>NC_035162.2:8925247-13925247 GCF_001659605.2 Manihot esculenta | reverse complement strand
ATCCAGCCTGTTAATGTCATATTATTTTTCAATAATTACTTCACTTTTCACAACTTGATTACTATAATAATCCCAATTTCATCTTTCATGTCCAGGTTTTTCTTCCTCAACCTCTTCTTATTTAACCACTCCCTTATGGCCTTTTTTTTCCAATAATATAATAAATGAGTATGAAAGATTAATTAATTGAAAAAAATACATATATATATATTTTTTTCTGACTTTGTGGGTTAGGGCAATAATCCTTAGTCTTTTTGGAGGGATAGTCAGAAAAATTCAAGGTTTTGTCCTTGTCAACTTGGAAGTGTCTGTGTTAGATTCATATAATAAAATGTGGGGCTAAGCTTAAACATTGATGGATCTATCTTTATTTATAATACTATGAATATTTGTAGCTTCTTAATTATTAATAAATTTATTTATTTAATTAATTGAAAGTGAAGGTCAATGATTAAAAGGAAGTCAAGGCAGCCATTGTCTCCAAGGTGGGTTTTGTTGAATTTTTCATCTAAGCTTTGCAATTAATCCTTATCTGACTTGTTAACTCTTGTTGTTCTTAATTACTCAGGTGGAATCTGCAATTTAATTATTCTCCGGTGCAAAATTTTGATTTCAATTGCTTCTATTACAATCATACGTGTTGAAATTAATTAAAGAAATTAAAAGCTTTTTTTTTTCCTTTGTAAAGGAAAACAAGGTTTAAGTATTGAACAGCAACAAGTTTGAATTTTTTTAATTGAAAGTTTACCTTATTAATCAAAATTAAAAATTTAAGTACTTCATCATTACTTCAATTTAAAGTAATTTGTAAGTTTTACTAAATTTTATATACTTACCATAAATTATAATAAAAAATTTAATATCAATAGCTAATTAGTTAATTGAAATTTAATATATGATATTCTAATATCTAAAACGAATAGGGTTTGCAGGTGTGTAAGGTTAGTTCGGAAAGATTACATATCTGCTTTATTCTCTTTATTCTCTTTTTACTAATTTGATGTATAACAATCTTTTTATTTATTTGATGTATAACCGTTATTCTATTATAATGTCATTTGTCCCTGTCACTTAAACTCGTATGTATGAACGTACCAATGTAATCATTTTTGTTAGGCGACCATTTAATTTCTCTCCGACGCATATGTTGCTAGGGCCGTGGGATAGCTGGGCCTGCTCTCCTACCTCCCGTCACATCACTCGAACTAAACTCTCCTCTAATGGATTTTGGTCTTGGGTCAGTCCAGTTTGTCTTAGTCACGAGCTGGATAGCGCGCTGATGGGTCAGTATGCTCAGTAGGGTCTGGTGAATTTTGTGTCTATTTTCTTTTTTAAAATTCGGCTTCAGCTCAGATGCCAGAAGCACAATAGTTATCGGTATATATATGTATATATAAAGCAAGCCTTATAAATAATAAAATTAAATCTAATACGTTTAGTTTGGTTTAGTTTGATTTGATTTAATTTAATTTAGTTTGGTTTAATTAATATATATATTTTTTTATTTTTTCCAATTTTCTTCATTTATTATTAAATCTAGGGCCATATTTATTAATAACATTTAATACTTTATTGAAGGGGGGCAATGTGGTATCAATCCATTATGAATTCAATAATTTAGAACCTTTCCTTTAACACTTGCCAGCATGGAATTGATCAATGGTTGGATTCAATGTAAAAACTTGGGCTATAATTTCTTTTTTTTTGTCGAATACATAGCAGAAACTCAATAACAAAACAACAGACAAAAAAATGTGGGTAGCTTCCAAAGTGCATAGGAACTGTCTCATCTCATTTTTGCTCACAAAATGTGGCATTGAAAGATTCAAATTGGAAGAGAATTTCAATGAACTGAGGAACCAAAATCTTATTATTGTTTCAAATTACATGCCATAAGGTACATGACAAAAGAATTGTATGAGAAAAATATGTCTATAACATAAATATAGAGCTAAACTCGCCCTATCAAAAAACCCACCAAAATTAAAAACAAAGAAATACTTAAACTTTGTTCTATTAGCAAGCCTGCAACCTGCTAACCTAACAAAATGCAATTAATTAATGATCTTCAAATTTCCACCTCGTCCTTTCTTTTGTTTCTTTCATCCTCGCCATGAAGAGGATTCACAAGAAGCAAAGCCAGAGAATTTATAAGTAAAAAGAGGGGGGGAAATTAAATCAGAAGTCAAAAATATTGTTGAAATTGAAATTGTTGAAGAGGTCTATAGATGGAGTTGGAGAAGTCAGGCGAGGAGAAACGAAGGTTGAAGGACTAGGCATGAAACTACCCTCTATAGGATTCCTGTTACCATGAAACACAGGGCTCAAATCATGGAAGAAGCTAACCATGTTTGGATCAGACTGTGGAGAGAAGAAATTTGATGGTATCGGGGGAAGTGAAGCAGGCCCTGGTGATAGAATCCCAGGATTCAAATTACCTGATCTCTCCATTACTCGACTCATTTCTATCTCATCCAAGAAACCCATATCGCCATTACCTGGCTTACTATTCTCCTTCGGTGACTTCGCCTTTTCTATCGTTGCATATCTTGCCGCCGGCGATATTGCACCACCATCGTCATTAAAGGGATTAAAAGTTGAATAAGTAGCAGTAGAGGTTGAAGAAGAAGAAGAAGAAGAAGAAGAGCCCGTGAGGCGTTGCACAAGGTTCATGAAGTCACTAGGGTTTGTGTGGATAACTTTGGGTGAAACAGTGTAGATTATGACCGGCGGCCGGGGCTGCGTTGGTGGCTGTTGTTGCTGTGATGGTTGTGGAACTACTGGGGGTTTCTTGATCTTGTGTGAATCTTTACGGACTTTAAGAGCAGGTGGTCGAGGACCCTGAAGCTCTTTTCTTGGAGATCTGCCAACAGGAAACTCAGAAGAATCCATGCTTAATTCTGAAAAGAGACAAAGATCGATCGGCAGAAGCACAAGGAGAAGAAAAGCATTACTGTTAAATATATCTAAAAATATGGCTAGTTTATAAAGGAGATGAAGATTTAAGAGAGAACAAGTCAAAGAAATCTTTTTTAATTTTAGGCTACTAGAGAAAAGTGATATTTTATTTTCTTCTGTCTAGTAAGAGATGGCCGGTTTCGTGTTGTTTTATTAATGTTTGAACATGTCCCAACGCAACTCCCAAGTTCTCTTGAAGCTACGTGGAAAGAAGTAATATGATATTGTATTGCCACATCAGAAAATGGAAGATGATGTAGGATGTCCATGTTGGAATATCTAAGAGCTAGTAAGTAGTCATGGTTTTATTTTTGAAATTCCATTTTGTCAATGTTTGTACTTGGAGTTGGATTCATCTTACATACCTGTTACACGATTGATGCATGTCGGATCGTATGATTAACGAGGGTGTCTGATCGATGCATGACTTCGAAGTGATGTGTGCTTTAACTGTTCATAATTTTTCATTGAAAAAAATTATTTTACGTAACTACTATATAAATAACTATAACATATTAATTATTATAAAATTTATTATAATTAATAATTATATTATAAAATTTCGTTGAATCTCATATGGATTTGTGGGGTGGTAGGGGGGATATGTGGAGAAACTTTAAGTAGTGGGGGAGTTGGAGAGGCCACTCACACTCATGGAAACCAAATCAATTCTTACCACACACCAAGGATTCATGAGATTTCACATAATAATTCAATATCAGAAAAAAAAAAAAAAAAGAATTATCAGCGTAAAATTGCTGTGAAATGCTTTTTATTTATTTATTTATTTATTTTATGTGGCCTTTGAATTATTGGTGGAGTTTCTATCATTTCTAAATGAAAAGACATTCTATTGATTTTATTCCACTACTTTGAAATTTATTTGAGTGTGAAAAACATGTTATCGCAGATTTATCTATCAATTATTTATTTTTACTAAACAATAAAGAGGTTGAAAAAAAGTTTAATTAACTATTAGCATTAATTAAATTGAAGAAATTGATTTACAAGATTCAAACCTCTATTCCCATTGGACTTTTTCTTTTTAAAAAGCTAAGAATCATTCATACTAAAGAAGCTTCTACAAGTTGCTGAAGCAAAGATTTCTTTTTAAACCCATGAAATTAAAATTTCATCCAAACACATCCTTGCATTCTGAATTTCGAAAGTTTTAATTAGTATGATTCGTTTCTGTTTTATAAAAATAACTTATTTTTATATTTAATTTATTTATTTTTATTTAATATGCATTAAAAAGTAAACTGGGTCATTATTGACCAATAAGTAAACTTTAATGAAGCATCAGAAAATTGGTGAGGATGAATGATAGAGGTCAAGGTAGAAGCTGAAGAAGTTGTCTCAAGTAGACAGAGTCTGCGACTAGTCCTTCGAACTAGCGGTCATGTGGGGGTCTTCAAACTCCGACAAGTCTCCCACTTATTAAATTCTAATTAATGTATTGTTATCTTGTCATTCCATTGGCTCTTTTTCTTTTTTTTTCTATTTCCGAAGAGAAATTATTTTAGTTATATGCAAGGGATTGAGAATGTAATTAAAATATTTGTATGAAATGAAGGGAGACTTAGAATTAAATAAAGGAAAGACACTGGATTCAAGAAAAAGAAGAATTAGCTCTACGAACTCTTGGCCAATTAAAAAGAGAAAATAGACTAGAAAGGGACGAAAAATAAAAGAATAGAAAAACTTAGGTAAGAAATTAGGAATGAACAAAGAGAAGAATCATGACTTTTCATATCGATCACAAAGAATGTTCTTTTTTCTTTTTCCGAAAAAAAAGTCTCAATTCTAGATTTTGAATTATGTTAATACAAACAATAACTCAATAAGATATACCATTCATCTCCATGTATAGAAACTTCCAGCGAGAAGTCACTTCCGTCTTGTGGCCTCCTCAATGGGCAGGGGAGGGTCTTCCGCTAGACGACGTCGGATAATGCCTTCCACCGTCGGTTGAGTTGTATTGACCGTTCCTCTTTTGGGAGCTAGCACAATTGGAGAGGAGAGGGCGTTGTTACCGCCTTGTTCTACCTCTACTCGTTTGTGTATGTAGTTTCTTTCCATTTTCTTCAGGTTGAGTATGGATCGATGAAGAATCTGGTTAGGTTGCGGTCTTGTTCGGCTTCTTCATGTCATTTGCATGTCCCCATGAGAATTGGTACCTCAAGCTGCTTGTGGGTGACCCTTGAAGGCGAAACACCATGGGAGCTTTGTCAGTCAACTCTCTCTGTGCTTTCACTGAGATTGTTTGATTTAATCTTCTCATGTCCTAATGGTTGCTGGAAGGATGGTTATTTTGAGTGTTCTTACTTCTGGGCAATGGTCGATCATCTTCCTCCGATTAGAAAACAGAGGTTGGCAGTAGAGTCTCCAGTGTTTCTTCCAACTTCTGTTAGTTGGGGATTGTCTTAGTTGGCTTTGAGTCCTACTATAGAAAATGATTGGGCTTCTTTGTTGGATTGTTTCTGAGGCTTGCTCTTTGTTTAAACAGTGTTGGCCTTCTTGAAATCTAATAAATCTCACTGACTTATCCAATTCAATAGATTGTGTCACACTTGATCCCTGGTTTAATTGCGACCTGGAGGCTAACAAAAACTTCTATTGAATTGTTAGCTAATCAAAGAAGAGACTTATTGAAATCAATGAACTCATTCATATAACATATGAGAAAATTCATATATATTTATTGATGTTGTTATGAATATTTTTGCATGTATAATTTATCACGTATTGATTTTAAGACAACGATGATGGCTAATTGATCGAGCATAATTTTTCTAAAAAAAATGATATATTTTATCATTGAAAAACTAAGGCACTTAATTAATGTAATTTTATTTAGATTACACAATTCAAAAGAGCCCATAAATTGAAAGTAAAAAAGGTATATAATTAATGTAATTTTATTTAGATTATGCAATTCAAAAGAGCCCATAAATTGAAAGTCAAAAAGGTATATTAATGGCCTGGTATAAGATGCCTTAATTAATGGGATTGAAGCCGCGATTGTACCGCTTTGTAACCTTTAATGAATGCTCTTTAATAATTTTTTAATAAGACTGCTTTGTAACCATTAATGAATGCTCCTTAATAAATATATTACTTATTTAGCAGACCATTTATCGATCGACAGATCATTCTATGTCAAAAACTTGTACACAGGTATCATCTACAATTCTCCTTCCTCTATGCTATTTTGGCTAGAAAATTAGCCTTTTCGAAGTTCACAGTTGCCCTTATTGATAATAACTTTAGCAGCAGCTCATGAATTGCCAGTCATTTAGAGAGAGAGAAAAGAAAGATTATTTTTTAAGAGAAAGGGGATAAAAAACTAATTTTAATCCAAATAAACAAAGAGAATTCAATGGATTTGTTGACAATCAAACCAAATGATGCAGACAGAATAAAATTGTATTGTGATTGGACAATCCTGCAAGAAAGAGAAGGTGAGGTGGTTGGCGTTTATGGTAGCCACTCCGACGCTCAAGTAAGTTGAAGAGAAAGGTAAGAGAATTGTAATACTTAGAATTCAAGAGTGATTGTGTAAGAATTACTTATTTTTATCTCTATGATCAACCGTTTTTATACTGTAAGAAAATGTAGTTAATTATAATATTTTTTTAAAAATTCAGCAATAATATATTTGGCTAATTAAAACAAGATCCGCTAGCTGATTAATCGATGATTTCGTGATTATAGACATAACAAAAATCTTGTTGAATAGTAACAACTCATAATTTATTTTGAACGATTATTGTGCAACACAATATTAAAATAAATTACATTATTAAATATAAATAAAAAGACCTTTAAATTAATAAAATCAAAATATAAAAATTAAATTATTAAATTTTTAAATGATAGAGAGCCATATATGTATATATATATATTAATTTTAATATAATTTAGAGATTGCAAAATAATTTATCTTTTTACTAAATTGAAAGGGCATATATATATGTCGTTTTGCATAGAAAGGAACTCCTCGGTTGAAAGTGTGTCAAATGTACATGAAAAATTGACTCGGTCCATCCGAACTTAGTTTGATTTGGAGGGAATCAACATCGGCCATTCAATGCCGATTTCTAACGATTTTGATTTTGGTAATTTCGGTCTTAGCCAACGCCTACTCCTGTTCTACTGTTCATTTCTGATTTAGTGAATTGAGGAGTTGGCACATTCTAATTTTGGTTCTCTTCTATCCAAATTAGTTATATTTTATTTTTTAAAATTAAAATTGCACATATATAAATTCAGTAATTTCAATTATCAAGATATTACAATAAATTTTGATCCATTACTATAAATTTAGTAATGTTTTATCAACGGATTAATAAATGATAAATGATAAAAAATAAAAAATATAACTTTTTTTTTTAATTCAAATAAAAACCCCTGTAGTTGAGTTTTGGCACTCATATGATTAGTTTTATACCATTACTATTAGTTTTTTACTCACTTTTTTATTGTGTATACCTATTAACCTAACATCGAATAGGTTATTATCGACTATAACTACAATTTGAAAATACGAATCTAATAAAAAAAGCATTTTACACTTTTATTAGATTTGTTCGGTAAAAATACTAAAGCGATTAGCTTCAAATATACTAAATAGGAAATTTGAAGAGAAGGTTAAAGAGCAAGTCATTTGGGAAGCAATGTGCATGTGAATTCCAAGATATATAAATAAAATTGGACAAATAAAGGGCGGTGCCCTAGCTGTTAGGGCATGTTGGAAGTTTCTATGCATGTTCCTTCTGGTAGGTGTAAATATGTGACCTAATGGAGTGATTGAAACCGGTCGTGTTGCTGCATCTTTTAGGTTACATTGCTTTCAACCATTAGACATGTAGATGAGGACTTTCTTCACTTTTGTCATGGTTCAGTCCTTTTCCTAATTACCCTATGTGACTCGTCATCATAACAACATCACTTACCATTATATATGTTTTAAGGTTTGTATAATTTTGAAGGTTTCGAATCGTTCTGACCTCTTAAAATTTATATAGAATTCATGAGAATTATATTAAATTAAATTTATTTTACTATTTTAATTCAGTTCTATTTTTTTATTGAGAATCGAATTGAAATTTTCTCAAAATTTTATCAGACTCGTACTAAAATATTAATATTATTTTTATATTAATATTATAACATGTGTATATTATAATTATGAACAATTTATAAATATTATTTTTGTTATTCACACGCTTTTTCTTAATAACATCAATTATAAATATATTAAATAAATTTATCATTCGTAACTATAAGTGTGTTACTATATTTATAAGAATTAATCCTTTTATTACATATATATTCTACAATTAAATAATATTATATAATTATATATATATATTTAAAAGAAAATAGGTTAAATGTGTAAAATAATGCATACTAGTCATTAATTTTAGATTTAAATAGTAATTCAAGCATGACTTTAATAAAAAAAATGAGATCGAGAACTAAACACTCTTAGGCTTAAGAGAAAAGGTTTACAGTTAGGGATAAATATAGGCGAAATACATATTTTTACATCTTTACATTATCAGTTTCGCCTATTAGACACCTCAATTTTAATTGTGAATTATTAAATGCCTAAACTTTTAAAATATTACTTTTTTTTAAATGGAAAATATTATTTTTAAACAATTAAATTTTAGAAAAATATTACTTTAAACACCTAAATTTTAAAAATAAATATACTTTTAAGCAAATTTTTAAACTATAAATTTGGCGAGATTAGTTTAAAAGTAAGATTTTTCAAGGCTTAGGGTTTATTAGGTTATAATTAAAGTTAAAATGCTTAATAGATAAAACTGGTAAACGCAATAATGTATTTAGCCTATATACATATCTTAAGAGTAAAAGCTATAGATATAAATATTTGTGAGTATCCTAAAATTGAAGGATGAACAGACTAATATAATATTAAAAGAATAGATTGGGTCTAACCCTACTCTAAAAGATAGCTCCTAGTATAAAGATTGTGAAATCTTTATATTTTAGTAAAATTTTCTTACTCTAAATAGATATGGGAAAATATGTACTATTTAATATATTCAATTCACTATGTTAAATTTTACATCGGTTTGCGATAGGAGTAATGTACCCCTTATAAGGGGTTAAGGCACTTCTCCCCTCGAGCTACCATTTGGAATGAGTTAAGGCTGACCTAAATTTAATATGGTATTAGAATCTCCCACCGATGTTGGACATCTCATAAATATATCACGTTCCAGTGTAGTTTAGGATATAAGTAATGTGCCCTTTATAAGAGTTTAAGGTACTCCTACCCCTTGAACTAACTTTTGGGGTAACAGACTATATAAGAGGTATTCTTTCTTATTAAAGTTTAATTTTATTCAAACGTTTGAAAATTGTTTATCTTGAATGTATCTTGCATATTATAAACAAAGTGTATACTTAAAATCCATTGATAAAGAATATAATTTGAAAATTCACATAATATTTGAAAATTTTTAGTCCTTGCGAGCTCCTTGGCATTTTCTACAGTTCTGATAGGGTTTCTGGCATTTTTCTAACCTTTGTGAGCTCGTACTCTTGCCTCTTAAACTAACTTTTGGGGGTAACAAACTATATAAGAGCTATTCTTTCTTATTAAAGTTTAATTTCATTCAAACATTCAAAAATTGTTTATCTTGAATGTATCTTGCATATTATAAAGAAAGTATAAGCTTAAAATCCATGGATAAAGAATATAAGTTGAAAATTCACATAATATTTGAAAATTTTTAGTTCTTGCGAGTTCTTTGGCCTTTTCTACAGCCCTGATAGGGCTGCTGGCATTTTTCTAGCCCCTGTGAGCTCCTTGGCTGTTTTTTAGCCTTCAAGAGCTTCCGGACATTCTAGCATCAAATGCCTTGATGAGCTTCCGAACACTTTTCTAATCCTTGCAGCTTATGGCCTTGTACAGTCCTGACAGTCTTTCTGGTCTTTTACAGCCCTGATGAGCTTTTGGTACCAAACGTCTTTGCGAACTTCCGGGTATTTTCTAACCCTTACGAGCTCCTTGGCTTTTTCTAGCCTTCACGATCTTTTGGGCATTTTTCTAACCCTGATCTTAGCCCTGACGTGCCTCCGGGCTTTCTGGCATTAAATGCTTTAATGAGCTTCCGAACATTTTTCTAACCCTTATGAGCTCCTTAGCCTTATATAGCCATGATGGGATTCTTGGCCTTTTATCACCCTGATGAGCTTTTGGTATCACATGCCTTGGAATCTTCTCGTGAAGCGGGACTAACACCCGGTATATCGGCCTGGCTTATACTCGCTTTCAGGCTTGGCATTAAATGCCTTGAAAACTCTTCAGGACAAACACTTGGTAGGTCAGCCTAGCGTATACTCGCCTTGTGGCCTTGGCACGAACTATCTTGTTGTGCAGAACCCATACCCGAATAACCATGTGGCCTCTTTTATGAATGTATTTCTGCGGACCAATGTCCGGATTTTGGCCTGATGATTGCCTTATGTCCTGGCATAAAATATCTTGCTATGCGGGACTCATACCTGAATGGCCTTCTAGTCTTTTATGAATTTTTTTCTGTGGACCAACGTCCGGATTATGGTGTGGGACCCATGTCCAGATGGCCTGGCAATTGCCATATGGCCTTTTATAAATTTGTTTTCATGGACCAACGCTTGGATTATGTGCAAGACTCATGCCTGGATGGCCTAACAATTGCCTTATGGCCTTTTATGAATTTATTTTCGCGGACCAATGTTCAGATTATGTGTGAGATCCATGCCCAGATGGCCTGGCAATTGCCTTATGGCCTTTTATGAATTTGTTTCTGTGGACCAATGCCTGAATTATATGCAGAATCCATGCTCGGATGACCTGGTGGAACTCGCCTTATGACCTGGCATGAGATGTCTTCTTATGCGGGATCAACGTCCGGATGGCCTTGTGGCCTCTTAGCAGGACTAATATCCAAATGGTCTGGCGGAATTTGCCTAGTGACCTTTATTCTTGTCTCTACATTTTCATCCATCCAATGATTCTGATTTTTCTATCAAAGAAGCTTGATGAATGCATATTAGTTTCATAATATTTTCATAAATCGTAAATATTTTTCTAAGGATAAAATAAAAGATTCGATCGTCTAGCTTGACCAATTTCAAAGCTTAGAGTTGGATCCAGAAATTAAACGTATGTGATATTCTCCTTATTGTCTCCCCTATTAACACTCGGTTCTCCTATAATCACATGAATAACCCCCATAGGTTCACTGTCAAGAGTAGTTTTGGGAATTGTTACCTCGAGCTCAGGCTCCTCTTTTTTTCTGATGAACTTTTGAAGTGCGTCGTTCCTTACTGATCCTTTGATCTCGTCTTTCCATTGCTAGCACTCCTCCTTTACATGTCCGTAGTCTACGTAAAAATGACAGTACTTAGTCCTGCCTCATTTTTCAGCTTTCTTAGAATTGAATTTGAGAGGCTACTTGATATTCTTGTTGTTTTTCCTAAATCATATTAGAATATATGTTGATGAGTCATTTAATGGGGCATAATTCTTATACTTACTTTGGTCATCCTTTCCTCAGGAGACTAGGTAACTTTTATGTGCTTCCATGTATCCTTGTTTCTCTGACTTTTGGTCTTGTTTTTGGCTCGTTCTTTTATCTTCTTCCTATCCTTCCAGGTACCTTAGAGCAGCCTGTATTAGCTTCCAGTCGTCGTCCTTCGGAGCATCGTCTGATAACTCCTCTTTCTCGATCTTGTCCTTCCCTATGGATCACGTCTGAATTGCCCCTATTCGAGGCCTTGGGTATAAACAAAGAGGTTCTCCCTTCCTCCAGGAGCCATAAGCGACGCCTCCTCCCAAGCTTTGCATTGTTCAAAAGTAACTTGCAATCTTCTTACATACGGGAGCATATGCCCAATGCTCAGATTGTTGAGATCTACTTCATTGACCATTGAGGGTGTCCTTTGTCCACTACCAACGATAGAAGAAATGATGGCATCCTCATTCGTAACATCCTTAGCAACAGCTTGCGAAATTTCGGCCATGTCAGGAGAAAAATATGAGATTTCTTTTTAAGAGAAAAGGGATAAGAGACCGATTTTAATCCAAATGAATAGAGAAAATTCAATGGATTTCCTGACAATGAAACCAATGACGTTGCTGGAACTAAAATGATGACGCGGCCAAACCGAAGTTGTGCTGTAATTGGATAGATTTGGAAGAAGGAGAAAGTGAGGTGGTTGGCGCCTACGGCAGCCACTCTGACGCTCAAGTCAGTGAACTGAAGAACAAAGTGGGAGTACGAAATTACTTAGAATTCAGAGTATTGGTGTGAGAGAATAGCGTACCTTTACCTCTATGATCGTTCCCTTTTTATACTGTAAGAAGGTGAAGATATATATAGTATTTGCTGATAATCCGACGATAATGTGGCCGGCCTGTTGGTAAGGGATCTTCACCGACTAATTGGTTAGGAATCTCGTAATCACAGACGTAAAGGGGATCTGCTGGATTGTAGTTGTTTAACGTAACATCCTTATGGAGACTTGTCCTAATGTTTGAGAGGGCGAATCTGTCTGACCTGAAGCCGATCTATCCTTAGACCAGATCTTTTCCCTTGATTCTGAATATAATAGTCATCCTAGTCTTGATTAGAAGCCAGTCGTCCGATTTTTTTTTTACGGATAGAACTGCTTATCAGCTTATTAAATCTTACCACGTGACCCTATTTTATGGTGACAGTTCACGGTTTACTTTGAAAAATTCTTATATAACATCAATTACATATATATTCTACAATTATATATATATATATATATATATATATATATAAGAAAATAGATTAAATGTGAAAAAATGTGTATTAGTAATTAATTTTAGACTTAAATAGTAATTAAGTATGACTCGAACTAAACACTCCAACACTTAAGAGAAAAGGCTTACACTTACTTATAGATATAGGTTACATGCATATTTTTACATTTGTACAATTTTGTCTATTAGACGCATCAATTTTAATTGTAATCTACTAAATGCCTAAACTTTTAAAACATTACTTTTAAATAATTAAACTTTAGAAAAACATTACTTTTAAATACCTGAATTTTAAAAAATATATATATTTTTAAGCATAACTTTTAAACTATGGATTTAGCGAGATGGATTTAAAAGTAAGATTTTTTTCAAAGTTTAAATGATTATAATTAAAGTTAAAGTGTTTGATAGATAAAATTATTAAATTACGAGAGCGCAAGAATGCATATTATAAAGAAAGTGTATGATCAAAAGCCATAGAAAAAGAATATAGTCTCAATGCATAAAAGCTAATTTGAAAATTCACATAAATATAAAGGGCG
The DNA here is from genome assembly GCF_001659605.2 of Manihot esculenta. Classification (NCBI taxonomy): domain Eukaryota; kingdom Viridiplantae; phylum Streptophyta; class Magnoliopsida; order Malpighiales; family Euphorbiaceae; genus Manihot; species Manihot esculenta. Next base: position 13,911,927 of record NC_035162.2, on the reverse strand, counting down.
TATTTGCTTATTGAAAACAATGTTTTATTTTCCATTTTCCATTTTTCAAGAAGACTTTAGTTTTCATTTTCTGTATAAAATAAGGAAAAATATAGAAAGAGCATTCGTCTAAAATAATAACAAAAAATATTTTCTACTGCACTGGTATAATCAAGCAGATATCATTCAATACTTTGGTGAATGATACATGTAAAAATTTCAATGATAAACCTTTTTCAGATAATAACTAAGCCATTTTCCTCAGTTTCATTTTCCTTAAGAAGAAGTAAGCTAGTAGGCGATATGCAACAATCATCACTGTCATTGCTATTACTTCTTCTCTACCATTATCTAGTCTTAAATCGGTGACAAGGTGAAATTGGCAGTGGCTTGAACCAGGAGCTGGATCCATGCAAGGGCACTGTATCATCAGGAGTAGCCTGTATGTGTGATAATTGAAAGAAACGTAGCGCAACCACGACATGAAGGATGGAACTTTCTGCATACAAATTTAATAAATTATCTAAGTATATATTTTCTCATTCTTTGGCAACTGAGAGCTTTCAACTTCATTGCAAGAAACTCCATGGTTAATCTTACTTGTAGAAATAATCCACCAGATAACATAAAGGTCATCATGATAATGGAAGCCAGTGTTGTTGCTTTCTTCAAATCCATGATTGCTGCTCCTATAGCAAGTCCAAGACCCTGCAAATATGTAAAATCCTGAAACTGTAGAACAAATGATGTAGAAGTTTATGTACTTCCATTCACTTAGATAATTAAAGTAGAACCTGAGAAGCCACAATGCTGAGAAAAACTGTGAGCAATGTGAGAGAAAATGCATGAAAGCTCAACTTTAATCCCACCATGAAGTAGACTATCACAAGGAACACTGTAGGCATTACAAGATCCAAAGGAAGATCACTGATATTTCTTGCAGCAAAATATGCACTGAGTCTGTACATGCCAACTCCTCTCTCTTTAACAAGAATGGCTCTTTCTTGTGGGAATGTGAATATTGCAGTAAATAAGGGAAAAAATCCCCAGAATACTGAAATGAAGAATAACAATCCTGCCTGCGGACATGGAAAATGAGGAAGGTGTTGATGTTGTAAGGAGGAAAATTGTAAGAAAATGACCACACTTGCCTGATCTTCATAGTGTTCAGGAGATGAAGCATCAGAATTCCACCAAAGCAATCCTACTATTATAGCAGTGGCTACAACCTGAGTTATACGCAGAGGACTGAAGTACTCATGTCTTCTCTCTTTAAAGCTTCTGTTGACAAGAATTAAGAATTGATCCCACCAGGTTGCCCCCCAATCACTTGGAATCAATTTACCATGAATCTCTCCCTCTTCTTCAGACTGTAGGGACTTCGGTTTCTCCATCGTTCCCATTTTTGCTTCATAAGCCTCCACAAGATACTGCAGAAGACAATTACTGATGTAATACTGTTATAGAAAACTTTTCTTGTCCAATATAAGTGAAAAATCTACAGCAGTCATTTACCTCATGGACATCAGCTGTCTCTAGAGTTTTGTTTCCAGGTAAGAACTTGTCCTCCAATTCTGAAGGAACTGATTTATCGTTTATGTTTCCATTTGCAAGATCAACAAGAAACTCTGCTGGGTTCATGGCTATAATTGGATTGCAACCAATTGAAGAGAAATACATCATTGCTTCTGATGTCTTTCCAAAGTACAAGGAACTCCCACGTCCCAATAAAATGAGCTTGTCGAACTTACTGAAGAGCCTACTAGAAGGCTGATGTACGGTGGTAACCACTGTCTTGCCAGCCTAGGAACAAAAAACATAAATATATAATTCTTTGATGTTGTTTACGTGAATCAAATGTAAGGTTTCCCAAAGTTTTAGTACCTTTGCCATGTCCTGTAGGATCTGAACAATTCTAAGTGCAGTTGTCGAGTCCAGCCCTGAAGTTGGCTCATCCAGAAGCAGAAGTGATGGATTGAGAAGAATTTCATGACCAATGCAGACCCTTTTTCTCTCCCCACCTGATATCCCTCTCACAAATTTTCCACCAATTACTGTATTTTGACTCCTGTAATAGATTGAGATTATCGTTATATTTTTTACAAATAACCAATTATATATAATAATAATTATCTACATTGCCAGAACAAGTGCAGCTGAAAGTGAGCCCATTGCCCCCACACAAAAGGACAGTAAGTCCTGACTTTTCCAGCACTTGGTACAAAGTTGAGCTGTAGAGAGCTCAGTTTACTGAAATCTTCACAATGTTTACTGTTCATTGCCCACATGAGAAGGCAAGCAATTTTCAGAGTTGCATCATCTGTTGTCAAGCAGAAAAATGGCAGAGTCTTCATATTTTCTTACCCTGGACCTCACTTTTTTCAAATTTTAGTTTCTAAGTACATCACCAGATCAATTTCAGTAAGCTTTCTAACAGTAAAGTTTATGCAGATGAAAAAGAAAGTCAGGAAATTACCTTTCAAGACCTAGCTCTCTTATAACATTCAAGGCTCTTTCTATTTTCTCTTCTCTTGTTAACATGTTGGGAAGACGAAGCAATGCAGCATAAGTAAGAGTTTCTTTAACTGTAAGGTGGGAAAACACAACATCATCTTGTGTCACAAAGCCAATCCTGTTTCAACCACAATGGCATCAAATTAATCATCCATAGCTATTATCTCATAAATTATAAATAATTTCAGTTAATTTCTACCTCCGATTCAGGGACTTGTTATACGGTTGATCGTTATAAGTGATTGCACCACTGTTGAATTTGGCTCGTCCACTGAGAAGATTGAGCAGAGTTGTTTTGCCACTTCCTGATGTTCCCATAAGAGCAAGAATTTCACCTGGATTTGCTGACCCCGTGATTCCATGAAGTATGTACTTCCCTGTATATACCTTGTATTTGACATCCTGGAACTGCACAGGAAGTTGAAAATCAACATCAGCTTTAAAGCTTTAGCTCAATGGTACTGAAGTAGTCTCTCGACCTATAAAGTCTCGAGTTTTTGGCTCGCTCGAAGTCATTATACCCAAAAAGGAAAAAAGAAGCAGCATGAACTTTTATTGGTCATTGTATTACCTTGATAGCTATAGGTAATGTGGGTTCAATCTGCATTTTACTCAACCTGCAGAAATCTGAATCCTCATTGGGAGCTGATGAAGATTGACTAATTGCAGAATTCCCTGATTAAAAGGGTTAGCCAGACAGTAATCAAATCACAAAGTTTTGATCACATTATTGTTCTTATTGTCATAAGATGCAAATTGCATAAAGAATAGACAGAAAAAGTCATTATTTAGAAGCTAGCCCAATAAGAGGGGAACCTGTCTTATCAAAGTTTCCAGAAGAAACATTGTCGAAAAGATCATGAATATTGACCAAGAAACTGTCACTGAATGACTTCCTTCTGAACACAAGTTTCTCATCGAGGTAAGCAGCCTTGTTCTCTAAGTTAAATCCAGCTTCGTCACTGTTATCTTCTGGTTGAATGGTGCTCGAGGATTTGGAGCCAAATCTCTCAGAAAGCTCGCGTCCCAGTTCTTTGGTTACCTCCATGGATGCTAAAACTGTTTCAACAGGAAATACACTTGCAAATTATTAAGAGAGAAATGGGAGACGTTGATAAATGATTAAAGAATGTAGAAAACAATTACTTGAAAATTAATTTGGAACAAGAGAAGCAGCGCAAGAACTCTAAGCCAGTAGGGATATGCATTGGCTTATATAGCAGCATCCCCTTCCTTCCCTACATCATTTATGTATGAGTAGTATCCATTCTAATCAATTATTATGTGTGTAATTTGATCATGTTATTTTTAACTTTATCCGCCGGAAAAGTTACACTTACCGGATATGGATAAAGAGAAGTCATTTTATATATTTTGAGAAACTTATTAAGATTTTAAAAATAATTACTATAAAAATTTTTTAATTAATTTTTTAATTTAAAAAAAAATAAAACGTCTCTCACATTTTTTAAAAATTTACTATTTAATGTACCCTTAATTTTAAGGGTTAAATATCATAAAAAAATTTTATTTTAAAAAAATTTAAAATCTCACATGATTTCTGTCACAATTTTATTTATTTTTTTTTTTATCATAAATAGGATCGTAAACGAATCAAATTATTCGTAAGCTATTCGAGGCTCGACTCGATAAAATCTCGATCGAATTCGATTTGATTTTTAAACAAATCGAACTCGAACTTAATTTTTAGACTCATTTATTAAACGAGCCAAACTTGAATTTCGTATTATTCGGCTCGTTAAGGTTCATGAGCTGACTCGTTAAGAGACTCATAAATGGATTCGTCAAGAGACTCGTGAACAGACTCATTAAGAGACTCATGAACATAATCATTAAGAGATTTGTGAATAGACTAGTTAAAATGCTTGTTGAGCAAGCTCATTAAATTGCTTATCGAGCAGGCTCGTTAAGATACTTGTCGAGCAGGCTCGTTAAGATACTTGTCGAGCAGGCTCATTAAATTATTTGTCGAGCAGACTCGTTAAGATACTTCTCGAACAGACTCGTTAAGAGATTCGGCTCGATTCGATTATACCTCTTTAATGTCACTTAATCTATTTACTATATATGACGTTAATTTTTATATTTCTATCACTTAATTATATAATTATATTATTAATTTATATATTATACAGTTTTTTAAATTATTAAATCTCTTAATAAATTATTGTTATTATTATTATTTTCATATGTTTATATTTATACGTATAATTATTTTTTATTTTAATTTTATTCGCTTAATTTTATAAATTAAAATTTTTATATAATTTAAATATAGATAAGATTCTATCTTTATTCGCTTAATTTTATAAATTAAAATTTTTATATAATTTAAATATAGATAAGATTCTATCGATAAAATTTGAGTGTAATGTATATATATAATTATATAATTTAAATTAATTATATTTATATTAATATATTTATTTTATATAATATTTTGTATATTTTTTATATAATAAAATAATTTAATATAAATTATATATTTAAATAAAAATAAATAATGATATATGAATAATAAAATAATAACTTATGAATAATTAATTATAATATATTAATAAATTTTATATAAAAATGTTTATTGGTACTAATAATAAAATTATATAGATTTAATTAAAATTATGTAACTCGTTATTAATTTAAATCAACTTTTCACAAGTCGAACTTGAATTGAGTTTGATTATAATGTTTAATTTTTTTAGTCGAGATTGAGTTTATAAAATTCAAGTCGAACTCGAATTGAACTCGATTATAGTATTTAATTTTTTATTCGAGATTGAGCTTATAAAATTTTTTAATAAACGAGTCTGAATTTTATAAAATTCGATTCGATTCGATTATATTCTAATTATAAAATAAATTATGGGAAGAGAAGTTAATTTAATTAGATTTACTCTCAGATAAAACAAAAGGGTTATATATAGTCGTTTTCCATAGAAAGCAAGCCCTCATGTTGAAAGTGTGTCAAACGTACATGGAAAATTGACTCGCTCCATCCCAACTGATTTTGATTTGGAGGAGGGTATCAACATCGCCCATTCAATGCTCATTTCTCAAAAATTATTATAAATTTTGAAATTTATTGCTGAATTAAGGATAGCCTTATAAATTTACCATCAAATTATAAAATTTATAAATTATTTTCTAAATGGATTTTCAAATTTACTTACAAATTTATGTATAATTTATAATAAATGAAAAATACTAGTGTATTATTAAATTCTACACTAATTTAAAATAATATGCTTATAAAATTTTAATAATTCTTTGTGTATTAGTATAAATTAAATTGAGTTATAATTAAATCGACTCGAATCGAATTTTGATAAGTTCAATCTCAACTCAAACTTTATTTATAAATTTGAATTCAATTTATAAAATAAATATTAAATTTGAATTCGATTCAAATTCAATTCATAACAAATTCAAGATTAACAATTCAACTCAAATTCTATTTAAAAAATTTAAATTTAAACTCATTTAGACGGTATAACTTTGAGTTTGTGATTCCTCACTTAATTGGCGGGCCCATTTATAAGTCATATTTAACATGAATGTGAGGAGGAAAAAAAATAAATATATATATTATATGAGGATTTTTCTCATCCACATATTATTGCATTAAAATTCAGTTAGTTAAATACATAAATTAATTTTTTTTAATTATTTAAAAATTGTATGAAATCTTCTATTATTTACTTTGACATTAATTATTTCGTTTATAGATCAAGGAAGAGAAAATTATTAAAGTTGAAATAATTATGTGATATAAAAGATAATGTAATTAAATCATAATAGGAGAACTTTAATACATCTTAGTTAATAACCTAAAATTAAATTTAATGCATCTTAAAAATTTAAAAAGGAGAATTTTATCCCCTAAATAATTTTATTCGATTGTAAAATTTAAATTAATCGTGTTAATGAATTTCAAATATTAAATGATATATAAAAAATAGATTTAAAGAAAGGTTAAAAGTAAGTAATTTGGGAAGCAACGTGCATGTGAATTCCCACGTATATATAAATAAAATGTGACAAATAATGGGCGGTGCCCTAGATTTTGGGGCATCTTGGAAGTTTCCATGCATTTTCCTTTTGGTAGATGTAAATATATGCCCTAGTAGAGTGAGTGAAACCAGTAGTGTTGCTGCATCTTTTAGGTTATATTTGCTTTCAATCATTACAAGTGTAGATGATGACTTTCTTCACTTTTGCCATAGTTCAATCATTTTAACAGTTACCATACGATTTTTTCAAATTTTAAATTGAATTGAAAAATTATATAAAACGATTAAGATCGTATTGATGATCTGACATCCAGAAAATAGAGTTTTATAAGGATTCTGTAAAACTGGAAAAAACTTTTACCTGGAGGAGAGTATTTCTCCTTTTATATGTTTCCTTTTGTCTGCTAGTGACGTGTAATAGAATGCATGTCATTGGGCCACCTGTCCCTGTCACGTTGATATGGACGTACGAGGAAATCAGATCGCTATTCCATGCGTAACGGCCCTTGATTCTCCCGAACGCACGTACGGGTGGTCCCAAGTGAAGGATGGGTAGGTCTTCTTCCTGATTCTGGGCCAGACTGAAAGATATGATGTGGGCTGAATCCAGAGAGGATCTTATTCATCGGGCCCAAAGGGCTAGGCCGGCCTGACTGAGGGGATTGATGGGAGTCCGATCTCCAGACTGAGTGGACCGGACTTGATGCATGTGATGAGGCATGAGGGCCTCCAGATGATGGGCTGGTGTCGTGGGCCTGGCCCCAGATCGGGGTGGAGAAATCCAGCGGTCATCAATTGCCCCTTTACCCTCTCGTCAGTTATTGTTTGGCTGATGAGGGGGTAAATACCGAGAGTAATAATGACCGCGCCGCCTAAAGGACAAGTCTACTCAGAACATCTCTTCGTCTCTTCACTGTTTCAAATTTCAAATTCTCTCTTTCTTCTCGAAACCTTTGCTCTCTTCTATCTTCTGTGCGATTTGCCTACATCGTCTTTCTGCCCCAGCCACTTTCAAGGTATGCTCTTCTCTTTGTCCTTCCATGGATATCTTTTAAGGATCCTAGCACCGCTGGCCTAGGGTTTAGCATCGTCCCGTCCAGCATAAAAACCTCATTCTTAGGGTATATCTTGATATTACCTCATATTGTCACCTTCAGGACCCTCGCTGGAATGAAAGGATCTTTCTTTCTGATCCGCATACTTCTGGTATAATCTATTTTCAGAAAGACGTGAACTTAGTCTTCTCTGTTAAACAGATAGAGCATGGTTTATCTTTTCCCTTGACTTCTTTCTTCCACGGGGTTTTCTGTTATTTTGAGATTGCTTCTCGAACGCTGACCCCTAGTTTCCTTTTCTTCATGTCTTTTTTTTTTTTTTGAATATGTCTGTCTGAGTGAGGGTTTTACATCCACAGGGCTTCTGTTCAATACCTTCTTCGGGTTGGTCAAGGCGAGCCAAAAGTTTTATTGCTTTGTCTCTCCTGTAGGTTTGTTTTAATCTTGCTTTTGTGACTTTTATTGAGAATCGTTCTGACTTGCCCCGATTTTGGATTTTTTGCAGCTTCTGAAATGAAGATGGATCAGATTAAGTCACTTAAGATTCTTACGCTGCCCAGGGAGATTCTGAACGTTGCCTCGGACGTCCTCCTAGTAGGGCGATCAGCGGGAGGGGTCACCCAACAAGTGGCTGAAGTCATATCGTCCAGGTCGCCCGGCCGACCTCCTCCCCTTGCTTCTGCCCGAGCTTCAAAGTCGGGCTCTCGAGGTGCCGAATCTTCAAAGCCACCAGGCGGCGACAGGTCAATCTCAACTTCTCTAGCTGTTCAAGCTCTCAGGTCCCCTCGGACTTCAAGGCCGAGCGAGGACTCCGGGTTGACGGGGGCGAAGCCTGCCCCGCCTTCTGGCGATGCTTCTGGAGAGGGGCTCGAGACCTCCACAGTTGAGGTAGGGGTCATTGCAAGTAGGACTGAGATCGCCTCTGTGGGGAATGTCCATGGGGTCCTTTCCGAGGTCAGCCCAGCCGCCGAGGATAAGGAACTCAGTTTTGTAGATGGTGGGAGTGTAGCGGAGAAGGTCGGGGACAAGCGTCCCATCCCCACTGAAGTGCTTGTCCTGGTTCGCGTTCCAAAGAAGTCTTGGGCTTCCAGAAGATCGGCTCTTGCTTTACTTCCTTTTGGGGAGAAGGAGAATGTTCCCGTGGTGCCCCTAATGTCTGCTCCTAACTCAAACTCATGGAATAACATGATTTCTGAGATTTATTGTGGAATACAAGATGCAGTTCACACCCGTAACATAAAGCAGCTCATGGCGGGCTTGTGTCAGGATTTTGATATAGGGCGCTTGTGCTTTAAAGGTGATGAGCAGGGTTGGCCTTTTTGCTTTGAGTTTTGATTTGACAGGAACTGAAGCTGGGGTCTTATCTGCTTACGTCATTGGATTTCTTCTCGAGCTGCCCCTTTATCTCCTCAGCATTTATTACATAAGTGGTGAGGGGGTAAATCCTTAGACTTTATTTGCAACAGCGCGGCTTCATTTTAGACGATTTTACCTCTCTTGCTGGTTATAAGCTCGGATATCTGGTTCCTCTAGAAGTGACCCTTTGTCAGTCGGTGCGGTCTGGGCTGTATGCTCCACTGGGATGAGGAGTTCAACTGTGTTGTCGTTTTCCTCTCCCAGGGTCGTTTTTGCTAAGTATTTGTTTACTGTGAGTTAATTCGAGCTGGGGGCAGGATCGTTTGCTTTTGTCATGAGTCCAGCCATTCAGCGGATTAAGGAGCTCAGATTTTTGTTCTTTGCTTGGGCTTTTGCGCTACAGCTTTTGCACTATCTGCGTGACGGGCTCAGGAGTTTGGAAATTCACCTTCCTTATTGTGAAGTCAATTCTTAATTCCTTGCTTTCCTGTCGAGCCTTATACGGGCTGTGTTTCAGGGATCCTGGTCATTTTTGCTCCGAGGAGATTTTGGAGATCCTGCCGGCCGTTTTTGCTCCAGGAGATCTCTTTGTCTCAAGGAGGTCTTCTACCTCTAGGAGGTCTCTTTATCTCAAGGAGGTCTTCTAGCATCTATTCTTTTCTTTTCCTGAGAGAGTTAATACTCACAATAATAGAGTTAATCATTGCATTTATAAGATGGTGTTATTTCATGTTTTCATAGTACAAGAATTTCTTTTCACAAATATTCTAAGGAAAATACCTCTCTAGCTTGTTCAACCTTTTGTTCCTCCAACGACCATGTTGATGGTTCCACTGGACCCATCATTCACCGGCCCTGCTCTCACTCTCCTGAGTGTCTGCCCTGTTGGGTTCGACTAAGACCTTTGTTCTTCCGGTTTCTTTATAAAGTTCTTGAGGTGTCCCCTCTTTATCAGCCTCTCGATCTCAGCAATCAACTAGAAGCAGTTATTGGTATTATGGCCGTGCGCGCGATGGTACTGACAATATTTATCAGGATCTCGCTAGTTTGCTTCCGTTTTCATCAGCCTGGGCCATTGGAGGAACTCCTTATCCTGGATGGCCATGAGCACTTCGGCTTTAGAGGCATTGAGAGGGTCGGTTTCTCTGGGACCCACGGAGGGAGTGACCTCTGCTCTGAGACCCGAGGAGGGAGAGGTCTTTGGTCCCTTCGATCCCAGGGTTGTCTGTAAGGCTCAGGCCTCTTACCATGCTTTTTCTCGTGCCTCTTCGGCCTCCCTTCCTCCGGTGCTTTCCCCTTATCTGTCGCTCCCCTGGCGAACCTGCTCGTCACCAAGGCATCATCCTGCCTTATATATTTTTCAGCCCGCTTCATCAGCTCGGCCAGTGAGGTCGGAGGCTTCCTGCTTAATGAGCCAAAGAACTCGGTCGAAGTCGTCCCTTTCTGCATGGCTTCTACAGCCCTTCCTTTGTCGAGCTCGGAAATTTGCAAGGCTTCCGTATTGAAACGAGCGACGTACTCCCTGAGCGATTCGTCTCTTCTCTACCTGACCGTCTCCAGGTAACTCGTCTTCCTATCTGCGGGCACCCCGGCGATAAACCGGCTGATGAAGCGAGTGGCCAAATCTCCAAAGCTGCTAATACTTCCGGCCTCAAGGCTGTTGAACCACGCCCGTACTGGCCCCGAGAGCGTCGTAGGAAATACTTTGCACATCAAGGCATCTGAAAGAGTTTGCAGCTCCATGAAAGTCTTATAGTTCAAGACGTGCTCTAGGGGATTCCCCGCTCCGTCGTACGTGGCCATGGGCGGCATCATAAACTTCTTAGGAATGGTCTCCTGTTGCACCCACTTCGAGAAGGGTGAAGAGGTGGGCAAGAGAGTTTGGTTCTGATCCTTCATTCCCAGTTCAGCCAAGAGCTGCTCTCTCATCTTTTACAGTTTTTGGTCTACGCTCTCCTCCCCCTGTCTGGGTTTCTTCTCCTAGCGGCACTCCTCCTCCCATATCTCGCTCCTCATCCTTCTAGTTGTTCCGGCGGAGTAACTATTGACTTCATCATTTTCGATCATCTCTCTCACTCTCCTTCCATGAACCCTGGCCTCCAGTTCTTCCCCTTCCCCAGCTCTTCTCCCCCTTTCTCCGGTTTCGCGGCTAACTGTTTGGGGATGGTTGAGGGTAGGTTGAGGTTCATTGGTCTGGGGCTCTTCTACCACTGGCAATACGTTTGTTGGGGTGCTAAGGCCCCGTTGCTGCATTATCTGCCCCAGCTAGTGGGCGGTACTTTGTAGTTGGAGGGCCATGGTTTGAAGGTCCTGGTTGGATAAGGTAGCGGCGGAAGCATTCCCTGCCAAGTTTGGCGAGGGGTTGAAAGGGATTGGTGTTTGGTTGTTTGGTGTTATAGGACTAGAAAAGGAGAACTGCTGCTCCTCTTGGGCAGAGCTCAGGTCATTTGGAGTGACGTTGTTTTCGTTGTGGTTAGCCATTGTGGATCTCAGTGGGTATTATAAGAGTGAAACTCCGGCGATGAAAAGATCTCCTTCGTTCCCACAGACGGCGCCAATTGATGATTTGAGATCCAGAAAATAGGGTTTTATAAGGATTCTGTAAAACTGGAAAAAACTTTTACCTGGAGGAGAGTATTTCTCCTTTTATATTTTCTTTTGTCTGCTAGTGACGTGTAACAGAATGCATGTCATTGGGCCACCTGTCCCTGTCACGTTGATATGGACGTACGAGGAAATCAGATCGCTGCCCCATGCGTAACGGCCCTTGATTCTCCCGGACGCGCGTACGGGTGGTCCCAAGTGAAGGATGGGTAGGTCTTCTTCCTGATTCTGGGCCGGACTGGAAGATAGGATGTAGGCTGAATCCAGAGAGGATCTTATTCATCGGGCCCAAAGGGCTAGGCCGGCCTAACTGAGGGGATTGATGGGAGTCTGATCTCCAGACTGAGTGGATCGGACTTGATGCATGGGATGAAGTATGAGGGCCTCCAGATGATAAGCTGGTGTCGTGGACCTGACCCCAGACCGGGGTAGAGAAATCCAGGGGTCATCACGTATTAACTTAAATTTATTTTATTGTTTTAATTCGATTTTAATTTTTCACTAAAAATTAAATTGATATTCTCATAAAATTATAAGGAAGTGTACCTTAAATTCACGTAAATATAAAAAATCGTTTTCCTATTTTAAAAAATATTCATCACTTCCAAAATTAAAAAATTAGTCATTTAGAAATATAATTAAAAAACTTAATTATTTTCCTTTTAAAGTTCTACCTTGTAGTGTTTATTTTTATTTTATAATAGTAGAAATAATTTCATAATTATATATAAATATTTTTTGAAATAATTGTATAGTTTTAATTATAAAAATGTTATAATATAATTTTTATTATTGAAGAGTAATTGTTTTCTATTTAGAAAATAGTTAGAAAAAAAATAGAACAAATCTATTTTCCAAATCTTAGCAAACTTTTGAAAAATTGTACGTCCATTTATACCATTAATTTTTTTTTTTACTAATATGTCATGAATGGTTTTTAACAAGGCTTATAATAGGATAAAAGTTTTTTTTTTTTTTTTAAATGAAAATTGAAAGTAGAATTTGAGACCTCTCCAATTTAATCAGATACGTTTATCATCAAATTAAGTTTTAAATGCAATAGAACAAAAATTATAAGTGAAAAATAAGTCTACTTCTCTCAAGTTAAGTAGAATATTTTGAAGAAAAATAAAATCGATAAAAACTCAAACACCTACAAAATAAAAAAATCAAAACTAAACATGATCAAATGGGAAAGAAACTCAGAAACTAAAGCCTCCACCTCACTGACCATAAAACCCTAACTTTTGATTGTCGCTCCTTACTCTTTCTCTTTCTCTGTCTCTTTCTCTACTCTTTTCTCTTTTGTCTCTTTCTCTTTTTAAGAGAAGTAAATCGATAATTTCAAAATTTTTCATATTATATCCATTAATTATGAGTTAAGAAGATGTTAATATCCATTGTTTTAATAAATTATATAGTTTTAATTTAATTTAATTATATATTTATTTAAAGTTGTTCATAAATTCCTCCATCTATGGACTTGCTTATACGTAAATTATCATGAAGGCCCATCTTCGCAGAAGGGCCATTTTTAAATTTGAAAAGACTCATTGGAAATTGGACTGCACAGAATGAGTTCAACATTTCAACACTTCTCAAGGGTCCATCAGGTTTTGATTATTTTACAATCACAAACCTTTTTTTTTCTTTTGCCACAGCAATTATCATCACAAAAGATTATACTGTAAATTTTTTAAAATTTTATTGGACAAGCTATACACTGAAAATGAAACTATAATAACATTAAACTCTAAAAAATATAAATAAAAAAATTAGAAATAAATTTATCTACTTTTTCAATTATTTTAAGTTTTATATTTTTTGAAATTTATTCTAAATAAAAATTTCATGATAAAATCATTAGAATTGAAATTTAGTTTAAGGTAGATACATCAACTAGTGAGGAGTGAGAAGAGAGTGGCAGGCTCAACTTCCACTCTCCACCATTAATTTCATGGATGAGGACCCACAAATATTCAAACATTTAACATGATTTTGTTGCTTACGTGTAACTATATATATATATTTGGGGAATATTAGGGTGAAGCTCAACACCAGAGGAATTGAACAAGTGTACACAAGAGGTAACTCATGATAGGCTAAGCAAAACTCAGAAGAAAAATGAAGCCTTGAAAACAAACAATCCTCATCCTTATCATCCATGAAAGAGACGTGTAACTCCCACGTGATTCCCTCTGTTTCTTCTTCATCTCATAGGATAATATCCCACGCAAGGCAAGATTGCCAACTGAAAGCTGCCCATACCATACCCTCTCCACTTCATATGCCTCATTTCTCTGAATTCACACTCAATTATTACAGTCAATTATTACAAATTGTTACTTCCAGAATAAATTTATCAAAATTGAATTTATATAAATAAATAATTGAGAAATTATAAATTCTCAATGATTTTACATTTTTTAGTGCCGACTAGGTCAATGGACTTATTTAATTAAGAAAATTTAAATTAAATGAATAAATAAATTTGCACTTTATAAGAAAAACTAATAATTAAAATAAATATGTTCGGACTGTTCACATGAAATCTAATTATAAAAAAATATATTTTGACCATGAAATTTAGGGACTATTAACGAAAATCGAGAATGACGTGTATCCAGAATCATCCGCAACATGAAATGTTTATGCGCTAACTACCGTAGATGATCCAATAAATTTTCATCAAGGGATTGAATGGACAAAAGGAATGCCACGTAAGAAGATTATGCACGTGCAGTGCAACATGCCCGCCACGCAACCCCTTTAATTTATATAAAAAATCCTGGCTTTGGGAACGCGGGATTGTATGGTTTTTGATGATCCCTATGATATGCCCATGTGGAGTAAAGTACACTGTATCAAGTCCCATTCATAATAGTCCCATGTACACTGCCCATGTCTCAATTACAAGAGGCGTTTAATGTCTCTTAATGGTTTTTCTTTCAGAAAATTATGTAATATAAGATTTGATTTTATATGAGATTAAGTTTAAATTTATGTAATAAATATATATAATTTAATAATTATTAAATTTATAATATATTATTTCATTTCCAATAGTTATTTTTATTAATTTATCGTGAATTTAATTTAATAATTAATATTTCAAAATGATTGTAAACTGATTGATAATTTTTTGTTATTTTCTATAATAAGTTATTAATGCAAGTAGTTAAGAGAAGGATTGAAAATGTTGAGATTCAAAGAATCTTATTATCTATAGTATATTCCAAGTTCATTTCTCAAACCCTAATGACCTCAATTAAAAAAGAAAAAACATTCATTTGATAGTCTCTTCCTAGATTTAAAAATAAATAAATAAAAAAAAATGCAAGGAGGTATAGGACAAATACATTACGCTGCCACACAAGGTTAAATAACCCAAATGACAACTCAGAAGCTTTGACTTATCAACCTCAATCACTCTCATAAAACACCCAATAAAGTAATGCCACGTGAGGCAAAAGTGATCCACGCTCAATACGGCTATTAAACAGTAAACTACACATTGCAATTGCAGTCCCACTTTCACGCACGCGCATGAAACCCTCCTACTTTTCTTGGCCCAGACGGCTCGCAACCGCCCACGTTTATATCAAACACCTCCTTCTTCCACTATATCTCTATTCCCCTTCTCTGTTTCACAGTCTCAGGAAGCCATGAATATGTATATCAGTGATCAAATGTTGTTGCAGTGCCCTCCTAGGCCCTTGCCCATGGAGAGGAAATGGAAATCCCAAGTGGAACTTGCTCCCCATTGCCCTCGTTGTGCTTCTTCCAACACGAAATTTTGTTATTACAATAATTACAGCTTGTCTCAGCCTAGGTACTTCTGTAAGGGTTGTCGAAGGTATTGGACTAAAGGTGGCTCTTTAAGGAATGTTCCTGTTGGTGGTGGTTGTCGTAAAACTCGGAGAGCTAAGTCTGTTAGAGTATCGCAGAATGATCGTGAGGGTTTCGGGAAGAATGATTTTAGTGGTTTTGATGGTAGAATTAATGGGTCTACTGGAGATTCAATGGCTCAAGGAACTGTAGCTAATGGGTCGTCGTCTGAGATTGATCTTGCTGTTGTTTTTGCCAAGTTTTTGAATCAAGACTCGAGCTTTCATCCAGAATTTCAGGCTCAAGAGACGAGTACTGCACCAAATTCTTCAACACCTGACAGTGCTGTGATTGAAGGCGACGACAAGATCACGGATCTGATTCAAGAATCTGATTTATTACTTGAAGGGCTACCTCCAGTGACTGTGAGAGACCATGAGCAGCAAGAAGATGAAGAAAGAATTCAGGAACTCTTGGAAAGTCAAGACATGGATGCATTTGGATTGCAAACTTTGCTGGGAGATGAAATGGTGCAAGATGCTTTATGGTCTGAAACTGCGACCTTGCCAAATTTTACATGGGAAACTGTACAGCCCCAACAAGAATTTTATTCATTCTCAGTGGATGATCAGCTAAAGATTTCTGCCAATAATCATACAACCGATAATGCTTGGAGTTGCTTGGATCTCTCGGGGTTTGAGGTTTCTTCAAGACCTTGACGTATACCATAGATTTACAAGATTTTTGTTATTATATACATATATATTTTTCTTCTTGAAGGAATTTAGCTTGATTTTAACTGTTACTTTCCCATGAAAAAGAAGGGGCCATGATGTAGATGTTACATACAAAAAACAATAAAATTATATATACTGGAGAAATAAGCTTATTATCAACTGCAGTTGTTGGATATATTACAAAAAAAAAAAAAAATTCTCAAATTATTATTTAAAAATATTTTGATGTATTTTTTAAAATGATAAAATTAACTAACAAATTTATTGATATTGCAAAGACTACGTAATAATTTTTCAAACTTTTTTTTTAAGGTTAGAAATCATTGAAAAAAGAATATGAATAGAATACATGCCAAAATGGTATTTCTATTTGGTGGAGGAAAGAGTGTGCATATAAATTCCACATTGATATGATTAATTAAATTGGGAATATTCAGGATTTGTCAAGCCCACAATATTACTAATTTTTGTTGGCTAGGGTTTTCTACAAATTGAGTTGGGCCTTAATCCTAATTGAACCCACTAGAAAAACAACTCAAATTACTGAATTTCACATAATTCTAATTTCAATAAAATCTTCTTCCCCTCATTAATTAATCCTCCTGCTTATAAATAAAAACCAAAAGAATTCCATTTTCTTATCCAAATCAATTACTTGCATATCAAAAAAATATTATTTATTTTATATATAAAAAAATCATTAATTGACCATTAAATATATTTAAATATTTATAATTTTTTTTAAAAAAAAAAAACCAACCCTAACAAATTGCACCGCCCTCAACCCACACAACAATAGCCGGACACCGCATTGATCAAATGCCGCCACCAGCCAAGCTCCACCCTTAATCACAACCCATAATCCCCCATCTCTTAGACCAAGAAACCACCGCATAAAGACATGCAAATTACCAAAACCATGGATGCAATTCCAAAAGCCACCAACCCAGAACCATGCATGAGTAATAAGAGGCGGTGGAGGAAACTTTAACAGCACTTCTCTCTTGCTCACAACGGGGTCAGTCATGGTGCTTCACTTTCTCGTTGGTTTATTATCGCTTTCCCTGACTTCTCTCTTTGTCATTCCTGGAATTTACAACATATGAGGCTTTGATACTTTGGTTTAGCTAAAGAGCGAAGAAACTGTGAAATTAAATTAAATTAATACCAATAAATAAATAAAAGCAGTGAAGAGCTAATCCACAAGTGTATTTTATTTATGATCACGAACCTGACCCTGACCCTAAAGGAATCTATTCATTCACACCTGTTATTGTGTCGACATCATTCATCCCATTACATCATCTTATTATCGTTAAGCTTATGAATGAGCTTTTTCCATTTTTATTTATTTATTTTTTATGTTTTGATATTCAAAAAATAGGGTTTATAGTGGTTGTATAAATTTAGATGAAAAGGAAAGCATTTCTTACTTTTTATTCCTTTTTCTTTTATCTGCTAGTGACATTTTATCGCCTCTTTACTATAATGCTACCTATCTCTATCATCTAAATCCATACGTACGAATGCACATACGAATGTGTCAGAGTCTTTCTCTATGCCAAACGGCCATTTAATTCCTCCCGGCGCACCAGGCAAGCAGGGTTGTGAAGTGACCGGGTCTACCTTTCTTCATCTAGTCACATCACCAAGCTGGGTTTTTTTCGGAAGGGCCTGCGCGTGAGGCCTGTCCAGTCTGATTCGCTAACTGGGCTAAGACGCACTATCTAGACTGGTTCACTTCAAGAAGGGCTTGGTAGACTTTGGGCCCACCTTTCTCATTAGGGCCTGACCTTGCCTCCAGGTATAGAAGGCCTGGCGGTCATCAAGTACCCATTTATCTCTTCAGCAATTATTACATGATCGATGAGGGGGTAAATCCCTAAAACCTATTATGACCGTGCGGCCCGAGAACGGCTCCCCTCAAAACGTCCTTTCCTTACCTTTACTCTTTTCAAATTCAAAACTCCCAACTTTCTCCAGACTCTTCTTCTCGTCTTGCTCTCTGCGCACTTCGTCCCTTTCACTCTTCTGCAAAATTCTTCTCTGAGGTACGCTTTTTGTTCTCTAATGGCTACCCCTAGGATTTCTACTGTCGTAAATTTGAAGTCTTGCGTCACCCTTTCTTCCCTCACCAATTTCTTTTCTCGGGACTATTTGGACACCTCTATTTATCACATTAGGGCTCTCCTTTGTAATGAGAGGATCGTTCTCCCTGTTCCTCCTCCATCGGGTCTAATCGATCCTCAGCGAGACCGCAACTTAGTCTTCTTCGTCAAGCAACGTGATTTTGGCTTGACTTTTTCCTTTTCCCCCTTCTTTATTGAGGTTTTCCGGTATTTCGGGGTCACTCCCCGAATGCTCTCACCCAACTCCATTCTTTTCATGTGCTCCTTCGATTCTGTCAGTCTATGTTGGGGCTTCACTCCCTCCGCCGCCTTGTTCTCCACTTTCTTCCGTCTGGTCAGGGCCAACCAGGGGTTCTATTATTTTGGTCCCCGAGAGGGGTTATCTATCTTCTCGGGGTATAAGGATTGCATCAAGGGTTGGGTCAAAGGTTTTGTAGTGGTGGAGTTTAAGGAAGGTTCTGGGATATCTCGGGTGGTAGATCTCTCCTGGAGGGATGTGCCCCCAGGCTGTAACGACCTTCCTCAGCTGTCTCTTTCTGAACAGATCTGCCTTCTCATACTGACCTTTATTTCTCAGAAGTATGATGTCGATAAGTACATGTTCGTGTCCAGTCTTCAAGACTACCGGGAAGCTGGTATTTGCTTGCTAATATTTCATCTTTCTTCTGTTTTATTTTCCTTGCATTTGTCTCTGCTTGTTTGGGTACTTTTCATTTTTTGCAGCTTCCGACCTCCCAATGGAGCAAATCAAGCCCCCAAGGAACTTCACCCTGTCTTGGAACATGAAGGCTGCTTTGGAGGCTTTCTGAGTTGGTAGGTCTGTGACTAACACAACTCAAGAGGTCGCTCACGCCATTTCTCCCTAGGTAGCTCTCCGGACTGTCTCTCCTGCCCCTGCTTTGTCTCAAGCCTTGGTGCAGGCTTCCAGGGACTCCCGCTCCGGTGCTTCTAAGGCATCCAGTCGCGGCCGAACTCCCAGTGCTCTACCACTTGCAAGACTTCGTTACTACCCTCCCCACTACAACTTCTCTTCCTTCCTCTTCTACTCATTCAGCCTCCAGTCCCTCCCACGATTATATTTATGGTTTCGCTAGAGCCGTCATTCATGGCCCTGCCCCCTGTCTATGGGGCCTCTCTGCTGTGGGGTTCTGCCGGGGCCTTTCCCCTTCGAGTTTCTTCACAAAGTTCCGGAGGTGTCCCCTCTTTATCAGTCTTTTGATCTCATTGATCAGTTGGTAGCAACTGTTGGTGTCATGGTCATGGGTACAGTGGTACTGGCAGTACTTGTCAGGATCCCTCCAGCTTGCATATGTTTTCATGGGCTTAGGCCATTGGAGGAAATCCTTACCTTGAACTGCCATGAGCACTTCGGATCTGGATGCGTTGAGGGGAGTTATTGCCTCAGAGACCCGAGGTGGATACAGCCTCTGCTCCCTCCTGTCCCAGGGCTGCCTATACACCTCTAGGCCTTTATTCTGTCTCCTTTCAGGTCTTTCCGACCACCTTTCTTCTGGTCCCTTCCCTCTGTCTGCAGCCTCCCTAGCGAACCTGCTAGTTGTCAAGGTGTCATCTTGCTTTATATATTTCTCCGCTCTCTTCATCAATTCGGCCAGGGTATTGGGGTGGCTTTCTGCACAGCGACCCAAAGAACTCAAGGGATGTGGTCCCCTTTTGCATGGCCTCCATAGCCCGGCTTTCATCCAGCTCCGGGATCTGCAAGGCTTCTGTATTAAAGTGGGCCATGTACTCCCTTAGGGGCTCATTCTTTCTCCGCCTAACTGTCTCCAAATAGCTGGTCTTCCTTTCAACTGGGACCCCTGCTATGAACCGGCTGATGAAGATATTAGCGAGGTCCCCAAAGCTCTTAATGCTTCCCGCCTCTAGGCTATTGAACCAGGCCTTCGCTGGTTCTGTGAGCGTTGTGGGGATTACTTTGCACATCAAGGCATCCGATAAAGTTTGGAGCTCCATGAATATTTTATAGTTAAGAATATGCTCCCTCGGATTCCCCACTCCGTCATATGTTACCATAGGTGGCATCATAAACTTCTTAGGAATGGTCTTTTATTGGATCCACCCTAAAAATGGTGAGGATGTGGGTAAGAGGGTCTGGCTATGATCCTTTGCCTCCAGCTCAACCAAGAGCTGCTCCTTCATTTTCTGCAGTTTCTGATCTACATTTGCCTCCTCTTGTCTCGGTCTCTTCTCCAAGCAATACCCATCACTCCATTCTTCACTCTTCGTCCTCCTGGCTGTTCCTGCAGAGTAGCTCTCTGCCTTATTATTCTCGATGAGCTATCTTACCCTTCTCCCTCGGGCCCTGGCTGCTAGCTCTTCTTCTCTATCAACTCCTCCGCTCCCTTCTCCGGTCCTCCAGATACTTTGCTAAGGGATTTGGTAGTTAAAAGTGAGTTAAGGCTCCGTGGTATGAACCCCTTTAGCCACAGGGGGTATGTTTAATGGGGTATTAAGGCCCCTCTGCTACAGCATCTGCCCCAGCCAATGGGCAGTATTATGTAGCTGAAGTGCCATGGTCTGAAGTTCTTGCTTGGATATAATGGTTCTAGGTACATTCCCTACCAAGCTCGGCGAGGGATTAAACAACACTGGTGGTTAGTTGGAGGGGGTTGTAGGACTGGAAACTGCTGCCCTTCTTGGGTAGAGTTCAGGTCATTTGGGGTGTTACTAGTGTGGTTTTCATTATGGTTTGCCATGTGGATCTCAGTGGGTATTACGAGAACATAATTTCGGTGATGAAAAGATCTCATTCGTCCCCACAGACGGCGCCAATTGATATTTTGAGATTCAGAAAATAGGGTTTACAGTGGTTATATAAGCTTAGAAAGAGAGGAAGACGTTCCTCCCCTTTTATCCCTTTTCCTTTTGTCTGCTAGTGATGTCTAACCGCCTCTTTGTTACAGTGCCACCTGTCTCTGTCACCCAGGCCTATACGTACGGATGTGTCAAAGCCCCTCTCCATGTCAGGCGGCCATTTAATTCTTTTCGGCACACATGCGGGTAGGGCTGCAAAGTGACGGGACCTGCCCTCCTTCCTATGGTCACATCACCAGGCTGGACTTCCTTTGGAAGGGCCTGTGTGTGAGGCCTGTCTGACCTGATTCCTTGACTGGACTGAGACGCGCTATCTGGGCTGGTTCACTTCAAGAAGGGTTTGGTGGGTTTTAAGCCTGTCTTTCTCATTAAGCTCGACGATCATCAATTTTTAATATATATATACATACATATAATTCAAATATAAATTCGACTAAAATTTTTTAGTTTCACCTTTGAATTAGTTTTGTGAAGTGGGTGATCTCTATTCCTTTTGTTTTTGTTGATTCATAAGATGACATCTGAATTAAATTTCTCTTATTCTTTAATCCTTAAGGTGTAACAGCCCGGACGTGATCCCCGGCACTGTTACCGTTCACGGCCCAGGGCTATCCCTCGCCTGGCCTCTTTGCCACCTCGGGCTTTCCACTGGCGTCGTGAACAGCTCTTAACATCCATTCACCCTCACGGGTTCCTGGCAGGATTTGTCCCCTTGGGTTCTTGCATCGAATGCATCCTTCCCCAAGTGGATTTGGCCCAATTTCCCTTTGGAAATTAGGTCGCCTCCCCCACTACTCGAACCCTTGACCTCCCACTTTAAGGGAATAGTCTGGTGAGAGTGAGTTTACAATTGGTACTCACTCTCACCGGACTATTCCCTTAAAGTGGGAGGTCAAGGGTTCGAGTAGTGGGGGAGGCGACCTAATTTCCAAAGGGAAATTTGGGCCAAATCCACTTGGGGAAGGATGCATTCGATGCAAGAACCTAAGGGGACAAATCCTGCCAGGAACCCGTGAGGGTGAATGGATGTTAAGAGCTGTTCACGACGCCAGTGGAAAGCCCGAGGTGGCAAAGAGGCCAGGCGAGGGATAGCCCTGGGCCGTGAACGGTAACAGTGCCGGGGATCACGTCCGGGCTGTTACATAAAAAAGGCGCCTTTTTATGTAACAGCCCGGCCCTCTCACCGGCACTGTTACTGTTAAGAGCTGTTCACGATGCCAGTGGAAAGCCCGAGGTGGCAAAGAGGCCAGGCGAGGGATAGCCCTGGGCCGTGAACAGTAACAGTGCCGGGGATCACGTCCGGGCTGTTACATAAAAAAGGCGCCTTTTTATGTAACAGCCCGGCCCTCTCACCGGCACTGTTACCGTTCACGGCCCAGGGCTATCCCTCGCCTGGCCTCTTGCCACCTCGGGCTTTCCACTGGCGTCGTGAATAGCTCTTAACATCCATTCACCCTCACGGGTTCCTGGCAGGATTTGTCCCCTTGGGTTCTTGCATCGAATGCATCCTTCCCCAAGTGGATTTGGCCCAAATTTCCCTTTGGAAATTAGGTCGCCTCCCCCACTACTCGAACCCTTGACCTCCCACTTTAAGGGAATAGTCTGGTGAGAGTGAGTACCAATTGTTCCATTATTCTGTAATGACCCAAAAATCAGACCGCTACCGGCGCTAGGATCCGAGTCGGCTTAAGGCCGCCAAGACCCGTAGCAAGCCTGACTTGCAACCTGAAAACCTGTTTAATCCCATACATGATCAACAACATACATTAAAAATTTAAAACTTTTCTTTCATACATCCAACTCAACCTGAACATGCACTGCACATAGCCATAATCATAATCATGATCCCTCTGTGGGATCTCATCAATGCCCCAATGGGCGATACATCATAAGATGAGTTGACTTTCATGAACATAATAAAACATTTTTTATCATGTAATAAAAGGGATACCTCATACACAATGTCAAGCACAACATCTAATCCTCAATATCATTACATGACTGAAACTGTACTTTTGCATAACATTAATACATTTATCATGTCCACACTATCTATTACATATACCAGACTTCATTACTCTTGTAAACCTCCTGGTCTACCCTGTACCTGCAATCCTGGGGAAATTGGGAGAGGGGTGAGCTACTAGAGCCCAGTGAGCAGAATAATAAAACACTTAAAACATATGATAACATGAAATGCATCACATCACAGCTAATCACATCAAGGATGAACTTGTCACCAATAGCCCTCTACATGGTCCAACTGTGCCAGAACGTAGAATGGGTCCTGGTCTTTCCCTTACATATCATAACATAGCAGTGTCCAACTGTGCCAGAACGTAGAATGGGTCCTGGTCTTTCCCTTACATAGTGCCAGCGAACGTAGAATGGGTCCCACTGGTCTTACATTCCGTACCGTACATATCACATCGTCATATCATAGATCGAGGGCTATGGATCATCCAACATTCATCCACATCAACATTTAAAATATGCAATGCAACATATTCGTGAATTCTAATGCAAGCAACCTAATTCATCACATGGCATTCATGATGCATGAACAATGCTCAAAACTTTGAAATTTATTTACTTTAAACGTAAGGTTTATTCCACTCACCTATGGATAGCTCTGACCAGACACTGGGGCAACAGACTCACTGCGGGGTCCTCGGTTCCTCGGGTCCGAACCTACACAGATGGACTCAAATGAGGGACCAAACATACAGGAACATAACTCTAAACTATTCCCCAAAAACCCCCTAAAACATCATGGAAAAACATGCAAGAAAGGGCTGGACAGGGCACTTTCGGCGGCAAGTTCGGCGGCCGAAAGTCCCTCCAGAGCCGAAAGTCAGGCAGGTTCGGCGGCCGAAACTCCCAGACAGAGGCGAAACTCATGCATGTTCGGCGGCCGAAAGTCCTAGACAGAGACGAAAGTCTCCTTTCGGGGGCAAGCTTCGGCAGCCGAAGGCTGCCTCCACAAGCATGTTCGGCGGCCGAAAGTTCCTTCGGCTGCCGAACCTGGTTTCTCCCAGAATGGCAGAAACTCAGCTCCCCTATGCATTTATGCCTCCTATCTCATCCAAACATGCATAAACCTATTCTACAACACTCATACACAAGCATACAAGTTCCTAGGGGCATCAACTGACTAAAACCCCATCTAAAACACATCAAACATACATTTGCAAGCCACATTGTTCAAAATCACATCAAAAACCCATAAGCTCAACATAAGCTACACATGCATTTTCTACCCCATGAACTTGCATAAAACTTGCTTAAAACATAAATTAAGCTGGAGATCGACTCTTACCTCTTGAAGATCGAGGGTAGAGGCGATCTAACTTGGAGTTGGAAGAGATTTGAGTTCTTGAATCTCAAAGCTCCAAAACTTGCTCAAACTCGGAAATCTTCAAAACAAGATGAAAACTAGTGAAAAACTTGAAAGATCTGAAGAAAAAGACTCAATATCGGTGAGGGGTGGCGGAGGACTCACCTTGGCCGACAACGGGGAGAAAAACTCGCCCGTTTTCGGCTAAGGGACCCTTTTATAGTGGCTGGCCAGGCCACGTTCGGGGGCCGAACGTGCCTCCGCATGCATGCCATGTTCGGCGGCCGAACTTGAGGTTCGGCGGCCGAACTTGAGGTTCGGCGGCCGAACCTGGACTTTCCTCACTTATGCTTTCGGGGGCCTAAAGGCGCTCCCGAAGGCATGCATGTTCGGCGGCCGAACTTGAGGTTCGGCGGCCGAACCTGATTTTTCCTTCAAGGTTGTTTTTATGCAAAAACTCATTTCCATTTTACTTAAAACCATGAAATACCTTAAAACATTTTATAAAAACATGATTCTATCCTACTAGAGGCTTCCGACATCCGAGATTCCACCGGATGGTAGGAATTCCGATACCGGAGTCTAGCCGGGTATTACATTCTCCCCCTCTTAAGAACATTCGTCCCCGAATGTTTCTCAACTAGCACATAGCATGGTATAAAACATAACATACATACAAAGCACATAAACACAAAGAGATCTAACCTTAAAAGAGATGAGGGTACTGCTGGAGCATAGACTCCCGTGTCTCCCAAGTGCATTCCTCCAAATTGTGATGGTTCCACAGGACTTTCACCATCGGGATTTCCTTGTTCCTTAACTTTCTGATCTGGGTGTCTATGATCCGTACTGGCTGCTCAACATAGGTGAGATCCTCTTGGACCTCCACATCAGGCTCACTAAGAACCTTGCTCGGATCTGACACAAACTTCCTCAACATTGAAACATGGAAAACCGGATGGATCCTTTCCATTGAAGCAGGTAAATCCAGCTTGTACGACACATTCCCAATCTTTTGCAAGATTTCAAAGGGTCTGATGTATCGTGGGGCTAGTTTACCTTTCTTCCCGAAGCGAACCACTCCCTTCATAGGAGACACCTTGAGCAATACCAGATCCCCCTCCTGAAACTCGACCTGCCTTCTGCGGATGTCTGCATAACTCTTCTGTCTGCTTGCAGCAGTCTTGATTCTTTCTCTGATTATGGGTACCACCCTGCTGGTAATCTCTACTAGCTCAGGCCCTGCCAAGGCCTTTTCTCCAACTTCTTCCCAGCAAACAGGTGATCTGCACTTCCTTCCATATAAAGCTTCATATGGAGCCATCCCGATGCTAGCATGATGGCTGTTATTGTAGGCAAACTCCACCAAAGGTAGATGCTCTTGAGATTATAGGAAGAAAACTGTTTTTATTTTCTTACCTCTTGTGTAGTAAGTTACAGAGTTTATATAGTACATGATATGAACAATTAGACCTTTGATTGAGCCCTCAATTATGTCCTAGAATCGTGCTATGCTAAATATGGTAAGATTTGATCACTGACTGATTTACAATCATGACAGAGGATCACTGATTGATTTACAATCATGGCAGAGGATTCTTTCCAACAACTGATTGATTTACAATCATGGCAGAGGATTCTTTCCAACACTCCCCCTCAAGTTGGTTCATGTGGATCTAGCATACCCAACTTGCCCAAAACCTCATGGAATATTCATCCAGCTACTGCTTTGGTTAGGATGTCCGCCCATTGATCCTCTGATCGAACAAATGGTAAAGATATCAGACCACTGTCCAACTTTTCTTTGATGAAATGTCGGTCTATTTCAACATGTTTTGTTCGATCATGCTGAACTGGATTTTCAGAAATGCTTATTGCCGCCTTGTTGTCACAACGGAGTTCAGCTGCATCCTTTGATGGGAATCCAAGCTCAAACATCAACTTTCTGATCCATAGGAGTTCTGCCAGTCCTTTTGCTATTCCCCTGAATTCTGCTTCAGCACTTGACAGTGCCACCACCTTCTGTTTCTTACTTTTCCACGTTACCAAATTTCCTCCGACAAAGGTAAAGTATCCTGAAGTAGATCATCTATCAGAGAGATCTCCTGCCCAACTTGTGTCCGTATATCCACTGATACTGAAATGACCATTCTTTTTGAACAACATGCCCATCCCAGCTGTTCCTTTCAAATATCGAACGATTCTTAATGCTGCCTCCATATGGTCTTGTTTTGGATCATGCATGAACTGACTTACCAAACTCACAGCATATGCCACGTCTGGTCTGGTGTGTGATAAATAAATCAGTTTTCCTACCAGTCTCTAGTACCTCCCCCTGTCTGTGGGTCCTTCTTTTGAGTCCTTGCTCAACTCGTGATTGACCATTACCGGAGTATCGACTGGTTTGCAATCTATCATTCCTGTTTCAGTTAACAGATCAAGAATGTACTTTCTCTGTGATATTAGAATTCCCTGGTTTGATCTGAGAACTTCGATTCCAAGAAAATATTTTAGCATCCCCAGGTCTTTCATCTCAAATTCTTGGAATAAGTTGTCCCTCAGTTGTTTGATTTCGTCCACATCATCTCCATTTATAATCATGTCATCCACGTATATAATCAAACACGTGATCTTCCTTCCTTGCCTCTTCAAGAATAGAGTGTGATCGGAGTTACTCTGTCGATATCCATTTTTCTTCATTGCTTGAGTAAATCTCCCAAACCATGCTCTGGGTGACTGTTTCAACCCATACAAGGCTCGCCTCAATCGACACACTTCTCCCCTTCTATATCCACTCATGAACCCTGGTGGAGCATCCATGTATACTTCCTCCTCCAGATCACCATGTAAGAAAGCATTTTTCACATCAAATTGGTGAAGTGGCCAGTTTAGGTTTGCAGCTAGAGAGAATAGGACCCGTATTGTATCAATTTTTGCTACTGGAGAGAATGTTTCAGAATAGTCAACTCCATAAGTCTGAGTATATCCTTTTGCTACAAGTCTAGCTTTATATCTGTCCACCGTTCCGTCTGACTTATACTTTATGGTAAACACCCATTTGCATCCCACTAGTCGTTTTCCCTTGGGTAGCCAGCATTTTTCCCAGGTCTTGTTTTTCTCCAGGGCATCCATCTCGGTCTCCATCGCCTCAACCCATCTTTTGTCCTTCTGGGCCTCTGTAGCATCCTTTGGTATCCATTCTGAGCAAATGTTTTTCTGTAGGTTGACCAACTGAGGTGATAGTCTTTCTCCTCTGGTAACATTTGCCACAGGGTATCTGGACCTGGCTGCCTCGAATTCTGGATCATATCTCCTGGGTGGAATTCCTCTATTATTCCGAGGGGGTAGGACATATTGGCCTGTTTCAGAAACCTCAAGGGAAATGGGTTCAGTAGTAAGGTTATTAGAACCAGGGGAAAGTTCAGATTCACATACCTCAGTTGTGTGTTCCTCAGGATATTCTACGGTGTCAGGTTCTGGTTGTGAAGTTGAGACCGAGGACTGTACTAGATGGTCAGTGTCTCCCAGTTCTGGTGTAGACTCAGGAAGAGAAGAATGATCAAGTTCTGGCCCCTCCTGACTAAGCCAATTTGGCAGTGGTGGTGATTGTGCCGTTGTCTCCCCCTCACTGCTAGTTGGCGAGGGAAAAAAATATTCCTCTTCCAGAAAAGTGCAGTCCATGGTAGTGAAGAGCCGTTTAGAGATTGGGTCAAAACACCGATAGCCCTTTTTATGGACACCATAACCAAAGAAAACACACTTAAGAGCACATGGATCAAGTTTAGTGCGGTGTGTTTTAGGAATGTGAACATAAACTGTACAGCCAAAGATTTTAGGTGGAAGGTTGAGAAAGGAAGGGATGGTGTGATGAGAGGACAAGGTATGCAAGGGAGATTGGAAATTAAGGACGCGAGATGGAAGTCGATTGATAAGGTAAATGGATGTGGCAACTGCTTCAGACCAAAACTTAGGAGGAACTTGGGCTTCAAACAATAGGGCTCGGGCAGTCTCAAGGATATGTCGATTTTTCCTTTCGGCAACCCCATTTTGCTGTGGTGTATAAGGACAAGTAGTTTGGTGAAGGATCCCATTATCCCGGAAAAAGGTTTGGAGATGGTTATTGACAAATTCCCCCCCCATTGTCAAATCGGAGGACTTGAATGGTCTTGTGAAATTGGGTTTTAATCATGCGGAAAAAATCACAGAATTTCTCAGCCACTTCACTTTTTTGTCTTAACAGGTAAACCCAAGTAACATGAGTGCAATCATCAATAAAAGTCACAAAGTATCTATAATCAGGGGAGACAGTTTCCGGGGCAGGCCCCCATACATCAGAGTGTATTATTGAGAAGGGAGTATCAGATTTATTTGTGGATATATGATAAGTACTCTTATGACTCTTAGCAAGCACACATGAAGAACAAACTAGAATGTCAATGGATTTAAACTCAGGAAACAAAGTACGAAGATAATCACTTGAGGGATGGCCGTAGCGCCGGTGCCAGAGCCATAACTGTCGGGTTGAGGACCCTTGAGCTAAATGAGCTGACCCAGTACTTGAGATCTCCTCCACATAGTACAGTCCATCTTTCTCAGTACCACGGCCCAGTACCGTGCCCGTATGAATATCCTGCAAAACACAAAAATGAGGATACATGAGTACTCTGCAATTTAACTGTTTGGTGATCTGACTGACAGAGAGTAATTTGCAAGATAAGGAAGGTACATAGATGCTGTTGGAGACATTTAAAGTGGGGGTTATAGAAACGGTACCACCACCGATGACCGGGAAAGAGCCACCGGTAGCGTTTAGAATATTGGATTTTGAGGGTGGGGCTGACACAACAAAATCTGAAGAATCATTAGTCATAGTGTCTGTGGCTCCTGAATCAAATATCCACCCACTAGTATTTTGTACCTTGTTAGAATTAAAACAAGCAGAGGCATATTTAGATTTATTTAAAGAGACAGGGGTAGAAAGGTCATTTGCCCTCCTTTCTAACCCTAAAATACCTCCTTTCCGATCATAAGGGACACCCGTGCCTCCTCCTTTCGCGGCTCCTTGTAGTGCCGTGATAAACATCTCCATCATCTTTGCCCATACAACATAATTGGAATCATTCAATTTTATGTCGGACGGTGGTTGTGCTGAATTAAGAGTGAATTGGTTCACTGATTTCTGATTTCCATCTTGGCTATTCTGAATTAACTGGAATAGTTTTTGTGACAGGTCTGCTATTGGATCAGTTATTGCCTGGGATTGGTCAACCGGACTGGGGAGGTCGGCCATTGTTGTTTCGGTGAGAGAAAGAAGTTGGGAAGGGTATCTGGTAAAGGATTATTACAGGATGGCTATATTTTTAGACCGAAACCTGCTCTGATACCATCTTGAGATTATAGGAAGAAAACTGTTTTTATTTTCTTACCTCTTGTGTAGTAAGTTACAGAGTTTATATAGTACATGATATGAACAATTAGACCTTTGATTGAGCCTTCAATTATGTCCTAGAATCGTGCTATGCTAAATATGGTAAGATTTGATCACTGACTGATTTACAATCATGACAGAGGATCACTGATTGATTTACAATCATGGCAGAGGATTCTTTCCAACAACTGATTGATTTACAATCATGGCAGAGGATTCTTTCCAACAAATGCTGCCTCCAAGAACCGCCAAAGTCCAGCACACACATTCTGAGCATATCCTCTATGGTCTGGATGGTCCTTTCTGATTGTCCGTCTGTCTGTGGATGGAAAGCAGTGCTAAAATCCAACCTAGTACCCATGGCATTCTGCAGACTCCGCCAAAACCTGGAGGTGAACTGGGGCCCTCTATCAGACACTATCGAAACAGGAACCCCATGCAGCCTGACGATCTCATCGACGTACACCTGCGCCAACTTGTCCATAGAATAGCCACTCCTGACAGGGATGAAGTGAGCAGATTTGGTGAGTCTGTCCACAATCACCCATATGGAGTCCAATCTGTTGGACGTCGCCGGTAACCCCACTACGAAGTCCATAGCTATATTTTCTCATTTCCACTCTGGAATAGGTAGCGGGTTAAGCATTCCAGCCGGCTTCTGATGTTCTAGCTTCACCCTCTGACACACTTCGCAGGCTGACACAAACTGTGCCACTTCTTTCTTCATAGCTGGCCACCAATAAACCTTCTTCAGATCTTGATACATCTTGGTGGCTCCGGGGTGAACGCTGTATCTTGCATTATGAGCCTCTCTCATAATGTCTCCTTTTAGCCCTATGTCATCTGGTACACATAGTCTGCTCCCATAGCGGAGGATCCCTTTGCTATCGAATATGAACTCACTATCCTTGCCTGACTTAACAGTCCTGGCAATCTTCACTAACTCTGGGTCCTCATGCTGTTTCTGAGCCACCTGCTCCAGAAACACGGGTGCCACTCTCATCTGGGCTACCAAAGCACCTGTACCAGACAACTCCAATTGAAGACCTTCCTCAACGAGCTTGTAAAACTCCTTCACCACTGGCCTCCTCTCTGCCGATATGTGGGATAAACTGCCGAGTGATTTCCGACTTAAGGCGTCTGCCACAACGTTCGCCTTACACGGATGGTACTGAATCTTGCAATCATAGTCACTCAGCAGCTCCACCCATCTTCTCTGTCTCAGGTTCAAATCTCTTTGACTCAAGATGTACTGTAGGCTCTTATGATCCGTGAAGATCTCACATTTAACCCCATAGAGGTAGTGCCTCCACATCTTGAGTGCAAAGATTACTGCTGCCATCTCTAGGTCATGTGTGGGGTAATTCAACTCATGCTTCTTCAGCTGCCTAGAAGCATAAGCGATCCCCCTCTCATTCTGCATTAGTACACAACCCAGTCCCACACGGGATGCATCACAAAAGACTGTAAAGTCCTCATCACTAGATGGCAGAGCTAACACTGGTGCTGAAGTCAACCTCCTCTTAAGCTCTTCAAAACTCTCTTTGCACTGGTCGGTCCACACAAACTTCTGATTCTTCCTGGTTAGTCTGGTCAGAGGAGCTGCAATCTTTGAGAAGTCCTGAACGAACCTCCTGTAGTAACCTGCCAAACTCAAGAAACTTCTAATCTCTGTCACTGAAGTGGGTCTAGGCCAGTTAGCCACAGTTTCTGTCTTCTTGGGGTCTACCTCTATACCATTTTCCGACACCACATGCCCCAAGAACGAAATGCTCCTCAGCCAGAACTCACACTTAGAGAACTTGGCATACAAGCCATGTTCCCTTAAAGTCTGCAGAACCAACCTCAGATGATGGGCATGCTCCTCTGCGTTCCTGGAATACACTAAGATATCATCTATGAAGACAATAACGAAGTGATCCAGGTATTGACTAAATACTCTGTTCATGAGATCCATGAATGCTGCAGGGGCGTTGGTTAACCCGAACGACATCACAAGGAACTCAAAATGCCCATATCTGGTCCTGAAAGCTGTCTTTGGCACATCTTCATCCCTTATCCTTAGCTGATAGTACCCCGATCTTAGATCTATTTTGGAGAAACAACCCGCTCCTGCTAGCTGGTCGAATAGATCATCGATCCTTGGCAGAGGGTACCTATTTTTGGTAGTGACTTTGTTCAACTGCCTGTAGTCGATACAAAGTCTGAGGGACCCATCCTTCTTTCTCACAAACAAGACCGGAGCACCCCAAGGTGAGGTACTCTGTCGGATGAAGCCCTTTTCTACCAGCTCTTGCAACTGCTCTTTCAACTCCTTCAACTCGGCTGGGGCCATCTTGTAGGGAGGGATAGAAATCGGTCTAGTTCCAGGCACCAACTCTATCTCGAACTCTATCTCCCTAGCAGGTGGTAAACCTGGAAGCTCGTCTGGAAAGACATCCTGAAACTCTCTGACAACTGGCACCGAGGCTGGCTCCCTGACCTGACTACTGAGCTCTCTCACATGAGCCAAATACCCCTGACATCCCTTCCTAAGCAACCTACGAGCCTGAAGAGCGGATATCAGACCTCTAGGTGTACCCCTTTTGTCTCCTCTGAAGACGACCTCTGACCCGTTCTGATCTCTGAACTTGACTACCTTGTCTCTGCAGTCCAAGGTAGCACCATGGGTAGATAGCCAATCCATCCCTAGAATGACGTCAAAGTCTGTCAAATCTAGAACCACAAGGTCGGCGGAGAGGCATCTTCCCTCAACAAAAACTGGATTGTACTGGCAGACTGACACTGCCACTGACAGGTCACACTTGGGTCCACTGACCCATAGGGGACACTCTAACCCAGAGACTATCAGACCCAACCTCTCAACGGCTCTCGGAGCAATAAATGAATGAGATGCACCCGGGTCCATTAATGCATACACATCAGAACACCCAATGACGAGATTACCTGACACCACGGTGTTGGATGTGTTAGCCTCCTGCTGAGTCATGGTGAAGATCCTGGCTGGAGCTGATGGACCTTCACCTCGGGAACCAGAAGAAGAGGCTGCCCCTCTCCCTCTACCTTTGCCACTGCCCTGAGTTGTGGCTGGAGCTGCTGGCTGTGCCACACTACCAGAAGCTGTCTGCTGGGGCTGGCCCATAAAAGGTGCTCTAGGACACTCCCGAGCTATATGTCCCTCCTGTCCATATCTGAAACATGTATTAGTCCCAGCTCGACACACTCCCCTGTGCGGCCTTCCACATCTCTGGCATTCTGTACCATCTGAGCCTGAGCTCGAGCCACCGCCAAAACCCAGACCGGATTTCAACTTATTCCAAAACTTATTCTTTTTCGGCTTCTTGGTGGTGTTATCCCACCTCTTCTTACTTGAGCTCTGAGAAGAGAGACCTGACCCTCCTCTGCCTGGGGTCTTAACCCCTGAAGACTGGGTCACTGACTGCTTCACTGACCCCTCAACTATAGCACTCGCCTCCATCCTTCGAGCCATATCCACCACAGTGTGGAAACTTTCCCTCTCAACTGACTGAATCAACGAGGAGTACCTGGAATGCAGCTTCATAACATATCTCTTGGCTTTCTTCGTATCTGAATCTAGAGCTTGCCCTGAAAAAGGCAATAGCTCCAAGAATTTATCTGTGAACTCCTCCACGCTCATGTGCTCTGTTTGCCTCAGTTGCTCAAACTCCATCATCTTCAGTTCTCTGGAACTGTCTGGAAAAGCCCATCCAGGGAACTCATTCGCAAATTCTTCCCATGTCATGCCGTCTAGTCTCGGGTCCACGTAACACTTGAACCATTCCCGTGCCTTCTTGCACTTTAAAGTGAACCCTGCCATCTGAATGGCCCTGCTATCATTCGCCCCTAGCTCATTAGTTATTGTCTTTACTACTCTCAAATACTCAAAGGGGTCATCCCCTGACTTGTATTTGGGAGCATCCAGCTTAAGGTAATCTGTCATCTTTACTTTGCTCCCATCGGCTGAGCTAGGTCTAGAAGGTTGAGTAACTGGGGCTGCTGGTTCTGTGGGTGGTGGAGGTGGGGGTGCAGCATTCCCCGAGGTGGGGTTTGCCGGGTTTGGATAGAAGGGTGAGGGTGGATAAGCTGGGTACTGTGTATAAGGTGGATAGAAAGGTGGATAAGGCATGTAGGTAGGGTAGGGGTTAAAGCTGGAGTAATCCGATGTGCCTCCCATCGGATACCCTGAACCCTGTGGAAAGGGTGGATAATGGGGTGGAAAACCATACCCCGAGGCCTGAACGCCTCCTTGAGACTCCCCTGTCCCCTCTTCCTCCATGCTCACATCCAGGTTCCCATCCCTCCTCTGATCCTCTTCCATAACCTCCCTCACATCTGAAGAACTTCCTCCTCTATCAGTCCCCCTTCTGCTAGCATCAAAAGACCTTCTAGAGTCCCTT
Source organism: Manihot esculenta (assembly GCF_001659605.2). Taxonomy (NCBI): domain Eukaryota; kingdom Viridiplantae; phylum Streptophyta; class Magnoliopsida; order Malpighiales; family Euphorbiaceae; genus Manihot; species Manihot esculenta. The sequence continues at coordinate 13,877,679 of NC_035162.2, read as the reverse complement.
GACACTCTTTCTCTGTTTGCTCTACAAGACATTGCCCTAGGCAATATAGGAGGACGGGCGCTCGTGCCCTCATCCTCAGGTGGCACTCCGGTCAATCTTGCCGATCAACGGGTTCCTCTCATCCTGTTTTCTGAAAAACAGTACACATCACACAAACATCAGCATCATATGGTTCATGTGGGCACACATGAACCCTCATCACATAAACATATCATTCATATCATAGCATCAATGCACATGTATATAATCATGGCATTTCACATCATCATACAAGACAGGACTCCACATCCTATCCTAGTGGACATGATCTTCCTATTGTGCTTGACCTTCTAGAACATCTATGAGCCCGACACTCTAGGTCCGATCCTATGAACCTAGGGCTCTGATACCATTCTGTAACGATCCAAAAATCGGACCGCTACCGGCGCTAGGATCCGGGTCGGCTTAAGGCCGCCAAGACCCGTAACAAGCCTGACTTGCAACCTGAAAACCTGTTTAATCCCATACATGATCAACAACATACATTAAAAATTTAGAACTTTTCTTTCATACATCCAACTCAACCTGAACATGCACTGCACATAGCCATAATCATAATCATGATCCCTCTGTGGGATCTCATCAATGCCCCAATGGGCGATACATCATAAGATGAGTTGGCTTTCATGAACATAATAAAACATTTTTGATCATGTAATAAAAGGGATACCTCATACACAATGTCAAGCACAACATCTAATCCTCAATATCATTACATGACTGAAATTGTACTTTTACATAACATTAATACATTTATCATGTCCACACTATCTATTACATATACCAGACTTCATTACTCTTGTAAACCTCCTGGTCTACCCTGTACCTGCAATCCTGGGGAAATTGGGAGAGGGGTGAGCTACTAGAGCCCAGTGAGCAGAATAATAAAACACTTAAAACATATGATAACATGAAATGCATCACATCACAGCTAATCACATCAAGGATGAACTTGTCACCAATAGCCCTCTACATGGTCCAATTGTGCCAGAACGTAGAATGGGTCCTGGTCTTTCCCTTACATGGTGCCAGCGAACGTAGAATGGGTCCCACTGGTCTTACATTTCGTACCGTACATATCACATCGTCATATCATAGATCGAGGGCTATGGATCATCCAACATTCATCCACATCAACATTTAAAATATGCAATGCAACATATTCGTGAATTCTAATGCAAGCAACCTAATTCATCACATGGCATTCATGATGCATGAACAATGCTCAAAACTTTGAAATTTATTTACTTTAAACGTAAGGTTTATTCCACTCACCTCTGGATAGCTCTGACCAGACACTGGGGCAACAGACTCACTGCGGGGGTCCTCGGTTCCTCGGGTCCGAACCTACACAGGTGGACTCAAATGAGGGACCAAACATACAGGAACATAACTCTAAACTATTCCCCAAAAACCCCCTAAAACATCATGGAAAAACATGCAAGAAAGGGCTGGACAGGGCACTTTCGGCGGCAGGTTCGGCGGCACCTTCGGCGGCCGAAACTCCCAGACAGAGGCGAAACTCATGCATGTTCGGCGGCACTTTCGGCGGCCGAAAGTCCCAGACAGAGACGAAAGTCTCCTTTCGGGGGCAAGCTTCGGCAGCCGAAGGCTGCCTCCACAAGCATGTTCGGCGGCCGAAAGTTCCTTCGGCTGCCGAACCTGGTTTCTCCCAGAATGGCAGAAACTCAGCTCCCCTATGCATTTATGCCTCCTATCTCATCCAAACATGCATAAACCTATTCTACAACACTCATACACAAGCATACAAGTTCCTAGGGGCATCAACTGACTAAAACCCCATCTAAAACACATCAAACATACATTTGCAAGCCACATTGTTCAAAATCACATCAAAAACCCATAAGCTCAACATAAGCTACACATGCATTTTCTACCCCATGAACTTGCATAAAACTTGCTTAAAACATAAATTAAGTTGGAGATCGACTCTTACCTCTTGAAGATCGAGGGTAGAGGCGATCTAACTTGGAGTTGGAAGAGATTTGAGTTCTTGAATCTCAAAGCTCCAAAACTTGCTCAAACTCGGAAATCTTCAAAACAAGATGAAAACTAGTGAAAAACTTGAAAGATCTGAAGGAAAAGACTCAAGATCGGTGAGGGGTGGCGGAGGACTCACCTTGGCCGACAACGGGGAGAAAAACTCGCCCGTTTTCGGCTAAGGGACCCTTTTATAGTGGCTGGCCAGGCCACGTTCGGGGGCCGAACGTGCCTCCGCATGCATGCCATGTTCGGCGGCCGAACCTGGACTTTCCTCACTTATGCTTTCGGGGGCCTAAAGGCGCTCCCGAAGGCATGCATGTTCGGCGGCCGAACTTGAGGTTCGGCGGCCGAACCTGAGTTTTCCTTCAAGGTTGTTTTTATGCAAAAACTCATTTCCATTTTACTTAAAACCATGAAATACCTTAAAACATTTTATAAAAACATGATTCTACCCTACTAGAGGCTTCCGACATCTGAGATTCCACCGGACGGTAGGAATTCCGATACCGGAGTCTAGCCGGGTATTACATAAGGTGTGAAAGATAACAACAAATCCATGTGCATGTAGTAATTTTTTTTTCCTTCAACTTGATTTTTCAGTTTCTTTTTCTTTAAATTAAAAAAAATCATAGCTCATCAAATTCATATTCAAATTCCATTTGAGAGGATTTTCCTTTTGTTTTTCAAATAGACATTAATCAATGGCATATATATTGAACTCCTATGGAGTTTCTTTTTTCCATTTAAAGAAACCCTTTATATATTTCCAATAGAAAGTTCTGATTTTTTTTAAAATGTTTTTATTATTTATTTTTAAATATTCATTTTTCTAGTGTTTGAGATCTCTTGGTTGATGAGAAGGAGAATTATGTGATTGAAAAATTTTAATATATTTTATGGTAAATGAGATAAAAAAAAAAAAAGCAATGAATTTTATTATTTCCTCAGTTTCATAATATTTTTCATCCTTCTTTTTTTTATCTTAATTTTTTTTATTTTTTTTATATTATAATAATATATAAATTGACTATTATAATCTAATTAAATTTTATTTTATTTTAAAAAATTCTCTTAAAATATTTTTTTAGTATTTAATAAAATTTAATATTTTTAAAATGAGTATAATTAAAAATTAATAAAAAGTTATATTTTTTAATATTTATAAAAATAAATAAAAATTATGGAATGAAAAAAATAAAAATTTGAGCTTATACATTTAAAAAAAAAAAAAAAGAGAGTAGAAAATTGCTTCTAGAAACCAAAAAATAAAAAAAGGAAAATCAACTTCTTGTTTAACGAAAAACAAAATCAAAGAATATGTAGACACACTAATTTTTTTTTTTAAATAAAATTACTCATGGTATTAATAAAATTCTATAAAAAAAGAGAAATATCATCCCAAATAGAGTAGTATTATGACGAATTCATCTAACATAAATATCAGTTCTAAAGTCTAATAAATATTTACAATCATTCAAAATCAAACTCCTGCATAAGATAATTTGATAAAAATACTCTTTAAGTGTCTGTCTAAACCACTGCATAAGATAATTTGGTAAAGATACTCCTCCTTCTTTCTCATCTCTCAAGCATAAATTATTAAAGTCTCCCGAACAAAATCACGGAAGAGAGTTTCTACGAGATAAAACTCGAATAAGATTTCAAGACTGATATCATCGTTGCGATTCCGAAAATGCATAATAACTAGTAAACCTCCATTGAATATTACCTTTCAAAACAACCGAATCAATAAAATTTGAAGAAAAGCCGACCACATAAACAAACACATAACTCTTCTACATTAATGAAAGGTCTCCTCCCAATCATTGTCTATTGATTGAGAATCAATCATCAAAATGTAAAAAATTACAAAAAAATTTCATACGAGAACTAAAAGTTTTTATTTCCATAAAAAATAAAATATCCGACTTGTAACTAATAACTAAATCTTTTAATGCATTAACTTGTCTATTGACTGAAAAGCAACAATCAAAATGTAAAAAATTACGAAAAAATTCCATATGAGAACTAAAAGTTTTTGTTTCCATAAAAAATAAAATGTCCGACATATAATTAGTAACTAAATCCTTCAATGCATTAACTGTCCGAGGATTGCTGAGTTCTCGGCAGTTCCAACACCGAACGATCATTGCTTTCGGCTATCCCGACCTTTGACGGAATGAGCCGCTTCACTGTTGCCTGTCAAATTAACATTCGCAGGGGTGTTGTTAGAGGCATCCTGTTGAGAGGAAGGAAAACCTATAATAACGTTATATTTAGTGTTTCTTGGATGCCATAAATCTGCCAAAGAGGTCTGCATATTCTGAAAATTGATTGGATTGTATGTGGAAAATATCTATACCATACAGAAATCATAAGTGACGATTGGAATATCTCTGGAGTTCTTAATAGGGATAATAACATCTTCTTTTTTATCGATAGTCAATTGACGCAAATCGTCTTCCATGGGAAAGGGGAAATAAGAAGTTAAGTTTAAGGAAGAGAAAAAATGCGAGAGTATCGAATTACAAAAAGATTACAGAGGGAAACTTTAAAAACACTAAATTTTTAATTAATATTATATTCGCAACATAAATATAATTCAAATAAAAAAATTTTAAATTAGATTATAAGAATCAAGAAGACATCTCAAATTTAAGTACATATATCTTATATAAGTACTAATCAAAGAGTGGTGTGCTTCATCCCAGCAAGTTATTTGACTCCATAACTAACAAAAATAATCTATTTTTTTAATCTACTAAAAACATCAGTTTCTAATAATTAATAATTGCTCTCTTACATTATCTAACTTCATAATCCAACACCCTTCTCTATTTTAATCTATTCATATTAATCCTCAAGTGTTTAAGAAAAAATTAAAATATATTAATTAATTGATATTTTTATAAAATTAAAAAACTAATTAATGCGTATTTTTTATATTAAAATAATTAAATTATAAAAATATTTAATAATTAAAATTAATGAAAAGGCGAATTAATATATTTTTTAAAAATTTATTTTAATATAATTTTTTTAAAAAAATATTTTTTCATTAATACGAACGGGTCTAACTGGAATTTAGATGGGAGATCTTATACCTTACCAATAAGTAGGTAAATAATATAGGGTTAGTAGTATTCGGTTCAAATCGAAAAAATCGATCGAATTGAATTAATTTAAAAATTTAGTTTGATTTTTTATTTATTTCAGTTCAATTTTTAATTTTAAAAATTTTAATTATTTCGGTTCGGTTCAATTTTAATCAGAAAAAATTGAAAAATTCGAACTGAACTGATTAGTGATAATAGTATATTATTTTCAATAATATAGTGGGATTATATCATATTAAAGTTAAAATATTTCATTAAATTTTAAAGTACTAAAATAAAAAATAAAAAAATTATTAAAAATTTAAACCGATCAAACTGAATCGAATCAAATCGATTCAGTTCGATTCAGTTTCTGACTAAAATTGATTCGATTCAATTTTTATAAATACTAAAATTTTAATTTTTGATTTATTCGGTTCGGTTAAATTTTAAATCGAATCGACTGAATGTTTACCCTAGATAAATATATAGTTTCTTTAACCATATTGGATTCGACAAAAGTGAGACATCGGCTTTCTAGTATGATTCTAAAAGAGTACGAGGTCCCCTTTGAAAGTAAAAAGTATTGACATGCATCAAAATCTAGTAAGATTATGCCCAAAATAGGCAACAAGCTAGTCTATGAACATTTATAAACTTAGAAATTCAAACCCTAATCCTGTTAATTAATTTCTCAGGTATATATATAGTATCTGACATTTGAACAGAATCCAAAATTATTAAGCTTAATGATACATGAGATTAAGAATTTAATCAGGATTACAAGTTGCAAATAAAATATATAGACTTGGTTAAAGTAGTAACAGCTACATAATTCAAATAAGCTTCTTTAACCTTATCCCCATGGCCAACATGATGAAAATATTCCCCAAGGGAAATTAATTACTATTATCATAATGCAAGGACCCACAGTTTACATCATAGAAACCCAAGCAATGATCTAAGTTCAATGGCTGAGATCCCTCAGATGTACACTTGAAATATCATACATTTGTTTAACAATTAGATGGGTAGCTGTTAGATAACTCCAAGGTCAAATATAATGTCACCATCAATTTCTTATAGAAGATATATGAATATATATAAAAGAAAATTTATGTATAAATCCTATGTAATGTATAAAAATTTAAACTGGAAGTTCAACCACAGAAGCTACCCAATCAGGTTCTCTTTGCTTAGTACACTGGCTGCTAAATTTCTCTCAGCAGAGCTGCAAATATAATCTCTAACTTATTAAAGAAACCCAGTTGGTTATATAAAGGAAGAAGCAAGAAATTGGAGATGAAGAGAAAACGAGAAATGGAGAAGGAGTCAGAGATACAATCTGCCATTGAAGAGCTTTCCATGCTGATCCAACTCAAAACCAGTGATAATCATGGTGCTGCTCTTATACCCACAAGGCCTTTTTTATATGTCTGCAATTTGGTTATTCAAGTTCTTGGTCAGTTTTAATTCTTGTTCTTCCCTTTTATTTTTGTTTCTTCTTCACTTTAAGAAGAACATCAGCTTGACTTTCTGGGTTTTGTGCTTATCCTTTTGAAGATAAGATAGGCCCAACAATGGCTGTGTTGAGACAAGACATCAACCAGAATGTTGAGGTAAGAATAAGAAGAAAAAGAAAAATAGAATCCAAAGTTGTCTTCTCATTTTATCCCTTAAATTTTTGACAAAAACACCCCCCATGACATTTCAACGACTTTAGCTTTCTTGTCTTCATTGTTTCTATCAGTCTGGTCATTTCTGTCAATGTCTGAAATTTGTCATTTTCTTGCTGATAGAACATTAGCCTTTTCTTTTGTCTTGTCCACAGAGAATAGAGCTGCAATGTGATTCTGATCCTTCTCTATACTCCAACTTGGTTGAGATTTTGAAGAAAGAAGCTGATGAAGGCAATGCAAGGAAAGGAACCAGCTGTAGTAAAGCCTTCGTTTGGCTCACCAGGTAAGCATATTAGAACATGGGTTTAACTTAGTTTGATGTGTCATTAACATTAATACAAATTAAATAATCACTTAATACATTAAATCACATGCATGATCCTCTCCCTTTGGCTTATTTAATTACCGACAATGTTGTACTTAACGTGCTTGACTTTTTCAATCACTGGTTCTTACAATATTAATATTCTGTCTGTTTCTGCTAGAGCAAATATAGGTTGTTATACTCTCCTGTTTAGTAGTCTATCTTCATCAGATTATGCAAATTTCAGCAGCTTTTTCAATCACCGGTTCTTACAATATTAATATTCTGTCTGTTTCTGCTAGAGCAAATATAGGTTGTTATACTCTCCTGTTTAGTAGTCTATCTTCATCAGATTATGAAAATTTCAGCAGCTGATCAATGTTAATTCAAGTGATATGAAAATTAATTTGGTTCCCAGATCCTTGGACTTTACGGTTGCTTTGTTACAAAGATTAGTAAAGAATCCAGATCAGGAAATGGAGGAAGCTGTGAAAGATTCTTACAATATCACTCTGAAGCCATGGCATGGATGGATTTCATCTGCTGCTTATAGAGTAACACCACCCACTTCCTTTAAGAACTTATGCAAAATGTCAGCTAATAGATATTAAACATGAAGAACAAAGGAGCTTAATTAGCAAATGCATCAGTTATGTCATGAATCTTGAACTGACAGATAGTGATCTTGCAGGTTGCTCTTAAATTAATTCCTGATACAAAATCCTTCATTAATCTCCTTAAACCAAAAGATGAAAACACTGAAACACTTATAGAGGATATGGAAACCTTCATTTCACTGTTAGTTCCTATTCTAGAAGAGATTCACCCTACTCTGGTGAGTTCAAGTTCTGAATCTGATGTTACATTACAGGGTCACTGTATTTCTGGTTCTTGGTTTGTCTGCTTATGTCTGTCTCTATCTCATATGTTGCAGACATTGTACAGGTTGGATAAGTTGAAGTCTACCTAGGAGATGACACAGAATCAAAGCACAACATATGTAAATATTTTCTTTTGTACATAACCTATAGTTTCTTCAACTTCAGTTTCTTTTACTGTAAATATGAATTTTGTGAATAGCTAAATGGAGAATTTGTTCAGATTTTCCATTTATTCGAGAAATACAGTCATTTTGATCTGGTTCTGTAACCATGGCTTGTCTGTCTCCCACTTGACGAGTGTAATGTCGACCATCCCAACGGACTGATGCAGGCCTGAGGTGAACCTGGGTTAGATTTCGGTTCCAAAGCCATGTAGCTCATCTTCATAGGACTATCTCCCAGAATGATATTTACTTCTTTTTTTTTTCTTCCTCGAAGTTAGACAGAGGAGCGAACACACGAACCAGGACAGGACATAATAAAAATAACTTTTATGTTATGATATTTACTTGAAAATAAAGAAATAAAGGATTTGTTTTTTTTTGTCAAAAAGATAAAATTCATCGAAAATTGAGTACAAATACCTAAAGGCCTAATTACAATCGGAGCCTAAAAGTTTAAAAATATAAAACTCCTAAAGTCAAAACCCAAAACAAAAACCTGGTCCAATTCTCATCAATCTTAGAGAACCGGGTAGTTAATCCAAAAGAGAGAAACCCAATAGACTGCAAACGCAGCATCACAAGGTCGCACACAGTCAAGAAAGGAGTTACTCCGGCGAAACTCTGGATCCACTGAGAACCTCCAGCAGCAATATTTATGTATCGAAAGACTCGGAGAATTAAGCAAAGATGCTCTCTTCCAGAGAAAAAGGAATTAGATCAGGCTAGTTTACCATAGTCTCAACTTGAGAGAGCCATCAAACTGAGGCAGTAGGCAAGCGATGGTAAAGCTCGACTCTCGTTTTCAAGTAATAGTAGAAGATATGGGAGCCAACTACAAATCTGAGCACCAACCGTACGAGAACCTGCAAGGAAAAGTAACCACAACAACCCAACTGTAGGTTTCGAGGAGAGAAAAATTGAAAGGAGGTAAAGTCAAACACCTGTCGATCTAACCTTTATTTTATGAAAAATATAATTAAAAAAAAAATTATTCAGGAGCTAAAATTGTGGTCCATGTGCATTTGGCATCCCCGTGTTATATAATTATAGCCCAAACATGAAAGTTTTAGTATTACGATTGCAGGACTGCGGGCTTATTTGGGCTTTTCATGGGCCCCTTCAACGAAGCAATTTGAGATAGCCAGTCTCCCACCTCAGGCGACGGAAAACTTCTGTCGTCTCTCTTCTCTTCTCCTCTCCACAATCGCTCAAAGCCTAAGAAAAACATAACAACATATTTGCTCTCATTTCCTAAACGCGACCATAATAAATTTCTAAGAATCTGTCTCTTGTGATGATTTCATGATCTGATTGTGTCCAAGAGCAAGAACTCTCTGCATTAAACATCCAACTATGTAATCAAACTTCTTTTGGTGAGTTCCTCTATTGCTTTCTATTCGTGTTTTTTTTTTTTCCAATTCCGTTCTGATTTTCCTTCACCATTGACTTCTCTGATCGAATGTGCTTCTGGGTTTGTATGATTTCCCTTTACCAAGCTATAAAAATGTATCCGTTGATCAATCGAGATTAGCACTTTTTTCTCTCAAAAGTGCTTGTTTAAGCGATTGAATCATAATTATCTGATCCCACTGCATAATATCTTCAAAATCTCACATGTTTGTGCATAAATTGATAAAATTTCGCTAACTCTATTCTCTGCATCTGGTTATGTTCCTGATCCCATTGCATTGGCTTTCTCCGTGCAAATTCTTATCTGGGTATGCTTGATTTCCTTAAATATCACAGCCCATAAGCTGGATTTTCTTTATAATGAACACATATGCAAATAGCCCCAAGTCTTTCAATGCATATCCAAGAGGGGAATTTGATTTAGAATCAGGAACCATCAAAAGACTCAGAAAGTCAAAAAACTCCTCACTTCACCCTTTAAAAATGATCAAATCTATGGCTAACCGGCTTCACTATTATTACAAGCTGCACCCACTTCTTGTATTCATCATTTCCTTGTCTTTGGGGATCACTATTCTTGTTGGTTTTTCTCTATATGAGAACCGGTATCGAACAATGAATAGTTACTCGAAAACGGTTATGAGTTCCAATGCTTATCCTTTCGCTAAGCTTAAAAATCTTGTAATGGTTGCTGGGCATTCGGTGTATACCAGTAGTAATTGTGAGAAAGTTGAGAAGGAGGATTCTTGGTTTTTGGAGCCTTATCAGAGAAATCCTGGTCAGGCTGCTACTTTTGTGACTCATATACAAGAGGGAATTGAAATTGCAGCAAGGGATGATGGGGCTTTGCTTTTGTTTAGTGGTGGTGAGACTCGAAAAGATGCTGGTCCACGAAGTGAAGCACAGAGTTATTGGACTGTTGCTGAATCAAAAGGATGGTTTGGTGAGTTTTGTGCTTCTCTTACATATTTTGTTGTTTTTATCATGTCTTATTTGTGTATAAATGGTTTATAGACTTGGGACTACTGATCCACTTTTGATTCTTTAAAGATATATATGTTTAAATCATATTTATTGATCCTTTTTTGTGGGATTAGTTTTTTTGCCCATTATACCTAAAGACAGTTTTTACTTTTATTGTCTTGCAACTGTGAATCTCTTCATTGGTGACAATCAATATCACTTTTCATTTCTTAGTTTAATTTACTGGCCAGAGGCCAGTGATGCATTAGAATCTCATAAAGGAATTTAAGAAACCAATCTCCAAGTTGAATTATGCAATTTATTTTTCTTGGCAGTAAATCAGGTTTCCAATTAGACTATCACTGAAAGAGATATGGCACTAGGAATTTAGAGAAGATATAATAAAACGAAAGGCAGCCCCCAATAGGTGATGCTTCATTAACCCGGGAGTCATAGTTGACAACCAGAGAACTGTTATATGATTTAATCAGCAATGCTTATCAGAAAAATATAATATTGTTTTATTGAGTATGCATATTAGCATAAAGATATCATTGTTTGAAGTGAATCTTAGGGAACAATGATCTCGTACTCCTTTGGCGAAATGGAATTTTCCGCTTCATAATCATATTTTGCATCTGCTAACTCAATTTTATACACCAAAATTTGGAACTGTCACTACTCACTAGCCATGACATATCTAATATGATCAAACTTATTTAAGAGGTTGTAGAAATATTTCATTATTTCAACTGACATTCACCCACATATTAATATTGTAGCTTATGAAAGTCTTTGCAGTTCATTATCAGATAACCTTAGTTACTGAGAATTTCACAAGACTTCTAATTGTGCAACAATTATGATAAATTGCAAAATATAAATCTATTTAGAATTGTTTGGAATATTTGAAAGCTTAAATATCTTATCATCATCTTATAAGTTAATACACTACTCTTAAGAAAATTGACCAGGTACTTGGACCATACTATTTTACATTGTTGCAATTGTTGTTATCTTTTTTATTCCCCGAGTATTTCATGTTTGTACCTCTAATGGGAATATATGGCAGGCTTTTAATCAAAGTTTGCCTATTTGCATGAGCGATTTTATCTTCCCTGGAATTCACAGCTCTTAATATTATGAATGATACATGGTGTTTGTCTGTAAGAAGGCTTTAAACTGCTCAGTCTTGATTCTTTTTGTCAAAATGTGTAATTGTCAGGCAATGAGGAAAGCGTGAGATGGAGGGCATTGACAGAAGAACATGCAAGAGATAGCTTTGAGAATCTTCTCTTTAGTGTGTGCCGGTTCCGGGAGCTCACTGGCACATATCCAGAAAACATAACGGTAAGTCCATTGTGTTCAAAGATTTTATTTCCCCTTCTTTTCGGAGTTATTAGTGGTAACAATAGAAACACCTAATGTGCTTTACAAGATAAGCAATTAATGAGTTGAAACCTCCAGTCTATTGTCATACAACACTTCTTCATTATGGATCCTATTTCTATGCAACATGAAAAACAGTGCAAGTAGTCTTTTATACCCGAGTCTAGTATTTCCAGCGCCATCGTCAATGTAGTATCGACAAAAGAAGATAAAAAATGCCTGCAGCTGCTTGCTTGTTGTGTTATGTCAATTTTAGTTCTAATCTCATTGCTTTTTGAGCAGGTTGTTAGTTATGACTTCAAGAAAGACAGATTTTCACTCTTGCATCGCACTGCAATTCGCTTTCCAGATTTGAGATTCTTTTACCATGGCACCCCGGCAACATCAACTTCCAAAGAAGCAGCTTTGAAAGGTGAGGCCTTGGTGAGGACTCAATTTGAAGAAGACCCATATGGATGTAGAGGTACACTTTGGCGTAAAAAAATTGGGCGTGATCCATTTCATCGATCAATCCCATATCCCAATGGTTGCCCAGAAATTGAAGGTTTATTCAGATATTGTGGAGCAGATCCTTACCCAGGTTCCCTTCCTTGGGCTAATTAGTGTTAAACAAATTTCATGTCTTGATCCATATTTCATAGTATAATTTAAGTGTCAAACCACCTAGAAATCTTACAGAGCCTAGACTTAAATACTTGATGATATCCCCCTCCCCCTCCCTTTTTGGTGCATATTAAAAGTATACATTTTTCTTGCTAATAATGGGCAGCAGATTATAGAAGAGATTTTCTTTACGTTTCCTGGGAAATTTGATGTGAAAATTAAGGCAAACATTGCAGAGATGCGGGAAATTGCTTCCGCCCACTTAAACATCCTGCACAGGTCCAAATCGAAAAAATCCATTAACCGAATTAATTTAAAATTTTAATTTTTGGTTTAATTTTTTTTATTTTTAAAAATTTTAGTTATTTTGATTTGATTTAATTTTAATTTAATATTAATTAATGATAATAGTATTTTTTTTTATAATATATGGATATTAAATTATAATTAAAATTAAAATATTTTAATTAAATTTTATAATAATAAAAATAAAGTGTAAAATTTTAAAAACTCATTAAAAGTTGATAGGATTGAATTGAATTAAATTAGTTAAATATAAATTTATTTTTATTTAAAATAAATTTAATTTAATTTTTATAAATTTAAAATTTTAATTTATTTAATTTAATTTTAAATTAAATCTATCGATGACATTCACTTAGATTTTGACATAGTGATACATAGCTTTGAATTTTATTTATTTAAATAATTAATTTAATATAATATATTTTTTGTAATACAATCTATAAATTTATTATTATATTATATTTTAAATAGATAAATTTAAATATTGTTTTATAAATTAAAACGTTAAAATATACATTATAACTATATGTTATATAAATTATTAATTAAAATATATAAAGTAAAATAATATATAATGTTTTCACTAAGGCCTGTTTAATTATCACCGGTTTACAAGCAACTTTAAATTATCTTACAATGAATTCTTATATTTCATTTTAATATATAAATAATTTTTATAGAAAATGTGATTAACAAGTGTAAATTTACGTATATATTTTAGTAATATATATAAAAATAAAACATTATATTTAATATCATTAATGTTTGAATAAAACTAATATAAAGCAAAACAATATACATTATTTATTTTTTACATTAAAAGAAAATCAAACTAAAATAAATTAAATGGTATTTGAGTTATTTAAATAAATAATACTTCATTCATTATAAAATTATAATTTTATCAAATAAATTTGACTGTAAATTTAAATTCGATTTTAATCGAAAAATTAATTTAATTTAATTTAATTTAATTTAATTCGTTTTCACAATTTGAAATTATATCGTTCAGTTTGATTTCAATTCATTTCTCGAATAACCCATGACGCCCCTGTTCACTTCTTCCTCTTCTAGTACCTCAAACTCTGACCCTCACCTTACGCCTGTCATCTTCACCTTCCTCTGACTCAAACTCTGCATCTCACCAATGGGGAATCAGACAAAAGACTCATGAAGCTCATGTCCCAGACTCCATATCCTAGATGAAAGAGTCATGCAAGTCTGGAATGAAAGTGTTTTGGTGTTCTCTGTTTAATTTATTATTCTTCACTCATTCAGGCCTTTGAAAATACTTAATTTCAATTGATGATTTGTGAGGGTTTGAGTGAAAATTTGTTGGGCCTAAATCTATCTCCAAAGGGTTCGACGAGATTAAATCAGAGGATAATCAATTTCATGTTAACAAATTCATTCTGACGAAAAAGCTTCAATTAATTAAGAAAAAATAGAAGAAAACTAAAAAACTGAAGGCATAAAAAATGAAGAATTGAAAGCAGAATGAATTGAAGAAAGGAGGAGGAACCATCAGAAACCGAAGTTATCCCCAGAAGCAATAGAAAAATTGCTGTACGGTCCGCATCATGGTTCAGGTCGAAAGACCCCATCACTTGGTTCCATCTTTTCAAAACACAGATGAGTAAGAAGAAAGATTAGGCTCAGAAGTATATGGGTATGAGAGATTTATCAGCACGAGAAATCAGAGTGGTGCATGACTTTCTCAAAATCCTCATCACTGCCCATCAATTCAATATTATCTTACTTCTACAGAATACAAGATCCTATAATTTCAACAAATCAAAAGGGGAACAAAATAGAAAAATAAGAGAAAATGGGAAAGCAGAGGAGACTGCCAGAGAGCAACGCAGGAGAAGAAGCTCTGCTGCTGTCATTTTATAGTGATGACCAGTGAAAACCCTAGCCTTCTTCCTCGGAATTTTTCTGACATTTTCACCCTTGATTTTCTTTTTATATTATTCCCAAGTCCTCACTCCTGCCGTTTTCTTATAAGGTGGTTAACCGGCCCATAGTCTCTGGGCGAGAACCCATCACACACACCAACACAAGAACCCTTCTCTTTGGCCCATTTCCTAAAGAAGATATCACAATAATTTAAATGTAATTAATCTTTTTGCATGTGTATTTTTTTTTTGTCATTTACATTTTTTATATAAAAGAAGAATATCAATTGAAAATTTGAATTAATAATAAATATATATTTTTGAATTAATTAGAATTTAAATTGATTCAGATCATATCTATATAGTGTAGATTATTTCGTACAAAATAAATACTTTAATTTCTAATATTTACTCTTTTTTTTAATATCAAAGATAAATAACTCACTAGAATGTCAAAATTTTAAAAAAATAACATTTTTAAATACATTACAGCTAAATCTAGCTTCAACTAGCTTAAAAGAAAAAAAACATTAGTAGTAGCCTAATTTATACATTAAGAAACCTTAGCAAATAAAAACCGAGTAGGATCCATTCAGTACTAAGCAAAGCAATCCGGGAAACTATCTTCTTGGAGAAAAGACACCAATGAAGCTTCGTGAACCACCAAACAAAGGTGTTTTTTTTAACAAAATCACTAAGAAGGCAACACATTAGAGGAAAGGCGATAAACACATAGTATAGGCTAGGCAGATTTGAGCCAAGAGAAAACGCGGACGGCAAGTAGAGCACTTTCGTACTGAGAGACTGAGTGGATAATGAAGAACTATCAAAAACATCTCCAAGAGATATACACACAAAAAAAGAAGCAAAACATTTTGATTCAATCATGGTAGCAACAATAAGAAGAGCATTGCGAACCTTAATAGAGCCATGGAGTGGGATCCAACAATAACTCTAACAGATCGATTTTGGGATGTGCTCTGACCTATCCATATTACACTAGTCATGAACCTGACTTGAAAAGGTCTCCACTTAGAGCATTCCCGATAGACCTTTGACCATCTTTCTTTATTTTGCAGGTTCTTTTATAAAATCAAACATTGAGAGACTCATACGATGGACTTATATGATTGATCAAATAAAAAAATTAGATCTAAAAGGTAAAATAAGTAACATGCATGTCTACTCTATAAATTCCACAGTTTGCAATGAAAAACTAAACAATAAATAAAAACAAATAGAAGAAAGAAAAGAGGAAAAAAAAAAATCTATCCACAATCCACCCAGAATGGGGAGGAATCGCATCCATATTTAGGGAGGGCGGCTAAGAAGGCTTCCTCTGCCCGAGCAAGCCAACAAAAGGCAGAGGAAAACTCTCTCTAAAAAAATCCTAGAGAGAGAAAAAATATGTGGTCATAATTTTTTGTACCGAAACGCATCAAGTTTGATTAATATTTAATTATAAACTCATTAGTCTTTATAAAATATAATAAAATTTTAAAATATATAAATTAAATAATTATAATTTTATAAATATTAAGTATTAAAAGTTAAAAACAAACATCAAGCAGTGATTATTAACTTTTAATTAAAGGCATAGAAGGATTTAGAGATGAAAGATAAATTATATTCATAGAATTGAATATTGAGTGACTACTCACTAATAGATCTGTGTTGAAATCCGATCAGCCCAAATCTATAAAAAAAAAGATGGGATTTAATTTCAACTCTAGGCCAATAATTTATCAAACCAAATCCAAGTAAGAACCATGACAGACACTCTAGAAATCCTCCTCTACTGTTGTCCTTCTCCTGCCAGCCGAAAAACTGTTGCAAAACAACATCTAGAAGCCACTTTGTTTTAATGGCCCAAACAAGAGAAGAGACACATGCAAGCACAAGTCCCATAAAATCGAACCCCAAGCCAAAGGGGGACCAAAGAACAGGATTGGAAAGGAGAGGAAAACAATAAAGGTTCGATTAGAGTCAATGAAAGGAATAGCCAAATCCACCATTGTTGACTCTAGAAGGAGGATTCAAAACAACACTAGCTATTGACTATTATTCACTAATTTTTTTTTATAATATTTAACGGATAAAATTAATGGAGATATTAATTAATAAAATTTTAAAAATATTTAAAATATTTTAAAATATTTTTTAAAATTAAAAATTAATTAACGAGCGTTGCATAATATAAAAAACTAAATAATAATTTTTTCTTAATTTTATCAAACTAAATTTCATGCTACTGGCCCAAACTAGACAAATCAGGATTCAGAAGGAAAATACAGGAAAGGGAATGATGATAATGATATAAATCTATAATTCCAAGGCCATGCCCATGTAAAATATCCTATGTGAACCTCCAATCTCTCTGTCTCTCTCTACACACAGATATGGAAGAGCATTGATGATGATGATGATAAAATGACAACATCTGCCTTTCTTTTCCTTATGACATCACCGGTAGTTGCTTTAATGAAAATAATACAACATTGTAACTCCATAATGCCAAACAACTTCTGTGTGCCTCACAAGCTTGTTGACTTTAACCAGGTCTTCTCTTTAACTCTACTTTTCCATTTCTTGTAAGAAATTATCCAAGAAAACAAAAATCTAAATATGGGTAGCATTGGAGAAGAAGAGCTCTTTGATCAAATGGTTAGAGACTACTATGAGTCAGAATCAAACACACCCAATAATATTCCTTCCATCATCATTTCTTCTAGACATCAATCCATTTTGCAGGTATTAATTATTAATTTCTTCGAATCCTATGATTCTCTTTCATTTCTACTTGTTCATATATATTCTTGGTCTGATTAATTCTTGATTAGGGCATTCTTTTGGAGGCTACTGATTTTGAGAAACAGGTTCTGGAAAGAGTTTTGATGTATATCAGAAACATGGGAGAACCCAGTAGTCTGAAGAAATGGGTGGTGATGAGACTGCAAATTGATGGCTATAAAGCTTCTCTTTGTAAAACTTCTTGGGTTTCCACTTCTGCTCGCTCTAAAGGTCTCTCTCTCTCCCCTCTCTCTTGCATGGCTACATATGCATGATTGATTTACTTTGATTTTTGTCTCTTGTTTTGGATCTTAGTATTCCAATACGTAGGAGATTACGAGTACATAGAGGTGATGATGAACATTAATAACAGTGGGAAGCCGACAAGAATCATAACAGACATGGAGTTCAGGACTCAGTTTGAGGTGGCAAGGCCTACACAGACATATAAAGAGCTCATCGCCACTCTTCCTTCAATCTTTGTTGCAACTGAAGAGAGGCTTAACAAGATAGTCTCTCTGATATGTTCAGCTGCAAAAGAATCACTTAAAGAAAAGGGTCTCCATATTCCTCCTTGGAGAAAAGCTAAGTACATGCAATTGAAATGGTTCTCCAAAAACTGCAAAAAGGTCTCTGTCTCCCCCAGCACTGAAATGGGTTCGCAGGAAAATGTTGAGAAAGGTACTGTTATTACTAATTCTACTGCTACTGCTAAATGTTGTCCTTCCTTATTTTAGCCGAAGGGCAGCTGCAATTAGAGAATATAGATAGAAAAACAGATTATATGTTTGATTCTGTGTAGTCCAATACAAATTTTGGTATGATATATTTATGTATGTGTTTGAAGTTTTTCCTTCTCTTGATCATTTTCCCTTTTTTTTTTTGGCTAATAAATTATTTTGTTTGGATTGTGAGAAATGGAGAAAAGAAAAAAAAAATTGATTTTTCTTTTTAATTCAATTTATTCAAATCGATAAAAACTAGGAAGAAATGGGTGTTATGTATATTAAAACTTTTGATTTTTTTTTTTTGAAATGAAAATTAAATATGATGAATAATTATTAAATGAAATGAATATTAAAATATATTAGTAAAAAGAAAAGGACAAAATATGATGAGAAACAGAAGGAAAGTAGTTTATTATATGCATATAGCAAAGTTAATGAGAAGATAAGAATGCCAACAAATAATTACATGGAGAATATAATAGTATCTCCGCTTCTAGAGAGAGAGAGAGGCTGACTGTACATATAACTTGGATTCCAAGTCATCATCAGAATTTACTAGAAGGCAATTTTATATTTGTGGAAATCCCACATGGAGACAGTAAAAGAGGACTGAAATTTATATAAAATTAATGCTAAATTATTAAATAATTTAAATTAATTATTTTAAATTAAATAAAAATTAAATTTAAAAATTATTTAAATTGAGCTGTTATAATATTGCTTATCACAAAATTACAGAACAATTTATGCAAATGGTATATCTTAAATTCAATAAGTATTTCTTTTTTAATTTAAATTCCCAAATGATATGTATCCTGATCGATAATTATTCTTACATATGCTATTTTAGTGTAGTACTTAAATTTCAAAATAAATAAATGAATGAAATGATTAATTATTAATTATTAAAAAAATATTATATAGTTTTAAAAATAATTATCAACGTCACTAACATTGATGATATTAGACCTTTATGCCGAAAAATGATCTTGACTATAAATATAAATCACTAGTTTTTTTTTTCCCTTTATTTGGATAGATAAAATAACAAATCAAGGGACTAAAATTTTTAGGGTCAAAATTGTAATTTTTTAATAATTGAGATTTTCAAGAAACATTATTAATAAAAATTAGGATAAATTATTAAAAAATTAAAATCCGAGATAATTTGTTATAATTTATTTTCATGTATTTATTTTGAAATGTATCATATCAAAAGTATTGATAATTTCTTTTCACATAAGCCATTTTATTTTTAAATCTATTTAAGAGAGTGACTAGTTGAGCACTAGTAAAGATAATAACTCAGTTAGCTATTGTAGATCTATGAAATTTATGTATTATATGTGGGGATTATTGTAATGATAAAATTGATATATTCGGATAATTACTATTTGATTATTGTAATGATAAAATTAATGTATTCGAATAATTACTATTTTACCCTTTTAATAAAATATTTTACTGACTTAGCAATATAATATAAATTATTTTATAATACTCATATGTCATGTAAATAAATACTATTAATTAAAAAAATCAAAATTTATACTTATTTTGCAATTCAATCCAAAATTTTAAAAATTAATATAATTCATCTCAAAAATTTTAAATTTATTTTCTTTTACTATTAAATTTTTAAAGTTGTACTTTACTGTCTGTTTGATTTATGAAAAAATATAATACGACTTCTTTTCATTTTTTAGTTATCGTTTCACGGGAGAGGCAGCGGAAGTCTTGGAGTTGTGGCTCGCCGAGTCAAGAGGATTGGCGAGAGGCGGCGATGTTCAAGGGAGAAACAGCGTAGGTGCAAGGCTTCTCTTAATTCATTTATATTTTAATTCTCTTAATATAATATTTGTACTTATACTTTTAAGTAATAAAAGATTAATAGCATAATTATAAACAGTAAATTTATAATTTCTAATTTTTATTATATTGTCATAATTTTTTATAATGACAATAATAAAATTTATTAGGATGGATATTTAATATAATATTTAAAAAATAAAATCAATAAATATAATATCTGTTGTACTGCACTCCGAGATTTAGCCTGGTGGAAAGTGCATCCTTGTAACTTGAGAGGTCTAAGGTTCGACTCTCCCAACCCCCTATTTTAAAAAAAAAAAAAAATATCTGTTGTACTTTTTGTTAAAACTGATAGCAAATATAAATAAGTTAAAGTTGTCCTTTACACTACGCTAAATAAAAATAAAGAATAATAAATTTTGAGATTTTGAATTAAATTACATTAATTTTTAAAATTTTTAATTAAATTGTTAAATAACTAAAAAATTTTAATTTTTTTATTAATAGCATTTATCTATGTGACATATGATTATAATAAAACAATTTATATCATCTTATTATGTCATTAAGACATGCTCTTTTCAATTCAAATTTTAAATTTAGATATAATTACAATAATTTTTTTTAACTTTCAATAATTTTAACAATTTTTTTCGAATTTTGAATTAAATTATAAAATATAAAAAATTATTAGATGATGGAATTTTAAATAATAAATTAAAAATAAGGTACCAAGTATAATTTATTTTAAAGTCGAGGGATAATGGGCAAACATTAGCCATTTAAGGGAGGAGATAAGTTGAAGTTGGCAATAATGGAGGGTGAGAAGGATATTGTATGAGTAATTAGGTAGGAAATCTGCTGAAACTGTTTTTTCATCACTGGAAATTGTAGACCAGGCCAAGCTATACCAGACAGCTATTTTGCTTAGCCAAATAAGGTCAGGTGCTTGATCATGATCATGAATGCTGCGGCACATTTAGCTGCGCAGGTCTTGTCTTGTTGGTACCTTTATAGATTCACAACATGGACTCCTTTGATTGAGATTATGGACAGAAAAGAAAGTAAAACCTTTTTAAAAATTATAATAACAATCATTTCCATAATCTTTTTTTATTTTTAAAATAAATTGAGTTGATATTAACTTGTTCCTTCATTTTAAATATATTTTAAATTTAATCACGCAACTTCACTTTTATTAAAATTTTTAATTTGATCACTCAATTTCACTTTTAATTTGATCACCCAATTTCACTTTTATTAAAAGGACAGAGGTATCTCCTCCCACTATCAAAATACTTCCCATTTTCTATTTCTTCCTTATCAGAAATTAATGTCGAATGAGCCTCTCCTTCAACAATGTTAGTGAGTGGTAGAGTGCTCTCCAAAAGTAATATGGACTGCTCCTTTTGTTTTCAAGTTTATTTTTCAACCACTCATGTCCATTTTCACGACTACTTCTGTGAGACAAGGGTGGAAAGAACTAAATCTAGCCGAAAAGAAGTAAACCGAATCCAGGCCAATCACTGACATTTTGGAAACCTCACCTTCATTAATAAAGCAATCAACATCTGAAATTGAACTTCACCTACCTGCTCCAGCCATAAGTTTCAAGAAAAAAAAAATTTAAAATTGAGTGTCAATCTTAAAATCACAATATAGAAACTTATTTCCTTTCTAAAAAATAACACTATTCCATTAACTTTTTAATCGTCCAATTCGCCGGCTGCCTCTGGTTGGGATGGCCTACGGCATCACTCCCTCGATCCTGGGTCTCAGGATGGTAAAAAAAAAATCGTCCAATTCACTTGCATTTTGACATAAATAATAAAATCAAAATAATACATTTATCGGTGTTCTGAAAAATATAAATCATGCTAAATTATAAAATTGTGTGCAAAATCCTTCCTAATCACTGCTTGTACAAGGCAGTTAATACCTGGTTATGTGGCGTGCTGAAATTTCCACAAAAATGTTAACTTCAACATAAAAGCCAAAGTTTAAACAAAATTCAACGACTTTTTTCATCATACATGTACTTTGTCTTTTGTCCTCTTGACAAGCTCAATATGCTCAGCTGGATGGACGCATTGATATATCAAAATTGTTGGTTGAGTGTCTTTTCGGACAATCGGGAGATGAGAAAGAAAGTAGTAGGATTTCATCATTTTTCTCCATGAACTTGTGGGGTTTTAGGCCTTCTAAACTCTTCACTTTGCAACTCTCATGCGAGTGGGTGAAGATTATACCTGCTCTTGCCGTTGATATCTCCCATGTTTATTATAGCAATCTCTTTAACTGCTAGCTGTCAGAGCATTATCGTGAATGAACTTCAAACAACACTGGTGCTAGATCGAGAAATCCTCTGAGCTTCTTCGAGGTCTTTCAGAAAGCTGCATTTCCAAACAAAAGTTTACTAAAATAAGCAAAAGAGATGTAGGTCATAATTTCACTTTGACTTGTGATTCTAAATTAAGCATGCCATGCATAAAACATAGGTAGCTCTGCAAACTCTAACTTCTGTTCCGCTTCTAACATATTAACATTAGAAGACTCCAAAGATGACAAACACCACAAATCTTTACCTCTTTGAATCAAGAACTGTAGAACCACCAAGGACGAAACGAATTCCTGAATTACTGGCATTTTGCAAAGCTATAGAACGACATTCCTCATAAGTTGTCCCACCAACAACGAAAATTAACACATCTTGTGGCCTGTACAAAGGATATAGCTTATGTCATTTGACATGGATTCCAAGGCATTGGTTGCATTTCATTTTCTAAAACACCACTTTCATTCTTTCTCCAAAACCATTATATTCACAACATAACACAGTTAATCATTGAGGATCTAGAGATCAAAGAGCTCAACTAAAATTAGGGATGTCTACGAGTTGGGCTTCGAAACAGGTTAAGGTATAGGGGAAAAAAATGGGTAGTTTAGTATGGATTTCAATAGAGTTTAAAATAGGTTTTGACATTGGACATATTAAGTAGGTATGAATACTGATCGAATCAACTGCTAGCAAGCAACGATCTATGATGCATCATGCACTTCCCAAGCCCACCATCTGGGACTACACATCACAAAAACATCAAGCTGTCTTTGCACATAATGCAGCTTAAATCACCCTTCAATGGCATGATAAATATAATGCCTGAAGTAACAATAGTCCACCCAAGTATTTGACAATCATGAAAGCTGACTTCATTTGATGCACAGCCCATTGTCTTTTACCTGACTTTGATGGCCCATTCATAATTCTAGATGCCCCCTTTCAATTAGTGCCCAAAGTCAGTGACATTGAATACTATCGTCTATATTTATTCTCATGTTTTGCTGTGCAGTTCTAGTTAACCACTTGAGTTTAGGAGTAAGCATTAAACACAATAGCTTCAGATCTTTGTTGTGAAGTGATAGAGGTTGAATAAAAAATGACTAAGATGATGGGTTAACTAGGTCCACTATCAGCTTAAATATAACACAAGTGCATGCAAAACAGTAATACATATATTAAGCATATAACATCATGACAAGTCAATGATCAATCATCAGCTTGTGTTTTGACTTAAAAATGTGAAAACAGTTGCAAAATGGATGTGCAATTTGGCACATCAATTTGTAGAACCCACTTCACATGTCAAACTCAAGCAACAGAACAATAACCACGAATTTCCCATTCTTATGCTACCCACCTTCCCTGTTGAAAGTGAGTCCCAACAAAAGGGTAGTCCACATCTCTCATCCGCCCTTTCGTTATGCTTTCCATAATTTGAAACAGGAGAGGCTGGTGCTGGGTGTATACATTTTCAACGCCCTAAACAAAGGTGGAAATATAATCTGTAAGTAACTAAATATGGATTGAAAAAAATAAGAGGAATAAGCATGGATGGTTTTTTAGCCCAAACCTTTAAGCCGCGAGCCATATTACGAGCAATATTCAAGAGATCCCGCTTCCCATAAAGATCCCCAGTTCGCTTATCCACACCTGCTTGCTTCAGGAGAAATTGGACAATCTGCTATTTCATGATGATCAGTATATCAAAACCAGTTAATGGTCAAGATTGACGCGGTCAAAAAAAGCTAGATTTAAGTTTTATTTATATTTAATTAATTTTAAAAGATTTTTCCTCCAGAATTTATATTACAAGTCAAAGTTTAGGTTTCTATTATTTAAGAAAATTAATTAAGACGCAATATTTCAAGTGTTTAGAATTTCTCAGTCTTGGTTTTACATTCATAGTTCTCTAACTATGAATGTAAAACCAAGACTCTGAGAATTTCTAATTCTTAGCAATACTAGTCATAATATTATAAATACCTGTCATTTAGGTATTATAGAAGAGCTTCTTATTATTGATATCGACAACTGCAAATTTTATGCCTTTTTCTCTTTGATTGTTCCAAGGTGAGACAGAGAGCCTTTTTGAAGGAAATGCCATACTTTTATATATATATTCTTACATAAATATAAAAATTTTTTAATATTGAAATATACTTGGAAGTCAACTATTTAGATATTCATATTATTTATTTTTTAATAAGTTAGTATATAATTGCTTAGCATTTATTTTAATTAGTTAGCATAATTATGAGGAGCCTCGCGCCTTAAGTCAGGCGAGGAAAGGCGCGTCTATGGTAAGAGGTCTCGCCTTACTCAAGGCTTTAAATAACACTGGTTTCACATTATTTTGGTATCAAATTTTTTCATTCATTTGCTAGTGGAGATTACACATAGAATGCAATGAACACCAAATTACTGCACCACCACTCTCAAACAACAGTCCATGACGAATCAGCCATAAACTGAAATAAGAACATGCTCGCTGTTTGCTGGTTCACGTCTGATCTCAGCCTTCTCTCCGCCACATCAGATGCCACACCACCTGCTAATGTACTGCCACATCACTTGACGCTGCTACATCAGCAACGTTGGCAAAATCCTTTGATATTAATTCCAACTTCATGATTCCATTTTTGACATCCATTATGGACAGAAACAATAATTGAAACATAACACAGATATAGATTGTGCTTTAGTCAGCTTTTATGTGCGCTAAAATTCAAAGACTATAAGCTGAAATTGACGACTACAAGGTATTACCAGGGATGCTAAGGAACAAATAGAGTTCTTCATTTCAATCTTATTGCTTTGCTCCCAGAATATAAGAGTCCCTTATTCTTCAATCCAGCTCTTGATATATCAGCACTATAGAAATTGAGGTTGAATATTCTCAACCGAGGGAGAACGATGCAATCAAGGAAAACAAGATTAAGGAATTATTTTATTTAACTTCTAATTGAAAAATTAAGATCTTTCTTTTAGATTTTATATTTGTAATTAGAAAGTGTAGCTTTCTATTATTTAGAAAATTTAATTAAGAAGCAATAGTTATCTTTTTTTTTTAGGTACTGTTAGAATTTCCTAGTTAGTGTTGATTGTATATTCCTAGTTAGGTTATTTTAGTATTTCCTTACTTTGGGTTGGGTTTCCTAAATCCTAATCCTAGTAAAAGTAGTTATTATACTATAAATACTCATATCACCAATTGAGAACTAATGGTATTAGAGTTATCAACATTACCACTTTAAAAGAGAGCAACTTTTTTCCACATGATTGTAGCCTAAGCTGCACATAGGATAGAAGTCCAACAATGATAATGAGAAAGCTAAAGCAACCTAAATTCAGTAAGACAATCAAATTAAACTCAATAAATTGTATTCCCCCAACCTACAAATCAATTAAGACTAGTGAAGGACCCAACAAGGGAAAATTTGACTAAATCTGATAAACTTCCTTTTTCTCATTCATGAATAATTTCATCTAGTCATAAACGACCACTTAAAACATGCATATCCATGGGAAACATGTTAATGGCATCATACACCAAGGTGTGTAGTTTTCAACAAGAATATAAATACAAATAAAAGCGTGCAGCGAGGTTATTCTGGATTGATAGTTACCCCAGGCTTGTACTTGGGAGATCGAGAAGCCAGCTTGTTGAAGAGCTGCATCAATTGAACAGGACTTTCCTTCTCATACCGCAAGGCATATAACATCACTAGACGCTGAGAGTCAAAGTCAGATACACTTTCATTGTTTAAAAGTTTCATCACAGCCTGCAAAAAAGTACAGGAAGAAAGGAGGACAATATCAACATTTACATCATATTCATATATTCTAACTGTAAATTCAGATTAGTCTGGCTTTAATTTTACATGGATAAACTTCTGGTAGATATTTGACCATTAAGACGCTAAGCTGGCAAAAGAGCTTTGAGACTTCCCGTCCGAGGATAGAATATGAATCAATAATGAATACGCCTAGGAACTACAATTATTTTCTGAGACTTTCGTGCAAAAACAGAGATAAAAAACCCAGGACTTCGTGTTATTAGCGTCTAGGCCGAAAAACCTCCACAAATACTAATTACAGTTATGCCCCCTCCTCCCACCACTGGCTCTCATATCGATTTTATAAAATTTGGTCTATTTTGTAAATATGGTGTGCCTATTAAATATCAGTGACTTTTACTTAAACCATACAAAGGTCATGCAAAAGGAAATAAAGACAAAACCTAAAATGTATGAGTCATATACATTACCTCAAACGCAGCAACTTGCCCACCATTGCAAGCCAACTCCTGTTCTGTTTCTGAAACTAACATGAGCTTTCCTTCTTCAACTATCTTGTTCATTTCTGTTACTAATGTCACATGTTTTGAAACATTGCCATGCATTTTCCGGTACTCAGGGTAATTATCAACAAATTTGGCCATGTCCTCTGCAGTTAATCAAAGCATTTACTGTTATATCAGTAAACCAAGCAATGAATTATAGTTGAAACTTACAAATTGTCAACAATCAACAATGCTTGAATTCTCAATGTCGTCAAATACAAACCTACTGTCTGGATGTTTTGGTTACTTTTTGCAACTTGCTGAAAATCATCCACCAACCGTTTGATGTTCATTCCAATGTCTCCAAAATTCTCATACATGTTAGCTTTGAAGAAGGCATCTTGCTCCGATGACAGCACAATCTCCTGTGAGTACAAAGAACGTGGAGATGATACTTAATGTAAAATACTATAATTTAGTATGTTAGTGGCAGGGGAGAAAGGCAAATCAACCTCCTGATCTTTTGGAAACTTGCCAATACTTCTCAAATCTACTTTGTTATCCTTGATGCCTATTAATTCATGAACCATAGCCTGCAAAACAAAAGAAAAAAATCATGGAACGGCATTATCAGTGTGACACCAGACTATTTGATGAGTATTATCCATTTATGGAGACCTCAAATTCAAATGCCATGGGCACAGTGTACCTGATAGGTCCACTGATTCAGCAAAGGTGTCACAGGATCATCCCTTCGATCAACTATCAGCAATAATGGAGAAACTTCTGTTCGCCTGAAGTCAAAGAGGCCACTTTCCTGCTGGTACATCAACTTCTGTCATACCATAAAATTCAAAGAAATCAGCTTTCATGTTATCAAAATTTATGGTAAGTTCATAGTGCCTTCAATCCAAGGGAATACATTTTGCATTGATATGGTATGAATATCCATTATAGGTTCATATGTCTATGAATTTGGAAATACACACAATGCAGAAAGGCAACCTTAACAAAACTTGTGTTTCTTTGTATATATCTGACCCGATTCTAAGAAATGAAATTGAAGAAGGGGTAAGTGAGAACTTGCGATATCAACATGGAAAAGTGGTTTCAATGGCAGCTCGAGATATGCTGATATGCAGACCAAGAATGTGTGGTATTTCACCATGCATTACTCACTGCTATTTCTTGTCCGATCCTTTTTGCAATATCAGAGGTTCTTTGATATCGAATAACAGGCCTTCGTTTCATTGCCAAGAAAACTGCTGCAATACCATCCACAACTCTGTCAGAGAAGTGCTGCAATCCTGAAGGATCTACAACTGCTGGGAGCATGTAAATGTGATTTGAAGGAATGTTCAATGTGAAATGATAAGGATCAAGAGCAACAAAGTCTGAAAAAAATTCCTGCAAAATCATTAGAGCAATTAAAACTAATTTCAGATCAAGGACTGAACAAATAAGATGTCACGATGACAATGTCTAATTAATATAAAGAAGGAAAAAATTGCAGACAATAAATAGTATTTAAATGTATAAATGGACTGCCACATTAAAGGCAATAAACATATTCAAGTATCAAACTGAAGTCTCCATGAGTATAGATTTCCCCACTCATGTCAAGCTTGATAGCCCAAATATCAGGTAAAATGGCTTGCAGGAAAGATTGAAGACTATGCTAGGGCAATTCGAATTCGCTGAGATATAAACAAACTATACTCAATCTAGATATAACTATTGCTCAGTATTTGAGCATAAAGTGGCTCAAACCTACTTCTGCTTGGAAACTAAAGTTGGCAATCTGACCATTGCACAACACAATTATTTCTTTCTTGGAACCTACCATAATTCACACATGAAGCTGATTTGAATCTTAAAAATCTTGTCTGCAAAAAGTCATGGACCTACTATTACAAACATATTATTCACATACACTTGAGATGAGAAAGAAAAAATGATATATTTATTTAAGCACTAAAAAAAAAGGGATGGGAAGAATAGAATTCAGTTAACAAAACTGTCAATAAATCACAAGTTACCTGAACTTGCTGCACAACTTCATGCTCATCTGAATCAGCTAAAATATGAATCTGGGTATCCTTCAACATGTTAGAGAAAACTGTAAATACACCATAGAGAAAAAAAGGGAATTTAACTTAGCATCAAAATGTTATAAATAAAACTTCAGATATCAAGAGATTATTCCAAACTCCTCATAAGAGCTTACATAGGTGATACTCCCCAAATCTAGTATTAGCTAATTGCCAGCGCAAATGCTGAATATTATCTGATGTAGGGCGAAGGAAGCAAACTGCTTTCAGATGCGACATAGATTCTTTTGACTTAGAAATGGAATCTACCAATTCTACCAAGAATACTTCCTTCTGAAGAAGCTCTGATTGTGAATAGACAACACTTACAATCCTAACCTGAAACTCGTAAAAACAACGTAACAAAATGTCATCTTGTAATATTTTTCCACAGGACTTTGGTTAACCAATAAAAACGAGACCAAATAATCTAGTAATTTATTCCTTATCCTTAAATACCACCATAAACATGAATGACACAAATTCACTATTTATTTAAGCTGCATATCCACCATTTTATTCGTCAAAATTCAACCAAGGAGAATGGATGCAAGATTTTATGGTTGAAGTCATGTAGATAGTAATTGATAGCAGATTGGTAAATTTTCAGACAGTTGAAAAAACAGAAAATTAACTTGAGATGTCCAATATCATCTATCCAAAAATAAAGAAATAACAATATGGGGAACGCCATTTCACAATTCTCAACCATTTTTGCCTCAATTCACATCAGACTGACTCTGCAAAGCCTGAGAACTGATGGAACTGCATTTGTACACTTTCAATTACTTAATCATAATCTTAGTCCTAGCAACAACCCCCTCTGGTGCGCTAAGCTTGGATAGTAACCAATTTTCCAACAAATTATCAACCTTTAAAAACCTTAGTTGCAACACAAAGTTTTTTATTGAATCATACTAATTAATGAAATAAACCAAAAAAAAAAAAGCAAGCACTAAAGAAAACTAAAGAAAATCCAGTAAGAACTATTGAAGATGGACAAGAGATTACCGTTTGGGAATCGAGGATGAGCATCTTCATGCCGGAAATGTCCTGCAGCATACGGTTTATGTAATCCCGTACCGCCGATACCAACACCATTTTCCTGTAACCAATGGGAGAATGACCGTTCAGATCTAAGGATTGTGGTCTTCCTGGTGATAATTGCTATTGAGAAGTTGATGTGATTTAATTCAAAGTGCAGCAGAGTTTCTACTCTTTCATATCGGCGTAGAGCTGTCACGAGGGAGAAATCGTTATAGAGAGAGGAAGAGAACCGGAACGAGCAAAACGGGCTCTAGAATTTGTCTTCATAAAAAAAATAGATATGAAATTTTTTTTTATATGAAAAAACCCCATATCATTCTGAGCTTTGAAAATATTTCATTACACATTAAATTTCAATTAAAAAAATTAAATATAAAAATATAAAATAAATTTTAATTATAAAATTTATATATAATATATCATTATTATTATTATTATTAAATTATTGACTATTAATAGTAAATTTAATCAGTTATTTAAAATTTAAGCATCAATATATTTATAGTACATATTACATTATATTTAAATTATAATATCATTTTAATTATACTTTTAAATAATTATATTCCATTTCAAAAAATAATAATTATATTATGAAGTATAAATATATATTTATTTTTTAATGTAACGTTCTTCAAAGGATATTATTTAATTTTTATATAATTTTTTTTATTTTTCTCTAATATTATATAATACTATCATAATATAGATATACATTAATTTTTATTAATAAATATTGTTAGTGAATTATAATTTTATTTAAAAAGTCAATTAATTATAAAAATATAATTTTATTTAAAAAGTCAATTAATTATACAAATGCCATATTTTATTGGAAAAAAAAGATAATATTTTATTACTTAGTAATGAATTTATTTTTTACTAAGCTTATTTTGAATTAAAATAAAATTAATTCAATAAAATTAAATGTGAGAATTAAAAATTGTAAATTTCTATGAAGAATTGTGTTTTATCCCTTACTAAAATTGCAACTTTAAATATATAATTTATTTAATTGGAAATAATTTAATAAAAAAATAAAATTTATTTCTGTTCAGTTGACCATTAATTTTTCATTTTTTAAAAAATTAAAGATTTTTTTTATTTTGAAAAATTAAAATTTTTTTTATCAATTGAGAAAAGTAATTACTGGGAAGCGATTTCAAAAATAACATATCTCAGCCAAATAAGGCCATAAATAAAATTTATTCAAAATGAATTCAACTTCTCACGATACAAATTAAAATCTCATATAAAAATTAAATGAGATATTCTTATTTATGTCTGGTTCCATAGGGTCTTAGCAGGAATTATCCTACAATAATCAAGATTGCTTAGAACTGGAGAGATCGGGATCGGAATCGGAAATGGATTTACAGAGCTTGTCATATTCTTCAAGCTCCTCATAGTACACATCCCACACGCATCTCACGCATCCGCTTCCACAACAATCTCCAGGCTCCGGCTTCTCCGGCGGCGGAGGCAGTTTCTTCTTCGCTTCTTCCTTGTCTTTTTCTTCTACTTTCTTGTTCATTTTAACTTGCAGCTGCGATTGATCAATGTTCATCGCCATGTAATGTTGGGAGCCAACGGAGAAAGATTTTGGAACTTGAAATCTGGTACTGGTAGGGATTATTTTGGCCGATATTCGTATGAGACTCAGATCTATCATGCCCGTCGCCACCAAGATAACATGGGATAATCAAGTTTCTGGGCCCCTACAAAATTACAGATTTTGAAATGTTTATACAGACTTTGAGATTCACCAAATTTCCAATTAAAGCATAAACCCATAAGATCCTGAATAATTCGAGGGGAAAAATATAAAGCATTAAACCACCAGTCTCATTCAAAGCTCTCGATCATACAGTACAGCTTGCAATTCAAAACACAGAATCAGAAGTCATATAAAATCCAGAAAAACCAGATCTCACAACGAGGAATTTAGCATCTTGAGGTCTGAAATGAATTGCTTTCTTCTAATGATTATTAACCGACATCCAAACAGATAGGATTTATCAAATCGTAACAGAAAAGGGATTGCTTTGAAAACAATATAAATAATCAAAGCAAAAAAGAATAGGAAGAGATTTGCACACCTGGATTGCGCGAAAATATCTATCAAAATCCAGAAATCGACAAGCACCCCGGTTCTTCCCTCCCCCCTCCCTGCTTCAGGAGACTGGAGGGAAATTTCTGCTTGGAATGCAAGAAAAAGAGATGTTCAATTAAGAATTGGGAAAAAAGCAAAGGGCCTCGAAATCAGTGTGGCTACGAAGAAAAAGAACGGAAGGGAAGATATCCAAAACGGAGAAAAACTGGGAACCGCAAGAAACTGGTTATTTGCTGTCTCTCGTTCTGAGTTTCGTTCTACAAGATATCTATCGTTGCATATATAGGTTCGTTTTGTTTCGTTTCATTTCGGCCTTTTTTTATTAAAACCAGTCCTTCAAATTTGCTTCTATTTCAATAGGATCCTGCCCTTAGGGCCAAACGCACGCAATCGTTTACCTGGCTAGATATCGGCGGCCACTTTGACTTATAGGTAAACAATCAAACTGAGCCAAATTTTGAAGTGCGTTTGGACAAAATTTCTTGCGAGTTCAATGTAAATTAAAGTTTTGTTTCATTTTGAATTAAAATTGAATATTAATAAATTTAAATTTAATTTATTTAGTAAATATAATAAAAAATTAAACTTTTATTAAATTAAATCTTAAACTATTTCTAAATTATTATCTTATTTATAATTTTAATAACTTTTAGTTTAAATTACATTCATTTCAAAAAATATTAACCTAAATTAAATTTTTATCAAGTGAGTCTTAAATACCTGATGAGCCGTATAATTAATTTATAGCTCTAAACTATATCAAGTCATAAGAGGTAAGTATTTCTATGATTTGCTTCAGAACTAAATAAATCAAATTTTAAATATTTATAAAAATTAAATTAAATTAATTTAATAGAAATCAATCTAAATTAAATCAGTTTGATTTCATTTAATTTAATCGATTAAATTTTTATTTTTAATATTTCACTATTAGTGTTTAAAATTTAAATAAATATTTTAATTTTAATTAGAGTATAATTTTTTTTATATCATTATATAGTATTGCTAATTAATAAATTTAGTTTTATTTTTTAATATTTTTTATTAAAATTACACTAGCATAAAATAATTAAATTTTTTTAAAAATTAAAATTAAATTAAATAAAAAATATAAAAATTAAATTAAAATTTTAAATTAATTTAATTCAAACCGAATAGCTTACATCTCATCACACCAATGAATATTTTGTTGAATGGGGTCCAATTTTTTAATCTATTATTGTTTTTTGCGTTTAAAATTATTCTTAAGCTCCGGTTATTTTCTATAAAATATTTTATAGAAAAATATTTTTTAATATTTAGAATATTTAAAAATTTTAATTAATGAAAAATATTTTTTTAAATAAAATAAAAAATAAATAATTTAAAAAGAAAAAATCATTTTTTACATATTTAAAATTTATATATATAATTTTATTAATAAATTTTATTTTTTAAAAATTAAAATTAAATAATAAAAAATATATTATTTTATTAAAAAATATTTTTCACATAAAATATTTTTTAAATATAAATTATTTTTCACAAATTAATGAAGTTTTACCATCTGTACATACATAACTTGTGTGACTCGATGTTATTAAATATTATGTAATATACTGAGAATATTATATGGTACGATAAAATAATACTCTCCACAGTTTGTTTTTTTTTTTTTTTGAAATGGCTCCACAGTTTACATTATAGCACATAAATAAAAATAATTTTATAGATAGTTAATAATTTTATAATTACTTCACGTAAATAAATTATTTTATTTTATTTTATTAATTATAAATATCATGTCATTTATATCGGGTGATGCTATAAAACACCATATAATTTTCCATATTCTACCTTATACACGTTTAGCATGTCTTATACATTTATTTCAAATAAAATATAAAACTAAGTTATTGAACTACAATATAATAATTTGTTTATAAAAAGCACACGCTTTATTAATTTAGATATATTGAAAATTTAAGAATATAGAGAGTGAAAAAAAAAATCAATAAAATAAATACAGATTAATTAGCGTTTACGGTGATATTATTTTTAATTATTGTTAAATGTCATATTTTTTTGAGACCGAAACTTGGTTAATTGCTTTAGTTATATTTTTTTCGCCCTTTAAGATAGAGGAATTATTAATTTTGGCTTTTAATTGGTGCGAATCAGTTTGATTTTTCTCCCCTTCATTGGATGCGTCGGTGGTTTTTATTTGGTTTTTTGTTACTTTTTGGAGTTGCTTTATTTCTTTTTTTTGAGAAAATTTTTCATCCGTGTAATATCGACATTTTAAAATTGCATTATTATGTCTGGTGATCATCGTTCCTATAAGCGAGAATAGCATCGTCAGTTCTATCGTCATCTCCTTGGTATTTGCTCTTCATAATAGTTTTGAATATGTTTCGTCATGAATTTTTTCTATTTTATTTTTGTTTATACCATAATTTTTGTGAATATTTGAAATTTTTTATTTTTTCAATTATTTGTTTTTGTCACTAGAGCTGCCAATGATTTCTCCTGTTACTGGATTTCAAACTGTGTAGACTGTGTGATTAGGGGTGAGCAGTATTCGGTTCAAATAAAAAAAATTGATCGAACTGAATCTAGTTCGATTTTTTATACATTTCGATTCGGTTCGGTTCGATTTTTAATTTTAAAAATTTTAGTTATTTCAGTTCGGTTCGGTTTTGATCAGAAAAAAATCGAAAAAATCAAACCGAATCGATTAGTGATAATAATATGTTTTTTTAATAATATAGATAAATTAAATCATATAAAAATTAAAATATTTTAATTAAATTTTAAAATATTAAAAATAAAGTGTAAAAAATAAAAAAATTATTAAAAATCGAAATCGATCAAACCGAATCGAACCGAATCAGACCGGTTCGTTTCGATTCGGTTCTGATAAAAATCGGTTCGATTCGATTTTCATAAACACTAAAATTTTAGTTTTTGGTTTATTCGGTTCGGTTCAATTTTGAACCGAACCGACCGAATGATCATCCGTGTGATGGATTAATAGACTGTTCTTGAATTGGTTCTTTGGTTTAGTTGTTTTTTTTTTTTTTATTTGATTGATTTTGTTTTTAATCGGTTAGGTTGAATCCTTTATTATGATTTTAATTTGTTTTGTATTTATTTCTATGGATTTTTAGTTTTGGATCATGTATCCTTTAGCCCTCAGGATTTTGATAAAATGCAATCTATTTACATTAATAAAAAAATAGATATATTATAATTACGTTATAAATCGTAAAAGTTTATGACTACAAATTTTAATAATAATTTTATTAATATACAAAAACATGCATAGTTTAAATTTTAAATAGGATTAATCCAAAAAAATTTACACAATTTAATTTTATTTAATATATCAAAACAAAGTTAATTTAGCTTCAATCTCCAAACTTCCTTTACAATTCACAAAATTATTATTATATATTATAAAATTTGAATAAGGTTAATAATATTTAAATTTAAATAGCAAACAATGTAAATAATAAAATTAAAAAAAATTAAAATTTCATATTATTTTATAATAATTCATTTAAATTATTTTTACCAAATAAATTAATTATAAAATAAAATTAACGATCAGTATAAAATAAATTAAGAGAGATTTATAATTTAATTCATGAGTATTATCATTATTAATAAGTCAATCTCTTTATTTTTAAAAATTTATTAAAATATTTTTATCTTTCTTTTCACTAACAAAATAATTCTCTCGTCTTTTTTTCTATTAAAAATAGATAAAAGATTGGAGATAAAATTTTTAAAATATAATTTTACCTTCAAATAAAAATTTTATTTAGTTCTTAGATATTATTATTATTAATAAATTAATTCTTATATTTTTTAAAATTTATTAAAATATTTTTATCTTTTCTCATATTTATTAAAATATTATTATATTTTTTTATATCTATTAAAATGTCCTTATCATTTTTTTTCAATTAGTCAAATAGTTCTACTATTTTCGTCAATAAAATAGTCTCCCATCCTCTTTTTCCTTAAAAAATAAGAAGAAACAAAAGAAAATTTTTTTTATCCTCTTTAAAAAAAATAAAAAGAAAAATCAAATAAAAATCAAATAAGAAGAGAAAGTAAAGGAAGAATCAAAGAAAAAATAAAGAGGAGGGAAGAGACAATAAAAAAGGAGGAAAAAACAAGGCGATAATTTAATTTTTTATTATATTTTTAATAATAAAATAAAAAAATAAAAATATTTTAATAAATTTTTAAAAATATAATATTAACTTATTAATAATTACAATGTGCATATATTAAATTATAAATCTCCTGTAAATTAATGCTGGGGCGGGACGGGAACTATGAACCTCGACGTCGTTTTGATTAATTGCGCATCAACGACATCGTCTTGTATTGCAATTAGTCAATTACCTCTCGCACTTCAAACGCGACAGCCTGCTTCTACAAGCTTCCACAAAAAAATCAGAACGTTTCCATTGTCTGGGAATTTCTCACTCTTCATGCCGCTGCATCAAGGGGCTAAGGAAATAAAATTTCTCACTTCTGAAAATCGAAAAATGGATTTGATTTCATCTTGCAATATGAGAGTCTCTGAAATCTCAGCTCCACAAAACAAGAGCTTCTCTTACGGTTTCAGGCCTTTGTCAAACCGCAACTTCGAGTTCTCATTTTGGATGCACCCGTCTAATTTAATTCCAATGAAGTCTAGTACGCTTCACGCAAAGAAGAGGAACTCGCAGACTGAGCCAGTTCTCAAGCCAACCTTAATTGAAGAAGCATCGATGGACAATGAAGACGAAGAAGAACAGCTTCTCTTCGGTGACCTTGAAGATGGTAATCATTACACATTTACTTCCTTTTTTGTAGAGCTTGTTCATTCCTTTGTTCTTCATTTATTACATTCTAAACTATTTTTTATTTTATCGTAGTCTTTCAATTTAATTATGTTCTTGGTGAAATAGTTGTATGTAATGGTTCTTTATGCTATGAAAAATTGAAAATGTTGGTCTTATGGTTAAACTGCAATACCCATGCTTATTAGTTAGTGTTTTGTTATGAAATTGGGGTAGTGGAGTTATAGTGATGCGTTTTCTTGCTTTGAAATATATAAGTGTTGCAAATTGTTCGGAAATGAAATCGTTGTTTAATGAGAAGTTCATTGTTTAGAGGCATTGATGGATGGTGATGGTGACGATTTGGAAGGTGACAATTTGGAGGATCAGTACGTGGAAGATGAAGCAGAACTCTATGTAAGTTTCTGTGAAGATTATTAGTAAAGCGTCCTTGATTTTATATGCTGAAACTAAGTCAATGTTGCTTACTGTATTCCCCTTGTCTTAAGGTTGGAGATGGGGGCGGGGGAGGTGGAATTTCCCTTGCTGGGACATGGTGGGATAAAGAAGCATTGAGAATAGCTGAAGAAGTTTGCCAATCCTTTGATGGCGAGTTGAAGATATATGCCTTTAAGACATTGTCAAATTCTACAATTCAAGTGCGCATTGAGAGGCTTACTAATAAGTAAGTCATTGTTTGATTTCATATATGAGAAATTGTATTGAATTTGGTCCTATTAATACATAGTTATATATTATGGTTGTGTTTCCTACAAGAATATTCAGAGTGTGACTCCTCAGTGTATTTTTTTAAATATCTGTCATAAGTCAGTTTGAGCATGTCTTTAATGGTGTAAATCTGTTAATACATTGATTGACAAATGTATAATTGAACTCTTCTTATGCCCATAGGACATTTCGAATGAAGTAGAGTTAAAATTCAGTTAGTTGCTTAAATTGCCCTAACAAAAAACGAATTTTTCCATTAGAAGACAAAGTTTGTAAACTTTAAGCAGGGATCAGAAGGATGGTGCATTTGAGAGACATTTCAGTCTTAACAGCGTAAATGTTCGCTTGAATAAGTTTCCATTGTCTCTACCTGCTTATCAGCCTATGTCAGGTGGCCCTTGAATTTTTCTTCTTTTCCATTCTTTGTCCTCATATGTGTTTTGAATATAAGTAGAGGTAATCTCTCAATCTTTTAACAAAGAATTTGAAGTTTAATGGAGCTGAATTTTGATCCGAAAACAAAGAAATTGGTTGAACTATGAATTAGAATGCAATATGATGGACCTTTCCTGAAAATGAAGTCAGTAGCTCAAATTCAAGAATTTCCTTTTCTTTTCTCCTTTCATTTTTACAGGTCTTATGTTGGCAAAAGAATACCTAGAAATTCCATCCATTATTTTTATCCAGTCATTTCTGTTGTCATATTAAACTGTATAATCTATTTTGGTACTTCTAAATTTTATTTTGGACAATTGGAATAAGTTGATGTACTATTTTGAAGCTGATTGATATATATATTTTTTGGTTGCCTGAACTCAAATTTCAATATTTACATTCATCACTAGATTGGTTATGAAAGGCCATGCTAAAAGCGACATTGAATAAGGTGCGTCCATGCTCAAGTTTTGAATTTTATTTGAGACAAGTCTAGACAACTTGATATGTACTAATCATGTTGAGGGTTCACTGGTCTCCTTGGTCATGTACATTGTGCATTAAGATTAAAAAATGCCTTCCAACATATTTTTATAATTGGTGAGAAGGATTGCAAGCAAAAAAATGTGTAGATGGCCAAATGACCTATACTGTTAGTTAATTACCATGCTCGACCTGCTTATTTGTTTGTTATGTTACTAGAAACATTTCTGGAATTGCTTGCTATTAGTTTTTTTGCCCAGCGAGTTGTATAGGTTGTCTTCTAGCATGGAGTGCTTCTCAGGCTCTAATTCAGAAGGATACATTGCAGGTCTGGTTCCCCCACTATGGAAGATATTGAAGCCTTTTCCACAACCTACAGAGCATGGTTGGATGAAGCTGAGCTTGCTAAGATTATACCAAATGATATATCCTTGGAGGTAATGATTTTCCCTAACTTGTTTTATAGTCCATGCTGTATAATAATGAGGTGGATGGTACCGATACATCTTCTTGTTTTATAGGCTAATTGTTAGGACTATAAACGAGTCAGGCTGAACTTTGAAAAGTTTAAGCTTAGCTGGTTAGATGTCATTGAGCTTGGGCTTAGGTTGTTTAGATTTTATTAGATTTGAGCTCAATTCAACGTCAGCTCCACTTTAGCTCATTTATCACTTTTTTAGGATTATGAACTTGAGCTTGACTTGTCAAGCTTAATTAGAAATACGTTAATGATTGCCCCAATAAATCATAATAATTAAATTATTAATTATGATCACCAATAATAATATGTGTGTGTGTGTATATATATATATTCTATGTACTTATATATTTTCATTTATATTTTAATTATCTTATGGTTAGCTATATATATAACAAAATTAATATATTAATGAGCTTATAAATGAGTTAACTTGCCCATCTAAATGAGCAGAGTAGCAGTAAGGTCAAGCTCGAGGCTCATTAAGGAAACCAGCTATATATATATATATATATATATATATATGGGAGATGTTTGAACCCATATTCCCACTCGGGATAACCTCCTCTGTACAGATTGAGTAACTCCAGTTGGCTAACTATTGAGATTTTAACAGAAAGTGTGGGTTGCCTATTTATTGGATGCATAAGAAGTAGCCACTCTTAGTTTTTAATTTAGGGGTGGGATTTTCCTTGTATACTTTATAGCTGAAACTTGAATGAAATTGCCTTCTCAATAATTTTTTAATGTTAACCTTTCAAGGCCTAAATTTGCCTCAGGTATCATCTCCAGGTGTTGAAAGGGTAGTTCAAATTCCAGAAGAGCTAGATCGGTTCAAGGATAGGCCTATGTATGTGAAATATGTCACTGAGATAGTTATGTCAGATTCATCCTCAGAAAGTGATGGCGTTTTCAGGCTCATTTCCTTTGACATAGAAACAAAATGTTGCACTTGGGGTTTGGCAGATGTGAGGATAAATAGAGAAAAAGCAGGGAAAGGAAGACCTCTTAGCAAGAAACAAAGAGAGTGGCGCTTGAGCACACCATTTGATTCCTTGCGCTTAGTTCGCCTGTTTTCTGAAATTTGAACATATTTTTTTAATCACCCTTTTTGTTCATCCTATGATCATGGATACCAATAGAAAACTTCAGCAATACTCGATGATGTATCATGGTAATAGCTACGTCAAAATATTAGTGGAGTTTTGCAATTGCCCATGGCTGGCATACCAATCTTTCTTCCCTGATTTTTTGTTTCAAATAAAATTGATTGTTTACCCAAATGAAGTAAGGATCAAAATGGACAAATAGAGAAGCGGATGGTTATGTGAACATGACAGCTATCTTACCATGAAGAGTTTGGAGAGGTTCTTCCGTAGCTAAAGAATGTCTCCTGAGCTTGGAAAATATTCTGTCTTGCCAGAGGATGAGAATAAAAATACCGGCACGAAGATCTTCTCAGCTTGGAAAATGTTCCACTTCTTGTCAAAGATTTAGAACGCAAAGCAAAGGCTGAACCCACGAACTGTTTCATATGTATGTGTGTGTTTTACTGTGCCTCTTTCTCATATGAAGGTGTTTGTTCTTAGTTTTTTCTTGTAATGATTCATTGCCTTATTAAACTGATTTTGCTAGTTTTCTGTAACAGTGTTTTCGAATTTCTGAATTTGTGTTGTGCAAATATGTAAATGCTACTGTTTGATGGATCATATTTGAAAGCATTTTTAACCCATGATGAGCTAGCATCCTTCATATCGCTGGAATCAAGGTTTCACTCTTCATCAGTAAAATTTTAGCTTGTCTTAGGTCCATTACACTGGAACTTTAGCATACATGTGTAGTTGACTAAGCGGTTTATAAGATAGGAGGACTTTCTATTTACATTGTTCTCTATAACGTGAGCAATTCCATTTTTTTAAAAAGATTTCTTGGTTTCGTTTGAATAATTTTTTCTTATTCTCTGAAACAGTTTGAATGAAGAAATATTTATGTTTCTTGAACGTACAAGATGATGTTCTGGATAGATTGAGGACTTGTCCATTTGTTAGTTGTAAAATGGAAGTGTCTTCACTGAATTTATATTGCTTCACTCTTTTTTTCTTGATACATCTGGAAACTAAAGGTTAGGAGTTATCAGATATTGCTTCTTTTGGCTCCCGTCATTCCACTTCATTGAAAGCAAATGACTTATTTTGCACTCATTGTGCTTGAGTTCAACTTTTTGACAGGACAGGTTTCTTTCATTTGCATTTTCAAATTGAAGGGAGGATTCCACTGGTAAGGTCCTTCATCATGATTATTCTAATGGCCTACATATGACTGATTGAGATAGTTATGGTACCTTTTCTCGGTCCCCCCACCGCCCCACCAAAAGAAAAAATCATTTTCAAAATCATTTCATTTGTTGCCTAGATTAATGTTGAAGAAAATCATTCTCTAAAATTTCTTTACGTGGATTATTTTAATTGAAAATTGGCCTTAATAGTTTGATCAAATTGCAAATCCCTGCTTTCGGAATCTGCTTAATTATTTGTTGTGGCTTTTGAGATTGACAAAATATGATCTCAGAGATAGTGTTTGAGTGAACATATTGGGACTACTTGGTATTGGGTTTGGGAGATCAAGAAT
Organism: Manihot esculenta; assembly: GCF_001659605.2. Lineage (NCBI taxonomy): Eukaryota > Viridiplantae > Streptophyta > Magnoliopsida > Malpighiales > Euphorbiaceae > Manihot > Manihot esculenta. The sequence goes on along the minus strand of NC_035162.2, from coordinate 13,836,168 downwards.
GCTTTTCAGTAAAAAAACAAACATTATTGTAGATGTTAAATAAACAGCTTGAAAAAAAGTTGTTTTATTATTTTAATGTTTTTATTCCTAAAACCTATCACATTTGTAATTTTAAATAATTTCAATACTCTTTAGCTAATAGTTTTAAGAGAGTTTTTATAAACAATAGTTTCACAAACAAAAACTTTTAATAGATTACTTTGGTGGGAGCTGTCAAACCAAAAAATGAAACGTGCGGTAAGTTTAGCTGGTCTTGGATGCTATCTAATTAACCAGATATTCATTGTTTGATGATGTTTTCAAGTCATGCATCATTTTGGTTTGGGCTGATTTTATCCCACTTGCTATGGCTAGTCAATTCAAAGAAACACTCCTGACCGCTCAGACTCCTTATGTCATTTGTGTTGCGTTCCCATTTGGTGAAATAGCTGTTGTAGGTAGTGATGGTGTATTTTTGGTTTGGTTGTGGCTGATGTTTATGGTATTTTGGGTCAGTATAGGACTCTATGAAATTTTATTTGGCCAATTGTCTTGATTTCTTTTATTATTATTATTATTATTATTATACCAAGTAGCATTATAACCCATTTAAGGGCAGCAGGAGATCGAAATTGAGATCTCGAGATCTAATGGAATATTTCTAATCCACTCTAAACCAATTCCGCTGATTTCAAATTAACCATTTCAGCCAAAAGCTGCCCAAACGTCGGGTTACTGTACAAATTTTTTGGCTTTTACCATGCAAGTTGATAGTGCAATTTATCCTACAAAGTTGGCTAAAGGCACTATTCCCGACAGTTTTCTTCTTCTGATTCTATTGTGTTGCCTCTCGGTTAAAAAAATGCAAATTACTTGACATCTTTAAGTGTACCAAAATTATATATATATACCCTATTTTTAAAAAGTAATAGTTTAATCTTTATATTTTGATTTAGACAAATTAGAGGCTGTTAGTTAGGCAAAATGCAAAAATAAAAATATTTATTTGTATAAAAATATGATAAAAAAATAAAAAAAATAAAAGAACATAAATAAATAACACACAAATTTACATAATTTATCGTTAACCTAAGTCAATAAAAATACACTAACAAAAGAGAATAATTTGAAATCACTCAAATTCTTAAATTTGTATTCATAAAACTCTTAGATTTTAATTTTATTCGCTAGCTAAATTGGTCAAATTTAATGAGAAAATTCACAAGAGAGTTGGTTGAGTACATATGAGTAAACCATAAAAATTCAAGTCAGACAATAAAGATTCTTCAATTTATTTTTTTATTAAATATTTTTAAAATAACTAAAATACTTTTACATTTATAGTATTATTTAATTATTATATTAAGTTAAAATTAATATTTATAAATCTAGATTTATCCAAATCAATAGTTGTCTCTCTATTTAAACTTTATTAAATTAAAAAAATTATTTTGGGGTCAATTTAATTTGATAAATTAAAATTATAGAAACTAATTATTGAATTTTAAAAATAAAAGAATGTATTAACTTTGAAATACTTCAATAACATAAAAATATTATAAAAAAAAAAAAAGAAAATGCGTCACGTCCTCCATCATCGTTTCGTGAAAAATCGTGCTGTAGCCTGTAACGGGAACTTTTCTATCAGAATTCTGGGTAGGACAGAGAATTTTTTTTTTTTAATTTTAATTTTATAATATAAATTTATTTATTAAATAAATATTATATATGAAAAATATGTTTTAAATTTTTATAGTTTTTATTACTTAAACAAAATGTCTAACTTTATAATTGTAGAATTATGTACTTAACAAACTGGCCATTAGCCGTAAACACTATTCAATTGTTTATTTATGAAAAAACAGTTTTCTGTTTTTTATTTTTTATTCTTTTAAAAAATTATAATTTTTATTTTTATGAAAAATAAATAAAAATATAGAAAACATGTTAACCAGTTAATAATAAAAATTCATTTTTAAATTTAAAATGATGAAAAATACTCATAATTTTCATAATTAAAAGATAAATTATTTAAAAATTTATTTCAAACTTAATTAGTTTTATTTTTAATTTTTTTCGATTTACTACTAATATAACTAATTTCAAATATTATTTAAAATAACTATTTAATTTTAATCATAAAAATATTATAATATATTTTTTATTATAAAAAATTATTATTTTGCATTTGAAAAACAACTAAAAATGAAATTTTTATTATTATAAAGAAAAACTGTTGAAAACATTTTAAAGTTATTTTTTAAATCATACTCTTTCCATGTTATTATTTTTGTTAATTTTATTTTTCATATTAATTTTTATTAAATATTAAAATATAATTTAAATACTTATTTAAAAAAATAATAATTTAACTTCACCAACTCAAAAGATCTCTTATAATAGGTTGAGTTTACTTTAAAATTTTTATAAAGTTAGAAAAATTTCATATTGATAAAAAGGTTAAACAGGTGAATTGAGCGAAACCTCCATGGTCTTGGCTAATTCTTGCCTGGAACAGTATGGATTCAAAGTGTAAATAATTTAACGATGTAGGTCCAAGGGATCTCTTCCGACGAATGCTAGAACCTCAGCAGGTTGACAATCCCAACGCCTTCTTCTCTGCAATATCCCTAACCCAGTGGTGCCCTGCCACTCTGCAACTTCTTAACGTCTTCCACTGCCTGCTGTGTATAGATATGGCAAATTCCATGCACAATTCTATATCTTGAGATATGAATACATGCGCAGCCTTTTGGTTAAAGAAAGATTCAGAATTCACGTGCCTCTTCATACAGAATTTGTTTCATACTCATAAAGTACTCATTCTCTGCTTGCATACACAGAGTATTATCATTTTCAAGGTTTTTTCTTTTCTCTTTTAGCTTTGATATGTGTATATATATATAGAGAGAGAGTGGTGGATTTTCATGGAATGGATGAAGGGTGTGGGTCTTGTGTGACTGTGGGTATCATGGGTAGGTGCTGCTTCGGTGTGGTATCGATTGCTGTGCTGTGTTTTGCTGCGTTGGTGAGTTACGGGGCGGAAGGGTATCCGGCTGAAGATCTGGTGGTGGAGTTGCCTGGCCAACCCAAGGTTGGGTTCAAGCAGTTTGCTGGGTATATTGATGTCGATGTGAAGAATGGGAGGAGCCTGTTTTACTACTTTGTTGAGGCTGAGAAGAACCCTGAAAAGAAGCCCCTTGCTCTCTGGCTCAATGGAGGTCAGCTCTTTCTCACTCTCTCTCTCTCTCAGACGTCGGTTGTTCATGTTTGATGGGTGATTTTGATTCTTGTATTTGATGGTTGTCTTACCTAGGAAATGGTGTTCTTCTATTTTGTTTCTTTTTACTTGCTTTTCAGCTCTAGGTGTTTTTTTCCCCCTTCACCACTCACTGTTCTTGTTGGTCCTGAAAGTTGCAAGGATGTGAATCCTATCTGCAAAATTGAACTGTTTCTGACAAAGGCTTTCCTTATGAATATCCATATTTCTTTTAGAGTAGAAGGATATTTTCTTCTTTTATTCTAAATATTATTAACAGTGACATTCCATGTTTCAGGTCCTGGTTGTTCCTCCGTTGGTGGAGGTGCCTTCACCGAGTTGGGTCCATTTTTTCCTACAGGGGATGGCCGAGCCCTTCGAAGAAATTCAATGTCTTGGAACAGAGGTGGCATATGCAATCCAATTTAAGTACTGGATTTTTAATGAACTTCAATTTGCATTTACTCTATTTATTTATTAATCTTTTGCAGCATCAAACATCCTATTCGTCGAGTCACCTGCTGGAGTAGGGTGGTCATACTCAGAAACAGCTTCTGATTACACTACAGGAGATGCCAAAACTGGTATAAGAATTAGCATAACAAGATATAATGCATTTGAGTCACAGTTAATTTTTAATTGATCTAAGATTCCTAAGATTTCTTATTCTTTGCAGCCAACGATATGTATATTTTCTTATTGAAGTGGTACGAGAAGTTCCCAGAATTCAAATCACGGGAACTGTTTCTTACAGGAGAAAGTTATGCAGGTGTGACAAATAGCTTTGCAGCGAAATTTCTCAAATTCATGTTCTGTAACTGCTATGTTCATCAGTTTTAGTAAATTTCTTGTCTGTATTGTTATATAGGGCATTACATCCCACAGTTGGCTGAGGTTCTTCTGGATCATAATGCACGTTCAACTGGTTTCAAGTTCAATATCAAAGGAGTTGCTGTAAGGAAACCTGACTCTTCCTTGTACATATCTGAATTATTTCTTGCTTGATGCATATACATATAGCTAAAATTTTTCCTTTGGTTTTTACTTCATATGGTTAGATTGGGAATCCACTCCTTAGACTTAATCGGGATATTCCAGCAACGTATGAATTCTTTTGGTCTCATGGGATGATTTCTGATGAGATTGGCCTCAAGATCATGAATGAATGTCAATTTGATGACTACACATTTGCAAACCCGCACAATGTAACAGATTCATGTAATGAAGCTTTAACACAAGCAAATATAATTGTTGGTAGTTTCATAGACAACTATGATGTGATCCTAGATATTTGTTATCCATCAATAGTGGAGCAAGAACTGCGACTGAGGAAACTGGTATGCTCTCGTTTTCCCTTTTACTCGCTTGCTTCGTTCAATCCTTACCGGAGATTCACACTTGTAACTTTTCGATCATTACTACTTTTTATAACCATGTAGGCTACCAAGATAAGTGTTGGAGTTGATGTCTGTATGAGCTATGAAAGAAGTTACTACTTCAACCTTCCTGAGGTTCAGAAGGCTCTTCATGCCAATCGAACAAATTTACCGTATGCATGGTCCATGTGCACTGGGTAAGAGAGACTTAAATTGTGCTTTGAAGTAAAACTCATATGAGAAAAAGATTTCCTAACACCAAAAATAAAAACATCATCTTTTGAACTTGTCTGAATAAAGTTTATCAGTAGGAGCTCTGGTCATTACAAGTAAAATGAATGTTTGCATATTGGTTTGCTGCATAATTACTAATATTTCTCTCCTGGTTTTTGTGCAGTGGTTTAGAGTACAGCGATACGGATGCTAATATGGACATGCTTCCCATTCTCAAAAAGATTATTAAAAATCACATTCCAGTTTGGGTGTTCAGGTAAGTTCCATGGGACGATATACGTCCACTCGTATGCATGTATACATTCCGAGTTCTTCTGTAGTTTGTTCTGCAACATGATTATTGTGTATGATATCAAATATTGAATTAACCAATGCAGTGGTGATGAAGATTCTGTTGTGCCACTTCTGGGCTCTAGAACACTTGTTCGCGAGCTAGCTCATGATCTAAACTTGAAGATTACAGTTCCTTATGGAGCTTGGTTTCACAGAAGCCAGGTACTTAATCATTAGTATAGTTTCATCATTATTTCCTTAAGCATTTGTCTGTGTTAAAGAATGACCTGACCTGCCATTTTCTTTATATGTTTACAGGTGGGAGGTTGGGTAACAGAATATGGAAATTTATTGACATTTGCCACAGTAAGAGGTGCTGCTCATATGGTGCCATATTCACAGCCATCAAGAGCTTTGCATCTGTTCAGTTCATTTGTACGTGGCAGGAGATTGCCAAATTCGACACGAATTCCAACGGAGGATTAATTAAGAATAGGAGTTTATGGTATTTCTCAAATCAAAATTCTGATAAGAATAAGTAATAGGCTTCAAAGGAAAGGGATTTCCAATTATAGTTGATATGTGTTTTGATTGGTCATTAGAATTGGATGTTTAGAGTTTGGAATCATAAAAGGGAAGCTAGCTACTCCCTTGCCTTAAATAACAGAAGACTGCTTCACATGAAATCTTTAAAGCTTTGCAAATTTGATATTTAAGATTTAAGAACGACATAGTTAAGATTTAACAAATTCAATAATAATTTAAAATTTTAACTAAAAATTCAATAATATTTTACTAAAAATTCAACAAATTCATACCAACTTGACTAACTTTTATTTATAGTAATTTGTGGACTGTTGAGACTTATTTGAAATTATAAGTATGGAACAAGCCGTTGAATAGAATCGTTAACAAATGTATTGACCCTTAAATAGCAAACTTGTCATATAAGGGAGTCGTGTAATTGTTGGATACTAATTATTCAATATTTAAAGTGTCAAAAATACTTATTAAACTGTTATATTTTTCAAATATACATATAATAAAATACATTGAAAATAATTTATGATTTTATTTTTTTAGACATGATTAGAAAATAAAAAAACTCTCAAAAGAGAACGTTTTTTAAGTATCCAGAGGATGAAAAAGATTGCCATCATTTTCTGCTAATTTTCTTTTGTTTTAAGTCACAAGTTGAAAACTTAAGCACTTTTTTATGCAAATTTTTAAATGATTGTTAATATTAAACCAATTTAACAGAAATTCAGACAAACCCAAATAAGGTATTTAATTTGTTACCGGTTATTCAATTATGTAAGTGTGTATAGGTTTTCTTTTGTGATTCTTTTGTCTCTCGATATTCTCGCATTTTTCTTTTGTTTAAATTTATTTTTTTTTCTTTTTCATGAAAGACGATCTGCGTCAATTAATTATCGACGAAAAAGAAAATATTGTTGTCCCTATTAAGAGTTTCAGAGATATTCCGATCGTCACTTATAATATTTATGTATGGTGGGGATATTTCTCACATACAATCAAATCAATTTTCAGAATATACAGACCACTTTACCAGATTTATGGCGGTAATTCTCGGACAGTTATTGTATTGAATGATTTGATTCTTAGTTACACGCTGAACATTTTATTTTTATGGTAACAAAAACTCTTAGTTCTTATATAAAATATTTTTATAATTTTTTATATTTTGATGGTTGCTTCTCAGTTAATGGATAAGGATTAGAAAGAGACCTTTCGTTAATGTGGAAGATTCATGGATCTGTTTCTGTGGTTGATTTTTTTTTAAATTTTATTGATTCGGTGTTTTGGGAGGTAATGTTCAATGGAGGTTAACTAGTTATTATGAATTTCCGGAATCGCAACAATAACGTCAGTTTTAGAATCTTATTCAAGTTTTATCTCATAAAAACTATCTTCCATTGTTTTGTTCGAAAAATTTTAATGATTTATGCTCGAGATATGAGAAAGAAGAATGAGTATCTTTATCAAATTATCTTATGCATGGGTTTAGATAGACACTTAAGGAGTATTTTTGTCAAATTATCTTATATAGAGGTTTGATTTTGAATAATTGTAAATTTTTGTTAGACTCTAGAACTGATATTTCTGTTAGATAGATCCGTCGTAATGTTATTTTAACTGCACATAATTTAGCTAGAAAATCTATTAGACATAATTATCTTTTGATTTGGGATGATATTCTTTTTGTTAAATAAAATTTTATTAATATAATTAATAATTTTATTTTTTTAAAAAAAATTGTTATGGGTTATAAATGAATTAGTTAAAAATATATTTTATATTATTAATAAGATATCAATAAAATGTATTTATAGTTGTTTTAATTATAGAAATAATAAGTATAATTTACTATTAATATAGGGTAAAATAAATTTTATTTTATCTTTTTTAATATACTTTCTACACATATTGCTTTCGTATTAAATTATTTTAAAATTAATAATTTTTAATATATATCAAATATATTAATGATTACTTTAAAAAGATTTATTAAATATTTTATAAAGATGTTGAGAGCAAGGCTACCTTACGCCTTGGGCGTTGGCTTTAGCAATTTAGTCTTTGGTGTTGGTTAAGAAATCAGTGTCTTAACCAACTGGCTGTTAGATTAAAATGGAGAGCAATCAAGTGTAACCATTTTTAGATGAACTTGAAAGCATGATATGTTTTCATTGGAGGAGTAAAGGTTTTTTATTTATTCTGATTCTCAAAACCATCTAGAAAATAATTCACCGACAGCCTCATTGTCTCTTAGAAGCTTCAGCCTTTTGGTGAAGTCCATAGAGATCAATCAGGAACCAATCCTGACCTTTGATCTATATCTGCTGTTGCTCTCGAAATGACCAAACTGACCTTGTCCCTTTACCATCACCTTCTTTGAGCTGCTGCCGCTGCTGCTGCTAGCAATTCCACCCACAAGCTCTGGTTTCTCTCAAAACCCAGTTGTAGAAACAGTAAGTTCTGTCTTCTTTCAATGGAAAAGTGCAAAGAGGGTATTTTTCCTTCAATTACTTCAGCTTATGGTTTTGAAAGATGCTCTCTTAGCTTTTGTTTTTGAACTTGACCTTTGATTCAAGGAATTGTTACTGATCTGGTGGTGCTTAAATAGGTATCAGTGTTGGTTTCACTTCTGGAAGTCATCTTTGATTCCATTTGCTTTGTGGGTTAGTTTTCACTTCTTTGATTCATCTATGGTCACAGTAACATTGAAGCTGTTTATGGGTTACTAAAGAAAGATGATTCAGATGGTAGATGGTTTCAACCCAGGTGCATTTCCTTTTTCCACGAGGTTTTTCAGTTTCGGCAATGGAATAATAAAGCGTCACTGTAGATTCTGGATCTTTCCACCTTTCAATGGGATTATTGCTGTTGCGTCATTTTTATCATTTCTTTTAGCCATATCATGTGCATATTTGTTTCTATTCCCCAGATTTCAGCCAGATATTCTTAGTTATGAGATTCCTGAGTCCAATGGTTCAATTAGTGCGTGCAATTTTTTTAGAGGAAGTTGGATCAAGGATGAAAGTTACCCTCTATATAATGCCTCACAATGTCCTTTTGCTGAGGGTGGATTTAATTGCTTGGCTAATGGGAGGAGAGATAGAGGTTATACAAAATGGAGATGGAAGCCAAAGAATTGTGACATCCCAAGATTTAATGTGCATCAAATTCTTGAAAAGCTGCGTGGCAAACGGATTGTTTTTGTTGGTGATTCATTGAGTAGAACACAATGGGAGTCTTTGATATGTATGCTCATGACTGGTGTGGAGGATAAGAGGAGTGTTTATGAAGTCAATGGGAATAAGATCACTAAGCAAATTAGATTTTTAGGTGTAAGGTTTAGTTCATATAATTTAAGAATTGACTTTTACCGATCAGTTTTCCTGGTGCAACCTGGTTCGACACCAAGGCGTGCGCCTAAGAGGGTTAAATCAACACTTAAACTTGACAAGTTGGATGATATTAGCAATGAGTGGGTTGATTCTGACGTGCTAATATTTAATTCTGGACACTGGTGGAACCCAAGTAAACTTTTCGAAATGTAAGTCTGTCTACTTTCTCTTATGTTTCTTATAATGGATCTTGCCTGCACAAAGATTTCAGTAATTCTCACATTACCATTTTTGCAATTTTTCCAATTAAAAAGATGACATTTTTGGAATCATAAATATTTGGTTTTTATTACAAAGGTCTAGTTTACAGATTTTCCAATCCCAGCGCATTCCTAAATTTCTCCGGCTGGCTGTGGCACTGTCAACATTTCTGTTTATCCACGAGCGGTGACAGGTTAAAGGACTAGGAGTTTGCTTGTTAAGCATTGGTGTTTTCTTAAATGCATAGAAAATTTTGCTTTTTTTTTTCCTTGGTCATCTGCTGGAGGAAAATCTCTTTTGACTTGGGTGGTCTTAGATAAAGCCATGCAAGGATACAAAATCCATTTCTTGGTGTTATGTCTAAGTCCTACATGTTTATGTTTATGTCGTTTACCTGTCTATTATAAAACTTATTGTTAGTTTCCAGAGGTCTTCAGCTAGCTAAATCACTATGCTTTCTGCCTGAATATATTGTACATTAGCTTCAGCCTTCAATTGGCAGATCAGTTCAAAACCTTGTATATTTGAATGAGATTGCGGCAATTCTCAATTTAAACAAGTATCAGATGGCAAACCATTTGAAGATGTTTGGAAAAAGGAATGTCCCTCTCTCATTTTGTTTGGTTATTCGAAACTAAACTAAGTGCATGAATATCCATCATATTATTCACCCTCTCATTCTCCAATTTTGGCAATAACCATGCATGTTGATTGACGAAGGTTGTATATGCGTGGCTCTCTTCTGCTACCATTCTGCTGGAAAGTAATTAAGTTACTGCCCAAACTTTACTGAATATTGTTCACTATGACATATTTAGTTGTATAAAGTTCACAATTTTATGCTGTTGTTTTCTGTCTGCTGTAATGATGTCCAATCGGTCTCGGTGCCTTTGCTAGCTGAAACAGTGATTGGGATAAGGAAGAACTATAATTGGAGTTTATTACAGCTAGTAAAATTATCCTTCTTATCCTTGTGGATATCAACATAGAATGTCCAAATTAATTCACCTTATCAAGACAAATAACATCATAATTTGGGGCAAGTTATCTGAATTAATGCTCCTAATTTAGTGCGGCAGTGGAGGCCAAGTGCCCCCAATGTACAACAGTCCCTGCTAATGCACATGAAGTTGATAGGCATGCTTCATCAGCATTATTATAGCCGGTTCAATAAGCTTCCTACATATTTAAACCTAGAGAATAATTTAGCTTAATGTGCAAATTTCAGTAGACATTTGGTGATATAAAGTGCTCCTAACATGGTTTTTCAGACAGGGGCTGTTACTTTCAGATCAATGGATCCCTGAAGCTTGGAATGCCTATAACTACTGCCTTCAAAACAGCATTAAACACATGGGCATCCTGGGCTGAGACTACCATCAATACAAATAAAACTAGTGTATTCTTCCGGACCTTTGAATCTTCCCATTGGAGGTATGCCTTCTGCAATTCTGTTGCTTTCTTTTTGGTTTTGTTCGTCTTTAGTTTACTTGGTAGCAGACTTGGTAAGTCTATGCAAGTTGCATAGAATGCAACCATAGAGTGATGGTAACAGTTACACACTTGTATCAGTGGCCGGAACCGTCTTTCTTGCAAAGTGACACGGCGGCCTTCAACAAAAACTGGAGGGAGAGACAGGAGCCCAGTTTCAGACATAATAATGAAAGCTGTGAAGAAAATGTCAGTTCCTGTAACAGTTCTACATGTGACACCGATGGGGGCATTCCGGAGTGATGCACATGTAGGAACCTGGAGTGACAATCCATCTGTGCCTGATTGCGGCCACTGGTGTCTCCCCGGAGTACCTGATATGTGGAATGAAATTTTCTTGTCATATCTGATGTCCAAGAATGAGCTCTCTGTTTCTTAAGAAGGAAGTCGCAAGTTTCCTTCTTATTGTCCGCCCTCCGGTCCGACATGTCTGAATCCCTCTAGCTTTTCTTCACCTAATTTTGGCTCATACAAGATTTACAGGACAGAAAAGCTCACCTGTGCAATTTGGATCCTAGAATACTTCTTACATATATTCTCCTTGTTATCATTGTTGTCAGCACTACGAATTGTCCTTCACATTGTTTTTTATGCAAACAAATGCAGAAAAGAACATAAGAATAAAATTAAATTATTTCTCATTTGAAAATGTATATAAGTAAATATGGGAGTTGATTGTTGTTTGTTTGAAGTAAAAGAAAAAACAAAGGGTACAAAATAAGAAAAATGGAAAACAGACGTATGAAAATTGATATGTAATCCAAGAATGACCTCAATCCCACATGTTCCACTGTCTATTCATTATAAATTATTTTATGCTTTTTTTTTTTATAATTTTTTTGGAGGTATATATATATATATATATACCGTCAATCATTAATAATTAAAGAATGAGAAAATTACTTTTTAGTCCCTGAGATTTAACGTAATTAATATTTCTGTCCCTCTATTTTGGTGACCCAATATTTAAATCCCTCACTTTCTTTTCTGTTCAAATTCGTAATCCTTCCGTCCATTTAAACCGTTTGGTCAAAGAGTCAAAGGTGAGAGGTGATAATTTTTTCCAAAAATACCCTTCTCTCAATGTGAAATTTTTATTTTTTTTCTCGTTCATGTTTTCTCCGATTGCAGAAAAGGTGGATTTGAGTTTTGTGATTTTGAAATAGCGGGATTTTTAGTGAGGATTAATTTTGTCAATTCACGTGTCTCAAACGGCTATTTTGGACGGAAGAACTGTGAATTTGGACGGAAGGACTGCGAATTTGGACAGAAGAGAAAGTGAGGGACTTAAGTGTTGGGTAGCCAAAATAGAGGAACAAAAGTGTTAATTATGTTAAACCTTAGGGACTAAAAAGTAATTTTTTCTTAAAGAATTTATATAAGGATTAATTTTTTTTATCCACAATTTTTTTTAATTTTGATATATTTTTAATTAATCACTTATTTAATTTTTGGAAAACCTTTTTTTTAACTTTAATAGGGTATTATTAAAGTTATTGTCAATTATTATTACATGTTACTTATTAACGGAGATTTAATGGGCGACTAGATATGAATATTGACTATAATTTGATTAGATAAGCGGGTTAATAAACTCTGATTAATTTGATGAGAAGTGAATGGTTTTGAGATTTTATATGAGTTTTTCATATTTAATTTTGAGGGAGAGATCTGTAAAATAAGATAAAATGATTAGGAATTTATCACAAATATTCAATGGAGATCCTATGATATTCAAGTTAAATTGTAACAGCCCGGCCCTTTTCCACCGGCACTGTTACCACTCACAGCCCGGACTGGCTCCAGCGCTGTGAGCAGCTCTTAACATCCTCTCACCCTCACGGGCTCTTGAGGCAGGATTTGTCCCTCGGGGGAGCCACTACGGCCCACCCTAGCCCAAGGGTTTTGGCTTATGGCACTTTTCCACCATAAGTCGCCTCCCCCACTACTCGAACCCTTGACCTCCCACTTTAAGGGAATAGTCTGGTGAGAGTGAGTACCAATTGTACAATTGGTACTCACTCTCACCAGACTATTCCCTTAAAGTGGGAGGTCAAGGGTTCGAGTAGTGGGGGAGGCGACTTATGGTGGAAAAGTGCCATAAGCCAAAACCCTTGGGCTAGGGTGGGCCGTAGTGGCTCCCCCGAGGGACAAATCCTGCCTCAAGAGCCCGTGAGGGTGAGAGGATGTTAAGAGCTGCTCACAGCGCTGGAGCCAGTCCGGGCTGTGAGTGGTAACAGTGCCGGTGGAAAAGGGCCGGGCTGTTACATAAATAACTTTTAAAGTTGCGCATTAATGGAAGAGATTAATGGAAGAGATGCAAATGCAAAATCGGTGAATCTATATTTTATCTACTGTTAACGTCACGTCAATTTATTTTATTTATATTTATATTTATAGCCTCGACAATGTTTTAAGGAGATCGATAATACATAGGAGGTTGACATCTTATTCTGATATCATCAAATCGTGCTCAGTTCACCTGATTAACATTATCTCATCACCTGATCTGTATTGAGGTGGGTCTCTCTTATTCACTTATAATTGGTCGGACTTGCATTTAAATTTTAAAGAAATATGTTCATCCGTTTCGAATTTTAATATAATTAGAGGGTTGTTCTGATTTTTATATCTTATAAATCGAGTTTTTTTGTTATCCAATTGAATCGGACCATGAGTTATTTATATGTTGTTAAATACAAATAAAAATTATTTATTTTCACCTCCTTCAATTTGAATTCAGTACAAAATATTAGACTCAATTACTGAGTATGAATTTAAGATTTTCTAGTTTGACTAAAGTATGTAGCTTCAAAATCTTAAGAAAAAGGACATTGCCTTAACATCTTCGCAATATCTCCAAATACACCCGAAAATTTTAATTTTTTACTAAATCGTATATATTTTGTATCTGTTTAGCATTATTATTAAACTTAATGTTGAGAAAATAATTTTTTTAAAATATAATAGTTAAAAATTAATAAATTTTATTTTAATTTATTGTCGGCATAATTTAATAATAAAAACATCAAATAATAACTTTACAATTTATTTTTCTTAATAGAATCTAAAACCTTCAAATACTTTTAATGCCCACCTCCCTAATGCCTTGCCTACCAAATCAATCAATTATCCTTCTCCCTTCAAATGGCTTCTTCTAATTTCCCATATTTCCTTCCTCCACCACCAAGAGGGCACCCCTTCCATCCACCACCCCCATCCCCACCGCCACATGCACCATCATCGAGCGACATCACCAAGTCGTAGTATTTATCTCGTTCGGTGGCCCTTTCTTATTTGTATTTATTGCGATCGCTCTACGTTATTTTTTTTTTTAAAAAGAAAGAAATTAAAGAAACTGATCTTATTCATGTGGATGAACACGGAGAAATTTATAAAATACTGTAAAGAACTAATTAAGAAAAATAATAATTTGGTGGCCATCCCTCTCTCAATTGCATATCAAATAAAAAGAAATCATTTATTATGTTTGCTATTGCTTTTAGTCTATATAATATAATATATATAACTACGTACAAATATCTATAAAAGATTTGAAACACCTACAGAAGCAACTATGGAATTTTAAACTCATTTATTAAAATCCCATATGTTTTAATTACTTAATTGTAAGAGTGCAGAAATTGGGTTAGTTGTTGTAGCAAAATAAAAGACTTGTACAACCTAGATTTTGGTCTACCTGATTTTGACTAACATTCCATTCACTGCAACAGCTTCTCCACGCATTAACAATTGGGTCATTAATTTACAACCATCACGACGTTTGCTATTAAAAATTTATTAAATAAAGTCTAGCAAATCTTATGAGTCTATCTATGGGCTAACCTCAGAGATTAGAGGTTTATTTTGGAAATTAGACACATACATAATTTTCGATATTACCGAAGAAAATGTGGTGTCACCACCACCCCCCCATCTTCATTACACATTAATATCTTCTTTTCCTCAAACCCACAGGTTTTTTCTGTTACCTCTCAAAACCACTGCACCCCCTGTTTTCTTTGCTCCCATTTCCCTTCCCAAATTACCATTCTACCCTTTTCTCTCTTTTTTTTTTAATTATTTCTCGAAATCAAATGTGCACTTAGTGGTTGCAATTGTGTTCAATTATAAAGAACATATTTTTTTAAATAAAAATAAAAAATTAATTAATTATGATTTTATTTTAGATTGTTAATTTTTAAATTTTATTTAATTCAAGTTGTGATTCAATTAGACGGGAGCAGTTGAGTGGCACTACTGTGATTTTGTGGAGAAGAAAGGTTGTTTGATAGTTATTTTTCCTATATATATAAGGTACCCTCCTGCGCTTCGGTTGCGACTTGACTGATACTCGATAGGCAGCACCGAAGTACTACCATGCAAGTCTCACTCCACCTCAACAACCATCAACTCCCATGGACCGTACAGTCCCGTCACCGCCTCAGACCACCGTCACCTTCTGCCGTCAGAATCCGTCCTCTACCATCCATCACCGCCGTGGCTGCTCCACCAACACCACCAGTAGCAATAAAGCACCATAAGACCCACTCTATGCCACCGGAGAAGGTAGAGATATTCAAGTCCCTAGAGAATTGGGCCGCACAAAATGTGCTGCCGTTTCTAAAACCAGTAGATCTGTGCTGGCAGCCACAGAACTTCCTTCCTGATCCTGCAATGCCGTTCGACGATTTCACCGATCAAGTCCGGGAGCTACGTAATCGGACTTCCGAGCTGCCTGACGAGTACTTCTTGGTGCTGGTTGGTGATATGATCACTGAGGAAGCACTGCCTACGTATCAGACCATGATTAACACACTAGACGGCGTTAGGGACGAGACCGGAGCCAGCCGAAACCCATGGGCCGTGTGGACCCGGTCCTGGACTGCTGAGGAGAATCGGCATGGTGATCTGCTTAAGACTTACTTGTATTTATCGGGTCGGGTTGATATGGCAATGATCGAGAAGACGGTGCAGTATTTGATTGGAGCCGGCATGGTGATTTTTCTTTTTAATTATTTTTAATTATTTTATAATTAAGATTATAATGAGGGATTAATAGCTAATTAAGAAGTGTGCTTAATGTGCAGGACCCTGGAACAGAAAACAACCCCTACTTGGGCTTCGTGTACACGTCATTTCAAGAGCGAGCCACATTCGTATCGCACGGTAATACGGCGCGTTTAGCCAAGGAAGGAGGTGATCCAGTACTGGCGCGCATATGCGGGACTATCGCAGCAGATGAAAAGCGTCACGAGAACGCCTACGCTGGGATCGTGGAAAAGCTCGTCGAGGTGGACCCCAATGGTGCAATGCTAGCTATAGCCGATATGATGCGCAAGAAAATCACTATGCCGGCGCATTTGATGTATGATGGGCGGGATCCAAATCTCTTTGAACACTTCTCGGCGGTGGCCCAGCGTATGGGAGTGTATACGGCTGATGATTACGCAGATATTTTGGAGTTCTTGATCGGACGGTGGAAATTGGAGAAGTTGGAAGGACTGACGGGGGAGGGGAGACGCGCACAAGACTTTGTGTGTGGGTTAGCACCTAGGATAAGAAAGCTGCAGGAGAGAGCTGATGAGAAGGCTAAGAAACTGGGGCCAAAAGGCGTGAAATTTAGCTGGATTTTCAACAGGGAGATCCCCTTGTAAAATCTTTGGGTGCTTTTCGCTTTTCGTTGTTTTTTCTTTTTCCCTTCAAAGAAAAACTCTGAAATTACGTTCTTTCTGTGATGGTTTGGGAAGTCCAATTGTTGGTTATAATAGTCGGATTAATTATTTAAATAATGCAAAAAATAATTATAAAATTAATGAGTTTATAACTATTTATGAAGGTAAAGGGAAATTCTTTCCAATAAAAAAAGTAACGGAAGAAAATACAATAGCAAGTATCATTTTCTTGGTTAAACAAGTATTTTTATAAGCATTTGAAAATGTGAGAATGTCACTTTGTCCAGCGTTTTTCACGGCTCTCTTAGACTATAAAAAGAGTTTTCTATTCCTTGAAATTACATTTTATTTTAAATAAATTCAATGTGATTGCAAACCTTTATTATAAATTTAGTTTTTATATGCAATTTAAGTGCTAACTTAATTTTAAATAATAATATAATGTAAATTAAATAATTTTTAAAGCTATTCTAAAAAAGAAAGTAAATGCATAATATAAATCGATATATTTAAAGATATAATATAATATAATATAAAATAATAATGATAATAATAAATTTCTTTTGTCAATAAAGAGTATAATTGCCAAAACAACAAAGGAATACACTGAACAAAACTCGGCCTTTCTAGGCTGCACAAAGAACCCATAGCAAAACGACAATAGATCCAATCCCCAAACACATAAAACACAATTGCATATGAATGAGCCCACCTCAGAAACTCAAGCCTAAACTATGGAAATCTTAAGCCCAAATCTGACTAAGAGTTGGCCTCTTGCCTCATTTTAAATTAGAAAGAAATATGATTTGTTCTTTATATATATTTTAAAAAGGTCGAAAGTTCAATTTTACCCTTACACTTTTAGCCTAAGTTCAAATCAATCCAATTTTAAGTTTCTGCCCAAATTAAACCAATCCTTTACACTTAAGCTCATTTAAGTCCATATTCTGACAAGAATTTTGCGCGTGAAACAAACTGCTCCCTAAGCGAGCCTTATAACCATTATATTACAAATAAAAAAAATAAATAAAAAGAAACCAACAGCTCCAAAAAAACTAAAAACTAAAAGTCATTCGTTTTGTTTGATAATATTTCGGCTTCAAATTTGGATTCTCTTACTATGATTGTTCCTTTGCCATATTGCTCACATTTTTCATTTGTCTCGACAATGTCTTCACTTTTTGATCTTTCATCCATTAATATAAAACTCAGAAACCTGGATCCAATCATACAACCAAAATAGAATATAGTGGATAGTTATTTTGAAATAATTGAATCAATGACGATGACCAAGGCAAACATATTTTACAAGAAAATCAGCACTCATCTCCCAACCAAAGCAGGTGAAGAAAATTTACATATTTTCTTATTCAATGATTGGATGATTAAAAAAAATCTACTAATCAAAAGCAATACCTAAACTCATACTCGAAGAAAAACCAATGTCCCTAACAAATAAGGGAAACTGGAAATTACAAATTTAAACATCAAAGACGAAAAGAACTTGAGTGAATAAAAGTTTTACCAGCAAGGACTGAACATAAATTTTACACGACCCACTCACCTCACCTGCACACACAACACCACTCAGTACTCACTCTATTGATTTATTCACTCAGACACTCGCACGCAATTTGCTCACACTCTCTTTCTGATACAAAAACACTGCACAAAGACACTTTTATTTATACTGTTCTAATCGGAGTCAAAGAAATTTAAGCCGCAAGTTGGAGCCGGTGAAGCTAACGGGAGTAGCTTGAGCTTCAATGGCGGTGCCTTCATGTCGATGTAGAAGTTTCTTGAGGTTTCTCTAATGGGGGTGATTTCTTCAATGGCTGTCAGCAATTCAAACAAACTGCATGAGGAGCATTAATTTTTGACGTGATATGGGACCTGGGAGCTGCGATGCGAACACAATAGAGTTAATATCTATGCATGGGGCAGCTACAGCTTGAAGAGAGATCAAAGACCATGCCTGAGAGTTGAGACAGCCACTTGAAGATTTAATGGTTGACGGAACGGAACCTAGTCAGAAGCAGCAGGCAAGGAAAAAAATTATGGGTCTCAAGTCATATACATAAATATAAGAAAGCGGCTGTCTTTTGAGACATGCATAAGAGTTGTACATTTATTTTGAGTATGGAACCCTTAACTGAAGCAAAGTCAGAAGCACATAGTCCCATAACTTTGCCTCAATTAGCTATATTAAACAATGTCGACTACTCTTCTTGGCATTTGATGTTGGGCAGTTGGCTGCTCAAGTGATGCATCTCCAGCGCCATTAATTAATCCAATATCGTCCATTGTCTTGTGTCGTTCTTTGTTAGTTCGACATATATATATACATGTGGAGGTCTCAATCTCTTCATTTGAGATCAACTAGTATTTGATACTCTTATATTCTTCTGTTTTCATTTCCATTTAGCTGAAATGTGGTCTATGGGTATTTCTGTTATGGCCTTTGTTATAATATATATTGCTCGCTGGATTTATAAATGGAGGAATCCTCCATCTAATGGAAGCAAGCTCCCTCCTGGTTCCATGGGGTTGCCTCTCATTGGAGAGACTCTTCAGTTCTTCATTCCCAGCAAATCTCTAGACATGCCTCCTTTTGTGAAGAACAGGATACAAAAGTAAGCCTAATTAATTGTAATTAGCAAAAGTTTTACTGTTTCATTTACTATGATTTTTGTGCATGGTGTAGATATGGGACAATGTTCAAAACGAGCTTAGCTGGTCGACCAGTTGTGGTATCATCAGATGCTGATTTCAATTATTTCATTCTTCAACAAGAAGGGAAGTTGGTAGAGTTATGGTATTTAGATTCCTTTGCTGAGCTTCTTGGCCAAAATGGATCCCTTAAAGAAGGTTTTCTTGGATTTATTCATAAGCACCTCAAGAAGTTGATTTCTGAGCACTTTGGTCCTGAAAGACTTAAAGGAAAGCTCCTTCCTCAGTTAGAAGAAATGGTCAATCGTGCTTTGCATGCTTGGACCGTGCACGACTCTGTGGAAGTCAAACATGAATCTTCTACGGTATAAATATTTCTGATATTTTTTTTTTTACTTTTTGTGAAAAGAATTTATTTATTTATTTATTAATGGCCATTCAGATGATATTGGACTTCACTTCAAAGCTACTATTTGGTTATGATGCTGAGAAACAAGGGCAAAGTCTAAGCGAAACATTTGCAAGCTTCATACAAGGGCTGTTTTCTTTTCCTTTGAATATACCTGGAACTGCCTTCCACAGGTGCCTGCAGGTAAAATTTTGAATATTATTTATTTATATATGTTGCCATTTTTATTTCTTCCTTAATTAATTTAACCCAATGTCTCTGCTTCTTCCCATCTTCAGAATCAGAAGAAAATCTTCAACATCATAAGGGAAACGATGGAAGAGAGAAGAACATCTCCTGCTAAAAGCAGAGAGGATTTTCTCGATCACCTCATGGAAGATATGAAAGCACAAAATGCTTTAACAGATGATCTTGTTACTTTTGTTATTTTTGCACTTCTACTTGCCACTTCTGAGACTGTGCCTTCAACTCTCACTTTGGCCATTAAGCTATTGACTGAGCATCCTCTTGTCATGCAAGAACTAGTGGTACTTGAGTAATCAACCAATATAAACTTTTTATGTTTTTTCAAGTATCTTTATTCAGTTTTGTTTCCTCAGCAAGCTTATATATCCATGGATATCATCCTTTTCAGAAGGAAAATGAGGAGATCATTCGTAGCAGGGAAAATAAGGAAAGTGGGATAACATGGAAGGAATACAAGTCGATGACTTTTACAATGCATGTGAGTTATCTTCTTTGCTCCTTTCCTTTTCTTTTTCCATGGATAAATTTTATTTGATTGTGTTCTTGGCTCTCATTGTACGTGCAGGTTATCAATGAAGCACTGCGAATGAGTGGTTCAGTAGGGATTCTAAGAAGAACAATTGAAGATATTTACGTAAATGGTATCCAGTTTTCTTTCAAAATATTAATTTTTCAAACTTGTGGCCATTCCTTTTCTTAAGAGTTTAGCTTCTAAAGACTGCAAATTTAGCAGGATATACCATTCCAAAAGGCTGGACAATCATGATAGTTCCATCTTCTCTCCACTTGAACTCAGAAATTTATAAAGATCCTCTTACCTTCAATCCATGGCGATGGAAGGTGTGCAGTGTCTTAAAATCAAACCATTTAAAACGTAAGACTTATGTTCATTGTCGTGAGATTGGATTAGAGAACTAATTTTTTTATGATTTAAACAGGATTTAGGACCAAATGTTCGTGCGAAGAACTTCATCCCATTTGGTGGAGGAATGAGGTCATGCGGCGGAGCTGAGTTCAGTAAAGTGTTGATCGCAGTATTTCTGCATGTTTTGGTAACCAAGTACAGGTGAGTTGTTTCTAAATTTTATGCTCCATGTATTGTGGCAAAAGGGAACTAACGCTACATGGATTTTCAGGTGGGCTAATGTCAAAGAAGGAGAAATTGTTAGAACTCCAATGTTAGGATTTGGAGATGGACATTACATCAAGGTCTCAAAAAAGCCAGAAGATGGAGAGTGTCATGTGTAGATGAGCAACAACAAATACAAGAAATGTGTTATTCTATTATTTCCTTGCATGAGATCGTTAGCAAGAAGTAAGATACAAGAAATTCTTGTACAAATGCAAGAGAAGGATTTTATGCTAAGGTGGCTGAGTCCTTCTTCTTTGTATTATTATTAAACTGGTAAGCTGTTTTGGTTATATTAGATTGTTTTCTGGGTTTGATTGTTTTGTTGCATTATGAATGAAAGAATACCTTTGACCAAAAAAATTAAAAAAAATAAAACTCAGAACCTTTGAGTCAGTATATGTTATCCCATTGACCATTGTAAGTGTAATGAGATGGAAGTGATTATAGTTAAAGAGCATTTATGATAAAGCATTAACTAGACTATAAATAGCAGCTTCTTATGTCAACTTCACAGCCAACGGCTATCTCATTTCTCTTATCACTTCCATATCCTTCTAATTTTAATTCCTTTTACTTTCTATTCTATGGAATTTAAATGCTTTGAATGTTTAGTTTTCTAATTCCTTTTATTAAAAAATAAAGCATCGTCTACTAGTTTAGTGATGAAAAACACTTCCACCGCAAAAGAAATAGGTTAGCTATGGAAATAATTTGAATAGTAATTAAAACAATCCGATCCAAATGGATTCAAATAACTTTTGGGCTTACTCAACTAACTTTTAAACTTAATTTCTACCGCTTGATCCAAAAGGGTTAATTTAACTTATTTAATAGTTTCGTACTAATTATTATATTTATTTTAATTTTTCATATTTTACCGATATATAATTTTTTTCCATAAGCAAGCGTAACTAAATCGGATAGAATTGATAAGTGAGGACCAATCGAACTCTTGGATATTGTGGTTCACTAGTATCTCGGGTGACTCCACTTCGTAGAATTATTAATGTAGAACAAATCAAACTGTTGGGTATTATAATTCGCTAGTATCTTAGATGGTAACTGAATCAGATAGAATTGCTAAGTCAGGACCGATTAAATTCTAGAATATTGTGGTTCGCTAGTATCTCAAATGGCTCCACCTCGTAGAATTGCTAAGCCAGAACCTACCAAACTCTTGTATATTGTGGTTCACTAATATCTTAGATAACTCTATCTCGTTTGACACAGTAGCACTTTTCTCGTAATCCCATTAATTCTAGTTAAAAGTTTTATTTTCTGTATCTTGAAAAAAAATTTCAACTATTTAAAAAAAAAAAAACTTAATTTGAATTCACCGAGTATTATTTTATAGTTGGAATTTATTGCTAAAAAATTAGAATTATTACTATTTGAAAAGAGGAATGGTCAAATAAAATTTTTATATATACATAATTTTTATCTTTTTGAAATAAATACTATTCCAGTTAAAAAATTAAATTATTTCCTTCTCAAGAAAATAATTAATAAAAAGTCAATTAAATTAAATTTTTATAAAATTGTTTATTTAAATTAATTAATTTCAAATGAATAAATTAAAAACATGTTCATATTTTGATATCTCACCTAATTATTTTTCCAAAAATAAGTTTATAAATTCTGTACATAAAATAAGTAATAAATTATTTTTTAAAATATGGAATTTACAATAAAATAAAGATATAAATAATTTTATTAATAATTGTATATAAAAATAAATAATAAATTATTATTATCAAATATATGAAATTATAAAAAAATTATGATGTGTTTTAATATATTTTTTTAAATAAAATTTTATAATTTAATTTATGACAAAACTCTGTTAGCAAAATAGAGTATTCCTTTTAATATTATTAATAAATTTAGATGTAATAATTAAAAATAATTTTTAATTAAAATAAATTACATTTTAATTTTTAAATTTTAGTAAAATGTATAATTTAGTCTATATATTTCAAAATGTAATTACAAAGTTTTGTTTTATAAATAAAATAACCTTTTTAATTATAATTTATAAATTAATCCTAAATATTATAATTGATTACAAATAAGTATTTATATTTTTTATAAATTAATTTTTCATATTATTAAATTTTAATATCTTATGTTTGACAACAAAAAGTTAAATCAAGAATAATGGTATAATATATGCATCCAATTAAATCTGAAGAATTTTTTTACCTAATTTTTCTTTTATCAGTGATTTATTTATTTATAAAAAAAATGGCAAATTTTGTAATTAATTTTTTTATTTTATTATTTTTAAATATAAGATATTAAAATTAAAAAAAAAGAAATTAATTTATAAATATAAGAATTTATTAGTAATTATAATATTTAAATATTAATTTGTAAAAAACATTGAGGTTAAATTTTAATCATAAATTGAGTGATTATTTGTAATAAAATTTTAGGGACTCAATTTAAAAATATTGAGACTAATATATAAATTGTAAATTGTAATTTATTGCAATATTTAAATATACTGAATTAATAAAAAGATCTTACTTGAAAAAGTATTAAATTACATAATAATTTAAATCAATAAATTAAGAAATTTCAGTATAAAGATAATGAAAAAAAATTGAGCTCAATCAAATTTAATTGAAACTTTTTAGTTAATTTGGACAAATTCAAAATGGGCTAATTGAATATTCAGCCGAATAAGAACACCAAATTATCGAACATAAATATATTAAAAATATAAAAATTTGTCCATAAGCTCAAAGCCACAAACTCTCTGCAAAAAAAACCAACTTATTCATCCGATCACAAGCTTACAAAGATCTTGATGATAAGGATCATGTAGTTTCCTAGCTCTCCATGTTAATAAGACACCTCAGAGACTCTCCTTTCAGCATTAACTCAAATGCTTTGTTTATCTCCGAGAAAGAAACATGGTGAGTGATGAATTTCTCCACTTCTAGCTCCTGCACACGCAGCCAATAACTCTAAATGTCACTTCTTAACTCAAGCTCTTGAGCGTTGAATTCACCTCTTTGCAGTCTTAACTCAAGCAGCTAATGCAAATTTTTGAAAGTAAACCATTAAACAGCAATGCGATGTTAACTTTTACCTTTTTCATGTACATTTCCACAACAGATGGAAGATCGCTGCGGGGCTTGTAATTGCCAAAGAAGGTTCCTTTGATAGTTCTCTCATTCAACAGGTTCACAGGATGAGTTTTGAATGCGTCGTCCTTGCTCGGGACGCCAACCAGTACAGCAACTCCCCAACCCTGGTAAGCAAAAATAATATGCTAAGACTTGTGATATTCTTTTAAAAATAGTATATATTACAAGGAGATTATGGAATCCATTACATCATGAACACATTCAAATGCTGAGACCATGGCTTGGATACTCCCAGTGCATTCAACGCTCCGATCAACTCCTCCATCAGTCATCTCAGCGATTACCTGATCACAAAAGTCAGGTATCAATCTCAAAAAATACAGAGAGTTTACCATAGCATTCAGCCTGAGAATTTAAACTCTGTCTCCAAGGTCTTTAAACTATAAAAGTTTGTGCAATCTTTTGTCCAATTTTTTCCCAACCAGTTTCCTTAATTCTATTTTTCAAATAATCCAATCTTACCGCTAACATCAACTTTAATTTTGATATGTATTGTACATGAAAATTTTTAGCTATTTGGCCAAACCCTGTAGTATTATTTGCTCACCCTCTACCCACTTTTACCAAATCCCATCACTATTTAATGCCTTATGAGTATCAAAATGAAACTGGAGAGAGATTCATGGTAGTGGTAAAAATGGATCTTCATGGATAAAAAGAATAATTAAAAAAAAAAAATCCAAACCCTTGTGTGTTCTAGCAATCCAATCCTATTTAAATTTTGACATAATTGGCTAAATTTCTAAAAATTGTTATTTCGGAAAATTTGGACAGAATTATTTTGACAAACTTCAAAAGTTAAGTCTATTACATAAAAATTTTGAATTAGATCCAAAACAAACACGAATGTTTGATTTTTATAATTAAAGTTATTAAGAACCAAGGTTATGATAAGTTGGAAATTGAACTCACCTGTTGTACAGGCTTATCATGATCTTTTGGATTCACAAACTCAGTAACACCAAACTTCTTGGCTGCCAGAACAAATGGAATAGGAAACATCATTAATTAAGTGGAGCGCTGCTCAATTCAAGATATCAAGATTCAAGAAAGGCAACCATACCAGGTGTTAATAATATAGCTTTTTTCTTTAATATGAATATTCATCATACCTTCTTCAAATCGACTCGTATTCAAATCGACACCAATGATTCTCGAAGCACCAGCTATCCTTGCCCCTTCTGCAGCCTATAAAATCACACATAGAGAGAGAGTGTGAGTGTGTGTTAATTCCTCACAAGCCTCTTTATGTTTGCTAAAGAAACCAAAACATGGAAGCATGACTATCAACTTACAGCTAGACCAACAGCACCTAGTCCAAAAATTGCAACAGATTGACCCTTCTTTGGTTTTGCAACATTTAAAGTGGCACCAAGACCTGATTTGATCAAATACGACTCATCATAAAGAGAATGTTGCCCTGCTTATTGTTAATAGAATGTGCAAATTTTGAGAAAAAGAGGGGGGAGTTTTCATCAAACCTGTGGATATTCCACAACTGAGCACACAAACTTTGTCAAGAGGGGCAGCAGGGTTGATCTTGGCAACACAGCCAACATGGACAACAGTGTATTCACTAAAAGTGGAGGTGCCAAGAAAATGATGAATGGGTTTTCCATTGATAGAGAACCTCGTCTTCCCATCAGCAAGCATATGACCCCTATCAGTGTTGATTCTAAGGAGGTCACACATGTTGCTTTCTTCTGATTTACAGTGGCGACACTCCTTGCATTCCCCGGTGAACACAGGAAGGACACGGTCACCTGGTTGGAGATCAGTCACACCAGGACCAACACTCTCCACAATTCTAAGTCCCAGCAAAGAAAAACAAACTAATCATTACATTCTAGTATGACAAAAACCAACGAATTTAAAGCCCGTAGAGATTTGCTTACCCACTAGCTTCATGACCAAATATACGAGGAAATAAGGGTGCTTGTCCCTGCAATGTAAAGATTAGTTTTTTAACTTAATAGAACCCCAGCTCCAACGAAAAACAAAAACGCAGATATACCTACAACAAGAATACAAAGGCTATATAATCAGTACAAATTATGAAATCTCTGACCTTAGCTTCCCAGAAGTAAACATCAGTGTGGCATAAAGAGGTGAACAAGATCTTCAAACGAACTTCATTAGCCTGTGGCGGTGCCACCTCTACTTCTTCAATCACAAGTGGCTTCCCAGCCTCCCATGCCACAGCAGCTACAATTCCATATAATCATTTAAGCGATCAGTCACAAAAAAAACACTACAGGATCAATCAATAATCAGGCAAAAGAACCATAGCATTATGTCATAAATCTAAGGGCTATTTAGATGAAAAATTCAAAACGTTTACAATTTTATTCAAAACTTTTTTTTTTTTCGATAAAATTATCTAAAACTGCAAACTTTCATTACAATTATATTCAAATTTAAAATTTAGATGGGAGAGTGTGTCTTGCTAAACGTGCCACAATGAGATGATTATTTTATTATAATAATGTCATTGTGTGAATGAATGCTATTAATGTAAAAAATTCAAAATTTTTAATTATTTTATATTTTAATTCAAAACTTTATAATTTAATATAATTCAATTTAAAATTCTTATATTTATTAAATTTCACTATTAAATTTCTAACACCCTCTTATTATATTTCAGTGCACTAAACAGATAGAATTTTTTTGTATTTTTTAGTTTTAGTTCTCTTTGAAGAAAAATAAATAAATAAAAAAGAGATTTTGAATTGAATTATATTAATTTTTTAAGTTTTGAATTAAATTATAAAATAGTTTTTAAATTTTTTTACCAATAACATGTAGTATATGAATATCAAAAAATAATCCAGATCATTTACTCTCTTCAATTCAAGTTGTAAGTTTGATATAATTGCAATAAAATTTATAATTTTGTATAATTTTATAACTTTTAAATTTGGAATTAAATTACAAAATAAAAAGGTTTGATTTTTCATGTAAATAGCCTAAATCTAATCAATAAAACTAATTATCTACTTTCATTATCAAACATGCAAATCGACAAGATCCCAGATAAACCCGCTTTACAACAAGGTGTATTAAACTGTTTGGAGAATTTGATGCCATGAAATGGATCCATGAAGAAACGTAATCAAGCCCCACAAGAATATAAAATTTTCAAAACAAAAAACAAAATCGCAGATCAAATGAAGAAAGGAACAGTACGAAATCGTATACCTTTGCAACGAATGACTTGTCCTGCGGTGTTAGACATGGCTTCAATGCGTTTCTAGGACAATAGACGATGATAACGATTTTGATCAATGGACTAAAGCTTATTGGTTTGTGGAAAGCAAGCGGCATTTGCGTGGTATTTATAGTGAGAAGAATGAAGACAAAGTACAGGAATGCCATTTTGGGTTAATCAAAGGTTGGATTTGGCGTTTTTTTTGAATCGCCACCAGTATCAGTTATGCGTTGGCCATTGTGGCCTTGTGGGCTGCTACGCTTGTTTTCTTGCTTACCAGTGGCGCCTGAAGGTTTCTCCACGTTGGTTTCCATTTTCTTCCCTTTTAAATCAAAGGTTTCCATCTATCTCTTTCTTTTTTCAAGATTTTCCTGTATCCTTCCTTCTTTTTACGGAGAGAGCACCGGCCTTTCCGTTTCATTTTTTAAGCAAATAATTGAAATCAGCTTTTATAAAAATTATTAATAATTTTATTTTTAAATAAAGTTAATTTAAATTGAAAAAATATTAAAATTTTCATTTTTTAAATAAAAAATTGATAATTTTATTAAAATTTATCTCAAAAAATATATACATCTATTTACATTAAAAAAATTCATATAAAAAGTTAAATTTACTTTTGTATAAATTATTTTCTTTTTTCTCTACACTATTTTGTTTTTCAAATTATTTATAATCTTTTAATAATAATAACAATGAGTTAATTTTTTAATATATTAAGAGAGTATAATAAACAGATATTTTAAAATGATAAAAATATAATATGATTTAACTGATTTTAAATTATTTTGTATTTTAATTTATATTTTATTCAATATTTTTTATTTTTTATTAATAATACTTTCTTTTATTTTATAATCTAATGACAATTTCATTAAAACATTAGTGGATAAAAAATTTATTGTAACTAATAGCAATAAAAACAAAATGTAAAGCTATTAACAATAATTAAAAAAAAAAAAACTTTTCGACCTTTTAAATATAATATAATTAATGAATTTTTACTTCTAATTTTAGAATCGAATATTTTAATATCTAAATTTTAATTCTATCTAAAAACTCAATTTTTCTATTAAATCAATGAGTCGGAAATGAGAGATTATATTTTATTTCCCTAAATTCCATTATTTAGTTTTCCATTCTCTCCTTATTCTTCCAGTCTCCTTCTCCTTTTTCATATTAAATCGATGACGCTTCAATTGTTTTCTTCCTTATTGCCTTCCTCCTTTTTTCTTATTCTTCACTCCAAGTCATGACCGATAAGAAATAGTAATAAATCTCTAATTTAGAATGAGGTTCAGATTCATCGTGGACTTCATTGTTTGCCTCCATCATCGATTGGTTTCACCAATTAGCTTCTTCGCCTGACATTATTTACTTTATTCATTAATCTATCCAATGCCTCCTAATTTCATCACCATAATTTGAAATCGCTTTCTGTAGATTTGCCACTGCATGTCCTCCATTATCAGCCTCTTGTTGCACATCTGTTAAGAGTGAAAATCTCTTATCTATGATCGATTGTAGAGCTTGTTCAAAGGAATCGCCGGTTGTGAAGTGGTTAGCTTGAATAAATACATATCCAAATTATTGATGGATGTCACTAGAATAAATACATATCCAACAAATTTAACGGATAGGATTTTTAAATTTAATACCACATAAATTTAGTAATTTAGAAATACTTTAGTTAAAGCTAACTTGTAAGGGTAGATGTTATTGGCTTTGATTCTTTTATAATATCTGCACAATTAACTACTGAATAGAGAAAAAAAACTTTCAAAAAATTTTCATAATTCAATGGAATTTTATAAACTATAAAAGAAAATAGATAAATATTTTTTTTTTATGATCACCATATACCAAGCCGGTCTTTGTTTTACATTTTAAACAAGGCAGATCGTACATGTTAATAAGAAAACATGAAGTCATGCCTATGCCACGTTTGCAGAATAGAGGGACATTTCAATAGCTCGAATAAAAGCACAAATGAAAGAAAGTCAGTTTTAGAAAAAGAGACATGAACTCCTCAACTATAAGAACACAATTTTTATTCATTTATTATCACCATCAATCATGAGTGTGCCAACTTTGCCAGTATAACCATGTCTAATATCTTAACATCAAGAGTGTCATCTACTTTTACAATTCCGTCAGTACCATCTACACCAATTAACTTCCCAGTAGCACCACGATGTGCACCACCCATGATCTTGATCTTATCTGATTTCCTTGGTACCACTATCTCCATTTCGTTAGGCAGTGCCGTGATCGTTTCCCCATTGCCATTTGCCCCAAGGACTACTCTACAGGATCCATCCTGAACCATGCAACACCAGTACTAATTAATTCATTTCATGAATAAATCAAGAGTCCCACGATTACTCCATTCCCTTTGTAGCCAGAATTTTAGTAGGAATATCATATTTAACATTCTAGACAAGGATGTAAAGTGAGTTCCTATCGTTTTTAAAAAGTAACGGGGAAAAAGGTGCATAGGAACATACTGGAAGCACCTCCCTGATAACACCAACAGAAGATTCATCCGCAGCCTTCCGTACATTAACCAATATGTCTGGCATGAACCAAGGACCTTCGTTGTCCCCTCCTGCAGTTGAGTGGATGCAACTTGCAATTTAACATTAAGCATACTAAAAGTTTCAAGGCAAGAACAATAGACTCGATTTATTGACATATAAAAGCACACAAAAGAATTGATTCAGAATATCAACAAAATTTCAAGCAGCTTCCGTCATGCAGTTTAACATTCCATCCCCATCCCTGTTCCCACCCCCCCTCACCCCCACTCCCTTTTTTTTCTTTTTTGAAAAAGTACATAGAGAAAATGCATGCATTCTCAGTTACAAATGACATCACAAGCCCATCAAAGCAAAACTGTACTTTCACCCTGAATTGTATAGTTGCAGTACTAGAACATCCTTTGCATGCCAGATGTAGGCCAAAAATATTTCTACAGAAAAAGGGAAAAAATAGACTAGAAAATTATTTATGAAATAAACAGATTCTTTGTATCATTTTGTAAAAATATCGAAGACTGAAAAGCACATATCAAACCCATAACAGGAGACATGATGTCAAGACCGCCAGTTCCAGGTGTCATTGGCTGCCCCCCAGGAGTGCCAGGAAGGTAGGCTGCAGAGCTTGGAGTTGTAGGCTGCCCACCAGGAGTTGATGGCAGGTATGGACTTGGAGCATTGCCTACAAATACACAAGTAGGTTAAATGGGAAAATTACAATTAAATTATAATCCAAATTGAAGAGATAAACTACCATAGGTAAAACTGCTATCCCTTGGTGTTCCAGCTTCACTATAACTACCACTAGGAGTTGGAGCTTCATATGCCCGAGAAGGTGGGCTTCCTGCCTGAAAAATGGGGGTAAAGAACATTATATTTATTTTACAACAGATAACAAGATGGAAAATTTTGTAAAAGGCTTACACATCAATGTCAAGTTCTTACCTGATACTGTGGACTGGTTCCCCAAGAAGCAGGATTCCCTTCTTCCCAATTATCCCTATATTGACATAATTGGAACACCAAAATCATTCAATGGTCTCAACACATCAAAAAACTTTATTCCGGTATGCCCTAATCCAACAAGATTAAAGGTTTTCTATATGCCAAATCTATAGTGCTAGCACAAAAAAAAAAAATTGCTAAACCTTAGTAAAATACATGAAATTTATTTCACTAAACTTTGTTACTGATGGTGCACTATGAAGTAGATAACGGCCAAGCAGTGGCTAAAATCAACATTGTTCACGTGCTGCAGGAAATATAAGACCAATTGGCAACTAATGCTTGTAACTCAACAAATCAATCATGCAAGCAATGCTGGACAGTAACCTGATTGCTTTTAACCAACCATTAACCACAATACGCACTGCTTGCAAAGCAAAGATACATCAATCACCCACATAATCACAGAACTATTCTGATTGAGTACATATTCCAGGCTAATTCATAAAATCACGTCATAAAGAGAAGAAAATAGAAAAATGAATTGATAGCAGCAAGATTCATGATCGAACCTAGGAGGACTCATTGGTGCATAAGGATTCCATGCTCGGTCACGCATAGGTGTCCTCATGCCATCATGAATAGGCGTTGCTACAAATGTAAAAGCAGAACAAAAAGAAAAGAAAATAAGAAAACATTAACATAATCATTTCTTGACAATAAATAAAAGCATCCAAGCTTCTAAAGAACAAACCTCCAGCATCTCTCATTGGAGTCATATATGGGTGCATTGGAGTCCGAGAAGGATGCATAGGAGTTTCACTTCCCATGCCATACCGAGATGAATCACTGTTAAATAAATATCAACAAATACAATCACAAAGAGTGAATTACAAAAACTAATTAACAATATTTTAGGGAGAATTCAATTACCGGTATTTTGTGGATACAACTACATTGTCGGAAATATTTGTGCGATCAACTGTAGTACAACAGCAATTACACTCGATATGGAAAATGGAACAATAGAACCAACTGCATAGCCTATATTGATAAAGACTTACCTAAAATAACTTTCATTTGAGACTCTAACTCAACTCGAACAGATTGACCCTTGATTTCTACAACCCGCCCTCGATAGCCCTTGAAAGGACCTTGGCGTATCTTTACTGTGGTCCCAACCAAAGCATCATGTCCTCCTCTTCCACCCCTATTCCTTCCTCCAGCTGTGCCATTGAATTATAAGTTGATAGAATTCTTTCTTAAGCAACATATCAAGTTATCAACGGATACTAAAACATAAACATCTGCTGGCAAGGGATGGAAGCACTAAAACAAAGTCCATGATGATCCAAATTGTTCAAGCAGAAATATATTGAACACCAGCAACTTACACTCAAATGGAGGACCTCCTCTTGGAAATCTCCTTGGTGATGGAGGCATACGAGCAGGAGATTTCAAACTACCAAACCTTGAATAGGGATCACCCTGAATAAATAGAAGAGTAAGATAGGCATCAATTTTGCTAGGATTATTTTTGTAGATTTAACCACTAAAATGATTTAGCTAGTTTCTTAATTTGAAAAAGTTAATATTTAGGTTAATCACATAGAATTAATCTCAAGGTATTTCAACCAAAAGACAATTTTATCAATTACATGTAATACAGCAACTGGAAGCTTTAGGTGATTGACTAAAAATATTATGATGATAAAAGATAAAAATAAGCCATATTAACTGCAATTTAAACTACTATTTAAATACTCCTAAATACCAACAATATCCATACCATTTCAGCACCTAAAAGGGCTGAATAGTTAAATGGAGAGCCCACAACTTAAACTATTAAATGAGTTCTTCCGTAAGAAATAAAAATCTTACATTTCTATCTCCAGTGGCTCGTGTCCCTCCCACAACAATGCAAGAATGAGATTTAACACAGATAAATCCAGCATGTTCAAGGTGATGGCGATCATAGATGAATAAGACTCCTCTGTATATGTGCTCTACAGGACCTTGTTTCCCCTGACAAGGTAAGGATAAATGGCAAACTATGCGTACATGTGATAACGTTACAAATCAAACAGCAATTAAATATCTCACTTTACAAGGACCATCAATGATTCTAACAACATCCTTAGCTGATATAGTATTCTTGTACCGATCTTGGACATTAAATTTCTTTTCAATCTTGCACTTGATCTCTCTCAATCTAACAAGAGCCACCTCAGGTCTTTCTGGAACCCCCTTAAGAACCTGAATAGTAATGATGACAAGTCAGCAGAACAAGAAATGATAGGCTAAACACACCGAGGCACTTGAGTTATGACTCACCTGAAAAGCTTCAATTTCTACACGTATAATTATTCCAAAGCTCATATTACTGCACCACAAGAAATATATAAAACCTCAAATAAAAAAAAAAAAACAATAAAAACAGTGGCTACTTTTGCAAGAAACATAGCTTACTCCAGTAGCACAAGATCATGAAGCTCATATTCTCCAATTTTGGTCACACCAGTAGTAACCTCAGAGCTTTCCACAACATCATCAGCAAAAACACGAATCTAAAGTGAAGCCAAAAGAAAATTATATCATTTCGACACGTTATGTTTCCTATAACAGAAGTATTCCATAAGAAGTCGATTCATACAATAAGTTTATCACTCACATGTTCCTTAGTTGTATCAGAAAGAATGATCAGCACATGCTGCTCCACCTTAACTACCATACCAGTTGCACCTTCCTGGGTACCAGAGACAACCTTCACATGATTACCCGGTTCAAAATACTTGCACAGCTCCTTTTCATTCACTGCAATAGTTCTCTGTCGACAAATAAATGGCAGATCAATAAAAGTAAACCAAGTAAATTCAAAATAATCATTAATAGCGATACACAAGAGAACTTCAAATAATTCTTACAGGAAGGTCCTTCATTTCTGGTCTGATATGAACATTTTCTTCATCAACTTTCTCCACCCATCCCTTAAGGTTTTTCAAATCTCCCTTGACAACAATAACAGAATCACCTTTCACAAAGTGGCCCTTCTTTCTATTTGCAAATAAGGTAGAAAAACCACCCATATCACTGTCTCCATTCTCTCCAGGTTTTTGGAACTTCTCAAGTTCATCAAAAGTTGGACTGATATTCTGAGGACTAATTGATTTCATCGAAACAGTTTTGTACAAGAACCCATCTTTAAACAACATGCCACCAATGTTTTCAAAATAATCACCAGTCATAGGATCCCTTCTTCGTTCTACTCGAATGTGCAGTTCTCTGAGGACAAAGCATTATAAGAACCCAAAAGAATTAATGATTCACTTAAATCAACATACAGTTCCTAGAGAATTGCAATGAGAAGCTTAAAAATTTCAGCATTACCTAGCTTCATCAACATTCATAAAACGAGGTGGGGGAACAAATGCCTTCCTTTTTACTACCTCTCTGCCCTCCTATAAAAGGAAAATTTGCAAGGAATACAGAAACTAAAACAACTTATACTTATGCAAGAAAATTGAGAAGACTATCCTACTACATTTCTCAGGAAAAATATTAGTGGTGATGATTAGACAAGTTCATATACCTACAGGAGATCAAATATACAATACACACACAGAGACACTAAATCCAGCAAGTCTCCCATCAAATAGCAAGAATCATTATACCATCTTATTCGCAAGAGCCTGCAAGTCAATCCTTGGAATTAACTTCACTGTAACTCTTTGCCGCACATTATCCACATCTACCACCTTGGGATAAAAAGAGCAAGAAAAATTAGCTAAGAAAATAAGAAACAATACAGTAGGTAAACAACAGTACAAAACACACTTTAGCAAGGTCCCCTTTGTAAGTCCCAATCTTCATTCTGACCCAAGTATCCCTTGCGAGATCTATAGCTTTACTTTCAACTGAAAGAACATCAGTCATTTCTTTAATTGGGACAAGCATTATTTTCTGGGCATATATATTGCGTAGACCTTTACAAGCCTGAAGCAAACAGAAAATAATTAGTCATTTAATAAAGCAACACACTACTACAAACATGAAGAGTTGAAATGAACTACATAAGATAGTAGCATAGTGCTAAGGTTGACGTAAATGAACATACCTCCCTCACATGGGCTTCCTTGTCTGCTTCGATATAAATATAGTTTTTGAGATGATCAAGAGCAATAGCAGACCTGATTTGCAACTCAGATCCTTTATCAATATACTTTTGCATTAGGCAAACGGCTGTTTCCCTCTCACGACCAATCTGACATACATTAAAGACAGCATAATGAATATCTTGATGAACAAAACAAACTATAATGTGCAACTGATTCAGAGAGAATAATAGAGAAAATGCAACCATACCGCACATTTCACCATCCATAACTTTGGATCCCGGACAGATGGTAGAAGAGCTTGTTGCTCCACATCTGTAGTCTCTTCATCATATTCTGTGTGACTTGATCTTGCATACCTGGCTTGAATGCTTCTCTCAAGAGCTTCAACATCTTCTTGGTCATCCTCCCGAGGAAGCAATGGCCTACGATGAACCCGTCTACTATCATCGTCATCAGGCAGATCAGCCCCAGTATCAA
Organism: Manihot esculenta; assembly: GCF_001659605.2. Classification (NCBI taxonomy): domain Eukaryota; kingdom Viridiplantae; phylum Streptophyta; class Magnoliopsida; order Malpighiales; family Euphorbiaceae; genus Manihot; species Manihot esculenta. The sequence goes on along the minus strand of NC_035162.2, from coordinate 13,800,851 downwards.
CTATAAAATCTGCATGTAAATATACTACCCTTAGCTGTATAAAGCCAAAAATGGGACACCCTCCAAAGAATATTAAAATAGTCAAATGTTGGTCATACAAGAGACTTACTATTATAGTTGAATGAAGAAATTGAACTAATAACCCGTAAGCACATGCACAGCTTATGATGGATTTGAACTTAATAATCAAATGACCCTAGGAAATTGAAAAACGTAGTGGCATAAAAATAAAAGAATAAGTAAAGTCGGTCTAGTCTCTGGATGAAATGCGACCACCATTAAAACACTACTAAAAGAAACCCAGCAGAGAACAAAGTACTTCAGATTAATGTCAGAATTGCTATGATAAAGCAAAAGCTATCGCATATTCCATGATGAACTACAGATGCAAGAGATACTAAGCAAAAACTGCCCATTTCTAATAAAACACCATCTTTAGGATTATGACCCACCAACACAAAACTCTAAATAAGTAAACTAATGCAATCAGATACAGTTACTGACATTTGTCTTTTTACAGTACACAAAATCAAAAAACCCTTTGGTTAAATGCTGAGGCAATTGGCTGATAAGTAAAACAGTCACTAAACAGGTGGAAGAACCAATAGAAAAGGTATTGCCATGTTATGGATAGAGAATATGCAATTTAAAGAAGAAAATTACAAGAGGATAATAGCAAAGAGAGAGAAGACAACAGAACAGCAGAATAGAGATGAATAAATAGCCACCAAATAGCTTACCAATTAATACTAAAATTAAATGAAAAGGAGGGGAAAGGACTAGCCAAACACATGAACTTAGTGAAAATGATACCCCATTCCAATCATGAAAACTGCACCAACCTATAAAAATTACACACTGCTAAGTACCTTTCTACTGTAAGTGATGCAACAATAATCTTAGAAACATAATTAGCACACACTACTTTAATATAAGTGCTGCAACAATAATCTTAGAACCATAATTCACACACACTACTTTCATAGAACTAAAAGATTGTGAAGATACCAATACATGGACCGAAAAGATGTCCTCACACATTAAGAAAAAAGGGTAGTTACTGTCTCCAACAAGGAAATGTCTTCTTGACTAAGCAACATTTAATGAAAAAGTACTTGCAAAAAAAATGCAAAAACACTTAACAAATCTCCAGATTTACGGACAACAGTTTTCTGATGGAAAAGGATGTTAATCCATAATCCAAAATCCTAGTTTTAAACCATCAGTAGGTAATTCCTTCACTAAACAAGTTTACTTTTTAGATTCCACGTAGCACTCTTATGTGATTGGCATCGAGATTATAAAAGAGTACTTCCTACGATGAAATATAGATAAAAGTGATCTCACTTGTCATGAATCAGAATAATTATAGATATATAATATATATATATATATATATATATATATACACACCCATAGATGTTAGTACATGGAGCATGCATATACATGATCTCAGAAGTGGTAGGAGAAAGTAAAAAAGGTTTAAACTCTAAGATTAGATCTCATAATTTATATTAAAAATAAAAAATAAAAAGCTCTGGTTACCTAAAATGACAATAAGATTACCCCCCACCAAACTCTTGTTTGCACAACACAGTAACAGACAATCTCAGCACGTATATGAATATAGGACAAATCCACCACATTACTAATCAACCATCTACATCTTATATTTTGATACATATTCTTGTGAGTTCAATTTCAGCATTTAAATTACCAAGCTAATGATTTCCAGTTATATTTTCAGATTCGACAGGCGCACTCAAACACACGCAACATTGTATGGTACATTTCTACACTCTAGCATAAATGTATAGCTTCTGCTCTCTACTTGCTGAATTCCATTTATTCCTATGCCACACAGCAAAACATCTTCATATATGAACGTGCCAACCAAAAGAAACAAGCATGTGCATACTATCAGTCATATATATAACCTCATGGCCCAAGCTAACAAGTCACTTAGTATTTCTATCTAATTGTAATCTTCCATCCTACAATAAAACCAGGTACTCCCTATACACTGAATCTCATAAGATTTGTGTGGGAAAAAAAAAATAAAACAATGCTATTTGTACATGAATAGACCACAACACAAAAAATCACTAAAGTTCTTCAGTAATTAGACTCACTCAACCCTAATCCACCGAGTTCCAGTTAAAATATTGGAGCCCAAATTCACCCGGAAATCTCAAAATGCCTATTAATCAAGCACCGAACCATTATTCATTGTTAAACCCTCTATGTTTGGATCCTTAATTGTGCAAGAGAATTGGAAAGAAATTAAGGAGAAGAATCAAGAGAAAAGAAAAGAAAGGAAATTTAATTTACTTTTTATGGTGTTTGGATAGATAAGTAATTTAGGAGAGAAATTAAATTTCTCTTTTAAAAGAAACAATAGCATTCAAGTGTTTTATATCTATTTCCCACCAAATTGGAGGGAAATATTTTGGGACATTTGTAATTAATTGGGAAATGCAATTCCCCCTTTTTTTCCTCTCCTTTCTTTTCATTTCTCCTCCTTAATTCATATCCAAACAAGAGAAATTTGAGAAATTTCTTTTGTTTTCCTTTCTTTCCTCTCCATTTCTCTCAATCCAAACAAAGCAAGTTCACAAAACTAAAGCAAATCTGCCACATTCTATCCGATAATCAAAGAAAAGAAAAAACCCAAAAACCACTTACCATCCTCAGCATCCTCTTCGTCTTCCTCTTCTTCATCGCTGTCTACCTCAGCCTCGAGGTCAAAGAACTGAGTCCCTGACCTCCTCTTTGCCTTCTGCCTCCTGCCACCTCCACCACCATACTCATCATCATCATCCTCTTCTTCTTCCTCCTCATCGTCCTCTTCAGCAACGTCGTCTATAAAATCTGATCTCCGCCTCTTCCTGCTGGACTTTCCCCTATCTTCTTCCTCTTCTTCTTCGTCAAACATCTCCTGCTGCTCCTGGTCATCGTACTCCTCATCGTCTGCATCGAGCTCCTCATCGTCTTCGTCTCTACGACGAGGCATTGCTTCGTTTTATGAACTATATTCCACTCCCTATGTCACTGAATCAAGAGTGAGCTTTAAATGTGTGCATTTCTTGTAGATGTGCGAATCAAGGGTCTGGTATGATTTGGAGGGTTTTGTGGGCTATTTGAAATTCTATAATTTTACAACCCTAGTCCAATGGTGAAGACGGAGAAATTCGGGATTTTCGTAGATGGTTGAACGGTAAGTCGTCTGCCTTTACTTTACGTCTGTATTCCCTCCTTAAGCCCTTGTGTCGTCCACGTGTGTTGTCTCAAGACGTGAGTTATTAGATTGTGAATTCTATTATATATTTATAAATTAAATTTATGTAGATTCAATTAGATAAGGTTTTTAGGGATATTTACATAAAAAAAAAGTCAATTTTTTATGATTTTGATTATTTAATTTAAATTTTTTATTTTTAGTCTACGGATTAAATTCTCAAACTTTTAGGATCTATATATCATATGAAATGACATTTTTTAAATAATTTTTTAATTGACTTAAAATATTCAAACATTTTTTTAATAAAATACATGCAAAATAAAAATGTTTCTTATAAATATAAGAGTAGACTGAGAAAAAAAAAACATTAAAACAGTATATTTTCAAATAATTATATGTACATATATTCATGTATTAAATATTTTATAAATTGCATTAACATATTTATTTTGGTAAACTCATTTTTTGGTAGCTGTTGGTGCTCAAGTCGACGGTTCACTCTCTTCGTGGTTAGTTGGGGTTCCTCCCGCCGTGGGTTCCTCCTCCCCGTCTTGGGTCGGAGTGTACATAGTCTTTTGATATTTCTTCTCTGGTAGCGATTCTTCCGACGAAGAGGGTTCTTTGGACTGCCATTTTTTTTCTGGTTTTTTCTTGTTTGGCTATAGTTTGTCGTTGCATGTTGTTTTGTGCAGGTTGAAGTTCTCTTCCTCATCGTCCTACACCCCAATGGTTGCATGTTGCTTTTAGTTCCAGGAAGGTTCAGATCTAGTCCAAAACCAAGTATTTCTAAGGTCTTTCGCCAATCCTTGTCTCTGGATGGCCGACCTTCAAGATGTGTTAGAGCGATCGTGAGCACTGCTTGGTTTCCTTCCTTGGAGCATCGACGATGAGCGGCTTGGTGACTGCTCTAGTGTCATGCCCCGTTCGCACATCTGAAGTATTGTTTCAGTGGAGACCCCTCCGTTCCTCAGTATACATTGTAGCCATTTTGGCTCTGGAGATGGATGTTTTCATTTTTTCTGTGGCTTTACAGCCCCCTCAACCATTGGGGTGTTAGCGTTGTTGGTTGGAGCATTGTTCTCTAGAGCAGTGATGCTTTATCAGTGCTTAAAGGCTCTTTGTTGTTGATGTCCCCTACCGGAGCTGAGCGGGGACAGTGTTGTTTCCGCTGTACCAGTAACTAGGGTTCCCAAATTTGGGATCTTGGGCTGGATATTTTGTATTGGGCCTTTAATTCTTTTTTCTTGATTAGCTAATTCAGATCTTAAAAATTATTTTAATCTCTAAAATGTAAAAAAAATAATGAAAAATACATGTATTTCTCTCCAAAATATATTACCCTTCATTTAAAATAACTAATTTAAAAGAAAAAAAAATTAGATAAATTATAATAAAATCATGCATTATATATATTTTTTTAAATGAAATTTTTTATACATTAAAAAAATATTTTTTTAAATTTCAAATAAAAATTTTAATAGAAAAGAGTAGAATTAAATTAGATTTCAAACTGGGGTTAGAAATATGATATGGGAAATCTAATAATCTATGCTAAGAATTTATTCTTGATCAATTGCACAAACGAACATATTAGAAAACCTTATTACCTTATTATGATTTCCCCGCTGTTTACAATGAGGATGCCCATCCAATTGCATGATGAGTAGTTCCTAGCTAAGGTTTGCCATTTTCTTCTATATTGAAGAATTACACAATAATAAATGAAGTAATATAAATTCCCATGTGTAAAAGTAAAATATCAAAGCAACTACTTTAGGATCGAATTGAGAATTTCCTCCTCTTTGTCGGCTTCTTACCAAGAAGGGTGTTTGGTCCAAGAGGCACATCCAGAGAGCCAGCCATCACAGCAAAATAAGGAAAGTCGCTGTTTCACACTCTCACAGGTGGAAAATTTTATACCCTCAAGACAAAATTTACCAGCTCATCAAAGCTTGCTGCTTGCGAGGCTATGATGTTAAAAGAGCCATTAAAGGAAAGTCTGTCCTTACCCGGTATGGAGATAAAGCCTTGCTCAGGCACAATTCTATTTGCAGTTAAGAGAAAGAACCTCTCTATTTTTTTCTTCTCTGGAGTTGCCAGCTGCTTCATTCTAAAGGCGGCACGTTCAAATCTTCGCATACAGAAAAAACGAGTAATCCTTTAGTGCTTTGCTCTACTTTTTGTAATATTGGACTTAATCAAAGAACTTTGCTTAAGTACCAACAATTTTTTTTTTGTTTTCCTTCGTGGTGTTCTGATTGTTTCTACAGATCTAAGATTATGAGATTAAATTTTCGATTTAAGCTGAGTTAAGAATTTTAAGAAAAGACTAAAAATGATCAGTGAATATGAAGAGGAAAATTGGAAATAGCTGTAAAGATATTGCATAGGAGATAGTGAAATGAAAATGACGACAAGAAAAGGTGGCAAGTAGTAGTATGACAAGGCATGCAGTTTTTGACACATCTAAATATGTAGCTCCACCCGTCTATTTAAAGACGCTCCCATAATACCGAGGGATCCCTGCTCCATGTGATGTCTCTCACTTTACTTCAATTCCTTCTTCTCCAGTGACGTCTTCAAAATGATCAATTGCAATCTAAAACCTCTGTTTTTGGCGATAATTGTAATTCTTACTTACGTTGTTGTGACATCAAAAGGGCAATTACGAGTTGGATTCTACTCCCAGACATGCCCATCTGCAGAATCCATTGTCCGCAATGCTGTTCAAGAAGCGGTTTTTGGTGATCGCCAAATGGCTCCAAGGTTGCTTAGGCTTTTGTTCCATGACTGCTTCGTTCAGGTTCCTGATCATCCCATACTACTACTTAAAAAGATATCTGTCCATATTTTGATGGACTTCTTTTTTTTCCCATTTTGTTGTAGGGCTGCGATGGGTCAATTTTGCTAGAAAATACCGAAACTAGTGAGAGAAGAGCAGAAGGGAACTTGGGTCTTGCAGGTTTTGAAGTGATACAAAGTGCCAAGACGCAACTGGAAGCCACTTGCCCTGGAGTAGTTTCTTGTGCAGACATTGTGGCTTTAGCTGCCCGTGATGCTGTTGCCATGGTACTTGATTCAAACAGAGAAATATATCTTACTAAACACTCTAATAATTCACCCAATGATGCTCTGCTTTGCAGACTGCTGGGCCATTTTTTGGCATTCCAACAGGGCGAAGAGATGGTCGAATTTCAAATATTCAATTTGCTGCCAATTTGCCAGACGTTGATGACTCAATTGAGCTTCTCAGGTCCAAGTTCAAAGAGAAAGGCCTTTCAGACAGAGAACTCGTCCTTCTCAGTGGTGGTATATATATTTACAAGATTGTAGGCTAAATATGAAATTATCTTGAACTGAAACAAATATTTCAGGTGGGCATTCAATTGGAACCACTGCATGTTTCTTCATGCCAAAGAGACTCTACAACTTCACTGGTCATGGCGACTCTGATCCTGCAATCGATTCACAATTTCTACCAGACCTTAAAGCTCAGTGCCCTTTCAATGGAGATGTCGATGTTCGACTACCTCTTGACAGCTCCTCTGAATTTATATTTGACGGCCATATCTTCCACAATATCAGAAATGGGTTTGCGGTTCTAGCATCTGATGCTAGGCTTTATGATGACATGCACACCAGACAGATAGTTAATTTCTATAGTGGCTTCCCGAGTGTCATTAGACGACTGTCGTTTAAAGCTGATTTTGCTGCAGCAATGGTGAAGATGGGGAGTATTGGTGTTAAAACAGGATCGGATGGTGAGATTAGACGAGTTTGCAACTCTGTTAATTAGTTTTTGAAATAAGACATCTAAAATTCATAATTATTCGGGTATTTTCGCGTTAAATAAGGTAGTTTATCTCTTATCTTGAATGTTTGATTCGATGAGGAAAATCCTTTGAAGATATCTTTTTATTTAAACATGATCGTTAAAGACAATTGTATTTTATAATAATTAATGCTGGCAGAGTTTGTTACACTCGCTACAGGAAAATTCGTGTCATTTGTTGTCCTCTTCTACAACGCGTTTTCATTTTTTGTTTTCAAAGGTATGGGTATCCATTAAAAGCCATTAGGTTGGCAAATCAGTGATTACAAGATTCCACTGCAAAACAGTTACATCGGAACATTTCATCACTAATGAATTTCCTACGCAAGCAATGGCTCCTTGGTTAGCAGATCTTCTGACCCAAGGAAAAATGACTGTTGGAAAATGTTGAGCTAATTGTCTTGAGTTGGATCAGTTTAAATGTCAATTTATCTAAAGTGACACAAATCTTGGGGTTTTTTCAGTAGTTTGAGTCAATTAACTTAAAATTAAAATAAATAATTAAATTAAAATGCATGCAAATATGCTTGAACGTTGTGGCTTTTTAAGCAAATGACCTAATTAAATCTAAAATTGATTAGATATTTTCGATTACTTTATTTATTATATATTTTATGTGTTTTTTTATATGTGTCGCATACTGACGCCCAACTCTACTTTAACTGCTGTAAAAAATATATCACTTATTCACCAGCCACAAATTTAAGTTTCTCTTCATCTTAATCCTTCTACTTAATGAAAAAAAAAATATATGGTTACTCGTTAGGTATTGTATGATCGGGCATAAGTAGGTTAAGGAAACAAAAGTTTCATAAAATATATATAAAAAAAAACCTTTATTTTCGTATTTTATTTTTCTTATGTACTAAAAATAACTTATTTAAATATTATATTTTTTCAAATTTATTATTTTATTTATTAATATTGGTGAGATTTGATGACGTGGCCGAAATGAGACTATATTGTAATTGTTTAGAATTTGTAAGAGAGAAAATGTGAGACGGTGGACACCCACTCTGACGTTCAAGTCAGTATCTCTACGAGTAAAGAAAATATAATAAACTACAGAGAATTTTAGTGTTTCAAGATAGCGTACATTTTTCTCTGTAATTCTTCTCTTTTATACTTTATGAAGATGGAAATGAATACAATATATTTTTAATAATCTGACGGTAATATGGTTGTCTTCTTGATATGGACATCACTAGCCAACAAGTTGGAATCCCGCGATCATAAGCGTAATGTGTGTGATCACGGTAACTTCGTGCCGAGACTTACCTTGTTAGAGAGGAGGGCGAGTCTTCTAGTGATGACCCTGGTGTTAAGGTATTCGGGTCTTCTTTTTCTCGTATTGGTCTGTATTTCTCATTTGTAAGATACCTACCACATGGTCCTGTTTTGTGTTCACAGCTCACGGCCTACTTTGAATGATTGTTGTGTAGTATCAGAGGGTTCAGATTCAAAGGTGACACTTTGTGTTCTTGATCACGTGGCGCAATTTTACTGCTTGTATCCTTTTGCCTTCCCTTTGTCATAATGATGGACTTATTTTTTTTGTTCATATTAAAGGGTTTGTCGACATTGCCATTGTATAAGAACCCCCTCTTTGTGTGTTGCTGTTACTATCTTCGGGAGACATGGATTGGGGCACTTGCTTTCTTTTTCTTAAAGATAACCAGATCTGCATGGGAAATATCATCATAATCTACAAAGTGCAATTGAAGATGAATTTTTGTAAGGCGTGGGCATACTACTGAAGGTTGCATTTGATTTGACTATAATGCTTCTTCAAAGTCGTGATTCTTAGACTTTCTATGAAGATGCAGTCGCATTACTTGGTTTCGGGGGCTGCAACTAGCCCTGTTATAACGCTTTTTCAATCCTACGGTGAGGATTGTGCAAGATTAATTCCGAGAGTAAGGCCAGGAAGGTAGTTGAAAAGACAGTTCTTCGCATGGCCTTCTAATTCGATGCCATAAGATGAGATGAAGTTTCTATTTAATAGGTTTTTGATATAATAGAGACTTTACTCAGGTCCCTTTTATCTCCTTGTAATCCTTTATAATAAAAATACTTATTTTGCCTATCTCGTTTGGTAGCACAAACATATCTATTTGTAGATTTTGAATCTCGATTTATCAAATATTTTTTTATAAAATTTTAGTAGAATGGAACGAATACCTAAACGTATGAACTAGAGAATACGCGCCTTTGCCTCGCCCTATGCGTTAGATTGATAAATGGCCTTCATTCATCTTGGTTTTTAGCTTATCCTTTACGTTACTTTTTGATCTTAGATTAGCCTTGCCTTTGTCCCTTAGGAATTAGCATACCCCTTGTAAATCCTCTTGGTATGGGAATCCATTTACAAAAACCAATGTGTGGTTGGTTTAGGGGTACTGCCTTGTGACTTGACCCGACGAATAACTATTTCATGGCCATGATTAATGGGACAGCGCCCAAATGGTCAACAAAAATTGCCTTGTGACCTGACTTGGCAAAAATTATCTTTTGGCTGTGATTAGTGGGCCAACACCCGAGTGGTCTAGTGAGAACCGCCTTGTAACATGGCCTGAAAAAACTGCCTTTTGACCGTGATTAATGGGACCAATGCCTGAGTGGTATGGCAAAAACCGCCTTATGACCTAGCCTAGTGAAAACTACCTTTTGGTCGTGATTAGTGGGGCCAACACTCGAGTAGTCTGGCGAAAACCACCTTATAATCTGGCTTGGCAAAGACTGTCTTTTGGCCGTGATGAGTGGGACTAACGCCTGAGTGGTCTGGCGAAAGTCCCCTTATGACCTGACATGGCAAAAACTGCCTTGTGGCATATTCTTGTTTCTTGGATCTTTCTTTTAGGGAAGGGAATATGTTGTTCCTTGTTACTAGAGTACTCCACATATGAAAATAACATTGTTAACTCATTATTGATAAAATTTTCTTAAGTTATAAATATTCCATGCATGGGGAATAACTTGACTATTTAGTTTGGCCAGCTTGTAGGATCATGGGCAAATAATGTTTGAAACTCTAAATGGTCCTTTTCAATTTTCACCTAGCTTACCGGGTCCAATATTGCTACATGTTACGTCTGCTCTTTTGAGGATCAAGTCTCCTACATTAAAGGCTCTCAGCCTAACTTTATTGTTAAATATTCTAGATATTTTGTTTCTATAAACCGCCATTCTAATTGTGACATTTTCCCGTAAGAATTCGATTTGGTCCAAATTGAATTGCATTTTCTTGGGATGTCTTGAAATTTCAGGATGTTGTGTAATGAAACTGCTCACTTATATTTCCACGGGAATGACTGCTTTGGCCTCATATACAAATGAAAAGATTGTTTTTTCCAGTAGTTGTTCTGGAAGTAGTCTTGTATGCCTATAGTATGTAAGGTAATTCTTTGGATCAATTGCTCTTGGCTTGGTCGAGCCTTTTCTTCAACTCCTGTAATATAGTCATGTTTATGACTTCTGTCATACCATTAGACTGGAGAGTGGTAGACTGAGCAGAATCTCAAATCAATTTCTCATTTCTTGCAAAGTCTTTAAACCCGGTGCTTGCAAACTGAGTTCCATTATCGGTAATTATTATTTTGGGTATTCCAAATCGGGTGAATATATTTTTGCTCACAAAAGAGTTTGCTTGCTGGGTAGTGATGGACTGTACTGACTTAGCCTCCGCCTAATTACTAAAGTGGTCTACTGCCATGATAACAAACTTTTTTTATTTGAATGCTTTGGGAAAAGGGCCAAGGATGTCTATCCTCCACTGAAAAAAGGGCCAGGACTTCCAATAGCCACTTACATTTCTCGCAGTGTCCTTGGGATGTTTGTGTGTAGCTAACATCTTCGAAACTTTTGAACAAGTTGGTTTGCTTCCTGCATTATCATTGGCCAGTAGTATTATTGTCTGAATGTTTTTCGAATGATTATCCAAATGCTTTTCAGATGATTGTCTGAGCTCTTTCGTGGCTCCTGCAATCACCTCCATGGATATCTTTTATTGATTTTCTAGCTTTCCTTCTCTATCACGCATCACAACCATGACTGTGTGGAGGACCTCCTGTACAACCAACCGGAAAATTAGTGTGTATTTAGAAGATTTTCTTTTTATCTGTTTGGTTGATAACTCATCAGCTGTAAGATCATATTGTATCAAGAATTTATACACAGGCATCATCCATGATTCTCCTTCTTCTATGGGGAAGGACTCTTCCATCTCTGTCACTAAAGTGTGCAACTCCTAGAACTAGAATGGTTGAGTTAAGTGTTGTTCACTTGCCACTGCATTCTTGGCTAAAAGGTTCACCTCTTCATTGTTACCTTAGGCTATCCGGTAAAGTTTGCAGCTGCATTGCCCGCTCTTAATCCCCTCCATTATGGACTGAAACTTTTCCTCATATTTGATAAGGTTCGATTCTCGGACCTTGAATTGTCCCTGACACTAATTAACAACTAATTGTGAGTCACTAAAAATAATTAATTTCTGAATATCTAGCTCCTTGATAATTCTTAGAGCTATTATTACTACCTCATATTCGGCTATATTGTTGGTGGCTTTGAAGGCGAGATTTATTGTATACCGAAACTTTATGTCGGTCTGGGACTGCAAAAGGATCTCGATTTCTAAGCCTCCAGCCCCGCAAGATCCATATGCCTATATTTTCTATTCTTCTATGATTGCTTCCGAGGATTTCAAGAGTTCTATCAGTGTAGTCATCTCCGCGGCAAAGTCAGCTGGAATTTGGGCTTTCATGGCCTTTCTAAGAATGTTCCTGATATCATAAGCCGATAATATTACCGCCCAGGTGGACAATCGTTCCGATAGCTCCAGTCTGTATAAAATCTTTTGTAGAGAATAATCGATTTTGACTTCTATGATGTGTGACTCAAAGTACGGTCCAGTTTTTATAGCCGACATAGTATATCGGGCTTTGTTCCCTCTTGCTCTCACAAATGAGCACCGAGTAAATTATTTCCTGCGTTACAAATAAATATAGAAATAAAATTTCGCCTTCGACAAGTCGACTTAGCAACAAGGAGGATGATAAAAAGGTTTTTAAACTTTGAAAAGCCTCTGCACACTCTTTCTCCCACTCAAACTTACCTTTGCCTTTCAAGGCTTTGAAGAATGAGAGACACCTTCTAACTGAATATAATATGAATCGGGCCAGGGTAATGACTCACCCACTTATCCTCTATATTTTATTGATGATCTTGGGTGCTTCCATGTTTTGGATAGTGTTGATCTTCTCAGGATTCACCTCTATGCCCCTTTATGAGATGATATATCCTATAAATTTCTTAACTTTTACTTTGAAGGTACACTTTTTCGAGTTCAGCTTCATGCTCACATTGTCCAGGACATCAAAAACTCTTTGGATATCCTCTGGATGTTCTTCCAATGATTGGATTTTTACCACCATATCGTTAACATATACTTTGACAATTGACTTTACTATGTCCTTAAAGATTCCTGATACTAACCTTTGGTATGTGGCTCATGCGCTTTTTAATCCAAAAGGCATCACCTTATAGCAGAAAACTCCTTCATCTATTATAAATGTGGTCTTTTTTGCGTCTTCAGCATCCATCATGATTTGGTGATATCCCAAAATGGCATCAAGGAAAGAGACCATCGCGTGGCCTGAAGTCGAGTTTACATCGATGGATGGCAATGGTAATGATATTTTGGATATGCCTTTTTTAGGTCAGTGGAGTCCATACACATTCTCCATTTTCTATTAGCTTTCTTGACCAGGACTGCATTGGCCAGCCATGTGGGTTACTGTACTTTCTTTATTAATCCTGCGCTCAAAAGTTTGTTAACCTCATTTTTTATCACCTGCTGTCTCTTTGGTGTGAATTTTCTTTTCTTTTGTTGGACCGGTTTAATATTCTTGTCAATAGATAGCTTGTGAGTGATAAAAACCGGGTCTATACCTGTTAGATCTTTTGGGGACCAAGTGAAAGTTAACACTCAGCTTTTTAACAACTCTACCAAACGAGTCCTTATTTTGTCGATTAGCGTAGTACCGAATCGTACCTTCCGCTCTTCTCCGATCTAGACTTCCTCCACCGGGTCTGCTGATTCTGGTTTTACTTGAAACTCTGGCTTCTCCAATAAGTCAATGGGCATGGTTGCTTTCCCAAGACTTTCTGCTAGGTGTCCATAACCTTTTTTGGCTAACCTCAGATGGCCTCAGACCACTGCTATGCCCCCCTAGAGCCGAAAGCTTAAGACACATAGTACCCATGTTAATAATAACACTATGGTAGTTTAGAACTAGACAATCGAGTATCACATTATATGCAAATAGGATATCTACCACCGCAAACTCTACATACAACTCTCACCTATATTTTTCATCACTCTACACCAAAGAAGATTGATGGTGCCCAGTACTGTCACGGTCTTATCTTATAATCCTATTAAAGGATATGAAACTCTAGTAAGACTGTTTTTATCTAAGCTTAACTTGTTGAAAACATTTAAGATGAGAAAATTAGCAGAACTACCTGTATCCAAAAGTACCTGTCTTATCTTGTACCGGCTCAAGAGGATCTTAACAACTAGGGGTCATTTTGAAAGAGCCCCATCGCTTTATTGGTGGGATCGAACCTTACTTTTTGCTTGATCCATGGTTCTTGATGGATAGACAGGACATCTTCTGCCACACGCTTAATTTTTCCTTTGCCCTTATCAGGTCCTTCCGTAATGACATGTATTATTCTAGCCATTTTGAGAGATTAGAGAAGAGAAAGATCCTATTTTTCAAGAAAAAGGAATAAAATACCGACTTTTAATCGTAATGAACAAATAGAATTCAATGGTGTATTCCCAACAATGGAATCAAATGATGTTGTTGAAATTGGATTGATGTTGTGGTCGGAATAAAACTGTATTGTAATTTGTTAGAACCTGTAAGAGAGGAAACGTGAAATAGTGGTGGATACCTACAATAGCCACTTTGACGTTCAAGTCAATATCTCCACGAGTAAAAAAAATATAATGAATTATCGAAAATTTTAATATTTTAAAATAACATACGTTTATTTCTACAAGTTTTTTTATATTATAAAAAATATAAATAAATATGGTATATTTCTAATAATCCGAACGGAATATATTTACCTATTTGATATGGAATATGGTCGGCCAACAAATGAGAGTTATGCTATTACAGGTATAAAATACCTACCACGTGGTCCGTTTCGTATTCTCAGCTCACGATAATAATTGCTGTTATTATTTTTATATTATATTATATATATTATTGTATTTTATAAATTAAAATAATTTTATCTATTAATAAATTAATTTATATATAATCACATTTATATTATTTTTTTAAATTTAATTATCTAAAAATATATTCTATAAATAATACTTTCTAAAAACTAAGTTTCTTTGAGCCGAATTACGCTTTAAATAACAGTTAAAATGTATAAATAATGGATATCATATTAAGGTCTCATTCCAAATTAAGAAACAATATATATTTTTTTTAAAAAATAAAAGAAATATTATTAACTCAAAGCGATCAAGGAAACTATACGAGGAGTTGGAACATGAACCCAAACTCCTTGACCTGACTCAGAATGAGCCGATGTTGCTAGAACATGAGCGACATCATTCGCAGACCTGTGAATAAAAGCACATTGCTTCCTCATAACTGGATAGAAGCAATTTATAATCTTGAACTAAGAGACCAAAAGGTAATAAATCATCTAATGAAGTATTGTTAATGGACACAATAAGAACCTGAGCATCCGATTCGAAAAGAACTCGATCCCATCCGCACTCTTTAATCCAGCTCAATGCCTCTCGAAAAGCCACTGCCTCAGCACACTTAATCTCCATCTGACTGCAAAAACAGCATGTTTAGCCGCTATAAATCTACCATTAGCATCTCGGACTACACAGCCGAAATCTAGCGAACTTCGTTGCGAGTTTAAAGAGACGTCAATATTAACCTTAATCCAACCCTGCGGTGGAGGAGATCAAACAGTCAAAGCCGATACAACATTGATACAGCTGGTAGAAATGGAGGGGGAAAAATATATTTTAACTTAAAAAACATATTTGAAAACAACATTTAAAAAATTATTTTCAATATTATTAAAAAATGTTTATTTGATTTTTAATGATTAAAGTATATTAAATTGTTTAAAATGTTTTTAAATAATAAATAAAAAGTTATAAAAAAAGGTAGAAAATGGTTTTATCATTGGTATAAACAATAAACGTCGTCGTTTCATTTTACTCCGACTCTCCGCTTCAGGGAGCGACTGCGGAGCGCCAAGCCTTCCCCTCCATCTTCAGTGCAGTTACTGAGAGAAGCCAATCATCGTTCCAAAGGTACCTCATGGGAAGCTTAAACAACAGAGCTAAAATCTTCACAGCTCACCACCAAGCTCCACCCTGCACCCGCACCCACCAGATTGGTGCCATCCTCCTAGTCGCTGCCACCTTCTTCCTCACTCGTCTATTCGACGAGTCGTTCCCTGCCTGCATTCCCTCCTCCTTCGACCACCACATCACACCCCAATCGCAGAGCCTTGTCCACGTGACCGACGGCGGATCTCTCTCCTGGCCTCAACGAGGCTACGGGACCTACCTTTCTCTCAAGATCTACATCTACGAAGAATATGAGATTGATGGATTGAAAGAGCTGCTTCGCGGCAGGGAGGGAAAAATCTCCCCCGATGCTTGCTTAAAGGGGCAGTGGGGCACTCAGGTAATTCACCTATAGATCATTATGCTATATGATTCAGAAGTACAATCATGGAAATTGGTAGTAGATTGATGTATATAATTAAAATTAGCAGCTACTAAGGCTATTTTAATGGTACATTACGATTTTAGGTTAAAATACACAGGCTCTTTCTAAAATCAAGATTCAGAACGAGGAAGAAAGAGGAAGCTGATTTATTCTTCGTGCCGGCGTATGTTAAATGTGTACGAATGATGGGTGGTCTTAATGATAAAGAGATTAACCAGACTTACGTCAAGGTAAAGCTTTACCTGCTACTTCTTTTTTCTTCAATTTTTGATAGCTTAGTGCGTGTTTATCCTTTTAAATGTTGTTAATTTTTAGGTATTAAGTCAAATGCCATATTTTAGGCGATCTGGAGGCCGCGACCACGTTTTTGTCTTTCCCAGGTATGTAGAAACAGCAAATTGAATGGAAATTGTAAAGTACAAATGCTTTAAATCCTCATGTGACCTCAGTGGGGCTGCTTATACAGGATTTTGGTTTAGTTTAGTTTGTTTCAGGGCTTTCCCCTCGTTTGATGGGTTTGAATATAAAAAGAAAGCAATAAGAAAAGTTTATTTTCTTGTAGTATGAGATGATTTCTGATTGGAAACAGTTATTATTCTGTGTTGTTGTTTGTCATGATTCAACGAAAACACATTGTGGTTGGCTTCTTTAAAGGAGAAAAAGTTGCAATTTTAATGGTGTATGAGACTCATCACTCATAATAAATGTCCTTTTTCTATTATTCACATTATAGTAAATATGTGGAATATTTTCCTCACAGAATATATTAAGTTAGGTTTGTATGGAATCTTCATCAGCAGAATTGGCACAGTTGTTGTGCTTTAGATTTTCCTGTTTAGAATCATGTCTAAGATAAGGAGGGGAAGAACAGAGAGAGAACTTTTGTTAGATAGTTACATCAGACGAAAGCCAGGAAGTTAGATGGTTTCTCATGGTTGAATGATAATGCTCAGCAAATTAACAATTAATAAACTTTTGCTGTTTAGTTTTGTTTCCAGCATTTTATTTTACATACATTTTACATGGTTTTTCTTGCCACTGATGGATATCATACGGGCATTTTTTGCTTGATTGCAGTGGTGCAGGAGCTCACTTATTTAGATCATGGGCAACATACATAAATCGATCCATAATTCTTACTCCTGAGGTATCATTTAATACTTCTGAACATGCTTAATAAAGTGTAAGATTTCCATTTTCATGTCCTTTGGGTCGGGCATGGGAGAAGGGCAAAAGGCTTTGGGGTGGAGGTTTGTAAAATTCACATTTGGTATTTTTAGTTAGGTATTTAATAAGCTTCTAATGAGAGAAATCTTAGCATGGACTCAATTTTGGAGCCTCTGTTTACTTTTAAAACTATTCAAAACATTTAGTTCCGTCAGTGAGGTGAAAAACACATTATAATTGGTTTTGGACTAAATAAAAGAGATGCTCTTAGACTTGGCCTGGGTATTAGTATGTTCAGCCTTTTCCTGTATAGTACTTAGTTTACTTTCAAATGGTAAAACGGTGTGCAATATCCTATTGTTTTATATTCCTTGGACAGTTTTGTGATCCTCTTCGTTCCATTTCTGGGTCTTAGAGCTCTCACTTTATCTCTCTCTCTCTCTTTTCCCATGCATGTCAAATTGGTTGCTTTGTGTTGCATTTATATTCTGTTCCATTTGTTATTTTTATGTTGTATGGATGAATGTTTTATGCATATTAGTTAGTCATGCTATTAGATCTTGTGAATACTTTAATGAGTTTCATTTGATAGCCTGTCCATATATGCTTCCTTGTATTCCAGCTTTGAGTTAATTGTTTTACTTAAAAGAATGTTGCTTGTGTGTTAGTGTAGGGGGATAGGACTGATAAAAAAGATACAAGTGCTTTTAATACATGGAAAGATATCATTATTCCTGGCAATGTGGATGATGGGATGACCAGAAGAGGAACTCCCACAGTTCAACCTTTGCCATTATCAAAGAGGAAGTACTTGGCAAACTATCTAGGTCGTGCACAAGGAAAAGTTGGCCGTCTTAAGTTAATAGAGCTTGCAAAGCAATATCCAGATAAGGTGTGTTCTCTTCTGCAAGTGACCCATTTTTTTCCGTATGCCAAAATACTAGTTGATTTAGTTGAGGTATCAATATGGACTAATTGAAGCGTACATTCTTTATTATGAATAAACTTCTCTTTCTATCCTTTATTCCCCCTACTTTATATGGACTATGAAATTGAACATTAAATGTTCTAATATAAATTATAACTATGCTTAATGGACAGTGATGCTTTCTCTGTATGATTTTTCTTTGAAGAACATTTTTTTGACATAGATGTTATAATAAATGTATATTGTTTTTCTTCATGGCATGCTTGTTGTTTGAATGCATCGGCAGTGACATTAATTCGTGATTTAACTGGCAAGTCCTGCATATTGTTTGTGCTTATGTGTTCCCAAGGCAGGCAACATTGATCTTTAAAGTTCATGCATTGTAAGGCTTTGTCCAATTTGCATGCATTGGCATTGACATTTATAAAGTGATACAACATATGCACCATGACATTGTGAACAGTTGGAATCTCCAGAATTGAAGTTTAGTGGCCCTGACAAGCTTGGGAGGATGGAATATTTTCAAAACCTGAGGAATGCCAAATTCTGCCTCGCTCCACGTGGAGAGTCTTCTTGGACACTTCGCTTTTATGAGTCCTTTTTTGTGGTCTCTCTCTCTCTCTCTCACACACACACACAAATACACATACACACAGAGGCCCATTGACATTATGTTATATTTTTGTGACTAGGAGTGTGTCCCAGTTATATTATCAGATCAAGTGGAGTTACCGTTTCAAAATGTGATCGACTACACCCATGTTTCAATCAAATGGCCATCTACTCGAATAGGTCCTGAACTTTTGGACTACCTAGAAGCAATACCAGGTCGAATTCAACAAACTTCTTGTGTCATTAGCATACTGCCCAGATCATGCAATTGACATTTGGTTTTGTTTCAGATGAGGATGTAGAAAGGATGATAGCCAGAGGGAGACTGATTAGGTGTTTATGGGTATATGCCCCAGAATCTGAGCTTTGTTCTGCAATGCAAGGACTAATGTGGGAACTGCAGAGAAAAGTAAGGCAATTCCACCAATCAGCTGAGACATTCTGGTTGCACAATCGAACTATTGTGAACCGAAACTTGGTTGAATTCTCTAGTTGGAAACCCCCCATGCCATTGCCATGATTTTTCTTGGAAGTACTAGGAAACTGGGTACTTCACATCTTCATTCATTTATTTGGCTGTAAGCTTTATTAATGCTTGTCTAGCGCCACAAATTCACAGGTTGCAGAACAAGTTTCTCATATTTTTTAGGGAATTTAATTTATATATCATGTATAGGCGTCCCAGACTGTACGATAGAGAGAAATTGTTAATGATCACACTGGTTAGTGTATTTTATGATCATACTGGTTATTGTATTTTTAAGTAATTACACATTTGCCAGTTCATCTTCCAAAGTCCCTTCGTTTATATCATTGTCTTTTTTTTTTTTTTACAAATGCAACAGTGGATGCATTTTTCATGGCCTGAAGGCAAATAAGCATACAAAGGATCTTTTCACAAGTTCAGAAATATAATTCAAACTCTTATTAAACCACAACTCAGAAAATCAAATCATCACAACAAATTAAACGCATCAAAACAATCCAACAACCAAATCGAACCTTGTGAGACTGAAAACCAGAGATATCGAAATAGCCATGGCAAAAACTAGGGGCCACACCACCTAGTCATCGGTTCCAGCACAAACAAATCTCTTAAACAATTCTCCCAAGATTCCAAAAAGGCAAACTAGCATAGAATTCAGACACACCACCTAGTCATCGGTTCCAGCACAAACAAATCTCTTAAAACAAACTAGCATAGAATTCAGACTCGCAACGAAAAAATGCACACTATCAGGAGGTGACAACCATAGAGCTTTTGGCAATCTCGCCTGGGGTGTATGTTTAAGCAGGCAGAGCGGTGGCAGCTTCGAGTTTTCATTATCGATCCATGTAAGACCTCCGATAGAAAGAAAGGTAGATCCACAATCTCTTCAAACAGATCACGTAGAAATCTCCCTCAATAATAGAGAACTGGACGATCCATCAACAACACATCAAAAAACCAAAACTACCACACTAACAGGATAGGGAGACCCCTCCATGGAGGTATAGCAAACCGAAAAATAAAACACATAAATAAAAAACTACTCCCGTCGAAAGGGTAAGGGAAACGATTACAACTCCTAGAAAAAGACTACAAATCACTAGAGAAGAGATCGAGCTCAATAACAACACCACCATTTGCAACCAAAAGCAAATAACATTCTGTTTCCTTTTCTCTCTCTTTTTTCAAAATCCCATCACCAATGTTTCCTTTCTCTCTTTTTTCAAAATCCCATCACCGATAACTATTTAAGGAAGCACCCATCTATTTGATTCATCACTCTTGAATCTTGTATATTTTTCAGATTTGTTATTTGATTCTTGAAATATATCTCAAGAAGATTGATTTAATCTATACGTTATACTCAAAATCAATAATGCAATTCAATCATACAGGTAGAAGCGCGAGTTACTTGTATGTCAATCTAGTTGATTTATTTATTTGAACAAAAGAATGAGAAATACGAGAAGCATAAATTTGAATAAACAAAACTAGCTTTTGCATTTACCGAATTAGGTCCCGTAGAAAAGATTTTCTATTTATAGAAAAATATTAATTTCTTAAAAATCAATCATTTTTAAGAAAACAATTTATAATTTTATCTCCGTTATTTGGTAGTAAAAAAACAAAAAGATTTTTAAAAAATTTATATAGAGAATTTAATAATATCAATAAATTTTTAAATGACTTCTATTTTGATTGGAGAAAATTATTTCTCTTGGAAGTAATTTAACATTTTTTTTTAACATGAAAATATTTTCTATTAATTATTGTTGCTGAATATTTTAAATGTTAAAAATTTTTAAAAATTCTTTTTCAAAAAAATATTTCGTAAAGTAAATAAAGTTTTGAAAAAATGGCTTACCCTTTTTACGAATAAAATCATTTCCAAAATTGTAAGAATATTATTAACACTATTAAATTCTCTATTATAATTTTTTGTTTTTTTTAAATAGCAATCAAATACGGAAATCAATTATTATTTTGAAAATTATTTTTATGAAAAACATCTCTATTGAACATATTTTTTATATACAAATTATTTCCGCTAACATATCTTATTTATAATAATTTATCCATAAAATTGAATTTAAAAAAATAGGAAGGAAAGCTCAAAGCTCTATGATGTGGCAGTCATCAATTGGTCCGGTTCATGAGTGGGGGGAATGGACAGCACCAGACAAAAATTACCTTATATTTTTAATTTTTAAGGCTGTAAATTCATTTCTCAATTCGAAATATGATATAAAAATACGCCACGTAGAAGAGCAGAATAGCATATTTTTATCACATAGAATCCAAAATGCGCACGCTATTGGACCACGTCCACAGAAAGACCAACACTAACCTTCTGCCTTAATTTCTACACAATTCCTTCAGCATCAATTGTGGCTGCGCTGCACTTAGCATTGTCAGGACTAAGCCAAAAAAAAAAAAAAGTATATACTTTTTCTGACGAAAATTTGAGTTCTTTGATCTGCAAAAGAGTTCACAGGCATTGATATTATTGTTTCTATATCAGTATCAGTGTCCTAAGCTGTTGAGAAGATGGGAACTACGCTGTTCACTAGTTGTAGCTTTCCTTGGAATCGGAAATGCCATTTGCTGGCTCATTCTTCCCAAGAAACTGGAATATCAAGAGTTAAAGCAACAGCAGAACCAAGAGAAAGTGGGTTTCTTGAGGGAGAAATTGATAAGTCCTCCGTGTTCTTTAAGAGAAGGTCAGTTTTGGTTTCTGGGATTTCTATAGTTTCTTCCGCAGTTCTGGAATATTCAGGAGAGGGATTGGCAGTAGTGAAACAAGGCCTTTTAGCAGGGAGGATCCCAGGTTTATCAGAACCAGATGAAGAAGGTTGGTTTTCCCAGTTTTATACCTGTATTTTCTTTTCCCCTGAACTAAAATGTATCAATATAGAGTTCAGCAGTTAAAAGTAATTCTTGGGTGTGTTTTAGATCGACTAAAAGAAATTATGCATTTTTATCACTAAATTCCACTGAAAAATGGAGACCATAGTGCATAATGGTATAATATAGGCAAAACTTGTCTCAAACAGGCTCCACTTGTATACTGCTAATTGAATGAAACCAATTCGTTTGAACTGAGATTCTTGAATGTAAGCGAACGGTAAATTTCATTATCAAAAACATGCTCAGACAGGCTGGAGGACATACCGCAGACCAGATGAGAAATCTGGGGGGCATGGTGTAGGATGGAGTCCAATTATCCCTTATTCTTTTGCAGTGCCTCAAGATTGGGAAGAGGTAATTCATCTCTGTGCGGCTGATCAATTCTTTTAACTTGATTCACGCTCCTAGACTGAAGGGAGATTCTCATTTTGTATACATGGAAAAATGCTCTGAATTAGCTTGCTATGTATGCAACAGGTTCCAGTATCCATTGCTGATCTTGGTGGCACAGAGATTGATTTGAGATTTGCCAGCTCCAAGGAAGGACGACTGTTCGTCATTGTTGCTCCTGTTCTTAGATTTGCAGACAGTAAGTGCTCTTTCTTTTATCTTATAGTACTTGAACAGTTTGAACACTCAGGAATCTGTAATCTCTCCTCATCCGCTGCTCTATAAACTGTGGCATCTCGTCAAGTCATATTTATTGCGGCTGTTTCACGGATCATACAGATCTTGGTGAAGATGCAACAATTCAGCGTATTGGACCTCCAGAGAAAGTGATCAATGCATTTGGACCAGAAGTGATAGGAGAGAATGTAGAAGGGAAGGTTCTAAGCACAAATGTTGCAGAACATTCTGGAAGAATGTATTACCAGTATGAATTAGAGCCTCCTCATGTACTGATCACTGCAACCGCTGCAGGAAATCGGCTCTACTTATTTGCAGTAACAGGAAGTGGTGAGGGATTAAATCACAAATCACTTCCATTTTTCTTACTTGACATAAACCAAGCAGCATAAATATCAACAGAAAGGTAATCATACCTTCTACCATAATTGCAGGTCTTCAGTGGAAAAGGCACTACAAGGATTTGAAGAGAATAGCTGAATCTTTCCGTGTTGTCTAGTTGAGCTCTTATCTGAATTGAACTAAGCAAAGCAGTATGCTTTTCCCCCCCGCATTCTAAAACAAGAACAGATAGGAGAATGCATTTACAGCAAAATTAATTCCCATTTAATATACTTTGTTCGAAGAAAATTTGTGAAATGCTCTGTAGAGGTTTTGAAAAAAAAATGTATTTACAGTATTTACGTTCAAGTTAAATTGGAAATATATATATATACTCTGGATGTATTTTTTGAGAAAAAAGTCCCAGATGTTAAGTCTGCAGCACCTCCATACATATGGGAATAAAAAATCCAGGTCCAGCTGCTTGGCAATTGCATTTTTAACTCTTAGCTTTGCCGAGCATTTGGCCCCTCACAGCCTACAATATGGAAAACCTCATGCACCACATCACCTTTTAGTCGATTGCGAAGCATTGCATTCCTCAAGTCTGTCGCAGTTCAGAGGGGGTGTCCCCTTTTGATTGA
Source organism: Manihot esculenta (assembly GCF_001659605.2). Classification (NCBI taxonomy): domain Eukaryota; kingdom Viridiplantae; phylum Streptophyta; class Magnoliopsida; order Malpighiales; family Euphorbiaceae; genus Manihot; species Manihot esculenta. Next base: position 13,777,293 of record NC_035162.2, on the reverse strand, counting down.
AAAGCAGAGCAGGTGATGTTGCCATATATTTCCCTCTTTCTTCTGCTGACCAGCCTTGCATGATTGAACATTAGCAACAAGGAGCGGCATAACAAGGTTAAACCTGGACCAAAAACTAGACTTCTCTAGTCTACTGGGGAGCTAATGTCCCATCCAACTTAAAAGCACAGCAAGTGAAATGCTCATCTTTCTTCTGGTGATCACTGGACATAAGGAGTGTGCAACAACGTTGTCGCTTTGCCTAGATGTGGAATCACATCTTTTACAAGTGTCTTTGAGTTTTACAGAGACCTTTTCTCCAAAAAATGGATGGTGGTCCACTTTATATGGCAGTTAACTTGGTACAAGCAATATTATTGCTCTGTATTCACAAGCACAACTGAGCTGCGTCCTGGTATCTTAGGAAGCCCTTTATTCACCATAACAATCCTCATCCTTTCAGCCTTCTCCCAACTATCAGAAGCAGCAAATACATTCGACAGCAGAACACAATGTGGATCATTGCCAGAATCTATACTGCACTCTTCTCTTCTAACCTCTTCCATCACTTGCTCTACCATATCCATATCCAAATGAACACGACAAGCTCCAAGCAAAGCACCCCAAACTGCATCATTTGGTTTCATTGGCATTTTCTTAATGAACTGATAAGCATCTTGTAGTCTTCCTGCACGCCCCAGAAGATCAACCACGCAGCCGTAATGCTTGATGCTTGCTGCTAATCCACACTTCTCCATCTTAGAGAAAATCTCCAAACCTTCATCTATGAATCCCCCATGTGCACAAGCAGAGAGGACAGATAAAAATGTTATCTCATCAGGTTTCTCATTTGACTCTTCCATCCTCCTGAAAAAATCAAGAGCTTCTTTGCACTGCCCATGAATGGCAAAACCTGATATCATAGCATTCCAACAGGCACTATTTTTAGAGGTCATCCCTTCAAAGATCGATCTCGCATTAGTTAAATCCCCACATTTTGCATACATGTCAACTAATGCATTCATAACAAACTGATTGAGCTGTATCCCTTTATCATATACCATGTGGTGAACATCTTTACCAACATCCAACAGACCCAGCTGGGCACAAGCAGATAAAATACTCGCAACTGTGACTTCATCAGGTTCAAATCCATCAGCTTGCATCTTTCTGAACGCTTCCAGGGCTTCCTCACAAAACCCATTTTGCGTATACCCACAAATTAGAGAATTCCAATTTACCAAGTTCCTAATTGGAACTCGATCAAAAACAGCCCTGGCCTCCTTGACGTTACCTATTTTGCAATACCCTGAAACCATTGATGACCATGAGAAGAAATTCCTCTCGGGCATCTCTTCGAAAAGAACCCTTGCTTCCGCCATCAGTCCTTTGCTTGCATATCCATCAACCATCACACTCCATGTTACCACATTCTTCAAATCAGGAGGTACCTGGTCGAACAAATACCTAGCAGTAACCAAATCTCCACTCCCTGCGAACCCATGAATCATTTCAATCCAAGTAACCGCAGTCCTTGTAGACATTTTCTCAAATAAAGCTGACGCGGATTTCATATCTCCATTTCTAATGTATCCACCAATCATCGCATTCCATGTGACAACATTTCTCTCAGGCATACAATCAAACACTTTACGCGAATTAAATATATCCCCGGATTTCCCATACATGTCAACCAACGAAGTTCCAATCACTACATCAAAATCCACCCCTTTCTTGATTGCCTCACCATGCAAACATTTTCCATATTTTAAAATAGAGGCAGAAGCGCAAGCTTTAAGAACTGCAGGCACTAAACCCAGTATGTAAACTCCTTTACAGCGAATTTGATTATATAAAAGTAATGCTTCTCTTTGTGATCCTTGATGGATGTATTTCCTGATGAGGAAATACCAATTTGGCTGGTGTGCATTCGCGTGGCACGAGCGAGAGTTTTGTTTGATGAAATTTTGATGGTCATTGTTTGTGTTCTTTTGTGGGTTCTTCTGAGACAACCTTGTTAGTCTCATTTTTCACATCTCATAGTCTACCTATTGCATGTTCTGCAGCGATTAGGGACTCCTTTCTTTCTGACAATCCCTTCTTATTAATTTAATAAATGAAAATTAACAAGAACCAAATCGTAAGAAAATCTCAAACCTTTCTTCTGTCTTGAAGGCTAATTGTGTTTGTCCAAAATGTGCTTCTGAACTTTTATGCTAAATGTGGCCGGAAATTGGGTCCCATTTAATTTTTTTCGTAGAAGACGACCCGCTTTGTCTCATAGGTTGATAAATGGATTTCATCCAATGAAATATTATTGTGATAAAAGAATGGTGTCGTATGCTGAGTCATGCAGGAAATTGGATTCTTGAGTGAATGTGATTTATGATTATCAATTCAGAGCTACCATGTCCGCATATAGTTTCAAATTACAATGCAGCATTTGAGGCATTATTTCTTATCCCATGTTAAAAAATAATTTTTTTAAAGAATAAAAGCCATGTATGATTAATTGAAAATTCATTTGAATTTTGTTTTACAAATTATTTCTTTTTTCAAACTATGCATTTTCACATTTTGTACTATGATAGTTATCTTAATGATTCATAGTTGACAAGATATATCCAAGAGCCATATTTATTATTGACATGCTTTTGGTAAAATTAGTTGTTTCTAGTGTAGAGAGAGAATCCCCCCTTCTGGAGTTTTTCTCTAGGCTTCTGTCCTAGTTTCTTTGCAGGTCTCCGAGCAAGAGAAGGTTGCTCTCCACCTGGTTGCGAGTCGTCCTCCCCATCATTGGGTGGAATGTTGATAGTTTCTTCTGGTTTCTTGGCAGATCAGGGCATTGAAGAGAGAACTTACTTTGATTCTGCATGATGTGTTCTTTTTCCTTTTCTTGTTTGCAAATCTGCATGAGAGCTTCACCTTCTTGATCTGCTTCTGTTTCAGGCTTAAGGAGGCTTAATCTGGAGCGGTTTTCTGGGTTTGGTGACCTATTAGATGCTCTCATGTTGCAGTCGCCTCTATGAATCTCTGACCCTTAACGCAAAAAATAAACCGTGAGCGATACCTCATCCCCCTTCCTTTCTTTTCTTGGTTGTTTGAACTTTGAAGCTGGTAAGGGTGCTTGTGGATGGTGATCCTTGTTTGAGTTGGGGCTTCACTTCTTCTTTATTTCCTTCGGACATGCAATTTGTATACAACCTTGAGCTTTCATGTTCTCTCAGTAAAGGCCATCGGTAGTTTTTGTTATCATCTTTGAGTTTGTTGAGCTTCTCTTATTTTGATGGTGGAATAGACTCAGCTATAGAACACCTTGCCTCTTCTCAGTCGTGCTGCTTCAACCCTCTCTCACCGGCAACGCTTCAAGCTTCCTTCTAGTTTAGGTTGGTATGGTTTCACTGTTCATGAGCTTATGGGCCTATGTTTTCTGCCTGGGTTTGATTGTAAGGGCTTGGTCCTGTTTGGTTTGGCTAGCTGTTTGGGTTGCAGTAGAACTTAGGCCTATATTTTCTAATCCTATGCAATACATTTCTATCTTTGACACAAAAAAAAAATTGACCTCATGATGGGTCATCATTCATTATCTGCCCAAAATGTATATACATCTGGGCTCTGATTGAGTTAGGTGTAACATGGCCTGTAATGGCTTTCAGCAGTTTACACAGTGAAGTTTCATGTTAAAGGCAATGACATACAATTATTGCAATCCCTTTTTGACGTAGAAGAAGTTGATTGGACACGTGGATGAAAGGGATGGAGCACAAATGAACAGCCTTTCCATAAATTTTCTGGGAAAATGATTGTCTATACCACCTTCCCAGTACTTGTCCATGTCTTCTCAGTAATACAGGAAACTTTGTCTATGGTGAAATTCACAAACGCCCAATGGTGAGCTGCCATGCCTTCAATTTCACCCACCATTAAACAGAAGCATGTGAACTTTTCTCAAAGTGGGTTCGCACCTCCCAAGTATGTTGTAACTTTTGATTATGTTGGTGTCATTTCAAGACCTCCTGGTATTTTGGTTTCTGTTTTTGATAGTGAATGTTATGATTAATCCTGAATTGGAAATGGGAACAATGGAGTTGAAACGTGCCACAATTGTGTGAAATTATTCTTTTGTGGTTGATAAAAAACAGATTCTTAACTAATCAACTGATATTGTCCACTCTTTCTTTTTCTTTTTCTTTCTTTTTTTCTTGAAGTTTATCCAAATTCCTGTTGGTGATGGGATGAGAAAACAAATGATTAATCATGGAAAGGTTCTTATAAAAATGGGATTAGCTCGGCTTACTCACTCTCAAAAGTTAGTTTAAAAGTTGAAGAGAAGTGTATATATAAAGAGTTGTAATGGTATATTTTCTCTATCCGAAACTAAAATAGAAATTTAACATATACATCAACGTCCATAATTATAATTAAATATATAAGACGTTAAATACTTTATATTATCCGTGAGACTAGCAAATGGAGTTCTGAATTAGTTGCTGCTTGTGAAGTATAGAAGGAAATTAAATTTGAATTCGCAGTGGTAAAACCTACTAATCATCATATAAAAATCTAAAAATTACAATAACAAAGAAAAAAATGAGGTTTGTGATGATTTTTCAATAGTTTATCCGATAATATTGTAATAATAGTTATAGATTTGTTATTATAATACAATTAAGATTGCAATTTAAAATTATTGTTAAAAAATTTAAATTTTTATCATATATATAAATATATTTTAATAAATACTCATTATTTTATAATGTTTGTTAATTTTCTTTTACATATATTAAAAAAATATAATTTTTTTAATCAATTTTTTAATTAAATATGAAGAGATGTTTTAAATAATCATTTAGAAAAAATAAGAGATCGTTTGAAAATAAAATAAAATTATAATAATCAAATTATAATATATATTAATTATAATATAAAATAATTTTATATTTAATAAGATTATAATTAATTTTAATAGTATTTTTGGAGTAAACAGTTGCCGCTATAAAAATAAAAACAGTCTGTTATTATTAATTTTTAACTATAATTTAAATATATAATATAATAATTTACTACTGTTATTTTATTAAACCTATTTTTTTAGCAGTAAAACTAAAATCCAAAGTTTTAATTCTAAATTAAGAAAATGTGAGATTTAATTTATCCAAAAATCAACACAAAAAAAAAAATTTATGAAACTTTATAAAACATGAGTTACCATGTTCTAAATCAATATGGATAATTTTACATAACCTAACAAAGGTTATGTAGCAATAATCATACATTTTTTTTACAAAAAGAAAAAAAAATTGCTTATAGTGGATGCTTTTCATTTCTGGTCTTCATTATCAAGATCAAGATTAAGTGCTGAAGCTGGTGGTTTGAGTTGGTAGTTTCTTTTTGTCTGCATGCTAAATCGAAAAAGTAGTTGGCACATGGCTATAGTCAACTGGGATTATGATAGTCTAACTCTACTTTCTGAAGTTTAAGCCTTAAGTCAATGATTTATAATTTTGATTATTATTAAATTTAGAGAAATTTACAAGTTCACAAATGAGCAGCCACGCGGAAGAGGATGAACAATACAGAAACAAGAAGATGTTCTTTTTCAATCTGAAACCATACTAAGTGACACGCAGCATTCTGCTGTCCTGCCATTGCCAAAGAATATTGAACGACATTCTGTGAGATTACAGTGAGTATAAAGCAATTTCTGTAAATGGAACACAGAGACACATGTTTCAATAATCAGTTTCCTTCTTTGCTTTAACTTTCACGTAGTGGAGGTATTTGGTGTAATAATCATGATCTCAAGTTACTGTACAGTTTGGAGAAATATATATTCTTTGTACTTATTCATGAACTAAATCAATCAAAACTAAACTCAAAAGAATCAAATATTGTGTGATAAGGGAAGAGAGAAACATGGATCAAAGAGTAATCAAACCTACTGATTCTCTACTTGTCAATGATAAGGACAGCAGGCCATGATCAGAGAGAGAAAAGGGAAGATTACTTTTGTAGTTATAATATGCTTGTTCTGTCACCTTTATCTGATTCTCATTATCCCAGTTCTTTTGAAGCAAATCCAATTTATTTGATTAAATTTTGATAAGGAATTTTTACTGGGGTATGAGTTTTTTAAGAGAAACCAACTGTCCATTCTCTAGAAAAGCATAGATTCTATTACTGTTATTTGTCCAATGCAGTTGGAACCTTGAACCTTCCTCATGGTTGAGGTCACCATCAGCAGCAGGAGGCATGAGGTGAGATTTTCGAGGTGCCAACAATGGCCGTTCTGGGCACTTGTTTAGGTAAAAGAAGGTTTAACGCTCATGCATCGCAACTTAGTACTGTTTTTGCGTGGATGTTTTTCCAAGAATTCTACGAGTTTGTTTTTGTGTATGTCAGTAATAATTAAAATTTTAATTTTTTTTAAATTTTTCAATATTTTACATTTAGATATTTTTAAATTAAATTTAATTTTAAATTATTATAAATTTTTATTAAACTCAAAAATTTATTAAGTAGGATCGTTTTTCTGTTTAAAATAATATTTTTATTTATTCGATCAAATTTTATTAATATAATTTATGATTTTGCTTTAATAAAAAAATAAGTAGATTTTTTAAAATAAATTAATGCTAATAAATAAGTAGATTTCTTTTAACAAATAAATAATTTCTGTAAAAATATAAAAAATATTTTTGTAATAAATTAATGCTAAATTAAGATTTTTCTAAGCGGTTCGTTATATTACATTAATTTAGAGATTTTTTTTTGTATATGATAAAAAAAAATATGAAAAGGGAATAAAGAAAACCCAAATAAATTAAATAAAAAAAGGTATATAACAAACAGATTAATAGAATTTTAGGTCATATCGGTATTTAAAAATAATAAATATATTATGAATTTATCGTAGTTTTTATTTAGTTTTTTTTATTATTATTATTTTATAACTCATTGAGTTCATTGAATATAGTCGTCGGTCTTAATGCAAAGTATATCCCAAGTGTCGTTAAGAAAAAGCGATGCTAACGTTAGAATGTTCTATATAATAACGTGTCTCAAACTTTTCACTTATTTTATTAGTTTTTTGAAAAATATATATATACCATATTAAACAATTTCTTACATCCAAAATTCATTTTATATTTATAAAACTTTGATTTTTATGGTTACAGTTTGGTGGGCATAAAAATTTTGCAATGAACGGTCCTTCAATTTTGGGGTCCAAATATCAGTTCTCGCCTCCTAATCTTGAACAAGACTAAGAAAATATATCAAGTAAGGAATGATTATTTTCCTTCTTCTTTTCAAAGTCAATGTCAAGTGATTAGAGTGGTCTGGACACCAGCAGCTATGGAGTGAATTACAATAAACACAGATGGTAGTGTGCGTCAAAATTCAGGAGCTGCAACCAGTACGGATTCTTTTCGAGACAGTTTTGATAAATGGCCACTTGATTTTCGTTGTGTGTTGAGAGTTTGTGGTGTGGTTGAGGCTGACCATATATCATGCTTTGAATGTGATTTGGAGTAGAGGATGGCGGAAAATTGTTATTCAAACTGATTTTTAAGTTGTTGTTCAGTTTTTTCAAGGTCGGGGTAGTGATGTTTATAGACTGCAACCTTTAGTTATTAATTGCAGAGCTCTTATCCGGCGAAAATGAGAGATTAAGATCGTGTAAATATATAAAAAAATTAATATAATAGCGGATTATTTTATAAATAGTTTGCATGATGAAGTTTTTGATGAGTTTTATTAATTTGCCTTCATCTAGTATTAAGCTCCTCTTGAATACTGACTGTATGAATATTTTTCGTAATCGTATAATAAATTAAAAGATTTTATCTCTCCATTTCAAAAAAATAAATTCATTTTATATGGGTAATGGATCGTTTATAATTTTATGCAATAAATGTTATAATATAATTTTATGCAATAAAAAGCATATTTTGGTACGTGTTTGAAACTTTCATGCAGACTTAACCTGTCAGATAGGGCACCAAAAGTTGGCCAAAAACTAAAGGAGGATGAAATTGAAAACCTCATAAATAGGAGAATTACCAACCACAGAATTAATTATTATTTTAATTATTATATTGCAGAATACAAGAAGAATCGGGATAGATAAGCATTACATGTGGCAGCGCCTATCCTCTGTGTGTGGCCAAGCCTTAGTAAACTCAGATCCCCTTCTTTTAGGGCAATTCACAATTAAAGCCTTCAGCACCTCTAATTTATTATTATGGGCCCCATTTTAAACCTAATTATAATTAAGCTGGTCCACATATCAAAATATATTTTTTTATTTTTATAATCACGTAATTTTTTTTATTAATTTGGTTAAAACTAGATCAAATTTAAGTAAATTGATTTTATATAAAAATCACATTTTTTACTTTTAAAAATAAAAATAAAACTAATTAGACAATCAATTTGATCAAATTAAAAAAAAACAATTAACAGTATATTTAGAATAGAGTTGGGTATCAAAACTATTAATTAGATTTAAAAATAAAAATTATTTTTTATGAGTTTTCTTTGTTTTTTTCAGAGTTATTTTTTTAGCTACCTACTATATCTAATATAAATCTATCAAGATCTTGAAAATTTTGCTTTTATGAAAAAGTTATTCTTTCCATTTTATATAATAAGTGATTTTGTTTCGATATATAAATTTTTGTTTTTTTTTTTCAAATGAAACACAAAAATAGAATTGAATTAATGAACTGCATAATAAAAATTAAGTTTTTCCTTTTTTATTTTAATAATAAATGTGTTAAATTACATAAATAGAGACACTCGAATTTAGAATCTCACAAATTTAAATTTATTTTTTATTTTAAAAATTTTAAAAATATTATTCTTATTTTGAAATCAAATATTTGACAAAAATTTAATTTAATTAATTTCTCTTATTTGAATTGAAATTATTCAATTATTTTTATATTAAAGAAATTTCATTTTAAAATAAATTGAAATCTTGAATGTTTTAATAAGAATTTATTTAATTTTTTTTTTTATAAAAAGTTTCATACTAAATAAAGAATAAAAAAATATTAAGTATCTAAACAATTAGGGCTGATTATTCGGTCTGAAAAATTAAAAATTAAAATTTTAAAATTTATAAAAATCAAATTAAATTTATTTTTAATAGAAATTGATTTGAATTAAATTGGTTTGATTTAGTTTGATTTGATAAGTGAAACCTTTTATTTTTAAAACATTGTTTTTAATATTCTAAAATTTAATTAAAATATTTCAATTTTAACTATAGTCTAATATTTCTATATGATCAAAAATTATATATTATTGTTACTAATTGGTTTTATTATTTTTATATCAAAATTGAATCAAAATGAAATAATTAAAATTTTTAAAAATAAAATTAAATAAAATTTAAAAAATTAAATTAAAATTTTAAATTAATTCAATTCGATCAATTTTTTAATTTGAATTGATTACTACCGACTCTACAAACGATACGATGCTTTATTTTGCTTTTTATCATCGAATGTAACCAACATATATTGATTGATATGATTAGTAGAGAATTTAGCAAAAATTTAATGACATAAAGAATATGTTAGAAATTCTACTTGTAATAAACTGCAAAAATAAAGTGAATACATACATTAATGTTTTTTTTTTTTTTTTTGTCAACTTATTCTCAGAATTTTTAAGAAAAATAAAAGATCAAATCCTAAATTAACCGAATTTACCATTTGAAAGATGCAACTTGCAATACTAGCAAACCTGGAATTAATATACACCTGGAAGCACCTACCTTTGAATTATTGATGGCATCATGAAATTAATTCAGCTAATAATAATTTGTGTGATTTTAGTATAAAGTCAGGTACTATAATTTTAGATAAAGACACCATGTACCCTTTGCTATAATTGCCTAACTCATTCATTTTCACTTGCCTTCAAATATTTGTAATTATAACACATGATCAGCCCGTAATTTATGTCGAATATTTATTAGAAGTGTATAGAAAGTGAAAATAAGAGAAAAATAAATGAGAGAAAATAATAAAAGAAATGAAAAAGAAAAAGAAAAAAATGGAAAAATAAAAATTATAAAAAGAAAAAGGAAGAATGAGAATAAAGTAAAAAGATGATTAGAAAAATTAGAGAAGAAATTAAATAGAAAATGATTAAAGAAGAAAATAAATGAAGAGAAAATAATAAAAAAATATAAATAAAAAGAAAATGATAGAAGAAAATAATATTAGAGAAAATAATATAAATAATAATTATAGAGGAAATGAAGAATAAGGGAAGGAAGAGAAAAAAATAATTAAAAAAATAAAAAAGCGAATGAAAAGTTATGAAAAAAAATAAAAAAATAATAGAATAAAAAATAAAATGAGATAAATTTATTAACCCATATTGATTTAATAATATTGATTTAATAGTTTTTTATTGATTTAATAATAAAGTTTAATAATAAATTTTTAAATTTATTAGTAATTTTTTAACATATTTTTAACAAATTTAAAATTTATTAATAATTTAAATATTTTTTTAAATTTATTAACACATACAAATCAGTTGATTAATTAGATTTTAAATTTACATTAATTATTTTATAAATTTATAAATTATTAACGAATTTTAAAATTCATTAATAATACATTATCAATAAATTTTATTATTAATGAATTTTAAATTTACTGTTAAAAGTTTTACATAATTTTTTATGTTAAAATTTACTCGTTTGATAATAAAATCTTGATAATCTCGAATTTTTTTTAGAGTGAAGATAAGGATTAATAGCTGAAAAGTTAATATTTATCTGGACACGTATTTATTTTTATTTTTATTTTAATAAAATTATTTTTAAAATTATAAAGTTTTTAATTTATTTTAATTGGTTTCAAATAAAAAATATATGATAATTTTCATTTATTTATCTTTGTCAAAAAGGCTATATACAGGTTTGTAGTGCATATAAGACAAAATATATAGACTCTAGAAAAGCATTTGAGGTAAGAAAGTTTAGACAATTATTCTCTGAATAAGAGAAAAGCAAGGAATAATTTAGAGATATAAATCATAGAATATTTATAAAAATTAAACTATTTAAACTATCCCTCAATTTTCAATTTCCAATTAAAAAAAAATTCAATTCATTTTAATAATATTTAAATTTATTAAAAAATAATCAATAATAAAAAAATCTAATAATAATAAATTTTATCTTATCTATATAACAGAAGAACGCAGAAAGAAAACCACTCTATGAAAACCTGGGGAAGGAGAAGAGGTATTAAAAAGTGAAGCTGCTTACTGTTACTGATGTTATTGGCGGTTGGTATACGTTCACATTGATAATTGCTATTATATATATGTTTGTGTCAAAAACGTGCAATTGGTTGAAATTTATAGTTTTGGTACAATAATGGAGGGCCATGCCATTGCCATGCTCAGGCACAGCCGCTCAGCTCAGTTCAGATATGCTGTCAGAAATTTGTTGTTGTGTTGTGCCCAAGTTTCAAGCTTGCCTTTAGCCCTTTTGCCATTGCATTAGGGTTTCAAGCTTCTACGCAACTACTACTATTCTTCGAAGACAAAATCACCCAACATTGTTAGTTGCTATTCTTTGTCATCCACATTAATGTTGCCATGGCTTAATTTGTTATTGAATTTGGTTTTAAGAGAGTGAAATTTTTCCAATTTAAATTTAATAATTTAATTAAAATTTTATATTATTTAAATATTTTTTATAATTACTCATATTTGACTAATTCTCTTGCAGGATTGCGATATTGGCAAGGATGGATATAGCTTTCATGTTAGGTTGTGGTAGTTTGTGTTTCTTTTGAGTTTTTGCTCTTCATATTTTCTAAAAAAGGTTACGGTTAATCTCAATCAAAAATGTTATAATTCGAATTTTCCCATTTTTCTGACAATGATTTGAAAACCTCAAATACCGAATTGACATGTTTATTCGTCTAATTAATGAATGTACTTAACAAAGTCAATAGTTTAATCAACGGTACGTACATGCAAATACCGCATATGTCCGAATTTATATTTTTTTATAAATTATATTTTAAATTTTAAATTTTAACATAATTAATATATTAATTTTTATAATTTTAAATTTCAACACTTAAATTTTTATATAACTATTCAGTTTAAATTGAATATCATTTTATTCATAATTTCATCCATTTATAATTTATAAAATAAATATTTAAAATACTCTCATAAAAATTTAAATTTTTTTTAATATAGATAATAATTTTATATTATATAAAATATATTTTATCTCTTAAATTTTAGCGTAATTGATAAATTAATTTTTATATTTTTTAAATTAAATCCTTAAATCTTTATATTTAATCTATATAAAATTATAATTTTTTATCCATTATACACATTATTTGAAAACTAATGGATGGTTAAACTTTTTTTGAAAGTATAATTTTTTTTTAAAATATTATTTATAAAAGTTTACGATCTATTTAAAAGTTATTTAGTACTATTTAAAAATAGTTGAAATTGTAAGTATTTTTTGAAAGTTTTAATGTTATAAGTATTAAAATATTTTAATAAATTGAAATCGAAAAAAATATGTTAAAAAGTAATTGAATGAGACATTTTAAATAAAAAGTAATAAATATTTAAGTATTTCTTTAAATAAAAAATGAAAGAATAAAACATTTAAATTATAGTAAATAAGGACGGATTAATTATGGAGAAATTTAGGTGCATGTTTTAAAAAATATATAAATTGATTCATTAATTATGCTAAAATTTAAAATTTTAAGTGTAATTTTTTTATTTAAAAAGAATAATAAATATATTTTCACTAAAATGGATAGAGATCTCTAATTTAAATCAACGAATTATAAAAAAATTTAAATATTTGATTTTAGAAATAAAAAAATTAATTTATTAATTATGGTAAAATTTAGAAATTAAAGTATAATTTATTTTTTTTTTAATGTAAAGTTTAAAATTAAAAGAGAAAAAGAATGCGAAAACTCAAATTGGCAATTCCCACATTGTCCACGGGGGCTTTTACATGTTCATATAAACTTAATGTTTAAGTTATTTTTTGAAAATTAGTTTTAATTAAACATTTATTTGAAATTTATAAATAGTTAAAATTTTAAATAATTATATATTTAGTTATACTTGCAAGTAATAGTCTGTTAACATATTTAATAATTGAAAACAACTATAATTGTATTTTTTATATAATCATAAATATTATTATTTTATTTATATTAGATTAATATATTAAGAAATAAAATATTTTTCATATATATTTATTTCAAAAAAAATGTCAATTCACTCCCTTAAACAAGCATACTTATTATTATAAAATAATTATTAAATAAAATATGTGATTAGATTTTAAAATTAAATAAAAAATGGTAATATTCTACGGAGAGAAGGAAGCTAGCTTACGACTCTCTTCTTTATCAAGCAACAACAGAGTTCAAAACGACGGAGATTGAGACGCATAGTTTATGTTTGGAATAAAAATTTCATAAAAAAATAATTTAAATTATTTGTTTTTTATTTGAAATAGAAAATTTTGTTTTTTTAAAGTTAAAAAATCAAGTTTAAAATAAATTAATATTGTCTATGAGTTATAAAAAAAATATTTTTTTTCCTACAAAATTAATAGTTGCAAACTAAGAGATTGTGAATTTTTTTTTTTATAAATAATTAATTTTTAATGGTGATTAGATTTCTTACACTTAAGAATAAGGTCAAATCCTAAAAAAAAAAATAGATAAAAAAACTCATCGAATCGCAAACTTTAATTTGAATATATGGGGCAAATTAGATCAATCACGAGTGCAGATCCAACAGAAAATAATGTAATTCGGCGATATGACGTGAGAGAAAATAATTGACTTAACAGCATGCACGTTGCAATAATTAAATGATTGTTTAGTGTGGAGAAGTGCTTTAACTCATTCGTACGTACAGAAATAGGTAATACGATAATAGAAAACAGTTATATACACTAGTAAATAAAAAAAAATAATTAAATTAAAATTCTATTTTTTAAATTTTAAAATATCATGTTAAAATAAAAGAGAGTGAAGAAATGAAAACTAAAAAAATCTCATCTTATTCCGTTGGGAAGAACTCTTTTTTCTATTCCTGAAAACAAACATTTCAATTCAGGCTGATTCTCAATAATCATTTCCCTAATTTTATCAATAATGTTTCTTGTTTAATTGATTATTTGAAAAGCATTTTTGTTGTTTTCCAATATTTCTCCCATTTTCTTTTTTTTTTAATTATTTAATATGATGACATAAATAATAATATCAGTGAGCCCCATTTTCTAAAATAAAATAAAGAATGGAGAAACGCCAATCCAAGCTAATTCGGTCGGACGGAAAAAGCCAACATGTCAAACGTCTCCAGCTAAATCACATTGTTCTTTTAATATTTATTAAACATGTTTTTTATTTGATCATAATAATTAATTTAAATAATTTATTAATTTTTAAACTGATCAATATTTTTTTTTATTTTTTTTACCCACAAAATGTAGAACATTTCAATAATAATAATTTTTATTCAATTAATAAATAATATACTAATGAGGTGCAAAGAATGTGATCCAAGAATTAGGATTAATGCAACTAATTAATTTAATTAAATCTGCTAATACCCATATCAGTATATCACTCCTTTATTCCATTAACACATTTTCTGTGTGAGATACATATGTATTCCAAATTTTGAATTTTTTTATTAATTTTTATAATTTCTTTTTTATTTTATCATATATATATATATATATATATATATATTTTAAATGAATTTAAAAAAAAAAAAAAAAAACACTTCTGTTGTTTCACGCACGCAATTTCTGTAGCAATTGTCAAGAAATTTATTATGAGTGCATCACCAAAGAAAGGAATCTAAAAAGTTCAGTCTACTCAAATGAAAGACGTGATGTAATTCAGAAAGATTGGTCTTTTTCCTTGTTTAACTCATTTGTCCTTTCCGACAAATAAAAAAACTAATTTCCTTTGTCGTTTATTTATTTATCCACTAATATTTTATGAATACTTAGAGAAAATAATAAAATAAATTCATTTCTCACACAATCACATACTTTTTTATTTTCTATTTATGTTAAAGTTATTTTTTTAAAAAAAATTATAAGAATTGAATTTCTTTTTCATTTTTTCCATTTTCAAATATAAGAAGATTAAAAAAACAATTAAATTAATTGTTTTTTTAATTTTTCATATTTCAAATAGCAGGATATATTTATTTCCAGCTTACTTAGTATTGACACTTAGGCAGCCGTGACAGGTTACATAACTTCACCGCAAGACACTAAGAAAGTGGCTGGAATAATGCCTCATTACCAGGCCAAGCTACCTTAGAATAATTCATACAATTACACACATTTTAAATTTAGAGCATATCAAATAGGTATAAATAAATCAAATCCTTAACTATTTAAGGTTCAGTTTGATAAATAAAAATATGATCAGACTCGTTTTGATTTCTAAATGAGTCGAATTTAAATTTAATTTTTAAACTCATTTAATAAATGAACTAAATTTGGTGAGAAATAGACTGAAACTAATATCAGAAAAAAATAAATTTCAATCTGTATATAAAATTAAATTTTATATAATTTAGTTACACTTTTAAAATTTCTAAATATTCAAATGGTTTCTCATTATTTACAGATTCGTAATTTAATTTATATATATATATATTTATTTAACTGAAATTATTTAATTTAAATTAAAATTATTATAATTGTATATAAATTAAATTGTTTATGAAATATTTAATATTAAATTTGATAAAAGTTTAACTCGTCTAAATTTATTTATTAAATAAATTAAATTTAAATTAATTAATATTTAACGGATTGAATCGAAAAAATTTTAACGAATTAAATTTAAATCGTTGAAATCTTAGCTTAGGAGATTTATTTATACCTTAATATGAAAGTTTCATATAGTTTATACTAAAAATATCACTCAATTATATACATAGTGATTTCAATTAAGGAATTAAAATAAATACATAAATTATACATATAATATAGAGTAATTACATAAAAAAGTTAAATATATTATTTATCGTTGAGTTTTAAAAAATTTAGTATTTTGTTTTTATTTTAAAATTATTTAATTAAAAATATTTTATTTTTATAAAATTTAACGCTTTATTTTAATATTAAAAATATTAATTATTTTAAATATTTATATTATTTAGTTTATACTATTTTAACTATATGTATTATTAGTTTTTTAATTTTAGATATTTATATTATTTAGTTTCTTTAAATTAAAATAAATTAATTAATAATTTTTTTACGGAATGAATAAATAGTTTAATTTTAGGAAATATATTAACGTTTTAGTTAAATGATTTTAAAATATAGATAAATTAATATATTTTTTAAAAATCCCTAAACTTGACAGTAATTCTCAATTCTATAAAAGAGTTTTTTTTTTTTATTTTTTTTTTCTATGCAGTAATCTTTAATAAAAAAAAAAAAACAATAATGGCAATGG
Source organism: Manihot esculenta (assembly GCF_001659605.2). Classification (NCBI taxonomy): domain Eukaryota; kingdom Viridiplantae; phylum Streptophyta; class Magnoliopsida; order Malpighiales; family Euphorbiaceae; genus Manihot; species Manihot esculenta. The sequence continues at coordinate 13,760,776 of NC_035162.2, read as the reverse complement.
AGGGTAAAAAAAAATTGAAAAAGAAAATAGAGGGTAAAAAAGATTGCTAGGAATGACAAAACAACATTAAACTAATAGATGGAATCTTTAACAAACAAATGAAAGAATAGGGGTGAGCATTCGGTCGGTTCGATTTAAAATTGAATCGAATCGAATAAACTGAAAATTAAAATTAAAATTTTTATAAAAATCGAATCGAATCGATTTTGATCAGAAATCAAATAGAATCGGTTTGATTTGGTTTAATCGATTTTGATTTTTAATAATTTTTTTATTTTTTATGCTTTATTTTGAGTATTTTAAAATTTAATTAAAATATTTTAATTTTAATATTATTTAATTTATCTATATTATTAAAAAACATATTATTTTTACTAATCGGTTCGATTCAATTTTTTCGGTTTTTTTCTGATCAAAACCGAATCGAACTAAAATAATTGAAATTTCTGAAATTAAAAACTAAATCAAATCGAAATGTATAAAAAATCGAACTAAAACTTTAAATCAATTCGATTCAGTCGATTTTTTCAATTTGAACCGAATACTGATCACCCCTAAACATGTCACCTTGCTAAACTAACAAAAATGTACTAGAATAAATAATTAATTTATTATTCTCACCCTTATATATTTATAAAAATTAAAATTTTTTAAATTTAAGTATATTTAACATCTCTGTAATTCCTTTTGAGATTAATATTATTGATTTCAAACACGTATTAAAAAAGTAGCAGTAGAAATCAAGAAGCTCTCGTGAAATACTGATTTGGAATTTTTAAAAATAAAAAATTAAAACGATTTGATTGGGACTTTATGGCTTGTTTTTTAATTAAAGTTTTTAACCTTTGAAGCATCACTTTCACCTCAATGTGCAGTAGCCATTCATGTCAGTTAGCCCTCAGTTCAGAGTTCACAGAGCAACCGCATTACCAAGGCAATTGGATAAGATCAAATTACACCCTGCGGTTATTTTTCATTCTATAAAACTCATTTGCCTCTTCCTTCCTCCACTCATCACATTGCCATTGCTGCTTCAACCTCTCTACTTCCAGTTTCCTTCTTCTCAAGAAAACTTTTGGAGAATATTTCTTTCTCTCACTATGGATGTTCTCCACTTCTTGTTTGGTGTTTTTGGTGGGTTTTCAAGTTTTTTCTTCCTCTTCTCCTTCTTGAATTTTGGTTTCTTGATTTGGGTGTTAATGGTTTCTCTCTTTCTTTGTTCTCTGTCACAGGAAATGCTACTGCTTTGTTCCTCTTCTTGTCTCCAACGTAAATATCCCTCTCTCTCTCTGTCTGTAGTTTCTCTGTTATTTACGTTTCTTGGCTTTTTTTGCAATTTCGGACACTGTAACGAGCTCATACAGATTTTCTTTTTCTTGTTCTTTTTTCTTCAAAATGGTGTTGTTAAATGAAGCTAAATTTAAGGATTACAAATTTCTTGACAGGATTACATTCAAGAGAATCATAAAGAGCAAGTCTACAGAGCAGTTCTCAGGGATCCCATACGTGATGACTCTCCTCAACTGTCTCCTCTCAGCCTGGTATGTGTGTGTGTGTGTTTCTCGTTGCTTCAACTACTTTTTCTGCCAATCTCACTTTTATCTTTTCATACCCTCCAAAGTTTGCTACTTTAACGCTCCTTTGAGAGTTTTTAAAGCAACTTTTCATCGTCTTTTTTGTTATCTTGATGAGGGTAATCTTGTAAAGATTTTCTTCTTTTGAAATTCACTGCTAATGTGGGCTTTTTCATCATCACCAATGGCCAAAATCATGCTCATCCCCTGCCTGTTCTGTTCCAGAAGCCATTTTCAAGCTGTTTTAGCTAATTTCCATGAATCTTTGTTGTTTGACAGGTATGGTCTGCCATTTGTGTCCAAGAACAATCTTCTGGTGTCAACAATTAATGGGACAGGAGCAGCAATTGAAATTGTATATGTGTTAGTTTTCATTGTCTATGCACCAAGGAAGGAGAAGAGCAAAATCCTTGGCCTTCTTACTCTGGTGCTAGCTATTTTTGCTACTGTGGCCTTTGTGTCTCTGTTTGCCTTGCATGACAACTCCAGGAAGCTCTTCTGTGGCTTTGCTGCCACCATTTTCTCCATCATCATGTATGCCTCACCTCTGTCTATCATTGTAAGTCAAATCCCTTCAATAAGGCCCCTTTTCCTCAGATGATTGTGATGAAACTTAAGTTTTTAGGACTATTGAGATTTTTCATTAACTACTTTATGAGATTAGTATTTAATTATTTATTTGTTTTGGTGATATATGCAGAGGTTGGTGATTAAAACTAAGAGTGTAGAATACATGCCATTTTTCTTGTCACTATTTGTGTTCCTGTGTGGCACTTCCTGGTTCATCTATGGCCTACTCGGCCGCGACCCTTTTGTTGCTGTAAGTTAATCTTCTCAACTCTAATTTACCCATTAATTATATCCATCTCTTAATCTAAAATCTAATGGAAAACAATATTATTTTCAGGTCCCAAATGGGTTCGGCTGTGGTCTAGGTACACTACAGCTGATCTTATACTTCATCTATCGCAAAAACAAGGGTGAAGATAAAGATGCAGCAGCCACAAAGCAATCTGTGGAGATGGGTTCATCAGAAAAGCCACAGCAAGAGAAGAAAATGATGGCAAATGGATCAGCGGACGAGCAAGTTTAAGAAGGCTGCATAACTTTTGCTACTGCTTATACGGCTGATATTCTCTAAAGGCCTCAGTCATCGCCCCAGCCAATAGCATATATATTTTAAGATTAAGAAAGGAAAAAAAAGAAGATAATTGGTAGCAAAAGAGAAGAGTTGGGGAGTGAGAGTGTTTGATATGAAGTTTTCTTGCTTTTTAATTTTGTGGAACTGATATCCAATGAAAATGCCAATTTAGGTGATGAAGAATTTGTGTAGAAACAAGGCAGTAAGAGTTGGTGTAGCTTGTGTTCATCACGTGGGCTGTGACCACTTCTTTGTCACTTTCTTTCTTCTTCTTCATGGAGTTTTAACTTTGCATGAATGGGCATGAAGGACAGCTGTTCATTGGCCTTGGGATGTGTCATTTCAACGTGATGCTGCGGTCAAGGAATTTCTTCTACTTAAACGATAATTTGCAATTAAAATTACAATTTCTATTTGCATTTGCATTGCACTCCAGGAACGGTGGACGATCATAGATGCTAAAATTTTTATTAAAAGAATGATGTGGGTGAAATTTTTAAATGAAAAGGATGGTTGTTAATAATACAAATTTTGAAGAAATTATATTTGTGGTGCTTGAAAAATGGTAAAAAAAAACTTTGCTTTTGGAATGCAATTATCAGTTTTCCTTTCTAAAAATGGAATGGGTGTGTCTAAGGTCCAGAATTTTATATTTGTGGACAGTGGCCAAGCCACGTTTTCTTTTAGACTTGAGAAAGTTTGTCCCTCTTCTAAAAAGATTTGCCCCTTTATTATTATAAAAGTTAAAAAAAAAAAAAAAACAAGCACATCTCGAAAACGACCGACAATCTGCGAAAAGCAACGACCTGCAAATCCACAGCTACCAGGCAGCAACTTCCTGAAAAACCTGATTAAGCATATGGACACCTAATCCAGCTTCAATAGCCATATTGGCCAAAGCATCCGCCACGCCATTTGCCCCGCGAGAGCAATAATGAATAAACACCGCTCTTTTTGTCTCGGCTAATCAGCTGTTTACATTGCATGAGAAGGTTAGCATGTCTCGCACTGTTGAAGCCTTCTTTAAGAACAAAACCCTGAGCCACTTTAGAATCCATTTTCACTTTCAGTTAGCTCCCTTGCCAAACTCAGCCCCTGAACGAAGTCTTGTAACTAAGCATGAGCATGAAACCTACATACCACCTCCCAAGGTGGTCCCTGATCACACCCTCCACCAACTCTAATGCCCGGATTCCCTTTCGACCAAATGCAAATTTTTGCACTTACACTCAACTAATTAAAAATTAAATTTTTAGTATTATTTTATTGATCCTTCATAATAATTTAATTATAATAATTCTAAAAAATTCATGAAGTATGAGTTAATTGAAAATTTATAATCCGATTAATAGGCTATGGGCTAGCTTTAGTAATGTTTGGGCTCAAACTGGAAAATTTAATATTTTTTAAAAATATTGTAGTAGGTATAATAAATTTAATTTTTTATTAAGTAATCACTCAAAATATTTATTAATATATCTAAATTGAGGTATTAAAATTATTTTGTTGTCATAGAAAAAATATAAAAGATTAATTAAAAAATAGTCATTCAAACTTACATTTGAATTAATAATTATTATTTTAGAATTAAAACACGCATTCTACAATTTTTTATTTTTACTCCCTCTCTTATTATATTAATTCGTAAATATATTTTTTATTTATCTTTTTTTCCCATTTGCTTTCTTTCTTTTATTTCACTAAAATAAAAAAAAAAATCTTATTTATATATATATAAGTAACTAAAATTAGTTATCTCAATTTAGATTTATTCTCAGCCTTTTTGTTAGGGTTCGGGTTTTCAATATAAAAGCCAGCTTTCTCATTTGGGCCTGTGGGTCTAGGCCCATGTTTGCCTCTCTCTTTTCTTTACTTCTTTTATTTATTGCAATTAGTTTAGATGAATATTAAAATTAATTAGTTTTCCAATTTAAATTCATATAAATCATTTTTACAATTAAAAAAATATTATTTTTTGAAATATAATAAATATTATTTAAATTAGTAACACTGGCATTATATTTTTTTATTGTTATACTGCTAATTAGAGCGGCTCATTTAGGTAAGTGCAAATTAAGACGGTAGATTGGGATATATTGAATCGGAACTCAAAAATATTAAAATAAGCAGAGAAGCAGAGAAGAAGAGAGAGAATCTTCCTTTAAGCTCCAACTGTCATGCAGCTCTCATATCTATTAACTTTAAACGCCCGTTTTACTCGTACTTGCCTTTTTCCTTTCTTTAACGGACTAACGCTGCTCTTTCCGTTAAACTCCACGCTGTTCGTCACACATCAGATCTTCACCTCATGCATGCCCTCATACATGTCATGTCAATATATGTATGTATGTACATGCATGCATGGTTGTTTGGGGCGATGATAAAATGACGTGAGGGTCGTTTATCGTATGGTGTTTTTGTCCCCAAGATTGGATTTCTTGGCTGTCACCCGTCGTCACTTGCGTCAATTTGAGGAAACTCTTTTTTCTGGAATTCCAGTTCCACCCTCCTGAAATTTCAATTATGCCCTGTCCTTGAAGAAACTAAGAGTATTAAAAATATTCATGTATAGAAAGTTATATGGTTGTTAATAAGATTTTTTAAATATAAAAAATTAATTTTTATTAAAAATAAAACATAAAATTACTTTTTGAAAATAGTTTAATTTTTCTTTAATTAAGAAAACTAAGAGATCCAAAATCCAATCAGAGATCTCCGCTTTCCTAATTTCTACCGACTTCTGTGAACCTGTGGCTCATGGGTGAAGGGCATTCTAGTAAATTAAACATGAGTTCCCACGTGGCCAACAGTAGTTAGTGGCGATTTTATTTTTTACTGCGCATGGACATTTTTTTAATAAATCGAAAGAGCTGAGATCGGGTGCATTCAGGCCCTGGCATTGACATTTAATGGGGTCCAACAGATTGATGGTCTGCATAAAATATACACGTGGTTAAAGAGAAATTCAGAATAGTTGGTGCAATTAAAAGTTGGTAATTGTAGACTAGCAATGGTGACATTTTTTATGATGTAAACTAAAAAAGTCAGTAGATCAAACAGTCCAGAATTATTTAGATTATTCCTTTTTTTTTTGCCATTTATAATATTTTTTAAAAAAAAATTAAGAAAGGAAACTGTGGGGACAAGTGGAGGTAATTATTCCAGAGAAACATTCTCCATTGCAGCTGTGATGTTCACTTTCACAAATTTGGGCCTGAGAAGAATAATACATTTTTAGTTGTCAAACATAAGACTTTAATTATAATATTGACAAGGAAGGGTAAAAAAAAAAAAAAAAAAAAATCTATTTTGGCACTTTGGATTTAGGTTTAGCATTCCACTGTTTCATAAAATAACCTTTTCTTATGTTTATATTTGAATACTAATCTTACATTTTCAAGGCGTTATCATTTTTTATATATAATTGGCGCTTTTTTTTATAGGAGAAAGAGCTAAAACTCTACATTATAGTATGCATGTTTGCTAAATCCATTGAGTCATATAAAAGCAAATAATGCAAGTCTTGGGAGAGAGCAGAGAGGACATGAACACTCATCGAAAAAGAAAAGGCTTCCTTAGCTATTCAGTCAGTACATGAGTTTGGTTCTTGGTAGACATGTCTGAAAGTTACTTAAAATTCAAATATAATCAATTTTTGGATAGCTAGTATCATTTGTCATAGTTCAGTTGGTAATTGCTATTTTACCTTGTAGCATATTTACTACCTCATTGTTATCACTTTCAAGAATAAAATATTTTGAACTCAAGTTAAGAACTAACTTGATGCCCTCATAGGCTGCCTTCAACTCCGCTCTAAGAACACTCAACTTACCAAAGTTTGCTGCAAAGCCCTTGATCCTGCCCCCATTGTGGTCTCTTATAAGGCCTCCCTCATAAGCCATGCTTGTCTCCAGATGGCACGAGCCATTTACATTGACTTTTCACATGTGCTCCCTTGACTTCTCTTAAGAAGCCTATATAATTCATTCATTCTCTACTTTATTTGCTCTTAGAATCTTTAAACAGACCCGATAAAAATCCTTAGCTCGAGTAACTGCTACTTGTATGACAAACTGGACATCTTCAGCTTTTTCTTAAAAAACAACTTCATTTCTTATGTGCCAAAGACCCCAACAGATTGCTCTAAACATTACCCGCCATTGCAAACCATTAGCATCTAGATGGAGGCTCTGCAAATTAGTATTTAACCAACCTTGAATATCAATATTGCGGGTGAAGAAGTTATCCCAATGTTTTCGTGGGGCCAGGCTCTTCCACACATTCCTAGTAAAGCCACAGTCGCGTAGTACATGTAGTGTAGTCTCAACATCCCTATGGCAAGCTTCATAGGTGGTTGTATTACTGATATGTCGCTGAGCCTTTTTGCATTTGTTAATAGCTTGTTGTACTTGGCTAGCCATAAAAATATCTTCACTCTCTGCGGTCCAGGCCATCGACATACAGTTTTCCAACTTCCATGGTGTAACACCCCTTACCCTATCAAAGAGTAGATAGAGCAAGGAATGTCACAAACTATACCTTTTTAGATATATCAGGACTAAACAATTTCTTTTATCTGTAAATACCAAGTTTTTAGGTAATGCATGTAACTTTCATCAAGTGATTAAAATAAATGTGAGATTTCTAAACCAAAATTTTTCGGCAGAATTTCCTCTGTTTCATTAGCACTTTAACCTGTAAACTAACAACTATCATTTGATATCTTACTATTTTTTATTACATAATCTTTACAACTCACTCTATTTAATATGTACATGCCAAAATAAAACTATACTATGACTCAGAGACTCAAAAGAACCAGCTATGATAATGGCCTTGGTATCTGATGTAGACCTTTGATGAACTTCGCGTGCCTACTTTATCTACAACCTGCGTGAGGTAAAAACCAACACGCTGAGCTAAGGCTCAGTGGGTGATAACAACAAATAACAAAATAGCGTAAACAAGTTCACGTTTACAGATAATCAGAATAAAAACATCTTCTTTTTTCCTTTATTGCACATTTTCTATTCATAGCAAATCACCACAGCTTAGTGCATGTAATAGATGCAAACATATTAACACTCACTAATAAGTTCACAAAATCAAGTATCAATCTTTTCTCATGTGGCTTCAGTTGTCTAGAAGCATAGGCAATCACTTTACCTTCTTGCATCAAAACACATCCAAGTCCATTGTGAGAAGCATCACTGTATATGATAAATTCCTTGCCAGAAATAGGTTGTGTAAGTATTGGTGCTTCCGTGAGCATAGTCTTCAATCTGTCAAAGCTTGCCTGACATCTATCATCCCACACATACTTAACATTCTTATGTAGTAATTTAGTCAATGGAGCTGCTATAAGTGAAAACCCTTTCACAAACCGTCTGTAGTACCCAGCTAGACCCAAGAAACTCCTGATCTCTGCAACATTCTTTGGTGGCTTCCATTCCAGTACAGCTTTAATCTTCTGTGGATCTACCCTGATTCCCTCTGCTGATACAACATGTCCCAAAAATGTTATTTCATTGAGCCAAAAATCACATTTACTGAACTTAGCATAAAGTTGCTTTTCCCTCAGAGTCTGTAATACTATCCTCAAATGTCTGTCATGGTCTTCCCTAGTTTTAGAGTATACCAGAATATCATCAATGAATACTACAACAAACTGGTCTAAATATGGATGGAAGATACGGTTCATTAGATCCATGAATGATGCAGGTGCATTTGTTAGCCCGAATGGCATAACCAGGAACTCATAATGTCCATATCGTGTCCTGAATGCAGTCTTAGGCACATCTGCCCCTTTAACTCTCAACTGATGGTAACCCGATCTCAAATCTATCTTAGAGAAAATACTGGCCCCTTTCAACTGATCAAACAAATCATCTATTCTGGGCAGTGGATATTTATTCTTTATAGTTACCTTATTCAATTGTCTGTAATCAATGCACAATCGAAGAGATCCATCTTTCTTTTTCACAAACAACACTGGTGCACCCCATGGTGAAACACTAGGTCGAAGAAAGCCCTTATCAAGTAATTCTTGTAACTGTATTTTCAACTCTTTCAATTCTGTAGGAGCCATTCTGTACGGAGCAATTGAAATAGGTGCAGTGCCTGACACAACTTCTATAGCAAAATCCACTTCCCTTTCTGGAGGTAACCCTGGCAACTCTTCAGGAAATACATCTGGAAAATGACATATTGTGGGTAGGTTTGACACACTAGGACCTTCCTTCTTAGTTTCAGTCACACTGGCTAGATAAGCTGTACAGCCTTTTCTAATCAATCTCCTAGCTGTAGTGACAGATATGACATTAGAGAGGTAATCTGACCTCTCACCCACAACTATAACCTCAGAACCCTCTAATGTTTTGAGTGTGACTCGCTTTAACTTACAATCAACTATGACATGATGTCTAGCCAACCAATCCATGCCCAAAATCACATCAAACTCTCTAAAAGGTAACTCTATCAGGTCACCTAAAAAGGTATGACCTTGCACACATATAGGACAATCTCTGTAAACTCTATTCACAATCACAAGATGTCCTAAGGGATTGGTCACTGCTATGTCATGCTCTAAAGGTTCTACTTCAATTCCCTTCTCATTATTGATGGGTATGCTGGTGTATGAATGTGTGGAACCAGGATCAATTAATGCATAAATATGTTTGCCAAAGATAGAAAATTTACCAGCAATAACATCTGGTTTGTCCTGGTCTTCCCTTGCACAAATAGCATATGCCCTGGCAGGTGCTCTAGTGTCTGGTCTATCTACTGTCTCTGATACTCTGTTACTCTGAGCACTGCTAGATTCACCTCTACCTCTACCTCTGCCTCTAGACCCTGTCGGCAAAGATCTCTCTGTCTGTATAGGCTGCACTGACTGGCCTCTAGGACAATCCCTCATAAAGTGGTCTGAGCTTCCACATAAGTAGCAAGCCCCAGTCAATCTCCTACATACTCCACCATGTCTCCTGCCACAATGCTCACATACTGGTGGCAACCCTCTGCCTGGTCCTCCTGTACTGGATACTGAAGTAGTCTGCTGTCCAGACCTCACTACTGAACTCTGCCCCGGTCTCTGACTCTGCCTAGGTAGTCCTCTTTGCCCTGTCTGCTGAAATTCCCTATGTCTCTTACTACTTGTCTGAGATATAGAGGATTGTCCCTGATACTGGCTCTGGCTCCTTTTCTGTTGCCCTTTTTGCTTTCTACTTTGCTCTTCTTCTTTAATTCGTTCTAGGCTGTGGGCCGTCTCTACTAAAACTGAAAGTTCCTTGATATGCATAGCTGTGAGGTACATCCTGATATCAGCATGTAATCCCTACTCAAAGCGTCTACATCTCTCTTCCTCTGTAGGAACTATCTCCGTGGCATACTTACTAAGTCGGACAAATTCTCGCTCGTACTCAGTTACTGTAAGCCTGCCCTGTCTGAGGTATAAGAACTCCCTCCTTCTCTCCTCTATATATAAGGCCCCAACATACTTATTTTTAAACTCTGACAAAAAGAATTCCCAAGTCTGGCGCTCTGGTCGAACCATCTGTGTTAAAGTTGTCCACCATCGATACGCTTCATCTTTTAGCAATGATACTGCACACATCAAGCTCTCTACTGGTGAACACTGTAGCTGCTGTAAAACCCTTTCTGTACTTTCTAACCAGAATTCTGCAGCTGAAGGATCATCTTCCTTTTTACCTCTAAATTCTGTTGCACCATACTTTCTGAGTTTTTCTATTGGAGGCCTAGCTACCACAGGTGGGGGAACCTGGACTGCTACAGGTGGTGGTGGTGGTGGTACCTCTGGTACATTTTGTGTAACCCTCCTAATCAACTCAGCTATTTGCTGAAACAATGCATCCTGCCCTAGTCCGCCAGCAGCAGCAGGTGGAGGAGCAGCAGCAGGTGCAGGAGCAGCAGGAGCTACAGCTGTCTCAGAGGGAGCATGATTCTCTACCTCTTCATCTGCTGCTCTCTGTGACTCAGATGACATCTTTTATATGACCTAAAGACACAAAGAAGAGATTTACATCAGAACCATATCATAGCTGTAACTCATTTTGGCATGTACATATATGACACATATACACCTACATACTATGACCTAGAATCGCCTAAACCTTTGCTCTGATACCACTAATTGTAACACCCCTTACCCTATCAAAGAGTAGATAGAGCAAGGAATGTCACAAACTATACCTTTTTAGATATATCAGGACTAAACAATTTCTTTTATCTGTAAATACCAAGTTTTTAGGTAATGCATGTAACTTTCATCAAGTGATTAAAATAAATGTGAGATTTCTAAACCAAAATTTTTTGGCAGAATTTCCTCTGTTTCATTAGCACTTTAACCTGTAAACTAACAACTGTCATTTGATATCTTACTATTTTTTATTACATAATCTTTACAACTCACTCTATTTAATATGTACATGCCAAAATAAAACTGTACTATGACTCAGAGACTCAAAAGAACCAGTTATGATAATGGCCTTGGTATCTGATGTAGACCTTTGATGAACTTCGCGTGCCTACTTTATCTACAACCTGCGTGAGGTAAAAACCAACACGCTGAGCTAAGGCTCAGTGGGTGATAACAACAAATAACAAAATAGCGTAAACAAGTTCACGTTTACAGATAATCAGAATAAAAACATCTTCTTTTTTCCTTTATTGCACATTTTCTATTCATAGCAAATCACCACAGCTTAGTGCATGTAATAGATGCAAACATATTAACACTCACTAATAAGTTCACAAAATCAAGTATCAATCTTAACTAAGATCTTAGCCCTTATAAACACATAGTAGGATCGACTAGGTAGATAAGGAGTTATAACGGTAGGCACAGGGTGCCGAACGGTAGGCTCAGAGGCCAAATCTGTGATAGCAGAGCTCTGTGGCCATGCTTATGAGGTACCAGATATGTAACCTCAAATATAGATCATGTATCGGTAGCAGTACTGCGAACTCTGTATGTTTATATGGCATGCCATACCCTTATACTAACCTCGACTCCTATTACGTTTACCAGGGCCAAGTACTATTAATTCAATGTATCAATGTAAAATGCATGCCATTTGAAGCTATTTGAATTCATTTTCCAAGTTACATATATCATATGCCAAGAATTACAATATGGAAAACTCATGGCAAATAGTGCAAAACTTTATTGACTTAGCATTTTAATGTAGAAAACTACATTCTGCCATATATTGCATCAACTTTTCAAGTAGTTTAGAGTTATAATTTAACTTCAGTTTCTTCAGAAGAAATGTACATTTATGTCTTATCTTTCCAACAAGGTATGATTCATACAATTCTGATCATCCTAACTTAAGTTATGAATTTTTCTTTACAAGCTGCTCAATCAGGTCTTAATCAGTCCAGTATTAGTACCTGTTTATAGTATCACAAAAATTAGCAGATTCATACATTTCCATACAAATTCAAGCTTAAGTGTCTTCTACAAAGTTTTAGGTATACTTCTTAGGATTCATTTGGCACTGGTATTAACAAATTTCACTGAGTACATAATTAGTTATAGTATAATCAATACACACTGTTCCGGATGCACTAACTCTGTATCCAGTTTAGGTTCACTTCAAATTTTCATCATCTTACCTACAGATTCAGAATTTGGTCAATTCATAAAAGTTTTAGCTCTTTGTCTTAGCTTTCATTTGGTATATCTTAGGCCTAATTTCAATAACCACACAATAAGTTATAAGAATATTAACACAAGCTGTCCTGTTACAACCTATTCTGCCAGATTTGCACTTTTAGCTCTCATGTTAAATTTCTTTACTCTAAGCCTTTCAAACATCATTTTAACATTCATATAACATATTTAGACAATCAAAACAACATTTCCAGCAAGTAAAATCAACCCCTAATTTCACTTATTCATGGCAGAATCAAAGGAAAACAGAAAAATCATACAAACACCAAACCTTTCTTGGATTCCTTCTTTCTTTTCCTCTTCTAATCTCTAGCTATCTCCTTTCCCTTTGATGTTCCTTCACCTAGGTAGATTTATGTCTTAGGAAAGGATTGAATAAACTATAAATTAAAGCTCTATAATGAAAATTCATGCATGAAGAAATGAGAAGATGTTATTTCCTTCACCTTTCTAAGCTTACCTTGGATTTTTAAGCTTGGTGTATATGGAACCCTAAACCTTTCTTCTTCAATTCTTTCACTATATGGCTGTTCCTTTAGCTCTTGATCTTAGGATAGATTTTGGTTAAAGGAAGAAGTTGTTTTGGTGAGGTTTGGCTTGGCTTTGGTGGAGTTTGGCTTGGCTTTGGTGGAAGGAAGACAAAACAAAGCTTTGGTTTTTGTCAATGGGTGAGCTACGGCAATGGTGGAGGAAGAAAGAAGAAAATCCCTTTTTCTTTTTTAAATTTTCATTTCTCCTTTCCTTAGTTAAGTGACACATGGAAAGTAAACTTTGACTTTTATGTTTTAACTTTCCATATTTACACTTTAACCCACTAAACTCTTTTCCATGTTTCAATTTAGTTTTTTAAATTTTCAATAATCATATATTGACCTACTAAAATATGCTTTTAGCCTTTCGAAGTCCTTTTCATTTAAGCAAGCATGACGAATATAAACAAACACCTCAAGCAAGCACGTCGGAAAACCCTAAGCACCTTTCGAAAGTGACTCGTTCCCGACTCGCTAATCACACTGTCTGCTTTATTTCTGAATACGTATGTTTCTTTATTTGAGTTTTCTATGATTCAGTTATTAGCAGTTTAGAGTTATGCTAGCACATTCCCTAAGGCCACTTACTCTAGTAGTGAAATAGCCTAGCCCTACCTAGTGATGTCACTGCTTTAGCTATGTGTTTGAGGATGTTACACATGGCTTCTATCAATGCTGATATCTGCAAGATAAAAACAAGTAGATTTAAGGTTAAACATACCTAAACTTGAGAATTTCCATAGCATTATGTCAGTATCCATGTGCAGCACAGGAGGAGAGACATTCGCAATCTGTAAAATCACTGAGGCTAGTAAATAGCTATCGAAACTAGGCCAATGTCATGTTCCTTCAAGAGTTATGTAATAGCTTACAAATTGTTGTCTCAGGTCATTAGGCACCTCCTACGTACAAAGTCCAAAAGCTTCATCCACTTGGCAGCCAGTCATCTTCCTAGAATTTGATCATTCTCCCATCACCCAAAGACTAAGTGATTGCTTCCCAGAACTTGTCCTAGATCTTCATAATTCCCCTCCAGACATTAGAGGCCTTTCTGACTTTAACATGTTCTAGTAATGGTTCTATTATTTTGTATTTAGTCCTTAATATATGGACCCAAAGAGCTTCAGGACTGCTCACCACACTCCACACTAACTTGAGTAAAAAGATCATATTCATTGTTCTAGCATCTCTGAAGCCTAATCTACCCATTTTCTTCGGAAGTAGAACTTGACTCCATGGGATAAGGTGGACTTTCCTACGGTTGTCACCGCTCCCCCAGATGAAATTCTTGCATAATTTATCAATATCAACATAGATGGAATCGGGAGAATACGAAGTTTGAATGGTATAAGTAAGGATCGACGAAAGAGTGGATTGAGCTGAAGTTATTCTTTCAACTAAAGACAACTTGTTAGCGTTCCAATTGTTAAGCTTTATTCTAATCTTGTTTCTCTTAGTGGCACAAGTATGCAAAAGCGGGACTCCTAAATATTTGCTAGGATCATGAGTTTCTTGTACTCCAAGCTTTCCACAAATTGCTTATCTGGTCAGCCTACTTGTTTTTTTAGAGAAAAAAATACGAATTTTGTTTCTATTAACTCGTTGACCAGAGCTGCTACAAAAATTTTCAAGCACTTTGTTGATTACTTTTGCTTGATCACTTGAAGCCTCTGCAAACAAGACAAAGTCGTTAGCGAAAAATAAATTGGAGATTAAAGGTCCTTCTTTATTAATGCGAAATGGTTTCTAAGTTTGTTGAGCTATAACCTTGTTAATCCCATGTGCCAATCTTTCCATGCATGGCACAAAAAGATACGAGGAGAGATGATCCCCCTATTAAATACCTCGAGTTGGGGAAAAGTGATTAGTGAGAGTACCATTTTAGAGAACCTGCATAGTAGATGTCACGCAATTCATGATAACCTATATAGTACTAGCCGGGAAGCCAACATTAGATAGCGTATCCTCCAGATAAGCCCATTTAACTCTATCATAAGCTTTCTCTAAGTCAACTTTAATAGCAAAAAAACCTTTCTTGCCCATTCTGGATCTCATCAAGTGGATCACTTCATGTGCAACAATTATATTATCAACTATTTTCCTGCCAGGCAAAAGCTAGTATGATTAGAATGAATTATATTAGGTAAGACATGCTTAATCCTGTTGGCAAAAACCTTAGTGATGATTTTATAAATGACAATGCAAAGAGAGATGGGTTTGAAATCAGAGATAAACACCAGATTTGCTATTTTAGGGATGAGACTTATAAGGGTTATGATTTATTCTTCCTATCATAGGATGACCTGCAAAAGCACACCGAACCTCATTACAAACTTGATTCCCCACAACCTCCCAGTTTTTTTGAAAAAAGCCTGCATGGAATCCATCTGGCTGGGGCTTTCCATGGCTTCATCTCAAAGAGAGCTCCTCTAATCTCATGTGTGGACACATGAGCAGAAAGATTAGTTAGAACCTCATCTGGTATAAGAGCAAATTTACCTCTTATACTGTATATTGGGGTATTTGCGTAATCATCTAGGTAAAGATTTTTGAAAAAAGTACAAGCCAGATCTTGTAAGGCTTGTTGATCAGTGACCCACTCATTCTTATCATTTCTCAACATCTCGATCCGATTTTGCTTCCTTCTCATCATAGTCTTTGCATGAAAATAGGATGTGTTCCTATTCCCCCAGTTTATCCCTTCTGAATGAGCTTTTTGAAACCAAATCCACTCCTCTCTTTTTAAAATGATATCTAGCGTGTGTTGAAGTTTCTTTTTGAGATTGTAAAGAGACTTGGGCCATTTTGTTTCCAGACTGTGTTGAATACCATCAATCCTGGCAAGAAGTTTTCTTTTATGGTAAAACACATTCCCGAAGACTTCTCTATTCCAATTTCTGAGGTCATTTGATAACAGATTTAGGTTGTCTATAAAATCACCATCGGTTCTTCACCTGTATTTCAACATACGAGTAAAAGATGCATGGGTCAACCATGCAGCCTGAAAACGAAAAGCCTACTCCCTATTTTGTTCTTGCCAGAAGCTTTTTAGTCTAAGGAGCGGTCGATGATCAGAGTGGGTCCATTGCAGGTGAAACACACAGCTGTCAGGATAGTGGGATCGCCAAGTATCATTCCCAAGCTCTGTCCAACCTTTCAAAAAGGCTGCCCCTTCTCCAGGTAAAATCAGGCCCTTTATAGCCAAGATCATACATGCAAGCATCTTTCATCCAAGATATAAAATCAGAAGAGATGCCTAACCCATGAGCAGCGCCTCCTTTCTTCTCATCAGCAGTGAGCAAAGCGTTGAAATCCCCTGCAAGGAGCCAAGCTTCACCTGGATGTACTCGGAATGCAGTCAAATTCCTCTAGCGAGTCTTTCGAATGCTAGTTACTAGACTTCCATACACTGCTGTAAACCATAAAGGGGAGAAATTAGCACTCTTAATATGAAAATAAACAAAATGTTTATTGTTTACACAAAAAGAAAGGTTTCAGTCTGAGTTTCATAACACCCATATGCCTCTCGAGAAACCATTGGCTTCGACTCGGTGCGACCTACCAAAATTCAACTTCTTAATAACATTATCTACTTGAGCGCCATTAATATGAGTTTTTAGTAGCACCATTAAGCTCGGATTATGTTCCTGCAGAAGCAATTTAAAATATCTAAGGAAATCAGAGCCTCTAGCTCCTTCGTAGTTCCAGATGAAAATTGACATTAAAAAGGACGAGAAAGGATATGAGTACACTTTAAACCCTTGAGTAGGTGTCACAATATGGTTTCTCTTCAAAAGAGCTGTTACTCTTAATCTCCTCATCCTCCAACATGTCATCAGGGGACCTTCTAAACTACTACGATAGCATTCAAGTTGTCCCAGGTCTCTTCTCAATTGCAAGCCCTGCTCAGATGGGCTAACATTGGGTGGCCGTGCATGCGGGGAGAGAAAATATTTCATCTGTACGTGGAAGTTTACGTGACTTTCCATTTGCACGGTTTGTGACGTGCTGGGCCCCACTTCTTCCTATGAATTAATTACGATCATATAATGTTTTCTCGAATCTAGAGAAGATGGAGCCCAAACTTCATGCACGTCAACATGGCTTGAGGAAATACTTTTGGCAAACAGCTTGAGGGTGAACCATGGGAGTCCATTCAAGATTTTCTACCATAATTACTTCATTTGAAGCCTCCTTTTGATTAATCAACTTATTTGGCCTTTTTCCTATGATTGAGACATCTTTTTTGTCACCCCTCTTTTACTCCTATTTCTTTCCTTATATTGGCCCTCTTGCCCGTTCATGGCAACTTCTTAGAGATCCATCTTTTCCATTTCTGTATTAGCTTCACTTTCATTTCTAAGGATTTCAAAACAAGATCCAGTCTTCTCCGTTTTATTCGGTTTTTTCCATATTCTCCTTCTATGGCTATTTGTTATGCCATGATACTTGCATCTACTCCCCGAAAAGATTTTGTTTCTCTAGCTCTGTTCTAGTCTGCTCAGGGTTAGGCATTCCGTCATTGCCGGAAACACCTCCTTGAAAGAACAGGAATTGCTTTAATGACCAATTCATCCACACTCAAAATAGATTTGTGGCAAACTTTCGTATTCAACCTGTTGAACTCTATTTTTAACGCTAACTTTCGATTTGAGTGGCTTTCTCATATCCACTAACACAACAATTGGAGCAAATTTTCCCCAGAGCATATCAAAAGTATTATAGTCAATTTTTATCACCCTACCCATGGAAGAGCCAATTCTATCTAACATCTTTTCATGGTATAGATGCATCAGAAGGCCTGGTATTACAACATACTTGATCTTGTCCTAATTAACATCAAAGGAAGGGCTCCAAGATTATACGAGGACATATGCCCCTGACACAACCCATGGTCCTTCCAACATGACTTTATAATTATCCTCATCATATGAAACTGAACTAGAAAAAAAGTTGTTTCTAAGGTCAAGAAGTTTTACATTATCAATATTCCATAAAGAATGTAATCTTACCGACATGGCCATGTACCCAAGTCGTTGCCCTAACAGTTGAATAATCACGGATCGTTTCCATTTCTTTGCCAGTTTCTGCTCCAATTGATCTGAAAAATCAATGATAGGTATAGGTCCATCACAAATCACCGTGACATCAAAGTCCTCAAAATCCTCATTTATTTCCTCTTCTGGACATGCTTCAACATCCATCTATGTGATTCCAATAACCTTGTCCTTGAAGGAAGTCCCACTACTTGTCAAGCCATAGGCCCTATCTCGCAGCTTACATTTTTTGATAGCACAATCCTAGTCTACCACCTTCTCAGCCTTCCCTTTCTTAAGAGCTTCAGCCATTACTTTAAATATTTGTTGTGGCTCCTCTTGTCCTTAAATTTTTTATATATAATTGGATTTAACTGCATTACTCAGCCTTACATACGACTCTATTATCAATAGATTAAAACTGTTGAGGAAAAGATATATTTTATTGCTAGAATAATAAAATAGGGTTTAGGCACCATGTACAAGATGTATGAATACCCTCAATAACAGACCTTAAAAAAAAGCCCACGAATGAGCTCAAAGAGAGCAAACCATAGAGCCTCTAATTTGACTCGAAAGAAGAACTCACCTGGAGAGGAAAGCTCAATCATTATCGGTGGAAAATAGGTTATCTGCTACAATAGGAGAACTTTTTATTATATAGGATACAAGACATGGAAACAATTTCAGCTATAGATAAACATACACTCATAAGCTTCAAGTAGGTTCTAAAAACTCAAAAGAAAAAGCTCTTTAATTTACTTAGCTTTGAGTTGCAACTTGCATGCAAAGAGCCATGAGAACTAGCAAACTAGCGAACTAGCATGAAGCAAAGACATCACATGAAGATTTGCTCATGCAACTTTTGAGATGCCAAACAATGAAGTTAACTATTTAGTAGACCTAAGATGAAAGCACAATAGTAAAACAACCTATGAATAAAATTGATGGCCAAAATTCTATAGTGTTCGTAAGCTTTGAGGATCATCATTGATAGCTTCCAAGACTAGCACACATTTGAGGTGGACCATTCCTAGAACAAAACTCTCACCAACATCTCAAAAGCAACCAAAATGTAGAATATTTTAAACCCCTTTTGTAATATACCTCTAAAAATGAGCAATGTGCCATAGCGTGAGGAATTAATTTTGGCATTTGTAGGTCTGTATCAAATTATTTAAATTTATTTTTTGAAAACTAAAAAATAAGTTATTTCATTTTTTTACAACATATAAAGAGATAATATTTGACAACCTAAGGAAGTAATAAAAATAACCAACTAAATATACATGATTTTATTACTTATAAAATTTAAAATTCTTTAAGTGAGTTATTTTCAATTAAATAAAATTTTAATATGTATAATTTTACGTCCTTTTATTAAAAAATAAAGCAAAAATTTGAAAAGTGAACTTACACTTCTTTATTATTTTACTTAATATATTCCTCATAATCTCATAAAATTTTAAATCTGAAATAATTAAATATATTTTTCTATAAAAGTAAGTACAATAATTTTCATAATTTTGTAATGAGAATTAGAAGGGCAAAGTTGTCATTTACTAATGAAGCTGTGATCTGGAGATATGTGGCATAACATTCACGACCATAGGAATTGATTTCAATTCATAGGCCATACAGTGGGGACAGAGAGATTTTTACATTTTTATTTTTTTCTTAATTTTTCTGTGTGATAATTTTGACAAAATTATAATTTCAAAGGGATAAAATCCTATGGGCGATGGTGCACGTGTAAGTGTAAGGGGAATGGGGGATTTTTTTGGAATGGATGGTGGAATTAGATGTCTGTCTCCATTTTATAACAATTTTGAAAATAATATTTATTATTTTTGTTAAATTAAAATATTAATGTTTAATAATTAAAATAGTATATTATAAAAAAATTATTCTAGCATTTAATTAATTATTATCTGAATAATATTTTTTAAATTAAAAAATTAACTAATACTTTTTTTTACAATAAAAATAGCAAAAACAAGAACACGAGGGCAGAGTCCAATCGATGACAGTACCGTATTGAGAACTCCACCATGCGGTTTTATTTAATTTATTTTAAACCTTTTCCCCTTGGCCACGGGTTTATAATAGTTAAAGTGGGCCTACGACCCTTCAACGGTCATGATTGAGACCCTCAAACGAACAAAAAGTGTTCATTTCATTGATCCAATGCCAAATTAAACTATTTTTATGGGAAATAATTTATATTTAAAATATTTTTTAATAAGATAATTTATTTTATATTAAAAAAATATATATAGCAAAGTTAATAAAATTTTTAAAATTTAGAAATGATTTAATTTTTTAATTGAAAAAATATTTTTATTAATTAATTTTTTATTATTTCAAATTAAAAAATATTTTTATGTAAATCATACTGGAGTTTAAAAGATATGCTTGCGAAGCAAAAGAAAAGGAACACTGAGGACACATGGCAAGTATCAACACCATTGGGTTGGATAATATGGTCTGAATAAGCACACACAAAAGTTTCCAACATCAGACCCAATGGGACAATCCAGTAAATAACAGCAAATCGAATGCCATTTTATTAGCTCAAGAAGCCACATATCCTAGCAGGCTGACTGTTGTTTTTTCCTCTTACAAAAGTATAAAAAATAGTATGCGATCTTATGATTTTTTTTTCTTTTAAAAATATTAATACAAAATTTATATTATGAAATATTAATTTAATAAATAAAATTATATATTTTAAAATAAAAATAAGAAAATTATAGTATATTTTTTAATTAATAATTATATTTTATTTATTATATTAATTTTTTTGACAATATTAAAAAATTATCATTATTTTTTAAATTAATAAAATAATTCCGACAATTTTTTACTTTAAATTTTAAAACGGATAATCATTACATACTGTTACTTTTTAAATATGCTGCAATATATAAATTTAAGAAGTCTTTGAAATGAATAATATAATTAATATATTATATTTAAATAATATATCGTCATAATTTAATTGTAAGTATGCATTTTATTATAAGCAATTATATTGATTGGTTTTATATTTACACGAAAAATTAATGAAATAATTGTAAAAAAATCTTGGTTCATTCTTATTTTATTAAATATACTATAAATTATAAAAATTAATTAATATATTATAAATTAATTATCCAATTAGAAATGTGATATTATTATTCCAATAAATACAAAAAAAATTAATATTTTAATATAATTTAAATATATAATTATATAAAATACTTTAAACTTTATAAATTTTAATAATTATATTAATTTTTTTAATAAATATATTTCAAATCAGTTTTTAATTTATTTTATTTTTATTTTGATTAAACTTACTTATAATTTTAAATGACACAGTTTTAATAATTTTAGATGACACGGTTTTAATAATCAATAATTCATTTTTTTTTTTATTTTATATCAATGAATGTGATTTCTTATATAGTTATTAATTATGAGTGTTTTGTTAATAATACTATTAATAAATTAAGAATCATAATTTTTACTTTTCAAAAAATAATTATATTTATTATATTTATTTTAATAGAATTAAAAGTCAATAATCAATTTAATTAATAAAATATAAAAAATAAATTTAATTTATGATTATATTTTATATATTATATAATAAATTTATACATTTTAGATTTATTAAATATATTATTATTGATTTTCAGCCTAATCAAAATGAATATAATAAATATAATTAATTTTTTAATCAAGAAAATCGTGATTTTTAATTTATTATAATTAATATTATTATAATATTTATGACTTATGACTACACAAAAGTTGCATTTGTAGATTAAAAAAATTAAAAAATAAGTTATCGAGTCTTAAAAATATTTTGTCCGAAACTATAAATAGATTAAATCAAAATTAAAAATTAAATAAAATTAAAATATTAATTTAGAGTATATTTATTAAAAGAAAAGTTTAAGATATAATTATTAAAATTGATAAAATTTAGAATTTTTTTAGTAATTATTAATTATATTAAAATATTAATTTTTTTGCTAATTAAAATAATAACGTGATATATTAAATCTAATAGATTTAATAGTGAAATTTAACAATAAATATAAATAAATTTATATAATTAATTTAAAATATATTAGTTAATTTTTATAATTCGGAGTATATTTGTTAAAATAGAAAGTTTAGAGTTTTTTTGGATTATTTTAAAATTAATTGATATTATAAATTTTTTTATTAATATATATATTTAACACAAATTTTATAAATGTATAATTTTTATTTTATTTTTATATATGAGTTATACTCAGTTTAAATTTTTAATAGACACTTATAAAATTTTGAAATTTAACAGTTATAATGAGTTAAATAGTTAAACATTTTATAAAAAGTCAAGTCTCAAATAGAAATCACAATTTTTTTTTTAAAAAAAAAACAAAATATAGTGTTAAAAACCAATCACTGGGAAATTATAATGTTAACTGATTTTTTTGTAAAACTCAGTTAAATAATACATTATATGCATGAACAAATTTATAATTAATTTAACTTTATTTTTATCAATCAAATATTTTTTTATATTTTTGTAATTAAATAAATATATATATTTTAAATATAAAACATAAAATTAGCCATTTATATTTTAAATCAAGTCCAACGTATCATTTTGACTTTCGTTTTTAATAATAAATTTAAATATTAACATTTTCATAATTTTTTTAATATAATTACATATTATTATGTTACTATCCAATTAGCCACTAATGATCGTTGCGTATCTAATACTCAAACTAAAGTCCATTCCCGAAAAAAAAAAAAATAGATTTGAAACTTTTTAGAACTTACTAATCAAGCCGACTCATCATAATACCATTCAATATGCGACTAAAGTATATCGGACTGACTGGGAGCCCAGACCTGCAAGAAGAGAGTCTAGCTCGTTTGATTCCAGCTATGCCGCGGTCCTATCAGCACGTGCATTGAAAGAAAATTAAATTGACGCTTGACGAGAATGGGTAGACAAATATTTTTATACGTACGATTCTGCGTGATAGAAACAGGTGATACTATAGTAAGATGGTGGTTATGCATCACTAGAAACCAGGAAAAAAGACAGGCCCAGGAGTATCCGGTTGAGATTGAGCCCTAGAGAAGAGACGGACCTAAAGCCCTTTGGAGCCCACTAATCAAGTTGACCTATACGAACACCATCCAACTAGCAACTAAAACAGGTCAAGCTGACTAAGAGCCTGCTATAAAGGAGTCTAACTCGTTTGATGTGACGAGAAATAGAAAAACAGACCCAATTATGCCGCGATCCTATTAACACGTGCGTTGGAGGAGAAATGTACTCTCATACATACGGCTTTACGTAATAAAAATAAAAACAAATTAATTAACAGTGTGATGATTATGCGTCACTTAAAAATAAAAAAATAAAAAAGAAAAACGTGACCCTCCAAATTAAGTTTATACAAACTCAAAAGTATTATTTTTTTATCTCAGAACGTCACCCACTGAAAAATAAAATTTTATAACTAATATTTAATAACTTAATTTTATAAAATTTTATTATTAAAAATAAAAGAAAAGGCGTGTTTAATACAAAGGAGTTATATGCGCAGCCTTGAATTAAATACGCTTTTTTTTTTAAATTTATAATGATAAAACTTCATAAAATTCACGATTTAAATAATTATATTATTATAAATAGCAAGTATTAAATGTTAATTACCAACTTTAGAATATGAATTGAATTTTTTTATAAAATTAGAATCAAATAATATAATAAATCTTTAAATTAACAATATAATCGCATATGTAACGGATGATGGTGAGTGGATGCGTGCATAGCATGGGCATGAACATGGACATGACATAGACATAAGCATAGAAGGAGAGAAGAGGAGGGAGGAGAAGAAGAGCATTTGACTTCATTTTCTTAGAGAGAGAAAGGAAGAAATAAAAAGAAAAGAGAATGAAGAAGGGCAAAATTCAATCCTATCGAATACAATTTTGACGTCCGCAAGGACACCCAAAGCCTCAAACTTTCTCTCTCTAAACATACACACACTCTCTCTCTGGATACAGCAGAGAACAGGGCACACAACTCACATACTGATAGAGAGAGAGAACAAAAAAAAAAGCGAACTTGAAAAAGAAGGTAGATTTTTGGCGAGCTCAGCAACAAAAACCCTAGAGTAAGAGACCCTTTGGACTTAAACCAGTTCCTTCTTCGTTTCTATTCGATAAAGAGAAGTTACCCTTTTTTGTTTGATTATAGAGAATTTTTGGGATTGTGGTATATGCTTTTGGTTAGAGAAATCTTTCTTGCTCACTGTTGTCCCTCTCACTACCGTTAATTGTAAGTTATATTCTTTTTAGCTATTTTAACTCGGGCTTGGCTTTTGTTTCAATACCCATTTTTTATTCACGTATTGGTAGCTTTGGATCTTTGATTCAGTATATTGGCCTCGATCAAGGTAGTTTTTGTTTTCGTTTTTGCATTTTTGTTGTAGTAACTCTGTTTCCTTTCCGCAAAGTTTCAATTTTGCAGTAATTTCGAAGCCTTTTTTCTTTCGGATTTTGCGATTTGAATTTGAAAGTGGTTTTATTTATTGGATTCTCTTTAATTCTGGTGGAACCTTTTGTGATTTTGTGAGTTCTGGGGATATGGGTTTGTTGTGGTATTTGATTGAACCTAATTTATGGGGATTTTCATTTGGGCTCTACTTGGCAGTGTAAAGATGCTGAAATTTTTAAGGTTTTTTTTCTGAGCTGTTTTTGGTGGTCGATGTTTCATTTCTTATTTTTTAAGCTTTAAATGTAGCTACTTCTGTTGAAATGGATCTAAAACTGCCGCTTGTTTGGTTCAGAGATTCATGCGAGGACCATTAAGAGATTTCTGGTTGCGTGAAGATAGTGCGACTCTAGAATGTTCAGAATCAAGTGTTCCTTTGCTTTTGTTTACTTTGGTCTGTGGTTTGTGCTTGTTAAATCACAACACCATCTGCTTAGGCACAGAACTTACACGCTCCAATCGGTGCACAATAAGGACTTCAAAGTCAGCAGCCTTAGATGTGGAGTTGAAATGCTAAGTAGGTGGAGCTGTATGCGTCTTCTATTCTGAATGATTATGTAATCCTAGGCTTATTCTATTCATGTTGTTTTAGATAGTTGAAAACTTCAGGAGTGCTTGTAGACTGTCATTCTTGATAAAATGGTACCCTCGGGGCCACCCACACCAATTGGTGGGGCCCAGTCTGTTTCTCCTTCTCTTTTGAGATCAAATTCAGGATTACTGGGAGCTCAAGGAGGTCCTCTGCCTTCTCAAAATGCATTCCCTTCCTTAGTTTCCCCGCGTACTCAGTTTAATAATATGAATATTCTTGGAAATATTCCCAACGTGTCCTCCTTCCTTAATCAGTCTTTTGGAAATGGAGGTCCAAATCCAGGGCTTTCTGGTCCTGGGAGCGGTCAGCGTGGAGTTATTGATTGTGGGGCTGAAACAGATCCACTTTCAAGCATTGGCAGTGGAATGGGTTTCAACGCACCTTCATCATCATTTGTACCCTCTAATATGGTGAGTCCTGGTCCATCTGGTCAAGTTCAGGGACAGCAATTTTCAAACACATCTGGCAACCAGTTGTTGCTGGATCAACAGCAATCCCAACAGCTTGAAGCTCAAAGTTTCCAGCATGCTCAGCAACAAATGCAACAGTTCTCTGCCCCGCATAATGCCCACCAGGTCCAGCAACAACACCAATTTCAGCCTATTCGTGGAGGAATAGGTGGTGTTGGGCCTGTTAAGTTGGAGCCTCAGGTGACAAATGATCAACATGGGGCACAGCAGCAGCAGCCACAGCAACTCCAGCCAGTGAGAAATCTTGGTCCCGTTAAATTGGAACCACAACAAATTCATTCTATGAGAAATTTAGCACCAGTGAAATTGGAACCTCAACATTCAGACCCGTCATTGTTTCTGCATCAACAGCAGCAGCAACAACAGCAACAGCAACAACAGCAGTTCCTTCAGATGTCAAGACAGACATCTCAGGCTGCTGCTGCTACCATTAATCTTTTACATCAGCAAAGACTGCTGCAGCTACAACAACAACAGCAACAGCAACTCTTGAAAGCAATGCCTCAGCAACGGCCTCAATTATCACAGCAATTTCAACAACAGAATTTACCTATGAGATCGCCTGTGAAAGCAGGGTATGAACCAGGGATGTGTGCTCGCCGTCTCACACATTACATGTATCAGCAACAGCACAGACCTGAAGTAAGATTTCCTGGTAGTAAAGAATCTGTTAAGTGTTTGGTTTTGACTTTACTGGCTTATAATCATGCCTAATTGTCATGTAGGACAACAATATTGAATTCTGGAGAAAATTTGTGGCCGAATATTTTGCTCCACATGCAAAAAAGAAGTGGTGTGTGTCCATGTATGGAAGTGGCCGACAAACAACTGGAGTTTTCCCTCAGGTCAGCTGCTTGAGAAAACTAAGCAATGTTAAACAGTTGCCGACACACCTCTAAGTCAAACTAAGCTCTTTCTATGTTGGTTTGTTAGGTATAACTAGACAAATCAGGTCAATGGTTTTAAAGAGCATTGCATATTTATTCATATTGTTTCCCTGCTTTTTTTGAGAGTGCCCTGAGTTAATACTTATTTTCATAAACCTCGTATTTACTTTCTTGTAGTGCCAATGGTTGATGTAAATTGTGATAAATATCTCACGTGCAACTTTTACAGGATGTATGGCACTGTGAAATTTGCAATCGCAAGCCGGGCCGTGGCTTTGGTATGTTGTTAGAACTTTGGTTGCTGTTGTAGGTTATGAATGAAATTGTTGCACAGTGCAACACCTTCCCCCCCCCCCCCCCAACATCTCCCTCTTCCTTCATGTTTCAAATTAATCCTTTTTCTGATATGCTGTGCTTTCAGAGGCAACTGTTGAGGTTCTTCCCAGGCTTTTCAAAATCAAATATGAAAGTGGTACCTTGGAAGAGCTTCTTTATGTTGATATGCCACATGAACATCAAAACTCATCTGGTCAGATTGTCTTGGACTATGCAAAAGCAATACAGGAAAGTGTCTTTGAGCAACTTCGTGTTGTTCGGGATGGTCAGCTGCGGATAGTCTTCTCTCCAGACTTGAAGGTGTACAATAAGCAATACCTGCTCTTAATAATGTCTAAATTCTCAAGGTATCATGTGCTAATTTGTTCCTTCCTTTTCCCATTGTTTTGGCCAGATATGCTCTTGGGAGTTTTGTGCTCGGCGTCATGAAGAGCTTATCCCCCGAAGATTGCTAATACCCCAGGTTCACAGGAAACCATTTCGTTTAATTGTAGAAGAAGTCTTTTTTGCCCCCTAATATTACCATTAATTGTCAAAAAAAGAAGTTTTTTAACAATGTGTATCTGACAGCACGTCAGAACCTTTGTTATCTAAACTCAGTTCACTTGGACTTGTTTTTATTAGATTCAATATTGGTCCATATTCAAACCAACGATGGATTAAATGGGTTTAGAATTGTCATCCTGCAATCCATGCTCATTACTGTTATTGTGCTGAAGGAATTTCTCCAACATAGAACTGATTATCCATGCATTTGGTTGGTCTGTTTGTGTCCATCTGTTATATCTGTTATAATACAATTTGATATTAGCCTTATTATATATCATATTTCGAGTCAGCTTTGTGGCCGAGCGATGCCATCTTTTGTATCTTGTATTTTTCACTTTTCTTGTCTGGTGACATCTCCATTACTCTCATTTTCGTGTTGATTTGAAGTTATGTACCACAATTGTAATGCTAAAAGATATCCATTTTCTCATATCACTTGATTAGGGTCATGTAAATAAATCAGACATCAATGTACTGTTACCTGTTAATTAAGATTTATATCTCTAACTATTTTACTGGCATGTGTAAACTAAGCGAGGCAGACGAAAAAAATCATCTGCCAAATAAAATTTTATTCTTTTGATAAAAAGTTATATTATTCTTATTTTGATATAGAGTTTTATTATTCTTCTTTCATGCCATTTTCACAGTCTTTCCTCTTTGTCTTCCTACATATGGAAATGGTTATGCTTTGTTGATATCTAGTACTAATACTAATTCAAGGAATACACATTATTGTCATATGATCTTTCATTTTTACCTGGATTGTAGTTTTGTGGATTTTATTTATTTTAGATGCAGTCTTGGTGAAGACAAGTTGGTACCTCTTCACCCTTTATTGTCCATTTTTTACTTAAAAAATTCAAGTATTATTAAGGTGGAAGTTTTCTGCTGCTGCATTATACCTGGCAGTTTGAATATTTGTTATTGATGAATATTACGCATGAATGTATTTTTTAATATTTTGCAGGTCAGTCAGCTTGGTGCTGCAGCTCAAAAATACCAGGCTGCTACTCAAAATGCATCATCTAATTTATCTGCCCCAGAGTTGCAAAATAATTGTAATATGTAAGTTATTTGTCAGTAAAGTTTATTCTCGAGCAGTGTGATCCTTTCAATGTTGTTTTGGTTGTAAAAAAGTATTTCTTTTTATCCTTTGGAAGATGAAGTTGAAAGCTTCATCTGTTCTAGTGTTCTTAATTGTTTCTCTTGAGCATGTACTTTGCCTAGTTGTGTTTGGTTGGTCATGTTTTCAAGTTGTCAATAATGATTATGATAAAGCTCTTGCAATTTTTCCATGTGAGTGCATAGGGACACTCATAAATGCGCACACACTTCATGCATGTGGTGCTCATGGTTTATTAGTCATATTGCACTTTTGGACGTGTAGAGATTAGGGCTTAGTGTGTTTATTTTATACACAACACTCTAGATGTGTGTAGCACTCATTGTTTCATACACTGAATAGGCTTAGCATACATGCATGGTTTAGACCTTGGTATATACACCCAGTCGATGCATGATTGCACATAGCATGCATGATTTTTATCCTTATAATAAACTTGATCGTAATATTTGCATTTTTTGAACTCATAGATATTCATCCATCCTTAATACCTACGATTTTTCTTCTGAATGTTGAGGTGGGAGACTGTATGTAAAAAACTGTTTCTGCTGTTGGTTTGTCCGATTTAAAAAGAGACATAGGGAATGTGAATTTTACATTTGTAACTAGGTTGTTTGTGAAA
Source organism: Manihot esculenta (assembly GCF_001659605.2). Lineage (NCBI taxonomy): Eukaryota > Viridiplantae > Streptophyta > Magnoliopsida > Malpighiales > Euphorbiaceae > Manihot > Manihot esculenta. The sequence goes on along the minus strand of NC_035162.2, from coordinate 13,731,654 downwards.
TTACAATATTGCATAGTTTTGCTTATCATGCAAGGGAGTTATATTACATTATAATCCTCTGCCCCTGGGCAGGTTTTATATTGCCCTTTCATTTAGCTTATTGCCATGTTTGTAGAATTGCATGCCTTTACTAATCCTGGGCATGTACAATTTTTATACTGTTGGAAAACACAAGTACAACATGCAATTTAATATTTTTGGAAAAATAATGTATAATGTCTGGCTGCTTCTCAGTTATTGATGCTTTTCTTTTTTTAGGTTTGTTGCATCAGCTCGGCAACTTGCAAAAGCTTTGGAAGTGCCATTGGTGAATGATTTAGGATACACAAAGAGATATGTGAGGTGCCTGCAGGTGATGTCATAAATTCCTCTTTTGGTAAAATGTAGTTCCATGGATCTCATGTTGACCATCATGTGTTAAAGGCTAGAGATAGTGTGTATATTCTGCATGTATCTCAGTGTCTGAGGATTTTTTTGGATTATGTAAATTTTGGATTACAAATGATGCCCTTTAGTTTGGGATAGTATCACAGTTGATGGTTTTGAGCAAGAAATTTCTGTTTTCTGTGGTTTTAAATATTCCACTTTCTTTGGTATTTGGTCTATATGTTTTTTCCTCTGCTGGTTTTCTTTCATCGAAACAATATTTTCCTTTAAATCAGCCTCGAGGAAGTTGTGATTTCTGAATTTTGTTTGTTTGTGGAGTCTTTGCGTGGCACATTACCAATATTTTCTCTTTCCTCATTCATAATGACGTTCACTGCAGCACTTAGTGAAAGTCAGTTAACTTTTTTTTTTCCCTCCAGAAACGCAAAGCATATCTCAAGTACCTTTTTTAGACAATCATGCTGGCCAATTCATGATATTGTAATTGGTTTCATGGTTTTCATTTGCTTGTGGGGAAATAGATGTTCCTTTATCCCATATGTTCATAATCTACTGTCTAGCACTTGCTTCTCTCTAATTTGGGTTCTAAAGTCTCTTGAATCGTACTTTGGCATTGGTTTCCTCCTTTTATTCAAGAAACTATTTTGTCAGTAGTACTAAAATCCTTGTGAATGGCTTTAGGTCTCAAGTACTGCCTTATTGCTATGAGCTATTTATTCATTTGTTGCTGAAACTATTTTGATTATAATTTAGGAGTAGTTTTTCATGATTTGATGGTGCAACATGGGGTGCTTCCTTCTACCTGATATTACAGACAGCTATGAAATGATTTACTTTTACCATGTATAGTATCTATAAATAATTCTTGTATTACTATACAAATAACATTTGAAAGTATTTAATAGAATGCTGCATTTTAGTACTTTCTTTTTTTAATTTTTTTTGACAATTGGTTCAGTGTTGCTGCAGATATCTGAAGTGGTTAACAGTATGAAAGACTTGATTGATTACAGCCGAGAAACAGGGACTGGGCCTATGGGTAAGCTTGATTAGTTTTTCTTGTCTAGAGTGTCCCTTGCATGGTTCCTAGACAGCAGTGAGTTCTATTGTCCTTTTTGGATAAAATGGTGAAATAAAGATGAGTTCTTTTGTTTGTTTAGCCTGGAAGCTAACTGTATAGGAGTATCATTGGGTGATTTTTTAGATCAGATGCTTAACCCCCCCTGGGGATGTTAGCTTTCTTTTTGGCATTTGATGCTAGTTATTAATGAGGCAAGGCGCCCAAGGCACAAAGGGGTTTTTGGGGCCTATGTATGTGGGTTCACCCGTAGATGAGGTGAGGCACATAATAATAAAATTTAATAAAAAAATTAAAGTAGAAAACGATAATTGATGTAGCTTTGTCTAACCAACTCTTCAAACTAGTAATAAGTAAAAATATAGGTGTTGACCTTATCATTAATATCATTTTTTAGAATCTGTAAAAAAATAAAATGGACATGAATTTTGTACATTCAAAAGCAAACTTTAGATTTTTGATATTCACAAGAAATCTGAATGGCATTATTACTCTCATTAGGAGAAAACGAGAGTCATTAGATAACCTAGAAATCGAGGACTTAAATGACATGTTAATATTTTACTTTTCTTTAGAAATTGATGCATATGTTCAAGAAATAAATTTCTTTAGCACATTATTGCCTTTTTGAACAAAAAAGCAGTATCAGAATGATTTTGAGATAAGGACCTATGTAGCATTGACCAAGATGTTTAAAAAAGGAGAATTTCAGATGGGAGTTCAAAAAATGGTTAGGATGAGAAACACAGTATAAGATTATTGGAAACAACGTATGAAGAGTGGGATAGCAAGGACCATTAATGTTGAAAATGGAAATAAGAGAGGTTTGTGATCCTGGGTTTGGTGGGTTGATGAGATTTTGACAACTGGTATCATCAGTGATATGAAATCTGAAAACCTCCCAGCTTGTGAATATTGAACTCTGGCAGATTGGCAAATTCCAAGTAGTGGTATTTTTTTGGTCAAAATGCTTGTCGAGGTGGAAATAGAGGTTCCCCTTACTAGGGCCTTGTGCTTGGAGTAAGGCGCATGAGGCAAGTGCTTGATGAATATCACATGTGTTTCTCGTGTAGAGATAGTAGCATTTGGACTTTTGTGAGCCTTGACCCTGAAGTGCACCTTTAATGACTATGGATTTGATGATGGAAAAGAATACTTAACACGTACTGGTCTTCTGGAATAACTTTGTTTCCTTTGGCTTAATTAGTCCCCAAATGATATAGTCTTATTTTTATTTAAAGTCTTCTGTCTTTACATAATGAAGGGATGGATCACCTCACCATTGGTCTTCTGGAGGCTAGAACATTAACCGCTAAAATGGTAAATCAAACTAGTGACTTTCTTAATACCCTCCCAATGCTTTCTGCTTGAAGGAAGATTTCCATAGAGATGATCCTACTTGATACAGACAGGGGACAGCAATTACTGTTGCAGGAAGTGTATTAAAACAAGAAAACGCTTGGGAAACATTATCTGGGAAATATTGCCTTATTCTACAATTATATGGGAAATATTGCCTTATTCTACAATTATATGGGAAGTTTTGCCTTATTCTACAATTATATGGGCTCATCAAGATGGAAGCGTGAGAGTAAATGGTTCTCATTCAAGTGGCTAACTATGGTTTGTGCCAAAGACATTTTGCACTCGGTTAAAACTTGGTTAAAAATTTAAGTGAAAAAGACCTTATGAGTGATCAAGTTTGGAGTTTGGTTTTACATTCTGTTAGAAAGATTTCCATAGAGATGACTGCTACTTGATACAGATAGGGGATCACAATTACTGTTACTGGAAGTGTATTAAAAGAAAAAACTATTGGGGAATGTTATCCGAGAAATTTTGCCTTATTCTACAATTATATGGGCTCATCAAGATGCAAGCATGAGAGAAAATGATTCTCATTCAAATGGCTAACTATGGTTTTTGCCAAAGACATTTTGCACTTGGTTAAAAGTCTCAAGTGGAAAAGACCATTTGAGTGATTAAGTTCGGTGTTTGATTGTACAATGTGTCGGATTTAGGTTATTAGACTAATTATGGTTTTTTCACTCTCTTCTATCTCCATGTATATGTATTTTGCCTAGATCTTGAAGAGGCAGTGAGGAACATTCTTTTTGATTTGGATCTATGTGCCAACATTTTGAGATTGGTGAAAGGGATTTGGGAGTTCCCTTAAATTGTTTTGTTGTTCTGCTATTCACAATTCCAGTATCTTGAATGATTTATTTTTTTCTTAGTAGTCAAGGATTACAGAGCTGAGATGATCTATAAGCAGCATTTTGATAATGGAGAGGCAAAATATGTACATATGTGTTATCTAGAGTCTGATGCAGGAACAGAATTTGAACTTGAAGATCAGAGGGTTTGAAGTAAAGTGAAAAACTTTAAATGTAAGGGATGAATTTCTGGTTTTTAAGGAGCCAAAGGTAAATGTATATTGGGACTTGAAAATTTTCCAGAACCAAATTAAGATGTTTAAATTTTAAGGGTGTAAATGTGAGGGTAATGGGAAAAAAAAGAAGATTTCAAGGGTTGTGTGGAAAGTTTTAAAGTTATATGGGGGCCCAACGTACTCTACCCACCCTCGACACCCCCCCCCCCCCCTCTTTTTTCCTTTTCCTTGAGGTTGGTCCCTCAACCATCCATGTTTTCTATCTCTGATTCTGTGGAATTTTGTTGACCCTTAAGTAAATAGTATTTCAGTGATGTGGTCTTTGGTGTTTGTCAGTCTTGGATCCATGCATTTATATGGAGGTGAATTTTTGTGTCTGCCTATCTGTTCTTTTCTTGTCATCTCTTCTCTTATCTTTGTATAACTTATTCCTCTGTGTGGTTGCATGTGAAACAGCTAGTCTTATAATTATTAGCATCATTATATCACCTCGTTCTGTAATTGGATAAATTATTGCCTATTTTCATGTCAAACATCAGAATATAGTATTTCATGAGGGGAACACTTCATACGACTTTATTGTTTGTTGTCAGAGAGTTTGGCCAAGTTCCCTCGGAGGACAAGTGCTTCATCTGGGTTTCATAGTCTAGCTCAACAGCCTGAGGAACAGCTACAACAGCAGCAAACAGTGGCCCAGAATTCAAATAATGATCAAACCTCTGTACAAACTGGGGGAGTGCAAATTGCTGCTAGCAGTGGCGTGTCTAGCATAAATAACTCCCTCAGTACAGCATCTGCATCTACTTCTGCCAGTGCTATTGCAGGGCTTCTCCACCAGAATTCTATGAATTCAAGACAACAAACTTCTATGAATAATGCAAGCAGTCCTTACGGAGGAAATTCTGTTCAGATTCCATCTCCTGGTTCGTCTAGCACAATTCCACAGGCGCAACCTAATCCTGCTCCTTTTCAATCACCAACACCCTCTTCATCTAATAATCCGATGCAAACATCTCATAGTGCCTTAACAGCTGCCAATCATATTGGCTCTACAAGCTCACCGGCAAATATCCCCATGCAACAGCAAGCTCTTTCTGTTGAGCCTAACCATGGTGATGCTCAAAGCTCTGTTCAGAAAATCATACATGAAATCATGATGTCCAACCAACTTAATGGCACGGGTGGTATGGTTGGTGTTGGTTCTTTGGGAAATGAAATGAAAAATGTTAATGGGATCTTGCCAACGAGTAACAATGCGGTTCTCAATGGGGGAAATGGCCTGGTGGGGAATGGAGCTGTCAATAATTCTGGAATGGGGGGTGGTGGATTTGGCACCATGGGCAATGGACTTGGACAGTCTGCCATGGTTAATGGAATTAGAGCTGCAATGGGCAATAACTCGGTGATAAATGGTCGTGTGAGTGTTCCATCGATGGTTCGAGACCAAACCATGAATCATCAACAAGATTTGGGGAACCAACTGCTTAGTGGGTTAGGAGCAGTTAACGGATTTAATAATCTTCCATTTGATTGGAAACCATCCCCTTGAAGGCTCTATCACTGATACTGGTGTTTCAGTTCTTGATTGCAGCTGCTTGTGCAGCGTGAGTGGGGGCAGAATTTCCTACAAGCCCTGTGAAGATGGCATCACACGGTGGAATAGTTGAGGGCTAACTTCCCACTTTGTACTAATTTCAGGGAAAAGCAAAACATATAGCATAGTGTTTTATCAATGAAATGTTAAAAGTCTCTTCAAGTTGCTTCATTTTTCTTCTAATTGTTCTCCTGATTTATGATCCAATACAGCCTCTTTTCCCACTAACAGTCTAAGAATGGGATTCAGGGAGGAAATTTGTCTGGTTGAAAGCTCTTTTCCTTGTGTAGTTCCTGGCTTCCTGCCGCTTACCAGAGTCATGAAAATAGCGTATGTATTTCTCTCTCTCTCTCTCTCCCTGCCCCTCCTCTGAGAGTGTGTATATTCATGGCTTGCCTGAAAGTAGTATATTTGTATAACATTTCCCATTGAAATGAACCTAGAAATTATGTTAGGTTTTTATGATGATGGAATGGTCTCCGGTTTCATTGTTGGTCTCCAAACTTGTCCAGAAATCAATGAAGCATTTCAAAGTAACAAAATAAGCTAGTCTCATTAGGCAAGTCTTGAATGTGGCAGGTGGAAGAAAATGGGGAAGCCTAAATATTTCTTTAATCTCTTTGCCAGATCATGCCAACTTGAAACTAATAATTTCATTAAAGCCTCATAAGTCGAACAAATTAATTATTGTTTGTTGTGGTGACCTGTTTGTGAAGGCATGATTAGGGAGGAAACAGATGCAAATCAGAGATGAAGAACATGGTCTCAGCTAAATGAGCTGTGGTGTGTTTAATCTGCAGGTAAGATTTCATAATTCAGATAAATGTTCAGAACTTGAAAACTGAATCCATAGTGACATTTACATTAAATACAAATCATTTGAATTTGGTCAATGACATGAACATGAGGTTGTCTGAACTGTTGTTTCAAGCATCTATATATTTCTCTAAGGTGCTGGACAATGTTGTCTTGGGCACAGCTCCAATGACACTTTCTTTCTTCTCACCTTTGTTGAAAAACAGCACTGTTGGAATACTCCTTATTCCATACTTGTTGGCTATATTCGGGCACTCATCGGTGTTTACCTTGAAACATGCAATCTTTCCGGCATATTCTTTAGCCAATTCATTGATCACTGGTGCTATCATCCGGCATGGTCCACACCAGGGTGCCCAAAATTCCACCAGAACAGGGGTTTCACTGGCAATCACTAGATCGTCCCAGCTTGAATCTGTTACCGCTTTAACTGCAGATTTCATGCTTTTGCATACATCAGATGCAGCATATTATATACCACAAGTGCTCAAAGAAAGTTGCTAAAAAAAAAACAACTTCAAGCTTTTTGACCTTTCGTTAGTAATTTCTTTCATACTGGGGGTTGGGGAAAGCCAATATAATAAGAAACTGGTAGCAGAACTCAACTAGAAAAGTAATCTAAATTCTTTGAGAGTTTCATTTAATTATGATTATTTTTGAGATGGAAAATATGAAGAGGAAAATCCATTTGTATAAATAATCCCACAGAACAAAAATAGCATAAAAGTAATACATGGAATAAAACAGTGAAAAAAAAAAAAAATCGATTCACATTTTCTATCTTTTTCAAAATTTCAATTCACAGATTGTGATACCAATTACCAAATTCTATTTGGTACCACTGAGGAATTCTATAATTCCTCCTTAATTAGCTTGGCTTTTGGTATTTTACGGTTAAAAAAAGCAAAATCATAGAGCATTTAGATAGGCAATTTTATGTGTAATAAGGATTTATTTATTTTATATGAAGCAAAATTCATATTTTTCCAATAATTTTTTTTATATAATTAACATTTATTTTCTACAAAATCAAGAGAAATGACAGAGTTATACGCTGGTCCTTACCATACAACACCCTCCTTTATTCAGGCTTGGGATGACTTTTAGGCATAATTTATAAAATAATTAAATAAACGAGGCCAAAAATTCTCAAGAACTACCATTCCAATGGCAGCAACTAGAAAATGAGGCATAGAAAAGATCACATAATGTATAAATATTAAAAGAAAAGAAAAGAAAAAAAACTAAACTGGAGCTGTGAAGGAGGAGCTAAATGACAAACCTTCATCTAAAGCTTCCCGAGCTTTGCAGACAAAGCGGGATTTTTGGCTTCTTCCTCTGAGAGTAGTGAGTGAATGAGCAAAGGAAGAAGAAGAAGAGGTGGAAGACAATGATGAAGAATTGGATTGATTATTAAATCCTCTACAGGAAGTTGGTAAATGAAGCTTCTCTACTGGAGCAAATAATACTCCAGCTCTAGCACCAGTGCACACTGTACTCACTTGAAAACAGTTCTTCATAGCCATGTCTTCTCTTCTCTTCTCTTAATGAACTACTCGCAAAGGAATATGATATTGCCAAAGAAGATGTGGCCTTTCTCTCTTGGATAAGAAGGGTAATCAAGATTTTTATTATTTTCCTCTTATCTCCTTAATTTTCTCCACATGTTCTTTTTGGAATTTCTAATCTTTTTAAATCCCAGAAGTGGATATTACTCATAAAGTTTTGTGGCCTTGTGTTTCTTGTGGATGGTAATCTCTCAACTCACTAGCATCCAATTCACCCATCCAAAAGGTCCAAGAGGAATTACGAGAACAAAATATTTACTAGGCAGACCTGAGGCGCAGTAATTATGGGAAAACCAACGTATAAATAAATAGAATTCATATATTTATACTCAGTAAACATCATATGTATATTTATATTCTGTAATCCGGAACAGTTTTGATAGATGCTGTGCGAGTAAAATGTAACGACCCGAAAATCGGACCGCCACCGGCGCTAGAATTCAGGTCGACTTAAGATCGCCGAAATCTGTAGCAAGCCTGCTATACTCCCTGTGTACCTGTAAAATCCTATACAGTTTCTGTGAAAATAAAAACTTTTCTCTGAACCAAGGCTCAACCTGTGCATGCACGATCTCTGTACTACAGAACCCCTGACTAGAGCTTGCTCTAGATGGGTTAAACTCATACCTGTTAAGCCTGGTTTTTCACATGCTCATAAAACATTTATATAAACAGATCAAGTACACAAAAGAGTTATAGTACACAGAGATCATGCACCTCTACCCATAAACTCCATAAAACCTCCATAAATCATAAAAAGAAGTTCAGGATCTTCACTTACCTCTTGAAAACAAGAAGATAAACGATCATAGCGTGGAGACATGGAGCAACTCTCCTTCAAACTCTCCAAACTTCAAAATGTGTGTTTTTAGCTCAAAACCTTCAAAAAAACATTAAAATCAATCAAAACTTTGCAAGATTTGATGAAAACATGAAGCATACCCAAGGAAAGCATGGTCTCACCTCTGTTTGTGAAAGGAAAAGCAAATCTTGTCCTTTAACCGACTGAGGGCCTTTTATAGGTGGCTGGCCATACCACCTTCGGCGGCCTAACGTGAAACCGAAAGCCATGCATGTTCGGCGGCCGAACATCACCTTCGGCGATCGAACCTGGCTTTTCTTCCTTGGTGCTTTTCTTTCAAAACTCATTTCCTTTGCACTTTACAACTATAAATCATACAAAAAGACGTTAGCAAAAACATAAATCCTACCTTTCTAGAGGATTCCGACATCCTGGATGCCACCGGAAGGTAGAATTCCGATGCCAGACTCTAGCCGGGTATTGCATAAAATATCTCGGTTTTATGAGGCAGCAGATCCTTTATTAGGGGAAGTGCTGTGTTTTCAAGAAGTTCTGAGTTGGGTGAAATAATGTGCTTTCTTTTCTATTTGCTTAGAGACAGACTCTCTACTGTTAATGCAAGTTTTAGGTTTTCTGAGTATTATTTCTTTTTATTTTTCTGCTTTGATTTATGATTATAAGACAGCTACTTGATAGTATGCCTTTAGTGTTCTTTGTTCATGTTAGGAAATCAATGAATTTAATTGCTCATACTATAGCTAGGGCGGCTAATTTTATGCTTGGTTGTGAATGGGTATACCCTCCTCTTTATGAAGCACTTTCATTTGATTTGAATAATATATACTGGACTGTTTGATTTAAAAGAAATTGTATATAAAAATTAAATAAATAAACATTAACGATAAATATGTATACTTGTAAATTTTATTATAAAAGACTAATAATAAGGTATAAAATATATACCCGTTCAGATTAAGATTTAAAAATCACTTGTCCGACCTCTATTAATTACACTAAATCAGGAGTCATTAATTTGGTCAAAACTAATGAAATGTCTGATTAAAATGCGTTTGGCCTGCTATTAATTTAGCCCTTTCGACTCAGAACCCATCAGATACGACCTCCAGTCTCGTCTTCTGTACAATGCTTTAAATACGTATGCTATAGTAATTCTGACGTAGTGTGTGTTAGGGAGGCATGATCAGAAGGGACATCTTGCGGGTAGTTCATTTATGGTAGACAGTTGGCTCATTTACTATTTAGTCGAGTAAGTTTATGCCTCCCTTGATGAAAGGAACATCTTGCAGGTAGTTTATTTATAGTAGACAGTTGGCTCATTTACTATTTAGTCGAGTAAGTTTATGCTTCCCTTGACGAAAAGATTGTCGAAAGTGCAATTGTACTTTCTGAAAAGACATCTTGCAGGTGTACGACGCATGAAATAGATATATATGCCCCAACCATTCTTGACAAAGAAATTATCTTTTTTTATCTCCTGAAACCACCATTTACTCATCTATAACCCAAAACTTCCACTCATTCAAAAGTATATCATCCAACTCTATTATTATCTTCATTTCTTAAGTATTTATTTTAGAGAAAAAAAAATCACTTTGGGTGAAACAGCCGGGCCTGAACTGGCCCAAATAAGTTTTGGGCCCACTTTTCACTTGGCCCAAAATGGTTAATTCAAGTTATTTAGTAGTTCTGTGCTAGCTATTATATACAATTCCAATTTCTTATAATCTTTCGATGTGGGATGATCAGCTGCCGCAATTTTGCAAGCAGGCAATTGATCGTTACACTCGGTCCCGCTAAATTTTGCGACGTTCTCATCGCAACTGAATCCACTACAATTGCTAACTAGGATCGGACCCTTGAGTATTGTGGTTCGCTAGTACCTCGGGCGGCTCCACCTCGTCTCGTCTCTCACGAGTAGCCCTTTCCTCGCAGGCCCACTAGCTCCGCACAATTTTTCTGACCCAGGGTGGCTCTGATACCAATTGAAACAGTCGGGCCCGAACTGGCCCAAATAACTTTTGGGCCCACTTTCCACTTGGCCCAAAATGGTTAACCCAAATTATTTAGTAGTTTTGTGCTAATTATTATATACAATTCCAATTTCTTATAATCTTCCCATGTGGGATGATCAGCTGCCGCAATTCTGCAAGCAGGCAGCTGACCGTTACATTGGCCTGTCTGAATCCTAATGATATTAAGGAACATGAGAACCGAAAAGTATCATTCTCAATCTATTAAAGGAAATTATAGGGACTAAAAATATATTTCAGTTAAAAATAGAATTCAAAATATAAACTCTTAAAATTTGAAAAAAAAAAAAAATCATTGTTCGTTTGAGAAATTCTCATAGGATTGTATAGTTAACTCTAAAACATGTATTTATCTTAATACATAATTCACAAATGGATATATATTCTTAAAAAACTGTGAGGTGGCAAAGGTGTTGGAATTAAAGTGGAGGACAAATTGTGAAAGTGATATCTCAGCAAAAGCTCTAAAGTTTCATACTATAAGAAAAACTTTCAATGTAGTCATTTAGAAGGGCCATATATAGCCATGCGTAGATGGAGACATTTTGCTGACTAGAAATTATTTCATATAAGTGTTGTATCTATAATGAATATTATTTCAATTGTCAATCATAACGAAATTCACGTATATATAAAATATATCTCATTTAAAATTATGATACGTATATATTATTATATTAATATGATATGATCATATTTTAAATAGTCATTAAAAAATATTAGAGGATCAAAGTTTTTATTCTAAAAAACTCAGAAAGAGTTAAAATAGTTCAAACACTCTAGAACCTTGATTTTTAATATTCGATTTCTACACTTCTCTGATATCCATATAAGACATTAAATATATATGTCTTAGCCACTTTAATTTAGCGTGTGTAAGGAAAAGTATGATTTTATCCAACTGAACATTAATGAGTCAACTGTCTCCCATTAACGATTAAAATTTTTTTTTTCTGAAAATTACAATGACGGCTCTAAATGCATGCCAGAAGTCCTCTATACAAATGGGAATATAAATACCTTTGTATCTTTTTTAAACTCATAACTCTATTTCCAGCCCTTCAATATTAAATTTTTCAAACACTTTAAACCTTAATCATTACTCCCCTCATTTAGCATGCTTATTCCCATACGTTTATTACCCTCAACCTTTAACCAAGTCATGTGTTTAAATCTCATCTACCTGTGGATCTTTCAGTTATCACCTACCAAAATGCAAAAAAAAAAATATAAAATTAATCATTATAATACAAAAGTTGCATTCTAAAATTTCTCTTTTAGTGACTATTTCTCAAGAGGTAATTCAGAGAAGAAGACAAGCCATTGTTAATGTTAGAATATGTTCATCCACCATTATTAATGAAGAAAATAATTACAGGCAATCCATTTGTAAAACATTGAACCAAGCACAAAATCTAGAATTTCTATAAGCAAAGAGCAATGGGTCAGAAGTTTTGGTCCCTATGTGAGCAAGCATGGCGTACGAGACATGGAGCTGACACTTAACAACCATAATTAAGTTACAGATGTGCATGGAGTTATTACAAAGTTACTAGAAATTGTGTAACCCAACTTGTATATAGGCTTGCTGCTGGTCTCCTCTTAGGACAGCTCCTTTTCATAGACCCCACCATGTGGGACTTCCATGTTTATTCAATGTAAGTTGCCTTAATCCCAATCATTCTCTCTCTCTCTCTCTCTCTATATATATATATATATGTCAACATGTACTAGCAGCCAGCATGTTGTATTCCAGGCAGAAACTACAGTTCAAATCTGTTGAATTTTCCTTAGTGTACTGTAACTTATTACATTAATTGTGAGTTTTAGTTTTAATTCAAACACACCAATTAAAATGAAGTCGTTATCATGTGATCTCATATAACTAAGATGTGAAAGCTCCAATTTTTTTTTTTAAAAAATAATTAATTCAAATTATTATAGCAATCGAACTTGATATACATTTCATTTCATTAGTAATGTGACAAGCTAAATTTAAATTATATAATATATTAATTAACATCATGTGAGATTTTATTTTTAAATTTGAATTAATAATTAATGTTACGTAGCAACCCTTTAAAATAAATAACGAGCTGTCACCGTAAAACAACGTCATGTAGTAAAAATTTGATAAATCAATACACAGTTTCACTCGAAGAATAGAAGGGCCGGACGACTGAGGTGCCCAGCTCTTCATCAAGACCCGCCACATCAATTAGCCGGCAAGACCTCTCATCAATTAGTCGGCCACGTTATTACCAAATTATCAGAAAATATTATAAATAACCCCCTCTTACAATATAAAAGCGAAAGATTACATAGATAAATGTACAATATTCTTTTACATAACTACTCTTGAGTTTTAAGCATTACAATTCTCTCGCCTTTCTCTTCAACTTGTTGACTTGAGCATCAAAGTGATTATCATACATGCCAACCACCTCACTTTCTCTTTCTTGTAGGGTTGGCCAATTACAACACAACTCTATTTGGTAAACCAGGCACAACACAACTCTATTTTCCATCAGGTCATCCAAGTATTAGTCCCACTAAAAGGCCACAAGGCCATCTAGATATTAATCCCGCATAACAAGGCATTTCATGCCAAGCTACAATGACACTTTAGTCGGGCTATAATCCTGGTATTAAACTGTGGAAACAGAAACAAAATCATAAAAGGCCACAAGGCCATCATGGTGTTAGATCCACTAAACAAAAAGTTTCAAGGCGGGAACCTGTCAGAAGACTAGGCGTTGGACCTACTAAACAAAAAGGCTCAAGGCAGAAACTTGCCAGAAGACCAGATGTTGGATCCACTAAATAAAAAGTTTCAAGGGGAGAACCCACCAAAAAACTGGGCGTTGGACCCACTAAACAAAAGTTTCAAGGTGGAAATCCGTTAGAAAATCGGACATTGGACCCATTAAACAAAAAGTTTCAAGGCGGAAATCCGCTAGAAGATTGGGTGTTGGACCTACTAAATAAAAGTTTCAAAGCAGAAACTTGCCAGAAGATCGAGCATTGGACCCACTAAAATAAGGCCATAAGTCGAGAATCCATCAAGCCAGGAGATCGAGCATCAGACCCATATAAACAAAAGCTTCTAGGCCATAAGTCGGAAATCTGTCAAGCTAGAATATCGGGCGTCAGACCCTTATAAACAAAAGCTCCTAGGCCATAAGTCGAGAATATGTCAGGCCAGAAGACCGAGTATTGAACCCACTAAAATAAAGTCATAAATCGGGTATCCATCAGGCTAGAAGACCGGGCATTGGACCCCCTAAAATAAGACTATAAGCCGAAATCCATTAGGTCAAAAGACCGAGCGTTGGACCTACATAAACAAAAGCTTCTAGGCCCTAAGTTGGGAATCTGTTAGACCAAAAGATCGGGCATTGAAACCATATAAACAAAAGCTCCTAGACCATAAATCGGTAATTCGTCAGACCAGAAGACTAGGTGTAGGATCCACTAAACAAAAGTTTCAAGGAGGGAACTGTAACGACCCGAAAATCGGACCGCTACCGGCGCTAGGATCCGGGTCGACTTAAGGCCGCCGGGACCCGTAGCAAGCCTGACATGTAACCTGTAAACCTGTTTAATCCCATATATGATCCACAATCATACATAAAAATTTAAAACTTTTCTTTCATTCATTTCTCATACACCAACCCAACCTGAACATACATGTACATAGACATGATCATAATCGTGATCCCCCTGTGGGATCTCATCAATGCCCCAACGGGCGATATAACATGAGATGAGTTGGTTTAAACATAACATTATAAAACATTTCTATAGATCATGTATCAAAGGGATTACAATACTCATAGGGTCAAGCACATCTATAACCTCAATATACCTCATTACATAACATACTGTAATCTCTTACATTACATCATAATACATTTGTCATGTCCGCAATCTAACTATTACATAGATAAGACATACTTCAAACTCTGGCTAACCTCCTGGTCTACCCTGTACCTGCACATCTGGGGTTAGGGGAGAGGGGTGAGCTACAAAGCCCAGTGAGCAGAATAGTGAAATCATATATTAAAATTTCATGCCATTATGTAATGCAACACATCACAACTAATCACATCTCGGATGGTATTGTCACCAATAGTCCTCTACATAGTCCAACTGTGCCGGGACGTAGAATGGGTACAACCGGTCTTTCCCTTAACATAACATATCATACAGTCCAACTGTGCCAGGGACGTAGAATGGGTACAACCTGGACTTTCTCTTACATCGTGCCAGGGACGTAGAATGGGTACAACCTGGACTTCCACACCATATCATGCCGTAGCATCATCATGCCATATGAGGACTAAAGGATCATCCAATAACCAATCCACATCAACATCATAAATGCAATGCAACATATTCGTGAATACTAATGCAACAACCTACTATAACTCATGGCATTCATGATGCATGGATCATGCTCAAGATTCATATTTCATTTAATTTAAAACTTAAAGTTTATTCCACTCACCTTTGGCTAGCTCTGACAAACTCTGTAGCAGCTGGCTCACTGCTGGGGTCCGAACCTACACAGGTGGACTCCAATGAGGGACCAAACATACATAAACATAACTCTAATATACTCCCCAAAAACCCCCTAAAACATCATGAAACAATCACATAAAAACATGCAAGAAATGGCTGAACAGGGCACTTTCGGCGGCAGGTTCGGCGGCCGAAAGTTCCTCCAGAGCCGAAAGTCAGGTAGGTTCGGCGGCACCTTCGGCGGCCGAAACTCCCAGACAGAGACGAAACTCATGCATGTTCGGCGGCACCTTCGGCGGCCGAAAGTCCCAGACAGAGACGAAAGTCTCCTTTCGGGGGCAACTTCGGCAGCCGAAAGGCCTGCCTCACCAGCCATGTTCGGCGGCCGAAAGTGCCTTCGGCTGCCGAACCTGGTTTCTGCCAAAGGGCAGAAACTTGGCTCCTTTGTGCATTTTTGCCTCCAAACTCACCAATCATGCATAAACTAGTTCTAAAACATGCATACAAGCTCCTAGGGGCCTCAAACAAACATATACCCCAACTACAACACTTCAAACATACTCAAACATGCCACATTGCTCAAAAATCCCATAAAACCTAACATAGCTCAACTAACTTAAACATGCATTTCTACCCCATAAAACTTCATAAAACTTATTTAAAACATACATGGGGCTTAAGATCGGCCCTTACCTCTTGAAGATCGAGAGAGAGACGACCTAAACTCGGAGATCCAAGCAAAAGAGCTCCTGAGTTCCTAAAGCTCCAAAACTTGTTTCAAAAGTTCAAAATCTTCAATGCAAGCTTAAAACTCAAGAAAATGGTGGGGATTTGAAGGAAAAACACTAGATCTGGGGGGAGGGAGGTCGGAAGCTAGCTGTGGCCGAAAATGGGAGAAAGCTCGCCCATTTCGGCTAAGTGACCCTTTTATAGGTGGCTGGCCAGGCCACGTTCGGGGGCCGAATGTGCCTCCGCATGCATGCCATGTTCGGCAGCCGAACTTGGGTTTCGGCGGCCGAACCTGGGCTTCCCTCACTCATGCTTTCGGGGGCCTAACGTGCCTCCAAAACGCATGCATGTTCGGCGGCCGAACTTGACTTTCGGCGGCCGAACCTGGGTTTTCCTCCAAAGACTTCTCATGCAAAAACTCATTTAGTTTTCATACTTAAAACCATGAAATACCTTAAAACATTTTATGAAAACATGTTTCTACCCTACTAGAGGCTTCCGACATCTGAGATTCCACCGGACGGTAGGAATTCCGATACCGGAGTCTAGCCGGGTATTACATTCTCCCCCCCTTAAGAACATTCGTCCCCGAATGTACCTCAACTAGCACACATAGCATGGCATAACACATAACATACATACATAGCACATAAACACAAAGAGATCTAACCTTAAAAGAGATGAGGGTACTGCTGGAGCATAGACTCCCGTGTCTCCCAAGTGCATTCTTCCAAGTTGTGGTGGTTCCACAGGACTTTCACCATCGGGATTTCCTTGTTTCTTAACTTTCTGATCTGGGTGTCTATGATCCGCACTGGCTGTTCAACATAGGTGAGATCCTCTTGGACCTCCACATCAGGCTCACTAAGAACCTTGCTCGGATCTGACACAAACTTCCTCAACATTGAAACATGGAAAACCGGATGGATTCTTTCCATTGAAGCAGGTAAATCCAGCTTGTACGACACATTCCCAATCTTTTGCAAGATTTCGAAGGGTCCGATGTATCGTGGGGCTAGTTTACCTTTCTTCCCGAAGCGAACCACTCCTTTCATTGGAGACACCTTGAGCAATACCAGATCCCCCTCCTGAAACTCTAACTGTCTCCTGCGGATGTCTGCATAGCTTTTCTGTCTGCTTGCAGCAGTCTTGATTCTCTCTCTGATTATGGGTACCACCCTGCTGGTGATCTCTACTAGCTCAGGCCCTGCCAAGGCCTTTTCTCCAATTTCCTCCCAGCAAACAGGTGATCTGCACTTCCTTCCGTACAAAGCTTCATATGGAGCCATCCCGATGCTAGCATGATGGCTGTTATTGTAGGCAAACTCTACCAAAGGCAGATGCTGCCTCCAAGAACCGCCAAAGTCCAGCACACACATTCTATAATTAACCCTCTCTTACAGTATAAAAGTGAATGATTACAGAGACTAATATACACTATTATCTTATACAACTACTTTTGAGTTTTAAGCATTATAATTATTTTGCATTTCTCTTCAACTTACTGTCTTGAGCGTTAAAGTGATTGCCGTAAGTATTAACCACCTCACTTTCTCTTTCTTGCAAGATTGGCCAATTACAACACAATTTTATTTGGTGGACCAATTACAGCATAACTTTATTTTTCGGTTACATTAATATTATCTTTGTTGTCCCTTGAAGCAACCCAAGAGGGGGGGTGAATTGGGTTTATAAAAAATTTAAAGGGAAAAGCACAAATTAGGAGGCAATAAAGAAGAAGATAATCAACACAAGAATTTATAGAGGTTCAGCTATCCTAAGCCTACGTCCTCTCCTCAAGGTCCACCTTGAGAGTTCAACTCCACCATCAACTCTTCTTTGGGTGAAGAATAAAACCCTTACAATCTTAGAGCAAGCCTTTGCTCTTTACAAATCTCTTTTTCACTCAAGAGCAATTCTTTGCTCAATGCCACACTCACAACAACAGAATCTCTCAACAACCTTTACTCACTCTGAAAAGCCAACCAATTACAACTCAAAACAAGCTTTCAAGAAATCAATGCTTTGGCTCAAGGTTTTGAGAGAGAGAGAATGAAAAATGCTGTGATCTCAATAAATATTTGCTTAGATGGTTGTTGTAACCTCTTCACATCAAAAACTCATTGTATTTATAGTTCAGTCATAAATATGGCCGTTGGGGATGCATTAAATGCAAATAGAGCCGTTCATGTTCAGAAATAACGGTTATATCGTTCTCAGAAAAAATTCAGGTTCGGCGGCCTAAGCTAAAGTTCGGCGGCCGAACCTCTTGAGGTGAAGAACATCTTCCTTTGAAAAAGGACTTTCGGCGGCCTAAAGTCTAAGTTCGGCGGCCGAACATGTGGGACTTTCGTCTCTGTCCCTCTCTTTCGGAAGCCGAACTTTAGGCTTCGGAGGCTGACTTAAAAGCACACTTTCGGCGGCCGAAAGTAATGTTCGGCGGCCGAACATAGGTGACTTTAGCCTCTGTCCTTTACTTTCGGACGCCAAACATTTTGCTTAGGGAGCAAACCACTTTCGGCGGCCGAAAGCCAATGTTCGGCGGCCGAACATACAGGACTTTCATCTCTGTTCCTCACTTTCAGAAGCCGAAGGATGCATTTTAGGGGGCAAGCTGAAAACACACTTTCGGCGGCCGAAAGTCAATGTTCAGCGGCCGAACATGTGAGACTTTCGTCTCTGTCCCTGACTTTCGGAAGCCGAAGGTTGGCTTTAGGGGGCAAAAAAATATTTCATTAAATTCTTTGAAAAATCATAACTTAGGCTATAAAAATCCATTTTTCAATCCGTTTGAATTTTTGTAACCCATATTTTTAGATCTTTGATTTTGATAAAAAATGATTTCAAAATCATTACTTTTAGAAAATATCATTTTAGTCCCTAAAAGACAATTTCTTAAAATTTGGCCATATCTAAAAAACTTTTAGAGATGAAAGCAACCTTGAGCCATCACAATTAATTAATTGAAATTCACAATGAATAGAATTAAACAAAGTATAAATAAAAATACTTTCTTATCCCTTTCTTGTGGTATGCTTCCAAAATAGGCACTTTTCTCTTTTGAGATAGAAGCAATTTCATTCTTGTTGGTAAGGGACCTACAAGCTCAACACAAACACCTTTGAAGATAATTAGTAGTATACCAATTGTTTATTAATCATCAAAACAAGGATTAGAACATTTAGGTTCAACAATCTCCCCCTTTTTGATGATGACAAATAATTGGTAAACAATAAAATAATAATCATAAGTGTAGTGTGTGCATTTTAAAAATTTCTCCCCCTTAATGTGCTCCCCCTGTCAAAAATAATTTATGCCATATTTAAAATGAGAGAAGGCACATAAGGGAGGTTTTGACTCAATGCAATGAGATGCAATGGATCCTATATGAATGAATGAGTGCTAACAAGGAATGCATCTCAAGAAGAGCTATAATTAAGCACAATAATCATGAGTCAAATAGATCCATAAAACCAAAAGAATAGATCCATAAAACCAAAAGAATAGATCCATAAAACCAAAAGAGTTAAACTAATATAGCCAATATCCAAAACATCAAATATATACATATATGATACCATTATACCATTCTCCCCCTTTTGACATCATCAAAAACAAAAAATATTGCAATACCAAAAGAGAGAGAAAAAAAAAGTAACTAAATAAACAAAAAATCACTGAGGAGGCTGAGGAGGTGGCACTCCAGATGACTGCTGAAGAAGGTGCAAAATCTGGCTCTGCTGCTCGATCAGGCTCTGCTGCTGGTCTGTAAGTTGTGCTAACTGCTGCTCCATCTGAGTCTGGCGATCAGATATCTGAGTCTGGTGATCAGACATCTGAGCAACCTTCAGCTCCAGACGACCCATGGCATCATACAGATCAGATGCAGTCCGTGAAGATGTACCCTGCTCGGTGGACCGCCCGGTACTAGCATCGCCTCGGGGAGCTCGCTCTGTCTCAAGATCAGCAGGAGAAGCATCATCTGACTCCTCATCAGAACCATCATGTGCCTGTGCTGCTGCATGTGCTGCTCTGCGGGCTGCAAAATCTCTCCTAGAATTATAAAATTCATTGCCTCTCCTAGTCAGACCCATGTGGTGGAGGGTAGCCTCAGTATAGGGGGTGTACTCACTAGACAAAGGTAAGGCCGACTCGGTACCTGGGTCAACCCCTAGGGCTCGAAGAAGAAGAGTGAGATGACGGCCAAAGGGGAGACAACCTCGACTCAGCCTAAGGGAGTCTGCTATAGAGTGAATCATAATATGTGGCAGGTTAAGGGCTCGACCCTCTAGCAGACAAGATACTACAAACATGTCAGAGTAGGAGAGTGCAGTCCTATGACCAGATCTAGGGAGAATCTCATAGGTGACTATGTGGTGAACAACTTTAGGGAGAGTGTTGAGGTCACAGGCCTTAAGCCTAGAGGGCTCCTCACGATCTACGTCTCCTGAAATAATCCTAGTCTGGTGAAGGGAAGAGACCTCACCAGTGATCCACTTATGAGTGGTAGAGACAACAGCCCCAGAGTTGGAGACACCTAGATGCCGAGCAATGATGTCAGGAGTGAGGAAAACTCTCTGACCATTTACAAAACTGACCAGGTGGGGGGGTGTGTGACGGGTAAAGGTGTGTAGGTTTGCATAGAACTCCCTAACAATCCTAGGATGGGTGTCTGATGGAGTGATAAGAAGGTGCTCTCAACCCTGGACTCTGAAGGGCTGAAGGAATCCCTGAGAGCGAAAGAGCTGAACACTATTAGCATGAACTGTTCTCCCAGGATGAACAAACCTGAGAGAAAAAGGCTCAAAAGCTGGATCCTCCTCTCTAACTACAGGAAACTCAAAGGGGGGAGAGGCAGGAGGGTCTGGGGAGGGGGACCTAGGAGCCTCAGACTGTCTACTGGATTGACCTCTAAAATATGGATGTCTACGAGCAGTGGTTTTTCTACCCATTTTTACACAGACAAACTACAGCTAAAGAGGCAATGATATAAACAAACAGACAATGAAATACCAACCCATAAGCAATTACATTATCACAAAACTCAACCCATAAAGCACAGAACCACAAACCAGTCAAATAACTGTTATTGCACCATACACATATTCAAGATAAAAAATAAACCTGAGTTTGATTTGCATCATAATTTTTTTAAACAAATAAAGCTAAACCAGCCAAATAAAGTAACCTAGCTAATCAACATGTATTAACCCAGCTAATCAGTTATTGCACCAAGCCCATATTCAAAACCAATAAGTACCACAAACTCACATAACAACTAAACATTCATCATTGCACCATATGTAATATAAAGAGAGCGAACAAAACAAAAAAAAAAAAAAGGCAGTTTTTACATATACCCAGCTATCCAGTTATTGCATCATGCCCATTTCAAAAACAGAGCAAAAAAAAAAAATCTGAGTGCTTCATAATATGCAACAACACAAACAAATCAACCCAGCTACCAAAAAGCATTATAAAGGGAGCCAAAAAAAATTTTTATACATAAACATAGCGGTCAATAAAATAACCCAGCTAACAAAGAGCAACAATAAAAAAAAATCCAGCAGATTTTACATACCCATATCAACAAAATCCAATAAAAAAAATAATCTTAATCATATTAGGAGCTGAAAACAGGATAAAATCAACAGAAAATAAATAAAAAACGTATAAAAAAAGAGAGAAAACAGAAAACTTACCCAAATGAAAAAAGCTCGAAATGGGTTCTATGTGGAGAAAAGAAACTGTTTTTGTGCTTTTAAGGGAAGAGAAGGAAGAAAAATGGAGGTTTTGGGGGGAAAAGAGGCTCAAAAATGCAGATTTTTGAGAGGGAGACGAAGGGAGCTTCGGGGAGAGAGAGAAAGCTTCGGGGAGAGAGAATGTTGCGCGAGGAAGACGATGAGCTGTCGCGGGGGGTTTTTAAGGGACGCGCATTTTCGGCGGCCGAACTAATCTTCGGCGGCCGAAGCTGGGCAAGTTTAGGAGGCCGAATTTAAACTTCGGCGGCCGAACTTCACAATGTTCGGCGGCCGAATAGAATGTTAGGCGGCCGAAAATGATAAAAGAAAAAAAAGACAGAAAGTTTCCCGCTTTTCATATTGCCCTTGAAATTGAAGGTTAGGGGGCCGAAAGTGCCTCCGAACCTGGAATTTTTGGGCTTCCCCCTACCTTTTTTTTTTAAAAAAAAAAGAATTAAAATTAAATCAAACAATTTTGACATGCTTTCAAAAGGACACTTAAAGAAAAATATACACTCAACAAGCAACACCATCTAGCATTCCCAATTCCCTTTTAATGAAGTTAAATCTTTCTTCATTTAAAGGTTTAGTGAAAATATCAGCTAGTTGGTTGTTTGAATCCACAAATTCAAGAACAACATCACCATTTAACACATGATCACGAATGAAATGATGTCTAATGTCAATATGCTTAGTTCTAGAATATTGAATGGGGTTCTTGGTTAGATTGATTGCACTTGTATTATCACATTTAATAGGAATGTGATCAAAAGACACTTCAAAGTCTCTTAATTGTTGCTTAATCCAAAGGATTTGACTACAACAAAGACCCGCCGCCACATATTCGGCTTCGGCGGTTGAAAGTGCAACCGAATTTTGTTTCTTGCTACACCAAGAAACAAGAGATTGTCCTAGAAGTTGACAAGTACCCGAGGTACTTTTCCTATCAAGAATACTTCCGGCAAAGTCGGCATCCGAGTAGGAACATAAACTAAAGGATGTACTTCTAGGATACCATAACCCCAAATGCAATGAACCATTTAAATATCTAAGAATGCGTTTAACGGCATGCAAATGAGACTCTTTAGGACATGATTGAAAACGTGCACATAAGCATACGGAAAACATGATATCCGGTCTAGATGCGGTGAGATATAAAAGGCTTCTGATCATACCTCTATAGAGCTTTTCATCAATTGGCTTACCCTTTTCATCCTTGTCAAGCTTGGTGTTTGTGCTCATTGGAGTTCTACTTGGCTTGCTATTCTCCATTCCAAACCTTTTGATTAGCTTCTTTGTGTATTTGGCTTGGTTGATGAAGATGCCATCCTTAGCTTGTTTGATTTGAAGCCCAAGGAAGAATTTGAGTTCTCCCATCATGCTCATCTCAAACTCACTTTTCATAACTTTTGAGAACTCTTCACACAAACACACATTAGTAGCACCAAATATAATATCATCAACATATATTTGTACTACAAGGATGTCATTTTCATGATTTTTTACAAAGAGTGTTGTATCCACTTTGCCTTTTGAAAAACCATTTTGCAAAAGAAAATTGCTTAGTCTTTCATACCAAGCTCTTGGAGCTTGTTTTAAACCATATAAAGCTTTAGACAACTTAAAAACAAGATTTGGAAGGTCGTGATTTTCAAACCCCGGAGGTTGCTCAACATAAACCTCCTCCTCAATAAAACCATTTAAAAAAGCACTTTTCACATCCATTTGAAAGAGATTAAAATTCATGTATGATGCATATGTAAGCAAGATTCTAATGGCTTCTAATCTAGCTACGGGGGCAAATGTTTCATCATAGTCTATGCCCTCCTCTTGGTTATAGCCTTTAGCTACCAACCTAGCTTTGTTTCTAATGATATTGCCATCTTCATCAAGCTTATTTCTAAACACCCATTTGGTGCCTATGGTGGGGTGATGTTTTGGTCTAGAAACTAAGGTCCAAACCTTGTTTCTTTCAAATTGGTTGAGTTCTTCTTGCATAGCAAGAACCCAACTCTCATCACTAATAGCCTCATCTATAGATTTAGGTTCTATATGAGATATGAATGCAATATTATTACATACATGTTTAATAGAAGATCTAGTAGTTACCCCTTGTGATGTATCACCAATTATTTGATCCTTGGGATGATCCTTCTTGTAGGTCCAATCCTTTGGCAGGTCATGTTGGACTCCTTGACTTTGTGTAATTTGTATTTGTTGCTCTTGAAGTCCAACTTCATCTTCCTTTGCCTCTATTGAATCCTCCTTGGGTTGACTTTGATCTCCATGAGGTTGAGGATCTTCAAAGGTCAACTCATCAAGGTTACCTACAAGATCATCATCACAAGATACCTCCTTTCTAGGAGCAAAGGGATTAGATTCATCAAAAACAACATGCATTGACTCTTCAACTATCAAGGTTCTTTTATTGAATACTATATATGATTTACTAGAGATAGAGTATCCTAAGAAGATACCTTCATCGGTTTTGGAGTCAAATTTGCCTAGATTATCCTTGTTGTTTAATATGAAGCATTTATAACCAAAAACTCTAAAATAACTAACTCTAGGTTTCCTTCCATTCCAAAGCTCATAAGGAGTCTTATTTAAGAGAGGTCTAATTAAAACTCTATTGGAAACATAACAAGCCGTATTTATGGCTTCCGCCCAAAAATAAGTAGGTAAATTATACTCTCTTAACATAGTCCTCCCCATATCTAAAAGAGTTCTATTTTTTCTTTCAACAACACCATTTTGTTGGGGAGTCCTAGGAGATGAAAAATTATGAGTGATCCCTAACTTATTACAAAAGACTTCAAATTTTTCATTTTCAAATTCTCTACCATGATCACTCCTTATTGAAGAAATTTGAAAACCCTTTTCATTTTGAACTTTCTTTGTAAAACTTTTAAAAGCATCAAAACAATCATCCTTATGAGCAAGGAACACAACCCAAGTATACCTAGAGTAGTCATCAACTATAACAAAACCATAATGCATGCCACCAAGACTAGCTACTCTAGTTGGACCAAATAAATCCATATGCAAGAGTTGCAAAGGTCTAGAAGAGATTACCTTATTAATAGCTTTAAAGGAACTCTTAACTTGCTTACCCATTTGACATGCATCACATACTTTGTCCTTTTCATATTTGATCTTTGGAAGGCCATCAACTAGCTCATCTTTGCTTAAATTTTTGAGGAGATCCATGCTAGCATGAGAGAGCCTTCTATGCCAAATCCAAGAGTTATCACTAATAGACACAAAGCACTTCATATCTTGGTTAGTCATAGCTTGTAAGTCAATAAGATAAATATTTTCAACTCTTTCACCTACAAACAATATTTTGTTAGCCGACATTCTAGAAACAAAACATGATTTTGGTTCAAAGATAACTCTACAACCTTTATCACATAATTGACTTACACTTAATAAATTATGCTTCAAACCATCAACTAATAGAACTTTATCAAGAATAGGAGAGTTTTCCTTACCGACTTTACCTATGCCAACAATTTTACCTTTTCCATTGTCTCCAAAAGTTACTTGTCCACTTCCGTCTTTCTTTTCAAGAGAGATGAAGTGGCTTGAATTTTCGGTCATATGCCTTGAACATCCACTATCTAGATACCATTTGCTTTCAATTTTTGAGGATTTCAAGCACACCTAGAAAAAGGAATTCAAACACTTTTAGGCACCCAAATGTACTTGGGTCCTTGGGGGTTAGTCATTCCACTATCCAATCTCCATATGCTACCATATCCAAGATGCAATTTTCTAATAGTGCACTTATAATTAGTATGACCAAACTTGCCACAATAGTGACAATGACCATTGAACCTTCTTATTCTTGGTCCATAGGTAAGTGAGTGTGTTTGAGTTCTCATGTGGCCATTTATCCTTTGTTTATTAAAAGCATGTGAGCAAGAGATATGATTAGAGTGGTGATTTTGTGAACTAGAAGTGTGTGTTCTATAATGATCATTTCTCTTATATGCAAATTGCTTAGGTGTGTGTCTTATATGAGTGTTGTAACTAGTGGATTGGTGTACATGTGCATTTCTCATAGACATATTACTAGTAGAGGCTTTAGGCACATTTGCATTTGAGCTAGAAACTTTAGGTTCATGTGAGTTAGTAGGTTTAACAAAAACGGTTTTAGAAAAGTTTGCTTGAGTTGATTTATCATAGCCAAGGCCATACTTGATGCTAGGAGACCTTTGAGAGTCTAAAATTTCATCAAGTTTGTCTTTGCCTTTTAAAAATTTTGAAAGAGAATTTTTCAACTCAAGGACTTCATTTTTCAACTTTTTATTTTCTAATGAGAGCTCATCTAAGGATTTTTGTAAAGGATCATTTAAGGGTAAAGGTTCCTTAGGTGAGTTCTCACTTTCCTTTTTCAAGCTAGCTAACTCACATTTCAAAAACTTGTTTTTCTTATGACTCTTTTCAAGCTCATCATTCATCAATTTTAAAGCACCTACAAGTTCATCATATGAAAACTCAACAACATCATCACATAAAGTAGAGTCATCAAGTATAGTTACCTCATCGGAGCTTTCCTCTAGAGCCATGAAGCACATGTTGGCAATTTCATCACCAACTTCCTCCTCTTCGGTATCACTTGACTCATCCCATGTTGCTTTGAAGGCCTTCTTCTTGAACTTCTTGATAGGCTTCTTTAACTTGGGACAATCCACTTTGTAGTGACCCAGCTTATTACACTCATAGCAAATGACAACTTCCTTTTTGCTTGATTCACCCTTTTCCTTTCTAAAATTCTTCCTTGGGATGAACTTTTTATTTTGAAGAAGCAACTTCCTTATTCTCCTAATTACCAAGGCTAGTTCTTCCTCACTTATCTCTTCTTCTTCCTCACTAGTATCTTCGGAGGCTACCCTTAGAGCAATGTTCTTTTTTATCTTGCTAGGTTCCTCCACTTGCTCTCTCTTTAGAGTCATCTCATAGTCAATGAGATTTCCCAAGAGTTCATCCAATTGCACTTTGCTCAAGTCTTTGGCATCCTTTAAAGAAGTTACCTTTGGTAGCCATTCTTTAGGTAGACATCTAAGGATTTTCTTCACCAACTCTTCATTTGTGAATGTCTTCCCAAGAGATTTCATCCCTCCAATGATCTCAATGAATCTATCATACATTTGACTAATAGTTTCATCGGATTTCATCTTGAACAACTCATATTGATAGATGAGGGATTCCATCTTGTTTTCCTTGACTTGATTGGTGCCTTCATGAGTGACAACCAAAGCATCCCAAATTTTCTTGGCGGTGGATTTCATGCATACTTTGTTGTACTCACTTCTACTAAGAGCACAAAACAAGATGTAAATGGCTTTGTCATTGAGGGCTACTCTTCTCTTCTCTAGCTCACTCCATTCACTCTTAGGTTTTTGCTCTTGGTTTCCATCTATCACTCTTGTGGGAAAGAAGGGGCCATTCTCCACAATGTCCCACAAATCAACTCTGTAACGACCTGAAAATCGGACCGCTACCGGCGCTAGGATCCGGGTCGACTTAAGGCCGCCGGGACCCGTAGCAAGCCTGACATGTAACCTGTAAACCTGTTTAATCCCATATATGATCCACAATCATACATAAAAATTTTAAAACTTTTCTTTCATTCATTTCTCATACACCAACTCAACCTGAACATACATGTACATAGACATGATCATAATCATGATCCCTCTGTGGGATCTCATCAATGCCCCAACGGGCGATATAACATGAGATGAGTTGGTTTAAACATAAACATTATAAAACATTTCTATAGATCACGCATCAAAGGGATTACAATACTCATAGGGTCAAGCACATCTATAACCTCAAAATATATATATCATTACATAACATACTGTAATCTCTTACATTACATCATAATACATTTGTCATGTCCACAATCTAACTATTACATAGATAAGACATACTTCAAACTCTGGCCAACCTCCTGGTCTACCCTGTACCTGCACATCTGGGGTTAGGGGAGAGGGGTGAGCTACAAAGCCCAGTGAGCAGAATAGTGAAATCATATATTAAAATTTCATGCCATTATGTAATGCAACACAACACAACTAATCACATCTCGGATGGTATTGTCACCAATAGTCCTCTACATGGTCCAACTGTGCCGGGACGTAGAATGGGTACAACCGGTCTTTCCCTTAACATAACATATCATACAGTCCAACTGTGCCAGGGACGTAGAATGGGTACAACCTGGACTTTCTCTTACATCGTGCCAGGGACGTAGAATGGGTACAACCTGGACTTCCATATCATATCATGCTGTAGCATCATCATATCATATGAGGACTAAAGGATCATCCAATAACCAATCCACATCAACATCATAAATGCAATGCAACATATTCGTGAATACTAATGCAACAACCTACTATAACTCATGGCATTCGTGATGCATGGATCATGCTCAAGATTCATATTTCATTTAATTTAAAACTTAAAGTTTATTCCACTCACCTCTGGCTAGCCCTGACAACTCTGTAGCAGCTGGCTCACTGCTGGGGTCCTCGGTTCCTCGGGTCCGAACCTACACAGGTGGACTCCAATGAGGGACCAAACATACATAAACATAACTCTAATATACTCCCCAAAAACCCCCTAAAACATCATGAAAACATCACATAAAAAAAACATGCAAGAAATGTCTGAACAGGGCACTTTCGGCGGCAGGTTCGGCGGCCGAAAGTCCCTCCAGAGCCGAAAGTCAGGCAGGTTCGGCGGCACCTTCGACGGCCGAAACTCCCAGACAGAGACGAAACTCATGCATGTTCGGCGGCACCTTCGGCGGCCGAAAGTCCCAGACAGAGACGAAAGTCTCCTTTCGGGGGCAACTTCGGCAGCCGAAAGGCCTGCCTCCACAAGGGGGTTCGGCGGCCGAAAGTCCCTTCGGCGGCCGAACCTGAGTTTCTCCCGAATGACAGAAACTCAGCTCCCCTAAGCACACTTCGCCTCCCAAGCTCAAATCATGCCTAAACTAGTTCTAAAACATGCATACATACCATACATTACACCTAGGGGTCTCAAACTAGCATATACCCCAACTACAACACTTCAAACACACAACATCAACACACATTGCTCAAAAATCCCATAAAACCTAACATAGCTCAACTAACTTAAACATGCATTTCTACCCCATAAAACTTCATAAAACTTGTTTAAAACATATAAGGAGCTTAAGATCGGCCCTTACCTCTTGAAGATCGAGAGGAAGACGACCTAAACTTGGAGATCCACGAAAATGAGCTCCTGAGTTCCCAAAGCTCCAAAACTTGTTTCAAAAGTTCAAAATCTTCAATGCAAGCTTAAAACTCAAGAAAAATGGTGGGGATTTGAAGGAAAAACACTAGATCTGGGGAGAGGGAGGTCGGAAGCTAGCTATGGCCGAAAATGGGAGAAAGCTCCCACATTTCGGCTAAGTGACCCTTTTATAGTGGCTGGCCAGGCCACGTTCGGGGGCCGAATGTGCCTCCGCATGCATGCCATGTTCGGCGGCCGAACTTGACTTTCGGCGGCCGAACCTGGTCTGCCCTCACTCATGCTTTCGGGGGCCTAACGTGCCTCCAAAACGCATGCATGTTCGGCGGCCGAACTTGACTTTCGGCGGCCGAACCTGGGTTCTCCTCCAAAGACTTTTCATGCAAAACTCATTAAATTTTCATACTTAAAACCATGAAATACCTTAAAACATTTTATGAAAACATGATTCTACCCTACTAGAGGCTTCCGACATCCGAGATTCCACCGGACGGTAGGAATTCCGATACCGGAGTCTAGCCGGGTATTACAAACTCCTTCCGATTTAAGGAAATAATACATTCTATTTTTCCAATATAGAAAGTCATTTCCATCAAAGAAAGGTGGTCTCACAACCGATTGACCTTCTTGAGAATTGAGGGTTGCCATTCGATCTTTACTCCAAGATAGTTATATCTTCAAGATGGGGAGACTTAGCTCTGATACCACTTGTTGTCCCTTGAAGCAACCCAAGAGGGGGGGTGAATTGGGTTTATAAAAAATTTAAAGGGAAAAGCACAAATTAGAAGGCAATAAAGAAGAAGATAATCAACACAAGAATTTATAGAGGTTCAGCTATCCCAAGCCTACGTCCTCTCCTCAAGGTCCACCTTGAGAGTTCAACTCCACTATCAACTCTTCTTTGGGTGAAGAATAAAACCCTTACAATCTTAGAGCAAGCCTTTGCTCTTTACAAATCTCTTTTTCACTCAAGAGCAATTCTTTGCTCAATGCCACACTCACAACAACAGAATCTCTCAACAACCTTTACTCACTCTAAAAAGCCAACCAATTACAACTCAAAACAAACTTTCAAGAAATCAATGCTTTGGCTCAAGGTTTTGAGAGAGAGA
Organism: Manihot esculenta; assembly: GCF_001659605.2. Classification (NCBI taxonomy): domain Eukaryota; kingdom Viridiplantae; phylum Streptophyta; class Magnoliopsida; order Malpighiales; family Euphorbiaceae; genus Manihot; species Manihot esculenta. The sequence continues at coordinate 13,701,561 of NC_035162.2, read as the reverse complement.
GAATGAAAAATGCTGTGATCTCAATAAATATTTGCTTAGATAGTTGTTGTAACCTCTTCACATCAAAAACTCATTGTATTTATAGTTCAGTCATAAATATGGCCGTTGGGGATGCATTAAATGCAAATAGAGCCGTTCATGTTTAGAAATAACGGTTATATCGTTCTCAGAAAAAATTCAGGTTCGGCGGCCTAAGCTAAAGTTCGCGGCCGAACCTCTTGAGGTGAAGAACATCTTCCTTTGAAAAAGGACTTTCGGCGGCCTAAAGTCTAAGTTCGGCGGCCGAATGTGGGACTTTCGTCTCTGTCCCTCTCTTTCGGAAGCCAAACTTTAGGCTTCGGAGGCTGACTTAAAAGCACACTTTCGGCGGCCGAAAGTAATGTTCGGCGGCCGAACATAGGTGACTTTAGCCTCTGTCCTTCACTTTCGGAAGCCAAACATTTTGCTTAGGGAGCAAACCACCTTCGGCGGCCGAAAGCCAATGTTCGGCGGCCGAACATGTGAGACTTTCGTCTCTGTCCCTGACTTTCGGAAGCCGAAGGTTGGCTTTAGGGGGCAAAAAAATATTTCATTAAATTCTTTGAAAAATCATAACTTAGGCTATAAAAATCCATTTTTCAATCCGTTTGAATTTTTGTAACCCATATTTTTAGATCTTTGATTTTGATAAAAAATGATTTCAAAATCATTACTTTTGGAAAATATCATTTTAGTCCCTAAAAGACAATTTCTTAAAATTTGGCCATATCTAAAAAACTTTTAGAGATGAAAGCAACCTTGAGCCATCACAATTAATTAATTGAAATTCACAATGAATAGAATTAAACAAAGTATAAATAAAAATACTTTCTTATCCCTTTCTTGTGGTCTGCTTCCAAAATAGGCACTTTTCTCTTTTGAGATAGAAGCAATTTCATTCTTGTTGGTAAGGGACCTACAAGCTCAACACAAACACCTTTGAAGATAATTAGTAGCATACCAATTGTTTATTAATCATCAAAATAAGGATTAGAACATTTAGGTTCAACAATCTTATTGCCAAGGTGTATGTATAATAGACGCATACAAAAAATTTCCTTAATTAACTCATGCCGTGGCCCATGGACTGTCGCTGTGCTCTCGGATGCGGAATGTGATGCGGGAGGATGGAGTCTTCTCCTTCCATAAGCCCAATTATCCCATCGGTAACAGAACGACCGGCGCGCTCGTCTCGAACCCCCGGCATGCTGAGCCCCCAACTTTCGTTCTTGATTAATGAAAACATCCTTGGCAAATATACTGAAGAATATAGGGACAGACTTATATTGAATAAAGTGATTTGCTGCACAACTCAATGATTCTGGTATTTATAACATTAAAAATAAAATAAAATCTTAAATTAGATAAAATAATGATCTTATTTTAAAAATTAAAATACAAGAATTTAAAAAAATATATATATAAAATCTTGCAGATATTCTGAAAGACCAAATAAACTTGTTTGAATTAAGTTTCAACATTCACTCCCTTAATTCAAACATGGTTTCATTATTTCATCTCACAAATTTATGGAATGAAGCATTTCTCTCCGACAAACAATTTTATGTGTTGGAGTACTTTTCTAAATAATAAGTATTAGAATTTCTCTCTAACTAACAATTTTGGTGTATTCTTATGTTGTTGAGATACTTCTTACCACTTATCTCCAAATTATCAATATTTTAATATTATTTTTTTTATTGGAGCACTCCTCCACACACTTAAAAAGAAAACTCTTCTTCTTATGCAACATTTACTTCTACATTTTTAACCTTGTAATCTTTTTTTAAATGCTCAAATTTTTTATAATTAAAATATTTTGATTTACTTTTATGCCAATAAATTTTTTTTTTTTATGATTGAACTTTTTGTAAATACCATATTAGCTAGATAAGATAATGGCTTTATTTTAAAATTTGAAATAAAAAAATTTTGAAAAAAAAATCTAAAACCTTGAAGACATTTGAAAGCCAAATCAACCTGTTCGGATTAAGTTCCAACTATTTCTTTATTCTCTGCTCTATATCTCTTTCTTTCTTTTTTTTTTTTGTTCTCATTATCATTAGTTAAGAAACAGACAAAATCATCTAACTTTGCTTTGAAATTCCTCAAGCCTGACAGTAGCATTCAATCCAAAAATGATATAATTAAGGCTCGTTAAAATTAACTTATATTTAAAAAATATTTTTTTATAAAATAATTTATTTTTAATATTTAATTTTAATTTAAAAAATAAAATTATTTATAAAAGTCTTAAAAAGATTTAGTGATACGTAAAATATTATGGGTGATAAAAATGAACAGAATTTAGTGACTTCGAGTTCTTCATCTATGAGAAAGGAGGTTTCATGAAGGATATTTAAGAAAAATATTAATTTTTTTTAGAACAAATATTATGAAAACTAAGAGATGCAAATATTAATTGTGGTAAAATAAAAAAATAAAAAATCTAACAAAGATCTTTCATACAAAATCCCACTAGCAATATTGGATGTGGGGTTTTACGAGATGGAACATGCATGTTTTGACTTTTGATAAAAGAAAAGAAAAGAAAATTTATGATTTTTACTGTGGCTGGTGGTTGTTTGAATTTTCAATGTACATAACAACATTTTCTCTTTGGTCATTAGAGCTTATCCTTTTGAGCAGAACTGTGAAGTAAAGCATCTAATAATAAATCATTTACTATAGGGTTGAATTTGAAAATTGGAAGCTTCATATATAAGAAAATACAGAAAGATTTCTTCATTTCAAAGTTGTACAAAATTGTTTGATTGTGAAAGGATATGCAAGTTGCCTCCAATTCAATGATGTGCAAGTTGTCTTGAATTTGGTTCACACATCTCAAATTTATACAATTACATAAACCCCACAAAAAAAATTTATATGGTTCGACTATAAAATATATATTAACAGAGAAATCAGATAAAATTTTACTATAACGAAAAGAATAAAATTTATACGTAATTATCTGAGTTAGATGTTTTTAAAATTTCTTTCGATCTATAGAAAAAAGAAAGCAATATTTATATTATTAACTCCTACCTCTACCAAACTTCAAAAATATTTCTCCAGGTTATAACTTGAAACTTTCTAATTGGTTCACAATTCGGTTCGGGTAGATGGAAAACATATCTAAATCAAAGTCACATAAATAATAAATAAATAAGTGAGACTTTCCTTTTGATTTTACAAGCTTTCCTTTTCATAATTTCTCCAGTTAGCCGAATTCCAGTGGTATTGGATCCTGAAAACTTTTGATTAGTTAATCCCTAGGGACAATTCTCTCCAATGTTAAAATCAAAAACAGGTGCTCAAAAAACAACTGTAAATTTGGTCCAAATGTTGTCTATGGACTAGGAAGCATAACTTGTGACAACAGTCCTGTCATAAATCTTGACAGTTCAACTTTGCTTTCGTTACCTGCATCAGGATGAAAAAACCGCAAATTTTCCCCATGTTGGTTAGAATGAAAATGAATTAGAAGCATGAACATGATAGTTTCAATTCATTTCAACCTTAAGATTGAACTATATAGAATCCCGGAGTGCATGGCAAAGAGTCTCAATCATATCTGATACATCCAGCCGCCATGGCTGGCCCAGCTACCCCATCTGTCAATTCTCTGTAAGTGTCCTTCATTTAAGTTGCTGTTGCTTCATGATCATGAGTGAAGATCTGAAAGTTTCCTTCATTTAAGCCTCTACCGATCTCCTTCCAATTCTATTCATTTCCTCTCTTCTGTGTGGCAATGCCATATTGGTGGACAAGGACAAGAAACTCTCCAAGAGTCCAACGAGATAATAAACAACACAACCATGAGAAGAAGAAAGAACAGGAAGATAAATATAGAAAGAAGCCAAAGAGTTTTGACGAAACTATACTTTTCACTAACAACTCTTCAAGGAGCAGCATGGACTTGAAAGCATCTTCACTTTCCATCAGTGGGTCTTCGGAGTTTTCAGGTTTTGATTCTGATATTGGAATTGAGGTTGCAGAGAAGAAAGCTTACCCTTTGCCAAAACCTGCATGTTCTCCTGAGCAATTGATAAATTTCGATAAAAGACTTGACTCTGAAGCGGCTTTGCTTTCAAACTCCAGTTTGTCTTTATCTTTTTCCTCTTCTATCTCTTCTAACGATGAAGGTGTTGATGCTACTGTTGATGATCATGGAGATTTTGGTTCTTTCAGGTCAGTTTCTTCATTATACCTCATCTGTTTCTGCTACGAATTGGCAATTTCTGGGTCATATTTATAAGGTTCGTAGATTTTTGGCCAAAAACAGAGTTCACCTTTTGGTTCTTCTTGGTAAATCAATAGATTGTTTGGATTATGTTCATCAATGTTCAATCGTGCCCAGTTTAAGAAAAATTTTCACAGAAAGATGTTTATTATGGTAATTGCAGGGCAGTCGAAGAGACCAATCACAACTCATGGTTAAGGACATCGTCTCCTGGATTAAAAGCTTCCACTGCACAGACGTCATCTCCAACTCCATTGCTGTTGGAGTCCCCATCGGAAAAGCAAGACAACCGGAGGCATCCTTGTCATCCACTACCCCTTCCTCCTGCTTCTCCTAATAAATCTTCACAGGATATGCAGTCAAATTGGAAGAAGGGAAAGCTTATAGGGAGAGGGACATTTGGCCATGTTTATGCTGGATTTAACAGGTAAACTTTACTGCTAATTTGCAATCGTTTACTGGAAAGGAACAAGGAAGAAGGATGTTGTGTGTTCATAGCGATCTAATGCTGTAATTTCTGTCTAAAGTGAAAATGGACAAATGTGTGCAATAAAGGAAGTGAGGATTATTTCTGATGATCAGAATTCAACTGAATGTCTCAAGCAACTGAATCAGGTTTCCCCTCTCTCTCTCACACACTCGCACACTGAATTTTAAGCATCAGTGAACTGGAGAATTGACTATTTCCTTTGCTTTCTTACTGAATAGGAAATTGCATTGCTTAGTGAACTGTGTCATCCAAACATTGTTCAATACTATGGAAGCAAAATGGTAAGGGCTCCCTTGCTGTTTCAAAAACCACCAAGATAACGTTAGGTTTATGCATAGCTTGAATTTAAACCAGCAACTTATTGCAGGTAGACAATAAACTCTCAGTTTACTTGGAGTATGTTTCTGGGGGTTCAATCCAAAGATTGCTAAACGAATATGGTCCATTTGCGGAACCCGTTATTCGAAGTTACACGAAGCAGATTCTTTCTGGTTTAGCATATTTACACAAAAGAAATACAGTGCACAGGTATTTGACTGGGACAGCAATTTTTAATTCTTCATCAGGAATCAATCTTCCTCCATCTACTTCAATTGACTGGAGATATTCTATTTTTAACTTGCAGGGATATTAAAGGAGCAAACATACTAGTAGATCCTAATGGTGAAATTAAGCTTGCTGACTTTGGCATGGCAAAACATGCAAGTTTCTGTAACTTCATATGATCAATTCCCTTTTTCAAATGGCTGAAAATTCTGTTTACAATTTCTGATATTCTCTATCTTAAAATCCAGATGAAATCGAATTCTTCAATACTTTCGTTTAAGGGGAGTCCTTATTGGATGGCACCAGAGGTACCCATCCATCATGTTCATACTTTGTTTCTCATTCAGGATTATTATTAGTACTTCTGCATTCCAGAAAGTTTTTATATCTTGACAATGGTCGACTTGTCTGCAACACTTGCAGGTTATAATGAACAATAGAAGCTATAATCTGGCTGTTGACATATGGAGCTTAGGGTGCACCATTCTTGAGATGGCAACATCAAAACCCCCATGGAGCCAGTATGAAGGGGTATGATATTGCATACATGTTCTGCTGTTGATACGTTGGCTTTCACCGAGAAATGATAGAAACTTTTAGGTACTGTCTTATATTTTCCTGTTTTAACCAGGTGGCTGCAATATTTAAGATAGCAAATAGCGCTGAGAATCCTGAGGTTCCCACTTACTTGTCAGAAGATGCCCAGAATTTTGTAAAAATTTGCTTGCATAGAGATCCATCTGCACGTCCCACTGCCATGCAACTGTTAAATCATCCCTTCATCCAAAATCAGAGAAATTGCTAATTCTATTCATGAAGCCTTCTCTGTTCATGGAAGACTTCCTACGGTATTGTTAGAGATTATCAGATCTCTTCTAAAGTTCTTTTTCTTCATAGTTAATTCAAAGTATTATCATATCTGCAGGGATGAAGTATCAATCCTGCAACAGCTGCCTTCTCTCTTCCTGTTACTCCTCTTGAATGTCCAGCAGGAAACATGGTATCAAGCTCGCTCACCAACTGGACAATTCTGTCAAGACTACAGAGGATAAAACCAGTGTGAACCTTGCCAATGAACTAGAATGCTGAGAGGTTTCACCTAAGCACTTCATGTATTGAACTTGGCATGAATGCCCCACTGGATTTGTAACTCATGATGAGATAACTGCCTTGTTGGTGGCCACAGCTCTAAGTTCAACAGGGTAAACAATGTTTTTCCACCTAAAATTTTGAATAAGCTTGACAAGGTTTGACAAAGGGGAATGAAAGAATTCCGACATGGACAAACTGTTATGAATAGACAGATGGAGAAAGACCTCGTGTTTGAATGCTTTTTGCATGACAGATTGTACGAAAAATAAAAAATGTACATAATTTTCATGTATATTGCTGTATAGATGGAGAAAGTTCTTGGGCTCTGGCAGCTGCAGAGCACCCTGGATCATCAAAGAGAGTATCACATATTCTCAGAAGCAATCAACAAATACCGAAGTAGCAGTTTAGATATCACTAGGGCATAACAATCAGATTAACATCCCAGCCCCCAAGGAGCTCCGACCATTGTCAAATTCCGAACCGTTGCCCCTTAAACCCTAATCGGACCATATGGGACGAGTAGATTTTTTCAATTTGATAAAAATTAAAACAATTTAACCTTTTTTTTATATAGATATGGACCCAATTACAGTCGAATCCGATTCAAGGTTCGAAGAAGAGACTGAGACTGGTCCGTAAGGGTCCCAATTCTAGGCCTATTCAGAACCGTGGACCAGTATCCAGTGTCAGATCTGAATCTGACCGGTCTGGGCCTGGTCCTGAATCGGACCAGTATTAAATCTGCCCTCAAGCACTACATCAAGTTCTGAGAAAATTCAACTACAGCCATAATCACCTCAATTTATGATCTTCATTGAAGAGGTTCGGCGCTTCGTTGGTGTAACGTCTCGACATGACGCCGCGTTATCAATTTTTCCTCCTCTTTTTTCCCAAACCCCGTTTACTGTATTTTGTTGCTAGAAATCGCCTGATCAACTACAAACACACGCAAGGACATAAAGGGGGAGGGTTTAAAGGGTACGGAAGGAGGAAGGCGAGGTGGGGATTTCAATTTTCAATCAGAACCATCCCCCCCTACTTTCCCCGTGGAGTGCAAAAAAAAATGCATTAGGCAAAGCCAACTGAAAAAAATAATAATTATTATAGAACTCAGATGTGCTTTCTGTAGACCAACTACATAACAAGATCCCTGTTTGCAACTTCCACAAGCTAGTTGATTACGGCATAGAACATGGACAAAAATGTATAAGGCGATGCCAATCTACACACGATGATCAAATTTACCTCAGTCCCACCTCAAAATGAGTAATCTTTTAAATCTGCTCTAGAGTCATCCAAGTCCACATCTGCTAAGCATTCTTCCTTAGTGAGAGGTGGGAGTTGCTTGCTCTTGCGCTTCAGGTTATGCCTGTGCCACTCACTCTTAAAGTGATCCCTGTACTGTTTGGCATCCCCAACAAATACATTGCATGTGTTGCACTTGTGTTGCTTTACCTCCTCCTCAGTATTCTTTTCAGTAGAGACTGCCTGCTTTTGCAATTTCTCGCTCAGTTGGGCCACAGAATCAGTAGACTCCTTTGGTAGGCTTGGCTGCACATCTTCATGGTCATCATAATCATCTACACTGGTGTCCCCTTCAAAGTGCACAGACATTGCAAGAATTTCCAGCCTGCCCTGCAGATTCCTCACCATGACATCACACTCCCGAAAGAAACCTGGATCTAATTCACAAATCTGCACAATGTTTAAATGTAAGTGGAGCCCAGAAGAAAAGCAGACTCATGGTACATCTGAGATGACATCAACCACCGAGACTATGTAACCCTTGAGAAAAGGGGGAAAAGAGGGAAAAAGGTTTAGAATGTGAAAAATGTCCATTTTGAGCATGGTATGAAAAACAAATGCCTTGTAATCTAGAAGAAAAAGAATAGAACAAAGAGTGCTGGCCAACTCAAATTTAGTTAGACACTATTGCTTTTGGTACATCAAGCAATTAATAGTCAAATAAAAAAGCAACAATGTATAACAATTACAGACTTTGGAGGTTTTGGCAATTTTCATACTTCTACCCTGTCCACATCAAATTGCGCTAGGAAATGAAAAAAATACGTGTACAGATGTTCTTTCTATTATTATTACTACTATTATTATTTTTTGAGATAAGGGTGAGAACTCAAAATGTATTCTCTCCATCCTAAGAAAGATAGTTTTAATCCCAAAACACAGCATGAATCTCAATCCAACCTTTATCAGCTTCACGACATGCAACAGAAACCAGCCAAAGAAGTATAAACAGCAAACTCCCTTGAAAGCTAACTTAATCAGAAGTTTATTACTAATATGATCAATATATTTAAGAGGAGAAAGGAAAAATCATGAATTACTCAGAATAATCCTTATTGTATGTACATTCATTCCAAACACAACTTGCATGTTTAAGATATCTAAAAATGCATGGCTTCATACTTACACATTTGAATGAGCATATCAGCGTTTGGGGATAAGGAAAAATATATAGATCACATGATAAGTGAAAGCAGAACGTATAATAGAGACACAAAGCAGACTGAAACTTACAACTGAGATCTGACTTCCAGATTCATCCTTTGAAACAATGTTAGCATTCCAGGCATTTAACTTTTCCAGAAGAGTAAAGAGATTTGGTTCGGCAATAATAAGTCGCAATCTCATTGGAGACCGCTTCACTGGGAAGTGCTTTTGAAGCTCACGAATAACTTCTAATGCCTGCACAAGATACACAGCTCAGTTTTGGATTTTCCTTTCCTCATCAAACATAAGATAAGAACGGGTTCAGGATTTACAACAAAGTTAAACCCCAGCAACAATAGATTAATAACATAGCATCAAATAATAACTTAATACATGCAAAATCATAAAATAAACACGTTAGTAAAATAGGTGCATTCCAAATCTACTAAACTACAGTGAAAATTTTGGTAGCAGTTTGGAAATGGAGGGTGCCAACAATATGAAACTTTATTACAGAAGGTTATCAATTCACAAATATTTAAGATGGCTAATTTAAAAAAAATTGAAAGTTCATAAAACTTTTAGTGGGTTAGGCTACGACCTGCTTCTTGGAGCTGCTATGTGGATCAACAGCAAAGTGAATTTCATGCATGAGTCGCTCAATCATACTAATAGTGTAAGGGCGTTGAGTTTCAGAATTGATTGTTTTCTGCATAACAATGGTTGCTATATCCCGAAACTGACTTGATAACTGAGACTCCCTCTCCTTGCCAGCAACTTGAAGCTCCCCTTTCTCCAATATCTACCCATCATCACCACCGGGTGATTAAAAGAGGCATTTCAATCATAGATGAAAAATTGTAAAATGGATTGGCTGAAAATGGACTACCTCAAGACATATTTTGGTCTGATCATCAGTTTTAAAGGCTAACATTAAATCCTTGGACTTGGCAAGAATTCCTTTGGAAACATTTGAATAAACAGTATGTGACTGCAAAACTTCATCCAAATCTTTCTCTCTGTTTCCAGACAAAATTGGCAAGGTAAAAGGCTGTTTGCAATTTTAATAATAAAGGAAGAAAGATATAAAAAGCACTCACACGCCAGACCGCCAAGAGAGGACCTTGTTCTTGTAGCAAGCAATCTCGAACCGAATACCATGCTTCTTTAATCGAACCACCGCCACGTTCGTTAGCCTCTTTTGCCCGATTGGCTGCTGCAGGACTTTTGACATCTCTATTCGTTGTCTTTCTTTTGGTTGATTGGTTGGTTGGTGGATTCTCCGATCTTCTCTTTCTTTAGCTTCACTGCACCGCTGCACCGCCTCACCGGAGAGTCCTCTCTCCCCTTTTTTGCCTGGTATTGCGGACCGGTTCCAGTATGTTAGCCAATTTTAATGGCGTTAGGGCTGGGTCACTCTCTGCTAGGCCCAGCCGATCTCAAACCCGCTCAAAGGCCATCCTAATTTGACCCTTACACGCATAATACGCTCCGTTTGCAGGCTGTTGTTTGAGAAGGAAAAGAAAATTTTTATAACCTAATAAAATATATTTGAGTAATTATAATCAGAACGAATTCAAATTTAAAAAATAATATCCGTTACGAGTTTGAATCGAACTCGAATTTTATATATAGAGTAATAACTACTCGTACCTGTTAATATAAATAATTAATTTAATATAAAAAATATATTTTATAATAATATTTATAAATTTTTATATTATTTTTTATTTAAAAATTAAAATTTAAATATTTTTTAAAAATATTGAATTTTTTAAATAAAAATTATTAATAAAAAATATTTTTTATATAAATTATTAATTAACATATATAAGATGAAACGAAATCTGGTTTTATTGAAATAATAATAATCGAATTTAAGATAAATTCGACTGGTTTAGATTAATTTTTAATAGGGTTTGAAGCGGATTCGAAATAATAATAATCGAATTTAAGATGAATTCGATTGATTTAAATTAATTTTTAATAGAGTTTAAAACGGATTCAGAAGTTCAAGTATTTTAATTTTTACAGATACCTATCAGTCTACCTCCCTACTCTCGATAAAAGGAGAAATGAGAATGAGTAATACAGATTTATCTAAGAAGTATAAGAGATGTTATTAGTATTATGCCTGACATTTTCTTAAGGATTTCTCTTACTAAAATGGTGTTCTTCCCAGGACTGGAGAACAGAATCAAGGAGTTGATAATGTTAAGTAATCTATCAGGCTTAATTTGCACAATACTAGGAAGTGTTTACTTTTGTCTAATAACAACATACATTAGCATGCATCTTGATCCCGCAAAAAAACACAAGTACACAGATTAAACAAAAGTTGGAGTTCTGCTAAATGCTGCTGCTGTAACCATATGTTTCTCCTCACCTCCATGCTGAACAAACAATCAAGCTTTTGTCTTCCCACCCGAAAAGCAATGCACCCATTTCTTCCTTCAGCGTGTATCTATCACAGTACTGCTTTATGAGCTTCCGAATTGTTTCCACCACGTTAGGACTTATTGAACATGAAGTGAAGCCAGCCATCATCATTCTCGCTCTCCATTTGCCTGCAACTTCATATCGTTCAATCCTTTCATCTCCCTCGCATGCTACTATGTTTACTATGTCCCGTGCTAGGCACTGCTTTTCGACATTCATCCTATCCTGACTTTCCCTTTGGAGGGTTGCATCAAGAGAGTCGAACACTGCAGAGTAGTAATTGTAAGCTTCGACAAATCTTGGAAAAAAGGGGGCAGTATTTGTGTTCACATCTTGTTCAACTACAGTAACAAGCTTTGGATTTAGGCTCTTCACCATTCGAAGAAGCTGGTCTCTCTCATTTACTGTTGATACACTCTCATCAGGCATGTGGTGGAGTTGGAAAGCAAAATTAACTACAAGGGCCTCTCCAGGCTTGCAGTTCAACATTGATGGACTAACAAGTGAAATCTTAGATGCAACTGCATGAAATTCAAATGGCACCTTAAATGCTTCAGCTAGCTTCTCAAGCCTTTGACCAATGATTTTCAGGCCGCCAATAGGACGTTGTACTGACTCAGGATAATCAACCCCAGTTAACCTCAAGTATGGTGGCCTACCTGGCTGATTGGCAAGTGTTTGTATCAGTGTTATGTACTGGTTCCCTTGGTTTATGTCGAAATCTATAATATGAACTCTCTTTTCACCTTCAAATGCCTCAATTATGGCCCCATTTGCTGACATAAATCCAAATTTGAAACAAGGGCAAACCTCAAAGAGGATTTGCATAGCTGCAAGCCTATCAGAAGATGGGGGCTCCTTGCATTTCAGAGCTTTATAGAGATATTTGCCAGAGGAAGCCATACGAGCTGCTAGACCTTCTACCATGTAGGCTGCAATCCTCTGAGGAGGATCTCCTTGAATTGAAACCATCTGGCGGAGATCATTTATTAAAGCATCAGCTACCCCAAATTTTCCTTCTGCAATTGCATTAGCACAGTTCAAAAGCAATCTTTTGGGAGCCAGAGGAGATAATTGTGACACTTTGTTACTGCTAATGCTACTTAAGTTAGAATCTGATGACGAAGACTCCTTTGGTGAGTCATAGAGCGTCACATTCTGGATTGGTTCAGATAATTCGCCGATTTCCATGCCTTGACTATTTCCAAACATATCATCATCTCCATTATCATCTAGTAGTGCTCTTTCAAGTTCCTGAAGCTTTGACCTCATCTCATCTGCTTCAAAGTCCACTGTATCTGGGCTTTGAATTTCCAAGAAATCTGATTCAGAAGGGAACTGATAGGCACCACAATATCTCACTGATGCAGATGTGTTGGATAGATCTTGAGAGGTCACGGAGGATCCTGAACCACTTCTTGGTTGGAAAGAAGGCACATCTTGTAGGTGAAATGAATTCCCAGAAATACTAGAGCTAGATGGCTGTATCAGTTCTTCTGTTGGGGAGTCATTATAGCACTTCTCACAAGTCTCACTAGAGTAGGAATCATGCATATACATGGTCTTTTGCTCATCAGAGCCAAATATTTGGTTGGACAAGCCAGAGTTCTCATTGCTCCCATTCAACGAGTAAGGCTTATGATTTTGGTAGGGCGTGGCAGAAAGCTCGGCAGGTCTAACTAACGACATGATTTCTCTGAATGAACTCAGCCTTGGAGAGTGATATGATCATATATTGCAAGGCCTGTATCAGTCATACAGATTTATTTGACAGGAAAGTGATCAATATTTTCAAACATGAAAACCAAAAAACAGCATATACTTAACTCTCTTTAATTGAAAATTAAAAAAAACAAAAGAAAAAAAAGCAGTTGGACTTCGTAATCTGGTGTCGAAATCCCTCTACTTTTTTGTAGGATGCCTATATTCATAGAAAGCAATACAAGAGAGATATCCAAGATATAGACAGAATTGAGAATGTGACTTTCCAGAAATTTACATACAAGAAAGATATGAGAGTTATCTGGGTTGCCTTATGGAAGAAAACCATTTTATATGCACACATCCAGATCAATTCTTGAAAATGTTCGGAAGGGAAGAAATCAAATTTTAAAAGCTCTCTGATAAGCCAGAAAATTTGGATGCTTAATTCAAGGAATATTGCAATTCCAGTGCTTCAGCCAAGTGATGGGATCACTGAATTTCATGTATTTAATCAAGGCCTATCATCTTGACCATAGGCCTAATCCTTTGAATTGATTTAATTGTTGGCTAGAAATTCCTTACAGGCAAGACTTCATATTGAAGAGAAACAAAGTTCTACTAAAAGCTTATGGAGATCACATTCACTGAAATGTTAATTTTGTTCCATCAGTTTAGAAATAAATTCTGTAACTCCATGAAGGAACAAGCATGAACTATTATATCATAAAAAGAAATCCCAATTCATGCTAAAGTCACACAGTTATTCCAAACATATTCTGCTTGTTCATATATTCATAAGAAGAAGAAGAAGAAGCAGCAGCAGCTTGAAACAGATTCTGCTCTTCAACCATGTAATGAGTATGCAATTTAACAAGGATATCTTCAACACACTTCCCCTTTTGATTCAGTTAATTTTTAGTGCAGAGAAAGATCAGAACTTTATACACAATTCAATAAAAACAAGCAGCACAAGGATAACAGCTTGAAATCAGAAAACACATGACAGAGATCCCAAAAATGAACTTATTGAGGTTGCAGTTCAACATAAACAAAAGTATATTCTTAAAAGAGACATCCATGAAAAATCTAGACAAAAACAATAAACTAGAAATGGTATAAACAAAAACAAAGACAGCCAAGTTAATAAGCACATGAATTAGGAGAAGGACCTGAAGATTATCAACGGATTATCCAACAATTTCAGGAGATAATCAGATAGGCATAAACCTCATGATTAGCTTTGAAGTAAAGGGAGAAAAACAGGCTTTTGAGCCTTTGACTATAAAGGGAACAGTACCTAAAGAGAAGCCACAGGCAACATGCCTCTTTAATCTATCTTCAAAATAAAATAAATAAAATAAGTAAAATTAAAAATTGGATTATGAGGTTAGGTTAATTCAAGTACAACAAATCATATAAAAAATCAAAATAATGAAACCAGAAAAAACCAACCTTTGAAAATATTTAAACAAACGACTAAAATAAATGACACAGACCCAGATAAGAGAAACAAATCATTAAAAAAAGGGCAATTGTCAAAATTTTAGCTACCCAAATTTCAAGAATCTGGGAAAAAGAAAAAGAAGAAACTCCCTCATCAGACCACATGCAAAGAAAACATAACATTGTGGAATCCGAAAAAGAAAATGGGAGAGGTATTGAGAAACTGACCCAACATTTTCTTTGAGGAGAAGAGAAATTGGTTGCTGTTCTTCTGTTATTAGTTCTTGCTTTCTTTCAATTCAAAATCTCTGCAGCTTCTTTTACTTTATCTTTGGGCTAAACTGTTGTCTTCTGCTTTTTCTGCATGCTTATACCAACCGCGTCTGACTAAGTTCATATCCTCTATGGCACGGCCCAATGCACCCGTGTGGTTTCCATTTCCATCACTTAATCCTGACCCTTCGTTTCTGGTTCTTACTGTACATGTTTTTGTAAGTTTTGACTTGTTAATCAGATAATTATTGACTTCTCTGTCATAATTAAAACGATTTTGTAAATTTTTCTTTTACTAAATATACTATATTTTGATTTAAAAAAATCTTTAACTAAATAATAATAATAAATTAAATAATAATAATAAATAAATTTATATATTTTATTAATTATATAAATAATTTTAAGTGTCGATCAAACCCTAGCCCTCCCTCAAATTATGTCAACTATCCCTAACAGTGCCTTAAATTACGGATGAGATGATTTTATATTGAATTCACGGCTGATGATGAAAGCCTGATAGATATGTATTTTATAGCCACGTCAGCCGTGAGGTCATCTAGCTGGCCTCTCATGCAAGTGGTCGTCTATGGAAATATTAAACGTCATGTCGTTTTCATTTTGTGTTGTAAGCTAACTTCTGGTTTGGTTGCGTTCATCACCATTATCCTGAAAATAAAAGACTTCCATCTCACAAGAGGTGTACTTTTAAATACCATCCACGTAGACGACTAGAAAAAAGGGAAAAAAAAAAGGAATACTTAATTTAAAATTGAATTAAAAAATTACTATTTTAATGGGTGTCGGTTGTTGTTGATGTACACTAATTTTTTTAGATTTAAAAGAAATTCAATAAAAATAATTGATAAATAATATATAATATCAACAAACTAATTTATTTTAGAACAGTAACCTTTTTATAAGAAAAGACTGTTTCTGAAGAATGGGAACAATTAATTAATTAATTTAATGTTGGAAAATTGAAAATAAGAATCGAAAGAGAATAGCCAATTGATTTTTCTTGGGAAATAAAGGGAAAATCAAAACTCAATAGAACAAATAATGGGTTGGCTCATTCAAAGCCCAACTCATGGCAACCAAAGCTGCTAGCCATTCAAACAAACCCACAAGTACAAAAGAACAGAAGCAATGATCCAATCAAGACCTAAACAACTTAAGGAGGCAAATCATAATTTAGCAATACAATCTTGAAATCGAGGCCTTAGGGGTTTTGGCTTGCCACCTTTATGTTTTTTTTTTTTTTTTTCAATATAATTGATTTTGATTGAAATTCGAATATACCTCTGTAAATAATTTTAATATCAATAAATTAAAATTTATTGACGCAACCTTTATGTTTTTATATTTCACAATCTAAATATTATTGAAATTAAAAATGCCATTAAAATTAGAGGATGATAATGGTAAAATGCTTGAGAAAGTCGTATCTCACAGCCTTTAATGAAAAATTTATTTTTTTATTTTTTTAAATTTAAATTTTAACATAATAACTTTCTAAGTGATAAAATTGAAATTTAAAAATTTTAATAAACTTGGATAAAACATTAAAAATGTTGGATAAATGTGAATTGGTAGGTAAAATGTCACACTTGTAGTGTATGATACCCGTCTTAAATAAACTTGCTCACATATAGAATTTAAACAAAGGAAGATAACTACATCTGCCAAGCACCACAATACTCATCTGAATGGCGGCTAATACTACAAACCTTCACCTACTTTGATTTTGAATGCTAAAATGCTGACATTTCTTTTTTCTTGCAGTCTCTTACAATTAAGCTCTCTCAATTTTCCAATTGCTTATTTTGGCTTCATTAAATGTAAAATAAATAATAAATAATAATTTTAAAATAATATGAAAATTAAAAAGATCGATAAAAATTATAAAACGAAGAAAATATTAAATTTATAGATTTCTACCTCTGGATAAAGCAGACCATGCACAGGTTTGCAGTTTGAAGAAAGTTGATAGGAAGAGTCCATAACTAATTTCCTATATTATCAAAATTTAACTATAATTAATTAAGGTAAATATATGTATATTAAGCAAAATAAATCAGTAAAAAAATTTAAACTGGTGATGATCTTGTGATCAATTGAAGAAGGAATTAGCAAAGGAGAGGTAGCTAAAGTGTTATAATCAAAGAGCACTAAAAATACTTAATCATGATAAATTTATAACAGAGAGTGGAGATGTCGTTGTTTTGCTGCCGCCTGAAACCTGAGACCATATCATTTTTCTATAATTCAAAAGAAAAACCTACTAACCGTTTAATTCTTCAGCATATTTTAATTAGTGAGGGTAAAATGCAAGAAATCTCTTTATACAACGAATTCTTATAAGTAATGCCAAGTTAAAGAAGAGTAAGCAACCAAGCATTGTGAAAGCTAGGTTTTATAACACAGGAGCAAAGAACAGGGATAGAGAGAGACACAAGAAATGGAAAGAGTCAAAGTAGCTTGCTGAGGTTTCTCGAGACTTCTTTTTGATGTTAAAATATAAGGGTGTGACCATCTGCGAGAGATATAATAAAACTTGAAAGAGTATTTTATCTTTTAATAAATCTGTTCGTCGTAAATTTAAATTAATTAAATATTATATACGAAAAAATATATATATTTTTTGGAGTGTGGTTGAGGAAAGATAAGGTATTGTGGGGTTGCTTACATGAGTTTCCTTGGGAAGGTGAGGGAGAAAAAAAAGGTACATGATGGTTTTCATACAAGGACATTTGAAGAAAAAATGGATGTTTGGGTGTGTAAGTAACTGAAATGCTTTGCATTTACCATTTGAAAGCTATCCCAAACCCTTCTATTTATGCTTCCTTAGCTTGAATTCACATACAAACAAAACAAAACAAATCAAATCCCAAATCTAATGGAGATGGAGAGATTTTAACGGTTTATTCTATGTCAAGTTTATATAATTAAATTCAGTCAAAATTAAGAAATTGGTTTATGAATATATAAATATACAATTTAAAGTAATTTATATACGTATTTATTTAGTTAGTTTTAAATGAATTTGAAGCAATATAGTGCTAGAAAACACTTCAATAAAAATAAGTTTTTAATAATTTTTTTAACATCATTTTATACATAGTATAAATATAATAAATAAAGTCAAATTAACCTACAATGTAATAAATATTATGTATAATATTTTTCTTTTAAATAATAATCTTAAATTGAAAATGAAATACCAAATATATTTTTAAAATTTATGCGAATATAAACTTTGCTGACATTAATTTAATTATTAACATAATTAGTAATTTTCTGACATCAATTTAATTATTAAGATAATTAGTAATATTTTACATTTGCCGTAGAATGTGAAAAAAAAAAGATATTACACGAAAATTATCTAAAATAAATTATGAGTTATTATAAAATAGAGTCACGTAATAAAAATATATATAGTCTCATCCATGAAAATAAATACTAAAATATCGTGGTATTCAGTTTTTTATCAAAAAACGCTATCTTCTAAATAAATTGAGTCTTAACATAAGATTATCGTTAGCAGATAGATTCTATTATACTTGTAATTATGCGATTTTCAGTCAATTAATCGAAGAAGTTTTTTATTAATTAGTCGACATTAGTCGGATTTTTAGTAAATTCTATAATTAACTCTATATTTTTATTAACTAATTTTCAACAAATTCTATAGTTAACTCTATATTTTTATTAACTAATTTTCAATAAATTCTATAATTAACTCTATATTTTTATTATATAAAAATTAACAATCACAAATATTAAGATACACAATTCATATATAACTATTCTTGAATTCTAAACAGTTTTTTATATTCGATCTTTTCTTTATTTTATAAATTTAATTATTAAAATCACTGTTGTAGGCGTCCACCAATTTATATTAAATTCATAATAATATATACCTATGTTTCAATCAAATTTTAAAAAATATATAAATATTTATATAGTTTGATTTTCTTTTTCGTGGGCAATTAATCATAGTCAAAAAGCATGATGAGCTTGAAGGTCATTCTTAAAATTTGAGATGTCACCTGGATCAGCAGGAGGTCACTATCACATCCAAGCTTGTTTACTTTATAAAGTTATCCTCCTTAATTAATTTTGACACTTCATCTCAATCTCTGGTACCTCTTTGATGACCATTTTATAGCTACAACTATAAAATTTTGAATTCCATCTTTCTTTTTTTTGTTAAAAAAAAATTTTAATTTAAAGAAGTTATATATATCAATCACTTTCCCCATAACCCTAAGTTTGCATGAACAAAAAGCAATGTTAACTTAAACATATACCAATAATAATAATAATAATATATGATTTTAATTTGTAATTTGTGCTTTTGTTGTCATAATAATTAGATAGACAGTTCTCCATCTCACATTGAATTGTTATCATTGATTAATTGACCTAAATTTTACCTTAATTTTGATATTTTAAATATTCATACTTATTGCTTATTCTTATTTTCTCTTAATTTGAAATAAATTACTTGTAAATAAAAAAAAAATCAATTGACTTGGATTCTCAGATGGTAATAGAAATAAATTTAAAAAATAGGGTTGAGATTGAATAAATCAAATTAAGCAATGTACTTGAACAACTAATTTCTGTTATATAAGGTTTTAAATAAAATAAGAATAAGAAATGAGAAAAGAGAGCAACATCCACCAATTCTAGTAAGATACTGATTTTATACCCACCAATTCTTGATGTAGAGATTACTTGATATAAGGTAATGATGTTAATAGAAGGTTTAATTTAGGCACATTTAGATGGGCTTTCAAGTGTTTAATTTCGTGGGGTATAAAATCTCAATCGGTTAAGAAACAATTAATTAATTAATTAATTAATTAATTAATTAATTAATAATGATTAGTGCATATAATTTTTCAACCTTTGTATTTGACTTGCCATCTGCATGGAACAAAGTATGGCGAAAGCCACACGGTTTACCCATACTTTTCCTGATGCTGTTCCTCTACTTACAAGCCCATTTCATCATTAACCCTTCAAAATCTAGTTAGAGTTCTTATTTCCTTCCCATTAACATAATCCACAATTACTCGAAAGAATGTTTTGTAAAATCTGTGATATAATAAAAGTTTGATTCTAAAAACACATTAGATTAAATTGAGTTACGACTGTTTTTAGCCGGATTATGTAAATTATATATATATATTTTCTTTTATACTGTGCTTATGTGATTGTGTGTGAACGATTACTATCATGTTATAGGAAAACTGATTATGGCTTATAAGATTAAGATCAACTGTCATTATGTCAATTTCGTGCAACTACCATTTCTTATAATACCCTTTTCCATGCTTTTCAAACGAAACACAAATCCTAGTTTTAATGATTTATTGATTTGTTCAAAGATTTGGGTAAAGCTAGCTAGCTAGCTATCCTGTATATGATCATCGTTGAACGTTGATTGAGTTAGCTCAGTTTATTCCCTCTTGTATTTTAATAATTGCAGACAAGAGTTATTATTAAGTTTATTGCTGTTAAGTACTCAGACGTACCCATTCTTTCATACACACATATATACACAAATACATACACGTTAGCTATTAAAAATAATTAAGAAGAAGTGTTATTAATTATAACCCAATTCTTAAAATTGCTAATTCTCTGCTAACTGAATTGATACTACTACACTTTAGAGTTTAAGAAATGGTATTTATCAATTAAATTATAAAAAAAAATAATTACCAAAATATATTATTAATCATGTACTAATTATTTGAAATATCAAAAATAAAATTACTGATAAAAAGCCATAGTTATATTTTTATTTTTTTATGATAAAGATAAAAATTTAGTAGCGTTTTTATTATACATGATAATATATTTTAATAAAAAATTATTTTATATTTACTAAAATTATAATTTTAATAAAAATAATTAAACTATTTTTTTATACTTAACATTTAATATATTTTAAAATAATAACAGCTACATTTAAAATATATAAAATAATTATTTATTATTACTGTTTGAATTTATTTATATAGTATTAAGATAATAATTTACCGTTGGTGTCTTGAATTTATTTTGATGACAGTGTAAAGGGAGATCTTGATATATAACAAAATATTATTACCATATTAGGGCATGCCAAATTTGAAATTGCCAACTTGCTCTGACGAAAATTAATGCAGACTTATGACATATATAATCATGATCCACCATTCAAAACTGCTACGGCCAAAGAGAATCAAGAAATGAGTAGAAAAATAAACAAATTAACTCGGATTAATCAATTATGTTAAAAAATGGTATGATGTTTTAAAATTATTTACTTCTTGTTCTTCCATTAATTATCTAATTTTGTCTCTCATGATTAACAATTTTTCTTTTTAACTAAGTGCATGCAATTGATTGAATACTCGTTTGGTCAGCCACAAGTGGGTATGATCATCAATCAAGTGTATGCAGCTGCATGATCAAGACATGTAAAATATATATGTAAACCTTTTATTGGTCTAAGAGAAATTGATCAATTTGATCATGATTAAGATGGATTGCTTTGCTGCACCAAAAATCTTGTGTATCCTCAAGTAATTGGGTGTTTAATTAACTTCCTAATCAAAGGTATTAGGAAACCAGTCTTTGCAATAGGAGAGCTGTCAGTCAAAAAAAAAAAAAAACAGTACATCTTCATTAGTGAGTTTTTCTTTTTTTTTTTCTTTAATTTATTTAACGTAGTACCATGGCTTAAAATGGCGAGATAGAGATGGAGAAAGCTAGCTAGAGGAGAAGAGATAGAACAAAAAAGAAAAAGAAATAGATGAGAATAAGGTCATGGGCCAATAGCATCACAAGAAACAGTCATTGGTTCTACAGAAACACAAGGGCTGGGGGTGCCTAAAGGCTAATTGTGTCGTGTAAAACCAACAAAAGTGACTTGCCATCCATAGCTAAACCAACCCCACTTTCTTATTCTTTCTGTTGATTTCTCGTTCCTATATATCTTCTTCTTGACTTCTATCTTGATGATCAATAATTCAAAGCTGCTAAGGGCTGCCAGCAGCAATCTTGTTGGCCTTCGATAATGGATGAACCAGTGGCTTCCAATTCTTGTGATGATACTAAAACTGGTACAACTTGTCCTAGAGGTCACTGGAGACCTGCTGAGGATGATAAACTCAGGCAACTTGTTGAACAATATGGTGCACAGAACTGGAATTCTATTGCTGAGAAGCTCCAAGGAAGATCAGGTATGTGTAAATTTCTCAGTTCTCTCCATGAAAATTAATGGGTATCTGATAATTTTGTCAAAATCAAAGCCTTCGTTTGAGGGTTTTCTTTCTTCTGTCCCCTACTTATACTATACTTTGGCAGAAGAAAATTATCTTCTCTCTCATGAGATTCTTTTGGATCGTAACATATATAATTTTCTAAGCTAATTATTTATATATTTCGATATTCTCTTCTCGCTCTTTCTGTCAAATTAACTTGCAGTTCTTTGCAGGGAAGAGTTGCAGATTGAGGTGGTTTAATCAACTCGACCCTAGAATCAACAGGAAACCATTTACAGAAGAAGAAGAGGAGAGACTACTGGCGGCTCATCGTATTCATGGAAACAAGTGGGCTCTAATAGCCAGACTATTTCCAGGTCGAACTGACAATGCTGTGAAGAACCACTGGCATGTAATAATGGCAAGAAAACAAAGGGAACGATCCAAACTAAGTGGAAAGAGAAGTTATCAAGAAGGCCTCAGTGATTCCAGCTCCACCCCTGATGATCTTCATCCAAGAAAATCAAGATCTCAAGACCTATTTAGCTCAAGAATTGGATTTGAAAACGGCACTAGAGTGTTAAATTTTCGAAACCTCAGTGCAGACAGGATATTCTCAGTCGTCTCTTCTTCACCTTCATGGACTTTTGCCCCAGCAGCCATAACAGTTTCCAACACTTCACCTTCAGCAGTTGAACATTTATCATCAAGAAAAGAAGGAAGAGATTGCTTCAATAATTCTAGTTTCTACACCACCGAGAGCTTCAATATTTCAGATCACACATCTATTTACAGATGCTATCCAAAATCTTCCATGCACAGGAGTTCAACTGTGTTTGGGCTTCCAAATTACAGAAGGGTTGTTCCAAGTCCTTTTGGGTACTTAAAACTCGAAGATGAACATGAAAACAATATTGGCATGATCAAGAACGAGCAGGTGAATTTTTGGGATAATTCATCCATGTTCAAGAATAATATGAAAGTGAGTAAGCAAGCAGAACAAGGAGATCAAGAATCTATCAGACACGAGGAGGTTCAATTCATAGATTTTCTTGGTGTGGGTATATCTTCTTGATCACCAAAGAAAAAAGCTTTTTTTGTTTTTTTTTTCCTTTTTCTATTTATAATTATATATATATTTGTCATATAAATGGTAGTTTTAGCTTCACTCTTTGATCATCTTGTGAAAATTGTTCAAGGCATGCAAATGAAGTAGCAGTAGTTCAGCTGTCATATTAACCAAACATATGATTTGGACAGTCATGTGAGTTTCAAGAGACATTCTTATATAATTCCCTAGCTAGGTTCAGATCTGAAGCATGCAATATATTTTCCTTGTAACAATGCATTGAAGTGCAAGAAAACTTACTGCAATTTTCCTAGAAACTGAAGCTACATCAGAAAAGAATATGCTTAAACTGATTCTAAATTAAACTAGAAATCCCATTTCTTGAATTACTTTTAGCCGATGTTTGGTAAAGCTTAATGCAATGTAATCAATTTTTAAAAAAATTTTACAATAAAATATATAAAGATAATTCAATTAAGTGATCTTATTATACCATTCAGTTAGAGGATATATAGGAAAAACTTTGTAATCTCACCTATGCATAACTGTAATAAATCTGATGGATGATTCTTAACAACCTCAATAGGGACTTTTGGTCATCATTGCACATTTGATTCTAGCATACATATCCCAATTTTTCTTTTCTCTTTCTTTTTACGTTAAAAATTTAATTGTGTATGAATGGATTTCCAACGTGAAATCTCATATTTTCCAATATTTCCAACGTGAGATTTCCAATGTAAATATCTACAGAGGTTGCGTCAGCCTTTTATAGCCAGCCAGCCATAATACTTGAAGGCCAAAGGGACATTTGTTTAATTAATTGACTAAAAATCATTCTCAACTGGAAATTAAATGAAGATAGATAACGTCCAATTTGATTTGGCTGGATCACAATTTTTCAAAATTTGATAGTATTATTTTTTATTATAAATCTTATATTAGAGATAATTTTTATTTCTATTAATTTTGTTCATAAATCTATTAATGGTGTAACTCATACACTTACTCGAGTTAGTTATAATATTTCGAACTTGGTTGAAATTTTTTTCTCGCCTCTTAATTGTATTTCTGAGTTGATCGTTCTTAAAATTTAATAAAGTTACAATATTTTTATTAAAAAAAAAACATATCACTTTTCATAAATTTATATTTGAATCTTAAAAAAATATAAATAAATTTGCTATATATATATACCTACATTTGAAAATCTTTAATAAATTAAACCTTTTTTTATAATAAATTAAAATTTTGGAAAACAAATACATCTCAGTTTATAAGGCTTTTTTTTTCATTTTGTTTTATAATTATTTGTCACTAATAAATAATATCTAATTTATATTATTATTATTATTATTATTATTATTCGTTAAATTTCCAATCAAATTCAAATTGATATTTCATAATTTTAACAAGTTTAGAGTTTTAAATTTTTTTAAAGATTAACATTTGAAGACAATTATAATTAAAAAAAATCCTTATTTTAAAATTTTTATATTTTTCATTTTTAATAATATAGAAAATATTTTATAAAATAATTATAAATAGGGTGAATTATAAAAAAAATAATTAAACGATGCCGTTACCAATGGAACAATTTCTATATTTTTCTTAAAAAAAATTAGTTAAAATATTTATAACTTTTATTAAATATTTTAATTATATAATTCATAATTCTTATTTATATTAAAAAATATAATATTT
This sequence comes from Manihot esculenta, assembly GCF_001659605.2. Classification (NCBI taxonomy): domain Eukaryota; kingdom Viridiplantae; phylum Streptophyta; class Magnoliopsida; order Malpighiales; family Euphorbiaceae; genus Manihot; species Manihot esculenta. Next base: position 13,676,815 of record NC_035162.2, on the reverse strand, counting down.
TATTAATTTTTTAATTATATTCATTTTAAATCCATTAAATTTTATTAAATATTAAGAGATATTTTAAAAAATATTTTTAAAAATAAATTAAATAATTAAAAAAAAATATTAATTTTGAAATAAAAAATAAATGCAAATTATAAAATAATAATATTTAAAAAAACTTTAAAAATATTTTAATAGATTTTTTAAAATAATATTGAAATTTAAAATTAAAGATTGATTTAGTTAATATTTAGTACTCTCGGTGTATTTTATAGCTTCCCGTTCAAAATAAGCTAAAACCCCCGTACTTAGCACCACACGCGCACATTCCTCATTCTCTCTCTCTCAAAATGTCTTCGATGGTTGTAACCGCACTACACTGCCGGAGCCCTTCTGCATTCCGGTCAAACTCAGACCAAAGGCACATCAAGTCTGCGTACCCAACGGTGAAAATGCAGACGCGCATACACCGTCTGATTGAAGAACAAGGGATAGTGCTGATGCCAGGGTGTTATGACGCTCTATCCGCCGCCATTGTTCAAAAAACGGGTTTCAGCGCTGGTTTCATCTCTGGCTATGCTCTTTCCGCTTCGCTTCTCGGAAAACCCGACTTTGGTTTACTCACGTAAGCTCCATCTCCACCACCTCCTCCTCTGCCTCTGTCTGTTAACTTCATTTGTTCCTCCTCTTCTTTCAAGTGTATGCTAATTAATTGCTTGGTTCTTCTTCTGGATTCCTTTTGCTGATTATAGCCCGCCAGAAATGGCGGCTACTGCACGTACAGTGTGTGCTGCGGCTCCGCTCATACCCATAATTGCGGATGCTGGTAAGGCTACTCTTTTTTCTCCCTCTAGTAATCAGAAGGGTTGATTTTCATATATATGCTTTTCTATATATCAACTGTGATTAAGGACTTTCTTATTGATTGGAACCTTAATATCAGCAATACAAACATGTTTTATTGTTCACTTTGAGATTCAGCTATTTTTTCTGTTCTTGTGCCAGATACTGGCGGTGGTAATGCTCTCAATGTTCAGCGGACCATCAAGGACTTGATTGCAGCTGGTGCTGCTGGATGCTTTCTGGAGGTACTACTTCAGATTTATTTATGAATTTTGATATTAAAAACAACTCTAATGGTAACTAATAGCCATGCTTAGTGGCAAAAAATTTTCATTTGATATCTATAAAAGAAAAAAAAAATCATTCCTTTGGTTATATGATCTTGAAGAATTTTATTTTCTTTGCAGGATCAAGCATGGCCAAAGAAATGCGGTAAGACTCATCCCCTTCTGGTTCGTGTTTGATTTTAATGGGAAGCAGTAAAGAATGAGTTCTAGTCAATGTGTGGCTATAGGATGCTAATTGTTTCTCTTAATTTGTGCAACTGCAGGGCATATGCGTGGCAAACAGGTATTTGTTGACATTCTCTTTGTACTTTAGGTTAGACAAATAATGATTATGACCTTATGGATGGAAAAACGTCAAACAGATCCTGGCTTTAAAATGTCTTAATGTCTGATGATTAGATAAGCTGTTTTTGCTGAACTTAAAAATTAAAATTTACACCTCCCCCAAACTTTCCTTTTCAGGTTATAGCTGCAGAGGAGCACGCTACAAAGATAGCTTCTGCTAGGGATGCTATTGGGGATTCTGACTTCTTCCTTGTTGCTAGGACTGATGCTCGTGCAACATCTGCAAAAAATGGTCTCTATGATGCAATTTCAAGGGCTAATTTGTATATGGAGGTATAAATTATCATCGCATTTTGCTTTCCTTTTTGGCAGGATGTAGCACCCTTTATCGATGTGCTCATGAGGAATTCAGTTTGGGTTACCTTTATATGGTTGGTCTTCGTTGGATAGCAGATCAGCAAGTCATCTGTTCATAATGCTACTGTTTCAAACTTCTGAAATCTCTTCCCATCATGGACTATTTGAGTTTACATGATAAAACTATTATTACTTCCCTTTTTCCCTGTTATTTTGGTATGTTGCGCTGCTGCCTCTGTTATCTTCCTGCAAAAGTTTCTTTTTTGGGTTGTATATAAGCAATTAAGCATTCATGTATACATGGATTACTTGCATTTATTAGTCGTTTTGGAAAATTGCTGTAGCTTCTATTCCAATGGTGAATTGGCCTTCGTTATCATGTCTTAAGTCATTAGGACTAAGGCCTTTTAATATATTCCAGACACTTTTAGTAAGGCAATCAACATCAACTAATTCAAGCAATGGAGCTATTTGAAGTGATTTTGCATTACCCTTCTATATGTGGATGCTTCTTTTTGCAAATTTCTTAGTATCTGAGTCCTATGAGTGAACATTTCTTCCTTTTTCAAATTTGAACAATTCCTATCCATAAAAAATGTCCTTTGACTTTGCATGTTGTTTGTATAAAGGAGACAATCTGATCTGAGCTTTTAAATTTTCCTTTTTATTTCATATATGTATCGGCTGTACTTAGATGATGGAAGTAGATTGCTTTTTGACCTTATCAGTTTCATTCTACTGCAACTTTATTTACCACAAAATAGCTAAGAATTCAGAATTGCATAAAAAGTATTGGTTTTAAATATTGGCTGTTACGTATCCGTTACATTACTTAACAGCCATTATTTACAAGCATTGATGGTACCATTGCTAATATCCTCTTTACATAATGGCCAAAAGAATTGTAATGGGTAAAAGCCATAACATGACGGTGATGGCAGTTATCAGCTGTTAACAGGTAAGTGGTGATGGCTGTTACCCGCATGGATAGATAGAAATTCTTTTTATTGTGGTGCAAAGAGGCATTTTATTTTGTTTTTAGTTGCTGTACTTCTACATTTATTTCTCTCAAAATTTTCATCTTTACCATTCTTCTTTTCTTGAGCTAAGATTATCAATGGTGAAGGTTTATTTAAAGTGAACGAGAGCAGTTAATCTACACTTCTACGGTTCTACCTCACTACTCTCCCAATCCATTCATAATCCTATTATGAAGAACCATACTCCATATGCCCATTCAGGATCCTGGTTATTTTAGTTTTAATTTGATTAAGGATAATAATATCTAAGAATGATGATTTTTTATGTTATCATTTGATATATATATGTTTATTATATAATTATGCATCTCAGTTTTAATTATATCTTTTCATTTCATAAACTTTGCAAAATTTTCAAAAGGGTTTGCCTAGTGATAGGTTATGACTGTAAAGTTAAAGATATTGTAAGCTTGTGTCCATCATCCGCTACCGTAATTGCAATTTAAAATCCATGATAAAAGGGCAGAGGAGAAGAATCACGAAAGCAATTATACTTGCAAGTGCTTTGGAATAGTTGGTGACCTGGATTACCATTTGAATTTAATCTTAGTTCTTGCTACAAGTCTACCTCAAATATCAATTGCAGTTGAATGGGAATCCAGCAAGGGGGAAGGTTTTATAGGTTGATAAATTTTTAAGTTCTTGTTGAATTCATATACAAGTATACATCTATTTGGTGATTGTTTTGGATCCATTATAGCTTTGCCGCATGTATCCGAAGTCTTAGAGGGTGGGTCTTGACTTGATGGAAAGGTTTCTCCTTTATGGTTGGAAGGTCACAGGTTCTAGTCATGTAAACAGTCTCTTAAAAGAAAATAGGGAGATGCTGCATACAACAAGTGACCTTTCTTAACCTGGTGGTGTGCTTTTCATTGGCAGGAGCCCTTTGGTGCTGCGCCTTTTCTTTTCAAGTCCTAAGATACGAGGTTAATTATTAAATTTTCCTGGGGTGTTAGCTTGATTTGAAAAATTCTAGATTATGGGATTTAAATCTGTGCTTAGTACTAATCTAATCTGCTTGTCAGCATATACATATATTCAATGAATGAGATATTTTTCTTAAGTTAATGTTTGGTTTTTTATTTGATTATGCAGGCAGGAGCTGATGCTTGCTTTGTGGAAGCTCCAAGGGATGACGATGAGCTCAAGGAGATTGGACGCAAGACGAAAGGGTATAGGATTTGTAATATGATTGAAGGTGGAGTCAGTCCGTTGCACACACCAGAAGAGCTGAAGGCAATGGGATTTCATTTGATTGTGCATCCACTCACTTCCCTGTATGCCTCAGCTCGTGCACTGGTTGATGTTCTCAAAACTCTGAAGGAGAATGGAACTACAAGAGATCACCTCCATAAAATGGCTACTTTTGAGGAATTTAATCAACTGGTCAATTTGGAATCTTGGTTTGAGCTTGAAGCACGGTATTCAAATTTCAAGAAATTGCATTGAAGAGATGATCAGAAAAAGAGAAACTCTTGATCCTTGTTTCCATAAACGTTGTTCATGCTGAGTCCCGGACTTGAGAGTTGAAGGTAATTTCAACCTTTCTGGCTTCCGTGTAACATTTTTACCGGACAGACTGTTATCAGAGTTCATATGTAGGCATTATGTAACAATAAGTCACTTCCTGTATTATATAATTATTGTTTTCTTTTTTTTTTTGATATTTGAAAAATTCCTGAGCTTTTTGCTTCCCTGAGAGCAATGGGAATGAAACGTTTGGACATGCAAGAATTAGTTTTTATTTTAAGAAAAAATTACTATTTAGTGTCTGTAGTGTATAGAAATTTATTAGTTAGTCTTTTTATTTTAAAAAATATATTAAAATATTTTTAATGTTATAAAAAGTCTATTAGTTAGTCCTATTAATTTTGCTGTTAAGTATTTTATTATTTTGTTTTTATAATTTTGAAAATTTTATTAGTTAATTTTTCATATTTTAAAAAAATTTACTAATTAATTTTTTCGTGTCAAAAATATTTTAGACTTTTTTTGTAATATTTAATGGTTAAAACTAATAGAAAGATTAATTAGTAAATTTTTTAAAATGTATTTTTTAAAGTCGATAGACAAATTTTTTATCCATACTATATAAACTAACTAAATAGTAATTTTCTTAAAAGTAAAAATTAATTCCCACATGACCAAATGAAAATAATATTTTTTTTTCAAAAAACAGTAGTTTTTAGATTTTAAAAATTTTATTATTATCACCAAAACTTATATATATATATTTATAAATTTTTTAATATTGCAATCAAATATTAAAAAATAAATTATTTTTATAAACTATTTTCTATAAAAAAAATACATTTAAATAATTTTTCATAAATGAAGAAAAATTAAAGGTGATTATAGATTTTTAATTTATTTATTTGACAAAATAACCTTACTAAGAATGTCTGATGTAACTCCTTATAATTTCTTATCTAAATTAATTTAGAAATTTCAAATCTAAAATTAAAATTTATGAGTTAAATTTCTTAATTTTTTAAGCTAGATTTCTCTATATAGCTAATTAATTTTTAAATTTAGGTACAATTGAGCTTAAATTAAAGAATCAAAATTAAATATTTCTATAAATAAAGAACTAAAATTAAATATTTAGCCTAAATTATAGAGTATTAAAATAGCGAAAAAGTATGGAATGTGAATATTGTAGGATGTGGGGGGGCAAATGGAAATAGTGATGGAGTGGAGGTAGTTGATAGTAATTTTATAGAGAGAGGAAAATTCGAAGCAGAGGGCAAACGCGTTGACCGGGCTCGATTTGGACGAGGCGTGGAAATAGACTCTCGTCTTTAGAATATTCAGCTTCGACGTGAACGACCCGATGTTTTTTATTTATTTATTTAAAGTCGTCTGCCGTCCTTTAGAAGCAAAAGGTCCCACTCTTTGTTATATTTCCCAAAAACTCCTTCACATTCTACTTAATTAATTATTTTTTTAATCAACTTTTTTATTTAAAGTGAAAAAAATTCAATCCATATAATAAATGAGGTTTTCTAAAATATTATTTTAAATAAATTTCTTGAAAATTTGAATTTAAGTTTGGAGTTAAACCATCATTCAATATTTTTTAAAAATTTTACTATAACTTATATATTATAAAAAATTAATTATTTTTTTAATTTTAAAAAATCTATTAAAATATTAATATTCTAAAAAATCTATTAATTAATTTTTTTATTAATCTTAATTATTAAATTTTTAATTTTTATTTTAATATTATATATATATTTTTTAAAATTAAAAATTTAATTAACGAATTTCTCTATAATATAAGGATTGCACAGTAATTTTGCTTTTTCTTTTTTTGGAAAGGACGATAGCATTTGACTGTGGAAATTGATTGGAATAACAGGGGCAGTTTCGTGGCAAAAAAGTCCAATCTTTGGTGCCTATAATCCTTCACCAAAACCATTCATCTTCATTTCCTTCTCTTCCCCCCCAACCCTCTCCTCCTTTCCAAGGAAAATTATTCGAGAAAATCCTGATCATCTACACATGGATAGAGAACAAGAAGAGATGCAATTTCTCGGAATCTTTGGCATCTACAAAGAATCCTACAAAATTATCTTCACATGGAGAAAAATCTTCAGCCAGATAACTCTTGCCTTGATTCTTCCTCTATCTTTCATCTTCCTAGCTCACATCCAGATTTCCGATCTCATCTTCTCCAATATCATCCATGACGAATTCCAATTAGATCAAACAAGGGTCGGCTCTGCAAGATACAATAAACTAAACGATCTCATCTCCTCGGAATGGACATATTTCTGGCTCTTCAAGATTGCATACTTCACTTTCTTTCTTATTTTCTCCCTTCTATCAACCGCAGCAGTTGTTTATACCGTCGCTTGTATTTACACCGGCCGAGATGTCACCTTCTCCAAGGTTATAAGCGTTGTCCCCAAGGTTTGGAAGAGGCTTATGATCACGTTTCTGTGTATTTTTGCTGCTATTTTTGCCTACAACGTAGTTGCCTTCCTGATCTTTATTGCATGGATAATCATGGTTTCCGACAGTAGTTTTGCGGTCGCGTCGTTATTTGTTTTCTTGATTTTATACTTCGTGGGTATAGTTTACATGAGCATAATATGGCAGTTGGCTAGTGTTGTGTCTGTGTTAGAGGAAGCTTGTGGGGTTAAGGCCATGGTGAAGAGCAGAGCTTTGATCAAAGGGAAGATTTGGGTTGCAGCAATTATATTTTTCAAACTCAATCTGTCTCTGTTCATAATTCAGATAGCATTTGAGAGGCTGGTGGTTCATGGGCAATCCTTAGGAATGGTTAATAGGGTTTCTTATGGGATCATCTGTTTCTTGTTGATGTTTAAGTTGTTTTTGTTTGGACTTGTTATTCAGACAGTGATTTACTTCGTCTGCAAATCTTATCACCATGAGAATATCGACAAATCTGCACTGTCTGATCACCTTGAAGTTTATCTGGGAGAATATGTTCCTTTGAAGGCTAAGGATATCCAGCTTGAACATTTTGAACTTTGAGCAAAGTTCACATATATAGCAATAATAAGCTTCTAATACCTTTTTTTTTGTTTTTTCTGTTTCCAGTATACTACTCCTGTAATAGTTTATTAATCTGCAGAAGGCAAAAATCAAATTGATCTGATGGGTGCCTTTGATTTTTCTTTTCCCTTCTGGAATTATCTTCTTCTTGTGGTTTAAATTTGTATGGAATTTTCCTGGAAAAGCATTGAATTTGGTGGGGTAGGTAGAGCTGACTTATTCCAGAAGAAATTAGAAACAAGCTTTTGTCATCTGAGGGGAATATTTCCAGGAAAATTTCATTAGTAGACTTAACCTGAAACTACAAAGCATATTTTATTAATTAAAATAGTAAACAAGTGCTCTGTTTTGTTTTTTTAGTGTGTATGCTCGATGCAAATTCAGATTAAACAGACTTAAATTAAATTAAGATAAGTTGCAAACTCTTATGACAGCAGGAATTCAGAAGACAACAATAAACTCAGCTGCTTTGGAAAGAAATCTTGAATGGCATTATCAAGACAAATACATAGAAGCAGAGCTAAGCAACTCCAAGGCATTAGTAATAGCCATAGGGCTCCACTATAGGTTACTTCAATCCAGAATAAAATCGAAATTTTTATTTTAAATAATGAAATAGAATTAAATATAAAGATAGAGATAAATTAAAATCTTTTAAAAAATAATTAAAAAAAAAAAACTAGAGTAACCTGCTGCACTCTTAAAAATCTGTATAACAACTAAACAGAACAGAGCACCCACTCCGTTGTGACCAACACCCGGGCAAGCTTTTCAAGCCCATTATTTAGAGGGTGTTTGCCTTAATTTATAAAAATCAGTTTAATATTAAATAATTATATATTTGATTAAAATGTTTAGATAATTTATTTTTTCAATTTCTAAATATTAATATTTTAATCTTTATCTAATTATACTAAGAATTAGTCATTCCATGGGAATGATTATAGAATTATATTAATAAATTATTATACAAATAATTATTTTTTTTACAATAAAAAATGTTGTATGTTAAGAAAAATGAATTTTTTTTATTCTAAATACAAAAAATAATATAAAAATTGAATCAAATTTTTAATTAAAAAAATATTTTAATTAACGCCTAATTTATGTAGTTTAGTGAATAAAATTTAATTTTTAATTTATATTAAATTTGTATTTTGGATATACTTTATTTAGCAATCTATGCTTCAAAAATAAGATATTTGAGTATAACTAATTAGGGTAAATATTTGAATTTTTTTTAAAATAAAAATTAAAAATTAGAGAAGTAAAATCTGAAATTGGGTTGAAAAATTTTTTTTTCTAAAAACATGTGAAAGTTTGATAAATAAGTTGCAACCCACTAATCAAATTGAATCAATTTAAAATTTTAATTTAATTTAATTTTTTTATTTAATTCAATTTTAATTTTTAAAAATTTGATTATTTCAATTTAATTTAATTTTGATCATTTGATAAAATTAAAAATATTTATTTTTTTAATAATTTTATATGAATGAATATATGCCTTTTAAGGTTTTTTTTTGAATATTTATTTTTTGTTATATTACTGAATGCTAAATAGGCAGTAAACATAATAGAAGTAAGTTCACCGGTTGAACCGTAATTCTTAAATTGATTTGAATATCTTCAAATTATAAATCTATTTCTGATTGTATTACGTATACATGATTTAAACTGTAGTTACCTTAAAGAAAAATTTAATTTTATTTGCACTCACATATTTAATTTGATATGTATATCTGAATGAATTTAAAAGATTTCAATTTTACTCTTTCAATTTATTAAATTTATTAAATTATTCAGTTATTTATTATTATTATTATTAATCAATATTAATAAATTTTTGGTGATGATTCAACAGCAACAGACTGACATCCCTAGCTATGTTCTTGGCGTCCGTGGAAATCCCATGCAGTCCTCTCCTAGCAAATCCAGCAGCGTAAAGTCCATTTTCTCCTCTCCAGTGATTTGGAAATTCTCCCCTGGGCATTCCATCTTCGTTAAAGAGATCTTCACCACCCTGACAAAAATCAATTTTATTTAATATTTTATCAAACAATTATTAAAAAAACAAAAAAGAAATTAACACTATACCTTAAGCCAATTTCTGACGGTGCTTTTGTAGCCAGTGGCAAAAACTATAGCATCAAACTGATCAATGGTTCCATTTTCAAACTTGATTTTGTTAGCTTTGATGCTTGTTATTGCAGGAAGAACATTGATCTCTCCTCTTTTAATCTTATCCATTGTCCCAACATCAATGGTCGGAGATTGACCCAATCTTGCTTTAATCTGAAACGGACCTTCTGTTGGCCTTTCAAGCCCGTAATTTGAAAGGTTTCCATACCTAAACTTGCTAAGAGTCACAACTATGGTGTCTACTAATTTGCAGGGAAGATACTCCAACATGAACATCCCCAGAAACACCATCTCCTTTGTCAGAATATGGACCTGCATGAACATAATAATAAGAATATTATTTTGTACGCACAAGTGTTCCTATTAAATATTTAATATATTGATGAGTATCGAATTTCAATCTCATTTAAAATAAATATATTATTTTATACGCACCGGATCAATTTATTAGAACGAAAATTATTTTTAATAAATATTTAATATATCGATGAGTATCGAATTTAATCTATTTAAAAGAGTATCAAATTATTATTCCAATACTTATTAATAGTTTGATAGAAAACGGTATTATTAATTATTAATAAAAAGTTTGAAAAAAGAGTACCGGGCTGCGAGAAACAATGAAAGTATGAGCATCATAATTTGATAGATCAAAAGCGATTTCCATTCCAGAATTTCCAGAACCCACGACCAAAACTTCTTTGCCTTTAAACCTTTTACCATTAACAAACTGGCTTGAATGAATGAACTCTCCAGAAAAGCTATCAAGCCCAGGAAAATTAGGGATAAAGCCTTGGCTATTTTCACCGGTAGCAACCACTAGAAACTTGGCTAGGAAAACTTCATGCACGTCCAGTTCAAGATTTTTAGCTGGAACACACCAGTTTCCACCTTCCTTATCATCAAAATAAGCAGACTCAACGTTCCTACGGAATCGAGGTTCAATCTTAAAGTGAGAAACATAGTCGTTTAAGTAGCTAATGAAATCACTTCTGGGGATGAATGTCGGATACTCAGATGGGTAGGGCATGTGAGGAAGCTCGCAATATCTCTTAGCGAGGTGCAATTTCAGGCGATCATAAGCCCTATTCCTCCACAAAGACGCATAACAATCCTCTCTTTCTAAGACAATGTTGGGGATTGAAAGAAGATTTAAGCAAGCAGATGTTGCGAGACCAGAAGGGCCTGCACCAATTATCAATACTGTCACGGTCTCCATTCGTAAAACTAAACACACAACACACTGAAAACTTATATTCTTCTTTAGAGAAAACACTTGTGATTTTTCTAGGTTTATGGAACTGTGATTTGGGAGTTGTGAGGTTTTGCGTTATAAAAAAAGATTAAGATTACAACCCAGATCTTTATTTCCAGTTTTATTAGAGACTGATTAATTGCATTCATATCAAGCAATAGGAATAGGAATGCAAACGGTAGGATATCAGCGAAAATTAAATTACCCGAATCTGAATTCATTTATATTAGTAATATCCAAATTCGTTTAATCTTATATATTTTAATTAATAATTTATATAAAAAATATTTTTCATTAATAATTTTCATTTAAAAAATTTAATATTTCTATAAAGAATATTTTTTTTGAATCAACTCTATAAAGAATATTTAAATTTGAATTTTTAAATAAAAATATATAAAAAAATTTATAAATATTATTATAAAATATATTTTTTATATTAAATTAATTATTTATATAAACGGGTTCGGATCGTGATTACCCTATACATAAAATCCGAATTCGATCTGAATTCGCAACGGATATTATTTTTAAAATTCAAACTCATCCTAAACGTAATTATAACTATCTAAATCCGTTCTATTAAGGTTTGGTCGGATCGAGTACCCAAAAATACTCGATCCGTTGCTATCCCTATCAAGAAAATGTTGTGTGTGGTTACAATTAATTGCAGTGAGGTTCATCCCATCAAAAATCTCTTACATAGGAAATATTGTGTGTGATTAGATTTTCTTGTATCAATAAATAAAAAGAAAACCTAAAATTTTGATCACAAGATATAATTCATACAAAATTTTAAATTTGTACTGTAATTGATAAGGGAGAAATGGGTATAATTAAAAAATAAAACCTAAAATTTTTGCTTTTTTTAATATTTAGATTATATGATTTCTTATTTATCACATAGCAATGAAAAGATTTCTTGCCTTGTTTATACCAAAATATGAGGCCAATTTTCATTCTCAACAAACAAATTGAAGGAGAAATTAAAGTAAAAAATAATTTTTTTTGGTACCAAATCTGCAGGGCAGTATGATATTTTTGATATTTTGAATGTTTCTAAGTCTGAAATCCAAAAACCATTGGCATCTAAATGAATTTCATGGATGCTAAGGATACATGTAGCCACATTCCATTCATCTAGGATATAAAAATTTTGAAAAATGGAAATTAATTTTCTACAGTAATTTTTTTTATTTTATTTTATAAGATCCAGTGTATTTAGTAAAATTGATACACGATAATTCATTAATTCAAATATATTAATTCTCTACAATATCTTATAGATTTGTATTATTTAAATATATTAATTAATGTAATCTACTGGATTTTATGAATATAAATGGAAAAATAATATTCAAAGGATGATGCACAGTTTTTCCAATAATAATAAAAATATGCATTGTATAATGCTAATGAAAATAGTAAAATTATAATTATTAGTGGTCTTATTTTTTTGAAAATTTATTAATTTTTTTTATTTTAAAATCACTCAATTAAAATATTTATATATTTTGTAAGATTAAATTTTTTAATTTTTTTATAAAAAAATATTAATTAATTTATTTTAATTTTAATTATAAAAATTAAAAATATAAATATTTAAAATTATAAAAATTAAATAATTCATATTTAAAAATTCAATAGCTTGATAATAATTTATTCAATTGATAAGAAGTTGACTGATAATTAAGATGTTAGATATTTTTGGATATTCAATTTAAAAAAGTTTTAATAAAATGAATGTGGATATTTATAAGGATTTAAAATAAATTTAAATTTAAAAAATAATATTCAATTGAGAAGAAGTTGACTGATAATTAAGATGTAAGATATTTTTGAATATTCAATTTGAAAAAATTTTAATAAAATCAATGTGGATATTTATAAGGATTTAAAATAAATTTAAATTAAAAAATAATATTCGATCGAATTCAGATTTTGTTTACAGTTATTTACTATTTGAATAAGTTAGTATAAATAATTAGTTTAATATAAAAATATTTATAAAAAATTTTATATATTTTTATTTAAAATTAAAATTAAAATTTGTTTAAAAAATATTAAAATTTTTAAATAAAATTATTAATAAATTTAATTTTAAATATAGTATTTTTAAAATTTTTACAAAGACTGCCTAGTATCAGCGTAGCATCCGAATTATCCTCTTAATAATAGTCTTGCAGGCAAGGAGAAGTAGAAATAATAAGAAATACAGGAGGCAAAGCGGCAGCAGCAGCAAACGCAAGAATTAATCGCTTCCCGTAGCCGTAAAAGTACAGATTCCTCCGCCGCTACTTCCACCCTTTACCCTTTTTACCGATTTTCTTTTTGATTGTTCTCCTGATCAACAATCTGACGGACTCCGCTTCTCTCCTCTCCCTCGAGCCTGCCTCCCCCCGAGGGGATGCCGATTCTGAGGCTTCCCAACTTACATTACAACCAGCAGCTTCACAACTGCCGGCACCGGCACCGGCACCTCCACCTCCACCGTCAATATCAGCCGAACCAGCAGTGTTGCCTCAGTCGCAATCATTATCATCGCTCTCGGACGCTATGATTTCGAATAGGGATCCTAATGCTCTTTTCAGCGGCGGCGGTATTAGGTTCCAAAATTCTATGCTTTTTCTCATGATCAAATTCACTCTTGATTAATTTTTATGGCTACTCTTTTTATTTCAGTAGTTACTACTGTTGTCTACTCTTGTTTGTCTCGGTTTTTTTAGGCGCTTAGTTTCGTCATATGAGCTGTGTTAGGATATTCAAATTGTTGACTTCGCTGGACTGAATTGCTTTACGGTTGAATCTATGATAATTTATGAAAATTTTTGCTTTTTATGGGGATAGCAGGTGTAGCATAGATGTTGATTCTTCAGATTCACGAGATAAGTAGTTGTTGGGTGTTTTTCTAGTGGCCGTTCTTTGTCCTACACACCAATTTATTATCAAAAAAAGATTGACGTGCAACTTTGATTTGACGTGCAACTTTGATTTGACGTGCAACTTTGATTCACTTTAAGTTATTTCCTTGTTCCTTTTAATATTTCTATTAGGTGACTAGCAGGTTACAAGCTAGTTAGCTAATTCTGTTATTGCCGGTCTACAAATTTCTAGTAATTGTTGAAAATATAATTGTTAATGTTGGATAATGTTTGAAATTTACTTTTAGGTAAGCTAGTTGAAGACGAATCAGGAATCGAGAGAGTTGAACTCCAAAAAGTTGGAGGCTATGTTTGGTTCAAATAAATTCCAGATTCTATATTTTTTTTTTGAACTTTGAAAAAAGTTTTAACTATCAAAACTAAATTCCATTAAAAGAAGGGGGATTTCAAATGAAATTCACAAAATTGAGACTTTTTTATATTGAAATATCTCTGTCTTCTCTCTCTCTCTCTCACAAACACACACTCTCCTACCCCTCTCGTGCTGTTTTCACTACATTCTCTCTTCTTCCCTCCCTTCCACTCCCGCTTCTCTCCCTTGCCTCCCTTCCATCCCCCCCCCCCCCTCTCTCCTCCCTTTCTCTCCCACACACAACAACTAAAATATACTTATTGAAATCAAATATTAACCATAATTTGTACATATTGAAATTAAATATTAACTATGCTTTGCGCGTAATTAAAATAAGCTTATTCCTTGCCAAAGGAACTTATTATATTAAGAAGATTTAAAAATAAGAATAACTTAATTCTAAATTATATAGTATTTAATAAGAATAAACATTGTAGATGATATTTTAACAATTAAGGATTCTTTTTTGTTATAAAGGATATTTTGGTGTATAAGGATATATGAAATCCAATTATAAAATTATACCAAATACAAATTATATGTAGAATTCAATGGGATTTTGCATTTTGTACCAAACAAAACATGCCAAATGAATTTCAACTACAATTCATTCTAAATGAATTCCTCATTTTTGGTTGAACTAATGGGATGTGAACGTAAAGGTGCAGGATGGACTTAACCCCTTCTAGTTGATCCTATGGAAAGTAACATCATATTGGCAAGAAGCATTCTGAAATGTTGTGTCTTATTATTTTCTCTCTTAAGTCTTAACCTATTTGGGCATTTTTCAAATTTAGGGCACTATTGGAGTCCAATGCATAGATTGTTCTTACTTTCATCCAAGCTTGGTTGTATCTATAACTTCCAGCTAACTCTTGATTTACTGATTTTAACCAGAAAGGTGGAGGATTTTCAATAAGGTAGTTGGGTTAATTCTTATGAGAGTCACTTGAGATGCTCATGTCAATGGATTGAGGAATTTATCCTAAGGTTTAACATTTGTGGATTGTGGCTTTTGGGGCTATGCATTTTTCAAGGAATTGTTGAGAAAGATGGTTATGTGGAAAAAACAATAACTCATAATCCCTGAAATGAGAGTGCATATATGGAAGGTGGACGTGCATGTAACCTTTATGGCAGGATCAGTGCAAATGGTTTGACAATGTTTGACATAGACATGTGGATGAGCTACTGATATAAATGGAGCCTATTCAATTAATAGGGGAGAGAAAGAGAAACTTAGAGGTATTCCAAAACTAGTGTGGTATGCAGCCCTAGAGTTAAATGAAGGAAAATATTCAATAATAGAGCTTAACTAGTTTGGTACTAAGACCTAATTGAGTTTGTTTGGTACTAAGACTTAGTTGAATTTAGTTGAAAATGTTTTTGATAGTTAATTAGTGATAAATCAATTTGCATTCCCATTTTGTTCTAAAACCAAAAGAACTTTACCTTGGGGTTTATCATGAATCTAGAAATTGCTGCAAGTTATATTGTTGCCTAATTTTTTTAAAAATTCTTTTAGCTTTCTCTCTGGAGGCCAGAATGCAAAATTCAGTTATGGATATTCAAGTTTTAAGGGCAAAAGGGCTTCTATGGAGGATTTCTATGAGACCAGGATATCTGAAGTCGAAGGTGAAATGGTTGCCTTCTTTGGTGTTTTTGATGGTATGGCCCTTGTTTTCATTGCTAAATTAGCACAGTATTGTCTTTGCACTGTTTGCTAATCTGGGTCCTTTTCATGTAAACTATCTTGCTTTCCATTTTTATGTTTCCCAAATATATCTTTCTATGTGTCCCTTTAGTTGTATCCTCAATTCCTTTACAATGTACAGCATGAGTTTTAGCTGTAATGAAATGATACTGCTTTGGACTTGAGCTTTTCAAGGGGCCACTCCTTCAATAATGGGAGGCGGCACCCTTTTCATAATGACACTTATTGCCATCTCCTTTGTTGTTAATAATTGGCAAGTACCTATTATATTTCTAACTTAAGTGCTCTAATGGATATATTGGCTTATTTAAGGTCATGGAGGTGCTAGAACTGCTGAATATCTGAAAAACAACCTTTTTAGGAATTTGAGTACCCATCCGGACTTTATTAAAGACACAAAAACAGCTATTGGTATGAAGTTTTGTTACTACTCCCATCTTCTTGATATGGAATACCTGTTTTCTTTTGTCCTATTTTTCATAGGAACAAGTGCTTAATTGCAGTTGAAGCATTTAGGCAAACGGATGCTGATTACCTCAATGAAGAAAAAGGCCAGCAAAGAGATGCTGGGTCAACTGCATCAACTGCTGTGCTCTTAGGGAATCAGCTCCTTGTTGCAAATGTTGGTGATTCTAGAGTGGTAGCCAGTAGAGCTGGTTCAGGTTGCCTTTCTTCTCTTTTTTGTGGTCATTTTTTAAAAAAAAAAATTACTTTAATGGTAATGTGCTCTAATCATTGTTCTTTAGTAATTCTAAATGAAAAGGGAGAATGGTAATATTTAATATAATAATCTCGCAATCTCATATTTATATTTAATTAAATGTTACTCAATGAAATTTATCAGATATTTTTCTTAATTATGGCTTGTTTTATTGTTTTCTTTTTGGTAGCTATTCCATTGTCTATTGATCACAAACCAGATAGATCTGATGAGCGCCAAAGGATTGAAGATGCTGGAGGTTTTATCATATGGGCAGGTGAAATTGAATCTTCCTGGGATATATGTGTTTGACAGTGTATTTTTGTTTTCTTTTATTATTTTTATTATTATGAGAATCAATCCTACCACTTCTGGTCTGGGACTGCATACATTGCATTTCTCATCCAGAATGAATATAATATTACTGGCTGTATGTAATATTTATTGAGAATTTGTTGTTATGCCACTCAAGATATGTAATTTGACAAGTCAGTTTGTGGCTAAGGTTTTTAACTAAGATAAGTGAACTTAACTGACTATTCATCTGTATGTTCCGTTGTGTTCTTAAACTGTGAATTCTCATTTTACTACATGCACATTTTGGTTTTGAGCTCAAAAAGTTTTTCGTACTTTCGGATTCCACTCAAAGATGTTTTTGTCGCTTTTTTCTTGGGCCGTTTATGGAGTACATTTATTCTTGAGGAAGGAAACATTGGACCTTTTCATAGTGTTTAGATGAAGGAAAACTATTCAAATGGTTAATATTATTTTGTTTAACATTATGAAGTCATAATGGCATTTCTACTCTGGCTAACTGTTTTACTTGTGAACATAAATGGTTAATATTATTTTGTTTAACATTATGAAGTCATAATGGCATTTCTATTCTGGCTAACTGTTTTACTTGTGAACATAATTTCATATGCTAAATGTTTGATCGTGTACTGAGTTTACGACTTTCTGAATGTATTTGTCTAATGTACTTGGAAATTGATAGGAACATGGCGGGTTGGTGGTGTTCTTGCTGTTTCTCGTGCATTTGGTGACAAATTACTTAAGCCTTATGTTGTTGCTGAGCCAGAAATTCAGGTAATTTATGATGTTTTAGGTTCACAGAGTGGTGTTTCAATATATGGGCATTGTTTGGCCCAATTAATGAAATCCTGGACTGGCATATGTAAATCCCTGGGATGAATTATCAGGCAAACTCTTCGGTGAATATTAAAACTAGTGGCCAATATTTGGGGTTGGGCCCCTAGGGGGAAGGGGTTGTTTGGTCGCATATGTGCGCCAATGTTTTATCGTTGTCATTTAATTGTGTTGTGGAACTAGGGAGATAACCTTCATTTTATCATCATTTCATGCCTTTCCTTTTGCGTATTTGTGTTCTAAGGGGTACTGGCTTCTCATTCCCACTAAGGAAAGTCAGTTCACTTGGTGTTTTTACTGCCTCACCTAGTATTAATAAAGAGTGTTGCATTGTTACTGAAAATTGTTTCCCTTCCAATGGTTAGGAAGAAGAAATTGATGGTGTTGATTTTATAATTATTGCAAGCGATGGGCTGTGGAATGTCTTGTCAAATGCGGTCAGTGTTGTCTACTGTTTTAAAATATCTTAACTTTTTGTTTGAATGATTTGATTTTCTTTTAAAAAAATGCAGAATTTTGTATCTTTCCCTTCCAAATTAGTGATATTTTGTTATTAATTTCGTGCTAAAGTTGAAAAGTATTACTGCCCAACTATTGTATGTAGTGTTACTAATTTCATACACACATCAACAGACTTTGGTATAACATTTCTTGAATTAGGGTTGTGCATTGTAACAGTTAGATAGTGTGCTGTGTCGAAAGGTTTATTTGCTTCTCTAAACATGCCACATATCGCTAAGATTCAAGTAGCATATGTGAAATTCGTGAATTCAGGGAGTCAGATGCATAATTTAGTATTTAAACCATTGTTGCACTTACCAAAATATAAAATCAGATGGTTTGGAAACAATTGTTGCATAGTTAGTTACGTGCTAGTTATATCTGCTTCCAGGATGCAGTTGCTTTAGTGCAGGACATAACAGATGCAGAAGCAGCATCAAGAAAACTAATACAAGAAGCTTATGCAAGGGGAAGCTCTGATAACATTACTTGCATTGTAGTTCGATTCGACAATTCATGAGCGAGCAAATTAATGTAATGATTTATCTACGCTGTCATCCTTGTATCAAAGATTAAACGCTTCTGTAATTGGCATATGTTGCATCATGCAGATTTTAAGATATCATCATCCCAAGCCATAATGGAAGAAGTCTCCAGTGGTGCCGTTGGATAGACTGTGATAGGTGTTACATTTGCAGACTAACAGCTGAATTTCCAAGTTTGGTGTAGATCCATCTATGTGTTTGTTTATGGTTGGCTTCATTTTACCTTGATGTAAAAGATTGTGTTGTTCTTGTGGCCTCCATTCATCAAGAGATTAGCCATGTCGGGGACTGTCGAACTTGACTGGTCTTTCAGAAACAAAAACATGGTAAATTACAGATTATACATTTTGTATGACTTGCAGTTTAATCTTAGCCCAGATATATATATATGTATAGTTTTTAAATCTTGTTAAATGTTTGAGAGTGATTATGGATGCTGTAGTTAATGGAACCCATACTTCACCTTGTCATTAGAAATTTAAAATAAACAAATAAATGGCATTCACGTAATAAGTTATTAATAATATTAATAATAACATATTATGGGGAATTTACACAATAATTTTAATCCTACATAAATTTAATAATATAAAAAAATATGAAATCTAACATTAAGTGATATTTCCGATTGTAACTAATCAATATTTTAATTAAAAGATAAATAATATATAAGCATATAATAGTTTTTTTTTTAAAACTTATCATACAAGTTCACAAGTTAAATAAATTTTAATAAAAATATAAATAAACTTTCTATTTATTAATTTTCAATTTTACTAATGTCATTTACATGTTAGTAAATATACATATATTAATACTTGCACGAGTAAGATCGAAATATCTAATATCAATTCTTTCTTTGCAAACAAATGAACAGTTGGTTCTATGGTGTAGTGGTTAGCACTCTGGACTTTGAATCCAGCGACCTGGGTTCGACTCCCGGTAGGACCTTCTTTTTTTTCATAGGTAGGCTAACCCAGCCCACTGGACGCTTTGCAAGGTGGCAATCCAACGACACAGATAAGCACAGCGACATCATTAATCGCCACCTTATTTGACAGTTAAAATACTGTTTTGCTCCCGCGAAAAAGAAGCCTTCTCCCATTTCTTTATTGCTGTGAAGAACTGGAAAGGCAACACAAACAAGTGGGGTTCTTTCTCTCACTTTTCCTACTCTTTCTTTTTTGATTCATTTCACATTCATAGCTAACATTTCTGAGCTGTGACTCTCACCTTTGGAAACCGTGATCTCACCTGCATCCATCAGTTTCACTTTCATCATCTGGGGAAATTCAAGAATGGTGAAGGAGACCGAGTACTATGATGTTCTTGGTGTCAGTCCTTCTGCTTCAGAGGAGCTGATTCGTAAAGCTTATTATCTTAAGGTTTTATTAGTTCTTTTTTCTTCTTTTCATTTGAAGTTCTGGCGTTAAGTTCATTTTGTTTTCAAGTCTTTTATCATGGCCAAGATGTGAAAGAAGGAAATCTTATACTTCACAGGCCAGGCAAGTTCATCCAGATAAAAATCCCAGTGACCCTCAGGCTGCAGAAAGATTTCAGGCAAGTTTGCTCTTTACAGTACTTGTTCTTGCAATTTGCAGTAAGGTCCCATTTCATATATTTTTTTACGTTCTTGTGTAATTATAAAGAACGAACACGTTCTTGTGGAGGGTTCGTGAAGAGAGCCAACCATCATACTATGCAAACTGAATAGGTTCGATCTATGGTCACTGGGCTCCTAAAAGAATTTACTAAATTTATCAAGTTGTTCCAAAGGATCAAAATGGCCAATTATTAATGGAATTCCTTACAGACATTCGGAAAAATATTCATTTGGAGGAGAGCTTCCAAATACACAGTAAGCTAAACCAGTACCAAAAATAATCAACTTGCAATGAACAGGGAAAGTGTTCATGGATCTAAATGCATGTGATTCTACGTGGGTCTCACATTTATTTTACACCATGGATGGATCTGATTTAGGCAAGAATTTCCTGTCTTGTGAAAACATAAAAGATCTGCTTTCTTTTATCCATGTACATTTTTAACAGAACTATACAAAGAATGCCAAATTTCACAGGTTCTAGGTGAAGCTTATCAAGTCTTGAGTGATCCTACCCAAAGAGATGCTTATGATAGGAATGGGAAGTACTGCATATCAAGGTCAGCCTTCTGCTTCTGCATTTGTCTTGTGAACTTAGTAATTTATTAGCTGTTAACTCTTTTTTTTTAAAAAGAAAAAGAAAATTGGCCGGAGATTGTTTCCAATCTGGGTCTAGTCTCAGTACTCACTTGAATTATGTTGTATTAGCTGCTTTTGCCTAAAATTTGCAGAATGATACAATTTTCCTGATTGAGATTTTTACTTCAGAGTATCTGTGTTGCCTAGAAGACTATTATCTATACTAAAAAATAATATGATGGCTATCAATCAGGGAGACAATGATTGATCCTACAGCTGTCTTTGCTCTTCTGTTCGGAAGCGAATTATTTGAGGACTACATAGGACATCTATCTGTGGCATCAATGGCTTCTTCAGAATTAGCTACTGAAATTGATAATCCTGAGAAACTACATGATAAATTGAAGGTGAGGAGTTCTTTAAATTCACATATTACAAACTATGTGTTCATGGTTTGAAATTATTGCTTGAAGGATGTTCAAAAAGAAAGAGAAGAAAAGCTTGCAAGATTTCTCAAAGATTTTCTCAACCAATATGTTCAAGGTGACAAGATAGGATTCCTAAAGCGTGTCGAATCTGAAGCTAAACGGCTCTCTGGTGCAGGTCTCTGCCTGCTTCCACTTTGGCATAGCCTCATGACTTTTATCAATGATTTTGATTGTTCATTACAGATGGATAACTTCATAGCATAATTTAACATTGTACACAGCTTTTGGAGTAGATATATTACAAACTATTGGCTATATATATTCAAGACAAGCAGCACAAGAGCTTGGAAAGAAAGCAATTTATCTGGGGGTACCATTCTTGGCTGAGTGGGTTCGCAACAAAGGCCACTTCTGGAAGTCTCAGATTACAGCTGCAAAAGGTCCAATGACTTCTTCTCTTGGGGTTTGGAAAGAAAAAATTTTGTTAGACAAGGATAAATTTCTCCACCTCAGCAACCTGCCGCCTATTTGACAAGCGACAGATTCTGCTACCGGTGCGACAAGTTGTTGAAGTGAACAAATTCACCCCTGTTTGACAAAAAATCTTCTTTCCTCCCCTATTTGACATCTTTTTTTCTCGACAAACGCCCTCTTTTCTTTCGCATCCCTTCTTCTTCTTCTCTAGCAATCACTCCTATATCAGTAATGTAAGCGCACGCGCATTCTTTTCGATACCCGACGACTAACCCCATATGCAAAACAAATTCAGGTGCTTTTCAGTTGCTGCAACTTCAAGAGGATATTCGCAATCAATCTAAAATGGATGGAAGTAGCCATGAAAATGATGTTGAATCACATCTACTCTCAAATAAAGAGATGCTGATGAACTCATTATGGAAACTGAATGTAGTGGATATTGAAGTTACCCTTGTACATGTTTGTCAAATGGTGAGTGTCTCTCAATTTGTTTATGTCCTTTGTTTTTTAGATGGAAGTTGTTAATGAATTTTGCCTTTATCAGGATAGAATACTAGGATAACAATGTTAAAAAGGATTTCTGTTTCATGATTTTAAACTTGTATGCAGGTCCTGAGGGAAAACAATGTTAAAAAGGAAGAACTTAAAGCTCGTGCCTCAGCATTGAAAATTCTAGGAAAAATCTTTCAGGTGCAGTACTTCTCTATGCAAATGAACTCCACACAATATGCAACTCCCGTTTGTAGTTAAAGATTTTTCCCTTTTTTTTCCCCCTTTTGGTTCATTTTCAGCAGGAAAAGCAAATACAAAACAGCACAGCATCAAAAGGAAAAATTGCTGCTGAACTTGATGAAGATGAGGATGATGAAGGGAGCAGTTCTAATAGCAGCAGTGAAGAGGATTCGCCAAGACGAATATCGTACCGAACTCCTTTACTTACTCAGGCAAGTCTCTGTACTACATATTTAAACCCAAATGTATCATAAGTATGCATTTCCATTCGCATCTTCTACAAAGATTTTTTCTATAGTTTCCCAAATTAGGCCAGAAGCATTGCATGCGGATGCTTGTCATTTTAACTTATTTTTGTACTGCCAGGGCATTGGTAGACTCTTCAGGTGCCTGTGTAATCCAGCATTTTATGTGGACGATGAAGAGATTGTGTACAAAAGCAAGTAATACATAGCGTGTACATAACAAAGGTCTCACGCTACGAGACTCGTGAGGAGCAAGAGAAAGTTGGCCAAGGCAAGCATCTCGTTGATGGGGAAATTTTTGTTATTGATGGACAGATTGGCGCAACCTATAAATTATTCTGTTAACTTTTGCCATTTCAAGATAAGAAACCATTCACAATCACGTTATTTGGTATCTGCTACATCAAAATGGCTTGTGTATAAATTTAGAAAACCAATTTGTTCATTTCATTCAAGATTGTTGCCTTCATGCCCAAAGGGGTTTAACTTCTGTGGGTCTTTCATCTTTCTGATAAAGCCGAAAACAGGACAAAGGTTTCCGCCTGCAGAGGTGAAAGATGGACCATGTCTGAAACTCATTCCACCCGGTTACCCTTGATTTCGAAATTAAAAAAATAATAAAAAAATAAAAGATCGGGACATATAAGAGACGGGTACTTCAGAAACACTTCAGAAACACCTCGAGTAAAGGGTGAAGTTTTACAGATGGTTGCATGGAAGGGAAAATATAAATTTTTTTTCTTTTCCTAGCATCAAAGGTAGGACCATCCAACACAAAGCATTGTGCAGCAAACTTGGCTTCCAAATAGGCCGGAATATTTGGGTACCTCAGAAAGCAAGAGCTGGCTCCATAAGTACACACTATACAAACCATACATTCAACAACAAAAGTGCCGCTCACTTGCAGCGAAACAGTCCGGTTTTAAACACAACCGCGTATGTACAGGGGCATAGTTCGTAAGTAGGCTTCTAACAAACTTGATACCTTGAACTCAAAGACGGCTCAATGGGATTAGGATTGAACTCGAAACTTCAAACTTAATAACGAGCTCAATGAGCTGGATTAGGAATAGAACTCATTGTTCGGTGTGCTTGGACGGCACAGGCACAGTGCACAGAGGTCAAGTTCAAACAGCCACTCATGACTAGGGAATGTCTCCATGAGCAGGTGTGAAGTGCAGGAAATGAGTCGCATAGCGCTTGCACAGCAGGAGGGGTGAGTGCTGTGCACTGACTGATGTTGAGACTCCGCAATCCTTCCTCATTGCACCTATCCTTCATGGATTGCCACATTGGAGGTTTGTTCTTCACTCGGCTATGAACCAGTGAATACATTGCCCTGTCTGTGATATTTCGACAGTAGTACAGGCCAAGGGATCTCAGATGGAGACATCTATATGCCAAAGCAATCACGCTATCATCTACAAAAGAAAATTATAGAAAAAGTCAGTGCCCATCAGAGAGAATGCTAAAATAGTCTTCTGGAGAAAGCAACAATCATCAGCCTAAAGCCTTTAGTCTAAAGTAGCAAACTGTAGTGTCAGAATCCAATGGCAAACTCCGTTGATTTTATTTTTTAATTGCTATCACCATGTTAATAATCTTTTATCAATTAAAATTTCAACTAGAAGGGCCATTGTCCAGTTCAATGGTAAAAGTGTTAAGCCAGTGAAAATAAGCTTGACGGCCACTCCACACATTTTCTGAAAGACATAATTATATATTTCCTCAAAAAAAAAAAGAAAAAAGGATTTCGAACACCAAGCCTTATCCTAAATATCCTATTGTTAATTCACAAACCCCAACACTTCAGAAAATCCAATACCAGGAAGCCTATTTGTTTCCAGCAAAGAAACTACACAGTACACCCTTAGAGAAATCAAACAAGACAGCAAAAAACTGAGATCTAAGGACTGGTCAGTGCATGTACCCATACCATAAAAATGTGGTCGACAAATAACATTCAACTTTCTGAATCCCAAAACTAAGGGATGATATTTGACAGAGGCAGCAACTCCTTTGTATGTACACAAGTAGAAACACACACACACACAAAAAAAAAAAAAAAGGTGTTGATGTCTTCAACAGAAAGCTGTAATTTAGTGAAGTTTGACCATTAAACCAACATTCATGAATAAAAAAACATATATGAAGATCATGTTTCTGTAATTGTCAAAAAGCCTCCACAAACATGAAATACATATACCTGTTATACAGACGCATCCACATAAATCAAGAGTCCTGAGATCAGGGCAACCATATGCTAGACTCATTACTCCAAGATCACCCACATTCTCACACCATCCCAGATTCAGAGATTGCAGCTGACTACAGTTCCGTCCAATAGCCTGCAGATGATTCATACAAGCTTACAGAACACTTCCAGTAAGATATATATTCAAAGAAGAGAGAGAGAGAGAGATAGAGAGAGAGAGAGAAGGGTAAATTATTGGACCTGCAAAGCATGGTCAGTTGCAGCCTTTACACATCCACAAAGATTCAAAATTTTTAATTTCTGGCAAAAGTTAGTCAGATATTCAAGAGCACCATCACTAAATGCAGTGCACCCACTGATGTTAAGTTTGGTAAGTTTAGGACAACCATGAGCTAATGCATACAGGGAATGATCACTAAGCTTAAAGCTTTTGCTTAGATCCAGGTTCTGCAGATCATGGCAGTAATTGGCAATAGCCCCAATGGCATTATCCTCCAGTTGTGGTTTATCTTGGCGCAGAACCAAAGTTTCCAGTTTTGTGAATTTAGGAGCAAGGGATAGGACCAAGTTGTTCATGTTGTTTTTGCACCTGAAAAAAAAAAAGAGTATACCGAAAATTATTAAGATGATATTAGGGAACTTCGAACTGGGGAAGGCAGAAGGTGGAAATCATTTTTCTAACATCTCTCTCACCCAAAGAAAGCTGTTTTACATTTAGAGCCACTTGTAACGAAAATGATTTAAGAAAAATTAAAAAAAGGGTTAACTATCAAAATAAGGCCTCTTATGCGACTTTTTTCCTCCTCCCCCCCCTCCCCCCACAGAAAGTACATGAGAGGTAGAAGCAGGTGTTTGATCCTCTCACTGACAACACAAAGTAGCTATTTGGCCACTGCCCTTGAAGAAAGCCTAATTATAACCAGAGAAACATGAATAATTTCCAAGGAAAAAGCAAAGATGTCAAAAAGGCTCAACATTATATTTCAGAAATACCTTAAGAACCCATGAAGACATCTCTAACGGCTTGACAGAGCTCACCTTCCTCTCTATAGGAGTTATGAGGACATTCAAGCAAACCTATAACTGCCTGCTTGTTTCTACAGACTCATTCAATGAACACAAACAATCAAACAACCATATAGTCTGAAACTGAATTTTGCACACGCCACGGGCATCTAATCTATTACCATTTGCAATCAATTTCCCCAAATTAGTTTCAAATTCAAGTCGTAACACATATTACCTCAGAATCCAGGAGAGTTGCTTTGGTATTGGTCATAAGGACTTCAAAGGAATAAGCGTATAACACAAATCACAATGAATGACTGAAGCAATCGCAACAAAATGGCATGATTAGCCTGATCTTTTGTGCTTGAAAAAGGTGTACTTCCACATAACTCTAAATACTTTCTTACCATGGGATGCATGTTACCAAAGAACCATAAAAATTTTATAATAGGACACCAAAAGAAAATAGAACTACTCTTAGGAATTGATATGGTGCTTAAAGATGTATCAAGGCTGCAATAATGGATATTGGAAGAAAAGGGATGTATGAATTGAATATGGCATAAAACTAATAGAACCTCAAGAAATTCAAGCGTATAAAATTTTGATCCAATAATAACCAGTATAAAAACTTAGGAAATACCATGAAGAACAAATTCTGGGCATCTAAGAAGCAGTCCATAAAGAACACGAGCACACAAGAATGTTTTAGAAATCCTGAAACAAGTATATAAATTCAGAATCCTAATTCACCAACACGACTAAGAATTCATAGATGACATAAGCCACGAATTAGAAGTAAATCTGCTAAGAGAGGACGAGAGATCAATACCAGGAGAGAGAGAGATGGGTGAGGCCCAAGCAGAGAGCATCCCTCCACCCACTGCAAACCCCAGAAGCCATTATCACGGTCCGATCATCAACAAGAGAAACAATTCGCAGCAAGAGCTCAATAGGGATATCTTTCCACTCGGTGATAACCACTCCCTCCATTTTCACTCCTCCCTCACTAATCCCACCACCAATCCCACTATTTCCACCAGCAACCGTCATCAGCCTCTCAAAGCACTGATTCAAGTTCTCGCTCCTCAATTCTGCTTCACCCACCATTTCACTCTTAATTCTGAAACCGCTACCACCGGGAATTATTAAAAGAGAATTTCTTGTTTCTGTCAGAGGGGGATAGAGAAAGAAAGCGTTAGACACAGAACAAGTACCGAAAAGCAATCGAATTTCGTAAAGCGACAAGATAACTAAGAAGAAAACAACACAAACCCATGTGGCAAATCAGCATGATAAGTTACTTTCTCCAGAGGTGTAACAGATGAATGAAGGATAGTAATAATCACAATCAACAAGCAGGACAAAGCTCTATGAATATAAAAAAATAATAATAATAATAACCATTTAACCATAAAAAAAAAAAATCCGAAAATAGAAAGAAGCAAACAAACAGAAATAAACAAAGAGCCATTTTCATCATCAAAAACGAGATACAGAATGAACATTTAAAAAACAACAACAGGAAAAACCTGAGTCAGAGCATAATTGCAGAAGAAGGAGGGAAGGAAGGAAGGAAAAAAGACAAGAGTGATGAAGTGCAGCGAACGAGTTACCTGAGTCGTGACTCGTGTGAGAGAGTATGGAGAAGAGGGAAAGAGGGGTTCGTTTATCAAGACGTAAAGCTGTTTTAGAAAGAAAGGGAGAAACGTACGGGGAAGAGAAGTAGAGACGTGCGTGGAGCCACGTGTTGGGTGATTTGATTTGGACAAAAACGAAGTAGGTCCCACTTAAAGTGGTCTCTTCTCTTTGATGTTTTTTCATAACTCCTTTTTTTTCTGTTTTTTTTTAAGTTAATGTATCAATAATGCAACTTTCACAAGCTACTAGAAAATTGATTGACGTTTTCATTTAGAATTTTTTTTTACAAAAAAAAAAGAGCGAGAAAGAAAGTGGAAGACGTTTTCATGAAGCTAGAGAATTTTTTTTTTTTTTTTTTTTGGGTGGGGGTTGTGTGTAGAAAGTTCTTTTGTCCAAAATCGAAGCCGCACACTAAAATCAAACTGGAAAAGAAAATGCTGTCCAAATAAGCGCCGATTAACGTAAAAAGCATCAAAATGTTAAGACCATAATATTCCCTTCTCTTTTTCATATTTGGAATTTTTTTTTAAAATCTTGAATTTTCTTTTAATAGATGCTTTTTTTTTTCAATTAATATTGTTATATATAACAAATGCGTTTATAGAAAAATAATAATTTTCTCTTATTGTATTTTAAAATTATAAAAATTTTATTTTTTAATTAATTAATTAAAATTTACTGATTCAATTAATTCATTTTTCTCAATACACCCCTAATATTATTAATCAATTACTCATTTATTCTTGAAAATTAATAAATTTTATATTTTTAATTCATATTAAAAGTGATTTCTATAGTCACCTTATTTACAACAAAGCATGATTACTTTATTTTTTTTTTTAAAAAAAAAAATCAACCTTTCCATAACAATTGTATGTTATACTTCAAAATTTCTGTTAGTTGTATTTATTTTTCTATAAATTAATTATATTATAGAAAATAATATATCATATTAATGGAAAATTTATAATATTTTAAAAGAATATGTAAACACAATTTGAATGATTTTTTTAAAAATAAACTCTATAAAATTGTATTTTTCATTTTTAAAAATTTATAAAATTAATAAAAATATGAAAGTTTCAAAAAATATATAAAAAAAAGTAACGGTTCCTTTTTAGACAATTTTAAATTTGTTATAATTAAATTCAATATTTTTTAAATTTTTAATATTTGACTAAATATATCTTATGATTATATGTATAATTTTTTTTCATTATTAAATATATTTAAAAATGATTGTTTATATTATTATTATTATTATTATTATTATTATTATTATTATTATTAAAATAACAATTTGTGTGAATTTTATTTTGACTAAAATTACTGTTGATTATTTTTTTTGATATGTTCTATAGGTTTATTATTTAGTATTATTTTCAAAATTATCGTAAAAAAATATTTTATTAAATATATTAATTATATAATATTATAAAATAATTTAAAATAATATTTGACATGAATTAATTTAAAAATATAATAAATAATTTTTTCAATTTTTTAAATTTATTTTTTAAAATTATTTTTAATTCTCACGATATAATGTTAATCGATCATTTCTTTTCTAAAATATATTAATATTTAGAATAAATTTTAAAATATATAAATTAAATTAGAATTTAATTATCTAGTGTAATTAGGTTAAATAGCTAAAAATATTGTAATTCGCACTCCGAGGCTTAACCTGGTGGAAAGTGCATCCTGATGGACCTGAGAGATCTAAGGTTCGACTCCCCTAACCCCTATTTCAAAAAAAAAAATATATATATTGTAATTTATCTAACCTCTCCCATCTTCTACCCAAAAAATTAAGATTTTATTAATACGATATTAAAATATATATATATATATACTTTTAGTTTGGTTGTACTTTTAATTTATATTTTTTTAATTAAATTTTATTCTTTTATAACAATTAATTATTTTATTTTAAAATTTTAAATTATTATTAATTTTATTAGGAGTGTAAACGAACCGAGCCGAGCCGAGCTTTGAAGAGCTCAAACTTGGTTCGTTAAAATTTTTTCGAGTTCGAGCCGAATTCGAGCTTTACTCATATCAAACTCGAGCCGAGTATTAAGAAGCTCAAGTTTGGCTCGTTTAGCAAACGAGCTTAGACGAGTCGAGTTTTTATCGAGCTGAGTCGAGCTTTTATCGAGTTGAGTCTCGAATAGTTCACGAGTAATTTAATTTATTTACATGTATAATGAGTTTTAGTTTAAAACTAATAAGTTTAAAACTAAAATAATTTTGGTTAAATAAGTATATCTACAAATTAGCATGTAAACTTATAAAGATGAGTTTTAAAATCTTAATGATCCAAATATATGCAAGTTTAAGAGTCTAACTAAACTATATAGAGCTGAATTTTAAAAAATTTAGATTTGGCTCATTAAAGTATATGTAGGGTTTGAGTTTATTTCTCTTATAATAGTAATTTTAGTTTGTTTAACGAGACTGTTCACGAGCCTATTCGTGAGCCTGCTCATTAACTCAGAAACGAGCCGAGCTCACGAGTCTTAACGTGCCGAATATTATGGAGCTCAAACTTGACTCGTTTACCAAACGAGCCTAAAAATTAAACTCGAGCTTGGCTCGTTTAGAAATCGAGTCGAGTTCGGTCGAGTTTTTATCGAATTGAATCTCGAATAGCTTACGAACAGTTTGGTTCATTTACACCTCTACTGACGGTGGTATAATATTTTTAAAAGTTAGATTTTAAATAAAAAATATATGATATAATTATAATAAAATAAAAAATATAATTTTTTTTTGTGTGAGATTAACTCTTTTAAAAAGTATAAACATATAACCTAGTTTAATGGAAATACTGTTACTAATTTTCATAATTAAAATTAAATAATTCAATGAAATTATCATTAATTAATATAATCTTATTATATTGATTTGTAAAAAAGTTTAATATTTATATATTTCAAAATATCAAATGTTTATTAATTTAATATATTTTATGTAAATGATTATTTAATAAAAATATATAGTAATTAATAGTATTATAAAAAATATCAATGAAAAATAATTAAGTTTATCGGAATGATAATTTTAAATTTGAATAATTAATTATGCGTTTGTGGTTATTGGCATCCAATAATAAATGGCTGATTGATGGATTCATCCATTTATATGTTGCGTCGCAATCATTATTAAGAAAACTAAATTTATCCCAATCAATTTCATGCATTTTAATTCTTAATTTAAATAATATAAAAAATATATATTATTATAATTTACATTTGATGGAAAATAAATAAAAGAAAAAAAATTAAAGAGAGAAATGAGTTTATTTTTCATTATTTCACGTTCGGTTAAAAGGAAAGTAAATAACATTGCACCGTCCTTTCATAAAAAAATTATTTTCCTAAATACTTTTTATCATTTAAATTGAAATGCAGATGAATTAAATCGTTCGTGATTTATTCAAAATTCAATTCGATAAAAATTCGATCGAACTCGATTCGATTTCTAAACGAATCAAGATCCAGTTTAATTTTTAGACTCGTTTGGTAAACGAGTCAAGTTTGAACGACATAATATTCATCTCGTTAAGATTTATGAGTTCAGCTCATTTCTGAGTTTATGAGAAGACTCGCGAATAAAATCATGAACTATCTCGTTAAGTAAGTTAAAATTATTATTATAAGAGAAATAAAATCATTTTATAAACCAAACTTAAAATTTCTAATATAAACTCTATACAATTTAATTACATTCTTAAACTTGTATATATTTAAATTATTAAGATTTAAAAACTCATTTTTATAAATTTATGAATTAATTTATAAATATATTTATTTAATTAAAATTATTTTAATTTTAAATTTATTAATTTTAAATTAAAACTCATTATACATGTAAATAAATTAAACTACTCGTGAACTATTTGAAATTAAACTCGATAAAAACTCGACTCGTTTAAACTCATTTGCTAAACGAATCAAGTTTGAGTTTTTTAATGTTCGACTCGAGTTCGAAATGAGTAAAATTTGAATTCAGCTCAAATTCAAAAAAATTTTAATGAAAATTTTAATGAACTAAAGTTGAGCTGTTCAAAATTCGGTTCGTTTACACTTTTACATTTAGATACTTAATAAATAGAAATATTTTTTTAATAAAAGAATTTTAAATTATTTAAAAAAAATTATTTTTTATGTTTTGATAATCTATAAATAATTATATATATAAATTTGTTAATATATTTACTTTTAAAATTAAATAATAAAAAATAAGCTATTTATTGAAAAATGTTTTTCAAAATATAATAATATTTATATTCTACTCTTATTTTTTCTCTAAATAAAAAAAGAATAAAATAAATTTGTGAATACAGATATACTTTTATATTTTATAACTTGTTTTTGAAAATTTAAGGATAAAGTTCTGATTTTATCATCTAAAAAATAGATTTTATTTTAATATTTTCCTCTCTTCTTTATATATAAAAATAATATTTTTCTTCTCCTTTCTAATCATTATTGTTTTATTTGTCTCCTATTATTTTCTTTTCTTTTTTAATTTTTAATTTTACCATATTATGTTTAAAAAATTTTTAATTTTTAAAGATGAAATAATTTAATTAACAAATAATTATAGAATTGAATTCTATAAAAATCTAACAAAGGAAAAATATGATAAAATATATTTTAATTAAATTATTTTATCCCATCTTTGTGAGTTTTATCTTCTTCCACTAAAGGGGAACAAAGTTTGACCATCCTCATCCACACTTTCTCACATCTTTTATTGCTTGTAAATATTTTGGAGAGAAAATTATTTAATTTTGAACCAATGATTGATTGATTTTGAAGTGATTTTAAGACGCAACTTGCTGTGTCACATCATTATTAGATAAAATATTCCTCTAAACATTATCAATTTTTGTCGTATTTACATTTAAATTATTTAAATATTATATTTAAAAATATTTTTAATAATAATTTTAAATGTAATGTCATGTGTGTAGATGAATGTGGGATTAGTAATTTGATGGATTTAAAAAAAAAAATTATATTGTATAATTAAAAATATTCAATATTATCATGAATTGTGGCAATATCTTCATCCACTAAAGCTTAAGGGGAAACAAAGCTTTGATTGAGGGATGAACGCTTTTATCATCTCAAAAAACATTGCTCAGTGAATTGGGCAGTGCTACTTGTCTAGGTACATTCTCTTTATCATCTAATCTTTTAATCAATTAATTAAACTTTTTATTGCTGTTTTGCAGTTAACATATAATAAATTAGCCTTCTTTAATTCATTCCTTAAATATAACATCTTATTTGATTTAAACTGAGTAAAAATAATAACCAAATAAATAAAATTTTAATATTTTATAAAAATTTAAAATTTTATAAAAATTTAAAATTTTTTAATTAAATTATTCCAATCAAACAAATTAGACTCAAATTGGAATACTCACTCTTCCATTTCCCTACAGAAACATATATAAAGTAGATTATGGAATGTGGTTGTCTTTTTCACTCCTTCTTTCTTCTCTCTTCTTAGCAATACCAAACTCAATAATTGAGCCAACAATAATCAATAACGAATTTAAAGGGCTGATTCAGAGTTGAATATCCATTGTTTTTAACAAATTTAGCTCTTTAATGTTTAATTTTAAATATTAAAAGCATATTTTATTTTTTTTACAATCTTAAATATTACTATAATACTATCGAGTTAAAATTCACTCCTTAAAGTTCCATGTTTGAATTTCTTTTAGACCTTGACCTTCAATGCGTGTTTCATATTTCCCTACTGCACATTGACCTTTATAGCATGTGAAAAAATAAATAAATAAATAGTAAAAAGAAATTAATAAACTTTTTAATTTTTTTATTATTTTAAAAAGATAAAATATGTGGCTCAATGACACAATTGATGAATAAGTGTCAATATAACTCAAAAATAGAAAATTGGAATTTCCTTTAATTATCACTCATTTTCGATATAAAATTAAGAATTTTGTAAAAAATTAATTTAAAACAATTTCATTGTAATAAATAAAAATTATATAAATTCCTTATTAAAAATAAAAAAATTTGTTTACTTTCATCATACTCCAGAACAGAGATGCCTTCAATTATCTATCATTTCCGGTTGGATCACATGTTTTCCAACTACCTAATTAAGGAAGAACTGGTTATTATCACAAGCTATCCTTTTTCTTCTTATTTGGTCTATTTTCTTTTAGCACATAAATTCATTCCAAGCTAAACCATATATTCTTGACTAAGTCACAACTCCAATGGACAATGTCCAGAATCAAAGGCATAACACCAGGTAGAACCAAACCTCATACTTCATTTAGCTTGCAACCAAATTTATGCCTTGCCTACACAAACAAGTAATACCATCACAAGCCTCTGTGCATTCACGAGCTTAGCCCGCACGACACCCAATCCCTCATCTCCTTTGCATTGGCCAAAAAAGGGAAAAAATTGGTGGACTAGAGGTTCTAAATTAATACCAATGCCTGTATAGATTTCCCTCCTCCTGATTTCCTTGGGAGGATGTGTGTGGGTATCAATGAAAACTGAAGAGAGTTTGAGTTTAAATTGTATTCGTTTTTGGTTGGAGTATAAGCTTGCCTTTGTTTCATAACTGAATGGATCATTTAATACATAAAACAAACTACATAGAAAGTAAACAAACTATAAAATAAATCGGCAAGCTTTAGCCACATCTCAAGTCACATTCCGCCTGCATAGAATTCATGGCTTCATGCACAAGCCTGGGTCAAAATATTTGTATCTCATAAGCTATCTTTGGTCATGCTATAAAAGTTCTCAGCAATGCTTTCTGTGACTATTCTTGAATTCGATTGCACAATCTTTCAAACTCATGTTGGTAGTTATGTAATAAGCCAGGTTGCTTATTTTGGACAAGGCTTCATCAAAATCTTCATATTTAGTAGAGCTGAACCTAGCTCACAGTTCCTCTTGAAAGATTTGCTATATCATCTCTGTCTTCTTCATTGTAACTACTGCCACTATTGATTGGCTTCCCCTCCTAAGTGAAATGATATTCATTTTAAAAGAAATGGAAATAATACATGAGCTTTTATTTCAATTAGAGAATGAACATATATCTTAAGTGAGGCTTCAAGCAGAGTGCCTCCTCCAAAGAACCCTCACTAGGAATTTGAGGAAGCTGTAAGAGAAAAACCAAAAACAAAGTAGAAATAAATCTATAAAACAAAAACGTGCATCTTCAACCTCTTCATTTCCTTGCATGATAATGAGATAACACTTGTTCACCCAAATAATGAATGTGGTTGTTTTCTCCTTCAAGAAGACGCACAATCTGTAACAATCAAGAACCAGAATTTAGTTGCTACTGAATAGTGGAGAAACATAAACAGAAATGAACCAGATAAGATTAATTGGAATCTGGAAGATATCAAACTTTCTGGTCTATAATCTACCTAAAACTATAAAAATTCATCTACCTCTCCCATTGATGGTCGCATTTCAGGGTTTCTTTGTATGCATAGTAATGCTGCTTTAGCCATGAGGTACAATTCATATGTGTCATATGAATCGCTTATACGTTGATCAATGAGTTCATGCAGAGCAAGCCTCTCAATCAGTGGTTCTGCCTAATATCCATCTTAAACGTATAAGCATAACTTGCTTTCAAACAAAAAGATACTAAAACTAAACACTGACGTACCCACTGTCGAAGTGATTGTTGTCCTTTCTCTCTTTTTGGATCAACTACTTTTTGTCCTGAGATTAGTTGCAAGAGAATAATGCCGAATGCATAGACATCTGTTCTCACGGAAACAATACCATTTTCTGCATACTCTGGAGCAAGATACCTAATTGGAAAATGCCATTTTGAGATTGTTTAACCAGACATACTAGGCATAGAAAATGTGTTTCAACATCAGAATAGGAGGCATACCCCAGTGTGCCAAGTACCCTTGTTTGCACCTCATCAGTGGTCTTCCATCTGGCAAGGCCAAAATCCCCCAGCTGTGGAGAGAAAAATCATTCCAATAGCTTGAATGATCCTTTAAATCAACTCTCTAACCCAATCTCTAAATTCTATTATAAATCCAATAAGGCTTAATCAAGAATGGATTAAAATATTAAAAAGTTCAGCTAGACCCCTGCTGCTCCTCCTGGCAACACATTATCAGGTCCCTAATCTCTCTTTTTAATATCAAAATTTAAGACAGAATATTGATTTCCCATCAGAATTAATATATAAAAACAGGCATGGTTTACCTTATCTGGCTTAGTTATTTCTGGGCAAGCTTTTTATAGATCTACTCGCAAATGGCTGTATATGAACTTCAGGGGTAAAGGTTCAAGTTTTTGTAGCTCAGAATTTTGAGACAAACTATAATTGACTAGGGGATATAACTAACGAAATTAAGTTGGACGCTCAATCCCAGTCCACTTGAAGATGGTCGGAAAAGCTACATTCAGATGACAGCCAAGATGGAAGAGTAACAGTACAAATGAGAAAGAAAGATAAAATTACTGCCTTTATCACAGTTAGCATATGCACAGATTTTACAAAATAACAGATTGCATAAGCATATGCTCAAAGCTAAAATACATGAAGAAATGCATGGGGACAAAGATATGGCAACGAACACAGTGTATGCATAGGATATTATGGCCCAGAAATTTACCATTGGAACAAAATCATGTGTAAGCAATATATTGCCAGGTCGCACGTCTCGATGAATGATAGGACCACCACGGCATTCTTCATGCAGAAATCGCAACCCTTTTGCAGTCCCAGTGGCAATAGAATACCTTTGGTGCCAGTCAATAATATCTGCCGCCTTATCTGTGAGGTTAAAAATTTCAGCAGAGGAAAAGAAGATGAGTCAACCAAACAATTAGCAAGATTTGAACCAAATTGGAAGTTTCTTACCAAATAAATGCCAATCCAGAGACTTGTTGCAGATATACTCATAAACCAGGATGTTAAGGTTCTCCTTACAGCAAAAACCCAATAGCATGACTATGTTCTTATGGCGGGCTAAGTTTAAGACATATACCTCAGACTGAAATTCTGCAAAGCCTTGTGTGCTTGCTTCTTTGCGTACCTTTGCTGCAATTAGCTGCCCATCTTTAAGCTCACCCTTATATACATGTCCATAGCCACCTTCACCTAATAAGTTCTCCTTTGAAAAATCCTCTGTTGCAAGCTGAATCTCGGAAAAAGTGAATCTCATTGCATCCTTGATATACAGTTCAGTGCTTGCCCCACATGCAGCACAAAGAATAGGAGCTTCCATTGTGTGACGACGAGAGAAAGTTTTATTGAGAGCCAGATGGTTAATTTCTGATTTGTTGTATGTACCTGGAAAAGACAATATTTTGTCTTTTCAGATTTAAGGAAATGAATCCACAATAAAAGGTATCAGCATCGTTTGTTTTTTTTTTTGAGAAACTAACTAACAAAGAAGTATGCTGGCTGACTGAAGTTATATTACCGTTGAAAGCAAGCAATGAGGAAATGAATGTAATCTATCATCATAGCAATCATGAAAATATATCCAATAAATGGCTATTCCTCGCTGCTGTTCAGAAATGAGAGCTATGATCATGTTAATCAATACATTAAGCACATATTTCTGCAATAGAAGTATGGTTATAAACTTTCTCGGAATCCTAAACGTAAATTGCCTTCATTAATCAACATGATAAAGCTAATATTTTCATATTGGACACTTGTAACCATCTATTTTCTGCTGGCCATAATCTAGTCAATCTGTTTATAGTTGTCTTCTATTTTCACCTAATCCCAAAACTGTGCTGACCAAAAAGTCCACATTTTGGAACAAGCATACATTGTGGAAAGCCATCTAAGAAAATAAAAATAAGAAACAAACTATTTTTCTTTCTGAGGATGAGCTTGTGAATGAAGATTTTATATATAAATGGTGTTGGAAACAATCATGTCATATAAACCTACTACATGGTTTGGGTATGCTCATTGTTTGCATATGCAAACTTATGAAAGAAACAGCGAAAAACCTCTAGATGTTTTTTTGTGCCCTGCTGGCAGTTGTAAAACCCTTGTCAAATGTTATGAGAGTATGCAGCAGAAATGGCAACACAGAAGCCAACTGTTTTATCGGCTTAAAAATTGATGATTTATTACCAGAATTTCATGCAAGTTATTTCAAGCAAAAGAAAAGAATTTTACTTTGACCCTTGGTGGTTGGGTTTCAATTTTGAAGCGAGTGAAGTCCTCAGAGATTTTATTGAACAAGAAAATAACTCAGAAAAGCTCTTTTCAGAGGAAGGAAAGACTCTGGCTCTTTCTGAAGCATTGTGGGATAAAAACATATTGTTGAAGTTAAGAAATTAGGAAGGAGGCTTGGATCCAATTCATATATTTAAAATGGTGGAGCCTTATCACGCAACCATACACATGGATACAGTTCAGGATATTAGCGAATCATTATGCATACCAAGAAGATATACTGAGATTGATTACCTGATTTATGTTGTTCACGTAATCCATGTGAATATGAAGGTAACAAATTGGCCCTTTGCATATCATAACTTTCAAGGGAGTTAGTAGACAACGAGTAGCTTCTGCAGGAGATAACAGACTGCCCATCAGTTTCACCACCTTGACAATTCAACAGCAGCACAGGTTTAGACATGGAATAGAAAGACTTATGTTCTACAGGATCTGTTTCGTTAGCGGAGTGAGATCTCTTAAGTTGCACAGATAAGTTATCCTGGATTAATGCAACCTTACAAGGTATCTGTTTAAGATAAAACTTCAAATCCCTTCTAAGGTGCCTGTTCAGATAAATACATTACTAGTTAGCCGAGAAATTTAAAAAATAATAAATAAATAAATAAGATGAAGAAGAACACTCAATAATGACATATATCCACAGTGGGAGAATTATCTAGGAAGAATTAACTTGGATGTTTAGTAAATAGGAGAAAAAATAACATAAATTGTATAAACAGCTTTATAGAAATTCCATGAAACTTGACTTTTCGTAACTCCTGGAAGAATAATTCTGATGCTGTCATAAAAATAATATATATCCACAGAGAAGCATTAGTTATAAACAAGTAACTTTGATCGTTAGTAATTAAAATAGGTGAAAAAAAAAGAAAGGAATATATATAAACAACATATACAGAAATTTCATGAAACTTGACTTTTGGTGATTCCTTGAAAACTATTCTGATGCTGCCATAAACAAGACTCATCATAAAACGGAATGGTACACTTTGAGGTGTCAAAACTCATGGTCAAATAGTTGGAACACAAAAGTCACCACCAAGCACCAGTGAAATTTAAAATTCTAACCAATTAACTAATGAGTTCTACCTTAGTAATTGTAGAGTTGTCCCTAGGAAAGTGAATCTCTAGTTCAAACCAGTCACAGAAAAATGAACCTAAAAGCAAATGCTAACCCAGTTTTTTTTTTTTCTTGAAATACTAAGAAGGAATCACTACCTATCCAGTATGACCCAAGTTGCTTTGTAATGTACAACTTCTTGAAGAATGACCTGCTTCATGGGAGTTCCTGCTGTAATTTTAACTTCAATAGTGACCTATGTTTTGAAAGCAAAATAGGAGTCAGAAAAGATGCAAACATAATTTGCACTTTTACACTTCTAACTACAATTGTTTTGAGGATTTTTCAGCAAGGGCATATAATGCACTTCACCTTCAAGTTTCACTTTTATTTTTGAAAAAAGTACAGTAAGACAGAAATATCATTCTCAACTCAATACATCTGGAAACTGCTAGATAGCTGAACACACAGAACATCTAGTAGGACTGACATACAATTTCCCTAGAGCATGGTAAATAAATTAGTAAACCCATACTTATCCTCAGGAGCATGAATTGTACTGTCCACCATCTTGGATGCAGATCATTTTCACAAGACAATTTTCTTTAGAGTTGTTAATCATGCATAAACCAGCTGCCTTCTAGCAGTAGGGTGATAAGTACATACCGGTCTAGCCCTAGGTTTCACATGCATTCATCATTATGTTCAAAAGTAATTAGAAGTTACTGTTTATAAGTGCAAGCATCACTTATGTGGATATAGCACAAAGATTGAAAAATATCTTTAAAAGCATGTCCCTTATCAAAATTAAATGCTAGTCCAATATAAAATGTAGTTTATTGTTTGGCCATAAAGAGAGGAGATTTTTCCCCTTTTTCTTCTCTTTTTGCCAAAAGTAAGGTTCAGAGCAATTAGAAACTGGCAAAGGCCAAAGTATATTTGCAATTGCAAAATAATCAAACAAATGAAAGATCATAGATGCAGATAATAACCTAATTAGCAAATGCAAAAGAGAAAGTACATAACCACATAAAAATATCTGTTATGTATTAATTACCCTTGCATACATACCCTTTCATCTTCACAAACTTCAGCACTTTGTAGGAGCATGTTTACATATACATCAATTCTCTTTGTAACTTCCTCTTCCACGACACGAGCGCTTGCTCCACCAAAAGAATCAGGGCATACTTTCATGTACCCCACTATGCCACCCCACATATACAAAAATGAAGGAAATCAGAGCATGCTTTGATTTGGTAACCCAATATAAAGCTGGTTCTCCAGTTTCCCAAGTCATGTTTTTCTCTCGTACACCAGCAAGTTGTCTCATACTTGAAGATTTTGCAAACAACATTAATATTTTACTTGTGTATCTTTTCTACTTGCAATGTGTCACAAAGAAAGCACTTGGTATAATAAATCATAAAAGGGTAAAATGAACGAATTTATGTGGGGATTTTGCATATATAGAAGAATTTTATAATAATAGACATAAGAGAACCGCCAGTCTGCACATCCAGAATTAGTAATTCAAGCTGTAATGAAAAAAAATACTAAGAGTGTGCTGGCTACATGCTTTTGTTCCAAAACCCAGTTGACAATTCAGACTAACGTACCAAAAAAGAAAAAGAGCCGAAAGGTAAAACACCGAAAAGCCCATGAATCTGTTAAACAGAGACAATAAATCAAACACTTACTGGGATTAGGCACTTTATGAAGAACTCCAAGAACAATAAGTCTATCTCCTCCGTGAAGAATGTCACCCCTCATTCTGACTTCATCAATGGTTCGTTTAAGCTCGTGCACGCCACGATCCTTAGTGGCATCATAAGCGATAACAACAAGAGAAGGCGAAAGATGACTCTCCATGGGAGAACCCCAGAAAAGATAAGAAAAAATAACCACAATGATGCAGCTAGTGTTTGCAAAGTTCCTGGGTGCTGGCAGGGTGAATGCGTTACAACGAAGGGTAACAGGGAAGATGGTACATGGAAAGGAAGAAAGATTGAGAATGGCCAGCAGCCATCAATGAATGAAGCTCTGCGTTGAGTCACAGCGGATGTTTCTGAGA
This sequence comes from Manihot esculenta, assembly GCF_001659605.2. Taxonomy (NCBI): domain Eukaryota; kingdom Viridiplantae; phylum Streptophyta; class Magnoliopsida; order Malpighiales; family Euphorbiaceae; genus Manihot; species Manihot esculenta. The sequence goes on along the minus strand of NC_035162.2, from coordinate 13,635,863 downwards.
GTGAAAGAATATCTTTATTCGTGCATTGTAGGAGAATGTGAGCAGATTCGTGGAATATCGAGGAACTATCCATTAAGCATATACCCTGAGAAGGTACAAAGTTATCCGGAAATGAACAGCCGTCGAAGATAATAGAACAATGAGAAGGGTGACAGGACTTGAAGACAAAGTTGGTTTTTGGATTATCTGCTCCGAGCTCTTGTTTCCGTGTTCTAACTCCCAGTCCCTGACATGACCTTCGTTCTTTCCTTCTGTTACTGGCGCACAGTGATCTCCCACTGCAATGAAATGAATAGAAATGAAAATTTCTATTTAGAGTGGACAAGTCTGGTTAAATGCCATTGTTTACATTACTTTATTTTAAAAATTACCAACCTTTTCTTGTTGAGCAATGTTACAATGTCTCCACTTATTGATATAAAAATAAAATTGGTAATGACGATAATTTATTTAAAAGTGTGGTGTGAAATATTTAAATGTTTTTGTCTTTACCAATTATATGTTTAAATTAATAATTTTCCCTTCTTATTTAGGAATGAAAATTTAGAGATTTACAATTTTTCACAATCCATGGATGTATTCTCGCCGGCGTTCATGGCGAGATGGAAATGATTTTAGGACACATCCCACTTTGCCTTGATTTCATATTTCCAAAGTTTTGGATATATACTTTCACTTGCTATGGTTGATTTTGTTAAAATCATGACAGATCAGACCCCAATTATAAAAATATATCGGCAACCTAATTCCTTAGCAGAAACAATTCGACACTACCAAAAATCAAGCTCCATCCATGTCATTAATGGGATATGCTCATTGCATCCACTATTAAATTTAAGCATAATATGCCCATTCCTTGGAAAATGCTTATATCTGGCATATTATTACAAAAGAAAAGCCAGAAGTTGCTCTTTGAAAGTGACAAAGGTAAATTAACCATCTTTAGAAAAGGGATAAATTTATTTACGTTTCTGTGTAACAACAATTTTTCAAACTTTACGGAAGCACTATTTTCTTTAATATGCTCTCAGTTTTTCAGTTCTTACTATTGGCCAAGACATTCTACATAGGAACATCAGACGGGAAGTCTTGTGAATGTCTGTTGATGGTTTCTCTGAGCTGTTTCTCTTGTTCCTGGAGATTTAATGGTGGATGATCATATACATCAGAGAACAAGTTTCCCAGTTCAGGTTTCTGTGTTTTCTCTGCCGCTTGAATCGCTTGCAATAGCTGCAGCAACAATTATTTTTATTTATTTAGAAGGAGAGATTTTTTAATAGAAGTTAAGATGTCTACAAATGATTAAATATTGAATATTTTGCTTAGAGTTTCACCTGCTTTCTGATGCTGCTTCTGAGCTCTGATTCTTCCTTGTCACTCCACCAGCCATTTCTTTCAACCCATTTTCTAAATCTATTTACAGGGTTTCGTGCCATTTTCCAATATTCAATTTCATCTACAGGCCGATACTTGGTGGAATCATCAGAAGTGGAGTGATGTCCTACCCTATATGTGAGGGCCTGAAAGTGGAAAACACTTGTTAACAAAGACACGTACAGCAGAATCTAACAGGAATTTCAGGAAATGAGTTCTGAAGATCATCTAAAATTTTGGGAGGAAGTTCAATCTCACCTCAACTAATATAGGCTTCTGTTCACTTATAGCAATTTCACGAGCTGCACGAATCGTTCTATAAACAGCAAGAGCATCATTTCCATCTACCCGAATGCTTTGGATTCCATAAGCTTGACCCTTAACAACAACCCCATCGCCTGACAAGCAGAGACTTGTATCAGACAACATCCACTGAAAACTAAGATCTTAAAAGACTCTGCATGCCTATTTATTTTTGGTTGGCAAATAATTTGATCATGGATTTCAATTGAAGGATTAAAATGGTACTTCGAAATTGCTCTGATATATGGGTACTAATGGCCCATCCATTGTTGCGACAGATAAAAATGACAGGGGCTTCCATTACTGCTGCAAAGTTCAGGGCAGCATGAAAATCTCCCTAGAAAATTTGTCAACAATCAGAAATCGGATAGAAAACCTCAAAAGCTTACAGGGAGAAAACACTGGAGAAATAATGGTGCCATTACCTCACTGGTACCACCATCCCCAATATATGTAACTGCACAAGCATCCTTTTTATCCATTTTAAGAGAATAAGCAGCACCCACAGCTTGAGGAAGTTGAGTACTGAGAAGCAAAAATATCAGTGAGAACTATCAGAGGCTTATTCAAAATCAAATGGCAATGAGGAGATGGACAAGATTTACTATACATACGCTATAGGTGAAGAAACAGTGAAGTAATTAAGCTTTTTAGAACCATAATGGATTGGCATTTGCCTGCCTTTCCCATAATCAGCTTTGTTTCCAAAGCACTGGTTGGCAAATTCTTCAAGTGTAAAACCACGCCATAATAAAACTCCAGGCTCCCGGTACTGGCATTTCATCAAATGATTATTAAGCAATCTATGTCTTGGCCTGAAATGGACCAAAAAGAAAAAAGAAAAAGGAAAAAAGAGATCACCTGAGGAAGGACAACATCGTCTGCACCAAGTGCAGCTGCTGATGCTATGTTTGCTGCTTCTTCACCGACAGAAGTGAGATAGAAAGAAATTCTTCCTTGTCTCTGTGCTTCATAGAATATGGTATCCATCTGCTGAAGGGTGACCATTTTGCTGTACATTTTCACTGCAAGTTCCTCGGTTACCTGATGCATTACCATTTTGTATCCTGTCATAAATGATCACCCAGGCATTGTAGAATAAGAAGGAGATTTTGTTGGAGGGGATGGAGAGAGCTACCTGGTGAAAATCGCTGCCGTTGATTAGCTCTCCATTGTCATTGAGAAGTCGGTAACATGGTATTCTCTTCTGATTGGATTCAGAAATGAATCTCATTTCAGAAATATACGCAACTTTCCCTCCTGGAAAATCCAAGCTCTGACACAAACAAGTTCATAGTAATTGTGATTCACCAGGCATTGGCAGAAGAGCAGAGAGATTATACAATATTAATTTTTTTTTTATAAATAAATTATAATATTAATCTTTATATAATATTAGAAAGACATTGTCGTTACGATTAATTAATTCCACAATCTTCTTTTTTTTTAATTTTTATTTATTACTTTCTTTTAAAATATAGTACTATTGTGTAATCACTTTTACAACTTTTTTTAAGAAAAGGTTAATTGAAAATATCGCATTCAGCATGTTATAATAATTAAAATAAAAAAAAAAGCTCCAAGATTCCATGAGTTGACGTGTCAATTTCACGTGAGATGCTTCCAATTATAAATCCCTTTCTTCGATAATGGTGAAAAAGAACCAAAACAATGCTTCTCCAATTCACAATTTGACATCCAATTTCTCATCCTCCACATATATAATTCAAAAGTTCATCAATCAATCTCACATCCGATAATTTTTATTTTTTTATTTTTTATACATATTAAAATTATAATTATTTAATTATAATTTTTTTAAATATATTAAATTTTATTAAATATTATAATAAATAATTTATATATTATTATATTTTTAAAAAATAATTTTAAAATAATAAAAATTATGAAATCAAGAGAGTATTTTATGAAACAATAGTTAATTATATCAATAGATTGATTCAGGTAATGCATCAAACCGTGAGATCTTAAATTCAAGGAAAAAAAAGAAAAAAAAGAGAAAAAAAAAAAGAGTTCAATACAATCTTGTCTTCCTGCTCTGCCAAAGATTTGGACAAAGCCTGTGGATAAGGATTAGAACCCATAAAGGGAAAAGAAGCCTATCCGATAAGGGATTGATGATTACTAAACGCCACAATAAATTAGCTTCTGATTTTCTTTTTTCCTTTTCCTAATTCTTTTTAATGTAATAATTGAGAGCAGCTTGGAATTTACACATCCTCTCTTTTCTAAGAAAATTTCTTAAATTTTTCGGAGCATAAAATTCTTAATTTTATTTAAAAAAAAAATCAACTCTCTTATCCACTGCTATTTAAACAATAATTTTTTTAAAAAAATAATAAAATATTATATATTTATGAATTTTATCTGCACACCATAAATTTTTTACGTAGAAGCTAATTCAGAAGAAACTTAAAGTAATTAATATACAGTAAAAAATGGAGGGTGTGGTATTACCTGACTGCTTTCATCATCGCTGGAGTACAACTGATCGAGTTGGCCAGCGGCTTTGGTAGATTCAAACCGGTGCACCGAGAAAGGGAAGGCAGATGAGTGGCACGAAATTGAAGAATTCTCAGCATCTGTGATTCTGGACGATGATGATGAAGAAGAGCAAATAGATTCGAAATAAGGATTAGTGCAAGAGTGTTGGTTGAGAATTCCCATGAAACTCATCTTTCTCTTTAAATAGTAGGCGATGCTTCTTGATCTCGTGAACCAAATCGCCATGGTAAAATGGAAAAGGAGGAGAAGGAGTTGGAGGAGAGGAGGAGGAGGAGGTGGTGGTGGTGGTGGTTTACAACTGCAGCGCTAATTTATGGATGTGTTTAAAGTTTGGTGGGGATGTCAGCCGTGTCCCACACGTAGGATGCATCCCTTAATTGGTACGAGAGAGTTAGAAACATCATGGAATGGGGAGTGAGAAGATATAGTCTCCTGTCAATTCTTCCATTGACTATGCATGGTTTCGCTGGATCTGACGTATCATTTGTTCCAATCCAAGGGTTGCTTTATTTTCCAACGCATTTGGTTCAAATGAGTTATCGTTTAGAAGATTAGTACTTCATTTATAATAAATAAAGAAAATAAAAATAACGAACTAAATAAATAAAAATTGTACACTTCTTAAAAATTTAAAATTATTTAATTAAATTACATCAATCAAACGATATCTATTATATAAATTTATAAGTTTTATATACGTTTAATAATCATTTTATATGAATATATATATATTTATGTAAAATAAATTATGCATAGTAATTTAATTATAAGTATTATTAAATAGAAAAATGAGAATATAGAATTAATAAATACCTCTAGAAAAAGTATTTATACGTACTTTTTACGGTTTTTCTTCCAATTCTAATAGGGTTGGGTAATTAGAATTTTTTTTTGAAATAGTAATTAGAAATATTTATTCTTACTTCTATGTTTTACTATTTCTTTCCATTTAAATGTATAAATAAAAAATATAACAATCCGTGTCAAATAGGAAAAATTAATAACTTATTTTTAAGAACAAGTACAAATCAACTTTTGTTAAGAGTAAATGTATATTACCCTTTTCAACATAGTGTTTTTATTTTTTATTTTAGGATATTTGATGTTGCTGAAACTAATTCTCGAACTGAAACTGTACTCTAATTTGTATTAGACCTGCAAAGAGGAGAAAGTGAGGTAGTTGACGCCTCACTCCAACGCTCAAATCAGTAAACTACAAAATAGAGCAGGACTGTGATCGTTTCCTTTTATACTATAAGAGAAGAGTATACATTTTGTCTCTGTGATCGTTTCCATTTATACTGTAAGAGAAGAGTATACATTTTGTCTCTGTGATCGTTTCCCTTTATACTGTAAGAAGGTGGAGATAAATATAGTATTTCCTAATAATCCGACGATAATATGGTTGGCTTGTTAATAAGAGATATTCACCAGCTAATTAGTCAGAAATCTCGTGATCACAGGTATAAAGGAGATTGATGGATTGTAGCTGTTTAATGGTAACTTTCTTATGGAGATCCGCCTTAACGTTTGAGAGGGTGAGTCTATTCAATTTGAAACCGACCTATTCTGAGGCCGGGACTTTTTTCTTGGTTCTGAACATAATGATCATCCAAGTCTTGATTAGGAGTCGGTCTATGGGTGGGACCACTTATCACCTTATCATATGGCCCTATTTTATGGTAACAACTTGCAGCTTACTTTGAAAAGTTCTTATATAGCATCAGAGGTCCCCCGGCTGGTCTTTGATTCTTTAGATTCAAAGCGATAATTGTCTTTATGATCTAGGTTATTTTGCTATATTTATCCGAGTTGAGCACATGATGTCCTTACTTTGTTCTTACTTGTCCTATCGATTTGTCATGTTTAAGATCTTGCCTTGGCGAAAATTGATCCAAGTGATATAACAATGCCTTGATAAGTTTCCGAGCCTTTTTTAGCCCTTACTAGCTCCTGGGCTTTTTGCAGCTTTGTCGTGCTTCCGAGCATTTTTCAATCCTGCCGTGGCTTTCTCTAGCCCCGACGAGCTTTTTGGCATTAAATGCCTTGACGAGCTTACATGTATTTTTACAGCCTTGATGAGCTTCCGAATATTTTCTCAGCCCTGATGAGCTCCTCGGCTTTTTACAGTCCTAACGGGCTTCCAGACATTTTTCTAACCTTGACGAGCTTCCGAGCATTTTCTCAGCCCTGACGAGCTCTTTGGCTTTTTACAGCCATGACAGGCTTCTAGGTATTTTTCTAGCCTTTGCGAGTTACTTGGTCTTTTTTAGCCTTAACGAGCTTTCGGATATTTTTCTAGCTTTTACGAACTCTTTTGGCTTTTTCTAGTCTTGACGAGCTTTCGGGCATTTTTTCTACCCTTGTGAGCTCCTTGGTCTTATATAGTCTGACGAGCTTCCTGGCCTTTTATAACCAGACAAGCTTTTGACATCAAATGCCTTAGAATCTTCTCATGAAACGGGACTAACACCTAGAAGGTCGGCCTGGCGTGCACCCGCCTTCAAACCTAGCATCAAATGCCTTAGAAAGTTCTCATGATGTTGGACTAACATTCGGTAGGTCAGCCTGGCGTGTATCTGTCTTGAGTCCTGAAATCAAATGCCTTAGAATCTTCTGATAATGCAAGACTGACACTCGATTATCAAATACCTTGTTATGCGGGACCGATACCCAGATGGCCTTATGGCCTTTTAGTGGGATTGACACCTAGATGGTCTAGCAGAACTCATCTTGTGACCTAGCATGAGATATCTTGCTATGTGGGACCCTACACAAATGGCCTTGTGGTCGTTTATGAATGTTTGTTTCTGCAGATTAATGCCTAGAATATATGTGAGACCCATGTCCGGATGGCCTTGTGACCTTTGTTTTTATTTTCACGCTTTTATCCATCCAACGTTTCTGGTAAAAGAAAATATTGAAGAATATGTAATGGTTTTATTTATAACATTTTTCACGAATTACCTTCTTTCAAGAATAGAACAAAAGACTCGGTCATCTAACTTGACCAATGTCAAAACCTCGGAGTTTGACTTAGGGGCTAAACGTTTGTGACACTCTCCTTATGGCCACCCACCCCTATTAACACTTAGTCCTCCTGCAATCACATGAATAATCTCTCATAGGTTCACTGTCAGGGAGTGGTTTTGGGAATTGTTACCTTGAGCTCGGGTCTCCTATCTTTTCTACTCTTTTTGATAAACTTCCGAAGTGTGTCGCTCCCTACTAACTTTTCGATCTCGTCTTGTAATTATCAGCACTCCTTTGTTACATGTTTGTGGTCTTCATGAAAATCGCAGTACCCGATTCTTTCTCGTTTTTCAGCTTTTTTACGATTGAGTTCGAGAGGTCACCTGATCCTCTTGTTATTTTTTCTAATCGGCCATTCCTTCCTCGAAAAATCAAGTAACTTCTATGATCTCCTTCATGCCCTAACTTCTCTGGCTTTTGACCTTGCTTCTGACCCATCCTTTTGTCCTCTTGCCATCCTTCCTGGCATCTTTGGGCAGCCCATTCCAGCTTCTAGCCAGCATCTTGGAAACATCATCTGATGGCTCTCCTTCCTCGAACTTATCCTTCCCTTTAGAACATATTTGGACTGCCTCCATCTAATTCCTTGGGGTATTTTCGGAGACTTCTTCCCTTCCCTTGGGAGTCACAAGTGACACCTCTTTTCGAGTTTTGTATTGCTAAAAAATAACGTGCAACCTTCTGAACTGGAGTATTTGCTCAATGCTCAGATTGTTAAAATATGCTTCATTAACCGTAGGTCGTATTTTGTCTACTGTCAGGAGTGGAAGAAATGATAATATCTTCATCGATAGCAGCCTTATCAGCAGCTCGTGAGTTGTCGGCTCGTGAGTTGTCGGCCATTAAAAATAAAATAGAGATTTCTTTTTAAAAGAAAAAAAGATAAAAGACCGGTTTTAATCCAATAAATATATGAAGTTCAATGGGTTTCCCGACAATGAAACCAATAATATTGTTGAAACTAGAATTATGACATGGACATACCAGAGTTGTGTTGTGATTGGCTAGACCTATAAGAAGGAGAAAGTGAGGTGGTTGGTGTCTACGATAACCACTTTGATGCTCAAGTCAGTAAACTCAAGAACAAGGCAGGAGTAAGGAATTGTTTATAATTCGAAATATTGGTGTGAAAGAATGGTGTACCTCTTGCCTTTGTGAGTTTTTTCCTTTTATGCAGTAAGAAAATGGAGATAAATCTAATATTTCCTGATAATCCGATGATGATGTGATCGGTCTATTGATAAGGGATTTTCACCGACTAATTGGTCGAGAATCTCGTGATTACAGACATAAAGGAAATTGATGGATTGTAACTGTTTAACAGTAACTTTTTTACGGAGACCCACCCTGACGTTTGAGAGGGTGAGTTTATCCGATTGAAGCCGATCTGTCCTGAGGTCGAGCCTTTTCTCTTTTCTCTTGGTTATAAATATAATAGTTGCCGAGTTTTAATTAGAATAGTCGTATTTGAAATAAATTGCTTTTTAATAATTAATTAAATTTAGTCATTTATTATTATAATATTAAATTAATATTTTTGTGAATTCTATTACTTCATTTATCACTTCTAAACAAATTAACATATAAAAATAAATCAAATTAAATTAAATTTTTATTAAATCAAGTATCAATTAGCTGATAAACAATTTGATTGATTTAATTTAAAGTCCTATCAATCAAGAAAATAATGGTAGCAACTTCTAGGCTACTTTTGTAAAGAGAGCAAGAGGAAAGAAAAGGTTTGAGTTGTGTTAAAATATGTCCCCTTCAAATAGTTAATTAAATTTGAAATTCAACCTACCATTTAAGAGATTGTTTTTTTTTTTTAAATCTGAAATCTTCTAAAAAATTCACTTTGCATTATGGTCTAAGGATTTAAGTCTTGTTTACTTAGATAACTTAATTAAGAAATTTTAAGTATTTAATGTTAAATTTTATTTATTTATTTAATTGGCAATTTTTTTTATTTTTTGAAAAATTATAATGCTTCCTTCAACAAGATAAAATATTTAATTTACTCCTCACATGTTTTTTTAAAATAAATACATTATTTAAAAAAAAATCAGAAGCGTAAAAATAAATTTTCAATAACTCTATCAATTTCATCCGTCAAGTTTTTTCCATTTAATACATTGAATTATTGATTTGAGTTGAGAGAGAAGTAGGGTAGACGACATTAATTGGGCAAAAAAATGTTAGGCAGAAGCAGCCAAACCAGGAAACAGAACACAGCTTCCACGTTTATGAAGCCCACAGCCACGTGCAGCCTGTGATTTTCCTCATTTTTCTTTTTGCTTATTATTCACTTTCAAAATGAGTTTTGCATCAAAACATGTAACATGTTCCTCCCATGTGAAAATTTATTTATTTTTTTATAAATATATAAATTTTTTTAAAATTATATAATAGATTAATTATACACTCGGTATAATTCAAATACCATACCACAATTATTTTTTTATTTGAAATTAAAATTTTACAAAAATTTAATTCAGAGCAAATATTGAAGCTTCTTGAATCCCCAGCTCTTCTGCAGATTTGCCCGGTAATATTCTCAATTTCATGGACTATAAATTAGGGTCAGCATTTTCTCCATTCGATTTAAAATCCAACCGAATTAAATAAATTAAAAATTAAAATTGTAATATTTATAAAAATCAAATCGAATTGATTTTAATCAAAAATTGAATTAAATCGAATCGATCTGATTCGATTCGGTTTGATTTGATTAGTTTTGATTTTTAATAAATTTTTTATTTTTTACACTTTATTTTTAATATTTTAAAATTTAATTAAAATATTTTAATTTTAATATGATTTAATTTCTCTGTATTATTATCACTAATCGATTCGATTCGGTTCGGTTTTTTCAATTTTTTTCTGATCAAAATCAAACCGAACTGAAATAACCGAAATTTCTAAAATTAAAAACCAAACCAAACCAAAATAAATAAAAAAACTAAACTGAATTTTTAAATTAATTCAATTCGATCGATTTTTTCGATTTGAACCGAATATTGTTCACCCTACTATAAATGGATTGATCCGAACTAAATTTTAAAAAGGTTAAATTTAATTCGTTAAAATTTTTTCAAATTTGAACCGAATTTAAATTTTATTTTTTTTAAATTTAAATTGAATATTAACAAATTCAAACTTAACTAGTTTAGTAAATAAGTTTAAACGAGTCAAATTTTTATCGAATTTAATTTTTAATAGTTCCCAGACAATTGAATTTATTTATATATATAGTCACTTTTAATTTAAAATTAATAAATTTTAGTTAAATAAGTATATATATAAATTAGCACACAAATTTATAAAAAAGAATTCTTACATCATCCGAATATCTATAAGTTTCAAGAATATTTAAAAATTTTAAACTTAATTTATAAAAGTGTATGTATAATTTGAGTTTATTTATTTTACGATATTAATTTCCGCATGTTTAAGGATACTGTTCACGATCATATTCGCAAGTTTACTCATTAATTCGGAAACGAGTTTAGCTCACGAATTTTAACGAGTCTGTAGAATGATAATATTTATTATATTTCACAATAAAAATTACAACCTATTTATACATAAAAGACGGTATCTAAACAGGAAGAAAAATCAAGTTTATAATTATATAATTCCTGAAATTAAATAACTAACCCATCTATCAATACTTATTTCCCATATTAACACATTTACTTCCTATATAATCTGTAACACTCCCCCTCAAGTTGGATCATAAATATTTATCATGCCCAACTTGTTAGAAAAATATTCTATTTGAGGCTCATTTAAAGTTTTGGTGAATAGATCACTCAATTGCTATCATGTCTTCACATAACTGGTGGAGATTAAATTTTCTTGAATCTTCTCACGAATGAAATGACAGTCAACTTCAATATGTTTAGTTCGTTCATGGTATACTGGATTGGAAGCAATGTGAAGAGCAGCCTGATTATCACACCAAAGTTTTGCGGGTGATGCAACATCCATACCAACTTCCTTCAGTAGATGATTTATCCACAAAATCTCACAAGTCGATTGAGCCATGACCCTATATTCTGAGTCGGCACTGGATCTGGATACCACATTTTGCTTCTTACTTTTCAAGACACTAGGTTTCCTCCAACAAATACACAGAAGCTTGTAGTTGACCTTCTATCACTTTTGGATTCCGCCCAGTCAGCATCAGAAAAATACTCAAGTCCAGTATGCCCATGATCACTATAGAGTATACCGAGTCCAGAGTCCCTTTTAGATAATATAGAATTTATAATGACAATATCATCAACATATACAACAAGGAGAATAATACCAGTATCTGAATTTCTATAGAAGACTGAATGGTCACACTTGCTTTTTTCAACCCAAAAGTTTGAACAACTTCATTTAACTTTCCAAACCATGCACGGGGACTTTGCTTCAAACCATACAAAAATTTCTTCAAATGGCAGACTTTCTCATATTCCCCCTGAGCAACAAACCCTGGTGGTTGCTCCATATACACCTCCTCTTGGAGGTCACCATGTAAAAATGCATTCCTAATATCTAATTGATGTAAAGGCTAATGCTGAGAAGTAGCTAGGGAGATGAATAAGCGGACTAAGGTCATTTTTGCCACAGGAGAAAAAGTGTCAGAATAGTCAACGCCATAGGTTTACGCATAACCTTTAGCGACAAGACGGGCCTTAAGCCTCGCTATGGAGCAATCTAGATTGACTTTGACGGCAAAAACTCATTTACAACCCACAACCTTCTTGCCAGAGAGTAAATCAACTAGTTCCCAAGTATGATTTACATTTAGAGCCTTGATCTCCTCAAACATTATATCACGCCATCTAGAATGAGTCAGGGCCTCTTTAATTGTCTTAGGCAAAGAAATAGAATCTAGAGAGACAATTAAGAAGGTAGAAGAAGGAGACAAGTGGTCATAAAACAGAAAATTAGCAACAGAATAGATATATTTATATTGTCGTTTACCTTTACGAAGACTAATGGGGAGGTCAAGGTCAATCGGTGGTGGATCTGATGGCGAAGAAGATTCTAGTGCGGGACATGTATCATCAGGTACTGGTCTCCGAGAGTAAACTTGAACAACTGACGGGTTAACAGGAGGCTGAGTATTAGGAGGAATGTTACCATCAGATTGTGCAGCAGAAGGAATACTCGAAGAGGTCCCACCATCAGATATGATTCTATAGATGAGCCACTCATCATCATCCTCTTGATCAGGAGATATTTGTGCAACAGGATAAAAAAGAACTTTCTCGGAAAAGACTACATCTGTTGAGACTATATACTTGTTGAGGTCTGGAGAGTAACACCGATACCCCTTCTGAAGGTGAGAATATCCCAAGAAAACACACTTCAAAGTTTTAGGATCAAGTTTAGTCACATGAGGTCTGACATCCCGAACATAGCAAGTACTGCTAAACAGTCGTGGTTCAAGAGGAAATAATAGCTTCTTAGGAAAGAGGACATTATAAGGAGTATTACCGTTCAGTACTATGGAGGGCATGCGATTAATGAGAAAGCATGCAGTAGAGACAGTATCAGCCCAAAATTGTTTAGGAACTTGCATTTGAAACAATAGAGCTCTAGCAGTTTCAAGAAGATATCCATTCTTCCTTTCAGCTACCCCATTTTGAGCGGGTGTATCAACACATGACGATTAGTGAAGAATACCATGTTGAGTCATATAAGCCTGGAATGATTCTGACATATATTTTTTAGCATTGACGCTCCGCAAAATTTTCACAGAAACATTAAATTGAATCTTGATTTCAGCACAAAAGGCAGAAAAATGAGAAAACGCTTATAAACGATGCTTCATAAAATAAATCCAAGTCATTCTAGAGTAATCATCCACAAAAGTGATAAAATATCTGAACCCAGTCTTAGATCCAATCGGACATGGACCCCAAACATATGAATGAACTAATTCAAAAGCAGACTCAGCTTGTTTATTGACTCTAGGACTTAAAGAGATTCGATAATGTTTTGCAAAATGACATGACTCACATTCCAGTAAAGATACCTCATTAAATTGAGGGCATAACTTCTTCAAAACCGGTAAAGAAGGGTGTCACAACCAACAATGTGCTTCAAACGGAGATACGACACTGGAGCAGGCAACAGGCTGAGGCATCCATGCATCCAAAATGTAGAGACCCCAGACACATATATCCTTTACCAATAATCTACTTCGTCACAAGATCCTGAATGAGTCAATGATCAGAAAAAAAAAGGAAACACAACAATTTATGTCTTTGGTAAGTTTACTCACAGATATTAAATTAAAGGCAAGATTAGATAAACTTAGCACAGATGATAGGGTAATAGAAAGAGTAGGTTTAACAGTTTCAGAATCCTCAACATTATAGGTTGACCCACCAGCTATAATAACAGGAGAATGTGCTTTATGAGATCGGAAGCTAGTAAAAATATGAGAATTACCTGTCATGTGATCTGTGACACCAGAATCAATGACCCATTTATATGAAGAGGAAATAAGACATGTTTTACCTGTCTCAGCCGCTACTGAAAACGTTGGGATAATTTTAATAATATGGGTCTTATTGTCAAAAACCATTTCAACCAAAACTCTATATTCCTTTACCTTCAAACGAATTAAAGGATGATAACCCAACACCCAAACGGCAAACGAACCACAGATCTGACAAGTGCATTGTAAGACAACTTCGGCGTCCTCCTTAGGTGGACGATAAGAGACAAATATTACCCTAAATGGGTAACACAAAAGAATAGGAGCCCTAAGTCTCCAAAAATTTTAAAACTTGACGAGAGAGAAAAAAAAATTAAATCTCTACGAAAATGACTCTGATACAATGTAGAATGATAATATTTATTATGTTTCACAATAGAGATTACAACCTATTTATACATAAGAGATGGTATCTAAACAGGAAGGAAAATCAAGTTTACGATTATACAATCCCTGATATTAAATATTTATTTCCTATATTAATATATTTACTTTCTATATAATTGTAACAGAGTCAAATACTATGAAATTTAAATTTGGCTCATTAGACAAATCTAAAAATTAAATTCGATTTTGTCTCGTTCAGAACTTAAGTCGAACTTGCTTAAACTTTTATCGAGTTGAACTTTAAATAATTTACGAACGGTTCGACTCAATTACACTCCACAATTTCATGTTCTTTTACTGTGTTTTGTTGCTTATTATCTCAATGTTTCAGGTGTTTGAGCAGGGGAAATCCAGCAGCCAATATTGATATTTACTTGTGCAGAGGCTTCGTCGACGACTAACCCTCTTGGTGGCCAGAGATGGGGCGTTGATAAAGATGCAGTGGCTGCTGGATTAGGATGAAGGGTATTGGAGCATCACCAAATTTCTTAGGGCTTCATTTTCTTTGGGCTTGTATTGAGGCTTGCAGTTTTATAACAGTGTTTTTTTTTTAGTGGATTGAGGGCTTCAGTGTTTACTCTTTTTCTCAATATTTTAAAAGTCTTCCCATTTATGTAATTTCTCTAAGACGCGGCCTAAGATACGGTAAAAAAATAAAATTTATTAAAATTTTATTTTTTAATTAATAATGATATGAATTTAGTGGTTAATTTTTTTATTTTTTTTCATAAAATACTATTATTATTTTTCATTAAAGATAACTAAAAGAATCTTTTAAACATAAAATTTTTCTTACCTCCATTTAAGTACTTCAGCTGAAAAATCCTAATTGATGCTGGTCCAGAAGGGTTTGGTTTAAATTCCCAGAATTTTTTAAAAATAATTGTAATTCTATAAATCTCGTCTTTCCCACTTGCAATCAAACTAGCAATATACAATTAACCTTGAAATTCCTGATGATTTCCCTTGTTTACAGCAAGCTGCATTCCATTTCCTGAGCTTTCCCAACCCTAGAGGCAGCAAAAAATGTCTGATAGTTGCAAATATGCACTGAAGCTCCTGAGAATCAAGCTTAATGATTCGTTCATCTATCTTTTCGATCCTTATTTTCATGAGCCACAGAGCCCTCAACACAGATGACCACATGCACAGGCTGGTGTCTGCCTCAAAAGGCATATTCTCGATATACGAGATTCTTCGCTTCATGTAGGCAACCAGCAGGAGCAAAAAGATCAATCATGCATGAGTAGTGCTTAATCTTGGATCAATATGAGTTTACCCCGGAAGCTCACAAGTTTTCACATTTACCCCGGAAGAACCGATTTCCATGAGTGGTCTTTCTCATGGGAATAAAATCAAACAGGTCTTGGGATCGTTATTTGTTTCCAGAATTGGGATTCGTCTATTGCTATTTCTCATATCTATAGAGAGGTAATAAAATTTATTACGGTGAAATCGAATTGATTTTATTTAATTTATTAATTTAATCTGTTTAATATTTATTTTTAGAGAATTTAAAACGCTTAAATTTTTAAAACTTAGTTGGTTACTGCGTTGGCTTCGGATCAAGTTTTCAAGTCCCTAAATTTGGAATTTAGTATATGGCATATTTATTCTAGATTTAAAGACCTTTAGAATGTTACTTTGTATTTTGTCATGACCTTAGATTTTTTATAAATAATGAATTTTATCTTTGAAAAAAAAATTATAATATCCATCATAAACTATTAAATAAAAAAATTATATAAGATACGAATCTAATTACCACTATATTGAATGATTAAGAAAATTAAATTAATTAAAATTGAAGAGAAGGGTTGATTGATTAATTAATTTGAATCAAATTGATGCATAGGGTAGAGAAAGTAAGAATTTGTTATTTTTTAAAATATAAAACTGATTAGTTATAATGAGAGTTTGACTGATAAACAAAATTTAAAAGGAAAATTTTAAAAATCCAAACATGCAAAACTTTCATAAAAAATTTGAGTAAATCCTATCAAATTATATGCATTGACTCAATATCTTTAGTTGGAAAGTTACGTACATTTATTTATAAGAGATGAATATTGATGAATTTTTCTAAATTTATAATTAAAATTTATGTGTTACGTGGGATAATATTTTTTTAAAAATAATTTTATTGACATTCAAATTTTAAATATTTATAAATTAATAATGTGAATTAAATCGATAACTCGAGAAAATTTAATTTTCTCATATCAATACTATATATATATTACCGAAAAAATGTACAGAAATTATACGGAAAAGAGAAAACATTGACTTGGAAAAGGGAAAAATATAAATAAATAAATAAAATAAAACCCTTCTAGATTACTTCTCAAGACAAAAATTAGAATCCCAATTTTCAATTTCTTTTTTTTTTTTATATATATATATAAGTACGTAGAGAAAAAAAAATTGATTAGTTATGCCAGACGGATGAACGTGGTGTACACATTATAATTAATTTTAATTTATTTAAGATTTTATTTAAAGTGCATGAAAACGTTGTCATTTAAAAAAAAAGATATGAAAAATAATATATAGTTTGGCACGTAGTGTAAACATTAGCTAATTAATTATTTTGGAAAATGAAAGAGAGTAAATTAATTGATAAAAATAATAAAAGAAGAAAATAAAATAATTAGTGAAGTAATTATTTTTTGCTTTCTTCTCAAGGATACGTCGTCTAGAAGTCTTAATAATCTGGTCGACTCCTTCATTACAAGGAAATTTCGGAAACAAGAGATTTCTTTTCTTGGTCACTACCCTTATATTATATTCGTCTTTATTTATAATTTTAATCTTGTTTTGTTTCTCATTGTTGTTTATGCATAAACAGATTTAACATTCAATTTTGATAAATAAATTATTTATCTTCTTTAATGTTTTACAGTTTTTCTTTGTCCATTTTGATTTCCTAGGAGGAGCCATTTTTTACCTCTTCAATAGTATAATTTATTAATCTCTATGATTTCTTTTTAAAAAAAGATAAAATATAAGTCGATGGCACTACACCATTCTATAATTTTATCTCGAGTCAATAGTCGAAAAGATTTGAGTTAATAATTGAAAAGATTCTAAGCTTATTAGTTCGAACAGAGCTAATATCATACCGTTGAGAATTTCATTATACCACTAATCCTTCTCATCGTCGATTATAACTTTATACACATCATTCATACCAAATTTTAAATATATATGTTATGACAATACAGATAGAGCGTGTATGTTAAATAGGTATGGTTCCAACTGACTAAATAGTAATGAGTTAACCATCCCTCTTACGCTGCTTAAAAAATTTGATAAAAAAAAATTATTTATTCGAATAGGATAGACAATAGAGATACCTTATACAGTCACGAATATATATACTTTAGTTAAAGAGAAATAAAACATGTAATTAATTTTTTCTAACATATTTAGTTGTTAACTTATAATTGAAAGTTGATTATGTCTGATATAAACTCAACTTAAAATAGAATAAGTTTAATAACTGTTAGATTAAATAATTATATTTAAATTTATGTAAAACCAAATGAAATTATATATAGTGGAGGCACAAATTAATGTATAAATATTTAATTTAATTGTTGTTGAGTTCATTACCATAAGAGTTCTTTTTCTACATAGCTATACTCTTAGAAAAAAAATTTAATTGTGTTGATAAATTGAATTATTTAATGCTTTATGTAGCCTGAATTTTAATATTATCTTTTATATATATATATATATATATATATATATATATATATATATATATATATTAACAAGAATAATAAATCTTTAATTAATCACACTATAAATTTAATATAATGTTTGAAATTAATTATATATTTATTGCAATAAAGAATAAAAATAGAAGTGCATGAAATGGATATATAAACATTTAATTAAATCAATATAATTCTGTACATAAAAGGCTTTATAGCGAGAAAAATTGGCTGAGGTGATGATGAAGATTTGTGAGTCGGTGTAAACGAAATAAAATTATTTATGAATTATTTAAGTTTCGATTTAATGAAATTTATTAAACATAAAATAAATTAATTAATTAACATATTTATTAAACTGATTAAATTCAATGTTATAAGAGAGTTAAATTTAAAGTGCATATAAATTTTCATAAATTAAATTAAAATTTTTTAAAATTTAACTTTTGCAATTTGATTATATTATTAAAATTCACAAACATTCGAGTTGTGCACTCCGAGGCTTAACCTGGTGAAAAGTGCATCCTGATAGACCTGAGAGGTCTGAGGTTCGACTCCCTCAACCCCTGTTTCAAAAAAAAAAACAAAACATTCGAGTTGTGAATATTTAAAAACTTATTTTTTTTATTTTTTATAAATTTATAAGTTAACTTTTATATATAGAGGATTAAAATTATTTAATTTTAAATTAAAATCTATCGTAATTATAAATAAATTAAATTATTTATAATTTTTTTCAGAATAAATTTAATAAAAATTTAGTTTATTTTAATTTATTAATTAATTAAATTAAATTAAATTTTATTAATATTTGATTTGAGTTTAAAATAAATAAATTTTAATTAAAAAAATTATAAATCAAATTTAAATTTCTCCAAAATCGGTTCAGTGGACTTATTTACCCCTTAATTAGGAAAATTGATATTCAGGTGGAGAAGTATTGAAAATTAAAACGGAAAAACATGAGATCGATCAAGCTTTATTTAAAAAAAATATTAATTTATTAAAAAATTAATATAATAAAAAATTATTTAATATAGTCGGTATATATATTTATTTACTAAAAATGTCTCTTCCGACGTAAAAACAATGAAAAAAAAAAAAGAAATATATAATATAGCCAAATAAAGAAAAGAGATTAGTAACCTAGAAAGTTGCGAACGCTCGACACTCACCCAAACATTATAATTGCATAATGGAGCGCAAATTCACTTTTGGTTTTGGCTTTGGGTTTGCTTACTTTTTTTTATATATTAAAAAAAAAAAGACCGTTGCTTTATTTATATATCAAATCTCACAATCTTCTCCAATCTCCACCATCATTTTCTCCTTTTTTTTCTTTTTATCATCAATGGACTAATATATGATTCATTTATAATTATATGAAAAATTCTTAGGGAAAATATAGTAAGAAATTTAACAGGTTGATAATTTTTCTTTTAATGTGAAAATAAGGTTTATGATATAAGACGCAACATAAAGTCAAGTTACACGGATGGAGATCTGCTGCCCTTTTCCATTCACATATAATTAAAAGAAAGACAATACAAAAGCTAAAGCTCCTTAAAAGACAAATATTAATAATAATAAAATAAAATATATGTATGAGAATGAATGAGAGATGGGAAATGGGCCCTGCAGCCATCTAGAAAACTTGACTTTTAGTGAGCCTAAAACGGGGCCCACTCTCCATGACTCACCATTAAAAGCTTCATAGCAACCGCAGACCGCAAGAGGTTGGTGATATGCTTAATTTCTCTTCACCAACTTCAACATTATTCACTTCTCTCTTTCTAACTCACAAATTAAATCATGCTTCATCCTTCTTCTAAATTTCCTCAATCCAATCATCTACATTTCTCCACTCACGCTTCCGGCAGGATAACCGACGGTTTTGCTGTCACAAATCATGGCTTCCGAGCTCACAAACCGCCGCAAAATTATGCCAACTACCAACCCTGGAATAGCTCGCCTGGTTTTGGACCGGAGAGGAAGCTCATAGATGATGATGGTTCTGGGGTTGTTTCACCTCCTTTGTGGAGGACAAGCCCACCAAGAAGTCCTCAGGATCGCCAAAGCCATTATCGAAGTCTTTCTCCATCGTCTAGAACTCAAGCCATTGCTAGAGGTCAGAGGGAGCTCATGGATATGGTGAGTCAAATGCCTGAGGGATGTTACGAGTTATCTTTAAAAGATATTGTTGAACAGAACATGGTTGATCAGGCTAAAGAGGAGAGTTTTAGTAAAGAAAGGAGTAAAAACGTTGAAGGTATGTATATAAGAGAGAGATCAGAGAAGAAAAAGAATGATAAACCAGTGCAAATTAACAGAAGTGGGAGCATAGACAAAGGAGGATTTCTTCTGAAGATGGTGTTTCCGATTTCTTGGGGTTCAAGAAATAAGAAGAAGAAAAACAACAATATTTATAATAACAAATCAGGGTTGAAGAATAGTGCGAAAGATGGAAGGGTGTCTCCGAAGCCTCTGTTGTTGGATGGATCAGCGAAAGGTGGAGAAAATGAGTGGTGGAAGAACAGATTCTCGGAGTCGTGTGAGAGTGAAAACGGTGGATTTAGTAGCAATAGTGGAAGCTCAAAAAGCAGTGGCAGCAGCAGCAGTAGAAGTAGCAGCAGGAATGGCAGCACCAGGTATGTTAAAAACTTAAAATCAATTGCTTCCCTTTTGTTAAATTTAGATTCAGAATTAGTTTACATCCACAATTGGATTCATCTTAGATTAAGGAAAATTTAGATCTCAATAGGGAGAATTTCTCTGATTTGTTCTTTGCAAAACAGAGCATGAAACAGGGGAATCATGGTGAAATTACACCGCCACTAAAGAAATATATGATTTTTAATTTTTAATTTTGTGTTGAATTATTTCATTGTTTATAAAACAAAGTAAATTTCATTTGCAATTTCCTTGAGTACCCTCTAATGCCTTAAGCGTCAAAGTCTTCGTTGAAGGAAAAGAAACAGCAACTTGCAATGAAGTCAATTCCTCAAAATTTAAGCAATTTGATTGAAATTTTAATTTTTTTTTTTTTTTTATTGTGATACAGGCATGGAGGAGGTGGTTGCTGGTCTTCCATCTTTGGGAGGAGGAGGAAGAAACAGAATAAAGGGTGAATCTCTTAACTCTCAAGTGCACTAAGTCTTCATCCCAAATTAGTTGAATCAAGCCATAGCAGGAGACATGATAAAGCTTTAGTTCCTGTTTTGTCTGAATTTGGGACAGGCTACGTACTCATTCCTAAGACACACCTAAAAGAAGGATCTCTCAAGAGAAATCAGAAAATAAATTCTTACAGTTACAGAGTTGCAGTTTAGTATGTAAATTCTTACAGACGCTTGAAGAGTCTGCTATCTCTCTCTCTTTTCCATTTTAGTTTTGTCCTTTGAGATCCATATATAAATACCATCTTTGTTATAACATATTTCATGTGAATTTCTTTATAATCAATCATCAAAATTTATTCTTTACCTGTGTAATGGACTTAAAAAATAAATTTAATTCTTGCTTTTCATAATTTAATTTAAAATTTTAAATGACGTAAATAAAACAAAAAAATAAATAACTTGCGAATAAAAACTCACCAATAATCTCGAAAAAGAATAAAAAGTTGATTTATGAGATGTAGTCAACCTCAAAAACTTGTATAGATTTTAAACTTGGGATGTCAGAAATTCAATTACTTGAACAAGCTGCACAAGGAAAGGGTAATATTTTCCTATTTTGTCTGCTATTAGTTTAAAAAATCAATAATTTAAAAAAAAAAAAAAAAGTCTGAGATAATAGTGGCTCTTGTCCTAACATGCCAGCCTTCAAAGCATGAAAATCGAATTGTATTGGGTTCTGCCTTGACCAATAAAAATAAAGCGTAAAATTAGTTGGAATATGTACATAATAATTCTAGAAGTTGACGGTCTATCTGAAAAATAAATACGATTTATCAACCCAAAGCTAAAAGTCGAATTTTATATTTGGTATCTAAATATTCCGAAAGAGACATCACCATCCAACAACCTATTTGATTTTGTTAACGGTACTCTGTTTATTTTCATATAATAATTTATATTTAAAAAATAAAAAATATTTTTCACTTAAAATATTTTTAAAAAAACTTATTTTTATTATTTAATTTTAACTTAAAAAATAAAATATATCAATAAATTTATATATAAAAGTATTAATAAAATTATTAAAAAATACAGAGCTTGAATATGTAATTTAGAATAAAAAAACCTAATTTTAATAAACTTACAAGACTTGCTTCACTTTTTTTTTACAAGATCGAAACTAAAGGCTTTTAAGCCCAGAGAAAGTACATAGGCCCAGCCCAAACTAGATGTCATGCAACCCAGCAATATGGTTTATTTATTTAATTTTTTTAATTAAATAGTTTTTATTAGAATTTGAATTGATAACACCATAGTTTAATTAACAAAGTTATTTTATTAGAAAATACAAACTTTATACATAAAAATTCGAAAATAAAGTTACTTAAAATAGTACATTAATGATAATTTCATGACATATATAATTACAAATTATAATTATAAATTCTGAGACAAAAATATTTAAAATTTAAATATATTATATTTTTCAAAAAAGTAATGTTGTTATCTGAGTAATAAGTATGAATTTGATATAAGCTCAAAAATCAATAAATGAGCTAAAGAGAGAGAGAGAGAGATTAAGCTGATTGTGATTAAGATTATTTGAAACGAATTTAAAGGGAGAAAGCGTATCGGGGAAATTGAAGCGGTGCTCGGAAGGAAAAGTGATTTTTGGTTTGTTATCTGCATTTTTAGCCTCTGTTGCATCGTTTTGGATGACTTGCTTTAGGTCTTGGTTTCCTTTTCTTGTTTTTCTGTAGGTTTTTTCTATCTTTGGACATGATGTGGGCTCAATCCTCTCGGTTGTTCTTGCCGAGATGGGTGGAGCTTATAGATGTGTCATTTTGTTTTTTGGTTTTGCAGGTGTGTGGTGTTTTGTTAGTGTACGGACTTTTGGCTTTTGGAAGAGTCTTGTACCGTGTGATGTAATATCTCGGAACTGCATCGCCACGCTCAATGACCTCGCTTTCATTAGCCGTCGTTAGGTTAGATTCCGTTGCATCTTCTCCTTGCTAGCTCCTTCTCTTTAGCTGCTTTGTTGAACGGACGATCTTTTTGTTTGGTTTGGACTTGCATTTTTTTTTTTGGCTTGCTATTTTGTAGTTAGGATGAGATTAATTTCTATGTACTTACTCGATTTTGGTTTTTGGTGCTTTAAGCAATGTGTCAACTGAAAGTTTCGATGGATGAGTCTGGTTTGAGTTTGGAT
This sequence comes from Manihot esculenta, assembly GCF_001659605.2. Taxonomy (NCBI): domain Eukaryota; kingdom Viridiplantae; phylum Streptophyta; class Magnoliopsida; order Malpighiales; family Euphorbiaceae; genus Manihot; species Manihot esculenta. Next base: position 13,612,691 of record NC_035162.2, on the reverse strand, counting down.
TTGTGGTTTATGAATTTTTGAATTTGTCTGTGGTTTACGATTTGGGGATTGAATTAGTATTTATTTTCGGTTCGCTTTTGATTTTTTGGCCCTCTTCACTTTTATGTTTAGCCTATATGATTATGTTAAATGCAATATTATATATATATTTTTTAAAATAAATCAATAATATCCTTTAAAATAAACAAATAAACAAACACTAGAATCTAAATTCAAAAGTCTAATAAGCGGCTAATAAAATATCTAATTCGAGTCGCACTAAATTATACAGAAATTTTCTAATAATAATATACTTTAATTTGATAAGAACAATAATTATCAAACAGGAAAAGTGAGAATAAATTTGTCAGCAACTTTGAAAAATATATAATTATAAATTATAAATTAAAAAAAAATAAAAGAAATGAATCGCTAATCTTGATTTGGTGATTTTCTTGTTGGGCTATCTCTTCATAGAAAATTGTATTGCAATGGCATTCATTGAATTAGGTAAACCTGCAGATTTTGGTAAGCTTGCTTCATTAAATTTTTATTGAGTTAGAGTTTATATTATTACAATATAAATTATTCAAATTTCAACATAATGTTCTAAGCTAACAAGCATCTAAATAAATCCATTCAATAAACTAGTTTAAACTCAAAAGCTTTAATGAGCAAAGTATTGATATTCTCAATTCTAACTTGTTTATTGAATTAATTTAAAAATTAGACTCAATATTAATTTGTTCCAAGAACAAGTTAACCTAATTTGAGCTTTTTCCATCTCATATAGCTCTGTAAACATTTGGCATGGATAAAACAACTTACAGTTACTACATAAAAAATAAAAAAAAAAAATTATATATATATATATATATATATATATTATTTTAACTTTGTTTTGATATTTTTTTTCAAATTTTTGTTTTTGGACTTTCATTATTGAATTTATTTAACATTAATTACATAACCATTATAAAGATATTCTAATAAAAATTTTAATTGATATATATAATGATCTTCAATTTTAGTTGTAAGCATTCTTAATTAATTAATTCCTTTAGAAATGGACAAAGTGATGATGTTAGAAAAAATTAATTATGTTAAAAAAATAGGGATGCAAACTATACAATGACAATACATTAAAGAAAAAAATATTGATACATGATTATTTCACAAATTTTTACATAATAACTTAAATAAATTTGCAGCATGGATGAACAATCTTGCTTGTTCATAGCTAAAAGAAAATGGAAGGCTTCCGACTTTTCACCCAAGAAAATTTTATTTAGGCCGGATTTATATGGAGTTTGATGTGAATTTCACTCTATATTACATTATATGAATCCGGTCTGGACAAGAATTCGAAGATTGCTAAAGGAAAACTCACAAAATCCTAACCAAACCTCCCTGCTGCTTTATTCTGATCCATGCACGAACACCACTGCAGTACATATTATTTAATTTGATGGTGCAGACTTCAGATTCGAATCTGGTTCAGACATGATTTTCCGTCGATAACATGGAAATTATTATATTCTAAGTAATGTTTGTAGGTAATTCCGACGTATGCCGGTGGGTTGCTGTCGTCTGTGAATTCAGGTGCAGGTTTGACGACCGTGTCCAATGATGGCCCCAGAAATAGAGGTAGAGTTGCCCTTCTAACTTCATTGTTCACCACCACTCGATGTACAGCACTCTTGTATTTTCCATTTGTTAAAATCTACCATAAAGAAAAGATCAGTGACCAACTTCACTGGCCTGCGTATGTATTTGAGCACGTAACAAAATTTAATATATACCTCGAGATGATCAGCAACATTAACGAAAATCCAGTCAGGCTGAAGATTTACGTTGAGCCACTTGCCGTTGTGCTTAACCTGCAAGCCACCACTCACATTCTGGATGATGAGGATGATAAGACCTGGATCGATATGAGCAAATTGCCCAATTCGATTTTCAGAATGTTGGCGTGATGGATAGTCATTTGCAGTAAAGAAATCGTAGCCTGATTCCAGGTTCATTTTCTTCTCTATGTAGCTTTTTTCAAGTCCCAGAGCCATTGAAATCCCTCCAAGCAATTGAATTCCAAGCTCTCTCACCTTCTGGGTATACTCCTGCAGAATCTCACTGAACACAAGGGAAATTTAAGTGTAGTCAGTTAACGAGGAGTCTGTATAATTTAATAATAAGAAATTTACGTTGATTTGACCTGAAACCATGTGGATTAGAAGGGCAGTGAAATGTAGGATGAACAGCCATCTTGACAAATTCCCGGCTAACGTGGTTGATATTGCCTTTGCCCCATCTGATCAAATCTGTTGGATCCTTGGTGTCGTATTTGTGCTTGTAATCCTCAGGCAGATCAAAGAATTCAAAGAGTTTGTCTATTATTCCATTGATCACAGTGCCTGGGATTGCGTGGTTTCTCACCTGCATGAGTCTAGTTAGCTAATAGTAATAATAATAATAATATATAAAAAGAAAAGATGAGTAATACAATGAAGAAGCCATAGTCGACGCAAGCTTGGCCCAAGTCTTGGATGGCCAGAGACCGCAGAATGGGATCAGAAGAGACGAGCTTTGAGTAATCAAGAAGGGGGATTGCCCCTTCTTCTCCTGAAAATGAGTCGTTGGTAGTGCACAGAGAGGAACCTTTCGCCATTGACAGAGAGAAGTATATTTCAGACAGATAACTAAAGATCTGTGAAGTATTGGAGTGCAAGTGGCAGGCCATGGCTGCATGGAATGGTATTTATAGGCACCCACGGCATCTTAGAAGAAATGTCAAATACGGATTTCCATATTATCTCATGTTTGTTTTTTTTTTTAAATAAAAATTAGAGATTAAAAGAATGAATTTGAAATCTTTGAAATACATTTATCACTAAATTAAGTATTTGCGTGTATATTATCTCATATTATATATATATATATTTTAATATTAATTTCTCACGTATTTTATTAAAAATATAAATTTATAGTAATAAATTACAATAAAAAATAAATAAATAAATAAATTGAACATTATACGTTCTTTATTTATTATTATTTTTCCAAATGACATTAGAGTACTTCCCTAATTAAAGATATTGTTTTTTCCTTATATTCTTTTTATGATCGGCTTTATTTTTTCAATTTTAAAATGATGCCAGCTATTTAATGTCTGTCAAATTGAGAAAGATGGCCATAATAATTTATACATATTATAATTAGACGCTACCAAATAATATATAAATGATGAAATAATTGAAAATATTAAACAAATCAATTAATAATAGTGGAAAAATGTGAGGTATCCTACTTCTAGCTTAATAATAATAAATTTTGTTAAAAATATTTTCTAAAAATATTTTTTTATAAAAAATTTTTAAATACAAATTATTTTTTACAACGGAGCGTAAATACCTAAAATAATTAAAAGGGGATTAATGGTTCTAAATTTTATTTTGAATTATCAACTAACCAATCAAATACTCTCATCAAAGAGTAATATCAAAACTTTAATAAATAATATAATTAAAGAATATATAATTTTCATATAGTGTTTGCTATTATAAATTCAAACTCATATAAAAATTAAATTAAATTACTTACATATATAGATTTCTACATAAAATGTAAATCTTTTAATTAATTTTAAATATATATCAATATAAAATATTTAATTTAATAATAAGTACATTTATTTTTATATTAAATGAATATATTTTTTGAAAAATTAAGAGCCTTTTCCACCTTGTATGAATCAATAATTTTTATTTAAATTAAATATAAATATATAAAATTTTATATATATTCGATTATAATTTCACTATATAAATTCAAATAAGTGTATATATTATATATGTATAAATCTTTTTTGATGATTGTGATGCACGTGAACCACGTTTTAATGGCTTGAGGCTTACACCTGCTTTTAGAGAAAATAGGTTATTGATTATTGTAGTATAATATTTTTTTTTATAAAGTAGTGTATAATTTGAGCAGATCTTTCCAATTTGAGAATGAGTGGGTATTCAAAATTTAGAACTTATTATTTGAATATGGTTGAATTTTTTTAAAACTGACTGGTAAAGAAGTTTCCAGACCTGAATCATGTGATCCACAAAAATAAAATAAATTATATAGTATTCACCACATGCATGTATGAATATCGTGATCACAAGATCTTGCTTCTGAAAAAATTTAAATATCCTTTGCATTATGATACAATATAATATGGTACAATATTCAGAAAAGAAATGCGTGTCAAATTATTTATAAAAAGGGTGAGGTATAATTCTCACGTTTAAATTAATAATTTATTAAAAAAATAAAAAAAATATTTTTAATTTAAAATAAATGTATAAAAATATATTTTTTAAATTTTATATATATTTATTTTTATATTATAATAAAATAAAATTAATTATTAAATCTCATAAAAATTTCATTAACATCAATTAGGTGCAATACGAATATGTTATATTATATTTTTAATAATAATTCTTTATCAACACTTCATTTATTTAAGAGAATATACTAAATGTTATGATATTTTAATTTTTTTTGTTTTTTATAAATAAGACTTTCACAATCACGCGTTAACGTATTAACTTTTTTTTGAATCAAGAAAAACTTTATTTATCTTGTAGAATAATAATCCAAGAGACAATCAGGAATGTCAATCCAAATCTTGAATCTACCATGATGAATAGACTCTCTAGCTAATAAATGGGCGGCTCTATTTTCTGAATGCCGTACCCAACAAACATGAATATTATCCGGAGACCGCATAACATCTTTGCAATCAGAAACAACTAATCCAAACTCTGAAAAGTCATCCAGCGGAGAGCGAATAGCCAAATAATTATAATTATTTGATTTTATCGTTATGGTTTATAGTTTATTTTTTTATAATTATTATGTCAAATTAATTTAAATAATTTTTTTATTATAAAAAAATATTATTATTATTTATTTCTAGCAATAAAATAGATTTTAATTTTATTAAAATCTTAATAATTTTACTTTAAAATTAGATGTTAAGATTATTTAAGTAAAGATATATCTTTTAATAATAAAAAATATAAGAAAATTAAAATAGATTTATTTAATTAGTTTAAGAATTTCAATATTTATTATTTTCAAATAATTTTAACATATTGATTTTTATTTATAACAATTAAAACTTCTAATACTATTAAAATAAATATCAAAATAAAAATGTTTTAAAAATTTTTTAAACATAGTAAAATTATAAAAAATGATTTTATTATATTAAATATAAAATAATTATAAATAAAATAAAATAAGAATAATAAAATAAAAAATCGTGATATTGAAGTCGGTGGTTAATATTTATCGTTAGCAGACAGGTACATGGCTAGCCCAGGACTCGTGTTTTGTGCGTGGGCGAGTCTGCAGACCCAGACTGCAATAAAACACGTGGTAAGCGTGGGCTTTGGGCACGAAAGACACGTACTACGAAATGCAAAGTTGAGGCTAAGCAAACGTTCTTATTTAAAAATTTATTTTTTAATTTAACGATTTTTACATTCAAATGGTAAAGAAACATTACAAATATCTTGATTAAATAGTTAATGAAATAAATATTTATATGAGAATGTGTTTTTTAATCTCGACTGTATTGTTTTTTATTAAAATAAATAAATTAATATAAAATTTACTTAACATGGCATAAATTGTTATTTTTTTCAGTGAAAACAAAATTTAAAAATTATAAAATTATAAATTTTCACATTTATATGTTACTCTTAAAATTTTAAATAATAAAATAATTTTTTTCATATTTTTCTTACTTTTAACTATTAATTTTAATCAAAAAATTTTAATTTATCTACGCCATATAAATGATTAATTTTAATATCTATTAAAAATAAAAAATTTACATTAATTTATATTTATATTTTAAATTTTAAATTTTAGATAATAAAATCAAAACTTTTCAATTTATTATAATCATAATTAAAATAAATAAATTAAATTTAAAAAATTAATGATAAATTTTAATATAATCTTTAAAATTTTATTTAACAAATAAAATAATTCTTAAAATGTATATTTTTATTTTAACAATATTTTTTATTAATATATTTATTTATTTTTATTTTTACTTTTATATATATATTAATGAAAACTAAAATGTAAAAAAATTATAAATTAAAAAATATATAATATTTAATTTTATTTAATATTATTAATATGAAAATATGCATAAAATTTATAACGTTGAGTATAATTAAACATTCAATAAAATTTTTTAATATATGATATTTATATGTTATATTTTATATAATAAAAATTATTTATAATAAATATTTAATTGTTTTATTAGATAAAACTTTAGATGCTGGTTAACTTTTTCAAATTTAATTTAATTATTTTAATCATAATTATGAGAGCTTAAAAAGATTTAATTTTATTATTCAAAATTTATTGAATATTAATATGAATTAACACAAATAATTATATTGTTTTATCTAATTAGTCTTTCTTGATTAAAAAATTTTGATAAAAATCCATTGAAATTTGATGTTATACAATAATTATTCAAAATAAACAGTGAGCTGTCACTATAAAATAATGTCACATGGTAAGGATATACAGTCTCATCCATAGAAAGGAAGATCCGGACGACCATGATGCTTAGAACCAAGATAAAAAAAAACTCGGGAGTTTTAGGATAAATTAGTCTCAGGTTGAACAGGCTCGTCCTCTTAATTTCAAGGTAGAACTCTATAAGAAAGTTACCATTAACAATTATAATCTAGCAGATCTTCTTTACACCTGCGATCATAGGATTTCTGACCAATTAGCAGGTGAAGATCTCTTACAAATGAGATGGCTACATTATTGCTAGATTATCAGGAAATACTATATTTATCTCCATATTTTTACAGTATAAAAGAGAAAAATCATAGAGGCAAAGGTATGCAATTCTCTAACATAAGTACTCTCAAGTTCTATATTCGTTTCATTCTCTAGATTACTGACTTGAGCGTCAGAGTGGCTGCCGTGAGCACCCACCATCTCACCTTCTCTGTTTTGCAGTATTAGCCAATCACAACACATTTTCATTCCGGTCACATCATCGTTTTGGTTTTAGCAATATTATTTGATTCTGTTGCCAAAAAATCCATTGAATTTTTTCTATTCATTTCGATTAAAATCGGTCTCTTATCCCTTCTTTCTTAAAAACAAATCTCTCTTTTATCTCTCAAAATGACTGATAATCTCTGTTTTGCAGTATTAGCCAATCACAACACATTTTCATTCCGGTCACATCATCGTTTTGGTTTTAGCAACATTATTTGATTCTGTTGTCAAAAAATCCATTGAATTTTTTCTATTCATTTCGATTAAAATCGGTCCCTTATCCCTTCTTTCTTAAAAAGAAATCTCTCTTTTATCTCTCAAAATGACTGATAATTCACAAGTTGTTGCTAAGGTTGCTATTGATGAGGAAGCTATCATTTTTTCACTCATGACAGTGGATAAAGCGCACCTCCTATGGTCAACGAAGAATATCCCAACAATCTAAGTATTGAGCAAATACTCCAGTATGTCCAAAGGTTGCAGGTTATTTTCGAGCAATATAAAGTTCGGGAAGATGCATCACTCATGGCTCTTAGGGAAAGTGAATAAATCCTCGTAGATACCTCAAGGACTCGGACAGGGGCAATCCAGACGCAGTCAAAAGGAAAGGGCAAGTCCGGTGAAGAGGAGCCGTCAAATGATATTCTGAAGGACGCTGGCTGGAAGCGGGTACGGGCTGCTCAAAGGTGCCAAGAAGGATGGAAAAAGAACAAAATGACGGGCCAAAAGTTAGGCCAAAAGCCGAAGAAGTAAGGGTATGAGGGAGACCATAAGAGTTACCTACTCTCTCGAGGAAGGAATGACCGAGGTAAGTATAAGAATTACACTCTACTCAATGGCTCACGGATACATATTTTAGTGTGGATCAGGAAAAAAAACAAGAAAGTTAGATAGCCTCCTAAACTCAACCCTAAAAGAACTGGAAGGTGAGATAGGACCAAGTACTTCCATTTCATGAAGACCACGGGCACACAACGGAGGAGTGTCTGCAGCTGAAAAATGAGATTGAGAGGCTAATAAGAAACGAAACACTTTGAAAGTACATCACAAAGAATAGAAAAGGTTGATGTTTGGTGCCAGCTAATAGGAAAAGAAGAAATATTAATATATAGTAAAAAAAAAAGAAAAGAAGGTTGGCCTCTCCGCATAGGTCTGCCTCTAGGTCGGCTTTTGCACAGTGAATTTGAGAGAGTTATTCATGTAATTACAGGAGGATCGAGTTTTAATAGGGGCGACAATAAGGATAATGTCACAGATTTTCAGCCCTTGGGTCAAACTCCGAGTTTTGAATTAGTTAAGTAAGACGACCGAATTTTTTATTTTACAATAATGTTTGTGATTTATGAGAATATTATAAAACTAGGATGCATTCTTCAAATCTTCTTTTTTAATAGGAAAATAAAAAACGTTGGATAGATGAAAGTGTGGAGACAATAACAAAGGCTACAAGGCGAGAATCTGTTAGGCCATCTGGGCGTTAGCCCTAATAAAGGGCCATAAGACTATCCAAATGTCAGTCCTACATAGCAAGGCATCTCATACCAAGTCGCAAGGTAGGAATCCACCAGGCCATCCGGCCGTTAGCCCCAATAAAGAGCCACAAGGCCATTTAGGCATCAGTCCAGTATAGCAAGGCATCTCATGACAGGTTACAAAACAGGAATTCGCTAGGCCATCCAGGCGTTAGCCCCAACAAAGGGCCACAAGGCCATCCGGGCGTCGATCCCACATATTAAGGCATCTCATACCAGGCAGCAAGACAATTTCAGTCAAGCTATAATTCGAGTGTTGGACCGTGGAAACAAACAAAATTCATAAAAGGTCACAAGACCATCCGGGTATGGATCCTGATATAATATAGGCGTTGAACCGTGAAAACAAGCAAATTCATAAAAGGCCACAAGGCCATCAGGGCATAGGTCCCACATAACAAGGCATTTGATGCTAAGCCGCAAGGCGGGTATAAGCCAAGTTGACCTGCTAGGTGTTAGTACTGCTTCACAATAAGTTTCTAAGGCATTTAACGCCACGCCTCAAGGCGTGTACATGTTAGGCCTACCTATCGGGTGTTAGTCCCACTTCACAAGAAGTGTACAAGGCATTTAATGCCAGGCCTCAAAGCAGGTACATGCCAAACCAACAAACCAGGTGTTAGTCTCACTTAACAAGAAGTTTCTAAGGCATTTAATGTCAGGTCTCAAGGTGGGTACACACCAGGACGACCTACTGAGTGTTATTCCCGCTTCATAGAAAGTTTTTAAGACATTTGATGTCAGGCCTCAAGACGGATATAAGCTAGGCCGAAAAATCAAGTGTTAGACCTACTTCACAATAACTTTCTAAGGCATTTCATGCCTAGGTTAAGGAGCTCGTCAGGGCTGAAAAAATACTCGGAATACGTTAGGGCTAAGGAAATGCCCGTAATCTTATTAGGGCTAGAAAATGCATGTGAGCTCGTCAGGGCTAGAGAAAGCTCGGAAGAATGTCAGGGTTAGGAAATGCCCATGAGCTCGTTAAGGTTGAAAAATACCCGGAAGTCCATCAGGGCTAAATAAATGACTAAAAGCTTGTCAGGGTAAGAAAATACTCAGAAGTATGCCAGCGCTGAAAAATACCTAGGAGCTAGATAAGGCTGCAAAAGGCCAAGGAGCTTGTAAGGTTAGAAGATACCCGGATGATCCCCAGGCTAGTTGGCACTAGAAGAAGGGCCCGAAAATTTGTTAAGACACTACTGTATCACTCAATATTTGCCAGACAAGATCTTGGACCTAACTGGTCGGCAGGGCAAGTAAGAAGAAAGCAAGGATATTATGTGCTCAGCCTAGATAAACAAGTCACATGCTCCAGATCATGAAGACAACTATCACTTTCGAATCTAAAAAATCAAAAACCAGTGGGGGAACCTTTGATGTTACACAATAATTGCCTAAAGTAGATAGTGAGCTCTGTTACCATAATACAAAGCCACATAGCAAGGATCTGATAAATCAATACGTAGTTCCACCCCTCGGACGACCATGGTGCCCATAACCGAGAGAAAAAAGACCTTGGTGTTTTATGATAGGTCGGTCTTAGGTCGAACAGACTCACCCTCTTAACTTCAAGGCAAGACTCCATAAGAAAATTACCATGAACAGTTACAATTCAGCAGATTCTCATTACGCCTACGATCATGGGATTCCCGACTAATTAGTCAATGAAGATCCCTTACCAACAGCCGGCTACATCATTACTGGATTATTAGAAAATACTATATTTATCTTCACATTGTTACAATATAAAAGAAAAAAAAATCATAGAGGTAAATGTACACTATTTTCTAACATAAATACTCTCAAGTTTTATATTTGTCTTGTTCTCCAAATTATTAACTTGAGCGTCGAAATAGCTGTCTTGGGCATTCACCACACCACCTTCTCTATTTTGCAAGATTAGTCAATCACAATACAACTTCATTCCAGCCATGTTATCATTTTAGTTTCAGCAACATCAAAACTAATGACTAAAATCGAGACAAATATAAAAGAATTGATTTTATTGTTCAAAGTTTAAATTTAGAATATAAATGTGAAAATCCGTAGACCTCTGAATTTTCTTATACACTTACGGTTTTCTTATATATATATATAACTGCTTTATAAAAATATAACTAAAATTTTGAGCATCATATATCTAAAATTCTAAGAAAAATTATAACTGCTTTATAAAAATATAACTAAAATTTTGAGCATCATATATCTAAAATTCTAAGAAAAATTATAGTGAGAAAATTTATTAGTTGATTTTTTATTTTAAAAAATATATTAAAATATTATGAGATTTTTAATTAATTAAACTTTTAATTAATTTTAATCATTAAAAAATACATTCAACACAAAATGATTAATTATTAATTTTTTAAACCTCAATAATATTTTAGTGTAATTTTTAAAATTAAATAACCAACTTATAATGAATTTTTTTATATTATAGATATTAAATAATAAATATTTAATAGTTAAATTTAATATAGAGTGCAATTAATAGATATTTTAAAAAAATTCATAATTGTTTTAATATATTTTTAAAATTAAGAGATTAATTAATAAATTTTTATACACCACTAAAATTAAATAATTTTTTTTAATTTTAATTTATACATAATAGAAAAATTATACTATAAATAAATTCCATTTTAAAAACCACAAAATATTAGTGCAGGTTTGTTATTTCTGTCTAGCATAGCAGAATATGAAAATCGATTTTCTCAAATCCAAAACGAAATATTATAGTTGTTTTTTTTTTCACATTTTATGAAAAAAAAGGAGAGAAAGAAAGAGAGGAGAGCAAGTGTTTCATTAGAGCTTAGCAAGGTGGAGACCTCTGACTTGAAGCTTTCTCTTCGGCTGGAGATATAGTTTCCATTTTTTTTAGGTAACTATTTACTGTGAATGAATGTCTATTTTCCGAACTTTTAAATTCTTTCAGCAATGAATTTAACTGCTTTATAGGGTGTTGTATATTTTTATTGCGGATTTTAGGCTCTAATATAACTCTACTTGATCCTAAATCTGCTTTTTTTTTTTTTTTTTTTACTTGGCGAGTATTATTACTATATTGAATTTTTTGAACACTTAATATAATTGTTTGTGTTTTTCTCTTTTACCCCACTATGATTTGGTGGAGATGAGGATTTCAACTATGATTGTGCTGATGGCCGTGCATGAAGAATCCTATCGATTTTTTGAGCGTAAGCTAAGAGTTTGAGTTGGGTGGTTCGACTTTACTGTTTGGACTTGGATTTTCTTATTATTTGCTCTGCTGCCCTTGTTGAGCTGTTCTTAATTTATTGAAGTCATTTAATGCAAAATCATTTGCATTTTGGAGTCGCTCGCTATGAAAGGAATTTCCAAGAATTCTTTTTTTTTAAAAAATGACGTACTGTGGAGTTGGCCCAACAAGCTCTGATGTGGTTCTGGGGGCCGATTTGAGTGTATGAGTGTGACCCAACTTTCAACCCAATTTAGATCCATTTCGTAATTGACCCACAACGTTTCGGCTTTTGAGCCATGCTTTAAATTATTTATGTATTTAGTTTATAAATTATATTTTTTCATAAATAGTAAAAGAAGCCTATTAATTTTTTTTTATATATATTTCTGTCTTTTTTATCATATTATATTTATACATATAATAAGAGAAATTAATAAAGTTTAATAATTTAAAATTTACTTATCTTAAGAAAATTTTTTAAAATTGTCTACTAATTTAATTGATCAAACGTGTATATAATTAAAATTAATATTTAAATTCGATTAAAATCATTAATTTTAATTAATTTATTAAAATTTATAGTCCTAAAAAAATTACTAATTCTTTTTTTAATTCTATATAAAAAAAGTGTCAATAAAATATTTTTTTATATAAATATAACGAAAGGAAATAAATCAGTTTTAAAAAGTATTACTCAATGATTATGTATAAAAAACTATCATAAAAATTATTTATTTTATTAAATTAATTTAAATACAGAAATAATTGGGTAAAACTATGAATTGAGAAAAAAATTTTCTTGGAAGGATCATCTAGGCTTGGCGATTTAGTTGCCAATATTTATAAAAGAACATATTTTTTTTACGAAAAAAACAACAACACACGAGTCGTTCAAAAGGATTGGTACATGATAGTGGAATTCTCCATTCATATTAATCCAAGTGTCTGAATACTGTTTAAAGTCGTAACTCACAGTCCTTTTCAGAGTTCGCCCCCTGTTAAATGGGTTTTCAACCTTTCTGCAATTTTTCTGACGTATGCTCAAGTTAATTAATTTTTTTTTTATTTTTATTTTTTGGTCCTGTATAAGAAATAGACAATTAATTAATGAGTTTGGTTGAATAATCAAATGGGTTGGTAAGCTAGCTTGGGATTGGGGAATTTCATCACATATTCAAACTCCATCACAATTTGATTAATAAGTCCTATAAATTGAATTAAAGATGATAGATTTAATGTTTTATAAACAAGGTTTATTAAAATATTTTTTATTGAATTTATTTTTCATTAAATCTGATAATTAATTTTAAATTTTAAAAAAAATAATTAAACTTAAATTTCGGGTGGGACAATGGAAAATTCTCCCTAATGGCTACTGGTCGGAGATGAGACGTAGTCAACGAAAAAGGTCAAGTAAGGGTCCCACTTCCATTCATTGACTTTTGATCTATCTAATTACACGCTTACAGCTTCGATTACTCATTAAAGAAATAATACAATAAATACGAGAGATGGTAATTTGTATGATTTTTGTGACAGACCAATCATTTTCTCTCGTAATATAACAAAATACTCTTAAATTTGTTGTATGGGCATTGACATACACTGAGCTTTTAATAAAAAAAATAAAAAATCTTTGTCTACCTAGAAAAGAAAAAGAGTTGTACAGTGATAATGCTATCTCACAGGCTGTTATGTTAGCGATAGAAATATATATATATATATAAAAGCTAATTAAGGTATTGAATTGAATTTTCAAAGTATTGCTTAGTTTAGTCGCCGAAAGTAAAAGCCAAGACCAAGGTCGGTTCCACTGTATGAACAGCGAAGGCTGACGCCAAGAAAAAAAGATACCATCAAACAAATGACAAAAGCTTAACAAAAACAAAATCGACCCCTTCGGATTCTTCCCTCTATTCTCTTCTTTCTCTGTCTCATATTCGCACATTAACAAATCTGTCCAGTTCAATTCAAAGTCTCTCTTTTTCATTCCCATCTTTTCTCTCTCGACATAGGTAAGTTGAATAACCAGATCCTTTGCCCTGTTTATCTTCTGATTATGTCCTCTATTACACTTATTCATGCTCTTTCCCAAGTGGGTTTTGCAGTTTTGCTCTCTCTTTTTTGGATAGATTTTCTTAAATTTGGTGATGTGCAACAGGGCTAGACTTGTTTTGATTGTTCTTGGTGCTTAATTTTCATGGGTGCGATTTGGTTGATTGGAATATATTTTAAATTGGTTTTAATTATATTTAGTCAAGTTGGGTTCAATTTTCGGCTTTTGGTTTCTGAGTTTTATACTTTTGTATTATGCTGAGATTGGGTGGATCGTTGTATTCATTTTAACTTGTTTAATGGGTTTGTATTAAGCTTTGTTCACAATTCTGTCGTAGTTTGCTGTTTGATTCAGTTTGTTCGTTTTTCATAATAGTTTATTGTCATATATTGATAAATTCTTGAAATTTAATGCTTGAAGTTGGATTCTCCAATTTCTTATTTGGTTGATTCTTCTGTTTATAGGATAACAAGGGATAGCTAACTTGATTAAAATAAGGGAGATCCAATAGCTATGGCAAATAATGCTGCCTCTTGCGCCGAGAGGGCTACAAGTGACATGTTGATTGGCCCAGACTGGGCGATAAACATTGAGCTTTGTGATATCATCAACATGGATCCTGCGTATGATTCTCCATCTCCCGAAATCTGTCTCCCTAGTTCTATGGTTATTAGGAATCTTTGACGGAATCTTCATTTTATTTATTTTTCCTTTACTGTTTGTTTAAGCTAATGAGCTTTCATTATGCAATATGTGGTATGATGGCGTTGTTAGGTTGCCCTTGTTAATGATGTTCAACTAGAAGCATGTTTCATATTTAGTTTTTGAGCTATCCCACTTTGTGCAATTAGGATTTGGCTTACATGCTTTTGCTTTGTTATATGCTTCAAAGCTTAGATAAAGCTCTCGTGGGTGGATGAGCTCTAGACCTATTTTAGAATAAGGTAATCTACAAAAACATCCCTGGGCATTGACATATTAATAGTGGATCCTGTATTTTGAAAAACTCGTTAAGACATCCTTGAGTTTTGATTCAGTTAAACATTTGTGTCCCTCTATCTATTTTTTAAGTATATTTTAGCATATTCCGTTAGTTTTTGAATACATTGCTATTTAGCCCATAAATTTTGATATTATTAATACTTTTGTCCCACTATTCTTGAAAAATAAATTAAAAACCCTCTTTTATAAGGGTTTTTTGGTATTTTTCTTAAATATTAACAACTAAATGGATAGAGGGATAAAAGTGTTTAACAGAATCAAGACTTATGGACTTTTTAATAAGTTTATGAAAATACAGGAATCAACTTATTAATAATGGCATCACTAAGGAACATGCATGTAATTCACCATTTGGAGAATAATGTCATCATGACCTGGAAATCAGTTTATTCACTTGCGTGGTTTCTTCGATCTCTTTAGCAAAGCTAATGATACAACAGAGTCCGGCAGGCGGCTTTCTGCAGTTTTTACCTTTTACCTTATGTTTCATATTTTCTGAACTGGACTTATAAAGTAGTCCTTTTTTTTCTTAATTATTATTGTTTATGATCTTTTAGTTCTTATTATGTAGTAGCACTGTAGCAGCTGTGTTTTGATGTCCTATTTAGTATTACTTCCCTTTAAATTTTCGAAATATATGTCTTTTTCATCTGAATTCAACACTTTCTTTGAAATGTTAATTACATGGTGAGGCGACTTAATTACGCAATGATTTTACTAGTATTCTTTTTCTTAACTTGCGTAGGCAATAATCCAAGGTTACTTTGGAACTTAAAGAAAGATAGTTGAATGCATTTTACTCGAGTTTATTGCAACTTTAAGATGTGCTTCCGTGATGTTTGAGCATCCTTTAGCTTTTAATTTGTGATTAAAGCTTATTTTTTCACATGTTCATTTCTGGATATCTGAAGTTATCTTTGCAATTTTATGTGCTTTTGTCCATCTCCACATGTGAAGGTAAAATATTCACTGATTTCGACTATTCCTTTGAAACTGGATTGGTGTTGCAGGCATGCAAAGGATGCTTTAAAAGTACTCAAGAAGCGACTAGGAAGCAAAAATCCTAAGATACAACTTCTAGCTCTTTTTGTCAGTATTATTTGCTTTTCAAACTTTGTCAACTTATTTTTCTTGTTTTAATTTTTGAATTGTGTAAAATAACATACCGTTGCACGTTTTCTTTTGGCATTCTGTAAATGATTTGGTCAGTTAAATTAACAACAGTACTAAGATTATGGCCATCAATATTTAGAACATAAAAATAAATGTGCATTTCATACTTGATGTGGACATGTTATTTCTAAATGTTTTACATGATAATAGAGAAGTGATAGTCTCAGTATCATGTTCTTTTTGTGGGAATATTTTGATTTAGGCATTGGAGACTATCAGCAAAAATTGTGGGGAGAATGTATTTCAGCAAATCATTGAGCGTGACATCCTACACGATATGGTTAAAATAGTGAAGAAGAAGGTCCCATTTTTCTCTCCATAATTCCAAAATGAATCTGGCTTCTTCAGCTCCTGTAATCCTATCTGAATCCATTAATTCTGTAATATATGCTATTTTGATTGTGCAGCCAGATTTGAATGTTAGAGAAAAGATTCTTATCTTGATAGATTCATGGCAAGAAGCTTTTGGAGGACCAAGGGGAAGGTTCCCCCAATACCATGCTGCATATAATGAACTAAGGGTGATTGTTTTCTTGTACCTCTATTAGCTCTTTTTTAATGTCTATTTTTCAAAAGATTAGGAATTTAAAACAGCTAATTTGAAAGCATTAGTTCTATTAAGAATGTATATATAATATTTTTTGACTGTATTGGGATTCTCGATATATCATTTGTTTTTGGCATTTATGGTTATAGTGGTTAGGAAGTTCAGACAGCCAGTATTTTGTTACAATTTGTCATTTTTTTTTCCATTTGAAAAGCTTTCTGATTTAAATCAATGTTACTCGTGTTTCCATAATTAAAGGAACATGCTTTTAGCTATTGATTTTAGATATCATAATTCATAGCGAATTGAATTATGTTTAGAATAGGATATCTTCCTTAATTTTGTCTTCACATTTGTGAAACTCTATTTCGCTAAAAGAATTTTGTTTGATAACTGGCAGGCTGCTGGAGTTGAGTTTCCACCCCGAGCAGAGAACAGTGTACCGCTCTTTACACCTCCCCAAACACAGCCAATAATTGATGCACCTTCAGCATATGAAGATGCTGCTATTCAGGCCTCTCTGCAATCTGATGCTTCAGGTCTCAGGTACTGTGTGAATATATGTCATTTATTTCTTTAGTTTATATTTGAGCTAAGCATTGACATTCTTATTAGAGCTTATTTGGTTTCCCAGTTTGTTTCTTGTATAGCTAGGTAACAATTAATGAAAAAAGGGAACTCATTCCTTTTGACAGTAATTACTGCGCGATATATTTAGTAACTTGTACGTTCTTCAAAATGACGGCAAGCTTTTCATGTATGACACTTCTCCTCACCCTGTAAAAACAAAAACCAAAATAATAATAATAAGTACAAAGAGGTGCATTTGAATGCTCAGATCAGAAACAAAACAAAATTTCTTGTTCACACTTTTCATTGTTATGAATGTAATATTGGATACTAGGCTTCTTGTGCAATGTGGATAACTATTACCTTAGTTGGTATTGCAGTTAGCTCATTGATGTTTCCTGTGTTAAATGAGAATAAAGTCAAATAGGAACATGTATCTGTATTTTGCACCCTATACGTCGGTGGCTAGATCATAACTCATAAGAGGAATTGCATTAGTGAAGCATATGTATGCTAGTGTGAAATCTAAGTTCAAAGGTCAAACTGCTAGTTTGAAGGTTCGCTTTTCCTCACATAAATCTGATTACGGAATTCAGTTCTACATAATGAAAAGGTGCACTTCTCACCATTGTTTAGTAGGTGCATTCTGGCACTGTTGATTAACAGTTGGTTAGTGGTAGATTTTCACAAAAAGAAGTGCTTATTTTCAGCTTGCCGGAGATTCAAAATGCTAGGGGACTAGTAGATGTGTTAATGGAAATGCTTAGTGCCTTGGATCCTAAGAATCCTGAGGTAAAATCTTTTATACTTCTCTAAAGCAGCTTACTTGTTTTGAGGCCTTTATGTTCCTTGACAGGCTGCATCCTTGTGCTTTTTGTTTCAAAGTGCATATTATTTCTCTCATATTTGTGTTTACTATTTAACATATCTCAAGCCTTTTAAGTAAGCAATTGAGCAATTACTGGTACTTCTATTTCACTGGAAAGATATTGCTTCTAAATTATTATTTAGACAATATGATTTTGTGGCCTATTTTTTTGGTTTTTGGCAACATATAATTCTTAGTTGCTTTTGTTTCTTAGACTTTGTTTGCTTCATAGAAAATATTTTTCAAAAATATATATTTTAAATTTTTGATGTTTGGAGTACTAATTAGAATTAGTTAAAATCAAATATTTCCTTGGTCGAAGAAAAATCAAGGCATTTTTAGGGAAATTGATTTGCTTTCTTGAAAAAAAGAAAGTCATTTTCTAGATTTTGAGAATCTTATTAACACAACTAGATTTTCTATATATGAATATTATTAATATTTTTTGTTTTTTTAATATTGCAACCGAATAATGGAAAATAAGTTATTTTCTTAGAAAACAATTTTCTGTTTTCCAAATATAAGTTAACAATTTTCTTAAATTTGATTAGTGTTCCTAAAAGTGTGATGTCTCAGAATTTTATTTAGTTCATATCTGGTGGACGTTAAATGTTGCAAGTTTAAGAGCTTAATAATTTTTATTTTGAAGTTTAACTTAAAAAGAAATTGTGAACTTAATAATATCTTTTAAAAGTAGTATAATCTAATTTGGAAATAATTAAGAATCAGTTGGTATAAGCGAGATAATGATGATGGCGGGATCAGTAGTGTGATGGTGATAATAATGGTCGCCGTAGCACTGGTTCATGTTGGAGGAGGCAGTGGGGGGATGGCTATGGTGGTTCTAACATTAGAGATGCTGGTAGTAGCAGTGATGCACCAATGATGATTGGTGGTGGACTTGAAGTGTTAGCGGCAGTTTAGGTTGTAATGATGATATTGGTAGATGACAAGTGGTAGTAAGGTGCAGTGATGATTGAAGAAAGTTATTGTTAGAAGAAAACGTCATGTAGATTATTTTTATTTCTAGGTCCTTTTGGATAAATGAGATTTTGAAATGAAAGGCATTTCAAATTTGATGTTTGTTGATATTTTGTAACTTTTCACATGAAACAGAAATCTGAATCCTCCTTCATTTGAAATGAGTATCTATCCTAATGGACCCTTATGTGATTTCTTTCTGTTAGATGCGGAAAGCTAAAACTCTTATCAATACGCACTTAAAACATTTAAATTCATTAATAAGTGGTGGCATACACTCATAAAACTAAGTGCTGCAAACTTAATGTAAGAGCTTAATTTGAGCTATCAAACACCCTGTTAGATTGTTATGGCATGAATTGTAGTCTTGGTTTCTTTTACATATTGTTTGACTCAGAGGTATTTGTGAAGCCAATTTGCTGAGGGAAAAACTGGAGTTCAAGTTACTTAAAGAGCAGAATTGGGTGATTAGTTACTGGTCTGCTGTAACCTTATCAGTTTGTTGCTCTTGGAAATTTGCATAACTAAGAGGGGCAAGCAGTTAGGGAGGAGCTCTATCTATGTCATGTCTGCTCTCCTTGATGTAAAATATCTTTGATTCACATACAATGGATCTCATTCCACTTAACATGTGTAGTTCCTGAATCCTGGTTGATGCTGAATTTTCACATATTCAAGCTTCTTACAATATTGTTGGTGAAATGTTATTTTATGCAATTATCAGTTGAGTTTTTACATGTATGTGTATGACGGCAGGGGGTGAAAGAGGAGGTGATTGTTGACCTTGTTGACCAGTGCCGTTCTTACCAAAAACGTGTGATGCTTCTTGTGAATAGTACATCGTAAGAATTGACTGAATCTTTTGTCTTCTTCAAAACTGTTGATTACACTGACGAAGGTAGTCTTTTCTTTCAGAGACGAGGAGCTTCTAGTTCAGGGGTTGGCATTGTATGATAACTTACAGCGAGTTCTTGGTCGGCATGATGATATTGCAAAAGGTACTCCTCCAGTAGAAAGGGAAGCTGACACACCAGTTGTGCCACTTGTGGTCATTAACCATGAGGAAGATGAGACAGAAGATGATTTTGTCCAGCTTGCTCACAGGTGACTTTACTCGCTTAATCCGTCAATTAAATTAAACATACTATTATCAATCTAATCAAACTCTAAAAATGATCATTCAATTAGTATCAAATTATTAAATTAAATGATGTGGCAAATATCTATAATTCATTCTTGTAGCTTCAAGATTATAATCTATGTATATATATGTTTGGAATGACTGCACTACCAAAGAGAAAATATTGCTTATCCTAACAAGTTGGTTTGGCAATATCAACTGCAGGTCATCAAGAGAAAATTTACAAGGACGAGCCAAGAAACCAGTCAGTGTTAGGACTGAACCGGCAAGACTCAGCCCTCCTCCTGCATCAAAGAAGCCAATCAGTGTGGATTCTGGCAAAATTGATTATCTCAGTGGCGACATCTACAAGTCGCAAGGTTCTCTTGGAAATTCGGAGCCCACATCCAATGCTGTTCCATTACATTTCAGCTCAAACTTCTCACCTCCACATTCTCCAACTTTGTCTGCTTCATCTCCTCAGTCCCATACTGTAAATTCTTCACCTTTTTACACTGGGCAGCCTTTATATGATGAACCAGGTCCTTTAAGCAAATCTGCTGATCAGCTACCTCCAGCACCTCGGGAGGCACCTCGTGGATCTCTTCCACCCCCTCCTTCCAGGTACAATCAGAGACAGGAATTCTTTGAGCAACATGGATCTATTGGCAGCTCTACTAATTCAAGTAGCGGCTCTGGTTCCTCTTATGATGGTTTAGTTGGACAAACCCAGAATCTCTCTGTTAATCCATCTACTCCCAATAAACAAACAAAACCAGAAGATGCTCTCTTCAAAGATCTGGTTGATTTCGCTAAAGCCAAGTCATCTTCGTCATCCAAACCCAATAGATCCTTTTAGTCAGTAAAGTTCGTCTGTGTTGGTACAGCTTTTGGATACTCCTAGACCACAGGTTTTGCATGAGACTGAGATTTATTGCCAGTTAATAAATGTGAGCTTTCAATTATGGCTTGTGTATTGTAAATGCTGTGTGGCAGAAGTTTATGTTGAGATGAACTGCTTATTGAATTTATTCTAGTGAATATATTTAACATGTGATTGTCTCATTTGCTGTGCTAGAGTCAACTCTTATTCCTTGGTTTTTTTTTTTTTTTTTTTTTTTTGAGAAAACGCTGTGCTCGGTATGAATCTAAATCAGTAGAATAAGTGAATTTATAGTATTGAATGATATATACTAAAAAATAAACTAAAAAAAAAAATGAAATGACACTTTTCACATCTACTCATTATAAATTGCATTGGAGATTAAGAAAATTAAAGTCCAAATTGATAAAGAGGCATGCAGCTGCAAGAAATATGTACGTTAATAGAGAATTAATATCCTCTTACGTAGTAGAACTGTGACTGCAGTAGCTAAGAAGGTAATGAAAGCCACGTTGAGTTTGACGCTTGAAAATTTTGTAAAGAAGGCCCAGAATCTTGCGTTTGATGCTTCCTCTTGCAGGTGGTAAAAACCGCTCCTCACCTCTCCTTCTTAGTGGTGCTCTTTGAGACTCGGACTCCGACCCACCAGCCCTAATCATCTCCTTCTCCATTTCTCAACACGAGAGAAAGAGTAAGCGAGAAAATTGCATGGGAGAGTAAATACAAATAATAGAAACTTCTTATTCACAAGATATATCATGAATTTAATATACACAATATATCTTAATTTTAATTAAGTGTATAAACCTAAATGCTTGATAAAATTTTCATAAACAATGGTTTGGAGACCCGACAAACGTTGTAATTGCTAAAGAAGGAAACTTCCTCCCTCCTTCATGACCTTCATTGATTACTAAATGAATAGGTCATTGACAAAAACACCATTTGCTATCCAAGTGGGCAATGATTTAATATATAATCTGAATATGTTGCTTTCAATCTCTACCACAGATATTTTCTTACTAAAAATTATTGGCATTTCAATTATAATCTGTATAATTAATATTTTTGAGTATGTATGGCCGAGTGTTACTTTCCTTGAGAGCTTGTATCATATAATCTTAGCATTGGCTGTTCATTCAGATTAGGGCGCTATCCTTTTATGTAAAGACATGTAGTTTCGTGAATCAAGCATTTAGAGACTGTCTGAAGAGGCCTCCATTGTCATTTCAATTCTATTGAAGCCTATTTATGGAGACGGGCTGATTTTAGGCTCAAGCAGGGGTTCATCAAGCCCATGTTGGGGCTAGGCAAAATTTGAAATATGGAATAGCAAAATTAGTAGATTCATAGCTTATAAATTAAAGAGTAAAATATTTAATAATTAAAATTAATTAGTAAATTTTTTAAAAAATTTTAAAAATATTTTAATATATTCTTTGAAATAAAAAATTAATTATAAATTTTTTATATTACATAAATTAAACAATAAATTATTTAAAATACAATTGATGACAAATATGCATATGGAAATTTCATATGCACCAAGTGAATTCACGAGGAAACTATATAGGCAACATTGTCCAAGGCTGAAACCCAAATGTCAGAGGCTTTAGCCTCGTTTTGGTTTGAAAAGATTCACTTTTCAGAAAGTGAAGTTTTCCAGAAGAAACTGAGTATGTTATCTGAATCCTCAGTTTTAATGAAAGGCTTCACCATCTATTAAAATAACCCATAACATATAATAAGATATTGACTCTAAATTTGTCCTTTCTTTTTCATTAAACGACCTTCACATCTACAATAACTATAAGGATGGACGGCCATGACAGCAATTCATTTCAATCACCCAGTAATTATCTCTCTAGTTTTGGCTATGGATATTTTATTTATACATAAAAATTAAATATAAGATTTAATTTAGTGATAAATTTATTAAAATAAATTTAAAAAATTTTATATTTTAATATTCTCGTTCTTTTATAATTTTGAAAAAAAAGTTGATGCATTGAAAAAAGTCTAATGATGTGTTCTTGCGTCGGCAGGCACATTGCCCATGTTTTCCCACTCATTGAGTCTTGAAAATGGAAAAAGGAAGTGTCGGTGCAAATTTGCAAAATGGTGCATCGCCATCACCGTCACCGTCGCATTTAGATCCAATACATGGCGTTCTGTCACTCTTCCAATGGGCCGCCATAACCTTCCCATTCACACTTATTTCATCTCATCTGTGGCTGGCCACGGCCGGTTCTGGTTTGAAATCGTCGCAAAATCAATGGTTGTAAGTCAAATTTCAGTGTAATAAACGAATATAAAATAATTCAGAATACAAGAATAGACAATTTTTATTTATATTGGAACTACAGATTATCCAAATCTGAAGATTTTTTTAATTAAATTTATTTGTTGGAATAAATATTTGGAATATGGTCCTTTTCCACCGAAAAATTCGTTTAAGTTGCATTTTTTGCGATGGCAATTACGAAAAGGATAATTACCAAACCATCCAATGGAAAAATACCAAATTACATTTCGAACCCAATTATTGACCCTTCTTTTCACTCGCTATCATGAAACATTACAACTGGTTTTATTGCTTTCCAGAATTCCTGTTGCTGATCTTGGCTTCCTCTCACTCTTTCCATCCACCCTTTATAGCTGTTATAATAAATATCTCTATTTTCTTAGATAATATTCCCCTTTTTTTTAGTTTTCTTGATAAAAAAAATATTGTTAAAATAAAAAAAGAGGACAATTTTCCCATAAAAGCTCTCTGCTTGGCAGGATTCCATCAACGATCACTCTCCTTTCTTTATCCTCACTCTCCAAGGGGAAGGAGAGTAAAAGGCGAGGGTCTCTTTTGTTTTCTTTCTTCACTAAGATCCCGATTCAGCAAATCTTTTACTGAAAAGGGTACGCTTCATTTCCCATTTTTCAGTTTAACAAAGTTTTGCTATACCCATTTTTGTTTTACAGGTTGTTTCTTGCGAGGAAATGTAGATTTTCATTGCAAGTTGCTTTATTTTCTTGTGATTCAATCATGTTTTTCCTTTCTGTTTTTTGGGTCTTCTTTTGTAAGCAGATGATTGATTTCATGTTCTTGATTTAGCTATGAGCATGCCTTTGTGATTGATAATTTTGGTTATTTGCATTAGCTTTAATTTAACTAGTACTTTGTGGTTGGATTGTTTCCTTTTTTTGTTTCTTTACATTCAATGTTTCGATGTTTTTGTTTCTTTTCCTGGAAAGGGTAATAGCTTTCCTTCCGCGGTAAAAAAAAAGATCATTTTCATGGATATATAAATTGCTGACTGCTTACGTTGATGGATCTGATTCTCTTTCTCTAATCCAGCACTTTAAAAAGGGAAGTAGTATGTTCTTTTTTTTTTTTTTTAGTTATTGCAATGACCCATTTAATGTTTTGAAGTTCTTACTACAGTATGCTGAAATCATGCTTTTGTTATTAATTTGGAGGTTACTCTTAAAGTTGGCACTTCTTGATTTTCTCTGAAAGTTCTTACCTGCTTGTGATTTGGACTTTGGATTTGTGAGTGCCAGACTTCCAAGCTCAGAAAACTTAAGTTGTTGGAGGTTTGTTCTTTAGCTGAACTTTGTTATTTTCTTTCAGGAGTATATAACTAAGGTCATCTTTATTGAAAAAGGCATGGCCATGGGGAGGTACTCCCGAGTCGATGGGAGGAAGTCATCAGGCTACTGTTCAACGATCGTTGTGGTTGTGTTTGTTGCCTTTTGTTTAGTTGGAGTTTGGATGTTAATGTCATCTTCTGTTGTTCCGGTTCATGATTCAAGCTTATCCTCCCAAGAGACTGCAAATGAAGTGAAACGAACCGGCACTGAAAGTAATTCTAAGCAATTTGAAGACAGTTCAGGTGATTTACCGGAAGATGCAATAAAAGAAGATGGGAATACCATTAATTCTCAAATTGAAAACAAATCCGCTGCTCAGGATGATCAAAATGAGAACACAATAGAGACAGGGATTACAGCTGAGGGTAACAAGGAAGATAAGGTTGAGACAGAAAGCGCTGATATGAAGATTGAGTCCAAAAATCTAGAAGAAAACCAGGACGAGAAGACTGAGTCTCAAGAGGAACCAAAAGAGAAGGCTGAAAATGGTGGAGATGAAAAAAAAGAAGATGTAACTGGACAGATGCAAGCGGAAGGTGGTGAAGTTAATAAAAGTGAGCAAACAGAATCAGAGGCGGCCTCTAGTGAGAATAAATCTGATTCTGATGAGGGGAACAAGAATTTAGCTATGGGAGACAGTTCAGAGGAAAATAGGCAGGACGAGAAGGACGGTAATCAGGTGGAGCAAAGTGCTAGTGAGGACAATAAGGAAAGTCAGGAAAAAAGCCAGACTTCGGTTGAGGTTTTCCCTACTGGTTCCTTATCTGAAATTTTAAATGAAACTGATGCTCAAAATGGTGCGTGGTCGACTCAAGCAGTAGAGTCACAGAATGAAAAGAAATCACAACAATCTTCAATTTCAAAGGACCCATTTGCTTATGGCTGGAAGCTCTGTAATGCCACTGCTGGTCCAGACTACATTCCTTGCCTTGACAATTGGCAAACTATTAGAAGGCTTCCAAGCACAAAGCATTATGAACATCGAGAGAGGCACTGCCCTGAAGAAGCTCCCACATGTCTGGTTCCTGTACCTGAGGGATATAGACGTTCAGTTAAGTGGCCTAAGAGCAGGGAAAAGGTAAACCCTTATTCACTTCGTCAATGCAAATTTCCTGGTTCACTCTGGCTGAAATGACATGGTTCATGATGCAGATATGGTACTATAATGTTCCCCATACCAAGCTTGCACAGGTTAAGGGACACCAGAATTGGGTTAAACTTACTGGTGAATATCTTACTTTTCCTGGTGGCGGGACTCAGTTTAAGCATGGTGCTCTTCATTACATTGATTTCATTGAGGAAGTGAGTTTTTATCATTTTCTTTCTGTATTTCCCGTCCCTGCATTACCTAGTGCAAACAACTAGTAATTCTACAGATTTTGTTAGTTGTGCAGTCTATAGCCTAAAGAAACAAACTAATAGGTTTTTTTTTCTTTCTTAAAAATTAACAAACCTTTTTTCTAATATCATGCCTTAATTATATATATATTTTTCTGAGAACAGAGGAGTATTTTGGGCCCAAGAAATTGTATCTGTCCAACAGCTTCAGTTGATCTTATATGTTTATTCTTTATATGCTTAAAAACTTAAGAAAGTATTGCTTCAGAATTTGATTAGAGTAGTTAAAACAAACAAAAGCATATACATGTAATTGATATTTGTATCAAAATGCAGTCTCTTCCTGATATTGCTTGGGGAAAAAGAAGCCGTGTGATATTGGATGTTGGGTGTGGGGTGGCAAGCTTTGGTGGTTATCTTTTTGAAAGAGACGTGCTTGCAATGTCGTTTGCACCCAAGGATGAGCATGAAGCCCAAGTGCAGTTTGCACTTGAGCGGGGGATACCTGCCATGTTGGCTGTTATGGGCACCAAGAGACTACCATTTCCCGGTTCTGTGTTTGATGTTGTCCACTGTGCACGTTGTAGGGTCCCTTGGCATATTGAAGGTGATGTTTGCTTCTATTATGATTGAGTAGACATTTCAGTTTATTCTCTTTTCTGGTTTGGTGATAAATTTGAGTTATCTTGCAGGTGGTAAACTTCTTTTAGAGCTCAATCGGGTGTTGCGACCTGGCGGTTACTTTGTCTGGTCTGCCACTCCTGTTTATCAAAAACTTCCAGAAGACATTGGCATTTGGAAAGGTAGAAGTTCTGTTTGTATTTATAATCCTTCCAAGAGGGATGAATCTGTGGATTGTTCTTAATGTGGTGTATTTTCCATTTTCTGGTGGTAATTGTTGCAGCAATGTCTGAACTGACAAAGTCAATGTGCTGGGATCTCAAGGTGATTAAAAAAGACAAACTGAATGGTGTTGGTGCAGCAATATTTAGAAAGCCAACATCAAACGATTGTTATAATAAGAGAAGCCAAAATGAGCCACCACTGTGCAAAGAATCTGATGATCCAAATGCAGCCTGGTAGCTTTTCTTCTTTCCATGGTCTTGAGAACTTTTGTTTTGGTTAACATGAGTATGGTCAGAAAAATGATTAACAACTCAAATAAAGTTGACTTGATGTATTTGTCACTGAATTTTTTTTATTACATTCACTTTCCTGGGTTACTGTTGTGTATTATGCAAAAGGCTGATGATGAATGTTTGTTCCTGTGGGAATCAGAGTTTATTTCTATAATGTCAATGGTAAAAGAAGGGAAATTTACTGGAGACTATAAACCATGTAGTTCGGAGAAGAGGGAATCTTTTTTACTGTTTTTGACTTTTCAGGGAATATCAATAGTCATTTGCATTAGTTTTTGGGAAAAAAATAACATTAAATATTTTCTAAATTACATATGTCCATTTTCCCACATGATTAATAGATGCTATTTGCATTGGTTTTGTCGTATTTTTATTAGTTGTGTTGATTATTATGAAATTGAACAATTTGCTTCAATGTTATAAACAAAATTTTCCTTTTGCACTCTACATTGAAAGGTGGAACTTGACTGACAACAATTTTGAAATTCTGGAAGCAAATTTTGCTTCCAAGTTTTTTTTTTCCTGCATTTTAGAGAGTGAAACATCATTATGGGAACAAATATAACTATTTATGATTTAGTTGGGAGAAAAGATAACAGAGGAACTCTGGAATTGTTAAAAGCATATTTATGACTTGAACTTCAAAATTAAATTTCTCTGTTTGTTAATTTGGACTTCGCTACAGCATAGAAATGCTAGAATTTTCATAATTTCTTAATATGGAGTTCTACTTCAGGAATGTCCCGCTTGAGGCATGCATGCATAAAGTGCCTGTTGATGCTTCGGAGCGTGGGTATCAATGGCCTGAGCAATGGCCAAAAAGATTAGAGAAACCACCTTACTGGCTAGATTCTCAAGTTGGAGTTTATGGTAAAGCTGCTCCAGAGGATTTTGTTGCAGACTACAATCATTGGAAACATGTTGTGTCCCAGTCATATTTGAATGGTATGGGAATTGACTGGTCTTCTGTGAGAAATATCATGGACATGAGAGCTGTTTATGGAGGGTAAGCAATTTAACAATTTTAATTATTCTTTTATAGTTATGAAGCTATTTGCTTAGCATCTAGAGTGAACCTATATTTCTTTCTGAGAGCAAGGCAGCATAAAAAGTTTATTATTTTTGTTCTAGACTTCCATCTATACTGCGGAGAATTTGCTTCTTGATAGTGCTCATTGGAATTATTTTTAGGTTTGCTGCGGCGCTAAAGGAATTGAAGGTTTGGGTTATGAATGTTGTTCCAGTTGACTCTCCAGACACACTTCCAATAATCTATGAGCGTGGTTTATTTGGGATGTATCATGATTGGTGTGAATCATTCAATACTTACCCAAGAACCTACGATCTTCTCCATGCAGATCATCTATTCTCCAGTCTCAAGAAGAGGTTTGATCATCTTATATTATGGATATATATTTCATTCTCAAGGAAGAGATTCTCAATAATTCCTCTTAACTTGCTGCTGATTTCCTGGTAACAGGTGTAACTTAGTTCCAGTAATGGCAGAGGTTGATAGGATCTTGAGGCCTGAAGGAAAGCTGATTGTGCGCGACAATAATGAAGTCATCGGTGAGATTGAGAGCATGGCTAAGTCTATGAAATGGGAAATTCGAATGGTTTTCTCTAAAGATAATGAAGGACTGCTTTTTGTTCGCAAGACGATGTGGCGTCCCACTGAGACAGAATTGATAAAGTATGCTATTATTTGAACACGGTGTTCCAATTTTGTCTTAGAGTTGAGGTTAGAATGCCGTTTCCTTATTGGCTTATCATGAGATCTATACCTCTCTTAGGCATTTGATTTTAAGCTTAGTAATAGTTTATGATATATAGATGTTTTACTTGAGCAATTGTATAATTTCATCCCTTCTCTCTGCAACTGTAGAATTATATAGTTGATTATTTTTATACAGCAATTATATCATGTTTACTGTCCTAATATCATCATGTCTCTTTTTTACAATGTTCAGCTCTGTTAAACATGAGATCATTACAACTTCTTCTCACTTGAGTTTCTTAAATTGTTTAGTGACTGGTGACTAGATTCATCAGGGTGAAACAAATTCAAGAAGTAAACTGATTTTGCATGCAACAGATTCAACCGTTGGATTTGTACTGTTTATTACATTTTCACCGACTGATATTTCCATGCGGATGTGAGAATATGCAAACAAATTCATTTTCATTCAAGAGTATTCCTTGATAAAAAATCTCAAATGGGAAAAAATTTTCTTTAGCTTACTATCTGTAAACGGTGAAAGTGTTGTCCTTTTATTTGACAAATCCGATGAAATTATTAACCTTCTGCTATAAACATAACATATAATCATTATAAAGATTGTAGAGGAAAATATGTAATTAATGGAGAGGGATGTGTCAGCAATTCTTGTTGCTTGCGTTGATACTACTGTAACAATACGGCTCCCAAGCAATACCGGGCTGTCCAGATCACTGCGGTGATTCGTGAATCCGGTTTCCGATTTTAAAAGAGAAGGGATGCCACCTTAACGAAGACTTCCTGGTAAAACGTAATGCTTCAAATACAAGTCCTTAACATATCAGTAGATGGCCAACTGCGAGTCCTTGCATTGGCAGCTTATGATTGTTATGTCCCAGAACATGGAGAGTCCAGCCTTAGCATGATTTTTTTGCTTAAACTCTTCACATGATGGATAAAAAATACAAACGCATATATGGATCCATTTATTTTTTTCTTGGGTATGCATAGATGTGCCCAGACAAGAATCAAGGAAAAATAATCGTCTTGCCTTGGTATATATCATGTAATTTTAAGCTTGATTAGTTATTTTAACGGTTGCACTATGTACTTAGCTAATTTTAATTGGATTGAATGCATTAAAAAAAAAAATAAAAAAATAACATTTTTTATCAAATGAAAAAAAATAATTTAAATGAAAAAAATAATAATAAAAAAATAAATATAAATTATTTATTTTAATTGAATTATCGTAAATCGCAAACTGTGAAATAGTTAATTTTAAACGATATCCAGAGAATGACAATTTAAATATTTTACAACAGTTATACAAAATTGAGAATTGTGAGAGATTTTGAATGTTAGTTACCCTTCATATAGATTTGGGTGACTCTCAAAAAGGATTTCTGCGAAAAGTGCCACAAGGTTTCATAGGATGCTTTTTATACAAAATTTTTAGTCTCTATAATAATATATATTTATTTATTTAACTAAATAAATAAATTATAATTTTATTTATTTAACTAAATAAATAAATTATAATTTTATTTATTTAACTAACTAAATAAATAAATTATAATTATAGTTCAAAATTTTAATAAATAAATTATATAAATTTTAAATAATTTTAATCAAACTCCTACTTAATTAATTAGATAAAATTGTAATTTTTTCAAATTACAATTTTATTCCAATATTAATTTATATGCAATCAAATCCTACTTGATTCAACCTCTCATTTTATTTTCTCATTTTTTATGTGTATAATTCATTAGATTCTAAATATGTTAGCAACGAATATAATTAACTAATTAATTAATTTAAAAATTAAGAATATTATTTAATAACATGTCAAAATTACTCAAATATTCGAAAGGTTAAAATTTTACTGTGCATAATTTGTTAATATAATTAATATTCTTTCATTACAAATGTTCCGATTTAATTTTTGATGCACGAAACATGTCTGTAATATTAAATCATATTAATTTTTATTTATTAGCCATTGATGTGTTGAATGAAATTTCAAATCCCATTTGATAATTATATTTCACCTTACACAAGAATTTCATAATAATGCTAACAAAAACAAACGAGATATTTCCTAATTTAATATTGAGTGATGAATTCTATCTCAATCACATAAATACTTATATCCAATTCATCACTATTGTTACTCATGAATCAAAGCTCTTGTAAGATCAATTAAAACATAAAAGTACTTATATAAGATTATTTATTGATTTTAACTTAAATGATCACTTATATAAATATCACTGGAGTAATACATAAATACAAAATATTTTCTATAAGATGAATCAAAACATAAAAATATTTATATAAGATTATTTATTGATTTCAAGTTAAAAAATCACTTACACAAACATTACTATAAATATTATTTGAGTAATCTATAAACACAAATTATTATCTATATAAATTTCTCAGGTGAATCAGTTCAATACACTTATTTATAAAATAAGTAACTACATATTAATTTTAAATATCTCACCTATTTCAATTTATGAGATCAGTTGCTTACTGTAAAGGGAAAAAATATAACATATAATAGTATCAACATTTCTAA
The DNA here is from genome assembly GCF_001659605.2 of Manihot esculenta. Taxonomy (NCBI): domain Eukaryota; kingdom Viridiplantae; phylum Streptophyta; class Magnoliopsida; order Malpighiales; family Euphorbiaceae; genus Manihot; species Manihot esculenta. The sequence goes on along the minus strand of NC_035162.2, from coordinate 13,581,230 downwards.
TAATTATTCAATTATGATAATAACAATATCTCACTTATCTCAATTTATGAGATTAGTGGTTTATTTTAAAAAATAATAATATAATATATACTAGTCTCAACAGTTCTAATCATTATCCAATCACGATAATAATATGGAACATTTGGATATATTACTTAATGTAATAGAAATATTACAATTATAATTATATTATAATTTATTTTGTAAATTAATATAGTTTCATGAATTTTTTCTTTACTCGAAATTCAATTAAATTAACACTAAAAATAAATACTTGTCTTTTATAAAATTATATTTAAATATTTAAAATATACGAATAATAATATTAGACTATAACTAACAAATTGCCTATAGACATATTACTAAGCGTCGCCCTTCTATTTCTTTTCAGAGTCCAAAGAAGAAGCTTGATCAAGCAAAGAAAAAGAGTATTTCAAGCAAAATGGTGGTTTATTGTTCCAGTAATCATCTTAGCAAACGTTCAGCGGATGCAGTAAAAATATTTCCAGGAGGAGAATTAAAGAAGACAACCAATAACTTCAATAGAAATGTGGTCATTGGTCAAGGTAGGTCCTGTCTGTAGAACTGGAAAGAAAGCAATTTGATATAAATCTGAGGAGAAGAGTTAGAAATGTACTTCATTTCCTCGTAAAAAGAGAAGCGACTTTTTCATAATGTGGACCATCAGGTGAAAGCAGACAGAGGGAAATTGTAAGGAAGTTCAGAGAGTGGCAGAGCTCGCATGGAATTGCTTGAGATTAGAGGAAGACAGGGACCCACAATGAAACATGTAGTGGACGAAGATATTGATGCAGTCAAGGAAGCAACCGCAGATGAAGCTAGGACATAATTCCCAAGAGAGCTAACGTAAGTTACTGTTCATTCTGAACAACGAGAATTATACCGTGAGATGGATATTACATATGAAAAAAAATTTAATGGTCTAAATTTATGCATTTAGAAATTATAAATTCAGAGTTGATTTCTTTTACTTAAATATTTATGAGAAATTTACTTTTTAGTCCCTGAGGTTTAACGTAATTAACACTTCTGTCCCTCTATTTTGGCGACCCAACACTTAAGTCCCTCACTTTCTCTTCCGTCCAAATTCGTAGTCCTTCCGTCCATTTAAACCGTTTGGTCAAAGAGTCAAAAGTGAAAGGTGATAATTTTTTCCAGAAATACCCTTCTCTTAATGTGAAATTCCTTTTTTTTTTTTTTTTTTTTTTTTTTTTTTTTTTGAAGAAGAAGAAGAAGGTTAATTTTGTCAATTCACGTGTCCTAAACGGCTATTTTGGACGGAAGGACTACGAAGTTGGACAGAAAAGAAAGTGAGGGACTTAAGTGTTAGGTCGCCAAAATAGAGAGACAGAAGTGTTAATTTGTCAATTCACGTGTCCTAAACGGCTATTTTGGACGGAAGGACTACGAAGTTGGACAGAAAAGAAAGTGAGGGACTTAAGTGTTAGGTCGCCAAAATAGAGAGACAGAAGTGTTAATTACGTTAAACCTCAGGGACTACAAAGTAATTTTCCTAATATTTATTTTTACTTAACAAAGAAAAGGGGGGAAAAAATCGTGCACGCAAAGACGATCATATTTATCTTCTTTCGTGAGTATATTGAGAATCATTTGATATCGAAGGCAGGTTTTGAGAGATCAGAACTGAAAATGGGTATGCAAAAAATTACAAGCTAGATCGAACTTGATACGAAACTACATCTGTTATGCTTTGATAAAATTATTCTATAGAGGGACAAGAGACATTACATAGAAGAATTTTCTCGGAAAATTACCAAAGCTGAGGTTATTTATCTCACTAACATGATCATACTCAGTTATATCTTTACAATGTATCCGCAGACTCAAAAGAGCTTGCTTCTCTTTAAAGCATATACAAAAACGCCATCAAGAAGACTTGATCATTAATTAATTTACAGATGGGCGCAAAATTTGCAGACTTCATATATATCAATCTACAGTTAGAGGAGTCGGCGTCGTTGAAACTGCAAACTAAACCTTTCCGTCCGACGAAGGAACAACTGTATTAGCTCTCGCCATCGGAGAAGATGATGCAGGGACAGAATTGGTTCCTTTGGACGGAGAAGAGGAAGGAGTAGGTAGTTTCTTGGGTAACATTTGTTTCCAATATCCTTTAGGCAATCTTGAAGCTTCCGATGATGAGATGAGGAGAAAGAAAGCGAGAAGAGTAAAGAGCAAGTACTTTTGCATACAAGAAACTAACATGTTGAAGACTGAGCAGGGAGATGACTTAGGGGTGGCTCTCAGTTTGATGAATTAACATTGGAAAGCAGCAGCTTTAGAGAGGTTGTGGCAGCAGACATGTTGAGTAGTATATGGAGAGTGCCAACTTGTTTGTTTGAGGAAAGATGTGTCAGTGGCAGACAATGTGTGTTTTGATAAATACTAAACTGTTAAAAGCAACTCGTGTTGTTCTTGTTTTATAATAGTAGAGTATGGGGCAGAGACAGAAAGAGTTTAATTAATCTTCTGTTAAGAAATCTTTCTTGTCGAAATTGTTCAAGTATATATACCTGTACATGCCAATACAAATATATACATGGATTATGCCATTTAAGCAAATTCTCGATTAAATAATGAAATATAGAAATCCATAAAGCATATGTTCTTAATAAACAAATGGGGAGCTAGCCCTAGCTAAGTCTTGGCATGGTTGAATGAACCCACTTAAGCATCTAGTATTATTATTCTTAGTTTTCAATCATTCAAACATGAGGGATAGTGCCTTTTCATTATTTGGAGATAGCTAAGAAGCCAAAGAAGCCTAACCATGAAAAAAAAAGTTTAAAACATTTAAAAGGAGTCTAAAAAGAAGCATCTTTGACACTTTTGCTTACTACTTTGCCAACAAAGGTAAACTTTATCAAATATAAGATAGAGAATGTCAGCGTGGGCTATCAAAATATATTGCAAAAAAAAAAAGGCAACCCATTTCTTTAAAGTAAAAGAGGCAAAGGACCAAATGAGAGGTTAAGGGAGCTAAGGCCACTGCCCTTAGAAACAAAAGTGCGCAGCTCAAATTTTGCATGGTTGACATTAAATTATGGAAGAAAGTTGATAGAGTGTCGGACGAAAGATAAAATTATGCTTAATGCAGACTTGTGTCTATGTGACAGGAAGAGTTGGAAGCAGGTGGAAATTGCGACCCATCTCAAAGTGGTAGGGTCTAATATTATTCACTGTGGTCGGCGTCTCTCATTTGACCTAATTAGATTGCAATTTGCTGGACTCTTTAGTGCAATGAGTTTGATGTTGTATTGGATTTTTGCTCTTTCTTTTTTCATCATCGATATTGGCTAGATCACTAATTCTTGTTTATATGATGTGAAAGGTTTTCAAGTAATTATATTACCCTTATGTTTATTTGAAAATGCTAACAGTCATTTAAACAAGTGACGGTGAAAGGAAAGAGCATATGCTACCTAAGGCAACCAATAATCCCTGCTTAGGCGATGCTTCTTATCATCTCAAGATCTTCCACGACTTTCTTCATTGTGGGTCTTTGTTCTCCCTCTAATCTCAGGCAACTCCTTGCGATATCTGCAACTCTCTTAAGCTGCTTGGCATTTCCTTCTTGTTTTACTCGATCCTCCAAAATTTCAAACAGGCGACCACCTCTTAATGAAGAGATGAAATACAAAGCTAAACTCTTCTCCTCACAATCGGAGCAAATCGCCTTTTTTCCAGTGAGCAACTCCACAAGAACAACTCCAAAACTATAAACATCACTCTTTTCAGTTAATATTCCTGACTGGAAGTATTCAGGGTCCATGTATCCAAGTGTCCCTTGCACCAACGTTGATATTTGTTCTTGATCAAAAGGAACTAATCTTGAAACTCCAAAATCAGATACTTTGGCAGTGAACTCATCATCTAGTAGTATATTGGCAGACTTAACGTCTCTGTGAATGATTTGCATTGAATGCATATAAGCAAGAGCCGTTGCAGTCTCCTTTGCCATCCTTAGGCGAGTTTGCCATGGTAATGTGTGGGCACAACCTTTATCGTGAAGATGGTGGAAGAGGGTGCTGTTGCTGATAAATTCATAAACTAGTAATGGAACCGAAGTCTCTAAACAACAACCCAAGAGCTTCACAACATTTGGGTGATGGATTTGTGAAAGAACGATCACTTCATTGACAAATTGCTCGATCTGGGTTCTATCAATAGCCTTGGACCTCTTGATGGCAACTACCCTCTCATCTGATAAAATTCCTTTGTATACAACACCATAACCTCCTTGGCCAATGACCATACTCTTGTTGAAGTTGTTGGTGGCCTTTTTTAGTGCTTCTTCTGAAAATATTTTTGCTGTATCCGTTGAACTTTTGTTTGTGAGTAATTTTTGTAACAAGAATCCTCCATTTTGCTTGAAAAATTCTTTTCTAAGCCTTGTCTGACTTCTTCTTTGGATTACCAAAATAAAACAAGAAATGCCCGCAAATACCACGACAAGGCCGATGCTAGTACCTACATGAGACAAAACACATATATATATAAATTCGCAAGGGAAAAAAAAAAAAAATCTTGGAACGTTTTGAAAATTTTCTCCATGCTTACCAGTAATGACCCCGGTGCGTGACTTCGTAGTAGAAGAGCAGCCGCTTCCATCTTTTCTGCCGTCCCCGTGATACCCTTTAGGGCAAGAACAAGTGTAATTGCCCGCAGTGTTCAAACAAATATCTGTGCACTTGTTGAGGCTTGGAATTTCACATTCGTTTACATCTGACACATTTGAAATTAAATATATCAGTAGCAATTATAAAAAACTTGAACGAGAGCAGGATCATGTCAGAGATGGGGAAGAAAAACAGAAGGAGAAGGATAGATATACCTTTGCAGCCATTAACAAGGTACGGATTCCCCGAATAACCCTCAGAGCAGTTGCAGAGGTAGCCGGGACCATTATCAGAATCATAGCATATGCTTCTAATGTCCTTACAAGCATATGTTTCGTGATTCTTTCGTGCATCATCGCATGTTTCATTTCCAATAGCCCAATCAAGCACCACAGGAAATGTTGTTTCATGTCTTAAATCAGCTAAATCCAATGTTGAGAAATTGTATGCATTCGCCTCAACCACAAAGGCATAGCTACAGGGATTAAAGTCCCATACGGATGAGTGATTAAAAAAACTGTATATACTCACTTCAAACTCCAATACATCTTTGGGAATGAAGGTCTGACAACAGCCCATTCCGATGCATGACCCATTCACCACATCTCGAAATCCTCCACAATAAGATATACACCCTGTTGCATAATCTTGACGTTCAAGGCCTTGAATGATCGTGACGGTGTCGCAACCCACGGCGGTGAACTTGTTCTCAGTGTAGGAAAGGGGAAACTTGTCCACGATAAGGGTAGATGTCGTAGATATGGTGGAGTTACCAGAAGAATTGTAACAATCACATGCTGGTGAAGTAGAGATTCGAAGTTGGCCCTCCAACGATATGTTGAGAACTGTTACATTGGTTTCTCCAAGGAATGCTTCATAATTATTTGAAGCATTACATGTTATGAGGAAATCTTTGTTTAGATAGCATCCTTCCTTTGTCCCAAATGGGAATGGAATGCTTAAGTCTCCGCAGCGGTCTGGGCAATCGGCCGTCGGTTGGGCGTTAGCTCCAATGGATGTTCCTGCTACTGCTGCTAATGACACTGCAAGCAAGAAGAGTTGCGAATTGATCTCCATGAATGGCTTAATTTTTTGTTTGAATTCTTTCTTTAAAATCTTCTAATGAGATGGTGATTGCTATGTAATAACCAATTAATTTATATTTAGCAACTTTAATCACTTCATCGCATCCATCGAAGACTTGAAACAAAATATGTGCAAACAAGAAAAGCTTCCTTCATTGGTTGCTCAATCACTGACAAAAAATCAAAATTAAAAAAAAAAAGAAGAATGCAATGACAATAATTTATTGTAATCATTTTGTTATTTTAATAGTATTAGAATAAATACAATAAATATAAAAAATTCACCATAACTAATAATTATAATAATAAAAAAAATTTCTCTTGCAATGAACCCAATAAAATTTTCAATTATAGTAAGTTAGAATTTTTTTTCTTCTTTATTTTAATATATGCTTTTAAATTTTATTTTCATAAGCTCAAAAGGAAAATCAATTAAACAAAACCCAAATTAATGACATAACTAGTGGAATACCCACACCCTATGCCCGGATAATTATAAAATCATATTAGTAATTATATATATATATATATATATATGTATGTATTATCATTAATTGCATGCTTCTATGTATGTTGTTTGATGTTATGTTGGATTTGCCGATGAATAAACCAATAAGCCAAATCAAGTTTTGACGATTTTATAAATTGAATTTATCAAATTTTTTCAAGTAAAAAATAACTCGAGTTTTATTATTTTGAATTTGAATAAAACATTAATAAATTTAAATTTAATTTATTTATTAAAAAATTGAGTTTTTATCTAGTATAATTTCAAGTAGTTTTGTAAATGATTTTATTTTATTTATAATTCAATAAATTTTAATTTAAAATTAATCGAATGGCAAAATATTAAATTTTAAAATTTTAAATTTAACTTATAAAAATTTATATAAATTTTAAACTTTTATAATATTAAGCTCAGCTTATTCACAAATTAATTTATGAGCTTACTCATAAAACTTATACATAATTAAATTCATGGATTTTAATAATTTAAATATTAAGGAATTTAAATTTAATTAATTTATTAAAAAATTTAAAATAAAGCTCGAATATATTTCATTTAAAAGATAAATTGAATTTAATTAAAATTTTATTATTTCGAATAACTAATTTACACCTTAGATTTTGTCCTTTCGTTTTACATAATGGATAATGCCGAAATCACTAATTCTTGTTAACTTGTTAATTAATAATTAAATTTTCTTATTCAATTTTTAATACATTTTACTGATAAATCAATTAAATAAATAGATGTTGCATTTTCGTACTATTCCTTAAATACCCTCATTCCTATCCATAACGTTACCCAGCCCACTAACGGGAGAACAAATTCAAGGAAAAAACAAACTTAGGCTAACTTTACATAAATTCAAAAAATAAAATTTTGTTTGTTAGATTCATATAAAAATTTTGAAAAATTATTTATGTTTTTTTGTCAGAGAAAAATCTATTTATCTTTTTAGTTTATGTATATTTGATATAAACAAAAATTACTCCAATTTTTTTTTTTTTAAAAATAACTCTCATATATAACGAGATTGATTTTTAATAATTTTTTAATTAAGTAAATAAAAAATAAAATTATAATGAAATTAAATTATAAAAAGTAAATGCTCTGTATTATGGAAATACAAGGCAGATATGGTATTCATAGCTGAGGCCAAATGCCCTGTATTTTCGGTCTCTTAATTTCTCGGTGGTAAGGCGTTTTTGGGGCATGGCTAATCTCAAATGGATGGGCATTGCTGCGGCTGGTCTATCTGAGGGTATTCTGTACAATTTGGAATAAAGATCAAGTAACTGTCTCCTCATCTTCTCTCCTTTAATAGATGGATTCTCTTACATTACCTCTTTGCTTCTAGCAATTTACTTCACATATTGCTGTTATTTATGCGCTCTGTTCAGTCAAGAGCAACAGTTATTGTGGAACGAAATTACTCGAATGCTCTCACGTATATCGAGCTCTATCATGCTTGATGACCGCTGGATTCCTTCACCCCGGACCAGAGGCTTGACCACAGCCCAAGACCCATGACGTAGGGGCCCACACACTTGATATACATAACAAGCCTGGCTCATCCAACCTTCAAGACCGGGCTCGGCCCATCTTCCTCACTCAAGCCGGCCCGGCCCGCACGAAGCAGGCCCTCTCCACTCAGGCTTAGCATCCGGCTGAACTCTCAGCCCAGCCCAGGATCCGGAATAATATTCACCAGACAGCCTGGCAGATCCGCTCGAACGTACGCACGAGGAGAATCAGAGGCCGTTACGCATGGAGCAGGCGGCTGATACCCTAGTACCTCCGAATCTACATGGCAGAGACGCGTGGCCCAATCCTGGAGAGACCTTTACACGTCACCAGCAAGCAAGACAATGTATAAAAGAGGAGTCCCCTCCTCAGGAAACGGAGGCCTTATTCAGTAATACAAAACCCTTGTAAAACCCTATTCTATTGGATCTCAGATCATCAATTGGCGCCGTCTGTGGGAAACGAAGGAGATCTTTTCATCACCGGAGTTTTCACTTTCAAAACCCACTGAGATCCACGATGGCAAACCACCAAGAAAGTAACCTTAATATTCCAAATGACCTGAGCTCTGCCCAAGATGGGCAGCAGTTCTCCTTTTCTAGCCCTACAACGTTGAATAACCAAACACCTATTTCTCTTAATCTCTCGCCAAGCCTGGCAGGGAATACTCCCACCATGACCCTGTCTAACCAAGACATTCAAACCATGGCTCTCCAGCTACAAACCACTGCTCACTGGTTGGGGCAGATAATGCAACAAAGGGGACTTAGCACCCCAGTAAACGCACTCCCAGTAGTGGAGGAACCCAGAACCAATGAACCCCAACCTACCTCCGCCCGCCTCCAAACTAACAACCACGATGCCAGAGAAGAAGAAGAACCGGAGGCCCGAATTCATGGGAGAAGGGCAAGAGAGTTGATAGAAAATGAAGAGGTGAACGACTATTCTGCTGAAACAACCAGGGAAACGGGAACTGAAACAGAGGAGGAAGAATGTAGTTTGGGTAAAAGATCCAGCCCGGAAGACGAGAAAATGAACCAAAAGCTGAAAAGGTTGAAGGAGCAGCTCCTAGCCGAGCTAGGTAAGAAAGATCAGAGTCAAACCTCCTTGCCTACTTCTTCTCCCTTCTCAAAGTTAATGCAGCAGGAGACCGTTCCAAAAAAGTTTATGATGCCGCCGATGGCGGCCTATAATGGGGCTGGTAACCCGAGAGAGCATGTCATGAACTATAAGACCTTCATGGAGTTGCAAACTCTGTCAGATGCTCTGATGTGCAAGGTGTTCCCAACAACGCTCTCGGGACCAGCGAGGGCATGGTTCAACAGCCTGGAGGCCGGAAGCATTAAAAGTTTCGGAGATCTGGCCACCCGCTTCATTAGCCGGTTCGTAGCCGGGGTGCCAGCAGATAGGAAGACGAGCTATCTGGAAACAGTGAGACAAAAAGCTGGTGAATCCCTCAGAGAGTATGTCGCCCGTTTCAATACGGAGGCCCTGCAGATTCCCGAGCTTGACGAGGGAAGGGCGGTAGAGGCCATGCAAAAGGGCACAACCTCTGCCGAGTTCTTTGGTTCTCTGAGCAGGAAACCTCCGACCTCACTGGCCGAGTTGATGAAGAGGGCGGAAAAGTATATAAGGCAGGATGACGCCTTAGTAACGAGTAGATTCGCCAAAGGGGTGGAAGGAAAAGAGAAAGCCCCGGAGGAGGGGAGGTCGGAAAAACACGAGAAGAAGCGTGGAAAGAGGCCTGAGCCGTACAAGCAGGCCTGGGAAAGAAGGGATCAAAGGCCTCCTCCTCCTCAGGTTCTCGAACCAAGAGTGCTCCCTCCTTGGGTCCCGGAGAAACCGACTCCATTAAATGCGTCCAGAGCCGAGGTGCTCATGGCTGTCCAGGATAAGGAGTTTCTCCAGTGGCCCAAACCTTTGAAGTCGGAAGCAGATCAGAGAAATCCTGACAAGTATTGTCAGTACCACCGGACGCATGGCCACGATACAAATAACTGTTTTCAGTTAATCGCGGAGATTGAAAGATTGATAAAAAGGGGGCATCTCAAAAATTTTGTGAAGAAACCGGAGGGGCAGAGGCCTCAACCCGGTCCGGCAGCCCAGATGCCCAGGAGAACTGGAGCTGGACCAGTGAATGATGGGTCCAGTGGGACTATTAATATGATTGTTGGAGGAACTGGAGGACGGATGAACCGTCGAGGAAAGAAGAGAAACCGGTGTAACGACCCGAAAATCGGACCGCTACCGGCACTAGGATCCGGGTCGACTAAAGGCCGCCGGGACCCGTAGCAAGCCTAACATGCATATCTACCCATGCTCAACCATCAAAACCTCTTAAAACTCACTTAAAACTTCATGAAACGTAAAGAAAAACATAGATCCACACTTACCTCTTGAAGATCGAGGGTTGGTGCGACCCAAAGCTTGAGATGTGGAGAACCCAAACTCTTAAAGTCTCTAAGCTCTCCAAACCTTGATCCAAGCTTTACAACTCTTCAAAACAACCATATAGCTTATAAAACGTGAAGGATTTGAAGAAAAAGCAAGAAAACGACTAGAGGAGGACATGAACACACCTGAGCTCGAGAATGGGGAGGAAACTCGCCCATTTTCGGTCTGAGGGGCTTTTATAGGTGGCCAGCCGAACCTCCTTCGGCGGCCTAACGTGCATGCGAAACACCCCCATGTTCGGCGGCCGAACTTGAGGTTCGGCGGCCGAACCTGGTTTGTTCAAACATAGCTTTCGGAGGCCAAAAGCGCTCCCAAAACCAACTCATGTTCGGCGGCCGAACTTCACTTTCGGCGGCCGAACCTGGTAAAAACCTCCTTAGTCTTTTCCTTTTCAAAACTCAAATCTTTTTCATTTAAAACCATGAAATCAGTAAAAAAAATCATTTTAGAAATCACATTTTTACCCCTCTAGAAGACTCTGGCATCATCAAAATTCCATATTCCAACGGAGATTCCTCCGGAAGGTAGGGATTCCGATGCCGGAATCTAGCCGGGTATTACATTCTTCCCCCCTTTAAGAACATTCGTCCTCGAATGTTCAAACAAACAAACATGCATCAAGCATAGCATCTAACATACATAAGCAAGCAAAACCTAAAAACCTCTCTTCTCAAAGAGAGACACGGTCATTGCTAGAGTATAAACTCTCGGTCTCCCTGGTGCACTTTCATCTGAAGGTGATTCTAAGGGGCTATCACCATCGGGATTTCCTTGTTTCCACACTTCTGACTTGTGTGTCTGCAGTCCGTACTAGCTGCTCAACATAGGTGAGATCCTTTATGATCTCCACCTCTGGTTCTTTCCAGAACCTCACTCAGACCCGACACTAACTCATATACCGTGGAAACATGGAAAAACGGATGGATCTCTTCCTTTGAAGTAGGTAAATCTAACTCGTGGAATACATTCCCAATCCTTCGCAGGATTTCAAGGGTCCAATGTATTTGAGAGCTGATTTACCTTTCTGCGCATAACGAATCACCCTCTCTTTAGGAGACACCTCCAGCAACCCTCAACTTCCTCGAGGACCTCAACACGCTTCCGCCGTGCGCTCTGACAAAACTCTTCTTCTCCTCCGAAACTCTACATGCCTCTTGCGGACGACTTCATACTCTCCTGCTGACTATGATTTTTTAGAAATCACATTTTTACCCCTCTAGAAGACTCTGGCATCATCAAAATTCCATATTCCAACGGAGATTCCTCCGGAAGGTAGGGATTCCGATGCCGGAATCTAGCCGGGTATTACAACCGGGAAGGGGAGACCAGCAATGGCGAGGTGATGCAGATCATTGAACACTCTACCATGACCATCGCTTTCTCTTCGGAGGATGCACAGGGCATTCAGATGCCCCATGATGACGCGCTTGTCATTGAAGCAGTCATTCATAATTTTTGGGTGAAGAAGGTTCTGGTGGATGATGGGAGTAAGGTCAATTTATTGCCATACCGGGTTTTCCAGCAGATGGGAATCCCAGAGGAACAGCTGGTTCGGGACCAGTCACCCATCAAAGGGATCGGAGGAGCACCGGTACTCGTAGAAGGGAAGGTGAAGCTGGCCCTTACCTTGGGAGAAGCACCCAGAGCTCGCACCCATCATGAGGTGTTTTTGGTGGTCAAACTCCCACTAAGCTACAACGCGATTTTGGGGAGGCCGGCGTTGTTCAACTTCGAAGCTGTCACTAGCATCAGGTATCTGGCACTCAAGTTCCCAACGGAAGGAGGAGTGGGAATGGTCCGGGGCAGCCAGGAGGAAGCAAGGGCAGTATACTTGGCCACAGTGACGGAACCGAACTCAACCGGAGAAGCGCTTGATTCAGAAGTTTTGGAGGTCAGGGATGAGACAAAGGAAGCCCGGACAGAACCCGTAGGAGAGCTGGAGACCTTCTCTCTATCAGAAGAAGAAGCGAGTAAGGTCTTCAGTCTCAATGCCGGCCTCACCAAAGAACAAAAAAGTGAAGCCATGGCCCTGATCCGAAGTCACTCGCCGACCTTCGCATGGAAGCCCTCAGACATGCCGGGAATTGACCCCAAAGTGATGACACACCGATTGAATGTCCTCCCCGAGGCCAGACCAGTAAAGCAAAAAAAGAGAGTAGTGGGAAGAGAGAAGCAGTAGGCTACCCAGGAAGAAGTCCAGAAGCTAGAAGAGGCAGGCTTTATTAGGGAGGTTATGTACCCACAGTGGTTAGCAAATCCTGTGTTAGTCAAAAAAGCCAATGGCAAATACAGAATGTGTATAGATTTTACCGACCTGAATAAGGCCTGCCCTAAAGACTGTTACCCCCTCCCCGATATTAATAAGATGGTCGACTCAACGGCCGGTTTTGATTATATGTCTTCTTTGGATGCTGTACCAGCCCGGCCCGTACGCACGGCACTGTTACCACTCACGGCCCAGGGCTATCCCTCGCCTGGCCTCTTGCCACCTCGGGCTTTCCACTGGCGTCGTGAGCAGCTCTTAACATCCCTTCACCCTCACGGGTTCCAGGCAGGATTTGTCCCCTTGGGTTCTCGTCAAACGCATCCTTCCCCAAGTGGATTTGGCCCAAATTTCCCTTAGGAAATTAGGTCGCCTCCCCCACTGCTCGAACCCTTGACCTCCCACTTTAAGGGAATAGTCTGGTGAGAGTGGGTTCCAGGCAGGATTTGTCCCCTTGGGTTCTCGTCAAACGCATCCTTCCCCAAGTGGATTTGGCCCAAATTTCCCTTAGGAAATTAGGTCGCCTCCCCCACTGCTCGAACCCTTGACCTCCCACTTTAAGGGAATAGTCTGGTGAGAGTCTGGTGAGAGTGAGTACCAATTGTTCCAATCATCCCTTCACCCTCACGGGTTCCAGGCAGGATTTGTCCCTCGGGGGAGCCATTACGGCCCGCCCTAGCCCGAGTGGATTTGGCCCAATTCCTTCCTCTGGGAATTAGGTCGCCTCCCCCACTGCTCGAACCCTTGACCTCCCACTTTAAGGGAATAGTCTGGTGAGAGTGAGTACCAATTGTTCCAAATGGAACAATTGGTACTCACTCTCACCAGACTATTCCCTTAAAGTGGGAGGTCAAGGGTTCGAGCAGTGGGGGAGGCGACCTAATTCCCAGAGGAAGGAATTGGGCCAAATCCACTCGGGCTAGGGCGGGCCGTAATGGCTCCCCCGAGGGACAAATCCTGCCTGGAACCCGTGAGGGTGAAGGGATGTTAAGAGCTGCTCACGACGCCAGTGGAAAGCCCGAGGTGGCAAGAGGCCAGGCGAGGGATAGCCCTGGGCCGTGAGTGGTAACAGTGCCGTGCGAAAAGGGCCGGGCTGTTACAGATGCTATGTCTGGTTACCACCAAATCCCAATGGAAAAGACGGATGAGGAGAAGACCTCATTTATAACTGAAGACGGGACTTATATAGAGCTATCCTTCAAGGATTAAAGAAACGGCTGGATGGCGCAAAGAAGAATTGGACAGAAGAGCTCAATAGCACTCTATGGGCACTCCGAACCACTCCCAGAGCGCCCACTCAAGAAACCCCGTTTGCACTTGCTTATGGCACAGAGGCTGTAGTCCCAGTTGAACTGCAGATCCCCACTCATCGAGTTCAATTCGTTAGTGAGAACGCTAATGGGGACAAATTAAGGAGCAACCTAGATGCTCTTGAAGAAGTTAGGGAAGAAGCCCAAGTCCGAACTGCTGCTTATCAACAACGAGCGGCAAGATATTACAATCAAAAGGTCAGAGAAAGAAGCTTAAAGGTAGGAGACCTGACTTTAAGAAACCTGGAAGCTACTGGAAAAAGAGCAGCCGTAGGCAAGCTAGCACCGACCTGGGAAGGTCCATTCAAGGTGACAAAAGTGGTTAAGCCCGGGGTATACCGAATTGAAGATATGCAAGGAAACCCCGAGCCCCACGCTTGGAACATCCAGCACTTAAAAAGGTATTTTCCTTGAAATATTTGTAAAGAAAAAACATTGTATGTTGACAAATATGAATAAGTGAAAATTGTTTATACAAATGTGATTATCTTTGTGAAAAACATTTTTCCATGATAAAGAAAGAACAGGGCTCAGAAAGATTCCTTGCAAACAAGACCTCAGTTAGGTACAAAAACCAGCTGAGATGACGAAGCGACAGTAAGGCCAATGAGCCTGAATTTTGTACAAACAACCAGCGAGGCCCCGAGGTCGTCCCGGAAATTCAAAGAAAACCAGGATCCCGTAAGATCTCCTGAAAACAAAAACAACCGGCGAGGCCCCGAGGTCGTTCCGGAAATTCAAAGAAAACCAGGATCCCGTAAGCTCTCCTGGAAACAAAAACAACCGGCGAGGCCCCGAGGTCGTCCCGGAAATTCAAAGAAAACCAGGATCCTGTAAGATCTCCTGGAAATAAAAACAACCGGCGAGGCCCCGAGGTCGTCCCGGAAATTCAAAGAAAACCAGGATCCCGTAAGCTCTCCTGGAAACAAAAACAACCGGCGAGGCCCGAGGTCGTCCGGGAAATTCAAAGAAAACCAGGATCCCGTAAGATCTCCTGGAAATAAAAACAACCGGCGAGGCCCCGAGGTCGTCCCGGAAATTCAAAGAAAACCAGGATCCCGTAAGCTCTCCTGGAAACAAAAACAACCGGCGAGGCCCCGAGGTCATCCCGGAAATTCAAAGAAAACCAGGATCCCGTAAGATCTCCTGGAAATAAAAACAACCGGCGAGGCCCCGAGGTCGTCCCGGAAATTCAAAGAAAACCAGGATCCCGTAAGATCTCCTGGAAACAAAAACAACCGGCGAGGCCCCGAGGTCGTCCCGAAAATTCAAAGAAAACCAGGATCCCGTAAGATCTCCTGGAAACAAAAACAACCGGCGAGGCCGACCTCGGCGAGGCCCCGAGGTCGTCCCGGAAATTCAAAGAAAACCAGGATCCCGTAAGCTCTCCTGGAAACAAAAACAACCGGCGAGGCCCCAAGGTCGTCCCGGAAATTCAAAGAAAAACAGGATCCCGTAAGATCTCCTGGAAACAAAAACAACAGGCAAGGCCCCGAGGTCGTCCCGGAAATTCAAAGAAAACCAGGATCCCGTAAGATCTCCTAGAATAAAAAAAAAAGGTCGGTGAAGGACTTAAGAGCCTCCCGAAATGAAAAATTTCTCCACCAGAACAACTTATAAAATCCAATTCCGACCGTGGAAAGAGAAGAGCCCAGAGCTAAAAAAAAAAAAAAAAAAAAAAAAAAAAAAAAGGGGCCGAGCTCCCAGCTCGAACAGACTTATATTCTTACAACACTCAAGGTCGAGCTCCCAGCTCGGACCGATATTCACAAAGGCCCAAGACCGAGCTCTCAGCTCGGGTAGACTCATATCCTTTAAAGGATCAAGATGCGAAGGCCAAAGAGAAAGGCCGAGCTCCCTCCATAGAAGGACTCATAAATGAAGATATCCTTAAGAGGATAAAAAGGCTATAATCAAAGCCTAAATCAGTTTATCTGAAACAAATATACGAAGTCACAACGAAGAAAGAAGGACTAAAAGCCAAAAACTGACATGATAGTCGTCATTAAAAAGATACGAGATTTGATCTCTCAGACTATCAGCTAAGAGCTGAGCTCGCAACTTAAGATTAATTCAGAGCTTCTGAATGACAATATGTAGTTTACATCACAAATACGAAGCGTAGAGATAAATGTCAAGAAATATGAAAAACGAGAAGGAAACTAATAATTATTACAATTTATTTCTCCGGCGAGGAAGGAGGATAAATAGTCCTTAAGGGACTTACATCAGTAAGAACACCCTTGCCTGCCTTATCTCTATTTACAACCACCTCCGAAGGAAGCTCGGTGTCCCTTGGGCCAGAGCTCTCAACATTAAAAATAGGGGCAACTTCTGACCCAAGGTGGAGACCGTCTTTCTCAGAATCAGGATCATCCTCCTCCGACTCTATCTCGAATTCCCCTGACGAAGACTCAGCTGGCCGGTCTATGTTCCTCTGAGAATCTCCTCGGGGCAAAGGGAAATCATCCTCCCCGTATAGCACTGACTCGCCATCTGAGTCCACTTCGCGCCTACGAAGCTTGGCCAAAGGAATATCAGGAGCCTGCCTAGCTTCTCTTAAACCGCGATTGTAGCTAGTTACATACATGCGGTAGGCCTTATCAAGGATAGCCTTTTTCATTTCACCAGAAGCTTTATACTCATCAAGATGTTCTTCACAAGCCTCAGCCACAAATTCCTTAAACTCAGAAGAGTCTTTGTAATCCTGAAGATGAGCTTCACAGGCCTGATCAATTTTAACCTTCAGCTCATCAGACTCCTGATACTCTGCTATATACTGTTCACGCTTCAGCTGAGCCTTCCCTTCGGCATACTTTACCACCTCAAGCAGGGCTAAACATTTACGTTCCAAAGCCCTGACTTCATTTTTCAGCTGTTGTTGGCGAAGGTTGAACTCTTCAGCCGATGAAGACAGATCTCTGATACGATCAGAACTTGTACCCAATTCCTGCTCAAGGACCTCCACCCGGGCTAGGGCACTTTCCCTCTGAGCCTTCACCTCATTCAGGTGAGCTTGAAGCCCCTCAAAATCAGCCTTTAAGGCCTCATGTTGGCGCTGGACCTCGGCTTTTTGGCCAACAGCCTCATCCCTCTCTTGAAGGGCCGTTGTCATAGAGGACAGCTGTTTTACAACCTCTACACAATGAGCTTCCACTTCAGCTGCCCTCTCATCAGACTCCTGGAGAACCCTGCGAGTACGAGACAGCTCTGATTCCAAGGATTTGCTATGCTCTGCCGCCTCAACAGCTCTGTCCTCAACTCTTTTAGAGGCCTCCAGCGCAGAATGTAACTCCACCTGGAGAGACTGGATCTGCTCCCGGGCGGCTGCCAGGTGGCCCCTCGCGTCGCTGGTGGCAGTCAGGTTTTCATCGCGACGCGCTTCTTCGATCCGGCGGTCCACGGACTCCCGGAGAGAGAGGTCACGGGCATCCACCTCCATAACCAGGCCTAACATCTAGTACGGAAGAACAATTGTCAAGAAAAGAAACAAAGCAAACTCAAAGAGAAGTGAAAAGAAAAAATAACTTACCATCAGAAGCATTTCTCCAATCGTAGATCCGAGCTCCTCACGAGAGCGAGATTGGAAGGACACCTGCTCCTTGGTAGAACTGGCCAAGTGACCAGTCAGGGCCAGAAGACGAGGATCCGAAGCCTCTGTTATCCCGCCGAACATCCGTTCCCGGAGAAGTGCGGCAACAGCAGAGGCCGGAGACTCAGAGGAAATGCTTGACAGGCCCAGAATGTTGTCAGTAGGGGACGACGAAGGAACAGAAGAAACGCCTTTCCCCTTCCGAATGGTAGAAAGAGGCGGGGAAGGACCCGCAGCAGTCTTAGATTTCTTCCGAGCAGGAGATGGGACAGGCGTTCCAGAAGGGGTCGGACGCTTGCCCCCGGTCTTTGAGGGGACACCCCCAAATCCCTCAGGCTCAGTCCTCACAGGGGCAGGGGCACCTTCACCAGAAACCTCTGGGCTCTGATCCTCTAAGAGGATGATCTCCATCCCTGTCCCAGAGGTCTCCTTGTCTTCAACAGGGGACTTAAATTTCCCCCCTAACACCTCCTCAGTAGAATGGGCGGCACCCTGCCCCACTTGTTCAGTAGCTTGGGTCTGCTCCACAATAGCTAGGGAAGTTTCCCTCACGACCTCTGAGGAGGCTGGAACGGATTTAGACCCTTCAGTAGGCGTCGAGGTTGAGCTCGACCCACCATGACTAGATGGCCGAGCTGATTTGTTGCTGCGAGAGCTCGGCTTGGAAGTCCGAGAAGAAGCTTTGACGGGAGGTCGGCTGACCTTCTTGGAAGAAGCGGCCTGAGCCAGCTCTGCAGCAATCTCAGTTACAGAACGCCCATCCCCAAAGGCGTCAAAAATTGCATGCATGTTCTCCCGAGACAGGTCAAAATTCTTGGGGAATTTGATGCCCTCCATTCTAACCTCAGAAGCTGCAAGAAACAAGAAGTTATAAAGAGTCAGCATACTTCCTGATATTATGAGCAAAGAAGAAACAGAATAGCCGGACAAAGCACTATACCCGTGTCCTGGATATCCCTAAGGTTGGACGCAAACATACACTTCTCGACATCATACTTCCTCTCAACGGAAGTCAGTCGAAGCAGCCCGACCTGCTCAATAAGACTCAATGTGGGCAGATCGTTGCAGCCCGGAAAGATCTCCCCCCACCTTAGGTCCACATCCCACGATCGGCAGGACCCTAGTTTTAACTCCGCCACAAGGAAATTCTCTACCCATCCCTTTATAGAATCCTTGTAGCCCGTAAGAAGAGACAGCCCATTACGGGGGGAAAAGTAATAGAAGTTTTGCTTCGCCCTAACCAGGCAGCAAAAGTGACAAACAGATAGGCCGTAGGTGCGAAACCCCAACCCAGACAGATAGACTCGAAACAGGACATGAATAAAATGGAATTTGGGGATAACATTCGAGGAGTTACCCCAAAGTATTCAAAAACCTCAACAAAGAAAGGGGTAAAAGGAAGCGGTAGACCAAATTCTCTCTGCTTCAGGAAAAACACTATGCTACGAACCTCTTGGGGATCCACTAAACCAGGAGGGCGAGGGTAAGGAAGAACTATCCTCTCATTTGGAAGAGGTGCTCGAATAAGATACAACGGAGTATCTAAAAGCCTCCGGGAAATGTGATTAGTTATGTTGGAAGGTGTAATATGCGACTCAAGGTCAAAAACATCAGGAAGCTTTGAACTTGCCATGGAAGAACAAGGAAGCGTACCTGAGAACACGATGGGATGAAAAACCGTACAAGGAGTTGCAGGAAGACAGAGAGCAGACAAGAGCTAGTTCTTCAAAAGACAAAAGGAATTCGAAAAGAAGGGCAATTATGAGGCAGGGCGTTGATCTGAACAGTTTTGTCTTGGAGCGGCGCGATCATTAATTGTTCTCGAAGTTTATCCTCTCAACGGTTAGGTAATAACCGGCGAGACGGTAAAAGGGGCAAAAGGATGATCGCTGGGTTTATCTACATCTATCAAGGGCCAAGTATACGATGACAGCCCATCATTTAAAAGCCCATTCGCCATCCACATAATACAGGCCCAACTCATCAGTCAGAGTAACTTAGCCTACTACTTTACCATCCTTATGGTAAAAGCCGAGGAAACAGAGGGGCAAGTCATGAAAAGACTCAAAAGTACAAGCAAATGGGAGCATGATAAAGGTCAGACCTGCTCATCACTTAAAAAGTTATAAGATTTGATTTATCGTTATTAAACAAAGGGTGCGAGATCGGAAAGAGGCGCTAAGAGCACCTCGGAATCATACAAAGCTGAGAGCTTAGAGTTCAACTCATCAGAAGCCGAGCTAAGAGGTTGGATTAGTCCAGCTCAGACAGCATGACTTGAGAGCTCGGCCAGCTAAAAAAAAACTCAGAGCTCATTTCACTAAGCAAAGACAGAACTCTCAGGTCGGCCAGTCCAGCTCGGACAACATGACCTGAGAGCCCGGTCGGATGAAGGAGACTCAAAGCTCAATTCATCGAAGTAAAGACCGAGCTCACAGGTCGGTCAGACAGTCCAGTTCGGAAACTTGAAAGCCCAGTTGGCTAAGTGGATCCGGAGTTCAACTCATCAGAGCTCGCAGATAGGTTAGATCAGCTCGGGAAAAAGCGGGACAGAGCTCAGTTGGTTAAAATTATAAGGCGAGCAATCTAAAGTATTTCACACATGATAAAAGAAGAACAACTTAAGCATGAGAGCAGAACAAGAACTTCATTAAAAGAAAAGCACATTACAGCACATTACAAAGGCCTACACTACGGAATGAAAGACTATCCTTAAAGGATTTACATATCCAGATACTTCATCATCTACGATTATCACCTACCCTACTATTCTAGTCTTCAGCTCGGAGGACTTCTCGTAGCTCGGAATGAGAGTTTTTCAGAAAAGGCCAAGATCTGTCTCGCTACTATAGGAGAACTGAACAAGTTGATTCCCATAAGCATTTCTCACTGTTCCCCTGGGCAAACGTCCGGTTATCCGAATGTGATGCACGGTACATTCGGACAAGCTCAGATATTGTATGCCGGCCGTGCACCACACATGAAAAACATAAGTCTTCGAGGCTATGGCCCCGAAGAGATCGCGAAGTACACATTCGAAGAAATCGCTGGAGACCTGGCTGAGTGCAGCAGATCCCAGTCTCACGTAATACTGGTACTTCACACCAAAGGGAATAATAATACTGGTACTTCACATCAAAAAGAACAACAAGCTGAGCGCCGGCGCCACTCCCATTTATATCAAAAGAGGACAACAGGGGCATCGAGGAAATTCCCTTTTTCTCCGCGGAAAAAGGTGAAGTTAGAACGAACCCCTCAATAGCCCAGAACTTCTTTGGAGCCCGGGCAACAAGCAGAGGAGGAGGCCGGCCAGACGACCTGGGTAAAGCAATTTCAGCAGCTTCCCGAATGGTCCCACCCTTCGGCTGCCATACCAGAAGGATCTTCAATGCACCATCCAGACGCCTTAGAGGTAACATCAAATTTTCAAGAATTTTAAGCTGACCCATTTTTATTTCAGGAACTGCAAAAAGTTTCAAAACAGAGACAAGTCAGAAACAGTTCTCCCTTAAGATGATAAGAGCAAAATCAAAACAAACCTCTGAGGCACAAGGCAATCTGTTTGAAGAAGGCATCGGATAGACCTGCCACAGATAAAACAAGACTTTCTCGCTTCAACAGAAGGCTCAAGAATGAAGAAAAGCTGGCGCTGATATATACTCGGAGCCTGAGGACTTAGCACGGGGCAGAGTTACACTAGACTCTAAGCTAGTGGTGTCAGATTTCTAAAAGATATTCACAGAAAAGGAAAGAAAGGAGATGTCCAGATAATGATGACAAGAAAGTAAAGGCGGCAGAGGACAAGAAGAATAGAGAAAAGACAGAAAGAGGAAAGAGCAGATAGAATTCAGAAACTGCGCAACGACGGAAAGATGAAAGGATATTATTAAGGCACCTGAACCCGAACAGACGCGATCATAATAGTTCTTGGTATTCACCCCCTCGGCAGTTGGAGCAATAACTGCCGAGAAGGTGAAGGGGCAATTGATGACCGCTGGATTCCTTCACCCCGGACCAGAGGCTTGACCACAGCCCAAGGCCCATGACGTAGGGGCCCACACACCTGATATACATAACAAGTCTGGCTCATCCAACCTTCAAGACCGGGCTCGGCCCATCTTCCTCACTCAAGCCAGCCCGGCCCGCACGAAGCAGGCCCTCTCCACTCAGGCTTAGCATCTGGCCGAACTCTCAGCCCAGCCCAGGATCCGGAATAATATTCACCAGACAGCCTGGCAGATTCGCTCGAACGTACGCACGAGGAGAATCAGAGGCCGTTACGCATGGAGCAGGCGGCTGATACCCTAGTACCTCCGAATCTGCATGGCAGAGACGCGTGGCCCAATCCTGGAGAGACCTTTACACGTCACCAGCAAGCAAGACAATGTATAAAAGAGGAGTCCCCTCCTCAGGAAACGGAGGCCTTATTCAGTAATACAAAACCCTTGTAAAACCCTATTCTATTGGATCTCAGATCATCAATGCTTATTAGAGATTTCAATCAAGTGCAATGCAATACTGACAGCAAAAGTGGCCATTTTATAGAAAAAAAAAAAAAAAAAAAAACTTATTAAGTTCAGTCTACGTTACAATACAAATGAGTGAATTCTATAATATAAAATTTAAGTGCGAAAAGCGAAAAAACAAACAGAATTAATAATATATAAATTCTAACTATTGTTTATTAAATATATACATCTCTATGTATAATTAATAATTATAAAGTTAATATTCATATGAACACGTGTTTTTTTTAGTTTTACCTGATTTAAATAAGACTCAAAATTTATATTTTGAGTGATGAAGGAGCTATCTCTTTGTTTAATTGAAAATAAATCCATATGAATGTGAGTGAGGGAGCGTAATCTTCCTAAAGCAACCAAAGTGAGGGAGCGTAATCTTCCGAAAGCAACCAACAATCCCTGCTTAGGCTATGCTTCTCACCATCTCAAGATCTTCCACTACTTCCTTCATTGTTGGTCTCTGTTCTCCCTCTAATCTCAGGCAACTCCTTGCGATCTCTGCAACTCTCTCAAGCTGCTCAGCATTTCCTTCTTCTTTTACTCTATCCTCCAAAATTTCAAATAGGCGACCATCTCTTAATGAAGAGATGAAATACAAAGCCAAACTCTTCTCCGCACACTCGGAGCAAATTGCCTTTTTTCCAGTAAGCAACTCCACAAGAACAACTCCAAAACTATAAACATCACTCTTTTCAGTTAATATTCCTGACTGGAAGTATTCAGGGTCCATGTATCCAAGTGTCCCTTGAACCAACGTAGATATTTGCTCTTCATCAAAAGGAACCAATCTTGAAACTCCAAAATCAGATACTATGGCAGTGAACTTATCATCTAGTAGTATATTGGCAGATTTAACGTCTCTGTGAATGATTTGCATTGAATGCATATAAGCAAATGCTCCTGCAGTCTCCTCTGCCATCCTTAGGCGAGTTTCCCATGGTAACGTGTGGGCACAACCATCGTCGTGAATATGGTGGAAGAGGGTGCCATTGCTGATAAATTCATAAACTAGTAATGGAACTGAAGTCTCTAAACAACAACCCAAGAGCTTCACCACATTTGGGTGATGGATTTGAGAAAGAACAATCACTTCATTAACAAATTGCTCAATTTGGGTTCTATCAATAGCCTTGGACCTCTTAATGGCAACTATCCTCTCATCTGATAAATTTCCTTTGTACACTACACCAAAACCTCCTTGGCCAATGACCATACTCTTGCTAAAGTTATTAGTTGCCTTCTTTAGTACTTCTTCTGTAAATATTTTTGCTGCATCCGTTGAACTTTTGTGTGTGAGTAATCTTTGCAACAAGAATCCTCCGTTTTGCTCGAAAAATTCTTTTCTAAGCCTTGTTTGACTTCTTCTTTGTATTATCAAAATAGAAAAAGAAATGCCTGCAAAGAGAACGACAAGGCCGATGCTCGTACCTACATGAGAAAAACACATTATATATACACAAATCTGCAAGAAAAAAAAAATCTAGGAACGTTCTGAAAATTTCAGAATACTTACCAGCAATGACCCCAATGTGTGATTTCGTAGTAGCAGAGCAACCATTTCCATCTTTTCTGCCGTCCCCGTGATACCCTTTAGGGCAAGAACAAGTGTAATTGCCCACAGTGTTCAAACAAATATCTGTGCACTTGTTGAGGCTTGAAATTTCACATTCGTTTACATCTGACACATTTGAAATATATCAGTAGACATCATACAAGATTAATGCTAGACCATTTGATCAGTAGCTACGGTCGAGTGCATGTTTTGCTATGCAAAGGTAAAATTTCAGTTTTTGCTATGCCCCTTGTAAAGTAAAAAAAAAAAAATTAAAAATTAAAAAAAAAAAAAAAAACTTTCAATGAGAGCAGGATCATGTCAGAGATGGGGAAGAAAAACAGAAGGAGAAGGATAGATATACCTTTGCAGCCATTAACAAGGTATGGATTCCCCCAATAACCCTCAGAGCAGTTGCAGCGGTAGCCGGGACCATTATCAGAATCATAGCATATGCTTTTATTGTCCTTACAAGCATACGTTTCCTGATTCTTTCGTGCATCATCGCATGTTTCATTCCCAATAGCCCAATCAAGCACCACAGGAAATATTGTTTCATTTCGTAAATCAGCTAAATCCAATGTTGAGAAATTGTATGCATTCGCCTCAACCACAAAGGCATAGCTACAGGGATTAAAGTCCCATACTATTGAGTGGCTA
Source organism: Manihot esculenta (assembly GCF_001659605.2). Taxonomy (NCBI): domain Eukaryota; kingdom Viridiplantae; phylum Streptophyta; class Magnoliopsida; order Malpighiales; family Euphorbiaceae; genus Manihot; species Manihot esculenta. The sequence goes on along the minus strand of NC_035162.2, from coordinate 13,557,098 downwards.
AAAAAACTGTATATACTCACTTCAAACTCCAATACATCTTTGGGAATGAAGGTCTGACAACAGCCCATTCCGATGCATGACCCATTCACCACATCTCCAAATTCTCCACAATAAGATATACACCCAGCTGCATATTCTTTTGCCTGAAAGCCTTGAATGATCGTGTCAGTGTCGCAACCCACGGCGGTGAACTTGTTCTCAGTGTAGGAAAGGGGAAATTTGTCCAAGGAAAGGTCAGATGTTTGGGATATGGTGGAGTGAAAAGAAGAATCGTAACAATCATATGCTGGTGAAGTAGAGATTCGAAGTTGGCCCTCCACCGATATGCTGAGAACTGTTATATTGGTTTCTCCAAGGAATGCTTCATAATTATTTGAAGCATTACATGTTATGAGGAAATCTTTGTTTAGATAACATCCTTCTTTTGTCCCAAATGGAAATGGAATGTTTAAGTCTCCGCAGCGGTCTGGGCAACCGGGCATCGGTTGGGCACTAGCTTGGGTTGTTTCTGATGCTGCTGCTAATGCCACTGCAAGCAAGAGGAGTTGCTGAATAGTTGCGTACTGCGAATTGATCTCCATGAGTGGCTTTATTTTTCGTTTGAATTCTTTGTTTAAGATCTTCTTCTGAGATGGTGATTATGTAAATTACCCAAGATTTATGTAGAAACTCCAAACTTTAATCGCTTCATTGCATCCATCGAAGACTTGAAAAAAAAGACAAACGAGAGCATGCAAACAAGAAAAGCTTCTTTCATTGGTGGCTTAAACTCTAAAATCTAAATTGTATCTATCATGACTTTGATATAAAAATTTATAATGGATTATATTTAGATAAAAGAAAGCAGATTCTATACAGAGGAAAGAATACATAAATGACTAAACTTGTAAATTTATAAAAAGGAAAATTAAAAAAATGTAATTAATTATCGTCGAATACTAAATATTAAGAGACGATAATTTTTTAATAATTACTGGTTTAATTATTAAATATTAATATAAATAAATAGCTATCATACAATAAAAACATTATTTTAGTTTAATTCAAACACTAACTACTGCCACTAATATTGTTTGCAGAATACAATCAAAAAGTTGGCTTAAATATCAAAAAGTTGACCATATTCACTGCCAAAAGGTAAATGGTTATCCTCAATCATAACAGTAAATATAACTATTTAGATTGCCTCGCAAGTTTTCATCAATATTATTTAATTAATATAAAATTTAAAAAATTAAAAATTAAAAATTATTATTAAATTTTAAAAAATTAAAAATATCATAAATAAATTAAAAAAAATAACTATTTATAATGGTAAAAAATTTTAATGAGAAAAATATAAAAAATTATTAAAATTAATTAAAATATAAAATTAATTTCTAAATAATAAAATTTGAATATGTAACTTTTGACAGCCGAATAACTCATTAAATTTTTAAAAATAGTCGATTTCGAAATTTTTTTCATAAAACTATTATGACCTCCAATAAATAATGTAAATAGAAATTAAATTTGGTTCAAGTTTTATTTCAAATTCAAAACTAATTATTTTATATTATATAATTTTTAAAATAATTTATCATTATTACCTTAAATTTATTTTTGTAATAATAATTCAACCATGCAGCATCCTCTTATTAATTTTGTAAATTTACACTTGACAATAGTTAACTATATATTTTATATTTCTCTTTATCCGTATGATGTTGTATTAGATTTTGCTCTTTCTTTTTAATTCTCGAAGTCGCAAATTCTTGTTTACATGATCAGAAAGGTTTTCAAGTTATTATTTGGGCTAACAAAGTTCAAGTGTGACATGAAAAAAAAAAAAAAAACCTCTCTTATTTATGTGAATTTACTTATTATTTAAATGTTCATAAAAATTATTCAAGAACTCTCTAAACTTTTCAAATTGATCTCTTTTTTTATTATAAATATGGCAACAAGACAGCATATTCTCTTGCTTCCAAATCACATTAAGACCCCAATTTTCTTTATAATCCATACTATCAATTATACTTTATTTTTGGTAATTTATCTTTCTTAAATATATCAGTTATTTTTTCTGGCAAAAAAAATTGTGAAACATAATACTTAATATTGTATTAATAATTAATTAATAAAATAAAATAATAAAGTAAAATAATAATTTATTAGTAAATATCTATAATCAAATATACAATTTAAGATATATAGCAATAACTTATTGGTAAAAATGTTGAGTCAAATATATAATTTATAATAATATCTACAATTAAAATGTATCCTTAAATATAAAATACTTAAATAACTTACTACTATCTGATAATCTGAGATCCTATTTTAAATAACTTACTACTATCTGATAATCTGAGATCCAGAGAAATAGGATTTTTACAATGGGCTCTGTAAAACTCTAGAAAAACTTAAACCTAGAAGAGAGAGATCCTCCTTTTATAGCTTTCTTTTTGTCCGCTAGTGACGTGCCAAAAGAACGAGTACCAGTAGTCCATCTGTCCCTGCCACGCTGATACAGACGTACGTGGGAATCAAATCTCTGCCCCATGCGTAACGACCTCTGATTCTCCCTGGCCACGGATGGGCGGGTCTGCAAGATGAACGGATGGGTCTTACTCTGGGTTCCTGGTTGGGCCGGCCAGGCTGGGCCGGGTGAAGGGAACAAGATTGGGCTGAAGAGGGGCTCCCCTACGGAACTGGAGAATGGACCATCCCGGTTGAGGCGCGTCAGGAGGGAGCCCGGCCTTACCATTTGAATAAACCAGACCTTATCCATACTAAGGGCTCTAAGATGTCTGAGTAATGGGCCGATATCGTGGGCCTTATCTCTGATTCGGACGAAGAAATCTCTCGGTCATCAATTGCCCCTTTACCCTCTCGGCAGTGATTATCTGACTGTCGAGGGGGTAAATATCGAGGACCATCATGACCACGCCGCCCAAGGACAGTTTCTTCTAAGACGCTTGGACGCCCTTCTGTCTTGTTACCGTTTCGAATTTTGAACTCTTTCTGCCTTCTTGGAGCATTTGCCATCTTTGATTCCTTACGCCACTCGCCTACTTCGTCTTATAGCTTCGGCCATTGTTAAGGTACGCTTCTCTTCTTCACTCCCCATGGATAGCCCCAAAATTCCTGATATTCTCCGGATCAAGTCTAACGTTACCCCATCTTCCTTAAAAAAACTTTTTCTCTCGGGAGTATTTGGATACTCCCCTTTTTTGCATTCGCGCTCCCCTCCCGTATGAAAGGATTGTTCTTCCTGATCCTCCTCCCTCTGGCTTAATTGATCCTCAGGAGGGTCTTAGCTTGGTATTCTTCGCTAAACAGAGGGAGTATGGTTTAACCTTTCCTTTTTTGCCTTTCTTTACCCAGGTTTTCCGACATTATCGTATAACCCCTCGGATGTTGGTCCCCAATTCCATCTTGTTCATGTCCTCTTTTGAATCTGTGTGTCTAAGTTGGGGATTTACACCCACGGTGTCTTTGTTTATGTCCTTCTTTCGATTGGTCAGGGGAATCCAAAATTTTTATTACTTTTTCCCTCGTGGGAAGCTTTCAATTTTCACGGGTCACAAAGACTCAATAAAGGGCTGGATGGAGGGCTTTGCAGTAGTGGAGCTTAAGAGGGAGTCCGGACTTGTCTGGGACTTAGAGCTCTCATGGGAGGATGTTCCACTGGACTGCAATGACCTATCCTAGCTAAGCCTCACCGAGCAGGTCGGGTATATTCGACTGACTTCTGTCGAAATGAAGTATGATGTCGAGAAGTGTATGTTTATTTCTAATCTCCGTGATATCAAAGACGCGGGTACTTGACTCTTCTCAGTAGCGCTACTCTGCTTTAGATTTGTGTGACTGGTTACCTGATTTTGTGTTGATTTTTGGATTTTTACAGCTTCCCAGGTGAAGATGGACCAAATTAAACCCCCTAAGAATTTTTGTCTGTCCCGAGAAAGCATGAACGCCGCGCTGGACATTCTGCGTGCAGGAGGACGCGTTTCTGAGGCTACCGAGGAAGTAGCTCGGGTCATTGCTTCTACCATAATGAGCCGACCTCCCAGGTTGACCTCTAAGGGTACTAGACCTTCCAAGCCCTCCCGAAGCGGCCAAGGGAGCTCGGCTCCTTTCCCTTGTCAAGCCTCCGGGCCTCGACGAACTGACAACACACAAGCTGCGGGGGATTCGAAGGTTATTGCCAAATTGGCTGAAGGTCCTGGACTCGTGAGGACGGACGATCTTCATTCTTCTGCCGATGTTTCCGTGGAGCTTTTGGAAATTGTCCCCATTGATGAGGGGGGCCCTGAGGACAAAAATGAGGCGAATTCGAAAGGACAAGATGCCCAAAAAATTCCTTCCGAGGTCGTCTCAGCAAAGGAGGCTGTAGCTGGGCCTACAGAGGTGGCCCCTCTACAGGGGTCGATGGTTGTTCCTCAAGGCGTGGCCAAAGGGATCGGGAGCAAGCGTCCTTCTCCTGCCGAAGAACTCGGCCCGACCCCCTCTTTGAAGAAAGCCCGAACCTCCGGGGGTCCTGCCCCTCCCTTGCCTCCTTTGGAGAAAACGAAGACTTCCGTGGTGCCTCTGCTATCTGCCCCGGATAATGATATATTAAATGCAGAAGACATCACGCATCAGTCTCTGGCAGGTGTCGTGGCAGAGATTTTGCGAGAGCGAATGTTCGGAGGAACCACAGATGCTTCAGACTCTCGTCTACTGGCCTTGACTGGCCATTTGGCAGGCTTCACATGGGAGCAAGCAACCTTCCGTTCCTTACCACGAGAGGAGCTCGGAGAGAAGATCAGGGAGATGCTCCTGATGGTAAATTGCCCCTTTTGCTCTCACTTTGATTCTTTTAATTTCTTTATCCTTATGGACATTTCCTTTTCGCATTAGGCACTGGGCCTTTCCATGGAGGCTGATGCTCGTGACCTCTCTCTACGAGAGTCTGTAGACCGTAGGATTGAGGAAGCTCGTCGAGAAGAGAACCTATCTGCAACCATTGATGCCCGAGGCAACCTCGCGGCAGCCCGAGAGCATACGGCGTCTCTCCAGACGGAGCTGTATGCCGCTTATGAGGCCTTAAAGAGGGCCGACGGAAAGGTAGCCGATGCAGAGGAGTATGCCAAGTCCGTGGAGACAGAGTTGTTTAACACCCGAAGACTTCTTGAGGAATCTAATGAGAGAGCAGCTGCAGTTGAGGCTCGTTGTGAGGGGGTTTTGAAGCAGCTGTCTTCGGCAGTGGAGGGCCTTCGCGAGAGGGATGAGGCTATAAGCCAGAAGGAGGAGATTCAGCGCCAGCTAGAGCAGCTGAAGGTAAAATTGGACTCTACCTCAGCTCTGAAGGACGAGGCCTTAGCCCGCATCGTAATTTTAAGGCAAGAGCTGAGTGGGCAAGCTGATAGCATCAAGGGTCTAACTTCGGCGGCAGAAGAGTTTAAACTTCAAAATTAGCAACTGCGCCAACAAGTCACGGACCTAGAGACGAGGTGTTCAGCCCTGTCTGAAGAGGCCAAATTAGCCGAGGATAAGGTCCGGCTGGAGATTGAAAAGCACTTGAAGGAGTATAAGAAGTCCCCTGAATTGAAGAAAGAGACCCAACAGGCCTGTGAAGCTTACCTCCAAAATTACAAGGATTCTTCTGAGTTAAGAACCGAGATAGCTGAGGCCTGTGAGAAGCGACTTGCAGAGTATAAAGCTTCGGATGAGATGAAAGAGGCCATATGGTATAAGGGTCTCTGCATGTTTGTCTCCGGCTTCAACCGGGGTTTAAGAGAGGCCAGGCATAATCCATCTGTTCCCCTGACCGTACTCCGAGCTAAAGAAGAGGATTCCGATGGTGAGATCGTGGCTTACGGGGAGGACGATATGCCTCTGCCCAAACGGACTTCTCTTGCTAAAGTTGGGCCTTCTGAGGCAGGATCCGAGCTGAACACAGAGAATGTGGAAGTCCTCAACCCTGAGGTAGGCGTCGCCGAGCCTCAGAAGGAAGGTATAGGATCCGAGCTGAACACAGAGAATGTGGAAGTCCTCAACCCTGAGGTAGGCGTCGCCGAGCCTCAGAAGGAAGGTATAGGACTAGGAGGGGGAGGTGCTGGACTTCCAGGGCTGGAGATCGTTCCTTTTGTAAATGCCGGGGAGTCTGAGCGGGAGGAGGTCGGACCTCCCTCGGGTAGCAATGTAGACAGTGTAAGCGCAGATAGTGTAAATAGGGTGAGGGGTAATATAGATACTAATGTAATTGAGGGTGATGCCCCTAAGCATGTGAGTCCTTTGAGGACAATCTTTCCTTCCGAAGAGTAGAAATAGACTGTAATTGTTTTTTCCTTTTAATGACATTTTAGTTTTCCAAGTGTATGGATGTTTTGATTTATTTTACTTGTTATTCCTTTGTTTATGATTTTCTTCTCCTCCTGGGGCATTCTCCCTGCAGGTCTTTTCCGAGCTGGACTAACTTTATCCGTGAGCTCGGTTTTCAATGGAGGGTTGAATTTTCCACAGGCCTTTATGGTTTTATTTGTGACTTCCTTATGACAGTAAATCTGATCATGTACCTCTTAGGGGAATAAGCAGGGCTGACTTTCTGCTTTGAACTCCGTTCTGCTATGGACCGAGGTTGGGACCTTGTCTGTCCAAGTCATGGGATTTTCCTTCGGCTTCATGAAGCCCTGTATCTTTCTATTTGTCTGTCAGACCTTCCGAGCTCGTTTATGAGTTTAATCCATGAGCGAGAACAGTTTGTCGCTACTTGGGAGTTGTTACTGTCTCTCAGGTCCCACTGCTTTTTCGGCAGTTGTTTCAGGAGGGGCGAGAGGGTAAACCCTTGAAGTCTCTATACTCCTCAGGTCAATACTTCAAGTTTAGAATATGCTGACACATCCTTGACGATGTGAATGGGCTGGGCCTTGGTGATGCAGGATGCTTAAAGGTTTCTAAGTAATGGCCAGGCGTCATGGGCCAGGGCCCTGTTCGAGGCGAGGGAACCCAGCAGTCATCGTCGATTGCCCCTCTACCTTCCTGTTAATTATTATCTGACTGTGCAGGTTTCCAGAATCATTATGACCGCGTCTGTTCACGTTCAGCTTTCCCCATAAATTCTTTTCATCTTATTGTTGCCTCACTTTTCGAATTTTCTCTACTCCTTTCTATCTTCAGCTTTCTCTTGTTCTTCGTGTACGTTGTCACATCTATTTTCTCATCTTTTTCCTGCGGGATGTGCAGTCTTTCTCTTTTCGTGAATAGCTTTTAAGAATTCTGCTGCCGCTGGCCTAACGTCTAGCATCACCCTGCTCAGAATTACAGCTTTACTTTTTGGGATATATACGTTGGTGTCCTTCCCTTACCTCCTGGAGTTCTTTAGTAATTCAGATTGGCTTTTCAATTGAGGATCTCTGGTCTCATCTTCCCCATGTCTTTTTTTCGTACTGTTTACCTAAGCGAGTCTTTCATGTCTTCAAGGTGTCCCTTCGGTGTTCCACAAGAGGTTGAGGTTGTATTATGCAGATCGTCAGGCCGGCCCCCTCCCCTTGCTTCCTTCGGAAAGGAGGAGAAGACTTTCGTGGTGCTAACATTCACTTGTTCCATTGCTCTTCAGAATATTTCCCCAATTTTCTGGTGTTGCCTTCATTTGTTCCATTGCCCTTCAGAATACCTTGCTGGTTTTTTGTTGGCGCTTCGGACAGGTGAACGGGTAGTGGTGCCGATCTCCCTGGGACTTTAACTCGAAGACTTATGTTTTTCATGAGATCGGCATATAATATCTGAGCTCGTTCGTATGTATCGTGAATCACACCTCAAGACGGAGCTCAGCCAGCTTACGAAGTTGATTTTCCGAACTATAAGATTTTCTCTGAATCGAAAGCTAATATAGTGGGGTAGGCGATAGTGATGTAAACGTAGATGATGATTTATCTGGGCATGTAAATCCTTTAAGGATAGCCTTTTATCCCGTAGTGTTGGTGTTTGTGACATGCTGTAATGTGTTTTTCTTTTAATGAAATTTTTACTTTGCGTTCATACTCGAACTGTCTTTTCTTTATCATAAATGAAGTACTTAGATTGCTTGCTCCGTAACTTTTCCCGAAGGATCTGCTGTATTGCTTTCTCCTTCTTGCCCCTTTAATCGTTCAGAGCTAGAGTTCATTCAGTTAACTGAGCTTTTGACTTACTTTTTTCCGAGCTAGACTAGTCGTACTCGTGAGCTCTGTCGTAATGATGGACAAGGTTGATCTTTCTGCCTTTAGCCTTGTTTTGACAGGAATTGGAGCTGAGGTTTTATCTATTCATGCCGCTAAATGTTCCTCGGGTTGCCCCCTTACCTGCTTCAATGTTTATTACATAAAGATTGAGGGAGTAAATCTCTATATTGCATTTGTACTTGCACAGTTTTGGTTTAGGCGTTTTGACTCCGCTATTTGATTTGACTCAGCTTTCTCATGAGATCGGAACTGTATTTTATGAGTTGTTCCGGTGCATGATATTGGAAATTTTCGCTCCGGGAGGTTATTAAAACCTTCATTGACCGTTCTCGTTTTTCCGGGAGTTCTAGGGGATCCTAGTTTTCTTTGTTTTCCCGGGAGATCTTGGGAATTTCGGTCTTCTTTGTTGTCCCGGGAGATCTTAGGGATCCCGGTCTTCTTTGTTTTCCCGGGAGATCTTGGGGATCCCGGTCTTCTTTGTTTTCCCGGGAGATCTTGGGGATCCCGGTCTTTTAATTTTTAAGTTTGAAAGTAGCAAAGAGATTGGATCATAACAGCGTCTATTTTATTGCTTTGTTTTAGAATACAATCTATCTTTTGTACTTAATAACATTTCAAGGAAAATACCTTTTAAGATGCTGAATATTCCAGGCGTGAGGTTCAGGGTTTCCTTGCATATCCTCAATTCGATATACTCCTGGTTTGACCACTTTAGCTATTCTGAATGGGCCTTCCCAAGTCGGTGCTAGCTTTCCTATTGCCGCTCTTCTTCCTGTAGCCTCTAGATTTCGTAGGGCCAAATCTCCTACCTTCAGGCTTCTTTCTCTAACCCTTTGATTATAGTAATGGGCAGCTCTTTGCTGATACGCGGCAGTTCGAACTTGAGCTTCCTCCCCGACTTCCTCAAGAGCATCCAGGTTGCTTCTTAACTTGTCTTCGTTGGTGCTTTCACTGCTGAATTGAACTCGATGTGTAGGAACTTGTAGCTCGACTGGGACTACGGCCTCAGTACCGAATGCGAGTGCAAAAGGCGTTTCCTTAGTGGATGTTCTGGGGGTAGTTCGCAGTGCCCACAGGATGCTGTTGAGCTCTTCTGCCCAATTTGCTTTTGCCCCATCCAGTCGTTTTTTCAATCCTTGGAGGATGGCTCGGTTGGTAACCTTTGTCTGACCGTTGGTTTGAGGATGAGCCACCGAGGAAAATTTATGCCATATTTCCATGTTTGTCGTAAACGCTCGGAAAGTGCTGCAATCAAACTGCCTGCCATTATCTGAGATAAGTACCCTTGGTATGCCAAATCTGCAGATAATATGCCCCCATACGAAGTCTATCATCTGTCGAGCTGTTATCGTGGGTATTGCCGCTGCCTCCAGCCATTTTGAGAAGCATTCCACAGCCACCACCATGAACTTTTTCTGCCCCGTAGTTTTGGGAAAAGGTCCCAGGATGTCTATTTCCCATTGTGAGAACGGCCATGGACTGGATATGCTGGACTGAGGAACGGCCGGGGCATTGATGGCATTGGCGAACCTCTGACATACATCGCACCTGCTGACGAACTCTTTTGCTTCTTTTTTTACAGTGGGCCAGTAATATCCTTGCCTGAATATCTTATTGGCCAATGTTCCTGCTCCTTCATGAACTCCGCACGTCCCTCTATGTATTTCCTCCATCACCTTTATTGCCTCTTCCAGGCTCACGCATCGGAGCCACGGGCTGGATTTTCCTCTTCGGTATAGGGTCCCCCTTACCACCTGGTAGTTAGCCGCTCGGGCTGCTATCTTTCTTGCTTCATCCTTGTTTTCGGGGAGCTTTCCTTTCTCTAAATATTCCAGGTACGGAGTCATCCAAGTCTGGGTTCGTTCTGCCTGCAATACCATGTTTGTCTTACTAAAAGCAGGCGTATTGACGTGTTGTATGTACACCTCATCAGGGAGCTGCTCTAATTCTTCTTTGGTTAACCGACTAAGCAAGTCTGCTTCTTCATTTTCCTCCCGTGGTATTCTTTGAAATTTGACAATAACTCCTCGATCCGTGAGCTCGGCCTCTATCACTTTCACCTTTGCTAGGTAATTCTGCATGGTTGGATCCCTGGCTTGATATGCCCCAGTTACTTGATTGATTACTAGTTGTGAGTCACTATTCACCTCGAGGTCAGTTGCCCCCACTTCTATTGCGACCAACATTCCGTTTATTAGGGCTTCATACTCTGCTACATTATTGGAGGCTTTGAATCCCAAACGTAGAGCGTAGCAAACCTTGAATTCCCCGAGCCCCTTGAGCATTACTCCAGCGCCGCTGCCTCCAGCGCCTGAAGCCCCATCTACATATAACTTCCAATTGAAGTTCTGGGAGAGTTCTTCCTTTCTTTCTTCCCTCGACGCTCCTGAGGATGATTCTCCTTGTTTCTCATCGAATGTGCATTCCGCTATGAAATCAGCGAGGGCCTGAGACTTTATAGCTGTCCGAGGTCGATACTCTAGGCAATAAGGGCCAATCTCCACGGACCAAGCTAACATCCGACCTGAAGTCTCCGGTCTATGTAAGATCTTCTTCAGGGGTTGATCTGTCATGACAACTCCTTGGTGGCTTTCCAGGTAAACCCTAAACTTCCGGACTGCCAGCAGTAGAGCATACGCTATCTTTTCAATATTTAGATATCTGACCTCGTCATCTTTGAGCACCTTGCTGACATAGAAAACAGGCTTCTGCTCTCCTTCTTCCACCCTTACCAGTACGGCGCTAACTGCCTGTTCGGAAGCTGCCAGGTATATCAGAAGTTCTTCACCTTCTATGGGACTACTAAGCACATGAGGTGAGCTGAGATAACTTTTGAGTTCTTTGAAGGCTTCTCGACAATCTTCTGTCCATTCGAAGTTTGGCACTTTCCTTAACTTTCTGAAGAACGGTAGACACTTTTCTGCCGACCGTGACATGAATCGATTGAGTGCCACTACTCTCCCGGTCAGTTTCTGGACGTCCCTTACACAGGTTGGTTCTGCCATATTCAGTATAGCTTCTACTTTTTCCGGGTTGGGCTCGATGCCTTTCCCACTTACCATGTATCCCAGAAATTTTCCTCCTCTGATGAAGAAAGCGCACTTTGCGGGATTCAGCTTCATTCTGTACTGATCTAGTACCCCAAATACCTCCTTCAAATCTGCCATGTGTTGTTGGAAAGTTAGGCTTTTTACCACCATATCATCCACATACACCTCGACGTTTCTGCTAATTTGATTCTTGAAGATTTTATTCATCAGTCTTTGGTAAGTTGCCCCAGCGTTTTTCAGCCCGAAAGGCATAGCTCTGTAACAGTAAGTCCCATCTTCGGTTATGAATGAGGTCTTCTCTTCATCCGACCTGTACATTGGGATTTGATGATAACCAGACATTGCATCCAAAGACGACATGTAATCAAAATCGGCCGTAGAGTCGACCATTTTATTAATATCAGGGAGGGGATAACAATCTTTAGGGCAGGCCTTATTTAGATCAGTAAAGTCTATGCACATCCTATATTTGCCATTGGCTTTTTTAACTAATACAGGATTGGCCAACCATTATGGGTACATAACTTCTCTAATAAAGCCTGCCTCCTCTAACTTCTGTACTTCCTCCTTGGTGGCCTGCTGCTTCTCCCTTCCTACTACCCTTTTTTTCTGTTTTACCGGTCTGGCTTCAGGGAGGACATTCAATCTATGGGTCATTACCCCGGGGTCAATTCTGGGCATGTCCGAGGGCTTCCAAGCGAAGCTTGACGCATGACCTCGAATCAAGGACATCACCTCGGCTTTCTGCTCCTTGGTGAGGCCGGCGTTGAGACTGAAGGCTTTGTTTGTTTCCGTTCCTGACAAGGAGAAGGTTTCCAGCTCCCCCACCGGCTCTGTCCTGGCCTCTGTTTTCTCATCTCGGACCTCCAGGACTTCTGAATCCATCCTTTCCTCTGTTGAGCTCGGCTCCGCTACGGTAGCCAGGTACACTGCCCTTGCTTCTTCTTGACTTCCCCGAACTATTCCCACCCCTGCTTCTGTGGGGAACTTCATTGCTAAGTATCTGATACTGGTGACAGCCTCAAAGTCAAACAACACAGGTCTTCCCAGGATCGCATTGTAGCTCAGGGGGAGTTTAGCTACTAGAAATACTGCATAATGGGTGCGAGTCCTTGGGGCTTCTCCCAGAGTAAGGGCTAGCTTTACCTTTCCTTCCACCGTCACTGGCGTTCCTCCTATCTCTTTAATCGGGGCCTGATCTCGGATTAACTGCTCTTCAGGAATACCCATCTGCTGGTAGACTCGGTAAGGCAGCAGATTCACTTTGCTCCCATCGTCCACTAGAACCTTCTTTACCTTATAGTTGTGGATGATGGCTACAATGACGAGAGCATCATCATGGGGCATCCGAATGCCCTGAGCGTCTTCCGAGGAGAAAGAGACGGTTGTTGAAGAGTGTTCAACGACTTGCATGACCTCGGCGTTACTGTTTCCTTCTTCTCTGCTCCTCTTTTTCCCCCTTCGGCTCATTCGACCCCCCGTGCCTCCTACAATCATATGGATGGTTTCGCTGGACCCATCATTTGGGGGGTTAGCTCCCGTTCCTCGTGGCGTTTGAACTGTCGGAGTCGGCGGAGGCCTCTGTCCTTCCGGCTTCTTTACGAAGTTCTTGAGGTGACCCCTCTTTATTAACCTCTCGATCTCGGCAATTAACTGAAAACAGTTATTGGTATCGTGGCCATGCGTGCGATGATACTGACAGTACTTGTCAGGATTTCGTTGGTCTGCTTCAGCTCTTAGGGGCTTGGGCCACTGTAAGAATTCCTTATCTTGTACGGCTATGAGTACCTCGGCTCTTGAGGCGTTGAGTGGGGTCGGCTTCTCCGGGACCCAGGAGGGCCGTGATCTTTGTATTTGGTCCTGAGAAGGGAGGGGTCTTTGATCCCTGCGCTCCCAAGGCTGTTTATAGGGCTCAGGCCTTCTACCGTGCTTTCTCTCATGTTTCTCTAGCCTCTTTTCCTCCGGTGCTTTTCCTTTATCTGACAGTCCCCTAGCAAACCTGCTTGTTACCAAGGCGTCGTCCTGCCTTATGTACTTTTCGGCCCGCTTCATCAACTCAGCCAGTGAGGTCGGAGGCTTCCTGCTTAACGAGCCAAAGAACTCGGCGGAGGTTGTCCCCTTCTGCATGGCCTCTACTGCCCTTCCTTCGTCGAGTTCGGGGATTTGAAGGGCTTCTGTATTGAAACGAGCGACATATTCCTTGAGCGACTCTTCTCTCCTTTGCCTGATTGTTTTCAAGTAGCTCGTTTTCCTATCAGCGGAAACACCAGCAATGAAGCGGCTGATGAAACGAATGGCCAAGTCTCCGAAACTGTTGATGCTCCCAGCCTCCAGGTTATTAAACCATGCTCTTGCTGGGCTTGATAACGTTGTTGGGAATACCTTGCACATTAAAGCATCCGATAAAGTCTGTAGCTCCATGAAGGTCTTGTAATTAAGGACATGTTCTCGGGGGTTGCCAGTTCCATCGTAGGCAACCATAGGTGGCATCATAAACTTCTTAGGCACGGTCTCCTGTTGCACCCATTTCGAGAAAGGAGAAGAGGCAGGCAGGAGAGTTTGGTTCTGTTCCTTCATTCTCAGCTCGACCAGAAGCTGCTCTTTCAGCCTTTGCAGCTTTTGGTCTACGCTATCCTCCTCTTGCTTGGGTCTTTTTTCTAGGCGATATTCCTCCCCCTCTGCTTCGCCTCCTGTTTCCCTGGTGGTTCCGGCAGAATAGCTGTCGGCTTCGTCATTTTCTATCATCTCCCTCATTCTTCTCCCATGAACTCGAGCCTCCGGTTCTTCGTCTCCCCCGATTCTCCTCTCTCTTTCCCCAATGTCACGGCTGTCGGTTTGAAGGTGGTTATGGGTTGGTCGGGGCTCATTTGAACGGGGTTCTTCTACCACCGGATGTGCGTTCACTAGGGTGCCAAGGCCCCTTTGCTGCATTATCTGCCCCAACCAGTGGGTGGTGCTTTGTAACTGGAATGCGATAGTTTGGAGGTCCTGGTTAGACAAGGCCACTGCGGACGCGTTCCCTGTCAAGCTTGGCGAAGGGTTGAAAGAAATGGGTGGTTGGTTATTGGTAGTCGTAGGACTAAAAAAAGAGAACTGCTGTCCTTCTTGGGCAGAGTTCAGGTCGTTGTGGGTGCTATTGTTTTCAGTGGGGTTAGCCATTGTGGATCTCAGTGGGTTTTGCAAGAATGGAAACTCCGGTGATGAAAGATCAACCTCGTTTCCCACAAACGGCGCCAATTGATAATCTGAGATCCAGAGAAATAGGGTTTTTACAATAGGCTCTGTAAAACTCTAGAAAAACTTAAACCTAGAAGAGAGATCCTCCTTTTATAGGTTTCTTTTTGTCCGCTAGTGACGTGCCAAAAGAACGAGTACCAGTAGTCCATCTGTCCCTACCACGCTGATACAGACGTACGTGGGAATCAAATCTCTGCCCCATGCGTAACGACCTCTGATTCTCCCTGGGCATGGATGGGCGGGTCTGCAAGATGAACGGATGGGTCTTACTCTGGGTTCCTGGTTGGGCCGGCCAGGCTGGGCCGGGTGAAGGGAACAAGATTGGGCTGAAGAGGGACTCCCCTACGGAACTGGAGAATGGACCATCCTGGTTGAGGCGCATCAAGAGGGAGCCCAGCCTTACCATTTGAATAAACCAGACCTTATCCATACTAAGGGCTCTAAGATGTCTGAGTAATGGGCCGATATCGTGGGCCTTATCTCTGATTCGGACGAAGAAATCTCGCGGTCATCACTATCTATTAAATTTAAGATTTATATTTTTTTATATTTGACATTATTTATTTGACATTAATACTTTACTATTTAAATTTTTTAAAAAAAAATGAAAGTTGCAGTTCCAGGGAATTACTCCAGGATGAATAAAAGATCTTTTTATTTTTAAATATCTTATTCTATTTAAAAAATTAATTAAAAAAGTAACAATACTGGACATATCTTTGAGACGCATTCAGTGCAAACGCTTCTAATAAATACAATTGAAGATTCTAGCTTTTTTTTTTTCCTGAAAAAAATAGCCAAACAGGATTTATATTCACGGCTAGCTAAAAACAATAGTTTTTAAAATTCAATACCCAAAGTTTGATGCTAGATTCAATATTACTGATAGAAAGCACCAATTATACAAAGGAAATCTGCATAAAAATGCAACAATAACCCCATGCAATCACCAACAGTAATTGGCTTATTTATATACCACTTGCAGGCCTGATCTCTATCCCTTCAACAATCAGACCACGCTTCCAGTTAAGACGTTTCACTTCTAAAACACTGATTTCCAACTCTCCAGAGTCGCCTTCCTCATTCAAGAACTCACCCAATTCAATCTCCAGCCATCTATCTCCTCTTATTTTTGGATAGTTTCCACTGTCTTCTCTACTTGCTACAGATGCTTCATCAATATTATGCCTCCTAATTCGATTGTCCAAATAAATGGTACGCTTGCTGCTTCCGCTCTCAACAAGTCCCACTATGCCCTCTACTGGTCGGTCTTCGAATCCATTACCATAAGAGCCTGCTGTTAATTTGAACACCAGATAAGCTTTATATAATGTTCTTGGGGATAGCATGGAGGTGTTAATTTTGCCACGGATTTCGAACCAACACACAGCTTTAAGCTCTGCCACCTCTGTGAATCTGCACTTTATGCTATCATTAGTCCCTAAAATTGGCAAATTATATAATATACTCAGTGTACTGCATATATGTGCATCTTCACTCAGAAAAAGTTAGTTTTTTCTAGATTATAGAGCATTCAATCCACCTTTTATGAGTAGGCGAGTATATACACTTCGTGTACTGAATAATTTTCCAAATAAATATATCATATTATAAATGGCTATATATGTAAGAATCAGAAACTTCTTTTTGTTCAATGTAAGTTTGTAAAATTTCACTTTCACTAAAATGATTTTGTGTTTCAGTTGAAAATTTAAATTATTATAACCCACTGTAGACTAGTGGTCGTTATTAAGTTCTTGAACATGAAAAAAGTTCTGTTTTTGTTTTAATTGAATCCGCCTTAGTTAAAATGAAAGTATTGCTTCAAAACATAGCATAAAAATAAGAGTTTTATAAAATCCATCACCAAATTTTTCATTTGAAATACATGTCTTTCCGATATTTTCACAAAAAGTTCACATTATATCATCATATTTACTAAGCTTTTAAATTGCGGAATAATTTAATCCTATGAGTTATAAATCAAAGGGTGTCATATGCACATATTACCATAATAAGTTTTCCATTTCTATTTTCTATTGAAATTTAATTCCCTAGGAAAAAGAGGGAAAAGTGAGAAAGTTTGGACTGATTTTCTACCATTGTATTTATTTATGTTCTAAGGATTAAATTATTTTAGAGTTTACAAGTTTAAGGACAAATACAATGAGTATAAAATCAAGGAGGTAACACAAAGATTAGAAAAAATATACATTAAGCCTACATTTAACTTCTTATCTAAGTAAATCAAGAGTAGTCTAATCAGAAAGGTACACACAACAAAAAAGTTCAAACCGAGCATCTCCATGAGATCTATCATAACCCCAATTCATCATTGAGCTTTCATTAAATAATAACATAATCCTCATCTATTTCAAATTCACACACAGCTACATCAAAGACCATTTAAGCTTTCAATTTCCTTACCCAAAACTTCATATTTGTAACCTTGCCTGGATGAAATATCAGGAAAATATAAGAGATGAGAGAGAGAGAGAGAGAGAACCTGGAGCCGGGTACAGAAATCCACCGCCAATAAGCAGGAGTATCGCCCCAAACAATCATGAGATGCCGTGCAGAAATCATGTAGCATTTCTTCCCACTCCATTTGTCCAACGCAAAGCTCTGTTTAACGACAAACAAAGAATATACATATAGTAATAAAACAGAGAGATCTACAGCCACTGACTATGGACAAGATGCAAAAATAGGATGTCAACTTTACCATTTTGCCGTCGTCGATGAGGATTGGATTATCGCATAGGCTGAGAAATATGTGTTTCTTGGGAAGACGAGAAGACAGCAGAGAAGAATCAGACGATCGGGAAACAATAGACTGATAATCGGCAGGTAGGAACCTATTCCAAACGGTGTCGGATTTAGAAGCTTCGTTGAACGTTCGAGAAATGAGCGATAATCTGCATGCTTCCGGAGGGCTAGTAAAGGAAAGGACGTGAGCCACACAGCTTTCAGTTTCCGGCAATTTCGACATTTCTCTACTCGCTTAATTGGTACTTCTCTCTACAAAATGCACGGAGAAGAAAGAGCAATAGATTGCAGAGACTCTAGTCTCTAGCCGGCCGTAGTCAAAACTCGCTTAGCTGTTGCGCAAACACAATTCCCCTTCGGAGGACACTGTAAAAAATTGCAATTTTGGTAAAATCAATTTATCAATTATGGTACTAGGTTAGTTTCATTGATGAGTTGATAGCATCAGCATGTTCGATTTTGATCTTTATACGTTTTTTTAATTAAAAATTAAAATCAAAATTAAAATATGAAAATTAAAATTTCGGTTCTTTATATTTAAAATTAAATTTCAATAGATTCAAATAATTTTGATATAATTTAAATTCTTTTTTTAATTTTTTAATTTTAATTTTAATTTTAATTCAACTCTTAATTTTTATAAATAAAATTATAATATATTTACATTTATTTTAAAATAATAAATATCTAATATCAAAATAAGAGTAAAAATAATAATATTCACATTTAATATATTATATACAATACTAAGAAAATTATATTATTGAATATTATATTATTTTTTTATATAATTATTAATTATATAATTTTAATTAAAAAATACATATATATTAATATGTAAAATAATTATATTATTAATTTGTCATTTACACATATAATTAAAAATTATAAAGTGTTTAATACATTTATAATTGAGATAACAAATACATGCATATATATATCACATATTTAAATAGAATAAATTATAATTAATTAAATTATATTATTAAAATTTTTTAATAATTAATTAAAATATATTATAATATTATTAATAACTATTTAATAATTAAGAAAGAGTTATATTTAAATTATATGAATAATTTAATTTCTAAAAATAATTAAATAATATTAAATATAAAAATAATAAGAGAGTATATATTTACACTCATAATAAATTAAATTTTTATTAAATTTATGATAATTCACAAATAACTATTTTATTTATATTCTTATTTATTTATAATTTTTATGATATATTATTTATAATTTATAAAATTTAAATTTAAATTTTTTAAATAAAAGAATCTTACAATTTTGGTAGTATAATTTATAAAAATTATATTAAAAATATAAAATATATTATTATTAAAATTATATTATAAAACTATAATATTATTAAAATTATTAAATATATATACATATAATTAATTTTTTGATATAATTTCAGTATAGATTCAGGTCGATTTTAGCATAATTTTTAATAAAAAATTAAAATTAAATAGTTGAATATATTTAATTCTATATAATTTAATTTTTATAATATTTATTTTTTTTTTTTAATTTTTATACGATTCGATACTATTTTCGATTTGATTTGAAACCTCAGATTGTAACTCAAATGAAACGGCAGACCATTATCATTGACTTGCTAGGTCGTTCCCTCTTGGAGTAATCGGTTGAAATTTCCAGAGCAAGTTATAGTTCAAGCCCACATTTAATTACATCACATTAATGCGTCAATTGCAGTCTTTCTTTATTAGTTTTTAGCTATAAAAAAAATTATCAATTACAAGATTAATTGCAATCTAAATAACAAAAATATTTATTTACATAATTAAAAATGTTATAATTTTTATTTGGCAATGAAATAATTTGGTTGTAAGACTCATTCCATATTTCTATAAATTTATATTAATAGAAATTCAAGATTGTTCATCACATTACAGCATAAATGAACAAAGACAACAAAACTATCTAAAAAATCTATTCCTGTAAATCGATTTATAACAGATAGAATTCGATGTAGAAATCCTGGCTGTAAATTTATTACCAACGGCTTAACGTCCACTCTCTAACTGCAGGGCTGCTTGAAACTTAACACTATCAGGCCCCATTGATACACTAGTGCCATTGGAGTTGGTTAGCAGATCAAGTAGGGGCTCAGTCTCTTCAATATCGTTAGTGGCAAATTCAACATGAACGCAGTTGCCCATCATTAGTTCCTCAAGCTCCATTTTCACTTCCTTCATTGTAGGTCTTTTCACTCCCTTCATTCTTAAGCAGCGTCTTGCGAGCTCAGCAACCCCTTTAAGCTGCTCCGAGTTTCCTTCATTTCTCACTCGTTCATGGAGAATCTCAAATAAGCGATCTTCTTTCATTCTATCAATGAAGAAAGCAGCCAGATTTTTGTCCTTTTCAGGCCTATCAGAAGAAATCACCTTCTGTCCTATCAAGAGCTCTAAAAGGACAACCCCGAAACTATACACATCACTCTTTTCATTCAACAATCCTGAATGAAAGTATTCAGGATCTATGTATCCAAATGTTCCTTGAACCAATGTAGGTAGCTGAGTTTGATCCAAAGGAACCAATCTCGAAACTCCAAAATCTGATACTTTTGCTTGGAAATTATCATCCAAGAGTATGTTCTCTGATTTAACATCTCTGTGAATGATATGTATAGGAGCGTCAGAATGCATATGAGCAAGTGCATCTGCAGTTTCCACTGCAATCCTCAGACGAGTTTTCCATGGCATGGGGGACTCAACAACTTCATTGTGTATGTGATAATGGAGGGTCTTGTTGTTGATAAACTCGTAGACTAACAAGGGAACTGATGTTTCCAAGCAACAACCTATGAGTTTTACCACGTTTGGATGCTTGATTTGGCAGAGAACGACCACCTCGTTAACAAATTGTTCAATCTGATCATGGTCCATAACTTTAGACTTCTTGATTGCTACTGATTTGTGATCTAGAGTTCCTTTGTAAACTATCCCAAAACCTCCTCGGCCCACAATTTCACTTTCGTTAAAATTGTACGTTGCCTTTTTGAGCTCATCTTCTGTGAAAATTTTAGCTTTCTCTGCAGATATTTCAATCTTGGAGAGTAATTGTTGCAACACTAGCCCACCATTGTTCCTGAAGTTTTTCTCTTTAAGCTTGTTGATTTTCCTTCTTTGAAGCCCCCATGATACAAATGCCAAGATCGCAAATGCAAGGGAAACGGCAATACATGCTCCTAGAAAATTAAAATTATTACTCTTAACAAATAGAAATTTCAGGCACCTTTGCCCTCTAAATAGAAAAATTATTTTATGCAACCATTATATGTATAATTACATGGTAATAATTGATTATGATGGAATTTATAAATTACGGTAAGATTTTAGTTATGGACTTACCGATGATAACTTTTGTCTTGTCTCGAGCGGTACAACCTGTTCCGTTTTTAGTTCCATCGCCATGGTAACCCTTGGGACAGAAACATTCATAGCTTCCAACTTCATTTCGACAATGTTTGGCATATATGCATTGGTTGAGGCTAGGGTCCTCACACTCATCAATATCTGAAAGGAAATAAAGAAAATAAATTACAACTTATTGTTAGCTAAAATTAAGATTTGTGTAATGGGACAAAGGTATCATGTACCTTTGCAGCTATTTGGGAGGTAAGGATTTCCCTCGAAACCACTGAGGCAGTCACAATAATACCCATGTAGATTTTCAGAGTCACGACATACACTATTCTCCTTACATGCATAAGCTGTTATGTTCTGTCGAGCTTCTTTACATGCCTTATTACTGATTACCCAATCAATTACCACAGGGAACCCCTTTCTGTTGTTTTGTAAATTAACAAGATCTAATGTAGAAAAATTATACACACCATCTTCAACGACAAAAGCGTAGCTGCAAGGGTTGAAGTTCATTACTCGTGTGTGGTTGTTATAGCTCCTCACAGTAACACTGTAATCCCTTATGCCTTTAGGAATGGAGCTTTCGCAGCAGCCTCTACCAGAGCAAGACCCGTTAACCATTAAATCATTTGTCTGACAGAGTGACAAACATCCAGTAGCATAGCTATATTCCACAGGATCTTCAACCCATGCATAAGTGTCACAACCTACGGCAATAAACTTGTTTCGGGAAAATGAGAGGGTGAATGTGAATAATCTGTTCCACGGTTGATTAGAAAATATTCTTTCCCCGCTTTTGCTATAGCAATCGCGGGCCAACAAGGAGAAGATTCGAAGCTTACCATCAAGTGATATGTTCAGGACCTTTACATTTCCATGTCGCAAATATGGCACAAAATCATTATTCTTGGTAACAGTACAGTTTATGAAGAAAGTATCATCTAGGAAGCATCCTTCGCGAGTGCCAAATGGATATGGGATGCTGAGGTTCCCACAACTATGTGGGCATCCAGGTTTGGCATAGACAGGAGGTATTGTCGGTGGTGATGCTGCTGCTTTCGATGCAGCTGCCAATGTTAACAGTAGCAGCCCGTGAATTATCAAGCGGTTCATCTCTTAACGCAATCCTCTGGTTTCCTTTCTTTTCTTTGTTTTATGCGAAAGACTTGTGTGCCAAACTTGTTGGGATTGCTTCGACTTTATGAAGTTTTTAGATGGATTCAGAAAATATTAAAGTAAATCTCTCTTTTGTTTTTTTATAAAAAATTTAACTATTTATATTGAATCATATGGATCCGATCAGATAAATATTTTTATTAGTAATGCAAATCACTCGTGTATGCATAGCCGTGTGGAAACGACTGACCATTATATCACTGACTTGCTAGGTCGTTCATTTTTGGAGTATTGGGTTAAAATTTTCAGACAGCTAGTCCGTTCATGCCCCACATCTTAATTGCATTGAATTGATGTGATTTTTTTTTTCAAGTCAAATTATTGGATATTTCTCAACAACCCCCTGGTCTGAGGTAAAGCATTAAATTAATAATGTTATAATAAATCATTGAAAATTTTAAAATTTAATAAATTTAATTTTAATTTTCATCTAAATATAATGAAAATTTTTAATTTTCATATTATGAAATTAAATCAAAGAAATCGTTTTTAAATTGAATAAAATAATGAAATTTATTTTAAATGAATTATTTTTACAATTATGGAATGGAATTGAATATAATTAACACGATTCAACTTTGTCCGAGTCACCATTATTTTCCTTTGTTTCTTCCTTCTCTGTGCCTTATCAATTCCTAATTCCTTCCTCAGTCAATGACGTGTACGTTATATTCCTAATTATTCATTGGAAAATACTTTTCGACTCTTTAAAAATTTTATTAATTTATATATATATAAATTTATGAATATATTTTAAATATTTTTTAAATTAAATTTAAATAATAAAAAGATTATAAATAATATCTTTTCATAGAAAATATTTTTTATAATAATATTTTTCATAAAAATATTTTTTAAATATAAATAATTTTATTTAAACAATCAAAGCCTTAAAAGAATAATTTTTTAATTTAAAAGATGAAAAAACATTTTATTTTCATAGATAATATTAAAAGACAAATTAAGGGTATTTGTTTCACCTTATAGCACTATAAAAAAGTTATAATTTATCAATGGGTTTCACTGACAAATTTAAAATCTATTAGTAATAATAATAAATTTACTAATAAATTTAAACATTCCTTAATAAATCTTAATTTTAAAAATTTTGTGTAAAATTTTATCAACAAATTTAAAATTCATGGGTAATCTATTAGTATTATTAAATGATTTCAAGATTTATTGATAATTTATAAATATATAAAATAAGTAATATTAAAATTTATTAACAAACTTAAAATTGGTTACTAAATTCGTTGGTAATTCACTAATGAATTTTAATCCGTTAATAAATTTAAAAAAGTGTTTAACATTAGTAATATGTTTAAAAAATTACTAACGGATTATAAATCTGTTAATAATGTGTTAAAAAAAATATTGAATTTGCTAACAGATATCATCCGTTAATAACGTTTATAGATTTAAAATGATATTTCGCATAAAATTTAATTTCATGTTTATTTTTTTAAAAACCTATATTTTTTTTTATTAACGGAATTACTAACGGATTTGAAATCCGTTAGTAATTTTTAAAGGAAAAAAAGCCCGCTTTTATTTTTAAAATTTAATAACGAATTTAAACCTATTAGTAAATCCATTAGTAATCCACATTTATAAACATAACACCACCCCTTCTCCTTTTATCATTTCCATTTCTTTCATTTTCTTTCCCTTTCTTTCATTTTCTTTCCTTTTCACTTTCTTATTTCATTTTTTTTCTTATTATTATTTTTTTTATTTTTTTCCTTTAATCTCTTATCTTTTTTTTATCTCATTTTCTTCCTTATTCTATTATTTTCTTTATTCTCCTCCATAATTTTCCTTTCACTTTTTTCTTTTTTTTTTCCATTATTTTCTTCCCTTTGTTCTCTTATTCTTCATTTTCTCTATAATTATCTCTTTTTTTCTATTATTTTCCTTTTATCTCTTATCTTTTTTTTTTTAATCTCATTCTCTTCCCTCTTCTATTATTTTCTTTATTTTTCTCCATAATTTTCCTTTCACTTTCTCCATTTTATTTTCTATTATTTTCTTCTTCTTCTCTTGTTATTCATTTTCTCTATAATTATCATTCATATTACTTCCTTTCATATTATTTTCTTCTATCATTTTCTTTCTATCTATATTTTTTCTATTATTTTCTCTTCATTTATTTTCTTCTCTAATCATTTTCTCTTTTTTTGTTTTCCATTTTTCTAATCATCTTTTAACTCTACTCTCATTCTTCCTTCTTATTCATAATTTTTATTTTTCTATCATTTTTTTTCTTTTCTCTTTTTTCATTTTTTATTATTTTCTCTCCTTTACTCTTCTCTTATTTTCACTTTTTATATATTTCTAATAAATATTAGACATAAATTAAAATTTTAGTAACAATAATAATATAATTTTAAATCTTATTGAATTAATAAAAAATAATATTAATACTAAAATTTATTATTTAGATGAAATAATAATTATTTTAAAATTATTTAAATTTTCAATAAATTTACTAACGGATTTTAATTCATCGATAATTTATTAATAGATTTATAAATAAATTTAAATTTATTAATAAATTATTTTTCTCTCACTTTACTAACGGATAAATCCGTTAATAATAATAATAGAAATTCTGTTAATAAATCCGTTAGTAATACTAATGGATTTAAAAATTATTGATAAAAATTTACAAACGAATTTTTTAACAACGGATCGTAATCCATTGATAATTTGTTTACCAACAGATTTTTACAAGATTATCAATGGAAAAATTCATTGGTAATCCATAAAATTTTTTGTAGTGTCAAATATTTATATCAGGTTATAAATTTTAATAATATGCTCAACTTTTTATTTATATTATTTTTTAAATTTATAATTTGAAAACAAATAAATTAGAGGAAATTAACCCTTATATTTTAATTATAAACACTAAATTTATAAGTTAATTTGTTAAAGTAAATTATTATATTGCACTTATAATTTTAAACTTCATCTCATTAACGTTCCATTTATTTTATAGAAAATATTTTTTTAAATATGTTTTATAATTTTTGAGACACTTAATAAAATTAAATAATAAAAAACCTTTTTTTTAAATATTTTCTATATTTTTAAAATTTTATTAATAACTATATATTATAAATTTATTAATATATTTTATTTTTAAATTAAAATCAAATAATATAAAATAAATTATT
This sequence comes from Manihot esculenta, assembly GCF_001659605.2. Lineage (NCBI taxonomy): Eukaryota > Viridiplantae > Streptophyta > Magnoliopsida > Malpighiales > Euphorbiaceae > Manihot > Manihot esculenta. The sequence goes on along the minus strand of NC_035162.2, from coordinate 13,532,097 downwards.
TTATTAACACATATTTTTTACGAAAAATATTATAATTTTTTCAATAAATATGCTTCTAAACTATTTATTACCAAAACATATTAATATTTATCGACCATTTATATAAATTCTAACAAAATGACGTTGGATTTTTTTTTCCTTAATTAATTAAAAGATTAAATGTACTTTTAGGTAAGTGACAAAACAGAACCTCCACGCTTTAACAAGGCATCCACAAGTTGTTCTTAAAATACTAGTTCAATGAGTTAAATTAAATCCAATCAGTAATCAATAAATTAATTATTATAATATCAATATAAATTTTCTGAGAGTTATATTTTTAAAAAAATATGTATTTAAATAAGTATAATACAACTGGGGAATTCTAATTTGAAAAATATTTATTTAGACGGATCTATTATATATTAAAGACATTTTTAAAATATAAATAAATAATTGGATATTTTCATAAAAAAATATATTTTAATCCTTCTTAAATTCATAAAAAAATATATTTTAATCCTTCTTATATAAAATAAGAGTGGTGATATTCCAAAAACATCTAATAATTAATATAATTAATTCTGTGTTTCATAATCAAGGATAACCATATCACTTTTACAATTTTGTTGCAAAATTCATTTTTTTTCATATTTTATAAATAAATTTATATTTATTTGTGGAAAATTTGCTTTCTAGACTGACCCATAAAAACGAAGTTCTCCATTGTCTTTAAGGTCAGGGAGGCACACCTGGGTGAAGGTCCGCCTTCGCCCTGTGTGCTCTCTGCAACAACCAGCCGCGACCCCCCTTCCATAGGACTTGGGCGCGGTTTGCTACCGAGAACACTTCTCCATTCTACAATTTAGATGCTGAAAGTGCTCAATTCTTAAACTGAGCTTTTTTCGGTTCCCTCGTTATTTCTAGAAGAATTAGTGTGCTACTAGCAGCTCATAAAAATTTAAAGGAAGCCGATTGTACTCATAACTGCATTAAATCTTCAAGATAAATATTAATAGAACAATATAGAATAATTAACAAAATCAATTTGTAATCTTTTCTCAATTCCACATGATTACTTAACAAAAATAATGAAAATATATAATAGTTGGTAAAAAATTATAAAATAATTTGAATTAATTATTTTAATTCAAGTAAAAAATAAATTTAAAAATTATTTAAATTTATTTGAGTTGAATTATTATAATTAATACCAGACAGCCACCCACATGAAATTGAGGTTGAAAAATAATTTGGATTAAGAAAGTAAAAGATGGACTCCAAATTACACTTATAATTTGTTTTTTCTTTCAAAAGAATCAAATTTAATACTCTAGATGTATCTAATTTAATAATTTACTTATATAAATTTAAATTAAACTGAAATCGTTTTGAGAGAACTTGGACTTTTTCTTCTCATTAATTTTTTCTTTCAAAAGAATCAAATTTAATACTCTAGATGTATCTAATTTAATCATTTTCTTATATAAATTTCAATGAAACTGAAATCGTTTTGAGAGAACTTGAACTTTTTTTTCTCATTAATTTAAATATCAAAAAAATTAAATTTATTAAATTTTAAATTGATTGTGAAAAGAGATAGTATCTCTTACATGAGTCATACACACTCCTCTCTAATTTTTAGATGAGTTAGACGTAACTCAAATTTAACGCGAATCTCTTTATCTAATTGTGGGTCTTTCATAAATATGTTACAAACGGTAAAAAATGTTAGGAAAGTGTGTTGAAATTCATATCGATTGTAGAAAGGAGTGATGTGGTCTAGTTATAGGCACTTATCACCTTAAATTAGCTTTTGAATTAATCTGCTTTAAATTTAACAAAATCAACATTAAAATCTTCCTTTTGATAAAAAAAATTAAAATTAAATTTCAATTATTAAAAATTGAAATTATTGGAATTCAATATAAACTCTGTTACGTAGAATTCGATAGCGACCGATTTTCACTTCTTTCCACGATTAAATTTTTTTCTTGCAAGTTTATTTTGATACCGATTATAATAATTTAGTGTCAAATCAATTTATAAATTTAGCATGTATATAAGCATTAAAACAAAAGGTTTACTTTCTCTAATTTTTTTTAATTTATAAATTTTAAAATAATATTATAAATAATTAAACTTATTATTAATGTTTTTAAGATTTAAAACCACTTATAAGTTAGGATAAATAACGTTTAATTTGTTTTTAGTATTACCTATTATTATGTTCTTTTTGAGACGATTTATCGGTCCACGCAAGAATTTTTGTATAAATTGAATTTGTCAATAAATAATAATTTTTATATATATTATTAAATATTTAATAACATAAATATCTACTATATGCTGCTTCACCATGTCAAAGCCGGCCCTACAGCTCTAACAAATGTTGATGTCTAGTCCATTATTTAATTATTTTTTTAAAAGTAATTATACATTATATTTTATTGCAAAAAAGTATTTTAACACCATTTAATAAATTGAAATTAAAAAAAAATGCTGCATAATTATATATACAAAATAATTATCAAGCAAATGAAAAAAAATTACGTTTGGAATTAATTTTTAGTAGAATTTTACTGTTTAAAAATATATATTATTATTTATATGATTACATCGAATAATTAAATCTATACTATATGGAATAAATCTATACTATGCTATATATAAAGAAATTTATTCAAATATTATGTTAAAATTAAATCACTAGTATTATAATAAACGTTTTCAAAATGATCAAGTGTGGAAATGAAGTTTCATATATATGCGTACTTGCTGATAAGAGGCGAAGACCTAAACGTATAAGAGAGAAGACCAAGACTTTAAACCCTGACTGCTGCCTATCATTATAGATCCAGCTCTGATGAACTATATTCTCATCGCAAAAACGAAGTCTGTGAATTAAGAAAAGTAAAATCCCCACGCAAGAAAGCTGTAGCTATGGTTTTCTTGGTTAGATTACTGGTGGCCCTTGTTCTTGTCGGGGTGCTTCTAGCAGTAGCACCGGCAACAGCTCAATTAGCCAAGCCCAATTGCCCAGACCATTGTGGAAATGTAAGCATCCCATATCCATTTGGCTTAAACTTTGATTGTAGCCTAAACAAAGATTTCCTTATCACTTGCAAGAGCAGCAAGACCACCGATTCTACACCTCCACAGAAAGAAGCTTTTTTGCGGGATTCTAATATTAAGGTTATAAACATAAGTATGGATGGCGAACTGCAAATAAGGAGCGAGGTATCCCGACGTTGCTTCTCGTCCGGCGGTGAGGACTGGAGAACAAATTGGCTGCGTTTGTCAAAGTTCACAGTTTCCTCGAAGAACAAGTTCACTGTTGTGGGATGTGACAGCTACGCGTACCTTCTAGGGTCTCGAGCAGGGTTAAAGTACAGTGCCGGATGCATGTCCATCTGCGACTCCATCAAGTCTGTGTATAACAAGTCTTGCGCAGGTAGTGGATGTTGCCAGATAGAGATTCCTGATGGACTATCCTATACAAATGTAACAGCATACAGTTTCGACCGCCATGAAAAGGTGCAAGATTTCAATCCCTGCACCTACGCCTTCGTTGTAGAAGATGGCAAATTCAACTTCTCTAGTGAATATCTCGAGAAAATCCCACAAGATAAAAAGTTCACGATGGTGCTTGAATGGTCAATTGAGAAGGCCGGTGATCACAAACTAAGCTCTGCCTGCAAGGATGATGCTACGAGTTATAATCTAGACAACGATTCTGGATATCGTTGTAAATGCAAGGATGGGTACGAGGGGAATCCATATATTGGCTGTAGAGGTATTTCGAAATACTATGTCGAATTCAATTATATATATATATATATATAGCACTACATTCTTTTTGTTTATATATACATACCTGCCGTATTTTCATGTTCTACTGTGTATTTCCTGCCATAATGTCTTTTTTTCTTGAATAATTGAAAGGAAATTTCATCATCATTTTCTGGATTGATGACTTGCAGACATCGACGAATGCGCTCGTCAAAATAACTGTTCACACAAATGCACTAATACGGATGGAAATTATACGTGCACTTGCCCGAAGGGATACCATGGGGATGGGAGAAAAGACGGACAAAGATGCACAGCTTCTCAATTTCCCCTTATGAAGATAATTATTGGTAAATTTTGTATATTTGAATCTCGTTTTCATTTGATTAACACACAATGATGAATTATCTTGATTTATTTACAGGTGTTGGCATAGGAGTTATAGTCTTGTTTGTTGCCACCTCTTGGCTCTACTTGGTTTTAAAGCAGAGAAAGCTCATCAAACTTAGAGAGAAATTCTTCAGGGAAAATGGGGGTTTTATCTTGCGACAGAAATTATCTGGACAACAAGGAAACCCTGACATGGCAAAAATCTTTACAGATGAGGAGTTGAAGAAGGCCACCAACAATTTTGACGAGAGCACCGTCGTTGGCAAAGGAGGCTTTGGAACTGTTTATAGGGGAATTTTAGCTGACAACAGAGAAGTTGCCATCAAGAAATCAATCTCCGTTGATCAAAACCAAATCGAGCAATTCATCAATGAGGTGGTTGTGCTGTCTCAAATTAACCATAGGAATGTGGTCAAGCTTTTGGGTTGTTGTTTAGAGACTCCAGTCCCCCTGCTAGTTTATGAATTCATCTCCAACGGTACAGTCTTCGATTGCATGCATAACCAAAGAAATGCATCAGCTCTCTCTTGGGAGCTACGTCTGAGGATAGCAGCAGAAACGGCAGGAGCTCTATCTTATCTGCATTCTGCAGCTTCTGTACCGATCATCCATAGGGATGTGAAGACTACCAACATGCTGTTAGATGCTAATTACACCGCAAAATTGTCTGACTTTGGAGCTTCAAGATTAGTTCCACTAGATGAAACTCAGTTATCTACAATGGTGCAAGGAACACTGGGATACCTAGACCCAGAATACTTGCGTACAAATCAACTGACTGAGAAGAGCGATGTGTATAGCTTTGGAGTAGTGCTTGCGGAGCTACTAACGGGCAAGAAAGCACTTTCTTTCGATCGGCCTGAGAAGGAAAGGAGTCTAGCTGCGCATTTCCTTACTCGTGTGGAAGAGGGCAAATTGTTTGAAATTCTTGAGAGGCATATTGTGAATGAGGGAAACGAAGAGCAGGTAATGGAAGTGGCTCGGCTGGCGAAGAGGTGTTTGAATTTGAAAGGGGACGAAAGGCCTTCCATGAAGGAAGTAGCAATGGAACTGGAAGGCCTCCACATGATGAACATGCATCCATGGGCGGTTGTGAATGCAGAGGAAACAGAGTACTTGCTCACCAGAGAGGAATCCAATGCTTTCAATAATGGAGACGGACTCACTGCATCAAGTGCTGGGATTGATAGCATGAAGGACAATTTACTTGTATCAGTAGGAGGTGGCAGATGAATTTAATCGCATCAATGGTAAGCTTCTTCCTTGTTTTATTTATTTATTTTCATTTGAAGTACGTTACTCAGTTCTATTGGCATATAGTGTTATGTAATCCTACCAAGTGACACGTACTAAAATTTGTATATTTATATTGAGTGATATATTTTATTTTATTTTATTTTTAATAATATTATAATTAATATATGAATATTAAATATAATTTATTATCTTTACAATAACTATCAATATGTGACTTTTTAATTTTTTATCACTTTTTAATATAATTTATTTTTATTTTTATAATAAATGAATTACTAAAAACTTGTATTATAAAGGATATTTAGGAAAAATAAACTTGTGAAAATATTTTTAATATCAATCTAAAGTTTTACTCATTAATTTGATAATTTTTAAAGTCATAAACCTACAGTATTAAGTAATGCATGCAATATATTTCCTTTCTGTGAATAACAACAACGTTAAATATAAACACTTAAAATTATAAAAAGTATATTTATATTCTCTATAATTTTTTTAAAATGAAAATCAAGAGAATAAAACTCTTCGAATACATATTACCGAATTAAATTTGTGAGTGCATATTCTTTTTAATTTTAAATCTATATCTATATATTTATTTATATCTATTATCATATTTATCATTTTATTTTTTTAATTTTTAAATTTTTTTTCACTATTTTCCTTTAATTTGATTAGAGTAATTAAAGTTTTAATTTTTATTTACAAGAGTTAATTATAACTTTGAAATTTTAAATTTAGATTTAATGCATTTACATCTATTTAAATAAATAAATTTAAATTAATGCTAGAAAAATACTCACAAGTTTAATCTGATGGTAAGTGTATATAAATAAATTTAAAAAATTTTAAGTTTTATTTTTCCGATCCTCAATTTAAAAAAAAAAATTAATGCTAGAGAAAATTTGAAAAGTTTTCTTTTATTTTCTATAAATTCTCAATGAAGTTGTGAAAATGGAAAAACGTAACAACTTTTCCAATTTTTTTAATTTAAAATTATTAACATTTATTTATAAATATGAAATTTAAAAGTTAAAATCATTGCATTTTTTTATTTTATTAATAATTTATTAGCACTAGAGAAATTAAAAATATTCAATATTTAAAATTTCACTTTTCTTCACTTTGATTGGACCAATTGAATTTTTTCAGTTTAAAATTGTTAATTAATATTTATAATTAATTATAATTATAAAATCTAAATTATTTATATAAATAAATCTATTTATTAGAGAAATTTAAAACGTCGAAGTATTTTTTTTTATGTTCTTTAAAATTTTTAATTAACGATGTTATTAAAATAAAAAAAATAAATTAATTTTTTATTTTTATTATAAAAATAAATTAAAAATATTTACCATAAATTATTATTTTATATATTTTAATTATAACTATAAATCAAAAGCAAAGGTGTAATATTGTTACATTCAATTTTATCATTAACCATAAAATAATAATTTAATTAATTTTTTACGAGAAATAAAAAATATTATTAAAATTATAATTTTATTAAATATAAAATAAATTTTAATTAAAATATATTATTATATATATTAAAAAATTTAAATTTTATTTATAATAATTTTAAATTACTATTAAATTATTATTTTAATAATATTAAAAATAATATTATTATTTAAATTCTAAAATATCGCGGCGAAACCAACCATCAATTCCTTTTCAAAATCTAAAAAACTAATAAAATTGAAAATTGAAAAATGGAAAATGATTCTTTTAGGTGGCATTTTCATCTTAGCTTTTGTGAATCTAGGAATTTTCTCATTTGACTACACTCGTAAACCTTACCTAACAATTTTTAACTATTCCATTTACGCAATCCTTTTGGGAAAATTATTTCTTAAACTTCATTTTAATTGCATAATTTTATTTGTAACATATACTTTTGGATATTCTCAATTTAGCACATATATATTGAGATTTTCCAAATTTTAGATGATTTGAAGAATATATTTCTTTGAATTTGTTTGTATAAAATTCCATGATTTCAATTCTATGAAAAAATGCATAATTTGTCCTTTATATTTCAAAAAAGTTATTTTACTCTCTAAAAACAAATATTTTTTTTTCAGCTTATTGACTAATTTAATTTTAAAATTAATTATGTAAAATTAACCCCCATAATATAAAAGTGAGTGTACATAATTTTTTTAAATGTTTAATTATAAAAAAACGTGATAATTATAAATATTATTTGTCAATTATAAAAATTAAATTATTTTATAATTTAACAATTAAAGAAATAAATAGATTAAAAATTAAGAAACAAAGTGATTTTTTTTTTTAAAATTAATTATGTAAAATTAACCCCATAATATAAAAGTGAGTGTATATAATTTTTTTAAATGTTTAATTATAAAATAACTTGATAATTATAAATATTATTTGTCAATTATAAAAATTAAATTATTTTATAATTTAACAATTAAAGAAATAAATAGATTAAAAATTAAGAAACAAAGTGATTTTTTTTTTTTTTAAATGTAAGGTGGTAAACATTTAAAAAATCTGAGGATCTATCAAACCAGGAGGAGGAGGATTTGAAAGAACAATCCTCTCGTTTCAGAGAGAAATCCGGATATAGTAAAGGGGAGTATCCAAATACCTCCGAGAAAAGAAGTTAGTTATAGTAGAGGGAGTGATACAAGATTCAAGGTTAAAAACTTCAGGAAGCTTTGGGCTTTCCATGGTGGTAGAAAAAGCGTACCTGAAGAGCGGTATAGCGGATAAGCAGAGGAGAATGGAGAGATCAAAGAACTGAGTAGAGCAAAAGTTTTGAAAAAGCCAGAGAATTTGAAATTTGAAATTTGAAACAGTAGCGAAATGAAAAGATGTTCTGAGGCAAATCGTACTTAGACGGCGCGGTCATAATGATTCTCGGTATTTACCCCATCACCAGTTGGGCAATAACTGGGGAGAAGGTAAAGGGGCAATTGGTGACCGCTGGATTTCTCCACCTATGTCTGGGCCCAGACCCACGGTACCAGCCTATTATTTGAAAGCCTTTAAGCCTCCCGCGTGAGTTAGGTCCGGCCCACTCTGCTCTAGGACCAATCTCCAGCTAATTTGCCCCATCAGGCCGGCCCGACTTTTTGGGCCCAACGAACATACCCCCTCTGGGCTCAGCCCTTATCTTATCTGCCGGTCCAGCCCGGAACTAAGGGAGACTCACCTGTCCGTCATGTGGGTCCATCCGCATGCGCATCCCAGAAGAATCAGAGGCCGTTACGCATGGGGCAGAAATCTGATATTATCGTACACCCGTATCAACGTGGTAGGGACAGGTGGCCCAAATAACAGACAGTTTGTTACGCGTCACTAGCAGACAAAAAGAAAAGATATAAAAGGGAAAGTACTCTTCCCTGAGTCTAAGTTTTTTCTCCAAACTTACAGAACCTTTATAAAACCCTATTTTTCTGGATCTCAGATCATCAATATTCACATCTAATATATTATATACAATACTAAGAAAATTATATTATTGAATATTATATTATTTTTTATATATAATTATTAATTATATAATTTTAATTAAAAAATACATATATATTAATATGTAAAATAATTATATTATTAATTTGTCATTTACACATATAATTAAAAATTATAAAGTGTTTAATACATTTATAATTGATATAACAAATACATGCATATATATATATATATATATATCACATATTTAAATAGAATAAATTATAATTAATTAAATTATATTATTAAAAAATTTTAATAATTAATTAAAATATATTATAATATTATTAATAACTATTTAATAATTAAGAGAGAGTTATATTTAAATTATATGAATAATTTAATTTTTAAAAATAATTAAATAATATTAAATATAAAAATAATAAGAGAGTATATATTTACACTCATAATAAATTAGACTTTTATTAAATTTATAATAATTCACAAATGAACAAAGACAACAAAACTATCTAAAAAATAATTTGGTTATGAAAAAATTTGGTTGTAAGACTCATTCTATATTTCTATAAATTTATATTAATAGAAATTCAAGATTGTTCATCACATTACAGCATAAATGAACAAAGACAACAAAACTATCTAAAAAATCTATTCCTGTAAATCGATTTATAACAGATAGAATTCGATGTAGAAATCCTGGCTGTAAATTTATTACCAGCGGCTTAACGTCCACTCTCTAACTGCAGGGCTGCTTGAAACTTAACACTATCAGGCCCCATCCATACACTAGTGCCGTTGGAGTTGGTTAGCAGACCAAGTAGGGGCTCAGTCTCTTCAATATCGTTAGTGGCAACATCAACATGAACGCAGTTGCCCATCATTAGTTCCTCAAGCTCCATTTTCACTTCCTTCATTGTAGGTCTTTTCACTCCCTTCATTCTTAAGCAGCGTCTTGCGAGCTCAGCAACCCCTTTAAGCTGCTCCGAGTTTCCTTCATTTCTCACTCGTTCATGGAGAATCTCAAATAAGCGATCTTCTTTCATTCTATCAATGAAGAAAGCAGCCAGATTTTTGTCCTTTTCAGGCCTATCAGAAGAAATCACCTTCTGTCCTATCAAGAGCTCTAAAAGGACAACCCCGAAACTATACACATCACTCTTTTCATTCAACAATCCTGAATGAAAGTATTCAGGATCTATGTATCCAAATGTTCCTTGAACCAATGTAGGTAGCTGAGTTTGATCCAAAGGAACCAATCTCGAAACCCCAAAATCTGATACTTTTGCTTGGAAATTATCATCCAAGAGTATGTTCTCTGATTTAACATCTCTGTGAATGATATGTATAGGAGCGTCAGAATGCATATGAGCAAGTGCATCTGCAGTTTCCACTGCAATCCTCAGACGAGTTTTCCATGGCATGGAGGACTCAACAACTTCATTGTGTATGTGATAATAGAGGGTCTTGTTGTTGATAAACTCGTAGACTAACAAGGGAACTGATGTTTCCAAGCAACAACCTATGAGTTTTACCACGTTTGGATGCTTGATTTGGCAGAGAACGACCACCTCGTTAACAAATTGTTCAATCTGATCATGGTCCATAACTTTAGACTTCTTGATTGCTACTGATTTGTGATCTAGAGTTCCTTTGTAAACTATCCCAAAACCTCCTTGGCCCACAATTTCACTTTCGTTAAAATTGTACGTTGCCTTTTTTAGCTCATCTTCTGTGAAAATTTTAGCTTTCTCTGCAGATCTTTCAATCTTGGAGAGTAATTGTTGCAACACTGGCCCACCGTTGTTCCTGAAGTTTTTCTCTTTAAGCTTGTTGATTTTCCTTCTTTGAAGCCCCCATGATACAAATGCCAAGATCACAAATGCAAGGGAAACGGCAATACATGCTCCTAGAAAATTAAAATTATTACTCTTAACAAGTAGAAATTTCAGACACCTTTGCCCTCTAATTAGAAAATTTATTTTATGCAACCATTATATGTATAATTACATGGTAATAATTGATTATGATGGAATTTATAAATTACGATAAGATTTAGTTATGGACTTACCGATGATAGCTTTTGTCTTGTCTCGAGCGGTACAACGTGTTCCGTTTTTAGTTCCATCGCCATGGTAACCCTTGGGACAGAAACATACATAGCTTCCAACTTCATTTCGACAATGTTTGGCATCTATGCATTGGTTGAGGCTGGGGTCCTCACACTCGTCAATATCTGAAAGGAAATAAAGAAAATAAATTACAACTTACTGTTAGCTAAAATTAAGATTTGTGTAATGGGGCAAAGGTATCATGTACCTTTGCAGCTATTTGGGAGGTAAGGATTTCCCTCGAAACCACTGCGGCAGTCACAATAATGCCCATGTAGATTTTCAGAGTCACGACATACACTATTCTCCTTACATGCATAAGCTGTTATGTTCTGTCCAGCTTCTTTACATGTCTTATTACTGATTACCCAATCAATTACCACAGGGAACCCCTTTCTGTTGTTTTGTAAATTAACAAGATCTAATGTAGAAAAATTATACACACCATCTTCAACGACAAAAGCGTAGCTGCAAGGGTTGAAGTTCATTACTCGTGTGTGGTTGTTATAGCTCGTCACAGTAACACTGAAATCCCTTATGCCTTTAGGAATGGAGATTTCGCAGCAGCCTCTACCAGAGCAAGACCCGTTAACCATTAAATCATTTGTCTTACACAGTGACAAACATCCAGTAGCATAGCTATATTCCACAGAATCTTCAACCCATGCATAAGTGTCACAACCTACGGCAATAAACTTGTTTCGGGAAAATGAGAGGGTAAATGAGAATAATCTGTACCATGGGCGATTAGAAGTTCTTTCCCCACTTTTGTTATAGCAATCGCGGGCCAACCAGGAGAAGATTCGAAGCTTACCATCAAGTGATATGTTCAGGACGGTTACATTTCCATGTCCCAAATATGGCACAAAATCATTATTCTTGGTAACAGTACAGTTTATGAAGAAAGTATCATCTAGGAAGCACCCTTCGCGAGTGCCAAATGGATATGGGATGCTGAGGTTCCCACAACTATGTGGGCATCCATGTTTGGCATAGACAGGAGGTATTGTTGGTGGTGACGCTGCTGCTCTCGATGCAGCTGCCAATGATAACAGTAGCAGCCCGTGAATCATCAAGCGGTTCATCTCTTTACGCAATCCTCTGGTTTCCTTTCTTTTCTTTGTTTTATGCGAAAGACTTGTGTGCCAAACTTGTTGGGATTGCTTCGACTTTATGAAATTTTTAGATGGATTCAAAAAATATTAAAGTAAATCCCATTTATATTTTTTTATGAAAAATTTTAATTTTCATGTAAATATTATGAAATTAAATCAAACAAATCGTTTTTAAATATTCAACTTTATCCGAGTCACTATTATTTTCCCTTGTTTTTTCCTTCTCTTTGCCTTATCAATTCCTAATTCCTTCCTCAGTCAATGACGTGTACACTATATTTCTAATTATTCATGGAAAATACTTTTCAACTCTTTAAAAATCTTATTAATTTATATATATATAAATTTATTAATATTTTTAAAATATTTTTTAAATTAAATTTAAATAGTAAAAGATAAATTATAAATAATACCTTTTTGTAGAAAATATTTTTATAATAATATTTTTCAGAAAGAATATTTTTTAAATATAAATTATTTTATTTAAACAATCGAAGCCTTAAAAGAATGCTTTTTTAATTTAACAGATAAAAAACTTTTTATTTTCATAGATAATATAATAAGACAAACTAAGAGGGTATTTATTTTATATTATAAAATATTCATATCAGCTTATAAATTTTAATAATATGCTGAACTTTTTATTTATAATGGAGTTAATGAATAATTTTCAAGCACATTTGTGGGTATCAAGCAGATAGTTTGATATTTGATTAAAGGAGTAGTTGCAAGGTGGAGAAAAAGTAAACTCCATTAAAAGACTAAGTCCGAGTCCGTGGAGACATACGTAAATGCAGTTTCATATGAAAGTGAAAGGAGTAGCATAAGCATAAAACTTTTATTCATTATTTCAACTCTCTCATATTTGCATCCTTAAAAATCATATTTGGTTTAATCAGATTTACTCTAATAATTAAAGACATATTACTCATTCGATAGATTAAATTTGAGCCTCGGACATTTTCAACTCTCTAATTGAAAGAAAAAAAAATTATAACTCACGAAAGTTACCAAATTCTAGGGAAAAAGAAAAATAGAGGAGCAACAACGTCCTTGATTAGGAGGAGGTGCATGCATATTACATCAAATAAAAGTCATTGACATTGTTTTTCATAATAATAATAATAAAAAAAGACTTCTATTAAAATATTAATTCATTCAGTCTCAATAGTTTACCATATCAAGTTTAAATTCTAAAGTAATTCATTTGTCTATTCTTTACATCTATTCTTTAAATTATTTATAAATAAAATTATATATCCTTCATTTAGTACCAAGAATTTTATAAAAAATTAATTTAATTTACCTTTTCTTAATAATTTTTTTATTTAAAATGAAAGATTTTAATTTATTTTTTTTAAATTTCAAATCTATTAAATTGTGTCATCTGAAATTATAAAATAACCCAATTAAAATTAAAAATCAAAATAAATAGAGAAATTAATTTCACATATATTTATAAAAAATAATTTAGGTATAATTATTAAAATTACTAAAATTTAAAGTTTTTTATAATTATTTATTTTAAATTATATTAAAATATTAATTTTTGATATTAACCAAAATAATTATATAATATTTTCATTAAATTTAACGATCAAACTTCACATGCAAATATAAATAAATTTATGTAATTTGATAAATATTTTCCTCTTCCTGGTCCATGATAGATCTGGTTTTCTTCTGGGTTCTTTCTTGTTGGGCTCCCTGATGGGTCTCTCCATGTTCTACCTGGTGAAAGGATCTGTAAAATAAGAAAGAATGGTCAGGGGCCTACCGGGGGTGCCCCGGCAGAGGCCCTCCGACGCTCAAGTCAGATTTTATGGCTCAGAGTAGTATATTTAGGCAAGGGTTACAAAAAGAATAAAAATGGTGTCCAGGAAGGAGAAAGAAGAAGAAGAGAGCCCCCCTTCTGTGTGGCCTCTACCGTAATATATATATCTGTCTCTCTGCCACAATGCTAGCTGTCTTCTGTCGCTTAGCTCCGTATGTACGGATGTGTCAGGCGCCTGCTCCATGCGTAACGGCCATTAATTATCCTCTGATACGTATGATTCTCCTCTGATACGCATGCGAAAGAACCTACCAGCGGGGCATCTTGGTTATTTTCCCCTTTCCGGGCTGGGTTGAATGGTAGGGCTGAAGTTGAGCCTGGTGAGGGCCTGATTACTGGGCCGAGAGGTTTGGGCCGGTTTGATTGAGGAGTCTAGGCGGAGTCCGGCCCTGTGACTGAGCGGGCTGGACCTGGCTCTCGAGGGGAATATTGAAGCCTTCGGATCATGGACTGTTTTCATGGGTCTGGCCTTTATACCGGGGTGAAGAAATCCAGCGATCATCAATTGCCCCTTTATCTCCTCATCAGTTATTCCATGACTGGTGAGGGGATAAATCTTTAAACTCTATTCATGACCGTGTGGTCTGAGAACTGCTCCTATCGAAAGTATCCCTCTCTTGCCTTTTTATTATTTTTGCCTGAGCGTTGGACTCTTGTGTATGTTTTTTGCCCCTGAGTATTTATGGGCTGTCTTCTTTCGAGCGTTTTGCGGGCTCTTTGTTGATTGGACCTTTTTCTAGGTCAGCTGAGTTGGTTTAGTGTGAGCGGTCAATTCTCGAGGTCGTTGCCTCTCATGATTGCCCCTGATTCTCTGTTTGGCTTTGTATTTTGGTATGCAATTTGCTTAGGAATCGCCTTGCCTTAATTCGGTCTGTCTTATCAGGTTTACCAGTACTGTGCTCGTTTTCTTGAGATCGGTATGATGCTTTGGTACTTTTGGCTGTTGTGTGAGATTAAAGTCTCTCTATCTGATGACTTGAGCTCCTTTGGGAGGTCGGAGTTTAGCTTTTTCATTTATGGTCCCGTGCCCCAATCTTTTATGTGAGATCAGAACTATGTTCTTTATGAGTTGTTTTTGCTTGTAGCACCGGATGATCTTGGGGATTCTGGCTATTTTTGCTTCGGGAGATCTTTGAGATCTTTGCCGGTCTTCTGCCTCACTGAGGTCTTCTGCCTCATTGAGGTCTTCTGCCTCAGTGAGGTTTTCTGCCTCAGTGAGGTCTTCTGCCTTAGTGAGGTCTTCTGCCTCATTTAGGTCTTCTGCCTCATTGAGGTCTTCTGCCTCATTGAGGTCTTCTGCCTCGGTGAGGTCTTCTGCCTCGGTGAGGTCTTCTGCCTCATTGAGGTCTTCTGCCTCATTGAGGTCTTCTGCCTCATTGAGGTCTTCTGCCTCATTTAGGTCTTCTGCCTCTTTGAGGTCTTCTGCCTTATTGAGGTCTTCTGCCTCTTTGAGGTCTTCTGCCTCATTGAGGTCTTCTGCCTCATTGAGGTCTTCTGCCTCAGTGAGGTCTTCTGCCTCATTGAGGTCTTCTGCCTCTTTTGAGGTCTTCTGCCTCATTGAGGTCTTCTGCCTCATTGAGGTCTTCTGCCTCTTTGAGGTCTTCTGCCTCTTTGAGGTCTTCTGTCTCTTTGAGGTCTTCTGCCTCTTTGAGGTCTTCTGCCTCTTTGAGGTCTTCTGCCTCTTTGAGGTCTTCTGCCTCTTTTGAGGTCTTCTGCCTCATTGAGATCTTCTGCCTCGGTGAGGTCTTCTGCCTCAGTGAGGTCTTCTGCCCCATTGAGGTCTTCCTTTGCTAGGACCTCAGTGAGGTCTTCTTTTGTCAAGACCTTATTGAGGTCTTCTCTTGTCAAGACCTCATTGAGGTCTTCTATTGTCAAGACCTTATTGAGGTCTTCCTTTGCTAGGACCTCAGTGAGGTCTTCTTTTGTCAAGACCTTATTGAGGTCTTCCTTTGTCAAGACCTCATTGAGGTCTTCTCTTGTCAAGACCTTATTGAGGTCTTCCTTTGCTAGGACCTCGGTGAGGTCTTCTTTTGTCAAGACCTTATTGAGGTCTTCTCTTGTCAAGACCTCATTGAGGTCTTCTATTGTCAAGACCTTATTGAGGTCTTCCTTTGCTAGGACCTCAGTGAGGTCTTCTTTTGTCAAGACCTTATTGAGGTCTTCTTTTGTTAGGACCTCAGTGAGGTCTTCTTTTGTCAAGACCTTATTGAGGTCTTCCTTTGTCAAGACCTCATTGAGGTCTTCTCTTGTCAAGACCTTATTGAGGTCTTTTTTTGTCAAGACCTTATTGAGGTCTTCTCTTGTCAAGACCTCATTGAGGTCTTCCTTTGCTAGGACCTCAGTGAGGTCTTCTTTGTCAAGACCTTATTGAGGTCTTCCTTTGCTAGGACCTCAGTGAGGTCTTCTTTTGTCAAGACCTTATTGAGGTCTTCCTTGTCAAGACCTTATTGAGGTCTTCTCTTGTCAAGACCTTATTGAGGTCTTCCTTGTCAAGACCTTATTGAGGTCTTCCTTTGCTAGGACCTCAGTGAGGTCTTCTTTTGTCAAGACCTTATTGAGGTCTTCCTTTGCTAGGACCTCAGTGAGGTCTTCTTTTGTCAAGACCTTATTGAGGTCTTCTTTTGCTAGGACCTCAGTGAGGTCTTCTTTTGTCAAGACCTTATTGAGGTCTTCCTTTGTCAAGACCTCATTGAGGTCTTCTCTTGTCAAGACCTTATTAAGGTCTTCCTTTGCTAGGACCTCGGTGAGGTCTTCTTTTGTCAAGACCTTATTGAGGTCTTCTCTTGTCAAGACCTCATTGAGGTCTTCTATTGTCAAGACCTTATTGAGGTCTTCCTTTGCTAGGACCTCATTGAGGTCTTCTTTTGTCAAGACCTTATTGAGGTCTTCTTTTGCTAGGACCTCAGTGAGGTCTTCTTTTGTCAAGACCTTATTGAGGTCTTCCTTGTCAAGACCTTATTGAGGTCTTCCTTTGTTAGGACCTCAGTGAGGTCTTCTTTTGTCAAGACCTTATTGAGGTCTTCTCTTGTCAGGACCTCAGTGAGGTCTTCTTTTGTCAAGACCTTATTGAGGTCTTCTTTTGCCAGGAGATCTTGGGGACCCTGGTCTTCATGCTCCGGGAGGTCTTTTAAGATCCTCACCGACAGTTTTTATTTTGTTTTCCCGGGAGTTCTAGGGGATCCCGGTCTTCTTTGTTTTTCCGGGAGTTCTAGGGGATCCCGGTCTTCATGCTCCGGGAGGCATCTTTAAGATCCTCACCGGCCGTTTTTGTTTTGTTTTCCCGAGAGTTCTAGGGGATCCCGGTCTTCTTTGTTTTCCCGGGATTTCTAGGGGATCCCGGTCTTCATGCTCCGGGAGGCATCTTTAAGATCCTCGCCGGCCGTTTTTGTTTTGTTTTCCCGGGAGTTCTAGGGGATCCCGGTCTTCATGCTCCGGGAGGCATCTTTAAGATTCTCGCCGGCCGTTCCGGGGTGACCTCGGGGCCCCGCCGGCTTTTTTTTTTTTTTTTGTTTTGTTTTCCCGGGAGTTCTAGGGGATCCCGGTCTTCATGCTCCGGGAGGCATCTTTAAGATCCTCGCCGGCCGTTCCGGGGTGACCTCGGGGCCCCGCCGGCTGTTTTTTGTTTTGTTTTCCCGGGAGTTCTAGGGGATCCCGGTCTTCTTTGTTTTCCCGGGAGTTCTAGGGGATCCCGGTCTTCATGCTCCGGGAGGCATCTTTAAGATCCTCGCCGGCCGTTCCGGGGTGACCTCGGGGCCCCGCCGGCTGTTTTTTGTTTTGTTTTCCCGGGAGTTCTAGGGGATCCCGGTCTTCTTATTTTTCCCGGGAGTTCTAGGGGATCCCATTCTTCATGCTCCGGGAGGCATCTTTAAGATCCTCGCCGGCCGTTCCGGGGTGACCTCGGGGCCCCGCCGGCAATTTTTTGTGCCTTTTTGAGGTTTTTGCACAAGATTCAGGCTCATTGGCCTTATTGTCGCTTCGTCATCTCAGCTGGTTTTGTGCCTAACTGAGGTCTTGTTCATTTTTCTGAATTTTTCTGCAAAATAAGAGCTTGTACCGAGCGTATATAACGAGGGTACTCATTTTTAATAATATCCGTCAATAAATAATATGTCACACATGTCACTTGGTTTCATTCTTCAGATGAACAAATGCAAGTATTAACTCTTACAACGTTAACCCATGCATTTTTAGAGATGCAATAAACAATATTTTGCATGTGTAAATTTCTTCAGGACTTTTTGATCTATAAAATGCAAGCTATTATCAGGATATCTAAACTCATAGAGATTTATTTTAAACTTAGTCTTACTATTTACATGCGAAGCATGCCTTTTAATCAATTTATAAAATCATCTGTAAAAATAATTACCAATAACCAAAGACAATCTTGAAATTTAAATTCTATCTTACCTATTTGGGACTTCGAATACTAATTGTAAAAAGAATCGGTTAATTTATAAAAAAGTCTTTTTCTTTTTCTTTTTCTTTTTCTTTTCTTTTTTTTTTTTTTTTCATGCGTGTCTATATGTTATATTATCATGCACATGACATGGCATGAGATGAATGCATATGTAGACACATGCCTACATAGAACTACGAGAAGAGGAGATAGGAACCTGAATGGGAAAAGCATCCATGTCAGCTCTGATGGCAACAAACGGAGGCCCATCAGTGCCGATCTAAGCCCGAATACCCATTTTCTTCTGCTTTTTCTTTTCTCTTTTCATCCTTGCTGTCCTTTAATTCATTTGCAAAACTCTCTGGACCTTTCTTTTGGTTCTCCTCATTCAGATCTTTCACATAAGCTACACCAGAATGATTATCTTTTTTAAATAAATTGTCCTTCAATCCATTTCTGCACTTCTCTTCATTGGCACAGGATGATCCCGTCGCCTTGGTTTTCTTTGAATGGGTCATGAAGTCTTCATCGTCACTCAAATTTTCCTTATAAGAGACCTGTTGCTTACGCCGATCAGATCTCCTTGGGCGCTTTCCATAGCTACTCGAATTCACTTCTGCCTTAAACTCACCATCTTCATCAACTGTAATACCCGGCTAGACCCCGGTATCGGAATTCCTACGTTCCGGCGGATTTTCCATTGGAAGTCGGGATTCGAGGATGTCGGAGCTTGCCCTAAGGGTATAAGAAAGGTTTTTAAGCTGTTTTGTTAAGTGTTTTTTATCATGTTTGCATGTTTTGAGTTAAGAAAATTGAGTTTTGAAATGAAAAGGCCAAGGGGACAAAAGCCAGGTTCGGCCGCCGAAGGTGAAGTTCGGCCGTCGAAAGTTGCATGGTTTCGCATGCACGTTAGGCCGCCGAAGGAAGAGTCGGTTGGCCACTACAAAAGCCCCTTTGCCCGAGACTTGAGTGTTAAACACTCTGTTTTTGGGTCAAAGGTAGGTTCAAGCTCTCCTTGGTGTGATTTCTCATGTTTTCCTCAAATCTTGCATGTTTTAACTTGATTTGAGCTTTGTTTTAGAGATTTGAGCAAAAGGAAGCAAAGTTGAGCACTTGGAGAGTTTGATTGAGTTTTCTCCTATCTCCAAGCTTGGATCATCAATCCTCTAGTTCTTCAAGAGGTAAGCATGGATCCTCACCTCCCCTTATGTTTAAAGTAAGTTTCATCAACTAGCATATCTTCTTCAGCAGGTGCGATTCTTCTTGCATTGATATAAATGTATATGTATTATTGGCATACAAAAAAGCCAATAGAGAGGACACTTGTCCTGCTGTTATAGGCTCTAGCCCATTCACGCGTTCACCTTCCTCATCTCCTTTTCCTTTCTCTGTTTAGTTCCCGAGAGCATTAAACTGCCTCCCAAATACTTGCTGGTGTTGTTTCTTGCAGTGGTGTTACTCACTACTCACTCTCTTACCCAATACAAGCCACCAATTAACAAGCCTCCTCCTGCAGAGAGATACGCCCCATTTGACCCAACAGACAAACACCACAGACTCCCAAAGAAGTGGCCACCCAGTTCGATTGATGGATCGATAGGAGCTGGTGATCATCAAGAGAAGGCATTCCCTGACAAAGACAAGCCATGAAAACGCAAGGGAGTGCCGTCACCACACAAGCCTGGAAATCTGAGGTGAAACAGAGCCACACAGATTCGATTCTGTCAATTCCAATGAAACAATACGCCCTTGGGAGCAAACGGACTCCAACCCATGAACAAATTGATCTTGGATTTGAGGAATTCCACGTTGTCGACTTGGCTGACCTGCTCAGTCAGGCCATCGTACTCCGCTAAATTCAAGTTTGAAAATTGCATGTCTTCAGGCTGGCCAACATTAACAACATCATTCCCTCCGATCTGAATCGCGAGTCCGAGCTCAAGCATGCTCCGACCTCGAACACAAATCTAACTTCGAGCTCGGGTCCGACCTCGACTTATAATACTGTAATTGCTGGATTTCTTGAGTTCCTTTCAGTCCTGCTCTTGAGCTTGGACTCAAAGATAACTCCGAGCTCGGGTCCGACCTCCACTTATCTTGAGGACAGTCTGGCCATCCGACTCAAAATGCGAGACTGACTTCTTCTTCCGACCTGTTGAGTTTGATCTGCTGGAGCCTTCCCACTCAAAAGTTGATCATCTGGTGGTGGTGTCTGCTTTAATTCTTGAAGGTTGTGGTTTCTTCCTTTGCATACGTGGTGTCAGCTCCATCATGCCTTCATATCTGGTCCAGTTCGGTGTCGTGACGACCTCACTTGTTGGAGCTTGACCAGACCAGCGACTTCTTCATCAGGTCGGCGCGCCTTTAGCACCATCATGTCTGTCTATCTGGTCCATTTCCACGTCGCTCCGGCCTCATTTGTCGGGTCTTGACCAGACCAACAACTTCCTCCTCAGGTCGATGCGTCTTTGGCAGCTCGAGCTCTTTCCACTCCTGCTATTTCTTATGTGGATCTCAATGGGTGGATTTGAAAACTTTTGAGATAGTAAAATCTCTTTCGTGGAGGGCACATTCCCGGCCAAGCTTGGCGAGGGGTTAAAAGGAATGGGTGGTTGGTTGTTTGGAGTTGTAGGACTGGAAAATAAGAACCGCTGCCCCTCTTGGGCAGAGCTCAGACTATTTGGAATGACGTTAAGGTTATTTTCTTGGTGGTTTGCCATTGTGGATCTCAGTGGGTTTTGAAAGTGAAAACTCCAGTGATGAAAAGATCTCCTTCGTTTCCCACAGACGGCGCCATTTGATAAATATTTTCCTCTTCCTGGTCCATGATAGATCTGGTTTTCTTCTGGGTCCTTTCTTGTTGGGCTCCCTGATGGGTCTCTCCATGTTCTACCTGGTGAAAGGATCTGTAAAATAAGAAAGAATGGTCAGGGGCCTACCGGGGGTGCCCCGGCAGAGGCCCTCCGACGCTCAAGTCAGATTTTATGGCTCAGAGTAGTATATTTAGGCAAGGGTTACAGAAAGAATAAAAATGGTGTCCAGGAAGGAGAAAGAAGAAGAAGAGAGCCCCCCTTCTGTGTGGCCTCTACCGTAATATATATATCTGTCTCTCTGCCACAATGCTAGCTGTCTTCTGTCGCTTAGCTCCGTATGTACGGATGTGTCAGGCGCCTGCTCCATGCGTAACGGCCATTAATTATCCTCTGATACGTATGATTCTCCTCTGATACGCATGCGGAAGGACCTACCAGCGGGGCATCTTGGTTATTTTCCCCTTTCCGGGCTGGGTTGAATGGTAGGGCTGAAGTTGAGCCTGGTGAGGGCCTGATTACTGGGCCGAGAGGTTTGGGCCGGTTTGATTGAGGAGTCTAGGCGGAGTCCGGCCCTGTGACTGAGCGGGCTGGACCTGGCTCTCGAGGGGAATATTGAAGCCTTCGGATCATGGACTGTTTTTATGGGCCTGACCTTTATACCGGGGTGAAGAAATCCAGCGATCATCATAATTAATTTATAATATATTAGTTAATTTTTATATTTTAAAATATATTTATTAAAACATAAATAATTTAAATTATTTTTCAATTATCTCTATTAAAACGATCATATTTTTATAAAGTAAGAACATCATATAAAAGCATATTAAAAATGAATGAGGAGGCAATACACCATTCATTTGAATTTGTCACATAAATAGTCGCTCTATTTAAAAAATAGAATGCTGATTTGCAGATTTTTTACAAAAACCATAAAAATCACACTAAACGTTAATTAAAATATGGCCAAATACATTAAATTCAACTTTAAATCTAAATTTATTTTTAAAATATTATTACAATGCAAAATAAGATAATCACTTATTATTATTAGTTTTAGAGTATAAATTACCGTTTAATTTATTTATTTATTTTTATTTAATATTTAAATGAATTAAAAATAAATTTAGACCAAAAAATAAAATTTAATATCTATATCTTCTCTTTACTATATAATTTATTAGCAAATTTCACCTTTTTACATTTTAATGTCACTAATAACATAAACAAAGTAAGATTATATTTTTGTTATGCCTCATAATTCCTTTTTTTTTTTGGATTAATCCAATGGATAAATGCATAAATTTTAAAAAAATAAAATAAAATACTAATGAATTTATTTTAAAAATAATTTATTATAAAAATCAGGTACATAATCAAGTAGCAATCCCTTTCAAAAAAGAAAAGAAAAGAAAAATCTGCTCCAATCAAATGTGTGAACCATCCTCAAATAATTTTATTTCTTCTCTCTAAATCTAAATCAAACTCAAATCATTTTGAGTGAAATTGATTTTATTTCGTCTCTCTTTTAAATATTGAAAAAGATTAAATGAAAATTAAAATCTCCCTTAATAAAAGTTAAAAATCAAATTACACCAATTAAAAACTAAAATCACTAAAATTTGAGAGGTAAGATAAGGGATTTGTTTAAGGGCAATTTTTAATTTTTAAAATTATGTAATTCAATTGAATTTCATATTTCATAGGTTAATATAGTGCGGATAAAATTACAATTTCCTGTTATGAATTCAATTGTTCGAATTATTTATAATTAAAATTAATTTTTTTTTACTTTAATGGAATTTAAAATAAATTATATAAATTTAGATAATAATATTTTTTAAATGAATTATAAATGAATTCATTTCAATAGTTTAGTAACTAATGATTATTACGAGTTTATTTTTTAAAGTTAAAGTTTAGAGTATTTTAAAATCATTTTAAAGATTTTAAATGTATTAAATTAATATGAGAAATAAATTCTTAAAATCATATAGAAATTATTTATAAAATCTCAATATATATAAGCTAAATTGAGAATATCCTATATATAAATAAATTACTGCTACATGTAGCTAAAATGCGTGAATTTCACCATTAACCCTTTTATAAATTTGCATACAAATTTCAATTTACACAAAAATTATTTAAAAAATATGTCATCACAAGATAAAAGCATGCGATTAAAATAAATTTAAGAAGAAAAAAAATTACCAAAAGGATTGCATAATTAATAACTAAAATTGTTGAGTGAGGTTTTACAAGTGAAACCAAATGGGAAAGAATTAATTTTTAGTAGCCCTAAGTTGTTTTGGTAGTCATGATTAGAAATTGGATTTACATGGATCAGTAATATAAATATATAAGATTTATATATTCATAAGACTGTATATATAAGTTTTTCAATGACATAATAATGAATAAATAAATAAATAAAATAAAAACTTCAAACTATTATTGGAAGTTGAAGAACAGAGACAAGTAAAAAAGCAGATGGTCATTTTATCCACAAGCAGATAATGGACATAACACACAGAAAACTCAAAATCATCTACCATCACCCAATGATAAGTTTACATGGCTTTGAATGCTATCATACACAGCACTTGCGCTGTTACTATCTCCATGACCAAAATCTTTCTTTTTCTCACTAAGCAAGAGCTCTGTCTCTTCTTGGTTCTCTGCATCCCATGTATGCACTTCCATCATTCTCAGTCCCTCTAATTCCATTGCCACTTCCTTCATAGATGGCCTCTCCTCCCCTTTCAATCTTAAGCATCGCGCAGCTAGCCTCGCCACTTCCTTAATCTGCTCTTCTGTTCCTTGGTTTATGACACGACAATCAACAACCTCAAACAATTTTCCTCCTTTCATGGAAGAAAGAAAATACAAAGCCAGACTTCTCTCTTCCTCGGGACGATCGAAGCAAAGTGCCTTGTGAGTAGTTCCACAAGTATTACTCCGAAGCTGTAGACGTCGCTCTTATCAGTCAGCTGATTTGTGTGCAGGTATTCTGGGTCCAAGTATCCCCAAGTTCCTTGCACCACAGTTGATAACTGAGCTTCATCCATTGGAGCCAATCTTGAAGCTCCAAAATCAGACACTTTTGCTGTGTAATCAGCATCTAAGAGGATGTTAGTGGTCTTGACATCTCTGTGGATGATGGGCACTGAAGCTGCAGAATGCAAATAAGACAATGCTCCTGCAGTTTCTGCTGCTATTTTTAGACGAATCTGCCAAGAAAGTGCTGATAATCCATTGCTTTCATTGTGTATGTGATCGAAGAGTGTGTCATTGGTGATGAATTCATAAACTAGTAAAGGCACTGGCGGCTCTAAACAACAACCCAAGAGCCTGACCACATTCTTGTGGTTAATTTGAGACAGCACCACCACTTCATTAATGAATTGATCAATTTGGTTTTGATCTGTTAAAATTCCTTTATAAACAGTACCGAAACCTCCTTTGCCAATGATTGTAGTCTCGTCATAGTTTCTAGTGGCCTTCTTCAACTCCTCAGCTGTGAAGATTTTTGCTGTATCAGGGGTTCCTTCTCGTCTAGAAAGTTTCTGTTGTAAGACGGCGCCACCATTTTGCCTGAAGAATTTTTCCTTAAGCTGAATGAGCTTTCTTTTCCTGAAGATCAAGTAAAGCCAGGAGGCAGCAACAACCAAGGCTGTAAAGCCTATGCCGATACCTGAATCAAAAGCGAATTACAGCATATCTTCATGGAACTCTCTATGTAAAAACTCTTGAAATTAAGTTAAAGATTGGTAAGAAACTATACCTAGAATGATTTTAACAAAAGACAGTTGATTGCGCGTGCAACCTTGTCCATCCTTTCTTCCATCTCCATGGTATCCCTTGGGACAAGAACATGTATAGTTTCCATCAGTGTTGGTGCATTTGTCGGTGCACTGATGTTCATTTTCGCATTCATTGATATCTACATGTAAGTTTTAGCCATCAAATTAAGTAATTACTCCCATATTCCATTTTTTTTATTTGCATTAAGGTTTTCAGAAAGTGAGCAAGTAAATCAATAAATCACTTAAATTATAAGCTGATTTATTTATTTTAAAAATAATTTTTAAATTTATTTTTTATGTAATTTAAAATAATTAATTTAAAAATATTTCCTTTTAGTAAATATGGTCCAACTTGATATTTCTTTACTATTTTATGCATAGAAAAATGCATTTTAGCCATTATTATGGAAAGAGACAGCCTGCTAATTTAAGTGTATTTTATAACTAGTCATAATCTTTAGTAATAAATAAATTATCTCCGAAATTATGTCTTTATTAATAGAATAATCCTTTTATTAAAATCTATAGTTGATAAACTATAATAGAAAAATTTTGAAAAACTAAATTGTTAAATATTAAAAATAAAGTGTTGGAGATGAAATTATTATTTTTGGATTTAAAAATTAATAGAGAGTATCATTTTTGGTAGATTTTTAATAAAAAAAAATTTATCGAAAAAAGAAATTATGTAAAAGTTTAAATACCTTGGCATCCTACGTATGGGTTGCCCTGGTAACCCGCCTTGCATTTACAAAGATACCCAGAAACGTTGTCAGGTGGCTTATAACTTTGAGCATGCTCCTTACAGGCGCTTGTGCTGTTCTCCTGGTCATAAAAATATGATATAAAAATATAATATTATTATTGAAAATGATATAAAAATTATAAATTTTTTACTTCTGATCTCATTGCCGCTCCTTTAACTGAATTTCAGCGTCTGGACACCCTACAGTACCACTCCATATATTCTGAATGAAAATGGAGTGACTCTATTGTTGGCTGACTAGTTATTATTCTTCTATCTCCGGTGTTTCAGCGCACGATCCAATGAGAGTGCACTTCTATCTTATTTGTGTCATTCTTCCGCAAATCAACATTATGGAGTGCAACAGATTATTGAGATTCAGCAGTAATATGTTGCTGCATATCAAACGTTGCATGACCCGATCCGGCTGATACCACTCTATAATATGAAAGGATACTAGTGGGACAACAGCTCTCCAAATTTTTCATCCTTAGTGACAGTATTCGGAGAGTGATTCAATCAGGGTATTAGTGTGTATGGCTCCCAAATTACCTAAACTGAACATTCATTTATTATACACAAATTAATGTACCTTTAAAATATTAATTTTTTTAACAGTATTACCTGCTCGAGTAATAATTGATCAAGCTGATAACGCAGCACCACTAGTACGTGGGTGACAACCTCCTTTGACATTACTCCACCTGCACAATATATTATATTAGCAAGTATTTCTTTAAATATTAAATTTAAAAAAAAATTAACAATAATATAATATCACATACCTGCTACCTAGTGGAGCATCATGATGTGGTATTCGGTTAGACAGTGTCAGCAATACTGCTGTGATACGGTCCCATGCCCATATCTGAAGTATGAACAATAGATCAGCCATCTGCATAATTTCAGAATTTGTCGCCTTACATAACTGTCTGTACAACCATGTCAGACATGTCTTATCCCAGCTATAATTACTGGTTTCTTCCAGATCGGCTAGCAAAGATAAAAATATTAGATTCACACGCAAAGCATATGTATCACTAAAAATAGATCCAATGACCATCATAATATATGCTTGTGTGAACTTCTGTACAACTTCCTCATCATCTGGAAGTTGACTAAACTCTTCAGTTAGGCAGATCATTTTCAAATAATACCCTTTTATGGCATTATTAGGTGGAACGACATCTAATAATGGCTCACATAGTGATGGCCAATGGTGGCGTGATCGGCCTATAACAGCTGCACTATTGACCGGCAACCCGGTTATTAGCCCCACATCTTGAAGAGTAATGGTCATTTTCCATTCGGGAAACATAAATATATGGGTCTCTGGTCGCCCCCGCTGAACAAGGGCAGTAATTAAGTGCCAATCTAAAGAAAAAAAACATAACCGTATTACGCCATAAAAACTCATACACCGTAAGTGAGGTATTATTTGATTTGTAATATCGTCTAAATGTAAAATTGTACCCTTTTTTTGCAACCTATGGCCCTACTTTCTATAGTTTATTGTCATATAGTCTCAAATAAATGTTCGGTTTGTGCATATAGCAACAATAGATCATTGAAACCCGGTAAAATATAATCACGGCGGTCACGGTGATTACGTCTTTCCTCCATATCTAATTATACAAAATAATATATAATATCACAGTACAATGAACTGCTATAATCACGGTAAAATATAATCATGGCGTTCATGGTGGTAAGTGCATTTAAGTAAATATGAGAAATCTTAAGTTTTACTCCCCCAATCCCCAATCCCCAATCCTTATTTCAAAAAAAAAAAAAACAATACATAATTTAACACTATAATAATATACATATTTTAAAAAGATTTTATCTAAAAATCACAACAAATACTACTTATTCATTCTATCACAACAAATATTATATTTAAAAATCACAACAAATTTAACACTGCTCACAACAAATACTATTAATTTATTCTATCACAACAAATTTTTTATCCAAAAATCATAACAAAATTAACACTACATAAAAATAATTTATAAAAATATTACTGGTCTAAATTAAAAACGATAATTTTTTATTTATTTTATTTTTATATATTAAAAACGATAATTTTTTCTTAGCTTTTTAATTATATTTATTTTAAAAATATTAAATTTTATTAAATATTAAAAAATATTTAATAAGACTAATACATAAAATAAAATTAATACTAATTGATTTATATATTATTATAATATAAAAATAAAATAAATATTAATTTTAAAATAATTAAAATAAATTATAAGATGGATGAAATATTTTAAGAATTTAATTTATTATATTTTTTAAAAAATATTAAATTTTATTAACTTTTTAATTATATTTATTATAAAACTATTAAATTTTATTAAATATTAAAAAATATTTAAAAAATCTTTAAAATAAAATAAAATTAATACTAATCATTTTATATATTATTATAATATAAAAAGTAAAATAAATAATAATTTTAAAATAATTAAAAAATTATACGATGGATGAAATATTTTAAGAATTTAAATTATTATATTTTTTAAAAAATATTAAATTTTATTAACTTTTAATTATATTTATTATAAAAATATTAAATTTCATTAAATATTAAAAAATACTTAAACATAAAATAAAATTAATACTAATCATTTTATATATTATTATAATAAAAAATATAATAAATAATAATTTTAAAATAATTAGAACAATTATAAGATGGATGAAATATTTTAAGAATTTAAATTATTATATTTTTTAAAAAATATTAAATTTTATTAAATTTTTAATTATATTTATTATAAAAATATTAAATTTCATTAAATATTAAAAAAAATTAAACATAAAATAAAATTAATACTAATCATTTTATATATTATTATAATAAAAAAATAAAATAAATAAGAATTTTAAAATAATTAAAAAAATTATAAGATGGATAAAATATTTTAAGAATTTAAATTATTATATTTTTTAAAAAATATTAAATTTTATTAACTTTTAATTATATTTATTATAAAACTATTAAATTTTATTAAATATTAAAAAATATTTAAAAAATCTTAAAAATAAAATAAAATTAATACTAATCATTTTATATATTATTATAATATAAAAAGTAAAATAAATAATAATTTTAAAATAATTAAAAAAATTATAAGATGGATGAAATATTTTAAGAATTTAAATTATTATATTTTTTAAAAAATATTAAATTTTATTAACTTTTAATTATATTTATTATAAAAATATTAAATTTCATTAAATATTAAAAAATACTTAAACATAAAATAAAATTAATACTAATCATTTTATATATTATTATAATAAAAAATATAATAAATAATAATTTTAAAATAATTAGAACAATTATAAGATGGATGAAATATTTTAAGAATTTAAATTATTATATTTTTTAAAAAATATTAAATTTTATTAAATTTTTAATTATATTTATTATAAAAATATTAAATTTCATTAAATATTAAAAAAAAACTTAAACATAAAATAAAATTAATACTAATCATTTTATATATTATTATAATAAAAAAATAAAATAAATAATAATTTTAAAATAATTAAAAAAATTATAAGATGGATGAAATATTTTAAGAATTTAAATTATTATATTTTTTAAAAAATATTAAATTTTATTAACTTTTTAATTATATGTATTATAAAAATATTAAATTTTATTAAATATTAAAAAATATTTAAAAAACTTAAACATAAAATAAAATTAATATTAATCAATTTATATATTATTATAATATAAAAATAAAATAAATAATAATTTTAAAATAATTAAAAAATTATAAGATGGTTGAAATTTTTCAAGAATTTAAATTATTATATTTTTTTTAAAAAAAAATATTTGTTAAACTATCATTTTAAAAGTTTTAAAAGAATATATTTATAAAAAATTAAGTGTGTGAATTATGTTTGTTTAACTTTATTTAATTTTTTTAATTATATTTTAGAGATAAATTTATATAAAAATAAATTTAATTTTTTTTATTTAATTTTATAATTGATGGGGGATTTTAATTTTTAAGAAAAAACTTTACTTTTTAATATCTTATATACAAATATTAATTTATTAATTTTTTACAAATTTAAGAGTTAATTAATAAATTTTTTAAAATTATAAAAATTATATAAAAAATTATTTTAATCTGAAATGCTTCTAATTTTTATTTATTAACATTTAGCGTTTACATAATTAAATTTTAGAATAAAAAATATTATACTTAAATTTTCAATACATATAATAATTAAAATTATGTTTATATATAAAATTATAATTTATAATTTTATTTTTACATGTCAAGAAAAAAATATACATATTTAAAAATAAAATTTAATAAAAAAAAAACTTGATGATGGTAGAAATGTTGAAAGGAGATGAATGGAGATAATTATGTGGTGGAGATGGAGATATGATGAGGAGTGAGGGGGAGAGGGAGAAGAAACTGCTGAGTAGATGGAGAAAAAATGTTTAGAAGAGAAGATGGAGAATGGGAAAATGGAGATGGAAGGAGACTCAACTCTCCCTCTATCTGTGCATGCAGGTCTTTGGGGCTGTGCATGCACAACGCTATGAAGTATCGGACACTTTTCTTAATCCAGATGACTTTAATCCATCAAAATTATTTGGGTAGTTAGGGGTGCAGAGAATATGATGCGTTATAGGCGTGTTCGGTATCCAAAGTTTCGAACACGCCACGCATGCTGCTACGGGAGCAGTCTGACTATTTCGATAGCAGAAAACAAGTTGTTCGACGCCACACTATAGATGTCGAACAAATATATTTGACAGTATGACCGTTAAACACATCTCTTTTATATAGATAATTCAAAAATATTTTTAGATTTTATGTGAATTTGTTAATATTTTTTTCGTTATACATGAATTAACAAAAAAACAAAAAAACTCTCCTGATTTGGCATAGACAGAGGTAATGTCGGTGGCGATGCTGCTGCTTTCTATACAGCTGCCGATGATGTGAATCGTCAAGTGGTTAATCTCTTTACGCAATCCTCTAGTTTCCTTTCTTTTTTTTGTTTTATGCGAAAAACTTGTGTGCAAAACTTGTTGTCTGTTTTATGCAAAAGACTTTTGTGCCAAACTTGTTGGGATTGGTTTGACTTTATGAAATTTTTAGATGGATTCAGAAAATATTAAAGTAAATCTCTCTTCTTTTTTTTTTTTATGAACAAATTATCTATTTATATTGAATCATATGGATCCGATCAGACAAATATTTTTATTAGTAATGCAGTTCACTCGTCTATGCATAGCCGAGTGGAAACGACTGACCATTATATCATTGACTTGCAAGGTCGTTCACTTTTGGAGTATTGGGTTAAAATTTCCAGACAGCTAGTCGTTCATGCCCCACATCTCAATTGCATTGAATTGATGTGAATTTTTTGTTTTTTCAAGTCAAATTATTGGATATTTCTCAACTTATCCGAGGTAAAGCATTAAATTAATAATGTTATAATAAATCATTGAAAATTTTAAAATTTAATAAATTTAATTTTAATTTTCATGTAAATATAATGAAAATTTTTAATTTTCATATTATGAAATTAAATCAAAGAAATCATTTTTAAATTGAATAAAATAATGAAATTTATTTAAAATGAGCTTTTTTTTACAATTGTGGAATGGAATTGAATATAATTAACGCGATTCAACTTTATCCGAGTCACCATTATTTTTTTTTTTTTCTTTCTTCTCTTTGCCTTATCAATTCCTAATTCCTTTCTCAGTCAATGACAGTGTACACTATATTCCTAATTATTCAGGAAAAATACTTTTCTACTTTTTTAAAATTTTATTAATTTATATATATATAAATTTATGAATATATTTTAAATATTTTTAAATTAAATTAAAATAATAAAAAATTATAAATAATATGTTTTCATAGAAAATATTTTTTACAATAATATTTTTCATAAAAATATTTTTTAAATATAAATTATTTTATTTAAACAATCGAAGCCTTAAAAGAATGGTTTTTTAATTTAAAAGATAAAAAACATTTTATTTTCATAGATAATATAAAAAGACAAATTAAGGGGTATCTGTTTTATCTTATAAGATATTCATATCAGCTTATAAATTTTAATAATATGCTGAACTTTTTATTTATATTATTTTTTAAATTTATAATTTAAAAACAAATAAATTAGAGGAAATTAACTTTTATATTTTAATTATAAACACTAAATTTATAAGTTAATTTGTTAAAGTAAATTATTATATTGCACTTATAATTTTAAACTTCATCTCATTAACTTTCCATTTATTTTATAGAAAATATTTTTTTAAAATATGTTTTATAATTTTCAGCATTTGAGACACTTAATAAAATTAGATAATAAAAAATATTTTTTAATAAAAAACTTTGTGTAACAGAGTGACAAACATCCAGTAGCGTACCCATGCATAACTGTCACAACCTACTGCAATAAACTTATTTCGTTAAAATAAAAGGTGAAAATTCTGGATAATCTGATCCATGGTGTAGAACGAGAAACCCTTTTGCCGCTTTTGTCATAGCAATCCTTGGCCGCCCAGAAGAAGATTTGAAGCTTACCATCAAGTGATATGTTCAAGACCTTTACACTTCCACCTGTCAAATATGGCACAATATCATTATTCTTGGTGGTAGTACAGTTCATGAAGAAAGTATCATCTAGGTAGCACCCTTCGACGGTGCCGAATGGGTATGGGATGCTGAGGTTCCCACAACTATGTGGGCACTAAGGTTTGGCATCGGCATGATCTCTTGTTGGCGGTAATGCTGCTATCGTTAATGCAGCTGCTAGTGATAACAGTAGCAGCCCCTAATCGTCGTGGTCGAACAAGCCATCATTTAATATAGGAAAATTTATTTTTTTAATCCTTGAAATATAGTATAATTAATGGATTCATTCATCTATTTTTAGAATTCAACACTTTTATTTCTGATATTTAATTTTATCAAAATTAAAGATTTCTCCGTAAAAAAATATCGTTAGTGACAAAAAAAATGACTGGACTATCCTTTTTATAATCCAATACTTTAGTTCCTGAAATTTAATTTCTACAAATTTACATGTCTCTCTCAAAAAATTGAAGGAAAAAAATATGTTTTCGTCTTTAAAATATTACAAAATTAACAGATTTATCCCTTTATTTTTGAATTTGATACTTTAGTCCCTAAAATTTAATTTTATCAAAATTCAAGAAAAAAAATCTCAAATTCAATCTCCATAAATAAATAAAAATTTTAATAAATTTAAGATTTAAATTCAGTAAAAATAATAAAAATTAAAATATATAAAATTTAAATTATTAAAAATAAAATGTTAAAATTCAATAGAAATTATTTTTGTAATGTTGCCGCTGTCGATCACTATTTGCCATTTAAAAAATTCATTAAAACGTTTCTGACATTTTAAAAAGTCTACTAGTTTATATTTTTGTTAATTTTTTAGTCTTTAAATATTATAAAAAAAATCTAAAATATGCCTGATATGGAGGGACTAATTAGTAAACTTTTTAATAATTTAAGGGATCAATTAATAATTTTTTTAAACTATAGGGATTAAATAGTAAAATATTTAATGATAAAATTAATAGAAGAACTAAATTAACAAGTAGACTTTTTAAAATGTTAGAAACATTTTAATATATTTTTTAAAATTAAGAGATTAAGTAGAGAGTTTTTTCATATTATAGGAATTAAATAGTAATTTTTCATTTTATTATTGATATGAGTATTTTTTTATTCTCTTCTTTTTTTTATGCGAAAATCATTGATTTAAAAGAAATTTTTAATAAAAAGACCTTGAATTTTAACGAAATTAAATTTTAGAGATAAAAGTGTTGAGTTCTAAAAATAGAATGATGAATTCGTTAATTACGTTATATTTTAAGAACTAAAAAATAATTTTTCCTTTAATATAATATTTTTTTAATAATAAAAATATTTTTTATATAATAATTTTTTAATTTTAAAAATTATTTATTATATTTATATATATTTTTTTAAAATTTTATATTAATTAAAATATTATATTTATTTTTGAATTATATATAAAAATAATATTTTATTATTAAAAAATAATATTATATTATACTAGAACTTAAATTATGCAAGTACATAAAAAATAATTATATTTTAAATTATTATACATATTATATAATACATTAATACATTTATATTTATTTTATTAATATATATTTTTATTAGCCATTTTATATACTAACAATAATAGTATCATCTAAAATATATTAATTGATATTATTTCTTAATTATCAATTACAATAAGTTATTCCCTATTCGCTACCGGCTATATCTAACTGTTAAAACCTCATGGCTCTTATGTTATAGCTCCACGTAGTAACACTGAAATCCCTTCTGCCTTTAGGAATGGAGAGTTGGAGACCTTCATCTCTTTACGCAATCCTTTCTTAGACTTTTGCGACAAAAATGTTTACGGCTGCTTGGATTTTATCATAACTAGCTTTTTAAGGCTAATTCCACTTATCAGTTGATAGCATAACATCATTTCGCCAACATGTTGATGATCTAATTAAATCTTTAAATTACTTTTAATTTATAATAATTTATTTTAATATTATTTAAAAAAGTTTAATTTATAACAATTTATCTTAATATTGTTTAAAAAAAAGTTTATTCCTTCAAATTCTAGAAGCCTAACACTGGTAACCCTAGAGAGACGCGAACGCGTAGCCTTGTGGAAAAGGAAAGAACATTATCATTATTCAATTCCAAGAAAAAATAAATAAATAATTAATTAATAATAGTTCCTATCTAAGCAGAAATTTTACAATAAAACAACGATTCCATGTAATCAATTCCACATAAAATAACAAATCAGTAAATGTTAAACATAAATAATTAAATAATTTAAAAATAAAAAAATAACTGTTAGATCATTTTTATTTTTAATAATTATTTTTGTCTAAGTGTAAGTTGGTAAATATAATTTATCATACCATATAATCATCATTTCAAAAAATAATAATAAGCAACAATTCGCTCCAATCAAATTTGTGGGTTAGTCTTCGAATCTGGAACAGAGAGACAGACGTTTGTACGTACCACTTGATTCTGCACCAGTGCACCTCATAATAGAATATAACCACAAGACTTTTACAATTTCGTCGTAAAATTTATTTCCATATTTTATGAATAAATTTATATTTATACAAATGTAAAAAAAAGTTCAAAATTTAATACTCTGAATGTATCTTATGTTTTCTTTAAATAGAAAACATTAATAATTTATTTACAAATTTAAATTAAAGTAAAATCATTTTGAAATAAATTGGTTTCTTTTTCTTCTTTCTTTTAAATATTGAAAAAGATTAAATCAAAATTAAAATATCCCTTGATAAAAATTAAAATCAAATTATAACTAATAATAATCGAAATTATTGAAAGTCGACATGCAACATTGCCGCAATGTTTTGGCTGGAATTCTGAGTGAAACTTAATTAAATTTCATATTAATATATTAATTTGGTGCCAGTAAAATTAAAATTTAATTTTATGAAATTAATTATAATTAATTTATCAAATTTATGATAATTATATAAAACTTACAAAAGACTAAAATACCCAACAAAATGAATTCTACAGAACTTATTATAAATTAAAATAATGAGATTAATCTTAAATGAATATGCAACGCAACACAATTGAAATAATAAAATTCTATGTTTTAAGGAGTACTAATTTCTAATTTTTAATATTCCGGATGTATTAGTTTGAATGGTTTATAATATTCAATACAGTTCATACACTTTTCTATCCTATATAACATTATGTACTTTTTGAGATGATTTTTCGGTCCACGCAAGAATTTTTGTATAAATTGAATTTGTCAATAAATAATCATTTTTATATATATTATTAAATATTTAATAACATAAAAATCTACTATATGCTGCTTCACCATGTCAAAGCCGGCCCTACAACTCTTACAAATGTTAATGTCTAGTCCATTATTTAATTATTTTTTTTAAAAGTAATTAAATCTATACTATATGGAATAAATCTATACTATGCTCTATAAAGAAATTTATTCAAATATTATATTAAAATTAAATCACTAGTATTATAATAAACGTTGAAAAAAAAGGTAGGTTTTTCAAAATGATCAAGTGTGGAAATGAAGTTTCATACGCGTACTTGCTGATAAGAGGCGAAGACCTAAACGTAGAAGAGAGAAGACCAAGACTTTAAACCCTGACTGCTGCCTGTCATTATATATCCAGCTCTGATGAACTATATTCTCATCGCAAAAAGAAGTCTGTGAATTAAGAAAAGTAAAATCCCCACACAAGAAAGCTGTAGCTATGGTTTTCTTGGTTAGATTACTGGTGGCCCTTGTTCTTGTCGGGGTGCTTCTAGCAGTAGCACCGGAAACAGCTCAATTAGCCAAGCCCAATTGCCCAGACCATTGTGGGAATGTAAGCATCCCATATCCATTTGGCTTACAATCAGATTGTAGCCTAAACAAAGATTTCCTTATCACTTGCAATACCACCGATTCTACACCTCATAAACATAAGTATGGATGGCGAACTGCAAATAAGGAGCCAGGTATCCGGACTTTGCTTCTCGTCCGACGGTAGTAAGGAGTGGACAACATATTGGCTGCGTTTGTCAAAGTTCAGAGTTTCCTCGAGGAACAAGTTCACTGTTGTGGGATGTGACAGCTACGCGTACCTTCTAGGGTCTCGAGCAGGGTTAAGCTACAGTGCCGGATGCATGTCCACCTGCGACTCCATCAAGTCTGTGTATACAAAGTCTTGCACAGGTAGTGGATGTTGCCAGATAGAGATTCCTGATGAACTATCCTATACAGATGTAACAGCATACAGTTTCAACAACCATACAAAGGTGCGATATTTCAATCCCTGCACCTACGCCTTCGTTGTAGAAAATGGCAAATTCAACTTCTCTAGTGAATATCTCGAGAAAATCCCACAAGATATAAACTTCACGATGTTGCTTGAATGGTCAATTGAGAAGGCCGGTGATCACAAACTAAGCTCTGCCTGCAAGGATAATGCTACGAGTTATAATCTAGATGTCACACCCAATCCCCAAACTGTAGAGACTGATATGACCCGAAAAACTGACAGAACTTCCCCTGATATTTACTGCCTGGATGCATAGAGTAAGCAGAACAATGGGTTTCCTCCATAATTTCTCTCTTCAAGCTTTCCACTCTGGGTACACATAGTCTATCACCAAACATTAAAGTTCCATCCTCCCTTAGAGAAAAGTCGGTACGAGTGCCATCTCTTACTTCATTCCGGATCTTACTCAACTGCTCATCCTGATTTTGGGCTTCTCTGACTCTTTCTCAATGTGCCACCTGCGGTAAACATCATGCTGGGGAGTGCAGAAAGTTCGATAGGGGTT
This sequence comes from Manihot esculenta, assembly GCF_001659605.2. Taxonomy (NCBI): domain Eukaryota; kingdom Viridiplantae; phylum Streptophyta; class Magnoliopsida; order Malpighiales; family Euphorbiaceae; genus Manihot; species Manihot esculenta. The sequence continues at coordinate 13,494,956 of NC_035162.2, read as the reverse complement.
GTTTTGAATGTGGTTCTTCGGGCCATTTTAAGAGAGATTGTCCATTGCTGATAGCCAGAGACAGTGGTTCTCAGCAAGGATCAGTGGCGCCTCAGAATCTAAGGTATGGTGTGACACCATCACAGGGTGTACCTACAGCACAAGTTGGGCCTGGCACAAGCAGAGCCAGTGGAGCTACTTCATCTTCTCAGCCTAGACCAATGATGCAGCCTGGCAGACCTCGCACTCAGGCCAGAGTTTTTGCTATGACACAGCAGGAGGCACGAGCATCTCCAGAGGTGGTGACTGGTATGTTAACTATTTTCGATAAAGATGCACACATTCTTATAGATCCTGGTTCCACTCACTCTTTCGTATCTCAATCCTTCTCTAAGCATGCTGATAGAGAATTAAAACCTTTAGATTGTGGATTAGCTGTGAGTACTCCAGTTGGGGATTCTGTAGTATGTGAACATGTGTATAGGGATTGTGTTGTTAAGTTGGGCGACCATGAGTTGTTAGTGGATCTAATTCCTTTGTGTCTACAAGATCTGGATGTCATCCTAGGTATGGACTGGTTATCCCGTCATCATGCCACAATAGATTGCTTTGAGAAATCAGTGGTATTTAATAGTCCAGAAGGGTGTAAGTTCACTTTCTTTGGGGAGAGGCGTTTACTTCCTTCTTATGTGATTTCTGCCATGACTACTAGGAAGATGCTTCGGAAGGGTTGTCAAGCATACTTAGCCTATGTGGTGGACAGTAACCTAGAGGGACCTAAATTGGAAGATATACCAGTAGTAAGCGAGTTTGAATGGACAGATGAATGTCAAAAGAGTTTTGAGAAGCTTAAAACGTGTCTCACATCAGCTCCAGTTCTTACCTTACCCTCAGGTACAGATGGATTTGTGGTGTATAGTGATGCTTCTCACAAGGGTTTAGGCTGTGTAATCCAAACATAAATATAAAACCCCATTGATTGGATCTAACTAAAACATAACCCATTTTTATTCTCAAATCACTAAAATCACTATTAAAAGGTAAAGAAAATAAATTATATCGTAAAAATTGAATAAAAGGAATAAAACTCACATACCCAATTTTGGAACCTCTAGAAGAAATTATTGAATTTCTTAGCAGGATGTAGGTTTAAAATAGGATCTGGGTTGATTGGGTTGAGAAGGAGGAGATTTGGATTTAAAAGAGGAAATTTTTTTTTTTATATATATTTTTGCAGAGCTTTTGCTCTTTTGCTGGAGGAGGAAGACGGGTTTCTGGTTTCGGGAATGTTTCGGGACATTCCCGAAACCAGTGCTTTAATGCTCAATTTTCCCTTTTTTTTTTTTTATTAAAATTAATAGGCCTGGGCCTGGGCCTTATACTAGACAACGTTTCTGGATATCGTTGTAAATGCAAGGATGGGTACGAGGGGAATCCATATATTGGCTGTAGAGGTATTTCGAAATACTATGTCGAATTCAATTATATATATATATATATATATATATATATATATATATATAGCCCTATATTCTATTTGTTTATATATAAATACCTGCCGAATTTTCATGTTCTACTGTGTATTTCCTGTCATAATGTCTTTTTTTCTTGAATAATTGAAAAGAAATTTCATCATCATTTTCTGGATTGATGATTTGCAGACATCGACGAATGCGCTCGTCCAAATAACTGTTCACACAAATGCACTAATACGGATGGAAATTATACGTGCACTTGCCCTAAGGGATACCATGGGGATGGGAGAAAAGACGGAGAAAGATGCACAGCTTCTCAATTTCCCCTTATGAAGATAATTATTGGTAAATTTTGTATATTTGAATCTCGTTTTCATTTGATTAACACACAATGATGAATTATCTTGATTTGTTTACAGGTGTTGGCATAGGAGTTACAGTCTTGTTTGTTGCCACCTCTTGGCTCTACTTGGTTTTAAAGCAGAGAAAGCTAATCAAACTTAGAGAGAAATTCTTCAGGGAAAATGGGGGTTTTATCTTGCGACAGAAATTATCTGGACAACAAGGAAACCCTGACATGGCAAAAATCTTTACAGATGAGGAGTTAAAGAAGGCCACCAACAATTTTGAGGAGAGCACCGTCGTTGGCAAAGGAGGCTTTGGAACTGTTTATAGGGGAATTTTAGCTGACAACAGAGAAGTTGCCATCAAGAAATCAATCTCCGTTGATCAAAACCAAATCGAGCAATTCATTAATGAGGTGGTTGTGCTGTCTCAAATTAACCATAGGAATGTGGTCAAGCTTTTAGGTTGTTGTTTAGAGAATCGAGTCCCCCTGCTGGTTTATGAATTCATCTCCAACGGTACAGTATTCGATTGCATGCATAACCAAAGAAATGCATCAGCTCTCTCTTGGGAGCTACGTCTGAGGATAGCAGCAGAAACGGCAGGAGCTCTATCTTATCTGCATTCTGCAGCTTCTGTACCGATCATCCATAGGGATGTGAAGACTACCAACATGCTCTTAGATGCTAATTACACTGCAAAATTGTCTGACTTTGGAGCTTCAAGATTAGTTCCACTAGATGAAACTCAGTTATCTACAATGGTGCAAGGAACACTGGGATACCTAGACCCAGAATACTTGCGTACAAATCAACTGACTGAGAAGAGCGATGTGTATAGCTTTGGAGTAGTACTTGCGGAGCTACTAACGGGCAAGAAAGCTCTTTCTTTCGATCGGCCTGAGGAGGAAAGGAGTCTAGCTGCGCATTTCCTTACTCGTGTGAAAGAGGGCAAATTGTTTGAAATTCTTGAGAGGCATATTGTGAATGAGGGAAACGAAGAGCAGGTAATGGAAGTGGCTCGGCTGGCGAAGAGGTGTTTGAATTTGAAAGGGGACGAAAGGCCTTCCATGAAGGAAGTAGCAATGGAACTGGAAGGCCTCCACATGATGAACATGCATGCATGGGCGGTTGTGAATGCAGAGGAAACAGAGTTCTTGCTCACCAGAGAGGAATCCAATGCTTCCAATAATGGAGACGGAGTCACTGCATCAAGTGCTGGGATTGATAGCATGAAGGACAATTTACTTGTATCAGTAGGAGGTGGCAGATGAATTTAATCGCATCAATGGTAAGCTTCTTCCTTGTTTTATTTATTTATTTTCATTTGAAGTACGTTACTCAGTTCTATTGGCATATAGTGTTATGTAATCCTACCAAGTGACACGTACTAAAATTTGTATATTTATAGAGTGATATATTTTATTTTATTTTATTTTATTTTTAATAATATTATAATTAATATATGAATATTAAATATAATTTATTATCTTTACAATAACTATCAATATGTGACTTTTTAATTTTTTATCACTTTTTAATATAATTTATTTTTATTTTTATAATAAATGAATTACTAAAAACTTGTATCATAAAGGATATTTAGGAAAAATAAACTTGTGAAAATATTTTTAATATCAATCTAAAGTTTTACTCATTAATTTGATAATTTTTAAAGTCATAAACCTACGGTATTAATTAATGCATGCAATATATTTCCTTTCTTTGTGCGAATAACAAAAACGTTAAATATAAACACTTAAAATTATAAAAATATATTTATATTCTCTTTAATTTTTTTTAAATGGAAATCGAAAAAATAGAACTCTTCAAATACATATTACCGATTTGTGAGTGCATATTCTTTTTAATTTTAAATCTATATCTATATATTTATTTATATTTATACCATATTTATCATTTTATTTTTCTAATTTTTAAATTTTTTTCACTATTTTCCTTTAATTTGATTAGAGTAATTAAAGTTTTAATTTTTATTTACAAGAGTTAATTATAACTTTGAAATTTTAAATTTAGATTTAATGCATTTACATCTATTTAAATAAATAAATTTAAATTAATGCTAGAAAAATACTCACAAGTTTAATATGATAATAAGTATATATAAATAAATTTAAAAGATTTTAAGTTCCATTTTTCTGATCCCTAATTTAAAAAAAAAAATTAATGCTAGAGAAAATTTGAAAAGTTTTCTTTTATTTTCTATAAATTCTCAATGAAGTTGTGAAAATGGAAAACGTAACAACTTTTCCAATTTTTTTAATTTAAAATTATTAACATTTATTTATAAATATGAAATTTAAAAGTTAAAATCATTGCATTTTTTTTATTTTATTAATAATTTATTAGCACTAGAGAAATTAAAAATATTCAATATTTAAAATTTCACTTTTCTTCACTTTGATTGGACCAATTGAATTTTTTCAGTTTAAAATTGTTAATTAATATTTATAATTAATTATAATTATAAAATCTAAATTATTTATATAAATAAATCTATTTATTAGAGAAATTTAAAAAGTCCAAGTATTTTTTTTATGTTCTTTAAAATTTTTAATTAACGAGGTTATTAAAATAAAAAAAATTAATTAATTTTTTATTTTTATTATAAAAATAAATTTAAAATATTTACCGTAAATTATAATTTTATATATTTTAATTATAACTCTAGATCAATAGCAATGGTTTAATATCGTTACATTCGATTTTATCATTAACCATAAAATAATAATTTAATTAATTTTTTATAATAAATAAAAAATATTATTAAATATAAAATAAATTTTAATTAAAATATATTATTATATATATTAAAAAATTTAAATTTTATTTATTAATAATTTTAAATTACTATTAAATTATTATTTTAATAATATTAAAAATAATATTATTATTTAAATTCTAAAATATCGCAGCGAAACCAACCATCAATTCCTTTTCAAAATCTCAAAAACTAATAAAATTGAAAATGGAAAATGGAAAATGATTCTTTTAGGTGGCATTTTCATCTTAGCTTTTGTGAATCTAGGAATTTTCTCATTTGACTACACTCGTAAAACTTACCTAACAATTTTTAACTATTCCATTTACGCAATCCTTTTGGGAAAATTATTTCTTAAACTTCATTTTAATTGCATAATTTTATTTGTAACATATACTTTTGGATATTCTCAATTTAGCACATATATATTGAGATTTTCCAAATTTTAGATGATTTGAAGAATATATTTCTTTGAATTTGTTTGTATAAAATTCCATGATTTCAATTCTATGAAAAAATGCATAATTTGTCCTTTATATTTCAAAAAAGTTATTTTACTCTCTAAAAACAAATATATTTTTTTTCAGCTTATTGACTAATTTAATTTTAAAATTAATTATGTAAAATTAACCCCCATAATATAAAAGTGAGTGTATATAATTTTTTTAAATGTTTAATTATAAAATAACGTGATAATTATAAATATTATTTGTCAATTATAAAAATTAAATTATTTTATAATTTAACAATTAAAGAAATAAATAGATTAAAAATTTAAGAAACAAATTGATTTTTTTTTTTTAAATGTAAGGTGGTAAACATTTTAAAAATCTGAGGATCTATCAAACGAGGAGGAGGAGGATTTGGAAGAATAATCCTCTCGTTTCGGAGAGGAGCCCGGATATGGTAAAGGGGAGTATCCAAATACCTCCAAGAAAAGAAGTTAGTTATAGTAGAGGGAGTGATACAAGACTCAAGGTTAAAAACTTCAGGAAGCTTTGGACTTTTCATGGTGGTAGAAGAAGTGTACCTGAAGAGCGATATAGCGGATAAGCAGAGGAGAATGGAGAGATAAAAGAACTGAGGAGAGCAAAAGTTTTGAAAAAGCCGGAGAATTTGAAATTTGAAACAGTAGCGAAATGAAAAGATGTTCTGAGGCAAATCGTACTTAGACGGCGCGTTCATAATGATTCTCGGTATTTATCCCCTTACCAGTCGGGCAATAACTGGCGAGAAGGTAAAGGGGCAATTGATGACCGCTGGATTTCTCCACCCAAGTCTGGGTTCAGACCCACGGTACCAGCCCATTATTTGAAAGCCTTTAAGCCTCCCGCGTGAGTTAGGTCCGGCCCACTCTGCTCTAGGACCGATCTCCAGCTAATTTGCCCCATCAGGCCAGCCCGGCTTTTTGGGCCCAACGAACAGACCCCCTCTGGGCTCAGCCCTTATCTTATCTGCCGGTCCAGTCCGGAACTAGAAGGGAGACTCACCTGTCCGTCATGTGGGTCCATCCGCATGCGCATTCCGGAAGAATCAGAGGCCATTACGCATGGGGCAGGAATCTGATATTCTCGTACCCGTATCAACGTGGCAGGGACAGGTGGGTGGCCCAAATAACAGACAATTTGTTACGCGTCACTAGCAGACAAAAAGAAAATATATAAAAGAGAAAGTACTCTAATATATTATATACAATACTAAGAAAATTATATTATTGAATATTATATTATTTTTTATATATAATTATTAATTATATAATTTTAATTAAAAAATACATATTTATTAATATGTAAAATAATTATATTATTAATTTGTCATTTACACATATAATTAAAAATTATAAAGTGTTTAATACATTTATAATTGATATAACAGATACATACATATATATATATATCACATATTTAAATAGAATAAATTATAATTAATTAAATTATATTATTAAAAAATTTTAATAATTAATTAAAATATATTATAATATTATTAATAACTACTTAATAATTAAGAGAGAGTTATATTTAAATTATATGAATAATTTAATTTTTAAAAATAATTAAATAATATTAAATATAAAAATAATAAGAGAGTATATATTTACACTCATAATAAATTAGACTTTTATTAAATTTATAATAATTCACAAATGAACAAAGACAACAAAACTATCTAAAAAATAATTTGGTTATGAAAAAATTTGGTTGTAAGACTCATTCTATATTTCTATAAATTTATATTAATAGAAATTCAAGATTGTTCATCACATTACAGCATAAATGAACAAAGACAACAAAACTATCTAAAAAATCTATTCCTGTAAATCGATTTATAACAGATAGAATTCGATGTAGAAATCCTGGCTGTAAATTTATTACCAGCGGCTTAACGTCCACTCTCTAACTGCAGGGCTGCTTGAAACTTAACACTATCAGGCCCCATCCATACACTAGTGCCGTTGGAGTTGGTTAGCAGACCAAGTAGGGGCTCAGTCTCTTCAATATCGTTAGTGGCAACTTCAACATGAACGCAGTTGCCCATCATTAGTTCCTCAAGCTCCATTTTCACTTCCTTCATTGTAGGTCTTTTCACTCCCTTCATTCTTAAGCAGCGTCTTGCGAGCTCAGCAACCCCTTTAAGCTGCTCCGAGTTTCCTTCATTTCTCACTCGTTCATGGAGAATCTCAAATAAGCGATCTTCTTTCATTCTATCAATGAAGAAAGCAGCCAGATTTTTGTCCTTTTCAGGCCTATCAGAAGAAATCACCTTCTGTCCTATCAAGAGCTCTAAAAGGACAACCCCGAAACTATACACATCACTCTTTTCATTCAACAATCCTGAATGAAAGTATTCAGGATCTATGTATCCAAATGTTCCTTGAACCAATGTAGGTAGCTGAGTTTGATCCAAAGGAACCAATCTCGAAACCCCAAAATCTGATACTTTTGCTTGGAAATTATCATCCAAGAGTATGTTCTCTGATTTAACATCTCTGTGAATGATATGTATAGGAGCGTCAGAATGCATATGAGCAAGTGCATCTGCAGTTTCCACTGCAATCCTCAGACGAGTTTTCCATGGCATGGAGGACTCAACAACTTCATTGTGTATGTGATAATAGAGGGTCTTGTTGTTGATAAACTCGTAGACTAACAAGGGAACTGATGTTTCCAAGCAACAACCTATGAGTTTTACCACGTTTGGATGCTTGATTTGGCAGAGAACGACCACCTCGTTAACAAATTGTTCAATCTGATCATGGTCCATAACTTTAGACTTCTTGATTGCTACTGATTTGTGATCTAGAGTTCCTTTGTAAACTATCCCAAAACCTCCTTGGCCCACAATTTCACTTTCGTTAAAATTGTACGTCGCCTTTTTGAGCTCATCTTCTGTGAAAATTTTAGCTTTCTCTGCAGATCTTTCAATCTTGGAGAGTAATTGTTGCAACACTGGCCCACCGTTGTTCCTGAAGTTTTTCTCTTTAAGCTTGTTGATTTTCCTTCTTTGAAGCCCCCATGATACAGATGCCAAGATCACAAATGCAAGGGAAACGGCAATACATGCTCCTAGAAAATTAAAATTATTATTCTTAACAAGTAGAAATTTCAGACACCTTTGCCCTCTAAATAGAAAATTTATTTTATGCAACCATTATATGTATAATTACATGGTAATAATTGATTATGATGGAATTTATAAATTACGATAAGATTTAGTTATGGACTTACCGATGATAGCTTTTGTCTTGTCTCGAGCGGTACAACGTGTTCCGTTTTTAGTTCCATCGCCATGGTAACCCTTGGGACAGAAACATACATAGCTTCCAACTTCATTTCGACAATGTTTGGCATCTATGCATTGGTTGAGGCTGGGGTCCTCACACTCGTCAATATCTGAAAGGAAATAAAGAAAATAAATTACAACTTATTGTTAGCTAAAATTAAGATTTGTGTAATGGGGCAAAGGTATCATGTACCTTTGCAGCTATTTGGGAGGTAAGGATTTCCCTCGAAACCACTGCGGCAGTCACAATAATGCCCATGTAGATTTTCAGAGTCACGACATACACTATTCTCCTTACATGCATAAGCTGTTATGTTCTGTCCAGCTTCTTTACATGTCTTATTACTGATTACCCAATCAATTACCACAGGGAACCCCTTTCTGTTGTTTTGTAAATTAACAAGATCTAATGTAGAAAAATTATACACACCATCTTCAACGACAAAAGCGTAGCTGCAAGGGTTGAAGTTCATTACTCGTGTGTGGTTGTTATAGCTCCTCACAGTAACACTGAAATCCCTTATGCCTTTAGGAATGGAGATTTCGCAGCAGCCTCTACCAGCGCAAGACCCGTTAACCATTAAATCATTTGTCTTACAGAGTGACAAACATCCAGTAGCATAGCTATATTCCACAGAATCTTCAACCCATGCAGAAGTGTCACAACCTACGGCAATAAACTTGTTTCGGGAAAATGAGAGGGTGAATGTGAATAATCTGTACCATGGGCGATTAGAAGATATACTTTCCCCGCTTTTGCTATAGCAATCGCGGGCCAACCAGGAGAAGATTGCAAAAAAGTATTTTAACACAATTTAATAAATTGAAATTAAAAAAAATGCTGCATAATTATATATACAAAATAATTATCAAGCAAATGAAAAAAAATTACGTTTGGAATTAATTTTTAGTAGAATTTTACTGTTTAAAATATATATTATTATTTATATGATTACATCGAATAATTAAATCTATACTATATGGAATAAATCTATACTATGCTATATATAAAGAAATTTATTCAAATATTATGTTAAAAAAAAGAAGAGAGAAGACCAAGACTTTAAACCCTGACTGCTGCCTATCATTATAGATCCGGCTCTGATGAACTATATTCTCATCGCAAAAAGAAGTCTGTGAATTAAGAAAAGTAAAATCCCCACGCAAGAAAGCTGTAGCTATGGTTTTCTTGGTTAGATTACTGGTGGCCCTTGTTCTTGTCGGGGTGCTTCTAGCAGTAGCACCGGCAACAGCTCAATTAGCCAAGCCCATTTGCCAAGAACATTGTGGAGATGTAAGCATCCCATATCCATTTGGCTTACAATCAGATTGTAGCCTAAACAAAGATTTCCTTATCACTTGCTATACCACCGATTCTACACCTCCACAGAAAGAAGCTTTTTTGTGGAATTCTACTATTAAGGTTATAAACATAAGTATGGATGGCGAACTGCAAATAAGGAGCGCGGTATCCCGACGTTGCTTCTCGTCCGACGGTGAGGAGTGGACAACAAATTGGCTGCGTTTGTCAAAGTTCACAGTTTCCTCGAAGAACAAGTTCACTGTTGTGGGATGTGACAGCTACGCGTACCTTCGAGGGTCTCGAGCAGGGGTAAATTACAGTGCCGGATGCATGTCCATCTGCGACTCCATCAAGTCTGTGTATACAAAGTCTTGCGCAGGTAGTGGATGTTGCCAGATAGAGATTCCTGATGGACTATCCTTTACAAATGTAACAGCATACAGTTTCAACAGCCATAAAAAGGTGCAAGATTTCAATCCCTGCACCTACGCCTTCGTTGTAGAAGATGGCAAATTCAACTTCTCTAGTGAATATCTCGAGAAAATCCCACAAGATATAAAGTTGACGATGGTGCTTGAATGGTCAATTGAGAAGGCCGGTGATCACAAACTAAGCTCTGCCTGCAAGGATGATGCTACGAGTTATGATCTAGACAAGGTTTCTAGATATCGTTGTAAATGCAAGGATGGGTACGAGGGGAATCCATATATTGGCTGTAGAGGTATTTCGAAATACTATGTCGAATTCTATTATATATCTATATATAGCACTATATTCTTTTTGTTTATATATAAATACCTGCCGAATTTTCATGTTCTACTGTGTATTTCCTGTCATAATATCTTTTCTTCTTGAATAATTGAAAAGAAATTTCATCATCATTTTCTGGATTGATGATTTGCAGACATCGACGAATGCGCTCGTCCAAATAACTGTTCACACAAATGCACTAATACGGATGGAAATTATACGTGCACTTGCCCGAAGGGATACCATGGGGATGGGAGAAAAGACGGAGAAAGATGCACAGCTTCTCAATTTCCCCTTATGAAGATAATTATTGGTAAATTTTGTATATTTGAATCTCGTTTTCATTTGATTAACACACAATGATGAATTATCTTGATTTGTTTACAGGTGTTGGCATAGGAGTTACAGTCTTGTTTGTTGCCACCTCTTGGCTCTACTTGGTTTTAAAGCAGAGAAAGCTCATCAAACTTAGAGAGAAATTCTTCAGGGAAAATGGGGGTTTTATCTTGCGACAGAAATTATCTGGACAACAAGGAAACCCTGACATGGCAAAAATCTTTACAGATGAGGAGTTGAAGAAGGCCACCAACAATTTTGAGGAGAGCACCGTCGTTGGCAAAGGAGGCTTTGGAACTGTTTATAGGGGAATTTTAGCTGACAACAGAGAAGTTGCCATCAAGAAATCAATCTCCGTTGATCAAAACCAAATCGAGCAATTCATTAATGAGGTGGTTGTGCTGTCTCAAATTAACCATAGGAATGTGGTCAGGCTTTTAGGTTGTTGTTTAGAGACTCGAGTCCCCCTGCTAGTTTATGAATTCATCTCCAACGGTACAGTCTTCGATTGCATGCATAACCAAAGAAATGCATCAGCTCTCTCTTGGGAGCTACGTCTGAGGATAGCAGCAGAAACGGCAGGAGCTCTATCTTATCTGCATTCTGCAGCTTCTGTACCGATCATCCATAGGGATGTGAAGACTACCAACATGCTCTTAGATGCTAATTACACTGCAAAATTGTCTGACTTTGGAGCTTCAAGATTAGTTCCACTAGATGAAACTCAGTTATCTACAATGGTGCAAGGAACACTGGGATACCTAGACCCAGAATACTTGCGTACAAATCAACTGACTGAGAAGAGCGATGTGTATAGCTTTGGAGTAGTACTTGCGGAGCTACTAACGGGCAAGAAAGCACTTTCTTTCGATCGGCCTGAGGAAGAAAGGAGTCTAGCTGCGCATTTCCTTACTCGTGTGAAAGAGGGCAAATTGTTTGAAATTCTTGAGAGGCATATTGTGAATGAGGGAAACGAAGAGCAGGTAATGGAAGTGGCTCGGCTGGCGAAGAGGTGTTTGAATTTAAAAGGGGACGAAAGGCCTTCCATGAAGGAAGTAGCAATGGAACTGGAAGGCCTCCACATGATGAACATGCATCCATGGGCCGTTGTGAATGCAGAGGAAACAGAGTTCTTGCTCACCAGAGAGGAATCCAATGCTTTCAATAATGGAGACGGATTCACTGCATCAAGTGCTGGGATTGATAGCATGAAGGACAATTTACTTGTATCAGTAGGAGGTGGCAGATGAATTTAATCGCATCAATGATAAGCTTCTTCCTTGTTTTATTTATTTATTTTCATTTGAAGTACGTTACTCAGTTCTATTGGCATACAGTGTTATGTAATTTATTATCTTTACTGTAACAATCAATATGTGACTTTTTATTTTTTTTATCACTTTTTAATATAATTTATTTTTATTTTTATAATAAATGAATTACTAAAAACTTGATAAAGGATATTTGAGAAAAATAAACTTGTGAAAATATTTTTAATATCAATCTAAAGTTTTACTCATTAATTTGATAATTTATAAACCACTAAACCTACAGTATTAATTAATGCATGCAATATATTTCCTTTCTTTGCCTGAATAAAAACAACGATAAATATAAATACTTAAAAATTATAAAAAATATATTTATATTACCTTTAAGTTTTTGAAATAGAAATCGAAGAGTAAAACCTAAAATTTCTCAAATTTATTTAGATTTATTATCAAATTAAATCTGTGAGTGCATATTCTCTTTAATTTTAAATTTATATCTATATATTTATTTATATCTATACCATATTTAACATTTTATTTTTCTAACTTTTAAATTTTTTCACTATTTTCCTTTAATTTGATTGGAGGAATTAAAGTTCTAATTTTTATTTACAATAGTTAATTATAACTTTGAAATTTTAAATTTAGATTTAATGCATTTACATTTATTTAAACAAATAAATCTAAATTAATGCTAGAGAAAATTTGAAAAGTTTTTTTTTTATTTCCTATAAATTCTTAATGAAGTTGTGAAAATGGAAAAACGTAACAACTTTTCCAATTTTTTTTTAATTTAAAATTATTAACATTTATTTATAAATTTGAAATTTAAAATTTAAAATCATTGCATTTTTATTTTATTAATAATTTATTAGCACTAGAGAAATTAAAAATATTCAATATTTAAAATTCCACTTTTCTTCACTTTGATTGGACCAATTGAATTTTTTCAGTTTAAAATTGTTAATTAATATTTATAATTAATTATAATTATAAAATCTAAATTATCTTTATAAATAAATCTACTTTATTGGAGAAATTTAAAAGATTGATGCATTTTTTTATGTTCTTTAAACAAGGTTGTTAAAATAAAAAAAGTAATTAATTTTCTATTTTCAATATAAAAATAAATTTAAAATATCTACGATTATCTTATATATTTTAAACCTAATTATAAGTGAATAACAACAGTTTAAGACCCACTATATTTATTTTTATCATTATAAGATAACGGTTGGTTTAAAACTCCTTTCATTTATTTTTACCATTAAATATAAAATAGCGGTTTAATTAATTTTTTATATTTAATAAAAAATACTATTAAAATTATGATTTCATTAAATATAAAATAAATTTTAATAAAATATATTATTATATATATTAAAAAATTAAATTTGACTTATAATAATTTTAAATTGTTGTTAAATTATTATCTTAATAATATTAAAAAACTAATTTTACAGTAATAATATTTTTATTTAAATCTTAAAATATCATAGTGAGACCAACCATTCCTTTTTAAAATTTCAAAAACTAATAAAATTGAAAATTGAAAATGGAAAATGGAGAATGATTCTTTTAGGTTGCATTTTCATCTTAGCTTTTGTGAATCTAGGAATTTTCTCATTTGACTACACTCGTAAACCTTACCCAACAATTTTTAACTATTCCATTTACACAACCCTTTTGGGAAAATTATTTCTTAAACTTCATTTTAATCGCATAATTTTATTTGTAACATATACTTTTGGATATTCTCAATTTAGCACATATATATTGAGATTTTCCAAATTTTAGATGATTTTGAAGAATATATTTCTCATCACATCACTATTTAATATATTTAAATTTTTTAATAATTTTAAAATACTATTAATATAGTCTAAAATATTCATGCCGTTTTTAAAATTCTATTAATTAATCTTCTTAAATATTATAAAAAAATTAAAAATATCTTTCATATAGAGAGTAATTAGTATATTTTTTTATAAATTTTAAATATTAATTAATAATTTTTTTTAAATTATAAGTATTAAATAGTAAAATATTTAACAGTTAAAATTAATAAATGAATTAATTAATAGCGTTGGTAGCATTTTAGTGTATTTTAGCATTTTAGCATTTTAATATATAAAATATGAAATTTTATTAAATTTCACTATTTTAAGAGTCAAAATTCGTTAATTACATCTCAAATTTCAATTTTTAATATTTATAATTTTATTTTAATTTTTCTTAATTTTGATTTAATATTTTTTACTATTCAAAAGAGAGAAACCGTAAAACCAATTTTTTTCAGAATGATTTCAGTTTAATTTAAATTTATAAATAAATTATTAATGTTTTCCATTTAAAGAAAAATTATTGGATACATTAAGAGTATTAGGTTTTGAATTTTTTTACATTTATATAAATATAAATTTATTCATAAAATATGAAAAATGAATATTACAATGAGAATTGTATAAATTTTGTGGTTATCTTCTATCATGAGGTGCACAATTAATTGATAGGAACCAGGGTTCAGATTTTCTCCTCCTCTAAATACTTACCGAAAAAAAGAAAAAGAAAAAGAAAAGCGTCCATCACTCTATTTTGGATTCAAAAGATTGACCAACGCATCTGATTAGAGTGAATTTCTATTTTTTTTTAAAAAAAAATTAGGAAGTCCTTATATTTTTATGAAATTAATTAATTAATTAATAATTATAATTCTTAAAAACAATTAAAACGTCACTTCTATTTTCAAAATAAAATAATCTTCGTTAAAGATTCTTATAGTCAATCGATATAACTGTCGCTCGAAAAAGAGAGCATATTGGAAATTACAAAGTTACCCTTAGAACACTTAAAAGGAGAACCAATGGATCTCAGGCCTAGGATGCCCAATTAATTGTTCCCCAATTAATACCCGAAAGCTTTGCGTTTTGTCCAATCTATCTCTTTCCTGATCTGCGACGGTTGCTAATGGCGGACCTCGCTCACAGTAAATGGCAAAACTGCTCCTGAACCAAGGTGTGTTGCTCTTCCTTTTTGTAAGTTCCTATAGATTCATATTTTTATCTACAGAAATTTGAGCAGAATTGGCTGCCTCTTTGAACGATGGCCCATTCACACTGCCAATCGATTCTTTTCTTCTTAATCGACTAAAACACTTGAAAGAGTATTCTCAAAAACCAATTTAATTCCATCTCGATTCTTTTCTTCTTAATCGACTAAAACACTTAGAAAGAGTGTTCTCAACAACTAATTTAATTTCATCTTTTGGAATTCACCAAAAGTTTTTTATTTTTAAGAACAATAATTTTTTTTAATGAAACTATTCAAAGAAAGTATAAAATGCAGATTTTATTGTCATATCTGATTCAATAGAACCGCTTCGTTGATAATCAATTTGATTTCAATTCTAAATCTAAAGTAGAGAAAATCAGAAAAACAAAATGTTGCAATCTCTTGGGATTAATTGCCTTTTGCTGTCAAATGTTGGATACTAACTTGTTAAATAATTTTAGTTGGTGAAATCATTTAATTAAAAAAAAAAAAGAAAAGAAAAGAGGAAAAGACGAGTTTGGATGCTGCCTATGAATCAGTGATTGGCAACGAGAAAGGAAAGGCAGAGAGTGGTATCCAAAGGAACCAGTGGGTGTTTGATAAAATGTTTAAAAGAATATAGTGTTATGGGTCTAGAAGATGATGGTTATTTTTGTAATTTATAATTATTCTATAAATTTTAATTAACAATTTCATTTTGACTAACGAAATTTCTTTTAACATAAGGAACACATAATTGGATTTAAAGATAATGAAGAATATTTTAATTAAAATTAAAAATTATAAAAACTAACTAATTAATTTCACTAAAAATTTAGAAGTGTTATAATAATTTTTCTTTTTCCTAAATGGGTTTGCTCCTTAAATACTTGCCTGATTTCTATGATGATTGTTTGTTTGGAAAATATGATGATTTATTTTTTAATTTAGAAAAATTAATTACTATATATGTTTTGTGATATTTTTTACGGAATTAAAAATATATATTTTATAAAATATAAAAATATTTTAATTAAATAATTTTAAAATAAATATAAACTAATCAATTTATTAAAAACTCAAAAATCTCATAGTAACTCTCTCGACCAATAATGGAACTTTGGGCCTCCACATGATGAACGTGCATGGCTGTGAATAGAAAGGAAACAGAGTACTCGCCGACCAGAGAGGAACCCAATGCTTTGGGTGGATTTTAATGGTTATTAGCGAGAAAATTTTCTTCAATAACATTTTAAAATTCAAATTATAGAAACGTTATTCTATTATTTACCCAATTTTCTCAATTAAAGCCACACAATAATCATAGATTCATTTCTAAAATTCTAATGACTAACAAAATTGAAGTTGGGAGATGAATCATTTGTTGGTTTTAAAGTAGGTCCAGGCGGAAAAATTATAAAAAAAAAAAAAAAAAAAGAAGGCAGGTGTCTGGTTGAATTAGTGAAAGTTGGTGGAATTTTATTACACATGTTCTTGATTTTTTAGTTATCGTTCAGAAAAATAATTTTTTAAAAATATTATTTAAAAATTATTAAAATTATTTTTAATATAATTTAGTCATGAAGACATCAAAATAATAAAATTATTTTTTTAACTATTTTTTTAATAGCATCTATAATGGTATTCAAACTCAATGCCAAACAACTCAATAAGCAATTGTATGAATTTTCAGTGGTTTTTTGTACAAAGGCTTCTTTTTGTTATTGTTGAGATCAGCCAGCCTTTTATAATTTAACTCAAAATAGATAATTATTCAAAAAAATTTAAATTTTATCAGTTTTAATGATTATATTTTAATTTTTTAATATATATATATATATACTAATATATTTTTTAATTTCATTTAATTTTTAATTTAAATTTAATTTATTTATAATTTTAAATGATAGATTTTTAAGAGTAGATGATTCATATTTCACTTTTTTTTTTATATATACGAGTGTAATTCTTTTACACATACAAGTGGAATTCTTTTATGTAATTACAAATTACAAGCGTTGCTATGATAATATTATCACTCGTAAATTAAGAATTATAATTTCTCCTATTAAAAAAATAATTATATTTATTTTTATTTGTCTATAAAATAGCTTACTAAAGGATGTCACATACTATATTATATGCAATTATATATGTGGACTTAAATTAGTTTTTATTTTCATTAGAGTAAAAGTTAATAGTTAATTTAATAATCTAAAATGGATAAATTTATTAAATAATATATAAATTAATTTTATAAATTAAATTAAATTAATATAATAAAATTGATTATTAATTTTCGACTCTATTAAAATGGATATAATAAATATAATTAATTTTTAAATAGTGAGACATCGTAATTCTTAATTTTTTATAACCTATTATTATTATTATTTATAGAAATGTGTCATTTAAAATTATAAAATAACTAAATTAAAATAAATTGAGAAATTAATTTCATATATATTTATAAAAAATAATTTAAGGTATAATTATTAAAATTAATAAAATTTAAAAGGTTTTTTTATAATTATTTATTTTAAATTATATTAAAATATTATTTTTTAATATTAACTGAAATAATTACGTGATATTTTTTATTAAATTTAACGATGAAACTTAAAAAAATATAAATAAATTTATATAATTAATTTATAATATATTAATTAACTTTTATATATTTATTAAAATACGAGTAATTTAAAATTATTTTTCAATTATCTCTATTAAAACGATCATATTTTTATAAAGTAAGAACATCATATAAAAGTATATTAACAATGAATGAGGAGGCAATACACCATTCATTTGAATTTGTCACATAAATAGTCGCTCTATTTAAAAAATAGAATGCTGATTTGCAGATTTTTTGCAAAAACCATAAAAATCACACTAAACGTTAATTAAAATATGGCCAAATACATTAAATTCAACTTTAAATCTAAATTTATTTTTAAAATATTATTACAATGCAAAGTAAAATAATCACTTATTATTATTAGTTTTAGAGTATAAATTACCGTTTAATTTATCTATTTATTTTTATTTAATATTTAAATGAATTAAAAATAAATTTAGACCAAAAAATAAAATTTAATATCTATATCTTCTCTATTTATAAGCAAATTTCACTTTTTACATTTTAATGTCACTAACAACATAAACAAAGTAAGATTATATTTTTGTGATGCCTCATAATTCCTTTTTTTTTTTTTTGGGTTAATCCAATGGATAAGTGCATAAATTTTAAAAAAATAAAATCAAATACTAATGAATTTATTTTAAAATAATTTATTATAAAATCAGGTACATAATCAAGTAGCAATCCCTTTCAGAAAAGAAAAGAAAACAAAAATCTGCTCCAATCAAATGTGTGAACCATCCTCAAATAAATTTTATTTTTTCTCTCTAAATCTAAATCAAACTGAAATCATGTTGAGAGAAATTGATTTTATTTCTTCTCTCTTTTAAATGTTGAAAAAGATTAAATCAAAATTAAAATCTCCCTTAATAAAAGTTAAAATCAAATTACACCAATTAAAAACTAAAATCACTAAAATTTGAGAGGTAACGTAAGGGATTTGTTTAAGGTCAATTTTTAATTTTTAAAATTATGTAATTCAATTGAATTTCATATTTCATAGGTCAATATAGTGCGGATAAAATTACAATTCACTATTATGAATTCAATTGTTCGAGTTAAGTAGAATTAAAACTAATTTTTATCTATTTTAATGGAATTTAAAATAAATTATATAAATTTAGATAATATTATTTTTTTACTAAAATTTATATATCATAATGAATTATTAAAATGTCTATATTAATAATTGTACAGAGTGTTAAAATTAGTGATTTATCACTATTTTCTCTTAAATGAAATTGAAAATCCTTTACTGTTTACATTTTAATGGATTGATTCAATACCAACGTAATAGTATTTTTTTTTAAAAATTAATTCTACACTTATTCCTAATTAAATTATTCATTTCAATAGTTTAGTAACTAATGATTATTACGAGTTTATTTTTTAAAGTTAAGTTTAGAGTATTTTAAAATCATTTTAAAGATTTTAAATGTATTAAATTAATATGAGAGATAAATTCTTAAAATCATATAGAAATTATTTATAAAATCTCAATATATATAAGCCAAATTGAGAATATCCTATATATAAATAAATTACTGCTACATGTAGCTAAAATGTGTGAATCTCACCATTAACCCTTTAATAAATTTGCATACAAATTTCAATTTATACAAAAATTATTTAAAAAATATGTCATCACAAGATAAAAGTATGCGATTAAAATGAATTTAAGAAGAAAAAAAAATTACCAAAAGGATTGCATAATTAATAACTAAAATTGTTGAGTGAGGTTTTACAAGTGAAGCCAAATGGGAAAGAATTAATCTATAGTAGCCCGTAGTTGTTTTGGCAGTCATGATTAGAAACTCTTGTCTAAATTGGATTTACATGATCAGTAATGTAAATGTATAAGATTTTATACTGTACGTTTACACCATAAGTCTATATAGTACTGTATATGTAAGTTTTTCAATGACGTAATAATGAATAAATAAATAAATACATAAAAACTTCAAATTATTATTGGAAGTTGAAGAACAGAGACAAGTAAAAAAGCAGATGGTCATTTTATCCACAAGCAGATAATGGACATAACACACAGAAAACTCAAAATCATCTACCATCACCCAATGATAAATTTACATGGCTTTGAATGCTATCATACACAGCACTTGCGTTGGTACTATCTCCATGACCAAATTCTTTGTTTTTCTCACTGAGCAAGATCTCTGTCTCTTCTGGGTTCTCTTCATCCCATGTATGCACTTCCATCATTCTCAGTCCCTCTAATTCCATTGCCACTTCCTTCATAGATGGCCTCTCCTCCCCTTTTAATCTTAAGCATCGCGCAGCTAGCCTCGCCACTTCCTTAATCTGCTCTTCTGTTCCTTGATTTATGACACGACAATCAACAACCTCAAACAATTTTCCTCCTTTCATGGAAGAAAGAAAAAACATAGCCAGACTTCTCTCTTCCTCCGGACGATCGAAGCAAAGTGCCTTCATGCTTGTGAGTAGTTCCACAAGTATTACTCCGAAGCTGTAGACGTCGCTCTTATCAGTCAGCTGATTTGTGCGCAGGTATTCTGGGTCCAAGTATCCCCAAGTTCCTTGCACCACTGTTGATAACTGAGCTTCATCCATTGGAGCCAATCTTGAAGCTCCAAAATCAGACACTTTTGCTGTGTTATCAGCATCTAAGAGGATGTTAGTGGTCTTGACATCTCTGTGGATGATTGGCACTGAAGCTGCAGAATGCAAATAAGACAATGCTCCTGCAGTTTCTGCTGCTATTTTTAGACGAATCTGCCAAGAAAGTGCTGATAATCCATTGCTTTCATTGTGTATGTGATCGAAGAGTGTGCCATTGGTGATGAATTCATAAACTAGTAAAGGCACTGGCGTCTCTAAACAACAACCCAAGAGCCTGACCACATTCTTGTGGTTAATTTGAGACAGCACCACCACTTCATTAATGAATTGATCAATTTGGTTTTGATCAACTGTTATTGATTTCTTGATGGCAACTATTCTATTATCTGTTAAAATTCCTTTATAAACAGTACCGAAACCTCCTTTGCCAATGATCTACTCTCGTCATAGTTTCTAGTGGCCTTCTTCAAATCCTCTGCTGTGAAGATTTTTGCTGTATCAGGGGTTCCTTCTCGTCTAGATAGTTTCTGTTGTAAGACGGCGCCACCATTTTGCCTGAAGAATTTTTCCTTAAGCTGAATGAGCTTTCTTTTCCTGAAGATCAAGTAGAGCCAGGAGGCAGCAACAACCAAGGCTGTAAAGCCTATGCCGATACCTGAATCAAAAGCGAATTACAACATATCTTCATGGAACTCTCTATATAAAACCCCTTGAAATTAAGTTAAAGATTGGTAAGAAACTATACCTAGACTGATTTTAACAAGAGACAGTTGATTGCGCGTGCAACCTTGTCCATCCTTTCTTCCATCTCCATGGTATCCCTTGGGACAAGAACATGTATAGTTTCCATCCGTGTTGGTGCATTTGTCGGTGCACTGATGTTCATTTTCGCATTCATTGATATCTGCATGTAAGTTTTAGCCATCAAATTAAGTAATTACTCCCATATTCCACTTTTTTTATATGCATTTAAGGTTTTCAGAAAGTGAGCAAGTAAATCAATAAATCACTTAAATTATAAGCTGATTTATTTATTTTAAAAATAATTTTTAAATTTATTTTTTTATGTAATTTAAAATAATTAATTTTAAAAAATTTCTTTTAGTAAATATGGTCCAACTTGATATTTCTTTACTATTTTATGCATAGAAAAATGCATTTTAGCCATTATTATGGAAAGAGACAGCCTGCTAATTTAAGTGTATTTTATAACTAGTCATAATCTTTAGTAATAAATAAATTATCTCCGAAATTATGTCTTTATTAATAGAATAATCCTTTTATTAAAATCTATAGTTTATCAACTATAATTGAAAAATTTTGAAAAACTAAATTGTTAAATATTAAAAATAAAGTGTTGGAGATGAAATTATTATTCTTGGATTTAGAAATTAACAGAGAGTGTCATTTTTGGTAGATTTTTAATAAAAAAAAATCTTTTATCGAAAAAAGAAATTATGTAAAAGTTGAAATACCTTGGCATCCTACGTATGGGTTGCCCTGGTAGCCCACCTTGCATTTACAAAGATACCCAGGAACGTTGTCAGGTGGCTTATAACTCTGAGCATGCTCCTTACAGGCGCTTGTGCTGTTCTCCTGGTCATAAAAATATGACATAAAAATATGATATTATTATTAAAAAGTATAAAAATCATAAATTTTTTACTCTTGATCCCATTGCCACTCCTTTAACTGAAATCCAGCGTCTGGACACCCTTATAGAGTGGCTCTGTTGTTAGCTGACTAGTTATTATTCTTCTATCTCCGGTATTTCAGCGCACGATCCAATAATAATGCACTTCTGTCCAATTTGTGTTATTCTTCCGCAAATTAACATTATGGAGTACAGCAGATTATTGAGGTTCAGCAAGAATATGCTGCTGCATACCAAACTGTTGCATGATCCGATCCGGTTGATACCTCTCTGTAATATGAAAGCAAACTAGTGGGACAACAGCTCTCCAAATCCAAATTTCTCGTCCTTGGTGACAGTATTCGGGGAGCGACTCAATCAGGGTATTAGTGTATGACTTCCAAATTACTTGAATTAAATATTCATTTGTTATACACAAATTAATGTACTTTTAAAATACTAATAATCGATCAAACTGATAACGCAGCACCACTAGTACGTGGGTGACAACCTTCATTATCTGTTTGGCATTACTCCACCTGCACAACATATTATATTAGCAAGTATTTCTTGTACTCGGTTAGACAGTGTCGGCGATACTGCTGTGATACGGTCCCATACTCATATTTGAAGTATTAACAATAGACCAGCCATCTGCATAATTTCAGGATTTGTCGCCTTACATAACTGTCTGTACAACCATATCAGACATGCCTTATCTCAGCTATAATTGCCGGGTTCTTCCAGATCGGTTAGCAAAGATAAAAATATTAGATTCACACGCGAAGCAGATGTATTATTAAAAATAGATCCAATGACCATTATAATATATGCTCGTGTGAACCTCTGTACAACTTTCTCATCATCTGGAAGTTGACTAAACTCTTCAGCTAGTCAGATTATTTTCAAATAACCCCATCTTATGGCATTATTAGGTGGAACGACATCTAATAATGTCTCACATACTGATAGCCAATGGTAGCGTGATCGGCCTGTAACAGCTGCACTATTGACTGACAACCCAGTTATTAGCCCCACATCCTGAAAAGTAATGGTCATTTTCCATTCGGAAAACATAAATTTATGGGTCTCTGGTCGCCCCCGCTTAACAAGGACAATAATTAAATGCCAATATAAAGAAAAAAATCTTAACCGTATTACGCCATAAAAACTCGTACGCTGCAGGTGAAGTATTATTTGATCTGGAATATCGTCCAAATGTAAAATTGTATCCGTTCTTTTGCAACCTATCGCCCCACTTTCTATATTTTGTTGTCATATAGCCTCAGATCAATGTTCGGATTGTGCATATAGCAATGATATATCTTTGAAACCCGATAAAATATAATCACGGCGGTCACGGCGATTGCGTCTTTCCTTAATATCTAATTATACAAAATAATATACAATATCACAGCACAATGAAATGTTATAATCACGGTAAAATATAATCATGGCGTTGCATTTAAATAAATCTGAGAGATCTCAAGATCTACTCCTCCAATCCCTAATCCCCAATCCTCATTTCAAAAAAAAAAAATACATAATTTAACACTACAATAATATACATATTTTAAAAAGATTTTATCCAAAAATCACAACAAATACTACTGATTTATTCTATCACAACAAATATTCTATCTAAAAATCACAATAAATTTAACACTACTCACAACAAATACTACTAATTCATTCTATCACAATAAATTTTCTATCCAAAAGTCACAACAAAATTAACACTACATAAAAATAATTTATAAAAATATTACTGGTCTAAATTAAAAATGATAATTTTTTATTTATTTTATTTTGATATATTAAAAATGGTAATTTTTTTATTAACTTTTTAATTATATTTATTTTAAAAATATTAAATTTTATTAAATATTAAAAAATATTTAATAAGGCTAAAACATAAAATAAAATTAATACTAATCAATTTATATATTATCATAATATAAAAAATAAAATAAATATTAGTTTTAAAATAATTAAAACAAATTATAAGATGGATGAAATATTTTAAGAATTTAATTTATTATATTTTTTAAAAAATATTAAATTTTATTAAAATTTTAATTATATTTATTATAAAAATATTAAATTTTATTAAATATTAAAAAATATTTAAAAAAACTTAAACATAAAAAAATTAATACTAATTATTTTATATATTATTATAATATAGAAAATAAAATAAATAATAATTTTAAAATAATTAAAAAAATTATAAGATGGATGAAATATTTTAAGAATTTAAATTATTATATTTTTTTGAAAATATTAAATTTTATTAACTTTTTAATTATATTTATTATAAAAATATTAAATTTCATTAAATATTAAAAAATATTTAAAAAAACTTAAACATAAAATAAAATTAATTCTAATCATTTTATATATTATTATAATATAAAAAATAAAATAAATAATAATTTTAAAATAATTAAAAAATTATAAGATGGATGAAATATTTTAAGAATTTAAATTATTATATTTTTTAAAAAATATTAAATTTTATTAATTTTTAATTATATTTATTATAAAAATATTAAAATTTATTAAATATTAAAAAATATTTAAAAAAACTTAAACATAACATAAAATTAATACTAATAAATTTATATATTATTATAATATAAAAAATAAAATAAATAATAATTTTAAAATAATTTAAAAAAATATAAGATGGTTGAAATTTTTTAAAAATTTAAATTATTATATTTTTTTAAAACAAATTTATTCGTTAAACTATCGTTTTAAAAGTTTTAAAAGAATATATTTATAAAAAATTAAGTATATGGATTATGTTTGTTTAACTTTATTTAATTTTTTTAATTATATTTTAGAGATAAATTTATATAAAAATAAATTTAAAATTTTTTTTATTTAATTGTGTAATTGATAGGCAGTTTTAATTTTAAAAAATATTACTTTTTAATATCTTATATACTAATATTAATTTATTAATTTTTTACAAATTTAAAAATTAATTAATAAATTTTTTAAAATTATAAAAATTAAATAAAAATTATTTTAATATGAAATACTTCTAATTTTTATTTATTAACATTTAGCGTTTACATAAAATTTTAGAATAAGAAATATTATACTTAAATTTTCAATACATATAATAATTAAAATTATGTTTATATACAAAATTATAATTTAAAATTTTATTTTTATATGTCAAAAAATATATATATATATTCAAAAATAAAATTTAATAAAAGAAAAACTTGATGATGGTGGAAATGCTGAAAGGAGATGAATGGAGATAATTATATGATGGAGATGGAGATCTGCGGTGGAGTGAGGGGAGAGGGAGAAGAAACTGCTGAGGAGATGGAGAAAAAATGCTGAAAAGAGAAGATGAAGAATGAGAAAATGGAGATGGAAGGAGACTCAAGTCTCCCTCCATATGAGCATGCACAGCACTATGAAGTATCGGAGACTTTTCTTAAAGTCGTTTGGGTGGTTAAAAATACTAATAGGTTGAGTATTAAATCGAATCGAATCAAATAAATTAAAAATTGAAATTTTAGTATTTATGAAAATTAAATCGAATTGATTTTAGTTAGAAATCGAGTCGAACTAAACTGATCTGATTCGGTTTAATTTGGTTCAGTTTGATCGATTTCAATTTTTAATAAATTTTTTATTTTTTATATTCTATTTTTAATATTTTAAAATTTAATTAAAATATTTTAATTTTAATATAATTTAATTTCTCCATATTATTAAAAATAATATATTATTAAAAATAATATATTATCACTAATGGATTCAATTTATTTTTTTATTTTTTTAATTATAATTAAATTAAACTAAAATAATTAAAATTTTTAAAATTAAAAATTAAATTAAATCAAATAAAACATTAAATTAAATTTTAAAATTAATTTAATTCGATATGAATTAAATAGTGATCACCCTGAGTGCAAAGAAAATGATGGGTCGTATCTTTTACGCAATCCTCTAGTTTTCTTTCTTTTTTTTGGTACTCTCCAGGTTTGGCATAGATAGGAGGTATGTCGGTGGCGATGCTGCTGCTTTCTATGCAGCTGCCAATGATGTGAATCATCAAGCAGTTAATCTCTTTACGCAATCCTCTAGTTTCCTTATTTTTTTTTTTGTTTTATGCGAAAAACTTGTGTGCAAAACTTATTGTTTGTTTTATGCAAAAAACTTTTGTGCCAAACTTGTTGGGATTGCTTTGATTTTATGAAATTTTTAGATGGATTCAGAAAATATTAAAGTAAATCTCTCTTTTTTTTTTATGAAAAATTTATCTATTTATATTGAATCATATGGATCCGATCAGATAAATATTTTTATTAGTAATGCAAATCACTCGTGTATGCATAGCCGTGTGGAAACGACTGACCATTATATCATTGACTTGCTAGGTCGTTCACTTTTGGAGTATTGGGTTAAAATTTCCAGACAGATAGTCGTTCATGCCCCACATCTCAATTGCATTGAATTGATGTGAATTTTTTGTTTTTTCAAGTCAAATTATTGGATATTTCTCAACTTCTCCGAGGTAAAGCATTAAATTAATAATGTTATAATAAATCATTGAAAATTTTAAAATTTAATAAATTTAATTTTAATTTTCATGTAAATATAATGAAAATATTTAATTTTCATATTATGAAATTAAATCAAAGAAATCATTTTTAAATTGAATAAAATAATAAAATTTATTTAAAATGAATTATTTTTATAATTATGAAATAAAATTGAATATAATTAACACGATTCAACTTTGTAAGAGTCACCGTTATTTTTTCTTGTTTCTTCCTTCTCTTTGCCTTATCAATTCCTAATTCCTTTCTCAGTCAATGACCGTGTACACAATATTTCTCATTATTCATGGAAAATACTTTTCAATTCTTTAAAAATCTTATCAATTTTTATATATGTAAATTTATTAATATTTTTAAAATACTTTTTAAATTAAATTTAAATAATAAAAGATAAATTATAAATAATATCTTTTCTTAGAAAATATTTTTTATAATAATATTTTTCATAAAATTTTTTAAATATAAATTATTTTATTTAAACAATCGAAGCCTTAAAAGAATGGTTTTTTAATTTAACAGATAAAAAACTTTTTATTTTCATAGATAGTTTTATCTTATAAAATATTCATATCAGCTTATAAATTTTAATAATATGCTGAACTTTATATTTATAATATTTTTTAAATTTATAATTTAAAAACAAATAAATTAGAGGAAATTAGACTTTATATTTTAATTATAAACACTAAATTTATAAGTTAATTTGTTAAAGTAAATTATTATATTTCACTTATAATTTTAAACTTCATTTCGTTAATGTTCCACTTATTTTATAGAAAATATTTTTTAAAATATGTTTTATAATTTTAAGCATTTGAAACACTTAACAAATTTAGTTAATAAAAAATATTTTTTAAATAAAGAAATTATTTTAAAAAAATAACTTTTCTTCTAAAAAAATCATTTTTTATATTTTTAACATTTTATTAAGAACTATATATTATAAATTTATTAATATATTTTATTTTTAAATTAAAATCAAATAATAAAAAATAAATTATTTTATTAACAAATATTTTTTACGAAAAATATTATAATTTTTTCAATAAATATGCTTCTAAACTATTTATTACCAAAACATATTAATATTTATCGACCATTTATATAAATTTTAACAAAATGACGTAGGATTTTTTTTTCCTTAATTAATTAAAAGATTAAATGTACTTTTAGGTAAGTGAGAAAACAGAACCTCCACGCTTTAACATGGCATCCACCGGTTAGTTCTTAAAATACTAGTTCAATGAGTTAAATTAAATCCAATCAATAATCAATAAATTAATTATTATAACATCAAAATAAATTTTCTGAGATTTATATTTAAAAAAAATATGTATTTAAATAAGCACAATACGACCCGAAAATTCTAATTTGAAAAATATTTATTTGGACTGGTTTATTATATAAGATTTTCAAAATATAAATAAATAAATGAATATTTTCATAAAATTTCTAATTATATTAAATTTAATTACTATGACGATAAGTTTTTGTCTAAGACTGCAGTTCTATGAATATGTAGTATAAGTTTTTCGGTGACATAAGAATGAATAAATAAATACATAAAAACTTCAAATTATTATTGCAAGTTGAAGAACAGAGACAAGTAAAAAGCAGATGGTCATTTTATCACAAGCAGATAATGGACATAAAACACACACAGAAAACTCAAAATCATCTACCATCACCCAGTGATAAGTTTGCATGGCTTTGAATGCTATCATACGCAGCACTTGCGTTGGTACTATCTCCATGACCAAAATCTTTGTTTTTCTCACTAAGCAAGAGCTCTGTCTCTTCTGGGTTCTCTGCATCCCATGTATGCACTTCCATCATTCTCAGTCCCTCTAATTCCATTGCCACTTCCTTCATAGATGGCCTCTCCTCCCCTTTTAGTCTTAAGCATCGCCCAGCTAGCCTCGCCACTTCCTTAATCTGCTCTTCTGTTCCTTGATTTATGATACGACAATCAACAACCTCAAACAATTTTCCTCCTTTCATGGAAGAAAGAAAAAACATAGCCACACTTCTCTCTTCCTCGGGACGATCGAAGCAAAGTGCCTTCATGCTTGTGAGTAGTTCCACAAGTATTACTCCGAAGCTGTAGACGTCGCTCTTATCAGTCAGCTGATTTGTGTGCAGGTATTCTGGGTCCAAGTATCCCCAAGTTCCTTGCACCACTGTTGATAACTGAGCTTCATCCTTTGGAGCCAATCTTGAAGCTCCAAAATCAGACACTTTTGCTGTGTAATCAGCATCTAAGAGGATGTTAGTGGTCTTCACATCTCTGTGGATGATTGGCACTGAAGCTGCAGAATGCAAATAAGACAATGCTCCTGCAGTTTCTGTTGCTATTTTTAGACGAATCTGCCAAGAAAGTGCTGATAACCCATTGCTTTCATTGTGTATGTGATCGAAGAGTGTGCCATTGGTGATGAATTCATAAACTAGTAAAGGCACTGGCGTCTCTAAACAACAACCCAAGAGCCTGACCACATTCTTGTGGTTAATTTGAGACAGCACCACCACTTCATTAATGAATTGATCAATTTGGTTTTGATCAACTGTTATTGATTTCTTGATGGCAACTATTCTATTATCTGTTAAAATTCCTTTATAAACAGTACCGAAACCTCCTTTGCCAATGATTGTAGTCTCGTCATAGTTTCTAGTGGCCCTCTTCAACTCCTCTGCTGTGAAGATTTTTGCTGTATCAGGGGTTCCTTCTCGTCTAGATAGTTTCTGTTGTAAGACGGCGCCACCATTTTGCCTGAAGAATTTTTCCTTAAGCTGAATGAGCTTTCTTTTCCTGAAGATCAAGTAGAGCCAGGAGGCAGCAACAACCAAGGCTGTAAAGCCTATGCCGATACCTGAATCAAAAGCGAATTACAACATATCTTCATGGAACTCTCTATATAAAAACTCTTGAAATTAAGTTAAAGATTGGTAAGAAACTATACCTAGAATGATTTTAACAAGAGACAGTTGATTGCGCGTGCAACCTTGTCCATCCTTTCTTCCATCTCCATGGTATCCCTTGGGACAAGAACATGTATAGTTTCCATCCGTGTTGGTGCATTTGCCGGTGCACTGATGTTCATTTTTGCATTCATTGATATCTGCATGTAAGTTTTAGCCATCAAATTAAGTAATTACTCCCATATTCCACTTTTTTTATGCATTTAATGTTTTCAGAAAGTGAGCGAGTAAATCAATAAATCACTTGCATTATAAGCTGATTTATTTATTTATAATATTTTATAAATTTAAGGTTTTCAGAAAGTGAGCAAGTAAATCAATAAACCACTCAGCAGATTTTTTCAATTAGCATGTAAGTGCTCGAGATGAAATTATTATTTTTTGATTTAGAAAACAATGGAGTGTGTGTCAGACTTTTAATAAAAAAATCTTTTTATCTAAAAAAGAAATTATGTAAAAATTGAAATACCTTCGCATCCTACGTATGGGTTGCCCTGGTAACCCGACTTGCATTTACAAAGATACCCAAGAACGTTGTCAGGTGGCTTATAACTTTGAGCATGCTCCTTACAGGCGCTTGTGCCGTTCTCCTTGATAGACCAATCAAGCACCACTGGGAATTCTGTAGTGTTCGATATATTATCAAGGTATTTGAAGGAGAAATTAAATTTGCTATCTTCTACAATAAACGCATAAGTGCAGAGATTGAAATCCGAAACATTAGTATGGTTGTTAAAGCTATATGCAGTTACATTTGCATGATAAAGTCCGTCAGGAATCTCTATCTGGCAACACCCACTGCCGGAACAAGAGTCTTCGTCCACGAATTCACGTTCAGCGCAGAGAGACATGCACCCTGAGCTATACAATTTCCCATCTCTGAACCCTTCAAGGTATCCGTAACTGTCACAGCCAATAACAGTGAACTTGTTTTGAGATTTTGAGATGGTGAAATTTGACAAACTGAGACTATGTCGGCGGGATCCTACAGGATTCCGTGTGCCCGACTTATTATAGCAATCTTGAGATACTAGTCTAGAGATTTCCAACTTGCCATCTAGATGTATGTTTGTGACCTTGAATTTTGATGTCCTCAGAAATGTCACCGGAGGGCTGAAACTGTAGCTGCAGGTGATGAGGAACTCCGGGCTTTGATTACACCCTGCTAAGCCAAAAGGGTATGGAATGGTTACATTTCCACAGCGATCAGGGCAGCGAAGCCTATCTTGGGCTGCTGCTAGAGCTAGAAGAGATGATAATGGCGCAACCACCATAAGCAAAGCAAGGAAACTCATAGTGTCAAGCCGCCAAGAACTGTTTCTTTGGGACTTTTCTAAGATCAAGCAGGTTGGTGGTTCTTTTTATAGACGACTCAAATGGAGTTATTAATGAATAATTTTCCAGCACGTTTGTGGGTATCAAGTTGATAATTTGATATTTGATTTAAGTAGTTGCAAGGTGGAGGAAAAGTAAACTCCATCAAAAGACTAAGTCCAAGTCTGTGGAGGCATATGTAAATACAGTTTCATATGAAAGTGAAGGGAGTAGCACAACCATAAAACTCTTATCCATTATTTCAACTCTCTGATTTACTCTGATGATTAAAGATACATTACTCATTTGATAGATTAAATCAGAGCAACAACGTCCTTAATTAAGAGGATAGGCATTATTGATAAAAAATTTTGTCAACCTGACATTACATCAAATAAAAGTCATTGGCATTTTTTTTTCATAATAAAAAAAGATTTCTATTAAAATATTAATTCATTCAGTCTTAATGATTTACCTATCACGTTTAAATTCTAAAGTAATCTAAATGTTTATAAAAAATAAATGTATAAATAACATAAACCAGATAAAATATTTTTAAAAAAGATTAAAACAAAAATTGAACTATTTAAACAAATGGAATCAATTCAATAATTTTTTTCAACTTACCCCACTCGTCGGTCACCCAGTATTTTCGTTGCTGTATTAATATTCTGAATTTTCAAATACCATTAGCCACATCAATTGAAATCGGTATATCCGAGAATTTGTTGGATTCTCATTTTGGGCTGATGTGGGCCTAAAATTCTAAATTTTTATTAGTTGAGTAAATTAAGATTGGGCTAAGAAGACAGCCCCCCGACCTTATGAAACAAATGAGAGAGGGAAAAAATCTGAAGAATGAGAAATTCCTTACTTTATGTTGTATGCAATAATTAGTACCAAGTGAGGAACTTAAACAACACAACATTTCTAAAAAAAAATACCATCGGAAATTAAATCAAAGAAAATTACTATGGAAAATATTATTCTCTTAATAATTAGATTAATTACTAATTTTTTTAAATATTAAGAATATTTTAATGTATTTTTTGAAGATTAAATAATAATTTTTTTTATAATAGACTAAATAGTAAATTTTTTAAAATTATTTATAGGTGGAATCATTTAGTATTAAGAATTTTACAAAAATTTAATTTAATTTATCTTTTCTTAATAATTCTATTATTTAAAATGAAAGATTTTAATTTATTTTAATTTAAAAATTTTTTATTTTAATTAAAAAAATTAAAATTTTATTTAATTTTATAAGAAATTATTTAAATTTTTATTTTAGAAAATGAATCATATCTGACGAATGTATACAGAGTCGCAACCCATATTAATTTCTTATTAACCATCTAATTTTCATACGAAAGTCATTTAATAGTAATAGCTCCAAGCTTATTTGTGAGTGAAATCACACACAAAAACCATTTAATACTAATACACACTGGATTATTTATAATAGCTCCAAAATGGGCTCGAGTCTTTTAGACAGTTTGAAATCGTATCTATTTTTTTAAGATTTAAATAAAATATTTAAGATCTGTTTTTAAAACAAATCTTTTTAATTCAATTGCTTAATTACAAAACTCACCACTATTCTATATTAAATTTTATAATTTTACTATGATTTTGATGAAAACAATTGATTTTTACTTAGAATTTAATTTTAAACAGATTTTTGAATAGAAATTGAGAAAATAAATAAAAAGAGATCGAATTAGAAGATTTTCTGATTAGAGGGTACAGTCTTACCCAAAGTTCTAGCTCAAAGCGACGGACAAACTCCAGAATTTCAATTTTGCCAGCTGTAATTTCAATTTTTTTAACTGTAAAGAGTCCAGATCAGTTTTAGATAAAAGCAAATACAATCAGATTAGTATTGAGATAAGAGTTATCATAGGAGTAATAAAGTTTCTTTTAAATTATAAATATTTATCTTTTTATTGAGAAAAAAAACCTATATAAAGGTTGTCCTAGAATTAGTATAAGCATCTCATATATTTTTCTCTTCTCTTCCTCTCTCATATTCGGCCCCTCTTAGCCAACCTCTTTTTCTTTTACTTCTTTATTTCTTTGCAATTTTATTCTAGACTAAAAACTTCTTTTCAGTTGAAGGTCAATTATAATTGAGGTTATTCAAAATTGTGAGATTATGTTGTTTAACTTTTCTTCATCTTATTTCTATTTTTAATTAATTTTTGTTTTTGAAAAATAATATCTCTATTATTATACTCTTAGAAATTCAAGTGGTCTATTGAATCTCTTAGAAAGATACATATTGCTAATTAATCTAATTAAATCCATAACTATTTAATTGGGTTAATAATAAGTGGCAATTAATATATTCGTTTATGTTAAGTAATTAATTGATTTGATTTAAATAATTCGCTTGTTATTATTGATCAAATTTGGATTATTCTCTCTTAAAATAGTTAACTAATTAAATCTACAAACTTGATGAGGTTATCAGTTAACTAAGAATTAATTTAAGAACAAAGCAGATTATTTTACTCATAAGGAAGAATTGATGGTATTCGCTTGTTTGAACACCATAACTAAACGATAAATAATAAAATGAACTATCTTTTTAATCAATGATCAACTGCAAACCTCTCAATTTGATTATCTTCAGCTGAATTTTACTTTAATTATTTGTTCCACCATTTTAATTGCATTGTTTTTTTTTCTTTAAGTTTTTTTTTTATATCAATTTCTCTAACAACGATTCTCTTCTTCTCTCTTTTTATTTTAAATTGTTCTTCTTATTCTACTAGTCATCTAATTTTAAAAAAGTTAAAATCTCTGTGGGATCAATACTTATTTTTCCTATCTATAAATTCTTTTAAATCAAAGAAAAGGAAATAAGTTTTAATTTGACGGATTTGACGCCCGTCAAATCTTGGCTCCGTTGTCGGGACCTTTAACAGTTTATTTTTATTTTTATGACCTAGTCTGAAAATAATGGAATTCAGTTAGATCTAGAAATCGAGAAGACTGCAAAAAAATTGAAAAAATTAATCAAATTGCAAAAACATGCTAATTTGGGAGCCTTTCAACCATCTGTCCGATTCCCTCTACCAATCGAAGACACCACGTCTTGATCAGCACCAACCGAACCTCCAGTTGACACCAACCGATGAGACATAATGGCCGCAGCTGTCACTGAAGAACAACCTCTTTGCATTACATACCCAGTATTGAACGCTGATCAAGCATAATTTAGCCACATTTTTATCATAATTATTATTGTTTATTTACACATTTTTTAGTTTAATTTATGGTTTTTATCTTGTTTTTACAGAAAAGGAAAAAATTGAAAAATTGGAGAAAAAGTGCAGAAAATTGACAGAAAAGTGATTGGGTCAGTGATTTGCCCAAAACACTCAAATCACCGGGCAAATCACTTTGACAGCAGAAACCTGGAGGCAACAGGCAGAAGTGATATGGGCAAGTGATTTGCCCAAGACACTCGAAGACACTGGCCAAATCACTCGCAGAAGACAGAGAGCAAAAAAAACTGGACTGACTCACAGAAAAGTGATTGGGTCAGTGATTTGCCCAAAACACTCAAATCACCGGGCAAATCACTTTGACAGCAGAAACTGACAGAAGAGCGGGAAATTGGGCAGAAAACAGAAATCCGAATTTTCAGAAGTCTAATTCCAACCCAATCACTACCAACATAAAACCAAGAGCCACGAAAGAGCTTCTCATCCAAGAAATTCCAATTGCAATTAAATTCAACATCAAAAGAGGAGTCAAACACCAAATCAAAAAGGGATTTTGAAACCCTAGATGGATGGAATTCTTCAGCTATAAAAGGAGAGCCTCCAAACCAACAGGGGATCTTCTGATCATCTCTCAGCTTCAGAAACTTTCCAGAAACGTAGCAATCTCTTCTTTCTTTTTTTTCTTTTGTGATTTTGTCCACCATGAGTGGCTAAACACTTTCCTTTCTAGTTGAAGTTGAAAAATTCAGATTTGTGATGAATTGGGAGATTTAAATCTCCATTGTTAAACTTCTATTTATTTTCAATATTTATGCAATTTGATCTTTCTATAATTGTTGCTTTGCTTTTAGAATCAATTTAGGCCTATTGCTTTTAATTGCTTGAGTAACAATTATTTGAATAATTTAAGTCCGTAATTGCTTATATTATTTGAACACAAATTTAATCAAGTTGCATGATCTAAACTTGACCACGCGGTTGACAAGGTTAGAATTAGGTTTCTCTAAGTCTTAATGCAGTTAACAATTGTTCGATGCCAAAGGCCCCAAGGACGTTCCTTGGCAACTTGTTAACTAGTGTTTGATTAGCGAATGTTTCCTAATCAAACTAGAACTAAGGAGGAATTTGGATTGTGAGAAGCGTCTTTCACATCCTAAACTAATTTATTGAGATAAATAGGAGTATTAAAGAATCAATGATCAATTCTAAACAATCTGAAATAGATCCATACTTCAACTAGAAGCTTTTCTCTTATTGATTTACTCATCTTTAAATTATTGCTTTCTTTTGTTATTTAGTGTTAATCCATCAACTCAAAACCCCCCTCTTTTAATTACTTGTTATTTACTTGACCTAGTCATTATTAGGAAAATCATTGGTGTCAATTCCCTGTGGTTCGACCATATTGCCACTATCTACAAGTTTATTGTTGATTGTTTAATAGGTTTATTTTTGACGGTTTCGACAACCGCCTATCAAACGCACTCCTGGAATTGGAACATGTATGATTCATATATTAACAAAATTCTAAGGATTTGAGAATAAAGACCCATATTGTCATCTGAAAGAGTTTTATATAATTTGTTCAAGTATGATACCACAAAAAATAACTGACAAACAAATCAGGTTAGTAGCTTTTCCTTTTACTTTGATTGAATTCACTAAGAATTGACTTTACTATTTGCCCCCACGTTCAATTTCTACTTAAACACAAATTAGAGACTTGTTCTTAAAAAGATTTTTTTCATCAACTAAAGCTTCACCTATAAGAAAGAAAATAAGTAGAATAAAACAAAGAAAAAAAAATGAAACTCTCCATGAATGTTGGGAACGTTATGAGAAATTAATTGCAAATTATCTAAAACATGTAATCATTCTAAAACAGCTCAACCTTCACTTCTATGAAGGAATTTTACCATTAAAATGGAGAATAATAGATGCTGCTAGTGGAGGTGCCATTTTAGAAATGGAACCTGAAGAAGGTACAATTTTAATCTAAAAAATAGTTGCCAACTCTAGACAATATGGCCGAGATGGGGACATTTCTAAGAATGCAGATGAGGTAGGTATTGCATTTTTAGATTCTAAAATTTCGCGACTTAGCACTGCCCAATTTGTGTCACTCTTCCGCAAATCAACATCATGGAGTGCAGCAGATTGTTGAGGTTCAGCAAGAATATGTTGCTGCATACCAAATTGTTGCATGACCCGATCCGGTTGATGCTACTCTATAATATGAAAGCAGAATAGTGAGACAACAGCTCTCCAAATTTCTCGTCCTTGGTGACAGTATTCGGGGAGCGACTCAATTAGGGTATCAGTGTATGACTCTCAAATTATCTGAAATGAACATTCATTTGTTATACACAAATTAATGTACCTTTAAAATATTATGTTTTTTAATAGTACTACATGCTCGGGTAATAATCGATCAAACTGATAATCCAGCACCACTAGTACGTGGGTGACAACCTCCGTTTATCTGTCTGGCATTACTCCACCTGCACAACATATTATATTAGCAAATATTTCTTTAAATATTAAATTAAAAAAAATTAACAATAATATAATATCACATACCTGCTGCCTAGTGGAGTATCATGATGTGGTACTCGGTTAGACAGTATCGGCGATACTGCTGTGATACGGTCCTATACCCATATTTGAAGTATGAACAATAGACCAGCTATATGTATAATTTCAGGATTTTTTGCCTTACATAAGTGTCTGTACCACCATGTCAGACATGCCCTACCCCAGTTATAATTGCCGGCTTCTTCCAGATCGGCTAGCAAAGGTAAAAATATTAGGTTCACACGCGAAACAGATGTATTACTAAAAATAGATCCAATGACCCTTATAATATATACTCGTGTGAAACTCTATACAACTTCATCATCATCTGGAAGTTGACTAAACTCCTCAGCTAGCCAGATCATTTTCAAATAACACCTTCTTATGGTATTATTAGGTGGAACGACACCTAATAATGCCTCACATATTGATGGCCAATAGTGGCGTGATCGGCCTGTAACAGCTGCACTATTGACCGGCAACCCTGTTATTAGCCCCACATCCTGAAGGGTAATGGTCATTTCCCATTCGGGAAACATAAATATATGGGTCTCCAGTCGCTACCGAGCAGTAATTAAGTACCAATCCAAAGCAAAAAAAACCTAACCATATTACGCCATAAAAACTCATATGCCGTAGGTAAGTTATTATTTGATCTGAAATATCGTCCAAATGTAAAATTATACCCTTTTTTTACAACTTATCGCCCCACTTTCTATTGCTTGTTGTCATATAGTCTCAGACCGATGTTCGACTTGTGCATATAACAACGATGGATTATTGAAATCCGGTAAAATATAATCACGGCGGTCATGGCGATTGCGTCTTTCCTCCATATCTAATTATACAAAATAATATACAATATCACAACACAATAAAATGCTATAATCACGGTAAAATATAATCATGGCGTTCACGGTGGTAAATGCATTTAAATAAATCTGAGAGGTCTCAATTCTACTCCCTCAATCCCCGATCCCCAATCCCCAATCCTCATTTCAAAAAAAAAAAGACACAATACATAATTTAACACTACAATAATATATATATTCTAAAAAAATTCTATCCAAAAATCACAACAAATACTATTAATTCATTCTATCACAACAAATATTCTATCTAAAAATCACAACAAATACTACTAATTTATTCTACCACAACAAATATTCTATCAAAAAATCACAACAAAATTAACACTACATAAAAAAAAATTTATAAAAATATTACTGGCGTAAATTAAAAATGATAATTTTTTATTTATTTTATTTTTATATATTAAAAATGATAATTTTTTATTAACTTTTAATTATATTTATTTTAAAAATATTAAATTTTATTAAATATTAAAAAATATTTAAAAAACTTAAACATAAAATAAAATTAATACTAATCATTTTATATATTATTATAATATAAAAAGTAAAATAAATAATAATTTTAAAATAATTAAAAAAATAAAAGATGGATGAAATATTTTAAGAATTTAAATTATTATATTTTTCTAAAAATATTAAATTTTATTAACTTTTTAATTATATTTATTTTAAAAATATTAAATTTCATTAAATATTAAAAAATAATTAAAAAAACTTAAACATAAAATAAAATTAATACTAATCATTTTATATATTATTATAATATAAAAAATAAAATAAATAATAATTTTAAAATAATTAAAAAAATTATAAGATGGATGAAATACTTTAAGAATTTAAATTATTATATTTTTTAAAAAATATTAAATTTTATTAACTTTTTAATTATATTTATTATAAAAATATTAAATTTTATTAAATAATAAAAAATATTTAAAAAACTTAAACATAAAATAAAATTAATACTAATCGATTTATATATTATTATAATATAAAAAATAAAATAAATAATAATTTTAAAATAATTAAAAAAAATTATAAATTGGTTGAAATTTTTTCAAGAATTTAAATTATTATAATTTTTTAAAAAAAAATTATTCGTTAAACTGTCTTTTTAAAAGTTTTAAAAGAATATATTTATAAAAAATTAAGTGTGTGAATTATGTTTATTTAACTTTATTTAATTTTTTTAGTTATATTTTAGAGATAAATTTATATAAAAATAAAATTAAAATTTTTTTTACTTAATTGTATAATTGATGGGCGATTTTAATTTTTAAAAAACTTTACTTTTTAATATCTTATATAAAAATATTAATTTATTAATTTTTTACAAATTTAAGAATTAATTAATAAATTTTTTAAAATTATAAAAATTACATAAAAAATTATTTTAATCTGAAATACTTCTAATTTTTATTTATTAACATTTAGCGTTTACATAATTAAATTTTAGAATAAAAAATATTATACTTAAATTTTCAATACATATAATAATTAAAATTATATTTATATATAAAATTATAATTTATAATTTTATTTTTATACGTCAAAAAAAATATACATATTCAAAAATAAAATTTAATAAAAGAAAAAGCTCATGATGGTGGAAATGCTGAAAGAAGATGAATGGAGATAATTATAGGGGGAGAGAGAGAAGAAACTGCTGAGGAGATGGAGAAAAAATATTGAGAAGAAAATATGGAGAATGGAAAAATGGAGATGGAAGGAGACTTAAGTCTCCTTCCATCTGTGCATGCAAGTCTGCAGGGCTGTGCATGCACAGCGCCACGAAATGTCGAATGCTTTTCTTAATCTAGATGACTTTGGTCCATCAAAGTTGTTTGGGTGGTTAGGAATGCAGAGAATATAATAGATTGTAGGCGTGCTGCTATGGGAGCAGTCTGACTACTCCCGTGGTAGAAAGTAAGTTATTCGATGCTAATAGCGTCGAACAACATAGCTGAATGGCAGTTCAACACCCATGATATTGAATTCAAGTGTGTTCGAGTGTCGAACAAATATGTTCGACAGTATAATTGTCGAACTCATTTCTTTTACACATAAAATCTGAAAATATTTTTAGATTTTATATGAATTTATTAATATTTTTTTATTATACATGAATTAACAAAAATTCTCTAGTTTTCAGATTCTGTATGAATTTATTAATATTTTCTTTATTATACATAAATTAACAAAAAGCTCTCTAGGTTTGGCATAGACAGGAGGTATTGTCGGTGTCGATGCTGCTGCTTTCTATGGAGCTGCCAATGATGCGAATCATCAAGCGGTTCATCTCTTTACGCAATCCTCTAGTTTCCTTTCCCTTTTTTGTTTTATGGGAAAAACTTATGTGCCAAACTTCTTATTTGTTTTATGCAAAAGACTTTTGTGCCAAACTTGTTGGGATTGCTTTGACTTTATGAAACTTTTGGATAGATTCAGAAAATATTAAAGTAAATCACTTTTTTTTTATGAAAAATTTATGTATTTATCTTGAATCATATGGGTCCGACCAGACAAGTATTTTTATTAGTAATGCAAGTCACTCGTGTATGCATAGCCGTGTGGAAACGACTGACCATTATATCATTGACTTGCTAGGTTGTTCATTTTTTGAGAATTGGGTTAAAATTTCCATACAGCTAGTCCGTTCATTGCTCCACATATATATATATTTTTTTCAAGTCAAATTATTGCATGTTTCTCAAGTACCCCCTTCTCCGAGGTAAAGCATTAAATTAATAATGTTATAATAAATCATTGAAAATTTTAAAATTTAATAATTTTAATTTTAATTTTCATGTAAATATAATGAAAATATTTAGTTTTCATAATTTTAAACTTTATTTCGTTAATGTTCCATTTATTTTATAGAAAATATTTTTTAAAGTATGTTTTATAATTTTAAGCATTTGGAACACTTAACAAAATTAGTTAATAAAAAATATTTTTTAAATAAAAAAATGATTTTAAAAAAATAACTTTTCTTCTAAAAAAATCATTTTTTATATTTTTAACATTTTATTAAGAACTATATATTATAAATTTATTAATATATTTTATTTTTAAATTAAAATTAAATAATAAAAAATAAATTATTTTGTTAAAAAATATTTTTTACAAAAAATATTATAATTTTTTCAATAAATATGCTTCTAAACTATTTATTACCAAAAAATATTAATTTTTATCGACCATTTATATAAATTTTAACAAAATGACGTTGGATTTTTTTTT
The DNA here is from genome assembly GCF_001659605.2 of Manihot esculenta. Taxonomy (NCBI): domain Eukaryota; kingdom Viridiplantae; phylum Streptophyta; class Magnoliopsida; order Malpighiales; family Euphorbiaceae; genus Manihot; species Manihot esculenta. The sequence goes on along the minus strand of NC_035162.2, from coordinate 13,454,218 downwards.
CCTTAATTAATTAAAAGATTAAATGTACTTTTAGGTAAGTGAGAAAACAGAACCTCCACGCTTTAACATGGCATCCACCGGTTAGTTCTTAAAATACTAGTTCAATGAGTTAAATTAAATCCAATCAATAATCAATAAATTAATTATTATAACATCAAAATAAATTTTCTGAGAGTTATATTTAAAAAAATATGTATTTAAATAAGCACAATACGACCCGAAAATTCTAATTTGAAAAATATTTATTTGGACTGGTTTATTATATAAGATTTTCAAAATATAAATAAATAAATGAATATTTTCATAAAATTTCTAATTATATTAAATTTAATTACTATGACGATAAGTTTTTGTCTAAGACTGCAGTTCTATGAATATGTAGTATAAGTTTTTCAGTGACATAAGAATGAATAAATAAATACATAAAAACTTCAAATTATTATTGCAAGTTGAAGAACAGAGACAAGTAAAAAGCAGATGGTCATTTTATCACAAGCAGATAATGGACATAAAACACACAGAAAACTCAAAATCATCTACCATCACCCAGTGATAAGTTTGCATGGCTTTGAATGCTATCATACGCAGCACTTGCGTTGGTACTATCTCCATGACCAAAATCTTTGTTTTTCTCACTAAGCAAGAGCTCTGTCTCTTCTGAGTTCTCTGCATCCCATGTATGCACTTCCATCATTCTCAGTCCCTCTAATTCCATTGCCACTTCCTTCATAGATGGCCTCTCCTCCCCTTTTAGTCTTAAGCATCGCCCAGCTAGCCTCGCCACTTCCTTAATCTGCTCTTCTGTTCCTTGATTTATGATACGACAATCAACAACCTCAAACAATTTTCCTCCTTTCATGGAAGAAAGAAAAAACATAGCCACACTTCTCTCTTCCTCGGGACGATCGAAGCAAAGTGCCTTCATGCTTGTGAGTAGTTCCACAAGTATTACTCCGAAGCTGTAGACGTCGCTCTTATCAGTCAGCTGATTTGTGTGCAGGTATTCTGGGTCCAAGTATCCCCAAGTTCCTTGCACCACTGTTGATAACTGAGCTTCATCCTTTGGAGCCAATCTTGAAGCTCCAAAATCAGACACTTTTGCTGTGTAATCAGCATCTAAGAGGATGTTAGTGGTCTTCACATCTCTGTGGATGATTGGCACTGAAGCTGCAGAATGCAAATAAGACAATGCTCCTGCAGTTTCTGTTGCTATTTTTAGACGAATCTGCCAAGAAAGTGCTGATAACCCATTGCTTTCATTGTGTATGTGATCGAAGAGTGTGCCATTGGTGATGAATTCATAAACTAGTAAAGGCACTGGCGTCTCTAAACAACAACCCAAGAGCCTGACCACATTCTTGTGGTTAATTTGAGACAGCACCACCACTTCATTAATGAATTGATCAACTTGGTTTTGATCAACTGTTATTGATTTCTTGATGGCAACTATTCTATTATCTGTTAAAATTCCTTTATAAACAGTACCGAAACCTCCTTTGCCAATGATTGTATGTTGGAAAGAATCCTCGGGCATGATTGTAAATAAATCAGTGATCCTCTATCATGATTGTAATCAATCAGTGATCAAATCTTATCATGTTTAGCATAGCATGATTCTAGGATATAATTGAGGGCACAATCAAAGGTCTAATTGTTCATATTATGTACTATATAAACTCTGTAACTTACTACACAAGAGGTAAGAAAATAAAAACAGTTTTCTTCCTATAATCTCAGATGGTATCAGAGCAGGTTTCGGTATAAAAATATAGCCGTCCTGCAATAATCCTTTACCAGATATCTTTTCCAATTTCTTTCTCTCACCAAAACAACAATGGCCGACCTCCACAGCCCGGTTGACCAGTCCCAGACAATAATTGATCCAATAGCAGACCTGTCACAAAAACTATTCCAGTTAATTCAGAATAGCCAAGATGGAAATAAAAAATCAGTAAACCAATTCACTCTTGATTCAGCACAGCCACCGTCCGACATAAAATTGAATGATTCCAATTATGTTATCTGGGCAAAGATGATGGAGATGTTTATCACGGCGCTACAAGGAGCCGCGAAAGGAGGAGGCACGGGTGCCCCTTATAATCAGGAAGGAGGTATTTTAGGGTTAGAAAGGAGGGCAAATGACCTTTCTACCCCTGTCTCTTTAAATAAATCTAAATGTGCCTCTGCTTGTTTTAATTCTTGTGAAATTAAATCCCTGGTCTCTGATGGTTTAGATAAGTTTGTTTGTAATCCCAAAACTGAATCGTTAGCCCTTAATTCTATCGGTCATGCTAACAAGGTACAAAATACTAGTGGGTGGATATTTGATTCAGGAGCCACAGACACTATGACTAATGATTCTTCAGATTTTTTTGTGTCAGCCCCACCCTCAAAATCCAATATTCTAAACGCTACCGGTGGCTCCTTTCCGGTCATCGATGGTGGTACCGTTTCTATAACCCCCACTTTAAATGTCTCCAACTGCCTCTATGTACCTTCCTTATCTTGCAAATTACTCTCTGTCAGTCAGATCACCAAACAGTTAAATTGCAGAGTACTCATGTATCCTCATTTTTGTGTTTTGCAGGATATTCATACGGGCACGGTACTGGGCCGTGGTACTGAGAAAGATCGACTGTACTATGTGGAGGAGATCTCAAGTACTGGGTCAGCTCATTTAGCTCAAGGGTCCTCAACCCGACAGTTATGGCTCTGGCACCGGCGCTACGGCCATCCCTTAAGTGATTATCTTCGTACTTTGTTTCCTGAATTTAAATCCATTGACATTCCAGTTTGTACTTCATGCGTGCTTGCTAAGAGTCATAAGAGTACTTATCATATATCCACAAATAAATCTGATACTCCCTTCTCAATAATACACTCTGATGTATGGGGGCCTGCCCCGGAAACTGTCTCCCCTGATTATAGATACTTTGTGACTTTTATTGATGATTGCACTCGTGTTACTTGGGTTTACCTGTTAAAACAAAAAAGTGAAGTGGCTGAGAAATTCTGTGATTTTTTCCGCATGATTAAAACCCAATTTCATAAGACCATTCAAGTTCTCCGATCTGACAATGGGGGGAATTTGTCAATAACCATCTCCAAACCTTTTTTCGGGATAATGGGATACTTCACCAAACTATTTGTCCTTATACACCACAGCAAAATGGGGTTGCTGAAAGGAAAAATCGACATATCCTTGAGACTGCCCGAGCCCTATTGTTTGAAGCCCGAGTTCCTCCTAAGTTTTGGACTGAAGCAGTTGCCACATCCATTTACCTCATCAATCGACTTCCGTCTCGCATCCTTAATTCCCAATCTCCCTTGCATACCTTGTCCTCTCATCACACCATCCCTTCCCATCTCAACCTTCCACCTAAAATCTTTGGTTGCATAGTTTATGTTCACATTCCTAAAACACACCGCACTAAACTTGATCCATGTGCTCTTAAGTGTGTTTTCTTTGGTTATGGTGTCCATAAAAAGGGCTATCGGCGTTTTGACCCAATCTCTAAACGGCTCTTCACTACCATGGACTGCACCTTTCTGGAAGAGGAATATTTTTTCCCTCGCCAACTAGCAGTGAGGGGGAGACAACGGCACAATCACCATCACTGCCAAATTGGCTTAGTCAGGGGGGGCCAGAACTTGATTATTCTTCTCTTCCTGAGTCTACACCAGAACTGGGAGACACTGACTATTTAGTACAGTCCTCGGTCTCAACGTCACAACCAGAACCTGACACCGTAGAATATCCTGAGGAACACACAACTGAGGTATGTGAATCTGAACTTTCCCCTATTTCTAATAACCTTACCACTGAACCCATTTCCCTTGAGGTTCCTGAAATAGGCCAATATATTCTACCCCCTCAGAATAATAGAAGAATTCCACCCAGGAGATATGATCCAGAATTCGAGGCAGCCAGGTCCAGATACCCTGTGGCAAACGTTACCAAAGGAGAAAGACTATCACCTCAGTTGGTCAACCTACAGAAATCCATTTGCTCAGAATGGATACCAAAGGATGCCACAGAGGCCCAAAAGGACAAAAGATGGGTTGAGGCAATGGAGATCGAGATGGATGCCCTGGAGAAAAACAAGACCTGGGAAAAATGCTGGCTACCCAAGGGAAAACGACCAGTGGGATGCAAATGGGTGTTTACCATAAAGTATAAGTCAGACAGAACGGTGGACAGATATAAAGCTAGACTTGTAGCAAAAGGATATACTCAGACTTATGGAGTTGACTATTCTGAAACATTCTCTCCAGTAGCAAAAATTGATACAATACGGGTCCTATTCTCTCTAGCTGCAAACCTAGACTGGCCACTTCACCAATTTGATGTGAAAAATGCTTTCTTGCATGGTGATCTAGAAGAGGAAGTATATATGGATGCTCCACCAGGGTTCATGAGTGGATATAGAAGGGGAGAAGTGTGTAGATTGAGGCGAGCCTTGTATGGGTTGAAACAGTCACCCAGAGCATGGTTTGGGAGATTTACTCAAGCAATGAAGAAAAATGGATATCGGCAGAGTAACTCCAATCACACTCTATTCTTGAAGAGGCAAGGAAGGAAGATCACGTGTTTGATTATATACGTGGATGACATGATTATAACTGGAGACGATGTGGACGAAATCAAACAACTGAGGGACAACTTATTCCAAGAATTTGAGATGAAAGACCTGGGGATGCTAAAATATTTTCTTGGAATCGAAGTTCTCAGATCAGACCAGGGAATTTTGATATCACAGAGAAAGTACATTCTTGATCTGTTAACTGAAACAGGAATGATAGATTGCAAACCAGTCGATACTCCGGTAATGGTCAATCACGAGTTGAGCAAGGACTCAAAAGAAGGACCCACAGATAGGGGGAGGTACCAGAGACTGGTAGGAAAACTGATTTATTTATCACACACCAGACCAGACGTGGCATATGCTGTGAGTTTGGTAAGTCAGTTCATGCATGATCCAAAACAAGACCATATGGAGGCAACATTGAGAATCGTTCGATATCTGAAAGGAACAGCTGGGATAGGCATGTTGTTCAAAAAGAATGGTCATTTCAGTATCAGTGGATATACGAATGCAAGTTGGGCAAGAGATCTCTCTGACAGACGATCTACTTCAGGATACTTTACCTTTGTCGGAGGAAATTTGGTAACGTGGAAAAGTAAGAAACAAAAGGTGGTGGCACTGTCTAGTGCTGAAGCAGAATTCAGGGGAATAGCAAAAGGACTGACAAAACTCCTATGGATCAGAAAGTTGATGTTTGAGCTTGGATTCCCATCAAAGGATGCAGCTGAACTCCGTTGTGACAACAAGGCGGCAATAAGCATATCTGAAAATCCAGTTCAGCATGATCGAACAAAACATGTTGAAATAGACCGACATTTCATCAAAGAAAAGTTAGATAGTGGTCTGATATCTTTACCGTTTGTTCGATCAGAGGATCAATGGGCGGACATCCTAACCAAAGCAGTAGCTGGACGAATATTCCATGAGGTTTTGGGCAAGTTGGGTATGTTAGATCCACATGAACCAACTTGAGGGGGAGTGTTGGAAAGAATCCTTGGCCATGATTGTAAATCAATCAGTGATCCTCTATCATGATTGTAATCAATCAGTGATCAAATCTTACCATGTTTAGCATAGCATGATTCTAGGATATAATTGAGGGCACAATCAAATGTCTAATTGTTCATATTATGTACTATATAAACTCTGTAACTTACTACACAAGAGGTAAGAAAATAAAAACAATTTTCTTCCTATAATCTCAAGATTGTAGTCTCGTCATAGTTTCTAGTGGCCCTCTTCAACTCCTCTGCTGTGAAGATTTTTGCTGTATCAGGGATTCCTTCTCGTCTAGATAGTTTCTGTTGTAATACGGCGCCACCATTTTGCCTGAAGAATTTTTCCTTAAGCTGAATGAGCTTTCTTTTCCTGAAGATCAAGTAGAGCCAGGAGGCAGCAACAACCAAGGCTGTAAAGCCTATGCCGATACCTGAATCAAAAGCGAATTACAACATATCTTCACGGAATTCTCTATATAAAATCTCAGAGAAATTAAGTTAAAGATTGGTAAGAAACTATACTTAGAATGATTTTAACAAGAGACAGTTGATTGCGCGTGCAACCTTGTCCATCCTTTCTTCCATCTCCATGGTATCCCTTGGGACAAGAACATGTATAGTTTCCATCCGTGTTGGTGCATTTGCCGGTGCACTGATGTTCATTTTTGCATTCATTGATATCTGCATGTAAGTTTTAGCCATCAAATTAAGTAATTACTCCCATATTCCACTTTTTTTATATGCATTTAAGGTTTTCAGAAAGTGAGCAAGTAAATCAATAAATCACTTAAATTATAAGCTGATTTATTTATTTATAATATTTTATAAATTTAGAACTTCAGTTTTATGAAAAGATTCAATATGCGGACCAATATCCGTTGGTTGCAGCTGCACAAGGATACTTTCATTCTAAAAACTTTAATTATTTAAGATCCAATCTAATCTAAATAATTTTTAAATTTATTTTTTATTTAATTTAAATTATATAATAATTTTATATTAATTATTATATATAATTTTAAGGAGATGAAATTATTATTTTTGGGTTTAGAAATTAATAGAGTGTGTCATTTTTGGTAGATTTTTAATAAAAAAATCTTTTATCGAAAAAAGAAATTACGTAAAAATTGAAATACCATCGCATTCTACGTATGGGTTGCCCTGGTAACCCGCCTTGCATTTACAAAGATGCCCAGGAACGTTGTCTGGTGGCTTATAACTTTGAGCATGCTCCTTACAGGCGCCTGTGCTGTTCTCCTGGATAGCCCAATCAAGCACCACTGGGAATTCTGTAGTGTTCAATATATTATCAAGGTATTTGAAGGAGAAATTAAATTTGCCATCTTCTACAACAAACGCATAAGTGCAGAGATTGAAATCCGACACATTAGTATGATTGTTAAAGCTATATGCAGTTACATTTGCATAGTAAAGTCCGTCAGGAATCTCTATCTGGCAACACCCACTGCCGGAACAAGAGTCTTCGTCCACGAATTCACGTTCAGCGCAGAGAGACATGCACCCTGAGCTATACAATTTCCCATCTCTGAACCCTTCGATGTATCCGTAACTGTCACAGCCAATAACAGTGAATTTGTTTTGAGATTTTGAGATGGTGAAATTTGACAAACTGAGCAAACGTCTGGCGGGATCCTACGTTATTCCATGTGCCCAACTTATTGTAGCAATCTCGAGATACTAGTCTAGAGATTTCCAACTTGCCATCTAGATTTATGTTTGTGACCTTGATATTTGATGTCCTCAGAAATGTTATGAGGAACTCCGGGCTTCGATTACACCCTTCTAAGCCAAAAGGGTATGGAATGGTTACATTTCCACAGCGATCAGGGCAGCGAAGCCTATCTTGGGCTGCTGCTGGAGCTAGAAGAGATGATAATGGTGCAACCACCATAAGCAAAGCAAGGAAACTCATAGTGTCAAGCCGCCAAGAACTGTTTCTTTGGGACTTTTCTAAGATCAAGCAGGTTGGTGGTTCTTTTTATAGGCGAGTCAATGGAGTTAATGAATAATTTTCCAGCATGTTTGTGGGTATCAAGTTGATAATTCGATATTTGATTAAAGAAGTAGTTGCAAGGTGGAGAAAAAGTAAACTCCATCAAAAGACTAAGTCCAAGTCCGTGGAGGCATATGTAAATGCAGTTACGTATGAAAGTGATAGGAGTAGCACAAGCATAAAACTTTTATCTATTATTTCAAAACTCTCATATTTGCATCATAAAAATCATATTTGGTTTAATCTGATTTATTGTAACGATTAAAGACATATTACTTATATGATAGATTAAGTCTGTGTCTTAACATAAAGGAAAAAAAAATCACAACTATATTCAGGAAAATTATAAAATACTAGAGGAAAAAGAAAAATAGAGGATCAACAACGTACTTGATTAGGAGGAGGTGCATTATTGGTAAAAAAATTTGTCAAGCAGGCATTACATCAAATAATAGTCTGAATTTTCAAATACCATTAACCAATCCGAGAATTTGTTGGATACTCATTTTGGGCTGATGTAGGCCTAAAATTCCAAATTTTTATTAGTTGAGTAAGTTAAGATTGGGCTAAAAAGACAGCCCACCCGACCTTATGAAACAAATGAGAGAGGGAAAAAATCTGAAGAATGGAAATTCCTTACTTTATTTAGCTTTTGAAATATTTTAAATGCCTATTATCCTTATTATTTTATTGACAATCCCAGGAAAAAAAAAATCCTCCCCTGAAAGATACAGGAGTTGTTTGATTAAAAATTAAATTATGTTGTATGCAATAATTAGTACCAAGTGAGGAACTTAAATAACACAACATCATTTTTAAAAAAATACCATCGAAAATTAAATCAAAAAAAATTTATATGGAAAATATTTTTCTCTTAATAATTAGATTGATCAGTAATTTTTTTAAAATGTTAAGAATATTTTAATATATTTTTTAAATTGAAAAGATTAAATAATAAGTTTTTTTATAATAGATTAAATAATAATTTTTTTAAATTATTTATAAATAAAATTATATATCCTTCATTTAGTATCAAGAATTTTATAAAAATTTAATTTAATTTACCTTTTCTTGATAATTTTTTTATTTAAAATGAAAGATTTTAATTTATTTTAACTTGAAATTTTTTTTTATTTTAATTAAAGAAATTAAAATTTTATTTAAGTTTATAAAAAATCATTTGAATTTTTTTTTAAGAAAATGAATCATATCTAACGAATGTATACAGAGTGACAACCCATATTAATTTCCTAGTAGTGTGGACATGTAATATTAAAGAGATGTATCAAATATGTATACTGTTAGAGTTGTGCTTGACTTAGTCGTTTTGTATTGTAAATCTTTTGTATACATAGTCTGTTTTATGTATATGTCTAGCTGATGAGTATGAATGACCAGGTTTAACATATACTGTGTGGACTCAGCTAGAGTTTTGGTGAGTACTCTGGTAAGGGAGTCTGTGTACAGAGATAGGGCATGCACAAGTTGAGCCTTGGATTAGAGAAAAGTTTTTATTTTCACAGAAAGTGTATAATCATGTATGGGATTTACAGGTACACAGGAAATATATCAGGCTTGCTACGGGTTCCGGCAACCTTAAGTCGACCTGAATTCTAGCGCCGATGGCGGTCCGATTTTCAGGTCGTTACATTAACCATCTAAATTTCATACGAAAGTCATTTAATACTAATAGCTCCAAGGTTATTTGTGAGTGAAATCACACACAAAAACCATTTAATACTAATACATACTAGGTTATTTATAATAGCTCCAAAATGGGATCAATCCCCTCTATTTTTTAGATCTGAATAAAATATTTAAGATCTGTTTGTAAAACAATTTTTTTTTATTTTGCTTGATTAGGTGGTACTGCCTTGCCCAAAATATAGTTCAAGGTGATGGATAGACTCTAAAATTTCGATTTTGTCAACTGCAATCAGATTAGAGTGGGATAAGAGTTATTATAGGAATAATAGAAATTCTTTTAAATTGTGAATATTTCCCTTTTTGTTAGGAAAACACCTATATAAAAGCTGCTCTAGAATTATTATAAGCATCTCATATATTTTTCTTTTCTCCTCCTCTCTCATATTCGGCCTTCTCTTGGCCGACATCTTCTTCTTCTCCTTCTTTAATTCTTTGTAATTTTATTATGAACCTTCGAGACTAAAAACTTCTTTTCAGTCAAAGATTAATCAAAATTGAGGTTTATTCAAAATTATGAGATTATCTTCTTAACTTCTCTTCATCTTATTTCTATTTTCAATTAATTTATTTTTTCGAGAAACACCACCTCAATTGATTTTTACTAATTTGATTTTGGACAGATTTTTTAACAGAAATTGAAAAAAAAAAAAACAAAAAGAGGCTGAATTAGAAGATTTTCTGACTGGAGAGTATAGTTTTGCCCAAGGCTGTAGCCCAAGACCACAAACACAATTTTCCCAGCTGTAATTTCGATTTTTTCAACTGTACAGAGTCCAGATCAATTTCAGATAAAAACAAATACAATTATATTAGAATTAAGATAAGAGTTATCATAGAAGTAGTATAATTTCTTTTAAATTATGAATATTTATCTTTTTGTTGGAAAAAATTATATAAAGACTGCCCTAAAATTAGAATAGATATCTCATATATTTTTTTCTTCTTCTCCTCTCTCATATTCAGCCCCCTCTTGACCGACCTCTTTTTCTTCCCCTTCTTTTTTTTTTACAATTTTATTATGCCCCTTTGAGGTTAAAAATTTCTTTTTAGTTGAAAATTAATCAAAATTATTGCAATTTTATTATGGCCCTTCAAAGATAAAAACTTCATTTCAGTTAAAGGTTAATCAAAATTGAAGCTTATTCAAAGTTGTAAGATTATATTCTTAATTTCTCTTCATTTTATTTCTATTTTCAATTAATTTTTGTTTTCAAAAAACACCTCATCCATTGTTTTACTCTTAGAAATTCAAGAGACCTATTGAATCTTTTAGGAAGACAACATATTGCATACTATCTATTTTAAAACAAAATTTTATTGGTAGAATAAACCAGCCAAATATGGTAATTCCACAATGTATATACCTACAAGCAGATCTTTATAGCAATTGATGGTGACGCCTCTCTTTTCTTCTATTCACGTCCACATCATATTTTTCTGATGAACCCAACGTACATAGGATGTTTTGTCTGCTTAGTATTAAGCATCTCTGAGTTGCCAAATTGATTATTGCCCTTTTCTCTGGACCCTCTCCTCTCTTAGTCCTCTTCTTTTTCCCATTTTCTATCGTCTTCTCCTCCATCAAAATCTAAGGACAACCCTCGTATCGTGCCCACATGTCCTCTCGTGTAAACTTCTCTTTTTTTTTTCTTTTAAGAAAATATACTTTTGGAGATTTCAATTCATTTCTAGGTTAAAGATTTTCATAATTTATGAAACATGAACGTCTCCATATGTATATTCAATAGTTTTCAGTGCAAAAATTATACAGTCAAGCACGATCATATCACGAATTCCATAGCAGAAGATATTTGTATCTACCATTGTTGAGCATATCTCAAACATGTTCATACAAGCAGGACAACTACTTAATTAGTTATATATATTTTTCATAGTATTGTATTTTATAAAGTGTTCATTGTCTTTTGTCTTTTCCAATTCAATTATATATTTTTAATATAATTTAGATCTTTTATACTCTCTCAATATATATATATAAATCATTATATTTTATTCGCACCTATGTAAACCGTTCTCAAACCATTATTATTACTCTAAAGTTATAATTAAAATATATATATAAAAAAAAATTACAGCATTAAACTAAACTTATTTTTTAACAGTAAATTAAAATTTATTATAAAATTTCAAATATATTAACTACCAACAAATTCATTCATATCACATCGAAATAGTTTAAGATAAATTACAAAATATTAATCTTTTTAATAAGAAATAGGGAATGGAGACCCAAACTTTTGACTTTTCAGGTGCATTGCATATGCCTTAGCTACTCAGACTAGGCACATAATATTATTAAGAGGCAAGCTAGGTAGGCTGCTAAACCTTTCCTGACTGGGAAGAAAGGAGCCATTTGATGAAATTTTGGAGGGTTGCATTGTCAGCTCTATGGTACTTTTGTGTGTAATGAAGCAAATCTGACCATGTGAAATCTGGATAGATCCTTTTCCCTTCCCTGCTAACAAGATCCTTGGGCGGTGTTACCACCTTGTCTTCCCTTGGACAAAGAAAGAATGCTAACGATTTCCTAGCCTCATATTTATTAACCACTGCCCTATGCAGGCAACTCTTGTATACACCATTTGACAATGCCTGCACATCCAACAACGTCAATGAAACCAACACTACACTATAAGTGCATATCATATATATGCATGGCATTCTCCTGATATATTTATTTTTAAAATTATTAATAAAATAAAAGTATAATATATAATTTTAGATAAAATATTAAAAAGTTAAACTTTAAGAATATACCTTATATATGCATGGCATTGTCCTCATATTTATTTTCTTTTAAAAGAAAATAGAGTTATATATTAATTATTATTAGATTGAAAAGTATTTTTTTTAAAAAAAAATAGTTATTTATTAATTAATAGTAATAATAAAATAACGACAAAATAGCAAATAGAAAAAAGTCACTTTTAGGATAATTTATTTTAGATTTTAATTTTATTATATTTATATAAATTTAGATATTTACTTATTAATTTCAAATTTAAGATTTTCCTTTTTTGCAAATTCTCACACACACACATGTATTAATTGTATTTAAATTTTATAAAAAACTGAAAGGAGATTTATTAATTAGGGACAATAATAAGATTAATAAATTTTCTTTAATATATACATATTAATTATTGTTGGATTAAAAAGTCACTTTCTTAAAAAAAGTTAATAATAATAATAATAAGATAGGAGTAAAATAGACAAATAGAAAAATCTAATAATAAGTCACTTGGTGGAAATTTATTTTAAAATTTAATTTTATTATATTTATATAAAAAAGTTACTACTTAATTCTCCATTAATTAATTTTTTTATTTTGATTTTGAAAAATATATTAAAACATTTTTAAAATTTTAAAAAATTTATTAATTAATTTCTTCATCAATTCTTATCATTAAATATTTTATTATTTAATTTTTATGATTTTAAAAAATTTATTAATTAGTCTCTCATATTTTTAAAAAATTTACTAATTAATCCATCCGTATCAGAGATATTTTAGGTTTTTTTTACAATTTTTAATGGCTAAAATTTATGAAAAAACTAATCAATAGGCTGTTTAAAACATTAGAGATGTTTTAATATATTTTTCAAAATTAAAAAAATTAACTAATGAGTTTTTCTATATTATAGATATTAAGTAGTAATTTATCTTTATATAAATATAGATATGTGTGTTCTAAATAATTAAAAGTATTCAAATTTGTATTTATTTGGTGTCTATGATCATAATAATATTATGTATATTCAAGATATTCTCACGTACAACTAAATCATATGATGATGGAATTAGCCATAAAATTAATTGGGGGAAACAAAAACAAGATCACGTTTACAACTTTTGGGAGACGTACCATGAAGGTGTCGCCAATGTTGATGACTAGGGCACCATGGCGAGGTTTAACAGTCTGCCACATGTTGTTCGCAAAAACTTGAAGCCCTTCAACATGATCCTGGTGAAGTATGGTTAAGGATGTTGGATCACTATGGGGTCCCGTGCCAAGAGCGAGATCTGGCTCTTGGCATTTTGGATAGAAATTGCACCTCATCATAGAGCAGCCGTCTTGAAAGAACTTCTTATAATGGTGTCGATCAACTCCTAAGCTGATTGCCAGTAGTTCCATTATGGAAAGAGACAAGTTCTTCATTGCTTCGCAGTACTTTTGATAAACCATTCTGCGAAACAGAAGGAAAAAATAATTTTCAAATAGGTCAATTGGCTAAAAATTTAACATTTGTGTATTTTATATTTTAATTTAAATAGTTAAATTTTAAATAAATTAAATCCATATTTATATTTTGATGTAATTTAACCAATTTTTAAAATTAAAATTAAAATTAAGCAATTCAGTCTTTTTCGGTTAATTGATCTTTCAAAAATAATATATATGAAAAAATACAAGAGAGGAGAGTAGGGTTACGAAATCAATACCATATATAGATGAATTAGATAATTATCGTGTGTGATTCTTACCCTGTCTGCACAAAATCTTCTCCGAGAGTAATTTTGAAGAAATCCAGCACAACAGGATCCGAACTGTTTTCGTGGTAGCCGAAAGATAACGTCTCTTTCCAGGGCAATTTGGACGAATATCGATCAGCATGGGCACCAGAATAGCCCGATAAGCTGCCTGGCATCCGCCGAGCCCTTATTTTTTCAGTAGTCGGAAGGCTAAAGAAAAGGTCAATCTGACGGTGAGCAGCACTGATCAGATTGAGATCAACACCATGATTGATGACCTGAAAGAAGCCATGGTTCAAGCAAGCAGCCTTGATCATTTCGGCAGCTTTCCATGTTTCCTCTTCATCACCTTTGAAGAAACCCTCGAGATCTACTTCTGGCTCCATTAGCTCTTTATCAGCACTAACCAACTCATCTTTTGGCCAGAGAAATTCCATGGGAAGTTTGGATAGATTATGCAGAAAAGAGAATTCAACAAAAGAACTCCCTCTCTGCCCTAGTAAATTAAGTGGCAAAGCGGCTCTGGAATCCATTGGGAAACCAAAAGAAAAAGAAACACGAGGATGAGAATTGCTTAGGCACGACAATTTATTGCTTTTTTAGTGGTGATTTTTTAATGTATTAAAAGGATTTTTCATATACAATAGATTATATTAGAAGTATTATTATATATTATTTCTTTAATAAGTATGAATTGACTTCAGTCTCGGGATCAGCTGAAGACAAAAACTGATGAACCCAAGATTTTTTTTTGGTAAAGAGCGAATAATTATTAATGAATGAGTTTTTCTATTATTTTATTTTGATGCCTTAACAGAAAGAGAAAGAAAAGAGAGAAAGGGAGCAGGATATCTTGTTTCCATCCACGTTTTTCTACTTTGTTTGGTCTTTTCTTTAATTGTTTTGTTGATTTTTTTACGTATTTTTAGACTGAAATTAAATCCATCGTTCTAGCAGTTTGTGGCTATAGTTGGACGATGATAGCATTTGTGTTTGTTTGTTTTGTTGTTTGATATGCTTTTCAAAGTCATTGCTGATTCTCTGTGAGGGATAATGTTTTAGACTTGAATGAGTGAAAGCAACGTACTACATGATTTTTCATATTGGTAATAAAAAAATTTATTATTAATCAATAAAAAATCTGTTACTAAATTATTTAATAATGGATTAATAATAAATTTATATCACTTACTATAAGTCTTATTATTAATATAATAATAACGAAATTTAATAATAAATTAAAAATTTGTTACAAATTTAATAAAATTTAAAATTAAATATGTTGATATATTTAGTAAAAGATAGAAATTTACTATTAATTTAATAAAATAAATAATAAAAAATATATCGAAATTATATTTCATTAGTAAATCCATTATTAATTTTAAAAAATAGTAAAAAATTATATTAAATTATTAATTTATTTCATTATATTTTACATTAATTATTAAATTGATTATAATAAATTATTAATTTTATCATTATATTTTATATTAAATATTAACTTTAATATTTTAAATTTTATTGATTTTATGAGAAAATTATTATAAAATTATAGGAAAAAATTTTTAAAAATAAAAAAGTGAGAGAATGGAAGAAAATGAGATATAAAAGAGAAAATAAGGAAATAAAATAATAATAATAATGAAGAGAAAATAAGGGAAAAGGGAAAATAAATGAAAATGAGAAAAAAAAGGAAGAAAAAAGAGAAAAAGGAAAAGAAAATGAGAGGAATATGAGGAGAAAATGAAGAAAAATTAAACGAGAAAATGAAGAAAATAGAACAAAATTAGAATAAAATAGAAAAGAATGAAAGAAAAAATTAGAGAATATGAGAGAAAAAAAAAGTAAATGAAAGAATAATAGAGAAAAAGGGAGAAAATATAGAAAATGGAAGAGAAAATAAAAGAAAATAAAATTAAAATATAAAAAAAGTTTAATAATGAAAGAAAATAAAAGAAAATAGAAGAAAGAAAATAGAGTCGATAATAAGAAAAAGAAAATAAGATAAGAGAAAAATGAAAAAATGAGGAGAAAAGATGAGTAAGAAAATGAATGTGAAAGGAGAAATGGGAATGTGAATTAGTAACGAATTGAATCTGTTATTAAATTTAAAAGAAAAATACGAGCAAATAAAAATAAAAGAGTAGTATTGTTCTTCAAAGTTTAATAATGGATTTCTAAATTCATTACTAATTTTTAGATTAATAATAAATTAAGTAACGTATTTTTTCATTATTAAATTAAAAAAAATGAGATTTTAAATTAAAAACGCAGCATTTTTTTTAAAATTTAATAACGAATTATAAAATTTATTATTAAATTAAAAAAATATGAAATTTAAAAAAAATTGATTTTTTTATAAAAAATAATAACGGATTAAATTCATTACTAAATTTATTATTAATTTTATAATAAATTTTTATTCTGTTATAAAATTTGTTATTATTTTGTTCATTTAATATTTAAGTTATTTATTTATTTATTAATCGAATTAATAACGAATTTACTAATAGATTGAGATCGGTTATTAATTTTTATTAATTTAATAATAAATTTATAATAGATTTTAAAATCCGTTATTAAATTTATAAATAATTTTATTAAGTAACAAATTTAATAATGAATTTAATAATTTATTATTAAATAATATAAATTAATAACGAAATATAAAATTCGTTACTAATTTATAATAGATTTAAATCATTTATTAATATTTGTTACTATTATGATAAATTTTTACGGTGACAATAGCTCGGCTATAATTTTCAAAAAAGATTTTATTTGGTGTGACCAATATAGAATAGCACCACCACATCCAATAAATCACACTTCTAGAGAGATGACAATTGGTCGAATGCTCTGTGACATTTCGGTGAGAACAACTAGCCTCCGGTGTCCACCTTATGCCAATGCTCTTCCAAGCTATGTCGTCGACTGTCGTGTGACGACGTAGCCCATCATTGGAATTAGTCGAGCTTGGGTGTTAATGGCGATTGTCAGAATCACAAAAAAAAAAACTGAAACCCATTTCAATTAGTTTTGCCGATGAGAACAATTGGCCCTCGACGTCCACCTTGCGCCAATGTTTGACCAGACCATGTCGTTGACCATCGCATGGTCCACCGTCGGGCTTGAGCGTTAATTGGATCACACCACCAATATTCATTGTGAATCTAATTCTGCAATATTTAATAATTTAATAGTTTAGTCCCTCTGATTTTTTATCTGCAGATGATAAGAATTAAGGGTATTTTGATCATTTTCATGTAAATTAATAATAAATTAACTCTAATTCTAACGGTAGAGACTAAATTATAATTTTTAAATATGAATGACTAAATTATATATTTTTAAAAATATAAAGACTAAAATAAATATTTTATTAAATAAAAAAAATTAAGCTGTAGTTTACTCTTTTATTATTTACACCATATTATATTATTATATTTTAGATCTATAAAAAAGTTTTAGATGAATATTTTTCTTTCAATAATATTAAGACAACTTACTTTCATTAATAGGTAATTTAAAAAGAAAAACGAAAAACTATGAATAATGATAACCAAAGAAAGAGTAATAAATTATCAATATGCATACATTTACAGAAATCAATTTATCCAATTTTACATAATTTTAATGCCACCAAGAAAAGCTCACAGTAAACTAGTTAACTCAGCAGCATCTTAAATCAGTTGTGGCTACAACTCTTAACGGTGGGTCCTTCAGGATATGCAATCTAGCAGGATAGGACATAGTTTGTTTTCCCATCCAATCTTTACATCTATTGGATTCTCTTAAGACGTGATTGAAGGTGAAAATGCAATATGATCCGATGAGCCTTCTGATAGCCAAGCTTCATCATGGAACTCCATCTTGAAACCTGAGTTTTTCTATTGAGCATGTCCATAGCCAATTTAGTTATCGCTTTTTGTTAGAACGTGAATATAATCTGTACATAATCATAAGATATTACATAATCATAAGCTAATTGATTAATAGAGTTTTTTTAGGAGTTTTCTTAACAAGGTTTTGTAATATGTATATATACACATTTATTTCAATGGAGAAATATACTAAAATTACCCATTATTCCTTAACTCATTACATGGTATCAGAGTATTCCTGTAGAGATTTTTTTTTTCTCTTCAGTTGAGTTTTAAATTTTTTTTTTTTTAGACTTAGGACTCCTGTTCTTTTGGGTTACCTATCTAGGGTAATATATGTCTCTTACCGCCCACTTAGGGAGGACGTCGGAGTCACCTTGCAATCTCTTTGTCAGATCTGTGGTTTGTTTGCCGTTTGGATGTTGGATGGAGGCGTTTTTTATACTATTCACACCGGATGCTATTCACGTTGGGTACTATTCACGCTGGATGTTGTTCACAACGGTTACTGTTCACTGGATTAGGTTTTGTTATCTCCCTTTAATTCGTTTGAAGGTATAGGAGTATAAGGTTTTGGTTGAAATGGTTTCTGACAGTAAAACCCATATGATTAAAATTATTCCAATATTTTCAGTAGTGTCTGAGTCATGTAAAACGTGTCTTATTTCCTCTTCATATAAATGGGTCATTGATTCTGGTGCCACGGATCACATGACAGGTAATCCTCATATTTTTACTAGCTTTCGATCTCATAAAGCACCTTCTTTTATTACTATAGCTGATGGATTAACCTATAATGTTGAGAGTTATGGGATTGTTAAACCTACTCTTTCTATTACCCTATCATCTGTGCTAAGTTTACCTAATCTTGCCTTTAATTTAATCTTTGTGAGTAAACTTACAAAAGACCTAAATTGTTGTGTTTCTTTTTTTCCTGATCATTGTCTCATTCAGGATATTGTGATGAAGCAGTTTATTGGTAAATGACATGTATCTGGGGGTCTCTACATTTTGAACGTATGGGTACTTTGGTCTGTTGTCTGCTCCAGTGTCGTGTCTTCGTTTGAAGCATATTATCAGTTGTGACACCCTTCTTTACTGATTTTAAAGAAGTTATGCACTTAATTTCTTGAGATTTCTTTACTGGAATGTGAGTCATGTCATTTTGCAAAATATCATCGAAACTCTTTAAGTCCTAGAGTCAATAAATGAGCTGAGTGTGCTTTTGAATTAATTCATTCAGATGTTTGAGGCCCGTGTCCAGTTGGATCTAAGACTGTATTCAGATATTTTATCACTTTTGTGGATGATTACTCTAGAATAACTTGGATTTATCTTATGAAGCATCGTTTGGAAGTCTTTTCTCATTTTTATGCCTTTTGTGCTGAAATTAAAACTCAATTTAATGTTTCTGTGTAAATTTTGCCAAGCGACAATGCTAAATAATATATGTCAGAATCATTCGACTTATATTACTCAATATGATATTCTTCATCAATCGTCATGTGATGATACACCCGCTCAAAATGGGGTAACTGAAAGGAAGAATCGACATCTCCTTGAGACTGCTCGAATTCTATTGTTTCGAATGTAAGTTCCTAAGCAATTTTGGGCCGATACTGTCTCTATTGCATACTTTCTCATTAATCGCATGCCCTCCACAGTACTAAACGGTAATACTCTTTACAATGTCCTCTTTTCTAAGAAGCTATTATTTCCTTTCGAACCACGACTGTGTTGGCAGCACTTGCTATTTTCGGAATGTCAAACTTTATGTGACTAAACTTAATCTTAAAGTTTTAAAGTGTGTTTTTTTGGGATATTCTCACCTTCAGAAGGGGTATCGGTGTTACTCTCCAGATCTCAATAAATATCTGGTCTCAACAGATATAATATTTTCTGAGCAAATTTCTTTTTATCCTATTGCACAAACCTCTCTTGATCAAGAGAAGGACGATGAATGGCTCATCTATAGAATGATATCTGATGGTGGGACCTCTTAGTAACATTCCTCTTAGTAACATTCCTCCTAGTACTCAGCCTCCTGTTAAACTGTCAAATGTTCAAGTTTACTCTCGGAGACCAGTACCTGATGATACATGTCCTGCATCAGAATCTTCTTCACCATTGGATCCACCACCAAGTGACCTTGACCTCCACATTAGTCTTCGTAAAGGTAAACGACAGTATAAATCTACCTATTCTGTTGCTAACTTTCTGTCTTATTATCACTTGTCTCCTTCTTCTTCCTCCTTAATTATCTCTATAGATTCCATTTCTTTATCTAAAATAGTTAAAGAGGCCCTGACTCATTCTAGATGGTGTGATACAATGTTTGAGGAGATCAAGACTCTAAATGAAAATCATACTTGAGAACTAGTTGATTTACCCTCTAAAAAAAAAATTGTGGGCTGTAAATGGGTTTTTGCTATCAAAGTCAATCCAAATGGTTCCATAGCGAGGCTTAAGGCTCGTCTTATCACCAGAGGTTATGCCCAAACCTATGATATTGACTATTCTGACACTTTTTCTCCTGTGGTAAAAATGACCTCAGTTCTCTTGTTCATCTCCCTAGCTACTTTTCAGCATTGGCTTTTACACTAGTTAGATATCAAAAATGCATTTTTATATGGTGACCTCTAAGAGGAGGTGTATATGGAGCAACCACCAGAATTTATTACTCAGGAGGAGTATGGAAAAGTCTGCCATTTCAAGAAATCTTTGTATGGTTTAAAGTAAAGTCCTCATGCATAGTTTGGCAAGTTCAGTGAAGTTATTCAAAAATTTAGATTGAAAAAAAGCAAGTGTGACCATTCAGTCTTCTATAAAAATTCAGATACTGATATTATTCTCCTTATTGTATATGTTGATAATATTGTCATTACAGGAAATGATAGTACAAGGATATCTTCTCTCAAAAACTACTTACATACGAGTTTTCATAACAAAAATTTGGATCAGCTTAAGTATTTCTTAAAGGAAATTTTTTTATCTCAAAGAAAATATGTCATTGACTTACTTGCAGAAACTGTGAAGATGAGAGCTAAACCATATAGCAAACCAATAATTCCTAATATATGTCTTACAAAGAATGACAGAGACTCTTATGATGATCTATAGAAGTACAGGAGGTTGGTTAGAAAACTGAACTGCCTTATGGTGATGACCCGGCTAGATATTGCTTTTGCAGTAAGCGTTGTAAGCTAGTTCATGTCTGCACCTACGGTGAAATATTGGCCGCCTCTAGAATAAATTATATGTTATCTAAAGGGACTCTTGGACTCGGTATACTCTACAGTGATCATGAGCATGCTGCACTTGAATGTTTTTTTGATACTGACTGGGCGGGATCCAAAAATGATAGAAGGTCGACTACATGCTACTATGTATTTGTTGAATGAAATCTAGTGTCTTGAAAAAGTAAGAAGCAAAATGTAGTATCCAGATCCAGTGCCGAGTCAGAATACAGGGCTATGGCTCAATCTAGTTGTGAGATTCTATGGATAAATCATCTGTTGAAAGAAGTTGGTGTGGATGTTGCGTCACCCGTGAAACTTTGGTGTGATAATCAGGCTGCTCTTCACATTGCTTCCAATCCAGTGTACCACAAGCGGACTAAACATATTGAAGTTGATTGTCATTTTATCCGAAAAAAATCCAAGAAAATTTAATTTCCACTGGTTATGTAAAGATAGGAGAGCAACTAAGTAATCTATTCACCAAAATTTTAAATGGGTCTCAAATAGAATATCTTTTTAATAAGTTGAGCATGATAAATATCTATGATCTAACTTAAAGGAAAGAGCTAAAGTGTGAATATAATCTGTATATAATCATAAAAGATTACATAGTTATAGACTAATTGATTGATAGAGGATTCTTAATAGTTATTTTAACAAGATCTTATAATATGTATATATACACACTTATTTTAATAGAAAAATATACTGAAATTGCCTATTTATTTCTCATCTTATTATACTTTCAAAAATGAAATTTTGAGTTGCAGACTTTTTTATCAAATAAATCAGTAACAATTTATTAAAATTAATTTAAATAAATTTTAAATTTATTTTTGCACATAATAGAAAATAGTTAATTTCCATTTTTTTTATAAAAAAAAAGTTAATTCAATTATTTAATAATCTTAAAAAATTTATATATAAAGTATTTGTATGTAAACTTCATATATCTCAGTTTCTCGTTGGGATGGAAATCCCACAAAATCAATGGCCATTAACTTAGCTCCTAGTATAGTAGAAACCCCAAAGCTGGCAGTGAATTAATAATTTTCCTTTTTTTTTTTTTCAAGTGTTATTGAAGATATTAAGATTATGTTCAATTCAATGCAGATTCTCTTGTCACTATCATACTAGAAGCTTCTTGCGAAAATGGGTAGAAATAGGCAGCAAAACTTCATTATTTTTTTTTTTAAAAAAAAAAAGCAAAAGCAAAAGCAAATCAGTTCTAATCACAGAAAATGATAAGCCAATCAAATTCTTGCAAAAGTTGCAATTAATGAACACCTAATTAAACCCTAATTTGCATTATTTTGTACCACACAGACAGAAGCCACGTCCAGTCATTTAATCATTTATATAATTATTATATAAGGACATGTTACAAGCTAGCCCTACAAGTCCCATCCATGCTAATACGACTCTTTATCATCTCTGCTTTTCAGGGGATTCCCAGTGAGCAAATAAAGATTTTGTTTCACACGGGCTATGAATATGAAGATATTTTTTTTTAGTCTCTAAATTATGTGGATGCATTTTTTTCACAGGGTGCATGATTGACATTTATCTTTTATCCTGTTGGAAAAAAGATAGGTTTGCTTCTGTTAGTGCACGGTGACAAAAATTATTTGTATTCTGCTAAATCGGATAGGAGAAGTCTTTTTCCATTCTACAGTCAACTTTCCTCCTCCAATTATAGAAAATAATATAGCAGACTTCCGCTGGTTGTGCTTCCCCCACCCCAATCTTCCATCTCAGTTTTTAACTTTTTACTATTGGAAGAAAAAAAAATTGAAGGAGAAAAGAGTCGAGTCTATGATAGTATAATTGTTTTTAAAATTATAAATCCTTAATTTAAACTTCCGTCAGAATTACCCGTATTGAATAATAAAAAAATAAAAAAATATTTTTTATAGATATCAATCTCATATTAATTAAAAAATAAAATTAATAAAAATATATAATAATTAGTATGAAATTATTAAATAATTTAAATTAAAATTATCATTAGCAAATTAATTGCTAATGATACGGTGATAATTGCTAATAGTTATTATCATTAGCAAATTAATTGTTTATTAAAATATTATAAATTTATTAGATTGATGAGTAAAATCTAATAACAGAATTATATGATATTTATGTTATTATTAAATGGTTGAAAAAAAGTATTTGATATGTATAAAGAGAGAAGCGTGTAAGGTTGAGAGAGAAGGTTTTAGAGAAAGCCTGGGCTCTTCAGCGGCTTTTCTCTGGTTGGTGATGTATAGTTTTTTTTCTTTGTTCATTTTCTTTGTGCATTTTCCATTTAGGTGCTAGGTTATTTCAATTGGTTTCGGATGGAAGTGGGTTAGATTTTTGTTATTTATTCGCTGTGAGCCGCTTCTGCATATTAAGAGGATTCTTACTAATCGGTGTTGACAACTGGAATTGTGTCTGGTGAATACAGCTCCCTCTAGTTCTGTCACATTGCCTCTTATCATGTGGTGGTTTTCTTGTTAGCGAATCAGGTCTGCTTAAAGCTGGTTTTGTTTGGTTCTATTGATTTGGGCTGGTAGTGCACTTTTTATTTTCGCATCTTGTCTATGGCCCTGATTTTTATCTGGCTTGCTATTTAATCTGTGGTACTCGTCTTCTTTGTTGTGCTTAGTCTTTTCTATTTCTAGTGGAGATGGTGCCGGTGCTAAACGATTTTGGATGGTTTTCCTATGCTTTTCACAAGGTGTACTAGATTTGGGGTTGTGGACGATAGTTTGTGGATCGAGTTGTTTTTGAATTAAAGATTATGGTTTGATTTCTAGATTGGACTAATTTTTATCAGGCTTTGTTTTTTTTTTTTTTTTTTTTTTTGCCACTTGATTTTAAATATAATTTATTTTGCATGGTAAAAAAGAAAAAGTAATGTGGATTTTTATCTTGAAACAACAGCGGTTGACTATTAACATTTTTAATTTCTCCAACTTTCCAAAAGTGCGTGGGCTCGTCAAATTGTGCAATAGCTATTTCATAGCTTTATTAATTGGAGCATGAAATAGTTGTTGGACAGAAAACCTCAATTTTTTTTTCAATCATGCTAAACTTGAAAAAAATAAAAATAAAAATGACATAATTTTGAAAAATACTAGTGCCAAAATTTCTTGAATAGTCATTTAAAGAAACTTATTCGAAAATCTAACTCTCAATATAGAGCTTGTTCGAAAGTTAAATTATCGAACATGCTCATCTTGTATCACATCTGCATGATATAGAATATGTTAGCACTATTCGACATTAATATGGTGCATGTTAGCGGCGTTCAGATGCGTCAATGGATATTCGATATGTCGTAAATTTTTGAATACTATAAATCTTTAACTAGGTATTATTCTTAGAAGTGTAAAGATTCCGTCCATCCCATGAGTGACTAATGTCCTGTTTGATACTATTTAGAAGAAGTTTGGGAAGAAAATTTCAGGTTTTAGCTTTTACAAAAAAAATTAGAAATTTATTTAGTCCATTTAATATTTTTGTTTGAATTATAATTAAAGAAAAATACGGAGAAATTTCATATATATATATATATATATATATTTTAAATAAAATCTTTATTACACTTCCTGTAGTATTTAAGTTGAAATATTAAAGAATAGGTATTTAATATTAAATTATTTTTTCTCAGAAATTTGAAAGATTTTGCCTTATTGATTGAACCTGTTGAAAGAACTGTCTAGTAATTCATTTGAAAAGTAAGCATTTTGATTACAAATTTTTGTTTAAATTTATGCATTTTATTTGCGGTGATTAATATTAATTTAATTAAGTTTGCATAAATCTTAATATAATTTACTCTGTTAAATTAAATTTTGAGTGGCAATTATATTCAATTTATTTTTAGATATATGCAAACTTCATTATTCAAATATATATTTAGATATATTTTATTTAAATTTAAATTTAATCACATATAAATTATACTTAAATTGATTGGTTTATTTAGAAAATAATTTATAAATTATTATTTTTAAAAAATAATTTGATGAGATTAGAGTATAATTTAAGCAAAAACTTATTATGATTGTTCAAATATTATATAATCAAATTTTATAGTGATATTAATAATTTTTATTTTGTAAATTACTTTAAATTTTATAAAAGTAAATTTTAAATTATAAATTATTATAAAAATATAAATTATTTAATTAATAAAAATTATTATGAATAAAATTTTGGTTACCTTTGTTCTATTGTTTGTTTTCACCCTTTACCTTATAATTTATTTAAAAATATTAATAAAAATTTAAATAAAAATATTATTAAATTTTTATTTAACATTCCTATAATGTTATATGTTTATTTTACTTCTAATAAAAAAATGACAGTTGATGCATATTCTACGAGATTATACACATTTAAATCCATTTAATTTAACTGATTTTTATATTTAATTTTAAAATTTTTAATTTTAATCTATTAATTGGTGTTGTTATTTTATTTATAATGATTTTTATAGGTCAAATCAAGTTACGAAATAAAAGAGATATTTTAAAAAGAAATCTAGGATAATTTAAAGATATTTTGTAGAAATAAACAAAAACATAGGGCGGCTTTGTGTTTTTGTCTCTTCCTTGTGTTTTTGTATTTTGTTTCGTGTTTCTCTCTAGACAATAGATTTTGAGGCCGAATCCTGTATAAAACACCAGGTAGACTCATGAATCATCCTATATAAAACACCAGGTAGACTCATATTTATACACACTATGTAAACTCATGTTTTCATAATGTTTTCATGATATTTTCATGATTACTCTGTGTTTCGCTATTTTTCATGGACTCCGTTCTATATTTTTATCAAATGTTTAAATTCTTTATGTTTTCCATCGGAACTACGGATTAGAATGCTCAAGAGGGTATAAATACATTGGAATTGAGAAACTAAAGAATTTTTTGACCTACTTTTGAACATATATACGGCAGAAATCACGAAAAATTCAAGAAGGAAGATTTGGAATATCTGGAAGATCTAGAAGAGAAATCCATACATCTAGAGCTTTTCTTTCTTTTTTTATTATTTTGATTTGTTATTTATAATTATTTTAGAATGATTTTGAATAATTTTTCAATAGAGTTTATTATTGAATTCTTAAATATTAGCAACTAAATTCTTTTGTTAGAAAACTTATGTAATTTGGATTATTGATTATCTTTCATTTTTTTTATTAATATATTATTCAATTATTGAAATTAATACTTTTAAGTATTTATGAAATATTTAAATGATTTTATTATGAGATTAATATCAAAACTTAATATTTTAGAATTAAATTGAAAATTAAATATTATAAAAATATTAATTAAATAAAAAATAAAGATTTGACTGGCGGAGCATTAGATTTAGATTGATAAAGATTTTGTTTTCGGGGGATTCCCAATGAGCAAATACAACTCTTTATCATCTCTGCTTTTTTGGGATTTCCAGTGAGCAAATCAAGATTTTGTTTCACACAGGCTATGAATATAAGGATATAATTTTTTTTGCCTCTAAATTATGTGGATGCATTTTTTTTCACGGGGTGCACGATTGACATTTATCTTTTATCCTGTTGGAAAAAAGATAGGTTTGCTTCTGTTATTGCAGAGTGACAAAAATTATTTGTATTCTGCTAAATAGGAAAGGAGAAGTCTTTTTCCATTCTACAGTCGACTTTCCTCCTCCAATTATAGAAAATAACATAGCAGACTTCCGCTGGCTGTGCTTCCCCCACCCCAATCTTCCATCTTTTTCAACTTCTTACTATTGGAAAAAAAAAATTA
Source organism: Manihot esculenta (assembly GCF_001659605.2). NCBI lineage: Eukaryota > Viridiplantae > Streptophyta > Magnoliopsida > Malpighiales > Euphorbiaceae > Manihot > Manihot esculenta. Next base: position 13,427,502 of record NC_035162.2, on the reverse strand, counting down.
AGGAGAAAAGAGTCGAGTATATGATAGTATAATTATTTTTAAAATTATAAATTTTTGAATTTAAACTTCGTTAGAACTAACTATATTGAATAATGGGAAAATATAAAATATATTTTTTATAGATATCAATCCCACATCAATTAAAAAATAAAAATAATAAAAATATATAGTAATTAATATGAAATTACTAAATAAGGAATCCCCCATAAAACAATGATGTTAAATGGTGTCCCAAGGAAGAAGCATTAATTTTTATTTGCTCACTAGGAATCCCAAAAAAAAAAAAAAAAAAAAACAAAAGGAAGAGTTTGTATTTAATGCTTTTTTTATTTTTCTTTTGTTTATTTCCAGTAGATTCTTATTTTTCTATAGGTACAGTGATAATTGCTAATAGTTATTATCATTAGCAAATTAATTGCTTATTAAAATATTATAAAGCTATTAGAGTGATATGTAAAATAACTAATAACAGAATTATATGATATTTGTGTTATTATTAAATAGCTTAAAAAAAAGTATTGATATGTGTAAAGAGAGAGGTTAATAAAGTGGAGAGAAGTTCTGATAGAAAGCGAGAAAGGTTCTTTTTATCGATTGGTGAGGAGAGGCATTGATTTTTAGTGGCTCTTCTTTGGTTGGTGATGTATAATTTTTTTTTTTTCTGTATATTTTCTATTCGGATACTTGAGATTTCGATTGATTTCAGATGGAAGTAGATTAGATTTTTGTTGTTTGTTCGCTGGGAGCTGTTTCAATATGTCGAGAGGACTCTTGCTAGTCAGCGTTGACAATTGGGACTGTGCCGCTGCATTCGGTGAATACCGCTTTCTTCGGCTTTGTTGCGTCACCTCTTGTCATGTGGTGGTCTTTTTGTTCTTGTTAGCGAATTAAATCTGCCTCGAGCTGACTTTGTTTGGTTCTATTAGCTTTGGCTGGCGGTGCACTTTTTTATTTTCATCGGGCTTGCGGTTTGATCTGAGGTGTTCATCTTCTCTGTTGTGCTTCATTTTTTTTTTTTTGGTGGAGATAGTGCCGATGCTAGCGATTTTTGATGGTTCTCCTACGCTTCTGACAAGATTGCATTGAATTTGGGGTTGTGGATTGTAGTTTGTTGATTGGGCTTTCTTGGGCTTTGATGTTGAGTTGTTTTTGGATTGAGAATTGTGGTTTGATTTCTAGATTGGACTAGTATTTATCACGCTTATTTTTGTTTTTTGTCACTGAACTTTAAATGTAATTTATTTTGCATGATAAAAACAAAATTTAATGTGGACTTTTATCTTAAAACAACAGTGGTTGAATATTAACATTTTTAATTTCTCCAACTTTCTTCATAGCTTTATGTTATGGTCCCGGGTTGTGGATCTAGTTATGGGTCAATGGGTTAAGGGTATGGCAGGAGTTTGAGTATTTGAATTAAGTAGGGCTGAGCAAAAATCGGTTTAAACCGAAATAACCGACCGAACCGATTAATTTTGAAATTTTGGTTCGGTTTTATTTTTTATTCGGTTCGGTTCGGTTTTAATTTTTTAAAAAATCGGTAATTTCGGTTCGGTTCGGTTTTAGATTCAAAAATTTCGATTAAACCGAACCGAACCGAAATCACTTAAACTACGTCGTTTTGAAATGTACCCTTATTTGCCCTAAATCTGAAAGCCATCTCACTTGGTAGAATTCACAGCGTCTCCATTTCACGCCGCCTCATATCACAGTTCACACACAATACCTGTGCCTCTTCTCTGAGCACTGAGCTCCACCACTTCCGGCCGATCCACCTCCACTCTCCTTCCGGCATCGATTGATTAACCATCCCGGCTAACTCGGGTCGTCGCTCTTCACTACGTTGCAGATGCGCGACTTAGCAACTCCAACTCATCCTTACCTCAGTGTCGCTCTCTAGTCTCTCTCTCCACACAATCGTTGGCGTCGGCCGTCGCTCTCCACGCAATCGTCGGTCGTCACTCTCCACGCAATCGTCGCCCGTCGCTCTCCAGTTCGTCGGCTCTCCGCACCGTCAGCAACTTGGTTGTCCTCAGTCCTCTAGTCTTCTTTCCATCCCTCGCGGCTCGAGTCTCTCTCTATGGCCGTCGCTCATGGCTTGCATCTCTCCTTGACGACCATCGCTCGCGGCTCGCATTTCTCCCTGACGGCCGTCGCTCGCGGCTCGCATCTCCGCTTACCATCGCGGCTTGCATCTACGCTTACAATGTGGTAAATTATAATTATTTTTGTAGTTTAATTAGAGAAAAGCTTAAAAACCGATTTCGAACCGAACCGAACCGAACTAATTCGATTCGGTTCGATTCGGTTCGATTCGGTTTTTTATCTTATTCGGTTCGGTTCGGTCTGCAATTTAAATAAATTCGGTTAAATCGGTTTTAGCCGATTCGATTCGATACCGAACCGAACCGACCGATGCACACCCCTAGAATTAAGAGTCTTTTTACGACTTCTAGTCATTAACAATTCAAACTCTAAAAGAGGGAGCCTGGAACCTCTGAGACTTAAAGCGCTCAAGACTTAATTGATTTTTGAAACTTATATTTTTCATTAATGTTGTTGCTTAAATACAGAAAGAAAGTATAACTGCTTCCTACATTAAAGGAGCACTACTTCAACATGGAGGAACACCCTCCTCAACTAACAACATGAAATAGAAAGTGCTTCCTACATCAAAGGAGCACTATTTTAACATGGAGGAACACCCTCCTCAACTAACACATGAAATAGAAAGTGGAGGAATACATCCTACAAGCGGGGAACAATTTAACTAAAAGATAGCTGAAAAATAACTGAAATTTTTTTACTAATTTAGAGGCTCAATATGTGGCTGCTTTGACTTGGGTCCATGGCTGAATCGGGTATAGACTTGCAGTGGTTTAGTAACATTACTTCCCGCCCCCAAAGGAAGCTTGTCCTCAAGCTGAAAATATGGATATTTGGCGGAGAATGCCTGCACCTTCTCCCATGAAGCATCAACAGGAGAAGAATGAGTCCAGTGGACGAGAACCTCCTGACTTCCTCCTTTAATACGGTGGTCTAGAATGGCCAAAGGATAAACAGGTTCTGGCAACGGAAAAGATGACAGCAATGGTGTAGGAGCAGACTGACCTTCATGATAAGGTTTTAGACTTGACACATGAAACACTGGATGGAGCTTTGAATCGGCAGGAAGATCCAACTTATAGGCCATGGAACCGACACGTTCCACTATCACAAAGGGGTCATAGAATCGTGCCGAAAGTTTCTGATTCCTCCTTTTAGCAACTGAAGTTTGACAATAAGGCTGTAAACGTAGTAGAACCTTATCCCCCACCTTAAACTCCAAAGGACGATGAGATTGATCATATGTATGCTTCATTTTTTGCTGGGCCTGCAGTAGGTTTTCACGAAGTGAGAGAGCATCTCATCTCTTGTCCTTAAAATAGTATCGACAGCATCAATGGTGGAACTACCAGGTAGATATGACAATAATCTGGGAGGAGGACGGCCATAAACTGTTTCGAAAGGAGTGGTTTTAAGAGAAGAATGATAGCTGGTGTTGTAACAGAACTCAGCCCAGGACAACCAGTCAATCCATTTGTTCGGAATAGAACTTGTGAAACAGCGAAGATACATTTCAATGGTGCGGTTTACTACCTCCGTTTGGCCATCCGACTGTGGGTGATAAGAGGAACTGAAACACAGCTTGGTACCACTCAAACGGAAAAGTTCTTTCCAAAAGGAACTTGTGAATGTCACATCTCTGTCACTGACCATAGTTTCTGGCAAGCCATGTAATTTAAAAATGTTGTCAAACAAAGAGCGAGCAACACTGACAGCTGTATATGGATGAGACAAAGCCAGAAAATGCCCATACTTCGAAAGTTTGTCGACGACTACCAGCAATATATTTTTCCCACGTGAAGTTGGAATTCCCTCGATGAAGTCAATAGAGATATCAGCCCAAACTTGCGTTGGAATGGGAAGAGGATGAAGGAGTCCCGCCGGTTGCAAAGTCTCTGTTTTATGCCTCTGACATGTATCACAAGAACACACAAAATCTCTCACACATTGCTTCATTCCAAACAAAAAAAAATCCCTTGTAATTCTGTACAGGGTTTTTTGGTATCCTTCATGGCCCTGGTTATGGAGAGCACTGACCACTAGTTGAATAGATGGGGAGTTATGAGGAAGGTAAACTCTGTTGTTGTAAAAGAGCAAACCATTCTTAAAACTCCATTTGGAAATGGCTGCTCCAGTATGAATTGCAGCGATTCATTTCTGCACTTCTTCTGAATCATATTGCTCTTTCTGAATATTGTCAAACAGGCTTAGTTGGGGCATAGAAACTGCCAAGATGGCAGATTGATCAGCATCCCATCGAGAGAGTGCGTCAGCAACTATATTAGATTTTCCAGCTTTGTATTCAACTGTAAAACAAAAGCCCATAAGTTTACTAACCCAATGTTGCTGAGAAGAAGAGAGATGGCACTGCTCTAACAAATATTTGAGTGTGTAGTGGTCCGTTCGAACAGTAAATTCTCGACCCCAGATATAAGGATGCCAATGTTTGACTGCCTTCACCAACCCGATCAGCTCTCTTTCATACGCCGGAAGGTTCTGATGGCGTACTGCCATTGAACGGCTAAAGTATGCCACTGGTTTGTTTTGCTGTAACAAAACAGCTCTGATTCCTGTATCCGAGGCATCACATTCTATGACAAAGGTTAGTTTAAAATCAGGGAGAACCAAGATTGGAGTTGACGTCATTGCCTCTTTCAATTTGTCGAATGCTGCCTCAGCCTCTTCAGTCCAACGAAAATTGTTTTTCCGCAACATAGCTGTGAGTGGAGCGGCAATGATTCCGTAGTTTTGGACAAATTTGCGATAGTAACCCGTAAGCCCTAAGAATCCTCTCAAACCACGAATTGTGTTGGGCTTGGGCCAATCTAGGACTGATGATATTTTTTTCTGATCCACCTGGACTCCATTATGAGAAATAATATGACCTAAATATAAAACTTGAGTCTGGCCAAAAACGCACTTAGAGCGTTTGAGGAATAATTTATTCTTCACCAACAATTGAAAAACCAGTCATAGGTGGTGGAGGTGTTCTGCCCAAAACTGGCTAAAAATCAAGATGTCATAAAAAAAAACGAGAACAAATTTCCTCAAGTATGATTGAAATACCTCATTCATTAAGGCCTAGAAGGTTGAAGGTGCATTGGTCAAACCAAATGGCATTACTAGGAATTCAAAGTGGTCGTGATGCGTCCGAAAAGCTGTTTTCTCGACATCCGAAGGATGCATGCCCACTTGAAAATAACCAGAAAGCAAATCCAGCTTTGTGAAGTATCTAGCACCACCTAGTTCTTCTAATAACTCATCTATCACAGGAATTGAGAATTTTTCTTTAATGGTTTTGGCATTTAATTCTCTGTAATCGACATATAAACGCCAAGAACCGTCTGCCTTTGGTACTAGGATCACCGGAGAAGAGAATGGTGATCGACTTGGATGGATTATGCCTTGTTGCAACATGGCCGCACACTGCCTTTCGATTTTATCCTTCTGCCCATGTGGATAGCGGTATGGTCGAACAACCACCGGTTTTGCTCCTGGTTCCAAAGGAATACGGTGGTCACAAGCCCTGCTAGGAGGTAATCCGGTTGGCGCACTGAATAAAGATGTAAATTCTGCCAACAATTTTTGTAGTTGAATTTTGGAATCTAAGAAAAGCAGCAAACTGTGGAGATCATACTGCTTTGTATAGAAAATTGAAGTCATGCCCTGCAATTTGATCAAGGTTCCCTGTTGAAAGAAAGACATTTTCATGACAACAAAATCCCACAGAATGGGTCCCAAAGTCCGAAGCCAATTAACTCCCAAAACCACATCAAAACCGGTTAGTGGTAGAAAAAATAAGTCCACGGAAAAGGAGTGGGAATCTAGTAGAATTGGGATTCTCTTGCATATACCTGGGTTGTCAAGCTGCTCACCATTGGCGACATTAACTTTCAAGCCATCCTGCCCGTTTACTTCAGCATCAAGTTCCTCGACTTTTGTTGCAGACACAAAACTGTGAGTGCTGCCAGAATCAATTGGAATTAAGACTTGTCCCCCCTTCCAATATCCCTGTAGTCACATGGACTGAGGATTTCAAATTCTAGTGATGGCGTTCAATGAAATCTCTGGTTGTTCTAGCTCCGGATCAGAATTTGTGTCCTCTATTTCTTCGGTCTCCAAATCTATCCAGAAAAGTTTTTTACATTGGTGGCCGCGAATAAACTGTTCATCACAGTTAAAACACAGTCCCTTTTTCTGTCTTTCTTCCATCTCCTCACGGTTCAGTCACTTCACCAATCTGTTGGCACGAGGTGCAGATGTGAAGGCAGCGCGACGAGTGTCTCTCACAACCGGAGAACTTGGAAAAAGTTTCCGTTCATACAGCCGGGAGATGCTCATTGCATTCACCAAATCTTTTGGATGATGTAGCTTGACCTCAACAGCAATGAAGTCCTGCAATCCACTGAGGTACAATTGAACCTTTTGATCCTGCGTGAGGGTGCCAGCGCGTGACACCAAGGCTTCGAAACGGTTCTGATATTCTGCAATAGAACTGGTTTGCTTTAGCTTCGCCAATTCGCCTAATTTGTTGCTGCGGATTGGAGGCCCAAAACGAAGATTACACTGATGTGTGAACTCATCCCAATTGGGATCTGGAATGTCATCCAACAGCTGCATATACCATAGCTGAGCAATCCCCTCCAAATGGTATGAAGCTAAACTCACCTTCTCCTCTTCGGGTGTTTGTTGGTGCCTAAAAAAATGCTGGCATCGGGCAAGCCACCCCAAAGGGTCTTCCAGCCCATCATAACGTGGAAAATCAAGCTTTGTGAATTTCGGTACTACCGAACTTCCTCCCAAACTTTCAGAAACCGAAGCACCCGAAATTCCCTTATCTCTCATTGATTTTGCTTGACTGCCAATGCTGCTAGATTGCAACCCTTTCTTAGTCAATTCTAATTCTTGAGACATTGCATCCAATTTGGCGTGCAATTGCTCAACTTTCTCATTTCGATCTTTGTTTGCTTGTTGCTCAGCCAACAACAATTCAAAGAGGTTGGTGAGTTGATCTTCAACAGAGTCCCCCATAACTACTGGCTCTGATACCAAACTGTTATGGTCCCGGGTTGTGGATCTAGTTATGGGTCGGTGGGTTAAGGGTATGGCAGGAGTTTGAGTGTTTGGGTTAAGAGTCTTTTTACGACTTCTGATCATTAACAATTCAAGCTCTAAAAGAGGGAGCCTGGAACCTCTGAGACTTAAAGCGCTCAAGACTTAATTGATTTTGGAAGCTTGTACTCTTCATTAATGTTATTGCTTAAATACATAAAGAAAGTATAGCTGCTTCCTACATTAAAGGGGCACTACTTCAACATGGAGGAACACCCTCCTCAACTAACACATGAAATGGAAAGTGGAGGAATACTCTCCTCCAAATAGGGAACAATTTAACTAACAAATAGCTAAAAAATAACTGAAATTTTTTTACTAATTTAAAGGCTCAATATGTGGCTGCTTTGACTTGGGTCCATAGCTGAATCGGGTATAGATTTGCAGTGGTTTGGTAACACTTTATTAAATGGAGCATGAAGTAGTTGTTGGACAGAAAACCTAAAGTTTTATTCGATCATGCTAAACTTAAAAATAAAAAATAAAAATCATATAATTTTGAAAAATATTAATGCTAAAGCTTTTTGGATAATCATTTTAAAAAGTTTGTTCAAAAACCTAATTGTCAAATATAAAACTTATTCGAAAGTCAAATTATCGATAAGTTCACTCTATATCACATCTGCATGGCACAGAACATACTAACACTATTCGACATTTAAAGTGTTAAAGATGGTACATCGACATACAGAGATTTTTTACACTCTGCGTCAGTGACCTATCAATTTAGGAGTCATAATTTATTAGACTGTTGAACAAGTTATTGTTCTTAGTAGTGTAAAGATTCTGTCCATCCCATGAGTGATTAATGTCCTGTTTGATACCATTTGTATCGAACAAGACCCAACAGTCACTACTTACACTCCATTTAAGCCTCACTTACACTCCCCCCAACCACTCCCTTTATTTAAACCCACAACTATTTTCTTTTTTTATTTCACGTATCCATAATTATTTGTTTTCTTTATTTTGTATTGAAGAAAATTTTATAAGGGAGAAATTTTACAAAAAATTTGGGAAGAAAATTTCAGGGTTTAGCTTTTATTAAAAAAATTAGAAATCTGTTTAGTCCATTTAATATTTTTGTTTTAACGGTAATTAAGGAAAAATGCCGATAAATTATATGTATATATATAATCTTTATTACACTTCCTGTAGTATTTAAGTTAAAATATTAAAGAATAAATATTTAATATTAAATTATTTTTTCTCAGACATTTGAAAGATTTCATCTTATTGATTGAACCTGTTGAAAGAACTGTCTAGTAATTCATTTGAAAAGTAAGTATATTAATTACAATTTTTTATTTAAATTTAAGCATCTTATTTGCTGTGATTAATATTAATTTAATTAAGTTTGCATGAATCTTAATGTAATTTATTCTGTTAAATTAAATTTTGAGTGACAATTATATTCGATTTATTTTTTAGGTATATGCAAACTTCATTACTCAAATATATATTTAGATATATTTTATTTAAATTTAAATTCAATCACATATAAATTATACTTAAATTGATTGGTTTATTTAGAAAATAATTTATAAATTATTATTTTAAAAAAATAATTTGGTGAGATTAGAGTATAATATACGCAAAACTTATTATGATTGTTCAAATATTATATAATCAAATTTTATAGTGATAAGAATAATTTTTATTTTATAAATTACTTTAAATTTTATAAAAGTAAATTTTAAATTATAAATTATTATAAAAATATATATTATTTAATTAATAAAAATTATTATGAATAAAATTTTTGTTACCTTTGTTCTATTGTTTTTTTCACCCTTTACTTTATAATTTATTTAAAAATATTAATAAAAATTTAAATAAAAATATTATTAAATTTTTATTTTTTTTAGATGGGATTTGAGGATTAGAACCCGAGACTTCATTTACTCGGATGCACCAGATTAAGTATATAAGTGCTATTAAAGTTTTACTCATTAAAAATTTTCTGAACTCAATATGTTTCTACACATCTAAAAAAAATTAAATATAAATATATTTTTTAAAATGCACATTTTTACCATTAAAATAAAAAGATAAGAAGATATAGACATATTTGGTAAAAAAAAAAATGAAAGAAGCAAATAAATTTAAAAGACTAAAAAATTTGTGCAGAAATTTTAAAAGGAGAAGAAGCAACGATGAAGAAGAAGAAAATGGCGAAGAAGTTTGAATTTGAATTTCGGCTTTTAAAGGCAAAACTATATTCTAGCCGTATGCTGAAGTAGGATGCTTGCGGAGAACTCTTCGCATACATCAGTGCATGCAGGCTTTCTTTCGGGAAGGCAGGATATCACAGTGTTTACCCAGCCCAGTTTGAGAGATTTTGTTGTGCTGAATAATCTTTTTTAATAATAATGTTTCTGCAGCTCAAACCGGTTCGGATAAATTAAATTAATTTTTTATAAAATTATATATTTAAATAAAAGGAAAATATTGCATTCATTACGAATGAAGGAAAATCAAATCAATGCATGTGAGTACATAAATGTGATCTAGTTGATCATTTCAGAAACCAAGTAATGATGAATTTTCTAAAAGAAAAATGAATAAACATGTATGAAGAAAAACCCAAGAACCAAAAATCTTAATTATATGTATATGCACAACACAACCTATTAAAAATGCATGCACGCTTTCTCTTTTTTACAGAAATATGAAACAATCCAACGAAATAAGAGGATTATCAATATCCTCCATGGGAGCGTCACTGTCATGGCTAGCTAGCGCTTCTTCAACTGCAACTTCATCTATTTTAGAACTTATGCGATGAATGCAAGTCTCTCTGTTCTTCAAACGAGAACCAAGATGATGATTTGAGTTGATATACGGACTCATTTGTCTCAAATTCTCCTTTCTCAGAGATGAAGAAACAGAATTAGCTGCTGCATTTACCTTGGAAGCAACCGTGCGTTTTGAAATATTTTCCTTTGGCGTGCCCGTCGAAACTCCCCTGCCACTCTCTCCATTGAATCGCCTGCTCGGAGATGGTGACCTCAGAGCTCTAACTGGTGGGTAATATGAAGAGTTAATTCTCTCCGATTCTCTGCGAAAGCTCTTTTGCCTATTTAATGGAGTTGGTGAATTTGAACGAACTCTTTTCTGGGGTGTAGATGATCCATGCACCCGTTGAAGGATTGGCTGCTTCGATGCTGCAGACACAGGAGACTCCAACTTTTGAGCATATACATTAGGAGGAACAAGCAACTGAGAGTATTCCTTGATTGAATTGATACGGATTACGTGGGGGTTTTCCTTAACGCAAGACCACAAAAACTCATTAGAGAAAGATCGATCTTTTGGGGTCAAGATGGAGGAAGATCCAGTGGAAAGCGAAGAGGAAACAGAAGTGTTTGAATTGCTAGTACAAGTGAAAGAAGAAAAAGAAGATGAAGAAGTGGTAGGAGAAGGAGGAGATATTGGTGATATTTTGTTAGAAGGAGGAATGATAGGAGTTCTAATGGTTAATTTTGGAGCTTGAGAGATAACAAGCTTGTCTTGAACTTGAACATGTTTGAAATCTGGAATGGGAAGCTTCTTGGGTTTGCATTTGCTAATGCAACAGCCCATTGTTAGGAATTGAAATGGTTGAGGAGGCTGAAGGAAGATGGTGATGGGAAATTTTTATATAGCCTCGATTGTTGAATCTGAAAAAGGTAAAGGGTGGGTCTTTTGCTTTTGGGCTTCTTTTTCAGGTAATTTGAATTTGGTTGCCGGGGATTGAATCCGTTGTACAACGGTTAAAACTTAAAATGGAGGAAATGATGGATGGTGCCTACTTTATCAAATGCCTTTGAAATTACGAGTAAGATCTCGTAGTGCACAGTGCTAAGCCACCACCAATTGTGGGGGTTTGGTCAAAAGTCTAATGAAATTCTTTGCCTTTGGGCTGAATTTTAACCTGGAAAACTATAAAGGACGGCCAATAGCCCTAAATTAGTGAAAGAAATGAAGAATCTAGTAGTTCACTATTGATTTTTACCAATATATTTTAGTTATTTAATAAATTATATTTAATAATTACTCTTGTATTAAATGAAGAATAAGTGTATATATTAATAAAATAAATATAAAATTATTAATTTATTATATAACATATATAATGACTAAACATAATTTTAAAAAAATATAATTATATACATAATCTTTTATCCTATATTAATTAATATTATTTATAATAATTTTAATTAATATATTATGTCTTATAATTTAAAACAATTTAATTGATGTAAAAATTTAATTTTAAAATTATAATTAATAAATTTAAAAAGAGTAATATAACTTGTCCGGAGCATAGCTGATACCCAAAAAGATTTAATAGACCGTTAGATATGTAACTCTATCTTGAGGGCTTTTTGTAAAATTAGGGGTTATACATTTTTTATTTATTAATTTGGAATTGGGATAAAATTATTTGCGAATTTAGGGTTTAACTATCAGGTGGCAACCGAAAAGATGTTCTCGCGTCTATTTGAGAGGCGCCGGGGCCTAGCGCCACTTTAAGTGACGCCAGACATTACTTTTTTTTAAAAAAAATAAAAAAAATGTGGCTTAGAGCCGCTTTAAGTGGCGACATAACATAATTTTTTTTATTTTTTAATTATTAATATATTATAATAAAATATTTATATTATATTAATTAAATATATTATTATAATATATTTTATTAATTTTAATTAATAATTAATTAATATGGATATTTAAAATTATAAAAATTAAATTTATTTTTTATTGTGCTGTAATTTAAATAATTAATAAAAAATAAATAAATAAATAAATAAATTAGTATAGATATTTAAAATTATAAAAATTAAATTTACTTTTTATTGAATTACTATTTAGAATTATAGAATAAATTTATGTTGTGATTAAATATTATATGCGATCACCTTATTATTTATAAATTATTAAAAACAATAAATTTAATTAATTTATTCTATAATTAAATTAATTAATTAATTAATTTCTCTTTAATAAATTATAAATAACTCAATGTTCTCATATAATATCTAATAGTATTTTTGTGTGCAGTCTACTATTAATTTTTATAGTATTTTTATATATTAAAAATATTTTTATAAAATATAATAACTATTTATAATAATTGATTTTAGTAATTTGTAGGGTGATGAAATAATATTAACGTGTAAATAATTACTGATACTATTTAATTATAAAATTACTGTATTAGAGTGAGATTATTTTTTTTTTTTTAAGAATAGCATGGCGTTACTCACGGACCCCAGCCTATAATTTACTTTTTTTATTTTTTAATTATTAAAATATTATAATAATATAAATTAATTAATATATTATTTTTATATTATATTAATTTAATAATTTTATTTATATTATATTTTTTTAATAATAAATTTTTATAATATATTTTATTAATTTTATTAGACTGTTATTGTGTCATCGTATATAATCACAAAATAATATTAATTTTATAATATTAAAATTATATAGAGTGAGTAATATTTTTAATTTAAATATTAATAAAAAAATATGTTAAATATTAATATATTTTATTATTAATAAATATTAATATATAAAATATATTAATATTTAAAATTATAGAATAAAATTATATCGTAATTAAATATTATACACAATCACTTAATTGTTATTATTAATAAAATTTATTAAATATTATTATATTAAAATTATAAAATATATTTATTATTATAAAAATATATTATAATAATATATTAAATTAATATAATATAAATATTTTATTATAATATATTAATAATTAAAAAATAAAAAAAAATCATGGCCTGACGCAACTTAAAGTGGCGCCGGGCCACATGTTTTTTTATTTTTTAAAAGAAAGAGTAATGTCTGGCATCACTTAAAAGTGACGTCAGACTCTGCCTTCTCTTAAATAGGCGCCAGTACATCTTTTCGGCTGTCATTGACAATCAAATCCTAAATTCACGAATAATTCTATCTTAACTCTAAATTCATAAATAAAAAATCTCTAACCCCTAATTTTGTAAAAAGCCCCAATCTTGAGGTCATACCGTTGAGGGGAGCATAGAAGAAAAAAATGAGGAGGAGATGGAGAAACCAGTAAAATGGAGCTGTAGGTTTGTGTTTGAAGAATGTCATGACTCTGAACATTATCTAACAAAGAAAACAAAATCCCCTTCTTCTTCAAGAATGTCAGGACTGGGGAAAAAGTGGGTATTAATGGAGGAGGTTAAGGACTTGGGATTGGCTGGCTCGGCCCCGAGTAGCCTTCGATTTTGTAAATAGAGCTTAGCATTTGTGCCAAGTGCCAACATTGGACAAAGGACCCTATCTCGGTTTCTAGGTATGAGTGGGTACTGAATCTTTACCTGACTACAGGGGAATTGCAGGAGGGACCATTTAGATTCAGTGCGCAGGCCAGGGGCCTTGCCTTCATTGGTGCTTCAGCATCATACGAGTAAAAACACCATGAAATCGAAAGTGTTCCCTTAAAACAAACAAAAATATAATTAAGTAGATCTTACAGCCATTAAGGAGCCCAGGGCTCTGCTAAAAAACTAAAAATAAAAAGACTACGGCCCATAAACATCGTTGGGTAGAAGTTCAAAATTCAAATAAGAAAAGAGATAAATTTATGCGCAAGAGGCAATATCTCCGATAGAAGGCGAGGTTGACGAATGGGGAAACAAGTTGGCCCAAATCTTCTTCATCATAGCTCCTCCCTCGGGTGGTGCTATTGTTCTCTGCATGAGAGGACGGACTACTTGACCGGACATATCTTTGCTTCGGCGAGTGTCACTATCAGTTCCGCCTGTGTCGGCGTTTTCTCTAGTACTGGCTTGAATGGCTTCGCTCATCGTCTCTACTCGCTCGCGTGGAAGATGAATAACAGACAGATGCGGTATAAGCTTGCCATTGGACATTGACCTATCTGTTCTTGTTGACTTTTTGTTTGGTTGGTAGGAAATTTTCGTATACGTATTATGAAGGTAAATTAATAAATTTAGCGAATTATGGGACAAAATGGTTAATTATATACAAGGGATTTAGTGGCACACCCATGCTGAATTGGCCCAACCCATTCATGTTTAAAATACTATATTGAATCTATTTTCCTGTTTGAGAATGATAAGAAATCTCAAGTTCATTCTCTAATTGACCTTTTTTTTAACAATAATAATGCATAAACTTTAATGAAATAATATAAAATTATTTACAAAATAGTAAAATATCAAGTTAAAATTACTAAAATATTAATCAAATAAAAAGAAAAATCCACCATATCCTTCTTCAAGTTGACTTTCTGGGGTGCTTCTGCCGTTCTGCGACATCTCTGTTGGGCCCTTCATCATCTCCATTTTTCTAGTTTGTGGACCCTACAGTTAGGGCGTGAACTTTTATTGTGAGGTTCAATTTCAAAGGAAAGAAGGATGTCTCTTACACAAACAGTTTTTTCTAGTCTAGGGAAAAATATTTGTTAAAGCAAAACATTATAAATACTATATTATATAGAAATGGAATTGATTATCTATGCAAGCAATAATATGAAAACTTTGAAAAATCTAATAATGAGTATATTGATCCATTAATTAAAAAGCAAAGAACTGGTAACAAAAAAAAAAAAAAAAATCTGACTTCAACAGTATTCTTGTCTGTTAGGGAAACCCAACGCTGAGCGCGTTGCTGAACTTGGGCTCAGTCCGGGACGTAACTTCGCGGCAATGCGTGGAGGCGGGGATGAGAAGGTGACAGTCACGACATGGTACAGCGAATGTGGAAGGCAACGAGTAGATGCGGAGAGAGAAACCACTGCCCATGACTAAGAAGAATGGTTGCGGAAATGAGGTCATTGTTGACCGTACACAAGAACACCGCCGTCAAAGTTGTTGGTTGTGGCGAGCGTGGAGTGCGATCATCCAGAAATATATTTATACAAAAAGAAAGAAAATGGAAATCATTTACAAGCCCACATGGGAATTTATTTTCTTTATCTCTCTTCAGTTTTATCCGTCACTATTTTAATTTTAATTTACTTCAAATTATTTAGTATTTTTTTAAAAAATAAAGAACATTAATTGATTTTTCTAACTAAATAATAATTTAATCAAATTAAAAAGTATTTTACTCATATATAAAAGTGGACAAAAAAAATTATATTAATAGAAATGGAACCATGTCATTGAGTTAGATATATTTTTGTATGTCCAATTCCATCATAATTAGCTACACCCTTTGGAGCTTGGAGGAAACAAATAACAAGCAAATGAGTTCAACCTTGTCTTAGTTTATTTTTGCGTCTTAATATTGTCTTGTAGGTGTTGGAAAGCCTAGATATACGTTCTCTCGTAGTCATCTCCTGCAAAGGTCAGTTGTGATTGGATCATAAGACTCAGAGAATTCAAAAGAAGCGAGAAAGATGCCGAAGAACTACCTTAGCATCTCCTTGTCGGTGCATACAGTATACTCTGGCTGGTCTTCCGTGGCCGTATCCGTCCTTTGTCTGTGTTGTGGCTTATTGCAGCTTACACTGGGGCTGGGGCTTCAGGCTTGGCTTGGCTTGGCACTTGGGATAGGTTTTAGTCTAATTTTTTGGGCCTAGTCTTTGGATGATGTTGGTTAATCAGAAGTGGTCTTTCTATGGGCCATGATCTGTCTATTTCCTTGTGAGACTTTTTACTAATACAAGTCTTGTATTTCGAAAAAGAAAATTAGTTTTTTTTTTTAATTTTATTAAAATTAATTGCATAATTTTTATTTTTTAAAATTCTAATTAAGATACACGTTTATTTATAAAAACAAAGTCTTTAGATTTTCAACTAAAAAAAGTTAATAACCTTTAATTGCAACAATTAAATAATGTAAATATTTAAAATTAAATTGGAACACTGCTAAAACATTTCACTATTTCAGTTGTTAGTTGTTACCTGAATCTTTTGACTTTACCTTCGTTCTTGTAAAGAACTACGTCTTAATACAAGCTTCTCTGGTGGCAGCAACGGCGATCACATCGTCGGCCAAGACACTGATTTTTATTCAGAATCTTGGCAGCCAATAATGGAACCGGTTAAAGTCCCATTCTGGGTTTCTGGGTTTTCAACTTTCAACTCTTTTTAATTTTCTTTTGGTTCATATATCAAAAGTTAATGAAGCAGCAAACATAAACAGAAATACAAAAGCAACTAAATCTCAACAGTTGGAATCTGTCAAAACAAGCAATATAAGTAAAGCAACAGTAGCTAGGGATCCTGCAACCGTATACATGGGACTAACAGCATACTTGCCGAAACCAAAACAGGAAAGTTAATAACTTTTCTTGATGTTTGTTGGTGGTGATGCAGCCATCTGTTTGCAGAGAAAAGAGAATAAGAGATAAAAAATAAGCTTCTTAATAGACCTTCTCTTCTTCGGAATTACACTTCCTCTCTTCATCTTGAAGTGTGGCTCTGCCATGGTCGTCATCGCTTCCATTCTGTGGCTCACCTCCGCCACTTTCTCAGCCTCCGTCCGCTTTACCTTGGCTGTGGATATTTCCATCACGGGGTCCCTTCTACCAATTTCTCCTGCGTTATTACTTTGATCCTCCTGCTTCAGTTCTGGTTTAGCTGGAAGGAAAATTTCTGATGCTTTGCTTCCTTTCCATTGTCTTCGGACACAACCAGCTCAATGGTTATAAACTGGTGACTTGTAGTAAACGCGTAAACTCGTCACTTGTAGTTTTCTGACACGTGTAGCTATGTGGTAAAAACGAAATCCCTTGGATGTTTCTTCCGCGTAGCGATGCTCCACTGATTGAAGGCTTGCTTCAAGTAATATTTGCATTATATAAACAATTTTACATGGTATAATAAATTAATAAAAATTGAATAAATAAATAAATATATATATATATAACCTTAGTAAAAAAACATTCCGTGCTTCAAACTCTTTCAGTTATTAGAATTTTTTTATTAAAATTTATAACCTTAGTTATTAAAAGTAAAATGATTAAATAATTATACATAGATTGATATTAAAAAAAGAATATAGTAATGAGATTATATGATGTAGAGTACTTGTGTGTCTTCATTCTTCAAACTTTGTTTTTAATGACAGTTTTGCTTAATGCACTTAATTGAATATTAAATTTATGAATTTGGTGTCGTAAGTGCATTTAATTGAATATTAAGAAATTTTGAATTTAAATATTAAATTAATTTAAATTTAGAGATGAAATTTCTAATTTTGTAAAAATTGTGAAACAAGTGTTAATCTTCAAATAATTAAACGATTATAAATCATTTATCTCAAAAACAGAACAAGAAAAAAAAAATTTACCACTTTAATTTTTTTTTTTTAATGTCAAACCACAATAGCCATTTATTAATACCGATTAGAGAAGAGATGAAGAACAAAGCCAAGAGGCCAAGCTAGGAGTAGCATCATTAATCCAGATTAGTTCATCCTTGATAAGCATGTGTGCAGATTTCTATTTAAATTAAAAGTTAAATTGAAATAAATTAATTAAGTTCCTAAATTTGGTTCAATTATTTATTGCAAAAAATATTGATTATATGATTTTTTTATTTAAAAGATAATAAAATTAAATTAAATTGAAATCTTATAATATATTTATATGTCTTGTAAATATGAATTTATGTTGATTTCAATCTAAAATGTTTAGTGTTTGATCTTGATGCTTGCGAGATCAGAAGGTCCACAAAGCGGTAACATGTGAAATGGTGTTAAGGTTTACAAAAGAAGTAAATGAGTTTGACTTAGTAAATGAGGGTAATAATTAATGGCAATGGGTGTATTCTTCGTGAAGATTAAGATTGGAGTTGCAAAGAGGTCAAGAAGTTTAAGAAGATGAAGTGGAATCTCATTTCTTGAAAATAGAGTGAGACATATATATTCGGATATATGCAAGGCATGTCTGAGACATGTTCCATCAAAGCAGTAAGTAACACTCTTTAGCAAGTTTTCATATGACTTATTAATAATGATCAATTGGCTCAATTGGCTCATTTAATGTTGAGTCGGATTGGGCTATGTCATCCCTAACACACAAGTTAGGTTAGGACTGTTATCGCATACGCATCATTCGATTACCTAAGGAGGTCTGCCTGAGCGCCCTTGGTCCATGCTACTTGGTGGTCAGACCATTCAGGGTTGTTTCTGATTCTTGTGTGACGGAAAACTAGATATCTTGTCGGTTTTTGATATTTTGAACACTTTCTTAAGCCTGGTTAAGCTGATGGTCTTGCGGCACATATCTTTTACTTTTTTATTTTTTGGGTTAGAGATATAAAATTAACCACCTAAAAATACATTGTGATTAATAAAGAGAGCTTGAACAGCTAAGTTCATTGAAAAGGCATGGTTCTTGAGAGCTTCCTTAGCGAGCATGTGGGAGGCTTCATTCAAGGCACGATTAACCCATGTGAAAGAGATGGCCTCCATATTTATTCTGAGGCTTCTGATATCATACATCACATTTTGGTTGTTTATAAGATCTTTGCTGGTATGAAGTGAGTCAATAAACTCCTTGTAATCCCTTTCCACAATCAAAGGGTTAATGCCTCTATTACGAGCCAAGAGGATTACTTCTCAACAAGCAAAACTCTTCATGATTAGAAGGTCAAAATCGCTAAAGTTTGAGCATTTCCAGTCAAGAATCTATTAATTTATTATGGTTTCTCAAGATGATAGTTGTGGCTCCTCTCTTGTTGGCTTTATCGATGGCAGCATCAAAGTTAACTTTAAAAGATCCTAGTGGAGGAGGCTCCCATGATGTGGGGGCAGGATGGGATGCTTGCAATTCGTGGAGATGTGCATTTGTTGTATTAAAGGACTCTTGATATCTTAAGGTTGTTGCTACAATGTCCCTTGGATATTGACAAAGCTTTTGAAAAAGTTGATAGTTTCTAGCCTTCCAAATGCTCCAAAAAATAAAAACCATTATCTGAGTAAGCTCCCGACAAGCCTCGCATGTTCTGAGTCCAGTCCTAATCTCTTCCCAACTGTCCATAAAGGAGGTACCACTGATAAGAGTATATTAAAGTTGGAGAGGAGATGAGAACCACACCGCCGCAGCTCTTGGGCATTCAAGGAAGATATGCTTAACAAATTCTATATTCCCCTTTGATTGACATTCTGGAGGCAAGGAAGGTGTACATTTGTGTATGGACAAACTTGTAGGTAGCTTCTTAGAGAGAACACTCTAAAGAAAATTTGCCAAATTGCTGGGTAGATCAATCTTTCATACCTTCTTCCAAAAAGATTCAAGGCAGTGGAATGATGAAAAACTCGGAGATGATGAAATAATGCTATTTAAATTTCTTCTTAGTTGTCGAGCAATATAGGAGCCAAATTTCACCATGTAGTGTCCATGCCTTTCGAAGTGCCATATCAATTTGTCTTTTTGCTTGCACAAACCAATGAGAAGAGATAGAATAAAATTAGCATCTTCCTCTATAAAATTATTTCTAGGATTCAGAAGTTGAGATACCCTGACAATATTGGCATCGTGATCATATTTCAGCTTTGGTCGATCTGGGAAGGTTTGAGGAATCCAATGATCAATTTTGCATAATACTGAGTTACCATCTCGAACGTGCCACCTAGTTTCTTCTTTGAGAATATTCCTTCCTTAAAGGATGCTTCGCCATCCCTAGGAAGGTCTACTACTTGTATTCACCTCTAAGAAAGAAGAATTTGAAAAATATTTTCCTTTAAGGATTCTTGATAGAAGGAGATCTGGTTTATTGATTATGCATCATCCTTGTCTAGCCAGGAAAGCCATGTTAAAATCTTCTAGATACTGAAAACCTAAGCCTCCCCTTTTCTTCGATTTGCAAAGCGATGACTAGGAGGCCCAATGAATTCTCCTTTCTTCTTCCTTTTTGACCCCACCAAAAGTTTGCAATGATTGAATTGATAGCTTGGCACATGGATGTCGGTATCAGAAGGAGGATACGGCATACACTGGTATGGCCGTCAAGACTGCCTTGATTAGAACTTCTCTACCACCTTTGAATAAAAGATGCTCTTTCTAACCCATAGTCTTATTGAAAATGTGATCCTTGATTACCGAAAAGACTTGGGTTATAGATTTTGGGATATCAGATGGTAGCCCCAGAAACTTATCTAGAATGTCAACCTTGCTAATATGGAGAAGAGCTGCAATACTGCTTCTTAAGTTCCTTGGAGTGTTATAACTGAAAATTAAGCTAGACTCATGAAGGTTAATCCGTTGACCACTAGCTTCCCCATAGTTTTTAGGAGTGGTATCACTTTTTCTAGCTTTTTCCATTGATGCTTTTGAGTACAAGATTGAGTCATCCGCAAAAAGTAAGTGGGAGACTGAAGGCCCATAACGAGAAATGGTTACCCCATGCATTGAAGAGATACTGATATAGTGAGAAAGACCTTCATATAAAATAAGAATAGGAAGGGTGATAGAGGGTCTCCCTGTCTAAGACCCCTATAAGGAATGATGAAGTCCGATCTATGTCCATTAAGTTGCACTGAGTAAGAAACTGTTGTTACACATTCCATGATCCATCTGATCCATTGCTCATTGAAACCAAAGCAGATCATCATATGGTGGAGGTACACCCATTCAACACAATCGTTAGCCTTGCTCACGTTTAGTTTGAGTGCCATGGCATAGTTTTTCGACTTCCTCCGATGTTTGAAGGAATGCATAATCTCATGATTAATCAAGATGTTATCTGAAATGAGGTGACCTGCAGTGAAAGCGTTTTGCTCTTGTCTAATGATCCTGTTCATGTAAGGCTTCAGTCGAAGGGTTAGAATTTTATAGATAATTTTGTAAAAGAATTTTATAGATAATTTTGTAAAGCACAATGCATAACCTAATCGGTCGAAGGTCCCCCATAGTTTGAAAATGTTTAACTTTAGGGATCAGAGCTATAACAGCATGGTTAATCACCTTAAGCATTTTACCACTTGCAAAAAAAACTTTGAACAATATCACAAATATCATTACCAATGATGGACCAATATTTCTGAAAGAAAAGACCTATTAAGCCTTCTTTACTCAATGCTTTGAAAGGATGGATCGAGAATGTAGCTTGTTTGATTTCTTCTCTGGTGATCGGCCTTGTGAGATCCATATTCATAGATGTAGAGATCCTTGGATGGAAGTTGTGAGTGATATGAGAGAATGTCATAAGCCTGGTGGATGAATATATATATTTGAAATAGTCCCCTGCTATGGGTTGCAAATTCGTTAGGGACATTTTTCAAACTCCATTCGAATCTTTTAGGCCTATAATAATTAATGTTTCTCTTTCGTCTTTGGATCACCTTTGCGTGGAAGTACCCAGTGTAGCGATCACCAGATTTGAGCCACTATATTTTGGCTTTCTGTGCCCAATAGTGTTCCTCCTCTTTATATTCAAGTTGAAGCTCATCCTCAATACGTCTAATTGTGTTTGCATCCCACAGAAGAGAGTTATCCTTGAAGTTCTTCAATTGATTGTGCAACTGATGATGCGAGCTTTAGCATTCCTATGTGAATTCTTATTCCACTGGACCAGTGTGTGTCTGCAAACTTTTATTTTAGAGAAAAACTTTGAATTGTTGGGAGCCTATGAAATGAGATCTCTAAGCCTCTCTAATCTTTGCTTCTGTTTCAGCATTGTCCACCCATCTACTATCTAAACAAAAGTATTTTTTACTTTAGCACAATTAGAATTAAGATTGAATAAAATCGGTCGATGATCGGAGCCAACATCCTCTAGATGGTGGGCAATAATGTATGGATATTGGAAGAACCAGTTTATAAAGGCTAGGCCTCTGTCCAATCTTTCTTCGTTTGCATCTCCAGTTCACCTATTATTCCAAGTAGTGATGGGGCCTTTAAAGCTAAGATCCCTGAGGCAAATAGAGTTAACCACATTATGAAATAGAAAAGATTTCGGGCACAAGTTGCGTTGTCTGTCTCGCTTTCCATTGGACCGAAGAATAGCATTAAAATCACCGACAATTAAGATGTCCTTAAAAGAATTACAATAATTCATAAGGAAGTTAAATTGAGATTTCATCACAGAGAGGACTGGAGCAATATACACAAAAAATAAGTGCCAATTGTATTGAAACTTAGGATCATCAATCATGACATGTACAGGATCAACCAAAACCATGTCAACAAAACCATATTGATTAATAATCTTTCTTACCGACCGACTTGTATTCTTAGTTTCCATTAAGAATAACAAGCTGGGGGGATGGGAATTATAGGTCCCTTTAAGATGTTGGGCTATCAGGAGGTTCCCCACACCCTGGCAGTTCCAAATCAAAATGTTCATTAATCCAACTAGAGCCATTTACGGCTGGCTACCTCCACCGCTTCAGTATCAGCAGGATCCAAACAAGTTTTCTTTTCCACTTCACAACTGGTTTCATCATCTCGGGTCCTCTTTGCCTTGCTCACTTTCGGGTTCTCATGTCTCACTTGTTGGTTTGGTGTGATACCTTTGATGATAACTCCAAGCTCTCCCTTATCATTTGTTCTAGTTAGACGCTTCCACGTCCTTGCAGTTATGAAAGGAGCATGTTTCTTGTCCCCTTTTTTGTTTCCTTCCTTCCTTTAGTGTTTATTGGGTTGTTTATAAGTGTAGAAGAGCTTTGAGGCAATATTGATAAGTTGTTCCCATGAAAGAATTTGCTCTGGGCCCAAGTTCATATGTGGAGTAGCAAGAGGAGAGAACTGGGCTTGTAGTCTTTGTTTTCTGTCTGCCCATTTACTAGAGTGAGGGGGGCCTATATAAAATCATTGTCGCTTTGTTTTTGTTTCAGCCCATTATTCTCACTCCCCTGTGTCCTACCCATTTCTTTTTGTCCAATTGCAACTTGTTGACTTTCTCTATTATTTATATGTAACAAAATTTCTTCTAACACATCCTTTCCTTTCTCGTGTTGTTAGTATAGGAGATTATATGTTGTTGCTTAAAAATGGTCCATTAAGAATGGCATATCTTCAAAAATTTCCTCAGATTTTGTGTAATTAAGCCCTTATTGTTGCAAATATTGATGAAAAAGCGTAGGAATAAGGCTATCTTGGAAGATTTGCACTTTGTAGGTATTGGGTGACCGTTTGTGGGATTCTTGTCCCGATGTGACATGGAAAATGTAAGAATTAGAGGTTCTTTTAGGAGTCATTCATAGTTGCCAAACTGAGTAAATGGTGTGTTTGTGGTGCAGGTGGGCTGTCGAAGCTTTGGGTAAGGGCTTCAATAGGCGGCGGATTGATCAGGATAGGCGGTGGATTGGTCGGGAAAAGGTAGGGCAGTGTTTTTTTAGGATTGATTTGGTCGTTGAAGTGTTGAAGAGGGGTTACGATAAGATGTCTTAATAGTTGTAAGGGTATGGGATATGCATGTGCAGTGATTTTATCATCGATATCTGAAGGAGGTGAGTTAGTTTGGAGATGGGGACTTGATGTTGGTGCAGAAGTGATATGATCATTACTGGTGATGAAAAGGGTTTTGCAGTAGATAGAAATTTTATTATTGGGGCTATTTGGTGTTTAGGTGGTGGTCTTGGAGTGATTGGCAGCTTCTGGAGAGAATGAGGTTTTCGAAGGTGAAAAAGGGGCTGAAGCCTTCATCCACGGTCCATAGGTATCCTTCGTATGCAGCTGGTCATTCCTGGTTGGTTTGAGACTTGTGGACTCACAGCTTTTATGCAAATGTCCTATCTTTCCACAATTATAGCGGATATCGCAATTTTTCGTACTTGAAACTAACCCAATATAAGCTACCATCCGCTTTCTTATTGTTGAACTCAGCGGGAAAGGGGTAGTTCAAATCAATCATAGCTCTGATAGGGAGATAGTGAGGGTATCCTACTACTCCATCTTAGGACAGATCAACATCTGAGAGAGCACCTAGGTAACTGCTGATGATCTTAGCATTGTTTTGGTTTAAGTGATTTGGTGGGAGCCCATATACCTACACCCAAAAAGGAGAGTTAGTAAAGGTAAATTAATCAAAGGCTAAATTTGGAGGCCATTCTCGGATAGATATGTGTTGGTTTTGTATATTCCAAGGCCTATTTTAAAGAATACTGTAACGACCCGGAAACCGGACCGCTACCGGCACTAGGATCCAGATCGACTTAAGGCCACCGGGACCCGTAGCAAGCCAAACATTCATCCTGTATACCTGTTTAATCTCATACATGATCAACACATACATAAAATTTTGAACTTTTCTTTTCATTCATTTACCAAACTCAACCTGTGCATGCACTATTCATATACATAATCATCAACCCCACACTGGAGTCCTCAACAATGCTCCAATGGGGTAACATAACATCTATTAAGTTTGGTTTACATAAACATCATTAAAAATCATGTACTCAAAGGGATTAACAACATACTAGGGTCAAGTATAATTCTATCCTCAATAACACCATTACATTACGTAACTGTTTAATACTATTCATTACATTATTGAACTATACATTACATTTTAATATTTATCATATCCACCACTAGCTATTACATGACCATAGCTTTACTCTAGCTGACCTCCTGGTCTATCCCGTACCTGCAAACCTGGGGGATTAAGGGAGTGGGGTGAGCTACTAGAGCCCAGTGAGCAGAATAATAAAACATTTAAAATATATGCTAACATGGAATGCATCACATCACAGACAAATCACATCAAGGATGAATTTGTCACCTATAGCCCTCTACACATTCCAATAGTGCCAGGGGCATAGAATGGGCCTCACTGGTCTTTCTATTACATAGCATAACATAACATAATATTCCATTAATGTCAGGGGCGTAGAATGGGCCTCACTGGTCTTTCTCTTACGTAGTGCCAGGGGCGTAGAATGGGTCTCACTGGTCTGTCACTGTATCATTACCATCTCATAACATGTCATATCATAGTGAGGGCCAAAGGATCATCCAACATTCATCTACATATTATGCAATGCAACATATTCGTGAAATTTTAATGCAAGCATCCTAATATATCTCATGGCATTCATGATGCGTGAATCATGCTAAGAACTGGTTTATTTACTTTAAAGCATAAAGAGTTATTCCACTCACCTTAGGCTAGCTCTGACAAGACACTGAAGTAGCTGACTCACTGCTGGGGTCATCGGTTCCTCGGGTTCGAACCTACACAGGTGGACTCAAATGAGGGACCAAACATACATGAACATGATTCTAAAATACTCCCCAAAAACCCCATAAAACACCATAAAACAATCACACAAATCATGCAAGGGAAGGCTGAACAGGGCACTTTCGGCGGCAGGTTCGGCGGCCGAAAGTCCCTCCAGAGACGAAAGTCATGCACCTTCGGCGGCACTTTCGGCAGTCGAAGGTTCCCTCCAGAGACGAAACTCATGCATGTTCGGCGGCACCTTCGACGGCCGAAACTCCCTTCCAGAGCCGAAAGTCCACTTTTGGGGGCAGGGTTCGACAGCCAAAGGCTTGCCTCCACAGGCAGGTTCGGCGGCCGAAAGTCCCTTCGGCTGCCGAACCTGAGTTCTTCCAAAGGGCAGAACTCAGCCTCCTCTATGCACAAATGCCTCCCAAACTACACAACTCAACCAAACCACTTCCAAAGCATGCATAAACACATACATAAGCTCCTAGGGGCTTCAAACTACCCTAAACCCCAACTACAACACATCAAACACACATAAACAACCCACATTGCTCATAAATATAACATAAACCCATAAACTCAACAATAACCTAAACATGCATTTCTACCCCATAAATCTTCATAAAACTTGTTTAAAACATACAAGGAAGGTTGGATCTAAGCTTACCTCTTGAAGATCGAGAGGAAAGACGATCCTAGCTTAGAGATGGGGAGAAATCAACTCTTTGGTCTCCAAGCTCTAAAACTTGCTCCTTTGCTCAAATATCTTCAAATCAAGGTAAAACTTGTTAAATCTTGAAAGATCGAAGGAAAACATCAAAAATCAACCATGGAAGAGCATGGACTCACCGTTGGCCGAAAATGGGGAGAAAGCTCGCCCATTTCGGCCATGGAGCCCTTATATAGGGGCTGGCCAGACCATCCTTCAGCAGCCTAAAGTGCCTCCAAAACTCATGCAAGTTCAGCGGCCGAATATGAGGTTCGGCGGCCGAACCTTTGCCTCTTTCGGAAGCCTAACTTGCCCCCCTAAACCATCCAATGTTCGGCGGCCGAACCTGGAGATGCCTCCATAGTCTTTTTCATTCAAAACTCCATTCTTTTCTTACTTAAAACCATAAAATACATTAAAACATTTTTATAAAAACATGATTTCACCCTTCTAGAGGTTTTCGACATCCGAGATTCCACCGGACAGTAGGAATTCCGATATCGGAGTCTAGCCGGGTATTACAAATACTGTTTGCATCCACATAATGACTAAAGGAGAAGATGAAAATGTTTTTCCCTTTAGGTAAAATAGAGAAAGGTTCTCTAGTTTTCCAAGCTTTAGTTAGGATAGCTTGAATTGTAGTTTGGCTGTATATTTTTCTGGAGAAAACCTTTTCCACCAAAATCATATTTTGTTTGTGAGGATCATTTGTATGGTCATCGGTGCTTAGCTGAAGAATAGACTCTTTGCAATTGAGTCCTTGTGTTTGCAATATCAGCATATTAACATCTTCGAAAATAATTTTGCCATCAGATTAGGGATGAGAAAAGAAGATTTCGAAGAGCAAAGATTATGAGAGGAGAAGGAATTTCAAGAATCAAGAATGAGCAGAGGAGAATGCTTCAAAGAGAAAACACAAGAGAAGGCCTAAGCCTTAGAGGGACAGGGAAGAAATCCCAGAGAAAGGGCTAAATCCCAGATTGGTGGTGCTTCTGTGGCACGTTTCTCAATCTAAGAGGTTGGCATATTTTTTCAGGTCATCCTATCTGAATTAAAATGTTTCATACTGTTTATAGCTGCAAAGAGGAGGAGATGATAGATTGGCAAATTAATTTACATGAGCAAAATATTTATACAATTTTAAACCTTTTGAGATTCTTTCATAATTTGATTTGATTCTTTTATAATATAAACTGAAATATTTACAAATAAAATGGCTGCTTAAACAATGATAAGTTTTTATTTTTATAATATACACTTATAGAATAATCCATAAAATATTACATATTTAGTCTTTTAAATTATTACTAATAAATATTAATGTTAAGTGTATTTGATTTTGTAAATAAATATTTTAATTTTTATAAAAATCCTTTTTAAGTTCTGGTAAATTAAAGTAATCATTTAAACTCTTATTAATTTTTTTATCCGTTTACACTCTTTAGAATTTAAAAGTAGTAAATTTAAGTCAAATAATTATTAAATCTAAATCAATTTAGTCCAAAATTAATTACATGTATATTGATAATCAACAAACATTAAAATGGTATTTGTTTCGGTTAATGCATTTCTTATTTTATCTTTAGTTCTCCTCAATTTCAATTAAGAAATTTTATTTTTTATCGATTTTTTTCTCAATTTTTTCGCTCTTTACACAAATTTTGATTCCTTCAGCAATCCAAATTATCAATTTTTTTACATCTCTAGTTATTCCTCTCATTTTCATATTGATCGATAATGTTAATAATAGATTTACTGCATGTTCCTCTCATTTTTATATCGATCGATAATGTTAATAATAGATTTACTGCATGTGGTGGATAGTCATTATCAAAAATAATAGTTATGGATGGTTATGCTATGATATTTGATGCAATAAGTTTGATTCATTATTTGAATTTTCTTCTTTTTTTAAATGGTTCAACCATTTGATTGATTGCTTTTGTGTGGTAAAGCAATCAAATATCATTTGGAGTATTTTTAATTTATTTATTTATTTATTAGTTGAGAATTTGAGATTGCCGATCAAGATTTTTTATAAAACAATGAGTATTTCTTTATTTTTAATCTAATTGAATGATTTTGAAATTTTTTTTTAAAGTAAAATTATTAATTGTATTAATAAAATTCCATCAAATAAAGAATGATATCATCTTAAATAAAGAGACGATTATACCTGATAGATTCTCTAACTAAAGTATGAGTGGGTAGAGTAGTATTACGACGAACCCATATAACAGAAATATCAGTTATAGAGTCTAACAAAGATTTAGAATTAATCAAAATCAAATTCCTATATAAGATAATTTGGCAAAAATGCTCCTCAAGTGCTTGTCTAAACCCCTGCATAAAATAATTTGGCAAATATACTCCTCCTTCTTTCTCATCTCTTGAGTATAAATAATTAAAGTCTCCCGAACAAAGTTACGGAAAAGAGCTTCTACGAGATAAAGCTCGAATAAGGTTCCAAGACTGACGTCGTCATTACAATTCCAAAAACCCATAATAACTAATAAACCTCCATTGAACATACCTTCCAAAACAACCGAATCAATAAAATTTGAAGAAAAGCAACTACAGAAACGGACCCATGACTCTTCCACATTAACGAAATGTCTCCTCACAATCCTTGTCTATTGACTGAAAAGCAACCATCAAAATATAAAAAATTACGAAAAAATTTCATATAAGAACTAAGAGCTTTTGTTTATATCGAAAATAAAATTTCCAGCTTGTAAATAGGAATTAAATTTTTTAATGCAATAACTATCCAAGGATTGCAGCAATAAATCTGTCAAAAAGGTCTGCATATTCTGAAAATTGATTGGATTGTATGTGAGAAACATTCTCACCATACAGAAATCATAAGTGACGATCGGAATATTTCTGAAACTCTTAATAGAGACAACAACATTTTCTTCTTCATCGATAGTCAATTGACGCAGATCATCTTTTATAGAAAAAAGGAAAGAAGAAATTAAATTTAAGAAAGAGGAAAAGATAAGAGTATCGAGTCACAAAAGAATCACAGAAAAAACTTAAAATTATAGTTCTTATAATTGTATAATATTTTTGAGATATTTATTCTTCAATTATTAAATGTATATTTTTAGATTTGAATGGAAATGTATATGTTTGTTTTATTCATTAATAGAGCCGTAACGAACTTAACTTTGAATTTTAAAATATTATTTTTAAATTTTAAAGAGTATAAATGAATAAAAAAAAATTAATAAGGACTTAAATCACTATTTAACTAATTTATAAAGGCTTATAAAAACTTTTGACCTTTTATTTTTAAAAAAGGAATGATTTGTATATTTATGATTGAAATTTAATACGAAAGACTTTGATTAATTTTTAAATGATTTAATTAACAAAAGATTCACACGTGGTTATAAAAACATGTTAAAAAGTTGGTTAGATTCAGCTCATGGAGGATAAACACGTATATAAAACAAAGTCTAAATTTGGAAATTGAGCATGAATGAATTTATCAAACTTGGACTCTGTCTGTCATGCACCATTATAGCTTGTTAATTTGGAATTTGTCAATGGTTACTATATCATTTTTTGCCTTGTAAATCCCATGATGTTACAATTTCAATACATGCATGGCTCGCTGTCATGAAACGCGACAGCTTCATTTTTCTTTGGAGTGGGTAACACATTATTAACCATTAAAGTATTAAAAAGTGATCGGTAAATTATCGATTATTTATTAAATATTTAATATATTAATAATAAAATTATCGACGTAATTATATTTTTAATTTTTTTTAAATGATGGTTTTTTTTATTACATATTTATTAATAAATAATGTTAACTGTATTCAATTTTGTAAGTAAATATCTTTTTATTTGTATATTTATGGTTAAAATTTATTACTAAAGAGTTTGATTATTTCAATTCATATTATTAAGAAATGATTCACACGTGATTGTAAAAGCATGATAGAAGTAGGCTAGATTCAGCTTATGGAATAAACAAATATACAAATAAGTCTGAATTTGGAAAATCAAATTTGAAGTCAGTTCAATTCATTTGCACCATAATAACTTCTTAATTTGGACATTGTTAATGATTTTTATATTATTGCATATCAACTTCAGTCTGGTGTAAACCCTATGATATTATAAGTTTATAATACGGTAAATATTAGAATTATTTTTTATTATCATATCAATTCTATATGGGTGATTGTGGACAGACTCACGAAATCTGCTCATTTCATTCCAGTTAGGAGTAATTATTCTGTGGATAAGTTATCACAGGTATATCTGGATGAGATAGTGCGATTACATGGAGTTCCAGTGTCTATAGTCTCAGACAGAGGACCTCAGTTTGCCTCCAGATTTTAGCGAAGTCTGCAGAGTGCAATGGGCACAAGGTTAGATTTTAGCACTGCTTTCCATCCGCAGACTGATGGACAGTCAGAGAGAACCATTCACACCATAGAGGATATGCTCAGAATGTGTGTGTTAGACTTTGGCGGTTTTTGGAGGCAACATCTACCTCTGGTGAAATTTACTTAATTTAAATAAAATATTTAGAATCGATTTACATGTGTAAAATTATAATGAAATTCATATAAAATTTAATATATTCACATTATAAAATTATATATTTAAAAATTATCCTATCTTAAATTAAAGTCAAATGGATTGATAAAGGAAAATACATACTAGTTAGAGTCAATTGTATTGATTTTTAATTATATGAATTTAGCCATGTATAGACATTGACTTTGATCGGAGAGTGATGGAGGTCACTGACAACGGCCTCCACAAATTATGCGCTTTTACACTAATAATATCTCTTTTAATGGTAATTTCTTGTGTATTTATTCTGACAGAAAAATTTATATATTAATATAATATTTTAATTTTTAATTGATTAATTAAGTTGTATATCCGTGTGCGTATAAATTCTATTTTAAAAAAATAATTTATCTTTTAAAAAATAATTATTTTTCACATATTAAATTCTTATATATATATATAAAAGTTTATTAATAAATTTTATTTTTTAAATTAAAATTAATAATAAAAAATAAATTATCTCATTAAAAAAAATTTATTTTTTAAAAAATATATTTCCGTACAAATTATTTTTCGGTGATTGATTCCCATACTTGAATTTGTTAACAGATGAATTAGTCCCTATTACTAACTGGATGTCAGATTTAAAAAATAATTTAGTTAAAAAACTTCAATTTATTGCATGGAAAATAATTTATATTTAAAAATTAAATATTTTTAAAATAAAAATTAATTTTTTACTATTTAGTTGTGATGTTAAAAAATAAACAATGTTAATAAATATATATATATATATAATATCACTTTGGAGATATAGAAAATTAATTTATTTATAGAAATTTTTTTTGAAATATAATTTAATTTTTTTATTAAAAAATAAGGGTAAAAATGATTTTTTAAAATATAATATAATTTTTTATTTTATGAGAAATCAAGTCACTAATTCAGTTTTTTAAGTGATTAATTTTGAGAAAATACAAAAAATCATTTCATGAAATATTTTCGTGAAGAAAACAAAGGTTGAAAAATAATTTGTATATAAAAATAAAAAATAATTTATCATTTAATTGTAATATTGAAAAATAAAATATATTAAATAAAATTCACGTATACAAATAAAAAAATGACGTCATTCTCTATTTTTTAAATAAAACAAACAACTTTTCTTTGTTTCACAATGTGCAGCAATTTAGATTTTTGTCTCCAATTAATTATATGACGGAAAAAAAAAACCATCACTTATATTTAGTCAATGATTCATTATTTCCATTCGGCAATAGAGAGACAGTCCACGCTAAGTAGAGAGAGAAAGTTCTCTTTGTCTGGAGGGTAGAGGAAGCCTCCAAAATTATACCAAAAAGAAATAGCGAATTTGTATACAAAGGCCACATAACCTTGTTTGAAGAGAGAGAAAAGGGTTAGCAGGCTTTATTTGTCTGCACATAATTATTTAACAAATAAAAATTTTAAATTTTTTAATTAAATTTAGTTCTAAACTATATGCTTAAAATTTTGCAATCTGTCAATAATATTGGTACAAGTAACTCAATTTGAAAGTCACCTTGAAGCACTGATTTTCCCTAGTATAGATATTCCTCTTTAATTATGGTCGGTTGATTGCAACGTACTATTATAATTTCATTAAAGGCCAGCAGGGCCCTCCACAAGAAAATGGATTCCAATTCAATGCTACAAAATGCCAAATTTTACGTGACAACTAGACTTTTGAGTTACTGAATTGGATTTGAATGCCCAATTCACACTAATTCCTTTTTCCATTGAACTTAATTCAACTCAAAAGAAGGCAGAAACTAAATATCTCCTGCAATTCTTGACCATGGGTTCCTGGTTTTTTCTTCATCTTCTTCCATGGAATACTCTACTCTTTCCTTTCTTAATTTCGTTTCTGTTTTATGGAGTATGATATTAATGAAACCTCTTTTAGCAGATTTTGAGATTGAGAATTGCGATGGAAGTGAAAATGACAGAAAAATATTACAAAGAAATTAACTACAGATTATTGATCATTCAAAGCCTGAAGTGAAACAACCCCATTTGAGAAATATGATTCTTGGTCTTGAATTTATAGTGAAAGGGTCAAATGATACAACAAAAATAAGAAAGAAGACAACAACTTAAGCTAGCATTTGTTACTTTTGCAGGAGGTATGATCTTTCTGAGGCAATTGGCTTGTTGGGTTGAAAATGGAAACATGCACTGGAATCTGTAATTAGCAGCAGCTGCTGCTGCAGATAAAATAAGAGAAAAGAGAAGCATCAATCGGTATTCGTGTGGTTCTGAGCATCAGAAGACGAAGCAGAAGCAGACGCAGAGCTGAAAAAGAGCCATGGAATCAAGCATCATGCTCTTCACCAACTTCTTTTTTCTTGGAAATGCAGTTCCATTCTTGGGTTGCAACCACGGCCATGTCACGGATCCGACCACTTCTTCACACGTGTCTTTCTTCTTCTGGAACACTTGTTCACCTGAACTCTCCTTTCTCTCCATCCCTGTCCGCCTGGGTTGGCTGCTTCCTAAGCCTATGGGATCTCTTAATGTAAGCATAAGGGACAGTCCGTACGTGGTCCCAATCATGGAAGCTTAGCCAGATAAGAATAAAATTTCAGGAGAATAAGAGACAGAGCATCGTAATTCTCGTCAAATAATTTCACTAGATTAAAATAGTAACTAGAATAAATTATAAGATTAATATTTTACTAAAATCCTCTATCAAATGTTAAAAATCACATTATTTATTAATTGTATTAATTAATATTAATAAGAATATATTTAAAATTATCTTTATAAAAATACCTTAATTTCATAAATGAATACTTAAATTGGATTAAAAAAATTGAGAACCTTGTGTTTCCATCAGTGGGTAAAATGAACTCAAATTCTAGAAAAACAACGACCTTATTAATTATTAATATTGATGGTCAAAAATTTTTTGTTGAATATTAGCAATAGGGATTGCATTTATTAAGTTTACCGTTCTTTAAATTTTACTTATGAAAATTTCAAGTACTGATTATCTGCTTTTGAATGGTTAATAATAAGATTAAATTCACCATGGCTACAGTTGAGCTGACGTTTGTGGTCCTTTAGACCATGACGTGAGTATTTAATTTTTTCTAGAATACTTTCTTTTCATTTTTTTTGTCTTATTATTCTTTTTTTACTTTTTATTATTTTCAATTATTTCGCTACAGTAATTCCATGTAAACGGGATTTTTTTTTAAAAAAAAAGGCGTTTTAAGCATCTCATTGAATATTTAAATAAAAATATAATAGTCTCCACCTTAAATTATTATGAAATTAATTTATGCTCATTATAACGATAATGTTTTCATAAACGCAGAAACTGGAAATAGTTTAGTTCTTTAATTAGTTTTAGTCTAAATAATATAAATTTCTTTGGAATATTTTTCTTAAAAAAACCTCCAGAAAGATTTTAATTTTTTTTTTAATCTAATATGGTACTAAAACCCAAAAAACAGTGTCTTCTATACAGAATCTCAACCAGTAGAATGGAATATAAGTTTGTAATTGGACGTCTGCTTTGCAGCCCTGCAGAAGCTACCTACTTTACGGCTGCAAATTTTCTATCAGACTTTCGACCTTTTCACTGTTTCACTTTCATTTTCATGGTTCTTTCCATTTATTCTGAAATTCAATTGTGAGACTTGACGAGAATTTCTCTGAAGCTTTCAGTTCATTTCAATACTCTTTTTAATGATGGGTCAGTGTTTTCAGTACTGGGTCTGGATTACGAAATTCGTCCTGCATCCATCTCCGGCACAAAGAAGCAGCCGGAGAAGGATGCCGTTAGCCATGAAAAACACAAATATCACCAGAGATAAGGGACATAATCACTAAAACAATCATCATGTTAAAGAGAGTAGAGAGAAAACCAAGGAATTAATTATAAAACAAAGAAACCACCTTTCATTGCACTGTAAAAGCCTTAACCTAAAGACGATGAGTACATTAATCACTTTTCTTTCATTCTATCTTGTTTTCTTTCTCTCTTTTGATTGCGAGTACAATACCATCAAACCTATAGAAAGAAGTAGAAGAAGAAGAGGAAGAAGAAGAAATTCAAAGGGTATTGCGTATTTGACGGTTTTGAACTAAACCTTGGTAGCCTCCTTGTGTTGTTGGCGTTCAGAGGAGGTGAAAAGAGAGAGAAAACAATCAAATATCATACTCTTCACCAGCCTCCTCTCTTTAGGCATCAGGCTTCCTGGTTTGGTTTTAGAGCATTGCTGAGTCTGGGCTCTGACCACTTCTTCATATGGGCTCTTCTTCTCCTTCATCTCTCTCTCTCTTTTCCTTGTTTCTTGCTTCTTCACCTGCTCTGTTTTGGCTGCTTGAGAAGGTGTTTTGGAGTATTTTGAGCTGAGCCTGAGAGGCTCTGAATATATAAAAATGGTGGCTAGCTTTCTTCTCTTTTCCGAGTAGGAAAATACCCAGCGCTTTAACTTCCCATATGTCCTTTTAAAGAAAATATATATATATTATTATTACGTATACCTTTAAAAAAAAGAAAAAGAAAAAGAAAATGTGAACGCGTTAACACTCCGCGTGGCATGCGACGGACCTGAGGGCTGTTCTTCAAATGTGGGCCATGTGTACAATCTAAATTTTGACACACTCTGCAACTTGCAAGGAAAATACTATGTAACTTGGCCCAAATCAAAGCTTTTTGGAGATGAAAAAACAGAATGATTATAAGCAAGAAAATACAGTTTACCATGAGAGACAGAGTTTCATGTGATTTCAACGTGACGTGGAAAATCACACTGTTAATATCATGCCATGTAATACATTTGTTACTTTACCACTTTCAGATGGAGAACTCAATAGTAAAAACATTCATCTACATATTTAATTTAAATTATTAATCAATTCATTCAAAATTTAAAATCATTTAAATTAAAATATAAAATAATTTAAACATCGGCCCTTTTCATTCTATTGCGTATAGTATATTAAAATATAAATTTATTAATTATTGATGAACTTTATAGATAAAAATTAAAAAAATTGTCGATTATTATGATCTTATTAATCAAAGAAAGGTCAATCGAGTTGGTGAGGTCAAAGGCCTAACAATTAGCTAGAAGGGAATCGCAGAGATGGAAATACTTGGTAGAGTGAATTGTTTCTAGGCAAGAAAAATCCTCGTACTGTGGAATGGTGGGTGCATGAAATGGTTAAGCATGTGAGATGTCAACTTCAATCGGAGTGGTGAAGTTGGAATAAAGAGCAGCGAATGATCCATCAATTCTTTAATTAGCTTGATTGAGGCTATGACGTACAGTAAAAGCCAGAGCTTCAGCTTGTGAACTTCAACCTTTTGACCATTGCTGCAGTGTGGGAATCTGTTCGTAATTCTTTCTTGCAAATTAAGTTTTTTTTTTTTTAGAGTTGCCTAAAAAAAAGTATGAATCAGGTTTTTTACCGGCCAAAACTAGAATATTTGATGACAAAGACTTTTTTTTTTGCCAAAAATAATATTGGATTCATCAGAGGCTTAAGTGGAATATATAATGCTCGGTTACATAAAAATACACCCAGTTCAAAATAAAATCTGCCCATTGAAAAATTAAGTTTATTTAAAAAATAAAATTTCATCCGGAGATGGAGAGAGGAGACCCACTTTTCAGACAAAGGAAAGGTGGCCGTCTTCTGTATCCGGGAATGACACGGCCGAGACATTGGACTAATGTCATAGAGATAGAGAAAAGGAAAGGAGGGGCTGTCAGGTGTATAAGATTTAGCTTCTATATTATGCACTCGTCGTATAATTGATTAGACTATTGGGCCTATTTCTTAAAATTTTTCTCCTTTTATTTCAAAATGAAAATTACTTTTTTAAAAAAAACTTTAGGCTTAAGTCTTCACCTTGACATTAATAATAATATTTTCCTTTCCAAGATCTTTATTATTAATATTCGAATTTTTTTTTTATATACATGGAAGCTTCTTCTCTACATCTTTCCAGATAGTCCCCAAATGCATATACCCAAAGCCATCACAAGACTAATCTTTTCAGTTTATTACTTTATGATTTAGCCTTTTGATTTCATCCTTAAAATTCTCAATCCATCGATAAATAATTCTACTAAATTGAAGTCCAACTTAATTTGAGCCTAATATGCCAGGTTGAAATGATAGATAATTTAAACTAATCATGCATAGAATATAAATATATATATATAGAAAATTCTTAAAGTACATGCATTATAGGTTTTTCCATATTTGAACACTCAGTTAAGGTTCTATTGATTTTTGTAGGTATTAGGGTTCTTTAGTTACATGTTACTTTCAGACAATCTTGCCTCACCATTATGAGAGCAGAAGGGAAGCTTTCAAGATAAAAAGAGTGGGGACAAAGTAGAAAAAAATTAGAACAAACTGAGGCAAAGTACATTAATTAGAACAAGACTCGTTTCTTTCTTTCTTTCTTTCTTTCTTTTCCTGGAAAAGTGGGTACGAACCCAGTTTGTCTTTGTTGTGGGCATCTGATCATGTTGTAATACCCGGCTAGACTCCGGTATCGGAATTCCTACCGTCCGGTGGAATCTCGGATGTCGAAAACCTCTAGAAGGGTAAAACCATGTTTTCATAAAATGTTTTAATGTGTTTTATGGTTTTAAGCAAGATGGAAATGAGTTTTTGCATGAAAACAACTTTGGAGGAAAACCCAGGTTCGGCCGCCGAACCTCAAGTTCGGCCGCCGAACATGCAGGCATTTTGGGTGTGCCTTAGGCCCCCGAAGGCATAAGTGAGGGAAGTCCAGGTTCGGCCGCCGAACCTCAAGTTCGGCCGCCGAACATGGCATGCATGCGGAGGCACGTTCGGCCCCCGAACGTGGCCTGGTCAGCCACTATAAAAGGGTCTCTTAGCCGAAAACGGGCGAGCTTTTCTCCCCATTGTCGGCCAAGGTGAGCTCTCCGCCGTCCCTCACCAATCTTTGAGTTCTTCCTTCAAATCTTTCACGATTTTCACAAGTTTTCATCTTGTTTTGAAGATTTTCAAGTTTTGAGCAAGTTTTGAGCTTGGAGACCCAAGGAAGTTGAAAATCTCCCATCTCCAAGATTAGGTCGTCTCTCTCTCGATCTTCAAGAGGTAAGAGCCGATCTTAAGCTCATTGCATGTTTTAAGTAAGTTTTATGAAGATCTATGGGGTAGAATGCATGTTTAGCTTATAGTTAGGTTTTTGAGTTATGTTGTGTTTTTTATCAATGTGGCTTGCAAATGCATGTTTGATGTGTTGTAGATGGGGTTTTAGATAGTTTGAAGCCCCTAGGAGCTTGTATGCTTGTGTATGTGTGTTGTAGAATAGGTTTATGCATGTTTGGATGGAATGGGAGGCGTATATGCATAGAAGAGCTGAGTTTTTGCCACTAAGGGAGAAACCAGGTTCGGCAGCCGAAGGAACTTTCAGCCGCCGAACATGCTTGTGGAAGTAGCCTTCGGCTGCCGAAGCTTGCCCCCGAAAGAGGACTTTCGCCTCTGTCTGGGAGTTTCGGCTGCCGAAAGTGCCGCCGAACATGCATGAGTTTCGCCTCTGTCTGGGAGTTTCGGCCGCCGAAGGTGCCGCCGAACCTGCCTGACTTTCGGCTCTGGAGGGACTTTCGGCCGCCGAACCTGCCGCCGAACCTGCCGCCGAAAGTGCCCTGTCCAGCCCTCTTTTGCATGTTTTTCTATGGTTGTTTCATGATGTTCTAAGGGGTTTTTGGGGGATGTTTTTAGAGTTATGTTCTAGTTGTTTGGTCCCTCATTTGAGTCCACCTGTGTAGGTTCGGACCCGAGGACCCCAGCAGTGAGTTCAACTGCTTCTGAGTCAGTAGAGCTTCAGCCAGAGGTGAGTGGAATAACTCTTATGCTTTTAAATAAATAAATCAGTTTTAGCATGATTCACGCATCATGAATGCCATGAGATATAATAGGGTGCTTGCATTAGAACTCACGAATATGTTGCATTGCATAATATGTTGATGATGCGGATGAATGTTGAATGATCCTTTAGTCCTCATATGCTATGATATGATGATGATACAGTACGGAAGACCAGTGAGGCCCATTCTATGCCCCTGGCACCATGTAAGAGAAAGACCAGTGAGGCCCATTTTACGCCCCTGGCATAGTTAGAATGCTATGTTATGATTATGTAAGAGAAAGACCAGTGAGGCCCATTCTACGCCCCTGGCACAGTTGGACCATGTAGAGGACTATTGGTGACAAATTCATCCTTGATGTGATTAGCTGTGGTGTGATGCATTTCATGTTATCATATGTTCCAAATGTTTTATTATTCTGCTCACTGGGCTCTTGTAGCTCACCCCTCTCCCTTAACCCCCAGGCTTGCAGGTACAGGGTAGACCAGGAGGTCAGCAAGAGTAATAAAGTCTTGTGTATGTAATAGCTAGAATGTGGACATGACAAATAGTATAATGATGTAGAGTTGTGAATAGTTATGTAATGTAATGACATTGAGGATTAGAGATTGTGCTTGACCCTATGTGTATGGTATCCCTTTTAATACATGAT
Organism: Manihot esculenta; assembly: GCF_001659605.2. NCBI lineage: Eukaryota > Viridiplantae > Streptophyta > Magnoliopsida > Malpighiales > Euphorbiaceae > Manihot > Manihot esculenta. The sequence continues at coordinate 13,388,337 of NC_035162.2, read as the reverse complement.
CTTAGATGTTTTGTAATGCTTATGTAAACCAACTCAGCATATGTTATGACACCCATTGGGGGCATTGATGAGGTCCCACAGAGGGGCCAATGTTTATGATTATGTTTATGTTCAGTGCATGCACAGGTTGAGTTGGTGTATGAGAGAATCAATGAAAGAAAAGTTTTAATTTTTATGTATGTTGTTGATCATGTATGGGATTAATTAGGTTCACAGGTTTCATGTCAGGCTTGCTACGGGTCCCAGCGGCCTTAAGCCGATCTAGATCCTAGCGCCGGTAGCGGTCCGATTTTTGGGTCGTTACAGAATGGTATCAGAGCCCTAGGTTCATATGGTCGGACCTAGAGTGTTGGGCTCATAGATGTTATAGAAGGTCAAGCACAATAGGAAGATCATGTCCACTAGGATAGGATGTGGAGTCCTGTCTTGCATGATGATGTGAAATGCCATGATTATATGCATATGCATTAATGACATGTGATGTATGTGATGAGGGTTCATGTGTGCCCACATGAACCATATGATGCTAATGTTTGCTTGTTATGTGCTGCCTTTCAGAAAACATGATGAGAGAAACTCGTCGATCTGCACGATTGACTGGAGTGCCACCTGAGGATGAGGGCATGAGCGCCCGTCCTCCTACATTGCCTAGGGCAATGTCTAGTAGGTCTAACAGAGAAAGAGCAGTAAGAGATCCTAGAAGGTCTCTGGATCTGGGTAGGAGCAGATCAGTGAGGGGAACAATTCAGGGAGGAATGTCAGAAGACATGGGGGATGATATGGATGTAGAGCAGAGGAGGGATGGCAGTCTGGGAGTTAGCATGTCAGAAGAGGGAATGGGAGAGTCCCAAGGAGGCACTCAGGCCTCGGGATTTGTTCAGCCACCCCACTACCCACACTTCTCAGAAAATCCCGGGTATTCGATGGGAGGTACATCGGATTACCCTAGCTTCACCCCTTATCCCACACAGATGCCATACCCACCCTACTACCCACCATATTCACAATACCCAATGTATCCACCCCCACCTTACTATCCAAATCCAGCAAACCCTACCTCAGAAAATGTTACACCACCTCCACCACCTACAGAACCAGCAGCCCCAGTTACTTAACCTTCTAGACCTAGCTCAGCCAGTGGGAGCAAGGTCAGGATGACCGACTACATGAAACTGGGTGCTCCTCAGTATGAAAAAGGGGATGACCCATTTGTGTATCTTGAAAGGGTTAAGGTGATCACAGATGAGATTGGGGCTGATGACAATAGAGCCATTCAGATGGTCGGGTTCACGCTTAAGTGCAAGAAGGCACGAGAGTGGTTCAAGAATTATGTGAACCCGAGGGTGGACAGCATGTCTTGGGAAGAGTTTGCAAACGAGTTTGCAGGATGGGCTTTCCCAGATAGTTCAAGGGAGCTGAAGATGATAGAGTTTGAGCAGTTGAGGCAGACTGATGAGATGAGTGTAGAGGAGTTCACAGACAGATTCTTGGAGCTGTTGCCATTTGCAGGGCAGCTTTTGGAGCACAGTCTCAGCAGACAGCTTCTGGTAGTATGGCTCAGCCAGCAGCTCCAGCCACGACTCAGGCCAGTGGCAGAGGTAGAGGGAGAGGAGCAGCCTCTTCTTTAGCGGGTTTCAGAGGTGAAGGTCCATCAGCTCCAGCACGGATCTTCACGATGACTCAGCAGGAGGCAGATGCATCTAACACCATGGTGGCAGGTAACTTAGTCATTGGTTGTTCAGATGTGTATGCCTTGATGGACCCTGGTGCATCTCATTCTTTTATTGCTCCGAGAGCCGTTGAGAGGTTGGGTCTGATGATCTCTGGGTTAGAGTGTCCTATCTTGGTCAGTGGACCCAAGTGTGATCCATCAGTGGCAGAGTCAGTCTGCCAGTGCAGTCCAGTCTTTGTTGGGGGAAGATGCCTTTCCGCCGACCTTGTGGTTCTAGACTTGACAGATTTTGACGTCATTCTAGGGATGGACTAGTTATCTACCCATGGTGCTACCTTGGACTGCAGGGACAAGGTAGTCAGGTTCAGAGGTCAGGATGGGTCAGAGGTTGTCTTCAGGGGAGACAGGAGGGGTACACCTAGAGGTCTGATATCAGCTCTTCAGGCTCGTAGGTTGCTTAGGAAGGGTTGTCAGGGGTATTTGGCTCATGTGAGAGAGCTTAGCAGTCAAGTTAGAGAGCCCGCCTCGGTGCCAGTGGTTAGAGAGTTTCTAGACGTCTTCCTAGACGAGCTGCCAGGTTTACCACCTGCTAGGGAGATAGAGTTCGAGATAGAATTGATGCCTGGAACCCGACCGATCTCTATCCCTCCCTACAGGATGGCTCCATCCGAGTTGAAAGAATTGAAAGAACAGTTGCAAGAGCTGGTAGAAAAGGGCTTCATCCGACCGAGCACCTCACCTTGGGGTGCACCAGTTTTGTTTGTGAGAAAGAAGGATGAATCCCTTAGGCTTTGTATCGACTACAGGCAGTTGAACAAAGTCACTACCAAGAATAAGTACCCGTTGCCTAGGATCGACGATCTATTTGACCAGCTAGCCGGAGCAGGTTGTTTCTCTGAAATAGATCTGAGATCGGGGTACCATCAGCTAAGGATACGGGAGGAGGATGTGCCAAAGACAGCCTTCAGGACCAGATATGGGCATTTTGAGTTCCTTGTAATGCCGTTCGGGTTAACCAACGCCCCTGCAGCATTCATGGATCTCATGAACAGAGTGTTTAGCCAGTACCTGGATCACTTCGTTATTGTCTTCATAGATGATATCTTAGTGTATTCCAGGAATGCAGAGGAGCATGCCCATCATCTGCGGTTGGTTTTGCAGACCTTGAGAGAACATGGCTTGTATGCCAAGTTCTCTAAGTGTGAGTTCTGGCTGAGGGGCATCTCTTTCTTGGGGCATGTGGTGTCAGAAAATGGAATCGAAGTAGACCCCAAGAAAGTGGAAGCTGTAGCTAACTGGCCTAGACCCACTACAGTGACAGAGATCAGGAGTTTCTTGGGTTTAGCAGGTTACTACAGGAGGTTCGTTCAGGACTTCTCAAAAATTGCAGCTCCTCTGACCAAGTTAACCAGGAAGAATCAAAAGTTTGTGTGGACCGACCAGTGCGAAGAGAGTTTTGAAGAGCTTAAGAAGAGGTTGACTTCAGCACCAGTGTTAGCTCTGCCATCTGGTGAGGAAGACTTTACAGTCTTTTGTGATGCGTCCCGTGTGGGACTGGGTTGTGTACTAATGCAGAATGAGAGGGTGATTGCTTATGCTTCTAGACAGCTGAAGAAGCACGAGTTAAATTACCCCACACATGACCTAGAGATGGCAGCAGTAATCTTTGCGCTCAAGATGTGGAGGCACTATCTCTATGGGGTAAAATGTGAGATCTTTACAGATCATAAGAGCCTGCAGTACATCCTGAGTCAAAGAGATTTGAATTTGAGACAGAGGAGATGGGTAGAGCTGCTGAGTGACTATGATTGCAAGATTCAGTACCATCCGGGTAAGGCGAATGTTGTAGCAAACGCCTTAAGCCGGAAATCACTCGGCAGTTTATCCCACATATCAGCATAGAGGAGGCCAGTGGTGAAGGAGTTTTACAAGCTTATTGATGAAGGTCTACAGTTGGAGTTGTCTGGTACAGGTGCTTTGGTAGCCCAGATGAGAGTGACACCTGTGTTTCTGGAGCAAGTGGCTCAGAAACAGCATGAGGACCCAGAATTAGTGAAAATTGCCAGGACTGTTCAGTCAGGCAAGGACAGTGAGTTCAAATTTGACAGTAAGGGGATCCTCCGCTATGGGAGTCGATTGTGTGTACCAGATGACATAAGGCTAAAAGGAGACATTATGAGGGAGGCTCATAACGCAAGATACAACGTTCACCCCGGAGCCACCAAGATGTATCAAGATCTGAAGAAAGTTTATTGGTGGCCAGCGATGAAGAAAGAAGTGGCACAGTTTGTGTCAGCCTGCGAAGTGTGTCAGGGGGTGAAGCTGGAACATCAAAAGCCGGCTGGAATGCTTAACCCGCTACCTATTCTAGAGTGGAAATGGGAGAATATAGCTATGGACTTCGTAGTGGGGTTACCGGCGGCGTCCAACAGATTGGACTCCATATGGGTGATTGTGGACAGACTCACCAAATCTGCTCACTTCATCCCTGTCAGGAGTGGCTATTCTGTGGACAAGTTGGCGCAGGTATACGTTGATGAGATCGTCAGGCTGCATGGGGTTCCTGTTTCAATAGTGTCGGATAGAGGGCCCCAGTTCACCTCCAGGTTTTGGCGGAGTCTGCAGAATGCCATGGGTACTAGGTTGGATTTCAGTACTGCCTTCCACCCCCAGACTGATGGACAGTCAGAAAGAACCATCTAGACTATCGAGGATATGCTCAGAATGTGTGTGCTGGACTTTGGCAGTTCTTGGAGGCAGCATTTACCTTTGGTGGAGTTTGCCTACAATAACAGCCATCATGCTAGCATCGGGATGGCTCCATATGAAGCTTTGTACGGAAGGAAGTGCAGGTCACCTGTTTGCTGAGAGGAAGTTGGAGAGAAGGCCTTGGCAGGGCCTGAGCTTATAGAGATTACCAGCAGGGTGGTACCCATAATCAGAGAAAGGATCAAGACTGCTACAAGCAGACAGAAGAGTTATGCAGACATCCGCAGACGACAAGTAGAGTTTCAGGAGGGGGATCTGGTATTGCTCAAGGTGTCTCCAATGAAAGGAGTGGTTCGCTTTGGGAAGAAAGGTAAACTAGCCCCACGATACATCGGACCCTTTGAAGTCTTGCAAAAGATTGGGAATGTGTCGTACAAGCTGGATTTACCTGCCTCAATGGAAAGAATCCATCCGGTTTTCCATGTTTCCATGTTGAGAAAGTTCGTGTCAGATCCGGGCAAGGTTCTTAGTGAGCCTGATGTGGAGATCCAAGAAGATCTCACCTATGTTGAGCAGCCAGTACGGATCCTAGACACCCAGATCAGAAAGCTGAGAAACAAGGAAATTCCGATGGTGAAAGTCCTTTGGAACCACCACAATATGGAAGAATGCACTTGGGAGACACGGGAGTCCATGCTCTAGCAATATCCTTATCTTTTCTGAGGTTAGTTCCGCATGCGGAGGCACGTTCGGCCCCCGAACGTGGCCTGGCCAGCCACTATAAAAGGGTCCCTTAGCTGAAAACGGGCGAGCTTTTCTCCCCATTGTCGGCCAAGGTGAGCTCTCCGCCGTCCCTCACCAATCTTTGAGTTCTTCCTTCAAATCTTTCACGATTTTCACAAGTTTTCATCTTGTTTTGAAGATTTTCAAGTTTTGAGCAAGTTTTGAGCTTGGAGACCCAAGGAAGTTGAAAATCTCCCATCTCCAAGATTAGGTCGTCTCTCTCTCGATCTTCAAGAGGTAAGAGCCGATCTTAAGCTCATTGCATGTTTTAAGTAAGTTTTATGAAGATCTATGGGGTAGAATGCATGTTTAGCTTATAGTTAGGTTTTTGAGTTATGTTGTGTTTTTGATCAATGTGGCTTGCAAATGCATGTTTGATGTGTTGTAGATGGGGTTTTAGATAGTTTGAAGCCCCTAGGAGCTTGTATGTTTGTGTATGTGTGTTGTAGAATAGGTTTATGCATGTTTGGATGGAATGGGAGGCGTATATGCATAGAAGAGCTGAGTTTCTGCCACTAAGGGAGAAACCAGGTTCGGCAGCCGAAGGAACTTTCGGCCGCCGAACATGCTTGTGGAAGCAGCCTTCGACTGCCGAAGCTTGCCCCCGAAAGAGGACTTTCGCCTTTGTCTGGGAGTTTCGGCCGCCGAAAGTGCCGCCGAACATGCATGAGTTTCGCCTCTGTCTGGGAGTTTCGGCCGCCGAAGGTGCCGCCGAACCTGCCTGACTTTCGGCTCTGGAGGGACTTTCGGCCGCCGAACCTGCCGCCGAAAGTGCCCTGTCCAGCCCTCTTTTGCATGTTTTTCTATGGTTGTTTCATGATGTTCTAAGGGGTTTTTGGGGGATGTTTTTAGAGTTATGTTCTAGTTGTTTGGTCCCTCATTTGAGTCCACCTGTGTAGGTTCGGACCCGAGGAACCGAGGACCCCAGCAGTGAGTTCAACTGCTTCTGAGTCAGTAGAGCTTCAGCCAGAGGTGAGTGGAATAACTCTTATGCTTTTAAATAAATAAACCCGTTTTAGCATGATTCACGCATCATGAATGCCATGAGATATAATAGGGTGCTTGCATTAGAACTCACAAATATGTTGCATTGCATAATATGTTGATAATGCGGATGAATGTTGAATGATCCTTTAGTCCTCATATGCTATGCTATGATGATGATACAGTACGGAAGACCAGTGAGGCCCATTCTATGCCCCTGGCACCATGTAAGAGAAAGACCAGTGAGGCCCATTCTACGCCCCTGGCACAGTTGGAATGTTATGTTATGCTATGTTATGATTATATAAGAGAAAGACCAGTGAGGCCCATTCTACGCCCCTGGCACAGTTGGACCATGTAGAGGACTATTGGTAACAAATTCATCCTTGATGTGATTAGCTGTGGTGTGATGCATTTAATGTTATCATATGTTCCAAATGTTTTATTATTCTGCTCACTGGGCTCTTGTAGCTCACCCCTCTCCCTTAACCCCCAGGCTTGCAGGTACAGGGTAGACCAGGAGGTCAGCAAGAGTAATGAAGTCTTGTGTATGTAATAGCTAGAATGTGGACATGACAAATTGTATAATGATGTAGAGTTGTGAATAGTTATGTAATGTAATGACATTGAGGATTAGAGATTGTGTTTGACCCTATGTGTATGGTATCCCTTTTAATACATGATCTTAGATGTTTTGTAATGCTTATGTAAACCAACTCAGCACATGTTATGCCACCCATTGGGGGCATTGATGAGGTCCCACAGAGGGGCCAATGTTTATGATTATGTTTATGTTCAGTGCATGCACAGGTTGAGTTGGTGTATGAGAGAATGAATGAAAGAAAAGTTTTAATTTTTATATATGTTGTTGATCATGTATGGGATTAATCAGGTTCACAGGTTTCATGTCAGGCTTGCTACGGGTCCCGGCGGCCTTAAGCCGATCTGGATCCTAGCGCCGGTAGCGGTCCGATTTTCGGATCGTTACACATGTGGCCTTTGGATATGTTTTCCAAACAATTTACATCAAACTTTGATAGGAGACGTGGATGGTCCTCTGAAGAGCCACAAAAAATGGAAAAAGGACATCCTCTCTCTTGATTTATTTTTAATTTAATTCTCATTATTAAAAACTTGAATTCAATCTGATGATCTGAGATCCAATAGAATAGGGTTTTACAAGGGTTCTTGTATTATCCAATCAAGATTTAACTTTCTGAGGAGGGGACTCCTTTTTTATACATTGTCTTGCTTGCTGGTGACGTGTAAAGGTCTCTCCAGGATTGGGCCACGCGTCTCTGCCATACAGATTCGGGTGTACTAGGGTATCAGCTGCCTGCTACATGCGTAACGGCCTCTGATTCTCCTCATGCGTACGTTCGAGCGGATCTGCCAGGCTGTCTGGTGAGTACTGTTCTGGACCCCGGGCTGGGCCGAGAGTTGGGCTGGACGCTGGGCCTGAGAGGGGTCTGCTGGTCAGGGATCAGGCTGGAGAGGAAGCTTGGTCGAGCCCGGCCCGGAAGCTGGAATGAGCCAGGCTTGTTGGGGGGTATCAAGTACGTGGGCCTCTGTGTCATGGGCCTTTGGCTGTGGTCAAGCCCCTGTTCTGGGGTGAAGAAATCCAGCGGTCATCAATTGCCCCTTCACCTTCTCGGGAGTTATTGCTCCAACTGCCGAGGGGGTGAATATCAAGAACCATCATGGCCGCGCCTGTTCGTGTCCAGGTGTCTTTATAATACTCTTTCATTTTTTTATCTTTGCGCAGTTTCTGAATCCTATCTGCTCTTTCCTCTTTCGGACTTTTCTTTATTCTTCGCGTTCTCGGTTATTTTTGCTTTCCTGTCATTGTTATCTGGACATGTCTTTTCTTTCCTTTCTCATGAACATCTTTTAAGGATTCTGACAGCATTAATTGAGAATTCGGCTCTACCTTGTCCTGCAAAACATAAACTTTTGGATATATATATTAACCTCACCTCTTTACCATTCCCAGGCACTTTGTTGGAACAGAGAGATTTTCTTGTTTTATCTGTGACGGATCCATTTGGTGCCTTCTTCAAGCGGGCGAAGGCGAGCTTGATATTACATTGCAGTGTTGCCCCAGGAATTTGTTTTAATCTTACTTTTATCATCTCGTCGGAAAATTGTGCTAACTTATCCCTGTTTTGGGACTCTTTCGCAGTACCTGAGACGAAAATGAGTCAATGCAAAATTTCAGAAGAGTGGATGTTACCTCTAAGGAGTTTGAATGTTGCTTTGGAGATCCGTCTGGTAGGGCGGTCGATGGGTGGGACCATTCGGCAAGTTGCTGAAATTATTTTGCCCAGGTCGTCTGGCCGACCTCCCCCGTTGCTGTCTCCTTTGGGTATAAATGGAAGGGGCTCAAGTGCTCGGTTTGTTGTTTTCTTTGATGTGAAGCACCAGTATTATTAGTCTCTTTGATGTGAAGTACCAGTATTATGCGAGACTGAGGTCTGCTATACTTAGTCAAGCTTCTGTTGGTACCTTCACACGTTAGCCCGGCGATCCTCCTGAGGTCGTAATCTGAAGCCTGTTTTTTTACGCGTGATATACACACAACATATGACATGTGAGTTTGTCACGCATATCACACTTGGGCAACCGAATGCCGACCTACAGAGGATCCAGGGGAAACGCTTATGAGGATTAACTTCTTGGCTTTCTGCAGCTCTTTCTGCCAAACTCACATATCAAGCTGCGAGAATTTCTCCGAACTGAAGACCGAAGTAATAGGATAGGCGATAACGATGTAATCGTAGATGATGACGTATGTGGCTATGTAAATCCTTTAAGAATAGTCTTTCGTCCCGTAGTGTAGGCCTTTGTAACGTGCTGTAATGTGCTTTTCTTTTAATGAAGTTCTTGTTCTGCTCTCATACTCAAGCTGTTCTTCCTTTATCATGTGTGAAATACTTTAGATTGCTCGCCTTATAATTTTAACCAACTGAGCTCTGTCCTTCTCTTTGCCGAGCTAACCATATCTGCGAGCTCTGATGAGTTGCACTCCGGATCCACTTAGTCAACTGGGCTTTCAAGTTTCCGAACTGGACTGTCTGACCGACCTGTGAGCTTGGTCTTTACTTCGATGAATTAAGCTTTGAGTCTCCGGGCTCTCGTGTCGTGTTGTCCGAGCTGGACCATCCGACCTGAGGGCTCTGTCTTTTGCTTAGTGAAATGAGCTCTGGGTCTTCTTTAACTGACCGGGCTCTTAGGCCATGTTGTCCGAGCTGGACTAACCGACCTGAGAGTTCTGTCTTTACTTAGTGAAATGAGCTATGAGTCTCCTTTATCTGGCCGAGCTCTCAAGTCACGTTGTCCGAGCTGGACTAATCCGACCTATGAGCTCGGCTTCTGATGAGTTGGACTCTAAGCTCTCAGCTCAGTATAGATCCGAGGTACCCTTGTCGTCTCTTTCCGATTGCGTAACCCTTGCTTTAACTATAAGTCAAATTCTATGTGATGAGTAGGTCTAACCTTTATCACGCTTTCAACTGCTTGCCTCTTTGAGTTTTTCCTTCTATTTCCTTGATACTTACCACGAATGTGGTGAAGTGATGAATCTTGTGGGTTAAGTTGTCTTGGCCGAAGATCAGGTCCGAACAAGTTGAGCTTGCCTGGGCCTTTAAATGATGGGCTATCATTGTGGACCTGGCCCTTGATAGATGTAGACAAGCCCAGCGATCATCCTTTTGCCCCTTTACCTTCTCTCCGGTTATTACTTAACCGTTGAGAGGGTAAACTTCGAGAGCAATTAATGATCGCGCCGCTCCAAGACAAAACTGTTCAGATCAACGTTCCGTCTCATCATTGCCTTTCATTTCGAATTCCTTCTGTCTTCCGAAGAAATTAGCTCTCTTCTGCTCTCTGTCTTCCTGCGACTCCTTTTGCGTTTTTCACCTTATTGTGTTCTCAGGTACGCTCTCTTGTTCTTCAATGGCAAGTTCAAAGCTTCCTGATGTTGTTAACCTTGAGTCACGTATTACGTCTTCCAATATAACTAATCACATCGCCCGGAGGCTTTTAGATACTCCGTTGTATTTTATTCGAGCACCTCGTCCAAATGAGAGGATAGTTCTTCCCTACCCTCCCCCTCCTGGTTTAGTGGATCCCCAAGAGGGTCGTAGCATAGTGTTTTTCCTAAAGCAGAGAGAATTTGGTCTGCCATTTCCTTTTTCCCCTTTCTTTATTGAGGTCTTCGAATACTTCGGGGTAACTCCTCGGATGTTATCCCCAAACTCTATTTTATTCATGTCCTGTTTCGAGTCTATCTGTCTGGGTTGGGGTTTTGCACCTACGGCCTGTCTGTTTGGCACTTTTTTCCGCCTGGTTAGGGCGAAGCAAAACTTCTATTACTTTTCCCCCCGTAATGGGCTATCTCTTCTTACGGGCTACAAGGATTCAATAAAGGGATGGGTAGAGAATTTCCTTGTGGCGGAGCTGAAACTGGGGTCCTGCCGATCATGGGATGTGGACCTAAGTTGGGGGGAGATCTTTCCGGGCTGTAACGATCTGCCCGAATTGAGTCTTATTGAGCAGGTCGGGTTGTTTCGATTGGCTTCCGTTGAGAGGAAGTATGACGTCGAAAAGTGTATGTTCGCTGCCAATCTTAGGGATATCCGTGATATGGGTATAGTGTTTTGTCCAGTTATTCTGTTTCTTCTTTTCTCATAATATCAGAAGATATGCTGACTCTTTATAACTTCTTATTTTTTGCAGCTTCTGAGGTAAAAATGGATGGCATCAAATTCCCCAAGAACTTTGCCCTGTCTCGGGAGAATATGCATGCAATTTTTGACGCCTTTGGGGATGGGCGTTCGGTAACTGAGATTGCTGCGGAGCTGGCTCAGGCCGCTTCCTCCAAGAAGGTCAGCCGACCTCCTGCCAAAGCTTCTTCTCGAGCTTCCAAGCCGAGCTCCCGCAGCTCCAAGTCAGTTCGGCCATCTAACCGTGAGGGGTCGAGCTCAACTTCGACGCCTGCGGAAGGATCCAGGGAGACTTCCTTAGCTATTGTGGAGCAGGCCCAAGCTACTGGACAAGTGGGGCAAGATGTTGCCCATTCTGCTGAGGAGGTGTTAGGGGGAAAGTCTCAGTCCCCTGTTGAAGACAAAGAGACCTCTGGGACTGGGATGGAGATCATCCTCCTAGAGGATCAAAGCCCAGAGGTTTCTGTTGAAGGTGCCCCTGCCCCTGTGAGAACTGAGCCTGAGGGCACTCCAAAAACTGGGGAGAAACGTTCAACCCCTTCTGGAGCGTCTGCCCCTTCTCCTGCCCGGAAGAGACCCAGAACTGCTGCCAGGCCTTCTCCACCTCTTCCTCCTATTGGGAAAGGGAAGGGCGTTTCTGCTGTCCCTTCGTCATCCCCTACTGTCGACGTTCTAGATCCGTCAGCTATTACCTCTGAATCTCCGGCCAGTGCCGTTGCCGCACTTCTCAGGAAGCGAATGTTCAGCGGAACAACAGAGGCTTCGGATCCTCGCCTTCTGGCTCTGACTGGCCATCTGGCCAGTTCGACTAAAGAGCAGGTGTCCTTCCGGTCTCGCTCTCGTGAGGAGCTCGGATCCACAATTAGAGAAATGCTCCTGATGGTAAGTTATTTTTTCATTTCTCTCTGTGTTTGGTTTATTTCTTTCTCCTAAATGTTGGCTTCTCTTACCAGGTGACAGGTCTTTTTATGGAAGTTGATGCTCGCGACCACTCTCTCCGGGAGTCCGTGGACCGCCAGATCGAAGAGGCGCGTCGCGATGAGAACCTGTCTGCCACCAGCGACGCAAGAGGTCACCTGGTAGCCGCCCGGGAGCAGATCCAGACTCTCCAGATGGAGTTACATTCTGCGCGGGAAGCTACTAGAAAGGCTGAAGGCAAAGCGGCTGAGGCAGCAGAGCACAGCAAATCCCTGGAATCAGAGCTGTCCCGTACTTGCGGGATTCTCCAGGAGACTGACAAGAGGGCAGCTGAAGTGGAAGCTCGTTGTGTAGAGGTTGTGAAACAGCTGTCCTCTATGACAGCGGCCCTTCAGGAGAGGGATGATGCTATTGGCCAGAAAGCTGAAGTCCAGCGCCAATATGAGGCCTTAAAGGCTGATTTCGAAAGACTTCAAGCTTATCTGGATGAGGTGAAAGCTCAGAAGGGAGGTGCCCTAGCCCGGGTGGAGGTCCTTGAGCAGGAATTGGGTGCAAGTTCTGTGGAGTTCAACCTTCGCCAACAACAGCTTAAAAATGAAGTCAGGGCTGTGGAGCGTAAATGTTTAGCCCTGCTCGAGGTGGTAAAGTATGCCGAGGGGAAGGCTCAGCTAAATCGTGAACAGTATATAGCGGAGTATCAGGAGTCTGATGAGCTGAAAGTTAAAATTGAACAGGCCTGTGAAGCTCATCTTCAGGACTACAAAGACTCTTCTGAGTTTAAGGAATTTGTAGCTGAGGCCTGTGAAGAATATCTCGATGAGTTTAGAGCTTCTGGTGAGATGAAAAAGGCTATCCTTGATAAGGCCTTCCGCATGTATGCGACTGGCTACAATCGCGGTTTAAGAGAAGCTAGACAGGCTCCTGATATCCCTTTGGCCCAGCTTCGCAAGCGTGAAGTGGACTCAGATGGTGAGTCAGTGCTGTATGGGGAGGATGATTTCCCTATGCCCCGAGGAGATTGCCGGAGGGACCGAGATCGGCCAGCTGAGTCTTCTTCAGAGGGATCCGAGCTAGGGTCGGAGGAAGACGATCCTGATTCTGTGAAAGAAGGCCCTCACCCTGGGTTAGATGTTGCCCCTGTCATTAATGTTGAGAGCTCTGGCCCAAGGGACACCGAGCTTCCTTCGGAGGGGGCTGTAGATAGAGATAATGTAGGCGAGGGTGTTCTCACTAGTGTAAGTCCTTTAAGGACTATTTATCCTCCCACCTCGCCGGAGGGATAATTTGTAATTATCATCTTAATGAAATATCAGTTTCCTCTTTTCCCCTACTATTCTTGCTCTTCATGTGTCTTCTTTATGTATCTTTGAATTTATCTTAAGTGGCGAACTCAGCTCTTTAGCTGATAGTCAGAGAGAGCAAATCTCATACCTTTTTATTGGCGAATTTGCCTGTTTGCTTTTTGCTCTGCCTTCTTGGCTGTGACTTTGTATGTTTGTTCCAGATAAACTGATGTAGGCTTTGATTGTAGCCTTAGTATCCTTTCTAAGGATTTATGAGTCCTTCTATGGAGGGAGCTCGGCCTTTCTCTTTGGCCTTTGTATCTTGATCTTTTGAGGATAGGAATTTATCCGAGCTGGGAGCTCGGTTTTGGGCTTTCAAGGATATTGGTCCGAGCTGGGAGCTCGACCTTTTCTTCTGTACCTTGAGTTTTTGAGATAAGTTTTTCCGAGCTGGGGGCTCGTCTTTGGCACTTCTTTAGCTTTTACGTCTCTTTAGTAAGTCGGAGCCTTAATTTTTCTTGGGAACTCCGGACCTCTCTGTGTTTGTGAGGTCGGAAATATAGCTTTGTAAGTTATCCCTGCATAAAGTTGTGAGAAATTTTCATTTTTGGGAGGCCCTTAAGTCCCTCACCAACTATTTTTACTTTCCGGAGGTCTTACGAGATCCTGGCTGTGCCGGGGTCTTACGAGATCCTGGTTGTGCCGGGGTGACCTTGGGGCCTCGCCGGCTATCCTTTATTTTGTTTTCCCGGGAGTTCTAAGGGATCCCGGTTTTCTTTTTTACTGAGGTCTTTATGTCTTAGTGAGGCCTTCTTTTGCCAGGAGATCTTGGGGATCCTGGTCTTCTGCCTTACCGAGATCTCTATGTTTCAATAAGGTTTTCTTTTGTCAGGAGATCTTGGGGATCCTGGTCTTGTAATTCCGGGAGATCTTGGGGATCCCGGTCTTCTACCTCCAGGAGGTCTCTATGTCTCAAGGAGGTTTTCTTTTGCCAGGAGATCTTGGGGATCCTGGTCTTGTAATTCCGGGAGATCTTGGGGATCCCGGTCTTCTACCTCCAGGAGGTCTCTATGTCTCAAGGAGGTTTTCTTTTGCCAGGAGATCTTGGGGATCCTGGTCTTGTATTTCCGGGAGATCTTGGGGATCCCGGTCTTCTACCTCCAGGAGGTCTCTATGTCTCAAGGAGGTTTTCTTTTGCCAGGAGATCTTGGGGATCCTGGTCTTGTATTTCCGGGAGATCTTGGGGATCCCGGTCTTCTACCTCCAGGAGGTCTCTATGTCTCAAGGAGGTTTTCTTTTGCCAGGAGATCTTGGGGATCCTGGTCTTGTAATTCCGGGAGATCTTGGGGATCCCGGTCTTCTACCTCCAGGAGGTCTCTATGTCTCAAGGAGGTCTTCTAATTCTTGTTCTTTCTTTTTCAAAGAGAAGTAACATTCATAATGGGGATAACATCATGGCGTTATTTTATTTATTTATGCTTTTCAGGGTACAATATTTTTCTTTACACATATTTCAAGGGAAGTACCTTTTTAAGTGCTGGATATTCCAAGCATGGGGCTCGGGGTTTCCTTGCATGTCTTCAATTCGGTATACCCCGGGCCTAACCACTTTTGTCACCTTGAACGGACCTTCCCAGGTCGGTGCTAGCTTGCCTGCGGCTGCTCTTTTTCCTGTGGCTTCCAGGTTTCTTAAAGTCAGGTCTCCCACCTTTAAGCTTCTTTCTCTGACCCTTTGATTGTAATACCTTGCCGCTCGTTGTTGATAAACAGCAGTTCGGACTTGGGCTTCTTCCCTAACTTCTTCAAGAGCATCGAGGTTACTTCTTAATTTGTCCCCATTGGTGTCCTCACTGACAAATTGAATTCTATGAGTGGGGATCTGTAACTCAATTGGAACTACGGCCTCTGTACCGTAAGCGAGTGCAAACGGTGTTTCCTTAGTGGGTGTTCTGGGAGTAGTTCGGAGTGCCCATAGGATGCTATTGAGTTCTTCTGCCCAGTTTTCCTTTGCACCGTCCAGCCGCTTCTTTAATCCTTGGAGGATTGCTCTGTTAGTGACTTCCGTTTGGCCATTGGTCTGAGGATGGGCTACAGAGGAGAACTTATGCCATATGCCAATGTTTGTTGTGAAGGCTCTGAAAGTGCTGCAATCAAATTGTCTACCATTGTCTGAAATAAGTACTCTTGGTATGCCAAATCTGCAGATGATATGTCCCCATACGAAATCTATCATCTTGCGAGCTGTGATTGTGGCTATTGCTTCTGCCTCTGGCCACTTCGAGAAATATTCCACAGCCACTACTACAAATTTCCTTTGCCCCGTAGTCTTGGGGAAAGGTCCCAGGATGTCAATTCCCCATTGTGAGAAAGGCCATGGACTGGATATGCTTGCTTGAGGAGTGGCAGGGGTCCTGATGGCATTAGCAAATCTCTGACATACGTCGCATCTTCGGACGAACTCTTCTGCTTCTTTTTTCACAGTGGGCCAGTAGTATCCTTGTCTGAATATTTTGTTAGCTAATGTCCCTGCTCCCTCGTGAGCCCCACATAGGCCTCTATGTATTTCCTCCATTACCTTTACGGCTTCTTCTGGATTCACACATCGGAGCCATGGGCTGGACTTCCCCTTTCTGTACAATGTTCCCCTTATTACTTGGTAGTTGGCAGCTCGAGCTGCTATCTTTTTGGCTTCGTCTTTATCTTCAGGAAGTTCGCCCTTCTCTAAATATTTCAGATAGGGGCTCATCCAAGTTAAGCTCTGTTCCACCTGCAATACAGTGTTTGTTTTCTTGTAAGCAGGTGTGAGGACATGCTGTATGTATACTTCGTCAGGGAGCTGCTCTAACTCTTCTTTGGTCAATCGACTAAGCAAGTCTGCCTCCTCATTTTCGTCCCGAGGTATTCGTTGAAATCTGACGATAACTCCCCGTTCTGTGAGCTCGGCTTCTATGGTTTTTACTTTATCAAGATAGTTCTGCATGACTGGATCTCTGGCCTGATATACCCCCGTTACCTGGTTGATCACCAGCTGAGAGTCACTATTCACCTCGAGGTCGGTTACCCCTATTTCCGAGGCTACCAACATCCCATTCACCAAGGCCTCGTACTCGGCCATATTGTTAGAAGCCTTGAATTCTAATCGCAAAGCATAACACACTCTGAAGCCCTCCGGCCCCTTAAGCATTATCCCCGCACCGCTGCCCTCAGAGCCTGATGCTCCGTCTACATATAGCTTCCAGCTGAATTCTTGGGAAAGCTCTCCCTCTCCTTCCTTTCTAGGTATCTCCGAGGATGATCCTTCCTTCTCCTCATTGAATGAGCATTCTGCTATGAAGTCAGCCAGCGCTTGAGATTTTATAGCTGTCCGAGGTCGGTACTCCAGACAGTAAGGGCTGATTTCCACGGACCATGCTAACATCCGTCCTGAAGTTTCCGGCCTGCGTAAGATCTTCTTTAAGGGTTGGTCCGTCATCACAACTCCTTGGTGGCCTTCCAGATAAACTTTGAATTTCCGAACTGCCAACAGCAAGGCATAAGCCAGTTTTTCAATGCTCGAGTACCTGACCTCAGTGTCTCTGAGTACCTTGCTGATGTAGAAAACAGGTTTCTGCTCTCCTTCTTCCACCCTGACTAGTACCGCGCTGACTGCCTGTTCTGAGGCTGCCAAGTATATCAGAAGCTCTTCCCCTTTTATGGGACTGCTGAGCACATGAGGCGAGCTAAGATACTTTTTAAGTTCCGCGAAAGCTTCTTGGCAATCCTTTGTCCATTCAAAATTCGGAACCTTCCTCAATTTTTTGAAGAATGGCAAACACTTTTCTGCCGACCTCGACATAAATCGGTTGAGCGCCACTACTCTCCCGGTTAATCTCTGGACGTCCCTTACGCAGGTTGGCTCTGGCATATTCAATATGGCTTCTACTTTCTCCGGATTGGGCTCAATGCCTTTTCCACTCACCATGTATCCCAAGAACTTTCCCCCTCTGATGAAGAAAGCACACTTTGCTGGATTTAACTTCATTCTGTATTGATCTAACACCCCAAATATCTCCTTTAGATCTGCTACATGCTGTTGAAAAGTTGAACTTTTAACCACCATATCATCCACATACACTTCTACATTTCTGCCGATCTGGTTCTTAAAGATTTTATTCATTAATCGTTGGTAAGTTGCCCCGGCGTTTCTTAATCCGAAGGGCATAGCTTTGTAGCAATAAGTCCCATCTTCAGTTATAAATGAGGTCTTTTCCTCATCCGTCTTTTCCATTGGGATTTGGTGGTAACCAGACATAGCATCCAAGGAAGACATGTAATCAAAACCGGCCGTTCAGTCGACCATCTTATTAATATCGGGGAGGGGGTAACAATCTTTAGGACAGGCCTTATTCAGGTCGGTAAAATCTATACACATCCTGTACTTGCCATTGGCTTTTTTGACTAACACAGGATTTGCCAACCACTGTGGGTACATAACCTCCCTAATAAAGCCTGCCTCTTCTAGCTTCTGCACTTCTTCCTGGGTAGCCTGCTGCTTCTCTCTTCCCACTACTCTCTTCTTTTGCTTTACTGGTTTGGCCTCGGGGAGGACGTTCAATCGGTGTGTCATCACTTTGGGGTCAATTCCAGGCATGTCTGAGGGCTTCCATGCGAAGGTCAGCGCGTGACTTCGAATCAGGGTCATGACTTCACCTTTTTGTTCTTTGGTGAGGCTGGCATTAAAACTGAAAACCTTGCTGGCCTCTGCTTCTGATAAAGGGAAGGTCTCCAATTCTCCGACTGGCTCTGTCCGGGCTTCTTTTGTTTCATCTCTGACCTCCAGAACTTCTGAGTCAAGTGCTTCTCCAGTTGAGCTTGGCTCTGTTACCGTGGCCAAGTATACCGCCCTTGCTTCTTCCTGGTTGCCCCTGACCATTCCCACTCCTTCTTCCGTTGGGAACTTGAGTGCCAAATACCTGATGCTAGTGACAGCTTCAAAGTTGAACAACGCCGGCCTCCCCAAAATCACATTGTAGCTCAGCGGGAGTTTGACCACCACAAACACCTCATGATGGGTGCGAGCTCTGGGTGCTTCTCCCAAAGTAAGGGCCAACTTTACCTTCCCTTCTACTAGTACTGGTGCTCCTCCGATCCCTTTGATGGGTGACTGATCTCGAACAAGCTGTTCCTCTGGGATTCCCATCTGCTGGAAAACCCGATATGGCAATAAATTGACCTTACTCCCATCATCCACCAGAACCTTTTTCACCCGAAAATTATGAATGACTGCTTCAATGACAAGTGCGTCATCATGGGGCATCTGAACGCCCTGTGCATCTTCTGAAGAGAAAGCGATAGTCATGGGAGAATGTTCAACGATCTGCATAACCTCGCCGTTGCTGGTCTCCCCTTCCCGGTTTCTCTTCTTTCCTCGACGGCTCATCCGTCCTCCGGTTCCTCCAACAATCATATTAATAGTCCCACTGGACCCATCATTCACTGGTCCGGCTCCAGTTCTCCTGGGCATCTGGGCTGCCGGACCGGGCTGAGGCCTCTGCCCCTCCGGTTTCTTCACAAAATTTTTGAGATGCCCCCTTTTTATCAGTCTTTCAATCTCCGTGATTAATTGAAAACAGTTATTTGTATCGTGGCCATGTGTCCGGTGGTACTGACAATACTTGTCGGGATTCCTCTGATCTGCTTCCGACCTCATGGGTTTAGGCCACTGGAGGAACTCCTTATCCTGGACTGCCATGAGGACTTCGGCTCTAGAAGCGTTGAGGGGAGTAGGCTTCTCGGGCACCCAAGGAGGGAGCACTCGTGGTTCATGAGCCTTGAGAGGAGGGGGAGGCCTTTGATCTCTTCTTTCCCAGGCCTGCTTGTACGGCTCAGACCTCTTTCCACGCTTCTTCTCGTGTTTCTCCGGCCTCCCCTCCTCTGGGGCTTTCTCCTTTTCTGCCACCCCTTTGGCAAATCTACTCGTTACTAAGGCGTCATCCTGCCTTATATACTTTTCTGCCCTCTTCATCAACTCGGCAAGTGAGGTCGGAGGTTTCCTGCTCAGAGAACCAAAAAACTCGGCAGAGGTTGTTCCCTTTTGCATGGCCTCTACCGCCCTTCCTTCGTCAAGCTCGGGGATCTGCAAGGCCTCCGTGTTGAAACGGGCGACATACTCTCTGAGGGATTCACCAGCTTTTTGTCTCACTGTTTCCAGATAGCTCGTCTTTCTTTCTGCTGGTACCCCGGCTACAAAACGGCTGATGAAGCGGATGGCAAGATCTCCAAAACTCTTAATGCTCCCGGCCTCCAGGCTGTTGAACCATGCCCTCGCTGGTCCCGAGAGGGTTGTTGGGAACACCTTGCACATCAGAGCATCCGACATGGTTTGCAACTCCATGAAGGTCTTATAGTTCATGACATGCTCCCTCGGGTTACCAGCCCCATTATAGGCCGCCATCGGCGGCATCATAAACTTTTTGGGAACGGTCTCCTGCTGCATTACCTTTGAGAAGGGAGAAGAAGTAGGCAAGGAGGTTTGACTCTGATCTTTCTTACCTAGCTCGGCTAGGAGCTACTCCTTCAACCTTTTCAGTTTTTGGTTCATTTTCTCGTCTTCTGGGTTGGATCTTTTGCCCAAACTACATTCTTCTTCCTCTGTTTCAGTTCCCGTTTCCCTGGTTGTTTCAGCAGAATAGTCGTCCACCTCTTCATTTTCTATCATCTTTCTTGCCCTTCTCCCATGGATTCGGGCCTCCGGTTCTTCCTCTTCTCCGGCATCGTGGTTGTTAGTTTGGAGGCGGATAGAGGTAGGTCGGGGTTCATCGGTTCTGGGTTCCTCCACTACTGGGAGTGCGTTTACTGGGGTGCTAAGTCCCCTCTGTTGCATTATCTGCCCCAACCAGTGAGCAGTGGTCTGTAACTGGAGAGCCATGGTTTGAATGTCTTGATTAGACAGGGTCATGGTAGGAGTATTCCCTGCCAAGCTTGGCGAGGGATTAAGGGAAATAGGGGTTTGGTTATTCATTGTTGTAGGGCTAGAAAAAGAGAACTGCTGCCCATCTTGGGCAGAGCTCAGGTCATTTGGAATGTTAAGGTTACTTTCTTGGTGGTTTGCCATCGTGGATCTCAGTGGGTTTTGAAAGTGAAAACTCCGGTGATGAAAAGATCTCCTTCGTTCCCCACAGACGGCGCCAATTGATGATCTGAGATCCAATAGAATAGGGTTTTACAAAGGTTCTTGTATTATCCAATCAAGATTTAACTTTCTGAGGAGGGGACTCCTTTTTTATACATTGTCTTGCTTGCTGGTGACGTGTAAAGGTCTCTCCAGGATTGGGCCACGCGTCTCTGCCATACAGATTCGGGTGTACTAGGGTATCAGCTGCCTGCTACATGCGTAACGGCCTCTGATTCTCCTCATGCGTACGTTCGAGCGGATCTGCCAGGCTGTCTGGTGAGTACTGTTCTGGACCCCGGGCTGGGCCGAGAGTTGGGCTGGACGCTGGGCCTGAGAGGGGTCTGCTGGTCAGGGATCAGGCTGGAGAGGAAGCTTGGTCGAGCCCGGCCCGGAAGCTGGAATGAGCCAGGCTTGTTGGGGGGTATCAAGTACGTGGGCCTCTGTGTCATGGGCCTTTGGCTGTGGTCAAGCCCCTGTTCTGGGGTGAAGAAATCCAGCGGTCATCACAATCCAATAATTTTAGTTTAATAGTAGTAAAGCGATTGTCAGATTTCGAACAAGAGTTATTTTTAAGATTAAGATTGTGTGTTCTTCACTTCTCATTACAGTTAGAACAAATTATATTATGAAAAGAACAACTTCAACTCAAGAGTTAAATGATTTTTCCTACGTCAAACGTTGTGAACAGGAGAAGAAGGGAGAGACATACGTCTATGACAGACATTGTGACCCCATATGCCGGAATCGGAATTAACCCATCTTCCAAGATAATTTCAGTGTGGAAAGTGAAAATTTCAGACAATATTTTATTGGAAACTGCAGTTGGGTTTCATTACAATTGACCAAATGCAACCCAATCACACTTGAGACTTCAATTCCTTTTTGGAGAAATCCAAAATTAACCATCAGAATTAGACGACTTATAAGCCTAAACCTGCAGAAGATGACAAGATGGACCAAGAATCTAATCAATTCAAGGCTTTGGATTTGGACATCTCGCCAACTATTGCAGTAAAAAAAAATATTTACGACTGTGGAATTCAAGACAAATAAAGAAAAGACACGTTTCAACTTTTCTTTTACATTTTTTATCTGTTGGGTTCAATTTCTGAGTTTGAAGCAACTCCTCATCTGTGAAATTCATTTTGTATATAGAAATGATGATCGATGATCAATGATCAAATTACCTAGCCATAATTTAAAAGATTGGCAATATCCGGAACAGCGTGAAATCACGCGCCGCCATGCAAAACATGCAAAGTAGATTTAAAGGCCAAATGTACATACGTGTCAAAAAGAGATTAGGGTAGCGAATTCCCCGAAATGCTCCAGCCCTTTTGAAGAATCTTCTCAGGAATTTGTGCCGCCCACTTCAACTTTCTCCTATTCTGGTTCCTGCCACGCATTCTGAAGTACCATCATTTATTGAAGGATTAATTTTTTTACTTCACACACAGCATTTAAATTTCTCATCAAATGTAAAATACATCTAGAAGGATGCACATTTCAATCCAAAATCAAATTGAATTAAATAATTAAAAATTAAAAATTTATTATTTATAAAAATTAAATTAAATTAATTTTAAATAAAATTTTAATTTAAATTAAATCAATTTAATTTATTTTCATTTAATTTAATTTTATTGATTAAATATTTTAATGAGATTTTTTACTTTTTATATTTTATTTTTAATATTTTAATATTTAATTAAAATATTTTAGTTGTAATTATCATTTAATCATTTTATATTATAAAAAAATAATAAATATTATACTACTCATAAATTCAATTTGATTTTACTGATTTTTTTTGATTAAAATTAAATTTAATTAAAATAATTAAAAATTTTTAAAATAAAAATTGAACCAAACTAAAAAAAATAAAAATTAAATTAAAATTTTAATTAATTCAATTGTTAATTTTTTTTTATTTAAATCGAATAATACTTATTTTAAAGAGGTAGTGCATATCAATCTTCGTACTCTAAAATTATATATATATATATATCTTAATAGTTTTAGAATTACACTTTCCTCTTATAATTTTTATTCATTTTATTTTTTTTACATATTAAAAAATTAATTTTTTATTAATTTTTTAATTATACTCATTTTAAAAATATTAAATTTTATTAAATATTAAAAATATTTTTAAAAATTCTTTAAAAATAATATAAAATTAAATAAAATTATAATAGTTAATTTATATATTATTATAATATAAAAAAATAAATTATAATAATTTTGAAATAGATAAAAAAATAAAAATTATAAGACGAAACAAATATTACCATAAAATTTGTGCACATATAAAAAATTTTCTCCACAGAAATAGATTTGTAAATTTTTTTGTTTTTTTAGCAAGTTAAGAGGGCTATGGTGTGGCACGGTCAGCTTTCTAATCCGCCACTGATTTGACGACTCGGATAAAGTTAGATTGGAATATTATACACGTCCACAAGAAAAAGAGATTTGGAGATGGCAAGTGAAAAAGATTTGTGAACACGACACAAATTTCATGTCAATACTTGATGGGCACTGCTCATTTGGATTTCTCTCTTGGCTTTTTCCCCCTAACCAAACAAGGTAGTGGCCTCATAATCTTAGACCCACATGAATATAATATGTATATGCAACTTAAATTAATCAAATTCTGATTTTTTTTTTAAAAGTTTGTGCAATTAATTGGATCATCGTATTGACAATAAAAATTACTAACAAATATTTTATTTTATTTTATTTTTCTTTTGGGGGTTGAAACAATGATAATTTGGGCGAAGAGTTCTTAATTTATCAAGTAATGAGCTGCTGTGATAACCAGTCATTCAAGGGGATACTTTTAAAAGTCGTGCTGAGATTGGGCTGCAGTATATCCGAAAGCCTTAATTTTGGCCCAGTGGATTAATCATTACCAAATGGGCATCCCCGAATCCGAATCTGACCCACAAGAATGTTCCTGCCAAGTCTCCCCGCTCTCTCGGTCTTGTGCCGTTTTCCTAAGTAATTTTGTCCTGTATAGCTTTCCTTCTCTCTCTTTCGTGGTGGGCATTTATGGAGCCATGGTTTACACTGCTATCTTGGTTGTTGTAACTCAGTCCTTCATAACTACACGAGATTGTGAATGCCATTACCATGGTGCTTGCCTTCTGCCGTCTTGGATGATGGTAGCTGTGAGCTTGGCTACTGTTCGGTTTGAGAGTTTACAGCTCTCACATTGCTCTGTTGAGACTGCATATGGCTTTTTTGCTTTTCCTTTGGTGGTTTTGAAGCTATGTTTCCTTCCCATCGATGGCCTCATTTTGTGCCCGTTGGTTCTAATGCTGTCTCCATTTTATCTGATGACAATAATTATCAACAGTGATCTACTGTGATGCTTGTGAAGGGGTGAATGGTTGGTAGCTGAAATATTACTGCTATGAAGAAATCCTTAAGGAGAAATCCATAGAAGAACCAAGCTAAAGCAGATATGATTTAGTATTTTTCTGTTTGCACTATGAATTTGTCCAAGTGTGAGTGTTAAAATGGAAATTGCTCAACTTTTGTAGCTATCTTTTTACAAAATTTAAAAGTGACATGCGTATTCTTAATGAATAATGGGAAAAAGAAAATCAAAATCATCATTTTTTTTTTCAATTTCAGTATAAATCAATTTTAAAAAGGTTGTGTACACCTGTTAGGTTTATGCCATTGAATTAAAGTATGAAGCCCTCACCAACTCTTCTGCTCAATGAGGTTGGTATATATCGGAAAGAATTTTCCCTAACTCTAAAAAAAAATTTAAGAATATATATATTTATATTCTAAGAATTCATGATATTCTATCAAGTAATACATAAATAGTCAACTTTAAATGCATATAAAAAATTTAAGAATATATATATTTATATTCTAAGACTTCATGATATTATGTCAAGTAATACATAAATAGTCAACTTTAAATGCATATAAAAAATAAAAAAAGAAGAAATTTTTTTAAAAAAATAAAGAAAGAAGAAAATTTTTTAAAAATTTAGAATAGTTAACAATTTTTGCCATATATACAAGTTGAAGTATTCTGACTTGGCTGAGGAATTCATAGAAAAACATTTTGCTAGATCTCGTGCTCCAGCCAAACGCCAGCAGCAAAACTGTCTCAAGAAGGGCGGTAGAAATAGTGAGAAAATAAATATAATAAATACATCAAATTCAAATAGTTGGTCTGAGTGGGATAGGAAGGCAACCGAGAATCAGCTGATATCTGGTAGGGCTTCTTCGACTGTTGAAGACTGGAGATGGTAAGGAGGTATGCTACGGAGAGAGGATGACAATGATTTGCCCAAAAACGCTCCTTGTCTGCCTTAGCAGGATCCTGAATATAGGGAATTTGTTGCCCGTCAGCCTAGATGATGGGCTGAACTGGACTCTCTCTATGTATGTGAAACTTCAAAAATCACATTTTTTTTAAAAAAAAAATTAATTATTTAGTCCATATAATATGATAAAACTCATTAATTGGTTCTTTTATTTTGAAAAATATATTAAAACATTCCTAACATTTTAAAAAGTCTACTGGTTAATCCCTCCGTTAATTTTAGCTGTTAAATATAAAATGTGCCTAATACAGAAGAACTAATCAGTAAAATTTTTAAAAATATAAAAATTAACTAATAAATTTTTTAAAATTATAGAGACTAAACGGTTAAAATATTTAACGGCTAAATAATATTAGTAGACTTTTAAAACATTAATAACGATATTAATAAATTTAAAAAAAAAAAAGAAACCAACTAATGAGTTTGTCAAGGAAAGAAAAGTAAATAATAATTTTTCATAATTCAATATTTATTTCAATACTCATTCTATTTATTTACATTTATTATTTAATATTATTTATTTAAAATAATTAAGAAATTATTGAATTATCTAAAGTATAATAAAATACTTCTTAATTTAAATGAGTTACACTTTTTATCATCTAATTAGTCCAATTTCAATTTAAATGAATTACATCTGAGATAGTATTCACCCAACCAAAAGAACCAATAAAAAGAAGCCACATTATTTAAAATCATGATATATGTTAGTAGAAATTTTTTATCTGAAAATAATGAGAAATGAATTTGTGTGATTGTATGACATAATCATTTCCCAAATGAAGAGTAATCTTAAGGAAAGAGAGATGAAGATTGTCTACTCGTAAAAAGGTTACATCCAAAGCTACAACCTTTTTACATCAATTCATACCCATGCTGCCATTTCCATCCTTTTTTCAAACTATGAAAAGTTATTTCATTGCATCACACTTGTATTCCCCTAATTATTCTTATTTACACCTTTACTTTTTGTATAAATTTATAAAATAAGAGAGAATTAGGTTAGTTTGAGATTTTTTCATACTTAAATTAATATGAATATCGAATTATTACTTTAAATATTTTCGGGCAAAACTATTGGATTAAAAGATATTTAAGCGAGCAGTTACAATTTGAAAATTTTGAGTGAATCGTCACAATAAAAAAATATTGGACAAAAGCTATCGCCATAAAAAATAGTGGAGAGCTACCTTACCCGAACCTTTTGGATGACAGACTACCACTAAGCTAATTCTAACGTTATTGAATAAATGATGTCATATTAACACTTTGATCATGCTAGCTATGAGAGATGGAATAGTGCTCTGATCATGTAGCGGATAAATGCCAATTTGTGAATTTATGCCCACAAAGAGAATTGGCGGACAAATACCTTCGGAGATTTGCAGGTAAAAATTTTTTATAAGTGTAGTGGTAGTAAAGAGCAAAATCATTTGTCTCAGAACTTTAAATGCTATATGAATGATTAAAAAAAAAACATTATAAAGTAAACAATGCATGCACTTCTAATAAACCTGGTGATCTTTTCGTGGACCTAAGGCAAACTTTTTAAAAATGAAGTGGTTAATGGCAATTTTATAACTTAGCCAAAATCAAGAGCCATTCTTGTGGCCATCACTGCAGTGACATACTCATAATAATTTTTATATTATTATTTTTTTAAAAAAATCATTCTCCAATCCAAAGGAGTCGAAGTTTGTAATCCACAAGACAATAGCAATAGAAGTTTTGAGTTTGTCATGAACGCTGGGAGGATAATTTGTTTAAATTTAGCCAAATTGTGAGTAATTATATACATGTTTTCTAGCAAATGTCGAACCGGGGCTTAGATAGAGTGCAATGAGAAGTTAATATGGTTAGGGGTGAGCAGTATTCAGTTCAAATCGAAAAAATCGATCGAATCGAACCGATTTAAAAATTTAGTTCGGTTTTTTATACATTTTGATTCGGTTCGGTTTTTAATTTTTGAAATTTCGGTTATTTCGGTTCGGTTTAATTTTGATTAGAAAAAAATCGAAAAAATCGAACCGAACCGATTAGTGATAATAATATATTTTTTCAATAATATAGAGAAATTAAATCATATTAAAATAAAAATATTTTAATTAAATTTTAAAATATTAAAAATAAAAAATTATTAAAAATTGAAATCGATCAAATCGAATTGAATCGAACCGAATCAGACCGGTTCGATTCAATTCGGTTTCTGATCAAAATCGGTTCGGTTCGATTTTTATAGACACTAAAATTTTGGTTTTCGCTTTATTTGGTTCGGTTTGATTTTAAACCAAACCGACCGAATGCTCAGCCTAAATATGGCAGCTTGCAGTATTGCTAGGGTAACCATTTTATATGTTATATATATATGCTATTAAAATATTATTCAGATGCAGCGATTTTTAAACTATTATTATTAATTTATAGTTACAGTTAAAATATATAAAATAATTATTGATAATTATTATTATTATTTTTAGAATTAATAATTTCATATTTTTAATTAAATTATTATTTTGAAAAGTAAATGTCTTATAACTTAATATGGATAACAAAAAATTAAATTTTTTTAACAATGTAGATATCTATGTTTTTTTTTCAAATCAAACGGTAATATTTTAAAAAATTATTCCAAAAATATAATATAATCTTTCATTTGAATAAAAAATTTTATGAAAATTCAATTGATTTTTTTTTCTTATTATTATTTTATTTGAAATAGAAGAACTCAATTCATTTTAATTTTTTAAAAAATCATTGTATGAAATTATATGTATAATTTTGTAAGCATTTATTTAATTTTTTTTCTTACAAAATATTCATACCAAATGAAGTGAATTAATTTTATAGATGGGAGTTAAATTTCCATCCAATTAGTCAAATCAATTCAAAATTTGTATGAATTAAAGATATTTGCAATTTATATTATTGATAAAATTTAAAATATATTGTAAAAATTCATAATTAATATAATTATTTGTATTTATTTAAATTCATCCAAATGATTAAAATTTTAATTTTAAAACTAATTAATTGATAAAATTAAAATTTTCAGATAATATTATTGTTGTGAAAATGAGAAAATAGGAAATAATACTAAAAACAATTAAAGGTAAATAATCTCAACTTTGCTATCCCAGGAAATTAGTTTATTAATGAAGAACGACAATACAAGACATGAAAGTTCATAAACCTAGGCCATACATGCATTTTGGAAAAAAGAAGAAGAGAATAGGGACCTTAATAAATGTTCATAACCCTAGACCATGCCTGCATTAGTCTTAATTGGTTCAGTGGATTGAGAATTGTGAAGAATCTCCTTCATCTCCTTGCAGCATTGATCATCAACTACAGTGTTAGAATCCTCTGTTTTCATCACTTCTTTAGTTCCATCATCTTGTTGTTTACTTGAGTTCTTGTAGAGCATGTATAAGCCCATTTGAACAAGACCGAATAGAATTCCCAATATGTTTGGTAGCTGAAATATTATGAGATAATCAATCAACTAAGATCTCAATGAAGAAAAATGACTTAAGTGATGAAGAGGCATGCAATATATACTTACTGCTATGAAGAAATCCTTAATGAGAAATCCATAGAAGAACCAAGCAATAGCAGAGAGAGTAAGGAAAAAAGATAGAGGAAGTGGCATAAATTCTACGCTTTTGGTCTTTATTACCCGTCTCTGAAAAATGCAAAACCAAGCATCAGGATGATCCTTAACCTTATCAAATGAATTCTTTTGAATTAGAGGAAAAATTTTTGTCTAGTTAATACCATGATACTTAATGGAGCAGCGAATACAGCAATAGCGAAAGCAGCACATATCCACCCAACAATAGTAACTCGTTTGGAGCCCTTCGCTAGTAACATGGTGCACACCATCATCATCCCACACCCTCCTATGTTGAAGACCACCACCAACTTCGCTGTGAAAATCTGCATGTATGAGTATATTTTTCGTCAAAATCTTCAGCCATCATAGCGAAAAGCTAACTTTATCTGAACTCAAGTTATGATGAACCGGGGTGGATCAAATTTAAATAATTTTTTCTGCAGATTTTTTTACGATCAAGGGAAGTATTTCTAAGAAGGCATACCCTCTCTTCTTTTGAGGCATAGATGAGATATAGTATAATGTAAATAAGTTCAATGGCACATCCAATTGCATTGATGCTAATAATCAAATATGCTTTGTCCTTGACAGAACCATAATATAACAGCAAAAATGCACTCATGAGTGCAACCAAGTATGGTATGGATTGAAACCCTTCAGATGATTTCTTCTTGTAAATCCTATAAAATGTAGGCCTGAAACGAAATTAAGAGCAAGTAAATTAGCAACAAAATTAAATATATTAATGCCAACTAGGTTGTTCAAAAAAAAAAAAAGAGAAAAGGAAATTATAGCTTACACTGGAGCCAAGAACACCAAGAATGATATGATGTTGCCTGAGGAGAATATATAAGAACTAATTAAAAAAACTCATTGTATAATAAAGTTTTTAACAAATGCAGACATTACCTAAGAGACCAAAGATGAAAGCCAGCTCCTCATGAGTCAAAAACTCCATGTTTATATTTTGGTTGAGATTTGTAGGAGTAATTGGTTGTTCTATGTGTAGTGAAGAAACTTGATGTATGAGCTACTTCATTTTATAGTTGCTAACATGGGTTAGGCTGCTGAACTTTAGGTAGTGTCCGCCACTGGCGCCAGGTTTCGATCGACGATGGAGGCTGGTTTTTAACTGTTCTAATTTTGATCTGAGCTGAGGATAGATAATAGTTTGATATTAGTATTTTAGTGACAATTATAAAATTTTTGCTTTAATTATCACTAAAATAATAATTTCACTGTATTTTAAAATTTTTGTAAAAAATTTAATTTTTTTATTATATATAAAAATATATTTTAATAAATAATTTATTTTATATTTAATAAAAAATATAAAAAATATATTATTATTTTCTTTTATTTTCATTCAAATTTATATTTCAATTTATATCAAAATAGTAATTCATAATATCACATCGTTCGTAAACAAGAATAACTTACAACGGTTATCAGTAAATTCTGACATGATATTAATTAATAAGAAAAAATATCGGTATGAATCAATTTTAGAATGGTTATCTAACTTGTTAGGTTAATGCAATTGAATTAAAGTATGAAGCCCTCATCAACTTTACACGGATGATTGAACTTCCAAATTAGGAGGAAGAAATGGGGCTTCTAGCCAAAGACACTGCACAAAATCAATGAGATTGGTACATATTGGCAAGCATTTGCCCTAATTAACTCTAAAAAAATTTAAGAATATATATTTATATTCTAAGAATTCATGACATTCTATCAAATAATTACATAAATAGTCAATCTTTAATGCATATAAGAAAATAAAGAAATATATATTTGAAATTATAATATATTAATTTTTATTAGCAGAGTGTACATATAGACGAATGTATACAAGAAAATATCTATCTAAAAATGATAAAGAAATGAATTAGTGTGATTGTATGACATAACCATTTCCCAAATGAAGAGTAATCTTAAGGAAAGAGAGATAAAGATTGTTTACTCGTAAAAAGGTTACATCCAAAGCTACAACCTTTTTACATCAATTCATACCCATGCTGCCATTTCCATCCTTTTTTCAAACCATGAAAAGTTATTTCATTGCATCACACTTGTATTTCCCTAATTATTTTTATAAACATCTTTTATTTCTGTATAAATTTGTAAAATAAGAGAGAATTAGGTTAGCTTGAGAATTTTTTGGTATTTAAATTAATATGAGTACCGAGTAAAATTATTGAATTGACTATTAAAATAATAGTATATTTAATTATGAATATTATGATCGCACAGAATTTGAATATTATTAAAAATATATGAGATGAAATTATTATATTTGGGATAAGTAAAGTTTTGTGATGTAAGTGAATGATTCATTACATGTAATGACCGTTGGATGACAGACCATTGCAAATAATCATGCTATAAGAGATGGAATAGTGCTTTGATTATGCAGCGAAGAAATGTCACTTGTGGAATTGTGCCCATAAAGAGATTTGGTGGATGAACACCTTTGGAGATTTGTAGGCAAAAATTTTATATGAGTGTTGTGGCAATAAAGAGCTAAGGTGGATGAAAAATTGTTAGAAATATGTGGAGGGCTACCATGATGGGGAAGACGTCTCTGAAAATGAGAGAAGAGCCATGAAATAGTCGTAAGTCCATCGAAATAAATAAAAAATTATCGAAATAGATAAAATCAACTAGTAATGAAAAACTGAATAAAATATGCAAAAGTTGATTAAAGTGAACGAAAAGAAACTTGAATTTAAACGAAATATCATCTAAATAAGTGAGAAAATTATCTAATAGATAAAAAGTTATTTAAAATAGATAAAAAAATCACTTGAATAGATGAAAATTTATCTAATATCTAAAAAGCTATTCATTTAATATCTAAAAACTACTAAAAATGCACAAAAAATCGTTTGGATAGGTGAAAAACTAACTAGTCACGTAGAGACACCTAAACATATGAAAAGTTATCTGAAATTAATGAAAAATCATTTAGTAGGCAAAAAGCCACCTAAGTGAGAAAAAATTGGCTAGAGCAAAAACTAAAAATTATTGCTTATACAAACATATTTAAAAAAGAAATTTAAAATTATGATTTCGAATGAATTAGATCGTGTATTTTATGCATTTTAAATATATACTGATTTTTCATTGATAATAATCTAAACTTTAAATTCAAAAATGATGTCAAAATAACACACTATACTCATACGGCGCCGCATGCAATTAAATTTTTGTGTTTTATATTAAAGGTTAAGTAAATTTTAATTTAATATAATATTATTTTTTATAATTTTAAATATCAAAAAATTTAGTATCTTAATTAACCTAAAAATTCAAAAAAATAGATAAAAGTAGTAAATAATTTTTAAAATAGAAAACTGAAATTTTGTCATTAAAAAATAATATTATGTTAAACTAAAACTTATTTATCATTTGAATAAAAATATAAAAATTAAATTAAAAAATTAAATTTGACTTATTTAATTTTAAAAAAATATGTATTAATTTTTCATGACCGACCTTCTTTTGCTTTGAATGTTACATCATTGTCAGCCGAATTAAGAAAGCCGAAAATTAGAAGAAAAATTGTGACAGCTCGTTGCTGCAGTATAAGAAGAGAGTTTAAGAATACCTTCCTAAAGCACTAAACGCTCTCTTTGCCCATATTTGTGTTAATCGTCGTAGCATCTCATTTCACCACTTTCCTTCCAATCTTCTTTTCCTAACTCATACAATGGTCTTTCACAAAACATATATATAATTAAATTTACAGCAGCGTCTGCGATGCCAATGCATCGTGGAGTTCCACAAAAAGGACATTAAATTTAGGATTAGTGAATAAAAAAATTGAAACGGTAAATTACATTTATATGTTTTCAATTCATCGTAATTATAATTAAAAATAATAAATTAAATTTATATACGGATAAATTATAATATAATTTTTAAAATTCTATTTAAATAAAAAATAGTCTTTAAATATATATTATTATTATAATAATATTATTTTTTATTAATCTTATTATTCGCTTCTTATTTTTATTTTTATATAATGTCATAAATATTAATAAAAATTTAAAAAATAAAATAAATTTTTGAATATAAATATTTAAGAAAATATTTTAATGCATACGATGTCTTATATAATAGAAATTTATTTATAATAAATATTTATTTAGTATAATATATTTAATATTATATAAAATAAATATAAAATATATTTCACTTCAATATAATATATTTAATATTACATAAAATAAATATAAAATATATTTCACTTCAATATAAAATTTAAATTAAAAAATTATATATTTTATTAATAATATAAACCTTTAAAAATCATATTACAATTTATCATTAACTTTTTCAAATTTAATTTAATTTTTTTAATTATAATTATATCAAACTGAAAATATTTAACTTTATTATTTAATATTTAAAGTATTAAATATAAATATAAATATAAATTATTATAAATGTTTAAATTTTTTCTTCAATACCTTAAATTTATTCAGCCTATCTGGAAAATTTTCTTTCTCTTGATTTTATGAGTTCACTCACATGGGATTCTCATCTTTTCTTGATTTTTATAAACACTCACATGGGATTCTCATCTGAAATAATAAATGGAAAATTTTGTTAATTAATTTTTCAATTCTAAACAATAATTTTAAAAATTCTACTAATTAATCATTTTATTAACTTTAATAAATTTAAAACATCAACAATACACTTTAATAAATTTAAAACATCAACAGTACAGAAAAATTAATTAATTGATGAATTTCTTTATAACAGGAAACTAAATAATAAAATACTTTCACTGTACTGAAGAATAACATATGCACAATGAAAGGTATCCTTTTACTTTCACTATAAATAGACGCAGTTTCTTCATTTTACATCACTGGTACTCTCTTCCCCCGAATACGGGGTGCTTTCTGTTAAAATAGTCATTTCCAAAAATACATCTAACAATCTCCTGATCCTTGAACTACAAGTCATGTAATTGCCAACTAGCAAATATACAAGCCTTCAGAATCAGGCCTTGCACTGACTCCTGCATCCAAAAGTCAGCAAAACCTAGAGTTTACAAACTAATGAAAATTTAGTCAGTCCATAATGAGGTAAAAGCAAAATTCTTGTCACCAGTTATACAACATCAAAATCAGTCCTGACAAAAACAATTAACTGTTCTAATCTTGTCTCCTCCTAAAAGGTCATGCATTTCTTTTCTTCATATAGAGCTGCTGTGAGAAGCATGTCCATTGATCCCCTACCTTCAAATGATTCAGGTTCACATTTCTCATCCAGTATCTTCTCAATGTTCTCACAAGCTCTTTCAGCTGCTTCCATTTTCTTTTTCATTCTACATCCTTGTTCCTCATACACTTGCCTTACCCCGCGTATTTTCTTGATTTTCACATCGCACTGTCTGCAAAACCATTTCCCCCTTGGTACAGAAGTGCGCAGCGGACTCATGCAATACAAGTGATATGCATTATCACAACCATCACATAAAACGATCTTACTATCATCTTTATCAGTTAGGCAGACTCGACATAGACAAGAAGGGCAATACCAATGCCGTCCATGTGATTTTAACAGGTTAGTTGTCAAGCACCTCATATGATAATACTTGTAAGGGCATAAATCATGGTCGCATATCTTTAGCTTTTCACCATTTTCCACCTCATTCCCACAAATATTACAGACACAAACTTTTTTAATCCCTGCTGGTGGTTGACAAAAATCATCCCTAGTACAATTTGAATTCTCTTCAAACTCTCTGACTATTCTTTCAATAGTTGAAGAGCCCTTTTCATTAGTCCTAGTGGCATTCAGCCTCTCACACACTAAACAATCCTCATGGGGAGATGCAATTCCTACTGCCTTGCAGCTTGCACAGTACCAACTTTTCGGGGGAATCTCTTTGACAGCAGGCTCGATACAGGATACATGGTACATTTCCTCACATGAATCACATACTAGACAATTCCTCCCATCTGCTATGCCCCCACAACGCCAGCAAGTACAGACACTGTATACACCACAAGAATCTATTTTCTCTGATTTATGATGAAAATCAAATCCCTGGGTCAAGAACTGTTTTGCAGCCAAGAAATGTAAAATATTTCTCAGAACCAACTAAATCAGTATCTAAAATGAAGCTACACATTATTAATATAAATATTCCCCTAGCATAGATTGCTGCTCTCTGCAACTCCCAAAAACAAACCAATTTCACTATAGTAGGGCCTGTCTAGGAACAATTACACTATGCTTTCATCATCAGAAGCAATTCAATATTGGGGTTCATTAAAAGAAAAACACAACAAAATCCATGCATGGTAATTTATAAATGATGCAAATTTTGTACATGGCGTCAACGACATACTCAAAATCTAGTATCACAGAAAAGTATCTGCAAGTTGTGTATCTTACCTGTTCATTATAGCAAGTCAAAGATACATCTGAGAGGCCCTTTGCAAGAGAAATCAAATCATTGCCAATTCCTTGAAGCTTTTTCCAGACCTGAAAAAGAATGTTTCTGTTTTAATGATTGCCACAAGAAAGAAGACATGTCTTCATATGAAGTATTCACCATCAACAAACCGCACCTGGCATGTTGTAACTTTGCTATACATATGGCCAGCTATTTAAGTTTCAAGAACCATGCATTTAAAATAAGTTGAACAAATTTTGACCACTGCAGGCAACAAAAATTAATTGACATTATAATATCACAATTGACAGTAAAAAGTTGTGCTGGCCAAAATTCCCTATTAAAGTTTAAACTAAGATATAGGCATTATAGTTGGTATTCAAGTTTTAACTCCATATATTGCTAAGGTTTCTGACTTTGATAAGCAATTGCTGTGTGCATGTGTCAAAGTAGTGGAGACAATCCAGTGGAAATTACACAAGGAAAGCAAACAGAAGGCCTGTAAAGTGATTCATCTGAGAGTGACATTCAGTGATGAAATGCAGGCAAATCAGCATCTGAAATTTTGATCTCTCTTTCAATTTTCATAAAACTCTTGAGACATTGTAAAAATTAACACCATATTACATCCTTCAAAGTTAAGAAAACATGTTAGTGCATCAAACATCTAACATAACAATATAAAGCATATCAACACATTCAACCATGAGCTTTAATTTGTAGAGAAGCACGATTGCACAAATTACCAGTTGAATATCTGTAAAAAAAAGTGAAGGTGAACGTTCATAAGCTCCATCTTTCATCCTTGCGTTCATGATACTTAAGCCTATAAGATTGTCAACCTTCATTTCTCTGAAATTTTCAACCAGTAGCTTACACAATAAGGTGAAGTTTTCAGAAAGTATAATATTAAGGAAAGCATGCTGGCACTTCCTAGTGACAGGACAATGAGATTCATCCAAAGATTCACTAGATTTGAAATCCACATGTGCTTTAGCTGCATGAGTTCCGTTAGAGATCCACCTTGCTTGTGAAGAGAACTTGTGCCCATATTCATCACAAGTATCAGATTCCTATAAAACAACCAAAAAATACAAATAATAATGCAAAGAAATTAAAGAAGAATGCAACTGAGATGGCTGATATTGTTGGGAAATATGCCGTTTGGTAGGAAACAAACCTTGACAGGCATCATAAGTGCATCTCGGATGCAACCCCGGATACCACCTTCTTCATCATTTAATGACTGATGAATGCACTCGAGGATAACATTTCTGCACTGCTTATGTGAAACATCATCTGAACCATCCGAAGAAGCATGTCCTTCAGGGACACAATTTGGTGTTGGCTCTTTTTTGGCCTACAAGATACCATGTATAGCTAGGTTAAAAGAATTTTTGTTAAAGCAAAGGACCATAACTAGAGAACGACAGAGATAGATAAAAAAATTGAATAATGAATGTACTTTCAGAAACCACAGAGTTGTAAATCCAGCTCTTTTTTTCACCTTAAGTAAATAATATATATTTCCCAACGCTGCATAGTTAAATACATTTTCTGCTTCATTTCAAATCTCCAACGCAGGTTGGAATGGATCTAAACAGTATGGTATGGCATAAAAAGATCACCTTCACCTGTTCATGATGCCACTAGCCCCATAGTAAATAAATCCCACTACACAGTACACAGCTTTTGACTACACCATTGTATAATCTGGGATTACTTCGAGGCTAAGGCTGGTTTAGTATCTTTTTTTTTTTTCTTATTGTTGTCCAACAGTAAAATTTTATATTTATGGGGAAAAAGTTATATATATATTTTGAGTTTTCACTTGCTCTAACATTTTTCCCTGTAAGACATTAAGCAACATATTATAATAATATATATTTTAAACAACAATTAAAACCAAATTAGTGTGATACCATAGGCCCTTATTGATCCAGTACCCAAGAGGTAAATAGACGATATGAAATTTTAAGGTTTTTTTTCCTTTTCCTTCTGAGTTACAAATAATGATCACCAAAATAGCCACCAACAATTCATTATTTCAAACACCCACATTTTTTAGTGTATATTAATTAATAAGCCTCTATACATACCATTTGGTTAACAAAAATGGAAGAGTGGGAATAGAAATAAAGGTTCAGTCTGGCTACCAGTTTCTCATATCTAAAAAACAAAGTAATAAAAGCCCAGTTATCTTGGTTCTTTCATTCCTGGACTTCCATTTGCAGTGACATAACAGAACTTCAAGTTTCGAGAAAACTCAGTTTTAACACACTTTCACTTCAGTTAGAATATCCTGCATTTGAATGTGAAGTGTCTATGAACCCATCAAGGCACAGATGAGCTCACAAGCTAAAGGCATGCTTCTAAAAGGGCATGGGGGCAAATAAAGGAAGAGAAACATGCTAATACGAAATAGTTCCATAATTCCATTCCAATGGATGTTCCTCTCAAGTCTCATCTCAACACCTCTCCACTTTCTTCTCTATGTGACATTCTAGACCTCTCTCTACTATCTCTTATTTTATTTTCTTAACTTTTTATTCTTCAAGTTCATTACATAGTAAATACCCCTGCACTTGCAAGAAATAAAATCTGGACAGCTAAATTTCCTGGGAAAATGTTTGCTCCTTGTTCTTTCCCTTTCCTTTTCTTTTGAGTGAGGGCATGAATGGTCTGTTCCAATATATGTGTATTCAGAAATCTTTGCTTGATTTCTTTGCATAATGCATATAATTACAGAAGGTTTAAGAAGTTTAAATAGCTTATGTAGGATATGGACATACATCCTTTAAGCAATAATGTGATCTGACACTCTCCCATTTAAGCAACTCAAGTACTAGTATAATTTTGTCTTATTTATTACAATTGTGTTATATATCATTTAAATATAAAATATGATACATATTATTTTAAAAGATACATGTTTCACTTCACTTAGATGGATGCTTTCACCATGTGTCTGCCTGCCTGGGCTCCAAGAATCCTGGTGCTTAAGAAACTAATACTAGCATTGCCTCACTGGAAACACTCTGCTTCCCTTGGGCCATGAGATCTAGCAGCCACCATTAAAGAAATGGAAGGCTCTCAATTTTAACAGTTAAGTTCAATAACAATTTTTACTGTGACTGAAGGAGATTCGATTTTTCCTGTCACATTATGACCGACTCAGTGATCTCTTGAAATTAATAGAAGGCAACCACCAATATAATTACAAGAATGTATTAGGAGCAAAAATTTCCATCACCACTTTTTTTTCTCAATGCAAGATAAACATTTTTTATCTTCCTGCTACAGCCAAGCTGCCAAAGCCACTCTAAGCAACTAGCTATGTACAAAATACAAACACACCAACTCATTTTTCAGTCACAACCCTCAAGGAAAATTTTCCTTAGGCCTAAAGCTTTAGTCATTATTCTCATTCACAAACTTATTCTGGAATTTAAACAAGTTACTGGTTTTGTGCATGTAAAGCTTAAAAGCTTAGTTTATCCATATTCTTCTATGCAATTCACTATGTTTAATATAATTCACACAAATCTAAAATTTTGGCCTTGAACCCCAAAAACTACCAATAACATCTTGATGCTGAATAAGTACAGAGAAAAAGAACAGCAAATCCACTTTATCTATTGATTAATACACAATTAAAAAATAAATTTTTTGCACGGATACATGGATAGAGATATACCTGTTCTGCAAATTTACTAGCAGCTTCCACAGAACCTTTCCCCTCCTCTTGACCTTTACTCTCTGAGCTCCACCTGGTGTGCTTTCGCCTCTTGTACGTTTGAAAACACTTAATGGACTCTGAGCCCCCATCAGCACTGCTATTCTCAATCCTAATCCAAAAACCATTATTCACTTCTTCACTTTTCAAGCACTGAACTCTCTCTCCTGTGTCGTCATCATTACTTGTTCCCTTCCCACCACCCATCTCTTAATAGCAGAAAGAAGAGCCAATATAGCAACAAAACCCTAAATTAGAGCTTTTCAGCACCAAATTAGAGTTCAACTGGAACAAAAGATTCAAATAGTACAAGTACGAATGAATTATCAGATAGATAGATACTACGAGCATAACATCAATTCAAAAAAGAAAAGATAATTTAGCAATATTTTCTCTAATGGATATCACATGAATCCAAGTTCTCAGTTTAGGAGCCAAGAAAAATGCAGCAAATAAAGCTAATGGAGGATAAGAGAACAGAACGTTGCATTAGCCACTACTGCTACTTTCAGTTTAAAATTAAGTCAAATTCTTGCATGAGAGTTCAGTAAGAGTTGATTTAGCTGTTATAGCACAAAAAAGTTTAGGTTAATCTATCTTTTACTTTCTCGCTTTCTTTGACATTTTCTCGGTAAACAAAAAGAACGATAAACAAACAAACAAACAAACAAACAAACAAATAATAGAAAATCAAAGAAGCAAGAGAAGAAACGAGGAAACATACCTAAGTAGATGTTTCTGAGGCCTGGAAGCTGAAACCCTTAAATCTGAGAAGAACAAGTTGGTTGGCTTGCCGGAGAGAGGACTTTGTTCGCTAGTTGTAGGTCTTATTATCCGTCTATTTTTTAAAAAAAGTGTTTAGAACAGTCCCTTCGGCTTTCGCTCTTTTATTTCCCTTTTCTTATTGAATTTTTTTTTTATTAATTGCGCGACAGGTGGGCCATTCGGATCCGGAAGTGGGTAACCCTGATGTGACCCTGTTTTGTCACTGACACGTGGCGTCCATGAAATGAGTCCAGCTGTTGTAAAACTTCAAGTCTTCAACCGCCGTCGGGCTTTTAGATAATAGCGAACGGAGGATCCGATAAAATGGCTTATCAAATCTATTTAATATTTAATTTCGTTTTAAAATATGATTAAATTTTCGTTTTTAAATTACTCAAATTCATTTTATTTTTTTATTATTATTATTATCTGAAAAATATTGTCAACTCTTTTTATTTTACAAGTTTAATTTAATAATTTAAAATATAATGTAAAAATTAATTTACATTTTAAGAATTTAATAATTAAATAAATTATTTAAATTATATTTGTTTAATATATAAGATGTATAATAATTATTATCTTAAAATAAATATTTATATAATATTTAGTTTATATAGAAACACAACAATAAAAATAAATTTAAAAATGATCATTTTTAATTAGTGTTAGATTTATCATTTAAGAAGAATAAAAATTTGCATTCACATAATTAATTCAAAATTTACACTCACAAAATTTGCATTCATATGATTAATTCAAAATTTATACTCACAGAATTAATTCGATAATAAATACATCTGAATAAATATAAAAAATTTTAAATTTTATTTTTCTAATACTTAATCCCCCGCTTCCAAAGAAGTGAATAAGCTTCTCTCCTCTCTCAGTTCCATCGGATTGGCTACTAGTGTGCAACATAAAAAAAAATAGAGCATCTCAGACAATAAAGAAGAGAAAAAATTTATCCCCTACTGGTCATAGAGAAAGAAAGCTAAATGATAATATTAGATAGAATATATAATGATTAAATGCATAGTAACATCCACTAATTATTTAAATTAATCATTGAATACTTAAATTAAAATAAAAAACTATTAAACATTTAAACTCATACAAAATTTTAAAAACTAAATATAAGTTATGCATTTAGCTAAGCTAATGGCCACTTCTATTTTATTTTACTATTTCTGTCCCAGTTCTATTTTTAAGTTTTGAAAGATTTATTATTTAATTTTTAAGTGTTATAATTATTAATAAGTCCGTACTCTATATTTTTTTAATAAAATAATTCTCTATTTTTTTTCAGTTAAAAATAAATAAAAATGATAGAGAAAATTTTTAAAATTTAATTTTGCTATCAAATAAAATTTTTTATTTAGTCTATATATTACTATTATTAATAAATTATTTTTCATATTTTTATAAATATATTAAAATGTTTTTTTTTAAATCTATTAAAATATTTTTATATTTTTTCAAATTTATTAAAATATTTGTATTTTTCTATATTTAAATAATAAAAATAAATAAAATAATTATTTTATTAATGAAAAAAAAATATTTTAATAAATTTTTAAAAATATAAAAATTAACATAAAAACTAAATAATAAATTTCCTACAATTTTTCTTTGACAATAAATTTAAATTCATCCTTCTACCATATGTCAAGAGCCTAAACAAAGTCCAATTTAAAAATTCAGTCCAAATTAACTCCAAAAATTTGCAACGTGGACAAATAAACCCGTATTATCAAATCCTTTGCGGTTGAAATGCATTGCCCCTACAAAACAATAAACAATTGTAAATTAACATTTTGCTAAATAACACCTTGTACACGTGTTAAAGGAAATAATAAAAAGCATTATTCATCACTTTCTCTCTCTATTCTATTCCTTACTCTTAAGTCAAACATAATTCTTCAATTTTTTTTTAAAAATACCAACTTTATCTCCACTTTTAATCCATTCACGTCGCCACCCATCTCTAAAATCTCAGTGTGTATTTCCCTTTCTTTCAAGCTTTTTGATTTTCTTCACTTTATAGTTATTTTGTTAGGAGTTGGTCTTGTGAAGTTAGTATAAGCATTTGAAATCCTTTTTGACCACTTCTAAAAAAAAGTCCATTTTAAAAAAAAAAAGTTTAAACTTTCCTGAGATTGGACTAAAAAAATTGGGCTGCGACCCAATTCTAAAGTACAAAAAAAAAAAAGTCAAGGGTGAGACTAGAAAGAAGGTCATGAAGTTTCCATTACAACTTGATTAATTATGAGGGAGGATTTTGACACTGGAAGACTTGAAGACAGAACAATGATTTGGATGCGAAAAGGAGGCAACATCCCCAAACTTGAACCACCCCTTTTGTTATGCTCTCAGCTTGTATATTTTCATCGGAATGGGAATTATCTTCGTCATCAAACTCACATTGCTGGCCTCCTTTTGTTATGCCGAAATCATTAAAGAGTTAAACAAAATAAAATTAAATATAGAAGTTAGTTTATTATTTTTAAAATAAGTGAATTAAGTAGTTTATTTCGTAAAAGAATCGAGAAAATAAATAATAAAATTTCTTTTTTATGTCCATTGAGTGCTAACGATGAATTTTAAAATGGTTTTCTTGTCGTAATGAATGGACAAAAAATATATAGCAATCTATATTTTCTCTATGAGTTGTACATATGCAGTTTCTGAGAAATTCAAAAATAACTTACAAGAATGATTACGGTATAAAAAAAATACACCTTCTTTTGGATAAGAAGAAAAAAAAAAAAAGAGTGAGGATAGATATCAAATCAAATGGACAAGCTCAAGGTATTCGTTTCTCACAAATCAAAATCTTCCAGATAGAATGTTGGCCTTCACCTGTGTCTCGAAGAGCAGGCTCCCAACCCATGGCTTTTGCTATCTCTTGAAGTTCATCCATCACAGATACAGTATCACGTATGTAAACAATTCCACCATGTCTTAGTATCCTATCCATCTCAAGCATTATACTCGAAATATTGCATTTGTGCCTACCACAGAATAAAATAAAATTTTCACATTTATATTTACTCTCCACAAGTGAAACAAATGTGGCCTCATACCTTTTCTGCTCGACAGAGAACAGACCTGCTGCATGTAACAGGTCATATGTTCTGGGATAAGTATCAAAGGGCTCGCACCTGGGAAACAAAATTTTGAGAACTCACAAGTCCCAGTAAGAAATCAATCAAAGACAAAGACAAAGCAATCAAAGCATCCTAAAGCAGCTAAGTCAAAACTAAGTTGGCAATCCATGTTTCCAACTTCCAAGCATATGGGTTAGAGCTAAATGTCACCGCTACAAAAATAAGTTTAAGATCGCCACCATAAATTGTTGTCTTATATACTTTAACTATAGTTATAAGTTAATAGCAACGGTTTGAGAACCGTTGTATTTACCTCCGCTGCTGAGTAGAAGACGGCAATTTATTTACTTTTTCGTGATGGATAAAAAGTGCAGCTAAAAATTATAATTTTATTTAACATAAAGTAAATATTTTATTGAAGTGTATTATTATATATAATAAAAGGGTGAATTTTCTTTATAACAATTGCTTTAATAGTATTAAGACAATAATTTTATGATTGATGCTAAGATACTGATGTCTAAAGCCTAAAATGTAATAGCGTGTGTATTGTCTATACCAGTCATGCATCGCTCCTATAAGCCCACGGTCATATATAACAGGCAAGGTATTGAACCCACTGACAGGAACAACGTTCATAACCCAGCAATCAATCTGGAGATCATGTAATGCTGCTGCAAACCTGCAATATTCAAAATGACCAACAAATTGTACAGAATCATGATGTGCATTGCTCCATCCTCTATATGAAATCAATAGTCACATTATATATGTAGAATT
Organism: Manihot esculenta; assembly: GCF_001659605.2. Classification (NCBI taxonomy): domain Eukaryota; kingdom Viridiplantae; phylum Streptophyta; class Magnoliopsida; order Malpighiales; family Euphorbiaceae; genus Manihot; species Manihot esculenta. The sequence continues at coordinate 13,345,328 of NC_035162.2, read as the reverse complement.
CAAATGTAATCCGTGAATGATACCCCCCAAATCCAGCCCTCATGTCCATCACATTTCGGAAGTTCATTTCTTTCCATCGGAAAGCATTAACATAACTTTCTATTATTTCGTTCCAATATTTTGACTCTGCCTTGAAGAGCTCCTTTCTGGATATTGAGGCATCCATTATTGTGCTCTGCAGTCTATCTGGTGGATAATGAAGGCGCATAGGCCACGTAGTAACATTGGCCCCATAACCATTCTCAGGCAGTAGAGTGATGCATGCCCTCAAGCTGACATACCTGCAAAAGCATCATAGTTCTTGTACATTATCGTTTTAAACTAATTAATGTTACCTTGGTCCTCTTTCTTACATATGCGTATATGTGTCTTAATCATTGATTTACACTCTAAACCATTTTCTTGTGATATTCAAATGATCTTACTCTAAACGTTTCTTCCAATGCATGGATTTACAAGAGATGATAAGTAACTGGTATTTGTAGTATTACCAAGTTGGCAAGTTGCAGTCATCAAATGCCCAACTTAATTAAACAGAACTGAAAAAGATTGGATTAAACAAAAGAACTTCTAAGGAAAATTTTAATAATTCTACTTCTTGTAAGTGTTTGCATATATAGATAAGCCTGAACATGAATGTAATTTTGGACCAGGATATACCAAACATTGTCTGGAGCATCACTAGAGTTGCACAGTGGAGGTTGTGCCCCAGCATCGCGATTAAGGTAGCAGCTGTTGTTTAATGGCTTCTGCCATACGGCAATGTCTCCTTCCTTCTTTACCAATTCCCAACAAATGCGACTAGTAAGGTCCTGCATTTCTGCACTAACATTGCAAGGGAGACAATCCTCGTGAACCTCACCTTTTACACTACCCAATTGAAACAAAGATTTAAGGATCATACTTGTAGTATAGAAAGGTACAAGGAAGAACTGGCCATGATTATAGAGATATTGTAATAAAGACAGTGAGACTCCAGAACAGAATAGCCAAGAACTATAACATGATTGCCTACCTCTCCATTGTTCCTGCAGATTGGCTTCACGTTTATACACGAAGTATCCTCCTGCCCTGAGCATTCGATTGGTCTCGAGAAGCAAAATTCCATCTGTATTACAGCCAAGGAAAGAGATTTTAATTAGTGTGAGTAGTTGGTGGGTACATTTGCTGATAGGTTCAAATAACTAGCTCACATTGAACACAAAAGAATGACTAGAGTCTCATGCTTATAATTAAGTAGGTTGGAAAAAAGTACTACCATCACGAATCCAATCAATTCTACATCTTGAACAATGTATCAAATCAAAAGCTTGGCTTGGATACAACAAACGACGGGAAGCAAATACTGCAGCCATGGCAGGAACTCCACGCTCCAGTGCAACTTGTATCTGGTTCTCATGGGCATCTTTTGGCGCTATTGATAGAGTGTTCACATTGCGCTGTAGCAGAAAGGCGGCAAAACTTGCTACTCCACAATCAATGTCTAAAGCAACACGGGTGCGTTGGCCAAATGCAATATCAGGAACCATCTACGCATTGAAATCATCAGAGTGTAATGAATATGATGCCGAGAAAAGTAATATAACTAGTGGGAATTGCACGGTAATCCAACCTGTGAAATCTGGTTCAAATATTCATCTGGGCCATGAATAAACTGTGATCCACCTCCTGGAAAAATTAACTTATCCCCTTTCTTTTTCTTCCAATTCTGGCCATCCTTATCTTCAACAAGACGTGTATGAGGCACATTGTTGAACAGCACCTGTCACTAGACAATACCATTATTGGCCCAAAGGGGAAAAGAAGAAGAGGGAGAACTTTGCTTACAATCTGAACTAGACCAAATTGATAACAAAACAAAAGGAAATTTACTTAGCTATTTTCAGAAGTTCGAACTGTTGTAAAGAAAGAGAATGAATAAATAATTTTTCTACACATTACCTCGTCTCTACTCCTGGGCCAGGGTATGGATCTCTTGTACCCTTTGGGCATTGGCACCAAGCAATTCAGTCCCTTGCCTTCTTCAGGACAATGCCTTTCAAACCTTTCCACACTGCCACTCAGATTCAGCCTTGTAATCTCCTCTACATTGTCCAAACAAGGTATATAGTCGCTCTTCGTCTCTTCACACATCTTGTACTTCTTATACTTAAGTCTAACTCCAATGGCAACATTCTCTTCTTTCTTCTCTTCATCTCTCCAATCGCTTAAATTCCTCAGCTCCTCCACTGCACTCGAATCGAACTCCCCAGTGTCAAAATCCACTGCCATCGCTCCAGTCTCATCCACTATCCCGATCCTTGGCCCCACCGTTAACCACGGTGGCGGCGGCTGCCGTTGACTTGAATTTGAGGATGATGTCGTGGTTGGGGGCGGCGAAGGTTGTGGTGAAATAGATGATGATATGGAGGTGGTGACATCGCCAACAGCGGAGGAGGAGGCAGAGGAAACAACGGATGGAATGAAAGAAGGGGGGTGGTAAAAGAGGGCGATTAGAGAGAGGGAGAGAAGCGAAAGGGCTGCAATTTTGACAAAGTTAGGACCTTTGACGATATCCACGGAGGCGGTGACTATATCGGCGGGTTTCATGGCTTGCGATAGAACTGTAACCTGAGAGGACAAAAAGATTAGCGGCGCCGGCGAAGAAGGGTAATGATGGAGATACGAGTCCCCGGAGGTGGAGGAACGTAGACGGTACGACGGGGATTAAGTTAAGAAGACTGGAGAGGGAATCTCATGGGAAGAAAGTAAGTGAGCGTTTTGAATGCATTTGACAGTTGGTGCTTTGGATTGAAGTTGGTGAGGAGCGCACGTGGACTGTGCTGTGGTTGGGTGATTGGATGGGTCCCAGTGGAGATATCTCTCTCTATATCCAAATGTACAGAGCCAGAGGGTTCTGAAATGCGTGTCTGAGTCTTAGGTGGCAACATAGGAAGGGAAAAGTTGTCTGATGCGGATCATTGGATTGTAGAAGAAGACGGGAAATATTTATGCATAATAATTAACGATTAATATAGTGTGAAAATGACAAATCACATACCAACTACCCAATCACATCGAGGTTCCTTTTTCTCTTCTCTGCTGTAATGTAACAATACAATCCGCCTTCTTCTGCGGATGCCTCCCCATCAAGGGCGAGGTTTTATTTACTTCAATAATTCTTTTTTGTTTTTTGCAGGCTTAGAACGTGGAATCGGGGTTTTTGTTTTTTGATCTGCTTTATTTAGTTGAAGAAATTATTATTTAATTTTTTATAATTAAAATTCATATTAATTTTTTCTTAATTTAATTTGATTTAATTTTTAAAAATATTTGAATTTTTATTTTTAAATTATTCGATAATGATGACCCTTAAATGAGTCCGCCACATTCACGTGCTTGATCCGTGTACCATTTAAGTTCGGAATTTTATTTTATGTATACTCAACATTAGCCCTCTGTCTGCATCGACACCTTTTCTAGATTTCTTTCTATAGCCACTATTGTCTTTTTGTTATTGTTTTGATTACATGTCTTTGTGTCACTTTTTTCATTGCGTTTGAGTTTAGGCAATCCTTGTTTTAGAAAGCAACCGATTGAGCGACAGCAGCAACACCTCCTGTTTCTTCGCCAAATGATTTTAAGGTTTAGCTAGTTAGTTCTTGGGTCGTACTTTATTAGGAGAAGGGATTTTTTGGACCATAGATTATTATGAACTTTTTATATATACTTGTAATGTATTTGGGACTTAGACCCTTTTTTTTAATGCAATCTTGACATTTGAAGGAAAAAAAAAATCACATCAGGCATAGTTGGGTAATTTTCACATTTTGTTCTTAGAATTTTAAGTGTTATTTGATATTAGGCTTTAAATTTTAATTTATTATATAAAATTTTTTTAACCTACCTAGTAATACATTATATAGCTGCAAATGCAATAAAATTTATAAAATTTGAGACTAGTTCTGGAAGGCTAGCCACAAGTTAAATAAAAAGCAAAATATTTCTCCAATAAAGTTTTGCAACTATATCAATAGTTCTATTACCGTTGTAATGTATAAGTTCAAAAGAAAAATCACCTAATTGAGAGCACAAAAATCGAATAGATGCAATAGTAGTCATAATATCAAAATGTGATGAGAAAGTCACATTAGATAACGTTGCAAATAGAATCTCTAAATTAATGGCACCAATAATTGACTGTGAAATTGCAAACTAAAACTAATTAAAGAGTCTCAAGGACAGCATAAGCCTCCGCAGCTAATGGAGAATAACTCCAAAACACATTTATCTACTCCATCTATTAAAATATCATTACAATTGTGAACCACCACAGTAATAGTAGTCGGAGAAAATTGACTTTTCCAAATAATATCAGTGTTATATTTTAGAGTTTCACGAAAAGGAGTTAACTAAACAAAATTGGCGTTGAAAACTGCACAATGAAAAAGTAACAAAAATTATATATTATCTATGCTCCACAATGCTAATAGCAATGCCAGATGAAGTAGCTAAAGGACCTGGAAGGATAAATTCAAATACTCTCTTGTTTTGTGCCTTTCATATATGCCATAGAGTAAGAGCAATAAGTTGCATGATAGCATTACAATTTGGCTCAGTCTTAAATTGATTCTAGAAGGTCTCCCACCAAACAGAAAAACTTGAAAAATCAACAAGTACACGTTTATAAGTGCAAGGGCTCAAAAACTAAGTGGCTCTAGCGTAGGGACAAATAAAAATAGTGTGTTCAAACGTTTCGAGTTGTATATAATAAAAGAGACACTCAGAAGAAGTTTGAATGCCATGTAAAACTAAATTATAGAAACTTTAAGTTTAGGCTGCTCTTGAAAAGCCCATGTCTTTTGCCATTTCAACTTCACGATGATAGTCGAAGAGGAAGGGAGCAAGATAAAAGCCTAGATATATGATTTTTGTATGAGACACTTCTAGTCTGATTTGACACTGTACTGTTCATTTTCTCAAAGTGCTAGACCAAGAAATCTGGAGCACTTATAAGAGCCACTGAAATATAGAAAATAGTCCTAATATAAGACGAAGGAAAAAAAATATTGCACAAATTGATGATTTTAATTTAAACTATTTTAATCTATCAAATCTATCACAAAATTAACATGAACAGATAATATTATTCTGAATGACATTCTCAATGACACGAGACAAAATAAAAATAGTTTGATCTTATGTGATTAAATAATTCATCTTAAGTGTTTATTAAAAACCCTCTTCCCAGGAATTTGGCATTACGTTTACTTTAGCCTACATGTCATTCTAAGTTGACCTTAAAGCAATATAACAATATTATTATTCTTTATAATAATATATACTTTACCCACATGAAATTGATCCAATAAAAAAATTGCGGACGGACTTAATTCTTCACAAAACTTCTGAATCACACACATAAAGCCAAAATGAAATAAAAAAATGGCAGCATTGGATCTCCCTTTGAAGACAACGTCGCCCCCTCAACGCAGCGTTTGCAGCGCCACAACCCTCCATTTTATTTTTTATTTATTATGGTTGTTCTCATTCTTTGTTCTGGATGAGTATGCTTTTTGACTTAAATAAATTTATTTATATACATTGTTATTTGCGATTGTTTGTATTTATAATATTTATGATTTAGAAATTTCGAATCGATTATGTAAATTAAATCGAATTTGATTTGATTTAATTTAATTTAATTTTATTTAATTTTATTTTATAAATCATATATTATTTAATTTAATTTGATTTTCATTTTAAATAAAAATTTAGTTTTCATCTCTCCTAATTAATATCTAGATATAATAAAATAATTTTTTTTATAGTATGGTTTTATAGGATATAGCATTTCATAGTTTTTAAATTTTAATTTTTTTTTATTGTTTAAGACTATTTTTTAAAGGTATTTGGAAGTTTCTAAGAGAATATATTTTTATTAGTGGATTAAAATTAAAAAATTTTAGCAATTTTTAAAAATTATTCAAAACCTCATTTTAAAAAATTATTCTCTCTCAAGCACAAATTTAAGGTTTTTAAACTTTGTAAATCTTTTCACTACTTTGAAAAAACCTCCTCTCAAAGAAAGAGATCTATGGGTGTTAGCAGTTTTCTTATGTTGTAGAATGAGGAAGCAATGTATGTGTTTCTCGAGAAAAGTTGAGGTTTTCTTTGTTAGGAGAGAAAAGAAATAAAAAAGAAAAGGGAGAGAGGCCTACGTTAAAGAGAGAGAAAGAGGAGGAGGAGGATGGGGAGAGATGAATGAGTGAAGAGGAGAAATTTCGATCTACTTCAAGTTTTTCCATCACTAAATGGCAAATCTATAAAAATTTAACGTGTAATAAAATATAATTATTCTTTTTAAAATACTGCTTCGTGATTTTTTACTTTTCATTCACTAATTACTTTATATAGAATTGCTTACATGAAATTAGAAGTATCAATTGTTGGATTCGGTTTAAAAATAAAATTTTCATTCACTAATTATTTTATATAAAATTGCTTACATGAAATTGAAGGTAACAATTTATCGGTTTGATTTAAAATTAAATTGAATCCAATAAATTAAAAATTAAAATTGTGGTATTTATGAAAATCAAATCGAATTGATTTTAGTCAGAAATCAAATCGAATCGGTCTGATTCGATTTGATTTGATCGATTTAAATTTTTAATATTTTTTTTACAATTTATTTTTAGTATTTTAAAATTTAATTGAAATATTTTAATTTTAATATTATCTAATTTTTTTATATTATTAAAAATAATATATTATTATACTAATCTATTTGATTTAATTTTTTTTATCAAATTGAATTGAATCGAAATAATTAAAATGTGTAAAATTAAAAATCAAAATAAATCGAGATTAATAAAAAATTAAATTAAAATTTTAAATTAATTCAATTCGATTAATTTTTTAATTTAAATTAAATACTATTCTCCTTTACATTAAATTTGGTATATAATTACTTGCTAAATATTTCTTGATTTTTTTAATTGGAAATATGATAAATCCAAAGTGTAATAAATAAAAAATTGTAAGATTTTTTTTTATAATAAATTGAGATTTTAAGATTGATATTAGATAATGCTTAAAGTCTAAATATCGCCCGTGATATATGTGGTTGATATTATAAATAGGGACCTATGATGTATGCAAATTTCTCTCCTCGAGAGAGAAGAGTTTGAAAATTCCCTTGAGCAAGGGATTCAAGGAAGCTGCCAGAGTTTGGCAATTTTTCTAAGCGTGGAGCTATATGCTTTATGCTAAAGGAAAATGCGTGGAACCCCCTTTTGTCAAGGGTTCTCTCTCCTTCTCTATGGTATACAGGCCCAGATCTCGATAGTAGCTCCAAAAACCCAATCAATAATTTGATAGGTACAGATGAAAATTTACTCTGTTTATTTTTTGAAAATAATTTATATTTAAAAAATATTTTTTAATTATAATTTATTTTATATTATTTAATTTTATTTTAAAAATTAAATATCTTAATAAATTTATATATAACTATTTTAATAAAATTATCAATCGTGTAGAAAAATGATTTCTTTTTTTAAATAAAAGAAAGTTATTTTTTACTAAATTATAGAATATTTAACTAGAGGTCTCAAATCTAAATATAAAGCCATTTTAGAATTTAGGAAGATCATTTTATCTCGTTAATAAAATTAAAATTCCATTTACTTAAAATGAAAATAATAAAAAAAAATTAAAAAGTCAAAGAATATATAGAAATATATTAGTCAAAATTCTATAACATCATTTTCTTTCTCTCATTTTTCTTTTAAATATTTATTATGATAACGTCTCTTTGGAAATTTCAAAGTCGGCCCCACATATAAATAAAGAAAGCCTTCCTAGAGTATTCAAGAAAACTACAGTAAAATTGATGTGTCTTTATTAAAAAATAGTAATTATTCTCTTTTAAAATTATTATATTGAATGGAGTATTTAAAGGTAGTTAGAGAAGTTGCGGAAAATTACATTCACAAACTTTTCTTTAACCAATAAATTAAAATTAAAAGTAAAAGTATATTATTTCTCTTACGAGGACTTTGACCCGTACGGCAACGTACCATATACTTTCCTTCCGCGAAACTCCAAAAGACTTGTCCCTGGCCGTATCTACTACAGTAACATTGATGTGTCATATTGTGACAACAATTGTAAATAATAATAAAAAAAAAATATAAAATTTTAAAGAAAAATATAATTTGATTTTTTTATTTTTTTTATTTTAATATTTATAGTTTAATTTATATTAAAATAATATTTATAATATTTTAAATTAAAATAAAAATTATATTATAAAATATTAATTTAATACAAATTAAATCACATATTTTAAAATAAAAATAAATTACATTATAATACATTTTTTAAATTTTTATTTTTTAATTAATAATTATATTTTAATTATTATATCAATATTTTTTTATTATCTGCATAATATGCATGTACTATTTTAATATAAATAGAATATTAGACATTAAAAGAAAAATAAATGGAATCATACAAATTTTTTTAATATTTTTTAAAATTTTAATAATCCCCTCTTCTAATATAGACTCCATTCACTGCATCTATTTTTTACTATTTTTTAATAAAATCGTCAAATTACAAGATTAAATTATTTATCGAGGATTCAATTATATTTAATTAATCTCTTAATAGTATAAATTAAACTATTTATAGTAAATATATTAATTAATTTCTCTCATTTTATTTTAAAAATAATTTAATATATTTATTATAGTTATATCATATGTTTTTAGTTAAATGGATAAAATTTTTATTCATTTTACGTTAAAAATTTTTTTTATGAGACTGCACTCTATATATTTAAATATCAGTCACATAAATAAAAACTCTTTTACTCTATAATAAAAAATTTTCTCCTCGATCGAATAAGATTCTTTATCATAATGAGCAAAATCGAATAATCTAATAATGCTTCTTAGACTCTCGAATACTAATTTAATCTATCATTTGTATAATCCTCACCTATCAAAAAATAAGACTCTTGATAAGAGAATTATGAGTCACAAACAGCTTTATTTCATTGATACTAAGTTATCTCTATTCAATCCAATAAATCCTTTTTAAAACTGAAAGTTCTGGATTTTGGATCTAGGCAATGCGAATTATATTTAAAAAAATAGAGCAGTGTTTAGATTACCATTAATCAAGCCAATTTCATTTCAAGATTCCGGAGATATACATATGATGGATGACATTCATTCAGACTTGCATGAACTTGCTGTGAGATGATGCATGGAGACTGCTCTGTAAATGGACACACAGACACTCAAATTTATAGACACAGCTCAGAAACAGAGAAATTGACAAGAAAACTCAGCCATGCACAACTAAAAATGAAGATTAAGCAGGAGCTGGATGGTTAATTAGCATGCAACATCATGTTCTTGAATTCTTGAAAATCAAGGACTCCGTCCAAGTTTGTATCGTACACGTAAATCATACTCCTACAATCTTTGCCACTCGTCTCATCCCACAAACCCAGCCTCGCCAATACGCTTTGAAGTTCCTCGCAAGAAATGAAGCCATCCCCATTAAGATCGAACACGTTGAATGCTTTAGCTAGGTCCTGTTCTTCATCTTTCTCCTCTAATATTTCATTCTTGTCGTCGTTTTGCTTAGTTATGGAGTCGTAGAATAACAAGAATTCATCGAAGTTGAGGCTCGTTTTTCCCACCGAATACTCCAGCTCCTTCAGGCTGAAATTGACCCCGATTCCTTCCAGAAGCCAATTAAGCTCCTCCAGACTCAAGAGACCGTCGCCATTTTTGTCAAGCTTTTGGAAAATCCTGTGCAAGTCTTTGGTGTTGAGCATATTGCAGAGACGTCGCCAGAACACTAATAAATAGTTTGGATATCGGTGCAGACCATTGACTTCAGCTGATGTTTAATAAGATTGCAGAGTCCTGTATATTTATAGACCACGTAGGAAGAATAATGTTAGCCAATCACAATCATTAGCAATTTTCCTTTGCGTATTGAAGATATGCTCAAGGAAGTTTGCAGGAAACTTCGTGGGAAGAAACAGATACATTTCTGAAGATTGACAAATCTTTTGTAATTTTGTTCTAAATAGAAAATTCATTATGAAAAATTTAAAAATATAATTCAGAAACATATATATCCTCGCATTTCCAATAATAGAAAGCCAGATATAAGACTGTGTCCTTGTCTTGTCCTGATACAATGGAAGAGCTCCAGTGAATTCTGGGAAGTTCCGTGTTCGTTCACAAGAAGGAAGTTCTATTTAGTTTGGCATTTTGTAGATTTCAGGAGCTCGTGAGGTCCAGAAGAACCAACAATGGCCGATCGTTTTGGTGATATTAACGTTTAGCTGATGGTTCGAAGGACACGTAGCTTCAGCTGGTTCTTTTGGATCGGAGCTAGGATACAAGATATGGGCAAAATCTGTTTCTTTTGTCGGTTTTGTTTTTGTTTCTTTTTTCATTACTTGGTAATAATTACCAAGATTTCCAGTTGGGTCATTTTACAACTCTTCAATGCTATGAAGAGCCATCAAATCCCCCAGCTTAACCCCTCCTTCTGCTGCATTGCATTGGTCAAGTCAACAAGGTTCATGGAGATCCCTGCTTTTGTTCCTTGCTAATTGCTACTATTACCAAACTTAATTACAGCAACCTTTAAAGTCTTTTTAATTTGTTGTCCTGTGATATTACAGCCAAGCAAGCAAAATTATCAGCACTGATGCTATTTTTTCTTGTCAAAAAGTTCTCATTTTGTATTAGATTATCCAAAATAAATTGAAGTAGCAATGATGATGATCCACCCAGAGAAATTAACATAATGGAAGAAAAAGAAATTTAAATTGAATAGTTATAAATTTAAAATTACAAGAATTGAATAGTTAAGATTTTGATTACATGAAAAAATTGGGGATAAGGACATCTTCAATAGAGAAAAGGACATCTTAATCATTTCATACACTATTAACCGCTAGAATAACAAGGGCTTCTCAATCATTTCAAACATTAAAGATATATACTAATCAGTGTGAGGACTAAATAGTGTTTTTCTTTTTTTTTTTTTTTAAAAAAAAAACTTGATTTCCGCAAAAATCTTACAGGAATAAAGAGAGAAGTGAAAAATGCATAGTATATTAAAACTTGCAAATCTTCTGTTTGCTTTCCATTTTTAGGACTAGAAAAGCTCAACTTTGCTGATATGCATGAAAAACCAACAAATCATCTCTCGCAAAGGCATCCTCATTAAACAGGAGTTAAAACAATTATTTTTAAAAATAAAGAAAACACACACAAGCCCAGCAAAAGCTTCCTCTGTAATCTCAATGCATAAGGCCAATTCAGAAATGGAACTTGGAATATGCACATGCTACAGAGATATTCATGCAGGAAAAGCTTTCTTTTTTTTTATTTTGAATCAGCAGGAAAAGCTTTTTGATTGAACATATTCATGCATTATTATTCCTTCAAACAAACAAAATGAATTAAGAGAATTGAAATCCAAAAATGAGTAAACGAATTGGAAAACAACAGCAATGCTTACAACTATTTATAGCCCGATGTAAATAACAAAGGCATGGCACTAAAGGAGCTCCATAAATGGTTTGGATATTGGATGAGCATGGAAAACTTTTACTTGAAAAGAGATGATGCTATGTCTGTATAAATTCGCCTTCAAGTCAAACTTGCCAGGCTCACTATTATGCTTCTCAGGCTGCTCAATTTTATTGATTTTGAAGCCCCTAATCCTTATCTCCTCAGGGACTGAAGTATCTTTGCGGTAAACATTTTGGAGGATCCAACCTTTGTTCTGCAAGGTACCTCCTACTTTTACCTGTTTAAATGTTTGCCAATGGAAACATAGGTGTTATGGAATCAGTTCTCAAGGAATTGGCTTCCACACAAGGAACACAATTATCAGATAAATGGATAATTTTGGTATTGAAGTACAATTCAAGAAAATAATTTGTATTTAGACATGGGAAAATTGCTAAATATGAACCGATATACCTCTGATTCATCAACAGATTCTATCAGAAGACCTCCATCCAAGGACAGGTCTTCAACAAAGACATTAAGACCCTTAATGGCCATCGTAGATCTTTGAGAGATGGAGCAGCTTCCGCTAACTTTATTTTTGACATCTGAAAACTTCAATCCCCATTTTGGATTCCATGTGGTTCGAGACCACACTTCCACCTCTTGCCCATTAAACACCTGGTGAACTGGACCATCCACTTGGACACCAGCCTAGAGCAGATACACTGAGAGAGCGAGACAGTATGAAGACAAGTTCAAAGTAAATATACTGAAAGAAGCAAATTTATCTTTCTGAGAATGAGGCTGTTTGCAGGATAAACAGCCATTTCTCCAGAGGTCGCACTGTGATATGGATTTCCCTTAGGTACCTTAATTAAACTAAATTAAATAAGACAAACAATAAGCTGGCAACCTAAGCTCAAAACTTTATTCCCCCACAATCAAAAACATTTCGTTCAATGATACAATAAAATATAACTGTTATGAATTCAGTAGTCAATCTACACTCTGTCCTTAAGATAGTATTCCATTGCTCTGTTGTGCTCTCTTATTCTCATGGCCAATGATGGGATAGCACTGAACCTATACTGTGTCCTTAATACAGTGTTTCATTACTCCCTCTCATTCTTCTGGCAGCTGACAGGACATGCAAAAAACCAGCCAGCCTAGGAATTAATTCTCCATACGGGGAATACTAATATCAGATTCCTTTGTAAAAATGCAAATCTCAGTGGCATAATGACACTGTGATGGCAAGAATATATTCCTTACCATCTAATTTCAATTATTGACCTCGCTTCATAATCTATCTCGCTGTGTTTTTGGACAGAAGACACAACCCATTTTCAAAGCACAAATAACTAAGGAATGAGATCCTGAAGGGGCTCCTACATGTAAGATGGACATAACTAGAGAACCATCTTTAGTACCTTTCACTAATTAAATTAGAATTAAACGGTTGGAAAAATGGTGCATTCAAATGCATACATTAAAAACATCTAAAACACATCATTTTACTTATATCAACTATGTATGGATAAAAAAAAAGCACCATCAACCTTGCTGTAATAGAACTGCTTATAACTTGACATTTAAGCTTTAACTTAAGCAGGTATAAACAGCATAGCGCTGAAGTAGATATTAGGTGCAAATATTATCAGCCAGAGAAAGAAATACCTAAGTATCCAATTTAAACCTTCAACATCATTTTCTGAGCAATTTGAAAGTGAAGTGACACTCACTCGAATTCACAACCCATTAAAAAGGGTATCTCAGTTAAATTTTGTATGCTTATTAATGAAAATTCTTTTGCATCTCAAAAAAAAAGTTAAATTTTGTACGATGCAAAATAATGTAAACATCGCGATCAAACAAATTCTACCACTACAGAACAAAAGATTAACTTTATATAATTTTCCAGAGCCTTTCCGATCTCCAAATGAACTTTGAAGACTAACCGTGTCAAGGCTTCCTACACTTGCTTCTTAACCTTTTCTGTATCTTCATCAGCACATTCCAAATTTTAGAAATTTCCTAAAGCAACAGTTATGGTTACCAAGAAGGATTGTTCTTCACAGGTGCATAAGCAAGCCATGTATCCATCACCTTAGCAAGGAGTATAACAGTAATAAAAGCACCTTAGCGACCTGCATGCTCAAGCCCATGGACAAAAATTTGGATGCTATTAGTTAAATTTATTTTCCTCTGGAAAAGATAGTTACTGTAAATCCAGCCCTTGCTGATGGGGGCAATGTTTTTGGATAATCTTGCATCATACATTCAAGCTGAGTTGAAGACTTGAATGACGTTTTTCTGACGTCTTTGTATCTGCAGCAAGTACGAATAAAAGACCTGACCTAATTAACCTTGCTTATGCAGTAATAAGAGGTCCCAAAATTGAAATAAATTTCACATGTACTAATATCCATAAATTAGAATCAAGCAAAAATTGGACTATTATTCCACTATGCCAAGGTAGAAATACCTTTCAAAGTTTATTATTTAGCCAAAAAAAAATATTACCCAAATAGAAAGTAGCAGAAGAAAGCATTACTTTGGGTTAACAGACTCCATAATAGCACCTCCTGTTTTCTTGAGCTCCTCAATATAAGGACCAAGTTCCAAAATCAACTGCAAAGAAATGGAAGTTTAAGGCAAAATTCCAAGAGTTCAACAATTTGAAAACATTGCAATGTATAGCCTAATCACCATCTTAAGATTATGACAACAGCAACAATTTGAATAATACCTTATATACATCACATGAATAACAATATATATTTTTTAAATAATTACAGTATATACTAACTCTGTCATTGCATCATCAATAAAATATGAATTATGTAATTTACTGTAAGAATGATCATTTCCATGCTTCTATAGTTGGATTTAAATCAACATCAATGCCCATCTTGTGGGGTTAACAGACAATTAAACTTTTACACCCTCTCAATCATGATGGAAGGCAGAGATGAAAAGAATTAAAGGATCCTGTTCTATGGTTCTCCTATGTATCAAACCCATTTGCATTCTATTATCCAGTAAATGAAATGGGTCCAGTACAAGCTTGTGAAATCCATATCAGCTGGCTAACTATTATGCCTAGCATCAATATGAATTGAATGATAAGACCATTCTATAAAACATTAGCAGAAATTTTAGCTGAGTAGAGACTCTGTGATATAGAACATTAGCAGAAACTCGCATAGATATAACGAGTACAAAAATACTTTTGTGTCATAAAATTACTTGGTTTATACTTCCCAGGAAAGGAGAGTAGCCTGTTTCACAGTTGACAGGAAAGGAGAGTAGCCTGTTTCACAGTTGACATCTCCATCAGGATACCCAGACGCTTTAAGCAGAGGATCAAGCTGATTGTATTCAACATTAATCACCATCAACCGTCCTGGACAATCAATTTTACTTGTAACATGAAATAGTGATACTAGAATATATATTTGTTAATAGTTATTGCATATGTATATGTGTATATGCATGTCAGTGAGTTTGCAAAAATCTCTTAGGAGATCAAAAATTGCATCCAGAAGGTCTAAGATAAATACTGTGAGACTGTTCATCTCACGGCAGCAACAAGAAGCATTACCTTTGATAATTAGGCAACATGTGGAGGAAAAAGAAGCATGGAACTCCAGCAGAATTAATCACTTAGTAAGGCACAACCAAAACTTCTACCAATACACCAAGCAATGCAACTCTTATCACCTCCTATCCACCTCTAAACAAAAGGAGAAGAAGATGCAGAAGGGGAAAAAAAAGCTTGGCTCCATGAAAAGCCCCTCTAAATTTGAGTTCAGAACCTGTTGAAAAAACTATCCGTGTAAAGCAATCATGACACAGTTTTGCTGTAATGACAGGCCATCTAAAGAATGTTATCTGAATTCAACATCAATTTGGTAAAAAGAATGATGCATGATACCATCAGCGTGAGTAAGCCTGGTAATTCCTCCAATTTCTTCTTTAGCTTTCCGAGGAACAGCAAGAGAGTTAACGTGGTATTGTTTGGTGCCACTGACACCCAATGAAGCTGGAATTGCCTGCAAAATTACAAGTGGAAATAAAATTTCTCTTCAGCCAAAACACATCCATTATAATAATTAATAAACTGGTGAAGGCATGGACAAAACCATTAGGCATCATGGAGCCAAACCTTGAATAGAAGTCCATTTGTATCTTGGAAAAGTAGAACCCACCTAAAACCAACATCTTTACTGAACAACTAGAATCAAGATACTGCAGATAGCTAAACCAAAAATCATGCAAATGATCATACTTGCTATGCAAGGGACATCGCCATGGAAAAACCAAATGGGCGTACTGAATGCCATTAATATATTAGATCCCATCAGTTGATTCTTTATATGAGAAAGAAAATAAAAGAGCCATGAGGATCTTAAAATTACTTTATGTTATAAGTGGTTCTAGCAAATATTCCAAATGGTGAGTGAATGATTAAACATATACAATAAACAAAACTTTTTTGGGAGAAGTCAAGTTGTTACTTTTTCTTTTGAGTGGATGGGGTGGGAGATAAGATAAAATCTAATTATACTGATATAACCCACTTAGAGGAAATAAATAAATAAAGTGCTATGGGTTTAAAAAGATCTCAACTTTAAATTTTTAATTTTAGATAAAAAACCTCAACTTTTAAATTTATTATAATTGTAACAACTTTTTAAGTTAATTTTAATTATATTTAAATTACCTTACACGATATACTATATATCATTATTTTTATCACATAAATAACTTGATTAAACATCTTAAAAATATTTTATAATCTTAATTATATGAAATTCTTAAATTATATAATTAAAATATTTAATTCTCTCGTACTTAAATAAAATCTTAATTGAGAATTTTAGATAATTAGGGATTTAAGGTCTTAACTAAAGTTTAATTTAAATTAATTAAGTTATTTATATGGTAAAAATTAATTTAAAAAATTACTACAATTACAATAAATTTAAAAGTTATGACTTTTTGATCCAAAATTAAAAATTTAGGCAAACTTGTAAAATTGAGATATTTTTTGGCCAATAGGCCATAAATAAATAAATAAACAAATAAATATTTGAATTACGTTTTTAACCCCAACAAAAATAAATAATAAACTGAAGGCCGCGCTGGTTCAGTTGCTTGTAACTACATAGCACCTGAGACTAGTCAATAGTTCATCATAAGCTCTTGAATTTCTCTTTTACTTTTTCTTTTTCTTTCTTCCACTTATCTTTTTCTCATTAAAAGGGGAAAAAGAGTTCTAATTTTTCAAGTATCATGCTAATTTTAGTTTGCATAACCCTGAAGTTACTTTCAATCTGGTACTGTACAATTGCTGAGGTTTCCAAATTGAGCTTCAAAACAACTGGTTTAAAAAGCAACCAAACCATGGATTCACATTTTGACAATTCCCAACCCTTTTTTCTTATCAACAGACCCGCATCTAGGCGCATTGATTAAACATTAACAAGAAATAACTCAATTAAGTAACACAAAATTCTCAACTGAATATCAAAAATAAACTAATGAAAAAAAAACGAATATGGAATGAAACCTGATCAAAGAAAACTTTCTTCTCCTCATCTCAACACCAGGCTTGGGCCAATGCAGAAACAGACGACTCTGCGCCATATCCACTAACATCTTCGCCAGTTCAATCTGCCAAGTCAGCACCAGCACCATCAATTCCGGCGAAGCCCACAACAATTACATCCATTCACATATAAAAGAAAGCAAATACCTGGTCAGGGGAAAGAAGGCGAGGTTTTTCTGTAAACTGGGGACGGATGAAAAGTTTAATTTGTTTGTTTTATATGTAAAATATTTTATATGATTTTATTTTTTTAATTAATTAATCTTAAAGTTTTATTTTTACATATAAAGTTTAAAAAAATATTTTACATGTAAAGTTTACATATAAAATATTTCTACATATAAAACAAAAATATTTCAAAAATAGAGCTAATCAGATTAATTAAAGGATAATGTTTAATTTGTTTGTTTTATATGTAAAATATTTTATATGATTTTATTTTTTTATATTTAGAGCATTAAAAATTCAATCAATAAAGAATATTTACCCATTAGAAAAAATTAAGTCATATTGTACAAATCTTATATAATAGAATCATATTAAAAAAATAATAGTGGAGAATTCATCAAAATGATATGAAAAACTATAATGTAGAGTAATTGTAAATAATAAATTATAAATAAATTATGTTTTATGTGTTTATTTGAGCATCAATTATTAATTAGGAGAAGTTAGTTATTCATTTGAAGAAAAAAGAATATATTTTGTAGCTTAATTTGATTTACATAATTATTTATTCATTAAAATAATAATTATATCAATTATTTTATTAATTATTTGTTTATTTTCATTATAATAAAAGTTAGGAATGGCATAAAATCGAATATTTTTTAGTATTCGATTGGATTGATCTCTGATAAAATTGATTTAGATAATTATAAGCGAATTTGAGACAAAAAATTAATATCCCATTTATAAATTCGGATCGGATTTAAATTTTATATATAAATATCCACTACTTTAATCTTTTTATATAAATAATTAATTTAATATAAAAAATATATTTTATAATAATATTTATAATTTTTTATATATATTTTTATTTAAAAATTAAAATTTAAATATTTTTTAGAAATATTAAATTTTTTAAATAAAAATTATTAATAAAAAATATTTTTTATATAAATTATTAATTAAAATATATAAAATTAAATGGATTCAGATTTTATTAAAATAATAATAATAATAATTAAATTTAATACTATTTAAATAGTTTAAATTAATTTTTAATTGAATTTAATATAAATTTAAATATTTTAATATAAATTAAATTCGAATTTAAATAGTTTAATTTTGGAGATACCTTCTCTTTGTACCCAATAAAAACCATTTTTCCAACCTTTTCTTTTTTAAAAATAAGAGCCCCTTGGATTTGTGGAGGCTTAGATATTGGGCTGGTCCGTAGTCAAATAGAATACAGTCCGCATGCTAAAACGACACCCTTTTAGCCCATTGCTCCTGTCCTTTTGGGGTTTTCCCTAGCTTAAATTGAACTGATGATTTAGGGTTTCTCAGACTTTGAGCACAAGCAGAGGGGCCGCGCCATCATCCGCCTCTTACCATGGTTCTCAAGTACGCTTCTCTCTCGCTTTCTCTCTGAATTTAACTGATTTTTTATGTCTACTAGGCCTACGATTAAATTTGTAGGCCTGAGATTGAATCCTGAACCCTTGGTGTCATTTTTTCATTTAATTTAGAATGTTAAGCGCGAGTAATCTTTAGTCTTTGTACTTCAATGATCTTCATGGCCATTTGCAGTAGTTATTCTGTTTTTTTCTTGAGCCCCCAAACAAATGTCTATCTTAGATAAAAAAAAAACTTTTTTAGGAATAAGCTGGGTGCTCTATCAATTGAAGTGGGTGGGTAGGATGTATGTGCTAAAATTTTTTGGATTTGTGCTATCAATGGCTCCATGAAGCTTCGTACAGATGTTATTATTTATTGTTTACTATGGGATGCTATAGTTTTGGTTTCTTAATTATATTTGTTTGAGCATTGGTACTTTTCAATCTGTGCACTGTGGTTTTGTCTCCGACAGCTGCTGTATCTTTGGTTTGGTTTCATTGGCATGGTCAGAGTTCATTTTATACTTCTATTATCAAGTTGTTATATCAATCTTATAACTGGTTTTGGCATATTAGGACTGAGCTTTGCCGCTTCAGCGGTGCCAAGATTTACCCTGGCAAGGGTATCAGATTTGTTCGATCTGATTCTCAGGTGTTTTTCTTTACTAAAAGTACTGTTATCTCATGTTTGTCAGTGTATTTAGAAACCAAATGATGGTCCTCTATATTTTTCATCTCATGTGTATTACCTAAACTAGTTTGCCTTTTATGATTTATGAAGGTTTTCCTTTTCGCCAATTCAAAATGCAAGAGGTACTTCCACAACCGCCTAAAGCCTTCAAAGCTTACCTGGACAGCCATGTACAGGAAACAACACAAGAAGGTATAATTATCTGTGCCATGAACTCTAACCACGCCCCTCCCCTTTTCACACACATTATCTCTCTCATTATGTTAAATTGTTATCATTGTCTTTTATAGGACATTGCAGCTGAGGCAGTTAAGAAGAAGCGCAGGACCACCAAGAAACCATATTCAAGGTCTATAGTTGGTGCCACCTTGGAGGTCATACAGAAGAGGAGGACTGAGAAGCCAGAGGTCCGAGATGCTGCTCGGGAAGCTGCATTACGGTATTCTATCTCCATATTTGATGACCGAAGCATGGCGTGTTAATTCACTCTTAGTTTTAAGATACCAGATGTGAAGCTACCTTGTAGTTAATTGTTTTTCTTCATGTTCAGTGAAATCAAGGAGAGGATCAAGAAAACTAAAGATGAGAAAAAGGCAAAGAAAGCTGAGTTGATGGCCAAAACACAAAAAACACAGGGCAAGGGCAATGTGCCTAAGGGTGCTGCACCAAAGGGCCCCAAGCTTGGTGGTGGTGGTGGAAAGCGATGATTTTGTCAAATCTGTTCATTTCATATCTATGAAGTAGCATAAGCAGTTGAAAATTTTCTGTTTCCATTATTTTCCTGTGTGGATACTTTTATCTTTGAGCATTGTTGGCCAACCTTTTAGGGATTTTCCTGTTTATCTTTGAGCATTGTTCTATTTACTAAAAGGTTTTCCAAGGCATTCTCTGTTGACTAATAGCATAGTCATTTGTTCTGCATCAATAGTTGTTAGTCTTTGATGAATTGATGAAACTTCCCTCATTGTGGGGTTTAGTAAATGCAGGTGGTCAGTATTATCATTTCAGTTTTTCCATCATTTTGCTTGCTCATTTGGGCAAAGGATGTACCAGGAATCATTTCCACATCAATCCCATTTAACATTGATTCAATGCCGATATATGGGAACAAGCAGTAAGCACGCCTGCCATTGGAATGATGTTTTGTGCATTTTTTATGTCCCGACCTCTTCAAGCTTCTGCAGGATCTCTCTTTACCTACGGTCTCTTGCATACCCATCAATCATCAAGTCATCAAGTCCTTGATGACCAATGGCATCTCACCATTAATGTATTTTAGAATCTAATATGATTACACTCAATTTGTGGTATTTGGTGAGTGAGCTGTGTATTATTACATTATATATATACATATATGTTACTTGACCATCATATCTCTACTAATGGTGTTTGGTCTCAAAGTACCTAACATATCTTTCTAATTAAAACCCAGCCTGCGGAGTTCCTTCCCATCCATCAACTCCTAAAGCAAAGGAATTTGCTAAAGGAATTTTTATGACTGTGTGAACTTGTCGCATAGTTTATTCAAACTCTTCATGACACCACGTGAAACAAATCATAAAGGAATTAAAATAAAAATATATTATTTGATTAATAGTTAATACATACTTTTTATAAAAATATAATTATAATTTTTTTTCTATTTTTAAAATTCCAAAATATAAATAAAGGAAATGATTAATTTCACAAAACAAAATAAAAAAGTCGGGTTTCATCTTATTATAAATAGGATAAAAATTTTAAAAATATTATTTATATTTGCATATAAAAATTAAATAGGATAAAAATCATTTATATTTAAATATAAAAATTAAATAATAATTTTTTTTATAGAAAAAAATTCACATCAAAATAATACTTTCAGGCTAAATATTAAGAAGAGAGATATAGAAATGCACCTTGTTTATGAGATTTCTTGTAATCCAGCATACTCTTACAAAGCACCTTCTAAATCTTTATATAGCAGCAAATAAATATAATTCTTTCTGCTTCTTTATTTAATAAGAGGTTTATCCTTTATTTGATAATTGATATGGTAAATATTCTTTGACAAAAAAAGTGATATTGTAAACCCTATTCATATAGGTTTTTAATATAAATTTTAGCCCCAAAAAAAATCAATCAATTAATTACAAAAAAGGTTTTTTTTGTTTCCATTGAAAAATTTTTAATAAATATTTGTATGAAACTATAAAATCACAAGTACATTCCCACTCAGGCATATTTATGAACTCTTATGAGTAGAAGGAATTTACATCGAAAAATTAGATAACTGATTTAATACGACAGCGTGTTGATATGCCTATAATTACATGACCTATCCGTCAGTATGAGTCAAAGCTTGGAAGACCTAATTCTGGAAAAGCTCCCATGTTTGTTTCCTGTGCTTTTCTTCTGAGCTTCTCTTCTGAGCTCCTCTTCTGTTATATTGTCTTAATTTTTAAGAGAAATCTACATTATCAGGTAATTACTTAAGTTTCTGTGATATGTTCTTCAGTAATATTTGAGACAGGAACACTTTTCAATTTGGCTTCTGCTTTCGACAAAAGCTTGCTTTTTTTTCCCCTCGCTTTTTCTGGGTATGGATGATTTGTTTGCTTTCTTCCCCTCCTGTTGTTAGTGTTTCTAATTTTAGTTGTTAGTCCGAGAAAGAACCTCTCTTTTTTTGTCTTTTTTTGGTGGGTAGAATGGGTTGCAAAAGGAGAAGCACCGGAAGTTCGGGCAGGGTTGACGTTGATGATGATGAAGTGCATGATCTAGGTAATGATGTGAGGTTGGCCAGGCGATGGAAGAGAAGGGTTGTTGCCTATCAAGATTCCAAGCTCAATCATGGTCGTAAAATTAGCTCTGGTGAAGGTAATTGCAATAAGGGTTCTAAGAAATTACCTGAAACTAGCTACATTTTGATCAGTGATGATGATGATGCAATGGATGTTGATTACGCGGCTTATTTCAATAGTATAGCTTTAGAACCAAATGGTAATAGTCATGTCGATAAGCGTAGGCCTGAGGATGATGGTGACACTGGAAGTGGTGCATTGGCAGAGAACATGTCGTTAACTGTTGTTGATGCTCTAGATAATGATGCAGATCCTCAGAACAGGATGGTGCTGGAAAGCAACAATGTTGAAATTGATGATAGTAAAGAAGGAGAATATTTGGATTCTGATTACATGAAGTATTTGGATTGTATAGCTTTAGAACCGTTTGTTGATAATAGTGTTGTTTATATTGATAATATTGTGGATAATTGTGTTAATACCAATGCTGTTAATGGGTTAGTAGAGAATGGTACCAGTGGGGATAAATGGATAGAGAAAGAATCCATCAATGGTGATGCTTCTAATCACGATAATAATGCCTGTGGTGATTTGGATCTGCAGCACAAGGAAATTACAGAAAACAACAATGTTGAATTTGATGATGATGTTGATTACAAGAAGTTTCTTGTTTCAGAACTGTTTGGTGGTGGTGGTAATGATCAGCATGTGGCTAATGTTGCTAATGATATCAATTTTGATAACCATTCTGCTGAGGTTGATCCTTGTGGCAATCAGTCCGTAGAGAACGGTACAACTGATTGTGGGTTTGTAGAGCCTAGGGCTGCAGACAATAATGCTGATTACAATGATGCTTTGGATGATATTGATCCTGAATATAAGATGTTCCTTGGAAATTTGAGAGAAGATGGAAAATCATATGTGGTTGAAGTTCCACTGAATGATGATGTATCTGTCATTATTAAGTATGAAATGGATGATGGGTCACACAATGGGTGCGGAGTAGAAAATCTTAGTAAAACAAGGCCTTGTCAAGAAGCTGCTGGTGGGACCAAGCATGATCACAAGCCAGAGATGGAAAGTGATATGGATGAGAGCTACAAAATATTCCTCAATTGTCTGAAGAGAGAGGGGGGTAATATGGTATTTGTACATGAAAGTGGTGCAAGGGTGATATATGAAGAGGATGAAGAGAGTTCATCTGATTCTGAAGTAATTGTGATGGATACTGATCCATTTGCTAATGCAAATTATACTCCTTTTGTGCTTTCAAAGCAACATATTGTAACGGTATGCATCCTTTTCCATTGGTACACAAATATGCTTGTAGCTAACTTTTTTTGCGTGTTTTTGATAACTGAAACTTTGTTTTTGATAACTAAAACTTTCGCCTTTTACGTATTATTTATTTATATCATGTTATAAATCAAGGATGTAGATGCCATTGAGGACGTTAAAGATTCTTCTAGAAATCAGTGCATTTGGTTTATGGAGAGTGTTATGGGAATCCTCAAAAAGCCTTATGACCCAGAGGAGTATGATAAACTTTTGGAAGAAGTATATAGCCGCAAGCCAGTTATAGAGGACAGAGAAATGCGAAATGGACGGACTAGATTATGCCCAGCCCAAAGAATGGGGAAATCATATGTTGATCTGCACCAGGGTAATGTTATTATCAACATTTGTTTTTCTTTTATTCTGCAGATGCATGTCTTTGTACTTTTAATTATGCATAAGCAATGTCTAACCAATCTAAGATATAAATTATAATCAGCACACTTTCCAATGCTTCAATAGTTTGTTTTTAGCTGTTAGACTTTCCTAGAGCTGGCTTTCTAGCAATTTATGGCTGGATAATTCTTGAAATTCAAAATTTTTTTATGCTTCAGAGAATGGCTTTCATATTGGCCGATGACCAAACAATTTTTTTGCATTTTTCATATTAAAATTCCAGTTTCTTGTTTGTGGTGATATCACCAGCATTGTAAGAATTAATTAGAGCAGTAAATAGGTAAAAATTTCTTCTTCCCCAGTTGCCTAATAAAATTATCTGAGGGTTCTGATCTCTTGTTTCATGATCACAACATCCAGTTTGTTCTTCTTATATTTAGTTTTACTTTTTCTTTATTCCACATTTCTTTCATTCTTGGTTCTTCTGTGATTGCTTCTATTCATATGAAACCCTATCAAAGCAAGAATTCAGAAGGTTTTTGGAGAAGAGATATTAGAGATGAAAAGAAGGAAAAGAAAAAGAAGGAACAGAAAGGGAAACTTATTTGGATAATGCCACTGCCTTGTTATAACTACTCTGCAACTCTCAGCATATGAGTGTAGCTCAAGCATGGTCATTATGATGTCACATTTAAGGATTTTGTATGCATTTTGATCTTTGTGTGTCGATATTGTGATTTGGCTTGATTCATAATCAACTTATTTTGCTTTGATGTGTATATTCTGTATTTATATATTCACAATTTTGGTGGAACTTCAAAATTAAATATTTCTCTGTGACTTTGTAGATCTTGACAAACAGATCAAGTCGGCCGGGTCTAATAAGCCTAAAATTTTGAATCTCTTGCGTGGATTTTTCTATTGGTTGCAGGTGAGTAGTTTATTTTGTGTTCTTGATGTGTTTGAACTTACAAGGATCTGTTCATTTTGCATTACTTCATATGCTAGATGAACAAAATCCAACCAACTGCAAATTGACCATTAGTTCTCTCTTATATGACCGAGCTTGGACTTTAATTCTGCATGAAGTCAAGTAAAATAACTAGACTGTGTTGACTTTTATTTTCTATTCTCTTGCTTGTTTTCATTAATAACTTTGCGAACTTTGTTTGAAATGATGCATTTCTGCATTCGTGTACATTTGTGTGTTTGTGTGCATTGTTTAATAGTTATTTTGCAATCATAATAATTAACTTTCTGATCCGTAAGTTTGATGCTATATTTGAGTCAGCATACACCACATGAAGGAATTTTCAAACCATGGATGGACTCGTCATGCTTGGAAGTGTTGCCACATGGAAATGTTGCATCTGATTCATATTGACATCTGAGAAGATTACGAGTGGAATCTAGCCTGTGAAAGAATATTCTGGCAGACAAGATTGTGCATTCAAATATTGCATCAGTTAAAGATGTCAACACAGTGGAGCTAAGTTTGGTGGCTGAAGGTGTTTGCTTGATGCAACTTTTTGAATGTTGTGGGTGACAGGCTTATATTAACTGTAAATCAGGTCATGTCAACACTCATAACCAAAAACCTGTGTATATATTGTCTAGCTGCTGCTCAATTTGAATCTTATTATGCATCTTCAATCTGTCCATCATTATTAAACTCAATCCTTGGCTTCCCCATGCTGAAGTTCAATACTTTTGCATTCATGTTATATTTGATTTCTCCATCATATAACAGCTTTCTGATGTAATGCTCAATGTCTGAACCTATCAGTCGAAGCGTGTACTCCGTCAACGATGCTCCCTGTTGTGAAAGTTAAGAGTGTTAGCAATTAATATGGCAAACAAGGATCCAACATACAACGTAGCGGCTGGTGGAGTCGCTTGAGACACAATAATCAAGAGTCCAGTTTTAGTTTAGCAATTGCATTCGATTGGATTGCAACGCAGACGTCGCAAACAAGCTATTACAAAATTTATAGAATGGCACGGCGACATTGAGCTATTTACTGAATTTATCTACCTTATACTTTGCCTAAACTCCTAATTCCATGCAACTTAGAGAACTTATGGCTTTCTTGATGGTTGATCCAATAAAAGAAGGTATTAAATATTGGCAGAATTACCTCATAGTGATCCACAAGCTCTTGGAAGTAAGAGTAGACCTTCTGACAAGTCTCATCGGTCCACACGAACTCATTTGTCGGATCAAGAAGAAGAGTGAGCTTATCCAGTTGAGTTTGATCAAATTCCCAAGTTTCAGGGTCGATGTAGGCTGCATAAATCCTGACATGGCGTGTGACGCTGCTGAGCCATTGCCCTCCATATTCTCTGGTCATGTTCTTGCTCTTCACATTTACTTGTGGCTCCACTGGCCTTGGCTGTGTCGGTTGCTTCGCCTTCTGTTTTTCTCCATCCTCTTGTGTATTCACTTGCTGTGCTTCTTGGACTTCAGCTTGCTTTTGAGCTGAAACAGAGAGGGCCCTTCTTTTATTTAGCTCTCTTGTGCCTCCTACCCAACCCAACATGGAGAACTTGGTACAAGCCATGTACGAGGATGTCCCTGCCATTGATGAACCTAGTTTTCTGATAACCAAAATTCTGGAAATCAAAAACCTGCAACTTTTGTTTGTTGGTTTTTCTGGAATTTGCATTTCAGTGCCCGGGGTTTTAGGAAATTAAGACAAGGCCAATGGTTTCTAACCATCCATTTTATGGATAAGATGAGCTTGCTCTAAAGCAGGTAGGATTAAGGAGGAATATGTGTGGTGAAGAAAATCAGAAAATTGGTCGCCACCGCCTATAGTATTATTGCATCACGTGCCCAGTATGTTTAGCTTATCTCTGTTTTTCATCTCTGAAATTTGTAGATAAAATGGATTACACTTGCCTCTATCTCTAACTTTTACATTCCCGTATTTAGAATTAAAAATTTTATATAAATTTAATTTAATTAATTTAGTCAAATCACCTTTTAAATCTTGTGAATTAGTTCTATAGTCACTTAAATATTGATTTTTTTTATTTAAATCCTTAACAATTAAAAGATATATGTGAAATCTCAAAATTAACATTATTAACTTCATGTATATCACAATTATCAATTCCCTAAGCAAGTGCAAGCAAGAGAGGAGGAGTTTGAATTCTTTTCTGAGTTTTTTGGGATTCTCTCTATGGCATTGAAGTTGATGTTGTAGCTTCAAGGCAAGAAAATTATCGTTGCCTGCCTCTCTTAATTTTAGGAGGTGATAACTAGTAGATTCATATGAGTCTAAGATTTAAACACAAGTGTTAATATTGAGTCTGACATATTTAAGAATGAGCGATATTGAATGAGCTTAATAAATGAGCTGAGTAAATATTTTTAGCAAAAAGTATTTAAGATTGTTTTAGAAATAAGAATGACAGTGTGTGTAACGATCCGAAAATCGGACCGCTACCGGCGCTAGGATCCAGATCGGCTTAAAGCCGCCGGGACCCGTAGCAAGCCTGACATGTAACCTGTAAACCTGTTTAATCCCATACATGATCAACAACATACATAAAAATTAAAACTTTTCTTTCATTCATTCCTCATACACCAAACTCAACCTGTGCATGCACTCAACATAAACATAATCATAAACTTGACCCCTCTGTGGGATCTCATCAATAGGCCTGTGCAGTTTTCGGTTTAAACCGAAAAACCGAACCGAACCGATTAATTTCGGTTTTTCGGTTCGGTTAATCGGTATGATCGGTTTGGTTCGGTTTATATATTTAAAATTATTCGGTTTTCGGTTCGGTTCGGTTTAAACATGTTAAATAACCGATCAAACCGAAAAACCGAAAAACCGGTTTAAACATGTTAACCCAACCCAGCCAGGCAGCAGCCCAACCCCATCAATCGATTTCACTGAACCCTTCATTCATCCCGTTCTCTACATTCTGCAATCTCCTCTCCCGAACCTGATTCCCCCCGAACCCCTATTCTCTCTCTCGAATCCCGATTCCTCCCCCTGGCCTCTCTTTCTCTTTCACGTCGATCGTCAATCTTTTTCTCGTCGACCTCCGACCGCCGACCGTCGACCATCAACCTCTTTCCCGTCGATTTGGTGAGTTTCGCCGCCGACCGTGGACTGATTTGGTGAGTTTCCCGTCGATTTGTGTTTTCTCTCTTTTGTACTTGACCATCAACGGCTCAGTCAGATGCTTGGGTTTTCTCTCTTTTTTTCCCCTCAATTTGTTTGTCTTGGGTTGGGTATGGGTTTACTGGGTTTACTTTTAATCTTTGCCATTACCAATTTGATTTGTTTGTATGGATAATACTGATTTTTTCACAAAAAAAATCAAGCGGGTTGGTACTTGCAGGAAACAGTGATTACATGATTTAGGGGATTTATTTGTATGAACGTCCTATAATTATTGTAATTGAAAAAGAATTACGTCAATAGAAGTTTTATCCAATTATTTGTTTTTTGGGTGTTGGCTTACCTTAAAAAAAAAACCAATGTTCCTCTTCTATCATTTAACTCGAACAGACATTTGCTGTGTGGTGGTGTTTGTCTGTGGCACTTGCTGTGTCTGATTGGGGTTGCACGAATCAGTGGAGCACACATCTCTTGCTTATAGTATTATAAACTTAACAGACTAGCTTGCTCTTCATTATGGTTGTTAGATGTCTCAATGCACTCACATTTTGCCTGAGTTGGTCTTCATTCATTTTATTTTTTAGTCATAACTTGTACTATAATTTTGTTTTTTTGCATTTTTTGTATAAATGCCAAAAAAGATGGAAAAGGATGAGTAAGGGTTACAACTTATTCAAGATAATCATTCATGTACACACCATATAAACTCATTTCAATAGACACAAAGAAGTGACACTGTATATTCACTTTCAGAACACAAGCCTACTGTGAAAACCAAATTCCCAAGAAACAAACATCAATTAGGGAGGAAATTTAAGAAATATTGTTGTTAATATTATTTCCAATTCCTTTTTTTTTATATTGCTATTAATTAAGCTTATGTCCAATTGAATATTGTTGTTAATATTATTTCCAATTCCTTTTTTTTATATTGTTATTAATTAAGCTTATGTCCAATTGAATATTGTTGTTACTTTTTAGGTGAATCATGGAGTCAAGAAATGATCAGATACTTCAAAATAGTACTAGTGATTCGAATCAAACTAGTACTGACGCTTCAACAGAATTAACCACATCATCAAAAGCAAAGAGAAAAGCAGTAAAGCCAAGGTCTGTAGTTTGGGATCACTTCACAAGATTTATCAATAGTGAAGGTGAATTAAAAGGTAAGTGTAATTATTGCAAAAAGGAATTTTGTTGTGATCCAAAGAAAAACGGAACCACTGCACTTAGGAATCACCTTAATTCATGCAAAAAACACCCACATTCCATTGAGACTAGACAAGCACAATTATCATTGCAAAAAACTGCAAGTGACAATGATGTGAATGATTTAGGCACTCTTACTACTTGGAAGTATGATGAAAATGCAATTAGGAAGGCCCTTGTCCATATGATAATTATTGATGAATTGCCTTTTAGTTTTGTGGAAGGAGAAGGTTTTAGAAGCTTCATGAGAGCAATTTGTCCAAGGTTTATGATTCCCTCTCGTTGGACAATTTCACGTGATTGTTATGATATGTTTATTGAGGAGAGATCAAAATTGAGGTCTTTTTTTAAGAAAAATTGTCAAAGAGTGAGTCTTACTACAGATACATGGACATCATTGCAACGCATTAATTACATGTGCATAACTGCTCACTTTATTGACAATGATTGGAAGTTGCATAAGAGAATCATTAATTTTTGTCCCATTTCAAGTCATAAAGGTGAAGCAGTAGGCAGAGCAATTGAGACTTGCTTGCTAGAGTGGGGGTTAGATAAAGTGTTCACTATTACAGTTGATAATGCTAGTTCTAATGATGTGGCCATATCTTATTTGAAAAAGAAGCTTGCTAATTGGGGTGTTAGTGTTGCTAACTCTACTTACTTGCATATGAGATGTATGGCACATATCATCAATTTAGTTGTCCAGGATGGCTTAAAAGATGTGAATGATTCAGTGATGAAAGTACGAGATGCAGTAAGATACATAAGGAGTTCTCCAGCTAGGTTGAAGAGATTTAAGGAGTGTGTGCTTCATGAAAAAATTGAAAGTAAATCTTCATTATGTTTAGATGTGCCAAGTAGATGGAATTCAACGTACCTGATGTTGAATACAGCTCAAAAATATGAAAGGGCATTTGAGAGGTACGAGTCACAAGATCCAATGTTTAAGATTGATATGGGAGAGAATGGCATACCTGACTATTATGATTGGACACAAGTTAGAAAGATGGCAGATATGTTGGCTCATTTTTATGAGCTCACTTTGCGTATCTCGGGCTCCAGGTATGTCACATCAAACCTATTTTTCAGTGAGATCAGTGACTTAGCCTTTATTTTAAACCAATGGATTAATAGCAATGATCTTGATATGAAATCTATGGGGGAAAGAATGAGGGTTAAATTTGACAAGTATTGGGGAGATGTGGATAAAATGAATAAAATTATTTATTTTGCTGTTGTTCTTGACCCTCGTGACAAATTTGAGTTTATGGAGTATTCTTTTTCCCAAATGTATGGTCAAGAGAAAGGAGTAGAGCTATTCAACAAGGTCAAGAGTTGTTTGTTTGATTTGTTTAATGAATACAAAAAAATGTATCAACCTAATGTTGAGCAAATCAATGATAATAGTTCACAACAATTAAGTGGGAGTTGCACTACTACCGGTTCAATAAACCCTAAGCCTAAATTCTTTTTGAAGCATCACTACAAGAAGCAGAAGTTGGAGGAATCTGGTGGGTTTGATTCAAAAACAGAGTTAGAAGTGTATCTAAGTGTGGCAATTCAAGAGGAAAAGGAGGATTTTGATGTCATGAAATGGTGGAAAATAAATTCTGAAAGGTTTCCTATTTTAGGAAAAATGGCTAGAGATATATTAGCAATTCCAGTTTCTACAGTTGCCTCAGAGAGTGCCTTCAGTACTGGTGGAAGAGTGCTAGATTCCTTCAGGAGTTCCCTGACTCCTAAAATTGTTGAGGGCTTGATATGTGTGCAAGATTGGATTCGTCCATCAAATGTTCAAGTAAATGTTGAGGAAGATCTAGAGGAACTTGAAAAGCTTGAAGAAGGTATGTAATATGTTATATACATTTTCATATGTGTTAATTTCAATATTTATATATATATTAATTTTTTTAGTTTATTATTATTTGCAGAATTACCGTCAGTTGGAATCACCTATGGTTTAGGTGGATCATGCTCTACTCCTATCTCATAAATGTAAGATTAACTATTGAAAATTTAAATTTATTTGGTGATAAGGAATTAAGGTGATTTTTAAATATTTTTATGTGCAGATTTCAGTCTTTTAAATATGCTTCAACACAATATTTTGTGGGATCAGATTTAGATATGCTGTTGAAGGCTGGTGTGCGTGTGGATTTAATATATGTACTTTTAAATTTTATATGGATGTATCTGGACGTATATGGACTTTTTAAGTATTATCATTGTGTATTCAGACAGTATTTATTGATAAATTACACAGTTCTCCTTTATGCTCTCTCTCTCCTTTTTTCCTTCCTTCCTCTCTGAAGACAAGTTGGGCTGAAGCAGTATTTGGAATAATAAAGGTGAGTTAAATAATTCTTCAATCATATTCTTGATGTTCCACTCATGTAATTTATATTGAACATGGTCATTTCTCAGTTATGTGGCTTATGAATTAAAGTTTCCAGCTGCGTCATTTTTGAATTTCAAGTTAAAGCAGTTAAAAACTTGTACTCTATTTTATATTAGCCTTTTGATTTCACAGTCTGTTTCTATGAGAATTGGTTAGTTTTGAACTTTAGGAGGTAGTTAAGTAGTTAACATCTTCATCCTTGTGCTTTACAGAAGGATGCATAGCAAACTTCTCAGGGAATTGTTAGGTGAACCTGCCTCAGACTGAAGGTTATAACATATCCGGCTTTCTGTGAAGGACTACGCCTGATACATTCATATTTTCTGCTTTATTATATAAGATATAAGCATAAAATGGCATTGCATATTGAAACTGTCTTGGCCTTGTTTATTTATTTATTTTTGGGTCATGCTGCATCTATGTTCTGTAAAAGCAGGCTGCCAGAATGCAAAGCGTCAAATGGTGCTGTGAGCTAAAGTGGAAGGATAGACTTATCATGTTGTAATTTGATGCAGGAAAAGGAGCCAGGATATTGAATGTGGTACAAGAAATGC
Organism: Manihot esculenta; assembly: GCF_001659605.2. Classification (NCBI taxonomy): domain Eukaryota; kingdom Viridiplantae; phylum Streptophyta; class Magnoliopsida; order Malpighiales; family Euphorbiaceae; genus Manihot; species Manihot esculenta. The sequence goes on along the minus strand of NC_035162.2, from coordinate 13,313,158 downwards.
AGGGCTCCTGTGTAATTGGACATGCTTGTGCAATTAAATTTCTTGCATCTTTATTCATGTAACTTATGTGATGCTGTCCTTGTAAGTGAAATGCTATAATGTTTGCACATCAGTCATAATTTGAAGGTAGACTTGCTGAGCATTTGTTGTGAGAAAGAGAAATCAAATCCACTTGCACTTGCACATTACTCATATTTGAAAATAATTTATCATTTGTTTACAAACCCTTTAGTGATATGTATTGATTTCAGAAAATTTTGACTATAGCATTCAACATGGCCAAATACACAAATATCTCCCACAAAATCATATAAGAGTTTGCACAATTGCAATTGCAAAGTGTAAAGTAGTTGCAAATTAGAAATAAAAAATTAAAAAAATTTCAGCAAATCGGTTTTCGGTTTTATCGGTTCGGCTCGGAACCGAACCGATCGATTGCCCAGGTTCCAAATTAGAAATAAAAAATTAAAAAAAAAAAGATTTCGGTTTGAACCGAACCGAACCGAACCGAACCGAACCGATTTTAATCGGTTCGATTCGGTTATACCTCCAGAATCGGTTTTTTTCGGTTTTGAAAATTTCAGCAAATCGGTTTTCGGTTATATCGGTTCGGTTCGGTTCGGAACCGAACCGACCGATTGCACAGGGCTACTCATCAATGCCCCCAATGGGTAGCATAACATGTGTTGAGTTGGCTAAACATAGACATTAATAAACATTAAGATCATGTATCAACAAGGGATTACAATAACTATGGTCAAGCACACTTTTAAACCTCGATATCATTACATAACATGACTATTCAACTTTACATCATTATACAATCTGTCATGTCCACATTCTAGCTATTACATACATATAACTTTACTCTTCTTGACTCCTCTGTCTAGCCTGTACCTGCAATCCTGGGGGATTAGGGAAAAGGGGTGAGCTACTAGAGCCTAGTGAGCAGAATAGTAGAAAACAACATTTAAATCTTATGCCATCATGTAATGCAACACAACACAACAAATCACATCTCGGATGGTATTGTCACCAATAGTCCTCTACATTCCAAAGTGCCGGGACGTAGAATGGGTACAACTGGTCTTTCTCTTAACATAACATATCATGCATACCAATGTGCCAGGGACGTAGAATGGGTACAACCTGGACTTTCTCTTACATAGTGCCAGGGATGTAGAATGGGTACAACCTGGACTTCCATACCATATCATGCCGTAACATCATCATACCATCTGAGGACTAAAGGATCATTCAATAACCAATCCACATCAACATCATAAATGCAATGCAACATATTCGTGAATTCTAATGCAAACAACCTAATTCATCACATGGCATTCATGATGCATGAACATGCTCGACTTTATAATTCATTTGCTTTAAAAATATAAAGGTTTATTCTACTCACCTCTGGCCGAAGCTCTACTGACTCAGAAGCAGCTGAACTCACTGCTGGGGTCCTCGGTTCCTCAGGTCCGAACCTACACAGGTGGACTCAAATGAGGGACCAAACAACTAGAACATAACTCTAAAAACATCCCCCAAAAACCCCCCTAAAACACCTCAAACAATCATGCAAAAACATGCAAAGGAAGGCTGAACAGGGCAGGTTCGGCGTGACCTTCGGCGGCCGAAAGTCCCTCCAGAGCCGAAACCCAGGCAGGTTCGGCGGCACCTTCGGCGGCCGAAAGTCCCAGACAGAGACGAAAGTCTCTTTTCGGGGGCAACTTCGGCAGCCGAAAGGCCTGCCTCCCCAGCCATGTTCGGCGGCCGAAAGTTCCTTCGGCTGCCGAACCTGGTTTCTGCCAAAGGGCAGAAACTTGGCTCCTTTAAGCACACTTGCCTCCAAAACTTCCAATCATGCATTTAGCTCAACCAAAACATGCAAATATACATACATTGGCTGCTAGGGGCTTCAAACTAACTTAAACCCCAACTACAACACACAACAACAACACAAAATCCAACATACATGCTCAAAACATAACATTAACTCAAAAACCTAACTATGAGCTAAACATGCATTCTACCCCATAGATCTTGAAAAAAACTTACTTTAAACATGAAATGAGCTTAAGATCGGCTCTTACCTCTTGAAGATCGAGAGAGAGACGTCCTAAACTCGGAGGTGGGAGATTTTGAGTTCTTGAACCTCAAAGCTCCAAAACTTGCTTTAAACTCGAAAATCTTCAAAACAAGGCGAAAACTTGTGAAAATCATGAAAGATTGGAAGGAAGGAACTCAAGGATAGTGAGGAATGGCGGAAGGACTCATCTTGGTCGAAAATGGGGAAAAGCTCGCCCGTTTTCGGCTAAGGGACCCTTTTATAGTGGCTGGCCAGGCCACGTTCGGGGGCCGAAAGTGCCTCCGCATGCATGCCATGTTCGGCGGCCGAACCTGGGCTTCCCTCACTTATACCTTCGGGGGCCTAAGGCTCACCCGAAAAGCATGCATGTTCGGCGGCCGAACTTGAGTTTCGGCCGCCGAACCTGAGTTTCCTCCAAGGGTGTTTTTATTCAAAAACTCATTTCCTCTTTACTTAAAATCATCAAAAACATTAAAACATTTCATGAAAACATGGTTTTACCCTTCTAGAGGTCTCCGACATCCGAGATTCCACCGGACGGTAGGAATTCCGATACCGGAGTCTAGCCGGGTATTACATTCTCCCCCCCTTAAGAACATTCGTCCCCGAATGTTCCTCAACTAGCACATAGCATGGCATACACATAACATACATACAAAACACATAGAACTCACAAAGAACTAACCTTAGAAAAGATAAGGGTATTGCTGGAGCATGGACTCCCGTGTCTCCCAAGTGCATTCTTCCATATTGTGGTGGTTCCATAGGACTTTCACCATCGGGATTTCCTTATTTCTTAGCTTTCTGATCTGGGTGTCTATGATCCGCACTGGCTGCTCAACATAGGTGAGATCCTCTTGGATCTCCATATCAGGCTCACTAAGAACCTTGCCCGGATCTGACACAAATTTCCTCAACATTGAAACATGGAAAACCGGATGGATTCTTGCCATTGAAGCAGGCAAATCTAGCTTGTACGACACATTCCCAATCTTCTGCAAGATTTCAAAGGGTCCGATGTATCGTGGGGCTAGTTTACCTTTCTTCCCAAAGCGAACCACTCCTTTCATTGGAGACACTTTGAGCAATACCAGATCTCCCTCCTGAAACTCTACCTGTCTTCTGCGGATGTCTGCATAACTCTTCTGTCTGCTTGCAGCAGTCTTGATTCTCTCTCTGATTAGGGGTACCACCCTGCTGGTGATCTCTACTAGCTCGGGCCCTGCCAAGGCCTTCTCTCCAACTTCCTCCCAGCAAACAGGTGACCTGCACTTTCTTCCGTACAAAACTTCATATGGAGCCATCCCGATGCTAGCATGATGGCTGTTATTATAGGCAAACTCCACCAAAGGTAGATGCTGCCTCCAAGAACCGCCAAAGTCCAGCACACACATTCTAAGCATATCCTCGATAGTCTGGATGGTCCTTTCGGACTGTTCGTCCGTCTGGGGGTGGAAGGCAGTACTGAAATCCAACCTAGTACCCATGGCATTCTGCAGACTCCGCCAAAACCTGGAGGTGAACTGGGGCCCTCTATCTGACACTATCGAAACAGGAACCCCATGCAGCCTGACGATCTCATCCACGTATACCTGCGCCAATTTGTCCACAGAGTAGCCACTCCTGACAGGGATGAAGTGAGCAGATTTGGTGAGTCTGTCCACAATCACCCATATGGAGTCCACTCTATTGGACGCTGCCGGTAACCCCACTACGAAGTCCATAGCTATATTCTCCCATTTCCACTCTGGAATAGGTAGCGGGTTAAGCATTCCAGCCGGCTTCTGATGTTCCAGCTTCACCCTCTGACACACTTCGCAGGCTGACACAAACTGTGCCACTTCTTTCTTCATCGCTGGCCACCAATAAACTTTCTTCAAATCTTGATACATCTTGGTGGCTCCAGGGTGAACGCTGTATCTTGCATTATGAGCCTCTCTCATAATGTCTCCTTTTAGCCCTATGTCATCTGGTACACACAATCGACTCCCATGGCGGAGGATCCCTTTATTGTCAAATCTGAACTCACTGTCCTTGCCTGACTGAACAGTCCTGGCAATCTTCACTAACTCTGGGTCCTCATGCTGTTTCTGAGCTACCTGCTCCAGAAACACGGGTGTCACTTTCATCTGAGCAACCAAGGCACCTGTACCAGACAACTCCAACCGTAGACCTTCATCAATGAGCTTGTAAAACTCCTTCACCACTGGTCTCCTCTCTGCCGTGATGTGGGATAGACTGCCTAGTGACTTCCGGCTTAGGGCGTCTGCCACGACATTCGCCTTACCCGGATGATACTGAATCTTGCAATCATAGTCACTCAGTAGCTCTACCCATCTCCTCTGTCTCAAATTCAAATTTCTTTGACTCAGGATGTACTGCAGGCTCTTATGATCTGTAAAGATCTCACATTTTACCCCATAGAGGTAGTGCCTCCACATCTTGAGTGCAAAGATTACTGCTGCCATCTCAAGGTCATGTGTGGGGTAATTCAACTCATGCTTCTTCAGTTGCCTAGAAGCGTAAGCAATCACCCTCTCATTCTGCATCAGTACACAACCCAGTCCCACACGGGACGCATCACAAAAGACTGTAAAGTCCTCATCACTAGATGGTAGAGCTAAAACTGGTGCTGAAGTCAACCTCTTCTTAAGCTCTTCAAAACTCTCTTCGCACTGGTCGGTCCACAGAAACTTCTGATTCTTCCTGGTTAGTCTGGTCAGAGGAGCTGCTATTTTCGAGAAGTCCTGAACGAACCTCCTGTAGTAACCTGCCAAACCCAAGAAACTCCTGATCTCCGTCACTGAAGTGGGTCTAGGCCAGTTAGCCACAGTTTCTGTCTTCTTGGGGTCTACCTCAATCCCATTCTCTGACACTACATGCCCCAAGAACGAAATGCTCCTCAGCCAGAACTCACATTTAGAGAACTTGGCATACAAGCCATGTTCCCTCAAGGTCTGCAAAACCAACCGAAGATGATGGGCATGCTCCTCTGCATTCCTAGAATACACCAAGATATCATCTATGAAGACAATAACAAAGTGATCCAGATATTGACTAAACACTCTGTTCATGAGATCCATGAATGCTGCAGGGGCGTTGGTTAACCCGAACGGCATTACAAGGAACTCAAAATGCCCATATCTGGTTCTGAAGGCTGTCTTTGGCACATCCTCATCCCTTATCCTTAGCTGATGGTACCCCGATCTCAGATCTATTTTGGAGAAACAACCTGCTCCTGCTAGCTGGTCGAATAGATCGTCGATCCTTGGCAATGGGTACTTATTCTTGGTAGTGACTTTGTTCAACTGCCTGTAGTCGATACAAAGTCTAAGGGACCCATCCTTCTTTCTCACGAACAAGACTGGTGCACCCCAAGGTGAAGTGCTCGGTCGGATGAAGCCCTTTTCTACCAACTCTTGCAACTGTTCCTTCAATTCTTTCAACTCGGCTGGAGCCATCCTGTAGGGAGGGATAGAGATCGGTCGGGTTCCAGGCATCAATTCTATCTCGAACTCTATCTCCCTAGCAGGTGGTAAACCTAGCAGCTCGTCTGGGAAGACGTCTAGAAACTCTCTAACCACTGGCACCGAGGCGGGCTCTCTAACCTGACTGCTAAGCTCTCTCACATGAGCCAAATACCCCTGACATCCCTTCCTAAGCAACCTACGAGCCTGAAGAGCTGATATCAGACCTCTAGGTGTACCACTCCTGTCTCCCCTGAAGACAACCTCTGACCCATCCTGACCTCTGAACCTGACTACCTTGTCCCTGCAGTCCAAGGTAGCACCATGGGTAGATAGCCAGTCCATCCCTAGAATGACGTCAAAATCTGTCAAATCTAGAACCACCAGGTCGGCGGACAAGCATCTTCCCTCAACAAACACAGGACTACACTGGCAGACTGACTCTGCCACTGATGGATCACACTTGGGTCCACTGACCCAGAGAGGACACTCTAACTCAGAGATCATCAACCCCAACCTCTGGACGGCTCTCGGAGCAATAAAAGAATGAGATGCACCAGGGTCCATCAAGGCATACACATCTGAACAACCAATGACTAAGTTACCTGCCACCACGGTGTTAGATGCATCTGCCTCCTGTTGAGTCATCGTGAAGATCCGTGCTGGGGCTGATGGACCTTCACCTCTGAAACCCGCTGAAGAAGAGGCTGCCCCTCTCCCTCTGCCTCTGCCACTGGCCTGCGTCATGGCTGGAGCTACTGGCTGAGCTATACTACCAGAAGCTGTCTGCTGAGACTGTGCTCCAAAAGCTGCCCTAGGACACTTCCGAGCCATGTGTCCCTCTTGCCCGCATCTGAAGCAGGCTACTGTCTCAGCCCGGCAAACTCCCCTGTGTAGCCTACCACACTTTGCACAAACTGCATTATCCGCACCAGAGCTTGAGCCACTCCCTAGTCCCAGACTGGACTTAACCTTGTTCCAAAACTTGTTCTTCTTGGGCTTCCTAGTGGTGTTACTCCACTTTTTGCTACCTGAAGCTGCTGCACTGAAAGAAGAAGAGCCTGGGGTCTTGGAACCAGAAGGCTGTGCCATAGACTGCTTAACTGTTCCCTGAACGATGGCACTGGCCTCCATTTTCCGGGCCATATCCACTATGGCATGAAAGCTCTCCCTATCTGCTGACTGGATCAAGGAGGAATATCTAGAGTGGAGTTTCATGATATACCTCCTTGACCTTTTCTGGTCTGAATCAAGATTCTGCCCTGCAAATGGCAACAGCTCCAAGAATCTGTCTGTGAACTCCTCTACACCCATCTCATCAGTCTGCCTCAACTGCTCGAACTCTATCATCTTCAGCTCCCTTGAACTATCTGGGAAAGCCCATCCCGCAAACTCGTTTGCAAATTCTTCTAAGACATGCTGTCTACTCTGAGGTTCACATAATTCTTGAACCATTATCGTGCCTTCTTGCACTTAAGAGTGAACCCAGCCATCTGAATGGCTCTACTGTCATCAGCCCCAATCTCATCTGTGATCACCTTAACCCTTTCAAGATACACAAATGGGTCATCCCCTTTTTCATACTGAGGAGCACCCAATTTCATGTAGTCGGTCATCTTGACCTTACTCCCACTGGCTGAGCTAGGTCTAGAAGGTTGGGTAGCTGGGGCTGCTGGTTCTGTTGAAGGAGGAGGTGGTGCAACATTTTCTGAGGTAGGGTTTGCTGGATTTGGATAGTAAGGTGGGGGTGGATACATTGGGTATTGTGGATATGGTGGGTAGTAGGGTGGGTATGGCATCTGCGTGGGATAAGGGGTGAAGTTAGGGTAATCCGATGTACCTCCCATCGAATACCCGGGATTTTGTGAGAAGTGTGGGTAGTGGGGTGGCTGAACAAATCCCGAGGCCTGAGTGCCTCCTTGGGACTCTCCCATTCCCTCTTCTGACATGCTAACTCCCAAACTGCCATCCCTCCTCTGCTCTACATCCATATCATCCCCCATGCCTTCTAACATTCCTCCCTGAACTGTTCCCCTCACTAATCTGCTCCTACCCAGATCCAGAGACCTTCTAGGGTCTCTTACTGCTCTTTCTCTGTTAGACCTACTAGACATTGCCCTAGGCAATGTAGGAGGACGGGCGCTCATGCCCTCATCCTCAGGTGGCACTCCAGTCAATCTTGCTGATCGACGAGTTCCCCTCATCCTGTTTTCTGAAAATCAGCACATCACATAAACATTAGCATCATATGGTTCATGTGGGCACACATGAACCCTCATCACATACATATCATTCATATCATAGCATTAATGCACTTGTATAAAATCATGGCATTTCACATCATCAAACAAGACAGGACTCCACATCCTATCCTAGTGGACATGATCTTCCTATTGTGCTTGACCTTCTATAACATCTATGAGCCCGACACTCTAGGTCTGACCATATGAACCTAGGGCTCTGATACCATTCTGTAACGACCCGAAAATCGGACCGCTACCGGCGCTAGGATCCAGATTGGCTTAAGGCCGCCGGGACCCGTAGCAAGCCTGACATGTAACCTGTAAACCTGTTTAATCCCATACATGATCAACAACATACATAAAAATTAAAACTTTTCTTTCATTCATTCCTCATACACCAAACTCAACCTGTGCATGCACTCAACATAAACATAATCATAAACTTGACCCCCCTGTGGGATCTCATCAATGCCCCTAATGGGTGGCATAACATGTGTTGAGTTGGCTAAACATAGACATTAATAAACATTAAGATCATGTATCAACAAGGGATTACAATAACTATGGTCAAGCACACTTTTAAACCTCGATATCATTACATAACATGACTATTCAACTTTACATCATTATACAATCTGTCATGTCCACATTCTAGCTATTACATACATATAACTTTACTCTTCTTGACTCCTCTGTCTAGCCCGTACCTGCAATCCTGGGGGATTAGGGAAAAGGGGTGAGCTACTAGAGCCCAGTGAGCAGAATAGTAGAAAACAACATTTAAATCTTATGCCATCATGTAATGCAACACAACACAACAAATCACATCTCGGATGGTATTGTCACCAATAGTCCTCTACATTCCAAAGTGCCGGGACGTAGAATGGGTACAACCGGTCTTTCTCTTAACATAACATATCATGCATACCAATGTGCCAGGGATGTAGAATGGGTACAACCTGGACTTTCTCTTACATAGTGCCAGGGATGTAGAATGGGTACAACCTGGACTTCCATACCATATCATGCCGTAACATCATCATACCATCTGAGGACTAAAGGATCATTCAATAACCAATCCACATCAACATCATAAATGCAATGCAACATATTCGTGAATTCTAATGCAAACAACCTAATTCATCACATGGCATTCATGATGCATGAACATGCTCAACTTTATAATTCATTTGCTTTAAAAACATAAAGGTTTATTCTACTCACCTCTGGCCGAAGCTCTACTGACTCAGAAGCAGCTGAACTCACTGCTGGGGTCCTCGGTTCCTCGGGTCCGAACCTACACAGGTGGACTCAAATGAGGGACCAAACAACTAGAACATAACTCTAAAAACATTCCCCAAAAACCCCCCTAAAACACCTCAAACAATCATGCAAAAACATGCAAAGGAAGGCTGAACAGGGCAGGTTCGGCGGCACCTTCGGCGGTCGAAAGTCCCTCCAGAGCCGAAACCCAGGCAGGTTCGGCGGCACCTTCGGCGGCCGAAAGTCCCAGACAGAGACGAAAGTCTCTTTTCGGGGGCAACTTCGGCAACCGAAAGGCCTGCCTCCCCAGCCATGTTCGGCGGCCGAAAGTTCCTTCGGCTGCCGAACCTGGTTTCTGCCAAAGGGCAGAAACTTGGCTCCTTTAAGCACACTTGCCTACAAAACTTCCAATCATGCATTTAGCTCAACCAAAACATGCAAATATACATACATTGGCTCCTAGGGGCTTCAAACTAACTTAAACCCCAGCTACAACACACAACAACAACACAAAATCCAACATACATGCTCAAAACATAACACTAACTCAAAAACCTAACTATGAGCTAAACATGCATTCTACCCCATAGATCTTGAAAAAAACTTACTTTAAACATGAAATGAGCTTAAGATCGGCTCTTACCTCTTGAAGATCGAGAGAGAGACGTCCTAAACTCGGAGGTGAGAGATTTTGAGTTCTTGAACCTCAAAGCTCCAAAACTTGCTTTAAACTCGAAAATCTTCAAAACAAGGCGAAAACTTGTGAAAATCATGAAAGATTGGAAGGAAGGAACTCAAGGATAGTGAGGAATGGCGGAAGGACTCACCTTGGTCGAAAATGGGGAAAAGCTCGCCCGTTTTCGGCTAAGGGACCCTTTTATAGTGGCTGGCCAGGCCACGTTCGGGGGCCGAAAGTGCCTCCGCATGCATGCCATGTTCGGCAGCCGAACCTGGACTTCCCTCACTTATGCCTTCGGGGGCCTAAGGCTCACCCGAAAAGCATGCATGTTCGGCGGCCGAACTTGAGTTTCGGCGGCCGAACCTGAGTTTCCTCCAAGGGTGTTTTTATTCAAAAACTCATTTCCTATTTACTTAAAATCATCAAAAACATTAAAACATTTCATGAAAACATGGTTTTACCCTTCTAGAGGTCTCCGACATCCGAGATTCCACCGGACGGTAGGAATTCCGATACCGGAGTCTAGCCGGGTATTACAATGTGAATTAAGAGGTTGAAGATAAAATGTAAGTTGTATTTTCTAAGGGGATTGAGATTTTTTTATTCTCCTTTCATATAAGGTACGATGGGCAAATGCTCTTTTAGATCGAGTAGTTCATATCGTGACAGAGATTTTTCAGTCGTCTCATTAATGATGAGTAGAAAATTATTTTTTTTTTAATACTTTAGACTAGAGCAATATAGACACGCACATATTAAGACATTATATAGTTTGACTCTATGTTGATAGATAACAAAATACTTTAATCTGATTTTTCGAATTAATTCTCTTATTTAACCTCTTTAGATCTTATGTTGAGACTTACCTATTACCATTACTTAATTAAAGCGTACACATTATATGTTATCAATGGTAAGAATCCATGAGTCTTTTGACATGTGTTTGGCAATTGAATCCTTTATTCTTGAATAACTTCTACACTATATGTGTATACTTTCATTCTTTGCTTGGTTGCTGCAATATTGGCAATTCATTATTCCATTTCCACTATTAGACCTCATCATCATGAAGGTTGATCTCTATGAAGACTCATAAGAGATGTTGATTGAGCTCCTGTTTGCATCCTACCAAACCTTAATCTAGCAGTTGAAGATTAAAGATTTTATTACGTACTTGGGTCCTTTGCTAGCAAAATTTTTACCTCTAACATAGCTCAAAAACCTTGTAAGGAACTTTTTCATTTTTGTAGCATAGTTAGATTTATTATGAAATTTCGATTGATGTTTTTGTTATGTTGATCATCTTGGTTATTTTCTCTACCTCCACCACCATTGTTCCTCTCATTTAGGGATGAAATTGTATTGTACTTGATTGCTCCCAACTTTCTAAAATTTTCATTTATATTTATATATTTTTTAGAAATTCTGTTAAGAATATAATATTGGTCCCTCTAATTTTATAAAACTTGTGAATATATCCTTACATTTTTTCATTATTTTTGTTGAAAATATATATTTAATTCTTTTATTTTAAAAATGTTATTTTGAGCATTAAGATCTTTTAGATTTTTTTAATTATTATATTACTAATAATCCTTCTAAATTTAGTTTTCATATTATAGTTTAAAATAAAAAATTTTAAATATGCAAAATTTTTGTTATCACTATTATTTTTGGTCCTCCAATTTAAATGTTTAATTTTGTTTTTAACTTAAATTTATTTTTATTATTGATTTATAATGATTAATGATTACATTTCAAATAAATTAATTTCATTTTATGACGATCTAAATATCTAGCCTCTCCTACTTTTCAATCTTGGGTCCGTCCCTGTCCTGATCTAAACCCAACCCAATAATTCATATTAGAGGCAAGCAAGCTCTTTAGGTTTTTGACTTGTGAATAGAGCCTTGATATAAAATGGGTAATCTTTACAAAACTTTTGAATTTTAGAATTTTAGTGGGAGAGAGAATTGTTGTTACATTTTATCTTTTGTGTCTAGTATGTGTAGTGTCTGAGATTCCCTCACCTTCCCCACTTTATGCTGTTGTTCTTGTTCTTTGATCTTGTCTCAAAGTATAAAGAGGAAGAAGAGAAGAGAGGAGGAGAAGATATCTCAACAACAGGCAACAAAAATTTAACAGTTTTTAAATACAAAATTTTCAATAACCATTTCCCAAATATTAACTCAATCCTTACCCTACTTACAACGTGCATACGTTAATGTCATGGAAAATAGTTGTCGGTGGAGAAAGATATAACATACAAGTGCGGTGCTTAATAGTCAATACTCCTCTTAATATCAGTACCACAAGATAAACAAGGACCCATTAAGTTTCCCTGCAAGTAAGGATGGTGATGAGAGAGGAGAAGAGAATCTGGGAACAGTATAGTATAGCTTTCAGGGCAAATTCAACAGCAATAATAGAGCACTAGTTGAGGATGACAACGACTTGCATGGACCTAAAGATCGGCACTTTCGCAAATGACAAGGTAACAAATGAGTAGAACAAGCAACTTTTTGAATATTCTACACATCCAATGAGCTTCAAAGCATCATCAAGCATTTACACTAATCAAGAATTTATTGCATTACTCATTCAATCTGAGAATGTTCTAAATACAGTAAGGTCTGTGTTTAACAGTTACAACAGACTTACACTCTTGATTCATTCAACCACCGACACCTTTAAGGTTGAAAGAAAAAAAAAACTCCCAACAAGTTGGAAACTTTGTTTATGTTGTGTAAGGGAAGGAGGAGGGCACACCACAAACAACCTCTCATCCTATACCTATCTGTGAATCTTGTCCAAGTAAAAACCCAAAAAGCCACAAAAATCTGCATGGCAATGAAGGGGAAAAAAGAAATCAAAAGGAATATACAAACGAATCACAGAGAGTGATTGATGTTTTAGTGGGATTCTGCTTGCCAGAAATGTGTAGTTGGTTAGTCAAAGCTTGATGAGCGGCTGCTCCTGCCTTGCAAATAATCCTCCAATGAGATAGTTTGCTCAATGCTGCTCATGGAGAGTGAGTCATCCTCCACATCAAGCAATGCAAGGTTAAGATGAGACTTTAGATTTGAACGCGGACATGCTTCGTCGTCCAGCATGTCTGGTTCTTCTGCAGTATTAACTTGCAGCCTTGCCCATTTTGTTACTTCATCTTCCCCTTGGAGGAGCTTCACAACCTTTGAACAAGGACAGAAACAGAGTTCAATCTTTGTTTTATTCGGAAAGATAAGGAATTATTGAGATGCTTCATGAAGCTAGACAAGCATGGAACATTCACTTGGATCACATTTCAGAAAGAAACTAAAACTTTAAGGCAATGAGATATCAAATATCTAATTTCAGCAAGCATAAAACTCTCCGTGTGCCAAATTCTCCAGTTTTACCAGACAGCCCAAGTATGAAAACATCTAAGCCAATGAAGTAATAGAAAGATGACTTACAAGGCTCATTGGAGGCCTAGCTCGTGGCGAACGTTTTATGCAGAGAGTGGCAGCTAAAACCATCCGCTCCATCTGATCAGGATCATAGTCATCGCCCAAGCCTGGATCCAGCAATTGGGAGAACTTCCCATCATCTAGAATTGGCTTTGCCTGGACAAGTTAATTTGGTTGCTTTTAAGGCCAAAATCAAAGAAGAAAACTCGGTGCTGGATAAATTCTACAGTTAAAGAGACATACCCACATAACTAGGCTTTCTTGGCCTTTCGGATGATCATTGCTTATAGGCTTCCTTCCTGAGAGAAGCTCCAGGAGTACAACACCATATGCATAGACATCGATCTTGTTGTTTACTTTGCCATACATGAAGTATTCAGGAGCCAAGTAACTGCAGCAATTAATTCAGTTTTACCAACAAATAGATGACAAGCTACAAGAATTTGTCATTCTCAAGATGATTTTTTAGTGTATTTTAGGAAACAATCAAACATGGACGGCAGATCTATTTTTGTTGTTCAAGAAAAATGATGTGGCAATAAAAATTACATACCCAAAGGTTCCAGCAACGTCAGTGCAGATTATATGAGATGAGGAGGTTGGTGCCCATTTGGCAAGTCCAAAATCAGAAAGCTGAAGAAACAAGAAAAAGCTTCAGCATTTACAAATTCAAAAGAATAAAAAGTTTAATACAAGAAGTAAAATGCTAAAAGGTTGAAAATGCATTACCTGAGGCTCAAAATCATCAGACAAAAGTATATTTGATGATTTAACATCTCTGTGGATCACAGGCTGAGCAGATTTAGTGTGAAGATAATCCAAGGCCTCAGCTACTCCTACAGCCACCTTGTATCTCTCACTCCAACCGAATGCAAGGGGGTCCTTTCTATTACCTGGATAAGAAAACATAAGGTCACATAAAAGTATGTTAGATGCTGATCCAAAATCTAATCTAGTCCAAAATCTGAAAATGAAAATTTGTTAATTAATATACCATGGAGGTTTTCTTCAAGACTTCCTCTCGATAGGAAATCGTAAACAAGGAGAAAATTGTACTCCTCGAAACAGAACCCCAAAAGGGAAATGATGTTCTGGTGATTTAAGGTAGTAATGATCTCAATTTCTAAGACAAACTCCTTTAATACATCTTCGGATGGCTTCAAGATTTTCACAGCAAGTTCCTTGTCATCGGGGAGGCAACCTTTATAAACCTGACTGCTGCCTCCTTTCCCAACCAAATTTTCTGAAAAACAAAAAAGAAAATCTAGTCAATCACAAGCAAAAATGAAATAAACTTGCTTATAATGTTAATTTGAGTAACAAAAACAAACCAGCCAAGAAATTAGATGTGGCTGCAAGAAGCTCTTGGTAATTAAACAATCTGCAAGTTGCAGAATATTTCTCATGAAGACCCTCCAATTCTTTTGGTAGGCTTTTAGGATGGCTAGGAGAAGCTGGAACTGTCAATTTCTCTGTACCAATTGGAACAATTGCACCACTTTCTCCGTCTAAACCCGATTGATTTTCAGCCTGATCACAACCATTATGTTTGTGATCCAAATTGGAGATATATGATGAAAACTGTCTGCTTGGCAACCTCATTGCCCATTGCACCACTGAGATCTGCCTCACTGAGGATCTATCCGATGACTGTCGGTCTGGTAAGAATGCACGGCGAAGTAGTGGCCAACCAGGTTTCAGTTCAGGGACCTGTCTGATCAAAGAAGAAACTGAACAGGAAGGTGCCTCTACCTTTGGAACTGGGACTAGAGCTAAAGATTTGTCATCACCACCATTATCATCAGAAGACTCTTCAGCAGACTGTTTGCATGAATTATCTAGAGACTTAGCAACTGTTCCACAAACTGAGCAACCCTGTTTCATTATATTCCCCAAACTATTCGGACGGGCCTTAACTAAGGACTGCTCTAAAATCTGGTTGTTTTCAGTACTGCTTTCATTTAGTACTTTGGAATTCTTACTTAATGAAATTGACCTGTGAATTACATTAAGCAGACCATTCCGGCGATCATCTTCAGCTCCTGCAACAACCACATGATATTTAATTGTACTGCAGAAGCAAAAAATTTCCAAATTTAGAAGCTGAACACAAGATAATTGAACAAACCATTTGAACCACCGATTTTAGCCAGAGAGCCTTCTTTTTGAAACATAACTTTCCCATTATTGGCAGCAAGAACTGAGCAATCCTTTGGTAGCTTCTTTGCGCAATATTTAGCAACAGATGTCGGTGACCGGATTGTATGGTGACTCCTGGCTGCTCCGACTATAACCTTCGCTGCTGAGTATGATTTTGCTTCCCTAACTAAAACTTTTCGTATCGATGAACCTCTGCATATCTTGAGCTTGAGATCCACCTGCCCCACCAAAATCAACAACTGTTTAGTAAAAGTAACTGAAAATCTAAAAACCTCAAAGTCTGTGGATGACTTTTTTATTAAGTTCCGCTGAGAGTGCTTGACGTGATTGGAAGAAAAAATAGTAAATATTTTCCATTTTTCTCACCAACCAAACAGATGGCAAATAATCATAACTATCAGAGAGCAAGAAGACAAACGAATTAAAGAGAAAAAGGGCAAATAAAAGCAGATATGATCAATTGATATTAAAACATACACCGACCTGTTTCAGGTTGCAGAAACCTTCATAGACGGCTAGAACAGAGTCAAAAGCTTTGACAAGCGAGAGAAGTGAAGACTTTCCTTCTCGATCTACGATTTCTACACAAACCCATTTCACCAATTCATCAAAGCCATCTTAATAACCAAAAAAACCAGCACCCAATCAAACCATCATTTCTAGTATTCACTTACCATTATTACCAAGAACATGCAGAGCAATAACCGTATCCCCAGGTTGTGCCACTTTGACCATGGCCCATGTCAACAGCTCTCTGCTCTGCGGATCAAGCTTGACCCCCACCATCACCGTACGGCCACCGGAGACTGCCATTTCTTCTTGTCCAAGCTGCAGCATTTTCAGTTCTACAAGCTTCACAACTGAGATTTAACGTTGTTTAGGAGTTAGTTTTTCGTCGTTTTGTCTCCCGAAACTGAACGTCATGGTTGCGTTGATATAGTATTTAAGGTGCAGACGCAGAGCTGGTGTGTTTTTTCGTTTTCCTCTGGCTTAACCGCCAGTTTGGTTGTTTGCTTTTGAAGGTCGCAAGACCATAATAGAAAGGGAAAGGGATGGAGAGAAGAGCAAGAGCAGGAACAGGGGGGGATGTTAGAGTGCATGCGGGTGTATTTTGCTAAAGAAGCAACTTAATCATACAAGGAAGACATAGATGGAGTTATTTTGAGTTTGAATATGTCTTGTGGACCCTCAAAAATTTTTCATGCGTTAATAAATTAAAGGAACTGTTGATTTATGAGGGATGGTGCTGATCTTGCTTCTTGGGTGTATTGGGACCACAGGCAAGGGACATGGGACCTAAATCAATGAGTGAGATATTATTATATAAAAAAATCATTTTTTTTAAATATTGTGGAATATTAATGAGGAGCGGATATACTCGTGTATTGTACATAGGATAACTTACATATATAATTCTAATAATATTAAAATATCTAATTAATAAAAAATAATAATTTTTAACAATTACTCTATTCACTGAAAATCAGCTATAAAAAGAAAATCCCAATTATTTTTGGCTTTACTATTTTATGATTGGTTGGTTTGAAAAGCAATTTAACTTGGTAAGTTCCAATTTTAGAAATTGTTAAACCTTTTCAATATTTATAATAAAGGCTTTTCTCGAACCAATCTTTATGTCCGAATATTAAATTCCATTTCAGGAATAATATCAAGGACTGTTATGACAATTTTTTGTTTTGTATAGCAAGGCAAGGCACCCCCATTTTATAATTAAAGAAAGTCCCGTCATGCTATTGAAAATAATATTTTTTTTCATTTTACAAAAATAATTTTATAATTACTTTCATATAAATTAAAATAATAAAATTTAAATTATTTTTTAAATATTACATTCATTTATATTATTTTTAAATATATGTGAAAGATAAAATATATAAAAATGATATGATAGAGAAAGTAATATATAATTAAAATAATTAAATTTTATAAAAATATAATAAAATCTTTCATAAAATACGGTTAATTTTCTATTTTGAGAAATTAAAAATATAAATGAATTCATGTAAAAGCAAATTTGAGTTGAGGCATGCTAATGCTTTCGGCCTTTGTTTTAATTAAACATTTTTTGGAGATTATTCATTCTTCTAGTCGGCGGTACCATATTATGATGGAGCCGACTGTACCATATAATAATTTTAAATTGAAGGCTGCTCGTGAATCGTGACTGCGTATAAAGTCACTCTTAATTTTATTTTATTTTATTTATTTTTGTGGACACACTGAGTTTCCTATCGGCTGAGGCACAACGAAAGCCATAATCACGTGGTTTCTAATCAAATACATCCACGTGTACACTTCTCTTTATAGATTTGAGCCCACGTCAACGGCTGCCTCCACGTGCTCCACAAGTTTCTGGCCACGTGCACTCTTCCTTAATATGTTCCAAGTAGGGATGGATATAGCTAACGAATTATAGATAATTGCATGGCAAAAAAAAAGCTATGGACTGCTGCATTGGTCAGAATGCATTATTTGATCTTATTTTTATATTTAATTACATTTCCTTTATTCCTAAATTTTATAAATACATAAAATATTTAAATTTTTTATAATTCATAAAACTCACAATCATGTATTTACTAATTTATAAATTAAATAATTATATTTTATAAAAATTTAAATGTTAAACAAATATTACTTTATAAATCTATATTTTTGTGAAGAAGAAAGCTCCAACATAAAAGGACCAGCAAAACGCACCAAAAGGCAAAGTTGATGGGGAAACTGACGCTGCTCTTTGTGTAGCCATGTGATGGATGGTCCCACCTCCTAGGCCATGGATGGGTCGGGTCATTGCCCTTGCCCGCCACCGCCACCGCCACCGCCACCATCACCATCATCCTTAATTCCCCTATGTCCATAATTGATATAAATATGAAGAACCAAGACAGGGAAGCCGTTCAATTGATCCTCCATTAATGTGAAGATATTATTGTTAACTAATTCTCCCGAGGATATTTCTCTAGTTGTCGGTGGATATCCAAGTGCGAAGTGACGGTGTCTCACGTGCCAAAAAGTACTCAAACCCCACCACTCTTCAATGGAACAAATTTTATTTAGATTAATTTGAGGAGTTTTTTTTTTATTTTGAAAAATAATATTTCTATTGAATTTGGATAATGTTATCGAAAATCTATTAAAAATGTAATCGAAAATTAATCATAAAAATTATTGGTACAAATTAAGTTGAACAAAGTTTACATAAATCAAATAAATATAATACATAAATTAAAGCTTAAATTCATCATTAGCATGACAAAATAAGTTTATAATAAATTATAGGGAGATTTATAATTTAGTCCATGAGTATTACTATTATTAATAAATCAGTTTCTGTATTTTTAGAAACCTATTAAAACGTTCTCATATTTTCTCTCCGTCAAAAAAATAGTCATTCCACCTATTTTTGTCATTAAATATATAATAAAAGACTAAATTACTCCCAATTATTTTCCTCATCTTCCTCCTCCTTCCTCTTCTTCCTCTTCTTCTTCTTCTTCTTCTTTTTCTTCTTCTTCTTCTTATTTTTCGGGACAATTCGTTGACGGAAAGAAACGATGAGGAATGACTATTTCGTTGACGGAAAAAAACTATAAGGACGTTTTAATATATATGAGAAAATATATGGACTATTTTATTGACGGAAAGAAACGATAAGTACGTTTTAATATATGAAAAAAGATAAAAATGTTTTAATAGATTTTTGAAAATATAAGAACTAACTTGTTAATAATAACAATATCCAAATACTAAATAAATGATTTTATTTGAGGGTAAAATTGGATTTTAATAATTTTCTCTCTTATCTTTTATTTAATTTTAACAAAAAAGATAATGAAATGACTATTTCGTTGACCAAAAAAAATATAAAGATATTTTAATAAGTTTTTAAAAATACAGATATTGACTTGTTAATAATGGCAGTATCCAGAGGCTAAATTGTAAATCTATCTTAATTATAAATTTATTTTTATTTTTTCAATGAATTCTTAAAAATTAACTTTTTAAATGTTGATTAAAAAAATGTTAAAAGAAAAAACCAAGTCAAAATGTTAAAAATATGCGTGATATTCTTTCATTCTCTTCATTACAACAAATCAACCGTTCTTGCATTTGACTTTTCCATTCGGGTTTTTGCTCATCCATGTGATCCATGAATCATTCGGTTTATTCATGAACTCTCCTTTACAATAAAAATTTTATTTATTGTATTATTTAAAATAAAAAAAAATTATTTTTTTAACTAATAAAATTTTTATTTTTAAATAAAATAAAATATAATATAATTTAATATAAATTTATTTAAATTATTTTCTTATAAAATAAATCATATCAAACGGACAATAAATCTTCATTATTGATGCTACATAACCATCGTTAAAACTGAGGTATGAGCTGTTATCACGAGATAGGTGCACGTAGTAATGGATCGATAAGCCGAAGACGTGGTCCGTTTCGAAATAAGAAAGATTTAAACACCTTAGCACCTGAATTATCACTAAAAGACTTGCCTTCTTTCAACAAAGCGAGTCTCTGCGTAAAGTTATTGTTATCAAATATAACATAACATATCTCTATTATACCTATAATCGAAAGATTTCCACCTAAATAGTTGGTTATGTCCCGTATCAAGTAAACGATCGAATTACCGCCAGATTAATAAAGAAATACCATGTTCATCCTAATATCTTACAGTATAAAGGGAGAAGAACCACAAAGACGAAGGCAACATTCCATTATACTTTCTCTCATTCAGTTACTGACTTGAGCGTTGAAGTCGCTATCATGAGCACCCACCACCAGCACCTCACGTTGTCTCCCTTGCAGGTCCCAGCCAATCGCTGCTTAGTTTCATTATAGACGTGTCATCAGTTTAAATCTTAGCTTACATTATTTAGTTTCGCTGTTGGGAGATCCATTGAATCCCCTTTATTCATTTGGATCACGATCAGTTTTTCATCATTTTTCCACACTCTCAAAATGGCCAGTAGTCCTAGAGCAGCTGTTAATATCGCTATGAATGAGGAAGTCATCATTTTTTGTACCCTAGATAACAGAGAAAACACACCCCCAGTGATCAACGAAGCAGACCTCAATAATTTAAACAATAAGCAAATACTCCAGTATATCCAAAGGTTGCAGACTACTCTCGAGCAGTATAAGACTTGGGAAGATGTATTAAAAATGCACTCTAGGAGAAGGGATGAAACTTCTGTAGACACCTCAAGGGCCCAAACCGAAGCAGCCAACTTGAAGCCCAAAATAAGAGTTGAATTTGAAGACGAATCGGACGAGAAACGGGAACATGAAGGAAATTACAAGAGCTATCCCATCTTGTGAAAGAGGGACGAACAGGGTAAGTATAAGAACTATATTCTTCTAAGCGACTCACGAGCCCGTATCTTGATGTAGATTAGAAAAAATAATAAAAAAATCAAGTGGCCTCCCAAACTTAATCCCAAAAAGACGGATAAATGAGATAGACAAAGTATTATTACTTCCATGAAGATCAAGGCCATACAACTGAAGGACGAGATCGAAAGACAAATAAAAGATGACACCCTTCCAAAGTTCACAAGGAAGGGTAAAGAAGAAAAAAGATATGAACCCGAGGATACAACCATTGAGATAACCCCTGGTAGAGAGCCCGTAAGAGTCATACATATAATTACGAAAGGACCATGAAAGGGTTAGGTAGACTACAAATATAATTACTGAGTAGATAAGCAAATTATGAAAATCTTAGGAGCCTATCACTCGTGGGAATTGTCCACTTAAAATCTCATAAGTCAGCCATTCAGTAAACCGAGTGGTTCCACCCTCACATGTAGGTAAAGAATATTCTTTGAATAAACAATTAGGCATTTTCATGTGATACGTTCTCCGAAGAACAGGAATAATAGATTACCTTCTTCCTATATCTATTAAAACAATTCAAAGTGACCCTAGGACAGTCCAAGGCCGTAAGGTGGCTTCCGCCAGACCACTTGAGCGTTGGTCCCACTAATTAAGGTCATAAGGTAGTTTTCACCAGGCGAGATCGTAAAGCAGTACTCACCAGATTTCTCGGACGCTGGTCCCACTGATCAAGGCTCTAAGGTAGTTTCTGTCAGGCTAGATTGTAAGATGGCTCCCGCCAGACCACTCAGTCACTAGTCCCACTAATCAAGGCCATAAGGCAGTTTTCACCAAGTCAGGTCGTAAGGCGACACCTGCTAGACCTCTTGAGAGCTAGTCCCGCTAGTCAAGACCATAAGGCAGTTTTTGCCAGGCTAGGTCGTAAGACGGCTCCCGCTAGATCGGAAGGAATGTCTCCAGCACGCTCCCCATTGACGGGAGTATCTTCAGAATGCTCCCCCTTACCCTCGTCTTCCTCATTAGGGAGAATGTTGTCTATCCAGGAGAAAACCTAAAAAATAAAACACTTCACCAGCTCCTTCTTCATCGAAACATGGCCTTGAATAAGCATCTCCCTTCCTTAGGCCACTGTTTCCTTAAGTTCCACCTCAAGCTTAGTGATCCTGATAGAAGCAGCTTAAGCCCTGTCAGACTGAGTTTGCAACTCCAAAACTTGACACTGTAACAGAACCACTTGATCATCGGCAGATTTCGCCCTGTGCTCAAGGCTCAAGCCCTGCCTGTCTTGTTTGCCCGAAGCTCTCGCCTCAAGACTTTAAATCGCTCATGGAATATGTAAGTGCAAAAAGCACTCTCCAGTACATAATGGATGGCATTAGCAAATAACTCGTCCATCTCCACTACATGCATTCAAGTGACGATGATCTGCAGGTCTTAAGATATTATTGATCAGCAGGAGGTCCAAAAAAAGATATCAAGGAGCGAAGGCGCTCAATTTAGTGCTAAGGCCAAACATCGAATTCCTATAGGCTAGGAAAACTCAACTTCTGCATTCATAGGAGCAAAAATGGAAGGGAAAGAGACATTAGCAGTAGGAGCAAAAATGGAAGGGAAAGAGACATTAGCAGGAAGAATCAACCTCCGCACTGGACTTTGGAAAGTGATTTATTTTGTTTTTATATATTATAATATTATTTTTATGTGTGTTTCAATTCAACTCAATTTAAAAAAAAATCAATATTACATTATCATAATCAATTACCATTAGCTAAATGTCAAATTATTGGCTCTAACAAATATAAAATAAATAAAATAAAAATAAAAATATTAAATATTAAAAATAAGTAATATTTTGAAAAATATTAAATGACAATCTTTTATGTGAATATTAAAATAATAAATAATTAATGATAAAGACATGTAAAAAAATTGATATTTTTTTAATCGTACAGTTAAGTATTGACTTGTGCATTTAATCTATAAAGAAGTTTAGGTATACATAGTATTCAATTAATTATTATAATAAGACAATTTTTAACAATTTAAAAATATTCTTAACACAATTTCTATCATAAAATAAATAATAATAATAAAGACATGGGAAATATATTATTAATATATTTATGGACGTGATCTTGCAAAGTCAGGTAGCTAAGATATCGTGGGGGCTCGTTGTCGTACGGAAGTTCGCAACACAAAACACTAATCTTCAATTTCAGATTTTTGTGGGGCTTCATGTACAACGCCTAATTGGCATTACGTTCTGGCCACTGCCAGAATACATGCCCTAATTATATTTTAATAAAAAATTAATTTTTTTATTTTAATAATAAACAAATTCAATCCAATTTTCACAAAATTAACGAGAAGTTGTCTGGGTTTCTGCGTTAGTAAACTTCCGCCTCAATATTTGATTAAAGAGGGGGCAATTGAGTAAAGCCAATTTGCCTTGAAAAATGGCCTAAAACGTGTCAGCTAACACAAATCCCAACAAACGAAAAGCTTAACCACATTTTAAAATGATTAACATAACAAGTTGAAGGCACTTGGGTCATACTCAAATTGCTGCAAGAGAAATAATGATTCCTTGTTGCTTAATTAGAGAAGCCCTGTGCTTTGCTCCTAACAATTGGCAGTTAAACTCAGGTTTGGAACTGCAAAACGACAGATTAACCAAAAAGGACACTGCAGAAAGGGAAACGTAACTTGTCAGTTGGTGGCGGCTTTACTGTCAATGAATCATAAACCCACTAAATCTTAGATGGAATTTTTTAAATTAATTAATTAATTATTAAAAGCAGTATTTAAAAGTTTGTTGTTTGTCTTGTTAATCAACGGTTACATTGAGTTAACTGTATTTTCAATCAGGACATCTCGGTGGACCTTTCAGCATTTAACGCTTCACATGGAATTTTAGAATTTTTTTAAACAGTGTTTTAAGGTTGTACCAAAAAACTTGGGCTTCTTAAATTCTATTGGATTTAATCCCTTCTTCTAAAGGTTGGTCCATTTGGATTTTTTTTTTGTTTCTATACAAAAATCTTGAATTTAGGCTTCTAATTTTAGCAATTAAATGTTTGTACTTTATTTTATTTTATTTTTTTTAAATTTTAATTTGAACTTTTACTGTGTATAATTGGATAATTATTTAATTTATCGGAAGTACAAAAAAATAATGCTAATGAAATATAAATTTATAATTATATATATATATATATATATAGCAAAACAAATAAGAGACTAAATGCTTTAGAAGTAATGTACATTAAATTTTTGTATAACCCGAATTTATATATATTCATAGTGTAATTATGTAAATTTATTATTATTTTATATTATATATTAATATAAAAAAAATTATTTTTAATTCCTAAAATATAGCATAATTAATAGATTTATCCTCTATTTTTAGAATTCTAACACTTTCGTTCGTAAAATTTAATTCCATTAAAATTTAAAATCTCTCCATCAAAAATTTCTTATTTTCACCTATAAATATAATCTTAAAAATATTCTTATCAATAATAAAATGAAAAAAATTATTATTTAATTCTTATAATATGAAAAAACTCATTACTTAATCCCTCAATTTTGAAAAATATATTAAAATATCTCTAATATTTTAAAAAGTCTAATAGTTAATTTCTCTATTAATTTTATCACTAAATATTTTACTATTTAGTCTCTATAATTTTAAAAAAATTATTAGTTAGTCCCTCAAATTATTAAAAGTTTACTAATTAGTCTCTCATATCAAGGATATTTTAGATTTCTTTTTATAATACTTAACGACTGAAATTAATAAAAAATTAATTAGTATATTTTTTAAAATATTAAAAATATTTTAATAAAATTTCAAATAGCGAACAGTAATCGATAGCGAATGACATCACAAAAATAATTTTTATTGAGTTTTAACTTTTTATTTTTAATAATTTAAATTTTATATATTTTAATTTTTATTATTTTTGCTGAATTTAAATATTAAATTTATTGAAATTTTTATTTATTTATAGAGATTAAATTTGAAATTTTCTTCTTAAATTTTGACGAAATTAAAATTTAAAAACTAAAGTGTTGAATTCAAAAAATAAAAAAATAAATCTGTTAATTATGTAATATTTTAGGAACGAAAACATATTTTTTTTCTTTCAATTCTTTGAAAGAATAACCTATAAATTTATAAAAATTAAATTTCAAAAACTAAAGTATTAGATTTTAGAATGGATAATTCGGCCATTTTTTCTATTATTAATGATATTTTTTACAAAATAACTTCTAATTTTAACAGAATTAAATCTTAAAAATGAAAGTGTTGAATTCTAAAAATAAAAAAACGAATCCATTAATTACACTATATCTCAAAAACTAAAAAATAATTTTTCCTAATATAAAATATAAATTCAATCTTCTTTATTAGGCAATATTTTTCCATAGATCAGCCTACAGTTAAATGGATGAAGCCCAACAACAAACCCATATAGGCTTAAGACCCAAACAGAGAACACAGGACGTAAATGATAAAAAGAAATAGATTTGGTATTTGGAAGGAACCAGAATGTCGTTTCTAGAACACTATCGAATATCACTTGGGAGAGAGATTATATAAATATTTTAGTTTATTTGGGTGTATCAATTCTAAAACTTAATATAATAACGCTTAACTAAAGCTTGCTTCAAAACACATATAAAAATCTACACTATTTATTTCACAAAAAATATAATGCAAAATATTTTTTTAATTAAAAAAATTAAACTATTTTTTAAATTTAAAATTTTATTAATATTTTTATAATAACTAATTTATATTATAATATAAAAAAATAATTTTAAAATAATTAAAAATTAGTAAAAATTATAAACAAGCGAGTAATAAATTAAAATAAATAAAAATATAAAAAATATCGAATCAAATTAATTTAAAATTTTAATTTAACTTTTTATTTATTTAATTCAATTTAAATTTGATTAAAAAAATTAAATTAAACTGATTAATGATAATAGTATATTATTTTTAATAATATAGAAAGATTAGATTATAATTAAAATTAAAATATTTTAATTAAATTTTAAAATATTAAAAATAATGTATATAAAATAAAAAATTTATTAAAAATTTAAACTCAACAAATTAAATTAAATTTTATTAGATTAATTAAATTTAATTTAATTTTTAATAAAATTAATTTGATTCGATTTTTATAAATATAAAATTTTAAATTAAATTAATCAAATGAGCTACCTGCACTGCACTTTCTCATTAGATTCCGATTCTTTTGCTACTCGTCCACTCACTATAAATGGAATTTCCATTATTTTAATTTGTATTTCAATTGTTTGTATTTATATTGTAAAAAGAAAAATACTTTTTTTCAAATTTTGTATTTAATAAAATTAGATTTCATCATTTTGTACAGAAATCAATTTATATATATAATTTAAATCCTTCCCTTGTATAAATTAAAACGGCCAATTTGGGATTAAAGCCAAATCAAAACCTGCCGGAACTCTAGCTAATAAGCTCTTGCTAAATCTAATTTCTATAGTAATATTTTCATCATTTAATGTAATTTATGTCAAATCTATTACTTCCTTTCATGTGCAAAAGCATGTTTCTATTATTAATTTAAATATATATTATATATATATTTTTTTATTTTAATATAAAAATAAATTAATATTTTAAATTTGTCATTAATTATTTTATATTTTTCATTATTTTTTATTATATAAACTAAAGAGGTTTTTAATAATAATACTCTGTCACAAGAATCAACCTACTACAGTGTCATTACTCAGAGATTTTTCTCAATTCACCATTAAAAAATTTTTGAATTATAAGAAAAGAAATAAAAATGCATAGAAATTAAATTGAGCGAGTGGTATGATAATCGACGCGCAAGCGAGTAGGCCTACCACTCTTCTTACGGACAGCGATGGATCCTTGCTTTTTAATTCGAAGCAACGAAGCAGAGAATAAGAATGCTCCGTTTGCCCATTTTTTGTTTTTTTCTTTTCCCTTCACAAAATTTCACTCTCTTTTTAACTCGTTATTCCCTTTTACGTTCAGCAAAAGTTGGCATCTTTTTCTGTGCACACGCACATATCTCAAAACAGTAAGCAAGAAATTCCCTCTCTTCTCTTCTCTTCTCTTCTGGGTAAGTCTCAGTCAATACTCTATCTTTTCAGTTTTGTCATAATTTCTCGTTTGGTTTATTTTCATGATTTGGGTTATATCCTTGTGAATTTCACTGCCATATTTAGTTGAAAAGGTTTCACCTTTTTTGCCCCTTTATTTATACTGGTTGATTGGGGAGTGGACTGCTTTTCCAATTTGTTTTTTCTCCTTTTATACCTTGCTAGTTGTTTCTTTTCAATTTGAGCTGTAATTCTTCAAGTTTTGCATGGTTAAGCATTGTATGTGATCTGGGTTGCTTCTTCTTTTATGAATTTCATCCGTAAAGGATGATTTTTTTTTCCTCCAATCTGGGTTTGACAGATTGGGTGTATAGTGTTTGAACTGGATGGTTAGTTTTGATAGAGACTGTCCATCTGCCTGTTCTTGGCTTTTAGGAGCTAATTGTTGTTTTGAGCATTTCAAGCATCAATGCCTTGTTTGTTTGGACTAATTTATAATGTGATTTTGTTTGATTAGTTGTGAGAAGGGAATGATTTCGTAATCGATTAAGCACTGTTTTTGTTGATGATGTACCTAATATTGTTGATTTGATCATACTCTCCTTGGTGATGAAATTATCCTTACAAATCAAGGAAATACAGTATGCTGATTAGGGCTGGATTTGTTTGTGCAATCTTTGATGGATTTTAAAAGCAGAATGGAATCTAAATATGTGCAAGTTTATGCACACAAGACTGCATATCTCCAATTCTTGAATTTAAAATTTTTCTTCTAGTTGGCCTTTCTCTGCACATCTATGCTAACATATGAACCGCAAAAAATCTTAGTTTTATCCAAATAATAAGGTTTATTCCTTTATAGAAATTGACATTTGTCACACATGAAGATGATTGACTTATTTTTTCTTTGTAAACTGTCACGACAATTATGGGAGCTAGTAAAATTTCATTTTCATGTAGGTAGATCAGGGTTCTGACGTCCCAAATACTTTGAAGTAGAAAGAGAGCCATAGCTGTTTGTATAATTGGTTCCCTTCTTCTGCATCTATACTCTGGGAATTTGCCATTGCATGTTGTGTGTATCTTTTAGTACTGCTACAGATGGCTTCATTTACAGCTTTTACTGAATACTTTTCAGCCAATCTTAATTGTCTTGAGAGATAGTGAAGGACGCTGGCTCGCATGTCTGTCGTGAATTGGTTGCAGCCTTTGATGTACTCTCTTGTGCTCATTGATGTTTCAAGATAATTTGAAGTTGACGTGATAGCTTCCCAATTTTTCGAACCACTAGTAACAGCCTGTGAGGTAGTGCTAATTGAATCATGCAGTTTTATCACCATCCTTACTCTCTGGATAGCCAGAAGGTGAGACTCGCTTTGGAAGAGAAGGGCATAGACTACACGTCGCATCATGTCAATCCAATAACAGGAAAGAATATGGATGCTTCATTCTTCAGGAAAAATCCAAGTGGAAAGCTCCCCGTTTTCCAGAATGGCTCCCACATCATTTTTGACACTATTGAGATGATCCAGTATGCCTTATCCTTCACTCTTGCTGTTCTGTTTCTGTTGCATAGCATCTGAAACTTGATTTCCATGAGGACCATTATGGTTTTATAGGAAAGACACTCTTATGGAACAATTGACACATTGTCTTCATGTTCATTCACTTCTGTGTTTTATCAGAATTAAATGGTCACCTGTTATTGAAAATCCCTTTTTTTTTCCCAAACACACCTGATCTAGAGAGGAGGATAAGACTTTGAACTGAAGTGATAAGTAATTTGCAGGTACATTGAAAGAATTGCAGTTGTCTCAGCAGGTGCTGATGAGAATTCCTTTAGTAGCAGAGAAGTTATTGAATGGATGCAGAAGATACAAGAATGGAACCCCAAGTTTTTCACGCTTGCTCACGTCCCTGAGAAATATCGTCTCACCATTTCAAAATTCATAAGGCGTGTGGTGATTGCTCGAATGGCTGAATCCCCTGATCTAGCAAGTGCTTACCACCGTAAGCTAAAAGAAGCTTACGAAACTGAAGACAAGTTGAAAAATCCTGAAGTTGTGAAACGAAGCAAAGAACACCTCGTTCAACTTCTCGAGGAGGTCGAAACCAAGTTGAGTGAAACATCATATTTAGGAGGGGAAGAGTTCTCAATGGCAGACGCAATGCTGATCCCCGTGCTGGCTCGCTTGGTACTCTTGAATTTGGAAGATGAGTATATAAGTAGCAGGCCAAATATTGCTGAGTACTGGATTTTGGTGCAGCAGAGGCCTAGCTATAGAAAGGTGATTGGGAGGTATTTCAATGGCTGGAGAAGATATAAAACACTAATAAAAACCTGGTCGTTTGTTCGTATCCGAAGTCTGTTGAGGAAATTCTGATGAAAAGTACCAACTCTGTGAATCAGTAAGTTTTTTTGTACCGAGTTTCGAATATTTTATTAACATAATGGCAACTTTGTGACGAACAGAAGAAGCACTAAGGTTGAATATGTACTGTGGCAGTGGACAGAGCATTTGTAAAGAATAATGCATCACTGGAATTTTTATGAGATAGCGAATGAAAGATGATGCCAACCCGAACAAGCGGGGGATATATCTACTTGGTCGGCTAACATCATGCAATATAAAAGCATACGCCATGATATACCCATAACAAAAATTAGTTTATATTGATGAAGAACTCCCAGTTAGGATATGATGAGTTGGTTGTGCAACGACAATCAAAACAAGAAAAATGGGCAGGTGGAGTGCTAGCTGTAAGATGATAAAATACCCCACATCACAATCACGTTTGTCTGTGAGAAAAGGGAACTTTCAGTCTACACAACCAGAATTAGAGGAAAATGAACGTATGCATTAGCCACATTTACACAAATATATGCATCAGCCACATTTACACAAATCTATGTATTCATCTGCTAAATAAATATTGCATCGCATATGAGTAAAATGTGCAAGGTCATGCATTGTTTGCTGCGAGTAGTTGGTAGTCCTCTGTGGAGGAGAATGAGTTTTGCACCAATGCCAATGCACCAGTGAGCATTTTCATCATGTATTTGCACTTTATCCTGTAATTACAAAACGTTATCTTCACATCTTTTCTTTTTCTTTTCCCAATCCTCCAAGTAAGTTTAGCAATTCTATTATGTAAGAGACTATTATAATTTTGAAAGCGGGAAATGCATCAATAAAACAAAGTAAGCAGCAATTCTCAAACTCATCGTTTTCTTTTTTCCTTGAGATGGATCTTTTTATGATAAATAGTAAATTGCTCATGTTCTGTGCCGTATTATGATTATTTAGTTTCCCAAACTATCATTGAATTTGCAAGTTCTGTAACAGCTACCACTGATTAGATCAACAAGCTTCCAATTTTCCAGAGTCAATAAGAGATCCAAATAACAAGTTTTTACCATTTGGTGGAAAATTTGCAACAGAAATTACAAAAATAGATTGCAAAGATAATTGAAGAAACGGTCATCCGCCTTCTCCATCATCAAGATTCTCTCTCTCTCTCTTGTGCATTGGAAGATACCAGTAAAGTGATCAATTTTTTATTCCACTGAATGTATAATCTACAACTTCTATGAGAAAAATGATACATGAAACAGAACATACCTACCTCTTCGAGCCAAATAGATGAATTAATATGGAAGACAACAAATTGCCAGATTTCAGCATGTTTTTCCTCGCTATAATTCTGAAATTGAATGAATTTTCCATTGAAAATAAAACCTGGAAAAAAAAAAGAATTGAGAATACATCAAAGCATGGAAGAAAATCCAGAAGCTCGGGTGATTTTCCTAAAAAATGAATGCCAATTTAGGTACTGTTTTTTGCTGAATAATGCCAATTGCCTGCTTTCTCCACTTTACAGCTTATCCCGTGACAGTTACAATTTTCTGTGCTCATTTGTTACACTCTCTACATTAGTGCTGCATCCTCCACCTCTCAAGTTATTTTCCGAGAACCCCCACCCCCTGCTGTTCCAAACGCATGAAGGTCCTCTATTCCACTTCTGCTGTCTGAAGTACCTCCTTCCCAAATCATGGGAGGATCCCCTAGATCGTTTACACGTTTGTTGGCCATACTCACCAGGAATGGCCAAGTCTGGTTTGTTAGTGCCATTTTGATTTGGATTGTTTTCATTTGGATAACAAGTGGCTGGATTATGTCTGGTCTGTCGGCCTTCAGAAGTTTCATCAATCACCATAGCATCAACAGCAGAAGCTGGAGTTTCTTTCTTGTTATGGGGAAATGGAGGTAGTGGAGGGAAAGGATGGAAAGGTATGCCAGGAGCGATAGCCCAATTCTCTACAGTTCCATCCTGAGGCGAACCAAATTGCTGCAGAATAGGCAATGGAATTCCGTATGACACAGACAAGCGGGAAATGAATTTTCTCTGAGGATGTCCAACAGGGAGATTAGCAATGGTTGATGAAGCATTGGATGAAACTGGGGTGAGATTGAGGGGAGATGAGAACCCAGGTGGAACATCACTTTGTGCATTCTGCCTTTCATCATCAGCACAACTAGCTACATCTTGCCGACAATAATTGCGAAAGCAATGAGGGCAATAACTGTCCTCTCTGCTTGGTTTTTCTACGCTATCCAGCACCTCGTTACCTCCACCAAGTGGTGGTTTATATTCAGATTGTTGAAGTAACACAGAATGCAGCTTCTGTTCATCAAGCTGAAGAGATCTTGAAGATGCTTTCTCATCAGCTGGCTGATCCCACCGGCTTTTACGCTTGCGAGTTTTTATACCACCTACATCACAAGGTGCAGAACAGTCCTCATGGACAGCAGTATCCACTGAAATTGTTGCTAGCTTTGACTGGGTCGCACAATCTATTGCTTCTGTAGGCCTTACAACCTGATCGTGCAAATAATTCTGCAAAGCTGCAACCCTGTTGCTGATTGAGCCTCTATGGAACTCCATCTTTCCGTCCTCCCTGTCCATATAACCATATTTCCTGATGTGTCGAGGAATCCACTTGTCTCGGAAATTTCGTGCAATTTGATGAACCTGTTTATTGCACAACAAGCACATCAAAACTCATGTTTTTTTTACCCGCAAAAGGCAACACTTATATATATGTACAGCACAAATTAAGTCACTGCAGAACCAATCCTTTTAGCTTACGAGTATGGTTTCCATTATTTAAAATTTTAAATGCTCCGGCACCAAAATGTCTCAAAGAGTTGTACTCATTTTTATTTTCCTTTTCCCACATTATCAGCCATTTTCTCAAAACATAAAATGCTAATATATATTGCACTATTGCCCTCATCATAGAATGGGAAAAAGTTCACCAAGATTAGAGTAGGGTAACTGTTAACATATGGAATTTGAAGAAATTTCCTAACATGAACGCATCAGTTATGTCCCATTTTAAGCATATTGCACGACATAGAAAGTACATGATTCAGAAGTTAAAAATTTAGACCAGCAGAAAAAAAGAGAGTTGGAGAGACTACCTGTTTGTCATTGTGCTCTGTCAAAGACAATATTGAATCGCTAAAACTGCACAAAACAGACATTCTCATTAGCCCATCAATAAATTGAATTAAGGAATAGAATCTAAACATTTTTAATTTGCATGTTAAGTTGACATCTGCAAATTGGCTGTGTGAAAGATGGAACAGGAAATATTTCCCCAGTTTATTTATGAAGAACATGTAGCTGTAAATATTCACCTGTCCAGACTCAAGATTTGATGATTCTCAAACAATATTTGAGAAAAAATGTGTGAGATCACATACTGCTGATGGAAATAACAAACACTAGACAAACCTAAAGAAAAAAGTCTAACAGTTAAAGAAAAAGGGCCATATAAATCCAAAAATTGTTACAGCATAGCCAATCCAAAATGTCAAGTGTCAAATCTCAAATGTAGCAATCAACTTATCACTTAAGCAGCACTGCTTGTAAATTAGAAAATCAGCAGAGAACCACACCTTTCCTGCTTCTTATACCATAAGGGGGACATTAGATGCTACAATTGTATGCTTTACATAATCATTTGCTCAATTCCTTGACTGACATTTTTGCATATTTTCTAAGATTTTCTACTTATGAGAACATAAAATTTTTTAACAAAAAGTCTTGATTTATTCTTTTTCTTTCCCAAATCATAACAAAGTTTTGCTTCTCTTGTACAATATCAGAGTTTCTAGGGTTGCTCCCCTTATTTCACTACCTTCTAGGAAAAGTTGTAAAGAATAAACCAGTAAGAGAAGCTTATCATTTGAAATTTTCATTCTTTTTCTTTTCCAGATCAAGATCAATGCCTTGGTGGAACATTAGATCTGCCCATAGTCTATTGCTTCTGGCCTTCTGCACAAGAAAGATTCTCCCCCCACCCTCCTCTGTTCTAGTCAGCTCACAAAAGCTCCATCCCAGCCTAAGACTAATCTACCATAAAAAACCTTTTTCTTTCATAAAAGATGAGCCATCTAATTTGTGCCCAAAAGCCCTTCAAATTGAGTATAATTGGACAAAAATTTCCACCAAGGAAAATCAAGGCTGCTGATCACAAATCAAATGTCAAGCATAACATGATTAATTGTTGTCTGTGACCCATCAAAGAAAAAGTGAACAAAGACATAAATTCACTAATAAGAACCATATATTGTTCTAAGTTCTGACCTCTCCATTCCAGGACAAGGAGGACCTCCACTGATATGTTCTGCAGTAAGTATCTCCCTGACTGCCAAATACTCTAAAACCTGCACGGAAATCAGTTAGCAGCTTCTTGTTATCCTTCATATTCCTGAAAGTTCTATGAGTTGTTTACTAACAAAGTTCTAAAAAACAACCTAGTTGAAATAAATTCCAAGCATCCTCATGATAAAAAAATTGGATCAACAATGTTAATAATGGAGTGTATGATTTCTTTATTGCTAACCACAATTGAAAAAGCATAAGCTTTATAATTAATATTGCCCATCAAGGGAAAGCAAGAGTAATGGAAACACTATTGAATATTCTTGCAATGTCAGGTAGATGACTACTTAGAATATTTATATTATTTCCCGACACATTGGATATACAAAGAGGGGAAATTTTATTGAAGTCAAAATATCAGAATCTTTTGCAGACTTTGGCTAGTTATAGAAAACCAGCATCATGTCTATAACAGGGTTCAGTGTGCACCTTCAAAAGTTTTCGGAGAATTGGTGTCTTTTTGAAGTCCTTTTGGTACTGCTTTAGCATGTTGTGGAGCATCCGCAAACCTGAAAGCAAAAGAACGTTGGTTATTTAACCACCAATAGCCATCCTTATGCAAAGTTAGGTGCAACCTTAACAATTTTATAATTCTATGGGCTGTAGAACAGGAAAGGAAAACTTACCATTTTTGTTAATTATATCAACCAAAACCACTCGTGATTTAGTTTTCAGAAGTGCACCAAGAATCATTGAAAGATCTCGATTGCTGCCAAATAAATAAGCTAAATTGTTATATACACACTCGTAAAAGACAATATCTTGTGACTGAAAATTTGGGTGATAACATAGAACAAAAAATAATATTACCTCTGAATTGCTTCACCATTTCCACTAGCACCAGATGCTGCAGTAAGAAGCAAAAGCTTCAAGTAACCTTTAGGGGCATCCTGTCAAAGAACAAATACAAACAAAAAAGCCTGAATAGGGACACTTTTAAGGCATGATAAAGAGAACTGAAGCCTTCAGTATCACTAAACTTTAGTCAACCAGAAAAATGACAATTCCAAATAAAAAATCAAAATTGAACATAATGAAGATTAGACACATTTTTTTCCTATTGAAATTGACAGCAACAAGGCTTGATTGACTTTTTAATGCAGAGACGCGTAATATTTATGGCAACTGCAAAATTTAAAGGTTCTATGAAATAAATAAATAAATCGGGGAGGAAGATAGAGGGATATAAACCACAAGACAAAAGATCCAAGGCTGTTCTGCTATTTTTAAGCTACTAAGAGGGAGTTTGGCTATGCAATTGGACCTAGGTGCAAAAACTCCCAGGCCCTAAAACAAGGGCTTCTCACACAAGCTCTTTTCTGTAGCTTGGGGTGTGGGAAAAGGTGCACTTTGAGCCAGGATCCAAGGCTGTTCTGCTTTTTTTAAGCTTCTAAGAGGGAGTTTGGCTATGCATTTGGACCTAGGTCAAAAAACTCCCAGGCCCGAAAATGAGTTATTCTCAAAGCTCTTTTCTGGAGCTTGGGGTGTGGGAGAAGATGCACTCTAAGCCCAGCTCCACCTGCACAACAAACTCGACCTAAAACAGTATCAACTACTAAACAGGCAAAAATACAGTAAATGTAAGTTTCTACAAGTTGCTTACTTTTCGTTTACTTATCCCACCATCTGCATCCAACAACTCATTAAGTTTCTCCTCAACTGCAAATATTAAAATGCATTAACCATTAAATGTAGCATATAAATTTTCCATTTGTTACTACAAGAAACAGGGGGGTTCCAAACCTGCTTCAAAACGGCCGTTGGAAGTACCATCTATAAATTTTTTGGGTTTGACAGGCAGCACCTGGGATTTGTTGGTTATCATCTGAACTTTGTTCAGATTTGAAGGATTACTAGTAAACTTTCCTTTCTTACATAAACCAGAATCATGTGAGGTTTTAATCAGAAAACGTGATTTCACAAAAACCCGCTTTTCTTCAGCTGTAGTTGACTTTGACTTTCTGTTATCAACCATGACATCAGATGATGATTTACCGAGCATTGCAGTTGACGAGGCATCCGACCTTTGAAACTCTTCCTTGGAAATCACATGCTGGACAGCAGATGTAGATTTGCTTGCGACATCATCTGATTCTACAGAAATTCCCATTGGTGGACTAGCAAATGAAGATTTTTCCTTTAGATCTTCAATTTCCAATGAACTACGTAACTGGGAAACTGGAGAAGCAGCAGATTGGTTCATGGAGACCTCAATTTCAGAGACTACTTCCACTTTCCCAGCAGCTACAGTGGAAGTATCCACTGTATCTCTATCTTTTGATAAACTGTCCGCAACTTGCAGTTCTATGCCATCCAAGGAACTGATTCTGGGTGCTCGCTTCTTAAATGCATCTCCAGTTTCACCATCTTCAAGCATCACTGGTTCTAGAAATTCTTCATCCGAATCAACTTGATCGATTACCTCGGAGTTTCTTAGATCACCACCAATATAACCTTGACAGTGAGGTGAACCACAATAACATCTTTTTGCAGCGGCCCCAACCACTCTTACATAGTTGTAATCAAATGTCACTTCCTCACCCTGATAAAAAACCATGCTTAGTAAAAGATAAAATAATGATAATCCATTCATATGAAATATAAAACACGTCAACAATGTCCAAGTCTTAGAACTCCAGCTTGGAGATCCCAAGTTCAAATCCTATTGGGATTACAATAAAAAGGTTTATGGAATGTAGAAAGACTGCCCCTGCTGTGAAGCCCAAGGCCCAACGCGCTTCCATTTGAAAAGAGAGATAAGGGGTTAAGTATAAAACACACCACAATATGGCAAACGCATGTGATAAGGTATTACACATTGCAATGTTTCCTATGGTTCTCTAAATAAAACTATAACTAGATATAAGAAAAACATGTCAATCAATCTGCAATGTGAATTAAAACACTACAAGCCAGCAACATCTCCTATCTTTAGTAAAAGAACTGAATTTAACCAAAAGGAAAGAAATAAAGAAAGAAAGACGGACAACTAAAGCGAAGGTGATATTGAGATATTTGTTCAACTTCAAGAGGAACAATGGCTTTTTCCTTAAAGCCAGTAAAGCATAAAGAGGATAGAATCTTCTTTTAGTCAAAACGTAGGGCTGGTAACATGATCAATAAGTTTAGTTTGGAAAGGGGCTCTAAACCTGCAGAGTTCAATCTTCAATCCTCAGCACCAGATGTGAAACTGATTCCTTTCCTTATATTCTATGGTTAAACATAAAATGATCATCATGTGAACTATGCTGGTCGAGCAAGTAATCCCAATCCTTGACTCTAGGTCAACCATCTCTCCACTACAAAACATATTTATGTATTTCTCATGTTTAATCAGATAAAATAGAAGGTTATTTTTATTCATTCTATCCACACATTCAATTCTAATACTTCCTCTTTTAAAGTTTGTTGCAACAGGAAGGTGGTAGTTGCTCAAACTACACTTACATGACAATCAAAAGCAACAAGGACAATAAAATAACAACTAAAGCACCAAAAGCGCAAAGTTCCAGAATCATTTCCTTGACCATCAAGAGCTGCAATTAAAATTAGTCAAATTGCTTTCACAGTTATGCAGAATTCAGGTGGGAAAAACTACAATCATTGCAAACTGGTTTGGAGAAGTACAATAGATCAACTACATTAATTAATACAGAGTATGAACATACCTTCTTAATATCCCTCAATGCAAATAATCCAATACAGATTTCTCCATTGACCACCCACTGTTCACCAAAAATTTAACAATAACACAAACTTTTAATGTAGAGAGAGTTTTATAGAGATAAAAATGAAATTTATGAAAATAGAAGTTCAAGAGCAACAGGAAAAACATTCAAGCATGCGAACGGATTATGAATACATGGTATTTAAGTAAACTAAGATAGTATTTCATAAATCCTACAAAGTGACCAAGTTAGTAACAACATTCTACCCTGTTAGTAGTTGTAGCAAGTACATTGAGATAAAGTAATACAAGGAGAAACACTGCATTTTTATAAACCATTTTTCTTGGAAGAGACAAAAATATCAAGAAAAAAGAGGAGTATGCTAGAAGAAAAGCAAAAGAGAAACTAAATTTCAGCACAAAGAAACAAATCCAGCCTTCAACAAGCAGTGCATAAAAAGTGAAAATATAAATTAAAAGTAAAAATAGTTTCCTTTGAAGTTTGAGAATACAGAATTATAATAAACACAAAATGGAAATTTCATATAATAGTGAGAAGCAGATATGCAAATCAATCACCTTTTCAGTACGGCAATTTGGATCACAACTATGGTTAATGAATCGCCCCAAATTTCCCTTTGCACAAGCATCTATAACCTGAAAGAATAGGAAACATAGATTCAGGGAATAAGAAATTATAGGAAGATAATTAGAAAGAACCTACCCATCTTTAAGGAAAATAAAGGACAAAACATCTAATCAGCATATTCAGATTAAAGTACATGATATAAAAACTAATACAATCTGTATTAATGCTTCATTACAACTACCCAACCACATGCACAATATGGAAATCAAGCACAGGAAGTATGTCAAGATTTTTGGCATAAGTGGAAGAAAATGTGATATGCATACATATATAAGTGAATCTAGTCTAGTTAATTTATATAATGTATCTCAGCACCGGTATCTAAACTTATCTCCATATCCACAAGTTTTATTTAGGAAGTTAACAATTCCCATATACAGACAAGTATCCATTTCCAACACCTGTATCCAAGTCTAAGTAACATAGCATATAGTAGTGGAACCGTGGAAGGATTGAGTGAAGAGGGAAAGGTGGAGCCGTAAAACAATATGAAAGAAAGTAGCATCAAAAGATCTCCAATTTTTAATATTGATGCAGAATTGGTCTCAAATAAAGTTTAATGGCGAAAAATGATCCATATAGCTAACCCCGACTAGTTTGAGGCTAAGCTTGTTGCTAATGCTTTATGATATGGGCCTTCAACAACTTAAGAATTCAAGCATCAGAAAGATAAACATTATGACAACAAAGATTATAACCAATTATACCTTCTTGCCATCTTAGCTACTCTTTGATATTCAGTTGGAGTTGATGTAGATATTTAATTCAAATATGTCCAATTGGTAAAGTATGTCAATTTTATCAGCAAGGAGATTATTCATGTGATTATGATTACCTGGCATTTTCAATTCTATAGTGTGAATTTAAAAATATATAACATATATCTCTAATCTCCACATAATCTGAGAGTTTGCACCCAAAACCAGGTACAGGTACAGGTACCTCTTAACAAATTTAAACCAAATATTAAAACCTCTTCAGTTATTGCAACAGATGGTATAGTTACGCGTATGAAGCCTGAAGGTCAAACAACTTCCACCAGAAGTTTCCAAAACTCATTAGAGCATTTTCTAGCTAACACATTGCTGTTGCTTATAACCAAAACTGACAGTAAAAAGAAAAAAGACTATAGAAGCGCAGACCAACCTCACTGCCATCCAATGTCATGAAGTAGAAATGCTTGTGACTCTTAGAAGCATACTCCCGCTGCCGTGCTGCATAAGTATGCACATCAAGCACCTGGAAGACAACATATTATAAGGAAAAAACAAACAAATTATATATTAAAATACTTGCAGAAACGTATTCACATTTGCATGCAAGCACATTGTGAATAGGAAGTGTAGGGATGGTAATGGGGTGCGAATCCACAATTCCCTGAGGATTTGCCCCAATCTCGGCTTTTTCTTCTCACGGGGTAGGGATGAGAAGTATCCCTGCATAATACAGGGATCCCTGCAGCAATGCCAGCAGGAACCTAATGTGTAATTCATATAATATATACATATTAGATATATACAATTTTTTATATTAAAATTAACATTTTTATATTAGTATAATTAAAATTGAAAGTATTACAAACAAAGAAAAAAAATATAAAATCAAGTGGTAAAATAGGATCCTGTGGGGATGGGAGATGCTATAAGTAAATAATCAGATATCAATGGAAGACTGTCACTATCTTTAAATTGGATTCATGCCCTAATCGATAGTTCCTTTTTTTTCTTTTCTAATAATGAGATTCTCCAATAAAACCACTGGAAAAAAGTTACCTCTCCAACATATTCAATTAGAAATTGCCCTTTGGAAACAGCCTCTTCCAATCGTAGGCCAAAACCCTTCTTGCCACATCGATCCCACTTCATTTTGGCATAATTATGCTTTTGGAACTACAAAGAATTTTAGACAAACAAAAATTATGATCTTCATAAACTTTATACACAAGTACACACACACAAAGGATAAATCCTAAACAATTGTACCTGTTGATTTGAACAAAAATCACCACATGGACAGGTGCCTTGAACACATTCAATGTTAAGTATTCGATTCAAGCATTCATCTCCACAACCTAAACCACCATCTAGAGGTGGTTTGCAATGACACACCATTATCTGCTTAAAATTTATAGAATAAAATAAATTAGAAAACACAGATCAACAAGAAAATAACAAAGTTAATCTTACAAGTTAAAAACAAGGTCAAAATATAATACATAATTCCAGAAAAACTAACTATATCTACTATTATGCATATAAAAAAGACAAAAAACAAAAAGAAATATCCTGAAAATAAAACAGTGAAGAAGTACAGATTGAAAAGAAAAATAATTGAAATAAAAATAGCAAGAATATATGACTCTTGTGTTTATTTTGAATCTGATATATTGCACACAGGAACCATATTTCCATATGACTTCTTTTAATCAGTTTGAATGAGCAATTTATCTTCCAGCTAAGCTGGCACTATCAAATTCTTTTCTCAATTGACAACATCATTCGAAAAGTAATTAATCCATCAGATACACATCAATCTAGACCACTTGAAGAATTAAAGCCCCATTTAGAAATATAAAGAGTAGCTAATTTTTCTCAAAGTTTCCTAATTTTCCATATAGAGTGGTAACAAGCCAGGTTCACCAAGACATTCCAACACCTTAAAAGCCCATAACGTCTAAGAAAATCCAACTTGCTCCAACACCAAATTCACAATTTTCAATTGAGATGAAGCTTAGTACTTTCCTGATTACTAATATTTATTAAAAAAATACCACTTGATCATAGATCTAGAGACAACCATAAGGAGTTCAAATGTAAGTTTCATAACAGTGAGATGGAAAACAGAGAGTCTAATTCAGACCTCATCAATAGTCAGAGTCTTACGGCTACGGTGCAGAAATTGATTAGTAGAAATGCGTGTAAATTCATGCTCTTTGGAAACTGAAAACATATTAAAAGAATCACGTCAGAAGATTACAAAAAATGGTTGAAGCCCTAAAGCAGTGTCAATCTTATACATTGCAAACCTGTTTTACTTTTACATTCTAATCCCTTGTTCTTTGAAGGGATATCATAGGCATCTTCATCAGCATCCGATATGCCCAACTCTGCATTAATTTCTGCATTTGACTTCTCCTGGGGGATTGAGCAATCAGCAAAGGCTGTATCGAAGTTGTCCTTGCACATCCTTCAAATCAACAAAGAAACACAATTCATGATTTTAGAGAGCATGATGGGAAAGAGTTTTGCAGGAGGGAAGGTAGGAGGGCCGAAAATAAGTTCTCTCTAATACATGATTAATAAGAGAGTACATCAAATTTTGACAGCTTGAGAAGCGTGGTTTCAAGTCCAACAATAGAGCTCTATGAATTGGGAGAGAATGAAGAGGGAGTGGCGTAGCTCTCCGCATCCCAGGTGCTTCAAACCCAAGCCTCCAATTGGAATCCCAATTCCCAAGTTTAATAAGTAGGTTGATATTACAGTTGCAATTACTATTGATTGGACAAGGTCATTGGGTACTCATTTCACACCCAATAGGATAAACTGATCTCATCCATTTAAGTGAACTTAAATAAACACAAATATAAAGGTATAGTTGTTAAAAATTGACTAAGATATTTTATCTTTAAAGTTTAAATCCAAAGCCACTAGAACAAGCAACTATTCTAACAGCTATTTCTCAACAATTAATATAAACTTTTTTCCGGTTGGGGGGAGAGTATATATGTAAAACCATATGAAAGAAAATTTTGCAAGATAGATTAAATGGTCAGAAAGTATACCATTGGCAATTTGTTTGACCAATAGAATCTACAAGTGCAACAGGAATGCGTCGCCATTTATGACAATCATCACAGCGCACCCAAGCATTATCCGCTGGTACATGCTGCTCCATTACATCATTTGATGCCATGTGTAAATTAGCTACACCTATGGATGCAACACTGTCACCAGGATTGCTTTTTCCATAATCATCAGCAATACAATTTGCTGCAGCAACAATAAATTTGAAACATAACTAGCATTAACCTTTTGTATGCTAGAAATGATTATCCAAAAGATAAAAGAAGAAATGAATTATAAAATTACTAAACAATTAAATATGCAAAATAAATTATCTCTTACTTGTTTCTAGATCATCTTCTGCTGTGCAAACAACATGATCACAATCATTCTTCTCCTTGATTTTGTTCTTATTAATTGACTTCTGTTTACTTCCTTTATGTCTAAAACCATTAACACTCTTGCTTCTTGCTTTGTCAGAGACTTTGGCCCTTCCCTTCCCCACTCCAGATTTTCTTGGAAGTTGTCGCCCCTTG
The DNA here is from genome assembly GCF_001659605.2 of Manihot esculenta. Lineage (NCBI taxonomy): Eukaryota > Viridiplantae > Streptophyta > Magnoliopsida > Malpighiales > Euphorbiaceae > Manihot > Manihot esculenta. The sequence continues at coordinate 13,270,919 of NC_035162.2, read as the reverse complement.
GATTTAGATGAAGGAAGCAGCTTGTTTGAATTCTGTGATTCTGACAACCTATGCACAACATCCACGCCAGAACATATTTTAGTTTCTGCACTAACTTCTGCTTGCAAATCCTCTTTGGCGACACCATGTCCAGTCTCTCTTGACAAATGTAACTGTTCCCCAGAAAATTCCTTACTGATTGAAGAGCTACTAGAAGCATTTACTCCAGTAGGAGAAATATGAATCTCATTAGACAGAAATTCATTGCCTTTTCTCTGCCTGCTGCCACGCTTCTTTGTTGCTTTGACATTGTTTACACTTGCCACATCAGGAGATATATCTTCCAGAGAACAGTCACTGGCATGGGTAAGTCTATCCTTCTTCTTTCCTCTGTTACTGCAAGTAACAACTCCAGTAGCAACAAAAACCTTCGAAGAGGTAAAAACAGCATCAGGGAAATCTTCTTGACATCTTGAATTAACTTGGCCTTCAGGAACCAAATTGATAACTTCCGAATCCGGTGAAGTTTCTGGATCTGTATACCTCTTCTCAACTACTTCTCCCAATGCTTCAACCTCCACATGAGAGGAGACTACAATATAATCCCCAGGAGCATCTGCAACTGACTTCCCGGAAGTCAAAGTGCCATGCAAGTCATTTTCTGCTACATGTAAATCTGAAATAGAAGCATCTGAGTATATTTTTGCCTCCTCCAGCTTATTTCCAGAACATTGTAGCTGATCTTCAGTCTCCTCTTGCCTCATTTTATCTTTAATGCCATTGGCAAAATTTGGAATTCCAAAACTGGTCCCTTGATATGACTTGATGTCAAATTCCCTAACACCACAAGCAGCAGATACTGAGGTATCAATTACTTCTGGGACCATAATGTTCAGACTGTTTTGGGCAACTTCTTTTCCCACTTTAACTTTAAGGCGAATACTGCTAGTCAAAGCATGTTTTTTCCCACTAGACTGTCGGGAACTTCCACCAGCCCGACTACCCTTCCACTTTCTACTCATTTTTCCACTTCCCCCACCATTTTTTGTTTGGCTTTCATGATTCAGAATTTCATTGAACTCCAGCCCATTACTTTGCTCAAAAAATTGGGTAATATTCCCTAATGATCCCCAATTAGACGAGCGAGCTGGCTTGGAGAAACAGCTTCTCTTCCTTCTTTCAGCCTTGAAGATCTGAAAGTCTCGTACTTTGCCTTTGTTCTTGCCTTTCCTTGCAGCTCTTTTCGCTGTCTGAGTCTTCTGGCCAGATTTACATTTTCTATTGCTCCTTCTAGAAGATGCTGAGCCAATGTCAGGACATGCGGTTTTAGAAAGACCATCATTTCCAGCACAGTCCTTCCCTTCATTATCTATCTGTTCAGAAGGGTCAGCTGCACTGCTAGAATAAATGTTACCAAAGACAACATTCTCTAAACGATTTGGTACATCCAACTTATTATAAGAACCATTCTCAGCAACATCAAAGGCCTGCCATGACTGCAGAGTGCGGGGAGATATCTCAGGTGAATCATCCTTCAAATCATGGGCATCTGCTACCACACAAAATTTCAGGCCATGAGTTTCAACCTTCATTTCAGTTGTAACATCACTTTCCTCTTCCACAACATCTGGCGTTCTTTCCATAGAAGGTCCATAAACACTCCTATCATTTCTTTGCTCATTCTTCTGGTCACAGCTACCCAGTGAGCCATCCGTAACTAAATTCTCTAAGGTCGCCTGGATGCTTTGATCAACATCACTTCTCTTCAAATTATCTCTTGGAACCCTTTCTGCTGTATGACAATTGACATCTTCACCTTTTCTCTGATCATTCTGCCTAACACAAATACTCACCACAGGACCTGTAACAGATAATTCTCTAGGCATTTCAATGCTGTTCAGTGCTTTCTGGGTGCATCCATCAGATTCCATCATGGTTAAAACATCATCATTCGCATCCACAGCCCTCTCCAAGGATAAACTGCTGGTAATCTTTGCCTCCATGTCACTTTGTTGGCAATAATCCACAAAGTCTGATTTCATGCACATTTTATCATCTAATGAAGACAATATTTGGTTATTAGTAGTAGATTTTACACCTGCTAAAAGATCATTTTCTTTTTCAGTAACCCCTTGCTCAAAGGGTGCCCTAAAAAGCCCACCATCGTTCTGCTTATCCTGCTGGATATTTTTTTCTGGAGAACCAATTGTAGGCATTAATTCCAAGGACGTAGCAGCATTTTGACAAGAAGACAAATTGTCATGAATAGTAGCATCTATGACAGGTAAAGCGTTGCTTTCATCCTTCATAACCTCTGTAACCTCTTCTGCAGAGGGATTGTTACAATTACACAGTGCACCTATTCTTGGTACCAGTTCTGATAGCTTCCCATGGTGATTTTCAGTTTCCACCCTGGATAAACCTATGCTTTTATTTTCTACGACCTCCTTAACCCCTTCCAAAGAGGCAACACTATCCTCCTTGTCCGGTTCAGCCCTATTTCTAGGCAAGGCATTCAGAGATCTAATTTCCACAGGAATTTCACAGTCTGATGAAGACAGCATTTGGTTACAAAAATCAGTCCCTGTTGCAGCCAAACCAGCACTTTTCTCTTCTGTATCCCCTTGAACACTGCCACTCCAGTCATCCTTCTGTTCGTGCAGTCGATCAGAATTCCTCAATTCCAGAGACCTTTCACAGTTCTCCAATGAATTTATTAATCCACCATTATAATTGCTAGACCCAACTTTTTCCATACACAATCCATCAATTTCCACATTGCAATCATCAATTCCGCTTTGCCTTCCATTAAAATAACCACCAGCAACACCAAAATCATCCTCTGATGATTTCCCTGGCACCAAACCAATGATATCTCCACTGTCACACACCAATCCAATTCCCATATCAACAGATGCAGCCTCTGTAAAATCACCAGAGCTCAGAGAACCAGCATTATCTTTTTGAGATAAATTTAGGCACTGATCCAGCGCACTAGTGGATGCCACATTATGATCAGTCATATCTAAACCAGCCTCTAATAAAGGCAGATTTTCAGAATCAGAATTTTCTATCAAGCACACATGCTGCTCCACAGCAGCCTGGTGCAAAGATTCGTGGACCTCGAGCGAGTTCTCACACGAGCATATCAAAGTTCTATCAATTTGTTTTACCAATTACTGCATACCCATCAATGGAAACATCACAAAAATCATCAAAACAGTAGTAAATTGACAATGCATAATCCCAACGACCCCCAGTCAATAAAACCCTAACCTCAAAATTTTATTCACCATCTTCTTCACAACAGAAACAACAACAATAAAAGAATACCTGGGTCAACAACAGCCAGATAATTAAAAAAAAAACAACTAAAGAAGACGACAGCCCTAGATTCCGCGCTCTCTGCACAAGCAAAAACCCTATCTCAGATTTTACAGGATAATGCATATACAGAAAACAAAGCACCACTTGAATGCATATACATACAAACACACATTGAGCACCGAAAATTAAAATAAAACAAAAAAAATTAAAAAGAGTGCGAGAAAAACACAATCAGAGAAGCAAATACCTGAGCAGATAGACAGAATTTAAAGCCGTTGGAGGAGAGTTTTATTCATTTATTTATTGATTTCGTTTTCCATCCAAACAGTTCCCTCTTTTTTTTTTAATATAAATAACAAAATAAAAATACGGAGAAGGAATTGCTTAATTGGTTTATCAAAGGAAAAATAGGACGCACGTCGCACGGAAAAGAGAAAAGCGAAAGGCTTTTTGCCGCTGAGAGAGAGAAAGAGAGAGAGAGAACAATTTATCGAAATACTTTTACTATTTGATTAGTGATTAGGTAGAACTCGTCTCCTCCAACTCGGTGTCCTACCTTTTTGACACGTGTCGTCGTTGAGGGCATTTTAGTCGTATAATTATCATTGACATTTAATTAGGTGCCCAGGAAATTTAATTAATCATTATTGTTATAGTACTTAAGGATAATATTTTTTTATTTAATTAAACAATAATTAAGGATGCACATTTCATGAATTTTAGTTGTTTATTCTTAATCTTTAATCAAATTAGGGAATCTTTTGACTTCTAATATTACTAAATTGCCCTGCTTCTCGATATCTTTTTTATGCAGATAAAAGCTATTATGCTTCTCACATCATCTGTAAAATATAATTAATATAATAAAATTATATTTTTAATATATCTTCTTCTTTTTTTATTTTATCACTAAATTATTTTTATTAATAAATTTTAATTTTTCTCAATATAAATGTACTGAAAAATTAATGAATACACTGTTATATATAAAAAAAATATTGAATGATTTAAAATACATAACTAAAAAAAAGGCAAATAAATATTTTTTATGAAATTAAAAGTGAATACGATTTAAAAAATTATGCTGTGATTGACTAAATTTAAGAAAAGAAAATAAACATATAGTAATTATGGTTTATAACAATTACTCTAATATTCAACTAATAATTTAGTTATATAGTAATAAATAATTAAATTTAATACGTTATTATAAAATTTTAATTTAATTTTAGATTAATTAAAAAATAAATTGATTGATTTTTATTTATTTTATGGTATAAAAAATGAATGAGGTGTTTATTCTAACTTAATGCAGTGAATAAATACATATTACTTTCCAATTCAAAAAAAAAATACATATTACTTAATATAGGAAATTCAAGTTTAAATTTCTATATCCCCAATTCTGTACTAAAAAAGGAATAAAGTATCATGTTGGAACATTTCCTAAATAAAAGAATTTAAGGAAAAATATTTTAGAACATGTAGAATTCTTTTAATATTATATTTTTAAATATCCTTTTATATTATCTATGGTGCTAAAAACTTTAATTAATTTATAAATTTTATTTCAGTGTTCCACGTTATATAAAACAAAAACAAAAAAAAAGTAAAACCGTTTATTTATAAAAAATAATTTGTATTTGAAAAAGTATTTTTTAATAAAATAAGTTATTATTTATTATTTATTATTTAATTTTAATTTAAAAATAAAATTCATTAATAAATTTATATATAGATATTTTATTATTTTAAAGTGTGAAAAATTATATTTTAATTTTTTTAAAAATGATTTACTTTTTTATAAAAAATAATTTTTATTAACTAAATTTTTTTAATGTTTCAAACACTAAAAAAGTATAAAAATATTTTTCAGTAGAATATGTGAAAAAATAAGCACTAAATCTAATTAGATAAATAAAACTAAGCCAATAAAATTCAATTTATAAATAAAATTTATTAATTTCAGATATATTTTTACTAAACCCGTTGGTCTATTAATTGTAAATTTTCAAATTTCTTATCATTAATTATATACTAATTATTGTAAATATAAATTAATTTAAATTTATGAATCTATATCTACCTGTCTCTTTATTGATCCATAATATTAATTAAAAACTTGATGGACATCTCAGCACACAGTATTTTTTAAAGTTTATACTTTAATTTGTATTAAAATAATATCTATAATATCGTATTGTTAGTAAATAACGATGATTTTTTGATACTATTTCTTAATATTATAAGTAAAAATAAATATTAATTTAAAAAAAATATATATAAAAAAATATTTTATAATTTTACTTATTTTCATTTTAAAAGTATGTATTTCAATTTATATTTAATTAGCATATTGTAATATAATTTTTATATTAATATTCTTAATGATATTTAAAAATTAACATTAATAATAATATTATATATATTATTTTGACATAAATTGAAATACAAATTTCAAAGTAAAACATTAAAAATAAAATAAATTATTATTTTGTAAAATATTTTCACCAATAAATAAAATTATTTTGCATAAAATCAACTGTCTAAATTTTTAACTGGAAACCCTATATCCTGTAGTTAAATATTTAGGAAAAGTAAAAAAAAACATGTATTTAATTTATATTAAAATAATATATATGATATTTTGCTGTTAAATGTTGTTAAAATTATTGATATAAAAATTATATAATAAAATATTAATTTAATATAAATTAAATCACAAATTTTAAAATAAAAATAAATAAAACTACTATTTATTTATTTATACTTTTACTATATTTTAATTATCGTATCAGCACTTTTTAATAGCGTTAAAAAATTACTACTATTTACTAACAATATAATTATGTATTATTTTAATAAAAATTAAATTGTAAAATAACAATATGATTATATACTATTTTAATAAGAATTAAATTATAAAATTTAAAATAAAAATAAGTGAAATCATATAATTCTTTTTATATTTTCTTTTAAAACTATTGACGGTTTATAAATTCAGTAAAATTGTAATACCCGGCTAGATTCCGGCATCGAAATCCCTACCTTCCGGCGGAATCTCTGTTGGAATCTGGAATTCTGAAGATGTCAGAGGCTTCTAGAGGGGTAAAATGTGTTTCTAAAATGTTTTCGCGTGATTTTATGGTTTTAAATGAAAAAGAATTGAGTTTTGAAAAGAAAAGACCAAGGAGGTATTTGCCAGGTTCGGCCGCCGAACATGGGAAGGTTTCGGGAGCGCTTTTGGCCTCCGAAAGCTTTGTTTGAACGAACCTCAAGTTCGGCCGCCGAACATGCATGAGTTTAGGGGGCACGTTAGGCTGCCGAAGGTCTTTGACCAGGCCACCTATAAAGAGCCCTCAGATCGGAAATGGGCGAGTTTTCTCCCCATTCTCGAGCTCAGGTGAGTTATACTCTCCTTTAGTCGTTTTCATGCTTTCTCTACCCATCCCTTAAGTTTTCATGAGTTCTACCCTTGTTTTGAAGTTTTGAAGCTTAAATAGGAGTTTTGGGAGCTTGGAGGCTTTTGGAGCTTGGATCCTCCACACCTCCGAGTTAGGGATCGTACCACCCCTCGATCTTCACGAGGTAAGTGTAGATCCTTGCTTTCCTTGTGTTTTAATGAAGTTTTAAGTAAGTTTAAAGATGTTTTGATGGTTGAGTAAGGGTAGCTATGCATGTTTAGGTTTATGTGGATTGTATGCCCAATGTATGTTATGTGATGTTGTGTTGAGGAGTTTATGTTACATTATGCCCCTTTATGCATGTGGGAGAGTGTATGCATGATTGGGAGAGAGCAAGTGAGGTTTTGAGTAGTTTTGATGGTTTTCGCTTATGTGGGTCATAAGCTATTTATGTATGCTTTATGATGTTCTTTGTTGGAGTTTAAGCTTGTTTAAGCTCCTTTGTGCATGGTTATGGGTTTATGCATGTTTTTAAAAGGTTGGGTGCTTGTTTGGGGTGTTTGGAAGGCTTGGGAGGCTTGTATGCATAAGAGGCTGAGTTTTGGATGAACTCAGGTTCGGCCGCCGAAGGTGGTTTCGGCCGCCGAAGGTGGTTTCGGCCGCCGAACCTGCCTAGGATGCATGGTTTGGCCGCCTAACTTTGCCCCCGAAAGTTGTGTTTCGGATCTGGAGCAGACTTTCGGATCTGGAGAGAGGCTTAGGCCGCCAAACCTGCCGCCGAACCTGCATGACTTTCGTCTCTGGAAGGGACCTTCGGCCGCCGAAGGTGCCACCGAAAGTGCCCTGTCCAGCCCTTTCATGGTTGTTTTCTATGCATGTTTAAGTGATCTTTTAGGGGATTTTTGGGGAGTTGTTTAGAGTGTGTTGGCACCTCATTCGAGTCCACCTGTGTAGGATCGGATCTGAGGGACCGAGGAGGCCATCAGTGTTAGCTGTTGCAGAGTCAGTCCAGCGTCTGCCAGAGGTGAGTAGAACTGAACTTAATCTTTTATTTTACGAAATTAAATGCCTAAAGCATGTTCATGCATCATGTTTATATGTAATAGGTTGATTACACTAGTTACACGAATATGACGCATTGCATTAATTACTGTTGATGTGGATGGACCAAGGCGACCCCAATGGCCCACGATCTGTCATGACAAGAGAAGTCCTGTGGAGCTCCTTTGAGGGCCGGGCACCATGTAGAAAGTCCTGTGTGAGCTCCTTCGGGGGCCGGGCACCATGTTATGTAATGAAAGTCCTGTGTGAGCTCCTTTGGGGGCTGGGCACTGACAGAGGGAGCTTTGGAGGTCATGTCCAATACGTGATGTGAATTGTTTGTGCTATGACGCATTTCATAAAAGCATGTAATTAATGAACTGTTTTTATTGTTTCTACTCACTGGGCTTTTTAGCTCACCCCTTTCCCCTAACCCCAGTGTTGCAGGTAGGAGGTCGATCGGGAAGTCTCAAGAGTTAAGGTCGTGCGTATGTAATAGATTAGTACTCTTAGTGTGGACATGTAATATAAATTGATATAATGGATTGTAAGATAATGAAATGTAATGTAATGCAAGTTAGTAGAGTTATGTTTATGGATTAGTGTTGTGCTTGGCCCTAAGACTTTGTTAGTCCCTTTTTAGTACATGATGTATGTTATGGTTTAGATGTTGAGTTGTGTTTGAACTAAACTTGTGGCATGTAGTGTTTACCACGCTAGTGTTATTTGATGAGGACCCTAGTGGAGGTCTTATGTTTGTGGTTTGATGCATGCACAGGTTAGGTTCTAGTTCTTTGGATGTAATCCCAGCTTGATGTATGTTAGGTTGACCCAGCTAGAGTTTTGATGAGGGCTCTAGTAGGGGGTTCTTTTATGTTTTCAGTTATGTTGCATACACGTCAAGCTCGGTATTTACATCAGATGTTACAGTTTTTATGTTAAAGTTTTGATCATGTATGGGATTTGACCAGGTGATAGGAGGTATGTTTGGCTTGCTACGGGTCCCGGCGACCTTAAGCCGATCTGGATCCTAGCGCCGATAGCGGTTCGGGCCGTTACAGAGGGGTATCGGTTTTCGGGTCGTTACAGATTAGTATCAGAGCATAGGGCCTCATCAGTACGGTGTGCTGAGCAAAAATGCTCATGGGTTAGAGATATCCCACATCAGAAAGAGGTTGGTTTAGAGGTCATAGAAGGGCAAGCACAATAGGAAAAATCATGTCCACAAGGATAGGATGTGGAGTCCTGTCTTGAATATTGATGTGAAATGCCATGATTTTATGCATGTGCATTAATGTTATGTATGATATGCTATGAATGCTATGTATGTTGTAGGTTCATGTGTTTTCATATGAACCGTATGATGCTAATGCTTGTTTGTTTGCTTGTGTGTTGTTCTTCAGAGGAGCTAGGATGCGAGGCTTTCGTCGATCTGTGGAATCGACTGGAGTTCCATCTGAGAGGGAAGGTTTGGACACCTTTCCCCCTGCTCTGTCAAGAGCGCAGTCATGGGGAGTCAGCAGATGGGGAACATCAAGGGACCCTGGAAAGTCTTTTGATGCAAGCAGAGAAGGAATGGCTCCAAGAAGGATGTCAGCTAGTATAAGGGAAGTAGAGTTGGATGTTCAGAGAAGAGATGTCAGGTTGGGAATCAGAGTGCCAGAAGAAGGTATGGGAGATTCTCAGGAGGATGCTCAGACTCAGGATTCCAGAATCTCAGGTTCAGGAGGAATTGATCCCTCCACTCTGAGTACAGCCTCCACGAAAAGTAAGAAATGGGGAAGAACCCTGAGGGGGAAGAGGAAGAAGTTTTGAAAGAATTTGAAGTCTAGTCTGGGATTAGGTGGTGGTTCGAGCTCTGGCTCATGCAGTTCAAGATGCTTGCGGTGCGGTAGGCCGCACAAGGGGGTCTGTCTGATTGGGACTAATCTATGTTTTAGATACGGTCAGGAAGGGCACATGGTACGTGAGTGTCCCATTGCGCCCTGGTTGGCACAGTCTCAGCAGGTAGCTTCAGGTAGAGCGGCTCAGCCAGTAGCTCCAGCCATGTCTCAGGTTGGTGGTCGAGGCGGAGGAAGAGGGGCAGCCTCTTCTTCAGCTGGTTTCCGTGGAGAAGGTCCGTCAGCTCCAGCTCGGATCTTCACCCAAGCTCAGCAGGAGGCAGACACATTGAACATGGTGGTGTCAGGTACGCTCACTTTCGAATGTTCTGATGTGTATGTTTTGTGAGCCCTGGTGCTTCTCTTTTTTTAGTTGCTCTAGGAGCCGTTGAGAGGTTGAGTTGATAACTTCTGGGCCTAGAGTGTTCTCTTTGGGTCAGTGGACCCAAGTGTGATCCATCTGTGGCAGAGTCAGTCTGTCGGTTCAGTTCTGTATCAGTTGAGGGTAGATGCCTTCCACCCTACTTTGAGGTCCTAGACTTGACTGTCTGGACGTCAGTTTAGGGTTGGACTGGGTTTTTCTGCTTGTGGTGCTATCTTGGTCTGCAGAGACAAGGTAGTCAGGCTTAGAGGACAGGATGGGTCAGAGGTAGTTTTCTGAGGGGACAGTGTAGGTATGCCTAGAGGTTTGATGTCAGCCTGTCAGGTTCGTAGGGTGCGTAGGAGGGGTTGTCAGAGGGATCGAGCTCTTGTTGAGAGTTTAGCAGTCAGGTCGGGAAACCAGCCTCAGTGCCAGTTGTAGAGAGAGGTAGTAGTCAGAGTAGTGGCGAGACTTGGTAGACAAGGGTTTTATCTGACCTAGTACCTCACCCTGGAGTGTTCCAGTGTTGTTGTGGGAAATGAAGGATGGATCCTTGAGACTTTGTAACGACTGTAAGCAGTTGAACAAGGATGCTACCAAGGACAGGTAACCCTTAGGATTGGTGACCTATTGGATCAACTAGCAGGAGCTAGTTGTTTTCCTAGATAGATCTGAAATCCGGATACTACCTGTTGAGAGTTAGGGATAGTATAGTTTAGTAGAGAAGAGAGAGGAGTTTGGATCGGAGTAGCGCAGTGGAAACGTGTTGAGTTTCAGGTGAAGGTTGGGTATTGCTAAGGTGTCTCTTTGGGAAGGGTGATTCTTTATGGAGAAAATCCATTCAGATTTCCATGTTCCTACGTTATGGAAGTTTGTGTTAGGTCCTAGTAGGGTTCTTAAAGAACCAGAGGTGGAGATCTTGGAGGTCTCACCTATGTTGAGCAGTTAGTGCGGATCATAGACACATAAGTCAAGAAGCAGAGGAACTAGGAAATCTCGATGGTGAAAGGTTTGTGGAAATCACCACTGGTTGGTAGTGAGGGCCTAGGAGACCGGGAGTTTGTACTCCAGCAGTACCTGTGTCTCTCTTTTAGGAGAGAGGTTTTTAGGTTTTGCTTGCTTGTTTATGTATGCTTGATGCTATGTTTTAAGAATGCCTGTTTCTTTGTTGAACATTCAGGGACGAATGTTCTTAAAGGGGGGAAGAATGTAATACCCGGTTAGATTCCGGCATCGGAATCCCTACCTTCCGGCGGAATCTCCGTTGGAATCTGGAATTCTGAAGATGCCAGAGGCTTCTAGAGGGGTAAAATGTGTTTCTAAAATGTTTTCGCGTGATTTTATGGTTTTAAATGGAAAAGAATTGAGTTTTGAAAAGAAAAGACCAAGGAGGTATTTGCCAGGTTCGGCCGCCGAACATGGGAAGGTTTCGGGAGCGCTTTTGGCCTCCGAAAGCTTTGTTTGAACGAACCTCAAGTTCGGCCGCCGAACATGCATGAGTTTAGGGGGCACGCTAGGTTGCCGAAGGTCTTTGACCAGGCCACCTATAAAGAGCCCTCAGATCGAAAATGGGCGAGTTTTCTCCCCATTCTCGAGCTTAGGTGAGTTTATACTCTCCTTTGGTCGTTTTCATGCTTTCTCTACCCATCCCTCAAGTTTTCATGAGTTCTACCATTGTTTTGAAGTTTTGAAGCTTAAATAGGAGTTTTGGGATCTTGGAGGCTTTTGGAGCTTGGATCCTCCACACCTCCGAGTTAGGGATCGTACCACCCCTCGATCTTCACGAGGTAAGTGTAGATCCTTGCTTTCCTTGTGTTTTAATGAAGTTTTAAGTAAGTTTAAAGATGTTTTGATGGTTGAGTAAGGGTAGCTATGCATGTTTAGGTTTATGTGGATTGTATGCCCAATGTATGTTATGTGATGTTGTGTTGAGGAGTTTATGTTACATTATGCCCCTTTATGCATGTGGGAGAGTGTATGCATGATTGGGAGAGAGCAAGTGAGGTTTTGAGTAGTTTTGATGGTTTTCGCTTATGTGGGTCATAAGCTATTTATGTATGCTTTATGATGTTCTTTGTTGGAGTTTAAGCTTGTTTAAGCTCCTTTGTGCATGGTTATGGGTTTATGCATGTTTTTAAAAGGTTGGGTGCTTGTTTGGGGTGTTTGGAAGGCTTGGGAGGCTTGTATGCATAAGAGGCTGAGTTTTGGATGAACTCAGGTTCGGCCGCCGAAGGTGGTTTCGGCCGCCGAACCTGCTTAGTATGCATGGTTTGGCCGCCTAACCTTGCCCCCGAAAGTTGTGTTTCGGATCTGGAGCAGACTTTCGGCCGGCGAAGGTGATGTTCGGCCGTCGAAAGTGCCTGACTTTCGGATCTGGAGAGAGGCTTAGGCCGCCGAACCTGCCGCCGAACCTGCCGCCGAACCTGCATGACTTTCGTCTCTGGAAGGGACCTTCGGCCGTCGAAGGTGCCCCCAAAAGTGCCCTGTCCAGCCCTTTCATGGTTGTTTTCTATACATGTTTAAGTGATGTTTTAGGGGGTTTTTGGGGAGTTGTTTATGAGTTGTTTAGAGTGTGTTGACACCTCATTCGAGTCCACCTGTGTAGGATCGGACCCGAGGGACCGAGGAGGCCATTAGTGTTAGCTGTTGTAGAGTCAGTCCAGCATCTGCCAAAGGTGAGTAGAACTGAACTTAATCTTTTATTTTACGAAATCAAATGCCTAAAGCATGTCCATACATCATGTTGATTGCACTAGTTACACTAATATGACGCATTGCATTAATTACTGTTGATGTGGATGGACCAAGGCGACCCCAATGGCCCACGATCTGTCATGACAAGAGAAGTCATGTGGAGCTCCTTTGAGGGCCGGGCACCATGTAGAAAGTCTTGTGTGAGCTCCTTCGGGGGCCGGGCACCATGTTATGTAATGAAAGTCTTGTGTGAGCTCCTTTGGGGGCCGGGCACCGACAGAGGGAGCTTTGGAGGTCATGTCCAATCCGTGATGTGAATTGTTTGTGCTATGACGCATTTCATAAAAGCATGTAATTAATGAACTGTTTTTATTGTTTCTACTCACTGGGCTTTTTAGCTCACCCCTTTCCCCTAACCCCAGTATTGCAGGTAGGAGGTCGATCGGGAAGTCTCAAGAGTTAAGGTCGTGCGTATGTAATAGATTAGTACTCTTAGTGTGGACATGTAATATAAATTGATATAATGGATTGTAAGATAATGAAATGTAATGTAATGCAAGTTAGTAGAGTTATGTTTATGGATTAGTGTTGTGCTTGGCCCTAAAACTTGGTTAGTCCCTTTTTAGTACATGATGTATGTTATGGTTTAGATGTTGAGTTGTGTTTGAACTAAACTTGTGGCATGTAGTGTTTACCACGCTAGTGTATTTGATGAGGACCCTAGTGGAGGTCTTATGTTTGTGGTTTGATGCATGCACATGTTAGGTTCTAGTTCTTTGGATGTAATTCCAGCTTGATGTATGTTAGGTTGACCCAGCTAGAGTTTTGATGAGGGCTCTAATAGGGGGTTCTTTTATGTTTTCAGTTATATTGCATACAGGTCAAGTTCGGTATTTACATCAGATGTTACAGTTTTTATGTTAAAATTTTGATCATGTAAGAGATTTGACCAGGTGATAGAAGGTATGTTTGACTTGCTACGGGTCCCGGCGGCCTTAAGCCGATCTGGATCCTAGCGCCGGTAGCGGTTCGGGCCGTTACAGAGGGATGTCGATTTCCGGGTCGTTACAAAAATCAATTACTTTCTTGCTTTTCCTTTTTGCAAAAAATGGCAAAATAACGAAACAGTTAATAAAAACTAATTTGCTAACAACCCAACAATAGTGACAATGTAATTCACAATCCTATTGTTCCTTGCCTTCAGCTTTAAATTTTGAAAAAAATATAAAAAATAATTTGTGCTTTGATAATTTTCATTTTAAACTTTATAATTTAATTTTATGTTAAAATAGCATTTATAGTAAATATCGATAATTTTTAATACCATTAAAAATACTGATATAATAATTAAAATATAATTATTAATTATATATATGTATATATAATATACTTGTAATTTCACTCATTTTCATTTTAATGTATATGATTTAACTATGTTAAGTTAATATATCGTAATATGATTTTTATATCAATATTTTTTATAACACTTTTTACTAGTAATATTATGAGTATTTCTTTAATACAGATTGAATCACAGATTCTGAAATGAAAAATTCTAACAATTTTTACGTAATTTTTCATATTTTAATAATTTAGTTGAAATATTAAAAAAACAAAAAAGTCAATAATTTTAGGTAAAAATATTAACGTTAAAAAGTTTTAAAACTTTAAACATAATAATATTTTAAAGAAGATATATATATATATATATATATATATATATATATATATATATTTAAATGAAATATTTTTCCTTAAATATTTCAAACTTTAAAAAATACTAAAAATATTTTACATGAAAAAAACATAACTATACATCAAAGCTAAACCTTAAAATCACTCCACAGTAATTTGCTATCCACGTTAATAATATTACTTAGAAGGTGAACGTGGAATTCTCTCTTTTTTTTTTCTTTTTTTTTTTTACTTTCAGATTTGTAATTTGTATAAACTACTTTTAAATTTTAAATACTAAAATCTTATCTTATCAACAATAATAATTATTTAAATATTCAATTACAACAAAAATATATCAATTATATAAATTACCGTCAGAAAATTTCCATTACCAATTGAAATAAAGTTAGTTTTAACAAGTAAATTAATTATCAATAAAATTTAAATATATTATATAATTAAAAATATAACAAATAATCCGCAATATATATAAATAAAATAATAAAATAATCTATAAATCCCACAAGCAAAACAATTCGTATTTAATTAATAATAAATATTTTTATGTAAATGAAATTAAATTAAAGTAGAATTTAGAGCCAAATGTGCTTTTTGTGCATATGACAGAAAAAGGTAAGAATCGGAAGCATATTTTCCGTTTATGGAAAAAAGAAAAACAAATATATAAACTTATTTTCACTTTCTCTTATATTCAACTTTTTTTCTTTTTTCCTTTTTTTTTCATATTTTCAATACATTTCTGTATATAAGCTTCCATTTATTCCTAAAATAATATTTTTATACATTTTTAAAAAATGATTGGCATTTAAGGCACTAAATTTTCATATTTAAAAGAAAAAATTTAGACTTTTCTAGGAAAAGAATGAAAGAGAATGTTATCTTTTGTATTTAGGAATTTTATTAATAACTTTACATTTTTTCTACATAAATATTTTTAGCATCATTTTATTTTTTTTTATTAAAAACATTTTTCATATCCAATAATTACTTACTCTGCAATAAATAGAATTAAACAACATGTTACTCTCCTCTTTTCCTTTTCTAAAAAATATTTATTCAGACTAAAAAATAATATGAAATTTTTATTAAATTTTATATATTTGTTCTACGAATTTATCTAAATTCAATTTAAATAAAAATAAATATAGAGCAATTTTGTTACCGAAACAAGTTCACACAAACACTTAATACATGATTTAGCAGTGGCAGATGCTTTAGAAGCTTGAGATCATATATCTCATACAGAATAGAACCTACTGGATTCTGAAGAGAGAGTTGCATGCTAAGAAATCAAAATTAAGCTAGAGGATTTTGGATGCCATGTGCATATATAACATGATAATATGTTTTACATCCTCTCTTGCAAATTTGGCTGAATTGGCTGCACCCTGAAGGCGAAGGGCATCTGGGAATTGTAGTCCCTCACCCTCTGTTGATGGTAAGGATTTTCCATCTCCCTCACATTCTCTTCCATGGCCATCTCTTGTTGTTGCTAATATTGTGAAAAAAGAAGAGACAAAATAATGTTGACTTGGGTAATGATTATCAGATCAAGACATAATAATGACTGTGTGATTGAAGATAAGGTTACCCAATCAAGAAATAGCAAAATAAATTATTTACAGTATGCAATGAAGAAGATAAGGTTACCCAAAAGAATCTCAGGCGCTTGTTCATGTCTTCCAAAATCTCGTCCTGAATGTAATTGGGCAAAGAGTAAGTGTATTAAGTCTGAGGCAGACAACATCTTCAATTTTTTCACTTGAAAAGATGTCATATATATCAATTTCTGGTCTGATACAAATACAAGTACACTTACATTTGTCTTCTTCATATTGTAGTACTCCATCTGTGACCAGCAAAAAAAAAAAAAAAGAAACAAAGCAAGAAAAATTAGAACTTGTCTGAAAATTCTGTACATAAATATCAAGCCATGAAGCCCCAGAAGATTAGAGTTCTTCACTAGCCATTTTGTCACGAACGCTGGCCAGGCCATTGTCAAGGGCTTCCTCTATGACCATCAGCTCTTGGTGATGCAAAGAAGTGATATCCTCCCCTTTCAGATGCCTGAAACATGCTTAAACATCAGAGGGACAAAGAGATAATAGAGAGAGAGGGAGGAATTTACCTGAGCTCAATCTGCATGTTGTCATTCTCTTTCTTGATTCTGTCAATCTCATTGCTGAGGTTCTGTTACATTAACAAAACCCTAAAAATGTCAAATTTATATATCTTGTGAATAATTCAAAAGAAAATCCGGGAAAATGAATGATAAACAATGAGCAGATCTGTTCTTATAATAGCTTGTACTACGTAAATGGTTAATCTCCAGAAACAAGAAGTTTAAGAAACCCTAGCTGAGGCCTCATCTTGAAGTTTGTAGACAGACAGACAGAGAGAAAGAGAGACTGATATATTTTTCATTTGCTTCTCATCTAAAAGGTTCTTTCAAAATTTTCAAGGAAATGGAAGCGTAGAAGACACTTTTACCAGATCTACTCATACACACATGCTGCAGTTCATACCATTTTTAGTTTTCTTAGTCAACAATTAAAGACAGTAACATATCTATGCACATACACAGAGAGACAATCACAGAGGGAGAGGATCCCATTTGTAGATCTGTTCATAGAATTCATAGACTGTGTCTCCTATCATATTTTTAGCAAAAAGAAACCCATGTCATTTTCCACTGGGATTCCAGATGCCTTACAAGAAAAACGATGGACAAAAGGGTTGAATCAAACTACTATCAGACGAGAGAGAGACAGAAACACAAGGAAAATGAACCTCATGTTTAGCATCCCACAGCCGGCTTTTACCAGATTGCTTGTGATACCTGTCCAGAATATCAATCAACCTTCAAAAGCAAAGATTCACAACTATCAGAAACCAATTCAAACTCAGAAACAAACAAAAAAACAAGAGAAAAAAAAAAAGGGAAGAAATATATCATACGTGGTAGAAGGGCTACAGTACTCATGCATCTTCCCAGAACTAGCAAAGATAACCAAAGAAACCTGAGCATCACACAAAACTGTGATTTCCTTAGCTTTTTTGATGATCCCATTTCTTCTCTTGGAGTAGGTCACTTGCCTGTTGCTTGAGTTCTCGATCCTTTTGATCTCAATCTTGCCTCTCCCCATCTCTTCTTCTTCTTCTTCTTTCTTGCTTTCAAAATAATTAATGGAGGAACATGTGAAGGAGAGAAGAGGAATTAAAGATGTTATAAAGAGAGAGGTAGAAAGTAAATAGAGAAGCTTACTATTATGGGTTTGAAGATATGAATCTTTCTTAGTGGCACAGAAGGGAAGGGTTTGTTTGTGGGCTATGGACAGAGGCAAGGCAACTGCTTTTTATCTGATGTTTTTGATTTAGCTTTGGTAGTTTTGTTTCACCTTCTTAACCACTGGTCTTTTCTCTCTTCCCTATGTGGTAATGAGAGTGATGCTAATTGAAGATAGCAGTTTAGGTTTAGGGTTTTATTAAAGAAAATTTACTATTTAATTACTATATTATAAAAAATTTATTAATTAATTTTTTATTAATTTTAATCAATAAATATTTAAAATATTTAAAATATTTATAATACAGAAAGATTAATTAATATATTTATTAATAATCTAAGTGATTTTTAAAATCATAAAAATTAAATAATAAAATATTTAACCATTAAAATTTAATGAAATTAATTAATAATTTTTTTTAATATTAAAAATATTTTAATATATTTTTTAAAATTAATAAATTTTTTATAAAGATTAAATAATAATTTATTCTTTTATTAATTTAGAAAATATTGGACAAGACATTATAGGTAGGGCAAGAGAATCACTATGTTGAATTTTATACGTAAAATGAGTATTGTGCATGTCGTACTGGACACTTGTCATGCTTTAGACTCTTCAATGTCTAGGGTTTCAATTCATGGGAACTAAATTTAGTATAATAATTGACCTAAACCATCAAATCAAAATTCAAAATATTTTTTATTTTATCTTCTCAATAAATTGTCAAAAAAGAACTCAATTTTTTATTTTTTTTTCTAAGTAAAAAATATGATTTTCAGAGTCAAAACTGTCAAGCTCATGAAACAGAGTGCCTAAAGGTTGAGCCTTGTAGTGTTGGTGCCTTGATGAACATTAACCTAGCTAGCAAATAGGTTGTCTATAGATTAAATTCTTCTTTTTGTACAGTGTGTAATCTTACATATACTAGATTCTACATTGAATTCAAACTTGGGAACATGTCTTGCCAATACCATGTAAAGAGTCGCGTAATATGCTTTTCATATTGAGAAATACAAAGTTTACTTACAGCCTGTTTGGAAAATTAATAAGAGTCTATTTGTTAATTTTCATTGTGATCCTTAAAAATGTTATATGAAGTCTATGATGGTAGTAGAAGGCTCAGGACGATAAACTATTTATGATGCGGATGAATATATAGAGATTAAATTATAATTTAATTAATTTTTAAAATATTATAAATACGGTATAAAAATTTAAAAATTTATTAAAAGTTTAAACAATCAAATTAAATCAAATCAAATTTGATCTGTTCGATTTTATTTAATTTTTAATTAAAATCAATTCGATTTTTATAAATATTAAAATTTTAATATATTCTATTCGATTTAATTTTAAATCGAACCGACTGAATTCTAACAGATTTAAATATTATAACGTATATGAATAATTCTTTATAATTATAAAATTATTCTTTATTAGTAATAGTTGATTTTTTTTATATATTTTTCTTTGTCTTCTGTAATGAATAAAAAATTTGGAAAATAAAAAATTAAATATTAATTTCACAAATAAGTATAATTTAAATTTTTGTAAGAATTTAATATAATTTAATTTAATTAATCACTTTTATTAATTTTTATATTTAAAAAAACTAATATCCAGATAATTTATTTACTTTAACTTTAAAAAATAATTAAAAATATATTTACGTAAGAATTCATTTATATTTTTTAAAAAAGATTAATATTATTTTTAAAATCTTAATGTGTGCCTATATCTACTTATATAGAGAATTTTTTTAAAAAAAAAAAAAACAAGTTTTGAATATTTTCAAAACTAAGAAAATGCCATATTAGAAAAGATTCTAGTTTCTTTCTTGATGTCGTTTCCTCTTTAGTATAAAATTCTGCCTCAATCAGTCAACAGTTTGCTTACAATTATTGAATACGAAAATTCTTATCCATATTCAACGAATGTAAATCAAATTACATAATATATATGAAGACTCTGAAAAACGAGAAATTTTTATTTACATTTATTTTATTATAAATTTAAAATATAAATAAATAGGTTTTATTTAATTTCTTATTTTATAAAAAAATTATGTCCGCAAATTTCCCTATAGAAAAATAGGTATAATTCATGTATTAGATTATTAATTTAAAAGGCTGGGCGCTGATTAAAAAATAAAAATATATATATATATAAATTTTTCTTTGATCGAATTTTTTAAAAATGGAGATTGATAATTGGGGAGTAGAACTCAAGACTTTTTAAATTTACTCAGATATACTTATTATCTCAGATATACTTATTATCAGGTTAAGTCTGTGAATGTTTCTTTGATCGAGTTAATATTTTTTAATGATTAATTTTTAATATAAAAAGTTGCCAAAAATATTTTAGGTAAGAGCAGAAAGCATTATGCATGCAGTTGAGGTGACTTGTATGTAGGGGGTACTTTTTTATGAGAGTTTAAGCAGAAGCTGGAGGAAGAGATAAAAGGACTAAGCATTGCTGTTGGTGTGTAAAGTCTGAGAAGATTTGATATTATGTAGGTTGGTGTCTCTCCATGATTGAATTTGTAACATAAATCCATTCTGCTTGCAAACCCCACTTATTGTTTGGCACTCACCTCAACTGCCAATCAATTTCACCCTTTATTACACAAATGTGCTCAACATCTATTTTTTATGTCCTTTCTTGTCTTAGCTTCAACTCTCATTTGAGAGCTGATTTGCTCTCACTAAGAATACCATTCATGTGTCATTTTCCTTATTTTCACGAGAGATTTAATCGTAGTTCTGTATTTTTAAAAATTTATTAAAATATTTTTTTTTATCAATAAAATAGTTATTATTTTTTATTTTTTATTAAAAATAGATGAAAATGACTGAGAAAATTTTTTAAATCTAATTTTGTATTCAATAAACCCTTTATTTAGTCACCGAGTATTGTTATTATTCAGTTTTTATATTTTCAAAAATCTATTAAAATATTTTTATTTTTTCTTTATGTCAATAAAATGCTCCTTTCTCTTCTCGTTAAATAAAAAGAAGAAAGAGGAGAGGAGCAAAACGAAAAGAAGAATAGAAAAAGGAGAATGAGAAGAAGAAAAAAAAATGAAAAAGAAAAAAAATTGAATAAAAAAGAGGGATAATTTGATTTTTTATTATATTAGAAAAACTAAAAATGTTTTAATAAATTTTTAAAAATATAAGAATTGATTTATAAATAATAATAATATTCAATAATTAAATAATAAATCTTTCTATTTGTAATTATTATTTTTTTTTATTTTATAAAGAAAAAAATAATGTTTGTCAGATAGAACTATAACACTAATAAATTAAAATTTTATTAATATATTTTTTGAATATTTTTTAAAGGATCTCAACTTATTTTTTCAATTGTTGCGCAGTGTGGTATAAAGTATAATTATAAAAATATTTAAAGATTTTCATTTTTATCAGCTTAATTTTAAAATTTTATTTTAGTTATATTCAACTAACTAATTTTAATTTAAATTAGTTAAAATAAATATTTTATTTTTTAATCAAATAAAATTTGATATTCATTTTATTTAGTATATATAATAAACAAAATTTGTATTCTCTCTATATTTTTCATGCATTTATAAAAGTTATTTATTAAAAATAATATAAAATTTTAATTTTGAAGCTTAGAAATTCATATAAAAAATATCAATTATAATAATAATTATCATTTTATCATATATATAATTAATAATAAGAATATCTATTGGGTAACAGTGGATGGAGAGAGAAGGAGAGAGAAGGGAGAAAGAAGGAAGAGGAGATTCTAAGCTTTCTTTTATAACCCAGGAAAAAAAAAGGGAAAAATCATGCAGTTCTACATCTCCAACTTGTTACCGTAAGAAAGAAAGAGACATTACTCAGAACTACCCTTTCCAGGAGCCGAGTGTGTCTGTCGGTGGACCATACCCTCTGCTCATTGATAGTTTCTTTTAGAGAGATTAAGTTTACCCTGCCATTTGACGGAGCTCTCTCTTCTCCCGCCGGACAGTGGTTTGCAGATCTTCGAGCTTATTTTTGAGAGACATCCGTGGGTTAACAGAAGAATTTTATAAAAATTTAATTTAATTAATTTTTTTAAATAAAAAGTTTAATTATTTTTAATTTAAAAATTTTTTATGGATAAAATTAAGCAAAATTTTATTAGAATTTATTTAAATTTTTTTCTACAAAATTATTCGCGTTAAATGAAGGGTAAATATGTTATTAGAGAATTGAGTTTTAATGGAGGGAACACGTCAGCGTCATGGGTGGAGCCAGTAAATTGAACGAGTATGGTTTAAAAAAAAAATATTTTGCCTATTTTAAAAGAAAAAATGAACTATCGACTGAGAAAAAACATAATGCATATAGTGATTAGTATGTAATAATAATGGAGTCAAAAAGAAAAATAAGTTCATAAAATAATAAATTATAATCATTATTATTTTAAATCTGTAACCATCCACGATGTGAAAATATTATTGTAAATATTTTTTTTTTTTTAAATGTCTCATAATTCACTTCAGAAAGCAACGTATATCATTGTTAAAAAAATATTAAAAATTTGAACTCTTTTTATATGTATAAATAAAAATAAATTTGACCCCTATATATATATATCAATGAATTTTATTTATTAAAATTAATAAAAATATTTTATACATAATATATATTTCTTTTGTTGTATGGGTGGTCTCTAGTTACTAATTAGGGCTAATACCAAGACTAGATATGTAATTGTATCTCACACAGCAGATATGACCTTATGGTGTTATTTTTTATCTTCACATCTATGGGACACAGTGCTATTGGTTTCTGCATTTGGTCCCTTAACAGCCTATAAAAGATTAAGAAGGCATGAAACTCTCTTGCTCCCCGATGAGCTTCTCTGAGCTTGTTCTCCATCCTTCAGTTCCATGCAGTTTCTGCTGACGAAATAGTGTTGCGCGACTAAGATTACCTTCTCAACTAATTTGTTCTCTAAATACCAGCTCACAAAGAAAGTGTTATTCTTCCGAGTTAAAACACATTGTCATTCTCATTTTGATAAAAAGATCGTTGGTTTGGAATACAACATAGAAATGGATTGCTAAGTTAAGTAAATTTACCCTGTACTTACAAAATGGAAGCGATTCTGACCAGACTATCAACGATCTCATGTGAACAACCAACGTTTCAGCATGGTCGGAATTTTAGTCAAAAGCAGGACGTGAGCTCAGACTTGAAGCTTTAATATAACTGCACATGAAATGACCAGGCCCTATATCTGGACACGTTTTAACCATGCCAGGTTCCCTTGCAAATTTATCTCGATGAAGCAGTCTCCAACAATGTGACAAATGATTAGAAGTTTAGAACCAATTTGAAACATGGAAGTCTCGTAGCTTTCTCAGATGTTTCTCCATGTCTTGTCTAGTCTTGGTCCATTCTTCTCTCTCTATTACTGTGGTTGGATCATCTTTTTCACTCTAAAATCATTTAGAGGAAATCAGTCAGGCAATACATAACAGATAAACTTATATTGAGAGATCGAAGTGATCGTTACCGCATGAACTATTTTGAAGGAGGTTCCATTGTCCCGTATTACAAGCAAGTCACTCTTTCTATCCCTGTTTCTTCCTCCAGGAACTGTAACCTAGGCACATCAACCATAAAACATGGTTAAAATAAAATAGCTTATATTGCACATTGAAAAAATGTATACTGTCATCATGATAATGAATACATGAAGCGTCTTAAGTATCCACAAGTATTTGCAACAAAATCTGATAGCATCAAGTATTGTGTAGTGTTGTTAAACAATCAGTGGACCAGATGTTTTGACCATAGTGCCAGGAATTGTCTCGACAAGCTGTATAAACCCACAGTTTGGAGGCAGTCAAATGTGGCCAAAGGGCGGCACTACATCACTTGCTAAGGAAATTTTCACAACTGAGAATTCCTCTGCAACTCTCCACACATCTAAATGAACATTCCATAATAAAGTATACAAAGGTGAACTTATGAAGCAACTTTTGAAATTATTGGTATCACCCAATATGACTGCAAAAGCAGCATGATTTAACAGAATCAAAATGACTAATTTGATAGAGGATATGTTTACAATTATTAGATAAAAAAGCCATAAAATAAATTGATTACCATGACTCTTGCTCTGGTTATTGACTTTGTTTTGGAATCAATGACATATATCTCCTCAAAATCTAGCACAAATTCTGGGTCACCTAATCTTCGATTCCTGTAGTGCTTCGTCAAGAAGATCTGCAACAGAAAATTAAATGAATGATGCTCTTGAGGTATCTTTAGTTCCTGTGTTTGCAACCCTTCGGGTTATCTATGTGCTGTAAAACAATCTGAAGATACACCCATGCTTGTTAAAAAATGATAACCAATCATAATTCCACTATCAAAAAATCTCCCAAAATATTCGAGGTAGTTAAAACTTCTGCACTTTAGCACCATAATGACTATATATCACACTACAGATATAACACTTCTCTTGAAAACTAGGGAACTTGGTGCAGACATCAACAAAATCAAAATCAATCACAAAATCTGTGCAGAAAAAAAAGATCAAAATCAATCTTAATATGTGATAATTTTATATTGAAATCCATAACTTGAATCTTCACATGCATTTGATCTCCAAATAGACAGATTATAATTCTTTGAATAATGGCAGCAGCTAACATTTTTGTTGCATTCAACATATAACATGGCTTAAGCAAACAACCACACTTCTCATGGTTCAAGTTGAAAAGAAAAGTTGCTAGGTTGAGGTACCCATTTAAATTGCTTGTTTCCCTTTAGGCTCAGGTGTTCTTTTGCAACCACATGGCTCGTTTCTTTTCTGTGTTTTACTGGTAGCTCTATTTTTCTGTCAATATATAATTTAAAGATATGCAGTCTGCTAATTCCTTTATACATACATATCTTCAAACATAGTTTTATAAAAATTAGTTATAATCTTTTTCCTTGTAATTTCCTTTTAGTGATTACAAATAACCTTCTAGCTAAGTTGAAAATGAAATACAGAAGGCTGCAGTTGCTTCAAGTAATTTTTAAGCAAAAGGGGCAAAGCCAACATACAACTAGGGTGAGATGTAGTATTATGCGTTGAAATCTCCAAACAAACTTTAGTCCTTTGCCTTCTGTACCAAAGAAATTTAGAGGTTTCATAGGCACAAGAGACTGGAAGACCAAATGGGTTTCAAGTATTATGCATTGAGAACAAAATACTTAGAGATAAATTTGGGTACAAATCCAGGGAATCACTGGACCCTATCTTAGAAACTGTCTGTTCATCACTCCAAAATGATTGCTCAATTACATGTGGATAACAATATTAAGTTCACAAAAGTTGAGAATTTTTGCAGATACCAGGATAAATGCAATAACCAGCCTATTAGAATTGTTAATATTTTAAAGTAAGGCTAGGTTAGCCCATCAATCACTATATTTGGATAAAAAAACATCAAAGTATACATTACGGAGTACTATTGTATATATTTTATTAATAGCATAGGGCAGGGGGAAAAGTTGGAAACTCTTGCAACACACCTGTATATGTGAATGAGTTAATGATGGCATATGTCCTCATACCTTCAAAATCTCTCTCTCAGATTTATACATAGGACCTCGAGGTGCATCAATAGGCGGTTCTGTTACATTGTAACGTCCATAATCACTCATTGCACAGCGAATATACTGCATTATTTCCATTGAAGAAACAACATTCATAAGAACGTCAGATAAATAAGGCTTGCTGCTTCATCTAGTGAAATGTGCAGTTCACTAATTTAGCAAAAAGAGGGGGTTCAAATAAACTGCTACCATGTTAATGATCTGACAATACATCATATATGAGAAAAAAAACCCATGTCCGCTCATAATCCTATTGTCTATTCCAAGAACTAAGCCTTTATTTAAAGCTATAAGCAGCGAAAGTTTCCCTCATTATATAATAGAAATTGATTATCACTGTGCACTTGATGAATGGCAAAATTAACCAACTATATATTGTATCACCTTTTGTGGCATTGGAGCGAGGACCCTGGGTATAGCATAAACATCAGTATCCGGTGGAGTAACATACATCTACAGCAAAGAGGAAAAAGAGGAAAAAAATTTTTTTAAAAGGAATAAACCCTGATAATAAAATCAACAACAGTGCAGAGATAAACACAAGTTCTAACAGCAGCCAACACTCGAGCTCTACTTACCTCTCTAAAATCATAGACATCATTATCTGGGTCAGGCGGCTTCCTTATGAAGAAATCACAATCCATCAAGCTAAGTTTATGAAACTCTTCCTCATCAATCCGGTAATCAACAATCTTCTCCGAATCCCAACCCTGTGTGGAGACGAAATTCTTGCTATCCACCATAGCAATGACCTCATCTCCACCGGCATTCGCTGCAGCAGCAACTGAAGGGTCGTAATCGAGGTCGTAGTCCTTCTTGTTGTCCACCTCCTCCACCTCTTCCTCGTCCATGTCATAGTCGTCGGGCCCAACTTCATCTGCATCACCATCGTCGGCCTTAGGAATAAATGTCGTAGGGGTTTTGAAAGGTTTGGGGAAATGATAAGAAATGGGTTTGAACTTGGAGGAGGAGAAGAATGGGATAGTGGTGGCGTTGGTGGTAATTAAGCTTAAGGGTTTAATTGTGAACGGTGGTGGAGAGAAGAGGTGCAGAGTGGCGGAGGTGGCCATGGCGTAGCAACGTTCAAGAGGCGAGAAAGGAGGAAAATGTCTGTCTTCTGCTCGGGGGTTTTGGATTGGGTTTTGGCAGTTGGAATCACGTGCATGTGAAAGTTTTTTTAATTATTTGCAACTTGTCAGGTGTCAGTTCATGAATGGTCAGTGTTGAAGGTAGGCATTCATCCGGACTTAAGCCTGCAAAAGGAAAGCCAAATCTATAAAAGGACTGGGCTAAAATCCCGGGTCGGGCTGAAGAAGAGAATAGTTAAAACGGGGCATGACTAACCCGCCCTTTTCCCTTCCCTCCCTCAAATTTTCTCGGGAAAGAAAACGCAAGAAAATTAAAACAGAAAATTCACTTTTCCAGTTAAACCCCCGAAAACCGTTTCTCATCCCGCCCAGCTCTCCCTTTAGTTCTTTCCATCTCTGTCTCCTCAAGAACTGTTTTAAACACACTCTTTCTACTTCTCTCTCAATAAATATCTAGGGTTTCCTGAATTTCCTCTTCTCTATCTGTCTGTCAAATCTTAAATTCTCGAATTCTCAATTCCATACCCTAGAACTGTGAACCGGAAAATGGAGGAAGGAACTAGTGGGGGTGCTGGAGCGGAATCATCGTCAAGGACAACGCCGACGTATGTGAAATTAGGAGACCGGCAAATATTCACGGTGGAGCTTCGACCTGGTGAGACAACATTCGTGTCATGGAAGAAGCTGATGAAAGACGCAAACAAGGTCAATAGTAGATCCGCGCCGGCTTTGGACCTACCTCCCGCCAACGCTCACCCCAACCTTGAGTCTCGCCTCGCTCCTGTAAGCCCATCCAATCTGATATGCATGTGTATTGACTAATGCATATATGTGTAATGGTTTGTTCACCTTAATTATTGGTAAAGTTGTAATGTTGAATAAATAGTAGTTCCGCGCGACCTTAAGCTTTATTTAGTTTTATATCCTACTTAATTATGGGCATTCTTGAGTTGGTAAGTTTTCTTTTGATGCTGAGGAAATGCAGGGTGCCCTTTGTTGGGATATGTATACTTTGCCCGTGAATTTTTTTTTTTTTTTGTACATGATAAATAAATTAGTTTTATGCTGTGTGAATTCTTAGTTGTGCTTGACATTCCTTAGGGACAACCAGCTGAAAATGAAGAGAAGGATGCACCTCATCCAAATCGTTTCAGTGCTGTGATTGAGAAGATTGAACGTCTTTACATGGTTTGTTATACTTCTTCTCATGCAGTTTATTTCCCTTTGCCTTTGATTATATTTGATGTGCATGGAACTAAGCACATATAATTGGAATTGCATGTGGTGACGTGACTGAATCCATAACAGGGTAAAGATAGTAGTGATGAGGAAGATCTAAAGGATGTTCCTGATGATGATCAATACGATACAGATGACTCCTTTATTGATGATGCTGAGCTGGTTGGGTCTCAATCCGTTGCTTCTATGTTCTGTTGTTTTCTATATTTGGACTTTTGCAGCTGTAATTTACACTAATCCTATAGTTTAAAAGGATTTAACTGGGTTTGCAATGTTCTTTAAAAACAATTATGCAGGATGAATATTTTGAAGTGGATAATTCAGCAATAAAACATGATGGGTTTTTTGTTAACAGGGGGAAGCTGGAACGCATGTAAGTTATCTTTCAACCTTTCATTTGATTGTGTATTTACAACTTAGACATTACGGTCAAGCACATCCAAAATCAACCCTGAGTTTGTGAAATTTATCTTGTGTTCTTCACTAGCATCATCAAACCCTCTTGCTATTTTCCATCTGATTACACAAATAATTATTGATCTAAGAGTTCTTTCTGTTGTCATTGTGATCTGCAAAGCGATCATTATTGATTATATGTTTTATGGTGCCTCTATTCAATTAATGTCTTGGTGACATCAAAACCTTTGCTAGCTTCAGCATCTGAACTTATAGGTCAACTCTTGGTTACAATTGTATTATTACTGTTTGTTTTGCAGTACAGATGCTTTGTATCTGATTTATTTTAAGAGTGAAGTCATATTTGCATGTTTCTATTTATGTAGTAAGATCAGTCTTCCGGATCTCTGTTCACTGATTTGGTTGTTTCCATTTTGCAAGAAATGAGCCTACTGTTTTACCTAATCAGCAAGCAAAGAAAAGACGAAGAAAAGAATTAACTAAGGCCTCTGGTGAGAGTGATGATGGCTCTGTGTCAAATAAACATGTAAAGCTGGTTAAGTCAGCGGCTGGGAAGATAGCATCACCACTTGGAAAGAACTCTTCTAATTTCTCTCAAAGTTTGGTTGTGACAAGCGAACACTGTGAGGACGTGAGGTCTCAGAATCTATCACATGCACCTGGAATTTCTTCTAAGAAGAAATCTGCTGAAACTAAAATGAATACAGATCCATCTTCTCTGATACAAATTTCAAATGGCGATACTTCTGTATCTCCAGCGGAGGCTAAAGATATAGAAAATCCAAAGACTGGAGGGCTCCTAGCAAAGAACATGACGAACAAATCGAAAGATGTAGGTGGATCATTGGATGTTTCACATCAGAAATATCATGATAAAAGTGCTTACCCACAATCCAAGTTTCACGCTGCTAAGTCAGTTACCAGCGTTGATGAGCTTGAACCATCAGTTAGATCAAAAGAAAGGAACGGAGTCCGTGAACTGCCTGATCTTAACATGCCAGATGCCAAGATGTCCATGCAAGTAACAGTAAGTCCTCTTAAATTTCTTTCAGTTTTCTTTTGCATTGACAGAGACAGATTGTCAGCTTGAACACAATGCTATGCATTGCTATTCTGCAAAATCTGGACTCAAGGAAGTTTGAACTCACTGTATCAAACACACACATGCATATCTCTTAGAGTAGAAAGTTGGTAGAACGATATTTGGTTTTGAGAAGACAAGAATTGTTATGTGCATTTGAAACTAATCCTTGAATCATATAGGTCCAATGATTCAAACATGGTTCATTTCCCTCTTTGTTGTCTACATTTGACTGAGAATATAATGTTGGTGCAGAAACCTTCACATGTTCACAAAAAGGATGGTTCTAGTGTTAAAGCCAAAAGTTCAATGCTGGAAAATGCCATCAGGGAATTGGAGAAGATGGTTGCTGAATGTAAACTCCAAAGTTCTTGTAGAACTTCCATTCCTAGTAATATGGTTTTGTGGAATTTTGTTATAAATTCAATTTTTTTTCTTTTGTAAAATGTCACAGCAAGGCCACCAGCTTTGGAAAATCAAGAGGCTGATATCTCATCCCAGGCAATTAAGAGGAGATTGCCCAGAGAAATAAAGCTAAAGCTTGCTAAAGTTGCAAGACTAGCGGTACTCTAGATTGTTAACACTTTCATGAATTTTTGGTCCTTGAATTTGTTCTTTGATAGAACTTCTTTTTCTCTTGTTCTTAACTCTTGGTTTTGATTGTTATAATTGAGCTCCCAATAAAATATAAGATTTTTTTTCCCATGACGGTGCAGCAGGCCAGCCAAGGGAAAGTATCAAAGGAGTTGCTCAATCGCCTTATGAGCATTCTTGGTCACTTAATACAGCTCAGAACACTCAAGGTACCTTTTTATAGAAAAATGAAGAATACCATCCTCTGCTATTACATCAGTTCTCTTTCTTTCTCACTGCCATCTGAATTCTATTATTGCTTCAACAAGATGGGTGTAATTGCTTCTTTTGAGGTAGCATTTTGTTTGCACTTTCAATTTGATAGTTCTCTTTATTTTTCTCCTCACTTTTCTGGATGTACAGGTGCATTTTTGGCAATTATCTTTTTCTATTTCTTATTTGTACTAACCAGTGTAGAATTGAACCTGTCGATGAGTTCAATTAACATCTTTTAATGACTATGGAATGACCTTTAAAGTTTTCTACGAGTATCTTTACCAAAAGGCTATTGATGTGTCTCTCATTATTTTTCAGATGTTTGAACTCATTAAGATAATTGTCTGAATAAAATAAGCAATTAATTGTTTGTATAACCCTAATTTGTAGCTTATTTGAATGTTGGCTCTTGAATCGCATAACCCAACCTTCTAATATTTCGATGATATTACCACAGTTTTCCAGATCAAATTTGTTTTCCTAACAGAACTGTCTGTGCTGGTCTCATGAAACATTTGGAATATTGTTAGTTTAATTGAAAATGAAGTTTTTATAATCAATATTGCTTTTTATTCATTGACAACGAAGTAAAACAACATTGGGAATGTTGTGTTTGTGTATTGCATTTACCTTTTTGTGGCTGATATCAAATATTTTACCATAACATGAGGCTTCCTTTTCTTTTCTTTTTTTTTTTTTGCAGAGAAACTTAAAAGTAATGATTAACATGGGCATGTCTGCTAAGCAGGAGAAAGATGATAGGTTCCAACAAATAAAGAAAGAAGTTGCTGAGATGGTTAAGATATGTGTCCCTTCTTCAGAGTCCAAGGTGTGTTGGTTGAAGCTTATCCCTCTATTTCTCTCTCACTTATTGGCAGTGGCATTGAAGAAAGCTATTGTTTAGGACCTTTAGGTTACATGGACAAATTTGAACTGAAAATTAGTGATGGATGAGTTCCCCCCCCCCTTCCCCACCTTCCTTTTTCTCATAATTGGTCATCATTTTCTGTGTAATGCTTCAATTGGAATGAACTTGTTAGAGAGCCCTTTTTTATGACTTCAATGAGCTACCTGAATCTCTTTCTTTGTTCTGATGATTGAGCAACCTGATTATTAAGCTAACAGCCTTTGGTTGCTGTCTTGACCTGTGTTTCTCTAGTTTTTCTTTAACCAACGGTTTGGTACTTATGAGCCATCCTAAATGTTAAAGGGCCGTTTCTATATCATATGCTGTTGCATTTATTAGTTTTGAAATCTTAATGACTGGTAAAAGTTATATTGATTATTACTGGCATGTCAGTGATGAATGTCTGAATAATTTTTTAGCATTTTCTCAGACATTGGAGCAACAAGCCGGAGCATCTGGTGATCTGCAAGAAATTGCTTCTGAGGAAAAAGGAGCCTTTAGAAGAAAATTTAGCATGGATACTGTGTTGGAGGACAAAATTTGTGATCTCTATGACCTCTTTGTTGATGTACTGATATTATTACCTACTTGCAGTGCCCATGCTTGAAAAATTCTTACATATTTGAAACTGTTTTAATTATCTTATTTAATCTTTACCTGTTGATTTTAGGGACTGGATGAAGATGCTGGACCACAAGTCAGGAAGTTGTATTTAGAGGTATTTTCTGTTTTTCTTAGTAGCCTATGAGTTGAAAACTTGAAATGGAATGGTGCAAGTGACTCCTTACTCTTGTCCTTTCCATGCTGAAACTTTGTTACTAGTTTATTTAACTATAGGTCCAAACTTTGTCCTCCTGTGCCCTTCTCTCCCTCTTTCTTTCTGACCAGTCCGCATTCATATATGAAATCCATTGCCCCTTTAAGGTCCTCCATTTACTCATCTCTTTACCCTTCTTTCATTCCTACTTATGAAAAAGGAGGGGAGAAAAAGTTCAAATGTTCTTAACTTTTTTGCCTATATGCCTTTGGCACTGAATTACCATCCCTGAATCAGCTTGCACAGTTGTGGCCAAGAGGTTTCATGGACAATCATGGGATCAAGCGTGCAATTTGTAGGGCAAAAGAGAGACGGAGGTCCTTGTATGTTAGACATAAGGTAAGTAATGTTCACTCACCCGCCCACTTCTCCTTTTTTTCCTTCGCTTGGGTGAATGGTCATGCTATCATAATTGCTGGATGGCTCCTGATGAGACATTTATGTTTGGAACACTGAAGTTTTCACCCTAAATACTCTCCTTTAATAATTAGGTGCTGATTGTATTGATTGACTTTAAGTAGAATCCATTAAATGTTAGTGAACAGTAATTTCTCCTTCATATCTGCCTAGTTTTGACAGCAGTTGCTCTAATGTAGAATCAAATTCTGGAACCTGGGTCTTGACAATGAGGTAAAGTTAAGATGAATCAGGAATGAAGTGTCTTACATCTGTGATCCATCTATGGCATCTGATGTTTTTTTCTTCCCATTAGGATTGTTGGCGTTATTTGAATCACTGATAAATGCTGTTTAACATTGAAAATTTCATGATTGTTAGGACCATCACATCTTTACGGAACATCCTGAAATGGCATTTATCATCTTTTTTTCTCTGGGGATGTGGCTTGAAGGTATTGGTGTCTGGTTTTACACTTCTATTTATTGTTTTAGGATCAAGAGAAGATCAAGAGAAAAAAGATGTTGGCACCCAGATTGGATGATGGTGATGGTGATGATAGTTCAATTATATTTAGTTCTGCTGCTCGACAACAATATATGCGAGAGAGGTTGCTTACTGATACAGGTGGTCCTGTTTTGGCTTTAGCTAGCAAGTCACTTCCCAATTCATTGATGGCAGCTGTTCGATTACCAAGTCCGTCAAGGAACATACCAAACTGGGACAGGCTGAAACAGGAGAAGCCAAAAGGAAGTTCAAGCAATGCCATCGATGAGGCAAAGATGGCAGTAGATGTTGCATTGACAAAGAAAAAGGTAAAGAGGAAGTCAGAACAAGAGTTGAATGAAACTCATTTCCGTTCTGAGAAGTTGCAATCCCAATCTAGTGAAGAAAGACACAAGTCCCTTAAGCAAGCTTCAGGTCTTCCCCAAAAGTTAAACCTTCAGTTTACTACCTCAAGTTTCGAACAGTCTAGCTGACGCAATATAGTTGGATTAGGAAGTTTACACCACAGAAGTAATTGTGTAACAAAATGTTTCTTCTTTATTTTGTCTTCAGCAGGCTTTATTAATTCTGACCAGCCGCTTGCTACCATTTTTGTAATTAAGTGTTGAATGGTGCGTTGTTAGATTTCTGACTGGAAATTGGGGATGGCAGAATGCTGTATTTTCTTAATGCGATTAAAGCATTGCTTTGACGTGCAACTCTTTTTCTTTTTGGTTGGAAGATAGATTGTATTGCATTAAAAGAGATGGGCTCAGCCCAATTTTAGATTTTGATCCCGGTCCCGGCCTAAGACATCCAACACGAAACCCTAGCAGCTAAGGAAGAAACTCCACTGTTGCTATTGAACTCGGGCCAACCCCGTAGGCTCAGAAACACCGAAAACGAGAAAAATAGATCTCTGGAAAGATCCAGTTCATCAAGGCGCAAACATGCAATATTAGGTTTTCTTATAATTGAACGCAAATCCTTTTAAAAAAAAACAGAAACAGCTGTAGCACAGTGAGATGACCACAAATCCTAAAAAAAAGCAACAAGGTTGTAGCACGATGAGATGGGGAGTGGTCATTATTCAAGTCATGGTTAACCACATACTAAAGAGTTGGGAACTTGTACCAAACATAGATCTAAGCATACTAGGTGAAAAAAAGGTTTATAATCCGAGAAGCAAGCCAAGCCAAAATCATCGTCAGTGTTCAAAGGAGGAAGCCAAGCAGAACTTCTACACTTTATTGCATCTTCAAGATTGGTCGTTTGAAAGGAATAGCTGCTAGGGACCTTTGTCTTCCCAAAACATAAAAAAGAACAAATTTGAAGCAGTTGACACCTATTCGACTTGCTTTTGTTGGACTTGAGATTGGTCGACGTACTACCGTAGGTCAAGCTATGAAAGCTACTGCAAGACAACTTGAGGCAGAGGGAAAGAGTTACTTTATTGCTTAGTTTAGCTTATATAAAAGTTTTAACTATTTATGGATAGTTGTAGCAAAATTAGCATCATAATTTGTGAATCCTTCTATTCAATTTTATAAAGAAAAAGGATGATGGAGAGGGATATGGAATAGTAATATACATAATATTGCCGGAACCAACACTAACAACGCAATAAAATAAAATAATTAATGAATAGAGTGTTCATAAATCGGTTCAATTTATGACATTCAACCAAATCAATCAGAATCAATAAATTTAGTTAATTAGTTATGCTGAATTGATTTGAATATTTAATTTAAATTTTTTTATTAATTTGATTAGTTAATCAATAAAATCATTTTATATTCAATTACATATCTCAAATTCTAACTTTACCTTCTTTTTTAATTTTTATGTTTATTTTGAATATAATACTAATTATATATTTTTTTATCTCTATTATTATTAAAAATATAATATTTCATTATTACTATACTATTAATTAATAAATTAATTTTAATAATTGATGTGGTGTGAAGGTAGTAGATGATTTAAATATTAATCATTGATTAACCAATGAAAATAAATATGGTTTGAATTGAATTTAGTTATAAAATCAATAAATTATGTATTATAACGAGTGTGAAAATGATTTGGATCTAAATTTAATCAAACCAACTATTGAATACCTAAAAGAAAAACTCTTAAACCACACAAGTACCATTGCCCCAAAGGAATAAAGCAACAATAAAAGAATAATAACTACAACTCCAATTAGGCAATGAGAAGAGGAGACTTACAGCCCCATGATGTGGCTGAGGAAGGCTGAATGCACACTGACAATAAGAAAGGTCCAACGCCAAGAAAGAAGAAGAGAATGAGAGGATTTTCTCTTTCTACTAATTATTCTAGTTAACGTCTAACTTTGAATCTTTATTGTTTTTCCTTTTCTTTCTCCTATTATTTTTATGTTTAATTTTGGTGCCTATGCAATGCCGTTATTGCGCACAAAGGTAGAAAAGTAATAATACCGTTAAGATTAATTAATGATAATGGATAAGTGTAAACTATTGGTTATTTCTAATATTAATAAGAGTAAATAGTAAAAAAATAATTTCTCCTATAATTTAATGAAATAAAATTATTTTCAAAAATTTTTAAATCGAATGAAACTAAATGAGTAATTTATTTGATACTGATAAATCTGATTTTCCTTTTATTCTATGATATGTCTAGTTTTTTTCTTGATCCATCATATGGGTCTCTTAATATTCAATTTAATGAAATGATCTGCAAAATAAAAAAAGATGGTCATGAGTATACTGGGGATGTCCCGGTAGAGACCCTCCAACGTTTAAGTCAGATTCATGAACCAGTGTAGTATAAATACGGCAGAGTTGCAGAGAAAAATAAAATAAAAAATATGGATCCTAAAAGGAAGTCGGAAGAAGAAAACCCCCTAAAAAAGATAACCCCCTAAAGAAGATACCTTCTCCTTTTTTACATGTCTCTGATGTCTTCCACCTCTCTGTTATTGTGCTACCTATTTATATTACTAAGACCCGTACGTACGGATGTGTCAGATCTCTCTATGCTAGGCGGCTATTTAATTTTCTCGGCACGCGTGCGGGCTAGGCTGTGAAGTGATTGGACCAGCTCCTCTCCCTCACATCATATCATCGGATTGAGCTTCTTTCTGCTGAATCTGGACTCGCGGGTAATCCATCCGGCCCGGCGTGTCTGGGTCGAGATCCGAGATGCTAAGTTGGTCAGTCTAAGTCTAAGAAGGGCTGAATAGATTTTGGGTCATTATTCTCCTCTTGAATCCGGTCTGGTTCAGAGTAGAAGAAATCGACGGTCATCGAATATATTTAGATTAATTCTCCTTTGAATATTGGCTAGTGAACTGAGGGAATTTATTTTTCAAGAAATTTAAATTATGGATAAACATTAAATTTTTTTATTTTAAGAAAAATAACTTTTTTTAAGGAGAATATTTTCGTGAAAATATTTTTTAAAAATAAATTATTTTTTATAAATTAATGGAGTTTAAATATGAATAAATTTAATAAATATTAAATAATAATTTTTCTCATAAAATTTAAAAACGGTTTAATAAACAAAACTGGACGGTTGTTCTTTCTTTTTAAAATCCAAATTAAAAAGAATTTAATATTAAACCTTATGAAATTTATATTTGCTACATATAGCATTGATTTATTCTTTTATTAATTCCGGCCTAATCTCTACTTAAGTCTGCTTTGTAATGAGATATGCAGCTTATTTACTTATGGAAATAATCTAGTTTTTTTTTTTAAATGGGGGAAATAATCTAGTTAAAATTACAATTTTCACATTTGTATTTATTGATATTTCTTTCTAAAATCCAAGTTAAAAAGAATTTAATATTAAACCTTATGAGCTCTACTTAATGAAAAAAAAAAAAATTACAGGCACGGCATGCCGTTTAGACTATTTTTTTATTTTTTGTCTACATGAAAAAGGGTCCATTACGAATACGATCGATGCACCTTATCAGCATCTTTCAGTATTATATTATTCCCGCGTCTTTTAATTATTTTCTTTCCCCCTTTTTATTCACATAATCTCCTGAATTCAAAAACTATCACTCTCCAGACGCACAAAAAACCTAACTCACCTGCACTCGCCACCGCTCTCCTTCACCGTACAATTGGTGCAATTGAAGCAGGAAAGCTCCGTGAAGACCGTCTGTCTCCCTATAGAAGATGTTGAAGGCGAAGACATTCAAAGGAGCGAATGTCTTCATGTCCAGGAACCTGGTGCCGCCGGAAGTCTTCGACACTCTTCTTGATGCTCTCAAGCTCAACGGTGCCGAAGTCTTTCTCTGCTGCGATCCTTCAAGGAATGGCCCCAATGATTATCACATCATCTCCTCTCCTGATCACGTAAGTAATTGCAATTAACATAGTTCCTGCCATTTCTAGTTTAGTTTGCTTCAATTAGGTTTTTCAATTTTTTTCCCTATTGTTTTCAGGAGAAATTCGAGGATCTCAGAGCTAGAGGCTGTAATTTGCTAGGTACTGTTACCTTCTTTTGTTTTTACTTTTTTTTTTTTGTGATATTTTTTTTTGTCGTGTTGTTAATGTAATTTATGGAATTTCGTTTCTGATAATAGCTTGTGATCATCCCTTAGTTTATTCTGAAGTTTCTATACTGGAATATCACAAAATTAATTAGTTTATAAATAAAGAAATGGCAAAAAGACGGGATTAATGTGATAAATCTCAGTTCATTCTCTTATTTAGGATACATCCTGATCTTTTTTTATTTTTTCCTCATTGAAGATTGTTTTCTACTATATATATTCTTAAATAAATAGGTGGTTAAAAAGATGCAATCAGTTTCCCGTATTTTTGAGTTATATATGTAGGCAATGAAAAAAGGTCAATTAATCAGGAGGCATAGCAAGAGTGATGAATTGTGACTGAAATTAACTCAGTGCTCTAGCTTTTGTCTTGTATTTTGTGCACATATTGCTAACATTGTTCTTATTTTTGGGCTCATGTAATATTGGGCAGGTCCTCAGTGTGTGCTTTCATGTGCAAAAGAGCATAGAGCACTGCCTAAACAAGGCTTCACATGTTGTCTTGCAATGGATGGTGTCAAAGTTCTGGCATCCGGCTTTGAAATGGTTGAAAAGGTATTCTTTTTATAAAAGGAGATATAAAAGGTAAAAGAATTGTAATATCTTACTAGACAATAAGGCCTCAGCTCCATTACAAGGAAGATTGCTTTAACTGGAACTATGTATGTGTCTGTGTGGGTATATTGGATGCCTTAAAGGTCAAGTTACATTGTTCTTTGGAGTACCTATTGCTTTTCTCTATCACTCTCTTACTCCCCCTTTCCCCTCCACCAAATGGGAGCTTTTGTTGCTGATTTTTTCCAATGCTTATAATTATGAAACAGGACAAGATAGAAAAGTTGGTAACAGCAATGGGTGGTCAGTTGCTTGCAAAGGCATCTTTGGATGTTAGTTTCGTCATTGTAAAGAATGTTTTGGCTGCAAAGTACAAGGTCTAGCACTGCCCTTGAAAGCTATTGTTAATTCACATTCTTATAAATTATTTTGCTTCATATAGGAGTGATCCATTTAATATCCATGATTTCTCTCTTTTTCTCCATCTGCCATGAGGTATGCATGTGAGTGTTAATAAGACTAAATTGGTTTAGAGTGTTATGGAGGAATTAGGGGTGAGCATTCGGTCGGTTCGGTTCAAAACCGAACCGAACCAAATAAACCGAAAACCGAAATTTTAGTATTTATGAAAACTGAACCGAACCGATTTTGGTCAGGAACCGAATCGAACCGAACCGGTCTGATTCGGTTCAATTCGATTCGGTTTGATCAGTTTCGATTTTTAATAATTTTTTTTTATTTTTTACACTTTATTTTTAATATTTTAAAATTTAATTAAAATATTTTAATCTTAATATAATTTAATTTCTCTATATTATTGAAAATAATATATTATTATCACTAATAGATTCAGTTTGGTTTTTTCAATTTTTTTCTGATCAAAACCGAATCGAACCGAAATAACCGAAATTTTTAAAATTAAAAACCGAACCGAACCGAATTGAATAAAAAACCGAACCGAATTTTGAAATTAATTCGATTCGGTCGGTTTTTTCGGTTTGAACCGAATACTGCTCAGCCCTAGGAGGAATCCACTTTAGTGTCTTGGATACTTCCAATGCATATTAGGACATCTCTTTGGATTTGAGTCTGAAGTTGATGTTTCTACCTATGGATCTAATAATGGTGAATTAAGTTATGTAGGAAAGCTGATTTGGTTCCTTTGAAAGTTTTGTTCCTCATTGGATAGTGGTTGTTAAGCTAGTGTTAGTCTTTGGAAAGTCAGATTCTAGGTTTTCTAGACGTGGCCGTAAGGTTAAGATTTGTGCACAAGGTGGCTCATCCACAAAATTTTAGCTCCTTAATAACATGCCTTTAGGACTTTGGAGAAACCTTTCACCACAGCACCAAACAATCATCACCACCATCTGCTTTATTACAGTTGAAGCTTTAATATCCTTGATGAGGAGATTCAGGATATTTTTGGATCATGTATTATGTACTTCAATGAGTAAGTGCTGCCTTTTTGTAATGTCCCTCTTTTTTGCAGTGGGCTCTAAATGTTCTGAAGAAACCAATTGTAACTATTAATTGGTTATATCAATGCTGGAGCGAGCATCGTGTTGTTCCTCAAGAATCATACCGGGTCCTTCCCTTTTCTGGATTAATGATATGTGTTACCAGGATACCTGCAGGTTTTGATACAAGCCAGTTGTTGTTTGTGGCTATTACTTGTTTCTAATAAACAATTCTGATTTTATAACTGGTTTATTGGCCCTTTTCAGATGAGCGGAAGGAAATTGAAAAAATTATCACGCAAAATGGTGGGAAATACTCTGCTGAGCTGACGAAGAAGTGCACACATTTGATCTGTGATATATCCTTTTCATTAAGACATTTATCTGGTTTTGGTTCATTCATTTGTTCCACTCTCTTCCTTTTCAATGTTTTTCTTAGAAATAACAAATCCTTGGAATATATGGTTTATTGCATAAACCTTCATCATCCTTATATTGCAAAGGTGCATTTTTTTATGGAATCTTCCAATTACTTTTAATTGCCTATCTTAGACTGCCTTATCAATGATGCTCTCTCTCTCTCTCTCTCTCTCTCTCTCTCTCATACACACACACACACTTGCATTTTCATGTGCTGTGCAATTGAACTTTTAGGGCTTACAAAATCGTGTGTTTCCTGATCTAGAAAATTGTAAAATTCCTTTCTTAAATTTTATAATCCTGATAACGGAAAGTATGATATAAATATTTTAATGTATATGTAGGTTTTCCTAGTGACCAAAGTTGCCCAAGCTTCCTGTGTGATACGTGTTAGGTTAGACTATTAACTATAGTAATCTATCTACCTTTGCAACTGTTGGATGTGGAAGTTGTAACATTATCTAATGGTGAAGCACTCAAGCTAGTGCTGCTTCTTGCATGCTTTGAGATGACAGATAATTAGTTCCCAAAATGCCTTGTCTGCATTTTGAAAAGAGTTTCACTAAAATTATAAGAATTTTAAAAAGAAAAAAAATTTCCCCTTTATAGAACCATTTTCCTGCAAATCTGTGTTTCCTGACAAAATTTGTCTCCTAAAGGTTTCTGAAGCATTAATTAAGGATGGCTTTATTTGTTTTCTTGACTGCCCATAAGCTCCTGAAGGTGATAAGTACAAGGTTGCTCGAAGGTGGGGCCATATTCATATTGTAACCCGGAAATGGTTTGATCAATCTGTTGCTAGACGAGGTAATGCTAACACTAACCGTATCATGCAAATTCTGGTTCACTTAGCATTTATAATATATCAGCTTTAATTATTCACCTCATTTGTATGGGTTGTGCTGACTTTGAATTTTTATTCTTTGATGAGTAGCATGTCTTAACGAGGAGTCTTATCCTGTTCAAGGTGGTTCTATATCTTCAAATAAAAATTTGAAGTGTCCCTCAGTGGCACAGCCTATCCAAGACAACAATATTGTAAATTCACTATCTGTGCAGTCCTCCATTGCTGCAGAATCTAGTTCCCCAGATTTTCCTTGTGCAGTGTTTCCTGAGTCAGATTTAGAAGCTACCCTCTCGCAGAACATGTCTTCCATGTTTTCAGATCCTCCTGTCTTTATGAAAGCAGGAGATGATGAAATCCCTGCAGAGAACCCCACAAATGAAACAAACCTTGATAGTTGTATAGCCAATGACTCTCAGTCTGAAGATAGTGAACTCTACTTGTCAGAGTGTAGGATATCACTTGTTGGCTTTGAAGCTTCTGAGCTGCGTAAATTAGTTAATATGGTGCGAAGAGGTGGGGGTTCTCGGTATATGTCATTCAACGATAAATTAACACACATTGTAGTTGGGGCTCCAACAGAGGTGTAAGTCTGCTCTGAATTAACGGCACTATCAAAGTATTTAAATGCATTGCTTGGTTATCTTCTCATTTACATCGGGTGAATTTTCAGAAATGCCTCGACTTGCTAACTTGTGATCTCTATCTGATGATGTTTTATGTTTCATTATTTCTCTCTGCTTTTGGGTTGGTATTTGAGGATCATCTTATTTGGATTCCTACACTCTTGGTTTCACATGTGGTTATATGTTTTCTCCCAGTGAAAAAAAGGAGCTGAGGGGCCTTGCTGCCTTGGGTGTTATTAATGTGGTTAGACCAACCTGGCTTGAAGATTGTGATCGTGAAAGGAAAGAAACCCCTGTTCTCAGGAAACATATTGCCTATGATTTACTTCTTCCTAAAGGTTTTCGTATTACTTTATCATGATCATTTCTGGTTCTCTTTGTTTTGTTTTTCCTTTTCCTTTTTCTTTCTTCCTTTTCAATTCATGTTTGTGCTGGAGATATGATGTGTGTTGTTTTTATTTTCATGGGCTTGATTATTCTCATTATTTAGGAATTTCTGTCTTGCTTTTCGTTTTGTTCTCTTAACTCTATGTCCTGATTACATAGATTCTGCAAACTCCATTAAAGGAGCACTAGTTGGCATGGCTAGCATGAATCAAGGTAGAGTCTCCAGTACCCATTCAAGCCTTCACTCTGATCATTTAATGGGTGGTACAAACTTTGGCAATGGGAAGGCCTCATTTTTGGAGAAAGACAAGGAAGAGAAACCAGAAATCAACCTGAACAGAATAACTGTGGACACAACCTTGAGACAGTCTCAACAGAACCTGTTATCTGTTGTTGACAATCGAAAGAAGAATGGAAAGCAGCATGATTCCAGGGATCAAAATCAGAAGCCATTTCCTGTTTTCAAGGGAAAAACATTTCACTTTTCAGATTCCTTTCCTGAAGATAGGGTAAGCACTTCAAATTAAAGTTTTTGTCACTTGTGATTTTCTACATCTATAGTTAAGTGGATACTGTATGTTGTGACAGATTCAGTTGATTCTCTGATGCACTAATTGTTTAAATTTTAGATAAAGTCTACTTTTGATGCCTGTTAGCTTGAATTGCTTATGCTTTAACCATGCATTCTTTGTCTTTTCTTCTCTACTTCTATTTTTATTTGGTTTCATGCAGCAGGTCCACATTCTTAGTTTTTAAAACATTTTGCGCAATTTTTGCCAAATATATTCTCTTTTTATGTTTCATTGACCTTTTTCCCTTTCAGAAAGCTGAAATTGTTTGGTGGGCAAGTTAAGGAGAGGATATGTACTCTCCTTTCTTTTTCTTCTTCTTATTATTTTAATAGTTTTTATTTGGTTTCATGCTTCAAGTCCAGGGTCTCATTTTAAACATTCTGTGCAATGTTTCCCAACTATATTAAGTTGTTTTTTACATCTACCTTTTTTCACCCTTTCAGAGAGCTGAAATTGTTCAGTGGGTGAGTCAAGGGGGAGGGGATATGGTGGAAGATCATGTAAAACAGAATGTGCACTTTACCATTGAATGCCATGGTGTGGTACCAAGGTCTGTAGATGTCCCCCGAACTACTTATGTATCCAGTCATTGGGTCAGATCTTGTTTAGAGGTATGCTCCTTTGAATAATTAATGACACGTTTTTCAGTATTGTTTTTCTTATTTTTGCATGATTATTTATTGATGGAACTTATAATGGGAATTTGTAAAAACTCTAATGCAAGATGTGAGAGCAATGGCTAAAATTTGGGACTTCTATTGGAACTCTTCTTAGTCTTGGCTTATGCTTTATATCGAGTATGCATTGAAAGGAGTGGAGATAGGGAACTTCAATTTGCATTTGATATGTCCTAGGAGCATTCTTTGGGTTATGCATCAAATATGCTTGTGTTTCAAGATTAACAGCTGAAGTAGAACCAGAATGATGTATTCTTGTCTTAGTTGCTGCTGCTGCTGCATCTATTGTTTCTATTTCTATGTTTAACTTGATCATCTCCTTAATTTATAGTTTAAGTTGAATGGTTATTTTATTTGTTTAAATATCTGATAATC
This sequence comes from Manihot esculenta, assembly GCF_001659605.2. Lineage (NCBI taxonomy): Eukaryota > Viridiplantae > Streptophyta > Magnoliopsida > Malpighiales > Euphorbiaceae > Manihot > Manihot esculenta. Next base: position 13,227,851 of record NC_035162.2, on the reverse strand, counting down.
CACTAATCCAGTACACTGAAAATTGTACTAAATATTATTGCTATTGAAGGATGGATGCTTGCTGGATGTTGGTGGTCATATTATGTATTCTCCACTTCCTTGCCGGATTCCTTTGCCTGGTTTTGAAAGCTTCCGATTTTGCATCTCACAGTATGAAGAGAAAGATAGACTACTCCTAAGAAACTTGTGCTTTGTTCTTGGAGCTAAATTTGTGGAGAAACTGACGAGAAAAGTCACTCATCTACTATGCAAGTTTACCAGTGGGCCAAAATATGAGGCTGCTTGTAAGTGGGGCATATGCTCGATTACTTCTGAGTGGATTTATGAGTGTGTCAGGCAGGTATATTTATGATGTTTGCTGTGTGTATCTGTGTGACCATTTATTGTTGACCTCTCAATATATTTGCATACAACCTACACCTGCTGCAGAATGAAGTTGTCACAGTGGATCACTTTCGTCCAAGAGAAGTTACTTCTCAAGACCAGGATGCAGGAGTATGCACTGTGAGCCAGTTTCCTACTCAAGCTGATCGAATGATATCTGGAGAGAATCCATCTCAATTTGAAAGCCAGTCACAAAACCTTAGAAATGCGCCAAGTCTGACAGGTGGTAGTAGAATTAACAGCCTTGGGGAAGAACTCCAAGAATCCAGTGACTATTGTAAAAAGGCAAGGCTTTCGGAAAGTGATGTTCAAAAGGAGCTGCTTTCTTCTGGAGTTCATTTAGATGATTCAATCTGCAAGATAGATCTCGTTGGAGGAAACAATAAAAATGATAATGGAGAACCTTCTCATAGTGTTCCTGATGTAGCAGCTGCTATTGAAGACTTACTAGAGCAGACAAGCAAGGTTATACCATTGATGACTCTTCAATTGCTTTTTTGATGTTTAGTTTATAGATTACTTTATGCTGTCTGATTTAATTTCAGATTCACGATCAGAAGTCACCAGGGAGGAATGGGTGTGACAAAAATGTATCCTATATTTTGATTATTATTTTTCTTCATATAATTATTCTATCTCTGCTTCTGTCTAATCCTTGATGGGAAAACAGCTTTATTCATCTGATACAGTACTTGGTGAAGACCATGGCTCTCACCATGTCCTTGGGTTACCTAAGCATTGGTTAAATAGGTAGTGATGTTATTTATTTTAATTGCTATCGTTTGTAATTCTTGAATTTTATTTATTCAAATGTTTGCTCAGCCATTGAATTTTTCTGTTTAGTCCTGTAGATTTATGATAATGAGTCCCTACTTTATAAGCATAAACTTATTTCACCATCCGACATGTATGAGTTCTAATACTTTCTTTTTACCTGGATAAATTTATTACTGTAAATAGCTTGATTGATCTTTCCAGTTGACAAATATAATTTTCTTTTTTACTTATTTCTTATTTTGGCTTTTTGGGGTGTTTTGCTTCTCTCTTTTTATTTCATGTAGTTCTTTTTTAACCCCTTTTAACCTTTATTTTATGCTTTTGGTTCTTTTCAGAACTGGGAAAAGAGATGAGCTACCTAATCCTTCTTCAGATGTAAATAGAGGAATGTATGATGGGTTCAGTGAAACTCAAACAGAGTCGCAGGTTTATGCTCTCACTCATTGGCAATTTGTTGGTTGGTTGTTTCATGAAGATATAAATTTGCTTATTGCATGGCTATAATGTGTTTATATTAGCGTATTGCCTTTAGGTGGATGGAATTCCACTCTGCTGATGGTGCTTCACATTGACAATGTAGGTTGTTGGCTATGAAGAAGATTTGTCGGGCAGGCAAATGCTTATAGATAGGGTTCGAACTCGAAGTAGCATGGCCTGAGTTAGAACCATAGCCTCTGTAAAATTTATTTGGCAGTTGACAACACTGTATACCGAGATGAAGGTTTGATGGCAAATCTAAAGTTTCTTGGCCTATCAAGGTAAAGTTTAGCGCCCTGCATCAATTCAATTATCAACCTTGCTAAGATGGGTGGTCAAGATTAGACAGTAGGGTTTGATAGCAATTGTAATATGTATCCCTGGATAGATTCGAGTAATTAACCAATATAATATGATTAATGCAGCTTGTGAAGTAACATTTTATATAATTAGGCTGTGAAATTCATCTAGGATTTTAGCTGAAATACCTGATGTAATTTTAAATGTGATGCATTGGTTCAGATAATCGCAAGTAGTTTTTTAAACGTGAGACTACTCCATTCTGCTAAGCTCAAATGAACATACAGGGGACAAAACTGGAATTAAAAACTCAACTTTTGCATTCTCATCTGAATGCCACAACTGGCAGATTATGGAATCAAAGGTGAAAGCAGTTGATTCCATGGTAACATCATGAGCTTATTCATTATGAACGATGTTATTGTTAGCATTGTTTCCTTCCCTGAGTGAGCAAGGATGCTACATTCTAGGGTTTTGGACTACTTTTCAGGTGATGGCATGAAGATGGATGGGAGAGATGGGGATATGGACTCCTAAGTAAGGCCGAGTTATGTAAGCATTGATGATCATTTTAAACTGTTCTGAGCTGACTGATTTTAGTTTGATTGCTAAATGTGACGGCTCTTTTACCCAGTTTCCTTACATGGGTCAGGGATGGGGAAAAGTAGCTGGGATTCGGATTTGGGAGAAGAGACTGCACTCTCACTTTGCAAAATCTTAATTCTGGCTCTCGATATATGTAGTTGTGTTTATCTTTTATCTTTATATATTATGCGACTCATTATTTATATATATATATTTTTTAGTATCACGGTCATGAATTAACATTTTTATTATTGTACAAATAAAATTAAAAAAAGAAGAAATATACAAATAACTAGTTATTTATTTGTACATTTGATTGCAGAAAATACTTTTTTTTTTGAAAATTAACTTATTTAATTTCTTTACTCAAGCTATTAAACTCTTGATTACCCATAATTTTTAGTAGCTAAAGCCTAAATTAGCATTCCCCTGGAGCAAACCGGACCTTCCCTCCATTCACATTATACACCACCTCAAAATTCTGTTGTTGCGTGTTCCCAAAAATCGCTACATCCCTCGCGTCGCTGTTTCCAGCAAACGATAAACACACTTGCGCTTTCCCATTTGCAACAAAGATTCCCGCTTGATCGATTTCTACGTCACCTCCATTAAACGACAACACAATCTTCGGCACACTAACTGTTTCGTACTTGCTAAAATCATAGCAAGTGTCCAGTATTGACAGTGGCTTAGCCTTTGGATACTTGGACATTGCTTTCTCGAATGCTGAACGGAGAGCAGAGTAAGCCCGTGTGATTACAGTGCCAGAGTCTATGATTGTTCCTGCTCTAGAAAACACCGTTATGGAGATTAGAAGCTTCTGGCCGCCGACGATCATTCCAATGAGTTCGAGGCCATAAAAGTTTGCATCAGAAGATAGAGGGATGAATTTAGCAGATTTTGATTGTGAGGCACCGAAACTGAGAAAGCCGGTTTTGCCAGAAGCTGGGAGACAGTAGGAAAAAAGCTTATTGTATTTTGAAGCGGTTTGTGTGACGATGGACAACTTAGCTCGGCCAAGACCAATCAGGCCGCCAACTTTCCCGAACAGTCCTCCATTTCTCTGGCCACAACCGAAGTAGAAATTGTCAAAAACTCGGTAGATCCAATGCTTAGCCTTTCTTTGGCCAAGAATCCAACAGAGAATGATCCGTCACCGTATTGGAGGCCGTACACACATGTTGAGGAGACACAATCAGGAAGGATACCTGTAGCGGAAGTGACATAAGGGCAAATTTCTGAAGTGCAAGAAATGTTGAAATGGGAAGTGGATTTAGTAGGGTCATAGGCATCGACGCCACGCTTGCATTTCGCCCAAGTGAGGTCACTTCCAGTGTCGAAGATGAGTCGGACATTCTTTCTAGGAGTGCCAAGTCCCACGGTGTCGGTGACAAAGTAATTGCCTGTGCCAAGGGAGAGACCTTTATTGGCTGGAAGTCTAGTACCATCCGTCTGCTTGACATCGCTGCCTCCGGAGGTTATGGAGAGCTTTGAGTGAATTGAATCCACTCTGGATTGATCTTCAGCAAGGATTTTCTCGAGATCGGGAGCATTTGCATTGCCTTGATTCAGCTGGGAGCATGGCCCGTGCCTGTGAACCACCTTCAAGACTCCCGTGTTTTCTTTGGTAGAGTTCTCGCAGGAAGTTGATTGAAGCAAATCGCTAACTTGAATGGTATGGAAAAGTTGAAGATGTTGGCTTTCTGCTATTTTCTTGCTTCAAAAGCAAAAGAACCCTTTTCTAAAGAGAAGAAAAGGCATAAATAAAGAATTAGTGAAGAATACATGAAGCAACTGTGGAAGATGGAAGCAGAAGTAGCCATGGCCAATCTTCCTAGTTGCTATGATTGCAGAAAAATACTTAAATGTGTAAAATGTTTTTATTTTTAAGACTTATTTCAACGAAAGATAAATCATTTCATTCAACTAGAAACACATGCCATTAACAAAGTTAAGTTGCATCGGAGGATTACATATGAGAGGGTCCTCACCTAAGGGCTCTGGCGGCTAAACTATAAGCAGTTACATTGCAATCTTTGTTTGCCCAGCAGAAACTGATTTCATGAAAATCACTGGCCAAAACCTGAACATCTTCGATGATTCCTTTGATATCCGGTGGTGGGCTAACATTTAAGTATTGAATGACAAAACCCTCTCTTTCGCCAAGACAAGAGCCTCCTGAGGTCCTAACGCTTAAATGGTTAAAGGATCTGTTATGGCTGTAAAACGCCTACAACTCCACCCACAAGGATTGCCGGATCCGTCACATGCAAAAACTGTAACTGAGCCTAGGTCCCTTGCTTTAGAATTGATAGCTTTCTCAACCTTATAACAAATAGACTTAGGCAAGCTAGCAGTCTGCATGTTAAAATAGAAATGGCTGAAAGAACTGATTGGACCAAAGCGATTCTACCGGCCATGCAAATCTAGGAAACTTTCCACCTAGCTAAGACGCTTTTTAACTTTTTCCACAATGTATTGATAAGTTGTTTTGTTAACACAAGAGTGGATAAGGGGAGCACTCAAATATCTCCCAAGATTATCAGTCTCTTTGATCCCAAATATATATGTTGCACACTTGCCTCCTGCGCTGCTAGGCACATTTTTAGAGAAAAAGACTTGGGATTTAGCTGTGTTCACTTAAGCCAGAACAAATATTGAAATCTTTCAGAACACCACTTATAATATTTGCTTGCTCCATACTAGTTTCTGCAAAGGAAACTAAGTTGTCAGCAAAGAAATGATGACTAATACTTGGACCTCCCTTATTGAGTTGGATAGATTTTCCACTTGTTATGCTCTACCACCCTCTGAATTTCATAAGCTAAGCGCTCCATCAATGCACAAACAATTATGAAGATTAAGGATCTTCTTGTCTAAACCATTTTGACAAAAAAAAAAAAAATCTTTTAATATCGTTACAGATAACTTATTTTGAAAATAAGATAACTTATTTAGAAATAATAGAAACACGATTTATAATAACCGAGATAAGGGAGTCGGGGATACCAATATCAAACAAAGAATCGTAGAGAAAATTCCAATTAGGCCTATGATTGGCCTTTTTTAAATCCGCTTTTATGGCCATGAAGTCTTTCTTACCCTGTTTGGATTTCATAGAGTGAATAACTATCTAGGTAATAATAATATTATTAATAATATGACAACCTCGGACATAGTTAGACGAGATCGAACCAATGATAGAGGGCAGAATATTTTTCAATCTGTATAAAATAATCTTGGTGACAATCTTATAAAACACAGTCTGAACTGAATAAAGGTTGAAGGTTCATCCTCCTGGGATAAAAGTAACAAGAGTATTATTCACAGACTCATCAAAATTACCCCCTCTATACTAAGTCCCCTCAATTATTGCTGGTTATAAAATATAATCTTCAAACTTCATTTTAGATCTAAATTTGACTGATCAATGCTTGGTTTATTGTCCTAGTATATGTGGTACTATATTTATTTTTATTTCCACGTGATATTTTAATTTATTGTCGTGCGAATGTCTAGGTCCTTCATACAAGAAATTGAGGGGTGTGAAGGCACAGTAGGACACGTGAGTCAAGTGACCAAGTTGATTTTCTTATATGTACAACTGATGTCTTGTGTCTTGCTTTTCTTATCTTGGTTGGCCCTTTGGAACTTTTCTCTCATACTAGTGAATTTGAGATGTGGGATTTCAACCCTACATCTTTCTCTCCAATTGCTTTCTTTTTTTGTATATAAACATAGATATCTTCGATCCATTGAACTGAAATTAAATTTTATTCATATTAGACCCATTTAATAAAGTGCTTCTAGCGAAATTTTAATCTATTTATGAAAATCAAACTCTTAATTTTATTTATGACAAAGAAAAGTGTTTTACTTTTCATTCTGTGAAACTCGTTGATCTAATTGATCTATAATAACAAAATTGAAGGAGTGACAAATTAAAAGTTTGAATTATTTGACAATGAGTTTTTTGTTGGACAGACAGAAAATAATATTTGACTCATTATAGAAATTTGCTAGTCCCATTACGCATCTGATAAACTTTAAAGAGGTAAATCTCTTTCTCTTGCTTAAAATTTTGTGATCTCCATCTGACAGGAAACTAGTATTCTCACATACATCACTTCCCTAACTCTCAGCTCAAGATGGTAAGATAAAAAGGAAGAACTAATAATTTCTGAGAAGTAAAACAATTGTAGAAAGCAAACCTTGGCAAGCCCATATAATCAATAACTTGATCATTAAGTAGAAAAGAAAAAAAAATTCGAAAACAAACACACTGATATCCAGATTTATTTTCTCTTCTTCTGTGTATAGTTTAGAGAAAGAAGCCTTCATAAGCTTTGAGGAAAACATCAAGGAAACGAATTAATAATACTTGTAATCTTCTAAAAATGAAATTGCATTATCACACGGCCCTCACAGCATTGAACCTCGGCTCCTTGGGGAGGAACTTCTGCTCTGCATAAATAGACATGTAATCACCAAACACAAACTTGGGGTATTCTTGATGATTCATCTTCTCCTGATTGGCTTTCTCTACCAGTTTTGTCGCCGGAGCTATTGTAGCTTTGAGAGATGGGTTATAAAATGAAGCAATTGACCTTCTGTTGCCTCTATGGCTGACCAGAACCCTGTGCCAGGTACTCTTGTACCTGCCATTGCTTATTACCTCAATCTGATCGCCGGTGTTTATGATGATAGTGTTTTTCAGTGGCTGCACGTCGATCCATTGCCCATCCTTGAGGATTTGAAGACCTCCCACCTCGTCGTCTTGGAAGAGTAAGATGACACCCCCAGCATCTGTGTGAGCTCGAAGGCCGTTCACTAGCTCAGGATGAGGACATGGTGGATAGTGGCTAACTTTAGTACCAAAAAAGCAATCGTCTTCTTCTCCACCATTTAATACCTTCTTGATGTATCCTTTGTGTAACCCTAAGTTCTCATCCATTACTTCCATGACCCTCTCAGCCAGTTTCTTCAGTTCAGCTCGGTATTCAGCCATGGTTTCCCTGTCATGGATATCAGAAATTTAGATCACACATTGAAAGGTTTCAAGGACTAAATTTATCAGGAAAAGTAATAGTTATAGGTGCTTACTTGAACCCAGGGGTTTCTGGTGGCCATTGGTTATCATCTAGGAGAATGAAGACATCTTCCCAGTCCACATTCTCCAATTTCTCACCATTTTTTTTCTCTGCCAAATCCTTCAATGAGTTCATCATTTTCGAGTTCTTGAAATTTTCCTCCCTTTCCAGCTTATAGCATTCTGAGCAAACCTTCTTCACCCTCTCCAGGAGCTCTTCTGCAATTCCATGGTTCACCAGCTACACCACAAAAATCATAAAAATGATACAAATCTTAGAAACCCTTTTCAGTTTTCGGGTTTAGATAGATTTATCATACTAAATATTTCCTTGTTATTAATAATACTTTTTCTTATATATATATATATAAAACCTGGAAGAACCCCCATTCCTCGCAGCCATTAGCGATCTGAGCCATTGCCTCGGCTCTCTCCTCACCAGAACCATTCACCTTAGAGAAATCAATCACTGGAATTGCCATTGCAGCAAAGAAAAATACTTAAGCTCAGAGAGAGAGAGAGTGAACAACGATTGATGCCAAATGAGGGATGAAGAGGTGTATTTATAGATAAATTTGCCGCCATTCACCGTCAACTGCTACAACTACCTTTTATTATTTCCTTTTTTATAAAGTAGCCGTTAACTTTTTTCTTTTAATTTCTGTTTAAAGTTTGATTAAATAACACTCATAAACACAAGGTGAAAGTCAATGCTTGATTAGCTTTCGTTAATTAATTAATTAGCCACACCAAATAACTGAACCACTGCTTAATTAGTGCTTACCCACAACATAAGCATTCTGCTTAATATTTTTAATAAGTAAAATGTTGCAATTTTTTATTTGAAAGGGAGAGAAATATTATTAATTCAAAGCAATTAACGAAATTATACGAGAAGGAGGAACATGAACCCAAATTTTTTAACCTAATTCAAAATGAGCCGATATTGCTAGAATATTAGCGACGTCATTCGCAGATCTGGAATAAAAATACATCTTGTTCCTCATAATTGGATAGAATTAATTTACAATTTTGAACTAAAAGACCAAAAGGTGATAAGTAATCTAACAAAACATTATTAATGGACACAGCAAGAATCTGAGCATCCGATTCGAAAAAAATTCGATTCCATCCGCACTCTTTATTCCAGCAACGTCTCTTGAAAAGCCACTATCTCAACACACTTAACCTCCATCTGGCTATAAAAACAGTCTGTTTTAACCTCCATAAATCTGCCATTAGCATTTTGGACTACACAAATGAAGCCTAGCGAATTTCGCTGTGAACTTAAAGAGGCGTTAATATTAACCTTAATCCAACCCTACGATGAAGGGGATCAAGATAGTCAAAGCCGAAACGATATTAGTGCAGTTGGTAGAACCAGAACAGTCCCCTATATTACTAAAAAAATTCAGTGCTAATAATTAATTAATTTCAAATATTATTATCCAAATATAGCATAAACATGTTTCAAAATATTCCAATTTCTCACTAGTCACCTCTCTGCTGCACAGATCTTGATGGGATCAGTATCAATACTAAATTGCTAATTACCATTAACAAATTAAACCTAATTAACGTGCTTAACTTGCAGTGGCATGTATCCTAAACCAAAGCATGTGCAGTATTCCCATATATTCATCCAAAATAAATAAATTTTAAAAAAACCCATTTATTTACTTATAACTGAAATCTCTACCGACTACCGATTAATCTTGTTGACCACTCTCTTTATAAAATATATTATCTCGTAAACCCTAATCCCTTTTGACCTCGAAATTCTACCTCTTTTAGGACAAGTTTGAATTATACACCACACTGATTTGCAGGCGTAGTTTGAGGGCTAAGTAAAAAAGCAAAAGGTCAAATTATATTTGAATTTAATTATGAATAGTAAATAAAAATTAAGAAAATTTATTATTTAGTTTATAATAAAATATATTAATAAATTGTGGAGTCCAATAATGAATTAGTTATGCATTTTTATTATGAAAAATGATCTGTAAACTCAACCAGCTATGTATATACATTGTAGTGCATGTGTATAGTTGGCCTTGTGATTTTGATTGTAAGAGTGTCTGAATGTTAGGGTACATTTTCTGAAGAGAACAGACAATATTGACCGTCTGATGAACAAGTGACGATGCTAGAAAACAAATGATTTTATGTTAATCACTACAAAATTGCTGTATTTGTAGGAATGATCATGTTAGAAAGGCAATCTTGTTTCATTGCTGTACATGTTTGTTGTACTTAACAAATCTAATGGTCGGTTGCTGCATAATTGGCATGTTTCCATGCCAGATCCCATCATTTTTGTTGATCTGCTGCTCTATTTTCATCTTATTATATTATATTGTGTATTATTTGCCTAATTAATTAGACATTAAGTATCACGTGTATGTGCACTTTTAATTGAATCAAATCGATCGATTTTGGTTTAATAATTCGACTAATCGAAACATTCAATTTGGTTCGATTAGTATTTTTTAGATTATTCAATTTTCAGTTCAGTTCGATTTAAATGTATTAAATAACTGAGTAATCGAATTAACCAATTTTACTATATATTATTATATTAACTCTTAACTAACTCAGCCATCAGTCCAAACTCAATCTCTTTCATTCCCTCTCTTATTCAATCCAATCAGCAATTTAAGTCTAATCGTGTTAAATTTACAAATTTCTGTTTTAATACAATTGAATTGAACTGATTTTTATCGGTTTATTTCAGTTTAATTATATATTAATAATCAATTTGATTTGATTTTTAATATTTTTAAAATTCAATTTTTAATTTTTTCAATACGATTCAGTTCAAAACTGAATTGACCGATTGCAAAGGCTTAATACATGCACTGAAAATAGCGCATGCAACGTTTTTTAAAATTTAAGTATTTATTAGATTACAATTAAAATTAAAATGTTTAATTAGTAAAAATTTACATCAACACACTCCGTGTATGTTCATACTCATTCATACAACATTAATTATTATCGTTTAAATTTAATTAATTTTTTATTTTTGAAATGGGATTGGGATTGAAGGAGTAAAACTTGATATTTTTCATATTTACTCAGATGTATTTACCAACAGACTATGTGAGTGTAAAATTTAATTCATCTCTTACCTCGTTGAATTACAAGAAATGCATTAGATCACTTAAATCACAGTTTCACTTAATTATAGTTATCCCTATTTTAAATTTAATTTCTGATAAATTATATTAGATCACTTAAATCACAGTTTCACTTAATTATGCTCCAGTTAGGAAATGATGAGGAAAAGGAAAAAAAAATAGAGAAAAATAATTTTGGGGATGCTTTCTATTAGTGGCATACAGGAAAAGATTTGGTGTTGCTTTCATCAGAGCTGTATACTGGGCCTGATGAGTGCTGAGACAAAAGAGATATGTAAGGGTTGTGATTTGCAGAATCAGTTTTGATGCTTACGAAAATAAAGCTTGTATGATTGATGACCAAACTTTCAATAAATTTTTATAAAATTATTGTAAAATTTTTATTTATTTTAAAATAATTTTTTTAAAAAAATTAAATCCATTCTTTTCAAATAAAAAAATTATTTAAAAAATCAATTCAATTAAATTTTTATAAATGAGTGAAGATAAGTTCTACTTAAGGTAATAATTAAGTTAAATTTTGAACATTAATGTTTAAAAGTCAACCCAATTTTCTATTAATTAAAATTTCATTTTAGATAGATTTATATAATTAATTAATTAATTTGTGTTGTGATTGGGTAATATTCATGCACGGAGTTGTCCAAATGTGCGAGTCCCTTTCTTCCATTTGAAGAAGTCTCACATGCTGCTCACTGAATAATGGAGTTTTTAACAAGCCAACACAATCAAAAAACTGGTCCAGAGTGCCTGCACTTCCATTTTCTTTATGCTTTCTGTCTTCCTCTCTCTAGATCTCCCTCTTTTTGAAAATATATATATATATATTATGAAGTATTGACCATTCAATCTCTATAGATTAATTGCACATAAAAAAAAACTTTAAAGAAATTAATTTTTGAGAAAAAAGAAAATAATGAAATTTAATTTTAGTGATGAAAGTTTTTTTTTTAAAGAATACCCTATTTTTTTTAGATATTTGTTGATATTACCTATTTTATAGATATTAAACATGAAAGGAAGGTTTTTTGTTTGGGCCCACAAGAAGTGGACAGACATGAAACTGGCCGAAGCTATTTTCAGGCCACAAGAAGTTGTATAAAACTTGTCCGGTCCTCACAACAGACACAATATTGATACAGAAGTTTAACGAAATATAGCCAATTTTAAATTGAATAAAATACTTTTTAATTTTTAAGTTATATAAAAATTAGGTATATTAATAAAAAAATTTAAATATTTACAAGAATTTATATTTATATTCAACGTTTTAATTTTTAAATAATAAATTTAATTTTTTTAATTTATCACAATTATAATTAAAAGAAATAAATTAAACTTTAAAAAATTATTAATAAATTATAATATAGTCAAATTTTATTTGACTAATAAAATAATGTTTAAATATATATATTTTTATTACAATAATATTATTTTTTTTGTTAATTATATTATTTACTCCTTATTCTCACTTTTATATAATATCATATATTATAATTAAAAAAATATAAAAAATAAAATTTTATAATTTAAAATATATAATATTTTATTTTATTTAAAATATTATTAATAAAGAGTAAAATTTTTTAAATATAAAAAATATTTGCATAATTTATAATATTAAGTATAAATATTTAATTAAATATTTTAATATATATTATTTATACGTAATATTTTATATAATAAGAATTTATTCAATATAATAAATTTAATATTACATATAATAAATATAAAACATATTTAATTTCAATATAAAATTTAAATGAAAGAATTATATATTTTATTAATATATAAATTTTAAGAATTATATTATAATTTATATTAATTTTTTAGATTGAATTTAGTTCTTTTTGCTATAATTGTAATTCCAATTTATTTAAAGTTATTATATTTAAAAAAAATATTTGATTTTATAAATTTTAATTTAAAAATATAAATAATAAATATTCTAAAAAATTAATTCATATTTTAAAATTTTAATAATTATGTAAAATAATCAAATTCATTTATTCAATATATAATATGTGTAAAAAATTATAAACATAATTGTATAAATATATAAAAATATATTTAATAAATATTCAGTAAGATATTTCGCACATAGAACTTAAGTATGATATCTTTGTTAGAAAAAAAAAGTCTGATATAAAATCAGATAAAATTTTACAAATTCAATTGTATATTATTTAAATTCATTATAACAAAATTTTACTTGACATTAAAATCTGATCCTAGCCAAGGATAGTGGTAATATATAGCAAAGGATTCTGAAAAGATTTTTTTTTTTTTTTAACCCTTTGCAATTTGAAGCAGGATTCTCAACAGGTTGACTGACTTAGTTAATCAGATTCTCCAAGCATCGAATCCGAAAACCAATAATATAGAAATAAAGTTTCCAAACACTGCCTAATTCAAATTCTTTTCTTCTGTTTTTTATTGTAGAAATGGTCCATTTGATTAAATTCAAATTTGCCAACTGCTGAGACTTGTGATTACTAAAAAAGTAATTAACTTTTCAACTGATGAGGCTTCATTTGGTTTTTGAATTACGACTTGTCCGAGTAAAGGCAAGAAGAAAGTCCCACAGCGCATACCCATTAAAATAATCCACAATGATCCTGTTTTCAAGCCACTATAGCTCACAGCTTCATGACTATTGCAACAATTAGGGTTGCCTGGTTGACTTGTGACAATGACTCGTTTAAACAATTAGCCTCACTTCTTCTATAAATCATCTGACAAACATGGGAAACGTTTCTATACAGCGGCTGTTGCAGAGTTTCTACTCTCTCTCTCTCTTTCTCTATTGATCTTCTTGCTTCATGGCTCCAAGTGTACATGCTGGCTCGCCTCCTACAGTTCTGGAAATTGATTCTGGAGAGAAACGTCTAAATGAGCTCGGATACAAGCAAGAACTCAGAAGAGAAATGGTGATTTGATGATCAGCTTTCGTTTTCTCAACTCTCGAATATTTTTACGGTAATGAAATACTTGCTTTAATTTCATGCAGACCTTGTTGAAGACGCTTGCAATTACATTCTCGAGCATGGCAGTTTTTACTGGAACACCTCTATATGGCCAAAGCCTGCTTTATGCAGGACCTGCAAGCATGATCTGGGGATGGCCGGTGGTCACATTCTTCACCTGGTTTGTTGGAATAGCCATGGCTGAAATTTGTTCCTCTTTTCCAGTATGTGCATCTTATTTTTTCATTCAGTTGACTACTTATTTCTTCATTGGCTTCTAACAGTAACTGAGAATATTCAACTCGAAACCTCACAACTCTAGACACCCCCTTTCTGATTAAGAAGGCTACCCATAAATATCCACCTTAGAGCATTGTCTTGGTCAAAACATGTTTAGTAAAGTAGTACATGCTCTTCTGTCCGGTCAAAGTTAGAAATATTTTTATCTAATTGATTAATTGGTAGCGTATGTAGACGGCAGGGTTGATATTCGACCGTATTAATTAATTCATATATATATATTTTTTAAAGGGAACATGCAACTCATGACCCTTACATGTAATTTGGCATGAGTGTTCAGACTACATATGATCTTTCTACGTTTGTCAAAAGTTTGCTGATACATGTATAAATATGGGTTTGTTGAAAAATTAATGTAAACAGACCACAGGTTCGCTTTACTTTTGGGCTGCTCATTTGGCTGGACCCAGTTGGGGGCCTTTTGCATCTTGGTGCTGTGCCTGGCTCGAGACCATTGGTGTAATTTCTGGGATTGGTGCTCAGGCATATTCAGGATCACAGGCACTGCAGATGATCATTCTTTTGTCCACTGGAACAAACAAGGGTGGAGGCTATTTTGCTTCAAGAAGTGTATTCTTGTGTATGTATATAGGCTTTACTATGATATGGGCAGTTCTAAACACTTTCGCTTTAGAAGTCATTGCATTCCTCGACATAATCTCCATGTGGTGGCAGGTTTTCTATATAATTATAATTTTCCATGAATTTTCTCACTTTATAGCTGAAATATATATGTCTTTTCGAGCAGTTTCATTGATCTTGCAGGTGATAGGGGGTTTAGTTGTTATAATAATGCTTCCTCTGGTAGCAAAATCCACACAGCCCGCTTCTTATGTGTTCACTCATTTTGAAACATCACCTGAATCAACTGGGATTAGCAGTAAACCTTATGCAGTAATTATGTCTGTGCTCCTCAGCAACTACTGCCTGTACGGCTACGATGCTGCAGCTCATTTAACCGAAGAAACAAAAGGGGCTGACAGGACTGGTCCTATAGCCATCCTTTCCAGCATTGGCATCATCTCGGTTTTTGGATGGGCTTATTATTTAGCTCTTACTTTCAGTATCAAGGTACAGAGATAGAATTTTTGCCTGAATCTTGTTTTGAATTCAATTGAGAAACTCATGAAAAGTTGATTTCATTGCAGGATCCTAGCTATTTGTACGATGGGAACAATGAGACTGGAGGTGCACTAGTTCCAGCACAGATAATTTATGATGCATTTCATGGAAGGTATCATAATTCAGCAGGCGCTGTAATTTTCCTATGTATCATCTGGGGATCCTTCTTCTTCTGTGGACTTTCAGTGACTACAAGTGCTGGCAGAGTGGTAAATAGAAATTAACAAGTTACGTTTACTTCTCCATTTGATTTCTCTTCAAGCAATGACTTGTTTCCTTAACTTGAAGGTCTATGCTCTATCAAGAGACAATGGGATTCCATTTTCACCAGTATGGAGAAAAATACATCCAAAATACAAGGTTCCAAGAAATGCAGTGTGGCTATGTGCAGCCATCAGCATCATTCTTGGGCTACCCATATTGAAGCTTGATGTGATTTTCACAGCCATCATATCAATAAGTACAATTGGATGGGTTGGAGGGTACGCTGTTCCAATATTAGCGAGGCTGATGATGGATGAGAAGAACTTCAAACCTGGACCATTTTATTTGGGCAGAGCAAGAAGGCCAATTTGCTTGGTAGCCTTCCTGTGGATTTGCTATACTTGTTCAGCATTCTTATTGCCAACAAGCTACCCAATCCGATGGAAAACTTTCAACTATGCACCAGTTGCTCTCGGGGTGTGTTTGACACTGATAATGCTTTGGTGGGCATTGGATGCAAGGAAATGGTTCAAGGGTCCTGTAAGGAATATCGATAGGCAGCATGGAGATGCTTAAATGGATTTAAAATGAAATGGAATTATAAGAGCTTGATGATAAGGCGAAAACAGCGTCCGCAGCTCTATATTCTTGGTGACAGGCCAGAGGTCTGATTTTCCAAATATTAAATCTAATTATTCCTATTTTTAATGTTGTTTGAGAGATTTTTGATTTTTGAAAAAAAAAAATTCCAAGTAATTATTGAAAGAGTAATTTAAAATAAACTTTTTAATCTCTTAATTACCATCTCAACCGAATCCCATTGTTTATATGCAGCTCATAATTTTAAAGAGTACTAATATTATTTGTACGTTATTAAATTCATTATAATATTTGTAAATTTTACTTATTTATATATATTATAAATTTAAATTATAATAAAAAACTAACTATAATAATTTAATATTTAATATATTTTTATAAATTAAATATTTTTATTATTTAAATTATTTAATATTTTATTATTATCTTTTAATAAATTGATTGATACTATTAATTATTTTTAATAAATATTCATTATTTTATTTTTTTAATATTATAATATTAAATTTTAAAATTAATATAGTAAATTTTTACTAAGAGTAGAGAATGAGTTTTATTACACTTAAAATATAATTTTATTAGTTATTAGTTAAAACGGTTAACAATTTTAGGTTAGTTTTTGATATTACTTTAAAATTAAATATATTATTAATAATTAAAATAAAACTATATTATTTAAAAATTTTATATTATAAAATTATTTATATTTTAATTTTTTTAATTATCAAATTATTTATATCATTATCTAATAATTTTATATTATTAAATTATCACTTTAATAATTTATAATTTTTATCTTATAAGTTTGGTTGAATTATTATCCACTTTAAAATTTAAATATTATTTTTAATAATTTTAAAAGCAATATCAATATCTATTATATAATTTTAATCTCATAAATTTAACTATTTTATTAAATAATTATAATAATATTTTAATATTTTCATTAAAAATTAAATTATCATTATTCAATGACTTAATTATATTATCGTTTATTATCCTATAATATTTTTTAATTTAAAATTTTTATTTAATAATTTAATATTATCAAAATTAAATTTATTTCAATAATATTATCTTAATTTTGATATTTTTATTTATTAATGTATATAACCAAACTTTAAATATTTATTTATAATAAATATTATTTTTTCACTTTAATATTCAAATATATATAATAATTGATAATTGAAAAAACAACATATTATCTAATAATTTATATTATCAAATTAATTATTTATATTTTTTATAATAGTTTAATTTTTAATTTGAAATTAAAATATTTATCAAAATTATATTTTTATCCGAATTAATAATATATAAATAATCTAAATTAAGATATAATACAGCTTAGCAAATAAAGAGCTCACCGAATTATTAGAAATGAGAGTCCAAACTACTAGATACTTACCTGATTACTAATGACACCTGCTAATAAATATCATAAATTATCATTAGTTCAATCTTAATTTCAATAAATATTTATTTAAATATTTTTAAAATTATTTTTGTCTCAGTTTTAATTTTATATACTTATCTCATACATTTATCAGAGTAAAAATCAATATAAATGTAATTATTTTAAATTAATTATATTTTAAAATATTTTGCACAATAATAAAAGGTAATTTTGACATTATTAAATTTATTATTATTACTAAATAATAGTTCAATTAAAATTTTTAAATGTTAGTATTCATTAAAATTCAATAACTTTATTATCATAATTAAAAAATAATAAATTTTATAATTTTTTAAAAATAATAATAATAGATATTTATCTCACTTTTATTTATATTATAAATATCTTTTACTCTAAATAAATATAATGAATCATAGATAAATCGAAAATAAATATTAAATAAATGAATTTCATAATTATTAGCTATATAATTTATAAAATAATATCAACAAATTTTTTTTTATAGAAATTATTGAAATTGTTAATTGTGTAAAGCTCTATCAATAATGTTATTAATATTTTTAAATTTATATGATAAGATAATTAATGATAAATACATTTTTTAATATTAAAAGAGAAAACGTTAGTTAAGAAGAAATATATATTTAGAGTTTTGATTATGCAAGAATCCTTTTTAATAATAAAATTATATATTTAATTAATTAAAATTATATTTTTTCATAAAATAAAATTTATATTCAAATAAAAAATATTTTAACTAATTAAATTAAAAATTTAATTACAATTACTAAATTTAACTATATCCATCATTATTATTTTCTCTTTCCACTTTTCTATGGTCATCCCACTTATTTTTTTATTGATTATATTTTATTAGATAAAATTATTCAAATTTAAATTAAAAGTATTAATTTCAAATAAATATTCAAAATAATCTATTATATTAAATAATATATAATAAAAAAAATTAAAATTTTAGTACCTTTGTCATTTACAAAGATTTTTATTTTTAATTTTTTTTAAAAAAAAACCTGTAATATATAATTTGTAAGGAGGTGTTCTATTGAATTTGTAATACTATCCATATAATAATTCTAGTCAAATTTAACCGTAAGTATTATATTTTATACTGATAACTTCTAGATCTTTCCTAGCCCAATAGTACGGTTGGGTCCAAAAGAAGGTCACAGGTCCAAAGCCCATCAGATCATACGCTCGAGAGGCGGCTCGACTTCACGAGTCTGGGCCGGCAACTCAAGGGTGATCCGGATCAGATATGAGCACAAGCCCCATAAGGGAGTAAGCCCAATCACTCACCAGCCCTACCCGCATGAGCTCTGAAGAGCATTAAATGGCCGTTACGCATGGAGCAGGGGCCTGACACAACCGTACGTACGGGCCTGAGTGAAAAGGACAGGAAAGCACTATATACTGGAGGGTCTTCTCCTTCAAGGAGGACTCTCTCTCCTGCTCCTTCTTCCTTAACTCCATTTTTATTTTCTCTCTGCAACTCTTGCTTATCCACACTACTCTAACTCGTAAATCTGACTTGAGCGTCGGAGGGTCTCTGCCGGGGCATCCCCGGTGGACCCTTGACCCCCTTTTCCCTTATTTTGCAGGTCCTTTCCTTAAAGAGAACATGAAGAGAGCCATTTGACAGACCTATCAGAGAGCCCAAAAAGGAATCAGATCCATATAACAAGGGACGAGGGAGAACCAGATCTATCGGATATGGAGCCTAGGGAGATTTAGAGTTATCAAATGGCGCCGTCTGTGGGAACGAAGGAGATCTTTTCGTCACCGGAGTTCCTAAATCCACCCATTGAGATCCACATGAAGGTATGAAAGCTTATGAGAAAAGAAAGCTGGAGATTTACAATAACCCAGCTAAACAACCTAGCTGAAAAGAAAGACCCAGCGGGTTCAAGAATATCTTGATAGTCTTTTAGATAGTTTATTTTAACATTTATTGAATCTTATTACTACTACCTTTTTCTTTGAGATCTCACGAAGTGAAACTTCAGATGATGAATATATTTGTTGAAACTGTGCGATCAACAGTACATTTGTTGTAAAAGTTAGATGGGCAGATCTGCTATGAATTAGAGAGGAGGAGCATGGAAGGCTCTGAGTAAGAAGCTCAAACTATACCAGGCAAAAATTTTGATTGAGATTTTCTGTAGAGTGGAAGGAGCTCGAAGCTGCCAAAGGCGCGTCGACCTAAGGAGGAAGTTGCTGGTCTGGTCAAGCTCCAGCGAGTGAGGTCGGCTTGACGCTGAAATGGGCCAATAGGCAGACGTGATGGTAGCAAGGATGCATCGACCTGATGAGGAAGTCGCTGGTCTGACCAAGCTCCAACAAGTAAGGTCTGCGCGACCATGTAGCAATGCGACCTTGTGGGTCGGCATGGAAATGAACGACTGCATACACGAAGGAGTTTCTTATTTATCTAGAAGGCAGGAAGAGGCAGCACTAAGACGCTTGAACTTGCGATGTGAGGATAATGGGTTAGATAATTTGAATGAAGTCAGAGACGTGCCAGTGGCTAGTGTGACTGACGTTATGAAGAACAGATTGCATGAGTGGCGCAATTGGTTATTGAGGAAATGAAAGATTATTCGCCGGTCGGCCTGATAGTGTTGGTGGGATGTCCGGAGCACCACTCCCTCATCACCACTCATCTCCTCTCTGATGAAAGAGGTTGTCAGCCCTGCTAGAGTGTTAGTAAAGGAAGAAGGAGTGCTCCCATTCGATAAAGGAGATCAGCTTCTTAGAGATTTGTTGCAAAGTTGTGGGAGGACGGAGAGCTCGGCAAGATTTGCTGCAGAGTTACAAGAGGTCGGCGAGCATGGCAAGACCTGCTGCAGAGTTACAGGAGGTCGGAGCTCGGCTAGATCTGCTGCAGAATTATCTCTTACATTCAGGAGTACAGCCTCTTAGTCTTCACTCTCTGAGCAGTCCCCAAGCAACACCCTCGCCTTGCCTAACATCGCTAAGATCTCTCTCCTCTTATCCTCCGTTGATAAGAACTCCCTTCCGCCTCTCGATCCATCCTCGAGTATTACTGCCGGGATTCTTGAGAGGGATTGGCTTCACAGGCACCACACTAGGGTTCTCGCTGTCGTCGCGGCTCTATTTATTTCTAATCATGTTTCTAAATTTGCATCCCTGAGAAATCAGTGGCTCCCGCGGCTGCAAGAGTTGGCGAAATTGCCAGGGGAGAATCGATCGCCACGAACTGGGCAAAGATGGTCGACTTCTTACGCAAGGCTCGGCTGGACATTGAACCACATGAAGAAATCAGCTCATGCATAATAGTCGACGGACTCAAGCTCGGGATTGAAATCGCGAAGTCGGATAGGTGTACGCCTGAGGTTGAAGTCATGTTTGAGGTCAATCCCGCGTTCCAGGCTAGATGGCCAGACCGCCCTCAAGATTTGAATTAGCGAGATGGTTGGTCGGAATAGCAAGATAGAGAGGAGCTCGGCAAATCCAACGACCACAGCATTAGATTACTCGTCGAGGTCGGATCCGTGTTTGAAGCGTTACCTTTCTTCCTGGGTTTTGGCTTCTGGAATCAATGTTCTGCAAAGAAATATTTCTGGGCAAACTTCTGGGCGAGATCATAGAAAGCTCTGGGACCACCAATTCAGTCACCGGCATTATCCTCGACCGCCTGAGTCTTTCCGGTGACCTCAAGTTTTCTACTTTGCTCAACTTTGAGTCTCTTCAGAACTTGTCTCTCTCTGGTAACCACTTCACTGGTCGACTCGTACCCACATTGGGTTCCATAAGCTCACTCCAGCACGTGGATCTGTCAGATAACCAATTTTCTGGTCCGATCCCGGGTCGGATCGCTGAGTTATGGAACTTGAAGTGCATAAATTTATCAAGAAATGGTTTTGAAGATGGATTTCCGGTTGGGTTGCCAGTCCCGTTCAGAAATTCACAGCAATTGAGAGTATTGGATTTGCATTCCAATAAGTTTAGAGGAAATGTTCGTGAGGTGTTAAGTGAATTGATTAATTTGGATTATTGGGATTTGAGCGATAATGAGTTCCATGGTGAGCTTGGTGGCCTTAGTGTGGAGAACGTGTCCGGTTTGGCTAATACGGTGCGTTTCATCAAACTTCAGCAGAAATAAGTTGACCGGTGGGTTCTTGAAAGCAGAGGTGATTGGACTATTTAGGAGTCTGGAGATTTTTGGATTTAAGTAACAATGGGATTAATGGGAAGTCTCAAATTGCTGAAGAAGGGGATTTGGTGGCCAAACTACTGTGAGAGATGCTAAGGTTGAAAGATCTGCAAGATCTACTGTTTTCAAATTCCATTCAAATGTTCATCGCATACCAACCTCATTAAGTTTTTCAAATGATCACTTGCTTACTTCAAATTCAAGGTCATTATCTGGGCAGACAGAGTTTGCAAATGAAATTATTGAGCATGATCTACCTGGGGGTGCGGCAGCCAGCTCAGCACCTTCCGATCCTAATGTGCTAGAGAATTATCCCACAACCTCTAGAAGGAAATCCTGTGGGAAAGGTCGATGGAAAACTGCAGAAGAACACGAGTTAGGAGATCAGACTACAGCAGGTCGGCCAAACACCAAAATTGTCAATTTTTTAAGATTGAGTTTGGTGGGATCGGAGTAAAGTGACGCGCCCACACAATCCATGCAAAAGTGGTCGATGTGGCTTTTGATCACCGGGAGGTAGGTACCCAAATCCTTTATAAATATTACAACAATGCCATTGTAAATGATTCTCTAAAATTAGCTTACCCACAATCTACTCCTCCTGCAAATAATTAATTACTAATCATCGTCACAACCAGACAAAATTTAAGATAAAAAATCTTCTACTTTACTTTCACTTTATGGTTTTGCAGTTATTATTGATTTCAGAATTATAAAGTGTAAATAATACTTACACTTTTCACAATATTTTACATGTTCAAGCATAGTATTTTATAAATTGTTTATCTGAAGTATGAAACTAAGTGACATGTGCGACATATTATTTATTGATGAATATTATTAAATTAACAACGAGCATTCTCGTTATATACGCTTTGTGCAAGCTCTTATTTTGCAGAAAAATTCAGAAAAATGAACAAGACCTCAGTTAGGCACAAAACCAGCTGAGATGACGAAGCGACAGTAAGGCCAATGAGCCTGAATCTTACCCAAGACCTCAGTTAGGCACAAAACCAGCTGAGATGACGAAGCGACAGTAAGGCCAATGAGCCTGAACCTTGCGCAAGACCTCCTAAGGGAGCAAAGAAGGCCGGCGGGATCACAAAGATCTCCCCGGAACAAAAACGGCCGGTGAGGATCTTAAAAAGACCTCCCGGAGCATGAAGACCGGGATCCCCTAGAACTCCCAGGAAAACAAAATAAAAACGGCCGGTGAGGATCTTAAAAGACCTCCCGGAGCATGAAGACCGGGATCCCCTAGAACTCCCGGGAAAACAAAGAAGACCGGGATCCCCTAGAACTCTCGGGAAAACAAAATAAAAACGGCCGGTGAGGATCTTAAAAGACCTCCCGGAGCATGAAGACCGGGATCCCTTAGAACTCCCGGAAAAACAAAGAAGACCGAGATCCCCTAGAACTCCCGGGAAAACAAAATAAAAACGGCCGGTGAGGATCTTAAAAGACCTCCCGGAGCATGAAGACCGGGATCCCTTAGAACTCCCAAAAAAATAAAGAAGACCGGGATCCTCTAGAACTCCCGGGAAAACAAAATAAAAACGGCCGGCGAAGATCTCCAAGATCTCCCGGAGCAACAAAGACCAGGATCCCCAAGATCTCCTGGCAAAAGAAGACCTCCCTGAGAAGACCTCAATGAGGTCCAAGCAAAAGAAGACCTCAATGAGGTCCTGGCAAAAGAAGACCTCACTAAGGTCCTGGCAAAAGAAGACTTCAATGAGGTCCTGGCAAAAGAAGACCTCACGGAGGCAGAAGACCTCACTGAGGCATAAGACCTCACGGAGGCAGAAGACCTCAATGAGGCAGAAGACCTCCCTGAGGCAGAAGACCTCAATGAGGCAGAAAACCTCAATGAGGCAGAAGACCTCAATAAGGTAGAAGACCTCACTGAGGCAGAAGACCTCCTTGAGGCAGAAGACCTCACTGAGGCAGAAGACCTCACTGAGGCAGAAGACCTCACGGAGGCAGAAGACCTCACTGAGGCAGAAGACCTCACTGAGGCAGAAGACCTCACTGAGGCATAAGACCTCACTGAGGCAGAAGACCTCACTGGGAGGTAGAAGACCTCACTGAGGTAGAAGACCGGCGAAGATCTCAAAGATCTCCCGGAGCAAAAATGGCCGGAATCCCCAAGATCATCCGGTGCTACAAGCAAAAACAACTCATAAGAACATAGTTCTGATCTCACATAAAAGATTGGGGCACGGGACCATAAATGAAAAAGCTAAACTCCGACCTCCCAAAGGAGCTCGAATCATCAGGTAGAGAGACTTTGATCTCACACAACAGCCAAAAGTGTCAAAACACCACGACGATCTCAAGAAAATGAGCTCAGTACTGGTAAACACAATAGGCAGCCCGAATAAGGCTCAACAAGAGAGCAAGAAATTAAGTCCGACTTCACAAACTATAGGCACAAAAGCCTAAGCAAAAAGCAAAGAACCGAGCTCCCAGCTCGGATGAACTCGCAACAGGAAAACACTCAAGTAGAATAAAGCTAAATACAGAAGAAATAACAGAGAACCGAGCTCCCTCTACGAAAAGGCCCACAAATGCAGGAACACATAAAAGGATAAACGAAGGCGAAGGACCATGCTCACAGCTCGGATTAACTCACAATAAACAGACGTTCAACAAGAATAACTCAGGAAGAGGAAAACAACAAAAGAACGAGTACTCTATCCCAGTGGAGCTCACAGCTTAAACCACACCGACTACCAGAAGGTTATCTCAAGAGGAAGAAGGTATTATATTCCTGAGCTCGCAACAATAACGAGATCGTGAGCCAAAAACAGAAAGACCCTCATGAAAATAAGAGAAACTCGCAAGTCAGAAGCCAAAGTATTTACCCCCTCACCAGTCATGGAATAACTGATGAGGAGGTAAAGGGGCAATTGATAACTTCTAGATCTTTCCTAGCCCAAGAGTAAGGTTGGGTCCAAAAGAAGGCCACAGGTCCAAAGCCCATCAGATCATACACTCGAGAGGCGTCTCGACTTCACGAGCCTGGGCCGGCAACTCAAGGGTGATCCGGATCAGATATGAGCACAAGCCCCATAAGGGAGTAGGCCCAATCACTCACCAGCCCTACCCGCATGAGCTCTGGAGAGCATTAAATGGCCGTTACACATGGAGCAGGGGCCTGACACAACCGTATGTACGGGCCTGAGCGAAAAGGACAGGAAAGCACTATATACTGGAGGGTCTTCTCCTTCAAGGAGGACTCTCTCTCCTGCTCCTTCTTCCTTAACTCCATTTTTATTTTCTCTCTGCAACTCTTGCTTATCCACACTACTCTAGCTCGTAAATCTGACTTGAGCGTCGGAGGGTCTCCGCCGGGGCATCCCCGGTGGACCCCTGACCCCCTTTTCCCTTTGTAACAGCCCGGAAACCGATACCCTACCGTAACGGCCCGAACCGCCACCGGCGCTAGGATCCAGATCGGCTTAAGGCCGCCGGGACCCGTAGCAAGCCAAACATACATACTATTACCTGGTCAAATCCCATACATGATTAAAACTTAACCATAAAAACATGAAAAACTGAACACCTGTTGAACCCAAACCTGACCTGTGCATGTATCCTGACATGAAACATACATCATAAAATCATAGAATCATAAAACCTCCACTGGAGTCCTCATCATATACTCCAATGGGGTAACATTACATGCCTCAAGTTTGGTTCACAACTCAACAAATAACATTACATAACCATGCATCAACAGGGATTAACCAGTCTATAGGGTCAAGCACACTCTAATCCATAAACATAAACTCTACTATCAGTTACATACATTACATCAACTTATATTACATGTCCACTTCTAGAACTACTAAACTGCAACATAAACTATTACAAAAAAACACACGTCTCTTAATCTTTACCCTGCTGACTCCTGAGCTCTGACTTAAACCTGCAACACTGGGGTTAGGGGAGAGGGGTGAGCTAAAAAGCCCAGTGAGTAGAAACATAGAAAACAGTTCATTAATTACATGCTTTTATGAAATGCGTCATAACACAAGTAAATCACATCACTTTGTCCGTCTCGGGGCTCATGCAGATAACTATTCCCCACGGAGTGTTTTTAGAGAGTTCCTTTGAATTGCTAGCATCTTTACTCTCAAGGATCGGACATGACCCCAAAAATCCCTCTGTCGGTGCCCGGCTCCCCCAAAGGAGCTCACACAGGACTTTCACATACATGACGGGGTACCTAGTCCACAGAGAGCTCACAGTGACTTTCCTATATGTACTCGTCCGGCTCTCAAAGGACTTACCCAAGACTCAATGACAGATATGGGCTATTGGAGTCGCCTTGGTCCAAACCTACCTCAACATCAACATGAAATAATGCAATGCAACATATTCGTGAACTAGTGCAATCAACCTACTATACATAATCATGATGCATGAACATGCTTTAGGCATTAGATTTTGTGCATAAAATATTAAGTTTAGTTCTACTCACCTCCTGGCAGACGCCGACTGACTCTGCACCTGCTAGCACTAATGGCCTCCTCGGTCTCTCGGGTCCGATCCTACACAGGTGGACTCGAATGAGGTGCCAAACATACTCTAAACAACTCATAAACATACCCCCTAAAACCCCTCTAAACATCACTAAAACATGCATAGGAAACACCCAAGAAACGGCTGGACAGGGCACTTTCGGCGGCACCTTCGGCGGCCGAAAGTCCCCTCCAGAGACGAAACTCGGGCAGGTTCGGCGGCACCTTCGGCGGCCGAAACCTCAGGACAGAAACGAAAGTCCCTCCTTCGGGGGCATGTTCGGCAGCCTAAAGACTGCCTCCCATGCAGGTTCGGCGGCCGAAACTCCTTTCGGCGGCCGAACCTGGTCCCCTCTGGACGACAGGTCCGATTCTGCCAAGCCAAAAACCAAACTCAAATACCCCAAATCCTCACATACTCTCTCCCAAACATGCATACGCACTCCCACAAGCATAAAGGAGCATAAACTAACATAAACTCCTCAACACAAACATCACATGACATACATTGGGTATAAAACCCACATAAACCTTAAACATGCATATCTACCCAAACTCAACCATCAGAAGCTTCATAAAACTTCATGAAAACACTAGGGAAACAAGGATCTACACTTACCTCTTGAAGATCGAGGGTGGTGTGACCCCTAACTCGGAGGTGTGGAGAATCCAAGCTCCAAAAGCTCCAAGCTCCCAAAACTCCTTTTAAGCTTTAAATCTTCAAACACAAGGGTAGAAATCATGAAAAACTTGAGAGATGGGTAGAGAAAACACGAAAACGACCAAAGGGAGGCATAAACTCACCTGAGCTCGAGAATGGGGAGAAAACTCACCCATTTCCGATCTGAGGGCCCTTTATAGGTGGCCTGGTCGAAGACCTTCGGCAGCCTAACGTGCCCCCTAAAGTCATGCATGTTCGGCGGCCGAACTTGACTTTCGGCGGCCGAACCTTGGCTCGTTTAAACAAGACTTTCGGAGGCCAAAGGCGCTCCCGAAGCCTTTCCATGTTCGGCGGCCGAACTTCACTTTCGGCGGCCGAACCTGGCAAACGCCTCCTTGGTCTTTTCTTTTCAAAACTCAATTCTTTTTCATTTAAAACCATGAAATCATGTGAAAAACATTTTTGAAAACACATTTTACCCCTTCTAGAGAGATCCAACACCCTAGATTCCGCCGGAAGGCAGGAATCCCGATGCCGGATTCTAGCCGGGTATTACATTCTACCCCCCTTACAAAAACATTCGTCCCCGAATGTTAAAACAACAAACACAAGCATGCAAGCAAGCAAGCGAATCCTAAAGCTTCTCTCCAAAGAGAGACACCAAACGCTGGAGTAAGAACTCCCAGGTTCCTAAACTCCACAAGCTTCTGCTGCGCTACTCTGATCCTTCTCTATCTTCCTCCTTTTCTGCTCTTACTCTTCTTATCTCATCTTTACTAACTGGCTTCTTCTCACTACTAACCCAAAACTAACTCTAACTCTCACAGGTAATACCCGAATTTCCGATCTACCTTGGAAAACAACCAGCTCCTACTAGCTGTCCCAATAGATCATCCATCCTACATGGGAATACCTGCCCTTGGTAGTGACCTTGTTTAACCGCTTACAGTCGTTACAAAGTCTCAAGGATTCACCCTTCGTTTCCCACAACCACACTGGAACACTCCAGGGTGAGGTACTAGGTCGGACAAAACCCCTTGTCTACCAAGTCTCGCCTCTACTCTACTGCTACCTCTCTCTATGCAGGCGCCATCCTATAGGGAAGGGTAGAATTGGTTCTGCATCCAGACACCACTCCTACACCAAACTCTAACTCCCTGACAGATGGTAAACCTGACAACTCGCCTGGGAAGACATCTAAGAACTCTCTCTCTAACAACTGGCACTGAGGCTGGTTCCCGACCCAACTACTAACTCTCCAGCGAGAACTAGAACCCTCTGACAACCCCTCCTACGCACCCTATGAGCCTGACAGGCTGACCTCAAACTTCTAGGCAACCTACACTGTCCCCTCAAAAGACTACCTCTGACCCATCCGTCCTCTGAACCTGGCCACCTAGTCTCTACGGACCAAAGTAGCACCACAAGTAGAAACCCAATCCATTCCGAGAGTGACGTCTGAACATTCAAGTTCAAGACCTCAAAATCGGGTGGATGGATTCTACCCTCAGTTGACACCTGAACTGAACCGGCAGACTGACTCTGCCTCAGATGGATCACACTTGGGTCCACTGACCCTGAGAGAACACTCTAGCCTAGAAGTTATCAACCCAACCCCTCGACGACTCATTAGAGTAACTAAGGAAAGAGAAACACCAAGGTTCACAAAAGCATGCACATCAGAACATCAAAGTGAGCGTACCTGACACCACCGTGTTCGATGTGTCTGCCTCCTGCTGAGCCTGGACGAAGATTCGAGCCGGAGCTGACGGACCTCCTCTAAGGGAACCTGAAGAACGAGGGAATGACCCTCTTCCTCTGCCTCGACCACTACCCTGAAACACGGCTGGAGCTACTGGCTGAGACTGTACTAAACGGGGCACAGTAGGACACTCACGTGCTATGTGTCCTTCTTGTCCACACCGAAAACAAGCTGTCGTCCCATAACGGCAGACTCCCTTGTGCGGTCTTCCGCACCTCATACATCCTGAAGTGTCTCGACCAGAACTCGAACCATCTTCAACATCTAGCCTAAACCTCTTCCACAGCCTACCCTTCCTAGTTCTGCCCCATTGCTTAGGGGTTCTTCTCCCCCTTCTACCTCTCTTGGCGGCTGTACTCAGCATGGAGGGATCAACTTCCCTTGAACTTGAACTCTCAGAATCCTTAGACTCTCCCATGCATTCCTCATCCATATTCACTTGCACACCTATGTCCCTCCTCTGCACCATTCCTTCTCTACTAACATCAACAGACCTTCCAGGGTCTCTTGATGTTTCCCCACTGCCAACCATACCTGACTGTACTCCTGGCAGAACGGGAGGAAAGGTCTCCGTGCCTTCCCACTCAGACGGATCTGACTCCACAGATCGACTAGCACCTTGCATCTTCAGCTCTTCTGAAAACACAACAAGCGCACCGGTACACATAAGCATACGATCAATCATTAGCATCATACGGTTCAAGTGAAAACACATGAACCTGCAACATACATAGCATACATAGCATAACATCATGGCATTACACATCATCAAATCAAGACAGGACTCAACATCCTATCCTAGTGGACATGATTCTATTCTTGATCTTTCTTATTGTGCTTGCCCTTCTATGACCTCTAAGCCAACCTCTTTCCGATGTGCAACACACCGTACTCTTGAGGCCCTAAGCTCTGATACCATTCTGTAACAGCCCGGAAACCGATACCCTACCGTAACGGCCCGAACCGCCACCGGCGCTAGGATCCAGATCAGCTTAAGGCCGCCGGGACCCGTAGCAAGCCAAACATACATACTATTACCTGGTCAAATCCCATACATGATTAAAACTTAACCATAAAAACATGAAAAACTGAACACCTGTTGAACCCAAACCTGACCTGTGCATGTATCCTGACATGAAACATACATCATAAAATCATAGAATCATAAAACCTCCACTGGAGTCCTCATCATATACTCCAATGGGGTAACATTACATGCCTCAAGTTTGGTTCACAACTCAACAAATAACATTACATAACCATGCATCAACAGGGATTAACCAGTCTATAGGGTCAAGCACACTCTAATCCATAAACATAAACTCTACTATCAGTTACATACATTACATCAACTTATATTACATGTCCACTTCTAGAACTACTAAACTGCAACATAAACTATTACAAAAAAACACACGTCTCTTAATCTTTACCCTGCTGACTCCTGAGCTCTGACTTAAACCTGCAACACTGGGGTTAGGGGAGAGGGGTGAGCTAAAAAGCCCAGTGAGTAGAAACATAGAAAACAGTTCATTAATTACATGCTTTTATGAAATGCGTCATAACACAAGTAAATCACATCACTTTGTCCGTCTCGGGGCTCATGCAGATAACTATTCCCCACGGAGTGTTTTTAGAGAGTTCCTTTGAATTGCTAGCATCTTTACTCTCAAGGATCGGACATGACCCCAAAAATCCCTCTGTCGGTGCCCGGCTCCCCCAAAGGAGCTCACACAGGACTTTCACATACATGACGGGGTACCTAGTCCACAGAGAGCTCACAGTGACTTTCCTATATGTACTCGTCCGGCTCTCAAAGGACTTACCCAAGACTCAATGACAGATATGGGCTATTGGAGTCGCCTTGGTCCAAACCTACCTCAACATCAACATGAAATAATGCAATGCAACATATTCGTGAACTAGTGCAATCAACCTACTATACATAATCATGATGCATGAACATGCTTTAGGCATTAGATTTTGTGCATAAAATATTAAGTTTAGTTCTACTCACCTCCTGGCAGACGCCGACTGACTCTGCACCTGCTAGCACTAATGGCCTCCTCGGTCTCTCGGGTCCGATCCTACACAGGTGGACTCGAATGAGGTGCCAAACATACTCTAAACAACTCATAAACATACCCCCTAAAACCCCTCTAAACATCACTAAAACATGCATAGGAAACACCCAAGAAACGGCTGGACAGGGCACTTTCGGCGGCACCTTCGGCGGCCGAAAGTCCCCTCCAGAGACGAAACTCGGGCAGGTTCGGCGGCACCTTCGGCGGCCGAAACCTCAGGACAGAAACGAAAGTCCCTCCTTCGGGGGCATGTTCGGCAGCCTAAAGACTGCCTCCCATGCAGGTTCGGCGGCCGAAACTCCTTTCGGCGGCCGAACCTGGTCCCCTCTGGACGACAGGTCCGATTCTGCCAAGCCAAAAACCAAACTCAAATACCCCAAATCCTCACATACTCTCTCCCAAACATGCATACGCACTCCCACAAGCATAAAGGAGCATAAACTAACATAAACTCCTCAACACAAACATCACATGACATACATTGGGTATAAAACCCACATAAACCTTAAACATGCATATCTACCCAAACTCAACCATCAGAAGCTTCATAAAACTTCATGAAAACACTAGGGAAACAAGGATCTACACTTACCTCTTGAAGATCGAGGGTGGTGTGACCCCTAACTCGGAGGTGTGGAGAATCCAAGCTCCAAAAGCTCCAAGCTCCCAAAACTCCTTTTAAGCTTTAAATCTTCAAACACAAGGGTAGAAATCATGAAAAACTTGAGAGATGGGTAGAGAAAACACGAAAACGACCAAAGGGAGGCATAAACTCACCTGAGCTCGAGAATGGGGAGAAAACTCACCCATTTCCGATCTGAGGGCCCTTTATAGGTGGCCTGGTCGAAGACCTTCGGCAGCCTAACGTGCCCCCTAAAGTCATGCATGTTCGGCGGCCGAACTTGACTTTCGGCGGCCGAACCTTGGCTCGTTTAAACAAGACTTTCGGAGGCCAAAGGCGCTCCCGAAGCCTTTCCATGTTCGGCGGCCGAACTTCACTTTCGGCGGCCGAACCTGGCAAACGCCTCCTTGGTCTTTTCTTTTCAAAACTCAATTCTTTTTCATTTAAAACCATGAAATCATGTGAAAAACATTTTTGAAAACACATTTTACCCCTTCTAGAGAGATCCAACACCCTAGATTCCGCCGGAAGGCAGGAATCCCGATGCCGGATTCTAGCCGGGTATTACACCCTTATTTTGCAGGTCCTTTCCTTAAAGAGAACATGGAGAGAGCCATTTGACAGACCCATCAGAGAGCCCAAAAAGGAATCAGATCCATATAACAGGCGACGAGGGAGAATCAAATCTATCGGATATGGAGTCCAGAGAGATTTAGAGTTATCATATACGATATGATAATATGCTATTATAAAAAAGTCTAAACTATTAGTTAATCAATTGTTAATAAATAAACTGTTTCGTATATATTTACAAAAATATTTAACTCTATATTTTTATAAATATTTAAAAATTTATTTTATATTAATTTTATTATACGATATAATTTTATAATAATCATATTATGGCATAATATTAAATAATTTATACTAATCTACCTATATATATATAATTTATATACATAATATAAATAATAAAATTTCCATCTAATTTATATCTTTATTTTAAAAAATTTAATGTTTTTATATGTTATATATCTTTTTGAAATTTTTTTAATTAATTTAAATTAATATAAAGTATAATATTATCATTTATTTTAAAAAATTAAATTTTAAAAAATAAAATTATTAACTATTTAAATAATTAAATATGGTTGTAAATAATTTAAAAGATTAAAAGTATTATGGACAATCTCATTATTACTCCTCTTTCCACTTTTATATATAGTATAAATAGCTCATAATATAATTAATTTATATTCTAATTGAACTTTGCTAATATTAAAATTCAATTACATTTAAATAAATAATAATTATCTGCTATTAAATTTATTATTTAATAGTAGTAGTAAATTTAATATATTAAAAAATTTTAATTTTAAATATTATAAATATTACCCAATTTAATATTAAAATCTAGTTTTTTTTTTCAAAGAAAGGGTTAAATTTATATCAAATTGTTTACAAAAATTGAAAGGTTTCATTTTTTAGATGATTTTAATTTTTTTGAACAATTTTAATTACAACAAAAAAATTAATTAAAATAATTTACATATAAGTCTAATTGTAATATTTTTTTAAATACAAATTTATAATTATAATTGAATTAAAAATCATAATAAAATTATATTTATTAAGAAATTCAAAATTTTAAATTAAAATAAGAAATTCATTTAATTAAAATAATTTATAATTTATAATTTAAATTTTCAAAATAAAAATAGTAAAAATATTATGGATTAATTTGATGAAGTTTAAATTTAAATAAAAAATAATTTAAATGTTAAAAAATATTCTCAATTAATTTAAAATTAAATAAAATACTAATATAATTAAATTAAAAATTTTTAAATAATAAAAAATTATAATTATCAAATATAAATAGCAGTATTTTGAAAAATTCCATTATTCACCTTCTTCCCATTTTTATATATAATATAGATATATGCCACAAAAGTATTTTCACTCATTACAACTATAATAGTAATAACAATAACGATAGTAATATAAATGGAGTAAATACACTTAAAGATGAGAAATTAATTACAGTAAATGGGTGAATATTATATTTTATTTTTAATTAATAATTTTTTAAAATAAAATTTTAGTTAACTATTTTTTATTGACTTTTAAAATATACATTAATAATAATATGTTTTAAAATATGTATTTTTAAGATTTAAATATTATAATTATTGAGGGATTATTATGAATAATTAAAATAAATTTAATGCATACATATGTAAATAAAAAATATATATATTCTTGAGTTTGGGGGTCAAGCCTCCTCTGCACTCCTAATTCTGCCACTGCCGGTAGCTTTCTTTTTTTCTCCTTTTTGTGATTTTCTTAGATTTAAGATAAGCTGAAAAAAATTTACAAACAAAATTACAAAATGAATGACTTTTATTTTAAGGAGATGGGCTGTTTATGTTGTTGATTTTGGGATAACCATATTTACGAGAAAGAAAAGTGAAAAAATGAAAAGTGAGAAAATGAAGTAGAATTTGTCGTCCATATTATCAATAAATAGGTCGATAATTTTACGATTATAAATATAAAGAGATAAACTAGATAAACTAGATTATATTTATTTTATATTGAGATTTTATCAATTTAGAGAATGGTAAATTTTGATAATAAATTGAGTGTTATAATATTCAAATCTTCATTTCCGTTTTAGATGAACCGATTACCTATTTATCAAATTATTACCGTATAGATAGAGATGAGCAGTATTCGGTTCAAATTAAAAAAATTAATCAAATCGAATCGATTTAAAAATTTAATTTGATTTTTTATTATTTTAGTTTGGTTCGATTTTTAATTTCAAAAATTTCAGTTATTTCAGTTCGGTTCAGTTTTCATCTGAAAAAATTCGAAAAAATTGAACCGAACCGATTGATGATAATAATATATTTTTTCAATAATATAGAGAAATTAAATCATATTAAGATTAAAATATTTTAATTAAATTTTAAAATACTAAAAATAAAGTGTAAAAAATAAAAAAATTTATTAAAAATGGAAACCGATCAAATCGAATTGAATCGAATCAAATCAGATCGGTTCGATTCGATTCGATATCTGATCAAAATCGGTTCGGTTCAGTTTGGTTTTCATAAATACTAAAATTTTGATTTTTGATTTATTCATTTTGATTTGATTTTGAACCGAACCGATCAACCGCTCATCCCTAAATACATTCTAGTCACAACTCACCACTTATCAAATGTTTACCATAATTATATCTCACTGTGTATTTGAACGAGTCTCGTATGACATCAAATAAATTAGATTTTTTTATTTTAATAAAATCAATTCATTATCCACAATGAAGATGCAAATAACAATTTAAAAGGGAAGAAAAATCATTTGATTGAAAAGGGCGGATCAAAGGTAATTTGATCACTTCATTATTTAAAAGAAATTACCGTTGTGAACTAAATAATATATCCTGACAGTAACATTGCGTTATATAAATACTCAAATAAAATATAAATTAAGTATGATCGATTAAGCCCCACTAAAAGAAGTGTAGAGGACAAATAAACTTCTTTTACTTACATGTCTATTAACTAATTAACTGAGTGCACAAATGAAGAATGATAAGGTAAATCATTTATACTTAATTATTAAATTAGATAATTGGATTAAAATCTCAAAACCATAGAAAGAGAATATATTGAATAAATTTTATAATGCAGATTCTGTTTGTTTTATGAAAAAATATTTTCCTAATTAAATTGCTGGTGACTTTGGGCAGCGTTAATCCAATTAATTAATGGAGATTCTATAAAATAAATAAAATGTATCAAAGAATAACATTGGTATATTGCCTACATAAACTAGTAAGGAAAATGGATAAATTCAGTGTTTAAGGTTTTTTTTTTTTGGGTTAAAGATAGAGATTCATCAATAAAAAGGCCAAGTTAGTACATGAGTTTAAAAATGGTCACTATATAAAGCTAAGAGAGATAAACAAGTTACGGGTCTATGCTAGCCCATGATCTAAAGGAAAGAATCCAACACAACAGGATGACTTAACCCCTAGCAAAAAACACATTGTTGCACTAAAATCTAGATCTAACTTGAATTGTAAGAAGATTCGGCAAAAGAACTATCATTGCCCTATGCTCATTTCCAAAAGCTCGATAATAGAGAGAGTAAAAAGTGTAAGAGTCAATGTTGGAAAAATTCCAAGAAATAGAAGTAGACTCATCCTAGAATCTAGGAGAGGTGGAAAAATTAGACCGACATGATCGGACAATTTTATTCTCATGTAAAATTTTGGGATTAAGGTATCAATAAAAATAGCTATGGCACTATGAATATTTTTGAGGTGACCAACCTCTAACTTTTAAAATATAAATTGCTCGTCACACATAATATTATTTGAGAAATCAAAACGAATTATATATAAAAAAATAACACATGTAAGAATAGATT
Organism: Manihot esculenta; assembly: GCF_001659605.2. Lineage (NCBI taxonomy): Eukaryota > Viridiplantae > Streptophyta > Magnoliopsida > Malpighiales > Euphorbiaceae > Manihot > Manihot esculenta. Next base: position 13,192,188 of record NC_035162.2, on the reverse strand, counting down.
TAATAATAAAAACAAAAAAAAGACAGATTCAATAATATATCTCTCCTTTTAGGTCCTGCTCTAAAGCGCTTAGTCTTAGGATAGGCTCTTCCTTAAGCGGTTAAGCAGGAAAGCGACTGTAGAGTCTCCCTATCGAAAAGAAAAGTCAACCGGAGAGGGGAGACAAATTCTTAGAAAACAAAGAGAATAATGGAGAAAACTATCGCTTTCTAAAAAACAATAGAGAGAAAAGTATTATTATATAGTTTTGTTTAAATTATTCTAATTTGAGTTAATCTTTTTTTAGGTAAAATGAATTGAGCTACGTTGGATTGCGGCAATCTAAATTACCCATGAAAGTACTATAAGAAATATTTCATATTTTATTAAGTAGTTAATTTAGATTACTGTTCATTTAAAATCAATTTAAAAGATGATTATTAATTATTATTTTTTAGATCAAAATTTGGATGTGTTAGCGAAGTTATTTACTTTTACTTTTTTTTTTTTTTTTGGGTGTGGGGGGGGGGGGGGTGGGTGGGGTTAGGCAGGGGAGCTAATGCTCACAGAAAAAGAACTCAGCTATGGGATTGGCTATCCTCACGCAAGAGAGCTGAGACGGTCCAGGCGGATCGAACCGGCAGAGAGGCTTTGTACTTGCTTGGCTAAGGCGTCCGCAGCTTGATTTGCTGTTTCAAGAGAGTCCGGCTCTATGGTCACACTGTTCAGACCAACATCCCTCGCCATTCTGGTTCCCATTAGGATGGGCAATTCCACGGGTCATGTAGAGTTTCTTTTGATTTCGGTATCCAGGCCATTAGTTCTTCATCTCATTGTCTGTTCTTCCAGGCAGGAAAGAATCAACAAGAGACCATTTGAGTGAGCTGTGAAGTTTGGTGATAAGTTCGTCTTCTTCTTCTGTGAAGTTTCCTCCATTGAGGCCAGGCCTCAGGTATTTTTTCCACCTTAACCTACAACTCTTGCCACATCTAAGCCAACCAGCGGCCTTGGGGAGAGACCTCCAACGTCCTTCCTATTTGATGTAGTTGATGAGACGCTGATCTTCCTCTTTGGTCCATGCACCTTTCTTGGTGTGCTCTTTAGTGTTTAATCTTATTGCTGTTTGCTGGTTCAGTTACTGCACCAAAAGCTGAGTGTCCCTATTCATCTTCTTCCTCAGATTCGTGTGTGTTTTTGTCTACAGTGTTTGCGTGGGTTGATTTTCTGACATGCTCTTTCTCACAACTGGGAGATCTAGTCTAGCCATGGCTAATTTTTGTGCCCTAACAACAGAGGGAGAGACTGAGAAAGACGTAGAAAATATGTGGGTACGAGACTGTGGACAGAGCAAAAATTAAAGAATGATAAACGCTAGAACAAACCCAGGATAAAGGATATTATTATGGCACAAACGAACAAGTAAAAAGCATTACAAGATGCAACAGAAACAAAAGCAACACTAGTATTAGGGCATGCATGAATCACAACACTACTACAACAAACCAAAATAAAGAAACCAAAACACCCAGACTGATTGAATGGATGCTAGTACGTAGCTGGTGCTCTTCAAGCTTAGCATAACATAATTAATGGTGCAATTTCTCCACATTAACCCATATGTCCTGACCAAATAAGGTAAACATTCTCCTAAGGGCCATCACTCTATATCTTACCAGGCCAGTAACTCGGTTTATCTCCAAACTGAAAAAAACTCTATCGTTCAGTTGGAGATTTTTCTGTGCCACATAGCGACGCCAAAGGGCCTGACAGAGAACTGGTTTTGGATATGCACCAACTCTACGAATGGATAAGCGAAATGGAATTGGCTGATCATCAACATCAAATGCCTCAAACATTATGGAATAGACACCTTGAGGAAAAAGAAAAGCCAAAAGAGAACGACTGGGAAAGTTCACTGGACTATCAATGTTGTTTAAATTAAGAGAGTGTGTGGAGAGAGGCAGCGTTATTAGATCCATTTGCAAGAGCTAGAACTTGAAGGCAGAAGAGAGAGAGAGCACTGGAGATGTGCATGAAACAAAGTTGCTCAAGGATTGATGGATATATAGAACCTGTTTGGGTATTTAATTTCTTCGCTCCGACCGTCACCAATATACATTTGTTCTAAAACAACTCAGATCCTCACTCTGGCCCCACCATGCATACGCACTCCACGTGCATATACTAGCGTAAACCTCCAATATATCATCACATAAACATACAATGAGTATACATTTACATAAAAATCCACACATATCTATCCATACTTAACCATCAAAACTTCATTAGAATACAAGGAAAGCAAGAATCTACACTTACTTCTTGAAGAAGATTGGGTTAAGCATTCGATCGGTTCGGTTTTAAACTGAACCGAACCGAAGAAACCGAAAATTGAAATTTTAGTGTTTATAAAAACCGAACCGAACCGATTTTGGTCAGAAATCGAATCGACCGAAGAAACCGAAAACCAAAATTTTAGTGTTTATGAAAACCGAACCGAACCGATTTTGGTCAGAAATCGAATCGACCGAAGAAACCGAAAACCGAAATTTTAGTGTTTATGAAAACCGAACCGAACCGATTTTGGTCAGAAACCGAATCGAACCGAACCGGTCTGATTCGGTTCGGTTTGATCGGTTTCGATTTTTAATTTTTTTTATTTTTTACACTTTATTTTTAGTATTTTAAAATTTAATTAAAATATTTTAATTTTAATATGATTTAATTTCTCTATATTATTGAAAAAACATATTATTATCACTAATTGGTTTGATTCAACTTTTTTGGTTTTTTTTCTGATTAAAATCGAACCGAACCGAAATAACTGAAATTTTTAAAATTAAAAATCGAACCGAACCGAAATGTATAAAAAACCGAACTAAAATTTTAAATCAATTTGATTCGATTAATTTTTTCAATTTGAACCGAATACTGCCCACCCCTTCATGTTACCAATACAACAGTGTAAAGGTAACATTGATTATCATTAACTTTTGAAAATAATTTTTTTCAAAATTTTGACTCCGAAACACTGTAAGAAGCTAGTTCCGGTAGTAATTCAATGGTCTGAATTTTCATATAGTTGGTAAATAATTAAAATTTTATTTTATTAATTATGTTTTTAATAATTTTTATTGATAAAAAATAGATCTTTTCCTTCATTATATAATTTATTTAATGAGTAATAAAATTAATTTTAAATAACAATTACAAATTTAGTCTGATAGTAAGTGCATCCAAGTAAATTTAAGAGATCTTATATTTTACTTATTCGATCCTAAATCTCTATTTAAAAAAATTAATTTTAAATGTTAAATTTGATAAATTTATAGTCTAATTTGGTATAAATTTGATAAATCATTGTTCCAAAATTTGGAGGTAAATTATTAGAGATAAATCAATAAAATTAGTTATTAAAACTATAACTTGAATAATTTAAATAAATGAAAATTATTAGAAATTCTTAGAAAAAAATTATTAGAAATTCTTCTAGAATCAAACATAATATAATTTTATTTTTTAAAATGAGAATTTTAAAAATAATTATTTTATTCTGAATAAAAAATTTAATAGAAAAAAAATAAATTTTTACGAAAACTTTAATTTGAAATAAGGAGTAAGAATATTAATATTAAAATATAAAAAGAAAAAAGAAGAATAAAAATCAAAATCATTCTCCCTTTTTTTTTTGGAATAACTATTAAAACTGTTATTTATCTGAAGTGGGGGACTCTTAAGTTTGTAGTTTATTAGGTTTAATAAGAAAAAAAAAAAAAGATTACAAGGAAAAGAAAACTAACCTATTTTCCTATGTCTAAAATAAATAAATAAACCAAAAGGAGGGAGAGGTGACAATATCAAAACTTCACATAACAATATAGATTCAAAGTCCTAACGACAACTTAAAAAAATACAATATTTATTCTCAAGATTAAGACACTAACTGCATCTTAAGGATGTAGCTAATGAAAATGAAAAAATATATTTTTTCGTGTTTTATTCGTTGTCATCTTTCAAATCATCATCTTTCTCTATCATTGGAAGAAGAAAAAATCATTAATTTACTAGATAAAACTATTACTACTTAAATATTAGAAATTTTATTTACCAAACAGCTCGATACTCTTTTTGTTATGCACAATTAATTCCAGCTTGTGGAATTAGCTTAACATGTTTCATAAATAGTTTTATTCGCTAATCACTTTTTGCTTGATTTTGATTTATTAAATTTTGAAAGCAAGAGTTCATAGTTTTGAAAGTAATGCAATATCATTCACCTAAATCTCATTAATAAAATGTTGAATCAAAATATATTAGCAATCAAATTGAGATTAATCCCATTCTCTGCTTGGTTTTCTATTAATTAATTTGGCGCACACAATTATATATGTAAAGTCAATATAATTTCTGGGATATATATTCTCTTTACCTTCCAAGATTTATTTTTAAAAAATTTAAATAAATTTTTATAAAATTATGTATAATTTTATTTTTTAAAAATAAAAATTTTATAAATTAAAAATATAATTTTTTTAAACAAAAAAAATTAATAAAAATAAGCAAATTCAATTCCGTTAAATTTTTGCAATTTTTTAAAATTTCAAGTGAGGGTTTATAAAAAGATAGACACGTAAATTGAGGTTTTTTTTTTTAAATAAAAATTAAAAATTGAAGTAGTAAAATCTGAAATCTCTCATATACACTCATCACCAAATTAAAATTAAAATTGAGAGTGCACATAAAATAAATTAAAATTCACAGATTATGAGAATATATAAAAATGCATAATTCATACTTTTAAATATAAAAAAAAAAAGAAAATAAGGAAAAAAAAAGATAATAGAGAAGACAATAAATTAGAAAAAAAACAAAATAGAATAATCTACGGCAGAGACAATCCATCTAGTAGAAATACATGAAATCTGGAATGATTAACGTGTCTAAACCGTGTCTACCATGTGTGCATTGAGTGTAATACTAGTAGGTGAATATATGCAAGTTGCTCTTATAGTTGGACTTTCTCTGTAAATTATTTGTGGAGCATTTTTCTATAGGCCAATTACTTTTTCTATTTTTTTAAAAATTAATTTGTTTAAAATTATCTGTCATTTAAAAAAAAAAAAAAGAGAGCATATATATATTCAATTTTACTCTTTAATCACAATGATTATTTTATAAATTAAAATCTATTTTATTATTCATCATTTTGTTATCGATAAATTAATGAATAGAGGCTTATTGAGATTTGAGTTAGCTGAGATAAATAGTAGTTTAGCGAAATTAAATCTTATTTTATTGAAATTTAGATGATTTAATTATTTTTTTTTAATAATCGTCTAGAAACTTAAATGATATGTAAAAATGGATGAATTGATTGATGTGGGCATCAGCATTCCTTAACTGCAAAGTTTTTTAAAAATAATAATAATAATAATAATAAAGACTTAATTAAATATTTGGTAATTAATTGAGCAAATGGGCTTTCCTATCTAGGTTTCATATTAATGAATTGTTGTCCAAATTTAACCTAATCCCTAAAAACTTGTGTGTGTGAACATGAAAAGTACCATCGTATCCAGCTGCTTACTCAGCACAACACCCAATCCCATGTGCAGGAAATTGATTTTGCAGCAGCCCTCGGAACAACACCACCCAATCCTAGAAAATCCCTCTTTGGAGCATGCAGCATCTGAGCTAAAGCTTAAACATGTTGGCAGGAGGTGGTATCCACTTATCACTCTCGCTTGGCTGCTTCTTGCATGCTTCCTTAAATTCACTCCACATACCTGTACCAAGGTTGACAACTCAAAATAAATCAGGACAAGAGCCATGGAAAATAACTCAATTGCGCTTATGCCAAATACTCTAAGCTAGAAGCACAAACAATCCATTGCATTCCAGCTCGATAGACTGAGAATAACCAATTAAATACAGCTAAACATGTATGATCAACTTGAACTTAAACCCGAAATCTCAATGGGCTAGTGCACCAAATCATATTTGCAAAGCAACAGTCAAAAAACAGATGATCCAATGTTTCTTTCCTATCAACACAAATCGGGGACACTTTATCATTGCTAAATTGAATTTTAGAAACGTCAACAACAATAAGCGTTGAAGTTGCAAACAAAAATACAAAATTAACTATATTAATTAATTTATCCTATAAGTTTCTAGTCTAGCCACTTCACACAGAATTTTCTAGACTTGTTTATTATTAATTGTTATTGAGAAAAAATATAAATTGTCAAAATTTTAATGTTTTTAATTTTTATTTTAATATTTTAATATAAAAATTTCAAAACAGTAAAAATTCTTTAAACTGGTTTCATCCAAAAGGAGTTTTTCTTCTTTTTTTTTTTAAAAAAAAAAAGGTAATTTCAAGCAAACCTTTTAATCTCCTAATTACAATCCTAAACAAAACCTGTTGTTTACAAAAGCCCATCTGTCATGCTTCACCCCGCCCCCCCCTCCACAAAAAAAAAAACCAATAACCAAAATAAATAAACCACTTTTCTCCATCCTCTCTTCCATATTGTAATATTTAGTCCTACATCTTCACCCATACTCCTCAAAAGCATAGACAATGTTATAAATCATTTGGTTCTCAAGAGTAGTAGAAATCTATCAGAGAAGAATGATACAAACCTTCCACGTGATGACTAAACTGCATCTATGATACAAAGAGTTCATGGGACTCTGTAGGGGACGACCAATAGTGTAAGAGGGTTTCAACAGTTAGTCTCCTTGTTGCGCTCAACATTGAAATGAAAAATCTACACCCATCAATTTTGTATTCTTCAAGAGGATTCCTATGCCCAAAACTTCTTACATTTACCTGCCATACAATCCGTGTGAGTTTATGCCCATCTGAAAACTAAAGAGAATCAAATCAACAAAGTCATACTAAATACCGCTGAACTGAGCCTGTTCATATTTATAAGATGATCCCTCCAGAAACAGTCTAGAGTCTTCAGAAGAACTGCCTTCTGTATTCAATAGGTGGGAAAAAAAAAGATTAAGAAAACTAGCAATTCCAAGGGAGCAAAAGGAGCTTCTGAAGATCCTACAAACCGAGTAAATAATCCCAAGTATCCCCTTTTCTCGTGATTCCAAACTTCTTAACTGAATGAAACACCTGTTAAGCATTGTATTGTTGGATAATTTGACATCTCTTCTCTAAATGGGTTTTAACCAATGATTCTCCAAAAGGTCAGATAATGTGCCATATATACAGAAGTAATTCTGTGCCCTATATGCAACTCTGATGGGTCCCAAGTGATTAGTCAATGAGAAAGACTTTCTAGGTGCCCATTTTTAATTGGATTTAAAAGGCTATTGTGGGCCATGTTTCTATTCATTTTTCCCCATAGATTTTTTTTCCACCGAAAATGGGGACAGAAACTGTTTTCATATTGTTTTTATGACTATCATTATCCCAAACAATATTTTAAAAACTTCTTGAAAATTCAGAAATTTCATTTTCCAATTTTCAATAACGGGCTTGTGTTTAAACTGTGGCAGTGGCATATGTACCCAGAAACAGTCAACCAAATGATTGAAGAGCTCAAAGCCTCAAATGAGAAGCTCACCTCAATTTCTTTGATATATGCATCATCATAACCGGACTCTTGTACAACATTCCAATATGAAGCAATTAGAAGATCTCCAAGGTACTTGCGAAGAAGATTAATAGTTGTCCGGTGTCCACCATTTCTACATTAGACAAGTAAGAGGATCATAAACCTCAGATTACTGATATGGAACATAAAGCAATGGAATGCTGAAGTTGCATAGACCATTTGGATTGCACCCACTTAGTCAATTCATCAGAGCATATGACAAGCCAACGTTTTAGTGAATGGCATTTCCTGCGGATTCCTCTAAAAACATTGGGAGGCTTTGGCAAGTCTGGGAGGTAAAAATCATTAATATCAATAGAGCTTGATTCATGCAGTTGTAGAAGAGACTTCAGCAAGTCCTCTGCAGTGGTTCCTGCAAATGAGGCTGAGAAAGTTTCCATTTAAGTGCAAGTCATCTTCCAAAAAGGAGGCCATAATTAAATATTTATCACACACACACAGGTAAAATAACCAACACACTACATCACAGAACCAAGTAAGTATCTCAAATGAGCTAACCATCCAACAGCTTCCCCCCAATAGAGATGAACTCTCTCAAGAGTTTATCCAAACTCCAGCTCCTTGGATGCTATCAGTGAGAACCAAAGCAATAAGTAATATAAAATTGTGATCGTAGGCATACAAAGTTGTTCAGGGCATGATCTACCTTCAGGGGATCAGCATTGCCAAAGACGATGTCATCCACTACTGCTTGCATGTACCTAAAAGGCAGCTTTCTTTCAATGTTAAATGCTAACAAACAATTCCAAAACTAAAATTTTCTGAAAAAATTGATTGCTTACCATAATTTCCCTTTTATTTTCTCATGTGAAACAGAAGTCATACATTTATCAGCTATATTTTTTTTATATCATTTCTACTGCTTTATGTACCTAAAAAGGCAGCTTTCTTTCAATGCCAAATGCTAATAAACAATTCCAAAATTAAAATTTGTTGAAAAATTAATTCCTTAGTATAATTGCCTTTCTATTTTCTCATGTGAAACAGAACTCATACATTTATCAGGTAGGCTTTCTTATTGTGTTTTTATACCATTTTCTTTCAAGCAAAACTCAAATTTCTTGAAAGTGCTTTTTAGGGGAAAAAGAAAAAGTAGAAATTAAATGCTATGATGTTTTTAAGAAATTGTAGAATTTCATGAACAAGGGAACCGCATGCATGCATTGCAATATGCAAATGCAAAAACAAGCAACATGATTGCAATCAAATATGCAAATAGGCCAGAATAAATAGCTAAATGGACTGTGAGAAAGAAAACAAATAAAAAGGGATGTCTCACTGTGATATGTGTTGTGAACAACTTTCATTGTCACCTGTTAAAATCAACTGTCTAAGGTCATAAACATGTTTCCTTTGTACCTGATACAAGGAACAAATATTTTGATCAGCTCTAATAATAGAGAGCTGTGTAAGTTATTTCAATATGCAATTGTTTCATTTTAAAGTATGATTCTTCTTAGTTTGCAATTGACACACATTCAGATAAATCAACTATTTGTGCTTCAAGGATTAAAAAAAATTCAAAATAGTTTGCATTTTCATATTCATAATTTCATATAAATAGTTGAAAAGAGCATGTAGCATACAATAACATATAAAACAGTTTGCCAAGAAGAGAGCAGGAAAATATCATGTAAAATAAAAAAGAAAAAATGAAGTTGAAATATGAGTTATTACTTATTAGGAAGGCAGCTAATAAAAAACAAGTGCAATCAATATCAATTATTCAAGTGATTGTGCCAGCAATAAAAGCAGAAAATCAAAGGAAAATACAAATTATTCTCACATATGCATACCTCTAATACTTCATCAAACTCAACCAGGCTTTTTCTTATGCCAAAGAAGTACTTCTCCGCATTTATTTGCAGCGCTAAAAGCTACAAGTTATGAAAGCTCAAGTTAATGATAAATGTTCAACAGAAATAAGACATGGAGATGAAAAACAAATCATTGAAAAAGAAAAATCAACGGATGGCTACACATATGAGCCAAACGACCAGTCAATCACCTGTTTTACAATTGCATCACCTTCAATTGGTACATCCTCATCATTAGTAATCCTTGATATAAGTTTCACTGCCCACTCAGTATCGAAGTTGAACTTTTGAAACATTTCATCCTGTAAACTGTTTCACATTTACAAGCGTCATCTATTTTAACATCCAAAAAGACACCATGACAAAGATAGAAATTAATAAAATTGAATGCGAACAACTAAACACGCCATGTAATCTTGTTTGGAAAACATTTTAATACTCCCTCCATCCCATAATTTTTGTCCATTTTACTTTTTCACACATTAAAAAATATAATTTCTTTTATTAACTTTCCAATTATACCCATTTTAAATATATTAAATTTTATTAAATATTGAGAAATATTTTGGGACGTTTCTTGGAAATAAAACAAAATTAAAGAGGTTATAATTGTCAATTTATATGTTGCTATAGTCTAAAAAAGGAAAGTGGAAAATAATTTTGGAACGAATGAAAAATGAAAAGATGGACTATGGGACGGATGAAGTATATTTTACTTGAAAGAGAGTGCATAATTCACCAAAGAGCATAAGAGTTAGAGAACTGATTATTATGTGTTAGGTTTCTTTTGACACACCTTTCAGCCAGCCAACTAATGATTGGAGCCAACTTTCCTCTTGGTGATATCTTTATCTAAACCAATGGCAGTAAAACCAGCTTTGAAACCCATAATCCACTTGTTTTCCCAATACATGATGAGCACCAAACAAGAGGCTTGTGATTTAACATGCCTACTTCCAGTTTCACTTTGTTACATTATTCATCAAAATGGCTTCCGTTATAATTTCACTTTAATAAAGCATCACTGGATAGAAGAGAGGGGGAAAAAAGGAAGAAGAAGAAAGAAAGCAAGATGGACTTCTAAATACCCAAGAATTCTAGTTCATTAGTTCCATTCCACTGAAAGAACCATGATGGGGAAGAACACCATGAGGGATATGAGCCAATAAAGTAAGGCACAAGCACTTCGGTAGTAGACGTTGGATAAAGGTTTATATAATCTTCATTGTTTTCACCTTGCAAGTATTTTTCATTCTAACTTAACGACACCATGTCAAGAAAAACTTTTACACAATAAAACCCGAATCAGTCGGATGGTTTCCCTGTGGGCCTGTGCTACACTTTAGTTACCAAAGTACTTATAATTCATGTTACGAAGGTATTATTCCAGCATTGGATTAATCAAGAAAAATTAATTTGCAACCAATAGTGCAACATTAAAAAATAGTAAGAATAAAAGATAACATAACAGTACAGAATATACTACCTCACCATAAATCGTGTAGATCCAGGATCCCCCTGCCTTCCTGCTCTTCCTCGGAGCTGTTTTTTAGGGGAAAAAGAGTTCCTTGTATTTAGAATCATGATTTGAAATGGAAGGAATAGAATAGAAATGAACAGACATATTATCCATAACAAAGAAGTTCTTTCTAGATTGTTGAGGTCAATTTTATTGACAAATAATATTAGTAAGGCCACCAAATGCAAGCAAAATAGATAATATGTTTTCAGTTTTTCTGAAAAAGATGAATTGTTGATTCACGCCGAAGGAACATAAAATTTTAAAAAATACGCAGCATTAAGACATACAGAAAAGTCAACATGGCTATTATGGAAGTACATATCATGCATTATTGGCCTCATTTCAAACGACATTCTCCTAGAACTAGAAGCCAGAAAGGTGCCTCCAATATGCTAATAGGATAATGCCTTAAATTTGTATTTAGTGCTCACTTCCATGCAACTGTTTTACTTGAAGACTCACCTGGTTATCTATTCTACGGGACTCATGTAAAGATGTCCCAATGACATGGAGCCCCCCAAGCCTTTTGACTTCAGAACCCTCATTCAAACAATGCACTTCACAATCCTTCAAAACTGATAGATAAGTGAGTGCAATAGTAGGGCCAAGAGGGTACAATTCAGACTCCTCATTAGCAAGTTTCTCCAGCTCTTTAACATCCATCAACTGGCTCATTTCCACAGATTCTGAGATTATTGAATTTGCATCCTGCAATGTCCAGCTTTTACCCTCACTTTTACCAACATATTTAGCTGGGAGTTCACATTCAAAAGATGAAGTTATCAGACTCAGTATACATCTCAAGATGAACAAGTACTATCTAAAACGAAGTGGTTAAAAAGCTTTCAAGAAGAGTTGCAAACCCATTAGTGCAGTCTTTGCTAGCAGAGCTAATGATGTTGATCCAATCTTTATCTTTGCCATTACCTACAGAACAAGAGATCAATTAAATTTTGAAAAGATTGACTTACTGTGCTATAGTACAACCAATCACCTTTTGTGAAATTTTTTCGCCATCAATGTCAACATCAGGAGCTTCTCGTGTTAAAAAAGAAAGCAAGCTGTCATCTACAATTTCTTTGGCAAGCATCTATCAGTTCAGAGATAATAAAGCAGTCACTTCCTCCCCCATATCAAAGAAATACCCAATCAAAGAAACATAATGACACAGTAAGGAACAAAGTTCATCATCCAAGTCTCACAAGCCTACTAAAAGAAAGGGGCCAGGATATATTTTAACTAAAGAACATTGAGCAAAAACAGATCTATCAAGCACACATACTTTTGGGTTTCCTCCCAGAATTATGTCAGTGCCTCTTCCAGCCATATTTGTAGAAATAGTAATGGCATATTTTCGCCCTGCTTGGGCAACAATGTCAGCTTCCCTTGCAGCATACTGATGAGAAAATTGAATAATAAATAAATAAATAACTGGTAAATACCAGTGATTTATGTGAATAGCTAACACAGAAAAATGCACACCAACTGTAACATTGTTGGTAACTTTTGTCAACCTTAGGTCGTGCATTCAGGACATTGTGAGGGATTTGCCACTGCTTAAGCAGATCTGATAAATATTCAGAATTCTCAACACTGCAAGAAGATGGAAAGGATGTCATATCATGCTTGTTTAACAGTTACTTGAAATTAGTAACATAAAGTTGGTCCTACATTAGCAAGTATTATGAAAGTGAAAACATATCATAATTCATACAGAATCTATCTTGTAAAATAAGGATATGTAAAAAATAGATAAAAAATAACTTAGAAAAACCAGAGAACTGGTAACATAAAATGATATAATATCCAAGATTACATGATAAAAGAAAATCTTTTATTTGCAAAAGAAAGTTCCTTCTAAAAGGAAACTACAGATTTGGAATGGGGCTCGGAGAGCCATGCTTTCATATAACTCCATCTTGCCTTCTACTGCTGCAATTATGCTTCAGGCCATTAGGCTCATTTTTTACCAACATGATCTCACGGGTAAGGAGTATGGACCTATCTTCCATCTATTCACTTAATTTGCAGAACCAAAGTTCAAATTTTAAAAAAATTGTAGGTTAGTAATTCATCTCTTTATTTGTAATACATGTATTCTATAGAACATTCAGATTGACTTTGTATACCAAGGATCAAAAACATTAGTAATTTATCAACTCTCAAAAATTAAACAGTTAATGTTAAGACACATTGGCTAAGTATTGAGCAAAAGTGCTTCATATGTGACTTGAACAATCCTTCTCTCCAGCTTCCATTCTCCAAAAGGTGCCTTTGTAGTGGAGTTAGGCTAAGTCCATTTTATTAATATGGTACTAGAACCAACACCAGTCTTGATATTACGCCACCTGCAGATCTTAAGTCCCATATCAACTGGGTATTAGCAAAATACTTCATATATATATATATATATATATATATATAACTTGGGCAATCCTCCCACCAGTTGCCTTTTGGAGCGGAATTAAACCTAGTCCATTTTGTCAATAAGTAATAACTAAAGGACCCGTTCAACTGAAAGTGCAAACTTGTAGTTGAAAGCATTGTTTGCTACAAGTATTTTAGCATAATGTTACCATTACATCCTTAAAATATGGCGCCATGGTCATTACCGACTATTACTTAATGGCTGTTATTCTCAAGAGGCGAGGCTCTTTTTAGACAATTCTCACATGAAGAAAATAGCTGGAGGCTTTTTTTAAGGGGTGTGGGAGGGGGACAGAGACAACGTTGGCTTTATCATTCAGTTTTCTACATTTTCTCTCAATTTTATCAAGTGAAACTTCCTTTCTTTAGGCATTCTTGAGTGCTTGAGCTTACATCATCAATAGATAAGATTTATTTAAAGTGAAGCAGAGTAAATCAACACTTAGTTGTCTGTGTGTCTGCGCTTGAATGTTTTGACACAAACACACCTTCACTCAAAAGTCCAGAATGTCTTGGCAAGACTAGAAGTCTAGAACACTAGGTCAAAGAAGGGGTTTTTTTAGACAAGAAAAGCAATTTTTGAGAAATAGGTTCCCAAGCCATACTAAGAAACCTAAGAGCTTAACATTAAGGCTCAAAACCCAATGATAGTTTTTATATCTCTAATATTAATAATAACATAGCACCATAATGGAATTAGTCTCACACTATCCTTGGACAAAGAATTTCAAATAAGATTATAATATGATTACAAACAATTGCCAACAATAACATAGCAAAATGTCGGTGGAAGCAACAAGAAATATGGGGCCTAGAGACCTTGGATTCAAAGCCTATAACCAAAATAAAAATAAATAAATAAATAAATAAAAGATGAAATTCCCGGAGGTTTACCTGGTGGTCCCAACTAAAACAGGACGACCCTGTCTAAACATGTACTCTATTTCTTGTCGGACATGCTCAAATTTTCCCCGAGCAGTCTATATATTCATAAAAATGAAATAAAAATTTGGAATAGTTTATGTATCAATTAAAAAGAACTTGTAAATGGCCTACCGCAAAAGCTTGTATGGGCAAATCTTTACGGATATTTGGTAAATTTGTGGGCACTTCAATAACTGGCATTTGGAACATTTTCAGAAACTCCTTTTCCTACAGCCACATATTATCAAAAATAATTAGCCCAACATAATGTATTAAAAATAGTAAATGCAAAGTAAAACTCAAATGGTCATCTTTACTTCAGTTTTTGCAGTCCCAGTCATGCCAGACAACTTCGGGTAGAGCTTAAACAACGATTGGTATGTAATTTGTGCCACAACAACTGAATCAGCCTAGTGAACAAAAATCTACAATTTTAAATTGTATAAACAGCACTAGTATTCAGTGAATTATTGCAAAATAAACTTCAGGAAACATTATTCAGTCATCAAGTTATACCTGAATCTTCAGACCTTCTTTAGCCTCTACAGCCTGATGAATTCCGTCAGACCATCTTCTTTTCTCTTCTACTCTTCCTGTCAGCTGCATATAATTGTATAATTTACCAACTTGCACTCACAAAAACACTTGAAACAACTAGCCCTGGCACATAGAAACAACACAAAATAGAAGCTGTCGCTTAACATTGAAATACCTCATTTATTATGAGAGCCTTTCCATTTCTAACTATGTATTGAACATCTCGTCTATAGAACTCTTTAGCTTTCAAGCATTCATAACAAATCTGAAATAATTCGATGACAGTAAGTTGATAGTGGAAAATAAGTAGCATTGACCTGGGATGCCATTTCCAAGGTAAGAGCACAAATTATATTGTCACCTGGATTACATACACATTCACTAGACTTAAGAAAATGAGATAAACAATAAAGCAGCTTGACATAGCTCAAAATGAAGAGCGGAAGTATGGATTTGTAAAATTGAGAAAACAACTCAAATAGGGACTGATACTTTTGAAGAGAACATATGGGATATAACAATCTTAACTTCCTATCAATGATAAAAATAGATAACACACTGCCTAGCGCAACTGCACAAGAAATAGTTCACCTTGCCCAGGGATCATTCTCATCCCACAGATCATTTGTTTCAAGGGCCATTTCAGCAAGAGCTATTCCTTCCTCAGTCAACTCCACTGAATTATCTTTCAGCTGTACATTGTAATGCTGTTACAAGATTAACGTGTAAAGCATTAATTTAACAAAAATTGACAGTTAATTTGAAAAAAAGAAAAGAAAAATAAAAACTGATACAACTTTATACAAACTACATCAGAAAGGAAGCAGGTTAGACTCACAAGGCCTCGAACAAGCAGTTCAGCCACTTTTGCAGCCACCGGATATCTTGCAGCATCTTTATTAGCCTAGTAAACAGGAAGAGAATTGCACTATCATATTAGTAACAAACTTACATCATAGCAGAGATTTCCACTCGTTGATATTAACTGCTGCTATTGTCACAGGTGATTTAAGACTTATTTGTTATACTTACCATTTATTAAAGCTCAAAGTTCACATTACCTCACCACTTATCAACAATGGGTTCCTCCCTTCATCAATGAGAACTGAATCAACTTCATCTACTATTGCAAAGTGAAATGGCTTTGGCCTATTTATTAAGAAAGAATAATAATAAATAAATGAAAAAAGGGACAAAACAGGGGACAACTTTTATTGACATGTTGGAATATACCATCTCATCACAAGTTGTTCACTGTTTCCAGCAAGGTTATCTCGTAAATAATCAAAACCAAGCTCCTGAGGGCATTCAGTATCAAATACCATCAGAAAGAAGAGAAAATTTAGATGAATCATTAGTCAATATTCAGCTCAATGAAGAAATGTCAAGAAAAAATTCAAAAAATCACCATTAATGAAAGAAAAAAAAATGACATATGGGTGACATGTATTGAGGTATAGCCATAAAGTATATGTACTTACTGAATTATTTGTGTAAGTTATATCACATCGGTAATTGGAACGCCTCTCTTTAGCTGTCATGCCTTTCTGCACATCCAAGCAGCAAATAGCTTAAAGTTGTAATAACTTGCAGTCTAAAAATTTTGCAAACAGTTTTAGGATACAAGTTCATGTATACCCATGAATTTATACCTGAATAAGACCAACTGAAAGACCTAAAAAGCGATGAACACGGCCCATCCACTCAGCATCACGGTGAGCTAGGTAATCATTCACAGTCACCACTGCCAAAGAAAGCATCACCTTCAAATCTAACTAACATGAAGCAAATTACATAACCCTATGTAAAAATTTGGCAACAGTCATTTAAGATGTCTAGTCATTCCAGAAGAAAGACATTTACATATCATGATTTGGCTTCCACAGGTAATCCTTCAAGACCAAATTAGTGAGGTGTCACCCTTGCAATCAATATCATCCTAATAAAAGCAAAAACCAAATACAGGGCAGCAAATTCCAAATTTCCTGGTACAAACCCCTTCCCTTCAGGAGGAACCAAAATCATTCTATCCTTTTCAGGGAACTTAAGTCCAATTTATGGAATCATAACAGTTATTTTCCAAAAAGGTTATCAATTTAAACTTGTCTCACTCCATAACTGTACAAAGAAAGTTTACTGTTCTGAATCTTTATGCAACTTTGTAATATGAGGACAACTCAAGTGCACACATCATTATATTGAAGTTTAGAGCTACCAAAATGCTTCAACTAACTTCCACATGAATGATTTTTATGCAATAATGTAAACATGAAAGAAGCCTAAGATGACATTCAGTGGACATAGTCAGCTCCTCTCTCATAGTAAAAAAATACCATAATGAGCATACTAGGAAACTTGAGAAGCCTAAGAGGAAGAAAACTTAGAAAAATAAACATTCCAAACGTCAGGATAAACAATTTTTCCACTTATTTGATTGCAGTTTAGCATTTAATCAAACGAAATCTCAATCATATCTGCACTAGTTCATAACTACTATTATATATGCAAGATCGCTAGTTATATCTAGCCAATTTTCTTGAAAGAAATATGATATTGGAATTGGAAGTTAAGGATAGAAAACATACCATGGACACCCTCACTGGTCAGTGCATTTAGATATGCAGCCAATGTTGAAACCAATGTTTTTCCCTCCCCTGTTTTCATCTCAGCAATGGATCCATCATGGAGCACCGCACCATCAATAATCTAACAATTTGAAGCATAAACAAACATGATGACCCAATTCAAGTAAATATAATATGCTCTGTAAAATAACTCCATGTATACTTGAGTTTGAGGATAATATAGACATGTATGCAACGTCAATGCATGCACATGTAATAAATTGTGATAGACACCTGCACATCAAAATGGCGCATTCCAAGTTTCCTTCTTGCAGCTTCACGTACAACAGCGAAGGCCTCTGAAAAGTAAGTGGCAAAGAAAAAAGGAAGAAATGGTAACTCTCATGTGATATTCTATATAATTTAACGTTTAGAAGACTCGGACCAAAATAGAACAGTTGTTAGCTGCAAACCAGCTTGAATATCCGCTAGAGTCTCTCCTTGTCTTAATCTTCTTCTGAACTCCACAGTTTTAGCACTCAACTAAAGCAACAAAACAAGAAAATAATTATCCAAAACAACCAAAGAACGCCCATTTGTATCCTTAACACTCCAACTTGATACAAACCAATTAAACCCAACAAACCTGCTCATCAGAGAGAATCTGAATCTGCGGCTCAATGGCATTAACTGACTCCACTAGACGATAGTAGTCCCTTACAACCCAGTAGTTCAAGCTCGTAAAATCAGTCGCCCTCTTTCTCAAACTGCCCAAATTTTCCTAAAAGGATAAAAGCAACATAAAAAGTGCTCAAACCAACCTGAATACGCATATCATCAAACACGTGATGAGCAAAACAAACAAACCTTCAGGGAAGCAGTGATAACCGTGTTGATGCTGAAATAACGTTGTTGGAACCGAGAAGAAGAAAGCGATGAATGAGCCAAAGATGTAGGGAAAATGAAGATGGGTCTGGTGAAGCAAATGTTGGTGCGTCTATTAGGTGGTTTGGGGACCAAAGAGGAGGGATTTACGAGAGTAGGAACTGTGGCCATTAGGTATTCGTTTATTTGCTTCTGTTATCTGTGTGATTCGCGCTGGTTTTTGATATGCTTGAAGCTAGGTTGCTCTGGTACTTCCTCCGTGTGCATGAAATTATCACATTTTGGGCTTATAGCATGCTGCAGAGGAAAGGGAAGTTAAAGGGGAAGCGACTTGTGCAGTGACGGTACTCACTGCTCAGGATAAACTACGCGACATATATTGCAGGGAAAAGTACAACTTACTACGCAGTAAACTCATTCTCACTTTGGTCTACAGTTAAATTTATGTAAAAATAATATCACAGCTGTTTGCAAATAGGTGAAATTTTTTTAATGCAGTTATTAAATATTTGATTTATCAATTAAAATATAATTATTAATTAAAAAATAAAATTATAAAAAAGTATACAATAATTTTATTATTTTTTATTTAAAATTTATAATTTAATTTATATTAAATTAATAGTTCATAATATAATTTTCATATTAATATTTTTAATAGTATTTAAAAATTATGTAGTTTAATTTATATTAAATCAAATTATATATTCTTAAATGAAAAATCTATAAATTTTATAATTTTTTAAAAATAATAATAAATTTTATAATTTTTTAAAAATAATAATAATAGATATTTATCTCACTTTTATTTATATTATAAATATTTTCTACTCTAAATAAATATAATGAATCATAGATAAATTGAAAATAAATATTAAATAAATGAATTTCATAATTATTAACTATATAATTTATAAAATAATATCAACAAAAAATTTTTATAAAAATTCTTAAAATTGTTAATTGTATAAGGTTTATCAATGCATTCACAAATTTAATATGGTTATAAGGTTTATCAATGTGTCCGGGGAGAATCAGGGGCCGTTATGCATAGGACAGAGATCTGATTCTCTCGTACGTCCGTATCAACGTAGCAGGGACAGGTGGTCCAATGATACACGTTCTATTACACGTCACTAGCAGAAAAAAGGAAACATATAAAAGGAGAAATACTTTCCTCTAGGTCTAAGTTTTTTCCAGTTTTACAGAACCCATTGTAAAACCCTGTTCTCTGGATCTCAGATCATCAATTGGCGCCGTCTGTGGAAACGAAGGAGATCTTTTCATCGCCGGAGTTCCACTCTCACAAATACCCACTGAGATCCACAATGGCTAACCACAACGAAAACAACGTCACTCCAAATGACATGAGCTCTGCCCAAGAGGGGCAGCATTTCTCCTTTTCTAGTCCTACAACACCAAATAACCAAACACCAATCCCTTTCAACCCTTCGCCAAGCCTGGCGGGGAATGCTTCCACCGCCACCTTGTCCAACCAAGACCTCCAAACTATGGCCCTCCAACTACAGAGCACCGCCCACTGGCTGGGGCAGATAATGCAGCAACGGGGCCTTAACACCCCCGCCAACGTGTCACCGGTGGTAGAAGAACCCCAGACCAACGAACCTCAGCCTACCTTCAACCACCCCAGAACTGTCAGCCACGAAACCGGAGACGGGAGGAGGAGAGCCGGAGAAGAGGAAGAGCTGACAGCTCGAGTTCATGGAAGGAGGGTGAAGGAGCTGATAGAGAATGATGAAGTCGATAGCTACTCCGCCGAAACCACCGGAAGAATGGGGAGTGAAACATGGGAAGAGGAGGCCCACCAGGAGAGGAAGCCTAGGCGAGAAGGGGAGAGTGTAGACCAGAAGTTGCAAAAGATGAGAGAGCAACTCTTGGCCGAGTTAGGAACGAAGGATCAGAACCAGGCCCTCTTGCCCACCTCTTCGCCCTTCTCAAAATGGGTACAGCAAGAGACCGTCCCCAAGAAGTTTATGATGCCGCCTATGGCCGCATACGACGGGGATGGGAACCCTAGGGAGCATGTCTTGAACTACAAGACTTTCATGGAGCTGCAAACTCTGTCAGACGCCCTGATGTGTAATGTATTTCCTACGACGCTCTCGGGGCCAGCACGGGTGTGGTTCAACAGCCTTGAGGCGGGAAGCATTAGTAGCTTTGGAGATCTGGCCACTCGCTTCATCAGCCGGTTTATCGCCGGAGTGCCCGCAGATAGGAAGACGAGTTACCTGGAAACGGTCAGACAGAGGAAAGACAAATCACTCAGGGAATACGTCGCCCGTTTCAATACGGAGGCCTTGCAAATCTCCGAGCTCGATGAAGGAAGGGCTGTAGAAGCCATGCAGAAGGGAACGACCTCAGCAGAGTTCTTTGGTTCACTGAGCAGGAAGCCTCCGACCTCATTAGCCGAGCTAATGAAGCGGGCTGAAAAATACATAAGGTAGGATGACGCCTTAGTGACAAGCAGGTTCGCTAAAGGAGCAACAGACAAGGGGAAAGCACCGGAAGAGGGAAGGCCGGAGAGGAACAAGAAAAAGCATGGCAAGAGACCTGAACCGTATAGACAACCCTGGGAACACAGGGACCAAAGACCTTTCCCTCCTCGGGCCTCAGAGCAAAGGTCACTCCCCCCGTGGGTTCCGGAAACACCGACCCCTCTCAGCGTCTCTAGAGCCGAGGTGCTCATGGCTGTCCAGGACAAGGAGTTCCTTCAATGGCCTAGGCCTATGAAAACAGAAGCAAACCAACGAGATCCTGACAAATATTGTCAATACCATCGCACACATGGCCACGACACCAATAACTGTTTCCAGTTGATTACGAAAATCGAAAGGTTGATAAAAAGAGGGCACCTCAAGAACTTCGTAAGGAAACCAGAGGGACAGAGACCTCCGCCCAATCCAGCAGCTCAAGCGCCAAGGAGAACGGGAGCCGGACCAGTAAATGATGGGTCCAGTGGGACCATCAACATGATTGTTGGGGGAACAGGAGGCCGGATGAGCCGTAGGGGGAAGAAGAGGAGCCGGAATGGAGAGGGCAGTAGCGCCGAGATCATACAGGTCGTTGAGCACACCCCAGTGACCGTCACTTTCTCTCAGGAGGATGCTCAGGGTGTTCAAATGCCCCATGACGACGCTCTTGTCATCGAAACCATCATTCACAACTATCGGGTGAAGAAGATCCTAGTGGATGACGGGAGTAAGGTTAACCTGTTGCCGTACCGGGTTTTCCAGCAGATGGGAATCCCTGAAGAGCAGATAGTCCGGGATCAGGCACCAGTCAAGGGGATCGGAGGAGTACCAGTGCCCGTGGAGGGGAAGGTGAAGTTGGCTCTCACCTTAGACGAAGCACCAAGAACTCGCACCCATTATGCGGTGTTCTTAGTGGTCAAACTCTCATTGAGCTACAATGCAATCCTAGGGAGGCCTACCTTGTTTGACTTCGAGGCAGTCACCAGCATCAGATATCTGGCATTGAAGTTCCCAACTGAGGCAAGAGTAGGGGTAGTCCGGGGAAGCCAGGAGGAAGCGAGAGCAGTATACTTAGCCACAGTGGCGGAGCCGAGCTCGGCGGCAGAAAGACTTGACTCAGAGGTGCTAGAGGTCAGGGATGAGGAGAAAGAAACCAGAACGGAGCCGGTCGGAGAGCTGGAGACTTTTCCTTTATCAGAAGCAGAGACAGATAAGGTCTTCAGTCTCAATGCCGGCCTCACTAAAGAATAAAAAACTGAAGTCATGGCCCTGATCCGAGGTCACGCATCGAGCTTCGCCTGGAAGCCTTCTGACATGCCCGGAATTGAACCAAAGGTGATGACCCATAAGTTGAACGTCCTCCCCGATGCCAGACCGATAAAGCAGAAGAAGAGGGTGGTAGGAAGGGAGAAGCAACAGGCCACCAGGGAGGAAGTACGGAAATTAGAAGAGGCATGCTTTATTAGGGAAGTAATGTACCCGCAGTGGTTAGCAAATCCTGTATTAGTCAAAAAAGCCAATGGCAAATAGCATAGATTTTACTGACCTGAATCAGGCCTGTCCTAAAGATTGTTATCCCCTCCCTGATATTAATAAAATGGTTGACTCTACGGCTGGTTTCGATTACATGTCTTCTTTGGATGCTATGTCGGGCTATCATCAAATCCCAATGGACAGGTCGGATGAAGAAAAGACCTCGTTCATAACAGAAGAGGGGACCTATTGCTATAAAGCTATGCCCTTCGGGCTGAAAAACGCCGGGGCAACATATCAAAGACTGATGAACAAGGTCTTCAAAGATCAGATCGGCATAAATGTAGAAGTGTATGTAGATGATATGGTGGTCAAAAGCCCCACTTTCCAGCAGCATATGATAGATCTGAGGGAGGTATTTGATGTATTAGAACAGTATAGAATGAAGCTGAACCCAGCAAAATGAGCCTTCTCCATCAGAGGAGGAAAATTCCTGGGGTACATGGTGAGTGGGAAAGGCATCGAGCCCAACCCGGAGAAGGTAGAGGCCATATTGAGTATGCCAGAACCGACCTGTGTAAGGGACGTCCAGAGGCTGACCGGGAGAGTAGTGGCGCTTAATCGATTCATGTCGAGGTCGGCAGAAAAGTGTTTACCATTTTTCAAGAAGCTGAGGAAAGTGTCAAACTTCAAATGGACAGAAGACTGTCGAGAAGCCTTCAAAGAACTCAAAAGCTATCTCAGCTCGCCTCACGTGCTTAGTAGCCCCTTAGAAGGTGAGGAACTTCTGATATACCTGGCGGCCTCTGAACAAGCAGTCAGCGCCGTATTAGTAAGGGTGGAAGAAGGAGAGCAGAAGCCTATTTTCTACGTCAGCAAGGTACTTAAAGATACCGAGGTCAGATATTTGAATATTGAGAAGGTAGCATACACTCTACTACTGGCAGTCCGAAAGTTCAGGGTTTATCTGGAAAGCCACCAGGGAGTAGTAATGACAGATCAACCCTTGAAGAAGATTCTACATAGACCGAAGACCTCAGGCCGGATGCTAGCTTGGTCCGTTGAGATTAGTCCTTATTGCCTAGAGTATCGACCTCGAACAGCTATAAAATCTCAGGCCCTTGCTGACTTCATAGCAGAGTGCACATTCAACAAGGAACAAGGAGAATCATCTTCAGAAGTGTCGGGGAAGGAAAGAAAGGAAGAACTCTTCCAGAAGTTCAACTGGAAGTTATATGTAGACGGGGCTTCAGGCG
This sequence comes from Manihot esculenta, assembly GCF_001659605.2. Classification (NCBI taxonomy): domain Eukaryota; kingdom Viridiplantae; phylum Streptophyta; class Magnoliopsida; order Malpighiales; family Euphorbiaceae; genus Manihot; species Manihot esculenta. Next base: position 13,168,669 of record NC_035162.2, on the reverse strand, counting down.
TTGGAGGCAGCGACGCTGGAATAATGCTTAAGGGGCCTGGAGAATTTAAGGTTTGCTACGCCCTACGCTTAGAATTCAAAGCCTCCAATAACATGGCGGAGTATGAAGCCCTAATAAATGGGATGCTGGTGGCAATGGAGGTAGGGGCAACCGATCTCAAAGTAAATAGCGACTCACAACTGGTGGTCAACCAGGTAACTGGGGTATATCAGGCCAGAGATCCAACCATGCAGGATTATTTAGCAAAGGTAAAAGCCATAGAAGCCGAGCTCAAGGACCGGGGAACCATAGTCAAATACCAAAGAATACCACCTCAAGAGGAAAATGAAGAAGCAGACTTGCTTAGTCGATTGTCCAAGGAAGAATTAGAGCAGCTCCTTGACGAAGTATACATACAGCATGTTAACACACTTGCTTTTAATAAAACAGTCACCATGTTGCAGGTAGAACAAGACCAGAACTGGATGACCCCATACCTGGAATATCTGAAAAAGGGAAAGCTCCCTGCAGACAAGGATGAAGCAAGAAGGATAGCAGCTAGAGCCGCTAACTACCAATCAGTAAGGGGGACATTATACAAAAGAGGGAAGTCCAGCCCCTGGCTCAGGTGCGTAAGCCCGGAGGAAGCAATAAAGGTGATGGAAGAGATACACAGAGGAATATGTGGGGCTCACGAAAGGGCAGGAACACTGGCTAATAAAATATTCAGGCAAGGGTATTACTGGTCTACTGTCAAAAGGGAGGCGGAAGAGTTCGTCCGGAAATGCGACATATGCCAGAGGTTCGCTAACGCCATCAATATCCCAGCCACTCCTCAATCCAACATATCCAGCCCCTGGCCCTTCTCACAATGGGGAATAGACATCCTGGGGCCCTTTCCCAAGACCACAGGACAGAGAAAATTCGTAGTGGTGGCTGTGGAGTACTTCTCAAAATGGCCAGAGGCGGAGGCAATCCCTACAATCACAGCCCGCCAGATGATAGATTTCGTATGGGGGCACATCATCTGCAGATTCGGCATACCGAGGGTGCTCGTTTCAGACAACGGCAGGCAGTTTGACTGCAACACCTTCAAAGCATTTACGGCCAACATGGGCATATGGCACAAGTTCTCCTCAATGGCCCATCCTCAAACCAACGGCCAAACGGAGGTCACCAACCGAGCTATCCTCCAAGGATTGAAGAAACGGCTGGATGGGGCAAAGGCGAATTGGGCGGAAGAGCTCAACAGCATTCTATGGGCACTCCGAACTACCCCCAGAACGTCCACTAAGGAAACGCCCTTTGCACTCGCTTTTGGCACAGAGGCCGTAGTCCCCATCGAGTTACAAATTCCCACTCATCGAGTTCAATTTGCCAACGAAAGCACCAACAGTGACAAGTTGAGAAGTAACCTTGATGCCCTCGAAGAGATTAGGGAGGAAGCCCAAGTCCGAACTGCCGCTTATCAACAACGAGCAGCTCGCTACTACAACCAAAGGGTCAGGGAAAGAAGCCTAAAGGTGGGAGACCTAGCCCTGAGAAACCTGGAGGCTACGGGAAAGAGAGCGGCAGTAGGCAAGTTAGCACCGACCTGGGATGGCCCCTTTAGAATAACAAAAGTGGTCAAGGCAGGAGTATACCGAATTGAAGATATGCAGGGAAACCCTGAGCCCCATGCCTGGAATATCCAACACTTGAAAAGATACTTCCCTTGAGGTATCGATAAATGCAAAAGACTTATTGTATTTTAAAAGCATGGTAATAAAACAGGCGATGCTTATCGTCTCAATTCATTATTTGTCTCTGCTCACATGGCTCTCATGAAAGAAACAAAAGGGAAAAATGAAACAGGAATAAGTGTCCAAGACCTCAGTTAGGCACAAAACCAGCTGAGATGACGAAGCGACAGTAAGGCCAATGAGCCTGAATCTTGCTCAAGACCTCAGTTTGGCACAAAACCAGCTGAGATGACGAAGCGACAGTAAGGCCACAGAGCCCGAATCTTACAGAAGACCTCAAAGAAGGTACAAGGCCAGCGGATCTCAAAGATCTCCCGGAGCAAAAACGGCCGGCGAGGATCTCAAAAAGACCTCCCGGAGCAAAAACGGCCGGCGGGATCAACAAGATCTCCCCGGAGCAAAAACGGCCAGGATCTCGTAAGATCTCCTGGAGCAAAAACGGCCGGCGGGATCAACAAGATCTCCCCGGAGCAAAAACGGCCAGGATCCCGTAAGATCTCCTGGAGCAAAAACGGCCGGCGGGATCAACAAGATCTCCCCAGAGCAAAAACAGCCAGGATCCCGTAAGATCCCCTGGAGCAAAAACGGCTGGCGAGATCAACAAGATCTCCCCGGAGCAAAAAAGGCCAGCGAGGATCTCAAAAAGACATCCCGGAGCAAAAACGGCCGACGGGATCAACAAGATTTCCTCGAAACAAAAATGACCTGGAGCCCTGAAACACAGCCCGTCTGAGACTCGTCAAGAAAGTAAGAAATTAAGCGCTGACTTCACAAAAAAGAAGGAGAATTTCCGAACTCATGAGCCCGTCACACAAACAACGCAAAAGCTGTAGCACAAAAATCCAAGTAAATAACAAAAATCCGAGCTCCTTGATCAGCTGAACGGACGAACTCACAACAAAAGCAAATGATCCCATCCACAGCTCGGATCAACTCACAATAAACGAACGCTTAGCAAAAATGACCCTGGGAGAGGAAAATGACAACACAGCTGAACTCCCCCTCCTAGTGAGGCATACAGCCCACACCGCACCAACTGACAAAGGATAACCTCAAAGGAGACCAGATACCCAAACTCATTACCAGACAGAAAGGTAAAATCGTCTAAAATAAAGCAGCGCCATTCCAAATGAAGTTTAGGGATTTACCCTCTCACCACTCACGTCATAAATGCTAAGGAGGTAAAAGGGGCAACTCGAGGAGAAATCCAAAGGCATGAGCAGATGAAACCCCAGTTTCAACCCTTATCAAATTGGAACTAAGGGCAAAAAGGCCAGCCCTGCTTATCACCTTCAAAGGTACGCGATCTGACTTATTACTATTAAACAAGGGTTGTATGACCGAGCTCATAATAACGAAGTAATAAGAGAAAAATGAGGCTGTCCTTGCAAGAATCATAAGAACTTGCAGGTCGAGAGTCCAGTCCATGTTAAAAACAGAGCTCATGGATAAGGATAGTCCAGCCCAGAAAGAGCTTACAGATAAGAATGCCTTAGCAAAATGAATGAGTCTATGAGCCAAAAGTTCAGTCAATTAGTAGAATTTCAGTTCTGATGAGTTTGAAAGCAAAAAGAAGAAAACAAGCAAAACAAGTAAAAATAAAGTTTCATTAAAAGAAAAGTACATTTATAGCATGTTACAAGTGCCTACTCCACTGAAGGAAAAAACTGTCCTTAAAGGACTTACATGACCAGAGGTGCTATTATCTACCCTGTTCTCTTTTTAGCTCGGTGGACTCCTTATACTCCCTTAGAGGTCCCCCACTCTCCAGCCGAACTCTATTTCGTTATTATAGGAGAGCTGAATAAGTTAATTCCCATAAGCATCTCTCACTGTTCCGTCATAAGCAGGCTTTCTGTCGCCCAAGTGTGATGCACGATACACTCGAGCAAGCCGAAGAAAATTGACGAGGCATTCTGAAGAGCAATGGAACAAGTGAATGTTGCAAACCTACACACATACTATGTTGGACTAATTTTAGCAGATTACCCTTACTTATGTTACATGTGTGAACAGCATCTTGTATCTCACAGTAAGCCTCAGAAACCATGTTATTCCATGAGTTTGAGTTAGGAGCAGACATCAGGGGCACCACGAGAACCTTCTCCTCCTCTCCGGGAGAAAGAAAGACAGGAGCCGATCTTTCAAAAGCCCAAGACTTCTTTGGAGCGCAAACCAGGACAAGCACTTTGATGAGAATAGGACACTTGCCTCCGACTTTCTCCGCTACACCCCCATCATCCACAAAGCTGAGTTCCCTATCCTCGGCAGTCGGACCAACCTCGGAAGGGACCCCATAGACATTCCTCACAAAGGCGATCTCAGCCCTGCTAGCAAGGGTCCCCATCTCAGCTATGAAGGCCTCAAGCCTCTCTCCAGAAGCATCGCCAAAAGACGGGGTAGGCTTCGCTCCCGTCAAACCGGAGTCCTCGCTCGGCCTTGAAGCCCGAGGGAACCTGAGAGCTTGAACAACTAGTGCGGCTAAGACGGACTTGTCAATACTTGGCTGCCTTGAAGATTCGGCACCGAAAAAGCTCGGCTCCGAAGCTTGGGCAGGAACAAGAGGAGGAGGCCGGCTGGACGACCTGAACGATATAACTTCGGCCACTAGTTGGGTAAACCCCCCCGCCGATCGTCCAACCAGGAGGGCGTCCGGGACGACATTCAGGCTCCCCCTGGACAGCGTAAGAATTTTAGAGGGTTCAATCTGATTCATCTTCACCTAAGAAACTGCAAAAAATTCAAAACCGGGGCAAGTCAGAACGGCTCTCAACAAGAATCACAAAAGCAAGATCAAAACGGACATCTATAAGGGACAAGGTAATAAAATTTTCGGCTCGCCTTGACCAGCCCGAATAAGGTACCAAACGGATGCCTCATGAATGTGAAACCCCCGCTCAGACAGATAGGTTCAAAAGAAAATATGAAGAGAATAAAATTAGTGGCTGACACTTGAGAAGCAATCTCGAAATGCTATAAAAATCCCATGGAAGAAAAGAAATAAGAGAAAGGAGTTCACGCCTTCATAAAGATCGATTATACCAGAGGTATATGGATCGGAAGGAAAGACCCCTCCATCCTGGCGAAGGTTCTGAAAGGGAAGAAGGGGATGATATCGAGAGATACCTCGAGAAGGAGGTTCTTATGCTGAACGAGGTGATGCTAGACTCTAGGCTAGCGACGTCAGGATCCTTAAAGGATATTCATAGAAAAAGAAGGATGGCGTATCTGGAAAATAAAAGCAAGAAAGTGAAGACGATAATACGCACAAAGAACAAAGGAAAGCCAGAAATAGAAAAAGACAGAGGGGACTCGAAAGTCAAAAGGACAAAAAGATGAAAAGGCATTACGAAGGAAGCAGTACATAAACAGACGCGGTCATAATGATTCTTGGGATTTACCCCCTCATCAGTCGAAGCAATAACTGACGAGAAGGTAAAGGGGCAATTGATGACCGCTGGGTTTCTTCACCTCAGTCTAGGGCCAGGCCCGCTAGGGCAGCTCATAGCCTGAAGGCTACTAAGCCTCCTCCAAGAGCCAGGGCCAGTCCATTCAGCTCAAAGACTGGGCTCCAGTCCGATTCTTCAAATAGGCCGGTCTAGCTCTCCTGGCCCGATGGACAGATTCCCTTCGGGTCTAGTCTTAACCTCATCCTCCGGCCTAGCCCAGAACTAGGAGGGAGTTCAGCCCTTTCGCCTTATGAGACCATCCGCATGCGCGCCCGGGGAGAATCAGGGGCCGTTATGCATGGGACAGAGATCTGATTCTCTCGTACGTCCGTATCAACGTAGCAGGGACAGGTGGTCCAATGATACACGTTATGTTACACGTCACTAGGAGAAAAAAGGAAACATATAAAAGGAGAAATAAGGAAACATATAAAAGGAGAAATACTCTCCTCTAGGTCTAAGTTTTTTCCAGTTTTACAGAATCTATTGTAAAACCCTGTTCTCTGAATCTCAGATCATCATAAAGAATTAAAGTATTATGAACAATCTCATTATTTCTCCTCTTTCCACTTTTATATATAGTATAAATAGCCCATAATATAATTAATTTATATTCTAATTGAACTTTGCTAATACTAGTTTATGAGAATTCAATCACATTTAAATAAATTTTAATTATCTGCTATTAAATTTATTATTTAATAGTAATGGTAAATTTAATATATTAAAAAATTTAATTTTAAATATTATAAATATTATTCAATTTACCATTTAAAAAAATATATTATTAAATTTAATATTAAATCTAGTTTTTTTTTAAAGAAAGGGTTAAATTTACATCAAATTGTTTATGAAAATTGAAAGCTATCATTTTTTAGATGATTTTAGTTTTTTTTAACAATTTTAATTATAATAAAAAAAGTTAACTAAAATAATTTACATATAACTCTAATTGTAATATTTTTAAACACAAATTTATAATTATAATTGAATTAAAAATCATAATAAAATTATATTTATTAAGAAATTCAAAATTTGAAATTAAAATAAGAAATTCATTTAATTAAAATAATTTTTTTAATTTATAATTTAAAATTTTAAAATAAAAATAGTAAAAACATTATCGATTAATTTGATGAAGTTTAAATTTAATAAAAAAACTCACTTAATCAAATATAATTTAAATGTTAAAAAATATTCTCAATTAATTTAAAATTAAATAAAATACTAATATAATTAAATTAAAAATTTTAAATAATAAAAAATTATAATTATCAAATATAGTAGAAATATTTTAAAAAATTCCATTATTTCTCTTCTTCTCACTTTTATATATAATATAGATATTTACCACAAAAATATTTTCTCTCATTACAATTATAATAATAATAACAACAACAATAGTAATATAAAGGGAGTAAATACACTTAAAAATGAGAAATTAATTACAGTAAATGGGTGAATATTATATTTTATTTTTTATTAGTTGTTTTTAATTAATAATTTTTTAAAATAAAATTTTAGTTAATTATTTTTTATTAACTTTTAAAATATGCATTAATAATAATATGTTTTAAAATATATATTTTTAAGATTTAAATATTATAATTATTGAGGGATTATTATGAATAATTAAAATAAATTTAATGCATAAATATGTAAATAAAAAAAATATTCTTGAAGTTTTGGGGTAAAGCCTCCTCTGCACTTCTTTTTTTCTCTTTTTGTGATTTTCTTAGATTTAAGATAAGCTTATTTGAAAAAAATTTACCAACAAAATTACAAAATCAACCACTTTTATTTTAAGGAGATGGGCTGTTTATGTTGTTGATTTTGGGATAACTATATTTACAAAGAAAGAAAAGTGAGAAGACAGTAGAAAGTTGTGGTGTGATAGAATAACGTATTTTAATTTTATAATTATTTTTTATATTATAAAAAATAAAAATAAAAATAATATTTTTTAATAATTTGACCGGTTATCTAATAAGAAATATGGTCAGTGATCTAGAGAGTATAAATATAAAGAGATACGCTAGACTGTCTTTGACAATAGTTATTTTGTACCGAAACTCGACCTATTTAAGTAAAGACGAATTTTGACAATGAACTTAGTTTTATGGTATTCAAATTTTTTTTTCCTAGACCGCATTATCCACTTATTAAATTATTGTCATATGAACATATCCTATAATCACAATTCACCACTTATCAAATCCTTATTATATAGACATGTCCTGTGTCTATTTGAATGAGTTTCATGCGGTATTAAATAAATTAAATTTTTTAATTTTAATAAAATCAAATCATTATCCACAATTGTGATCCAAATAACAATTTAAAGTGAAGAAAAATCATTTGATTGAAAAGGGTGGATCAAAAGATCACTTCATTATTTAAAAAAAATTACCACTGTGAACTAAATAATATATCCGAGCAATAATGCTAGTTGAATAAATACTCAAATAAAATATAAATCAAGTATGATCGATTAAGCCCCACCAAAAGAAGTGTAGAGGATACTTATATGTCTATTAACTAATTAACTGTGTGCACAAATGAAGAATGATAAGGTAAATCATTTATACTTAATTATGAAATTATTTGCATAAGGCTATCTTGAACTGAAATTCCAATGCCTAAGATTGTTTTTATAGCTTAAAAAATTATTGTTAATCTGGTGAGTTTGGGCAGAATTAATCCAATTAATTAATGGAGATTCTATAAAATAAATAAAATGTATCAAAGAATAACATTGGTATATTGCTTTACATAAACTAGTAAGGAAAATGGATAAATTCAATGTTTAAATTTTTTTTTTTTTTTTGGTTAAAGATAGAGTAAAAATGCGAAGTCCAAAACATGAGTTTAAAAAGGTCCATTAGCCTTACATCATAAAGCTAAAAGAGATAAACGACTTAAGGGTCTAAGCAAGCCCATGATCTAAAGGAAAGAATCCAACTCAACAAGATGACTTAACCCCTAACAAAAAACACATTGTTGCACTAAAATCTAGATCTAACTTGAATTGTCAGAAGATTCGGCAAAAGAGCCACCATTGCCCTATGCTCATTTTCCATCGAGAAGAACCAGAAACCTACAAGGAGCTCTTCCAACCGCGATTACAATCCAAAAGCTCAACAAAAGAGAGAGAGTAAAAAGTATCAGAATTAATGTTAGGAAAAATCTAAAGAAATAGAAGTAAACTCATCATAAATTATAGGAGTGGTGGAAAACTAAAGGTATCAATAAAGATAGACGTAACACAATGAACGTTCTTGAGGTAATCAACCTCTAACTTTTAAAGTATAAACTAAAGGTATCAATAAAGGTAGAGTCCCACGATCAAGAAGAAAAGTCAATGGGGCAGGAAAAGCCACCAGAGCACGGCAAAAATCTAAGGACAAATCCTTAGAAAAGAAAGAGAAAAAAAGAGAAAACTAACTCTCTTTAAAAAAATTAGAAAGAGAGTATTATTATATAGTTTTGTTTAAATTATTCTAATTTGAGTTGTGAATTATATTAATCTTATTTTTTTTAGGTAAAATGAATTGAGCTATGTTGAATTGCGGCAATCTAAATTACCCATGAAAGTACTGTAAGAAAGATTTCCATATTATATTTAGTTAATCTAGATTACTGTTCATTTAAAATCAATTTAAAAGATGATTATTAATTATTTATTTTTAGATCAAAATTTGGATGTGTTAGCGATGTTATTTACTTTTACTTTTCTTTTCTTTCTTTTTTTTTTTTTGGGGGGGGGGGTTGGGGGGTTAGGAAGCGGAGCTAATGCTCAAAGAAAAAGAACTCAGCTATGGGATTGGCTATCCTCACGCAAGAGAGCTGAGACGGTCCAGGAGGATCGAACCGGCAGAGAGGCTTTGTACTTGCTTGGCTAAGGCGTCCGCAGCCTGATTTGCTGTTTCAAGAGAGTCCGGCTCTATGGTCACACTGTTCAGACCAAGATCCCTCGCCATTCTGGTTCCCATTAGGATCGCTTGCACCTCTGCTCCTAATACTGTACTTCTACGTACCGAAAGATCCCAAGAAGCCTTTGACTCATCTGTACGTAATGGGAACAAACAAGATCAATTCCCTCAAGGCAACGTGTTTGTTGCTGACAGGGAAGGATTGTTTATCATTAGCGGGGGATTAGAGTTGAGAGGACGGTGAGTTTGAAGGGCGATTCCACGGGTCATGTATAGTTTCTTTTGATTTTGGTATCCAGGCCATTAGTTCTTCGTCTTATTGTCTTTTCTTCCAGGCAAGAAAGAATCAACAAGAGACCATTTGAGTGAGCTGTGAAGTTTGGTGATAACTTCGTCTTCTTCTTCTGCGAAGTTTCCTCCATTGAGGCCAGGCCTCAGATAATTTTTCCACCTTAACCTACAACTCTTCCCACATCTAAGCCAACCAGCGGCCTTGGGGAGAGGCCTCCAACGTCCTTCCCATTTGATGTAGTTGATGAGACGCTGATCTTCCTCTTTGGTCCATGCACCTTTCTTGGTGTGCTCTTTAGTGTTTAATCTTATTGCTGATTGCTGGTTCAGTTACTGCACCAAAAGCTGAGTGTCCCTGTTCATCTTCTTCCTCAGATTCGTGTGTGTTTGTGTCTACAGTGTTTGCGTGGGTTGATTTTCTGACATGCTCTTTCTCACAACTGGGAGATCTAGTCTAGCCATGGCTAATTTTTGTGCCCTAACAACAGAGGGAGAGACTGAGAAAGACGTAGAAAATATGTGGGTACGAGATTATGGACCAAGTGCGTTCCAGTAGTTCTTAACATCATTATTTGCTCTTTTCATTCCCGGCAATCAAGATGCAAGCCTTTTCGAAGAGAGACAGCAGAAGAAGTTACAGAGCAAAAATTAAAGAATGATAAACGCTAGAACAAACCCAGGATCGAGGATATTATTATGGCACAAACGAACAAGTAAAAAGCATTACAAGATGCAACAGAAACAAAAGCAACACTAGTATTAGGGCATGCATGAATCAAAACGCTACTACAACAAACCAAAACACCCAGACTGATTGAATGCATGCTAGTACGTAGCTGGTGCTCTTCAAGCTTAGCATAACATAATTAATGGTGCAATTTCTCCACGTTAAGCCATATGTCCTGACCAAATAAGGTAAACATTCTCCTAAGGGCCATAACTCTATATCTTACCAGGCCAGTAACTCGGTTTATCTCCAAACTGAAAATAACTCTATCGTTCAGTTGGAGATTTTTCTGTGCCACATAGCGACGCCAAAGGGCCTGACAGAGAACTGGTTTTGGATATGCACCAACTCTACGAATGGATAAGCGAAATGTAATTGGCTGATCATCAACATCAAATGCCTCAAACATTATGGAATAGACATCTTGAGGAAAAAGAAAAGCCCAAAGAGAACGACTGGGAAAGTTCACTGGACTATCAACGTTGTTTAAATTGAGAGAGTATGTGGAGAGAGGCAGCATTATTAGATCCATTTGCAAGAGCTAGAACTTGAAGGCAGAAGAGAGAAAGAGAGCACTGGAGATGTGCATGAACGAAAGTTGCTAAAGGATTGATGGATATAGAGAACCTGTTACCTGTCCCAGCAAACTCTCCAAATTTTGAGAAAGTTAATGTTGGGTGAGATTAATTCCTTCGCTCCGCCCGCCTCCCATGGCCCTTGCTTCCGTCATGTCATGCTAAAATATCCAAAAGCAGTGAAAATAAAAACAAGTCAGCAATTGATTAGCATAACTTTTGAAAATATTAGAAGGTATAAATTGTCTTTGAATTTTTCAGCTGCAACTGGTTGGAGCAATTCGTCAATAATGGTCCCTTAACTGAGATTTTATTGGGTGTTTTATTATGTTGGACGCTGTGGACCAATAGGAATGATATTGTATGGCGTGGCGAAGCTGTTCTGCTGCAAATGAGATCATTTTGGTCCCGTGTATGCTAACTGATTGGAACCAATCTCATTCTTCGTTTCCGACAAGAGCTAAGTCAAGTCCTTTGACTCCTCCACCGGTTAATTAGCCAAAGTGAAACGTTGATGAACATGATCAAGTTTTGTGGGTATTGGTTGCACGGGACAAAAGACTGTAATACCTTTCTCTCCTTCTCCGCGAGAAAAAAATTTAAAGAAATTCTTCTAGAATCAAATATAATATAATTTTATTTTATTTTTTAAAATGAAAATTTTAAAAATAATTATTTTATTCTGAATAAAAAATTTAATAGAAAAAAATAAATTTTTATGAAAACTTTAATTTCAAATAAGGAGTAAGAAAAAAGAAGAATAAAAATCAAAATCATTATCGATAAATTAATGAATAGAGGGTTATTGAGATTTGAGTTAGCTGAGATAAATAGTAGTTTAGCGAAATTAAATGTTATTTTATTGAAATTTAGATGATTTAATTATTTTTTTTAATAATCGTCTAGAAACTTAAATGATATGTAAAAAATGGATGAATTGATTGATGTGGGCATCAGCATTCCTTAACTGCAAAGTTTTTTAAAAATTTAAAAAAAAAGGACTTAATTAAATATTTGGTAATTAATTGAGCAAATGGGGTTTGCTAGCTAGGTTTCATATTAATGAAAGTGACTAAATTTGTTGTCCAAATTTAACCTATTCCCTAAAAATCTGTGTGTGAACATGAAAAATACCCTCGTGTTCAGTTGCTTACTCAGCAGAACGATGTAAGACCAACTTAGCATGTCTTTGACAAATCAATGGGCTTTAATTTTTAGGATAGATGTATTATTTTTGGTATTGAGAAATCTCAAATTTGAATCTAATTGTACTGAATTCTAAATTGTAATATCATTTATTGGATAGTTTATTACCATAAAAAATAAATCATGATCTATGACCCCTAATTAATGGAAAATTACTTTTTAGTTCCTGAGATTTAACGTAATTAGCATTTCTGTCCCTCTATTTTGGCGATCCAACACTTAAATCCCTCACTTTCTCTTCCGTCCAAATTCGTAGTCTTTCCGCCCATTTAAACCGTTTGGTCAAAGAGTCAAAAGTGAGATGTGATAATTTTTTTCAAAAATATCCTTTTTTCAATGTGAAATTCCAGAAGAAGAAGGAGGTTAATTTTGTCAATTTACGTGTCCCAAACGGCTATTTTGGACGGAAGGGCTACGAATTCGGACAGAAAAGAAAATGAGGGATTTAAGTGTTGGGTCGCCAAAATAGAGGGACATAAGTGTTAATTACGTTAAATTTCAGGGACTACAACGTAATTTTCCCTTAAATAAATCACATCCATTTAAGTTTTGGTGAGCTTTAGAGGCAAGTGGACATCATTAGATTTGCTGAATGTTTTACGAGAAAGCATGTCCTTGTCTTCGCCATACTCGGCTTTAGTGGCGTAGCTAGCGGTTCAGCACATTGACCTTATGTAGTGGCTTATTGTTTTGAAGAGTCCAGAATTGCTTTTGAATTTTTTTTTTTTTTTTTAAAAAAAATTCAGAAAGAGCCTTTTCAAAATCGATAGAATAAGAAAGAATATAGAGAATTTCTGCATGGGACAAAGAATGCAAAAATCATCGTTCAACCCATATGTGGGCTTTTTGTTTTTTCGCAAACGTACTTTACCGCACTTTAAAAATGCATAGAGGGCTATTGCGCTTTTAGGTAAAAAAAAAATGATGCATGACTGCGGCAATTATAAATTTAATTAATTATTATATTTATTAATTAATTTAAATTATTTGTAATATAATATTATATTTATCATTTTATTTTATTAATTTATATAATTTAATTAATGCTAAGATATATATAAATGTATTAATATAATTTATTTTATGAATGTATTAATTAATATTAAAAATATATATAATTTATTTTATTAATCATATTTATCAATATAAAAATTATAAAAAAAATACATGTAAATATTTAGAGCAGTGAGATATAATAAAATTAAGTCAATATATATACAAATATTAAAATTAAAAATTTTATAAAAAAATAATACTAAAAATAATCAAATATCCGCCAGTGCTATATGAATGTATCATTCTATTTTAAGAATGTCGAGTGTGCTATATGAATGTATCATCCTATTTTAAGGATGTCGAGTTTTATATAATCGATAGTTACATTTATATTTTTACTTTCAAATATTAGAGGTTATAAAAATATTAAAAATTAATATTTATAGAGTATTTTAAGAGGAATACGAGAGAATAAAGAAAAAATATGAAATAAAATAAATTTTAATTTTTTATAATTTTTATAAATCATAAATATTTATATTAAATATTTATAAATTAATTATAATAAAAATAATAAAATAAAATGATAAATATAAAAGATATAATGTTTTATTGTAAATAAATTAAAATAATTAATATTTATAATAACATTAATATAATTTTTATAATTATATTTATATAATTAATTAAATTATATAAATTAATAAAATAAATTAATAAATATAATATTATATTATATTATAAATAACTTAAATTAATTAATATTAATACTAATATAAATATAATTTTTATAATTATATTTTATAAATTTAATATATAATTAAATAAATTAAATTAATAAAATATAATAATTAATTGAATAAAAATTAAATTTATAATTTAAATTAATTGAGTGTAAATAAAGTGAGATAAAATCACTTTTCACCCCAATTCAATAAAAAAATTTTTAAGAATTTTTTTTTATTTTTAATTTAAAAATGCCAAAAGCCCTAAATATTTAAAAGAAACCAATCTATTTGACTGTGATGCTGACACGAAGTCCACAACCAAGCTATCAGGAAGGAATCTTTGGGTGATGCTGACGCAACCATGCTGACGCTAATGCTTCTTAAATCCTTCTTACCGTCTTTTTGACGATATTATTATTCCAATTTCTATTTTGACCAAAAAAAATATAATATATATAAATTATATTTATTAATGGTATTCAAAATGGTATCTTATCTATTGATTTTTTTTGGAGTAAATAATTGAATAGCATTACGAAGCACTTGCAAAGATGCAACACAAAAGAATATCTTCCATCTAAGATGCTGGCTCACTTTTGCTAATGCATTGCTATTAACATTCACAAAACTATTGAAAGAAAAGAGAGTTTTCCGGATCCAAAAATATCCTCCACATAAAAGATCCTGGAAGTCTGAGATTGTGCAGGTCGATCTGTAAGAGCATTAGATTAACGCCAGACTATCACTTTGTACCAAAAAGGAGTAAAACCAGCAGCATTAGCCAACTCAAAACCATGCTTCATAGCCATAGCTTCGGCAGTATTAGAATCCCATGTGCAGGAAATTGATTTTGCAGCAGCCCTCGGAACAACAACACCCAATCCTAGAAAATCCCTCTTTGGAGCATGCAGCATCTGAGCTAAAGCTTAAACATGTCGGCAGGAGGTGGTATCCACTTATCACTATCGCTTGGCTGCTTCTTGCATGCTTCCTTAAATTCACTCCACATACCTGTACCAAGGTTGACAACTCAAAATACATCAGGACAAGAGCCATGGAAAATAACTCAATTGCGCTTATGCCAAATACTCTAAATTGAATTTTAGAAACGTCAACAACAATAAGCGTTGAAGTTGCAGACAAAAATACAAAATTAACTATATTAATTAATTTATCCTATAAGCTTCTAGTCTAGCCACTTCACACAGAATTTTCTAGACTTGTTTATTATTAATTGTTATTGAGAAAAAAATATAAATTGTCAAAATTTTAATGTTTTTAATTTTATTTTAATATTTTAATATAAAAATTTCAAAACAGTAAAAATTCTTCAAACTGGTTTCATCCAAAAGGAGTTTTTCTTCTTTTTTTTTTTTTAAAAAAAAAAAGGTAATTTCAAGCAAACCTTTTAATCTCCTAATTACAATCCTAAACAAAACCTGTTGTTTACAAAAGCCCATCTGTCATGCTTCCAATGATCATTAAGGCCTACTAAAGGATTGATTCCAATTTTCAATTTAGTGATTGTCCAATCCCAAGGAGGCATTAAGCTTCATTACATAAAGTATATACCCCACCTTCAATTAATTTAATAAATACAATTGCTAATCATTATTCCAACACTATAACCATATCAAGTATAGACATAGTGATACCAAGTTCGACCTTCTCATTCAATGTGCAAAATTTCTTATCAAGAAATAAAGTCCTTGAAAACATAGCATTTCAAAATTGACTGATTTTCTTCAACTAGGGGAAAATAATGTTGCCAGGAAATTATGTTTTATCTTGGCAATTCAGATCTTTATTATGTGAGGTTCAGATTTCATAACAACCATAAGATTTGTGTCATTTAGTCAGTCAAATCCGGAGGCCTTGTCTTTGGTTATATCATTGATTAGGGGACTTCACAATCAGGGATTTTTACCTTAGTTTTCTTGGGGCTCTCTTATTTTCTCTTTCATAGCAGCACCTATTTTATGCTGCATCAACTAGAATTTTGATTCCTACAAATAATCTTTTTTTTTTCCCGCTCCTATTCTATTCCCCACCCACCCCGCCCCCCTCCAAAAAAACAAAAAACAGAAAAAAAAACCAATAACCAAAATGAATAAACCACTTTTCTCCATCCTCTCTTCCATATTGTAATATTTAGTCCTACATCTTCACCCATACTCCTCAAAAGCATAGACAATGTTATAAATCATTTGGTTCTCAAGAGTAGTAGAAATCTATCAGAGGAGAATGATACAAACCTTCCACGTGATGACTAAACTGCATCTATGATACAAAGAGTTCATGGGACTCTGTAGGGGATGACCAATAGTGTAAGAGGGTTTCAACAGTTAGTCTCCGTGTTGCACTCAACATTGAAATGAAAAATCTACACCCATCAATTTTGTATTCTTCAAGAGGATTCCTGTGCCCAAAACTTCTTACATTTACCTGCCATACAATCCGTGTGAATTTATGCCCATCTGAAAACTAAAGAGAATCAAATCAACAAAGTCATACTAAATACCGCTGAACTGAGCCTGTTCATATTTATAAGATGATCCCTCCAGAAACAGTCTAGAGTCTTCAGAAGAACTGCCTTCTGTATTCAATAGGTGGGAAAAAAAAAGATTAAGAAAACTAGCAATTCCAAGGGAGCAAAAAGAGCTTCTGAAGATCCTACAAACCGAGTAAATAATCCCAAGTATCCCCTTTTCTCGTGATTCCAAACTCCTTAACTGAATTAAACACCTGTTAAGCATTATATTGTTGGATAATTTGACATCTCTTCTCTAAATGGGTTTTAACCAATGATTCTCCAAAAGGTCAGATAATGCAGGAATGTGATATATACAAAAGTAATTCTGTGCCCTATATGCAACTCTGATGGGTCCCAAGTGATTAGTCAATAAGAAAGACTTTCTAGGTGCCCATTTTTAATTGGATTTAAAAGGCTATTCTGGGCCATGTTTCTATTCATTTTTCCCCATAGATTTTTTTTTCCACCGAAAATGGGGACAGAAACTGTTTTCATATTGTTTTTATGACTATCATTATCCCAGACAATATTTTAAAAACTTCTTGAAAATTCAGAAATTTCATTTTCCAATTTTCAATAACGGGCTTGTGTTTAAACTGTGGCAATGGCATATGTATCCAGAAACAGTCAATCAAATGATTGAAGAGCTCAAAGCCTCAAATGAGAAGCTCACCTCAATTTCTTTGATATATGAATCATCATAACCGGACTCTTGTACAACATTCCAATATGAAGCAATTAGAAGATCTCCAAGGTACTTGCGAAGAAGATTAATAGTTGTCCGGTATCCACCATTTCTACATTAGACAAGTAAGAGGATCATAAAACTCAGATTACTGATATGGAACATAAAGCAATGGAATGCTGAAGTTGCATAGACCATTTGGATTGCACCCACTTAGTCAATTCATCAGAGCATATGACAAGCCAACGTTTTAGTGAATGGCATTTCCTGCGGATTCCTCTAAAAACATTGGGAGGCTTTGGCAAGTCTGGGAGGTAAAAATCATTAATATCTACAGAGCTTGATTCATGCAGTTGTAGAAGAGACTTCAGCAAGTCCTCTGCAGTGGTTCCTGCAAATGAGGCTGAGAAAGTTTCCATTTAAGTGCAAGTCATCTTCCAAAAAGGAGGCCATAATTAAATATTTATCACACACACACACACAGAGGTAAAATAACCAACACACTATATCACAGAACCAAGTAAGTATCTCAAATGAGCTAACCATCCAACAGCTTCCCCCCAATAGAGATGAACTCTCTCAAGAGTTTATCCAAACTCCAGCTCCTTGGATGCTATCAGTGAGAACCAAAGCAATAAGTAATATAAAATTGTGATCATAGGCATACAAAGTTGTTCAAGGCATGATCTACCTTCAGGGGATCAGCATTGCCAAAGACGATGTCATCCACTACTGCTTGCATGTACCTAAAAGGCAGCTTTCTTTCAATGTTAAATGCTAACAAACAATTCCAAAACTAAAATTTTCTGAAAAAATTGATTGCTTACCATAATTTCCCTTTTATTTTCTCATGTGAAACAGAAGTCATACATTTATCAGCTATTTTTTTTTTATATCATTTCTACTGCTTTATGTACCTAAAAAGGCAGCTTTCTTTCAATGCCAAATGCTAATAAACAATTCCAAAATTAAAATTTGTTGAAAAATTAATTCCTTAGTATAATTGCCTTTCTATTTTCTCATGTGAAACAGAACTCATACATTTATCAGGTAGGCTTTCTTATTGTGTTTTTATATCATTTTCTTTCAAGCAAAACTCAAATTTCTTGAAAGTGCTTTTTAGGGGAAAAAGAAAAAGTAGAATTTCATGAACAAGGGAACCGCATGCATGCATTGCAATATGCAAATGCAAAAACAAGCAACATGATTGCAATCAAATATGCAAATAGGCCAGAATAAATAGCTAAATGGACTGTGAGAAAGAAAACAAAGAAAAAGGGATGTCTCACTGTGATATGTGTTGGGAACAACTTTCATTGTCACCTGTTAAAATCAACTGTCTAAGGTCATAAACATGTTTCCTTTGTACCTGATACAAGGAACAAATATTTTGATCAGCTCTAATAATAGAGAGCTGTGTAAGTTATTTCAATATGCAATGTTTTCATTTTAAAGTATGATTCTTCTTAGTTTGCAATTGACACATTCAGATAAATCAACTATTTGTGCTTCAAGGATTAAAAAAAATTCAAAAAAGTTTGCATTTTCATATTCACAATTTCATATAAATAGTTGAAAAGAGCATGTAGCGTACAATAACATATAAAACAGTTTGCCAAGAAGAGAGCAGGAAAATATCATGTAAAATAAAAAAGAAAAAATGAAGTTGAAATATGAGTTATTACTTATTAGGAAGGCAGCTAATAAAAAACAAGTGCAATCAATATCAATTATTCAAGTGATTGTGCCCGCAATAAAAGCAGAAAATCAAAGGAAAATACAAATTATTCTCACATATGCATACCTCTAATACTTCATCAAACTCAACCAGGCTTTTTCTTATGCCAAAGAAGTACTTCTCCGCATTTATTTGCAGCGCTAAAAGCTACAAGTTATGAAAGCTCAAGTTAATGATAAATGTTCAACAGAAATAAGACATGAAGATGAAAAACAAATCATTGAAAAAGAAAAATCAACGGATGGCTACACATATGAGCCAAACAACCAGTCAATCACCTGTTTTACAATTGCATCACCTTCAATTGGTACATCCTCATCATTAGTAATCCTTGATATAAGTTTCACTGCCCACTCAGTATCGAAGTTGAACTTTTGAAACATTTCATCCTGTAAACTGTTTCACATTTACAAGCGTCATCTATTTTAACATCCAAAAAGACACCATGACAAAGATAAATGTTAATAAAATTGAATGTGAACAACTGAACACGCCATGTAATCTTGTTTGGAAAACATTTTAATACTCCCTCCATCCCATAATTTTTGTCCACTTTACTTTTTCACACATTAAAAAATATAATTTCTTTTATTAACTTTCCAATTATACCCATTTTAAATACATTAAATTTTATTAAATATTGAAAAATATTTTGGGACGTTTCTTGGAAATAAAACAAAATTAAAAAGGTTATAATAGTCAATTTATATGTTGCTATAGTCTAAAAAAGGAAAGTGGAAAATAATTTTGGGACGAATGAAAAATGAAAAGATGGACCATGGGACGGATGAAGTATATTTTACTTGAAAGAGAGTAAATAATTCACCAAAGAGCATAAGAGTTAGAGAACTGATTATTATGTGTTAGGTTTCTTTTGACACACCTTTCGGCCAACCAACTAATGATTGGAGCCAACTTTCCTCTTGGTGATATCTTTATCTAAACCAATGGCAGTAAAACCAGCTTTGAAACCCATAATCCACTTGTTTTCCCAATACATGATGAGCACCAAACAAGAGGCTTGTGATTTAACATGCCTAATTCCAGTTTCACTTTGTTACATTATTCATCAAAACGGCTTCCGTTATATTTTCACTTTAATAAAGCATCACTGGATAGAAGAGAGGGGGAAAAAAGGAAGAAGAAGAAAGAAAGCAAGATGGGCTTCTAAATACCCAAGAATTCTAGTTCGCTAGTTCCATTCCACTGAAAGAACCATGATGGGGAGGAACACCATGAGGGATATGAGCCAATAAAGTAAGGCACAAGCACTTCTGTAGTAGAGGTTGGATAAAGGTTTATATAATATTCATTGTTTTCACCTTGCAAGTATTTTTCATTCTAACTTAATGAAACCATGTCAAGAAAAACTTTTACACAATAAAACCTGAATCAGTCGGATGGTTTCCCTGTGGGCCTGTGCTACACTTTAATTACCAAAGTACTTATAATTCATGTTACAAAGGTATTATTCCAGCATTGGATTAATCAAGAAAAATTAATTTGCAACCAATAGTGCAACATTAAAAAATAGTAAGAATAAAAGATAACATAACAGTACAGAATATACTACCTCACCATAAATCGTGTAGATCCAGGATCCCCCTGCCTTCCTGCTCTTCCTCGGAGCTGTTTTTTAGCGGAAAAAGAGTTCCTTGTACTTAGAATCATGCTTTGAAATGGAAGGAATAGAATAGAAATGAACAGATATATTATCCATAACAAAGAAGTTCTTTCTAGATTGTTGAGGTCAATTTTATTGACAAATAATATTAGTAAGGCCACCAAATGCAAGCAAAATAGACACTATGTTTTCAGTTTTTCTGAAAAAGATGAATTGTTGATTCATGCCGAAGGAACAGAAAATTTTAAAAAATATACGCAGCATTAAGACATACAGAAAAGTCAACATGGCTACTATGGAAGTACATATCATGGATTATTGGCCTCATTTCAAACGACATTCTCCTAGAACTAGAAGCCAGAAAGGTGCCTCCAATATGCTAATAGGATAATGCCTTAAATTTGTATTTAGTGCTCACTTCCATGCAACTGTTTTACTTGAAGACTCACCTGGTTATCTATTCTACGGGACTCATGTAAGGATGTCCCAATGACATGGAGCCCCCCAAGCCTTTTGACTTCAGAACCCTCATTCAAGCAATGCACTTCACAATCCTTCAAAACTGATAGATAAGTGAGTGCAATAGTAGGGCCAAGAGGGTACAATTCAGACTCCTCATTTGCAAGTTTCTCCAGCTCTTTAACATCCATCAACTGGCTCATTTCCACAGATTCTGAGATTATTGAATTTGCATCCTGCAATGTCCAGCTTTTACCCTCACTTTTACCAACATATTTAGCTGGGAGTTCACATTCAAAAGATGAAGTTATCAGACTCAGTATACATCTCAAGATGAACAAGTACTATCTAAAACGAAGTGGTTAAAAAGCTTTCAAGAAGAGTTGCAAACCCATTAGTGCAGTCTTTGCTAGCAGAGCTAATGATGTTGATCCAATCTTTATCTTTGCCATTACCTACAGAACAAGAGATCAATTAAATTTTGAAAAGATTGACTTACTGTGCTATAGCGCAACCAATCACCTTTTGTGAAATTTTTTCGTCATCAATGTCAACATCAGGAGCTTCTCGTGTTAAAAAAGAAAGCAAGCTGTCATCTACAATTTCTTTGGCAAGCATCTATCAGTTCAGAGATAATAAAGCAGTCACTTCCTCCCCCATATCAAACCCAATCAAAGACACATAATGACACAGTAAGTAACAAAGTTCATCATCCAAGTCTCACAAGCCTACTAAAAGAAAGGGGCCAGGATATATTTTAACTAAAGAACATTGAGCAAAAACAGATCTATCAAGCACACATACTTTTGGGTTTCCTCCCAGAATTATGTCAGTGCCTCTTCCAGCCATATTTGTAGAAATGGTAATGGCATATTTTCGCCCTGCTTGGGCAATAATGTCAGCTTCCCTTGCAGCATACTGATGAGAAAATTGAATAATAAATAAATAAATAACTGGTAAATACCAGTGATTTATGTGAATAGCTAACACAGAAAAATGCACACCAACTGTAACATTGTTGGTAAATTTTGTCAACCTTAGGTCGTGCATTCAGGACATTGTGAGGGATTTGCCACTGCTTAAGCAGATCTGATAAATATTCAGAATTCTCAACACTGCAAGAAGATGGAAAGGATGTCATATCATGCTTGTTTAACAGTTACTTGAAATTAGTAACGTAAAGATGGTCCTACATTAGCAAGTATTATGAAAGTGAAAACATATCATAATTCATACAGAATCTATCTTGTAAAAATAAGGATATGTAAAAAATAGATAAAAAATAACTTAGAAAAACCAGAGAACTGGTAACATAAAATGATATAATATCCAAGATTACATGATAAAAGAAAATCTTTTATTTGCAAAAGAAAGTTCCTTCTAAAAGGAAACTACAGATTTGGAATGGGACTCAGAGAGCCATGCTTTCATATAACTCCATCTTGCCTTCTACTGCTGCAATTATGCTTCAGGCCATTAGGCTCATTTTACCAACATGATCTCATGGTTAAGGAGTATGGACCTATCTTCCATCTATTCACTTAATTTGCAGAACCAAAGGTCACATTTTAAAAAAATTGTAGGTTAGTAATTCATCTCTTTATTTGTAATACATGTATTCTATAGAACATTCAGATTGACTTTGTATACCAAGGATCAAAAACATTAGTAATTTATCAACTCTCAAAAATTAAACAGTTAATGTTAAGACACATTGGCTAAGTATTGAGCAAAAGTGATTCATATGTGACTTGAACAATCCTTCTCTCCAGCTTCCATTCTCCAAAAGGTGCATTTGTAGTGGAGTTAGGCTAAGTCCATTTTATTAATATGGTACTAGAACCAACACCAGTCTTGATATTACGCCACCTGCAGATCTTAAGTCCAATATCAACTGGGTATTAGCAAAATACTTCATATATATATATATATATATATATATATAGAACTTGGGCAATCCTCCCACAAGTTGCCTTTTGGAGCGGAATTAAACCTAGTCCATTTTGTCAATAAGTAATAACTAAAGGACCCGTTCAACTGAAAGTGCAAACTTGTAGTTGAAAGCATTGTTTGCTACAAGTATTTTAGCATAATGTTACCATTACATCCTTAAAATAAGGACACTTTAAAATTTGGCGCAATGGTCATTACCGACTATTACTTAATGGCTGTTATTCTCAAGAGGCTAGGCTCTTTTTGGACAATTCTCACATGAAGAAAATAGCTGGAGGCTTTTTTTTAAGGGGTGCGGGAGGGGGACAGAGACAATGTTGGCTTTATCATTCAGTTTTCTACATTTTCTCTCAATTTTATCAAGTGAAACTTCCTTTCTTTAGGCATTCTTGAGTGCTTGAGCTTACATCATCAATAGATAAGATTTATTTAAAGTGAAGCAGAGTAAATCAACACTTAGTTGTCTGTGTGTCTGCGCTTGACTGCGTTGACACAAACACACCTTCACTCAAAAGTCCAGAATGTCTTGGCAAGACTAGAAGTCTAGAACACTAGGTCAAAGAAGGGGTTTTTTTAGACAATAAAAGCAATTTTTGAGAAATAGGTTCCCAAACCATACTAAGAAACCTAAGAGCTTAACATTAAGGCTCAAAACCCAATGATAGTTTTTATATCTCTTATATTAATAATAACATAGCACCATAATGGAATTAGTCTCACACTATCCTTGGACAAAGAATTTCAAATAAGATTATAATATGATTACAAACAATTGCCAACAATAACATAGCAAAATGACGGTGGAAGCAACAAGAAATATGGGGCCTAGAGACCTTGGATTCAAAGCCTATAACCAAAATAAAAATAAATAAATAAAAGATGAAATTACCGGAGGTTTACCTGGTGGTCCCAACTAAAACAGGACGACCCTGTCTAAACATGTACTCTATTTCTTGTCGTACATGCTCAAATTTTCCCCGAGCAGTCTATATATTCACCAAAATGAAATAAAAATTTGGAATAGTTTATGTATCAATTAAAAAGAACTTGTAAATGGCCTACCGCAAAAGCTTGTATGGGCAAATCTTTACGGATATTTGGTAAATTTGTGGGCACTTCAATAACTGGCATTTGGAACATTTTCAGAAACTCCTTTTCCTACAGCCACATATTATCAAAAATAATTAGCCCAACATAAAGTATGAAAAATAGTAAATAAAAAGTAAAACTCAAATGGTCATCTTTACTTCAGTTTTTGCAGTCCCAGTCATGCCAGACAACTTCGGGTAGAGCTTAAACAACGATTGGTATGTAATTTGTGCCACAACAACTGAATCAGCCTAGTGAACAAAAATCTACAATTTTAAATTGTATAAACAGCACTAGTATTCAGTGAATTATTGCAAAATAAACTTCAGGAAACATTATTCAGTCATCAAGTTATACCTGAATCTTCAGACCTTCTTTAGCCTCTACAGCCTGATGAATTCCGTCAGACCATCTTCTTTTCTCTTCAACTCTTCCTGTCAGCTGCATATAATTGTATAATTTACCAACTTGCACTCACAAAAACACTTGAAACAACTAGCCCCAGCACATAGAAACAACACAAAATAGAAGCTGTCGCTTAGCATTGAAATACCTCATTTATTATGAGAGCCTTTCCATTTCTAACTATGTATTGAACATCTCGTCTATAGAACTCTTTAGCTTTCAAAGCATTCATAACAAATCTGCAATATTTCAATGACAGTAAGTTGATAGTGGAAAATAAGTAGCATTGACCTGGGATATCATTTCCAAGGTAAGAGCACAAATTATATTGTCACCTGGATTATATACACATTCACTAGACTTAAGAAAATGAGATAAACAATAAAGCAGCTTGACATAGCTCAAAATGAAGAGCGGAAGTATGGATTTGTAAAATTGAGAAAACAACTCAAATAGGGACTGATACTTTTGAAGAGAACATATGGGATATAACAATCTTAACTTCCTATCAATGATAAAAATAGATAACACACTGCCTAGTGCAACTGCACAAGAAATAGTTCACCTTGCCCAGGGATCATTCTCATCCCACAGATCATTTGTTTCAAGGGCCATTTCAGCAAGAGCTATTCCTTCCTCAGTCAACTCCACTGAATTATCTTTCAGCTGTACATTGTAATGCTGTTACAAGATTAATGTGTAAAGCATTAATTTAACAAAAATTGACAGTTAATTTTAAAAAAAGAAAAGAAAAATAAAAACTGATACAACTTTATACAAACTACATCAGAAAGGAAGCAGGTTAGACTCACAAGGCCTCGAACAAGCAGTTCAGCCACTTTTGCAGCCACCGGGTATCTTGCAGCATCTTTATTAGCCTAGTAACCAGGAAGAGAATTGCACTATCATATTAGTAACAAACTTACATCATAGCAGAGATTTCCTCTCGTTGATATTAACTGCTGCTATTGTCACAGGTGATTTAAGACTTATTTGTTATAGTTACCATTTATTAAAGCTCAAAGTTCACATTACCTCACCACTTATCAACAATGGGTTCCTCCCTTCATCAATGAGAACTGAATCAACTTCATCTACTATTGCAAAGTGAAATGGCTTTGGCCTATTTATTAAGAAAGAATAATAATAAATAAATGAAAAAAGAGACAAAACAGGGGACAACTTTTATTGACATGTTGAAATATACCATCTCATCACAAGTTGTTCACTGTTTCCAGCAAGGTTATCTCGTAAATAATCAAAACCAAGCTCCTGAGGGCATTCAGTATCAAATACCATCAGAAAGAAGAGAAAATTTAGATGAATCATTAGTCAATATTCAGCTCAATGAAGAAATGTCAAGAAAAAATTCAAAAAATCACCATTAATGAAAGAAAAAAAAAATGACATATGGGTGAC
Organism: Manihot esculenta; assembly: GCF_001659605.2. Classification (NCBI taxonomy): domain Eukaryota; kingdom Viridiplantae; phylum Streptophyta; class Magnoliopsida; order Malpighiales; family Euphorbiaceae; genus Manihot; species Manihot esculenta. The sequence goes on along the minus strand of NC_035162.2, from coordinate 13,143,139 downwards.
ATGTATTGAGGTATAGCCATAAAGTATATGTACTTACTGAATTATTTGTGTAAGTTATATCACATCGGTAATTGGAACGCCTCTCTTTAGCTGTCATGCCTTTCTGCACATCCAAGCAGCAAATAGCTTAAAGTTGTAATAACTTGCAGTCTAAAAATTTTGCGAACAGTTTTAGGATACAAGTTCATGTATACCCATGAATTTATACCTGAATAAGACCAACTGAAAGACCTAAAAAGCGATGAACACGGCCCATCCACTCAGCATCACGGTGAGCTAGGTAATCATTCACAGTCACCACTGCCAAAGAAAGCATCACCTTCAAATCTAACTAACATGAAGCAAATTACATAACCCTATGTAAAAATTTGGCAACAGTCATTTAAGATGTCTAGTCATTCCAGAAGAAAGACATTTACATATCATGATTTGGCTTCCACAGGTAATCCTTCAAGACCAAATTAGTGAGGTGTCACCCTTGCAATCAATATCATCCTAATAAAAGCAAAAACCAAATACAGGGCAGCAAATTCCAAATTTCCTGGTACAAACCCCTTCCCTTCAGGAGGAACCAAAATCATTCTATCCTTTTCAGGGAACTTAAGTCCAATTTATGGAATCATAACAGTTATTTTCCAAAAAGGTTATCAATTTAAACTTGTCTCACTCCATAACTGCACAAAGAAAGTTTACTGTTCTGAATCTTTATGCAACTTTGTAATATGAGGACAACTCAAGTGCACACATCATTATATTGCAGTTTAGAGCTACCAAAATGCTTCAACTAACTTCCACATGAATGATTTTTATGCAATAATGTAAACATGAAAGAAGCCTAAGATGACATTCAGTGGACATAGTCAGCTCCTCTCTCATAGTAAACAAATACCATAATGAGCATACTAGGAAACTTGAGAAGCCTAAGAGGAAGAAAAATTAGAAAAAGAAACATTCTAAACGTCAGGATAAACAATTTTTCCACTTATTTGATTGCAGTTTAGCATTTAATCAAACGAAATCTCAATCATATCTGCACTAGTTCATAACTACTATTATATATGCAAGATCGCTAGTTATATCTAGCCAATTTTCTTGAAAGAAATAGGATATTGGAATTGGAAGTTAAGGATAGAAAACATACCATGGACACCCTCACTGGTCAGTGCATTTAGATATGCAGCCAATGTTGAAACCAATGTTTTTCCCTCCCCTGTTTTCATCTCAGCAATGGATCCATCATGGAGCACCGCACCACCAATAATCTAACAATTTGAAGCATAAACAAACATGATGACCCAATTCAAGTAAATATAATATGCTCTGTAAAATAACTCCATGTATACTTGAGTTTAAGGATAATATAGACATGTATGCAACGTCAATGCATGCACATGTAATAAATTGTGATAGACACCTGCACATCAAAATGGCGCATTCCAAGTTTCCTTCTTGCAGCTTCACGAACAACAGCGAAGGCCTCTGAAAAGTAAGTGGCAAAGAAAAAAGGAAGAAGTGGTAACTCTCATGTGATATTCTATATAATTTAACGTTTAGAAGACTCGGACCAAAATAGAACAGTTGTTAGCTGCAAACCAGCTTGAATATCCGCTAGAGTCTCTCCTTGTCTTAATCTTCTTCTGAACTCCACAGTTTTAGCACTCAACTAAAGCAACAAAACAAGAAAATAATTATCCAAAACAACCAAAGAACGCCCATTTGTATCCTTAACACTCCAACTTGATACAAACCAATTAAACCCCACAAACCTGCTCATCAGAGAGAATCTGAATCTGCGGCTCAATGGCATTAACTGACTCCACTAGACGATAGTAGTCCCTTACAACCCAGTAGTTCAAGCTCATAAAATCAGTCGCCCTCTTTCTCAAACTGCCCAAATTTTCCTAAAAGGACAAAAGCAACATAAAAAGTGCTCAAACCAACCTGAATACGCATATCATCAAACACGTGATGAGCAAAACAAACAAACCTTCAGGGAAGCAGTGATAACCGTGTTGATGCTGAAATAACGTTGTTGGAACCGAGAAGAAGAAAGCGATGAATTAGCCAAAGATGTAGGGAAAATGAAGATGGGTCTGGTAAAGCAAATGTTGGTGCGTCTATTAGGTGGTTTGGGGACCAAAGAGGAGGGATTTACGAGAGTAGGAACTGTGGCCATTAGGTATTCGTTTATTTGCTTCTATGTGATTCGCGCCGGTTTTTTATATGCTTGAAGCTAGGTTGCTCTGGTACTTCCTCCGTGTGCATGAAATTATCACATTTTGGGCTTATAGCATGCTGCAGAGGAGAGGGAAGTTAAAAGGGGAAGCGACTTTGTGCAGTGACGGTACTCACTGCTCAGGATAAACTACACCACATATATTGCAGGGAAAAGTACAACTTCTTACTAGGCAGTAAACTCATGCTCACTTTGGTCTACAGTTAAATCTATGTAAAAATAATATCACGGCTGTTTGTAAATAGCTGTAATTTTTTAATGCAGTTATTAAATATTTGATTTATCAATTAAAATATAATTATTAATTAAAAAATAAAATTATAAAAAATATATAATAATTTTATTATTTTTTATTTTAAAATTTATAATTTAATATAATTTTTAAATATCATTAAACATATTAATATAAAAATTATATCATGAATTACTAATTTAATATAAATTAAATTATAAATCAATTCAATAAAAAATTTATAAAATTATAGGATGTATGAGCGCATATCTCATAGTACTTTGTGAACCGATCTTTCAAAACTTCACATTGATTATAAATGCGTGTATAAAAACTTATATACTATTAAAAAATTTTACTAAAATTAGCTTGAATAATCGGTTTTTTCCAAAAAAAAATATAGGAATCTTAAGAAAAAATTAATAAATTCTTTTAAAAATAAGAAATGTTTTAATTTATTTTTGAAAATTAAAAAATTAATTAATAAATTTATCTATAATATAATAATAATTTTATTATTTATTATTTTTTATGTTTTAATTTTTATTTAATAAAAGCAAAAATTATAATAAAATTCTGATTTTAGAGAAAAGTGAAAATTAAAATTTACAATTATTACAATTATGGCTTTTTTTTTTTCCAATTGTAACATATAACTAAAAGTGTGATGAATGGCTTTTTAAATTTTGCATTGTTGGTAATTGTAGAGTACACTTAATTAAATTATTATAGTTTGAAATATAATTATTAAGAAAAATTAAGGTAGGATTGTCTAATGGGTTTTTTGTCATTTTCCAAAAAAAAAAAATCTTTTTATATTAATAAAACCAAACTATGAAAATTAAATATATTTACTTCATTTGTCAATTATTTCAAATAATAAAATTCAAAAAACCTTTATCATTTTTTGTGTTAGTGATTTTCACCTCATTTTTTGGGATTTGAGTGAAACTTTTTTTAATTGAAAAAAAAACGTAAACGACAGCGTTTCTTTGCTGGACAATCAGTTACCTATTCCATGGTACTATAATTTCTAGTTACCTTTAGCTCCGCGCATAAGCTGAGGAGAGTTTCGTGTCTCTGACTCTGAGGTATGGCTTCAGTTTCCCTGTTAGGGTTTTCTATGGCAGATCTCTGTTTGGTTTCCGAGAAAATGCAGCAGAACTTAGGAAGGGAAGTTCAGAACTTCATAATATTTCGGTCTGCATTGATCTGACAATTCCAATTTTCATTAGCTTTATTGATCTGTTGATTGAATGCGTGATTTATATTTCGTAGGTTCAAAAGTGGATTTCTCTATTTATAAGTTTCTGAGTCTGCTAGATTCGTTAATTTTCTCTTGGTCAACTTTAGAATAAGTGAATTTGCTAAAGATTTTGTAATTGAACACCGAAGAGCTTCTGGCTCTGTGTTTTTTTTGTTATTTGGCCCTATGATTTTCCTAAATTAGAACCAAGTCATTGACTAGTGTGTTTTTCTTAGCCCTCGGTTGAATTGGCTGAGTTTTGTGCTTTAACCAGTTTCCTTGATAGTATTCTGATCATTGATCATATTACTGATACTTGTTCCTTTTTTTTTTTTTTCGATATTGTGGAATATGAAGATAATGGCAGGACCAGGAAGTTCCATGCTTTATTCCTTTCTTTTGTTCACTGTTATTCTTTCCCTTCAAGAGATGTATCGGGGAAAGTTAGCATCAACAGAGTTATTCACCATACTTGGAGGCTTCATTAGTTCTCTTCTATTTCTTGTGCTGCTAACGGTAAGTGTGAAGCTCCTAATTAATAGCCCTTTCTCTTGTTCCTGTGTACTTTTTTCCTTTCCGGCTTATCTTTTGTCCGTTCATATGTCAATGCTTGTAATGTATATTGTATTTTTATATTATGTCTGCTTGAATGTTACGGGAGGGAGCAGTATGTGCAAGCACAGTCTAGGGCTTTCAAAGTTTCATATTTTTTACCAGATATGCTTCTTGCTGTTGAAATTTTTATAATTTCATTTGTTTGGTTACGAGGTTTCTTCTCTAATATTTTTTTTTGTTTGTTTTCATTCCTACTTTTCCTAGTATTCTCTTTCTGAAAAAATTGGCAATGTGACTGTAAAATCTCTTTCTTCTTAATTTTGCTCATTCCTACATGGTTTTCTTCCTTCAATTGTAGTAGTGAGCTTGCTTCCAGGTCTCAAAAATGGTAGTATTCTATGTCTGTAGTTCACTTATTTATCTTTTTTATATGGAAATGCATTTCTGATCAAATGTGTCAGTCATGTGCTTATTTCAATACTGTAATCACGAAGCAAAAAGCTCAGTTCTGAATTCATCATTTGTAAATGTTAATAAAATTTTATGTGATTATGCATTTACTGCGTTACTGTTTGTAGTTCCTTGGGAATTTCCAGGAAACCTGTGGCATGAAGACTGGCTGGGGCACAGGTATGGCATTTTGTCTACATAATTCTGAGTTACCTGTTTTTGGTTAATCGAGCTGCTATTGATCAAGTACCACAGAATAAATTTAAAGGGCATCTTATACAATATACCTTTGATGCAATCAACAACGCTTTTATGCACTTGGCATTTGGTCCCTGCAGAGCTGGATTATTAAATATGAACTATCATCAGGATGCTCACCATTTTTTATCCAATTATATCCACCCTACACTTTTACTGTGCATGTTACAGACCAGTGTCAGTAAAACTACTTTTGTTGTGCTTGTTTGTATTTATGTCTCAAATACAACCTCTTTCACCATTTTCACACTTAGATTCTACTGACAGGTCCTTAATCCTTACCCATGTAATTATTATCAGTACCTTGCATTAGTTGACCTTTTCCCCCTTATCTTTCATAGCCTTTCAGATCAAATAAGAAGCGGAAATCATAGGTTGCTATTATTTTCAAGTGGCATGACTAATGGAGCATGAGATTATCAGTTGGTAGTGCATAAGTTTTGTTAAATTTTGACCTGACTCAAAGGAAAATGAAAAGATGTCTATTCGGGTTTTTTTTATGCATGGGTTAAGGTGCTGGAAGTCTATTGTTGTCAGCTACCTTTTCCATCTCACTAGCTGGCTAATCCATTCTCCATAGTGCTTCATGATGTTCAAATATAATTATTTGGATGGGACAAGGGTTGGGGATGGGAACCATGGCCCAGTCATCAATTTTTCCCTCCCAACTTTCTATCTTCTTGGGGTATTTTCATTGTCTTCTTTATGTTATTCAACATTAACTATGGGTAATTATCTGAGGAATATAATGGCACGTCAGACATCTTGATCAGGGCTGCTATCCACAAGCATTACTGGGATGCACCTGTTACTGAGTTGTGGCATCTGTTGAACCACATTCTTTGCTTGTATATTAACTTGTCTCCTTTTCTTTTGCAGTTATATTGGCAGAAGCTGTTGCTCTCATTGCTGCCGGCACTGTTCATCGAGTTTGCATCACAACATGGTAATATTCAGATTTTACAAATGGTTTTTTCTTTCAATTTGCATTCTTGGTAATGGATGCTTTTCTGAAATACATGAGCCATCAATATCGAGTTTGGTGGTCTTACTAATTGCAATACAAGGGTGGTAGACATCCACCAAACTTGGAGGTTCACTGTAATGAAACCTTTAAATAGAAAAAGCAGGCAGTTAATTTAAAAATGTGTTCAAGTGTGTTCACCATTGAGCATTTATGGGAAGAACCTATTTTGATTCACTAGAAAATTTTGCATCAATATCAATGGAGTTGACACAATTAGTTGAGCAAGTGAGCTTGAAACTTTTTTCTGTGTTGAAATGTTGAACGAGGTGTAACCATCATTGTACTGCATATCCCATCAATGTTTCTGAATTGGTTTGGTCATCACATTCTTTTAGGTGTGTGTATAGTGTTAGTTGACATGGGAGTACTGAGTAGGGGAGTTGTATTAACTTTATGGATTATGGATTCCAATTCAGAGACTCTAGTCTCAAATCCCTTTCATGTAGACTTCACCGTAGGTGTTCATGGCATCATGACATTATCCTATTTAGTATAACAATCATCGTGCAGCGGACAAAATCATAAGTGGCATCATCTAATCTATGTGGTAAATAGAAAATTGAAATTGAAATGTCCTGCAAGTGCAAATATATGAAATGGCTGAGTTCATCTTTTTATATTTGGTGCAGCTTCTTGTTCTCGGTAGGACTGCTGTATGAGGTAAACAAGCTTTCAGGGGTGGTACTTTCTAAAACTGAATCTAAAACAAGGCGACACTAGGGGGATTGGATCCTATCGTCATGCTTTGTCAAGTGTTTGCGAGATTTATTAGATCCAACTCTGAAACTAGTCATTTGTACGGTGCCCAGAAGATAGATGGGACTTATTTTCCTGCATTCGGGAAAAAAAAAAAAAAGAGTAAATTTTTGTTTCAGTAACAATTTCTGCTTCGCCTGTTCAGTTTGGGTGCAAGTGTCTTTCTATATACTAATCTAGTAGCATCGATTCAATCAAGAGTTCTATAGAGAAATTTATGAATTTTCAAACAATTGGAGCCTTTTGAATGAGCAGCTTTTTGATTCTTAGGATACAACACCATAATCAATGTCAATATTTTACACTACAATGCAAACGAAAAATTTGTCTGAATGGCGTCTTTGGAAAATGGGCTCCTGCTCTACTAAATGATGGCGTTGCGTCTCCATTGTTTTTTCCTTTTACTAGTATTTATTGAATGGTGAAAATAAATAACTTGACAAAAAGTGATCGAAGTGGATGGCGAACTAAGAATTATGAAAAAAAAGAAAAGAAAAGGAAAATTCCTCACAACTAACAAGCAGGTATCTCCGAGCTGTGCAATCGATTTCGCTTTGAGGAAAGGCAGAGTTTCTGTAGATCCTCAAATATCCATAGCTGGGATGGAGTTATTTATTTTGCTGCTGAAGAAATGGTCGGACGATTCAACACATTGTTTCATATACATGAATTCCACAATTTCAATTCATATTTGTACATAATATCTTAATATCGTCATTATTTATATCATTAATTTCTAAATATATATAAAGTATTTTACGCTCTGTACTTTTTCATAGAATTAAAAATTTTCATCTTTGATTAAATGAGAGCCAACTTCAGAATGAAAATCAAAATGCGTATACTTTTTTTCTAAAAATAATTTTTTTTATATGTTTTATTGTTATGTGCAAAAAAAAAATCCAAGAAATGCCCCCATTTCTTTTTTTAAATTTCTTTTTATATAGAAAAAAAAATACTAATGAATATATCTTTTGATCATATACGTCTCTTTGGGTAAAATATTTTTTGATTAAAAGATATGTTCTTTAGTATTAATATATCTTTTAATGAATGGAATTGGACTGACCCTATGGATGATTCATTACAATTTCTTATTGCTGCTTCCTTGCCAAATCTCATCTTTGGCACTTCCAGTTTTCCTTGATTGTACACCTGAGAAGAATTCTTGGACTCTTTCCCTACATCTCATCCTTTTGTAGCTGCAACTTCCTTTCCACATTCACAATTATTAGTGATCCATTTAAAGATCGTATATTTCTGAGTAATACCACAGTATCAAGCTATAATAACTTAAAGAGGAACTGGGATTTTTTTTTATCCCGCTGCTGTTAAGATCATTACCAACATATCATGCAAAGAAATAAAACTTATCCTTTGTTTGGTTGCTTAAGAGCTTGTTTGATTTTAATGGAATTTAAAATGAATTTTATAAAATTACATAATAATACTTTTTAGACTCTTGATATAAAAAATTCTCTCAAATATTTTAACTAATGTTGTTTGGATTATTAATTTCTCAAATAAATTCACAGTTTCTCTCTAATTTTTTTTCATAAAATTCTTTATTAACACTATTCCATTAACTATACGACTTTTTTTAAACTAACCATACTATTTTTATAAGAGTAAATAACTTTATATGAAATAATTCAATTTTTCTTAAAAAATAAATTATATAAAATTTTTATAAAATCATTCATCATTCCAATTTTTTTTAAATGAAATTTATTTAAATTAAAAAGAATCAATATGCTAATTTGCAATTACAAATTTAGAAAACAAAATTAAATGGAAAATATTCAGATAATTACTACCATTGTTTTGACTTTCAATACAAGTGGCTATCAAACTGCTACAACTTTGACCCAAAGAAGTAAGAATTGTCAAAGCTTAAAAATCAACTTTTGCCGTGAAAGCTGATCATAAATAAAAGAAATATTCCCAGCAAATATGATTAATTAATATATTTTTCAATAACATTACCACGTGCATAATATTTACAGCATGAAAATAATTAAAAAAAAAAAAAAAAAAAAAAAAACTAGCCCATCACTGAATGTATAAATTCAAAATAGAAATTCAGATCAAAAGTCAGCTAGCAGATAGAATTTTGAATTTTCTGACCAAACAAAGATTAATCAAATCCAAGAAATCTCAACTTATCCACAATCTACACTAAGCTTTTACTGGAACTGCTGGTGGTTCTTGATCTTTCACTTGAACTGTTACTACACAAGAGAGACGATCTAAATGCTTCGTGGCCGAGCGGCATTGGTCTGTCAGGTAACTGTGGGATGTCAATGTCACCCTCTAGCATTCTAAGAGCTTCAGCAATGGTAGGTCTAAATGCCACCATTACATGTGCACAAAGAATCCCAACATGAACAAATCTCTCCATCACCCCTTTGGGTCCCTCCTCCCTTATAGATTCATCAAAAATTTTCTCTATTTTCCCAGATTTTGCCAACGTCCATGCCCAATCAGTAATCAAAAGAAACGAAGAATTCGACGTATCAAGCACTTTCCTTCCGCTCATTACTTCAAGAATCACAATTCCAAAGCTGTAGACATCGCTTTTCTCTGTTAACTGACCGTAGAGAGCATATTCCGGTGCTAAGTAGCCATGGGTTCCGGCCACTCTTGTGGTGAGATGTGACTGGCCTTCCAAGCTTTGCTTCGCCAACCCAAAGTCTGCAACTTTTGCTTTCATTTCCATGTCCAGTAGTATGTTTGTGGTCTTGATGTCTCGGTGATAAATGGCAGGTTTCAGACCGTAGTGCAAGTAAGCGAGTCCTTTGGCCACGTCAAGGAGAATGTTCTTTCTCTGAGGCCAACTCAGTTGCGTCCTGCTGTGGTCGCCGGACAAATGGTCACTCAGGCTACCGTTGGACATGAAATCATAGACGAGATATCTCCTTTTGCCTTCCAAGATATCGCTTGTAACGCAGCAACCTCGAAGAGAAAGAAGATTTCTGTGTCTGATTTTGCTTATGATCTCAACTTCATTGGAGAATTCTTCATCTCCCTGTGAATCCAAATCTTGCATTTGCTTCACTGCAACCGTAGTTCCATCTGCTAGAATGCCTTTATACACAACCCCATAAGTGCCTTGACCAATGAAGTTCCTCTTCGAAAATCCTTTAGTAGCTCGTTCGAGTTCTGATAAGTTAAACCATTTTGCACCTGAGTTAGGCAACACGCCGGTTCTGAAACTGCTCACATATTGCTCGTGTGAAGCATTAAGCTTCTTCCTCTTGTGCCATCTCCTGTACCAGAGAATTAGTCCACCAGCAAGCAAAGAACCAACAGCCGCTCCTGTGAATCCGAAGACCACTTTTAGAGACTTATCTTTGCTGGAACTTTTGGATGTGTTGTTAGTTGCTGAGCCTGTCAATGGCAAGCCCAGCATGCAAGCAGCTGTTTTGGGATCCATTGGTCCAAGCTCATTAACAATTGCAGCAGCATACAAACAGGTGAAATAAAAGCATTTTGAATTGGCATCTGGATCTAAACTCGTCAACTGGGAGGTCACCTTTTGGCCAGCATCAAGACAGGAGCTGCACTGAGTTAATCCTGATACATCTCCTTTACAAGAAGTCTGCAATGGGGTGATTGGACCCACCTTCTCTGTCCAATCTTGGGTAGTAAAAATTCCAACACAACTAGAAGCATTACCAACAAATTGATTAGAGTTGTTGAAGCATAAAGGGACTAATGACGGATCAATGGACATAGCAGAAAGCCTGGTTTGAAAATCAGAGAGGCAAGAAGAGGAAGCATTAGCATCAGGCAGTTGAAACATAGAGGTCTCTCTAAGATGCTGAGCTATTCCCATGCCAAAGAGGCTAAGAAGAGTCAAACAGCAATGTCCCCTATCAGGCTTACGACACCCAGATGAATCCCATGGGATGGTTTGAACATAACTGAGATCTATGGGACAGGATGAAGAGGCTGAAATGGAACAAATGGAGTAAATTATGAAGAAGAAGAAAAAGAAGAAGGAAGAGAAAAGCTTGTTGCCCATTTCAGCTCATTTGTGCTAGAGGCCGAAAGTAATGGAGCAAAAGCATAAAGGAGAAGTCTATAAATTGGGCTGATGAGCAGAGAACAGGGAATCAATAATGGCAGGCAGCAGGTTCGTTGTGGTCAGAAGGCACGTTTTTGGATATGAGACACGCAATTAATAAAATTTGTTGGAGGAAGTAGGCCACTGTGAAGGGAAAGAGCCGGAAACTTCCAACGAGATTTCTCGGCGTCTTCTTGGACCAGTGACTGGCTGGATATCATAAACCTGGAATTCAAATAGACAGTTGACTAGAGCCACCCAAGTGGGCCAAAAAACAAGTTCATGATATTACAATCTTTCGGCCCAGTTGATTAAAAAAAATCCTAACATTTATTAGGAAAAAATAAAGAATTTTATAAGAATTTAATTAATTAAAATTTTTAAATCAATTCTCTTATCTAAAAAGAAAGAATATAATTTTTTTAATTTAAAATAAATTAAAATATTATGTAATTTTATAAAAATTTATTTAGATTTTTTATCATAAAATAAATAAAAGATTTGACTTTAGCGTATGAAATTTATAGTTTTAGCTATATTTATATGACTTAATATAAATATTATCATTTTTTTATTTTTTTTTATTTTTATTATTTGTTTTCTCCAACACTTGAGAAAATTTTGGCAAGAAACCTAACTCCAACTTGTTGCTATTATAATACTATTTCTAGCAGTTCTTTCAAAATCTTTTCATTCAAATCAATTTTGGTTCTGGCAAAAAAAAATCAATTTTGGTTAATGTAATTCTAGAGGAAATTCTCAATGTTTACAAAGACTTTTATGAAAAATTAGACGATTATGTTCATCTTCAATTATTTTTTTTTTTAATTTACACAATAAATTTTAAAATGGATAATTTAGCAATACATAATTTTCAAAATAGAGTTGTGAAAGATATAATTAATTGTCTAAATTTTTTTTTTTAATAGGCACATAAAATATAAATTAGTATGCCCCATTGAGCAAGATTGATAATAGGGTTCATAACATAATAAAAAAAATTCAATTTAATTTAATTAACTTACCCAATAATCAAATTAGAGAAGATTAACCATCGAATCAACCATTCTCATTTTAATTAAATGAAGAATACAAATCATGTGCTACAATAATATTATCTGATAATCCACTGAATGAACTCGCATTATAAGCGGTTTGAATTTTTCAGTCTTTCCATACCCACATCATAAAACCAAAATCAAAATCTAAGTACAAACTTGAAAATTTTTAAATTAGCTTTTACTTTGAATATTAAAGGAAAATACTTGGAAGGGATAGACAGAACTCAATCTCTTATATTCCTTTAACCTAGAGTATGAAGATCACTAATAAAGCAGAATCACATTTAACCTAGGGTATGAAGACACCAATAAAGCATAATCACACAAAGATGTTTGCATCCAATCACGTAAGAAGAACCTGTCATAAGATAAATAGAATTCCTCAAAAGAAACAAACATAGACTCTGTCAAAAGTTGGGAGCTAAATTTCATAACATCTTACACTATAAGCCCAAAAGTAGCGAAAACATATCAAAATAGAAAAAAGAACAACCACTAGAAGGTAAACAAACTCCTCCACCGGGTGAATCAATTCTTATCCTTTCCCTCCCACCGCCAAACGAAAGGAAATCGGTCAGGCCTAGCACTTAAGGCTTCTAGCTCCTCTCTTGTTGATGGAAGGATAGGGAAATTTATCATCGATGGAAAATCAACCAAAAACAAATATGTAAGCTCTTCTCCTATCCACGGTAGGGGAAGGCAACAAAAATACTAAATTTTGACCTCATTTAACATAAACTAGATTTATTGTCATAGATAAAAGAAATAAAATTGATTTAATATAATACACTAGACTTGACTTCTATGCCAAACAAATAAAAGAAATAAAATTGATTTAACATAATACCTATTAAGGAATTGATTTGAATTCAAAAGTTCAAATAAAAAAGACCCAATACTCGAATAGTTTACAAGTTATTTTGAGTATTATTTTAAATAGAATTCTAAGTAATTAAAAGTCAAATATAAAATTATTGTCCTACTAGAATTATTGACTCTTTCACTAAGTACATCATTGAATTTTCTATTAATTTAAATATAAAAAATTTTACTCACAAAATAGTCTTGTGTTTTTCTTATTATATATATAAAGAAAAATAATAAATAGAACTCTTTGGAATCACTTCAAAAAGGAAAAAATGCTTCCTCTTTACTTCTTCTCTCTCCTCTCCTTCTAAATATAAGTTTTTTTTATTAAATTTATACTTTTAATTCTTTAAGAAGTGTTTAAAAATGTTTAATAGTTCATTTTTATTTGTGGTATCATCTTTTTTTTAATATAAAATATTAACTAAATAACAATTATTCATAAAATTTTTGAAATATTTTTATATTATTTATAAAATTATTAAATTTAAATTTATTATTAAAAGTCTAGCCTTATATAATTTAACATCAAGCTATCAAATTCAATATGGTAAGACCATATTGGAGCCTTTCATTACTATATTTCCTATAAAAAAAAGTTATTTTTAAAAATACACCTTAGTTAAGTAATAACAATCCAAAGTGATTGAAAGCCTTTTTCTCTTTGATTTTTTCCAAAGGTTTTCTTCCTTTTCATTAGTGTTGGTGTGATCTCGGTTTTTTCAGCCCGATTATTTTTTCCTCTTGATGGTGCAGCCCTGCTCTCCCCTCTCCCGAGAATTGTAGATATTTTTTTTGTCTTTTAGATTTTTTTAAAAGACATGCGCTAGTCTTCCCTCGATCTATATTTTAATATTATATTTTTAGTGAGATTTCCCCTGCATGTTAATTTTCTTTGTTGATGGTTTTTGTGCAGGTTGAGGATGGTGGAGACTCTGCCTTCTTTGCCGCTTTTGGCTGTTGCAGAGTTAGATCTTATGGGCTCCGTCTTTTCTCTTGTATTAAATACTTAAAAGGACGTTAAGGTGCCACTTTTCATCGACCTCTCGGTTCTCTTATATTTATATGAGATTGAGATGGTCGGGTTCTATTTAGTCTATCAGTTGAATTTGTTTTTACTATCTTCCTCTATAATTGTACTTTTTTGTAGTCTTTATTGGCGTCTAATATCTCTTATAGCTTTGTGCTTTGATACTCTATATTTCGGTCTGTCTTTGATAGAAGAAGGCTCGGTAATGCTTGTATGGGCTAGTAGTTTCTCTTTCGTTTGGATCCCCTTTAGTTGGATCAGAGCTTCAGTTTATCTTAAAATTATGCTTTGTTTGAATGAGGTCCCTTAATTTCTGGATTGGACTTATCTTTATAGGTTTTGTTTAGTTTTTTTACTTTTTTCAAAAGCCTATCTTTATTGTATTTTATTTGCCAATAATGTATTTCTTCTCTTTGTTTAAAAAAAAAAATAACCATCAATTTTGAGACTGATTCAAATTGGTTAACTTAAATTTATGTATTATAAATTTAAATAAATTTTAATTTAAGTGTAGTAGTTTTCATGACCTCATCAATCTAATTTAAAATTAGACTTAGCCATATGAGTCTGACCTCTAATTAAAAAACAAAATCTCCCTTAAAGTTTTATCAATACATTTATTTTATTGCTTTTGCATAATCTTAATTATTTTAATAAAATCACTCAAATCTAATTTTATTTTATAAAAAATATTCTAACATGACATAATTAGATTTCCCAATAATTAATTCTCTCTTTTTTCATATTTTATGATGAAATTAATTGATAAGTATTCATTAATGAAATTATTTTATTTCAATAATTTTTTATTTGTTTATTAAATTTTCAATCAAGTTATAAAATATATTGATTGTTAGCTAGCTTGATTACTTCGACTAATTTTAATTTTAGAAAGAATTTTCTTTTCTTAAAAAAAAAAAGTTTAATTGTTAACCGTATGTTATTTTGAAAATTATATTATTGATTTGCAAAATATAATTAGTTTGACCGTGATAAATTATTTTTACAATTATAAAATTGCAGTTTTAATAGAAATTAAATTTTTTTAAAAAATTAATGTTAGAATAAAATAAAAGTAATGAAAATTTTCGATGCTAATTATTGAATTGCATATATAATACCATATTTATTTTTTGAAAGCTATATTTTAGCAATTAATTTAATGTGAATAAATTTTTTTATTTTAATATTTAAAATTAAAGTAAATTACATTATACTTCTTAAATTTTAAGAAAATTAACAGATTAATTTTTATATTTTTAAAATTGAACACTTAAATCTCTATATAGTCAATACATTCAAATTAGAAGTCTTTTCATTTTGAGTGAGCATTTAGTCGATTCAGTTTAAAATTAAACCGAATCAAATAAATTTAGTCTGTGAAAATCTAAATCAAATGATTTTAGATAAATTGATTTGAATTGAACTAAACTGATTCAATTTGATTTAGTTTAATTGATTTAATTTTTAATGGACTTTAATTTTTTATAATTTATTTTTAGTATTTTAAAATTTAATACTATAATCTAATCTCTCTATATTATTAAAAATAATATACTATTGTCACTAATCGATTCAGATTTACTATTTTTTTAAATAAAATCGAATCGAATTAAAATATTTAAATTTTCTGAAAATAAAAATTAAATAAAATAAAAAAGAATAAATTACAAATCAAAATTTTAAATTAATTTAATTCGGTTAGTATTTTTTTGTTTGAATCGGATACTGCCTACCTCTATTTTTATCCATAATTTCATTAGTATCCATAATTCCATTAGTCAACCGATTAAAAGGAGAATAAACATTTAAAATACCTGAAATATTTTTATAAACACTTAAATTCCTTTCAATATAGGGAATAATTTTATATTATATAAACTATACTTTGATTCCTGATTTTTAATATGATTGACATATAAATTTTTATATTTTTAAAATTAAATCTCTAGATCTCTTTATATTTAATCCGTCTAAAATTACGATTCTTCCACCCATTATAAATATTAGTTTAAAACTAGTTGATGGTTAAACTTAAATATTCTCCATAAAAATTTACTATCTACTTAAATGTTATTTATTACCACTGAAAAATAGTTGAAATTGTAAGTATTTTCTGAAAATTTTAAATTTATAACTATTAAAATATTTTTATGAATAGAAATTGAAAAACAAAAATAAAAATTAGTTAAATGAGATATTATAGATAAAAGTTAATGGGTTTAAGTGTTTTTTCAAATAAAAAATGGAGGAGCAAAATGCTTAAATCATAAAAGATAAGGACTGAATGATTATAGAGAAATTTAAGTTTATGATAAGGATTGAATGATTATAGAGGAATTTAAATTTATAATTTTAAAGATACAGAGACTATCCATTAATTATACTAAAATTTAAGAATTTAATTATAGTTTATCAATTTAAAAAGATAATAAAAATTTTACGATAAAAATAGATAGAATGATATCTAATTTGGACGAATAGATTATAGGGAAATGTAGCTGTCGATTTTAAAAATATAGAAATTGATATGTTAAATTTTAGTATTCATATATTAATTATATTAAAATTTAAGAATTTAAGTGTAGTTTATCAATTTAAAAAGATAATAAAAATATTTTTATATTTTTTATGATAAAAATAAATGAAATAACACGTAATTAGATTATGAAATGGTGTAACCGAAAATTTTAAAAATATAGAAATTGATATATTAATTATATTAAAATTTAAAAATTAATGTATAATTTAATTTTAAAATTATTATTTTGCAAAAAAATGTGCTGATACTAATCTAATAATGCGGAGAAAATCACGTTTTCAACCTTAGTTATTAAACATTTTAAACCTAAATATTATTTTAAGCTCATCTTGTATTGCTGATACTAATCTAATAATGCGGAGAAAATCACGTTTTCAACCTTAATTATTAAACATTTTATGCATAAATATTATTTTAAGCTCATCTTGTATCATGAAAAACATTTCAGATTTTTTTATTATCGAGATATTTAGATTTTATAGAATAAAAACAAATTAAAATCTAAAATTAATTTTTCTTTAGTTATCAATTTGCTATGTTAATTTCATAAAATTTTAACTTAATTAACATTAAATAATAAAAATTTGATAAAAAGATGAGTGGGAGCTGGTTTTTGTGGCCTCTCCTTACCATTCCTCCGTGGGTGGAATCTCAACTTCTTCGTGCTATTTTTTTAAGAAATTACTTTTTCATCCTTAAATTATGTAAAAAATAATATATACATCCCTCAATTTTTAAAAAGTTAATAGTTATATATTAATTCTACCAATTTAAAGTTTCATTTGTCTAACTTCATAATTGCTTTTAAACTAATGAAAGGAATAAATTCAATTAAATGTCTATACTTTTTTTAAAATTAAATAAGTTAAATTTTAAATTTTAAATTAATTAAACTTATATTTTGTTAATAATAAAATATTATTTTTATAATTTAAAATATACAAATTTAGTATTTTAATTAATTTAAAAAATATATAGAAATGATAAATAATTTTTAAAATTATAAAAATAATATTTTGATTAACTTTAAAAAATAATTTTTTTAACTCCACTTTTATAATTGGTTATTTTGGCTTGCGATTTTTGTTTAGATGGAGATTGAAAATTGAATTGGTTATTTTGGCTTGCGATTTTTGTTTAGATAGAGATTAAAAATTGAAAATTGAAAATTAAAGGAATAAAATTATATTCTAAAATTTATTCAGATGCATTTATCATGAAATTAAATCTATAAATACTGTAAATGCTTTGATTTGTGAATTTTATATTGAATAACGTCAATAAAAAAATAATTTTAACAAATTACATTAACATTTCTTTTAACACTATTAACTTAGTCACAAAATCAATATTTATTTCTAAATATGAAATAATTTTTTTTCTTCTAAAATAAAATTTAAAAAAAAACTCTTAAATCGAGCTGCAACTCAAAAAAAATACCTAGACCCGATGTTATCTTCTTCTTCTTCAGCATTGTTTTCCTTTTCTTATGGAAATTGTTGGCTACCTGATAGATTGGGTTGTAGCTGGAGATTCTTCTTCTTCAGCATTGTAAAACTTAGAGAGAATTAGGTTTTCAATGTATTTTGTATTCAATAATCAACTCTACTTATACAGTTCTACGTATATAGTAGTTATAGAGGATAACTATGAGAGTACAAGATTAGTATTAGAATATAACTAAATACAGCTAATTGAGAAGAGATAATATTAGTAGAATAACTTAATATTATCCGTAACAGCCCCCTTCAAGCTGAACTGCAGGTGACTGTAGTCTAAGCTTGCATAAATGAGATGCAAATAATTGTTGTCCCAATGGCTTGGTCAAGATATCTGCGATTTGATCCGCACTTTTGAGAAAACGAATAGAAACAATGCCTAGCCTTATTTGATCTCGAATAAAGTGATAATCTATTTCAACATGCTTTGTGCGAGCATGGAAAACAGGATTTGAAGTAAGATAAATGGCACTGACATTATCACACCATATTGTCGCAGAATGGGTAGGAGCATATCCAATTTCTCGCAAAAGAGAAGTAACCCACATTAATTCAGCAGTAGCATTCGCGATAGCCTTATATTCACTCTATGTACTTGATCGTGCTACTGTTGGTTGCTTCTTACTGGACCAGGAGATTAAATTTTCACCAAAATAAACTAGGTAACCACCTGTGGAATGTCTATCATCAGGGCACCAGCCCAATCACTGTCCGAATAACATTGAAGTGAGAAAGTTGATGATGGACGAAGCAGAAGACCTTGAGTGGCGGAACCCTTAAGATAACGCAACAATCTCTTGCATGCTTGCCAATGAATATTTGTGGCACAATGTAAAAATTGAGCTAATTTGTTGACAGCAAAGGCAATATCCGGTCTAGTAATAGTCAAATACTGCAAGGCCCCTACTACCTGGCGATATTCTTTCATAGAATCCAATAAAGTGCCCATTTCTTTACTGAGATTTGGTGTTGCTGCCATAGGTGTGGCACATGATTTGGAGTCTTCCATGTTTGTTGCTTGTAAGATTTCAGAGAGATACTTACTTTGAGAAAGTAATAAGCCATCTGATGTTCTTGTAGCCTCTACTCCAAGAAAATAATTAATCTCACCAAGATCTCAAATAGGAAATGTAACAGCCAATTTTCGAATAAACCAATCAATGAGTGATGACTTTGTTCCTGTGACAAGAATGTCATCAACATAGACAAGCACAAATATTTTATCAATACCATTAGTATAGATAAATAAAGAGTGATCTGCCTGTGTATGATGGAATTGAAGAGAGCATAGAAATTTCTTGAGCCTTTCAAACCAAACCCGTGGCGCCTGCTTCAATCCATAAAGAGATTTCTGAAGCTTGCAAACATAATCAGATTTTGTGTTATCAACAAAGCCTTTTGGTTGTTCCATATACAAATCTTCATCTAAAAAACCATAAAGAAAAGCATTTGAAATATCTAACTGACGCATTTCCCATCCTTTCGTTACAGCCAAACACAAAAGAATGCGAACAGTGGTGAACTTGACAACTGGGGAAAAGGTCTCTGTGTAATCAAGACCCTGCTGCTATGTAAAGCCTTTCGCGACTAAACAAGCTTTGTAGCGCTCAATATGCCCATTAGAGTGTTGTTTAATCCGATAGACCCATTTATTCTGAATAATATTTGCCTTTGCTGGTCGTGGTACCAATATCCAAGTTTGATTCTTCAGTAAAGCTGAAATTTCTTCTTGCATAGCATCACGCCACTCCTGTTGTTTATGAGCTTGCAAGAAAGTTTTTGGTTCCTGAAATGGCACAAATTGAGTAACAGATGCATATTTTGGATTTGGTTTTGGATTAGTCCTCAAAACCATTGAATGTGTTCGAATGGGAGGAATAGGTGAAGCAAGATCAGAAATAATTGGTAAACCTGTAGATGAGACAGATTGTAACAATGGTTCTGCAGAATGTTGAGAGATTAATGGTGATAAAGACTAAATTGGAGTGCGTGGTGAAGATGGAGTAGAAAAAGGAGATGTACCTGATGAAGGCAACGATGAAGATGGCGTTGTACAAGTAACCTATAGCCATGTTGGATCAGCTTGTGGTTCTTGCATATCAGCTGGTACTGTGAACTTGGCATAGGGAAATTCTCGAGGCACAAATCGAACATGCTTTGCCAAATACACTCGCCTTGTCTTAAAATCTAAACATCTATAGGCAGAATGAAAAGGACTTTGCCCAAGATACACACATTCAGTGGACCGGTAACTAAATTTGTGTTTATTGTAAGGGCGCAACAAAGGAAAAATACTATATCCAAATGGCTGAAATGATAAATAGTTTAGGTCTTTGGAGAATAGCTTAAAAAAGGGTAAAACTTTCTGCAAGACATCAGATGGTAAAGTATTAATCAACATGGCACTCTGTTCTATAGCATAATTCCAGTACTTTAATGGTAAAGAAGTATGAGCTAAGAGGGTAAGACTAGTATCTACAAGATGACGAATTTTTCTCTCTGATGTACCATTTTGCTCATGAGTATATGGGCAAGCAATCCTATGAACAATACCGGTAGCTTTAAAATAATGATTCAAACGTTGATATTCACCTCCCCAATCTGAATGAAAGGCTAATATAGGTTTGCCAAATTGACGTTTGATGAGCTTTTCAAACTGAATAAAAACATCGTACACCTCACTTTTATTTTTCAAGAAGTAAACCCATGTAAAACGAGTGAAATCATCAATAAATAGAACAAAATAACGATGACCCAAACTAGATTGCACAGGGGCAGGACCCCATACATCTGAAAAAACAATATCAAATGGTTTTTGACTTTGATGTTCCTTAGAAACTAAAGACATTCGAGATAATTTGCCTAAGCGACAACTAGAACAGGGACTCATTTCTGTATCAGAAACAATTATCTTATTTTGCCTAACTAAATCAGATAACTTGTGAAAGTTTGGATGCCCCAACTACCGATGCCAATCATCCATGAAAGAAGCTGCTGAAACTTGATTCGCCATAGGATGTGGCTTGAGTTGAGTTAACTTGTACATGCCATCTTCACTGGGGCCTTGCATCAGTGTTTTCTTGGTGCACTGGTCCTTTATTGCAAAATAATGAGGCCAAAATTCAAAGAAAACAGAATTGTCAGTGGTAAATTTTTGGACAGAGAGCAAATTTTTTGTAATTGCAGGAACACATAAAACACTATTCGGCTTAAGCTTGCAATTCGAATTAGAAACAAGACCATTACCAGTATGCGAAATGTGCAGCCCTTGTCCATTACCAACCAGTAATTGATCATTACATGAATACTCATTAATAGTATTTAATTGTTGCGGATTCGAGGTAACATGATAATTTGCAGCAGTATCTGGAAACCAGGACACAGAAGCAGAATCTGCCATGGAAGGAGCAGTCGGGTAAGCCATGGTATGCACCATATTTGCAACAGGAGGTCTATAAGGTCGAGAAGGATGATATCCTGAATAATTGCCATTATTATAACCAGATTGATTACCATCAGTATTGTTTCTAATAGTACCACGATAAAACCTCCGACGGCAATTCAAAGCAAAGTGATTGAGTTTGTTACAGATTTGACAAACCACACGAGCCTTTGAAGAATCTGAAGAAAAACTACCATTAGCAGTAGCAGTTGATTTTGGTGTAGGCAGAAGAGGAGTAGTAGAGGAACTCCCTCGAAGACTAAGATGAGCCATAGGTTGATGAAGATTATTAAGAAGCATTTCATGCACTACCAAGTGACTATGCAACTCAAAGAACGAAACTGGTGTAGGATGAAGATTAAGATTGGTGATAATCGAATGAAACTCAAAACCAAGATTACGATAGATTATCGCATTGAACTCAGCTGGAGAAAGAGGTCGTCCAGCCGCACCTAACTCATCAGCTAGGGATTTTGCTTTTTTTAGATAAGCAGAGACTGAGAGATCATTTTTCTTGAGTTCTTGAAGTTCAATATGTAATTGCAGCTGCCGATCTTGAGAGACAGCACCGAATGCATTGGTTAGAACTTGCCAAACTTCATATGAAGAATTAAGACCATATACAAGAGAATAAACTGCTTTTGTAAGAGAGGCTAGCAACCATGAGTGAAGCATCTGATCTTTGTTGAACCAATCCTTATATACTGGATTTGGTATAGGTGTGGCATCTGTAGCAGATGTGGGTATAGTTTTAGGAGGAGCTGGTTGAGAACCATCAATAAAACCATTGAGATCTTGAAAATTAAGGATTGGACCGAATTGGGTTTTCCAAGCTAGGTAATTATTGTCTTTTAATTTGATAGAAAACGAAGATGCAGAGGTAATTGATGGAGAGGAAGAAGAGGTGGAGGAAGATGAGGATAGTGGAACAAGGGCCATTATGGTGGCTCTGATACCATGTAAAACTTAGAGAGAATTAGGTTTTCAATGTATTTTGTATTCAATAATCAACTCTATTTATACAGTTCTACGTATATAGTAGTTACAGAGAATAACTATGAGAGTACAATATTAGTATTAGAATATAACTAAATACAGTTAATTGAGAAGAGATAATATTAGTAGAATAACTTAATATTATCCGTAACAAGCATATTTTTAAGTAGATGTGCATTACTGTATTAAACGCAAGTATCAAAGTTATAATACGACATGACTCATGAACAGTCCACCCTTATGATCTGTGATGAGTGATGACCATTGCCAAAAGCCACAATACATGACCAACAATGCGTAGGTGTTTAACAATACGACTTATGATAAAAAGAAAAAATAACAATACGACCCATAGACCCGTTGATCCATTTTCTCCTATTTTTCTTCTTTTAATTGGATCAATTAAGAATTTTTTAATTTAAAATTTATTTATTATTAAGTATAACTTCAGAAATCTAAAATAATTAATTTCATCTTTATTATATAAAAATTAATTATATTTATCATTAACTATAAATAAATAGTATAACAATCAAAAGAAGCACATAAATTTAAGTATTTTTATAAAGAATTTTAATTTTATATAGTTAAAATAATAGATTTTATGAAATATTTTTTTAATACATTTTATTTATATTATTTTATTAAAAAAATGAATCATAGTGATAATACTATTTTATTTTTAAAAAATTTCTTTAAATACCTATTAATATTAAGAATATACTTAAAAAATTAATAAAAAATAATTTTTTAAATATATATAAAAAAATAAAGTGAATAAAAATTATAAAACCAAAAAATTGTAATTTTTTAAAAGTAAATATTATTTTTTTTTATGACAGTAGTAAGGACAAGGGGCTGCGAGGTAATCGGCAACAAATTGAAAATGATGGTCTAAAATGTAATAACTTCTAAAGTTGAGGGACTACAGTTATAAATTACCCAACCTTATTATCACATAATACTACTACCTTAATGTGGGACAGCAAATGTTAGAAGTGAAGGGGCATACAATGTGGGCCACCACTCAAAAAGGCTTTGCTTCCACATTCACCCACCACCGCTTCCCTCTCTTTGACGCACAAACGCAGGGAGAGACTCGGAGAGAGACTCCGTTGAAATCAATATTTTCTCTTACACGATCCCGGAAAATTTTCTCCCTTCATTTTTCTCTATCATCCAATCCCGCCATTTATTTTCCTTCTCATTTTCATTTCAAACAAACAAATTTGTTAGGAGGGGAAAAACGTAACTAACTCTCTGTTTTAGATCTCCTTTTCGTTGCCTCAATTCTTCCAGTTTCATTAGCTTCCTTTACATTCTTATGTTCTATACATAGATCAAGCACACTCGTCCCTTCTTTTTTTTTTGTTTTTCTGAAAATTATTTTATAAACACTTATTTCAATTGAAGTTTTCGATTCGTAGCTCAAATATATTACTTCTTTTGTTTGGTTTCTTAATATGGACGAGTTTGGTGTCTTGACGGAGAGTTTTGGGTTAAAATCTCAAGGCAAATCGTCTCCGATGGCCGCATCGAGACGAACAAATAACACCTCCAGTGCTCAAACCCGAAATCTCGCTTCCAATTCAGCTTCAAACCAAAATTCATCATCATATGCTTCGACATCTGCCCATAATTCCAATTCCCTAAATGGGTCTTTTTTCAATGATAATGAAACTCTTTTTAGCAGTAAAAAACCCCAGAATTTTGGTGGTTTAGATGATGGGTTTGACATTTTTGGTGGTTTCCAAAGTAACTCAAGGCAAACAACTAATAATGGCGCTGGGTCTTCTTTCGATTACGATTCTATTTTCTCAAATTCTAATAACTTGAATGCTAAATCGTCATTCGATGGCGATATATTGAGCGGGTTAAACAGCTCGGGTTCCATTAGCACGGATGATATTTTTGGGACCTATGATTCTAAGCCAAAGCAGACCGCAACAATTGATGATTTCTTTGGGACCGTTGGTGGAAAAACGAAGAGTCCTAGTCGGAATGAATCTGTAGATTTCGATGATTTGATACCTGGGTTTGATTCAAGCTTCTCATTAAAAAAGGGGTATGTGACTTTCCTACGAAAATTTTATTTCACTGATTAGTTACTTGATCGATTTGTTTTACTTGTTGACTGCCAATGCTCGAGTTTGTTTATACACTTTTTTTTTACTAGCTGTCGGATTATCTAGGATTTTGATTGCTTGAAGAGACTGATCAAGTTGAATTACACATGAGAAATGCGATGCCGTGCATTATTCTGTTGGTTGTATCGAAGCAAATGTATGCCATTTTATTGTAATTTAATTTAATTTCTTATTTATGAACTTGCTATTTGTCAAGTTCCTTTTATTTGATGGATAATGATGTCGGGATCGATAGCTTTATGTGGAAGTTTGCTTGATTGAGTGGCTGGCCTAATACGCCATCATCATATAACATTATGGGGAATGTGTTGTGGTTTTCTCAATGCCTTGCTAGAGTCATATTATCGTTATTAATAGGACATTTAGGTCCATTGCTTGATGGAAATCACTCATTGCAGTTTGCATTGGAGTGAGTTTATACGTTTAGAGTCTGAGAGATATGATGCTTAACTATAAAGCATAAATATATATTGGAAGCTTTTTTGAATCCCATATTTTATAGCCTATCAGTTGTCTTTCGGGCGTTATTTGTGACTCATTCTCTCTGAATATATCTTCTATGGAATGTGCTATTTTGGTTCTTGGGGATTTTTCACTTAATCTTTAGCTCCCAGTGTCCTCCTAAACACAGTTTTCAAAAAGTGCGCTTCAAGCAGTTCACTAGGCTCCAACCCTAACACCTAATGCACCTAGATGCTTTGTCCCAAGCACAAGGCTCTATGAAGGCACACCTTTATTTCCACCTTCGGCAAGTAATTACATTGATAACAAGCCTCTCGACTCCAAATTTGCTGATCTACATCTACCACAATGCAGTATTGATGCCTAAAAAGTTCTCATAGTTAGTATCATTAGGATTTTGTGAATCGACTTTGATCTCTCTTCTTACGTCGTTTTCAATATTGTTTATTATCTTTCTCACCTTAATTGCTTTTGAGCCCTTGTATTTCTGGTTTGTCTAAAATTATCCTTTTTAAATACCATTGACAATGCTATGTGAGTTATCTATTACATTATTATTGTGATATTGTTTCTTTGTTATTATCTTTATTAGAAAAGAAATAACATGTTATTTAAGTAATTTATTTCTTGATTATTCCTTTAGAAAAGAAATTCAACATGTTATTTAGGTCCCTGCTTCTTGATTATCCAAAATTGCTTTTTTATTAAATTTTGTTTTTTGAGTTTCACCTCATTGAGACGTGTGCTTGCGGCTTCCGCCTAGGTTGCAGGATCCTTTGTGCTTTATTGTGCCTCGAGCCTTTAATAACTATGCACCTAAATATACCTCCAAATGTACCAAATGAGAAATCCCCGGTTGTTTCCTTCACATGTTTTGCTTGTTTTGAATTCGTCAACATAGTAAGGATGCATTAATTGTTTCGTTGTGAATAAACTAGTAAGCGATGCAGAATTTGATTGGGTAGCCTTCAAAGACTGCATTTATTGTGCTGCATGCATTTTGTATTTTCATATCCAATCACTATCTCGTATCAGCAATAACTTAAGGGGTTGTTTGTTGCTTCACTCAAAAACTCATAGATGGTGGTATAATTCCCTAAACCTTGATCTGGAGCAAGTTTTGGAACATGTTTTTAACTAGTCAAATGATTTCTTTTACCTTAAGCTTCCTAAAAGTATTAGTGAGTTAACTAGTCAATATAAAATTCTCTTCTAAACATTTATGTATGATCCATCTTCTACATTGTTATGGCACAATCTTGAGTATGAAAATTGATGCCTTTAAATATTGTTATTACTTTTTGGCATAGGGAAACTACTGGGATGAATAGATCAACTTTCACTGCATTAGATGACCCTTTTGTAGTATTAGAAACGACTTCAACCACAATGAAATCAACATCCATAGACCCATTGGAAGAATTCAGTAAGTTCAATCACTCGGGAAGCACAAAGCCCCCTGGTTCAACAAATGCTTCACCACTAAGGCCCCCTCCACGACCGGGGCAAGTTTTGAAGAGTAATAAAGGTTATTCTGCATTTTTAAGTACAAATAATGGTTTAATATGCAAGTGTTCCTTTTCTTATTCTTTTCATAACCTTAATACCAGTCCAATGCTTCATGATGCAGTTAAAGGTTCAAATGTGGCTTCCATAGATGAACTTGAAGATTTTGCTATGGGCAGGGTGCAGAATAATGCTGGAAGATCAATTCACCATGCTAGGGAAGTAAGTGAGAGACAACCTGCAAAAGCAACTAAATATAAAGAAGCTGAAGTTGCTGCATGGAAGAATCATGAAAAGAGTGCCAATGATCTAGAATCCTTTTTTAGCATGGGTTTTCGATCCAACAGTGTACCAAGGTCAAGGACTGCAACTGTGGTGAGAAAGTTGATATAGAAGTAAATGGTTTATGCAAAACCAGCAGCATATTTTATTTGATTCTGCTGCTTTTGTTAGGATCCTGTATTTGATGCAAAGATAAACAACAAAGGAGCTGCAGTAGCCCAGAGGAAGTCTAGTGGTGCCTCATCTGGCATAAGAAAGGCTTCTTCTACAACAAGTATAGTTGATGATTTTTCTTCATTATTTGGAGGTTGGTTCTAAACTGATGTTCATCTGTAGCAGTGCAGATTACCTTTTGATGCATCTCCATTCACTCTTAACATTTGACTATTGTTTTCAAAGATGCATCATTTTTTGGAGAATTTGAGGAAGTTGAAGGGGAAAGCGAAGAAAGACGAAGAGCCAGATTGAGCCGACACCAGAGGACCCAAGATCGGGTGGTGTGTGTTTTACCCCTTCTCACTTTTATTTATCTTTTCCCCTTAGATGTAACCAGACTTAGGTTTGGATAATGCTATGCTCTTTTTGGTTCTCGCATTATCTGAAAGGTATCTGGTTGCTGGGGTTTTTGACTTAAAGGTGAAACAAAAGTTTTCAATGACTGACAGAACTAAAAAAGAT
Organism: Manihot esculenta; assembly: GCF_001659605.2. NCBI lineage: Eukaryota > Viridiplantae > Streptophyta > Magnoliopsida > Malpighiales > Euphorbiaceae > Manihot > Manihot esculenta. The sequence goes on along the minus strand of NC_035162.2, from coordinate 13,115,798 downwards.
ATATAAGAAATTTGTTGTCCTCAAAGATTTTTTTCAGCACTTAATTCTTGTCATTAAGTGGTCATGTATCATAAATTTTGTTTGCTTCATCTGCTATAAATTTTGTATACGTAGCGTACTATACTGGAAGATTGCCCTTTGGACATTGCATTTTAGTATTTGGGTTTATAATATACATATAACCACAGTTTCATGTGGGTTTGTGAAACTGAGTTGTTCATATTCTCACTGGGATTCACATTTGGATTTTTGCAAATACAGGCAAAAGCGGTTGCTGATATGAACCAGCGTGACCTTCAAACTCAGCATGAGCAAGAAGAGAGGCGTGTAAGTGTTGCACTAAAATTATCATGATGCATGCAGTAGGATTTCGGTAGCGTGATTCTTTGAAATATTAATTGATTGTTTCTAACACATGTAAATATAAATGAGCCTCTACGTGTGCACACATGTATGCAGTGACAGACCGGGGTCCTTAAAATTTCAATTTTTAATTCAGTGTAGGTTAATGTGAGTATATTTTTATTAAACTCTCACGTTTGGCCTCCTGGGAAAAAAAATTCTAACAAAAGTTTAAGATGTCAATAGTTGTTTATTGACCCAATCTAATTAATGAGCTCATATTCTAAAAACTTAAAATGTTAATTTTTATTGGGCCAACTGATATAAAAAATTTCAGTGGATTATATTCTTTAAATTTCCTTTTAAGTAATAAAAAATGAACTAAAAAGAGAAAATCAGTCGTGGGTGAAACGCATTAAAAGATACCTAAGTTTAAATGTTATGTCTGTTTCTAGCTGTCTGGTCTTAAATGTAAGAGACTTTGCATCCGTAGCTAGCCCTCTACACCTAAATGTTGCATTCGTCATTACTTCCATGTTTCTCAGTTAAAGATGAGTAAATTTTGTCTATGCATATTAGTAATTTAAGTGGGCACATTGTTTTTTATTTATTCATTTGACCTAGCCATCGGTCCAGGGCTATGCTGAAACTGGCAGTCAGGGTTGAGAAAGGAGATGAACTGGAACCAGACTGTTGGGCCAAACTGCCAGTTCCGGTTTAGGGTTGAAGGGGGACTAAAACTAGCCCTCTTATACAAGGTTCAGGGCTGTGTTAAGCCCTTGAACCATTGACCTGGGGTCATCGGGGTTAGGTTTATGCTGAACCGGGCTAACTGGCCCCTAGCTAGTTCTAGGGTGTAGATTTGATTGTAACAGTCCATATTTGTCTATCTTCTGACCCCTTTTTTCTTTTACAAAATGCTTCTTGAATTCATATAGTATGATAGTTGTACGTGGTAACATTTTAATCTTAATTTGCAGAGGATTGCTGACAAAATGGATGCTGAGATAAAGCGCTGGGCTGCAGGGAAAGAAGGCAACATGCGTGCATTGTTATCATCGTTGCAACATGTGTGTCATACAACAGTTTCTTTTTAATTTATATCCTTTTCTGACTTTTTAGAATGTTAGCGTGCAAGAAAACATGGTATCAATTTCCCACATTGAAAGGATGTCTTGAATTAGAGCATATGAAACTTTGCTAACATGAGTATGATGAATTATTTGTCTTATATGCTAGGATGAGTCTAATGACAGTGCTAGACTAAATGTCCTATGAAACTTTTTTATTCTCTCGAGCTGGTTTGGAAAAGTTCGGGATTCATCACACCATTAAATATTGTAAATTTGAAGACCTCCTAGTTTGGCATGGTCTCCTATTGAAAAGAGGTGTTAGCTAGATAAGAAAGTTGTATTTGTCTGTTTCAGTCTCTATGCCTGATAAAAATAATAAATTCAAATGTAGTTATGGTATTAGCATTCAATAGTTTTGTCTGGGTTTAATATTAAGTAAGTTGCTCATTATTAAGGCTGAAAGTGTAACATGAACCAAAATAATCCTCATAAGAACGGGTCTTAAGGTTCAACACCTGACTTGTGCTTTTGTTTATTGTCTTGGTACTCTTGAATAAATGTTAAATGTTGCACATATGAGTGATGACATCTTCAACTCCATAAATACTGAGAAGAATTTTGCTTTTCTTTCCGCAAGTCCTATTTTACAGATTTCTTGATTTCTTCAACACTATTTAAAGCTCACTTTTCCCCAGAAGAATCTAAAGAGGGGTATTCTCCATCTTGTGGGAATGTACCCTTTACTGAAAAATTTGGTGTGTGCACGTGCCTTGAGGTCTGTAGAGAGAGTATGCTTGCTACAAACATTATTTCTATATAAATTTTATGTACTGGGATCTTCTAGTTCTTCATTAAATTTAATCTTTTGAAATATGTTGAATTATTTTCAGTTGCTTTAAAACTTTGTGTCGTCTTAGTTTTGCAGCTGATCTTGAATGTTGAAGAATTTAACCTTCTTTAATCGCATAATGTTTCATACTGTATTTATATACCAATGGATGTACTTTAATTGAGCAATTATGATTTATGACCAGGTGCTTTCCCCTGATTATGGATGGGAGCCAGTTTCATTGACAGATTTGATTACTTCATCCTCGGTGAAAAAAGTTTATAGAAAGGCAACATTATGTGTCCATCCTGATAAGGTTCAGCAGAAGGGTGCCACTCTTGAACAAAAATATACAGCGGAGAAGGTTTTTGATATCCTCAAGGTACCGCTTTCATTTTTTAAGTATACGAGGCAAAAATGCTTTACATAGTCTATTGTGCTTGCTTTCTTGCCCTCTTTATTTCAAGTGCAACTTTTTGAAGGCTACATCTTGTTGCCTGTTGCTCTTTCTCATTTTCTACTGTGTTTTACATCAAAACAGGAAGCTTGGAACAAGTTCAATAAGGAGGAACTTTCTTAAAAATCATTGATGATCTGTGTTGTTGATATTCGTGTGGCGCAATTTGGCAATCTCAGAATTCTCTTTTCAGGGAACATGATGCTTGCGCAGTTCCATTCTTCAGCTTCAGGTGCAAAGTGCTTGCATTATGACATGAATTCCATTATTGTGCGACACTTTGGTCCATGCAAAGTGATATTCTGATGATCAGGAAAGAACTTTCTTGTTTGTGTATGATGTTGTATATTAAAAATCTAAACATTACGCGTTACAACAATCATGTAACTGTCCCCCAGAGTGGGTTCAAACGGCCAATGCATTTGATGTTGGCGCTCAGGAGCTTTATTGTGATTCTTTTTTTTTTTGTTTGTTTGTTTGAAAGGAGGAAAGCGGGTGCGAGATGTTCTTTTTATTTGTAATAATGGTTCTCTTTGAGGCTTCATGTACTGGATCACTTGTTTTTAATGGTTGTCTTTGAAGCACAACGGTATAATTCTGTGATTTGGGCTGCTGATGGGTTATCCAACAGTGCATTATTAGTCTTATATGATGACTATGATCGTAGCGGGCTTACATATAATTGATAGGTGAGATAGGATGATAGGATTTCTTCTCTTTTAATAGGTGGTTAAGTATTTATTCTAGATATGGAGATTTTGATTAGTTCTCTCTTATCTCTATGTTCGGTTTAAATTTAGATTAGTTAAAGGCAGTTAATTTCAGAGAATGGATAGGTGAGGGAAAAAAGCCATTGTCAAATTAGTGAAGCTTTTCTTGCTTATGAGATGGGATAAAGCCTGTTAAGAAGATAGGTGTTATGGTTGGTGAGTTGGGGCTTATTGAGAATGCTCGGTATGAAAATTAGGGTTTAGGTATTTTCCAGTAATAAGATTAGGGTTGCAGGGCATTTGTTTGATGGGTTATCAAACAAAACGAATACAGAGACCACCTACAACAATAGTCCATGATGATTTATCGAAATCAGAAATTCATTATGTCGATACTTTTTCATTCTGAATTTTTTTGTAAGAAAATAAATTTTTTTTTAAATGGGAATTTTGGGAATTTTTTTAAGAAAATATATATTTTATTTTAAATTGAGATTGGAAGAGTAGAATTCGAGACTTCTCAGATTTAGTTAGATGCACTTATTTCCAGATTAAGTATATGAATGCAAGAAAATAAAGTTATTATTTTAAGCCTATGAATACAAGAAAATAAAGGTATTATTTTAAGAAAAGAGGGAATTTTTTTAAAAGAAAAAATATTTTTTTATATTTTAAGATATATTTTATTTTTAATATTAAAATCAAAGCCAAAAGAAAAGTAAAATTAGTAGTTCATATACATCCAGACTTTCCCACAAACGCTAGTTCCATCATAAATTGGTCCAATGAATCTTCACCTTATTGAGATGAATTTGAAGTGGATTTTCTCTGCAAATTCAGTTTAAGCATCCGAAATTTCACATGCTTATTATTAATTTCCAAACTCATTATTGCTCCACTAAATCACCATGCCATGCCCAAGTCAAGTTTTCCTACCATATCCAATTTGACATTTGCTTCAAAATTATCCAAACTTACAACTCCCATCAACAGGACACTTCCAAAATTTATATAATCCATCTTCATCAAAATAATGAAAATCCATTTAGAAGGGGATTTTTAAAATAATGAAAAGTTTTTTAAAATTTAAAAATATTGAATTTACATTTAGAAGAGTTGAGGTTTTTAAAGTAAAGTTTTTGAGGTTTTTTAAAATTTTTAAAACCTCCTATTCCAATCCATTAAATTAATGGATGGACAAAATTTTCTCGTAAAAACTTTTAAATAATTTAAAAAATCTTCTAATCTTACAATATTAAAATTTAAAAATCATAAAAAAACCATAGCCCAGAAAATTATTTAGTGGGTGTTAGCTAAAAAGAACATATGTAATTAACACTAAACTTTTTTTAATTATTGTTGTTTTGAGTGGACACTGAAACTAATGATGGTTGTTCTTGGTTTGACATTAACTTAATGAAATCTCCTCATTTCTCGGAGAATCTTCTCAATTTCTGTACTTACCAAAAAATAAAAAAAGTATTTTTTTATATATATATTTTAGTTAAATCTTTTATTGAATTGTTAGATGGGAAAAATTAAAATAAGTAAATAGGAAAGTTATGCTCTTAGAAATTAATCACAGCACCACCCCACTGATAGAAAGCAAAGCACAACTGGTAAAAGAATTACTAGGAGAATCTTTTAGTGGTGTCCCATGATAACGACGGAGGGCCCCTCCACTTGCCGCCGTAGATGGTGGCCGCCTTCCCACTAAACTCCTGCGCTTAATTTCACCACCACTTATGGTATCTAAAATAAATTGTGTAAAAAAAAAAGTTGTATTCATAAAAATCACATATTATACAGATGCTATAGCCAAGGATTTTTGTTTTAACATAAAATAAATAAATTATTTTATTTGTTTAATTCACGTGAAATTAAAAATCTAGTATAAACTTAAATGAATTTTTTTTAAAAATTCATTAATAAGAGAGATTTATTTATATAGTTATAATTTTGTCTCTTTTGATAATTAGTAATATTCACTATAAATTGTCTTTTAATATTTAGAAATTTTTTATTTAGCTAATTATTATCAAAATAACCTACATTTATTTAAAAAGTTGATATTGACCGATAACCGCCGGCTTCTGACATTCAGACTGAAATCAATTTTGGAGAAGGAAGCGAATCTAAAATATAGTAGAATTTATTAAGCAGACCGATCCATCAGTGCATCATTCAATCCGTGATTGAATCAAACCGGACTAATCCAAAGTTTGGATTCTTCAGAGGAGATTCTAGCACCGGTGATGTGACAGAGAATAGGAGAGTAAAACCGACAACGCACCGATCCTATTAGCATGTGCGTCAGAGGAGAATTAAATGGCCGCCTAACGAGTATGGGCGAGCAAGTTCATCCGTATGTATGGATCTATCTGACTGAAATAAATAATACTATATTATGTGGTAGTTATGCATCATTAGAGAACAAATAAAAAAAAATGATAAAAGAGAATATGTGACTTCTCGGACCAAGTTTACATACTCTTAAAAATTATATTTTCTCTAAATATCAGAATATCATGACAAATAGGGAGATGAAGTATATTACTTTTCTTTCCATCAAGAATGTTTTGTATTATCTTTTAAAGAAAAACAACTGACAAGTTGCAAAGAGAGACAAAGGAGCAAATTTAGTTATCCTATTGATAAGTTGCAATTCCACTAGCACCACCTTCACATCAAATTTTCAAAGGGATGTGGTAGGGAAACTGTAGGACTTAGAGAATCTTTTTCTCTGAGTCTAAATCTCACAGTGCAAATTTAGGAATCTATTGCTTTCATCATTCTAAATTCAATAAGATTGTTTCTGCTTTTGCTTTTACTATGACCCATAAATCATCCTTCCTTTTTCCCAAATTATTTCCCTGCATTAATGGTAGGATGGTTTTGCAGTTTCAGTTGCAAGTTCCAAAGGAGAAATTTCCACTTGTTGCTACTTCAAATCAGACTCAGATCTACCTTCTTAATGGTCCCTGTCTAGCTATTAAATCTCTCTACCATTAAACATACTCTGCAGTTACGGATCTACCAGGGTAAAAATAGAGGTAAAATTCCACGAAAATTAAATTATTTAAATTTGAATTATTTTAACAATATTAAATTTAATTAAAAATTATTTTAAATTTATTTTAAATTACTAAATTATCATTTTCCAAAAAAAATCAAATTCCTTTAATTTTATATATTTTAATTAATAATTTAAATAAAAAATATTTTTCATTTAAAAAATTTAACATTTCTAAAAAATATTTAAATTTTATATTAAAAATATATATAAAAAAAATTATAAAAATAATATTAAAATATATATAAAAAAATTATAAATATTATTATAAAATATATATTTTTATATTAAATTATTTATTTATATAAAAAATTTAAATAAAATATATCTTATAAATAAAATTTAATTCAATCTAAATCCGTAATAAATATTATTTTTTAAAATCAAATTCATTTCAAACTTTATTATAATTATTTAAACCTGTCATATTATTAATATTCAGAAATATTCTGTTATCATCCTACGTAAAAGGAAACTGTTACCCTCATAAAATTTTAATTTGTAAATAAGAATATATATTATATTATAAATATATATAATAATCTCTTTTTTTTTTTAAAGTAAGAATTGTGAAAGAATTGGCGGCAGGTTGTCCAATAATTCGTCTCAAAATTGTCAACATGCACTTGTAGTAAATCCATGCTTGAAGAAATCCAATATAGTATTCATTGGTTAAAAAACAAAAAAATCATGCTTGTGGAGTTGGGTTAAATCGAGAATGTCAATCGCCGAACGTAAGTCGGAGCAAGAGATTATAATTAGAAATATAAAGGGTAGAATACTAGTAAAAGTTAAAATATTAAATTTATTTTAAATTTTATTATTATTATTCGAATAAAATATAAATTCATTTAATATTATATATTTTAATTGATAATTTATATAAAAATATTTTTTATTAATAATTTTTATTTAAAAAATTTAATATTTTTTAAAAATATTTCAATTTTAATTTTTAAATAAAAATGTATAAAATTTTTTATAAATATTATTATAAAATATTATATTAAATTAATTATTTATATAAACGAATATAAATTCTCTGTAAATAAAATATAAATCTAATTTAAATATAATTGTCTAATATGGAAAATTTTTTTTCCAGTTAAAGAAAATCTAACTTATATATGATTAAAAAAAAGGTAAAAAAAAACAGAAAGAAAGAAAAAAAAAATCTCCCCACTGTTCATAACTGGACCATCATCTCATGATTTATACACATCTAGCTCTCTGACAGATTGGATACGATCAGCCATGGTTCTGCAGCACCTCAACCTCTGGTCCTAGCTCGTCCTGTCCTTTTATTTATTTATTTATTTATTCCAATTTTTTTTTATTACTGCTGATTTGAAATGTGCACTTTCAATGGCGAGAAGGAAGATGCCTTATTTGCCATAGCATTCAAGCAGAACCATTGAAAAAGATCAAATAAAATAAAATAAAATAAAATAGAGGAAGCTCTTAATTGATTGAAACAATTGAACAATTATTTCTTCAGAACAGCCAGCAATTATTATTTGGCAGGACTTGAGTAACGCAGACTAGAAATTAAATTTATTAAACACAAAGTCTATGCAGAAATTCTTCAGATTTGCATTGAAAATAGGAAATTAGCAAGAGACTCATGCTTTTCTTCTTCAACTTATGTTACAGACATGGTCCCACTTCAATTTCTGTTTCTTTCTTTTTGGAGAGAGAACAGAGATCAGAAAGCTACATCGAAATTGACAGAACCCTTTAAGGGCTTCATATGAACATGAACAAAAACTAAAAAACTAGCGTTTTGATTCTTTCCCCATGTTTCTGAAATGTTCATTAATGGTGTTACCAAACAACTTGTGTTGATTTAGTAAACCGTCTTGAAGGGCTTCACTGTCTTCAGATCACCAACAACTCCAGCAATGGAGCCAGCAGCAGCTGCTATGGTGATTATAAGGCAAGCTGCACTTAAAATTTGCAGACAGAGCCATCTTGTGCTCCACTTTGGAATCTTCTTCTGTGATATGTACATCTCAACTGGGAAATACACTGTTAACGGCCAAAATCCTAAAGCTCCGAGAAGACCAACTATGTCGTTAAAGAAGGGAAGGAGCATAGAAATTACAGTGGTCAAGATCACAAAAATGGTCCTAAAAACCATTCTGAAGAGGTTGAGGTTGTAAGAGCGAGAACCAGGAAGTGGGAGTTTGACATCTTTGGTAATAAATTCACTGTCTGGGAATCTTTGTGCTGCTGTTTTCTCAATGAAGGCAAAGAGAGGTTGGCAGTAGACTTGATATGCACCAACAAGGTGGATCACTATGGCAACATTGGCAATGTCTAGTAGCCAGTATGGGTTATAAAAGCCGAAGCCTGTGAGAAGATTTCCAGGAGACATGTCTCCAAAGGCAGCGTAGCCAAAGCAGCCACAAAGCATATAGAATAGGGTGGTCACTGAAACACTTATTAAACTTGATTTCTTCATTGTCTTGGCTTCTGATGGTGGAGATCTGATTGTGTCCTGTCAAAGGACAAGTTACACAGACATCAGCTTAAAATTCAAAATGAAGGGAATGCAAATATAGGTTGTTTGCTTAAAATTATACCTGAATTTCGATGAGAATGAGGGAGTAAGAATAGGCAAAGGCAATGTCACCAAGTGCTTGGAAACTTCTCCATATCTTCTGGGTTTCAGTGACGGTGCCGATGCCTATTCCAGTTACACTTCCTTGAAATTTTCCAGCTTCTGCAACTTTAGCAATTCCAAGTCCAAGACCAATTGTTGAGTAAGCGAAGGACATGACTGCAGCAACAATGGAAAGCCACCACAGCTTTTCAAAGTCAGGAATTTGAGAGAAAATAATCTCCGCAATTCCAAATGCTATCATGTAAGGATTGGCATTCATATGACATGGATCTTTGCCTCCTGTCTTGTGGAAACAATTCGACCTTTTCACAGCCCTGTTCCATTATAACCCACAAAAATTAAGAACACCCGAAAAAGGCAAGAAATAGAACCACCCCAAGGGAGAGAGAACTCACATCATGCTTATAGATGATGCTATTGTGTAACCAATGGCGACGCCGAAAAGGTTCAAATACTGGACATATCCGCATATCTTAACCATACCACCGCCTGAAAATGGTTAAAAATCAGTGTAAAGCCAAGGAATTCTGAAAAGAACCCAAAATATGGAGAAAAAAAACCGAAATTGTACCAAGATTGGAGCGAACAGCGTCCATGTAAGTATAGTTCCTCTTGCCATTGACAGGATCACCAGTTCGGTAGCAGGCACAGAGCAGAGTCGAAGTATAGTAAGTGACGAAGGAAAACAAGAACATAACAGCGGGACCGGCGATCCATCCAAGCTGAGCGACGGCCCAAGCCAAGGACAGAACACCAGACCCAATAACAGCTGTTATTATGTGAGCACTCGCAGTCCAAACGGTTCCTGGTTAAAAAAAATGGAAACACCGACAGAAAAAAGAATCACAACCCACTTTGAGAACGCAACAAAACAAGAGAATCGTAACAAATAGAGTTAAAGAAATTTACCAGTGCGCTTGGGGCGTCCATCATCATCAAACCACTTGGAGCCACCTTGAGAAGGCATGTCAACAGCGACACTGAAAACCTGTGGAGGAAAATGGTTCTTTGTGGCAGCGTTCTCACCCATCTTTGTTTCAAGAAAGATTTCAAACACAAAGGAACCGTAAGCACTATGAAATTTCTGTCAACTGTATAATAATTTTCTGGAAAGAACAGTAATATATATACGAAAGAAAATGGTGGGTCTTCTTCTGGTCTCACTGCACCTCCCCAGAATCACAAAAACTCGGACGGATTCTCAGAAACTTGTTTTGTTTTTGCTCTATTCTTGAAGAAATGGAGAGATAAGAAGAGTGTGCTTATAAATAAGAGACGCTCTTTCTCAGGGAAGGCAGTGAAACTGATTGAGGGATACAAGAAGAGGAAATGAAGCGAGGTATATATAAGAGGCGAGGAGAGTGTAAGACACGTGTGAGAGTAACGCGGATGTCAACGGTCTACCAGATTCAGCCGCTGCCTTCACTCTCTTTCTCTCTCTGATCTCTCACAGTCCCTATAAGCTATAAACTCTACCCCACATCTCCACTTGCTCTCTCGTTCTTAAGAACAATACGTAATTGCTCTTTATATATTAATAAATATTTGTTATTATGCTTCTGCCCAAATTTAAATTCAAAAACATCGGTTCTAAATCAGCTGAAGGAAAATTTTATTTTTTCACTTTCTAAACAGTAAAAGAAAATTCCTTAACCACCTAAGAAGTGATGCTAGCTCCTGGAGATCCATCCATGGAGCTTAACTGTGTAAAAATGAACTTTTGTGTAGGCTAAGCATGAATAATCCAGTCAAGATTTCTGGGATTACTTTTGTTTCTTAGAAGAGTGCTTCATGTTTTTTTTTTTCTGCAATAAATATATCTTTTATACCATTCTAAAAGCAAAAGGGTAAATATATAAAGAGTAAATAATTATACTTTATGTTAAAGTGTTGAGATTCTCTTAGTCACACCTTTATAACTATTCTCACCCAGATAGAAAATAAATATATAATTAATTGGTAAATAAAGTTTATTACAGTCTGACCATTTATTATGTAATAATTCCTTAAGCTTAAAAAAAATGAAGAAAAAGAAGGTGAATAAAGAGTTTACCTTCATGATTACTCTCCTCTATCAGTGCAAGAAGTACAGGAGAAAGCTAGGAAGCAAGCAAGCGAAGATATGTGTTAGAAGAAGAAGCATAGGTTCTTTATATAGACAGAAGAAAGAAGAATGTCTGAAAACAACAAATGAAACTAGTGTTTGAATTCAATAGAAAAATCTCTCACGTGTATAGCTTCTCATCCATCCTTATTGTTTGGGAATTAGGTTCTTCCCCTCTATCATATACAATCATTCATTCCATTAAAACATATAAATTTTTATTATCAGTCAAATTTTGATTTCTTTTTAATTAATTTTTTTTAGTATTTTCTTAAAATAATTCAGACATAGTGTGTGACCACTTAAACATATAATTATGCAGTATTTTTTTTAAAAAAAAAAATTATTATTATGATTATCATTGATGGGTGGACAACTAGTATCTAATTCTCTCATCTTTTGTTCCCAATGAATGTGGAAAGAAAGGTTATTATGTAAAGACACACTTCACTCTCAGATACTGTCTTAAGTTTTAATTTATTTTTTTTAAATAAAATAAAATAAAAAATTATTTGGCATGTAGTGGATCTGATCTCTCTTTCAGTGGAAAGATATGAGTACCTTAAAACAGTTCAATGTACATTTGAGCTCCACTTCCATACTTTCATGCTTGATGCTGTTGGACTGTACTTAGATTTTTTTTTTCTGTCCTAATTACAAATTTTAATATCTCTGCTTATTATAAAATTAATAAAAATTTATTTTATTAATAAATTATAAGTATTGCTAAATCTAAAAAATTATATTTTAAATTACTTTAAAGAAAAAAACCCAATTTGTTGGTGGATTGCATATGTAACTGGTGTGTTTTAGAAAATTCTAGGAAGTGAAATCATGTGGTCCCAACACGTGGCAACGAGAAGAGATGAACACGTAGGGAATTGTAGGGAGTCCCTTGAATTGAGGAATTAATAACGAAGGTAAGAAGAAAAAATAAAAAGGCATTATCAAAAGTGATAAGTTTAAAGGCATATTCTTAAATTGATTAATATTATTAAGTGTATTATATTGGCTGTCTTAATTTGTAGCAATCACTAGATGCAAAAATCACTTATATGCTTTTTGACCAATCCTATCCCTTCTCAATTAATTCTCTATCTCCATTAATTCATTTTCCCATTTCCAATTATTCCTTTTTCGATAAGCTTGCATTTTCCTTTCCCTTCCCTTCCTCATACATCAATGTTGCCACCAACAATTTTGATATTATTATCACACACGTCTTAAAAAAAAATTAATTTTTTATAGATGTGTGTCAGAATCTCTTTTCACACCAAACAGCCATTAATTTCTTTTGGCGTGTATAACTATTCTCCATCGTATTATTGAGTTGAATTATTTTCTATTTGATCTAAATTTACGGTGAATCTAATCTGTCTCCCGCATTCAAAACTTAAAATACTGAATCGATCTGTGTAAGGAAAGTTTGATGAGTTTTAAACTAACATTTTTTTTCTTGGATTCGATCTCATGCCAAAAAAAGAAAATTCAGCTATCATCGGATAATAAAATAACTTATTAGTCTATTTTCAATCGACTACAATTTAATTTAGGGTAAATTATATATCTGTTTTAGTATTTATTATTAAATTTTCATATTAACATAAATTTTAATATATATTAATAAATTATTTATAATTATAAAATAAATATAAATATTATAAATATAATTTAGATATACAATAAAAAAAACTTATTTTTATTAATAATCATATTTTTAAATATTATATGATAAATTATTAATTTTATATATATTTTAATAGTAAATAAATTATACGATTTATACCTTTATTCTTCATTTTATGTATAAACAATAATATTTAAATATAATTTACTCCTTGAATGTTTTAACCGTAATTAATAACCAGTAATTATTAGTTACTTGTAATATTTACTAGTTAAATTTTCAATACAATACCTCATAATTTTTTTTAAATGAAAATTCAAACTACAGCTTAACATTTAAATTATATATTATTAATAAATATTTTATTATTTTAATAGAAGTTAATATTTTCATTTTGTATTAAAAATAGTATAATTAAAAAGTTAATAGAAAATTTGATTTTTTAATTAAAATAATTTTTAATTTTTAATCTGTATAAAAAAAGTAAAAATGTATAAAAATTATAAAATTAAAGGAATATATTATATAAATTAATATTATTACAAAATATCAGACACAAAAGTGTGTGTATATATTTCTGCTAATTTAAAATTCAGTGAAAAGGGAAAACTTAATGTTATGTGCTACTTAATTAGTTGTCGTTTGATGCGAATTAATCTTTTTAAGGTAAATAAAAAATATAAAGCAAGATTCTATCTCTTTTTTATTTTTTATTTATATATATAATATTAATAAGCTTTTGTTGATGGAGCCTGAGAGATTATGTCTTAATTAATAAGATTTGAATTCCACATGGAAGTCTTAATTATGAAGAAATTTTATTATTTAATTTTTAAAATATTAAAAAATTTATTAACTAATTATTTTATTATTATTTAATTTTTATAGTATAAAAATAATTAAGATGCACTTGAAAAAACATACTAAAAATAAACAGAGCGATTTAACAGTTTTTATTGTTGTACTAACTGCAAGCTAATTACCGAAATGGACATATTCAGTTTGAGTCAAATTCAAAAGGAGGCAGTTCCGAATAAATTATAAAAAACAAATATAATAAATGGTGATGATGTACACATGAGAGAAAAATCTTGAAGTATGAAACCCAACATGACATCATCTTGTGCATGTTCTTTGTATGGTCTCAGCTGAATTTCTTTGACTCACCTGCTTCTGCCTGAATTCTCAAAACCCTACCTGAAGTTGATGGATCTCCCACAAAGATTAATCATATGCTTTTGGCCTTTACACCTAGCAATTACTCCCATTTATTATTATTAATTTATTATGATTTACAAAAATTAATAAAAAAATAAGAATAATTTATTTGATTGGATAACAATTAGCCTACAATTGTTTACCAAAATGAAGGCAAAAGAAGTGAAGATTTTTTCCAGCTTTACAACGCAGAGATTGATTATGCAGTTGGGATTTGCACATTTTGCTCTTACAAACTGAGAAAGAAAAATAAAGTTATAATTACAGGACAGAGATAGTAATTTATTCTTCAGAATCATGAAGAAAAATGTTAATGTCTATCCAAAGAGAAGAAAATGATAATATCCACAAGGTGTCCTCCCTTGACAATGTCCACAATATCTATAACTCTATAGTCAAACCACTTGCCTTGCTCTATGCATCCTTTCAACAATTATTTGAATTAGAAAATCAACTTTCCAATCAATCCATCCACCATTTTGTAAATATTTCAACATGATTCTAGACAAAATATGTTTCTTTCCATTCTTTTATGTATATTAAGATATAATTTCAGATAATATATTATAATAAAATAAAAAAAATAACGATAAAATTTATTTATTAAATTATTAAAAAAATGATCACTAAAATAAATTATTGACCGCTTACCAACCATTTAAAATATCGATAATAAAATTATCGATGGTTTTTCTCATAGTTATAATTTCACTTCTAGGACTATTTTCTTATATATATTTCATTTCTCTTATAAATATATACTTATTTTTTTATGCTTTCAATATATAAAATTAATTATTTTACTTATAATTATGCTTTTCTTAATTTTTGCTTTCAATATGACTAATCAAACAATTTAAATTATATTTTCATTTAATTAAAATTAAATTATTCATAATAGTATAATTTTTTTTATTGTGTTGTTGAAATCACCATTTGAAATAAAAGCAAGGTTAGGTTTATGTTGATAAAAAAGAGAGAAGGAAAGGGAAGGAAGAGATACAGGAAAAGGTTTTATAAAATTTGATTATCCGGTAATAAAGAGAAGATGTGTATATTTCATTTTTATATTATAAAAAAATAAATTTAAATAGTGATTTTTTTATAAATTTAACTAATATTAACTAATTAACAATAAATTTTATAATTATAAATTTAATGAGAATCTCCTATATAATATTTTTAACAGTAATTTAAAAATTACGAGAAATTTAACTAAATATAAAAATAAATTTTCTATGATTTTAAACCGTTATCATATAATAATAAAATATTTATTTATGAATAAAATTTAAATAATTAAATATTAAAAATTATTAAAATTTATCATGTGATTCTATCGTATCGTATAGTAATAATGCATATCATATTTGTCATATTAATTTATATAGTTTAATTTGATATTTTAAAATAAGGTGTGAAAGGAACAAGATGACGTGCATGCTTGAGCGACCAAGTTATTAAAATCAAATATTAATACAAGAAGAAAGGATTGACTTTCATGTAATTACCATGACATTTGGGCCAACTAATTTAATTAATAAATTCCCTTGTGCGAAAATCGACACCGCATGATGTCCTAACCTGTGACTATACAAAATTAATTCAACTCCAACCTATTAGTAAATCCAAATTCCTAATAATTTCAATATTATTTGATATAAATTTATTAATAAAATAATTATGTTATCCATACCAATTAAGATTTATAATTTGAATATTAAATTCTTTGCGGAATCTTTACTATCTTAATTTCAAGAAATAAAATAAAATAAATTTTGTGTTGGGCTACAATTATTCAAGCAAGTTGATAGCCTCATGTTCGGTTTATTTTGAATTTTTGATTTTCAACGTCCTTTTGGCCCATTGGATTTTTATGATTTATTTGGAGAAGGAAGACCTTAAGAACTCTTGTCTAGAGGTTTGTTGACTCTTAACCTCTAAAAGTGCATTGCTGATTAAATTATTTTATTTTATATTTTAAATTATTTAATATTTTAAATTAATGAAAAAATTAAACGAATGAATTATTTTTCTTAGTCACTAAAACAATCACCATCTACTAAAATAACTGAAGTCTTCTCGAACATCTTGATCTTGATTTCTTGAAAACATTAATAAATTTTATTATTTAATTTTTATAAACTGAAAAATTTTATTAATTAATTTGAAATTTTTACTAATTAATCTTTTCATATTGATAATATTTTAAATTTTTTATATGATTAAAATTAAATTAGAAATTAATTAATAAAATTTGGAAAATTTTAAAAATATTTTAATATATTTTAAAAATTTATTTATCCAATCATAAAAACCAAAAGGAAAGCAGAAATAAAAAGCAGGTAGCAAAGCTAGGGTAGGAGATTGCATGAAATTGGAGCTCATTGAGCGGCAAGTGGAGAGTCAACAAGAGAGAGAGGGGGTCCCACGTGTGAGGCACTGTTAGGACACTACACTAGGACTAGGCTGATCACATGATACGCCGGTCCACTATGGGCGTCTTCAGAGAAGCCAATTAAATTTAAATCATTATTTATTTTCCTTTGATTGATTACCCACTTCATTTGAAATTGGAAAAAAAAAAAAGTCTTGTTTATTTTCAATTTCTTTTCTTTTCTGTACATGTCGCTGAATATTTTCATTATCCAAGGATAATAAAAGCTATACCTGCTTATGTGTGGTGGTGACTCGGGGTTGACTCACCAATTGGCGAGGCGATTCGGCCCGGTTTTGGAGAGTGACAGGAGGACGGCGAGAGAACTATGACCCGTGTTCTTGAATTGTCTTGTTGTTTTGGTATATTTGGTCAGTGTTGGCTAGTTAGGAGTAGGAAAGGACAAAGCACGTGCCAATCTAATCAAAGTGAAACGTTCACACTGATTTCCTCGCCACGCAACGTGCCTTTTCGCCGATTACAAAGGCCAATCTTCCCCCACTAGATTGGCCACGTGCGGCTCCCATTTAAAACGGGCCTGGAAATCGTTTATTTTGATTTATCCACAGTATATGAGATGCAATTTTACGATTTCTTTTTCTTCTTAATCAATAATTCTGAGTTGAAATTCTAATTATCAAGTATCTTTAAAATCTAAGGTCGACTGCTTATGTCCCACGTAAAATCTAAATTAATCGATTTAATAAATTTTAAATACAAATACTTTGAAAAAATAATATAACCTGATTTGTTACTTATAATCTATTAATGCTTTAATTTTATTTAATTTTTTTTATAAATCAAATTAACTAAAAAGTAATTTTGATTATACGTATATATTATTTCTATTTTAATTATTAAATATATACATTCACTTTTATATCGTATAAAAAGTTAGTTATCGAATGTTTTAAAAATTCAGCGGATGTGCATAACAGATATCAAACTATATTATATTTATTAACGGTAATTTTTTATAAATATTTAATTTATTAAAAAAATAAATTTTAATGAAATATCAAGTGTTATGGGTCTTAAGCTTATTAAAATTTTATCACGTAACTTTATTTTATTTCATAGCTCATGATTTCATATTATAAAAACTTTAATCTTATAAATAAATTCAGTTATATATAATTTAAATTTCTTTTAAAATAATTTTTTAAAATAAAAATTAAATTCTTTTATTTTAAATAAAAATTGAATAAAAAGAAATTAATGGTTTCATGGGAGGAAATTTTGTAATGTCAACGCTTGGTGTGAAATTACAATCTCACATCTGAGTAATCATTGAACATATATAATAGTTAGAAAAAAATTATTAAATAATTTGAATAAACCATAATTTCAATTTTGATGAGAAATGGGTCTAAGCTTTTACAAAATTAATGAAATGGTTTAAGGAATTTCAAATTTGTTACGAATTTTAGAATGTCTGACAAAATAAAAATAATTAAATGCAGCATAAATTATTATCAGTAAAAAATCAATCATTCCGTTTATTCTTGGTAGCCTTTAATTTCTTCCTTTAATTTTTCAACAATTTATAATAATTCACAATCCTTAAACTCTCTGTATTAAAAAGATGAAGGAACTTCAAAAATTTTATTATTTATTAATATTTTTAATTTTTTAACTTATAATAAATGAATAAAATTTAGTTAGTTTATCAAAAAATAATTTGCAAATAAAATGTTTTATACAGTAATTTTTTTTAAAAAAAAATTACTTCTTAGTCCCTGAGATTTAACGTAATTAACACTTCTGTCCCTCTATTTTGGCGACCCAACATTTAAATCCCTCACTTTCTCTTCCGTCCATTTAAACCGTTTGGTCAAAGAGTCAAAGGTGAGAGGTGATAATTTTTTTTAAAAATACCCTTCTCTCAATGTGAAATTTCTATTTTTTTTCTCTTTCATGTTTTCTCCGGTTGAAGAAGAAGAAGAAATTGTATAAAGGGTAGGAAGAAGAAGAAGAAGAAAAAAAAGAAGAAGAAGAAGAAGAAGAAGAAGAAGAGATATTTGGGTTTGGGTTTTGTGATTTTGTGATTTTGAAATAGCGGGATTTTTAGTGAGGGTTAATTTTGTCAATTCACGTGTCCCAAACGGCTATTTTGGACGTAAGGACTACGAATTTGGACAGAAAAGAAAGTGAGGGACTTAAGTGTTGGGTCGCTAAAATAGAGGGACAGAAGTGTTAATTACGTTAAATCTCAGGGATTAAAAAGTAATTTTTCCTTTTTTTTTATAAATAATCAAAGTCTAAGCATTTTTCTAAAACATAAGAGACATGCTTAGTATAAAAAAAATAGGAGAAAAAAGGAAAGAAGGAAAAAGAGAAGCATGTTAGACATGCCAACATTAGGTAAGAATTTAGACAATAATCATCAAAATTAAGGTCTCGTTTGGTTTAAAATAGTATAATTTCAGAAAAAATTAATTTTTTTTGAAAAGTACAATCCTAAGAAAGTTATTTTTCTAGAAAATATAATATTTATAATATTTAAAATACAATATTTAATTTAATATAAAAAATTATATATTAACTAAATACTTAAATTTTGAGAAGTAAATACTCATCTCAGTAATAATCATTATATACTTTTTTTATGATAATAATAAAAATTGTCATAAAATATAAAAAATATTTATATTTATATTTAATTTAATTAATTTTTTTCTTCATTTGAATGAATATATAACTTAAATAAAATTTATTTTCAAAAAAAAAAAACTTAAATAAAATTATATTATAAAATTTTTCACACATCATTATCTATTAAAAAAAATATAATCTTCAATTTTCTACTAATTTTCACGTAAATACTTAAGTATGAAAAAAAAATAAAAATGGTAAAATAAGAAATAAGGAAATTTTATTTTAATTTGTTTATTCATTTTAATAAATTTCACTTATAAAAATATATTAATATTTTTATTTATACACCTTGAGCAAGAATTTTCCCATTCCCTAACGGTGAAAATATGAAACATTCAACATTAATTTGCATGTGAATATGCACACGTGTTACACTTGCAAATTCTTAAAGATAAAAAATGAAATTTTCATACATTTGCATTAGATCAAGACACGTAAACAGGCTCCGAATTCTTAATCTTTAAGCCCTATGGATGAGTGACATGACAGCCCAAATCTACTGATTCAGTAAGAGGTCTGAAATGGCTTGACAGATTTAAGATCACCAACAACTCCAGCAATGGAGCCAGCGGCTGCAGCTATGGTGATTATAAGGCAAGCACCACTCAGGATTTGGAGGCAGATCCATCTCGTACTCCACTTTGGTATCTTCTTTTGCGATATGTACATCTCAACTGGGAAATAAACAGTTAACGGCCAGAATCCTAAAGCTCCGAGAAGACCAACTATGTCATTGAAGAAAGGAAGGAGCATGGAGATCAGAGTTGTCAGAATCACAAAAGCTGTCCTCCAGACCAATCTAAAGAGGTTAAGCTTGTAGGAACTGGAGCCAGGAATTGGGATTTTGATTTCTTTGGTAATGAAGTCACTGTCTGGGAATCTTCGTGCTGCTGCTTTTTCAATGAAAGCAAAGAGGGGTTGGCAGTAGACTTGATATGCGCCGATGAGGTGGATTACTATGGCGATATTGGCAATGTCTAGGAGCCAATATGGGTTATAAAAGCCGAAGCCTGTGAGGAGATTTCCAGGCGACATGTCTCCAAAAGCTGCGTAGCCAAAGCAACCGCAGAGCATGTAGAAAAGTGTTGTCACTGCTACGCTTATTAGAGTTGCTTTCTTCATCGTCTTGGATTCTGATGGTGGAGATTTGACTGTGTCCTGTTACAGAATCAAACAGAAGTCAACTTAATGTGCAAATTTCATTATTTAATGTATTTGAGTTTTGGGATTTAAGTATACTTGAATTTCAATGAGGATGATGGAGTAGGAATAAGCAAAAGCTATGTCTCCAAGTGCTTGAAAACTTCTCCATATCTTCTGGGTTTGGCTCACAGTGTCGATGCTGATTCCTGTTAAGCTTCCCATGAATTTCCCATTCTCTACAACTTTAGCAATGCCGAGTCCGAGACCAATAGTGGAGTAAGTGAAGGACATAACAGCGGCAGCAATGGAGAGCCACCATAGTTGATCAAAATCAGGAATTTGAGAGAAAATAATTTCTGTGATCCCAAAAGCAATCATGTAAGGATTAGCATTCATACGGCAAGGATTTTTGCCCCCACTCTTGTGGAAACAATTAGACCTCTTAACAGCCCTGTTTCATCACAACCCACAAATCTGATTAGCCACTGCAACATGAAACCAAAATGATTTGATTTTCACTTTCAAGTCTGTGAACTCACATCATGCTTATGGATGATGCAATTGTGTAACCAATGGCAACTCCAAAGAGATTAAGATACTGAACAAATCCACAAATCTTGACCTTAGCCCCACCTGAGAAATTTTTCATGGTAATGTAAGGATTTTGAGTTCAGAAACTTTGAAAAGATCGAGATTTATGTTAGAAACAAGCAGCAGAAATTACCAAGATTGGATCGAACAGCGTCCATGTAAGTGTAATTTCTCTTGCCAGTGAGAGGATCACCAGAACGGTAGCAGGCAGAGAGCAGAGTCGAAGTATAGTAAGTAACCAAAGAGAACAAGAACATAACCGCTGGACCAGCAACCCATCCAAGCTGAGCTATGGCCCAGGCCAGAGACAGAACCCCAGACCCAATCACCGCCGTTATGATGTGGGCACTTGCAGTCCACATATTCCCTGAACCATCATCATCATCATAATCAGTATCAAGCATCGACCACATTCCTGGATTATAATCTGTGATTAAGATTGTGTTAAGTAAGATTAATTACCGGTTCGCTTAAGACGACCATCGTCGTCGAGACACATGGAGCCAGTTTGTGCATGGATGTCAATGGAAACATCGAAAACTTGGTGGGAATGGGTCTTTGCTGCAGTATTTTCAACCATCTTTGTTCACAAAAGAAACAGAAGTGAGTTCTTCTCTGTGCTTTAAAGAACTAAAGATGAACAAAGCAAGCTAATTAATGAAAAAGTAGAGATTGATTTGAGGGATGATGAGCAAATGGAAGCTAAGAAGAGTAGCTATTTATAGATTTGAAGGGCATGCACATGCTCTAAAGACCCTTTTGACTCGTGACTCGACTCGGATTCTCTGTATGTGATATCTGTCCTCTAGCAATACCAGTATTCAAGATTTTGTGACCCCATTTAAAAAGAAAAAATACAATTATACTTTAAATATCAACTGATATCTAATTAAAATTTGATTAATTTTCTTAATTTTTTAAATTTGATTATGTTTTAAAATATAATAAAGAGATCTCAAAAATCCCTCCCAACCATTAACTAACAAACACTACCCCACCGGAGCACCGACCATTCTTTCACCGCTTTATTTTTCAGAGCTCAGAAAGACACGTAACTCTTCTGCTGCCGCTAGAGACAATGATCTGGCGGATTTCTTTTTATATTTCATTAATTTTATATTTTCCTTTTTTTTCCCAACAATAATTTTTTTATCACCCATAAGAAACATACTAAAAATGAAATAATCTCTGTTGTTTTCAAAATAAAAAAAAAAAATTGTATTTTTTAGCAATAAAATGCAATAATATTCATATCAAAATGCTTAAAATGCGTAATGTCCACAATGAGAAATAGAGAAAAGCTTGAAACTCTTACCTTTAAAATGGCGAGATCCTTGAAGCTTCTGTTGTTTGAGCAAGAAGGGATCAAAATCCAAAGGAAAAGGAGAAGGAAAGTTGATGGAATGCAATTCACTTGGATCAAAACACTCAACTTATATATAGTAGAGAGCAAAGCTGGCTAAAATATTATTCTAATATACCTATCTATCTCTTTTAAGGACCACCTCTGAATTAAAATTCCCAACCCTAATGCTTCTCTTCAATTCTCATCCATCCTTATTGTTAGAGAATATGATTCTTTCATCCCATTAAATCAAATGAGTGGCAATCTACAACCAAATTGAGAATGAGATTAAGTATAATCCATGCATGGTCTCACCACTTGCCCTAACAAAATCACGTATATACACAGAGCATCAATACTCACGCCCCCCTAAAGAAAAATTGATAATTTAAAATATCTCAATTTTAGTTTAAAAAATAATGCTATAATTAATTAAATTAATTTATAATTTATTTATTTATTCGTAATTAATGACTAAGGAATTGAACAAAAGGGTTATAATGCAAATGCATCCTCTAGTAATGGCATCTTTAAAATGTGAATTTCATTCAAAAAGAAAAGTAAAAGAAAAAAAAAATTTTTTTTTTCATCTAACTTATTATAATTGAGTTGTTATTGTGGTAGAGAGAAGGTATATAAAGTTCCTTAACTTGTACTCTTAACAGTGAAGACGACAAAGGCCTCCAAGTGTGATGTGGTACTCGTGAGTCTGTTGCGTATTCAACTGCCATTTCCCCACATCACACGTGCTAAATTTTTATTTAAATCAGATTTATAAATTAAATTTAAAACATAAATTTACTGTATTTTATTATTATTATTATTATTATTATTATTATTATTATTATTTAATGACCACAAAACTTCACAATCCCATTACGAAGTCAGACCGATAGTAGCAGCACATAATCAGAAGGCTCCTAAGTCCCGAATAAGCCAGATCCAATCTATTCATTTTCCTAATCGGACTCCTATTTAAGTTACTCAATCAGATCGGTCCGGTTCATTTCAGCCTTAAAGCCAACCCTTTTCAAGATTTCGGTCCTTTTTCCTTAAATCCAGTCACAAGAAGAAAAGACTGCAAGTCCTGTCATTTTGCAGCCCTACCTACTCGCACGCCAAAGAGAATTAAATGTTTGTCTGACACAGAGAGGGTCCTGGGGTTATCCGTACGTACGGACCTGCACCAAGGGAAATGTGTACCAATAGCAGAGAGACCATCTCGCGTGAGGGAGAAAAGAAAAGGATAAAAGGGAGGAGACATTCTACTCTAAGGTTAAGCTCTTTCCAAATTCACAAAATTCCTGTAAAACTCTATTTTTCTATATATTATATCATTATTATTATTATTATATCAATTTATTATAAATTTATATACTTAATTTTAAAAGAGATTTTAATTACACACTCATTTTCAAAAAAATTTAATTTCAAATAATTTAAAAGACGTAATCAGCGAAAATTTAAATTAATCGAAATAATTCATTTCGAATAATGGATGCCATATTTAAAAAAAGCTATACTATTTATTAACATAATTTTAGTGGAGATTCAACTAATTATAGCAAGATTATCACGAGTTGGGATTTTTTAAAACTCCTTGCTTTATGGGGAAATTTAAAAAAAAAAAAAAAAAACTTTATAGCAAGTGTGAGACAAACATTAATATTCCAAAATTAAAAAGATTCATTTATTGTAAAGACAAGCTTTTTGTTAAATTATACAAATAATAAAAGACATGCCTAAGTAATTAAGTACATGATATTGATGGATAACATTAATTTAATACAGCAATTATTTTTTTTTAGGAAACACTTATCTTAATATTCTTATGGTAATTAATCAAATGAAGAAAGCCATACATAACAAGTAATTAACAAATGAATTAATTATTATCCCTTTTGACTATATCTTTAATTGAAAATTCAAAGCCTCAACAATTATCATTATTTTATCTATTTTTGGCATAATAACTCAAATATTCTGTTTTTTTAGGTAAATTAATTTTTTTATAAGAAAATTGTACATGATTTTTAAACTTTATTAATTTTTTTATTTGGTTTGGAATATAAATAATTGTATATTTAACTAGACTTAAAAAAATATAAATAAATAATTATATTAGTAATAACTTATTAAAAGAATAAGATATGATCAATTTTAATAGGACAATGCTAAACACTTTTAATTTTATTATCTTTATGAAAATTTAGAATGCAGTACATAAATTAAGAGTTTGTTTAGTTAAATTGGTTGTTTTTTAGAGGTGATTTTTTTAAAAATAATTTAATTAAATTCATAAAAAAGAAATTGATATACGTTTTGCTTCTCATCGGAGGATGAAGTCTGACTTTAGAGAAGATTACGATATAAATTTTATCAAGTCATACGCAGGTAGGTCGGTTCAACATTACTTGATCAATCTTATGATTAGAGGCGAACCGAATTGATTACATGTGCGGACCTATCCATGAAAAGTTTAACTCGATGATGTGATATAAGGTAAGAGAAATGAGTGCAGTCACTTTGCGGTTCTATCAATATGCACGTCGAAAAAAATTAAATAGTCGTCTGACGTGTAAAAATATTCTGACACGTCTGTATATACCAATCTGAATGACAAATATAAGTGGCTCTATAGGAGTGAGATGATTAAATATCACTAATGAAAAAAAAAATAAAAAAAAAAAATGTAATTTTCATTCGGTTTATACACTTTCTGTAATCTTTAACTTTTAAATTTTAAACTATTAAAAATAATTTTAATTTTTTAAAAGGTAAAATCAAAATATCAATCAAATAAATATAATTTTAATATTTTTAAAAACTTAAAATTTCTTAATTCAATTACTTTTAACTAAACGGGGCTTAAGAATTGATTAAAAAGGAAAAAATAGTAAAGATATGAACCGCAGGATGAAAAGTACACATTGGATGGTAAAGCAGGAGTCAACGAAGGTGGAAGTGAGAAGCAAAATGGGTCCCACAAGAAGACTGATGACTGAAGGAGAAATGTTATGATACGGCAGTCAACTATGGTGTCTAAAGAGCATGCGCTGTTATTCGCTCATATTTTCCGCGTCACGCTACCATCACCATCACCATCGCTCGTTCATTTGATTGATTGATTGAAAGTGGGTCCTCTTATGCAACTTGCCTAGTCGTGGGAAAGGTTTGGCACAATCGCCTCCGTGTGTGCACCACACGAATGCCAAATCCATTTTTTCAGATTTTCAATTGTTATATCAAATATAGGCTTTTATTTACTTATTTTCATTTTTTATATTTTTAAATAATTAAAATATTAGAAATTTACCCTTAAATGATTAAAAAACCAAATAAAATTAAGTAATATTAAATATTCTTTTACCTTTTAATAAAAATTAAAAATTTAACATTTTTAACTTTACTGAATAATTTAAAAGTTAATTTAAGATTTGTATTAATTATTTTTTCCAATATTATAAAATAAAGTGGCTTATACATCCTTCTTATGATATACATTTAGAAATTATCTTTTTTTTTAATTAAATAATGCATCAGAGAATTACTCATAATTTATCAGCTTTTAGTTATGGGCTTAGAATTAAGGAAGGAAAAGTAAAAGAGAAGTCTTAGGGCAAAGAAATCAGAAAAGGGGTCCCGGTGGAAGCTTTGGAGGAGAAACAGGTGTTATTACTCAGTTTTTCACATCATATATCAGATCAATTAATTATTATACAGTTTTTTCAGTTATATTTTTTAATTATTATTTGTAGTTAATTTTTTTAAAATTATTTAATATCTAAAATCACTATTCAAACTAATTTAAATTCCCACTGATTTATTTAAAAAAAAAAATGTAAATGGCTGTATATCTAAATTTGATTACTATAAATTTTATATTTTAAAATTTAAATAATAAAATTTTGGAGTTTGAGTGTAAACCTGGGAAAGATTCGTTCTTCTTGTTTTTTAGTAGTGAGGTCTAACAACTTTTCTATTACATTGTTACATGTTTCTGTCACTCATATCCGTACGTATATATAGGGTTGTGCAATCGGTCGGTTCGGTTCCGAACCGAACCGAACCGAAAAAACTGAAAACCGATTTATTAAAATTTTCAAAACTGAAAAAACCGATTATAAAAGTATAACCGAACCGAACCAAACCGATAAAAATCGGTTCGGTTCGGTTCGGTTCAAACCGAAATAACTAATCAATTTCATGAAAGCTGGATCGTCATGGAAGTTCGACGGTCGCCACGAAGCGGCATCGTCATTGGAACGGCTTCATTTCTCGGTGGCGGAATGTCATCTCTGATCTTGAAATTCCCTCCCAACTTCGCCAGCTCAGCACCAAGTCCCGCCGGAACTGCAGCAACATCGATGTGGAGCAAGTCGTTGCCACTTCGTGGTCCGACAATTCTGCTACAGGTATTCCCTCGGCGGCGGCTGCCGGCTCCACTGCAATCCCCGCTACGCCGGTCGATTTGATTGACGGCGATGAGGCGACAGTGGTTCGGGTTTGGCTTGGGTAAAATCGGTTTGCAGTGGTTATGTCCTCAGTTGATCCACAGAAAGATTTCAGAGATTCAATGATGGAGAGGGGACAGGGGAGGCGAACGCCTGGGCCGAGGGTTGGGATTAGAACCGAAATCGGTTATTTCGGTTTGATCGGTTATTTAACACGTTTAAACCGAACCGAACCGAAAACCGAATAATTTTAAATATACTAACCGAACCAAACCGATCATCCCGATTAACCGAATCGAAAAACCAAAATTAATCGGTTCGGTTCGGTTTTTCGGTTTAAACCGAAATCTGCACAGGCCTACGTACATACGTGTCAGATCTCAGTCCACGCTAAGCTACTATTTAATTTTTTTCGGTATACAAGTGGGCACGACTACGAAATGATTGAATCTGCTATTTCTCCTTGTGTCACATCACCGGACTGAATTTCTTTTTATTAGATTTGAAATCGGTGATCTGATCTCCCCCGCGTGTCTATTAGAGTCTGAAATATTGGATTGATCAACCTAAAAAATTTTGAGACTTAAAACCAGTTCTGTTTTTTTTAGACCTGATGAGTGACCACCGATGATCATCAAATTCAATACATAAATATATAAGTTATATAATTTATATATATATATTATTTAATATTTTAAAATTTATTTATTCGATTAATTTAAATTTATATCAAATAAATTTATTAAAAATAAAATAAAATAATTTATTTTAAATTTTAAAAATATTTTATATTTAAAATTTCAACTCGAGAATCAGCGAGAATTGCAGCTTATGATTTAAATTATTAATCCAAAATAGGTGGAGAAGAGCTTTTTAGTGGTAGATGTGAAACATGGTCACCGTGTTTCTCGTTTTTCTTGTAATGGAAGCCTTTTTCGCATTTTTGTACACTAAAACTGATTTTGATTGGTTTTGCCTTTGCTTAATTTAATATTAACGTTTTAAAGTAGTTTACAATTAGATTTAGTGATTTTTAAATTAATTGTAATAATTTTTTAATAAACATATAACATATTTTTATTTTTCTCATTTAAATTATTAAAGTTAATTTTTTTTTCACAATAAAAAAAAAGAATAATATTCGAATCTCATCATTAACCAGTTTAATTTTTCAGTTAAATCGAGTGTTTTTCATGCAATATTGAAGGCAATTATGCTTTATAATTTGTGGCACTTATATTCTATTATGTCTAATAAAAAATTATTTTTATTAAAATAAAATAATAATTATGAGAAATTTCTTAACTGTATCAGATTTATATGTATAGATTCAAAATATAAATAATAGATTTTATTATAATTTTATGATTCGGATTAATATAGACTTTGTCTAAATAAATTTTTCTTGATAATCATATGTTTTTTTTTTTTTTTAAATAAAGAATTGAATTATGAGAAGTGAGATGTGTAGAATATCATAATGAGCATTTTGAGAATATGAACTCCCCGTGGGTTTTCAGCACCAAACGTTCCCGTATTTGGACTACAAGGAAGGTGGATAATAAAGGACTAGGGTCTGCCATTCTTGAAACAGATAAATCAATTTATATTCAACATATTCATCGAAAGTTTTTTTTTTTCAAAAAAATTAAAATTAATTGTTAGATTTATTTGTATTAAATTTGGACCACGTCTAATTCACTTAAAAACTAATTTAAAGAGAAAAAATATCTAAAAAGACATATTATCGCTATCTCAGATCGAGATAGGACTAGATTGGAACGTGAGAGATCCAACATCAGTAAAAAATTCTGATATTATATTAAATTTAAATAAACTCTAATTCACAGTAGTACGTATAACTCTTATAAAGAATATATTATTATAATTTTGGTTTAATTATTTAAACTTTTTTAAATTTTTTAAAAAAGGTTAGAGACTGCAGATCATTCATTAAGGATTGAAAAAGGCATGAGCCCCATTATCAGATAAGCAATTTAACATATTAAAAAAAAATAATAAGTAAGCTTAAGGAACAAATATTGCAGTTGCAAGAAAAAGGATAGCTTTAGCCTACTATCCCTAACCCCACAAGCAAGGCCCAATGCCCATAAATATAGAAAGTTCTAACATTTAAAAATAAAAAATAAAAAATAGTTGCCCTTAGCAGAGAGTTTGATGAACCACTTAGGACAAAATTGAGGCTTTTACTACGTAAGTCCTGTCTTAAACTATAGAAATATCTTAGCCAAAAAATCTCAAATACAAAACCAATATAATTGTAGCTTCCCAATTAAGGCACATGGCAAAACTTGCAGCAGTCTCAATCTCTTTTGCAAAGTAGTAGAGTTAGGAATGTAAAGATCATAATGAGCATTTTGAGAAGATGAAGTCCCCGTGCGTTTTCAGCACCAGACATTGCCTGTCTTAGGACGACAAGGAAGGTGGACAACAAAGGACTAGGGACTGCCATTTTTCAAACAAATAAATCAATTTATAAATCATTACAACATTGATTCAAAATTTAGACATATGATATATACATCTTATTTAATGAGAAATTTTTCAAAAAGTTAAAATCGACCAATGAACTTATTTCCACTTCTATTATTTTTTCAACTTTCTTTCAAAGTAGCATTCATTAAGAATTGGAAAAGACATGAAGCCCATTTTAAGATAAGCAATTTAACGAACAAACATTGCAGTTGCAAGAAAAAATGCAGCTTAATTTAATAGGTAACAGTTGCCCTTCAGTCTTTTCAAAGATAGAGAGTTTGATGAACCATTTAGAGGAAAATTGAGGCTTTCAATCATGTCTTAAGCTATAGAAATATCCTATAAATTCGTGTTATGCTTTATATTTCTTCACTACTAATTAATAAATTTCAAGTATAAAATAAAAAAAATTGTAATTTTTAAAGACAGATATCGTGATAAAACTCATAACAGTTTTAATTTCTTATGATTTTAAAGATTTTTGTCTTTTTATCATCAATCGGTCAATATTAAAACTTCTGATTTGCCAGTATTTGCAAACAACTAGCATAATAATTACATTTCGAATAATTCAATACAATAGACAATTTAAAGTTTATATATGAATATTTAAAGATCATATTTTATACATCGTAATAAAATATAATTGAAATTTTTACTCAAATTTAATAGAAAATTTGACTAAAGATGAAAAACATTATCAAATTAGCAATGTTATGCAAAAAAAAAAAGTATTAAAAAGATCTGATTTCTATAACTTTCACTAGTTTGGTAAAAATAAATCAGAAGCAAGACAATCATATGACATTTTTTCCTTTATACCTTTTCTTCTTTTTTCTCATCAAAACCCAAATGATGATCAACCAGCATGAATGTAGAAAGTGTAAAAGCTCAATTTCTTTTTCAGTCTACAGTTAGCTAGATATTTTTTTAGAGAGTTTGTATGTGTGGGAGTAGGGATGATTGGCAAGAAGATTATAATCTTTGAAAATTTTCTTATTGGAATATATATTAACAACCTGCAAGCTTACCTTCCAAAGAGTGGAGAATTTTGAGATGATTCCACTTTAAATATCTAATGACAAATATCTACCATCCTGTTTATAGACTTTTAAATTTATATTTTTTTCATTTTGGGATATGCCAAACTCTTATCAACTCACTTCTTATCTATACCTACTGACTTGATAATAGAGTACCTTCCCTTCTCCCCCTAAAAAAAAAAAGAATTTCTTCATTTTAGAATTTTAAATTATACTTAGTTTCTACATATTCTCTCAATGGATCTTCTCTATTTTAATCAAAGTTTTAAATTCCAACTCTTGATTGTATGAAACCCTTTATGGAATTAAAAATTAAGATACATATATAATATCAAAATAATAATAAATAAGTACTCCAATTTATTAGGACAATAAGGTTATATGAATTTGTTTATTTACTTATT
The DNA here is from genome assembly GCF_001659605.2 of Manihot esculenta. Lineage (NCBI taxonomy): Eukaryota > Viridiplantae > Streptophyta > Magnoliopsida > Malpighiales > Euphorbiaceae > Manihot > Manihot esculenta. Next base: position 13,085,168 of record NC_035162.2, on the reverse strand, counting down.
TATTTTATTTCTTTTATAATTAGATGTGATATTGAATTATATTACCTCTAAAAAACTAGTATCGACAAATTTAAATCAAAAACAAATTAAATCAACCTATCTCATAGGATATTGTTTAAAAAAATTGTATTTCATTTTATTTTCCAAATCTGCTGTAGCACAAGACAACTAGACCAAAAATAACCTAGTTGGGATCTTTACATGGAAGGAGGCGTATCACTTATCCAGGCCTGCGGCCACTCGACAGTAGCGAGGATCTGGTTACTTGCCAATGGCATATGTTCCCCCATCTGGTTGGGAAACATAACTTAGTCAGTGGGCTGGGCCTGACTTAATCACTCGAATTTTATGTGGCTCTATTCGACCATAGTTATCTATTAATCGGGTCTACAGCTTGTCCAGTTGAACAATCAGGTTAGCAGGCCATTAAGAATGAACAGACAGTGCTGCACAATAGATATAAGACCTCAGTTACATATTATTGTAATATATATATGTATAATTACTGGAATACAGTGAATTAATTAATTTATTTATTTCACAATGAATAAAATTGAGTTAAATTTATAAATTTATTAAATAAAAAAAATCATACGGCCTTTACTATTATAGAATGCGATCATCTCTGTAGCCCTCTGTGGTTTTTTTTTCTTTTTTTGTGTTGATTTTAATTTCTGTAGAAAATTTTTAACTAGATAAAATTTATAGTGTAAAATGAGAGTAGACCTATATAAAATATATTAACTAAGTAAAAATAATTATCAATCCACTAAAAATATTTGTATCATAATTGGTAGAAAATACAGCTTCATCATGCCGCATCCTAGAAGGTGATTTTTAAAAAATAATTTTAAATGACATGAAAAACCCCAATCTGAAGTGAACAATACCAACCAATTTGCTTGATAAGCTAATTTAACTTTCACATTCTAATCATAGCTCGAGTTAAATCTACTCGTAACACTATTATATCCAACAAGGAGTGAACATTACCAACAATATGCAATCTACAAGTTACAACCATATTGGCACCAATGAAAGAAACAATCAATCAATGAGTAAATCATGCCTAGGAGCAGAATAAATATGCCAATGATATCTATCAAGACGTGGGAGATTTCTGGTGTATCTAACCCACATGATCATGGTCAGCGGCAGCTTGACGGCCTGTGCCAACACATGACAAATCTTCCGATGATGTTCTTTACAGGAAGAGGTCCCCTAAGCATCAATACCAAATGAGCATATGAGAATGTAAAAAGCTATAAGTTGAGATAAAAATAATGCAACTATGCATCAACATTGGTCAGGAAAAATCCTAGGAGGGGCATTTTTATTTTACATTTGAGCATCATAGAGATCTTATGTTACCTTGTAATGGAATCTTAAATAACTGGAATCAAAGAAATAATTAAAAGAGAAAAGGTATCTTCAAATAGGAAGTACAGGATTGAGAATAGTACCAGTCATGAGAATCATAGCTGTTATTGCGGTTGTCGCCCAAGACATAAATATGACCTTCCGGCACATACTGCAAACCCAGTAAAAGGTAAATTAATATGAAGCAAAAATAAGGGGCTATGGTTCCATGAGAAATTAAGACTCATTCGTAAAAGGAAGAGCAAGCCCACGGCAGCATTCATGGCTCATGATTAGTAAAATCCAAATGATTGGATGAGAGTTTTTAATTGTCAACAATGTAGAGTCCAATGGGTCGCTCCACAATCACATATGCGTACCTCATTCAATGACAAGATGTATTCAGTGCATTCAATATTTTTGGCTATTTTATAAGCCATTTGCCCAGCTTACAACCCTGTAATGTCGTTCGAGAACACTTTTTGGTGGTTTGGAAAAACGCTTTGAAAGAATGCAGCGATATAGAAGAGTAAATATGTAAAAGATAGGGGCACACAGTTAACTCTGATGTGTATGTTGGTCGTGCTGCTATGAAGTCTTCCCTCTGAGCTTTTCCGTTGACATAAAGTGATCCGTGATGAACCTGCAAGTTTTTGAAGGACAACATTTAAGGACTTGGCAATAAAACAGCCCCTGCTCTTAGTTCTAACAAGTGCTTCTGACATGCATAAAATAAGCATGTTAAGTTATCCACCTTTTTAATGAATGAAATGTATTGGTTACAGACAATGCAGCCACACAGCTAACCAAAGTATAAGAATCTTTCAATAAGTCAGCACATATGGAAGATATTGAAAAGCAAAATGTTTAAATGACAGTTTATTGCAGGAATTTAGTGCTTAAATTAGTTGCCATATCGCATTCTTAAGCAGAAATCAATTATTATGACTTGCACATGTGGAGCTGTAAACTAAAGAAATGGTTTTACCTGAACATAGTCTCCAGCTTTCGCAACAATTCGCTTAATGAAAACAACTTCCTCGCTGGTTCCAGGCTGCCACAGACAATGAAGAAAAGGGATATTATGAATCTAGAAGAAAGAACACCATTATAGAAAGAAATGAGGCAGATTCAGTACCCAAACAACACACCTGTTTTGGAGCTCGGAATATGACAATGTCATTTATAGCAGGAGACCGGATGTAGTATGAGGCCTGATAAGTTAAGAAATATTAGTTAAAATTCGAAGCTAATGTTACTGACAGAAGAGACATAAATGAGATCACCCTTTTAGCTCTTGCTAGAACTAGCACAGATTTTTTGTATTTCTCTAAAAGAATTGAACAATGTGGCTTTGCAAAATTTGCAAGGTGTTTTCTTGTCCCATAATTTTCTTGCTAATTGGTAGATGCTTGCCTGAATAAATTTCTCATCTGATTATCATAGACAAAATGGGAGTTATGCAAACATTTAAAATTTCTATCCTGAATGTTGATCGTCTGACATAAAGTCATGGGATTAGTGTAATTGATGGACAGAGACAACATACACTCATAGAGATGGAGGATTAGATTGGCAAAGTGCAGTCAAGAACAATGAACTCAAACTATCATCAGACATACAGGAGACATCAACAAGTATCTAAGAAGTTGCTGACAACTCTAAACTAAAATGCTTTAATAACTCTTAACTAAAATGCTTTTAGACCAAAAGAAGCGTCCATAAACAACTACAAATTTTGTCTGATCACTTCCTCTGTACATGAGTTAATGCTAGGGCTCTTAGGCCATTAATAATGTGGGATAAATTTCCCCTTTGACACAAGGGCTACCATAACAGAAAAAGAAGCCATGCCTAATTAGGTGAATAGCAGAACTTAAGCAAGTTGGAAAAACACTAAGTGCAAAATTTCGTTAACTTAGGCTTAAATGTTCCCAATTCAGTTAAACAGGGACACATCATGCTCATTATAGCAACCAGGAACCCTATTATGGCAAGAACCAAATAACCCAGTAAAGAACGAGCAATAAAAAAGAATCCAAACCAATTAGCATATCAAGCGAATAAAATCATAATAATTATATGAGAAAATATATAGCGATCATCAGAGTAAGAGCAATTCCATAGAAAAGAACTAGTCATTCAGCTGTGAATGTAAAAATAAGGAAAATGAGAAAATGTAAAATCAGTTCTTTAAATAATCAAGCTACAGGGACTGAAGATACCAAAAGCAAATTCTGGAACCATGATCTTGACAACGATTCGATTCCCACCGAGAATCTAGATCAATCAATTATCAAAATAGAAATAATATCATAAAACAAAGAGTAAATGAGGAAAGAATCCTTGCCTTCTCAATAAAGACGCGATCACCAACGCGAAGAGTGGGGTACATGGAAGAAGAAGGAATGAATCGAATCTCCGAACACATAGACCATAAAAGCACCAAAACAAGAAGTCTGAAGAAACCATCAAGACCAGGCCATCGAAGAAATCCCCAGCTCTGGCACGGCATCCATTTAAGAGAAATGGAAGTTAGAAGGAACTGATGCAGTACAGAGGGTCTCAAAAAACTCATTGAACTGAAAGAGGCAAAATTGGAACGACGACGAGTCTGGTCTACGAGGTAATAAGCTTCAGCCTGTGAGAGAGGAAGGAGACAGTGAAATGTGTATCCTTTGACCACGTTATTCTTAAGGATTAAGGAGTGAGTATCCACGCTGGCAAAAAAAAAACAAAAAGACTGAGCTTCCACATAGATCGAGAATGATCTAGACATAGAGAGAGAGAGAGAGAGAGAGAGAGAGAGAGAGAGAGAGAGAGTCCACCGAGAAGAAATTATTACAGGTCCCTGAATTGTTGGTAAATGGAGTTTTGACCACGGACGCTTTCGTCAGTTACTGAAGATGGTGTTACTGTGGGCCTTCAGGGTTCTACTCCTGGAAAAATAAATTCAGATTTTGTGGTTATTTACGGGTCTTCTCTTCTATTGGAGGAGCGGCAGCGACGGTTTCCTTACTTTATCTCCTTTTGTAAATCTAGGGTTGGGTTTTATTGTTTTTGAGCCTTGGACCTCTTGCGGCTGTTGGTTTACCTGTAGGCCTTATTTTTCTCTTTTATCTCTTGTAACCTTGAGCTCATGTTCGAGGTTTTTATTGCTAAGCTCAACCTTGTAATCTTTGCAGCAATTAACTTATAATGTTCGATAAAATAAAAATAAAAAAATGCTAGGCGTTAATTATGCATATGAAACCATATCTCAATAATAGTATATGTTTATTTATAGAAAATTAGGTAATTTTAATTAATCTTTCAAAATTTTTAACTAAAATTTTAAAAATAACAATAATTAAGTTTTATATATATTTTTAAATTTTATTTTTAATTATGAAAATTATGAGTTTTTTGTATTTAAAAACATTTTTTTACTATTAACATGTTTTCCTAATTTTTTATTTTTTTATAAAATAAAAATTATCATTTTTAAATGAAAAATATAAAATTGTTTATTCATAACTAGTATACCTAAATTATATTCTTAATTTCATCCTTAATTGTATATAGAAAAATTTTTCTTAAAAAAAAAAAAAATTAAATTAAATTAAATTAAATTATTTAAATTTTAAAAAATTAAGATCGAACTAAAATTAATATAAAACTGAATTATGTTTAAACCAAATATTGCTCACTTATTGCTCACTCCAATGATAAATTATTAGGGTAGAGATATTAAGAAGCAACAGGACACAAGAGCTTTGGCCATTTCATTTCAGTCCGTGAGCTATCATTACAGATATGTTAAATCATTAATTTCAGTGGGATGTTACTGATTAAGAAGATTTACAAATAATAAAGAAGGCGTCGCAGGCAGCAGCAATACCCATTCTTGAACAAAATATCACCAGCGGATATTTGCTTGATACAATAGGAAGCAACTATGCTAAAAAATTCTATATCATACAAGATTATCAGCATTAATATCTTTGCTGAAAGAGTAGACTCAACTCTTTTTTTTTTTTTTTTTTCTGAGAAAGAGTAGACTCAACTCAACAGAACCTAAACCAAATAAACCCGAAGCTACTGAAATGCTACAAGATTTAATAAGCCAGAAGCTACTGAAATGCTACAAGATTTTGAAGGGGAAAAAAATGATACAATGAAAAGAACGCATGTATTCCATTGCTAGGAAACACAAAGAGCTACTAAAAATGATACAGTTGAAGTTTATCCAACGGAACATTGGAAGAGTTGTGCAACTGCTTTAGCAGCTTTGGTTTTGGAAGAATTCTTGAGTTATTGAAGGAGGGCAGTACTTCTTTGCTACGAATTTGTACTGAGGCAAAAAAATAAAAAATAAAAACAACCCAAATTAGATTAGAAGACATAGATTTTACACACTATGTCAGCAAAGGAAGTTTTGCTTACCTTGTGTTGACTGTATTTCTCCCTGATTGCAGGTAAGGTAGAATTGTTGCTGTTGCAGCACAGGCGGTGTAGATCCTTAACGCAGTCACATAAATCTGAAGGCTTGTAAAGCGTGTAATGCTGCAAAGTTGAGTTCTGTTCCAAAGCAGGAGGATGATCAGGCCATTATAGTTTAGCTTAAGCAATAGGGCAAAAGTTCCATATCAAAATTTAGTCTTCTATTACAAACATACCCAAGGTCTTCTTGAAGGAAGAAGTATATATTTAGCCAAGAAAATAGAGGAGGCGGCAACGAGTGATGGAGCATAGCCAAGCATACTGTACTCCAAGAGAGATAATTCAGTGATGTAGTTGGCCAAGCACTCCAATTGCATTGATGGAACCTAGGAAACCGAGCATGCAGAACCAATGGTAAGGGCTAATCCAATGATGTAAAGGATAGTCATATGAATCTTTTCTTATGACAAAAATATCAGAGCCAATTTTCGAAGTACACAAGGATGGGTACCTCATTGATTCCATGTGCAGCACGAACAAACCGTCTACATATCACAGGAATGGTTCCCAGGATCAAAAACGAGTAGCAAAACTTAAAAAAATAAGGTGGAGAAAGTCATAATTTCGTAATTACCTAAGGAAACATTTGGCTGTTGGGGCTGTCAATTCAAACTTCAAGTAATTCAAAACTGCTGATTCCATTTCCAGAACCTGCAAGCATTAAATGTTAATGGTCTGTGCAGGCCAGATAATAAAGCAAATGTGAGGAAGCAACAAGAAAATGCACATTTCCCAATGTGGGAAATAAAACCCATACCTCCTCCCTAAAATAGGTGTTATCTGTTATGTAGCAAAACTCTTCCACCTGTGGCGCGCAAATTTCTTCATATTTTCTGCCATAAAGACAACTTCCCCTTTGAGTATGTGATTTGGAGAAAATTTCTAGAGATAAAAGAGTTGCAGTATATGGGAATGAAGAAAGACATAGCAAAGAATGTTTTCTTACGCAGCAATCATCATGCAAGCAACACCAAGAAGCTGCAGTCTTTGCCTATTCATCACATTCCCTGACAGATACCGATCTATGTAGTTCACAGTCAAAAACAATGTATCAGGTACAAGCCTATACTCTTCAGCCACCTGCAGTTTGAATTAAGCATGATCAGTACGGTGATAGATATTACAAATATGTGATGGTTGATAAAGAAGCAAATTACCTCCACGAGCCAATCAACGAGTATTGAACGCATGCTGGCATTTATATCTTTCTGAATTCTTTCCATGAAGTCTATGGAAGGCCTTTTCTTTGTCTAGAATCCAATAAAATGTAGAGTCAGAGCAACGAAAATAATCTAAAGCATAGCATTTTAGGAGATGCATGAGGTTCGCTAGAATCATACAAGAAAAACATGAAATGACTAACTATATATCAAAGGAAGCGACTCATTACAAGATTATATGAGACCACTGATTTCCCTATAAGATTCAATGTACTCGTTGCTTCAGCTTGAATGCTGGGTGTATATGTTGGGTTAAAAATAATGATGAAATAATATAAAATTAATTTTTATTTTCATTTTTCTACCCATTTTTTATTTGATTACATTCAATTACATTCTACTAAACATGCATTAATTTCTGATGGCAGCAAATGATTAATTGACACACCTGTTCCCCTTAACAAGGAAAGTAATTAAACAAAAGAAAAGGCATATAAACTATCCGGAAGCATAAACATTCACACGGAAAAAAAATGACAAACCTCTGATGCGAGCAAATGCTTGTAAATATCACAAGCAATTGTGGCACAAAGCTGTGGGTCCTCATAATTGTCATCAAGATTAACAATTTTATCATCTGTTTCCATATCAGCAAGTATTTCTCTGCAGCACACATTTTCTGCAAGGAAGTATTAAAACTAAATTAGTGAGTCAGAAAAAGCAATTGTCAGGAAGACGGAAGGGGGTGGGGAAGAAAAAGAAGGAAAAAAAAAAAGAAACTAAACCTGCTGTTTGCACATTTTCTGAGATGTAAAGATTGCTTAGCGTTTTTTTATTGATAAAATCAATTGCTGGAATATCATTGTTGTCAATGTACTCAACTTCAGGGCTCTTGAAAGAATCACAAGTTGACATTGTCTCATCCAAGGAAATTGAAATTCCATCTGATTTACTAGGAGAGACATCCATGCTACATGGAACAGGATCAACAGCGATTCCAGGGACAGCCTCATCACTTCTTGGCACAGAGGTAACACTACATGTAGCAACTGCATTTGGCTTCGCATTTAAAGATGGAGGCAAATTGTTCCCCGAGATATCTGTGTTGATGGTGCAAGCAGGACCCTTTTTCACTTTGGCAATTTTATTTGAACTTGTTGCCTTCACATATAAAAATTCAGTTAGTAAGAACTACTTGTCACTCGCTACTCACAAAGATATAGTCTATGCATGGCATTTTCATTTCAATATTGGAAGGTTTATTCATTAAACTAGAAAACCTGTAAGAGTAAACTAATGATCACATAAGAGAATTAATCTTATTATTTCTTCAGATACTATAATCTTTGTTGTTGTCAAAAAAAAAAACCCTTCTCTAATTCTTGGTTTTTCATGCTGATAAATCAGACTGCAAACCCTTGAGAAGAAAATGCAAACCCTGTACAGAAAATGCTCAAACCCCCACAGAAACTTGAACCGTTCAATGTCTAATAAGGACGCATTTATTAAAAAATCAAACGATAATTCAGACCCACTTAAGTATTTTCTTTTTCCTTCATCTCTGAGAGACCAAACAAAGTAAAGAACAAAAACCCACCGAATTAGACGATGGAATCGAAGTTCTTGACCCTTTTTGAGGCGCATTCTTATGATTTGTGATATCGCCAAGAGGAGCCCGCTTCCTCGCCAAGTGGGTAGCAGCCGTCATGACCTTCCCCACATTCTCCGACGCCGTGGAAGCCGATGCGTGTCGTTTCGCCAGAGACGAAGTGGTTGAGGAAGAAAACGATGGGCGGCGAGTTTGAGTCGACATTTTCCCCAACAATACTCTCCCTCTGAGAGAAAGAGAGCCTTTAAAAGGAGAATTGTTTGGATTTTGAAAAGGCAAAATCAAATGGTTTTCTTTGAAGTTCTTTTGCAGAGTTTCTTTCCTTTCAGAGATGGAGAGCGAGAGAGAGAGAGTGATCCTGTGCTGCGTTATTTAATATTTGTTTAATGCTTTTGAAGCGGGGGAAGGGGTTGATTTGAATTGAAGGAAAATCGAGACCGTCGATTCTGGCTCGGTATTCGTTAGGAGCGTAGCGGAGTGGGGCCCACTCTCATGTCCTCGGCCCTTTTCTGTTGGGAAATACTGCCGTGACAGACAAACCAATTGAGAACACCTGGATTGACTTTTATGCCATCTTCGTTTTGGCTTATTTGATTGGTTGGTTATTGTTTCGAAAATCACAGAACTGTCAGGTGAAGCGTGAAGTTTTGAATTCGAAATTTAAACGGTCACTGAATCTGTCCTTAGTAGTAGTAGGTTAAAGAGCAAGAGAGACATTTTTCTGAATAATTGAGCTAGTCAGTCACACGTAGAAATTGAATTTTTATACTCTGCAAATTACAAATTGGCTCATATGATTGGGGGATTAGTCATCATTATGTTGAGAATTTAGTTGTTTAAGTTAATTTTGCCCTTTGAATGTTAATGAAGGATTTAATTGACAATGAAGATCTATAATTCTATGAATTTGAAATTAATTAAGTTGCATTTATAAACGTAGAGCAGATTTTACTAGGAGTATTGAAGTTACACTATTGTTAAATTAACAAATAATAACGTATAAGAGTATTTAAAAATATAAAAAAATATCATATATTTTTATTATTTTTACTTTAGAGTATTTAGTTTAATTTATATAAAATTAGTGTTTATAATATCATGTTATTATAAATAGTGGTAATTTTCTAACTTTATAAAAAAATATTAACATAAAAAGTAAAATATAATGGTTAATTAAAAAAATATATGATATTTGATTTTCCTTTTTGAGTTGTTGATTTGTTATAGGTGAGGCTATTTCATCATTTAATTAAAATTATCTGACTTATGGAATTGTAGTTTTCTTGTCTTAACCCTTTTCAGTTAGAGCAGGAAGCTTTGTAATTTTACTTTGAATTTTATTGTGGTTGAATTTAAGTTGTGACTTGCAAGCATGTTAGTGAGATTTTTAGATTTTAAAATTCTGCTAATTTATTATTAAAGTTTTTAAATAAAGTTTTAAGAGGAGTGAATTGAACATTTCTCAGTTTTTCAACCTTAAAAAATTGAAGGTGACATAAAATCACAGTAGCAATCCTCAAATTTAAAATCCAAACAAATATATAAATAAATACATAAAATATAAAATTATTAAAATAACTAAATTCACTAAGACGTTGTACCGCTTGGTCTCTGTGACTCGAACCGTAGTCGAACCCATATAAGAGAGTCAAGCCGTAATCCACTATAGTCCATTATGCAAACCGACATTAGCTGTCAATTCAAACCACGTTTAAGCAGATTGGACAAAACGGGGTTTGGACCCAATAAAAAGGGATTCAATTCACCTGATCCAATCTATTATGTAAGCTTGTCCACTAGCACGCAATTCAAACCACGCTCGAACAAGCCGCACAAAACGGGGCTCGGACTCAAGAGAAAGAGATTTAATTCACCCAACTTGATGGGTTAGCGGGAAATTGACCCATCTATATTTAGGATCATGTCAGCATGGACGTTATGCAAATCGACGCTAGCAGGCAATTCAAACCACGTTTAAGCAGACTGGACGACTGGACAAAACGGGGCTCGGGCCTAATAAAAAGGATTAATTAAATTCACCTGATCCAGTCTATTATGCAAGCCTATTTACTGGCACGCAATTCAAATCACGCTCGAACAGGTCGGACAAAACGGGGCTCGGACTCAATAAAAAGATATTCAATTCACCTAACTTGATGGGTTAGCGGGAAACAGACCCATCTATATTTAGAACCATATCATGAGCGCCGAAAAAAATTAAATAGTCGCTTGACGATATAGAAATAAAATAGTATGTCGTTCTGTATGTTAGCGACATGAGCATTATAGCAGGGGTGACGGTTACACATCACCAGATGATAAATAAAAAAAAAATGTAAACTATTCAGACTAATCTTACGTATATATATACCAAAAACTTTACCCTCTGTTTTTTAATTTCAAATCATCATCAACGTTGTTTAATATAAATACACTACGTTTTGGGTGGTGAACTTTTTAAAAAGTAATCAAAGTTATTTAGCAAATCAACAAATGAATTGAGAGTTTTAACTTCTCAAAGCATTTTTCTGAATATTTGAAGTGTCATTTATGCATAAAATCCTTTTAATATAATAAGGCATATACATTCATGTAAGTAACTCAGACAGGTATTTTCAATAAAAAAATAAGAATATATCTATATAAAAATATGGATAAATTATATTTTAATTTTTAAAATTTAATATAACTAATAAATCGGTTTCTATATTTTTAAAATCCAACACTTAATTTTCTTTATAATCAGTCCATTCAAATTAGAAGTCTCTATATCTCTTTTTATCGTGAAAATGTATTTTATTAAAATGTATTTTACTATTATCTTTATATTAATAAATTATATTTAAGTTCTTAAATTTTAACATAATCAATGGATCAATTTATGTGTTTTTAAATTTATACACTTAAATATTTTTATAATCAATCCGTCCTCATCTATTACAATTTAAACATTTTGATCCTTCATTTTTTTTTATTTAAAATAATACTTAAGTCTCCATTAATTTTTATTTATAATATATCATTTAACTAATTTTTAACATTTTTTATTCTTTAATTTTCATTTATTAAAATATTCTAATACTTATAATTTTCAAATTTTCAAAAAAAACTTATAATTCCAGCTATTTTTAAATGGATTGTAAATTTTTATAAATAGTATTTTAGAAAAAAATTATATTTTTAGAAAAAATTTAATTATCCACTAGTTTTGAACTAATGTCTATAACGGATATAAAAATTATAATTTTATATAGATTAAATATAAAGAGATTTAAATATTTAGTTTTAAAAATATAAGAATTAATCCATTAATTAAGCTAAAATTTAGGATCATAGTCTATATAATATAAAATTATTTATTTAAAAAATATTTAATTTTCTATCAATTTAATGCCTAAATAAAATAGTTATGTAATTTAATGCTGATTTATCTTTTTATTGTTCTATTTATAATCTATAAATTAAACGGATTTAAATTAAATTAATTTGATTTAGTTTTATTTTTATAATAATTTGATTATAACTTTTATTTAAATAAAAAAATTTCAAATAATACTAACTACGCATCGATGATGTTAGATTTGGAGAGGTATAGAATCTAAATATTTGAATAAATAATTTGATTTGATGAGTATAGGACGTAAATATTTGAATAAATATTTTGATTTACGAGAATATCAATAAATTAAAATTAATTCAAAGGGAATAAACGCTAATAGTAAATGAAAATAATAAGTTTAGATATTATATTTGAAGAGATTAAAATTTTGTTTAGAAATGTGAAATGGTGGTGATTTTTTGAGTAGTCTTCCTTTTAGGATTTGTCAAGGGTATATATATTCTCTTGTCCGCTTTGACTACCTTTGCATCATATGTCATTGGATTGATAAAAAATGTCTTTTGACTACTTTTGCATCGTATCATTGGTTTGGTAAAAAATATCTTTTGTAGGTATGTCAATCGCTCATTAACGGTGATCAATTGACTAATAAATGCGGAATCAATTAACTTATTCTTTATTTATTTCTCATATTATATCAATTTAGTTCAAAACATATATATTTATAATTTTGGAAATGTGCCGAGAAAATAATCGGTTTGTAATTCAACCTTAAGTCTTCAGTTCAATCTGTCTGATTTATATCGATATAGAATCTATTTGATTAAGGTATATCGATATAGAATCTATTTGATTAAGGTATATCGATATAGAATCTATTTGATTAAGGTCTTGTTGAACTGGCATGTTTAGATAAAGAGAAGAGTATATTCTTTATATATTATCATAGAACTATGAGAAACACAACAATAAAAAGGGTAATTTATGATTTAGTCCCTGGGTATTACCATTATTAACAAGTCAGTCCCTGTATTTTTAAAAACCTATTAAAACGTCCTTATGTTTTCTCTCCGTCAACGAAATAGTCCTTCTGTCTATTTTTGCCGTTAAAAATATAGTAAAAGACTATATTACCCCCATTATTTTTCTCCTCCTCCTCCTTCCTTTTCTTCTTCATCAATTCTTCTTCCTTCTGCTTTTGCTTCTGCTTCTTCTGCTTCTTCTTCTTCTCCTTCTTCTTCTGCTTCTTCTCCTTCTTCTTCTTCTTCTTCTTATTCTTCATTAATTCTTTTCTTCTTCTTGAGGAGGGACTATTTCGTTGACATAAAAAAACGATAAGAATGTTTTAATAGATATGAGAAAAGATAGGGACTATTTCATTGACGAAAAAAAACGATAAGGACGTTTTAATAGATATGAAAAAAGATAAAAATATTTTAATAGATTTTTAAAAATGTAAGGACTAACTTGTTAATAATTGTAATATACAAAGACTAAATAAATGGTTTTATTTGAGGGTAAAATTGGATTTTAAAAATTTTATCTCTCCTCCTTTATCTAATTTTAACGGAAAATAGGACGGAAGGACTATTTCGTTGACGGAAATAAAACATAAGGACGTTTTAATAGGTTTCTAAAAATACAAGGACTGACTTGTTAATAATGGTAATACTCAGGGACTAAATTGTAAATCATCCCAAAAAATATAAAATAAAAGGAGGACGAGGAATTGAAATGAAACAAAATTAAGGGCCATAAACTGAACTGTAATTATGAGGGGGTTGTGCAAACAGTAATTGCAATGGTAATTGGTAAGCAATAATAGCTAGGCTAAATTATAATTTTGTCCTCATAATTTAAAATTAATACATTAATTTTTTTGTATTTTTTTAAAAATAACTATTCAGTTTTATAAAATATACTAAATCACCATATCTATTTAAATATTAATTTGATATATACATTTAAATTATTAGAATTTGTAAAATCATAGTGATTAAGTTATATAAATAAAATAACGAATCCTTTACAGAAGTGACTAATTTATTTTTTTAGATTAAAAATTAAATAACTGATTTTTAAAAATATAAAAAATAATTTATAAATTTTATTAAAATACAAGGATTAAATTGTAGTTTATCTAAGCAGAGGGATGAATTTGTGATTTTTATGGGAGATAGAGCAGAATGACATTGGGCTTCTTGGGCTTGTTATTTGAAGCCGGCCCAATAAACCATCCCTCTCTATCTCAGCAAAAGCGGGAAAAAGAAATAGCTCCTTCCACTCGCTGAGAGGCCATGGCGCCAGAATTGCAGAGCTCGCAGCCATGGGTTGAGAAATAGTAACGAATATCTTTCTTAGCTATTCATTTTGTCTTATTTCTCACATGAACATTTTCCATTTACGATAATTTTGGTTTTCTTAGTCGGCCGAAGCAAGTGAAGGATGTGGCTCACCAGGACGAGGTCGTCCGTGTCCTCACCAACACTCTCGAGACCTCTAATGTGAGAAATTCAACTCCAAAATTTTCATACTATCAGTTTTTTGATTTTGTTGTCTTTGCAACTTATTTTTTTTGGGTAATTTTTGTTGTTTTATTTTCAAACCCTAGGTCTAACACTATAATAAATTGTTTTGGGTTATCTTGTCGTGTCAGTGCCCACACATGCTCTTTTATGGTCCACCTGGTACTGGCAAAACTACAACCGCATTGGCCATCGCTCACCAGCTTTTTGGGTACTTGAAGCAACATCTTTTTGGTCTGCGTGCTTTTAGTTTGAGTTTATTTCTAGACAATGGTAAAGAAGTTTCAGATTTGAATGGTTAAATAGAAAGTTAGATGCAGGTTTAGATTAATTCGATTGCTTTATGGTGTTTTTGGCGCTTCATGTAGCTGATATAAATAGTTTGGAATAGACGGAAGCTTGGAGAGGTTACTCTTAGTTATTTAATGCCTGCTATCATCTTGAGAAATGATTCTACTATCTTGATTGTGGATTCTGCTGCCATTGATTAGATGATAGAAGTCAAAACCATTCTGAAATATGTCTTTCACGTGGTTGGTCCTAAATTTGTAGCAATCTTTTACAGGCCTGAACTCTACAAGTCCAGGGTTCTGGAGCTAAATGCAAGTGATGATCGTGGAATCAATGTTGTTCGGACTAAGATCAAGGATTTTGCTGCTGTGGCTGTACGTTCTGGTCAGCATGGAGGGTATTAATGCTTGCAATAACGTTTATTTCTGATTTTGATCATTTATGCTTGTTAAGTGTGATAGGTCCCTTGTAATATCATTTCTGTTCTCTGATTCTTCAGGGCTTATCCTTGTCCACCTTATAAGATCATTATACTAGATGAAGCGGATTCAATGACTGAAGACGCTCAGAATGCCCTGAGACGTACAATGGAAAGTTACTCCAAAATTACAAGATTCTTTTTCTTATGCAATTATATCAGCAGGTGGTCCTTTTTCTACTTTGCTTAGTTTCCATGAAACAGAAGGTTGTTTAAAATGTTATGATGCATATTATTGAAAGTGGTCAAATATTTTCCATAATCAGCACTTATTTCTTTTTGGTTTCCGTTAGTGCTTCAGGGGTGAGGATGAATGTGATCTGAAGTTTATTATTCCTATAACCCTTGTCCTGTTTGGATCAATATCATGCAACTTTCTGTGCCACTTTGCCAAATTAAATCTTTGCAAGTTATTTCTTGACAGGGTCCTACTTATCTGTCATGACAGCATTCATTTTGCATCTCTATTATTGCAATTTATGATCAATTGAAATTCAAAAAGGAAAAAAGGAACCTAGATGCCAATTATTGAATATTCAACCTGATTAGTCTAGTTATTAGGTTGGACTTTGATATGTTCATATTGCATGATGAATTTCTTTGATTTGGAGAATAGGCTCAACTTTATCACATTTTACTGAAGTGTCTAGGTTATTATAGGCAGTACCTGATTGTAATAAAAGGTGGTTGTTATCTCTATAGGATCATAGAACCTCTTGCTTCGAGATGTGCCAAATTCAGGTTCAAGCCACTTTCGGGAGAAATTGTGAGCAACCGCATATTGCACATTTGCAACGAAGAAGGCCTTAGTTTGGATGCAGAGGTAAGCAATTCAATTGGCTTAAACCTTGTCTTATTCCCATTAGCAAATTTAACAGTGGCTTGTTTTCCTTTACTAAACATATGATTTCCACTGTAGGCTCTTTCAACCTTAAGCTCTATATCACAAGGTGATCTTCGTCGGGCTATCACATACTTGCAAGTAAGATATGGTTAATTTTTATGTTATACAATGATACTATCCTTGTACCCTATGTTGCACTCTTGTAGTAATGAATTTTTGATATTGCGTTTCCACATGTGCAAGTTAAACCAGCTAGTCCCTCTAGCCTATTTTTGTTTCTTCTGGCCCATAAAGGGATGAAGTAGGTTATCCCTGTATATTTGTCGAGTTATCCTTGTATATTTATCATGTAATCGCTGTATTTAAATAAAATATTATTTCAGCTGATAGCATGACTAATCCAATTGGTAAATTTGTATCAAGTTCCAATTGGTAAATTTGTATCAAGTATTGGTATGATGACTGGCCTTTTATTTTAATTGAAATTGAGTATAGAAACTTGTTTCGCCAAAATTTACTTTATTCATTTATTATCTAGTATGTAAAACTCAGTCTCAAGTTTCAAGCATCTAGAATCCAGGTTCAGCTGTGGGTATATTAGAATAAAAAGAAAAATAGCTGTTTGAAATAGATGAATAGAAGTGCTTAAATGTAATGTAAGTTGAGGATGAAATCTTTTATTCTGACAAAAGGATGAAGGGAAGACTCTAGGGTTGGTTTCTCAATTACAAATAATGTTTCTCATTCTACTTAGAATGGTTGGATTTTATTTCCTCTGGTTAAAATGTGGATTTATATGATCCAAATTTATGTTTTTAATTAACTTTGTATAGGTGGTAGGGACTAGTACTTATTGGTTTTTACAGGGGTCTTAAAACTGTAGTATTTGTGAGGAACGTAGCTCTTTATCTTTCCAGGACTTATTATTTTATAAAGGCTCTCGTACCACTAATATTAGAGAATACATTCCAAGCCTGTATACCGGGTTCTGTTACTTCTGTAAAGGTCCAAGTAGTGTAAGATTATATCAGAAAGTTTTGACCCTCGGTCATATATCAATTTGTTTTATATACTTCAATGCCTGTACCCATAGGCTTTGCTAGAAATTACACTATTCTCCTTCTTTGTTGATGTGTCTGTCTTCTTTTGAAATTGCCAATAAGCTAGTACCATAGCAAATGCATTGACGTGTGATATGTGACTGTCATCCTAAACAAGGATCCAAGTTTTGTTTATAGAAGATTTTGTGCCTTTTTATTTAAAAGTTATATATATAAATGCTAATTGTTTCAGTTTTGCTTCAGTATGACAGTTTTGATCATTTATGTGGAACTCCACTGTCATCTAACGTTTTTATTCATCATTTGTTCAATAATCAATGTTCAAGATGAAAGTTGTGTAAAGTCACGTGCTTTGTTTCTCATCCCCGAGATGAAGTTAAACTCCTTTGTTATTAATTACTGCAGGGAGCTGCTCGCTTATTTGGCTCAACAATTTTGTCCAAGGACCTTTTGAGTGTGTCTGGGGTAATATGGATTCCTTGAACTTTATTTGTTCTGGCAATAAATTTCCTGGAAATTGTTTCTTGATATTTGTGCATTTTGCATATGCATCTGTCTGCTTGCTTGTATAATTCTATATATTTATATACATTAGTAGTTTTTCTTTGTAAGGTATATTGATAGCGTAGAATATAGGTTTGTATAACCAAAATGCTGTCCTTTGCAGTAAAATATATGATAATTCATTGAGGGCCAGAGGGACATTGGTGCTCAGGGAGCTGAGTATTTTGACTTGCAATAATAAACAAGGGCAATTTGCTATCATATAGGATGTTTTGAGCTTAGTATCTGTCTTTTGGTTTATCAGGTCATTCCACAAGAGTTTGTAGATGCACTTTATGCAGCATGCAAAAGTGGGGACTTTGATTTGGCAAACAAGGAGGTCAATAATGTAATTGCAGAAGGCTATCCAGTCTCTCAGATGCTTGTTCAGGTACTGTTTTGCTCAGTATGATGCTTCCGATAACCTTGCTGTTTCTAGACAAATATGCAATTGATGTGATGTTTTCTTCCAGTTGTTTGATGTAGTGGTTGAAGCAGATGATGTATCGGATGAACAGAAAGCTCGAATATGCAAGAGTTTGGCTGCAGCTGATAAGGTCAATTTCCATAAAGCTCAATTCTGTTGCATACTACCTTCTCAAGTTTCTGACTATTATGAAGAATATTGCAGTAAAAGTTGATTTGCTATAATACATATGGTTTTTCAGTCAAGAAATCATTCTATCCTTGAGGCTTAAACCAGTTAGGAGGTGTCATTTGTTAAGTCATTATTGTTGTTGATAGATATTAAATGATACTGCAGAAATTGAGTTATAGACAATAAAAAGTTATAGGTTGGTTATTATAAGCATCACTTTATATGAGACTGAGTTTGCTAACTGCTAGAGTAAATAGTTGCATCTAGATTCTTGTATTCGTTATACATAATTTAATTAATTCTGCATAAAACTTGATACAAATATTAAATTAAACGGTTATTAAGCTCATTACTATATAAAATTTGAGCTTATATAAATGCTCCCAAAAGTTTATGTTATGTGATGCTTTTGACAAATTGACTAGGCTATTTTTGTTTTAGCATTCCTGGAATTATTTTTTCTTCATTATTGGTCTTATAATGCTTTACATTTAATGGAAAATAATACAACATTTAATGGAAAATAATACATTCTTCGTATTTTTATTTTCTGATGATAATAATTGATACACTGAGGCATCTATTGGACACAATTCTTACGTTTTCATCCCCCTGTGGATTTGCAGTGTCTTGTTGACGGCGCAGATGAATACTTGCAGCTGCTGGATGTGGCCAGCAACACAATGCAGGCTCTCTGTAACATGCCGCAAGAATTCTCTTATGAGAGTTAGGTAGCATTGTAGTTCAGATTGAGGTGCAGCATATATTGAGATCTTGTATGATAACTTGGTTTGCTTTTGCAAAATGTTCTCTTTTGTTAATGAAGTTATCACAAACTTTATGTTAGTAAACAAAGGACCCTGTGCTCGTAAATCTTTTGATTCTTGATTAATATGATTAGGGTACTTCAGCAGTAACTCCCATGTCTAATTGGTCCCAAACTTGAATTTACAAGTGAACTATGAAAATTAGCTTTGTATTTGTGGAAAAATTATACAGTGAGGCCATCATATCACGTAGAATTGCTTACAACAAGCTAAGCTAATAGGAGATGGATAATTATATAAATTTATTTATTATTAATTTTTTAAATTTACTATTAACTACCGTATTTTTAGAGTTTATTGTTTTTTATTAGGCTATATTTATATAATTGTTTATTTTTTATTAACTTATTATATATGTAGGTAATTTTACATGATGCAACCGTTTTACCGTATGATTTCTCGTATTTTGGATTTACTATTTTACATAAGGGTTCTGTAGATTTGCGGGCATGAAGAGGCAATAAGAACAGTTTCTTTTCAAGTGCAGCTTATCAGATTTATGAAGCAATTGATTTAAGTATTTATAAAAGCCTGGAAAACATGAGCAGGTTGTATATTCGCTTTGCCCTTACGATTTTGAAGTTGATATGATTATAGTATTTGAATATACTTTCACGTTTCCATGATCAACAGCACAACTGCATTAGTGGTAATTTTACCGTTGCAAACAGGCTTGTCTTGTCAGGCTTTGCAGACATCATATATGATACATAATCATGTCCCATATTTGAAATTCCATGTGGACTCTAAGATCATTGTCTTTTCTAGCTAAAAGTGGAGCCCATGTCCTTCCATTCAAGGTAATGGTTCCCTCTGGCCTCTGTCATGGCGAAGCTACTGGTCTACTTTCTTTTATTATTAATTTTTTTTTATCCACAAAATAAAGCATTACATGGCTGCCTAAAACTGCAGTAAAAGTTATAAAACAAAAACTAGACTAGCCACAATCCACAAAAATTAGTTTTGTAGGACTAGCCAAAATTCAGTCAAAAGGTAAAATATTTGTTAAAAGAAATTTAGCTATTATATTAATAACTCTATAATGCTGTTGATAATTTAAATGAGAGATTAAATAATTGAAACCGTAAAAAATAGTTAAAATATCTAAATAAAGTATAAAATTAGGTTTAAGACAATAAATAGAAAATTTTTGCATTTATCGAATAAATAAGTGATCGCAAATCTCTAACTAAAACTAAGTGAAGGATCGTAAGTACTGCATAAGCTTCTGATACTAAAGGAGAATGGCATCAAATACGTTTAGACATCTCATCTAATAAAATATTATTATCATTTTGAATCATCATAATACAAGGAAAAACTCATTCCTCCAAACTACATCAATATTAAATTTCAATATATCAGGAGGTAAACAAACCTCTTGTCTAAATTGACGTCAATTGCAATATGATGAAAGAGTAATAAAAACATCATATTGTTGAAATTCGATATGGCTAACAAAAATGTGAGATGAAGTAGTATAGAGATTTAGAGTAACAATTTAAAAATTTATTTATTACGTGTCTTTCAAGTATTCTAAAGAGTTAGAGAAATGGGTTGCAATGAATTGCATGATAGCCGCAGAATTCGATTCTCATGAAAATGATTTTAAAGCATTTCTCACCATACTGAAAAACTCAAAGATCTGACAATATCATACCTGTAAGAGTGAAGATTAAAAAATTAAGGGACACATGTATGTGAACAGAAAAAAAAAAAAATACTCCAAAATTTCTATTCGTGCAGAACAAATAAGACATATAGGAAAAACTTTAACTTCACGCAATTTGCGTGCCAAATTGTATAAACTAAAAATTGTATTATACAATAAATATCAGAAAAAAACGTTAAGTTTAAACCAGATCGGAAGGATCCAATTACATTGGCAACAGAGTTTGAGAGATAAATAATTAGTATCATCCATCTGTAATTGTGAATTAAATAAGGAAAAAAATTGACAAAGGAAATGTTGACAAATAAATGTTGCAGAATGTCCACTATCTACTGCTGAAAAGGCCAAGGAACTGGACATATTGATGTTGAAAATACTGAGGTTGGCCCCACGTAACATGCAATTCGATTTAGTTAATTATGTGCTGCTGCTACAAATTTGTTATCTAATTTCAAAGTTGTCCCCAAACTCATCTCATCAGCCTTCAAAGATTTTGAATTTTCTACTAAAGCTTACTATATCCTGCTTTTCCCTCATCCTTTGGTCAATTTCATGCATGGACACATCTACTTATTGGGTGGCCCACCAGCCCACTTCATGCCTCTAATCTCGCCGAGACCAGCCATCCTCTTCACCTATATATACACAATCTCAACACATGGCCGCCTTCAGGCTTCGTTCACTCTCAAGGCAGATAGATGGCTATAGATGATTCCTTCAAGAAACCTGGAGCTGTCCCTTTTAACTGGGAGATCCGACCCGGTGTCCCCAAGATAAATACCCAACAGCCGAAACTGCAACCGAGGCAACTTTCACCACCTGTTTTACCATCCCCATCACCGCGTTTCGCCCCTCGCCGTCCGTCACCTGCTTCACTAAATCAGCAAATGCTTAAACCTCCCCCAGCTGGATTCATTTTTCTCCCTCCACCGGAGCCACGTACTCATTCCTTCCGTTCAACTCCACGTACCCGCTCTGAGCGTTGGAGGTTCGACCAACCAACCCGTGTCGGACCCGAATGTGTCTCGCCTGGATGCTTTCCATCTCCTTTATTGAGGAGGAAAGACAGCAAGAGAAGAACCACCCACGTAGCTGAATCCGAATCCGACTATACTTCCGACCTTGAGACACTGGCTAGGTGGTCAGTGTCAAGCCGAAAGTCATTTTCACCGTTCCGTGAGTCATCAGCGTCGTCTTACTCGTCGTATCGGTCGTCTCCCCGAGTGGTGAGTGATGCTGAATGGGCTGGGTTTGGTCTTTTCTGAAGAATCCCAGTGTAAATAGTGTAGTTGCTTTGGTTTTTATAATGATATAGACGAGTCTAAGGCACAAGAGTTGTCCCGAGTTGAGATGACCTGTGTAAGAGAATGAGCGAGTTGAGAAGTTACTGTATTAATATTACTGGACCGAGTTGTCGAGTCCGGAATGCTTTATTTCTTTTCTTGGGGAGGAGATAATATACAAGAAAATTTGGTGATTTTTTTTACCATGATTTAGTGCCCGAGATTTCGTACTAAATTATTTCTTTCGCTTTCATTGAAAAAATAATTAATAAAAATTGATTACAAAGAAATTTAAAAGAAAATATTGAAGGGGATATAATTTTTTTTTTTTCATTTTCATCACTATTAATTTATTAATTTAAAGCTCACCTAAGGACAAGCTTTTAGAGCTGGGGGAAAAAAAAATATGTTAATGGTCATTATAATCCAATATCAATTTGACTAACTTATATATTTTAAAATTGATAAACTGAGTCAATTTGCTCTAAATTTTGGAGTAATTATAGTTTAGTTTCGATAATTTAATGAAACCAACGCATTAGTTTCTCATATTTAAATGGGTAATTTGTAGTATAATCTCTAAAATTTAGTAAAATTTACAATTTAATTTTTGCTAAGTGTTGTAATTAGATTAAGGGGACTTTGGTAGTTTCAGCTAAGTGTTGTAATTAGATTAATGGGTTTTTACAAATGATACTTTCAGTTGAGCTTCCGGCAATCATCCCACTTCGTAGATTTGGCAGCAGTACGGCCAAGAGGGGACCATATAAGAACTTAATCCATGTGAATCACAAAGTTCACAACTTTATTTGTCTTTTCTACATATCATTTGGTTTCATTGCAAAAGTTTAATGTGAATACAAAATTGAGAGTAAAAGTAATTTAAAATGAAATCTATAATTTTTTGCTCAGAATTAGATGAACACAGAGATTAGCTATGCCCACAATTTCAACCTTCCAAGGGAAAAATGATACAACGCTCATTACTTTCTAAAAGAAGTTAACGACTTTGAACTTGACCGCAAAGTGGGACAAGTTTCCTGGTGATTCATCCACAAGAATAAAAGTTAACAGAAACTAATATCAATAATCACATCCCCCTTTTTCATGGCACATTCTACACAGCGATTATTCACTTGAAAAGTATATTTTCCTAATCCATTGCAACAGTACACATTTAATTCATAACACTAGGGGTATATTTTGTTACAAATCCTACAAACTGCGCCAAGCAATCTTATATTCAGATCAAAACTCCATAAGCCAGGGCAGATGATACTTTTCTTGGCCCAAACAAGTGTATCATCATTCTCTATCCCAGTTGCAGCAGAGAATGTGAGCCAGTAGCCAACAGAATTAACCATAAAACAACACCAATTTACATTTATTCTTCTGCTTCAACCTAAACCAGAGCTAGGTCCTGACACAGACCTCAGCATTTGATTGAGATTGGGCTGTGAATTACTGGAGGGATTGAACATGGCATTTGATGAAGCAGATGAGGATGGTTGTATAGCTGATAGGGGCAGCCTTGGCCCTAATGGGAACATTGGTTGTGGTTGTCCCCGTTGCATAAATGACATGTGGGGATGGACCTGTTGATTGTTGCCATATCCTGAAATAGTTGGTTGAGAAGAAGAGGTAGGCATCACTTGTTGCCTACTGGTGCCAATGTTATTGTTAACCATGGCAGGAGAAGCGCCAGCCAGGTTCATTGGTGAAGTAGCCCCAGCAGGTCCCATCCGCGATGACAGAATGCGGGTCCGCTCAGCAGCAAACCTTTGCCGGGTCTTCTCCACTTGTTCACACTCTCTCATTAGAAAAGTTTCCACTTCTGCAAACTGCTTCAACTTGAGCTCCAATCTCTTCAACTGTCTCCAAATCAACAACGCTATTTAAAGGATGATTTCATAATAAATGTAATATGAACAGCCTAAACTAAATTGCTAGGTACCCCCCCCCCCAAAAAAAAAAAAAAAAAAAAAAAAAGCTAACATGCAGCAAGAATACATCATCAAGATGATAGGATTCTTTCCTCCAGTAGATAAACTGGTTGTATTTTCTGTTAGAGAAAAATCTCAGCAGCCAAATGATCCCCATATATGCAAAAGAATTACCACAAGTCATATCATCACAGATTCAAAATGTGAACTCCCTAATATAAAATAAAAGAAAATGAGATGCTAGCTCCTGAATCAGTTATTTCTTTCCATCCTAGTTCAACATGTTGAGCAAACAAGGAAAGTTTTCTAAGTTCTAACAGATGCTGTGATCAAGGGCTGAAACCAAAACTACACACACAGAGCTTGAACATGAGAAGATGGCACATAAGGATTTTGAATATCCAATATCAAAATTAAATTTGAATCCAAGACTGGTGAAGTAGACATAGTTCATCATATTTGATAACAATAAAAGCAGGCAAAATAAATGCAACATGATAAAGAGTCATTAGCAAGAGGACTTGGTCATAACAACTAACCTCTAATCAATGCCATGGAACATATCTCACACAAAGTGAACAAGTAGAAGCATGAAAGGGAAAGAAAAGACTGATGAGAAAATAATGGAAAAAAAAAAAAGCAACAGTTATACCTGATGATTAATGATATTAGCAGACAGCCTTTGAATTTCTCTCTCTTCGTGATCTGCGAACAGTTTAGCCTTAGTTGCTGCAGCAGCAAGACCAGCTTTTGCAGCAGCTTTGACTTTCTCTGCAGATAATGGAACACCCTCTGCCTCGCTTGGACCCCATGAACCATGCAAGTTGTCTTCTGAAGTTTAATCCATAGGAAGAAATTAAGGCGGGGGACGGGGAAAACAAAATGAACAAAGTGCACTGCAGTACGAAGGGAAAGTCACAGCCTACCCTTTTGTTGAATGGAATTTGCAACTTCTCCATGAAAATTACCTTCTCTACCATGTAATCTCTCAGAATTCACCCTTCACAAGCAAGGAAATAAATTAATAGAAGTTATCTAGGATGATATAAGCAAGCACAAAGTTTATTAAAGCAATGTTTTTCTGATGCATTCTGCACTATTTTGGCCTGTAGAGCAGAAAATATATGTGATATAACAGTTGAGTAGCTTACAAATGACAATGCCAAAGAACTGAACAAAGATAAATTAGGCATTCAGAAACAACACAGTAAATCTGGGAGAGAAAGGAAGAAAAGATAACTGGAAATCATAATCACAAAATATCACCAGAAACGCCAACTCAAACAAACAGGCAATAAGTAACTAAAGCATATACAATTACACATGATGGAAGAAGGAAGTCACTTACCTATTATCCTCAGACAGAGCTGCCAAGGATGCATGGGCACATGCTGCAGCAACTCTCGGTCCAACAGCAGAGGCTAGAAAAGCAACCTAGTAATTTTTCCACAAGTTAGAAATGACTGACAAAAAGCAAAGCTATCAAAACTTATAATATAGAAGGATCATTAGGTAGCAACATCCATTAATATCTCTTAGTACAATCTCTCCCTCTGACCAATCATATTATTTAATGTTCTCAACACTTGGTTTGACCAAAGGATGCCACACCAGTTGCACTGGAAGATAACATCATAAATATGCAATTTGAAACCCTAGGTTTAGATCAATTAACCATACACCAAAAAAGGGCCAAATTCAAAGAAAAAGTACATCACTGAGAGGCAATGTTTTATTTTCCTAAAACTGGATGCTATCATAGTAATATGAAAATGATACAAAATTATACAGCGGCCTCCTAAAAGCCTATTGCTTCTATTAGAGCATGCCTAATAAGCTGCAAAAGGAGCGAAAATACGGAATAGAATCAGACAAAGGGGGTACAGATGAGAAGTGATCCCAAACACTGAACAGCAGCAAATGATGATGTAGAAAATTGGAACCTCAGTATAAACCCCCAAAAAAGGTGAGAACAGAATGAGGAACACTCAGAAACACAACAATGTTTCAATTAATTAATGTGCTGAGCAATGTAAAGAAATAAGAAAAAATTAAATGAAGAAAAAACCTACAGTTTCCTTTAGTAATTAAATGTGAACTGAATCACAAATTGAAATGTTCATATGCTTTTGAATATTTGACAAACACAGGATAAACAAAGTTACTTACCAATGACATAACTGGATTCCCAGAATTTGCAAAAGGAATCCTGCTTTCAGCGTCAGCATCTTGGAGACAGAATCCTGCGGAAATAAAGAGATGCAGATAGAGAATGTTAAGGTCACGACATCATCATTTTGAAGGGTGGAAGGCCATCAACTAAGTAAAAAAGAACACCTGGCAGATCACCATTTGATTGTGAGTGTAGTTGTCCATGATAATCTTTGCTTGATAGATCAGGTGCCTTAGACACACTTGGAACTTCTATATTTTCCAACAGGCCATCCTCCATGGGTAGACGAAGAAAATGAAGAATGCACTGTGATTTTGACTTCGTTCCAACATGTTCTGCAACTTCATTCCAATTCTCATTGTAAAGCTCCATTGCCTCAAGCAGCAATAGTGTTTCTTGATCACTCCAACTCTCTCCATCAAAATCACCATAATCCTTTGATGGATCCATCTTGATAAAATCCAGGCTTGAATGACTGGTCACAAACCTTCCCTCATGGAAGCAGTCAGAACATAGTAGTACATCAATCTGTCAAATGAGATGCTCATCAGTCTAGAAAACGAAACCAGAAAAGGCAAATTAACATCTAGATTCTGGTGAACCAAATATTCCAAAAAAATTTCTATAGTTTGTCTCCATGTGTTCATAATTGCACCTTATACAAAACAATTTCTCATGCTCTTTAATCAAGGTTGCATTCACAAGGTATAGAATCTATATATGATCACCTTTGCACTCTTTGTGGTCTGTACTCAATCCAACCACTGTTGGACTGCCAGGATTCTTACCTTTAATACCTTGACACATTTAATTCTTTATGCCCTCAAGTAACTGAAGCTAATTCTACTACTCGTCAAGCATCTTCATGCTTCAAATTGCTCATTTCTTAGTCTTTCAGTTCACATCCTCATCAGATCCATTAAGAAACCTTAATTAGAAAAAGGAAGCTAATACTTCTCTTCCCTTCCGGCTCTCTCTTCTCCCATCTCCATGAAAATAACCTCAAAAAGATGGAATCAGGTGAACTGAATATAAGCACGTCTTAAATACTATTAACATGTTTAGCAAAGCGTAATACTCCATTTACTATCCTAGAATTTTTTGAACGGCAAACACATCTTATGGATTCCATCCCCCGCTCCACAGTCCTCTTTTTCTATAATGCACCAGCAAACAAGACCCAGCTTATGACCGCAAAACTGCTCAATGAAAATAAAGAAGTTGAAAAAACCCAACTTGATGCAATTCAACTATAAGAGGATTGCCAACACAACAAAAACCTTAAATTTTTTGTATAATTTCATATGTAAACAGTAACATGTGACTAGTGATTTCATAGGGAAACAAAATAAAGCGAAAACCAGAAAATATAATGATAAAGAATAGTAAAAGAAAGTAAAAACAAGTGATGCAATTTACCTCCTTCTGTGACTGATAGTATACGCCAGGAAGAGGTTGAGAACAATAAGTGCAACGATTTTCAGAGAGGCGCTCTCGAATTCTATTGTCCAAGTCAGAGAATCCATCATCATGGCATGCCAATGATGAATAAACATCAGTTGCCTTGAGCCTACATCTGGGCCTGTCAAATTTGATCAAACTATCAATTGACTTTAAAGCAGCTGATGGCACATGAACCTCACCATTTGGATCCTCTCTTAAGTAGGACCCACCATTCCAAGATTCACATATTGGTGGGGCTGCACAGTAATTGATAATCCCCCAATGATCAAGAAACCTAACAGTTCGAGCTAAATCTTCATTCTCAATTCCAACAACCAAGCCCTGACAATCAGAAACAGTGATCCTCTTCTCTGGATTCTCCATGTATTTAGCAACAATGTAATTCCTACATTCCATGTATTTCTCTGGTGTATGATCTGGTGATTTTCCGGAGAAAAAATGTGGTACCACTTGTCTTTCTAGCCGATTCACCATCGCTGGTGAAAACCAATCTACAACAAAATTTATACAATTATCATGGCATAAAGAATAAATGGAATTTCACTGCAAATGAGCACCACATAAACCCACTTGAATGTGCACATGCATGTACACGGAAATAGTTATTCACACAAAAGAAGTTATTTAATAAACCACTATAAGAAAAATGTGAATGTGTGTATACATGTGTATTGTGTGCCTAGGAGAAGATGTCTACATGTGTATCCATGTGGTGTATATTAATGCATGTACGAAAGGTAGCAAGTTTAAATCCTTTTAATTAGGTTTCCAGAGTATTTACTGACCCTAACCTAGTCACAAAGAACCCAACTGTAATGCAAAATTGATTAACTTTGCTTGAAGATTAGTTTTTTTTTTTCCTTCCTTTTTCTTTGGCAAAAGATATAATCGATAAATTGCATGTAGCCATGTGACACTTGCAGAGCACCTAATGCCCAGAGGCCCCATACCTCATTTCAGGAAACAAAACTTGGCAGCATTTGCAGTAGAAAGTAACTTTTCATCCTTATTAAGGCCTCATAAGAGATATCAGAGTTTAAAATAAAAA
Source organism: Manihot esculenta (assembly GCF_001659605.2). Classification (NCBI taxonomy): domain Eukaryota; kingdom Viridiplantae; phylum Streptophyta; class Magnoliopsida; order Malpighiales; family Euphorbiaceae; genus Manihot; species Manihot esculenta. The sequence continues at coordinate 13,056,468 of NC_035162.2, read as the reverse complement.
ATTTCAAGCAGTAGAATTAGATTAGACCTACAGAATTAATAATTCTTCAAGCAATGCAAATAGATTCAATCCACACCTACTGTTCTGCTTCTGCAACACATTTGAGTGTAAAAATCATCAAACTAACAACAATATTTAGCCATTTTTACTAGTGTAAAAGGAAGCAGCACTCAAATTCCAAAGGAGCAAAAAACCACTAGAAACCGCTTTTCCATAAGCATAAATCCGTTTTCCAGATACTAAACATTTACATAAAACCTCACTAACTAGCCATATCCATCATAAGCATAACAAAAACGGCTAAAGTTTTGTTCATTTCTCCATCCGCACATACATAGAAACCAGAAACAAATAGAGAGAAATGAACTACCTGAATGCATTGGAACCACATGAACTCTACTCCCAAATCGTTTTACAACACCTTTGCCCTCCATAATTGGAGGAGGCGTTACAACATATGCAGAATTCCCACCATCATTTCTCTCCTGATCAGACCCCAAACCCTCAGCAGGCACAGCAGAGAGTGCCTGCAGCTGCCCGTACGACACATTTTCCAAATTGGGCGCCTGCCCCCTACCACTACCACTACTCTCTCCGATCAAATTCGCCCTCTCTAAAGCCACCATCGCGAAGATCGACTCATGGGGCCGATTCACAGCAAGCTTGGTGACGGAAGGGAAGTCGCATATGCGGACCCCACCGTCAGCGAAGACCTCAGTTTCAAGATTGTTGGCATCAGGAAGAGCAGCAGATTGTGGGAGGTTCGGATTTGAGTTGGGATTGGGGTTGGGATCCTCAGTATCGTCATCGAGGTGGTCGTTATTGTTGTTGTCGTCCTCAAAGGCGTCGTCTTCGTCTTCATCATCAGGGTCTTCTTGCTTAGGTTGTTGCTTTCGAGTGATTTGGGGCTCCCGCTTTCGCCTCTTCCATTTGCCTCTGCCATCTGTTGTAGGAAAAATAGAAAAGATGAAAATTGGAAGAAACAAAAGAAAAAAAATTGAAAATTGAAAATTGAAGAGGAGGAAGAAAGAAGGGTTTTGGGTTTATGGAAGAATTAGAAAACCTGAAGGGGAAGCTGGCATTATTGTTGGGGAAATGTGGAGATTTGTGGGGTCTTTGATTGGTTGAATGGAATCAAAGAGGATGGAGAGAGAATTGTGGGTGCGAGAAGGAAACTCTTCTCTCTCTCTCTCTCTCTCTGTCTCTCTCTCTCTCTCTCACTCACAGCTTTGTTTGCTTTGTGCCTTCGCTTTGATGTTGGTGGTGTCCGAAATTTTATATTTCCCCCTTTTTTTTACTTTATTTTCTCCCTTTTTCTCTTTTACCTCAAGGCCTTTTTTAAAACGGCTATTTAATCACTAAAATTTAATATTATTAATACTTTTATCTATTTATTTTTAAAATTAAATATTTATTCTATAAATTTTTTATGATCATTGAAAAAAAAATTATTTATATATATTTTTTAAAATAAAAATTAAAAATAAAATTTAAAATTTTTTAAATTTATTCAAATATATTTATTATCATATTAAGTCTGTGTATTTAAATATATTTATTAAAATCACCTCGATCACTTTGAAATCATTTAACTAAGAAATCTAAGAGTTAAGACTGAAATAGAGACTCTTAATAAAACTCTAACAATTCTTTTGGCATGAATAATTTTGTAAGAATTCATTTCTTGCAAAATTATTCATGATTTTATTTTTATATATAATGATGAAAATATAACAAATTTTGAATTTTTTTATTTCAAACAAAAATTTTACAAAAAAATAATTCAATTGAATTGAATTCTTACAAAATTATTGATTCCAATAGGAGGGTAAGAATTAATCAAGACAAGTTTATCAAAGGGAATTATTGGGTGATTCATTGCTAAAAATCCCATAAAGTAACAAAATCGTCAAAGAAAAAATTAAAGGCATTTTGTTATCAAAATCTCATAAGGTGATAAGATCGTCTAAGGAAGATTAAGGACAACTCTTTGCTAGAATCTCAAAAGAAAAAGTTAAAATGCAATTTGTTACTAAAATTCAAAGTTGGTTAAGAGAAAAAATTCAAATGCAATACATTAACAAGAAGAGTAAATTCAATGAAATTAACGGCCAATAAAATATCAAAGTGATAATTTAAAGGCTTAAAAAAGAGATACATCCCAAACCGGGTTCATGGACTAAAATTCAAAAGCTCATATTACAAATTCTTAAGTACTACATTGGAATTAGCAACCCGAAATTCCCAAGTCTTCGTGGGTCAAGAATCTTAACACAAACAATTAAAATTTTAAAACAAAGGCTTTGAAGTCACAAAGTGTATTTTTTTTAAGAAAGAGGAAGGGAAAAAAAGGATTTGGCAATAAAAAGCTAAAACCTATTGTCTTTATTAATAAAGGCAAATATTCGTGGAAAAAAAAATCAACAATAAATATTGAATTACTTAGAGATTCGTCAATAAATACTGAATTTCTATTATTTTTATCCACAAAAGTAAGCATTCATTTTTCTTTAAAAGAGGAAATTTGGCGATAAATGACGAACTACTGAGGGAACTCTGGCAATGGATGCCAAATTCAAGTTGCCTTTATTCACAAAAGGCAAATATTATTATTATTATTATTATTTTAAAAAATAATTTGACAATAAAAGTCGATAACAGCCTATATATATATATTTTTTTATAAAAAATAAATAAGAATGTGAAATGATGCCCATCCATAATATTTAATTAATTTTTTTCAAAATGAATATGAAGATTCTCATTTGAAAGGGAACTAATGTTACAATACTTTTTAAAATTTGGTCTTTAAAACTCAATCTAAAACTTACATTAACTTTAAAAATTAATTCGCATCGAGACATTTAGTTTTTATAGACCAACACATGAGAGATTTGGTTTTGAAGACCGAATCACACTTGGAAAATTAGGTCTTGAAGACCGAATCTCACATAGAGAGATTTGACCTTGGACATTAAATTCCTATTTGAAAAATTTGAGAATTAATATTCTTAGACCAAAATCTTTAAACACGGTCTTTTGACCTTAGGGCGAACCATTCCAGTCACATCGGAATTAGTTAACCAAAATATCTAAATTCTAGACGGTTAAAATATTCTAAGGTAAGAAAGAAATTCCTAGCAAAACTCGGAACTAGAACTAAGATGGATTTTAATAGAAAAAAAGAATTCTAATCCTAATAAGACACCACCAATTAGTTAAAGTTAAAGATTTATAAAGATTTTCAAAAGCTCAAACTTTTGTTTTTTCAACTTTGTGCATCTATTTCTCACATCAACTTTTCTTGATTACTAATAATATTAAAAATTGTGGACTATCAAGAATATTGTAATCACAGTGCCGTAGAGATATAGCCACTTAAGGTCAGTTGCCGAGCAACTGTGGCTCAGCTTTCAGACTTTGGAGATGAGCCATTAGAATAAATAGACACCCTTCAACTTGCAATATTGCTACTAGCATGCACTTATGCATGCAGAACGCAGGAGAAGATAGGTGCAGTCCAAGAAACCAATCCTTTGAATACATCACATGCATGCAAAAAGCAATACAATTTTACTTTAACAATAGTCAAGAAAAACACTTTATCATTTGATGACCGTCGGGTCTCATTTATTGGTCCAAAATCCGCGAAACCCTTTAGGTTGACCAACCCAGCATCTCAGGCCCTGAAACAGACACACGGGGCAGACCGGGTCACCCGTAAGCCCAGATCCAGAAGAAAGAAACCCAGTCCGGTGATGTGACGTGGGGAGAGATAGCAGGCCCAGTCACTTCGCAACTCTGCCCGCATACGCGCCAGAAGAATTAAATGGCCGTCTGACGTGGAGAGGGACTTTGACACGCCCGTACATACGGACCTCAGTGATAGAGATAGGTGGCATTGTAGCAGAGAGGCCGTTAGACGTCACTAGCAGATAAAAGGAAAGGCATAAAAGAGAAGGAAGATCTTTCCACTTCACATAGTAAAACCCTATTTGCTGGTTCTCAGAACATCATCATTTCACAATTTTATAAAAACTGAATGTTTCGATGTAAATTAATTATTTTTTTTGAAAGCAAATCTACTTATTGTATTAATAAGATTTCATCAAATAAAGAGGGATATCATCCCAAATAGAGAGACGATTATGCCTGATAGATTATCTAGCCAAAGTATAAGCAGTTAGAGTAGCATTACGACGAATCCATCTGAATATGAGTTCTAAAGTCTAACAAAGTTTTACAATCATTCAAAATCAAACACCTGCATAAGATAATTTGGCAAAAATGCTCCTCAAGTGTCTGCCTAAATCCGTGCATAAGATAATTTGGCAAAGATACTCATCATTATTTCTCATATCTCAAGTATAAATCATTAAAGTCTTCCGAACAAAGCCACAAAAGAGAACTTCTACGAGATAAAGCTCGAATAAGATTCCAAAACTTACATCGTCGTTGCGATTCTGAAACCCATAATAACTAGTAAACTTTCATTGAACATTACCTTTCGAAACAACCGAATCAATAAAATTTGAAGAAAAGCCAACCATAAAAACAGACCTATGACTCTTCCACATCAACGAAAGGTCTCTTCCCAATCTTAAGCAACCACCAAAATGTATAAAATTATTAAAAAATTTCATACGAGAACTAATAGTTTTTGTTTCCATCAAAAATAAAATGTCCAGCTTATAACTAGGAACCAAATATTTTAATGCAATAACTGTCCGAGAATTCCCGCCATAAATCTGTCAAAGAGATTTGCATATTCTGAAAATTGATTGGATTGTATGTGAGGAATATTCTCATCATACAGTGACGATCGGAATATCTCTGAAATTCTTAATAGGGACAATAACATATTATTCTTCATCGATAATCAATTAACGTAGATCGCCTTTCATAAGAAAGGAAAAGAAAAAGTTAGATTTAAAAAAGAGAAAAAGGCAAAAATATCGAGTCATGAAGGAATCACGATGGAAAATTTTTCAAAATAATTTAATTGATCTTTATAATTTAATTCTTTTATGATTATTTTAAGATAATAATATACTCTTAAATATATAATGCTATTTAATTATATCAAAATTAACAATTATTTTCTTAAATTTTTAAAAATAGATAATTTAATCTGAATATTTTAATTTTATCAAAGAAAAAATATTGCGTTGACCGAGATAACTTCAATTTTACTGAATGAAAATATAAAAGCTAACGTGTTGGATTGAAAAAAACGAAAAAAAAATTGTATATGTATATATTTATGAAATATAAAAGTAATCTAAAAATCGAGTCAGTTTTAAAAAAGAAAAAAAAAATATATGCGAGTGAAAAATTGGAAAGGAAATAGGTGGAAACGGTCTCCCCCTTGAGCGGCGGAGGGACGGAAAAGTTGCCGCAATCTAGCCCCTACATCAATTCCTGCGGTAACTGAAAACATTGCCGTCTTCGATAAATGAAGAGACCGAGATCGGAAATACCACTCTCCGCCGCCTCCAGATCACCTCCATCATTACCTCATACACCACCACAAAGGCTCCTCAAACCTCACAACTGCAAAGCTACGAGCCAAATCTCCTCCAAAAAACACAAAAATTCCATCCTCAAAGTCGCCGCCGCAGCCGGAAAAACGACACACCTCGCAACCTGGGCCCCACTTGACCTCACCCAATCGGAACTGTCTCTCCCCCTCACATTTCCCACTGGCCAAACCTTCCGCTGGAAACAAACTGGTCCTCTCCAGTACACCGGCACTCTGGGCCCTCACTTGATATCCCTCAAACACCATAATCAAAACGGCGATGTTTATTACCGCATCCACCGAACTCCCTCTGAGTCCGCTGCCAAATCGGCTCTTCTCGACTTCCTTAACATAGATATCTCACTCACCGATATCTGGGCTGAGTTCTCGGCTTCGGATTCGCGGTTTGCTGAGCTGGCGCGGCACTTGAAGGGGGCTAGGGTTTTGAGGCAGGACCCACTGGAGTGCTTGATCCAATTCCTGTGTTCTTCCAATAATAACATTGCCAGGATTACTAAAATGGTTGATTTTATATCTTCTTCGGGAGAACATCTGGGGAGTGTTGGGGGTTTTGAGTTTCACGAGTTCCCGTCTCTGGAACGATTGGCTATGGCTACTGAGCAGGAGCTTAGAGAGGCTGGTTTTGGTTACAGGTATTGTTTAAGCTTCTTTATTATTTGTTTTTTGTTTAAGTTCTTTGCTTCTTCAACTTAATTCTAAAATAGATATTGACTAAGTTCGGTAGTGGAGAGCACTGTTGATTCATTGTGATGTATGTCGGTGCAAGTTCGATATGGGTTTTGAGTTTCCATGTTTTCAATATCTCTCCGTTATCGGTTTCAAGGCTAAATTATTGGTTCATGGCCAGGGCAAAATATGTAACTGGCACTGTAGATGCTTTGCAATTAAAACCTGGTGGAGGTGCAGAGTGGCTTGCATCACTCCGTAAATTGGACCTCCAAGTGGTGATTGATGCACTTTGTACTTTACCTGGAGTTGGGCCCAAAGTAGCAGCGTGCATAGCACTTTTCTCTCTTGATCAACACCACGCCATTCCTGTTGATACGCATGTGTGGCAGGTACCTTCTGTGGTTTTTAACTTGCGATCTATAAGTCTTGTTTTTGTATCTACTATTGTCAATTTGGGATTTGACTGAATCTAAAAACCAATGGTGAACGTTAATCCTTGCCCTAAAGGTGGGTTCAGAGGGTACAGCTTATCCAATAAAAGTTGAGTGAATTAGCAACTGTTTGCCATTGTAAAGAAGTTGTTTTTCTCAACTGCTTGGCGGATTGATTACTATCCTTCACCAGTTTTAATAAGCATATGCTTTTAAATTTAGCCCTATGCAAAAGGAAAGAAATATTACTAAATTCAGGTGCTAATTTTTCTGGACTTATTCGCTTCTGATTTAGCAATGCGGGTCAAACTGCGAATGCTTGTTCAGGTTTATGACAATAAGGTTGTTTTGTATATTGATTATGCTCCATTTACTTGGGATAATGTAGTGAGACAAAATTATGTTTTTAAGATGTTAAAGTTTGTCAATCTTTTAGTTAACTGTTGACTTCGGAATTCATGAAGCATAATATTGGTAGAAGTTAGGAAGAAGATACATAGTAGATGGAACACATCATGTGCAGATCAAGAAGGGTAAGTTTATCACCCCCTACCCCCTGGTTTCTTTTTTGGGTGGGATTGATCCTTCTAAAAGCTACATTCTGATGTTGTTATAATGATTATACTCAGTGTAACTACACTGATTCCTTGGGTAAGATGGCCATGGCCTCATTGTGGTATTTCTTAACTTGTTAGAAACATTGCATTGTACTTTTTAATTATTTTGTTAATGAAAGAAGTTCTGATTTCAATTTTTTTTTGCCGGGGGGGGGGGGTCTATAGATTGCTACAAGATATCTCCTACCTGAGCTTGCTGGAGCCCGCCTGACACCTAAGCTATGCGGTCAAGTGGCAAATGCATTTGTAAGCAAATATGGGAAATATGCTGGATGGGCACAAACTCTACTTTTCATTGCTGAGCTGCCTGCACAGAAAACAATTTTACCATCTCAATTTGCAACTAACAAAGAGATTAAACCTGCTGTCGAGAAAGACAGTGAAGTAGATGATGGTAATTGAGGAAATTGTTTTAAGTTTTGGAATCTGCATTTTTGAGTTTTGATCTTCTGTTTTCATCAATACCAACCTAGTACTCTGTATGACTTCTTTTTCTTAAGAGCAGATCCATAGCTCTCAGGACCTCTCCTGGCAAGCAAGGAGTCTGGAAGATGATCTATCGTGGCATTTGAACCGTTGAAGAGTGATATCTAAAGTCTATATTATGCACATTTACCGGTTGGTTCTACAAACCATCATGTGTGCAAGCGTGCACAAACATGCACAGAGATACTTGTACATGCGTGCATTTTCTTTTTTGGGTATCAGATGAGCTATGTAGTGTGGGATAGCCCCTGCCCAGCACCACGTGCCTCCCTCCCCCAGGGTCTCATTTGGTTTGTTCCCTTCATTTATATTTATTTTTCTAAAACTCCTTTCATTAGTAGACTGCATGACTGATTTGAAGTTTTGGTTCTCAATGCAATATTTCTGCTTTTGTAATTTAAGTACTTGGTTGTGCTGTTCCTCATTTTATAGTTGTAAAGAAGTTCAAATTCAAGCAGACTGACTGCCAAGGAGATCACCAATGTAGAGCATTTTATTTGCTTTTACGCCTTAGGATTATTGTTTGTAGAGCACTTCCTGACACATTTTTTATGTGATCTATTTTTCAAGCCTTTTCAATTCAAGTTCAAGACTAATATTTTGATTCATGTAATGCACATAAATTTTTATCAACAAAGAAGGTTTCTGACTTTTATGAGGGCATTTGATTCAGCGTATATTGCTCTAAGTGTTTATAAGCTAAATTAATTTTATGAGCATTTAAAAATTATGCAATTATGTATTTAGTTAGAATGTGTATAAGGGTTGATGAATGTAAGGGGCTATTGTTGAAGTGCTTGAAAAAACGCTAAGTTCAAAAATTAAAATAAGTGCAAGTGATGGAACTGTCGAAAGGTGCAAGTGAATGATTAGACATTTTTTTTTTAAATTTCATTAATCTATTTGATTTAATTGTTGAAACCAGGTAATAATTATTGCTGTTGCGGTTATTACGTAAATGACTAATAATAATTTATATCATATTATTTATTTTTATCATTAAAATAACTATATAATTATTAATTTATTATCTTAGATAATCTATCTTATTATTTAAATAAATATACAATTTTTATTTATTATGTCGCCTTTATTTTATTATTAAAATAAGTAAATAAAACCCAAATCATATAAGAAAATTAGAGCATCTTGCTTTTAAGATATAGGAATATATATATAAATTGAGATAATGTTAAAGTGTATTTTTTTTTTTTAATCTTGAAACAGCAGCAGCTGATGATAAACAATTTTTATTTCATAACTTTTCAAATTGCAGTAGTTTAATGGGTTTATTAGCTAAATAACAGTTGTTTAATATTTACCAAAAGGGTTGGCGTAGCTGTTGGGTAGACAAGCTGCCAAAGAATCATTGGCTAGCATCTGAAATTTGTTGTAGCTGATATGATTTATACTGCTGAAGTAGTCCCTTTATTTACTATGTGTCATTAATGAAAGCATTATTAACTCTTTGTTTCAACCTTTGTTTGGAACTGTTTCACAAGCATTGATATCATCAGTAGATTCAGACTGTTTTGAGTGGTTGGGAAGACATGTTTACGTCGTATAACCGTTCATTTACGTCTCATTTTTCTGTTTATACTTTAGTTCATAGAATACTTTTCCCAAGAAATCATGCACTGGCTGAGAGAAGTTTTAATTCATTTTTAACAATACCTTTTATAAATTCTGTTTTCAGTTATGATAAAATTAACACTTATCTTTATCTTTCTATTTGTGAGAAATTCTAGTTGTAGAAAAGATATAATGTTAATTCATAAAGTTCAGTTGTTGTTAAGAGTATTATTAACTATCCTTTTGGAGACTTACTACATGGGATTTTGGAAAATTTTGATTGAAGCCATTTGCCTTTAATTTGATAGGGATGTAGGATGTATTTGTCCTATGCTCCAAACCCAAAAAATTCGGGAGGGGGAGGGGGTTGTAGCTACCATTTTGTGATGCCAAACTGTGCCTTTCTGCTTGTTTGAATAAAATGCTGATACATAATATTATAGTTAGCCAGAGAACTAAGAAGTGGTTAAAAGTTTGTTGCATGAATGTTGATGGGACTGCTTTTTAAGACGAGTGAGCTAATATTCCATGTGTTGCCAAATACATGCTAGAGGAGTTTGATTATTGGAGTTGTTCTCCAAATCTCGAGTTTTCTCGTGTCCTTTGGTTTGCACAAGTTCCCGTGTTCATGTCCATATTCAGTTCATCTGTTGATCATGTGTACTCATCAGTAACTTTTCTCTTTTGCTTTTGATCCATTCATAAGTGGTGACAGCCAAACATTTTTTTATGTTTATGATGCACAACTCCTGCCGAATTTAAAGAAAGAATCCTAAAGGGAAGAATGGTTTGACATTGTTTGTGAAAGGCGAAGACTTGAACGCTTCTATACAAAGATTAAGCAACCGTTTTCCAATATTTTCAGTCCATACACCGTTGCTGTGTGTACCTTAGTGAAAGTAAAAGATTTGGTAATTAAATTGAATCAATTTAATTTAATTTTTTTTTCACTTTTTAATTCGATTTGATTTTTGGGTTTTATCAACCAAACTATACCGATGTACCTTTACACAATTAACGAGCTACTGTTCAATAGTCCTTAATCTCTTCATTGTTAAAGTGTGTCATAGGTAAAATATTTGGCTCTCGCAATTGGACCCATGCTTGCTTATGGATGCTGTGATCATGTGCCCCTGCCAGAGGTCTGGAGCCATGGTTATTCCATCCTTCCATGCGTTAATTTAAAACTAAATGTAATAATAATTTTTTTTAAAAAAAAAATCTCAGTCACGGATTGGAAATATTGAAAAGACGGTTGTAATTGACAGTTATGTTTCTTTCTATTTCTTTACCATCTTCACTATGTTGCAAATTTTGTTCCGTGCTTCAAACATTAATCTTCTCAATACTCCACTTCCGATTCTGTCACCGACTTAAAGCAGTAACCCTCTCTCTCTCACACGCACCCCACTCATTCCGAGAAATTTGTTTTTTCAAAAAAAAAATTATGCAGTGATTTTGTATCACTTTCATATTCTAAAGGAAATGTAGACTCGGTTTGTGGCTAGCATACATATAGTTGTTATATATATAATCCTTGCTTGACTTGTTGTGCATCCTACTACGAATTGATTTACTTTCTCTCGTTGATTTGTTGTTGATTGCAGAAAGTGAAGAAATCTTAAGAGTTAAGTGATCTCTTTGTGGCAGTTTGAATACTTGACTAGTGGATTACTTGGCACGTAGATGGATAATATAATCAGATCGTTCACTTCTGGTTTCTCTAATGTAATAAGTAATCTTTTCACCTCTCCACTCGATTTTCTTGCTGGAAAGTCTTGCAGGTATTTGATTTTTCTTTCAAAAAGTTCTATTTCATTTTCATATTTATTCCATTATAATTTTCACATTGCTGATTTTTTTTCGCATAAACTATACGCGACGCAGTTCAGTTTGTGGGCCAATATGGGATTTTATTTGTTACATCGAAAATTTCTGCATTTCAAACCTTTTGAAGATGGCCATGGTGCTGGCTCTGTTCTACATGGGTAATTAACGACCATCACTCCCTTGAATGTGTAGTATTTAGTCTTCTAAACATGCCAGTGGCTTTAATTCCCTTATTTTAAAAATTAATTTACTATTTAGTTTCCGTAAATTGAAAAAATTTACTAATCAATCACTATATCATTACTAAATTTAATGTTTTCATTTTAAAACCTATTATACGAAAAAGCTCATTAATTAATTTCTCAAAAAATATATTAAAATGTTATTAGAATTTTAAAAAATTTATTAATTAGTTAATTTATTAGTTTTACTCCGTTCATAATTTTTGTCTAATATAATTTTTTTTATTAACTTTTCAATTATACCCATTTTAAATATATTAAGTTATTAAATAATGTTTTGAAAAATTTATTAAAAATAAAATAAAATTAGATAGGATTATAATAGTTAATTTATATATTAAAATAATCTAAAAAAAATAGGTAATAATTTTAAAATAATAATAAAAAAAATAGATAAAAATTATGAAACCAAAAAAATACTATATAATTATAAAAATTTATTATTTAGTCACTAAAAACATTTACTAATTAATTCTTTTCTATTAGAATTTAAATTTTTTTTATAATATTTAATATTTAAAATTAATAGTTGAATTAATTAATAAAATTTTAAAATATTAAAAAATATTTTAATGTATTTTTGAAAACCAATGAACTAATTAATTATGAATGAGTTTCTATATATCAGATTCAATAGTAATTTCACCTTCTTTTAATTATCTATATTAGTTACCATGTATCTTTAATCATTTAAATCTGGCTGTGCAGTGCTCTTATTCTTGTATCTGCTGTACAAACTGGGTATCTGCGAGTGTGTTGTTCGTAGCCTCTGCAAAACGTTATGGGCATGCTTGGTTTCTTGGCTCTCCTTGTGGGAACACTGTTGCTTTTTCTTGTGTGATACTTCTACAGTGCTCAGAAGGATAAGCCACCGCCACCGCCGCAAAAGAGACTTCAGCAGTGATGAGTTAGATACAAGCGAAGACGATTGTGGGTATGAACTCAGCAGAACCACGGAGATGAGGAGGTCACTGTCTAGAGAAATGAGGGAGCACAGGAGAGTCCATCGCCTGAGGAAATCTTTGAGGCCGAGAAGTCATCGGATTCGAGTTGGGTTTAGAAAAGAATCCGAGTTTGGTAGATATGGCAGAAATTATCAACTTCATAATAAGCATAGAAATCATATTAGTACAGTTCATAATATTAGGGTGATTCGCTCGTCAATGTTTGCTAGGAAAGGCATGAATCTTAGGCCAAAGGTTTATTCAAGAGTAAGACGCTGAATATCTTTCAATTTTTAAAAATTATTTAAACAATTATTTTTAATTTTAAAAAATTGTTTAAAAAATTTCAATTAATTTTTTTACTTATAAAATTTTTATTATTAAAGGAAATGAAATCTTTTATAATTTTACGAGAATTTATTTAAATTTTTTTATTACAGAATAAATTATTTATTCTTAAAAGGAGGATTCGTCTCAAGAAACTAACAATCATTTAACTTTGTTTTCTGTTTTTCTACGGCAGTTCAATTCGATCAATGTGCAACAACCAAGAGAGGAAGACGTACTGATTTGGAATGCATTTGAAAATTAAGAGAGTTTGTCTCACGGCAATGGCTTTATACAAGATTGGAACATTGGAATAAGCTGGAAAAAAAAATAATTAAGATGAAGAAAAAATAACTTCTGAGAAATAGTTTTCAGTTGCTTCACAAGAAAAGCTTCCTTGTCCCTGAAGAAATTAAATACTTCAGCTACGACAGATTCAGGCAAGAATAATGGCATAACCCTAGAGTTTCAACTTTGAACAACTAAGAATCTGGAATTTTGCATGAAAGCTGCCTTTCGTCTCAAGAAACTAACATTCATTTAACGTTATTATTTTCTGTTTTCTACGGCAGTTTAGTTTGATCAATGGACAACAACCAAGAGAGGAAGCGCCAAACGGACGACGACGAGAGGAAGCAGCAAGCCGCCTCCAGAAGGGTTCCTTTCCCTGATCTTGATCAAGTTCATTCCGATTTTGCTATGGCAGTAGCTTTGCAGGAGCAAGAGAGGGCTTTCAATATCTTAACAAGCATCGAAAGCGATAGCGAAGAGGTGGAAACTGATGAAGAGTCAAACAATGGAAATGATTATGAATTCTTTGAAAACCAAGAACTGGAGCTTCTTGAAGGACAAGACAGCAACAGCGACGAAGACATGGAAGAAGAAGATGATGAAGAAGACGATATCGACCCCGACGAGCTATCCTACGAAGAGCTGATAGCGCTGGGAGAGTTCATAGGAGAAGAGAAGAGAGGATTATCCATAGAAGAAATTTGGAAAAGCTTGCGGCCATGGAAGTATGAACAATGTGCAGAGAGGAGAAGTGGGATTGAGAGATGTGTGATTTGCCAAGTGGAATATGAAGGTGGAGAATCTCTGGTAGCTCTTCCTTGTGATCATCTTTATCATTCTGAATGCGTAATCAATTGGCTTCAGGTCAAGAAGATTTGCCCTATTTGCTCCTCTGAAATTCCTTCAACCAAGAATCCTTGCTAGGGTTCTTCTTTATTATTTATTATTAATTTGAATATTGTATATACATGTCTGTAAATATTTCAACACTATTTAATTCAATATTGTAACATTAATGTATTAATATATATACAGGTGGTAAGTGTATCTGAATAAATTTGAGTAATTTCAGATTTTACTCTCCGATTTTTAATTTTTATTTAAAAAAAATATTAATATATTAATATTACTTAATTAGAATATGTAATTAATTTGTTGGCTTCTCAAATTCATATGTATTATATAATTAATTTCGATTAAAATTTAAATTTAAAATTTTTTAATTTTATAAATATTACTGTATCAATTAATCAACGAGAAAAATAAAAAAAAGAAGAAACAAGGTCAAGCCGACCAATAAATTAATCACACTAAATTCCAGAAAGAAAATGGATATATGGAATCCCACCTTTAACATGCAGGTTGAGCAAATTTGTTTGACGCCCACTTGAAAGCTTCAAAGCCGCCATCGGAAGACGACTCCCCCATGCCTTTTACAATATGTCTCCGGCTTGTCTGAAAACATTGAATATTTTGTGAATGGAAATATATTTTTAAAATAAATAAATTAATATATTTTTAAAATCTCACTGCAAATCAACTAACAAGTTTTATAATCAAATGTGAAAAATATATAAAATTATAATATTAATTTTTGGACCGTAAGTATTACATATGAAGTATTAGTAAATAACACAGTCTTTGTCTTTGTCTTGTCTATTAGTGCAGAACGCGGCACTAAGACTTTTGTCACAAAACGACATTAAAGAATGTGAAAATCGAAAGTAAAAAGACAAAAGAAGCTTTAATTAGAAAATTCAAAGGTTAATTACAACAAATTAGACCATCTCCAATTAGAAAATCTAATAAATTAATTATCTTTATTTGAAAGATTCCTCGAAAATTCAAAAACAAATTATTATTATAAATTTCATGACAGTAATAAAAAATTCTAAACTTTTCGGTGTTGTAAACAGACATCAAATACTGAGATCACTAATCTAACCCAACTTGTTTAAAAAAATATATATTTTTGATTCATTGTGATTGTGAAAAGCTGTGGACCAAATTAAAACAAATTGTTTTGGACCGTAAACATCTTTTCAACTCTCCAATTAAATATTGACAAAATCCATCCTATCATTCCAAAGGCCACGAATATATATTGCTCATGAAATTATTAAATAAATAAATAAATAAAAATGGAGGCAGGCTATAGAAAGTTCCTAACGCGGTGAGATTGAAATGCTGACCAAACTCTTTTAAAATTCAGCAAGTTGGGACTATTAATGGACGAATGCTTGAAAGCACTTGGAATTAGTACTGTGGATTTTAAATAAATTGGCGGCTCATTAAACAATATATATATAATACTACTGAATAAGTTCTCCCTTTTCAAATAAATTATTTCAAAAACTGAAAAAGCAAAAAAAAATTTTTTTTTTCGTTAGAATCGTGACTACAATTAAGACTCTATTTATTTTGAAAAAAAAATATTTTTATATTTTATATTATTTATAATACTCACGAAAATTAGTTCATTTTCTTAAAATAAGAAATCAATTTCTGTTTTTTAAAAATTTTATTAATATCTAGTTATATATCTTATTTTTAAATTAAAATTAAATAATAGAAAATAAAAAACTTTTTTAATAAAAATTATTTTTTAAAATATAAGATATTTTCTGTAAATAAATAATATAAAAATATTTTAATTGTATCTAAAGGATTTGATGGGTGGTCGGGCAAGTGCCCATGTGAGAAAGTGTGCAATTAACTTGGACACAGAAAATGCTGTATAAAGACAAATTAGGGTTCATCGGTTACCCACTAATTCATTGTACTAACTTGATGAGCAAGTTTTAAGTAAGTGTGATATGATTATGTTATTGAAATCTTCCCTAATTCCCCTGATCTTACTTTTGATTTGAATCTTTTTGATTCATATGAGTTTTGTTTTATAATTTTTTTATTTTTTTAATAATTGTAACATTATTATCTATTTTTTAAATTACAATAATATATAAATTAATAAAAAAATTATAAAAATATAATAAAAAAATTATAAAGCGACAAATGTCATTTTTTAATGAGGTCTTGGTCTACTCTAAATATTCATTTCACACTTGAGCTTTTTGTCTACGTTCAGCGGCTTTCAGCAGCCGGATTTGGTGACGAATAAGTCTGCCTGGGTAAACCTACCCAGATCAAATTTCTTTTATGTTACATTAATTTCGTTCCATTTGGTTGAAATTATATATTATTTTACTTTTTTTTAATTAATCTAACCTTATAATTTCCATCTCAAACTTTATTTTGATATTTATAATATATCAAAATTTTTAGATATTTAGTCACACATTATCTTCTAATAACACTAAATTTTATTATTATTTTAATACTAATTTTTAATTGTAAAAAAAAATGTAGAAGTTGATAAATATGGTAAAGTTAAAAATTTCAATATTAATAATAAAGCAGTGGAAATATGGAATTTAATATTTGATGAACGAAAAGTTGATAAATGTTTATAATTTCTAATAACTTAATTCATTGTTCTTAAAATGTGAAAAGGTTTATTCCTTTCCCTCTCCCTATATTCAATAACAGCTTGCCACGTCACGAAATAAAGAGCCACTTAGTTATTGGCGACACGTCACTCAATGCGACCAATATAGGTCATTGCCTGCCTACCTGCCAACTAATACTCTTACGTGTCAATACACGTTGTTGACATGGAGAAAACTTTATCGGTGTGAACGTTTTGTTATCCAGGTCCAGTGTCGTTATAAATTGTGGTTGTGGCACAATGCGATTGGTGTATTGATCTTTGCGTAAAATTAAGGAGCGCACCTATCGGTGTGACAGACATGAGAATTAGTGGATACTCCTAAGACACCATCTATTGAAGTGGGACTTGGAAAATTATTATTTAGTTTTTTATAGTAAAAAAATATATTAATTAATTTTTAAAATTTTTAAAAATATATTAAAATATTAATAAAATTTTAAAAATTTTATTAATTAATTTTTTTATTAATTTTATTACTTAATTTTTAAAATTTTAAAAATTTATTAATTAGTCTCTCAAATTTTTAAAAAAATTTATTAATGAATTTCTGTAATAAAAATATTTTAAATTTTTTATAATATTTAATCATTAAAATTAATAATGAAATTAATTAATAAATTTTTTAAAATATCAATAATATTTTAATATATTTTTTAAAATTAATAAATTAATTAATAATTTTTTTATCAAACTAAATAGTAATTTTTTTTAAATTAATTGTATTATAATAAGTTAATTAAATTTAAATAATGGCTTTTATTGAAACTTTTACTATTAACTTTTAATGATATATAAAAACGTATTAATTTATCTATTAATTTTAATTATATATTAAAATATTTTTTATATTTTCAAAAATAGAATAAATAAATTTTATTAGCTATAATGACAATTTAGTCCTTATAAATTCAAATCAAGAATGTGAATGGAAATGCACATTAAAAGATTTGAACAAAAATTACTCTGTGCTTTATTAACCGCATGCCTTTATAATCATGAAAAATAAAAATGTAATTTATTTTACGGGATAAATCATTGTTGTATTCTTAAAATACTTTATAAACATAATTTCAAATAAAGAAATTGCTATAATAAAATAAATATTAAATAAAAATAATTAAAGAAAATGGTGAGAGAGGGGATGTTTCTATAGACATATAATTTTTATGATTTAAACTAGAAAATAATTAATTTTTTAAACTTTAAACCTCATACTATCGGAGCAAAAGTATTGTTTTTCAATAGAATTAAAATTTTGAAAAAATTATAAAATAATCAGTATAAATTAGAGAATTAACATAGGGCTATACTCAAAGTTAAAAAAAAAAAAAAGTATAATGGATAAATATATATGATTTTATTTTTAAAAATTTTAATTTTAATTTTTATATTTTAACTATTAAATTTGAGATTTTTTCATCTAATTTTTTATTAATTATCTTTAAAAATGATAAAATACATTTAAATATATAATATTATTAATAATTATATTATATAAAAAATAATACTTATATTTAAAAAAATAAGTAGTTTAATTTCTACATATTAACTTTATTAAAAAGTATTAAATTATTAAAATTTTAAAGTGAAAAATTTATGCATTGATTTTGATGTATTTGAAAAATATAAAAATATTTTTTTACAATATAAATTATAAGATAATTAAGGTCCGCAATTTTGTTGGCAATGATAAAAATTCAATAGGTAAGTGATTAAATTTTTTTTTTTTTCAGCATTTGAGGAATAAAAGTATCCGGTCGAAAAGAGATTGTTGAAGTGTCAGAATTTTTTGTCTTTTTGGGCTTTTAGCTAATATAATTAGGAGAATAGTGCAACACTCACCTTGATGTTCTAGTTGAAGCAGAGGAAGTGTAAAACCATCAAAATCCTCTAAATGTTAGGATACAGTTAGGCAACTACCAGCTTATGAAAACGAAGAACTTCAACGAAAAACGGATTTATTGGAAATCGAAGACCCACCTTCAATTGCTTTTCATAGACAATGATTGTACTCTCAACAAAAATTTGGTCATCCACACGAACACACGGAGTGGGAGCATAAATTTAGAAGGTTTCTCATGAGATTTGATAGTAATCATGAAAACAGTCTGCATCCTTCTCGGTTAGCACAGAGGGAGTATCGTTCATCAGGATACTTTTGTGGTCATGGACCACCCTCGGTGAGACAATGGAAGCAGGAGCACGAATGGGGCTATCGGAGGAATTAGAGGAAGAAGAAGAAGAAGAAGTGCTTCTATTAATTTGTATAGAAAGAAAAGCAAATAGAAATTACCTTGAGTAAGGAAGTGTGTGAATAGAAAAGAGGAGTGATCGAGTCTTTTCTAATATTTTATAAAGCACAAAAGTTAGTTGTGAGCAAAAATAGAGTTTGGGGGAGAAGAAGGGTTTTTATATGATGGTCGCGATGGCAGGTTTTGAATGCGGTTCGAGAAACGAGACAATCATCATTTATAGCTAGGAACAGGTGAAACGACGCAGGCATGAAAAGCCAATTCATACGTAACACATGCCTAAGATTGTAAAGACAACTGCAACTTTCAAATCTAAAGAATCGAAGACCAGTTGGGGGACCTCAGGTGTAACATAACAATTGCCCAAAGCAAACCATGAGCTGTTACAATAAGATAGAGTCACGTGGCAAGGGTTTGATAAGCAGATATGCAGTCTCATCCATGGAAAGGAAGACCTGGACACCATAGTACTTGGTTCTTCCTAAGGACTCGCCCTCTCTTCAACGGGACTAGACTTCATGGAAAGTTACCGTTAGATAACATAACCCAGCAAATCTCCATTACACCTATAATCGCAGGATCCTTTATCCACTAGTCGGTGCTAGTCGGATTTTCAGGAAATTTGATAACCAACTATACTTTCTTACAGTATAAAAATTGATGAACACAGATATCAAGGTACGTATTCTTACACAGTTACTCTTGAGTTTTAAGCACTTCATTACACTCGCTTTTTTCTTCAGTTTACTGATTTAACCATTAAAGTGGCTGACTTTAAGGCACCAATCACCTCATATTCTCTTTTTTACATATTGACCAATCACAGCACAATTTCGTTTCAGTCACATCAAATACTTATAATTTTAAAAGTGATTCTACATGAGACTCGCCCAAAGTAGGCAGTGAGTTATCGTCACAGGCAGGTCCATATGGCAGGGATCTAATAATTGGATAACGTGATCCTACCTGAGGAAAGGAAGACTCAGACACCATAACACTCAGTTCATCACCAAGACTCGCCCTCCTCTGGATAGGTCGAGTCTTGGCACAAAGTTACCGTTATTAAGTATAGTCCAATATATCTCCATTATGCTTATAATCATGGGATTACTGACCTATCCACTGGTGATATCCCTTATCAGGCAGTCACTCATATCATCGTTGGATTATCAGAAAATATTATATTTATCTCCATCTTCTTACAGTATAAAAGGAGAAGGGTCACAAAGGCAAATGTATGCTATTCTCTCATACAACTATTATTGAGTTTTAAATAATATACTCACCATTTTCTTCCTCTTACAGACTTGAGCATCAGAGTGGCTGCCATAGGCGCCCACCACCTCACGTTCTTTGTCTTGCAGGTGAACCAATTACAGCACAGCTCTATTTTGGCCACGTCAGCAATTTATTTTCAGTAGCATCATTTGATTCCATTCTCTCAGTTTATTTTGATCACAACCGGTTTCCTACTCCTTTTCTCTTAGAAAGAAATCTCAACTTTCTCTCTTGACATGGCTATAAGTACAAAAGCTACTACTATGATTGCTATCGATGTGGATGCTATCATTTCTTCCACTCCTAGCAGTGGACAAGGCACACTCCCTACGGTCAATGAAGCAGATCCCAACAATCTGTGCATTGAGCAAATACCCCAGTGCGTCAGAAGATTGCAGGTTATTTTTTAGCAATACAAACCTCGAAAAGAGGCATCACTTATGGCTCCCAGAGGAAGGGAAGAAGTCTCTGAAGGTACCCAGGGACTCAGACAGAGGCAATCCAAACATGATCCAAAGGGAAGGACAAGTTTGAGGAAGGAGAGCCATGAGACGATGCTCCGAAGAACGCTAGCTAAAAGTTGGTATGAGCTGCTCAAAGGTACTAGGAAGGATGGGTCAAAAGGAAGGACAAAAGCCAAAGAAGTAAAGATATGAGGGAGCCCACAGAAGTTACCTGGTCTCCCGAGAAAGCAATGGCCAATGTAAGTATAAGATATATATCCCACTGAATGACTCACAAACACATATTCTAATATGGATTAGAAAAAATAACAAGAAGATCAGGTGAACTCTCAAACTTAACCCTATGAAGGCCGAAAAATAAGACAGGACCAGATACTGCTATTTTCATGAAGACCACGGACATGTAACAAAGGAGTGCTGACAATTAAAAGATGAGATTGAGAGGTTCATAGGGAATGGCACACTTCAGAAGTTCATCAGAAAGAGTAGAGACGATAAGAGGTCCAGGCTTAAGGTAACAATTTTTAAAACCACCCCTGAAAGTGAACCTGTGGGGGTTATTCATGTGATTATAAGAGGACCGAGTGTTAATAGAGGTGACAATAAGAAAAATGTTATATATGTCTAGCTCCTCGGTCAAACTCTGAGATTTGAAATTGGTCAAGTCAGACGACCGAGTCTTTTATTTTCTCCTTAGAGAAATATTTGTGATTTATAGAAATATTATAAAATTAGGATGCATTCTTCAGCTTCTTCTTTTATAGGAAAATCAGAATCGTTGGATGGATGAAAGCGTGGAGACAAGAACAAATGCCACAAGGATATCCGGGCATGGGTCCCGCATATAATCTGGATGTTGGTCTACAGAAATAAATTTTCGTAAAAGATCGCAGCTCTGTTAGACATGGGGCTCGCATAACAAGATATCTCATGCCATGCCACAATATCATCTGGGCATGGGTCTCGTATATAATCTGAGCGTTGGTCCGCGAAAACAAACATTCATAAAAGATAGCAGCTCCATTGGGCATGAGTTTCGCATAACAATGCATCTCACGCCAGGCCATAAGACCATCTGAGTATGGGTCCCGCGTATAATCCGGGCGTTGGTCCGCAAAAATAAACATTAATAAAAGACCGCAACTCTGTTGGACATGGGTCTCTCATAACAAGGCATCTCATGGTAGGCCACAAGGCCATCCAGCCATGGATCCCACATATAATCTAGGCATTGGTTCGCAGAAATAAACATTAATTAAAGATCGCAGCTTCGTTGGGCATGGATCTCGCATAACAAGACATCTCATGCCAACCCACAAGACCATTCAGGCATGGGTTCTGCATATAATTCAGGTGCTAATCTGTGAAAATAAATATTCATAAAAGATCGCAGCTCCATTGGGCATGGGTCTCTTGTAATAAAGCATCTCATACTAGGCCATAAGGTTATCCGGATATGGGTCCCGCATATAATCTGAGCATTGGTCCCCGAAAACAAACATATTCATAAAAGACTAAAAGACCATCCGGACATGGGTCTCGCATACCAAGGCATTTAATTCTAGGCTGCAAGGCGAGTATACGCCAGCCCGACCTACCGAGTATTTGTCCCGTTTCAGAAAAAGTTTATAAAGCGTTTGATGCCAGGCCGTAAGGCGAGTATACACCAAGCCGACCTACTGGGTGTTAGTCCTATTTCACGAGAAGCTTCTAAGGCATTTGATGCCAGGCCGCAAGGTGGATATACGCCAGGCTGACCTACCGGGTATTATTCTCGCTTCACAAAAAGTTTATAAGGCATTTGATATCCAGGCCTCAAGACGGATACGTGCCAGTCCATGTGACCAATAGCATAGGCATGTGTCGCTGATCTTACAATTACTTCCGGAGGTCTAAAACTTTTTGCAAAAGAGGAAGGCCCATTGTAGGCGAGTGAGACTTTTTGATGATTGACGAAGGCAGAACGAACTGCCAAGTCAATAAATGAAGTTTGTAAGGAACTTGCAAGGGCTAGAAAAATGCCCGGAAGCTTGTTAGAGCTAGAAAATGTCGAAAGCTCAATAGGGCTGGAAAAAGCCAAGCAGCTCATCAAGGCTGAAAAAATGTACAGAAGCTTGTCAAGGCTGTAAAAGGCCAGAAAATCTGCCAAAGCTATAAAAAGCCAATGAGCTCGTTAGGGCTAAAAAAATACTCATAAGCTTGCTAGGACAGAAAAAATACGCAAAGCCTCGTCAGGGCTATAAAAGCCAAAGAGCTCATTAGGGTTGAGAAAATGTTCGGAAGCTCGTTAGGGAAAAAAAATACATGAAAGCCCGTGAAGACTGTAAAAAATCAAGGAGCTCATCAAGGCTGAGAAAATGCTTGGAATCTTGTCGGGGCAAAAAAAATACACGAAAGCCCGGTTGTAAAAGATTAGGGAGCTCCTAAAGGCTAGAGAATGCCCGTATGCTCATCAAGGCTAGTTGGAGCAAGAAAATGCTCGAAAATATACCAGGGCTGAAAAATGTTGGAAACTTATCAAGGCTGGAAAAGGTCAAGTGGCTCGTATGGGCTAGAAGATGTCCAGATGATTTCCGGGGCTAGAGAGAGCTCGAAAACTCATCAAGGTATTACAATATCACTCGGATCAATTTTTTCCAGACAAAATCTTAGACTTGACTGATCGGCAGGGCAGGTAAGAAGAAAACAAGGACATCATGCACTCAGTCGGACAAACAAAGCCACATGACCCAAATCATAAAGACAACTATCACATTCGAATTCAAAGAATCAAAGACCAGCGAGGTGACCTCTGATACTACATGAGACTCACCTAAAGTATGCAGTGAGTTGTCACTACAACACAGGTCTACATGCCAGGGATTTGATAATTGGATAACGCGACTCTACTTGATGAAAGGAAGACCCGGACACTATAACACCCTTTTCATCACTAAGACTCTTCCTCTCTTTGATAGGTCGATTCTCGACACTAACTTATCGTTATCAAGTACAGTCCAATATACGCCTATAATCGTGGGATCATCGACTTATCCGCTGGCGATATCCCTTAAAACACAGTCGGCCACATTATCACCGAATTATTAGGAAATACTATATTTATTTTTATATTCTTATAGTATAAAGAAAAGAAGAATCACATAGATAAAAATACGTTATTCTCTCATACGACTATTATTGAGTTCTAAACATTATATTTGTCTTTTTCTTACTCTTACTGACTTAATTATTGAAGTGACTGCCGTAATGGCCAACCACCTCACATTTTTTATTTTACAGATGGATTAATTATAGAATAATTTTATTCTGACCACATTATTAATTTATTTTCAGTAAAATTAGAAAATAAGTTATTTAATTTTTATATTTTTATTAAAAATTATTAAATTATGAAATTTTAAAAATAAAAAATATGTGCATTGATTTTGATGTATTTGAAAAATATAAAAATAATTTTGTTTACAATATAAATTATAAGATAATTAAGGTCCGCAATTTTGCAATGACAAACATTTGGGGGGGGGGGGGGATTAAAAAGCAAGCGTGGAAGGAGCGAGATTTTGGTGGTTTGAGCGCTTGGCGAGTAACTTCTTTCTTTTATCCTTATCTTCGTAGACCATGGACACGTCAATATTCAAATACCTACCATAAAGTTGGTGTATATGTCTTTTTGTTTTTTTTTATTATTATTATTTCTTTAATATTTTAAACTAGAAAGGTCCCTGCAGCTAGAAAAGTTTGGATGTGAACGTGTCCATCTTCTCATTTTACAATTGTCCCATACTAATTTCACAGCATAAATAATTAACTGTCGATTGATTGATTTTATTTATCAATTTTATGTAAAATTTAAATTTATTTATAAAAATTAATTGAAATAAAACTAAATAATAAAAATTTACATAGATATTAAATAAAATTAATATATTTTTTAATTAGTTACCCCTCATTTCTCCCATGCCTTTTATAGCAAGATAAGGGTTTAATTTTTCCATTTTTACCAAAACCAGGTACACTGGATCGGCGCTACTCCCTCCGCTTCTATTGCCAAATAGCGCAATCAGACGAGCTTCACCTGTGCACGTGGCTCTCCCCTGGTTTATGACGTGTACACCGCATCCACCGTTTAACTGTCGGCTCATTATCCAAGAAAACAAAATTAAAACGCGAGGAACAAACCTCGCCGACCCCACACGGATCCCTAGGACGGTCTCCATTTTTTTTTAAAAATATTTTTCAATTTTTTCTGCTCGAACCGACTGGCTAGTGGTTATTCTCTTTGTACAGTGTCTCAGCACCACAGTCCAAAGTAGTTGTCGTAAGCAGTGACAAAATCACCTCCATGTGGGCTATCGACACGCACACACCACACTTGAGATTGCAACACGTGTCCCGGCTGCTGTCATTTAAAAAAAACCCACGAAAAAGGGAAAACGCTATCACCCACGTGTATTCTACTTTCTAGATATCACGCCTACCCTGTGTCCTCCTTCCCTCTTGTTCCTCTATAAATTCATGACTTTCTCTTGCGTTTTAAGTTTCAAGCGCCGTCACAGCATTTCACCACAAAGAGAACGCGCCACATAGAGAGATAAGAGATAGAAGATAGAGAGCATTAGTAGAAAAGAAGGGTAGAAAAGGTAAAAATGGCAGCGGCAGCGTCGTTGGTGTTACCACCGGGATTCAGGTTCCATCCAACAGACGAGGAGCTTGTGATGCACTACCTCTGCCGCAAATGTGCTTCTCAGTCGATCGCCGTCCCGATTATCGCCGAAATCGATCTCTACAAGTATGACCCCTGGGATCTTCCAGGTAATTGTAGAACCTTTCTTCAAATCTTTAGTGTTTGTAGATTTTTCTCTTGTATCGGAATAATTTTGATTACTTGGTGTATTTACAGGTATGGCCTTGTATGGGGAGAAGGAGTGGTACTTCTTTTCGCCTAGGGACAGGAAGTACCCAAACGGATCTAGGCCGAACCGGGCGGCCGGGACCGGCTACTGGAAGGCTACCGGAGCAGATAAGCCAATTGGACAGCCGAAACCTCTTGGAATCAAGAAGGCTTTGGTATTTTACGCAGGGAAAGCTCCCAAAGGAGAAAAAACAAACTGGATTATGCACGAATATCGCTTGGCAGATGTGGATCGCTCGGCTCGCAAGAAGAACAGCTCAAGGGTATAATTGCCATCTTGACATTATTTCTCTAAAAAGTAGGGGTAGTTTGGACATTCCATTGCATGTACATGGTTCCAAATTCGGACGTTGAGGTCAAATGACTCTTTTGGCCTCACGCTAAATTCTGGACACTCCGTCGTTGTCAACATCAAAAGGGAAGGAGGAAGGAAAGCTTCTAATGACGCGTTAAATCAGGTGGCGGTGGTGGCTGGTGACGGTCCTCGAACAGTTGGGCCCCACCCCGAGTATTACAATTAGCTAATTGTGTTAATTAACCTCGATTAATAAACAAAATTATTAATTAATGACTGACCGATATGCTTGTGCCGCTAAGCAATCATTGCTTTCCCGTTGAGGAAAATTCATATTCATTCTTATCTATTCCATTAATTTCACATTAGATTATGGTGGAATTTTATTTATTTTAGAATTCTGATTATTTTACACTCTTAAGAATCATTGACTGAATCAACGGTTTTGATTTGGTATTGCAGCTGGATGATTGGGTGCTGTGTCGCATATACAACAAGAAAGGCACAATTGATAAGCATGGACAGCCAATCAACCGGAAATTGAGCTCGCCGGAAATAATCGAGGATAAGAAGCCGGAGATTATGGCTCCGCCGCCAGCCCCGTCATCGGCGACGGGAACCGTGAATGATTACGCCTACTTTGACACGTCTGATTCAGTACCGAAATTGCACACGGACTCGAGCTGCTCTGATCACGTCGTGTCGCCGGAGTTCACATGCGAGGTACAGAGTGAGCCCAAGTGGAAAGAGTGGGGGAACGTAAATGCCCTGGACTTCTCATATAATTACACGGATGCCACCATGGAGAATCCATTCGCGTCGCAGTTCCAGGGGAATAATCAAATGTCGCCGCTTCAGGATATGTTCATGTACCTACAGAAGCCGTTCTGAAGGGAAATTGACTAGCAATCACCGGGTAACACGAGACTCAAAGTCGATGAGTGTGCCGTGGGAGAAGGGAGAAGAAGAATACATTCGGTGGCAGAGATGGATTATGGGTATATATATAAAATAGGTTTTTGTTATGTAGATACGTAGAAATGGCAGTTTTAGAGGTGGGTCGTGTCTGTTTCTGTAGGTTGGGGGTATAAATCAAATGATTGTATTCGTATATTTGTAGTTGTCTCGTGCCTTTTCTAAGGTATAGGTTTTTGTTCCAAATCATTCATCCTAATTTCCTTATTTATATTTAATTTCTAAATTCTAAAACAACTCCCTCCATAATTAATATTATTTATATATATATATATATATATAAATAAAAGCAAGTTACCGTCAGTAAGCTAAATGTCAGCAGAGAAGTTAGGATTCCTCGTCCTTATTACACTGACAATGAGCTAGAAGATTAATTTATTTTTGAAGAATAAATTATTCTCTTCATTTATTAAAAAAATATTTTTTATTCCTCTTAAATTATAGATTACTCTTTTAATTAAAATTTTTATTTATCTATTAATTTACCGTTGTATTCTAGTTAATATACAATAAAGAAAACCATTAATTTTAAGCATGTTTAGTAATATAAGACATTTAATTTTTAATAGAACAATAAATACTTTATAAAAGATAAAATAATATTAATTATTTTAATTTGTGAATAATATTTTTAATCTTTGTAAAATATAAGCAAGTCTTGCACTCGAATTTCAGTTGAGTCTCTATTATATATATATATATATATAAAGGATCAGTACTACATTGGAATGGGCTAACGAATGTATTGTCCTAGAATGATAGCGTAAGCCCAATTACTAAGCTTTTTTCTTATGTTACGCCTGAAAATTTTCTGCTCTTACAGTGGGCTTTGCAAGGTACGACGTAGTTTGCATTTATTAGAAATGCAATCCCATATTATAGTCAACGATACTTATAAAAAAATATTGAATGAAAGTATCTCTAAAAGATTACACACCAAGAACTCGAGGATATCAGGCATTATGAAGAAGCCGGTTCGAGCACGAGTTGACTGCAAGAAATTAAAAAACGAAAAAAGGAAAAAAGACAAGAGATTGTATTTTTAGAACATTGTAACTAATGCAAAACATTTTCCTTCAAATTCATAAAAATTGAGAAAATTAAGTGTTTTCATTTTGAAGTGTTAAATAACCTCATTTTTTAAAGAAATCTTCCTCTTAATGAGCAGAAATATCATAATGACAAAACACTTGTTCTATATTTATATCCAAAATATATAAAATTTAATATTTTTTTAACTAATATATTTACTAATGAATTTTTTTTCTCAATAGACTAGTGATGATGAACATACATTAAGACCTTATTTTCCAAAACGTACAAAATACTCGCTCGATAGATTCGTATTATTAAATTAACTTTATGCAAAGTAGGACAAAGTAGGGCAAGGTAAGGAGGTTTAGTTTTTTGATATAATTTTGTGGGTTGTGTGGTTGTTATTTGTAAAAACTCTTAGTGGTTTGGAGATTAGGAGCCTTTTTTTTGCTTGCTGTAACATGTAGATCCCATAAAAAAGAATTTTGATTATCTTTGAGATATTAACGACAGCTGATTTAATTCAATTTAGTTTAGTTCTTAAAGTTTTAAGTTAGCACCAGAACCCTATCGGCTTTTTGTTTTTTTTGTTGATCTTGAAAAAGAAAAATCTATGATTTTTTCTTTGATCAAATTGTGGAAGGTGACGACAAGTCACGTGCTATTGGTTGGTGGTATTCTCACAGAAACCACGAAAGTTTTGGAGGCGCAAATGGAATGCCGATAGTCTTATCACATTCACCTTTCTCTAGTATTTTGAAAGATTTGTGGGCCTCTCCCCATAACTTTTATTCCTTTAGACTCTTAGCTAACTCATGTTCCTTCTAACTTTGATTGATGTGCTTACTTGTTTTCCGTTATATGTTGGTGTTATATGTAAGTTTAGAATCTTGCTCGTTGCTGGTTGATCGTTTTTTTTATTTTTAAATAGTTAATGATGTCTTTGTTCTTTTTTTTTTTTGCTTGATCTTAAAATTATTTGGAGGGAAAATTTAAACTTATACCTTTTTTTAGAATTATGGCGTATTGTTAATCTAAGGGTTTTTCCCTTTATTTTGATGTTATATAAGTCTTAAGTAGGGATGTAAACGGTAGGGTAACCGCGAAATTGAGGATACTCAAATCCGAATCCGATTATATATAAAATTTTCGAACCCGTCCCAAATTTTACCCGTTCCAAATCTGTTTAACAATACCCGTACAACACCCGAATACGACCGAACCCAATTTTTTTAAATTGAATTCAATAAAAAAAATTTAAAAATTTAGATCTTATAACCCAAATATCAAACCCTAAATTAGAAAATTTGCACAACCTGAATTAGAAAATTTGTACAACCTGAATATCAACCTCAATTATCTATTCAACTAAAACTATTCCTAAGATATACACAACACAGCAGTAGAAATATTGGAGAGCAATAATCAAATAGCAAATATCCAAATAATCAAATTAATAGTTCATAAATTCTAAAATTCTTTAATAGCAACTAAAAATTCTTTAACAATATGCACATAAAAGATCTGATTATCAAAAAATTTGATTGCAAACCTATTCCAGCCAAAGAAGATGTCGCCGAGGCCGATTGTGGAGAGGCGGGGAGAGGGAAGAGTTGTCTCTGACTGAGAAGTGGGAGATGTGGCCACTGGAGAGAGAGAAGGAGATATCGGGAGAGAGAAGATTTATCGTCGACTGGGGAGAGAAAGGAGACATCACCAGTGTCAATTGGGCTGCCGGCACTCGTCAGTGAAATGGGGAGAGAGGCGTTGACTGGAAAGTGAGATTGTAGGAGATGTTACTGACTGGAGAGAGGAGATATTGATGATTGAGGGAGAAGAAGATCACAAAACCCTAACATGAACAAAATATCCCAATCCAATGAATTCAAATACCTGAAAATTAAACTCGATTCACCAAGTTAGGGAAAGGAGCTGAGTCGTTTATAGGAGGAGTATTAACGTTAATACTGCAGTATAAACAAATGACTGGCGGGGAAGGACAGTGAGCTCCTGCATTACTACGGTGACTGGCGGACGGGCGGATGAAGAAGAGAGGAGAGGGTGATATCTGATTGGGCTTTAGGTGATCGGCCTGCGCCGCCGGCAATGAAGTGGAGGAAAGAGCCGATTGAGAATTAGGAATTATATGAAGGGAAGCAGGGAGAGAGGCGCATACAGAGAGAGGGTAGTGAAAATGAAAAAAAGGAATTATGAATCAGGGTTAGGATTAGGGTTAGTTTTGTTATATACTAATCGGGTTCGGGTAATGGGTATCCGATAGTCTAATTCCGAACCCTACCCGAATCCGAGATGGGTAAAATTTTTCAAACTCGAATCCGCCCAAATCCGTTTTGTAAAAACCCAAATCCGTTCTAATAGAATTTGGACGGATCGAATACCCGTGAAAACCCGCCCGCCTGACATCCCTGGTCTTAAGCCTCTACTTATCTAATGAATTTTATCTTTGGATAAAAAAAGTAGTGGGACCAAAAACCAAAAAGAAAACAGTCGTATGAATGTCCATTAAACCCATTTTGTCTGGTACATAAAATATTGCGAAACGTACGTGGATTCGGGTCATCAGCGGCAATCAAAAGATGGAATGGGTCAGATTTTGATAAGAAATCCACTGCAAAGCTACCAGCACTCAATATTTGTTTATGGTCCATCTGGATTTTCTTTGATTTTTTGTTTTTATGATTATTCCTTCTCATTCATCCTGGCTATGCTTATCAATTGTATTGCTTTTTTCAAAGATTCTATTATCATATTTTATAAAATTTCTAATTCTAAAAAGGAGGTTTAATGTTTTGGAGTTTAACTTTTGCAGGTAAAAAGCTGTTTTAGTTGAGAAAGATTGGTAAATTGTCATCATTAATTGAATAATAATAAAAAAAATTTAATATTTATTGATTAAAAAATTTCAAAAGCTGAAAATTTGGATTATAATAAATAATTACTAAGCCGTATTCCAAGATCCAAGTAACATTTTTGTGGGGTTGATGGATGATTGTCATAGTACATTACAAAATGAATTATCAAATATCAAAGCATATCTTGTAAGAACAATGTTGGTGATAGAAAAGCATCTTCCTTCAAATCTCCATGTGCTCCCAAATCAATTTGGCCATACCCCTTTTATTTTTATATTTCTTTTTTCTCACATCCAAACAAGCTAATCTCATGGAGAAGAACCTACACAATTTTCTTTCAGATAGCCAATGTCTGGGGTCAGGCGCGGAGACAAGAGTGTAGGGTAGGTGGCCGCTTCGTAAAATATATATATATATATATATTCAATAATAAAAGTTGAATATTTCGTTCTGATTATGGATTTAATTTTTTTTTTTTTGCATATTTAATTTTTTATAATTAAATTTCTTAAGCATTTTAAATACTAAAAATAGGTGAGTTTTTTTTTTCTTAAAAATACTTTATGGAAAAAAAAGAACGTGAATATATATATATATATATATATATATATAAAATCAATCCTGGAAAGTGAGTTGTTAAAGGTTAATATTTATTTTTAATAAAATATAAATAAATGTTTGTTTATTAAGTTAGATTTTAAAATATTAATTTGACCAACTGCAGAGTCTTGGATCCACAAATATAGTATTATACTATGAAAATAAATAAATTATTAAAGTGGGAAGATCTTTTATATATATATATATATATATATATATATATATATAGCATAGGCACCAAACATTTGGAGGGGTGACGAGTATTGGATTCAAATCAAAGAAATTGATCAAATCAAAGAAATTGATCAAATTAAATTAATTTTAAATTTTAATTCAGTTTTTATTTAATTCGATTCGATTCGATTTTTAATTTCAAAAATTTCAGTTATTTTAATTTGATTCGATTTTGATAAAAAAAAATTGAAAAAACTGAACCAAACTGATTAGTGATAATAATATATTATTTTTAATAATATTGAAAAATTAAATTATATTAAAATTAAAATATTTTAATTAAATTTTAAAATATTAAAAATAAAGTATAAAAAATAAAAAAATTATTAAAAATTAAAATCGATCAAAACTGAATCGAATCAAATCGAATCAGACCTGTTCGATTTGATTTAATTTATATCCAAAATCGATTCGATGTGATTTTTATAAATATTAAAATTTTAATTTTCAATTTATTCAATTCGATTTGATTTTAAACCAAATCGAACGAATCATCACCCTAAACATCTCTCATGAACAATTAAAGAAATGAAGATTTTGATGGGCCCATGCAGTGTATCAAACTATCACTTGTAAACAAAAATAATAATTATAAAAATAAATAATAATAAGAGAAATTTATTATTAAAAATTAATTAATTTCTCTTCAATTTTAAATATTTTTTACATTTAAGAAGTTTATTAGTTAATTTTTTATTAATTTTATTTTTTAAATATTTTATTATTTAATTTTTATAACTAAAAAATTAATTAATTAATTTTTCAATTTCATAAAAAATTGTTAATTAATCTTTAAATATTTTAATTTTTTTAATATTTAACAGTTAAAATTAATAAAAATATTAATTAATAGATTTTTAAACTTTAAAAATATTTGATGTATTTTTTAAAATTAATAAACTAATTATTAAATTTTTCATAATATAATAACTAAATAATAATTTTTCTTAATAATAATATAAAACATGGCAAACCTACAGACCTTTCACTTATTTATTTGATTTTTTTTTTTATCAAAGCTTATTGATTTGATTATACTGTACATATCTAGAATTGTTAATTCACAGCAACCTCACGGGGATGTTCTGTGTTTTTTTTTTTTTTTTTTTTAAATATTAATATTTAATATTAATTCGTTAAATATTTAAATTAAAATTTAATATCATAATATATAGTTCCATACTTAATTTAATGGTAAATACATTTAAATAAATATAAAAGATTTTAAATTCTACTTTTCTCTCCTTAATTTTTATTTAAAAAATTAAATTATATTTAACTTTTTTGTTGTTATTATTATTAGATCTCTCTAAATGTTTGAAATTTTAATAATTTATTTTTATTTTAAAATCAATCCATTAAAATATTTTTATAAAATTCAAATTATTTAGTTTTTTTTTATAAAAAAAAGTTAGTCTAACTATTTTAACTTTAAATAATACATATAATTAACATTATAAAAATTAAATAATAAAAAAAATTAAAATAGTCAATAATTTATTTAGCAGAATGATTAAAAAATTAAATTTTATAAAATGAGACATGTTTCAATTGTGTTATTTTAAAATAGAAATTAACTAATAATTTTTTTTGATAATTTAAAGATTTGATTGTAATTTTTTTAAAAATTATTTATATTAATTTTAAAATTTAGGAGAATTTTATGTATTTTAAAATATTTATCAGTTCATTACTATTTTAAAATTATTTAATTAAAAAAATATATTTTATAAAATCAAACGCTGTAGCTCTTCTTTCAAATAACATATTAGTATTTTAATATTGATCAAAATAATTAATTATTATAAATATTTAAAATTAAAAAATTAAATAATGTAAATATTTAAAATTATAAAATTAAATAAATAAAAATATTTAAAGAGCTAATGATTTTTTAAATAAAATGACTAAAAAAATTAGCTTTTACAATATATAAAAACGTTAATTAAAATTGATTTTTAAATAATTAATTTTTTTAGAAATTTAGAAACTTTGATAGTAATCCATTCATAAATTTTTAATGACGATCTAATAAAATTATTCTAAAAAATAGTAAGAATATCATTTTTGATATTTATAAATGGTAAAAAATTATTTACGTACTTTCAAAATAAAGAAAGGTAAGAGACAAGGAATAAAACAAAAATTAACACTGATTATAAACTTATTTACCTTATTTCATATATAAATTTTATATATTAATCTTCAATACTAATTATATTTTTAAAATTGATGTTTAAATAGTCTTTATTATATTTAATTAATAATTTATTTCGTCTCATAATTTTTATTTATTTTATTTTTTAATATATTAAAAATATAATTTTTAATTTTATATTTTTTAAATATATTTAATTTTATTAAATATTAAAAAAATATTTTTTTAAAAAAATAAAATAAAATAGAGATATAATAATTAATTTATATATTATTATAATTTAAAAATAAAATAAATAATAATTTTAAAATAATTAAAAAATAAATAAAAATTATAAAACTAAAAAAGTATTAATAAAATAATTAACTACTGTTAAAATAGTAACGGTAAGAGTAAAGTCTAAGTAATTTGGCCGTGGAAGTAGTTTGCGACGGTAACAAATTTACCGCTTCCGAGGTTCGAAATACCACAACGTTTTGGCCAACCTAGGTCTGACAGTATTTTTTTGGTTTTGTTGTTTTTTGCCTCAAAAAAAAAGTTGCTGTTTCTCTCTCGGCTGTACACACATGACAGTTGCTAGTGAAGACAAACCAATTCATGATTCATGTCCATATCTAACAGACATCTAATCCTTTTCTCTTCATTATTTTTCCATTTATTCTCACATACAACCTACCAATATCACTAATCTCTAGACAATTAAATTTTACAGTTTTTTATAAAATTATAATATTAATAATAAATTATTATCAAATCCATACAATTTTATAAAATTAACTAATTTATTTATATTTCAAAATCATACAACTCGAAAATTTTAATATTTTATAAAATTTAATTTTTTAATTCTTTCATTAAAAAAATTTAATTGCTTTAAATTATTTATACTTTTTAATATATATTTTGGTATTATATTTTAAATATTTATATTATTTAATGGCTCCAATCATAATAAAATTAAATTGACTAATAATTATTTTTTAATAAAATAACTAATTAAAATTTTTAATTTTATAAAATACAGGACATTTTACTTTTGACCGTTAGTTTTGCAGAGAAGATTTTAATTTTGTTTGAATGATGTAAAGTTTTGTTGCAGGAAGCTACAGTCTCGCGTGCAGTTGAGCTATTTTTCAAATTGTTTGATTGGCCTTTTTTATGGGTGACCAATTTCTCGAGCCTAGATTCACTCGGGCACACTCGGGGTGAGTATTCGGTTCAAATTAAAAAAATCGATTGAATCGAATCGATTTAAAAATTTAGTTTGGTTTTTTATATATTTCAGTTCTGTTCAATTTTTAATTTTAAAAGTTTTAGTTATTTTGATTTAGTTTGGTTTTAATTTGAAAAAAATCGAAAAAATTGAATCGAAATGATTAGTGATAATAATATATTTTTTTAATAATATAGAGAAATTAAATCATATTAAGATTAAAATATTTTAATTAAATTTTAAAATATTAAAAATAAAGTGTAAAATATAAAAAATTATTAAAAATCGAAACCGATCAAACCGAATCAGACCGGTTCGATTCGGTTTCTGACCAAAATCGATTCAATTCGATTTTCATAAACACTAAAATTTTAATTTTCGATTTATTTGATTTAATTCAATTTTAAATCGAACCCACCGAATGCTCACCCCTAATACATGCTTTCACGGCCTCAGCGGTTGTTAGCAGGTGAAGGGGGACGAGGATGAACCTAATTAGGGCATCATTTTCACATGTTGTGCCTTGCCGTTTCTCGATTATCCAACACCAGTTTGAGCTCCGATATGATTGCTGCAACTTTTTCCAATTCTAACGATTAATAGTTGTTTTGTCATACGCTGATGCCGCTTTTCAATGATCGTGGAAGCAGAGGGGCTAAGCAATGTAAAATTTGGAGCCACCATAATTTTTTTTTGAGTAATAAATTCATTTTTAAAATATATATTTTTATTTTAATAATATTATTTTTCATTAATTCTATTTTTTACCCTTTATTCTTACTTTATATTATATATATACATCATAAATTAATGAAAATTTAAAATGTAAGAAAAATAAAACTCTATATACTAAAATATTAACATTTCTATATAAAATATAATTTTTCATATATAAAAATATAAATATAATTTATTATATTAAATATAAATATTTAATAAATTTAATATAAAATATTTATATGTGATATTTTATATTATAGAAGATTATTTATAATAAATATTTATTATATATAATATATTTTATTATTTTATTTAATAAGTATAAAATATAATTAAAGGGTTATATCTTTATTAATATAAAATTTTAAAAAATATACTATAATTTATACTTAATTTTGTAGATATAATTTTTTTATAATTAAAATATAAATTAATGTAAAGCAAAATAAAATATAAATAAATGGAGTAAGGGATAATGCATTCGGACACCGTGTCAAGTTAAGGATTAAAGAATATAATTAAACGAGGATGTCGTAAATAATAACATATTAAATATTTAGTTTAAGTTTATATTGAATAAAAACCGTGCGTGTTTTTTACGCCTCAATTTTACTTTGCGCGTAAGGTTACCATCAACCAGCGACTCTGCGAGTATACCCGGACAAGCGAGTGGCTCAATTGTTCTCCGCTCTCCCGCCGATTAACTCGCGCCGAATTAGGAAAAGGAAAAAAAAGAGGAAAATCACTGCCTAACACCCCTAACAAATTATGAATCACTAATACTGTAATTTATTATTTCTAAAAAATTAAAAAATAGAAAAGCTTAAAATAGAAAAGACAAATCAATGAAATTAATTAATATAAAGAAAAAGAAAAAACAAGCACACACAAAATAGTGGCAGAGAAAGGGAAACGAAAAGACTCGGACTCTCACTTTCCTTTTTCTCTTTCTACTTTCTCTCTCATCCTCACGTTTATTTTTCTGTGTCTCTTTCCTCCTCCATTGACACCTTTCTTTTCGAGCTTCTCTCTTCCTCTGTAATTTTCAGGTACATTATTTATTTCTGAAATTTATTTTAATTATTCGCATTGTTGCTATCAATTTATGATAATTGATAATTTCTTACCTTCTTAATCAACATATTGAAAGTGACCTTTCTCTTGCCCTAAGATTCCGATGACGCAGTTCTGATCCGATCTCTGTAGGATTCT
Organism: Manihot esculenta; assembly: GCF_001659605.2. Taxonomy (NCBI): domain Eukaryota; kingdom Viridiplantae; phylum Streptophyta; class Magnoliopsida; order Malpighiales; family Euphorbiaceae; genus Manihot; species Manihot esculenta. Next base: position 13,019,785 of record NC_035162.2, on the reverse strand, counting down.
TCATGTCCATTATTATCATTTTTTTAATCAACAATTTAAAATTGAATTTTAAATTGTGTAAAACATTTTAAGTATCTTCTACCTGTTAAGGAGTGCAAGCTTAATTTCGGTTTGTTTTTGTGATATGCAGTTCCTTCTTCAAGCTTTACTACATTGCATTGCCTCGTGAGCTTGCGTTGTTTGATTCATCTCATTTGTTTATATGTATATATAAGAGCGAGTGAGCAAAGTTTCTCTACTGGGAGGAGAATGATGATTGAATCGAGAAGTTTGGTCTCTATATAGCTAGAAGGGAGTTCCTCTGGCACTTGCATTGTTTGGCGAAGTATTGTACTGATAGCTCTTTGACTTGTTTATATATATACACTTACACACACACAAGTTTGTGCAAATATTGGTTTTCTAATCTGGGTATTGTTTAAGGATTGGTTTTATTCTTCACGCTGGCTGGAATTGATCAATTCGAAGTTGGGCAACGACAAAGTTGCTTTATTTGAGGTTTTGGTTTTATAGGTGCAAAATTGGGCTATGAGAATTGCATAGAATTCCTTTGTATAGTTAATTCCAATTGAATTTTTAATTAAATGATCGATGAATGAAGTTAGAAATGATCATCTTACAAGTTCATTTTGTTCCAGTCTCTTATTCTCCCCCCTCTTCTCCCTTCTTTGTGTGCTGTTCTAATTTCATATTTCTAAGGCGTTGGTGGTTCATGTAATTGGATGATAAATTTCTGTTTTTGAAATTGATTGATTACTTTGAGTATCAAGAGTCTTATAAAATAGCTAAGGTGGTGCTTTGCTGCAGATGTCAAAGTCTTCCTCCTTTGATCTGCAAGAGAATTCCTCATCTATCTTACAGTCTAGGTCAGCATCCTTCTTTCCTGAAATTAGTTGGATATATGAATGTTGATAATACTGTACTTCATTAAAAGAAAAAAAAAGCAACATACCATGTTAAGTTTAAAAGTAAAAACATATACTGAGCCTTAGGAAAGCCACTAAAATTGAACTTTCAATTGTTCAATGAATACATTTCCACTTAGTTAACCTGTTGCTAGGAACCAAATTCATACTGGGTTTAATCATGCACAAGTATATTCATTGATTACATTCAGGGAATCAAATGGATCATTGGAAATGGATGACCTAGAGAATACAGTAGCTACAGTTGCTCGCTTTATTGAGAAGCTACATGCCAAAAAATCATCACCACATGAGAAAGAACTTATCACTGCTCGTCTTGTTAGTCTGGCCAAAGCCAAAAAGGAGGCCAGGGCAATCATTGGTTCTCACACCCAGTCAATGCCACTATTCATATCTATTCTCAGAAGTGGCACTCTCGGGGCAAAAGTTAATGTTGCTGGAACTTTGAGTGCTCTATGCAAAGATGATGACTTGCGAGTGAAGGTACTTCTTGGTGGGTGCATCCCACCTTTGCTCTCACTTTTGAAGTCTAAATCTATAGATGCTAGGAAGGCAGCAGCAGAGGCAATATATGAAGTTTCTTCTGGAGGGCTTTCAGATGACCATGTCGGTATCAAAATATTTGTCACAGAAGGTGTAGTACCAACCTTATGGGATCAACTCAATCCACAGAACAAGCAGGACAAAGCAGTAGAGGGTTTTGTTACTGGGGCCTTGAGAAATCTCTGTGGTGACAAAGATGATTACTGGAGAGCAACACTTGAGGCTGGGGGAGTGGATATAATTGTTGGTCTCCTATCCTCCGATAATGCTGCTGCCCAATCCAATGCAGCTTCTCTCTTGGCTCGTCTGATGTTGGCTTTCAGTGATAGTATCCCAAAGGTAATTGATTCTGGGGCCATCAAAGCTTTGCTTGAGCTTGTGGATCAGAACAATGATATTTCAGTCCGTGCTAGTGCTGCTGAGGCTTTGGAAGTAGTTTCCTCAAGGTCAGTGAAGGCTAAGCAAGCTGTTGTAGATGCAAATGGTGTTAATGTGCTCATTGGGGCTGTAGTGGCTCCTTCTAAAGAATGCATGCAAGGGGAGTCTGCTCAGGCTCTACAAGGCCATGCAACTCGAGCTTTAGCAAATATGTATGGTGGGATGTCTGCTTTGATATTGTATCTTGGTCAACTATCACAGTCTCCCCGCCTTTCTGCACCAATTGCTGATATAATTGGAGCACTTGCTTATGCCTTGATGGTCTTTGAACAGAATTCTGATGTTGATGAGGAATCTCTTGATGCAACAAAAATAGAGGATATATTGGTAAAGCTTCTGAAGCCTCGTGATACTAAGCTGATTCAAGAGCGTATCCTTGAGGCTATGGCAAGCCTGTATGGCAACATCCAGCTATCAGGATCTGTTAATCATGCTGAAGCAAAGAAGGTTCTTGTTGGACTTGTCACAATGGCTGTTGGGGATGCACATGAGTATCTGGTTATTTCTTTAACTAGCTTATGTCGTGATGGGATAGGTATTTGGGAGGCCATCGGCAAGAGAGAAGGAATTCAATTACTCATTTCATTATTGGGTTTGTCCACTGAGCAGCATCAGGAGTATTCTGTTCGATTGCTAGCAATCTTGACTGACCAAGTTGATGACAGCAAATGGGCTATCACTGCTGCTGGTGGCATTCCTCCGTTGGTACAGTTACTAGAGACAGGATCTCAGAAGGCACGGGAGGATGCAGCACATGTTCTCTGGAACTTGTGCTGTCACAGTGAAGACATCCGGGCCTGTGTTGAGAGTGCAGGAGCCATCCCAGCATTTCTATGGCTTCTTAAAAGTGGTGGACCAGAAGGTCAGGAAGCATCGGCTAAGGCACTTAAAACCCTGGTCCGAACAGCTGATCATGCCACTATTAATCAGTTGTTAGCCCTACTCCTAGGGGATTCTTCTGGCTCGAAAGCGCATGTAATAAGAGTTTTGGGTCATGTACTAACAATGGCATCACTCAATGATATTGTGCAAAGGGGATCTGCTGCTAACAAAGCACTAAAATCTCTTATAGAGGTTTTGAACTCCCCACATGAAGAAACCCAAGAGTGTGCAGCTTCTGTTCTTGCTGATTTCTTTAATACGAGACAAGATATTTGTGATAGTCTTGCAGCTGATGAGGTTGTGCATCCTTGCATGAAGCTCTTGACTGGTAACAACACTCAAGTTGTGGCAACACAGTTGGCTCGAACATTGAGTGCCTTGTCTCGTCCAACCAAGAGAAAGACTAGCAACAAGATGCCTTCTATTGCAGAAGGAGATGTTAAACCTTTAATTAAGTTGGCTAAAACTTCATCAATTGATGCTGCAGAAACGGCAGTTGCTGCTCTGGCCAATCTTCTGTCTGATCCCCAGGTAGCTGCTGAAGCTTTGGCAGAAGATGTTGTTGCGGCTTTGACAAGGGTCCTTGGAGAAGGAACTTCAGAAGGCAAGAAGAATGCAGCACGGGCCCTTCATCAATTACTGAAGCATTTCCCTGTGGGTGATGTTCTTAAGGGACATGCTCAATGTCGTTTTACTGTTCTTGCTATTCTTGATTCTTTGAATGCATTAAACTCGAATGGCACTGATACTGCCGATGCTTTAGAAGTAGTTGCACTTTTGGCCAAGACAAAACAGGGTACAAGTGCCGCTTACCCGCCATCAGCTGCCTTTGCTGAAGTACCCTCAAGCTTAGAGTCTTTAGTTTACTGCCTGGCTAAGGGCTCCCCTTCACAGCAAGATAAGGCAATAGAAATTTTGTCCAGGCTTTGTGGGGATCAACCAGTCATTCTAGGTGATATGTTGATTGCGAGATCAAGTTCAATTGGTTCCCTTGCAAATAGAATAATGAAATCCTCCAGTTTAGAAGTGAGAGTTGGAGGGACTGCATTATTCTTATGTGCTGCAAAAGAACACAAACAACAGGCAATGCAAGCACTTGATTTATCAGGATATTTGAAGCCATTCATATATACTTTAGTTGATATGATTAAGCAGAATTCTGGTTGTTCTTCTTTAGAAATTGAAGTTAGAACCCCAAGGGGTCTTTTTAAAAGATCGGCATTGCAGGAGGGGGATGATTTTGATGTTCTTGATCCATCCACTGTTTTAGGAGCTACTGTTGCCCTGTGGCTTCTATCAATAGTTTGTTCCTTTCACAATAAGAATAGGCTTATGGTAATGGAAGCTGGTGGACTTGAGGTTCTCTCTGACAAGCTTTTAAGCTATACATCCAATCCACAGGTATGTCCTTATTGAAATTTTGTTCACTCAAGTCTCAGCTTGTCCCAAGTACTAGGCAACAACAGTATTGTTTGCTTTCTGCTATGCTGAATTCATTGTATTACAAGATGAGTGCTAGTATTAAAACAGAGTTGTTTGTTTAGTCAGGACGAGTCTGTTTAAAATCTCTTGTAGTATAAACAAGATGATAAATTAAACTTCATATGACGATAAATTAAACTTCATACGTGAAATGGTGTTTAATTCGTCATTAAGAAGATTATTATGCTTTCTTTCACAGATGAGAGGTTGTTGTTTGTTGCGGTTTTTTGTCTGATTTTGATTCATTGTATAGGTGGTATTTTGGAATGCATAACTGGCTTCCAGCATTTGTGTTTAATATTTGTTAGCTGAGCCAAAAACTTGATCTTCAATTGCAGGCAGAGTTTGAGGATACAGAGGGTATATGGGTTAGTGCTTTGCTACTGGCTATCTTATTCCAAGATGCAACTGTTGTGCTGGCCCCTGCAACAATGCGGATCATACCTTCACTTGCTCATTTGCTAAGATCTGATGAATTGATTGACAGATATTTTACTGCTCAAGCAATGGCTAGTCTAGTTTGCAATGGAAGTAAAGGAATAAGTCTCACCATTGCGAATTCAGGTGCTGTTGCTGGGTTAATAACACTTATTGGTTATGTGGAATCAGATATGCCAAACCTTGTTGCTTTATCAGAAGAATTTTCTCTGTTACAAAATCCTGCTCAGATTGTTCTGGAACGCCTTTTTGAAATGGAAGATGTAAGAGTTGGCTCCACTGCACGAAAATCTATTCCTTTGCTGGTGGATCTCTTGAGACCTATCCCTGATAGGCCAGGTGCTCCCCCAATTTCTGTTCAACTGTTAACCTGTGTTGCAAAAGAAAGTGATACAAATAAATTGATCATGGCAGAAGCTGGAGCTCTGGATGCTTTAACAAAATATTTGTCTTTGAGTCCTAAAGACTCCACCGAGGCCTCTATTTCTGAACTCTTAAGGATCATGTTTAAAAATTCTGAAACCATTCGGTATGAAGCGTCTCTTAATTCGGTGAATCAACTTGTAGCAGTTCTCCATCTGGGCTCAAGGGATGCTAGATTTAGTGCTGCAAGGGCTCTTCAAGAACTTTTTGATGCTGAGAATATCAGAGACTCTGAATTAGCTTGGCAGGCTGTTCAACCATTATTTGACATGCTTAGTGCTGCATCAGAGAGTGAGCAAGAGGCTGCTCTTGTTGCTTTGAACAAACTGACGTCGGGAAATACTTTAAAAGCATCACTATTCCTGGATTTGGAAGGTGATCCTCTTGAGACTTTATACAAAATATTGTCTTCTTCATGTTCCTTGGAATTGAAGAGAGGTGCTGCAGAGCTTTGTTTTATTATTTTTACCAATGCCAAATTCAGAGCAAATCCAATTGCCTCGGAGTTTATGCAGCCTCTAATTTCTCTTATGCAGTCTAACATAAGTTTGGTTGTGGAAGCTGGGGTTTGTGCTTTTGAGAGATTGCTGGATGATGAACAACTGGTGGAGCTTGCAGCAGCTTATGATTTTATTGTGGATCTTCTTGTTAGCTTGGTTTCTGGGACAAATTTTAGACTTATTGAAGGTAGCATCTGTGCTTTAATAAAGTTAGGAAAAGATCGGGCCCCTCGCAAATTAGATATTGTCAAAGCAGGTGTTATAGATAAATGTCTTGTGCTGCTCCCTGTTGCTCCCAATTCATTATGCTCAGCAATTGCAGAATTATTTCGCATTTTGACAAACAGTGGTGCAATTGCTAGAAGCTCAGATGCAGCAAAAATAGTAGAACCTCTTTTTATGCTTTTGCTTCAGCCAGATTTTGGTTTGTGGGGACAGCACAGTGCATTACAAGCACTTGTAAATATTTTAGAGAAGCCACAGAGCCTTGTAACATTGAATCTTACTCCGAGCCGGGTCATTGAACCTTTAATTACATTTCTGGAATCTCCATCTCAAGCCATTCAGCAGCTTGGCACAGAATTATTATCTCATCTTCTTGCACAGGAACATTTTCAGCAAGACATCACAACCAAAAATGCAGTTGTGCCACTTGTGCGGCTTGCAGGAATTGGAATATTGAACCTTCAGCAGACAGCAATAAAGGCATTGGAAAAAATTTCCACAAGCTGGCCAAAGGTGGTTGCTGATGCTGGAGGTATTTTTGAGGTTGCAAAGGTTATTGTTCAAGATGATCCTGAACCACCTTTTGAGCTGTGGGAAACTGCTGCTTTGGTTTTATCAAATGTGCTGTGTTTCAATGCAGAGTACTACTTTAAGGTTCCTCTGGTTGTCCTTGTGAGAATGTTGCACTCGACACTTGAGAGTACTGTTAAAGTGGCTCTTAATGCTCTAATCGTTCAGGAGAGGGCTGATGCTTCAAGTGCAGAGCAGATGGCTGAATCTGGTGCTGTAGATGCTTTGTTGGACCTGCTAAGATCTCGTCAGTGTGAAGAGTTATCAGGAAGATTACTTGAAGCTTTGTTTAATCATATCAGGGTAAGGGAGATGAAGGCTTCCAAATATGCAATTGCACCTTTAGCACAGTATCTGTTAGACCCACAAACCAAATCCGATACCTGCAAGCTTCTTGCTGCTCTAGCTATTGGAGATCTCTCTCAGCATGAAGGACTTGCTAGGGCCAGTGATTCTGTTTCAGCAGTCCGTGCTCTGGTAAGCTTGCTTGAAGATCAGCCATCTGAAGAAATGACAATGGTGGCGACTTGTGCCCTGCAGAATTTTGTCATGCATAGTCGGACTAATAGGAGGGCTGTTGCAGAAGCAGGTGGCATATTAATAGTTCAAGAACTGCTATTGTCACCCACAGCTGATATTGTTGGGCAAGCAGCAATGCTGATCCGATTTCTATTTTCTAACCACACCCTCCAGGAATATGTATCAAATGAGCTCATTAGGTCTTTGACAGGTAATTTGAATGCAATTTTGATATATTCTGAGGTTGCATTTGACCATAAAATTTTAATTTAAGCTGTCAGTTCACATTTTATACTTAAAAGATCTGGAATTATAAAAAATTAGCAGCTTATGTTTCAACTAAATTTTAGGATGATACATGGAAATTGCAATATTTTCTATGGGTAATTCATTTTCATCCCCAAGGAAGTTTTCAATATGATTTATGAATCTATCCAATTCCAATACCCACCTAATGTAGGCACAACCTGACAGATTTATAAGATGCGAAATTAGCTATTTTTAATTGTAATTAATAATACAGGGTCCTGTGCCCAAAAGATTATGTGTAATTGTTTTACTTTTTAGTTTAAACCCCATTGTTGAAGAGGATCTTTGTGTCTGCTGCTTCTCTGCTTCATGTAGTTTGACTGTAACGGTAGAGACATTTGGAACCAAGAGATTTACCTGTCATTACTTTTTATCAAAACAAATTGAAGGTTTTCCTTGAGATTGAGCGGTAGGGGAAAGGACATGTATTCATTAAGAAGTGATGTTACTTTTTGATACATGTGGAATTTTAGAAAAGTTATCTGGAGGTAGTGCTGAGGTATAGAAAAGGACACTGAGAAATCTTAATCTGTTTTTTGGTGTTCTATTAGTGTTCGGGTAACGTTTCTTTTCCTTTTTCCCCTTCAGCTTTTATCTAAATGTGGAGACCTGTCATAACTTTTTGTGCAGCTGCACTTGAGAGAGAGTTGTGGTCCACAGCAACCATCAACGTACAGATCTTGAGAACCTTGAATGTTATCTTCACTAACTTCCCCAAGCTCCATGTTTCCGAAGCCTCAACCCTGTCAATTCCCTGCTTAATTAATGCACTAAAGTCAGGTAATGAGGCTGCTCAGGAATCTGTATTGGACACTCTCTGCTTGTTAAAACAGTCATGGTCAGCCATGTCTATAGAGATTGCCAAGTCTCAAGCAATGGTTGCAGCTGAAGCCATTCCCATTCTGCAACAGCTGATGAAGACCTGCCCGCCAAGTTTCCATGAGAGAGCGGAACTATTGTTGCACTGCTTACCAGGTTGTTTAACTGTTACAATTTTGCGTGGGAATAACCTCAAGCAGACAGTGGGAAGCACAAATGCCTTCTGCCAATTGACAATAGGAAGTGGTCCTCCTCGGCAAACCAAGGTAAGAGCTTTTGAAGTTGTGTGCAAAGCAAACCATTTACTTTGTGGCTGGCATCGCTATCATTTTACTTAATGAAATCCGTTTTATGTAATTATGGCCTTTCATGTGGTATACATGATTGATTCTCAGCAATAGAAGGAGAAAAGGTTTGTGAATGTTATCATTCTTCTAATAATTAGATTCATCTACATCTGCCATTTTGCATTAGGGTTACCTTGTGCACAGTTTTTATAATGGAAATCACAAGAATATTCCCGCAAGAGTATATAGATAAGTTGCACTGCCAAGAAAGTTACATTATGGGATTTTGTGTCACACAATCGCTTTTAGAGTTTACATGATGAGATAGTACTTTCCCTTTCTGGAAGGTGGGGAGTAAAGTTATATTCTCATGGGATGTGAGAGAAAAGAAAATAATAATAATATTGTGGAAATATTTTGCCTTCAATTATAGTAATATTTAGACCGAAATAGCCTCATAGATATTACTTACGTGTTTGCTTTCTCATTATGATATGCTGTGTCTCATAATTTTTATACATTTTACTTCTTTTTATGCAGATTAAGAAATAATAGTTATTTTAGTTAGAGGACTATTTTTTTTAATCAACTTTTCAATTGTACCCCATCTTTAGTATAAAACGAATGCGTTAAGTTTTATTGAAACAATAAAATCATTATTACTAACATTAAGTGGAAATACTTGAGTGTAATTGGAGCATATGAGATGGAGATATATGTGATGTTATATTAAATATAATAGATGGTTTGAATTTCCATTTGAAAAAATAAATAATTAATGAGGGATTTGTTAAAAATAAGATAAAATTAGACGTGATTATAATAGTTAATTTATATGTTAACCATAATATAAACAAGGAAATTGGAAAATATTTTGGGACAAATAAAAATATAAAGGTGGACAGAAATAATGGGACAGAGAGAGTAGATTTTGTGGTATTGATATTTATGTACGGTTCTTATGGATATGTAACTCTTTTTTTTTTAATTGTCACATGGTAACATTTGAGGTGGAGGGATTAGCTTTTTAAATGTAATTTATGAATATATTATATGACAGTAAATGTTAGATCTAATGACAATTTTTTTTAAAAATTATTTTGGGATTTATGTCTTTTTGTACTTAAAGGGATGAATGCATTAATTGCCTTCGATTTGGAAATTTTAAACATGGATCAACAACTCCAATATCATTGAAAATCCAGAAACTGCAACTACATGTCATGTAAAATGGTGATTAATGTTTATTTTCTTAGCATCAGCTGCATTTCATATGACAAGTTTCTGCTATATTTATCAGGTTGTGAGCCACAGTATTTCCCCAGAATGGGAAGAAGGGTTCACATGGGCTTTTGATGTACCACCAAAAGGACAAAAGCTTCACATTGTATGCAAAAGTAAAAATACTTTTGGCAAGGTAATTGGTATTCAAATTGGATGTTATTAGCAATGTTCACATGCAGATTGACATTCTCATTCTACAATCTTAAACTTAAATTCAACGCTACTTGTCTTCTTTTTTTTTTTCTTCTTTTCTTCTCTTTTCTTTTTCTTTTTGTTCATTTTCCTCTGGTTTGCCGAAAAAGAGGAGGAAAATATTAAGCACGTGATGAATTTCACTATTTCTAGATTTAGCTGAATATACTATTGAGCATTGCTTCAACATTGTAGTTTAATTTTCTTTCTTCCATATTTCTTATCATGATATGATGACTTTTTACAGACAACTTTGGGAAAAGTGACTATCCAAATTGATAAAGTTGTAACTGAAGGAATATATAGTGGATTATTCAGTCTCAATCATGACAGTAACAAGGACGGCTCTTCCAGAACACTTGAAATTGAGATCGTCTGGACCAACAGGCCGTCAGAATGATAGCCTTGCAGAGGTTAGGTATTTTTATGCAAGAAACTCACCGAAATCAGGTACGGTAGTCAGCCCAAATGAGGGAAAATTAATACGCTTCATCCGATGGGATGCAGGAAGTTGTCTTGCATGCAAGTATCCATAGTTTGAAGGTCCAGTTTTGTAGTAGTAATAGTAAATCATACACTGCCTGACATGTAAAGTGTAATATGTTCATTAAAATGCAGTGGCGAGAAATGGTGGAGGGTTGTTCCCATGTCATGCATAGGACAATATATAAATTGCCTAGTAATTTGCTGTACAGGTCCAATTGTAGGTATTAGCAATTAATGCGAACATTAGAGAAATAGCATTGAAAGAAAATTATGAAATCAAGATTTACACCAAGGGGACTAAGTTGTACTTCTTGTAATTGAGTTATTTTGGCAAATCAATGGGAATTGATAATAAGAATAATTGAAGTATATGTGACTGCTTTACTTATTAGGATTGATTTTCTGATGCATAAAAAGCAATGAAGTTTTGTTGGTATTTTTGTTGCACCTAAATGTGCAGGTGAGTCGGTCATCATGCATTGACGGGACGCAATCATAGATTTTTTTTTTGTCCCAGCAGCTTAATTTACATCAGAAGGATCCAAGGGAAAGAGTGAACACTATTACGTTTAATGGGGAACCATGATAGGCAAAATAAATAATTAATTGGAAGAAAGAATCCATTTGTTTCCATCTAAGAAAGCACCCTGCCTTCATCATAGCGATCAAAGATCAATAAAGGAATAAAATTAAAAAATCCGGGGTACCCTTGCGTGGTGGGAATGGGGCTTGGGGAAGGGAGGGCGCAAAGTCCCTCGTATCATCCCCCACATGGTGACGCTATTGAAATTGGAATTGGGCCAATAGCTTTCAATAGATTTCTGCACAAGAGAAGCTTCTCCCTGTTCGATTCCTGTGCCTTGATAAGGCATGTTCATTTTTATTCCCCGTTATTGTATTTGAAAGAATTAACAAGAATGAGTAGATGGTAAAAGGTAGCAGAAACGGGACGGGAGTAGAGAATCTCCATCTACTCACCTATTAACTGAAAACACTATTAAGATATGGGGAAGCCAAATAACCTCACAAGGTTGAATCAGCTGCGCTCTTCAAATTGCAATTTATGAATACAAGAGTCGCCATTTCTTTAAGGCAAGCTAGTATTTCCTTTATCATTCACATTAGCTCTTCAAAATGATTCAACGGAAGTGACACCATAAGGCAAACCCAGTTTGACTCCCTGCAAATACGATGCCAATGTCCACAGCCCCCCCCTCGTCCCTCTCTTTCTTCTTTAACCACGTTCCAATCAAAGTCATGCAAGTCCAATCGTTACAAGAAAACAGCATGCTTGTAGGATCAACAAAGTGGAATTATATGTAAAGTTATGCATCTTTCATTCTTCAAACAAAAAAACTTCAGAAGAGCAAATACAATAATCTATTATGTAATAATATAGAAAGCTTGCCTGAAAAAAAAATCCCCTGTGATTTTGAAAATAAGAGGTTAAGCTTAGAGATGCTTTGCTAATTCTAGAATCTCGGGTGGGCCTTGAAAAAAACAAAAAATCTTAGGTGGGCTGTGATCCACTTGATCCGAGCTTTATTAATTTTTGAAGAGAAGATTATTCATTATTTAATTTTCTATTTTCGGAAACATATTAATTCATTGATATTTTTTGAACATTTAATTATTTGAATTTTTGTATACTTTCAATCATGCAGTGCTTTCATTTATTTAAACTGTTAGTAATAAGTAAAACAAATAAGATATAATTTATGCTAAATTAGTTTATATAATTCCAATACACTATTATTTAAATTTTATAATTTTAAAATCGCTTCTGTTTATTTTTACGATTTATAAAATAATTAATAATTAACAGATTCATATATATATATATATATAATTAAAGTATAATAACAAAATTTTTTTAAATTATTCGCATTATAACGAATATATTTTAAATTATAATAATTAATTAATATATTCTAAATTAATCATCCAATTTACTTATATTTTACTATTAAATTTAATAAAATATTATATATCATTCTGATCAGTATTAAAAAATAATATTTTAATATAATTAATAATTATTTAAAAAATGCGAATAATTATCATTATTTGTCAACTTAATTATAAGTGATGAGATTTGATTAGTAATAAGTCAAAGGATATTATAGAATAAACAGACAACCCATTCCACAAATCCAAGGAGGCATCTTAATCTTAGTAGTCAATTCAGCAAAATTTGGACAGCGAACATATGTTGCAAAAACGTGATTGTTCACGAAAGCTAAAGACCTTTTTGTCCTAAGCAAAACCAAAAACGGGCCCCACCCAATTTCAAATAAACAACCAAACAGTAGCAAATAATAAAAAATTTAAATAAAAAAAGCAAGCATCGTTTTTGAGAGAGGGCGCCAAACAAAGTCCAAAAGGCGGCACATAACATACAAAACAACACACCCTCCCCTGGCCGGCCATGTGACTTCCACCTGACCTCACCAATTTCTCTCTCTAACCAAACCCAAACCCTCTCTGCCTCGAGCTGAAGCCCGCATCCAGCTCTTCCTCTATGTTTTCTACTTCTAGTAGGTCCCACCGGTCATCGGCAATCTCGCCGTTTCGCTCCCGCAAGTCACCTGCGCAGCCGCCGCCTCCAGCAGCCCCGAAATCCACGGGTCGGCCGTCAACTCCTTCGTCAACGACGACGTCTAGGCCTCCCTCGAGGCTTTCGGGCATTCCTGTTAGTGCAGGTCCAAGCCCGACGGCTCAGGCCCTCGATCGCCCTGAAACCAGCAAGTCTAAGGAAAATGTGACTGTAACTGTCAGGTTCCGTCCACTGAGGTAATGTGAAAACATACAGTTCACTTAATTTGTATTTTCGGTTTGGTTTGACTCGTTTAGCTGTTGTTGACGATGGAGTAATGATGTTTGTGTGTGGACAGTGCTAGGGAGATAAATAAAGGGGACGAGATTGCGTGGTATGCAGATGGGGATTATACAGTGAGGAACGAGTACAATGCTTCAATTGCTTACGGTTTTGGTTAGCACTGAATATATGTTTTAAAATGTGCCTTTGTGCGTGCTAGTTCATTGCCCTTAAGTTGCTGGTTAATAAGTTTAAGAGTGTATTTATTAGTTTCTTTCCAGTGTTTAGTCTTTGTTTGCCTTAAAAAATGGTTCACGAGCCTTTTTGTTTGCTTACATAAATGCTCTTGCCTTGAAACTCTCATTTTAGGAGGTACCACGGGTTGTTGAGCTATTTGCTTCATGTCATGCTCAGTTCTGGAGCTTTTGCCCCTTTATTAATGAATATGATAATAATAATGCAACAATGGTTCGCCTTGAAACTGCATTTTAGGAAGACTAAGAGAGAGGAGCTGTTAAAATAGATATACTGTTTCAGATCATAATGGCGTATGGCTAAAGCAAGTGGTTAATATTTATTTTCTACATTTTTCAAAAATAGCCTTTCAGTTCTATTTTCAGTAGTCCGTAGAGTTGTCAATATTCGTAGGTATTTGTGTTTTACCAGATACTATATAATATTGGTTGTAAAGCTTGGAAATGAAACGATTTGATTTCACATAAAATTCACACTGTGACAAATATAATTGAAGGCTTTTTTTTTAATGATTGAAAGATATTTTACAAATTGCTTTGGCACATTGTATGGGCTTATCTACTAAATTGGTCATGGAAATGTCTTTTTTCCATTGCAGATAGAGTGTTTGGTCCTGCTACTACAACTCGTCATGTTTATGATGTTGCTGCACAGCATGTTGTTAGTGGTGCCATGCAAGGGATCAATGGTAATTACAGTTTTTCTTTTTCATAATTATACTTTCTATATATTCTAGGAATTTTAAATGAGTAGAGAACTATGGATCCTTGAAATGGTCTTTGAACTTCAGCTAGCAAATGAAATTGAGTTGGTTATATGATGATAATTTATTTGTTTATGTGAGAAGGTGTGTTCCTATTTCACTTTTTAATATTGCTGTTTTTTCAATTCAATTTTGAGATTAGATAGGAAATATGGAAATGTTACCGGTTATCGCATAGCATATTGCATGGTAAACTGGTATGATGATTTAGTCAATTCTAGTTACTTGACTTTACAATTGCTTGTTGCTTCTGTTACTAAGGTATCGAGATTTATGCATGTATATTCAGCATTTTATTTTAGCATCTAATATTAAATGCTCATTTGTGATGCATGATTAAATATACATGCAATATTTTCTCCCTTTCTCCCAATTCTTAATAATATTTTTATAATGCAGGTACTGTGTTTGCATATGGTGTCACTAGTAGTGGGAAAACTCATACAATGCATGTAAGTAAATGGAGATCATCTGTTTGAAATTTGCAAGCTGCAGCTATCTTGCTTGCTCTGGTATTATGGTAATTGTCTCGCAAAAATATGATTTAGTGCTGATGAGCATTGCTGATGGCTAGCTCTCAGAGGTTGACGTTTGGTACCTTTGGGACAATGAAGTCGAGTCCTGCATTATTTTCTAACTTTTGCCTGCTATACTTGTAACAAATCCTAAAAGAAATTTCTGAAAATAGACAATCCATTTGGATGTCTATGTGAAATCATGTTGACCTGGCAATACAAGATACCATCTAATAAGGCTATGGACCACATAATTGGTTCATCTATCTTTTTATGTAGGCTTTGATCAATTATTTATGTTCCTTCAATATTTGCGAAATATCCAGGTGCATGCTTGAACCTTTTCATTTCTGTATTTCAGGGAGAGCAAAAGTCACCTGGGATTATTCCATTGGCAGTAAAAGATGTGTTTGGAATTATACAAGAGGTAGTGGCTTTGTATGCTGTTTTTGATTATAATTTAAACAAATATTTTAGTAAGGACTGACCTTGGGAGTGATATTTCAGACACCTGGACGGGAATTTCTTCTTCGTGTTTCATATTTAGAAATCTATAATGAGGTGAGTAACACTTGCTACCGCTTCTATGGATTTCATACCTATTTTATTCCCATCAGTGGTGAACACTATGAGTGGAAATATTCGTTTTAGAAAGGTCTGAGACATTGTTGTTGGGTCTAATTATAATATGACCTTACATACCTATGTTTAAAGAGAAACAAAGTCTTTTTTGTACATCAAATACTTGCTTCTGAAATTTAGTTTTATGATGAAGACGGTAATCGATGATAACCGGACCCTGGACACTTTGACTCAGGTTGGGCCCGTGCTGGAAAGTCCAAGCCTCAACCCCATTAAGGCCCAACAGTTAGGTATACCTCACGTATAAGCCCAGAACTCGCTTTGATGAGCCGGACGGGTTCAAGCTTACACACAGGATGCCTGACCCTGCTTATTCCTCTGGCCCCGTGAGATAACAAACCTTGTGACGCCTAGGATCATGTCCACATGGCGTCGGATGGAATTAAATGGCCGTATGATGATGGGAAAGAATATAGTACGTCCGTACGTACGGCCATCGTGACTGTAGCAAGAGAGTACAAACGCAGGACGGCGGTTTACGCGTCACTAGAGGACGAAAAGGAAAAGGAATAAAGGAAGCAAGGGGGAGACACACTAGACTAAGCTTCTCAAAATACACCTTGAGTACACGAAAAGGAATAAAGGAAGCAAGGAGAAGACACACCAGACTAAGCTTACCAAAATACGCCTTGAGCCTATTCTGCTTATCCCTCTGCCCCATGAGACAATAAACTCTGTGACGCTCGGGATCGCATCCACATAGCGCCGAATGGAATTAAATGGCCGTTTGACGATGGAAAAGGACACAATATGTCGGTACGTATGGCCAGCGTGATGGTGGTAGGAGGGTACGAATGCAGGATGGCGGTTACACTTCACTAGAGAACAAAAAGGAAAAGGAATAAAGGAAGCAAGGAGGAGACACACTAGACTAAGCTTACCGAAATATGCCTTGAGCCCATCTTTTACTGAATCTCAGGACATCAATTGGCGCCATCTCTAGTAAGGAAGGAGATCTTTTCATCACCGGAGTTCTCATTCTCATTTTATCCATTGATATCTACATAGCCAACCACGACGAAAACCATATTGGAAACACCTTGAACGACCTGAGTTCAACTCAGGAAGGACCACAGTTCTCATTTTCTAGCCAAACTACCCCATTAAACCAACATCCCATATTGTTCAGCCCTTCACCAAGCTCGGCCGGAACCGTGCCTCGAACTACCTTATCTGACCAAGAGCTGCAAACTATGGCTTTTTAATTACAAAACACTGCTCAATGGCTAGGCCAGATGTTGTAATAGAGAGGGCTCAACACCCTGTTGAGGGTACCACTTGCCGCTAAGGGGTTCAACGTCAATGAACCCCAACCCACATTAAACTACCAAGCTCCTCACCCCAACCCACATTAAACTACCAAGCTCCTCAGCAGAACAGTAGGAGAACAGACGACGAAGATGGAGAGACCAGTCAGAGAAACGAGCCGATAGCTAGAACAAGAGGCAAGGTAGTGAGAGAGCTCATTAAGAATGATGGGGTTGAGAGCTATTCCTCTGAGCCAGCTGAAAGATCGGAGAGTGAAAAGTTAGAAAGAAACTACCGCCTGTAGAAGAGGTCCAGGAGGGAGGACGTAGACGTGGATTAAAAGTTAGAAAGGCTGAAAGAACAACTACTAACGAAGTTAGGAGCATGAGACAACAACAGTCCCCTGTTACTAACCTCATCACCATTTGTGATCACCGTTTGTGAGATGGGTTTAGCAAGAAACTATTCCTTAGAAGTTCATGATGCCAATGATGACGGCTTATGATGAGAGGGGAAACCCCAGGGAGCACGTCTTGAATTACAAGACATTCATGAAACTGTAGACTCACTCGGATGCCTTGATGTACAAGGTTTTTACTACCACCTTGACAGGACCAGCCCGGATATGGTTTAACAACTTGGAGACGTAAAGTATTAAGAGCTTCATCAATCTGGCTAGCGTGTTCATCAACGGATTCATCGCCGGGGTCCCTGCACGGAGAAAGCCAAGCTATTTAGAGACCGGTCGATAGAGGAGGAATGAGTCTTTAAGGGAGTACGTGGCCAGGTTCAACCTGAGGCTCTACGGATATCAGAGCTTGATGAAGGAAGAGCTGTAGAAGCTATGCAGAAGGACACTCCCTGTTGACCAGTATAGAAGATTCCTAATTAAGAGGATTCAAATCTTTGGGATCCTAATTAGGCTTGAGCTAAGGGATTTTATTTTTATTGTAAATATTCTTAATTTTGGTTGATTCTTTGTGTATAAATACTCAAACCTTATAAAGATCAATTCAATTGGAATAGAATAAATTATTTCTTTCAAAATTTTCCATTGTATCAGAGCTTTTTTTCTTGATTTTAGGGTTTAAATTCAAATTTTCTTTTAGGATTTCTAAAACCCTAGATCTACCTTTTTGGTACTATCTTATCTAGGAATCTTTTTTTTCATCTCTCCGCCGCTACCAGCAGGGTCACCGGACTGTCGTCGGCCAGCCGTCCAGTTCTAAAGTCGGAAAGCCACGTTTGTGAGGCTCACGCGCCCTTGCAAGATTCTGCGTCTTTCCCATGCGTCGGCTCGTGTGACATTTTCTAGTGGTCTTTTTCGATGGCAATCATTTTCGGCAGACTCGCCTTCAAGTCACGCTTTTGATGTGCTGGACCCGTACCTTTTTGGCCGTTGAACAAATAGACGTATGACGGGCTCCTCTGAAGGCTTCTTAATTATCTTTCATGTCTACAAAAAGATACTGTCAGAATCGCAGATGGTTCTTCAACTCCTATATCTGGAACCGGTTCTATTATTTGTAATCCAAATATTAAGCTATCCTCTGTTCTTCATGTTCCTTATTTTCCTGTTAATCTTTTATATGTTAGTGCTCTCACCAAAGCACTTAACTGTAAAATTAAAATTTTTTTCTGACCATTATATTATTCAGACCTTCAAACTGGAAAGAGGATTGACAATGGTAGATTGCACGATAGCTTATGTATGTTAGAAGGGAATCTGAGTTTGAATTCATCTCAGGCTCTTTTTGGAAGAAATCAGGATGTCAGCAAGGAAATTATACAGTGGCATTGACGGTTAGGACACTCATCTTTCTTTGTTTTAGAGAAATTTTATCCTGATTTATTTTTTAAGGCTCAATGTGGTTCTTTAGTTTGTGATGCTTGTGAGTATACTAAGCAGAGAAAAACGATTTATCCTCCAGTAACAATAGGAGTACGATCCCTTTTGTGACTATCCATTCTGATGTTTGGGGACATACTCACACGGTCTCACTATCTGATAATCGTTGGTTTGTTACTTCTGCACTCGCATGACTTAGATTTATTTAATAAAGGCAAAGAGTGATGTGATTTCTTGCTTTCAATCTTTTCACAAGATGATTTATACTCAATTTGATGCTAGGATAAAAGTTTTGAGAACTGATAATGGTATAGAGTACATGGATGACCGTTTTTCTACTTATCTGGAGTCTAATAAAATACTATATCAAACTAGTTGTCCTTACACTAGTGTTCAAAATGGTGTTGCTGAAAGAAAAAATTAGACAATTGTTGGAAGTAGCCTGATCTCTCCTTTTCACCATGAACCTTCCAAAAACCTATTTGGGAGATACAGTCTTAGCCGTAGCTTATCTCATTAATAGAATGCCTCTTAAAGCTCTTACCTTTAAAAGCCCTTTAGAGGTGCTACAAGAGAAAAATGCTTATATTATTCCACCAAAGATGTTTGGATGCACATGTTTTGTTCATGCTAAGTCAGGTGGGAAGCAAGCTTGATCCGAGAGCTATTAAATGTGTGTTTGTTAGGTACTCTCCTACACAGAAGGGTTACAAGTGTTATCATCCTCCATCGGGAAAATACTTTGTCAGTATGGATGTTACATTTAGAGAGATTGAACCTTACTTCAGTACTACCTCATTACCTATTTAGGGGGAGGACAATGAGAGAAAAGAAATGATTCCTAGTCTTATAACTCTAGAACGTTTTACTGTAGAGGAGACTACTATACGGGGGAGACTATTGGTGATTAGGAGACTATTATAAGGGGGAGACTATTAGTGACCAAATTAGGCATTTGGATAAATCAGATTTAAGGAGATACTCAAGAAGAGATAAAACAGAAGCAGAAAAAGTCATTGTGCAGTCTACTCAATGTTATGAATCTTTCTCTTCTCCATCTGGTGAGTCATTCCTAAACCTTGAGCCATTTGATGATCTAAATAAACCAATTGCTCTAAGAAAAGGGGTTAGATCTTGCACAAAACACTCTATTTCTGACTTTCTCTTATGATTCTTTGTCTCCATTCTATAGAGCCTTTGTTTTGTCTATTTCCTCTATGTCTATTTCACAGAATTGGAAGGAAGCTCTTGCAAATTCTGAATGAAAGGGAGCAATGATTGAAGAGATGAAAGCACTAGCCAAAAATGAGACCTGGGAGCTTTTCACTCTCCCAACTGGGAAGAAACTTGTTGGCTGTAAATGAGTATTTATTGTGAAACAGAAAGCAAATAGATCAATTGAAAGATTCAATGCTAGACTAGTGGCCAAGGGATACACTGAAACCTATAGAGTAGATTATCAGGAGACATTTGCTCCTATTGCTAAAATGAACTCAATTAGAGTGTTGCTATCTTGTGTTGTCAACCTTTATTGGGATCTACAATAATTTGATGTGAAAAATGCATTTCTCCGCGGAGACTTAGAGGAGGAAGTGTATATGGAGATTCCTCCTAGATTTACTGATGAAAAAACAAAAGGAACGGTGTGCAGGCTAAAGAAGACTTTCTATGGGTTGAAGCAGTCATCCAAAACTTGGTTTGATCGATTTAGTAGAGTTATGGTTTCCTTTGGCTATCAACAGAGCAATGCTGGCCATATCCTATTTATCAGACATCACAAGGGTAAAATTACTCTTATGGTCTATGTTGATGACATAGTAATGACAGGGGATGACATTTAAGAGATGACTCAACTGAAAAACTTTTGGCTCAGGAGTTCGAAAGATTTAGGAAAACTGCAATATTTTCTGGGAATTGAGGTTGCCAGGTCAAGGAAGGGAATCTTTATTTTTTAGAGAAAATACATTTTGGATTTTTTAGAAGAAATTGGTATGTTAGATTGCAAACTAGTAGAAACTCCCATTAAGAGAAATCACAAGCTACAAGCAGAGATTGATGAATTAGTGGATATAGGCAGATATCATATGTTGGTAGGCAGACTGATTTATTTTTCGCATACTCGACCAGACATAGCATATGGAGTCAGATTAGTCAATCAGTTTATGCATGATCCTCGTGAGTCTCACATGTAAGCTGTTTTTTGCATTTTGCTATACTTGAAGTCTACCCCTGGAAAAGGTCTTCTATTCTCTAAACACGGTCATCTTCACATATATTTATTCATAAATGCAGATTGGGCTGGATTCTTTGATGATAGAAGGTTGACTAGTCGGTACTGTACATTTGTGGGAGGAAATCTTGTCACTTGGAGAAGCAAAAAGCAAAAGTGTTGTTACTCGATCAAGTGCTGAGGGAGAATATAGAGTGATGGCACAAGGTGTTTGTGAACTCCTATGGTTGCAGAGATTGTTGGAGGAATTGAAACTATTGAAGAGGGACAAACTCCTCTTATATTGTGACAACAAAGCTGCAATCAATATAGCTCACAATCCGTGTAACGACCCGAAACCGGACTGCTACCGGCGCTAGGATCCAGATCGACTTAAGGTCGCCGGGACCCGTAGCAAGCCTAACATACATCCTGTCCTACCTGATAAAATCCCATACATGATCATACATTTGCATAAAAACTTTAAACTTTTCGTGCACCAAGCTTGACCTGTGCATGCACCATAACTGTAAACATAAAACCCCACACTAGAGGCCTCATTAAATGCTCTAGTAGGTCAACATAACATACATCAAGCTTGGTTCAACATGTCTCATCATTAAAACATTTCATATAGATCATGTACAAAAAGGGATTAACCATACATTAGGGCCAAGCACAATACTAAACCATGAAACATTTCTCTACATTACATTACATTATACCATTTTACATATCATCATTTTACATATCATCATTTTACATATTATCATTTTACATATCATGTCCACTACTAGACTATTACACTTAATACAACCTTCAACCTTGACGACTTCCCGGTCTATCCTGAACCTGCAACCCTGGGGTTAGGGGAAAGGGGGTGAGCCACTAAAGCCCAGTGCGCAGAACAATAAAACAATTCATTAAACATATGCCATCATGAAATGCATCACATCACAAACAAATCATATCAAGGATGAATTTGTCACCATTAACTCTCTACATAATCCAATTGTGCCAGGGGCGTAGAGCAGGCCACACCTGGTCTTTCTCTTACATATAACATATCATAACATATTCAACTGAGCCGGGGGCGTAGTGCAGGCCACACCCGGACTTTCTCTTACATAGTGCCAGGGGTG
Source organism: Manihot esculenta (assembly GCF_001659605.2). Taxonomy (NCBI): domain Eukaryota; kingdom Viridiplantae; phylum Streptophyta; class Magnoliopsida; order Malpighiales; family Euphorbiaceae; genus Manihot; species Manihot esculenta. The sequence continues at coordinate 12,998,021 of NC_035162.2, read as the reverse complement.
TAGTGCAGGCCACACCTGGACTTCCACATCATAACATAACATATCATATCGAGGGCTAGTGGGTCATCCAATGTCCATCCACATCAACAACAATTTATGCAATGCATCATATTTGTGAATTCTAATGCAACAACCTATAAACATAGCAATCGTGATGCATGAACATGCTTAAAAGTTTGATTGTTTTTAAGAATAAAGATAGTTCTGTTCTACTCACCTCTGGCTGACTCTGAACTAACTCTGAAGCAGCTATCTCACTGCTGACCTCCTCGGTTCCTCGAGTCCGATCCTACACAGGTGGACTCAAATGAGGGACCAAACATACACTAACATGACTCTAAACAACTCTCCAAAAACCCCCTAAAACATCATAAACATGCATGGAAAAACAGGCAAAGAAAGGCTGAACAGGGGACTTTCGGCGGCAGGTTCGGCGGCCGAAAGTCCCTCCAGAGCCGAAAGTCAGACACTTTCGGAGGTAGGGTTCGGCGGCCGAAGGTCCTTCCAGAGCCGAAAGTCACAACCTTTGGGGGCAGGTTCGGCGGCCGAAACTCCCCTCCAGAGCCGAAAGTCCAAACTTTCAGGGGAGATTTAGGCGGCCTAAACTGCCTCCTCTGGCAGGTTCGGCGATCGAACCTTGTTTCGGCGGCCGAACCTGGATCCTTCTGGGTGGCAGAACCCGATTCTGCCATCCCCATCTTGCCTCCCAAGACCCTCCAAACTCATACTCAACACTCAAAAGCATGCATAAACACATTTTCAAGCATATAAGAGCTTAAAACTAGCCTAAACCCCAACAAACATCAACATTTACATACATTTAGCATAAAACTAACATAAACCCTAACATTTTACAACTAACCTAAACATGCATCAAACACCCATAAAACCCCTCAAAACTTAAAACATAAAAGAAGATGAGGATCTACACTTACCTCTTGAAGATCGAGAGGAGATGCGATCCCAAACTTGGAGGTATGGAGGATTCGAGCTCCGGGGGTCTCCAAGCTTCAAAACTTTGATCTTAGCTTAAAAATCTTCAAAACAAGGTAAAAGCTCATCAAAACTTGAAGAGATTGAAGGAAAACAACAAATCGACCAAGGAAGGGCGAAATCTCACCTATGCCCGAAAATAGAGAGAGAAAACTCGCCCATTTTCGGACAAGGGGCCTTTTATAGGTGGCTGGCCAGACCACCTTCGGGGGCCAAAGGTGCTTCCGCAAGCTCCCCATGTTCGGCGGCCGAGCTTGAGGTTTGGCGGCCGAGCCTGGGTTTTCCTTCCTTAGTCTTTTCTTTCAAAACTCAATTTCTTTCTTCATTAAAACCATAAAAACATGTAAACATTTTATAAAAACATAGTTTACCCTTCTAGAGGGTTCCGACATCCGAGATTCCGCCGGAAAGTAGGAATTCCGATGTCGGGGTCTAGCCGGGTATTACAATCCGGTTCAACATGATTGAACGAAGGACATAAAGAATGATCGACACTTCATTAAAGAGAAGTTAATAAATGGTGTTTTGAGATTGGATCATGTGACTTCCAATGAACAGCTAGCTGATGTGTTTAGCAAAGTGCTCAGCAGCAAGACCTATCATATCTTGGTTTGCAAGTTGGACATGTGTGATATCTATGCATCAACTTAAGGGGGAGTGTTGACCAGCATAGAAGGTTTCTAATTAGGAGGATTCAAATATTTGGGATCCTAATTAGGCTTGAGTTAAGGAATTTTATTCTTATTGTAAATATTCCTAATTTAAGTTGATTTTTCGTGTATAAATACTCAAACCTTGTAAAGATCAATTTAATTGAAATAGAATAAAAAATTCTTTCCAAAATTCTTCACTACCTCTCCAGAATTCTTCGGGCCATTATGCAGAAAGTCCCTTACCACTCTGACAGAGCTGATGAAAAGAGCAGAGAAGTACATAAGGCAGGATAATGCTTTAACTACAAGCAGGTTTGCTAAGGATGATAGAGACCGAGGAAGGGCTGGGGAGGACAAAAGACAAGACAGGCCAGAGAGGAGGCAAGATCAGGGACCGTAGGCATTGAATAAACACTGGTGGGAGAGAAGGGAGCAAAGACCCTATCAACCCCAGTTCCCGCCGAAATCACTCTCCTGAACGTGTCTAGAGCCGAAGTACTCGTGGCAATCTAAGACAAGGGCTTCATACAATGGTCCAAGCTCATGAAAGCAGAAGCAAATAGAAGAGACTCAGACCAATATTGCCAATATCACAAGACTCATGGCTATGACACAAATGACTATTACCAGCTGATAAACAAGATAGAAAGACTAATCAAAAGAGGCCGCCTCTGAAATTTCGTGAAGAAGCTAGAGGGCCAGAGGCAGCAATAGAATACGGTTGGGGAGAGGTCTAGGAGACAGATTGGGGCATCAGTGAACGATGGCTCCTGTGGGACCATCAACATGATTGTAGGAGGAACTGGGGTCGCATGAGTAGGAGGGAGAAGATGCATGAGTAGGAGGGGGAAGAAGAGAAGTAGAAACAAAGACGAAAGTGGTGCTGAAGTGATGCAGGTCACTGAGCACTCTCCAATAACCATCTCTTTTTCCCTGGAGGATGTGCAGAGAGTGCAAATGTCTCATGATGATGCCTTGGTTATCGAGGCCGTCATTCATAATTTAAGAGTTCTGAAAGTGTTAGTAAACAACGACAGTAAAGTGAATCTACTGCTTTACAGGGTCATCCAGCAGATGAAGATGCTTAAAGAACAGTTGATTAGGGATCAAGCTCTGGTCAAGGGGATAGAGGGAACCCGGTAAAAGTGGAAGGAAAAGTAAAGGTAGCCTTTACCCTAGGGGAATCGCCCTTGTCACGGACTCACTACGCAGTATTTTTGGTGTTGAAGTTGCCCCTGAGCTACAACACCATTCTAGGAAGACAAATGCTATATGATTTTGAAGTAGTGGCCAACATTCGGTATTTGATCATGAAGTTTTCAACGGAGGCAAGGGTCGGAGTTGTCCAGGGAAGATAGGAGGAGGCTAGAGCTGTATACTTGACCACGGTAGAGGAATAATATGCCCAGCCAGAAGAAATAAACCCTAAAGTTATGGAGATCCGAGATGAAAAGGAGACCAGGACTGAACCTATGGACAAGCTGGAGACCTTCCCATTATCCAGAGAAGAAAGCGATAAGGTCTTCAGCATCAATTCAAACCTAGAAGAAAGCCAGAAGGAAGCCGCAATGGCCTTAATCCGGGAGCACGCCTTAAGTTTTACTCGGAAGCCCTCGGATATGATAGGGATTGATCTAGAAGTAATGACCCACAAGTTGAACATCCTCCTCGGAGTTAGGCTAGTAAAACAAAAAAAGAGTCTTTGGAAAGGAGAAGCAGCAGACTACGAGGGAAGAGGTAGAGAAGTTAGAATAGCAATACAGAATGAGGTTAAATCCAACAAAATGACTTTCTTTATTAGAGGTGGGAAATTCTTGGGCTACATGGTCAGTGGGAGAGGCATAGAGCTTAACCCGAAAAGAGGCCATTCTGAGTATGCCAGAGCCGACTTGTGTAAGGGATGTACAGAGACTCACGGGAAGAGTGGTAGCACTTAACAGGTTCATTTCGAAGTCAGCAGAGAGATGTTTACCCTTTTTCAAGAAGCTACGGAAAGTCCCGAACTTTGAATGGTTGAAGGACTGTTAAGAGGCCTTCAAAAGTCTTAAGGAATGTCTTAGCTCTCCACATGTGCTCAGTAGTCCGTTGGCAGGAGAAGAGCTGTTGATCTACTTGGCTGCATCCGAACAGGCAGTAAGCATCGCACTAATGAGAGAAGAGGCGGGGATCCAAAAACCCGTCTTCTATGTCAATAAGGTACTTAAGGATGCCGAGATCAGGTATATGAATATCGAGAAACTAGCATTTGTTTTGTTATTGACAATGAGGAAATTCAGGATGTATTTCGAAGGTCACCAGGGGGTAGTAATGACTGACCAGCTCTTGAAAAATATCTTACACAAGCCTGAAACTTGAGGACGGATGCTAGCATAGTTAGTAGAAATCAGACCGTACTGCCTCATCTACCGACCCCGGACTGCAATCAGAGCCCGAGTCTTAGCTGATTTATAGCTGAATGCTCCTTCAGTTCGGATAAGAAAGAGAAAAATAATGCGTTGTCGAGGTTAATGGAAAAAGGGGAGGGGAGTAGCACTAGTATGAATTCATGTGGAATTTGTTTGTAGATAGGGCATCAAGCTCCACAAGTAGTGGGGTAGGAATTCTGCTGAAAGGGCTGGATGAGTTTAATGTATGCTATTCTTTGCGCTTTGGGTTCTTGGCGTCTAATAACATGGCAGAATAGGAAGCTCTTTTGAATGGAATGCAGATAGCTTCGAGAGTGGGGACAACCAGCATCAGAATAAACAGTGACTCTCAACTAGTAGTGAACCAAGTAACAGGAGTGTACTAGGCGAAGGATCCCGTCATGCAGAGATATCAAAGTACAAGCTCTGAAAGCGAACTTGGTGAGCAAGGAGTCATTCTCAAATACTAGAGAATATATTGAGAAGAGAATGAAGAGGCAGACTTGCTCAGCAAAGCCTCAACCCCATTAAGGTCCAATAATTAGGTCTGCCTCACGTATAAGCCTAGAACTTGTTTTGATGAGCCGGACCGGGCTCGAGCATATGCATTGGAGGCATGGCCCTATTTATCCCTCTGGCCTCGTGAGACAACAAATCCTATGACGCTCGAGATCGTGTCCACATGGCACAAGATGGAATTAAATGGACGTCTAATGATGGGAAAGGATATAGTATGTTTGTACGTACGACTAGCGTGACTGTGGCAGGAGGGTACGAACGTAGGACGGCGGTTACGCGTCACTAGAGGACAAAAAGGAAAAGGAATAAAGGAAGTAAGGGGGAGATACACTATACTAAGCTTATCAAAATATGCTTTGAACCCATACTTTATTGGATCTCAGGACATTAGTAATATTGAAGAGGATATTGCCATAGAACGTAGCACAATGATTGGATTGGATAGTGTCATTCAATTTTTAAGTGATCATGAAGGACCATCATACTAATAGGTAACTTTTACAAAACTTCTGCCAACTCTCTTGCTTTGTGGAATGAGCATTGGAAATGGAAAACATTGTTCATAAAAAAGTGTATTGCTAGAGGAAGAACATTATCTATATGTGGAAATGCAAGAACGAAATGGATAAAATTTGAGGTGTAATTGTTGGAGGATGGAGGTAGTACCAATAAGGACAAATTGAGGGATGGTACTTGAGATAGTTTGACCTTGTTTACCATGGACCTATGGGCAGCATAAACACAAGTAGGCAATTATTGATTCACTTGTCCTTCCTGGCATTCACAAGATCTTTCTCTCTTAATGTTTACTAAAATAGGAAGAATGGTATTGGTGCTTTTACTTTGGTATCTTGGTGCATAATTTCACTTCTAATTTTAGTTTCCTATGTGTGTGCTTGATGATACCTGTAAAAGTGCATCTGACTTTCTATGGCGGTGCTTGTCTCTTTCATATGCTTGCTTTCACTTTATTGCCCTATCCGTCTGTGTATCAATAGTACTTTTTGCTATTACTGGTTGAAAGGCATGAATATAATTTTCTATGAATTATTTTTATTGCTTATTTTACCCATGGAAGTGGTGTCATGTCAGTAGTTTAACTTGGGCAGATGGTTCTTTTTCTTTTTTTTTTTTCATTACAACTATCTCAGTGAAATGTAAATCTGAAGCTCCAATAATCAATATAAACTATTTGCGTCATTATCAGTGGTATCTGCTGTTAATGACTTCTATGTTTTTTGTTTCTGCTCCAGGTCATCAATGATTTACTTGATCCAACTGGTCAAAACCTAAGAATACGAGAGGACACACAGGTGCTTATTTTTAAGAGTTAGGATAGTATGATAATTTTTTCCATTTTCACCATATTCAATGCTTCAAGGTTTGACTTGAGAGCTATATGTGAAGTTTCCAATGTTGGAGCATAAGGTTGCATATGCCTAAATGGCTGGTGGTGTTTGGGATGGCTGAAGGATAGTTGCTTACATCTTCAAACATAGCGAAGCGAAGACAAGATTGCAAACAGAATTGTACTGTAGGGATAAATATGCTCTTGAAGTAGAACTGTATTTAAATATTGCTGATAGGGGATGGTTGTTATATTTTAGCATTGAGCATTATTTGGGGCATTTGCAATGTTAGACTCTTGACAACAAAGTGACCTCGAGTTGCTAAGTATTTGAAATGTTTTTATCTGAATTGTGTCATATTGTATTTGCAGGGAACTTACGTTGAGGGAATCAAAGAAGAAGTTGTTTTATCACCTGCACATGCTCTTTCTTTGATAGCATCTGGAGAAGGTATATATTTTCTCATGCATTTATATATAGAAACACTTGTTGGGTACACTAAAGTCTGTTTGCACATTCACTGTACCATTTAACAAAGTGCACTTCCTATCATTCTTGAACTGTGGCCTTGTGCATCTGCTATCTACATGTTTGTATGCATGCACATACTCCTTTTTTCTTCTTCTTTTTCTTTGGATAACCGCATATAAAAACGAGTTCTATGATCATAAGATCAATATTTTCATCAAGATTTCTGAAAAATTAATTAAAATGTGTTTGATAAATGCATGAATCCAACTGCAAATACAATATGACACAATTCAGAATCCCTAATTGTTTGATACAGGGGGGTGGTTAAGCTCATTCTCATTTGAAGTTGAGCTTATAATTGTTTAACCCTCTTTTAAGAATCCCTAAAATTATTAGCAATATGAGGAATTATTATGCATATGCATCAATCCTTATTTTATTTTGTCTAACCCCAACACAGTTTGCTGTTTGCCAGACATTCCTGTTTGAGCATTTGTGTGCCTCACAACATTTTTGTTCTGATATTGTTGCAGAGCATAGGCATGTTGGTTCTAATAATTTCAATCTCCTCAGCAGTCGCAGCCACACTATATTCACCTTGGTTTGTATTTTCTATTTTCAGAATTGATGGTCTGAAAAATCATGATTCTATTTGTGACTTTTAGTATGCTAAGGCCAGTACAAACTTGAAATAATTGGGCTTCTCTCTATCACTTTTTAGTTCTTTGTAACTTGTTTTCTGCTATGCTAAATGTATTATTGTATATTAGACTATTGAAAGCAGTCCACGTGGAGAAAATCAAGGGGAAGAAGATGTAACCTTGTCTCAGTTGGTAATTTTATTTCTCTTTTTTTTTTTGTTTTATTTTTGAATACAATTTTCCAGTTTGTTGCAATCTGATGCTGAACCATACAACTTAAATTCCTCGCAGAACTTAATTGATCTTGCTGGATCTGAAAGTTCAAAAACTGAAACAACTGGATTGCGGAGAAAAGAGGGTTCATACATAAACAAAAGCTTACTCACTCTTGGCACAGTAAGATGTTGCCTTGCTTATCTTTGTGCCTTTCAAATTCATGTGTGACATAGACTGAAATCATTTTAAGCTTTTTATAGGATATTTGCTTTTGTTCTTTGAATGGAATCCTATTTGTCAGGAATTATTTATGTTTAATTTATCGTTTTAAGTTCTTTATTACATGGTTGCTTTGTGCCATTGCTAATCATTTAAAGGATTATGAATACCAAAACCAATTTGGAAACTGAAACTGAATTAGTTTTCCCATGGCCAGATTTGTAAAACTTGTCAGGCATGAAATTGATGTTCTTGATTATGCGTGTGTAAATGACTTTTCTAGAGCTGGGGATTTTTATCTTGCCAATTATTTCTAATAGTTGCCAAGTGTGATCACAAAATTTTGGATATTTTGACTTATTGCTGCTTCTCCTTGCAGGTGATCTCTAAACTAACAGATGGAAAATCAACTCATATTCCATACCGGGATTCAAAACTAACACGTCTATTGCAGTCATCCCTCAGTGGTCATGGGCGGATCTCTGTAAGTTAAATAGGCTGCTTTTGATTCTTGGTATTGATATAATTGTTGCTTTTATCTGCTACTCTACTTTTTTTGTTGTTGTTGTTGTTGTTGTTGTTATTATTGTGTTTACTCTTTTTCCTTTTTTGTTAGGGTAGTTTTCTTACAGTTACTATTTTGTTTTTGTCATTATTATTGAAGTTGCATACTGTGCATTTATTTTAAGTTTCATTCTCAAAATCAATCTTATGCACAGCTTATTTGCACTGTGACACCTGCCTCTAGCAATAGTGAAGAGACACACAACACATTGAAGTTTGCACACAGAAGCAAGCATGTGGAAATCAAGGCTTCTCAGAATAAGGTGAATGTTCTGTTCACAGACTATTTGGATTTTTATTAATTTGAGAAGCTTCCTTTTTGTATTTTTTTTAATTTCTTGAGATTTTGTATTGTTTAGATTATGGATGAGAAGTCTCTCATAAAGAAGTATCAGAAGGAAATTTCCTCCTTAAAGCTAGAACTTCAGCAATTAAAGCGTGGAATAATGGAAAATCCTTATATGGCTGCATCCACCCAAGAAGATTTGGTTAATTTGAAGCTTCAGGTTGGTGCATTTAATCATTACCATTAGAAGTTAGAATGCTCTCTTATTTTTCATTACTATGGCTTTGAGTGAAATCAGCTATTTCTTGTGGTTCATGTTTAGAATCCATTTTTTCCCTAACAAAGATGTCACATATAAATGTCAAATATTCAATAAACAAAATGCCTGTTAAATTCTTGTGGATGCTGTTGGATAGTTTTTCACTCCCTAATATCTAATTTCTTCTGGTGTCAAAGTTGGAAGCTGGTCAGGTCAAGTTACAGTCAAGATTGGAAGAAGAGGAACAAGCCAAGGCAGCTTTAATGGGAAGAATTCAACGATTGACAAAACTTATCTTGGTTTCCACCAAGAATTCAATGCAATCAAGCCTTCCAGAAAGGCCTGGTCACAGACGAAGACATTCTTTTGGGGAAGATGAGGTTTATAATTCATTGTTCTAAGCTTACTTTGGATGAAAGTAATTCCCTGGTGTTCACTAGTTTAGGTAGAAGTTTAAGTATTCATGCTTGATTCTGTTGTTGATGCAGCTGGCATATTTACCAGATAGGAAACGAGAATATATGACAGAAGAAGATGTTGGAAGCCATGCTTCTGAGCTTTCAGCTGAAAGGGGCGATGATATTACCAATCTGGATGAGCTGGTGAATGATTACAAAAGAAACAGGAGACGAGGGATGCTTGGCTGGTTTAAACTAAGAGTAAGTTGTATACTTAATAAGGCGCTTGTTGCATTGACATGATTTTTGAGATTCGACTTGGTTCATTTGCCTTATATTGGTTGCTGAGAAAGAATCATATTACACAATTGATGTATTAGTATACTCTTTCTATGTATTATTATAGACTTACTTTTTCCAAGTTTCCTCAAGCTAGATTTCCTTTCTAATTTTCTTTTACATAAATTGACTAGCAGCTTCTACTTTCTACTCATACTCTGAGTTCTTGGCAAGTTATTAGCTGTTCCTCATTTTCTTTTTGGTTGGCTGTTGAAAAATCCCTGCATTTATTCTGAACTAAAGAATATTTGATATGATCAGTTGGTATAGCAGGACGCTATAATTACCGACTCGATGTAATAGTTACTCCATTATGTAAAAGAATGTGAATCTTCATTCTCAGGCTTGACTTCTTCCTAATGTCCCTTCAACAACTCTGTTAACTCATCTCTTGTACAGAAGCCTGAAAATCTGCTTAGGTCATCACCAAGTGCTGATAGCGAGAGCTCTGCAAGTGGATCACCAGCTTCTTGTTCTAAATCATCACAAAATAGAGCCATGTTTAGTGATTCAAAAGATGGACGAAGAAGATCAATAAGCAGAAGAGGAGATGATTCTGTCCTCATTGACTCATTTCTGGAAAGAACCCAAGCAGGAGATTTGTTTAGTGCCACTGTTGGCGGTCAATTGCCTCCGGTGAGAGAAACTCTAGCTATTACTTAGTGCTTAAACATTTTAATATACTAGTTAGTGTTTATTTCATAATTCAGTGAGCAGTTAATTATAGCCTAGAAATTGTATCCTTGGTGTGTTCTTGCCATTTAAGCTAAAGAGCCTCATAATATGAACTTTGTATTGGTGTTAAGTTGGCTTCTGGTAACTGCTTTCCTTTTCTTATTAACTAGTTAAACAAGCACATGCCTTGCACTAACTAGCTATTTGAATTCTCTCTCTATGTAATGATTAAAATTAATTTTGAATATCTTATATTATTGACATGTGAATTTATCTTATATTTATTAATATATTTTTAATGGATTTATATGTTAACTGTTATAAATTTTTTATGTATAAGATTTTTTTGATAAGAGTAGAAACTTGTAGTTTTTTTAATTTCACTTTTGAGGGTAATTTAGGAAATTAGAGCAAATGAATTTCAGTTATGAAATTAAACCAAACATGAATTATATGGAATTTAATTGAATTTTGCATTTTAAGTTATATTAAGTCAAACAATGCAATTCATTTCAAATGAATTCTATTTGGAATTCAATTGAATTTCATAAAATTTTGTGAGATATGATTGAACCAAACACTATATAAATCCTATTAATAATATAAGAACTTCATATGATCCCTGTCCTTTTCTTTCTAAAACCAAATTAATCTAATCAAAGTGATGTGAAATAAAAATTGAAGAAAAAAGGTTAAGAATATTTACAGAACCAAGGGTAAATATGTTATTGTAAAAGTTACAACAGACTCATTAAACACCAAGCCTCTTATAGCATATGGATATTAATTTGATATTCCCACATCAGTTTAGTTGGGGATATCACAATCCTGGTTTATATTCAGTCTTCCCAGTTGTATTGGCTTATGTTTTCATGTATCTGGGCTGCTGGTTCTAGAGCTTTTTTTTTTTTTTTGTCGTCCTGTGGTTTGCAGGGAAAGTTATGTGGTTAGAGGATTTTTTGGTCAGTTGTCACGTTGCTAAAACTTGGCATTTATTTGCTTCTGTATCTTAACTTTCTAGAGAAGAGAATACATTATGGGCGTTGCAGTTGAACTGTTAATCAGGACTGACTGTCTTTTGTGCAGACTGGGACAACAATCACCGATCAAATGGACCTGCTTCGTGAGCAGGTGAAAATGTTAGCTGGGGATGTGGCACTGTGTACTAGTTCTCTGAAAAGATTGTCAGAGCAAGCTACTAGCAATCCTGAAGATTCTCAACTGAAGGTGACATATGCAGTCTTCTTGACTTCATTTAGATGTCAAAATATGATTGGTGTTAATTTGTAGATACCTTAATCGCTGTTAAGGCATTCCAAAGTTGATGTGTTGATTGGGTACCTTTTGGTTCTCACATTGGTGGACATAGGAACAAGTGCAGAAGTTAAAATATGAAATTAGTGAAAAGAAGCGTCAGATGCATGTTCTGGAGCAACGCATGATTGGATCAGTTGAGATGACTCCACATTACTCGAGCAGCACTGGTTTGTCGCCGGTAAGTCTGTGAAGTGATAGATCTTAGCTGAAATTTAAAACTAAAATGACTATATGCAATAAAAAATTCCTGAAGGAAAGCAGAATTTTTTTTTATAAAAAAAAAAAAAAGAGAATGAGTATAGCTTAACATGGATGGTTGAATCTTGTTAAGGTTTTAAGCTGCACAATAAGTAATGAAACTAAAGAGATATAAAAAAAAAAAAGAGAATGAGTATAGCTTAACATGGATGGTTGAATCTTGTTAAGGTTTTAAGCTGCACAATAAGTAATGAAACTAAAGAGATTTCCCCTCAATCTGGAGTTTTATATTAATGAAGGTGCTGCAATCTCAAGATCATTTCTTTTTTCTTTGCAAAGCTGAACTCTTAAAGACAAATATTTAATAAGTGAATTGTCTTGCAAATTTTCTTTTTCTGGTCCAAAATTCTAAAAATTATTCAAGGTTGCATTTGGCGTCATGGATTTGTGGAAAAGGCTTTGGATTTGAGATTTTAAATTAATAAATTCGATTATAAATGCGTGATGATCTATATAAAAAGTGAAAACTATTCAAAGTTTTGAATTTGAGTTACCAAAGATGCTGTCATTTCAAATGCACTTTTCAAATTTAGGTTAATGCTTTTCTCCTCCTCCTTTACAAGTGCAAGCAGCTGTTTATGGAACATAAGCTAATTCAAACTCTTGGACTCCAAACTACTAGTCAAGTATTATCCAGTGTATTGATTTTTATTGTGTGATTTTATCATCAGAATACAGTGGTATTCTTTACTTTGAATCGTAGTTGCCAGATTCATCTACCCCTCTGATTCCATAATCTAGGTTGCGCATTCCAATTCTGGGATCATTTGCATCCCAAATTGCTTGGGGAATGGGGATGCAATGTGAATCTTGAAATTGAAGCAAACAAATTCTCAAATTCAAACCCTTAGATTCCAAACTATTTAAATATGATCTCATGCATCGCTTTTTAGTCTATGATCTATTATATCAGGATAAGGTTGTATTTGTTACTCTTAAAACACAGTTACAAGATTCAACTACCAACACCCCTCCCCCCCCCCCCCCCCCAACCCTCTCTTCTCCCTCTCCTTTTCCCATGGTACTCGATCTGGGGTTGGGTATTCCAGTTGGAGGAACATTTGATTCCAAAATTGCTTGGGAATGAAATTTGGATGACTGGATCACCAAATGAAGCGGACAAATTCCAACCACTTGACAAAAAGTCAAAGAAAATTAAAAAAAAAAAAACTAAAATGAGATGAAGGGTTTAGGGATAGTAAACTGGGTTGGTAATGGAGATGAAGCTGATTGAATGGTGCCATCCCAAGCAGCGTCAATTTGCTAGAACATAACAAGATGCAATGAGGGACACAGGGAAGGGAGGGACAATGGATGGTTGAAACAGAGGGGCAAGGGATAGCACAAGAGAGGCAAGAAAGGGAGAGACTGAGAGGAGAATTAGGGATAAGGGTCTTTCGGTCTTGGGTCTTGGCGCATTGGAGAGACTGGGTTGCAGTTTAGGCTTGGGACGAAGGTTTAAGAAAAAAATAATATGGGCTTGAGGCAGCTTAGGCTTGGGATGAAGGCTTAAGGAAACAATAATATGGGCTTGAGTTGTAAGTTTATTATTATGTTGAAGTATCAATTAAAAGCCCATATTCAAATATTATTGTGTTTAAATTTAACTGATAAATATTATTAATATATTAAAGAAAATAAATAATTTTTTAGTACCTCCTATTTTACTAAAATTCATATTATAGAAAATAGAAAACTATGAAAAGTATAAAAAAATTATTATTTGATTTAGTGTTTCTATAGTTAGAGATTATGCTAGTTAAGTGTAATTAATGTACCCCAAATCGAACTGCCGTACGAAGTCTACATCTGCATACACTATATCTAAGAGACTTACTGTGTACTTTTTACCATGCTCTGAGATGTGCCATGTTCCAAGTAACTAAGCGAGGAACTATTGTTAGTAAATTATGATATTTAGACTTCTATGCTGGAGAAATATGGAAAAGTTGAAGGTTGGAAGGTAAGATATGTGTACCTGGTGGCTAGATGAGTGACTTTTGTCTTCTAATGTGACTGTTACCCTCTCCTGTAGGCTCTATCCAAGCTTACATCGCAGCTGAATGAAAAAACTTTTGAACTTGAGGTTTGTTATCCTGTTTACTTGCTAGCCATGACGATTATTTTTTAATATTAAGCGGTAAACTGCTTTTACTAAGATGATTGCTTTGTTATGTAATGGGATTCAAGATTAAATCTGCAGATAACAGGGTACTTCAGGAGCAATTGCAGATGAAGGTAGAATTTCAGAATTGCATCAGCTTCTTGCCCCTTTAATTCCTTTCTTTGTCTTCTTTTTTTTTTTTTTAATAAAAAAAAAAATGGTTCCTGTATCAGATAGCAGAAAATAATGAGATGCAAGAGACAATTCTTCTTCTGAGGCAGCAGCTGAATTCATTATTGGGTAACAGTCAACCACAAATTACTGAATCCGACATGCATAAAACATGTTCTAAAGAGCTACTAAGGAAGCAAGGGGGTAACACTGAGATTTGGCCATGTGGAGAAAATCCCATCGATGAAAATACTCCAAAAAGTGTCATCAGCTTGAATCGAATATTTTCCCAAGAGGACTCCAGAGAATTCAATGGAAATTCTCCTTTGAATTCTCAAGTTCTTAAGCAGGTTGATTTTCTTTTGCTTAAAATGCTATTAACATTATTGCATATGCTGATTAGTTAGTGCCGACTTTAGTTTTCTTTTTTAATCAGTTTGGCTTACATGTTCCATCATATTTTCTTAGGCTGCTGAGATAGAGAATCTGAAGCAAGAGAATGTGAAGTTGTCTGAAGAAAAGGATGGGCTTGAAATTCGAAGTCAAAAACTGGCAGAGGAAGCTGCATACGCAAAAGATCTGGCTGCAACTGCAGCAGTTGAGCTCCGGAACTTGGCTGAAGAAGTAACTAAGCTTTCTTATGAAAATGCGAAGCTGACTGGTGATATGGCTGCTGTGAAAGAGGTGCATTGGGGATCTAATTGTTCTCAGAAGTCTGTTTCATATGATTGCAAACAGAAGTCTAGTGCTAGATCTGATTCTGATGGTCATGCAAGAAGACAAGAGGATTGTCTACTAATTGAGGATTTACAAAAAGAATTCGATGCGAGATATCAAAGAGAATCAGCTCTAGAAGCCGCTATAGCTGAGAAAGATAAAATGGAATGTGAGCTACGGGAAAGACTTGGTGAAGCAAAACGGCATGAAGAAGATTTGGAAAATGAGCTTGCCAATATGTGGGTGCTGGTTGCAAAGATGAGAATGTCCAGTTTCAATGCTGAGGACAGATCACCTGAAGGGGCCCTTGCACCCCACACTTCTCAATCTGGACTTAAAAATGGATGTGTTCCATATAATAGTCATTCTAATAGAATACCCAAATTTGAAAAATCTGAAAACATGGATGAGATAAGCACATTAGATGAGTTAAAATTCAGTTTCCAGAAAGAACGAAGAAGATGCAAGGAACTAGAAAGCATTATTTCACGATTAAAGGTATGCAATTTTTAACAAAGGCTTATCAAAATTACATAGCATATGCCATTTTATAACTTAAAAAATATTTGATTTAATTTTCAAATTCATGCTACTTTTTGGCTACCTGATTGGATTCTGTAGTAGGATTCGGATCTCTTCAACCAGTGCAAGACTAGCAAGAGTAGACAATATGTGTTGTTATCCATCTTGACTTACCTTTGAAAAATCACACATATCTTGTCTTACTTTATGGGTAAATTTCACCGGTTGTCCCTCAACTTAAACCTTTGTAATAATAAAGTCCTTAAACTTAAATTTGTAGTATAAAACTTCGTAAGCATTGATATAGTTAACATAGAAGTCATTGTTATCTGTAATAACGGGTTTCCCAGTAATAACATAGCAAAATGACGTACATATCCATAAAAGTATTCTCTGAAAATCAATTCTCTCCCACCCCTCCCCTCTTCTCTTTTTATATCTTTCTCTCATCATATTCTCACATATAATCCTTGTTGCGGTTGGTGTTTTTAAAAAACTTTTTGAGCTTCTTTCTCTTAATGATTTATTTTTCAATGTGTACAAAGTTTCTATTTTTTACAAGTCCGATTTGCGGGTATATTTTTAATCTTACACTTGGAGACTTTGCACTTAGCTTTCCATTGGATAGAATTGAAACAAATGCATCTAGTTTGCATTTAGTTTTCAGTCCATTGATGAGGACAATGGGGAGAGAATTAGATGCGATTAAGAGTTTGCAAGTCAGAAAAATAAAATGAGAATAGGATTAAGAGCTTGAGTGGAAAAGAGAAGAACGGAGAAAGGAAATTGGGTTAGAAGAGAATGCAGATTGCAGAAGAAAGAAGAAAGATGAGAGAGGCATGGGTGGTTGAGGGTAAATGAGTAAAGTTTAAAATGTTTTTATACATATATAATTTGGAAAGTATTTAGGGGATTTTATGTTACAAATTTAAGTTTAAGGACTTTACTATTACAAGGGTCTAAGTTAAGGGACAACCGGTGAAATTTACCCCTTACTTTATTGTCATTTGGTCAGGCTTATTTTCTCTCAGTATTAGATAAGAAACTTATCTTGGGTTGAAATGTTTCATGGTGATCTTGCTCCAACTATTAAGGTTCCTTTCTTTTTTTCTTTGTTAATATATTTTAGCCTTATGTTGGTTGTCTTTTCTTGTTCCTTTATGTTTTCTTGGCTGTCAGTTGCGACTTATCTCCTCTATGTGCATGATACTGTATCAGAATTTTGTGCTTGTGTAAAGTAGTGCAGCCAGTGTGCAAGTTGTTTTAAATATAAATTTGCTCTACTTTTATTGAGAGTTGATGAAGAATTTGATGCCATAAGTCTGCTGTTTGACTCATTAGTCATTGCATATGGGATAAATACAATGCTGTTTAAGATTCATCATGAACTCCCCACCTGTGTTAATGCAACAAAAATAGATGAAGGGAGAAGAAAAAGATGAGAGAGAGAATAACAAATGACTAATGAAGAATAATTTGAATTACTAACAAAAAATAATGTAAAACTTCTGTCAGGGTGAAGATATTGATGGTTTGGATGTCAAAGCACTTGAGCAACTACAGAATTTTCATATTGAGGCTATAACAAAAATTTCTCATGCAAAGGTATGCTACATTATTTTTTTTTTGAGATAAATGGCAAAAAAAGATCCACATAGCCAGCCTTAACTAGTTTGTGGTGAAGGCTTATTTGTTGTTGTATTGAACATTCTTTTACTTTTGATTATTTAACATGTGATTTCCTTATTCAGTATGTTTCTTAGGATGAGGCATCTTTTTACTTAAAAGTTTACAACTGCACAAGATATTAAGATATGAATTGTGCATGATGTTTATAGGTTTTTCACTCCATCGTTGAAATATTTGTGTTGGAAATTAAAATAGTTATTCTTAGCATTTGATTCAATAATGTCACATGATTTGATTTGGTGATATTTTCTGACCATCATTGGCAAACAGCTAATATGTTTGGGCTTTATTTTAGTGCTTGACATTAATCTTCTGAAGTGGTTTATTTATTGTGCAGTGTGCAAATCATATCTTATAACATTCAATAACCTAGCGGGTTGAATCTTGCCATATTGGAGTTTCTGACCTCTGAGGTTAGTCTTGATCCGTATTTTTTCCCCTTTTCCCGACTAAGCATTGAATTGTGATGTTTTCTATCCTTTTTTCCATTATGAATTATGGGCAATTTTTAAGGATATTGCTCACTTTATCTTTTAATATAAATAGATTTAATATAAATAGATTCAGTTTGAGCATATTGCCTTTCTCAGCTTTCTTATTAAGCCAATCATAGTACAAATTCTACAATGTGCAAGGTGGGATATTTGCTATTTTCCATCTACTCCTATGCCAAACAAACATCATTAGACACATGATGTATTATGGCACTGGAGAATGAGCATTGATCTGTTTGTGAGTAAAACTGGTAAATTGTGGAATCTTAAGAGATCTTGCCTGTAACTACTGCATAGGTATCTTGTCATTCTGAATATTCGTCAGTGAGAAATATGAAGATAATTTGCAAGCCAAACAAATTATTTTCACTGTAGTAGGTTATCCCCCGGTTTGGTCAGAAAAATGACAAATTGCTCTAGAAATCAGCTGATTTGTGTGATATGTGCATGCTGGAGAAAACTCCCATTTTGATTGCACTAATTCTTTCACACTATTATAGCACATTCCCTATGGGATGAACATTACCTGAACAACAGGATTCTGTTGTCAACTTGCAAACGAGTGTTTTTGGTTAAAATGTAATACAATTTTAGATTTGTGACTAATAACCCCTAGTAAGATTTGGAAATACTTTTTCCACATAGAGGGAGAAATTTTTCTAAATAGGATGGAGGATTATTTCTTATATTATATACGACTCTTATTTTGGTATTATTTCTAAATTGAGTGTGGTTCCTAATTAAATTATGGTCAAGGGTAAGTGGTCTAACACTAAATTAGTACTATGGTGAGATTATGCCCATGGAGGGAGAGAGGCTTCAGCTAAGCAGAGAAATGATATAGAATTCACGAGGAAGAAATTTTCGTTCCACTGGTGAGGGGCCTATTGAACACATGGTTAAAGATGTCTATGGTGTATGATGTAATTGAAGTAATAAATGTATCTTCATTGGTGGTCAGTTCCTTCACCATGCTGCTGGATTGACTAATTATAGGCTTCAATCCCTTGTTATTTGTGTTTTTTCTTTTTCCAATTATGTGTTAAAGCAATCAAATGGTTATTTGGGGTTTTCTTTATCTTTTGGCTTAATGAGTAACCTGTTATTGTTATCATCTAGTTCTGTAATTTCTTGGATTGTTGTTTCTTCTTTCCTTTTGGCTTCATGAGCAATCTGGTGAATTTGATGGGAAGTGGACAGAGGGACTGGGTTTGGATTACTAGGCACTCTCTGGGGTATGTGGGGAGTTGGAATTGAGAATTGGGAAGAGGGAAGTGGAGCTTGGAATAACATTGTTTGGTATGTTTGGTTTGCTCTAAACCTAACTGATTATTATCATTTTGGTTCCGTTACTCATTAACATCAGTTTGGATTTTTAAGTAATTTGCTTTTATGGTTTTTCTTATTTGGTTCTGTTAGGAACTAAACCAACCTAATGCTTTGCCCTATATTGAAATTGTTGCGTTTTACTTGGTGACCTACCTTGTTTTAGCTAAATAGTATTTAGTTTCTGAACTTCTTGGTGCAAACAGAAATGTTCTGGATGAATGTGTCCCCTGCTCTCTTTGAAGATGGAAAAAGGCTATAGCTTTTGTTTAAACTGTTAATATAGTGGTTGTGGCTTTTCAGATGTAACAATGAGGTGTAACTGGCCATTTTGGCCACGTTGATCTTATTTCTCCAGTTTACAACCCACTGCTCTTTGATTTTCTTCATAAACTTCTTTTAAGGACCTGCTTCTTTTGCCATCATTTTAGAGTATAGAGGGGCTAGGTAAACTGACCATGAGTAAGAAAACCCTTAGGCTTATTATCTAGGAATGTGATCAGAAGTATAATAACACATTGGCATTTTGCCACCAAGGCGACTCGAAAAAACATGGGCTACCTCTCAGAGACGTTAACCGGTCATTTCTCATGGGGGACCCTTGGTCTTTTTCTTTCCAAGAATATTAACTTCTTTGGTTTTATTGACGAGTACTTTGTTTCTAAAATAGCCTAGGGAGAAAAAAAAAGCAACTCTTTTCTTTTGGATATGAAGTGTGGGTAACCTCGACTTCATGGTCGAGAAGAGTAGGCTTTCAAGAATGTTATGGTATGGCTCGGCAAGAACCGGCTAAAGCATCTAAAAAGGGAAGCGTCCCGTACGGGTGATCAATCAGTCAGTTTGAACCGAATTGAAATTGAAATTTTGAAATTTTGAATTCATAAAAAATATAACTGAAATCGAACTGAAACTAGAAAAAATTGAATTAAAAATCAAACCGGTTTGGTGTGGTTCAGATAGGAACCGATTTTATACATTTTCAACCGTCTCTTCTCAAAAAACGTGTTTTCAACTCATCTCTTCTCCAATCCTTCCAACAGTTACAGAGTAATGCTCAAAGCCACTCTCAATTTAACAATTTCATCAACAATAACATTCATGGATAACAATTTCAAACCAGCAAACAACTAGGAAATATAATAGAAAAAAAGAAAGAAGGAAAATGGTTAAATCAAATCTAGCTAAATCCCAGACTTGTTAACAATTAATATTAATCCAAGAATAAATTAAGCATAAATCCATAACACAGATTTCTTCAATAATCAAATATTGAAGATTTAATTAAATAAATTAAGGGGAAAAAATAGAAAAAAGCATAGATTACAAGAGTAAGTCACAATCTGTTACGATCAACACGACAATCAACAATAATCAAAGCAGAAACCAGAATCAAAGCAGATATCTAAGGCATGGAGCATCATCAATGATTTCTTCTTCACACCATCGATGTGCCGATGATTTCTTCTCGTGCCGTCGAAGTGCAGAGGTAGATATTCATGTCGCTGTGCAAAACAGAAACAGAAACTAGAGAGATTGAGATTTGCGGATAAATGTTTAAAGAGAGAAAGAGAAGGAGAAGAGGAATAAATGAGCAGTCTTGTTGTGAGGGGGGCGATTCCATTAGGATTGAGGGGGAAGAGAGGCTGAGAGTGGGAGGAAGAGAGAAAAAGAATATGGTGGTTCGGTTCAATTTTTCTTATTGATTGTGATTTTTTAATCAAATTAATTGAAAACTGATATTTAAAAATATCAATAATCAAGCAAATTGAATAGATCTAATAACTGAACTGATCGATTCGGTTCGATTTGATTTAATCTAATCAATTCAATTTGATTCAATTTAATTTTTTCTATTTTTTTTGGAGAGCCATCATCTCTTGGATCGCATTATAATGTCCATTTAGATAAATACTTTCCCTTGGCTTTTACTTATCCCCTTCTCCTTCAAGTTAGGATTAGGTTTTCCCTGTTCAATTTAAGAATTATTATTATTATTTCCTTCATTCGCTTCTATTCCCAAGAGCTTATTCAATGGAAAACGGCAGCCGCTGAGACATTGAAAATCTTGGAGTGATCCATGGCAATTTTTAAGCATATTATTCTAGAAAAGAGCAATTTAAATTTTTTACCATTGCTAGAATCTTGTAATTGATTATGCATAAACATCAAAAGTTAATGTATTCATTCCAATGTGATGAATTCTGCTGTTTGACCTCTGCTTGGTGTTATGCAGGTGTAATCAAATTGTACAGTAACAGAAGTAACCCAATTGATGTATGCTAGCTTCTCATGCAACTTTCAGTAGAAGCTACAATCACGGAGTAGCATTATTTTTCTTCTAATCTTAAATGCGTTAGCAAACTAGCCGCAGAAATGAACCAAGGACATCACTATTAACTTTGTAACAAATGCTTTGCATGTGGTATAAACCCAATACATCTATTGTGAAGGAGAACAAACGTTTCGAAACATATGTGATTGACAAATGTATGTATCTGCTATGTATAATGACATCAAGCTATTTATTTTTGCATGTCATATCTTGGTGCACTGTTCTCTTCATCAAAATTGACAAAATATTCCAAAATATGGCTCTTTCAATTTTGACAGAAACAAAACTTAATGGTAACACCCATCTTTCGCCTCATCACGTTTCACGTATATACTGTTCATTGACTGTTTACTGTGACTTATAGAAGGGAACTGACCATCAGCATATGCTACTGTTAGATCCAGCTCTGGATTCTCTTACCAATTATTATATTGATCTAGAAATAAATGATTCGAATACTATTAAACTAAATTTTATAGATAACTGTTAAATTTCATTTCGACACATAACAAGGCAATCACTACAGCATATTTACACAGGAAAACAAGGTAGAGGCAAGTACAGAAAAGTTTTGCTCTTTAAACCAGGAGTTCACCTATGGTTTAAGGGATCCTACTTGTACCACAGAAATTGTTGGTTGAATGAATATACTTTCTAAACTTGGATTGTAATACTGCCATACCCCTTCTTCTTTGCTCCAAAATTCTACGCTCCTTCCTATCATAATTTGTCAAAACACATCAATAACATGCAAAATTATTGCAGAGAAAAGAATAGGTTCATGAGAGTGATTCTAACAAGATGAAGAATTGGATCACGACATTATTAATTTTTCAAATCAACCAGAAAGGACGTTGGATGTTCTCTAACAATTGGATCAATTGGTCAGATTCAATTTTAAACACAGAAAGGACCAATGATTTTCATCTGCTTTGATGGGAAGAAAAAAGATAAAGTGAAATATAGTTTTACAAGTTAAAAGAAATTACCTGGATATGCAAACTTCAGGAAGAAATTCATGGAACATTTTCCCATTGTTGATTTTCCCACTTGTTATATTCTTGCAGTAGTTGCTGCAGAAGCAACGTTACAAGCCTATCCACTAAAGCCTGCATCATTCTGTATTTCATTGCACTTCCACCGTTTATCAGGGGTTCTTATGGCTCTGGCCAAATATAACATTAAGCTCTAAATTGTTTGAATAATTTACATGCATTCTTAGTGTTTTACAAAT
This sequence comes from Manihot esculenta, assembly GCF_001659605.2. Lineage (NCBI taxonomy): Eukaryota > Viridiplantae > Streptophyta > Magnoliopsida > Malpighiales > Euphorbiaceae > Manihot > Manihot esculenta. Next base: position 12,975,870 of record NC_035162.2, on the reverse strand, counting down.
TCTGTTATGGAAATTTCAGATCATGCTAAGACAGACAAAAGTTCAATAGTGTTGGGATAATTTTAGAATGACTTAATTTCCTTATCCAAAATTCTAACATCTGGATCCAATCTACCAGCTGATTATTTGGGATACTGAAAGTGAAAATATTTGTTGATTTATAAGATATTATGAAGCTTAATACATATATAGGGATGGAGGTGACAGAATGACAAGATTATGTGGATATGGATGCCCACATAATCTTGATCCACTCACTCCACTCAAAAGGTTAAGAGATTTGTTTCCAGTGGTAAAACGGGAGGCTTAGTTACAGGCCTGAGTAGTGCCCCAAGCATGCATAGATCAACACATAAAGAAGTAAACTTTAAGAAAGAAAAACTGACAGCTGAGTCATAAACTATATAATAATTGAAAACTCAGCAAGGATAACTCACAAATTTCCAGGACCCTCAACAGCAGAAGTTGGCAGCAAAGTAAACGGTGCTGTGAAAATCTGCAGACGACAAGTGACCATTTCATATGATGTTAATTGGTCAACAACTGGGAAAAAGGAAATGCAAATTCAACAAGTTAATTTCACTGAAGCATAATAATAAGATGCCAGAAACAGCTAATACAATATCTCAGTTTGAACCCATGAGAAATTATAATCTAGTTTTTATACTGTGCTCACGTTCTCCCAGTTATTTTAATGCCCAAGAATAGATTTGAAATATTTAACTGATCAGCAAAGAAGAGTTATATCCAGTCGTGATTTTGCTAAACAGGATCCAGGTAATCTGAAAAACTCATTGACTATTTTTATGTGACATAGCTGGTGTTAAGCCCCTACCTTTCATGACAGAATCTACTGTTACACGAGGCATCAACTACTGGTCCAAAATAAATAGTTAGGAATAAATTTGAAAAGCAGCCAACCCACAAAATTAATTATGAAATAAGGCATAATACTTCTTAGAAACTACCAATGATCTAAAGGTGGAATACTAGCAACCTCAAGGATGACATTCAACTTCATGTCGGCCTCTAAAAAGGGTTCAGAATCAGTTGTGTTCCATGTCACACGATTCACCATGAAAGCTGCAAGTTCAACAAAGTTCAAAGAAATTCTGCTCATAATTACAAATTACAACATATTGACCAAAAAATACACTACCACTGTATAGTATGCATAACTTCAAAAGGCCATTCTTGGATACCAAAGAAACCATGTTGAATCACCAAAATAAACCGTTTTGAATAGGCCTCGACTTTTCAATCAAACACTATTTGCATTGTTTAAAATATGACATCTGAATAGAACCTTTAAGATATCATGAATTGGCCTTTTAGTCATTACTAATGAAGAGCTAAATAAATGATGCATCATTGCATAATTAGTCTATAGGTGATTGGCATATCTAAAGCTCAACGTTGTCAGATATTATTACAAGTATTAAGCAAATTAAAATTTTGTTGCCGTATGCTATTCTATCAGCTATCCAGGTCTAGTAGAAGTTGCAAGATCCACACTGCAAGTACCTGAAAAATGGTCATTTTGGCGCTCCATGAGCTCTGAACCTTCAAACTGCATATTAAATTAGCAATTAACATTCAGGAAGATAGTATCTTGAAGAGAAGTAAGACGCTTGTAAAAATCTACATTCATGTCTTTTCATACATGTAATGAGATACTTCTATGATATCACCTATTTTCTTATGTAAAATGATATTATATGTTCATTCCACAGCATGGGCTACAAAATAAAGCTCATACTGAACTAATAATTAAGTGAAATAGTGAGAATTCCTCTTGACTACCTTCTTCTTGGTCTTCCACTAACTTGGAAAAAAAACACTCACCACTATATCAAAAGCAGAGGGCAGAATAAGCTCACCTTGCAAGAGAGCATCTCAACAGTACAATCTTCTTCTGTTGGGGTCACTCTCAAGTCCATCACAGGAGCTGCTTCAAAATTTAGCAGTTGAAGCTTTGGCAAATAGCACCTGTATGTGTTGGCATCTAAGGATTCAAAACTTTGCAGGGTCTTAGTGTTTAACATAGCTTGAATTCCAAAGGGGTGACTAAGAAATTCACTAATACGATAGCCATCATCGCAAATTGGCAGCAGAATCCTTTCCCTTTTCGCAGCTCTCAAATTTGCCTTCTTTGTTTTGCGCTCTGACATGTTCGTTTTGCATGCCCCCACTCTTTCAATCCTCCTCCTAAGACCCAATTCACATTGGAAGACAAAACAATCAGAGAAAGAAAAAAACCAGAGGCAGCCATGTTAAAGAAAGAAAGATTGAGAAAACACAGACCTGGAGGTGGAGAGCAAAGGGAAGGCAAATGATGGGAACACAGAGAAGATTTCTTGGCCTCTTGTTAATCTCCATGTGCTGCTGCTCATCATCGCCATTGTCGTCACTTCTGCTTCCCCTCTGGATTAGAAGTATTATGGATGTAATCAAACCATAAGAGCAATTGATAAACATGAAAAGAAAAACCCATTACAGCATCTGAACACAGAGAAAATGCCTCAGAAGGAAAAGGAAAGAGTGACGCTCAGGTGTTTCAAGATGGCTTCAGTTTGAGAGGACATAATTCTAGGCTCATCATTTTCAATCATCCCCACAAAAAAATTATAGAATTGTTTATTTATTTTATTAAAATTAATTATTTAACCACTATTTTAAAATTATTCAACTGACACTTTACAATTTTATAAATCTAAATAAGGGATGGCAAACGAATGGCTATTTTCGGTACCGATTCGACCCAACTTTAATAATATCTATCGTGGACGATACGGCATAGGCATACACGGTATAAATTTTTTTTATATAAATAATTAATTTAATATAAAAAATATATTTTATAATAATATTTATAAATTTTTTTATATTTTTTATTTAAAAATTTAAATTTAAATATTTTTTAAAAATATTAATTTTTTTAAATAAAAATTATTAATAAAAAACATTTTTTATATAAATTATTAATTAAAATATATAAGACTAAACAATTTAAATTTTATTCAAACAATAATAATTAAGTTTGAGACCGTTCACATAGTTTAAATTAATTTTTAATTAAATTTAAAATAAATTCAAATATTATTAATATAAATTACATTCCAACTCAAATTGTTTAATTTTTACGGATATCTTATTAATTTACATTTTTAAATTTAAATCACGCTGCTTAAAAAGTTTAAATGATATAAATATTAATTTTTAATATATATATCTTTTTAAAATTACTTAAAAATAATATTTTTTTCTTTTTATAATTTTTATTTATTTTTATTTTTTAATTATTTTAAAATTATTATTTATTTTTTATATTATAATAATATATAATTAACTATTAGAATTTTATTTTATTTTATTTTATTTTTAAATTTTTAATATTTAATAAAATTTAATATTTTTAAATATAATTAAAAAATTATATAAACATTTATTTTTTAATATAAAAAATAAATTAGATAAATAAATCCGTAGATATAAAGAAGAAAGCCCCAAAGAAAGGGGAATCGAAATTTTCAGTAGCTGAATTCTCCTTTCGTAATGGCTTCGTTTAGCGTTTAAAAAAATCATTCGAACTAAATTAATTTAAAATTTTAATTTAATTTTTTATTTATATATAATTGAATTTAATTTTTAATTTTTAAAATTTTAATTATTTTAATTTAATTCAATTTTGATAAAAAAATTTAAAAAAATAAATCAAATTCATTAATAATAATAATATATACTTTTAATAATATGGAGGAATTAAAGTTAAAATATTTCAATTAAATTTTAAAATATTAAAAATAAAATAAAAAATAAAAAAATTTATTAAAAATTCAAATCGATCGAATCGAACCGAATTAAATTAAACTAAACCAATTTAATTTAATTCAATTTCTAATTAAAATCAATTCGATTCAATTTTTTATAAATATTAAAATTTTAATTTTTAATTTATTTAATTTGATTCAATTTTAAACTAAATTCACCAACCAACCGAATGCTTACCCAGGCTTATTTACCTCGTATGGCTCTAAACTTATGAATATGAAGAACATATGAAGATGTGTTGATGTTAAGGAAAAGTACCAAAATGAATTGCATGAACTGAAAAATTAAAAATGTTATTAAAGGTTTTAAGCTTGTTGTTGTAGCGAAGGAAATGGTAAGTACTTTTAAGTTTAATATTTTTATTGCATTTTACAAATTAATTAAAATGGTTGCATGCAAATAATGTTAAGTTTCTAATTTACATAGCATAGTTATCAAGGAGTACATTGACTTTAAGAATAAAATTAAACATGCAATTCCTGAAAATAACACTTCAATTTACTAATAATACATTTGAATCCGCAAGTTGAGATGCACTTGCCTACTTTGAAACACAAATCATACCTGCCTATGATCCATTAATTCAGTAATAAAATAGAAAATATTGCGTTTTTGAGACTAATGCACCAAATTCAAGTAAATTAGGATATATTATATGCTCTTGTCTCTGATGAAGAAAAGAATGGCATCATCTAATCTCAGCTTGGCATTGTTTAGACACCATAATAATCAGAGAATGCAATTTCCACAAAAAGATGAACATGGAATATGATTAGACAAACGCAGGAGACTATGAATAATTAGAAGTTTTGCAAATCAAATCTATTATTAAACTTTCTCAATCACCCGGAGTTTGGCACTTCTGCTCCGGACATTCAATTTTTCTTCCTCTTCTGATGGGGTTATGGGTCTCTTGGTCAGGATTGTTCCATTCCGACCATGTACCATTGATCTAATCCACGTTTCCTTTGCATTATTCTCATCTTTGGTCTTTCTTATATCTCTCTCACCTCTCTCTTCAACGTCCACATCTCCATCTCCTCTATCGATTTCGATCATGCTGAGAAATGTTTGTTTCACAATTCTATCTTCCAAACTGTGGAAAGAGATCACAGCAAGCCTTCCCCCAGGTGCAAGGCTCTCAAAACAAGCATTAAGAGATTTTTCCAGAGTGTTGAGTTCATCGTTAACAGCTATCCTCAGAGCTTGAAACACCCTTGTTGCTGTCTTTATCCAACCTTGCCTCCCGCCTGTAGCAGCAAATTTATTCATTCAGCAATATATAACATGGATCAATTTCCATTGCTTTATTGCCTTGCCATTGCTGGAATTAATTTTTAAGCACAAGCCAGAGTTGGGGATGCAAGTATTTAACTTGTTTAACCATGTTGAGACAAAGGTTCCCAATTTAAGGAGTAGAGAAAAAGCAAAATCACGAAACAGTCATAGGATGTAACTTGTACCTCTCCCATGAGTCGCACTGCGGACAAGATCTACCAGATCACCAGTGGAATGCAAACCACCATGTACCCGAGCCTGAACAATCTTATTCTGAAGCAAACGCCAATTGCTTTCTTCCCCATACTCCCTTAGGACTCGACCCACTTCAGCATCAGGCCAGCAATTTAATATGTCTTCTGCTTTCAGAGTAGCCTGTCATATGCCTGTTGAAGTCAGTAAAACAAATAAAAATTATGATTCTGAAATAAACTAAAATTGTGATCAAAGAGAATTACAAGTAGAGATAAAAAGAGACAAAAAGATGGAGAAAATGTAGGGAGCTTGAGTATTACTAGGTCCAGGAGTTCCAGACTTCCAGTTCCTCTCTCAAGTCTTAACATAATAAGAACTCATAATGAAAGCATATTAAAGCATCAATGATAAATGACAAGGTAAAAATTGCCTAACAATGCATGGAGAATTTGAACCTGGGTAAAGAGTAAAAAACACGGGAAAAATGGGAAAGGGACCAAGTGTATCAGTGTCTTCTCACTCGTTTGACTTTAGCACAGATATATTACAAGCTCACTATTCAGTTATGGAGAATTAAGAATGCTAAATCAAGTTAATCTCTACATGTCAGATTCAGGGCATCCGGTCTTACAGTTTTTCTTCGTTTTTCACTTCCTGTTACTGTTATTTATTTATTCATCACTTATAAACTCTACTCCCACATTGGAATGACTAATAATAATAGATGAAATTTCCCATCTCTGGACAATGACGCACTTGAAAATATCATCACAAAAAACTCCAGCGACGTCAACGCATAAACAAATTGATATAGTTCGATGAAAACAACCAGTAATGTAGAAGATAATAGGCACAGCTCGGGTTTTATACCAGCTAATACCTGAGGATCCATGCGCATGTCAAGAGGCCCATTAGCAAGAACACTGAACCCTCTTTCAGGATTATTGACCTGCAAACAGAAATAGAAAGGAGTTGGCACTTTGCACCAAGAAGCAAACCACAAGGTATATAACTCAGAAAAAAAAATAGTGCAGAAAAAGCACCTGCATGGATGACATTCCAAGGTCCATTAAGATGGCATCCACCCCAGAATGCAAGAGACGTGGATCAACATCAGCAAGTAAAGATTTGATATGCTTGAAATTCCTGATAAATGTTTGTGCTTTCAAGTGAGAATGAGAGTGCAAAAGAGCATCAATGCAAGCTCGAGCCTTGGCATGTGCAACTGGATCAACATCCATCCCCACATAATTTTCCAACTCAGGATGAGCCTGGATTATCTGTTAATTGACATTTGAGTATCAAAAACATAACCCACAAATTAGTACAAAGCAATATAAAAATTTTATTATCAGGTTTCAGAGAAAAAGTACTGACGGCGGAGGAATGGCCGGCAGCTCCAAGAGTACAATCCACGAAAGAACGGAGGTACACTGAGGAAAAAACGTCAACAACTTCACCAAGCATAACAGGGATATGATTTTCATTACTGTGAAACTCGAAGGAAATGGTGGAGCCAAATTCTTTCTCAGAACGAGTTCTCCTCTTCTCCTTCTTCCTCTTTACTGCCAGCAACTCTGCTTTCTTCTTTTCCTCACTCTTCTGCTGCTTCTTCTTCTTCTGCATCATACGACCATCGCTAAAAGTATCAGCAGTGTCAGTGGCTAAGCTTCTCTGAGCTCGGAGAGTAAGGTAAGCGGCAGGAGGAGGAGACAGCGCTCTAGAAATGCGTGGAATTGATATCAAACACCGCATCATTTGCTTCGCCATTTGCTCCTTCACAATTTTGGGGTTGCTATACTAGCATTCATCCTCCTCCCCAATCCAATTCCCGAAACTACGAAATCGGATTTTGATGTTTTTCAACCCTAAACTATTGGGCTTCCTAGAAGATCACATCAAGCCCAAACCCCTAAACCTTTTATGTTAACTGAAGCCCAAACTCCCTGACTAAGAAATGCAACAAAATTCGACCAATCTCACATCTCACCCATAAATTTTGATATTTAAATCAAATTAGCCCGGGCACATAATTTATTTAATAATAAATTATTATTTATTTTAATATTATAGAATAATATAATAATGTATATTTTTTATGTTCCTTATTATAGTTATATTATTATATAATTTTTAAATATTAAAATTAATTCTTAAAAGAATGAAATTTTTTTGATAGGCTATGTATCCATGATGTGCCCAAAAAGAACCCATGTTACTTCAGCATGGAGGCCAAGTCTCAGTACATGATTTGAGACGTGACCAAAGCTTATCAGTCGTTTGTGCGTCGAAAACTTAAACATCAGTAAACAAAATTAAAAGGCAAAAATGAAATTTACTCCAAAAGCATTCCCATGCATTGAAAGGAAAAATCGAAATAAGCTAATCAACTTGTTCAATTTGACATTTCAAAATGAAAATCCTGAAATCTAAATAAGTGCCACTCTAATAAAATATTTTTAAATAAAATTTAAATGTTAAAATTTATTTACTGTTTTTATTTAGTTCTTCTATTTTAGCATTTATTTTATTTGAACATAGTAAATACTTTTAATCTTTAAAATTAAAAAATATTAGTTAATTAGACTAAAATTTATATGGAATTAAAGTACAACTTAGTTTTTTTTTAAAGAAAAAAAAGTAAAATTAATCTTATTTAGATTTTTATGAAAAAAATTCGACACTTATTTAAACATTTTACCTATATTTAAACGTATTAAAAAAAATTCATAAAACACTACTACATATGCCTCAAGCCTCTTTTAGGATGGGTGAATTTCAATTTTTTTCATTATTAATAAATTGCTGCTTATAATTTTAAAAATATATAAAAATGTTAATTTTATGATTTTGTTAAATGTTTTAGTTCATTTATATATTTTTAAGTATATTTCATCAATTAAATTTCAAATAAATAATTTATTAATATATAAATTTTATGATTATTAATATTTTTGTCAAATTATTTTAAAGAATGAATTAAAATATTTTGAAGGGTATAAATGTAGACATGGAAATGAAAAAAAAGAATTAAAACACTTTATGATGGTACTAAAATTTGTGTTATATTTGGAAACTTTATTAGAAAGGAAAGGAGATAAAGGATGATAATTTGTTTTTCTATTTCGTTTGAATATGAAGGATAAATTTTTTAAATCATATAATATTTAGAGTGCATTAATTCGATTAATTTATATTTATATTAAAATCTATTAAAACTCTTTTAAATTTTAAAAATATATTATATTCAATATTTAAATTTATAACTATAAAAAATAACTTGTATCATTTCATCTGTTCGGTCTTTTCAAATTAATATATATATATATATATATATATATATATATATATATATATCATTTCTCATCCTTCTTTTTTCTTAAATTTTTTTTACTCTCATACAAGGATGCAACAAAACAGAGGCAGAGAATGTGCAGTGGACCATTTAGTGCGAGCGGCGGAATTGGGCAGAAGGTGATGGGTCCCTATTTTATCCCAAATCCCACAGCCTGTCTTGTCCACTTCTCTATTTCTCTCCTATATTCTATTCTATTCAATTCATTGCTTTTAATGTGTTGTTTTCTCTCTTTTGACTGTGTCCTTCTCTTTATCATTTTTCGTTTATAGTTTACACTTTACACACAATCCCAGCCCAATCCTCTCCCCACACCACCCCTTCATAATTTCTCTACACTTGGTCCACTCTCTTCAATCATTCATTCATTTCTGCTTACCTATAACTGCCTCTTCTCTTTTCCCGTTCTTTGACATCTTCTTCATGGAACAAGACTCAGCACCAATGGATGATCCACTATCGTCGCCGGCTAAGCCAAGACGGGAAGATCAGCACACGCCATCACCATCAACTCTTCTTCCTAAAACACAGTCTAACGGTTTCTTAGGGAAGCATCGGATGGCAGCTGCAATCTCTAATCTCCAAAACCAAATCAATTTTCTCCAGGTTAATTTTCATCCTCTTCTATTTTGCGCCAATTAGCCATCACTAAAAAAATGTTGTGTTAATCGAAATTGGCAGGAGGAGCTTGACCAACTCGATGAGTTAGGAGAAGCCTCCATTGTCTGTAAAGAGTGAGTAATGTAGAGCAATTCAACCTCGCCTCCTTCTGTGTGTTTTATTTTTTTCTTGCCGAGGAATATTGATATGATGTGATACGATATGCTCTGCAGGCTCATTTCAAGCGTTGAGTCGATTCCGGATCCATTGCTTCCACTGTAAGCGTACTCGTTTTATCAATACGCATTTGTTTTATGGTTACAGGTGAGGAATTTGATGAGTGGTGTTGGATTTGTAGGAGCAAAGGACCGACGAATATCAGCTGGGATCGGTGGTTCAGGGGAGCTCAAAATTCCCGAAAACGCTGGATCTAACAAGAACCAATCCAAGAAACTTTCTTTCAATTATTAACAATTACTATCAATCCAACGTACTGATGGAAATAAGGAGTACAGCAGCCAACCAACTTTTTGCAAAATTCTAAGCCTTTTTGCTCAAAATTGCAGATGCTACTTGCTCATTATTGCTGTACTCGACTGCTATGTACTTCAGTTCTGACTTCGCGAAAATCAATAAATTGGCAGTTTTAGATCAAATTTCAGAATTGGTGGCTAGCGGCCGCTTTATTTGAGCTCCCATCCCAGTCGTCGGCTCATTCACAAAGAAAGTTTGCTCTTGGTCAAAATCATCTTTGCAATAAAATAATGACAAATCTCTTTCTTTCCTTTATTTTTTTTTTGTTTTTGCAGTAATAATGATAAATTTCTGTCCTTTCACTTTGTCATTTCAATATAACTGATCGTCGGCAGGAAAAATCGCTTAAAACCATTACCAAATAGCTAGGCATTTACCACTTCAGGTGTTGATCTTCTACGAATTCACCTGGTCCTGAATCATATGCGCAGTACCAAGTCCCTGGAGGGCTGGGAACTCCGAGGGAGATTTTTCTTTATTAAATTCGTAGGCTTTTTTTAATCACCCTTGGCAAGATCCGAAGCAATACAGTATTTTCGCTCCATTATCCAATGAATAAATGGACGACACGTCCCTAGGCATGATTCTAGCAAAACTAGCGAGGACCACAGAAGAACTAGGCAACTGAAATGTGGCACAGCATGGAACCAGCTCATGCTGTGTTTTTCATTTCCTTTTTAAGTGTTGGGCAGTAGTGCAGAATGAGGCAATACATATCTAAACACCAATGTTATAAAATACTTTGGGAGCACTACATTAGTACTGGACCACCCTTTCACAAAGCAGAATGCCAAAAACACTAGGCCCAACTGCTGGTTCTGCACAAGGAAATGATAAAATACCCATCGATGAAATGCCTAAGAAGTTTTGCAGCGAAGAACATCAAGAGAAAGTGGAGACTGTATATACTTTAAATAGCAAACAAAATAAGATTTAGCAAGTACTTAAGTTATGCAATCACAGTGGTTGATAATTTGCAGGGACTACCATCCATTTTATCTTCAACAATAAGATTATTACAAACATTAAGTTATATTGCAATTAGCATGACGAAAGAAGAAACTCTTCACCGTTCACCTAAAGAGAAAGGATATTTGGTGCATAGCCTACGAAAATGCTATGCAAATGGAAAACATTTCAGATGACCTATCCTTTTCATGTACAGTGAAATATTTGTGTTTTTTCACCAAAAAAGAAAAATACATGTGTTTCTATGGATTATACATGTGCAGAAAGGCACAGCTGCAAGGCCTTCTAGCATGCTAAGCAACAGCAACTATTATGACAGAAATCTAACTACATTTTCTTTTTAAAAACAAAAAATAAAGAATGGACACAGGATCCAGCACATAATTTTCAAACTGTCATGAACTGATTTGAAGTATTATTTTCACAATAATGGGTAAAAAGGATAAAAAGAAAAAAGCAATTACAATGACTTACATCACTTACCAAAAGAAAGCGGTGATTTAGATTCAGCATTTTAGTTGGACATATGATCCAGCAGATAATTTTTCAAACTATCATGAATTAATTTAAAATTTTATTTTCATAATAAAGGGTAAAAAGAAAAAAGGAAAGTAGCAATTACAATAGAGCACATCACTTTCCAAAAGAAAGTGGTGACTCAGATTCAGCATTTAGTTGAATCATTACCCCAGCACGTCTAGTATGACTATAGTAACCAGATATTTACTGATAGTCAAATAAATTAGCAAACCATTTCATATTTAAAGACCAAAGCATTATCTGTCAATTAAAATAACATAATAGAACTTGGCGTATGAAATAAATTACCTCCGATAGGCAGGTCAAACAATTGAAGTTGTTTCCTGTCCCATAATCCGTACAAACTGGTAACTGAGATGAAGACTTCTAGTTTCAGCATACATCTTAAACAACTTGTGAGAAAATATTTGCAGTCAGAAGAGTTCTCTGGAACTCTTCCTCAGCATACTGTGCAGTCATTTTCTGATCAGCAAGCTCATCTGTTGAACATTTAGATCAGAAAAATCATTACAAATAAACAGCTGCCTCAGTGCAGGGAACCTTAAAAATGGTTTTTGCTTTTTGGACGAAGAAAAATTGCGTGGGGAACCACCAATATGGATACCACTCAACATCAGATACTAAAATAACCATTACAAGATAAAGAATCCATAAATCTAAAACATTGTGAACATCACAAAGATTGCATCCAGTACCAACAGTGCAGATTTAAATAAATCTGTATAAAAAAGCTGTGAGAAACATATCCTCTGTCTATCTAAGAAGACCTTCTATGAAGTTTACTTGAAATACTATTGAGAGGACTAGTGACCAAGTTCTCCAACAGTACAAGAGGAAATACCCCCAGCCTACACCTTCCCTTCATCAAAACGTGCTACTAAAATTTCAAACTAAATGCACATTAACAGCATTTGCACATAAATTGTAACGACCCAAAAATCGGACCGCTACCGACGCTAGGATCCGGGTCGACTTAAGGCCGCCGGGACCCGTAGCAAGCCTGACATATAACCTGTAAACCTGTTTAATCCCCTACATGATCAAGAAAATACATAAAAATTTAAAACTTTTCTTTCAAACATCCAACTCAACCTGAACATATACTGTACATAGTCATAATCATAATTATGATCCCTCTGTGGGACCTCAACAATGCCTCAATGGGCAAATACATCATGAGATGAGTTGGCTCCATAACATTATAAAACATTTTGATCATGTAATAAAAGGGATACCTCAATACATAATGTCAAGCACAATATCTAATCATCAATATCATTACACATAATATAACTATAATATACTGAAATCTCTTACATTACATCATATTACAATTGTCATGTCCACCATCTAATTATTACATACACATACTTCAAAACTCTGGCTAACCTCCTGGTCTACCCTGTACCTGCACATCTGGGGTTAGGGGAGAGGGGTGAGCTACAAAGCCCAGTGAGCAGAATAGAGAAAACATATATTAAAATTTCATGCCATTATGTAATGCAACACATCACAACAAATCACATCTCGGATGGTATTGTCACCAATAGTCCTCTACATAGTCCAACTGTGCCGGGACGTAGAATGGGTACAACCGGTCTTTCTCTTAACATAACATATCATACAGTCCAACTGTGCCAGGGACGTAGAATGGGTACAACCTGGACTTCCTCTTACATCGTGCCAGGGACGTAGAATGGGTACAACCTGGACTTCCATACCATATCTCATTCCGTAGCATCATCATATCATATGAGGACTAAAGGGTCATCCAATAACCAATCCACATCAACATCATAAATGCAATGCAACATATTCGTGAATACTAATGCAAGCAACCTACTATATCTCATGGCATTCATGATGCATGGATCATGCTCAAAATTCATATTTCGTTTATTTTAAAACTTAAAGTTTATTCCACTCACCTCTGGCTAGCTCTGACAAACTCTGTAGCAGCTGGCTCACTGCTGGGGTCCTCGGTTCCTCGGGTCCGAACCTACACAGGTGGACTCCAATGAGGGACCAAACATACATAAACATAACTCTAATATACTCCCCAAAAACCCCCTATAACATCATGAAATCATCACATAAAAACATGCAAGAAATGGCTGAACAGGGCACTTTCGGCGGCAGGTTCGGCGGCCGAAAGTCCCTCCAGAGCCGAAAGTCAGGCAGGTTCGGCGGCACCTTCGGCGGCCGAACCTCCCAGACAGATCCGAAAGTCTTCTTTCGGGGGCAAGCTTCGGCAGCCGAATGCTGCCTCCACAAGGGGGTTCGGCGGCCGAAACTCCCTTCGGCGGCCGAACCTGGTTTCTGCCAGAAGGGCAGAAACTTGGTTCACATGAACCCCTTGCCTCCCAAAACCTCAAATCATGCATAAACTTGTTCTAAAACATGCATAAACACCATATATCACACCTAGGGGTCTCAAACTATCATATACCCCAACTACAACACTTCAAACACACAAAATTAACATACATTGCTCAAATCATCATCAAAACCCATAAACTCAACTTAAAGCCTAACATGCATTTCTACCCCATAAAACAACTTAAAACTTACTTAAAACATATAAGGAGCTTAAGATCGGCTCTTACCTCTTGAAGATCGAGAGGGAGACGACCTAAACTTGGAGATCCACGAAAATGAGCTCCTGAGTTCCCAAAGCTCCAAAACTTGTTTCAAAAGTTCAAAACCTTCAATGCAAGCTTAAAACTCAAAAAAAATGGTGGGGATTTGAAGGAAGAACACTAGATTTGGGAGAGGGAGGTCGGAAGCTAGCTGTGGCCGAAAATGGGAGAAAGCTCGCCCATTTCGGCTAAGTGCCCCTTTTATAGTGGCTGGCCAGACCACGTTCGGGGGCCGAACTTGCCTCCGCATGCATGCCATGTTCGGCGGCCGAACTTGAGATTCGGCGGCCGAACCTGGACTGCCCTCACTCATGCTTTCGGGGCCTAACGTGCCTCCAAAACGCATGCATGTTCGGCGGCCGAACTTGACTTTCGGCGCCGAACCTGAGTTTTCCTCCAAGGACTTTTCATGCAAAAATTCATTTAAAAACATACTTAAAATTATTAAAAACATGAAAACATATCATAAAAACATACTTTTACCCTTCTAGAGGTTTCCGACATCCGGGATTCCACCGGACGGTAGGAATTCCGATACCGGAGTCTAGCCGGGTATTACATAAATTATGCCAACAGAAAGTAAAAGCCACATTTTAGATGTCTGCCACTTGGTCAAGTTGAATGCACGCACATCTGATTTACAAACACATGCAGGATCAAACACAAATGCAGAGATAAAAGGGAGAGATAGAGGGAGAGATAGAGAGAGAGAGAGAGCACAAATGATAGGGTGTTTTCTTGGATTCCATCATTCTAGCACGTGCTTTCCAAAATTTCATTGACTTCCCAATACAGGACAGGTTAAGCAACCAGCCTACTAATGCCTTCATGGTGGGCAAATCTCCAACAATTAACGGTACACTCAACTGAAATTATTCAGGTTCTTGAGATTTAAATGACACTTAAAAATGCCGTTTAACCATTGCTAGTCTAAGAACTACATCCCATGGCTTGCATATTGAGTAAAAATTACCATTTATTTTAATGCTCTTTTATGTTTGGTTACCAAAAATTCTGACGAGTAGCAAATTCCTGATCAATTATCCTAGAGCTAGAACCTTTGTAGTATCAGTAGGATGACCGACATTAAACACCGGAGGGTACAAAGTTAATTTTGGAAATGCAATGACAGAATATATCAAAATATCATTTGGAGATGCAGACATAAATCCAAATGAAACTGCAGCTTATCAAAGAGAATTTCAAACGCTCATTGAACTTAGGCTGCACATCATTCTTGTATGGTGAGTGTGAACCTCAGTGCAATTGTAACACCATTATCACCTAGAAGCTAGGAATTCACATGCAGAAATAGCATTATTGCTAAACAAGGGCCTGAAGGCTACAATATATTGCCTTCACAGTGACCTAGAGGTCAAGAATTCAAACTACAGAGACAGCCTCCTTGCAGGTACCAGGGGAGGAACAGAATTCCAGAAGGCTACATGATATATCTGATGAATGTAACAATGGCAATCACACATTAATTTATACATAATCATTCATTGAATATCAATATCAAGATATTTAAGTATGCATTTGCTTAATGTAGAATACCCAAGTGATTCCCATGTCTTCATTTTTAGCTGCTATATTGATGTAGTACCAGAAATACTTTAATGAAGTCCTATAGCCGGTATTTCGAAAGTGTTTGGAGGCCCATTGATCAGGGTCAGAAGCAGTCTCAGATGCTTCTAGATTGATCTTGGAGCTTCCTTAACATGTATAAGAGATACATTTATATCCTCATTGGACTAGCAAGTTTCTACATCAAGTTACAACTTTCTCGTTCACCTATGCAGTATTCACAGATCTAGCAGAATTTAGAAACACCAGTCAAATTAAGTTAATATTTGACTGCATCTTCTAATGAACATTCAAAGTTGACAGTCGATATGAGAAAACTGAACTACTAGCAAACAGCAAAATTCTTGTTTAAAGGTCTCAAGGAGAGAAAATTGGGGGTTGTATTAGCATTGGAGAGATCTTAAATGACAGTTCTCACTGTGAAAACTTTAGAATGGCTTAGGTTCAAGCAAGGAAAGAAGTAACATCAAGGACATGGCTATCCTGCTGAAGTCCATTATCCAATTCCAGTGTCTTTATAAATGGAGCTGAACCAATAAAACCATTTTACTAGAATGCAACTGTGCAAAAATCCAAGTGAGCTGATCCCCTTCTCGGAAATAGTTAATGATGTAAAGACATTGAAGCATGCTGTCTGTATAGCATGTTGCTCCCAGATTTGTGAGGCCAGCAGGTGAATCAACAGAATCATGAAGATCTTTGCATGGATCTGGACCAAGGGCTTGCTCAATATCTGAAATTTTCTGCCATAATCCAGATCTCCAACTACCATTGAGTGGTGGAATCAACTCACAAATTATCTATATTGTTCACACGGCAGCCTTGACAAGTGGCTTCAGGATCATGTGCAATTAATTTACATCATCAATGGTTATTTCACCAGTTGCATGAATTTTCCTATACAAAGGGCAACGAAAAGCAAAATAATACATAAGAGAGCATACATATGAAGCAGAAAAAAAAAAATTTAATCTACAAGAAAGACAAGCGTTGTTACCTCATTATTTCAGAAGTAAAATTAACACTGCCCCTTGTCTGTATCTTTTATTTTTTCTGCCCGTAGTTGGCCGGCTCATTGTATCACCAACCTATTCTGCAATGAAGAGGGATCATTTTGCAAGGATCAAACTGAGCTTTCATATGGGTTTTGCCTCTAAAGAAACACTTCTTCCCACAATGAAACTTAAAATGTCAATGAAGATAGAACATGCCTTAACCAAAACATTCGTTATGGACACAATAACGAAAGAGATGCAACAATAAAAACAGGAGTACTACAAGCTCTCTAATGGCAAGCATTCCATTTTATTGTAATACCTTAGCATGCACATTGGTCTCTCATATCTACAAGCATTGAGATTTCATAAAATTAACAACTAATACTCTAATTATCTACAAGAAAGACAATCTTCTGTTAGCCAAAATCAAATCTTGGCTTCTATTTGACTCTAGCAACTTAAGAGTCAGGGAGTACTTGAGAAAGATTGCAGTATATGTGAATTATTACAAACTAATCTTCCATTACACAAACAAAATCGATTAATGTATATGAAGAGAAGGCAATTACTCCAAGAAAATGAAGACAGATTACGAAACAAAATTATTACTTTAGAAACCAGAGAAACAAGAAACCAGAATGGAATTCAGCAGCAATAACAATAGAATCGACCCAAAAAAAAAAAAGGAATTTCGAAAATTAAAAAAGATAAAAGAAATTTATAAAAAAAGAAAAAGAGGAAATAAAGAAAAATAGTGCTGGAGTTCACCTGAAGGACTGGGAGGGGAGCGAGATGAGATAGAGGGAAAAATGAAATATGTGTGTATATATATGTGCATACACGAGGAGAGTTTGTGCATATGTGATTGGGGAAAAGAAAAAAAATATTAATATTACGTAAATTACTGTGTACGCCAACCTAATCCTATTATGTAAAAGGTAAAGATTTAATAATTTTAATTTTAACTTTCATATAAATATAGATATTTTAATAGTGGAGTGAGTTTTCTGAATAGTTATAAATTATTTAACGGTGGGTTCATCATTACATTTTAACTCTATTAAAAGGAAATCCTTTTATCTAATTTTTAAAATTATCAAAATATCTTTAAATATATTTTTTTGGCAAATGTGATAGGAGGAGGTGGTGGACTTGTGCTAGCAAGGGTGATTGACTCAGTAATTTTTGTGAGCTAAGTAATTCCGTCAAAAATGGATGATTTAGCAATTTTTATTAGGAAAGCAGTTTTGTTAAAATTGAGCATTGGAGGTAGAAGGGCAGAGGGAGGATTCAACCGGTCCAGTTTAAAATCAAATCGAATAAATTAAAATTTGAAATTTTAGTATTTATAAAAATTGAATCGATTTTAAATAAAAAATTGAACCGAATCAAATCAGTCAGATTCAATTCGATACAATTTAATTTAATTGATTAGACTTTTTATTTTTTACATTATTTTAAAATTTAATTAAAATATTTCAACATTAATTATGATTTAATTTTTTTATATTATAAAAAAATAATATATTATTATTGTCGGTTCGATTTAATTTTTTTATCAAAATTAAATCAAATTGAAATAATTAAAATTTTTAAAATTAAAAATTAAATCGAAATAAATAAAAAATTAAACTAAAATTTTAAATTAATTACATTCAATAGTTTTTTTTCAAAGAAGCAGGGATGGTGGACTTAGCAATTTTTACAAGAAAAGCAGTTAGTGATAATTGGGATCTTGAAAATTTTTGAAAGGGAATCAACACTGCTGAAATCGAATGTTGGCGGTAGCAATAGTGGTGAACTTAGCAACTTTTTGTGTGAGAGAAGCAATTCTGCAGAAAATGAGTACAGCTGGTTGCAAGGGCGGTGAACGTGATAATTTTTGTGACGGAAGCAATTTCACCGAAATTAGATACTGGTTATAGGAGGGGTGCTTGACAAAGACGGTGGACGTGATAATTTTTGTGACGAAAGCAATTTCACCGAATTCAGATACTGGTTGTAGGAGAGATGCTTGACTTGACAATTTTTTGTGAGGCAAACAATTCTATTAAAATTGGGCACACGGTGGTAGCAATTGTGGTAGAAGGGGCTGGTTAACACGCAAGTAGATGTTGGGGCGTGACAGGCCTACAAAGAGGCCTAGATGAACCTCGTTTGGCAGCTGGGCTACGAGGTGTGCAACAGATGCGCGAGTGAGCTAGGACGTGCAGGGAACGTGCGTGTGCATGAATCGAGTGGCTGTCAGGCATGCGCGTTGGCCTCTGTAGTAGGCCTATCAGGGACACCGCTGCGCGCGCAGACCTCCATGGTAGGCCTACCAGCACAATAGTTATGCCCACCGACAACCAATTTTTGAAAAAAATGAATTTTTGACAAATTTTAACGTGAAAAATAGACATTGGGGAAACTTGTAATTTTGAGATATATATTACGAATTTTCTTGTAATTTTAATTATAGAAAAATTAATAGGCACATTCATGGAGGTGATGGTAGCCTATTAATACCCATCACCTTCCTATTATTTTCACCATGCAAAAATATCAGTCTCTTTGTAAGGGAGAGTTTCACTCCTTAAAATTCCTTTAGCTTTATTTATTTACAATTTGGTCATTATATTTTTATTGAGTTTCTCCTTCTTCTTCTTCTTCTTCTTCTTCTTCTTCTTCTTCTTCTTCTTCTCCTCCTTCTTCTTCTTCTTCTTCTTCTCCTTCTTCTTCTTCTTCTTCTTCTTCTTCTCCTTCTTCTTCTTCTTCTTCGTCGGAGGACAAAAGAAAAGATAGGGACTATTTCGTTGACAAAAAGAAACGATAAGGACGTTTTAATAGATCTGATAAAAGATAGGGACTATTTAGTTGACATAAAAAAACGATAAGGACGTTTTAATAGATATGAAAAAAGATAAAAATATTTTAATAGATTTTTGAAAATATAAGGACTAACTTGTTAATAATTGTAATATACAAGGACTAAATAAATGATTTTATTTGAGGGTAAAATTGGATTTTAAAAATTTTCTCTCTCCTCCTTTATCTAATTTTAACGGAAAATAGGACGGAAGGACTATTTCGTTGACGGAAATAAAACATAAGGACGTTTTAATAGGTTTCTAAAAATACAGGGACTGACTTGTTAATAATAGTAATATCCAGGGACTAAATCGTAAATTACCCTTATCTTATTAGCTGAGTAATATCGTACACTCTGATTTTGAGCTCTTTAAATGAGTCACTTTTTAATTTAATTTTAATTGAGCCAAAAATAAAAAGGTCTTCATTAAAAAAATTAGCATTTAGAGTTTTGGATCGATCAAATTGCGAGAGAAACAGTTTTTTTCTTTTTTTTTTTTTAGAATATTACTTTTAAGTTTTTAAAATATATTAAAATAAACATGTATATTTTTTATTTTTAAAACTTTCCTTTTCTTTTTTTGTAGAATATTACTTTTTAAGTTTTTAAAATATATTAAAATTAACATGTATATTTTTTATTTTTAAAACTTTATATTTTAATACGTTAAACTGAAAGTTTCTCCTTAAAATGTTTATTTTTTCCAATTTAATATAATTAAAATATCAGAAACTAAATTATATATTTTTAGAAAGTTGAAGGATATAATTATTAATTTTAATATAAATCAAAAATTTAAAAATAATATATTTAAAAAGTATTTTAGTCCTTACAAAGATTATTAATGAGAAATTGGATAAAAAATAGTTAAAATACAGAAACTAAACGATCTAAAATTAAGAAGACGTGTATTAATTTTACATAATTCAAAACTTAAAAGTAACTTTTTTAAAAGTTATTTTTCAGTAATGTAAAAGGTGTTGAATCCTTGTTCTCTTTTTTTTTGACAATGTCGAATCCTGGTTCTGTTCTTAAGTATAAGGTTTAACTTTAATCCTTCCATCTTCTGGTAACGAATTCTGCTAATAAAAGACGTTAGCAAACCCTCCATATTCGGCTTGCCATGAATTCTTGTGGTTATAGTCGCTCCTTCAAATCATCTATTCTCTCTCTGTCATATGCTAGATCATCCTCACTTTCTCGGCTTACCTACTGGTGCCTCCATTTCTGAGCACAAGAATAAAACTCTCAGCATTATATATTTCTCTAAACTTTATCTTCCAGCAATCTGAAGATGGCGTTGCAATAAAATCCCCTTGAAAATCATCACATCGCCCCATAGACTCCTGAGATAAGAATCTCGAACTTGTCATAACCACAAGGAGACCAGTTCTAGAAATTTAAAAATATAAACACACTTACCTCCATCTTGCAGTACCTTGGCGAGGAAGAAGAGGAGGAAACGATTAATGGAGTCAGAACTTCAGATGCAATGCTGATAGTTTGAGAGGCAACGACCCTGCATGTCCTAGAGGATTTTACAAGAATACAATCAACCATGGATAACTGCAATCCTCGTATGTCTTCTCCTTTATCGAGAAATCGGAGCCGAAGGAGCCCCTCGCCAACGCCATTTTTTCTATACAAAAGCGGGAGCAAGTCGAGGAGCGAGTCCAATTATCGCTACACTTCACCTCTTTTCAGAGAGCCAAACAGGAGAAGCACTACGCCTATCACGTTTTCAAATTCAAGAGGGGTGATGAAACCTCCGGCAGTTCAGAAGAACCTCGAATGCACCCTGGAGGAGTTGTGTTATGGATGCACCAAGAAGATCAAGGTTACGAGAGATGTCCTCACAAGAACAGGGTACGTTTCGAAAAATTCATTTGTTACAAAAGAATTCAAAGTTTTGTTATAGAATTAAAATAAAAATTTCATACTAAACATGAGAATTGATTAAAAAAAAAAAAAAAAGAAAAAGAAAAACATCAATAGAATAAAATTTTTGTAAAATTGTTGGTTCTAAATAAGAAAAGTATGAAATAATTGAGAATGTTTTTTTATGGGAAAAGTATAAAGAAAGTACATGATTTCATTGATTTCTTATTTTATAATTTTTTATTTTTAAGTTTAATGGTTCAATTTTTATCAAAAGTATATTTCAATGTAATCGCACTGTAAACCATTAATAAATAGTAATAATTTAAGATGACTGTTGTATATTGAACCACATATACTAAGTGAAAATAAAAAAAAAATTGTATGTTAAGTTTTATATACAATTATATTATATTTTCTGATGAAAATTGTAGTGTCGTACCACTTTGATATAAATTTAACTTAGAAACCACATAGCACTTTTTTTTAACTTTGCCTTTTCTTTTAATATCAAGCCATGTGTTTTTGGGGTTTTGACAGGAAAACAATCCAAGAAGAGGAAATACTGATGATAGAAGTGAAGCCAGGATGGAAAAAAAGAACAAAGATCACATTTGAAGGAATGGGAAACGAGAGACCTGGAACTTGCCCAGCTGACATAACTTTTGTTATTGCTGAGAAAAAGCATCCTCTATTTCGGAGAGAAGGAGATGACTTGAAGATAATAATAGAAATCCCCTTATTCAAAGCTCTCACAGGCTGTGAAATTTCAATCCCTTTGCTGGGTGGTGAGAACATGCCTTTGATGATTGATGATATTATTTACCCTGGATATGAGAAGATCATCCAAGGAGAAGGTATGCCAATTACAAAACAGCACGGAAAGAGAGGAAATTTAAAAGTCACCTTCCTTGTTGATTTCCCAACAGAACTAACAGATGAACAGCGATCTGATATTCTTAGTATTTTAGAGGATTCTTCTTGAATCCTTTTTTCAGTTTTCTGAAGGAATTTCCTCTGTTTTGTGCTTGCAATTCTCTTTTCATAGCACTTAAAGCACTCAAATACAGAACATTACTGCATAATTAGAAGCATAATTCCCAAGGTATTATCAGAATGAATCACAAAATGCTCCTTCTTTGGATTTCTCTTCCATGTTGGGCAATGGGGAATCCAATTTCAAAGCTAAAACAAAATAACATAGGTCTATATAATCTCAAATTTCTACACAGAACCAGCACTCACAAAGATATCAAATACTTGCGCCACATTCCACTCCATTGCCCTTGTTGCAGCTGATCAATCTTTGATCCGATGTAAATTGTACAAGAAATATAATTTACACACATTGATTATCTTAAACTTAAATAAAGGACAAGTACATATTCTTCTCAAACCTTACCCCAGCCAAGCACTGCTCGGATAATGTTCCGTTTACCACTAACTATTAAAGCCTTCATTATTCTTAGCTTCCCAGGGGTATATGGCGGATACCTTATAGCTACATCACCAGCAAAGCCTCGATATAAGACTGCTTTCTTATGGCTAAAAGCATCAAAAGAAAACTTTCCATGGTATGCACCCATTCCACTCTCCCCAACACCTCCAAATGGTAGGGTATGAACTGCAAGCTGCATCAAGTACATATTATGTTCAGATATTAACCAGTATTAAAATTTGTGGTATTAAATCTGCAAATTACAAGGACACATTGCACGTATGTATTGGACTATAAAAGCATGATAGATGGAGCTTGGGAAAAAACCTAAATGAATGTCCATGTTAGCCCAACATGAATAAGTACATAAATCTGCAATAAAACCTTCAACCATTACAACTTTCAATAAGTAAGGGGCAATATGCTATACAATGCTGACTCAGGTTATCAGGCAACTAGCAATTGCATGTGGAAATGTTTAGAATATTTCATCTCCTGCCTTTAATTTGTAGGAATAAGGCATCTGTTTGAGTACAAGAAATCTAGCTGCTTGTCGATTAGAATAAGAATCATGTATTGCTTACCACCACTATCAATGCAAAATGAATGCTATGTTATTCCAGGGTAATTTACTATTTACTCCATGTTCCGTTATTAACACTTCAATCCATGTTTCCATAACTATTATTAACACTTCGTCCTATGTATTTTGGGAAGTAGATAATTTAGTCCCTCGCTTTTGCTTCTGTTATACACTTTACTCCTGCCCATTTTGGCTATTAGTATTTTGGGAAATAAACGATTTAGTTCCTCAAGGTAATCACTATTTAATCTATGGATATTGCAATTATTTACAATTCCATTTCTCAGTTTTGAGATTATTTACAGTCTCAATCTTTTTTCTCTAGATAGTAAATGCTAAAATAGATGGAAGTACCTAAGTGTGTGAGGAAGCAAAACTAATAGACTGAATAATCTATTCTCCAAAATATAATAACCAAAGCGTTAATTATAATATAACATGTGAACTAAATAATAAATTACCCTAATTTTTCAAAATTTACTTTTTGGATAGTAACTATTTTCCTTCTCAAAGGCATCTACTACTCTCACTGACACTTACTGCTCTTGCATTCATGTGATTCTAGTCAGTTTTTTTACACTGACATTGTTTTTCCACAACGAGTAAAATGTATTGTAGGCTTCCACCAGCATAGTTTTATCTTCCCAAAGAACTCCCAAACTAAGAACAAGTTTCCGCACAAATTATTCACCGAACCCCAATCAAACCATTGAATGCACTTGAATAATGACTCAACAGCCAAAATGAGAACGTGTACGCAAAATTTATATCATGGTAATATGTATTATCTCAACTTTGTGTAAGCCACAACCATGTAATGTGCATATATAAATTATGAATGTTATACATGCATGCATATGTGTGCAGCTAGCTGCTACAAGATCAAGAACGAATAATTACATGCACTGTAGTGTCATTGATGACTATACCCCCGGCAGAGACGGACATCACAAAATGTTCCTTGAGTTTCTTGTTATTGGTGAATAAATAAGCTGCAAGTGGCTTTGATCCTGCGTTTATCAAATCAAAACTCTC
This sequence comes from Manihot esculenta, assembly GCF_001659605.2. NCBI lineage: Eukaryota > Viridiplantae > Streptophyta > Magnoliopsida > Malpighiales > Euphorbiaceae > Manihot > Manihot esculenta. The sequence goes on along the minus strand of NC_035162.2, from coordinate 12,951,559 downwards.
TTCGATTTTGTTGACCTGTTCCAAACCAAAAGAAAAATAAATAAATAAATAAAAAATCATAACTATACGTTGTCATATATACGAAATCAGTGAAAGGCCATGGAACAAATTTCTATGAAAAAAATAATCACTGCTTGCCAGAAAAATAGCAGCAGAAAATTCCTGAAATGAAATGATACTTCTATTTTTAGGATTTTGTAAGTACCATTATTTTGGCATCACTTGTGCCTGATGTGAAGAGAACCTACTGCACCAAAGTTCCAGGAGTTTTGGTTTAAATGCTCCCTCTATCCCACAAAAATAAGCTTTTTTCCCCTTTTCATTCACCCCAAATTATAAATCACTTTCTTTTTGAGACAGTAATTTATTGATTAGCTTTCTAATATAAAATTTATTGCTTTATATATATTAAATATATTTTTTTAATCCATGTGAAAATAACTATAGGTCTATCTTTGTAGAATGGAGCAAGTATCATTTTCTCTATAATTGCAACCCAACAAAGAACACAGACACAGAAAGTTAACTGAAGTGGATGTATTGGTTGTTACCAAGATAATAGGAAGCAAGGGACCAAATATCTCCTCATTCATTATCAAAGAGTCCAGTGGGACATCCAGCAAGATGGTGGGAGCAATTTTCCTGCCATTGAGAGAAAGAAGCATTTATAGATGAGAAGAACATTGCATCCAGCAAAACCATGAACCGAGAAATGTCCAGATACTCCATAGAACTTACAGGTTTTCTTTGTCTCTTTCACCTCCGTAGACAATCTTACCAGAAACCTTATCCTCATCCAGGAGCTTAGTCAATCGAGCAAAATGGTTGGAATTCACAATTCGGGACAAGCCTTTTGATTCCAACGGATTCTTCCCATAAAACCTCTCCAATTCTATTTTAAGGGTATCCACCTGGATGAGAAAAGGAATTAAATATAAACTAATTGAACATAAACTTGGGAGAAAATGAAAAGCAAAAAAATTGGAATGATATTTTAATGGCAATCCACTTTACGAGTTTTGAAGCATAATCCTTTGTTGTTATAATGTAATCAGGAGAAATGCATGCTTGTCCATTGTTACATCCCCACTTTCCTGCAATTATCCGCCTAGTTGCAACCTTGGAGATAAAGATTAAAAATGTCTCAGAAACACATGAAAATTAGTTATGGTGCCATAATTAAAAGAACATAACAAGATGCTGATTATTGATCAAAGCACATGCATGCATGGAACAAAGAGAAGATCTCTTGCCTGTATATTGATGCCTGCATCAATGACAACAGGAGATTTTCCCCCAAGCTCCAAAAGAACTGGTGTCAAGTGCTTTGCAGCAGCAGTCATCACGATACGTGCCACTCTGCCATTGCCTGCAAGTCAAGTAAAATTTGTTCAATTGTTCACTGAATGAAGGCTGAAGTAAGAAAACCATCAGACAAGTTCAATATCATGGTCTTAAATAACGACTACTATGCAAGCAACAGCCATTATATTTAGGTTTTCTCAAAAGCCATTACCTTTACCACTACTATTTAAAGGCAGGAAATTAGCCGCTAATGCAATGGCCATTACGTAAGGGTAACAACTATTATTTACTTCTAAGTAAATGTAACCGCGGTCAAGTCAATAATGCAAATAAAAGGCAAGTGAGGGCAGCAATGTTTTTCACGTTTTTCTACTTTGTTTTCCATGGTTTGCATGTTCAGTTACTCCGATCATTCTCTCAAATTCCACTCAAACTGCTTAAACCTCACTTACTTAAGCTAAGATTATGATCATTATCAATACCTTTTTTGGGTATAGTATAACATTTTACGACATCTAATTTTGCGTATTTCAAGCTTTGCCTTTGGATAGTCGCCCCCATCTCTCCAATCTCATTTCTTCTTCTTTTTTTTTCCCATTGTTTTACTTCATTTATTTTTGTGTTTTTTTTTATTATTTATTTTAAGTAACATCATTTGTTAATGTGCTTCTGGTGCTGGTGGTCCTCTTCAAGTGGTTACCTAACGCAGTCAAGTCATGGATTATATTCCCAACCACAACTTTAACAGCTCCGGCTATGAGCTTAATAGCCGACTGCATCATTATCAGATAATACTCGTTTAAATTCATGGACCTGACCAACAAAAAATATTGATAAGAGCATGCGCCGTGGAGCAGGTAGCAAGAAAGGGCCGAGTGCAGAAGAGAAAGTCAAGGATATGTGGAAAGTATTTTCTAGAAGATCAAAAATGGAATTGCATGAGCTGGCAGGAATTCCATTACACCAGAATGCAGAAAACCTGGGAAGAAGGCACCTCAACTTCTTATATATATATATATATAACTGAGAAGGGTAGGGGACCATGAGAAAAACCTGTAATTACTTTTTGTTTATTAGGAAGCAGAGTATTTTCTCTGCTGGGGAGAAAGTATATTTCTCTTGACCTTGTTGAGCAATTGTCATCAGTAATACAAGGTTCCCTTCACTGGTGCTTTCTCTTAAGTGTTTTTGATTGTTTGTGTGTTTGACATTCCTTACTCTATCAAACAACAAGTCATGAATTTTATCACCAAATACATGTAAGGAGCAGAATTTTGTCCAAGTAGCTTTCTTTGAAGGCGAGTTGGCCCTTGACTTACCACCATGGCCAACTCACCCTCACGTGGGTAACATTTTTTCTCTGCCCTCTGGTATGGAAATATTTTTCTCAAATTCACCTATTTAGAAAAAAAAAAAGCTCTTGAATGTTATTATCTATAAAATAATAATTCAACGACTTTGAATTATATCACAATGGTAAGATAAATAAATTAACGAGTAAGAACCTGTATAAAATAATAAACTAATGAGTAAGAACCTGTATAAAATATTTTGTCCCACTTTTGCTCCAGCAAGGCCGAAGTTTCAGCAACAGACCCCTCAATAACCCTTATGGAAGAGTTATCCAAATATTTCATAACTAATTTTGCAAGCAATGAGGATGTGGCTGGAGCAATTTCTGATGGTTTTAAGACCATAGCATTACCAGCTGCAATAGCTCCAACAAGAGGATCAAGCGACAACACTACAAAAGCGACAATGAGATTTCAGTATTATAACTTTTAATAAAATATATATATCTATAAGAATGGAGGAAATAACATATAGAAAATAGTCACAGGATATCAACGTACAAAAAGGATAATTCCATGCAGAAATTATCAATACAACACCTAAAGGTTCTGACAAAATTCCAGCCGATGCAGGAAAAACGGCCAATGGGGTATTTGCCTACAATAAAACCAGAATTTAATTGAAGCCTGCAATGACCGTAAGGATGATAACATAATGACAGTATTCACAGTGGGAAACTATTTAAAGAGGATATGGATGATGGGGAACCGAGAAAAGCTCTACCTTTTCTGGCACAATCCAATGTTTCAGTTCCTTAAGCGCCACTCTGCATGAGTTCTTCAGCATTGCTATCTGCACAACAAATTTATAAAAACATACACAGACGCAAGCACACAAGAATGCATGCACACTACACGACATCAGTTAAGTTTGCTCACCAAAGAATTATATCAGAAAACAAGAATGGCTATCCTACCAATATATACCATGAGTGCTTGAACGCCAGCTTACATGTTATCAAATACTCCAGTTGAGAATGTTCAGTAAGTTTTGCAATCTCAATTGGTAACAGTGGACCCTAGGACCGAGCTCAAAATTTAATTGCGATTGCAACTGTATAAACTAAAAGAAACAACATTGAATTGCACAAGGTGTCAATACATCAGAAAATCTAAGAGAACTTGTAAATAGCAAACCAAGTGCAAGCCTCTACAATTAACAAATGCAAACCACAAACATCTGGTTGAGACATTCGTTCAATTTTCAAAGATGTAACAACTGACTCTATGTTCATGATGAATATGGTAGGTGTTAAAACTAAATTCTTCGCCAATTCAAAGAAATCAACGATTTCCTCTGTTTTTTCTCCCACTGTAACCCCTTATTTTTCATAATTATTTTTTTTTTTTACAATTTTGAATATCTGGAATCCCCATGTTTCCATAAGGGCTTTCCTTTAAGGTCATTCTACTAACTAGCATTACTATTTAAAAATATATTACTTTCCCATCACCAAAAAAAGAAAAAAGAAAGACATTCTCTTTCCTAGTTACTAGCTCCAAAATTATGCATTGACCAGCTACAAATAAGTCTCAATAACTTCCACAGCAAATTTCAATTTCAAGTTTGTTAGCATGTTCATGATAAGAAAAAGAGTTACAAAGGATATTCATCTAATTAGAGAATTGTAACCCAGTTAAATAGGAGATTAAAATAGTAATAGTAAAAAGGAGAGGGAAAGAGTTTCAGATCCTTCCTTAATAGTAAACACGATTGGCCTTGTTCATGCAATCTGACAAATTAACTTTACAATTAATGATCAGTATTTTACTACAGCAAATATAAATTCCCATTTGAAATTAAATTATAAAATGATTTCCAAACCAAAGATTGGAATAGTAGGAGAGTGACCTATCATATTCATGCAAAATTGAAGTTTCCTACGGGAAAATTCTTTGCTCATGTATTTTCCACACATACCCCACGCATTGACATTGGCTATGGCAATAAACTAAAACGCCAGGGACCTGCATGTCAACTATTTGGCCACATGTACCAAGAATCACTGAGGCAGAAGCGAAGCCTATTCCTGGACAAGTTAATAAATGCCAGTATTGTTTCTCCCAACCCTCTGCAAGTGAAGACTTGAGACGACCAAGCACCCGTAGAACACAATTTTAATTATTCCTCAACAGTACCACGTCAGAACACATTAATATTCACATGAAATTGAACAAAAAGATGATCAAAATGTTATCCAATTCAAAAGTAAACGTATTAAATCAAACTAAAAGAATGTAAAGGAATTATGTCATAACCAAGCAGAGGCGACAGGATTGGAAATCCAACCAAACCAGGCAGCCGAAGATTTTCATTAATTGTTAAGCTACAAAGAGTCAATTTCCAGTACTCAAATTAAACACCAAAAGAAATTAAAAAAAAAAGGTTAAATTCTTTACATCAATCATCTTGGTCACTGAAATACAATCATATTTCACTCCTGACAGCTATTGACCAACAAAAACAACTACACAGCATAGCTAGAAGAAGAAGGAGAATTTCAAAACGTATATTAAAAAGAAGAAAACAAAAATCTACGTATATATGCAGTATCGGTGAGATAGTGACCTCATAAACGATGGATTCGAATTCAGGCTTGGAAAGATCCTGGCGAAGCGCGTCGGCGATCTCTTTTTCATTCTCGTCACACAATTTTACCAGACATTTCAACTGAGTGACTCTCCATTCATAGCTCCGAGTCTTACCCGAAGCACAAGTGTCTCTCAGCTCCTTCACCAAAGCACTTGCTGCTTCCATATCGAACACAGTCTTCTCCTCCTCGCTCCCAGCCATTTCACTACCTCAAATTCGATAAAAACGACTGTAACCGTATACTGTAGATATATACAGAGAGAGGGAGAGCGAGAGATATTGAGAAAATGGTGTTTTTGTTGCTGGCGTACGTTCGATTAGATGGCTGGACGTTTTGTAGTGTAGTGGCCTTTTAGCATTGGATAAAAGGAGCTGTTTGGATAGAAATGGATTAGAGTGATTAGATAGGATGGATTTGAAGGGAAGGGAAATGGCAGAATTGAGAAAAACGCTATAGACGTTAGAGAAAGAAAGGGAAAGGAACTGAGAGGTGGGCAGTGTCGTCCTCACATATGTAACGACGTACAGCCGTGCAACGGTGCAACGCTACAATCAGCGACGCCAGGTGTAACCTGTTTTGCACTTTCGTGCTTTTGACGTCTCCGAGACATAGCAAAGCTTTTTCACGCGATGCTGATGCTAATACAAACGACAGCTATTGGAGTAGTCAACTCCAGTTCTCCTTTTCGGATACTTGGATAATGTTTGCCTTGCTATAAAAATAATTTATAATCTTTTTTGGCAATGATTATTTTAAAATAAAAAATTAAGATATTTTTTATAAAAACATACAAGATTTTAATTTTTCTTAAATAAGTTTTTTTTAATATTAATACAACACCACAATTATTTAAAATAGAAAGTGGATTGTCCACAAAATTATATAGTAAAAATCTAATAAATTAATATACAGTCTTATTTATAAAAAGGAAGATCTGGGTGTTTCAAGTTAGTTATAAAAAGGAAGTCTCCGAAGATACTTCAAAAATTGGGACAGAGGTAATCTAGATGCAGTCCGAAGGGAAGGACAGGTTCGAGAAAAAGGAGCTATCAGACGATATTCCAAAGGACTCTGGCTGGAAGCTGAAATGGATTGCTCAAAGGTGCCAGGAAGGACGAGAAGGAGATAAAAAGATGAGCCAAAAGCCGAAGAAGTAAGTATATGAGGGAGACTACAAAAGTTACTTAGTCTCCCAATGAAGGAATGACAGAGGTAAGTATAAGAATTATAACCTACTGAATGACTCACAGACAGATATTTTGGTATAGATCAGGAAAAATAACAAGGAAGTTAGATGGCCTCCTAAACTCAATCCTAAAAAAGCTAAAAGGCGATATAAGACCAAGTATCATCATTTTTATGAAGACTACGGACATACAACGAAGGAGTGTCGGCAGCTGAAAGACGGGATCGAGAGATTAATAAGAAATGGCACACTTTGGAAGTTCATCAGAAAGAGTAGAAAAAATAGGAGGTCTGAGCTCGAGATAACAATTCCAGAAACCACCCCTGACAGTGAACCTGTGGGGATTATTCATGAAATTGTAGGAGGACCGAGTGTTAATAGGGATAGCAATAAGGAGAGTGTCACAGATGTTCAGCTTTTGGATCAAACTCCGAGTTTTGAAATTGATCAAGTCAGATGACCGAGCCTTTTATTTTATTCTTAGAAAAATGTTTGTGATTTATGGAAATATTATAAAATTAGGATGCATTCTTCAAGTTTCTTTTTTGATAGAAAAAATAGAAACGTTGGATGGATGAAAGTGTGGAGATAAAAACAATTGCCACAAGACGAGTTCTGCTAGGCTATCCGAGTGTTAGTCCCACTAAAAGGCCACAAAGCCATTCGAGCGTTAGTCCCGCATAATAAGGCATCTCATTTGCAGGTCACAAGGCAACTTTAATCAGGCTGTAATCCAAGCGTTGGATCATGAAAACATAAACAAATTCACAAAAGGCTATAAGGTCATCCGGGCATTAGTCCCGCATAATAAGATATCTCATGCTAGGCCATAAGGCAACTTCAGTCAGGCCATAATCCGGGCATTGAAACGTGAAAACATAAACAAATTCATAAAAGGCTACAAGAATGTTCGGGTGTTAGTCCTACTTAACAAGACATCTCATATTAAGCCAAAGACAACTTCGACCAGGTCATAATCTGGGCATTGGACCGCGAAAACAAAAATAAACACATAAAAGACCATAAGGCAATCGCCAGACCATTCGAGCGTTAGACCTACTAAAACAAAGGTCATAAGGCAATTGTCAAGCCATCTGAGCATTGGACCACTAAACAAAGGTTTCAAGGCCATAAGTCAGGAATCCACTAGGTTCCATTAAAATAAAGTCATAAGTCGAGAATCTGTCAGGCTAGAAGACCGAGTATTAGACCCACTAATCAACGCATCTCATGACAGGCCATAAGATAAGTTATACCAGGCTGACCACTGTGTGCTAGCCCCACTTCACAAAAAGATTCTAAGACATTTCATGCTAGACCACAAGGCGAAAATGCACCAAGCCGACCGACCGGGTGTTAGCCCCACTTCACAAGATATTTCTAAAGGTATTTCATATCCAAGCCAAAAGGTGGGAATACACCAGGTCGACTGAAAGCCCGTTAGGATTGAAAAAAGCCAAGGAGCTCACACAGGCTAGAGAATACTCAGGGTCGGGCTAGAAAAACGCACAGAAGCCTGTTAAGGCTAGAAAAGGCCAAGAAGCTCTTAAGGGTTAGAAAAATGGTTGAAAGCTTGTCAAGGCTGTAAAATATCCCGAAGCTCGATAGGGCTGGAAAAGGTTAAAGAGCTCGCAAGGATTAGAAAATGTCAGGAAGCTCATTAGGGCTTAAAAATGTGTGAAAGCTCTCGTCAGGGCTAAAAAAATGCATGGAAGCCCGTTAAGACTGGAAAAGGCCAAAGAGCTCCCAAGGCCTAAAAAAATGCCCGGAAGTTTGTCAAGGCTGAAAAATGCGTAAAAGCTCATCAGGGCTGAAAAAATGAGCAGAAGCTAGAGCGAAAGGAGCTCGCAAGGGCTAGAAAATGCTCAGAAACTCATCAAGACGAAAAAAATACCCGGAAGCTCGGTAGGACTAGAAAAGGGCAAGGAGCTCGCAAGGACTAGAAAATGATTAGAAGCTCATCAGAACATAAAAATACGTGAAAGCTTGTCAGGGCTAGAAAAATATCCGAAAGCTCAAGCGAAAGGAGCTCGCAAGGGCTAGAAAATATTTGGAAGCCCATCAGGGTTGTAAAATGTACGGAAGCCTGCTAGGGCTGGAAAAGGCCAAGGAGCTTGCAAGGGCTGGAAAATGTCTGGAAGTCCGTTAAGGCCAAAGAATGCCCGAAAGATCGATAGGGCTGAAAAATGCCCGAATGATCCCCAAGGCTGGGTGGTGCTAGAGAGAGCCTAGAAACTCGTCAATGCATTACTATATCACTTGGATCAATTTTTCCTAGACAAGATCTTGGATTTGATTGGTCGACAGGGCAAGTAAGAAGAAAGTAAGGACATCATATGCTCAGCCCGGACAAACAAGTCACATGCTCCAGATTATGAAGACAAATGTCACATTCGAATCTAAAGAATCGAAAACCAGCAGGAGGACCTCTAATGTTATATAATAATCACTCAAAATAAGCAGTAAACTGTCACCATAAGACAGTGTCATATGGCAAGAATTTGATAAACCAATGCATGATCCCACCTGTAGAAAGGAAGATCCGGGCACTTCAAGTCGGTTTCAGGACAGATCGACCTCAGGTTGAACAGACTTGCCCTCTCAACTTCAGGCGAGACTCCATAAAAAAGTTATTGTTAACAGCTACAATCCAGCAAATCCTCTTCACTCCTATGATCATGGGATTCCCGATCAATTAGTCGATAAAAATTCCTTACCAACGAGTTGGCTACATTATTGTCAAATTATCAAGAAAATGTTATATTTATCCTCACTTTTTTACAGTGTATATGGGAAACGATTACAGAAATAAAGATACGTAATTTTTTTGCGCAAATACTCTCAAGTTCTTCAATCACTATTTTCTCCAGTTTACTGATTTGAATATTGAAGTGACTGTCGTGAGCACACACCACCTCGCTTCCTCTACGTTATAGGATTAACCAATCACAACAGAGTTCCATTCAAGCCGCATCATCATTTTGGTTTCAGCAACATTTAATATAAAAAGAATTAAATTTTTTATTTTAAATAAAATAAATTATTAAAAAATAAATCAATTAAATTGTACGAAAACCTTAATTTAAAAGAGAGAATATGTTTTAGACTTATAATATTATATTTGAATGAGAGGGAAATAAAAGGACTTTTATGTGGTTGTTGTACCTCCTCTTCCTTTTCTCTATTTTTCAGTCCTCCCTTTCTCTATTTTTCAGCTTTCCCCTCTGCCCAACCGGCCTTTAGTTTCTGTGAACAGGGCAGAGGAGACTGTTTGCTCTCTTCACCCTAAATGGAATGTGCATAAATAATGACAATTTTATTTTGCGGTTTCCATTTAATTATTTAATATTTTAATTTTAATTTGATTCAATTTTTGCGCATTGGTTCCGTTTGGATTTTTATTTTTGAAACAACTTTATTTTAAAAAATCATATCTAAATTATCATTTTATAAAACTTTTAAACTCAAAACAATACCCGCAACCAATTTTGGAAATGATATCACCAGTCCTAATTGCTATAAATTTACTTTTCTTGCCAAATTGCTATAAATTTACTTTTCTTGCCAAATTTTCTAAATCCAATACTCCTATTGGCCTCCACAATAGTCGATTGGTTTTAACTTTCTATTTTTCATTCGATCAAGGATAACTTTAAAGATGACTTCCTTTGGACTTGCGAGAGCTCAAAATTAAAGGGTAACACACTCTCCCACTCAATCTCACGTTGCCTTCATCGCGCATCCAAGACAACTTTGCACCTTCAATCTCCATGGTCTTCTCTTCCATAGTGGTAAAAGGATCGAATCCACAGTGAATTAATACTTATCTATTTTCCTTATCAAGACCAAGTAAAGAAACTGAAAGTAAAATAAAATGGAGGTTTTGAGATTGATGAATTGAAGTAGAATTGAAAGCTCTAAAGGAAAGCAAATAATCAAAGTAAAGAATATTCAAATATGAGAAAAGCTCTAGTTGAAGAATTGGATCCACTTCAGTTGTTGGGATTGATCATTGACACAAAGATTCCTTTATTTGATTCAATAAATTAGTTATGGAGGTGGAAGACGCTTCTCACCACCGTATCCCTCCTTAAGCATAAATCAATTAGGAAACGTCATCTAATTAATTACTAATTAACAAGTTGCCAAGGAACGTCTTTGGACCTTTGGCATCTAACAACTGTTAATTGCATTAAGAAATAGAGAGACCTAATTCTAGCTACCCAAACGTATAGTGATATTGCTAAATCATGCAATTTCCTTAGTTTTTACACCAAGAGTTACTTGTGTTTGAATAATCCAAGCAATTACGGACTTAAAACTATCCAAACTAACAAATTATTACTTTGCAATCAAGAATCAATGGGCCCTATTGATCTAAATAACAAAACAACAATGGAATTAAGCATGAAATTGCATAAATATTGATAAACAAAGGATAAACATAATATGTTCATATCTCCCAATCCATAAAACAACCAAAGTTTCACCTAATCTTCAACTAGAAAAAAGAGGTTTCAGCTGTTAGTGTATATGCCCTAAGCCATTATCTTGGACCTTTTTGTATGTCATTTTGGTTATTAATAAAAGAGATTTTTATCATTATTATTTGTTTGCATGTTACATAATAATGATTATCATCCCTGGTTACTTATTATTATGTTGATAATAATAAAATATAATTGGTATGATTATTGATTGATAATCATGAGATGATTATGTATATGTTGATATAATTCAATAATCATAAATACTTGTTAGAGAACAAAGTATTGAATGGACCCGCATTGAGATCACTATATGGGTCATTGTCATAAGTGAATCTCAAAGTAGTTATGTCTTAATCCTTTGACTTGAGATTGTCATAGTTTCCAACGTAAGGACTATTATGTTTTGACATAACCAAACGATGTCTTTAATTGGACAATCATAAAAGTTATGATTGAGCATAATAGAAATTATGTAGAAGATAATGAACAATCAAGATAGGATTTGTCCCTCTCTATGAGAGAGATATCTTCTGGGCCCCTCGATAAGTGAGACTGAGAAATGCATGGCCGTGCTCAAATGAATTGATAGTGTGATCAATATCATTTGAATTTATCAGTCTACTTAGAGATCGAGAAATCATAAGTTTGAACATTATAAGTTTGACATTGACCATGACTTATGTTCAAACTAGATATCGTGTGACAAAGGGATTAATTCATGTTCTATTTATTAGGCTTTATTGGACTATTGATCCTCATATTAGTTGGGTAGTCATAATGTCTTGCTAGAGGCCACTTATAACTTATGGGTCTTGTGGGACTGGGCCTATTGCCAATTAATGTGAGCCTATTGGGTCACACACAAAAGAACGTTGTTGATGTGCTATGTCATATTAATGGGCTAAAAGCCCAAAGCCCATTAATATAATTAATAATAATAATAAAGTGCTATTATTATTAATTATTTATTATTATGAGATAATAATATTTAAAAGATCTGCAGTCTATCTGTAAGTGTTGTAGATAAAGGACTCTATCACATAAGATATTTGAGTATCTGCGAGATTGTGATAGTGGATTCTGAGCACAACTCTTTTAGGAAAAGAGTTGGTGGAAAACAAAAGACTGAAATATATAAATACTCCTACTACGAATTATGGGGGTTGACGACGATGTTTTGAAAAAAAAAACTCAGTCTAATAGCTGCAGATTGTGGAGCACATAATCTATCCATCTTTGAGAGAGCTAGCACTCTAGAAGAATAGAAGACGTTCGTGTGGATACCATAGAGGGTGTTCGTTTGAAAAAGCAGCACCATCAGTCCAACATTGTATCTTCTCAACGAGATTAACAGGTTAGTCTCATATCCATCTTTAGAATTAAACGAAGCACTCGGATTCTGGAAAAGGAAATCAGAGAAATTTTATTTTTTCGCTGCGCCTTTGGGTTGCAATAATCTCGGGATTTCCTAACATCAGCCACTCATGACTGAAACAAAACACAAAATAAAAGAAAGAGAAGAAGAAGAGGAACCGTCGGCTTAACTTTAGAGAGGCGTGCAGCTTGCAATCCGAAGCTTGGAGAAAAAGGGATGGCGTGCAGCTCCTTGTGATCTTTTATAGTTGAAAGTGTTGCCCTAGGTTTCCTTGTGATGGCTTTTGAATTTTGAATTTTAAATGTCCTCTTTTGAATTTTGAATTTTGAATTCTTGGGAGGCAAGTGCATCTTCTTGAGATTTTGCTTCTTGAATAAGCTAAATTGAATGTTGAGGTGTCTTCACATTTTTAATAAGGGAAAGACTTCTTGAAGATTTAAAATTTGAATTTCAAATTACTTTGTTGTCTGCACTTTCTTTATTTATCTTCACTTTAGTTGTAACTTGGTTTGGGCAAACCATGCTTGTTCTCCTTTATCCTCTTTTAGGCAGTTTTAAGAGCATTTTCATCAAATTACCTCTTTACTCCGTTTTCTACAAAATAAGATTAAAACCATAGAATTAGGCAGAAAATGTGTAAATTAACATTAATAACAACATGATAAATGGATCTAAATTTGGTCTGATTAGTAGAATTGCTTCTTAAATTCACTAGCCAACTTATCCATGGTGGCATTGAGGACACCTTGCACTTTATCACGAAACTCATCCATCCCATTGTTGAGCTCCTCCACGAGGCGAGTGTCTGCCAGGATCATGACTGGGTATTAGTCCTATTAATGTAATTATCCAAGTTATTTAAGTTTTATTTGAAGATTGATCTGTGAAAATAACTGGAGAGAGTTTTGGTTATATTTATTCTTGGTCAAGTAATGACTCTACAAATACTTGGTAAAGATAAAGACAAGATGGAAGAAAAACTTTTTCATTAAAAAGAAATATTACTAGGCAGGAGGGACATCATCAGTCGCATGCTCCCGAGCTTTTATTACAGTATCAGCTATAGTTATTACATTCTCATCGGAAGTCGGGTTAGAGGGATTCCCTTTAGCTGGGCTCTCTTCATCCTACCCATCCTTATCTTCCTCCTCCTCATCTGGGAAGATGTCGTCAATCCAGGAGAAGTCTTCCGCAGGAAATCGCCTGGTAAGCTCCTTCTTTGTAGAGTCTTGACCTTGGACAAATATCTCCCTGCCCCGGGCCACCATCTCCTGAATCTCAGCCTCTAGTTCAGCTACCCTGTCTGTAGTGGCCCAGTTTTCTTGAGCTTGAGACTGCATCACCTGGACTTACCGTTGAAGATCGACCACTTGATCCTCAGCAGTCTTGGCACGAGCCTCAACTGTGGCTTTTGCAGCGTGAGCCTCATCAAGGTCTACCTGGAGTTTATCTCCAGACTCTAAGGTCTTTTTCATCATACTCTCTACCTCCGTGGCCCGAACCTTTAGTCTCAAGCACTCCTCTTAGAGGTGGTTTTTGTCCATCTCCTGTGCCCCAAACTCTTGCCTCAAAGCCTTGTCCCTTTCCTTGGCCATGTATGCGCACAAGGCACTCTCCATTGCAGAGTGGATGATGTTGTCGTAGAGATCATCTGTCTCAATCGTGTTCAAGTGATGATGATATCCAAGCCTTAGGGCATTCTTAATTATGAGGATTGACAGTCGGGGTTCCTTCAGAAGCAAGGTTGTCCAAGTTAGTGCCATCGCTAGGTTTTGAATGCCCCGAGGCCATATGGCCTTAGTTCCAGCCTCTTCTTGCAAGGGCTTAATTTGGATAGGGGCTAGAGAAGGAGTTCCCCTTGAAAAAACTCGGGTTGAGTGGGGGGCTGGTTCCTCAGTTGCAGGTGGAGGGGGAGGAGGAAGCCTAATGATCTCCTCTACTCGGCGAGCCCGTATAGGAGGTGGGCCAGATGTTCTAGCAACAGCTTTGCTTTTACAAGCAGCACGTACCGCTTCAGCGAACTTGTTCTTCCCTTTACTAGCCATACTTGCATAGAGCAAAGTGAGTAAGTAAGATAGTTTAAAGGATAACAAAATTGGAAAGGAAAAATACCCTGCTTGGTAGTGTAGGGAGCACTTTCCTGAGGGTTTTCAAGATTGGGCAATTGAGGGGCTCGAGCTTGTTCTGCCTGGTATTGACTTTGCCAAGACAAAATGGTGTTCCTCACCGCCACGTTGATGTCTACCCTCTAGGTCGAGGCCATCCTCTGGAGAAAGTCCAAAGCCTCTTCCTCGTCCCGCCGTGGCTGGACCCCATCCTTCCTGAGCTTCACATGTAGACTCTCGCCAGTCTGGAGCCGCCTAAAACCCCCGGATACCCTGTGGCACAAAATAAAGAACTTGTTTTTTCAATGTTTCAAGGACGAGTGTATCCGACCAAAAAGAGTCTGGCGCTTTTTCCTGCTGAAGAACAAGAATTCTTCATTCTTTCGGGTACCTTATTGGTACAATTGGGAGAAGAGCGCAACACTTGGTTCAATATTGTTATTGAAATAGAGGAAGTAAAAAGCTACCAGAATCCTCTAACTATTGGGATGCAGTTGGGCAACTGTAAACTTATGAAAATAGAGGCTTCAATGAAAAATGGGTCTATCGAAAATTGAAGACTTGCCTTCAGTTGCTCTTCATAAACCATAATGGTATCCTCCACAAGGATTTGGTCGTCCACACAAATGCGCGGGTTTAGAGCATGAACTAGAAAAGTTCTTGGGAAATCTGGTAATGATAATATAGGCGATCTACATCCTTTTCTATTAACACAGATGAAATATGGTTCACAAGAGACTGTCGTTATCGTGAATTGCCCTTAGCAGAACGATAGAAGCAGGTGTGTGGATGGGGCTATCGGAAGAGGAATCTAAAGTGGAGCTTCCGCCAGAAAAGGATGACAATAGATGTTCATCTTAGGAAGTGTCGAAAAGAAATAGAAATTACCTTAAGAGAATGCAAGAGTAGGAGACTAGGTGATCGAGTCTTTTTCAAAGAACAAAGAGTAGTTGAGAGTAAAAGTGGTAATCCGAGAAGAAGAATGGTTTTTATACAGGTTGTTTCGGCGGCTTGTGTAAATACGGCTCAAGAAGCAAGACAATCATCATTTATGTCCAGAAACAGGTGAAGAGACGTGGGTATGAAGAGTCAATCCGAGCATGCCGCGTGTCTAAGATCATGAAGATAAGTTTAATTTTCGAATTTGAAGAGTTGAATATTAGTGGGAGGACCTCTGATACGACATAACAATCGTCCAAAGTAAACTATAAGTTGTCATCATAGAACAGTTTACGTAGTCTGATAAGCTGACATGTAGTTGAAGACCAGAACACTGTAACATTCGGTACTCCGCCAAGACTCTCTCCCTTCTGAGCTGGTCAAAACCTTTATGGAACAAAGTTACTATTAGAGGATATAATCTAGCAGATCCTCATCATGCCTATAATCACAGGATCTCTTATCTACTAGCCGATACCAATGGGATTTTCAGGAGATTCGATAATTAACTCTATCTTTTTATAGTATAAAAGTAAATATGTACAGAGATCAAAGTATGCATCCTTACACACTCATTCATTCTAAACTCAAAATAATTTATTACACTCGCCTTCTCTAATAGTTTACTGACTTGAACGTCATAATGGCTGCCTATATATGCCAAATTACCTCATTCTTTTTCCTTTACAGATTGACACAGTTCAGAATATTTTCATCACTTTAATTATTATCATTAAAATTTTATTTTATTTTTTAGTGATAGTCGAGAATAATTTTATTCAGCATTTTATTTATAAATTTATATTGAAAATTAATAAATAATTTTTTAAATAAATTTAAATGTTATCTAATAAATTAAATTAAATTTTTTATTTTTTTATTTTTTTATGGGTTTTCTTAAAATAATTAGTAAGAATTTATTACAATAATAAAATATTAAATTTTAATATTTATCAAATTAATATATTATATAAAAATAATAAAAAAATAATATTTTTAATGAGGAATTGATACAAAAGTGAATAGTACGTAAAGAATATTTATAATATTAAAAAGTGAGATAAATTTCTTGTATTATTAATTTTAAATTTTATTATAATAATAAATTTTAATTTTAATAATATTTAATTATTAGATAATATTTTTAATTTAAAAAATATATAATTTATTTTACCTCTCAATTAATTTTAATAAATTTGAATAAAATTCATAAACATTAGAATCATAATTTACTCTTTATTAAAAATAAATTACAATATTATCTAATTTACTAAATATAATAATAAAATTTTAAATAATTTTAATAATAAATTTATTTATTTATTAAAAATAACATTAAAATATTAAATAATTAAAATTAATATATCACATAACAGGTTTAAATTTTAAAATTTTTATTATTATTTATACTTAAATTCTTTCAATTATTTTTTATTATAATTTAAAATTTAATATATATATATTTTTTTTTTTGAAATAGGGGTAGAGAGTCGAACCTTAGATCTCAAGGTACTGCTAGGATGCACTTTCCACCAGGTTAAGTTTTGGAGTGCAAATTTAATATATATATATATATATATATATATATATATTCACGAGTATAAAAACGTTCAGTAGGTTGGTTGAAATTAGTGATATTAAATATTTATATTAAAATTTATACATTATTAATTAAACTGTGTTGATCAAAAATAAATCTTACTACTAATTTGTATATCATGCTAAACATAAAATGGACTTCTATACAGTGAAATGGCCCTTTAAATTATTTGTACAAGACTACTACTTATGTAGAAGGATTTTAATTAGTATTAGAAAACAACTGAATCAAGTTTTTGTTTTTGTTTTGCATAAAAGATTTTCTGGACTAGTTAAGCGCATGTTAAGCAAGGAAGAGCAGAGAATAAACTTGGCGGCAAAGTTAGTTAAATGGTTACACTAGTTTGCCACGTGTCCTGAGCTGGTTCGTTTACCTCAAGGATTAGTTAAGCTTATTGTGTGTTCCATATATAAGTGGTGCAATTGAAAATGTAATTTTTTTTATTTTTCTAAATGAAATTCAATGTTTCCATGATTGTTCATAGTAATTGAAAAAATAAAGTACAACATGGGAGACTATAAAACAATTCACATAGTTTCAAACCAATTCACATTGTTTCAAAACAATTGCTTATGGCCATACCACTTCTAAAGAAAAAGTAATTTTATACAATATATTTTTAATGAGTTGTGTAATAATTAACTAATAAATAAATTATAAAGAAAAAAGTTTGGAAGAAATCCAATTCATCAGGAAAAAAAAAATAACAAACTCAAAGGCATTCAATTTTTGACACAAAACAGGAGAAAGGAAAAAACAAGAAAAAAGATGCCATTTGGAAGATAGAGGCAGCAGAAACAGGAAATGTATAACCCCAACCCAATTCCCAAACAAGCAAACACACAAAAGCAACAACGCGAGCGCGTGCCGCTGCTCGGGGGGAGGGCCACTAATCCGAAACAAGAGGGAAAAAATAAAAGTGCAATCGCAAATCACAAATGGCACGCTGCCCGTCACACTTGACGCTTACGCCATCGCCAACAATGGCTTCGCTCGCTGGCGCTGCCTCTTCTCGTCTCTTCCCCTCCACTTATAGAGCTCGAATCTCCCTTTCCTCACCTGCATCTTCTTCCTCGCTCTCTCCTCTATCTCTCTCCTCTTCTTCTTCTTATTCATTTGCTCCTCTCAAATGTCTTCTAACTTCTCCTCTCGCACCTCATTTCTTCTTAAATCAGGTCCCAGCCTCTGTCTGTTTATTTTTACATGTTATGCTTGGTTTTAGTTGAGGTTGTTTATCCGGTGGTTTTTTGGTTTGTTGTGAAGTGTAGAGGGCATCGTCAATGAGCACGGTGGCTGCAGCGTCGGATCTTGCTCAGCTGAAGAGTGCGAGAGAGGATATCAAAGAGCTTCTCAAGTCTAAGTTTTGCCATCCTATTCTGGTATTTTCTTTTGTAACTATGTGTATAGGTATGCTCTTAAATTCTACGTTTTTCCTTCTTGTGTTTGTAGAATAGCTAATGATTTGATCTGCTTGTTGAATGTGCCTCTTATAATCTTGTTGATAATTATGTTACTTTATGTCAGTTAAAATTGCAATTTTACTTGCGATGATTGGAAAGTGAAGTTTTCCTTGTATTGATAATGCAAATGTAGGTGAAGTTATGTATAGTTGGCTCATTTGTAGTTTGTTACCTCAGTCCGCTGATATCAATACTATTTTCTTTTTACAATTATAGGTTCGACTGGGATGGCATGATGCTGGTACATATAACAAGAACATAGAGGAGTGGCCAAAGAGAGGCGGAGCCAATGGAAGTCTCAGATTTGAAATTGAGTTGAAACATGGAGCCAATGCAGGTCATTTCTTTTTACCATTATGCATAAGTCGGTTTAGTTTATAAGGCTTGTTTGTAATGAACTAGCATTTCAGGCTTGGTGAACGCATTGAACCTTCTTCAGCCTATTAAAGACAAGTACTCTGGTGTGACATATGCAGATTTATTCCAGTTGGCCAGTGCTACTGCTATAGAGGTCTTTATTTTGCTTAATATGGAACTGTTACGATGTTTCACTCAGATTTTCAAAATAATGTATTGATTTTACACTTGCAATTTTAGGAAGCTGGTGGCCCCAAAATCCCCATGAAGTATGGAAGGGTGGATGTTTCAGCTCCTGAAGAGTGTCCTGAGGAGGGGAGGCTTCCTAGTGAGTGAATTAATTTTGCATTGTTGTGTTACTCGTGTAACAAAAAAATCATGTTGCCTTCTTTATAAGATGCAGAAACTTGTAAAATCTGGCTGGTGCACTTGATGACCTAAATAAAATATCTAGCTATCTATAAATATGGCGAGAGAGAGAGAGAGAGAGAGAGAAAGAGTTGAGAGGCAGATATTTGCATTCTGTGATTGAAATGCTTGAACTCCAGCAAATATATGATTGGACTATTTTAACTGTCTATATATATGGATTATGGGGAGAAGAGAGAGAGAGAGAGAGAGAGAGAGAGAGAGAGAGCAAGCCAGAGAGAAAGTTGGGGGGGCGGGGGGGGGGGGGGGGGAAGCAGGAAGAGTCAGAGGAAGATATCTCCGTTCTATGACTGAAATGCCTAAACTCCAGCAAATACTTGATTGGACTATTTTAGCATGTGTTCTGCTTTCTGTTTTGGAGTTCTGGATGGTCCCTTGTATCTCTAAGAAGCGTCTTTGATATATTTGTAAATAATCAAAGGCATTAGATGCCGATTTTTCTTTAGAAATATTAAGCCAATTTGGTAATCGAAGAATTAAAATAAGAGTTATGCCATCTTATTAGCAGCCAGTCATTTCTCAGTTAAGTATGCTTTTTGTGTACTAATATTAGGTTGTGCTATTTTTATTTGTTTATTTTTGTATCTGTAGCTCCTTTTTCACTTATTGTAGGATAAACATTTGCACTCATGCACCCACTGCATTGCTTAGTAGATTTCTCAAGAGTTTTTGAATTTCATCATGAAAATTGCATAGTTGAAACTTGAAATAAACAAATTTTAGTCTATTGGATCTCATGATCTTTTTCAGATTAGTACGGTTTTGCTTTTTGCTAGTTTCCTCTTGTTTATCAGAGGCTGCCTGTGGATAACTCCTGTTTCAAACTTGTGACTGATTTTGAAATATTATTATAATGCTCAGGTGCTGGGCCCCCTAACCCTGCAGATCATTTGCAAGAAATTTTCTACAGAATGGGCTTAAATGACCAGGTAACCTTAATTGCACACACACTTTACTACTGACGCTATTTTGATAAGCATCTGCTGCTTATTGAACTCTTTTATTTTTAGGAAATAGTTGCATTATCTGGTGCGCATACGCTGGGAAGGTCCAGACCTGATCGCAGTGGTTGGGGAAAACCAGAGACAAAGTATACGGTACTGAGCCACAATCTGCTGATCATTTTGATAGTTATAAAATATAATCTTAGCTGATAGACTTCTTCAAAATTTGGACTTTGTTGAAGAATGGATTTCGTCTGTCCATTATGCATAACAAAATTGATGTAAAAAATCTTCAACCTAGGATTGGAGTATTTGCAAATGGTTAGTAATCAATATGCAACTTTTATGTTTTATTTATCATATGATATACAAAATATTCTCTTAGCAGCTATTAGAGCTAATCACTTCTTCTCTTCCTTTGTCTCTCAATGACGGATGCGTACTAGCATGCTTTTGCACACTCTTCTTTTTGGCTCACTAGAACCATAAAAATTGTCTTCTTTGTTTTATTGTACGACTGATTGTTGGGTAAAGTGAGCAACACTACCTCCAAAAATTTAGAAAGCGTAACTTCTTAAGGATTTAGGTGGTCAAAACTTTACTATTGGATTGACTTCCATGCCTTGAGAAGTCCAAGAATTGGTGTATGTCAAACTATTGGTGTATGTTAAACTATCTGGCTTCTGCAATTCTTCTAATACATAACTGGTTGTAATTATCATAAGAAAAAAGTGAATTGCAAATTTACATGCTAAAATTCTTTTACCACTTCAATTACCTGTTACACATGCGCACACACTTGCTGCCCTTCTATACTCTAGATTCAAGTGTTTCTGTGTATGATCTGTAGCATCTCTGTCTGTTGACATTTATGTGCATGGACAATTATATGTCTATATTTCAGTTTGCTTTTGCGATTCCTATCAAGGCCCTTTTGTTTCTTGCTGTGGAATGTATCAAGTATAGCATGAAAAATGAATAACTAGTAATAAATTTCAATGTTAGCAACAAGAGTAAGAGATTCACATTTCATTTCTTGCATGACAGAAAAATGGACCGGGAGCTCCAGGAGGACAATCCTGGACAGCAGAATGGCTGAAGTTTGATAATTCCTACTTCAGGGTTTGAATTCAGAGCTCACATTTTATATTGTAAGAAGAAATTTATGAGAAGTGATGGTAAGATTCTTGTGTCTTGAATTTAATTTTTCCATACAGGATATCAAAGAAAGAAAGGATGAAGATCTACTTGTGTTGCCAACTGATGCTGTTCTCTTTGAAGATCCTTCTTTCAAGGTCAATTAAATATGTGTGCAAGGAAGATGACTGAGAGATGTAGAACAAGGTTGTAGCTAATCAATTGAAAATTTGCAGGTATATGCTGAGAAATATGCTGATGATCAGGAAGCATTCTTCAAAGATTACGCTGCAGCCCATGCCAAGCTCAGCAACCTTGGTGCCAAATTTGATCCTCCCCAGGTCTGTTATACATATCATGACTTGTGTTTTGATGCTAGATTTTTTTTTTGGAACTCTATAGTTCAGACTGACTTTATCTTCTGATGATTAATGCCATTGCCTTGGAAATTTTTGGAGGGTCCTGGAGAACCGCAACTATAAAAAACACCAATTCTTGTACTTAAAAAATTGTGAGATTATTATGGCTGATTCGAATAATTCTCAGGCTGTGTAGCCTTTGATTGATGACATAGTACCTGTCAGTGTATACCTTGCTATTCTTTCTATGTTGGTTTTGGCCTAACAGGTCCTTACTACATATAGCTTAGGTTTGTACACATGCCCAAACCTATTATATTTTGGCTTTCCTTTTATTTCACTTATTGGAAACTCCATTAGCATATTGAGTTGTCAAAGATTGTAGATTGGGGAAAAGTGGGTTACTTGAATTAACAATTTTTGTATCTGAATTTGATAATCAGGGTATTTTGTTAGATGGAGTTGCAGGAGAGAAATTTGTGGCAGCGAACTACTCAACTGGAAAGGTTGTTAGCTATAAGCTGTTTCATTTTTTTTCTCATTAATTATCAGAATTCCTTACTTTTCTTGGTTGCATGAAAATGTTTATTGATGAAATTACATTTTAACAAAAATTGTTCATTTTTCCACTTTTCATGATTTGCTGCAGGATTAATAAACAAGCATCTTGTTTTCTAGTGCCCTATCTTTAATAATATAGGATGAAGCTATATGCAAAACCTATTTATTAACATCTAAACCTTGGAATTCTAACTGAAGGAGAAAGGGAAAAAAATTCAATAAGTATTGCCTGTTTGAATTGCAGAGAGAACTGTCAGAGGCTATGAAGCAGAAGATCCGGGCAGAGTATGAAGCGGTTGGTGGAAGCCCAGATAAGCCTTTAAAGTCTAACTATTTTCTAAATATCATGATAGTGATTGCTGTTTTGGCATTATTGACATCCCTTCTTGGAAATTAAGTTTCTATTTTCTTGGAAGATCATCAAGAAATAGCAGTGTTTTTTAATGTATATGTTAAAATATGGTGAGCAAATAGTAACACCAATGCATGTGAATGAGTGGAAGGTCTCATTCAAATTTAGAAAGCAACAGCAGCCATCTTAATCGTCTATAGAATCAATCCATTGGTATCTGGGCTCATATAGCAACTGCTATGCATTAATTTCATGATCTTGAATTAACCTAATGCTGTTGATCTATGCTAAATTACATGGACAATATAGCCGCTTCTCAAAGTAGGTTTGCAGGCTAACTAAATCTTTTTGTACTGTCCATTGATTGAAATATTCCATTTTGAAACTTCCTGTGTATTCTGGGAAGTTGTACCGTTAATGAAACCTTTGGGTCAACAACATCATGATTGCTTCTTTTTTTTTTCTTTGTTAAGTTTGATTTCTTTCCATTTCTTGTTGCCTGTTCGAAAAAAGTTTTGTTGCCTATCCTGGAGGGTTAAACTACTCAAACAGTACAGCTCACGGTGAACCTATGAGCCAAAATGATACAGCTTTGAGTCCCACTCCTAAAATTTTATTTGATGTTATGAAATTGTCGCATGTCTTAATTGTTCCTATTGATATGATCTGAATGTGTCGAAGGAAGAAATATTACTTTGTTGATGGACAACCCAATTCTGTAATTTTCATTTCCATTTAGCATTCAGCACGTAATACCTATGCACTCCATTAGGTGTTGGAGTGCATTAATATGTTCATATGAGTAGCGTGGTCATAGTAAGTTAACTCCCGATGGCATTGTGACCGCAAAATTTTTCTTATTTTCTAGCATAAGCATCAAGTATATGTAGGACATGTGCTGGGCGGGATTAGTTTTAGCAGAGTTTTGGAGTCTATCTTCCAGTTAAAAAAATTTGGGGCATTAAAAAAATTAGTCAACAATAAATATTTTCCAGGAAAAAAAATCATTTAAAAAAAAGCCATTTTCTATATTTTAAAAATTTTATAAAAATCTCTATGGGTCAATATATTTTATTTTTTAAATTAAAATTAGATAATAAAAAATAAATATATTATTGAAAAATATTTTATTTTTCGTATAAATTATTTTAAAAAAACAGAGTCTAAGTTGGAAAGAGATTTTTAAACCTAGGTTGGTAACCATCGACAAATATTATTTCTTTTGACAATTAAACATAGATTGATTAAGAAAAAAAATTCTATAACTGTGCACATAGATGTTGCATGAAGGATGATTAATTCAATCCTTCAACGTACTTTTCCCTTAAGCTGCTTCTTGGCACGATTTCTTTCACCTTCTATTATCTTCAAATGACAATTACTTGCATTCCTCAAAAACAAGTCCGCTGGATCAATGACTTATTTCTTTCCAAACGCAACAGCATTTTCAATCTTGTTGAAAACAGAAGCAAGGATGTATTTACGTGACCCTTTTAAAGTCGATGGTAATATTTAAACTTTCAAAAAATGCGGGGAGGGGGAGGGGGTGCTTGGGGCCCCCGCACCCACAAGCGTGGCCGCCTAGGTCCTCCCTCTGATGTCACTCGGTGCCAAAATACCCAAGAAACTCTGCACTTTTTAAGGTTTTTGTGGGGATATCTAAAAGCACCTTTTGACATTTCTGCTATCTACATATCAACAAATGACAAATCCACTTTTAGACTGAAATAAAGACGAATAAAAAGAAGATAAAGACTAATTGCAACTAGTATGGAAAGCAAAAGAACCAATCACATTGAGAAAATCATGATTAAAGAAGCGAACTAATAATACGCGATCATTAACGTTAATACTAAATCCATAAACTTATAGGAGGTATATGGAGCCAGATTATCTAAAAATACAACACAGATTACTTCCATTTGAAGTTAGCAAATTATCTTTGATTGCTTAATTGCAAACATCTCGAATACAAAAGATTAATATTTTAATTACCAAATGAAAGGTTTGAAGCTAATTAAACATGTAATTATACTCCAAAACAAAAAAGAACAAATTTTGATCACATTTTTACATCAGTAAAAGAGCAACAGTAAAAGCATCTCCATATGGGTAAGAAGTTTGCTTTGGTTGTTGAATCCATAAAGAGGGTGAGAAGAAGAATCCACAGAGCTTGGTCAAAGTGGGCAGATTTCCTTGAGAAGATGACATAAAAGAGCTAGAAAAGTTCTGAACTTTGCTTCCCCTAAACTGAAAAAGAAATAAAGAAGACAATCATAATTCTGCTGCCATTTCTTGATGCACATGGGTCATGTGTTGCTTTCTTAATTATAGCTTCCATGGAAGCATCATTGCATTGGAAGCCTTTTGTTTCATGTATCACATTTATATAATACTTACTGCTCATCTCTTTATTCTTTTATCATCACCCTTTTTCTGATGTAAGCAATATCAGATTTCCTTTTAGATATATGCATAGGGTTCATCCTCTTCTTCCATCATTATATGAGCTGGCTACTTCAGTAGGAAAGAGATTAACCTTAATTTTCTAAATATTTCAATATAGCCTTCAAACATTCCATCAACTTTTTTTTATATACAATATGCCGAATTTGAATTCCATAAATTTATTAAGGACAAAATACTCTCTTTTAAATTTTAAAGGTGTTTGATAATTAAAGTTTGAATTCAAGCTTTTTTAATAATAATAATAATAATAATAGAAAGTGTTAGGAGGAGAATTTTGTAAATCTTGCTTAGACAGGGTACTGTCTAGCAATAGATGAGCAAGGTAAAAAGTTTATGTTTTTAATTTGACATTTTTGCTGAAAGTTAATTAAATTTGTTTGATGAAAGGAAGCTATCATAATTCAAAGCATGATGGATTAGGATCAAAATCCCCCATCACTTTTCCAAAGGCACTTGGAAATACAACTTTCTCTAAAGGACTGCACTAGTGAAAAATAATAGTAATATTGCTCATGGTAAAATTTGGGTAAATTCATCTCAAATTATACTATGTTTATTTAAATTTTATATTTTTATTTTATAAAAGTATTAAACAAATATTAAAAATTTAAAATCTATACTTAACAAAGACATATATTTTTCTTCATATGCATATAAAAATTATAAAATGAAATTTTTAATAATTTCTTTATTGAAAAACTCGTTTACATTTTAAATTACAAAATAAGAATAGCTTCTTTCCTCCCTAAAATTCAGATCACCTTAATAAATTTAACCACTTTTCATTATTATATACAATTACATTACTACCTTAGCCCAAAAAAAATAAATTTACTTATTTCATATAAATAATAAAAATACAATTAAAATAATAAAAATTTAAATTTTTTTCTTATACGCTATCTACTCATATTATTCTATTAAAAAAATTAAACAATCAATCTTGTAAAATTATTGTTAGAATTAATGAAATTACTTTTTAATGCATATTAAATAGGATTATATGAATAGTTTAATAAATAAATTAATTATTATTTAAAAAAGAAATTAAGTGGTGGATAATTTAAAATAAAGAAAAAATGAGTATCAATCTTGTAATTTTTTTTCCTCAAAATACCTTCAACTTGAGGCACATGCACAATATTGAACTAATGGGATTCATAGATAAAAAATACATTATTATTATTATTATTATTATTAGGAAAAATTACTTTTTAGTCTCTGAAATTTAACGTAATTAACACTTCTGTCTCTCTATTTTGGCGACCCAACACTTAAATCTCTCGTTTTCTCTTCCGTCCAAATTCGTAGTCCTTCCGTACATTTAAACCATTTGGTCAAAAAGTCAAAGGTGAGAGGTGATAATTTTTTCCAAATGTGAAATTCCTATTTTTTTTCTCTTCCTATTTTTTTTCTCTTTCATGTTTTCAAAGAATAAGAAGAAGAAAAAGTTGCAGAAAGGGTAGGAAGAAAAATAAGAAGAGCGGAATTTTTAGTGAGGGTTAATTTTATCAATTCAAGTGTCTCAAACGGCTATTTTGGACGGAAAGACTACGAATTTGGACAGAAAAAAAAGTGAGGGACTTAAGTGTTGGGTCGCCAAAATAGAGGGATAAAAGTATTGATTACGTTAAATATTAGAACTAAAAAGTAATTTTCCCTTATTATTATTATTATTTTAATTAAAAAATGCATAAATAGGTCTCAATGTGAAGCATCCCCACACCTCCAAGCTTTTGTATCCTAAGTAGGAACATGTCTTAATGAGTTCCAATAGCCGACATTGACAAACACAAGCCTTCCAACATTTGTTTAAATCTTAACTTATCTAAACCACAATAAATAAAATAAAATAAGGGCAACCATCTTCCACGCGTTTCTTCATGGATCAAAATTTCAAACCCAATTTTCAATCTCCAAATTAAGAAAATATATATACGTAACGAATTTGAAATTCCATACACGAGTTTAATTTATTAGAACCATTTCTCTTTTTGTTTGTTTCCTGGGAAAATTTCTTTGTCAAGCTCCCACTAGCCTTTTTGATTTAGGTGTTGCTGGTTGGACAACGCGGTTGAGATTTGTCCACATTTTCTGCTATACGATTCCTAGGAAAATCCAAATCGCAAGAAATTAACTTACTACCAACCACAAACTTTTGCCTACCGTCGTTTTTTTTTTCTTTCCGAAGACCAAACCCGAAACCCATTTATAGTTTCTTCTTAATTAATTTTAATAAAAAAATAATTAATTATTATAATTTTAATTTCAATTCCATAATTACAGTTTTATTTTTTTTCTAACTTTTAATGCTAAAAGTAATAACAATAATAATGTTGCAAATTAATATTAGGAGACTTTAATAAATTTTTTAAAATTATAAAAATATTTTAATATATATATTTTTTAAAAAATAACTAATTGATTCATTGTATCACATAACTAAATAAATAATTAAAAAGAAAAAAGAAAGTAGCGTTAATTTTAGGTTGGTGGGTATTCCATGTCTGGAGAATTTCCACGTCAACGTCACCACTAACCGCTCCATCTCACGGTTGAGCAACCGTAAATTTATGAAAAGGATTAATTTATTAACAGAATAAATACTTTTATTTTTTTTAAAAAAAAAAGCAGTCATTAATTTGTAGTTTTCTCCTGCTCTTATGAATAATTTAGTCATCTAAATTTGAATTTTTTTACTTTATAATTAATTAACAGAAAATTTGTTATAATTTTTTAAACAAGATAAATTTTATTATAATAATTATTTTATTATCAGAATGAGAATGTAAAGATTAAACTATTTATTATTTAAAAATAAAAATAAAATATATTAATAAATTTATATATAAAGGAGATTTTTAAATTCAAATATTTTTTTAAATATTTTTCATTACATATTTTTATTTTGGAATAAATGTCGGTTGTTTTACCAATAATAATCTCATTTCCCTTTGTTTTTCAATAAAATAAAGTATTTTATTCAAATTATTTTTATTTTTTTTCCATTTTGTGATTTTTTTTTAATTTTTAATTTATTTACATAACGAGATTTTTCTATATAATACTGAGGTTTAATCTAAGTGGAAATTAATATTATAATAATTAATTTATATCAGAACTAAAAACATAATGACCTAAAAGGAATTTTAACCTGGAATTGCTTTTTTTTTTTAATTGTAATTTAAATCGGATTAAATTTTTAGGTCCAATCAGCCATCAATTCAATGAAAAAAAGTGATCATA
Source organism: Manihot esculenta (assembly GCF_001659605.2). Lineage (NCBI taxonomy): Eukaryota > Viridiplantae > Streptophyta > Magnoliopsida > Malpighiales > Euphorbiaceae > Manihot > Manihot esculenta. The sequence goes on along the minus strand of NC_035162.2, from coordinate 12,923,299 downwards.
ACCATCTCAATTTAAAAAGAAATATTATAATTTTATTAATTTTTTACTTTAAATTTTATAATTTAATTTAAAATATGTAATTAATTTTATATAAAATTAATGCATTGACAAATAATGATAACTTTTAAATTCTGTACCAACTTAAAATTTATATTATGAATGCTATTTTAATATAAAAATTTAAAAAATATGTAATAAAGTATATATTTAAATTGAAAAATTGATAAAATTATCGATTAATATATATATATTCCATTTTAAAATGGCAAAGCCATACATTGGTGGATTCTAGATTGAGCAGGCCGCTCCTAACCATATGCAAAGGTAAAACAAATTTATAAAACAAAATTACTAGACGTGATCAGGCATGAAAAAGACGTGGCGGCCAACGGTGGGTCCTAATATTTAATTGTTTCTCGCCTTCCTGCCAGATCGGATAAGTCGATCCTACGTAAGAGGTCTCTGTCTGTCTTGCCGAAAAACTGTATATAACAGTACGAAAATATACTACTTTCTATGAGAATGCTACTTTCTATGCTCTCATTAATGAATTTGTTAATATTCAAAAATACAATAAAATATTTTAATAATTTTTAAAAATCAATTAATTAATTTTAATTTTTAAATATTTTACTATTTAATTTTTATAATTTAAAAAATTCATTAATTAATTTATCAATTTTATAAAAAATTTCATCAATTAATCGTTTCATATAAAAAGTATTTAAAATTATTTATAATATTTAATTATTAAAATTCATAACAAAATTAATTAATAAATTTTGGTGTTAGCCCTCGAAAGTTTCTTTTATGAATTATATCTTTGATAAAAAAAATTCACAAATATAGGGTTAAAAGAAGAGGGTGATGCACGTTTGATATGTGGCTTTTAGTTTTCTATTTTTTACAAATATAGGGTAGAATTTCCCATCCTACATATGGGATAAGAGAAACTTTCGAGGTAGCTTTATTTTTACAACAGTCCTAAATACCTAGGTGAATGTAGCGTAGAATTTCCCATCCTACCGTCACTAAATCTTTACCTAATGATTGGACAGATCTGAATAATAGACCTTGCATTGGATTGAGAATTATATTCGTTCTAAAACTCAAGTTTAAAAATAAAAACTTTTATTTCATGCTGGTCGAGCTGTTTTGATTCAATTAATTCTTACATTTATCCTTTCATATTTTATGACTCTTTTTAGATACCGTAAATAGTTATGTACTAAATTAAATAGCATTTTAGCTAACTTCTAGTGGGGAGATAATGAAGAGAGTCAGAAAATGCATTGACTTAACTGATAACGATTTTGTTTATCTAAATTTTATGGAGGTATGGGATTCAAGAATTTTAAAAATTTTAATCTTGCATGTCTAGTTAAACAATGTTGACACTTACTCCAAAGTTCATCCAACTTATGGGCTCAACTTCTTAAAGGTATATACTTTTATCGCTCTTCTATATGGAATGTACGAGTCAAGAAGCGATGTTTTTAGATTTGTCAAGAAATATTGGCTAGTAGGGATGTGCATAAGAAAGGCGTCCGAATAAATATTAGAAATGGTTTTATTACCCTTATTTGGTGAGATCCATAAATTCATGGTGTACCTAATTTTCGTATGGTCAGGCCGTTTCATTGCCCTCTTCATATTAATTTATTAGCAGATTTAGTAGATCAGAGTGGTTTGGACTGGAATCATCAGCTAGTGCATCACCTTTTTCCTTTATATCATGCTAGGGCTATTCTCCCAATTCCACTGACACTTCAGATTTCTTGGTTTGGCACTTTAAGCAGAATGGACATTATACTGTTAAATCAGACTACATGTATCTTACCAAATAATCGTATACCTTGGCTTCTATCTTGCTCCCTTCCTCTTCAACTATCATTTTAAAGTCGATTTGGAAAAAGACACGAATTCTGTAGGTTTATTCTAAACTTAAAGTTTTTATCTTGTGTTTACTTCATAATATAGTTTTTGTAATACATAATTTAGTTTTACACGACATTCAAACTTCTCTTATGTGTCCCTTTTATCTTCCACATATTGAAACGCTAAAACATACTCTCTTTTTTTGCCCCCATGCTAGAGCTATATGGTTTTTGAGTCTTTGTACCTATAAACCTGTGCTTGTCGGTTTTTTGAGTTTTTCTGTTTGGTGAAAAACTTTCGGGATCAATTTAAGGCAAAGTCATATTGTAATGCTATTATGCAGCTTTTTTCTCTTACTTTGTGATATATATGGAAGGTACGAAATAAGGGAGTTTTTGAATTTATATTTTTAGATCCTTTAACTACTCCATCTCGCATTAATCTTAGCATTTTGGAGCTTAAACATTTTTAGAATTTTTGCTACTTTTTTATCACGCAACTTTCCGTACCAATTTCAAAATGAAATTTGGTTACTTCCTCCTCACGGAACTTTGAAATATAACACTAATACTGTCTGGAAAAGTTAATTTTCTCCGACTACTATTTCTATGGTAATTCGCAATAGTAATGATATTTTAATAGATGGAGTAGCTATATGTATTTGGAATGATTTTCCATTAGCTGCGGAGACTTGTGCGGTCCTTGAAACTTTTTTATTAGATTTAGCTCAATATTTTCGATCAATTATTTATGTCATGGACTCAGGTATCATATTTACAGCATTAATTAATGTGATTTTTTCGCCACTATTATTGCAGCTATTTGATTTTTACATTTTCAATGAGGTGATCTGTATTTTAAATTTAGATATCGGATGGACAATAAAACGGCTGATATAATTATCAAATTGTATTTAAAAAATATTTTAAAATCTGATTAGATTGTAGTTAGCCCTCCGGAAGTACCTCAATTTTATAAATCTTGATGTGGTTGCAGCCCTACAATGTATTACTATGCAGATTAAAAAAAAAAAAATTCCTTCCGACAGAGGAACCCAATCGAAAGTAGGTGCAATCATGAGAAATATTCTGATGCTTGACGGAGCACGGGACAGCACGTGGTCATGAGTCATTCCTGCTGATATTGAAATTGTCAATTCATCTAATTAACTTTGCATTTTTTAAATAAGAAGCAGTAGCTTTGAAATAATTAATATAATATATTCGTATACATCCCCCATATGCCTTTGTAAGAGGATTAGCTTAATAATATCAAAATTATCATTGCATTTATGACAACTAAATTTGAAAAAAAAATACATAAAAAAGGAGATTTTATTTTAAATAAAATTTACATGTTTTGCTATTATAATTAAAAATATTATGACAATTAAAAATATCATGTAGTCCTTCCATGACTACAGGAGATTAAGACTGCTACGGTATACATTCTCAATTGCTCATTCTATTGCTCTAGTTGTTTTTCATAGGAGACATTTGTGTTTATTGCTTTCTATTCTTCTTAAATATTTGGATTGTTTCTTCGTCTCTCTGAATTCATCTCTGTTTTATCAAAGTTTATTTCGCTTGGTCAGTAATATTGGTAAAGAGGTTCTTCTCGCTGTTTGGTAGGCAATTGTTTCGGTGGATGCTCCCAAACACTTCTCGCCCATGGTTCTTTCTTCTGACGGTGCATTTCAGAGGCTTCAATAGAGACAATTTTTTCATTTAAATATATATATATTTTCCTATTAATTTTTATTAAATATATTAAGCAGACAATAATTATATACATGTGTGTGAAGATGATTGGGTTGGCAATTGGAGAACTCATCCTGCATGGCCAAGTGGTTGGTCAGAATCATCCCCGCCCATTGCTTCTGCTATCGACAATAAAATATAAAATGAAAAATTAAATTCAAAATAAATAAATTGAATCAATTTATTTTAAAATGCACAACAGAAATGCGAAGAACGAAAGTTCTAGATGAACAGTTATATATAGTCCTTGTATAAATTATTATTTAATTTTTTAAATATTTTTTTTAAGTATTTAATAAAGAAGTCTATAAGTTTTCAATAACTTTTTTAGATAGTGATACAGTAAATATATGAAGATGAGTTTTATCTTATTTCAATATTGATTATTATGATTTTTTTTATGGGTGAAATTTAAATAATTAAAAAATATGAATTATTATAATTTTATTATATAATAATAATATATGATACGTAGTATGTTATATTAAATTATTTTCGAGAAAATGATTTTATTGGTGAATGTTTTATTAGTATTGTTGATTTTAATATTTAGTTTTATGACAAGATTGATTGATAAATTGAATTGATGGTTATTTTTATACTAAAAATGAATGCAAATCGATTAAGTAATAAAAATAATAAATAGTGGATAGCTAAAAACGCAGAAATGAAGAAACTAAATTGTAATTTTTATATTTTTTCAAATAAATTGTAGAATGTTAAAATATCTATTTTTTTTTTGTGTTTTTATAATATTTAGCTGAATCAATTGTGAAATTGAGTTTTATTGCCTGAGAAAAAACTATACTTCTCTAATATAAAGATATATCAGTATTGTTTAATATTATTATGGAAGACGTTAAGAAATTCAATTTTTTTCATTTTATAATTTTTATTTATCTTAAAATTATTATAATTTTATTTAATTTTATATTATTTTTACAAAATTTTAAAAATATTTTTTTATATTTAATAAAATTTAATATATTTATAATAGATATAATTAAAAAGTTAATAAAACATCATATTTTTCAATATATATATAAAAAAAGTAAATGAATAAAAATTATTGAATAAGAACAATATTAAATATATTTATTATAATGTAAAAAATATAAAAATAAATTTAATATATTCCAAATATAAAAGTTAAAATGAACAACTTTTTCAAATTATTTTAAATATTTTTTTAATAATAATTATTTTAAAAAATTCAAAAAATAATATTTTTTGAAATACAAATAGAAAATCTTTTAATTGGACTATATGTTGAAAGTTGAGCGATTTGTCTATCCCAAAAAAGTGTCCCTCTCGCTTGACAATTAACAACCCACCCACCCACCCTTCTTCCATATGTTTCTTTTCTTTTATTATTATTATTATTATTATAAGAATGGCACTTGACCTTGAGACCTGTGTTTTATAGTTAATGCATAGCACATGCAAGGATATTAATTGAAATTTGTGCTCATTTTAGTATTAATTCAAAATTTAAATATTTAATTCATGATTATTTTATAGTTTTTTATTTTCAATAAATTTAATACAAACACTGGGAAAAAAAAGGCTATTAATCTTTTATATATATATATATAATATATAAAAAAAAGAAAAGATAAAGATGAATGGAGTAGTAGATAAACTAGAATAATAATTTTTAAAAAATAAAAGTTTGTACAAATATGATAGGAGAGGGTATTTGATAAGTGGCAACATATGATGAGGGGGAAAAAAAAGCAATAATTTATGAAATGAGGAGATGCAATAAGAAAATATAAATGAATTGAATGAATGACAGCAATAATGTAGACCTCTGAAATTAGCATTACTCACATAACAGACCACGTAACTTCAAACTGAGAAAGTGGAACGAATTGAATTAATTTAAAATTTTAATTTGATTTTTTATTCAATTTGATTTGGTTTGATTTTTAATTTTAGAAATTTTAATTATTTGAGTTTGATTTAGTTTTGATCAGAAAAAAATTAAAAAAATTGAACCGAACCGAACCGATTAGTGATAATAATATATTATTTTCAATAATATAAAGAAATTAAATTATATTAAAATTAAAATATTTTAATTAAATTTTAAAATACTAAAAATAAAGTGTAAAAAATAAAAAAATTATTAAAAATCAAAATCGATCAAATCGAATCGAAATGAATTAAACTGATTCGATTCAATTCGATTTTTTACCAAAATTGATTCAGTTCGATTTTCATAAATACTAACATTTCGATTTCCGATTTATTTAATTCGATTCGAATTTGAACCGAACTAACCGAATGCTCATCCCTATCCATTTCATAAAAATAAATTTATAATAATTATTATTATTATGTATTACAATAATATTTATATTAAATAATTTATATTTTAAATTATTTTCAAAATTAAAAATTTAATCCTTAATTTACATGAAAGTATATATTAATTAAACTAATAAACAGATTACTATAAAAAAAAGAGATAAAATTTGTAACAGGTAAACAGAAAAAATAATTTACTAAATAATATTGTTAAATTAAGGGAAAAATAAAAAAAAATTATAATTTTCACCTCACTTTATTATTTGTAATTCAATTTATATTATAAAATAATATTTTATTATAATACACTATTTATAAATAATAATAATTTTTATATGTTATTAAAAATAATAATATACTTAATAAAATATAATTATTAATTAATATTTTAAAAAATATATAAATAATTAATAAATAATTTATTTATTTTAAAATATATAATTTAATTTGTATTATTATTTAATATGAATTTTATGTTAATATTTTTTAATAACATTTAAAAATTATACTATTTAGTAATATTAAAAATAGTATTTTATTTAAATGTAAAATTAATAAAATTACATAATATTTTTTATATATATTTATTTTAAATTAAATTAATTTTAGACATAGGATGAAAATAAATAAAACACAGTAAAATGAAACCGAAATTTATTTTAAAATGAAATTTGGAAAATAAATTAATATTAGACTGTACAATAAATACATATATTAATTTCTTATCATTACGGCTATGACTTATTACCAAAAGAGATTTATTTTCCAGCAGCAGTAATAATACAGTGTCCGTCGCCGATGCGGGGTTCCACGAGCCTTCCTTCTTTCCCTGCAAACTCTGAATTCTCTGCATAGAAGAAGAGGTCAGGTCTCAGGAAACCCAACTCCTCCCTCCCTCCCCCTTCTCTCTGCTCATAGATCTTCGTCCCCTTCACGCATCTCTATGCACCCTCCATTATTATACTGCTAGCCAATAAATTCGAATTCTCACGTCTCAGTTTCATCAAATTTTCACTCTCTCTCTCCTTGCATGGACGGTCCCCTCTCAATCTCACCAATCTCAACGGTCAGATTTCTTTCCCCCTCTCTCTTTTATGCACGAATTCTCTGTCTTCTCTCTGTTTTATTACTATGCGTGTTCAATTTTTTCACCTGCCTGTGCTCTGTACTACATGCATGATGATAACTCTGTTCTAGTCATGTCAAGGTTCTCTAATATTTAATTTAAGTTCAAAATTCTGCTTCTCACCAATTTCTTCGTATACCCATCACGTTATTGCAACAGATAATCTTCGCTTGGATCTGTCGTTACTCACGATGCTCTTCCTCTCAATTTGTATTCTCAGGCGTTCAAACCAACATCATCACCATGAAAGCTACGCCATTTCTCTTTCAGTTGACTCTTTTGGGCTTCTTCTTGTTTGGTTCCTTTAGGGTTATGATATGGGCTGTGGAGGATCCAAGGTCGATGATTTGCCGCTGGTAACTCGTTGCAGAGAGCGAAAAGAACTTATCAGGGCCGCATCTGACCACCGCTACGCTCTTGCTGCCGCTCACGTCTTGTATTTTCACTCGCTGAAGGATGTTGGTGAGGCAATTCGGAGATTTGTTGATGAGGAACTCGTGACTGCTTCTTCTTCGTCTCCTGGGTCTCCTGTTCTGACATTACCGTCCCGAGAAGGAAAATCGAAGCAAAAATCCAAAATCTCTTCCTCATCGACATCGATTTCGCATTCTGTGGAAGATAGTACTCATAATAAGGGCAAAAACAAAGAGGATGCGGAGATTGAAGATTCACATTTGCATTTATCATCATCTGGTTCGGACTTGAACTCTGATTCGGGCCACATCCACATCCACGATACCCCTGAGGAGGAAGAAGTTTTGCAGCAACGAGAAGTGCCTTCCACTTCTTACAATTTTAATGATTATCCTCCTCAAGGGAATTGGGGATACAATTATCCTGATGATAATTCGTATCCGTATCCATACCCATACCCGTATCCGTTCTCCAATCCGTATCCTAACATGTATTACATGAAGAGGTCTGCCACTCCGGCGAAGACGGTGGTGTATGAGGATCCAACGGTAAATGGGTACTCGAGTTATTATGGAAATGGCGGGTATTTCGGGTACCCGGTGATGGGTTCTCCCCAGAAGGATCCAAGTCCGGAGAGGCCGCCACCGGCGCCCCCATCACCGCCGAGAGTGTCGACTTGGGACTTTCTCAATGTATTCGACACGTACGATAACGATACTGGTGGGCTTCCAGCTTATTTCTCTGCGGGAAGGTACGGGTACGGTTCGACCACGAGCAGTCCGGATTCGAAGGAGGTGAGAGAAAGGGAAGGTATACCAGATTTGGAAGAGGAAACAGAGCAAGAAGTGATAAAAGAGGTTCACAAAGAAAAGAAGAAAGCGAAAGAGCACATGGACGTGAATGGCAAATTCAAGTTACACGAGGAAGGGAGTAAAAAGAATTATGGAGAAGGTACCTCTAAATCAGTGCCAGTTGGAAGCAGCAGTGAGAGTGTGGACTCAGTTAAGGGTAAAGAAATCAAGAGCAGTACTAGTCCTGATACATTTCGTAGCCCTGACAGTATTATTTCTTCTAAGAGTCCTGAAGAGGACTCTGTAAGAAAGAAAGGAGTGAGCTTTGAAGTTGAGGAGGCATCAACAGTGGATATTGAGTCTTCAAAACCTAGTAGCTTAACTACATTGTCCGTTCATGGCACTAGGGATCTCGAAGAAGTGGTGAAGGAAATCAGGGACGAGTTTGAGATTGCCTCTAGTTATGGGAAGGAGGTTGCCTCATTGCTTGAGGTTGACAGATTGCCTTACCAGCGAAGAACCACCTTGCTAGGAGGTAGCATCTTAACTATTTTATCTCATTATCATCTTATATAATCATTTTTGAGAAATTTTCGTGACTGCTTCATAGTTATTTCCTCAAAAGTGTTTTTGGGGTTTGTTATTCTAGTTCTGTTGATGAATTTGATATTGAATGCAAATAAAATAAGAAGCACGTAATGCTCCTCAATATCTTGTTCCCTTGAAGATCACTCATCTATCAATGTTGAATAACTTCAAATATTGAGTTTGTCAGCTTGACATTTCCTTTCCAACAAAAAAAGATGGTCTTTTACTGGAGAACTTTGTTATTAGGACGATAGGATTTTTTTTTTCATTTATTTTTATGATAGTTCCATCCTCTTCGACAATAAATTTTGTATTGCCACATTAATAATAGTGGAATGCCTCTGTGCAGTGATATTTTCCCGGATTCTGTATCTGGTGTCATCACATCCTCCAACCAGGCCATCGGTACAAATCTCTCCTAGGGCAATGAAAATTGCAAAAGCATACACCGGGGATCCTGGAAATGATTTTGATATGAAGGCTAGAAACCTATCATCTACGCTAGATAAACTTTATGCATGGGAGAAAAAGCTGTACAAGGAAGTTAAGGTATGAAACCATTAAAAATAATGTCTTAGTTTCTTATTTTCTTGTGCATTAATATTCATTTAGTTATTAAGTTAATGCCAGTGCCTGCTAAGGAAAAAAGATTCCTTAAAAAATGTGATGGACACATTTCCTTATTCAGACATTTGATATGGAAATATCAACTTCCTTGCTCCTGTTCTTTTCAACATGAAATTTTTGTGAAGTTTTTGGAATTTGGAGATGCTTACTTTTTTCTTTTCCATATGGCTGTTATGACTATTTGAGAGTGGAAAAATGAATTTTTGTGCAAAAGAAGACTGAAAGGTTAATTTTTATGCTTCCTCCGATGTGGTAAAATATTGTTTGAGATTTCAAGTGCTTTTATATGTCTTTTAATTCCTGTACCGTCTTCCTTACTATGTCTAGGTGTTTCTGCTGATTTTAGGATGAAGAAAGGCTACGAATTGACTATGAAAAACAGTGCAAAAGGTTAAGAAGTTTAGATGAACATGGAGCTGAATCTAGTAAAATTGATGCTGCCCAGGCTTCAATAAGGAAGTTGCTGACAAAAATCAATGTTACTATAAGAACTGTTGATGCCATATCTAGCAAGATACACAAGTTGAGAGATGAAGAATTGCAGCCTCAAATCTCTGAATTAATCCATGGGTATGCAACTGCTGTGTTCCTTGGTCTGTTAGCTGTTTGGCTATTTGATTTTGCAACTTACATCATGCAATTATTATCTGCTGTCTCAGAAGACATGCATATCGCTAGAGAATTGCCCCGCGCACACAACGATAAGTGCATTTTTTTCTGCATTGGCTAGAAAAAACCTAGATTTTTCTTAGGGCCTGCAGGAGGCTGCATCCTCCCTCTTGCAATTTGACCTCTTTACTCATTTTCCAAATATTGGTGCTTTGTGGGACTTGAATATTGTAAATTTAAGCTCAAAGCTGCATTTATATGGAGACACTTATATCAGGAATCATTAGCATTGCTGCACCACGGTTCCCTCATGTTCTTTGGTTAAATAAAATTTCATTCTCTAGCTTCAATGGTGGCATTGAAATTGGTGACTGAATATTGTTTTTCTGGTGATTGAATAGTTTTCATGCTTAAATTCCTTTTATCATTCTTGTCTACAATGACATGACATCGTCATTAGTGCTTCAACCGACTTCTGGTAATTTTGATATCCAAAGATTAGAGAATTCTTTCACCAATGATTGTAAAATATATACTCTTCTTAGTTGGGCTTTAAGCTAACCCTTTTCTCCCCAAAATGCTAGCCAGTGAATGGTTCAATTCTTGCTAGGATTTAGGTTTCTTTAATTTGACATGGTGAATGGAGCATGTATAACTTTTTAATGTCAATTTTTTTTTAAAGCCTGTTTCTTTTTTTCTTTTTTTTTGGTATAAAAGCAATACCCTTCTTATTTACAGATTGATAAGAATGTGGAAGTCCATGCTCAGATGTCACCAGAAACAGTTCCAAGCTATCATGGAGAGCAAAGCTCGCTCGCTCAAGGCAAATACTGGTTTGCAAAGAGATTCTGGTTTGAGAGCTACTCTTGAACTTGAAACAGAGCTAATTAATTGGTGCACCTGCTTTAATAATTGGATTAACACCCAAAAGTCATACGTGGAATCATTAAACGAGTGGTTATTAAGGTGCCTTATCATTGAACCTGAAGAAACTGCTGATGGAATTGCACCTTTCTCCCCAAGCAGAATGGGTGCACCAGCTATTTTTGTAGTTTGCAATGATTGGTATCAGGCAATGGTTAGGATTTCCGAGAAGGGGGTGGAAAATGCAATGCTCAACTTTGCTTCAAGCTTACATCAATTATGGGAACGACAAGACGAGGAGCAGCGACAGAGGATCAAAGCAGAGTACCTCACAAAGGATTTTGAGAAACGTCTAAAGACCTTACGCATGGAGAGGGGAAGGATCATGCAGGAACAGGAAGCATCGTCAGATAAAGCTATGTCAAAGGTTCCTTCAGAAAGCGGGGTTTCACCCCTAGATGATCTGAAGGTGGATTTGGATTCAATGAGGAAGAAATTAGAAGAAGAGAGAACTAGGCACAAGGAAGCTAAGAAACTAGTTCATGATGCAGCTTCAGGTAGTTTACAAGAAGGTTTGGTCCCAATTTTTGAGGCTTTGGGCAACTTCACTTCAGAGGTTTTGAAAGCTCATGAGCAAGTTAGGCTTGAAAATGCTGGAGGCTTATAGTTGACGAGTTTATCTGGGAAACTATTCTTGGAAGGACCCTGCGTTGCTCAGTAGAGATGAAATGGGATCAAAAGCCTATAGAAACGAGTATCAGAAAGAATGGAGAGCAGCTTTAAGGAGATGAGATAGTGGAATTGCTTAAAGAAGCAATGAAGAATGCAAACTGTGGTGGGCAAGTTCAAATATGCTTTTCTTTGTAATATGGTTTTCCCATAAGCCGGGTAGATATTAGGAATTTTGTACAGAAATTCTTTTATTGGTTGATTGGTGGGTGATGGTTGTATTTGATGTAAACTGGACTGAGTTTGGAGGAGGATTTCAACTGAGTTTATTTAGACTGATCAGTTTAGGAAACTAACAAATTTTGAATCAAAGTATTGGATAATGATATAGAGAGGCCTCCATATATTTTGCATCTTTCGTTTATTTGACAATTTCTTTTCCTGCAAATCCATGCATGAAGCCTAGAAGCACAGAAACAACACAAAACAAATGGCCAAGCCTTGAAAACAAGAAAGCCTCTGCAATTGTAGAATCATCTAGCCGGGAAAGGTTTGCATTTCACTTCTCTAGCACCAGCGATATCATCTGTCTTCAAGAGCTGCTCGTAAGCCATGAATCCATCGTAAGTAGACTCAACCACCGATTTTTTAATGGATCTAATCTTCGACCCAAAAAAAAAAAACCCACCGATTTTTCTAGCTAAACCCACTTGCTCAGGTTTCCATGGAGCTAACCAAGTAACGAGAGAAAGAAGCAGGCTTCCAATAAGTGGCAGAGAGCCTTTTCTGTCCATATTCAAAGAATGGATTGCATGAAGGAGAAACAAGGTGACTGTTTTGTTTCTTTGGTTTACTGTTTGAGCTTGATTAATGGGTGTAGGCAGGAGAAGTTGCATGAAGCTTCTTCTGTGATTTTCCTGACTTGTTCTTTAATTTTGATTTTGATCTCCTGGTTGCCTTACCTTCACCCCTCAGATCAAATATTTGCCACAGTTGACATCTGATATATGACTATAAAGTCCCTTTGCTATGACAAAATCTCTGTATTTACACTATATTTGGGAGAGAGTTTTGGAGCTAAGATATGGTTTTAAGCTCTAATCTAGAACGCATGGCCCAAATATGAGAAGTCCCTATATCTTTCATTCATCGCAACATAAATCTCGTCTCTTGCCTCTAGTTTTGGAAAATGGGTTTCTGCTTGTATCTTTGGCAACACTATCCTTCCTAGATTGCCCACATCGCTCTGCTTTAAGCTCCCTAGCTGTTCTACACAAATGGGTCGTCAATAATAGCTTTGGGTCGCACTAGTTGAAGAAGATAGAGAAGAAGGAATGAGATTTCAAATGTAAATTCACTGAACTCAAGTTGTTGCAATTCATTGTGTTGGGAATGGAAGAGGGAAAGGAAATAGAAAGAGGAACAAGGAAAATGTTAATCCTTATGATTGTTTTTTTTTAATGGGGATGAAGTGAGTAGGATTGAGACTTTTTATATTTATTTAAATATATTTATTATCAAATTAAATTTGAGAAAAACTTTTTGTTATTATTTTTAATTTAATAGACAGACTTTTGATTTTAAGAAAATTAAATTTTGGAAACTAAATGCTTTAATTTTTAAAATAGGATATCAAATCTTAGTAGATGATAAACATTTTTCTTATGGCAAGCTTTTATTGATAAAGAAATAAAATAATTTACTTAAAATAAATTCTTTAATTGCCATGTGGCATGCAATCACTGGAATTAGATATTTCAATATTGTATTATGAATTTATTCAATCAAATGCCATGTGTCTACTTAATATTGGTTAAATAATCAATTTAAATATTTAATTTTTTAATTTTATAAATCATTTATATTTTTCTAAAAATTTAATTCCAGCATGTCAATTTATTAGAAATTGTAATGAAATTTTATAAATCAATTTTTTTTTTAATTTTCCTGTTTGTAATGAAATTCAATTTTTTTTATTTAAAGATTATAAAAATATATAATGCATGATTATATAATATTCAATTAATTTTTTTCTTTCAAATAATTTTATTTAAAAAAAAAAAGGATAGTGCCAAAACATAGCGATCAAAATCACTCACTCTTCTACACATTTCACTTTTCTTTCTTCAAATCTAACAACTCCAAAGTTTGGCAAACAGTCCATTATTTATTTTTAATCATAGTCCATTATTATCATATTATAATATTATTTTTAGATACAAAGGAGAAGAATATCCGAAGACAGAAGATTAAATTAGCCATCTATAGAAATCATCGAAAGCGTCCGGAAGCACTATTCAATAATCGATTTAATTTAAAATTTTAATATTTATATAAAAAGTTAATTTTTTAGTCTCACTTTTATAGTTTTAATGATATTTATTAATATATTATATTTTTTTCATTTTATAATTTTTTATTTATATGAAAAATATTTTTATTAATTTTTAAATTATATTAATTATAAATATATTAAACTTTAAAAAACATTTTGAATATTAAATTTTTTTTAAAAAATAATGAGAAATTATTTTGAAAATAATATAAAATTAATTTATATATTATTATAATATAAAAAATAAATAATTTTAAAATAATAAAAAATAAATAAAAATTATTAAACGATAGATATCGTTTTACATATAAATAGAATGCATGTAATCAATCTTTACATATTTACACTAAAATTACAAAAATCGTTTTGTGCGAGTATGGTTAAGAAAATATAATTAGTACAAAACAATAAATTCTGATTACTATTTTTTTAATGTGTCTTCCACTTGTAATATCAAATTATTTTTAAAAGGGATGAATTTTAATTTTTATATGTATTAAATATAAATATATTGATAAATTATTAAATAAATTACCACATCCAAATTATTTATAATTTATTACACATAAAAAATAAAAAAAATGAGTTTATTTTTATTAAAAAAAGGTGATATTTTGAAAGAAGGAAAGGTATTTTAAAGTATTTTAATGAAAGGTATTAAAATATAATACAAGCTCATAAAATATAAATATCAATATAAATATGATGTTAAGGTTCTACTGGGGATGCCCCGGTGGAAATTCTCTGACGTTCAAGTCAGATTCATGAATTAGGTAGTATGGATAAATAAGATTATCATAATAGTCGGTATTTAAAATTATAAAAAATTCACTCTCTCATTAATTGATAACCTTCTTTGACATATAAATCACCGTTAAGGTAATTAAAAGATAATATTCAACTGATTTTTCATTACGTTTATAATCGCATATTTTTTATTCACTAATTAGTATTAGTCGGACAATAAATTTACCGGCTAATCCATTTTCTTAAAATATAAAAATAAAGTATATAAAAAATTTAAAATACACACACTCTTTCTCTGATAATTTAATGACTTAAATATCGAAGTAGCTGCCAAAATTATCATTCACCTCAATTTTTCTATCTCATCTTTTGCAGCATGGGTAATGGCTGATCATTTTTTTCAATTCTTTTTTTATCATACCAAAAATATAATAAATAAACTAAAACGAGAGTATATTGAAATTCAATATAACGTAGAAAAAATAAACTTTTTTATTCATATAAACTACTTTTTTTTATAATTGACCTTTAATAAAGGTGAAACTTTTAATCACTTTTAATTTTTTTTAATTATTTGTTTTGTAATTATAATTACTTCATTATTCTATATTTTAAAAAAAATAAATTTAACATCTAACAATTTAATATTATAAAATTATTAATTTTTAATAATTATCTCGAATATATATATAAATATATAAAATGGCTAAATAATATTGAAATTGTTAGCAGATTTATAAATTTGTGATAATTACTTTATCGTCTTATAAATTGGAACTTCTTATCTAATAGTTTAAAATTATGACGATTATTTTATTATTTTATTACTTTTATTTAAAAATTAAATTATCATTATTATATGAGTGCACTTTATAATTATATAATTGTTAGTAATTAAAAGAAAAGTTTATTATATAATAATTTAATATCACCAAAATTATTAAATTTATATATATATATATATATATATATGTATATAATATTAAGATCGGTAACATTAAAAAATAAATTGATTGTTAAAATTTTGATAATCACTTTATTATCTTATACTTCTAATATTATAAATAAACTTCTTATTAATAGTATAATTAATATTATGACAATTCTGTTAATTTTTTAATTAAAAATTGAATTTTCATTATCATATAAACGAGCTATACGATCACTTTATCATTTTATTCTAGCAATTTAATATTGTCAAAATTAGAATTTATTTTAATAATTTTATATCAAAATTTGATTTTTACTACTAATGCATACATTAAAATTCAAATATTAATTTAGTAACTTTAAATTAATTTAAATAATAAAAATATTTTTTATTTTAAAATTAAATATCATAATTAATAATTAAAGGAACCACACTTTAACTAATAATTTTATGTTTATCAAAATTATTATTTATATCATTTTTCAAAATTATCTAATATTTAATTTAAATTTTAAATTTACTTGTTAATAATTAAAATCATTTATTATCTATTAACTTTATAAAATCTAATTTATTGTTTTATATTCTTGTAAGAATTACTTAATATTTAAATGTGTTATTCTAATGATATCTCAAATTTTTTATTTTTTAGTCTTTTTGTATATCTCAAAATTCAATTAATTTAAATAATAATATTGTTATCCACTTCAAAATTTATTATCAAAATTATTATATTATATTATTTTTTAGATTTTTTATATTTAATTACTTATAATTAATTTATATTTAATTATTATGATTTTTTATACATTTAATTAATTACAATTTAAGTGTTTACGGTGATAATAAAGAGCCTCATGTCGATGAAGTGGCAGTTGATATTGACGTGTCAAAATATGATTCGTTTCTCCATCACAAGTATATTCTGCGCACGACTACGATGTCGTGCTCTTTGTAGAACCAGCGGCCGCAGCCGCATCAAAACTCTAGGAGGTGGAAAGATAAAGAACCCAGAAAGTCACTATTGCCTTAGAAACTGCCATTTACCAAAATAACACGCGTGACTAGACTGACCCAATGAAAAAACTCCACGTGGATTTACCACCACATGTAGAGCAAATATAGGTTGTAAGCTTACTTTAGAAGATGTGTCTTAGAAATACTATCTCCACGCGGCGTCACGTGTGAGAACAATGTTTGTCTCGTTTTCTCCCTACTCTTATCTGTCCATAAAGAGACACACTCTCAATGTAACATAAACTCTCAGATTCAAAATCAGAGTGAATAAGATTAGAGCGCGCTCTCTTCTCTCTCTTTTTTGTTTGCGACAGCAATGGCTTCATCTAGGGGTTCTGTTTGGTTTTGCTTGTTATTTTGTTCTCTAATTGCAGCGATCTCAGCTGGGGAGAGTGAAGAGAAGGAGTTCGTTTTGACACTGGATCACTCCAATTTCACTGATACTGTTAGCAAGCACGATTTCATCGTCGTCGAATTCTACGCTCCTTGGTATGTAATTTCGATCTTATATTTTTTCTATGTTTTATCTTTTAAATTAGTTCAATATTATAATATGATCCATTGAACTTAATCCTATGTGATATCTCTTCTTCTTTTTTTTTGGCCCCCCTGGTTTGATTTTAGTTTTTTTCTTATTCAGCTCTTACTTGGTATGTTTCCATCTGGTTGTGCATTAAAATTGTTTTTTTTTTTTGGTTCTATATTTGAAACTAGAGTTGGTAGATTATATGTTGTATTCGCATCAAGCGATTACATTTTTTATTATATTACTATGTTGACTTGCCAGTCGATTGGGATCCTGAAATTTCGATCTATACCTGGAGATGAAGCTTTTTGTAGTAGCTTTAAGTTATGCTATGAATCAAACGAAAGGAATCGATTGAGGCTATTTATGTGGAATATTCTCTTTTTCTGTAGGATATTTAAAGGGTTTTGATCCATGACAAACCATACAGTCCGAGTTTCTTAGTTATTTTAAACTCAATAGCGATATCCCGCCATTGTAACTAACCCTGCTTATGGACCAACAGTGTACCTTGCTACTCTCCCTGTGCTTGCCACCATCTCAACGACTAACACTACACGTTGTGATGGGAATGTTGCTGACTTGTCTGTTTTATTTTAACAATATTGGACAAAAGGGACAACGTTATATTGATTGTTATCTTCTTGCTGTGATTAAGTTCTATTGATATAATAGCTATTTAACGTTTTCTGAAAGTCAAAATGAGCTCAATTTGGTCTAAGTTTTAGTCGGAGCATCTTGAGAGCAATTAATTTACTATCAGGAAAAATGTATTATTTACACGAATCAACTATCAGTCACATTATATATCAAGAAAATTGCAGTAGATGAACTATGATACTAAAGTTGTAAAAAAAAACTTTTAAGAATTGTCTGATGCATTAAATGCAGGTTTTTTTTTTGTCAATATTGCATGTTTAACATTGTGTTACAACCTTTTCAAAAATTTTATATTTTGGCTGTTATACATTGAAATGTGATGCGCATTTAATTTCCTATAGAAAAAGTGAGCCGAGGATGAATTCTGTTCATTTTTTTTTTCTTGCAGGTGTGGGCACTGCAAGAAGCTAGCTCCTGAGGTAATGAAAATTTTGACTAGAATCTGAACATAGTTAAGTCTGGGATGATAGTTATTATTTATACATGCATGCTGACAACCACAATTACTTCAATTTGCAGTATGAAAAAGCTGCATCCATACTGCATAGCCATGACCCTCCAATTGTTTTGGCCAAAATTGATGCAAATGAGGAGGTGAATAAAGATCTTGCAACACAATATGAGATTAAGGGATTCCCAACTCTCAAAATTTTGAGAAATGGAGGGAAGTCAATTCAAGAGTACAAAGGCCCTCGTGAAGCAGATGGCATTGTTGAGTATTTGAAGAAACAAAGTGGCCCTGCTTCTTCTGAAATAAAATCAAGAGAAGATGCTAGTAGTTTCATTGGTGACAAGAAGATATTTATTGTATGTACATTGTGCTAGCTCTCTCCCTATCTCACCCACAATCTCTAATTTTCCTGTTGTTTATATCTAGTGAACTTTGTTGCAGGTTGGGCTGTTCCCTAAGTTCTCTGGACAGGAGTTCGAAAACTTTATGGCTGTTGCAGATAAATTGCGCTCTGACTATGAGTTTGGTCATACCTTGGATGCTAAACACCTTCCTAGTGGGGATTCATCTGTCACTGGACCCCTTGTTAGGCTGTTCAAGCCATTCGATGAACTGTTTGTTGATTTTCAGGTATTACAATACTTTTCTGCTATGATGAGGCTGTGTTTGTGTTTGTACCACAGTTTTAGTTTATTCTTTATGGCAATTTAGAATAAGTTATTCTAACAATTCTACATGCTTGCAGGACTTTAATGTGGATGCGCTAGAAAAGTTTGTAGAAGAATCTAGCTTGCCCATTGTCACTATCTTTAACACTGACCCCAGTAATCATCCTTATGTTATCAAATTTTTCAACAGTCCTGATGCTAAGGTAGACAAGTGAGATTGGTTTTGCAACCATGTTTCTGCAAATTATGTCATTAATTTTTGTGTGTGCTATCCAAATGCAGAATTGGTATTTTCTGTTTCATACTTCCTTTGAATCTGATGAATTTCATTCAAAGATAACAAGGCTGTGGTCTCCTGCACATTTATATCGTATGCAATGTAAAACATGAATGTATGAGAAAACTTTTTTGGAAGGGGTTACATTGTTCCTTTCGCTCCAGATTTTGCTTTGCATCCCTTTCCACCTTTTTTTATTCTTCGGAGTAGTTTGTGCAGAAGGTTTTATTTAATAGCTACTTAGACCAGAAGCTTCCTAGTTGCCACTAGTATCAGTGCTTGTGTTGCCTTACTTATCTAGCCTGCAAATATTGTGGATCATCAAGAAATAATTACTTTGAAATTGCAGGCTATGTTGTTTACGAACTTCAGCAGTGAAGCTTCAGATTCTTTCAAAATAAAGTATCATGAAACTGCCCAGCAATACAGAGGGAATGGCATGCTCTTTTTGTTGGGAGATGTAGAGGCTAGTCAAGGTGCCTTCCAGGTCAGTAGATCTCCAGCTTGCTGGCTCATTTTGGAGCATGTTGCTCAAAATTTATGTTAACTCATAAAGTATCTGTTTGGTTTGGATGAGCAGTATTTTGGACTCAAAGAGGACCAAGTGCCTCTCATCGTCATACAAACTAATGATGGACAGAAGTACCTGAAGGCAAACCTGGAGCCTGATCATATTGCTCCTTGGGTTAAGGAATACAAGGTAAAAATATTCTGATATTTTTATCAGATGGTTGCTCTATTAATTTTGAATGGTAAATTGGTGGATGGATTAACTTTTTTACTTTTTTCTTTTCATTTGGAACATTCTTATACCTATGCAGGAAGGTAAATTGCTGCCATACAAGAAATCTGAACCTATCCCTGAAGTTAATAATGAGCCTGTGAAAGTTGTTGTTGCTGATAGTCTCCAGGACATGGTTTTGAACTCTGGAAAAAATGGTTTGTATGACCAATTATTTTGTAGCTTATTAATTAACTTGTCCTCATTAAATTTGACTGAATATCCTGCGTACCTTTCCAACAGTTTCTCATGGCTTTCAGCATCATGTTTAAACACTTGGGCATTAAATACTCAAATTTTATCCCCTCCATCTCATAATTTTTGTCCATCTTTCCCTTTTTTATTGACCTAAAATTATTGTCCACTTTTTTTTTTACAATGTAATAACATATAAATTGATTATTATAACTCTATTTATTTTTATCTTAATTCCAAGAAACCTCTCAAAACATCTATTAGTATTTAATAAAATTTATTGTTTTTGAGACGGGTATAATTAAAAAGTTAATAAAAAAAAAGTATCTTTCTTAATACATGTGATAAGGCTGGCATCCACAGAATTCCTTGCTTGCATAGATTGTCAGCATTTCATTTACTTATGCTGACATGTCTTAATCTGCAGTTCTTCTAGAGTTCTATGCTCCCTGGTGTGGACACTGCAAAAACCTGGCTCCAATCTTGGAAGAAGTTGCTATCTCTTACCAAAATGATCCCCATGTTGTCATTGCAAAGTTTGTGAGTTTTTCTCCCTCTCCCTGGTTAAGAAGTATTTATATTATTTTTTTTCCTTAGAAAAGTATAAGGTGATTTGACTTGCTTGAGCAACAGTGATTTACTGAACGTCAAATAGTAATATAAGCTTTTTTAGATGACAATTTCAAGTTATAGTTCTATGATAGTGTGAAAGGTAAGTATACTTGGGTTAAAACTAAAAAGGTAAAGGATGAAATGTTCATTTGAGAAGGAAAGTTGGTGAAATCTGTAACAGTAACAGTTAGCTGATGTTGCCCCCATTTGTGAGGTTTCTAATGTCTGAGATTTTATTTCTAGTTATCGTGTATATATGCCATACAGCAGCATTATGCTTTTGTAATTAGCATTGTCAAACAGGTGTTATGTTGTATTCTTACATCAAAAGTGTGAGGGAGAGGTAATTAGTGATGGATAATTAGTTCTTGTTTAAGCAGTCAAACTTTTTAACTATATTGTAAAAGAGAAAGTGGCATGTAATTTGATACTGATGAAAAAAGGAAAAGAAAAGTAAGTGAACCGTTATTAGTTGGAGTATAAACTAACATTGGTAATTGGGTACGCCATTTTTTCTTGGTGGTCACTTGAAATTAATGTACATATGGATAGGATAGGATTGGGTATGAAGTTCTGGGTCTTTCCTTGTAGGTAGAGATTATCTCTTTGGTTTTGGGGGTTAGGGGTTTAAGTTTAGGTATATGACTCATAAGGAATTAATAAAGCATGTATATTCCTTTTAACTCATAGCAGTTGATATTATCAGCCGAAGATTTGTTTGCATTGTGTTGTCCATAATTAAACATGATTTGCTCTTTATGATTTGGCTAATGCATACACGGTATGTGATGTTGTCAGTTATGTAAATTTGCACTATGAGAGTTTGGATGAAGTTTTTCATGTCTTCATATTGCTTTATGAAAGATACATGCCTGACAAGCATTTCATTTTTCCTTTTTTTGACACTATTTAGGATGCAACTGCAAACGATGTACCAAATGATACTTTCGACGTGAAGGGATACCCCACTGTGTACTTCAGGTCAGCAAGTGGAAATGTGGTGCAGTATGACGGGAATAGGACGAAAGAAGATATCATTGATTTCATTGAAAAGAATCGGAGTAAGGATAACATCTCCCAGGAAGAGTCGGAGAAGGAACAGGCAAAGGATGAGCTCTAAAGCTTGTATCAAATTGTGGGCTTAGTGTACGAAAAACACTTGTCAGAGTATTAAAAAAAATATTAGCTTTCTTAGACCCTGCAATGATTAGGAAAAGAAAATAAACAGTAAATCGTGTAAAAGTTAAACGAGTTTTCCTCGAAAATATTACTGGATTTTACATGAATTTTCTTGATTTCGTACTATCTACAGATTGAGCAGACATTTTTTATGTGGATAGTCAGTGCTTGAAACCATCGTATTTGATACGCTGCGTTTTTTTAGCTCTTTGATTTCTTCATCTATCATGCTTACCCTGGCGTCCTGTGGCCGTCTTTGGGGCAAAATTTATTGAATGGGAATGGCACAAAGTTTCCACCAAAATGAATGGGAAGATTGGATGCCCCGTTCTTCTAGTAGCTAAATTATATTGGGGGCTGGCCGTTGATGGTGTTGGGTGTTCTTCTCCAATCAATTGGAAACTTTCAACCAAAATTTAAGGGAAAGACGAAATGTCCAACTCAAGAAGCTAATGGTATTTGGTTGTCAATTGAAGACTTGAGATTTTCACCACCCATCCGGGAGTCCCTATAGGAATTTGTGGTTGGTAGGTCAAAATTATTTTATGTTTATATTTTACTTTGATATTTTCATGATGATATTAAATTCTGTTTTCACTTGGAATTTTAATGTATGTATATATATTGAATTAATTTTAGTATATTTTAATTGATGCAAAAATATTTATCCAATAATAATTATAACAGTAATACTATTCAATAATTGAAATTATCGAAAAAAAGTAAAACATTTTTTATTCTTTGAATAGAAAATAAAAAAATGAAAACTCAAATATTGTTTTCAAGTCTGACAAAAAAATATATATAATTTACAATTACAAACTAAATAGGACAAACATTATTTAAAAATTCGTGAATTAAATTATTAATGTATTTAAAACACAAATCATCAAGTGCCATATATATATATATATATATATTTTCTTAAAAGGACTTCTAGAAGACTGCTGCTTCTCTTTCCACTCATCCTTTCTCCTTTGAAAATAGTTAGGGTCTCCTTGTCTGCTGGTTCTTTCTTTCTTTTTTATATTTTAAAATATTTAATCTTGTATTCTATATATTCTATTAAAAAATGAATTTTAATTTCGCAAATTTAATTTTATGAAGCTAAACATGAATAGAATCAAAATATGAAATTTTAAATAAAATTCTATGGTCTAATATTACTGGAAAGAAATTCTCTCTTCTCTTAACCCCATCATCCAAATTACCCCAATTGTAATTTCATTGCTTTGATGGTGTTTATGGCATATTTGAAAAATATAAACCATTGTATTTTCTAAAACTAAGTTTCTAATAGCGGATAGTTTAGTTGTCTTATTGTATTTTTAATGGGTAAGGAGCAGAAAGGTTACGAATTCGAATAAAATTTATATTTTAATAAATTATAATAAAATATTTAAAATTTATTTATTTAATAATATATAAAAAATATATATTAATTATTTATATAAACATTCAAATAACAGATATTAAATATATAAAATTTAAAACTAATCCAAACTAAAAATATATATTATTTTTATAATTTAAATCTAGCGTAATTATATATTCTCAAAAGTTAAATAAAATGATATACTCATAAAAAAACCAATTCATGAACATCCATACTCTCAATCAGATTCAAGATTTCTTGTGAGCTTGTCAAGAAGCTTCTCCAACAAAACCTCAAATGAAACTCCATTATTAATTTATTAAAATATTTATAATAAATGAAAAAATAAATAAAAATATTGCAATAATATCTATTAATACCCATTATATATTTTAGTAACACAATAAAAAAGATGGTGTAATAATTTTAAATTATAATGAAAATGTCACGCCAAATGTTACTATAAAGAATTATAATGACATTTTTTTCATAAATATTGCAAAAAGTATTCCATTTTTTTTTTATCATAAACATCATAATGGAACTTTCGTTTAACAATATTTATGAAAAATATCATTTAATTCAACAAAGCTTTATCTCTTTTAAATGACAGAACGCTTTCTAATTGGCTTGTTTCCACTCTCCATTGTAGTGAATTAGTCTTGTACAATGCATTTACATAGAAGGAGACGATCATGGAGCCTCATATCTAAAAGAATTTTATTATATTTAATTACTATGATAGTTTAGGTTTAAACAATGGTGTTTTTACGATGTTTATAAAATTATTATCTTAATACTATTAAGGTAACAATTTAACAATAATTTAAAACTGAAAAAAAATTTAATTTTTTAATATGTATAATAATATATTTTTATTTTTTAATATGTATAATAATATATTTTAAAGAGATTTATTATTTAGTTTTTTAGTATTTTCATTATCAATAAATTAACGAAATAGTTCTTCTGTATTATTCAATTTAAAAATAAAAATATTTTAGTAGATTTTGAAAAATATAGAGACTGATTTATTAATAATGGCAATATCCATGGATTAAATAAAAAATTTTATTTGAAAATAAAATTGAATTTTAAAATTTTTCTCTCATTGTTTTATCTATTTTTAACAGAAAATAAAATGTAAGGACTATTTTGTTGACGAAGATAAATGATAAGTACGTTTTAATGGATTTCTGAAAATATAAGAATTACCTTGTTAATAATGATAATATCAAGGAACTGAATAGTAAATCTCTCTATACTTTAATTTAAAATTTATTTTATATTAATAAAATCATAATTATAGTCAAACTTTTTATTCATTATGAAAAAATAATTAAATCGCTGTTTTATAATTAATAGGAAAAAGAAATGTAACCATTCTCAAATTATTATTAGATTTATAATTATAATTAAAGTATATAAAATAATAATTTATTATTATTATTTTAAATCTGTTCGTGCAGTAGTTTCTTGTGAACATATATAATCTATTATTGCTTATTAATTTTTGTTTTAAACAATTTATTTTAGAGTATATTTAATATATATAAGTTTAATTTCATATGAAAATAAATTTTACAATCATTAAAAAATATTTGTATCAAAAGTTTCTAAAAATAAATTAAAATATATATAATATAATATAATATAAGAAAACGTACTAAAGAAGTTATATTTATGAAATGAAGGGAGAAAAGCTCACACTCAGAGCTTATAATAAAGCCATGCATATATTAGTTAGAAAATATATGTAGCTAAATCTATACAACAGCTAGTCCTTTCATTTTAGGTCTTCTTTCTGATGGGGGTTCTGGAGATATCGCCTTCCTCTTGCTAATATTATTACTGCTGCTGTTCTTTGCGGTGGCGGTGGCGGTGCTTCCACTGTTGTCCATTCCTTCACAAGACTGGTCAAGGGATTTTAGAAGATGAGGCTGAAGCTTCTCCATGTCTGATAACTGAAGCGGCTTCAACAGGAACTCCTCAGCTCCTCCTTCCAAGCACCTATACACCACAAACATATTATTTCTTCTGGTTCAAATGAAAAAAGAATGGGAAGAAACTAATTAATTCAGAAGCTTACATGCTAATTCTAGAAGGTATATTTTCTGATGACATAACTACGACTGGGACGTCTTTCCAAGATGAACCCTGAACATATGGAATCACAAAGCATCTCATCGGTATTTATAAGATTTTAAAATGCAGTTATATTTATCCAAATAAAAAAAAAAGAAAAAAAAAAGAAGAGAAAATCTAGCTGTGACACTCCCTTTTACATAGGTAAGTTTGCCTGGCTTGTTCTTCTGACAAACAAGTCCTATGGTCCCCTCGAAACATTTTCTACAATACATTAATTAATATACCAGGTGATGATATTGTTGTTGTCAGTTTTTGGAATTCAGGAACATGTCTAACTGTGCAACCTTCAATTTTTATATTTTGTATATAACTGCTATGTCATAACTGAATTTAATATTTTTTAAAGAGAAATCATGATGAGTTATCAGAATTTGAGGTTGTAATTGCTAGTATTTGCACTGCATGTGATCCAATAGTATATGATGGTCTTGTAAGTTGAAAATTCCAGCTTCTTAATTAATTTCTTGCATTGCACATGTCAAAAGAAAAATAATATCTAATCAAGAGACATTACCTTAACTCTTTTGAGCAAATCATAGCCGCTCATTCCAGGCATGCAGTAATCTGTCATTATGAGATTGACTTTCATACCCTGAAATTTCACAAGTAAAGAAGTCTTAATTAATAATTATAAGCTAAAAGAAAAAAAATATTAAAATTTCTATACAATTACGTGTTGGAGAGGGAACACAATGCTGCACTATTCCCATAAATAATTTTTTTATAAATTATATTTATATCGTATTATTCACTTAAAAATAAAATATATTCAACTCTTAACGTCAAAAGAGATCGAGACTCAATCATTATACACAAATCTTATCTTTAAAGAATAGACATGTTTAAGGGATACTATATGGGCAAAAAAGAAGGGTAAAAAAACAATTAATTGGTAAAAGACATGAAAAAAAAAAAGTAGAACAGTTGATATCCAAAGATCCTCAGCTTCTACCACAAGATTAAACGTGGATAGCTCTAAAAGAAAACCAACTCCCAAACAAAAGTAACAAAGAGATGAAGACAAGAGGGAAGCAAGCACCTTTGGAATGTAATCTAATCTAATTTCACCTTTAATTCCATTACCCAAAAAGTCGAACATGTTAATTTATGGGTGTGAAAGAAACCAAATTTTCCCAAGAAAAAAAAAATCTCATAAAGACTTGAACAGATGGATCTCTCCATGTGCATTAACATATATATAAACACACTTTACTATGATCTATACTAGTCATCTTTCTGGTCCACACATAAAGCAACCGAAATTCCAGTTGTAATTAAATCTGGCATCCATCTCTTTTTTGGGTTTTTGCCCTAGTTTTATCACTATCCAATGCACCAAAAAAATAATGTAAAATATTATTTATAAATTATAATTTCAGTAAGAAAAAAAAAATTGCAAGAAATGTACTTTTGGGTATATGTGGTCCAAGGAAAATCTTTAATTCAGATTTGTGCTTATATTTTGCAAGACAAATAAAATATGCAGGATTAAAGGGAAACGTCATCATTAACATATAAATGTGACTTTTTTTCATATGACTTGTGTAATCTTCTCCTATAGTTAATATTAATAAATCCCATATATAAAAATTTAATTTTGAATTTGTGAATTTTTATATGTATGGCTTTCTTCAATCAATCTAGGTTTCATGTAGAAGCTCTTCATGTCACTGATAGATTAATAATGGACGTGTAGTGGTCCATGAACCAGAGAGATTAATGGATTAATTAATATATGAAGACATCTACATTCAGATATTTTTCACTTAATATTCATCAATAAACATATATATCTTTTTAGAGAAATTTTCTTTTCTTTTCTTTTCTTTTCTTTTTCATATACGTTTAGAGGAAGAAGTTTACGATTCATATTTAAGCTTAATTAATAAAAACATAGTTTCTTTTTCATATGCAGAAAATTTAGAGGTTTTGATATATCTGCAAAATTGGGTTAGCTGAAAATCACTCGTACATGCAGAGAGATTGGTTTCAGCGAAAAGAGGAGAAGGAAGAAGAAGAAGAAGAAGAAAATGGAGATATATATATATATATGTATATAGAGAGAGAGAGAGAGAGAAAGGAGTTTCAAGAAGACGACCTTACCTCATGTTGTGTTGACTGAGAAGAAGAAGAAGAAGAAGAAGAGGATGATGATGAAGCTGTAGACGCATTATCTAGGTTTCCAAGCAATCCCAGATATTCTAAAGCTTTATCCCCAGAATCCACGCAAGTCACTGCAACAACAAAAACATAAAAGAACATACAGAAATAGATTCCAACAACATGAAACCTCGAAAACTATATGTCTTAAAACATCAAAAGTCTTATATACCTTGATAAGAAGAAACTCTAAGCAGCCTCTCTAAGAGCTTCCTATCAAGAACACTATCATCCACAGCCAAGACATGAAAATGTTGCTCTTGCTGCTGCTGATCTTGCTGTGCTTCTTCTTGCTCTTGTTCCTGTTGAAGTTCATCTTCAGAAGCTGATTTCATCCCCATTTGGTCAAAAAGAAAACTGAGCCACCCAATTATATATCAGTACCAGCTTCTGCTAATCCCACCACCCACGGAAGCCCTTTTTATACAGAAGATTCACAGAGAGAGAGAGAGAGAGAGAGAGAGAGAGAGAAAGAGATGTGGGGTTATTCCGTGGGGTTTTTATGAAGTAGGTGAGAAGGAACTGTGGGTTTACAGGAGAAGAAGGAGAAGAAGAGATGTGATTTTTATTTTTATTTTTTTGCTTAAATTGCAGGGAAAGAAGGGAGATGTGATTGTGCCTGTGGGTTTTCTTTTCTTTTCTTTTCTTTTCTTTTCTTTTCCTGGTATGATCTCTCCCTAGATTCTCTCTACCGTGTTGGTACAACCACTCATCTTTCTTTTTCTTTCTCTTTCTTTCTTTCTTTTTTTGTTTCTTTTTCTTATTTCTTTTTTATTTGTTTTTCCTGGTTTGCTTTTTGTTTGATTGCTAAGCAAAATCAGAGGAGATCTTTGTTCCCATTTAGTCACGATAGTGTAAAAAGTAGTTGATTTTGGTTGAAATGGAATTAAAAAATTATTTTACATAAAAAGATAGTTAACTGATTTAACTACTAATTAATTATGATTATTAGATTAATTTATTTGTAATTAAATATATATTTTTGTTTGAAAATTACTCTTGCTTTTGCATGCAATCCTAATTAAGTCTTGCAAACAGTATGTAAGATGTGACTGCTTGAAAGACCTCTTCCCAATTTTTTTTTTCAAAGTTTTTATTATATAATTTTTTATTAAAATTTAAATTCATAATCTTATCGTTTTAGAAATAATTCTAAAATTACTATTCATTCATAATTAGTATAATCTCATTCTAATAATTCTAAAATTACTAGATGAACATTAATTAATTAATAATTAATATAATCTTATTCTAAAGTAATTTAGATTCAACATCTACGAAAAATTGAAGAAATTATTCAGTAATGACAAAATAAATGTATAGAGAGCTATCAATTATTATATGAATATTTTAAATAAAATATCCAAAAATAGGAATGCCTCCATTAACTACTATTATACTTTTTTTTCTTTATATAAGAAAAAGAAAAATAAAAAGCCACGTCAGATAACGGTAACTGTGACACCATCGCTTATTTCATTCTTGAAGTGGCCCAACAGTCTTCAGCTATGGATTCCAGTGTCCATCACTGCTTCTTTGCAAGACTGTAAAATCCATTCACAGATTCACCAACCTCAAAGTACTGATCTATCCCAGATTTCCACAATAAAATAAAATAAAAAATTGTCAATTTCATAATATAAGAAATATAAATATCTATTTTATAGTTAAAAAAATTCCTGTGGGTGTCGCAGAAGCGGTAGGAGAAGGAAATCTTGAAACTCAAGTATGGTGAGCCATTGAAAATAACAAAAATATTTAAAAAAAAAAAAGGTGATAAGAGAAATGGGGAACCTTTTTTGTGCAAAAAGAGTAACAGAGGAGAGCAACATAATAATGAAGATTTTGAGTACTGAAAAGGGATAATTTAGGGACCACATTGTGCGTAGAATGTCTATCTAAGCCAATCAGACCAATCTCTTGTAATAATACTCAAGGGGACATCAAATAAATATATGGGCTCCATTTTTGGGACCCACTTGGATCTCCCCCCAAAAAAATATATTACTATTAATGTGTTAGAAATCTTCCCCTTCTGGGACCCACTCCTATTGCAATCTTTTGAGGGACCCATTCTCCCCTTCTCCTCTGATGTGTCCATCCAAATTTCGAATTTGTCCCCTTTTCACTATGTTTTACCATTTTCATATTCCTATGATTTTATTTATTTTTCTCTCTTTTATTACACTTGAGTGTCGGTCCCCCTTCTTGTCTGCCACGTGTTGCTTACTCCATTTGTTTCTGTACAGTGAGAATGCAACTGACGTGGACGCACTTGAACCGTCAGATCACGTCTCTGTCTTCTTACAATGATGTTGCTTGCTTCGTTTTTTCTTTTTATTTCTTCCACTCAAATGCATATGGTAATTATATTTATATTTTTTAAAAAAATTATCAAATTATGAATCGTATAATAATTAAATATAATTTTATCATGTTTCTAATGTGACTGAACATTCCATACACGCATTATAGTCATTTAGATCATTCATATGTAAATATAATTATTTTAGAATTTAATTTGATCACGTTTTTGTCATCCAAATAAATTATAATGTGATTTTTAATCATTCACTTTACCTTGTGATATCTTTTCTTCATTTTATATTTTTAATTTAATTAAATATATTTTAATTTAATTTGATGGCCATAGATCTGGGAGTAATTCTTATTTATTCTCAGTTGTATAAATTTAAATATATTTAAAATTATAATGAATTCTACTAAAGATTTTTTATTAATTATTTGAGAAAATTCATACTATTGTTCACTGAAATCAGAAGACTGTCTTTATATGATATTTTGAAAAAAAAACTTGTAGATTAAAGTTGAAATGTGAAAATATATTGTGCAAAAAGACCATCATGTGGATTTGAAGGCGGATAGATTTGCTTTGTAAGTGTTTGCGTTTATGTTTGAATGAGATTCATTTGGCTTTATGAACAATGATTGTGCCATTCTAAGTCCTTTGGCATATTGCAAACCATGTAGAGATTTGTGAGCCCAAATTCCTGAACATGAGGATTTTGTGTCTTTTGCTTGTGTCCATTATAGTTTGGCTTCTCTTCATTGTCACCGGCATCATGGATGGTGGTTGTTTTTTAGAAACGGAAATGAGAAGAAAGAAAGAGTCTATTGCATTTATTTTACGGTGCAATATATTTTCATTATAAAAATTCATCATATTACTGCTAGATTTTATTAATAGATATTGATCCATTACTAATATTAATGAATATGCTCAAAAATTATAAAATTTATTAATAATTCTAAATATAAAAAATTTTATATATCATTAAATTTAAAATATAAAAATATTACAAATAAATTTTAAAATTTATCAATAATTTATAAATAAAATTTATTAACCGATTTAAAATTTGTTAATAACTCTATGAATAATTCAGCCACAAATATCAATTTATTAGTAAATTTTTTATGCAAGCAAAATAATATAAACTAATAATTAAATTATATTACATAAAAATTAAATAATAATTATTTTTAAGAAAATAAAGTATAATTTAATTTCAATACTTAAGACTAAACTATTATAGCTCCAATTACATAGTTTTAAGACTATTTTAATTGAACAAAATCTAAAACCTATAACCAAATGAATCAGAAATTTTATAAGCATTTATTAAATATTTGCTTTACGTTATATACTAAGATTATTTTTATTTTGATGCATATAAGTTAATTTAACCAAATATTTTATTATATCTTATAAGTTAATTTAGTGAATTTATAGTAAATTTATCAATAAGTATACTTATAAGATAATTTCTACTAAATATACTAACTAGCACTTTAATTAAATATATAATTAATTAAAATTTCAAATATTTATAAACTAACATTAATAGATAGTTGAAAAAAAATTATTTAATCATTATATTATAAAAAAATATATTAGTTATTTTTTAATTTTATAAAATATTTTTAATATTTTAAAAAATTATTAATTAGTTCATATATATTTTATTATTTAATTTTTATGATTTAAAAAAATTTATTAATTAGTTTATTATATTTATTAAAAAATTTACTAATTAATTTTTCTATATAAATTAGTAGATTTTCATACCACTACGAACGTTTTAATATATTTTTTAAAATTGAGTAATAAATTTTTTCATATAATCACTAATTAATAAATTTCTAATATTACACAATGAGAACCCAAAACAGTTATGCAGTGGCACTCGAGAATAACGCGACATAGTTAATATTTGATCAGGTGATGTTGGATTCCAAAATACCAGTCCGACCCTCCCGTGATTCATCCCATTGGCCTTACAACCGCCGGGCAGAATTTGTCCCATGACCACACGAGGCCAATGAGATTTGGCCTAATATTCCCCACATAGGAATATTAGATTGCCTCCCCCACCACTCGAACCCAAAACCTCTCCACACAAGAGTTCGGCGTTACGAGTGGTGGGGGAGGCGACCTAATATTCCTATGTGGGGAATATTAGGCCAAATCCCATTGGCCTCGTGTGGTCATGGGACAAATCCTGCCCGGCGGTTGTGAGGCCAATGGGATGAATCACGGGAGGGTCGGACTTTAGGCTCTGGGCTATGTGGGCTCGGGAGATGGGAGAGGGACCCCGTGACATATATTGGTCTTAACTCAGCTCTTTATCAAAATTCATTCTCACCTGAATATATCAAGTTTTCACAAAAATTATCATCAGCGGCTATAATTTTAAAGACCCTTTACTCACGAATTTCCGACCAAATAGCCAGTAAAATACTTTATCAAATGAATACTATAATTAACTTTATTTTCTTATAATATAAAAGATAATGATCACAAAAATAAAAATATGTAATTCTTATACAATTACTATTAAATTTTAAACAATTTTTTATACTCGCTCTATTTTTAAATTTATTGATTTGAGAATCGAAATAACGGTCATAGACGTCAATCACCTTATATTCTTTTTTTATAAATTTAGCCAATCACAGTACTATTATATCTTTCGATTCCATCAATTTCTCTAAATATTTATAAGTTATTACATGTATAAAAAAAAATCATGAGATCATTACCTCTTAACATAGTTGGTTTATATGAGCCAATGTTGAGATTCATTTTTCACTTAAAAAGAAAAAAAGAAAAAAACCGAAGAGCATAGCTTAAAAGTTTTGAACGACATAATGATTCCAATTTGTCTCGGACTTTACCAAAACAGTTAAACAGTAAAAGATGAAAATAGATTTTGCACCCTTAACAATAAAGTAGATTTTGACATATTTGATTACTCATCAAGTTTCCTTTTTATTTTTATTGAAAATTAAGTCATTCAATTTTTTTTTATTTGTAATTGTTCGGCTTATTACGTGGATAAATTATTTTTAATGAATATTTATTATATATATAAAATATAAATTTTTAATCTTATTTATGAAAAAAATATTAAATTACCACTTAATGCCCCTTGATTAAGTAATTCAATTATATTAAAATAAATTGAATATGTTAATTTTGCAGATGGAGATCAAACATATTAAAATTTTCATGTGATATATATATATATATATATATATTGAATTATTTTTTCTATCTCTTTTTAATAAATTATTTTTATTTTTAATTATATCAAAATTAAAATATATATTGCTTAATATTTAAAAGAATTTAGTCATTTTATTTCAACTTTATCAAAATAAAGACTTTTCCATTAAATTTTTTATTGATGGTATGAGAAATGTAAGTCAACTATTTGTCTTTAGATTATATAAAAAACTAACACATATGTTCTGACTTTTCATAATTTAATTATTTAACCAATCTAATTCTACTTTATCAAACTAAAAAAAATATATATATATATTTTCAAACAATCAATTGGATTTTCAATTTGAAAAAAAAATAATTTTACTTTTTCCATATTCCTTTTTCAACAATACAATATAGTTCACAGCATTTTGCATGACCAAAGACTAAATTAAAAAAAGTTTGAGTCAAATTGAAAAAGTTAACTCTACAACGATGACCACTACGACTTATATTACTCTCTATGACTTATCTCGAAAGACCGTAAGTCCACAACCATATAGCTCACGAACCATAATTAGTCTATAAGATTTCAATGTTCGCAATCTATAGAAGTGTAAACTGATACGTATCAATACAGTTTCGAGTCACTCATATTACATTAATGAAAGATTTCTTAAAAACTACAACAAAATCACCAACCTTCAAAATCATATTTGAAGAAAAATATCCCTCTCAAAGAAATCACCAAAGACCTAAAAAAAAATAAAAAACAAGCAAAATAAAAATAAAACAAAGCTTGCCATTCTTAGCCCATCCCCCTATTAATTTTTTATTTTCAATTAATACTATTTTGTTTCTGAGATTATGGTTATAATATAAGGCTGTTTTTAGTTAATATTGACTTGGGGAAGCAAAGTGGGCCCTTTCCTCCACTCAAAATCAAAGATTTTCTTGACTGATTTTTACCTCAATAAGGTCACCCAAAATCAAGTCAGATTTCACTAGATCTGCCTACTGGCCCCCACTCAATTGTTCAAGTCTCCTTACCAATCTTTGCTTTTAAATTGGCTTTAGAGAAGTGCAAGAAAATTTCTTAGGCTTTGAGGGTATGTCTATATATCTTATAATAACTCTATTCATAAATTTCTTTTGAGGATAAATTATTTTTGGTTGAGAAGGCATAAGCTCATAGGACAGGACATGAACATATGGTCCCTCCACAATGAAGGTGTATTAATGATGAGTCCTATTTCTGTCTTTCATCTAATGTTGGTCTTGCTAAGAATGTTACTTAATTAAGGGCAATTTCATGATCTTTTTGGCTTAGCTTAGGGCCACTCCTATTTTTTATTTTTGCAATTCATTCACCGTATTTTCTTTCAACTTGTATTTAAATATTTATTATCATAGTTGACTCTCTTGTAGTTTATATATCAATTTCAACTTAAAGTCTTCAATTGGTAGTCAATGTATTTATCATTGGGTCTCATTTTAGCTTAGGCCACCTTATTATATATCAAATCTCCATCACATTCAAATAAAAAGAAAATATTTTTAATAAGAAAAGAATATTTTCATACATAAATAATTAAAAATAATTTATTAAATAACTAAGATATATTACGAGTTATAATTACTAAACAACTAAGATATATTATGGAGAATAATGTTTTTTTTATAAATTAATAAAACTCTAAAAAATTTACATAGATTCAACTACTGATGACCAAATCAGTGGAGCCAAAGGGAAGCAAAGTAATTTCCACATGGGCAAACGGTGAAAAATCAAAAGAGCACAAAAAATAAAAGTTCAAAAGGTGAAAAGGAAGGGAAAGAAAAGAAAAGAAAAGAAAAGAAAAGAAAACAAAGCGTGTTTGGATTGTAGCTTTAAATTGGGTGTGGATTTTGGTTTCTTTCACATTAGAGTCCAACCCATAATGGTCATGATTATCAAGAATTTCATGCGTGGAAACCCACGAGTTCTCTACAAAATCTTGCTTTGATTTTGGTCCCACCAGAATCAAATCAAGTCGAAAGATTTTAGGTTCCATCCCCATTTTTCTTTCTTTTCTCTTTTTTGTACTAACAAAGCAGGCAAAGATTTATATGTTCATAGAGGCCAGGCCAGGCCGAGCTTCCATAAATGGCCTGTGAGAGGAGATGAATATTTTCTTCTTTGGATTAAACACTAGATTTCGAGTCCATGATTTTATTTGGACCTGTTTTGGTTGTCCAGTGCTTTCCTGCTTCTTCTTCTTTCCCTGTCAAATCGGCTTCTCAAGATGTGAGAATATGTAGTTACATTGAAATATCGCTTCATATAATGATGATAGTGTTGTACTCTTTCTCTTTTTTTTTATTCCTTTTTCTTTTTTCTCTTTTTTTCCTCATTCTTAAAGTATTTGATTTGAAAATTGAAAAGGCCGATTAATGTTGATTCTCTTGCCTCGTTTAATATTGAAAAAGTGCATCTATTATTATAAATTTTTTACTGGATTAATTTTTGTGATGAAAAATATAAGATAATATACATATTCAATAACCATTATAGCAGCTTTTTTTTCTTTCTATGGAGCATTACTTTCAAATAAAAATATACAGAAATGCATAATAAAAAAAATATAAACTTAAATTAATAATAATAAATTACATGTATAAAAAAATATTAATCATTTTCACTATACATATGTTTTTCTCTGAATTTCTTTGAGAACGGAACTTTATCCGTTTTTTCTTTTTCTTGAGACAGTAGAGTTTTGATTTTTACTGAATTCATGATTGCCCTTGCTCGAAAATTTTCTCGTCCTTGTCCGAGTATGAATTTATTATCCTCCTTTATTAGGTGAAGTGTATATAATTTTATTCTGATTTGTTTATTTTATTAGTTTTCGGTGGTGGAGATCCTAGAAGACTTTTTTCATGTCTTATCCTATTGTTGTGTGTTTGTTTTATTGGTATTGGTGGTTGATCCAAAAATCGATGGTTCTAATGGTGTTTATTGCGAGTGCTAGGATAGTGATAGATACTTTCTCTTATTTTCTATGGAAATTTGAGTTTTGGTGGATGTCTCTCGTGGTTTTAACGATGGTAGTCGGCAAGATTGAAGAAGTGTTGCCGGTTATTCATTGCTTTTCTAAATTTGGGATTGCATGTACTTTAAATTCATTTCTTCTTATCAAACGAGAATAAAAAATTATCGATGTCCCATAAATGGAAGTAAAGCCATAAATACAAAAGACATGTTCTTTCCATACATTAGTATACTTGACAATCTCTTCTCTCATTATTTTTCAGTTTGTTTTTGATGACTAATGAGATTTTTAGAGTTTGATTAAGCACTCGATCGAGGTGTGTTCTTCTCGACCAACCATAGGCCTTTTGTGGTTGAGGTGGCTCTAAAACTGATTATGCATCTTGAATCTAGAACCGAGTCACTTGCAATAAAGTCCTAAGACTCCAAACATATTTTTCTTATTTTTATATTTTCTTAAGTTATGAGTTTATAATATTTTTAAATATTTTATATTAAGTCTTAAACTTTATTTTATATAAATGAAATACATATTTGAGAGAAAAAAGAACTTTTCACTTTAATAAAAATATATAAAAAATAATATTTAAATTGAAAAGTTGGAGGAAGAATGAAAGAAAGACATGATTTTAATTGCACTAAATACTTGTATTCATGAATTATTATAAATTGAGTACTATCTTAACAGTAACTAGACTTAGTTTATAATCTTAAAATGTAAATAAATAGTTTTTACTTATTTTTATATGAGTTTACTATGCATAAATTAGATTTAGACAAATATTTTGCTTTGCAAAATCCCACATGATGATTAAAATACAAACATGGGCCAATCGAATTTGATGGTGTTGGGGCTTCGCCCAATAACCCTAACTGATGAAAATAAGAGAATCTCTGTGCATGGAAAAGGCCGAAGCCCACACAAGAAACAAAGAGATCGAGGATGTCCTAGAGCTTTTAAAACTCTTTTAATAATCCCACTTCTCCTCAATTTTGGAGGAAAATTAGGGTTGAATTTTAAAACTCCTTTAAAAATCATACTAATTTCATTCTCTTAGTATGGTAGGAATTTTATCTTTAATATTAATTGGTAAATGGTGATGTGGTATTTAAATATTGGATAAACTGTAATTTAGTCTCTCTGATTTAGTAAAATACAACCTTTCGTCCCTCTGTTTTAAAAAATCTTCAATTTAGTCAATGTGATTTTTAAAAATTATGCGATTGGTCTCTCCCGTTAAATTTTCTGTTAAATCACCGTTAGTCTTCAATTTATAAGTTGGTCAATAGAAAGTTAAATAGAAAATTCCTAGATTGCCCTTTAACTAGCGGGAATGATGGTATTTTTTTCCCTCCAATTACAGAAGGGGCTATTTAAAAATAAGGAAAAGCTAATGCACAGATAAATTATTCAAGGATGTCGGTCACCAGTTGCTCACCCAATACCAGCGGCGGATGGGAGGGAAGATATCTGAATAAGAATTGCAAGTGTGGCATTAGGGCTGCTGTGAGGATTTCTGAATCTGAAAGGAACAAGAACTGCTTGTATTATGCTTGTCGCAACAACGTATGTGGCTCGTTCCTGGGATGGTGTATACTGGCATCGAGGTTTCCAGCAAGTGCAGAGACAGTTGAAGTTGGGCCGAGGCAAAGAAATCTTGGGCGAGAGTTGGCCGATATAAAAGAAGATATGCTTATTGTGCAAGATGAGAATCGAAAGATGATAATGAAGATGGAAGATATGGAGAATATGATGGGTTTTATAAAAACTATCTTAGTTGTTGTATTGGTGTTAATAGTGTTTATTTTTCTTCTCATTCTCGTTCTCATTGGGGGAAGAATGAGATCTGTGTAATGGATTTTGCAGCATTTGCTTATTGGGATTATTTTGGGTGTAAGTAAATGGATGAAAAGGAGTAGGTTGTTGAAGTAGTTGGATGTGAGTTAATGAAATCTTAAGTTTCATAGATAGTGGGTTATTTTGGGTGTAAGTTAAGCTGATGTATTATAACTGATGGGTTAATATTTTGTAGTACGTAAATCTGATGCAATGCAAGCTAGTATGAATGATGACCAGTATTTTATACATTCTTAGTTTTCATGTGTTTGCCTCCTTCTCA
This sequence comes from Manihot esculenta, assembly GCF_001659605.2. Classification (NCBI taxonomy): domain Eukaryota; kingdom Viridiplantae; phylum Streptophyta; class Magnoliopsida; order Malpighiales; family Euphorbiaceae; genus Manihot; species Manihot esculenta. Next base: position 12,884,932 of record NC_035162.2, on the reverse strand, counting down.
AAGTGCATGACCAATTCATATAATGAAGCCACCATTTCTGTCAAATAACAAAAAAAAAACACCAGTATTTTATACATTCTCAGTTTTCATGTGTTTGTGTAAATTGGTTGAATCAATATTGTTTAGATCTAAAATTATTGGCAATAACAAAATTTGAAATGTTAGATGGACTCAATGGTTGTATAATTTATTAGTAAGGAAGTAATATGTATTGAATTTAAAATATTGAGAGACTATTTACTATGAAATATGAAAATATAGGAGGCTAAAGGTCTGTTAAAATTGCAAACGAAGGGACTAAATTGATGGTAAACTTATTAATCTGGGGACTTAATTCATGACTAAATTACTAGTATCCAAATTGGGCAAAACATAAATTGCTATGAAATTGATAATAAATTACTAACATAATTAGCTCATAAATGAGTTGTCTAAAACAAAGATCATATCATTATATTTAGTCCGTACAATATCGAAGTTTGCCCATTCACTGCCCAAGTACAAAGATTATACCAATAACTTTTTTCTGCATATCTTAAAATTATCATAAGCTTCCAAAAGTCTGTACCCATATATACTCCAAAAAATTTAACTTATTTACCAGGACTACCTGTACCCATAATTACAAAAATACAAAAGTACAAAATCAATATTGTCCATAGAAAACCAGCTTCCAAAATCTTCAAGGGTGTTGGTAGTATCTGCATCTTCCAAAATCTTAATTACTTGTGGCATCTCAGATACGTCTCCCATGTATGTTAGATGAACTGCCATTTCTCTGTTACAAAAAAAAATGAGATTAAATTAATTTATTCACTATATGATCTAAAAAATAATATCCATAAATACTTACCTTCTCCTTAATAGGTGCCCTTTGGCAAGTCCTTTTATTATGCCCTAGTTGTTTACATGTGGCACATCTAGTTGTCTTTGATTTAGTCCTTACATTTGATGGAGTAGCTTCACCTTCTTCCCTCTTCTTTGCTTTTCTAGGCCTCCCAGGTAACCTTTTCAAAAGTGGTGGCATAATGCATTGAGACTCATATTGTATACTGTAATTGGCTTGTGGCATTGGGTGAATAACTCCTTCATAAACCTTCAAATATATTGAAACATGATAGTAATAATGGCAATAATCCTCAATATCTTGACGCATGTATCCAATACACAAGGCTGCATGTTTGCAAGGCAATCCACTTATGTCTCACCATTTGCAAGAGCATTTTTTTTCCTGAAGCTTTACAGCAAATTTCATATTACCCTCGGTGACTTCAAATTCATCATTTCTACATGGCAATAACCTACAATTCTTCCCTTGCTTGATGATTGAATTAATTGTCTTGCGAGCCTTAGGAGTGATCTTACCTTCCCATGAAGTCCCATTGGCAAATCTCTTTTGGAGTCTGACCATGCATTTTTGTCTAAATGCATCTAACAGTTTCACAATTGGCAACCCTCTAATTTTTCCGATCCATGCATTAAATGATTTTGTCATGTTATTGGTTAAATGCTCTGATTTTGCTTCTGGCCAAAACATGTATCTACTCCATTGGCTCATGGGTACCTTCAATAACCACTCAAATGGCTCCCCATCCTTAACTCTTTTAATCCTTTTCATTGCCTCCCAGAACTCATATCCATGTGTGGCTCTAGCAGCATTCCAAAATTCTTGTTTCAGACCAAGTCCAGGATATTGCTTCTTAAAGTTGTTGAACATATGTCTAGCACAAAATCTATGACATGCCTCAGGAAACCAATTATTGATAGCTTCAATAAGTCCCTATATAAGAAAAAAAGTATTAAACACATTATTTTGTTAACAGAAAAATAAAAGTATAAATGGTTCTGATAGTAATACCTTTTGTCTGTCACTCATGAATGTCAGAGGTATTTCATCATCTTCTGGACCAATGCAGGTTTTCAAGCAATCAAAGAAAAAATCCCAACTTGCACCACACTCAATCTCCACAATTGCAATAGCTAAAGGAATCACACCTTTATCACCATCAAGTGATATAACTGATAGCAAAACACCTCCAAATGGACCCTTCAAGTGGCAACCATCAACACCTATAAATGGTCTACATCCGGCTTTAAAGCCATCTATAATTAGTTTAAAAGACAAAAACATCCTCTTAAATACTTTTGGATCATTATCTGAAAGCCTATCTCCAAACTGAAATTTGACAAAAGTTCCTGGATTATACCTTTGTAGCTCCTTCACATATTCTTCTAAAATCTTATAACTATCTCTGTGACTGCCTTCATTTTGCAATCTAGCTCTTACTTTAGCTCTGTATAAATTTCATTCACTCACCTCAACTCCCCATTCTTTAACAAGTTCATGACGCATTAAGTCATAAGACATATCACCATCTACTGATAAGGCATCCATTAGTTTACCTGCAACCCACTTAGAATTTGCATTTGCATTTTTATTGCCCATTGCCCTAATACATGTATGATCACTTGCCATTGTTTTAATCATAAAGGTTCTACCATCTGGTATCACTGATGCATGTACTCTCCATGGACAACCAGCGGTGGCACATATAGCTGTAACCCTTTTCAAATCATTTTTTTTCCTTGTAATAACATAACCCCCCTTAATAGCATAATCTCGTAAAGCATTCCTAAAGGCAGAAGCATCAACAAAACATTGACCAATCTCAAATTGGATCTCACCTTCACCATTATATGTAATTGGATTATTGTAAAATCCATGCAAATGATCCTTCTGGTCTGGTGCATTGTCACCATCTGATGATGATGAATCTATTGAAGCTTCTGACTCTAAGTTGCTCAATCCATCACTATCCTTAGCAATATCCATTTCATCTAACTCAACTTCTGAATCTACACGACTATCACTACTTATCTCATCTAATTCATCAATTCCAACAATTTTTGTACAATCACTGCCATCAGAGGACTCAAATTGATATTCATTTTCACTCTCAGTCATTTCTGATTCTGTACATTTACCCTTGCCATTCTTAGTACCCTTAGTTATTCCACTGCCACTAGCATCAGCAGACTCCAAATTGTTTCTACTACCCTTACCCCTGCCCCTAGCTAAGCCCCTTCCTCTGCCTCTTACACTGAAATTGCCTCTCCCATTACCCCTGCCCCTAGCTAAGCCCCTTCCTCTGCCTTTTACACTTACACTAACTCTACCCTTACCCCTGCCCCTATTTTCATTTCTACCACTGCCCATGTTACAATTAGTGCCTCCATCCCCATCAACTAGTATTTCAGATTGAGCCGTCAAGGGTACCTCTACAAAGTCACTTGCAGGTGATTCAGATGTATTATTTTTATGAACAGTTTGATCTCCATCATTTCTTTCCTCCACAAATACAAAATCATCATAAACAGTCTTATTTATAAATTCATTTGCATCATTTTCAGAATTCCCCTCACTATCCTCAACTTCCAAAATAATCTTTTCTTTCTCCTTACTACTTTCACATTTTTCACTATTGCACTTTTCTTTTATCTCATATTGCTTTAACCAGAAGGGCTTGAAAGGTGGAGGTTCACTTTTCCTACCAGATTCTGTGTCCAAAGCAAACTTCAAGGGCCCATCAGCAATCACAGATAATGCATAATGTTTCTCATAGCAATTCATTTTTATCAGAGGATTATCAACATACTTTTCAAACAATTCCTTCACATCATCATCCCCTTTAACATGTATTCCACAACTAGAAATAATATCCATAAAGTCAGATTTAATCCTAAATGTCTTATGGCAATCTGATAATAGACTAAAGTATGAGTACATATCTGGGTTAATATTTCGCACAATGACAACCTCCTTCTCAAAGTGCAGGACCAATTCATATAATGAAGCCACCATTTATGTCAAATAACAAAAAAAAAACATTAATAATAAAACACAAATTGTAAAACAGGTAACCCTAATCCCTAAATCGTCAAAAACCTAATCATATCGTAAAACCCTAACCCTAATCCCTAAATCATAAAAATGCCCAACACCCTAAATCATAAAAAAACCCAAAACCCTAATATTTACTATATTCAACCAAGTAATTCATATATATATTACCTAAGATTAATCTTTATAAAATACGTGCCACGGCTTTGCCGAATAGAGATGAGGTTCGACAGATTGCCGAATAGAGATGAGGTTCGACAGATCTAGATGGGTCAGAGAAATGGAGCTCCACCTTCTGTTTCTTGTTTGCTTTGATAAATCGAATGGGAGAACATGTTAGAGCAAGTTAGAGAATTATATTAATGATGGGTATTTTAGTCTTTTAAATAAGACTAACGGTGATTTAACAGAAAATCTAACGGGAGGGACCAATCGCATAATTTTTAAAAATTACAGTGACTAAATTGAAGGTTTTTTAAAACAGAGGGACGAAAGGTTGTATTTTACTAAATCAGATGGACTAAATTGCAGTTTATCCTTAAATATTAATTAAAAATAATTTTTAATTATGATAAATTATCTTTTAATTTTTAAAGTTTACTAATAAATATATTTTAGTTTATATATTTTTAAATTAAATTATAAAATTTTATTTTATAATAAAATAGTTATTTTAATTATAATTCACTCTTATATTTTTTATAAATTAATTTTTAAATATTATCATTATTTATAAATAGATATTTATATTTTTTACAAATTAATTTTTTATGATTATTATTTTTTAATATATTATATTTGAAAATAAAATAATAAAATAAAAATTAAATTAAATTAAGAATCTTTAACACAATATATATTTAAATTCAGACTGAAGAATTATTTTTAATCTATTGTTTTCTTTTTCTATGGTATATTTTCTTTTATTTAATTAGGATAAAAGGAATTACAGATTTTAATTAATTTTTGTACATATAAAATATTAAAATTTTGGAATCAATTTATAAATATAAAAATTTATTAGTAATTATTATACATAATAACTCATTTATAAAAATTTAATGATTAATTTTAATTAAAAATATAAAATTTAAATTAAAGGATTATTTTATAAAAAAATTTTTGAGAATTAAATTTAAAAATAAAACCATTAACACTTAGAATAGGCTTACTCGCGCATTACATTAAAATGATAAAAGACCAAAAACAGCCCTTGATATTAAAAAGCTCTGTAGAGAAAGCTAATGGCTCTGTGGTCAGAATCGAGGGTAAAAGGGGCAAACGAATTCTACCTAAAACCTCACTTGCCCAGTTGTCCTTGTCAAAGTTGGCGGAGTTCCTCTGTCGACGTACTCATCAATCTCGGCTCTTTCTATTGGCTTCCCTTTCTACCCACATCAGATCGGATTTCAGATAGATAAGCCCCTTTCTCTCTCACTTGACCACGGCTTCTCTCCAATCCTAGGTATCGCTTCTTTTCATTTTCGATTCTCATCGTTTTCTCTATTTTCCTCAATTTTCCCGTGAAAATTCTTTTGATGAAATCATATGATTATCTTTTTATTGGTGACTCTCATTTTGTTTGATACAGACAATTTTTGGGATTATAGTTATGGCTTCGACAAAAACCTTCAGTGCTTCCTCTACTGTCCCTGCCATAAACGGTTTAGATTGCAATAACTACGTCGGTTTAAAGCCAGCAGTTAACAATTTGAGGTTTAATGGTTTTAAGAGCTCAGTCAAGGTGTTTCCTAAGCGTGCTTTGATCGTGAGGGCTAGTGAATCGCAGAGTGGGCCAATGAAGAAGTTGGGGCTCAGTGATGCAGAATGTGAAGCGGCCGTGGCGGCCGGAAATGTGCCTGAGGCGCCTTCTGTGCCTCCTAAGCCCGCTGCACCAGCTGGAACTCCTGTGGTTCCTTTGCTTGTGAGTGTCTGATTTTAATTCGTTTTTGTGCTTCACTATGGAATTTAGTCATTTGGTCAGTGGCAAAGTTTTAAGTATCTGTGACCATTGAGTTTTTCCCTTTTTGATGGGTGCTAAATATCAATCTTTTGTGTTATACATTCGTGTTTTCCTATTTTCTAGAGATAGATAGAATTCCTTTACCTTGTGTCTAGTCTTAGGATTTGATATTGCTAAAATTAAACTTCTTAATACATACGTTGTCTTTAATCGTATAGTTCATGATTTAGGTTAAGTAAAGAATGTGAACGAAAACCGGTTCTCTACCATTTCCATAAATTTCATATTCATTTATAAAGTAACTAATAAAATAATGGGCCTAGTAGAAATTTAAACTTAAATAATGTTTGAACCCTCATTTGAAATGAAACAGTCCGTTGCTTGTCCAAATAACTTTTGAACCCACTTTACACTTCATCCAAATTATTGAGTAGTTTCACCGTGAATATAACATTTTAATTTTTCGTACTCCGCCGATGTGGGATGTGTGAAGCAGCGCTTATGACGTTCTCATCGCAACTGAATCAGATATAATTGATATAATTGCGAAGTCAGGACCGAATCCTCGAGGATTGTGATTTGCTAGTATTGAGATTCGCTAGTACCTTGGACGGCTCCATTGTCTCACACGGGTAACCCTTTCTTCGCAGGTTCACCGGCTTGCACAATTTTTCTAATTCATGTGGCTTTGACACTGTTTTTAATTTTTCTGATCCAGCCGGCTCTGATATCAATTGAAACGGCCCGACCCAAATAACTTTTGGACCCACTTTTCACTTGGCAAAAAATGGTTAACCCAAGTTATTTAGTAATTTCGTGTTACCTATTATATACTATTTTAATTTTCCGTACTCCGTCGACGCGGGACGTGAAAAGCAGCTGAATATCACATGAAATCACAAGGAATCCTCATTATGTAATCTATTTTGGTGATGTGCTTGTGTTTACTGTGATGAACTTAGTCGAGTGTTAAAGTTATATTTATTAATGCCTAATGTTTGGATGGCCTAGTGATTCTATGCAAATTGCTTGTGCACTGCATACTGTGTGGACTTTTACCCTCACTTGGTTGGTAACCCTGGTTTGTATCAGCCACTCAGCAGGCGTCCTCGTCGTAATCGCAGTTCACCTGTGCTCAGAGCAGCATTCCAGGAAACTAATTTATCACCTTCAAATTTTGTCTACCCACTTTTTATTCATGAAGGTTGGCATTGACAAAGAAATTTGTTTTGCTCTTCTGGTCTTGTTCTCGTTAAAAAAGTTTCTTTCTTTAAGGGATTTTTTTGTATTCTTGCATGACATGCTCTTTAAGATTTTCAGGTGAGCAGGACACACCTATTGGAGCAATGCCTGGATGTTACAGGCTTGGATGGAGACATGGACTAGTGGAAGAGGTAGTCACCCCAGCTTAATTTTCTGGCATCATTCTCTGTTGAGAAAAAAAAAACTGTATATTTGTCTCACTAGATTATGTGCATGAGAGTTATTTAAAATTCTTTTTTGTGCTGTAAAGGGTTCTATTTGAGAATTGAAAATTTTAACTCAAACTCTTCACCATAGAAAATATATGACTTGGAAAAAGAAATGTATGATTTCCATCTTAAGTTAAAGGGCAAACTAGATGGTTTGACTTTCCTCTTGCCGTCCTAGTCGTTATCCATCTGGCTTTCACTTTTATGTGCTTACCTTAGCCGATTTGTAGATAAACTGACCGATAATGGTTGTAATCCATAATTGTTATATCTCAACTCTCAGTAGTCAGTACAGCTTATGCATTGAAATAAGTTCATATGGTTAGGAGCCAATGTAATATTGAATTCCTAGTGAACAACCCAATTCTGGCTATTTATTTTTATTTGTTATCTTGAATAGCATAGAGAAACTCCATGCCGTCCACTGCTTGTAGACACTTCTCTTTGAACTTACAACTTACAAGAAGTAAGACAAAATTGATTTGGGTTAACAAAAATACATTTGTTGTTGGATTTTTTTCCTTTGCTATAACTAGACAATGACAACCAAAACGAAACCTTTCAATGTTCTTTTTCATGCATCACAAGCATGACCTATTTAAATGCAGTGCAGTTTAACATAGGTAGCCTCTGATACAGGTAGCAAAGGCTAGGGAGGTTGGTGTTAATAGCATTGTGCTCTTCCCAAAAGTTCCAGATGCTCTGAAGGTATTCTTCTTGTTATGGTTTTCCTTTTATGGAACATCTGGAGTTGCTCTTTTTTTCTTCTCTATAGAATAATTTATGTGATTGGTTCTTCCGTGCTAGTCACCAACAGGAGATGAAGCATACAATGATAATGGTCTAGTCCCTCGAGCGATACGATTGTTGAAGGATAAATATCCCGATCTTGTAGGTCAAATGTTTCAATCTTTCAATTTTCTACCTTTGAGAGCAATTAAATTTTCAGGTTAGGATCCATGGATGATCTGTCTGCCTTTTTGTAGGTTATCTACACTGATGTTGCTCTAGATCCATATTCCTCTGATGGACATGATGGTATTGTCAGAGAAGATGGTATAATAGCTTTAACATTTCAATAGTCGATATTTGAAAGAAATTGTGAGAGTGTCTTATTTTGGAATTACCATGGTTAGTTGTTTAAAAGGCAAGAAAAATAAGATTTTTCAGAATGTAAATTTGGTATCTTACTATATACATATGGGTTTAACTTGCTTTGTACAAGGTGAGCTTCTTTCTTTCAGGTATAGTTGCATGAAGAAACTTAAATTTCAGATCAATGATCAGTCATTGTGAGGAATATTAAAAGTTAACTGTTAAATGTTTATCATTCTAGCTCTGGGTGCCTCCAGCAGTGCTGTGTTCTTGTTATATTATACTTTCATGCAATTGTGTACTGGTTGTTCTATTTTTATAGTGCCATCCTGGACAAGTGCTTGTCCCCATTTCATGGTTCATCGCATAATCTACTCAAAAGAAACCTCTCTTTTATGTGAATGTGAACTACGATTTCTGATTTCTGTACATGACACCTGGCAGGAGTTATAATGAATGATGAGACAGTGCATCAACTGTGTAAACAAGCTGTTTCTCAGGTAAAATTACATTAGAATTTGTCCATTATAATTCACCATTGTCAAATAATCAAGTATTTCTTGGGTGTTCTGAAGATATAGGTGGCTTCTCTTGAGGTTTTCTGATACATAATAGGTTGCATTGAGATTGGTAACAAAGTGCTCATTCCTCTTTTATTCTAACTTGAATAACTATACAAGTTGCACGCATTGTCTTTTGAGCCTTTTGAAGTTTCAATTGCATATAGCTTAAGCTTTTCCAAAGTTTCAATTGCGTATAGCTTAATCTTGACTCCTTAGATCTGGTAGGCCCCTGACATTAGAATCTTTGTTGGAAGTTTCTGGCATTTGTTATTGCATATTAGTGTCTTGCATATGCTATGAATTTGTTGCTTATGTGACTTAAATTATTCTTGGCACTGTTCATGCTGTAACTTCTATAAACAGGCTCGAGCTGGGGCAGATGTTGTTAGTCCTAGTGACATGATGGATGGTCGCGTTGGAGCAATTCGGACAGCTCTTGATGCAGAAGGCTTTCATCATGTTTCAATCATGTCCTACACAGCAAAGTAATTTCATGATATGATGAGCCCTCTCTTTTTCTGGCCTTTTTTACACAAAGCTCAGTGATTAAAAAATAACAATGAATTGTAGAAAAGCAATGTTGATAGGTACCTTCACGTTTCTTTTGGCTTCACCAGTGCAATGTAATGAAGTTACTGTTGTTGATATGTCAATTTCAGGTATGCTAGCTCATTTTACGGTCCATTCCGAGAAGCATTAGATTCAAATCCACGATTTGGAGACAAAAAGACGTATGTAGTTGACTGCAATAAAATGCATAATTTATTTTGTTACAAATAGGGGTGTTTCTGATGCTTACTTTCATACATTGATTTGGCTTCTAACAAAAGCTACCAGATGAATCCAGCAAATTTTAGAGAGGCTCTGATTGAGGCCCATGAAGATGAGTCTGAAGGAGCTGATATCCTTCTGGTTGGTATTACTTCCGTTGGAGCTTATCAATTAGTGGGAATCATCCTGTCTTACTGAAGTTGCTTTGGTTTGCATAATAGGTGAAACCAGGTCTTCCCTATTTGGATATCATAAGGCTTCTCAGAGAGAAGTCTCCTTTGCCAATTGCTGCATATCAGGTAACAAATTTTCACTGACTTAAAAACTTGATTCATGGTTCTCATTCTACATTCAAAGTTCATTCATTTTTTATCTGTTCTATATCTTATCTGAAGACTTAAATTTCTGCCTCATAAATTATTTCAGTTCCTATTGGTCTTAAATTTGTGTTGAACTATGAAGCTCATGCCACTGTTCATGTCTCCTCGGAAATGAGAAATTGGACTAGCATTTGATCTTGTATGCCTAAGGCGCACAATAAAATTTCTATTTTCTAGTTATGGAGCATGACTTAGTACCTTCTGCACACGTGCATTTGATCCCCATACAAAGCTAAGAGTTTGTTTGGCATTGTTGTTATAACTATTATTGAGAAAACAATTTCTTAAATAAATTGATATAATATTATACTAGATATATTTAGTCATAATAACACCAAAATAAATAAAAAAATTTCTTTTCCAGCGGCTTTTTTTCAACAGCATCTAAAATGCCTTTTTTTTCCTCAATCTCAATGCCAAATGGGGCTGTAAATGGAGAAAAAGAAACTGTACAGCTTACCCTAGTTTGGGATTATGGTTTAGTTGAGTTTTAGTCAGAAATGGGTAGAAAGACAAGTTTGCAAATGTAGCCATTTTGTCGTGTTACTGGTTATTCACCAAGCATAAGATTGGTTGACTGGTTGTCACTTGCCTGTATTAAATTTGAGTTGATAGGTAAAATAATAACAACTCCACTGTGAGGTAGAATCAAAAGATGGGACTGGTGCTTATACTTTGCAACCATTTGTTTGTTATGCTATATTGCTATTTTTTTTATTAACAACTAACACTATATACACTAGTCTACATCCATCTTGCTTTTGCTGTTATGTTGTCTGTTTTTCTAAGTTTTTCTCTTCTAATTTTACTAATCCAGGTGTCAGGTGAATACTCGATGATTAAGGCTGGGGGAGTTCTCAAAATGATTGACGAAGAAAGGGTGATGATGGAGTCCCTGATGTGTCTGCGACGGGCTGGTGCTGACATCATCCTAACGTATTTTGCTCTACAAGCTGCTAGATGTTTATGTGGTGAGAAGAGGTGAGTTGTGTATGCTAAATTAAGGGTTTGGTAGTTGTGGAGAACCCATATAGAATATCTTTTTTGTTACCCCATATTACGTTAGTATAAGGTTGGAATCTGAACTGACGTGCTTAGGAGGTCATTTTTTTCCCCTGCCCGTTGTTAGAAAGGACAAGGTGTATTCTTGAATAAAGTATGTACTTTTGTTTCTTAAATATATGCGGCAACAGTTTTGTACAAAAATCTCATATTCTTGATGGTCCTCCATTATTGTTGATCGTTCATGTTAACTATTATTCAGCATAGAACTGGGCACTGGCTTTGTATTCACAGTGCAAAGTTGCTTGGTCCTAAGCGATGTCGTTTTCACATGCAAGATAAAAATAATGTATATCAATTTGACCTTCTGTTGTCCCCTGCCCTTGTTCTTTTTATCCAAAAATTTACTTTTCGTTACTGAGAAAGTTGGCTTTCTGCGTTAGAAGTTAGTAATCAACAACGGGATGCTTAGAAAATGCTACAACTATATTTTGAACAAAGAAAATTAAGTAAAAGCTGATTACTATTGACCTGAAGAACACCTAAATGGAAATTGTAACTAGATCTAGCTAGCTCCAATCACCAATGGATGCCCTTCCATCTCTTCCATCCTTTACACTGGCAGGGAAACCCCCGATCCCCACCGCCCTAACTGGATTAAGACAAATTAAGAGGGCAGGAAAGAAATGAGATTGCAAATTTTCATGCTCTGTGACAATCGTCTAAATCCTCAGACGGCTAAATCCCACATTCTCCATCATTAGCCGTGCTCGATGAGGTATCTTTCTGCAATAGCTGCATGAGTTGCAGCGCCAATGGGGAGGACATCCTCATCTATCATAAAATAGGGAGAGTGGCCTGTGTGTGTTGAACCCAATGTCTCGTTCCTTATGCCAATGTAGTAGAAAGCTGCAGGAACAACTTGTGAGTAAAATGAGAAGTCCTCAGCGCCCATCATTGGTGGTACCACTCTGAAGTTAGTTGGACCTAACAAATCAATCGCCACTTTTCTCACGTGTCCATACATGTCATCGTCATTCACTGTCGGAGGATAGATTGTGTATTCCTGCTCAAAGAAGTCTACTGTTGCTGAGCACCTGAACACATTTGCCTGTTCTACAATCACCTGTGTTAGAGTCACAAGTAGATAAAGTTAAACAGGTCCTTTCTATTAACTTGCTATTTTCAATTTGCTAGGTCTTGAATGAATATGTGTGTATATATATATATATAATAAACCTCTTTTATTCTTCGAAGAAGCTGATAAAAGCTTGCGTTGGAGAAAGCCCTGAAGGTACCGCCAAGTGTAACAGTGTCTGGAATCATGTCAAGATTGTTGCCTCCATCCATTGTAGTAATAGACACGACCTGTACAGTGAAGTGGGAATCCGCACAATTAGGAAATTATTGGAAGGCCCAGAAAGCAGAAAGGGTAGAAAAATACTGTACTGGAAAGATAATTTAGTATATACACACTTGAGAGTCCAGTGGATTGGCTTCACGAGATACGATGCTTTGCAAGCTTATCACTGCAGCGGAGGCTGCCAAAATTGGGTCAACACAGCGGTGTGGGTTCTCAGCACCACCCTTTCTGCCACTAATTTCTGCTCTAAAGAAGCCGCAGCCTGCTAACAGAGGACCAGGCCTGGAACCAATGATGGCAGTAGGATGTTCATGGGAGACATGAACTGCAAATATAGCCTCCACATCCTCCAGAGCACCATCTCCTATCATTCTTTTTGCTCCATTTCCAGCTTCCTCCGCTGGCTGGAAGAGCAAAATTACAGTTCCCTGAGATAGCAAAAGTTCCAGGAAGAATGAGACAGAAAGCTTTATTCTTTAATTTCAGTGGTTCAAAAAAATGGTGGTCAGGTATATATTCTTTCCAGTATTTCTCTTCTAGAGTGATGGAACTGTCATTCTAATTCTGAAGCACAAAATTCAGTAAAACTAAGATCTGTGGCGGCATCATTAGAAACAGAAATCAATTTCTATTGATTTCCTTATTAAATTCAAGAATTGTAGATAGAATTAGCTTGCATTTCTATTATCAAAATCATTTAACTGCACTCTGAGGCAGCTGAATATAAAAATAACCAGAACCCAATTTTTGACCATTGACACAACACTCTAGAGTCGAGAGTCCAGAAAGTGGACATCTCTGATCACAGGCAACAGTTAAAAAAGTGACCTATTTTTCAGTCTGCAGCTTAATTATTTAAGGTACTTGTCTGATTAGCAGCTTCAAAAAGGCCTTTGATGGAACCAAGACAACCTATTTTAGTCACATGCTCTATTCTTTGTGATACAAATAATTTAAGCTGCAGCAGTACCAAGGACTTCTGAATTTAATATTAGATCAGTTAAAGCCGAACAACTTTTCCTTTCTAACGTGCAAAACCTTCCCGGTATATGAAAGTTTAACAGGCTTGTTCATTCTGTACTGTGTATAATTAATTTGAGGGGAGAAAAATCGAATCCTAATCAGCTGGGTATTTTCAAACATGTCTTCAATCCATATAATGCACTGATCCATTTCTGTTTTGACAGGTGGTTTCAAATTTTCAATCTCATAATAACCAACTTTATAATGTTCACTCTATTTTAATTGGTTTTTGTCGTTTAGTAATGCCATTATGATGTATTCTTAAATCAAAATCGATTCTTGGCCGGCCCATTCTCTTTATACGAAGATTCTTAACTAGATCAGTCCGTTTCCTTTCAAGAAAAGGATTAGTTAATAAATAACAATACTATACTTAATAAAATGTCTCCGAGCAGATGAATGATTGATAAATGCTTTTACAAGAAGAAATTCATTAATCAATAAAAACCAATAACAAATTGGAGTTAGTGGGCAACTACTAGATAGGTTCTCTTCCATTATTGCTCTATTTTCCCCTTTACATAGAGTCTACGGTTGAAAATGTGTGAGAAAGTTTCAAAGTTCACTAAATTCCAGAACAATTTCAGCCTACATGCAATTCCATAGACAATTATATCATACTGGTGTAATCGAACAGAACCGACCAAATTTTAATAAATTCAGTTTCGATTAAAAAATAAATTTAAAAATTTGAGTTTAAATTCGAGTTTAACTCGAGTTTTATTTATAAATTCAAATTCGATTTATAAAATAAATATTAAATTCGAGTTTAAATCGTAATAAACTCATTTATCACATTAACGAGTAAACTCAAACTCTATTTAAAATATTTGAATTTAAATTCATTTAAACTCAAATTTAAACTTATTTAGACTCGAATTTAAACTCGATTATAGTATAAACAAGTTAAATATAATTCAAATTTATTTAAATTATAAATAAATTTAAATTAAAAATAAAAGTTAAATTTTAAGATAATTAAGAAACTTTTAAATTAAATTTTTTTATTGAATTGAAATCTCTAAAACTCAAAACTAATGAAAAAGAATATAAAAATATTATTTTTTTATAGAGAATGCACAATTTTTCATGTCTCTCCAACTTTCGACGTGAGATTGGTGTTGTTCGCGAGTCTGTTCACGAGTCAGTTCGCGAGCCTGCTCGAGCTTGTTTGCGAGCCTGTTCATGAGTCAGTTCGCAAGTCTGTTCACGAGTCAGTTCGCAAGTCTGTTCACGAGTCAATTCGCGAGCCTGTTCATGAACTTAAAAATGAGCTGAATACTGTTAAACTCAAGCTTAACTCGTTTATTAAACGAGTCTCCTTCGGGAATCTGTTCACGAGTCAGTTCGCGAGCTTATGTATGAATTTAAAAATGAGCCGAACTCGAGAGCTTAAACGAAACGAGCTGAATACTGTTAAGTTCAATCTTTGCTCGGTTATTAAACGAGTCTAAAAAGTGAGTTCGAACTCGGCTTGTTTAGAAAACGAGCCGAATCTAATGAACTTTTATTGAGCGAATTTCGAATAGTTCACGAATAGTTTGGTTAGTTTACACCCTAGTCATACAATATTATAAAATAATATATACCAAAACTGCTTTAATATGTATAGGTATACTCAAAATAAAATTCTTATTTAATTAGAGCAAGTCATCTAAAAAATTTTTAATTTTCATAAATTAATATATTCCATTTATTTTATTTTGCTCAGATATTTCCATAAAAATAAATAAGTTATTTTTTAAGAAATAAATTTTTTAAACAATAAAAAATTTAAACCAAATAAGGTTAAAGATCCGGACGAAATCAAGCAATCCTTGATCATTAGAAGAGATCAAGTTCTTAGAGCAAGAAATTAAACCCCTGATTGATACATCAGGGTAACATTTCACAAATTCAGGATACAACAGATAAGCCGGTTACAGAAACCTTAAAACCAATCAAATTACTGTGTAATTAAACCAGACAAGTAGAAGTGCACCTAACGCCACTGTGGTTATTTTACATTGAGATTGTCTTGTAGCTAAATCAATTCAATACAGGCATTTATTATGCTGAACAAAACAAATGTTGTGATATCATTTTTAGAACTAGAATAAGAGCACGTGAAAATGCCTTTTTCCCCTTGTGTGTGTTTGTGTGGATGTGATGATTTCACGGTACAAAAGATAATGCTCCAAAGTTGAAAAAAAAAGGAAGAAGAATCCGATAATGCTCAGGTTAATGGGTTCTTCATAAATATGGACAAGCAAAAGAAAGAGATGATGGAAGTGTTGTTGGGCTCAAGACCACAAAATTTAGAAAGAGCTTCTCTTGCATGAGGTAGAAAATAAAGGCTTTGTATTGCAAAAGAAAAAAAAAAAGTGGGTAGATGCTTAATTAGTAGAAGATTTGTTTAAAGATTAGAGATAAGAGATGAAACCTTCAAGAGATGCTCTCGAGTCTTCAAGATCTTGGCAGCTCCAATCAGCATTGCGACATGAGCATCATGCCCACAAGCATGCATTTTGCCTGCAACTTTGCTTTTATGCTCCCATTCTACAGCTTCCTGAAATTAAATTAACCCACCACTTTTGGTCAATTGTTGGCCACATCTAAACCAATTCCTTACAATGTGAGGCAGAGAAAGTCTAAAGGAAATCTCAATCCATTAAAGAAATTGTGAATGGAGGCCTACTGTCAGAGAATCTAGATGGATATATATTCAATTTTGTAGTTATTCTGATTCAATTTTGTAGTTATTCTGATTTGATCTTAATCGGATACGAGAATATTCTCATAATTTATGACTACTGTCTGTTAGAGAATCTACATGGATACTTGTTCGATTTTATAGTTATTTTGAGTCGATCTTAATCGAATAAGAGAATATTCTTATAATTATATAAGATATGAAATTAGATACAAAATTCATAAAATTATTAAATACAATTTATTTATTTCTTGTTAAGACTAAAAAAAGATTTTTAGAAAGGATATGTTATTAAAACAGTTTTTTAATGAAAAAAAATCTCATTGTTGATTGATCAATCAAGATTAAAATTTAGTACTAAACACACAGAGAGACAAGTTAATTGAACCTAATGAACATCATAACATAGGAGAATCATTCTCAGCAAAAGACTTCAAGCACTGAGAAGGGTCCTTTGTTTTACATTTTTCCAATTTTACTTCCAAAAGATAAAGAAAGAACAATAAATTATAACCAAGAAAATCCCAAGAAAAAAGAAAATCCAGCCTTTTAAAAGCTTCTTCCAGGTCCCAACCATGAAGCACATGTACACATGCATTCTTAAATCACACACATGGCGTGACATACCTATATATGTACACATATACGTACAACGAAGAAGAAGAAGAAGAGTAAAATCAATGGAAATACGAACCTGAATGGGGAGCGCATCCATGTCAGCTCTGATGGCCACAAAAGGAGGCCTGCCGGTACCGATCCAAGCCCGAATACCCGTTTTAGCCAAAGGATACTTATATCCAATCTCCATCTTATCCAACTCGTTTCTAACTAACTGACTCGTCTTCACCTCCTCGAAAGCAAGCTCAGGGTTCTCGTGAATCTTCCTCCTCACACTCTTCAACCAGCTCACCGTCTCCGGCCTCCGAGCCAGGCTCAGAATCGCTTCCGAACAGGCCTTAGTCCAAACCTCACATCCACTAGAAGGCTTTCGCTGCCTGAAAGCTGATTGATTCTTGAGCGAATTCAAAGACTTGGGATTCAAGGAAGTTACAGCATCAAAAAAGGAAGAAGAGAACTCATTTTCAGAAGATGAAGAAGAAGAAGAACAAGAGGATGATAATAAAATGAAATTATCTGAAAAAACAAGCGAGAATATCAGAAATAAGAGATACGAATGAGAAATCATCTTGACAGAGAAGAAGATAGGGAGACAGAGAGAGAAAAGAGGAGTAAGAGAAGAAGGAGACGGTGAGGGAGTAATGAAGGCGGAGAATTAGAGCACGTGGGGATAAAGATAGACGAAATACAGCGCCTGGGAGAATAAATGGACGTGAGATGTAAATTTTATTTAAAAATTGATTTTGGGCGTCGAATCGCAACCGAGGGGGTCCGCCACCTTCAGGATCCGTTTTGAATGGGACGGATTGACTCTCTCCCTCTTTTCTTCTCTCTTCTCCATCGATTTTTTTTCTTCATTATTCATTGTTACTAATTTAATTAAATCTAACAAAATGTGAATAGACAATCAAACTTGTAAGAAAATATTGAATTTGAATCTTCTTATTTATCTGTCTTAAAATACTTATTTTTACAGTAAAAAAATATATTTCCATCATTGTATCAATTTTTGTATCTTTTTCATATAAAAAAATATCAAATCAATAAAAAAGTATTGGTTTCTTTTTTCCATTTTATTAAATATTTTTTTAAGAAAAAAAAGAAAAAGAAGGGTAGAGTGCCAGTTTATACCACTAAAATCCTGATGCGACAATTTCTTGGGTCGTTTTCACCAAGCTTTTGAAATTCAAATGTGTGTGAATTCATAAATTTTAGATATTGGACAATGTATAAAAAAAAATTATAAAAAAGGAAAAAAATTAAATAAATTTTCTCAATTCAGTTATGAGATTTATTTCCTTTAAAGAGATTAATTGTGAAATTTATTTATTTTAAGTGAGGGAATTATTGAAAGAAATATGACTATTTACATATATATATTTTTTGAAAATATCCAAACTGATATAGTTATGTTAACAAAATTAATTAGTTTTGTATAAATTATTTTATATATAAATTTTTTTAAATGGATTTATAAATATTTTTTATAAAATAAATTAGTTAAGTTATACCATTTTCCTTATAAAATATTATAAATTAATTATATTCAGAAATAGGGAGGGTTCTAAAATTTCACCGCGGCAATTTATATATTTTTTTAAATAGAAATTAAGAGAGTAAAATTTATAATTTTTTAAATATATTCAGATGTGTTTATTTAATACTGTTTATAATTTAAATACTTTAGTCTAATAATTATTTTAAATAAATTTATATTAATTGATTTTCACAATATAAAATTCATTTTTCAACTCTTATATTTGGGTAGGAAATATGATGAAATGGGAGCCACAGTGGAGCAGCGACTTTTCACAGATTGTACTCTGGATTAATCTAAGCACGTCCGGAGATAAAAAGAAAATCTAATATATAAATAATAAAAATAATTAATTTAATTTATAAGATATTTATTTATAATATTTATACTATATATAAAATAGAAAAAGAAAAATAATAGAATTTCTTATAATGCAGTTAAACTTTTAAATTATTTATAAATTAATTAATTTAATTATTTAAGTAATTGATAATTTTATTATTTACAGTTTAATTTTTAAAATAAATTATAATTGTAATTTTAAATTAATTTTAGTTAATAAGATTAAATTTTTTAAATAAGAATATATATTAAATTATAGTTTTATTATTTTAAATTAATTTTAGAATTTATTAAGAAAATCTAAAGTAAAGATCTAAATTAAATTAAATACTATTAAAATAATTTTAAAATAAAAATTATCAAAATAATGTATTTAAATATTAGATAAATATTAAAAAATTAAAATAATAAATTTATATTTTTTTATTATAATTCTTATTTATAAGAATAAATATTTATATTTAATTTAAAAATAATGAATAATTTAATTTAATTTAAATTTTATTATTAATTTATCAAATATAAAAAAATTCAGTTGAATTCTACTATATTTAAATTAATTCTTAGATTGAATTATAAATAAAATTAAATTTTTTTCTTAAAAGAATCACATATCAAATATTAAATGAGGGCTAAGTGAATTCTGATAAATTGAAATCTTAAATAGCCGAAATAAAAATAAAAATTTGGGATTAATTGATTATATCAGACAAAAGAAGGAAATTACTCATGGTAATCTTCAGTACTTATTTTTTTATAAAATTTTATTTTGAAGTAAAATAACAAAATAGTCTTTATTCGATAATAAAATTATTTAGAGTTTAACTTTAAATAAAAAAAATTAAATTTATTAATAAATTGTCAAACTTATTCAAATATATAGATAATTCTTGATACAATAGAGTTTAATTTAAATATGATAGTAATTTAAGTAATCAATTCAATTAATTTTTTAAATTAATAATAAATTATATTTCTAACCAATAAAAATTAAAATAATAGATATTTTGAATAAATCTATCATCTTCCTGTTTCCATTTTTATATAATTGAGGAAAATTCAGGGTGTAAAAAAGATATAAAATGGGAGCCGCGGAGATGGAGGCAGAGGTAGTGGCGGTCTCGCCGGCTCGGTGATTTGTGATGACCCTCAGCAGTCGTGGTCTACTGGTCTTTCACGTGCTGACCCCAAGGTCATAACTGGTTGAATTTTGTATGTTCTAAAGTTTTGTTTTATTTTTTCCTTTCGTATTTTATAATTTGAAAAAGTCTAATTTATTTTTTCCTTTCTTGTTTTCTTTTGATTTCGATTTATTTTTTAAATTTAAACTTTTAGCAAGTCTTCTGGACCCTTCTAAACCTTATTAATGCAATTCATTTGCATTGTTAAAAAAAAAAAAAAAATCTCTCTCCTAAAGATTTAGCTATCCACTTATATCATCAAGCTTATGTGGCAATTTTATTTAAGATAATTTGTATTATAATTTTGATATTTAATAAAGAATAAAACATCATTCCTATTTTTCTTAAAAAAATAAATTAATTTTTATATTTTATTTTGTTAGTAAAGTATACTATGATTGTAATTATTGAATCAAAAATTTTATAAAAAATAAACATAAATAAAATTTAAGAAATTATATTGTTTTAACTCAAGTAATTTTTATATAAATTAGAATATTTTTTTTAAATAAAAATTAAAAATTAAAAAAATAAAATCGATATCTTTTAAATTTATTTATATATATTTATTATCAAGACTAAATTTATAAATACATACAAATTTAAAATATATATTATTAAAATTATATTTAATTTCATAATTAATTTTAAAATAATAGATTAATATTTGATGCGTGTAGAATCAACTTGATGTAGATAAGAAATTATGTTTTCCTCTATACGTGCGGCGCTAATTTCTTTTATGTCCTCTGTGGTTCTTCTTAGTCCTTATCTTCCCTTTTCTGTTTTTTTTCCTCCAATCGTCTTTTTCTTCGTTTTTGAATGTAATGCTTTGAATTTTCAAATGATTTTGGAAAAAATAAATCAATTATTTTAACTTTATAATGTTAAGTTGTTTTAATGATCATGAAGTCTCGAGACTCAAATTAAAATTAAAATAAAATTTATTTTGAAAAATAATTTTTATAATTAAATATTATTTTCAAAATTATTATTAACATATGATTTGAGATTAATGAGCAGTATTGTTTCACTTCCAAGGAAGATTACGAATGGGACAGGAGACAATGACACATAATAAAATGATGAAACATCAACTTCAAGAAGTGGGCTTCTTCTCTTTTTATTTTTTTATGGATGTTATTTTGCTCTCAAGTAGTCATTTGAATGCATACGGCTCTCACTAACAAGGAGGCTATGTTTGACTGACGTTCTAAATTTAAAAAAAAAAAATGAAAAAATTAGGAATTTTAACTAAAATATATATTTTTAAATTAATTTTAATAATTTAAAGTAATACATTTTCAAAAAAATCAATTAACAGGAATGCAAGATAAAATGCAAATAAAGGTAGTTGCAAAAGGGATGGGATAGGTGATGGGTTACGTGTCCTTTCTTGGAGACAGACGTGGTTGATTGATTGGTTGTTAGATTTAACACAGTTTTGCACCACCATCTTCTGCTTCATGGTATGTCTTGTTTGATGACCTCTCTCTCTCTCTAACCCCACCGCTGGAATTGAATGCACGTGATTATTTTTATATGAGGAAACTTTTATTTAAATCGCTTTCATTCTTCCTTTCATTAAAAAATTAAAAAACGAGAAATTTTTTTTAAAATTTAATTTTACTCTTAAATAAATTTTATTATTTAATTTTTAAATATTATTATTATTAATAAATTAATTTTTATATTTTTAAAAATTTATTAAAATATATTTATTTTTTTAAATTTATAATAATATTTTTTTTCATTAATAAAATATTTTTTATTTAAAAAAAATAAAAAATAATTTAATTTTTATTATATTTTTAATGATAAAAATAAATGAAATAACTATTTTATTGATAAAAAAATATAAAAATATTTTAATAAAATTTTTAAAATTAATAAAATAATTTATTAATAACTATAATATATAATAATTAAATAATAAATTTCTCTTATTATTAACGAGTCTTTCATTCTTGTCGATGAAAAGGAGTTTGGAATGAAAAAAAACTTCAATTATCATTCGAGTAATAAATAAAGTCAGTTCGTTGATATCTATTTTTTTATTTGATTATATATATTAAATCGCTTGCAAGTAATTTAGATAAATAGATTTTAGTGTGTTAAAGAGTTGGAATTTTACTTTCAAATAAACTTTTTAATAAATTGATTTAAATTTATAGAGAAAATTTTAAATATACATAAAATTTATAAATTTTTTATTTTTTATTCAATTCTAATTTTAGTGATTCAAATGTATATAATAAATTATAAATATATCTAAATTATAATTAAATTAAAAAAATCAATAGAGAATTAATATGAATGGATTGATTCAATCAATTGGCTTGTCATATCTTACATGTTTAGAAAATCTACTTCATTTTTTGTCCCCATAAAAAATATACATAGAACATTTCTTTAACTTTTTTTTTGGCCATCCATTTTTTTTCCTTTTTTTAATTAATTTATTAACTAATTATAGTTGTGAACGATAATTTATATTAATACTATTAAAATCTGTTATTTTTTTACCATTTAAATGAAAATATAAACTTGATGCATGACCCATATGACCCACGTCGTACGATAGCTAATTATTGAAAATGTCACGATCTACCGACCTATTTAAATTTTATATCGAGTGGAGGTCACAAAATAGTTAAAAGGTGATATGGATTTAGAGATTTATTAAAGTAAATTAAGTTTAAGGATTTATTTCTTTTAACTTTAGAAATTTATTCGTTAAAAATTAAATTAGGAATTTTTCAAATGAGTTACAAGTGTTTAGTTAATCACTCAATTATCGTTATATAAAGCTAACGACGTTAAATCCATACGAGTATGACACATATCTTTGATTAAAATTAATTTTTTATTATTTAAAATTCAAAATTAAAAGCTAATAATAATAATAATAATATCCTGATTTTATTTTCTTTACAAATTTCCGTAAAGTTATATATTCATTAATTCTCTGGAAGAATGTTTTCCACATGTCATTTGGCCATCTTGCTCTGTTAGGCTATATTCGATTCAAATCATTATAAACAATTGACAGATGTTAACAGCTATGTCGGTCTCAATTTTCAGTGGTATAGTTACAATTTCAAATTAATTTATTAATATATTCCATATTTTAAAAATTAATCTAAACTTATATTTAATAAATATTTTAAGATTAGAATTCACAACCAAAAAAATCTCAACTTAATTAGATCATGTATAAATTACATTCAAATATAATTTTTGATAATTGGAATTAATTTAAAATAAAAAAATAATTATTACAGTAAAGCGTTTTTTAATCTTCATATAAATTGGAATCGATTAAAATAATGTTTTCTTTATTACAGTAGAGCGTTTTTTTCGGTTGATGTTTCAACATTTGAATTATTTCAATGCTCGAAACATAATTTGAGACATTCATAACTTTCCATGTGCTAAATAAATAAATAAAATAATTAATTATTATTTTTAAAGTAATTTTTATTAAGAAAAGTCATATTCAGATCTTATTGAATGAGATGGAGATATTAGAAGCTCATCCATTGAATATAATATAACAATAAACGTAGTGCTTTCCATAGGATACTGTGCAGAAACAGAAGAGAGAGGAAGAAAATCAGAACTTTTATTTAAAATCAGAAAATGACGTTATGTCAGTTCTGGAAGCATCGCTTCCTGTTTATACCAAATTGAATCACACGCACAACATGTGCATACAAATAACTCAACCTAAACAAAACGACGCAGTTTAGATAACCAATCAATTACAACCAGTAAAACGACATAGCATAGCTTTTAACACCCCCTCCTCAAGTTGAAGCTGGGAGAGGCAGAAGATTCAACTTGCTGGTTAATGTGCTATGGCGGGAGGCTGGTAGGGCCTTGGTGAATAAGTCAGCCAGCTGTTCTTCAGTAGTGACATGGTGAGGTAATATAAATCCCCGTTGAAGTTGATCTCTCACCAGGTGGCAATCTATCTCGATATGCTTTGTGCGCTCATGGAAAACCGGATTGGCAGCAATGTGGATGGCAGCTTTGCTATCACAGTGCAGTGGAATGGGCAATTGGATGTGAACCTGCAAATCCTGCAAAATATAGCTAATCCAGAGGAGTTCACACACAGTGTTAGCCATTGCACGATACTCAGCCTCAGCTGAGGACTTAGAAACAGTAGGCTGTTTCTTTGTTTTCCAAGAGACAAGACAAGGGCCCAAGTATATGCAATATCCAGATAATGATTTTCTGGAATAAGTGCAAGCTGCCCAATCAGAGTCACAGTAGGCAGTCAGTGATAAATCAGTACTTACAGGAAAATAAAGCCCCTGATGTAAAGAGCCCTTAAGATAGCGAAGCACATGTAAAGCAGCCTCCCAATGAGGCTTTCGGGGCATGCTCATAAATTGACTCAAGTGTTGCACAGCATAACATATGTCAGGCCTTGTGAGATTAACATAAAGAAGCCTCCCAATCAGTCTTCTATATAAATCAGGTTTATCAAAAACCTCTCCTGAATCAGGAGATAAATGCAATCCTTGAGGTAAAGGACAAGAGGCAGGTTTACAATGAAACATCCCTGCATCTTTTAATATGTCTGAAATATACTTAGTCTGACTGAGCAAAGTTGCTTGAGAGGATCTAGCAACCTCCAGACCCAAAAAATATTTCAGGGGTCCCAAATCCTTGATAGTAAATTTTGAATCTAAAGCAAGTTTGCATTCAGTAATGGCATCAATGGAGTTTCCAGTCAAAATAACATCATCAACATATATAAGTAATATCAAAGTTAAAACACCAGTGTGCTGTGTAAAAAGACAATGATCATGGGGGGACTGCACAAAGCCTAAACCCTTCAGAAAAGTGGTAAATTCAATGTTCCACTGTCTGGAGGCTTGTTTAAGCCCATATAAGGACCGTTTAAGCAAGCAAACTTGCCCTGGCTGAGCTTTGTGATACCCTTGGGGAGGTGTCATGTACACCTCTTCATCAAGATTACCATGCAAAAAAGCATTATTTATATCCAATTGAAAAATAGGCCACTGTTTGGAGGTAGCAAGAGCAATCAAAATTCTTACAGTTGTAAGTTTGGCCACAGGGGAAAATCTATCCTTATAATCCAACCCCTCAATCTGGTTGTAGCCCTTGGCCACCAGCCGGGCCTTATATCTCTCTATATCCCCATTTGACTTGAATTTCACTTTATAGACCCATTTACAGCCTATTGCTTTCTTACCCTTAGGTAAATTAGTGAGCACCCAAGTGCTGTTATTTTCCAGGGCCTGAAGCTCTTGCTTCATGGCTTCTACCCAATGTGCATCCTTAGATGCTTGATTATAAGTAGAAGGTTCAGAAACCTTGTTGACATTGCAAATATAAGATTGATGTATAGGATGGAAGGTCATAAAGGATATTTGCTGGGAATCAACATAGTCATGCATCCAGACAGGGGCTTGTCTATGCCTTTGTGTCCTTCTAACTGAAGGATGTTTCTGTAGGTCATCACTGGTGTGACCAGAAGGAGAGGATTCAACAACAGGATAATCATTCTCAATCACAGGAATAGGAAGCACATGATTTTCAATCTGATTGCTATCGTGGAAGGGAAAAATATTTTCATGAAAGATAACATCCCTACTAATAAAGAAGGTTTTATCATTGATGTTGTAAAGCTTATAGGCTTTGTGTGTGCTGGCATAGCCTATCATCACAGCCTTAATGGCTCTTTCTTGAAATTTATCCTTCTGAATTCCCACAGAAGTAGCAAAACACAAGCAACCAAACTTTCTCAAGTGAGAATAGTCAGGTGGGGTCCCATAGAGCCTCTCATAAGGCGTGGACCAGCCAAAATGCTCCATAGGCATTCTGTTAATGAGGTAGGTGGCAGTTAAAATGCATTCTGACCAAAAATGAATAGGGGCTTGTGATTGTATTTTCAAAGCTCTAGCAGTGTCAAGTATGTGTCTGTGTTTCCTCTCTACAACTCCATTCTGTTGTGGAGTGTAGGGGCAGGATCTTTGGTGCTTAATTCCCTTGCTCATAAGCAGAGAACTATAATCATGGCTTAGAAACTCCCTTCCATTGTCACTTCTAATGACTTTAATGGTAGTATTAAACTGATTTTCTACCATGTGTATAAAGTTTCTAGTCAAGCTAAAGGCCTGACTCTTTAAGTGCATCATGAAGGTCCATACAGCCCTACTATAGTCATCAACAATGGTGAGGAAGAACTTAGCTCCAGTGATAGAGCTAGTCTTATATGGCCCCCATATGTCAATATGGACCAACTCAAAAGGTTTTGAGGCTAAAGTGTGGCTTCTGGGAAAAGGTAATCTGGCTTGTTTAGCTAAGGGGCAAACAGGACAGCATTTCATAGCCTCATTACTGATGTTCATGCCTTTAACATGTTTGAGCTTACCTACTGATGCATGCCCTAGTCTATCATGCATGTCATTCATGGTCACTACATGCTTATGTGTCTGCTCAAGTTGCATGGAATGTTCTTTATTCAAATCCATTTGGGAGAAAGTGCTATTTACAAAGCTGTGAAGATCAGCATTAGAGTTCATGATTTCAAACAAACAATTCCTTACATCAGAATGAGAAAAGCTCATTTGGTTCAGCCTGAAGAGGCCTCTTTGTTTCTTGCCTATGGCCACCACCTTCTTATTCAGTGGGTCCTGTATAAGACAATAATCCTTCCACATTACTATACAGTAGCCATGGCTATTCATTAATTGACCAACAGAAATCAAGTTATATTGAAAGTGTGGAACGTAAAGAACATCATCTAAAATCAATTTTCCAAAGAGATTTAGCTTTCCAGATTGAGTAACTTGAGTTGTTTTCCCATCTGGAAAGCACACACAGATGTGCTTGTGTAGTGGATGTAAGGTGGTGAACAGATTGCTGTCTGAACACATGTGATTTGTGGCTCCAGTGTCAAGGATCCAATTAGATTCATTTTGCATATATGCATTGCAAGTGTTATAGATAGTAGACTTACCTGCAAAGTCCATGAAATGTGCCTCAGATCCATGAGATGTGCTTGGGGCAAGAGTTCCTTTCCCTTTTACAAGCTGGGAGACTTCTTGTTTTAAAGAGCTCAGCATGGATGTCAATTCATGTATTTTACCTGATGTGTCCAGGTATTCCAGAGGATTATCCTCTTCTGACTTGTTGCCCTCAAAAGCAGCCATAATTCTGGTGCTTCTATTTCCTTTGAAAGATTGGGTTCCTGCCTTGTTCTTACCCTTGAACCAGTCAGGATACCCAATCAGCTTAAAACACCCTTCTCGAGTGTGACCATCCATGTTGCAGAAGGTGCAGTGGCCCTTCTTGACCTCAGACCTCTTTGGTCTGGACAGATTCTGAGCTTGAGCCTTATTTAATAAGGCAAGAGATTCTGAATTGTCATTCATTGCTCCCAGAATCTCCCTTTGAGACTCAAATTTTACAACCATGGAGTATGCCTTGTTTACTGTAGGTAAAGGGTCCATTCCCAATACCTGATCTCTCACAGACCCAAAGGCCTCATTCAAGCCCATTAGGAATTGCATGAGCCTATTCCTGTTTGTTATTTCAGCTATGTCCCTAGAGGCTCCACAGGTGCAGGTTGGAAGAGGTTCTACTGACCCAAGTTCATCCCACAACCTCTTCAGCTTAGTGAAGTAGACAGAGACAGACTGGTTTTCTTGGGAGATGAGAGACATTTTCCTGTGTAACTCATAGATCATAGGACCATTGCACTCTCCAAATCTCTCACAGATCTCTTGCCAGAGATCTCTGGCAGAGGCGGTGTATATGAAACCATCGACTAACTCCTTAGATATGGAGTTGAGAATCCAAGATGTGACCATGAAGTCACATCTTTTCCATTGTTCATAACCTTCACTGTCTTTACTAGGTGCCGAAGTAGTGCCTTCGACAAAACCTAATTTCATCTTGGCTCCTAAGGCTATTCTAATGGCCCTACTCCAAGATCTGAAATTAGTTCCTACAAGAGGTGCGGAAACGAGACTCATACCTGGATGGTCGGATGTTTGAAGGCTCAGTGGGTCTCCCATCCCTGCACTCGCGATCTGCAATTTTTCTGGAGCTCCAGTCCCTTTCTGTTCCTTGCTGTTACTCGCCATGACCAGATCTATCGAAAGAACCAAGGATCTCTCCTATGCAACCGGCGACGCGCCGGCGTGAGTTAGGAACCGTGCTCTGATACCATGTGCAGAAACAGAAGAGAGAGGAAGAAAATCAGAACTTTTATTTAAAATCAGAAAATGACGTTATGTCAGTTCTGGAAGCATCGCTTCCTGTTTATACCAAATTGAATCACACGCACAACATGTGCATACAAATAACTCAACCTAAACAAAACGACGCAGTTTAGATAACCAATCAATTACAACCAGTAAAACGACATAGCATAGCTTTTAACAGATACTAGCTAGGGCAATAGGGCATATGATTGAGATGGGTAGCAGCTTCACATTGAATTTTCTCATTCTGACCTTTCCTTCAAGGAAAAATTACTATATAATTATTGTGATACACGAAAGTGGAAAAATTAATTATTTTATCTATTTTTTTAAAAAATATATTTTAAAAAATATTTATAATATACATTTTTATGGGACAAAAAAATGATATTCTAATTATTATATAAAAATTAATAATTTTATGTATATTTTTGTTAATAAAATAAATTAATATATTATTTTATTAGTTATTTTATATATCTATTTCCTTTAATCTTTGTTTTCATTTTTTCGAAAGTTATTTTTCTTGCTTTCTACTTTTGGTTAGATTTTTCTTCCCTCTTGCTTGAAGTTTTGTCTTCTAGCTATGTGTGGGACATTAAATTTCTTCTATGGATTATTAAAGTTGATAAAATATGCTACAAGAACAGCAATCCATGTCGGAAATTTATATTTTAATAAATTTTGAAAAATAAAAAAAATTATTCCTGATGCATGAAGCTGATCCTTATCCTATTATATTGGATTTTTTTTTTTACTATTCTATAATTTATTTAAAAGAGAAAACAATATAATTTTTTCATTTTAATATTTTTATTTGAATTTAATTAAAGTTTTAAGTTTAAAAATAAGTTAAATATCATTGAAATAAAACTAATATGCGCTTGACTATTAAAATATTAATTCAGTAAATGTTATATTTGCTAACTATATTTTTTATTTATTGCCAATTAAATTAGATAATTATTTTTTTATTTTATATAAAAATTTATAAGAAAATAATTAAATTTCATATAAAATTTTTTATTTTAAATGGTGAGTTAAATATTTTTTAAAAAATTTATATTAAAATATAATTAAGGATTAAAATATGATTAAGCCAAATTGTCAACTCATTATAATCTCTGTTTTAATCATGTGTTATTATTATTGCTGAGTCACATGATAACTTATAATAAATTATTTCTAATGCTTGCGTGCGTGTATATTGCAGGGATAAAACTGTAATTTAGCTTAGCTATTCTTATCTTAAAGGATGGTGAGAAATATTTATTTTAGTTTTTGACAGAGATGAAAGCCTACCTGACTGGGGGAGTGATGGGATAGTGTAGGGCCCTTTGCATAGCATAGCCTTGTGCGATAATTGATTAATGGAATGTCCAGTGACCCACCAAAGTCTTTTTTTCTCTTTTTTTTTTAGATGAGCATGATGCAATTACTACATCAGAAAAAAAAGCTTATTTATTTAATAAAAATTACTATCAGCTTCTTTATTTTTTAGAAAATTTATTAATTTATTTTCAATTTTTATATATTTTATAAAATTAAATTTTTTAATTTTTATCAAATAAAGTGTTAGCTATTTGATAAATTACTGGTAATAAATAGTTGATTATAATTGATAATTAATATATTTCATATGTTTTATAAATTATTTTTAATTATTATTAAAATGTAAAATAGTTAATAAAATTATATATCAATTTATTATATTAATGGGATAAATATAAAAGTATTAATTTATTATATAACATATTTAATAACTAAAAATAATTTTTTAAAATATAAATATTTCATGCATAATATAATATAATTATAAATATTATAATTTTAAAAAAATAAATATCATAACAAGTTTAATTATTATTTATTACATTATTTATTTATTATATTTTATAATTTTAAATAATTTTTTAAAAAATGATATGATCTAAACAAAAATTAAAATTAAAATAACTATCGGATAATATAACTAATAATATAAATAATTTAATATAACTAATAATTTTTAAATAAAATCAGAAAGAGTTGAATTTTTAAAAAATATATAAAAATTTTAAAATAAAATAAATAAATAAATTTTATAAAAATCCAACCACTTATAATAATTTATGCTAATGAAGCCCTCCAGGTACAGGGCATGCTAAATGGTTATAGGGGACCATCCTTTAGGAGTCACTGTAGTCTTGTAGGCCACTGTCCTTATTTTCACATATAGCTATCAGCTGAAAGAGTATGATATTGACCCCTTCAAAAGGAGGCTTAAATTTTTGCATGTGAGGCTAACTTCTCCAATTTCATTAATATATTAATTCAATTATTTTATTAATTTATTCTAAATGATAGTGTTATTCAATTGTGGAGTAAAAATTATTGTGTTTGAAATTAGACCCTTTTTATTTTTAGTGGATTTAAATGTTGTAATTTATATTTATATACATCTCTATTTTTTTTTAAGGATAAATTATATTTTAGTATTTAAATTATACAATAATTAATAAATTAATTTTTATATTTTTAAAATTAAACACTTAAATTTATTTATTTTCATTCCATTTAAATAAACAGTTTTTTCATCTATTTCTCTATTGGTTCAAAGATTAAATACCGATTAAATCTTTAAAAATTATTTTTATTTTTATAATATATTTATTACACCATGAGTATAAAAGAAATTTTTACATCGAAAAACTCAAATCCACTTTATTCCTTTTTCATTTTCTCCTTCGAAAAACTCAAATCCTCTTTGTTTTTTTCTCATTCTCTCCTTCGAAAATGAATAGCAAGTTGATAGATGTCTATTTCAAAAGGTTCTATGGCATTTTATGATGTGAGGTTATAAAATATTAACTTTAGATGCTAAAGACGGTTTGGATTTGTATTTTAAAATATGTAGATAATTTAAATAAGTAGAGACAATATTTGTGGTATCTTTCATACTTGGTGTAACCCTCTAAATACGATAGCAAATGTTAACTCAGGTGAGAGAATAACTAATTTGATAGTTTTGTTTTAAGAGATAAAGAATGAGGTGAAGAGAGTGAAGAAAAATTACAAATTTGTGTTATAAAATCTTGAGATGATTGAATGTGTATTAGAAAATTTAAAAATTTTATTGTTAATTTGTATAGTTTTATTGCTTGTAATAGCAAAAATAATATAGTTGTATGAAGTGTTTGAATGAATGAAAATATTTATTTTATAATATTTG
This sequence comes from Manihot esculenta, assembly GCF_001659605.2. Lineage (NCBI taxonomy): Eukaryota > Viridiplantae > Streptophyta > Magnoliopsida > Malpighiales > Euphorbiaceae > Manihot > Manihot esculenta. The sequence goes on along the minus strand of NC_035162.2, from coordinate 12,853,569 downwards.
TTTTGAATCTAAAATATAGAAGGAATTAAAAATAATAAAAATTTTAAAAAAACTGTAGATTTTAAATTTAAGGACTGATTTATTTTAATATACAAAAATTGAAGCATTTAAGTGTTTATAATTTATTAAATTTTATATTCAGAAAATTTGTGAAATGACAGTAAAACAAAAAATTTCAAATTATTTTATTTTTGTGTATGAAAAGAAAAGTGTTAATATTATATATTTAGTTTTATTTTATATTAAAAAAATAAAAATAATGAAATTTTTAAGAAAATTATAAATTTTAAATTTAAAGACTAATCTGTTTAATATATAAAATTAAGGATTTAAGTATTTATAATTACTTAAATTTTATACTTAGAAAATTTGAGAAATAGAGTAAGAGAATTTCAAATTGTTTTATATTTATATATAAAAAGAAAAAAAGTTAATATTATATATTTAATTTGATTTGATATTAAAAAAATTGAAAATAGTGAAAATTTTGAGAAAATTATAAATTTTGAATAAAAAGATTAATCTATTTTAATGTGTAAAGACTTGAGAATAAACTCGAGAATAAAAAATGAAATAGAAAAATTTAAATTTTTAAATGTAAAAATTTATTATATATATATTTTGTATGGTGTAATAAAGATATCGTAAAAAAGAAAAATAATTTTCAGAAGTTTGACCAATCATTTATTTTTGAACTAATTGAGAAATGAGTGGGGAATCGGTGTATTTGAATATAATAAAAATAACAATATTTTATTTTAAAAATATAAATTTTGATCCATTAATTATGATATAATTTAGAGATTAAATTATAATTAATCCTTAAAAATTCTTACTGGGCGAGTTCTCTATTTGAGTCCGACAACGACTCGACTCCCAATGGATGCTCCGATACCAGAAGGTCTAGCACTAAAAAGAGAACTAACATGTGAAGCATCATGCAGCAGAACCAGCTACAGTTAGCAACTCTCTTTTGTTCCACAGCATGGCAATGCAAGTTGTGAACTTGTAGGCCCATATATCAATAAATGATTGGCCAGCAGCAGCCCCCCTCTCCTGGTTTTGTCAAAAATAACTCCACTTGGGCACTTGCGTAACAACTCATGCAGCGAACTGTGCACAAAACATATCTATTGCACGTGAAAAACTATTAATCAGGTTTAAGTTCTAATAAGATAATTCTCGCAGGTCTCACCCTTTACCGGATCATCTTTAAAATCGGATTGTATTGAATCTAAACTTCAAATTTATTCATTTCAAAGAGATGGGTGTCAGTGCTCAATCAACCAATCATCAAAAATGCATATCAGGTTGGTCAGTTTATTAAAAAATTTTGGATTCACTACAAATGAAATAACTTGGATTGGGCCAGTTTCCTCCAAACCGACCAAGGAACAGCACTACTAGTATTCAGAGTTCGGTTTGATTAATTCTGCTGATTTTTGGGTGGGTTGGTGCAAGAGATGAGGATCCAGATCTGTTATGTTGTTGGGCTTTAGGTTCTCTAATAAGCTGGCTGAATATTTGGGCTCTAAACTAGTAGACTGCGCGAGTCTTTTGCTGTTGGGCTTATAAAAATTTGTCCTTTTTAATGAATTTTCCCCTTTTTATGGTCACAATTGAAAACGTCAAAAATAGTGTCGTTTTACATATCATGTCCAAAGACCCATGGTTCGTTAATCGACGGTCGGTTAGTAGTTCCAGCAGTAGCCAGGCGGTGCCCTTTGATAAGCTCGCTTGTATACTAACGAACCTTTTCCTTTCCATTTTTCTCTTCTTCCTTCCTCGTTTTCTCTTTCTTTCCCTCTCGAATTTTACCGAGAAAATCGGAAGGAGAGGTAGAAGCTTTTATTTGTCTCAAACAGGAAAGAAGCAGGCCTATCCATCATCGACATGGCTTCAGGTAATCTGACTCTGCCATGATTTCATTTTCCCTTTGCCCACGTAATTTTCGGTTTCGTATAATTGAAAGTTGTGAATAGATACAATATTTTATTTTTTGTCTTAATCAACAAGGTGTGGTTGGTCGGTTAATGGAAGTACATGATCGAGCTGAGATATATATATAAGGAAAATCAAATTTCGATTAGTGTATAGCTAATGCAGATTTCTTGAATTTGATCCTTTTTTTTTTCTTAAAGAAAATTTTCAAGTGTTTTAGATTATATGGAATTTTATAAATTGACGCTTTAGTTTATGATTTGCTACGTTCTCTAGCAATCCAAACAACTGCAATGGTTTTTTTTTAAAATTTAATTATCCTGATCATATTTGTTTCTTCCGCTTTCTCCCCCCCCCCAAATAATCTGTAGATTTTACTTTTCAAGTTCCTGCTGAGCTCGAGACAGCTTTGCAATTGAAGACCGTCCAGTACTTAGTTACACAAAGGCCATGGCTCGGTAATGCCCAATGTCACTGCATTTTTATTTTTGTTTTGAAAAGTTAGGGTTTGGCTTTGTTTTGTGTGGTTTTTATGATTTTAATTGTTTCCAAGGTTTGTTTTGCAGATCTCTATGGAGTTAACATTCGACCTGTTGCACCATATGGGAGTGCAAGTAGAAGACAGAATAATGATCCTGCTTTGATACACCGTTGCTTGCCAGATGAGCTGCTCTTGGAGGTATCTCATGCTGATGATGTTTTTTTCCTTTAAATGCATTTCACATGGTAATGAGACATGCTTTGATCTATTTGGTAATTACTGCCATATCCAATAAGTTGCACTCAGTTGGCTCACACTTGATATGAAGCTTTACTTGAAGGATACGTCGCCAATGGTGGTTATTTCAAAGTAAAAGAAAGATTTGAATTTTTAAATTTGCTGATCAGATTCCAATAACAGTTTTGCAATGTATTTAGGCAATGTGAGGTATAGAATAAGAAAAGGGGAGATGATTCTCATGAGTCAGATTCTGGCAATTCAGCTGGATTACTTTTAGTTTGGTTCTACAACATAATGGAATGTGATAAAGAAAGCAATATAAGTTAAAAACACAGAAGTTATCTAACCAAAACCCCCCAGGCTTTTCCCAATAGTAGAAGAGGAGTTAGAGCTGATATCCATAATGTATGTTCATATGCAGGTCTTTTCCCGAATGAATCCATATGATTTAGGAAGGGCTGCTTGTGTATGTCGAAAATGGAGATATACTCTTCGTAATCCTGCATTCTGGCGTACTGCTTGCTTAAAGGCTTGGCAAGTAAGTTTCAAATTGGTAGGATTCTTGTGAACTGCTTTACTCTTTTCATATCCAATTTTGAATATGGTTTCTATTTTATGCAGCTATCTGGAGTGGTTGAAAACTATAAGATTTTACAATCAAAATATGAGAGCTCGTGGAGGAGAATGTGGCTTTTAAGACCAAGAGTCCGTACTGATGGTATTTTCTAATTTTATATTGCACGGATCTTGTTCTTCTTAATGACAAATTAAGAACTTACTATTTCATCTGGATTTACTGATCTTTGTAATGTTTTATTCAACTTATTCTTTCTTCTGTGTTGTGTTTTATGTCCTTGAACTTAATTTGCTGTTCTAATGCTTCTGGAATGGATTTTATTTGCTTTATTTAGTTCCAAGCCAAGCAATGACATTTGTCAGAAGGAATTGACAGAAAGAGACAATTAGAAGACAACAAAAAAAAATCCTTGAAGTTAAAAAGGAAAAAAAAACTTTGTTATGTATAAGCAGCAGCAACTGTGCTTGAAACTTCTTGGCAAAATAATAAAAAGAGAGCCTTTTAGGATATGAACAGAAATCCGCCTGGGAAATTCTGTATTTTTTCCTTGAATTTTTTAACATCGGTTCTCGTTCTTTTTTGTTTTGGGATCTACAAACAGTACAAACGTGTTCCTGTCTTTTGGTGTCAGGTCTCTATGTGAGCAGGAACACCTATATTCGTGCTGGTGTGAGAGAGTGGAATGTCACCAATCCAGTTCATTTGGTATGATTGTGTCCTATTGAAGGGTTCTTGTTAATTTGTTTTTCATGCTTGAAAAGTCTTGTCCATGCATGGAGAACCGTAAGCAATAAAATTAGGCCATAAGGTTACAATGAAACATAGCTTTCATAGAGAAAGGAAAGTTAAAAATCTTTGAAATTTTGTATGAATTTCTACTGGAAACTAGGGTTGAATGAATATGGAAAGCCCATTTTAATCTTCTAACTCAAGGGAATCATCTTTGATTTATATTGTGAAATTATAAGTAGAGTGGCTAATGTATTCTTCCATACATGTCAATCATTTAGATTTATTGTTTTCTCTTCAGCCTTAATTCTATCTACTTATGATGATACATCAGCCTTTTTCCAAAAAGCTTACAGATTTATTTTTTTAATTATAGTTTTTTAGGCTACATTGCTTATGCTTTTAATTGAATCATAACATTATATATATATATATATATATATTTACTTTCAATTTTCTTCCTAGTATGAAATCAGATACAGCTAAAATTTCTTTGTGAGTCTTTCCATATTATTATGGTATATTCCTCTTGGCTATTGTTGAGAATGATTTTATTCTGAATGTAGATTAATGTACTCTGCATACTTCCTTTGCACTGTAATTCATTGCATTGTCCTTTTATAGGCTAGTATTTGCATGAGATATTGACTGCTCTATTTAAAATATTCTCAGTAGCAACATGATTGCATTTTTCTTTTGCACTGGGCATAAGAATGAGATTTGTAGTACACACAGAACACAAAAATGTGTTTCCAAGAAAATGTGGTTTCATTAAATATTATTTTATGTTCAGGCTTGTTGCATGTCTAATTGCTTTGTGGCAATAGGACTTCTTCAGAGAAACAAAAGAGAAGTTCTCTTTTTGAGATTTATCCATTCATGTGTTGTTTAATTACAATGCAGCCCTGATTCTTCTGCCTGCCTGTTTTTCTTGCAGGTTTGCTACTATCGTTACATTAGATTCTTCCCATCTGGCAGGTTTCTTTATAAAGTAACAATCTACATGGGCTTAACTACATTGATTTCAGATACATAGATAATGTGAATGTCACCTTTCTTTCTCCGACCTTTTTAATCTGTTATTTTGCTACGTATAGACTACTTCTCATACGGTGAAGGATGTTGTGAAATGCATGAATCTCCGGGCATCTAAAGCTGATGATGTTTTTAGTGGCCGTTACACATTGACCGATGACAAGGTACAGTTCTTTACTAGATTGCAATTATTTTGTTTGCGTTATGCAAATTTTCAATATGCTCTTATGCGTTTAGAGTTTTCATTAGTAGAATTAAATTAGGTATCCAACGCATTGCTTGTTTTGTTTCCTTCTTTATTGGTCAATGTGCATTTTGAAGGTCTTCATTCTTTACACATTTATTCTCAGGTTGAAGCTTCTTTCCTGTACCCTGGACTGCGCCCAACTCTATGGAAAGTCTGTCTAAGGTATTGGACATGCTAACCCGAATAATTTTTCTTTTTCTCTTTCTCTATATCACTTAAGTTGATGGTAACTTGAAAGTTTATTGTTTATTAAGCTTATTAAATGTTTGTGAATGGGAAAGCACATGAATTACCCTTGACTAACTGAAAATGTACTGTTGTAACTCATATCGTTATCTGACGGGGTTTCTTATTCCTTCCACTCTCCCCTTTCCCTTCTCTCACCTTTTCTGTTATTGATCCCAATTTGGCTGATCATCTGCTTTTAGGTTAAGAGGAACAACTGCAGGGGCTAACAATCGGATGGATATACTCTCACTTGTTACAAGTAAAGTTGATAGCAATGGGGTCAGTGGGCCTGAGGAGGACATCATTGGAGAAGTTGAGGACTGGCAAGAGGATGAGATTTCTCGCACATCACACAAGAGGGGACTTGCACCTTTTGCATTTGTTCCATTTGAAGAGGTACTTATTGCATTCTCAAGTTCATATCTTTTTCTCTTGTTGCCTTGATGCAACTGTATTAAGAAATAGCAGGTTGAATCTAGTCTATTCTTCTTCTTAATTTTTTGTTTCGTTGCATAAACTGCATCTCAGATGATAAATGATACATGGTCAGAACCATTTATTTTTGTTAATTCTTCTCCTGCAGTCACCATCATGGACACCTATTCACAGAAAAATTAGTAGATCTCTTTTTTCACACTATTCTAGATTTTCAATATTTAATTAAACTAATTTGTGGGAACAATTGGCGTCTTTTGTGTCGCGCAGGTGGAAACATCAGTTCTGAACCTGCCTGTAGAAAAGATGGATTATTATGTTCCTGGCTAGCACCTGGATCTTCATTTTTGTACATATATATTAACACTTGATTACATGTATGATATTTGATGCATTCCGTTTTATTTTGGCTTTTATCGTTTTGCCTTCAATCGGATGTGTTTGCTCGAGTGCCTTCTGATGTAAAATCTGTTGTTACCGTGTTCTTCTGAACAATCAGGATTTTATTTTATTTGGTTAGGAAATATTTAAAAACATGGTGCAGTTTAGTGTCTCTTTGCATTATTTTTATTATTGAAATAAATTTCCTATCCATTGTAACTTCCGTAAATTTTCTGATTCCATTGCTTTTTATTCTTTGAAAAAATGCATATATGTTCTTTCTTTTATAGAGTAATGACAGTGAGGGTAATAGCCATTAGCCAATATCATGTTGTCAATAGGGCTTCTCACACTTGAATTATATTTAGATTTATTGCTCCACGCCACATGGGAGATGGCCCATATAATCATAATTTTAAGGGTAAATTACTATGGGTTGTTAGATTTTAGTAAGATTAACTACTACTTAGTAATTTTTAGAGTCGATTAACATGTTCTCGTCTTTTTGAAATAGAACTGTCATGTTAGTCGTCTTTTCAAAATAGGACTGTCATGTTAGTCAATTTTTAAGATCGTCAGTCAAATGAAAGAGATATATAAAAATTATAAAAATAACCTCAAAACACCACAGTACCTCGCCTCTTCTTCTTCACATCTGTTTCTTCCCTTTTCTCTCTCAATTCCTTTTTTTTTTTAGTGATTTGCTGTAATCAATGGCCTTTGAGGAGTTAGCTCCGAGCAGGTAATTCTAGTTAAATAGATGTTCAACCATTCTGGTACGTTCAATTCGGATTGGATTTGAAAATTCTAATATTATATCTCTGAGTATCCAAAAAAACTGTTCAAATTTGACTCTTCTCATATTGTCGAAAATTTAACTCTTCTCCGATTGTCGAAGTCTTCATTAGTCATCGGAGGTAAAAGTAAGAGCAATCAGTCCCCTTACCCTTAAAATTGGGCCATTCGATCTCCCCTTAAAAGGAGAAAATTAATCAATATTTTTATTAATTTTGAAATTTCATGTAGAAAAAAAAATTATATAATTCCATATGGCAATATAGTGGACTTCTTTTTAATTCTCTGGTTCATGAGGTTTTCTGCGCTTTTATCTTTTTCTTTTGATAATGATCTGGTAGCCTCCCTTCCGATTGTGGTGCTTTTTATTCTTTTCTATCGATAATGATCTGGTAGCCTCCCTTCTGATTGTGGTCTCAAGCGGCAGCGGAACGGCAACAGAGAGCCTCCGCATGTACAAGCTAGAGTTTCAAGGTTCCTTGGATTGGGCGTTTGTCTTTTTAGACTTAGACTTTTATCTTGGGTCTTTTAATAGTTTTTTAAACCTAAAACCCGATTACTTTAGTTTGAACGTTTGTAATAGTAGTCTGTTTAGCCTTTTCAATATAACCATATCTTCGGGAAAAAAAAAAAAACTATGTTTAATTAATTAATTGTTATTATTGTTAACTGTAAAAAAATTCCTAATCATATAATGAAATTTTTTTTTTTAGTATAATAGGCTGGGGCATGTTTTTAAATCTGTCAGTGAAATCAATGTATAAAAACAGAAAGTGCCAGTTACATTGATCCATATGCACTTCTCTCAAATTAAATTTTAAAAATGGATAAACTTGCACCAATCTTGAAAATATGGGCTATTGAATGAAAATTGAAGAATTATTAAATCATCTGAACCTGCAAATGTTTGACTGTGAATGCTTAGAGGCCAACATACGTAGCAAAATTATGGCTGTAAATTGATATAACAAATAGGAAAGCACATGAATTTTGATGAATATAAGAGAAAATGCAGCATAAACATAGTAAATACCGCAAGTAAAGCAGAGCAGAGGAATAATTCTTCTGCTGATGGGTAACTATCCGGAAATAAGCAGAAAACAGGAACAACTTAAAGCTGAAATAAGATAATTTTACAATCACATTTCAATTGCTTACATATTTGATCTAACATCTTCTGAAGTTGCTTCTGTATTTGATTTGAGATCTTCTGAATACACAACAGAATTCCACGATGGGTTCCGTGGAAGGAATGTGTCCTGCCATAAATCAATTGCACTTGGAAGTTTAGGATTTTACACAATTCAGGTAAACAACTCTTCTCGTCATCATAGATCCAAATATAAAGGAACCCCCAAATCAAATAGGACGGACCAGAGAGAGCAGAAATTAAACAAACCCAGAAAGAAAAATGAGAAAATAGAAGAGAAAAGGGGACTTGCCGAGACGTAGGAGCAGGTAGGGACAATGGAAATGGAGTGGGACTTGGCGTGATTAAGAGCAGCAACGCAAAGGTGAGAAGCCATACCTAATCCTCTCTTTGAACGAGGGACATAGGTATGCACTAAATCCATCACTTTTCCATCGTTTCTGAGCACATACTCGATGTAGGCTTCCTTGTCTTCTGTTTCAAATCTGCGTTGGTTTTCGTTCCACACGATCTTCGGCGCCTCAGCTTGTGCTGCTGCTGCTGCCCCTGCTGTTGCCATCTTTCGTTGTTCCTCCCTAACTTCCTCTCTGCTCCCTTCCACATTCTATCATCGCTATTTAAAGGGTTAAAAAAAGATATTTCTGGTCAACTGTGGGTCGATTTGATTAGTAGAATTGTTATATCCAAGTGGGTCAATTTGAATCGTTGATAAAGTAAGTTCAATATTATTCTTCCTAATATAGTGTTTTTTTCAATTCTGTAATTAAAATTATATAAAATTTAATTAAATTTAAGATCAAATGAATTTCACTGTTTAATGTGATATGATTTAAACGATATAATTCAATTAAATGTCTGTTTGATTTAATTTTAAAATTAAAATTTATTTACTCTAAAATTTTAAATTATATTAAAAATAATATATATATAAATCTTCTAACAATAATAAACTCAAAATAAATAATATGAAAATTATATTTGTGTATATTTTTGTATAAAAACTTTTTTATTTTATTCAATCAATTCAAAAAAGTGAAGATTGAAAGTAGGTGGCCGATTATTTAGTAATATATATTATTTTTATTTAATATTTATAAATAATATAGAATATGAAAAATATAATTATGTATTAATATAATTTTTAATCATTCATTTTATAATCATTAATATTTTTAATAATTTATTTAATTAACTAGTAAATAAATAATAATTGAGATAAAAAGTTTTATTAGAAACATTTTAATTTACAAAACATATTATTTAAATTTTATAAAATTCATTTTAAATTTCATCAAAATTGAAAGAAATAATTTTAGTTATAACTAATTTTTAAATTTTTTTAAAACCAAACACACAAAACAAACATGAAATCTAAAATATGTGACTTTAAAATATAAACACTCGGGAACTCAAATTTCATACGAAAGGGACATCCACCAGACGTGCTTGAAGAGTGACCAATGTATCGTGGTTGTTAAGGTCTAGTCAAAAGCAAGCAATTGACGGATGCTTCAAACTTTTCATAATGGATCATTTCATTTTAATCTACCACTCTGCAACAACTTCTCCAATTCTGTGGAAAGGTAACCTTCTTTTTTATTTAACATATTAAATTGATTTTTCTTTTTTTCTTATCTGCAATTACATTTATTTTGTTGCTGTTAATAATTTAATATTAAATTTAGTAACATTTAAAATCTGTTGAGTAGCACTGAGAAAAACATTTTTATACACATAAAAATTATACAGTATAAAAACAGTTAAATAATAATTAGATATGAAGTGTTCATCCTTCAGAAAAAAAAAAAAAAATCTCATCAAAAAAGAAGAAGGAAATCAGTACACAGTGGGAGCTAGCTTGTAAATATGAAGAGAAGGGCGATATAAACAGACACAACATGAACCATCATATGTTCCATTAAGAGTCATCGTCTTAAATAGAATATTTCCATAATACTCTGGATCGATCCTACATATACAAGAGCTGAGCTATTTAAGCAAATGGAGTAGAACAATCTAAAGCAGAATCCCAACAGCTTCTAGTCATCCCATGCTACAAATTCAAATGCTTAACTGAATAGGTGATATTAAGAATCACACACCAATCATTTCTACTCTGCACGAGATTGGCCAGCTCGAGATGAGAGAATGATTCCAACAATAAGACCGTAGAGAGCAAGTGCTTCAGCAAAGATAAGGATGAGAATCATTCCTACGAACAGCTTCGGTTGCTGTGCATTAGCCCTATAAAATGTATGGACAAGAAGGAGGAGGAAAATTTTTGTATCATTTAACAGATAATATCATTTAATCAAAAGCAGAATCCAAACAGCTCATAGTCATACCAATCAATTCAAATGCTCAAGGCAATCCACATATACAGCATATATTGAATTAATGGAGAGTTGCAGCATATGAAAAACAAGTGGAACAACAGGGATTTCAATCAAAATATATCCAGAAGAAAACTTTCATGATAGGCATTTGGTAACCTGAAACTTTTGAACCAAAGGTGAACACAATAGGCTCAAGGGATGTCAAGATTACTATTTAAACTTCTATCCAGTATGCTATCATGGCCAACAAAGCTGTTCCCATTAAATCCAAAATCCAAATACAAAAGTCAGAAAACCGAAATAGACTCTATTGCTAACATAATATCAATCTTTCTTACTTCACTGTTAACAGGTGGATGGATGCAAAGGCAAGCTAAAATTTGATCCCAATACTGGCAAGGAACCATATGAAACTGAGTTCTCCAGAAGAAACTTCAAATCCAAAACTATGTTCACAATTTAAATGAAAATGTAGATCCCCAGAGATCATCAGTCTCAACGGATCAGACTATGAACACAATACAGGATCAAAATGGATCCCTCTTCAGAAACGATGAAAACACATCAAGTTCTAGTCAAAGCTCCAAAGGGTGACAATGAGGGTAAATTTGCATCTACCCTAAACAACACATATGGTCAAACTCCTTCAGCAATCAATTTTAAAAGTTTACTCCTTTGATGATCCACAGAGAGGCAAATAGGAACTAATTTATCCACATTATATTCAATCAAACTACATATAAACAAAACAATAATCCAAAAATGTCATCTAAAAAAAATTAACAAAGGAAAATTTGAAAGATTACCGGACTCCAGCATCACCGACGATCCCAATTGCCATACCGGCAGATAAACCAGCAAGCCCACAAGCAAGACCAGAGGACAAGTGAGCATACCCATCAAAAAGATAATAAGATTTAGCCTTGGGATTAATACCAGTACTAATAATAACAGCTATAATTAAACCGTAAATCCCCAAAACTCCAGCCATAACTACTGGAACTATCGACTTCATTACGAGCTCGGGTCGCATCACTCCCATGGAAGCCACACCCACCCCACTCTTTGCAGTCCCATAAGCCGCACCCATGCCTGCACACCCACATATCAACAATACCCATCAGTTTTTTCCCCAGAAACAATCCAGAAATTAAATACAAAAAAAAAAAATTGAATGAAATAAATCGAAAGGGGAGAGATTACGTACAAGAAAAGACGAGAGCTGCGGCGGCTCCGAGGAAGCCGAAAAAAGGAGCAGTCTCATCGCCGCTGAAACCCGAAGACATTATTGGATTGGGTATTTGGTAACGGAGACGAGAGAACAACAGCTCTAATCCTATGCTCGATCTTCGTTGTCCAGTTTCTATATCTGGTTTTCACACAGTAGCAAAGATCGGATCAGCGAAGCGTGACATGATTAACGTGATTGATTATTCGTTCATCGCTAGCAAAAAGGGAAACAAATTGGGTAGAAATTCTGTGCCGTACGGCGTCGTTTATCTCGCACATGTTTACCGAGTGAAACTTTCAATATACTAGAAAAAAAAAACCCTAAATATTGAGTCCCCCAATCTAACATGTTTTCCATTTTTTTTAAATCTAAATTACCTCAAAACTTTTAATCTAAACTCAGTTTAACAATTGTATAAAAAAAACTATTTTTTATTTAGATAAATTAAAAAATTTAATTTCATAATTTTAATTAAATTTTATGGATATCTTAATTTAGTTTAAAAATAAAAAAGATTAAATTTCTTTTTAAATAAATTGAATCGAAATTTAAATTTTCTATAATGATGAAAATATGCAACAATGGAGAAATCATGAATCCAATTTTTATTATAATAAAAATTAACCAAATAATATTTATATCAATAAAAATATTTATTATTAAATTATCTTTTATATACATATATTACAATAAACATAACGATTAGATTTCATAATTTTTTAATTTTAGTTTCATTTTTAAGAATTTTTATTTTAAAAAAAATTAGATTGGATCAAGTAAAGTATTTCCTTTTTTTTTTTTTATCACAAGTAAAATATTTCTTAAATCTTTAAAATTAATATGGTGAGCTACTACAAGCTTATTATCGTATAAAAATAAATTGATTATCATTTATATCAAATTTTTATTATAAAATTTATATAATTATTTATTAAAAAATTTAGTTTAACTTGCAATAAAATCCCGATATAAATCATTTAAATGTTAATAATTTTTTTTTATAATAAAATTTAATCAATTATAATGCAAATGTTAATAGATTTATTTAATCAATTTTAATTTAAATGAAATATTAAAATAATTAAATAATTAAATTAAAATTTTTAAATAATAATAAAATTATAATTAATAAAATAGTGTAAGAAGTTTCAAAATCTTCACCTTTCCCACTTTTATATCTGATATAGAAAATTTAGCTATAGTTAAATCTTAAAAAGTATTATCATATGCTGTTATTTTTAAGAAAAAAATTAAAAATTTATTTTTAAATTTTAATTATTAATATATATTTGTGTATAATCGTGACTTTGAGAAATACATTGATATTCTAATGATAAATTGAGAGAAAAAAATTATATTACTATTTAGAAGTTAGTATAAAAATTTCATGTCAATTATCTCAAGATCTTTTACATTTTATTATTAATTTAATTTATAATTAAAAATATATAATGATATTCTTTGATTCAAAATATAGGGTTTACAAAGAGTGTGCATAAATTTAATCCGAAAGGATCACCTTTCTCTTTTTTTATTATTTTTTTATTCTCTAGTTATGCATAACCGCTTTTCTGTTACAGTGCCATCTGTTTCTGTCACTCAGATCTATACGTACAGACGGATCAGAACACTCCTTTATGCTAAACGACCATTTAATTTCTTCCGATGTGCATGGTAACAGGACTGCGAAGTGATTGAACTTATTTCTTTTACCTTTTGCTACGTCACTGAACTAAACTTTCATCGGATAGATCCGCAAGTCCGATCCACTTCACATTACAGGACCGGATCGTGAGTTGTTGGGCCGATCTAATTGTGCGTAGTCTAATAAATTTTAGACTTATATATTTTTTTTAGAGTCTTATTTTATTCGAAGGTCCAATTTTATAATAAAGTGTGAGAAATCTGACGATTATTTTAAATAAATTAAATATTAATTAATTTTTAAAAAATTACTATAAAAAAAATAATTAATACAAGAATCATAAACTAATATTTATTTCTCTTGTATAGTCTAGCTTTCCCATAATAGAAAGCACATCATTTATCCACGAATTTCATATTTCTAATTCTTTATTTTTAAAAAGATATATATTTTATTTTTCAATCGTGACTTATAATTAGTCTATAATGCTGACATCAAATTAAATGATTATTTAAAAAAAGTCGGCTGTGCTTTAGTGAATAAAAAGAAAAAGAAAAACATCAACCACCCTACTATAACTGCTAATGAAAACGAAATACATATTATTATTTTTTTTTATATTTATGGAAAGTTTATGAATATGAAGAAATTAACAAAAAAATATTTTTTTAAATAAAAAATAACAAAAATACTTAGTCAATAAAGATTGTAAAAGTATAATATGGTTAGTAATGGGAGGATAATATTCCCTTGTCAATTTTTTCAGAAGTATGTTGTTCCTTCCTATACAAAATTTTAACAACGGATTCACTAATTAATTTTTAATTTTTAAAAATATATTAAAAATTATTAATATTTTAAAAAATTTATTAATTTTAATTATTAAATATTTTATTATTAAATTTTTATGAGTAGATTGAAGCAGGAGAATTACATGTTTTTAAAAAAAGATAAAATAGAGAGAAAAGTTTAAAAAATAAAGTATCCTATACGGAAAAAATTGTTCCTTTCATGTTCGGATTTATTTATGTGTACAATAAACGAAGAAAAATGCTTGCTTTTTTCCTACAATTACACTTCCAGAGTCTCCTGTCTTTCAAAAGCTCCAGACCGATTTAGCGAGAGAGAGAGAGAGATGGCAGATGCAAAAGTGGAGACGATCTCTAGGCTAGCCCAATGGAGGATCGAGAACTTTGGTCCTTGCTCTTACAAAAAGTCTGATGCTTTTAAGGTCGGAATCTGGAACTGGTATGGTTGCTGATTTTATGACCCATATAACTCACTACTGAGTTACCCATGTTTATTTTAAGATTTTTATCTGGTAATTTTTTTTTCTTTTTTGTCTTGGTAGGCACTTGTCTGTGGAGAAGAATCGGTATCTGTATATTCGTTTGTTTCCAGAGGCATCTCGAACTTCCAAAGAGCAGCCTCCTATTGCTAGATTTGTTCTTCGTGTTTCTAATGCTGGTGCTAATCGCAGGCCCTATACCTCTCCTGGTGTGATTTCTTCTTCTCTTACTTGTAATTTTGGTGTTTGTTGTGCTAGTCTATTTTTAATTTTTAAGGTACGAAAGATCTTTTTTTTGGCCCCTTCTTCTGATGGTGTCTGTGGTCTCAGTTAGAGATTATGTGGGGACTTGTGATTGTAAGTTCTGCTTGTTTTGATGGATGAAACTTGAGATAGAAGCTTTTTTTTTTTTTTCCTGATGGGTGATCATGTAAATTGTTTACAATGTTATTAGTTAGCACAGAACAAATTTATGCTCTTGGTTGTCTGGGATGCACCTGAAATTCTGTTCAAATGTGATTCTAAGTTTTTCTTTTCTCTGAATTTTTCTTTATAAAGTTGCGTATACGTTTCAGGCTCTTTAGAAGAAAGACACATACAGAGGGAAGCCTCTTGATGATCATTATCACGTGTTTTTTTTTTTTTTTTCATGCCCACATCACAAACCCTTTCATTTGGCATGATTCGTTTTGAAAGAAATGAATTCTTGCAAAATCATGCAAGAATTCAACTTCCTTTAAAATGAAAATTTTTTAAGTTAAAAAGTATTGAGTTCTTGCATTCTAAACAAGAAGTTTGAAAGAAAAGAATTTAATTCTTGTAAAAGATTCCAAACAAGGGCAAAAATAAATGAGCTAAAGGATTGTTCTGCATATTCTATGGGTGATATGTAGATGGGGAAATAGTTTAAATCTTTCATATGGTAGTCAGGGTGTTGTTTTTTCAATTGGTTGGAAGAAAAAGGAATCCTACTGAGTGGTGATCCTGCAGTACACTGCCGACTTTTGCTAGGAATGTAGCTGTTGTTGGTAACAATTTATTGCTTTTCTAAACAATTGATTGGCGTCTTTCAATTGTTAATTAGGCCTTTGCTGTTCTCTTTTTTCCCCTCTAGTTTTTGATGAAGATATGGAAGTCCTTGGTATTTCTTTTTTATATTTTTCTATATTTTTTATATAGAATAGCTGGGACGAAAGGATTTGAACCTCGAAATAGCAGGACCAATTGCCTTACCGCTTGGCCACACACCATTTATATTTTCTATTCAACATTGATAAAAACTAATATTGGGATAGGTTCTTTGTTTGTTTCTGAGAAAATCAGTGTTCGATTATTATGTATATTTTAAATTGATATGGGAAAGTTCTATTCTATCATCAGCCATTTTTTTGATAACTCCTCTATTTTCATGGCAGCACAGTGCACATGAAAATTAGTGACACATTGTGTTAAAATAAAACTGATGTAATAAAAATCTTTATATCACCTGCTTGGTGCTTCCAATAAGTAGTGAATTTCCATTTGGTATTGGGGAGCTTGTGGTTGATTTGAGTGCAGCAGTTATGAATATGTTTATTTAACACTCTCATCATGCAGTTCATGAGAGATTGCTGCGGACCTCTGATGACTTTGTCTGGCCGGTCGATTCCAATTTTCATGGCCGCTTCATTATTGATGTCGAGTTTCTGGATCTCAAAGTCTGCCCTCTGAATGTGAGCTCCTTTATATCATCACGTTTAATGTAATGTGGTGTCAGTTTGCAGAATGCCTTCTTTAATTTCTAATTTTTTCTGCTTTTATGTCTAATCGCTTTGTAGTGTTTGTTTAGGGATACTTACAGGGGCCTAATTGAAGTTGAAATGGAAAAAAATACTTGGCAATAAGTGTAAATTTAACATTGTTCCTCTTCATGTAAAGCAGAATCTAGAATGAAACATGCACATCTAACGAGTAAATTTAATATAATGGTAGTGACATTATACACGATTACACACATTTCTGAGAGTGTAAATTAGTTGAAGCACTAGATATTTGACCTCCTTATTGCTTACCCTTTTGACCTATTCTTGCCAAGAAAACAGGGCGGCGAAGCCAGTTCTGTATGGCCTAATGAAGGTATGATGCAATCTGTTTCAACCCAAAACACGCTTCGATGTCTCTCTCGCATGCTGGATGAGGCCATCCATGCTGATGTTACGATCCACACTGCTGATGGCACTATAAGAGCACATAAAGCTGTTCTTTCTGCAAGTTCACCTGTTTTCCAGAGCATGTTCCACCATGATCTCAAGGAAAAGGAGTCCTCTACGATCTACATAGAAGACATGTCAATGGAGTCTTGCACGGCCCTTCTAAGTTACTTGTATGGAACCATTAAACAACAGGATTTCTGGAAGCACCGGTTGGCGTTGCTTGGGTCTGCAAACAAATATGATATTGCAGACCTTAAAAATGCGTGCGAGGAGAGCCTTTTGGAAGACATTAATTCTGGAAATGTCCTCGAGAGGCTGCAAGAAGCCTGGCTTTACCAGTTAGACAAGCTGAAGAAAGGATGCTTGACTTACTTATTTGATTTTGGCAAGATTTATGATGTTAGAGAAGAAATCAACAACTTTTTCAGACAAGCTGATAGGGAACTGATGCTGGAAATGTTCCAGGAAGTGCTGACAGTTTGGAAACCTGTATAATTTACCTTGTGAAGTCACCTTTATGGAAGTACTTAATTTTAAGTTGTCCATTATGTAAATTTCTTCTCCTGTTATGGTCTTAAGCGAATGTCAGGCATTCCAAGTGTTTACATTTATGTCTGAGCAGCGGTATTCAGGATGTGAAGTTTCGTTTATGCAGTAGTAACTAATGCAGAACTCTGGGTTTGATCTTAAAAGATCAAGTAATGTACTTGTTGATAATCCGAAGACATGGCTCAATATCTGATACGCGCATAGGGGATTATTTTTTCTACAAGTTTATCCTAGGTTTCACATCATTATCTATCTACCAAATGAGATCACCTGCTATCAGAAGCAAAATGAATGCCACGTCGTCAGAGAGTTCATTCTGGTGGGGATAACAAAATAAGAATCCTTCTTCTAAACGATAATTGATTCATTCTGTTTTTGCTCGTTAAAACACTGAATTAAAATTAAAATAAATTCTTTTCCTTGCAGGTTTAAGTATATTAATTAGGTCGGTTTATCTGAAAAATAAACGATATTGTTTCCTACTAGGATACTAATTTTACTCTTATCATCACCTTTCAAGAAACCCAGTTGCCAACAACTTCAATAACTCCATCAGCCCTAGCCAAAAATTTATCTACTCCACTGCGCTATGGCATCCATCTACCAGTACTACATGTGGCAAGATTCCTCCGCCAACGCCCACCATTCTTTGCCAGACAATTCCGCAGGCCCTACCGCTACTGATAGCGACACAATCGATATCCATCTCCACTTCCACCATCTTCTTGAAATACATTACCCTGAGAACACTTCAATTCCCTTGGCCACAACCCACATATCATACCCTTTTCCACGCAACCTATTCTTGTCCCAAGACTCTCGCTCAGCTGCTGTAGACGCTCTTCTTTCCACCATCGGTGCATCAAGAGACTTCATTGAATCTGTCACTCCTGATGTTTCCTCGTTCGCTTTCGACATGGTTACTCTTCCATGCAACAGCAAGGTTAAGGTACTGACCATGGGTTTGGCTATCTTTGTTGTTACCCCTTACGATGATCGACAAGAGATAGATCGTGCTTTAAGCGAAATAATGCAAGAAAATCCAAGGTTTGAGCCTGCGAGTAAATCTTGCATTGAGGGTTTAAAGAGGGTTAAGCTTGTTGGCGATTCGACGATGATGGAGAAATGCATGATATGTTTGGAGAAAGAAATGGTTGGTCAGGAGGTTATTTGCTTGCCTTGTGGGCATATTTTCCATGGAGATTGTATCGTTAGGTGGCTAGAAACTAGCCATTTGTGCCCTTTATGCAGGTTTTCGATGAACTTGTGATGATTGGCCAAAGCTAATTGCTAAACACCAACACAAAAACTCAAACTTACTATCTTAAGGCACTGTTCATCATACTGATTTCTTTAGCTGCAGTTTGATATTCGTACTTTAGCAATTTTGTCCATTAAGCACCTTACTATTTAATAATGACTTACTAAATATCTACATTTCAGAAAAAATATTATTTTTAAATAAAATTATTTTTAAACATAATTTTAGGTGGATTGTGTTTAAAGTTTATTAAGTTTTGATTAAAGTTGAAAAGTATGCTTTAGTCTTTAGATATTTTAATAGTTTTTTGTGAAATGTTAAAAGAAAAAACAATTTATAATCTATAATCTAATGACTCTAAAGTCTAAATAATGACCAGTATGAGTTTCTTATAATCTTAAGGGAAAACTTTAGTTTTGTCACTGCAAAATTTTTAACAATGTCGTGGATCCCTTAGTTTTGGAATGTTTAACCTGTAGAGAGGCTCTTCTCTTGGCCTCTTCTCATAATTATCTAGACATTATTGTTAAAGGAGACATCTCAACGGTGGTTCAATCCATTGTTGATCATATTAATTCATTACTATTAAAGGGTTGATTAAGGACATTCATGAACTTTTAAAATCTCTCAGATCGATTTCCTTCGATCATGTTAAGAGAGGGACAATCAAGTTCTATATGATGTTAATTTTCTTTGTAACCAGTATATTCAAATGAGTTTTGTATTTGGCCTTTTGCCTAGTAGATTTCATTTCGGCAAAAATAAGTTTGAGTTTCTGACTTGATGAAAGGCTACCTTTTAGAAATTAATAAACTATTAAATAAAGGGCGATTAGCCCCCCACAGTGGAATCACGCTTTTACTCAAACAAATTTTTGCACGGCATTCCTTGCTTTTGTGGCTTTGTTCGTCTTCTCACCTTTTTTTCTTGTATAAATATTAAATTAATGGAGTTAACTTTTTGTGTAAAAATTAAATATTTTTCTTATCGTGCTACTTAACTAGAAATCCTTAACTAGAAATCCTAAAAGACGCTGTAAATCTGCTCCCCTTCATCATACGCCCTGGTCATGTGGTGCCTTGTGCAGAACACTTCGGGCAGGTTATCACACAGTGGCCGCATGTTTTGGACAGTGAGAGCACACCTTGCCACCGTTGATGCCGCATCAACACATAGAGACTCAGGTTTATGTGAATTTGATTCTTTAATTACTTATTAGATTTTACTATTAATGGGTTCCATCTGTCAAACCAATCAATATAACTTTCGAAAACATATAATGTGAAAGCACTACTGCGGGTTTTCTTTTTCATTGCTTTTTCTCTTCTTTTCTTTTCTTTTCTTTTCTGTAAATCCCTCTGCTTTTATCTGGAATAATCGAAGGAAACATTATGATCTGTCCTATATACCTCCATTATCAAAAAGCAAACTCGGTACACCTCTATATATAGCTCCTCATATGGATGCTCTCAGTGCACTCACTGGCTATAGTAGCCTTCTTTCTCTCTCTCTCTGTGTGTGTGTGAGATGAAGACTCCAGTCCGCCTATTCTCGGCTGTTCTCTTCCTCCTCTTGCTGCTTGTGGCCACTGGTATATATCCTCTCCACTCATTACATCTATGCATATACATGTATAAACAAAATAAACAACCATCCGCTGTAAAACAATAGCTAGTATTGTTTGATTAGCAAAATCTCCCCACAAAGTTTACTGACATAAATTCTATATTGTTTGTTTGATGGGTTGAGCAGAGATGGGGCCAATGGTTGCTGAGGCCAGGATATGCGAGTCTCAGAGCCATCGGTTCAAGGGTGTATGCGTGAGGAAGAGCAACTGTGCTGCTATTTGTCAAACAGAAGGCTTCCATGGAGGACACTGCCGAGGGCTGCGCCGTCGATGCTTCTGCACTAAGCATTGTTAGTTGACGCATCACCACAGTTTGTCTATGTGAAGAGACAATCGTGGGTTGTCCTCTTCATGTAGGATTTTATGTGCTTGAGAATAAGATTATGGTGGTTCTGTTGTCTTATGTGATCTTTATTTTGTGTAAATTTGATGTCTACTTTACTTCCTTAATAAGATTATTATTATTACTATTCAGACCATAATCTTAGGCTTTTGTTCAAAAGCACCCATATGTAATTATGATCACTTAACTTCTTCTTCCTAATTTGGCAACAATCCTCCTAGATCCTCAGAAAAGTTATTAGTAGCATAAACACTTTTGACTTGCCAAAAAGAAAAAAAAAAATTCAAATAAATCCCTAATTTTTCAACAAGAGAAAAGAAATTTAAATAATAAAAATCTTTATTTTATTTTTTATTTATTATTAAAATAATAATCATAATGATAAATTTATAATTTTATTTATTTTCTACTCCATTTCTAAATTGAAGAAAATTTCCACTCTTATTTTTTTATTCTCAATTTTTCTTCATTCTAAATAAAATAAAAATATTCTTTTCCCTCCTCTTATTTTTCCCTAATTTAAACATAGGTAACCGCTGCTTGAAACAAATTACTTTCGATCAATATAATTTAATCAATTTTAATTTTTAATCCATTTTAATTCTGTTTATAAACGGTTCAAATTATGATTTTGGTCTCGATTCCGCAACGGTTCAAACCATGTGGCACTCTCTGGTGCTGTTATCAGTCGTATTAGTTACGATTCAAGTTCAGAGCCACAGGAGACCCTTAACTGTTAACTCTGACCCTTTAACCTGATTCAGAATTGATTTTAGTCACTAAACCATTGACTTGGATCGATTTCAGATTTAACCCGGGCCCTTCTAATCAACTCAATTTAGCCGTAGAACCAGAAGTCCAGAACCGTCCAGTCCCCTAAGCCTCCACCGCCTCGGCGCCTCCTGTTTTAGTAAAGCGAATCGAGCAACAAAATCCCAACCCAGTAACATACAGAAGACGAAAAAAAATGTTTTTCTTCTTCGTTGGAGGAGTAGAGCAGCAGGTGCGCCAGGTCCTTAAATCAGGTGTCGGAAGGTGCATAAACTGCGGCTCCATGGCTGATCTAGTGGAGTACGAAAAGGTCCTCAAGCTCTTCTTTGTTCCTGTATGGAAGTGGCCCGGTAAGGAGCCCGCTGTGTATTGCAACAATTGTAATCTCATGTTTCCTCGATCGTTTCCTCTCCCACCTCCAAAGACTCATCCATCAGTCGTTTCGGAGAGTTTGCGCTGCCATCTCTGTAACCGGGTTGTGGAGCCTGAGTTCAGGTTCTGTCCTTTTTGTGGGTCTTCTCTGTAGTTAGAATTTTGGTTTTAGGAAGATTGGCGTTTCGATTTGTAATCAAAGTGTTTGCTTTACTAGTAATCAAGCAAGTACATGTCATTAAAATGAAGAAATTTCCCGAGAATGTGTTATATTAATTTTTGTTTTCCATTAATGTTGAAGATGGAATTTGTCTCTGATGATTCCTTACATTTGGGGAGTGAATTGTATCAAAGAAAAGATGTAAAGAGGAGGAGGAGAAGAAACAAGTTGGGAACTTTTGGAAATTTCGTCTTCATTAGATATAATGTTTGCTATGATTCCATCTTTCAAACACCAGCATCCTCAACGTCGCTGGAAAACAATCATCATGACTTCATTGGAATTAAAGGAGATCAGGGAAAAAAGGTGGAAAATTTATCTAACTGTACACAATGGCAGTGCACATTACTGTACACACAACTAATAATGGCAGTGTACAGTTCCTTCTTATCTTGCAATGACTTGTATGCACAGACAATGTCTTCTCTGCCTCAGATCAATCAACAGTTTTCGCCACAAGGGTGCCTTTGACGATGTTCTATCAGAGACCAAAAGCTGAACTGCATAACATTATCTAGCAGTGCTCCATTATTTGCAATCCTGATTCAGAATCTTTACGTTGGATAAAGAGGGGTTGATACTTGAAATGCATCCAGAGAAGTTAAATTCATCAGAGGCTTTCTGTTTCCTTTTACGTTGATTTGCTGAAAGGTAATTGCTTTGCTCCTCTTTCCACAGCATCTCTCCATAGTCTGTATCTTACCCCTAGCTTATCATAAGAAACTGGTAAATTCCACACATTTGCCCCATTGATCATTCGCTCCTGCTGCCCAACTACAAGCCGCAGATCTTCATTTAGTACCTGTTTCATACAGTCAGAAGTATTGAGTCCTAAGAAGCATGGGGCGAAAAATGCTAATTTGTCAATGCCCACAAGGGGAAAATGGTGACCCTTCTTTCTAGTCATCCAGCTAACTTATAGTTTGATAAGCTTAAGCCACAAAATCAACACACAGATGAAAAGCAACCTTCACCAGCAAGCCAACTTCAAGTGAATAATCATTTATCCTCACCCTCAAAGGGGGTTCTCAATCAGCTCATCCCAGACTCTTGGCCTAAGGCTTGTGTTTCTAAGAAACATGGCACCTAAGTGCTGGAATTTCTATAAGGATTCACCATCTAGGATACCAGAGGCATCCTTCAGAAGAAACTCATTGCCAGCAACTGGCAAGCACGGCCTTTCTGGTTGGAAAGATGATTATTGATAATATCAACAAATAAATTTCCATACCTTGACATAGCTGGATGAGACGTTGAATTAATGTCATGCACCAAAAGTTAAAACTACTCCTAATGTCAAACATAAACATAAATGCATAGGTCCATTTAAACATTTTTGTTACCTGCTCAGCAAAATGTCTCCATAGATATTGCATGAAAGGAATGTGTTTTAGCACAGGAGCAAAATCGAGAGACATCCTGTATAATAACCTAGTCTTATTTCTTGATGAAGGCATGCATACATGAAGTTGGTGAAGGTGAGTTGCACATTGCCTAGTACTTTTCCCCTCTAGCTTTCCAGGCTTTGAGATCCCGATGGTTGATAACACCATACAAGGTGGTCGGAATTCCATATCTATTGGATAGGGGTCCCAGTATCCTTCAAGTCCAGATGCAGGCGTTAAAAACTTCACCAAGCTGAGAATTTTGGTCACAAGCAAAAGAATAGACATTTTTGTCAGCAATACTCGTTCCAACAGAAAGTTTAGCATCTTGAAACTATAAAATAACATAAAATAAAATAAAATGCTTGTACTTCAGAAATGATAATTATTTTCAACAATTAAATTAAAGGAGCAAACCTAGGAACACTCCAGCCCTTTGCAAAGGTAGATGTGTGAGTAAAAGGGGCATGTGCAAGATCTAACAGGTTATCCAAAAGTAGCCCATGTTCCACTGGAAGTTCCATGACAATCTGCCATATGAAAGGACACAGCAATATTTGAAATGACGAGCTGCTTTCTAAAAATTCATTCAAACATTCACAAAAAGGTCAAAAGAATCCAAGTGCATCTGAACGTACCTCAGCATGGATTACAAAACCTGGAGGAGGCTGTAATGAAGGAAGTGTTGCTGGTGGAGGGTCGCTACCAGGCCAAACCCATATCATCCCTTCTTTCTCAAAACATGGCAACGACTTTATCTTCACATTAAGTAGTCGTGTCGATGGCATCTTCTCACATTTTCCATCTATTGTGTATTCCCACCCTGATATTTCACCAATTTTTCAAGAATCACTAATCTATCCTTTCTAGCCATACTTAAGTGAGCCACAGTATACAAATGTAGAACATAATATTCAAAATTAGTTCCTTCATTTCTTACTGACCATGGTAAGGACATTGGATCCGACCCTCATTTACTGAACCAAGGTGAAGAGGGCAGGCTCTATGTGCACATGAGTTCTGGACACATCCAGGTTTCCCATCTTTCCCACGAAAGATAACCCATGGTTCCTCAAAGCAATCAATCGGAACCTAAAACAGAGGTAAAATGACTTGTAAGCAGAGATCCAAAAATGGTTAAGGTGCTTAAGCTCGGTAAGATTTCAAAGGGAAAGAATCCCCCTCCACCTCCCAAAAATAATATTTGCCACATACATCATCAAAAACAGGGTTTATGCTGCCTTATACTGCATTCATTTTATTTTATTTTATTTTATTTTATGTGCATTGACTGGAATTTTAATCTGTGATGACACTAGATGGTGTGATTGCTGTCAGGAAAATAAGAATTTGAATATAAAGCATGAATCACAAATACTTGAAAGAGTATCTTACCATGGTATCATCCTTTAGATCGGTAGAGAATGCAACAGGGTACCAGAAATTCTTAAGGTGGGAACTGTAAGGTTGAACTGGACCTGAAACATTCAAGCTTTTCTGTGGCAATCTCCCTTTCATGGTATCCAGAGGTTGAGTAGAAGTACTAGGAAAAGAGGATGTTTGGTCAGACTCCGTTGTGCTTCTATCTTGTAACAGCCTATCATTAACCAATGCTTCCATGTGCGCTAGTTTATCCAAGGCAGTAGCAACCCTTGCTTCAGATATATGAACCTGTTGTTATTCATGAGTCAGACATCATAATGTTGATGAAATTGTAGAGGAACAGAAAGTACATCATTCATTTGAATGATAAACAAGTAAAAAATTTTCTTCACAATATATTGATGAACAGATGTCTCATTGGATTTATAATATACATCCAATCTAATTAAATCTATGAAATTAATTAATGATTAACCTTTGCTCATTTGGTCTATGCACATTATTTAAGTTTTTTTTTTTGGCTCAACTTTCTGTTCTACAGATAATCTGCACACCTGTTCATGAGCTCGGTTTAATTCTTCTTGCAACCCAGCAAGCTCCTTCCTCAAGGTGCCAATAGACTTGTAATCGCGAGCTAGAGGGTTTAGAACTTCCACAACCTGCAGTCATATTTCGCAAAGTGAGAATTCAACTTACAAATAATACACCCACAAAAATTGCAAAAGACAATGTCAGATTCTAAGGTGAAGTGTAAAACAATTTTGGGGGAGGCTCAAAAGAACAAACACATATTAATTACAGTATCAATAAATCAAGCAAAATCACCTCCTATATTGCCCAATAAATAATCTATCATAGCCATGAACAACAGCATATGAAGTAAAAAATACAAGACCTTTTCATGGAGGAGCATAATGGTAAGAACATCTTGTCGAGCTCGCCAATCACAGTACTGAATGTCATATCTAGCCACTTCGAGTGCTTGATTTACATCCAAGAATTTCCCTTTACATTGTGGCATCTTAGATCTCGGATCCTCAACATCAAAGATGTTATCCCATACACTCTTCTTATCCTGCAGCCCACCTTCCTCCCCAAATACTGCTAACACCCGAAACCCACCCCTAACTCCCTGAAAATACACAAATAAATTACAATCCAAGCTACATAAGCAGCTAGAATTTAGCAGTTTTAGCATGAATCTAAATATCCGCAAAGATGATAACTAATACAGCCATATTGACTTGCAATATGCATCTTATACAAGTTAGAACCAATCTAGAAAATCAATCGGCCTAAATAAATGTTATGTTCCTCCAGATTAGCCATTATTAATGTAAGTTTAAGATGAGAATAAACTATAAGAGATTCATTTTTAGATTTGGTACCAGTCCACCACAGGCTGAGGAACTATTCTACTGACAATCATCAATTACCTTAGCCAAACTGTTTTCTGAGGATGCTAACAAGCGGCCATTTAAGTTGCAGCAGTTAAACTCCATTAAAAATCCCTTGTCCTAGAATCATACTTTTTCCATTAATTTTAGCAGATACCCAAATAAAATTCTCACAGAAAAATACGAAAAGAACGCATCTTTGGGCCTGAATACCCAAACTCGAGCTAAAATGTAACAAACAAACAAATCGCGATCGAAATTTCCAGTGAGATTATCAAATAAAAAAACGAAAAAAGGGGTACCTTTTTAGTATTGAGCTTAGATGATCTACACAAAGAAATGGGCAGAGAGAGCGCTGCAGCAGTAGCAACAGTGTTCATGGCGTTTGAAAATCTGCAGTCCAGAACTGGAGAGAGAGCTAGAGAGGGGAAAAAAATAACAAAAAAAATAAGGCAATTTTAGTGAGAGAGATTTATTCGTTGATAAGAGGTTGGTGTTTCGCGCGATCTCCGCTTTCCTGCCATGGGTTGCCACGTGGCAAGCGTGGACTCCATGGCGTAAAACGTGGCACCTCCAGCTTCCACAGCCTTTCACTACAGATCTTTTGAATCTAGCAAAGGTGTGGGACCCTTCTATCTTGCCAGTTGCCACCTCGGATTCTGAAGATATATTTCTCTATCCCTTTGTGCTATATGTTTTGTCTTCGATTGCTTTGTCATGGATTTTCAAAAGACGTGTAGGGTTTTGGGTTAGGATTGTGTGAGGTAGGTGTTAGATTTATTGAGTATGCATAAAAAATTCTTATCTGTTCGTTTAATCTCGTGATTTGATTGGTTGTATTGGATGGGTCTACTAATGAATTGAGATTTGTTTTTTTTCTTCAAAGGAATTGGGGTTTTGAGGACAATTCTCTTGGTCTAGACGATTTTGGAATATTTTCTGTATGATTAAATTTCAATTTAAAAATAACAAATTAATATTTATTTTTGAAAATTGTAATTTCATTTTATAAAGATTTCTGAAGTTTAATTTATGATTCATCTAACCAATTGATTTTAATATGAAAATTGGAAAAAAAAAATTAATGTCCTATATTATTTCTATACTCATGATTAGTTACGGATTCAACCTTTTTAAAAAGAATCTAGAAATAAAGATTCTATATTGAATTTAATTTTTAAAATAAAATAAACTTAAAAAATTAGACATTATTTTTAAAAATTTAGATTTAAGCCATTTAATGTTTATATATACTTAACTAATCAGCTAAAAGACATAATTATTAGTTAAAAAGTAAATATTCTCTTCTTTTTACGGTCACAAAGAGAGTAGGACTTTTTTAAACAAAATTATATATATCTTTGAAAAAAAGAAATTAATTAGGTATTTATAGGTTTTGGTATATGATCTTTAGGTAATAATTATATATTTTAAATTTAATGATTATACGAAAATAATATATGTTTATATTAATTAATAAGTTATACAAATAATTTTGCAAAAGGTACTCATTCTGTCATATTCAATTTAAAAGCTTACGCTATTTTTTCCAATTTATGTTAGTCTCCTGATAGACTTATGAATGGGCAAACTATATGGTAAGAATAAAAAACTAATTAAATTTTGATTTTTTGTTATAACTTTAAATTAATTTTACATTTCATGAGTTCAATTTCGTCAATAAAATTATTTTTCATCTTAAATTTGTATTTAAATATTTTTAATTTATAATTAAAATAATATATAATTTTCTTTCTGCCTATCTCTGTCTGTGTGCAGGACAGAGACGACTATTCCAGTGGCGAGGACCAGTCATAATCAATACGACAAGAGCGAGGGAGCTTTCTTCTGAGCCACTATGATTCTGTGGTTCGTCTCACTTTGGTTCGAGATACTACACGAAAACCGCAGAGAGCTTCTTTGGATCATTGCTGGAACTTGCTTTTTCCGGATAGCCAACTGGGCCGCCGTTCAATTTTCATCTCCGGTGACCCGCCATTTGTTCTTACTACTGTTCCTTTACTCCACTCTACCATCACCTCTGTTTCAGGTTCTTAATTCTTTCTTCTCTATTTTATCAGGACCAATATTGCATACTCAAGCAAACAAATGCAGGTCAGATAGCCAAATGCCTTGAAGGTGTTCGAGATTTTGTGGTAGTTAGCACTGCCAGTGTAATAGTGAAGGTTGAATATGAAAGCTGTTTAAAAGGATGGTTCTCCTGGGTTGCTTGTTGTATAATTTAGGATGGGGGATGTGTATGCACGAAGTTCAGAGATGAAAATCGTAAGCTTGGTGGCTGATAGATAGGGAGAAGAGATATACAAAAGCAAATCAATGTTCAAATCTTACAGTTGAGATTTAAGGGGAATTGGTAGTTTTTGAACTCTGGTGAAAATTTTGGAAGGTCTTGAAAGTAAATGAAGATTTTACAATCAAGAATGTTTAGCCATCTCCAAGTTTGCTCAACCCTAAAACTTTTGCTGTGGCAAAAATGTTTTTTTTTTTTCTGAGATTTGTTGTTATTGATTTGGTATCTATAACTTGAAATTAATTGCTGGAATTTCAAAATTATTAGACCATCTTTTCTGGAGGAATCGTAGCCAGTGGTAGACTATTGGGAACGGATGTGAGAACAGCAATTGATAATAATGCAGAAGGCATTTGATATCGAATTTAATTTAAAATTGGTCCAATCTGATTAGATTACATATCGTCACTAATCGAATAAGTAAAATTAAAAAATTAAAAAAGGTCCCACCGGGAGTCGAACCCAGGTCGCTGGATTCAAAGTCCAGAGTGCTAACCACTACACCATGGAACCATTTCTGTTAAATGGCAGGGTTTATCTTTCATGAACGTACGGGTTAGGAGAATACAAAACTTAATTAACCACAAGTTGATTCAAATGTGTAACTTCCACTCAGTGAGTCAATGTTTCTAATAATTTTATTTGATCCAAGTTAACGGCAAGGGGTGGTGGCGCAGTTGGCTAGCGCGTAGGTCTCATAGCTACTGAGTTATCCTGAGGTCGAGAGTTCGAGCCTCTCTCACCCCATTTAAGTTTTTTTTCACTCCTACGCTGGTCTGCCACACAAACATCCAAAAACACAGCTCAAATGACGATTCTCTTTTTGAATTCAGTGCAGGCCCATTTCCTCGAAAATAGATTTACAGCTCTTTCTTTAACCGGTGAAATAAGCATTATGCTGGTCAAGATTCAAGATGCCAGAATGGAACTCAAATCAGCTCATCTTAAACACAAACAGAAGCCAATGGAATGTTTGACTACAAACTACACAACCATAGCATTTGAAATTTGCTTGAATTCATTGTAGTATTCCTAAACATGATTGATGAACAAGCTGCTGATTAAATAGCATATAATCAACATCCAATAAATTCCTTGTTTTTACAATAAATCATCAATATAGTTCATTTTTCTTCTTTTCTGCTGGCCTGATCCTTGCTAAATTTCTAGTTGTATGCCATTCTTGCTTCTAGAGAAAAATTTTGCGAAACCATTTCGGTTCTTGTCAGAACTGCTGTGGTTTGATGTGGCTGATGAAGTTGACAATGATGAAGATGGGGGTGAGTGCCCTTCATTTTTATTAACTAAAGGGCAAGAATTCTCACTGGCTATTCTTGAAGAGCTGGAATCCCTTTTAGGTGATAATGTGTCACTGCAATGATCTTTCCAAGATTCTCCACTAGCTCTATGCATCAGTAATCCTCCTGCATTGAACTCTGGTAGGCTTGCAGTGTCGATTAAGAAGTCCTCTAGGGTTGCTAGAGATCTCAGCTGCTTTCCTAGAGATGCTATTGTTTTCTGGCATTCAGCAAGTCTCCCAGCTGCTACAGCTAGGTCCTCCTGTCAGATAAGTTTCACATTCATTACATCTGGAACATATGTTGCCTTATTCTGGCCCATGTAATGTCGATAAATGCATGATAGATGACAATGGAACAATGAACATGTAATGCAGAAAATGGCAGTGATTAAATGTTAACCTGCTTTATCTTCAGTTCACTATTTGAGCTTGCCAATTTCTGGCGTTCAACTTCCTTGTTCTTTTCGGATAGCTCTCCTTCCAATGCCCGGCACTTGACTGCAATTCCTGCTGACAGATCCTTCTCCTTTTGAATCACTGCTTCTAGTGAGTTAACCTTTGAAGCCATGGTCCGAGCATCTACTTCTACATTTACAAGTTGTGATTCAATTTGCTGCTTTGATTCATTTGCAATTGATAACTCTTGTTGCAGTGCTTCCAACTTTAGTTCAGCTTCCTTCAGCTGTATTTGAAATTCTTCATTCTTTTCCTGACACACAGTGAGAACCATCTCCAATTCATTTCTCTCTACTTGTGACTTCTCTAGCATTTCTTCTGATTCAACTTTTTCTGCTTCCATCTTTTGTATCTTCTCCTCCAATTTGACCTTTTCTACTTCCATCTTTTGTAGTTTCTCTTCCAGTTCAACTTTTTCTACTTCCATCTTCTGTAGTTTCTCTTCCAATTCAGCTGTTTGATGAACCATACTTTCAAGTTCAGCTCTTAATGAGCTTTCTACATCAATGGATTTTTCTGCAACCGCTTTTGTTTCAGGATGATGACTTTCCCTTTCAGTCTCTGGCAAAGCAGCCAGTCGTTCCATTTCAAGAAAATCATCCATGAGATCTATTTCAATTGCCGAGGATGGGAGACTTCTTTTAACACTTTTTTCATTCTTGAATTGATCAAGCTCAGCAATCAATGCAGATGCCCATGAGTCTGCGCAACTTGCCTCACATCTGTAAGGTTCCGAACAACTCATTTTGCGAGTTTCCAGCTCCACAGCATTAAGCCTCTCCCCACTATCTGATTGACTATCAGTGAGAGAGTCAACATAAAATGAAGATGCAGTAGAAGTTTTATGATCATTAAGTGGTGTTGATTTGCAACCAATGGCTTTTACCCTACGGCATTCAGCTTCAAGCTTTGCCATTTTCTTTATGCTCTCCAAGTGTTGCTTGCTTGCTGTTTCAGCTGCTTGGGTACTCAAGTCCCTTTCAATTGTTCTGACTTCTAACTCCTCAGATAGAGATAGGAGCTCAAGCTTCAGGGAAGCATTATCTTTCTCCAAATATTCGAGCTTATAGCATAGTTCCGGATCAATTTGAGGCAGAGATTCTAACTCAGCAGCTTCTGCTTTTCTCTTCAGCTCAAGAAGCTGGTTCTCAAGTTCAGATTTTGTGGATTCCCATTCAAGTGTTTTTCTTACCACGGCTTCATGGACCTTTTCTTCGTGCTCCTCTCTTGCCTGTCTCAGCTGCCTAACACATTCCTTGAGGGCACCATCAAGATGGCTCACCCTATCTTCCAATGAAGAGTTCTGCTGAATGGCAGCTTCAAGTTGTTTCTTTAGTGCAGCTACTTCATTTTCAGCCTTTTCCCAGCCTAAAATTTTATCAAGGAAATTGCCACATATATGAGTTCAAAATTTAAAAAAGAAAAATTGCCATAATTAATATTGAAGAAAACTCATGATATAGATGTCAAGAGGAAGTGAACTCTTAACTCCATTCCAAAATAAAAAAACTATCTTAGAGAAAATAGAGTTACGACAATTCCTGTGCAATTGCTTCTTGTGAAAAAATGGAGATACCTTCTTATAGTTCATCACGAAAATTCACAAAGAAAGTAATAGAAAATCTGTCCTCAACATTAGTATCTAACTAAATACCTGCAACAGCTTCCTCAGCAACTTTGGAGTGCTGCTTTACCAAGTCGTCTTTGGCACTAACATTCACAAGGGCAGCTGATAACCTTTCTGTTAAAATCTTAACACTATCATTGACATCTTCATTCCT
Source organism: Manihot esculenta (assembly GCF_001659605.2). Classification (NCBI taxonomy): domain Eukaryota; kingdom Viridiplantae; phylum Streptophyta; class Magnoliopsida; order Malpighiales; family Euphorbiaceae; genus Manihot; species Manihot esculenta. The sequence goes on along the minus strand of NC_035162.2, from coordinate 12,821,482 downwards.
GACATAAGCTTTTGATGTGACTTCAGGAGATTGATTATCAGTATTTGGAGATGCCTTTGAGGCGTCCTGATTCAATAATGGAAAATGGATGAAATCAACAAACCAACAAAGCCAAGGTTTGCAATTAACAAGATGAACCATAATTGTCCTTAGTGAAGAAAGGAAAGAAAAACAAAAACCACTCCATTTGACGATAAGAAACACAGGAAGAAGCATAGCATGTTCTCAGCTAATCATATATACCCAATCAATGACCACCATTGATAATGTGATGTCCAAAGTCTGGCAAGAATTTCTTATGGCCAAGGCAACCATTTCAAAGGAAAATTTGAATCTCTCATTTTAGAAATACATCTTTCAAGGAGAGTCTTCACTAGCTTAAAGTATATAACTGCTCTTTTCTTAATTTAGTTGTCTCATTTACCTGGATAAAAAGAGTTGGTACCTATGCAGTGAAGGAATTATCAATGTGTGAGAGAACTACAGTGGTTTTCTAACTTTATCCCGAAGAAATATAAGGCTTATCACCATGAAGAGCTCAGTTTTATTGGTTCTGAAACACATAGTGTTTGTGAGTCATATTATCTGATGCCTACTCCATGTATCTATCAAAACACATCAACTCCGTCTTCAAACTCGAGTAGCCAACAAAGAAATTTCTTGAGTTATCTACAATTCATTCAAAAGGAAGTATTTCAAATATGAAGCTTGTTTAATAACCAAGACCATTGATATTGTGTGAAGCAAAAGTTAGATGTCAAATTCAACAATCTCTAAAAGTTTTAGTGAAAGATTAAAAGCTTGTATAAGAGACTCGTAGAAAACAAACAGCATAGCTAAAAGACAATCCTAATTCTGGGTACAGTGGGCGAGTTCTTGTGTAATAGCCACCTACTTGCTCATCGGAGAATCTCTCAGAATGTGAAGATAGTGATCCTGAACTCTCGGTTTCACCAGGGCTCCTCTCGGAAGACTTCTTCTTCCATAGCCATTTCCTCTTTTCCATCACAAAATCTTGGAGTCAAGCTTTATCTCATCAATGAATATTTATCTGCAAATAATTGCGAAGCATTAAAATGACGTAACCATAAACACACGCACTGTCTCTCACAGAGCATGAGAGTGGATATCCAGAAACAAATTTCTAGTGAATATTGAGGTTGCAGCAACCTTAATAACCAGAACTAGTTATCCTCAACAAACTCAAACACTAAACGGAAAGATGACTTGTCTTGTCATTTTATCAGAGCTTTGCTTCAAATTCACCCCATAACCAACCCAACTACAACAACAAAAGATCAGACAGTTTTAACTGCCCGACTAGCGCAAGATAAACGGAAAAAAGAATAAAAAAAGGGAGAGATTTTTAGCTCCAGCAACACCCATCAATCGAAGTGAAACGATTTGAACAACATTAGACAGTGAATAAAGAAACCCATAACGTTAATCACAACAAGGGAGCAACCCAACAATTAAAACCGTTCAAATCTCCCCCACGAAGAGAGATGCCTCCAAGTAGAGAACCTCAAATCAGTACCAATGAAACAGTGGCTATTTCCAAAATAAGGGACAAGGAACTAGGAAGTCCTCAAATCTCAACAAAGGGGATCCGAAATATAAGAAACTAGTCAAACCAAAAACCTGTACAGTTTATAGGAACAAAGACTCAGATCAAATACCTTTGCAATGACGCAGAAGCAACTCACGAAATTAAATTGGAACCAGGAAAGTTAAACATGGGAAACAAAAATGGGTTAAAGATTGCAGAACCAGTGAAACCCAATAAATTTTCAAAAACAAAAACTTATTTTAAGAAAAAACCCAGAAAAAAATCTGCGGAATGTCAGAAGAAATATAAATATCCAGATAGACCAACAACTGCTAAAGAAGGTAACAGATGATGTGGGTTTCTATTTCTTGTTTTCTAGCCATATTACCTTCCGCTTTTTCTCTTTGAATATTTAAAAAAGAAAGCAGATGAGAAGAGCATGTGATTGTGAATATGGAGCTGTGAAGTGAAGATGTGAGAATGAGTGACTGAGCAAGCAAGCAAGCAAATGAGAGGCCTAAAAAAACCAACTTTTCAGCTTTTTGGGTAAAAAAAAGTACTTTTTTTAATCCATTTTGTTTTATTATCACTGATTTTGAATTGGGTCTCTCTTATTCCCGCCCATTGATGAGGAACTCTGGAGCAAATGACAGATACAGAAACAGAGATACAGTTAAAAGGAGAGTAATGGAGCTCAATCACAAATATATAATATACATTTTTTTTTCAAAAAGTTGCATAGTTCATAGACGCTCTCTGTCTTTGAAATTTGAGTCCTTTTTCTTTATTTTCTTTTCTTTTTTAATTCAAGTGTTGTGTGCTTGTCTCTGTCAAAGGTGGAGGAATCCTATAATCCAATCCAACTGCACATTTCCTGTCATCTCTTGCTTCTGTTGATATGTGATCTCTTGAGATCTGTGCCCTTAGTTATAGATCGGACGTTTGGGATTTCACGATGTACTAGGAAGGCTTTCGGTGTAGTTTACATGCTGTGATACTAAAATTTCCACTAATAAAATACTTCAAATTTATTTTATAAAGCAACATATACAGTAATGGCCATTACTTGTAAAACTTTATTTGCTTCAAATTTTTTATTTTTTTAAAATTATTTATTAAAAATAATTTATTTTATTTTAAAAAAGTAACATTTTTAAATTTTTAAAAAATTAGAAAAAAATTCTCAATCAAATGAATTAACTTCTTAAAAACTTAAAATTTCTTAATTTATTTAATCCAAACCAAACAAAACCTAAGTTTTGTTATCCTGCACCCTCTAATTTTATTTATTGTACTTGGATTCCTCCTGGAAAACGCTTCAGGACAGCATTGGTTCTCATATTTTTGGATTTTCAAAATGCCAACGAGCTGTTTGTGGGAAGACTTGGCTCAGCTTGGAATTGCTCTATCTTCAATTGGAGAAATCATATCAGAGAAGGTAGCTCTAGAATTCCCCACAATGAAATCGAGCCCCTCGTCGAACGTTTTCTTTTTCGTTGCTGCTTTGAATCCTGAAACTGCCCAAATTTATTAAAATTAAGGGTAAATTGTAATTTAATCTCTCTGATTTAGTGAAATGCAACATTTTGTCCCTCTGTTTTAAAAAATCTTCAATTTAATCACTGTGATTTTTAAAAACTATGACATTAGTCCCTCCCATTAGATTTTCAGTTAAATCACCGTTAATTTTAGTTAAAAAAACTAAAATACCCATTCTCTCTCCTTTTCTTCTTCTTCTTCTTCTCCTTTTCTTCTTCTTCTTCTTCTTCTCTTTTCCGATCTCCTCCTTTTTCTTCTTCTTCTTCTTCTCTTTTCCGATCTCCTCCTTCTTCTTCTTCTTCTCTTTTCTGATCTCCTTCTTCTTCTTCTTCTTCTTCCCGATCTTCTTCTTCCAGATAAGCATGGTGTAAATAAGCAAGGCCTTGTGCTGCTTCCAGAATGATTCGGTACCTCACTTCCCATTCCAAGCAACCTCCACTTCTTTCATGGAGGAGACTGCCTAGGCTTCCATTTGGCATATAATTGTACATAAGCAATCTTGTGTTTCAATTCCAACAGCAACCCAAGAATCTGACAATGTTCTTGTGTCGGATAGAACCTAGGGTTTTTACTTCAGTGGAGAAGGAATCCCGAACTCCCCTAATGTCTAACCTGTCATTTTGAGAGTCTTTCTCTACAACCATTGTTGTTGGCCACAGCTTCTTAACTGCAATTGTAATACCCGGCTAGACTCCGGTATCGGAATTCCTACCGTCCGGTGGAATTTGGATGTCAGAAATCTCTAGAAGGGTAAAAGCATGTTTTCATAAAATATTTTAAAGCATTTCATGGTTTTAAGTATGAAAATTAAATGAGTTTTGCATGAGAAGTCTTTGGAGGAAAACCCAGGTTCGGCCGTCGAAAGTCAAGTTCGGCCGCCGAACATGCATGCGTTTTGGAGGCACGTTAGGCCCCCGAAAGCCTGAGTGAGGAAAGTGCAGGTTCGGCCGCCGAACATTGCATGGATGCGGAGGCACATTCGGCCCCCGAACGTGGCCTGGCCAGCCACTATAAAAGGGTCCCTTAGCCGAAAACGGGCGAGTTTTTCTCCCCATTTCGGCCAAGGTGAGCTCTCCGCCATCTTTGCTCAATCTTGAGCTTTTCCTTCCTTTTTCCATGATCTTTACAAGTTTATAACTTTGGTTTTGAAGATCTTTGAGCTTAGAACGAGTTTTGGAGCTTGGAGACCAAAAGTTGGAACTTCTCCCATCTCCAAGTTTAGATCTCCTCAACCCTCGATCTTCAAGAGGTAAGAGCCGATCTTAAGCTCAATGCATGTTTTAAGTAAGTTTTAAGTGATTTTATGGGGTAGAATGGCATGTATAGGGTTGTATGAGTTTTTAAGCAAATGTTAGGTTTTATGTGATTTTTGAACAATGTGGCATGTTTGAGTATGCTTGAAGTGTTGTAGTTGGGGTATTTGTTTGTTTGAGGCCCCTAGGAGCTTGTATGCATGTTTTGGTTGAGGTTATGTATGATTTGAGAGTTTGGAGGCAAAAATGCTTAAGGGAGCCAAAGTTTCTGCCCTTTGGCAGAAACCAGGTTCGGCAGCCGAAGGGAGTTTCGGCCGCCGAACATGGCTTGAGAGGCAGCTTTAGGCTGCCGAAGCTTGCCCCCGAAAGTTGGAGTTTTGGCTCTGTCCGAGACTTTCGGCCGCCGAAGGTGCCGCCGAACCTACCTGAGTTTCGTCTCTGTCCAGGACTTTCGGCCGCCGAAGGTGCCGCCGAAAGTGCCCTGTTCAGCCACTTCATGCATATCTCTATGTGATATTTTCAGGATGTTTTAGGAGGTTTTTGGGGGTATGTTTAGAGTTATGTTCTTGTTGTTTGGTGCCTCATTTGAGTCCACCTGTGTAGGTTCGGACCCGAGGAACCGAGACCCCCGGTTGTGAGATAGTCGTTCAGAGTTCGTTGTTAAGCTTCAGTCACCAGGTGAGAGGAACAACCCCTTAAGTTTTAAAGTAAAGTAAATAAATAAATGAATGAATCATAAAGCATTGCCCATGCATCATTATGCCATGCAATATTTCAGGATGTTTGCACTAGAATTCACGAATATGCTGCATTGCATAAATTGATGTTGATGTGGATGGTTGTTGGGTGATCCATAGTCCTCTGATGTTATGTTATGATGAGATGTTATGGGAGACCAGCGAGGCCCATTCTACGCCCCTGGCACTATGTAAGAGGAAGACCAGCGAGGCCCATTCTACGCCCCTGGCGCTTTGGAATGTTATGTTATGTAAGAGAAAGACCAGTGAGGCCCATTCTACGCCCCTGGCATTTGGAGATGTTGAGGACTAATGGTGACAATACCATCCTTTATGTGATTAGCTGTGATGTGTTGCATTTCACGAAAGCATGAATAAGAAAAGAAAGAAAAAAAAAATAAAATGAATAATAATATACCTAAAAATGGAGGAATTATAATAACAATAAAATGAATAATAATATACCTAAAAATGGAGGAATTAAAGCACATGTTTTTAGTTTCTGCTCACTGGGCTTTATAGCTCACCCCTCTCCCCTAACCCCAGTCTTGCAGGTGCATAGTAGATAGAGAAGTCAGCAGAGTAAGAGAAGTTTATGTAATAGCTTAGCTGTGGACATGGTTTGTTGGTAATGTAAAAGTATGAGATGTAATGTAATGTAAGTTTGATAATGTGCTTGACTAGAGTCTGTTGTATTCCCTGTACACATGGTTTTGTATGAGATATAATGTTTTTATGATGCCTATGTAATCCAAGCCTATGTTATGTTATGTTTGTGCATGCACAGGCTAGGCTTGGTAAAGAAATGTTTGAAGGAAAGAAAAGTTTTCAATTTTTATGAATGTTGTTGACCATGTATGGGATTAAACAGGTTCACAGGATGTATGTTTGGCTTGCTACGGGTTCTGGCGGCCTTAAGCCGACCTGAATCCTAGCGCCGGTAACGGTCCGGTTTCCGGGTCGTTACAGAGTGGTATCAGAGCCCTAGGTTCATATGGTCGGACCTAGAGTGTCGGGCTCATAGATGTGATAGAAAGTCAAGCACAATAGGAAATCATGTCCACTAGGATAGGATGTAGAGTCCTGTCGAGAATGAAAGTATGATATGCCATGAGATATGCTATGTATATGATGTGGGTTCATGTGTTTCCACATGAACCATTGGATGCTAATGTTTTGTTATCTGTGCTGTTTTTCAGTAAACAGAATGCGAGGAACTCGTCGATCAGCTAGATTGACTAGAGTACCATCGGAGGATGAGGGCACGAGCGCCCGTCCTCCAGCATTGCCAAGGGCAATGTCAAGTAGGTCCAACAGGGACAGAGCAGTGGGAGACCCTAGAAGATCTCTGGATCTGGGTAGAAACAGATCAGTAAGAGGAACGGTTCAAGGAGGCAGGTCAGTGGATGTGGGAGAAGAGATGGATGTGGACCAGAGGAGGGATGGTAGTCTTGGTGTGAGCATGCCAGAAGAGGGCATGGGTGAGTCTCAGGGAGGCACTCAGGCCTCGGGGTTTGTTCCACCACCCCAGTACCCACCTTTTTCACCATACCCCGGGTATTCGATGGGAGGTACATCGGATTACCCCAGTTTTAATCCTTACCCTTCTCATATGCCATACCCACCTTTCTACCCACAGTATCCACAGTACCCTATGTACCCACCCCCATCCTTCCATCCAGGCACAGCAAACCCTAACCCAGGGGATGCCGCACCTCCACCACCAGCAGAAACCGCAGTTACAGAAACCCAAAGACCTCAACCTACCCCATCTGGAGGGAGCAAGGCCAAGATGACCGACTATATGAAGTTGGGTGCTCCCCAGTTTGATACCGGTGATGATCCGTTTGTGTATCTGGAGAAGGTCAAAACAATTACAGATGAGATAGGGGCTGATGACAGTAGAGCCATTCAGATGGCTGGTTTCACTCTAAAATGCAAGAAGGCACGAGAGTGGTTCAAGAACTATGTGAAACCAAAGGTGGACAGTCTGTCATGGGAGGAGTTTGCGAATGAGTTCGCAGGATGGGCTTTCCCTGACAGTTCCAGGGAGCTGAAGGTGATTGAGTTTGAACAGCTGAAGCAGACAGATGAGATGGGTGTCGATGAGTACACCGATAGATTCTTAGAGTTGTTGCCGTTTGCTGGGCAACATCTGGACACAGATCCGAAGAAGTCGAGGAGGTATATCATGAGGCTCAATTCCAGGTATTCCTCTTTGATTCAGTCAGCTGATAGAGAAAGTTTCCATGCCATTATAGAAATGGCCAGGAGAATGGAGGCTAGTGCCGTAATAGAGGGAAAAGTCAAGCAGTCAGTGGCACAACCTTCTGGTTCTAAGACCCCAGGTGGGGGAAGGATAGACCCTTCATCCTTGAGTTCAGCTAGTAAGAAGTGGGGCATTACCACTAAGAAACCAAAGAAGAATAAGTTCTGGAGCAAGATCAAATCAGGTCTGGGATTAGGAAGTGGCTCAAGCTCTGGCGCTGATAATACAGTGTGTGCAAGGTGTGGTAAGCTACACAGGGGGGTATGCCGGTTTGGGACGATAGCCTGCTACAGGTGTGGGCAAGAGGGACACATGTCTTGGGAATGTCCGAGAGCAGTTCCTACGGCACAGCCCCAGCAGACAACTTCGGGTAGCGTAGCACAGCCAGCAGCTTCAGCCGCAACACAGGCTAGTGGCAGAGGTCGAGGGAGAGGGTCAACCTCTTCTTCATCAGTTTTCAGAGGGGAAGGTCCGTCAGCTCCAGCACGGATCTTCACAATGACGCAGCAGGAGGCAAACGCATCCAACACCGTGGTGTCAGGTAATATCATCATTGGTTGTTCAGATGCTTATGCCTTAATGGACCCGGGTGCATCCCATTCTTTTGTTTCTCCGAGAGCAGTCGAGAGGTTGGGTTTGATGGTCTCTGGGTTAGAGTGTCCCCTATGGGTCAGCGGACCCAAATGTGACCCGTCAGTGGCAGAGTCAGTCTGCCAGTACAGTCCAGTTTTCATAGAGGGAAGATGCCTATCCGCCGACCTAGTGGTTCTAGACTTGACAGATTTTGACGTCATTCTAGGGATGGATTGGCTATCTACCCATGGTGCTACCTTGGATTGCAGAGACAAGGTAGTTAAGTTCAGATGTCAGGATGGGTCAGAGGTTGTCTTTAGAGGAGACAGGGGGAGTACACCTAGAGGTTTGATATCAGCCCTACAGGCTCGTAGGCTGCTCAGGAGGGGTTGTCAGGGTTATCTAGCTCATGTGAGAGAGCTAGACAGAGATGTCAGAGAGCCCGCCTCGGTGCCTGTGGTTAGAGAGTTCTTAGATGTTTTCCCAGACGAGCTGCCAGGTTTACCGCCTCCTAGGGAGATAGAGTTCGAAATAGAATTGATGTCAGGAACCAGACCGATCTCTATCCCTCCCTACAGGATGGCGCCAGCAGAGCTGAAAGAGCTTAAAGAACAGTTGCAAGAGCTGGTAGACAAGGGTTTCATCCGACCGAGTGCCTCACCTTGGGGTGCTCCAGTGTTGTTCGTGAAAAAGAAGGATGGATCCCTCAGACTTTGTATCGACTATAGACAGTTGAACAAGGTTACTACCAAGAACAAGTACCCGTTGCCTAGGATCGATGATCTATTCGACCAGCTAGCAGGAGCAGGTTGTTTCTCCAAAATAGATCTGAGATCTGGGTATCATCAGCTGAGGATCAGAGATGAAGATGTGCCAAAGACAGCATTCAGGACCAGATATGGGCATTTTGAGTTCCTAGTGATGCCGTTCGGGTTAACGAACGCCCCTGCAGCATTCATGGATCTCATGAACAGAGTATTTAGCCAATACCTGGATCACTTCGTTATTGTCTTCATAGATGATATCTTAGTGTATTCCAGGAATGCAGAAGAGCATGCCCATCATCTGCGGTTGGTCTTGCAGACTTTGAGGGAACATGGCTTGTATGCCAAGTTCTCTAAATGTGAATTCTGGCTGAGGAGCATTTCGTTCTTGGGGCACGTAGTGTCAGAGAATGGTATTGAGGTGGACCCCAAGAAGACAGAAACTGTGGCTAACTAGCCTAGACCCACTTCAGTGACAGAGATTAGAAGTTTCTTGGGTTTGGCAGGTTACTACAGGAGGTTCGTCCAGGACTTCTCAAAGATAGCAGCTCCTCTGACCAGGTTAACCAGGAAGAATCAAAAGTTTCTGTGGACCGACCAGTGCGAAGAGAGTTTTGAAGAGCTTAAGAAGAGGTTGACTTCAGCACCAGTTTTAGCTCTGCCATCTAGTGATGAGGACTTTACAGTCTTTTGTGATGCGTCCCATGTGGGACTGGGTTGTGTACTGATGCAGAATGAGAGGGTGATTGCTTATGTTTCTAGGCAGCTGAAGAAGCATGAGTTGAATTACCCCACACACGACCTGGAGATGGCAGCAGTAATCTTTGCACTCAAGATGTGGAGGCACTACCTCTATGGGGTAAAATGTGAGATTTTTACAGATCATAGGAGCCTGCAGTACATCCTGAGTCAAAGAGATTTGAATTTGAGACAGAGAAGATGGGTAGAACTGCTCAGTGACTACGATTGCAAAATCCAGTATCATCAGGGTAAGGCTAATGTTGTAGCTGATGCCTTAAGCCGGAAATCAGTCGGCAGTCTATCCCACATCACAGCAGAACGAAGACCAGTAGTAAAGGAGTTCTACAAGCTCGTCGAAGAAGGGCTACAGTTAGAGTTGTCGGGTACAGGTGCCTTGTTGGCTCAGATGAAAGTGACACGCGTGTTCCTTGAGCAAGTCGCTCAGAAACAGCATGAGGACCCCGAGTTAGTGAAGATTGCCAGGACTGTTCAGTCAGGCAAGAATGATGAGTTCAGATTTGACAACAAGGGGATCCTCCGCTATGGGAGTCGATTATGTGTACCAGATGACATAGGGCTAAAAGGAGACATTATGAGAGAGGCTCATAATGCAAGGTACAGCATTCACCCCGGAGCCACCAAGATGTATCAAGATTTGAAGAAAGTTTATTGGTGGCCAGCGATGAAGAAAGAAGTGGCACAGTTCGTGTCAGCCTGCGAAGTGTGTCAGAGGGTGAAGCTGGAACATCAGAAGCCAGCTGGAATGCTTAACCCGCTACCGATTCCAGAATGGAAATGGGAAAACATAGCTATGGACTTCGTAGTAGGGTTACCGGCGACGTCCAACAGAGTGGACTCCATATGGGTAATTGTGGACAGACTCACCAAATCTGCTCACTTCATCCCTGTCAGGAGTGGCTACTCTGTGGACAAGTTGGCGCAGGTGTATGTGGATGAGATTGTCAGGCTGCACGGGGTTCCTGTTTCGATAGTGTCTGATAGAGGGCCCCAGTTCACTTCCAGGTTTTGGCGGAGTCTGCAGAGTGCTATGGGTACCAGGTTAGACTTCAGTACTGCCTTCCACCCCCAGACTGATGGACAGTCAGAAAGGACCATCCAGACTATAGAGGATATGCTCAGGATGTGTGTGCTGGACTTTGGCGGTTCTTGGAGGCAGCACCTACCTTTGGTGGAGTTTGCCTACAACAACAGCCATCATGCTAGCATCGGGATGGCTCCATATGAAGCTTTGTACGGAAGGAAGTGCAGATCACCTGTTTGCTGGGAGGAAGTTGGAGAGAAGGCCTTGGCAGGGCCTGAGCTAGTAGAGATCACCAGCAGGGTGGTACCATTAATCAGAGAAAGAATCAAGACTGCTGCAAGCAGACAGAAGAGTTATGCAGACATCCGCAGAAGACTAGTAGAGTTTCAGGAGGGGGATCTGGTATTGCTTAAGGTGTCTCCAATGAAAGGAGTGCTTAGGTTCGGGAAGAAAGGTAAGCTAGCCCCACGATACATCGGACCCTTTGAAATCTTGCAAAAGATTGGGAATGTGTCGTACAAGCTGGATTTACCTGCTTCTATGGAGAGAATCCATCCGGTTTTCCATGTTTCCATGTTGAGGAAGTTTGTGTCAGATCCGAACAAGGTCCTTAATGAGCCTGATGTGGAGGTTCAAGAGGATCTCACCTATGTTGAACAGCCAGTGCGGATCATAGACACCCAGATCAGAAAGTTAAGAAACAAGGAAATCCCGATGGTGAAAGTCCTGTGGAACCACCACAACTTGGAAGAGTGCACTTGGGAGACACGGGAGTCTATGCTCCAGCAATACCCTCATCTCTTTTAAGGTTAGATCCCTATGTGTTGATGTGCTATATATGTATGTTATATGTTTGCCATGTTATGTGTTGTTTGGTGAACATTCGGGGACGAATGTTCTTAAGGGGGGAAGAATGTAATACCCGGCTAGACTCCGGTATCGGAATTCCTACCGTCCGGTGGAATTTGGATGTCAGAAATCTCTAGGAGGGTAAAAGCATGTTTTCATAAAATATTTTAAAGCATTTCATGGTTTTAAGTATGAAAATTAAATGAGTTTTGCATGAGAAGTCTTTGGAGGAAAACCCAGGTTCGGCCGCCGAAAGTCAAGTTCGGCCGCCGAACATGCATGCGTTTTGGAGGCACGTTAGGCCCCCGAAAGCCTGAGTGAGGAAAGTGCAGGTTCGGCCGCCGAACATTGCATGGATGCGGAGGCACATTCGGCCCCCGAACGTGGCCTGGCCAGCCACTATAAAAGGGTCCCTTAGCCGAAAACGGGCGAGTTTTTCTCCCCATTTCGGCCAAGGTGAGCTCTCCGCCATCTTTGCTCAATCTTGAGCTTTTCCTTCCTTTTTCCATGATCTTTACAAGTTTATAACTTTGGTTTTGAAGATCTTTGAGCTTAGAACGAGTTTTGGAGCTTGGAGACCAAAAGTTGGAACTTCTCCCATCTCCAAGTTTAGATCTCCTCAACCCTCGATCTTCAAGAGGTAAGAGCCGATCTTAAGCTCAATGCATGTTTTAAGTAAGTTTTAAGTGATTTTATGGGGTAGAATGGCATGTATAGGGTTGTATGAGTTTTTAAGCAAATGTTAGGTTTTATGTGATTTTTGAACAATGTGGCATGTTTGAGTATGCTTGAAGTGTTGTAGTTGGGGTATTTGTTTGTTTGAGGCCCCTAGGAGCTTGTATGCATGTTTTGGTTGAGGTTATGTATGATTTGAGAGTTTGGAGGCAAAAATGCTTAAGGGAGCCAAAGTTTCTGCCCTTTGGCAGAAACCAGGTTCGGCAGCCGAAGGGAGTTTCGGCCGCCGAACATGGCTTGAGAGGCAGCTTTAGGCTGCCGAAGCTTGCCCCCGAAAGTTGGAGTTTTGGCTCTGTCCGAGACTTTCGGCCGCCGAAGGTGCCGCCGAACCTACCTGAGTTTCGTCTCTGTCCAGGACTTTCGGCCGCCGAAGGTGCCGCCGAAAGTGCCCTGTTCAGCCACTTCATGCATATCTCTATGTGATATTTTCAGGATGTTTTAGGAGGTTTTTGGGGGTATGTTTAGAGTTATGTTCTTGTTGTTTGGTGCCTCATTTGAGTCCACCTGTGTAGGTTCGGACCCGAGGAACCGAGACCCCCGGTTGTGAGATAGTCGTTCAGAGTTCGTTGTTAAGCTTCAGTCACCAGGTGAGAGGAACAACCCCTTAAGTTTTAAAGTAAAGTAAATAAATAAATGAATGAATCATAAAGCATTGCCCATGCATCATTATGCCATGCAATATTTCAGGATGTTTGCACTAGAATTCACGAATATGCTGCATTGCATAAATTGATGTTGATGTGGATGGTTGTTGGGTGATCCATAGTCCTCTGATGTTATGTTATGATGAGATGTTATGGGAGACCAGCGAGGCCCATTCTACGCCCCTGGCACTATGTAAGAGGAAGACCAGCGAGGCCCATTCTACGCCCCTGGCGCTTTGGAATGTTATGTTATGTAAGAGAAAGACCAGTGAGGCCCATTCTACGCCCCTGGCATTTGGAGATGTTGAGGACTAATGGTGACAATACCATCCTTTATGTGATTAGCTGTGATGTGTTGCATTTCACGAAAGCATGAATAAGAAAAGAAAGAAAAAAAAAATAAAATGAATAATAATATACCTAAAAATGGAGGAATTATAATAACAATAAAATGAATAATAATATACCTAAAAATGGAGGAATTAAAGCACATGTTTTTAGTTTCTGCTCACTGGGCTTTATAGCTCACCCCTCTCCCCTAACCCCAGTCTTGCAGGTGCATAGTAGATAGAGAAGTCAGCAGAGTAAGAGAAGTTTATGTAATAGCTTAGCTGTGGACATGGTTTGTTGGTAATGTAAAAGTATGAGATGTAATGTAATGTAAGTTTGATAATGTGCTTGACTAGAGTCTGTTGTATTCCCTGTACACATGGTTTTGTATGAGATATAATGTTTTTATGATGCCTATGTAATCCAAGCCTATGTTATGTTATGTTTGTGCATGCACAGGCTAGGCTTGGTAAAGAAATGTTTGAAGGAAAGAAAAGTTTTCAATTTTTATGAATGTTGTTGACCATGTATGGGATTAAACAGGTTCACAGGATGTATGTTTGGCTTGCTACGGGTTCTGGCGGCCTTAAGCCGACCTGAATCCTAGCGCCGGTAACGGTCCGGTTTCCGGGTCGTTACAGCAATGACTTCTCCATTTTCTAGTTCTGCACGATACACTATTCCTGAACATCCCTTCCCAATTACATTGGCTTCCACTAGGCATTTCAGAACTTGTTCTACTGAAAAATTTAGCTTCTGAAATGGGGTGAAGTGCCAAGGCCATGAATCCCCTCCCATCTCGGATTCGCAATCATCTCTCATCAGTTTCCGAGCTCTGAAAACTGCAATTGCTCTAAAAATTGCCATTGCTATAGTTAAGGTGATAAGCAATGCAATGACAAGTTTAAGTCTATGTGATCTCTTCAATTTACTGTTATTTGACATGCTCATCGATGTGGCTTTTCTAAGGAAACATGAGTCTCGACCCTTAGAACACAGTCCCTGGTTTCCTGCCATTTCTGTTTCTGATAACTGTCGGAAAAGCTTGTTGTCGGGAAGATAGCCTGTAAAATTATTGTGAGAGATGTTTAGAGAAACAATATTTTCGAGTCCTGCAAGTGCCATAAGATCTCCTTCCAGTTCATTGTGTGAGAGATCAAGAATGGATAATTTGTTCAGAGCAGAAATCTAGGATGGAATCGTCCCAGTGAGTGCATTCCAACTCAAATTCAAAGCAATATCAAGACCTTCAATATCAAAAAGTTCCACTGGGATCATGCCAGAGAGTGCATTGCTACTAAGATCAAGAAGTTGAAGGTGCAATAGTTCCAGTGAGATTAACGCCAGAAAGAACAAGCGATGAGAGATAGGTATTTTAGTCTTTTTAATTAAAATTAACGGTGATTTAACTGAAAATCTAACGGAAGGGACTAATGTCGTAGTTTTTAAAAATCATAGTGACTAAATTGAAGATTTTTTAAAACAGAAGGACAAAATGTTGCATTTCACTAAATCAGAGGGACTAAATTACAGTTTACCCTAAAATTAAACTGGATAGAAAAAAATAAAATTTAAAATTTTAATATTTGTAAAAATTGAATCAAAATAATTTTAGATAGAAATTAATTTGAATTGAATTGATGGATATGATTTAGTTTAAAATTATTTTTTTATAAATTAATTTAGTAAAAACCACCTTGTTTAACAGAACACTGTCTTCCTCAATTCCTCGCTGTCGCTGCAAAATTTTAAAGGGCTGATTATTTTGGGCCTTAGCCCAAATAAGTAACAGATCTTAGCCTCAGCAAATTAATTTCAGGACGAATATCTGTTAGTTTGGTGAATTTTTATCAAGATTAACTATTTAACTTTTTTAAAATCTACTAAAATGATATTATTTTATAAAATCAAACTTTTGATTTGTTTTATTAGATTTATAAAACGTCATGTTGTATTTTTTAAAATAAGTTTTCAAATTGAAGGGAATCAATAAGATGTATTATTGAACTCAATATCCACTTAACCTTTTTATTTTTATTTTTTAAACTCAGTTGCATTTGAAAGTTACTCAAAACAATAGAATATAATTCAATTAGATGTCATCATTAACAAATGTATTAATTCATATGTGTTAAAAGAATATTAAAAAATAGAATGGGTATTGATATTTTGATATCTAAAAAATAGAATTTACAGTGATTGTGTAAATTTAGATGGAGAGAAAAACGTTCTTTTCCTTTTATTCATTTTTTTCTTGTCCTTTAGTGACGTTTAACTGTCTTTTTATAACGACGTTGTTTGTCTTTACCACTTAGGTTCGTACGTACAGATGTGTCAGACTCTTTCTATACGCCAGGCGACTATTTAATTTTTTCCAACGTTTATACAAGTAGGACTGCGAAGTGACTGGATTTACTCTCTTTATCTCCCATCACGTCACCGGGCTAGACTTCCAGATAATAGATCTGCGCATGTGCCTGATCCGACCTGTTTTATGTTACCAAATTGAGACGCTCAGTGAGAACTGATTTGTTTATGAAAAAGGCCTGGTGGCCTTGGATCTAAATCTCCTTTAAAATCTTACCTTAAGCCTGTCTTTATTTGAGGGTAGAAAGTCCGGCGGTTATAAGTATATACTAATTTATAAATTATTTTTTAAAGTATTTTTATATATAAAGTAAAAATGAATTACATTGGTAAATCAGAAGCCACTGAATTAAATATTACTATAGTTAAAAATTAATTTGACTCGTTATTAAGCTATTTGAACTAAATTTTTGAAAATTAAAAATATGAAAATTAATTCATTAATTAAAATTTAGAATTTAAAGTTCCAAATAAAAAATAAAAAAGTCAAATGATTGGCCAACAAACGAAGAAACAACCTCTATGATAGTCGATCTCTATGTTAGCAACTCAAATAAGGATACTTCCAGTTAAATTTTGCTTAAATAAATGAGTAAATGACTTGTATTTCTTAACCCTAATTCTCTCATTAATATTTAGTAAAACATCCTTAATTAATATCTCACAGCTTCCGTTTTTAAAAAACAACTTGGAACAACCTAGGAACGAACTTCACTTTTTTAATTGCTTTGATTCTTCCGCCGTGGACTACGGTTGCTTCACCCAGCTCAGGCGCGACGCTTTTGCTGCCAACCCACTTGGAGCTATTGAAATTCTTACTCGACTAGCTGTCGGCGAGCATCTAAAGAGACGATTGTAGCTGTTGATCAGGGTGCTTCAATGGAGAAATCGGCGGTTGTCACCGAAAATTACCTCAACGGGAATAAATTTCACTCCTTTTCTTCTTCCTCTGCTTCTCTTAGACACGTTACTTACAGGTTTTCGTCCTCTCTATATCTCTGAGTGAAAGAAAATGATTCAATTTATGATAATCTGTTGTTTTTCTTTTTGGAATTTGTGGGAACTAATTTGATTGGTTCGAAAGAAATTGATTTCAAATTAGTTCAATCGAATTTGCTATCTCTTGCATATAGGAACAAATCACTTGGTGATCTTATTGGGGCTTGTTTGAAATGCTTGAATTCATTGTTCTTACTTTCTGATAAAGAGTTTTCTTTTTAATTAATCCTTTTGGGTTTTTTTAATATTACTGCCTGATTAATGGAGTGGGTGACAAAAAAAAATTATGATGAGCTGCAAGCAAATTTCACCCCATTGAAATTCGAGGGTGCTTTTAAGTGTCCCATTGAATGTGAACCATTATGATGCATGGACAACTTATCTGTGATTCATCACTGTTCAGACATGGTAGCAACATAATTCTCAGATTAAATTCTGATTCTGATCTCCATTCAGACCTTGTTTTGAATGCCATTTAGTGATGAAGAAATGCCAAGAGAGACTAATATACTTATGTTAAATAACATTACCAAATTGATATAACTACACATTTCTTATGTTTTTCGAACGCTTTGTTGGATTCTTGTGGTTTTGGTTGTTGTCATTTTGTGGAACCTGAAAAATGAAGGTCTTTGATGTAGCTGTGGCAACTGTGGATATGAGTTGAATCTAAACTCCTCCAATCGAAACACTTCAACTATCGGCTCTAAATATGGGAAATCCATAAAGCGAGGGATCATCTCATTCACTGACATTGATGAGAGCAGATTCACTCAGGCTGAAGAATTCCAATGTATCCCCTATATTTCAAAGAACTCATGGGGTTTGTTCCGACGGAGAACCAAACTTCTTTGCCGTAAATGTGGCAATAATATTGGAATTGCATATGATGATGAAACGTCAGCTTATCCACTTGTATCAGATGGTTCAGATTCATCTTCAGTTAATGAACAAAAACTTCGTAAATATGATGTTAAAATACGTGCATTACAGCCTTCATCTGCTGATCGGTTTGGCATTCCACTTTATCTATAATGTGTTTCAGCCAATCTTTGAATAATTCATGTTGACTGAACTTGAAAAGTTCACAACTATACCGGAGTTTTCTTGTAATATATTCATGCATGCATTTTTTGAATCCTCTTTCACTTTTGTTCTGCATTTACCCTCACTTTTTAGATGTTGATCTGGTGAATTGTACAGAGCAGCATCGGGAGCTGAATTACACAAAAGCAGTGTGGAGTCCAAAAGGAGTTGATTTGCAAAGTTCACTTACAGTTTTCAGATTTTGTTGTATGATTACAGTGTGATATCTGGAATTATACTAAATGAATGAGTAGATGTTGCAGGGAAGCATTAGCTTTTCTTCTGCAATTTTTCTTGTGTTCCACTTGGTGATTGTGATCATTTTTCTTTCTTCTTTCTTGATTAAGAACAAATGGGGAGCAGTTGCTTTGCTTCACGCTTTTCTAATTTAATCGGGAAGCCCTTTTTTTTTTGTTTTTAAACAAACAACAAAAATAATTATTATTTTTATAAAATTTCAAGATTTAAAATGTGATTTGCCATTTCTATTAGAAATAATAACATCCCGTTGAAATTTGAATTCAAATATTTTTTTTAAAATTTGAATTTTTTTTTCTATAAATCAAATACTGATAAATTATTTAAATTTTATAATTCTAACCATTTTTATTAAATGGAATTAATTTATTATAAATAAACTTATTAAATTTAATAATTATATAACACCTAGCTAATGCATGACCATTATATTTTTCTCTTCTCATTTTTTTCATTGTTCTTTCTTTAATTTTTATTTTTATGAACATAAGAGAATGTCTTATATACCTTATTAGTTCTTCCCATGTCTCTTAATTATTTTTTTTAGTATAAATTAATAGAAAGACAATTATTGAGATTAGAGTACTTAAATGAGAAAAAAAAGGTCAAATTAAGGAATTTTTAATTACAATATTAGTGATTTAATTATTTCTTTAATTATTACACAAAAATTTTACATGTAAATAAAAGTTTGGTCCTCTTAGATAGAAAAAAAAAAAATTCTCATTACAAATATTTTATTTTTTAATGAATTAATTTAATACGAAGACTGACTATTCTTAATCTTATCCAGAAATTGCTACCCATCTACATGTGGCTTAAATTCAAGTCACCGACGGAAATTAGACGAGAGCTTAAAGCCTCTGCCGTAATTAAAGATACGTACCACTTGTGAACTCTGATTAAATTGACTAGACATGCAACAGTACATGGCAAGATTCATAATTCATATGCCAGGACTTTTTTTTTCCAAGCCATCAAATATTTTTCTCATCTTTTCATTTCAATTCGTGTACGTAATCTTGTAAATTCTAGCCAGTATTAACATGTATAAATCAATCAGGAATTAAACTTGAAAAATTCCTTCTTTTAGTATTATTATATATATAAAAAAGAGTAACTTTCCAGTAGAGTTTTTAACTCTTTTTGTTTTTGCTTCCAATTAATGGAGTTTCCTGAAACTAAAAACAAGCCTATCATCACTCTCTCTTTCTTCTTATGCATGCTTTCTCTAACCCATGCTTCCAAAATCTGTCATTTTCCGGCAATCTTCAACTTCGGCGACTCAAATTCCGATACTGGTAGCTTGGCAGCTGCCTTTACTCCTCCTAACTCTCCTTATGGAGAGACTTTCTTTCGCATGCCAGCAGGGAGGTTCTCTGATGGAAGGCTCATAATAGATTTCATAGGTTATTACTTCTACTTTATTACTTGATTTGCTTAATGATTAAGCGTTTGCAGTTTCCAATTTATTGACAATATCTGATCGGCAGCCAAGAGTTTCAATCGCTCATATCTCAGTGCATATCTTGATTCTCTGGGAACAAACTTCAAACAGGGTGCAAACTTTGCGTCATCGGCATCCACCATTCAAGTCCCAACTAGTATCATACCCAATGGCGGATATAGTCCATTTTACCTTAACGTGCAATACGAACAATTCCTGCAATTCATGTCCAGATCACAGATCATCAGGGAACAAGGTAACCTTAAAGCATAAATCCAGTGTTCGTTAAGTTTAAGAAAATATACATGTACTTTCTAAGTGAGCTTCATATGTAGGAGGTATATTTGCTGAATTGATGCCTGAGAAAGATTATTTTGGAAAGGCTTTGTACACATTCGACATCGGCCAAAATGATCTCGGAGCTGGGTTTTCTGGTAACTTGTCTGTGGAACAAGTGAATGCATCTGTTTCTAATATTGTCAATAGCTTCTCAGAAAACGTTAAGGTTACATTTGGTTCTTAAAGATTAATGGGCCTGTTTATTACATAATTCTGTATATGCTGGAGCTAAATTAATGTTGATGATGCAGAAAATATACAATTTGGGAGCTAGATCATTTTGGATTCACAACACAGGACCAATTGGTTGTCTTGCATATATTCTGGAGAATGCTCCCTCTGCAGAAAAAGATAGCGCAGGCTGCGCAAAAGCTTACAATGAAGTTGCGCAGAATTTTAATCTCAACTTGAACGCAAGCGTAGCTCAACTCAGGAAGGATTTGCCTTTGGCTGCATTCACTTACGTGGACATCTACTCTGTCAAGTATTCTTTATTCAGTGAACCAGAAAAACATGGTAATTAAACCATATCATTTAATTATAATAGATTAATTAATAATGGGTATTAGTATCTCTAACAATTCCTTGAACTAAATGAATTATTTATAGGTTTCGAGCTTCCACTTATAGTATGTTG
Organism: Manihot esculenta; assembly: GCF_001659605.2. Taxonomy (NCBI): domain Eukaryota; kingdom Viridiplantae; phylum Streptophyta; class Magnoliopsida; order Malpighiales; family Euphorbiaceae; genus Manihot; species Manihot esculenta. The sequence continues at coordinate 12,801,324 of NC_035162.2, read as the reverse complement.
TGGGTATGGAGGAAAATACAATTTTGATAACAATGTTCGATGTGGAGATACAGTCACAGCCAATGACACCCAAGTAGTCGTGGGCGCTTGTGATCGGCCGTCGGTGCGAGTGAACTGGGATGGCGTTCACTATACTGAAGCAGCCAATAGATTTATTTTCGAGCAGATTTCCACAGGAGCATTCTCTGATCCCCCTACTGCGTTGAATATGTCATGCCACAATACTACGTATTAGATTATCTGAAAGCCTGCTTATAAAATTAATGCAGAGTAATAAAGACTTGTCCTCCCCTCCCCTGTTTTCCCTTTTCATGAACATTTGTCCTTATTCCATGGATGAGCTGTTTCATTATCAATTTACGTATTTATTTATTTTTTTTAATGAGAAAGAACTCAAATGGGATATTGATCAGACAGGAAAGGTGGTAATAGACATTAAATATTATTGCAACATCCTATGGCCATATGATGAACTGCAAAATCCATGGACCATGCATCTATAAGTCTACACTATACAATGTGGGTTAAAAAAAAAAAAGAGAAAAGACAACTTGGAAATATTTAATAGATCTATGCGAGCTACTAATAAATCCAGCAAGCTGGATATATATTTTTAATTTTGTAAACATATGCACTGCCATTATATATATGCAAAGACCTCCATCTCTAAAGCTACTGAAATAATTTACTTGCAAAATGGGCTGTTATGCCACTAACAGATCTGCCATTTCTTCCTTTTGCTTGCTTCTTCTAACGTTTGCTGGCATCTTGAATCCTACATTTGCTTTGAAAAGCTGTAAGTTTCCAGCTATCTTCAACTTCGGCGACTCAAATTCCGATACAGGAGGATTGCCCGCTGCCTTTGGTCCCCCTAATCGCCCTTATGGGAACACCTTCTTTCACATGCCTTCAGGGAGGTATTCTGATGGAAGAGTGATTATTGATTTTATTGGTAAGTAATTTTTACCTTAGGCAAGCATCTGTTTTATTTATATTTGGAATAAATGAATATGAAATTTATATGTAATTGAATTTTACTGGCCAGCCGAGAGCTTCAATCTCCCATATCTCAGTGCATATCTGAACTCCTTGGGAACAAGCTTCACACATGGTGCAAATTTTGCGACTGGAGCATCCACCATCAGGTTGCCATCTAGCGTCATACCTAGTGGCATATCGAGCCCTTTCTTTCTTGATGTGCAATTCCAGCAATTCGTGCAATTCAAGAACAGGACAAAATTGATAAGGAAACAAAGTATATATATGTATATTTATATACCCATCAACAATGGCCCTAAAAATAATATTGATTTCTCAGTGAGCTTCTATCTATAATTTTTGTGTGTGTGTATACAGGGGGCTTATTTGCAAAACTGATGCCCAAGGAAGAGTATTTTCGAAATGCTTTGTACACATTCGACATTGGTCAGAATGATCTTGAAGCTGGACTTTTGCTTAACAAGTCATTTGAGGAAGTCAAAGCTTCTGTTCCTGATATTCTCAATAGGCTCTCTGTGAACATTAAGGTATATCTCATCTAATCTCACCTCTTAGATTAAACAGAGATTTAAATGCTACAATTAATCGGTGTGTGTGGATGCAGAATATATCCAATTTGGGAGGGAGATCATTTTGGATTCACAACACAAGACCCATCGGTTGTCTTCCTTATATTTTGATGAATTTTCCGTCAGCGGAGAGGGACGAAGCCGGTTGTGCAAAAGCTTTCAATGAAGTAGCTCAGCATTTCAATTCCCGGTTGAAGGAGACCATTGCACAACTCAGGAAGGAAATTCCCTCGGCTGCATTCACATACGTTGACATCTACTCCGTCAAGTATTCTTTAATCAGCCAACCGCAAGAATACGGTAAATCAAATCAACCAGGTGAATTCATTTATATATTATCCTGAGGAATTGGTTAACAATTTTGTGGTGGATGAAATTGCAAGCGTAGGATTTGAGCTTCCACTGGTGGCGTGCTGTGGCTATGGAGGAAAATACAATAATAGCAAAACTGCTAGATGTGGAAGCCCAGCAATTATAAATGGTAGCCAAATAATTTTGGACTCATCATGTGATAGGCCTTGGGTTCGAGTGAGTTGGGATGGAGTTCACTACACTGAAGCTGCCAACAAATTTACTTTTGATCAGATTTCTACCGGAGCATTCTCCGACCCACCCATTCCTTTGAATTTTGCATGTCATACCTCTACAAATTAACCATCTGTTTACATCTTATTGGTTTGAACTAATTATTTTAAAAATATTGTCCATTTGTAATTTAAATATTTGGATAATTTAATCCATTTTCTTTGGATTAACTTATTTAATTTATAATTAACTAATCGTGAAATCGATAAAAAGATTAATATATTAATAAAAAGTTAAAATATGTATTTTTTATTAAAAAGTAGTTATTAAATTGTGAGGTTTTTTGAACTTTTAAAAAATATCACCTATATTATCCAAAATGAAAATCACTTATCATACCAATGGATCCATTCACTAGGCAAATCGCTCAACATGGAGCATGTCCTCGGACATAATATCCCGTGGCACTATCTCATTACACTTAAAATTTAGTTTGATAATAAATGTATCGAAATAAATTTGATTCTACTGTTTTAATTTTTAATTTTCAATTAAAAAAAATTATTATTTTATTGGATTCCTGCATAAAAAATTTATAAAAATAAAAGCGAGAATTCAATTAAATTTCATTAAATTTTTGTTGAAATGAATTGAATTCATCCAAAGCTAGCAAATCCACCAATAAAAGATGCATGTTGATGATAAATCGATCACATCTATGTGGCTCAAAATTGATGGTGCAACATTATCTCGTTGCTCATTATTTATATATAGACAAACTGTTCTTCTTCACTAGAGTTAACTATTGCCTTTTGCTTCCTATTCATCATGGAGTTTAACAAGCCTATCGTAGCTCTCTCTTTCATTCTATGCATGCTTTGTTCAACTTATGCTTCTGGTTTTCCGGCAATCTTTAACTTTGGCGACTCCAATTCCGATACCGGTGGCTTGTCTGCTGCATTTTCTCCACGTAACTCTCCTTATGGTCAGACTTTCTTTCAGATGCCAGTAGGGAGGTGCTCTGATGGAAGGCTTATAATAGATTTTATAGGTCAGCAGTTCTAATAATTACGAGCTAATAATTTGGTCAATGATTTAAATGTATTTGTAATCTGACAAAATCTGATTGGCAGCTGAGAGTTTCAATCTCCCATATCTGAGTTCGTATCTTAATTCCCTGGGAGCCAACTACACACATGGTGCAAATTTTGCCACTGCATCATCCACCATTACAGTCCCACCTAGTATAATACCTCAGGCTGGTGGATTTAGTCCATTCAATCTCGATGTGCAATACGAGCAATTCCTGCAATTCATGACCAGATCACAGATTATCAAGGAACAAGGTAACGTTAATTATAAATCATCCTTTGAATATAAATGTATTTTCTAAGCGACATTTTCACAAGCAGGAGGTACATTTGCTGAACTGATGCCTGAGAAAGATTATTTTGGAAAAGCTCTGTACACATTCGACATCGGTCAAAATGATCTTGCAGTTAGATTTCTGGATAACATGACTGTGAAAGAAGTGAAAGCAATTGTCCCTGACATTGTCGATGGCTTCTCAGAAAACGTTAAGGTTGTTACATTTGGTTCTTAATTATGATTAATTATTTGATAATGGGTTTAGCTAAATTAGTGTTGATGATGCAGAAAATATACAATTTGGGAGCTAGATCTTTTTGGATTCACAACACAGGACCAATTGGTTGTCTTTCATTTATTTTGGAGGATTTTCCTTCGGCTAAAAAAGATAATGCAGGCTGCGCAGAAGCTTACAATGAAGTTGCTCAGCTTTTTAATCTCAACTTGAAGAGTAGCATTTGTCAACTCAGGATAGATTTGCCTTTAGCTTCATTCACTTACGTTGACATCTACTCTATCAAGTACTCTTTATACAGTGAACCCCAAAAACATGGTAACTCAACCAAATCATTTAACTAGAAGTAAATGAATAATGGGCATTAATATCTCTAACAATTAATGTGAGTTTATTCGCAGGTTTCGAGTTTCCACATGTAGCATGTTGTGGGTACGGAGGAAAGTACAATTACAGTAGTGTTGCTGAATGTGGAGATAGAGTAATCACAGAAGATGGTAACAGAATAGTGGTGGATGCTTGTCCTTCGCCTGCAAATCGAGTAATGTGGGATGGAGTTCACTATACTGAAGCTGCCAATAGATATGTTTTCGACCAGATTTCTACAGGAGCCTTCCTTGAACACAGTGCTGCATTCAATATGCCACCCCTCATCAGTTCCTCGTAAATTATCTTTAGAGGATATTTATATAATTATCTTTAGAGATATTTGTAATTATATTAAATAAATAATTTCTGGTAAGTCAAATCTGCTAATAAAATGATGGATTACGATAGAGACTCATCCTCTCACGTTTTCCCATTTTCATGTAGAATCTTTTGATTTTTGCAGTGTATATCGAATTTAATAAATTTAATTATATTAATTATGTTACTATATAAAACACTAGTGTTTATATTACTCATAGCTTTTTCATTAATTTAATCTAAAATTAAATAAAGTTTATTTAGTTAACAAAAGTAAAATGGATTGGATTTACTCTGTCGACCCCCTTCCCAAAAAGAAAAAGAAAAGGAAAATGAAGAAACCGAAGCTGTTTCACTTTGCAGTTTTGAAACATGCTTTCAGCTTTCTCTTTCTTTTTTAGAGGATGAAAGTGTTGAGGTTCCTCAATTCATTCCTCGTTAATTCTCAACTTCTTGCATACTCAACCCCTTTTAGATGCAAATCACATGCATGGTTGGTACGTTCAATCTCTTAATTTTCATAGAAAAAGAGTGTAATAACCCACCTGCATAAACCAACACAAATTTTTTTTAATAGTTTTGGAGTTAAAGTCATTTGGTAACTTCCGATGTGGGACTGGTCCCACATTTGCTCCTAGGCCTCACAATGGGTTTGTTCTCAAATATCTTCTTTGTATTGTTGTTGATATAGAGATCAATGATGAGTGGTCATTTTCGCTCGCTCCATAACATCCATTGTGGTCCTATACATAATGAAAATGGTCCTATACAGGTGGCTCAAGGGCAGGGCAGGGAACTAAACAACAAAACGAAGGCTTCTTCGTCCTGGTTTCGACATACACAAGCAACAAAGTCATAATGACAATGAAAATGAACCCTTTTCTCTTATTCATCAAACAAACATTATCGACATACAAGGAACAACCTATATTTATGTACCCACCTACAACGCAACTATATGACAAGTTCCAACACATGCATTAGGGCCCCTGTCTGCTGCATTGTTTCCTGCTTTAAATGTGCACCTCACATGCAACTTTGCTATTTTCTATATTAATTTTCTTAACGTAATAGCTATTAGCTGTTTTAGAAGTTACTGACGCTTCTGATAAATATTAAATAAATAAATATTTTTTTAATCTCTAAACCGTAATAATCTGAGATCCATAAAATAGGGTTTTACAAGAGATCTGTGAACTTAGCAAAAAGTTTAGGTCTAGAGGAGAGTGTTTTCTCCCTTTTATACTCTTTCTTCTCCCTCACACGCGACATGGCCTTTCCGCTATAGAACCACCTACCCCTTGGTGCAGGTCCGTGCGTACGAATAACTCCATGACCCTTTCTGTGTCAGGCAAGCATTTAATTCCCTTCGACGCGCGAATGGACAAGGCTGCGAAATGACTGGACCTGCAGTCTTTTTTTCTTGTGACCGGGTTTGAGGGAAAAGGACCAGAACCTAGAAAAGGGCTGCCTTTAAGACTGAAATGGGCCGGACCGGTCTAATTGGGTGACTTAAATAGGAGTCCGATCAGGAGAATGAACGGGTTGGGACTGACTTATTTGGGGTTTTTAGGAGCCTGCTGATTGTGGGCTACTATCGGCCCGGCCACGAAATGGGATGAAAAAATCCAACGGTCATCAAACTGAAAATTATTGCCCAATAAGATAATAGTTATATCAAAATAATCTTTATGCTATTTTTTATGAACATGAAAAAAGAGCTATTCATATAATACAAAGTTGAGGATTTTGAAATTTTTTTTATCTCAATAGTTGAGAGCTTTAAGGTTCAGAAAGGAGGCTCAACCCACACTATGCAAATTCTTGTCTTCTCTTTTTTATTCTTAGGTTCTTCTCTTTGTCAGAGTCCTTATCCAGCTCTTTCTCTCCTTGACTCCCTCAACCTCGGTGCTTACATGGCCCACGTCGTTTCTTCTTTTGGAACTCTTCCATCTGATGACTTGAAATACATGGCCAATTCGCTTTCGCCACCTCATCAATGAACGCGGTTTTGTATTATGCATCTCGCTTATTGTCTCCATAGTGTCTTCGGGTTGTTTAAAATCCTTGTTTTGATTATTCAGATTATGGTTCCCAGAGTTGGTGCATTGCTTCACAGTTACCTTATTAGAGACAGTGCCCTTTTCCCATAAGGCTGCTCCATTGTCTTCAAACTTTATTGATATGAAGGACTCTGCAAAAATTTACAAAAAGAGTTTCCATTTTACAATTAAAAAATAATAAATGAAAGAAAATTAAGTTAATTAACGTGAATGTTCAATTCATCTGTTAATGAACCATCTGTTTTTGGAAGCATCTTCTTTTTCCACCATATTCCTCCACTATTTACCATACTTTTTCATGCTATTTCAAAAAGAAAAAAGAAAAAATGGTGACAACCGAGAAAAGGGTTCCTCTTCAGAATTTTAATTCTCTCTGCATGGCCATAGTTTATTAATATTAATATATACCCTTCCATGAAAATTTCAGGTTAACTACTGATAACCCTTGTAAGAAAATAATTTCATAAAGAAATTAATTATAATAATTCAGCACAAGTTGATGTCTCATTTTGATTTCACTTGTGATGATAGAATTTCAAGAACGTCTACTGCAGCTACAACAAAAAGAAGAAGAAGAAGAAGAAGACACATACCTTCTTGACTAGTGGAAGCATCAGATTTATGAGAAGACTTCCCATGGCGGAATTCGAGGCGGTTGAGAAGAGAATCAAAAGCAAAGATCTTAGGGAAGCTGATGGAAGGCTTCCTGGCATGAGTAGTGAAGGATTGAGGTCTAAGAGTTGATGGAAGCTGACCTTGCTTTGCAGCCAATACAAGGAGTCTCTCATTTAAGCATAGAGGACAGACCCCCACAAGTACCTGTTTAGGATGGAAATAGCAGCAAGAATTTTCGTCTCTGTGCCCATTCATGGCGTATAGTTCAAGAGAGTATGCCAGAAACTGAATCCTGAAGGTGGACTTCTGTGACTCTGGGAGACAATAATTGTTGGTATATATATATAAAATATTTGCTGTCGATATTTTCTTATATATATATATATTAGGTGGAAAGAATTTAATCAGACTGAGTTTAATAGACTCATATAAATAAATGTGAGTTCTATTCGTTTCTGCCTCAGAGGATATTTCATGGAAATTGCTTGCTTCCGTTGCTTTTCACTGCCCCTTTTGTCCTTTTATATTTTTTTCCTTTTTATCTAAAGCTGCTTTATTCTTTATCCAAAGCAGGTCTAGAGAAAGTTTTAGAATAAGAAAAGGGATATTAACCTAAAAATTTTAATAATTATTTCTTAAACATTTTTTTAAAAACTAAAAGACATATATAATTGTTAAAAAAGTTAATTGAATAAAAAGAAAAAAGCTTGGAGGAAATGACATATTTGGTGCTTTTATTGAATTTTGAAGATTCTGAAGCATTAATTTTGGAACGGGTCCAAGGTTTAAGTCAAATTTTGCAACTCCGAGTTGATTTGGAGACCCCAAGAAGTTAAGGATTGGGTACTTTGATTGAAAGTCTTGGATTTTTGTTTTAAAAATAGAGAATTGCTTAGAAGTTAGAACTTATCACTGTTAACTTTTTTTTTTTTTTTTAATTTGTGTTGTCCTCTGAAATATGTGATTTGGAATGGTAAAATTTCTCCAGGAGATGAGATGGTCGATGCGAGTCTTCAGATGTTAAAGAGCTGGCAATAGGCTAGAAATTCTAGTGATGTGTCCAATAGCTTGCATGGAGGAAATATGTTAGTAAAGCTCTTGATGGACTGTATTGTGCATGTTAAAATTATGAATAAAATTTAAGATTGAATTAAAAGTCTTCCTTATAATTTAACAAGTGCATGTTAAAATTACATTTTCTTTCCCACTTTTCTTAAGTTTTCTTCACTTTCAAATGCTGTGTATACATATAGAAGAAAGGAGAAGGAAAAAAGTAAAGCCTTTGGAGTGTAAAAGAATCCTAAAAAAAGATGTTAGATGGGAAATAAACAGGTAAACTACTGATGGTCACATGGGAAGAAGGAAAGAGTCGTTCCTCAAGTCAAGTTCCCATCAATGGACCAAAGCTCCCCAGTGGGAATTGTTTGTGGGTAATTGAGTTCCCTTTGGATGGAAGGACCCAATTTGAAAATTTGTTTCATTGATGGGTTAGGTGAGAATGAAACCTATTTTGGTGTATGAAGTGAGCATAATAAAGAATATTCAACTACAAGGTTTGAACATTTCTATAAACAAAGTCAATTTAGAACCTACGCGTCTCAAACTAAATTAAACAACGGTTCTTGTTGGTAGCTTTCACTTTCAACTAGGTTATAATTCCCCAAATCAACTGCAACCCAACTAGATTAATCATACAATTATTCTAGAATCTCATCATAGTCATCACAAATTCCAAACCCTATATCTTTCTATCGAAAAGAAGCTTGCTACCCTTGAAAAATTTATGAATTTTTGACAAATTCCTCAAATGAAAAATCCCTGTAAGAAATTTGTGAAAATTTCATGAAAATTTAACGCCATAGCCAAACAAACTACTCATGGGTGGGACCTAAAACGTACAAGGTTCTTATATAAGAAATCATATGGTAACGCCATTTATTAATGTTGATTACAATGGAGGAACATCACAGCATCATGTCTGTAAATTTCACCATTAAGAGCTATCTATGGCTTAACAATTTTTCATTTGAGTGCGTAGTATTAATTTATTATTTCTTCAGCAGTTTCCGAGCCCACATTTTTTTATCTGCTTGCAATTTACAGTTGATAACACAAGTAGAATAATGTTTTTCCCTTTTTTTTTTAAAAAAAAAAAAAAAGTTGCTGCCATGCTCCATGAATTCATAGCAACCATCCAGATCATTGGTTCCACTTCCAAGTTATGGCGACGCAGAGAAGAGATTGGCATAAGAAACGTAATGCGGAAGCTTAAAACAACATGAAAAGCTGCTAGCTTTTGAAACTTCACATTCACTTTCGATCGTTTCATGAAAATGCAGAAAGCGGAAAAAGAAAAATCTTCTAAAATTAATACAATAAAAAGGCACAAACTAAGTGGGATAAAGGGGAAAAAAAAGGGTGAAAAAGAGGAGGAACAATGACACATCACTTGTGCCCGGAATTCTGCACAATCACATAGTTCATTATTCATATAACTTGGAGAGTTCTTCGGAGAAGGCCTTCCTAATGGCTTCTCTCTTGATCTTGAGAGCGGCCGTGACCAGACCAGAATCAGGGGTCCATGGATTACAAACTAATTTAATTTTTGCTGGGATCTCAAACTTCTCCAAACGTGCTTTCTTCGCTTCCTGTAAATGATAAATATCAAATTACTAAGGTGGAGTTTGTTTGCGCATTCAAAATTGATGCGTTTGAAGCAAGACAATTTCTTTTCATAGAAAACCAAAAAAAAGAAAAAAAATCATATGTTTACCAAACATGTACTGTGACTGCAAAAACGTACCTTGAGGAATGATGCTTGCACTTCTTTTATTATTTCATTTTTCTCACACAGGTCTGCAAAATCAGTGAACTCAATTCCCTGATTCGAGGCCCATTTTTCCAGAGCAGGTTGTGAAGGTACCACAAGGGCCACACAGTAACCGTGAAATGGATCAGCATGCAACATCATGTTATCAACATGGGGGCTCGCAGTGAGAGCAGCCTCAACCTGTAGGGGAAGACATTAGCACCAAGGAAAATGCCAGAAAAAGTTGCATTTTATCTTCAAAACATTCATACCTTTCCCAAAGACACATATTCCCCATGCTGAAGTTTGACTATGTCCTTTTTACGGTCAACTATCTCAAGGCAACCATCAGGATGAAACTGCCCAATGTCGCCTGTGTAGAACCACTTCATTCCTCTCTCATCAACCTTTTTCATAACAAAAAACTGGCATTATCAACGCCTGATAACATTTTCATTGGAATGTAGCTCCACAAATATGTTATATGCTGCCATGAGACTTTGAAAAGTTTTTACCTTGTACACTTCCTTTGTTTTCTCTTCATTCTTGAAATAACCAACAGTTACATTTGGACCACTGATAACTATTTCCCCACGAGGCATTGGTGAATCACTAGTTAAATATCCACCTTCAGGCCAATCTATTAACTGTGAACAAATACATTTGGGAATATTATTAAAATTTGTAAATTTATCAGCTGAATGCACTAACCATGGTATGACATTAACAAAACTATTATTCAATATAGGGAAAGTCTCACAGACAGCATCTCATAGAATGAGCCCAGTAATCAGTCCAGGAAGTAATCTGCAGAAGCTCGCGTGAAAAATGGGACCAAGATAGAATGGGAGTGCGCTGATAAAGCCAATGCAGCCAATGGAGAGCTGAACCAGTCATGCAAACCACTGCAAGCTGTATCTTCATGTCTTCCCTGGTGTGATTGAGAGCAAAATATTGCTCTGCTTGAGCAAGCCAGCCAACCGGGTCAACACCTTCAAAGTTGCGCAACTCAATTTTAAGTATCCTCGATGACAATGGCCTGAGCACCAGGTTGGTTACTGGAGTTGGTACAGGGAGGAGTTGGAGGTGTCGAGGCCGTACCTTCATTGAGGGTCTATTACCAGAAGAAGTTCAGAAAGAAAGGACAGGGAGAGAATGAAAAATATTCTGGAAAAGGGACAGCTGTAGTTGGTTAGAGGGAATCACACAACGGTCTCTGCAAATAGGAATAGCCAATGATTGCCAATATGTGTATAAATAAGAATAGGAGAATAGAAGAGGACACGTTCCATCCATCCTTTTGAGAATTGCGTAACAGCTCTATCAGGTGCTAAAGTTTAGCAAGAGGACTATGCCCTATTTCTTGTTTTCTCATCTTTTATAGAAAGGCTCTCTTCCAAGCCATAATTTTTTTCCTTTCCTACTCCATACCTTCTATTAGTGTTCTTAACTCTATCAACATCATAGGACAAGACTTCATATTAAGAGAAATAATCATCTGTAACTCGCAATCAAAAGGTGTTACCTGATTGAGAGAATGGGGAGAATAAGGTAGTAATAAAGGCTAGAGAGAAATGTTTCAAGTGATATTTCAAAATGATTAAGCCTAAGAGTAAGATAGTATTGGCAATATAAAACTAAAAATCAGAATTAGCACCAGTCTAGTGATGCATGTACCACTTATCTATAACTCCTCACCTAATTATTTTTTTCAAATATTAAAAAGATGATATGAGGTGAAATGCATATTATAGAAAATAAATAAATTCCCCTTGTAAACCTATTGTGATTCACAAAAAAAGCATTAAGTCGAGAAGAGTATGAACCGATAATTAAATGTTTCTCACCTTAATAAATGAGGAAGGAAGTGGATTACCAACTCGACCAACAGATGAATCATCAAATTCTGAAAAAGTCCCGCCAGCACAAGTCTCAGTAAGACCATAGCCTTGGCCTATTGGAGCCCTGTATGATATTCATCATCACCAACACTCAGAAGCACAAAAACAGAAAAGCAGAAAACCGAAATAAAATCAGATGGTAATCATGGGAATATTCATTTTCATTGCATTCATCACTAGTGGGGACAATTTCATCGTGTATATATGGCTTTTATTTTCTTATTTACTGGAAGCATAAATGTCTAGCATCTCAATGATCTTATATATGACTTTTATTCTCTTAGTTTTCAATTCTTTGGGTTATCTCTAATTCTCTTTTATGCTTCTAATGTGAAAAAAGGAGCTTTGTATACATAACTTACAGTTTTATATTTCAGTTATACATAGACAATTAGGCATCACGTAGTTTGGGATAATTATTAACTCTTAAAAAAATTGCACATAATAGATTAAGGCATTCAAAACCCAACTAATGAGATTTACCAAACATCAGCAGAAGGTGTTGGACAAAACAACAAATAAGTTTTCCCAATTCCAAACTATTGTGGCACACACACAACATGAATCATTTGGCAAAGGAAGGCATTCCCAAGATTGTCATGGTCAATGTTTGACTACCATAATGGATGGAAATATGAAAGTTTGGGTGTAGCATGATACTGCATAAAGAACCAGGATTTCATTTATTATATGTGAACATTAGCTAGAATTTGAAAGGCCATACTAACCCAAGGCAAATGTTGATAAATCTTTGAGTATCACCAGAAATAGGAGCACCTCCAGAAAGCAAAAAACGGATACGACCCCCTAAAACTGCTCGAACCTTCCTAAACATAAGGAAATTCCAAAGTAGCATTTCTAAGCCCCAAGCTCCAAACCAACTACCATTCAATGCAGATAGTCGACGGGCATACGCCAAGTCGAACAGTTTCTTATTTAGGCCTCCTGTTGCATCCACCTGAAGTATTAAGAAAGTTTAATAACCAATCTTATATAAAAAGTGACTCAAAAACAGTTGCCTTCCATGGTTGCATGCAAGTGTATGTGTGTGTGTGTTGTGGGGAAGGGGGTTGGGTGGGAGAGACAGAGAGAGAGAGAGAGAGAAAGCATGCCAAAATTTCCTAACCTTCTTGCGCACTCCATCTCGAACACGATCAAGAATTGCTGGGACAGATGCCATCACGGTTGGCCTCAGGGCACTTGCATCCCCCTTTGTACCCCTTTTGATCTTGTTTGAAGTATCAGTAAGTGTCAAAGGGGTTCCATATCCTATAGCACTTCCAACACCTGCTACTATATGCTGCAACATCAGCAGTGAAATTTGTTAAAACATGAAGACGGGAGTGATATATGGGCATACATGTTTGTATGCATTAATACACCCTAATGCTCAAAGTGAAAGAAGTACACATGAAACAGCTGTTGTTACTAAATTACCATACATTTGCTCCATACCTCAGCAACTAATTCAAGGATATGAGCCAATGGTAGGTATGCCAGATAAACATCCTTGCTCTCAAGGCCAGGAACAATTGTCCTAACTGAAGAAACTACAGCCAGGACATTAGCATGTGTCATCATTACACCCTGTGCAAGGTTTCACAATGAAAGCAAATAAATATTATGTGAACTCTGTTACAGCTTGACCAACTAATGAAAATTTGAAATATGCAGCGATAGATAGGTTCAAAGCACAGAAAAGTTCAAGGTAATAAATCAATTTATTTTGCAGTGTGTGTGTGTGTGTATATATATATATATATATATGACTATAATCCCAATGGAGAGAGCATCACATAAGGAACACTCCTAATTTCAATAGCTGATTAAAACAAATCACTCGAATCTCTGCTTAAGTGGCTAATGAAAACTTGAACCCTTTAATTGACAATGCAAACCTCGATTTGGGATCTGTCCCTAAAATATGAAAATAAAACTAATAGGCAATTTGTGAAGATAATTAAAGAGGATCAAGCCAATTAGATTCCAAAGAAGTGAAGCCAAGAGGAGGAGAAATGAACAGGAAAACAAGATGGTATGATCTAACATCCAATCATATGTTTGATGGGGTCACCTAAAGAAGCATCATGCAACTGTACATCCAAATATCAATGATAATCCTAGTTACTCTCCAGTGCAGGAGTAACTGGGGATTTTCTATATCATCTCAAACCTTAGGCAGTCCAGTACTTCCACTTGTGTACATAATTACAGCAATATCACTTGATAGAGGTAAATCAGCTTCAACAGGATTTTCCTGACCAAGTTTCTCCACATTAGAAAGTGAGATGATTGTCCAGGAACCACTCTGCTCAACTGATGCACTAGATGGAATTTCATCGTCCATACAAATCAAACGTTTCACTGTATCAAGTTGTCCGCTTATGTCCACAAGTTTCTTCAGTTCTTTGTTCCCACATATAACAGTTGTAACCTCTGTCTGAAAAGTAAATTCATGTACCATTAGCATTGAATAATGTCAAGGAAGGAATATATCTGTGCCATCATACTAAACCATTGAGATTTCCATTTAACATGTCCCAAACAGCAGATTTCATCAGTTTGTGGAAATCACCAAACTTATAAAAATGAAGTATTACCAACTAGCAATTTTAGATAGCACCAAACGAATTTTGTTGAACAGTCAATAATTGTAAACTTACAGATCATGAACCAGATATGCAGATTAGAATTGTCCCCCTTATCTAGGTAGCCATTACTAGAAAAGGAATTTCTAAATGTTAAAAAGTAAAAGATTTTGATCTCAGCATGTAATTTATAAGGAAAATCATGAACAAGAAATGTTCTTAACAAAATAACAGACCGTAACGAACTAAAGCTTCAATTGACTATAAAAGTTGTTGAGCAAAAAAACACTTATCAAGGCCCTTGAATTAGATGTCCAAACATAAAGGTTTTTATTTACTAAAGATAAATAATTTAAAATTTTTATTCATGCTTCAATAACATAGACAACAAAAATGTTCACATTATATCAGGATTGTTGAGAAAAAATATCTGTGATGTATCTTAGGCCTTTGCAAAATCATTTTGTACAACTATGAATACAATAATTATAATCTCGATTTCATCTTAAGCCGCTTCCCGAATTGCTCTTGACGAACAACAGCGTCATCAAACAGCAATTTCTGTCTTTAAACCATATAACCCCCCCCCCACCCCCCCCCCCCCCCCCCCCCGAAGTTATAAATTCCACATGTTGACGACTCACACTTGCCACACTCTCAAATAATTAAACTGTTCGAGTGCAGTAAGATTATATATAGAAGGCAGATATTTGCATGTATTCTCCAGTATTCAGCAGGCATCGTTATACTTGCAACCACTAAAAAGCATCTAGTGAGGGAGAGAAAGGGAGAGAGAGAGAGTTGGAACCTCATTTAACGAGTGACGCAGAGCATCCTCTCCTAGAGATGCATAAATAGTAACCACAGTGAGATTGCGCCTAAAGCAACCCTGTTACAGGAAAATCGCATTAACCATGTTCAGTAATTAGACAAGATTTTAGGTCAATAAAAGCACTAAATTAAATTTGTTTAGAAAAAAAAACACTAACTAAACTAGATATGGCGAAATCAAAATTATTTTCAACGGAACATAACAAACATATCCATTATATTATCCTAAGCAGTGACAACGATAATAAATGAGCACCTGCAGAGAAATAAACCATTCTGCTCTGGTATCAGCAAATATGGCGACACGTTCTTGCCGTCTATGCCCAATATGAACCAAACCAGAAGCAAAGTTACAAACTCTTTCGAACACTTGAGCATAAGTGAGCCACTTGTACTCGCCCAAATGAAGCTTCTCGAAAGACCTCCCATCTGGAGCAACTTCATTCTCTGTCGAGATCAACTTCCGCGTTCCCAGCAAGTATTTATCCCCGTAGCTCTTGCAGGCATACTGGAAAAGCTCAGCAAGGGTAAACACGCCCTCCCAGGCAGTTTCCAACGGCGTCGGAAACTGAGCATTCCGTACAGCATACCCAGGTTCCCCGCCAACATCGACTGGCATGCCACGTTTCTTCGCACTGTTCTTGGAATTCCGGAAGAGAAAAGTGACGACTAGAGGAACGAGAACAGCAACTATATAAGTGACCATGCTTATCGATTATATGATCCCTGAAAAATCTAGAATTGAAAATCTCAAACACCAGAAGTCTAGTTCAATCTGAGAACAAGAGATCACCAAACAACAACAAAAATTCAACCTTTTCTTTTTGCTACAATCTGGAAGAGAAAAAGAAAATTGAGAATCAAGGTAAAGCCATTGAGTAGAACGCAAACATACTGAGGAATTTTCCGGAACCGTAATGGAAGCATTTTAAACAGTGAAGTGGGCCCTTGGGAAGATCAAGTCAAAAAACATGCACGTTCAGTTTTTTTTTTTTTTTTTTTTTTTGAGCACAGCGATTGACTGCTTCTGAACGGACAAGTCGAGACCAGCTGAGTTTAATTAGATCTCAGCGATAATGTAGTGATTGCGTCCCAGATGGTATCAGCACAATTGCTGCTCAAATCCTAGCCGTCAATTTCCGTTTGTTGTGAGGATTTGATTTGCAGTGGAGTCCGCTGATGAATTTTTGTTCCTTTTTTTTAGGAGTATTTTTGTCTTTTTTCAAATAAAATTAAAATGTAAAGGAACTAAAGGCTAACAATTTGAGCATTTTGTCCTTTTTTAAAATTTAGGAGTAAAAGTTATGGCTTTGTCAATAAAAATGCAGTGTACATAAAGCCTAAAAATTTTAGCATTTTCAAAATGGGAAAAGTATTGCATTCACACGCTTGGCCCCGTGGCAATCAGTTCAACAACTATTCCTCAAAAGAAAAGTAATTTTGAAGAAAATTTTCAAACCATAAAAAGAATTTTAGATTTTAATTTTTTATTTAATTTATCAAGTAAATATTATATATTGTTGAATGGACGACTTCTTTTTGTTTCAATTGAAATAATTATTTATTTTTAAAATAATAGCTCAAAAATGGGCATTTGACTTAAAGACAGAGGACTAGTTTGTCAAATAAATAAATCTTTAATAATTTAGTATCATTCAACATGTCAAAAAAAAAATCTATTATTCGAACAGTTTTTTTTTGGCCAAAAATATAATTCATAAATAGGCATGGTAGTGCAAGAGACAAAAAAAAAAAAAAACTAGAAAAGATATTTACAACTCCAAGACCCAGCTGCCACAAAAATAAGCCCATGAAATCTAAAAAGAAAAACTCTAGCTGCTAAACAACATGATCCAACTTGTAGCTTTGGTGACGCGGATTTTTATTTCCAATAGCGCCGATCTCCCCTCCACAATCAGCTCTCTCTTACCGATACTTAAAAGAAGCACAACATGACTTAAGAGAAATAAAATAAAAAAAAAAAAAAAGGGAAACCATTAGAGAAACAGCCAAGGAGAGACAAACTCAAAAAGCTTGTTGGTAGGAGGGGAGAGGGAGCAAAGCTCCTCGCCTTCTCAATCTCGTATAGATTAAAGGAACCAGAAGTCAAAAGCGAACACTAAAGTTATCAACGTCAAAGCCGTGAACATCTCTAAATATGTCGAATCCAAAGTAGGTTCCTTTAAACAAAAGCCTTTTATTCAAATCGTATCTTTAATCTAGGCTTATGATATACCTATTAAAGGAAAGAGACTAATACAATAGAATTACAAATGTAGATTTAATAAAACAGTAACTTACAGAATGCATAATGAAGAATTAGAGCTTGCTGTCATGGCATGATGATTCATTAACATTTGAGTATGTGAGCTTATACTAAAGATACTTGAGAATCAAAGTGACAAAAACTTTACTTTGTCAATAGCAACTTTGTAGTTCGCTTGTGCATAATATACTAGTTTAATTAGGGGTGGGTAGAGTTCCATTCAAATTGAACTAAACTGAATTAAAATATTGATTCGATTTATTAAAAAATTTAATTTGATTCACTTGTAATTTTTTAAAAATCTATTAAACTGGTTTGATTCGATTTTGAAAATCGTAAGTATATTATGAATTTTAAACTAAAGTAAGAAGCATGTGGCATAGTGGTAGCTTGATGTTTAAGACCCTTTAAGGATTTGTGTTCAATCTTTACATTTTTATTTCTTCTCTACCCTTTTTTTTTAAATTGTAAATTTAATGCAATTAAATTTCAGCCTTCTACTTTAGTTGAAAGAATCTAAGCCATTCAAAATAATACTATAAATCCATAACATAAAGTCTGAAATCCTAGCTTTCTTTTCTTCCTTGTCTTTTATTCAGCTCATTGCCCTTCCCCTTTCTTCTCCTTTGATATTTCTGATCCCATAGTGATTCCTTTTCTTTCCGCCTTTCGCTCTCGCCTTTGACTGCTCACTCTCACTCGTGCTTGTAATCGTTGTCGCTCTCTCACTCGCGCTCCTAGTTGCTCTTGCTCTCTCACTTGCAATCACCCTTGGCGTTGCTCTGCTCTCACTGGTCTCATCTTTTGTGGAGGTTTCACTGCTCTCTGTTTTATGGTCTCGCAAGTATGGTCATGGTCTGATGGTGCTTTGAGTTGATTCTCCATTTTATACTTGAAAGATTCAAATAATCAAAGTTCTTGAGTTGTGATTTGTAATTTATGAATAAGAGTTGTCAATGGGTTTGTAATTTCTTCATCTGTGAGTGTAATGTAATTTTGTGTGTGATTTGTAGTTGAGTTAATTTCTGAATTTTTATGAGATTGTAATAAAGATATTAGATTTGCGTTCTGTTTTGTAAGTTTTGCAATTCTTGATTTACTTCGTTGTTTGTTACTAATGATATGATATTTAAAATATTCTGGAATAATTTCTTGGTACCTGAAAGCATTTGTTCCTTTTTTTTGTCCGATTGGATATATCTGCTCAACAAGTGAAAATAACAAAATTAAATAATGAAACTGAATCAAATCGAAATTATATGCTTTCAATTTCATGGTTAAATTTGATTCGATTATCACTTAGAGTTTTATAATCTTAATAAATTCGATTTTTGATTTTAAATAGAATCGACATAATGTTTATCCTAAATCTGACTACTGTATGCCTTACTATAATTTGGTCCCTTTCCAATGGATTCAAGAGTCTCTTTGATTGCTTCAAAAGCCAAGAAGAAAAGAAACAAAGGATATCCATAAACATGTGATTTAGAAAACTATGATATCAAATAACTCAAATCCATTTGCAAATGTAGCTGGACTTTCACTACTCGAAGGGTGATACCTGCTGTACTTTGAGAATCTTTCACTTGGGTTGAGCTTGTCTAAGAATTCATCCGGATATTTACATCGATACTGTTACTGCCGCCGAACCCTGCAGAAAAGAATTCAAATCGCACGCAAACCAGATTTTACCAGCATTCTAATGGCTAATATTCTTTTTCTGCTTTTTCATCCCTAAATTAAAAAGGGTTTCAATTAACAGGAAAAAGAAAATTAGCAAGAATTGGTAGATTGCTCCTCAAATTAAAACAAAAAAAGGAATTCAATTAGAGCTTGGAGGCTCACAGTTGAACAGCCATTTTCTCCGTACTGATACAATCTTCGCAATGAAATTAGTAGCCAAATATAAAGCACAATAAGGCATAATCAGAGCTATTACACGAGGAAGTCTTTTTGGGGCGAGCGAGTCCGCGAAGTTCGAGTGCCGATTTCATGGACGAACTGCAATGAAGACTCGCTCCGTGGACTGAAAACCCTATGTGTGCGCTAGAGCGAGTTGCGAGAATAAGGGGTTTCTTGATTCTTGGTTATTGGCATTTCAAGGCAACACCAAACCTGTTTGTACAAGAGAAACAGAGGAGCATTAAGACACAAGAATGGATGATCTCCCGCCTTTGGCCCGCGATCCGCGCTTTTAAATCCCACCGGGTGATCGAATCCAAATGGCGGTGAGTTCTCTATTCTTGGCGAAATGGAGCGACATCGTTTTCTTTTGAGAGACGAGCAGCAGTAAGCATTTACTATATACATCAAAAGCTAAAAATTTTATATAAAAATCACACTATTGTATTCTCTAGAAAACTAATAATTATAAAGCTATATAATTATTAATCAATAAATATTAATTAGAAAATAGTCGATTATTATGTGAAAAAAAATTATCATAATACTCTATCGTTGATATCTTTCAGGTCGTTTTGAAGGAGATTGCAACCGTTTTCAAGTGGCGAAATATCTTGCACAACAAGGTGGCTGTAGTGCCGTAGTATATTTTCTTCCTAAGGTTTTTTGGTTTCTAGGCCTCGGACTCTGGTATTAGATTATTCCTTGAATAGTCTAAATTTAACCTATATAATCATTGTAATATAGGACTAGAGCCCTTTTATATGCATTTTGCTCCAATTAGAGCTTAAATTCAAAACCTCACATAATTTGAAACCACTCAATGTCAATATTCTAGAATTCACAGGTATTATCAATAAATTTTTATCATTGTATTCTATATAATATAATCAATTGGTATAAATAGTAGAATACTCTTAATAATTTAATTGAAGTGGTTTTTGAGCGGAAATACTTGTTAGATAAGTTTTGGTTTAAGGTAGATATGGCAATTAGAGCTTGTTTTGGCATTAAGAATGAAAATAAAAGAAAAAAAATCACTCTCAGAAAATGATATTTTAGATATTCTTGAAAAAAGCATTTTAAAGTAAGTTGTTAGGTGATGATATGAGGTTTGGTAGATTCAATAAGAGGTGTACGTATGGATGGAAAAATAAATAGATCTGGATGGGTAGTTGGAAGTTAATAAGTTTGATTTGCAGTTCGTGAAAATTAAGATTTGGAGAGGGATCTATATATAATGTCTCAATGAAACTGAAAATCTATCTTTTAATGTGATTGGTTTAAAGGTATTTATACTCCGATTATCCTTGTATGCTTTGATTCACGTCTCCTCAATTTAGATAATAATATATTGTAACAGATGTATCATACGATTTATTAATGATGTACAATGGCTAATAAATATTGAGTCAGTTAGTCTATACCTTATTTATAAGGTATATCATGTCTGTCGGGTAATCATAATAATAACAAGGTCCCGCATATTTTGAACAGGTTTACTCGTTGATTCCAAACTATGAAATGATTGTCTCGTAAATTGATAAGGTCAATGATGCTAGAGGTTCGATCTCCATATCTTGTAGGTCAGACTTTTTCACTGGTTGAAGCGATTATCATAATTTATAGAATCTTTCTATATCAAGTATGCACTTATCATGATCTCAATTAGTCTTGTTATTTTTATCATTATGTTATTTATTTTTATAATTAAATTATGTCAAAATTTTTAAATTAATTTAATATTTTTTAATCTAATATATATTTTTTTTAAAAAAATTATCAATCCTAACTCCAATGGTAATATCAAATATACTCTTACTATTTTCTTCCGCTAAAATTTTCAAAATTCATTGTGTGATATGAAGAACATTTTAAAGGTTACATTTAAGTGTGGTGTTTTAATTTGTAAAAGAATAAGGTATTCAAAATTATATCATTATTAGACATAATTAAAATTAATTTAATATAATTGTATTGAAATTAAATTTATTAAATATATATTTTGCTTTTATTAATTATGAATATTGTATTAATGAATACTTTAACTTTACAAATATAAATGTTTCAGACACGTTAATAAAAAAAAACATCAACCATGTCTAAATCTTATATCCATAAAGTTAGTACGAACTATCAAACAAACAATAGAAGGCCAATGAAAGCTTTGTTTCATCTTCCCATCAGAAGTTGTCTTCACATTATTACAGCTCAAGGAATTACTTTCTACTTTTGCCATTATTTTCTTTGTTTCTTGGACTGTCACCTAACAATGTATGGAAACTGGTTTTCTTTATATAGAGAGATAGAGATAGAGATAATAGTGCAAATAAGAATCATTTGTATATGATAATAGAGTTCGATCGAAAGAAAGGCTCTTCTCTCAGTTACGATACAGGTTGGATTATAAATTAAATTAAAAATGATTCGAATAAATTTAAAATTTTATTGATTAAATGATTGTATTTAATAAATTAGACCGTAATGGTTTAGTATAAAACAATAATTTCTGATTTCAAGAGTAAAATTTGATTAAATCGATAATCTCTATTCGAAACTAAATTGGAAATGGATTCTAAAATTATTGTATGTGATATTTTAGAATATTAAACAAAGAATAATTTAAAATCAATGGTGTCTTTTAAAAAAAAATGGAGTAAGTGAAGAAAAGGTAGGGACTTTGCTTATTTAAGAAAAGTCTTAAGTTAATCTTTAAGTATTGTTTAAATTTCACCGAAGTGCCTTGGTTTATGGCTTTTAAACGTTGCCTTGTTCTTCAAAACTCTAATATCAGTCATGATCATGAAACAAAGACAGAACTGACCACAGAAAATGAACCATATTGTCTTCTTTATTGATTTCTAGAATTTTGGTTATATTCCACTTCTTAATTATTTTATTTTTTTATTAAATCAATAATGAAAGGCTTACTTTATAATTACATCCATAAATTTAAATATTTGAAATTACATCCTCTCTAAAAAAATTCATACTTATGATTTAATTTCTTAACTCTCATGAAGATACCTTATTAACAATACATCACCTATTTTCCAACTGCTGAAATGAATACCCTACCTCTTCTTACCTTGCACAATTGATGATAAATTCTCCAAATTTAGCATTTTAGCCTTATGAAAATGAAGATTTGCCATGAACTTAATTGGCAATTCATAGGAAGTTAGGTACACTTGTATTTTTCAATGGCCTAAAGATATGAAAGCCATGTGATGTATTTGTCCCAAGTTGGCTGATAATGGCTTCTTCACTACTTTTCCACCAATATTGCATGTTCACCGAAAAGGAAGAAAGAAAAAAAGTTCCCATTTGTTTTTGCTTCAATTTCCAAGCTACCCACTTTGTACTAGAAAATATTTTCCTATACTTTTTTTATTAATGAAAATTGTATTTATTGTAATATTAAACCATATTATGTAAGTTAATGTTAAATCCAAATAATGTTTTAAATTTAATATAAGTATATTAAATTAATTTTAATTTTTTTAAATTTAAAAGAGTTAAAATTTTAAGCAACAGTAACCCCTGCCAGTCTATTAGATCCGCCACTGGGCATCGTACATTTTCCTTGGAAGTCTCCTAAACTGCAAATTGTAAATTTGTAGGGGCCATTCAATCAAAATCTTATAACGTTTAGGGGTTTGTTTAGAAAAAGGAAAGAAAAGAAGGATTAAATGAGAAATGAAAAGGGCAAAAATTAGAAAAAAAATTGGATTAATTAGCATTGGATTTAGAAATGAAATCCCCATGGCAGCATCCATAAGTAAGAGAAATAGGGAGAGAGACGTTTCAAATTGAATACAAAAACAGTAGAAACAGGAAGACAGGGGCAAATCACATGGAAGAAGAGCTGCCTGCTCCGTTACGCCCTCCCTCACATTGTTTTTCTTATTAGGGATTCCCTAATTTTATTTGTTTTCCTTTCTTTTTTATTTATGTTTTGCTTCCCTCTTTCTCCGTCTCTCTTTGTAGACCCAGTTGGCTTCAACTCTCTTTATCTACTTGCCTTGTTTTGAATTGGGTGCTTAAAAGAGAGTCAATTTAAGGTGAATTGCAGGGTTTTGGATCTGTTCCTTTTTATTTTTGGGGTGAATTTGAGAGGAAGAGTTAGAGAACTGTAGAGAGATGGAGGAGAGTATGCTGTTTCAGTGGACCGCGTTCAGATCTCTGCTCGCTATTCTTCAGTGGTGGGGATTCAATGTTACAGTTATTATCATGAACAAGTGGATCTTCCAGGTCTATTTTCTGTTTCTTTGATTGTTGAAAAAGCTCCTTTTTCTTTCATTTCTATAACTTTGCATGAGGACTTGGTTGTCTTTTTGTGCTTCTATTGATTTTTCTTTTTGATTTTGTTAAAGGGTTAGCTTAATTTCGTTATAGCTATGAATATTTGTCGATTTCGTTTTATGGGTATGCTGAATTATGCAATAATGCTAATCTTGTAGGTCTCTTGTTTTGTGGGTATCTTAATTTTGATGTTCATTTTCCTGGTGTGCGTTAATGCTTGAATCTGGAATAACTTTTTTCTATGATTTGGTTATTCTTAATTTTGAAATTTTAGTTAATCGATGTTATTGATTTCTGGAGAAAATTACTTCCTTCTCTTTTATTTTCAGTTGAGACGTTTCATTTTTTGGCTATACTTTGATTCAAAGAAGTTCATTTTAACTTTTTAAGGCTTTTATATTTTCAGCTATTTGTATATTTTAAGGATTCCAATTGCCATGTGCATATCAGCTGAGCTAAATAATTTATAGAAAACTTGATGTAGATGGACATAAATATTTGCCATACAGCCTTGACATTTTTTAGTATTATAAGCAGACAAAATGCCAGATGTGGTGGTTGTGGTTGAGCTGGTCATGAGGTTTTCAATCTTTTTACTTTAAATTGTTTTGGAGCCCCTTAGCTTTTTTGCATCTTTGTCAAGCGGTTCTTATTGCAGAAGAATTTTGCATTCATTATATCTAGAATGACTAACAGCAAGGCTGTCATTTTCGTATGCACCTTGTCATGATTGGTTTCAATGTTCCTATCTATTTAGCCAACTAAAAAATAGATCTAGAAACATGTACATCACTTGGTTAATACTGATAAATGGAAACTTGTAACTTTTGCTGCCAATTTATATGAAATGAATTCATTTGGGTGGTATATGTTGACACGAGGAGGAAAGAGTGGATCCACATCTGTTCTTTTCTTATTGGCTTTATTTTCCCTTTGGGGTAGCCAGCGAGTTGGTGGGAGAGGGGTATATGGCGAAATTAGAGCAGAAAATATTTTAGATGTCTATATCCTTGATCCAGATCCCCTGTTTGCTTCCATTGCTTTTTGTTGATTTATTACATCAGGAAGTTGCCCATTAAAAATTTTTGATACTTTGCAATCTTGTCTTCTTTATATTTGCTTGAGATTCTGCACTGCCAAACTAGTTGTAAGGTCTAATTTTGAAGGGCTTTTAAGCTAGATGTGGTTTGGGTTGGCAGGATTATGGGTTTTAAAATATTTATAGTGGAGTTGGGAACTGACATCAATCTTAGTTTTGTGCTGCTGTTTATATCATAATTGATGCTTCATTGTCTATTATTTTTATTTTTGTTTTGATTTATTTTATTTTATTTTTGTGAATCCAACTGTTCTGCTATTTGGGCTTTGGCTAATTCCATATTCCTACCTGGAAAAGCATCTGGTTAACCTATGATCAATCACTTTGTTTTTTTGTTTTTTCCTTTAAGTCAGAAAGTGACTGTTGACAAGGATATGGGCAAAAAATATTACAGCCTACTGTTTTTAACTTCTTGTCTAGTTTGCCTGAAAGTTTGTATATTCTTGAGGACTAGCTTGGTTGATGTTTATAGGCATTATTGGAGTTATATAAATTTGATATGGCTTATTTCTACAGAAATTGGATTTCAAGTTTCCACTCTCAGTATCTTGTGTTCACTTCATATGCTCATCTATTGGAGCATATATAGTAATCAAGGTGCTGAAGCTCAAACCGCTAATAGTGGTTGACCCTGAAGATCGCTGGCGAAGGATATTTCCTATGTCATTTGTCTTCTGCATCAACATAGTTTTGGGGAATATAAGCTTACGTTACATTCCTGTTTCATTTATGCAAACGATCAAGTCATTTACTCCTGCAACCACAGGTCAGCCTCATAAATCATCAGCAAAAGCTATTACATTTGTTTCCTGCTTTGTACTATTCATGTTGTCATATCAACCTCTATGGATTGGGACAGTTGTTTTGCAGTGGTTGGTTTGGAGAAAATACTTTGATTGGAGAATTTGGGCGTCTTTAGTACCTATTGTTGGAGGAATACTCCTCACTTCTGTTACTGAGCTTAGCTTCAACATGTTTGGATTTTTTGCTGCCTTATTTGGATGTTTGGCCACTTCAACAAAGACAATCCTTGCAGAATCTCTGCTGCATGGATATAAATTTGACAGGTAGAGCGGCAGTTGAGATATATATATATGTATATAGTCTTTTGAATCTTTGATATGTACCTCAAGCAATATGTGGTGTCAAAATCTTATTAGAGTAACATTCTTGGATCTATACTACTAGAAGTTAACTGTGTATTTGAATATAATTTGTAGTATTAAAATCATAACATGCTACTCTGATACTGAGAATGGATATATGAATGTCACCATGCATAGCAAACACTCTGTAAATGCAATGGCTATGACCAGAAATAGTACAGGTTGTGATCACTTGTTAAACTATTCAAAATCATTACAGAAACCTTTCTTTTTGTGGAGTTGCTTTGGAGGTGCAACATGCCATTAAAACAGCTTTTGTGAATGAATACAGGAATTAATTATATGAATTAGCAGAGAAGTCAGGAATTGGAAAATAGAATTGAAGTCTCTGAAACCTACTGGATTAGATTTGGGTGCTTCAAGAGCAATCTTAGGAAAACATTCTGGGATTTTTCTTTTGACAATGAGGTGTGTTAATGATAATGCTGATAGGCCTCTCATTTGGCTTGTTAAATTGAATCATATAAAGTCAATGAAGTAAAGATGAAAATTTTGAAAAGCTCTCATTTACTAGTGTATGAGTTTGTACTTCTGCTGCTTTTTTTTCTTTTCCGTTTTTTGGGTTGAGTGAGATACTAGAATTTGCAGTTTGAACTCTTTGGCCAGATTTTAGTGCCACACTATTCAATATGATTTCTTTTTCTTTTCATGATTTTTTGGTTGTACTTTTTAGCATAAACACAGTGTACTACATGGCACCGTTCGCAACCATGATCCTGGGAGTACCGGCAATGCTACTTGAAGGTAATGGGGTTGTAGACTGGTTTTACACTCACCAATCTGTCTGGTCTGCCCTTATCATCATTTTCAGCTCTGGAGTGCTCGCCTTCTGTCTTAACTTCTCCATCTTTTATGTGATTCATTCCACAACTGCAGTCACATTCAATGTTGCTGGAAACCTTAAGGTAAGACCAATTAAGAAAAGTTGATATCTATTGGCAATTCTAGATTACATGAACAGTTTCAAGATTTAAAATTACTGCATTAAATTTGTTTTCATTTTTATTGTGGTCCTGCAAATAATCCTCACATGCTTGTCATATCTTTATTTTGTATGTTCTTTTAAACATCCTCTCTGAGATGTTGCATGTATTTCTGAGTTATCTGCAATTTCTTTTGCTTTGTGTGCTATCATCAATTGTCTTGCTTTCATACTGCTGCTGTTTTTATTTTTCCAATAAACCATGTTTCTGAATATTTATAAGGGTAAATTACTATCAAGTCCCTGATTTTTTATGAAATTAACCAGTTCATCCTTATTTTAAAATTACTCAATTAAAACGTCTTTAAATTTTGTAAAATACAACTTTTTAGTCCTTCTATTAAAAAATCTATTAGTTGCCTTAAATTATTTATGCTATTTGGTCCCCTTTAATTTTAATTACATATATTATTTAGTTTCTACAATTTTAAATATTCATATTATTTAGCCCCTCTGACCAAAACTAGAATAGGTTGATTAACGGTGTATTTGACAAAATGACTAAAGAGTTTAATTTCACAATAAGAGCGTTTTAGTTGAGTGATTTTGAAATAGTGAAAAACTAGTGAATTTTCGAAAAATCCAGGGATCTCATAGTAATTCTCCCATATTATAATGCAGAAACCAATTAGTTCTATGACACAGGAACTGATTATGTCACTGTCCCTACGCTTCATAGTTCTGCATTGATTCTTTACAGGTTGCAGTTGCTGTCATGGTTTCATGGCTTATTTTCCGGAATCCAATTTCAGCTTTAAATGCCGTTGGATGTGGTATTACACTAGTGGGATGTACATTCTACGGGTATGTGAGGCACATGCTTTCCCAGCAGCCACCACCACCAGGAACTCCAAGAACTCCCCGGACTCCGAGGAATCGGATGGAATTGCTTCCCCTTGTAACTGATAAACTAGATGATAAAGTCTGATAACGAGATCATGTATGAGGTTCTTAGCTGTTGGCATAGGGGTAATACAAATATTAAAGAGGGGAAATTGGAAAACAGAAGTTCACTTTGTTGTGTGCACATCCATCATAAATTTTTAATATATTATTTTCTTTTCTTGGTTAGAAATAGAAACACTATTTCAATTATTTTTCTCAGTTATCTTCATAATTTTAGAAGTCATTTAACGTGCAAGGCTTTCATCATTCAAGTTTGCACGCTTGTGACCAAAACTCTGAAAAAGTTGCACATTACAGCAGCTTCCTACCAAAAGATGCATATGCTTTATGACCCATATTTCCTCTTCCCAAAATAATCATTCTCCTAATCAAAATTTTGCTAATTGATTTCAATTACTTATTTGTATTGAGCTCTTCTAATCGCATGTAGGGTTCTCTTTCACAGCCCAGAAGGAAAATCCCATGAAACATTCTCAAGATTAAATAGTAATTTTCTCAAAAACTAACTCAGAGAATGTATCTGCCATCACCTGATGCTCAGTGACTATTGGCTACAAAACTTAAAAAGAGAGAAATTGCCATGATATTTAATTGGTACGAAGGACGATATAGTTAGCATTAAGTAAGCTCACATTTTACAGAGACTGAGATTAGAATCTAATAATTATAATAACTCTTTTTATCTAAGTAAACGTGATGTTCGAACTAAGCCAAGAGCCAGAAGTTCTTCTTCCATCTGGTGCTGATAAGATAACCACCCACATTTTTGCTTTGCTTGCTCACTCCAATAGTCAGGCACTCTGCATTGTTAATACACTGCTCCACAAAATCCTCACTGCTGCTGCTTCCACAGAGGCTGCAGAAAAAATTCACCATTTATCCATTATCAATATCAGAGCAGTGAGAGATCAAAAGATTGGCAATAATTTATGTGGGATGCCTTGATTTGGAGTATTGGACTCACCAACTGGTAAGGGGAGAGGGTCTTTTGTGGCCTACTACTAGAACAGAAACATCTAGCTTCTTCACTTGGTTCATCACTGTGGCCAGCCTTGGCCCATGGATTACTAGTGCTTCCACTTCCACCTGAATTGTAAACCCATTAGATTCATGAATGCAAGTGACAAAGCTTTGACATGTTTCTTAGATATAATGATAATAACGGTAAACAGAGATGTATTTGGAAACAAGAAGTGAAAAATGAAAGACAAACTGATGAGTGCTGAAAATTGTTCCCCCTTCCCCTCATTGCAGAACAGAAATGATTTAAAAGTACAAAGGTAACAAAGAAAAAGCGGAACCAAGGATGACTGAAAATAACCTTGCATAAAAACAAATTAAAATTCCCTCTCAAAGCAAGCACTAACAGGGAAAGAAGAAAACTGAGGAAGACCAAGAAGGATCCAGCAAATAATACTACGAGAAAATACAGAGTCAAGAGACATGGGATCCATAACATATATTAAGAAAAATCACTGCTAATGCAGAAGGGGTGGCTCAGGATCCATCAATGGACTGTGGTAGCTCTCTGTTTCTTGATCTATAGAACCCAAGACTAGAAATGGCAAAGAAAGTGTATATATATACATATACCTGAGGTTTACAAGCTTTGCAAAGAGAGCCAAGAGAATTAGCAAGATGAGGAGAAGAAGAATCAGCACCAGAAGGGATAATGTGAAGCAGAGTGAGCAAATCACCCTTGTTAGCTGCATGAGTGAGTGCCCATATCATTGCATGCCTGGAGTGAGACGTGTAATCCACCACCACCATCACTCTCTTTCTCATACCCAACCCACCATTGTTAAGCTCCTCCATTTGCTGAAAACTCGTCTCGCAACCCCAGTTGAAACCAGTTTCAGCAGTGCTGTGCTTGGATTGGTTATTGCAACCCCACCTCTTAGATGTTGATATCCAATCTTCCCTGCCACTTAGCTGCCTGGAGAATGAGCCTGAGCTTGCCATTTTCTTTCACTAATGTGTCTTTATAGAGAGAAAGCTGCCAGTATAATAACAATACAATAGCAGAAATGGACAAGCATAGCAAGAATTACTCTATATATATCTTAACAAAAATAATTATTTTGTCCTTAATTTGTCAAATAAATTTATATATTTATATATTTTTCTCTTTCCGTATAAAAAAGTTAATCACTTGTTTTAGTTTTGAATTTTTATCTGTAATTTTAATTATTTATATTATTTAATATCTCTAAACAACATTAAAACAAATTAATTAACTTTTTTTTAATTAAAAGAGTAAAGCATTTTATTTTATAAAAATATAAAAAATATTTTAAATATATTTTGAAAGATAAATATTAAATAATATTAATCAAAACATTCGAAATTACTTGTTAAAGAAAAAATATTTTAAATATAAAATAGAAAGAAAATTACTAGTTAATCTTATACTTTAATGAAACTAATTATTTTGATTCTCTATTGTCAAGAATATATTAATCAGTTAGTTTCTATCTTTTTAAAATTTTAATTAATCGTCATTCCTATGAACTGAATAAAATAAAATTATAATTTTAAAATTATAAGATCTAAAAAGTTATGATTAGTTTTTGAAGAAATATATTTTGAAGAAAAAATAAAATTATTAAATCTGGCTATAAAATAATATATTTTATTGTATTTTTTTTAGTTTTAAAGTAATATATTTTGAAAAAATATTTTGAAGAAAAAATAAAATTATTAGTTTTAATGACATGAAAAAATATTAAATCTGGCTATAAAATAAGAAAGGGTGATGATGTAATTTTTTTAATGTTTTGGGCAGGTTAAAGTCACGGGTTTCCCTGGTTAAGTGTGGGAGTGGCTTCATATGGCACAGTGAGTGAGAGAGAGCTATTTCCTAGTCAGTTTCTGAATGAATTATGATGATGAAACAAAGGATTCTTTGTACTACAAATTGTCAGATTCTTATGTACAATTTTTTTCTTAAAAAAAAAAAAAATCATCATCCATAGAGATAATGTATCATGTGTTTCGTGGGTTGTCGGTTATGAATAAAAAAAAATTATTATTAATTTTTCAATTTTAAAAATATTTTTTATATTTTAAAAATTCAATATCTGCAATAATTTGGAGGTACAACCTCATGACACAGTTAACCAGAAAATTACCAATATACCCATTCTTTATATTAAATTAACAATTTAATAATGTGCTTAGTGCTAAATAAATCTTAATTTGATATAGAATGGTGATAGTCATATGGTCATCATAATTTTTTAAAAACTGTGTTGTTGTCCTTTTGGTGATGATTACTATGCAACTGTATTCACCATCCCCATAGAAAATAAATTGGAAGAGTTCCTTGTGCAACAACTGAAGATGGTAAACTAAGAGATGAGATGACATATAATAGAGACGAATTAGCATTCAGCACCTGCTTTCTTTCATCTCGTGGACACAGGAATTTTCTACTTTTTTCACATAATTTTGGTATATTATATTTGTGCCAAATCTTTCTTAAATGTATACTTTATTCCCAAAATTCTTATTTAAGTTCATGTTGATAGAGAGGACAGTGAGTCTCTCTTGCCCATAATAGCGCCTTTCCATTTGTAGTTTCTCTATGAGGTAATCCGCTTAGATGGAAGGTGGCTTCATCTGTTGAGGATCAAAAGTGAAATAATTTAAAATTCAGTTCAGTTTAATTTTAATTTTTATATCATATCAGTTTGATTTAGAATAAAATATTTAGTAAAACCTACTCAAATTGTATTAATATAATATCAAGGAATATAATAACACATATCCTATTTAGGTCAGTGGTAATTATTGTTTAAGAGAAAAATTGAGTTCTGAATTGAACTTTACATTTCTTATTTTATTATTTTTTAACTTTAATCTTATGAATCTCAGCCGTCAATTTTCAAACTATATATTCATTTTTTCTAATTATAAACTCTAACTCGTGCTTTACTCATTCAGTTGTCCTCTCTTCTTCCCTCTTCTCTTCATCACGACTTGCACAGCAACAACAATAAATATGCACCGCCGCACCATCGCACAGCAACATCATCCCACCATCTCGCATCAACAATTCCCTCCCATCCCGCAGCATCATATTTTATGTTACTTTGTTATTTAAAATTGAATTTTTTTTTTCAATTTATAATATAAATTTAGATTGAAATTATATATATTGAAGAAAAAAAAAACTAAAA
Organism: Manihot esculenta; assembly: GCF_001659605.2. Taxonomy (NCBI): domain Eukaryota; kingdom Viridiplantae; phylum Streptophyta; class Magnoliopsida; order Malpighiales; family Euphorbiaceae; genus Manihot; species Manihot esculenta. The sequence goes on along the minus strand of NC_035162.2, from coordinate 12,769,327 downwards.
TAAAACAATTTATTTCGATGCTGTTGAATTTAACTGCATATCAAAGTCCAGTTCGGTTTTTATCATTAATTAAAATTCAATTTTCAATTTTTCCAAAACCGGACAGTGAAGCATCCCCAGGTTGAAAAGAGCTACTAGCTTCTTTACTTAAAAATCTCCCCTGGCCTGGTTTATTCTCTTGAATGAACACCTACTTTTTTTTCTTTTTGAAAATTAAAAGTATTCATTTACATTGATTTGAAAGAAATGCATCATATTGGCTCTAAAAATAGAATATGAGAATCCATCATCCTTGGAGAGCCATCATGAAATGACATGTAGAAAGCATTTCCAGTAACCTTCTTCACTATATAATTTGTAATTACATGCCCCTTATTTAAATAATACCAAGCAATCAATATCTACTATACAATGACTACAGGGATGAAATCATGAATTCCAGATACCTACCACTATGATCTGTGTTTTGCTTCAAGCTTTCGTTTTGGCATGACCAAAGGTTGGGCCATGTCCAGCAACGCAAATGAAAATTACTAGAAACTATGCTTCCTTTCCTACAAGCCTATGACTAAAATCTAGTTAGCTAAAATGTTAATATGTTTACCCTGTCAGTTATCTTTCATGGAAAGTTCATATCCTTCTATCTAATATTTGGTTTCTAATGACTGGGGCGAAATCTTCCCATGCATGCTAGATTGGCCCAACAATGAAATTTCTTCAGGTGATAGCATTAGTGAGCCAGTACTCAAGTAATTCCGAGCAGCTCGTCCCCTGCAAAAGGAATGCCACATCTCGATTAACTGGGAGCATTTGCCAAGATTAAATCTAGAAGGTTCCACGTTACAGTAATTATAGCACTAGCATACATCACCTACTACTTACCTCCGTCTTCTAGTTTTACTGTCGCCTTCAGATAAACGAGAAGATTCTGATCTTGAAATGCAGGCCAGAGAAGAACGATATTCGTACAGTGCATCACCTTTCATTGTCATATATGCTCGGGAAGGAACTACTGACTGGATTATGTTGATAGACTGCGACTTCTGCTCACTACATGCATATAACCAAAAAAGAGCTTAGAATGGTAGTCAATTTAGATGTGCCTCAAAAAATAGGAAGGTCAATGGCCAATTTGGAACTGCCTTTAAAACTGTTCTCCAAAAATGCACCCTTCTGGATCCTTTTCAAGGAGCAGTTAGAAATGGCTTTTAATTTGTTTGAGTTTATGTGCAAAACTTCAAATTGCATATGATACAAATAGTTACTCCCCCATCCCATAATTTTTCAACACTTTGTTTTTTCACACATACTAAGAAAAACAATCCTTTTTTTATTAATTTTCCAATTATACCCATTTTAAATATTAACTTTTATTAAATACTAAGAGATATTTTGAATATTCAATTGGAAAAATAAATAACATTTAATGAGATGTTTGGAAATAGTATAAAATTAAATAGGGTTATAATAATTAATTTATACGTTACTATAATGTAAGAAAGAAAAGTAAACAATGATTTTGAAACAATAAAAAAAAATGAAAAATAGACAAAAATTATGAGACGGAGAGAGTAATGTGTTTCTCAACAACAACAACTCCAGAAAGAAAGTTGATTTTCCATTTAAAACTGAAAAGTTTCTGCTTCAGAATGTCGCATTGTCCACGTAATTACCTCATGAACCCCCATCAATAAACACACTCCGGCTGTTTGAAATCAAAGATTTTGCAAGAATTCAACCTTATTGATTTCATTTTTACTAATTCTCTTGTTTAGAATGGAAAAGAATTCAACTTTTTTTAATTTAAAAAAATTAAAAGGAATTAAAAATCACACATAATTTCGTAAGAATTCATTTGAATTATTTTTCTTAAAAATGAATAGTTCCAAATGAAGTGAATAAGAAATACTTTGTGATGTAGATTTATGCAAGTAGAAACTAACTTTGCATGCTGCAATATCAGTATAAAGATGATGTCAAGTGTGAGCATGACCAGAAGCAAGAGGATAATCCTTGTACCTATTTGATGAACCATTCTCAAGCAAGGTCATCTCCGCACCCAGCCCAACATGTAAGTTCTTAGCATTAACATTTTGTCCAAGTGAGTTGCTGACTTTCATCTTTGTAGTGGCAGACAGCACCTCCCATGTCAAACCTCCATTGTTTCTGTAGCCCATATTTAACCCTGCAGCAACAATGTCTTTGGCATATGTACAAAATCCATGCTGCACAATTGTTGATGCCATCTGCAACTGCTCATTGCCCCAGCTAAATGCTTCTGATTCCTCGGAAAAAACCATTGGCAATCCCAAGGAGTCCTGCAAAAATTGATTGATATGTACTAAACATGTAGAAAAGAATAAACAGTTCAATAGTCAAGCTAATACTTACAAGTGATTGGCACTTAGTCTGCAATACTTCGGCTTCTGAAATTAGATTGCTCATCCCACAAGCAAGTTTCATGATTCCAGAACAATATTTGTGTTCTGCAGCTGCTAAATGTCTCAGGTCTGCACGACGATCACGAAGTTTTCTCCATGACTCTTGTACTGTATCAATCACATCAGAGGACCCACGTTTCTGGTGCTGATTGAATTTCCTACTGAAGTCCATACAGCTACACTCGTCCATCAGCTGATGTTCTCTTGTGATGGATTCCGTGAGATCATTTTGAGAATCTTCCACCTCTTCATGTGATGATACTGCAGTCATATCACAAGTACCTCCTAACACGTCAGAATCTTTACACAATTTGGGCATAGGTTCATCAAAATTCTTGGCATCCACTGACAATATGTTTTGTCTGAATTCGTTGCTTACTGAAGTTTCTTCTATAATTTCTGCCTGGCCCATTTGTCCACAAGACACCCTACCAAATATTCTTGTTCCATCATCAATTTCAGTTTCAGGAACATAAGATGATTCCGGCACACAAGATACATCAACCGATATGCATGTGTCTTTTACATCTAAGTGAACTGCTGTTTCTGAACATAGATAAAGGTTTTCTTCCAGCTTTTCTGACTCAGAATAAAATTGCAGGTCAGTTGATGGGCTGAAGCCTATTTGGAAGTTTGGATGATGAGGGGCAAATCCACCATTTTCAAGGAAAAACCCATTACTAATATCCTTTTCAAGACTTGTTGGCACTCTATCATCTTCAGAGTCAGAAGACATCGCCACAAGTTTTCTTTTACTGTTTTTCCGAGAGGATGGAAATGGGCTGTTTGAGGAATCCAAAAAATCACATGCAAGATTGAAAGGAGGGATGAAGTCAATGGGATCATGATCAAAGCTATTATTGCTTAACATTACTTTCTTCTTGGCCTTGATACTATCTGTTTCACAAATATGCTTCTCCATATGGTTATGCATATCTTTATCATCTGTAATAACTACTGTGGAGACACCATTTTCTTCCATCATGCATAATGACATTGTGATCTCCTTCTCAACTAGCTCAGACAACTGAGAAGGGAAATCCCAGGGGATCATCTTTGGCAATATTTGATAGACATCTTCAAGATCAAATGGCAGTCGACTGAAAAGTCTCCTCACTTCATTACCTGTGCAGAAAAAGAAAAGATTTTGGGAATTCTTTCTCTTGCTTTGATACAAGGTACAGTGTTGAATGGGACTAGAGGCACAAATCAATCAAAGCTTCAGAATAAAAGAATGCATGTCACAGAGATTCTGAATCTATACATAAGAAACAGTCAATTCTCGGAAATTTACATAAACCACCAAATGCTGCATCATGGTATGGAAATAGTGTCCTTTCTCCATGGTTTCTACAATTTTCTAGGCAGAAATTTAATAACAGATTCCTTCAAGTAAAGTTTCAGATTTAAATAACCTTACTCTGCTGAAAACAACCAACTCCCTTTAACTGTTTCTTCAACCATATTCCGCATATTAGATCATCTTTTGACCATCAGTGATAGGATGAGTGAATTTGGCAACCAAAGTGCATTCATAATGTAGTCCTTATCATGATTTTCAACTGCCCAACCAAGTAAAAACAATTGGCTTTTGCTCAAAATTATTTGCACAACTGTAAATTGGCTTGTAAAAATTCCAAGAGAAATGGTAATGCCATTAGGTTTTCTTCCCTTCTAAACTTTATACAAGTTTTAGACCGCCACAGTAAGAGAACAATTTAGAGGACATCAAAAGATCCACATATCCAAACAACAAGCACTTATATAGCGCATGTAAGTTAGCAGGATTAACCTTTAATGAATTGTTCACCCTGACACCAGAACTGTAGATGCATAATGATTTTCCTGATATCTCGCTGACAAAATTTAATTAATTGCTCTACTTGGTGAGGTTGAACATCAGCATTCTCTGCAGAACAAACCTTGCCAAAAATAAAAGAATAAATTTAAGGCAATACAACATCTAATTATGAATAGCAGAATGAACTGGAAGCACATACCATGCACAGATGCTGAAAAAGCTCCTTCTCTAATGGCATTTTAAAACACAATTCTAGCCTATCCAAACTGTCAGGGAGAACAGTTTTGTCACCTGCTAGTTAGCAAACAGTTAGCAACAAGAAATGAGATAAGTCAGTGCATACAAAATGTCAAGTGGCAATGAAACAATTCAACCAGTAAACCCTCTTACTATTTGTGGTCAGTATCACAGGCCACTTTACTTTATCAGAAATTTGTTGTATTGCAGTAAGAAAACCACGATCTTCAGCAAAGATAACATCCACATCCTCAAACAGAATCAAGAGTTTAAGTGGACCTTGACTACAGGGAACTGAACTGTCCTTGTAAACAAACTGCTCAGATGTTTCAGTAGCTTCATGAGAAATATCCTCATCTGCTATTGGTATCACTTCAATCACTTTGCCATCAATCTCTTGCACTACTGCAGGGGGCTTTATAGTGTCCATGGTCTGAAATTCTAAAGGACTTTCCTGTGACCTGGAAGAAATGCTCCCTGTATATTAGATAGATGAATATACTCGAAATGATTGTTCATTTTATAAGCTTTACTGGTTACATAACCGTGAGCTAAAAAAAAAGAGAGAAAATTCCATGCATTGCGGCTGAAAAAGTGAATTTAAATTAACAAACCATTGAAGGAGTTGAGAGTCTAAAGTGGATTGCGAATCTAACACACCAAATCTTTCCTTCACAGCAGCTCCATTTCGACACTCTGAGGTATTGAACTGGGGTAGGACAAAAATGGTGAAACATTTAGCTTTTCATAGGCCATTGTGACAGTATTATAATCTATAACTCCAAAATGAAAATTTAAATGCATAAACATAACAGTCAAAAGATGATATTTACTGGGAACCAATCCAGTAGCATACAGAAAAAACAAAACGATGATATACTGGAAAACTGTAAAATATAATTGAGCTACAGTATTATAATTTTAAGTAGCACCTCCAGAACTCTGAACCCTTGTTCCTTAGCGCAAGCATAGATAGCTGCTGACTTCCCACTCTGCAGTAAGAGAAATAAATTTTCGCTACTATTAATTTATAACCCAGATATGCAGAACTAAAAATAAACAATTTCTGCAAAACTAGAAAAAGTATGATAAATACCAATAACAATGGATCTTGATGAGAATTCACAGAAAAAAAAAAACAAGAAGCAAACACATAATGCAGTAAACAAGTATAGCTATTGTTACCCCGACTGGTCCGGTAATTAAGAGAACATTCTTAAAGTTGGCATCTTCACCAGCGTTTCCAGAATCAGAATCACTTTGGGAACAGTTATAATCAGGATCTTGCATATAACATTCATCAGCAACAGAGGATGCTTTGCTAGCTTCATAACCTCTTTGATGCCAAGTGCAAAGCCATTCGTTCAAAAATTTTACTGAATCATGATTACCACATATCTGCAGGAAAATTTTGGAACATAGGGTTTCAGGAAGGAAAAGATAATATCAAAGACAAACGATAACATGCTAAAGAGGTGTGTATGAAAATCCTCTGACCTCCATGGCCTTCTTGGGCTGGTACTTAAATGTCCACAATCTGTTATCAAGCTGATTAGCACAACCAGGGTGAGATGATACCCTATAACAAAGCAATGCTTTTATTTTAGATGCATCACACACTTTCAACAGAAAGTACCAATAGTTCTAGCAAAAGAAAGAGATAAGCTGCAATAAAATAATGAGCAAGAGGTCATGCATAAAAGATAAAATCTAGGCAATATGCTGGGCGCTGGTTTGTGGTGATATGAAACAGATATTTAACAATTCACATTAGCAAGAAGATTACTTAACAGAACAAAGCTACCATATTTTATTTAAACCTGAAGTACGGCTGGAGATTCATGTCTCTTTATAGAACTTAGGTTCTCATGCTGATACAGTCCAAGTTGATGCAGTATAAGGTAACAAGTGTGTGAGTTCAAATCCTTTGAGTAACCTTGAAAAGTTCAAGAATATGAATTTTCATTTACAGCAAAAAAGCACTGTTTCATCAATTACGATGAAGTGATAAAAGGATTATATTATAAAAGCAGTATACTTGTTGATATGATATGACAAACCCTAAGCATTAGTTATGTAGTTATACATTCACATACAGAACACTCATGTAAAATGAAATTGGAGTACAAGAACATGTATGGTTGCCAAAAGAAATTCAATACAAAACCCCACCTTTCTTCCAGATTTTTGGTTTGGTGCTCAGCATCTGATTTTCTTGCACAACCAGAAAGCAGACCAACTTCATTGACCTGATGGTTCTGCCAAAAAATACATTTATAATCTAAAAAATCAGCATGTGCAGTGTTGTGTTGCACAACAGCAATCCAAAAGGCAGTATAATTGTTAAGAGTTACAATCGAAGTTGAAAGGAAAAAGAACCAATCATCAGGACTAAGCATTGCATACATACTATTTCAGTATCCTTAATCTGCTGATAGCATTCCACCCATGCACCACATGACATGGCTGTTGCTGATGCTTCATACAAAACTTCTTGCTGAGGAAGACATTCATCCGGAGGTTTATTATCTTGAAAATGTGAACCAGTGAGATGCAACACACTTGGAAACTCATCAAATGATAATGACTTGACAGTACATTCAAAAATTGAAGAGAATGAGCCTTCGGGAGTAAAACTGCTATTGGTAAAGAATTTCTCACAAAATTTCCAATCTCTCCAATCAAGAGACACAGCATCATCCTACATAGCAGGAGTTAATTTCACCATATGAGAGTTAAAAGAGAACATAAACGGCAATATCTAACATAACCGATTTGGGAGTGACTGCATTAATCTTTCACCAACGCAGGGGCAGGCATATAATCATTGCTGGAACACTGAATTTTTTTTTTAAATTGAACTGATGATGCATACCTGTTCTCTTTCAAATACATGAATAGGACCAACAGTAATGCTTTTAGATTTTATCTGGATATCTGTCTTCTGGCCTATCTTACTCGTGTTCCGAGACAAGAAAAAAGGGTGTATTTGTTTTCCACCAAACACTCTTGAATTTTCCTAATAAAAATATTAAAATAAAGATGAATGCTGCGACAGAACAAATCTTATTAAATGTTATGGAAGCATAATAACTTAAAGGCTTAATGGCTCCACAGCAACTTTCATGCAATTGAAATTCCAAAAATATCAAATGCCCCAATATGAAGGGGAGATAAGTTAGTGGTGAAATGAGTGAGAATAGAAAGTAGGAGACCTAAACTGACATGGAGGAAAGCAGTATCAAAATATCTACAATTTTTTGACATTGATGCAAATTTTTTTCTAACAAGATTTGATAGGCAAAAATTAATTCATAAGCCTACCCCCAGCTAGTTTGAGATTAAGGCTTAGTTATTATTGAAATTCCAAAAGCAAAGAAGCTTCATGTAGTGGATCATTTTCACCACCACTCAGCATAGAGTACTGCTACATGCTTATTCATTGGACAAATATTCAGGAAAGAATAATTAAAAATAACAACAATGCAAAAATGAGAGCAGCATATTGTTAAAAAGAAATATACAAAAGCAAATTCACTAACCTCAGCCACCATTTTTGCCTCTAATCTCAGATTAGGGATTTGTAGCAATGCGTCACTGTTCTCTGTCAAATAATCTGCAATTTTCCCAACACTTGTCCCATTCTTTTTAGGTGTGGCACTCTTTCTACCTGCAGCATTTATGGATGAACGCTTTGACTTTTTAGGTGTAGCATCCTTTTCTGGCGTTGCTTCTGCAGATGACACCGCCTTTGCCTGTTCCATAAAGCGCAGATAAACAATGCAACCAACATTGACCGAAAAACCAAGATTGAGACCAGTGGGCTATTTTTCTAAATTTAGCAAAAAACAAATTAAAAAAATTACAGGAGACTTTTCTTCACTGCATCGCGAATTGTGTTATGCACCGTGCATTTAAATCAAAACGAATTGAGTCATGCTAATTGAGATAAGTTATGGTAATAATTCTCCCTAGCTTCCCAAAATTTTAAACTTTCTCAATTTACAAAGAGAATACTCGGTCAAAAACAAACAAAAGTTCTACTACACTACAACATGCCACATGCATTGCAATTATTCTCGCGCTGATCAATCAAAAATCAACAATTTGAGTATCTTCAGGGAATAAGCCAAAGCAATTTTACCTTCCTTGAAACTTTAGGAGTTTTAGTTTTGGGACTCTCTTTTCGCTTCCGCGTTCTTTTCTTCTTGCCTCGACTCCCACTGCACTCCTCGTCATCACCATCCTTAACCTCGTCATTGCATTCTTTATCGTCCTTTTGGTCACCTGGAGTTTCCACTGCTGGAGATTTATGCCGTAACAGAGTGGACTGAACCAGACGGCGGCGAACTCTACTGCTCTCCTGCTGCTGAATCTCTTCCGCAGCAGTGGCTACCGCCGTCGGCGCTTCTCCGTCAGCCGATTTATCCATAAAATTATGTTAATTTAGTAAATTAGGGTAGAAAATTAGGGTGCTGATGAATTGGGGATTTTTAAAGTGAGAGAGCTAGGGTGCAAAAGGAACGTGGACAGGAGATAGAATGTTGGAGGGAATGGAATTCTTTTCCCGCCTTAAAAGAGGACGTCCCTAGATCCGCGATCGTTACTAAGCTGTTTCTTTTTCAAATTTACTTTTTCAAGTTGATAAAATTAATTAATGAATTTTAATTAATATATCATTTATACAATAAAAAATATTTTTTTTAAATTTCTTTCTATTGTAAAATAAGTAAAAATCTTTACTCTTTTTTTTTTTCAACAAAACTTGTATACAAACAACTACTAACATATATTGAGAATGAGTAATTTCTGTGGGCAATAAGTTTCTTTTATTTAATTAATTTTATAATATATGGGACTCCATTAATTTTTTATATAAAAATACAAAAAAAATATAATTTTTTTATCCAAATTGATCACAACCCACAAAAAAATTTGAATTCAAAACTATAATTATTTGAGATATGATTTAAATATCTTAAATTAAATCTCATTTAATTGAAATTTTTTTAATCATGTTTAATTGGTAATTTAAATTTATGATTTTTAATAATTTTTTTAGGTATTGATGTTGTTTTTGTGTTTACAAGTTGTTGGAGTGCCTAGAGCTCATAGTTGGGTCTAGGTTGATTACTATTTGATTTTGATTAAAAAAATATGGATTGAATCAATTTAATTTAGTAATTAAATTTATTATGAAATTAAGTTAATTTGGTTTTATTTGTTAACAAATTTCAATATAATCAATTTGGTATAATCTTGAAAGAAAAATTTTAACTGAAATTAAACTGAATTAAATGGCAGTTTTTTAATGATTATCTTAATTAACAATTATTTTACAGGTCTCATGAAAAATATATACAATTTTAAAAATATTTAATATATTTAAAGTAATAAATTTACTTAATTTTATTTTTTTATTTTTTGAATAAAAACGTAAATTTCATTAAGATTCAATAACGATAAATTTATAAATACAATTAGGATATGAGAAAAAAATCTCAATTAAGTCCGAAATATCATGGTTAGCTCGAACAAGCGCATGAGATACACCATTAGCAGACCTACAAACAAAGTTAATAAAAATATAAATCATCTCCGAAATAATAGAGTTACAATAAAAAATAAGACTATCAAATAATGACAAATCCTGATAATTAGGATCAGCTATAACTCAAATAAAAAGTTGAGCTTCTAACTCTACAATAACTGTGAACCAACCACTATCCTTGAATCCGTTTAAAACTTCCCTAAAAGTCATGCTCTCAGCCATAAAAGTATCAAAATTACCAAAAATTCATTGTTGACGTGCTGCAATAAACTCATCATTTCATCCCCTTAAAACACAATCCATTCCCATAGCCTAATGTAGAAATAATGCATTATCAACATTTAGCTTAAAACTTTCAATAGGTGGCTTTTTCCATTGGACACAAACCGAAGTATTAACAACCAACTCCCTGTAACTTCTAGCCGCTTCCCAATCTTAAATAAGAGACTTTGCACGCCTAATCACAATATGAAGTGGACACCTTTTATGCTTCCATACCACAACATTTATGTTCTCCCATAAAATCCAAACTACCATAACCACCATGTGTAAAGTAGAAACATAAACTGAATTGCATACCCGAACAAACCAATCACTAAACGACTGCATGTGGGGGAAAAGCCAATCAGATTCAGTCATCATCCAACAATTACGAGTAAAAAGACAAGTAACTAGAGTATATATTATCGTCTCACTTTGACTAGAGCAAACAGGATAAGACTCATTGACTTTAACATTCCTACGAATTAAATTAACTAAGCATGGAATAACATTAAGGCAAGCTCGCCATACTAGATTCAAAACCTTCGGTGGAGCCCGAATACGCCTGAGTTTTTTTCACATTAATCTAACTGCAACTGAGCAACTCAAGTGAATAGTCTATTTCAAGAATCTATAAGTGTAACGACCCGGAAATCCGACCCGTTACCGGCGCTAGGATCCAGATCGGCTTAAGGCCGCCGGGACCCGTAGCAAGCCTACATACCTCCTGCAAACCTGTGGAATCCCATACATAACAACATATACATGATCTGTAAAAAATTTTCTTTTCTCTTATCCAAGCAAAACCTGTGCATGCACAAAATCATACATAAACCCCACACTGGAGTCCTCATCAAATACTCCAATGGGGTATCATCATCATACATATCAGCTTGGATAATCATGGTCATTAACATCATTACTCATTAAACACTCTGTACATAATGGGGATTCACACACCTCTAGGTCAAGCACTACTATAATCCTCAATACATCATCAAATCATTCATTACATTACATGGTCATAAATACTTATTACATCATGTTCATGTCCACTACTATCTATTACAACATACATGACTGAACTTCACTCTAGCCGACTTCCTGATCTATCCTGTACCTGCAACTCTGGGGATAAAGGGAGTGGGGTGAGCTACTAGAGCCCAGTGAGCAGAATAATAAAACATCAATTTAAATCATGCTTTCATGTATGCGCCATAACACAAACATTTCACAACAAGGATGAACTTGTCACCATTTAGCCCCTATCTTTCTTACTTCAACATGCCGGGGGCGTAGAGCCGTAGCAGGCACACCCGGACTTCCATAATCTGTCATAGTGCCAGGGGCGTAGAGCCGTAGCAGGCACACCTGGACTCACATAGGCTATCATGACATACAAGGGCTAATGGATCATTCAACATTCATCCACATCAACAACAAAGTATGCAATGCAACATATTCGTGAATTCTAATGCAAACAACCTAATATATCTCATGGCATTCATGATGCGTGAATCATGCTAAAACATTTCATTAATTTGCTTTAAACTTAAAGTTTATTCCACTCACCTCTGGCTAGCTCTGAAGAGACTCTGAAGCAGCTGGCTCACTGCTGGGGGTCTCGGTTCCTCGGGTCCGAACCTACACAGGTGGACTCAAATGAGGGACCAAACATACATGAACATGACTCCAAAATACTCCCCAAAAACCCCCTAAAACATCCTGAAAACATCACATGAAAACATGCAAGAAATGGCTGAACAGGGCACTTTCGGCGGCAGGTTCGGCGGCCGAAAGTCCCTCCAGAGACGAAAGTCAGGCAGGTTCGGCGGCACCTTCGGCGGCCGAAAGTGCCAGACAGAGACGAAAGTCTCTTTTCGGGGGCACCTTCGGCAGCCGAATGCTGCCTCCACAAGAGGGGTTCGGCGGCCGAAACTTCCTTCGGCTGCCGAACCTGGTTTCTGCCAAACGGGCAGAAACTTGGTTCAAATGAACCTCCTGCCTCCCAAAACCATAAATCATGCATAAACTTGATCTACAACATGCATACCTCACATACATCACACCTAGGGGTCTCAAACTATCAAATACCCCATCTACAACACTTCCAACAACACATAAACAAGCTACATTGTTCATCAAAGCATCAAAACACATAAACTCAACATATACCCTAACATGCACTTCTACCCATAGATCTTGCATAAAACTTAGTTAAAACACATAAGGAGCTTAAGATCGGCTCTTACCTCTTGAAGATCGAGAGAGAGACGACCCAAACTTGGAGATTCACGAAAATGAGCTCCTGAGTTTCCAAAGCTCCAAAACTTGGTTTAAATGTTCAAAACTTGCAAGGTGAGTTTAAAACTCAAGAAAAATGGAAGAGATTTGGAGGAAGAACACAAGATTTGCTAAGGGAAGGTCGGAAGCTTGCTGTGGCCGAAAATGGGAGAAAACCTCGCCCATTTCGGCTAAGGGTCCCTTTTATAGTGGCTGGCCAGGCCACGTTCGGGGGCCGAAAGTGCCTCCGCATGCATGCAAGGTTCGGCGGCCGAACTTGACTTTCGGCGGCCGAACCTGGACTTCCCTCACTCATGCTTTCGGGGGCCTAACGTGCCTCCAAAACGCATGCATGTTCGGCGGCCGAACTTGACTTTCGGCGGCCGAACCTGGGTTTCCCTCCAAAGACTTTTCATGCAAAAACTCATTTAATTTCTTACTTAAAAACATGAAATACATGAAAACATTTCATAAAATCATAGTTTTACCCTTCTAGAGGTTTCCGACATCCGAGGTCCCACCGGACGGTAGGGATTCCGACACCGGAGTCTAGCCGGGTATTACATTCTCCCCCCCTTAAGAACATTCGTCCCCGAATGTTCCTCAACAACATACAAAGCATGGCATCAATCATAACATACAACATAGCATATAATATATCATACATGCAACACATAGAACAACTAACACTCACCTCAAAACAGATGGGGGTATTGCTGGAGCATAGACTCCCGTGTCTCCCAGGTACATTCTTCAATATTGTGGTGGTTCCAAAAGACTTTCACCATCGGGATTTCCTTGTTCCTCAGCTTTCTGATCTGAGTGTCTAGGATCCGCACTGGCTGTTCTACATAGGTGAGATCCTCTTGGATCTCTACATCAGGCTCACTGAGAACCTTGCTCGGATCTGACACGTACTTCCGTAACAGAGAAACATGGAAAACCGGATGGATTCTCTCCATCGAAGCGGGCAAATCTAGCTTGTACGACACATTACCGACCCTCTGAAGCACCTCAAAAGGACCGATGTACCGTGGAGCTAACTTACCCTTCTTCCCGAACCGAACCACTCCTTTCATAGGAGACACCTTGAGCAAAACCAAATCCCCCTCCTGGAACTCTAGCTGTCTTCTGCGGACATCTGCATAACTCTTCTGCCGACTAGCAGCAGTCTTGATCCTCTCTCTGATTATGGGTACCACCCTGCTGGTAAGCTCTACTAACTCCGGACCCGCAAGAGTCCTCTCTCCTACTTCCTCCCAGCAGATAGGTGATCTGCACTTCCTCCCATATAAAGCTTCATATGGAGCCATCCCTATGCTAGCATGATAGCTGTTATTGTAGGCAAACTCCACCAAAGGTAGATGCTGCCTCCAAGAACCGCTAAAATCTAGCACACACATTCTGAGCATATCCTCTATTGTCTGGATGGTCCTCTCAGACTGTCCATCTGTCTGTGGGTGGAAGGCAGTACTGAAGTCTAATCTGGTACCCATAGCGTTCTGCAGACTCCGCCAAAACCTGGAGGTGAACTGGGGCCCTCTATCTGACACTATAGATACCGGGACCCCATGCAGTCTGACAATCTCATCTACGTACACCTGCGCCAACTTGTCCACAGAGTAACCACTCCTGACAGGGATGAAGTGAGCAGATTTGGTTAGTCTGTCCACAATCACCCATATGGAGTCCAATCTGTTGGACGTCGCCGGTAACCCCACTACGAAGTCCATAGCTATATTCTCCCATTTCCACTCTGGAATCGGTAGTGGATTCAACATTCCAGCCGGCTTCTGATGCTCTAGTTTCACCCTCTGACACACATCGCAGGCTGACACGAACAGTGCCACGTCCTTCTTCATAGCTGGCCACCAATACACTCTCTTCAGATCCTGATACATCTTGGTGGCTCCAGGGTGAACACTATATCTGGTATTATGGGCTTCCCCCATAATATCTCCCTTCAGACCAATGTCATCTGGCACACATAATCTGTTCCCGTAGCGGAGGATCCCCTTATCATCAAACTTGAACTCATTACTCTGGCCTGACTGAACCGTTCTGGCTATCCTGACCAACTCTGGGTCCTCATGCTGTTTCTGAGCTACCTGCTCCAGAAACACGGGTGTCACTCTCATCTGAGCCACTAAGGCACCTGTGCCAGACAACTCCAACTGTAATCCCTCACTCATAAGTCTGTGGAACTCCTTCACCACCGGCCTCCTCTCTGCTGAAATGTGGGATAGACTGCCGAGTGATTTCCGGCTTAGGGCGTCTGCCACAACATTCGCCTTACCCGGATGGTACTGAATCTTGCAATCATAGTCACTCAACAGCTCTACCCATCTCCTCTGCCTCAAATTCAAATCGCTCTGACTCAAGATGTGCTGCAGGCTCTTATGATCTGTGAAGATCTCACATTTTACCCCATAGAGGTAATGCCTCCACATCTTGAGTGCAAAGATGACTGCTGCCATCTCAAGATCGTGTGTGGGGTAATTCAGCTCATGCTTCTTCAGCTGCCTAGAAGCATAAGCGATCACCCTCTCATTCTGCATTAGCACACAACCCAGTCCCACACGGGACGCATCACAATATACTGAGAAGTCATCATCACTTCTTGGCAGAGCTAACACCGGTGCCGAAGTCAACCTCCTCTTAAGCTCCTCAAAGCTTTCCTCACACTGATCGGTCCATATGAACTTCTGATTCTTCTTTGTCAATTTGGTCATAGGAGCAGCAATCTTTGAGAAGTCCTGAACGAACCTCCTGTAGTAACCTGCTAAACCCAGAAAACTCTTGATCTCGGTCACTGTGGTGGGTCTAGGCCAGTTAGCTACAGCCTCTACCTTCTTGGGGTCTACTTCAATACCCTGTTCTGACACAATGTGCCCCAAGAATGAAATGCTCCTAAGCCAAAACTCACACTTGGAGAACTTGGCATACAAGCCATGCTCTCTCAAGGTCTGCAAAACTGTCCTCAGGTGATGGGCATGCTCCTCTGCATCTCTGGAATACACTAAGATATCATCTATGAAGACAATAACGAAGTGATCCAGATACTGACTGAATACTCTGTTCATGAGGTCCATGAATGCTGCAGGGGCGTTGGTCAACCCAAACGGCATCACAAGGAACTCATAGTGCCCATACCTGGTCCTGAAAGCTGTCTTCGGTACATCTTCATTCCTTATCCTCAACTGATGGTACCCTGATCTCAGATCTATTTTGGAGAAACAACCTGCTCCTGCTAGCTGGTCGAATAGATCGTCGATCCTCGGCAAAGGGTACTTGTTCTTGGTAGTGACCTTGTTCAACTGTCTGTAGTCGATACAAAGTCTGAGGGATCCATCCTTCTTCCTCACAAACAAAACCGGAGCACCCCAAGGTGAAGTACTCGGTCGGATGAAACCCTTATCTACCAACTCTTGCAACTGTTCCTTCAGTTCTTTCAATTCAGCTGGTGCCATCCTGTAGGGAGGGATAGAGATCGGTCTGGTACCAGGCATTAACTCAATCTCGAACTCTATCTCCCTAGCAGGTGGTAACCCTGGCAGCTCGTCTGGGAAAACATCTAAGAACTCACTCACCACAGGCACTGAGGCGGGCTCTCTGACATGACTATCTAACTCCCTCACATGAGCTAGAAACCCCTGACATCCCCTCCTAAGCAACCTACGAGCCTGAAGAGCTGAGATCAGGCCTCTAGGTGTACCCCTCTTGTCTCCTCTGAAGACGACCTCTGACCCATCCTGATCTCTGAATCTGACTACCTTGTCTCTACAGTCCAAGGTAGCACCATGGGTCGATAACCAATCCATCCCTAGAATGACGTCAAAATCTGTCAAATCTAGAACCACGAGGTCGGCGGAAAGGCATCTTCCCTCTATGAAAACTGGACTACATTGGCAGACTGCCTCTGCCACTGACGGGTCACACTTGGGTCCACTGACCCATAGGGGACACTCTAACCCAGAGACCATCAATCCTACCCTCTCCACGACTCTCGGAGCAACAAAAGAATGAGATGCACCCGGGTCCATTAAGGCATACACATCAGAACAACCAATGATGAGATTACCTGCCACCACAGTGTTGGATGTGTTGGCCTCCTGCTGAGTCATAGTGAAGATCCGTGCCGGAGCTGATGGACCTTCACCTCTGTATCCTGCTGATGAAGAGGCTGACCCTCTCCCTCTGCCTCTGCCACTGGCCTGTGTTGCGGCTGGAGCTACTGGCTGCACCACACTGCCGGAGGCTGTCTGCTGAGACGGTGCTGCAAAGACTGCTCTAGGACAATCTCGAGCCAAATGACCCGCCTGTCCGCACCTGAAACATGTGTTTGTCCCTGCCAGACATACTCCCTTGTGTGGTCTCCCACATCTCATACATGCTGTAACCTCTGCGCCAGAGCTTGAGCCACTGCCTAAACCCAGACCTGACTTGATCTTGTTCCAGAACTTATTCTTCTTAGATTTTCTGTGGCCTCTGTCCCACTTCTTACTGCCTGCAACTGCTGCACTCAGAGAAGAAGAGTCTAACCTTCCCCCACCTGGGGTCTTGGAACCAGAAGACTGTGCCACTGACTGTTTTACCTTCCCCTCAACGATGGCACAAGCCTCCATTCTCCTAGCCATATCCACTATGGCATGGAAACTCTCCCTCTCTGCTGATTGTATCAAAGAGGAATACCTGGAGTGTAGCCTCATAATATATCTACTTGACTTCTTTTGATCTGTGTCCAAATTCTGCCCAGCATATGGCAACAACTCCAGGAACCTGTCTGTGTACTCCTCCACACTCATCTGTTCAGTCTGCCTCAACTGTTCGAATTCTATTATCTTCTGCTCTCTAGAGCTCTCAGGGAAAGCCCATCCTGCAAACTCATTTGCGAACTCCTCCCAGGACATACTGTCCGCTCTCGGGTTCACATAGTTCTTAAACCAATATCGTGCCTTCTTGCATTCCAGTGTGAACCCAGCCATCTGAATGGCTCTACTGTCATCAGCCCCTATCTCATCTGTAATAGTCTTGACCCTGTTTAGATACTCAAATGGGTCATCGCCTGCTCTGTACTGAGGAGCACCCAACTTCATGTAATCGGTCATCTTGACCTTGCTCCCTCCAGATGAGGTAGGTTTGGGTACTTGTGTTTCCGGGACAGTAGGTACTGGTGGTGGTGGAGGTGCAACATCCCCTGGGGTAGGGTTTGCTGTACTGGTATAGGGAGGTGGAGGTGGGTACGTGGGGTACTGAGAGTATGGTAGTAAGGTGGGTATGGCATATGTGGAGGATAAGGGCTAAAACTGGGGTAATCCGATGTACCTCCCATCGAATACCCTGGATGGTGTGAATAGGGTGGGTAATGATGTGGCTGGACATAACTCGAGGCCTGAGTGCCTCCTTCTGATTCTCCCATGCCCTCTTCCGGCATGCTCACACCGAGACTGCCATCCCTCCTCTGATCTACTTCCATATCCTCAGACATTCCTCCCTGCACTGTCCCCCTTACTGATCTGCTTCTACCCAGATCCAAAGACCTTCTAGGGTCTCTAGCTACTCTGTCTCTGTTGGACCTACTGGACATTGCCCTAGGCAAAGCTGAAGGACGGGCATCAGTGCCCTCGTCCTGAGGTGGCACTCCAGTCAATCGTGCAGATCGACGAGTTCCTCTCATTCTATCTTCTGAAAAATAGCACACAGTATAAACAATCATTAGCATCATATGGTTCATGTGGAAACACATGAACCCTCATCACATACATAGCATCACATCATAGCATTTATGCACATGCATATCATCATGGCATATCATATCATCATATAGACAGGACTCTACATCCTATCCTAGTGGACATGATTTTCCTAGTGTGCTTGACCTTCTAGAACATCTATGAGCCCGACACACTAGGTCCGACCATATGAACCTAGGGCTCTGATACCACTCTGTAACGACCCGGAAATCCGACCCGTTACCGGCGCTAGGATCCAGATCGGCTTAAGGCCGCCGGGACCCGTAGCAAGCCTACATACCTCCTGCAAACCTGTGGAATCCCATACATAACAACATATACATGATCTGTAAAAATTTTTCTTTTCTCTTATCCAAGCAAAACCTGTGCATGCACAAAATCATACATAAACCCCACACTGGAGTCCTCATCAAATACTCCAATGGGGTATCATCATCATACATATCAGCTTGGATAATCATGGTCATTAACATCATTACTCATTAAACACTCTGTACATAATGGGGATTCACACACCTCTAGGTCAAGCACTACTATAATCCTCAATACATCATCAAATCATTCATTACATTACATGGTCATAAATACTTATTACATCATGTTCATGTCCACTACTATCTATTACAACATACATGACTGAACTTCACTCTAGCCGACTTCCTGATCTATCCTGTACCTGCAACTCTGGGGATAAAGGGAGTGGGGTGAGCTACTAGAGCCCAGTGAGCAGAATAATAAAACATCAATTTAAATCATGCTTTCATGTATGCGCCATAACACAAACATTTCACAACAAGGATGAACTTGTCACCATTTAGCCCCTATCTTTCTTACTTCAACATGCCGGGGGCGTAGAGCCGTAGCAGGCACACCCGGACTTTCATAATCTGTCATAGTGCCAGGGGCGTAGAGCCGTAGCAGGCACACCTGGACTCACATAGGCTATCATGACATACAAGGGCTAATGGATCATTCAACATTCATCCACATCAACAACAAAGTATGCAATGCAACATATTCGTGAATTCTAATGCAAACAACCTAATATATCTCATGGCATTCATGATGCGTGAATCATGCTAAAACATTTCATTAATTTGCTTTAAACTTAAAGTTTATTCCACTCACCTCTGGCTAGCTCTGAAGAGACTCTGAAGCAGCTGGCTCACTGCTGGGGGTCTCGGTTCCTCGGGTCCGAACCTACACAGGTGGACTCAAATGAGGGACCAAACATACATGAACATGACTCCAAAATACTCCCCAAAAACCCCCTAAAACATCCTGAAAACATCACATGAAAACATGCAAGAAATGGCTGAACAGGGCACTTTCGGCGGCAGGTTCGGCGGCCGAAAGTCCCTCCAGAGACGAAAGTCAGGCAGGTTCGGCGGCACCTTCGGCGGCCGAAAGTGCCAGACAGAGACGAAAGTCTCTTTTCGGGGGCACCTTCGGCAGCCGAATGCTGCCTCCACAAGAGGGGTTCGGCGGCCGAAACTTCCTTCGGCTGCCGAACCTGGTTTCTGCCAAACGGGCAGAAACTTGGTTCAAATGAACCTCCTGCCTCCCAAAACCATAAATCATGCATAAACTTGATCTACAACATGCATACCTCACATACATCACACCTAGGGGTCTCAAACTATCAAATACCCCATCTACAACACTTCCAACAACACATAAACAAGCTACATTGTTCATCAAAGCATCAAAACACATAAACTCAACATATACCCTAACATGCACTTCTACCCATAGATCTTGCATAAAACTTAGTTAAAACACATAAGGAGCTTAAGATCGGCTCTTACCTCTTGAAGATCGAGAGAGAGACGACCCAAACTTGGAGATTCACGAAAATGAGCTCCTGAGTTTCCAAAGCTCCAAAACTTGGTTTAAATGTTCAAAACTTGCAAGGTGAGTTTAAAACTCAAGAAAAATGGAAGAGATTTGGAGGAAGAACACAAGATTTGCTAAGGGAAGGTCGGAAGCTTGCTGTGGCCGAAAATGGGAGAAAACCTCGCCCATTTCGGCTAAGGGTCCCTTTTATAGTGGCTGGCCAGGCCACGTTCGGGGGCCGAAAGTGCCTCCGCATGCATGCAAGGTTCGGCGGCCGAACTTGACTTTCGGCGGCCGAACCTGGACTTCCCTCACTCATGCTTTCGGGGGCCTAACGTGCCTCCAAAACGCATGCATGTTCGGCGGCCGAACTTGACTTTCGGCGGCCGAACCTGGGTTTCCCTCCAAAGACTTTTCATGCAAAAACTCATTTAATTTCTTACTTAAAAACATGAAATACATGAAAACATTTCATAAAATCATAGTTTTACCCTTCTAGAGGTTTCCGACATCCGAGGTCCCACCGGACGGTAGGGATTCCGACACCGGAGTCTAGCCGGGTATTACATAGCACTTTGAACCGAATAGAATCCACGTTTCTCAAATTTCCATACCTAATTATCTGTTTGTCCAGTGATACTCATAAGGATAGACAATATATTATGAGCATTAACCTGATTAAATATAGATAGAATCAAATCCCTTTTCCAGCATCCCTGTTGAATGAGATCACGAACCAAAAACAAATCACAATCTGTCTGTTGAGGAGTAGAAACCTTATCATTCAAATTTAATGGCACCTATGGATCCTCCCAAATCGAAATGCTTCTACCATGTCCAACTATTTTGAGAGAACATGACGTAATCAACTTCTTACTCTCTCACAAACTTCTCCACAAGTATTTTGGATTACTCTCAATCTCCGAATCTAAAAAAGAGTCAAACGGAAAATATTTGGCCTTGAGAGTTATTGCCACCAATGAATTATCTACAGTGAAAATTGCCCGTGCATGCTTCCCTAACATAGATAAATTGAACTCATACAATTTCTTAAATTTCAACCCATCATCAAATTTCGATTTCGCCATCCGTTCTCAGCTTACCCAATACATACTTCATTCGTTAGAGCTCCGGATAACTCCACCAAAATCAAGCTATAAGTCGCTGCAATTCATAATAAATTATTTGCGGCACCAAAAATAAATTTATAGCATACGTTAGAAGTGTCTGGAGAACAATTTTTAATATCACTTCTTTTCCGCCCTAAATAAACATCTCCGCTTCCAAGAGTTAAATTTTTACCACATTCTATTATTTATAAATTGAAACAACTCACGCTTATTAATTCTTATTTGTATTGGCAAACCCAAATATGTCCCAAAGTCTTTTTGCTCCATCATATCAATATAGAACATACGTTCTATCGCACATCAAAAGGTGTGTTACATGAGAAGCACAAAGTTTTGTATACATAATTAATATATCAAAATGTGTATTACTTAATCTTATTTTAGTGAGAAAAGCTTTGAAAGTTTCAAATTCATATTAAATATTCATATACATATTAATATATTTATTTATACATAATTTAATTAATTATACATAAATTTTATATACATAATTAATATATTAGTCATTAAACTCACTATTATATGAAGTTGATTTTATATTAATCGTATTATTTCGTAATATTTTATGCACTATTTATTTCTTAATATTTTACGCACCGTAACGATTGACGTTAACTATATTCTATATGATCATTGCATTGAATGTATATAATTTCTTTGAGCAAGGCTGAAAATTGGAATTGGCTCAACAGACCTTGACCGCGTGCATGTCAGGCAACCCAAATTTTTCAAAACCAAGCGAGGGTGTGCACACCACGCGCAACGGTTCACGTGGGCAACATTACTAATATACTATGCCCAGAGAAGCAAAGTAAATACTAGAAATTCTTTCCGCCACGCTTAAAAAGAAACGGAAAGTTACAGTGTAAGTGGGCCTCACCAGGACGCCCCCAATCTAATAAGCTTAATCCTCAATTACAAAAACACCCTCCAAGGGGACGTCACTTTCGGCATTCAAGAAGTTTAGAAGTGGTAATTATGGTTCCTGATGAGAATAAATTAGTCCAATGAAAAAGTTTTGTCTGAAACTCAGGGATCGAGAGTCTGACCAGTGTCTGCTCACTGTGAGCAATACCTTTGTCTCCTCCCACAGCTCCCTTCTTTCAAATACACTTTCTTTTCATCTTCTTTACTCTCTCTCTTCTTTCAAATACACTTTCTTTTCATCTTCTTTACTCTCTCTCTCTCTCTCTCTCGCTGGAGAGCATTACTAGAGGAAGAAGCACAAACCCTAAAATCCCTCGGCATCTGTCACATTCTCTTCCATTACCAATTCAAAGCTAAAAAAATCTTTACCCCAAAACCCTGAAATTCTCATATCATCCCCTGCCTGAACAGCCTTTTCTTTGGCCGTAAAACATATTCCACGGAGCTCTTAAAGATGCAAAAACCCAAAACCATCATTCTCTTCTTGATTTTAGTCAATGTAGTGGGTTTTGTTAACTCCAAATCCACAATCGAACCATGCTCTAACAACGACTCCTGTAATGCTCTTCTTGGCTACACTCTATATACTGACCTCAAAGTGTCAGAAGTAGCCTCTCTCTTCCAAATTGATCCCGTAGCTCTCCTCACAGCTAATTCCATCGACATCTCTTACCCAGATGTCGAAAACCACATCCTTCCGTCTCAGCTTTTCCTCAAGATCCCAATAGTATGTTCCTGTGTAGATGGAATCCGCAAATCCGTTTCTACTCACTACAAGACTCGGCCTTCGGATACTTTGTCTTCCATTGCGGATTCGATTTATTCGGGTTTGGTGTCTGCGGACCAGTTAAAAGAGGCTAATTCTATACAGGATCCTTCAGCACTGGATGTGGGGCAGAGCCTCGTGGTGCCATTGCCCTGTACTTGTTTTAATGGGACGGATAATTCGTTGCCGGCAATTTATCTGTCTTACGTGGTGAAGGAGGTGGATACTTTGGCGGGGATTGCTTCGAGATATTCCACTACTATTACTGATTTGATGAATGTTAATGCTATGGGGAACCCAGCCATCAAGGCTGGTGATATACTTGCTGTGCCATTGCCAGGTAATTAGGGTTTAATTTAAAGAGTTACCTCAGTTTCACTTTCTCTGTTTGTTCTTGGAATCGTTTATTTCTTTTAATAAGTTAATGTTAATATTCTATATTTCTGCAGTTAGTATTGATCATTGGATTGCTGGTTTTAATTTATTATAGGTTTTGTTTTACGCTTGTTGTTTGTAAGATTTATGCAATATCTCCAGTAGTTACCAGATTTTTTATATTATCTGTCAATACATGTGAATTTCATTCATTCTTTTTGTAAGATCTAACTCATGTCAACACATGCTGAATGAAGTAAGCAATGACGTTGCTTGTTCCCAGTTTGATTTGGTTAATGTTGTCAACTAGAAGCCATATAACAAGCTTATGGAAAGCATGAAAACTGAGTTTTTTACTTTACAAATTGTGTTGCAGCATGTGCTTCTAGATTTCCAAGATACGCCCTTGATTATGGCCTGATTGTGCCAAATGGAAGCTATGCAATCTCTGCCAGTCACTGTGTGCAATGCAGCTGTGGGCCAGGAAATCTCGAGTAAGTGAATGCCTCTACTTGCCTTTATGTTTATGATCATGTCCTGTTTTACCTTTTTTTGAAAAAATATTATTGAAGGCAAAATGGGTCTTTTTCTGCATATACAGTAAGTTGTTAATCTGCTCTGTGGTGCATATCTTGCAGTTTGTACTGCATGCCTGCTTCGTTGGCAGTTTCTTGTTCAAGCATGCAGTGCAGAAATAGCAACCTCATGCTCGGGAATGTCACATGGAAGCAGAGTAGTGCTGGTTGTAATGTTACTTCATGTAGTTATGGTGGATATGTCAATGGCAGCATTGTGACCTTGTATGTTATGTCTTCAGTAGTTGATTTAATATAAAAACTTATGTACTATAGTTATTTACTTGTGGTTCAATCCTTTTACTTCTGTTTAATTGCTGTGCAGGTTGTCTACATCTCTTCAGCCTCGATGTCCAGGTAAAAATCCAATGAATGCTTTTCGTTTAAGCATACAACAAAAGAAATGAATGGGTGAATCCGAGGTGTTTGAGTCTTATTGAGTTTTACGCTGACAATTTTGTTATCATTTGCATGGTATTGCAATTGCCCAATACTGCCTATTAAACTTATCAAGTATCAACAAAGCTAGATTCTGAATGCGACTATTGTTCTGTTTTGCATTTTGCTAAATAAAAAAAATGATGCAGGGCCACAGCAATTTCCTCCCTTGCTAGCCCCTCCTACTTCAGTGACTAGAGATTCAGTGTTTGGTTCAGCTCCAGCACCTGCACCTCAGTCAGATGGTTCTGGTGCAACAATGCCCAGGAGTACAGTTGTACCGACAACTGGGACACTTCCTGGACTACCCCCTGTAGGTGGTCCTATTGGAGGTGCATCTGATGCTTGCCCCTTGGTGAATCCATTAGCCACGTCGGTAATTGCACTTATGCTATACAAGCTGGGCACCTTCATGATCTCCCTTCTATTGTAATATTGTCATGAATTGTCAGTATAGATGGTGGTGGGATTGTGGTTGGCTGGGTCACTTTATTTTTGACAGGTCCCACTTACCTGTTGTATGTAACCTTCTTGATATATTTCGACCTGTGAACTGATTTGTGGATGAGGGAATTAGAGGCTATCATTGTGCCTGCCAATATTTTGTTGTGCTTGCTGTAGTGTGTACTTAAAGGCATGGGCGGTTCTACTTTTGGCTGTTCATTCTTGTTTTCATTATCCAGAGTTCTAGGTAATTGCTTGGCTCATGCATTGCTTTGGCAGGGAGGGGCCTATTTCATTTTTGGTTGCAGCACTTTGGATTCAATTGACATAGTTGTTTCTGTTCATATGAGTTGAACTTTTTTTAAAGTTGTATTTAAAGGGGAGTGTTCTGGATTTGAAATCTTGACTCTCTTCAGCTATTTTTTTTCGGAGTTTCTCCAGACACGGCCTCGAAAAGCCTGATTTTGTAAATAGACGCCTGCTGTGGCCTTGTCATGTGCAACGAAGAAAATATGCTATGGACAATGTTTGAAGCGGATCATGGGTTCTGCCATTGCATTTCCATTGTTGCTGTCTGCATACGAATTATTTTCTGTTGGTTATGTGATTTGGTTAGTGTGAATGTGAATTACAGTATTATCAGAATTACATGGAACAGTTTCTTGTGCTTGTTAACATCTTAGCATTGTTAAATACTTTAGTTTATTGGCTAATTTTTCGCTTGCAGTTCCTCAATTTTAGGTGTGTCAACTTCAATTGCTTTCTTAAACTCAACTACAATTTGATAGTTGAAGTATCACGAAAGTCTTTACTACCTATAATTGCAGGTTTTTAGATAAATGGAATTTAAAGAAAATGACCTCTTTCTCCCTTTTTATGAGAATTATTATAATAATTATGTCGATGTAATCTACAATTATTATTTTGTTTCTAGAATAAAATAAATAGTTTATACATAAATTCTCATATTTAATTCTTATAATCTCTTGTGTTTACTTGTGAGTTTTCTATAGAACGTTGCCTGATGGATTCGTTATTCGCTCATATGACCTTAACTAATTAGGATATTTATCTTCAAAGGTATTGGATGATTTTTAAGATTGATTTATCTTGAAAGTATTCAAATTAAGGTGCGGGAAGGTTTTAAATGTGTATTTCTTAATTTTTTTGTAATTATTGTATATATTTTTTTATAAATTAAATATTATTTTGCTATGTTTTGTCATAATTATTTTAATATTAAAATAACATTTTTAATAAAATATAATCAAATAGTATTAATAATGATTTTAAAAAATAAATAATGAAATGAACTTGGATAACAAATGCTCTTTCTTATTTAAATTTGTAAACTTTGTATAAGAGAGAATGAAATTGAGTGCGATATGAGATAATTAATTTTATTTTAATTGTGTTAACATGTAAATTTGTCATATCAACTTTAATAATTATTTAATTGAAATTACCAGGGGTTTTAATAAATAAAGGAGTGATCAAAGTGAAATATATTTAAAATTAACTAAGTTTGGAGAAATAATTTATCAGAATAATAGTTGAAAGCCTGAAGAGTAGCAATCCCAGAAATTTTCGGGTGGAATGGAAACTTGTTTTGCCTAATCTACAATTATACAGATCAAATGAACTGCATTGCGCCTTTGCACTGCAATGTTGTCGCATATGCGATGAACAGATTACAACAGAAGGCAGAAGCTGCCAAGATCTTAATCTTCTGTTCATGATACAGGCAGACAGCAACTAGCTAGGAACTTTCTGAAAACAACCCAATCGTCCTCGAAACCATAATTGGTAAATTGCTGCTCTAGGAGGGTTCGATTCGATTTCTCCATTTGTTTCAGTCCTGTGGGCTTCGAATATGCAGGCCCAACAAACAAAGTATAAATAAAAAAACCACAACTTCAAAGTTCAATCTATCAGTCCTTGTGCAGCAACTGTCGTGAGTTCTCCTCTCTCTTTCCCTCCAATTTTTCCGTGACAAGTACTTCCAAAACTTTTGCCCATTAGAAGAGAAGGGGAAAAGAAATCCTTATGGCTTCGGTCCCTTCAAAACTCTACTCTGGTTGCTCTCCGTTACTCCCCCTCTCTTTACAATCTATATACTTGTATACAGTTGTTTGTGTGTATGCATTGTATGTTTATTAACCTCTGATCTAATCTGCTTGATTGATTTATTTATTGAAACGCAGATGATGTTAGCCTTGTGATGGTGTTGTTAGATACAAATCCATTCTTCTGGACCACTTCGTCCCTCCCATTTTCCCAATTTCTCGCTCAGGTATTCTCTTTTTCTGCCAATCCCTAACTCTCTGTTCATTTCATTGCTAAATCAAATAGTATATATATATTTTCTCCACTTTATAGAAGGAAAGTGAACTTTTTTTTTCTGGGTTGCAGGTGCTTGCGTTTTTGAACTCCATGTTGCTTCTCAATCAACTGAACCAAGTGGTAGTGATTGCTACTGGGTATAATTCTTGCGACTATATTTATGATTCGTCTTCGGCTCCAAATCACAGCTCTGAGGATGCCAGATTGCCTGCTTTGTACTCCAATTTGTTGCAGAAATTGGAGGAGTTTATGATCAGAGATGAAAAATTGGGGAAGGAGGAGCCTCGAGGAAAGCTTGCGTCGTCGTTGCTCTCTGGGTCATTGTCCATGGCGCTTTGTTGTATCCTTCATGAAAGTTAATTTTGTGTTTATTGGTACAAAGTTTACTCCCGGTATTACTGGCCATTTGAAGGGTTTATTACGTTGTCTATATGAGTTTGAATGTGGGAAAAAAGCAGCCATTTTAAGCAAATTGGACGTATTTACGGGGAAGATAAACACCAGGAGTTAATAAAGGTGCCTGCCCTTGCTTCCAAGGGCCGATATTCCTGATTCTAACATTACCCCTGATTTTATTCTGGATTGTTTGATTTTACTTGAAGAAAGATATACAACGGGTTTTTCGCTCGGGACCACTACATCCTCAGCCTCGAGTGAGTATTTACGTATTCATTTAACAGTTCATTTCTATTTGTCTGGAGTCTGCATAGTGTCCAGACTGAATTGATATTCTTTATATTTGATTGAGCATTTAATCAACCGTTAATGTTTTTTTTTTTAAATTTTTTATTTATTTATGTATAGTAACATCTGATTCTTAATTGATTGACTGTCTATTGTACCATTAGGGTTGCATTTCAAACGTGATAATGAACTTCATTGGTGCCTCAAAGATATTTTTGTTTAGTTTTCTCACAGTATCTTCTTTATCATTGTTGTGGCAGACAGACTACCCCTAAATGTTTTCCATGCAAAGTTACTAGTTGATATTCAACCAGTTCTATTTGTGTTTAAACAGGCTTTCATTACTTATTGTTTAGATTAACGAAATTGATTTATGTAGTTAATCTTGTGAAGTCGGTTGAGATGTTACGGAGTTGTATAATGACATGCATGCATTGCTTTTTGTTCCAAGAATTTAGCATAGCCCACTAGCCATTTACTACTTCATTATTCTTCTTACCACATTACTGACATAGAAGGGCAGATTTTGTGTTTGCAGGGATCTCCAGATGGACCTGAACAGTATGTCCTATGAGAATTTTGCTTTATTTATTTTTATTGCAGATTATTTTGACCTTTTCTCTTTTGGGGGGAATGTGATATCCCAGGTATGTTGCAGTAATGAATGCAATATTCTCTGCTCAACGCTCTATGGTAAGAGAAAATTTTTATTTTATTTTCTTGTGCTATATATTGGTGATCCTATTCCATATGCTGCAATATCGATTGGATGCTTATTGGTGCTTCCTCACTAGTTTGATATTCTGTGAAGTCATTAGGCAATCATTATGCGGTAACTGATCTGACATTAGCTAATTACTATAGTCTTAGGTGAACGCCTTTGAATGTAATTACAGAAATTTCATATGAAATTGTTTTTATTTTTATTTAATCACCAATTTCTAGAATATTTATTTGCAAATTGCAAACAGCACAAAGTCCTTATTTGACTCACAACAGGTAGAACGAACTTATGCTATTGAACAACTTATTGGTTTATCGACTTGTTTATTTACATTTCTTTTCCTTATTTGAAAGTTAGAAAATAAAATTTCCAAGTTTTATATGTTTTGATGATAATAATGATCACAGACTGTCATGTTCATTTAAGTATTTTGATATGTGAGAAAGGCTAACCCTTTCTACTATGTAAGAGGCATGTATTACCTTTGCTTTCTTTTGCAGTTAAGTTACCATCTACATATCACCTATGCATGGATTTATAACTTGTAGGAATATAACCTAAAAAAGATAGCTAAATTAGGCTGGTATTTGATATATTTCATTTGAAAGGGGAAAGAAAAGAATTAGAACACCTTACGTTGCCTTTTTCTCCTCCTGTGTACATTTGGTTGAGATTGCTTTTGGCTTCTATGGAACTTTTCAATCACTGCTAATTTTTTTTAATCATTGTCTTTTCAAAATTATGACATATTTGTTGATATGATCTGGCTGCAGGTGCCTATAGACTCTTGCTATGTTGGTGCTCATAATTCAGCCTTTCTGCAGCAGGTAGCATATTGTTATAGATGAGCGTTCTTTGCTTACTTTGTGCAGCCTGTTCGCTTTCCTGATTTCATGTGATGCTTATCTAACAGGCTTCTTATATAACTGGAGGTGTGTATGTAAAACCTCAACATTTGGATGGGCTGTTTCAATATCTAGTGGTAAGATTTATTTTGGCAGCAGTACATTTTGTTTTATGAGTAATCTACCATTAGGTTGCGGTTAAAATCTGAATAATCTTTTTGGTTTTAGTATTACAATCTCCATTATTGTGCATATATGAATATGTTCTATTTGTTGATGAATCTCTAGTTTTTGCTTATCCTTTGTTTGGCATCTTGAACTAATATGGCATTCTTGTTTCATGCAGACTGTGTTTGCGACTGACTTGCATTCTCGTAGCTTCTTACAACTTCCTAGGCCTGCGGGTGTGGATTTTCGAGCATCGTGAGTTAAAACCATCTTAAGTCAACCTTATGTGCACCTTTTTTTATAATGCTTTTAATGACCATGTTTCATGTTGCATTGAGCTTCTTTAACATGTTCGATTGTTTGTATATCTTTTTTTTTCATTTTTTTACCTTATCTGAATTCAAATGTTAAGCACTCAAGTGCATGTTAGCTTAGGAAGACCATTACTCGGTTATGGTTCCATCAAGGTGGGATCTTTCATTTTAAAATTGTGGATAGTTCTATGCTTCAACATTTTGGCACAAGGTAGAGTGGTTGCTATTAGGAAACATGCACTTATGGATTGCAAGCCTATGAAATTTTCCATTGTTCATAATTTGTTTGTTTTGGGTAATTTACCTATTAATTGGGTAAATTTTCTGTTGTGCATCAACTTTGGATATGTTTCACTTTTATGAAATACTTGTGTTTGAAAAAGAAGATGAGAAGAGAGAGTGAAGTGAGAAAGTGAGTATTTTAGATCGTACATGACCTTTTTAATTCTTTTTATTTATTTATGTTTTATAGTGTGGTATTGCCACTTAAGAAAGTCACCATAAAGCTGACTAAGTTTTGGAGCGAGAGATTTTGTTGTACCTTTTTAGACTTTTAGAGAATTTTCTATAAAAAAATAAAGATGAGGGACAAAAGTGAAACACCTTTCAAATTGAGGGATAGCTGGTAAAAATTCCTCATATTAATTAATTTATTTATTGCCGCATTTTCAGTATTTCAAATTGTTGGCAATTTCAATGTAATATTTTCACACTACTTCCATTCCAGTCAGCTATCTTTTCATGATACCATATGAGTGGTAGCCAGTGGTGGACCTAGCTATCTTTTCATGATACCATATGAGTGGTAGCCAGTGGGGCAAGATCCCTTTTATGGGGCAAACTTAAAACTCAGTGGAGATTATTTTGGAGATAACTTTAAAAATTCAGTGGGGACAAAATTTTCTTAATCTACTCCTGGTGCTAGCTGGTGCTCTATTTTTCTTTTTCCAACAATTTTATGATATATGAAACTGCTGATCATTTTGAGCAAAAGGAAACTTTATTTTCATTCGCATATTTGTGTGTTGTTTGCTTGTAATCCAGCTTCATTAGGTTTTTATGATACTATAAGACTGCTAGCATATGCTTTTAAGTGGATTTGTGCAATTTTATGATACTATACAATTGCTAGCTATAGTTCTGAGCAGAGAGGCAATGCTTTTACCATTGTCTGATTTTATATGATTTGCTTTATTGGTTTGCATTCTCATGTGAACAATAATCCACTTTGGAAAAAGCTCTTTGCTTGCGTGCTTCTACTATGGGAAGATTTTTCTGTACTTGTTCCAAATTAACATTAGTTTATTTCTTTTGTTTTTAATAATTTTGATTGCAATTTACCAAATTCTGCATTTTGCAGGTGTTTTTGCCATAAAATGACGATTGACATGGGCTACATATGTTCTGTATGTTTGTCCATATTTTGTAAACATCATAAAAAATGTTCAACCTGCGGGTGCGTATATATCTTTTTTTTCCAAGAATACAACAAAAATTTTACATTCTCTTACATCAGTGCCTGTATGATTTCCATGTTAAAAAATAAATTCAACTAAAATCTCAAGTTCAAATCTACCTTGAATTTCAAATTTCCCATCCAAATGCAACCTATTATTATTTTGCAATTTAGAAATTCTGTTCTTTCCCAAATAAAGACTGTGTACATTGTAAACTAGTTGCTTTCATGTACCCCAAGATTGATCAGAATGTGGAAACTGAATTCTGCAGCTAGATAAGCAACTCTCCATTATTGAAAATGCACTAGAGTGATTTGACTTCAACTTTTGTTTGGTACTCTTGCACTTGTGCAATACCTCCCCCTTCTGTATGTGCTTGGGGTTTGGGCTGAGGCGATGGGGCGTATGAACAAAATGAAGGGATTTAAGATAGTTGGCTGTTAAATACTTTTGGACCAGTATATTTGGAGAAATTGAAAATGAACACTCTAGGTACTAGTTTATGAGCAGTTCAAATCAGACAAGTATCTTTTGCTGTACTTTGTTTTATTTATTATCCCTAACATTGGACACAGCTCATTTTTACAAATAAAGAGTATTTTATTTATTTTACTTAAATGCTTCTTTGGTTCTTCCATATCTTGATCTCTCTTTTGAGTTTTGGTTGTGGCTTGGGGTATGATGCAGGTCCGTATTTGGTCAAGCCCAATCAGATAATACCTCAGCATCAGATCGCAAGAGAAAAGCGCCAGAAACATAACGTCTCTTCTAGAAGCATTATTTTAGGTATATCTTAGTCAAATGTCAATATGCAATTACATGGGAAGTTCGATTCTTATCTTTGGTAATTGCTTATTCAAGTATCACTTTTCATGCCATGCATTTGAAACTGAAAGTTCTGTCATGAAAACATTGTAAGTACCTCATAACAATTTTGTCATATGGTAGCTACAGCATTTAAGCAGTCTCAAGTTAGCATTTTTCTTGAGGGCATAAAGAACTGATACGCTTCCCATTAAGTTGAAGACAATGAGATTTTGATTGTTGGCCAGTTACTCTTTCTTGACCTCAGGATTTCTCTTTTACAGCTATGATGCTTGCTGCATGCAAGAAACTTGTTGAAATTGAAAGACATTGAGCTGAATGGAATCCTCTGATTTTGAATACAAGTTTTGGTAACATTTGGAGTGATTTTTACGGTCTGCCGCTCAGTGTTTAATCTCATTTCCAGTGACAGTACAATTTTTTTTTAAACGATGAAAGTTGTATATTTTTTTTAATCCAACAGAAACATGAGGATGTTAATATTATGTAGCATTTGGGATTCTAATAATTTATAGCACAGATTTATTTCATGTTCACTATAGAT
Organism: Manihot esculenta; assembly: GCF_001659605.2. Classification (NCBI taxonomy): domain Eukaryota; kingdom Viridiplantae; phylum Streptophyta; class Magnoliopsida; order Malpighiales; family Euphorbiaceae; genus Manihot; species Manihot esculenta. Next base: position 12,736,605 of record NC_035162.2, on the reverse strand, counting down.
CATTGTTGGTAATCCTGTTTCATCGCTTTGTGGTGATTGTTTATGTCTATTGTTGCAAATATGCTCCTCATAGTTCTTATCCTATGTGACATTAGAATAATCTTTGGTGAAAGGGAGCGTTCAAATCAATTTCAATAATTTTAATTTTATCACATTCTCTAGGGAGAATAGTTAATAAACAAAGGAAAAGCAAAAAAAGTAATTACATCCTAATCAACGAGGAAGCGTAATTCAAATCAATCAATTCAATTGAGTAGCAGTTGAAACCAATACTATTTACATTGCCAGAGAAGTGGAGGAATTAAATGGAATTTGCACACAGGATGACACTAGAAGGTCCCACATAATACGCAGTACAATTACATATTTACAATTTATTTTGCTCATTGCAGTGGAGCGGCTTTCTTCAGAGTGCCTTTAAAATGACTTTGCCAGTTGCGTGAACACCCTTTGCAGCAACTCTTAGTACAGCTCGACTCCGATACAACCTGTGGCCAAAACATGGGTCACAATAATAATTCATTAACCTAAGTATGCTTCAATTTTGATCATAGCAAGTCATATAGGAAGCTGCCCATAATGCCACTTGGTATTGAGCTCCAAAAAGACATTTCAAGGTTCGAAAAATTTACTCACAAAATGTCCACAGTAAACTCACCTAAAAAATATCCTTATTTTACAATAGGGAAATACCAAAAGAACTTTGGAAATGCACAAATAGTTAACCAAACAAATTCTCTTTGAAGAAAAGCATTTCCATGATAACATTTGATACTCTTCGAAGAGAAAAGCATATACTCACCCCCACAGTGCAAGTCCCCAGGTAGCCAAGGTATAAAACAGCTGTCCCGCATGCCAAATATCTAATATCTTCTCAAATTTGCTCACACCCTCCAATGCTTTTGCCACAGCTGAAAATTGGCAATGTTATGGAAATGATGGCATTTGAATCATAGAGGCCACTGACATGGGTTTGTCAAAACTTAGATTAAAAAGAAAGACGTGTTGCAAGAAGATTTAAGGCGGGCATAACACTCAACATATAAGTAGTGTTAAATCAATCGGTACAGCTCCAACATTTCAAAACCAAATCTTTCAATAATAAAATGGTTCCAGTAGTATTGCCAAAAAAATTAAGCACGTCTCATTAATTACATAGGAAAACATTACCAATCCCTATGACTAAATACAGAGAATAGTTGTGAGAAAAATAGGTTAACATCCCCCCACCCCATCCCCACAACAAAAAAAAAAAACAAAAGAAGAGATCATTAACAGCAGGAAACTTACTTTTCTGCAGCTCCTCAGGTGTCATATTCTGCAATTTCAAGTAGAGGTCATGTAAGAAGCTGAAGCAGTATACCAAGTAAACCATTATGTACAATACATCTTACTAGTAACGTACCAAAGCCTTTGGATTTGACAAAATGCATTTAACCATAAAGTTGGCAACCCCATCCACCACATGTTCCTCAGTAACAACTACATAATTCTCGTCATCAATTCCACTCGGTTCTTCAACATGGTTGGGAACCATTTCTTCCGTGACCCAGACCCACCAACTAGGTTCTTCATGAGAGACATTGATCAGAATTTCAGCAGAATGAATATCATCCCCTGATCAAGGAACCAATACTAAGTAAATCAGGGAAAAAACAGCAAAATGGATTACGACATGAAAGGTTCGTAAATCGAAGCAACCCATGTAAAGGGGATAAAAACCTGTAGCCTCTTTGAAAGGGAATTCAATCATAGTTTTGTTAGCTGATGCTTGCTGAAGGGATTTAAGTCGAGCCAAGAAGTTCTCAGAATCCACAGTAGCAACTAGGCGGGTGTATAGCTGCAATTACAAAACAAAAAGCTTGTAAAGGTTTAATATTGATTCAAGACAAAGTTGAGATTCTAAATGCAAGGTTAGTCCTATTTTGACTTGTGGGGTTTTGCTTAGTGAACTTCGTCCCATCACATTTTTAAGGATTACAAGATTAATAACCATTAAATCTTAATAGTCAAGAGAACCAGTAAAACTCATTAGCTAACTTCCAGAATGAAAGTGCTACACTACAGAATCAAATGGGCTTTTCCATAAGATTCCACTGCTGTTTCTCTCAGAAGATGAGAAGTAGCAATAACAAGAAAAGCAATAAACTAAGCAATAACTGCCATTATATTAACAAGCATTGACCAACTATTGATTCAGAAGCTGTACTAGCTAAGCTGAGTAAATGTCAGATGAACACAGCACAGTCTATCAATTTTCCTGGCAACTCTCATTTGAGTTTCAGACCCTCTTTAGAATCAAGAAATTTGCAACAATTTAATTCAATTGAACTGTTCTATTAATTCTCAGAACAATTTTTGTTTGTTTTAAATTTATAAAGATTCTATTCTAAAAGAAATAGATTTAAAATCTATTAAATTCTGTTATTTTCTTTCATAAATGATTAGTAATAAAATTTCTCCAAAAGAAATTGACGAGCACTACATGAGTAATAAAGCCAACTGTTCCCCCAAAAGCAAAATAAATTATGCAGCACCGACTATCGCCGTTAAACCAGAATAAAGAAGTATAGGAAACAAAAACAATAATTATATTTAGAAGAGAAGAAAAATCATGCTTATGTGCACATGATGTGACGTACATCAGGGGGGCAATCATTTAACAAGCAAGGCGATTCGGATAAATTTCGGAGAAGTTGTAAATTTTTCTCTAGCTGGTTTCTGAGACGCTGATTTTCGGATCTTAAGGACTCCAATTCATCGTCTATTGTAGGATTCTTGGCGTCTTTTTCGTGATTTTCATGGTTCTGGCTGTGGAGTTGATGGTGCTGGGTAAATTCCATGGCTTTCCAGGCGACGTCGGCCACCTCGATGACCGTCTTCGCCGTCTCTATAGCGCCGTGGTGTCCCATCGGTTCGATTTCTCCGAGTCCTCTGTAAACCCTAGCCGAAGCTCGTCTTGTATTGATTTTGGTTTCGGACAGCCTGTGTGGATGAGGAATACAGACAAAGAAACCTGCTTTCAAGAGGAGAAAAGGGATCCTCCTCCCTAAGAACGATATGTCGTTTGTCTTTAAATGATAGACCCTCGCATGCGACGGGGATCCGAGCATTGCATGTCGTTTTGTTCTTAGCACCCGAAAACAAGTCGCATTGGCTTGACTGTAACGCCTCTTTAAATAACGACGACGTGTCGTGTTTTCTTTTACATAAGCTGACGGACATTCGAGCTGTCGTGGAGGGCCGCGGACAAACTGCACGACAGCCTTCTTCATTCCTTCTTATTTTTTTAAAATTTATAATTTACTTCATATTATTAATAAATCCGATCTTGCATTTTAAAAAATTTATTAAAATATCCTGCCTTTTTTCTATCATTTACAACAATTCTTTCCATCCACTTTCCAATAAATCTGCTGTTAATATTTTATGAAAAGACTAAAATGCCCATTCAAATCTTTTTTTTTCCCTCTTCATCCCTTTCTCCTGGCTCTCTCCAACTTGTACTGGTGTTATCATGAACATTATTTGACAAAACCATGAAACTAAAATTTTCTAGTTTCTGAAGTATCAAACAAACTAAAATCATCCAAGTGAAAATTTACAACACATTCAACAAGGTATCTCATCACATTGTTAATACAAGTAAAATGAAATTAAAAAGTAAAAATAAAAACCTTATTAAACCACAAAATTCTAATAACCCTTGTGATATCTCTCTGCAACCCATATATTAACCCCTTTTCTAAACAACCCCATATAAATTTCAGCAAACAACAAAATAATCATAAAATTTCACCTCTACCACGAGCAACTCCTCTAGAAAATTCATCTCTATCACATTTTAGATCATTAATGATGTTTCCTCCACAACGTTTCCTCTCTTTCTCTATCAAAAAGACCAAAAAAAAGAAGAACAAAAGGTAAATGAAAAATGCAGCAGCTCTATTAGGCATTTTATCGAACACTTATTATGCGCTTTCACCATGAACACACCAATTGAAGGCTTGAACCAAAAAAAAAAAAAAAAAAAAAACTAAATGGGTTTATAAGCAAGAATCCCAAGAAACAAACAAAAAAGAAAGAGTTGAGGTCCTGGATATTAAGTATTGCCAAGATTCAGTAGTTTTCTTTCATCTTTTGACTTATCATCTAATATGGAAATGAATTCATTTGAGTTGCGATTTTGAGTATTACTGTGAATTCTCCATTGGGCAAATGATGAAGAAACTTTTAATCCTTTTGTTTTAGAATAAAGGATGGTTGGGTATGAAGAATTAAAATATACCTTTTGATTTTGCTTATAGGAGAGAATGATAGAGTTCCCAACAAAAAAGATTGAATTTTAAAGCATATTGATTAAACTTATTGGAGAAATTTTTGCTGAAATTAAAGAAAATTGATGCCCTCTGAGGAAAGAGAAAGAGATGAACATGAAGGTTGTCAAAGAGAAAAATATGATAAATTAGTAATCAAAATCTCAGCGTACACTTATAAAAGATAGGGCTATATATGCGTATATATAGTCCCATACTCATCCTACAACATGATAAATTATTGTACAGTTGTCCACAATTATTTCAAGCTAGGAGCAGGGTGCTTTTCGCTGGAATCTTGGAAGTTTCATATTGGATGGAATCATCATCAAATTTAGTTGCTGGTTTAGCAGTAGTATCAGTGATTGGCAATTCCAGATTCCCAATTTTCTCATTTGTCAATGCTGGTGGTTGTGAGCTTGTTTGATCCTTGCTTTTGCCCCACACAACAGTGTAAAGTCCAAGAACTATGAGAACTGCTCCAATTACACTGATGAAACAGAACAAAAACAAACTTTTCAATGCAAGAAACATTACCATGTAGCTCTGAAAAATGAAAATAATGGCATTTAGAGATACCTTCCAAGATGAAGTTGCTCGGCTAGAATAATGGTTCCCAGAGCTGCAGTGATGATCATGCACAGAGGGCTAAAAGAGGTTACAAAAACAGGGCCTCTTTCCTTGATTACCATTCCTTGCACGTAATATGCAATTCCAGAGCAAACCACTCCCTAATTATACAATTTATTAATCAATCAATCAATGCTCCAGTTGCAATTTCAACGATATGAGACTCAAATTTACAGTGAACTTACAGTGTAAGCAGCAGCAAGTAGCTTGGAATCAAAGCCTATTCTCCAGGCACTCATGTCACGTTCCATGACGAGAGACACAGCTGCTCCTTCTACCGCACCCGTTAAGCATATCAAGGCTGTGAGAGAGAGCTCTGCTGGGTATAGCTTCAAAGTAAATGACTGAAACAAAATTGAAGGTTTTAGCAATTAGTTGGATTTTGTATGCTCAATTGTCTTCATTTTTACAGATATATTCCTATTATTATATATACTCACTTGCAATATGAAGAAACTTGCCCAGCCACAGCAACTGGCCAGGAGCATTAGTGTCCCTGTAACCCAATGCTGGCTACTGGCTTCACTGCTGCTACTTCCATGGTGGCTTCCAACTCCTTGTGACTTTATGAACTCGAGGATTGGACCTTTGTACAAAGTCATAACCATTGCTCCTGCAACTGTGATTCCTGTTCCGACAATCTTTGCTACATCATGCCTCTTCTTCACGTTCACCCTCTCCAATCTGTAATATATTTGCTCTTCATAAGTTTTCTTGAACTATGTATTGATTAAAAAATAGGTTTTAACTCAGTGATACCGAGTAATCTCTAGGCTGCAGGGTTTGGAACCTTTTCTTTCTTTTTCTTAAAGTAAATGGAGAGATTATTTAAATATCTTATTGGTTGATGTCATATTTAAAATATAGAAATGGTAAAAGGAAAAGGAAAAAAGTGATAATTATATACATGAAAGGAGATGTGATTGGATCAATGGGCTTTAACTAATTGGCAGTAAAGTCGTCTTTAAAGACGGAGAGATCTCGAGTTCGAATTTCAATCGGACACCATACTGCCAAACTGCAGTATTTTTTTTTTTTCGAAACTGCACTGAATGATCATAATTATTACCTGAAAATAATTGCCAAAATAAAGGTTATGGCAGGAAGAACATTGACTGAAGCAGATGCAAATGTTGCTGATGTGTATTTCATTCCCACATAGTACAAGTTCTGATCAAGCACTGGCCTGCAAGTTTTCATATATTAAAAAAAATATTGTATGGTTAATTAAGAAGCTTAAGCTCATGCAATTCGTTTAATTTATTAAAAAAAAATTAAAAACTTGATATATACTTCAAATGTTTCTCTATACATTACTCCACAGCAAGAATAAAAAATAATTGAATTCTTCTTCATTAAACGCAGAAAAGAGGGAGAGACTTAGAGCATTACTCTAGAAAACCAAGCAGCATTATTCTTAAGAAGATAGGGAGTGTCAACTTTGGCCTTATTTTCCTGCAAAAATGGAAAGCAATCAAGAAAAGAAAATTAAACAAATATATATATGCTTCATGATAAAATTAAAGAAAAAGAGAAAAGAACAAAGAGAACTAAACCTTTCAAGAACAAGAGCAAAAGGAGCAATGACAAGAGTTGCAACAACATGGCGATAGACAGCAAGTATATAATGGCTCATGCCATGCTTGAGAGAAACCATGGTGATAATATACATTCCTGAGTACCCAAATTGCAGAGACACCATTGCCAGGAAAGCTTTAGCTTTGACAAGCCCTTGGCACAGACTCCTACATGGGTTTCTGTCTGCCATTTTTTTTCTCTTTTGCTTTCCTTAGTTTCTTTGCTGAAGCTTTAGTTCTATTGCCTGCCAAGACTAGCACGACAACTGGCCTTTTTATAGACGAGAAAAAAAGCAGACAAATAAATAATAAATAAACTTTTTTTTTTAAAAGAAAAAAAGATAGAATGCAATTTTTGTACTCTACACCTACAGGATGCTTAACATATGGGACACTCTCTTCCATTAATTTTTAAGATTCCCTTTATCCAATAACAAAACCACTGTTTTCAATTTAAATTAAAATTTTCTCAAATTCACAAATGATTGTGAAAATTTCAAGATATTAATTTTAAAATTATTTAATATTAATATGTGAAAAAAAAAACATATTTCAGATAAATTATTATAAATTTTTTAAAAATTATTAATTTGTATAATAAATTTAATTTGTTTTAGTGTTTTTTGATCTAGCAATGCAAATAAAATTTAGGTTTAGTGCTCAAGGATAATACAATTGACGTTGATAAAGCAAGTGTGCTTTCACAACTTTAAAGAGTGGGCACCATTAATTTCTAAAAGATGATATTTTTTTTTAAATGTAGATTGGAAATCGAGAAGAGTGGAATCTGAGATCTTTCAGCATTTCTTATTTCAAACTTATTATTATTGGGTGATTACTGCGTTGGGATTAAAGTTTACCTTGTGACATTTATCGTTATAGTAAAATATGTATAGTGAAAACTCATGAAATTTTGTAGAAATTAATTAAATATATCCATATATCATCTCTCTGAAATTAAGAATAATGCAAAATTTTAATTTAATTAATTTTTTAAAATATTTTATTTAGTTACAATGAATAAATTTATTTTTTTAAATTAAAAAAAAATTCATTTCAAAATAAATTAAAATCATATATGACTTTGCATGATTTTTTTATAAATTGGATCATGTTAAATGAAGAAAAAGAAGTCATTACTATCATACTTAGATAGTAGACTGAGTCAATAATATTATTTAGAATTTAATATATTGAAATTTGATTTCAACTTCCATGTAAGCATAACTCTTTAATGTTCGTATGAATTTTAGTGGGTAATTTGAATTTTCTTTTAATTATATGTGGCTCAGTTTATTATCTCGACATGATTTACTTGGAGCACTCAATACTTTTTTTTGAATATGTTAGATAATGGTAGCTTCCACCTATAAACACAATGTATACATGTATGTCTCATACGGTAGCTTCCACCCATAAAGACATGATATTAGTAGACGAGTACTATTCGATTTAAATTAAAAAATCGATCGAATTGAATTTATTTAAAAATTCAGTTTGATTTTTTATTAAATTCGATTTGATGTAATTTTTAATTTTAAAACTTTCAATTATTTCAATTCGGTTTAATTTTGATTAAAAAAAATTAAAAAAATTAAACTAAATCGATTACTGATAATAGTATATTATTACTATTATCATTTTTAATAATATAGAGAGATTAGATCATATTAATATTAAAATATTCTAATTAAATTTTAAAATACTAAAAAGTGTAAAAAATAAAAAATTTATTAAAAATTTAAACCAATTAAATTGAATCGAATCAAAACGATTCGATTTGATTTGATTTATAACCAAAATTAATTCGATTCAATTTCTATAAATATTAAAATTTTAATTTTTAATTTTTTTAATTTAATTTAATTTTAAATTTAATCGACTGAATACTCGTCTTTATTCTAATGGTAAAAAATTTCCTCCAGAATCATACATTTATTAATAAAAATAAAATTACGTGTTTAACCGATGAAATTAATTATTTTTAAAAAATTAAAGTACTATTTGAAACAACAGACATAAATAAAAGTGTAATTTGAACTAAATTGCAAAAAAAGAAAAAAAACAAAGGAAATAACCTGTTGGCATTTATAGTAGTTTGCAAGAAATGCCAATAGAAACGTTGAACATCCAAACTCTTTTCCATTAATTAGCAAGCTTATCTAGTTATCTCAATTCTTAATTAGTTTTCAAACTTGCATAGTCGTAACTCATAAATTCATGTTTTTTTTTAATTATATCAACTTTTAAATTTAATTTAAAATATAGTTATCATCGAATTAAATTTATATTTAACTAAATTTATGTGTATTATAAAATTTTATATATTTTTTTATGATTTTCTCTTTCTGAATAATTAAAAAAAAATTCAAATAAAACCTTTCACTCATATATTACTATTTGAGGCAAGATTAAGTGGGTTTATCATTTAAATTTTTGAATGGATATGTGAAATTGTGAGGTGAATTAGCTTAATTATTGCTATAATATATTAATTATAATATTTTAAAATTCAGAAAATAAGGTTATAACGGGTGTTTAAATTTGACCGGAATATCACGTTCCTTTCTTTTTATTCCTTTTCATTTTGTCTGCCAGTGACGTTTAACCGCCTCTTTACTATAATACTATATGTCTCTGTCACTCAGATTCCGTCCATTCGTATGGACGGACACGTCATAGCATCCCTTCATGTCAGGCGGCCATTTAATTCCCCCGGCATGCATGCTGATAGGGCTGCGAAAGGACCAAACAAAATATTCTTCTTCACTTCATATCACCGAGCTAAATTACTTTCAATGAGACTTATGTTCATATTGATCCGGCCTGTCCTAAGTATCCGAACTAAGGTTTGAGATATTGGCCTAGTCTGTTTGAAAGTAGAAAGACGGGCCGTATTTTTCTTTAAAATCCGGACTCCTAAATGTACAAAATTCAACGGTCATCAAATTATGTGGCAGAATTTAAAAGAAAATAAAACTATTTCCACCAAAAATAAGAATTAATGAAGCATTTATAAATGGATATTAATTTCAGAAATCAAATATATAAGAAATAAAGTTGGTGGTTTCGTGTTTGGATTCCAATGAGAGGAAGATTGGTTAATTGGTGGAATCCTACAAAACTCAAGCGATCATGCATAAACTATATATTGAACAATCTTCATCTCCTTCGCATTAATGCAAAATATGTGGCTATCGATCATCAATCATCCCTGGAAATTCATTTAATTTTTTAAATACCCACTAAATAATTAATCTAATGATTAATTGATTGAAATAACAACCTTTTTTTTTAAAAAAAAATATTATTAAAATCTGATAATTGAGAATGAGTATTGTAATAGTATTTGGTGATGGATTGAAAATTATATATATTATATTCTTAGGGTGGCATCAAATCAGGGTTGACAATATACATTATGCTTATCTTTGTACATCTGATTTGGGATCCAAAGAAACAAATAGTATTATTCTCTTCATGCTTGCACCACAATGCAACTTCGATTTTTCATTTTTTTCTTTTCTTGCTTGCCAAACCCTAACCCTATGCTACCAACTGACAGCTATTAATTCCACGTAGAAATTCTGGAACTGGACATTTTCTCGAGAATATGATTTATGCAGCTATGCGTCAATCTTATCAAATATATGTCTAATTGTGTATGCTTTAAAAAGAGAATTCAATTCCTTCGATACATCAATCTTAGGCGATATTTGGAATATTAACTGTTTTAATATTTATTTTTGACATAATATAATTTTAAAAATTAAAAAATTAATTTTTATTTGAGTGTTTATAAATTATTTTGAACTAATTATTTTACTAAATTCTTCTAATTTAGTATATTTTAATAATAAATCTACTTAATTTTTTTTTCTAAACGTATAAATTGTACTCACTTATAAATGCTATAAGAAATATTTGCTTAGAATGGGTTATAAGATAAAGTTGATGAGATAAACCTAAAGATGTGGGTTATAAGATATTGTTCCATTAAACATCAATTTGTGCATTTTAATAGATTGATTTAAATTGGAAAGAGATATATATTGTGGGGTTGATAAATTTTCAAAAGCTACTTTACAACCCATTAATTATTTATGACCAAAACTCAATTATATCATTGTGCTAAACCCAATTAATGCACTAAACAACATTCACTTGCCCAAAATGGCACAAAAACACAGATAATACAAAAAAAATCATTCTCTTTATTCAAAAAATAAATTATTCAAAAAAAATATTCTCTTTATTCAAAAAACACAGATAATGCACTAAACAACATTCATTTATCTTCTCATTCTGAGAAGTTTTTTGTCTCTTTTTTGTCTAGGGTTTTTCTAACCGTTTTCTTAGTTTTTTTTTTCCAGCATTGTTTGCCATGAGCGCTCGCATAGATGATGATGTTATCTTTAAGGAGATGACGAAAACTTTATCGGCCGATCTTGTTAATCAGATCCGTCGGAGGAAATGAGTACGCTTAGTTGGAACTGCCATAGGTTGGGCAATCCTCGGGCACTGCAGTTATTGGAATTCTATGTGAGAGATAGGAGACCAATTTTTATTTTTTTAATAGAAACTTTTTGTTTGTCTTCTAAAATTTCTAAAATAAAGACTCATTTGGGTTATGATGACTTTGTAGCTGTTGATTGTATAGGGCATAGTAGGGCTTGGCGTTACTCTGGCGCTCGGTCTCTCATGTTTCTGTTTTGAATTTATTTTCACATTGCATTGATGTTGAAGTTTCTATTGACGGTATTGATTCTTGGAGGCTTATGGGTTTTTATGATCAGCCTAATCGCTTGAGACGAACTGAAACTTGGAATCTCCTTCATAACTTAAGGGATTGTATCCCCTTACCTTGGGTTTGTCTCGGTGATTTTAATGACTTACTGTCCACGAGAAGAGAGGAGGGAAGCCACAACCTCGTGCTTTAATTCAAGGTTTTCGTGAGGCTGTTTGTGATGCAAGTTTGACTGATTTTCCTATGGGAGGATATCCTTTTACGTGGGAGCATGGTAAGGATTCTGATCATTGGATTGAGGAGAAATTAGATAGGGTTTTGGTATCTAACGGTTGGAGGTATAAATTCCCTTATGCTCAGGCATATACATTGGATATCACTACTTCTGATCACTTGCCAATCTTTCTGGAGGTTTGGTCTATGGTCACTCGCGATCACCCTAGGAGATTCAAGTTTGAGAATTACTAGCTTCATTTTTCACAATGTAAGGAAATTGTTCTGAACAATTGGAACTCTAGGGTGATAACGAATTTGGAGGATCGGTTGAAGGTTTGCGGGTTGGCTTTGTATTACTAGGGTATAGATCTGAAGGAGATACATAGGAAAGAGTTGAAAAAGTGCCAGAATATAATTGAAGCATGACATAGCTCTCGTTTGGGGTGGGATCGTAATGCTATTCGTGAAGCATATCGAAAGTTCTTGCAACTGCTACATGACCGTGAGGTTCAGTGGAAGCAGAGGGCGAAAGTTTTTTGGCTTCGGGAAGGAGATGCTAATACACGTTTTTTCCATGCTATGACTATAGATAGGAAGCGAAAAAATAATGTGCTTAGGCTTCAGAATTCGGAAGGAGTCTGGTGTTTGAGAGGGTCGGGCTTGGAAGATTTAATGGTTGGCTACTTTCAAGACATTTTTACATCACGCATGGGCAATATGGAGCCTATCCTTGAACACGTTACTGCATGTGTTACGGAGGAGATGAATCAGAAGTTCGTGGAGTCTTATTCAATAGAGGAAGTGAAGGCTGCATTGTTTAGCATGAAACCTGATAAAGCTCCAGGCATTGATGTTTTTAATCCTGGATTTTTCCAAAGTCATTGGGAGATTGTGGGTCCCGAAGTGTCCAGAGTGTGCATTCAGTATCTGCAGGAGGGGTCTTTTCCTACCTCTTAGAATGAAACAATTTTGGTTCTCATATCAAAGAAGCAAACACCTCAGGTAATGAGTAACTTAAGGCCTATTGCATTATGTAACGTTATTTACAAGATTATGAGCAAAATGATAGCGAATAAGTTGAAGGTTATGCTGGATATTATTGTCTCTCCAACACAAAATGCTTTCATTCCTGGCAGAAGTATTCAGGATAACAACATTATAGCCTTTGAAATGATGCATTATTTCAATAATAAAAGGAGAGGTAAGGATTGTTTTGCTGCATTGAAAATGGACATTAGTAAGGCTTATGACAGGATGGAATGGCGGTTTGTCCAAGCAATGCTTCAAAGTTTGGGTTTTAACCAGAACTGGATTAATCTAGTGTGAAATATTCGGTCCTATCTAGGAGTTTATTGTTGGGTCCTATAGTTCCATCCATAGGGTTAAGGCAAGGAGATACAATCTTGCCTTACCTTTTTATTCTTTGTGCTGAAGGTTTGTCTCGTTTGATTTCAGCTAAGGTAAATCAGGGTTTGATTACAGGATGGTCTATTACGAGAAGAGCTCCTATTATTTCACATTATTTTTTTGCAGATGACAGTTTAGTTACTTTCCAAGCAAGTGGCAGAGAGGCACATGTGAAGGAGATTATGGATGGGTATGCTGAGGCGTCGGAACAATTAATCAATTATTCCAAGTCTTCTATGTGCTTCTCACGTAATACACCTCTTGATGTGCGATATAATGTATGTTCTATATTGGGGGTGATGGAGCAAAAAGACTTGGGGGCATATTTGGATTTGCTAACGCGAATAGGGATTAATAAGCGTGAGGTGTTTCAGTTTATGAAGGATAGAATGCGGCAGAAACTCAACTCTTGGAAGCGGAGATGTCTATCTAGGGCGGGAAAGAAGTGATGTTAAAAACTATTCTCCAGGCACTTCCAACGTATGCTATGAATTTATTTTTGGTGCCGCAAACAATTTGTTATGAATTGCAGCGACTTATGGCTCGATTTTGGTGGGGGAGAGGGAGCTCTCACGAACGAGGTATGCATTGGGTAAGCTTGGAACGGATGGAGAAATCGAAGTTTAATGGTGGGTTGGGATTTTAAAAATTGCATGAGTTCAATTTATCTATATTAGGAAAGCACGCATGGGCAATTTTTACTAGAGATAATTCATTGGTGGCAAGAACTCTCAAGGCCAAGTATTTTCCGTTTGGCTTTTTTTTAGATTCGGAGATTGAGAGTAATCCAAGCTACTTATGGAGAAGTTTGTGGGAGAGTAAGAAGTTGATTGCATCAGGTTCTCTCAAAAGAGTTGGACATGGTAAAAGCATTTCGATTTGGGAGGATCCATGGGTGCCATTAAATTTGAATGGTAAGATTTCTACTCCTCAACAGACAAATTGTGATGTGTTTTTGGTTTCTGATCTCATTTAACAGGGATGCTGAAAAAAGGATTTGATTATGTCTATATTTAATCAGGTTGATACACATAATATATTATCTATCCCTTTAAATATCACTAGGCAAGCAGATAATTGGGTATGGAAATTTGATAAATATGGATTCTATTCGGTTTGAAGTGCTTATAAATTTTTGACACAGACTACTCACTTGAGTTAGTCAGTTGCGGTTAGATCAATGTGGAAGAAATTCTAGCATATTCGGGCTCTACTGAAGGTTTTGAATCTGGTATGGCGGGCTTACCTTAATGCTACTTCATGCTTGGTTAATTTAATTCGTAGGAATGTCCAAGTCAGTGAGTCTTGTCATGTTTGCTCTAATTAAAGTGAAAACGATAATACATGCTCTGATTACTTACCCTTTTGCCCGTGATTGTTGGATGATGACCGAATCTGGTTGGCTCTTCCCCCACATGTAGTCGTTTAATGATTGGTTTGTTCGGGTATGCAATTCAGTTTTTGTTTCTACTTTACACATGGTGGTTATGGTAGTTTGGGCTTTATGGGAGAATAAAAATACTATGGTATAGAAGCAGAAAATGTGTCCACCTCATGTTGTGATTAGGCGTGCAGAGTCTCTTCTTCAAGATTGGGAAGCGGCTAGAAGTTGTAGGGAGTTGGTTGTTAATGCTTCGGTTTGCGTCTAATGGAAAAAAGCCACTTATTGAAAGTTTTACGCTAAATGTTGACGCTGCATTATTCCTATATCAGGTTATGGAATGGATTGTGTTTTAAGGGGATAGAATGGTGAGTTTATTGCAGCACGTCAACAACAAATTCTTGGTAATTTTGATGCTTCTACGACTGAAGCCATGGTTTTTAGGAAATTTTTAAGCTGGCTCAATGATGGTGGTTGGTTCTCGGTTATTGTGGAGTCAAACGTTCAACTTTTGATTCGAGTTATAACTGATCCCAATTACCAGGATTTGTCATCATTTGATAGTCTTGTTTTTTTATTATAAGCCTCTTATCTCAGAGATGATTTCTATTTCTATTAACTTTGTTCGTAAGTCTGCTAATGGTGTAGCTCATGTGCTTGCTTGAGCTAGTCATGATATTCCGGGTCTAGTTGATGTTTTTTTTCCACCTCTTAATTGTATTTCTGACTTGATTGTTTTTCGATCTTAATAAAATTTAAATTTTTATTCAAAAAATAAATAAATAAATTATATATGGGAAGTCACGTTCGTATATAATTGATTTTTGTATTTCCGCTAGTACCGTTAAAATGAGTTTAAACTCATGGATAATTTGGGATCGCTCCGCATCTGAATAAAAAATTTGAAATATATTTTTAAAATAGATTTTTTTATTCAGTTTGTTTTGAGATTAAGTTTGCATGAATTGAATCCGACGGTTTCAGAATATCTATTTTAAAAATACTTAAACAATATTATTTTATTTATTAATTTTATTTTTTATAAATAAAAATTAAAATGTGGATAATAACAAAAAGATAAATAGAAAATATGTATAAATTTTTAAATAAAATTTAAATATTTTTAATTTAAAGAAAAATAATATTGATTGATTTTTTTTATTTTATATAATTTTTAGTAAGTTTATTTTGCTATTTACATTATTTTAATAGATTCTATTTAGATTTTATTAAAAAATATGGAGTTAAAAATTTATTTATTAATTATATTTTTTTATTTATTGATATGGTTGATATAATATATAATTTTAGTTAACGGTGTGAATTTAATTAATTTTTTAATTTTAATTTATTTTTTTAAAAAAAAAGTTGTCCGTTCCTTTTAGCAGGTTCGCTGCAGGTTGAATGGAGTCTAAATATTAAAAACTCATTTTTTAATTGATTTTTTTTTCTCGGTTCATTTTGAGACTGTATAAACTTAAATACAAAATAAAAATTAACAAAAACATTACTCTATTATAATATATCCAAATTAACAAAAATACAACCTGATGTATCGACTGAATTAAACTGTATAAACTTAAAAATACATATATTTTTTTCATTTTAAATATGTCATAAAATAAATGTAACCAAAGTTCGTAATCAAGGGTTCTCCATGTCTAATCAAAACCTTTTCAATAATATCTCTCATTATATTACAAAACTAAGAAAGCTCATAGAATCGAATTTATAACCACAAAGTAATATATTAAATTACTCGAGTATGAAAATACTAAAAAAATTATATTCTACCGTTTTAGTGGAAAATCAATAAATAGAGCAATTAAAATTATATAATATGTTTGAATAAAATAAATCAAATTAGTAATGCATTATGAAAAAGTCATTAAAGAAATATTTTCAATCTGGGAAGGAACTCTCTACTTAAATTGAATTCCACCCTTTTTCGTGAAACCATGATAAAAAAAAAAATGCAATATTTTCAAATTAAAATAAAAAACTATCTATATAATGGATTCAAATTAAAATAAAAAACTATTTATATAATCGATTTTTGTTAAGGTAAAATTCAATATCTTATAATTTTAAAAACGGCTAATATTATTAAATTAAAACTGATCGCCATCTAATTATCCATTGTTTTATAGATAAAAGATATTCTGTTCCTTTTTTTTATTTTTAAATGATTAAACATTTTAGATTTAATAGAAATACTCTAGTTAATAAAAATGAAAAATACATATTGATATTAATTTAATTAAAATATCTTAAATTTATTTAAAAATTTATCTGTATTAAATATTACTTTAAGATAATTTTTGAAAATAAATTATTTATAACAAATGCTAAAAAATGAGCTTGTTTTATCTCTAACTTATGCTTTAATCAGCATCGTTGGTTTGTGCATATAGACTCAATCTCAAACGACAGCCGTTGCTCTTCTTCCTCAAAAATTTGGAGGTTCAACGCCAGAAGACCATCAATACAATAAATTAGTTTATTCAATTGTCTGTTAGTTTTATAATGTAAAAAATAATAAATTATAAAACTTTTTGACGTAAAGAAATAAAAAAGATTTTTTTTTTTTAAAAAAAAGGGAAGTGCATGATTGATTACGTCAATCGTGAAAGTGGAGCAATCCAATTATTAAATGATCATTTTCCAAATTTTATATATAATACATATTTTAAATTATTACTTAACCCTTAAACAAAGAAAACTCCCTCTTAACTTGAATGATCCTTCTTCTATTTTAAGAAAATATTGAATTCCAATAATATTTTTATTCACTATTTTAATTATCCACTCTATATTGAAAAAGGATAAATCCATTAGTGATAAGTGCATGATGAATCCAACAGCAGCTACTAATTATGATTAACATATTGATAAATCTTCTTAGAAAAAAAGTTATAAATTGGAGTTTAATTTAGAATCGATAATTCAAATGGAGTGATTCCTATTCGATTAGAAATGAATTGAAAATGACTTTTAAGTAGCTAGGTAATTTCAATTTGATTCAAGAATCGAAACCATTTGATTAATCCAATTTTGAATTTGATCAATCTTATTCTAATCGATCTAAAAATATTTAAGGTAATAATTATGTGTGTTTTAAGAAAATAAAGTTTTTAAAATTTTTTTTTAAAGCAAAACTACTCATTGTATTAATAAAATTCCATCAAATAAAGATGGATATCATCCCAAATAGAGATATGATTATGCCTAATAAATTTTCTAACCAAAATATGAGCAGTTAGAATAACATTACAACGAGTTCATCTAACAGAAATATCAGTTGTAGAGTCTAATAAAGATTTACAATTATTCAAAATCAAATCCCTACATAGGATAATTTGACAAAAATGCTCCTCAAGTATTTGTCTAAATCTCTGCATAAGATAATTTGGCAAAAATGCACCTCATTTTTTATCATCTCTCGAGTATAAATTATTAAAATTTTCCGAATAAAGTTACGGAAAAGAGTTTTTACGAGATAAAACTCGAATAAGTTTTCAAGATTGACGTCGTCGTTGCGATTCTCTAAACCCATAATAACTAGTAAACCTCCATTGAATATTACCTTCCGAAACAACCGAATCAATAAAATTTGAAGAAAGTCAACCACAAAAACAGACACATGACTCTTTTACATTAACAAAATTGACCGAAAAGCACCCATAAAAATATAAAAAATTACAAAAAAATTCCATACGAAAATTAAGAGTTTTTGTTTCTATAAAAAATAAAATGTATTTGATTGTATGTGAGAAATCTCCCCACCATATAGAAATCATAAGTGACGATTGGAATATCTCTGAATCTCTTAATAAGGATAATAACATCTTCTTCTTTATCGATAGTAAATTGACGCAGATCGTCTTTCATAGAGAATGAAAAAGAAGAAGTTAGGTTTAAGGAAGAGGAAAAGGCGAAATGATCGAGTCACAAAAGGATCACAGAAAAAAACTTACGTTGAAAGTTATATATAAATTTTTTAAGGTTTTAGAACTTTTTATTCATCGGCGTTAAAGAAGGTTTTGATATATATTTTTTTTCATCTTAATTTATTTTATAGAATTTCTTTTCGTTCCGTTAATCATATTTAACCATAGAGGGTAAATAGCTTCTCTATTTCCTATAGAAGTTCTGTTGCAAGGTTGAAAATCATAAATGCATCATTTAATGGTATTACACTTTTAAAATGTGGTATCTAATTTAATATCTAAATTTTATGAAAATTCCTATTAAATCCCTAAAATTTATCTCATTTAATTATTATACTTGTAAACTTTATAAAAATATATTAAAAAGTCAAAGTCCGTAACTACATTTACTAATTATTATAAAAATTGAATAGTATTTTTTTTTTTTAAAAAAAGTGAAATCTCAAATTGAATTGTATCAAGTGACTTGTCAATAACAGTCATGGGTAAATTAAAAAATGCTATCAACACCCAAAAAAAAGTGAAATTTTATTGTGGCTTAAGACAATTAATTAGCTAACCCCTTTCTCCTCCCAAAACAAATCATGAGATAAATGGAAAAAAAAAAAAAAAAGCTGAATTTTTGAATTATATAATTAGTGCTATTATTTTCGTTTTACTGACCCACATCAAGAATTAACTAGTTCTTTTTTTTTTTTTTTAAAAAAAAAAAAAGGGTTTGAGAAGATGAATGTTGGAGAAATGAAGTGAGGCACTGAATGAATTATTGGGGGGAGATAGTTGATTTCCATTCAGCATGCATGACGCAGTCCTATCCAATATATATGATATGCCTTCACTTTCCTCTTTTGGTTCAGCCACCAACTTTCCCAATTTCATTAATTGCTTTTTCCATTTCCTTCATTATTGTTGTAATGCTCTTAAAAAACAAAAAAAATTTCAAAAAACAACAACCCTAGATAACAGATTGCTATTTCTTAAGGTTTTACTATGCCTTTAATCTTATTTTTTATATTTAATATTATTTTAAAAATGTCAAATTATCTTAAAATAATCGACCTTTCTATAAATGTTTTCTAAAAATAATATTTCTAACTTCTATAATTTTAATTCACTATACTTGTTTACGTATATTAAAAAAGTAATTTTTTAACTATATTATCTTAAAAATATTAAATATTATTAAATATTAAAAAATTTAAAAATAAAATAAAATTAAATATAGTTATAATAGTAAATTTATATATTATTATAGTTAAAAAAATAAGATAAAATAATAATTTTGAAATAATAAAAAAATAGATAAAAATTATTAAAAAAGAAAAAAAAGTGTGTAAATGAGATTGTAGGTGAAGAGCCACAGTACATCAATTTCTAACTTTATTTTATTTTATTAATATTCAATTAATTAACTGAAATTTCCTCTTCATATTTTTCCGTACATCTCTAATATTTAATTAATTTTTTAATATTTTAAATAAATATATTTGATTTTAAAATATTAATTAAAATGTTAGAGAATATATATATATATATATATTTACCAAAAAAATGCATATGTGATGGAGCTCACCCTTTCAATAACTTAACATCATTTTTATAGATAATGTAATTATATAATGGGTAATGGCAAAAAAAAATTTAAATCATTTTAAATTATAAAGGTTAATTAATATATTTTAAATTAATTTTTTTAATTTTATTTATATTTTATTATTAAATTTAATGAAAATATTAAGTTATTATTTTAATAAAAATTTAATATTTTAATATAATATAAATAACTAATTATAAAAAAATCTTAAACTTTACTAATTTCAACTATTATACTCTCCATGTATTTTTAATAAATATATCTAAATTAATTTTTTGATTTGTTTAATTTTTAATTTTAATTTATTTAGTTATCATGTTGGATGACACATTGATAAGAGCTAATAATTCATTTTTCTATTATTATTCTGTATTAATAAATATAACTTTACTTTTTACGCAGTTATTGATAATAAATCAAAAATTATTTAAACTAATCCAAATCAAAGAATTTAAGAATACAATTCGGTAACTTTTGATGCAACATTAATATTAATTAAACTAATCCAAATCAAAGAATTATTTTTTATTGGAAGAACAATTAAATATTAACAGAATAATTAAATATTAACAGATGATACCTAAAATGAATATTCATTAACTATAAATAGTAAAAAAATGCATTCTTTTTAGATCCACTGGCCATATCATGGATCAAAAGGCAGTCTAAAGTGCAACAGTCAGTCTACAATCTTTATATATTTATATATATATAGCTTTTAGGATGATAGAAAAAAGAAAAAGAAAAATGAGGGATGGTGGTGGATTCTACCAAAGAAAACACAATTGTAAAATGACCATCTTTCCTTTCTCTTGCAAATGAAATGAAAATGAAAGCACTAACACGTTGCATGGAATTGTATATCAATATTTGGTCATGTCAATTTCTGTAAAGGATGTGTGTATGCTCATAAAACTAAGAAAAGATGATAATAATTGAACAATATTATTGCTTCTACCATCATCCATGGCGAAATCGAAGGAGATTTAACATAATAGAAAACTACAAGTAGCTTTTGGGAAGTGCTTTTGACATTGAAATCTGCCAAATTTGTGGTCAGAATTCATAAAAGTGGTGCAATAGCTTACAAATATCAGTCTAATCATGGAATTCTCAAATGGCAAGCAATCTGTGTTTCGGAGAGAGTTATAAAGGTCCATGGTGGGCTTCTCTGATTTTCTGGTTAGGCAACTGATGCATAAATAGATGTTCTTATCCTCAGAGATGGAATGGAAATGGCACAGGTCATTTTTCTAAATAATTTTGAATTTAAATTTTAAATATAAAATATTTTTAAAGTTTAAATGAGAAATATTGATATAAAAAACATAGACCGATAGATCGAAAAACGAACTGCGTTGTTGAATTTTTTTAAAAATTGAAAAAGTGAGTTTTTAATAGATAAAGAAGATTATTTATAACAGAAATAAAATTTTAATATGCAAAATTATAAAAATATCTAAAATATCAAAAAAAATAATTAAAATGCAAATTTGACTCTAAACGATAGAATTTTCATATCAAACTTTATAACAGGCTTGTGATTATCATCACATTTTTTAAAATTATGCATTTCGAAATTTTTTTTTGAAAAACTACCGTGGGTTTTTTTCAAACGTCGATAACAAAAATTAGATACGATCAAAGTTTATCATAAAATCTAATACTAGTTGCTATATGTCATAAATAGTTTAAACAAAACAAAAATAGATAAAGTTCTTAAAAAGCTGGACGCTTTCTAGCTGTATGGGAAAGTGAAAGAAATAATAGTTTGTGGGAAATTATTTACTTGCCTTGAACAAATCTACTTCTAAAAGATGATTTTGCAAAATCAAATATGCAGAAGAAACCCTAATAGATCTCAATCTCCAAAAGCTGAGTTTCCAATTTGAAAGCCTTTTGTCAATTCAGTTCTAATGAACTTCTTAGGGTAAAGTAATAGATTGGGAAAAATGTAAAGCAATAGAAGAAATAGCATTTTTGCTCTCTTTTCTCCTTTTCATTATCTTATTAGTCAAATTTAAATCTTAGACCTCTCTCTACCTTTTAGTGATAATAGTTTTCACACGTGTGATATAATATTATTATAATATATTAACTTAAAAAATTAATTAAATTTATTTGTCATAAGTATTGTCAATATATTTTATTTTTAATATTAATATTTAATTTGTTTATCCAAAATAAATTTAAACTTACAAATTTTAGTAAAATAAAATTTATTTTAAATAGAAAATCAGTAGTTAATCAATT
Organism: Manihot esculenta; assembly: GCF_001659605.2. NCBI lineage: Eukaryota > Viridiplantae > Streptophyta > Magnoliopsida > Malpighiales > Euphorbiaceae > Manihot > Manihot esculenta. Next base: position 12,714,534 of record NC_035162.2, on the reverse strand, counting down.
AAATTAAAAAATTTAAAATATAACAATAAATTTCTATATTATTAATTTCTAGTCAATTAAAATAAAAAAATTATAATTATCAAAATTGCTTTGATACAATAGAAATACATAAATAGCCTTTCATTTGTATTGTTCTCATGATCAAAAGCTAATGGATAGCACAACTATTGCTTAATTTCTTCATAAAAACTAAAACTAAGTAAATAAATAAATGAAGGGAGTTAATCAAAGCAAGCCCAAAAAAATTATGATCTTGAGTTCTACAAGAACACAAGGTATAGTGGGCGAGCATTTGGCTAGAAAGAAGATAAAATATGTAACGACCCGGAAATCCGGACCGCTACCGGCGCTAGGATCCAGATCGACTTAAGGTCGCCGAGACCCGTAGCAAGCCTAACATACATCCTGTATAGCTGGTATAATCCCATACATGAATCAAACATAAGCATAAACTTTAAAACATAAAACTGTAAACTTTTTCTTTAACCCGTTTGACCTGTGTATGCACTATGACTGAACTCATAGAACCCCTAGGGTCAGCATACCCTATGTCAAACTCGGTCCATCACACGAAACAACATAAAATAAAACTCATGTATAAAGGGATTATCCAACTCGGGCCAAGCACAATACTATAACTCTGATCATATAACATAAGGTCATATTACAATACACTCTCTTTACAACAATACATAATCTTATATTACATCATGTCCACTACTATTCTATTACATAAACACAACCATGGACGTAACCTGCTGGTCTCCTGACTATCTCTGACCCTGCAAACCTGGGGTTAGGGGAGAGGGGTGAGCTATAACGCCCAGTGAGCAGAAACCAAACAAGAAAACAGTTCGTTTTAACATATGCTATCATGGAATGCATCACTTCACAAACATATCACATCAAGGATGAATTTGTCACCCATAGCCCTCTACGTGTCGTAATATGTCCAACTATACCAGGGGCGATGAGGCCACACCTAGTATTCGCTTACTTAACTCATATCATAACATGTCCAACTACACCAGGGGCGATTAGGCCTCACCTAGTGTTCGCTTACATAACATAGTGCCAGGGGCGACCTGGTCTTTCTATCTCATATCATACCATGGCATATCATATCATATCATATCGTATTGAGGGCTAAAGGATCATTCAAGATTCATCCACATCAACAACATATTATGCAATGCATCATATTCGTGAATACTAATGCAATACAACCTACTACATATCATGGCATTTTATGATGCATGAACATGCTTAACATTTGATTTATTTTAAAACATAAGGTTCAGTTCCACTCACCTGAGACTAGCTCTGTACCGATTCTGAAATGGTTGACACTGCTAAACACCTTGGTTCCTCGGGTCCGATCCTACACAGGTGGACTCCAGTGAGGTACCAAACATACTCTAAACAACTCATAAACAACTCCCCAAAAACCCCCTAAAACATCATGAAATAATCATAGAAGAACATGCATGAAATGGCTGAACAGGGCACTTTCGGCGGCAGGTTCGGCGGCCGAAAGTCCCTCTAGAGCCGAAAGTCAGGCACTTTCGGCGGCACCTTCGGCGGCCGAAAGTCTCGGACAGATCCGAAAGTCCTCTTTCGGGGGCAAGCTTCGGCAGCCGAATGCTGCCTCCACAAGGGGGTTCGGCGGCCGAAAGTCCCTTCGGCGGCCGAACCTGAGTTTCTCCCGAATGGCAGAAACTCAGCTCTCCTATGCACATTTCGCCTCCCAAGCTCAAATCATGCATACCACTCAACCAAAACATGCATACAAGCTCCTAGGGGCCTCAAACAAACATATACCCCATCTACAACACTTCAAACATACCCAAACATGCCACATTGTTCAAAAATCACATAAAACCTAACATAGCTCAACTAACTCAAACATGCATTTCTACCCCATAAAACTTCATAAAACTTATTTAAAACATACTATGAGCTTAAGATCGGCTCTTACCTCTTGAGGATCGAGGGAGAGACGACCTAAACTCGAAGACCCAAGCAAATGAGCTCCTGAGTTCCCAAAGCTCTAAAACTTGTCTTAAAAGCTCAAAACTTGCAATGAGAGGTGAAAACTCAAGAAAAATGGAGGAGATTTGAAGAAAGAACACAAGATCTGGGGAGAGGGAGGTCGGAAGCTAGCTATGGCCGAAAATGGGAGAAAGCTCGCCCATTTCGGCTAAGTGACCCTTTTATAGTGGCTGGCCAGGCCACGTTCGGGGGCCGAAAGTGCTTCCGCATGCATGCCATGTTCGGCGGCCGAACTTTACTTTCGGCGTTCGGCGGCCGAACCTGGACTTCCCTCGCTCATGCTTTCGGGGGCCTAACGTGCCTCCAAAACGCATGCATGTTCGGCGGCCGAACCTGGGTTTTCCTCTAAAGATTTTTCATGCAAAAACTCATTAAATTTCATACTTAAAACCATGAAATACCTTAAAACATTTTATGAAAACATGTTTCTACCCTACTAGAGGCTTCCGACATCCGAGATTCCACCGGACGGTAGGAATTCCGATACCGGAGTCTAGCCGGGTATTACAAAATACAAGAAGGAAACATTAATCATAATGGAAAAGATATGAGACGGAACAACAAATCATGATTTTATTATATATTTGAACCAAATTTAATTTTTACTGTTTACCAGAGATCTATGATAATTTTTTGAAAAGAAAATTTTGAGACGCACTTTTAAAAATATGACAAAGGCCACAGACTTAATCACAAAATTCGATATGAAAATTTTATCGTCTAGAAGGTTAATTTTATATTTTAATTATTTTTTAAAATATTTTTATAATTTAGCATATTAAAGTTTTTTTATTATAAATAGGCGAGAAATCTCACCTATTTAAAACTCACTTTTCAATTTTTGAAAAATTTCAATAACACTTTTCGATTTTTAATCGATCTTATCTTTTATATCGTCTTAACTAAACGATATTGATTAAAACTACTAATGAAATTTAATCAGTCATTTATTAAGATAGCTGTTAAATTTAAATTTAGATCTAATTCGCCTTAAAAATTAATTTAAATAGGAAGAGTACTCATGACTCTTATAAAGAGTATATAACTCGTATTCTAATTTAATGTGCGATTTCACAAACCCTTCAAGTTTAGGAATAAATAAAATATTAAAAAAATTCAATATTGAATAAAAAGACTCAAATAACTATATTAAATTTAAATTCAAATTTAATTTACTTCAAAAATTAATTTTAAAAAAAAAATTATAATATTTTTAAAAACTTAATTTGTGTCCCAAATCGATATAAAATTGAACAATAACAACAATTTATAATAAACACCACTAAATAGTGGATAATAATTATCCTTTTAACTATTTTGGTCAATCATAGAAATTATTCTCAATGGGATGGACCAATTCTTAACAAAATTAGGTCAAAGACATCCACTTTACACCTTTGCTCATATCACATTTGCTAGTGGAAAATTTATTTTGCAATGATAAGACATCCTCATTCAAAAATCACAATAATCATTATTTTATTTATTTATTTATTATCTTTAAGCTTTTAACTTTTAAAGCGAAGTAAATTTTTGACATGATATTTTGAACCCTTCAAACTTCAATTTAGTTCTTGATTAAACTTATAACAAATAAAAAGTTTTAATTTTATTATTCAAAATTTAATTTTTTTTGCTACAAATATAAATCAATGCAAATCCAATATGCCTTTTGAAAATGACATTGAAATCAATAATATTTTTCTACTTAATAATAAAAATAATTGACCGTATTTAATAAAATATTACAATGATTAAATAACTAATGAAATTTACACTTTTATATTCAATTTTAAGAATTAAATGAAAATTTAATTCTTTTCTTATATTTTAATCCATTGTTTTTTAAGTTAAATAATTTTTTTTATTGTGTATATTTTCATAAGATAATAGAAATTAACAATCAATTTTTGTAGATGGTTTGATAGCGTTAATTTTTATTTAAATTTGTAATATAAATATATGAATTTTATATAAATTCATTATATATTTACATTATGAATTCATGTGTATCCCATAGGTATTTTACCTAGCTTATCCGAAAGGGGTCTCTCGATTGAAAGAGAAGAGATTTCCATAATTAATTATATTGCTAGTCAAATCGAAGAAGAACAAAGGCGTTCTGTGTTGCAATCTTATTTTGTCTTTGGCTTTGCTTCCTTTGTTTAAGCAACATCTCAGCTCAGTTGCTTCTCTGATTTTTGCCTGTTTAGTCCTCTTCATCTTCGTCTTGAAGATTACCGATGCCTCTAGTCTTTGCTCTCGTTGCTTCCTTTTGGTGGCTTTCATGGTTTCTTTTCATAGGTTGATGCTTTGGGGGGGCTGCCTTTGTCGTGCTTAAGGTCCTCAGTTTCTAGAGTAGCTGTTTTTGAGGTGATCGTGGTGGAATTGTGAAGAATGAGGGGTCAGTTGTTAGAATAAAGTGTTGGCTTGAGTCTTTTTCTCTCTCTTTTTTTTTAAAAAATAAAAACTGGTGTTGGCTTTAGTCTTGATTGAATTGAGGGAAGCTTGATAGGTGGTGGGCTAAGCTTGCCTTGTTTGTCTTTCAGAGGAGAAAGCTGGGCGCCATGATTTGGTTGGGGAAGATTCTGCTCGTTTTCATTTTCTTTTTCATGGCTTGTCTTTTTCAGTTCTGGTTTGTTTTTGTTTCCTCTAAGTGGTCCCTTTACCATCACCCTTTATTTTAATAAAGTTTCCCATGCTTATCTTTTTTTTTTTTTTTAAAAAAAAATCATTGTAGATTCGATTATTTTATATGCATTCCTTGGCATTAGTATCCTTAAAGCTGCAAAGGCAAGAATGGAAAGCGTGGTTTGCAGGATGAACTCATAAAGAACCAATTCCTTCAACAGTCTCTTTCAAAAGTGTCACTGCAATGCCTACATTATGAAGAGCATCCTCAAATCCTGCAAGCAGTAATTACGAAGAAATCAATTTCAACCTCTCCATTAATTTTTCTTGCACTTATGCAGCCTTAACGAAAAACACAAGCATTTGCACCGAGTTCACTGACAAGCAAACCATGTCCATGACGTTTTTGCTCTCATACTAGAGATAGAAAAACTCATAAATGCCTAAAGCTTTATGTGAAACCATTCAATCTGCAGGTCAGTTACCATTAACGAGTTAAAAATAATACCATCGAACCATCTCCATGGCATTCTCAATCTTACTAAATAAATGGCCAAAATTTGCTATTTTTCAATGTACAAGGAGTTCAAAAGAGCGCACTTCTTGCTAAAAACTACATATATAGGAGGTGAAGAGGAAAACAACTTCATATAAGGAAGCAAATAAAAGAGAATGAAGGTACCAGCTGCCTATATCAAGCTTTCATTTCTTTTTCTTTTTTTTTTTTTCCTTTTTTGGGTCAAAAGGGTAAAAAGTTCATCGCTTGAAGAAGACCCAAGCCCATTACAAAAAGAGTACAGGCTTTAAGAATAGGCTACTAGAAACCCAAAAGCTTCTCAATACAGGCCCAAGGCCCAAAGAAAACCGTATAGCTCCAATGTGAATACCATACAAACGCCAACTCAAAGCCTGTGTATGCCCAAACAAGAGAAAGTGGACATCCCACTTTATTTTACTCAAATCACTTCAGAATTAGATGTATCAAAGATTCAACATTTGCATAGTGTCTTAAAATTGCACAATTTTATAAAATTTATTTGGTAATTCCTCAGTTGTCATACCAGTTTCTTGGTATGGTTTTCAATTGGCAGCACTATCAGACAAGAACTACCTAGTTCATGGCAATCATTTTCTCAGACCAATTTCTTAGGCATATCAATTGTTTTCTGGAATCTCAGTTTTTAACTCTATTGTCATTTTTCCTATTCTCTGACCACCTAATATGGCACTGATAATGAGCAGTAAGAAAAATCACGAAAACGTAAAACACTATGGTACAAGCATTGAACACAGTTTTCTACTGTTGACGAATACAGAATGAGATCTATATAAGCTTTTTCTTTTCGAAGAAGCGCTTCAAATGCCACAGCTGGAAAACTGCAACCACAATGCAGAGACCGAGAGACATGATGCTAAACCACGCAACTCTGGCATTAGTTCTTTCACTGACTTCCCTCATCTCTGCTTCCCTGTAATGTGGTACAATGAAGAAAGGTGCATCTACAAATTTTCAAGATAATATACTATAAAGATTGAGAGAGCTATACCTTTCCCGGAGATAGATTAGATTATTGTGAATGGATTGAACTGTTCCTTCAAGTCTCCTCAGGTCAAGCTCAACGCCCTAAACATGGTTATATGGCATTTCTATAATGAGATATAATGTAAAGAAAACAATTTGTTGAAAAATTAAATTATATCTAAGGTTGCTGGCAAGTGGCGATCCAAGGAACAGACTGCTATAAGGCAAGGTGAAGCATTTTAAGGAACTTGCCTCAATCTTTTCTTTCTTCGCTACTGAATCCCAATCCTTCGCAGCAATTCCAATTTTCCAGTCAAGGCTCAAAGTAGTGGTTCCAGCTTGTTGCTGATGGTCATCCAGCCAGAAACATGCCATGTAGTTACCAGCCTCTGATGTTGTAAACGCAAACTGACCATGAGTTACATTTTCACTGTGGTGAAGATTGTTCCCATATGGAGATGTCACCTAAAAGAAGCAGCATGAAGTGCACAAGTTACTAATGAAACTGTTCCAACTCCCAATGGTGTTAGCCTTGCAACTTATTCTTGCAGCAAAGGCTCCCTTTCTTCACAATTGTGAAGTATTCAAAGATGGATTCATGTTACACTACATGACCCATGGAACACTACCAGCTTTGGAGTCATATTTGCACCCATGGAGCAACATTACTTTTAGGGACAAATTTCTCATTAGTTCTATTTATTTCTTTTTAGTAGGGAAATTTTTGCCCTGTCCAGTGTTTGTACAAGATTGATGAATCAATATCTGCATTTCAAAAATCTTGCTCTAATAGCCGAATGATTTCCCAAGTCATAAATATGGCAGCCTCATACTAGTTGCATATTAGAGGTTAGAAAGGAAAAATTTTGCAGTTAGTTATCACTTATAAGAATATAAAGCTTATAAACCAGGTGTCACATGTACAAAAGAATTCACAAATGATGATTACTTTCTCTGCCAAGCAAACTCAAATGGGTGACCATGTGTGCTTCCCGTTACAAAATGGAAGAGTTTCACTAATTCTCTACATCCCTAGTTTAAATGACATCATGGGCATGGTTAGAATTTTAAAGAGAACAGGACTGATGCATTCCCAAAGGCTATTCCAGTAATCCATTATTATCATACTTATGTCTATCCTATGGTTTTTGAAAGAACCATGTTATATTTAAAACTACTCATGCCAAATGTCCAGATACACCAGAATCATTCTCATGAAAAGGTTTCTACTTGGAATCCATGCAATAAGCCCTTAGAATCTCACTTTAGCCACAAGTAATATATCAGCATGGCCAATTCATGAATGAAAAGCCTCTACTGCAGAAACTATCAACATCTTGAAAAGCCTGTAGGAACTATCACCATCTTCTCATTGCCAGAAGCATATTATTCTGTTACATTCACAAAGATATCCTATGATTTTCTACATTTTAGACTCTAAAAGTCTAAATCTCCTTAAAAGCAGTTTTAGGTGCGAAATCTAATGCCTTCTGCTATATAGGTGCCAGTTACTTCTATTAAATAACACTAACAATCATTTGAAAACAAACAAGGAAACAAGACTGGGTACTACTGACTATCTAGGTTAATCAACAAGGTCCCAGGTGTCTGCCAACTTGAAATGGCATCATTTGAGCTTTCAGATTAAATTCTAGACTTGAGGTTTCTAATCGCATAATTTAAACAATTATGCACAGCAGTATAAATCTAGAAGCACATCATCCCAAATGCTAAACAATCAAATCCTTCCCTTGATTGATTACAGTTAAACCCATGAATTCCTGACTTAAATCTCAGCATAATTATAAAAATTACCCAGTTAGTCACTATAACTTACAAGAATACCCAGATGGATATTTCAAACAAGAAAAGGAAATCAAACACATACCTTAGCAGAGACCAATGGGGTATGTTCTGGCCGATCCTCGTTAATAACATAATAATCAGCGAGAACGACAACGTTGTTCTGGATCTCCTCCGAAACACACTTGGTTCCCGAACTCGGAATCTGGAACCATATAGCTTCTGCTACGGGTATTAGATTAAGATTACTAAATGTCGAACATAAGAGGATTAGAGAAAACAACGCCGCTCGAGTGCGTGATTTACAGTTTTCCGCCATGAAAGGACGAAGAAGCCAGACAGTTAGGGTTCGAACAATTTAGATCTCAAGCTGGTTGTTTTTTGGCTCTGCTCTTGTGCGTAGAGTCGAGGGAAGGGGGATTCAGATTTGTTTATTCGGGGTCTGCAAATCTAGAAGCAGCTTGGCGCGTGCAATTTGGACCTGATAAGCGAGTTGTATGACGCAGTTTTGACAGTTTGTCCAATAGTTTTAGAGTGTTCGAGCCGGTCGGGACAGCTTAGCTGATAACAAGGACGTCTCCCACTCTCGTGTCGTGCGCGTGTACTTTCATCGCCTGTATATTGCCACTGAATTTAGGATTATTTTATTCCTATTAATTTTAGTATGTCTTCCTAACAATACAATATTTTTATTTTTATTTTTATTTTTATTTTTATTTTTTATTTTTAAAAAATTAGAAATAATTTATTTTATTTCTGTTATTTATCTTTTAAAAACCATTTTCTAAAAATTATTTATATAAAAATATATTTATACATTTTTATATAAAAATAACTAAAATATTTTTTTAAATATGATATTTAATAATAAAATATAAATATAAATAACGTTATAAATAGTTATCAGTAAAAATAAATAATAAATTATTTTTATCTTATTATTTTTTTTATTTTTTTATATATATTAAAAAATATAATATTTTTTATTAACTTTTAATTATATTCATCTTAAATATATTTTATGAAATTTTTTAAAAATAAAATAAAATTATAATAATTAATTTATATATTATTATAAAATGAATTATAATTTTAAAATAATTAAAAAAATAAATAAAAATTATAAGACGAAATGAATATATAATATTATAATATTTATTTTATATAATAGAAAAATTTATTAGTTATTCTTTTAATTTTAAAAATATATTAAATTTTTTAAAAAAATATTAATCAATCCATACATTAATTTTAATTATTAAATATTAAAAAATAAAAAATTTACTATTTAATTTTTATAATATAAAAAAATTTATTAAAAAATTTATTAATTTTAAAAAATATATTAAAATATTTCTAAAATTTAAAAAAATTTATTAATTAATTCATCTATCAATTTTAATGATTAAATATTAAAAAAATTTAAAATTTTCTCGATATCAAAGAATTAATTAATATAAATTTTTATAAAATTAAGAAATTAACTAATAAATTTTTTCCTATTATATAAATTAAAAAATATTTAATAATTAAAATTAATAAAAAAATTAATCGGTATATTTTTAATATTTTAAAAATATTTTAATATATTTTTTAAAAGTAAAAACCAGCTAATGAGTTTTTTAGAAAATTTTAATTACAAAAAGCTTAAAATATTTTTAATATGAAGGGAGTATATTTATAAAATTGATATATTAATTAATAAAATTTTTCACACTATAACGTCTAAATAGAAAAAATATTTAATAATTAAAATTAATAAAAAAATAATTAGTATATTTTTCAAATTTTAAGAATATTTTAATTTATATTTTTAAATTAAAAAACCTGAGTTTTCTCATGAGAAATTTTTTTGTATAATAAAATAAAAATATATTTATAAATTAATTAATAAATTTATATTCATAAAAAAATAAATTTAATTGATGGAAATAAAATCTTAAAATTTTTAGTGATAACCTAATAAAAATTGTAAAAAATATATATAAAAAAATAATAATTTAATAGAATTAGTAATAAAAAAAATTAATATTTATAATTTTCAGTTTTTTGTTTTTTATTTTAAAAACATTTTCTAAAAAGTATACAAAATAAAAATGCTAAACGAACAAATTATGCGTCTTTTTATCAAATAAAAAGCATAAAATATAAAACCATAACGATGACAAACGAACCCTCATTTCTTATTATTGATGTTTTTTGTTTTTTTTTTGTTACAAAGCCAACGGATAACAGAACAAACATTCATCACGACTTAAAAACGTTAGTAGGCCAATTTTTAAAAACACAAAAAGCCCACACAACGCTAAAAGTCCAAACTATAAGCCCACGTCCATACCCCATACTATTTTGGAAACGATACAGGAAGACATACCCACCGCACTCTACCATCTTAGAGCCGAATCGATCCTGCCCATACTGTCCATACAATCTCACAGAATTCGGTGGAAGAATCACCGGAGAAGCAAACATCTGGCAAAAGAGCAGTCAAACCCAGGACATCCAATTAAACATACGCAAAAACCAACCGCAACTAACTCAAGCAGTAGAAATTAAAGTGTTTAATTTTCCCAAGTACAAGACTTTTTTTATTGAATGTTTTAGAAATAAAAACTAAATAATTAACGGTAAACAAAAAAACTAATAATAAATGCTCTCCCCTCTAAAAACACATCAACAATTAAAGGAAAAATGAGAGTTTAGAAGGGATTTTTATAGAAGCGGCTACTTAAAGGGAAAAATTGATTTTTTCATTTAAAACAAATAGAATTTATTAAGAATTTTTAATGGAAAGATCAAATGAATACATTTAAAATATCGAAAAATAATTTAATTATTTTTAAAAATTATAAGAATCAACTAGTTATTTTTTAAAAAAATTTAAGAATTTATTATCTTATATATAATAATTTTTTCTATGTTTTTCTTTGATATGAATTAGCCATTGAGATGATTCTAATATTAATAAATTAAAGACTTCATAATAAAATATTTTCTTTAATATATGTTTACTAACAAAAAATTCAAACCAATAGACTTGAATATCTCAATGTAAAATTAAAACTACCAACGATGGTCATTGCAACTAACCTAATCCATTGATAATCTATCGTTAATTTCAATTATCAAACAACTTTTAAGTATAACAGCATCTAGCAAACCCAAAAATCTCAATCTCCATCACTAGCTAATAGCTATACTGTTAATCACATATCATGGAATAACAATGATTTATGGTGAAAAAGCTTTTTAACATATTTATGAATTCAGTGGCGGAGTCAGGACCTTCTCTTTGATAGGGCACCGGCTGCGCCGCTACGGCACTTCATCCCAAACATTTTTCGATCGCCGGTACGGCACGTACCCTTACCGTACATTTCCTCCGCCCCTGCATGGATTCTTGCACAGCATCATTACTTATGCACAAGTTCCATATAAATAACATCCTGATCATGCCAATCAGGTTCAGATATATGATTTGATCCCAGATCCAGATTTTGCAAATAATTGTGCATATCATCAATCATAAAATTGATTAGTAGGAGTAATGCTTTAATCAATATAGGAATTTCATCATTACTTTTCTCTTTTCTCTTGCCCCTCTTGACTTTAATGGCCCTTTAGCCTTTCAACCCTTTAGCCCTTACCCTTTTTACCTAATCTTAATGGTTTGACCGTGGTCTATAATTTTACACGAAGTGTTTCTGGTTTTGACGCCAGCTCCCCAAGTCAAATGGTCTGACCTGTGAAGCAGGTGTTGCTGGATCTTGCTTGCTATCGGCTTCCATGGCCAACTCCAGGGTCTCACTCCTATTGCTCACACTTCTCGCCCTTACCCTCTCCTTATCTGCATCTTCACCTTCGTCCCACAATCGAGAAGAGCTAGAGACCCCAATCACTCGCTTTCAGCAATATCTCAGATTCAAAACAGCCCATCCCAACCCCAACTATACCGCTCCGGTCTCCTTCCTCACGGCCCTTGCCAAATCTATCGGTCTCGTTACTCAGTCCATAGAATTCACTCCTAACAAGCCCGTCCTCCTCGTAACCTGGCCAGGCTCTAAACCATCTCTCCCTTCAATTCTCTTTAACTCTCACCTTGACTCCGTCCCTGCTGAACCCACTAAATGGTTGCACCCGCCCTTCTCAGCCGTCCATACACCCGACGGGAAAATCTTCGCCCGTGGAGCACAGGATGACAAGTGCATAGCCATCCAGTATTTAGAAGCCATCCGCAATTTGAAATCAAAAAACTTTATCCCTACTCGCACAATCCACATTTCCTATGTCCCCGACGAGGAGATTGGCGGATTTGATGGGGCTGCCAAGTTTGTTAACTCTAAGGAATTTCGACACCTGAATGTTGGATTTGCTTTGGATGAAGGGCAGGCCTCAGTGAATGACGAGTTCAGAGTGTTCTTTGCCGATAGGTCGCCGTGGAATCTGATAATAAGAGCAAAAGGGAAACCTGGACATGGGTCGAGAATGTACGATGATGGGGCGATGGAGAATTTGATGAAGAGTATAGAGATTATTAGTAGGTTTAGGGAAAGTCAGTTCGATGTTGTTAAGGCTGGGAAAGCAGCAAATTCGGAGGTTATTTCAGTTAATCCAGTTTACTTGAAAGCTGGGATTCCTTCCCCTACTGTAAGGATTTGTTCTGTGTTTTAGTTGTAAAATTTGGAGCTTTATTTGAACATACGTTTTAACCAATGTATGTTTCTCTTGATGATAATGAGACATTTGTGCAGGGCTTTGTCATGAATATGCAACCTTCAGAAGCAGAAGCAGGGTTTGATCTTAGATTGCCTCCTACAGCAGACCCAGATCTTATGAAGAAAAGAATTGCTGAAGAGTGGGTGCCTGCTATACGTAACATGACATATGAGGTAATATAATGGATAATTGTCTTCAGAGATTGAAATTTATTGATGTCATTCTTGAGTGAGGCCATTAAAATGTTTAATGTAGAATTTGCAATTCATTATGTCAGTATGTTGATCTTTGCAACTGGTGTTTTGATTTCACTGTTTGCAATTGAAAAACGGTCCTAATTTTGTGAAGTAGAGGATTATGGTGATGCCATGGTGCTCCTGAATTCACTGCATTCTGTTTCTGATAACTTTTATCTGCTCTGGCCCTTGTTTACCTGAGGTTGCATCTTTTACTAAAAAGGTTAACACAAACAATCCAGTTAGATATGGCATATGACATTCTGAAATGTGATAGCAGGGGCTTTTCTGTTTCTCAAGAGTCCTCATAGGTATCTCTTATTTACTTATTCTTTATTTTTTCTTTTAGTCTCTTTCTAACTTGCTCACTTTGAGTTTTGTGTAATGGTGTACTATTGTGCTTTAATTCCTTCGTAGTGAATATTAACAAATCTGCAGCAGAATTTGCTAAACATGCACCCAGACATGTGATGTGTGGCTGAAAAAAAAAAACAAGAAGAAGAAGAAAAAGTAGAACATGTGACCTTATCTTTTTCCTGAATAATGTTTCAAGACATCACTCAAGCTACCTAGTTAGATAAAAAGTTTGCATTTCAAAGCCCAGCAGGTGGGTTTTTGTCAGGATTGTCTTTGGTGTGGAGCCATATTCTCAGTTGTATTTTTGGGTTGTGTCAAGATTTTGAAATTTTGTCATGGTGGTCTTGCTTGTGAGATTAAGGGATGACTACCTGCAAAGTCTATGCCTCTTTTACTCATTTCTATTAAGTTCCAAAATCCAAACATTCCAAAAACTATAGTGTTAGTCCTTAGCAGAATTTTGTTCATGGAACAATGGACAATATCAACTTTATCTCCTTACCTGCAGTTTATATGAGCCCAAAACTTTACCAAGGAGGACAGTATTTTGAACCGTTGTATTCTTCTTTCTTTTTTACTTTCTCCTTCTTCTTTTTCTTTCCCTCTGTTTTCCTTTTTTTTTTCCCCTTGTTTTTTGTGTTGTTTTGGTTTTAAAGAAATCTGCCAAAGAAGCTGATAAGTAGGGCTATAATCGAATCGAGCCGAATCGAGTTTTGATAAGTTCAGACTCAATTAGAAAATAAATTTAAAAGTTCGAGTTCGAGTTTGAGCTCCACTCGAGTTTTATTTATAAATTCGACCTCGATTCATAAAATAAATATTAAACTCGAGTTCTATTCGAGTTCGATTCGTAATAAGTCTGTTTATCACATTAACGAGTCAACTCAAACTCCACTCAAAAAGCTCGAATTTGAGCTCGAATTTGAGTTCGATTATATTATAAACAAGCTCAATATAATTCAAATTCATTTAAATTATAAATAAATTTAAATTAAAAATAAAATTTAAATTATTAGGTCATTAAGAGACTTTTAAATTAAAATTTTTTATTTAATTGAAGTCTCTCAAATCCGAATTAATGAAAAAAAATATAGAAGGGTTGTTTTTTTTATAGAGAAGTCCCAATACTCCATATCCCTTCAACTTACGATGTGGGATTGGTGTTGGCGAACGAACATGTTTACAAACTTGTTCGCGAGTTTGCTCATGAGCTTGTTCGCGAGACTGTTCATAAACTTGAAAACGAGCCGAGTTTGCGAGCCTAAACGAGCTTAAAAAGTGAGTTCGGCTCGTTTATTAAACGAGATTAAAAAGTGAGTTCGAACTCGACTCGTTTAGCGAGCCGAATACTCTTAAACTCAAGATCGGCTCGTCTAAAAAGTGAGCTCGAACTTGGCTCATTTAAAAAACGAGCCAAGCCCGATCGAGCTTTTATCGAGCTGAGTCTCGAATAGCTCGCGGACAGTTTAGTTCGTTTACACCTATACTGACAAGGAGAGCATTGAAAATTGTCTCTCCTATTTGGCAATTTTCCTGATGGATATAATCTCTAAGGAGAGAACATTAGTTTTGTCCACTCATGCACTAGATGTTCAATTTCATTAATAATATGACTAGTGGATGGTTTTTGCAAAGAGTCATCTCTAAATTTACTAATTCAGAGCATTTATAACTAAATATTATGTGATTATATGCATTTGTCTCTTTATAATTAGAATTGCCGAAGAAGATTCTTCTCATATGTAATTAGTTCTGACTGGGACTTAAACTTAGTTCCCACAGCCTAGAAAACGACTCTAGTACCATTAAGCTAACATGTTAAACAAGAACTTTGGGACAGAAATAACCTCTTTGCGAAACAGAGGTAGGCTGTGTATTTCAGCACTCCTTTGAGCCCACAAGTGTGGGATGCTTTGTGCAACGAGACACCATTTTTTTCTTTAAAGAAGAACTTTGGGCTGGAATAGGCCAACCAGTTATTTGCCTATTTGGTAACGGCCTGCAATTACTATAATTTAAATATGTGGTTGAATGGTAATGTGGTTTTTGTCATAAAAAAGAGGGAAAATGCAATTTATGATAGTAGACTCATTTGATGAGAGTGATGAGATAAATGCACGAGACAGGAACAGTAAAATTTCCAAATGTTTTGAATATGGCTGTTTAGCGGCATTCTAAAGCACACAACAGAGAGCTAAGAACTGGAGATGCACTTTCTTGACTGATCACAACAATCAAATAATATTTTGTGATTTTGGGTTTGATTAAATAAGATTAATTGAATTTCACTGTGGTTGTTGGCTCTTCATCTTCTTCTTTTTTAAATTTATTAATTTTTCTTGGTGGCAGAGAGGTACCAATGTCATGTTAGGGGGAGAGACGGGGAGGGTGATTATTTATGATGAGAGCAAACATTATGTTAATATACAGTCTTGACCCACCATACCTGACGCTGCATATATAAACCAAACTGTTCGGATGAGAGGAAGAGAGAAGGGGGAGGGGTTGGAGGAGAAGGAAAGAGATAGGAGGGGCGGATGTGGAACCATAGAGGGGAAGTGGGGAGAAAGAAGAGATAAAATATTTACAATGTTTCTATTTAATTGGCAATAAAACATATCGTTTTCCGTTTTGACCAATAGATGCAATTGAAGTGAAGTTTGGCAATTGGATAGAATTGCCAAAATTGAAAACCTGGATTAATTGAAAAAACACTTTTTTCCTGTTAGGCCTTACTATTACTAGCATCAGTTTTACCTTTGGCTTCTCAGCAACCAAACAGCCCACTAAAGAAAAATACCTTACTGTGTATATGGCAGATAATTGAGAAAGGGCCCTTAAGAGATCATATGGGACGGCCATTAATGACAGCGGTGGATGATTCAAATCCATGGTGGGGAGTTTTCAGGCAAGCTATTGCGGCAGCTGGGGGAAAACTTGCAAAGCCAGAAATCTTGTTATCAACCACTGATGCACGGTTCATAAGACAGTTGGGAATTCCTGTTTTTGGTTTTTCTCCAATGACAAATACTCCCATCTTATTGCATGACCATAATGAGGTTTAACAAGTTTGCCTATTGATACTGGTTCTTCTCTTTGTTACATTGGGTTGAATATGGACCCGTTTTCAAGTTTGTTAATTTTATGTTGCAGTTCTTGGAGGATACCGTATTTTTGAAAGGAATCGAGGTGTACGAGCATATAATTAGTTCTTTGAGTTCCTTTGAGGAGGTTCACTCAACATAGACTTTCCAAGCTGGTGATCAAGGAGGAGAATGTATAATGCACCGACTTCAACATGGTAACACAGCTGGTATGATACATAATCTTGCTTGTGTTTATATCAGAAACTTTATAGCCATATCTGGATATACACGCGTGATCATTGTTCACTTTACCATTATGGAATGGGAAATAATGTTTCATTTTGAAGCTGTTCACTTTACCATTATGGAATGGGAAATAATATTTCATTTTGGAGCAACTTAGCCTTTTGTGATATCTGATCTATTGACGTTCATTAAGTTACCCATTGTTATTGTATCAATTTTACTTTGTTAAGGTGGATTCACAGCAAGTTCTTCAGCAAACCTCAAATAACTGCTACTAATCTTACGTGTGTGTAATCATTCGGTTTGGAACTGAATGAATCCAAGAACTTGGATGTAAATTTATGGAAACTGAGCCAGAAAAAAATCCAGATTATAGAGTTTAAAATCTAGATTGTGATAGCCACAATTTAACTTCTAAAGCCAGAATTCAAATCCTCATATATAGGAATTTACTATCAAATTCTTGTGTATAAAGCTAAAACCCATATACTGGCAAAAACATAAATGAACTCAAAAGACCCAAAATTAACAGCACCATCATGGTTCTCTTCTCTCATACATTTAGTTCTCTTTGGTCGTCATTTCATAATTTTGGTTTGATTTACATTTTTAGAGATTTCAATTATTTCAATTTTATTGATTATTCGGTTCGATTTAAAATCAAATCGATTGAATGCTCCATCGTTGATGTATATATATGAACACACAAACCGTCATTATCATCATCATCAAAGACAAAACAACACAATTTGTATAAACCTAGAAAATTTTATTCTTTTTTTGGTTTTTTATTGAATTAATTGAAAAAAGTGAATATCTTTAAAATTTATAATAGAAATCAAAGGAAAATCAAATTAAATCGATTTGTTTAGGTTTTAAGTATAACTAAATTGTATTCCATCCTAATTAATCCTTTTTCTTTTCGAGTTATGGGCAAAGATTGGAGATTGATCTCAAGCCTCAAGTCATAGCCAGGAACTGTGGAGATTTAATGATTTAGTGCTTATGAGTTGTTTCTGTAATCGCCCTTCTTCTGTTTTGGTGCTTGATCTTCATGTATCTTCCTATTCTCAATGAAATGCCATTATTGTACATTTTTTACGAAAAAAATCCAAAAAAAGAAAGGGAGTTTGGTGGGAGGTTGTTGGCTTTTTTTATATATATAAAATTAAAATTAAAATCAAAATCTAATGATGGAAACGTCATTATTTCTTTTTTGTAATGGGCAATCTGGGGATGGTGGGACCTATAGACAAAAATCAAGTGCCTAAACATAGGATGTTGCACTAGACTACTGATCACTGGATTAGCAAGTAGAGAAAGTAAAAAAATAATTTAAAAGTTATTGGAGTTGGTCTTACTTGAGTAGAACGATTGAAAATGTAAAAAAAAAATTGTGAAAAAAAGTTATCCATGAAATGAGATAGAGCTATCTGAATAGCTATCAAACCACAATAAAAATATGAATTTGTTATTAATGATTTTAATTCAGAAAGAGATAGGGTCCTGGTTCACACTTTCTTCTTTTATTTTTTTTTTCTTGTTCTCTAATGACATATAATTGTCACCTATGTATAATTGTCATATTGCTTCATACAGAGTACATGCTTTCTCGTCATTGTTAGACAACCATTTAATTTCCTTTTAATACTCGTGCTGTTAGGATCGTGACTCAGTTTCTCTTTCGACACTTGTGCTGATAGGGTCGCGACATAATTGGACCTGTTCTACTACTCTCCATCACATCAAATGAGTTGAATTTCTTTTTAATGAGTTCGAATTCCGGTTAACTCGACTTGTCCGATTGTAGATCAAATTGCGTATTAATGAATCAATTTACGTAGTCTAATAGATTTTGGGTTTGATTCTCCTGTAAAGGTTTGACTATAGTCATCGGTTATAAATAAAGAAATATAAGAGCATAGAAGGGAATGAAGTAGACCTATCAAACATAGAGGTTTTTTTTTTCTTTTTGAACCAAGTCCTCTTCTTCCAAACAATTAATGATCTTTGTCTTCGTCCGTACTGTGAGTTTATAGGCATGATGTCTCCCGTGTAAAATTGTCAAAAAGTATAATTAAAACTTTTTTTTTTTTGCCAAAATCATGCAACAACATCATGATTCATACATTTATTATTGAAACAAACTTTTAAAAAAATAAAATAAAAATTGTTGGAGCTAGCTTGAAAGTATTTGTACAAGAAGCCAATAGGGCGTTATCACATAAGGACAGCATATGTTCAGATCCAGGACAGTGAGAGTGGTGATGAGAAGTACTTGGAACAAAATTCCATTTTCCTCCACAGTAGAATCTGTTATCCTTACAGAATCATGGTCAAAATCTATCAAATGTCGGCATTCAATTCCATGCCAATACAATTTTTTCTTCTTCCAGAATCCATCCAAAACTATAATGCAAAAGAAAAACCATCTTAGAAAAACAAAGTGTATATGCACACTTGATAAAAAGAGTTAGGTCAACTCGTGATAATATTATTTAGGGAAAGATATATTTTAATACCACATATTTTTATGCGAAAACAAAAATATATAATTTTTTTGGTACCGTTAGGATAAATAATTAAAGGCATTAAGTTTTGTAATGTAGCATGACGACATTATCTCTATTTAATATCATTTCATATTATTTTTGTGGACGATGTGGCAATGAAAATGACGTAATCATACTAATTAACGAAATCTAAAATTGTTAGCTATTTATCTCAATGATGCTAAAAAATTGAAGTATATGTTCTCATTCACAACAAAAAAAGTTTAAACTCTTATAGATAAAAAGGCAAAATTATAAGATATTAAAATGTAATTTTTCTTATTTATTATATATTTTTATATTGATTTGTGATCAAAGCATTGCGTTAGCCATTGGTATGGATACAGTGGTGGTTGTGAAAGATACCCTTTTAATACTAGTTCCTGGAAGTTTCAAACTTTATCTCAATTTCTATCAGAAACAGATAGATAGATAGATAGAGAGATATAATTGTTGAGTAATAAAAAACCATACCCACATGGATCTTGCCTCTTCATCCTCCAACATATGAATAAGCTTCATTGCACCTTCCTTAGTGCCCCATACCCATTTCTGTATTTGATTGGGAAGTAACAACAAGGGTCTAATTTGCCTATCTGGATTTTGGCCTCTACCCATCTGGTCCCTACACTCAATTGCTGCTGTGGCTGGCCTTTTCTTGCCCACTATTTATTAGTAGAATTATTACAAGATGTTGCTTTCATCGATATATGCGAAGGTACGGATTGAAAGATTATGGGTACGGTGCCAGTTAAGAGATACACAAAGTTATAAGTACATTACTGGTTATGCAAGAGAAGTTGCATCTATCTTCATTTATGATCCTTGTTTATTTTATCTTTTGTAGGGACTTCCGTAGCACTTCCTTAGATTTCCAGGGAAACACTAGCATCTACAACAGATTATATTCCTTTTTTTGTTATTGCAAATGTTAAGATTTCTTTTTGGGTAAAATAATTTAAGAAAATGATAAATAAAAGGGGTCAAAGGTTATATATTCCTCAAAAGTTTCAAACTTTAACACAGTGGTGGTCATGGTTAACTTTGTGTGGATGGTTGGTAATTAGGGATTAATTAATTAATTAACCTTTGTGTCAAACCTCAAAGGTCAAGCCTATTGAGCTCTTTGCTAAAAAACCATATAAAAATTACTAAAGAAATTTCCTTATAACTTCCATCAAACAATGTTTATTGTCATATTCCTTAATTTTCTGACAAATCATAAAAAAATCAAAGATTAGGAGAGAATGTGGCATGAGCATGTGATGTGTTGGCTTAAAATAAATATGGACATTTTATATATTAATTTTTAACTTAATTTAATAATGTAAATATTGCTGCCACCCACCTGGTGATCATAGGGTATCACCCAAAAAAATTATATAATATGTTTAAATTAAAAATTAGAGAAAAAAAAAATTATATTAAAGAGAAGGGCTTGGCTTGGCTTGTTATGGTGATTTTATTGCTTATGTTCTTAACTATATGAGGCAAAGGGAATAGAGGAAGGAGGAAGGATGGAGAGGAACAGTACGGATTGACGACACTATTATTTTCACACATGAATTATCATTGAAGAAATCAAATTTGCATTAATTTTTAAAATATTATTCCTCCATTTCTCATGGTTAATTAATTTTATTTTTTATTTTTAAAGGGTAAACTTAATTTTACAATAGAAAATCTTACCAGCTGCAAAAATTGAAGAGAAGCGCAGGGAAACAGAAACAAACAAGCCTTAGTCCATCATTGTCAGATTCAACATTATATCAGATGTGAATGCATGAAATTAAATAGCTACTTAATCAATGACCACAAAAAAAGTAGTCTGTATGACCTAATATGGAAAAAGGGTGGTCACTTGTCCCTACAAAAGGGTACCCCTACCCCTAATCCCCCATGCAAGTCTGTGCTGGCAAATATCCCTTTTACCCCACTAGATTTTCATCTTTGAATCTTGATGTTATTTTAGCCGTACCATGTTATCTCCAGAAGAAAATATGGCCTTACATTATTAAGGACAAGTGTCCTTAAAAGTCAAGTCATACAGCGTAAGTTAAAGCCATTCATAAGATTAAGAATCAGACAGTTGAGTGATGTGTTCGCCTTTAAATCTTTGATAAAGATGTTTTTTTTTTTTAAATAAAATTTATATATATTTATAAATTTTCCATTTTCATGACGCGGTTTTGGAGATTGCATTGCATGACAGAGGAGCAACAGCTGGGTCTTTCTGTTGTCTTATGCTTAGGCCTTGGATTTTTACTGTTAGGACTGCGCGTGTTTAGAATTTTTTTTTTTTTTTAATTATGAAATTTAATTAATTAATTAAAGTAATTAAAGTGTATCAATATAAATTATATCATGCACCCTGCAGATCCTGGAAGTTGCCTTGTACAGAGAATCCTATGTTTTCTTTTTATAAATTTATAATATAAGATACCATCAGATTTAATTATTAAATATACATTGATATGATCCTTCTGGAATTAAGCCTAATTATTATCAGGTTGAGTTTTTATTTAGAGGGATTTAGAGAAGTACGAGTTTGCCCTTTGTGATCTTTTTGTTTAGAGAATTAATTAATTTTTATTAAGGGATGAAAGGTTTTCTTGCTATGGAAGTCGTTCAGAAACAAGAAGAAAAAAAAAAAAACTCTATAGATTTGTAAAAGATGCTTTTGCTAACCTTTGCTTTACTGATCTTTCCAATTGATGCATGTGGGTAAGTAATCATTCAATGCCTTTTCTCTTTGGTTTTACAGGGCAAAGTCTTGCACTTTTAATTTAAAAAAATTTATCTTAAAAATTTATATTACATTTAATGAAAAAATATAATTTATTTATTTTTTTTAGATGAAAATTAGAGATTGAAAGAGTATAATTTAAGACTTTTCAAATTTATTTTAGACGCACTTACATTTGACTGCAATTTTATTTATATTTATAATTTTTTTTATAAAAAAAAAGATAATTACCTAATTTAAAAAGTGATTCGCTTGCTTAGTCACCTTATCTATAATTAAACAAGGCTGGATTTATTATTTATGAGCAAGTTCATGTATTTGTTAATTACGTATCAGTAGCATTCACATTGCAAAAACGTTATAAGTGAAAAAGATGATTTCTGGAAAAAATTTGCTTCCGTGATTGACCACTTCAAAGTCCTCTAGCCAAAATTATAGGAACTGCTTGAAAATGAGGACTCAAACTCTTCATTATACGAAAATGACCAGTGAAAATTAATAGATTAATTTTCAGCAAATGGGTTGAGTGCAATTATGGATTTCTTTTATATTATTATTTAATTTTTGGTTATTAATGATTTGATATTTAATTATCTGGCATAAATGGGTTTGACCATGCCAGGACAGATAAGTCATTTTCAAAGCAATCCCTTGAGTTATAGCTACAAAAATATAATTTTGTTTTAAAAATGTAAATGAGCATGAAAATATCTGTCACCCATTTTACATTCAAGTATGCACTGTTCCTTTACTAGGGGAATTTGCTTCAGCCTTATAATATAAATTCAACCCTTCTTCTCCAGCCCCATCTATAAATACCAAAGCTTTGTCCTTTAATTTTCAGGTCGCATCTCTTTCTTTTTACCCTCATTTTCAAAATAACAAGAACAAACAGTACTCAACACACAGAAGTCTACGATCCTTCAAGATCAAGATCCCTTTTGTTCATCAAGAAAAAGAAAGCTTTAATTTGATATTCGTTCATTCATTGTTCTTTTTTTATCTTTCTTTTCGTAATGGTGAAGTCTGAGCAAAAGATCCAATCAGGGACATCAAAGGCAATGGCAGCAAAATCATCATTATCAGCAGCAGCAGCAGCAGCAGCAGCAGCAAGCAAGAAGAAATACAAGGGAGTGAGGATGAGAAGCTGGGGTTCATGGGTTTCAGAGATAAGAGCACCAAATCAGAAAACAAGAATATGGTTAGGTTCTTATTCTACTGCTGAAGCTGCTGCTAGAGCCTATGATGCTGCTCTTTTATGTCTCAAAGGCTCTTCAGCCAATCTCAACTTCCCTATCACTTCTTCGCATTACATTCCTGACACTGTTATGTCTCCCAAGTCCATCCAAAGAGTAGCTGCAGCTGCTGCTAATAGCTTTGTGGACAACGCCGCCGCCACCACCACCACCACCACCACCACTACCACCACCCCATCATCAGTATCTTCACCACCTCTTCCCTCTTCCTTTTCCTCAGCACCCTCACCATCATCCTCAATGTCTTCTTCAGTGTCAGATCAGGTTGATGACGATGTATCATTAATGAAATCTTTTGGGAACTACAGCGAGCCAATTCCATTGTTAGACGACGCATGGTTCAACTTCGAAGACCTGCAATCACCCAAGTTTCTTGATCACATTTTCAATCCACCGACGACGATGATGATGGATGATTTTTTTGAAGGTGATATTCGTCTATGGAGCTTTGCAGAATAGAAGTCCAAAGATAAATTTTCAAGGCCAAAATAATATTTCATTCTTTTTGTCCATTAGCTCATAAAAAACATATATATATTCATTATTCTTCAATCTTCATTGTGGCTTCAAGACATTACTGACATAGTAACCTACTGGTTCATATGCTAGTGTATTGATTTAGGACAGAAACTGAGACTCTCACATGGGACAGGAAACATTTTATTGGACTATCTCATGTGAGTTCTCATAGATATATTGAAAATTTTTTATATGTACTATCAAAATTATTCATAAGTGTGATGTGTTTACCTTGTAATTGAATAAGATTAAAGATGGGAAATTATTTTTTAATTGCATTAATTAATCTCTTCTTCTGTAAGCTATCAGGTCATCAAATGTATGCTATTGATATTGTATTAGAAAACAAGACATGTAATTAGAAAACTTGAAAAAATTCCTTTTGCCTGGTGAACTGTGTCAGTCAGATCATCGATGCCTGTTTCACATCAATCCAAGGGTATGGAAACTTGAAGCCATCTCTGCCATTAAGATGGAATTTTGATTATAAACAATTTGTGGATTTATAAACCATTAAAAAATTATGTCAAAATGGTTATAATTACCACTTAAATTTAATTATTACAGTCTATATGTGTAAATATATTTTTTGAAAAAAAAAACTCCCAAGAAATAAATCAATATACTACGTACCCATTTGCAGAATAACAATGATAAATTTATAGTTGTTCTTATTTTATAAGTAAATTATACTTTACCAATGAATAATTAGAAGGAAGTTTGAGTTTTTTTAAGGAAAAAAGGAAGAAGATACTGAGGAGGAAGTCACTCTCATGATATGTAACTTGATTATAATGAAATGTCTAATCAAATTTCTTTACAGCAAGATAGATTGAACCCAAAAATAATTATATTTTGGCCATTCTTTGAGTTGAATGCATAGCCAACTCCAAGTGTATGAAGGAAGTTGCCTTGCCTAGACTAGTCTAAGCCAACATTGCACATGACCTGTCCTCAATTACACATATGGGTTAGGGCATGGTGTCCCATCCTTAGTTTATTTCTTACAGACTCTCCACATTGTATGTGGCCTATTTAGGGCTTCACTGTGGACCATATTACTTGCGTTTGATTCTATTTTATAAGAAACATGATTTTGGGCCATAGGGTTGATACTATTAATGGGGCCCACCTTTTGATTTTGGTCCCACATCAGCAATATCTGAATATGGAGTATCACATCATGTGCACTAAAAAAAGCATCACTCAATCCATCCTAGAATTTACAAATCACTAGTGGTTTTATGTTTGTATATTACATTGCCCATTGTTTTGTTCATAAGTTGTGATTTTCCTGCATAGTGCTATTTGTCTTGATCACATTTTTCTGTTGTGCTTCTTTATAAATATGGTCGTTTTATATATCAATCCCTCTATCCTTTTTGACTGAGGATGGACCAGGTCAATTACATATACATTTAATTACTGGACTAAATTTTATAGTAAATGCATGCTAAAATAGAAACCCTAGATTTCAAATATGATTTTTTTAAGAATTATAAAAAATAATTAAATCGTTATTTTAAATTTAAAATACGTCAGATATAATATTTTTCAAACTGTTATATTGATTTATAATTATAATTAAAATATATAAAATAAAAAATTAGAGGCAATTTCTTAAATCTGTTTTTTATTAGTGAAAGAATTAAAAAGAAAATATATATGGCTATTTAATTCAAAAAATGATTAAGGATTCTCAAAGTATTATCATTCATGGTGACGTGGACCTTATCCTATATAATTTAACAAGATTTTCTTTCAGCAACCAGTTCACCATGTTTTAATGTATTAAGTATATTATAAAATTTGTTATTTAACTAAATAGCATAATTAATTGTTAATGTTAAATCATATATTAACAATTGTATTCGGTTTAAATCGAAAAAATCGATTCAACTAAATTAATTTAAAAATTATATTTGATTTTTTATTAATTTTAAATCGATTTGATTTTTAATTTTAAAAATTTTAATTATTTCGATTCAGTTCGATTTTGATTAAAAAAAATTAAAAAATCGAATTGAATCGATTGGTGATAATAATATATTATTTTTAATAATATAGAAAGATTAGATTAATGATCAAACTGAATCGAATCAAATCAAATCATACTGATTCGATTCAATTCGATTTCTGACTAAAATCAAACTGATAAAATTAATTCAGTTTGATTTTTATAAATATTAAAATTTTAATTTTTAATTTATTTAATTCGATTTGATTTTAAATCAAACCGACCGAATGCTCAACTTAGCAATAATAATAAAATATTCAAATTACGGGTTAAGGATTGGGCCATCAATGGGCAGGGTGGGAGATCAAAAGTGGCCCGACTCGCAATGGCTTAGCCCAGTATGAATGGGCATATGACCCAACTAAAAAGTCCAAAACCTGCAAAACGACGTGTCTCGTTTCATTTCTAACCCTTACCCTAGCCCAGGGAGAAACAACAACTGCCTGGGTTTTTGTCTCCGCCACTTCTTCTACCTCTCGTTTTCGTTGTTAACTCTTCTTCTCGACCTCTCTGCTTTGTCAGCAGATTTACTTCGAAGGACGAGTATGGGTTACACGAAGGATCAGCTGCTTGCTCGTTTGAAGGTTTGCCTCTTCGAATCCTTTTCCCTCCCTCTCCCAATTGAATTGATCGGTTAAATCATTGTAGTTGTGTTTGCATTCACTGAAATTTGATCTGGGTTGTTTCACATTCACTGAACTTTGATCGGTTTTTTAATCGTTTTTGTTGAGCCAAATTTAGTTTTCCTGATCGTTTAGTAGATTAATAGGCTATGGATGTCGGATACTAGACTAAGTTTTTCATTATTTGTTCTAAAGGGTTTAAATGGTGGGCGTCGGTTGGATTTAGTTCTGTTGAATTCTTCTTTTTTTTTTTTCCCTCTCACGTTTCCTGTAGGTGCCAAGTGTAAAACAATGTAATTTCTTGGAGAAGCTGAAATTGAGCCAGGATATGCCTTATTAGAAGATATCGGTACCTAATAGAAAGCTGAGCTTGGGTTTGTGCAAATTAACCCTGGAAAAAGTTGCTAACTTGTGCTAGTTAACTAGCTACTATTATTCCTCTTCAAACTTGAGCCTTACATTATTGTTTATGGCGTTGCTTTCCTCGAGAATTGCTTGCTTTCATGTGCGTCTTCCGAATTCATTCAACTAAAATCTAGATATTGGTTTCTTTTAGGAGCTTCAAATTGATTTTGCTCAGTATGAACATCCCATCGTTTTGACTGTTGAAGCTCAGGTAATGTTCAGTTCGAGGTCGAATAATAGGTTCTGTATTTTGCAACATTCACACCATATATCGGTCTGCTAATGTAAGAAATTGTCTGATGTGTTAGGCGAAATATGTCGGTGATAAGGGAGGTGGACTGAGTAAAAATTTATTCTTGAAGGTAAGGGATAAGAAGTATTCATAAGACATGTCAAGTTGCTGATTGTTCCAACAGAAAATCTTGACAGCCTTTTAGTTTTTCCAAATAACTCAACAGTTGCACTTTTTTTTTTAATGCAGGACAAGAAAAGTAGATTCTATATTGTTTCTGCTTTGGCAGATACAAAAGTAGACATGAAAGGTGAATATTGTCCTCTAAATTATAATTTTTATCACCTTGTGACATTATGAATTTGAGATGTTACAGGCTTGCTCTGATTAGTGCTTCCTAAATTTAGATTTTTGATCTTGTATTTTATTAGTATACTGGATATTAAAGGTAGTTACTTATGCCTTTAAGGCTGAGCAGTTTTATCTCAAAGGCTTGGTTTGGGAAAAGGAGGTATAAGAATGGCTCCAGAAGAATCATTGGGGGAGATACTTCAGGTACATGCCTCTTGCATGTAATATCTCATGCTACTCCTTATATTTATAATGTTCTTTCTTTTTTTCACTTTGTTACTTACCATTGGAGTCATCATGATTTCCTAAATTCTAATCTAGTCGCCCATCCTTCAAACATGGTATGTTCGAAGGCAATCAAAGCAATGGCATAATGTGCCTGCCTGTGCAAAGCTATATACATGGATGAATAAATAGTGGATCTTAGTTACTGTATTTATCAGCATTCTAATCTAATTTCATTTCTACCGATCAAGTGTTTTGTATCAATCAAAATAAAAATAAAACATTTATTATGCTCCAAGTAATGTGGCTGCTATCTGGAAGGTCAACTCACTGCCTGATATTCTGTGTTATTGTTTTTCAAGGTTCCTCTGGGTTGTGTTACTCCTTTTGCAGTGGTGAATGAGTCAGCAAGGTGCGCATCAAATCTTATTAGCTGTCAGCATCAATTTTTACCTCCACTCATATATATATATATGTGTGTCTTGAGTTTTTTCCCAATTTGTATGCATTTGTAATTCTGGGGCTTGTAGCTTTATAAAAATTTGTGCCTGTAGCTTGATAAAGTTTTATCTTAGGTTTAATTAATCTCGTTTCTGTGAAATGATTTAAATCTTATGGTGGTTTCTTTTTCTTCTAGCTGACATTGCTATTGTAGGCTGGTTTGTTTGAATTTGTGTTCTTTTTTCTTCTGCAATTTAAATTCAGTGGGCTATGAGTATATCCTTTCCATGTTCTTCATTTTAATTATCTTACTCTTTGGTTTGTGTAGACATGTGTCACTCTTGCTGGATAAAGGATTTAAAACACAGGAGCATTGCTTCTTCCATCCACTGTCTAATGATACATCAATTTGTAAGTCTGAAGTTTGTTACTTAGTATTGCTAATTTTATCCATGTGGCTGTTCTGAGCGCTCCGAGCCTCTCCTTTGAATAAATTCTCTTGTCAATTATATTAGTTGTCTAATATGTGAACATTGTTTCAAGTGTTTGATTGTGTGTAAAATGTGTACACATTCCGAATAGGTTAGTACAGATCCTCTAAACAAGTAAAATGATCAAATTTAAAATTTGATATAGAGATTAAGGATGAATCGAAAGACAATTGCAGAAACTAATCCTCCTGTATCAATTTTATTCCAAATGTAGTGGGAAATTGGAGCAACACCTAAATACAGCTGTATAGCTGTATAGCTATATAAAATAGATATTATGTGTTCACCTTTCCCACCTTTTCTGTTTCATTATCTCTATATAAAAATTTTATTTGCATTAATTTGGAGTTGAGTAAAGTAACGTTTAATTAGTTCATGCTAATTATTAAATATTTTACTGTGAAGTTGTAACTTGAATTATGGTTATAACTTTCTCCAGCTCTTCATGCTAATGATCTTGACAAGTTTCTTAAATCAATTGGGAGAGAGGCAGCATATGTTGACCTGGAGGTGATTCGGAGCTCAGTTTATAATATTAATATTTCCACAGATATGCTGTTTGAAATTTGAATAAATAGCACTAACCTTTTCTTTTAGGCTAATCCACCAGTAGGGAAGGATCAACCTCCTGATCTGGCAGCTTTTGTTCCATCTGGTTCTACCATTCTGTCTGATCCTGCAGAAAAGGCTATTCCCTTGCAAGGTCATGCTGAAACTTCTGTTTCTGCAGACAAGAAATCCACAGCTACTGCAGGTACTCAAAATTTGATTTTGCTTCTCAATTGGTTCTGCCTTTTACATGGTAGAAGTAGGCATTTTAAGTATTGGGGAATCTTTTCAGTGATTGTTTGACCTGTATATTCATGCCATCTCATTGCAGAATGTTCTTAAATCACTTTGAGATTGGTTCTATTGTATCTAGTTTGGGGGCAATCCTTCATGCCCCTTGCTACATTCATTTGGAGAAGTGTTTTTTATTTTTGAAAGCAGAATGAATTCTATGATAATTTGGGACTAGGGACCTGTATATGATTATTTTTACTATTATTTTTATTTTGGCAAATACCATTCAAATCCAAGACTATGATGGTAGTGAACCAGCAGAGCTCTTTGTTTTTTGAGGCATATGCTTGAATAAAATGGGGTGAGACCAACAACAAACTCTTGGTATGAGTAGGAAGGTTCTGGAGTTTTGGTTAACCACACAATATAATCTAGGTTTGGCAAATAGCAAGAGCAAGTGTCCCAGTCAACTGCACATAATTTGCCAAAGTGTCTAATTGTAGCGCTCAGAACCGATTTTCTTTTCTTCAATTCAACATTAATTCAAGTTTCTTTGGGACTACCTGGTGAATGGCTTAGGTTTGATTTCAGTTACCAGCCAAGGTAAATTAAAACGAAGAAATCCTACTCCCCAATGAATACAAGGTTTACCCAAGAAAGCAAGATAGGCTTTTGATCCATTTTAGCAGCCGTAGAGCCTATATTGCTGATGCTTTAATCCATTCAACAGAAGCCTAGGAACTTGTTTAGTAGTATCTGAACCATTTTAATTTTGTGGCATTGCAGGAAGCTGCGCATAAATGTAACAACTTTTTGCCTAACCTATAGCTTGATTTTTCTTTTTAAGTCATTGCATATCAATGAAGAGATTTTCTGGCATTTCATTCATCATTGATCTGTTTAAACTTTCACTTCAGTTCATTATCTTGTTCCTTCTCATTTTTCTTACTTTCTACTTGATCTTTGTTGAGGAATCTAGTTTGACTAATTAGTGTCGTGCAATTTTGGTCTAACATGGTGAAGAAGTTAATGCTTTAGATCCTTATTTGATGGGGAAATTTTCATCACAGGGAAAAGAGTGTGGGAACTTTTTTCTTCTGGGGCTGATTGTGAATGCCCCCCCACACAACCACATACAAAAAAAGAAAAGATTGCTTATTTCATGTATTACCTGCTTATTTAAGTATGATGCTCATTGATTGGTATAATTCAGTTTAAGTATTTTTACAAATCTGCAAATCAGTTGGCTTATTCCATAGCAAGATCTGCTGTTTCCATGTCTGATTTGAATGTGTTGCTTCATTATCCTTGTTTGATGTTAGTTTGATTCTAGTAACTAATAAATTTCATTTTGTTCTAAAAGATTTCTGATGCGCATTGTGTCAATTGATATTCTGGGGTGCAATTAGTCCAAGTGCTTTTATTTTATGTACAATCCATTGTATAACGTTCTTTTCAATTGATGCAGTAAAAACTGCCAAGGTACCTGTTGCTGTAAAAAATGTTAAAGAAAAGTCTGTTGTTTCTCCGCATCGGCCAAGTGTTTTCTCAGATGCTGAGCTTCTTGTGGAGGAAATTCTGAATAAAACGTCCAGTCTTGTGCTGTCAGAGGTAAGCTTGGTATGCTTGGTACTATTTTGTTTCAACATCGATTGTATATTTGGGTTAAAGTTGAGGAGTGTCTCTACAGATTAAAGAAGACTTTATCAGGCAACATGGTGAACATCTTGGAACTGTGGTTGCTGACAATATTAGAAAGCGTCTTAGCTCAGATTTTAAGAGCCTTGCTGTGAGTATCGATCATTTCTTATTAGTTATGAAGTAGCATTTACTGTGATAGAGCATGGCTTGGCTTGCAGGAGCATGAATGATTTTCTGCTTTAATCAAGTCTAAATCCTTGAGATGGCTTGTATAATTTATTATTAAGCATGGTGTTTGTCTTTATGATAGAGCATTTGCTCATGGAAGTATTCATGAGTGCGTTATTTATTGCAGGTAATGTTCAAGAACACAGCTTATGCACAGGGGTTTTATGCTGGCACTCACCATCATCGCAAGCCATTGTGAATTGGCTGTGCAACGGTCGGATGAATTGACAGAATCCATTTCAAAATATATTATGTTCAATTATGGTTTTTGATGACAGGCTCTGACAATGCTTTCTGGGTTCTGTCGCACCCACGACTAGCAAAGCAATCAAGTATGAATTCACAGAATGTTATGTGATCAAACTTGAGCTATTAATCCCAGTTAACAGTTGAAAGTTGTAGGCGAATTATTTTTTTCCATTTTTATCAATGTTGTTGGTGATGTGATACGAGTATTTGGACTGCGTATTACCCTATTATTGATCAATTTAAGTATTTCAGTTGAACTATTCAGCATGTCTAGTGCTTCACTTAAAGTTTCAATCATTGCGCAGATCACTGTGATAAAGTTATTGCAATATATACAGTAGTGCCATCGTATCTTTGAAATGAAAAACAAATACAATTTTGTTAGATATTTCAGGATGTAAGCTTGGGGTGATTTCCAAGATGCACGATTGTTCATCAATGAGTAAAATGCTGAAATAACCTACGAAACCAGCTTTGTCCTGCATATGCAAAGTCAAGTCATTGGTTATAAGGTGATATTGCAAAACTGTTATTTTGGTTTTGAACTGTAAGCAATTAAAAAAAAAAAAAAGAACGAGTTGATGGTAATTTGCACTTTCCTGTATTAAAAATCATTGATTCGTTGGTGTGTGTTTTTTTTTTTTCCTTATTTTTTAAACAATATTTATAGGCTTAAGCATATGGTGGACAATTAACAAATTAGCAATGCAAGATAAGTATTAGTATTACATAATTGACAGCTGATGATTAGTAGCAAGGAAAGAGTAAAAGGTGAAAATGACATACCAGTAATTTACGAGCTATAGAGGATGAATTTCCAGAGTGCCCTTCCATAACTAGTTTATACATTTACATTCCTAACAAACATATAAACATGAAGTCCAAATATATTGTTTTAGTAAATTCCATCAACGTTTGAGGTTTTTCAGGGTAAAACAATGTCTTACACTAAAATCTAAACAAATTAAATGAAGTTCAATTTTACTACAATGAAATATTCACAGGCAAAGAAATTGGTAAAGAACAAAATAGAAGAAACGGATCAGAGAATTGTTCCTTCAACATCTTCTACTTACTGGAGAAAAATACAAAGCGGTGAAGGCTATAAATAGCCAAAGCAGCTATGCCTTGCTGTATTCATTATAATTTTCTTTTGCTTACATTAAAACCCCTTTAACTGAGAAATTCACCTTGGCTGTTAAGATTACAAGTTTCCTCATCAAAATTCCTATTTGCTAAATTTTGTATCTTCTAACAGGAGAACTAAGCATGCAGTTCAATCAAACTATAAATATCAGCTCTCACCTTGCTAGGAGAGGAAGCCAATATTCAAATGTAACGATATCTTGATTACTATACAGGCTGCCTAGCATATGCAGCCATGAAAACTAAAAGGAATTGAAATTCAAGAGTAAATATTGCTAAAGATAGAATGTTTAATAAGTACTGATCAGCACATCTCACCTCCCTGAGAAGCACCGTCATGCTCTCCATGAGGACTGATTCTTCCATATCTCGGACGAAATGGCCACAAGTTTGCTAGTTGTCTTCTCCACCTTAGGCACCTTCCATTCACGTCCTCTTCATGCTCGCACTCACGTTGACCATCAGATGCATGACTGCTATTTTCAGGAAGAATCGGCAACTCTTTTCGACAGACTGGGCAAGAGTTGTGCAACCTTAACCAAGGCACAATACAATCTTTATGATATATGTGCTTGCAAGGCAGTTCCTTTGCCTCCCCTCCAATCTTGAACTCTTCCTTGCAAACTGGACAATTAGAGTCATTCACCAAATGACTTGCGGTGACCTTCACCGTTGGTATTGCGTCAATAACTGATTCGGGTACCGGTGGTGGCCCTGGACGGTCATCTTGAGTCAGTTGTTCGATCAAATCGTTTAGGCCTGGGCCGAAAAAGTACTCCCTGGGATTAACCCTGGGAGGCATCGGAGTTTCAGGTCGCAAACCTGGTATAGTTGGAGCAAAAGGATCATATGGTCTAAGGACGATCCATGTTCTTGGTCTAAACTGGAGTCCTGGTTCATCTTCCCAGTTCTCTCTCCCATCTAAACTAAGATGTCGACGCCTCCGGGGACGGATTTCACCATCAGGGTCCCATCGATTTCGTCTTCGAAACCAGGACCTTCCACGAGATTCTGATTCCAGATCATCATGAAGACCAAAATTTAACCTTCTAATAGGAGGGTCAAGCATGAGAGAAAGCGCTTCAAGTAAGCGAGCTTCAGGCGAGGGATCAAAAGCAGTGAAATCATCAACTAATCTCGGTCTATTCATCTCAACCTCGCAAAGGAACTGCCCGGAACATCTAGGACATATGATTTCTGATGGGTCTGAGGGGGCAATCCTGACCATTCGATGGCACCGGTAGCACCAGTACGGCTGGAAGGTTCTTGTGGTTGTATTATCGGTTCGCGTCCTCGGTGGGCTCAAAGACATGGTTACTTGTGGGGTTGGTTTCCTGTGGTTTCTGCTTTCTGGGTTTATGGTTGTTCTCAAGAAGGATGCGCCTTGGGATTTGGGAGATTTGGGAAGAAGAAACCAAAATGAAGATATATATATGAACATATGGAGATGTAGTAAGAAAAGAATGGCTTTTTGGGTCGTGTAAAGCAATCCTTTCTTTATCTGGTTATAATTTCACTCGTCGTCGAGATGCTGTTAGGGTTTGCAGTCTCTTCATTTGCTCTGTTTCTTCTCGACGAAGTAGAGAATCAGTGAGTTCGAGTACAAGTTAAAAGGGGAAAATACATTTGATTTTTAAATGTGAATCGCCGTGAAAAGCTAACGGCTACCTTCCCGTGGCGGGAAAGATTTAGCTTTCATTATTTTCTGTTCTGACTAAAATGCCCTTTGCTTCTTAAAGCCACGAAAAGTTGAAGAGTCTCTCTGAGAAACTCTTACCTTCTTCTTCTTCTTCTTCGAGGAATCGAGGTATTACTTTTAGTAATCTGTGTGTTGATTATTATCATTAATGGTAGTTGAAGTTGCATCCGGTTCTGTGAATTTGTTAATATAATGATTTTGCGGTTCGTGTTGGTTGTTTCCCATTTTGATGATTTTGCTGTGATTCCTATTATGGGACTTCCGGGTTTGATATGGTTTAGGTTTTCCACAGTCCAGGGAGTAGGAGGGAATTAAGTCGGATTTTTTATTTGATGTATGGGCTTTTACTGTTTTTCTACTTCTCATTTCTACTAGAGCTATCGAGTTCGATTTTGTATCGACGCTTGTGAACACCATGTGTTTGTTGAGTTGTCTGCATGAGTCGGTAATTGCTTTGTTATTGTTTTAGCGTCAAGCTTATGTTATTCACTTGTTTTTCGTCGTAGCAATTTCAGTGCTGTTTGTGTAGAATTGTGTCAAAGTTACCTGACTTGTCTGGGCATCATAGCTTTCTTTTTTCGCTTTTTCATGATAACCCCAGGTGCTACTGCTACATTAAGACGATAGGAATAAAATATGAAATAACAGCCTATGGGTGGATTTGAAAAAGGGAAATAACGTGATTAAAAAATTGAAATAAAAACTATAGCATCTTGCTATTCTATTTTGTCTTTGCTCACTCTATTTCTTACAGAAAATATCTTTAAATATTAGCTGAATGAACTTCTGCAATTTACAGGAATTATGGAGGAGCATTTGCCTCTATATATCTGACCAAGTGAATATATTTTTTACATTGGATACTCAATATTTAATTACCAAAATACTATATTAAATAGATAAATATATAAACTCGCCAAATTATGAATAGGAAAATTACCAATAAACTAGATTAAGGTTTGCTTAGATGAAAAACCAAATAAACCAAGAAAGATTCTGATTTAGAGATTTTGGCGAAGTAATACTTTGTTTGGGAATACAATAGAGGAAAGAAAATAAAGAACATAAGTGTTGATCATTCCTTATTTTCCACACATCAAAACAAGTTATGCTTCTTATTTAGAAAATCCCTGGGTATCTCATTTGTGTGAGTGAGAAAATTATAGCGATTCTTATTGGCATTTACTCTAATAGGAATGCATGTGCAAACTATGTTGAGCGTATGTTCCCTGCTGTTTGAACTATATTTTTTTGGTAGATAATTTATGTATTATTTGTGGGAGTCTGGGAACTGGGAGATTGAGAACTTGTTGAAGAAACCGTGTTCATCCCTACTTGTCCGCATGATCTAAAGAATACAAATTCATTTTCTATGTGTTGAAATTATCTATTTTGTGTTTGAGAAAAAAAAAAGAATAGATATATGTAGATACAATTGGTTTTAAATTTATTCTCTTATATTCAACTGTGAAATGCTCTTCGGTTTCTAGAACACAAAACTAAACATGCTCACTCTTCTCATTCTTGAGACTGATTGATGCTTCACTTCTACTCAGGTTCACATGCCATCCAGTTTCATCAATATGTTTGTCTTTCATTTTCTCCTGAACTGTCATAATTGAATTCTGTATCGCTATCTTCTTTTTATAGGGTTTCTATTTCAGATTAGTTTCTTGGCTCACATTTTGTGGTTTTTGTTTTGCAGATAGAGTTGTAAAAGTGCTTTGGACATACATGCTATGGGAACTGAGGAGCCGAAAGATCCATTAAAGGGTGTTGACTGGAAAGCCATAGGCAGTGAATTGCAGAAGGACCCAAGTGCTGGTGCAAAACCAGTTATAAAAAAGCGTCTTCCAAAAAAGATCAGGCAAATTCCAGAATATTACTTCCTTCCACGAAGATCCCTACCCTCTGCAATTGCATTCTATGGGGCATGCATTGCAGGTGGAATTGGTGCTGGCATGCTGTTAGAGGTCTGGATAAACAAGAAAGTTGAAGGTACTTGTTGACTCATAATCTATGCTGCTTACGTATAACATTGCAAAGTTAGTTCTAGTAGTTACATTTGATAAGGTTGATGGTATAGTTCATGTGAAAAAGAAATAGCATTAAGGAATTGCTCAATAAACTTTACCTTAATGCTATTTCTTTTTCACATGAGCTATACCGTCAACCTTATCAAATGTAACTACTAAGATCCTAAGATCCATAATTTCCTTAAAAGATCCAATGTACATAATTAAGAATATCTTATGAAATTGAACTTTTTCAGACAATGTAAAACATACATTTGGTATTCTAGATATAGAAAAGAATTTCCACAATTGCTTTGCCAGATAGCAAAACATGGATCCATTGGATTTATATTCATTTTCATCTTTTTTTTTTCCCTATAAAGAAGCTGAAAATGAATTTTGAATCTGTTAGAATGATGAGATATGCTGTACAATTATAGTGAACTTGAAATGATAACATGACTTATAAAATAAACTCCAAGACTGAGATGTGGAATAATTTGAGTCCCAGTTGGAGTCAAATGAAGAAAAAATAAATCATTTTTTCTTAATTCTTACACCACCAATGAACATTGGCAACTATGAATTCTTTAAAGTAATTCTTTACTTTGTTCTGGACTTGCAATTTCAATCGTTCTCAGAGCTTATGACCCACATATGTTTGTTCTGGTGTTTCAGAGGATGGAGGCATTATATGGGAATTTGATAAGTAGATCCTCTTTATGGCACTGCCAGATTACAACTCTGAGCTTTCCTTTTCCTCTGCTGATGGTCTTCTAGAGAAGGGACTAAAGCTGCTAGGTAACATTTTTGGATTTTGAACTTTGTTTTCATGGACTGCAGCCCAATATTTGTCTTTGTTAAATGAAGAACGGCCCTGGAATGAGTTGTTGACAACCCAGATTCATTCAGAAAACGTCTAGATGCGAACAATTTGTCAACTATTGCTTGAAGGCCTGATTTGCTTTTAATATCCTCATCTATCACATCAACAGTTTATGTTTTAATTGACAAATTATTAAATTAGAATCACAGGAGAAATTATTCTCTTCCTTTTTCTGATCTTAAAACCGATATGAATAATTTTATCTTTATTTGACATTTTATTATTTAATATTTTTTCTTGCCATTTAATTGCAAACTTAATGTGTCCAAATTTCTATCCCCAGAACATCAGGAACATGTCTCAGTCTAACTACTTGCATGTGGTTGTTCATATGCATTTATGATTCCAATGAAATAAAAAAAAATAAAAATAAAATCTTGTTTTGATAATTTTCCCCTAGTTAAATAATTTCTTGGTCAAAGAGTTAGGTCACCACTTCTGGCTTATATAATTCATGCCAATTTAATTATATGCTGTATGCTCTTAATTGCAATACAGCTATGTTCACCTAATAATTTATTATTTTTTTTAAAAAAATTATGGGAAATTTTGAAAAAAAAATTACTTATAAAAATAGAAATGGAACTATTATCAAGCATTAATGCCTATAATTAGGTGCTTAATTCTAGTCATATAATTAATTCATTTCAAGTTTTATGTTAGAAAATCGTTTTTTTTTTTTCTCTCATTTTATTTGTAATTTTAGAAAATCAAATATTAATTATTTTTTCCATCTTTATCCTCTACGTTATTATCTCAATGCATTTATTTCTCTTATGAATTTTCTCTATCTCAATGATGCCAAGTATACCTTCAATCAATTATTTATAAATTTGAGATTATCCAAAAATTTTAAATATTTGTACAAAAATGAAAGACGCTAAAAATGAGGGAGAGGGGGAATTATTGTTTAGCAATAAGGACAAGATATCTTATTCAACACAAAAATGAGTAAAGAAAGAAATTATATTAAATTGCAAAAAGTCAATTAGAAATAAAAGAAGAAGAAAAAGGGCGGTGTGGTGCGACGGTGCCGGAGTGTTGAGCCTCCGTCTATTGCGATGATGCGGATGGCGCTCCAAAATCTACAGTGGCAAGGGAGGAGGATGAAGGCTAAAATTTGGGAAAATAGGATATTAGGACTGTAGTAAAAGACATGTGTGAGTATTTGGTTAATTTGATGCAAAAATAAATTAAATTGAATAAATTGATAATTAAAATTTAAATATTTATAAAAATTAAATTAAAGAAAATTTAATCTTATCAATTTGGTCCAATTGATTGGATTTTTATTTTGTTTATCACTACAAAAAAACAGTGATTTAGCGACCAAAATTTTGGTCGCTAAAAGGCAAAATTTGGTCGCTATTATGAAATAGCGACCATTTAGCGACCAAAATGAAATGGTCGGTGTTTGGCCAGTCGCTAAATTTTTGGCGACAATCTGAAAATTGGTCGCTATTTTAGCGACCAATCAGCGACCATTTTTTGGTCGCTAATTTGGTGTCATGGCAAATTAAGTATTACAAAATAGCGACCAATCAGCGACCATTTTTTGGTCGCTAATTTGGTGTCATGGCAAATTAAGTATTACAAAATAGCGACCAATCAGCGACCATTTTTGGTCGCTAATTTGGTGTCATGGCAAATTAAATATTTCAAAATAGTGACCAATCAGCGACCATTTTTTGATCGCTAAATTTTGATCACAAAATTATTGTTGTTTTGATCGCTAATTTGATCGCTATTTCGTTATTATTTGATCGCCTAAAAAAAAAAGCATTTGGTCGTTATTTGGTTGCAAATTAATAGTAAAATCAAAAAAATATTTGTTATTTAATTTACTTTTATGGCTGATTAGTCACTAATATTGACCCAAACTTCCTATTGAAAGTTTTAATAATACTATTGACCCAAAAAGTTTCACAGCTTGACTTTTTTTTTTTTTTTTTTGTCGAATTCACAGCTTGACTAAATTCCACAACAATAAGATAGTTAATAAAACAGTACAAATGGACCTTAATCAGTTCTCTGAGAGGGCCAATAAAAAAAAACCTAACTCTATTGCTTAATGTTGACTAGATCCTAAGGTATCATCATGTCTTGAACCAACCAATCAAATCCCTCAAGCAGCCCCTCCCCTGTGTATGCGCTACAGCCCACGATTTTCCAATGCCTGGTTTTGTCCATATTCTCCAGTTTTAGTACCTGCAGAAGTTTTGCAAACTCCATTTTAAAATTTCAAAAGACGAAAGCAAGGCTATAAATCAGACATAATAACTTTGGAAGAAAAGTTATAGATATTTAAAAATATATGCATATCAAGTTGACTTCCGTAATCATTAAACCATGAAATGTTCTTTGCCCCGTTCTAATCAAATATAATAGGATTTAAAGTAGAATAGGAAGAAACAGAATACACGTGCCTAACATCATTAATAGCCGCTGAAACAAACACACCTGATGACATAATTGAGAAAGCAAGATTCACAAGTTGACACACATGCTCAAATATCAAATTAAAGTTCACAACTACACCGGAAGAGTGAATATTCCAGGACAATGAGCAATTGAGCCTCGTTTTGTCCAAATTAGAGCATATGCAGCATTTAAACAGACCTATGTTAGCCTGGTATAATCAATAATGTATGTTTCCTAAAACATGCACTATGGTGAAATGAAAATCCCCAACACCTTAGCTTTCGTTTTATTAAAATGGAAAGAGGATGCAAGAAAAGGTGAAAAAAAAATAAAACATGAAAAGGGGGGATAGAATTGAATTATAACTCGGAAGAGAAAAGAAAAATCAGCTCATGACAACCATTCTCAATTGCAAATATCAAGAATTACATAGTCAATGATATGGGCATATGGCAATTAAAAATTACAAACACAAAGAAATAGATAAGGAATTAACATATTCATAGGAAGATGGAAGTGATACTTAATACAGAAAAAAAGTTAAGAGAAAGAAAACAGGAATTATAGACCAGCAAATACACCAGCTAACAAGGAATTACTTGGATTTAATCAGCTGGCAATTCAATTCATATAGGATAGAGTAGCAGAAACTATTAGAAGCACTTACGTATTTTTCAAGTTCCTGAATTTTTTTCTGAAGTTCAGTCCTTAATCGCATATTCTCCTCTACCTGGGAGTGCAATGCACAATGTTATCAGCAGAGCTGTATTGCTTTACATGACAAAATCAACAAAATAAAACCTATAAATTGAAGAAATCTGGACAAAAAGTTGGCTATGACCCATTAAGACTACCAGTTGCGAATCTCAAATCAAAGAGAAGAATCCAGAGATAGGAGAACAAGGTGGAGGTGGGAGAGTTCAGCTAGTTTTGGATTGGTGGTTTTATAAATGAGGATAAACAAGTGAAGATTTTGAAGGAGAAGCATAGTTTTAAAATTTGAAATTGTACTCTCTTTTAACTAATTGACTATAAAATTCCTCACAAAAGAACCAAATAAAAAAATTTTAATTAACTTTAAAATTATATGTTATAGTAATTTTCCCAAAGGATGTCAAATGAATTCAGTATAGCATCAGACATATTAAGCAACAGAAGCAGAACATCAACCATATAATATAAATTGATATTGCTTATCATAAACCAATACATCAATTCCCAACTATGGATAGCATGTGCCCACAATTTCCAATCACAATGATTTACACCTTCTCTCTTTCTCTTTTCTTTCACGCTAATGGACTCACAAATCCTACTACTCACCTCTCATAACCCTCCTCTCTTCCAACTCCACCTTTCATTCAAAACCCACTAACATGGAGAACTAATCAGTTAATTCATACATCACTCCTCTACTGTAAAGCCTATTGTTCATTTCATCTACTGATTTTTCCTTAGTTTTTGGATCTAATATTTATTCTTGACCAGATCCTCTATAAATAAATTCTCTTTCTTATGTGAGATTGTCTTCTTTTTTTTTTTTGTTCTCTTGCTCTGCACTTTTGATTTTGCTATATTACTTCACTTTTCAAAGGTGAAAACCCAAATTCTATTAGCTAAATAAGAAGAGTTGTACATTGCAGATCTCCTTCTCCTCAATAATAAAGCGTTATTTGGTGTTGAACTATGGAAACATGCCTTAGCTTCCTCTTCTTCTTCACTTTCTTGTTCTAAGTCCTCATTTATGTCAGTCAAATTTCAGTTTAACCTTTGAAGGGCCTTTCCTAATTTTGCTTTTTCTCTTGGAAAATACTATCCACTTATGCTAAGAGGACATACAACACTTGGGTCTTAGCTTCCTCTTTGAATAATGGTAGCAAAATGCATTTTAGATCCATTTGCATGGGAGTAGAATTAGAAGCAAATATAAAAGTTGTTGACATACGCCCACATAAATATAATATAAAAAGAATAGTAGAGAAATGAGCATTCAATTCATCCGTCTTGACAGATGGGTTACAAGGAGCTGTAAAATGAGTTTGAGAGATAACAAAAAGGAGAGAGAAGATGTTTTATTCTAACATTTGACAGATGAGAAAGTTTGTTAATCAGTAAACCAGCAAAAAAAAGTTACAAGGAGTTTATTGTTACCTAAGTTAACGTTTAATGGGTTTTATGTTACAAATTGAAGTTTAGGAACGATGATGTTACAACACTATAAGTTCAAGAACAATGAGTGAAATTTACCCGATTATTTGCAGATCCTTAACCAATCTATTGAAGAAAGATGCACCTATAGAGTGAGGAAGCTCAATTTCATTTGAACAGCTAAAATAGAAGATGATTGAAGTCCTCTACTAGACTTCTTAAAAATGAAAATGAAAAAAATTTCCTGACTTATTGGCATGCACATCGTATTGACAGATTAGTCATCAGAATCATGCACAAATAAGAAGAAAAATTAGTAAAATCACAAATAAGTTATATCTGATTGACCTCAGAAGGACTGAAAAGACCACAGGCTTGATTTCCTGCCAAATTGAAAAGTCAAGAAGACAGTGATGAGTGAGAGAGCGAGAGGAAAAGTCCACTTAAAAGCCATAACTAAATTAATCAAATCTGAAAACTGCTAAAAGAAAGGAATTTGTTTTACAAAGACAACTGCTAAAAGGAAGGATTTGTTTCATGATGAGAACCGCAAATATTGCAAAATCAGTAATTTAATCACCTGCTTACAGAGAAACCACATAGAAGCAGTGTCCTGTCTTGTAAAATTAAGCTCAAAACGGCTCACTAGTGCAGCTGTAATTTCATCTAAAATGGGCTCCTTGAGCTTATTAACAGCTGGCTCTTGGCTCCCCCTAAAAGCCTGCAACGATAAGCATTTAAAAGAAAACTTATCCTTCATTGATCTGTGTAAATAGAATCATAGAGTGAAGATTTTCTCATATAAGTTCAATTTGCAAATTGGAAAGAAAAAGCACAACTTACCGAAGCTTCATCATCCAGTAGATACCAACCCTCCTCTAAATTAAGTTCAGTTCAGATAATTTAATTTTGGCCGGTACTCTACCATTTACATCTCTATTCACAGTATGAAAAACATTTTTCACAAATGCTTTAGATTTCAAAAGTCAAATTTAAAAAGAAAAGGTAAAATCACAAGGTACATACACAGGCCCACGTCCAAGCAGTGTAAAAATGGTATTTCTGTAGATCATATCAACAAAATCTTTCAAAAATGATTTTTCTATATAGACGGAAAAAGCTTCATCAATGAATCAATTTCTTATTTTTCTTAATACCCAAAAGAGAGCCGCAGGATACAAGCAATTTGCCAGAAGATTCCGAATTCCTTTAGTACTGACCTCACAAAAATTCACATATTATCATATCCAAATTGCTATATAGCATCTGAATATCAAAAGTACATAGCACTACCAGTACATAGATCTGAAATTTTCTTATGGACTAATTCATAGCAACTTTCTTATAATGCCTGCCATGGTTCCTACAGCCTCTCAATGCCTGCAAGAAAAACAAGCATGAAAATGTACAAAAATACTGCAAGTGAAAAGGAGATGGCAACAAAATCACAAGTTCAAATAAAGGGGATTGTGAATACCCAGTTCAAAGAATTACCCAGCCAGCAAAATGGATGACCCTGCAAAGAGAAACAAAAGCAAAATGGAAGAAATTATGTGGCCC
Source organism: Manihot esculenta (assembly GCF_001659605.2). NCBI lineage: Eukaryota > Viridiplantae > Streptophyta > Magnoliopsida > Malpighiales > Euphorbiaceae > Manihot > Manihot esculenta. The sequence goes on along the minus strand of NC_035162.2, from coordinate 12,671,251 downwards.
TTGATAAAATTTGCCACTGATTTGTATGTGCTCGGCGAGACTGGAGCAGAGGAAGCGGCGGAGAAGAGCAAAGAAGCAAGCAGACCAGCGGACGCAGGAACCGGACGACGTTGACAGCGTGGAGCAGAGGAACGATCGGCGAGAGGCGCACGGTTGTAACAGACGAGTGACGGAGAGGCCGAATGGGGAGGGGAGGGCGGCAGTAGACTTAAGAGTTGAGAGAGATTTAGGGTTGGGATTTTAGGGTTTTTTTTATATCAGGTTTGTTTATTTAGATTTATTTTTATTTTTCAATTAAAATTTTATTTTATAATTTATATTATTTAAAATATTTTATACTATATGTTTATTAATTTTATTTTTAATGATATAATTTTTTGAAAAATAAATAATATAATTTTATTGTATTAAAATATTATACTGTATTAATTTATAATAATAATATTTTAAATTATTTTTTAAAATAAATTATACTAAAAATAATAATATATGTAAAATTATAAAAAAATATTTTAACAGTATATTTAATATTAATTTAAAATTTTAAATAAAATAAAATTTAATTAAAAATTTATTTAAAATTTTAAAAATAAAATCGTCGCTGATTGGTCGCTGATTGGTCGCTGTTTAGCGACTAAACTAATTAGTCGCTAAATATGGTCGCAAATATCCCGCGCCATTAATTCCCGCTAAATTTAGCGACCATTTTAAATTTGGTCGCTAAATAGCGACCAAATAACGACCAATTTTTAGTCGTAGAGCTTTTTGTTAAATAAAAATATTATTTTATTCATGTAGTAGCAGAATGGTCGCTGATTGGTTGCTATATAGCGACCAAAAATTTTGGTCGCTAATTTTGGTCGCAATTTCACAGTTTTTTTGTAGTGTATAATGTTTTAAATTTCAATCTTGATTAGGATATGATCTCTTTAGATTATTAAAATAAATAATTTATTATAATTTAAATTTTTAACAAATTTAGTGTCTATTAGCTAAAGTTACTTATTTGATAATCGGTAGTTCTTCTATTAAAATTAAGATTTGAATTATTGATTAAAAAAAAAAGATTTGAATTAAAATCTCATCCATTCTAAAAACAAAGTTTAATTCTACGATTAAAACTCTTTAATCAATAAATGAAATTTTAACTAATATTCACCTGCTTGATATTGAAAAAAATGCTAATATTTATATCGATAAATTATCAATTTAATTGATAAATATAAATTTTAATTTAATATTATTAAATAATTTAAATTAATTATTTTAAATTAAATAAAGAATAAATTTTAAAGTGAGTTGGTTCGTACCGGACTGTTTCGCAAATCCTCCCAATTTTGTGCAACTTAAATAATGTACAACTTTAATGCTAATGGAAATACATAATGTGATGTTGGTGGGTCATGAGTGAGGACATATTCTAGATGACCAAACTCCCAATTTTGCAGGAGTTGAGCCATTATTCACTTGACTCCCATTTAATTTTATCGCCATGTATTAAAAATAATCATGCAACTCATTTAATATTAACTTTTTTTAAAAAAAGAAAAAGGTTTGAATTTGAAATTGAAAATTCCAAACTATTAAATTAAACACAACGATAAGAAGATTATTTCCCAAGTAAGGTTGAAAAATAGTAGAAGGAAACCTTTAATAAATTCAAACCGACCTTGTTTATATGTTTTGACAAAAATCATTAAATATAAATGTTGAATCCTCTTAAAACGCCCACTGCTTTGGATTTAGCTTATGCAATTGTCAATTCATTTCTTCCTATGTTAATATATTATTAATTTTAATTTTAATTCCTAAATCAGGCAAAAGGGTCAGTTTATTATTAACAATCATAATTGAAAAGTAGTTATTTATTTTATTTTTTAATTTGTCGTTTAAAATTTTTATGCATGAATTAAATTGCAATAAATGTAATAATAATAATAATAATATAAATGGATTGTGGTTGTAGAATAAGTTGGAATGTGGGGAGAAGTCAAGGGAAGATTTTGATGATGTAAAAGCTAAAACCTTTTGACGTGTAGAGGATGGGTTGGGGCTAAGACTTAGGGGATGGAGCCATTAAGGCATAGCCCCCATCAACCAACTTCACAATTATTTAGTTTCTTCTATCATATTGGATTGCAAAGTCAATAAAGAAAACTGGATTAGGTGACTTAACATCAATTTTCCTATCTATTTGCATCACTATCACTTTGGACTTTTCTTGGCATACCTTACTTTAAAAAAAAAAAATACAATATCATTAAAATTAAATTGTTATAAATATTAAAATTATAAAATTAAAAAGATTAAATTATTATAAAAAGTAAAATTCAAAGGAGATTAAAATTGCTGAGTTTTTTTAAATTTTAGGAATTATGTTATACATTACCTGAAAAAAAAAAAAGATGGGGAAAAACAGAGTATTATTTAAGGCATTGAATTGGGTTGGGATTAGACTTTATAAGAGCGCTTGAAAATTTCAAATTCACAAGCTCAACAGTGCCTTGTGTTTGAAGGCAACTCTTAAGTCTTAACAAGGATATCTAATCCTCTACTTGTCCTTTTTCCTTTTTCACATGTTGATTATTGCCTTATATAAGGACAAGATTATTACCATTTTAATTAAAGAAACATTAACCAATTAATTTTATTCTTTGTTTGGCTAAATTTAATTCACTAATTTAAAGGCTATTCCAAGATTTCCCATATAATTAACTATATTGTGATGTTGAATCTTGACCATGTGTCACAATCACACATGCAACAAAAATTATAATATTGTCTGGGTGAAAATGCAATTTTGAGACATTGTACAATTGGTAGAATTAATTAATGAGTCTATTGTGTATGGTAAAATTAAGAAAAGGAGACAATGCCTCAAATGGAACAACACTTTCTTTATTTACTTTCCAATTTGATTAGATTCATTAGGCATTAATTTTTCTTTCTTTCGTGTTAGCTTCTATTTGAAGAATTTGGAGATGGGACTCAAGGAATAATAGCTTAGCTTAGCTTATAATAATAAGCTTCTTTATCAAGTGTTTGAAAATTTGGGTCAATTTTCTCTTTGATGATTAAAGCAGATTGGCCTTTAAATCAAAATTCCCGAGCGATTAGTATTTTCACGAGATGGAATTAATTCTATTGAAAAGCACAATGAATTGAGATTTTTCTATAAATTACTTCAAAACAAGCAGAGACAGAATGATTTGCAAGTGACATTCGCATATTTCTATTTTAAAATTTATAATTATAATTTGAGATTATGGGTGTTGATAAATGGGACCAAAGCCTTGCTGGCTGATCACTTCATAATTGTGAAGTGAAGTTGTATTATTTAGCATGGATGGATTGAATTGCAAGCAAAGGTGGTAAATCTCAAAGCACAGCTTCCACTTTGTGATCAATCTCATAACTCCCCGTTGTCAAACTTCCTTGTATGCTTCAAACCGAGAATACTTACTCCCTTTATCCAATATCTCTCACTCTCACACACCCCAATTGGAAACCTCCATACACACCACGTATGCAGATCTCACAATTATCAGCAATAAAGCAAAGAAGAAAAAAGAAATTAAAAATTATATATATAGAGAGAGAGAGAGGATAAAGACAGGAATCATGAGGCAAGCAAGCAATAATGAGTAATGAATGCAATAACCAGACATGCCTCATACCTGTTCATTTGCTTCTGCATAGAATATTATTATTTCAAATCAAGAAAGAATCCCAATGAACTCAACTTCTCCAATTTGTAATAAATTCCCATCAGAAGAATCTTTCATTAGCCCAAAGCTCATTTTGCATTCAGTGCTCTGAGACATGCAGCTTAACTTAATTATTACACTTAGGTGTAGGGTTAATTTTGATGCTTTTCTGAATGGAGCTGTATAGCCTATAGGATTTCTTTTTTATTTAGGGTCAATATATTCTTTCACAAGCTTAATTATGCATATCAAAAATGTATTTTTTTAAAAAATAAGATTAAAAATTCACATAACATTTGCAATTTCTTAAAATAATTCTGAAATGATCATTTGTGGTAAAAGCAGCATAGTTTTTAACAACAATCAATGGGGGAATCCTTCAAGAAAATTTGACCAGATCTCAGATCAGAGATTCATATAAAAAATGGGATGAAATGAAACCCTAGATAATATTTAATTAAAATGCCACTAACATTGGTCTGAAATTGAACCCTCTAAAGGCAACCAAAAGAAGAAGAAAAGCAATTTTTTAAGTAACTTAACTTTATAATTAATAAGATAGTAAACCCTAATGAAAATTTTATTAGAGCAATGGCAGAGACATGCTACAAGACATTGTATGCACAAACACAAATCATTTTAATCTCTCTTTCTCTTGTAGACCAACCATTAAAGAAAGGTAGAGGTAACATGATGGCATTCAAATTAAAAACAAAAATCCCTAGTGGGTCTCAGTCAATAGCAGAAAACAATCTTAGCTCATACCCCCATGAACAGTGAACAACGTGTTGTTGTAGCTTAATGTTTAAATTTATTCTCATAGTTGAATTTTCAATTTAATAAATTCAACTTAACCTAAAATTATAAATTAATAAATTGGGTTTTTTAGCAATTAGTGTAAATCAATGATTTAGCAAATAAATTTGATTTTTTGCACTAAATTAAATATAAAATGAATGTATGACCAAAATGAATACAAGGGAAAAAGAAAATTAAAAAGAAGAAAAAGAATATACATGTAATTAAAATTCAAACAAAAGGAAGAAACTAAAGAAGAAAGGGTTGGTTGTGAATAGACTTAAAAAAATGGGAAGAAGCATGCATGAAAAGCTAAGGGGAAGACAAGCAACCCCACACCCCCATCATGTGCTTTCCTTATAACAATAATATCAAAACCCTAACATTATCCTTCACCACAGAGCCACGCACATGCATTCTATACATTTCTTTAATCATCATCATTATTCTAATTCCAAAATTATGTATACATAACTATAATTAACCAAAAAAAATTTAAAAATTAAGTTTTTATAATTTTTTTTGGGTAAGCTTTTTTAATCTATTTTCTTAATTTTTAATTAAATATTCGTGTTTTGATTAAATTTGAATACCAAACGCCATATATGTGAACTAAACTAAAAGTTGTGGATAAAGATCTTTAATAGAATGGATGGTACACTGAGCGGAAGCTAATCTATATTTAAGGCAATATAGGCAAGTGCTAGGTAGGCCTCTTCCATATATTCATGTTGCATACTGTGTTAATTTGTTGATTAGGGATGTGTATTATTCGGTTATAATCGATAATCTGAATTGGGAGATTTTTGGAAAATTCAATTTTTGGTTTTGATGTATGGAAAGGAAAGAGCACGTTATTTGCCAATTTCGGCTCACAGAAATAAATCCGTCCTGTAGTCGCATCAAATCAGCCTGCCCTAATTCCATTCTCTTTTTTTTTTCAAATTTTGTAGCCATCCAAGTTCTTAGACATCCAGATTACGGCTATGATAATGTTTGCGATTGATGGAAAGTGTGCACAATGAGACACGAACTAGGATCAATAATAGAGCCGTCTCAAACCCACGCAGAGTAGGGTGAAGAAAAGGATAAGCCTCTTTGAAAATTCACCTTCCATTGATATACATGGTGTATTTACATGTTACAGTGAGTGAGTGAGTGAGTGTGATAAAAGAAGAGCTTCAAACACTCTCAACCTCTGACAAGCTTTTGCTCATCGGGCCGGTGTTCTTCCAAGTACATCAAAATTAGTCAAAAGAATTTACACTTCCAACGAAACCTAAATATCTCTTACACGTTTGTATCACAAAATTTTCCGTCCATCCGGTTTTGAACAGCTTTGACAGCTGCTACTCTTGCAGCTGTGGCTGCTCTATTTGCTGCCTGAACTGCCTTGTTCACTTCTTCATCCACCCGAGGAAGGTGAATGGCACTTTCCGCTGTTTTTCTAGCGGCCTACATTTTACAAATACATCAAATCATCGGAGAGCATCAGAAGCTTGCAATATTTTTTCATTAATAACAAGGGAAATTGAGAGGGAAAATCAAATACCTGAACTGCTCTAAGGACAGAATCAGTTAGTAGAGGCAGAGGGTTTTTAAGGACACCACCATCCCAATCACCACATTTTGCTTCACCATTTCTGAAAGTATACATTCCATAACCTTGCTTCCGGCCTTCATGCCATGACCCTTCATAGCAGTGGCCATTGGCAAAGTGGTACACACCAAACCCATGGATTTTATCTCCAAAATATTCACCAGCATATCTATCTCCATTTCTGCAATGCAATCAACTTTATCATCACTTAATTATCATGTCAAACAAAAAAATAAAATAAAATAAAAGATTTCATTGGTTCACTACAAAGTGCAATAACATTGAGTTGCAGAACAACGGCCTCTAAAATATTCAAGGTTCATCCATAGCTGGAAATTCAACTGATACGATTATTAAAATTTATTCTGCTATTAACTGGTTATAAAAATATTATACATTCAACTTTATTAGTCAAAGCAATCATAAATCAGATTTTAAACCCCCAACGAAGAATAAAATATAGCATGAGAAATTCATCCCATACCATTATCTACTACTTTCATCACCGTTGAAAGCAGAACATAGAGTTCCAAAGTGAAAAGTCAAAACACAAACAGAAAAGGAAAAACAAGGAAACTCCATTTCATTAATAAAAACTTTCACCTTTTTATCACAATTGTAACTGCATATCCAAGAGATTTGTGAAATAATCCATAACACTACAGTTCTTGCAGATTTACTAATTATGAACAGTCAAAACAATAAACCCATATCGAACATGATGGTACCCAAAAATCATAAGATTTTTTTTTAAAAAAAAAAAACCTAAATTTAAGTTGAAGATTTAGCCTGAAATGGAAAACCCCAAAGCAACCACTTCAAAAAAAAAAAAACTTCAGAAGCACAAAGACAAATTCAACTGTTTCATCAATCATGTTAAGGTCTAATACAGTAATCCCAATACCCAAAAGAAAATTAAATATAAAAATAAATATCCAAGAAAATACCTGAAATGGTAAACCCCAAGGCCATGCTTGACACCACACTTGAATTCACCCAAGTAACAGCTTCCGTCAGCGCAAGTCTGCACTCCAACACCATGGCTCTGCCCATTACACCATTCACCAGCATAAGAATCGCCGGTGTAAAATTTATAAACCCCATACCCATGCCTTAAACCTTGTCTACATTGCCCTCTATATCTACTCCCTCTAGCCCAGCTCTCTATGCCGTACCCATCATATCTCCCGTCAATCCAATCACCCTCGTATCTCCCATTGACAAAGTAGTTATAAACCCCACTGCCATTACATTTCCCTTTGTGAAATTCTCCTTCATAGAAATCCCCATTGCTATAAAATTCCACTCCTTCTCTTATAATCCTCTTCTCCTTCCGGATTTTACTTTTGCTATCGGCATTTGACTCGCCAATAAACCATTGAACGGGCCTCGATTTGGCTCTCGAAGTGCAAAGACAGAGTCTTCTTGTGTTTTCTTCCCATAATTGCTTGAATATGGTCAAGTTCTGGTTGATTAAGTTCTTGTTCTTGCTTGCGAAGAAAAGCGTTATAGCTATGAAAATTAAAGCTAATAAAAGATTCTCTGATGTGGGTATTTCTTCTCTTCTCAAATAAAAGTAGAAAAAGAAGGAAAGCGAGATGAGAGTGAAGAAAGAAAACGAAACCATGGTAAGAACAGGAGTGAACCGAGCCGAACTGATCCTTCTCGGAGTTGAACATGACCGGTAAGGCTTTCTTTTCTCTTCTCTTAGTTTCCCTTCTAATTCTTGCTTTTGTTGTTGCTGTTGTAGCTGCTTCTGCTCTGGTTTGATAAGGTCCTCCTCGGCTACGGAAGTTAAGCTATGGATGGACGATCGGACAGTAGGGATTGAACGGAGAAGTGACGAATGGTTTCTTGTCAGCTTCGCTTGGCTTTTCTGGCCGTCCATTTCCGGGCGTGGGTCCCAAGGAGATTAAATCTCCGCCGTTTAAAAAACACTCCCGCCTTAATCTCCTAGTAGTCCGCCCTGTACCTCGAGATTCTGATAATCGCTGATGCAACTGTTCCCGCCGGCGACATATCTCATCTGGCGCACGTTAAGCAGTGACAGAGAGCGCACGCTAGCACACTCGAGGAAACACAGAAACTAGAAGGAAAGTTCCATCTTTTTTTGAAAGAGAGACATAGGCAGAGAGGCCTTTTGGACCGGGTTTTAGTATGTATTTATGGTGCAAAGGGGCGAGGGAGGAGGATTCAATCTGAGACGTTAGATGATAATCCAACGGTTAAAAATAAACATTTATTTTTGGCCGTTGGATTTGATCTAAATGATGTCCCGATCTTGACGGGGATATATGATGTGGTCGTCGGATCTAGATTCGGCCCTTTTCTCCTTTTCTGTGGCAGGCCGGCACGTGCCACCCCATTTTCATAAAAGGAAAATTCCTCTGGTATCTCTATTAATTTACCTCATGGCATCATCACCGTAAAAAATTGTGGGCCATGGTCTAATAACCATGTGGTCCAGGATTTCAACGGTTAGATCTAATTTAGTGAGCGCATTTGTCCTGGACCCCACTGTATTAGATTAACATGCTGGCATAACCACCGTTGATAAAATTTTGAACGGCCAGGATGAAGGTGTTGGGGGTTTCGATGGGATGTCACGTGCGGTGGGTAATGGGTTTCTTTGGAGTAATGATCAGAGTTCACAGGGGCGGTGGATGTGAGGATTGAGAAGACAGAAGCTTGTATTAAGGGGGTTAATTAATCAATTAATGATTTAATTAAGTGATTAATAAATAATTTTTAAAAAAATACTTTGGCCTTTTTCTAAGAGATGCTATTTCTACGGATAGATTCTTTACCGTTGCTGCTTTTTATCAATCCAACAAAATTTAAATAATTTATCATCAATTCAAAACTCTTATAATTTATATTTGTATAAAAATAAATTTAACAATTATTAAGTTAAGTATTTACATTCAAATTCATATATATATATATATATTTATTTTGTATAAAATTAAATACTTATTTTTAAATTGAAAGAAAAAAAATTAAAAGCTTAAAACACATGGGTTTTTTTTTAAAAATTACTATTCCTCGAATTAATCGTACTTTATTAATTTTTTAAATTATAATTTTTTTAAAAAAATACACTTCTTCACTTTTTTTTCATACTTTAGTTTAATTTTAACATATACATGTTTGGAATGCTTAATAAATTGAGATAAAATAAAATCACACATCACACATTTGACATTCTTAAATCATTTAAAGCAAGTAGTGGAAATATTGAAATATCAGCATTTCTAAAAAATATTTAAAACATGGCAAATGCCATTTTTCAAGAAGAAGATAGCAATGTAGATTTGGAAATAATTCCCAAAATTTTGTATTGGGTTTTCTCTGTTTCCATAGAAAATTTGAAATGATAAATTATCAACACGGTTAAGCAATTTGTATGAATAAAAAGTCAAAATGTGCTTTTTCTTTAACACCCACATATATATACGTCCGAGTATTTGCATATATTTAAAAAATAGTTAAAATATTAAATTTAATCCTGAAATACATAATACGATTAAAAATATTAAATTGTAAAGAGAATATAAGATAAATTTAATTTAAAAGATAAAATTACAGTTTTTACTGTATTATATAATTCATAAGTAAATTTTAATTTTTAACTTTAAAATAGTATACAGATATTTATATCGTAAATATGTCATCTTACCAAAAATTAATAATGAAATTCAAACTGAATAAAAGTTTCCCCTACAACTTCAAGTATCCCCTTGATGCCCACTCACTGTCAGAAAAGAGTTTCATGAACAACTATTCCTTCTGAAATATTCAAAGGAAAATTGGCTTTCATCCAGTCAAGGATTCAAAAATTAGAGAATACATTGAACATAGGTAAGCAATTTTAAAGTATCTTTATCTTTGTCGGAGATAATTGATTGTCAACATTTGCAGGGACCATAATGGAGATTAACCCAAAATTAATAATAATTATCTATTACAATATATATTATTTTAAGCTCAATGATGTCATTCTTTTACAAAGTGAACGGTAGATATTTCTTAACATATATATAATTTAATTAATATTTTTTATTTTAAAATATAAAAATTAATAGTTTTGAATTCAAATAGTCCATCTAATAAAAATTTTAAAAAATATATAATAAGAGTTAAATGAAGATGACCATTCCGTTGTACGGTATTTATGTTAGAGCTTATAACTTTCACTTTTTATTTAGTCAGAAGAAAAAAAAATTATTTGTAAATTTCAAGAATTTTAACCAACCAAGTAAACTTATTTAAGTAAAAAAAAAAAAAAGTGTAATGCAAGACACAATAATTGAGTAATAAAATTATTTACTATAATTTTTGAGGGTGGAAAAGCAATACAGGTGGACTAATTATGAAGAAATACGTATGGAAATGGAGTGTTGTAAAGATACAAGGGATTGATTGGTATGCTTTTGGAAGTTTCCCATCTCAGCCTAAATCTTTTGGACACTTGAAATTCAACACTCCCATTGCCAATCTCCATCACTATTTTGAATCACTGTCTGCCCTCCTCATAAAATAATTTTATAATTCTTCACTTTCTAGAATTCTAGATGAGGCTATTTGATGGTAACCTTTCTTTTTCTTTTCGATAATTACAAAAAATATTTCATTTTTCATACAAATAATTCCTTATATGTTATTTTTAAAAAAGGAAAAAGAAAAAGGACAATCTCTAAGATTTCACAGGATCTAGGATTTGGCCTAGTGTTGTTCTCTTCTTTCTTTTATCTCCACCACCACGTATGAACTCATGAAACTTTTAGCAACCTTTGTACCAGTCTCGTGTGCTTAATTTCACAGATTCCTTAAGAGAAAAAAAACACCCAGCTTTTGCTGGTGTAAGTTTTTCTGAAAACATACTGATGAAGCATGCGCTAAAAGGAACTATTTCTTCTCAGCTTGTGTGATTTCCAGAAATGATTGTGGCTTATATTTATGCTAAGTGAAATCTATATGCAAATAATGTAATACATACCATTAAAGGCAATATTAGACTCGTGTATGCAGCTACGATGATGATGATGGAGATTCATCCAATGAAGAAGTGGCAACAACAAAAATAATCAAGACTTGAAGAAACCAGATGAGACCAAGTTGCAACCTCTCCCGCCAGAAGTTATATCCAGGAAGAAACCTAGACATAGGCGCTATAGGTCTCGTTGCGCATGGCCAATCTAGTATGATTGAGTCAAGAGTGAACAATTTCTTTCAAGAATGAACTAGAGCGCATATGACCATAAAGCTTGGTTATGCCAATGCAAAAATATTGCGACTGCAACAAAAGCCATAGGCCAGAATGTTTGAGGTCCTCTGCAGCAGCAAGATAATCATGGGAACCTAGAGCCTGAACATGGAAGATATGAAACTGCTATCATTTTGATAGCTAGCATGCTTGATGAGACTAGGGGTGTTTAGTATACGACCGATAATTAATATTACATCAAAATGTTTGATAAATGTTTAAAAAATCAACTATTAGCTGATTGACGATCTATCAACTGCATTTCGAATGAACACTATAATTAGAATCGTTTTCTGTATTTTTTATTTAGACTATACTACCCTTTCAAAATTTATTAGTTATAACTTCTTAAATTAATTTTCTTCCATCAATAAATTATTTTAAATTACAAGACATAATAATAAATTAAATATATTATAAATAAATGATTAAGATAAGTTATAATATTCATTATTATATGAAATGATAAATAATTATATTTTTAAAAAGATTCAAGAAATAGAGGGCAGATACAGATAAAGATTAAATAAATATGCTACGAAAGTGAAGATTTAAGAAATAGATGGTAGATGCAGCCACAAGCATCCATAATCCAATGGATGGAGCTCAAACTATTCAATCAGCAACCCACAAGCACAATAATGATTATAGGCAAGTATACGCCTTGCAGAAGATCAACAGATGAAGTAGATGAAGAAAAAATAAAAACCCTCCATGGAGGATGCACGTAGGGAAGCAATTGAGAAAATAATTTTTCAAGAAAGAACTGATAGAATCACTGGAGGCATCTGGTTACGTCAGCAACAACAAAACAGTGGTCATGCTTCACACAGGTTGGGTTTAGAATTAAACCAAACCAAACAACAAATCCAACTGGATGAAATGTTAAATAAATTTCCGGTCGGATTGGGTTTGGATTGGTGGTCTGTCCATTTATTCAATTACTGACCAAACCTATATGAGGCTGCAAGGGGAATTGCTTTTAATATAGCAGCTAATAAGACATGCCCTCAGCCACAAACTGTTGAGCATCTCTCGACTCTTGATATTCTGCAGCTGAAAAGTATCATCATACTTCAAAACAAGGTTGTCAGTGTTAAAGAAAATGGGTTACTAAATAAATACGAAGCAATTTCAGTGGAACCATGGCTGAGAGTGCACCGTTGCAACCAAAAACTGGCCAACTCCAGGCTAATATTGATGCTGTGTGCAAATATATAGTAAAAAGAAAGACAATCCCATCACGAGGAGGGAATTACACAAGCCATTGAGCATGACTATAATCCAGTCTCTTGATGTGAACAAGCCAGACGAGATCAGAGGTAACCTTTCAGGAGGAAGTTTAAATCAGAATCAAGTAGTTGAAATTCGCCTTGGGTTTATGAGAATGGCAACTTAAGGTGCACACAAATTTTTAGCAGGTTGGTTTCATTATTTGATGAGCAAAATAAGTTTGCCATTTGCAGGACAATTAGGTCTAATTCGAGTTGGAAAAACTAACCCAGCCTAACTCAAAATTTCTATTAATTCTCAATTGTCAAGGTCAATAATAATAAGCTCTCTACTAAAACAAATTACAACATAAATATATGCAGTAGTACAATAAGTAATCCTGCTATTACTAGGTTTACAAATCCCAAAATTTAACAAAAAAAAAAAAAATTCAGGAATATAAAATCAAAATTAAGTAGAAAAAAACTAAGCCTAATATAACTCTACTATTTCAAAATAACTCTAAAATTCCTAAATAATAAAAAGAATATATATTTATTAATTAAATTTCTAAACAAAAATAAAAGCTTGAACTTCTCAACTTTACAGTGAAAAGTCAGATCAAAATAAATTTTAAATCAAGTCTACCTTTTATGAATCATTCTCTTCTAATTGGAAACAAACTCCACCTTTAACTTTTTATAATGTTAAAGAATCAAGAACTAGATTTGGTGAATGCACGACCTTATCTTCTATGATGGTGGCAATAAGATCGAAACAAAGAACTTCATTCTTTCCTTCACATTCTTGAAAACATTTGAACGTACAAAATCAGTCACAACCACACTTGAAAGGCATTTCAATCAACTAGGAGCAATAGAATTAGATAAACGTTCAATCTCTATTTTCACCTGCATGGCCTGAACTTCTTATTTCCCAAAGATAAATCCCTCAAGCTTTTTCTTTCTCTATATTAGGTTCATCAGAATCTTACTACTCTACTCTGTCTTATCATCTTGAATTTTAAGGAGTCTCAACAGCCAAAACTTCTAATTCCTCAAACTAAAGTTCTTGCTCTTTATTATGAAATTCTTGACTTGCATCATAAGCCAAATAATTAAAATTTTTGTAGCAAAATAAAATAGTTTTCCAGTATGCTTGTTGAAACATATATTCCATATTGCTTATTCCATGTTTCAAATTCTCTCTCCCTAACTTCTAAAAGTTGTTTGATAGTTCAATATTCAAAGACTAAATCAGGAGGCCAATATTCAGCACAACCTTAAAAATCCTTCAAATAACATTTATGTCTAATTATAGCTCCCAGTTATCCATTTCAGCCCATAAAAAGTTTCACTAAAACACAATTTTGATCTATGATTGTGCTTCAAATATTTTGTTTCTACCAAAATGAATGCCAAAAATTGGAATAAAGATGCTGAAATTAGCAGGATAGGGCTCTACCAAAAATTTGTAGATGTGGCAGGTGGTATGGCATCTAACTTGACTAGGGATGGCAACGGATCGGGTATTTTCGGGTACCCAATCCAACCGAATCCTAATAAAACGGATTTGAGTAGTTATAATCGGGTTTGGGATGGGTTCGAATTTTAAATATAATACCCATTACGGGTTCGAATCGGATTCGGATTTTATGTACAGGGTATCCACTACCCGAACCCGTTTATATAAATAATTAATTTAATATAAAAAATATATTTTACAATAATATTTATAATTTTTTTTTATATATTTTTATTTAAAAATTTAAATTTAAATATAAATATTCTTTAGAAATAATAGATTTTTTAAATAAAAATTATTAATGAAAAATATTTTTTATATAAATTATTAATTAAAATATATAAGATTAAACGGATTCGGATTTTATTCGGATAATAATAATCGGGTTTGGGACGGATTCAGATAGTTTAAATTAATTTTTAATCGGGTTCGGAACGGATTTGGATATTACTAATATAAATCGAGTTCGAATTCGGGTAGTTTAATTTTCACGGGTACCCTACCCGTTTACATCCCTAAACTTGACAAGCACTTAGCATAGGATTAGGAGTAACAAACTCACAATAGGCAGCATTAACTTAGCTACAATTATAGGCGAGTTAAACCTGATTTGAAATGTTTGAGCTATTGCGATGTTGACATCAGAATTCCAACAATAGGAATTAGTTGATTGGCAAGAGACAATGTGAAGATAGCAGAATTTTGTTGAGTTACTTTCTGATTTGTATCAGGTTGTAATTTGACACGAACAGAAAATTCTCAGTACTTGATTTGTGGAAATGCCATCAACTGGAAAGCGCTGATAAGATGAAGAAGAGGTCTTGCGACAACAAATTAAGGTTGGATGTGATTTGGGTTAAACCAAATGTGAACAGATATTGGATTATGGACCCTCTGGTGGCTGGGCTCACAACAGAAAACAATTGAATAGTGTCGAGATTCGAGTTGTTGACTCATGGTAGCTGGCAGTTTGGTGATTGAGTTTTGATGGTTTAATGGAAGAATTAAAAATTCCAATAGCCAGAAAATTCAAGGAAAGACAAAAATTACAGATTTACTGCTTTGGATAATTTTCCACCAGCAATCAAATTGAAAGCTCTAATATGAAACCAATGCAAATTACAAAATACAAATAATACTCAAAAGCAAATATAAAACAAATATCAAATTCTGTTAATTCTCAATTATCAATGTCAAAAAAAAATCTCCATTAAAATAGATAATGTGAGCACTTATAGTAATAATAACTTCTACAAGTACTAGGATTAGGAATTCCAAAACAAGAAAATACTAAACCAATCTAACTGAGAATATAAAACTAGCACCAATTTGGAAAATACTTAATAAAACTCTTTAAATATTACTTAATAATAACAGAATTTGTAAATGTTTTAAATACTACTTCCTAATTAAATTTCCTAATAATAGAAACCTACCCTTCTTAATTTACATGGAAAAAAAAAATAGAAAAAACATTTCTATATCTACTTTTCCTTAATTGCATCAGCTGGTTAGCAAGGTTCTTACTGAGAGGATGATCACTGCTTGAAGTTTATTACTGTAAATTACTTCTGCTGCAAAAACTTGTAGGTGTAACGGTCAATGTAAGGTCTCCATTTCCAAGCTAATCAAGGAGAGATTTTTATGCTGAATATTGGTCAATAGGGCTGAGCAGTTCATAGTTTAAACTGAAAAAGAACCAAACCAACCTGGTTTGACTCAATTGGTTTGGTTTCTTGTTTGATTGGCATGGTTTGATTATAGATTTTTAATAATTTTCGTTATTTGGTTGGTTCGGTTAGCTGCACTGAAAAAACCAAAAAAGGGAACCCAACTGAAATCCATATACTATACCATTGGGGGTTCCATATATAACTTTTGCCCCACTTTCTTCTTCTCCTCTTGCCTCCATACCTAATGATTCGCTAAATTTCTCCATCCTTCACAATTGCATCAACACCATTCTTCTTCTTCTTCTTGTTTGAAAAAAAAAAATGAGTAGAACTGAAATCCATATACTAGAATGTTTTGTGGGGTTCTTTATTGATGAAGCCTTCAATCTATAGCTTCACAAATAGGGATTCACACTTTGCAAACTGTTATAAGTTATAGAAAGTAAATATGTTAATATAGGAAGTAAATATTGATAGATGAGTCAGTTGCTTAATCCTAGGGATTGTATAATCATAGACTTGATTTTCCTTCCTATTTAGATACTCTCTCTCATGTATAAATAGATTGTAATCTCTATTGTGAAATACAACAAATATTATCCTTCTACATGGTATCAGAGCCTTTCTCGTAGAGATTTAATTTTTCTCTCCCGTCAAAGTTTTTTTTAAGAAAAAAAAAAAAAATTTTTTTTTTGAGACTTAGGGCTCTGTTTATTTGAGTTACCCATAACGGGTAATATTTGGATCTCACCATCGCTGGAGTCGCCACATCGTTCCCTTATCAGATTTGAGGTTTATTTGCCGTTCGGGTTTTTGGGGAGGTGTTTTTATCAGTACTGTTCATCGGAACTGTTCACGGGTACTGTTTATCGGTACTGTTCACGAGTACTGTTCATCGACACTATTCACGAGTACTGTTCACGTGGTACTGTTCATCGGTACTGTTCACGTGGTACTGTTTTCTGATTCTGTGTTTCTTTTGTTGCTGTCGTTTTGGGTTTGTTGTCATGGTTGAAGTGAAAACCACCACCGTAACTGATGTGATTCCTATGATGACTAAAATCACGGAACACAAATTGAATGGATCTTCCAATCAAGGAATTTTGATATCTGCATATGAGTATGCACAATTCGTCCAATACTAGGCATCTCTAAAATCCTCTAATTCCTTCTCTATCACTGCAATTACCGAGTCAGGTAACTCTACTACATGTCTTGTGTCTTCATCCTCAAAATGGATTATTGATTCTGGTGCTACCGATCATATGTCAGGTAATTCTACCCTTTTGTCCAATCTTGAGTCTCGTACATCGCCTTCTTATGTTACTCTTGCTGATGGCACTAAATCTTCTGTCATTGGTTCTGGTCATGTCAACTTAACCCCTTCTCTTTCTGTATCCTCTGTGTTATGTCTCCCTAAGTTCGCATTTAATTTGCTTTCCGTTAGTAAACTCACTCGTGCATTGAATTGTTGTGTCTCATTTTTTCCTGATCACTGTGTTTTTCAGGATCTTTCGACGAAGCAGATTATTGGTAGAGGGAGTGAGTCAGAGGGTCTTTACGTCTTGGATCAGCAACTACCTCGATCTCCTCGATCTCTGGTATGCTCCACGCGTTTAACACCTTTTGATGTTCATTGTCGTTTAGGGCATCCTTCTCTCTCAATTTTAAAGAAGTTATATCCACAGTTTCATTCTTTGTCTACTCTAGATTGTGAGTCTTGTCAATTTACCAAACATCATCGTTTACCTACACTGCCTCGAGTCAATAAACGGGCTTCGTCCCCCTTTGAGTTAGTACATTCAGATGTTTGGGGTCCTTGTCCTGTTGTGTCTAAGTCTGGCTTTAAGTATTTTGTTACTTTTGTTGATGATTTCTCTCGTACTACTTGGTTATTTTTAATGAAGAGTCGTTCATAATTATTTTCTGTTTTTTGTGCATTTTATGCTGAAATCCAAACCCAATTCAATACTTCCATCCATATATTGCAAAGTGATAATGCTAAAGAGTATCTCTCTGAGGAATTTCAATCTTATTTGTTACAAAAAGGGATTCTTCATCAGTCATCTTGTGTTGCCACTCCTTCACAAAATGGAGTTGCTGAAAGAAAAAATCGACATCTTCTTGAAGTAGCCAGAGCTCTCTTATTCCAAATGAAGGTACCTAAATGTTTTTGGGCTGATGCTGTATCCACTGCTTGTTTTTTTATCAATCGCATGCCTTCCTCCATCCTTCATGGTGATATCCCTTATAACATTTTGTTTCCCACTAAATCTTTGTTTCCTATTGAGCCACGTATGTTTGGTTGTACATGTTTTGTTCGTGATGTTCGTCCACAGATTACTAAATTGGATCCTAAATCACTCAAATGTGTCTTCCTTGGCTACTCTCGACGTCAGAAATGGTATCGTTGTTTTTCTCCTGATCTGAATCGGTATCTTGTGTCTGCGGATGTAACATTCTTTGAGTCCACTCCATTTTTTCCGCCATCATCTGTTTATAACACCGAGGGGGAGGAAGATGACCTCTTGTTATACACTGTTCGCTCTTTGTCTCCTCAGACTACTCCTACACCTTTCGCTCATGTGCCAGGTCGCCCTCCCATCTTTCATGTGTATTCCAGACGCTTAGAGGACTTTGACTCTGTTCCACTACCTGCTTCTTCGTCGACAGATCCTGCTCCCACTGATCCTTCACCGTCTGATTTGGATTTGCCCATTGCTCTTCGCAAAGGTAAACGTACTTGCACTTATCCTATTTCATCTTGTGTCTCTTATGATCAATTATCCTCCTCTTCTCGTTGTTTTGTCACTGCTTTAGATTCTATTTCAATTCCCAAAACTGTTATTGAGGCTTTGTCCCATCCTGGTTGGCGTGCTGCAATGGAAGAGGAAATGATGGCCCTTGACACTAATGGTACTTGGGAGTTGATGTCCTTGCCCCCAGGAAAGCGGGCTATTGGGTGCAAATGGGTGTTTGCAGTAAAAGTAAACTCTGATGGATCTATTGCTCGCCTCAAGGCCCGTTTAGTGGCCAAAGGTTATGCACAAACTTATGGAGTTGACTATTCTGATACATTCTCTCCAGTTGCCAAGCTCGCATCTGTCCGATTGTTTATTTCCTTGGCGGCTACTCATGATTGGCCCTTGCATCAACTGGATATTAAAAATGCTTTTCTTCATGGTGATCTTCAGGAGGAGGTTTATATTGAGCAACCACCTGGTTTTGTTGCTCAGGGGGAGTCAGGTAAGGTTTGTAGACTTCGAAAATCCCTTTATGGCTTGAAACAGAGTCCTCGAGCATGATTTGGCAGGTTTAGTGAGGTGGTCCAACAGTTTGGAATGAAGATGAGTAAGTGTGATCACTCAGTGTTTTATAGAAATTCTGATGGTGGAGTAATTCTACTTGTAGTATATGTGGATGATATCGTTATTACAGGAAGTGACATTGCTGGC
This sequence comes from Manihot esculenta, assembly GCF_001659605.2. Taxonomy (NCBI): domain Eukaryota; kingdom Viridiplantae; phylum Streptophyta; class Magnoliopsida; order Malpighiales; family Euphorbiaceae; genus Manihot; species Manihot esculenta. Next base: position 12,652,016 of record NC_035162.2, on the reverse strand, counting down.
ATCACATCCCTAAAAGAATTTCTTAAAACACAGTTTCATACAAAGGATTTGGGTTCCTTGAAATATTTCTTGGGAATTGAAGTTATGCGGTGTAAGAAAGGCATCTTCTTATCTCAAAGAAAATATGTTCTTGATTTGTTGGCAGAAACAGGAAAATTGGGTGCTAAGCCTTGTAGTGCCCCAATGACCCCTAACCTTCAACTTACCACAGAAGACAGTGAGCCATTTGCAGATCCTGGAAGGTACAGAAGATTAGTTGGTAAGCTGAATTATTTGACTGTGACTCGTCCTGATATTGCATATTCAGTGAGTGTGGTAAGTCAGTTTATGTCCTCTCCTATTGTTGCCCAGTGGGATGCTCTGGGACAGATTCTTTGTTACCTCAAAGGTGCCCCAGGGCGAGGCCTATTCTATGGTAACCATGGGCACTCAAATATTGAATGCTTTTCTGATGCTGATTGGGCAGGCTCGAAAGTTGATAGGAGGTCAACTACTGGGTATTGTGTTTTTGTGGGAGGTAACTTGGTCTCATGGAAAAGTAAGAAGCAAAATGTGGTCTCCCGTTCTAGTGCTGAATCTGAATATCGAGCCATGGCACAAGCCGTTTGTGAAATCTTGTGGGTACGTCAACTGTTGGAAGAAGTTGGGTTTTCAAATTCGGTGCCTGCTAAGTTGTGGTGTGATAATCAAGCAGCTATCCACATTGCCTCCAATCCAGTATTTCACGAGAGGACCAAACACATCGAGATTGATTGTCATTTTGTTCGTGAAAAGGTTCAACAAAAGATAATATCAACAGAACATATCCGAACTGGAGAACAATTAGGAGATATTTTCACTAAAGCTCTAAATGGGACTCGAGTCAATTATATATGTAACAAGTTGGGCATGATTAACATTTATGATCCAACTTGAGGGGGAGTGTTATAAGTTATAGAAAGTAAATATGTTAATATAGGAAGTAAATATTGATAGATGGGTCAGTTGCTTAATCCTAGGGATTGTATAATCATAGACTTGATTTTCCTTCCTATTTAGATACCCTCTCTCATGTATAAATAGATTGTAATCTCTATTGTGAAATACAACAAATATTATCCTTCTACACAAACAAAGGGAAAATGGTCAGGGGTCTAGCTGAGAGGTCGGCGGTAAGTAGACCTACACAAATTTTGTAAGATGAGAAAGAGAGAAAAGCAAAGAGAGATGAGAGGAAGAGGAAGAAGAACCCCTTTCTTCTTACCTGGTACCTTTTACAGAAAAAGTTGGAGAATATGCTTTGACATATTCTATGGAAAGGGCGGATAAAAAAAAAGCAGAGAGAGAATTAAGGAGTAAGTGAGCAAAGATGCTGTTGTTTGTCCTTGGTCAAATAGGAAACAATTTGCTTTAAAATTTTATATATGAGTAGTAATTATTTGGTATGATGTTATGATATAACATCATAAGCAGAACAAAATGATACTGATCAACACGAAGACCAATGCATTTTTCTTTTTTGAACAATGCAAATTTATTGCATTTATCAAGCCCAAGAAGGCAAAATACAAAAGGGCTTGAAAAAAGTTGCACACACTTGCGAGGACTCAAACAGCCAGATCACACATACATGTCCCTTTCTCGCTCTTCACTCTCTCTTCCCTTTCTTCTCGACCAATGCATTTTTCTGATAATACATGCAAATGGTGTACACCAGTCGCAATTCTTTAAATGTGCCAACTCAGAAGCTAGAGGCTACTACAAACTGGCCAAAAAATTTAAACAATATTTAAAAGCAATTATCAATGACCAAATTAACTGATTTTTGTGAACAAGGAGGTACTAACCAAGACATCTCTTTTTCACATGCATGGTTATTCAGTTTAATACTCTAAATCCACAAGTTTATAGCCTCCAAGTTAATTAACACAGAAATATACTACTTACCTTCAAAAGGAAAGGTTTAACATTACAGCACCAATATTTCATCCCCAGATGTGGTTGAGTTGGAGAACTAGATCCACACAAACAGGATCAATTTCTCTTCAGCTTCTCTTTCATCCTCTCAACTGCAGTCCTCAGAGTCTCTTCGTCTTTGCAGAAGGTGAATCTCACCAAATTTTTCCCATCTTCTGGGTTCAAATAAAATACACTGGTCGGGATTGCTACCACTCCAACTTCCTTGATCAGATACTCACAGAATGCAATATCATTTTCTAGGCCAAAAGGGGTGTGATCAACAACAATAAAGTATGTCCCACTTGATGGGAATACTTTGAAACCAACAGCCTTCAATCCGTCCGCTAAAATTGACTTCTTTGCCATATAGTCCCTTTTTAGCTCTTCATAGTAGGAGTCTGGGGCTTTAAGGGCCACTGCAGCCGCCCACTGCATTGGAGTGGAGGTAGCAAAAGTTAGGAAAGAGTGTGCCTGCCGCACTCCCCATGTCAGGTGTGGAGGAGCAATTGCCCAACCAATCTTCCACCCTGTTAAGGAGAATGTTTTCCCTAAGGAATTCATTGTTACTGTCCGCTCATACATTCCAGGAAGAGAGGCCATAGATATGTGATCCATTTCAAAGGCCAACTTATCATAAACTTCATCAGTAAAAACCAGAACATCATTCTCAATACAAAGTGATGCAATAGTGTTGAGTTCCTCCCTAGTAAACATCTTTCCAGTGGGGTTATGTGGTGTGTTAATAAGAATTGCACGAGTATTCTTTGATATGGTGGACTTAAGCTCATTGATGGGAACAGCAAAATTTGGCGGACGCAAAGTAATACTTTTGATTTTGGCACCAGCCATAGACAGTGTGGCTTCATAAGAATCATAAAAAGGGGCAAATAGGATTACTTCATCACCAGGATTTATCAAGCCTAGTATAGTTGCAGCAATGGCTTCTGTGCACCCGGAGGTGACAGTAACTTCTTTTTCAGGATCCACTACAATCCCAGTGTCTTTCTTGAACCGGGCAGCAATTGCAGAGTTGAACTCTGGAACCCCATAACCTCGAGCATATTGATTCTTTGCATCCCTTATGGCTTGAATAGCTGCTTCTTTAACGAATTCTGGACCATCAAAGTTGGGAAAACCTTGGCCAAGATTTATTGCTCCATGTTTGATGGCAAGTGAACTCATTTGCGTGAAAATTGTAGTTTTGAACTTCTCCAAGCGTTTGGCCACCTGAGAAAATAAAGTAAAAAAATTTAAGGATGAATGTATCCAAGAGAACAAAGATACGTCATTTGACCATTTCAGTAAGTATAAAATATTCAAGACTACAAGACAATTTAATCCTAGAGCATCATAATCTTAACAGACTTTTAAGCTGAAATGAAGCAATGGTGCTTGACAAAATACTTTGAGGGCTTGATGTAAAATTTATGTATATATATATAAACAGTGCCAACAGTGCTTTCAAGGAAAAAAAAAACGCATTCCCATTTAAATTGGGAGAAAAAGAAAAAAGAAAAATCCACAGATCCAACAAAAAGAACTAAAATTAAGTAAAACCATCCTAAACCCATATACCCAAAACACCCAATGCATGCAAAGCTGGCTTAAATCGAAAAGAAATCAACGAAACAAAAACTGGGTTTACTTGCAATGGCTGCTGGGTCTTCTGGGTCGGCTCGCTCTGAACTGGAACGGCATCTTTGTCGGTGGTGGAAGAAGTCCGAGTCGACAAGGTAGCCACGAGAGAAGGGTAATGCGAGATTCCCCTTCTAGAGGTAAGGGAATCAAAGGGTTGGGTGTGCAAATGCCTGGAAATTGGAAAGGTTAAGAAAGCAGATGGTTTAAACAAGAGTGGCGCAGGCATGCTAGGTGGTGTCCAGGCACAACGACTCTGCATATTAGGGGTTTTGGGAAATGGAAAAAAGCAAAATTTTACAAGGCAATATGGTCTCCCTCTGAATCTCAGATGGCATGTAGTTCGGTAGTTGGGGCTGCGAGAGTGCCAGCGTCCGGACAAATTTCATTTTGCCATGATTTTTTCCTTCTTTTTTATGCTACCAAAACACCCTGTGAATCTCATTCAAAGAAGCTCGAGCCTGAAGGAATTAGAATCTACATTTTATTAAAATTAATTAAAATTTTCTATATTTATAAAATTAAATTCTTTATTTTCTAATATATTTATTTATTTTCTAAACTAAGTGTATTAGATATTTTATTAAGTTTTAAAAAATGAGAATTTTAATTAATTTTAATAAAATATTTAGGCGTAATAATAATTTATTCAAAACCTTTTAAATGAAACATTCAAATTTTTCAAAAAAAAAATGGTAACAATATAATTACTTATCTTTTTATTTAATCAAAATTATCAAACTTCAGAGTTATAATGTTTATACATAATAATTATTTACTAAAAAAACTTATACATATTAATTAGTTTGTTAGTTTAATATATTAATAAAAACATAATATGAACAACTTTATGGTTTAAAATTTTTTTATAATTTAAGTGAAAAAAAAAGTTTTTAAAGAAAAAAAATCTTAATCCATTAATTTGAAAAATTAAGAAAGAAAAATCTTAAGAATTTTCAAAATTTTATTCTAAAAAATGAAAATTCTCTTAAAATACTACTTTAAAATTTTTAAAACTTGAAAATAAAAACCACCCATTGGTTTAAAATAATGGCTAAGGAAGAAGCTAAAACCTTGGACATTGATATTCTATTTCTTAGGCCCAGCAGTGTGGAGGGATTTTGGATTTCAGGATGCAAGGTACTTAGAAATAATCAGAAAAGCCCAAGTTGATGGCCAGACTTTGTGCAAGAGTTGCATTGCAGGCCATTCTTATTGACCACAACAAATGAAAGCTCCACATTCCTGGGATTTTGGACTTCTAAACATCTCTTTGACCCAAAAAAAGAAAAAACATTTCTAATTTTGCTATATTGAAATATTTAGAAATACACCACTAAAATATATGTAGTTTAGTTGAATGGTGAGATAGAAACGAGAAGGGAAAGCATTACGTAGCGATTTGGGTATGGGGCCTGTTGGACTATCTTCTTCTTCTCCGCTTTGATCATGGGAGAGAGTACAAGTGACGAAAGAATTGAGTTGGGATTTCCAGACGACACTATCTCTCTTAGGATTGGGCCTGTTGGGCTTCTGGGTATGGAGCTGGGTATGTTTATATTATTGATAGTTAATTAAAATAGAAGCAATTTGTAATTATTAAATACTTTGACAACTCATCATTCCATATTTTCCTTTCCATTTTTATTTATATTATAAATATAAATATCTTATTTTACGAGGGCACCAACTTATGCAAAAACGTCACCTGGAACGTCACTACAAAATAAAAATTATTAATTAATTAATTCTCACAAAGAAAATGTAAATATATTTTAATTTAATTAATACGACTTATGATTTTTGAAGCTTTACAAATTGATGACGCTGACGTGTATGACTATGAATAATTAGCTAGCCTAAAAAGTAATGGAGTAATTTTTTTTTATTATATATATGAGAAACTGGGGGGTTTTTATATTTTTTGTGACTGTGACGTAACATGTTTAACAACCAAATAAACGAAATACTTTTGTCATAAATTTTGATGGAAAAACAAATTAGCGTTTGCTGTGATGGGCACATTATGAGGAATCTTCCTTTTATCGTAATATTTTCCTAATTGTAATACCCGACTAGCGTCTGGGATCGAAATTTTACAGTCCAATGGAATTTTGGATGTCGGAACTCTCTAGAAAGGTAATAGATATATTTTCTTAAGTGTTTTAGTATGTTTTAATGTTTAAATGTAAAGAAATTTAGTTTTTTTGTAAGAAAAGAACCAAGAAAGAATTGTCAGGTTCGACCGCCGAACATGCATGACTTTGGAATCACGTTTGGCCGCCGAAGATGGTCTGGCCAGCCACTTATAAAAGGCCATAGGTCGGTGAATTGATAAGATTGTTCTTTCCATTTCCACAGACAGATGTGAGACCATGATCTTCCTTGGGTGATCTTCATGTTTTCTCCAAATCTTTTAAAATTTTGATGAGTTTTCATGTTATTTTGAAAATTTTGAACTAAAAACCAAAGTTTTGAAATTTGGAGACTTTGAGAGAGAGTTTCTCCATATCTCCACGTTAGGATCACCTGTTTTATGTTTTTACAGTAAATGTATGATCATGTATGGGATTTTACAGGTACTCAGAGAGTATGTCAGGCTTGTTACGGATTCCGACGACCTTAAGTCGATCTATATCCTAGCGCCGATAGCGGTCCGATATTCGAATCGTTACACTAATTAATATACGTTTACATGTGAAAAAGAGAAGGGTAAGCCAACAATCCAACGTCTTCAATTTTTCATTTTAAGCAGAGGATTAGAAGTATAATTTATTCAACCTGAGTTTATTAACTAATTAATACGTTTTTAATTATTAAATTAAATCATGCTAATTAATTTTTTGTTTTTATCTATTATAATAATAATAGTTAATAAAAAAATAATCTCTTACTTATTTTATTATTTTGTTACAGTTATTTTCTGTATTTTTTAATTAAATTTTAATTTTTAAAAATTATTCTAATTATAATACGTTATTACTTATATAATTAAAAATTAATAAAATTATTACATTATCTAAACTAATAAAATTATTATATCACGATATCAATAAATTTTATGATAAAATTAATAATAATTTAAAATTTTAGAGTAAGATTCATAAAAATTTTTTATAATTATTTATTTTATTAATAATTTTTTTAGGGAATAGATAAATTAAAATTGAATTTATAATTTTAAATAAATTAAATATTTTTTTAGCTATTTAGCTAAATTAAAATAGATAATTAAATATTTAATCCATATATTATTAATTTTTTTAAAATTTATTCTAAATATTAGTATAATTTAAAAAAAATATTTGATTAGCATTATATTTAGAGACTTAAAAAATAAGTTAAAAAAGCAGAAAAATTATTTTATTTTTTTATATTTTCAAGTTAAATTATTTTAAATTATTTTTTAATATTTTATAATTAATATATTTAATAAGATTATGAATAATCTTAACCTAGTTTTAAAAGTAATGTTAAATAATAAATATATTAAACATATTAAAAAAATCAATTGATAATAATTTTAATTAAAATTATATTAAAATAAATTATTATTATAAATTATTAATAAAAATTAAAAATAAATAAATAATAATATAAATAATAATTTTTAAATATATTTAATAGTAAAAAAAAGTTACGTTATAATTTTAATAAATTTCTAATTATATAAATAACGTGCATTTCATTATAAATTAAAAAAATAGAGTTTAATTAAAAAATATAAAATAAATTATACTAAAAATAAAATATATGATTTTTGTGAATATTAATTCTAAACTAATGTGGAATGATGTTGATATAATAGGTAACGTGATAATTTTGTTAATTATTAAATGATTGTGATAATTTTATTAATTTTTTAATTATATAAATAATATTTAAAATAATTTTAAAAGATCAAAATATTTAAAGTAATTTTAAAATATTATAATTTAACAAAAAAATATATAATATAATTACAATAAAACTAAAAATAATTTTTTTTGTTAGTAACTTTAATAATAATAAGTACTTAGTGTGAAAACCTTATCTGTCATTTTTTCTTTTGATTTTCACTTTCTTTTTATTAAAAATATTTAAAAAATAATTTCAATCATTTTACTATTGGTGTGACACGGAGCATCTAGTCTTGAATTTTACGGCAGACTTAGACCAGGGCTAATTTTTATATTTTAATTATTATTTTTAGATATTTAGATATTTTTGTAATTTTACATATTAGGATTTTATTTCCATTGTAAATAGTCTCCCTTGGCTATTAGGATTTTAGACTCCTATTAGGATTAGGATTATTTTTGCATATTAGGATTTTATTTCTATTGTAAATAGCCTCCCTTGGCTATTAGGATTTTAGACTCCTATTAGGATTATGGTTATTTTTGCATATTAGGATTTTATTTCTATTGTAAATAGCCTCTCTTGGCTATTAGGATTTTAGACTCCTATTAGGATTATGATTATTTTTGCATATTAGGATTTTATTTCTATTATAAATAGCCTCTCTTGGCTATTAGAAACCCACTTTCCAATTTTTAAGAAATTTCAATAAGACTTTTCGTCTTTTAGCCTATCTTTTCTCTTATTTCGTCTTAACCAAACGATATTGGTTGAAACTCCTAACGGAGTCTAAATAGTCCTGTATCAGATTGGTATCAGAGCGAAGTTCGACCATGGCAGATAACCAAGAGGCGCGACTTGCTGCGATTGAGGCATCTTTGACAGAATTGAGGGAGATGATCGGACAATTGACCTTGCAGCAGGGAATCCACCAACCCGCCGCCACCGCACACCCTCAACCAGTCGCCAATCTTGTGGTCGACAATAAGGGAAAGGCAGTCACCTATGTAGTGAAGAAAATCTTATGCTAAACTAAACAGGAGGATGAGACGCAAAAAAGGAAGATTTTCCAGGCCAAGTGTCGAGTAGGAGAGGCAATTTGCAGGCTAATTATCGATAGCTATAGTTGTGAGAATTTGATAGCTAAGCAATTGGTAGAAAAATTATAGTTGCCTACACAGCCTCACCCCTCACCATACAAAGTCGGATGGATTAAGGAAGGACCGACAATTGAGGTCAACAGAATCTGCAGCGTACCTATCTCGATCGATAAATCTTATACTGAACCTGTTAATTGTGATGTTGTGGATATGGATTGTTGTGGAATTTTGCTAGGTCGCCCTTGGCAATTCGACGTTGATGCTTTGCATAAAAGGAAGGAGAATTCATACATGTTCACGCGGAATCAAAAGAAGATTACTATCTTGCCTTCCGGTTCTGCGAAACATTCTAAGGTGGAAGGGAAGCATACTGTTGCTGTTTCTACGGGAGTGCAGAAGCTATCAGGCGCAGTTGAGAAATCTGGAGGCACACTAGCTTTATTGGTGAGAGCAAAAGGTACAATGGAGGATGCACCATCTTTACCACCGCCCGTCAAAGAGTTGTTAAAGAAGTTTCCTAAGATAGTGGAGGAATCATCAAAGCTTCCACCCCTGCGGGATATCCAACATCAGATTGATCTCATTCCTGGATCAAAATTACCGAATCTGTCTCATTACAAGATGAGTCCAAAGGAGAGTGAAATCCTCCAAAACCAAGTGGAATTTGCTTACAACAGTATTGCAGCAAGCAACTTGGCAAAGCAGCACGTGAATGTTTTCAAACAGGTACAACAATGCTTTACAGAAACCAATGACAAATATAAAGTTACAGTTGATAAACATAGGCGTTTCAAGTCTTTCAATGTTGGTGACCAAGTCATGGTGTATTTACGCAAGGAGCGTGGTAGAGGACAGAAAAAGCTTGACGCCAAGAAGATTGGTCCATTCCGGATCATTCAGAAGATCAATGACAATGTCTATGTTCTTGACCTCCCATTTAACAGCCCGAAAATCGAACTGCTACCGGCACTAGGATCCAGATCGGCTTAAGGCCGCCGGGACCCGTAGTAAGCCTGCTGTGAACTCTGTGTACCTGTGAAATCCCATACATGATCATACATTTTCTGTAAACATTAAAACTTTTCTCTGTTCCAAGGCTTAACCTGTGCATGCACTATCTTTGTACTATAAAACCCCTGCTAGAGCTCTCATCTTTGCTCTAGGCGGGTCCACTCATATAATGTTAAGCCTGATTTTTCATACATATACACTAAATTCATTTTCATAACAGACCATGTATATACAAAAGGGATTACAACTCATAAGGTCAAGCATCATCTATATAACATACACTTTCTTATACAATTACATGTCCACACTAGCTATTACATAAATCTTCTCTTTATCTGTACCCTGCTGACCTCTCTGGACTCTGTACCTACAAGACTGGGGTTGAGGGAGAGGGGTGAGCTATACTAGCCCAGTGAGTAGTACATATAAAATATGTTATAAAACATGATCTCATGGAATGCATCACAACACAAGTACATCACATAATCTCAGACGGACTAATTCAAAATTCCCCCACATTGCCCGGCCCGCGAAGGAGCTCCTCAGGTCTTCATTCAGCACCCTATGGTACCGTGTGCCTGGCCCTTTCAGGGCTCCTCAGGTCTTCATTTAGGGGGCTAATGAATCCAAGCTACGCCCGATCTGTACATGCACTGATTAATGCAACATCTTCGTGCTCACTAATGCAAGACTATAAACATGGCATAAATGATGCATGAAACATGCTAAACAAAATGTTTGAGTGCTCGTATTAAAAGATTTAGTTCAGTTCCACTCACCTCTGGCTGACTCTGTACTGACTCTGCAGGTTCTAAAGCAGTGCTCACTGCTAAACTCCTTGGTTTCTCTGGTCCGTTCCTACACAGGTGGACTGAAATGAGGGACCAAACTAACTCAAGAACATCTCTAAGAAACTCCCCAAAAACCCTCTAAAGCATCCTAGAACAATCACATAAATCATGCAAAAGAAAGCTGGACAGGGCACTTTCGGCGGCAGGTTCGGCGGCCGAAACTCCCCTCCAGAGACGAAACTCATGTATGTTCGGTGGCACCTTCGGCAGCCGAAAGTCTCGTCCAGAGACGAAACTCAACCTTCGGTGGTACTTTCGGCGGCCGAACCTTGCCTCCAGAGACGAAAGTCCACATGTTCGGGGGCAAGCTTTGGCAGCCGAAACTGCCTCCACAAGGGGTTCGGCGGCCGAACCTGGTTTTGCCTGTTGGGCAGAAACCTGCTCTGTTTCATGCACACTTCACCCAAAACCTATCCAACATGTAGGGGTGAGCATTCGGTCGGTTCGGTTCAAAACCGAACCGAACCGAATAAACCAAAAACCGAAATTTTAGTTTTTATAAAAACCGAACCGAACCGATTTTGGTCAGAAACCGAATCGAATCGAACCGGTCTGATTCGGTTCGATTCGGTTCTGTTTGATCGGTTTCGATTTTTAATATTTTTTTAATTTTTTACACTTTATTTTTAGTATTTTAAAATTTAATTAAAATATTTTAATTTTAATATAATTTAATTTCTCTATATTATTGAAAAAACATATTATTATCCCTAATCGGTTCGGTTCGGTTTTTTCGGTTTTTTTCTGATCAAAACCGAACCGAACCGAAATAACCAAAATTTCTGAAATTTAAAACCGAACCAAATCGAAATATATAAAAAATCGAACCAAATTTTCAAATCGGTTCGGTTCGGTCGGTTTTTTCGGTTTGAACCGGATTCTGCTCAGCCCTACCAACATGCATAGCAACTACTCCCAACTAACATTTACCATATAACATGCATAAAGAGGTCTAAACCTTTCCTAACACCTGCAACAAACATACCAAATAACACTTAAGCATGCATATACACCAAAGATCACCAAAAACCTCATCTAAACCTACTCATGCATACTACCCATACAACTTCCATAAAACCTTCAAAATCAAGAAAGGAAGTTCAGGATCTTCCCTTACCTCTTACAAACAAGAGATTGAACGATCCCTACGTGGAGATATGGAGAAATCCTCTCTCAACCTCTCCAAGCTTCGAAACTTGCTCTTTTGCTTAAAAACTTCAAAACCACATGAAAATCCATCAAAACCATGAAAGATTTGAGAAAACACATAAATCACCTAAGGAAGATCAAGTCTCACCTCAGCTCGTGCAAATGGAAAGAAAATCTTATCCATTTGACCGACCTAGGGCCTTTTATAGTTGGCTGGCCAGACCAACTACGGCGGCCGAATGAGAACCCGAATGCCATGCACTTTCGGCGGCCGAAAGTCACCTTCGGCGGCCGAACCTTGGCTTTTCTGCCTTGGTGCTTTTCTTGCAAAACCTTACTTCTTTAAACACTTTAAAACATGAAAATACTTTCAAAACATAGAAAACATAGAAAAACATAATCCGTACCCTTCCAGAGGATTCCGACATCAGAAAGTCCACCGGACTACAGGACTTTCGACGCCGGACTCTAGCCGGGTATTACATCCCACATGAGATGAAAATTTCCAAGACGTTTAATGTGACAGATCTATTTCAGTACTACCCTGCTGATGACAACTCGAGGTCGAGTTCTTTACAAGTGAAAGGGAATGACACGGAGCATCTAGTCTTGGATTTTACGGCAGACTTGGACTAGGGCTAATTTTTGTATTTTAATTATTATTTTTAGATATTTGGATATTTTCATAATTTTGCATATTAGGATTTTATTTCTATTGTAAATAGCCTCCCTTGACTATTAAGATTTTAGACTCCTATTAGGATTATGATTATTTTTGCATATTAGGATTTTATTTCTATTGTAAATAGCCTCCCTTGGCTATTAGGATTTTAGACTCCTATTAGGATTAGGATTATTTTTGCATATTAGGATTTTATTTCTATTATAAATAGCCTCCCTTGACTATTAGAAACCCACTTTTCAATTTTTAAGAAATTTCAATAAAACTTTTCGTCTTTTAGCCTATCTTTTCTCTTATTTCGTCTTAACCAAACGATATTGGTCGAAACTTCTGACGAAGTCTAAATAGTCATGTATCATGATGAGTCTGTTTTTCTTTTATTTTTTTAATAAACTAAATCTTTACTCAAGTTCTTTGATTTTTTTCTATTTTTTGAATTTTTTTTTTCTATTTTGTTTCATCTCTCCTCATGAGAGTTTTATCCTTTTTTTTCAATTAAAATTTATTTTCGTCTTTATGTTACGAGAATTTCTGATAATTGAAAAAAAATCAATAATAGTATTTATTTACACTATAAAAAATTATTGAATTATAAACGAATTTTATTAAAACATTTCAATTTGTAGGATTGTTGGGATATAGGCACCAGAGCTTGGGCTTTTTGCCAAAATAGGGTCCCTAGAAATTTTATTCGGCTATTTGGGGTTGAATGCAAAGATTTTACCGATTTGGGGTTCGCCTGCCACCTGGCAGGCGAAAAGCGAACCTGGCGCCTCTCAAAGAGGCGCCAGGTGAGATCTGGCGCCTCTCAAAGAGGCGCCAGGTGAGATCTGGCGCCTCTCAAAGAGGCGCCAGGCGAGACTTGGCGCCTCTTTGAAAGGCGCCAGGTCTCGCTGGCGCCTTTCAAACAGGCGCCAGGTCTGGCCAATTATTTAATTTTTTTGAAGTTATTATAATTAAATATTATAAGTAAGTATTTTTAATAAAGATTAAGATTCATTTATTATTTATTTAATTAATTTAATTTAATAAATTTTTTTTATTTAGAATAAGTATTTTTTTCACTAATATTTTTATTTGACCAATTCTAATTTTAGCGTAATATTCAAGATTCCAAAAAATACTATACTGAATTTGGATTTTTCTTATTCCCGACCGAAATTGAATCAAGTACCGTATCCAGACGCCAGGCCAAGTAAATGTAAATTTATATACTTATAATAAACTACCATTGTAATGAATGTGTATTACTATAATTAAATAAAATTAATTTAATAAAGGTGAATTTAATAATGATGTAATTAAATATAATTCAAGAAATAAGAATGATATTAATTAATAATTAAAATGTAATTATACATAAATTAATTTACATTAATATTGTAAAATATGTTTAATGATGACCATATAAATGACCGCCGGTCCCACAATGTCGTGGTCTCCTCTCATTTGAACGTCTTGTGTTGTATCGACGCCCGTCAAATGATGGCTCCTGTTGAGTTTCTTCTGAATTTCCAACATCATCGTCAGCCATAGATATATTTAAATCAGGAGGTTGAGATCGAGGTCTTGAACTCTCCCCAATAACTGGATCCTGAGTTGGAAAGCCGAAATCCCCTGAGTAAGGGGTTGAAGAAAATAACTCAGGAAAATCCGAAGAAAACAAGCTTAATCGGCTTGAGGGGTCATCCAGTGATTGTCTAGGGAATGCTGGAAAAACAGACTCTGATGGAGTATGTGGTTGCGCTGGAGAGAAGAAGTCGAACGACGTGCTAGCCATGCCTTCCCCTCCAGTCTGATCGTAATTGGGAGGACTTGGAGTAAATGACTGAAAAGGCATAGAAGAAGGCCCCGGTGTCCATCCTGTATACTGACTCTGAAAAGCGTCTCCATAAGTGGGCATTTGTGACGATTGGCCTAATTCTGTGTATGAGCCGTATGGATGGAATGCAACCGGTGATGGTATCTGCATTACAGCAGTGTTTGGCGTAGGCCGAGGAATCTCCGTCTCCCTTGATGGCTGGGTAGCCTGGCGACGATGTCGTGGAGGATTCCTGGAGGACGATGGTGCGTCGTCGTGTACATCATGTGGAAGCGGTTGGGAAGGTGGCGCCGGTTGTGGAGGTGGTATTTGGGAAATGCGATCGAACAAACGAAGTGCATGAAACATTGAATTGACCGCATTTCCAATCTTGTCTACTGTTGGGTGACGAACTTGACTCGCCCATAAACGACAGTTCTCTAGACCATCCTCCTGTAAAATGTATTTATTAAGATATCTATCTCCCAAAGTTAATTAATGTAAAAATTTATATAATTAATACATAAATGATAGTGAGTCGCTCATTACCACAGCCCCGATTGATGCACCCCTTTGAGACACCCACCGACGTGCAATCATTCTGTACCATTCCATGTACTGCGAATGATAATGTAATGGCTGGGTCATAGTATTGCTGGCGACGATGCGTCGGTGCCTTGATTCCCAGAGCATAATCCAATGTTGATTCTCGGTCATCCAGTTCGTAGTTGAAGATGTTAATTTTATTAAATGCATATCAGCGGTTTGACGGGGTGGTTGTGGAATGGGCTGAGAAAATCCAAACTGCCTCAGCACCCTGTCAGGTTGATGCCACTCCACAATATGAAAACATATCAGTGGGACAACCGATCTCCATATTTGTCTTCCCTGTAGACAGTAATCTGGCATACCGTCCACCACAACATCAGAGTATGGCTCCCATATAAACTGTTTCGATAAGATAATGTAAAAGATTAAAATTGTAAAATTTGAAAAGACTTGTAATTTAAAGGTATAGAGTGATGACCTCTTCGGCTTCCATTCGATCAAGTTGGTACCGAAGTTGCACAAGCACATGAGTTGTAACTTCAGTAATACTTCTAGCATTACTCCACCTATTAAGTTTATAGATTGAAATTAGTAACAAAATATGTTGATAGTATAGCACATGTGTTTATAGCACATACCGATTGCCAATAGGTGTATCTGGAAGGGGATTTATCTGGGAGATGGTAGGGGCAATTGTTTTTATTCTGTCCCATGCCCAAATCTGTAAAATATGCAGTGGCCCGCCAATTTGCTGCACTTGTGGTGATGTTGCCCTGCATAGCTCTTTATAAAGCCAAGCAAGGCAGGCTGCACCCCAGCTGTATTGACCACATGTATTGAAATTGGCGAGTAGTGGCAAAAACATTAGATTGACCCTATGAGCAGACCTATCAACAAATAGGGATCCACCTATTAGCCGTAAAAGGAAAGCCCGGGCATGCCTCTGAATAGTAACTTCATCAGCGAACTCTGGAATCTGGTCGAAGTTATCTCTCAACCATGTGAGTGGAACAGTATTTCCTTTCATAACTTCACGATCTGGGACTAAACCAAGCAATTCTTGACATAGTAATTGCCATGGCTGTCCCGTAGTCCCAGTAACAGCACTACCATCAACATGCAATCCAGATATCAGTCCAATATCTTGCAGTGTAACTGTACACTCTGCATGGGGTAACATAAAAGTATGTGTTTCTGGCCTCCATCTCTCAACCAAAGCTGTTATGAGGTGGTGATCTAAGTGGAAGAAGCCTAATCGAACAACTCCGTAAAATCCACTAGCCCGGAGATAAGGAATAAGCCTATCATCAATATCATGACCGTGTAATACGCTAGATGATCGTCGGCATGTGATTACTTCAGCCTCTTGTGGCTCATCCCACACGACTTGGGACCTATGAGATGCTTGGGAATATAGCAATGAAGTATCACGTGGTCCTGGGTTGATGAATAATCTACTGTCATGTGAGCCCTCCATTCCTGCAAAGGGTTATTACAACTATAAATTCACTACGTAAATAATTTGAATTGAAAAATAATTTACTGTGAAACATTAATTTGAGTTCATATGAGAATGAGAGTACATGAAAGTCAACTAATAACTTATATACGGAAAATAAATACGCATATCATTGTCAATATATTAACATATTACATAACACGATCAATGCATGTAAAAATTTCAACAGCATTTCGGTAGACAATGTGGCAAATATTTTATAAAATCGCTACAATCACTGTCACTATAATCAGACAGGTCATTATCGAGTACATTAAAATTGCTGGAACATGATAGTTGACTATCGTCGTATACACTTGGAAATTCACTTTTTTGAGCATGGTATTTATCCAATCTCATTTCCATTAGCGTAATTTCCTTAAGTAGTTGATCCTTGAGCTTGTTTACTTGTTCACATGTATTACGAGCCATGTCTGCCGATATAGCTTTTGGAATTGGCAAGTCATGGTAGCCACAGTAAGCTTCCAATTCGCATCGAATTTCCCACAAACGTTGCCAATCAGATTGAGGAGCAATTGTCGCATTTCCAAAATCAGAAATTTTATTGGAATGATATCCGACAAATATATGGTTTGCAAAACCTTGTTCCAAACAAGCATTAGTTGGTTGATTTGAAAAACATCGCTTGTGACCATACCATGAACAACTGTTTGGATCTATATATTTGTCTACTACAGTGTTAATACTATTATATGTTCTCCTTCCTCTGCTTGATTGGCGTGGCGATGACATTTTCTGGATGTAACATGCATATCATAAAATTGTTAAATATCATAAACAATCAAGGAATCGTAAAAAATTGCTGAAAATATGACATGCCATGTGAAAATCATTAATTTTTATTCACAGTACAAGTCTTTTTATTATGTCCTGATTGGCCACATATAGAACAATGATTTTTTCTCGGAATATTAACTTTTGTAACCCTCCAATCCATTTCATTTTGGAACCTCGATGATTTTGGTCGCCCTTTTTTCCTAATTCGATTCTTGTTTGGAATTAGTGGTAGTTCACAATCAGGAGGCCAATAGTCTGAATTACCCAATGGATTAAACATGTCTTCGTAACATTTGAGTGTCCTTTCGAGAGTGTAGTAGCTATCAACGAATTGCTCATAATCCACAGATCTTGACATGCATGCTGCTATGGCATGTGAACATGGGATCCGCATCTCTTGAAATTTACCGCAAGTACAAGTGCCTTCTATCAGTCTTACAACTTGTTTTTGACCTGATTTTGCACTTCTGACTTCGACAACTAGTTCATCACTGTTAAATGTAGTAACACGATGGCCAGCTGCAGACTGTGCATTTTTTTGTATGATTTCTGCTGTTGACTGGGTGAATCTATAGCCATCTTGTTGCTGCCGGAGAAATTGACTTCTTCTAGTGTCGAAGTAATGCGCACATTGATAAAATATTTTTTCCACCATTGCTGTGATTGGCAAAGCCCGAAAACCTTTTAACATTCCATTGACAGACTCAATGGTGTTAGTCGCCATTGATCCGTATCGCTTCCCACCATCGTGGGAACGAGTCCACTTCTCCAAAGGAATCTTGACTGCCCATTCAAATGTCTCGACATTTACTTCCTTAATTTTATTCATCGCCTCATAGAATTTCCTCCTTTGGTTATAATTAGCTGTTACGGTAAAAATATATTATTAAGTATGAATAGATTATGTAAATTAAAATTCTAAACTAAATATGAATAAGATATTGCAATTGAAGTTTTACCAGCCTTTCGCAAACATTCCTTCATTGTTGCGTTCTTGAATTTTGTATTGTAATTGCTCAAAATGTGACGTATGCAGTATCGATGATGTCCACTTGGAGGTTGCCACCAATCTTGTTGCATTGATTTCTTAATTTCAATGTGACGATCAGAAATAACACATAATTCTTCGCGTTCTGTGACATAAGTTCGCAAACAAGACATAAACCAACCCCAATTATCTGAATCCTCCTTATCAATAATTGCAAAAGCCAATGGAAATATCTGATTATTTCCATCAAGCCCTGTTGCACACAATATACATCCACTATATTTACCGTATAGGAATGTACCGTCAACAAAAATTACTGGTCGACAATGCTTAAATCCTTCAATAGATTGACGATAAGCCCAAAACATGCGGTCAAATACACGAGACGTACGATCAATACGATCGTTGATGTAGTGGGAATCATCTTCAATTACGAAGATTGAACCAGGATTGAAGTGACACACTGCAGTCATATACCTACGGAGCCTTCCATACGATTCATCCCATCCACCAAAAATTTTCCTAATTGCAAATTGTTTTGCCTTCCATGTCTTTGAATATGATGGTTCATATCCAATTTTATCTCTAACTTCTGCCTGAAGGGTTTTTATTTTAATGTGTGGTTGTTCTTCTATCATAGGCATAATAAATTGACAGACAAATTTAGTATCCAATTGAGGATGATCTTTGTCAACTGTTGGATTGGAACATGTATGCGGCCCATCGTAAGATACAATTCTCCACATCTCAGATCCCTCCTTCTTTGATGCACGCAGATGCCATTTACAATTATGTTTTTTATATTTGCATTTAATACTATATGTTTTTCTCTTAGTCTCATCAGAACAAAAATGATGATGTCTACGCAAATGGTACTCCTTCGCTGCTTCCATGACAGCATCTCTACTAGAAAAAATCATCCCAACAGAAAACTCCTTATTTGGATTCCAAAACATATCAGACGGTGGCTTTGCATACGGGTCTACACGCATTAATTCAAAATCTATTTCTGAAAATGGAGGTGGATGCACAAGTGGCAAAATAGGATTACTATACTGAACAACAACATTATCATCACCTGATAATAATTCGTCGTCATCAATCCAACTACTTTCATACTCGTTATTGTCATAATCAGATAATCTCTCTGAATCGACATAATCATCAACTTCATCCTCAACTTCATTGACAAAATTATAAACACTATTAAGGTTAAAGTCTTCAATACAAAACGGATTACTTGGACATACTATAATTTCATCTTGCTCTTCACTAATCGGACGACTTGGAAATTGTGAATTCCCTAAATCATCAGTATACGAGGGACCGGCACAATCATCTTTCTGATTTCTCTGAATATCTCTAACAACATCGACATAAAAAATTATACTTTCAGATCCCATTGTACATACGTAATCAAACATGATCTCTACATCGTCATCGTTAAGCAGCTGAACTAGTTCAAATTTGTAATCGTTATCGATGAATACTGGTTTCCTATATTCAATCTTGCATATGAATTGATTACGTTCTGACAAATTTGTACAACGAACTATTTCCAAAAAAAGTTCCTCATATGTCAACCTTCGTTTCATACGAAAGAAATTGTGCTGACCACCAACATAGTCGTAACCTAATTCGGTTCTAATAATACAGCCATCCCAGTGTACAATGCCATAAGTCGGACAATTCATTTTTCACAAATCTAGTTCACATTTAAAAACATAAAAAAAGAATAAGTCTCTAATTAACATTCTCAAATTTAATGCAATATAATAACTCATACCTGTTTGTTCTGACTGGTGGATATTGAATAGTCTTACAATCAAGATTGTTTATAAAACTGCAATATAAACATTATATTTATATTCAGCATTAAAAATATTATATGATCAAAATATTTAAATTATATCATAAAAAAAATAAAAAATATAACTAACCTTTTGAAATACTTTAAAAATGAAAGATTTAAGGGTTGGGGGCGGGGTTCGTATTAAGAGTAAAATTGTGAGGGTGGAGGGTTGGGGGGAGTAAAATTGTGAGGGTGGAGGGTTTGGGGGGGTGTTTTATAAAGGGCAGCCTGGCGCCAATTTGAGTGGCGCCAGGCTTCCTAGCGCTACTTAAAGTAGCGCCAGAATGCCGTATGAGTAGTCCCGAGGCGTCCAGACGCCTCGGGACTACCATGCCCAGCCTGGCGCCAATTTGAATGGCGCCAGGCTGAGCACATATCAAGTCACGAGGCGTGCTTCTGCACGCCTCGTGACTACCATGCACGCCTGGCGCCATTCAAATTAGCGCCAGGATCAGGTAGTATACCTGTCCCGAGGCGCCACGCGCCTCGGGACAGGTCTCTGGACCGGTCCTTGGCGCCACTTAAAGTGGCGTCAAGGACCGGGCTCTTCATGGCAGAGATTCTCTGCCATGAAGAGACTTCTCTGCATGGCAGAGATTGTCTGCCATGCAGAGAGCCTGGCGCCTATTTAACTGGCGCCAGGACTTCTCTTCATGGCAGAGATTCTCTGCCATGAAGAGACTTCTCTGCATGGCAGAGATTCCCTGCCATGCAGAGAGCCTGGCGCCTATTTGAATGGCGCCAGGACTGCTAAAATTTATATATATATATAAATATATATATATATTTATATAAATATATATATATTATATATGTATTTATATTTTATTTTCAGATTAAATTTATATATTACTTAAAATTATATTTTGCTCGTATATTTTACTTTCTTTTAAATTTATGAGGGTTGTAGTAATTTATTTAATTGGAATGTTTGAAATTAAAATAACTGAATGAGTAAAAAAAATTTTAAAAATTAATCATAATTTGGTTATATGGCAATGTGGCTTATAAAATTAATATAGCTCTCAATTTTTTTTTCACCTTAATTTTAAAAATAATAAATATAATTTAATAGTATGTGGTTCTTTTATTAAAAATTTAATATTTTATATATTTAAAAATGTAATTTTAAATATATTTTAAATTTTTTTATACATTCTAAATTCTTTATAATTTAATGAAATATATTTTTTTATCCTTATTTACATATTATTATTTTAAAATTATAAAATTTAATGTTAACCGTAACATGCAAATTAATTAAATATAATTTTTACTCATTAATTTATAATCAATATATTCATATTAAATAAACATAACATAATAAAATAAATATTTTACAATAAAAAAAAGATTACAAATTTAAAATACTAACAACTACTAATGTAAGATTTAAATTATCTATTTTTTTTTACATTTTCCATATTTGCGCCCTTCACTTGAACGTCTAGCGGATTTAAATGTTCTTGCCCTTCTTTGTTCTAAATAATCATACATATTTGCTTCATAACTTGTCCGTTCGCCTCCTCCTGAAAGTAATAATTAATAAGTTAGTAAATAAATTACAAACAATATACATTAAATTAAATATTAAATTTAACTACAAACGTACCTCTTAATCTTCTATTCTCTCTTTTACAAAATTCTTTTTGAGAAATAGGAAGACTATATTGCAGACGCATCCAAGGTGCATAATCCAATTTTTCGTAAACACGAAAATAATAATTGACTACATCAGAATAATTTTCTATTTCGGGTTTTGACCAAATAAAATTTAAAATCTTAAAATAATTCAACGGAACAGTTTCAATTAAAACATTAACCATTTCTATATTACGCATATTATAACCAGAACAAATTATTTCTTGCAAACAATAATTAAGCCTTAAAACATGTTGAAAAAAATTACTACACGCATTTATTCTTAATTTATATAATTTTTTCCACATATTTTTTACTCTATTTTTAGCTAATTTACCTCGTAAAACTTTTGGAACAACATAAATATATGCCATTAATTATTTAAAACAGAAACAGAAAATAAAATAAAATTTAAAAATTAAATGAGCGAGAGAGACGAAATGAGCAAGGAGGAAAGGGAGAGAAATGGTGAGCAGGGAGTGAGGAGGGGGGGGGGGTTTATAGGGAATTCTCTGGCGCCTCTTTAAGAGGCGCCAGGAACCTGGCGCCTCTCAGGCTAGTTCCCGAGAGGCGTCAGGCTACTTCCCGAGGCGCCAGGAAGAGGCTGGCGCCTCGTTCACCACGCCTGGCGCCTCTTTGAGAGGCGCCAGGTTCGCTTTTCGCCTGCCAAGTGGCAGGCAAACCCCAAATCGGTAAAATCTTTGCATTCAACCCCAAATAGCCGAATAAAATTTATAGGGACCCTATTTTGGCAAAAAGCCCCCAGAGCTTCAGCTTTTTTTTCTAAGCTGTCAGAATTTTGAAAGAACTGGTGGAATAGACACCAAAGTGCTTATTGCTTCAAAACTGTTACTTCACGAGAATGAAATTATCATAACATAACTTTCTTTTTCTGGCGGCTTTCATCAGTGACCCTGTATTTTTGCGTTCCTTCCTTTATACAATTCTGTGGCTCTATGTGTGGTGAATTGTTGTTGTCTGGGAGAGCATGCACTTTTAGTTTCCTTCTTCTCTAATATGCTGCTTTAAGCTTGACGGTGTGTTGATGCTGTTGGCATCGATGTTGCTGGCGAAAACGATGGCAATGCTGGGACTGGTGCTAGAGTATTCTGTGGTTTCTCTCATGTGGGTTGGGTTTCTTTTAGGGTGGCTGAGTTTCTGAATAGGCCTGTGTATTTTATTTAATAGGCTGAGCTTGCAATGCAATTTATGAATAGAAAAGAAAAAAAGCTTTATCTTTAAGATTGTGATACACTTGTCCACGAGTCAAAGGTTATATTATTTTATGACACGTCTATCTTCTGAAGTCAAGCATGGGCTTATTGCTGCTGAGATGACGCTTTCTGTAAATACTTGTATAGCCCAGATTGAATATCTCTGTATATATATCAACCTTGGAATTCAAAAACCCACTGATGCATGATCTTATATATTAATATTTTTATTTAAAAACTACATATGGCCGTTGCTTTTGAAAGTTATACACTGCCTAGGTAGTCATAATTTTTAGAAAAATGAAAATGGTTCGTGCATATATCCATGTTGGAAATATATTTAATTAATCGCAGCTGCCTCTTGTTGAATCCAATTTCAGAGGACGACTTTGTGAGAGCTCTAAATTTTACTCTATACTCTATATATAATATTTTTTTTCCTCTCTTTCATTTAATGCAACCTAATATCAATTTGTTTGAGTGATTAAAAATATATTATTTACATAATAAATTTAAATTTAAAAATATAAATAAATCAAATCAAGTCAGAATTTTGAATAATTTAAATTTAATTCATTAAAATTCTTTTAAATTGGAGTGAAATTTGAATTTGACTTGTTTTGAATTTAAATTAAATATTAATAAATTTAAGGTTAATTTTATTGTTATAATATAAGGTAGGACAAATAAACTTTTATCAAAATAAATTTAAAATAGTTTATAAATAATTTAATTTATTTATATTTAATAAGTTTTAATTTAAAATTAAATAATTTTAAATAAATTAATATATATACAAATTAATTTATAAATTTGTAAATAAATGATTTCTCGAGTTTTAATAAATTAAATATTTATAAATTTAATTTTTTTAAATAAAAATTAAAAATTAGAAGAGTAGAATCTGAAATTTCTTAAATTTGTTCAGATACATTTACTATTAAACTAAATATGTGAGTACATAAATTTGAGTTTATATCATACATTAAATAAATTTAAAAATTAAATTGGAATTTTATTTATTTAATAAATAAATTGAATTAAATTTAATTTTTATCGAATATGAGAAGTGATGAGTAACTTTCTATGTTTACAGCCTTATTAAGTATAGATTTTTTTTCAATCTCCTATTAAAATAATAATAATATATAATAAAAATAAAATATTGTATTACATTTCCCCTGTAGTGACTGTGGCTTATTTTATAAATATTATTTAGATGCAGCGGTCAAGGTGAGAAGTCTAAGAACGTGGGAAAAGAGTTGTTGGAATTCAAACCCAAGAAATTAGTTTTTTTTTTTTTTTCAATTCAAGTCTAGTATTAAATTTACATCTATAGACAAATTCGCAATTTATAATCGCTTGATTTTTCTAACCCAGGAATAAAAACGAATCCAAAAGAAGGTCACAAGTTCTCAAATCCGAAACCAGCAACCCAGGGCAATTCGGATCAGATACGAGCACAGGCTCAACAGGGAAGCAGGCCCAATCACTCACCAACCCTGTTCGCACGCATGACAGGGAGAATTAAATGGCCACTTGACGTAGAGAAAGGATCTGACACGGACAGATAGCACTATAGACTGGGAGGTCTTCTCTCTTTTTAGGGCTCTCTCTTCTTGAGGTTCAGGGACTTCTTCTTCCATCTCCTTCCTGGACTCCATTTTTATTTTCTCTCTGCAACTCTTGTCTAAATATACTACTTTAATTCATAAAATCTGATTTGAACGTTGGAGGGTATCCACCGAGACATCTCCACCGAGACATCCCGGGTAGACCCCTGACTGTTTTTCATTATTTTGCAGGTCCTTTAATCAAATAGAATATTGAGAGACCCATTTGATGGATCCATATGATGGATCAAGAAAGTCAGATCTATCGTGAAGTAAGAGAAGAAAAGATTTATCAGCAATAATATGCAATCTAAACTTTACATAGATGGACAAGCCTCAAGCCCTTGAAATTAATCTTTATGGCTGGTTTTCTTCTCCACCATAGTGATGTCAGTGATAGAGATTGTCTTCATCTTTCATCATAGATCCAATAAGATCCTGAAAGTGGGAAACCGGAGAACAGCCATTCCGGAAGCGGCTGTAATAGTATTAGCTGCGGTGGAGCTATAGCGGGAAAAGTTGGTGAAGTATGTCAGATTATGCAAACTGAAAATATTTTTATATATATCTGGTGCAGCTAGCCCAGATTGAATATCTGAACATCAATCTTGGAATTCAAAAGAAACCCACCAATGATCTCATATATATATATTTGTATGGTGTGGTGAAAGTCAGATGATCTTTTGATATATTGTTGTTGCTTACTTGCTTTTCAAAGTTATACACTGACTAGATAGTGATAATTTTTAGAAATTTGAGTAGGGTTCATGCATATATCCATGTGACACTTGGAAATATATTTAACTAATCGTAGCTGCCTCTTGTTGAACCCAATTTCAGAGGACGACTATGTGAGAGCTGTCGTTAATTTCTTGAAATTACCGCATGACTCAGTTTGCTTCCGTGACTTGAAAAAACACACATTACTCCTGCAATAGATTTAGATATAAATCCAGAGATGCAAATGAAATAAGATAAGCTTAGTTTTTATTGAACCAGGTTCAATTTATTTATAATTTTAATGAACTTTAATTTAAAAAATAAATTTAAAATTAAATAACTTTAATTAAATAATTATATATACAACCTAATTAACTCATATTTTTATAAATACATGAATTCTTAATATTAAATAAATTTAAAATTTAAAATTAAACTTGATTTATTTAATAAAAAATTAAAAACCAAACTAAATTAATTCATTATATTCTGAAATGCAGAAATTAAGGTTTATGGTGTGTATAAATTTAGTTAGAAAATATCAATTTTATTTTGACGTATAATCGCTATAGCAATCGTTTTTCTATTATAGTGTTATTTGTCTCTGTCACTCACGTCGTACTTACGGACGGATCAGAACAGGCGGTCATTTAATTCTCCCGACACGTATACTAACAGGGCTGCGAAGTGACTAAACTCGCTTCCCTTATCTTCTGTCGCATCATCAAACTAGACCTTTAGTGGGTAGGCCGGCATACGTAATCAGTCCGATCTGTTTCTTATTACGGGCTGGATGACACGATATTGAATCGATCTACTTGCGTATGGTTTGATGAGTTTTGGACCCGTATCTTTCTCCAAAGTCAAACCTCGCTCTGATAAAAAAAAATATGGTAGTCATCAGTTCTAATTGTGTATGAATAACTTAATTTACTTATTTTTTTATTTAAAATCACATTTCCTAATCTTAATAATAATAATCATAAATTTTGCATTATTCGCCAGTTGAGACTGTGGCTTATTTTATAAACATTAGTCAAATGCAGCCGTCAGGGTGACATCTAAGCAATTAAGGATGTAGGAAAAGAATTGTTGGAATTCAACACAATAATTAGTATTTTATCTATTAAATATTAAGAATTATTTTTTTTTACAATTCAAGTCTATTATTCAATTTACATTGGCAATAACATGCAATCAAAACTTTACTTTTCCAATTCATCTTAAGACTTTTTATTTTGGGATCATCTAATGCATGTAAATGCAATTTCTTAATTTTTTGCAATTTCCTCCACAAACTATTTTATTGAAAAGATTGACCTTTTTGAAACTCTCAGATTTTTCCCCTGAAAAAACTGATGACATTAAAAAAAACACACACACAGATAGAAAACTTGCGAGATAAGGTAAATATTTAATAATTAAATCCACTTAAATAATCTAACTTTAAACTTCTGAAATCGTACTTGTTGCATTCATTGATACTGTGCTATGCCAGCGAAACTACAACATATGGCGTCACAGGGACAGATGCAAGATTAAATATGGAGTCAAAATTTAAATAGTCATATATAATTATTATACTTTATCAATAATTTTATTCAAACTACACTTATATTCAAACAATAATCAATACTTTTTTTAATTATACTTATTTTATATTTTTTTTCCGTTTAACTATATAATAATCATTCAAAATACAGTATAAACTCTCACTATAAATCAGTATTTTATGACAAAAATATAATAAGTGAAAAATACAGTTAAACTCGATAAAAAAAAAACTCAAACACTTGATTCATCATCAAAACTCGTTCTCCACTGAATTAATTTTCATATAAATTTATTATTATTAGGCACAATCAAATGTTTTTTCATTACGTCTATAATTATGGGATCACTAATCTATTAACCGATAATATACCTCATCAAACTGTCAGGCATGCAGATTATCATAAAATATTATATTACATCGCAAATTATCAGAAAATATTGTATTTATCTCATTTTTTATAAAATAAAAGGAAATAATTACGTAAAAAAAGATACATTATTTTTTAACACAAATATTTTTAAGTTTTATATTCACCTCATTTTCCATATTACAGAGTGGTTACTGTGAATACTCACTATCTTACTTTCTCTATTTTACAAAATTAGTGCACCACCTAACTTTTCCCGTCTTGCAGGATTATCAAATCAGATCGCATCTCTATTCTGATCACGTTATTAACTTAGTCTCTGCAACATCGCATTTTATTAAGAAAAATAATTTTTATTAACTTTTTAATTTTACTTATTTTAAAAGTATTAAATTTTATTAAATATTAAAAATATTCTAAATTTTTTTAAAGTAAAATTAAATAAAATTATAACAGTAAACTTATATATTATTATAATATAAAAAAATAATAATTTTAAGATAAAAAATAAAAAAATTATAAAAGGGATGGAGTATAATTTTATGATCTGAGATCCAGAGGAAAAAATAGGGTTTACAATGGTCGAGTAAGCTTAGGTGAGGGGAAGGTTCTCTCCCCCTTTTATCCCTTTCCTTTTATCTGTTAGCCATGCCCAACGGCCCCCCAGCTATAGTGTCACTTGTCTCTGTAATACAGGTCCATATGTACGAAAGCGTCAGATGCCCTTTCCTTACCAGGCGACCATTTAATTCCCCCGGCGCGCGTCTAGACAGGACTGCGAGGTGACTAGGCATGTCGTCCTTTCTCCTGGCACGTTTCAGGGCCGAGCTTGGTGTGAAAGGACTGAGGCCCACGAGAGATCCAACTTTAAGGCTGGGTGGTCCAGGCCGGTTTGTTGAAGAGGCCCCATGACCTTTGGATCAGGGTCGCTATCATGGGCTAGACCTTATACATGGGTGGTGAAGCCCAACGGTCATTAATTGTCCCTTTACCTTCTCATCAGTTATTATATGAATGATGAGGGGGTAAATATCGAGAATCATTATGACCGCGCGGCCTGAGGATTGTTTCCCTTGAAACGTCTCTTCTTCTCTCTTCTTCTCTTTATTGTTTCAAAATTTGAATTTTCTCAATCTTCCCCAAAACTTTCACTCTTCTCTGCTCTCTGCGCGTGTTGCTAGCTCTGCCCTCCTTCCCCGCCGTTTTCAAGGTACGCTCTTCGTTCTTCCATGGATAGCCCAAAACTTCCCGATATCATTAACCTAGAGTCTAGTATTACTCCTACTCTGAAAAATTTCTTTTCTCGGGAGTACCTGGATACCCCTCTTTTCCATATCCGGGCTCCCTATCGGAATGAGAGGATCGTTCTTCCCGATCCTCCTCCTTCTGGTTTGATCGACCCTCAAAAGGACCCCAGTCTGGTCTTTTTCGTCAAACAACAAGAGTATGGTCTGACCTTTCCGTTTTCCCCCTTTTTTATTGAGGTCTTCCGGTATTTCGGGATAACCCCTCGAATGCTGGCTCCCAACTCTATCCTTTTCATGTGCTCTTTTGAATCTATCTGTCTGAGCTGGGGATTCACACCCACAACGCGTCTATTTGTTACTTTCTTTAGGTTGGTTAGGGCAAGTCAGAGCTTTTACTATTTCGCTCCTCACGGAGGGCTATCCATCTTCTCGGGTCATAAGGACTCGATAAAAGGCTGGGTAGAGGGGTTCGCAGTGGTAGAGCTGAAGAAAGACTCCGGGTTGTCTTGGGAGGTGGAGCTCTCCTGGGAGGATGTCCCTCTGGGCTGCAACGACCTGCCCCAGCTGAGTCTTTTTGAACAGGTCGGCTACCTTCGACTAACTTTTGTTGAACATAAGTATGATTTCGAAAAATGCATGTTTGTGTTCAGTCTCCAGGACTACAGGGAAGCGGGTATTTTGCTTTGTTTAACTGTTTTGCCTTTCTTTGTGATTTTTCTCGAGAGTTTTCCTAATTCATTTTGGTTCTGGGTTTTTGCAACTTCTGACTCTCCCATGGACAAGATCAAGCCCCCGAAGAACTTTACCTTATCTCGGGAGAGCATGAACGCCGCCCTAGATGCCTTCCGAGCTGGGCGTTCGATGGGCGAGGCTACTCAGGAGGTGGCCCGGGTTATTTCCTCCAGGTCGGTAGGCCGATCTACTACCCCAGCTCTAGCCTCTTCACGGGCTTCTAGGCCGAGCTCCAAAGGCCCACACTCGAGGGCTTCCAAGCCTTCTGGTAGCAGCAAGCCCCGGGCTGCTTCTCGACCTCCTGCGGCTTCCCAGTCCAGACAGTCTTCCGTTCTGACCTCATCAGAGCTCACCGTGACTAGGGAACAATGTGGGGTCGTGCTACCTATAGGGGCCGAGGTCACTCCTGCTACCACAGATGCTCCCCCAAAGAGTGCTGAGGCCATCCCTGCTGAGGGTGTGGTGCCCGGGGATGGAGGCGTAGTTGCCTTGGCGAGTGAGGTTGCTCCCGCCGTGGAGGACGAGGCAGGACCTACTGGTGGGGTCATTTCAAAAGGCAAGGCCAAGTCCGGATCAGCCCCTGCTGCTTCTCGTCCTCAGGAGGCTGCTATCGGTGATGCTGTTGCCCCTAGAGGGGTCGCTGGCAAGCGAGCCCTTCCATCTGATGCTCCTACTGCAGCTCCTGCCCCCAAGAGGTCTCGAGCTTCTAGGCAGCCTGCCCCAGCTCTGCCTCCTCTCGAGAAGGAGAAGACCCCAGTGGTGCCTCTGCTCTCTACCCCAGACAATGATATTTTGAACGCAGAAGACATTACTCATCAGTCCCCGGCAAATGTTGTTGTGGAGATACTAAGGGAGGGTATGTTCGGCGGGGCCACCGAGGCTTCAGACCCTCGTTTGCTTGCTCTCACTGGTCTTTTGGCCAGTTCTACTAGAGAGCAAGTAGCGTTCCGATCCCGGACTCAAGGGGAGCTCGGAGATATAATCAGGGAGATGCTTCTTATGGTAGGTTGTTCTTCTTGACTTTTGTTTTCATTTTGATTCCTATTATCTCCTTATCTTAACAGTTTTTCTTCGTGCTAGGTGACGGGTTTCTTCATGGAGGTGGACGCCCATGACCAGTCTCTCTGAGACTCTGTGGATCGCCAGATTGAAGAGGCGTGCCTTTAAGAGAATCTGGCTGCCACCAGTGATGCCTGGGGCAATCTTGTTGTGGCCTAGGAGCATGCAAAGTCCCTACAGGCGGAGCTATCCTACACCCAAGCAGCCCTTAAAAGGGCTAATGAGAGGGCAACTGCGGCAGAGATTTGTTGCGATGAGGTTTTAAAGCAGTTGTCCTCCCCTGGAAGAGATCCGTCAGGGAAGGGACGAGGCTATGAGCCAGAGGGATGAGGCCTGGTATCAGCATGAATCGCTGAAGGCAGATTGTGAGGGGGTTCAGGCCCGCTACAACACCGTTATGGCTCAAAGAGATGAGGCCTTGGCTCGGATAATTGTGCTCGAGCAGGAGCTGGGCAAGCGTACTGGCGATGTTAAAGGCCTGACTCTGGTAGTAGAGGCATCCAAACTTCAAAACCAGTATCTTTGCCAGGAAGTCGAGACCCTAAAAAAAGAGGTGCTCAGCCCTGCTCGAGGATGCCAAGCATGCTGAAGACAGAGTCCAGTTGGCTTGTGAGGAGCGCCTGCAGGAATATAGGGGGCCTGCTGAACTGAAAGCAGAGATCGATCAGGCCTGCCAGAGACATTTACAGGAATATAAGAACTCTTCGGAGTTGAAGACTGAGATCGAGCAGGCCTGTGAAGATCGTCTTCAACGCTAAAAGGATTCCCTTGAGCTGAAAGCCAGGATAGAGGAGGCCTGTGAGGCACGACTTGGGGAGTTCAAAGCTTCTGACGAGTTGAAAAATGAAATATAGCATAGGGGATTCCGCATGTTCACCACAAGATTCAATAGGGGCTTGAAGGAAGTCAGGGATGCCCCCTCCACTCCATTAGCATGGCTCTGAGCCCCTAAAGTGGACTCTGATGGTGAGGAGGTGTGTTATGGGGAGGATGATGTCCCTCTTCCCAAAGGAACTTCTCGCACTGTCACTGGGCCCCTTGAAGAGGATGTCAAGCTTGAGGAGGGAGATGAGTAAGAAGGCAGCCAGTCCGCAGAAGATGATGCCAGGCTTCAAGGGGAAGATGCTGGGCTCCAAGGAGGGGAAGTAGTGCCCTTCGTGGGCATCGGGGAGCCAGAGCAGGAGGGCACTGGGCTCCCCGAAGATAGTAGTGTAGGCGATAGCATAGGTAATAATGTAATTAATAATGTAAGTCCTTTACGGACAATCTTTTCCCTATAGTTATAGATGACTAGATAAAATTGTAATTTACTTTCTTTTCTCATTAATGATATGTGGCTTTCATTTGTAATTTACTTTCTTTTCTTATTAATGATATGTGGCTTTCATTTGTGTTTACACTTTGAATTATTTTTGCTTTTCTCTATCTTTCTAATTAAATTAAGCCACTTAATCTGTCCAAGACTTAATCTATTTTCTCCATCTGTAAATTTTTTCCGAGCTGGATTAACCTTAAAAGCTTTCCAGTTATATGTTTACTCAGTGATCTTTTAAAGGATTAAGTTGGCTGATCAGCTTTATCCCTAACCCTTCTTCCCTTGAAACCATTTGGACTGGAATTTTAGTGACTGACCACACTTCTGTTTTGTGAGTCTTTCTAATCTTGCCAAGGCATTCTTGTTTTTTATCTTGCTGATTCATTAATAATTGTGAGCTCGTGTGTATAATTTATATGCAATCAAAGCAAATTAAATCATGTACCTTCTTAGCATAACGAGTTTATCTTCCATGTTTTGTTCTCTGTGTTGCGTTGAGTGGAACTGGGGCTATGGTTTTGCTTGTTTCCTCATGCCTTTAATTTCTTCTGCCTGGGTCAGAGAGGATTTGTAACTTCTATTTTGCCATTTTCCTGCTTCGAGTTTTGGCTATTCTCTCGCTTGGTTCTTCCGAGCACAGAACTGTGTATCTCAGCTCGAGATTTACCCTTTTTCAAACATGCCCGTCTTTTTCCTATTTTCAGATTTGCTTAAAACTTTGAGCCTTCTTCGTCTGATCACCATTCTGGGGCCTTCTGGCTTTGTCCAGATTCAGGGTTTTCGTTGGTTGTGGGGTGCCGGGGTTATTTTGGAGCCTGGTTACCTCCCCCATTGAGGTCTTGCGTAAGATTCAAGCACTTTGGCCTTACTGTTGCTTCATTATCTCAGCCGGTTTTGTGGTGCCGGGGTCACAACTTGCTCTGAGGCTGATAAGTAGATTAGGAGCTCTTCTCCTTCCAACGGACTATTGAGCACATGTGGCGAGCTAAGATAGTTTTTGAGCTCTTTGAAAGCTTCTCGACAGTCCTCGGTCCATTCGAAGTTCGAAACTTTCCTCAACTTCTTAAAAAACGGCAAGCATCTCTCTGCCGACCTCGACATGAAGCGATTGAGCGCTACCACCCTTCCAGTAAGTCTCTGGACGTCCCTCACATAGGTCGGCTCGGGCATTTTCAGGATGGCTTCCACCTTCTCGGGATTGGGCTTGATGCCTTTTCCACTCACCATGTATCCCAGGAACTTTCCTCCCCTGATGAATAAAGCACACTTTGCTGGATTCAGCCTCATTCTATATTGTTCTAATACCTCGAACACCTCCCTCAGGTCTATTAAGTGTTGCTGAAAAGTTGGGCTTTTCACCACCATGTCGTCCACGTACACTTCGACATTCCTACCAATCTGGTCTTTGAAAATTTTATTCATTAGTCTCTGGTATGTTGCCCCGACATTCTTTAGCCCAAAAGGCATGGCTCTATAATAATAAGTCCCATCTTCTATTATGAACGATGTCTTCTCCTCATCCGACTTGTCCATTGGAATTTGGTGATAACCCGACATTGCATCTAGAGACGACATATAATCAAAACCGGCCGTAGAATCGACCATTTTATTAATATCAGGGAGGGGATAACAATTTTTGGGGCATGCCTGGTTGAGGTCAGTAAAATCTATACACATCTTATATTTGCCATTGACTTTTTTTACTAATACAGGATTTGCTAACCATTGTGGGTATATTACTTCCCTGATAAACCCTGCTTTCTCAAGCTTTTGTACCTCCTCCCTAGTGGCTTGTTGCTTCTCTCTTCCCACCACTCTCTTCTTTTGTTTTATCGGCTTGGCTTCTGGGAGGACATTCAACTTATGAGTCATCACCTCAGGGTCTATCCCAGGCATGTCAGACGGCTTCCAGGCGAAGCTTGATGCATGACCTCGGATCAGGGCCATTACTTCAGTTTTCTGCTCTTCAGTTAGGCCTGCATTAAGACTAAAAACCTTATTTGTCTCTGCTTCTGATAAGGGAAAAGTTTTCAGTTCTCCAACTGGTTCTGTTCTGGCCTCTTTCTTCTCATCCCAGACTTTTAGGACTTCTGAGTCAAACTTCTCTCCTGCCGAGCTCGGTTCTGATATTGTGGCCAGGTATACTGCTCTCGCCTCTTCTTGGCATCCTCTGACCACTCCCACTCCTGCTTCAGTTGGGAACTTCATAGCCAGGTACCTTATGCTGGTCACCACCTCGAAATCGTACAGGACCGGTCTTCCCAGTATGGCGTTGTAATTCAGGGGAAGCTTTACTACCAGGAACACTGCATAGTGAGTTCTAGCTAAATGGGCTTCTCCGAGGGTTAGCGCCAATTTCACCTTTCCCTCTACCGACACTGGGACTCCTCTGATCCCCTTCACCGAGGCCTAATCCCGAACCAGTTGTTCTTCAGGGATTCTCATTTGCTGGAAGACTCTATACGGCAGTAAGTTCACCTTGCTTTCATTGTCGACAAGGACCTTTCTGACCCGATAGTTATGAATGATAGCTTCGATAACGAGGCGTCATCGTGAGGCATCTGAATGCCCTGGGCATCCTCTGGAGAGAAAGAGATGACCACTGGAGAATGTTCAGCTATTTGCATGACCTTGGCGCTGCTACCCTCTCTGTCTCGACCTCTCTTTTTTCCTCTTCTGCTCATCCGACCTCCCGTTCCCCTAACAATCATGTTGATGGTTCCACTGGAGCCATCATTCACCAGTCCTGCTCCCACCCTCCGGGGTCTTTCTGCTGAGGCCTTTCTCCCTCTGGTTTTTTCACAAAATTCTGGAGGTGTCCCCTCTTTATCAGCCTCTCGATTTCGCTGATTAGCTGGTAGCAATTATTGGTATCATGGCCGTGTGTGCGATGGTACTGACAGTATTTGTCAAGATCTCTCTGGCTTGCTTCAACTCTCATGGGCTTTGGCCATTGGAGGAATTCCTTGTTCTGGATTGCCATAAGTACTTCGGCTCTGGAGGTGTTGAGAGGGGTCAGGGTCTCTGAAACTCACGGGGGAATGGTCTTTGCTCTGGAACCCGAGGGAGGAATGGTCTTTGGTCCCTTCGGTCCCAGGGCTGTCTGTAGGTCTTAGGCCTTTTGCTTTGCTTTTTCTCCTGCCTTTCTGGCCTCCTTTCTTCCGGGGCTTTTCCCCTATCAGCTGCTTCTTTGGTGAACCTGCTCGTCATCAAGGCATCATCCTGCCTTATGTACTTTTCAGCCCTCTTCATCAACTCCACCAGCGAAGTAGGGGGTTTCCTGCTCAATGAGCCGAAGAACTCTGGGGAGGTTGTCCCTTTTTGCATGGCTTCTACAGCTCTGCTTTCATCCAGCTCAGGGATTTGCAGGGCCTCCGTATTAAAACGGGCTACGTACTCCCTCAACGATTCATTCCTCCTTTGCTTGACTGTTTCCAAGTAGTTGGTTTTCCTATCAGCCGGCACTCCAGCTATAAATCGACTGATGAAGACATTAGCCAAATCCCCAAAACTCCTGATACTCCCGGCTTCTAGGCTGTTGAACCACGCCCGTGTTGGCCTCGTGAGCGTAGTGGGGAATACCTTGCACATCAAGGCATCCGATAAGGTCTGCAGCTCCATGAAGGTTTTGTAGTTGAGGACGCGCTCCCTTGGGTTTCCAGCTCCGTCATACGCCGCCATAGGTGGCATCATGAACTTCTTGGGGATAGTTTCCTACTGTACCCATCTCGAGAAAGGCGAGGACGTGGGTAAGAGGGCCTGCTTGGGGTCCTTCGCCCCTAGTTCGGCTAGGAGTTGTTCTCTCATTCTCTGCAGTTTCTGATCCACACTTTCTTCCTCTTGTCTGGGCCTCTTCTCCAGACGATATTCCTCCTCCCACTCTTCACTTTCTGTCCTCCTGGTTGTTCTGGCCGAGTGACTCTCTGCCTCATCATTTTCTATCAGCTCCCTTACCCTCCTTCCATGGGCTCTAGCCTCCGACTCTTCGTCTCCACCCGCCCGTCTACTTCTTTCTCCAGTTTCTCTGCTGTTTGTTTGGAGGTGGTTAAAGGTAGGCTGGGGTTCGTTGGTTTGGGGTTCTTCTACCATAGGCAACACGTTCGCTGGGGTATTGAGACCCCTCTATTGCATTATTTGTCCAAGCCAATGAGCGGTGTTTTGTAGTTGAAGGGCCATGGCTTGGAGGTCCTGGTTGGATAGGGTAGTTCCGGGCACATTCTCTGCCGAGTTCGGCGAGGGGTTAAAAGGGATTGGTGGTTGGTTGTTGGGAGTTGTGGGACTGAAAAAAGAGAACTGTTGTCCCTCCTGGGCAGAACTCAGGTCATTGGGGGTATTAGCAATGTTGTTTTCGTTATAGTTGGCCATTTATGGATCTCAGTGGATTGTATAAGAGTGGAACTTCGACGATGAAAATATCTCCTTCGTACCCACAGACGGCGCCAATTGATGATCTGAGATCCAGAGGAAAAAATAGGGTTTACAATGGTCGAGTAAGCTTAGGTGAGGGGAAGGTCCTCTCCCCCCTTTATCCCTTTCCTTTTGTTTGTTAGCCATGCCCAACGGCCCCCCAGCTACAATGTCACTTGTCTCTGTCATACAGGTCCGTATTTACGAAAGCGTCAGATGCCCTCTTCTTGCCAGGCGGCCATTTAATTCCCCCCGGCGCGCGTCTAGACAGGGCTGCGAGGTGACTGGGCCTGCCGTCCTTTCTCCTGTCACGTTTCAGGGCCGAGCTTGGTGTGAAAGAATTGAGGCCAACGAGAGGTCCGACTTCAAGGCTGGGTGGTCCAGGCCGGTTCGTTGAAAAGGCCCCATGACCTTTGGATCAGAGTCGCTATCATGGGTTAGCCTTTATACCGGGGTGGTGAAGTCCAGCGGTCATCATAATTTATTAATTTAAAATAAATACTAAAAACTTATATGGTGACTTGTGTTTATGTATTTGTGATACCTATGATTTATATATGCATAATTATCAAAAAAATAAAATTATGATTAACTTGTACACACTGGTTCTGGTTTAAAATATGATAGAATAAGTGTGAAAATTACCATTAAGTGAAAAAAAAAAAAAAGAAAAGAAGAAGAAGAAGTAGGGGTGTAAATGAACCAAACCGTTCGTGAGCTACTCGAGGTTCGGTTCGATAAAAGATCGACCGAGCTCGACTCGATTTCTAAACGAGCCAAGCTCGAGCTTAATTTTTAGGCTCGTTTGGTAAACGAGTCAAGCTTGAGCTCCATAGTATTCGGCTCGTTAAGGCTCGTGAGCTCGGCTCGTTTCTGAGTTCATGAGTAGGCTCGTAAACAGTCTCGTTAAGTAAGCTAAAATTATTATCATAAGAGAAATAAACTTAAACCTTACATATACTTTCATGAGTCAAACATAAATTTTTTAAAATTCAGCTTTATATAATTTAGTTACACTCTTAAACTTGCATATATTTGGATTATTAAGATTTAAAAGTTTATCTTTATAAGTTTACGAGCTAATTTGTATATATATTTATTTAACTAAAATTATTTTAATTTTAAACTTATTAGTTTTAAAGTAAAACTCATTATACATGTAAAT
Organism: Manihot esculenta; assembly: GCF_001659605.2. Taxonomy (NCBI): domain Eukaryota; kingdom Viridiplantae; phylum Streptophyta; class Magnoliopsida; order Malpighiales; family Euphorbiaceae; genus Manihot; species Manihot esculenta. The sequence goes on along the minus strand of NC_035162.2, from coordinate 12,615,289 downwards.
AAATTGAACTATTCGTAAACTATTCGAGACGAAACTCGATAAAAACTTGACTCAGCTCGATAAAAACTCGACTCATTTAAGCTCATTTGCTAAACGAGCCAAATTTGAGCTTCTTAATACTCGGCTCGAGTTCAAAATAAGTAAAACTCGAATTTGACTCGAACTTAAAAAAATTTTAACGAATTAAGTTTGAGCTCTTCAAAGTTTGGCTCGATTCATTTACACCCATAAGAAAAGAAAATAATAGAATGAAAAGATGCTTTATTAATTTACAAATCAGAGTCAAAAGGAGAAGTCCAAATAGAGGCCGAGAGAAGGCGTCTCGATTTCCAACCCAACACTAGCCTATTTCCATCCAATTTCTCCACCCTATACCCATCATTGAATAGTCCTATCAATAGCTTTGCTTGACAATGATTGGCGAAACTTATGTTCGCTGCTCTAAACCCTACCGCACCCAACCGCTCGCCCCATGAACTCCCCTCTTCGTTTGCACGTGCCCGGTATATCCGAGCTAGTGTTCCCGCTATCTGGGGCCCCAGAAATACTCTTTCTACCAACGCCCGGGCCCGACTCTGCATCGGAAAACTCGCCTCCAGGGAATCGTACACGGCGGAGTAATGGTGCAATGAATTAATGAACCGGCTTACAAAACCACCGTCCCCAATGGACCCCACCTCCTCCTCCACGAGGGTTACTAGTCTCGGGTTAAGAGTCTTTGCTCCGGATAGAAACGAAGTGATGGAATCGGGTGCACGGTAACTAAAATGGGGGAGCTGTAGCATACAATTTATGACCAATGCCTCTCCTCTGACCAACTTCAAAGCGTTTGGTCTAAAATTCTCGTCCGAGTCTAACCTGCACTGGTGGAAAGAAAACGGTAGACCAATAGAGGCAGCGAAAGCCACCAGCCGTCGTCCAGTTTCTTGGACAGTTCCGATTGATTTTTTGCCGCTGCCACTTCTTGATAACGCTGTGATTCTGAGGTGTGGGGTTGGTGGGCCATCCGTCCGTGAAACCAGTGATTGCATCAATGATGCCCACTGGATACCCTCCATTATATCGTAGTCCACTATGTGAATTCTCCTGTCTTGAGCTACGGCTTCAAGAATAGCTTGATTGGCTGTGAAATGCCCAAACTTCAAGTATGGAGACATGTCTTGCAGCAGTTGAAATGCCGCAAGAATGTCCTCTTGATGATGGTGATCGTCGCGGTGGTGATGGTGGTAGGGCCCATTGTTTATTGAGTTCTTGCCATGACCACCTCCGGCTCCTTCCAGTAAACCTTGTAACGCGTCGGTGAAATACGCCGCCAACCTCTCCATGTTGGTTCCGTCATTAGGGGACACCAACTCCTTGAGCCGAACCAATATCACCCGAGCCAGATCACGGCTCTTGTTGACACCCGTAAGCGCCTCAGCAGCAGCCATCAATAGATGGACAAGCCTCAAGCCCTTGAAATCTTCACTGCTGGTTTCGTCATCCACCATCATGGTGTCAGTAGACAGAGAGTTAGAATTACATGTTGTCTGGTTCAATCCTCCGTCGTCCATCATAGATTCAATAAGATCCTGAAAGTCATCATGGTGGGCAGACAAAGCTTCCCAATCGACAACCGGAGACCAACCATTCCAGTTACCGTCATGTTGATCATTTTCCGTGGAAGTGGTGGTGGTGGTTGTAGTATTAGTTGCAGTAGAGCTATAGCCGGAAAAGTCAAGCTCAAGAGCTCCATCAATAGCCATAGCCATGACGAGCTGAATAGGTAGCTAAAAGAGCTGAAAGTACAGAGATGATGTAATATAAAGGGGGAATCAGGAGGGAGGAGCAAAGAGCTAAAACAAGAGTCAGTGAGACACCATTTCATAGACCAGCAGCCTCCACCTCCAGATCTACACAAACACAATAAATTTAGGAGGAAACAAAAGCCTGTGATTAGAGCAGCACTGGATCTGGATCTTGATCTGCTTCCAAATTGTAGAAAACGCAGGAAAATGAGTGCTTTATGTTGAGTTTAACCTTTAAGTTTGCAAGAGAGCTCTGTGTTTGTAGAATAATGGAAAGCTAGGCACTTGTATATATATATATAATCAACCATGAATTGCACGCCACGTATGTTTGATGCTTAGATCAGGGGACCACTGTGCTGTCCTAATTATTTTTCCTAATTTTTCTTTTGTTTTCTTTTTTGAATATATAATTTTTAAAACTTCAAACTGTAATACTACTTTTGGACAAATGGCTTAACCTTTTTCATATATATATATTTTCTTTTGTTACGTCATCAATTGAAATTTTTTAAAACAGTAATATTAGACTTCCTTTGGTTTGCATAAAATACTTTCAAAAAAATATTCTTCATATTTTTTAGTTATTTGGAATATTCATAAAATTTAATTAATAAAAAATATTTTTTTATAAAAAAATATTTTTTAAAAAAAATTATTTTTCACTTGATAATTTTATTAGAATTTTTATATATAAAATTTTTAATAAATTTTATTTTTTAAATTAAAATTAAATAATAAAAAATAAATTATTTTATTAAAAAAATTTATAAAAAATATTTTTTAAATATAAATTATTTTCCATAAAATGGAGCCTTAATTTTCTTTTCAAACTAGTACATGATCTGGTCAATATTGGATCCAGCATGCAGCTGGCGGGGCAAAGACCATTAATTTCATATCCAAATTATATCTATTTACTGTTGAATGACTATTGCATAAAAAAAAAAACTTAATCTTACTCTAATAAGTTATATTGAATGATATGAAAATATCTTTAAAATTTAAAAGATATTAACGGATTATTCTACAATAAATTTTGAAGATCGGATAATTTATAAAAAAAAACTTAATCTTATTTTAAAATAGTAATCATATAAATTTATAATGTTTTTCTTTTATCGTGCAACTGAAATTGCATTTAAAAGCCAATGGATGACAGAATAAAATCCAATCAAAAGACAAAAATACAACAATCGCAAAGATATAAACATTCTGAAGACTAAAGCCTATGCCAACTAAGGAGCCTAACAAGCTACACAACCCAACCCGTAGAGCTTTAGAGCACCTTGGCATCAATCTGGATCACCTTTGTAATACTCGGCTAGATTCTGGCATCGGAATCCCTACCTTCCGGCGGAATCTCCGTTGGAATATAGAATTTTGATGATGCCAGAGTCTTCTAGAGGGGTAAAATGTGATTTCTAAAATGATTTTTACTGATTTCATGGTTTTAAATGAAAAAGAATTTAGATGGTTTTAAATGAAAAAGAATTTAGTTTTGAAAAGAATAGACCAAGGAGACATTTGCCAGGTTCGGCCGCCGAAAGTGAAGTTCGGCCGCCGAACATGAGCTGGTTTTGGGAGTGCTTTTGGCCTCCGAAAGCTATGTGTGAACAAACCAGGTTCGGCCGCCGAACCTCAAGTTCGGCCGCCGAACCTCAAGTTCGGCCGCCGAACATGGGGGTGTTTCGCATGCACGTTAGGCCGCCGAAGGAGGTTTGGCTGGCCACCTATAAAAGCCCCTCAGACCGAAAATGGGCGAGATTTCTCCCCATTCTCGAGCTCAGGTGTGTTCATGTCCTCCTTTGGTCATTTTCATGTTTTCTCTTCATCTCCTTCATATTTTTATGAGTTCTATGGTTGTTTTGAAGAGTTTTCAAGCTTAGATCAAGTTTTGGGAGCTTGGAGACCCAATGAGTAGTTTCCTCCCATCTCCAAGTTAGAGCTCGCACAAATCCTCGATCTTCAAGAGGTAAGTGTGGATCTATGCTTTTCTTTACGTTTCATGAAGTTTTAAGAAGTTTTAAGATGGTTTTGATGGGTAGATATGCATGTTAGGGTTTAGGTGGGTTTTATGCCCAATGTGTGATAATGTATGTTCATGTGATGTTTGTGTTGGGGTTTAGGTCAGTTTTCAAGCCCCTTGAGCATATGGGAGAGAGTATGCATGATTGGGAGAGAGTATGTGAGGTTTGGTTTGTTTTGATGGTTTTGGCCTATGTGGGTCATAAGCTATCTATGTATGCTTTAGATGTTGTTTTTGGGAGTTTAAGCTTGTTTAAGCTCCTTTGTGCATAGTTAAGGATGTATGCATGTGTTTGAGAAGTTGAGTGCTTGTTTTGGGGTGTATGGAAGGTTTGGAAGGCTAGAAATGCACAAAGGCTGAGTTCTGGATGAACTCAGATTCGGCCGCCGAAGGTGGTTTCGGCCGCCGAACCTGCCTGAGGATGCAGGGATTGGCCGCCTAACCTTGCCCCCGAAAGTTGAGTTTTGGCTTGAAAGCAGACTTTCGGCCGCCGAAGGTAATGTTCGGCCGCCGAAAGTGCCTGACTTTCGTCTCTGGAGTGAGGGTTCGGCCGCCGAAGGTGCTGCCGAACTTGCCTGACTTTCGTCTCTGGAAGGGACCTTCGGCCGCCGAAAGTGCCCTGTCCAGCCTTTTTCTTGGGTGTTTTCTATGCATGCTTCTATGATGTTTTAGGGGGTTTTTGGGGAGTCTTTTATGAGTTGTTTAGAGTATGTTTAGCACCTCACTGGAGTCCACCTGTGTAGAATCGGACCCGAGGAACCGAGGTGTTTAGCAGTGTTAGCTGCTTCAGAGTTAGTCCAGAGCTAGCCAGAGGTGAGTGGAACTAACCCTTATGTTTTAAAAGTTAAACGAATGTTATAGCATGATCCATTCATCATAAAATGCCATGAAATATATAATAGGTTGTGCTGCACTAGTATTCACGAATATGATGCATTGCATATTATGTTGTTGATGTGGATGAATGTTGAATGATCCTCTAGCCCTCACCATGATAGTATATGATGATGATGATGATATGATATGAGATGGAAAGACCAGGTCGCCCCTGGCACTATGTTTATGCAAGCGAACACTAGGTGAGGCCTAATCGCCCCTGGTGTAGTCGGACATGTTATGATATGAGTTATGTAAGCGAACACTAGGTGAGGCCTAATCGCCCCTGGTGTAGTTGGACATGTTATGATATGTAGAGGGCTAGTGGTGACAAATTCATCCTTGATGTGATATGTTTGTGTTGTGGCGCATTTCATGAAAGCATATGTTAAAAATGAATTGTTTTCTTTATGGTTTCTGCTCACTGGGCTTTATAGCTCACCCCTCTCCCCTAACCCCAGGTTTGCAGGGTCAGAGATAGTAAGGAGATTAGCAGGTTACGTCCATGGTCATGTTTATGTAATAGAATAGAAGTGGACATGATGTAATGTAAAGTTATGTAAGGATGTAAAAGAGTTATATTGTAATATGACTTTATGTTATATGTTCAGAGTTATAGTATTGTGCTTGGCCCGAGTTGGATGATCCCTTTGTACATGAGTTTTATTTTATGTTGTTACATGTGATGGACCGAGTTTGACATAGGGTATGCTGACCCTAGGGGTTCTATGAGTTCAGTCATAGTGCATACACAGGTCAAACTGGTTAAAGGTAAAGTTTTAAATGTTTTATGAAAATGTTGGATCATGTTTGGGATTATACCAGCTGTACAGGATGCATAGTAGGCTTGCTACGGGTCCCGGCGGCCTTATGCCGATCTGGATCCTAGCGCCGGTAGCGGTCCGGATTTCCGGGTCGTTACAACCTTAGACGCTGCCTCCACCTTTGCAATAGCTAAGTAGGAGAATACAAACTGTGAAAACACCTTGAATGTCCAAGAGAAAGTTGAGACACTAAAGACTCGATAAATAAAGAACAAATTCGCTAAGAGATTTTAAACGCTAAAAGAGTCAGAAATATTAACCAAAACTCAAAAGTATTGCTCATTCATCGATTATTTTTAAACTCAAATTTCAACTCTTGATTATTTTCGAACTCAAAGTTTAATTGTTATAAAAAAAATATATATTTATACTATAAAATAACCGTTAATAATTTATTTGAATTTCAACACCAATATATAAACCACTATTATCTTTAATAGCAGTCTGCATAGTATAAGTGATGATCCTAACACTATGCAATAGAAAGTAAATTCCAACTAAACAAAAAAACTTTCACTCAATAATACTAAATTTGTCAAAAAGAAAAAAAAATCGTCAAAAAGGAACACCGGAGTTGAAGTCCTATCATCGGTGACATAGGGCTCCATCTGCTGCATGGGCAATGGAGCCCTCTTCCTATTTATAAAATATAAAAACTCATCATTAATGAAATGTCTATTTTTATTTTAAAAAATATATTTTACAGAAATTTTATTATATATTTTAAAGGATAAATCTCACTTTAATTTTTTAATTTTAATATAATTAACAAACCGATTTCTATATTTTTAAAATCAAATACTTAAATTTTTCTATAATCAGTCCATTCATAATAATGACCTCCATCTAATTTGTTTTGCCGTTAAAAATATGAAATATATTTATTACCCTCTTTAAATGGATAAATTAAATTTAAGTTATTGATTTTTAGTATAATTAATGACTCTATCCTTATACTTCGAAAATCATATACTTAAATTACTTAAATTTCTATATGATCAGTGTATCATCATCTATTATAATTTAAATATTTTGATCATTATTTTTTATTTGAAAGAATACTTAAATTCTATTAACTTTTATCTATAATATTTCATTTAACTAATTTTTAACACTTTTTATTTTTCAACTTTATTCATTAAAATACTTCAATAATTATAACTTTAAAACTTTCAATAAAAACTTACAATTTCAGCTATTTTTACGTAATACAAAATAATTTTTAAGTAAATTTTAAATTTTTATAAAAAATATTTTAAAAAAAAAATTATACTTTTGCAAAAAAATTTAATCATTCAATAGTTTTGAGCCAATATCTATAATGGATAAAAACAACTATAATTTTAGACGGATTAAATATAAATGTATTTAATGATTTAGTTTAAAAAATATAAAAAATGATCCGTTAATTACGTTAAAATTTAAAAATCAAAATATAATTTACGTAATATAAAATTATTTTCTATATTATAAAGAATTTAAGTGTTCATGAGAGGAATTTAAATATTTAAAATATTTAATTTATTTTCTCTTAAATTGTTAACTAATGAAATTATAAATAGAAAAATCTCAATTTAAACGGAATAATTATATAAAAATTTAAAGATTTATTTTTTAAAATATAAAAAGCGATGAATTAATTATGTTAAAATTTAAAAATTAAAATATAATTTAGTCTTACTTTTATTTAAATAAATATTTATAAAAATATGATTTATATTGTGCCACTTGATTCAAGTTGCTAACTCTGCAAAATATTCTAAAAAAACTTGGATCATCAAAATGCCAATAATCATCAATGGTGATGAGAGCATTAGCACAAAAAATTAATAATCCAAGTCAAAACACATCACAATTGGTTCATTTATAATAAAAATTAAGTACTTGAGCATTAAAATAGGCGGAATATGCTTACCATCTAATTATTTTTTTATAATAAAATTAAAAAAATTAAAAATGCTTGTCAATTTCTGTAAATAATTAAAAATGTGGTCCAAAAGAAATATACAGCAGTGTATTCTTAGCAAAATACGATTTTTTTTCTCTGAGATACTCTTATTTAATCATTAAAATATTTTCTGGGTGGCAGTGCTGGCTACTATAATGCAGTTCATTGATAATTAAATGTACATTATCTTTTTCATATTTCCCTAGGACTCCATGCCCCAAGCAAAGTCACAACCCTAATTCCCATTAGTTGTTTTTTTTTATTTATTTATTTTTATTTTATTTTCATTTGAAGTGTTTTGTGAGTTTTACACATGGCTATAGGAAATTAGGGTATGCATTCATGTGTTGTAGGGTTCCTTTTAGGGCAGACAATCTTGACTTCTTCACGCTCCAAAATAATTTTGCCCTATTTAATTATTGTGTTTTTAAAATCATATATGTGATCATTCTTTTAGATCTCTAACCCAAAAATTCTGATATCCCGTTTTCTAAGGAAAAAAAAATCTAAAATAATAAAAATTATAATTTATTATTTCGTTTTTAATTTTTATATGAGCCATATGCCAGTAGATTAGCTTTTATTAATTCTCCATTTCAATATATGTATATAAAACTTCACCTCCATCGGTATAATTGCTGTTTCTAAATTAATCTAAATAATTTTTAAATTTATTTTTTATTTAATTTAAAATAATTAATTTAAATTATTTAATATAATTTATTTTTCCATAAACGAATGATGCAGGATGTGGTAGTTCATGTTGCACATTTTACATAAAATGCGGAAAATTAAATTGGCTCATCAAAGAAGAGTGCCTCCTTCATTTTTCTTTTTTATAGAAATCACTATTAAAATTTTAGTGAAAATATTTTAATGACGAGAATAAATATTTTATTTTAATACTATTAAAGTAATTCAATTACAATTAGAAATTTAATTTTATAATATTTATCTATTTTAAAAATAAGAATATGATATATCTATTTTTTTTTTAAAAAAACTAATGGGTACTCTCACAATAATACTGATGTTGGATTTGAAACTCATTTGACTCTTTTTAATTAAAAATAAAATAAAAAAAAGAGGTGGTTGGTACTTGTTAATAATGTTATATAATATCCGATCCAAAATAAATTACGAGTTGTAATCACAAAATAAGGATTACGTGTTAAAAATCTAACAATTGAGAAATACGGTTTTACTCGAGGAAAAGGTGAAAAGGAGATTTAAACACTATAACACTCAGTTTGCCGTCAACACTCACCCTCTTTTGATAGACCGAGTCTTGACATAAAAATTATCATTATCAGGCATATTTGAAGGATCACCAAACAATTAGTAAACGATATTTTTCATTGACCAGTCGACCACATTATTGCTGAATTTTCAAAAAATACTATATTTATATTTTCTTACAGTATAAAAGAAAACGATCACAAAAACAAAAATATATTATCTCTAATACTACCAAAGCTTTAAGTCATTTATTTTATTCATTTTATTCTTCAAGGTACTGACTTGAACGTCAGAATAGCTGCTGTGAACGCCCACCACCACCTCACGTTTTCTTGCTTGCAGAGTTCCACCAATCACAGAACTGTATCGTTCCGGTCACATCATCATCAGTCTAATCTCATCAACATAAATAACCATTCAAATATTTAAGTTAGTAATATGTAAGTAATCAATGTAGTAAATTGATTGCTTAGAATCGTATATTTTAAATATTAATTTTTTTTTATTAATTGTAAACGGTAAAAAAATAATGATGTTAATTATTTTTTAATAAAATTTAAAGTTATTGGCTAATGAATAAAAGATTTTAAATTTATTAAATTCTCTTAATTAATCGTAGGACAACGACTATCATTAGTCAAACAATAATGGTTAAGTCTAATAATGGTTAAGTCTATTTATGGTGAGTGAATTTCGATTATTCGGGATTATAAGTATTCGAGAACTAATGATATGGTAATGTTGTCGGACCATATCCTTGAGCAAATTAAAAAGGATGGTCAAATTATACCCATAATATTCACTAAAGTGAATAAATTTACTCAAAAAATATAACTGGATGGATGAGAAATGAGTTATATGAAATATATTATTTTTTCTAGAAATAATTGGAATTAATGATAAATGACAAATGGTACATAAAAATTTCATATTAAAATTCTTGCCAGTACAATATATTTCATATAAATTTCGTTTTTTTTTTCCCTTCAAAACTACAATTTGCTTATCCTCATAAGCAATTTCTCCTTCTACAAACAACACTAAAGCCTATACGAATACGAAGGTTCTACGTGATTTACTTTTCAATTTTCAATTTTTATTTTAAAAAAAAACTAAAATTAAACAATAAAAAAATCAATATAGAAACATTTTCGTCGTTGCTAATTCTTATCCTAATTAAGTTTATAAAAAAAACACAGGCAACAGAGAAATGCATGTATATATTCTATTCACCACCTGCATTGAAAACTTCAAAGCCAACTGGAAAAGTAACCTGGGACTTGTAATTAAGTAGATTAGTTAATGAGCTGTTCAAACTAAACATGTTTTAGATGCATTTAATCAAGTGTTTTATTTATCTAGGGATGATCCACTGCGAGAGAACTGCTCATGGACCAACCGGCAAAGCTTTCAAGAAATTGGAAAATCTGAAATAAGACAACATTTGAGGATTGGGAAATTGAACTAATTTGTCTTTCTCTTTGTCTGTGATTCACTTCCATATATTCCTTCATGATATGCTCTCTAAGTAATCTTTAATTTATAAAGAAAATTAATAACTTTTTAGTTATTAATTAGTTCATAAGAGTCTTGAATGTGATGAAGATGCATGTTTCTTTCTTTTACTTAATATTAATTTAGTTTTACTCCACAACACTTTTAAAAATAATATTTAATATTTTAATTTAATATTAAATTGAAGGTGGTTTATAAAAATTTATTTTTTATAATATTTAATTAATCATTATCGTAACAGATATATCTTAATAAAATAATTAACCGCTATTACGATCATTATTACCGAACATTGCCTTATTCTTATTATTTCAGGTTGGTTCAGTTGCTTGCGTTGTGGGTCCATCTTTCATGGATTGGCAGTATAAAAATTTTGCATGAAATTAGCTTCATCAGCCATTATATTAATAAAGAAATCCCAAGCATGCTCTGTTACAGTATTTTTCTGTAATATAATATATACACATTTTTTAAAACAATATCATTTCTTCTCATATATATATATCATGCGGTCAAAATAAAATTATAATATAATTGACTAAATTTATAAAAAAAAAATAGTTGGTGCCAACGGCAGTAACTCCGACGTACAAGTCAGTAAACTTGAAGAAAAGGATGAGAGAATGAAATTGCTTAAAACTTGAGAGTAATTATATAAGAGAATTACATATTTTTGTTTCTGTGATCACTGACTTTTATATTATAAGAGAATGGAGTTAAATATAATATTTCTTGATAATCTGATGATAATGTAGATGGCTATTTGATAAGGGATCTCGCCGATTTGACTAGTTGGTGATCCCGTGATTACAGATGTAATGAAAATCTGTTGAATTGTGTTCACTGACAGTAACTTCATGTAAAGACTCGACCTCTTCAGAAGGAGAGGGTGAATTTTGATGAAAAATCAAATGCAACGGTATTCGGGTCTTCTTTTCCTTGAGCAGGTCCGCGCATGTGCTTATCAGACCCTTATCACATGACCCTATTTTATGGTGATAACTCATTACTCATTTTAGGCGATTCTTGTGTAATAACGGAGGTTCCCCTGCTGGTTTTCAATTGTTCAAATTCAATGGGAACAGTTGTTCTCATAATCTGAGACACGTGGCCCATTGAGATTAGTCTTTTCCTGTTCCCGCTGTTTTGCCTACCTAGCTCTTCAATGATAGATGCAACGTTTCTCAAGTTGCATTTAAAGCATGCCGCCAAAATCATCTTATAAGAGGCCTTCTTCTTCTCCAAATATTACTTTTGCTTACAACTGTAATCTTTGCTTCTGAAAAGACTCGGTCGCTACTTTTTTCTCGTTTATACTCTCTTGCTTTCACGATAATTTTTGTTTTTCATTTCCTTTTAAGATGAATAGTAATACTTTCTCTTCTTCTCTTACTCCTGGTGAGAGTTTCACCCCGAGCTTCTCCTCCAACGATCCCTTCCGTACCCCAGCTTCTACCATTCTGCTGAGGGAGGCTCATGACAACGAAGGCAGTCTGATCAATGACATTCCTTACATCCTAACAAAGCAAGACATAGGTCGCCTTCACGATAAGTACCAGATTCTTAGGAAACCTTCTGCGTCTTTGCCCCCTCCTTGGGCGTTTGCACAGATGACTAGATTTCTATAAAGGATACCATTATAGTTTATGAAGAGCAGCTGTATGTGGGTCTTTAGTTTCCCATGGACCCATTTTTTGCTGAGGTCCTCCAGTTTCACAAGCTTTCAATTGCTCAACTGCATCCCAACAGCTAGAGAATCGTGGTAGCCAGCTTCTAGTTTATTTGTTCTAATAACAACATCGAGCTGAGCATGACCCTCTTCTTCTAACTGTATCAACTGGGTACCCAGAGAAATGAAGAGTTTTGATATTTTAGCGGGTGAAAACACCAGACAATATTTGACCGAATACTTTTTTCGTTAAAGCGGTGGAAAAACAAGTTTTTTATCCTCCGTCACCAGTCATCCGGGGGTTTTGGACGCCTCCAAACTAGCTGAAATCTATGGGTGGAACTGAGAAGGATGGGTCCAACTGAGGAGGGATGAGAATGAGGCTTTGGCCTTTCTCTTGACGATGGCTAGGTCCCTCAAAAAATGGACATTACAGAGGTGGTGAAGAATGTCTTTTTGTCTTGGCAGAGTCATCTCCATGCAAGCCAGACTCAGGGTCCTCACACGCCCAGCCTTCCCAGCCTTGGGGAGAGCATTTCCCTAGCTAGAAATTAGGGTATTTTTCTTTTTGCCTTTTTTAGATTTTAAACTACCTTACTTACTTTTCAATTTATGCAAATATGGCTAGGTCAAGAAGCAAATTTGCTGAAGCAGCACGTGCTACCCGCAAAGGCAAAAATGTCACTAGGGCAACCGGTCCCCTTCCTAAGTGTGCTTGTCGAGCAGAAGGAGTGATCATGCTTCCTCCTCCTCCTCTCTAATCTACAATAAAAGAGTCGGCTCATTCGCAGCCTCAGTCTTCTACAATCGGTGCATCTACATCTATCCTAATTTTTGAATCTTGTGCTACAATCTCCACTTCTACTGAACCCATTTCTTTGAACGTAAGGGTTAATTTCTCATGGCCTCCTAATACCCAATGCCCGACGCTAACCCAAACGCCCTCTCTCCTTGAAGATCCTAGCTTGGCCATCCTATTAACCAAGAATGCTCTGAGGCCCAGGGACCATCGTCACCTAAACAAGGTCGAGATAGATGAGCTTTTTGACAATATTATATATTCTTCCTTGGAGAATGCCCTTTGTGCCTATATAGCTAAAGAGTGTAATAAAGTCCTGAGGTGGGAGTTTGGTGCTCAAGAAATGGATAGAAAGCTGTTGGCAGAGGAATGCTTGAGGCTGAAGACACGGGTTGATGAAGTGGAAGGTACGATGAAAGAGACTCTGAAGTCAGTGAACAAACTCTAGGTAGACCTGGTTGAGACTAACGCTTCCCGACTTACCCTTGAGAATCGAGCTAAAAGTGCTAAGGATCAAGTAGCCACGCTTTAGCATCAAGTCCAGGAGCTACAGTCTCAGGTTGAGGAGAACCGGGTCACCTCCAACAGAATTGTTGAATTAGATATCGTGCTTTAAGAGACGGTGGCCCGAGGAGAAGAGATGTTCGTCGAGAGTTAAGACTCAACTAAGAAGGAGCTAGTGAAGCAGTTTCCTTTTGAGGACTTTGCCTAGATAGATGACATCCTTCCAAACGATGAGGAGGACGAGGATGAGCACGGGGAAGGAATAACTGAAAATAATTCTCCAAGCCCAGCTTCCACTGCAATAGCCCATGATGTACCTGTATTAGAAGTTCCGAAGGAGGTGACTAATGATATCCATTCTCCCTATAATACTCTTTTTATTTGAATGAAAAGTCTTTCCATTTTATTTTGACAGTTTTGCATGATCAATATTTAGTCATAAATCTTGTATCTCTTTTAAAAGTCTGGTAAGAGATTAAACCCCAACCATCCTAGCGGTGATAAAATAAATAACATGAAAACTTTGAATAGTGGGGTTAACATCCGGGCATATGGCCTGGTGGATGCCTACCTTGGGCCTAAGATACCTTATAGGATTTTTTATAAGATTGAGGCTAGTATCTTGATCGCAAATACCCATCTTGTGGATGGCATCTTAAATGCCTCATAAACTTGTATGGGATTAACTCCCGGTAGTTGTGGGACCAACGTTCGGTCTTCTGGCCTAGCAGAACCCACCTTGTGACCTGACTTATGGCCTGGCATTAGTGCCTTTTTTAGTGGGACTGATACCCGGTATTTTGGCCTGGCGGTCATTCCGCCTTGTGGCCTAGCATGATTGCCTTGATTAGTAGGACCAACGCTCGGTCTTTTGGCCTGGCGAAATCCATCTTGTGGCCTAGTATGAATACCTTGATTATTTGGACCAATGCCCGGTCTTCTGACCTTGCAAAATCTGCCCTGTGGTCTAGCATGAATGACTTGATTAGTGGGACCAACGCCCGATCTTCTGGCTTGGCAGAACTCGCCTTGTGGCCTAGTATGACTGCCTTGATTACTAGAACCAATGTCCGATCTTCTGGCCTGGTAGAACACGTCTTGTGGCCTAACATAAATGCTTTGATTAGTGGGACCAACGCCCGATCTTTTAGCGTAGCAGAATCAGAATCTGCCTTGTGGCCTAGCATGAGTGCCTTAATTAGTGGAACCAACGTTCAGTCTTCTGACCTGGCGGAACTTGCTTGTGGCTTGGCATGAATGTCTTGATTAGTGGGACCAACGCCCCATTGTATGATCGTGATCTTCATAAAAATGACAGTATTTGGTCCTGTCTCGTCTTTTCGCTTTCTTGGAATTGAGCTTAGGTGGCCACCTGACTTTCTTATCATTTTTCCTGATCCACGTTAAAATACGTGTCTGTGAGTCATTTAATAGAGTATAATTCTTATACTTATTTTGGTCATCCTTCCTTCGAGAGATGGGGTAACTCATGTGGTCTCCTTCATGTCCTTACCTCTCTAACTTTTGGTTCGCCCTCTTTTCCTCTCTCAATGCTTGGACTTTGTCATCTAGCCTGATATATTTCTAGGCTTTGTCTATCAACTGCTGATACGTTGTTGCTGGATTTTTTATTAAGAAATATATGAAATTGACGTTGCGTGTTCCTTTTTTTAATACTTCACACACTATCTCATGATTTAACTCCTCAACCTACATTGCTTCAGCATTGAACCGTGAGATAAATCTCCTTAAAAACTCGCTCTCTCCTTGGCGGATCTTCCACAAGTCTGAAATAAGTTTTTTAGAAGGTATACAAGTAATAAGTCTAGATTTAAATAACGTAGCGAACTGCGCAAAGTTCTAAATAAACATGGGCTCAGATCTTGGTATCATTTATGAACCAAACCTGTGAGTGTTGATGGAAACACTCGACACAACATGAAGTGATTGACATCTTGAAGCCGCATGGTCATCCTAAAGGTCGCCAAGTGACTTCTAAAATCTGCTGTTCCATCATATTTGTCCAAAGTAGGCAGCTTAAACTTGGTTAGGAACGTTTTCGCTAAGATTTCTTTCGAAAGAGGGAAGGCACCATCCAAGCCAAAATCCTCCTCTTTCTCCTTCTACTACCTTTGAATAGCCCGTACCAGCTTCCAGTCGACATCTTTCGGAGCAACATCTGATTCATCTTCTTCAAACTCGGCCTTCTCTTTGGACCACCTCTTGATCACCACTGTCCGAGTCTTAGAGGTGTCAACGGAGACTTCCTCCCTTCCTTTGGGAACCGTGACTGATGCCTCCCCCCGAGCCTTGTACTGCTCGAGAGTAGCTTACAACTTTTGGATGTATTGGATCATTTGCTCGTTATTTAGATTATTGATATCTACTTCATTGACCATTAAAAGCGTGTTTTATCCACTGTTTGAGGTGAAAAAAATGATAGCATCCTCATTGGTAGCAACCTTAATAGCAGCTCGTGAACTACCGATCATTTCGAGAAAAAGAAGATAAAGATTTCTTTCTAAGAGAAAAAAAGAAATATGAGACTGGTTTTAATCCAAATAAACATAAAAGATTCAATGGTCTCTCAGCAGCGGAACCAAATGATGCGGCCAGAATAAAACTGTACTATGATTGGCTAAACCTGCAAGAAAGAAAAAGTGAGGTGGTTGGCGTCTACAGCAACCACTCCTACGCTCAAGTCAGTAAATTTGAAGAGAAGGGCGAGAGAATGGAATTGCTTAGAATTTGAGAGTAGTTATGTAAGAGAATTGTTTGCTTTTGTTTCTATGATCGCTAGCTTTTCTGTAAGAAGATGGAGTTAAATAAAACATTTCCTGATAATCCGATGATAATATAGATAGCTATTTGATAAGAGATCTCACTAATTTAACTAGTCGATAATCCCATAATTATAGGTGTAACGATAGTTTGCTGAATTGTGTCTGCTAACGATAATTTTATGTAAAAGTTCGACCTCGTTAGGGGAGAGTGAGTTACTTTTGTGTGACATGTATTTTTGTGCAACATGTATGAAATGAAAATCTTCAATAATTGCTTCTAATTTTATTATTTCTAATGGTTGAACGAATTATACAGCTCTACACTTTATGAAAAAGTTAATTAAAAACCTTGATTTTTTTCTTGATTAATATTTAATATTTATTTATTATAAAAAATATAATTATTTTAATTTACATATATGGACATAAATTATATGTGCTTTGAATATTTCTTACGCTCATAAAATTTGTATATTTAGTCATTTTATTTTATAAAGTTAAGTACGAAAATATTAAAATGTTAATGACTTTTTATATAAGGATTATGACTCAAATAATATATATTCTTATTAATTTAAGATTTTAGATATTTCATTGACAAAGCTAGGAAAATAAAATATATATATGCTTATTCCTAATTCCATAATAAACTTGAAGTTTCAAAATTAAAATAAGATATGAGACTTTTGATCATAGGAGTTCAATGGTTATATATTTATATATATATATGTCGAAAGGGATTTGTGATTAATATTTCAAAATTATTTCTTTCACATTAATTAATTTAATTATAAACCAATTGCTGTAATTAATATCTGTTTAAATTAAGAAATAATTACATATGACAACAAATGTTTCATTCTACCACTTTCTTCTCATTCTTTAGTTTTGATCTTTTCCATTAACCGCATCGAAAAGATTGCCGTCCGACTCAACAACTAATTAACCTAATTTGAATGTGTAAACTTTTGATTAATTCCTTTAATTTCCAATAAATAATTACAGAAAAAGAAAATTATTTATATGAAACCAATTTAGTCTTATTTAAAAAGAAAATAAATTGAATTCTTTTTGTGTTTTTAAGTAAATTATTTTTTAATACTTTTGTAATAATAAATTTAAATTTAAATATTTACAATTTTTTTCATAATATTTTATTTAGTTTATATAATTATTATTTTTATTTATTAACAATATAAATAAATATAATAAACTTGGTTTTGCTTATTCTAAGCGTAGAAATCATCAACACGAAAGCTCAGTTAAGAGAAGCAAAAGGTTTTGGACAAAAACTTTAACCTCACCCACGTAAGACACGAAGCCCTACTTGAGTGACAGTTACGATTCAGTTAACCCTCTAACCGTTCAACAAGACATACCTAGTCATGCAAATGGCTCTGACTAGGCTGCCTTTTTGTGACCACGTCAGTAGCGGTTGCCGGCTACGCTGTCTCAACCCACCAGCATCTTCCTTTCTTTTCCACTAAGTTCGCTTTCAGGTCCCTGAGAATGTTTGCTTATTCTAATGGATGGAGATTACATCAAAGGCTCCACAAGCAAAATCTTTTAAGTCAAATCCAAAAAGATGGGACTTGATTGGTTTGATAGACACCGCTTGATTTGATATTGATATTATTAAATGGGTCCCATCGTGATGAAGATTTCTTCTAAGGGGACCATAGATGCAGGCTGGGGATGTATGTGTACGTGTAGATGGCCGGATCAAGCCGGAGTTGATGATGCTTGACAGGGAGAGAGACAATAACCCTAGTCCCAGAAATCAATAACTTTCTTCCCCTTCTTCTCTGTGTCTGTTTCAGAATGGGAATTCAAAGTCATCTTTTTATTATTCATATTTTCATCATTTTCTCTTGAATTAATTAAAAACATGAAAAAAACATCAATTAGATGTGATTTAGAATCCATAGGCTTTAATTAATTTTCAAACTGTAAATTTGAACATTATCATAATTAATTATATCAAAAAATATAAAATTTAGAAAATATCTTCCGTCTAAATGATTTCTTAACTTCTTTTTTTTCATAAATTATTTCGACTTTACCACACAATTTTCTATTATATTTAAATAATAAATAATAAAAATAAAGGTCAACTGTATGAGGTTCAACACACAAATGAGATCATGTTAAGACTGTGTATGTTAAGGAAACCAATTTCGCATTTTGGATCATTAAAAAAAAAATGAATATGACTTTATTTTTTAAAATGGTTTAAATTAAAAATCACTTTCAATTGTAGATTAAAAAAAAAAAACAAGAAAGAAATGGGAATGAAAAGTCAAAGGCATTTGGGCAATCCTTCCATCATGACAGTGAAATTCTACAAGAGGAAATGATAAAAATAATTACCATTATGTCAAAAACTTTTTAACACTATAATTTAAAAAAGCTTAATGTCAATTTCAAGATCACTATATGCACTTTTTGGCTAACGTAATATATTTATTTTTCTTTCGTTTCCTAAATTAAATAATTACTTTGATTATTATTATTATTATTATTTATTCTAAAAATACTTAGATCATCAAAATGAATGCCAATCATCATGAATGGATGGTGATGGGAGCATTAGCATTAAACATTAATAATCCAAGTCAAAACACATCACAATTGGTTCATTTATAATAAAAATTAAGTACTTAAGCATTAAAATAGATGGAATATGCTTGCCCTCTAATTTTTTTTTAAAAAAAATATTTGTTAATTTCCGTAAATAATTAAAAAATTTGGTCCAATAGAAATATTCAGCAGTATATTCCTAGTAAGACACGAGATCCTTTGTCTTTCACAAGGAGATGGAGATTCCCTTCTTTAATCATTAATATATATATATATTATTTTTTAGGGTTGCAGTACGTACTAGCTAATGTAATGCAGTACATTGATTATTTAATAATCACGTTAATCACGTTATTTACTTTTTGTATTTCCCCCAGACTGCCACGCCCGAAGCAAATTCACAACCCTAAACCATTAGTTTTTTTTTTTTTTTTTTCAAGTGTGTCAATTATGAAATAAAGGCAGGCATAATTTTTTTTTTCAAACAAATTAATAAATTAGGCATATTAATTAAAAATTTTAAATAATTTTAATAAATAAAAAAATTATAATTGTAAATGCATATCATTTAAATTTTTGTATTTAATTTTTTTAAATCATATGTAAAGGCTTGTAATATAAATTAGAATAAGAATATAATTTTAAAAAAGAAGTAACGGGTCCAAGCCTCCACCTTATAATAAATACTATGTTAATTATTGATTTAATTATCCAACACAGCCAAGAGCCAACTGAGAAATGCATGTATTTTCTATTCAACACCTGCATTGGAGACTTGAAAGCAAGCAGTAATCATCAGAGGGTTTTCTTTTCTTTTCTTTTCTTTTCTTTTCTTTTTATGTAGTAGCAGTTATAATTACCTAGGAATGGTTCACTCCGAGGGAACTGCTGATGGACCAACCGGCAAGTCGTTGAAAAATCTGAAATAAGACAAGATTTGATCAGGATTGGGTTGTTTTTCTCATTGTCTGTGATTCACTTGCTATATTCCTTCACTATATGCTCTCTAATTAATAATTAATTTAATTATCAAAAGATTAATCAGTTTTTTAATTGTTAGTTAAGGGTTTTGAAAGCGATGAAGCTATGCCTTTGCTTGCTGTTGCTGCTTGTGTTGTGGGGTTCCATCCATCCCTTTCCCATCGTTAATATGAAAATTTTTAATGAAATTAATTAGCTTCATCAAACATGCATTATATAATTGGGAAATTCTAAGCATGCTCTTGCTACAGTATTCTTTTGTAATATAATTATTTATTATTATATTTTAAAAATCCTCTTCAGAGTCCCGAGTTGTGCCGACCCAGTTGAACAATGCTGATGGAGAAGGTTGTGTGTCTCTATCACTGATTAAAGTGATTATTTGGAAGCATATGTCTTTGCTTTCATAAGTTTTAAAATTAAATTACAGTTGATGATCTCAGATCTAGAAAATAGAGTTTTACAAGAGTTTTGTGAATTTAGAAAAAACTTAACCCTAGAGGAGAGTGTTTCCTCCTTTTTATCCTCTTTCTTCACCCTCACGCGAGATGGCCTTTCCGCTATAAGATCACCTACCCTTGGTGCAGGTACGTACATACAGATAACCCCAGGACCCTCACTGTGTCAGGCAAGCATTTAATTCTCTTCGGCGTACGAGTGAACAGGGCTGCGAAATGACTGGATCCGCAGTCCTTTCTTCTTGTGACCGGATTTGAGGGAAAAGGACCGGAACCTAAAAAAGGGCTGGCTTTAAGGCTGAAATGGACTGGACCGGTCTGATTGAGTGACTTAAATAGGAGTCCGATCAGGAGGATGAACGGGTTGGACCTGACTTATTCGGGGGCTTAGGAGCCTCCTGCTTGTGGGCTGCTACTATCGGCCCGGCCTCGTAATGGGAGGGAAAAATCCAGCGGTCATCACATTTCTTTCACATTACTAATTAATTTCAAATCTTTCTATTTCTTCTTTTTAGCAGATTAAAAAACCTAGCTTTTGTTCATCACGTCATGATATATGATTGAACAAGAGTGATTGCCATTAGGCATAATTAATTATAATTAGTAAGAAAAACTTCTGATAGCTAAAGGATTGTCTTGTTTTTGAAGAGAATCAACCCATAATTTATGTGTTAAATATATATAAAGGAAGCATGATTAGGGAAGTTCCCAATGGTTGAGGAGTGATAGATGTTTATTGTTAAACAAGAAGCAAATTGGGAGCTAGCACTCATTCAATTAAAAGAAAGGTTGTTGATGGGTAATCTTCTGTTTCTCTTGAGTGATTGGAATATTTTTGGCTGATATGCTGTTGTATTAGGCGAGAGTGGTCACTTTAGATGGTTATATGAGCCAATAATTGATGGTGTGGTAAGCACTAATAAATTTTATAAATCAAAATTATTTCAATCTTCAGTTCGTTTTCATCTTTTTTTTTTTAATAAATAGGTCAAACAATTTTTAAATTAACTTGAAAATTTCACTAAAAATAATATCTACATTATAATACAAGTTAAACTGATCATTTGATGGTAGCTAATCAAACCCGGCTTAATATCATAAGAAGGTGCAATATTTACTTCACATAGCTCCTACGAGACAGGCTTCAAGCTTAGGTTTTCATGCTTGGAGAGAATGTAGAGATGAAAGCTCCATGTATACTTCATTGTTATTCTTGCTCTACTTATCGCTTTAATGATTTGGGATTTTTTGTTTCTATCAAAAGATAAAATTCATTTATGAAAAAAAGTTTAAGTTCAGATGCGCATAATAGCACAACTTAAAAAAGAAAAGAGTTCAAGCCCACAATCCAATCAGCCCAACTCAGAAGACAGATTAGCCCGAAACAACCAATCTAATTCCACGATCCGCAGATTAGCCCAACTCAGAGCCACTCATGCCTAGAAGGGGTAGGGCCAGCCGGTGATTCCAGCAAAATTCAAGACCTACCATCTCAATAACACCCTACCCACAATGAGAAAACCACTCTCTAAGAAACCCTAGAGAGAGAAGATATATTTTTGTATATAACTTCATTTATGATCAGCCAAAAAAACTCATATTTGACAGAGTGATGTATTTGGAGTTAATTAAGGTCTGATTTATGGGGCTAAAACCATGTTCAAATTTCTTCGATAATTCTTATTTGTGGACATTTATTGCTTCTTTCTAAGCCAATTCTAAATTACTAATATTTAACTGAAACCTGAAGTACAGTTTGACGATCTATATTTTTCATATAGAAGCACATCAAAGATTGACATCCTGCTGAGAGGACTGGAGTCATCATAAGGCCAGTTAATTTGTGAACCTTGCTCCCATCAGTTAAAAGCCTAAAGTTAAAAGAGCCGAGAGCCTTATCTTATTAGCAGATAGATGGCTAGGATTCTAATGCTGAGAGCGTTCCTTGGCAGGAATGTCCTGAGGTCTTGAATATTTCAAGCCCCATGCCAGCTGTAGATATGTGGGGCAAAACATTTTTGAATTTCTACATTTTTCATCTTAAATGAACTTCAATATTACTATCTGGTTCTCATGCAAGGAATAGACACAGATACCATTTCAAACCTTCCATTTTCGACCTCTAAACTGGTATCTACAGTTACTTCAAACTTCAAAGGACTGTTCTTCCCTTGTTGCAATAGCATCTTTAGGACAATCAACCAAACCAGGTGCAAGTCTACGTTTTTATGATGATTGTGCTTCCCCGCAACTTGTTGGCTCTCATCTGCACCTGATGGGCAAGAATCCACCACTGCTTTCCCAGTAGCTTTAGGTATAGTCTCTGTGCAATGATTTTTCTGATCACAGTTTTGACCAGTCTTTTGCCCTCTATAGCAAGAATATACTCTCTCAGCCTTGATGTTTCCAAACAAGAGCTCTGCAGCCTTGTTTCTTATGAGTAGTGGCAGGTATTCTGATTCATCCCACACATACAACTGCAGTTGAAAGGAATGGATTAATGCATATTAACACGAAGCTAGTGAAGTGATGGAATACAAGCTCTAATGCAAAAGATGATGGTTGCAAGATGTCAAGGAAATTATAAACTAACAAGCCAAATTTACCAAGTTTTGTTCGATATATTCAAAGAGTTAATTTTTAGAGAGAGAGAGAGCAGGAAACTTGCTTTTAAACATTTGTCCTTGAAATTACTAAGCAGGAAACTGATAACACAGGCCAGTAAGTAATTTCAACCACAAAGTGTGAGACAGAAGCATAATGACAAATAAACCACATACCATACCTTAGCAGAGTAGACTTTCGTCAATCTAAAAACTGATGTGTTCTTATCATTTCAACAAAAAAGAAGAGGAAGAAGAAGAGTTGAGCACAAGAAAATCCATACCATGAGGGGCCTATATATCAAGCTAACAACGTGAAGGTGATCTGAGCTTTTCGGGCAATAGAGTGGAATGGAGTTTTGATTGAATATATGCCTGAAGCAAAGCAACAAACCATAGAGTAATCAAAACTTTTGTCAATTACCATATGAAGAAAATTTAGGCAATAAAGACTAAAGAAGCTTCAATCTTCTCTACCCATTCTCTGAATCCAAAGGAGAACCACATAACTGACAGCCAATACAAGTAAAATCTTCCACTAAATTACTATCTTCAACATTGGTTATTCTTCTGCTGACAAACATCTTTTCCTTATCAGAATCACCAAGTGCTCTCCAGGTAATTGGTAGGAAAATTTCACCTACAGATGCATTAAAGACTGCCTTACAAGAATTCCTTAGGTGTAATACTTCTGAGAGCAGGAAGAAGTCCCGAAGTTCACTCTGTTCTGGTACTATCCAGTTCCTTGGAAGCTGCCTCTTCTGCTATGCAAATTGGTTTGAGTAATTATTCACGAGTACATAAACAACATGCCTTCAGTACCAGCGCCATTCACAATAACATCATGGCAAATATGTTGTTCCCATTAAAAGTGCAACTACTTGAGTAACATATGGGGAGCTCATTTCTTTTGTACTAACCTAAGGTCATCAACAGAATCATCTGCCTATCTTTTGCTTTCCTTTGACACTCAATAATGGCTTCAAATGCATAGAAATGAAGAATCAAAAGCATATAAGTTGTAAAATTGCATTAAGCTAAGAATCAAGCATTAACTGGATAATAACAAAGCTGGTGAACTGGGCAATAAAATCATTGATTGGATGAAACAACGAAGAAAAAAAAAGGGAAATTTGAATTTGAATACATGCAAAAGAAATGGCAAGAACTTAATTTTCCACAATCATTAGAAGAAATGTTTACTATCTTATTGAGACCGACAGTGTATGCAATACAAATTTCTCAACGACAAGTATATTACGCATGCTAATAGCAATGGTGCCACCTGAAATTTGATGGAGGCAACAAAAATTATGAGGTAAAAAAGAATACCTCAAAGTTGCTGAGTCGAATGTGGTGAAGAGAAGATCCAGCTCGCTGCACCCATTTTATTACCTTCACAAACTTTTCCATAGTTGTTTTCCCCACTCGAGATTCGCCCATTAAGTCATCAACACCTACATATGTTTAGACAAGCTCATTAAGAAGTTGATAGCTTCAAATTATCTCATCCTAATAATAATAGTTTTTTATGCATGCTTTTCTTTTTTCCCCACTTCACACTCGTTGTTTTTAGCATTGGATGAACCGTTGTTAATTCATCCAATTATGACTACCTAACAAGAATCAACCATAAAAAATCTGGAATTCAAGCAAAGAGAAAGTGATACAAGTCAGACATTCAGAAAAGAAACACACAATCGAGGGGAGAGACAGTGAAACACCTTTTGAGATAAGCAAATCATAAGGATGGATGAGACATATTAAGGAAGAAAACTGGACAGTTCTGGCGTCAACGACACATCCAAATTTAGTGATTTTGACATCTGGCATTCAAAAAAGAAAAGAAAGAAATTAACTTCACAACACACAAAAGTAATCATATTACCAACACATACACACACCAATCGAAGAGATGATTAAATCGAACAGAAATACCAAAATGCAAAAGACACGAAAATTTATCATGGATTGCAGCAATAAAAAGCTTACTTTGCAGCAATATGACATCACCGGCAACTGCCTTAGCTGCCAATTGCTTTTGCCACAGTGAGACGGAGAAAAACGGTAGCGTATCATCGCCAACCTGAATGTCCGTCCTGATTACTTCACCGCCTGTTGATAGCTTATACTGCAAAACCATATTCAAATCCACTGGTCCAAAAAGAAAAAAGAAAGAAAGAAAACATAGAGAGGAAGAGAAAAAGAGACCTGAACGGGATTGCAACGGTGAACAAAAACGAGAAGCTGAACGAAGTCGCCGATGTGAGAAGTTGCTTTGGAGAGATCGATGAGCGGTCCATACCATCCGATTGTTGACGTCATCTCTCATCTTATGCCGCAAGACTTGGAGAAGGGTAATTTTGGCGCTCAAAACAAATATTCATTAGGTCATTGGATTAGGAGGACATCTGTTACATGGGGCGGAGAGGAAGCAGGCAAATGCTTTGTTCTGTAAGAATTGTTTTGTGTAGCAAGAATCAATTTATTTTGAACTCTGAAATTAAAATAAATATTTTTTTTTTGTTAATAAATCCAAAAATTATATTTACCATTCTTAAAAATGTATTGTTACATTTGAAATCAAATTCATATGCATTTTAAAAATAAATTTATTATGTAATATACTAAAATTATTCATTATATAATTATAATATTAACTTGATATCAACACTATGTCCTTTGAACTAAAATTACATAGTTTAGTCAATAGTTCATATAAGACTCATTATTATAATAAATGAATTTTTAAATTCAATTTAACATATAGTTCACAAGCTAAACTCGAGCCATATACTAAAATTTGGGTGAAATTCAAATTTTCAAATATTTTTAATAAATAAGTTTGGAGGTTTACAAATCTCGGCCCTTATATATACTTGCCCTTTTAAAAGAATAATTCAGAAGATAGTTTTATAATAATAATAATATCAAGTTCCTTCCCTCTAAAAAGCTTTTGTTATTCAATGATATAAGAATACTTTCAGATGCATAATCTTGTTTTTAAGAATAAAACAAATACAATTAGGGGAACCCAAAATTAAAACTTATTAAATCATGATATTATATAATAATTACGATATTAAAAAATAGGTTCACATAGTAAAAATTTGATAAGATAATACTTGAACTCACTAAGAAAAAAAAAATTTTAACGCTTTAAATTTAATTATTGATCAAAATTTACTTTTAAATATAGAGCGAAATTTCATAAAATTATCGATAAAATTCAACAAATTCTCATTGTACTTGCAATCATAAAATATCTAATTAATTAATGAGTAAGATCCCTTATCAATTAGTCGATCACATAAATTTTAAAAAAATATTATAATTAATTTTATTTTTTTATAATATAAAAATTAATAATTATAAAGATAAAATTATACCATTTTTACACAATTATTTAAATTTTAAATAATTTTTTCATATTGTTTTTCAAATTACTGACGTTAGTGTCACCGTTACCGTCACAAGTGCCAATCACGTCGCGTCCTTTTCTTTGCAAGTTACTTAATCACACCATTTCGTTCAAACCAAATTACAGCATTTGCACCACGACATTTGACAAGAGAAACCACGTTTTACAAGAGAAATTAAAACTCTGCCGAATTCCTTTTATAGGTATTAATATGTGGAACTGCGCTTACAAAAACAAGGGCCCAAGTCCACTAAGCAGCTTTCGTTAAAGAACAGTCACCAAAACTAAACTAAAGCCCACAACAAGGAGCCCGTCAACACGGCCTTGGGGAAATATCCGCCACTCATACACCACGGATTTTCTTTTAACTAATATTTCAATTCTTGCCTACAGCAAACCATGCTTTACCAGCTCTGTTACCTCCATCTCCATCAGTTCTTTCAGTTGCAAAACTTAGGCTGCCGTTTCCAAATGTAAGGTCACGTATCATAATATAGGTAAAATATGAGCTCACTAATTGCCTCACCCCAATATTGATGGCCCCATCATCTCCGCCAATTGCAAGAAGTGCTACAGGAATCGTTGAAATGAGATGCACAGTGAGGGGAAAAACTACTGGGATGCCAAACCATTCTTGTCCGAGTCTCTGGCACTGCACTCATGCAACCTCATTGAGTGCTCTGTAATTACCAAGTCTAGCCCTTCTAATGTGTTTATACGCACATAAATTTAACACCAATGCTGACGTAGCCACAAGCCATTCCACCACCAAGCCTTCAACTTCCTCATAATATATCTTTCGTTCAATCTGAAAACTTACAGGAGTACTAGAGAACGACAGAAAAAATTGCAAATAACGAAGCCCTGACCACGCCTGAAGATAAAATTGTAATAATCAAATGGAGATTAATACAGCATTGCTAGAGATGCAAATGCAGGAGGGGAAATACCTCTTTCTTCTTCAGCAAAACCCACATGTATAGCTTATCACAGGCATCTTTGACATGCCTACTAGCCAGCTTTCTATCATTACAGTAAGCAGCAATATCTGCAAGTAATTCAGTGCATGGGACTCCATTTTTTATGGCTGCAGCTGATAGTGCTTCTTTGCCTTCTGAGGATTCTGCTGCATCATTATCAAAAAACAAACCAGTGAAAAGCGTGTCTCCTCCTCTCCCAATCTCATGTTGTATGATATTTTTCCATTTCTGGTATACAACTCCTCTGCTTCTAAAACTGCAGCCTTGATGACCAGCATATCCCCTTCCACCTGTAGGCTCAAAACTATAAGAAATCCCACCCTTCCAAAAGTGAATTGAAGTGTACTAAACCAAAACAAACCAAATTACCAAAATCATGAAAATTGAAATCCAAAGCATAATTGTTTTTAATTAATTATTATTATTATTATTATTAGATAATAAATTCAAAAGGAGTTAGGGAATCAACTTGGTAGGTAATCGGCATCTCTTGCGCATTTTTTAAGCAATTAGATATATTATCTTTAGGATCAAGTGACTCTGGAATGACCTAATCCTAAGATTAATTTTTGTTTTAATTTATTTTTCATCGCATAATATCATATTTTATTATAGCTTAATTACAATTAGTTAAATTATTTAAGATTTAATTGAAATTCTTATATGTAAGTGTCACATTCATATGTCGCTCATAAAATATGGGACTCTAATCTATCTGCGAATATTTATTTTGATAGTAAATTTATATAAATGTCGGCCTTGGAACATACTTTATTATAATTTAAATTGAAAGCCTTTTCATAATAATAATAATAATAATAATAGTCTAAGGAAATTACATGGTCCAGACCAGCCCACCAAAGAACAAATTTCTACATGTGAACAACCGCTATTTTACCAAGCCCTAATCAACGCATTCCCTTTTTTTTGTTTTTTTTTTTTTTTGAAATGGCAACGCATTCCCTTTTAGACAAGTGACATTTTAAAAAAAATATTACATGGAGATCCCATGGACTGAATGATATTTATTAAGCTAAACAATGAATGATAGTTCTTTCTTTTTAATCATGTTCGATAATACTTGCACTATCCAATAATTGTTTTAATAATCGTTAATTATTTTAACATTTTTATTAAAAAGTTTAAAATAAATAATTTTATATAATTTATACCATTAATTTTAGTATTTGTTCAAAATATATAATGTATTGTCAATTTACTATTAATTCATGTAGTGAAACTTTTATAACTAAATTACTCTAACACTTAAACTTAATAACTTATGATATGAGGATAAGATCAGCTGTATGTAAAATGACCGATTCATTAAAAATTTGTCTATTAAGTTAGCCAATAGGATGTCTATATTTACGGAATCTATTATTTATTAGTCGATACCAGTTGAATTTTTAAATAAATCATTAACTAATCTTATCTTATTACAATATAAAAGCAAAACAATTACAGTATTTAATGTACACATTCTATTATTCGATTCTACTTACTTTATCTTATCATTTATATTTACTCATCTAAAGAAATCACTAATTTTTAAGTGTTAGAGTGGTTGCTTCTAAGTATCAACCACCTCATCTTCTGTTTTGCAGATTGCTATATCACACAAAAATAATTTTCAAAAACATCATCTACTATATTAAAAGTTATTATTTAATAAGGTTTTTATCATCACAAACGTGAATAATTTTAGAGACTTTAATTCAATATTTCTCTATTCTTTTATATGTGAAAAAAAATTAATAAAATTAATCTATAATTGATGGAGATGTTTAGTGTATAATAAGTTTTTTTTTTTGAATGAATAAAAAATTAAATTGAAATTTTTTGAAATTTAATTTATTGTCGGACAAATTAAACCGGTGAATGGTAACGTAGAATAAGTTTCAACTGTCAACTTCATAAATACAATAATCCCCTCTTGCTTTTAAAAAAAACACGGTCGGTATACGGGTTTTTGTCAAACTTGTGCTTTTGTTGCTTCTCCACATTGTTGGCTGAGGAATAAGGACAGGGCTGAATTAAAATATGAGATAAAACCTGTGAATGCTCATGTGGGATTCATTTAATTTATAGAATATCGAAAGTCTAAATAAATGTTGGCAACCACTTAGAATGTAATATATTTTTTATTATTATTTTTATAAGTTTCATATGGCTAAAAATTTTTGGTTTGGAGTACTTGATAAAGTTTTCATAGCATTTGAATTAATTGTATTTAAATTAGTATTACATAAATGGAGCTTATATTAATAATATTTTTTATATTTTATATTGGAAAAACGAAAAAAATATTATTTTTACAATGGAAAGAGTACATACCTACCTAAAAGTTTCCAATAACAAAAGTTTAATCAATAACCTTATTTTGTCGATGTGAATTTTTTTTTTCATGCAAATGCAAAACAAGTCAAATCAAGAAAAGTCTCATCTAAACCCAATAATCCATAGTTCAACCCAAGTTTATAGTCAAAGCCCATAGCCCAGGTGCAATTCTCTCCACCTCCATCTCCACCTTTTGTTTGGAACCGCCATCCATCTTCATAAGTCAGAGAAGATGATAGTCCCACATCGGAAAAGCAATTTATAGATAAAAACAATGACATGCACAAAATCAAATAGAAGTAAACACGATAAAAATATTTAAAAAAATCAAAATAGATATAATAATCAATAATTTAAAAGATTAAGTCCACAATCAAATAATTTATTATTATGAAAAAAGGTTTTATTTGCCTCCAAAATAAACACCATCAAAAAAAAATAATGCAATAAAATTTTTAAAAGAGTAGTGATCACCAAACATATCGATATAATCTTGAATTACCGATATGAACATACAGCAATTCTCTCTTAGAGTAGAGATGAAGAATACTAATAAAAAATAAGACGTGAAATTAATCAATAATTAAATAGATACAAATCCAATTATAATAAATAAAATTATAAAAAAATCAAAATAAGTCTTTTGAAAAGCAAATAAAACTATACATTACCAATAAAAGAAAAAACTCAAGACTAAAGCCTACCATTTAGCAACAAATAAAATTTAATTACTCGCTTTTTAAGCTTACTATTTTTTTTCGAGATAAATTTTAATTAAGATAAATAATAGATAACCATTTTAAATTTTTATGTGAAGTTGAGACTAGAAAACTCGTACATACTAACAAAAATAATTAATGATTATAACTTTAAATATAATTTATGATATTTTTATTTAATAAATGTCATATAAAATATGTTTGTTTTTATTTTTTATCCACCACTAATTATAAGCCAATGTTTTCTTGAGATTTACTGATATATTTACTAACATATCATTATCCAACATACATTAAAAAAAATAAAATTTATTAATTCTAAAAATAATATGAGTGGAACATAAAATTTATTATCTTAATTATATTAAATACTCCATCAGCATTATAAAGAGTTAAAAGATATATCTATGCATATAGTAAATTTTACTTTTTTTTTCATAATAGATTATACTATCCGCGCATATTTTCATTTTTAAATTGTTACTGAAATTATTTAAGGTTTTTTTTTTATATAAAGTACATTAAAATTTGTTATCCCAGACAGAGTGACTTAGAATTTGAGGCGAATGAAAAGAGAATGTAAGGGACATTTTTTTAATTATATTAAAATTAATAGTAAATTATATTTTAATTTTTAAATTTTAACATAATAATTTTATATTTTTAAAATATAAATTTTTTATTAATTATCCATCTAAATTAGAGATTTTTTCATTAAATTTTACTGTTAAAAATATAAAAATATTTTTATTATTCTTTTTAAATAGATAAATTACTATTAAATTTTAATATAATTAATAAATTGATTCTTAATTTTTAAAATTATTTATTTAAATTAATATATAATCCATCTGATAATATCTATTATAATTTAAATATTTTAATATTTTATATTTTATTTAAAAAAATATTTAAGTTTTCATTTATTTTTATTTATAATATTTTATTTAATTAATTTAAACATTTTATATTTTTTAATTTCTATTTATTAAAATATTTTAACACTTATAATTTTAAAATTTTTAAAATATGTTTTTAATTTCATCTATTTTTAAATAATACTTTTAAATAAATTATAAATTTTTATAAAAAATATTTAATAAAAAATTGTACTTTTAAAAAAATTTTAATTATTTAAATGAATAGAAAAATTTTAATTTTAAATAAAGTAAATTTAAAAATATTTATTAATTACATTAAAATTTAAAAAATAAGAATAAAATTTTTATTTATATTAAAAAAAATTTAAATGTTAAGGATAATATTTTAGATATTATATTTATTTTCCTTTTAATTCGTTAAGTAATAGAATTATGAATAATACTTTTAATTTAGTTGAATTAATTATAATAGATTTTAAGTATTTAATTTTAAAAATATAAAAATTAATTATGTAAAAAATAAAATATAATTTACTTAAATTTAATTATATATACCGAAAGGAATGTAGGTAACTTTCCGTGGACACAAGGCTTATTAGTGTGAAACGTGGTCGCCATACACGCAATCTGATGAGCTGGCAGTTGACGACTCTACCATTTATTGCATTATTTATAATAACAAGCATATCTTTTCCAGACTGGTTGTGGGCTTATACATCTTTTAATTACTTTTTTAAATAATAATAATTGTAAATATTGTTTGAACCATAATCGATTATTTTATATCGCTTTATTATTATATGATCTACGATTGACAGTTGCAACATTTAATTAATTTCATTTAACGTTACCCAACTTGTCCTTTAACAATCATTTTTTTATTATATATTTTTTTTAATTTCAATCTTATTATATGTTTTAATAAAAATAAACTGAAATTATTATAGTGTATGAAATTTGATAATATAATATGACTTATCACGAAATTAATTAATTTCGTATTAATATAGTACAAACTACGTATGTCATTGTGATAATCCTATATTCAACATCAGGTGCCGACTTATAATTAAAAAGAAAACAAAATTTCAACAAATTCTTGATAAATTTTAAAATAGTTGTATACACTCTTAACAAATTTTTTTATTTAAATAAATTTTTAATTAAATAGTAAGAACAAATTAAATTATATTTATAAATAAATTAAATTAATTAAAATATTATGTTAGTTATTTAAATTACAAGTGTTTAACATCCACTCATTATTTTTTATCGTCTCTTTCTTTAGTAGAAATTTTTCGATTGTTTTTTTCTTTCTCTCAAAAGTTGTTGAATGATTTTTTCTTATTCGAATTTAAATTTAAAAATTTGCAAGTTTTGATTCTCAAATATTACATAATTATGAAATTATCAGTTTTAATAGTTAAATTATAGAATCTATAAATATTGATATTAAACTTTTATCACAATCTGAAAAGACTAAAAAAATATTAAAAAATTGATCGATCTCAGACATTTTAACTCATTTTTTTTTATCTCCTTTGCTTCTAAAATATATGAATACTCTATTTTGTATTTAGTGAGAATTCTTGGAAAGATAAAGTGAAAATTAAAAAATAAAGAAAAGAGTTCGGTGGTGAGGAAAGAGTCAATGGAAAGAGAGAGGCAGACTGTATACTTTAAATGCATAAAAGATACAGACGGTAAAATAGAAGTTTTTACAAGAAGTGGAAGCGAGAAGGAGAAAAAAGAAAAAAGGGTGAATGAGAGAAAATTAAAAAAAAAAACAAAAAAGTAATACATAATCAATCTTGCAATTATAAATAGAATAATGATTAGAGATAACAATTAAAATTGATTCTGTTTTTATTGAATAAAGTATCCGATATATATTATAAAAATTTAAAATAAAAATAAAAAAAATTTTGATTTAATCCAAAGAAAGAGTGGATAATAATTAACTTTTTGAATTAATTGATTTTGATGAAATAAAAATTTTATTGAGGATTTAAATAAAGTTTTTAAAATTTATGATCAACTTAAACAAGGCATTTTGCCTCGTTATTATAAAAGATATAAAGTCATATTCATGGCGAAGAAAAAGGTTTATTGTTGCATATATGCTTTTTGCCTACCACACGTCAACTTTTTATCCCTGTGAATGTGAATTCTATATAGCCCCTTTTTTAAAAAAAAAAAAATGAAAATTAATTTTTATTTAAATTTATAATTGAAACATATAAAATTTAATTTTAAATTTATATATTATGTGCAATAATTTAATTTATATATATATATATACTGAGTTGAAAATTTAATAATGTGAACTCAAATATGTACTCTAGCTACAGGACAAGACAGGATAGTCCAAAATAATCTACTAAATTCATTAATTTAAAAACATTTTTTAAAAAATAAAAATATTATTGCACACTCAATATTTATAAAACCCTCAAATTTATAGAAAGACGAGTTCCCGGACGCTGTAGTATAAAGAATGAAATAATTTATTTTGTTATTAATATATATATATATATATATATATATATATATATATATATATAACTATATTTTATTCACTAATTATTTTATTAACACATTTAAGTAGAGGTATATATAAAAAGATTGAAAATTTTTTTAGTCAAGAATATTTTATTTAACTCAATTGGTTAAATTAATTTAACCACTTATCTCTTTTTTTATTAAGAAATTAAAGGAATTAAATTTAATTTTTTAAAATGATTAAAATATTTTTTAATCATTGAATTAAATTAAATCAAAGCGAGTTAATTACTTTATCTTTAAATCAAAATGAAATGACTCTATTTTATGTAATATATAAATAATTAATCAATAAAAAACTAACTTTTAAATGAAATTTAATTTTATCTAAACGACTGTTAATTAACGGAGTATAGATAACAGTAACACTAACTCTCCTAACGCGCGAAAGAAATATCCTCTCGTCTTATGCTTTTGCACCGTTACTAAACGCGCGAAAGGAGGCTGTTGCTTTAACGGTATAACCTAACTTGTGGAATTTGTTCTGACTCAGTCGGAGCACTCGGTGAGTAATTGTTTAACTGACAATGAACTCAACGCAATGGACCCACTTCACAGGTCCTTTTGTTCTCTTCCAACTATCCCCAGCTCGCTCAAACTCGCTACAAAACTGAGCCAACTCACTCCCCTCCCAAATCCTCTACGAACACCATTACAATCCACGTCTACCCACCAAATAATATATATTATCTCCTTTATTTCCTTCTCTGCATCCGCCTCTTCTCCAATATTATTTTGGGCGATTGTCCTGACTTGTGCAATGCAATTTCAAATTTTCCTCTATAAAATATATATGAGCCGAGATCAGACCATATCCCAAGCATTTATGATAAAAGATTGTAATTGCCCATGAGAACCTGAGGTTCTTTTCATACTATAGGATGTATCCTTTTAGGATAGGTCGTGCAGCGCAGTGGTGTCGTTGTACAATTACCTAACAGGTAAGTGCTTGTTGATTATGCACATATTCTGTTTGATTATATTTTTCAGTAACGTGTTTACTCATATCTTCGGATTAGTGGGTCTTCTTTTATCCCCTTTCCTTTCAATAGTCTAGTGTTTTATTTTATTTCTTAATATATAAAGGTGATGAATGCGTGAATAGACACTTCATGTGAAGAACATTTCTTGGTTTGCCGATTCATGAAGCACCTACCATGCCTTAATAAATAGACTGTTTTTGGGAATTCGTAAAATATGTTAGATATATTAAAGATCAAAATATTTTCCTGAGTATTTTTGGAGGTCTGGAATACTAAAAAGTAAAATAATAAAAAATATTTTTATTTAAAAAAAAATAATTTTTTAAATATTTTAAGGATTTTATTAATACTATTATGTATAATTTTTTAATTTTTAAATTTTTAAATTAAAATTAAGTAATAAAAAATAAATTAACTTTTTTAAAAAATATTTTATAGAAAATATTTTTTAAACTCAAGTTTTTTTATAACAAACAAACAGAAGTCAATAAAATAATATATCTTATACTTATAAAAATTCCAATAAAAATATACTTGTAGAAATTTAATTATTCTTTTAACATATGCGGTGTGAGTCGGAGAAAAAGAATGTGTCACAGAGCTCTAAATAATTTTTCCATGTTTTGTTCACAGTGATATTGAAATCTTTTAACACTTTAGAACTGGCAGTTGGCTTTAGTAGAAGGATTAAGATTGAAAAGAGGGTGAATGATTTGTCAGTGTGTTGTTTAAAGAAGACAAGAGTGCTGAAAGATTGCAATTAAAGGAAATGGTTGTCAATTCATGAATCACAAGTGCTCTTTATTAAAAAAAAAATTCCCCTGTTCCCCAAGTTGACCCGTAATGAAATTTTTAAATATTAACATCTTCAGCTGATGTTATCACCAAGTAAATGATTAACTCTAACTTCGTCACAGATCAGGATTTGTTCGGTGTAGAGAGAGAGAGAGAGAAGTCAACGCAAAACCAAGATCAGAATTGGAGAAAACAAATGGAGAAAGCCCGGACGGACCAATTCCAACCCCACCAAAAACACTTCTTCAAACTTGCTACTTTTCTCTTCTCTATTCATCTTTCAATTGATCCTCCACATGAGAACTTTTTTGTTTTGCACAAGTTTCTTATTCTATTCTCTTGTCTCTGGTTCTTTATTCTCTGAATTCATCTCTCCAAATTTCACTGCTTCACACTATAAGTTCATTGACAATGAAGGCGCTTTCCTTCTCTCTCGCAATGGAACATTTGAAGCTGCTATCTTCAATCCTGGAGGACAAGTCAACTTTTACCTGTGCGTTATTCATGTGGCTTCAGGCACAATCATATGGTCTGCTAATCGGGATGCTCCTTTCTCAAGTTCAGGTAAAATGGCTCTTACAGCCCAAGGAATCAGCATTGCTGATGAAGATGGCAATCCCAAATGGTCAACTCCATCATTGAGATCTTCAGTTCATGGATTGCTACTAACTGAGATGGGTAACCTTGTTTTACTTGATCAGTTTAATGATTCGCTTTGGGAGAGCTTCCACTTTCCAACAGATACAATAGTCCTTGGACAACAATTACCCGAGGGAGCAATGCTGTCCAGTGCGGCATCAAATGTTAACATATCAACTGGTGATTACCGGCTTGCTATAACTGATTCAGATGCAATATTACAATGGCAAGGGCAGGCATATTGGAAGTTATCAATGGATATCAACGCTTATACAAACTCTAATTATGTTGTCGATTATATGGCAATAAACAGAACTGGTCTCTTTCTGTTCAGTCATAATGGATCAGCTGTTGTAATTCGGGTGAGTTTGTCACCATCTGACTTCCGAGTTGCCCAGTTGGATGCTTCTGGCCGCTTTATAGTCAAACGTTTTTCTGGCGGTGATGGGGAACAGGAGTTTGTAGGGCCACGTGATGGTTGTCAAATTCCACTCATCTGTGGCAGAATTGGTTTGTGTCTTGATGCTACATCCAATGGACCAACTTGTTCGTGTCCGCAAGGTTTCCATGGAGTTTCTCAAAATTCAAGTGGTTGCTTGCCAAGTGGTCTTTCCTTGCCACGCGCTTGTAATTCAACAAAAAATGGAAGTCAGTTGAATTCCTCTGCTCTTTCTTATTCAAGGCTTGGTTTTGGTATGGATTACTTTGCTATTGATTTCTCCGAGCCTGTAAGATATGGGGTAAATTTGTCTATCTGTCAAGAGTTTTGCACGTCGGACTGTTCTTGTTTGGGAATTTTTTATGAAAATTCGTCTGGATCTTGCTATGCACTTGAAAATGACTTGGGTTCCTTTATATCAAGCACTAGCGATGAAGATGATCTGTTGGGTTATGTTAAAGTTATAGTTGGAGCACCTTCTGATGTCAATACAACTTACAGTAATCAAAGTCGACAACTCCCTGTAATTGCTCTGGTGCTTTTACCTTTTACTGGGCTCATCCTCATGGTTGTTCTTGGTTTCCTTTGGTGGAGAAGATGGAAACTTTCTAACAAAGATATAAAACTCGGTCATGCAAGCTCACTTTCTTCTGGTGACCTTGATGCCTTCTACATCCCAGGCTTACCCCAAAGGTATGACCTTGAAGAGCTTGAGGTGGCTACTGATAATTTTAAAACCCAGATTGGATCAGGTGGGTTTGGTTCTGTATACAAGGGCACTCTGCCTGATAAATCAGTTGTGGCAGTAAAAAAGATAACCAATTTAGGAGTACAAGGGAAAAAGGATTTTTGTACTGAAATTGCGGTAATCGGAAGTATACACCACGTCAATCTGGTGAAGTTAAGAGGATTTTGTGCACAAGGCAGACAGCGCCTTTTGGTTTACGAGTACATGAATCGTGGCTCCTTAGACAAGACCCTTTTTGGTAGTGGACCTGTCTTGGAATGGCAAGAGAGATTTGAGATAGCTCTGGGAACTGCTCGTGGGCTTGCATACTTGCATACTGGGTGTGAGCACAAAATTATTCATTGTGATGTTAAACCCGAGAATATTCTTCTGCATGATCAGTTTCAAGCCAAGATATCTGATTTCGGCCTCTCAAAACTTCTAAGCCCTGAACAGTCCAGTTTATTCACAACAATGAGGGGAACCCGCGGCTATCTTGCACCTGAATGGCTAACTAACTCAGCAATCTCAGAAAAAACTGATGTTTACAGTTTTGGAATGGTAATGCTTGAACTTGTGAGTGGAAGGAAAAATTGCTCGGTTCGATCACAAAGCCACAGCATGGACAATAGCAGCAGCGGTGGTGGCCAATCAACATCATCATCAGGATCAGGACTTGTTTATTTCCCATTATTGGCATTGGAGATGCATGAGCAAGCGAGGTACATGGAGCTAGCGGACTCAAGGCTAGATGGGAGGGTCACAAGTGAAGAGGTGGAAAAATTAGTGCGAGTAGCTCTGTGTTGTCTGCACGAGGAACCATCATGGAGGCCTAACATGGCAAATGTCGTAGGAATGTTGGAGGGCGATATTCCTTTAGGTCAGCCGAGAGTTGAATCTCTGAATTTCTTGAGATTTTATGGGCGTAGATTTGCTGAGGCTTCCATGATAGAGGAGAATATGCAAAGTGACTTTGTGTTGTTTCCACGAGCAAATAATTCTACAACAAGCACAAGTGAATCCCATGTTTGTTTATCTTTCATCTCCTCACAGCAGATTTCAGGACCAAGATAGTGTTTAATGTTTGAATTCTGCAGCATATGTATAGTGTATTCTGAATTATATCCTGTTCAGAATTTTATTTGTTTCATGGCATTATCTCTAGATTGGAATCAACTTTTACCCATTTGAGAGGAAGTTCAAGAAGAGTTGATCTTCAACAAGTGAATGGTTAGATTTGGTGCATAAATTAGAGGTTGAAGATTTTGTGTTATTCTTCTAAATTTAAATTGCAGTTTATACTGTTGCAGCACCTACATCTTCTAACGAGGTGAGCTTTACACGTACAATTAATTTCTGTAAAATTTTAATTAAAATAAAAAAAGCTTCTCGATTTCTTATTATCTAAATCAACAAATTAAGATTCAGATCAATAATTTTAATTTTTAGACTAAATTGAGTTATAAAAACTTTAAATTAATTTAAATAAAAAAATAATTAAAATGAGTGAAATTACAAATTTTAACCTTGAAACTTATTCGTGGTAAATTTATGCATTATTTTTTTAAAAGAAAAAAAAATAAATTAAAACGCATTATTATTATTTATATGGTAAAACGCAGGGCCCATTAAAGAATCAGCAAGGCCGGGCCCGAAGCAGGATATGAAATTTTGTTGGGCCTCTAAATAATTAAAACTAAACCACCATATTATTGCAGCATACGGTACTAACTACTAACGAAGCCTAAACATATACAAAAATCTCCAATGATCGTTTGACGCGTGGACATAGTTGCGCAAAGACCGTGGCGGTTAGCCAATCAAAACCAAATGGGGCTCTTAATCGTCGTCATAAAGAAAATTATTTTGGAAGAGAAACCGGGGCCTTCGAAATAGCTCTCATGGCTTACGTCGAGCGAGGTCAGGAATTCTTTTTATTCTTCTTTACCTTTTGATTTAATCCATTTAAGGTTTTTAATCTTTGTCGATCCTTTCCAAAATGCATTAAGTTATGCAATTTGAGTTTGAGGAATTTTTTTGTTTTTCTTCATTGTGGGAAACTAGGGTTCATCTTTTGACGTCAAATTGGAGGTTGATGCTTTTCAGATTAAAGGGTTAATTAGAAATATAGGAATCCATGAAGTGGGTTTAATTTACGTGTTAATCTTCAGTTTTTAGTTTTACATGTCTGATGCTCTAGTGGGATTAATCTCAATTTGGATTGTTAAACCTGGATTTTGTTGTAATTCGCTTTTCTCACCTTTTTGAATTTTTTCTTTTAATAATTTTTTGTTAGATTGGATGTGTTTTGTTTCTCTAGTGTATACCTTTGATTAAATTGATCCTTTTGGGGTTTTAAAGATGGTGTTATTTGGCTTTGAGGTCTGGTTTGTGTATGTATATGTGCATTTTCGAAATTTGGAAGCTATTTAAGTAATGCTAAAGCTTTTCGTCAACTGCAAAAAGCCATACCTTAAAAGTATATTGGAGATTAGGATTCATATAACTGCCTCCAGCTACATTGGGATGGTTGCTGCATTAAGTTGATCTTCATGTTATTGCAGCACATCTCATTATTTCCTTCTGCTATTTGTGCTGCTTATTTCCCTCAAAAGTATAATGGAAAGAAATTCTGAGTCTTTGTAGAAGTATGATCAAGTAAGCATAATTTATTGTTTTTCAAAATTGCTTTTGAAGTATAATTTTTTTGCCTGCCTCTTCCTCCTCTTGTTGCCTTCTTTTTCTCTCTCCTGCATATGAATGCACTCTCATAGGCAAACCTTCGCTAATTGTTTTATAAAACAGCATCACCCCAAAGATTGTTTCTGGAATTTTTGTGCTTGCTGGTGCATGCACTAGCAGGTGCATATTTAGTTTCTTTGTTGTTTTGTGCATGTTCTTTTCATGAAATTATCAAGCAATGGACCGGTAGTTACTTGCATACCATTGTTCTTGATATGGTCTCTATTAAGTTAATTGTTGCCCAATATGTCTCTGTATTTCCTGGTAAGGTCATTTTAGATCTTTTAATTCACGTTGATTATCTAATTTTTCGTTTTAGTTCACCTCAAGCTGAAAAGATTTGTGTTTTTTTTTTTCAGACCAATTTGATAACAATCCATTTTAAGTTAGAAATTTGACATGTTCCCCGAAATTGGTAGCATATTATATTTCATGAAGGGGAAGTTATTGTAATTCTCGTTGGTACATATTCTTCCTCACAATACTGAATACTACTCTCCAGTCTTAGGTCTTCTGGTGACAATGTACCTCATGCTAGAAAGTTTTACATTTCATTTTTCAGTCTAACTTGTATGTTATTGCTAGCATTCTTCTTATATTTTGGAACATAGGGTTTAGTTGTCTCTTAATTCTATGTCATATAAAGTCTTTCCTTGTTCAATTGTCCATGAGAAGATGGGATTGTTACTGTTATGTCGTGCATTGAATGATTGAGTTGTATTAACTTGAGCTATGACTGATTGCATTGAGGTGCTAGGAAATAGACATGTTTGGTTATATTTTTGTAAGATTTCAAGGGGAAGAAATAACATAAGCGGAACAAATATAATTGCTGTGGCAGCTTTACACTCCAATTTTTTTGAGAGCATAAGTCAGCAACCATGAACATGTTCACATCTTTTTGTTCAGGTGTTGTAAAATCGAAACGATCAATATGGCGACTGAAAACTATCACTGATTTGTTCTGGGCTATTATAAATTTTATTGGTGTCTTCTTCGCTACTATGTTCTCGGTAACGCATCATTCCCATCGTTCTTTACTTAAATTTAGCTGTACATCGGCAATGATCTAAAGGAGATTATTATTATTATTATTATTATTTTGTTTTTGACCGTCATGTCTCAGATGGAAAAATCAAATGCTTACCGGAAAGGGTCTGGTTCTGGAAAGAAATGGGATGGTGGCCCAGGAGGGCCTGGAAGTGGACCATATGGTGGTGGGCCACGTGGTCCACCCCGAGGCTTAGATAATGTTCGCGGAATTGACCATAGTAAGTTTGTTTGCTTTTTATTCTATATATTTTATGGATGTTCAAGTGGTTGTTTAT
Source organism: Manihot esculenta (assembly GCF_001659605.2). NCBI lineage: Eukaryota > Viridiplantae > Streptophyta > Magnoliopsida > Malpighiales > Euphorbiaceae > Manihot > Manihot esculenta. The sequence continues at coordinate 12,574,138 of NC_035162.2, read as the reverse complement.
TCAGGTTTCTTAATGAAATTTTTTCTGAAATGTTAGGTTCACTCCCTGCCTGTGGTTCCTGCTGCGGTTAATTGCTGAGGCATTTTTGTGGTGCTTTTTTCTACTGCTTTTGGTTTTAGATGTAATGTAATAGAAGTTCAGTATTTAACATATCTTTATAGTGAGTTGTCATAACATATACTTGTCAATGAATTGAATCGAGATCTTTTGCAAGTTCTAAAGGCATATCTTCTGAATGTATAGGTGCCTTGGCTGCTAGATAAACAACTTTGTGCAAATAATGTGACATTATGCTCATCTGCATGGAAGGCAATAATGCTTCTATATTCAGTGAATGAGTTCCCTTGAGAAAAAAAGGGTAAAGAGTACAGATTTGTTAAGAGATAAATTTAGGAGACTAAAATAAATGATAGCGTAAATTATATATTATAAACTAAGTTAATTCTTATAGAAGATATAAAAATATATATACATGTATATATATTTTGTAGAAGTTTAGGAGGTTAGAACTCTCTTGAAATAAATTTAACATATACATAATTTTTTTCTAAAAGTTTAGGAGGTTAGGACTCTCTTAGTCCCTCACTTCAATCACTGTACTTCAATTTTCAAATGATGAGAGTTAAGGGTAAAAACACTATCAAAAAACTAAAATAAAAGCAGAAAATATTTTATGCTAAGAGACTTCTACATATCCAAATAGACAAGCTCATACAGAGTATAAAATAAAAACTAATTTTATCTCATTATTTTTCTTCTTCCCCTACAAACTATTCAGACAGAATGTAAGCCTATAAGTTTTCATCAATACTGAAATTATAATTTTTTTAGCAAGTATTTGAGTAGGAGATTAAACCTGACGGCCACCTGGTTTGGTTTAGTTTAGTTTAATGACTGAAAGTATATGCAACTTAAATTGAGATTCAAGTTAGAGTCCTATTGTTTCATCTCCTATTTAAAAATATCGCCCACCCAAAAAAAATAAAAATACCTTGCTAATAATTTTTTCCATGATGAATTCTTGTAAATTAATTTTATCTATTATTAAATTCATTATTTAAAAATTTTGATGATGAAATTTATAAATGGGTGAATAATATAAATGAAAAAACTTTCTTTTTTTTTATAACAATATTTATAAAAAAATATTATAAAAACAATATTTATAAAATTAAAATTTTTAGAAGTAAAAATGACCATTTGTTTATGTATTAAAAATTAATTCTTAAAAAAAAAAAAAGTAAAATGAAAGGTCTATTGTATCACAAGCATCAATTCAAAGTGACCCACCAGTGCCGACAACTGTATAGTCATCATAATCATTAATGCCATTATGAGTGGGTTGTTGCAAAATGTAACCGTTAAGAGGTCAATGATGTACTGCCTTTTGAATTTTTTTTATTATTTTTTTTCTAAGAGTGTCATTATATTTATTATAATTTATCAAATAAAAGCGTGATTTTTAATTTTTTTTTAATGAAAAAATTAAGAAAAACAATAAATATTAGCTTTTCGACCATTTATACAAGTGGGAATGAATATATTTACAATATTTTTACAATAACAAAATACTTTCTATATTTTTATATGTAATCAATAGTTAAAAACTTAATACTCATGAGTATATAATTTTTTTAAACTCTTTTTTTTTTTTTTCAATTGGTATTTTGAGAGTATAAAAATATCTCTTTCTTCATCTACTGCCTTCAACCAGCTCAGAACTTCATGCATTCCTGTTGTTTCGGCCCAAACTGAACTCTCCATTAAACCACAATTAGTCATACTTCCTCCAAGAAAGCACCCCATATGATCCCTTAAAATCCAGCCAACTCCCGCAATACCTAAACTTATTGAAATTCGCATCCGCATTTAACTTCACCATATTAAATTTAAGTAGACTCCATGTGGCTGCCGACATTGTCATAATCGACTGCAACTTCAGAGCTCTCCTTGTCGCTTCCACTCTCCATTCCATAACTAATTGATTTGCTGTTATTGATATAGCATCTGGAGTTCTTCCTTTCTGGTTCCAAACTAAATCATTACGATACCTCCACAACTCCCACAGAACTGCTGTACATTCCTCCAACCATTTCATCAACTCCTCTTATAACTACACCAATGCCATGCTTCTCTAGTAAAAGACCATTCAACTAAAATATGAAATGTCGTATCAATACGCTGATCATTAAATATATGAGTTTTACCAAAACCTATAAATTAGTTCTTATTCAAAATTTGTATAATAGTTAACTCTTTAAATTTTAAATTCATTAATATTTCAAAAAGAAAATCAAATTTATTAAATTAATTAGTCCATTATTTATTAAAATTATTTACTTTATAAAAAAAAATCAAATTGAAATTGAATCAATCTGATGAATTCAAATCATCTAATTTCCCATATGTTCCGATTATAGCTCATAATTTAGAAAATAATAATTTAAATTGAACTAAAAAAACTAATTAAATTCCACATCATACTAACTATAATCAACAAATAAATAAAAATAAACACTATAATCAATAAATAAGTTTCAAACTCTATCTCATCATTCAATCAGATATTATAATTACCTAATCACATATAAGAAGAAATTAATATAAAAAAATAATAAAAATTATAATTTTAACTATTTTTATAATTTAAACTCTAAATAATGGAAAATAACTTCACATAAAATTAAATTAAAATCTAAATAAAATCTATTAAAATCCTCTAAATAACATAATAATAAAAATTATATAAAATAAAAAAATATCAATATCATATTTCTTTAAATCAACGACTTATTTGAAAATTAATATATCTCCACTATTTATCTTTTAGTTATCATTTATATTTTAATTTTTATCTATAAAAAATAAAATAAATAAATAAAATAATATTATTTTTAATATTTTTAAAATGAATAGTTTATAAATTCATCCGATTCGCGTAAATTCAATCTCAAAACGGATCGAGTAAAAAAATTTATTTTAAAAGTGAATTTCAAATCACTTATACAAATTCGAAACGTGTGATTTCGAATTGTTCGTGGACTCGAACCAATTTTAACAGTACTGATGATAATTGACTTCTTAATCTAAATTTTCAGTTAACCGATTGGTCCGAAATTTAACCAGTCCGGTTTGGACAGTACGGTGGCCACGTCTATATACTCCCCACAGCATGCCTAGTTTTGGACTTATGCACGCTTTTGGTGAGCTATTTAAAATGGTAATGGCAAGGACACGAATTACAGATAGACGCTTGGGAGATGTTGGCACAAATGGGCAGAAATTCATGGATCCTGCTCAAGAGTGAAAAAGGGGTTGAAGTTTGATTAATGGTGAATTAGTTTTATTTTTATACAATTACCAATTTGTTTAATAGATTTGAAATTTAAGAGCTTATTTACTATATAAATTTTATATAAACACTAACTTGTGGGTTTTTGATAAAATTCAAAGAATTAATTGATTTTGTATGAATAATATATAGAATTAATAATAAATAATTGTATATGGAAGTGTGTTTACCCTCACTTCCTTAATAGGGATTTTATCAATTGGATGCAAGTGGAATGAATCATTATTCATCAATAATAGACTATTGATCAGATAGTTTAATACACCTTTGATAATTATAAAATAGTGCCTAACTTATTACTAAAAAATTCATTCACTCTCATATCTTGAGATTTAAAAAATAGAGTTTACAGTATTGGTGTAAATTTGATCGGAAAAAAAGATTTTCTTTCTTTTTATTCTTTTTTCTTTTATTTATTAGTGACGTCTAACCGTTTCGCTGTTACAGTGCTATCTGTCTCTGTCGTTCAGATCCGTACGTACGGATGTGTCAGGGTCTATCTCCACGCCAGACGACCATTTAATTGTCTCGGCACACATGCAAGTAGGGCTATGAGATGACTGGACATTTTTCCCTACCTCTTATCACGTTACCGGACTAAGCTTCCTCCAGATAGACCCGCGCCTTGCCCAGCCTGTTTCACATTATCGGACTGGAATATGTGGCTTAAGGCTGATTTGCTTGAGTAAGCCTGATGAGCCTTGGGTCTGCACTCTTCCTTAGGGCCTAATCTTTCCGGAAGCCCGGCGGTCATCAGCACGGAAGGAAAAGATGTTTTTGATAAGATTCATCATAAAATCAACATCAAGCTTCATGTCCTCAACATCTCATGTATTAATTGCTAGCAATGCATGCAATTTGCTTTAACTTGCCTCTGCTCGTGACAGATTACTTTCTTTACTTTTCTTCTTTTCTTTTCCTTTCCAAGGAAAAAAATTATATCCCAACTGTGACTACAATTGATATGGAAGCCATGTTTAATTATAGTCACAGTTTGATGGGCTAAGCATGAAACGGTTTGGATTCAAAATCTAAGAGAAATCGATTTAATTAGCCGATACTTATTCGTTGGATTGGGATTAATTTGTGAGGATTTTGAACTAGGATCTGTATATCTGCAACCCTGATGGCGGAATGAATAGGGAAATTTAATGAGCATAGCTTTTTCTTGTTTAGAGAAGTGATGATTTCGAAATGGACAAATTCAGCTCTGTTTAATTTATCTCTATTCTTTGTTCAATACGATTCCTACTCTGAAAGAGTTGGATATTTAATTTTTCACGTTGGATTTGGTTGGAAACCGAAACTGATGGGGTTAGGTATGGTTTAATTTATTTAAAATTTTAACTCTGACCAATCCCATCGCTAACTTGCTGCAAGCCCATGCCCATATAATATTTCATGTGATGTTCGGATTTGCTTTCCAAATATAAATGGCTTCGTTTTAAATGAATCATATTAGAAAACTGAAGAACAAAAAAAAAAAAGAAAAAACTGATTTTGACAAATCGTAAAGAATCGTGGAATTATAAATTTCACAAGAGCATCTAATAAGGATGCTGCGGTAAAAAGACAGATCTCAGATTAAATATTTATTTCAAATTTATGTATTTTGATTAATTTAAATATCTAAATTATTTAATTTAGCAATAATTGAGCTCGTTTTGGCAGAGCTCAATGTAAATGCAATAATCCAAAAAGTCTTCCAGTCTATATATATCAACAAGAAGTGGCTGCTAGAAAAGCTTATCAGAGAGGATGGAGATTGAGAGAGTGCAAGACATTGCCTGTCTTTCAAAAGACACCATCCCAGAAGTGTTCATTAGATCAGAGAACGAGCAACCAATAATAACCACCGTTCATGGCGTAAACCTTGAGGTGCCAGTCATTGACATGAGCGAACTAGATGAACAAAAGCTTACCCATTTGATAGTCGATGCTAGCCAAAAATGGGGAATGTTCCAAATAATCAACCACGGCATCCCTGATGAGATTATGAACCAGTTTAAAAGTGTGGGTAAGGAGTTTTTTGAGCTTCCACAGGAAGAAAAAGAAGTTTATGCAAAAACACCGGGAACCAACTCTGTAGAGGGCTATGGAACATCTCTTCAGAAAGAAATTCAGGGCAAGAAAGGCTGGGTTGATCATTTGTTCCACAAAATATGGCCGCCTTCTGTTATTAACTACAAGTTTTGGCCTAAAAATCCACCTTCTTACAGGTTTGAGACATTTTTTTTTTTAATATTCATGGTCGTCCTTTTGTTGTTTCCGACACTGTTTGGTGTTTTTGTCTTGGCAGGAAGGCCAATGAAGAGTACGCAAAGAGCTTACATGGAGTGGTAGATAAACTATTCAAGAGCTTGTCAGTAGGGCTAGGACTTGAAGAGACTGAACTGAAGGAAGCTGCCGGTGGGAATGAGTTGGTTTACCTTCTTAAAATAAACTATTATCCACCGTGCCCACGGCCAGATCTGGCGCTTGGGGTGGTGGCTCACACTGACATGTCGTGCATCACCATTCTTGTGCCCAATGATGTTCAAGGTCTTCAGGCTTCTAGAGATGGTCACTGGTACGATGTCAAGTACATCCCTAATGCGCTAGTCATCCATATCGGTGACCAGATTGAGGTAACTCTGTCGTTCTCTCCAAAAAACAAAAAGTGAATTTTTAAATATTTTGTCCTTTTGCATTGCGAGACTAATAATCAGGTTGTGAAATTTTAACTTAACAAATAATATTGATGGATTTGGGCTTTGGCAGATATTGAGCAACGGAAAGTACAAGGCTGTGCTTCACAGGACAACGGTGAACAAAGACAAAACAAGAATGTCATGGCCAGTGTTCTTGGAGCCTCCGACGGAGTTCACGGTGGGGCCTCACCCCAAGCTCGTCGACGAAGAAAATCCGGCCAAATACAAGACCAAAAAGTATGGAGATTACTGTTATTGTAAGCTCAACAAGGTTCCCCAGTAGTGGTAGTTGTGTGCTGAGATGAGTGGTGGAAGAATGTGAGAGTGAAATAAACTTAAGGAGGCTTATTGAGATTATCTAGTAATGATAAGTTGTATTAATTCTCTGTCATTTGATTATTGAAAAATAAATTAAAATAGATTAAGCAGCAATAATTTTTTTTTTTTGTAAACAGGAGTTGGGAGTCGAACCTCATACTCTCAGATCTATTAGGATGCACTTTCCACCAGGCTAAGTCTCGGAGTGCTAAGCAGCAATAATTTTATTTTTTTTAAATTTTTTTCTCTCATATAAACATATAAATTAAATATTTTATTTTCTAATTTATTTTTAAATAACAGAAATATTTTAAAAATATTAATTAAATTCATCATATTTATATTGATGATCGCTGGATTTTCCTACTCCCAATCTTGGGTTTAGATTACGGCCACGCCCTATGAAAGGAAGGTCCGCACGCCCTCTCAAGTAAAATAGGCCCGGATCATTAGACCCCTGAGGCCGGACTCCACCAAATTCTTCCCCATCGAGATCGGCCCAGCCCGTATAACCTCCCCACGGATTTCTTCTCCTCCTGGGTTCAGCGTCCAGCCCAGCTCTCGGTGCAACCCAGAATCCAGAATGAGACTCGTCGTACAGCCTGACAGATCCGCTCAAGTGTATGCACGGGGGAGAATCAGAGGCCGTTACGCATGGAGCAGGCGCCTGATATCCTCGTACGCCCATATCTGTATGGCAGAGACGCGTGGTCCAATTATGGGAGAGCCGTTATACGTCACCAGCCAGCAGGAAAAAAAGGATAAAAAGGATACCCTTTAAAGAGATAGGCCAAGTTTTATTCTTCAATACATAAACTCTTGTAAAATCCTATTCTATTGGATCTCAGATCATCATATATAAATATTTTAATGAAGGGTAATAAAATTTTTATTTTTTACTTTTATTTTTATTAAAAATTAATATACTTGCTTCTCTTTTAATTTATATCTACAAATTTTAAATGAAAAGAAGGATGATAAAAAATTTTAAAATTGTATTAACCGAATAAGTTTAATTTTTTTATCTGTTTATTTATTATCAATGAGGAGCTCTCCCTCTCGTATGGATTAGGTTTATCGTACGGCTATCGGTTTGTCCACGTCCTTCGTTTGACAGTCACAAGTCTCACCAACTTCCACGCACCGTTATTTTATCCTTTTTTAGCTGAACCTATTAAAATTTCTCTCCCTTTCCTTTCTGTTTTCTTTCCTTTCCTTTCCTTTCCATCTTCATTTATTACAGTAGGCGACGGATCATTAATTACCATTAATTATGTATCAGCAGTTGCTTTCTTTAATTACTGTTTTTTTCCCCAACATTTGACCGTGATTGGATGGGGCTTTTTATCAAACTGGATGTTGAAGAAATTTTTTTTTTTTTATCAAAGTGAATTTGTCTATTTCATCAAAATGCTGCTTTTTTTACATGTTTTTTTAATAATTTTTTATTTTAAATTTATTGTTTTTTATATTATAATAATATATAAATTGATTATTATAATTTTATTTTATTTTTAATTTTTTTAATATTTAATGCATTTTAGTATTTTTAAAATAAATATAATTAAAAAATTAATGAAAATTTATTGTTTAATATATATATATAAAATTAAAGTGGATAAAAATTACATAATAAAAAATAATTATTTTTTTTTAAGTCAGCCCGTCAACGGTCATACAAGCGAAATGTTCATTAAAATAATTTTAAGGCAAGACAAATTCTGAATCAAATTTATGATTGGCAGTCAAATGCACTTTGAGTAATTGAACTAATTTTGAACAATAAAATTAAATTAATAGTCCGTTTTAATTTAATTTTTTCTGCATAAGGTTATAATTTTGAAAATAATAATTGTTGTTAGCTCCTAATAAAATTATATTTTTTCAATTATATAAGTTTTGAGACTCAATTATCTGATTCATTTGAATAGGTTGTGGACATTCATAAATAGGAATACCCCAGGATGCAGAGCATTCACCACTTTAAAAAATATTATTTTTTATTCTATAATTTTTTTTAATTTCAAAATTATTATATACTTTTTTTATATATACTACTCTTTTCATTTTATAATTTTTATTTATTTTTTTATTATTTTAAAATTATTATTTATTTTTCTTTTTAAACTATAATAACACATAAATTCACTATTATAATTTTATTTTACTTTATTTTATTTTAAAAAAATCTTTCAAAATATCTCTTAATATTTAATAAAATTTAATAAATTTAAAATAAATATAATTAAAAAATTATATTTTTTAATATATATAAAAAAGATAAGTAGATAAAAGTTACGATACAGAATAATATATGATGACCGCCGGATCACAGCCACCCAAGAGAAGGTCAGCTTCAAAAAAACGAATTAAGCCCAGAGCTCTCAAAGTCCACCCCGGCAGACCGGTCCAACGCCTCTTGTCCTGACCCAAACATGCGAAGCAGGCTGGATTACTCCCTACCCCAGATCCAGTAGGAAGAAACTCAGCCCGATGACGTGACATAAGGAAAGACAACAGATCTAGTCACTTCGCAGCCCTGCCCGCATGCGCACCGGAGGAAATTAAATGGCCGTCTGACGTGGAGAGAGGCTCTGGCACATCCGTACATATGAATCTAAACGGCAGGGATGGGTGGCATTATAGTAGAGAGGCCATTAGGCATCACTAGCAAACAAAGGGAAGGGAATAAAAGGGGAGAAGCTTCTTTCTCTCCATTCAAGCTTACTCAATCACTGTAAACTTTATTCTCTGGATCACAGAACATCAATTGACGCCGTCTGTGGAAACGAAGGAGATCTTCTCGTCACCGGAGTTCCTTTCCTGCAACAACCCACTGAAATCCACAATGGCAAACCACAATGAAAATCACACTGTTAACACTCCAAATGACCTGAGCTCTGCCCAAGAAGGGCAGCAGTTCTCTTTCTCCAACCCTACAACTCCGACCAACCAATCACCAATGTTGCTTAACCCTTTGCCCAGCTTGGCAGGGAACACCCCCCGAAACACTATTTCCAACCAAAAACTCCAAACTATAGCCCTCCAACTATAAAATACTGCCCATTAGCTGGGACAAGTGATGCAACAAAGGGGTCTCAATACCTCATTAAATGTATTTCCCGTAGTAGAGGGAACCCCTACCATAGAACCCCAACCCACCTTTAACCACCCAATCCCTCAGCAAAGCAGCTATAGAATTGGAGCAAGGAGCAGAGGAGTTGATAGGGAGGAGGAGCCAATGGCTAGAGCTCACGGCAGAAGAGTGAGAGAGTTCATCAAGAATGACAAGGCATAAAGCTATTTTGCGGAAACTGCCAGGAGGACGGAGAGTGAAGAGTGGAAGAAAGGGTATCGCCTGGAGAAGAGACCTAGACCTGTGTAATACCCGGCTAGACTCCGGTATCGGAATTCCTACCGTCCGGTGGAATCTCGGATGTCGGAGGCCTCTAGGAGGGTAAAATCATGTTTTCATAAAATGTTTTAATATGTTTTATGTTTTAATCAAGAAAGAAAATGAGTTTTTGCATGAAATAACCTTGGAGGAAAAACTCAGGTTCGGCCGCCGAACCTCAAGTTCGGCCGCCGAACATGCAGGCATTTCGGGTGTGCCTTAGGCCCCCGAAAGCATAAGTGAGGGAAACCAGGTTCGGCCGCCGAACCTTATGTTCGGCCGCCGAACATGGCATGCATGCGGAGGCACGTTCGGCTCCCGAATGTGGCCTGGCCAGCCACCTATAAAGGGGTCCCTTAGCCGAAAACGGACGAGTTTTTCTCTCCATTTTCGGCCAAGGTGAGCTCTCCGCCGTCCCTCACCGATCTTGAGTTTCTTCCTTCAAATCTTTCACGATTTTCACTAGTTTTCACTTTGTTTTGAAGATTTTCAAGTATAAAGCAAGTTTTGGAGCTTTGAGGTTCAAGAAACCCAATCTCTCCCATCTCCGAGCTAGGGTCGTTTCCCTCTCGATCTACAAGAGGTAAGGGCCGATCTTGAGCTCACTATATATTTTAAACAAGTTTTATACAAGAGTATGGAGTAGAAATGCCTGTTTAGGTTGTTTTGAGTTTATGGGTTTAATGTGTGTTTTTGAGCAATGTGGGTATGTTTGATGTGTTGTAGTTGGGGTTTAGGCTAGTTTGGGACCCCTATGAACTTGTATGCTTGATTGTGTATGATTGGGAGTGTTGTAGAATAGGTTTATGCATGTTTGAAAGGTTTGGGAGGCGTTTGTGCATGTTGGAGCTGAGTTTCTGCCACTTTGGAGAAACTCAGGTTCGGCCGCTGAAGGAACTTTCGGCTGCCGAATGAACTTTCGGCCGCCGAACCCGCTTGTGGAAGCAGCCTTCGGCTGCCGAAGCCTGCCCCCGAAAGAGGACTTTCGTCTCTGGAGGGTAGTTTCGGCCGCCGAAAGTGCCGTCGAACATGCATGAGTTTCGTCTCTGTCTGGGAGTTTCGGCCGCCGAAGGTGCCGCCGAACCTGCCTGACTTTCGGCTCTGGAGGGACTTTCGGCCGCCGAACCTGCCGCCGAAAGTGCCCTGTCCAGCCCTTCTTTGCATGTTTTTCTATGATTGTTTCATGATGTTCTAGGGGATTTTTGGGGAGTAGTTTAGAGTTATGTTCTAGTATGTTTGGTCCCTCATTTGAGTCCATCTGTGTAGGTTCGGACCCGAGGAACCGAGGACCCCAGCAGTGAGTCAGCTGCTTCAGTCTTTGTCAGAGCTAGCTGAGGTGAGTAGAATAAACTCTTATCTTTTAAATAAATGAAAATCTTAGCATGAATCATGCATCACGGATGCCATGTGATATTTTAGGTTGTTAGCATTAGAAATCACGAATATGTTACATTGTATAATATGTTGTTGATGTGGATGAATGTTGAATGATCCTTTAGCCGCACTACGTTATGATATGATGCGGAAAGACCAGATGTGGCCTGCACTACGCCCCTGGCATTATGTAAGAGAAAGACCGGAAGTGGCCTGCACTACGCCCTTGGCATGATTGGATATGTTATGATATGTTATGTATAAGAGAAAGACCAGATGTGGCCTGCACTACGCCCCTGGCACTACGCCCCTGGCACTATTGGATTCAGTAGTGGGCTATTGGTGACAAGTTCATCATTGATGTGAATTGTTTGTGATATGTTGCATTTCATGAAAGCATGAAAAATAAATTGAATATTATATTATTCTGCTCACTGGGCTCTAGTAGCTCACCCCTTTCCCCCTTATCCCTCAGGTTTGCAGGTACAGGGTAGACCAGGAGGTCGGCAGGAGTAAAGTCTGATTTCATGTAATAGTTAGAAATTTGTGGACATGATGAAATTGTAATGTAATGTCTTATGTAGTCATGATATGTAATAATGATATTGAGGATTTGAGGTTGTGCTTGACCCTATATGTATGGTTATCCCTTTGGATACATGATCTAAAGAATGTTTTTATGATGTTTATGTTCAACCAAGCTAATGTATGCATGTTGGGTTACCCCATTGGAGCATTTGATGAGAGCTCCAGTGTGTGGGTTATGTTATGTTATGAGTATATACAGGTTGAGCTTGGTTTATGGAAAGAAAAAGTTCACAGGTTTTTGAGTATGTATGATCATGTATGGGATTTGGCAGGTTTACAGGTTATATGTCAGGCTTGCTACGGGTCCCGGCAGCCTTAAGCCGATCTGGATCCTAGCGTCGGTAGCGGTCCGATTTTCGGGTCGTTACAACCTGGAGGAAGAGTGAGACCGGCTGCGGTTGGAGGCCTTAGAAGCTCCCGAGTGAGAACCCTTAGAGCCTGACGCCAGAGCGCGAGAAGAAGCCGTGGTAGGAGGAATGACCCGACCAGTTGACTGGGGTAGATAATCTTGGCGACCTCCTGAGTCGCATTAGCCACTAACATGCTAGCTCGGAAGGCGTCCAGAGCAGTCCTCATGCTCTCCCGAGATAAGACAAAATTCTTTGGTGACTTGATCTTATCCATGGGGAGTTCGGAAGCTGCAAAAAATAAAAATCAAACGAGTTAGAAGTATGTCCAATAGAAGATGAAAATAAGGGAGAACAATACATTAACAAAGCAAATACCGGCGTCCTTGCAGTCCTGAAAACTGGACACAAACATGTACTTCTCAACATCATATTTTCACTTAACAGAAGTCAGTCTGAGAAGGCCGGCCTGCTCAGAGAGGGTCAGTTGAGGAAAGTCATTGCAGCCTGGGGGCACATCCCTCCAAGGGAGATCTACTTGCTAGGATAATCTGGGACCCCTTTTCAGCTCTACCATGGCTAACCCCTCTGCCTAGCCTTTGATGGAATCTTTGTGCCTCGAGAAGATAGACAACCCTCCTCGAATGGCAAAATAGTAAAAACACTGGCTAGCACGGACCAGAAGAAAAAAGGTAAAAAACAGACGAGCTATAGGGGTGAAACCCAGCTTAGACAGACAGACTCAAAGGAGCACATGAAGAGAATCGAATTGGGAGCGAGCATACGAGGAGTTGTACTGAAATACTAAAAGACCTTAACAAATAACGGGGAGAAAGGGAAGGTTAAGCCAAACTTGCGTTTTTTGACAAAAAAGACTAGGCTAGGTCCCTCTGAGGGTTAATAAGACCAGAGGGAGGAGGATCGGGAAGAGCAATCCTCTCGTTGCGGTAAGGAGCCCTAATTCGAAATAGAGGGGTATCTAAATACTCCCGAAAAAAAAGGGTCGCAAGAGAATAAGGGGTAACATTGGACTCTAGGTTCATGATATCAAGAAGTTTGGGACTGTCCATTGCAGTATGAGAAACGTACCTTAAGGATGATTTCACAGGAAGACTGGAGAAAGGAGCACACAGAGAGCAGAAAGAGAAGAAAGATTTGGCAGAGATTTAAAAATTCGAATTTGGAAATAACACAGGCGAGGAAGAGACATTTTAAGAAGAGCTGCTCTTGGGCTGCATGGTCATTATGAGGTCCTAGGGATTTACCCCCTCATCAATCATGCAATAACTGCTGAGGAGGTAAAGGGGCAATTGATGACCGTCGGGCCACAACCACCTAGGAAAAGGCAAGGCCCAAAGAAACGAATCAAGACCAGAGCTCCCAAAGTCCACCCGGCAGACCGGTCCAATGCTTCCTACCCTGACCTAAACATGCGGAGCAAGCCGAGTCACTCCTTAGCCCAGGTCCAGTAGGAAGAAGTTCAACCCGGTGACGTGACATAAGGAATGACAACAGGCCCAGTCACTTCGCAACTCTGCCCGCATGAGCGCCGGAGGGAATTAAATGGCCGCCTGGCGTGGAGAGAGGTTCTGGCACATCCGTACATGCGGATCTGAACGGCAGGGATGAGTGGCCTTGTAGTAGAGAGGCCGTCAAGTGTCACTAGCAGATAAAGGGAAGGGAATAAAAGGGGAGAATCTTCTTCCTCTCAATTCAAGCTTACTCAATCAGTGTAAACTCTATCATCTAGATCACAAAACATCAATATATAAATTGATTATTTTAATCGTATTTAATTTTATATTATTTATAAAATAATTTTCATTAAATATTATTTTTCTAAGTGAATATTGATGTATCTAAAAATAAAATTGAACTGCGGCTAATAAATTTGTAAAAAAAAAATATATTAGATAGTTGGTGCATATAACTAGCAATTTTAAAATTCAAATTAATAATATAATAAAATAGATGAATGTAATAAATTATTTCGAGTTTATAATGGATGGATAAGAATGCATATCTTGATTTTTGTATATATTTATTTTTATATCATAAAAAAATAAAATTAATTATCGAATTTTTTAAAAATTTATTTGATATCGACTAATAAATAAGAAATTTCATATTTGTAGATATAGTAAGAATCTGCTAAATTATATTTAATAACGGTAACTTTCCACAAATATTTCATCTATTTATAACATTTGACATATGAAATTTATTAAATCGTTGTTACGTAATCCTATTTTATAATAATAACTCATAATTTACTTTTGATAATTATTATATCACATTAAATATTTAAGATATCTCTCAATGAAAATTGAGAAATTAAACTAAACTTAATGTTTTAAATTGAGAAATTAAATGAAAGTTTTAGCATGATTCACGCATCATGAATGCCATGAGATGTATTAGGGTGTTGCATTAGAATTCACGAATATGTTGTATTGCATAATATGTTGTTGATGTGGATGAATGTTGAATGATCCATTAGCCCTCATATGTTATGACATGATGATATGATATGGAAGACCAGGTGTGGCCTGCACTACGCCCCTGGCACTATGTAAGAGAAAGACCGGGTGTGGCCTGCACTACGCCTCCGGCGCAATTGGTTATGTATGATATGTTATGTATAAGAGAAAGACCAGGTGTGGCCTGCACTACGCCCCTGGCATGATTGGAATATGTAGAGGGCTAAATGGTGACAAGTTCATCCTTGATGTGATTTGTTTGTGTTGTGACGCATTCCATGTTATCATATGTTTTAAATACTATGTTTTATTATTCTGCTCACTGGGCTCTAGAAGCTCACCCCTCTCCCTTAACCCCCAGGTTTGCAGGTACAGGGTAGACCAGGAGGTCAGCAGGAGTAGAGTTATGTTATTGTAATAGCTAGATGTGGACATGGATAATATGTAATGTAAAAGTATGATATAGTAATGTTATGTAATGGTGCTTATGAAAGTTTAGAGTTGTGCTTGACCATAGTATTATGTTAATCCCTTTCTAATACATGATCTTAATGTTTAATGATGATTATTGTAAACCAAACTTAATTTATGTTATGTCACCCCCTTGGAGCGTTGATGAGGATTCCAAGGTGGGGTTAATGATTATGTTTATGTTTAGTGCATGCACAGGTTGAGTTTGGTGATTGAATGGAAAGAAAAGTTCAAATTGTCATGTATGTTGTTGATCATGTATGGGATTAAACAGGTTCACAGGATGAATGTTTGGCTTGCTACGGGTCCCGGCGGCCTTAAGCCGATCTGGATCCTAGCGCCGGTAGCGGTCCGATTTTTGGGTCGTTACATGGAGCTAGCCGAGTCACTCCCTAGCCCAGGTCCAATAGGAAGAAGCTCAGCCCGGTGACGTGACATAATGAATGACAAAGGCCCAGTCACTTCGCAGCCCTGCCCACATGTGTGCCGGAGGAAATTAAATGGCTGCCTGGCATGAAGAGGGGTTCTGGCACATCCGTACATACGGATCTGAATGGCAAGGACGAGTGGCATTGTAACAGAGAGGCCGTTACGCGTCACTAGTAGATAAATGGAAGGGAATAAAAGAGGAGAAGTTTTTTTCTCTCCATTCAAGCTTACTCAATCACTATAAACTCTATCATTTGGATCACAAAACATCAATATATAAATTGACTATTTTAATCGTATTTAATTTTATATTATTTATAAAATAATTTTCATTAAATATTATTTTTCTAAGTGAATATTGATGTATCTAAAAATAAAATTGAACTGCGGCTAATAAATTTGTAAAAAAATATATATTAGATAGTTGGTGCATATAAGTAGCAATTTTAAAATTCAAATTAATAATATAATAAAATAAATGAATGTAATAAATTATTTTGAGTTTATAATGGATGGGTAAGAATGCATATCTTGATTTTTGTATATATTTATTTTTATATTATAAAAAAATAAAATTAATTATCAAATTTTTTAAAAATTTATCTGATATCGACTAATGAATAAGAAATTTCATACTTGTAGATATAGTAAGAATCTGCTAAATTATATTTAATAACGGTAACTTTTCACAAACATTTCATCTATTTATAACATTTGACATATGAAATTTATTAAATCGTTACTACATAATCCTATTTTATAATAATAACTCATAATTTACTTTTGATAATTATTATATCACATTAAATATTTAAGATATCTCTCAATGAAAATTTATATTTTTAAAACATATAATTAAAATATTAATAAAAAATATTTTTTTAATATGTATAAAAACATAAGATATATAAAAATTATAATTAAGTGAGTATATTATTATTAATAATTATATTATATAAAATTTTAAAAATATTATTAAATAAATTTTATCATATTAACAATAATAATTAATAAAAATATATAATATTATATTTTATTATATATGTAATTTTTTAAAATAAAGCATTTGTCCTTGCCTTTGCCTTAAGTTTATGTTAATCTTCAATTTTATTATTATTATTTTTTCTTGAAAAAAAAGAAATTGGCGTTGTTCTGACAAATTCACCTTTGTTTGGTAAAATGTTCTCTTGCCACTCTTGATTTTTTTTTTTTTTTTCTCTAACCCTTATTTGATAAAAATATCAGGACAAATTAAAGAACTTCGATGGGAAACAAAAACAATGAGATAAGCTCAGGTCTAAGACTAGGGGCATTTTAGGAAAGATGCTTAAATATATATAGGGTAAAGTATTTTTAATCACTAAATTATATTAAAATTGACACATAACTGTACAATTTAATTATTTTGATTTTATTAAACTGAAAATTTAATTTTAAAAATAATCTAAAATTTTAAATATATATTATAATGCTTTGGAAAGTGAATTTTTTTTAAATAGTCCAATTGAATTAAACAATTTTTTAAAATATTGGTCTTCACAAAAAATTATTTGGTGCACGTGGCTGAATTAGTTTCTCTCTCCCTCGCAGGTGAGTTAGGTTTCTCTTGCGGTCTTTTGGTTGTCCACGTGGCCATTGGAAAGGCGTTCACATCCGTCGATCTGCCATTCACAAATCTTACCAACCACCGTCATGGTTTGTTTGCCACTCGCATTTTTTTTCTGTTTTTTTTTTTTTTTTTCTTAACCACTCGCTCCTGTAAGTACGAACATATGTGGAAGATAATAAATTAAAATATAATTTCAAAGTAAGAGAAAAACATTAAACCCTTTTTGACTATTCCATGTACACATTATTTTTTAACAATCACATATGTAATAGTCGATGATAATTAATTATTGCATTCCAAATCACAATCAAATTAAAAATTCCTTGAAGCAAATCGCACCAAACAGCCTTAGAATGACCTCTCCGTGTTTCCACCTTCATGTCTTTTTCGCCCATTTATTAGAGTGCGCCCCTCAATCAATCCAATCTTTGACAGTAGTTCTATTGATGACAACCACTTTAGAGGGAGAAAAACAACGAGATAAGATTACGTAAAATAATGTTCTGAATTTAATTCAATTTACAAAATTCACTTTTGCCTATTAAATATTATACTCTATTCGTTCTATAATTTAATTTATATATTATTATAGTGTAAAAAAATAAATTATTAAAACAACTAAAAATAATATATAAGGATGAGAGTATTACTCTTTGATTGTCATGCAAAACTTGCATTTAAAGTTGAAATTGGACAAAATTTTACACATCATGCGCATCTTGACCCATCAACTAACCAAGGCCCATACAGAATCCACCCACTTAAAAGCTCATAAAAATCCCAGATCCAAGAGAATTTTGGAGATAGTAGTAGATTTTATATTTCTTAATGATTAAAATATTCCTCTAAATGGTCAATATTTTATTTTTTAATTAAAAATTATTTTTATTTATTATTTTAATAATAAAAAATTGAGAAATTACTATTTTAATTTTTAAAAATGGGTGACTCTGTGAGTTGTATCCATTATTTTTTTGTTTATTAACATTATAAAATAATTTTAATTTTTAAAATATAAAAATTAATATTTTATAGTATAAAAATAAAAAAAATCAATTTAGACAGATTTCAACTATAATATGTAAATATAAATTAATTTTTAATTTTAATTAAATATAAAAAATTTTATACTTATACAAATCAATTTATATGGACTTTTAAGTATAAAATTAATTTTTATTTAAGTATAACATTAATCTTTAATTTTTATACTTACAGGAATATAGAAATTAATTTTTAAGAAAAAGTAAATTTATTAATTATTAACTTTTATAATTACAGAATATTTATTTTATATTTTAAAAATTAAAATTATTTACTATAATAACAAATAAGAAAAATAATGAATAAAACATATAAGTCAACTGATTTTTTAAAAATCAATAATAATTTTTTAATTTTTTATTATTAAAATAATAAATAAAATAATTTTTTATTAAAAAAATATTGATCAGGTCTTTAAAAAATGTAAAACCTGTAATCAATCCTCTATTAACATCAATTTGTATCGTTTATTTATAACAATAGAATTACTAATGCTATTGAGAAGCCATAAGCATTTTCATTAGTGGTTTGTGTTGCCTTCATATTTGACCTGCTGTGATTGTAGCAAAACTGTTCAGATATTTTATTTAGCTGAGTTAAAATTTTAATTCAAATACCAACTTTTTTAAAATGGGAGATTTAAATATAATCCAGCACGATATTTTTATTATAAAAAACTCTATCATAATCTTTAAATTTTATCGAGTTTAGATCTCAACATTTAGATTTCAACTTAATCTCTGAAATTTAAATATCATTAACAAAAAATAGCACGTGACATTATTTTAATTTTTTTTATAAAATGATTAGATGCCTAATATTATAACTCTTATACATACACATGTATATTTAATTTTAAAAAGTGAGGTGGCTTAATCTCTCAAATTTAAATATTATTAATAAAAAATGTCAGATTATATTATTTTAAATATTTTTAAAATGATTAGGTGGTTTAAAATATATATGAGTTCGCAATTTGCCGTAATTAAAGTAAATTTATGATTTTTGATAACCGTTGGGTTCCTTCACCCCTGTATAAGGATCGGCCCATGAAAACAGCCCACGATATGAAAGTTTCCAGATCTTTCCCAAGAGCCAGACCTGGCCCATTCCGCCGCGAGATTGTAATCCACCTAAACTTTCTTTACAAGCTGGCCCAAACCCTTTGAGTCCACAGTCCAGCTTTCTCCATTCTCGGCCACAATCCCACCTTCTTGTCCGACCCGGAAGACAGAAAACGGCTAGCCTTTCTTGCTAGCGGGTCCCCTTACATGCGTGTTAGAGGCGAATCAAAAATCGTTATGCATGTAACAGGAACCTGATATATTCGTACGTCCGTATCTGTACAGCAGAGACACGTGGCCCAACGACGCGGACTCCGTTATATGTCATTAGCGGACGAAAAGAAAAGGATAAAAGGGGAGACCCTTCCTTCAGACCTCCAAGTTTTTCTCATTACCTACAAAACCTCTGTAAAATCCTATTTTCTGGATTTCAGATTATCAATTTTGTTTAGTTCACCTAACTGAATTAAATTAAGTAATTTATTTTTTTATTAAAAAAATTATTAATTTTTTATAAAATAAAAAAATATTAATGAAACAAAAATAATTTTTATATTTACAAGTAGTTTCTTCAACTAAACAAAATTTATATATATAATTGATCTCCCCAGCTAATCAATGCCGATATTCTAGGATATCAAAGCATATTTTAACTAATTTGACCTTTTCTTTGGAACTATGGTTTGGGCAAATTACCATTTTGCTTTTTCATTCTTCATTATTTTTAATTTAACAAATTAATTAATGAATTAAAAATAGTTAATAAAAAAATATATATATAAAATAATAATTTATTTTTAAAAAATTAAGGTATTTTTATTTTTTAATGTAAACAATAAATAAAAATGAATGGAAGATGGAATGTGTATAAAATAATTAAAATTTAAAATTTTTGTTATCTTTTTTCCTAATAGAAAAACCTATGTTGATTAAAATACAAACTCTACAATAACTCACCTTTCATTAATTGAATTCCCATGTTTAAACTGAAAATTAATTGAAAACGTTGAAGATATTGATACTGATTCCGTTATATAAGAAGAAATTAACCAATTACAAACATCAATCCAAAGAAAAAGAAAAGGGATCGGATTTCAACTGGATCTCAATGGTGGTGGAAAGAGTTCAAGTCATTGCCTCTAACAGCAGAGACAGAGACAGAGACATCATCCCTGAAGAATTCATCAGATCGGAGCAGGAGCAGCCTGCTCTCACCACCGTCCATGGGCTCGACGCCGGCATACGGGTGATTGATATGAGCGACCCAGATCAAGAAAAGGTCAATAATCTGGTCGTCGAAGCAAGCGAGGAATGGGGGATGTTCCAAATCGTTAACCATGGCATACCCAGCGAGGTGATAATGAAATTACAGAATGTGGGTAAGGATTTTTTCGAGCTTCCGCAAGAAGAGAAAGAAGTTTATGCTAAACCACCAGGTTCTAAAGAAGGCTATGGAACATTTCTTCAAAAAGAAGTGGACGGCAAGAAAGCTTGGGTTGATCATTTGTTCCATAAGATATGGCCTACTTCCTCCATCAACTACCAGTTTTGGCCTAAAAATCCACCTTCTTACAGGTTCCAGGCTTTTTTTTTTTTTAAAAAAAATTGATATTTATTTTTGCTTAGGTCAATGTATATAGGGCAATGTATTTACGTTTAAATTTGAAATTTCTTAGTCTCTATAATCAATTCTATAATCAATGTGCTAAAGCCCATTGGTAAAATGAATGAACTTTTAACCAGTTGTTAGCGGTGGCTGCAGGGAGGCCAACGAGGAGTACGCAAAGCACCTGCAGAAGGTCGCGGACGAACTCATGAAGATCTTGTCATTAGGGTTAGGACTTGCAGAGAATGAACTAAAGGAGGCAGTGGGTGGGGAGAACTTAGAATTTCTACTAAAAATAAACTATTATCCACCTTGTCCACGCCCAGATTTGGCTCTTGGGGTGGTGGCTCATACTGACATGTCCTCCATTACCATTCTTGTACCTAACGATGTGCAGGGCCTCCAGGTCTCTAGAGATGGTAAATGGTATGATGTCAGCTATATCCCAAATGCCCTAGTCATCCATATTGGTGACCAGCTCCAGGTCTCTCTCTCTCTCTCTCTCTCCTTCTCAACCCTAATGAATCATTAATTGCATGGACTGATTTTCATTATTGGATTGTTTTTGACAGATTTTAAGCAATGGGAAGTATAAGAGTGTGCTTCACAGGAGCACATTGAACAAAGACAAGGTAAGAATGTCATGGCCAGTGTTCCTGGAGCCGCCGTCGGAGTTCAGCGTAGGTCCTCACCCCAAGCTCATTAATGAAGAGAATCCACCCAAGTACAAGACCAAAAAGTTTGGTGATTATTGCTATTGTAAGCTCAACAAGATTCCCTTTTAGTTATTACATTGATAGATAAAAACCTTGTGTACTATTTTAATCTCTAGCAACTCTTTGAAGCTTATGTGTTTGTAGTCATCGGTTCACAAGTGGTTGGAACCATGGTTTGGGCTATCATGCTCTGGTTCATTCTTGGCTCTATCCACCGCACCATCAAAATTAATTTTGATAAACACTTGGGGAGGTGTCAACTCCTTTGAAAATGAATATATATGCTGTATAAATATAAATATGAATTCTGAAAAGGGATTTATTTTATTGTTTGATAAACAAAAGAAAATTTTCTCGGTTCTCTAATGTTTTTGTATTTGAGGCTTCTCTTCCACTGTAGATTCTTAATTAATTAAAATTTATGACTTCGTAAATATAAATAAAGAATTGCAAATTTTCATGTTTCAAAGCATTCACATGAGTACCGGGAATGGAGAAAATTATATATATATTTTGCTGGATCAAATGAATATAAAATTTATTAAATTTTTAAAGGTAATCTGTTGTTGTATGAATTAATTATATAATTCATTCTAAAATCTTAACTCATAATTTTGTTAGTTCAGAATTTATTTGCAAATTCTATTAATTAATTTTGTCAAATTAAATAAATAAATTTGCAATATTTAAATTCAGAATATTAAATAAATTTGCAATATTTTTATTCAAACAAACATGTGTGTAACCTGTAAAGACTCAAAGCCAGACAATAAGAAAACTCAAACAAACAAGACCCAACAAGCTAAAGCCCAAACATCTGCAGAGAGCCCTAACTAAACTAACGAGAAACGACAGCCACCCACCACCATTCAACAACACAGAATCTGCTCCTAGCACTGCTGTCCATACGATTCACGCGATTTGAATTTATGTGAAATGAGTTCAACTTTTATTTGGGTAGACATGCAACAAAATTGAATTCTAGTAGCATTAATAAAATGCAATTGTAAAATTCTAAGAAATTAAATGTATAAGGTATTAATCATAAGTCGATCTATAATATCTTCAATGTTCATGTAATTTGCGAAACCAAATTAGGAAAAATCTATGTAAACTAATGATCGTTGGATTTTTGACACTAAGACTGAGGCGGCACTCTGAATATGGACATAGACCCAAAGTCCATTAAATCTTGCTGAGTAGACCAGTTCAATATTGCGCCATTTTGTCCGTGACAAAAACATGCTAAATTGACCTTATATTCGGGTCCACCAAATATGCTAAACTGACCTTATACTTGGGTCCACCAAATGAGAGTCCAGTTCGGTGACATGATGGGAAGTAGAAAAGCGGGTCTAACTAACATATGCTGGTATATTCGTACGTATGGGTCTGAGTGATTGGAATCTGACAGTTATGCGTCAATGAAAAAAAAAGATAAAGAAGGAGAGACATGATCATAAAAAAAGAATAAAGATGGAAAAATGTCATCATTCCAAGTTAAATTTATGCTGAAAATTTTATTTTTTAAATTTTAAAATATTATTAACAAATTTAAATTTAAATATTTAATAACAAGTTAAATAGTGAAAGAGACGGCCCAGCTGAATAGGTCTTTGCTAAGAGAGGATCATTGTAACATTTTAAAAGCTTAAAACTTGTGCATAAGTTTCATTTTCTAGGTTTCTTCCTTCCTTTTTTTTTAAAAAAAATCTTCTGCTCGGATCTTGTTGTTTGTTAGTGTTATTTGCTGATTTCTACACTTATCCAACATCTCCAAGACAGGAAAAAGAAGAAGAAGAAGACGAGCACACAGTAATATAATGCTTCAGCCGCATGAACATGAAAATATCTATAGAAAATTTATTTTCTCAAGCAAAGATTTTTTTTTTTTTTTAAAGGAGCTCAAGTAGAGATATTTACTTGTGGGGCGTCCTTGTGAAGCTGCTGCATTCCAGGTGTATTCCAGCAAGAGGTCTCTTATTCTATATAATAATATCATAGCATTATCCTGCCATAATCAAAGGATCATTTTTGACAGAGACAACTCCTGAGGAGCCAATATGAGTCCACTTTACTAGTGTCAGCTTTAAAATCATCACAGAAGCTTCCATGGACCCTTAGAGTTTTGATCGACAAAAATTGCTTCCCCTTCATCTCCATGCCAATGCCACGAGGCCGTCGGCAGTCGGCACCTTTTCCTTTATAAATATTATCCTTTATTCTCTGGGTTCACACAATGGTCAAGCTACAGACACGAAGAGAGAAGCCATATGTGTGGCTTTTGCGAGTTGGAGGCTCCTGAGTCTGTCGATATCATGGCCAGTGTTGTCTCTCGAGTCTGTCAATATCATGCCCAATCCTGAATAATTCAGGGGCTTGATTCCAAGCACAAGTTACCGTAAAAATAATTCCCCAAAAAGCTTGCATTAGAAAAATCTAGCTACTTGTAATATCATTGCATTTGATGATCTGTCCAATTCCCATGTTAATATATGCTACACTTTTTAAATTGTAATCATTCAACTCTACAAATCATTTACATACTTTGAAAAAAAATATAGTTTATAAAGCAATAAATTTTATATTATATTTCCTAATATATATATATAATTATTAATTTATTATAACAAATTAGTATGTCTATTAATTATGGTTAATTTGTACTTTATTCAACCTACTATTTTATTTTAATGAAATGATATCTCAGAAAAAAAAAAAAAAGAGTAGCAATTAGGACCCACATTCCTCCTATACCCCATCCACACTATTGAATTGATTTGCATGACCCCTGATTGATATTTGATTCTCCCTTCCCGCAAGCTTACAACCGGCATGCATGCGCTGCAAACACATACAAAACTTAATTTCAATTTTTATTTTTTTTTATAACAGATCTACTATAGATATATTATTCACATAAATTAGGTATATATAAAAATTACTAAAATACTAATATTAATGGGCCTTGACTAGCCCTAGTTAGGACCATTAAGTTGTGAAGCTTGAAAGCTGAAAGTCCAATTGCAGCTGGTCAAAAGCATTTCTGCTAAGTAGATTGCTAGATTCATATATATGTACTATAATATTCCAAGTAAAAGACCAGACAGTCCTTTGCCTTAGAAAGTTCTTAACATAATGTGAAGGGTACCCCACGTAGGAACTGATCATGTTCATGTGTGTTAACCTCACCCACTTGCCACTATATACCTGTTCATATCTTTAGTCAAATGACCCACCTACTCCTTACATTTTTAATTTTTTTTTTTGGTTGCATTCAAGCCTATGCTCCTGTGAACAAAAACTTTAATTGTGAACCCCTCTCTCTCTCGTTCGCTGGAGGGCGAAAGTCTCTTTGATTTATTTTGTTTTTTGGTGCTTTGTTCGCCTTTAATTACCATTGTCATGTACCCATCTTTTATTTAGAACGTGAGTTTCTCCCTCTCCACCTCTAAACGGAGTTGTCTTTTATTTATATTGATTTTAGATAAATCTGAACTTATTTTGAGAGTTCATTTTTAACATTTGTGCTCTCTTTATTTTGTTAGTTGAATACTTTACCGTTTGATGCATGCAAGTAGAGTTTTATTGTTTCTTCATATGCCCTCTTTTGCTCTTGCATATCGCTTTCTTCTATTTGCAAGTGACAACCTTTATCCCGAAAAATAAAGGAAGCCGACTCAAAACTGAAACCCTTTTTACTTTCTCTCTTTCCTTTTTTTTCACTCTTTTTGTCCAATCACTTGTTTGGAAATTAAAATTTGATGTCTTCCATTGGTTGATTTTGAGGCATGATGTGCTTTTAAGTTGTAGAGGCTTTAGCAGTATTAGTGCTGATCTGATTGCTTTTTGTGAGCTGTTTTTTTTTTTTTTTTTCGATATTCAGATAATCAAGTGACTTTAGCTATGCAACTAAATAGCAGTCATGATAAGACCACCCAAGCCAATGGCCCCATAAACTTTTGTATCACACATATGCCCACTTTCCCTTTTGGTTGAGGACCTACATCTTACGTGACAGCCCAAAATTCCACACAATATTTTGGTTTTAAGCATAACCATGCAGATTTTTTCATTCTCCTTTTATATCTTTGATTCCACTCCAAAACGTTTATAAATTATCAATAAATTTAAAATTCATCAATAAAAAATTATCAGCAAAATTCATAGCAACAGACAGATACACATTCATTATTTATTGATAAATTTAATTATTAATTTATTTTTCAGATTAATAACGAAAAAAATTTATGGATAATTTGAAAAACTTTTGTAGTATAATGTGTTTATTTCACACTAAGTAATTTAGATATTTATTATTTATATTTATATTTCTTATATAATTTAAAAATAATATCTTTTTTATATTTTACAGTTTCACATAAAATAATTATAAATAATAATCTAAATATTTTTTTTTTCAAAATAAAATTGAAGATTAAAAAAGATTTACTTAAATACATTTAGCCGATAAATACAAATTGTAATTCAAGTATAAATGTAAAAATAATAGTTTTTTCATATGTCCATGTGTCATGATCAAGAGTTTAGTAGTTGAGTATTTATCTTATAATATTAAAAAATTAATTATTTAAGTATAGTGTTTTTTTTTAAATATAGTTATTATTAATAGATGTCACAACATAAAATAAAGAAATTGAGGCCTACAAAAATAACTTTAAAACATCGATTTTTAGAGGACAAGAATAATTTAGAGGTAAAATTTGAGCTATATGAAACAATGACTAAATTGATGAATTTCACACTAATTTTTTGCTGGGTATTCATTTGTTTTAGTCGAAAAATACAAAGAGATCCGACCAACATTCAGATACTTCCAATTAGCTAGGTAGATAAGACCCTTAACAACCATAGACTCTTTCTCTCTCCTCTTCTTAGAGAGAGATTCTCTAAGCCAATATTAAGAGTGAGCAGTATTCGGTTCAAATTAAAAAAATCAACTGAATCGAATTGATTTAAAAATTTAGTTTGATTTTTTATATATTTCAGTTCGGTTCGGTTTTTAATTTCAGAAATTTCTATTATTTCGGTTCGGTTCAATTTTAATCAGAAAAAAACTAAAAAAATCGAACCGAATCGATTAGTGATAATAATATATTTTTTCAATAATATAGAGAAATTAAATCATATTAAAATTAAAATATTTTAATTAAATTTTAAATATTAAAAATAAAGTGTAAAAAATAAAAAAATTATTAAAAATCAAACCGAATCGAACCGAATCAGACCGGTTCGATTCGGTTTCTAACCAAAATCGGTTCGATTTGATTTTCATAAAAACTAAAATTTCAGTTTTCGATTTTTTTAATTCGGTTCAATTTTAAACCGAACCGACCGAATGCTCACCCCTAGCCAATACTCCTCTGTTCAATATCGACAAGTATGCTATGGTAGCCTTTTAAGCATGGTTCCGCTTCGTCTTCGATGTCGTAAAGCCTACCTCCCTGCTTATTTGGCTTTTTCACCTTCCCTTCTTTTGGGTCTCCCTTCCAAATATGCTCAGTACCAGAACAAAGCCTTCCTTTGGCCTCTGTTCTGAGTAGACTGCCCATTGCCACCATTTTCGGAATTGCTGTTTGTTGGGTAATTTCCTATCCTTGAGTGGAGAATCGTTCTTTCAACGACACCTTAGGGCACTAACTCTAGTCGGTGGTGGTGATGCTTCTTTGCGGCAACCGACTAAAGTTATTAGGGCTTTTTTGTGCTTTGGGCCTTTTGTTTTTAGCTGCTCTTTAGACTATGGGTTTTCTATTATGTAAATTTACTTAGTTTTCCCTCGTGTATTTGAGCTTAGATTTTTCATCAATACAGATTTTACCTCTAATAAAGAAAAAGAAAAAGGAAAAGCCGAAAAGACCCTTAACAAATTGAAAGCAACCTTAAATACCCAAAGCTGTATATTAACCAAGCACACCAAAACTACGGCCTCTAATTCTGATTCAAAATTTTAACAATTGACAATTCAACGGTCTTCCTGTGGCACGTGAAGCTTTTTGGCACTTAAAAGAGAGCGACTTGTGAAAGGATGTGAACCTAACCAATCTCAATCTGTGCTAAAGTTAGACCAATGTCATGTCTTCAATTCTCAGTCCTTACTCCATGACACTGCCATCCCCAATTTCAGTTGTGGACCTTTCTTAACTCTCCAAATCTTTATAGCATCTCATCTTGATCATGATTTGAAAATCACTGTAATCTGTGATTCTTGTTTTTCCATAGTCATTGTGTTTTCAAACCATTAACTATTTGATCCAATTGGAATCTATAATTTCAAGATATAATTATTTATTTTTTATAATTTCAAAATAACAACTAGGGACTAAATAGTTAAAAGTCTAAAAAAACAATGGCTATTTAGTTTGTTTTTTATAACAGAAGGACTATGCAGTTTAGCTTCACTAAACTGTGGGGACTAGATAGTAATTTTTTCAAAAAAATAATTATAAAATATGTTATATATAAGAAATGGAATGAAAGGAGTATATCCCACAAAAACAAAGGGAGTTGCATTCTTGAAAAAACTAATCAACACACAAGTTACAACTATAGCGTCTGTATAAGGGGGGATGGCCATGATTGCCATCACACCTTTTGGAAAACCATCAATAATAGCTCTTAGAAGGAAAGAAGAAAATAAAAAGTTACAAATGCCAATCTCTTTACACACTTTTATCTTAAAAATGTTAATAAAGTTCTTTTGTGAAAGTAGGGATTTAATTATAATACTCAAGCCTTGTGAGGTGGGCACTGGTAGCATTTGGTGAACACCCCAAATGTATCAATTTGACGTATGAAGTTAAGCATACTTGCCCATCCTCCAAATCCAAATCCCACAATGAAAACCCATACTACTACAAATATGTTCATGCAAAATTGGCCAACCCATCCTCCAAGAAATGATGGTGGTCTCTCTACTGCATTCTGTTTCCAAAAAAACAAAAAAAAAAAAAAAAATCAGCATAAGCAATGATGAAACTATAAATTTTTTAGCTCTAATTCTAATATTCGTTGCCTTTGAAAGTAATATTAAGATGGCTAAGCTGACCTCTCGAGCAGACGCAGTTGAGAAAGTAATCATGTGTGCTAATGCTGGGATTATGTAGACTGTAAAGCTGACAAGAAGAGATCCAACGGTTGAGTTGATAGGACCAAAGAAAGGAAAGATAATAGCCAGGAACCATATTGGTATCACCACAGGAAGTCTAGCCAAAGCTCTCTTGAACACACTCTTTGTTTCATGTACTCTAATGAATTTTTCCCACACAAAGTATAAGGGAGTGCAAGCAAATCCAAATGTTATGAACTGCAACCAAAGAATGAAACTTTTTGTTACCCTTTTCCTAAAAGAATCCATCTTTGAAGTCATATTTATATAATAATTAATGAATGGTGATTAATTAATTAAACCTGATGAATCAGCATGAGGACTACTGCAGTGTCTCTATATCCAGTTCTTGGGAGTAAAGAGAGAGCATTAGAATGGGTAAGTAGAAGGTCCCCAAATGCCCAATAAACAGCAGAAGCTGAGGGAAGTGTTAGAGTTAACACATATAATGTTGCCATCAGATATATTAGCTTGAACTTCTGTGGCTTCCACATTGCATGCATAATTTCCCTGAAATAAAAAAAAATTAATTCACTAATCAAAATTTATCTCAAATTTACCAGCATCTTTGCTTTGGGTAATGATCAACTTGAAATCCCAAATATTAACTTTTTCATTTCTTACTCATTATCTTGGCACCCACGGTGAGAATAAAGTTATCAAAAAGTTGATTACCAGTTTCTCAGGAAAAGATGTTTCCTCAGTTGGAACCTCTTTCCAGTAATTATGGGTATAAATAAAATAAGTAATTACATATTTTCTTTTTTAGTATATATTGTTGTGATAAGCCTTCTTACACTGTAACAGCATGCCCACCAAAGGTGTAAAGAATGTTGGTAGCCCCAGTAAAGTAGAGAACCATTGTGGATGGACCAGAGTGTTTCACTCCATCAATCTACAAATCGATAAATTAAATTAAAAAAAAGGAGAGAAGAAATTAGTTAATAATAAATTAAAGAACACCCAGCTTAATTGGATTATAGATAAATCTAGCCAAAATTGAACTTTTTAAGTTAGATATATAGAATGCTAACCTGTCCATGAATAAGAGAAGCAATTGTGAGATACCATGCAGTATAAGTAGTCATTATAAGGCCTAAGAAAGACCAAATTCTGTAATTATGGAATGAAGGAATGAAGACAGTAGTTGCACAACATGCTCCAAAGATGTAGGTCCATGTTCTCTTGTCCAGATTGTCATTTATGTAGTAAATGTTGCTGCAATTAAATTAATTATTATCCAAAAATTAGAAAAAAAAAAAAAAAAACACATAGCTACTATGAGTTAATAACCCATGAAGTCTAAGCATACCTTGCACAGGCAATCAATTGAATGACAGATCCAAATAGAAGAAAAGTGCAGTTGAAAATGAGGCCTGCATTTCTCCAGTGTTTCCCCAGTAGCCCATCAAGGACTTCAAACCACTGAAAATTAATAACAACCCAAGTGAGAAACCTTAAGCAGAAATCCTTTAATGTATATTTTCTCTAAGTACAGCCATGGATTCAACAGTGGAAATATTTATTAATTACCTGAATAACATGATTTCTAAAATCCACCTTTTCTCTTTCCTTCCTAGTTCTGTATTCAACATATAGAATACTTATAAGGTAAGCAGTCCAGCTTCCCATCAAACCATAGAAGAGTTGAAAAAGAATTCCAGATAGCATTCCAAGTTGTGAAAATGAGTAAGGCAATGTGAGAAGCACTTGTGCAACCTGCAAAATTCACATAAAAAATGAAGAAATAATCAACTTGCATGAAAAATGTTAACTGAAAAATTAATTTGCATGAGAATATATAATATTATTCACCTGGTTAGAAGCGCAGCTAAACCAAGCATCATAGACTGAGCCACCATGCCAAAACAACTGTGATATTTTGCTTTTAGTGGAGTTGGAGTTTCCTTCTTCTCTCTCCATTTCTATGTAGTTTCCTGCTATCACAGTCTCAACCTTCTCAGAAGCCATTGTTAAACTTGCAAGCTTGTAATGGTGGGAAAAGCAATTGACCAATTTAGAGTCAATAAATAGATAAAGGAAGCTTTTCTTTTCTTCCCTTTTCTTCTCTTTCTACAGCTTACACTTTTCCTCCTCCTCCCATCTTTATAAGAAAATTTTTTGGGAGCAATTATTGAATCACCTTAGTGGGGACCTACATATTTTTTGTCACCCTCATTTTTTAATTTAATTTACACTAGTCTGATCTCATGCTCATTCCAAGGGTCAGCTAATAAGTTCTATGTTTGGTTGGGTGGAAAAAAGGAAGAACGAAAAAGAAGAAAAGGAAAAATGATAGAGACTAGAGAGGAAAAAAGAGTGACTTCTGTTCGTTGCATGTAACCCATAAAATTTGCATCCTGCACGAAATGGGAAAAAGTGCCTAAAAATGTTTTTTTTTTTGGTAAAATAATGATAATTTCCTTTATTTCTTTTATATTTTCTACGTTATTATTCCTTTCCTTCCCTTTCCTTTTGATTTTCCATCCTCCTAACCAAACAGGCTAAGTTTCATAGGTGGGTGACACAGCCATGTGCTCTGCATGTGAGAAACTCATTTAATGTGCTTTATTATTATTATTATTATTATCTTTTTATCCTCCTTAATTTTTCTCTTATGGGCTTGAAAGGAGGGCAGTGGACCCAAGCTCTCATGCAATGCACGAGCGGGGTGGCCCACTTTAAAAATATCAAAGAGCCCATTTTATATTTGATTGAACATGAAAAGATGCACAATTGGAAGTGGTGAAAAAGGATTTTAGTTTTTTTATTTAAATAATGAGGAAGAATTTTTTTAAAAAGAATTATTAGGATGGAAATGGGTTTTTAGGGCTTGATGGGTTAATCTAAGAGAGATGGATTGAATGATTACTCTGGGGTGGGTTTAGTGCTAAACATGATTAGTACCACACGTGTGCCAACTGGTTTTCCACAAGATTTTACACCTTTTTTTTCCTTTTGTTTGGCCGATGAGATTTTAAATTGAAAAGAAAAGAAAAGAAAAGAAAAAGGAGAATGAAAATTTGATTAGGCCCTTCATTTTCTTATGCAAGTGTCTTTTTTCCTTTTGGCCCATTGATTAGGCATCCCAATCATGATATTGAATGAATGTCTCAAAAGGGTACCTAATTTTGAGTTGGGTGGCATGTCGTAATTGGGATATTTGATGTGTCCAACCTTGATTATATTACAAATTTCTATATATTTATATTTTTTAAAAGAAAATATGAAAGTGGAAACCCAAAAAAAAAAAAAAAAAAGCAGCATTGAAAGCTAAGTTTGCCAAAAACTGGACCTTTATTTCCATAACAAAAGTAAGATGGGCCAGTTCCATTCATATTAAAGCCTGTTCATCTGAAGCTTTGCACTTGGATTGTGATAAAAACCTAGTGAATGATATAGCCATATGTTTGAAAATTTTCTTGTAAATAGATATTAAATTCATATTTCCCTTATTTGCCATAACAATATTTTTACAATAATTCAATTTAATTTATTTCTTTTTAATTAATTCTCTTGTTTGAAACCCATGATTGAACTTATTTTAACCTTTGGATCAATATAGCAAATATTAACACTTTGGATTCTTGATAGCCACAAGACAATGATGAGCATATTGTGAATGATTATCAATGGGATGGTTTTAATAATTTTCAGTAGGCCAATATGTAGATTGATACATGTGCCCATACAAACATGATAAGGATCTGTTTGTGTGAATAAAAAGGAGGAGTTGCAGGATGCAGATCTTCAAAAACCATGGAAAAGATTATGAAATACCCCACTTTGACTTGGTTGCTATTTACACATCAATCCAGTGTTCAAGTTCCCACTCCATCTTTAAACTTGTTTCTTTTGACAATGATGGACTTCTTTCCAAGGAGACACCTGTTTAGAATAAAATAATTTTACTAAAATTTAATTCAATTGAATTTAATTTTTTAAATTAATTTTTAATTTCAAAGAGTCAATGTTTGTGCCTCTTTCAAAGGGGTGCCACCACCAGCTTCCTTAATGGGTTCATACTGTTCGTTGGATTATGATTTAGCATTTAAGCAATGGTCATTGTACTGAATCATGGCCATTATTGAATACATACATATCCATTTTGATTCCGAAATTTTATTTATTTAGGAAAATAAAAAGATATACTTCAGTTTATACATCCAAAGATAATCAAAATGTATATGCAATTGAGTACTGGGGAGAAAATATTCCAAAGCTTTCACAAAACTTGACGTCAAAGACTCAAGAAACCAGGAACTTTTTAGCATTGAATAGTTAATTACATTTTAAAACACATGCAAAGGATCAAGCCAAAAGCAAATTAATGGGCTAAGTTCCTATTGAATGGCATAAGCTGCTAAGCCAGAATGAGAAACCCAAATCACTAATTTGTTTCAATGCATGTGGCAGATTCTGTTGACCCAGTAACCACAGTAACATTATGGAACGTAAAGAAGAAAGGTTCAAGAAAAGGGAAGAATCAAGAATAGAATGTCAAAAAACTTGCAGGAAATAATTAGGAAAAGAATCCTAGCAGGATTAATTTGTTGGTTTTAATTTTTTATCATTCCCTTCCTCTCAATCCACACGTATTCTTCACCATTTCTCTTATATGTTTAAACTCCATTCTCAATCTTCTTCCCACAGCTACTGAGTCAAGAGATGGCAAATCTTAATGTCGTTTTACCTATTCTGATAATTTTTCTCACCGTTTCATCAGGTAATTAATCAATTTTTCCTTCTTTTTTTTTATGATTTTTTAAGTTCAACGTTTTCAAATTATCTTATTTTGTCATTCCCTGGATTCCAATAGAGATGAAAGTGATCGAATGTGCTCGAATTTTTACTATAATAAACTATTGCAAAGAGACAATCTGGCCTGCAATTTTCCCAGGCGAAAATTTCAATGGAGGCGGATTTGCATTGCGATCAGGTCAAGCCATTGTGTTCGAAGCCCCCGTGGGCTGGGATGGCCGGATATGGGCTCGAACAGGTTGCAAATTTGACAAAAAGGGTAACGGATCATGTGAAACTGGAGCCTGTGGTTCATCACTCAAGTGTCAAGCTTCAGGTCAAACACCTGCTTCACTAGCTGAATTCAATCTTCCAGGAGGACTGGATTTCTATGATGTTAGCCTTGTGGATGGATTCAATTTGCCAATAGTTGTTACACCAATTAATGGTAAAGGAAATTGTACTGTTGGTGGTTGTGACATGGACTTAAGGACCAATTGCCCGTCGGAGCTCGCCGTGAAGTCCAACGGAAAAGTTATTGCTTGCCGGAGTGCTTGTGATGTGTTCAATACTGATGAGTATTGCTGTAGAGGAATCTATGGAAATTCGGTAACATGTAAACCCACATTTTATTCCAAGAAGTTCAAGGAAGCTTGCCCTTCTTCTTATAGTTATGCATATGATGATCCCACCAGCGTTTTTACTTGCACTGGAACTGATTATATCGTCAGCTTTTGTGCATTCAGGTGAGCAATATAACATAATAATTTTTAATAAATTATTATTTAGTTAATGCTATAAATCCCTTTTTGTCTGTTTATTACATTTTATATGTAATAATTTCAGGAATCAACAATCTTGCACGTATCATGATCACAAGCTTGTTTGCGGCGGTGGATCTCATTCTCAAGGATTAAAATTGTCGATTGGAAGATGGTGGCTGCTAGTGCTTGCTCTGCCATTAATGGTTAATTGGTGGATTGTATAGTATTAAGACACATTTTTTGGTTTTTGATTATTAAGATTTGTATTAACGACTAGTCAAATGATATGTTCGTTCTCTTTGCTAGAGAAATGTCTAATTCATTTTTTAAATGATTAATAAAAATATCATGAATAAATTAATTTTTCAAATGTCATCGATATTATCATTACGATTATCAACTACAACTTTCATTTCTTATATAGCTCAATGGTTGAGTAATTATATTATAAATTTGAAATTTATTTCATGTTAAGATTCTGAAAATATTATTCTTTTACATGCAATTTTATTCTTATGAATTGTGATATAGTAAAAAAATCATGTCAAAAATAAGGATGGTATTAATTCGATCAAAGTGAAACTCGTAATCATTGATTAATTATCATTGGAATCTGATTTGAAATCGGTAAGTTTAAGGGACGGAATCGGTTCTTTTCTCTATTAAACCATGAATCATTAATCCGTTTCGATTTATAAATTTGGGGAAAAAATATCTAAAAAAATATTTAGATTATTGACTTATCCAATTATAATCAAACTACAATCACACTGAAATTAGAGCCTTCACAAATCGATACTCAATTATTCGGTCCAAGACTTCTAGCCAAATCACAAAATTGCGGACTACAAACCGAGACCGGACCACGGCCCGTTAAAGAATTATAGATGCGTCCTCAGAGATTCCTCCAATCTTTCCAATTAGTTCACTTTGTTAAACTTTAAGGTCCAAACATGCCAACTTGCTATGAAAAACCTTTTTCAGATTTAACGTCCTCAAAATTCTCATTAAATAGTATCGACAACATTTCACCCAAAAACACCCACAAAAAAAAAAGAAAGTAATTTGGTTTTAAAGTATGTGTTAGTCAAGCCCAAGATATATTTGTAATTTTCTGATTGCCTTTTTTTTTTTTAACTTTATTTTTTCTAATAAGGAATTGAAGTGCATGACTTGAACGCGAGTGTTTAACTACTGAATCAAATCTTACTAGACACATCGTATGAGTTTTCATTCCCATTAGTAAAGTGCAGGAAAAACATAAGCTTTTCCTCAAAGCTCAGCAACTGTGTCTCAAAACCGATCAATTGCTATGATGTTTAAGGTTCTGTTGAACTACTGACCACAGAGAATAAGGTATCAAAAAGTAGAAAAAAAAGGGAAGAATGGAACCTGAATAAACTTGCATGAAAGGATTAGGGAAGGAATCATCTACCTTAGTCCTTAAGCCTTCCTACAATGAGCTAATGGTCGGTTGTCATTTTAACATCTCTCCTCCCACACGTATTCTTCACCACCTTTGCTTTATATTTTACCTCCATTTTCAATCTTCTATGCCAGAGAAAAGATGGCAAGTCTCAAGGTGCTCTTACCACTTCTCTCTATTCTGCTCATCATTTCCTCAGGTACATCTTTCCTAACATGTTGTGCTCTCTTTTACCGTCTCTATTCCATAATAAATGTCGTTTTGGAAAATTACTTCCTATTTTAACAAAAAAAGTAATTAATTACCTTTAAATTCATGTTAGAGATGAAAGTGATTGAAGGTGTCCGAATCTTTACCATAATTAACGACTGCAAGGAGACAGTATGGCCTGCAATAACTCCAGGTGACAACTTCAATGGAGGTGGATTTGCATTAACACCAGGACAATCCATTGTTTTCAATGCCCCGGTTGGATGGGTTGGTAGAATATGGGCTCGAACCGGTTGCAATTTCGACAAAAACGGCAACGGATCATGTCAAACCGGTGCTTGTGGCACATCCTTAAAGTGTAAGGCTTCAGGTCAAACTCCAGCTTCACTAGCTGAATTCACTTTGGCAGCAGTCGATTACTACGATGTTAGCTTAGTGGATGGGTTCAATTTGCCATTAGTCGTAACACCGATCAACGGTCAAGGAAATTGCAGCGTCGCCGGATGTGATATGGACTTAAGATCTAACTGCCCGTCGGAGCTTGCCATGAAGAGAAAAGGGAAGATTATCGGCTGCCGGAGTGCATGTGATGTGTTTAACACTGATGAGTATTGCTGTAAAGGAGTTTATGGGAATCCTGTAATTTGCAAACCCACGTATTACTCCAATAAGTTTAAGGAAGCTTGCCCTACTGCTTACAGTTATGCATACGATGATCCCACGAGCATTTTTACTTGCTCTGGAACTGATTATGTTATCACTTTTTGTGCATCTAGGTGAGTAAATCTAAGGTAATAAGGGAAAAATATTTTACGTTTTTTTAATTTTTCTCATGGGTTTTGATTTCGACAGGATTTGATTACATCCTGAGCTTGTATTTGTTGATATTTTTTTTTTCCAGGAACCAACAGGTTTGCACTTACCATGATAAGAAGCTTGTTTGTGGTGGATCTCAAGGATTAAAATCTTTGATTGGAAGATGGTGGGCTCTCATGCTTACATTGCCATTAATGGTTAATTGGTGGATTGTATAGTAGTTAATTGAAGACTTAGCTATTGGGTTTGTGATTAACCAGTGCAATTTGTGGAAGGATTATATAATTTTCTCTTCTCTTTGCTTGGAGGAAGTGTCCAAATGGGGAAATGTAATGTAGATTTGTCTTACTACTATTGTTTTTCTTCCGTCCAATGCCAAGAACCAATTTGCAATTATCCGGATGTAACGTTAAATTCAATCTAACTTTCTTTTACCTTTTTGATATTCTGGTTAATGGTTATGTTCTTGGTCGCATTTGAATTCCTATTTCATTAATTGTTTCCTATTTCTTAATAATAAGAAATAAAATAAAAGATTCTTCACGTAATCCAAAATATTTTACTTTAAATCTCATAATTATGTTATTTCTAAACATAATCTCTTCGTATGAATGGTTTTCCACAAACAAAATCATTCATAATTTCATTATTATATATAATGAAAAATTTTTAAATTCTTTTTGTTTCAAATAAAAATTTTACAAAAAAATAATTTAATTATAAAATTTTTTATTCCAAATGAAGAGAATAAAAATTTAAAAATCCTATCCAAATTCGATTGGTGATAAATACAATATATCAAAAAAAGGCTACAAAGATCTGGGAAGCAAATAATTCTGCCCATACTAGTTCTTTCACCGAAATTGAGAAGTTGCTCTACAAATGCATAAACACTGAATTGAGATACAACATGGGATGTGGTATTATACATTGCATATGCTCTCTTTAAGTGCCGATTTTGAGACTGGAGGATAATTTCATTCTGAGAGTAAGTAGTGTCTCACAATCCAGTCTCTGAAATGATTCTGGAACCTAGTGATTCGCAATCCAGTTCCTACATGTTCTTTTTTTTTCTTAATTCTTCATTTTGTTTTTATTTTTCAAAAATTTTCATTTTCATGTCTCTTAAAATATTTTTTTTTTTAAAAGAAAAAAAAATATTTTGAAGAACAAAGATTAAGACGTCTTTTGAAGTTGAAAACTTGTCCCATTGATGCACAGGATATTTCTGAAAATTACCTGTTCTAATTTCAATGTAACGAAAATCTTAATTTTTTTTCTGATACATAAATATTTTGAAGGATAAAGAGACAAACAATTCTTCCCTGTATTAGTTATTTTACTGAAATTTAGATTGAAAAGTTGCTCTACAGATGCATGAACACATGTCTGAGATAGAACATACCACGTGGTAGTGTTTCACAATTCGATCCCTAAAATGATTCTGAATCCTAGTGTTTCACAATCCAGTTCTTATATGTTTTTTCCCTGAAATGATATTTTTCTTTTCAATTTTGAATTTTGTTTTAAGACTCATTTGTGCATATTTGTCTACAATTTATTAAGTTGTAATTTCATATAGATTTCTAGAATATCTTAAATGAAATCACTGATTCATTATAAATTTTCTCTATGGCTATCATATGTAAAATTAATACATGGAATTAGGTAAGTATCTTAAATTAATACATGGAGTATATTTATATTCACTATTGAGTTGTTATTACATGCAAATTAAATTTCTTCTTGAACAAAGATACTAATCTGAGGTAAACCTTCGCAGTCAAATTTTCCCTACTGATGATTTTACCAAACAGACTTTTTTTTTTTTTGCTCAAGGTAGGCAATTCATTAATAGGAAACAGGTAATTACATTCCAAGCCCATAAACCAAAGAACCCAAGCAAGCCCAAACCAAACATCCTAGGCTATTGGAGCTCCACACTCGTAAAAGAGACTCGGTCATCGCTTTGTGTAGCGTCGTCCCTGGATGCATGGTTGATTTTTGGACATCAGGGAAAGAAGCAAAAGGTTCTTTCCAGAAAAATAAAAGATGAGGACTTTAGGCTCAAGATATACTCAAATGGGAGGAAAGAAATAAAAACACCAGAAAGTTCTCTTAGACATAGAGAAACGGGTAAACCATAAAACAACTAGCATTGTGAGTGTTCCCTGAGATGTTGAAGCTCAACCATGGCCCATGAGCTCAACCTGTAAAAAGCTGAAGAAGCAAACAACAACAACACAAGATAAAGCACATCCAACAACATGCAAGGTGGAAGCGCTCATCTAGGATCAACGAAACTCCTCTCAAAGAAAAGCACGGTCTAGTAAAAAACTCAATAAAAATATATTACAATTCACTCGGAAGTGATGAGGAGAAACTCGCTATCCGGATGAGGAACGACAACCGCTCTCTACCCCACGACTGACTGTACGCGGCAGAGACAAAGAAAATAACTCCTAGAAAAAGAGAGAAAATATCTGAGAAGGAGAAAGAAGACCGAACACGGCCTTCTCCAAATCTGTCGGACTTCGTTTTATGATTTTATATACAATTTTGCCATAGGATAATTCTTATGATTTGCTGCATTAATTATAGGGTTTGAAAACCTAAATTTGTCAACTCAAACATGATCCTAGTTTCCTAATGATTAATCTCATTGATGGCATTTATCCTTTCATTCGCAGCATGATTTACTTTCTATAGGCATATGTTTTTTTTCCCCCAAAGCCATAGGCGTATGTTGAATCAGAGTTGTTCAGCAAGTATGAGCACATGACCCACTTCGCAACTTCAATATCATTGCTTCTGACAGAGACTGGCAAAGTTTCTAGTGGATAAAGAATGGAATGGTCCTTGCCCCTTATCCTAGTCCAGCCATTTGACCACGACCCAACACACACGAGCCAGAAACTGCAAATGGGTGGGTTCCAGCTGACCCACACCACTGAGCCCCACCACACCCATTTGTCTCGGTTGATTTCAAAGCTTCGATCCCTTGTTTTGTAAGGCTTCATTCAATTTCTCAGTTTTCTCAAGTTACGTTTCTTTCTTCAATCATTTCAACCTCTCTGACTCTGTCCGTCTCCACTGCTTTTGCATTATGAATCGTGCCTGTGTTTCTTCTTTTAAGATGTGCAATTCTCTCTTTTTCATCTTTTTAGCGACTCTAAAACCAAAAGCACCGCAAAAAGAGCTACTGCCCAAAAAGAAAAGGGAAAATTCCTCTAGGACCATCTCTAGCAAAATGGCACGACTTCTAGGAAAGTAGTTAATAATATATGATAAATTTTACTTAGTCTAACGTAAGTTTGTTTTTATCTGAACGGATCAGACCAAACTACTTATAAAACTACCCAAGGCTGAGATTCTGGGTTCATGTCTCATCATTATTGGTCGGTTGTATTAATATGGATCATATTAATCCATCACATTATTTCATTTTTAAAATTAATTAATGATTATGATTTAAATATAAGTGCAATTTTCAACCATTGTCAAAGTCTATTATGCAGTTATATAGATTCATGTTTTTGTTCAAGTAAGATTTTGACATTTAATTTTTTCAAACTATGTCAGAAAGTGGGAGATTCAAAAAGTAGAATGTCATGAAACTTGTTTACCATGGAAAGGTGAGGAATCCTTGTAATTAAGCTATTAGATTTTTCTTGACTTGCATCTACGTGATCAAAGATGAGGCAACTTCATTGGCATCCATTGCCATTGGTGATATCCATTTTTCAAAATCTTTTCCAAGTGATGAGTGTTTATTACTCGCGTCACGTACAGTATTTTAAGTGCACAATTAAGCCCATGCTTGGATGTTTACCTCTGTTGTGTTCGGAAATCAAGAAAATTCGAAATGATGAGGCAATGAGTACAAAACAAGAGTCAATAAATATAGTAAAATCTAGCCTAGTATGGAAAACGCAACACAATTCAAGAATCCATGCGCGACAGCAATTACAGGCTACAAAACAAAGCTACATATAAAACTTGGCCATGGTGGTGACTCACCACCCTCACCCCAGTGACTAGTCACCCACTAGTCTTCGTTGGTGGTTCATGAATGGTCAGAGCTATATAATCAGCTCTTAGGGAACAAACTGAGCATCTTCAGAATAAGTTTGTTAAAAGAGATTGAATAAAATCGTATTTTTTATTTTCAAAAAATAAAAAGAAATTAAAATTTCACATTCTAATCTTAAAAATTAAAAAAAAATTAAAATCATATTTACTCTATAATAATCTAGTGGGTCGTTTTATGAGCTCGTCTTCTTTATCTGTTCATACAGTCAAAACGTATATGCTAAACCATAAAAAAA
The DNA here is from genome assembly GCF_001659605.2 of Manihot esculenta. NCBI lineage: Eukaryota > Viridiplantae > Streptophyta > Magnoliopsida > Malpighiales > Euphorbiaceae > Manihot > Manihot esculenta. The sequence continues at coordinate 12,533,246 of NC_035162.2, read as the reverse complement.
AAAAAAAAGGAATATTTGAGATGTCGTTTGGCGGTAGGCTGGCAGCACTAATCTTTCTTTTTCTTTTCTTGGGATAATCTTATGCATGGTCATGGAAATATTAAAATCTTTCTTCTTTTTATATTATCGTACTATATTAAGAAAATAATATTATCGTACTATATTAACATCAAACTCCAGAATTAAGTTTTATATATGCATTCTTTTCTGCCATACAATCTCTCAAGTTTTAATTAACTTCTTTTTCTCTCTCCTTTGTTGTTTTTATCTATTAAAAAGAAAAACAAAGTCCACTATCCAAGAATAGCAGGATTTGTATAATTACACTTAATAGATATAAAATAAAAAAAAATAAAAAAAACTCAATAAAATCTAAAAATTTAATATTTTTTTATTAAAATTCAGAGGATTTTATTGTTAAATATTATTTTGTTATTCTCACAAATCCCAACTGTGTGTCCTTGTAAATTTGCAATGTACTCTGGCAGTTTTGCTAGTGAATCCTCATATAAAGCCAAACATCATTAAAAGAAAAAAAAAAGGGAAATTCTGAGATTTTCCTGGAAAAACCCACAAAGCAATGAAACAAAATAGGCAGCATTAGCTCCCTGTTTGTGGTCACAAGGTACAAGTAATAAACTTTAGAACCTACTAAAACCCACTGTAAATAACAACAAAACAAGGCAAAATGGCCCTGGCATTAAACACATGCAACTCATCCAAATTGGAATACAATCCCACAGCTCCAGCAACTGAGTCATACTCCTCCATGTTACCTTCCACACTCTTCTTAACTCTTCCTGCTATCACCCTGCACACCAGCATTGCCCTCTTGTCACTGCTGCCATTGCTCCCGTCTAATATTGCAGCTTTGTCATGTGCTTTGCCACTTGTTGCTGTGGTCAGAATCCCATTCCCATTGACTCCTCCACCACTGGATTCTTTAAACCCGTTCTTGATGATGCTGCATACGCCACAGTGAGGAACTGAGTTGCACAGATTGGATGAGCCGTTTAGGCCTAGTGAGCAGGCAAAGCTGGTGCAGTAAAACCTGAGGAGTTCATTGCCATCTGCTATGCAACGTGGGTGTTTCTTTGAGAGTTTGGTGGCTTTTGCTTTGATGGAGTCTCTGTATTCTTCAAATTTGGAGATGGTTCTTTGGGTGTTATGGACTTTCAGGATCCTGTCTATTTGGCAAATGGGTGCTTGTTTCTTCAGCCAGCTAGACTGGAATATGATTTCTACTATGTTCTTGCTTGTGTCCTCGGGACCCAGCTCTGATACTGTAAAGTTTGATTCCAAAATGAGGGAGGTAAAGAGTTTGAATTGGTGTTGCTATTGAATAAGGCATATGTAGCCAAATTGGTATAAGACAAGGCATTAAAATAAGTAGCAAAAATGGAAAGTTAAAGAGATAAAGAGAAAAAGGTTGTTTACAAGATGGAGCGAAAATCTGATAGAAATTTACCTGCGTGCCTAACAGCCTGATGAACCTCCAAATTTTCAGCTTTTGCGAAGATCTCACCACATTCAGGGCAAGAACAGATACTACTTCTCAAAGAAGGATCTCTGGTGAATCCAAGAACAGGATCTACAACCATTCTACACTCATAGCAGCCAGATAATCTCCTGAATGGCATTCCTCTGAAAGACCCACCATTGTTAATGGATGAATTAGAAGATACAGATAATGAAGAATTAGTAGAGGAAGGAACCCCATTAATTTCATTTAAAGGAGCCTTTATTGATCTGCTTGAGTTATCATTGCCAGTAGTTAATCCCATTGAAACCCTTTTCTTTTGGACATCAGGTGAGGCTGTTTCAGGCCTTTGCATCACCTTTGTGTTGCTGCATAGTGAGCCTGAACACTTCATTTTCTTGCATTTCTTGCTGCTGGTTTCCTCCAGGGCTTGTTCTTGATGTTTCTTCTTTTGCTGCTGTTCTTGCTTTTCCTGCTGTGGTTGCTTTTGTTGCTGTTGCTGCTGCCTTTGTTGGTCCTTACAGGTAAAAAGACCTCTAACAACTGACCATGAAGCTGGTTTTTCTGATCTTTTGGGACGCTGGTTTTGGTTCTGGTGAATTTCCTTGATGGATTTTGCTGTGGGTTTAGGTTTAGCCATGGAGAAGTAACTAAGAAGTGGAGCTTCAGCTAAAGAAATGAGTTCTTTCACATGCTCTAAACAGCTGGTTGTGGAGATCAGAGAACTGAAATGCTGTTCTGTAGGTGTTCTTCTCTGGATTAGGGAGTTGTGGTGGTCTAGTGAAATGGACAAAGTTGGATTTATAGTAGATTAATTCCACTGTGCATCATCATATTGATATTTGATCATGACGGGAATCTGACCGTTCGATTAAATGAGAGATACTTGGATCAGTTGCCAAGGAAATCAATATGGGTCCCTCCTATTAAATTACTACATGGACTGTCTGCTTTGCCTAGTACATTGATTGATACTTGCCTGCACTCTGCACAAATATTTATTTATTTATTTTGCGCATTTGCATTTACGTCACTCTATCTTTATTCATTATTGAAGAAGTTTCTTTTTGGTTGCCTACTACTGCTACTCTACTTAGATCATCAAACAAAGACATTGATGGTGGGTCATGTGGAGAAAAATTTGTCCAGGAAAAAAACAGGAAATCTTTTACATTTGGCTAGGTGATTTTAATGAATAATAATTGATAACTCTAAATCTCCCTAGGCTCCGTATCCGATAAATTTGGTTCTCACTCGTCCCTTGTTATATGGATCTGATTCTTTTTTGGGCTCTCTGTTAGGTCTGTCAAATGGGTCTCTCCATGTTTTTTTTGAGGAAAGGACCTGCAAATCAAGGGAAAAGGGGGTCAGGGGTCCACCGGGGATGCCCCGGCGGAGACCCTCCGACGTTCAAGTCAGGTTTCCTAAATAAGAGTCGTGTCCTTAAACAAGAGTTGCAGAGAAAATAAAATGGAGTCCAGGCCGGAGAAGAAAAAGAAGAAGATACCCCCTTACAAGAGAAGACCCCCCAGTATATAGTGCTTCCTGTCCTTGTCACTTAGGCCCGTACGTACGGGCGTGTCAGGCACCTGCTCCATGCGTAACGGCCATTTAATGCTCTCCAGAGCGCATGCGGGTAGGGCTGGTGAGTGATTGGGCCTACTCCCTTATGGGGCTTGTGCTCATATCTGATCCGGATCACCCTGGGTTGCCGGCCCAGGCTCGTGAAGTCGAGCCGCCTCTCGAGCGTATGATCTGATGGGCTTTGGACCTGTGGCCTTCTTTTGGACCCGACCTTATTCCTGGACTAGAAAAGATCTGGAAGTTATCAATTGCCCCTTTACCTCCTCAGCAGTTATTCCATGACTGGTGAGGGGGTAAATACTTAGGCTCCACTAATGACCGTGCAGCTCAAGAACGGCTCTTGTCAAAACGTCCTTTTCTTGCCTTATTTTTTTATCTCTTTACTTTGGTGTTTAAATGTATGGCGATCTGGAGATGTGTATTTGATGATGAATGATATTTCACCTCGGTCTGTGCCTCGTCATTATTTTCTACTCACACTGTCTTCTGGTTTTGTCAACTTTACTTATTTGATGGACCAGGCCGGCTCTACTGGGTCTTTGCTGGTCGAACCGACCCGGGCTAAGAGCTCGGAGTCTGGTTAAGTTTCTGACTTGCGAGTTTTTCTTATTCTCATGAGGGCATTTCTGTTTTTGGCTCACGATCTCGTCATTATTGCGAGCTCAGGAATATAATACCTTGTTCCTCTTGAGATAACCTTCTGGTAGTCGGTACGGTTTGAGCTGTGAGCTCCACTGGGATAGAGTACTCGTTCTTTTGTTGTTTTCCTCTTCCTGGGTTATTCTTGCTGAACGTTTGTTTATTGTGAGTTAATCCGAGCTGTGAGCATGGTCCTTCGCCTTCGTTTATCCTTTTATGCGTTCCTGCATTTGTGGGCCTTTTTGTAGAGGGAGCTTGGTTCTCTGTTATTTTTTTTGTATTTAGCTTTATTCTACTTGAGTGTTTTCCTGTTGCGAGTTCATCCGAGCTGGGAGCTCGGTTCTTTGCTTTTTGCTTAGGCTTTTGTGCCTATAGCCTGTGATGCTGCCTATATCGCGAGCTCCGAAGTTCGGAATTTCACTTTCTTCACTTTTGATGCCCCGAGCTCTTTTGTAAAGTCAGACTTGATTTCTTGCTTTCTTGTCGAGCCTTATACGAGCTGTGTTTCAGTCTGACTGCTTGTTTGTTCGGCTTTAACTTTTTCTTTTATAGGCTCACAGCCCTGTTGGTGCAGACCTAGAGCCCCTCCAAGCTTCTAGGGAGATCGAACCTGGATTGCAGAGGTCGGACTATCTGTTTTGGATTTGACCGTCTTGCCTTATTGATTTTTTATCTGAGCGTTGGACTCTCGTGTATGTTTTTTGCCCCCGAGTATTTATGGGCTGTCTGCTCTCGAGCGTTTTGCGGGCTCTTTGTTGCCTGGATCTCTCTCTAGGCCAGCTGAGTTGGTTTAGTGCTAGCAGTCAATTCTCGAGGTCGGTGCCTCTTATGATTGCCCCTGATTCTCTGTTTGGCTTTGTATTTTGGTATGCAGTTAAGGTCTTCTATGGCTCAGTGAGGTCTTCTGTTGCCAGGACCTCACTGAGGTCTTCTATGTCTCAGTGAGGTCTTCTTTTGCCAGGACCTCACTGAGGTCTTCTTTGGCTCAGTGAGGTCTTCTATGTCTTAGTGAGGTCTTCTTTTGCCAGGAGATCTTGGGGATCCTGGTCTTCTACCTCCCTGAAATCTCTATGTCTTAGTGAGGTCTTCTTCCTCCTGAGGTCTTCTATGGCTCAGTGAGGTCTTCTTTTGCCAGGACCTCACTGAGCTCTTCTATGGCTCGGTGATGTCTTCTTTTGCCAGGACCTCACTGAACTCTTCTATGACTCAGTGAGGTCTTCTTTTGCCAGGACCTCACTGAGGTCTTCTATGGCTCAGTGAGGTCTTCTTTTGCCAGGACCTCACTGAGGTCTTCTATGGCTCAGTGAGGTCTTCTTATGCCAGGAGATCTTGGGGATCCTGGTCTTTGTTGCTCCGGGAGATCTTGGAGATCTTCACCGATCGTTTTTATTTTGTTTTCCCGGGAGTTCTAGGGGATCCCGGTCTTCGTGCTCCGGGAGGTCTTTTAAGATCCTCACCGGCCATTTTTATTTTGTTTTCCCGGGAGTTCTAGGGGATCCCGGTCTTCTTTGTTTTCCCGGGAGTTCTAGGGGATCCCGATCTTCGTGCTCCGGGAGGTCTTTTAAGATCCTCACCGGCCATTTTTGTTTTGTTTTCCCGGGAGTTCTAGGGGATCCCGGTCTTCTTTGTTTTTCCGGGAGTTCTAGGGGATCCCGGTCTTCTTTGTTTTCCCGGGAGTTCTAGGGAATCCCGGTCTTCGTGCTCCGGGAGGTCTTTTAAGATCCTCACCGGCCGTTTTTATTCCGGGGAGATCTTTGTGATCCCGCCGGCCTTCTTTGCTCCCTTAGGAGGTCTTGCGCAAGGTTCATGCTCATTGGCCTTACTGTTGCTTTGTCATCTCAGCTGGTTTTGTGCCTAACTGAGGTCTTGGGTAAGATTCAAGCTCATTGGCCTTACTGTCGCTTTGTCATCTCAGCTGATTTTGTGCCTAACTGAGGTCTTGTTCATTTTTCTGAATTTTTCTGCAAAATAAGAGCTTGCACAGAGCGTATATAACGAGAATGCTCGTTGTTAATTCAATAATATTCATTAATAAATAATATGTCGCACATGTCACTTAGTTTCATACTTCAGATGAACAATTTATAAAATACTATGCTTGAACATGTAAAATATTGTGAAAAGTATAAGTATTATTTACACTTTATAATTCTATAATTAACAATAACTGCAAAACAATAAATGAAGGTAGCGTAAAAGACTCTTGATTTTGAGGTTTGTCTGGTGGTGATTGTAACGACCCCAAAATGGACCGTCACTGGCGCTAGGATTCAGGTCGGCGTAAGGCCGCCAGAACCCGTAGCAAGCCTGCTATACTCTCTGTGTCCCTGTAAATCTCATACATGATCATACATTTTCTGTGAAAATAAAAACTCTTTTCTGAACCAAGGCTTAACCTGTGCATGCACTATCTCTGTACTCTGTACTCTGTACTCTGTACTCTGTCCCCCTGACTAGAGCTTGCTCTAGATGGGTTAACTCATACCTGTTAAGCCTGATTTTTCACATACTCAGTAAAACATATACATATACAGATCATGTACATAACAATAGATTTACAACACAAACTACTAAGTCAAGCACATCTCTAAATGCAAACATAACTATTACATCTCTTTAACATTACATGTCCATTCTACACTATTACAATTCTCTTTTCTTTTTTTGCACTTTGCTGAACCTTCCCTGTACACTATACATTGAACCTGCAAGACTGGGGTTAAGGGAGTGGGATGAGCTCTATAGCCCAGTGAGTAGAACAGTAAAACAATTCATTATAATATGATCTCATGGAATGCGTCATAACACAGTCAATTCACAACAAGAGTAAACCTGTCACCACATAGTCCCAGTAACTCTGTGCCAGGGCGTAGAATCGAGCACCTGGTCTTCCTGTCATATATGTATATGTGTATATAACACCTCTGTACTTACCATTGCCAGGGCGTAGTCAAAGGCTCTTGGTCTTTACTATAACTGCCAGGGCGTAGTCAAAGGCTCCTGGACTTTACTACACCTGCCAGGGCGTAGTCAAAGGCTCCTGGACTTCCTGTCTGAGACTATTGGATCATTCAGCATTCACCCACATCAACAAATAACTATGCAATGCAACATATTCGTGGATACTAATGCAAGCAACCTATTGCATAATCATGATGCATGAAAAATGCTAAAACATTCCATTGGTCAAGTAAAAGAGTTAAGTTTAGTTCCACTCACCTCTGGCTACCTGGACTGACTAACTCTGCAGGCTCTGAAAACTCTGGAGCAGTACTCACTGCTGCTCTCTCTGGTTCCTCTGGTCTGTACCTATACAGATGGACTCAAATGAGGGACCAAACTAGCTCATGAATAACTCTATTAAACATCCCAAGAATTCCCTTAAACTCACTCTACCATCCATGCAAAGCATGCAAAGGAAAGCTGGACAGGACACTTTTGGCGGCAGGTTAGGCGGCCGAAAGTCCTCTCCAGAGATAAAACTCAAGCATCTTCGGCGGCCGAAGCTCTACTTTCGGCAGCCGAACCCTTTCGGGGGTAAGTTTCGGAGGCTAAAAGGCACTCTAGAGACGAAAGTCTCTAACCTTCGGCGGCACCTTCGGCGGTCGAACTCCCCTCCAGAGCCGAAAGTCCAAAGGCTCGGGGGCAAGCTTGGGCAGCCGAAGCCACCTCCTCTCACCACTTCAGAGGTTCGGCGGCCGAATGTTCTTTCGGCTGCCGAACCTGAGTTCATCAGCAGGGCAGAAACTTGCCCTGCCTCTTGCCAAATGCACAAAACTCTCTCCAACTCAAACACCTCACTTCCTCCACTTGCATACACTCATGTATATGCTCAAAGGGGTCAAAAACTACCTAAAAACCCCAAACACACAACACAAACAACACAGAAACAAGCTTTATGCACAAAATCATCAAAACCTCACAAAGAACCCTATTCATGCAACTCTCTCCATAAACCCCATAAAACCTTCAGAAAACATAAAAACAAGCTCAGGATCTTCACTTACCTCTTGAAATCAAGAAGATGAACGATCCTAACGTGGAGTTTTGGAGCAACTTGCCTTCAAACTCTCCAAACTTCAAAACTTTGAGTGTTTAACTTAAAACCTTCAAATAATCATGAAAACTAATCAAATCTTTGCATGAGTTAATGAAAACATGAAGAAAGACTCACAAAGGGAAGAGTTTCACCTCAGAAGACAAAAGAAACGGTGCTCTGACCGCTTCAACCGACTGAGGGCCATTTATAGGTGGCTGGCCAGACCACCTTCGGCGGCCACACGTGAAACCGAAAGCCATGCATGTTCGGCGGCCAAACCTCAACTTCGGCGGCCGAATCTGGCTTTTCTGCCTTGGTTCATTTCACTCAAAAACTCATTTTCTTATGCTTTAAAACTATGAAACATACCAAAACATTGAAGAAAAACATAAATCAAACCCTTCTAGAGACTTCCGACATCTCGGATCCCACCGGAAAGCAGAATTCCGATGTCGGACGCCAGCCGGGTATTACATTCTCCCCCCTTAAGAACATTCGTCCTCGAATATTCCGAAAACAAACAAATAACATATCAAAAGCTGTAGATCCCAACCGACAAACTCCTCCATGTGGTTTTCCGCATCTTCTGCAGACTGGAGCTGTGCCAGAGCTTAAGCCACTACCTATTCCCAGACCTGACTTCACTTTATTCCAGAACTTACTCTTTGTTCCTTTTGCTCTATCCCATCTCTTACTGCCTGAAGTGCCTGAACTAGGGGCCTTAGAACCCGAAGCCTGTGCCTTTGACTGTTTCTGAATATTGGCACTAGCTTCTATTTACCTGGCTGCATCCACTATCGTGTGGAAACTCTCCTTTTCTGCTGGAAGAATCAAGGAAGAATACCTGGGATGCAATCTCATAGTATATCTCCTTGCCTTCTTCTGATCAGTATCATAGGCTTGACCCACGTACTGAAGCAAATCCAGGAACTTATATGTGAATTCATCAACACTCATCTTGTAACATCCTCTGGGCCCACAACAGTAGATATTGTCCGCTTCGGGTTCGAGGGCCTTGGCCCAGCCTTCCCCTCACGGTTTTGTTTCTAAGGGTTCACGCCCAGGGTTCACGCCCAGCGTCCTTCCCCCGCATCCTTCCCCTCAAAATGCGTCTACTGTGATCTATTGGGGCTTACCCTTATAAGGCTTTCCCCCTCCTTACCTCTTTCCGATGTGGGATACTTTCAATCCACCTGCTTAGGGCTTCTACCCACTAAGCAGGTGGATTGAAAGTATCCCACATCGGAAAGAGGTAAGGAGGGGGAAAGCCTTATAAGGGCAAGCCCCAAGAGATCACAGTAGACGCGTTTTGAGGGGAAGGATGCAGGGGAAGGACGCTGGGCGTGACCCCTGGGCGTGAACCCTTAGAAACAAAACCGTGAGGGGGAGGCTGGGCCAAGGCCCTCGAACCCGAAGCGAACAATATCTACTGTTGTGGGCCCAGAGGATGTTACAATTGGTATCAGAGCCTGGGCCTCACGAGTACGGTGTGCTGAGCGAGGACGCTCAGGCCTGTAAGGGGGGTAGAAGCCCTAAGCAGGTGGATTGAAAGTATCCCACATCGGAAAGAGGTAAGGAGGGGGAAAGCCTTATAAGGGCAAGCCCCAAGAGATCACAGTAGACGCGTTTTGAGGGGAAGGATGCAGGGGAAGGACGCTGGGCATGAACCCTGGGCGTGAACCCTTAGAAACAAAACCGTGAGGGGAAGGCTGGGCCAAGGCCCTCGAACCCGAAGCGGACAATATCTACTGTTGTGGGCCCAGAGGATGTTACACATCTCATCTGTCTGTCTCAACTGTTCGAACTCTATGACTTTCATCTCCCTAGAACTGTCTGGAAAAGCCCACCCTGCAAATTCATTGGCGAACTCTCCCCATGACATACTGTCCACCCTGGGTTCCACATAATTCTTGAACCATTCTCTGGCTTTCTTACATTTAAGTGTAAACCCTGCCATCTCAATGGCTCTACTATCATCAGCTCCCAACTCACTGGTTATCATCCTAACGGATCTGAGGTATTCAAATGGATCATCTCCCGTGTTGTATTTAGGAGCATCCAATTTCAAGTACTCCGTCATTTGTACTTTACCTCCAGATGCGCTAGGTTGATGTCTGTCAACAACAGGGGCTACTGGTTCTGGTGGTGGTGGTACTGGGTCATTTGGCTCTGGGTGTGCTGCACTTAGATGGGTAGGGGATGGTGGATACATAGGATATGGTGGATAGTAAGGAGGATAAGGCATATATGGCATGTAAGGAGGATATGGGACAAAACTAGAGTACTCCGACATACCTCCCATCGGATACTCTGGATAGCCAAAACCTGAGGTCTGAACGCCTCCCTGCGACTCTCCCATACCTTCCTCAAATCTGCCTATACCCATACTGTCATCTCTAGACTGGTCAATCTCCATAGCCTCCCTCCTTTCCTCTGATCTTTCTTCTCTCGCTGTACCTCTTCTGCTCTCGTCTACAGACCTTCTAGGGTCTATTGACGTACCTTCCCTGCTAGATCTCTGAGACCTTGCCCTTGGCAATACAGGAGGACGAGCAGTTGGTCTCTCACTATCTGGTGGGACTCCAGTCAATCGAGCTGATCGACGAGTTCCTCTCATCTTTACTCTCTGGAAAACAACACAAAAGATAACACTTTAGCACATAAACATCACATATCAATAAGGCACATGCATAACTCATAGCATGAAACAGATAGGACTCAACACCCTATCCTAGTGGACATGATTTCCTATTGTGCTTGACCACTTCTAACCTCTATGAGCCCGACACTGTCTCTATAGGTCCGATCATATGAACCTAGGGCTCTGATACCAATCTGTAACGACCCCAAAATGGACCGTCACCGGCGCTAGGATTCAGGTCGGCGTAAGGCCGCCAGAACCTGTAGCAAGCCTACTATACTCTCTGTGTCCCTGTAAATCTCATACATGATCATACATTTTCTGTGAAAATAAAAACTCTTTTCTGAACCAAGGCTTAACCTGTGCATGCACTATCTCTGTACTCTGTACTCTGTACTCTGTACTCTGTCCCCCTGACTAGAGCTTGCTCTAGATGGGTTAACTCATACCTGTTAAGCCTGGTTTTTCACATACTCAGTAAAACATATACATATACAGATCATGTACATAACAATAGATTTACAACACAAACTACTAAGTCAAGCACATCTGTAACTGCAAACATAACTATTACATCTCTTTAACATTACATGTCCACTCTACACTATTACAATTCTCTTTTCTTTTTCTGCACTTTGCTGAACCTTCCCTGTACACTGTACATTGAACCTGCAAGACTGGGGTTAAGGGAGTGGGATGAGCTCTATAGCCCAGTGAGTAGAACAGTAAAATAATTCATTACAATATGATCTCATGGAATGCGTCATAACACAGTCAATTCACAACAAGAGTAAACCTGTCACCACATAGTCCCAGTAACTCTGTGCCAGGGCGTAGAATCGAGCACCTGGTCTTCCTGTCATATATGTATATGTGTATATAACACCTCTGTACTTACCATTGCCAGGGCGTAGTCAAAGGCTCCTGGTCTTTACTATAACTGCCAGGGCGTAGTCAAAGGCTCCTGGACTTTACTATACCTGCCAGGGCGTAGTCAAAGGCTCCTGGACTTCCTGTCTGAGACTATTGAATCATTCAGCATTCACCCACCTCAACAAATAACTATACAATGCAACATATTCGTGGATACTAATGCAAGCAACCTATTGCATAATCATGATGCATGAAAAATGCTAAAACATTCCATTGGTCAAGTAAAAGAGTTAAGTTTAGTTCCACTCACCTCTGGCTACCTGGACTGACTGACTCTGCAGGCTCTGAAAACTCTGGAGCAGTACTCACTGCTGCTCTCTCTGGTTCCTCTGGTCTGTACCTATACAGATGGACTCAAATGAGGGACCAAACTAGCTCATGAATAACTCTATTAAACGTCCCAAGAATTCCCTTAAACTCACTCTACCATCCATGCAAAGCATGCAAAGGAAAGCTGGACAGGACACTTTCGGCGGCAGGTTCGGCGGCCGAAAGTCCTCTCCAGAGACGAAACTCAAGCACCTTCGGCGGCCGAAGCTCTACTTTCAGCAGCCGAACCCTTTCGGGGGCAAGTTTCGGAGGCCAAAAGGCACTCTAGAGACGAAAGTCTCTAACCTTCGGCGGCCGAACTCCCCTCCAGAGCCGAAAGTCCAAAGGCTCGGGGGCAAGCTTGGGCAGCCGAAGCCACCTCCTCTCACCACTTCAGAGGTTCGGCGGCCGAATGTTCTTTCGGCTGCCAAACCTGAGTTCATCAGCAGGGCAGAAACTTGCCCTGCCTCTCGCCAAATGCACAAAACTCTCTCCAACTCAAACACCTCACTTCCTCCACTTGCATACACTCATGTATATGCTCAAAGGGGTCAAAAACTACCTAAAAACTCCAAACACACAATACAAACAACACAGAAACAAGCTTTATGCACAAAATCATCAAAACCTCACAAAGAACCCTATTCATGCAACTCTCTCCATAAACCCCATAAAACCTTCAGAAAACATAAAAATAAGCTCAGGATCTTCACTTACCTCTTGAAATCAAGAAGATGAACGATCCTAACGTGGAGTTTTGGAGCAACTTGCCTTCAAACTCTCCAAACTTCAAAACTTTGAGTGTTTAACTTAAAACCTTCAAATAATCATGAAAACTAATCAAATCTTTGTATGAGTTAATGAAAACATGAAGAAAGACTCACAAAGGGCAGAGTTTCACCTCAGAAGACAAAAGAAACGGTGCTCTGACCGCTTCAACCGACTGAGGGCCATTTATAGGTGGCTGGCCAGACCACCTTCGGCGGCCACACGTGAAACCGAAAGCCATGCATGTTCGGCGGCCGAACCTCAACTTCGGCGGCCGAATCTGGCTTTTCTGCCTTGGTTCATTTCACTCAAAAACTCATTTTCTTATACTTTAAAACTATGAAACATACCAAAACATTGAAGAAAAACATAAATCAAACCCTTCTAGAGACTTCCGACATCCCGGATCCCACCGGAAAGCAGAATTCCGATGCCGGACGCCAGCCGGGTATTACAGTGATGATGATAAATAATTAATTGCTTGCAGTAGTTGTGGATCGTGCATAAGCTAATTTTAATAAATCATTTATGATAGCATTGTTGTAATATCTGTAAAGAATTTGGGTACTTACCTCCCAGTAATTAAGAGCCATGTCGACCACTTTTGCGTGAGTTGTGTTGACGCGTCACTTTTGTTTTCTCCAACTTCCATTTAGTGATCCTTGACATTACTGAAAATATCAATCTATCATCAGCATGTGAAACAAATAATAAATGAGGTAGGTAGCAAATAGCGGATCTGCAGTGCTTAAGGTGGAAACGAAAGCAGAGAATCTTTACAGAGAATCACATTCCCTACAACAAGTTTCCACCCAGATAATTCCTCATTCATCTGTGCTTGAGCCTCCTTGTCGGGTTCCTCATAACGGGTCAGATCCCGCCTCACAGTTCTCAAGAAAATGACAAGGACAATACCAGCAAGGAAGGTGATAACCACTAGAGAATTCATACTCGAGAATCAATGCACCTTTGATATCACTCTCCTCAAATGTGACCTCATAGGTAAATACAATTGGCTCACTCTCCTTAATTGGCGTTGAGAAAGTAGTAGGATCACATTTAATTAGAGATGGGTGCTTTTCATACATTTTCATGTTCTTCACCGACTGAGCATTATGCATAAAGTTATAGGGAACCATTTCAAATCCCACCACCATGTAACCTGGAATATCCGACCTGATATGTGATGCCGATCTCAAACACGGCTCTGAGCTCGAGCACGGATCCGACCTGAACGAGCAATCTATCGTTGTGGTCGTCGGATTTGCCGATGACAGAGCCACCTTTGTGCTTCGCCGGCTTTCCTTTCCACCACAGGTGCGTACGAAGTCGAAGGCATCGCAAGAGACCCGCGATCTCCCGCAGTTGTCTTCCTCGTCTCAAGACGACCGATCTTTCCCTGCTGTTACAACGCACGGTTTCGGGCTTCGCCGGTGACACCCATGACTGGATGCGACATTGGATTGTCACCTTCCTGCGTCAGCTGCCCCGACGCCGTTCATCAAGCATGAGGTCACTGCTATCGTGAACCCAAAGCAGCAGATTTCCAGTTTTTCACTCTTTATGTGGATCTCAATGGGTGGATCTGGAAACTTTAGAGATAGTAAATTCTCTTTCGTTCCCACAGACGGCGCCATTTTGATAACTCTAAATCTCCCTGGGCTCCATATCCGATAGATCTGGTTCTCCCTCGTCCCCTGTTATATAGATCTGATTCCTTTTTGGGCTCTCTGTTGGGTCTGTCAAATGGGTCTCTCCATGTTTTCTTTGAGGAAAGGACCTGCAAATCAAGGGAAAAGGGGGTCAGGGGTCCACCGGGGATGCCCCGGCGGAGACCCTCCGATGTTCAAGTCAGGTTACCTGAATAAGAGTCGTGTCCTTAGACAAGAGTTGCAGAGAAAATAAAATGGAGTCCAGGCCGGAGAAGAAAAAGAAGAAGATACCCCCTTGCAAGAGAAGACCCTCCAGTATATAGTGCTTCCTGTCCTTGTCACTCAGGCCCGTACGTACGGGCGTGTCAGGCACCTGCTCCATGCGTAACGGCCATTTAATGCTCTCCAGAGCGCATGCGGGTAGGGCTGGTGAGTGATTGGGCCAACTCCCTTATGGGGCTTGTGCTCATATCTGATCCGGATCACCCTGGGTTGCCGGCCCAGGTTCGTGAAGTCGAGCCGCCTCTCGAGCGTATGATCTGATGGGTTTTGGACCTGTGGCCTTCTTTTGGACCCGACCTTATTCCTGTGCTAAGAAAGATCTGGAGGTTATCAATAATAATAATAATAATAATAATCAAATTTTCATGTTCAAATTTAAACTGTAACTTGATGAATTTCCCCCTTGTAGAAAGAGAACAAAGAAAATGTTTTCATTTCTTAAGAATGCATGCCTTTTATATATAAACAAAAATAAAAGTCTATTCTAAACAATGCTGGACAAAAAAAAAAACTTTTGAAATAGACACTTTTTAACAACAATTTAAACATTTTCAATTTAAAAATAATTAAAATCAAACTTTGTATTTAACATTTAAGAGGGAAAGCTTGAAATTACTCTTTATTAAAACGAGTTTAATCTAAATTAAATTTTTAAAAAAAGACAAACCCGAGAAGGATATTTAGGCGTAAGAGCCACACGCATCACCGAGAAGTAGCACACTAATTACACCATAATAGTGCTTTCTTCAAGCAAAAAGCTGCATGATTCCTTCTGAGCCTCAAAATCATCAGAGCATCCCAATCCAACGCCCTGGAATAAAGCTCTTTTTTACTTTAATGATAATAATAATAATAACAATTACCTCAAAATTAATGTACTGTCAACTCACCTTTACGCTTTAACCCAAATCTTATTCCAAAATCCAAATCCATTCAATACATAAAAAAGTTGGCTCTAGGAACCGTTGTTATCCGGATATTATAAAGGTGGAAAACATGAAAAAGGGGAAAATAAAATATTAAGAAAAAGAAATGAAAAACAAATAGAGCCCCCTATTTGAATTTTGAATGCAATTAGGGTTAACCTCGGAAGCCATAATAAAACAATTAAAATCACAAATAAAAAAAATCATCCATATTTTATATAAAAAAAAAGATTATGATGACAAAGAAAATAACAGTAGCTCTCATATCATGTACAAACTTTTTTTTTTTTGAAAGCATATCATGTACAAACTTTAAAAGTTATATTTTCTTATATATCGATCAACAAGCTAAAGAAAAAAAAAAAAATATATATATATATATATATATATATATATATACAACTGTGCGGAGGGAATCTAAACTCTTTGGAACATTTCTAATTAACTGTGCTAACTAACTAAAGAGCCAAAGGGATGTGATATTAGTTTCTTCATGACAAGGAAACTTCAATACATGATGATATCTATTATATTTAATACGAGTATTTTACGACGTAGGTTTTTTTGTTAGTATTATTTTTTATGATCGTTGGACCACTGTCACCCAAATCGTAATTGAGTTTTATATGAGAGTCAGACCTAAAATTTATTAAAATTCCTTATGTAAACTAATTTATTAACACACAATTCTATCCACGTTTAGAGCAGGCCGAATTGATTTGGGACTCTTAACAATTAGGTCTCAGACACAAAAAAAGAGGAGCAGGTCAAAATCTTATGATAATCCAGCACATCATATCATAATTATAGTCCAAGACATTGAAATCTGTCTTACTCGATTGGATGGGTCAACAGGGTTACAGGATTACAGGCCCCTAGATACACAAAAACTATATTCTAAACTCATATATGTGCAGTAAAAAATTAAATAATCATTTGACAAAAAAAAAATATCCGTACGTATGAACCTGAATTATGAAACATATTACTAAAACAAAAGAGGAAAAATATAGATAAAAAAGAGAGAGCAGGAGGACCAAATTTACACACGCAAAAATCCTACTTTAACATCAATTTGTGAAACCAATGATGTGGCACAAGAAGTTAAAACAACATCAGTATATACTGGGACAGTGCTAAGCTTTGTACTAAGTAGTATGTTTGGTAAGGAGGAAATCTTTCTAACAAAACCAATCGACACCTCAGCATCCATAGCCTTGTCTATGCATGCAGGACCTTCTTCCTCAGAGATTGGACTCCGAAACACAATTATTATTGAAGAAAATTTTTAGTTAAATCCGATTATTTATAATATATTAAAAAACTATTAAAATAAGTCTATTTATTTATTTTATAGAAAGATTCATTTATTTATATTTTTATCCATGGTTAACCCGATTCAACAAGTATTTCGGCACAAATTAGAGCATTGTAATGATGATCCTCGCTCATTCCTACTTTACCCTTTGTCGAGAAAACTTAACTTGCATTCAAAATTGATGTATTTGGTGGGCCCTCCAGTTTCCTACAACATCAGCTCATTTCTCTGACAGCCCAAGTGCTGAATACCACTAGAGCCCATTAACAGGAAGAGCCCAATTACGGCCCATTAAATCTCGAGAGCGCCAATCAGCCGATTTCAAATCGCTGCCTTGACTCTTGATCCTCACTCTCCTCCAGTTCTCCTCTCTAGTGGCCACTGGCTAGTTAGATCAGTGAGTGCTGTCTCAGTCCTTCACTGTTCACTTGATGTTGAATCTCAGTTCTCCTCCATGGATACGGACTAAAAACCTTAATTTTCTCCAATTGAATCAGTTTCGGTAGCTTCATTTTCTTCTCTATTATCAAAAGTTGCCACTCTTCCATACGGAAATGCCGTTGAGATCCAGCTATGGACGGGGAGGCTAACCTTCCGGTCTCAGCTGCTCCTCCACCTAGGAATCTCGTCCGTCCGATCATCAACGCTGACACAACGTCTTCTTCATCCTCGTCTTTCTCTTCCTCATCCCCGCCGGACTTTCTCAAGCATGTTCAAGCTGCCTTCAAGCGCCACCGCCCCCTCGGTACCCCCCGCCTCTCTCTCTCTATACGTATATGCATATGCATTGTATATGAAACGGTTTTATTATCGTGTTTTCTTTCCCTAGATTCGTCGTTCATTGCAACTGGGAAAAATTAGGGTTTTTTTTCTAATTCTGGTAAGCATCCATTGTCAATTGATATAGGTGAAACTGAGTGTTATTGTTGTCACTTACAGCGATAAATATAGTGATAGATGTTGCTAAGTTAGTGAATTTATTGGGTATTTCTGTTGAAATTTCAACTGAGACTGCTGGCTTCTTCGAAAATAGCTGCATTCTTTTGTTGTTTTGTTTTGAAAAAATTAATCAGAATAAGCTTGATTGGCTAAATTATGTGCCATACAAACCTTTATATGTTCCATCTGTTGATGTTTTCCATCTGGGAATGTGGATGACTATATGCATTAGAGACTCTGTGAATGTAAAATGTTGGAATTGCAAGCCTTCTCTGCAAAGATGAGTTTTGATGGTTCTAAGAAATTCATTTATCTAAAAGAAAGATAAGAATTCATATAATTGGCCCTTCAATTGCAAAGCTTGTTAACTTCCTAATACTTGGTACATTTACTTTAGGTACCATGCCAATCCATGGTATAGGGCCTAGGCGTATGTTGGTTCAGCAACGTGAAACGTCTAAAGCTGCAGTCTCTGATGTGGATCCTAAGACAGGCATGAAGAAGTGTGAAAATCTAATTCCATCCAGTCATGCTGTAAAAGATTCAATTATACCAACCAAAAATCCAGTTGCTGTTGTTAGGGAAACTCAAGAAGAATCTATTACTACTCCTTCCATTTCAGGCATCACCACAAAGACCTTTGATGAGAGTTTCAACCCATTTGATGCGCAGAGAAATCAATCCACATCTGTTATTCATTGTCAAGAGAATAATCCAATGTCCTTGTCACAAGTTGATGGCAAGAGAAGGGTCCAGTTTTCAATGGCAAAAAATTCTAATTCCCAAGGTAACATACCACTTGCTATTGCTTCGAGTTTCTTCTTTCAAAGTCAGCTTTGCTGTTGGAGTTTTCTGTCTCATTCTATAAGATGTGCAATAAAAGTTTCTGAATTCTTGCTGATGGGAAATCATTCTTGAATTTGTCACTATGTTCTGGATATATTTTCTTTTTCCCTTGTCTTCCAACATGCAGGGGCCCATGATCAAATGGCCACTGGATTGGAGAACTTATCTTCTCATATGGATTCACTTGCATTGACAGAAATGGAATGGGATGCAAGCAATCAAATAGAGGCATTGAATGCTTTCAATGATGAATCAAAGCATCAGAATTCTCAGAACATGGAGTCTGACATCTGTTTGAGGACTGATGGTGCAACATCTTTGTTAGCAAAAAGGACAACAGTTCAGGATCAACTGCATCAATTTAGAAACTTTTTAGGCCAACCTGCTACTCAATCTTCAGTTGCTGGCTCATCTTGTGCCACAACAACATCTGTCCATTCTACTTCAGCACCCATGTTTAACTCAACAAGTTATTACTCCCGTTCACATCCAGAGAGTGGCACTCATATGGCAGTTGAACCATTGGGAGATATTAATATGAATTCTCACCATATTAATCAACGAAATATGGAGCAGCTGTCTTATACTTCACTAAAGGACACCAATGGGCTACGAACTGACCAGAAATCTGTTGCAGCCCAAACTTCTACTTGTGCTATTGATACCCAAATTAAGGAACATCACCTGCCTAGGGAGAAACAGGGGAAGCTGGCCAACAAGAATGACACATCCAAGAATCCTTCATTTGTTGTTGATAATCCAACTAAAGAGAGAGAACCATCAGAGGATATTCATGATAAACAAGCTCAGAATCCATTGTCAAAAAACCCTTCCTCAGATGTGCAGTTGGTGGAGCCTTCTAAACAGGAAAAGCAAGAAAAGGTCACAAGTGGTAAAGGTGTTTCAGTTCCTCGTAAAAGGAATTATGACGCTGACATGTTCTTTAAAGTTAATGGGAAGCTGTATCAAAGGCTTGGTAAGATAGGGAGCGGAGGGAGTAGTGAGGTCCACAAAGTCATATCTTCGGACTGTACAATCTATGCACTCAAGAAAATCAAACTCAAGGGTCGTGACTATGCAACTGCATATGGTTTTTGTCAGGAAATCGAGTATCTAAACAAATTGAAGGGAAAGAACAATATCATACAGTTAGTAGACTATGAGGTACTTACTTGCTACTGAGAAGTTTCTGCATTAATTAGCATTATTTCAATCATGATTGCATATGGAATATTCCCATGTCGTATCTCCTATTTTGCGAATTGCATACTTTTAAGGAAATTCAATCATATTAATGTATATAATTAGCTCAATAATAAGGATCTACATTCCTAATTAGTTAGGGAACCTATTGTATATATTTTCATGAAAATACACACAAATATTCACTGATAACAGATAGAATATTCCCATGTCATATCTCCTGTTGTGCTTTGATCAGAAACTTTGGCGAGATTTGGGAAGAACATGCCTTGTATTTAATTTGGTGCTATGCTGGATACTAATATTTTGCTTATGATATAATTTTGAATCATCTTTGGAGTGACTTAAAATTTCCTTGCATATGATTTTTGTATTTCTAAATTTAGAAGGGTTATGCATATAATGACTTATCTATTGGTATATCACATCAATTTTTATTGCAAACTTCTTTGAATGGGGTAACCACCATCAAAGCAAGTCCTTGTGCTATTTAACCGGGGAAGGATGGTTTAAAATATATTTTAACAATTAAAGATGTGATGCCTCAAGGTGGCCTATGTAATGTATTTATATATAATCAAGACATGCCCAGGATGAATCATTTGATATCTTTTGCTCTACTTCTTTATGCATACATGCACTGCTCCATAGTGGTGGGTGCACTAGTCAAGCTATTGTTGAACATACTAAGTACCTCATGCTTTAGGGACTTATTTTCCTACTTTATTATGTGTAACCATAGTCATATTTCAAAAGCATAGCATCTAAAAGGCTTTACTCTAGATTTTTGTATGAGTTGTGTCTCTAATACTTACTCGTGGTATTAGGTGACAGATAAGAATTTGCTCCGCGAAGTCATGAATGGATCTGCAAGCAACAAAGATGGCAGAGTTAAGGATGATGGGTATATATACATGGTCCTTGAATATGGAGAAATTGATTTGGCTCACATGCTTTCACAGAAATGGAAGGAACTGGATAGCACCAATCAGATCATAGATGAGAATTGGCTAAGATTTTACTGGCAGGTACTTGACTACTCTTTACACTGTGTCATAGTTGCTAATTATATTTGCAGTAGTGCTCTACACTCTAAAGGACTTTTTGGGGGAATTTTTACTGGTTTATTCTGTAAAGTCAGTGTAAGAATTCAGTGATTTTAGTTACTAATTATTAACATTTGTGTCTGTGTTGGTCTTACCACTTGAATGAAGTATAACTGACTTTAAAGATGGGTACTTTTTCTTTTTGCTCTTTAGGGACACTAGTCTCACTAGTAAGACTGTATAAGTTGAATAACTAGTCTCACAAGCAAGACTGTATAAGTTGAATAAACTCTTATGCTTGGTTGATATCACCTTGGTTGTTGCTGATTACTATTCATTTTCTGAATGTTGTACCTTTCCATTTTTTTCTCTGTAATGATTCATTTTGACTTTAAATAGTTCATTTCACTTGAAGTTTAAAGAAAAACCTATTAAGTCCTTCAGCTTTATTTAACTTTAAGCCTTAATGTTTCAATATATTGAGTCTAATTTGTCCAAAATAAACTCACAAGTCATGATTGTTAAGGATTGGGTTACAGAAGAGTAAAAATGTGTGCAAAGTGGGAGGATTGAGTAATATCATAATATGGCAATAGCAATGTGTATCAAAATATAATTTGTTTTGTTTTGAAGATTTTATTTTTAATTTCGATATCCTGAGGCATCATGACATGTACTGCCATGCTAACCTTTATACGCATATACATGAAACAGAATCAGATCCAATAGATAAAAAAGATAAAAATTCAAGGGCTCAATACTTTAAGAGAAAAGTTGAGGGTTTTTCTTAATAGGTTTTTTCTTGAGAGTTTAAGAGCTCTTATATAGGTTATTCCTAAAGAAACCATTTTAAGTCACTGATCTTGGCATTTTCTTAATATTATAGCACTGAAATGACCTTGGGAACACAATGAACTTTCATCTTTAGTCATATTTATCAATCTCATTTTAAAAAAATGAAAGACTGACTTTTTTAGTTTAAATATTTGTAGCAAATCCTGCAAGCTGTCAACACCATACATGAGGAACGCATTGTGCATTCTGACTTGAAGCCTGCTAATTTTCTTCTTGTCAAAGGTGCTCTAAAGTTGATTGATTTTGGTATTGCCAAAGCCATAATGAGTGATACAACTAACATCCAAAGGGATTCACAGGTAATGTTCACTTGTACTGTTCACATCTCTTCAAATTATTTTTTCATTATATGGAACCAAGATGTAGATTGCTTCCACTTATGGGGCTCTGGTGACTTGCTATACTTGCTATTAAGGAATATTGGCTCTAGCTTTACTTTTGTTAAATCTTCTGGAGGCAATGGATTGATCAATTGAATTTAAGGAGCACCAGTACTTCACTGTTCTGATAGGCCAAAAGGCAGACTCTTATTATTAAGCATATTGCATTTGGTGGATATTTTATGCCATTTGCTGCTCACTAATGTGCAAGCTCAGAATACAAATGCTCATTACTAATGCTTTTTGCCTGCAAAAGTAATGTTCTCATATGTGTACATCCTTTTCTACTTTCACTTGTTGATCAGGTAAATTTCTAAGTAAAATTGTGCTGTTTATAAAGGGTATTTAAATTCTACCCATCATCATGGATTAAGATTTTATTGAGACTCTGGATCAACGTAATCTTAGACATGATGTTAGTCTCTTTTCTCTTCTAAAGTTATCCGTTAATTTTGGATACTGAATATTGGTCCTAAGAAGTTATTATGCCGATAAATTTGCAAAGAGTCATATATCTTTTCAGATTGTTGAATGGCTACCTCTTGCTTTTGGGATTGTAAAATTTATCCTCATTTTCATTGTTTTTACTTGTCAAAAAAACAATTGGAATTTCTAATTTAGGTTGTTTGTTAGATCTGCAATCTGGGACTTCATATCAGTTAACAAATCTACTTGCTATGCTTTTGTTTTTATGTGGTATTCCTCACTGCAGGTTTTCCGTCATATTGGTTGCTTAAAGTTTATGTTCTACTAGTGCAGGTGGGTACATTAAGCTACATGTCTCCTGAGGCATTCATGTGCAATGAGAGTGATGCAAATGGAAACATCATAAAGTGTGGTCGGCCGTCAGATATTTGGTCGCTTGGCTGCATACTCTACCAGATGGTATATGGGAGAACCCCCTTTGCAGAGTACAAGACTTTCTGGGCTAAGTTCAAAGTTATAACAGACCCGAATCATGAAATAACTTATGGTCCAGTTTCTAATCCCTGGCTTCTTGATCTTATGAAAAAATGTCTTGCTTGGGATCGGAATGAAAGATGGAGAATACCTCAACTACTTGAACATCCTTTCCTTGTTCCCCCAGCCCCTCCTCCCCAACAATCCTTACCCCAAGAGCAAGGCTATATGCTGCTTCAACTTGTTGCTGAAGCTTGTGGTAATAATCAGGAAGCCTCTAAGCTATGCCGTGACCTCCAACAACTGCTTAGGGGCCCAGTGACGCCCCTAATGTATCAGACATTAACATCAAGAGACCAACAATGTAAGTTGCTCTCAGAAATGTCCAAGCTTTGTTTTCAACTGAGAGAATGTTTGACTAAGTTGGAGAGAGGATAAACAGATTTCGCTGTACAAATAAGTGTTCAAGTGTGTCGATTGTAGGAGCCTTTGGTCTAGTGGGATTGGGGACCTAAGAAAAATCATGTTAGTATCCTATTCCATTTGTTTGTAATATGTTAATCATCTCTGTTGTGTTATTGTGTTCGAAGTGGAGAGGAATTATCTCCTCCAAATGTACGCATTCCTTTTTCTGATACTGTATTTCACTTTTCACAGCGGCTGGAAACACATTTAACGGTTATTTCGTTCTTCATTTGGCAAAACATATTCTTTTACTGCGCAGGAATTTGACTTGGCACGTGGCAGGAACAAATATCCAAGTTTTTATGGGCTTGGTAAGTTAAACGATAAACAATGTAAAATATAATACGAGTAAAATTACATGACATTCATGTATTGCCAATACAACAAATGATCTATTGCAAAATACAAGACGAACAATATAAATACGTAATCGTCATCTTTCCAAAAAAAAAAAAAAAAACAGAAAAAATAAACAAAATCGTGGATGGCTGTCAAGGCAGCAGCAGACACAACCATACAGCTGAATGGAAAAAATGTCTCTGGATTTCTGATGATGCAGGAATTTGTGCAGATATAGTTTGCGGAAACATCCAGGCACATGAGACCCTTGAAGTTGAACGGTTAAGGATGACCGGCGAACCCCAAAATGTCGATTTTTTAAAATTTCAATCTCTCTTGTTAGGGCATTGCCTTGCAGCAATACAAATGTTTGGCACTAACAACAGCAACTATCCATCTTGAAAAGGGGCTTTTGCAAAATTAGTTTCGGGAGAAATTTTATAAGGGTATTTGGGGTCGGGAGAAATAAATTTACCGATTTAGGGTTCGCTACCTGGCATCTCTTTGACAGGCGCCACACCCTGGCGCTTTTCAAAGAGGTGCCAGGTCACGCTTGGTGCCTCTTTGAGAGGCGCCAAGCGTGGCTTGACGGCCTTGGCGCCTCTCAAAGAAGCGCCGGTCCTTTTTGCATTTTTTTTTTGCATTTTTTTTAAATATATTATTAATAATATATGTAAAAATGAAATATATTATAATTAAGAAATTAATATTATGGTATTTGTATATATTTGAACTAAAATTATAATAAATGTATAAACTTGTTACTATATTTAAATAAAATTAATAATTTGTAATAAAAAAATAAAAGTAAATTTAGTAGTAATGATGTAACTAAATATAATTTAAGAAATAAGAATGATATTAATAATAATTAAATTTAATTATACGAAGTCCGTGTCACCTTTCATTAGAGTGTTTTATATTGTATTGACGCCAGTCAAATGATGGCTTCTATTGAGGCGTCATGGTTCGACATTTATTAAAGAAGAGCCAGGATTTGGCGACTGTAAAAAAGGTGTCAGGTTTCCTTTTCGCCTGCCTGCCACGTCACAGCCCAACCCCAAATTGGTGTAAATTTGTTTATACCGATCCAGAATCCCCTAATAAAATTCCCCCAACCCTAATTTTGCAAAAAGCCCCTTGAAAAGTAACGACAAGGTGGGCTTCAGCACGAGCTTCCTCCAACTTCATTATGAGCTCCTCCATGAAGGGTGCTCTTGTCCCATGAATGATTCCAAGCATTCCCAAGTAGAAATCCTTGATAGTGACGAGGCACCGTCCTCCTTTCTCTGGAACATCTGAAAGAGCTATACGCCGATCTCGAAGATCTCTCTGCAACTCCTCCGCGGACGCGCACGCCTCACGCTCTCTCCCTCCTGCCACCAGAACGTTCAAATAATGCCCAC
This sequence comes from Manihot esculenta, assembly GCF_001659605.2. Lineage (NCBI taxonomy): Eukaryota > Viridiplantae > Streptophyta > Magnoliopsida > Malpighiales > Euphorbiaceae > Manihot > Manihot esculenta. Next base: position 12,508,296 of record NC_035162.2, on the reverse strand, counting down.
CGTTAAAGTAGCGGCAAGTTAAGAGTACGTGAGCGGTGCTCTCATTACATTCAATATTTTTCATTCACATCCAATAATTCTTGCAAGTTAATCACTATCAACCGAACGATGCATGCGATGGGTCCATACTTAAAATCAACGGCTTCAGGACCGCCTGTGAGAAAATATTTTTAAGCACCACTGTGCCAATTAGTAGCATTGGTTCCTCCGCCCAGTAATGAGAAAAACCTCCCTCTCAAAATAGTTCTTCTCGGCTCATGCCACTCTTGAGTTGCCTCCTTCGGTTTACGTCTCTGTCGTTTCGCTCTCTGGACAAGCTTATATCTGTAAGAACTAAAACGCACTACACTCACTGCCGATCAGTAACCTGCATGGATAGCGGCGACGGCACCAGCTCGGCCTGTACGTTGGTATTATGTGGAAAATCATCAGCAGAGAAGGAAATTGCTCTATCTTTGAAGAAGAATAGTGCTGTCAAACTCCCTGACGATACTCCAGTTTCTATACTCTTGGAATCGGAGATTGCTAAGCTGGACAAAGAGCCTTTCAATGTAGAGCTGTTCTTCAATTGTCTTTCCACCAGAATTTTCGGTAGGTTCCTCATTTGGTCTCCTCGATTGACTTCGACTCACGATGTCGTTTCGCTGTAAGCATCACCAAATTCATATCTTTCCTTTACTCGTTTGTTTGCATAAATGATTATTTGGTTATGTTTTTTATTTTTTTACAGCAATTTCTGTGAGCTTCCAATCGGCGCTGCTTGTGTCGCTGATGTTCAATATAAGGGACGAGGTTTGCAGTTATCATTCTTTTGTTTGTGAATTGACGGGTCCTACACGCTTCTTTAGTTAGTAAGTTTTGTCCATTGATTGCTTAGGTCGATCAAAGAATGTGTGGGAATCTCCTTTGGGCTGCTTGATGTTTTCTTTTACTGTGCAAATGGAGGATGGGCGAGTTGTGCCTTTGTTGCAATACGTGGTGTCTCTTGCCGTTACAGAAGCAATAAAGGATGTTTGTCACACAAAAGTAAGTAGCTTCCAATATTGAATTCTAAAATTTGTTTTCTAAATTGATCCGAGTTGCAATCTTTTACGCTGATCTATAGCGTCTCTTTAGTGATGCTTGTATAAGTAGCGAAAATTATGACTTAAATAATAGGATTCGTGAAGTTATTTGTGGCTTTAATAAAATAAAATCTTTCCTGAAGACACAAACACACATATGCATACATACAAAGCAATTTTAGGGAGGCCAAGGCTCCCCCTCTCCTGTCCCCCTCCCCCCTCTCAGGCCACTGTTGAAACTTGAATGAAGGGCAAAGAGTCAGAAGGAGATTATGTTATAGGATAGTATCACCCATAATAAGGTACTAAAAGTCAATGGAACTTTTTTGTGGTCGTTGGTAGTTTAGCCTCTTTTAAGATATCAGTTAGGACTAAGCCAAAGGCACAATATAGAATTTATTTCTGATTATCTTTGTGACAACGAAAAAATGTGCATCTTCAATTTTTTTTGCTTTGGGAAACTTGGACCATTGATTTTCATGATAATCGTGTTGTAATTGTTTCACCCAATATATGAATTTTTAAGACACCATTATGCTCATTTTGGCAATATCACCCATTTCAGGGCTTACCATTTCTCGACATTAAGATAAAATGGCCAAATGATCTTTACTTAAACGGCCTTAAAGTTGGTGGCATCCTATGCACTTCAACTTATAAATCAAAGAAGTTCAATGTTAGTGCTGGTAAATACATTATCTTTTTCTGTTTTTCTGAGTGCCCTTGCTTCTATATAGCTGGCTGTAAGCAGTCCATAATTTATCCTATGTGCTAGAGGCCAGTTGTAATTCTTGTGCATGATCAAAATAATTTATCATCCTTCCTTTTGCAGGTATAGGTTTGAATATCAACAATGAGAAACCAACAACATGCTTGAATGCGATACTAAGAGAATTATCTACTGCTGATTTCCAATTTAGCCGAGAAGATATTATAGCAGCTTTTTTTAACAAATTTGAAAATCTCTATGATCTTTTCATAAATCAAGGTGAATGTATGTTTCCAATTGTTGCCAAATCCTACTGTACTCTTTTCAATTATCAGTTATTCTGTGGAAACATCACTTGGCTGTGCAGTCTGATGCCCTCTTCGATTTCAGTCTAATCAATTATTTACTTGTGGAAATCAAATAATTTGTTTAGAACAGTAAGTTGTGCCTAAATTTGTTATTATATAGTCTTTTGAGGAAACAGTATATTACTATTTTCCTGTCATCTTCTAAACTTCATGAAAGGAAGAGAAATAAGTTCCTTTTAAATTTAATGTCAGATTTTAAGCAAAAGCTAGTCTGTATTTATCTCTCTTTTTTTTTTTAATCAAACTATTGAAGGCGGTGAACCTATCTGCAGAAGCTAAATGCTTACTTTTCATGATAACCCTTTTCTGCCCTCAAAGAAATTACAATTCTTCCCTTGTTTATAAAAATATTGATATTCCTTCAAACAAAATCTGAAATTGGAACCCATGTCAATTGTATACAAATTATGGCTCAACCCGTCAAAAATGTTGCAGCAAACTACTGGCATCAGGCATGCCCCCTGATTGGGATATCAAAAATTTGTTGAAAATAACTAGCACAAGTTATTTCCTCTCCAGCGCCAGAAAAAGATTTTAAGAAAAGCAAATTTTGAATAGCATAATTCTGTTTGCTAACTGCAAACTCTATGTACGATGAATGACCATGCCAAGTTTTTTTTATATATGATTCAGGATTCCAAACTCTTGAGGAACTGTACTATAGAACATGGCTACACAGGTGAGAAATGCAACTTTTTATCCCTTCATCACTTACATGTACCACTTCTATTATTGGTGCACATTCTTGTCCATCAGAGCCCTAGAGAGTTTTTCAGAAGCATCATTTCTCCTTCAAATGTCATGTCCATACTTGTCACTGACCAGATAAATCTTGAAGGAAGGGTGATTTGTTAATGACCATTGTGTCTGACAATTCTGCAGCAATTAAATGTAGATGAAAGCCCATAAACCTTAACATTTGGGTTTTATAACTCTTCACCCAGCAAGTTGCTGTACTAAGCTCCAAACAACTTAACTGAACCTACAAATTCCGCTTTGTACAACCATGGAACTTACAAGCTGTATGGGAATAGGTTTCATTTGTACACTTTGTATACAGTTATCTACAATCTTTTCACATGTTCAGTAATTGCTAATTCATTTTTCCTGCATTATGTTCAAGTTCAGATTGCTGTTTATCTGCCTTTATCCTTGTAACTGCTTCACTTCTTTGCTTTGGGAAAGCCATAATTAGGCAAAATGACTTATCACTTTCTAGGCCATATGTTGAGGACTAACACCTTTTAAGTTGAACAGATTGTAGGCAAACCAGAATAGTCACTTTTTCTCTTCAATCTGCTTTAGCTAGGATGTCACCAAATATGCCAGTTTTTCTGTCAGCAGATCATCCATATTTCCTGTCTTGAAGCTATTATAATCATTTTCTTCACTTAACCCAACTGAGCTCTTGAATGTTATTGTCAAGACTCAAAATGAAGGTTTACCATGTCCAATATATTTATCATATTTTGCTAGCATAATTTTTTATTTATTTATTTATTTGATACATGTAGTGAGCAGAGAGTCATCATACAAGAAAAAAATGGAGATCAAGTAGTGGAGAATGTGGTCACTATTCAGGTATAGCCAATTGAAAGATTTTCTAGATCTGTTGCTACTGTGAAAATTTGAGATGCATGACATAGACAACTCAACTAAGCTTTAACTGTTTAAGGCTGAATATGCATGCACATGAACATTAAATTGTCTATCGACTTTGTCCTAATGTAGATGAAGGCAAAATATTTTGTTAAAAACTAGGGATTATCATGCTTTATTTTTTGATACTTTGTTTTAAACCGTTCTTTAAGATAAATTACTTTTAAATAGTAAACCACTCTTTAGAGAAAGTAAAAATTTGAAAAAAATTGTGAGAAATACAATAAATTTTTAGCAATGTCAACTACTCTTACGTAAATATGTTTTAGTTCCTCATTAGCCCTTTTTTAGGTTTTTAAAGCTTAAGAGAACTAAATGTTAGCTCTGCAATTAGCTTCTTGCCTGACCATCTCTAGCCACCTGGTGTTTGTTTCTATTTTTAGAAAGAATAATATGCGGAATAACTTGTAGTAATAAAACTCTAGATAATTTGTGTTCATTTTAGGATTCCTATTATGTTGCTATAACCTTTCCTTTTGCTCTTTTCTTGGGAACACTATATGAAATTTTGACCATCTTTTTATGCATGGAAATCCCTAATCCAATGTGAATAATCAAAATAAATGGTTCAGGTGCCATGACATTTCACAAGGGGTACTGGTGCTGAGACTTGAAGTAGTGCATTATTTTGTATTTCATTCACTCTTTTGTTTGCAGGGCTTGACATCCTCAGGGTATTTATTAGCTGTTGGCGATGACAATCAGATGTGTGAGCTTCATCCTGATGGCAATAGGTAGAGTTTATTTTCTCATTGAAGATTGCATTTGATGTATAGTTTCTAGTTGCATATGATGGACTCTGATTCTTGCATTCCTGAGCTAGCCAAATAAAAAATCTGGCAATAGGTCATGGTCGGATGTCTTTTACATATCATCGAGAAGCCACACAATAAATTTTGGGAGGCAGATGTGATGAACAAATAAGTTCTGGTTTTATAACATGCCAATTCCTTTTGTTTTCCTTGGGGGAAAAAGTTTCTATATGGATTCCTCAATCTTTGGGTGCAGGAACAACTAGGACCACTGAGATAGTGGCAAAGGCTTTCATTATCTAAAGTTAATTTCTGTCAAACAAAAGTAGGTGTACCCCTTTTCTTTCTTAGACTTAAAACATCCAAGAGACAGTTTCAAAAAATTTATTTGAGAACAACTAATATACATATATTCTATTGTGCATAGGAAGGGAAAGAAGTTCAAATGGTGAATACCAATTCTTAAAGTACATCATACAAGATGCGCTATGGGGCTGCGGCTAGATTTCATTACTTCCCCTACTATATTAGGGGCTTTTGTATCTATTTAGTTGCTTAGTAAGATCAGCCATTGGATTTGGAAAAAAAATAATTTTGGTCTGAAACATATCTTTTTCTTTTTTACCAAAATACCATGAGGTTCTTCTCAAAGCCCAGCAAGTAGCACCACAAAAGTGGTTGCTCTCATGCATTGTATTGATTTTGATTGTCTTCAAAAAGGGACCTCTATCAGTGGCCTATCTAAGGTTGTAGCATCTGGTATTTGTTTTGCTTTGTATAATTCTTTTATCCTTGGAATTGTAATTATCTTCCACAGTTCCTGCCATCATTGATTCATCAGTGTAGCTTTTTAAAGGCACTGAAAATTATGTAGAAGAAATTTAGGCAAAATTACAAATAGTTGTTGATGATCCATATATAGTACAACAATAAGAACAATTAAGCCTTAATACCATACTAGTTGGGATTATCTATATATGGATCCTTTTTTGATCATTGTGCTCTGTTGAACACACACATCAATGTCTGTCACCCATTGATAATGTAAGAGAAACAACCAGGCTATCATTTCTGTCCATAAACCTTGTCATCTTTGTATTTTTATCAAAAGAGTACCATAAAAGGTCTCTAGGAAACTCTTGGATGTTCCATATCATCTTTGAATTTTTATTATGTGCTTTCTCTTCGTTGATGAGCACTTGAACTCTTTTATTTGTCCTCATCTTTCCATGAATGATTGGGATCAATAATATTGGCTGAAGGACTCACCTAAGTTTGTTAAAAGTTATAATGTTATGGTCTCTGTCAGCAACATTACAGGATTTATGCTTGGAGTCTGTACATGTGAATTGTTTTTATTAGTCCCTTTCTTAAGCCCTGCAAATAAGCTTTCTGGATTTGCATTTACAGTTCTTCCCTTCTCCTCCGCCCAAAAGATCTTTCTTCTTTAGGAGGAAGGGTTTTTCACCATTTGGTATCATTCTAAACTGCATATTTTTAATGCGTACTTGCACTTGCACACAGTTCATATCTCAAAGTTTGCTCTAAAAGTAAGGCTATCAAGTTTTTATTTTGCAATATCTGATATTTATCGCCAGCGTATGTGCATAATATATATATATATATATACACTCAACCTCCACCTGTGGAACAATGATAGTATATGAAGCTTAGGAAGGTCTTTGTGGCAGCTTCCTTAAGCTTTCATAATTTTTCTCGTCATCAGCTAAACAACTAGAAAAAAACATGCTTAGTTGCTTCTACATTGTCTTTATAGAATGCTTGTATCAATTAGCAATTATTTTCATATGGTTTTACATTTGAAGTTCTGTTTCAACATAGCCCAATCCCGATTGTTGCCTTATTGGAAATAATCAGTCTTGTTTCTCATATGGCTGCAGTTTTGACTTCTTCAAAGGACTTGTCAGAAGGAAACTTGAATGAGGAAGATTTCTTCAACACCATCATCTGGCAGCGACATGAACTGTCATTTGGAACTTATTTGCAACAGAGGATGCTTTATGAATTTAACTTATGTGTTTAGTTCTGCCACTTATTTAGTTTAATCAAATTATTTATCTTTTATATTCAGGTTCATTTTTAAAAAATGAGATGGTAACACTTGTATCTATATTCTTTTGTGATCCCCTATTTATAATCATATAATCTTACTTTAGTTAATAAGGTCAGATTGTGTAAACTATGGCCATCGTGCAACAATTTTGTAGCGTTGCAAACTGAAATCCATTTTTTTTATGGGGTGGGGGGTGTCACATGAATTACTTTGTGTTAGTTGAGTCAAGATCTATCAATTAATCAATCATTTGTTGGAAATTTGGTATCTTCTTTGACATGTATGGAAGGATACAAAATAAGCAGCTGTATTATCGATTATGGTTCAAAGTCTACATCATTATGGTTGGTTGAAGCCTCAAGGGCCATTGTTGAAAGATATGCTTACTTTAATTGGTAGCTGGCTCCATTGAACCTATCATGACCCAGGTCTCAAAAGAACATAGTTTAAGGTTTTGTCATTGTTACATTACCTTTACTACTGTTGATTGGCTGAAACGTGCAGGGTGGAGATTCTTTTCCCAAGGCCAATTATCACAGTGGATATCTTGTTATCTTGACTACGGAGCAGTCCAAATCACTGGTATGTTCTATCTTGTATGATTTGTGGGGGCTGTTGTTCCTTTTTCTTTCGCTTTCCTCTCTCTGTGCATAATTGTTTTCCGTGACTATGTTATGCGTTTGAAAGGAAAAGAAAAAGACCCACACCCTAATCCTCTTAAGGACTACTTTCTACGTAGGTTTTAACTTTGATAATTATATTATTGGATTTTCTCACCCATTCGAGTCCAACTTGCAAATATTGTCTTCGTAATAATTTGAAAGTATGGGAGATACTTATCTAGATCTAATCATCACAGATCAAGATACAAACAAATGGGTTCTAAAAAAAGACGGAATTTACTTCAATGCGTCTTAGGTCTATAGGTCTATGGTGGATCTAAAAAAAAGATGGAATCTAATTGAATACATTTTAAATTTACGGTGAATTGGATGTCCCTAAGAATTTCCCTCGGAAGTATAATTAAGAATTTCCCTTGCAAGTATAATACATCTAAAGTCATTCTTCCTCAAAAGGCTCCAAAGCAACTCGAGGGTGAGAAGTTTCATACATTCAATTTATTTGTCATTCTATTAAAACTTTTTTAGGTTCCTTTTCCTAGTTTAGGGTCCCTCCCAGTATGCCAAACGCGTCAACTTGCAGCTTTTGTCCATTATAGGTTTGTCTTGCATGTGCTGTGTCTATTTGCAGAGACGTTAGGGATATCATGCTGTTGTTGTTATTATAATACAAATGTGATATTCTTTATAGTTTCGGGGTGCTGTACAAAAAATGTCTGATTATTGTCTGTAGCTATGATGGTGAGACAAGTAAATCTTCGCCTAGATTCAACAAAGATCTGTCCTTTTAACCTTTTACCGTGTCCCACTTGATTAAGCAAGCAATGGTTTTGATATTAGAGTTTTTTGTTCCTTTGGATTTACAAATTTGAAGTTCAACTGATATTTATACGCATGATTTAGAGAGAGTTATGTGGATGGAATGGATCTACTGTAGCATTATTTGGAAGTTTTAATTTTTATGAGCCCAATCGAAATTCAATTAAGCCAATAACTACACTGCAGCTTTATCATGAAGAGGTCTTTTTTTTTAAAAAATGTCTATCTTATTCCCACGAGGAAGAACTAATTAAAGACTAGTTATACCATATATTATTTGGAAAAAGTTTTTACCTTTCACAGTGTAAGTTAATCTATATTTCCAATCAATTAAAAATTAAAATATTTTATTTGTTAGTATTTTATCATGATTCTTAAATAAAGCAATTAAACTATTTTACATTTTACAAAATCAATTTTTTTTTTGGTAGTTTTGCTATAAAAACTATATTAGTTAACTTCATTTCAATAATGAATTGTGATATTATGTAGTCATTATATTTTAACGATTTATATTATTTAGTCTCTGAAATTTAACTATTCATACTATTTAATTTTTCTAATTAAGATTAAAATAAATTAATTAAGTGATAAAAAAATTAAAGAGTTTCATTTTTATCATAAAATTAAGGATTCGGTAATAATTTATTTTTTAGAAAAGTATATATTTACACTTATATTATTTGAAATTAATTTATTAAAATTGTAATATTTATATTTACAAAAATCATAACAGTTAAAAACAAATTAATCATTTCATTCATAACTTGCCAAAAATACTTCCATTTACTATTAATTGTATTATAGATTTTATTAATGCATTATATTTTCATAAAATGATAATGTTATTCTCAACTAATTTTATTAATTTATAAAAATATTAAAGCAAAGTCAACAAACTTTAGAGTGAAGTTAACAATATACATGATTAATTTTATTTTTTCTTTCAATAAATTATTTATAATATGGTATTTTGTGTTTATTTATTATAATTTTTATAAATTTAGATGTTTAATAAGTTATGAATTTAGTTTATAGGACATTTTTTTAAAGGAATATATAGAACATCTTTTAAAGGAATATTCAATGTATTAATAGTAACTACGTAAATGATGTAACATACATTCAACCAATTGAGGTAATAATAGGAACAGAGTCTCAACATAAAGAAATGGGAAAAGGATAAGATGATGATGATGATGGAAAGGAAAAAGGTTGAGGAATTCACGTTGAGATAATGTAGGTGAAGAGCACAAACGTAATAAATTGAAGAATAAGAAAGGAATAATAATAAGATGAGTCAAAGACATCCTTTGGATAATCACATGGCCAGCCCGAATGGGGGACCGATGTGGGTATCTTTGGTGTGAGAAAGAGGATCAACGTGATGGGTTTAAGACGAAACACAAAACAAATATGCCATTAGCTGTGCTTTGATCGAATAGCAACCAAGCAAATTCTACAAGGTAAGGTGCCCAGTTTATAAAACTACAGTTTAGTTGAAGATTATTCTGCCTTTTTAACCTTTTTTATTCAAATTTTACGCGGCCCCCTGATTTGCTAACTGTAGTCCATTGAGAGCATACATTGAGGGAAATAAAGATCAAATTTATTCATAATCCTTTGGATTTTTTTTAATGCGATATAGATGTCATAGTCGGCAAACCAGTCTCAAAAAACCCACAAAAAATAAAAAGGACAAACGAAGGCTTCTCTGTCTTCATATCCTTGGATTTGCGTGCTCACAAGTACGAATTATGCGAAGATTAAGTTGATGTTGGTGGATTCAAACTACACTTAGTTGACACCAACTAATGAAAAATTATGTCTCATAGTTGGAATTCAATATTGAATAATTCCATTTGGTTAAGCCTGAGGAGTAAAATATAGATATATCTTAAATTTATAAGGGAATAGGGGATTAAAGAAATAAAAGTTGAGATCTTTCAAATTTATTTCAATGCCCTTAACATCACATTAAGCCTACAAGTGCATGTAGTTGAGAATTGTGTCCTCACTAATATGACTATGGCACTAGCATACTTGTGTAGCTTGTAATGTGATGGAATGTTTAGATTAGAGGTTTATAGTAGCAATGATGAAGTTTTTATATTCAACCACTGATTCAGTTAATGCATTTTCTAAATTATTAGACTACACATATATACATATATTGAAACTTTGTTGGAAACTTTTTCTTCTTCTTTTACAGTTCAATTGAAAAAAAGTTCACAAAACTGTTATTAACATAAAATAAGGGATTATTCTGTTGCTAGACTATTTTCTTTTTATAGTATATGTTGGCATTATTAATGGATGAATTTTTTATATTTTTAAATTCATTAAAAGCTAAATGGATGGAAATACGAGTAATTGAAAAGAAATTCATATATTTAAATAATTTAATTCATATAATTTAAATACATATAATAAATTAGCTTCTAAAATTAAGAGTGATTTAACTATATTTTTTATAGTAAGAGCTAATTTATTATTTTTTTAAAATTATAATATTAAGTAATTATTTTTTTAAAAAAATATAAGTACTAGTATATATGTTCCATTAAACTATAATGACTAAATTGTAGTGTAGTCAATAATATTCTAAATATTTAAAATGATTTAAATTTACACAGTAGACGTAATTATTTGACAAAAGTTATAAGATAGGCATCTGACATCTCAAAGCAGCCTAGGCTGGGTCGACAAGCCACGTCAGCAAGTTAATGCTGACAAAAGATTGACGGCAGATGATAAATGAATAGGTATTTGAACGGCGGTGATGGCAAAGGTACGACCCAAGAGCACCTAAACTATAGAGGAGCAGAATTGACGACTGCTTCTGTAACTGTTCACGAGGACGGTTTCAGATACGATAACGACTAACGAACGACAGCCGCGTGTTGCGCAGCAAAAAATTTTGACCAAGTTTGGTCAAACTATTGGTTTATTGGGTGTGTTTCCGTGATCCTCTGGTTTCTGGCACACCTTAACAAGCAGTGTTGTCTGTCTTCCTGTTTATCTGGATTATCCGTGACACGTACCCATCCGAAAGTGATTTATCGAAACGTGTTCCATTTTAAAACGTCCAACAAGGATAGTCTCCTTGACTACTTCCTACGCCTGTTATTATTTTTATATATTTATTTTTTACTAATTTTTATATATATTTATTTAAGTAAATATGAAATTTATTTTAACAAAATGACATTATGACTCATATTTGTAAATAATTTTATCTCGATTTATTATGTAGAAGTATTTTTAATTATTTTAATATTAAAATTAATATTAATTTATATTTTTTTCCAAATTGGTTAACGCATTAATATAGACTTGATCAGTTAAAAAGGGGCGAAAATCTTCCAAAACTAAAATTGAATTGGTTGACACTAAAATTATCATCGGATAAATTAATTAAAATTTATTATGTATTGAATTAAAAAAATTTAAATTATTTTAAAAAAAATATTTTTTTAATTTTATTAACCCTTTATGTATAAATATATTAATATATTTTATTTTAATTAAAATTAAATAATTAAAAATAAATTATATTATTAAAAAAATATTTTTCATAAAAAACAAAGGCGTTTTGGTGTATGGATGAAAGAAATATGATATGATTTAGGATCTTGTGAAGGGGAGATTCCATATTCTTTATTTTATGCTTATTCTGAAAAGACAAAAAGCAAACAAAAATTTTATTATTATTATTATTATTATTATTAAAAAAGAAAAAAAGAGAGAGGGAAAGGAAAATCCAACTGGCATAAGGCATATTGAAAGGTTAGGATTCCAAATTCTTAGTAGCCATTTCTTTGATTTTGATGGCCGCAAAGCAAATTTGAAGTATATGGTTACGTTTAGCCTTTCCTTGTTTAAAAAAACAAATTACTATATTAATTACAGAATTTAATTTTATGTATATATTAATAGTAGTAATAGCAATAAGATCAGCTAATCCAATCCATCCATCAACAAAAAGAGCAATGCAACTCTTTTGGCTGCAAAATAAATTACATTTATATTTTAAGGCATTTTCGGATTTTTTTTAAACAACATTCGAAATTGACAGTAACATCATTATTTTTTTTTTTTTTTATCTGTTTGAGATTAAAAAATTTTTAATAATTTATTTTATTTTTTTAAATAATTCTTTTTATTTGAAATAAAAAATTCAATTCTTTTTAAAAAAATAAAAAAAAAATTGTTGTCATTTTAATGCAATCGTCTAGATAATAATGTATTGACGTACTCTTTTTTAATTAGTTTGCTAATCAATAAATAAATTAAGATTTATTAAAAAAAATTAAGAATATTATTTTTTTTTAAGAAATTAAGAATATTATTTTATATTGTAAAGTATACTAATGAAGGGAAAAGGGGGGGAAAAGCTAAAAACTGAAGTAAACCAAAAGGAAAGTGCATGAAAGTCAGATGGCAGCTTGCAGTATAAGAAAAAGCAGCCTTGTCTAAACCATAAACAAATCTTCTTTTCTTTTTTTTTCTCTTTTGGTTAAAAAAATTAAAAAAAGAAAAAGCAACGTTGACAAATCTTAATGGAGGAGAAACACGTAAAGCTTATAATTCATGTACAATGTTTATCAAATGAAGCTTTATGACTTAATTAGGACAAAAATATTCCTAAAATTAGCTAATTGAGATGCCTTCAATTAAATATATATATATATAAAAAGTCTTTATTTATATTTAAAAAAATTAATTAACGATAAATATTTTTTTAATTAAAAATAAATAAAGTATTTTTTTATCGATGCCAAAGAAAATCAAAATAATTTGTGCGTTTCACAAAATCTGGAACCACACGCATTCAAGGCTTTAATGAGATTGGAGTCAAAGGTGGCTGTGTTGAAGAGTCAACATAACTATAACGAGAGTGCGTGAAACTAAGTTATTTTTAATATATTTATTTGTAAAATTTAAAAAGGAAAAAAATTTATCATTTACTTTATGCAATTTAATAAAATTAATTAATTATTTTCTTTTATTTTAAAATATATTAATTAGTTTATATCAAGTTAACTATTTAGTTTATATATTTTTAAAAATATTTATTATATAGTCTGTATATTAATTTAAACTATTAATAATTTTTAAAATGACTAGAATATCATCTAAATAAAGGGAAGAACAACTTATCATTTTAATGTTTATAAGTATTTAACTTATAAATTTATTTAATTCAAATATTTTATTAAATTACTTTTATTTAATTTTGAAATCTACCGTTACTTGAATAATTTTTAAATATACATGAATTAACCTGATATTAATTGTTTCTTTTTATAATAATTATTTTTTAAAAATTAATTAAAAAATATTTAAATAAATATTATATTGCTAAGATTAGATAATCACATAATCAGAATAAAACTGTGTTATGATTGACTAAAATTTATAAGAGATAAACATAAAGCAGTGAATGCTTATGGCAGTCATTCTGATATTTAAATCAGTATCTTGAAAAATAAAAAGAATATAATAAACTATTTAGAGTTTTAATAGTATTAGAGATAAAATACTTTTATCTTTTGTGATCGTTTATTTTTTATACCGTAAAAAAAATAAAAATTAGTATAATACTGTTTGAAAGTCTAATAATAATATCGATAACTTGATAAAGGATATCGCAGCTAATAAATTGATAATTCTGCGATTACATGCAAGTTGTGAGTATACTTGATAATGGTAATTATGTGTTAAGATTCGGTTTATTTAAGAGGACGAGTCTTGATAGTAAATCGAATGTTAAAATATTTGTATCTCTCATTTTTAAGTGGGATCATGTTTTCCGCTTATTAAATTATTGCCACATAATTTTTATTTTATAATAACAAATTATATTCTATGTTAAGCGAATATTATATAACATGAAAATTTAAATATTTAAAATAAATATAATGTAGTTATTAAATTGGTTTATGAAAATTAATATATTCATATTAGTTTTTTCATTAAATATGTGCAAAGTAAGATACACGCTATTAATTGGGAATCCAATATATACACACACTTTATTAATGAGTCACAAGCTGACATGGATAAATCATATAAAATTTGAATAGAAAAATATTCATTATTCAAAAAAAAAAAACTTTAAAAAAATTACAATGTGTAGCTTTTTATATAAAACATGAATAATTGAGAGGATTATTTTGAGAGATCAAATAATCGATAATTTAATAATTAAAAAAAAATTAATCATTGTATTTATAAAATAATTGGTCGTATGTAGAATATATTTTAAGTATAATATGTAGGATTTGAGAATTAAAAAATAATATAATTATTATCCTTGTATTAATTTTTTAAATAAATAAATACAATCTTAGGGGACATGTCAAATTTTGAGTAGCACAATTTTTTAAACTTTTAAACATTAAAAAAATAGATTATTTGCTTTCATTTCATATCTAGCCAAAGACATGCATGTAAATCTTTTAGTATATGAAATCATCATTAGCCATCCTGTGTATTCTATTGCCAAATATCAATAAGGGTATTTGTGAATATTGAGGCAAATTAATAAATTATTTTTTATTTTCCATTATCAAGTCTCCTTTCCTCTCCAATATAATATGTTCAATATGAGTTTTAAATACTTCAAACATGCTAAAAAAAAATAAAGATATTAATTTAACATGATAGATTTATTTATTATTTTATAATTTTTTTAATAATGCTTAAATCTTTATTAAATAATGCTTAAATCTATTATAATTATAAAAATTATAAATTATTAATAGTTAAATGTTTATATCTTATTTATCATTTAAAAATACCGAAATTTAAACCGGTTCCGTGAATGGACCACCGCTTTCCTCCTCCTACAATCGCCCAGTTCCCGTCAAAAGCTCTCACCACACGCTCACGCTCTGAATACCTTCCACGTTTCAACATCTGCATCCTTTACGTCACTATCCTGATACGCCGCCGGCGAATCCTTACCTCTTTTACCTGCATACCTCCACATACAAACAAAACCTCTCAAACACTAAAAAAGAGACGGAGAGCGAGAGAGAGAGAGAGTCTCGCAAATCATAAACTCGCGTAACCAACCGCTTCGCATTTTAAACTGCCTCCCGTGTCCCGCATTATTTACGTATATATCTTTTATATAAAATCCAGTCCGATTTTGTATAATTGAAAATTTCCCTTCCCAATTCTCAAAACAAATAAGCAATTCAATCCAATTCTTCGCCGAGTTGGGATTTGAATTCTTTCTCTTGGTTTCCCCTTTCTCAGTCCGAAATTATCGCTATTAAATTCACGCTCTCTCTGGAAATTCTGGCCCTCTTCAACCTACAATCTTTTAACGGAATCAATAGTCCCTTCTATTTCACGCCATTTTTATGTAACCGTTTTCTTTTGCTTTTCCTCAGGTTTCCGTTTCTTTTTTCTCTCAAGAAAACATGAAAATACTTCTCACCATGCTCCGTTTGGATCTGTTTCTCTGTTCATTCTGAATTTCCCTCTCTTATGCATCACCTTTGTTGTATTTCCACCGTCTCCGGCCATTCCTCGACCAAGTCCTTACCCATGGCAATCACGTCTAGATCCGACCCTATTACCCGATCCCTTTCTGCTAATCACAATCACCAGACTCATATATTGAACCACAACAACAGCATCAATAGTAATAGCAGCAGCCTCATCAGCAACAGTAATCGGCCTAGCCAGCGGTTGTCGGTTCATTCGCTGTCGTTGCCGAGAGAGCAGCAGTTTGATGTCAGGATAAATGATTTAGTCGGAAATGGAATATCGGGCATTCTGTATAAGTGGGTGAATTATGGGAAAGGCTGGAGGCCGAGATGGTTCGTTTTGCAGGATGGTGTTTTATCGTTTTATAAGATTCATGGACCTGATAAGATCATCGTCAATCGAGAGATCTTGAAAGGATGCATAGTTATCGGGGAAGAATCTAAGAGAAGGATTTCGAAGCATAAGAACGGTAACACTCAGCACAAACATAATCCAGTCGGCGAAATCCATCTCAAGGTCCTTTTATTTTTCAATTTGTTAATTAATTTTCCCCTTATTGGATTTCAATTAAAAATAAATAAAAATTCGGTCAATGTTCTTAGGTGTCATCGATCCGTGAGAGTAGATCAGATGATAAGAGATTCTCGATATTCACTGGCACGAAGAGGCTCCATTTGAGAGCGGAGACGCGGGAGGATCGTTCGCAATGGATGGAGGCATTGCGGGCAGTGAAGGACATGTTCCCTCGCATGTCCAACAGCGAACTAATGGCTCCAATAGATCACGTGGCCATCTCAACGGAGAAGTTGAGGCAGCGGCTTCAGGAAGAGGGCGTAAGGGAGGAGGCAATCCAGGATAGCGAGCAAATTATGAGGAGCGAATTTGTATCTCTACAAAACCAGATTATGCTGCTTAAGCAGAAGCAGTGGCTCCTCATCGACACCCTGCGCCAATTAGAGGTACGTGTAATGGAAAGTAAGAAGAACATACTCGAATTCGGAATTCTTGCACTATCATTTATTCTTCATCTGCTTCTACAGTTTATACTACTACGCAGAATTGAGCAAATTCCATATGATTTAAGGCCATAGAAGTTAATTGAACATGTAGAAGGCAGAGGTGTTATTTGTGATTGGTTTGCATTTGATGACCATGCGTGAAGGTTTCTTTTTATTTAATTCATCCGTGATTCTTTCAGATAGAAAATTCATTTGCAGGTGGCTGTTTTGAACATTGGTATATATTTATGAATTATCAATAATTGTTAAACTTTTGATTTCCTGATTTTAGGAGTTTGTTAGCGGCCACTTGATTAGAGGCTAAATATGTAATTTTCGCTCCCCCCTCTCTATCTTATGCTCTTTGTAGGCCTGGAAAGGCAATTTTTATATGCCTATTATGTGATTTAGCCTGAGAACTTGCTGTTGCCCTGTGGTGTCCCCTTTATGCTGAAACATGAGATGTCTGTATATACATGTAGTAGATTTTATACTTGGAACATCAGGGTCTTATCAAGCATTTTGAATGCTGAATGTAGCCTTTGTTATACATTTATGCCAGATATATGCTCCTGCGTATGCATCATGTTGGAAATTCCTTGTGTTTAAATTCTACATTAGTTGCTCTGATAGTTCATAATTGTAACTGTTTTGATGTTCACTGATCTAGATAATTTCTTTAGCAATAAGACATATCTTGTAAATTGTGATTTCTGTATTATTCAAGTTATGTAGCTTTTTACAAGTACTATGAGGTACAAGGGAGATACAGAAGGTACACCTAGTTTGCACGCATATGTTCTCTATATAATGGCTATACTTTTTGTAATATGAAATAAATAAGGATTGATTATGTATTTGCATTTTCCTGCACAGTAGCATTATCTTTATAGTGAATTTTTGGAAAAAGAAAACTAAGGCAGGCTTGTGCAGTTTCAGTCTAAATGAGTTGCTTGCATTACTTATGCTGTTCTCTGTTCCGTGATGCTTCAATTAAACTGTTGACCCATAGAACACAGTAAATATTTCAGTTACTGTCAATTCAAGTTATTAACAATTTGACGTACAAATTTAGTTATATTCCATTTGAGTTTCTGATGTAAATTTTTGTATCCCTGTTTCTGCTTCAAGGTTATATTATAGGCTCTCAAGTTCTACTGATAAACTGCTTTTTATTTTGTATTTGTAGACCGAAAAGGTTGACCTGGAAAATACAGTAGTTGATGAGAGTCAAAGACAGTTCAATGATCAAGGAGCGCCTTCTATGTTAAGACAAATCTTGTCCAGTGGTAAGTGGTTTACAGTGAAATTGTTTAATTGCAAGTGTTTATTTTACTTTCCATTATGGTATGGACTTCTCAATAAATGTGTGAACCTATAATTTACAAGCTCAGCAAGCTTGATTGAGTTTGCCTGCTGAAATTTGGCAAACTTGATTGAGTTCGCCTGCTGAAATTTACTAGTGGAAAAGACATGGGTATCTTCCTAGGGTTCTCACTAGACCTAGCCAAGGGTCAGTTTTGGGCTGGAACTGCTAATTCAGCTGGCTTCATGGTTCGACCAAGTTTTACGCAGATCCAGTGCAAAATGGATATGTTCCAATACGTTTCTGGACCAATTCTGGTGCAATTTTAAAAAAATTTCAAAACAATATTAATGACCCATGCCAGATTGAACCAGCCCATGCTTTTCTTTAAAAAAAGAAAAAAAAATTCACCTAGTTATGTAGTACAACTAACTTAAAGCTTGTATATGCTATTTAATTGGATCTGCAACTTCTTTTGTTAGAAGTGTCCAAGGTGGTGCAACTTGGAATCTGAGAGCATTTGTAGACGACATACCGGATTTAGGTGGTTGCTGTGTTAAGATCTGAACCTCATGCTGACTCAAGATGGATATTGTTTCATCCCTCTATATTTGTTGTGTTGAGATCTAAACTTGATGCTGTGTTCACCCAAAATGCATATTGTTTCATCTCTCTACATTTGAAGTTTCCTTGCTGGTTACTTGTTGACAGGATAATTGCATAATGGTTTTCCCCCTTATCATTGAATTCTCCTTCATTTTTAATGTTAATCATGCATATAAGTAGTCCCATTTATCCATGCTTAGCATCTTGGCTATGTTATAGAATCCTAGATGATGTTTTTAAAATTTTTGGTTTTCCTTTCAGAAGCAAGTGCAACTGAATCTGATGATGAGAATGAGGGAGTTCATGCTGCAGAAGAAGAAACTGATGATGATGAAAATACCTTCTTCGATACTCGTGACTTTCTATCATCATCTTCCTTCAAAAGTAGTGGATCTGATTTGAGGACAACATCTTTCTCTTCTGATGAAGATGAGCTTTATGCTCTTGAATCAGAAGATGATATTGATCCTTCCATTAGAGCTGTTGGGAAAGACTATCCTCATGTTAAGCGGCGTAAGAAGTTACCTGACCCAGTCGAAAAAGAAAAAGGTGTTAGCCTTTGGTCAATGATCAAGGATAATATTGGGAAGGACCTCACTAAAGTTTGTCTTCCAGTTTACTTTAATGAACCTCTCTCTTCTCTACAAAAATGTTTTGAAGATTTGGAATACTCGTACCTCCTTGACCGAGCATATGAATGGGGAAAAAGGGTATGTCTCCTTGTAGTAGATTTGTATTTTCCTCTCTTGTTCTTCATCCAAAAAACAGTATATTAATTTTTATGCATGTCTTTGCTTCATCAACTTATCAGTAGTTCACAGCTTCTGCTTCCATTAAACAAGGTTCTGTTTCTTTTATGAAATTTTACTTGGTTCTCAAATTGTCCATCATTTAGATATAGAAGTTGTATCATTTGCATGTATGTTGGGGCACATACATATGTCTTAAATTCTATTGAGTTGCACATAATTTTAGTTACATTAGATGTGTAGTGAGATGCATCTTGCTTGCGACCTATATGGGCTGTTATTAAATTTGATAGAATGTATGTACTTGTGGGATTCTCTTGCGTACTTCATGAATATCAAGGTATCACAGTACTCATTTTTTCCGCTCTCTCTCTCTCTCTCTCTCTCTCTCTCTCTCTCTTGTTTTAAATGTTTGGTACATTTGCATTCTTAACTGCCGCAGGGTAATAGCCTTATGAGGATGCTTAATGTTGCTGCTTTTGCTGTATCTGGATATGCTTCAACCGAGGGAAGAATTTGCAAGCCATTCAATCCATTATTAGGGGAAACATACGAGGCTGACTTTCCAGATAAAGGCCTCCGATTTTTCTCTGAGAAGGTGAAGCTTTTTCCTGATAGTAAAAAACATATGACGAACTGATTCAAGTTTGGACAATACCCTGGTGCTTTTTTTCCCTGGATAAGTTATGTGAGAGTCTTGAGAGATGTATATGCCTTGTTTTTCACCAAGGTAGATTAGCTAAGTTCTTTTTTTTACTATTACTAGCTTGTTTAGACACCATTCCGTTCTAAAACATTGAGAAAATGGTTGTTAGTTTTTTTTTTTTTTTCATAATGACAAACTATAAAAAAAAAAAAAATTCAAGACAACAGAGATTAGAGAAGACAAAACATTAAGATAATGAACCTTAGTAGACGGAGAAATGATAATTAAAAACAAATTTTTGGGGCAGTCAATCAATCACTAGAACAAAAAATGTGACTCAGGAGTCCCCAGAAGATGATGTCTTCTGTTTTGGCAGAGAAATAAACCTTGATGTGCTGTTGCATTAATACTGACTCACTGGTGTGTTACCTAGTAAAGATAGTTTGTTTTTCTTCAAAAATTCCTTGTGCCAAGAAGCTTACTGTTCTTGTCAGGTCAGTCACCACCCCATGATTGTTGCATGTCATTGTGAGGGTACAGGATGGAAATTTTGGGGAGATAGCAATCTAAAGAGCAAATTTTGGGGTCGCTCAATTCAGCTTGATCCTGTTGGTGTTTTGACTTTGGAATTTGATGATGGAGAAGTTTTTCAATGGAGCAAGGTATGACTATTCAGACTATACCTTTGTAATGTCAGGCTCCCATCTGAAATTTGATTTTTTTAAATTTTAGGTTACAACATCAATATACAATCTCATATTGGGAAAATTGTACTGTGATCACTATGGTACAATGAGAATCGAAGGAAATCGTGAATATTCATGCAAACTGAAATTCAAGGAGCAGTCCATCATAGATCGTAATCCTCACCAGGTGTGCACTCTCTTTCTCAACTGGTAGTTACATCCCTTGATTTCTATATGTGCCTCTGATCCATAGATATCAAGCAGTTTTATCTTGTCAAGCAAGGGTACTAGATATATGGTGCAATCAAGTGGTATCTTATCCATATCACGTAATGTCGTTTGTGGGAAATATTGGTCATCATGGCATTGTATTTCCCACTCTTGCGGTGAAACTTTTCTTTCAAATGCCAAAATTTAATGATTTTGGATGCTATAATAAATAAAACGTTTACAAATGTTCTAATAAGTAAATAAAGATAATTTGCTTCAACTTTTTCAGGTGCATGGGACAGTTCAAGACGGGAAGGGTAAAAGAGTGGCCACTCTGTTCGGAAAGTGGGATGAGAGCATGCATTACATGAATGATGACTGCCCTGTGAAGGGATCTCTAAAAGATGCCCGTGTGCTTTGGAAGCGAAGCAAGCCTCCCAAATTTCCCACCAGATATAACTTAACCCGCTTTGCCATAACATTGAACGAACTCACCCCAGGACTTAAGGTTAGCTTGAGTGTTGTTTAAATTAGGTGTTAAGCAGTGGAGCATTGATTTCTGACACTAATTGTTATCTGCAGGAAAAGCTGCCGCCTACAGATTCTAGGCTTAGGCCAGATCAAAGGTACTTGGAAAATGGTGAATTTGAGATGGCGAATTCTGAGAAACTGCGACTTGAGCAGCGGCAACGACAGGTAATTTGCTCCCGCGTTAGAGTGTAATTAATTGGTCAATTGAGAATAAAGATGCAAAATAATGTACTCAAATCAAGGTTATATACCCAAGTTTGATACATTAGGAATCAAATTCATATCATATGATGCCTAGCGCGGCATAGTCCAATGGTAAAGACATCAAATTCAATATGGAAAGTCCTGGTTCTAGTCCTCCACCCCCATATTCCCTTGTCCCCCTATGATTCACAGCATGATATGTGAACTGGCCATTCATAAGCCCATTTCTTGTTTTGTTATTCTGATGACATGCTGTTTGGGTTTGCATTAGGCCCGGAAGATGCAAGAGAGGGGTTGGAAACCGCAATGGTTTGAAAAAGATAAAGGAAGTGATTCATATCGTTACATTGGTGGATATTGGGAGGCCAGGCAACAGGGAAATTGGGAGTCATGTCCTGATATATTTGGCCAAGTTCCTAATGATCAGCTCCTTGATTAAAGTTCAATTGCCATCAAATTCTTTTTCCATTTTTTTGGGGATAGATAGCGGATAACTGCCGGTGTTCGGTTGAGGTGCTCTATGAAATCCCTGCAAGTAAATTAAGATCCTGTAATAAAAGATATTCTTTTTCTTCTTTTGTTTTCCCGAATCACCCTTTTCTGGCCCATATAATCAGTAAATTCACCTCAAGTTGTTATCATATTAAGGTATATTTATAATATGAAAAGTGAAGAGGCATATAGATCAGAAATAAAAGTGTTGCTTTTTGTGGCACTCCTCGTCTCTCACTAGTTTGAATTCCAGAGGATAATGCAAATGCCTTTTGACCCATATAAAGTTATAAACTTGACGCTATCTGTGTGATATTTGATTTGTGATTTTATGGCCTTGTGTGGTAGGATAATTCAATTTAGAAACTTTCTCGGAATTTATTAAAATTTAAACGAATTACGCAAGCTCACAAAATCATGGTTGGTTTTGTGAGATGACGCAATGGGGTGGTATTTTGTATTCTGACAAATGACGAATTGAAGAAGAATATAAGGTGGTGATATACCATCTGCTGCTAGCAAAAGTTATATCGTTGTGTTTTCTCTCTTTGCATGCTAAGATTAGATGGATGTGTGACCCAACAATACCCCATATCCCACGGCGTGATGCAGCCGTCCAATCAATCTTGATCGTTCAATCACTAGCTTTTTGAAGAGAACTAACCAACCAGCCATCCTTCTCTAACAGCTATACAAAACAAAACAAAAAAAAGATCATGGGTGTTTCCAGTTCTGCTTCTCTCACGTCAGAGTATCATATTCTTGTTATTTCTCCATCTTTTTATTTTAAAAGGCGAGGATTTCCTGGATAAACATGCAGACTCTTCACTTATTTTTTTCTAATTTTCTTTTAAAATTCCATGTAATGTCATCTCATGTTTCCCCATCTCTCTTATCGGACAACAGTTTGCTGATGTTTCTTGCTAAGATATAGACATATAGTCGCTGAGGTCCGTTACAAGCTAGCAGAGAGTCCAGATATCTAAGGCTATTCATTTTAATTTTTCAATCACTATTTGATCGTTTGGTCTTTCCCTCTCGAAATACCCTTCGGTTAAGTTCAGGCTCCCTGTGGTTAAAAGGATACAAGTTACATAATATGTTGATAGTAAAATATTCCATGACTTTCCACTAGATATAAAAAATTGAGGCGAGCATGGTGACCTGAAATAGAAAGCTCCCCCAAGTACACATCTTAAGGTGAAGATTCAGAAGAAGAAAAACAAAAATTAGTAATTCCCTCCTGATAAAAATAATCACAGGAAAAAGAAAAAGAAAACAAAAGAAGGGTAGAAAGCAAATCTTTGCTATCAATAACAGCATTGAAAATGAACTGCCAGAGAATATTCATCTACCTGAAACAAATATCAAAAAAAAAAAAAAAAGGAAAGATATTGAGTTTGTCCATCTGATCGGAGTATATTTTCAGCAGCATCATGGTACCTGTATTTGATTTCGTTACAAGACAAAATATTGCTCTTAAAGCTGGTGGTTTTATGCCTTAACTCATCCTTTGGGGACCATACCAGCCCAGTTCCATTAACGACAACCAATGACACCTGAGCTTCTGATGATGCCAGAAACTTTACAGTTTTTAACAGTGAAACAACTCTCACTGTGTTTTCTTACCCAAGCTCCCATTCTCAGACCAGTCTTGGAATTTTATGGTTTAACAAAACCACCACACCTTCCACATTTACATAATTGAGTATCCGCCAATTGTATCTTAAATTTTAAAAAATAATAATAACAATAAATTCACATATTTATAACTAAGTTTATTGATGTTTAGATAAGAAATTTGTCATCCTTTTGAAAAAAATTATTTCATGTAATTATTATATGTATAATAATTATATTTTAACTATTAATTATATTTGGGATCTATAAAACTACTATAATCAACCATTATAATATAACTGCGCATACAACCGTCCTATCATAAAATTCTTGATTGTATACACAATTGAAATGAACCAAACAATGGACCTACATTTTTCCTGTCACGAGACTCAGGTGAGTAGAGAAAGATAGGTCACAGGATTGATGGGCCTAGTGCAAATGGAGCGCGTATAATCCACCGACCACCGAAGAGTTCCCTGAACACTGGCCATGAGAGTCATCGGCGGAAACACCAGATTGCGTGTTTTGTTTCGCTCGTCTGTACTTATGCTTATACATGTCCTTTATTTTATTTTTTTAAATTTTCCTCCTCTTTGTTTTGACATTTTCTTTCTACTTTTATAATGACAAGTCCATGTTGAAATCAATTCCACCATGAAATTTGTTTGCCTCAGACTGACCTAAGAATGCAAATTTTTCTTGTTAGGTTTGACGTTTTGACATTGACATCTTCCTCTATTTTCTATTTCCCTTCTGCTTTGTCCCAAGGAAATGGAGAGGAGATTAAAATGACTTTCCTTTTTTTTTTTTTATTTGGACATCTATTTCTCTTCAAGTTGGTTGGATTTTTTTTTGTCAATACATAGTTCATTAATAGGTATTGCGAGATAGAATTAATTATATTAAAATATTTAAATGCTTTCATTGTTTTGACACGTAGGATTGGTCCTAATTTATAACTTGCATGATAGAAACTTATACTAGGATAATATAGTTCAAAATATAAAAATAATTATACTCCTTTTTTCTTTGGATTCAACAATTTATTCTAATATATGGTACAAGAAAAAACAATTTGTTCTAATAATCTTAATACATTGCCGATGAGTTTTAAGAAGAAACACGTGGGTTGTTCTCTTTGGTGATGACGTGCACACGTTGCAAAGAAACGCATGGGGTGGCAGAATTTTCTATTGGAACAGAACACATCCGATCCAATTTAGAAGAAATACGTGGCTAATTTAGAAAACTTCCACGTGCATATCAGTGAACGACGATGATGTCCCCGTTGAACTGTCCAGGGGCGGAGACAGCGTTGCACGTCTGACTGTTGAGAAAGTGACGTCGTAACATGGCCCCACAAACAGACAGACAGACAGACAACTAAAGAAGAGGAAATAAAAAACACAACGTGGGTCCGATGATCCTGCCAGCTCAGGCCGCCCCGTTCCAACTGTAAAGCGACTGTTTGGCTCGGCCGTTTCCATCCAATTTATAATTAAGAAGAGAAGTCAATTAAATAATTAATTATGAGATCAAACATTAAAAAATCCGTTAAATAAAAGATTCAAACGCAAATATTGATATTAAAAATGAATATCACCATCTCATTAAACAGACAAGAGTTGTGCATTGAAATTAGCTATGGAGATGCATGGCCAAAAATGATTAGAGGATGATTTTTCTAGGATTATTATTATAATTGGTAATTAAAAAAATGAATTGGGATTAAATTATTTAATTTCAACGGACAATACAAATTTATTAATATATATTTGAAGTTAAATCATGGAGATCATATCAATGCCACCAACTAATTTTGTTTTCATTACTAATTATGATAATAATTACAATTGAAAGAGATTTATAATAAACTTATAAATTATTAACAAGCCAACGTAATTTAGTGGTAACTGTATTAATTGGACGAGGTAGACTCAATACGTCATTCTCATATTCATAAAATATTTAATATTTCTTTGTTTTGAGAAATTAAAAAAAAATTGATTAATGACAGGATAATCCAAATTAAGAAGTTTTTAATTGTCTGTTTCTGGGTTGTCGTGAGTCTTCTGCATGATATCTCCACAGTGATTGTTTGGTCAACTTCTTCTAAGAAAATATTAAGTCTTGTTTGATATTTGATTTTCTTTTTCTTGTATTTTTAATTATAGAGTTTGTGTTTTCTGAGCTTATCATTCAGACAGAAGAAGATAGGGTTCAAGGTCTTTCATTTTCTTGCAACGAACATGGACAAGCTAATGTAAAGATAAATCTTAATGATATGTCTTGTTCTCGTTCTCCCCTTTTGGTTCCCATTCAATAATAAATGCTCCTATTGGGTTTGTTATTCTCTCAATTAAATAAATATAAATAAATTTATAAAAAATTAATTTCTCCTATAATTCCTAGCTTTATTTAAAATCAATTAAATAAAATAAAATAAAATTATTTAAAACAAATTGTAAACAAAAAAAACCAATTAATTATAAAATTATGTTTTTCTCTTTTTTAAAAGATTATTATCTTTTCAACTTGATTCCTGTTGCCAATTGGAGCAATTCAATAAGGAAAATTGGAAGAAAAAAAAAATGATGGGTAAAGATTGCAGGGATATAAGGGATGATATTGTTTTTATTTAGATCTCTCTCTATATATAATTTTTTATTTTTTGTCTGAGAGATCTGTAGATGACTCTCAAGTAAAACAACAAAACCAGAATATGGATATATATAATAATTTAAGAGAGAGCATATCTTAAAAATCTTGCTTTTATATGCAATTATTTCTACAATAATGCAATTCTCAAAAAATAGAGGTTGTAAATTTATGCTAATTTTTGCATTTTCTTTTAAAAAGAAGTATCTTTTCTAAATTGATTACTTTCAAAAAAATGAATTTGATACGCAAATAAACTCTTTTTTATTTGTATTAAGTTTTTTAATAATATATAAATAAATAAAAAAACGAATAGCATAATGTTTAATATTCCTTTGATAGAAAGCAAAGCTCAATTATTTAAGTAAACGGTGTTGTTAATTCTTCAATTTATTTATTAGCTTCAAGAAAATAATACACTCATTATTAGCCACTACGCTTTTTGCACTTTATACCACCAAAACAAATAGCAACAAAAATCGTAATTTTCATATAAATTAATAATATTTTAGTACAAAACAAAAGATAAATTTATTTAATAACCATTGTTATGTGGAAAAGGCAGGTAAACGTGTAATGTAAAATAACTTTGGATTGAAGCTTAAAACAAATGGAAGAATTACTACTTCCCATATTAAAAAATAGAAATTTAATGATGAAAATGATGTTTTATCACTTCTCAATTTCTCATAACTTGGCCAAAATAATTCTTATTTATTTATATTTTATTTTAAGGTAATTTATGTTATTAGGACCATCATTTCCATGCTCCAATGTTATTTTTATTTTTTAAAGTTATTGCATATAGATAATTGAATGTATAGTTTATTATGTAAATTAGATATGTGAGTTTTAAAAATGCCTTAAATACACGTAATATATATATTCTTTCCTTTAAATTAATTTTTAAAATAATTAAATTTGATATACGAAGACTTTATATAATATTTGTCTATTGTGTCTTATAATGCAATTAAAAGAAGAAAAAAAAAAAAAAAAAGGTGAGAGGATGGATAAGGAATAGGGTCATTGATTAACAAGAGCACGAAGGTGGAGAGGAGGCATTAGCGAAAGCAACTTTACAAGAGAGGCTTACGATTGATAGATGCCTACAAATTGAACAAGAAAAATCCCATAACTGAGTTAAGTGGGAAACAGGTGTAAATTTCTGTTCATTTATTTTACTTTTTTTTTCATTAATTATTGAATTAAATTGATCAATATACTGTTTAAAGAAACCAAACCTCAAATAAAAGAATGAAATTTAGCCCTGCCTATCTATACAAATGGTTGTTGCATTAGGTTGTTGATTCATCCTTAAACTATCCCAGCTATTGATTAAATTGAAGGCGTCTTTTATCATCAAATACTATATACTTGATCAGATTCGGTTTGTAATCTTAATTTTAAGGCCATTACCAAAACTCCAGTTGTAGGACATTATTTGCCTACCAGAAAATAATTTGGATTCCCAGTTTTTTATTTTTTTTTGGTTTAAAACACCCAAAAATATTGAGGATTCGTCAAAGGTTGTCACCAAACATATGCGAATTATGTCCTAAACAAGTATTTTAATATACAATAAACAACTTAAAAAAGGGGTTTACTAAAAGAAGCAGAATCGTCAAACCGTCAGGGGACACAGGACAGAAAAAAAAAATAAAAGAATGGCAGTTGGTGTAATTACACGGAAAAAGAAGGGCAAAAGTAATAAAATACAAGGAAATTACGTAACGATACCCTCCCTAGGCGCTTCCTTCACGTCACGATAAAACCAGAGGAGGAGGAGAGGCCGAAGATCCTCCTAGTTTCCTTACATACAGTTTTGCCAGTTAGGTCTGTTACGGACAAAGACGAGGGTATATTCGTCACAATAAAAAATATAAATAATAAAAGGGAAATTATCCGCTGTGTTGTATTTACTGCACAGTAAGCAGCAACGTTCCCTAGGCAAAAGTCGCCTCATTACATATATATCTCCCTCTCCTTTAAAATTTTTTCAGTTTATTAATAATTACTAATATTTATTTTTACGCTCTTCTCTCTCTCCGTCTCTCTCCAGTATGCTGCTTGTGTTGTTTGTGTTTGTAGGATTCCCACCTATTTCCCCAAACGCAAAGCACTAAAGAGGAAAGCAAGAAAGTGAAGTTTGAAGAGAGAGAGAAAGGATATAGAAACAAAGAAAATTCTAGAGGGAGAAACACCCAAATCCACCGGAAATTCCATTTCCTTTCTCTCCGGCGTTTTCTGGTTGTAACGCCCAAAACTTAGGAGCTCAGCAAATGCAGTAGTGAGGAGATAGGAACTGAACGGAGAGACAAGAGAGGGGAGATATTTATTGGAAGAGAGAAACAGAGAGAAGGGGGGGTATTTTTTATGAGCCAAAATGCGTGAGGGAGTAGTTGTTGATGAGCCGAGTGACGTCGTTTCAAGTGCTAAGAAGAAGAAATCAGGAGAGGAAGATAAGGTTCTTGTTCTAGTGGCAGACAAGGCTAGCTCAAAGCAGCTACCACTGGTTGTTTCAGTCCCGCCGCAACCCATAGTCGTTAATCGTGCTCGATCTCAGTCCGCCACCCGCAGAGTCACGCCCACCACCACCGGTGCCGGTGGAGTTGACACCAGCAACGATGGAGGTTCCATTGCTGTGGAGAAGCTTCTCCCCAACGGCGATCTCTACATCGGGTCATTCTCGGGGAACGCGCCGCACGGATCGGGGAAGTACCTCTGGACTGACGGGTGCATGTACGAGGGGGAGTGGCGCCGCGGCAAAGCATCGGGGAAGGGAAAGTTCTCGTGGCCTTCTGGTGCTACCTTTGAGGGCGAATTCAAGTCGGGTCGGATGGAAGGGTTCGGCACATTCATCGGATCCGACGGTGATACCTACCGTGGCTCCTGGAGCGCCGATCGGAAACACGGGTACGGCCAGAAACGGTACGCGAATGGGGATTTTTACGAAGGATCGTGGAAGAAGAATCTGCAGGACGGGAAAGGAAGATACGTGTGGAAAAATGGGAATGTGTATGATGGTGAATGGAAAAACGGTGTCATTTCAGGAAGAGGGGTTTTGATATGGGCAAATGGGAATCGCTACGATGGGCAATGGGAAAATGGAGTACCAAAGGGAAATGGGATTTTTACTTGGCCAGATGAGAGTTGCTGTGTCGGTACCTGGAATATTAATAAGGACATAATGACTCAGGAACTGAATGGGACATTCTATACTGGGAATGGTAAGGAACATTGCTTGAAAGGGAGCGAGAACGATTTGGCCTTGCCGGCGACGGCGACGAGGAAAAGATCGTCGGTGGATGGGGCCAGAGGGAGTAATATAAATTTTCCGAGGATATGTATATGGGAGAGTGACGGTGAGGCTGGGGATATTACTTGTGATATTATTGATACTGTTGAGGCTTCTATGATTTATAGAGAGGGGTTGGATCGAGATGGACTTAGGCAGTTTAGAAGAGGACCTTGTTGTTTTAATGGAGAGGTGAAGAAGCCCGGAGAGACAATTTCTAAAGGGCATAAAAACTACGAGTTAATGCTTAATCTGCAATTGGGTATCCGGTAATTATGATTTATTTCTGATATGGGTTTCTGGGTTTAATTTTTGTGTGTTTTTCTCCGGTTTGTCTGGCGGGTTTTGTGTTCGAGTATGTGTGCGTTTTTGGAGCTCGGTTTTGATTTTTTGTAATGGTGTTTTAGGTACTCTGTTGGAAAGCATGCTCAAATACGGAGGGACCTGAAGCCAAGTGATTTTGATCCGAAGGAGAAGTTCTGGACGAGGTTTCCGCCTGAAGGATCAAAGATTACGCCTCCTCATCAATCTGTAGAGTTTCGGTGGAAGGATTACTGTCCGATGGTCTTTAGGTATGTTTGCGTATACTTCATATTTATTTGGTTAAGGTTTATGCAATTTACTGCTATGTTTTTGTATGGCTTCAAGTTTTGAGGTAGTATATCGGATCTGAATGATGATCAGTTCTGCTGGCATAGACAAGATGATTATATATATATACACACACTTTCTGTTATGATGGGAACCTGAAATTATTCTTTCCCTTTCCATTCTTTGCTGATATAGACATTTGAGGGAACATTTCCAAGTCGATACTGCTGATTATATGCTAGCTATCTGTGGAAATGATGCCCTTAGGGAGCTTTCTTCTCCGGGCAAGAGTGGAAGCTTCTTTTACCTTACTCAGGATGACAGATTTATGATCAAGACAGTAAAGAAATCAGAAGTCAAGGTATGTCGCCCACCCCAACTAATCTCAGAACTATTTCAATGTTATATTGCACAGTAGAAATTGACAAATTGCTTGTTTCTTTGCTTTCTCTGCACTTTCTCAAGTTTTGTTTATCTGTGGTTAGGTGTTAATTAGGATGCTTCCCAGTTATTACCAACATGTTTGTCGGTATGAAAATTCACTGGTGACAAAGTTCTTTGGTGTGCATTGTGTTAAACCAATTGGGGGCCAGAAGGTATGTAGTGAAATTTTTAGTTTGCTTCTGTTTGATTTGTTGACAACTCTGACCATATGTTCTTGAAATTCAGACCCGTTTCATTGTGATGGGCAATTTGTTCTGCTCTGAGTATAGAATACATAGGAGATTTGACCTAAAAGGATCTTCCCATGGCCGTACAACAGATAAGCCTGAGGGTGAGATAGATGAAACCACAACTCTCAAGGACCTTGATCTCAATTTTGTGTTTCGTCTTCAACGAAATTGGTACCAGGAGCTTATCAAGTAAGTGCAAAGATGACAACTCATTTTACTTGCTGGCAATTGTCTCTCGTCTTCTGCAGCTGATTATCTCCTTCATTTTCCATAATATTCCTGTTTATAATGTGCAGACAAATTAATAGAGATTGTGAATTTTTGGAAGCTGAGAGAATTATGGATTATAGTCTTCTAGTTGGCCTTCACTTCCGTGATGATAATACATATGACAAAATGGGGTTGTCGCCATTTGTTTTGCGCACTGGTAATCAATAAAGCGTCTCTATCATTTATTGCCATTTTTCCAATGTCTTGCACAAGTTTTTGCAACAATAGTTGTGCTGATTAAATGTACATGCTATGCAGGAATTGACGATTCCTATCAAAATGAAAAGTTCATGCGTAGCTGCCGCTTCCTTGAGGCAGAGCTCCAAGACATGGATCGGATTTTAGCTGGCCGGTATACATCTTTTTCCTTCTGGTTTTGGTTCGTTAATTACTTATGCAGCGCACTGTTAGCTTAAATTGATTCTCAACTTGGGCGTTCAGTGTTTGCTTCTGCTGAATCAGCTATTGAAAAAGAGATATTCATATAATTGACAATTGCATAAATGTGTGGTTGAGTGTTAGTTTTGGCATTAAAGGTTGCTAATAATTTCTCCATGCAATTTGTCATTGTAAATAGAATAATTGAAAGTGGCTTCTGTTGTTTGCATTTGTGGGGTCTGTCCAGCAGTTATTTGTGGGGTTCATATTGGATGGTGGTCCTATGCTTTGTTGTATAAGAGCTGAGTCTTGATTATCTCTCTTCTATTTTTTTTGGTTGAATTTATCTGAATTCTGGGGCGCATACTCATACTTATATATGAGTTGCTGGCATTTCTGCAGAGGGCATAAATAATGTTGCTTTTAGATGATACATGTAGCTGGCAAAGTATGATTATATTCATCTACTTGTTCCATGATTTTTTAATGATTGGTTCCATGATTTCTATCAGTTTTGACAGTGTACCTAATTGTTTGAAAATTAGAGTTTCAGTTGTAATCATGAATGGGCTGTAAATGCTGAGGTCAATTAAAAAATGTGGATTTTACAGGAAGCCTCTGATAAGGTTAGGAGCGAACATGCCAGCAAGAGCAGAACGGATGGCTCGGAGGAGTGACTTTGATCAGTACACCCCTGGTGGGATTAGCCATTTGACCCCTTCTAGAAGTGGTGAGATATATGAAGTGGTCCTTTATTTTGGGATCATTGATATCTTGCAAGACTATGATATTAGCAAGAAGTTAGAGCATGCCTACAAATCCTTACAAGTCGATCCTACCTCAATCTCGGCAGTGGATCCAAAACTATACTCGAAGAGATTCAGGGACTTCATTGGGAGAATATTTATAGAAGACAGGTAGCAATGGGGATGAAACTTATAGTTGAAAATTGCCCTGTTACTAGAAAGTGATTTTTGCTTGAAAGTTAGGGAAATACATGTTCCTGGCAATAGATTGAGCAAACAATTTCTCAGAGAGATGAAGCCACTGCAAATGTGGTAGGAGAGCTCGGCAGCGGGTTTGCGGCAGTGTTCCTGGCTGAATTTTGAAGATCAGCCATGGTGATGGAGGGGAAGGTGGTTGTACATTTGGGGGGTGGGGGAGGAGGGAAACTCTGATTTCCTTCTCTCTCTCTCTTTTTTTTAAATAATATTTTTGGAAATATTTTTTTGTGGTAAACAAGGGGTGGGTGGGTGAATTGTGAAGATTTGAAAGATAGGTATAGGGAACAGGGGAAATGCTTCCCAGAGAGAAGATTCAAAATGGGAGGGGACTTGGAATAAGAAAGTGTACAGCTTAATAGAAAAAGAGATGGATAGCTTATGGAATTTCGTGAATATTTTTTGTGACTTTCGAAAAAAAAGAAAAGTAAAAAAAAATGTTTGAATCATCTTACAGGAGAGGAGACCCAAGGGATCCTCCATCATCTCTCTCTCCCTCTCTCCCTGTGCTTTTGTTACTTTTTTAACTGTTGTATATAAATGGGCAACCCTGTTGTATAGAGATGGGGTCATTGCTTTGCTTTTTGCAGTGAAAGGGAGGCATTGTGCAGGACGAGATAGAACGTGAAAAGCAGAGAAAGCATGAGAAAGATGCGCTGGTGTTTCTTGCTCTTGCTTGCTTTGTTTGCCATCTCTCTCTCTCTCTCTCTCTCTCTCTCTCTCTCTCTCTATGTTACTTGGTTTCTTGAAAAGAACATTTCCAGAGTGGTATTATTGGGAGGGCAATATGGTCATAGAAAAAAAGGAGGGTTTATTGGGGGTGGTGAAACTGGAGAGGTCAAAGGGAATCCTACCTTACAGGGGTAGGGTGGAGCAAATGTTGGTTTCTTTTTTGACCTAACGGTAGTGGGTTGCTGGCTTTTGGGACCTTCCATTGTCTGCTTCTTCAGACCCAAAGCACGGGTTTGTATCAGTTTCACTGCGATTTTCGGGTCCAATTTGCCTTGGATCTGTCGTTGATAACGACTTCCCTTCTTATTTCTTTCGACTAATTCCTAATTTTACCATTTTTTTATGTTATTGCTCTGTCAATTCTATTGGTTTTTTGCCCCCTATAACTAATTTCTGATTAAGCCATTGTTTGATTCACAATATTTTACTTGTTGGAAACATAGATTATCAAGAAATACACTTTCAGATAATTAATGTACAAAAATCTATAATAAAATGAGGAATTTGCTTAGAGAAGTTCTACTAAATCTGATCATTGAATTCTAATTCTAATTACGTGCAAAACATAAAGTATGAATTATTATTATTACTATTGGACTTTTAATGAAAGACACGTATTTCATTGACTTCCCTTTAATTTTAAACAAAATAATGTATTTAGGAAAATACTTTATGATAAAAGTTCTCTAAAAATGGTTTATTGTAAAATTAATTATAACTTTTAATAGAAAATATAAACTACAATTTTAAAAAAAATGAAAAACATTCCCATTTATTTTTTAGAGTTATTTTTAATATAATAAATGGAAAATAGATTGGAAAAAAAAAAAAAAAAAAGCGAGCCCATTTATATGGCGAAACTAACAAGCCTTTGGCGGGTGTAGATTTGGTTAGTTAGCTGAGATTGGAATAGGCACCCACCTTTTTGTTAGGCAAATAAGCTGATAAATATTTGTCTTTAGTTCACACCACGTGCATCTCACCTGCCCATTTTAAGCCACAATAATGAGACTCCTACATGAATTTCTCTTTATAAAATTTATATTTACACCATAATATATAAATTTTTTTTAAATTAATTGATAATTTTAACAACATTATATTAAAATATATCATATTAAACCAATATCTAAATATATGAATGTATTTTCTTCTTCCAAGGAATCAAAATATAACTTTTTTTAAAAATTATTAATTGGACAAATATTTCTCGACAGTTACGGAGCGACCAAGCAAGGAAAAGAATAAGGGCACAAATCTCGAAAGTGACGTGTAATGATACTTTGTTAGGAAGGTGATAATTCCACACGCCTCAAAAGTATGAACCTCATATTCCTATTTTTTTCCATTTTAAAAATTTATAATAAAATAATTTAATTTCA
This sequence comes from Manihot esculenta, assembly GCF_001659605.2. NCBI lineage: Eukaryota > Viridiplantae > Streptophyta > Magnoliopsida > Malpighiales > Euphorbiaceae > Manihot > Manihot esculenta. The sequence goes on along the minus strand of NC_035162.2, from coordinate 12,473,690 downwards.
TATCCACAAATCTTTTTTGGGTCTCTGTTTTTATGGGTTTATGTTGGGAATCATTTGTTGAAATTAATATAGAATTAAATAATTACTACTACTACTTTCTCTTACTGTCTGTATCTGTTCATGTCTTTGCTAACTCAGACACATCACATTTTGCCCTCTGTGGGCTGTGCCAGACCTTCATTATTTGAAATAAAAATATTTAATTTTTTTAATTTTAAAAAATTATTGTATGATAAATTGAAATTTTATAAAAATTTATTTAAATTTTTTATTATAAAATAAATCAAACCAAACAGAAAGTTGAATATATATTATATATTATATTAATTCAATGACCTGACATGCATGTTAATGAAACATGTAGTGATTGGAGTTCAATTTTCCTCCACTTCTCAACGCTTATTGATGAGAGCAACTAAATTATGATGGTTTAGTTAAGGAAGGAGGTTAAAGGTGGGAAGTGCGAACGAAGCTAGAGATGCATTACATATTCGAGGTAGCTTCTCAGAACTAAGGCTGCAATAATTCACCAACGTTTGTTTTTTCTCGTTTGTTGTTATGTAAATATATATATATATATATACATTTTAATTCAGACACAAAGCTGCATATCTGTTGTGATATAATTGTCCCAACACCCCTCTTTTTCTTACCTATACCATCTTTACCTTTTATTTGTTTATAATATAACTTGTTTTTTCTTCATTTTTAACACACACTCATCATCAAATTCAAGTACTTGTATTGTACCTCGCTATCACTTTTTCAGAAAAAAATAAATAAATAACTTTGGAATTTCCTTCACTAATGGAAAATAGCAAAGAGGAAGTTGAGTAGAATTAAGTAGAGGCATGTGCATGCACGTGTGGATAGATAAGTTGTCTAAGCTAGTTTAAATGCGGAACACCAACCTCAAAATCCTAGGTGTAAATATACATATATAAGAGATTTTAATTGGGTGTTTTTTATTTTGTTGTGCATAAATGACAATCAGAATGTAAAACGATAGAGACTATTCATAGGCAAATGGAAGCATTCACAGCTGAAATCTCCTTTCTTTTTTATTTTTCATTGGGTTGAAAATTACATCTCATAACCACCAATAACAAATTATTAGTATTGGTTTAGCTTTTGGGTTCAATAATTATCTCGCTCCATTAACAATTAAATTAATAACAATAATAAATTAATTTGTATTTAATAATATTAAAATATTTTTAAAAATTGTGAACTTGTTAAATTTAAATACCAAGTAAAAATAAATTATAAATATAAAAAATATTATTAATATTAGACGCACGCATACAAATTGTGTTGTGTCCTTGTCGCTTAGACAGATTTTCTGCAAGAACATGATATTTCCAAACTTGATATAACCTTACGCTTTGGCCATATTTTCAGACATGGATGAAGTAATGGCCGCATCATGTGTGATGCCTATTAAGACAAATAACTATTTCAAACCCTACTCTTTTGTTCCGATTGAGAATTTAAACTTAAAAAGACTATTCAATTTTTCATTAGGATAAAAAAATGAGGCAAATTAAGTAGCAAATTATTTGAGTTTAAAACCACAGAAATAGGCTAAAGATTGGAGAAGAGAAGCTGAACCACTCGTACATGTTTTGGAGCAGAAAATGCAAATGACATTACCAAACACGCAATTAATATGAAAGGACAAAATGGTCTAAGCAAAGCACATAATGACAGAGATGAGAAGGTGCGGGTTGCCAATTCTTAAATGGGTTGCGGCCATATGTCGGCCAAAAGCCAAGATCATGCCCAACATTAGGCTTGCTAGGAAGGGGACATCCCATTCCCCCATATTAATTACATCTCTTGCTTTTATCAAATCATCTACCCAAATATCACATTAATTATGACTCAATAAAGTTGTAAGAAAAAAAAATCACAATTATGGTTTTTCCGAGTGATAGGGTTTGGGTTCCTGTCATATTCAACTCTCAACTACAAGGTAAGGTTGATTATTTGTTTATGTTTGAAAGCTGGTTGATGAATAATTCCATGGGAACTTGAAATACCCACCAAAGTCAATTTCTGTTTTTCTTTTGCCTGTCCCTGCCCCTACTTAATTTCCCTTTCCATTTAAATAATTTGACGTGCAGATGGTTTCAGGTCAATAATTATCTCTAACTTTTCTAAATTTAAAATTATTATTTATTTTTTCACCTAGAAATATAGATAAAAAAAATAAGATAAATAATTTAATTTTAATAATATTAAAATTATTTTTGAAAGTTAGAACTATATTTATTTATTATAATTTCTCAATTGAGAAGATGGGTGTATATAAATATATAAAACAGAAGTGTGAACAATTGGTCTATATCATACCCAACATGAGGTTGCAATGTAGGGGACATTTGCCCAACTATTTCTACCTTTTATGGTACTTCTCTTCTTCTTCTTCTTTTTTATTTATTTAACAACTAAGGCATTGAGCTCTATTATTTTTCAACCACCTAAACAGGATTAGACACTCCATTACAATCTCAATTATGTTGTCCCAACTTCCAGAAGGCTACCTACACTCTTCAATAATAATAATGTAAAGACCTCTGAAGTTTAAATTTTAATTCAATTTTTTAAAAAAAAATACCATAAAGTAAAATTTTAGTAGCAAAATATACTGGTATGCTTATAAAAAAAATTATTATTTTTATTTTATATATATTATAACAATATATTTTAATAAAAATTTATTATATATTTAATAAAATTATAATTTTAATAATATTTTTTATTATTTATTAATAAATAAATAAATTATTATCTTATCTTAACAGTGGTGACAGATACCACAAATTTCAAATATGATATTGACTTGTAAACTATTGTAATCTTATTTTTATATCAGCATGTGTTTCATAAATCAATGAATTTTTGTGTGGATACAGAAAACAAGCTTTAAAAATAGTAGAGAGAGAGGACTGGATGAGCTATACTGTGAAGAAACAGTAGCAGACAATGAAAACAAGTGGGTAAGGAGGAGGAGAAGTGAAAAAGATGTAATGTTGTATGGCTTATAATACATGAAAGGAACAGAGAAAAAAGGCAAGTTGAGAATAGAATGTGGAGGCCATTGTTGGAAGTGATTTTTGTATGAAGAAGTGGGCAGATTTTTTAATTAAGCCCACTACACCTGCTACTTGAAGGAACTTGGGTCCTACTTTTGGTCCCAATTTTGTTTATGATTTGATTCTGTAATCATTCAAATTGCCCAATACTGGATTACACTTATCTACACTATACATATATAAATATTCATTTCCAATTTTTTTTGGAGGAGTTTAGAAACCCTTAAAATTAACCACTTTTACAGTCTTATAATTTGATGCCCAAGGCATTATACTTGATTTCGGATGTCTTCAATTTGAATATCTCTATATGAGTTTTAAATTTTATCGCGGATGGGTTAAAAAACACTTAAATATGAGTTGGCTAGCCAATCCAAACTTTGAATAATTGGAAAGTTCCTGGGTCCATTGTGGTTGATATTTTTGGGTATAGTTTCATGATTATGGGAAGCCCAATTTCATCCATTAATGGATTCTTTTTCTGAACATTGAAAAGCCCGACTGTTATTAATACTTTTTCCTAATTGGAATTTGGACGCCTATGCGTATGCTTATGCTTAGCCAGCAATCAAAAGCAACCGGAAAAGTAAGATAAGATGGAAACAAGAGTTCAATTAGTGGAATAAATGGATTTTAGATACCAAATAAAAAAATAAAAAAAAAAAAAAAAAAAAGACACAGCAAGAGAAATGAAACATGAGATGTCCGTATAAGGCAGCAGAAGTGGAATTAGTTTGGTGGGTTATGGTTATAAGTAGGAGTAATGAGAAATCCTTATCCCACGAGGTGATGGGGAAGTTGTTGGTCCATAAATTTAAGAAAGTGGGGTCTGAGTTATGATAAAAAAATCAACCTAACTACAAATAAGTAGTGATGGTTCTGCTGAATCACGTGGTAGGGAGATGCCTTTGTCTAGTGTTTTCATTTTGGGTCCTGCAACCAAACCACAACCATCTCCATTTCAGTTGGTTTCTATTTTCTCTATGCAAAGATGAGGCATGCCCATATGCTTGCCAGATTGTAATGCTGCCATTCTCCAAACGAAATGTTTAAGTGATGTATTTTTATATTTATAGTAAGTCAATTATTTCATAAAATATAGAGATAGTGGATTCTGCATATACATATACGGGAGAGAGTTTCTTTTCCTTTTCAATAACATATGTCATAGAATTTTTAAAGAAAAATCAATACTTACAATTAATGTTTGGATTTTGTCTCATTGATTATTATTAGTTAAAATTTTATTTTAGATTATATTAGATCATATTTTATTTTTTTAATCAACATCATTATCCAATAACTAAATATTTTTAAAATTAATAATATAAAATTTTTAACACATAAAAATAAAATAATATAACTTTTCCAATAACAGTTTTAAGCAATTTTAAATTTGGTAGTGATGTTGCTAAAACGAGACTCTTTTGTGATTGGTTAAAACCTGTTAGAAGAAAATGTAGACACTTACTTGAATACTCAAATTAGTATATGTAAGAAATTATTTATAATTTTAATATAAATTAATAGCGTAATTTGTTACTGTAATTCTTCTCTTTTTATAATGTAAGAGATATAGATGAATATAATCTTTTTCTCATAAATTGACATTAATATGATTGTCTGCTTGATATGAGACATCGCTATTTAATATGTGAGAATTCCGTGATCACAGGTATAATGTGCTTGATCACAGGTATAATGTGCTTGATCACAATAACGTTGTATCGAGACTTCGCCTTATTGAGGGAATGACAGATCATTTGATGATGATTCGAGTGTTAAGGTATCTGGATTTTCCTTTCTCATGCTTAGTCCGCATTTTTCATTTGTAAAATACATGCCACGTGACTCTATTATGTGATAACAGCTCACAATTCACTTTCAATAATTGTATATAATATCATGTAATAAATGTATAAATTTAAATTTATATTGCTAAGATTTCAGATGCTAAATCATTTAGATCAAAATTAATAAACACCGAATAACATGACAAGGATGGATATTCTTTAACTAAAATTGAGACTATAACTATAATTTTTATGAATTACTTGTAATTTTGAACCTGATAAATTCTCTGAATCAGAAATGAAGAGAAAAAAACTCCAAAATATATAAATGTGTTCCACATTATTGACGTGGATACTAAAATGGGCTAGTTTGTTTGGGACAAAAGGCCTTAAAAAAGGAAGTCTCGGACACTTTTTATAACGGAGATGTAGCCCGAACCCATTATCGTATGTTGTCTAAATTGGGCTGAATACTCTTGCCCCCTGCTCTATTCATATCCAATTTGGTATTGAGCTTATCAATCAGAAAAGGTGCTGTTTGAAAAAAGTATTATTTTAAAATATTGTTTCTCTAACTTTGAAAAAAAGAGGAAAGTATAACTTACTTCCATTTCATATTTTATGAATTTCCTATTCTCAGACGCAAAAAAGTAGTTTTCTATCATTAATTTTCTCCATTTATTTTCTTTCCTCATATAAACAGTAATTTTCTCCCATTATTATTATTATTTTGGTCTTCCGCCATCCAACAATGGTAAAGCGAAGTAGAAGAAAACATTATATCAATTCAATTTTTAGGCGGAATTGAATTTGAAAAAATAAAAATAAATTTTATATATAAAAAAATTGAGATAAATTTAGAACCGTAAATTTAATTGAAATGGTGAACGACCAGAGCATTGTTGTTTAACTCCCGATCCATATCCCAGGAGCCAACTGCCATGCACTAAATTCACACAACATCAATCTCAACAAATAAATATATGCAATTAATACGATATAAAAAGCACCAAAATTATTAAAATTATGTTATGAAGTGTCACAATAAATTAGAATTATGTGACGATACTTTAAAAGTTGTGATATACGATTGTAAAGATTAAATTTATAAAAAAGAAAATATGAACATCATAATAATCGAAACTCGAAAAAACAGGTAACTAGTCTTATCTTAAATCGGTCAAATCCTTATTAGAGATATAATTCAACAGATTTTCGTTACGTCTATAATCACAGAATTTCTTATTTATTATATTAATTTTTAACTTAAAATTTCTATTACACTCATCTTTTTTAGTAAATTATTAATTTGAGCAAATTATCTTACTCATTATCTTTTGCAGATTGATCAGTGAAATTTCAACTCATTTTTGGCCAAATCAGCAATTTATAAATTCAATAAATGCATAACAATAAATTTGCAATTGCAATTTATACCAAAAAATCACAACAAATACAATTAATAAACTAGTCTTTGCAATAACAAACTTAAGTAATTATCAATTACAATTTAAAAATTTATGATTTTTTTTTTTTTTTGCTGAAAATGAAGATGAGTGCATTAAGAAGGGATTTAGAGTATTCCTCGCAAAAGAAGGGAAGCTAATGATTTTTAATGACTACTACAAAGACTCTTGTATGATTAATTAATTCCACAGACACATTAAAATTAATTTTAAAAAAATTAATAGGTGATACTTGCCAAAAAAAACATTAAACACTTCCATAATTTGACGGAGAAGGTTCAATTCGATTATTACAATTAAAATCACTTTGTATGAAAGTGACCGAAATAATGATAAAATTTTCACTTTGTATATTTCTTCTGAAAAGAAAATAATTTTGACTTGTAGATATTTAATGTTATAATATTTTTTTTTATTGCATAAATTATCTAATAGAGTTGTTTAATAGAGTTGTTTGGAGATTCTTTCGACAATTTTAGAAGGAATTATCTTGAGCAAAAAAAGATTTTAAGAAGAAAGGAGAGATAAACTAAATTTTCATAGATCTTGGACAGTCAAATAAAAATGTCTATAAGTTTCAATAGCCCATAATAGCTACAGTTTAGAGACAAAAAAGAGATATGTTATGGAGTAAGGGATTGGCAGACAATTTCTCATGAATAAGAGACAATATTTTCTAAATAAGGGATATGAGAATGGCGGGACAATTTTTTCTAAACAACCTCAAAACGTTGTAGTATTGAACTTTGGTCTGTTTAAATTGGAAAACAAAGAATAGTAGAACAGTTAGGAGATCCCAACAGATATTCCAAATCCCACAATATAATATCCAATTGAAAAGGGCAAGCAGATTGAGGTTTAGAGAAGGCTCACTTATCAGAGTTTGCAAAAAATGGGGAAACAGATCTTTTTCACTCTTGCTTTTTATTGACATGACAGGGACAGGCCTTTTTCTTCAAAACTCACAATCCAACAAATCCCATCAAAGCCTCTGTTCTCTTCACCAACCATCACTATTTTGCCCCACTTTTCTTTGTCAGCCTATGCATCCCATCTTCCACACACTCCTATTTTCTATTTCCATATCCTATTGTGTCTTGTCAAATTTTAAATACTATAATTAAAATTTTATTCTATTATTCTAATATACATGTATATTTAAGATTTTAAATATTTTTCTTACATATTTTTACTCTTAACATAATGAGTGTCCCTTCAAAAGAATTTTTTTTTTAAGTTGATAAAATTAAAACACATAAATTAAACTATTTTATTTCATTTTTAATAAATTTTTTAAAAATATTTTTTAATATTTAATAAATTTAATATATTTAAAATAAATATAATTAAAAATATATATTTTTTAATATATATATAAAAATAAAATGAATAAAAATTATAAGATAAATGAAATATAATATCGAAATATAAAAATATTTTTCTAAAAATACTGCAAACAGATCAATTGAAAAAAAAAAGGCGAGTTGAAACTAAAAAACAAGGGTTAATCATGAAGCCTCCTAACAATAGAGGATATCTTGCTTGTTAGCATTGTATAATAACAGGCAGCAAGCAAGGCCGGGGAGTGAAGTGACCCACCATTGGAGCTTGCAGAGAAACATGAGGAAAAACTGAACCCCATACCTAGACCCTGTCCAGCCTTATGGTCTCGTTCTTGCTTGCGTTTAGCCAAAAACATGAAAGAAATGGTTTTGTTCAGATAAAGATGGAGAGAGAGAGTTTGGCTTTCTCAGATTTCTGGGTTTTGCATGGCTCAAGAAAATTAAACCTTAACCCCTGAAACATGTCCACTTCTGAACTCGGAGATGTTTAAATGGTAATTTTCTCCTTGCTAATTTGTCCTTTTATTTTCTGCCACTTCAGGATTGTATGCCAAGTGCTTATCTGGAACCCCGCTTTCATTTAATGCTTCGTGGCTCTTTTTCCCTTGGTTGCTCCTGTGTCTGGAGCTTGCACATATGTTGCATGATCCTTATTTCCCATCACGACACGTGTAAATAGACTTGAGAAATTATGTAATGCTTATATTACACATGTGCAAGCAAGATTTGCAAGAGGAAAAAGCGGAAAAATTCTTATACATTGTAATCTAATAAGTAGTTAAAATTTTTAAAAATAATTATTTAAAATATATTGAGATATTAATTTTTTATTAATTAAATATACATATTCAATTTATATATTAAAATACGTTTAATAACTTTTTTATAAAGTTATATGGTTGGATGGGATGCTGATTGTATCTTACGTAGTTTTAATTTTAATTCAGTTTCATTTAATTTAATTAAAATTATTATTTTTTTATATAATTTAAATAAAATTAATTTTTTAAAATTAATTAATTTAATTAATTAATTTAATTTAAACTGAATACTAGTCATTCAAATCCCTAAATTCAAGCAGCAAGCATTCTCATATGTTATGGACCGCATTGCTAATAAAATTACTCGTTAGAAGGGGCAGTTTTTTTTATAAAAGGAGGCCAAGAGTCGCTGATCCAAGTTGTAGCTCGCTACATCTCTTTTCAGTCTTCCTTCTTTACTTCATGCTTTATTTGACTGGAGTGAGTAAATTGAGAAATTAACATTTTATAATTATAGGAAGTGTAATTTTTAAAATTAAAAATTAAATTTAACTTTATACAATCTCATAATTTTAATATAAATAAAAAATAAAGAGTATATTAAAAAAAAATCAGAAAATTGTGGAAAGTCATTTTTATCGGAAAGTCACAGTCACGATACTGCAGACAGACAAGATCGGTTTTGCGCTGTGAGCAAGTGTGCATGGGTTTCTTTCTCTCTCTCTCTCTCTCTCAGATCACGCCGCCATAGATGGGGTTTATTTGTCTTTTAATGGAGGCTGCATTAAATGACAAGGTATAATGAGTAAATCTCCGATTCCAATTTCCATTATTACACAGATTTTATATCCTACATTGTAAACACTCTCTCGCTCGCTCTTCCACACAGCCTTTTGGCTTTCCACCAGGCCAAATTCTTTTCACTCTATTTGACCCTGTCCTCTTATTCTTCTTGCGCCTTTCGATTTCATTAGGGCTTCTTCGTCTGCTTCTGCAAGATTTGTTTTTTAACACGCTCTTTCAAATTCCCTGGAGATAATCAATGGCTTCCCCACCGCTAAACCCTAACCCTAGCTCCAAACGCTTGAACCCAGATGCTGCACCTTTTGTCAAAACAGTATCGCATCAGAAGATTGAGCTCGTATTGCCTCTGAATCATTTTCATCTTCATACCTTTTCACAAGCCGTGGCTCAGCCTTTGCCTTTGGGGCCTCATGGAGTAATTCGCTCTCCTGATTCTGTTCCCACGCCAGCCTTGGAATACCCAGCGTCAGCGACAATGGTGTACTATAACTCAAATAAGCAGCCCCTATCAGCGAGTTCGATGCCTTTCTATTTTGCGCATGTGGACAGATCATTGAGCTACGACACCAATGCGCAGCCTGTAGTGGGTAACCTGAGCTCATACTGCCCTATTATTGAGCAGCAGAAGGGATTTGCTGCTGCAATAATGAAAAAAGGGGTTAAGGGTATGCGCGATTTTGCGTTTTTTGGCTGTAGGGGGAAGAGAGCAGAAAATAGGTGTTCTCGCAGGCATTTGGCACCGAGGTTGAGTTCGAAGAAAATAGAGAGAAGGGATTCCTGTGCAGAGAGATTATGGGTACCAAAGAAATTCTCAGTGGAAAACAAGAATGACGATGATGGCATCGGAAGGAAGTTAGATGAGGAGGGCGATGGTGATCATGATGGATTTGGAGTTCGCTCTTCTTTATCTGATTATCAAATTGGACTGGATGGAAAGACTAGTTTAATGATCAGAAATATACCAAATCAGTTTGAGTAGGTTCCTTTCTCAAGTGTTTGTGCGGTCATGCATGCTTGTTTGTTTATTTTCCTGATACCGACTGTTTTTAACTTTAAGTTGGGCCTTTTTCGTTAATTTTTTCCATTACGATTATTGCCAACACTGATAATTTCCTCGGTAACTCTAGTCTCTATTCTGTTTTTCGTGCTGGACAAAATCCCCCCCCCCCCCTTCTCTCTATTTGTGTTTATGGTACCAGCAAACTTTTATACCTGAAAAAAGATTGTAGAAGATTGAAAAGGGCAAGGATTAATGGCGATCATTCTGGCCCCTCTCCCCCCCTCGTTTTGTTTTTGCTTTTTCCTCCCTTCTTATTCTTTTGTACATCACAACGGAATCATAAAGTATTGATTGTTACGGTCTCATAAGCAATAAAGGCCAAAATGCTCTTTTGTTAATTCCATCTGTGCATGCATGTAATTCCCTTTTGTTTGATTTATTAAAGGCCTTTCTTTTGTTTGTTTATGGCCATGTGGAGCAGAAGGCACGATCTGCTGCGCATACTGGACAACCACTGCCTCGAAGAAAATAGAAAGGCTGAGTTGCAGTCTGACTCCTTTAAGTCCGAGTACGATTTCCTTTATTTGCCTATGGACTTCAGGTAATCATAGCTGGATACTTGATGCTCTAATTTTAATCTTTACTTATTCTTTTCATGCTCTTCTCTTGTGTGAAAATATTAATGTGAATTGTGTAATCAGGAATCGAGCAAACTATGGCGATGCTTTTGTGAATTTCACGAACGCAATTGCTGCCTCAAGGTTCTGCGAGTCGTTTCACAAGTATGAATGGAAAGTTTCCGTCAACAAGAAAATATGTGAAATCTCATGTGCAGTTATTCAGGTTCGTATTAAAAGCTTTTTGTCATTTTTTTTTTAAACGTGGCATCTGTTTCTTTTCTTCTTTTTTTAAAAAACTTTTTAGTTGATATTGCTTTATATTTGCATATATCCAGGGTAAAGAAGCTCTCAAGAACCAGTTCAAGAACTCCTTGTTCCATTGTCACAGCGATGGTTATTTGCCGGTGGTTCTTTCACCCCCACGCGATGGTGTGGTTCGCTCTAAACCTGTTATTGTTGGTAGGCGTTGTCCACCGCCAATAAAAGCTGCAGGCAATCCAAAGAGGCCTTGAAATAAGCCTTCCCCTTGTCCTTTGTCCCTGGCCACATGCGTTGTTTTTAGTATAAGTAGGGCTAACTAAAGCTTTTATTGTTGGTTTTCTAGGACTAGTGCTTGATGTTGTTGTGCAGAGTAATGGGCTTCGAGTGCCCCATGTTTGCGTTCTCTCCCCAGGCAGGTGCTGAGTTCCTCGTTCTGGGGTGAAATGGAAAAGTGGGTTCTCTTCCCAGATAGTGGAGCGTCGCAGCTAAGCTGCTTGTGTTCTGTTTGAGAATCCCGTGTTTTCATTCTCTCCCTAGCTGCGAGCGCGCAAAAGTTTGTTGCCAGAATCTTGGGTGAAGTGGAAACACTGGATTGGAGTTTGGTAATAGGATGTATAAACGTGTTTGAATGCTTGAAGCTTGTACCTTTTAAATATTGTGATGTGTATGTGATGCAATGGTTTAATCCTTGTTGGGTTTAAATTAATTGTGATTTAGAAATGATGCAGCTAATGCAAAATCTAATTGAATTCGATTTATTTCATGTTAAGGGTAGGTTTATAACTAAATTGATTGATTATAGGTGGGTTAAAGTCCATTGGTTCTAGAGTAGTTTTTAAGGCTAAGAGATATCGAGTTGAATTCGGGAAAAGAAAAAAAGATTTTGAATATTAATAGGGCTTGCGTTCCTTTTGAAGTAATTTTAAATTGAGATAAATAGAAATTGAATCTTGAAAGTTTTACTTTCAATTGAAATTTAATCCAAGTTATGTGCAGAAAACTTGCCGTGGAGGGATGATTAGAAGTTGGCGACTAAGGTGAAAAGTAGTACAACAATGACTTGCACAATTTAGTTATCTAATACAAGTTTTGCTTAGTTTATTTTTAAAATGAAAGTTATTTACGTCTTTGTTAATTCAATATAGTTTTAAAAATTTAAAATACTTTTTGTTTCAATATTTAATAATTGAGGCCTTTATTAAATTAAAAAAGGTAAAAGGACTGTTTTTCAAATAAGAGTTGTATAACTATTAATCAGACTTGTAAGGTTAAAATATGCCATTTCCGGCTTATTAGAATTCGTTAAGATTTGTATTGACCACAGTTCAGTGGCAGCTTTAGCAAAGGGACGTTGAAGGCAATTTCTTGGGTTGGCCTTGCTAATGCGGTTTTTTTTTTTTTTTTTTTTTTTTTTTTTTTTTTAATTATTATTATTTTTAACAGGAGAAAAAATGTATGATTTCATTAAACATTAGGTAGCAAACTGATGCATTTGAGACTCTGTTGAATAATTATTTTTAAAGTAATATTAATAGTTAAAAAAATAATTTATAAAAAATTATTTCTACTATCCGCTATAATAATTAATAACTACTTAAACACGGCCTAAATTATTCAGACGTTAAATTTGAAAAAAATGTACAGTATCAACATTCTTTCATTTAGATAATTCTACATGTAAAGATGAAAATTTAATAAATAAATAAATGAATTCATCCTTTGATAACGAAATGACGATTTTTTAAAAGTAAATAAATTAAAATTAATTTAGAATAGCCACTAAATCACTAAACCCTTTTCACAATAAATTTTTATATTTAGAAAATCATTCAACACATCAAAAACAAAGTTTAAATTCAAATGGATAAGGATATAATACTCACTTGAAATACTTAGATAAAATTAACAATTAAATTAAGTGACATAATTTAGGGTAAATTTAAAAAAAAAAAGTTCATAGTACAATTACTAAATATCGAAAAAGTATACAATTTTCCACATTCTCTTTAAAATACAAGTATTATTGGCTATTGAATTGTATTATTTAAAACGTTAAAATATTAAAAACTAAATATGAATTCTAAATATCTACACTATAATGTCATAATAACATAATATAAAAGAGATTTTAAAACTTGGAAATTAGTAAAATAGCAAGGTAAAGACAAAGCACAAATGTATATTTTAGTTAATAATTTTTTTTTTCATATTATATAAAATAAAATATGCTTTAAAATTAAAAAAAAAAATACAAAGAATAATATGAGAGATGAAATACCGAGAATATATATATATAGCCATTGAACGATAGGGAAAGCAACCAAACAAAAAAAAAAATTCATCTGATTTGATATGTATAATATTTAAAAAATTATAGCATTTATTATATTTAGTTTTCAAGTAAACACTTATTAATCGACTTTTAGTTTGTATATAAGTAAGAATTGCAACAGCTCGAGTATTTTATCCCACTAAATTTTTAATAAAATAAATTTAAATTTAAAAATTAATAAACATAACGGTTTGAATCAAAAAATATTTTTTATATAATATTTATTAATTTTTTATATGTTTTTATAAAAATTAAAAATTAAATATTTTTAAAAAGACTAAATATTATTAATAAAAAATATTTTTTATATAAATTATTTGTTAAAATATATAAAACTAAATGAATTTAAATTTTATTTAAATAATAATAATTAAATTTAGAATGAATTTAAATAATTTAAATTAATTTTTAATTAAATTTAAAATAAATTATTGATATTAATCTGTTAATTTAATTTTGGCAGGCTTATATGTTTACATCCTATATATAAGTTTAAGAATAATTATATTTTTAATTGAATTGTGATTATATTTATAAATTTAATCTGATAATAATAAATATATCTGATTAAATGACAGAGTTTTATGTTGTACTCCCTCTGTTACCTATTTTTATTTTTAAAAAATATTTTGAATTGTGATTTTTTTTTTTTTTTATTGAAAAAATCGAATGGTTGAAGAGTACATGCATGGAGATAGGGCTGAACTAGCGTCGACTGATTGTTGCTTTTGCATATCTCTATGTAGGTCAGGCCTCCGTTTGGGAAAGTTGCTTCTCGCTGTTGACCTTCTTTAAGTAGGTGATTTCTATAGTCGGTTTGTTGGAAACAAAATAATAATTACTTTAATAAAATTAAAATAATTCACGACATGATATTATTTTTAATTTTTTTTAAATTAAAATCTATAATATTCGTATTTTTATTTTCTAAATTTACAGAAAATAATATGCACATTTTTGTAAAGTAGTTTTTTTTTACAGAAAATTATTAAACTAAAAACCACTTCAAAAATAATCAAAAAATAGTACTTCAAAATACAAAGATACCAACAAACTTTTAAATAATAAAATAAAAGATTATTTTTTAATTTATAATGTTGTTATTAATTTCATAATTTTATCATATTACTTGTAAAAATATATAATTAATTTCTGTTAACATAATATATTTTCAGTAACATATTATAAAAATAAATATTACTTTATGTAAATTTATAATATAAAATATATAATTTTCATAAAATTTAATATATTTTTGTCATAAAGTAAAAATTACTTTATAGTAACAATATAGACTCCCCTTTAAATATTATTAAAGACTTTATCAATTAAGACTTTAAGTTTTTTATCCATATAAATTTTAAAAAAAGTTTATATTTTAGAACATATTTATTCAAGAACAGAAAACCTAATTAAGAATTAGAATCGCATTTGGAGCCTATCGCTAGAGGATCCTGCTGCTAAGGAAAGGACTCTCAAAAACTGACTTAGACCTAGTTAATCATCTAGCCACTCATGATCTGCCACTCACGATCACCCCATCGAGTGTCATTCGCATGAAAGAGGTCTTGGGTGGTCTCAATCTCCCGACAATTTGGCTATCATAGCCAACAACATTCATTTTTTTCCTCTGCAGTGCCTCAAGTCACTTGTAATCAGAATCAATCTCCAATACCTTCCCCTCTTAGGTGGCATAGACATCCAACCAGACAACACGATTCTCGCCCTTCTCTCAAAGGCCTTCGTGCATGTGCCAAATTTTGTCATTGCTTTATATTGCTTGTAAATCTTTTTTATTCTGATACCAATTGTCACGATTTTAGATTTTAGCAATCGCCTAGAACCGTACGACGCTTGATTTGAACACTTTCAAGATAAGTCAGCTGTAAGAATCACCTGTGAACAAGATTACTCTGATTAGTCAAGGTTATATAAGCGAATAGCGAAGTCAACATGCAGTATTTCATTAGAAGCCTCATAGTAAGTACAAAAGAAAAGAATTGAACATGAGAATTTATGAACAGGTTATTTATTTTATTTAGGAGCAAAATAGTAACTATACATTATCATCGACGCAATCGTTACAATAATTTTCACCTCTTTTTTTTTCTGAGAAAAAATAGAAAATCTTTTCTGAAAATCTTTTCTAAAAAAAAATCGAAAATCTTTTCTTTGGTTAGAAAAGCCGGGGAAGTTCCCATCAGCCAACAATAGTTCTGCCTGATCGTCGGAAGTAGGGCTGAGCAGATTTCGGTTTAAACCGAAATAACCGACCGAACCGAACCGAACTAAAAATTTAGTTCGGTTTTATTTTTAATTCGGTTCGATTTTAATTTTCTGAAAAATCGGTGATTTCGGTTCGGTTCGGTTTTAGATTCAAAAATTTCGATTAGACCGAACCGAACCGAAATCACTAAACTACGTCGTTTTGAAATGTACCCTTATATTTGCCCTAAATCTAAAAGCCTGAGTCACGCTACCCATCTCCATTCCACGCCGCCTCACATCACAGATCAAACATGCCTGTGCCTTTCTCTGAGCATTGAGCTCCACCACTTCCAGCAGTTCCACAGTCCACCGTCCGACCTCCACTCTCCTCCCGACATCGACCGATTAACTGTCGCGGCTAACTTGGGTCATCGATCTTCACTACGTTGCGGATGCGCGAATTAGCAACGTTGACGACTCCTCACCTCACTGTCGGCGTCGGTCGTCACTCTCCACGGAATCGTCGGCGTCGGTCGTCACTCTGCACGGAATCGTCGGCCATCGCTCTCCAATCTATCGGCTCTCCGCACCGTCAACAACTTGGTTGCCCTCGGTCTTCCTCGGTCTTCCTCGGTCCTCCTCGGTCCTCCCTCCTCGCTCCTGGCTCCTCGCTCCTCCTCAGTCCCCGTCCCCGTCCCCAGTCTTCAGTATTGATTTTTTATTTGTAAAGACAGGTAGGCTTTCTAATTCAGATCCTTTGCTCTATTTCTTGTCATTCTTATGATTCTGTCCTCTTCATACTTTGTTGATGCTCTTTGCCGAGTGGGTTTTGCAATTTTTATTGTTTGATTAGCTGTGTTTTAAATTTGAGTAATCAGCTCTTCTTTCGATTGTTCTTGGTGCTTAACTTTCATGGGTTGGATTTGGTTTGTTGAGATAAAATCCAATATTTTTTTGATCATTTTTTGTCAAATTGGGTTTTAGCCGGCTGATTTTGCTTTGGGATTGTCATTTTTTATATTGCGCTGAAATTTCCGTGTAATTTTTGTATTCGTTTGATGTATTAGATGGTTTTGTAAATTAAAATTAAAATATTTTAATTGGATTTTAGAATGAATGTGAAAAAAAAGTTTAAAAATCGAATCGAACCGATCGAACCGACCGAACCGAACCGAACTAAATCGGTTCGGTTCGATTCGGTTATTCCTCTTATTCGGTTCGGTTCGGTTTGTGTAAAATTTTAAAATTCGGTTTTCGGTTATTTCGGTTCGGTTCAGTTTTGAACCGAACCGACCGAATGCTCACCCCTAGTCAGAAGCCCGAGGAATCCAGCCTTTGAAACCGGTTCAGCATGAATGCAACGAAAAGACCCAGAAATAACGAGTAATGAAACAGTAGCTTAAAAAAAGTCCTCGCTTTCTCTTGAACAAGGGAAGGACGGCTCACTTGAAAAGGCGAGGATGGTAATTTACTAAAATTTTACTTTTAGTATCATTTCTTTTTTCATAAGTTAAATATTAAAAAGAAGTATCAAATAATTACAGAATGGCGAGAATTTACAAGTTTTTTTTTGGGATATTTTTATAAATTTATTAATTTTAATTTAATGATATTGTATCAAACAGTATATATTATTGATTTCAATAGTTTTAATTTTTATGAACCACTATTATAAAATAAAACAATTTGAAATTTTAACTAGTTAAATAGTATTTATTATTAAATTCAAAAAAAATAATGTATAACAAAGTAATAAAATGGATCTGAAAAAATTCAAACTGAGGCATAGTTTTTACAAGAGAGAAATATTACATAATGAAATTCGAAGGATTTTTAGTATTAACATATAAACCTGCTGTAGGAAGCAAAAACTCTTTGATGATACATAACTTTAAGCTGAAGAGCTTTTACAACAGAAATTGAAGAATGGCCTAATTGTTCACTTCCACCATTTTTAAAAAGAATTGGAGTCTTCCAATTCAATTATCAACTTAATTTTTTTAGATGGCTTATAAATATTTAATATAATTAATTATTATTAGATATCAGCTGATATCTAAAAAAATTAATTATCTGCACGTTAATTAATTTTCACATCTTTAAATTTTAGTTTAATTGATTTTATTTTTGATTTTTAAATTTTTAAATTTAATAATTTATGCGGTAATTTGATAATTTTAATTTAATTAATTTTAATTTAATTTTAGTTAATTTATAAATTTAATAATTTATGTGACAATTTGATAATTATTATATATATTATTATTATTATCATTATTTATATAAACTAATTTAATAAATGATTAAATGATTGAAAAGACTAATATTTACATTATATTAAATTTTAATTTAAATATTTAATTAACAAAATATTTACATTTAAATGCAACTTTAATCAATTTTTAAATTTTAAAATATAAGAGTTTAGGTAAAATATTAAATGAAATATTTTATTTTTTTAAAAATATAAACTAAATCTATGTATGAAAATAATATTAATTCATAAACTATAATTGAATGACATTTTTAATTCTAAAAGTAATAATATAACCGTTAAATATGCAAAAGATAATAATAATCATAAAAATTTTAGAATATATATTATTTTTAATTATTTTATATATATTATGATTTTAAATTAAATAATATATATTATAAAATATTTATAATTATTATTATAAAATGAAATTTATTATTGTTGAAAATATAAAATACATAATATTTATATTTAGATAATTTTTAAAATTAAAATTAAAGATAAATAATTGAATAATAGACTAACTCAATTTATTCAAAATTTAAAATACAAACATTAGAATTTTTTAATTAATTAGTCAATTAAAAATAATTATAATAATATACTTAATATATCAGTTAAATAATCAAATTATCATATAAATTATTAAAATTTAAAATTTATATATTAATTAAAATTACACTAAAATAATTGAACCATTTAATTTAAAATTAAAATATAAATACGATAATGAAGCTTTTTAATCAATTGCTCATATTAATAAAATATAGCTGCAACAATTGATATGCAAATACACTAATAAGAGTATATAAAATAAATAAATTAATATAACAAATTAAAAGATATTTAACTTAATTTATAAAATTTAGCTTATAAGCTAAATTTTATAAATTAACTTTAAACTTATAAGTAATTTTTTCATCAAATGAAGTTACATATAATTATAAATTTTTAATAATAATACTGTACTGATTTAATTGATCAAACTAGGTACTTATAAGTATTAAAATAAAAAAATTAAAATACCAACTTATCCTTTTCATGCTTATAAGGTTGTTAACAAGTCCTTTAAATTTTACGGCTTATAATCTGGTCAAACTAGCTAATAAGTAAAGACAAACACACACTTATTTTTTTTCAAGTTTAAAAAGGTAGGGACTGATCGAGAATTTTAAAATTTTAAAGTATAGCAGTTGAAGGGTCTATCAGCTAGAAGTACGCTGTTTGAGACTTTTACTAAACGCATATGGAGTAGCTCTTGGATAAAAAACTTCCATCAGCTGTTCCTAACCTCTAAAACAAACAGTGGAGAACGGGAAGTTTTGTGATTAGGAAAACAGCAAAAGGTAAAGAGAGAAACCAACTAGAAAGGTTTGGCTGGAATTACACTAATACTGCCATCTCTAAAACGTTTACAATTGACATTACCCATGAAAACAAAAGTCATTATTGTAAAGCCAAAACTAGCACATAAATGGGAGTAGATTATTAATCACAGCAAAAGATATTACCCACTCTCAAGTTGGTCACTCCTAACTCCTTTCTTGAAGTTTCTGCATCGTTTCTGCCAGAGATTGATGCGCATCCCAGTTGCTTCTCTCGCGATTTTTTTGATCTGAGCAATATTGTGAAAGAGAATTGAAATGTAAATTTTCAAGAAAAAAAATGACACATGCACAAGCTAATGCAAAAGAACTGAATTTGCTATGACACAAAGCAAGGGACTTAGAATTCCAATATGATTCAGGAATTGATCAATGTAAATTGATGGTGAATTAGGCATGTAACATTCTTACCCTTCCTGGTCCGGGCATTAGTGCTAGTGCGCTGTCCTCTGCATGGCAAGTTGCAAACATGATTGAATCCTCTGTAGCACCTACTGTCTACCAATTTCTGTATATCACTTCTAACACATCGTTTCTAGTCCACCCAAAATTGAATCAGTCAGCGTGACGAACTCATAGGAAAACAATGCATAGTAGAGTAAGGAAACAGAGTGAGAAACAATACTAATTCTTCTCCAGTCATGTACTTGGACACTTCATCCCTTAGAGAATGGATCTCAACTCCAGTCAAGTCTTTAGCAAGTTTATTCTCTATACTGAGGTCGGTGAGAATTTGGTGCGCTCTTTGACGGCCAATTCCATGGATGCGCTGAAGAGCAAACTTCAACCGCTTGTCATTTGGGATTTCAGCATTGCCAATGCGTAGGCATTGGACCCTTTGGCAACGAAGCTGTAAAAGGGAGTTATGAGAGAGCATCCAAAATATAAGCTTGAAATAGTTGGGGACATCAGAAACCAGAACCAAAATCCAGGTGTCAACTGTTATTATTTGATAAATAAAAATACATGAAGTTTTTAAGTCTGTGCTTTATGCCAAGAACTAATCAGTAATCACTGATTCTGAAATCACCTAGTTGATAGATAAATTGAAACCACAAGAATTATCTAAGTAGCATTTCAAGTTACGTTTTTGTTTTTCTGCTCGGAAGCGATCAAGTGAATAAAATAAACAGGTCCGTGAAGTAATGGTTCAAGAATTAGTGAAAGAGAACAGCTATTACCATTTTACACTCTGTTTGGGAGGAGGTAGAGTAAAATAAGTTTTTCTAAAGTATGGTTTCTTAAGGAAAGTTTTTTTATAGTTTGTAAACCTTAATAATTTAAAACCTCCAAAAACCTGCTTTAAAAATTCTACTCCCTCCCAAACATAGGTCCTCCCATTACCTTAGAAAACTCTGTCCCAAACGAAGGGTTAGGGTTTTGCAGTCGTTTGTAATTGAAGCCAAACATGAGAAATTGAAATTAGCAATGAAACGAAACCAAGCAGAGAATATCATAAACATCACTGAGAACTGAGAATTAGAATAACAAAATTATATCAGTAAACACTGTGCAGAAAAGCACAATTCTCGCAAATACTACAACACGAGAATGAAACAATATGAGTCGCTTTCTTCCATTTTAATTTGTGAGTAATCAAAGGAGAAATCAAGGAAACAAAATGCAGTACACACACACAGAGAGAATCTAAATGGATGCTAAATCTGTAGAATATGAAATCGAAAACCACCAAATTAGCAAAGCCAGAGAGCAAGCGGTCGCGCAAGTATTTCTGGGTAGATGAGAGTCGTTGAAACTCACCGACAAATTTTTACTCAGAGCTTGACTAATATCGTTAAGTAATCCAATCGATCGGCGCGAACAAAACATTGTCATCCGAACTTAACAGCGATAGAAAGGAAGCGAGGGCTGCGATGCGGAACAACCAAACAACTTTGTTTCTGTTACCATGCGAATGCAAGGGCAAAAAGGGCAAGATAACTGGCCATGTCTTTAGGCCCAAGTCAGAGGCCCAGAAGGGACTCGGTCCTGCTAAGCTTAGAACTCTTCTTTGAATTGAAACATCTCTGATCTGCACAGGCAAATTCAGGTAATCGTTTGGAAAAATTGTAATTGATAAAACTACAGCATTTCAGTAATTGATGAGACTTCCTCTTCATGGAACCTTCAACGACTCAAAAGTGTTTTTGAAGGTGAAGAAATTGCTAATATCATCTCCCTGCCAGTAAATATTTTTCGCGGTCATGATTACATAGTTTGGCATTACACAAATTCAGGTGAGTATTCAGTTAAATTTAGGTATGCTTTAGCTTGCTGTTTACCTAGGAACTCGAATAGAGGAGGAATGGGATAACAAAAAGAAGGAGCTATGGAAGCAAATTTGGAAGTTGAATCTCCCTCTTAAACTCCTTATTTTTCTTTGAAAATTCTTACAAGACCGCCTTCCAACTGCAGAGCAATTACATAAAAGCATACCTCATCTCTCCAAAAACTGCAAATACTGTGGAAATTTAGAAAGCATCAGCCATCACTTTTTCAAATGCCCAAAGGCTTCTCACATATGGTTGTTGTGTCCGATCATGTTGCCATCTTCAAACCTCAGGCAATTCGGCTTATGACTGTTGGGAAGAAATCTCAACAGGTCTGAAGGATTTGGATAAAGACCGATGCCTAATGGAGCTTACTTTTTTTATACTCTGGAACATATGGAAGAGCCGAAACATTTTAATTTTCAAGGACATTAATCAGCCCACCATGAAATTCTATCAGCGGCTTTATATCATTTTCATGGGTTTCTTAATACCAATGAAGTTGCACCAACACCGATAGTCTCACAAGCAGGTCTAACCATTTCAAAATGCACAGTGAGCAAGACCCAATAAACTTTGATAGGGCATTTAATTTAGTAAAAAATTGTGAGGCTATTGCAGCTATTGCTTGAAATGCAATTGGTATTCCAATTGAGTGGAGCTGCAAGCCTTGTTTCGAAGTTACTGACCCCTTGGTTCTGGAGGCTTTAGTTTGCAGATAAGCTGCTTGTTTACAAAATGTTATTTTAAAGGGAAACTCTCTTAATGTAATTCAGGCTTTGCAGGGAAATAGTATTAAGAACCTTGATATAATTCAAGCTTTGTAGAGAAAAGCTCTCGTCAATAATCTTAGGAACTGTATCCACAACTCTAATCGTTTAACCTCCCTGCTTCAATCAGTTCAAAATATTCATGTCAATAAAAATAGAAATATGATAGTTCAGAATGAGCTAAGCAGTGTCTATTAAATGAATCTTTTTACTATAATCTTTTGGCATAATATAACTTTATAATTTGATCCATGCCCGTTTAGTGATCAGAATTCATTTATATCTTTAGAAAAAAAAAGTTTTCATAACCCAAATTTCTTACATTATACACACACATGAACCGGTAAACATACAAGCACAATCATCTACAGTACTTCCTTCATAGAGCAGGAGGTCATTTTCAAACCTCAAAAAACTACAATCATTAATCAATTGTTCCCACCCAGTCGACTGCGAGCCCCGTCTGTCCTGGTTTGGCCAGATGATCCTTGAGCTTGGCCGCCACCAAAATCATTTTGAAAATTGAAACCACCACTACCACTGCCTCCACTAAATCCAAATCCAAATCCGCTGCTGCCTCCATAAAATCCAAAACCTCCATTGCCGATCGAGCTAGATCCGCCCCATCCGAAACCAAATCCTCCTGCACCATCAGGCCTCCAACCAGCACCTGACCCGAAGCTAAAAGTGCTACCACCAGGACCGGAACCTGTAGCCCAATTGTAAGTCCAGTTTCTATCACGCGATGAGCCAGATTGGGACCGGAAGTTCCAAGTCGGGTGATGCCCCGAACCGCTGCCTTGGCTTGCCATCTTTTTCTATTTCCGGCTTTGCCTCTCCGCCTGCCTACCCTTTTATCCACTGATGCGTGAAGTGAGAAAACGTGGACCACTAGCCATTAGACAAAATGGGTCTATGTTATGGTCATTCTAGAAAAGTATAAGATCATTATTTTTTTTCAACATTTTTTAGGTTATTGAAAAAACAAAATCAAATGTTTAGTAATTTTTATGTTTATATTTTAAATATTTTTATATTTTTTTTCCATTCACTTTAATTTTAACTATTAATTTTAATTAATTTTTTAATTTATATATTTATATTTTGTAAATTATTATTAAAAAATTTATTGAATAAAATTTTAAATTTTAAATAATAAAATAAATATTTTTAATTTATTATGAGTAAATATATTAAATTAAATTTAAAAAAATTAATAATAAATTACAATTAAATTTTTAAATTTTTTATTAATAAAATATAGTCTTTTAATTTAAATATTTATATTAAAAGTAAATTTATTATATATAATATTAAATGTATTATTAAATAAATATTTATTATAAAAATATTTCTATTATATAAAATATTGAATATATATTAAAATATTTTATTAAATATTTATACTCAATATTATAAATTATATGTATATTTTAATATATAAAAAATTATATTGTATATTAATAATATTAAATAAAATAAAATATTCTATGTTTTAGCCTATAATTTTTTTATATTTTAAGTTTTTATTAAATCTTAAATATGTATATAGAAGTGGGAATGAGAAATAAATAAGAAGATTAATAAAAAAAATATTTGTTAAATAAAAATATATATTTTAAAGATTATTTTATTAGTTTAATAAAATTTTAGGGATTATATTGTAATTTATTATTAAATTTTTATATTTAATTTAATTTTTTATATTATAATTGTGATAAATTGAAAATTTTTAATTTTATTATCTAAAATTTAAACTTTTAAATCTAAATATAAATATATATTAACATAAATATTTAAATTTTTTATTCAATAAATCTTAAAAATAATAATCCAGAAATTAAATTTCGATAAAATTAATTGAGACTAAGACTTAAAACTAAAGTAAATGTGAAAATTCATAAACTTATAGATTTTATTTTTTAATAAGTTTTTTTAATTATTGATTAATTAGGAAATAAATCAAAACTTGATGAAATATTATTGAACAGAATTAAAATAAAATGGGTTAATGAAAAATAATTAATTACAGATAAAGCAAACAAAAGGGAGGAACAAGTAGAGCTTAATTATTTGATAAATTATTGCTTTCCCTCAGAAAAAGTTTATTATTGCATGTAGCCCCTCCTTAGTCCAGATAGTAATCACTGATTAGTAACTAGGGACTTTGGAAATCTATATAAGAGAATTGACAATTAGATTGAAGTCTTGACGACTAACAGCTCCATCTCCATTCACATCCATACAACCAACAATGTTCTCCCAATCCTCCATAGGCAACTCCAGTCCAATATCCCGTGCAAGTTCATACAACTCCTCTGCAGTCACAACCTCACCGCCATCAGCGTTGAGAGCTTCAAAGGCTGTCTTGAGAGAATTTGCAAGCTCACCAAGTTCCATATCTTTAGTGTTCATATCTAAGAACTCTTTTATGCTTAGCAAACCATCTTTGTTAGCGTCTCCTTGTTGCATCATTGCCATCACATCTTGTTGGCTAGCTTTGTAACCCAGTGACCCCAGGATTCCACCAAGCTCTGCTTCTGTAATGAAGCCGTCGTTGTCTGAGTCGAAAGCTCGAAAGGCTTCCATTAGACTCGAGACTTGGCTCAGTGTCTCAATTTCTGCAGAGAGGGATTCAGATTGTGCCATGGAGGACCTTGTCATTGCAGTTTTGCTCAACTCAAGTCTTGTGTTATATAGAAAAAGCAAGAGATGATGGATTGATGGTTATTCTTTTGCAAAGAAAAGGCAGATTCTTGTGCTTTAAAAGACATTGGCATTAATTCCTTCATCCGCAAATTGTCGGGATAAGTACACTATGCTGATTGTGACACTAGATTATTAAATTATGCTGAATTCCCTTTAATTTTTTTTAATTTAATATTCTAATATCAAAAATTTATATTGCGTAAATTAATAAAAAAAGATTGCTTTCCTTTTATCTTTTTCATTTATCTGTAAGTGATGTGTAATCGTAGACGTCTACGGTGCTATTTGTATCCCTTTTTCTTTTATCATCTGTCAGTGACGTCTATCCGTTTAGAGTGTCACTTGTTTTTATCATTTAGATTTATACTTACGGATGCCTCAAAACTCATTTCCACATCAGACGGCCATTTAATTTCTCTCGACATGCATGTGGGTAGAACTATAAAATGACTGGTCTCGCTTCCTTTATCTTCTATCACATCACTAGACTAAACTTCTCCAATTGGGTCCGTGCTCATGAACCATTCGGCCTGCCCTATATGTTTGGGTTAAAATTCACGATAGTGGACAGGTTTGCTTGAAGATGACTTGATGAATTTTGAGTCTGCATTTTTCTTTAAAACTCGGTATTGTCCAGACATAAGAAATCTGACCGTCATTAAAATTTATATAGATCGAATAAAAGACATAATAATAAAATTTAAGTAAAAGTTAATATTTAGATTAGCTTTAATAAAGCATAGATTTCA
The DNA here is from genome assembly GCF_001659605.2 of Manihot esculenta. Lineage (NCBI taxonomy): Eukaryota > Viridiplantae > Streptophyta > Magnoliopsida > Malpighiales > Euphorbiaceae > Manihot > Manihot esculenta. Next base: position 12,447,864 of record NC_035162.2, on the reverse strand, counting down.
CCAGCTAAATCCGGATTTTTTCATGAAAAATTCAAATTTAACTGGTATTTTATGGAGTCATCATGGTTCCATTTATACAATGCTGGATGCTTTGCTAGGTTCTTCTGAAAAGTGATGCTTATTCTTCTTAGTTCCCATAAAATTGACAAGAAGCTTCATCTTTCTTTTAGATTTTCTTTTTCTTTTAGACAAATAACATAATGGAAACTATATCTGCAATGAGATTCCAACATCAAACCTCTTAATAAAATTTTCAAATCTCTTCCTTTATAATTTCTTCTTAAAAATCAAATTCTTCATTCATTAATCTTTAAGTCTAATCGTATATATAGTCTTTACTTTTTATAATTTTAATTAATTATTTTTGTTTGTAAATTTAACCCTAATGTTAAAATATTAATTGGCACAGTATAGTTCCATACCATGAGAGATAAAAGAAAAAAACATTTAATATTTTCTTATTGAATGAATTATAATTTAGTTCCTTTAATTTAATAAAATTTATATTTTTGTCCATATAATTATATAAACCAATTATGCAGTATTTGTGATTTAAAAAAACAAATTAGTCTTTGCGGTATAAGATTATTTAATTTCATTTGTAATTTAATCGCTATAATTTAACACATTCTAATAATTAATCTATATAATTTAAATACATACAATAAAATATTCCTTAAATAAATAATAATAATTTAACTTGTTTTTTTTTTCAAATTATAAAAATTAAATAGTTAATTTTTAAAAATATAGAAATTAAACTAATGTAAGTTCTACTAAACTATGGGACTAAATCATAGTACGTATCTCTTTATTATTTATAGATATTTTATGTATATATTTTCACATTGATTAAAAAAATTAGTTGACAAATTAAAGTAATAAATTGTGTTCTCTTTATTTCATTAAAAATTAAATAATTCATATTATTAATTATTTCTTCAATAATTATAATTTAAAATAGATGAAAAATAAAACTAAATATATATTTGAAAAAAACATGCATTATAAATACTTTATCCTAATTTTATGATAAATCAAAACATAATACACTAAAATTAGCAGAAACATTGGATCTCTTTAAAATTTTCGTTGACCTAGGATCCAAATTTTGAGGATCAAAAGGCAAGATGAGACTGAATGATTAAACTCCATCTTCATGAAATCACGTTCGAATAAATATAATATTAATTACATAATTGAATTTAATCCCATCGACATGATTAACCAGCCAAAAATCTATCAATGTCACCTTTCGCTGCACGTCAACCCACATGATAATCCCTTGAACATTCGCTTCAGTTTGTTCTGCATGCATGCAAACACACAAGAAAATTTAAATAAAGAAAAAGAGTGCAAATACCGATTGAAAACTGAGGAGATGAATTTAAGTAATAAGGTAAATTAATGCCATTTACACAGAAAGAAGAAGCAATGTTGCCTCTGGGAGTCTTTTTATTTCTGCTATGGAATTCTGGGACAACTCCACAATTCTCTTCTGATACAATTTTCTCATACCTATCTTGTCTTTCATTTCGTCGGAAAATCCTCCGCATCGACGTTTCGATCCTCACCGGTGCGCTTGACAATTTCGATTTCTTTTCCTGGAGAAAATTTCCATTTTTCTATCAGTTCCAATGCCATGCACGCATGCACATGCACGTAGGTCCCTCATGCTTACGATACCAAATCCCAATTCAAAAGATTGAAAGACCTTAACAACTTACCTCAAACTTGAGCCTCAGCGAGTCCCTTCGAGAATGACGAGCACCGCCATCTCTGAGCTGGCGAACGTAGGCTAGAAGCTCAGCCCGGCGATCGTAACACTTTGTTTCGGCGCCTTGAGGCCTTCTGAATAATGGGTTCCGTTTAGCTTTGTTTGTGAGATGATCACCAGTTTTATGATGGGAACATTTTCTCGGTGATTCTACATATACGCTGATAATGACTGATTTGTTGGAGTTGGTCGCCTTTGCCCAAGAAAATTTGTTGCTGAGATGGATCCTTGCCTCTGGTTTGCCCATGGATTCGAGATTATAGATATGAAAAATGAGATTATTGTTGAAGGAGCGTTGGTTTCTTCTAGAGCTTGTTCATCTGAACATGTAATGGTTGCACCAGAAGCAACCAATACTCGTTAAATAATATGGTTTGCCAACTCCTCTATATATACACGAGCACTCTGAGGAATGATCAAGCTAGGCTAAATCCAGGCCTTGACATTAGGGCCTGCTTTGAGATAATCCCACGGGAATATTAATTTGGATTGCCCAATTCCATTTTCCTAATCGAATTCAATTGGATTAATGGAAATATCAAAATCTGAATGATGAGAACCAAGCTGAAGTGATAAACTATATAAATTAAATTGCATAAAAAAAATCACTTCAATTCAGTATATCGGTTTTTCAAATATAAAATAGATAATGTCGATACTCTTTAATTTTTTTTTAGAAAAATACCATATGCTAATAATACTTTTACGATTGTACCTTTATCTATATTTTCATTAAAAATTAATAAAAAACCTTATTTTAGCATAAGAAATCTTCAAATTAATAAAAAAAATGTAATTAGAATAATATTTAAATTTAAAAATAAATAAAAAGATAAAAAAAAGTGTACTCTGATCTTGTAATTAAGTCTCCAACACACACCCCTAAAGCAAGTAATAGAAATGCAGATGGGTGAAACAACTTTATTTAGAATTTTGTTTGTTAATTTGAGAATTTATTATATTGAATTGATCTTTTGCGTTAGTTTTTAACGAAAATATGAACAGAAAGTATAATTATAAAAATACTATTAGAATAGGATATTTTTGTCAAAAAAAATTAAGGGTATAATTATAAAAAATAAATATAAAGTTTAGGATTTTAATGAATATTTTCCCACTATAAAAATTACATAATTTGGATCATGCACTCTGCTATTGTTAAAATCACATTAATGCCAAAAAATTATTTTATCCAATTAATAATATAATTTAACATTAGATATTAATTATGATAAAATTTACATATAATGAATCTAATAACTATAATATAATCAGTTTACATAAGTTTGTATGGAATCCTCTTGCTGATTTTTTGATATTAAAATATGTGATGGCAAGAAAAATTGAACGTGGTTGGTGATTATTTGGAGATTTGGGTTGAATAGTTTGGACTGTGTTTTGGGGGGTTTGTTTAATTTGGGTTTATGTCTCGGGGAGTTTATTTGGTTTGAACGTTTGATTTTCTTTTATGTAGTCCTCTTCTACTCGTATCTACCTTCTAAGCATTGAAAATGCAATATTGTGGCATGTATTAAATTATGTCTTGTTTCGTTGCCCAACTATTTCAGTTAGAATCGAGCACCGTTTAATTTCATTTGTAGGCACAGACGGATCTAGGATGCCACGAGCCCTCAAGCTTGGAGGACCAAAAAAAAAAAAAAAACAATTTACATATATATTTTTATGAAAAAAGAAATTATATTGTATATGCTAATTTAAATTTAATTAATTTTAATGGTCATGGGAGTACTTGAAATTTAAATTTCAATTGAAATTTATCAAAAAAATAAAAAAATAAAAAGATTGAGAAAGTGAGATATGGAACTAACCAGACTGAGATATGGAACTAACAACCGTTAATTATAATACCAATAATCTGCTAAGACCATTCATCAACAGGAACAAGGCCTCGACTAGATAAAATGCAAATACCAAGAGGGAAAGACATGAGACGGGATCATTAATGTCCTCGTTTTCTTCAAGCTGTATAATATATAAAAATTTCCCATAGAATTATTGACCACAAGGATAAGGGAAAGAACAAAAAGCTTCTTCAGAACAAATATATCAAGAATGTTTCTCATCATTGTCTCAATTCAAATGCATATGCAATATGTTTCTCCTTGGCCATCAACACAAGTAATCATCTAAAAAGAGACCCTCTAAACTGCTATTTCTACTATTTGTTAAAATCACTTACCACTTGCCAATCCCATTTTACCACATCAGGGCAAACACTATTGTGGCAACCATCATGTGTGGCATATGATAGTGTTAGCAAGTCAATCTAAAACAAACAATTTTAAGATAGCTCAAGTCCTCAAACCTTTTCAATCAGTAATTCCGACTTCTATTACCTCCTCTGAACCTCCATGGTCTCGTTGCCCTTGTCAACAGTAACCTGTGGAGCCCTCGACCAGATAGTGCAGCAGGACCAGTAGCCACAGGACGACGCAGCCCATAATCATCCTCATCCATTGAATCAAAGTCCAGGTGAAATCCATTGCGATAACGACCACTACCCTGTCCTCGATTGAAAGACTCCAAAGAAAAGAAATGATCATCCAGTGACTCGTCCAAATCATAATCATAATCATTAAAAATGCCATGACGACCCGGCTCAATCACATAATCCCCCAGCACCATAGCCCCCGGAGATGATGACATAATTGTGCTGATCACATCATTTCGCTCTCTCTCACATTCAAGCTTCTTCCATTTTTCTTCAAGAACAGGGTCCACAGCTCGGGGTCGTGCCAATGGATGCTTGGCCTTAACATGCTTCCTGAGCTGTTTATAAGTTCCAACAAAAGAGCACTCATCCTGCATGCAGCTTCTTTTTTTGGCATTGAGATACTTCCTGGCTGGTTCCACAACCGTCCAACCCTTCAACTGACCCCGACAGAGAGGGCATAGAAGTTCTGGAACTTCCATCTTCTCATTAGCCTGTCCAGCACCCAAATGGAAGCTTGAATTGTCCGCTGACCTGTTCAAATGTTGTATCTCTTCATTTACTTTGGTATAGGCCATTTTGTATTGCTCCAGACAATTGGAAAAACGTCGACTAGTGGCACACATATATGGACGACAACCCTTGTTATAAGAGGAACAAAGAAGGAGCACTGCATTGTGAGGAAATTCCAGACAAACAGAACAGGTTGCACCTTCCCAATCATTCTTCTCCAAGGCTTTTGAATGCTTCTTCTTTGAGTGGCAATCTTTCGAACTCTTCCTTCGGCTTGCTGGCAAAGGATATGGAGTCACTCTGTGACGCTGGGAATCAGCCTTGCATTTCACCTTATCAACTTTCCCCATTCACAAAATAAAGCTCTGAGAGAGAAAAGAGTACTCAAAATGAATCCATCTCACCATATCTTTATAATTCTTTATAATCTATTTATATGAGGGAATTTCAGGTTCCAACAAAAGAAGCATAATGTCAAAATTTACTACAACTTGGTCCTCCAAAATCATGTAATACATAGTCATAAGCTTATAGCTAATATGAGCCATGAATATCACATAATTGTCTTGCTCAACTTCCATTATAAGGTGTGTGGAATTCATTCATGATGATATAACCATTTAGAGAGAAGAAAACCTCTCTCCTTTTCCAGTAACATATCTAAGAATTTTATCATCAGAGACAATATTCAATGCACATACCCAGCAATTGGAAGAAAGAAATACATCATAGCTCACTGAATATTTTCTTAAGGGCTTCACACAGTGAAAAATAATCAGCAGTGACTGTTTCCTAGTTTTTGTAGATAGTGACACTAAAACACAGGACCATTATATTTCACAAGGTCATTGTAAATACAGGTGGAATTGTGCTGCATTAGCCACTCTTTTCTTAATCCAAATGGCAGGGAGGAATAAAGGCAACACCCTGCTTGGCAATGCAGAATAAGTGTGACCCAATGTATGAAGAGTTCCGAACAAAATTATACCATACGTACCTGTGTGTTTAGATATTTCCATTAGAGAGAGCTTATTATGATACTACTTTGAATTAATAAAATTTGAGTAGTGTCTGTTTGATATTGTGGTTTGAGGGCTACACTTTTCAGGAACGGAAAACATTTTAGATAAAATTTTAAGAAACTGTTTAGAAAAGACCATTTTCTTATTTAACCTTTTTATCATTAAAACTTATTAAAATGTGCATGTACTTTGCAAAATCAAACTCCATTTTCTTGACAGAAGTACTAAAGAATTTGATTGTAGAAGATACAGAAATGTTTTAATTGAGAGATTTTATGGACCAAGTAGTTAATTTTAACAAAACACAGGGATTTGATAGAAATTCACCCCATCTAAAAAGTGTCTTTATAAAAGCAATTCCAATAATAATGCCAAATAGACGATCATTAGACAAGTAAATAAACTTGGGTTGTATATTGTTCTTAAGGTACTGGTTTGACGCATGAAAACAGCCTTCTTGCAAATGCATGAGAAATTTTGCCCATGTCAAAACCTCTCCAAAGCTCAATGACCAAGTATGGAGTAAACACAAATAGTAACCTAATAAGAACACCAAAAGCATTTATTAAACAACTAGAAAAATAGAGCAGACGTATTCATGGTAATCTCACGGTTTAAAATAAAGTATCAGGCCTTATATTCTTCTTCTTTTACTATGTTACACAATAAGGTCCTCTTATTGTCCTAAATTCCAAAAATGTTACCAATGATATATAGCTACAGGTTCCAAATGTGCGAATTACATGCAAAGAAACTGTTTGACATGCACTTAAAAAACCAACTATTATAGTGCACAACACGAAAAGTTTCCAGGTAGCTAATGTAAACGTTATGCCAAGCATCATTAGTTAAGTTGAATTATAACATCAAGGACACACAGCTGCAGATTACTGGAACCAGGGACAGTTTTCTTATTTTATTTTGACCACTAGCATGAATACACATACCATTGATTTTGACCACTAGCATGAATACACATATCATTGACGGTGCTTCCATGGCAAAGTCATGATGTGCAAAAGTTTAGAGGAAGACAGAACACAAACACATACACTAAGGTAAAATGATTTGGAGCCAGTAATGTAAAGCTTAAGAGTTAAAATGTCTTAAATAAATAACATTTCAAAAGAATTTGTGATTTAGGAGGTAGAAATTACAAAACAAGGTAGAAAAAAATTACTAAATAAAGGAGATCAAACATCCTGATTAACTTTTTCATGTCCGTTTTTCCAACATAATTTGCCAGAAAATAGCTAGCCAAAATAGGGGCAATAAGGTGGTACTAGGTCAGTTGTGGGCAAACACGTAAAGATGTACTCGCTCATTGCTCAGCCAGCTTTGTCAATTAAGTTAGGGCAACATTAAACACTTCATATAGTCTAAAACTGAAATCAAGAAGCTAAGAACTATCAAACTAATCTTTAGCTTTCTTATTCAATTGTCTATTTTCACAACCCCAAATCACATGTCCACCAATTAGTTCTCCATCAAAAGAAAAATTCTTTTAGCTATACTGAACCTTGAATATCAAATGCAATTTTCTTCTCGCTTCAAGAATCAGAAAGTAGTCATAAAATTACAAGTCTTGCTTACACTTCAAATCTTTTCAAAAGAATTAAGCTAGAACATGATTATTTCAGCACATTAATGCTTCCGAAAAAAAAAGTGGTCAATGCTACACATTACGCTATGATAAAACATTGACAACAAAAATGTTGGTAGCAGATCAAGGGAATGGCATAAACCATGATCACAGAGCTACTCAATCCAACAAACCAAATCCCAGCATACAGAAGGGTGGCATGTTGCAAGCGATTGGATGAACAAATAAGGGTCCGTTTACTTGTAGAAAATAATACTCTATTTTCTTTTCCATTTTCTGAAAAAAAAAACTCTTATAAAATATATTTAGAAACTTATTTTAGTTTTAAATTTTTTTAATGTGTTATTCATTTATTTTCTAATGATATTATTATCTCTTATAAATAAATATGTTTGCCCATAATTTTTCAATTTTAATTAAGCAAAAGAGCTTTAGGATAATTTTGGTTATAGGAAAATCATTGTTTTCCATTTGGAAATAAAAAATTTATTAATAAAAGGAAAATAATGGACAATAAGTTAAAGTTATTTTCCAAATCTTAATTAAATTTTGAAAAACTAGAAGAATTTCTATTTAGACGTTCCAAATTTCCAAAATCTAACACAAATTTAAATTGTTTTACACTATTTTCTTTTACAAGAAAAATTAATATACTCCAAAATTTTTCTAAATTAAAAACAATGATTTTTATATTACAAATTATACCATAACTAACCATAAAATTAAATTAAATAATTATTTAAAAATATTTATTTATAGTCATAAAACAATACATTATTGTAAAAATAAATGTATAACATATGTTAAAACATGCTTAAAAAATATAAAAATAAAATAAAATTGTAAAAATATTTTTTAATAATTTTCTTTTTAATTAGGAAAGCTATGAATGAGTTTTTAAAAAAAATAATTAGAAAAATATTTGTATTATTCATACGTGTGTTTCCAAAATAAAAAATAAAAACTAAAATTCGTTATATTTAAATTTTTAAAAACATAGGTGAACTTAACCTAATTTTTCAATTCTTACATGCTAACATAAAACTTTTCTTTTCCCTAGAAACAACCTGGTGCAACTATACTAGCATAATGTTTAGTTCAATCCATGAACTAAAATTTTGTTGAATTCAATTAAATTCCATATCAAATTTCATTTAAAATGAATTTCACCATCTAGTTTTTTCTTTCTCGAAACTGTTTAGTTTAAAATAATTTAAAATGGAAGCTTCAAATGAAAATTCATATAATTCATGTTTGGTCTAATTTCCAACTGAAAGTCATTTGCTCTCATTTTCTAACTAGTAAAACTAAAAAATTATAATTTTCTACTCTACCAAAAAAATTATATATAAGAATTTACAACAATTAAAAGCATATAAATTCCTTAACATAGGAGATTTATATAATAACATAAATAACATAAAGTAAATATCATTTTAATAAAGCAGAAAGTGAGCAAGCAAAAAAATAATGAAAAGCTGAAACGAGAACAGATTAATATCTTTCTCTAATTAAATACTAGTATAAGTCATTTAATTAATAAATATAAGGAGATGGATAACCTAGAGAAAATTTTTCATAAGAGCATTTCAACCCAAAATATACTTTTATGCAAGTTTTGTGAAATTCATATTAAATTACATTACATTAGATAGGAATTCCTAGAGTTGTTTATACAATCCAAAACACAAAAACATGGAAATCAATTGAATTCCATCACATTTTAAGACATGGAATTGAACCAAACAAGCTCTAAACTTTTGCAAACCATTAAACCAGTTAAAGTGAAAAAAAATTAAAAAAGCCATTTGAAGCTTCAATATCCCATTTTTGGATAGTTTGAAGTGGAATATAGAGATAGCCTTTGTGACATTGTAAGTGAAAAACAAACTGCAACAAGATTTTATCAAATCCGCCATCAGTAGCGCTAACCAGTGCCAAGGGCATGCAAACAAATTACAAAAATCCAACCTCACCGTAAATCAGTTGGAGACAGGGCGTAGACTTAGATTTAAAAAAAGTTTCATAAGGAAATGAGAAAAAATTAAACATAACCAAAAAAATCCATGACAGGCGAGGCAGTAAAAATAAAAACCCTAAAAAGTGGATTTGGAAAACGGAAGAATCATCAATGAACCAAAATTTTACAGGATCATAGGAACAAGTGAGAGAGAGGGAACCGGAAGAGACATCACAAGTTGAGATCGAGAGTCAGAGCTTTACCTGGCAGATAGATAATAAATAAAAGGAAAATGCAGTGGGGATCAGAGGCTGTTCCCTTTTTATACAAAGTTCTTTCTCTTTTTTTTTTTTTAATTGGGTCGAACAAGACGGAAAGGAGGCGAAGGAGCGGCACCGATCTTCGCGGTCAGGATGGCCGTAGGTTGCGGTTGTTGCGCGAAGGAAGAGGAGGTACAATTGTACAATGTGTGCGTCCGCAGGTGGAGGTTTATTTTACTCTCCTTCCTTCTCCGATTGGTGGCGCTTTGGCAGTGACTTTCATTCGAACGCCATCGTGACGATATTTATGCAAAATCTCTGTATCTTCCCGATCTAATCTTCCTCGATCTCTCTCCCTTTTTCTTTTCACTGGAGACTGAAGAGTGGGCCCTAGGCCTAGGGGTTTGATTTGGGTCGGGCTAGAATTGTCGTGGGCTAAAATTACGGGCATCCGTAATTAAGGGCTCATCATATATAATCAAACGTTTACCACGCAAACCATCTTATGGTTTCAACGTGTCCTTCACCTATCTTGGCCGCCATTCACAAGCTGCCACTCACTGCTCAACTGGGAATTATATTCCAAGTAATAAATTTTTAGAAATTAACTTCCTGAAAAGATCGATATAAATATATTTGTATACATATACAAAACAAGTTTACAACTAAATTATTAAAAAAATAATTTCAAAAATATAATTTATAATATAATTAATTAAACAATAAATTAATAAGTTCTATTGAATTTAACTAGAGTAATGAGCTTACCGGTAATTTTATAATTTAATTAAAAAAATATTTAACAATTTCATAATTTTTTTAATTTTAATATTAATATTAGTGCACTCATAAATTTAATCTGCTATTAAATATATTTAAGTAAATCTGAAAATCTACTACTAAATATATTTAAATAAATATAAAAGGTGAATACAATTAAGGACCAATAAAAACACAATAGAAAAATGAATTATGTAAAACATGACATTGACTCTTTATTATTACATTATGTAACCAGTCAATTTAAATTGTACTGAATCTGTTTGACATTGACTCTTTATGATTACATTATGTAACCCAATTAATTTAAATTGTACTGAAATTATATAATATATTTTGAAATAATTTCTTTTTTTCAATTAAAAAATTGAATTCATTAAATTACTTATTAAAACCCAAATTTATAAAAAAAGTGTAAAATTACATATTTAAAATGTTTTTAAGGTCTAGATAAATTCGACTCATGAAACACAAACCCTAAAAACTCAACAACTCACTATTCATATTTTTACTTATATAGCATAATTAAAAAGCACCGCACCCTTTAATTCTTAGAGTTTCGACGGCTAAATTGATAAAATTTTTACAAAATCGATTATTTTTTTCAACAGATGTATAAGTCTTAATTAAACTCAAGAATAAGAGTAAAAAATAAAAAAAGAAACCATCTTATTTAAGAGAAAATAGAGAAAAGAACACAAAGCATAGGAAAGACAGTTCTTTCTCAATCAAGTTCAAGTTCTTACTTCCTAAATACAGGTAAGCCTCCAAATCGTTGACGGAGTCTAGTATCGAATCTGGAAGGTGTTCAACATGATACCAATTCTGTTCTGGTATGCATGCAAATCTCAAAAGTGGAAAAATAAGGAAGAATCATCAAAATCTTTTGCAAAGCTTTCTTGCACAAAAAAAACAAAAGAAACAAAACACCAATAGATAAGAAAAAAAATATATACACCCTTCATCCGAAGATAAAAAGGCAAGGCAAACCACACTCCCTACAATGGGAAGAAAGGGAAGGAAGCTCCTGTAGGCTGTATCCAAAAGAGACGGAGAAAATTGCAAGTCGGCACCAAAAGAGAGTTGTTCCCTTAAAAAGAAAAATGAAAATGAGAGAAAATTTCTCTCTTAAACAAAAGAGAGAGAGAAATGAGACTAAAGTTTATGTTTTAACACAACTGAATATTACTTATTTAATTTATTTTATACAATTCAATAATTTTAATATCTATAAAATAATATAATGTATAAAGAAATTTATACATTAATTTACATAAATTTAATAACATATATTTAACATTAAAAAAATAAGTGATATTAAACTAATTAATATTTCAAAAAATAATACAAATTCAATATATATATAATAAATTTTAATAAAAAATAAAAATTAATTATTAAATCAAATTAATAAATCAATTCATAATATGACACCATTATTATCATATCATAAATGAATCAATTAACAATAACAAGAAAACGAATATTTTTTTTCATAATTTTTTATATTTTGATGGTCGCTTCTCAGTTAATAGACAATAACCGAAAAGAGACATTTTATTAATGTCGATTGTTTTGAAAGGTCATGTTCAATGGAGGTTTACTATTTATTATGGATTTCTGGAATCGCAACGACGACGTCAGTTTTAAATTCAGAAAATTTTAATGATTTATACTCAAGAGATGATAAAAGATGAGGAACACCTTTGCCAAAAACACTTGAGGAACATCTTTACCAAATTATCTTATACTGGAGTTTAATTTTGAATAATTATAAATTTTTATTAGACTCTAAAATTGATATTTTCGTTAGATGAGTTCGTCGTAATACTACTCTCATACTTTAGCCAAAGAATCTGTTAGACATAATCATCTCTCTATTTGGAATGATATACATTATTTGATGAAATTTTATTAATACAATACGTAGTTTTACTTCATTAAAATAAAAAAAAAAAAAAAGCACACACGAATACCTTAATTATTTATTTTCTCTTATTCCCTCATATCATAATTATGGATCGTGTCTAAAGTTGCTATCATAGAACTCATTGGTCAAATATATTCACGTAAGAGTACATTTTAGAACAGCTACCGGTAGTACAAAACTAAAACTTCAATTAATACTGAAATTCACTACAATAAAAATACTGGGATATGTACACAATGGTGTCTGTTCCCTATTTCTTGCAGCAATACCATGCTCCTACAGATCTTCACACAGTAAAAAAAAAGAAGGAAAGAAAATAAAAGAAAAGAATCGAAGGCAAAGACTAGCAAATTTGAACGTGGTACCAGGAGATTATCTTTCCACAACAGGCAGGTGGCTAAATATCAAGAACCGTGAGATGATAATGCCGAAATACCCAGTGCAGGACGCACGGACGGAACACCATTCTGATATCATGAAGTTAAAGATCCAAGGCCAGATACTACATCATTTCAAATTTTGATCTTCATTAATTTATATCAAGCTCGCAGACTTAAGAGCTTGCACAACCAAAAATTAATGGCTGCCCCAAACTGTGTTTGAGAACTAGTCTCCCACTTGTCTGTGCAAACAGGATAAACAGGTCCGCATCCTTTGCCATGGAAGGAACTGTTTCCGAGAGAAAACTCATCAATTCATCGAGTGAAAGTAACAAAATAACAAAGATAATTATGTCAGGCAGACAACATCAACCTAATGATGCAGTATGACGTTTGGATCCTATGAAAACACAGAATGCCTCAAAATGATGCTGAGAATGCTGTTTATGAAAGGTTAACCATGGTCACGTGAATCCCAAGAAATAGCACTTACATGACAATTACAATGTTAACACTTAACACAGGCTTGATAGACATTTATATTTCAAGCACGTCAAAGCATACATTTTGGTGAACAAATGAAAAGAACACTGCCCATTAGTGTTACTTTTTAGGGTTAATCACAAAACAGGCCTGAACTTTTTCCAATACACAACGATTAAAATAGCCTAAAATGCAATAGCTTATTCCCTTATTCATTGCCCAAACCACCAAAATTCATTCGGTTACATCTAAAATTAACACAGCAATGGAAAAATTGAACAAATTAATAAGAATATCAACAGTGCTCTCTTTATGTTAACATATATTCTATAATAGTCATATTAATAACCAATTTAAATGTGATTGATTATATTTAAGCGACTTGGCCATACTTGTAAAAAATACTTAAGTATGGTCTGTAATTGCAAATTAAACAAAAATTGAGGCCCTTTTCTTTTTAATAATCACTTCTGATGAGGAAGCTTTAAAAATAGACACGTACAAATAACAATGATAAAAAGCAGCTCTACAGGGAAGGAGAGGTTACCAATAGAAGATAAGGTTTACCTAATTATCTGTCAGAAATGTAGCTGAGCAAATGCTTCTAAGTCCTTCGGCCAATATAAGGCGATGCAGAACCTGAAGATGATGTTGAAAGTGACCGTCTTACAAATGAATGCTCTAAGAGCTGTGCAGCAGTAGGACGATCATTGGGATTAACTTGTAGGCATTGCAAAATAAAATCTCGCGCATCCTGTGAAAGAGTATCAGGAACAGGTGGAGGATCACCTTTGCCAATCTTAAACAATGCCTGCATCTGTTGAATCAAAGAAAAGGTAGTAGAGTTAAAAAGCAAAATACAAGTCCTATTGCATCACCGCGTGTATCATCAAATTGCACAACTTTATTTTGGCACTCAGTGCTCAATTATAGTAGAATTTACTCATTAGGTAGCCACCGCAAGGAAGTAGAAGTCTAAGTTATCTGCATCTTTTATCTCGCCATCAACATATAAAGATCTAGAACAAAAAGGAAATGCAAAAACATGATACTTACACATTCCAAATGCGAATATGGAATCTGGCGAGTTAACATCTCCAAAACAGTACATCCAAGACTCCATATATCAGCTGGAAGGCCATAACCCTGATTTTTCCTATTAACAACCTGCAATACAGAGCTCAATAACCAGAACAACTTAATGGAAAATACTAAACATGATCTTAACCAGACAAGTCTAGAGATTATGCAATATTGACACATCTTGTGGGTAGGCATGTCGGATATCATTGCAGGAGTATGGAAAAAGACAAACAAAACAAAAAACAGAAGCATGCTACTATGGAAAATATATTTTATCTAATCCAAACTAAAATGCATAAGCACATACCTCAGGTGCCATCCAAAATGCAGTCCCCTTGCAAGATTTAACATCATTCAATTTTGTTGCCTAACAAAAGGAAAAGAATAGTACTCAATTTAGAGAAGAAATTCACAAATACTCCAGAACCTTTATAATATGTGATAGAGACTGAAATCTGAGAATTCGATAAAAACCTTTGCTAATCCAAAATCTGCAAGTTTCACTGATCCATTAGCATCTACCAGTATATTTGCACATTTGATATCCCTAAAAAGCCAACAAAAATGCAGTGAGATTTCAGATTATATATGCCACTGTGTGCAGCCCCATGGTGTGTGCATGAGTCAACTGCCAATATCTTCTGTATCTTAAAAAGTAAATCAAGATTCACTTGATTACACATACATAAAAGGGGGGGGGGAATAAATCATGGAAAAAGAAGCCAAAAAGAATTCAATCCAGTAAATGAAATGTTATGTAGCATAGCAAGACAACCATGTATAATCAAAATTGAAGGGGAAAAAAGACACATGAAGAATTTACCCCTCTCTTCCCCTCCCCACTTCCCCTTATTTCAAAAATCTAAAAATTAAAAATAAAAAAATAAAAAAAAACCCTTCATCCTTGCAATATCATTGTCTGGGGAAAAACAGAAGAAAAATTTAGAATACCAAAGGTCATGCAAGAACCCAACCCAAAACTGTAACAACTGAGATGAGGCATCCTTAGAGCTCTCAAAAGTTAATTCAGCACTATGAAGAAAGAAAGGTCATATGCCTGGCCAGAAGGTGATAGAAAAAGACAACAGGCATAGTTCAGCATCATGGCGTAGAAATACTAGAAAAGGAAATAACATAAAAGACAAGTTGATATGCCAGCCAAATAACAAAGTGAAGGGGGAAAAAACTACTCCCCATAGAAGAAATCCAAATGTAACAATTACATATCAGTGCACAAGTACAAGTACAGAAGGTCAAGTATATTGATGTCAGAAAAAGGAAGGAGAAGAGGTGACTATCTAATACGTGGGTCATACGTAAAATAGAAAAACAAAAACTCAAGTCCACTTTGCTATTCTAATATGTAGCCTTAAACAAAATGGAGGAAAGATCCATGTAGCCGACCCAAATAAGTTGGGAATAATCCTAATTGAGTTGAGATGATTACAATCAAAGATAAAGAGGTAAATACAAGCAACACAAATTTGAAGTACCAAAAAAATACAAAATCCGGATAACTAAAACCCCTATAGCTATGGATGAAACACGTGATAAAAAGCATAATCAATCACTTATCTCACCTGTGAACAACATTTCGATCATGAAGATATTTCAAACCGTGCAAAATCTGTCTTGTGTATGCAGAAACTTGTGAATCTCGAAGATTGTATCTTTGATAGAGATTCATAAGGGAGCCTTTAGTTACAAGCTCAAGAAAGATATATAGTTTTGATTCATCCTGCAAAAATGAACATGGAAAATAAATTTAATGACTGAATACATGCACAAAAAGAATTGCCAGTGCAGTTGTTCACAATAAGTGATATGAAATATAGGGGGAAAGGATGCTTATAACGAGCTAACTTCATCACACTTGGCAAGTTCCAAAGTCAATACATCAATAGATTTTCTCGACAACCTATTATTCTGATCCAGCTCAGTTTCAACTATTTGGAGTTAATTGCATGTAGCTGTGTGACAAGCTAGGACTGATTTGCATCAATCAACATAAAATATCCTGTGATAAATGCATTCACAAAAGAAGAAGATGATAACTGCCATATGTTTGGAACAGGAGAAACAATTTATACAGTGACTTTTAATCCAATTGTGGGTAAATTTTTTAAAATTATACATATAAAAATAAACTATAAGTTAAAAATTAATAAAAGAATGTAGTGTCTTCACTTCTGTCAGTTATGTTCAAAATGATACCGAGACAAGACATAATTACAGAACCAATGTCCCAAAAAAAAAAAGAGAAAGAAAGAAATGATGTTACCTTATCAGTACCGTAATACTGAACTATGTTTTCATGTTCAAACTGACTTAAAAGTGCAATCTCCTGAAAAACAAAGCAGGTAGTGTGAGGAGAAAAAGTGGGTTCTTAACACTAATGTACTTCAGATTCAAAGAAATCCTATTCATAAGCATAGAAGATTTGAATTAACTTAAAGCATGACTATTTCACCTGCTCAAGTTGGTAAATACTTTGTTTGCCTTGACTTCCTTGATCAAGCAAGGAAACTTCTTTTACAGCGAAAAAGAATCCATCACTGCAGGAATAGATAATGTACGAAGCATGATTAGATGAGACGGGAAAGAGTGCTTTCCATGATAAAATAATCAACCAATAATTTTAAACCCCTTAACAAGCATTGTGTCACAAAGCCAAAATAATAATTTTGAACTCCAATTCAATTGGTAATGAACTGTGATTTTATTTATATGGCATCAAATTATCTAGTCATATTTAATTGTGATAATATAAACAATTAAACATCATGTCCTCCCAAACATACACCAGATTGAGACGCTTTGAAGAATATTTAGAATATGTAACTGTGATTTCCACTAATCTCCCCACTAAATGCCCCTATAACATTGCTTCAAGCCTTCAACTAGACTTCCAAAGGCACCAAAATGGTGACATAGAACTTCTTTTCCTTTATTTCCTCTTTGGGCAAGGGACTTTACTTCATCAACTAGTCATGCAAAACTAGGAAAGGCTATACTAAATGTATCTGCGAGACTGCGATACCATTTAAAACTGAGTTTGACGTCACTAGTTTAGGCATCACCCAATTCAAGTAGCTGCCTTCATCTATCATAACATTACTTGGTATCTGCTAAACTGTTATTATCCTATTATGAAAAAAAAAAAAAGAATACTTAAATCCTCCTGTTTTTGTTGCTACCATTGTCAGAATTTATACATAAATTTACTGCCTAACCACAAACTTAATAACCAACCGCAAAGGCTATAAAATTGAGAAACTGAACAGCCTTGACCAACTACTAGCCAATGCACAAGAATCAAAAAACAGATTGGAAGATGCTATAGTCATGTGAAAACGAAAATGCTCCGTCTGCAAATGATAATTAAAGAGCTATGTCTAGGAGCAAATGAAGCGCAGAGATTGAGCACTTACTCAGAGATTCCTTCATACACCGATCCGAACGACCCACGTCCGAGCAGCTCTCCTTTTTCCCAGTAATTAATAATCCTTCTAAATCTCTCATTCGGGGAAATGCTGGACATGAGCTCCGTGGTAGTACTCGATGAATCATCATCATTGGATGTCGTAAACGAACAAGACTCTGATAAAGCAGCAATCGTCCCGACCCTCAACAAATTATCCTCCTCTCCTCTCTTAATAGCAGTCGCACCAAGTCCATGTTCACTTAGTCCTCCTTCTTCATCATCAGAGGCCCATGCCAAGGAACGGGAACCTCTATTATTTTGAGGGGCAAAATCCCTTAATAAATCCCAAGTAGAACAAGCATTATCGATCACAGGTAATGTCATTGAAGGCGGCGGCTTCAACAACGGCGGCCTAGCCCCTTTGATTCCCCCCGCAGGACCACAACAAGCATTTAACTTTGCTGGCTGAACTGGCTCGTCCGGAGTCAACTCAGCAGCGTCGCTAATACTCACACTATACAAAACCCTAGCACACAATTTACTGTCCTCCTGCTCTTGCAGCTGCTGATGTTGTTGTTTCTCGTCCCCTATCCTTGGACTATCCGCCTCATGGAATCTGGACCTAGGGAGAAGATCCGACGCCGACCGAACTTTCATCGCTTCCCAAGCCGCGGCCGGAATTTCGAAATCTTCAAGACCAGACAACCCCAGGCTCCGACAAATGCGGTCAAACTCACCCTCCGTTCCCTCAATCCTAAAACTAGTCCGATCCGGTAAATCAAGAGATCTAGTAACCAGAGACGAGGAAGACAAGTCGTCTAAAGAGGAGGAGTACGAGGAGGCATCATACTCAATGTGCTTGGCCGCATTTCGACGATCCAGCCTCGGCCTACGGCGGTTCTTAGGGTCCATAGGGCCGCCTTTCTTGCTACGAATGAAAAATCCAGGCAAGTGATGCATAGAGTCCGAAATCCATCTAAATCTGGAAGAAGATAAAATTCATGAGGGCGAAGCATAAACTTCAAAGACGTCACTGCTTAGGCGCTGAGAAATTGGGTGATATTTTTGGAGCTGACCAGAGAGTCGTAACGGTTGAAAAATGGATCGAGCGAGAAACCTTGGAGCTTGTTGCACAAGAACATAGATAGAGAAAGAGACAGAGCGACTGGTAAACGCCGTCGAAGCAGAGAGGAAAACGCGGTGACACGTGGCTGAAAATAAGGAGTGAGTGGGTTTTGGAAGGATGCTTTTTGTTTGGGTTTTCTCGTAAGGTAAGGATGGATGGCTTATTCCAAAACGTACGCCTTTCGTACACGCTGGTTTCATGTCTGCATTGCTTTTTTTAATTCTCTAATCACTGTGCC
This sequence comes from Manihot esculenta, assembly GCF_001659605.2. Classification (NCBI taxonomy): domain Eukaryota; kingdom Viridiplantae; phylum Streptophyta; class Magnoliopsida; order Malpighiales; family Euphorbiaceae; genus Manihot; species Manihot esculenta. The sequence goes on along the minus strand of NC_035162.2, from coordinate 12,428,833 downwards.
TCTGTTTGGATAAATTGTAAAAAGATGAACAAAAAAAAAGAATATCTTTTTTTTTTTTTTATTTAAATGATTGAAAATAAAAAATAATAATATAGAAGGAAAAATAATGTTTTAAAACAATAAGATTAAAAAGAAAATAATAAAAGTTACTATTTTATCTTTGTTTCAATTTCATAAATAATAATATAGTAATTATGCTTTTGAATAAAATCACATAAAAAAAATTATAATATCAGTAATCTGACAAGTTCATATAAATAGCAATACAATTTCTTTTTTATCACAAAAATGTTCCTGATGCACGAGGAAATACTTTTTTATTAGTAAATATATTTATATTAAAACCCGTTGGGTAAAGATTACAAACTTAACATCGAGCCCTAAGAAACTATTTGAGAGACAAAAAAAGAGCATTATGAAAGGAAAACTCCGGTATTAAATAAAAGCACCATTCCCAAGCAGAATCAATGATTTTTAGATAAAATCCAATGACCAAAAGGTGGAATGATTCCATGAAATTGCTAAAGCACTTCCCAAAATACACAAGCATAGAATTATACTGAATCACTGGTCTGAGCAACACCAACAATAAGTGCAGAGATCAACGCCATAATAGTGGCAATCTTATATATGTCTCAAGTTCCAACATCTATTCAATTGAACTTCACAACCACACACCACTGCAGACCAAATCAAGAGGGGACTCACTAAAGACACTAAAGAATACTTTTTTTTTTTTTTAAAAAAAAAGAACCAATCCTTGCCATTTTATGCACTATATTTACCTAACAAACCCAAAAACACCAATAAACAACACAATGATAGAGTAATTAAAGTTGACACGACATACTCTGTCCAAAACCTATGGTTTTTCCTATTTTGAATGGTAGAGTAAGTCCATAAACTCAAGAGGATGACTTTCCACTTAAGCGATTTTCCCTCATTAGATGATTGGAGAGAGTTTTCTTTTTATTTTGATTATTTTTTTAGAAAATAAACCTAAGCTTATACAACCATTTTAAAGAAAATTATGAAAAAAAAAAAGAGCTAGCACAGAATTTCATACATAAGTGATATAAATTAATATAAAAATATATATTAGATTTAAGGCTCAACAATTTAAAATATATAAATAATTTGAATATTTTATAACTTTTTAACAGAGGAGTAGAATTTAAACTAAAATAGAATTTCATCTATATTAAAATATTATTTTTATCTATTTACCATTTATCTTATCTCATATAAGATTTTATATCATATCTTAGATATAATTTTATCATTTTATACACTATTAATAATATTCAAATTTTATTCCATGCACTACATAAGAACTTCATAACCATCATATATAAATATATAACTCTCTCAAATAGTCAATTCTATTATAACACCTCGAAAATCAGACCGTTACCGATTTTAAGGTTTAAATCGATTTAAAGTCGCCGAACCGTAGCAAGCCTACAATACATTCTGTTATATCTAATATAATTTTATACATGATCATACAAGTATATAAAATATTTTCATTTCATTAATAAAAACTCGACATGTGCATGCATCACAGCTGAAAAAATATAAAACTCCTATTAAAGTCCTCATCAAATACTCCAGTATGGTAAACATTACATGTCTCAAATTTGATTCAAATATAACTTATACTTTAAAATTTTTACATAAAAAAAGATCATAAGCAAGAGATTATAAAAGAAAAATCGGGCAAAGGACAATTCTAATCCACAATATAAATTACATATCCACAACTATATTATTACAATAAAATTATATTATACAACACTGTTGACCTCCCAAGTTAACTCTAATCCTGCAAATTTAGGATTAAGGGAAATGGATAAGTTATAAGAGTCTGGTGAGCAGAAACATAAATAAAAACACTTTAATAAAATACATGATCGTATAAATGCGTCACAATACAAATAATTCATATCAAGATGGACTTATCATCAGTAACCCTCCATAATTCCAATATTGTCCGATTCACAATGGGTGCGTCTCAGGGCTGCCTCTTAAACATACATAACATATCTATAGAATGTGCAACCCTGGTATTTCCTTTACGTAGTGTCAAGGGTGTAGAATGGACAAGTCATGATCTTTCCATATCCGTCGTAACATATCATAACATATTCGAGGGCTAGTGGATCATCTAACATTCATCCACTACAACAATAAATTATGCAATACATCATATTCGTGAATTCTATTACAAGGCAATCTAATCAGATATACATAACATTCATGATACATGAGCATGCTTAAAATATTTGATTTACTTAAAATGTTTGATTTATTTAAAATAATAGTTCAGTTTAGTTCTTCTCACATTTGCCTGATGCAAGCCTAGTTCCGAAGCAATTATCTCACTGCAGGTGTTTACAGTTTTCCAAATTCGATCCTATACATATTGACTTAAATGAGAGACCAAACATAACTTTTACAACACATGACACTACCTCAAAAAACACCTAAAAACATAATAAGAGAATATGTAGAAAACAAGCTAAAAATGCTAGACAGGGAACTTTCGATGACAGGTTTGACGGTTTAAAGTCCCCTTACAGATCCGAATGTCAAACCTCTGGAGGCAGGTTGGGTGACTAAAAGACTGCCTTCTTAGGCAAGTTCGGTGGCCGAGCCTGGTTCTTCTGCAATGAATAACCTGATTCTGCATCAGTCCACAATTACCAAACACTTTTAAACATATATGCAGAAACTTAAAATAACCATTTATCATTTAACACATATAAGGAACACTTAAAGCTTACCTAACTTTAACATGTATTAACAATACAAGAAAGATTACCCATTATCAAAACTAAAAATTTAAACTCTAAAATTTAAAAACGATAATGCATGCCTCAACAAACTATAGTAATAACTAACGCCTCTTTTAAAAAAATCTCAACAACATAAGAGAGGTAAGGATTAGATTTACCTCTGGCTGAAAATACCAATACAGCAACAAATAAGAGATTTCAAGGAAATGAGGGATGAGATCCAAGGATTCCAAAAACTAAAACTTAAAAATTAACTTTAATTCTTTAAAATAACGGTAAAACTTATGGATTAATAAAGTATTTTATAGAAAACTCAAAGCAAAAAAATCGTTAAAAACGTCTCAAGCTCACTTCAGCCTAAAGAAGAGAGGAAAAGTTTTCTAAAAAAATCAGGTTAAGACTTTTAATAGTTGAATTTGCCAGTTTGTGTTTGGTGGCTGAACATGAAAGATTCGGCGGCCAAATCTTGACGATTTAAAATTTTTTTTTCACATCTTATAAAAGGTTTAAATTCATTCTATAGAAATTCCATTTTATCCTTCTAAAAATTTCGGTTTCAAAATTCTAGATTTCAACAAAAATTTTATCGAAAATTTAGAATTTCGATACTGAAATTTAGCCGGATGTTACATTTATAATTTTTTTAATATAAATATACGTAATTTTAAGTATCGAAAAGATTATCAAAGCCAACTCACTTAATATTTTATATTATTTTACAAATTTACACAGAAATACGATGGAATAATATCAACAAACTATGATTGTTTCCTTTTGTTTCTTACTTTCGCTGTAAAATAGAAAAAACAATTTTTTTTTCCTATGTTTTAGCTGATATAAAAAAAAATGTCTTATCATAGTTATTTTCCTTATTTATTTTCATCCTTTCCACCCTTCAAAGAGACTCTAAAAGTTAAATTCAATTTAGCTTATTTTAATATTTATTTAAAATTAATTTACAAATGCCCAGTTTATTAAATAAAAAAATTAAATGTTTAAAAATGTAACTTGAATTTCTTAATTTAAATTAAAAATTAAAAAGCTTAATTTGTTGATTTAGTTACATTTTAATCTAAAAATCAACAAATATTTATTTTTTAAATTTCCTTCAAATTCAATTTAAATTAATTTAAAAAAAAAGATAAAAAAAAACTAGATTCGACCTTTGTAATAACTATAGGAATGAAAATGAGTATTAAACATTTTTTTCATTTTATTTTTTAAATTACTAAAATAATATTTAAAAATAAGTTTATATTAAAGCCATTTGTATTGAAAAAATAAAAATAGATTCTACTATTAATAAATTGCATATAAGAGAATGATATTTATAAATATGTAAAAATTGTTTGCTTTATTTTCACTAATCAAATGAAAGTATATAAATAAATATATTTTTTCAAGTATTTATTAATCATTGTATAAATAGTTGTTCTGCTAATTAAAGAATGAAAAGAAAGAAAAAACAAAAAGAAAGCAACAAAAAACTATCTTTTATAGTTTATATTAAAGGGAAATTAAACTCAATAAAATTTAATTTTTTTTTTTGAAAAAAATCAAAATAGAGAAAGTCAAAATATGGAGAAATTTTAAATAATTATATTTATAAAAAAGAAAGAAAAGAAGAAAAAGCGGCATGCGATGCCAAATTTAGTAGCATTTTTTTAGTTTAAGTTTTTTCGTAGAAAAAAAAAGTATAAAAAATAAGATTTTTTTTAAGGCAAAGAAGAAAAGTTGATTAGAATAAAGAAATAAAAGAAAGACTTCATTTGAAAACTCAATGGTGTGAAAATGCGTTCCTGCACGTGTTTGATCAAATGATCAATTGAAGATGATGGTCATAAGATGGAGGTCCCATTTGGATGGCCAAAGGTCAATTATAGCCCAAATATTTTATTAATAAATAATAATATTATTATTATTATAGAAAAATCATCAACAGCCTCTCATTGAACAAAATTTGACACTCATACAATAATTTTAATTATTTCAATCAATATCGGAAATTATAAAAAATAAACAGTCAAATAAATTTAAATCACTTATCCTAATTGCTAAAAAAAAAATCAATTACCTTCAAATGTCAAAGCATCTGCAGATTCAAAGCAATTCATGGCAAGATACCACATTAATCTGTTTACCAAAATTTTATAAAGTATATAATATCAAATATTTTAAAATATATTTCTATAAATTTATAGTTATATCGATTTATTAAAAAAATATTATTATTATTATTATTTACCATTAATTTAAAAAAATAAAATATTATTATTATTATTTCAAAATTTGTCGGTTACTTGAACTTGAGTGGAGTTAAAGAGGTGAAGGACAATGCTATTTATTTTGAAGACAAATTGTCAAAATGTCATAGCTTTATTAAAAGAGAATAATATCAAAAATACAGAATACTGGTTAAATGTGGGTCGCGAATTATTATAAAAATTTTTTAGATAATATAATAAAATTATAATGATAAGATTTAATATTAAATTTATAATAATAAAAAATTTTATAAATAAAATTTTTAACGATTATAAAATTTTTAAAGATTATAAATTTTTTAATAATTAAAAATTTTTCAATAATTATAAAATTTTTTAAAATTTAAATTAATTTTATAATAAAATTTGAGTCGTATTGAATAATATTTTAAAATATTTATATCTACTAACTCTCTAAATAAAAAAAAAATCAAAAGTAAGTTTATTTTGTTTTTAATTAGGAACTAATGAGATAGCATACGAATTACCAATAGAAAAAGAGGGAGAAAGACTGATTTTTAATTCAATTGTGCATCATACTTATTATATAATTCGAAATGATATCAATTTTAAACTGTTATAATTTAAAACTGTTATAGTTTTATTTTAGTTATAGTTCAAGAGTTTTTTTTTAATTACAAATAGTATAAATATTTCACACATTAGAATATATAGATTTATAAAATTTTTATTAATAATACATTATTTATTTATGCATAATAAAAAAACAAAGAAACCAAATCAACTAATATAACAAGTATATGATTGGTCCAGTTTGAAAGTATCTATTTTAAGTTCTAATTCAATAAGCCAATCTAACCCAATCCCTTAATAGGTTGTTTTTTTCTTATTTAACATTCATAATCCTTTAACTAGTTTGATTCCAGGAGTTTCAAAATATTTTTAAAAGAGAAAATTTTCTTTTATTTTCTAGAATTGTCTATTATTTCCTCTCTTTAGGCCATTGCCAAAATATTTTTTAGTAGATCTTTTAGTCTTTAATATATAAAAAATTATGTTTTATCGAGAATATTGATTATGATAGCTCTTTTAATTATCTATAATTATTTTTAATTTATTTAAGTAGATTCTGCTCATATGCACATAAAGATTTAGTTCATAGTTTTATTTTGATGATGTTTTAATCGTCGTTTGGGGTCTTCTTCTATATCTTGTCAAGGTGAGTTGGTGGAGACTGATGGAATAGGTTTCATATCTAGCTGTGTTTAAGCAAAATCTGCACTACTATTTGGGTTTTTTTTTTTTTTATTAATTTGAGATTGAAAAAAATTGTTGATTTAGGATTTGATCGCTGGAGTGCCATAATTTTTTTTTATAAATATTTTGGCAGGAACTGCCAACCGACAATTTAGTTGTGAGCGGGCAAATTTAATGTTTTTTAATTATTAATATATTATAATAATATATTTATATTATATAATCATTTTTTACAATATATTTTATTAATTTTAATATATTATTATAATAATATTATAATTAAATAATACTAATTATAAATAAATTTATTAATATGTAATTATTATATTTTATATATTTTATTTTTTGTAATATATAAAATTACTATAAAAATTAATAATAAAAACTACACACAAAAATATTTAAAATTATAATATTACTTTATTATTAAATACATACATAATCATTGAATTAAATAATTAATAAAAAATAAATAGATAAATAAATTAATTAGTATGAATGTTTAAAATTATAAAAATTAAATTATTAATTTTATAACACTAAAATTATACTGTGTCAATAATATTTTTAATTTAATATTAATAATAAAATATATTAAATATTAATAATAAAATATAATTAATTAATTAATATAAATATTGTTGTAATCACAAAATAATATTAATTTTATAATATAATATCAATAAGTTTTTAATTTAAATATTAATAATAAAATATATTTAATGTTAATATATAAAATATATTAATATTTAAAATTATAAAATAAAATTATAATGTAATTAAATATTGTACGAAATTATAATTCATTAAAAAGAAAATATAAATAAATAAATTAAATAATTAAATTAATTAATTAATTAATTTATCTTTATGAATTATAAATAATTTAGTGATTTCGTATCACGTCTAATAATAATATAATATTATAATTTTAAATATATCACTGAATTATTTATAATTAATCATAAAAAAATAAATAAAATAAATAAAATTAAATAATTAATTTATTATGTGGTTAAATTTATTTATTTATTTATTTATTATTGATAAATTATAAATAACTTGTGATTTTATGCAATTTTAATAGCAGGATAATATGTTATTTCTAAATATTTTTACATGCACTTTCTTTCTTTCCTATCAATCTTTATAATACTTTTATATATTAAAAATAACATAATTTTAATATAATAATATATTAAAAATAGTATTCGTATAATTGGTACTAATTAAATTAATAATTATTTTTAGAATTATAAAATAGTATTATTATGTAATTAAACGGTATTATTATATTAATATATAAAAAATAATTAAAATTTTTTATTATTGAATAATATATACGATATTATTAAATTATTTTTATATATTTAATCACAATATAATATTAATTTTATAATATTGAAATTATATAATTATCGATAATTTTTATTTAAATATTAATAATAAAATATATTAAATATTTATATATTAAAAATTATAAAAAATATAATATAAAAATTATTATTAAATTAATATAATATAAATATATTATTATAATATATTAATAATTAAAAAAATAATAAAAAATCATATTTAACCTAGTGCTACAATTATAATGTCGGATTGACAGAGCCATTCAACATATTTAAAATAAAAAATTTATGGCGCTTCAGGTCTTAGTACACTTAAAAAACACGCTGGAGTGAAATTTGACCATCACACGATCAGTTATATCAACTTAATAATTTTTTTTTTAAAAAAAAATCTAAATTGATAATTTTTTTTCTAACACTAAATTTAATAAAAACCCCGGTAGTCGTTGATACTTCAACATTTGACGGTCCTTTGTATTGCTTTGGATGGTTCTCAATTGTGCTATGACAGGCTTGTAATAGCTGTCTTTCTTTTGTTTGTTGATTATTCTCTCTGACAATTCTTGGGTGCAGCTAGAAAATGATGCAAATGTGCACTTTATTTGGTTTTGGGGTTTCTTTCAGTGTTCTGTTTTTTGGCCTCTAGTGTTTCTTAGTGTTTTTTCAATCAACGATTTTTACCTTTGGTTTTTGATGGTGCTTTCAACACAGTTTGCTCGATTCTAGATTGGGCTTCTGTTATATTCCTGTGAATTTTTTTTTCAAGTTGGGCTTGTGCCCTCTCTTCCTGTTTTGGGCTTTAATCCAAATTATATTGCAGCTCCTTTTTTATTTTTTATTTTTAAATTTTAAAAAAACAAGAAGAAGTTGGATAGTCATATTAGTCTACAAAAGGCGCACCGAATCCAAAACAAACACAAATTTATAATACGCAAAACTTTCGAGAAAGTCCACTAGAGTCGAGCCTAGAGAAGGAAGATATGTGGAGGCCCAAAAAAGAATCATATTAAAAAAAAAGAAATTTTAAAAATTAAATTTCTTAGAAGGAAGGAAGGAAGGAGGCTGTTCTTCATACGTTTCATTCTGAGTATCCGAAACTAACAGAAATTACGCCTCTTATCTCTCTCTCTCTATATTTCGCAATAAACAAAACCCTAATTTCCCCCTTCCTTTCTTGAGAAAATCTCAGACCCTCGTAGCATTACATCCTCTCTCTTCCCCTTCGTATCTTCCCGGGCTCTGTGTTCCTCTCTGTGTTTTCTCGCTCTCTGTGACACTGAAACTCTATCTGTGCCTCCGCTTTGAAACGCATTGTTTGGAATTAACAATATTTACACTTCGAAAGCGGTTATTGAAACGGTTACGTTTTCGTGCTATAGCTGCTTTTAATCATAGCGCGCTAGGGTTAGTTCTTCCTCGCTTTGGCTGTTTTCTCTTCTCTATTTTTAGTTTCATATTCCTCGTAGGAAAATAAAAAAAATAAATTATCGTTTGTTTCTGTTCAAACCCTAAAAGGTTGCGGTAACACACATTAAGGTATGTGTGTGTGTGACTAGGGTTTCTATTTGTGCACATTATTCCTTTTGAGGGGGGTTTTCTCACTCTGATTTGTTCGGTTCCCTAGGGTTTCTCTGAAATTATACTGTTTGATGGGTGTGAACTCGTGTTATAGAGACGCGGGTGTTGTTTCGTTCTCGCGATATTTCTTTTGAACCTTCGTATTAGGCGTTTTCAAAGATTTTTCATCGGAGATGAGGGTCTATTGAGCGTGTTTGTTTGTTTTCTGCAAATCCATCTATAATTGAAGATGGAGGTGTAGAGAGATAGAGAGACGTGGAGACATAGGGACGTTTGATGATATGCCATTGCGTTTAATGTGAAGTCTCGCATCTTGTTTATGCCATTGCCTTAGGATTCTCTGAGCGTGTACTAACTTCACAACCTGCTGTTTCTTTCAAATCTTATTGTCTTAAGCCGGATTTCGTCAGATAGAGAACAACCAATCAACCAAACACATAACAATTCAATTTTTATTATGTGTTGGTTCTTTTTCAATTGCTAACTTGAATTATTGGTGGCGACTGGAGGAAGGCTGGGTGTTTTACTTTTAGCAGAAAGAAGACAGGATTAAGGACAGAAGGTGTTTTTTTATTAATTTTTTGTATAGAAGGAATATAATTCTGATAGGAGAGGAGTGAAGAAGGTGAGAAGTATTTTTTCTCTTCCTGTTTAATCTGATGAAGTTCAGCACTGCTCCTCATGGAGAGAAGTGAACCCACCTTAATTCCAGAATGGTTGAGAAGTTCTGGAAGTGTTTCTGGGGGTGGCAGTTCAGCCCACCACTTTGCATCATCTTCTTCTCACTCAGGTATTTTCAGCTTCCTCTATTTTTAATGCATTATGTTGCTCTTTAGATATCATGTTTCTCATTTTCAATTTTGAGGGTGTTTAGATTGATTTATTTTTTTAAATTTAGTTTTGGATGATAATTGTGCTATTATTGTCAAATAGATGTTTCGTCCTCAGCACATCTGGCTAGAAACAGGAATTCTAAGAGTGATTTTGATTCCCCTCGTTCTGCTTTCCTTGACCGATCATCTTCTTCTAATTCTCGGAGGAGTTCAAGTAATGGGTCTGCAAAGCATGCCTACAGTAGTTTTAGTAGAAGTCACCGTGATAAGGATCGAGAAAGGGACAAGGAGAGGTTGAATTTTGGTGACCATTGGGACCATGATGTTCCCGATCCTTTGGGAAGCATATTGTCAAGTAGAAGTGATAACACTTTGCGACGTTCCCATTCGATGGTGTCAAGGAAACAGAGTGAGGTGTTACCGCGAAGATCCGCAGTGGACTTAAAAAATGGGAGTAACAGCAATCATGCAAATGGCAATGGTTTGATTTCTGGGAGTAGTGTTGGTAGTGGCATTCAGAAGATGGTGTTTGAAAAGGATTTTCCCTCTCTTGGGAGTGAAGAGAGGCAAGGAATACCTGATATAGGAAGGGTTTCATCTCCTGGCTTGAGCACAGCTGTGCAAAGCTTGCCTGTAGGCAGTTCTGCTTTGATTGGTGGGGAGGGATGGACATCAGCTCTGGTAGAGGTGCCCGCCATAATGGGAAACAGTAGTTCTGGTTCCTTATCAGCTGTACAAACTCTTGCTACTTCAGCACCTGGGACTCCAAGTACAACTGCTAGTCTCAATATGGCTGAAGCACTGACTCAGGCTCCATCAAGAACTCGCACTTCTCCACAGGTAACTGAACAGGTAACCTTTACCTCCCTGTAGTTATATAATATTAATGGATTTAGTTGATCTAATGAGGAGTTATTATCAACCTGCAGTTCTCTGTCCAAACTCAGAGGCTTGAGGAATTGGCTATCAAGCAATCAAGGCAATTAATACCAGTAACACCTTCAATGGCAAAGAGTTCGGTAAGAGCAATGCCTTTGAGTTATGAGAGCTTGTGTAATAATTGTATTGTTTAATAGTTTTTAATCTGTCATAGCGTTATTATACACTGAGTATATTGCCGATGTGTATGGAATAATATATTTTTTTGTCTTTTCTGTTTGTTTACATCATCTTTAATGATTTGCTTATACTACATGCAACATATAATAAGAGCGTTGCTGGAGCATTATGATGTTGGAAATTTGTGGGTGTTGTCTCCCCCTTTTTAATTGAATTTGGGCCATCTCTGCATCAAGAAGTATTAGCAAATCTATTTGCTTTTAGCTGGTTCATATTTCATAAATAAGAACACATGTGCCCTTTCTTTTGATTCTATTCTTCCAACTTTTGTTAAAATTGGGGAGCAAGTAAGCTAATCTTTGGAATTTCATTTGAGGGGATAAACCTCTTGCAAACTCTTGATGCATATAAGAACTCTTAACATCTTTTGAGGGTTGCCTTGAACTGTTTTGTATGGTAAAATAGCTCTGTAGAAAACAGCTAGCTAAGATTGATTAGACGAAGAACTAATGGAAATTGGAACATTAAGCTGTGAACCATGAAACTCTTATCCTTCTGAAATTTTACAAATATGAGATTTTAGGAATTTATCCATCTGATTGACTGATCTATTCAGTCAAAATCCATAATCTTAATACTGTATGTGAAAGATTTGAATGATATATCATTCTATCTACTGCTGAGAATTTAGGTGAACTGATTGCTTATATGATGAACCAAAATATACTCGATGGTGTATACTAGTTATTAAAGTCATGCTTTTGCAAATTCAGGGTCTTCTACATTTTCTTGTTTGTTGAGTTGTGTTGGGAATATTTATTGATTGGTTGAAGTTTATGTTTAGGTGTTTTCCTTTTTAAAAATTTTTTTTTGGCTGTGGGGCAGGGGAGAGGGTAGGTGGCATGAAATTCTGTTTATATTGTCTTCTCTCTCTCTCTACCTCTCTCTCTTATATGAATTTGATGGTATGATGACAAATATATATTGAGCTAGAAGTTAGAGTTGACCTTGACCGAGTCCATGAACTAAATGAATTGATGGTATGATGACAAATGTATATTTAGCTAGATGGTAGCATTGACCCTGACTGGAGTACATGAGCTGTATTGCTTCCTATGTTACACTTTGTGTTATACCCTTTTGGCCCATGGTTGTGAAAGGCACAAGGCGCATTAAGGCACAAGGCTCAGGTGCACTCCTGAGCAACGCAAGGCGCAAAAAAACCCCTTTAAAATTCAAGTAATATAAAGCCAAATGCAATAAAGTAAATTACCAAAACATTAATAAAAACTTAAGAAGTTCACAAGGTAAAAGCTAAAATTTAAAATAAAAGCAAGTTTCTCCATCACATAAGGAAATCTAACTAATCTTCAGCCTTCATTAAAATCATCACAAGCATCTTCCTCTTCTTCTTCTTCTGAAACTGCATCCTCTTCAAACTCATCTTCTTCATGATTAAAATCTTTTTCATCTTTCTTGTCTCCTCGTCTTCTATATCCAAATCTTCTTCTTTCTCATCTTTAAGAGTTGAAGGAGTAGGAGAACTAATTCTCAAATTAGAGGATAATGCTTCCCCTTTTCCTTATTTGGTGTTATTGGTATCTTTTTGAACTCCCATAGCATCAGCAACCACATTCGAAGTCAAACCCTAATCTTCAAAAACAAGTTCATCGTTTTCTATTTCTTTCTCTGTCTGACCCAATAACCATTCATTGCGGTCATGTGCATCATATCGGCGCCTCAACTCTAGATTATACTTGACAAACACAAAGTCATTTAATCATTTTTGAGTAGGCCTATTTCTCTTTTTAGTGTGAATCTGCAAAATATGCTAATTATAATAAGTATGGTTTATTAAAAATGTAGTTAAACACTTAAATGTATAATTATAAAGGAACATAATGTTCCACTTATATGCTCAAACATGCTCCAATTATGCTCACAACTAGATGCACTGCAAGTGAGGCTAAGTACTTTCATAAACACATTAATGAATATTTTAAAAAAATTACAAGAAAAAGATGAAATACTTAATTGTTTATAAACCAATCTAGAGATATACTCATGCAGTTGAGTTCTCCATCTTTTATCAATAATTTCAAAAACTTCATTGTATTTGATCTCATTTTCTCTAAATGACTTCATTATTGTTTCTTTAGCCCTATCCATGGTCTCATAAATATAACCCATTGCAGTCATTTTGTCACCATCAACCAATTTAAGCACTCGTACCAATGGACCAAATAACTCAAGAATATAAATTGTTTTACTCCAAAAGCTAGGCATCAAGACAATACTACTTCCCTTGCCCACTTACTTGAAGTCCATTCTTCAGAAGTAAACATCTTTTTTAAATTTGTCATAAGTTGTTGAAGGGTGAGAAAAACAGTTGCAAATCTTGTGATAGCAGGCCTAACTATAACCTGCGGATCTCCTTAAATTATTCACAACACTAACACCTGGGCGTACATAGATGTACCCATTTAGAGTAACTGCCTTCTTAATTGTGTTGTGAATTTGGGATGTTTTTTCAATATCCTCCAGGATTAAATCTATGCAATGGGCAGCACAAGGAGTCCAATACAAATGCTTTCGCTTGACTTCTAACAATTTTCTTAAAAACATAACAAATAAACAAATTAATTTAAATTAACATTTAATGAACACATAAACTGAAAAAACACAAGTAAACTTAATTAGAAATATCTCCAAGCACACAATTGCTAACATTGTCTATCGCAATTTGCACCACATTTTCTTAACCAACACGTTGCACACTTTATCAATAAGCTCACACATTTTTTTAACCAGTATTTGTGTACTCTTAAGACATCCACAGACTCCCGAAAAACAGTTCGGTCCACATTCTCTTAACCAACACGCAGCACACTTTATCAATAAGTTCACACATTTTTTCACCAGTATTTGTGTACTCTTAAGGCATCCATAGACTCTCGAAAAACAGTTCGGTGAATTCACTAAGAAATTAATCAAAGCCCTGTGCCTCTTATCAGTCCGACCATCCACCATAATAGAACAACCAAATTTTTTCCAATCTTCTTCATACAATGCCAATGACTTTCTCACATTATCAACTTCTTTCTTCAATAAAGGCACTCACATCTCATGACTTCAAACCAATCTCATATTGATCAATAGATTCTATTATTATTTAAATAGTTGGGTGATTTACCACGTTAAAAGGAATTGCAGTAGAATAGATTCACTGAGCTATATCTTTGCAAGCTTTCTTTCACAATTCCTTCTTACAAGCGTCATTGTTAGTGGTTTTGGCCTTGACTGAAGTGAGTTATTTTACAATCAGAAATTGTGTGCTTTTGCAGAATTACTTAAATCAACATCATAGTATCCTACTTGAAAGCAGAGATTTTGTTTTGTTTTGTTTGGTTTTTGCCTTTTATTTTGAAAGAGTTTTTTATTTGCCCTTCCATTTCCACCCCTTCTTTTCATAGCATTTGTTTACTTTTTCATGAAAAATGAATCGTGGACTTGCTGTCTTTTATTTTGCTAAAATTTTGAGTCTTGAATACTAATTCCAAGTTCATTTATCATGAATAAATGTTGATTAGCACTGCAGTTGCTTGTCCGCTATTGTCTCTGGTCATGCCAAGATAATCTATTTGCCCAGTTGAAATTTTTTGTAAGGTTGGGTGGGGGGATGAAAAAGAAGCTTATGATTTGGGGTTCCTTAGTACTTACTGTGATGGGTTTTTGGTATATGGATTAGTAGATATTCAAATGGATTTTGAGGCAATATGTCAATAAATATGGTGCATTTAATCAGTATACAATGTTGGAAATGTGTTTGTTTTAAGGTGCCTTTCTCTCTTAATAATCATTGGATAATGTGATTGCTCTTGATTGCACTAGTGTATTGATATGATGATAAGCAATCTAATAGCTGAGGCTAATAGTTAACTGTTTTCTTAGAGGTGAGCTTGAGAGCACATTGAATATTAGGATAATCAATGCCTTCTCTTTTCCAGGTTCTCAATTCATCGGAAAAATCAAAACCCAAAACTATTGTCAGATCAGGTGAGATGAATATGCCTGCCAAGAGCATGCAGCAACAGTCGTCTTCATTGCACCCTGCCAATCAAGCTGTTATTGGGGGACATGTCAAAGCTGATGCACTAAAAACATCTCATGGGAAGCTCTTTGTTCTCAAGCCAGGGTGGGAAAATGGTGTATCCCTTTCTCCAAAAGATACTGCTAGCCCTACCAATAATGCCAGCAGAGCATCAAATAGCCAACTTGCTACACCTACAGTTCCATCTGCCCCTTTGAGGAGCCCAAACAACATTAAGCATTCTTCTGGAGAACACAAGTCAGCTAACCTCAATTTGATCTCAGGGTTCATTGTGGAAAAGAGACCTTCTTTGTCTCAAACCCAGAGCCGAAATGATTTTTTTAACCTCTTGAAAAAGAAAACCTCAACAAACATTTCTGCATCTCTTCCGGATTCAGTCTCTACTGTTTCATCTCCTACCAGCGAGAAATCTTGTGAAGCGAGCAAGGAATTGATCAGTGCTCCTACAAGTCCTCAGGCTATTAAAATTGGTGCTGAGTTGACTAGCAATGGTGGTACATCTGAAGAGGTTCAGAGATTTTCTGAGGAAGAGGCAGCATTCCTTCGTTCTCTTGGGTGGGAAGAAAATTCTGGGGAGGATGAAGGCCTTACAGAGGAGGAGATCAATGCTTTCTTTCAGCAGGTAAACATTTGCATCCCTTTTGCAGCTTAATTCTCACTGAGATAATATCAAACCTATGTATTTACAATGCATAGTAGTGGAGTTGGGGGCCAGCCATGAAATCGTTTACATTGGCCGACCGAAAACAAGATTGTTCTAGCTATTGATAAATGCAGTTGAACTTAATCTGTTTGTTTTATTTTCTCTTGCAGTGCAGGGAGTTGGGGCCATCCTTGAAACTCTGCCGAAGCATGCAGCAAAAGCTGCTTGAATCTCATGCAACTGGTTTGGCTGGCACTTCCTCTGGACTCAACTCTTCAGATTCTGGGTCGGAAATTTGACGCTGTTCCCTTGAATTAGATCCAAGAAATTCCAATTTTTGATGGCAGATGGTTAATTTCCTTTTTCTTCTTTTCTTCTTTTTTTCCCTCTCTACTTTGGAAGAAAATCGATGAGTTGAATATGAAAGGAAGGGGGAATTTTTGTTGGAACTGGATTTTGCAAATAGTGCAATAAGTCGCAAGCGCCTCAATCCTGCCTTCTCAAGGGGAATTTTCCAAGGTGTCAAGGTTGGTTTCAGGAGAGGGTAGGATACTATTTTGTCTGCAAATAGAAGATGCTGGGAAAAATTGCACCTTTTGGGGGTATTTTGGTCTTTTTCTGTTGTTTTCTTTGCTTTTCTTTTCCTTTCTTTTCTAGAGCGCTTGATTCTACATGGGAAAAATAGGCTTATGGTGTTTTTGTCAATTTTACGGAAAAAAGGAAATCAAAAAGTTTCATTTCTAGTTTAGCTTATGTTGATACAAATATTTCTATTATCTCTCATGGTCGTTTTCCCTCTCTCCCTCTCTAGAAAAACAGAGAATTTAAACATAAACTACACGTGATGAATTTAGATTAAAGTGGATAAAATGCAGGTCTTTGTTTTGTGGCTTTGGAAGCTAATGCATGTGCTGCTTTGTTTGCTGATCTTCGTTGTAAGGTGATTGTTAATACACGTCACCGCTTTGAAGATCTTAGAGCAGCACACCAGAAAGCCTGCTATAGTAGAGTATCTCTTTAGCTTCAAGCTTCTTCGTATACCCTTCAATCACGTAGATGATCCGCTTGTTCCTGAAAGTTTTGCATGCCATAAAGCTACGTCGATCGCCATTACTAAGGGTTTTATTTTTAAAGGTGATGTAATATTGTTCGCAATTGTATTGGTTTTGAAGTCTCGTTCGTTTTAGGATGCTATTTGCACAATTCCAGCTGTTAATTTTTTTGTTAAAGAAAGTTCGTTTTAGTTTTTCAATTTAAAAAAAAACCACAAACCTGACCGTAATATTGAAAAAATATCTAAAATGGAAGTGAAATTTTTTTTGTCAACACAGCAACAGTGGGGCCCGTAAAAAGAAGCCACATGCAACATAATAGCAACCGCACGAATACGAAAACATAGTATCGAAACCCCTGTATATAAAATGAAATTTTCAAAAACAAACCATGGCCTGCAAAAAAACGTGAATCTCTCCCTCCATCTGTGCTTGGAAAGCAAAGTCTAACTACAGGAAAAAACAAAATAATAAATGTAAAAAAAAAAGAGAACTCGTGAAAACGAGGTCCCAACATCACGAACCTGAAGAACTGAAACACTAACATTAGTTTTACCCTCTTTATTTTCCCTCCATCTGCGTGCACGTGAAGACTGAAACACCACTAGTGAGCTACATAAGGATTAGGGTTAGGATTAATTGTACGTTTGGAAATTTAGGAGTTTTCTCTGCAGGTGGATTTTGAACCGGAGCTAACTTGGAATTAGGATTAGCGTTAGGATTTCCATCATGGAATGCGAAGGTGGTGGTGGGGGGGGGGGGGGCGGTTTAAGTGGTGCTGGTGACTGGTGTTTGAGATGACCGGTGGCCGATGCCCCTGGCGAAAAGATAATGGGTAGAGGTCCAGCCGGAGGTTGTGGCACTGAAGAGAAGCTTTGCCGCCTGATTTCGAGGGTTCCGGCGACTCGACGTGAAATTTCTCTAGCAACAAAAAAAAAGCCGACTTCATTTGACGTTGATTTTTTTCTCTCAGGCACGCAAAGCTCTAAACGAGCGTTCCCATTTGATGTCCCCACCACTTCAGGTGGTAGTTCAAGTGTGTGTACTTTGCCTAGTGGATTGGCCTGTTTATTGAAGCAATCGTATAGTAGAAGAAGGCATGAGAAGTCACATTCTGGTGCAGATAAAAAGTCTTCGAGGGCGAGCGAGCGGTCCAAGGGAGGGAATATTTGGGTTGAAACTGAAGAGTACTTTAGGCACTTGGCACTGCCGGATATTGATTCTTTGTTCGAGCTATCTTCTTCAATCAGGTCTTTAGCTGCTAGTAAGTGTTTTTTGATTCCTTACATTGGAAATGAGAAACAAGGGATGACCCAGAGAGCTTGGATACGGACGTGATTATAAATTGTGAGAAGGGAAATGCACATGCAAATCAGGTCGTGGATAACAATGTCACAGTGAATTGTGGAAACAGAAATGCCCATGTAAATGACGTAACCATGCAAATTGACAGTGTGGGAGCTCAGAGTGGCAGAGCCGAGTGTTTGTCTCAGGAGGAAGGAAAAGTTTACTCCGTTTTAGATTTATGTGGTGGTTTAGAGTGGCTTTTAGGTTGTAGGAGTAGGATTATGTTGACCTCTGAGCGGCCATCCAAGGAGCGGAAGCTTTTAGGTATTAATGCAAGGTTGGAAAAAGTTTTGATTGGTTCACCTTGTGAAAGAAATTCATCATTATGTGATTTTTGCTGCAAGGGTGAATCGGGCAATGAATAGAACCAAATGATTGTTTGCTCTTCTTGTAAGGTTGCTGTTCATCTCAACTGTTATGGTGTGCAAGGGGATGTAATGGAGTCTTGGCCATGTTCTCGGTGCAAGTATAAGACTGATAGTGAGGATTCAGTGAAGCAAGCTTGCTTGCTTTGCCCGAAGAAGGATGGTGCTTTGAAACCTGTTGATGTAGATGGTGTAGAAAGTAGTGGGTCTGTTGTTCAGTTTGCACACTTGTTTTGTTCTCTGTGGATGCCTGAGGTATACATAGAGGACTTAAAGAAAATGGAACCTATTATGAATGTAAAAGCAATAAAGGGAACAAGGAGGAAATTGTTATGCAAACTATGCAAGTTGAAGTGTGGTGCTTGTGTTCATTGCAGTCATGGTATGCATTGTTGCTTCATTGTTTTGTCCAGTTGTGTATATTTTTCTTGGTGGTACACTACACTGGCTTGCAATTTGCTGATAATAAATGCAAAATGAATTCATTTACGTTATCTGGTGTTATGTGGTTCAATTGTTGTTTTGTTCCCTAAATCCACTTTATTCTCATCAAGCATAAACTGAAGGATGATATCAATGTTCTCTTTGGTATCAGAATATATATCAAAGAATGAAATTGGTTAAACCTGATTTTAGGTAGTAAAGGGAGATCATTCATTTTTAATTTTGTGCTTCCTGGTCTTGGCTGTTGAATGTGCAGTTAGTTGCTTAAGGGGATGAATAGAAGTAATTGTAGTCTTTACTGGGTACAATCCACTGTTTGATAATTCCAAATTTTATTGCAATTTGAAATTTAATTGTAATAATCTGGATAACCAAATGTTTGTCTATTTGGAGGCATGTAAAAACCATTGTACAGCGCTTTTACTCTATAACACTTCGGACTATATTTGATCTGATACCCATTTCTTGTGCAAGCACAAGGTGAGACATCAATCTCGTTATTCTTTTGTTTTGGTCTTAGCTGTTGCTTTTGTAACTTCCCTGTAACTACAAGTGTGCAATATCGCTTTGTGATGCTGTTTCTTTTTATAAAAAATCATTTTTTATGTTTTTATCCTTCTATGTTTACGAATGGAGGGAATTGTTTTGCTGTAAACCGCTCTTTGTTTATTCATGCTAACTTTTTATGACACTTGTGATTGTTTGTCTTCTCAGTTGTTGGTGTCTGCTGATGTACCAAGTGCATGCATTGTTGACTTCATACATTTTTTTTAAAAACATCTTTAATATTTTAATAATTAAAGTATTCTATGGGGGTGATTCTCGAGGGTTGACGGTATAGGGAGCTGGGGTTTGAAATAGTTCAAAGAACAGACAGGCTGTTTAATTTCTCCTTTAACTTATATGGTGATAGTTTATGTAAATTTGGAATAGATACCAATTTATGGACTACAAATTTCATTTGTCAACACTCGACATTGTCTTCTTGGTAGATCACTTTGGATACTTATTATTCTTTCAAATATGTGATAATTTGGGAAATTTACATGTCGATTTATACTCAGTTGCTTGTGAAGCATTGTTGTAATGGGTCGCGGTAGAATACTTTAGTCATTGTCCATGTGTTTAGAGACCAATTTATGAATGTTAATAAGAAGAGATGAGTTTAATGCATGTCATAAATGACCCCTTGCTGAACATCCAAAGGATTTTAAACTGTGTGAATTCTAAACATTTTAGCTAGAATAAAAAAAGACTTCTAAAGTATGAATCCAAATGAATACTTTAGTCATTCTGAAGTCTAAACATCCAAAAGATCATTTGCTGCAATCGTTAGCAAAGTAAATGGTGATTGAGTTGAGTGAGAGGTTTCTTTATATTAGTTGTTCCTTCTGTTTCAAGTATTAGTTATAATTGGCTTAGTTTGTTTACTCCCTGACATGCTGCCATGGGACGGATGTTCATTAGCATCTCTTATAAGCCTCTGATCATTTTTCTACGTATATTGTGAAACCATGATTTGTTAAGGCTTCATGGTATTTTGATTATGCAAAAGCTCTGATAGGTGTAGCTACGATTTTCCACTTAGGAAATATGCTAAATTGTTCTCTGGTTGTACCTTTAATGGCACTGCTCAATACATTTTGGGATTGAGATTTTGTTTTGTACTCTATTGTAATATATTCCCAACTCATCTTGCTGCCATATTTTTGTTTGCCTTTTGTAATTCATGTTCTTGCTATCCTTTTCCTGCATAAATGTTGCGCTCTTATATCTAGACCCTTTTAATTGCCAGTGCCCCTTAATAAGTTCCATTTCCCTGCTTTCTCTCCTCCTTTTCCCTCTCTATGTGTTCAAATTGATGGGTCAATCAGGTTGTCTTGGGTCATTTTGCTATCCCAGCTGAGGATGTTGTGGTTTTGGCTGCTGGTGTAGTTGCATTTACATTAATCTAAATTCCCTGATGATATGAACTCTTCAATGAGATTTGGCAAAGAAAATTGAAGTAAATTTATGAATAAGAGTGAATATTCTTGAGCAGGCCCTGCATTTAATTTTCACTATCTTCCAAGCCACTCTTTGTAATGGGGATTTAACAAATTTCTCCCTTTGGTAATTGCTACTTTCCTGTTGTTGCCATTTTGGATTATGCATGTGGATATTGCTTTGCTGGTTGGTTTATTCAGGTACTTGTAGAACTGCATTTCATCCTATATGTGCTAGAGAGGCGAGACACAGACTGGAGGTTTGGGAAAATTGTGGATCTGAAAATGTAAGATTTTTTTCTTTGCTCTGTACAGTCAGAATTTGTCACCTTTCTCCTGTATTAAAGCTGATGTTAGAAGTACACAAGTAACTTCATGTTGTGACCTCTAAAGGTTTCTGATTTTATGTCTTGGTTTTGTATGATCCTACAGGTTGAGTTATGGGCCTTTTGTTCAAAGCAATCAGAATTTCCTGATGTTAGAGGTAACCCTCAATTTGGAGATTCTTTTGTGGCTAGGAGAAGTGATTCATCCACTGCCAACTGTATTCCATCAAAACTTTTGACAGAAAAGCAAAACAAGTTAAAAGCTGGCCTCAATGGAGATGAAGTTGCAGTCCACGTAGAAGCCGGATTTTATTTCTGATAAATCTGGCGATAGTGAATCACAAGAATTTGAGTTATCTGATTCCAAGTTAAATGGCATGTTTATATCAGAATGTCCAAATGGGGATCAAATTAATAACATGTGCATACCTGGGAGAAGTGACAACACGGATCCAAACCTTTATGATTCACTTAATCTTGCTCTGATTTTGAAGAAGGTACTAAAAAAAATATTTGCATGCTTGTGTGTGACTTGGGTGCATACATGTATTTCAGCTTGAGTGAATCAGTAGTTATATATTAATCAGTTGTCTCTATTCAGTAGTTTCTACCCAGTGTTATATCTGCTCTCTGAATTTGAGGCATACATCTGTAATGATGCAGTTAATTGGTAGAGAAAAAGTCAACATGAAAGATGTAGCTCTGGAGATTGGCATCTCAGCAGATTCCTTACTTTCAGCACTTGCTGTAATGGTCAAATTTGCTTTGTAGATTGTAATCATTTTCAGGTCACAAAAAAAAAAAGAAAGGAAAAACAGATATTCATTGCTCTCTTCTGACTTCGTTAGTCCTTTTTTCTGCAGGAAGACAATTTGGTGCCCAACTTGCAATGCAAAATAGTTAAATGGTTTAAAAATCATGCTTATATGGGTACTATGCACAAAAATTTTAAAGTTAAACTAAAATCCACAATCTTTTAAAGGATGAGTTGGCAGCTACTGATTGTTCTGATTGTGTAACAGTATTGGACTCTGATATCACTGATCCTGTTGCTGTTAAGAGTCAGTTCCTCCATGGAGAAGAACGAAAAGCAGCATTAGAATTTTGGTGGATAACAAAATAATTTGTTCATCCGAGGAATTCTCAATTGACAGTGGGACGTTGATGAATGAGGTTAAAGTTAATCAACTTGCCAGAGAAGGACCAGAAAATTCTGAGTGCAGTATCTATACCTGTTGAAGAGGTAATCTTATCACATTGATATACATTGTCCCTAGTTCATAGGGCAAGTGTTACTATTGTTTTATCTTCTCTGTAGGTAACTCTTTGTTGTGTGGGATGTGAACTGAATTTATGTTGGACTCCCCTTTTCCCCTTCTCCTTAGGTGCTTGCTTTCTAGCTCAATAAAATGTAAATATGTGATCTTGACAAAGCAGATGTCGTTTGTGCCTTTTTTGCTCAACCTTTTGTTTGACAATCTCAAGTCTTAACTTAGAATCAGTGTCATCCTCTGTCAGTGGCATGTAGTTCTTGATTTCTTGTACAAGTAATTCATTTCAAAGGTGATCATAGATGAAAAAGCATATTATTTTGTACTTCTTTTTGCTGTCAACTTTTCTTCACTTAAGTCTCAACTTAGATTTTCATCTTCTGCCTGTGTTTCTTGTACAAGTAGTACATAAACGTGACACAGAAACAAAATCTAATGTTTCTTTCTGACCAAATAAAAAAATGTGAACTGAAAATTGTTTGTAATGACAATATTTTCTCTTATTAAAATTTTATTTGTATTGAGAGCAAAAACAAATCTTATTTTTGATATCATGTGTCCTGAATATTGTAGGTATAGAATTATTTTGGCTTTGGAAAGTTGGTTTCAAGCTGTTTTGACCAGGTACCTTTCTTCCTATGAAACTTGGCCTCTCAAGTGTCATCCTCCAGAAGGCTTCTCATTTAGAAAAGCGAACAGTAATGATCTGTCATATCATAAATTTTAAGTTTTGCAAAACTGTCCTTAGGAGCATTTCTGTTGTTTTGTTCTTTATAAAATGGAAGTTGATCTGTTGTAGTTTTAGGTTTCATATGGTAAATCAGACTTGGTAGACTCTGGAGCATGGTTTTTTGATTCGTTGAGCATGGCGTTGAAACCTCTAAGTTATAGCGTCTATAATCTTCCCTCACCTAATGTTTGTAAAGCGGTTGTTCATTTCTGCTTCCATCGGTTTGATCTCAATGATTTATTCGTGGTTTCTCAGTATGTAAAATGGTTTGAAATGTTTCCCCAGTAGAGGAATATATGCTTTTTGTGCCATTTCAAAGATGATGATTGAGGCCTATAAACTGGAACTTGAGATTTTCCCTTTTGCTGTTATATTTTGCGTAATTCAAGCTATTCCCCTTTTCTCCTGGTGTGTTCTGTGCTTTGCTCACACTTCACTCTTCTGAGATATGTGGTATTGGCCATCTTTTGCTTGTTAAGCTAGACCACAAGTTCTACTGCTTGGGCATAAATGGGTGAATCATGATTGGAGTCAAGGCAGTTGGTACCAAATGGTCATTTTCTGCTTATATAATATATATATATATATATATATATATATATGCCTTATAGATGCACATGTTGCATTATTGTTAACTGTTGATGGTGTTTTGTGAGTATTCAATGGTTGTGGAATGTTTAGTCATGAAACCACATCTGTATAAGGGGTGTATTTGCATATGCATACTTTATACTAAAAACAAGCTTTTGTGTTCTCTTAATAATTTCCCTAAGAAGAAAAAAGCTCCTTTCTGATAAATGGAAGTAACCTTGGGAAATTTTATTGTCTATTATAGAAGAAAAAACAAAGGAAAACAAACTGTTTCTAAATAGTTTTCAGGTTGTTGTATAGTCAGTAGTTTAGAACCTCAATAAAACTTTGGGTTAGAGTTCTTGCATGGAAGCTTTCCTTTACTTCATGGAGTATTTTATCTTTTTTTATTTTATTTTATTTATTTATTATGGTTTCTTGGTTTGTCATGGGAGGTTGTTTCACATGAGTTGGATAGCCTGCTTGATTTGCTACTTGTTTTATGTCTCTCTGCATAGTTTCAGGGAGGTTTTGTATTGATTTTAGTGATAGTGAAAAGTTGGGCTGAGGAAGGTCTATCTGGCATTAAGTTATATTTCTGGGGTAGGATTGAAAGCATTTGCTTGTGGTCAACTTTAGGTTCTTATTCTTTATTTTGTTATATTACTCCCCTATGTATTTCCTCCGGCTCTTCTGTTGCCAATGTTTTGATTTTCTATTTTCTTCTTCTACTTGTGTGGAAAGCAATCAACCTTGATGTGTTTCAAGACTCTTTGGTTACACATTTTTCAAAATCTGAAGGTATGCTTTTTCTAAATTATCTTTTTGACCTAATGCCTTTATGTTCGATATTAGTTGTTTTATGCGTTGTTTGTGGGTATTGCTTGTTGGTTCTCTATTCTTCTTTCGTTGTGAATTTAGAGAACCCAAGGGTAATTTTATTTTTATGAAATAGCCCACCAATGTTGTCAAAGCAACAACAGCGGGGGTTATAGATGTGAATAATAGGGCTGAGTAATTGGTCTGCAAACAAACCTATTATTTTTAGACAGAACCGAGCTGAACTAGTAGTAAAACTTAATCAAACCTAACTAAAAAAAGGGTTCAGTTCAATTGGCTCCAGCCACTTCTCCAGTCCATAATACAGAGCTAACTTTTCCAAATCTTAAACGCATCAACAGGACAAGCCATTCAAAGCAGAAAAATAACAAAGAAATTTAACTTCAATAACAACCCAGTCAATTAAATGCAACACAAACTTGAAAAACCCTAACTAACTCATTCAACTATTAAAGAAAACTCAAAGACAATAAAAGAAAATAACACAATCAAACTGAAACTATCTGATGAGAAGTTTAGATGATAATCAAACATGGATCTGAAATCAAGAATCTTGGGTGAATGACTGAATGTTGTGGGTCTGAAATAAAGAATCAGCACTGTGAGAGGGATCAAGAGGACACTACAACCACAGAAATCAACAACTGTAAATCAATGGATGATGGATCTGCTATGCAACAGGGCACCAGGTACCAGACTCCATGAAAGAAGGGATGAAGAACCAAGAAAGGAGGAGGCTGCTTCATCCTCTGTGAGAGAAAACAGAGGGTAAATAAGTGAGGGTGGCTGCTGGGTGGAAAGATTATGCTTATGTACTATACCTAGCTTAAAAAGGCAGTGCATCGGATAAGGATACATCAGTAAGTTTTGGTTATTTCAATTTTTCATCAAAATAACTGAAAACAAAGACAATTTTTTCAAAAAAATACTAACTGAAAAGTAACTGATCTATGAAAAAACTGAATTAAATCAGTTCAGTAGAGTTTTTAGTTAAAACCAATATCTGCACACCCATAGTAAATAAAGAGGAAATGAAATATGATAATTGATGGGAAATTAAGATATATTATGAGGGAGGTCTGAGCACACTCAGCTTCTACCTGTTGTATTCATAAAAAAAGAGTGTTACATATTAGAAGCATATCACCAATTTTGAATTTCATCTTTGTTGCTCAGATACATGCTGAATGACATAAGGCAATGGGTTTCATTTGTTTTATGGCAGCCTTATGAGATCTATTATAGTTCATATTGTATGGCCTATTAGGCTATTTGTATTTTGTCGTATCCACAATGTAGCTACTTTTGGTTTCATTTTAAACAAGTAGCATGTATGTTGCCTATGCAATTCAGATGATACGTCAGGTTGCACTCCTGAAAAGGTTGGATCAATGCATGTTGCTGTTCCCAAGAGGGATACTTCAAATATTGCGGATCATGCTAATCTTGGTTATTCAGATAGGAGTCCTGTGCTGCCTGATCTTATATATGTTTTTTTATATGATCTGTATAGGAAGCTCTGCTGCATAGTGCTTATTTGTTTTTTTTTTTTTTAAATACTTTTACATCGATAAAATATTGTGATTATTATGAGAACTTGTCTGAATTGTTACATTTGTGGCTGCAGAAAAAGGGAGGAATCTTCACATTCATATGTGCACCCATATATCCATAACAAACTGTTGCAGTTGCAGAATGAGCTCTTCTTAGAAGGCAATGTTTGTGGGTTGGAAGGTAGAAATAGCACAGCATATAAGTTTGATGGTAAAGATTTTCCTGTTAACGGCATCCCTTGATTTGTAGATTCCATACATATTCACTTGAGCAGGTTTGAGGCTGGGAGAAACCTCTAGTCTGGAGGCTTCTTCCAATGCTGGTGTCTGCTGTGATCACCAGAATATACATTCAATGTGCAATGACTTGTACAAATCTGATGAAGTAAATAGAGAACAGCTGTTGAAGGCTGAGAAAATGGGAGATTGCAAACTATGTTCGGCAGATGAAGTCAAAGGAGAGATAATTTATTTTCAGCTTAGGCTACTTTGTAATGCAGTTGCAAGAGAACACTTCACTGGTCTCGTTCTTACTTTCCATCTCCGGAAATGTTGTGCGTTTTGTCGTGTGAAATGGATATATAGCTCTAATACTTGTTTTTGTGGTAATTGTCCTTGCAGATAATTTAATTTTTAAGGTTGCTAGGAGCCTACAACAGGAGATTGACCCAACCGGGGCCCAAACATGGGATGCAGTGCTTGTTAGCAAGTATCTTATTGAGCTTAGAGAAGCAAAGAAGCAGGGCAGGAAAGAAAGAAAACATTAAGAAGCCCAGGGTGTGCTAGCAGCTAGCTTCTTCTAGGATTTGCGGCTGCTGCAGCTTCTTCTAGGATTTCATCATTTAGGAAAGACTCGTATGATGACTCTAATCATCAGCAGGTTCTTACTATGTCCAAATTGTTTTCTCGCTTTTTCTGTGAGAAAAACTGACCGAACGTTTGCTGTAGAATCAATTATTTCACATTCTTTTCCTTCTTCACAGAAATTTAATATTTCTAATGGGATGGCTGGCATTTCTTCTCTGCCAATGCCTTGTCCAAAAGAGACACTTTCAAGGGTGGCTGTTACAAGGAATTCATCAAAGAAGCACTGTTGTTAGAATCTTACGATTCTCTATTTGAATCTTACGGTTCAAATCAATTTGAATCTACAGGGTGAATCTTAAATGTACTTGAATCTTATGATTCTTGATTCGGATCTTATGATTCTCGATTCGATTCTATAGCTTAGCAATTCAAATCTATAGGGTAGATGAATTGTGACTCAACCTAAATCAAGTAAATCAATATGAATCGATTGAATTTTCACTCGATTCAATTAGTTATAAAGAGTTTGTTGGATCTTATATTTTCAAAATTTAAGATCTTGTTCATTTTTGCTATAAAAAAGTGTATATAAAACCCCTCAATTATTTTTCTTTAACCAACCATTTTTTTTTCCTCTCGCTCTTCTTTCTTTTTCTTCTTTCTTTTTAGTTAATTTACTTAACTAATTATAGTTGTCAAGTTATGACAATTTATATTAATAATATTATAATCTGCCATCTTTTTTAACTATTTAATTATTTGATCCAATTTACATGAGAGTTTCAGTATATGTGACTATTGTCTATAATTCTAAAGTTCATAATTTATAACATAAAATTACATAACATAATGCATACATAGTATTCTATTATGAAGAATATTTCTAATTAGACAAATGATAATTCTATATTTTTCAAAATATGTCATTATGATATAATTTTTAGAATATGTATTATTTTTAATTGATTTTTGGAATTTTAAGCAAATCTTACAATTCGATTCTATTCTACTCTCGATTCCCGATTCATGAAATAAAGATTTTGATTCTTGATTTGAATCTAGATTTTACAACTATGCAGAGAAGTACTCTGACTTTGTTCAGTCAGTTTCAGATTTTTCTAGAGAGCAGCCTAGATCCTGTGATATTTGCAGACGATCTGAGACAATTCTGAACCCTATCTTAGTCTGTTCCAGTTGCAAGGTTTTCTGACCGAACTATGCTTTTTTTTCTTTTTTCCTTTTCTCCTTCCACTGTTTCTATCACTGTTATATTATTGTAGTGTCAAGGAATCTACAGGTCCATGGTACTGTGAATTATGTGAAGAATTATTGTCATCTAAATGCTCTGCAGCTGTTTCTGTCAATTTTTGGGAGAAGCCACATTTTGTTGCCCAGTGACCACTATGTGGTGGAACTACTGGTGCTTTTCGAAAATCTACTGATGGTCAATGGGTCTATGCCTTGTGTGCAGAGGTAGAATTTTAATTTTTGGCATCTGATTTATATCTCTTCTATTCCTTCATCTTCAATGAGGAGCTATGTTTACATCTAATGTCTTGTAGTGGGTGTTTGAACCAACATTCCGAAGGGGACAAGTGAATCCCATTGGAGGAGTGGTGTGTAAGCTAACTTGTTTTACATAACTAGTTCCTGAATACTTTTAGAGTTGGATCAAGTATAACTAGTATGATTTGCTACTTCCTGTCCATGCAGTCTATGACTATTCTTGCAAGTAATCTTTTTAAACATTTACTTTTTACTTGTTATGTGTGGATGCCAGGAGAGAGTTGGTAAGGGAATTGACATTTGCTGTATATGCCGACGCAAAAGTGGTTTTTGTATAAAGGTAGGTGTTGAATTCAACATCGGTTTGGGAAAGGGGAAGTGTGCCCTTATATGAACCGTAGGCGCTTCTCCCCTTGAACTAGCTTTTGGGGCAAGTTAGACCTGGTCTAAATTTAACATGGTACCAAAGCCTCCCATTGATGTTGGGCTTCCATGAATGTATCACACTCCAATGTGGTCTTGGATTGGGCTTGAGGAAAGTGTTGAATCTCACATCGGTTTGGCAAAGGCAAAAGGAGGATAATGCGCTTCTTATATGGATCTTAGACACTTTTTCCCCTTGATTTCCCCTTGAGTTAGCTTGACCACAGGCACCCTTTCCTCTTGAGTTAGCTTTTGGTGTGAGTTAGGCCTGTTCCAAATTTAACAGTAAGATTTGGCTTGATTGAACAGTAGAGTAATGTTTTCTACAGCCTGAATAATAATAATCTGTTGCAATTTTACTCTGCAGTGTAGCTACAGTCACTGTCAAACCACATTTCATTCCTCTTGTGCTAGAAGTGCAGGTTTTCACATGAACATTAAGTCCCTTAATGGAAAATGGCACAAGGCATATTGTGAAAGGCATGGCTTTGAACAGAAGGCTAAGGTTGAGCTGCATTTTTATGCGTGGGATATTTTATGCCCTTACAACTAACTTCTTCTGATGTAATCATTTCACGTTGCTTGATTTAAGCAGGCTGAAAATAGAAAACAAGGACTCGAGGAGCTTAAGAGCATGAAGCGAATCAGGGTATGAGTGTTCTCTAATTAATTATTTTGTCTTCCTTCAGATGTCTATTACTTGTGAAATGCTTGCTGCAGTCTATCCTATTCTATGCCAAGGTTTATGAAGGTAGATGTTATTAAACTAAGGTTTCTTTCTTTCTTTCTATTTTAAAAACTTCATCTTAGGATAATATCTTCTTGTTCCTGCCAACAACCTAAGCCCTCTCCCCTCCTTTGTTCCATGGATAAGTTAAGCTGAGTTAAGGTGTTGTCACATCAATATCAAGATTATCATCTGTGAAATACATAAAATTAGATGTTGTTTTTTGAATACTGAAAATTGAAATGAACAATTTTTTGCATAAGGTTGTATGTGTCATTAGATTTTGTCCATTAAGTTTTGGAATGTGTCCATACTTTGCTATATACTCTTTGGGGCAGAATTTTGAGTTGCCTAATTGTTTTCCTTTTGAACTCTTATTTGCAGGTTGAACTGGAGAGGTTACATCTTCTTTGTGAGAGAATTATTAAATGTGAAAAGATAAAGGTACCACTTCACAGAATTGATATAGTAGTTGTATTTTTTTTTCCTTCCCTTTTTTCTTGTTAAATTTAGAGATGTGCCAAGTCAACTATAATAAGTTCCACTTTCACTGAATCACAATAGCTGAATTGTTATGGTATATTGTTGGTAATCCATGGGGAATTGGATAATGGCCTCGCAGTGCTGCAAACCAGTGATTTTTTAGATTCTAATATTGTCAAGCTGTTTGCTGCTAGTATTTGGCGGTTTCATCATCTAATTAGAAGTTAAACCATTAAGGTACTTTGATCGGCCTTGAACAGTTTAATAGTGTTTTTTGGTTGCCAATTTGTTTGCTTTTACTGTAATTAATTCTTACCTGGTATTTTCTTATTCTGTCCAAATCATTTATTCATTTTTCATTTCTTCGTTATTTGCACTTCTGGAGTTCTCATCGCTAGTCAGATTGGAACCTGGTGATACAGGTGATGCTCCCTTAAGTTGGGTTCTTCTGCTCATCATCCTTTTCTCCCTTCACATCATAAATGGGCCCGTGAAAGCATGTTCAAGATTTGTTTTTTTTACTGTTTGGACTTTGGACTAAAAATTTTACCTAATGGAATCTCTTGATAAATTGGTAAACAGTTTTCCCTAATAGAATTCCCTGTATTTTCTTCTGGTGGACTGCCAGCTTTTGCTTGGTTGCATGATAACTTCTTAGATGGAGATAAGAATTTCTGTTAATATTTCTCTTTTTGGATCCTGCACATTTTCTTATGAACATTTTTCTTTTTGGAAGATACTGTTCTATTTCCAATGAGTATATGGTGTGGGCACTTATTTCCTTATTTATTCTGGTAGCACGATTTGGTTCTTTGCTCACATAGCATACTTGCTTGCAAAAGAGACCACGTTGCTCGTTCTGTTCCTGTTCATAGTCCTTTTTTCCCTCCGCATGTTAGTTCAGAGTCAGCTACAGCATCCTTGAAACGGAATACAAATGGGTATAAATCTTGCAGTGATGCAATCCAAAGGTCAGATGATGTAACAGCGGACAGCACTATTTGTTTGGGCATCGAATTAAAGTTGCTATGGATGCAGATTAAAAGACAGATGACAGCTCCACATCCCAACACCTTTTTACCCGAAGGCCTATGGAGAGAATATCATTTGCTGGCAAGCAAATCCCTGCTAGAGCTTCCCTTGCATCTCATAATCCATTGAATGATGGAGAATGGAGCTCAAAGTCAAGAAAGGTATGGAAATGCTTTGCTTCATGGTTTTGGGTTTCACTGGGAATTTTTATTGTGTGAACCTGTTTATCTATTTCGTGATATATCAAATCACAGCATTTCGAGACATTTGAGAAAGAGCTGGTGATGACGTCAGATCAAGCTTCTATGAGGAATCAGCAGTTACCTATAGGGTATTTTCATATTCCTTTTGATTGTCTTCCAAAGGAGCACATCAACCAGGATGCACGTTCAAATGAAACATTAGAACACCACAGATAGATGGGAGGCAAATGCTGGGTTTCTGATTTGAGCAGGGATATCGACATCTACCTGTTGGGGGATATGGACAGCCATCTGTTGGGGATAACTGCCTTCTGCCAAGGTGCTATGCTATTTATCTGTTATTTGATTTATGCAGAGAGAGAAGGCAGAATGATGCTGAGATGGGGTCAGTTTTAGATGATGTATCATCCCCCGTGAATAGAATTAACATCTCTGAACGGGGCAGGGAGTTTTTCTCATCGCTGTTGTATATTCGTTGCAAGTAGTTGTGCAGTGGCACTGAATTCTGTCAAGATTAGAGCCCATAAAAAAAGAAAAAGCTTTATTTTAGAAGTGGGCGCCAGTGTTGGGTCTTATTATAAGGAATCAAATCAACCATTTCAGTCTTGTGTCGATTCCAAAGTCTAAAATCTATGCCTCGAGTAGTTAATTTAAAATTTTGATGAATGACTTTTTTTGTATATCTATTTGATTGCTGATTTTATTTCTCATGCAGCATATGAACTTTCCAAGAAAGAAGGTAAAGTTGGTACACCTGAAAGTCCGCTTTCTGGCCTAGGGTTGTTGAGCTACCAAAGGGTAGTAGACCCAAGTTCTTCTGGACATCTTGAAAAAGCACAAGGGCAATATTTCTATCAAGGTATGCATCTTTGTTATGATCACTAAGTGTTATTATGCATTATCAAGTACTCATTTGTCCCCTCGGAAGTTTAGTTTTGTATAGACATCCATGGAAGTTGATAAGAGTCATCTATTTTCACTTCCGTACCATCACAGAAAAAATTTTAGCTTCTAAGAGGAATTCTATCCGACTGACTGTAAAATAACCTGGGACAAGAAAACATCAGGAATTGCCCATGGTTCTTTTTTCCTGCAAGTGGAGAGTAGTCGCTTATCTGTGAAGTCTAGGGGTGGAGCTGATGTTGTTTCTTCGAACACATATGCACCTCCCTTTTGTTTTCTTCTTGTTTACTTGTGAATTTTCTTTGGGTTGCTTGCATATTTTAATTCCTTAATGTTTTCTAATACTCTACATTGATGGCGTAGATTGTGTAGGGTATTTGTGTGTATATGTGTATGCAATTACCGATGCTACAGGATAGGAAAAGAACTGTGCATCCCTTAATGCTACATCATGGTTTACCACAAGTTTTAGCGGGCAGATATCGTCTCTATATTACATACGTTTCTGGCAATACTTTTAATTATATTCATTAGCTAACATTTTCCTGCAATGTTTTCGCAGGAGCTTTGTGACATGACAGCCATCAAAGCAGAGGATAGTTTGACCACCCTTCAGAGCAGTGGCGAAGCCACTCCTATCCTATGTAATTACCCACCTTAAATTTATTTATTTTTATTTTAAAATTTTTCTTTATTTTTTTAAATTCTATAATTCAAAATTAATATTTGACCATCTTCTTTTTAAAAAATAAAAAATGAAAAAAAGCTTTTTTTTTTCTTACAAAATGAAGGACTTATATTAATAAGAATTGAACTAAAGTTTTTAAACGTAACCAAAGTCAATGATATTATCAAAAATTAATAAAAGAAATAAATGAGAATGATTTATACTTTTTAATTTATAAGTTTATAATTGTGGTATTTGATATTACCTATTCCAATCATATCTATATTAAAAAAAGTTTGCTAACATGGAAATGGTGAATAATTGGTTATATAAGAGAATTGAATATTAATAGTTGGTTAAATATTTTTGAGAATATATTTTTGATAAGATTAACAATTAAAATATTATGTTAAGTTCTTTATAAGGATGTATATTTTTTTAATTTCATTAATTTTTATACTATATTTTTTTATTTTTTATAAAAAAGATTTTTTTTTACTAAAATAGATTAGTTCTACTTCTATATTTGTAAAAAAAATAATGTACTTAAAAAAATAATTATTGTTTGGTCTTTTCACAATATATTATATATAAGATTATATCAATATACTAGAAATAAATTATTTTACTTATTAAATTATTTTAAAATTAATTAATTTTATTTTTAATACATTTTAAATGAGTACATTAATAAATAAACTATATTTTAAAAAAGAACTTATAAAAAATAAAAAATTGAATTAAATTTATAATCATAAAATAGGGGGAGTATTTGTTTCCCTAAAATTGAAATTTGGTTTTGCCCCTGCTTCAGACTTGACAAACAGAATTAATTCAATCTAGAAAGGGTCAGCACGTGATTTGTGCAGATGCAAAGTTTGGGATCGTAATCTAAAAGCTGCCAGCAGTGGCGGTCCTGAGGTTGATGTTAGCAAATTGATCTGGACTCCCTATAAAGAACAGGGTTGATTGTGATCTGATGATTGCTATATAATTTAATTTGATTTGTACCTCTTCCTGTATAAATGTAGCTCTTAGAAAATGAAAATTAGGTTATTCTTGGGGACATTGTTTCTGATTTTACTCGTCACATGTAATTCCCGAGCACGAGATTTATTTTTTCTCTTGGACTCTATTTAGCATTGAGGCAGGACTAAGCTGTATGATTTTTCTTCTAATTCACATTTTAAGCCATTAAATATCTGAAGCCCACCGCCAATTTTTGCCCATTTCTGTGGGTCTGGGACTGGACATGCTTGCAACTATCACAGCTTACTAGCCCCATCGTTCGACATTTTCTCACAACTTATTGGCTCTTGGCCTGTCACATTCACCGCAATGCCAGAGTTCTCCAGACCCAAAAAGAGTTCACCTCATTTTTCTCTTGAAATTTATTGCCAAAGAAAAATAAAAATAATAGTAATACTGTAGTCACTGTAGCTTAACTATATGTGAATTCTGTCGAAGCATTATCTTTCCCATTATTCTTGCTTAAAACTAGTCCACTAATTTTCCCTTTTGCCTTTTGGATTTCTATAATTGTGTCGATACTTACTTGTCCTCTTTTTCCCATTTCGCTTTTCATTCATGACTTCTCGTTTGATGTCAATTTCTTGACTTTCCTGCTTGATTTATACTTATCCATCTTACCTGTATTATATATATATATATATGTATTTTTAATTATTTATGTAATTAAAAATT
The DNA here is from genome assembly GCF_001659605.2 of Manihot esculenta. Classification (NCBI taxonomy): domain Eukaryota; kingdom Viridiplantae; phylum Streptophyta; class Magnoliopsida; order Malpighiales; family Euphorbiaceae; genus Manihot; species Manihot esculenta. Next base: position 12,394,036 of record NC_035162.2, on the reverse strand, counting down.
TATTTTTTCTATAATCCTTCTCTTATACAATATAGCATTTTTCTTAAAATAAAATCTGTGTGGTCCTTCTCTCCATTTACTATTTTGGGCTTTACTTTCGTTAGTGATTACTAAATTTATTGTTTCATTTCAATATTATCACTCAACTTGAATTATAAGTTAATGTGATTCATTAAACTCATCAATTGACTGTGTATCTTTCGTTGGGGTATTTTGTCAAATACTATCCTCAAATTAATGAATAGTCAATTCTGCTGTACTTTGGGTGAGTTTGATATTTATTGTCATGAATTTTTGTTACTTCAATGATTTTCAATTTATAAATTAAATTAAGATTAAAGCTTAGAATATCAGCTGAAATTAAAACCCGCCAAACTGAAATTAAAACCCGCCAATATAATTCAAGTAAAATGATGCTCTAAAAGCACCACTGAGCTTCTCCATGGTCATTATTTCTGTGATCTGGATGGACTACACAAAGTAAAACTCTAATGAAGATTATCTGACCCAGAATTCCGATCAAGAAGGAAAAAAGAAAAAAAGTAGAAAAAAAAATTAAGTAATATGCTAGATCTATTTCTATTATATGACCATTTAGAGTTTAGAGAGATACTCGTATACATTCTTGATACATCGCCGTCCTTTGATTTCTTTTACAACACAAAAATTTGATCAATCAAATAAAACCCAATTTACATTTTCTATGCATTGTCTCACCTGACCCTTTGAAGTTGCTCATCAAACAGTAGTTGGTGCAATATTATGACTGTTAAGTTGAATTTTTTGCAGCTGCAAATTTTTCAATGCAACCCCACCAGATCTCCTCTTCCACAGAGTGTCCACTTCTCCATCTGCTGGTTTATGCAGTTTCTTGATCACAGGCAAAGGAGGATCCATATTTTCTATGTTAATAGAAACAGAATTCTCTTTACTGTCAGCAATAATCTTGGATCCTCTTGCACCATTAACTCCTCTTCTTCTACAAGAAGTAGAAGTAGAATTTGGTATGGAGGCAGTGAAACTATTCTTGGCAGAGAAGATCCTCTTTAGCTTAGAGTACTTAACGACAGAAGAAGGAGTGTCGTTTCTGGTGGTGGTGATGGTGATCTTGTTAGAAGATGGGATGCCGACTATCTTGTTGTTGTGTCTCTTGACTTGGCCCATGCAACCGATCTTTGGAGATAAAGGGTCAGTGGAGAAGGACATAGATCGATCTTCTAATTTGGGAAGAGCCACATCTTTGATTGAAGGTCTTGAACAAAGCATGGGCAAGAATGTAGACTTGTAATGAAGGTGCATGTTTTGATGGTGATTGTATCCATTACCCATGTTTCGTTTCCTCTTGATCTTCCAAGTTCAGACAGGTAGCTAACGACAGGAGCAGCTGATGTTCTTGTGATCTTCTTGGTGCTATGTGTTCCACAGAGACAGAGAGAGAGAGAGAGAGAGATTGAAGACAGAGAGAGCAAGAGAAGGTGTTAAAAAGAGTCGATTTTTTTTCCCCTTATAAGCGAGGAGAATGTGCTATGTTTTTTTTTTTTTTTTAAATTGATTTTTGATAATGATTTTGGCCTGTGTTTGAGCTTCTTGACTTTGTCAAAATATGAAATTGGAATGAAGTTTTATACCTTTAGAAGAAAAATAAAAAAGGGCTACATTTTTCCCTTTTCTTTTTCTGTTAACAACAAAAGACTTAAATGAAGAAAACAAAGACAATTGAGAGCTCAGTTGCTTGAATAGTATTCAAGACATTAACCTAAACAAGCAGAAAGTGCGACCTGTATTTTGTTGTGTAGCAGTTATGAGTTTGCGTAATTCAAAGAAAGGCTAAGCTTCATAATGATAATAATAATAATAAATAATAATTAATAAAAGGGTCCCTTAGAACATTTCCACAACCAACCAAAAAATGCCTAGTTTTTATCTCCTACACTGTAAAATTATTTGCTGTCTCCTCCTTCTCTACACTATTATCATATGGGTTGTTGGGTACCCTCCATAAAGATTTTTTTTTTTTTTAATTTTTATCTATTGTGTGTGTAATGAATTTATCACGTTTATTATCGTAGTAAGTTCTGATCCATTATAATTGACCGTTAAAATTAATAAATTTTTTTATTATAATTTAATTGATACATATTAACTCATTAAAACTCGAATTCAAAATTTTTAATTATAAAAAATAAATTCATCGTCCTATCTCATTTTACCTTTTTAAAATATATAATGCACTTTATAATTTTGATTTATATTTTTTTATTATTATATCATATTAACTTATCATTCTATTTAACTCATTTTGTGTGGATTTTGAGTGTAAAATTTTATTTAAATTATTATTTAGGGTTTGTTTGATAAATAATATTTTTTAAAAAAATTAATTTAGTGTTGGGACACTTTGAGTTATTTTTGAAGATTTTATTTTATTAAAATTTATATATATAAATTTATTAATATATATATTTTTAAATTCTAATATATTTTATTTTTAAATTTAAAATTAAAAATGAAAATAAATTATTTTGTTATTATCTGAAGATTTAATATTTCCTATATTTGACAAATTTACTTATTTGGACAAACTGAATTCAAACTATGCATTGCTTTTGAGCGAGAATGAAATTCTCCCTTTTAAAAAAAATATGAAAAATATCTTTAAGTTTTAATTTGTCATATCCTCTTGTTTATTAGTCTATTTCTCCCTTTTTTTAAAAAAATGAAAAATATCTTTAAATTTTAATTTATCATATCCTCTTGTTTATTAGCCTATGTTTTTTTCAATTAAAAAGGGAAAGTGATATGCTCAGATCCGGTGGAATAAGGATATGGAAACTTGATTGGATGGAGTGAGAGTTAATAAAATTTCTAAAAGCTTAAGTTTGAAAGAGGGATCAAGAGTTGCTTGGATCAGTAATCATTAAAAATCTGTCCTTCAATTGATTCATTCAGGAGCATTTATACTATGATTAACATTTTGATAGACATTTTTTTTTAAATTGAATCGTAATGTGTCACGATAAACAGTGGCGGAGCCATGAGCTTCCCTTTGGTAGGGCATCGGCTGCATCGATGCGGCACCACCGGCTGCACCGCTGCGGCACCACTGGCTGCGCCGCTACAGCACCTTCATCCCCTTCAAAACATTTTCTGGTCGCCGGTACGGCACGTGCCCCTTACTGTACCTTCCTTCCGTCCTTGACGATAAGTATGTTAGACGATCATTAATGGTAGGCAGTTGACTAATAAATACTGAATCGCTTGACTCATATTCTGTTCATCATGCGTATCATTTTTATGAGTGTTATTACACACATAATTATGACTCTTATTAAAATTTTAAACGCTTTAAAGAAATTGATTTACTTTATTTTAAATCTCAATAAGATTAGTTCGAATATGTTAAAAGTATAAAAAGTTTGATTTATACATTATCTAGGTCAAACCTTTTTCAACCTGATCAAATCGGATGGCCGTTTTTTTTATAGGATTTCGATGAATTCATTATTATTATTATGTTGTTAGAAAATTTTTAATATTTTTTATAATAAATTATTGTGACTCTTTCATCTCTAACTTTTATTAATTATTATGAAATTTTTTTGCTAAATTTTTTTATTATATCCTTTTTATTCTTTTATTATTCCTTTAGTTAACAACTAGATTGATAGAAATAAATATGAGGATGAAAATATATGTAACATAAATTAAAAAAGATTATGATGTACGTAAATAAAAGAAAAAAAATTAAAAAAAAAAAGAGATTCTGATTCTAGAATTGAAGCATGTTAATTTATCCATAATAGAATAAGCATATATAATTGAAGAGTTGTCATTATCTGTAATCCATCAAATTACAATTAAGATATTTTATGCTCCAAAATCCATTTCTTTAATTGAAATGGATATAATTTTAATTAATTAATTAATTAATTAATTAATATTGCAACCCACATGAGAGTGGAAGAACAATTGTCAGTATAAAAAAATATATAATTAAAAAAAAAAAGCTTCATCATCCTCCTTTAATAATATTAGTTTGTGATGGTAATGTATGTTAATTTTTAAAATAATGTAGTTAATTAAAAAAAGGTTTTTAGAGATAATGTAAGGTTTTTAAAAATTCTAAAATTTTAAATATTTTTATTTTTCAACTCTCTAATTTTTTTTTTAAATCTATTGAATTAGTAAATTTAAAATATTTTGATATTTTATTATTTTATGTCAGTTAAAATAATATTTTTTTTACTCCATTCAAATTATATGTATACATTTTTATGGGTTAATTCTAATCAAAAGATCCATTGTCTTTCATTTCTTTAGTCTGAAATGGAAAAAAATAAAAATAAAAATTTAATTAAAAAATAATAAATATTAAAAAATCTTTTTGTTGTAATTTTTAATCCTCTTTAACTGCAAGTATGGTGAAACCTGAAGTGGGGAACAGATCACATGCATATCTCGTGCGCAGAAGGAAGGTCCAAAAATAAAAGGGGTAGATGCATACAGCTCAGCCGACACGCCATACTTGCTCGCATGTGCGAAGCACGTGAATCGCGCATTTAATTTTTCTTTATTTTTTTAAATAATATTTATAGATTTGGACCAATCTATTTCAATTATTTTCTCTTCTTGAGTTTCTTTTATATTTTCTTTAGAAAAGTAATGACATTTCCTATTTTTCATACCCCATTTCACATTTTTTAGCCAACTCCATAATTATGGTCTGAATGTGAATTTTTATATATCATAAATATGAATTTATACGAATAATTATAAAAACATTTAGCTCGTAGTATAGATTTTTATTAAAATTTAAATTCGAAACCTGATAATTTTTTAAAAAATTTGTATTACCATGGATTTAATCAAACTCCTAATACTCAAAATTTTCTTTTTAAAATTCTATATAGTAATCAATTCATAAAACTAAAATTAGACATATGAAGAAGGGTAAAGGAGAAGAAAGAAAAAAAATACATCCAATAAAATAATTGAATTAAAAAGAAAAACCAATTTGTTGGGTTAATACTATTGCTTAGACAGTGGACAAGGAGGGACAACAGAATCTCAGTTGATCTTGAGTTTTGAGAAATGCAATTCACAAGGATGATTACACAAAAAGATATATTAAATGTGTAAATATATTGTAAGCTTAGTGTCTTCAACTATTTGAAATTTAGGTGTTTTTAGTTTAAATAGAACATTTTTATAAAATTTATTTTTTAAAAAATAATTTAACTGAATTAGAAGAAATAAGTAATTTTATTAATAGCAGAAAATCAATAAAAAAATGTAATTAAATGAACAAAATTTTAATATTTTTTATAAATTTAAATTAAATTATTAAGGGTCCCATTTCCAAAATAATTGAAATGCTCCTCTTATGCTTCACCTCTCCCATCTCAGTCTCAACTCATTCATATGCATATAATATATGGGTTAGTTGCAAAGCACGAGAAAAGAATCTTATTTTCATAATCTAATTCATCTGCCTCCCTTTGTTGAGGCCGTACAGGTCAAACTAACAACAATATTCATCTTCTGAGAACCATCATCTTCATACCTCCACCCCCAGTACTCTAGTATTAATACACAGCTTTATCAACTAATATTATTGATCCTGTTCTTAACTTCCTCAACCTGTAAAGCGGGCAAACAACCAGGTGATTGACCATGGATAAACCATCCAATAGTTATCACAAGTCCGAATAATATGGTTTTGAAACCTCTCAAATAGGTCTTGGTTACTGATTTTAGATCTCTACTTTTAGGTATTTTAGATAGGAACTACATCAATTATTACTACAGTAGCATAAAAAATATAGGATACTATCCGGGGGAGAAAAAAACAAAAAAACTACATCCAATGCAATTATGAACATGATATTCTTAAAAGGCGTTGCAACACTTCGCTGCTGATGTGATTCTTTGAAATGAGACCACATTTTGATGTCCTATGGCTCACATTTTCTGAATCCTATGGCGGCATAGAAATGTGAGTTCTAGTTTGGACTGTCAGCTTCAAATGTCAAGCTTGACAAATCAACCAATAATTCATCATACCACGTCAGAATTTCATCACACACCCAAATAGTACATGGTGTACTTCTAATTTCTAGAATACATTTGTCGGCTCTAACTGAATATTATGATCCAAAATTACAAGTTTTTATTAAAAAAAATATATTTACAGACCTTCCAGTTTATGCACGTTCTCCAGAACTTCTATTCTATGGCATTCATATGTAAACTAACAAGAAGTTCATTTAAAGTAGCTAAGTAGGTAAGGCAACTCAAGTGTAAAATCATTCGGTCATACTTGATAAAAGCTACAAAATTCAAAAGGAAAAACTAAAACAGATAGAATCTAATCATTCCCATAGTCTTTGTACAAGTATAAAGCAGCAAAATAATCAAGAGCCCAGTTAGCGGTACTGCAATAATTTACAACATGGATTACTAGAGAACAAAAAGAGAGGAAAGAACTGAGAGGATGTACCTCTTGATAGGGTAAAGCAACAGGTACTACCAATTTAATCATCCACGTCCATGTGCATTCTGCTAGATATGATCAATTATGCCACATAGACAAGGGGGAAAAAATTCTGGGATCAGGTGGTGCCTCGTAAGTATGCCTCCATGGAAATAACGTTCGTATGTGTCACTAAAAGAAACAATAGATATCTAACTGGCCCTTCATTGTCCTCCCTGTACTTGAAACCCAAATTCAAAACAGTTCTTTCAGCAGAAAGAAAAATAAGTAGCTCTAGTTACAGCGGGGTATGAAAACTGCGTTACTCCTATATAGCCCAGACTCGTTGAACTATCCTTGAGAATTTTCCTCCTTTCCCTCCTCTTGAGATGCTATTGTCTCATCAAGTTGGGACTTTGATTTGATATTTTCTTCACTGATTGATTTGATATTTTCTTCACTGACAAGAGAATCTGTGAACGAACTATCCATCACAGTAGTATGTTTTTGTGATTCATCATTTAGCTCTACTGCTCCAGTGTCCTGATGTTCTTTGACAGTTTCAGCTTCAGAGTGATGACAAGTGGACAGATTAAGCGACGGGATAGCACCACCCAGTCCTTTGGAAAGACAAACATACTTGAAAACCAGCTTTTTGTAATTATCTAGTAGGTCTTCTACATCATTGATTGTCAGATCACCAGTATGAGCAAACAAGTATGGGTATTCTTGAAAGACTTTACTTGCCAGGTCCTCCTTTAAAAGCATCAGTGCTCCTCTGTTCTCTATATCTGAGAGGGATTGAACCCTTGCCACAGATGACTCATCTTTCACATGTTGTACGTCCTTGCTGCCAGATCTTGTTTCAGAAGGGCTGGATCTGATGGAGGAGTCCCTTTCCTTGGTAGAAGTTAAAGCTTGAAGTTTGGAATCCATAACTTCTGCTTTAAGATTATTTCCAACATTTTGATCACTTTGATTAGACAGACTATCCAAATCAGTTGAAAGCCCAGATAGAAGAGCTCGAGCAGATTCCATGTTCTTTTCAAATTCATTTTCCTCCATTGAAAGGGATTCTGCATTAATGTTTGATATGAAAGACTCCGCGGAGAGCATATTTGTGAAAAAATATGCTGCTTCCGCAACTAACCGGGATTGACGCCTATACCGTTGTATATACAGTAAATTTGAGTGCAGCTGCGGAGGGTTTGCCTGCACAATTCAGTGAAATGAAGAAGTGTGTGAAATTTAAATCACGTTTTAAATAGAATCAAACCAAGGAAAAAAAATACTTCAAGAAATATTTATGCTTCTGCATTAGTTGAATATGCATTAATTTCAAGCTGTCACTTCGGTGCCACTGCATATAGACTTTCACCCAGCACAGGGATGCTATTCACACGTTCATACTTCACAAAAGAATTAATTCCATAGATCTTTATGGTTCTTTAGTTTTATTTGACACAAGAAAGTTAAATATAGGAGAAATAACTTTACAAATTTAAGTTAAGAGTGAAAATTTTATTTGGGCAAAGTACTTTCTCCGTCCCATAATTTCTATTCACTTTTTTTTCACATGTATTAAGGAATATAATTTTTTTTTATTAATTTTTCAATTATATCCATCTTAAAAACATTAAATTTTATTAAATACTAAGAAATTTTTAAGAGGCTGTTTGGAAATAAGATAAAACTAAATAAAGTTATAATAGTCAATTTATATGTTACTATAAGGTAAACAAGGAAAATAGATAATAATTTTGCAACAACAAAAAAGGGAAAGATAGACAAAATTATAGGACGAAGGGAGAAAAAGATTAACAATATAACAGAAAAGGAAATACAACAATACATATCAAATATTTTTCCATTAACGTTCATAATGCAATTTATCGTCTACCAATTGATTCTTCACAACAAAGAAGTCTGCAAAAGGCACAAGAAGATTCATGTTTATTGATCTTACCTTTATAGCAACAAATATTAGTACAGGAAGAAATTCATCAGCCCCAGGAGGATTCTCATTGGAAGCAATTGAAGCATTAAGCAGTAAGTTATTTATGACCTTGCAACAATTGAGAATGCACACAAGTTTGTCTCTCGGTGCTTTGTATATATTGATCTTTTGCAGTTCTTTCTGGGCAAGCTGACAAAGACAGAAAGGTGCAGAGTATGACCACAATAAAGATAAGTAAGAACAAAATAAGTTATTATGACTTATGATGGCCTTTAACTCATAGTGAGTATTTTAGTAGCCAGTATCTGAGCTCAGTCCTTCCTCTTATTTCCAGAAAAGAGGAGCCCGCTCAACCAGAAGATTGTAATTTGGTTTCCACAAACTCATAGATATGAAGAAATGAGAAATAAAGCACATATTTGATAATATCAAGAAGCATGATCTTGCATAATCTGGTCAAAAGGAGTTCAAATTGCCACACCAACAGGCACACGCATGTGTGTGCGCGCACACACAGACAGATGTAACATTCCAGAGGGGAAATGCACTCAAAGCATTGAATCTCGCTCATGTAGTACATATAATATGAACAAAATATTAAGGTAAGCTGTAATTTGTATAAAAACTTATGATTCCCCTAAATTAAAGCAAACTTTCCTTAGTCCTAGCAGCATCATGCTATATCTTAAAGTTCAAAAATAGTCACTTCCATCCTCCATGATTGAGCACAATTTATACATCAACAGAGACTAGAAGATTCATAAATTCTACATGCCTAGATGATAATGCAAGTAGACGAACAAAAATCTGACCGCCACAAGTAGACAAAATTAAAGTAAAACAATGTGATATGTGCAAATTAAAATGTACACTTAGCTGCAAAGTATCAATGACAGTAAGGGGGCACCCTTAGAAGTTGCAAAAGGTAACATGTATGCTTAAATTTTGATAATCCTTAAATTAACATAACTTTTGAAAGCTGTTGCTTTTATGTTTTAGCCATTTATAACTGCTTGAGCTGCATCAAATTTCCAAACAAATTTAAGAGCCCTCCAGAGAATGATCTTTTATACCAAGCAGAGGAAGAAGTCCTCTGCATATGGCAAGCAATATCACATAAAAGTGAATCTGACTTACCAGCCATGATGTTTCATTTTGAAAGGTTGGCTTAATGTCTAAATTTTCTGGCCTAATGAATTGTTGAATCAAAGACATCTTCTCAGAAAGTTGCTCATCAACTTTAACATCATCAGGAAGTGAAGCAAACACACGAGTAAATAACTTTGTCATTACATACTTCTCGAGTCCCTGTATTTGGAAAAAAGAGAGCCAGATGTAACATATCTAAATTAATAAAATTTACATCCATTAACAGCATTACATAATTACTTCTATTCTTCCCTGCCCACCAAGTGTGGGGATACCAGAAAGGGGAAAAATAACATGAATACTAGTAATTGTAGAACATAATTTATTCAACCCTATTGAAGTTAGGCTTCATGAAAAGTTCTATTCATTTCACAGTAATCTGGTTCTTAATGAAGAAAAGAAAAAAAAAACAAGTATTTAATTGGATAGGAATTGATTTTACTTTCTGATTCTGATTCTGATAATGCAGTTTAAGCAGGATAGCTTTTGGCATTCATGTAAATACCAATCTATTCATTCTTCAAAATTTCCCACCTTGCATCGTCTGATGCAGCCCTAAGAGTCTGTTTGATATGGCATCACCACTAGTTAGCCTCTAGAGTCAGTCATAGGCCATGAAAGATTACAAGCAAAGAAGTTCAATGACAAAACTCCCACTGCCCCCTTGTAGTCTGCTTTTCCCTTACCCCTTTTTCTTTCACTTTTCTCTTATTGTTGCTTCATCTTGTTGCAAGTCATCTGAACAATATATATGGAGAATGCTTGTAGCACTATAAGTAGCTGTATTTTTCATTTTGGAGAAAATGAATTCTAATCCGACGCCACTTGATTACCAACGGAAATGCAGCCCTAACCCAAGCAACAGATGAATTGAAGGGCTAGAAAAAAAATACTACCTACTTGCCAAATAAATCAAGTTAAATAACTCTTATAGGATGATAATTAATGAATTGCCAAATGGTAAGACCTATGACTTGTACAAGTTCTCCTTTAACCTGTTACATTATCTATTAGGGATTGAAGAACTGCACTTAATGATCCCTCTTACTATGCTGGTTGTGGAGTTATAGTTCATCTATCATGCTATGCTGGGTGGGAAACCGTCAGCTGTTGTAAACTGTAGAGTCTGAAGGCCATAGCTCATGAAAAATTCAGTAGACTGATCCTATTCCCTCGCAGGGAGCAGAAAAATATATATATATATGATAAGGGAATTAAAGCTGGTTGTAGATACTAGTGATGATGCTTTCTACCCCCTGCCAGAACTTCTTTCATTAGTTCAAAAGTCCATTGAGGGAAATCAATTTTTCTGGTTATTTCTTTTGCAAAACTGCAAATTACTTTAACTTCCAAAAATACAGAAAAACCCTCGTTCAGTAATTCATCATAATGCAGTTGTTTTTTGACATCTGAAATCTATGATGGACAACATATCAGGACAGAGGCAGAAGTTGTTAGATTGGTAGCTGTTCAGCAGTCTCCCACTATTATTTTCTGCCATTAACCTTGTCAATTTTGCATGTTTTAGACTTCATATGAATTAGCAGAAAAGTATGAAACTATAAGCAGCCTTAAGACTCATCAATCATGACCAGTTAATAACCAACAAATAGATGTATACTGGAAGATAAAACAAGTCATAGTAACTTAGGATGACAGTGCTTACACATATCATCTTATGAAAGACTTGGAATATGTGGATTAATTTTTTCACAGGTCACAACATGATTATTTACTTTCTAGGGGGTCTGTCCTCCATCCCTATCATGTCATGACTATGATTATGAAACAGACAACCAGTATAATAATCAATGAAATTTCAGACAAGGTAAAGATCCAGTAACTCACTTCACCAGCACTCTCCAGCTCCTCATCTGAGCAACCAGCCCAGAGTGGATGAGCCCTGAAAGCTGCTTCCATGTTGGCAAGAAACTCCTGTACCAGAGCACTGTCCTTGTCTGGATCAGGAGCATTGTTTGAGAAAGAGACAATGAAGCTGCAATAAGGAGCAAGCTACATTCAAACCTTGCACGAATTTGACTTGTAAACTATCATACTCTTAACCTGACCTACCAATTTCGATCAAATTCAAGAAGTACAAATTCTCTCTCAAATGTTACTATATTAGCATACCAGAAAAGCCTAAACTTGTCATAGAATGGACATGAGATGGCCTAAGCCAGCTTCCCATTTTCCCAGAGCTCCTAATGCTTCTTCTTAAACTAGCCACGCAATGTACTGTATCACTGCATTCTTATAATTTATGAAAAATAAAAATTTAAAGAAAAAAAAAAACAGAAATATTTGGACTCCTGCACGGCTACAATTTTTAAACTCAAAACTACTTAACTCTCCCTGAACCAATATAAACAAGGAACAATCAATTCCAAAACATTTTTGGGTAGAGTGTCACCAAAAATCTTGGAAATGCTCCTCTTGATTTGGAAACAGGAAAAAAGCCATTCCCCATCTAAATTAAAGGGAAAATCCAAAATGAAGCCAAAACTACAAGCTATAATTGCCTAATTCAAAGACCAGCACCAATTGCCTTCTCATTATAACTGAAAGCAATGAAAACGAAAGCAAAAAATAAATAATTATACAAATATTTGTATGCATATATTGTGATCGGAGAGAGAGAGATAGAAAAACCTCTTAATGGATTTGACGAAATCAGCGGCGGTTGGTTGGCGCATGCGCTCTAAGAAGTCATGCAAACCTAGGAAAACGTCAGCGTTCTCCATTCCGATTCTCCCACCGTCCGATTACTTTCTAGTTCGTCTTCTAAAAACCAGTTTTAGGTCTTGGAACTAGAGTGATTGAAGTCTTGTGGAGATAGAAAATTGGATGCCGGATGAGCAAGGAAGTCCACGGAGGGAAGAAGATGGTCCAGTACAGTGCGTCCCCAAGAAACGAACCGTATTGCAATTTGCAGACCGATGAAGAATCGACGTCAAAATTGCCTAAGGGACCGAAAACATTTTTTGGACTTTTTCCACTTAATTAACGAATTTTTGGCTATTTTTCAAAAAAAAAAAAAAATTTAAAATAGGCCTCAGTTTTAGTAAAAAAAAATGTGAATATCATTTTTTGGTTTTTCTTCATACAGTATTAATTTTACATTTTAAATATTAAAAATATTAATTATTTATTATGAAAATAAAAATAATAAAATTAGAGCTTAAAAAACTCAATTTATACCCTTCTCGTTTAGGCTTTGGCAATAACTTTTGAGAAAGTAATTAGAGTTTTAATCTAGATTAAACTACTAATATTTAAAAGTTAAGGATGTGAATCATGAAAATTATTCTTTTAACTTCTAAAAAATCATTGTTAAAACAATATAAAGCTATTAAAATAACTAATAATTATTAAAAACAACTAGTATGGCTGAATAAAATTTTATACTATATTTGGATGGAAGTTTTAAAAAATAAGGTAAATGGTTTTAAAGTAATAGTTATATTTACAAGGAAGTTTTTTTTTGGGCCTTTCTACTGGTTATAAAGCAATGAAGTTTTGTCTTTGACAGGGAAAAAAAAAAAAAACAGCAGATCAACTTCCCCGTTATTTGGTTATTGTAAAATACAATAACAGAAAGCAACAAAGGCGATGAACCAAATGGTGCCTCAATTTGCACAAATAGACTAAAAAAATTATGAACCTCGCAAAAAGGCCACACTTTTTTTATAATTAAAGAAAGCGTTCCCAATTTGAATCAGTTATATCTGCTAACATGGCCGGTTACACAGCAAACTTGGGGAGTATCTAACAAATTATAATATCTGTTTTTTTTCCCTTCTGTATTTGGGAGGGAGGAGGGGCAAAATGAAATAACTATTTAGCTCCCAATCTAAAACAAAAATGATATGTATACATACTTATGTATTGTAATGTATCCTCCCACAATCAGATAATAATTCGGGAAGGTGACACTCTTCGGCTAACCATGTCTACTCAAACTAGCATCTCGAATGAAAAGCTCCTGTGTAAACCACAGCACAAGCTCCTGCTCCAAACTCTTCCAAGGCTTCTCCAAGAATTGGAAAAGGCAACATATTTGGAAATTTTTACGGAGTAACATGTGTTTTCTTCATCGGAATTAGCAACTGCCTCTCACCATATTGTACTCCAGGATAAATACTTAATGCATGTTCATTTGCCCAAGTAGCAACATCCCACTCGATCTAAAAGAGAGCACTCCATACAGCTCCATCCCCTTCACCACACCTTTCGTGAACAAATTTGATCTTCTCCACTGATTTACAGATTCCACTGCAGCTCCAGTCGAAAGATGCAATGCACACATTACCTGCCTGTGCCTTCCACTCACAATCTGCAGCAGCAGCAACAAATACAAGTTGAAATACTAACAGAAAATTTAGGGACAAGGAAATGAATTAAGAGGAGGATCCCATCAAAAACACTAAATTAAGATATCCATAAAAGACTTGTTCCAGACAAACTCCTCAAAACAGTACCTGGTGGAGTTCCACAGCACATGTTGCGGTCATCAATGTGCTCAACCTCAAGACCGATAAACCACGATCCAAGCGACACATCTTCATTAGCATACTTGTGCAATATGGGCCTGCATTAACAATAAATGCACATAGAATTTTAACTCTCTTCCTCAGGAATAAATTTTATAAGTCAATACAATAAATGTGAAATCATCACATCTAGTTGCTTTTCTGTTTCAGCCATGCCTGTCAAATATGATCTTTAGAAATGCCAATTGTGCCTGGCCAAAACCAAAAATCATTTGGCAAATGATGTGCTTGGAACTATTTGATGTCAGAAAAGGGTAACATCATATGCCCAGCATAAATCCATAAACCATAGGATCTAAACTATTCAAGATGGAGGAAAGAGGACCAAGACAGATATATGATGGCTTATAAGGAAGCAAATTAGGCTCAAGTACTTCCACAAAAAAATATAGCTATTCTTACTGGTTGATTGAGATATATGTCGCAAGATCCTTAGAGATTGCATATATCTGTCCAGTTGCATGTCGGAAATATTTGTTCCCTTCCTCTCCAAATTTCCAGTACTCTGGTTCATGATATTTAACATTCCTAAAAAATAGAAAAAGAATATTAAAAAAGAAACATGCATCACCACTGTGAAAAGATACAAAGCTATTAACAATTATACTCTCATCAATAAGAGGTCCAAGAGGATTACTTTTGAGCAAGAACTGGCCCTGACTTCATACATCCAATGTACACTCTGGGTTTTGATCGATGCCGTGCTAGAGTAGCAGCTAGCATGCCTACAGATGCAAGTGTAACAGTTCAGCTTTTGGTAATACAAACAAAATTTCTTCCACAACATAAAATTAAAAAGAACCTAAAGGACAATGCCTACCCAGATTAACATGGACATCATCATCCACCTTGATGTAATATTCAGCATCCCATTTAGCAACAGCAGTGGAGAAGAAGATTTTTGTTTTTGCAGACAATTCATGGTATCCTTCAACATGCTCCTATAAAACATAAAATTAATTGTAGTGTGACCCAAACAATGGCTGCTGTAATAGCAGGCAGATACAAACATATTGTTCACGTGTTCTTACCAGTCTAAGGAAATCCTTATGCTGAGAATCTTCTGAATCAATGGCTCTATCTAAAATGCTATTAGATGTTGCACTGAAGCAATAAATTTATCAATAACGTCAGTTCCCAAGTCAATACAACAGAAAATATTTATATCAAGTAGTTTTTCTCAAAATGATATAAAAAATTGTTGTTTTATCATAACAGGCTCACATTGACTTATTTTTTTAATTATCCCAAAAAAAAAAAAGAAAAGAAAAAGGGCAAAGCAACAACATTCATGCAAGGGGCAATTTAAGTATTTTTTTTTCCTTGGAGCATGTGAATTCAAATGAACATTTTATCAACCAACATCATAACATCTAGCTGATGATCCTACACAAAGATTTGGAGATTCTGCAAAAGAATGATGACAAAATCAACAAAGAGTTCATACCAAAAAATGAAAAATAGGGCAGTTTATACCCATAGCTAAGAAGCAAATCAATTTATCTACTCCGTGAGTTAAAAACTGTGTTGCAAAAAGTTAAATTTCCATTTTAAATCTACAACTAAGGGATAATTGTCTACCGCCTATAGCACGCTAAAACTTTTCTTACCAACAAAAAATTATATGCTTAAAGAAGTAAAAGAGAGTGAAAACAATCACCTATGGCCAATCATGAAGCGAATGACAATCCCCTTCTCGCGCTCCAATTGAAGAAGCTTCTCCCCTGATCAAACAAGAAAACCATTTGAACTTTTACAACATGGATTGACATAAAACAACTAAAAGAAAACAAAGGTTTCAAAACCGCAATAAAACCTTGAGGCATCCAAGTCTCTCTGACAGAGTCACGCCTCTTTCTACTGCTAAAAGCTGTATTAATTCCAATAACCATGAACACTTTCTGCCGGGGCGGACCCTCATGAGACAAAACGGACAGGGCAGCGGAGCCATTCAAGCTCATTTCCTGAGAACTCCTAGATGCAGCTAACTGCATCTGAAGCATAGCAACTGACTTGTCTAGCGATCTGGCAGGCCTCCAAAAAATGGACCAATGTAAACCAATATGTTAACCAACATAGAAATCATGCAAAATCGAAAGCTAAACTAGCGTGAGAAACAGAAAAAAAAAATAGAAAGATGATTGTTAACTCACTGAATAGCATCATGAGTTTTCAAAACTTCGTCCATCACATCTTTATCATGTGAAAGCTTCTTAAAACAAAGAGACAATAAATTTCAGAATCAAAGAAACTAAAAAATTAAAAAAGAAACTAAGTTTGATGATTCGTTAGATAAAACAAACCTTCTGAGCTGTGGAGTCTTCGGAGACAACTTGCAACTCTTGTTCACGTCGACGCTGCGCCATGAGATGGCCATTGGATTCAGGTGGGTCCCATGCCCTGCAAAAGAACGATCTAAGTTCAAATTGAAACGAGTTGAATTCAAAATGAGAAAGGAGAAAAGAGGAAACAAAACCCTAAAAATCCATGAAAATGCAAAAGATCAGCCATAGAAAAAGAACAGACATTGAGAAAGAGGAACCTGTTAGAGAAGAGAATTCCAAGAGCGAAGCAAAATATACAGAGGATCGGAATAAACTTGACAGAGACTTTGGCAGTGCCTCGGCTCTTCATCGCTGCAAATCTAAGGAGAGAGAGAGAGAGAGAGAGAGAGAGAGAGAGAGAGAGAGAGGAAAGCTCGTTGAGGGCCTGCAGCAGGAGAGCCTGGAGATGGAAATGAAATCGGTGCTTCAAATTTCTCTCTTTATATATTATATATATGTGAACGGGTCTCGAATTCGAGTTGTATCAAAAAGAAAAAAAGCATCAAATTACGCGCGTTTAGCAGTCAAAGGTTAGGCCGATTAAGGTGCGACTTTGTGTCGTCTTGGTCACGGCGTGGATCCCGCGTCGAAGCCTCCTCCCAGAGTCAGTCGCGCCACGAGTCGAGGACCCGGCTCAATTTAAAGCTTTTTTGCTTTATGCACATTTAATTTATGTTATTTTAAGTTCTGATTAAAATTAATTTCAAATTTGTTTTTCATTCGAATTCAATTATTATTTAAATGTTGCTGTGATATTCAAGTTTCTATTTTTATAAATAAGTTTAAAATATATACTTTGCTAATGATTTATGTTTTAAAATTTTAATAATTCTATAATATTTTTATTTTTATGTTTTTTAAATAAAATTAAAATTAAAAGAGTATCTTTCTCATTTATTTATCCTCTGAAAATTTATCAAAATTTTATTTCCTTATTGTTTGCCTTTCCGATTAAGGAAAATTATTTTATTTTCATCTCTTTCATTTGTTTACTTTTATTCAAAAAAAGGCAAATAAAAATTTGATACAGAAAAGTATTATTTTCCACTTTTTATTTTGTTTCTTTTTTAAAAAAGAAAAAATGATACCAAGCTTCAGGATAAACAATTTAATGTAAATAAATTTCTCAGTCATACTTATTTGCCAAATATATTATTTGGCCCATATTTTCATACAAAATATTAGTACCACTCTAATCTTTCTCTTATCAATTTTATCTTTATAAAACTATAATTATTTAATTTTTAAAAATTCATAATACAGATAAAATTAAATATACAGCATAAATATTTAATAATTTTAAGTATCAATAATTAACTATGAAAATTTTAAAATGCCTAAATTTTTAAATAAAAGTCTAGAACCAAAATATATACTAAATTATTTTATTTAGTTACTTTTCAGTAAATTTTTTAAAACTAAAATTTAATATTTACATTTTTTATGAGAGAAATAAAAAGGAGAGAATAATATACTCTTTTGTACTTTACTCATTGGGAGATTGCATGCTCAAAAGAAGTGCCGAAAACGTTCCTATGAGTTGCCGCAATGCATAAAAGGCCAGTAAATCCCAGCACTTTTAGTCGACGGGCATTTCGAAACAGTCGCTGACAACGCCCCCAACAACTGCTAGCCAAACCAGAAGATTCCTTTCTCCAAGCACCAAACGTGTTGTGTGGGTTCCAATAACACCATTTGATGTCATGTCTGAATTAATCAGCAGCTTTGGAGCACTCTGTTTGTTTTAACAGTTTAATATAATTAATATCTGTCACTAAATAAATGATATCACATAATTTATTGTAACTTGCAGAATTGATATATTTTATGTGTTTATAAATTATATTTAATTATTACTGTAAATATATAAAATAACTATTAATCGGATATATTAGTTTATTATATTAATAAATTAAATATAAAATATTAATTTATTATATAATATGATAACTCTAAATCTACTTGGACTCCATATCCGATAGATCTGGTTCTCCTTCGTCCTCTGTTATATGGATCTGATTTCTTTTTGGACTCTCTGTTGGGTCTGTCAAATGGGCCTCTCCATGTTTTCTTTGAGGAAATGACGTGCAAATCAAGGGAAAAGGGGTCAGAGATCCACCGGGGATGCCCCGGCGGAGACCCTCCAACGCTCAAGTCAGGTTTCCTGAATAAGAGTCGTGTCCTTAGACAAGAGTTGCAGAGAAAGTAAAATGGAGTCCAGGCCGGAGAAGAAAAAGAAGAAGGTACCCCCTTGCAAGAAAAGACCCCCCGGTATATAGTGCTTCATGTCCTTGTCACTCAAGCCCGTACGTACGGGCGTGTCAGGCACCTGCTTCATGCGTAACGGCCATTTAATGCTCTTCAGAGCGCATGCGGGTAGGGGTAGTGAGTGATTGGGCCTACTTCCTTATGGGGCTTGTGCTCATATCTGATCCGGATCATCCTCGGTTGCCGGCCCAGGCTCGTGAAGTCGAGCCGCCTCTCGAGTGTATGATCTGATGGGTTTTGGACCTGTGGCCTTCTTTT
Organism: Manihot esculenta; assembly: GCF_001659605.2. Lineage (NCBI taxonomy): Eukaryota > Viridiplantae > Streptophyta > Magnoliopsida > Malpighiales > Euphorbiaceae > Manihot > Manihot esculenta. Next base: position 12,375,055 of record NC_035162.2, on the reverse strand, counting down.
GGACCCGACCTTATTTCTGGGGCTATGAAAGATCTGGAGGTTATCATAATATATATAATAATTAAAATCTTAAAGTATAATTATTTTTTATGTACATGTATATACTTTAAAATTTTATAGTATCATTTATTAATAGAATTTATTTTTTTTCTACAAAAAATACAAACCAAATAAGTATTTAAAGTAAAAAAATTAGAAAGTTAACCTCCATTCTCTCTCACTCTAAATAAAATATCCTTTCTTCTAGTTAGTTTAAGGAGAGGGGAGATCTTGCCATTTCAATAGTCATCCCTCTCCTTCTCCCACACATTTTTAGTTGTTTTATTCTTTAGCTTCCTTTTTTTTTGTCATGTGTTTTTAGTCTCAGCTTGGAGCTTTCTACTTCTTTTTGTAAAATTTCAGCGTAGAATCAACAGGGTAGCTTGCATGTGCATTTGTAGCTTCCTTGATAACCTGCTTTTGGGAAGCTCCATTAGTAGGAAGTTAAAAAAGTGTTCCTATTGGATATTTGTGTATCCCATTGTTTTTCAATTTTATCCAACGTCAGTTCGAGTCCAAGCTTTTCCCAACAGTCGTTGTTTCTCTCTTTCATTTCATTTGACTTTAGTCACTTATATTCATAAAAGATGATTTGACGGCCATGATAGATTGCTCGAAGCGATTGACTATATATCCAAATTATCCGATCATTTGTATTCATATTTAAATTTAAATTTAATCTTAATTTAGCTTTAATTTTATAGGAATTGAGTTTTTAATTAAATCAAATTAAGTATTATAATTGCATTTTAATAAATTATTTTTTAATGTGAATAATCTTGTTATACATATTTAATGATCTTTTTCCGGTAATTTCCTTAACCATAAACAATAACTTTCGATTTATAATATATGAAATAGAATTTAAAATTTTGTATAAATCTATTATAGATTTTCATACTTTTCTCCTTGAGAGTTTTTTATAACAGTAAATAATTAAATTTTAAAAAATATAATTATATTGCTGTGAATTTTGCTACATCCTTTTGGTCGTTTAAGTTGAATTATTTTTATTTTATTTATTTTTATAAATAAACATGAAATAATAGTTTTAACATAAATTTGTCCTGATTTGAAAAAAAAAAACATAAATTTGTCTTATTTAGGTTTTCACCATAATTTTCATATATGAATAAGATAGTATTTTAATCACACTGCTTATAATTTTAAAATTTAAGCTATCTTCTTAATAAATTATAATTAAAAAGAATACTGCTAGTTTAAATTTTCTTATTCACACACAATATAATTATAATATTATAGTTTAAGTAAAATCACTTAGATTAATTTTAGATAAATTTACGTCTAAATAATTACTCTTTTTCTTTTATAATTTTTATTCTTTTTTTTAATTATTTAGAATTATTATTTATTTTTATTTTTTATATTATATTAATATATAAATTAAATATTATTATTTTATTTTATTTTAAAAATTCATTTTATATTTAATAAAATTTAATATTTTTAAAATAAATATAATTAAAAAGTTAATAAAAAAATTGTTTTTTTAATAGGACGAAGAAACAAAGTGGACGGAGGAGTATAATAGTTTGAACAATTTGCAGGACAGAGTAAAAACGTAAAACTGTAAAGAAAACAGACACTCTCTTGCTCTCCCGCAAAGCCAAACCAAAGCATCCTACAATCTCCCACCTTGACAGCTCGCACAATCCGGATCCATCTGTTTGTAACCCTTCTATTTTCTACATTCTTAGGTAAAGTTATCCGAGTCTTTAAGCGATTTAATTCGATTTTATTGCTATCGATTTTGATTTCTTTTTCATTATTTTTGGTTATCTTCTTTGTTTGTTTGGTTGTTTTTCTTAAGAGTTTTGTGGCGTCTCTTCCGATTGAAACTGCTTTTGCTCGATCGGAGATTTGATTTGTTGAGAAATCGTTTTAGGTCTGTCGCCTTAGTGTTGCCTCTCGCCTTGATAACACTGATTGCAAGTTAGATCAAGACTTTGCTCTTGGCTTCTAATAAGAAAGGTTCTCTTTCTGCTATTCTATCTCTCTTTACTTCTTTGTCTTTGGTGGAATAAAATTTACCAATCTGAGTAAGCTTCTGTTTTTCCAATTTCATTTTTGGGGCAGTATTGCAGTTTTGACTGTTATGAGTTATTTGAGCTGCAATTTATGCTAGCATAATAGCTGTACGGATTTGCAGACTGAAGAAACTTTTTATTGGAGGATAATTTCAGTTGCCCTTCTTTTCTCAAGATGTAATATGCGTTCTTATAGTTCCTTTTTTTTTTTTCCTTCTATTTTGTTTGGGGAAAATAGGAGATATTAAGGTGGGCAATTATGCTAGTTGCTAGACTTTCAAGAGTTGGCATTCAGACTGTTAAACAGGGTGCAAGAGGTATGTGCTCATTTCTTATCTGGGTTTAGTATTTGGAATCTGTACCTGCTATCATTTTATTCTCTGTATTGCGACATTGATTCACTCTGTGCACGCATGTGTACATCCTGTGCAGAACAGAATTTATGAGAACACCTTATAGTCAATGTCGACAATCTTGGGTAGGTTCTCTTCTGGATGCAATGAAGGCATCTGCTTTTTTTTTTTTTTCCTTTTTCTTTTTAAATCTGAACTGTGGTGTCAGTAATCAGTGTCGTCTGCTAAATTCTTTTCCGTTGGTGATATAATTTGCATGTTTGAATTCTCATCCAAGTAATTTAGGAATTTTACTAAACATTCATTAATATTGTTAAACTCTATTACTCCTCATGGATGCTTTGGTACATGATTGATTGTGGAGTTTGAAATGGAAGAAGAACCTTTATTGCCTGGCAGTTACATTCCTTTGTATAAGGAAGTGTACAAGCAATTGTTTTTATGATAGATTTGGTCTTGGTTTCAAATGCTGTTTGAGCTGAAGGAGGTTGCTGCAATCATTTTCTTGTGTATTTTAGAATTTGGCCTAGATAGATTCCAAATAGAATGTATTCATGAGAAAAGGACTGTTTCCTGCAATTTTCTTCATAAAGGGACAGGTCAGTTTAGATTATTCATTTTGCGGTGATACTTGGCATTTTAAATTCTATAGAAGGATTTAGTCAGAATTTATGAACCACTTGAAATTGTAGTGGAGAACGTTCACCAAGTTGAGAAAATACTTAAGAGTTTGCAAGCATTTCAAAAGTTAAACTAGAGAAATCTGAATTAATTTGGAAGTGAAAGAATGTGGTATTTGGAAAAGAAGTATGAATTTCTCATTATTCTGGATGATGCAGATATATTGTAAATTTTAATCCTATGCCTACTTGATCAAATTTTAACCTTGCTTCATTTCGCCACCTGAGTCAAGATGCATGTGATTAAATTGTGAATCATTTAAATGCTGAGAACAATGATCAACTTATTCTAATCACACATGATAAACCTGCTTACAAGTTATATATAGATGGGACCATAAGGGACCTTTTTTAGTCTTAAACTAATTTCTATTTATCTCATTATTCTTATTTTTAGATATCCATTGATTAATTAACTTTTAAAACAGTTTGAATTACATCCTGAGCGGAAAGCGTTCCAAGGTACCTTATTTCAGAAGCATTATCTGTTTTCTACCACAACTTCTGGCAGTGATGTAGGGGTTGGAAGCGAAGGAAATGACATGTAAGCTCTTTTGAATTTACAATTTCAGAAAGTGAAGCATTATGAAAAATATTTATATTTTTCTCTCTTTGGGATCTAAGTTAAAAAATAAACCCTCTCAAAACTGCATAATAAAGTCAAATTAGATTCTGAGGAAGTCTAGAATCTCGCAAACAATAATTTCATAGGCTAATTTTCTTTGAAATAGGATAGGTATTAAATCTCCAGAATTTTGCAGTCATGAAGAATGCATAATTTCATACTTATACTACCTTGTTTGGAAGGAAGGTTCAGACTGACGTCCTCTGAAATAACATAAACTTTGACATAATTAAGTGTTTTCTTGAGTAGCAGTAATTTTGGGAGTTTCTCCTGGACTTACCAATCCTCTCCCATTGAGACAGTATACTGAATGTTGCTTGTTTGTTTGGCCAATTGCATCTCTCCAAACTTGAATAAGATCAATCATCCACCAAGGACCTTCTATGCTCACCAGATAAACTGTACAAACAGTTCTGCATCATCTTCTTTTGTGGATGCTTAGTTTGCTTATCAATAACTGATCACTATCCTTGTCTTAAATAATTGGATTCCTAATATTTATAGGATGAAATTTTTTATTGAAATTTGATATGGTAAGCACTGAAGGGATGTGATGCTCATGGTGACACTCATATTATATGAAATTCATAAAATCATCTGCACCTGTCTTCAATTGGATTCTAGAATTCATCATCATCCTTGGTTAAACATGCCATGGCATTTGTCCAATCGTACTTTTTGGTTCTGAACGTCTTTGACAATGTTTTCAGGATATCTGTAACATTTGTGGATAAGGATGGAGAGGAAAAGCACATTAAAGTTCCAGTTGGAATGTCTATGTTGGAAGCTGCTCATGAAAATGATATAGAACTTGAAGGTAATATTGATGCAGTTTTAATTTTGTGTTTTCATCTCTTGAGTCTATTATAATGTTTTATCCTTAATCGTGTCTTATTTTGATAGTAATCCAGTTTTAAAAATTTGGCCCATCATTTGTCTTTTGTTCCCATAAACATGCATCATAACAATATACTCACAGCATATTCCACTTACCTTCCTTTTCCAACAGTGATAGTTTCCCCTTGGTTCTTCTTGTCTTCTTAATATTATAGCTGAAAATAGATGGGTGAAATTACTAGCAAACCGTTACTTCTGTAGTTTAATTGTATAATATTAATGCCATCTCAGGAGGATGCGAAGGCTCACTTGCTTGTTCAACATGTCATGTGATTGTCATGTTATGTAAGTTCATTCTTATATAGGAGCTCCATAACAGTGTGAAGTTAGGCTCTAAAGTTTGAATTTTATGTTAGGATGTGGAACATTACAACAAATTAGAAGACCCAACTGATGAGGAGAATGGCATGTTGGATTTGGCCTTTGGCCTCACAGAAACGTGAGTTTCTTCGACATAAATGTACAAAAATAACTTGATTGCTTGTTTAACCTGGATCAATTTTTGTCCTGTGGATTTTGCAGTTCTAGATTGGGTTGTCAGGTGATTGCAAGGCCTGAACTTGATGGAATTCATTTGGTTATTCCTGCTGCCACGAGAAATTTTGCCGTTGATGGGTTTGTTCCAAAACCTCACTAGCCATGGAGCAACACTGGAACGTGTACGCCGAGTGTAAAGGATGCAATCATATCTCAGTTTTGAAGCTCACATATTGTACTTAACCAACGAGCATCTCCAGTCCTAACCTAATTTATTGATTTTGTCATTGATTATTGCATGCCCGGTGGTTCCAATTTGTGGTCATGGGGTAGCTTAAACTGGATGGAGTGCTGGTTCCCCCCGGTTCTGATTTTAGATAGATTTCAGTTTGGTTCGAGTCTAAATTGAGGCAATCCAACTGGTGAAATCATTTTCCACTTTTTAATTCACATTTTGAGTACGGTTCAGTTCAGGACTAGGGGCCCGAAAACCAGCCCCATAAGCGGTTCAAGACGGATTGCGGAGCTGAATAGTGAACCGTTTTCGAGATTCTAATATTGGCTTTGACTGGATCAGTTGCAAACCAATGCCAGATTCAAACTGGACTTCTGGACTTTGGCTGCGTCTGATTTTACAGAGTGATGTTACAGAGTAGCATGTACAACGGTCGTGTGTTAATCATTGATTGTGGTGGGATTTATATGAGACTCACTATGGTTAATGGTATAATATAATAGTTGCATATACAATAGTTGTATTATAAAATTTCTCTTACACTTTACCTATTATTTCCTTTCATGCATATTGTGTAGGACTGGAATATAAATTACAGTGAATCCAATCAAAACCGAAAGGTTAACAATCGGGGCAGACAAAAATTTGTGGATGCTACTTTCTTAGTCAACTTTTTTATCTTGCAATTCCATAATATTTGCATGCTGCACCTAATTCAGTATTCCTACAGATCACCTAATGAAAATCTCGGGGTAGCTGCTGCACAATTCTTTCAATAGAAAACATGCGCAAAGTTCCTCATGCCATTTCTGCTGACTGAGAGCTGTCCATGTGCAAACTGTTCATCATTGCATTGCATCGCGTCATCCTCCTCTTCAAAACCGTGATTCGACCGGTTGGTTGTTTGCAACCTTACCATATATATTTTACGATTAGATTTAAATAAAAAATCAATTAAATTAAAATATTAAATAATAATAAATTTATTTTTAAATTTTTTTATTTCATTAATGTTTTTAATTTTTACTAATTAAATTTAACTTCTACTTAAAAATATAAATTTATTATTTTAATAATTATCTAATATTTGAATATATTATTTTAATAATATTAATTTTAAAATTAATTTACTTGTATTTTCATTGATTTATATACTTCTTTTTAGATTTTTTACAAACCCCGAAATTAATTTAAATAATAAAATTATCATTTTATTTATCTCTTTATTTAAAAAATTTAATATCACTATATATATATATTATAAGATTTTTTAACTAATTATAAAATTAATTTAATAATAAAATTATCATCTATTAATGGAATTCATTTTTTTTCTAAAAAAAATGCAAATAAAACAATGATTGAGAGTAGAAAAATTAGAAAGTTAACCTCTATTCTCTCTCACTCTAAATAAAATATCCTTTCTTCCAGTTAGTTTGGGGAGAGAGGAAATCTTGCCATTTCAATAATAATCCCTCTCCTTCTCGCACACATCTTTAGTTGTTTTATTCGTTAGCTTCCCTTTTTTTGTTACGTGTTTTTAGTCTCTGAGCTTGAGCTTTTTCTACTTTTTTGTAAGATTTCAGTGTAGAATCAACAGGGTAGCTTGCTTGTGAATTTGTAGCTTCCTTGATGACCTGATTTTGAGCTTTAGGAAGCTCCATTAGTTGGCAGTTAAAGGAGAATACTATTCGGTATGTGTGTATCCCATCCTTTTTCGATTTTATCTGGCACTATCTCCCGTCGGAGCTTTTTCCCAATAGTTGTTGCTTCCCTGCTCCCATTCATTGGACTTTAATTGTTTATATTCATAAAAGACTCTTTGGCGGCCATGACAGGTTGCTTGAAGCGATTAGCTATAAATTCAGATTTATTCAGTCATTTCTATTTATATTTATATTTAGATTTGAATTTAACTTAATGTGTAGCTTTAACTTTATAGGGATTGAATCTTATGTTTTTTTCTTTTTTTTTAATCAAATTAAATATTATAATAACTTTTCAAAAAATTATTTCCGCCATGCATAGTTTTATTATGATGAAACTTGTGTCTTATCAACAACAATTTCCTTAGCTGCAAACTATCGATTTCAGTTTATAATATGTAAGACTCAAAAATTTTGTATAATGTTATGACACTCCTCCTTAATAAATTTCTACAACAATAACAAATTATTAATTAGATATCTTATAAATTACTTTTTCATAGATATCAAAGACATCTAATATTTTTATTGATATTATAGTTAAATTGTTTATTCGAGAAATATTGTCTGTGGATTGAGAGTCATATTCTTTTAATTAAGAATTTTGTTATAACTTTTATGCTGCAGCATGTAATGTGATTTTATTTATTGGCGAAAAAGAAAAATTATGCCAAAAAAGAAATTTTATAATCAGTTGTTTTTTGCCATTTGCCAATTTTCTTGCATTGAATAAAAAAAAAAAAAATCTCACTTCCTATGGTTATTTTACCGTACAAAGCGTGATTAATTAGGCATAAAAAAATTTTCTGGAGTCAACATGCGATCAATTCGATTTAAAATGAAGCTGAACTGAATAAATTGAAAATTAAAATTTTAATATTGATAAAAATTGAATTGAATCGATTTTGATCAGAAATTAAATTAAACTTAATTAATCTGATTTGATTAGATTTAGTTCAATTTGATCTGTTTTATTTTTAATAATTTTTTTTATTTTTTATATTTTATTTTTAATATTTTAAAATTTAATTAAAATATTTTAATTTTAATATAATTTAATTTTTTAATATTATTGAAAATAACATATTATTATAAATAATTGATTCAATTCGATTTTTTTAATTTTTTTTGATTTTCAATTCGATTTTTTAATTTTTTTTATTAAAATTAAATCGAACTGAAATAATCAAAATTTTTAAAATTAAAAATCAAACTGAATTGAATTGAATAAAAAATTAAATTAAAATTTAAAATTAATTTAAATAAATTTTTCTATTTAAACTGAATATTCATCGTCTTATCAAAATGGTAGGTAAATTTAATATAAATAAAATTACTTTTCAAGGATAAAAAGGTCATTTAATAAATTTGGATTCCTGTAGTGTGGGCGTGACAAATTTAACTAGTGAAACAATCTTTACTTTTGATAATTAAATTTTAAAAAATAAAAATTATATTGCTGTGAATTTTGCTACATCCTTTTGGTCATTTAAGTTAAATTACTTTTATTTTATTTATTTTCATATATAAACATGAAATAATAATTTTAACATAAATTTGTCCTGATTTTCTGAAAAAAAAAACGTAAATTTGTCTTATTTAGATTTTAATTATAATTTTCATACATAAATAAGATTGTATTTTAATCATACTGCATAGATTTTTAAAATTTAAGCTATCTACTTAATAAATTATAATTAAAAAGAATACTGCTAGTTTAGATTTTAAAATACACACACAATATAATTATATTTTTATAATTTAAGTAAAATCACTTAGATTAATTAAAGACAAAGTTAAAAGTTGCAGATTTTTCTTTTGAAACTAAAATTTACGTGTAAATAATTACTAATATTTTCAGCAATTTTCAGGGGAGGGCAAAAACGTAAAACTGTCCAAAAAAAATTATTTAAACAGCAGGAGGGAAAAAATAAATGAGAAAAGAAGAAAGGAAATTAAAATTAGGAGGCTGAGTTTGCCCTAAAAACTGACTCTCTCTTGCTCTACCCCAAAGCCAAACCAAAGCATCTTATAATACACCCCCTTGACAGCTCGCACAATCTGAAGCCATCTGTTTGAAACCCTTCTATTTTCTACATTCTTAGGTAAAGTTATCTGAGTCCTTAAGCGATTTAATTCGATTTTATTGCTATCGATTGTGATTTCTTTTTCATTTTTCTTGGTTATCTTCTTTGTATGTTTGGTTGTTTTTCTTAAGAGATTTGTGGCGTCTCTCCCGATTGAAACTGCTTTTGCTCGATCCGAGATTTGATTTGTTGAGAAATCGTTTTAGGTCTCTGTGTATATATATATATATATATATATATATATATATTTTCCGGTTTTAGATTTTTTTAATGTGGGATTTAGCTACGTTGTTGTGATTAATCGATGCGAATTAGATTTGGCTTTTGGTTTGGAGTTTCTACGGATTTGGTTTGTGCTTAGAGTTTTATGATTAGTGGGTTTTGTTTGAAGCTAAAGCCATCATCTGTTTAGCGTAGATTTGTTGAAAGTTAATAATCTATTTGATGTAAATTGTCTTGCGGTCTTACCCATTCACTGTATGGGAGATTGTATAGGTACATACTATGTACACCCATTCGCTAGATGGGGGATTTTTATCTGAATCATCGGTTCATGGCTTGCTTATGTTATTGGGTATAAATGTGAATTTTCTTGCTGTAGGATCATCACAATCATCTGCTTAATAGTTACTTTATCTTTTATCTTTAAGATCTCTGATCTAAAAGTACATGCATAGTACTTCTGTATTTTTATTGGTTTGCTAATGTTCGTTTACATGTTAGTGCTTCTTTAAAAAACAAAACCAAAAAAACTAATGCTTTGTTTAATTAGCTCTGTCTCCCTCTCCCCTATTCCTCTCTCCCTCTTGTTATTATTATTTTGCTAACAAAAAGCAATTATTCCTGATAGTCAAGTCTGCTCTTACTCTTTATCCTATCCTAATGTTCTCTGTGATATTTTGACGTGGTTGGATGGTTGCATCGTTGCGCTGGATTTTTTTCTCAGTTTATTTAAATCATTACTCCACATTTACTATCAGGAAGTTGGCAGTTTTGTCTGCTTTATCTGCAGTTCGTTAAAAGTGGAGCTCGTTAAGTTTGAAGCTTCTTTTATGTCTGAACGGGCCTCTCTCTTCTTGTCATCAATTGGATTACTTGGAGAGTACTGTCCTACGTCTAGAAAAAAGATCAGACTTTCTTCATCTAAGGTTGGCTGCATGCATCTTGGGATATTTGAGGGCCATAGCACAGACTATATAGGTTGCCAGTTTATGTGGCCTTTCCCTTCTGCAAGGAACCTGTCTGCCAAGGGAGAATTTTCTATTATCAGAGAGCACACTGCTGCTGCTGTTTGTCACTTTTGATTAACGTGATATCTGTCCTCCATCAGTAAAGACAAGATGGATTTACAAAATATTGGTGCTTCCAACAGTGATGATGCCTTTTACAGGTATAAGATGCCAAAAATGATAACCAAGATTGAAGGTAGGGGTAATGGCATAAAAACTAACGTGGTTAACATGGTTGATATTGCTAAGGCCTTGGCTAGACCTGCTTCCTACACAACAAAGTACTTTGGTAATGAGCTTGGAGCCCAATCCAAGTTTGACGAAAAGACTGGAACTTCACTTGTGAATGGAGCCCATGACACGCCAAAACTTGCTGGGCTGCTTGAGAACTTCATTAAGAAGTATGTTCAGTGCTACGGCTGTGGGAACCCTGAAACTGAAATAGTTATCACTAAGACACAAATGATCACCCTGAAGTGTGCTGCCTGCGGATTTGTTTCTGATGTTGATATGAGGGATAAGATTACAACATTTATTCTCAAGAACCCACCTGTGCCAAAAAAGGGATCCAAAGACAAGAAGGCAATGAGGAGGGCTGAGAAGGAACGGCTCAAGGAGGGTGAGGCTGCTGATGAGGAGCTGAAGAAGCACAAAAAGGAGACAGCAAAGAAGAAAGGAGGTTCTTCTGGTAGCTCTAAGGATGGTGCTAAAGGTATATCATCCAAGAAGAAAGGCAATGGCTCAGATGAGGATCACTCTCCATCTCACAGCCAGGCTGATGAAAATGACCTAGTGATTGCTGATGATGATGATGATGTCCAGTGGCAAACAGATACTTCTTTGGAGGCAGCTAAACAACGCATCCAGGAGCAGTTGAGTGCCGCAACTGCAGATATGGTAATGCTATCAACAAATGAAGAAAAGGCTAACTCAGCAAAGTCTCCAGAACGTGATGTTAAAGCTCATCAGAATGGCTCTAAGAGCAATGACACCCTAGAAGGCCTTGTTAATGAAATAAAGGGGTATCTGAAAAAGGGTGGTCCTGCAAGCCAGCTGAAATCCTTCTTGAGCTCACTCTCTGGGACACCTCAAGAAGTCATTAATGCTCTGTTTGCTGCCCTCTTTGAAGGCCTTGAAAAAGGTTTTGTCAAGGAGGTGACTAAAAAGAAGAACTACCTGGCAGCAGCAACTCAAGAGGAGGGATCACAGATGCTTTTGTTGCACACGGTTGAGTCTTTCTGTTGTAAGGCAGGCCCTGAGGTAGTTAAAGAGGTACCATTGGCTGTTAAAGTGCTGTATGACAATGATGTGCTGGAAGAGGAGTTTATCCTTGAGTGGTACCAGAAGGGTGTGAGTGGTGGTAACAAAAGCTCACCTGTCTGGAAGAATGTCAAGCCTTTTATTGAATGGCTTCAGAATGCCGAGTCTGAATCAGAAGAGGAGTGACTGCTTGAGGGTTGTTTACTAGGTGTGCTTACAGTCGGTCAGCGTCAGTACCTTCGTAGAATAAAGTTGGTCATAGTGTTGGTCTCTTTCCGCACTTTTTTTTTTTGTTTGTCTGAGGTCCATACTTGATTAAGGGAGAGTAATACTGGGCGTGTTCGGGGTTTTGTGTCGCTTAATGATTTCTTGTTGGATTTCTTGGGTTGGGTATGTCTATCTTTCTTACGTTGTGAGCTTGTCATGTTTTGTCTGGTTTTGCATTTACTAGTTAATTGCCAGTTTGTGTTGGAATTGTTCTTTTGGTGATTAATTGCACTTCTTTACATTTATGATTAGTGTTTCTAATTGTTCGTTGGGTTGCGCTTTTGAGGATGGCAGAACAAGATTACCTCCAATGTGGCTCCTCCTGTTTGATTTATTTTGTTCAATTTTCAGGTGTTTTCCGAGGATTGGTGGATGACAGTCTTGGGGGTAGGATTGAGTCGTCGGTCGCTGATTAAACTGTGAAACCTGTCTGGATGTGAAAAAATTAGGTGAGAGAAAAATAATTTCTAGATATGGCCACTTGATAATTTTTGCGAAGAATAGAAGGGAAAGTAGAAAATTCTGATCAGAAAAAGAATGTTAAGGTATGTTGTCTTTTAGCAATAAAGATACGAAATCTCTTATTTTTTAAATGTATATAACAAAATTATAATTAATCTCTTCCTTTTTATTTTCTTTTTTTTTTAAATTAAAAAATAATTCAATTTTCATTTTATTTTCAATTAACAAATGCCAACTAAATTATAAAATAAAAAATATATGAATATTTCTTCCCTTGTTTATCTTCCCTCTAAAAGTTCTCTTAGCATAGTGAAAGTCGCCTTCACATTAATTAGAGGGTCGTCGTTGGCTAAGGATTTCATTGAGGGCAAAGACTATAAAGGACGTTATCTTGCTTAGCTTTATCTATCTCTAGCATTCTTATCGGAATCTTAGATTTGTGGCATTCAAGAGCCCTGACGAGGAGGAAGGGATGATGGTAAAATCTGCAATGCCGAGGAGAAAAGGAATATAGGGTACTAACCAACTTAGAAAGAAAATGCTAGAGTTGATTGAAGCGGCCAAGAGAAGAGGGAAAATTATTTTTTTTTTTAAATTAAAAGGTTAATTTTTATTTAAAATCACTTAATTTTAATATATTTTTAATTTGATCACTTAACTTTAATTTTTTTATTCAAGCTCCTCAAACTTTAATTTACTTTCAAAACTCTTTTTTTATCTATTACTCTAGGTTTTAAAGTTAATATAAATAAAAAATATTATTTTTCTCTTTTTCTTATTATTCATTTTTTTCTCTCTTTTCTTTTTCATTTTTCTTCTTTTTTTATGTACTTACTTACACAACTTATTAATAATATATTATTTAATTTTCATAATATTTTTATGTTTTATTTTTAAATCACACTAAAAAATTTCTTAATAATAAAAATATTAATTAGATACAATTTTATTTTAAATATTAATAAATATATTATAGATATTAATTTAGATAAATTATAAATGAAATTTAAGTATTTAAGCAATTGTATTGTGCATATTATTTATTAATTTATTTGGAATATATAATATTTGTATATTTAAAATAACAATATAAAATTTTATTAAAAACAAATTATTTAGTAATTGTCATTTCATTTTAAAGGTTAATGAATAAGTTTTTTAAATAGTTATTTACATAATTTTATATGTTTATAATAAAAATTAATTTTAAATAACTATTATTTTATTTTATGAAATAAGATTTTAATATTTAAAATTTAAAAGTAATTTAAAATAATAAATTATAAAAAATAGAATAAAATAGAACTATATATTATATATATTCCTCTAACTTTATTAAAAAAAATTAAATAACTAATTATTATTAGAAATGTGATGTTACTTTTTTTTTTTTGTTAATTAATGTATAAGGAGTATAGGTTCAAGAAAAAAGAAAAAAAATATATTTGTTATTCTTTTGTTATGGTACGGGTTGTAATAATTTTAGGTAACTTTAGATTTTTCTTTTTTTTTTATATATAATAAAATGAAATTATATATTTTTTGGAAGGAGAAGAAAAGGATAAGAATTTTTTTTTAGTAAACAGAATAAAAATATAAAATAAATAATAGAAGAGAGAGTTTTTTATTTTAATTCATGTTAATTTGAAAATTTACAATTATAGGTAAAAAGGAGTTTAATGAAAATTTAATAGAAGTTTGAGGAATTTTAAGAAAGAAATTAAAATTGAGTGATTGAAATTAAAATATACTAAAATTTAAGTGATTTTAAGTGAAAATTACTCAAATAAAATGAAAATGAAAGAAAATGTAATGGTAAGAGCTCCTAAGTGTAAAGGATAAAATTTGATTATGTTAATTGTGAGATTAGAGAAATTTTGTATTTATATGAGCAGGAGATTTCTAGCCATTATGCATAGAGATTGAATGTAAAGTTGGTATAAATACGCTAATTTGCTTAATATCACTTTTAATTTAATTTTTATCAGTTATTTTTTTATCAAGTAAATTTCATATTAAAAATAATAAATATAAAGGTAAATTAAGCATTTTCACGAATTGATTTTTAAACTTATTAAAAAGACAGAGATAATGGTAATAAGCCTGTGCATTGACTGTTGAGAAAATGTCGAATTTGTATCAAATCAAATTTTAAACAACAAATGAATAATTCAGTTCGTTTACAAGGGTTACAGGTAGAAATCTCAACATGAAAATTACTTATCTCGCAAAACATGCAAATCAGTACGTTATGGATAATTTAAATTTAAATAAATTTATAAAATTTTATATTATTTTTTTAAATGAAGATTGATGAGTAAGAATTTTAAATTTTTAATTTACTCGGATATATTTTTTTTTAAGTTTTTATTGTATGAAATTTTATATTATTTATTTTTTATAATTTTAATTTTATATTATTTAATTCGTATAAATTTAAATATTTATATTACTTAATTTTTTAATTAAGTTTAAAATATAAAGTGATTTCAAAGTAGTTAATTTTGATATGGGAATCTAATAATAATTCATCACAAATTAAATTATCTAAAAATCAAATAATAAAAAAAATTTGATAATATAATTTAAATTGAATAATGCTGCAAATTCGCTCCCACTGTGTTTCTATTATTCTTTGGAGGGCTTTAAGCAACTAAGCAACTGCTTGCATCGTTGACTCGTGAAGTAAACCATTATCATCATCATCCATCATTTCTCGATGGCTGTTTCTTTCTCTAGCCACTCTCTCTTAACACCTCCACGCCTCTCTGCTTCATTCTCTTTTAAAACCCTAGAAACCAGAACACTGTTAACCCCCCAATCTCTTCGTTACAGGCCTCATCTTCGCAATCCTATCATTGGATTGCCCCTCTCAGGTTCGTCTCCAGTCGGCAACTACTGCTTCAAATCGCCCTCCTTCAAGGCTTACCTTGCCGCCGAAGATTCTGCACCTACTGTATGCAATCCATTGTCACAACTCATTCATTTATGCTTGTTCAATGCAGTTCCTTTTAGACTTATTATCGCGATAAACTTGGTGGGAATTATTTATGTATTTATTTAAATCTATGCCAATGGTTAAGTCTAATATCTTCAATGAGTTGATTTTTTTTTGTGGGTTAAATTCTACTATTTTCTGGAATTTGATACCTTAGTTTGTGATGCAGAACAATATTTGAAATGATACTAATTGATGGTGTTGTAGATATACAAATGATATATGCTATTCACGAAAACAAATGAGAAATGACAAAACGCTCACCAAGTCTCATGCCCTTTTACAGCTACGATTTGCATACTTGGTGTGTGCCACAGGCATAAACTATGATTTTTGCTAAGGGGGAGACTGGTGATGTTTTAGTATAGTCGGTTCAGAAAGCGTCTGGCATATGAAAATTTTCTGAAAGTAAACATCAACAATTGGCTGTCACATAAAGGTTTCCAGATTCTAGATTGTCTCCTAGAGGAATTTTGTCTCCTGGTGTAGTTTTCAGCACAGCTAGCACGCTCTCTGAGTGCACATTCTAGCTGGCTTCTAGATCTCTCTCTCTTCCCCTCTTTAAGCTTGGTCACAAATCTGTCTGTAGTCAAACTCAGTATGAACAAAACCATGGATGCCTTCTATTTGTTTATTTATTTTCACATTTTGGTTGATATATCAACCATTGGTGAATTCTTAGTTTTCTATTGGTCGTTCTGACTTTATGCCTGCATTAGATGTCTTAGTTTGGAAGGCTGTTGCTATGAGGTTTCATGTGCTTGTGCCTTGCGGACCCATAGTTGTGCTGTTGCTGTTCTAGATGTTGAAGTCATCCTTTTTCAAACATTTGTTTATTTATATTGTTTCAAACAGAGTCATCTAGAATGCAGTATGGGTAGGTTCTGAGGATGGGTATCAGAGCTTGGCACATAATCATAGTTCCTAGATGGTGAAGTGGGGTTGGTTTAGTTGGATGGCAGTGTGAATGTGCATGTCCTACACTGGACCCTCTACAGACATAAATTTGAAACCAATAAATGACAACTATCCTATGATATTAGGCTGATTGTTTGAGTATAATTTGGTGTTGGACCCCATATTTGTATCTTCTAACTTTTTTAAAATGCTAATGAATGAAATTTAGAATCATCATTTTTGAGATCCAGTCAGCTATTCTGCATCCTTGAGATCTTGGTAATTTTGATGTTAAACTGATAATCAAATGAAATAACATCCATTCACTTTGCTACCTTGTTCTCATCTGCAACCTTTTCGAAGTAGGTTACAATATAAGATCATGAAATCCAACTTCCCTGATGTTATATTTGTAATTATTTTGCACCTTCTATTTTCCCCTTAAAGTGATTGGTGCAATTCAAAATGATTAAAACAATATATTGTTCTCATATTTGTTCTTAATTTAGACAAATGACAAAGAGGAGAATCATCAGAATGATGTGAAAGCATCAGAAAGAGAAGCAGATGGTGTGCTCAGTTTGAAGAACCTTATTAGTACTTATAAAGCAGCTATTCTTCATGGAGATGAGGGGACCGTACTGGACATTGAGGCTAGGATAAAGATTATAGAAAATGAGAATTCTGAATTACTCCAGAAAGTTTCAGCTTTATCAGCAGAAATAACCTCTGGCAAGGAGAAATATATTCGCTTGCAAGCAGATTTTGATAATTTTAGAAAAAGGTCAGAGAAGGAAAAGCTTACGATTAGGAGTGATGCCCAGGGAGAAGTAATTGAGAGCCTTTTGCCCATGGTTGACAGCTTTGAAATAGCCAAACAACAAATAAAACCAGAAACAGAAAAGGAAAAGAATATTGATACTAGTTACCAAGGTATATACAAGCAGTTTGTGGAGATTATGAGGAGCTTGCAGGTAGCTGCTGTAGCAACAGTTGGAAAGCCTTTTGATCCCTCGGTAAAACACTGAGACCTGTTAGAGTGTAAAGATTACTTGATTTGGCTTATTGTTGGATTTGTTCACACCAATGAAAGTACATAGAACTATGCTTGAAAGGTTTATTCTTATGCATGCTCTTCTTTTCTATAACCCCTAAGATTGTGATGCAATAATACACCAAATGCTCAGAATAGAAAACAAGGAAACTGTTCCATTATGCCCTGTACCTTCTAGAAAGATGATGTCGTACTTAATTTTACATGATAGGAATCAGTGAACAATCTATTTCTTCCCATAACAACTCTTGATACTTGAGTTGACTTTCATTTTTTGCATGAAGCTGCATGAGGCCATTGCACGTGAAGAGTCAAAAGAGTACAAGGAAGGCGTTATAATTCAAGAGTTAAGGCGCGGTTTTCTTCTTGGAAATCGGCTTCTTAGACCAGCAATGGTCAAAGTTTCTGCTGGGCCTGGTAGGAAGAAAGCCCCTGTCAGCAATGAGCAACCTGCAACTGCTACTGGAGTGGATGACAGATAGTAATGTTGCAAATCTCAGCATCTAAAATGGTGAATCCTATATTAATTTGTGAATCTTTTGTTGAATTATTTTATTCTTTTTACATTTTGGAAGACAAAAGATTGTTATCCTATGCTGTCCAGGCTCTAGAATCCAATTTTTATGTCTTACAAACAGATTTGTATTTTGATTTAGGAGAACAAAGGCATATTGTTAATACAAGGATGAGAAACATGTTAAACCAATTGAATAATCATTTCCAAGTCTGAACTGTTCCTAATTTGTATTTCAGTGGCTTAGCTGATTGCATTTTGCATTTCTTGGAGATAAATTTAGCTGCTCTTACTCTCGTTCAGAAAACACATACTTCAATTTCCTATTAATGCTGCATTAGGGGAAGAATCAAGCGGACTTTAGGCACCCCAAATGATGGTTTGTTTTTTTATTAAATTACATGTCGGGGCTTTCTTTGCTTTTGCAATTGCTTGCGTTTGTTGCTGCTTCTGGCATATCATTTGTTGGAAGCTGTAAGTGGGAATCAGCATTCAGCGCACTTAACATTGACTATGCTCATAAATAGTATGAAGATGATTATACAGCCAACATTACGATAAACTAATCTCAGATTTCATGGAACTTGGATTGGTGAAATTCCCAACTATCGGCTTATGTCACTGTAATGCATCTTTTTATATGAATTTCAGGATGCCAACAAATGTGTATTCAAAAAGCATAATAGCTATATTATCTATACACTTGAATCTTATTATGTGTGTGATTTTTGTCCATTAACTTTCTTCCTGCCACTCAAGAAGTTTGATCTCGTGCTGATCTGGAGATGTTTATGCTGCATTGCCCCCAATCCCACCATCACATTTCATCATCTATGAACAAAAACTAATTGTATCCATCATTTAATGATACGTAAGTGTATAGTGAAGGCTCGATAAACTTATGCGCAGGAGGGAATCTAAATCCACCTACTACATTGATATTTTGAGATCCGATAAAGAGTAGGTTCAAGGTGTATTTTAATAAGTTTGGTCTGGATTGTCTTTCCCTTTCTTCCTTTTCTCTTGTGTTCTCTAGTGACGTATAATTGCCATCTTGCGTTTGTACTCTCCTGTCATAGTCACGCTGGCCGTACGTACGGGCATACTGTGTCCTTTTCCCTTGTAAGGCGGTCATTTAATTCTATCCAGCGCCATATGGATATGATCTCGGGCGTCATGGGGTTTGTTGTCACTGGATTTATTGTCTCATGAGGCTAGAGGAATAAACATGATTAGGCCTCCCATGCATAGGAATAAACATGATTAGGCCTCCCATGTATAGGCTCGAGACCGGACTGACTCATCAAAGTGAAGCTTGGTCTTGTATGTGAAGCAAACCTATGTATCGAGCCTTAGAAGAGTTAAGGTCTGGTCTTTCCAGCACGGGCTTAACCAGGGTTGGGGTGTCTAGGGCTCGATTATCATTAAGTGCCCCCTTTACCTGCTCATTAATTATTCCATGATTAATGAGCGGATAAATTTTGACACTCCAATTATTATTACGCAGCTCTAGAAAAGTTTTTGTCAAAACGTCTCCTCTTCGCCTTTACCCATTTCAAACTTATGCTTTTACTTTCATTGACTGCACTGCCTCTTGCGTTGCTTTTGCTATCCTGCCCCTTTCTCTTCTTTATAATTTCTACCTTTTCAATTTGAGGTACGTCTTGCTCTTCTTATGGCTTCTGCTAGAATTCCATGTAGTGGGTCTGGTATCCTCTATCACCTCTTCCTTTTTTTTCTCACTACTTTTCCAATGACTATTCTGACACTATCATCTATAGAATTAGGGTTCCCTTACCTAACGAGTGGATCGTTCTCCCCTACCCACTACTGACGGGTCTGATAGACGCCCAACAAGGGCATAACTTGGTCCTTTTCGTCAAGCAGAGTGATATCGGGCTGACCTTCCCTTTTGCCCTTTCTTTATTGAGGTTTTCTGTCATTTTTTAGTGTCTCCTTGGATGCTGTCCCCCAATTCTATCTTATTCATGTGTTGTTTCGAGTTCGTTTGCTTGTGTTGGGGTTTTGCCCCTTCTATTGAGTTGTTTTGCACCTTCTTTCACCTTGTTAGGTCTACCCACGAATTCGATTACTTTGGTCCCCGAGCCGGACTATCCATATTTGCTAGGTATAAGGATTCGATAAATAGTTGAGCAGAGAATTTTGTAGTTGTCGAGTTAAAAGAGAGCTCATGAATTAATTGGGATATCGACCTCTTCTTGAGGAGGTCCTTCAGGGCTGTAACGACCTTCCTAGGTTAAGCCTAGTGGACCAAATTTACCTTCTCCAACTGACCTCTGTAAAGAAGAAATATAACCTCGAGAAGTGCATGTTTATGTCTGACCTGCGAGACTACCGGAAAGCTGACATGCTTTTTTGGTTTTCTTTCTTTTTATATTTTTCTTTCATTGTTTTGAGCTCTATCTGGATTTGTATTTCCTTTTCAGCTTCTGTTGTATCAATGGGCACCATCAAGCTTCCCAAGAATTTCACCTTGTCCTGGGAGAGCATGAAGGCGACTCTGGCCGTTTTCAAGGCCAACAAATCCATAGCTAATGTGATCCGGGAGGTTTTTCAGGCTGCAGACCCTACATCTGTAGCTTGTCGCTTTGCCTCTGCCCCTACGCCTTCCCTGGCTTTAGTGTTTGTGACAGGGGGCTCTCACTCTACAGCATCTAGGACGTTGGTTCTCGCTAAAGCGTCGACTCATGCCAAGACTCTTGCTCCCAATAAAATTCTTAAGGAGCCAATCACGCTCAGCGAGTCGGCTGAGAGCAGCTCGGAAGAGGGCACTAGGACTGCTCCTTTGGACGTTCCACCTATCTAGGCTGTAGGAGCTGTCGTGATTGGGGTTGAGCTACTAAGCGTGCCTGGACTTTAGAACCTGTCATCTGCCCCAAACAATGAATTATTGAACATTACTAAGGTGATTGTTGAGTCCATTCCGGTCTCTGCGGCCAAGATGATGTGCCAGAAGATGTTCAGGGAGTCTCGGATGCTTCTGATCCCCGCTTCCTGGCCCTCGTCAGCCATCTAGCCTACTCTACTAAGCAATAGGCGGTCTTCAGCTCACATTCCATGAATGACCTTGGAGACAGTTTGAGGGAGATGTTTCTCATGGTAAGTTATCTGCTCTCTTGAGAATATTTTTAATCTTTTAGCTTTCTTAGTCTCGCTTTTGCTTTTCTGTGGTAGGCCTTTGGCATGTTCATGAAAATTGATGCTCGGAATCGGTCCTTCTAGAGCTCGGTGGAACAGCGTATCGCTGAGGAACACCTGGACGAGAATATAGTTGCAACTGGTGAGGTCCGCGGGCACATTATCGAGTTCCAAGAGCAAATCGAGGACCTCACCAAGCAGCTGGGGGAGATGAGGGAGGTCACCAGGGCTTCCCAACGAGCTTATGCGGCAGAGTCTCAGCGAGATGAAGCCTTTGCACAACTATTCGCTTTGGAGGAGACTTGCCATTAGCGCGATGAGGCCGAGGCCCAACGTGACGAGGCTTTGGCTCGTGCCGCTATCCTCCAGCAAGAGCTCAACAAATGTATCGAGGAGCTGAGGGGCATGACTTTTGCTACAAAGGAGTTTCGACTTCAGCAACAACAACTTTGCCAAGAGGTCTCTACCTTAAAGGAGAGGTGTACTTCATTGCTGAGGGATGCTCAGGCTACAGAGGGCAGGGTCTAGCAAGCCTATGAGGAGCGATTGCAAGAGTATAGGGATTTTGCATACTTGAAGGAGAGAATCCAGCAGGCCTGTGAAGCGCGATTGGAGGAATATAAGGCCTCAGCAAAGCTAAAGGAGAGGATATACAAAGAGGCCTTTCGCATATTTGCTTCAGGCTTCAACCAGGGCCTTAAAGCAGCTCAGGATGCCCCCTCCACTTCGTTGGCTGGCTTACGAGCCCTCGAACTCGATTTTGACGATGAGGAGATATGCTATGGAGAGGACGACAATCACTTGCCCAAGAACCCTTCTTCTTTGCCCTCTGGATTGCAGAGAAGGCAATTTTGTAAATAATAATACTATAAATGACCTAGTCAGTTCTGCTCCTCCTTCCCTTACTGTTTTTGTAACTCATTCCAATGGCTAATTGCATTAATAAAATTTTAAGTTTTTATGTTATTTTTCATCTGTTCACTTTCATTTTTTTGGTCTATTTAATTTTATTTGCATTCTTATACTTAGACTGTTTTTATGTATGCTGCTCGCAAGTTATGCTAGATTGGTTACTCGTTTGATGTTTTGCTTGTAAAGCGTCTAACTTATTGTATTTTGCTCTTTGTTTATCGAATGCCTTAGTGTTTTATGCCTTCTGTTCCCTTGAAGTTTTTAGCTGGCCGAACTTTTGTTTGTTATTGTCTCTAGTTTTTGTACAGCTTTTTGCCTTGATTCTCAGTGTCCCAAAATTATACCTTCCACTTGCTCATATTTTGATATTCGCAGGTCCATTTCTACGGTTAGTATCAGGCCTTAATTTTATTTTGATTTGGACCGAGCTCTCTTTTGGGTCGATACTATGTCTTGGTTTTAATTTTTTCAGAGTTTTAGGGGTGCCAAGCCCCCTTTTCAAGGGTGAGATTATGACTTAGTTTTATTTCCCTTTAAATTTTAGGGGTGTCAAGCTCTTTTATGAGGTCGGCACCAAGTTTTAACTTTATTTTTTGTGAGTCGAGCTCTTTGGTGAGGTTAGCATCAAACCTCGGTTTTATCTTTCTTTGAGCCGAGCTTTTTAGTGAGGTCGGCATCAAACCTCGACTTTATTTTCCTTTTTCTTTAGACTTTGCATATGCTGAGATTCTTTCTTAAGGTCGGCATCGCGCCCCCTAGTTCATTTCTTTTAACTTATAGCTTTTCCAACATGGGCCTTTAGCGTGGCCTTTATCTTCTCAATCGGTTTTGTAATACCGATGGTCTTATTTTTAAGACCGGCCGATTTTATGGTGCTGGTGGTCTTATTTTCGAGATCGATCACCTATCTCATTAAGGGCTTCATCTTCTCAACTGGTTTTGTGGTACCAGCGGTTTTATTTCTGAGACCGATTAGCTATCTCATTAAGGGTTTCATCTTCTCAATCGGTTTTGTGGTGTCGACAGTCTTATTTCCGAGACCGGTCACTTATCTCATTGAGGTTTTTATCATTTGCTTAGAAGTGTTTTGAGAGTAGAACAAATAATTTTATTTATATTTTTGATACAATAATTGCATTGTACATGTTTTTGGAAAATACTATTTTAAGTGCTGGATATTCCAAGCGTGAGATTTTATTTTCCTACAAGTCTTTGATTCTGTATACTCCCGGTCTGATGACGGAGATTCTAAATGGTCTTTCTCAGGTCAATGCTAATTTTATAATTGTAACTCTCTTTCCCGTGGCTTTCAATCTTTTCACGGCTAGGTTCTCAACCTTTAAGTTCCCCTCAAGGACTTTTTGGTTGTAATACCGAGCTGCCTTCTGCTAATAGACGATTGTTCGTACCTGTGTTTCATCTCTGATCTCTTCTAGGGCATGCAAGTTGCTTCTCAATTTCTCACCATTGGTGCTTTCATCATTGAATTGGACCCAGTGAGTAGAAATCTATAGCTATATGGGGACTACAACTTCTATTCCAAATGCTATGCGAATGATTTCTCCCCTGTTAATGTCCGAGGTGTAGTTTGCAATGCCCATAAGATGCTATGCAGCTCAGCTGCCCAATTCATTTTAGCACCATCTAACCACTTTTTCAGCCCTTAGAAGATAGCTCGATTTGTCACCTCGGTTTGGCCATTCGTCTGTGGATAAGCTATTGAGGAAAACTTATGCCATATACCCATGTTCCTTGTGAAATCTCGAAAAGAGTTGCAGTCGAATTACTTTCCGTTATCTGATATGAGCGTTCTGAGTATCTCGAACTAGGGCTGAGCATTCGGTCGGTTCGGTTCAAAACCGAACCGAACCGAAATAACCGAAAACCGAATTGCAGTATTTTACATAAACCAAACCGAATCGAATAAGAGGGATAATCGAGTCGAACCGATTTGATTCGGTTCGGTTCGGTTCGGTCGGTTCAATCGATTGAACCGATTTAAAAAAAAATCAATAACAGTTAACATAATCTAGAATAGAATACTTCACGGCCATGAGTTTA
This sequence comes from Manihot esculenta, assembly GCF_001659605.2. Lineage (NCBI taxonomy): Eukaryota > Viridiplantae > Streptophyta > Magnoliopsida > Malpighiales > Euphorbiaceae > Manihot > Manihot esculenta. The sequence continues at coordinate 12,351,095 of NC_035162.2, read as the reverse complement.
CATCAACAATCAAGAGCACACACTTGAACAATCAATAACACAAATTCAACAATCAATAGTACACAAATTCAACCAAGAGTACATAAATTCAACAATCAACAGCAAATCACAAATATTTACTTAGCTTCTACGGTTGACTCAAGTTCAACAGCACGCCGTGGCACTGGCAGGCAACCATGTCCGACACAACCGAGGGCTGGAGGCGCGAGTGGCACTCTAAGTGGCACTCTTGGTCCTGGAGTCTGGTCCACGAACTGTGAAAGGCTCAAGGCTGGAAGCGCGACACAGAGACTCGGAGAGGACTGAGGGCTGTGGAATAAGCACGACCAAATTGCTGACTGCCCGATGATGCGTGGAGAGCCAATAGAGAGCGACGGCCGACGCCGATGATTGCGTGGAAAGAGAGACTAAAGATCGGTGAAGATCGACGATGGTGAATCAGTCCAGTCGAGAGGAGAGTGGAGGCACATCACATGCGCGAGAATCTCGCGACGAGATGCGTGCGTGGCTCTACTACTCAGAAAGAGACCGGAGGCTGGACGGTGGATGGTGGAACCGCCGCTGGAACTTGGATGGAACTCAGAGGCGAGGCACGTTGAGAGGTGAGGGCGTTAGGTTTAGGGGTGGGTGAGCACAGAGATAGAGATGCACGGAGAGACAGAAATTTGTTTTAAATTTAGGCAAAGGAAGGGAAGGGAAATAGGGAATTAGGAAACTACTCAAACGACGTAGTATAAGTGATTTCGGTTCGGTTCGGTCTAATCGAAATTTTTACGTCTAAAACCGAACCGAACCGAAATCACCGATTTTTTTAAAATTTCAAACCGAATCGAACCGAAAAAAAATAAAACCGAACCAAAATTTTTAAATTAATCGGTTCGGTCGGTTATTTCGGTTTAAACCGAATTCTGCTCAGCCCTATCTCGAACCAGCAGATGATGTTGCATCACACAAAATCTATCACTTTCCTGACTATGATGGTGGGTACGGCCTCTACTTCGGGCCATTTAGAGAAGTACTCTATAGCCACGAACTTGATATACTTAACTGTGGTGTAGCCCGGCTGTTGATGGCATTAGCGAACCTTTGGCAAATGTCACATATCTTCACAAATTCCTTGGCTTCTTTCTTCGTTGCTCCCTCATGAACTCCATAAACCCTCTAGTGTATCTCCTGGATTACCCTGGATGCTTCTTCCAGTCTTACACATCTCAATCATGGGCTGAATTTCCCCCTCCGATATAGGGTTCCTCTTACTGCTTGATAATTGACCGCCTTAGCTGCAATTTTCTGAGTTTCTGCTTTGTTTTCGAACAATTTTTTGATCTCGAGGTATTCTAGATATGGGGTCATCCAGTTTCATTCTTTATCAACTTGCATGATGGAGGTTGACTTCTCGAAGTTAGGGACATCAATTTGTTGCACATACACTTCATCCGAGAGCTACTCTAGCTCTACCACAGACAATTTGCTAAGCAAGTCTGACTCTCATTCTCTTTTCAAGGTATTCTTTGGTACTTGATAATGATTTCTTACTCCCCGAACTCAGCTTCCAGAGATTGTACTTTAGCTAATTACTTTTGCATGACGGGTCCTTTGCCTAGTATACTCGCGTTATCTGCGAGTCACTGTTTATTTTGAGGTTAGTTGCCCCCCACTCCTAAGACTATTTACATTCCATTCAGAAGAGCTTTGTATTCTATCATATTATTAGATGCTAAAAACCTGAAGCATAAGGCATAACATACTTTGAACTCATCAGGCCCTTTCAGAAGAATTTATGCCCCATTACCTATGGAGCTCGATGCCTCGTCTATAAATAGATTCCACATGAATTCATGTCGGTGTTGACTCCCCACCCCTTCTTTCACTAAATTCAGCAATACATCATTCTGTTCTTTCTCACTCGAGCTACAGGAGCATTCAGCTGTGAAGTCAGCCAAAGCCTGGACTTTGATTGCTATCCAAGGTCGGTAAATGAGGCAGTATGAACTGATTTCTACCGACTATGCTAGTATCCGTCTTGAAGTTTTAGGCATGTGTAAGATCTTTTTCAAAAGCTGATCCGTCATCACTACTCCCTGGTGGTCTTCTAGATACATCCTGAACTTCTTCACTGCCAACAACAAAACAAATGTCAATTTCTCTATATTCATATACTTGACCTCGACGTCTTTAAGTATCTTGCTGATGTAAAAAATGGGTTTTTGGATCCCTGCCTCTTCTCTTACTAGTACTACACCCATTGTCTGTTCTGATGCAATCAAGTAGATCAACAGCTCTTCTCCTGCCAGGGGATTGCTAAGCACATGCGGAGAGCTGAGATATTCTTTGAGACTTTTGAAGGCCTCTTAGTAATCTTCCATCCATTCAAAGTCCGATATTTTCTTTAGCTTATTAAAGAAAGGTAGGCATCTCTCTGCTGACTTAGACATGAATCTGTTAAGCGCTACTGCCTTTCTTGTGAGTCTCTGTATATCCCTTACACAAGTCGGCTCAAGTATACTTAATATGGCTTCTACTTTTTCTGGGTTCAGCTCTATGCCTTTCTCACTGACCATGTAACCCAAAAGTTTTCCTCCTCTAATGAAGAAAAAGCATTTTGTGGGGTTCAACCTTATTCTGTATTGCTGCAATACTCGAAAGACTTCTTCTAAGTCAGTAAGATATTGCTGGAAAGTCTGACTTTTAACTACCATGTTATCGATTTGTACCTCCACATTTCTTCCTATCTGATCTTTGAAGATTTTATTCATCAGTCGCTAGTACGTTGCCCCGATGCTTTTCAACCTAAAAGGCATAGCCTTGAAGCAATATGTTCTGTTTTCAATTATGAAGGAGGTCTTTTCTTCATCCGACTTGTCCATGGGAATCTGATGATATTTTGACATAGCATCTAAAGACGATAAGTAATGAAAGTCGGTCGTAGAATCGATCATTTTATTAATATCTAGGAGGGGATAACAATCTTTTGGATAGGTCTGGTTTAGATCAGTGAAGTTTATACACATTTTATACTTCCCATTGACTATTTTTACTAACACAGGGTTAACTAACCATTGAGGATACATTACTTCTCTAATAAACCTGTCCTCTTTTAATTTCTCCACCTCTTCCCTTGTAACCTGTTGTTTCTCCTTCCCGAAGACTCTCTTCTTCTGTTTCACTGACTTGGTTCCGAGGAGGATATTTAGCTTATGGATCATCACTTCAGGATCAATTCCTGGCATATCCGAGGGCTTCCAGAAATGTTAAGACATGCCCCTAGATTAAGGCCATTGCAACTTCCTTCTGGCTCTCTTCTAGACTCACATTGATGGTGAAGACCTTATTGCTTTCTTCTCTGGATAATGGAAGGTCTCAAGCTTGTCCACAGGTTTCAGTCATGGCCTCTTTCTTTTCATCTCGGACCTCCATGACTTCAGGGTTTATTTCTTTTAATTGGGTGCATTGTTCCTCCATTGCGGCCAGGTATACAGCTCTGGCCTCCTCCTGCCTTCCTCGGATGATTCCGACCCCTGCCTCTATTGGAAACTTCATGGTCAGATACTGAATGCTGGTTACTACTTCAAAATCATATAGCATCGATCTTCCAAGGATGGTGTTATAGCTCAGGGGTAACTTCACCATCAGAAATACTATGTAGTGAGTCTGTGACAGGGGCGGCTCCCCTAGGGTGATGGCTACCTTTACTTTTCCTTCTACTGCTACCGGGGTCCCTCCTATGCTTTTAACCGGGGCTTGATCCCTAACCAGCTGCTCCTCAAGTATCTTCATCTGCTGGAAGGCCATGTAAGATAATAGATTCACTTTGCTGCTGTCGTCTACTAGCACCTTCCGAACTCTGAAGTTATGGATGACAACCTCGATGGCCAAGGCATCCTCATGGGGCATCTGTATTCCTGTCCATCTTCCGAGGAAAAAGAGATGGTTATTGGAGAGTGTTTAGCAACCTGCATCACTTCTGCATTGCTTTTGTTTTCATTTCTACCTCTTTTCTTCCCTCTCCGACTCATATGACCTTCAATCCCTCCCATAATCATGTTGATTGTTCCGCTGGAGCCGTCGTTTGTTACCACCTCGATCTGTCTCTTAGGCCTTTCCCCAGCTGCATTTTATTATTGTCTCTAGCCCTCTGGCTTCTTCATGAAATTTTGGAGGTGGCCTCTCTTGATTAGTCTTTCCATCTCGTTTATTAACTGGTAGCAGTCGCTTGTGTCATTGCCATGAGTTCTGTAGTATTGTCAGTACTTATTCGGGTCCTTTTTGTTCGCTTCTGCTTTCATGGGCTTGGGCCATTATATGAAATCTTTATCTTGGACTGCCACAAGTACTTCGGCTCTGGACACGTTCAGGAGAGTAATGGAGCCGGGGTTGATAAGGTCTCTGCTCCTTTCTCTCCTATCGGTGTTTGTTCAATGCCTCTGGCTTCCGATCTTGCCTCCTCTCTGGCCTATTTTGTCCCTTGTCCTCCCCAACCCTTCCTCTGTCTTTGTCGTCTTTGGCAAATCAACTGGTCGTCAAGGTATTATCCTACCTTATGTATTTCTCGGCCCTCTTCATCAGCTCTAACAGGGAAATGGGGGGCTTTCAGCACACAACCCAAAAAACTCCGAGGAGGTTGTGCCCTTTTGCATGGCTTCTACTACTCTCCCTTCATCCAGCTCAAGTATCTGCAAAGCCTCAGAGTTGAACCTGGCGATATACTCCCTCAAGGATTCATTCCTTCTCTATCGAACGATCTCTAAGTAGCTCATTTTTCTTTCTGCAGGAACTCTGGTGATAAATCTGCTAATGAATACAATATCCAAGTCTATGAAGCTCTTAATACTTTCTGCCTCCAAGCTGTTAAACTATGCTCTGGCTGGTCCTATTAAGGTGGTGGGGAAAACCTTACACATCAAGGCATCCGAATGGATTTGCAATTCCATGAATGTCTTATAGTTTAAGACATGCTCCCGGGGTTTCCTATCCCATCATAGGCTGCCATGGTTGGCATCATGAACTTCTTTGAAATGGTTTCTTGTTAAACCCATTTCACAAATGGTTATGAGGTTGGCAACATGAGACTTTTGTTGTCTCGCGCTCCTAACTCTGTCAGTAGTTGCTCTTTCAACCTTTCAACTTTTGATCTGCATCTACGTCTTCCCTTCTAGGCCTCTTCTCCAAACGGTAATTTCTTTCTAGCTTTTTACTCGCCGACCTTTCTGCTGGCTTAGAGAAGTAGTTCTCAGCCCCATCATTCTCAATGAGTTCTCTCACTACCCTACCTCTTATTCTGGCTATCGGCTCGTTTCTTTGACTGGCCTCTTCATCTTTGTCATCTGTTCTCCTACTGTTCTGTTGAGAGGCTTGATAGTTTAACGTGGGTTGAGGCTCGTTGACATTTAGCCCTTTGGCTACAGGTGGTATGTTCAACGGAGTGCTAAGCCCTCTCTATTGCAACATGTTGAGAGCCATATTTTGCAGCTCTTAGTTAAATAAGGTAGTTCGAGGCGTGGTTCCGACTGAGTTAGGTGACGAGTTAAACAATATAGGTGGCTAATTTAATAGGGCAGTTGGGCTAGTGAATGAGAACTGTAATATTTCCTGAGTTGAACTTCTCAGTGGGTGAAATGAAGATGAGAACTTCGGTGATAAAAACATCCCCTTCGTTCACATAGATAATGCCAATTAATGTTTTAAGATCGAGTAAAAGATAGGTTCAAGGTGTATTTTGATAAGTTTGGTATGATTTGTCTCTCCCTTACTTCCTTTATTCCTTTTTCCTTTTGTTTTTTAGTAACGTGTAACCGTCGTCATGTGTTTGTATTCTCCCATTATAGTCACGCTGACTGTACGTATGGACGTACCGTGTCCTTTTCCAATATCAAATGGTTATTTAATTTCATCTGGCGTCATATGAATACGATCCCGAATGTCATGGGTCTATTGTCTCACGGGACATAAAGAAAAATACAGTTAGACCTTTTATGCGTAAGCTCAAACCTAATCCAGCTTATCAAAATAAAGTTTAAACTTGGCGGCCGGAGTGTCCTGGATTCGATTATCATCGCACATATCTATATTTCTTTTTTTTCCTTTCAAATTTCTAGTTTGTCTTTAGTTTGGCTGGGCCAATATGGCCTCCACCAGGATTCTAAAGGAGATTTTTTTCTGATGGGCCCACATCCGGGCTGCACTCCAGCTGCCGCGGCCCAGTCAGTAATCTCCCATTCCGTCAGTGGAAATAGAATGTAACGGAAAAGGCAAATCGGTTTCTATTGAATTAACGGCCATCACATGAGAGAGCTCCTTCTGCTGGATTCCACCACGTGTACCTTCTGTTTTGTTTTAGCGTGTAACCAACTTTTTCGCTACCGTCTATTCCCGCACTCCGGGTACCACCCTTCCTGCCACCAGCAGCACCGAACTATTCAAAGATTTTTTGAATAGAGAAGGTTCCGTCTCGTGGATTAGGGTTTGCGTAATTGTGTTTGGTTGGGAATTTCGTGGAAGTTCTGCTTCGGCTTCTTCAAAATCTATCAGTAACATACTAAGGATTCGTTATTTTAGCTGTAAACCTGTAGTTGAGTAGTTCCTTTAGGCTTTGCTGTCGCTTTTTCTGTTGTTTCGATACAAATCCGTAGAGTTTTGAAGTTCCCAATTATTTTTAATTATTTGTTCTTTGATGTTTTGACATGGATTTATTCCAAGATCTCAATCGGGCATGTCGCTTGGGTTTCACTCGCACTCGTTATAGAATCCTATTCCGTTGCATTTATTTGAGCAGAAGGAGGAGAGCCCAGTTAGGCGGATGAAAATCAGGCCGAAGAAGAGGACAGTTTTAGCATTTTGGATCATCCAATTTGTATAAAGAGGCAAAGAGATGGCCAATCATCGTCCTTATGGCCACAATCGCCTAATCTTCGAGTCTCCATGGACAGGGATTCGATAGTCGGCGAGCTACGATTCGAGGCTGGAGGAACCAATCACTTCCAGAGTTCCAGTGACGACCCAGAAATTCATGAAATTATGGAAAAAGAGAAGCGGAGGCAGGCGAAAGGAATCGTACTTGTACATCGGAGGATTTTCTTTTGCCGAGCACTGATGGATGGCGAATAAACACTTGGGGGGATTTCCTGGAGCATGATACTGCACTGGTGGTCAATATGTAGAACAAATTGAATCGCTATGTTTTAGTGGGGCATTATCGGCATTTGGGCTTTATCCTGATAAATGGGGTTTACCGGGGCTTTTTACTACCTAGGGATCGGGTTAGGGGTTTGGATTCACCTTCTGGGGTCATCTGAGTCATGGATATTATACGCCAGAGGTAAAAAAGGTGTCTGCTTCCTTGATTTTCTTTGAGAGTTTTCCGTACAAAGTGAATCCACAAACTGGGTATGTTGATTTTGATAATTTGGAGGAGAAGGCTTTGGAATACTTATTTGTACTGGAGCATACCTCAGGGAATGGGATTATGCTATGTTTAGGCAAGTCGCAGATAAGATTGGAGCAACATTGATGTGTGAAATGGCTCATATTAGTGGGATAAGATTGGAGCAGCATTGATGTGTGAGATGGCTCATATTAGCGGCATTGTTGCAGCTGAGGTTTGAGATTATTTTAAATAGGCTTATTCATTAATTTGGAGATTTTGATTTGTGTTGTTAAAGCTTCATTATTGAAACTATAGTTGCAATTCTCTTTGTTGATTTTTCGAATGTTTCAGGGAAAAAAAAAAAGAAGCGGAAGGAAAATTGAACAGCACCAATTGGTGACTTTGTTTTTGTATTTTCTGTTTTGAGACTTGAAAGTGTATCAAACTATGGTAATTATTAGAGTATAGTTTCTTATGTTTCCTGTTATTTTCTTTCTGGTTGGTTTAGAATTTAGCTCTATTGTGATTTTGATCTGCTTGCTTTTTAATTTTTAAACATATAGCTTATTTAACAACTTTCAAGCTCTACATAGTTGTAATTGTTTGAAATGAAAATGAGGCAGTTGCTGCTTAAAGGTTTCAAAATGCATTAAATAGATAAACTTCAAGGAGTTGACTAAAATTAAGAACTAGTGAATGTGCATAAATACATCAAATAATGACATTGACATTATGATAAGGTGAAGAGCTTGAATAAAATAGAGAGAAGTAGGGAAGAGGAAATTTATATGGAAATTTCATAATGAAGGCAATACAATAGATCATTCTCCTTGAACACAAAATAATAGTGGTGACTTTCCAATTCACTGATTCACCAGCAAAATAACTGAGAAACATAATTACAGCAAGAATTCTCTCTCCTGCCCCAGCAATAATGCTGTTAATTGATTGAACTACCTCACATGCTCTCCGTTTCTTCTTGGTTCCATTTTATAGCTTCTTTAGTACAGCTGATGTGATTTTTTACAAGAAGAATACACAGGTTGCCTTTTTTCTGTAATTCTTTTTCCAACCAGCTTGGTTTCTCCAACCATACTTCTTCTTGCTCCTCATCTCCAGATTCTGTCATTCCTTCCTTCTTCCTTCAAATATACACCCTTAGTCCTCTTTTGCTTGTGTAAGCTCCTGGTGAAGCCACCTTCTTAGGCTGCTCCATAACAGTATATTATAATCAATTTTAGTAACTTGTGCCAGAGATACTGGAGACAAATATCTGACCTTATTAAAAACAAAAAGAACATCTATGTTGTTCTTTAGGTACTTGGTTCTGCAGTTTCAAAGTTTTGGTCTTCCTATTCTTATGGATAATAGTTGCAGTGGGAATAAGTCAGCTAAAAATTTCATGTATTAAGAGTTCTGAGAGATTTCGGTTAATTAACGTGTATTATGACTAAATAGTAGAATAGTTAGCGAGTTAATGAGAAATATAGGAAGTAGTTCATGTAACTATGATGCAATCTGTTATAATCAGTTGAGTGTGTCTGTGACAGTTATCAAAAGTGGACTGAGAGTATAAAATAAAGGAAAAGCACCTGTATCGCTAGTTCAAGAATCAAGTACAAGAATTATGTCTCTTCTCTGTATTTCCTCAAAATCTTCTTCCCTTTCTGTTTTTCTTTTCTTAACCCAGTCTATTTCTATCTCCTCCTCTCCTAGCTCTCTGTTTTGAAGGGCATTGCAGGTATGATACATAACAATTGATATCAGTGCAAGTTTTAAACATTTCCAAAGTCCAGGTTTTTTCTTCTATTTTATCTGCTTTCTCTTCTTCCCAAACTCTAGTTCTACTTTTTCTTCTCTCTTAACTTTTTCTTCAATCTTCTGCAACCCCTTTCTTCATTCTCTTCTCTAAGGGAAGAACCCTCTTTCTTGGAGCTTCTGCAACTTCTTTCTCTTTCTTTTTCTGTTCTTTCTCTTCTATTATATCTTCTTCCTTTCTTTACCTTCTTTTTTCTCTCTCTAACTCTCTTGCATCCTAGTCTCTAAGTCTCACTTTCTCTTCTCTACTGTTTATCTACTCTAACTGCTTTCTAGCTACTGTGACTGTCGATAGACCAAAGATTATAAACTCGGCAACAAAATTTGTCTATTTATTATTTGGATGCTATATTCTTGAGATGTTATGGATATCCAGATGAAATGCATGTCAGTAACTGTGCGATCACTATTTATTATTCGGATGCTATATATTGTTGTTTTGATGTTTTTAATTATCCAGATCAAATTCATTTCAGTAAGTTATGATCACTTGAGATTTTTTTTTTCTCCTTTGTACTTCTGTATGTCCATGTTTTTTCAATCACTTCGTTTACTGCTCTAACAGTACTATAGGATTTATTTGTTCTGCTTGAAAGGATTCATCAGATTTTCCAAATGACTAAATAAGTATTTGTCACGACAACTAAAACATTTACTTCATATTTTTAGTCTAATAACCTAATTGCTTTAGTTTTCAACTTAAAAATTAGTATTATGTTACTTCTTGAGACATTAGTTGTTGCCTCTGCATAAATTGATTACTTGAGATTCAGTCTGATTGACATGTACATTTCTTTTCTTGTTTATTTCTTGTCAAAAGATTTTAGTATAATGTCTTTGATGTGTCAGCATGAACCTGGCACCCAGGACACATGAGATAAGCAGTTGATTGTGACACTAGCAGTAATAGATAAAATATCTGTCTACCTTTTGAAGATAAGCATGATAAGTTTGATTGTAGTTTGGGCCCAGGCAATTATGGCAGACTTTGAATAGACTGTTATGGGAATCAAAGAAGGAAAAGAAGTTTAGGGTCCAGGCATTTCAAATGAACACTAGTTTGTGTATTCTTTCCAGCAGTGCTAAATTGTTGCCCCATTTGATTACTTATTCCACTTTCCATTACTTTTTAAGTTGTCATAGGGACACCAAATTTTAGCTTTTTTGCTTATCTGTAGAAATCTTATTGTTGAACCTTTTAAAGCAGCAAATAAACATTAGCTATGATACCTGGGTATTAGTTACAAATGAATAGGATGACCATTGTTAATCTTGTGAGTGCACATCCTATATACGTGTGTGGACATTTACTCATTTTGGTCCCGTACTTGAATTTTTTCCCCTGTTGAACAGGTTATTATGCTATTATATCTGTTTTTATTAAGTTATCAACCAGCGTTATTATGTCTCTTCGTGTTTAGGCAGGTTCATATGTTCTGCTTAATGACGATGTTAATGTTGTTATTCCATGCAAAAATTATGAGAAGGTGTGTGAAATGTGCCTCATCACTCTAAATAAGAGTGCTATCTTCTGTGACAATGGTGCTATAAATGAGAATCGGTAAGCTGTAGTCTCATAATGTACAACGTATCAATTTGCAATTGTTGGAGTCTTTATGGGTATCATAAGTTCCAAATCTCAATCTAAATTTCTAGATTTCCAAATGTAGTTTTACAAACAGCAAATAGTAAATCATGCATTAACTGGTGGGAGCTATTAGAGTCTTGATTATTCAAATTTTGAATTAGTCAGTTATGATTTCCTCAACCTAAACTGCCAATATAGTGGTTTGTAGGTGAAGTAAACATTCCTTAAGTCAATTTCTGAATGTTCTATATGTCTGTTCTTTTTCAGGGGCTCCTGCTTTGACATCAAGAGGCTGTTTAGAGGTCGATTTGAAACTATTGCCGACTTTCTTCTTACGGTAGCTCAGATACCGTGTGCAATACAGAGGGAACATGGAAATTTTGGGGAGATTTTCTCAAGAATCTGCAAAAGAACAGAGATATAGTTGAGTTCTGAAACTGGGCAGGACATTTTCTTCCCAGTTTCCAATGCTAGGTTCGAACTTCGAATTCTGAATATGAATAGATGGTAAACTTGAATGCATCCTTTGGTGGCGTCCTGCTATCAGTATGGTAACCTGCCCTTTTTTCCCCGTAATATACTTCTCATTCGTCTCATTCAAATTACAAATATAGGTGAATCTTCAAGATTTGTTGAGAGAATATAGCACTGTCAATTTTCAAACCGTATTTTCCTGGTTTTGTAAAGCTTGCAAGAATTAGTAAAAATGCGTACATCTGTAGGAGTAATTGAATGTAATGTAATAAAATATTCTATAGAAATACTGTAAATATCTGATTACATCCTATTGAACATACCCTTTTTTGTTAAAAGCGTAACTGTATGTTTCTTCAAGTTCTTCTGCTCATTCTGCAGGCTATTAATGTGGCTTGGTAAATATTTAAATGTTGTTAAGCAGGTTGTGTGTTGTTCTGAATTAGTTAAACATGCAAGAAGCGTCAAAAAGAAAAGAAGAAAAAAAAAGGGGTTAAACCTGCGAGAGTTTTGAATTATCTGCTTAGGGAGAAAAACTGTATTTATGTTCCCCCTACCATAGCCAAGATGCAGGTCCTAAGGTAATGTGCTGAAGCTCGATGCATATGATCTCTGGATGTATGTCTCGTGCTGCATGATTGTCCGTGTTCTTTGCTTTCTTGCTGTTAAAACAAGGGGGCTTTATTATTGTTATTATTATTTTTTGGCATGGATAACGATTTGCCGTTCCTGAATATCAATTGTGTCGATCACAACTCTTCACCATGCAAAGCAAAAATAAATAGAAAAAAAGAGGTGGAAGGTGGATTTTGTTGTTTGGACTTTAGTTGATGTTATTTTTTTTTCCTCTTTTCGCAGCGTTTTTTCACTTTTCAAATCTTGTTGCATTATGGAAGAACATGATTGCTGGTGATAATTAAAGGCTTCGTCCTGTGGTTTAAAGGGCAATGATCATTCACAGTAAGCTCTGCCCACAGCTTTGTTGGAACGCAACTCTGCTGCCAAAAATTTCCTGCTTCTGGCGCAGCGAGCTACGCTTTATTTATTAATCTAGATTTTGTCGTTATGCTTACTGCTTGTCCTTATTGTTTAATCCCCATTCTCAAATGGAACCCTTCAAAGGAGGCATGCCATGAATTTCCGGCAAGGGACAAAAAGCATGAGACCCCTCTTCCCTCCAACCCGCCCCCCCCCCCTCCTCCTCTCCTTTTTTGCATTTTATATTTCACATTGACCCCAAAAAAAAAGGAGAAAATGGCAAACATAGTATAATTATCTAAGAGAAAAAAGATAGAGACTTGTCAAGAAGCGAGAAAGAAGAATTGGTAAGAAGCTTTCATCATCAACTCCATTGCTTTCAGAGTGAACTGAATCAGACAAAAGCTTCTCTTCTTCCTTGGCGCAAAGCAAATGGTTTTGCTTTTGAATTAAAGCTAAAACCAGGAATCTCACAGTACTCCCTACAGTTCTAAGCCACCCTTCTCCATCATTCTTTCCCAGCTGGAATGATTAGTCATTTACTATAACAAATAAACAAGTAGAGCTCCTTTCTCTCTCTATTTATATGTAAGTGGAACAGGAGGGAAACCACTTTGACTTATAAATATAAAATAACTAATTAAAAATGCAAAGATAAACTACAACCTATTTGTAAAAATCAAGAAGTTTCCATTCCTTTTGTCCATTATAATTAATAAATGGAACCCAGAAGATGGTGTTTCATGTTCTTGTCCAAAGAGAAACAGCTCGGCCATTCCTACGACAATTATGGTCCCTCCAATTTTAATTCTTCTCCAACCCAGAAAATTTTCTGTTTCTTCTTTGTTCAATCTTCGTCTAAGGGTTTTCACAGAAAAGTTTTAAAAGAATGTAGTAGTTGTAGTAATGAACAGAAACCTGGGAGGGAAAATAAAAGGAGAGAGAGAGAGAGAAAAAAAAAAGATTTAAAATTAAAAAAATAAAAATAAAATAAAATAAAAGGAGAGAATGGGTTAAAGGCAACCACCCCAACAACTGCTTCTTCTACCTTGTATATTTTTTTTTTTCTCTTTTTTCACCCATTGCTATGTCCCTGTTTCTATCTATGGCTGCAAAAGTCCAAAAGCTTCTTTCTTCCTTCAACGATCTCATCAAAGAAATCATCGAGCTGGCCAACAATATTCTCAGCCCCAGATCTCAACACCCCAAAACACCCTCTCAAATTCTCTACTCTCTCCCTTATCTCCACCTCTGTTTCCCAATCCACCACCACGCCTTGTCCACACCTCATCTCTAGCTCTCCTCTCAGCTCCTCCATCGCCATCTTTGATCTCCTAAATTCATACAGCAGAATCCCTGGTCTCCCATTTATCTGGTTTATCTCTCCTGCTACCCTCTGCTGCAATCTTGCTGTTGAGATCATGAAAGCTGATCCAAAAAACAGGCATCCTTCATACCCTCCTCGCAGAAAGCTTGACTCTGGCCAGCAGTACACTAGCCCATATAGCAGGATCATTAGAAGCAAAGAGCTTACGTTTCTCATTGCATAAAGAACCCCTCGAAACCCATTGAAACCATTCAGTTTAGATTCAATCGACACCTTCTCATCGAACCGCAGAGATAGTGGTTGGATTCTTGTTTCCATTAAAGCTCTGTTCTCTTCCTCCAATCCTGCTGCTTCTCTTCGACACCCAGAAATTGCCCGTATTACCTGTTTCCAACAATTCAATTTGAAGTCATTGTTAGTTGCATAATCTCTTTTAATCTATTCAATAAAAGAATTAAGAAATGATGAACCTGGCGAGATAGCTGGGTACTAAGACGCCGATGGCTGTCAAGAGAAGAAGTAATATTGAATCCAGCTGAGTAGTAGTTTTCCATCCCAGAAATCCCTGATTTAAGAACATGACATGCCTCCCATAGCTTGGAACTCTCATCCATGTACTCATCAAGCCACTTATCTCCCACAGGCAAATGAAGTTTTTGGACCAGCAAGGTCAACTGAGAATGAAAAGATCTTAACAGAGAAAGAACCCTTTGGAGGAATTGGATTGACATGAAATTGTTAGAGAGATAAACACGTTCAAGATCATCGATCCCTCGAGTGAGAAAGGAATAGAAACCATTGACAGAATTTGTTGAGGTAGGATCCATTATAGAGAGGAACTCAGAGATGGCAATATATAAGAGAGAGAGAGAGAGAGAGAGAGAGAGGGAGGAGAGAAAAGGTTATAAAGAAGGTTGATATTTAAACTGAGAGAAGAGAGAGGCATAAGAGAGAAAGGGAAAAAGAAAAAATGAGAAGAGAGGGAATAGCTTAGAAGCTCAGGTTTCTAAGGTTGAAAAGGATTGTTGGGAGCAATGATGTGTGTTTCCTATAGAGGGGAAAGGATGATTGGTAATATGCCATTTTCATTGTTTAATGGGCAGAAAGGAAGAGAAAAAGGAAAATGAAAATAATTTTTAAAAAAAATTAAAGAGTTGGGAAATTAACAAAGAAAAAAACAACCAAAGAGGATATTAAAAAATAAAGAGAGAAAGTGAAAGAGGGAAAGAAAGATTAGCAGAGCTCTTCTTCACAAGACATGAATTTTCCATGAGCTCCATTCCAATTTTTTCCTTTTGTGTGTTTCTTTTTCTTTTCTTTTCTTTTCTTTTCTCTACCCAACCCATTAAACTACTAACTCTGATTGTATACAAAATGTAATAAGAATAATAAAATTATAAAATGGGTCCAAGTGGTATGCTAATGCTAATTGGTAATATTAATATTAGTTGGCAAATGTTGTATGATGATAGAGTGAGGTTATTGAGTTGTAAGAGTTTGACTGGATTGTTGACTGAGATTCTGCTTCTTACACAACTTTCTAATTCTTTCTTTCTTTCTATTTACATACAAAGTCTTCCCCTTTTGATTTGAGTGCTCTCTTTGGCTTCTTCTCCCCTCTTTTTCTCCCTCGAGCAACTGACTTTGCCCCTTTACTTCCCAACTCTTCCATCCCATTCAATTTTTTGTGGGTTTATTTCTCCTAGATATTTTTCTTTTTCTTTTTTATATCTGTAATTAAATTATAATCAATAAAAAAATGAGAATTTTTTCATATTCTTATCACCTAAATTAATATTCTTGATTGTCATATTTTCTTTCTTTTTTTTAAAAAGGGAAGGAATCTAAATGATGAGGTAGGTTGTTTACGTGTTTTGTGACTTTCTACTATGCAAAATCAAGTCTTTTTAGGCCTTCAATTTTATTTTTTTTATACTACATATATTATAATTTCCACTTTTTTTCTTTTTGGGAGAAATTGGATGATTCTTTCCCATGCCCTTAGCCCCCATCACAATGATACACTTCCACATAAATTAATCCAATCCATTGATTGATAAAGAGGCTTAGGACCCATCAAACGGCGGATCAAAAAGAAAAGATTAGTTTGATTATTTGATCAAAATCATCCATGGCTGCCACATTTTATGCATTTGACCAAATGGGTATCAAATGATTAATAGGACCTAGTTGGTAATAGAATGTTTAAAGTTGTGGGGTGGAGTATTTTTCCTTTATTCTCTTAGGCACCCATTATATAATAGATGGGTTTCACTTTTGCCCCCATTGTTTAATTGTCTATGTTTATTCATAAGATTGTGGCTTTTTCTTTGAGTTGGGAAGGTGGGGGACCATCAAATCTTCTTATTTATATTCAAGTTATTATATGTTTCATTTTTATGAAATTTGTATTAGAAGGGTGCTCGTGGGTTTTTGGAGAATGGGACTTTTTAAGAGTAGTTGAGTATGTTGGTCTTTTAAGATTTCATTGGAAAGTGAAGACTAACCAAGCCTTATTGATATGGGCACCCTCCTCGCTTTCTCTTTTAATTTTCACGGGCACTCTATTTAATTATATTATAAATTTTATATAATTTAACTCTGAATTTTATAAAAAAAAGAAAGTCAAATTAAAGATTAAGATCTTATGTATATGGACACTCCTACCATTTAATGTTTCGAGATTAAGCAAATTTTCTCGATACTTTTGCATTTTTCTCTACCTTAAACTTAACTTATTCTTTTCCTTTTCTCATAGAAGATGATATGCGTCAATTGACTATCGATGAAAAAGAAGATATTGTTATCCCTATTAAGAGTTTCAGAAATATTTCGATCGTCACTTATAATTTTTGTATGGTAGGAATAAGAGAAGAGAGAGGCATAAGAGAGAAAGGGAAAAAGAAAAAATGAGAAGAGAGGGAATAGCTTAGAAGCTCAGGTTTCTAAGGTTGAAAAGGATTGTTGGGAGCAATGATGTGTGTTTCCTATAGAGGGGAAAGGATGATTGGTAATATGCCATTTTCATTGTTTAATGGGCAGAAAGGAAGAGAAAAAGGAAAATGAAAATAATTTTTAAAAAAAATTAAAGAGTTGGGAAATTAACAAAGAAAAAAACAACCAAAGAGGATATTAAAAAATAAAGAGAGAAAGTGAAAGAGGGAAAGAAAGATTAGCAGAGCTCTTCTTCACAAGACATGAATTTTCCATGAGCTCCATTCCAATTTTTTCCTTTTGTGTGTTTCTTTTTCTTTTCTTTTCTTTTCTTTTCTCTACCCAACCCATTAAACTACTAACTCTGATTGTATACAAAATGTAATAAGAATAATAAAATTATAAAATGGGTCCAAGTGGTATGCTAATGCTAATTGGTAATATTAATATTAGTTGGCAAATGTTGTATGATGATAGAGTGAGGTTATTGAGTTGTAAGAGTTTGACTGGATTGTTGACTGAGATTCTGCTTCTTACACAACTTTCTAATTCTTTCTTTCTTTCTATTTACATACAAAGTCTTCCCCTTTTGATTTGAGTGCTCTCTTTGGCTTCTTCTCCCCTCTTTTTCTCCCTCGAGCAACTGACTTTGCCCCTTTACTTCCCAACTCTTCCATCCCATTCAATTTTTTGTGGGTTTATTTCTCCTAGATATTTTTCTTTTTCTTTTTTATATCTGTAATTAAATTATAATCAATAAAAAAATGAGAATTTTTTCATATTCTTATCACCTAAATTAATATTCTTGATTGTCATATTTTCTTTCTTTTTTTTAAAAAGGGAAGGAATCTAAATGATGAGGTAGGTTGTTTACGTGTTTTGTGACTTTCTACTATGCAAAATCAAGTCTTTTTAGGCCTTCAATTTTATTTTTTTTATACTACATATATTATAATTTCCACTTTTTTTCTTTTTGGGAGAAATTGGATGATTCTTTCCCATGCCCTTAGCCCCCATCACAATGATACACTTCCACATAAATTAATCCAATCCATTGATTGATAAAGAGGCTTAGGACCCATCAAACGGCGGATCAAAAAGAAAAGATTAGTTTGATTATTTGATCAAAATCATCCATGGCTGCCACATTTTATGCATTTGACCAAATGGGTATCAAATGATTAATAGGACCTAGTTGGTAATAGAATGTTTAAAGTTGTGGGGTGGAGTATTTTTCCTTTATTCTCTTAGGCACCCATTATATAATAGATGGGTTTCACTTTTGCCCCCATTGTTTAATTGTCTATGTTTATTCATAAGATTGTGGCTTTTTCTTTGAGTTGGGAAGGTGGGGGACCATCAAATCTTCTTATTTATATTCAAGTTATTATATGTTTCATTTTTATGAAATTTGTATTAGAAGGGTGCTCGTGGGTTTTTGGAGAATGGGACTTTTTAAGAGTAGTTGAGTATGTTGGTCTTTTAAGATTTCATTGGAAAGTGAAGACTAACCAAGCCTTATTGATATGGGCACCCTCCTCGCTTTCTCTTTTAATTTTCACGGGCACTCTATTTAATTATATTATAAATTTTATATAATTTAACTCTGAATTTTATAAAAAAAAGAAAGTCAAATTAAAGATTAAGATCTTATGTATATGGACACTCCTACCATTTAATGTTTCGAGATTAAGCAAATTTTCTCGATACTTTTGCATTTTTCTCTACCTTAAACTTAACTTATTCTTTTCCTTTTCTCATAGAAGATGATATGCGTCAATTGACTATCGATGAAAAAGAAGATATTGTTATCCCTATTAAGAGTTTCAGAAATATTTCGATCGTCACTTATAATTTTTGTATGGTAGGAATATTTCTCACATACAATCCAATTAATTTTCAGAATATACAGACTTTTTTGGCAGATTTATGACTGCAATCCTCAAACAGTTATTGTATTGAAAGATTTGGTTCCTAATTACAAGCCGGACATTTTATTTTTAATGGAAACAAAAGCTCGTAGTTCTCGTATAAAATTTTTTTATAATTTTTTATATTTTAATGGTTGTTTCTTAGTCAATAGATAAGGATTGGGAGGTCTTTCGTTAATATGGAAAAGTTATGAATCTGTGGTTGGCTTTTCTTCAAATTTGATTTATTCGGTTGTTTCGAAAGGTATTGTTCAATGGAGGTTTACTAGTTATTATGAGTTTTTGGAATCGCAATGACGACGTCAGTCTTGGAATCTTATTCGAACTTTATCTCGTAGAAGCTCTCTTCAGTGACTTTGTTCAGGAGACTTTAATGATTTATGCTTGAGAGAAGAGAAAGAATGAGGAGTATCTTTGCCAAATTATCTTATATAGAAATTTAGACAGGTAATTGATGAGCATTTTTGCCAAATTATCTTATACAGGGGTTTGATTTTGAATGATTGTAAATCTTTCTTAGACTTTAGAACCGATATTTCTATTAGATGGATTCGTCGTAATCCTACTCTAACTGCTCATACTTTGGCTAGAGAATCTATCAGGTATAATCGTGTCATAATCGTCTCTCTGTTTAGAATGATATCTCTCTTTATTTGATGCAATTTTATTAATACAATTAGTAGTGTTGCTTAAAAAAAATGTTTTGAGATTAAAGTAGGGTTACAAATAAGTAAATTTAATTTGGAGTCACGTATTTCTCTTTTATTTATTTTTTTTATTTTCTAATGATGCATAATTGTCACTCTACTATAATGTCATATGTAACGACCCGGAAACCGGACCGCTACCGGCGTTAGGATCCAGATCGACATAAAGTCGCCGGGACCCGTAGCAAGCCAAACATACATTCTGAATACCTGTCAAATCCCATACATGATCACACATATACATAAACATGCGAACTTTTCCTTTTCTTTTACCAAACTCAACCTGTGCATGCACATAAATATAAACATAAACCACACACTGGAGTCTCATCACATGCTCCAATGGGGTATCTCATCAAACATCAAGCTTGGTTGAACATAAACATTATAAAACATAGATCATGTATATACATGGGATTATTCAAACATACTATGGTCAAGCACAATTATAATCCTCAATATCAATATTACATAACATGACTGATCATAACCTTATATCATTTTACAAATCATCATGTCCACATCTAACTATTACAAATCACAAGACTTTACTCTTCTTGACTCCCTAAACTAGCCCGTACCTGCAAACCTAGGGGATATAGGGAAAGGGGTGAGCTACTAGAGCCCAGTGAGCAGAATACTAAAACATTTAAAATATATGCCAGCATGTAATGCATCATATCACAGACAAATCACATCAAGGGTGAACCTGTCACCAAATAGTCTCAGCATCATATCCGTGTCAGGCCGTAGAATGGGGTCCTGGTCTTTCATACCGTGCCAGGCCGTAGAATGGGGTCCTGGTCTTTCCTCAGGGACTAATTGAATCATACAGCATTCACCCACATCCACAACAAAGAATGCAGTGCAACATATTCGTGGATTCTAATGCAACAACCTATTATATCACATGGCATTCGTGATGCATGATTCATGCTAAAACTTGCATTAATTTAAAACATAAGGTTTACTCTACTCACCTCAGGCTAACTCTGACAATGAACTGAAGCAGCTGACTCACTGCTGGGGTCCTCGGTTCCTTGGGTCCAAACCTACACAGGTGGACTCAAATAAGGGACCAAACATACTAGAACATGACTCTAAAAATATCCCCCAAAAACCCCCCTAAAACACCTCAAAACAATCAAAGAATTCATGCAAAGGAGGACTGAACAGGGCACTTTCGGCGGCAGGTTCGGCGACCGAAAGTCCCTCCAGAGCCGAAAGTCATGCACCTTCGGCGGCACTTTCGGCGGCCGAAGGTTCTCTCCAGAGGCGAAACTCATGCATGTTTAGCGGCACCTTCAGCGGCCGAAAGTCCCCTCTAGAGACGAAAGTCCACTTTCGGGGGTAGGCTTCGGCAGCCGAAAGCTTGCCTCCACAAGCAGGTTCGGCAACCGAAAGTACCTTCGGCTGCCGAACCTGAGTTTCTCCCAAAGTGGCAGAAACTCGGCTCTTATGCACATTTGCCTCCCAAAAACCTTCAATCATGCATACAACTCAACCAAAACATGCATAAACACATACATAAGCTCCTAGGGGCTTCAAACTATCCTAAACCCCAACTACAACACATCAAAAGCAACTCAGCAACCTACATTATCCATAAACACAATATAAAACCTAACAAAGCTCAACTAACCTAAGCATGCATTTCTACCCCAAGAATCGACTTGAAACTTGTTTAAAACATATAATGAGCTCAAGATCGGCTCTTACCTCTTGAAGATCGAGAGGAAAAACGATCCTAGCTCGGAGATGGGAGAGATCGGGTTCTTTGAACCTCCAAGCTCCAAAACTTGCTATTTGCTTAAAAATCTTCAAAACAAAGGTGAAAACTCATAAAAATCATGGAAGATTTGAAGGAAGAACTCAAGATCGGCATGAGAGCGGCGGAGACTCACCTTGGCCGAAAATGGGGAGAAAAAGCTCACCCGTTCAGACATAGGGACCCCTTTATAGGTGGCTGGCCAGGCCACTTTCGGGGGCCTAACGTGCCTCCGCATGCATGCCATGTTCGGCAGCCGAACATAAGGTTCGGCGGCCGAACCTGGACTTTCCTCACTTATGCCTTCGGGGGCCTAAAGCACTCCCGAAGCGCATGCATGTTCGGCGGCCGAACCCGAGTTTTCCTCCAATGTTATTTTCATGCAAAAACTCATTTTCTTTCTTGCTTAAAAACATAAATTACATTAAAACATTTTATAAAAACATGGTTTTACCCTTCTAGAAGTCTCCGACTCCCGAGATTCCACCGGACAGTAGGAATTCTGATACCGGAGTCTAGCCGGGTATTACATCATATGTCTCTGTGATACAGATTTATACATACGGATGTATTTTTCTGCTCATCTTTGTCAGGCTACTATTTAATTCCCTTCCGGCGCACGTGCTGATAGAGTCGTGCTCATCTTCGTCAGGCGACCATTTAATTCCCCTCCGGTGCATATGCTGATAGAGTCGTGCTCATCTTCATCAGACGGCCATTTAATTTCCCTCTGGTGCATATGCTGATAGAGTCATGGCGTAGCTAGATTTGCTCTGCTACTCTCCATCACATCAGACGAGCTAAACTCTCCTTTGACGAGTTTAGACCGTTGGATGATGCATGATGGATCGGCCTATTTAGTGGATTTTAATGGATTTTAAGCCTACTTTTTTTTTCCAGAACTCGACTTCAGTTCAGGTGTTAGAGGGTCAACGGTCATCAGTTTTAAAAAAGCACTCCAACTAATTATATTATAATTTATAAATAATATACTATTTGGCTTTCCCTTTATTAAAAATTCGATTTGTATATAGTAATTTCAATAATTAACATTTAATCATTTTTTTATAAAAATATAAGTACTTAACTTTAAATTTTATAGAATATAATTATTTTAATTTTTAAACGTCACTGAGTGTAACTATTAAATTATTAAAGTTAAAATTTGTATATTAAATATTAATTATAAAAAATTATTATAATGTTAATTGATTTTTCGTATAAAAATCAAAAGAATATAAAAAGGTATTTAATGTTAAAAACATGATAAGTGTAGCCTCTATAATTAGATATATAATATCCTTCATTCCCTAATTAATAATAGGAATAATTGTTTTGTTTTTTTTTTTTTTTTTGTGGTGGCATTTTCAAATATAAGTATATATAGGGCCCTTTCATTTATGTATTGAAGAGGAGCAATAGGTCTTGTCTATGGTTAATGAGGTTGGCTTCAATCTAGGTGTGGCTCATAAGTTTGTATAATTTCCATTTTGACTTGTCGGCATCAATTTGATCTCAACTCTTCAAATCCCATCTCCCCATAACATGGGTGAAAAAGCTAGGCTAAAACTCTATTAAATATTTAAATTTAAATTTATTATCTTTATGATAAATTAATTTTGATTTTTTTTTTAATTTAAGACAGCTATTCATAACAATATTTTTTTTTCCAAGAATTGAAAATTAGTACACATGTTTAAAGAATCATTCTTTTCATATTTATAATTATGGTGATAGAGAGACTTACCAAACTTTACTCCTTGAGATGTCCATTGTTTTATTGGGTCCTCCACCATGCTAGCTCACTATAGGCAAACTGACCTACATGACTGAATTAACACATACAAGTGATGATGATTAAGCTAAGAATTTGAACAAAAATGCAAAACCTAACTCAAAATGTAAGAGTTTCCCATTTTCTCCAAGCAAGCAAAAAGTGCTCATAAATATGAATATGTTGGCGAGTGAGAAGAAGCAATTACTGACAATGGAGTTGGGATGTGGTGGACTGGGGATTGAGCTGCTTGGTTATCTATGGCACAAGCTGGCCTTTGTTACTAAAATGGTGTAAATTATATGCAAAAATTCATACCCTCTAACTGAAAAAAAAGGGACACAAAATGGAAAAGTATTCATAGCTGTTGGGGGGAAGCTTTCAGTGCAGAAAATTTACAATGAATTTGCCCTGCAAAACTAAGGTCAGCCCTTTTGTAGGGCCATCCACATCTATATCATTGGAAAGAAAGAAAAGTGAAATTTTTTTTTAAAAAGAAAATTGATGTAGAGTTGCTGATTCATGGGCATCACTTTCATCACATCATATTGTTTTTACCCTAGAAATCCCTTATTGGGGAATGTATCATTTTCTTCTTAATGGCCTTACAAATATACAACTGGATGGTCCTATGGCCTCTTAACATGTGAAAATGATACCAAGGAATAATTGTTGATGCAGAATTTGAAAGGGGAAATGAAAGTAAATAATTTAAATGATTTTTTTTTTCAAATAAAAAAAAAGAGAGATGGTATATGGTAGTAATATTGAGAAAAGGGAATATCCCATCAGTTCAAGAAGTGAAGGTTGAGATGCCTAGTCTTGGCAAGTTGCTTATCATATTAATTCCCAAATTAATTGGGGTTACTGTGGAGGACCACTTACACCTCTTTTCATTCTTCACCTTGATGTTATATTAAAATTTAAAAAAAATCTAAAATAAAATAATTCTTATCTTAATATAGATAAGAAATATTCAGAATTCCAATTTTATTAATTATATACATTTTGAGAATAGTTTTCAATTGAGTAGTCTATTAATTAGGGATTTAAAGTGTTAAAAAAAATGTTAAGTAGCAATAATGATGGTGATGAAGAAGAAGGAAGATTCATAAATAAATAAATAAATATAGAGCCTTTTAGACTTTATCCACACAATAATTGAATACTTGAACATCAGACTCAACAGCAGAAGAAGGGCTACTTGCTATTACGGCTTCTTCCTCTACCACCCCACTGCCTATTAAAAGATTTTGTGTGCTGTTTTTGTACTTGTCGGTCTGGATCCTTCCTTCGATTTTTGAGGAGTTTTATAAAATTGAATAAATAAATAAAGAGAAATGGCAAAGGGCATTGTTGTCATTTGACAACATTCAAGAGAGGTGCTCCAATACAAAGTTAAGGTAAAGGTGATTCTTACTCATTATAATAGGACAGGTGGCAATCCAAAAACTATATCACTGTATAATAATCAAATTTTCAACCTTTTCCACCTAAGAAAAATAATTTGCAGCCCAACACAAAGTTACGACCTTTTTTTTTTCTTTTAATCGAAAATTAAAAATTAAGAGGTAAAATATAAAATTTTTTAAACTTATTCAGATATATTTATTAATAAAATATGTGAATGAAAATATATCAGTATTATTAAATAATTTAAACTTAAGATAATCTCATTTATATTAAAATATTTTGATATGGAAAAAGAAAATTCATCTAATCATGTGGCTAAGAATGAATCGTAATCTACATACGGCAACTGTATCTATATTGGGCCCTTTATTTTTATCTCAATTTTGGATAAAAATGTTTCTTGCTTACCTACCTTTTGACACTATTATTTAGTATATTAATTACTAGAACATGGTCTGTTTTACGTTAATTATATTGCTTAAATCATGTTTGATGATATGCATAAGAGAAAGGTTATAGAATATGATTGAAAATAATTGTTTTATGTTTTGATGGGATTTTTTTTAATTTAATTACTTTTTAATTAAGCAAATTATTGGAATTGATGAAGGCAGATTTGAGCTAATTACAAAGAATAGCTAGATTATCTATTTAATGATTTGAGCACAAAATCTCCCTAATCAATGGCTGAAATGGGTTGGATTGAGAATATATCCTTAATAATTTCAGATTTACGTGTGGATGGACAACTTTTTATTTATAACAGAAACATGGACCACCCACCAACGCATTATATTGACAAGACCAAGGAGCTTGGCGTTCGATAGGTTGAATCTTTAATTTAAAAAAATAAATAAATAAATAAATTGGGGATTATATTGTAATATTCAATCTACTAGTAGAGTTGTGTCACACGGACGAAATGAAGTGAAAAGACTTCATAAATCAACATCTATTGACCTTTTCCCTCTAAATGAAGCCTTCTAATAGATAAAAAACAAAAAATCAACTAATATAAATAAATACAGATGCATGAGGGGCAAGCATCATAAGGAAGTAAAGGGAAGGTAAAGGCAATAATAATAACATACTGTTGTCAAAATTATAATAATTTTGACAGTCTTTAGTGCTGTATAAATCCTGAAATCTGAAAAATCAGCTCATAGAGTATGCTCTCAAAAGGACTCAACTCAAGGTCTATGCCAGCTGACTCTTCTACTTATATATATATATATATATTTGAGATAAACACACATGAGAAAGGACCCATTATGATAGTTAAAGAGCATAGCATAGTCATTAGGGGCTAGACCCTATAGCCCATTACCTGAGTTTGACTAACATAGATAATGAGAGGGATAGATATAGAGGCTTTGTTTGGCTTTTGGTTCAACTAGGCAAAACCCACTTCAGGATTCCCTCCCACTATAGGTACTTTTTATTCCCTACACATCCCTAAAAGAGGGAGCCTTCTAAAAATTAATAATCATCTAACAACTTCAATCCATCAACTAAGCATTTATAGTAATGCAAGCAAAGATGTAGTGCTTATAGGCTTTTTATAAATGGGAAGGGGTGGGGGAGTATCTACTATATAGGGAGGCTTTCACTTTTTCATGATTATGATTTTGATTTAGAATTTGCATGCCAATATAGTTAAGGCCTTTGCCTCACACCATGTGCTAATGGGAACATGCCACATGTTGCAGAATTAGTGGTTGCTACCTCAATGGTGCATAACAAATATGGAGAAGATAGCAAAAATAAATCTTGATAGATGACATGTTTGGTGATCCTCACCAGGGGTCACTAAACCAAACTCAAGTAAAGAGATTAAGGGAATGAAATTAGATTTTTTTTTTATTATTTAATTAATCATCTAAGACTTGCATGTGTGTTTTAGATTTAGACACATAGTTGCATGTTTAAGTGGTCCAATCTAAGACAAATCAATCTATAATGAAATTTTTAGCTTCAAAGATTTGGTTAATGGTCTCTTTTCAAGTCACTGTATCTGTATGTGACAAATTGACACAAAAGAACTAATTAGTTAATACATCTATCTTTCTTTGAAAATCCTAGTTGGCATTTCCAACTAGCTAGCTAGCTAGCTATTGTTCAATGACTAAAGAGAATATCAGTACTTGTAACAATAAATAGTTAGCTTTAAGCATAGGAATTGGTGGGCTAATAATGGCTATAGTTGAGGTAATTAGGTACACAATGGTCCAGCATTTCATGGTTTTGGCTCTCAAGGGTCTAGTGGTCCAAACAAGCCGAAATTTGATCCAAAAGTGGGGCTCTTTTGAAAATGTGTTAACTGATGGAAAAGTGAAGTTGTGGTCTGATTTACTTTTTCTTGGCAATTGGAAGAGGGAAGGACTTGTGGAGTAAGGCCTGGATTAATAAAGGGCTTAATACCCAATAAATTTATTTTTGTAGGGTTGTCATAAGCCCACATTATTAGATGCTTTATGTCAGTTGTTAAAAGTTGTTCTATCTGTATGTACTCAAAATCCTATATTAAATTAAAAAGCATTGCGTTTGCGGCTATGAAGGACGGCCACCGCAGTCTGTTGGACACCTCAGCCGGATGTAATAATTTGCTTTTAATCCAAGGAAATAAACAGCAATAATGAAGAAAAGCTGCTGGTTGGTTTTGGGCCCATTACAGCTATGGAGGTCCAGTTTCGGCCGCCGGGGAAAAAAATATTTTTAAGCACGCCCAGTGGGACTCGAACCCACAATCGCCTGATTAGAAGTCAGGCGCCTTATCCATTAGGCCATGGGCGCTTCTTGTCTTACTGTTTTAAGAAACAGTAAATAACAAATTGATCTTGCTTTTAGACTGCACATCTCCTTTGTCCTCCCAGGTGATGTCAGGATTGAGGGATATAAATTTTTTGCTTATACTAAAATGTACAAACATCCAACTATGAAAAGCTCTAACGTGTATTTTTACGTGGGAGTTATTATAATTTTTAGTAAAAAACATTGCGAAGATGTGGGATAGAATCTTCCCTCTCTTTTGTATGGTTTGACCTCTCACACAGGACTTTAAATGCTAATGCTAAAAAACAGCATGATCAAAAAAAAAAAAAAAAGCTCCTTTATATCACAAAGACCACACTGACAAGCAACAGAGAAATGTTTTTTTTTTTTTTTAATTTAACAAAGAAGAAAAGCTCCTAGGAAACCAAAGGAAAAATGGAAAGCCTGTCCAGATTCTGCTTCAAGTTAAAGGAACTTTTGACTCCAGAATCATGAAGGCCTGATTTGTTTTGAGCTACTTGTCTCAGCTGAGGAGTGAATAGAAGTGCAAAACCAAGCAGAAAGCCTGATTTAAGACCTCCAATGTTTGACTAGTTGTTTGCATAAGGTGGCAAATCAAGCATGAAATGACATGCAAAGACAGAGCACAGCTGCAACTGCAACATAGCAATGGAAAGAGAAATGTGCAGGACCAGAACCTTATGAGCGTAAAGTTTGGGCTTTTTGCTTTTCCAAGTGAAAAAAAAAAAAATTCTCAGATCCTGGTCCTATAAAAAATATTTCTCAAATCAGAGTGAATTTTAATTTTACCGCACTTTAAAAGTGCCGTAGAGCTTACCGCATTAAAGTGCTAGAGCTTACCGCACTTTTTGAAATGCGGTAAGAGAGAATAATTAAAAAAAAAATATTTAAATACATTACCGCACTTTTGAAGTGCGATAATGCATGCGTGCGGGAGAGCCGCACTCAATCAATTTAAAAATATAAATTTAATTTTTATTTAATTAATTTTATTTATTTAATTATATATTAAATTTATAAAATATAATTATAAAAATTATATTAATATTATTATAAATATTAATTATTTTAATTAATTTATAATAAAATATTATATTTTTTATATTTATTATTTTATTTTATTATTTTTATTACAGTTAATTTATAAATATTTATAAATTATAAAATTATAAAAAATTAAAATTTATTTTATTTTATATTTTTTCATGTTAAAATAGTTTATAAATAAAAAAAAGAAATAGTCTATATAATACGAGAGGATGATTGTTCATCTTTAATATTATTTTTTGATCTTATTATTTATATATATATTAACTTATTTTTATTACATTACTGTTTCTAAATATTTAAATATATTTTTTATTTAATTTTTTATATTTTCTATGTTGATAAATATAA
This sequence comes from Manihot esculenta, assembly GCF_001659605.2. Taxonomy (NCBI): domain Eukaryota; kingdom Viridiplantae; phylum Streptophyta; class Magnoliopsida; order Malpighiales; family Euphorbiaceae; genus Manihot; species Manihot esculenta. The sequence goes on along the minus strand of NC_035162.2, from coordinate 12,322,829 downwards.
TTAATAAAATAAATTATATATATATCATTGGCATTAATTAATATATTTTTTTTTAAATTGGAGATTGAAAATTGGAGAGTAAATATACATAATTAAATTTACTTAAATATACATACTATCATATTAAGTACGTGAATACTATATTAATATATTTATATATATTTTTAATATTAATTAAATTATATAAATTAATAAAATAAAATAATAAATATGATAAATATAATATTATATTATAAATAATTTAAATGAATTAATATTAATATTAATATAATTTTTATAACTATATTTTATAAATTTAATATAAAATTAATTAAATTAATAAAATATAATAATTAATTAAATAAAATTTTATTAATTAATATTAATATAATTATATTTTATAAATTTAATATATAATTAATTAAATAAAAATTAAATTTATATTTTTAAATTGATTGAGTGCGGCTCTGCCGCACTCATGCATTACCGCACATAAAAAATACGGTAATATATTTAAATGTAATGTATTTAAATATTTTTTTTTAATTATTTTCTCTTACCGCACTTTAAAAGTGCGGTAAGCTCTACTCCACTCGCTCCAGGATATGAGAATTTTCTTTTTTTTTTTTCACTTGCAAAACGCAAAAAGCCCGTAAAGTTTCCAGTTCCGAAGTGCGTAATCCAAGTTGATAGGGACACTATACGAGTACTGGGCTATCTCGAACAAAAAGTGCAGTGCTCCATTGTACCAAAAAAGGTCGGAAAGAATATAGATAAGTCCAACTCTTTACGCAACAAAAGCAAAGAAACACAGACATTTCCCCTGAATGGTTTTTTGAAAGAAGCTATGTTAATTTTCTCGCCAAACATATTTTGCTTCTAACAAACAGGTCCTATGATTGAACAAACATGACAAAACTAAGACCAGCAGAATCCAGATACACGTAATCAATCCTTCTGCAATGGAATTTTCTATATATGGCACTACATGAAGAACTCAGACCAATCCTATGATGGATACTACATCAAACGGGAGCGGTGCAGCTGCTTGGGAAGTAAAACGGAGCAGTCGAACTCCTGTGCAGTGTGGAGGTGCTTAAATATTATATTTGTTTTTGAGAATGTTCAACAGCAACTCGTGGATCCGTGGCGCAATGGTAGCGCGTCTGACTCCAGATCAGAAGGTTGCGTGTTCGATTCACGTCGGGTTCAACTCCCAATGTACTTTTTTTATATATTGCCTTCAATTAAAATAAAATTTTCCACTTTATTTATTTTTCTTTTTATTTTTTTCAATTAAAAATGTTATAATTTCCCTTATTTTTGGAATTTCTTTTTCGAAAAAAAGTCAACAAAGAGCATTGATGAAAAACTAAGTTTTGTATTTGTAAATTATCATTTGCATTACTACGGGCAGCAAAATTTTATTACAATAATTAAAAATAAATAAATCTGTCAACTAATACTATTACCAAATTCAATGATAATAAATTCTCAAAACAAATTTAGCTACTCTATACATGTAATAATATTTACCTAATGAAAACTATTGAAATAAGTGTGAAATACGAGATTGAATTGAAATTTTAATTTTCAATGATATTAAAAACGATAAATTATAAAGAGCATCATATAATAACAAAATCAATTTTATATTCAATAGAATATAAATCTGTATTACATATCAATTTAATTATTACTAATACAATACACATATTTCTTTATTAAAATTAAAAAATATTATATCCATATAATAATATTATGCATAATTTTTTTTTATTTTTAGCCATCACAATAATAAAAATAAAGAAATTATATTACAATTAAATTTAATAAATTTCACCGAAAATGACACTAAATAGCAACTAAATAAGATTAATGTGGCCAAAAAGAATAATAAATAAAAATACTATTTTATTAAAATAGACTGAAATCAATAAAGATAAAAACGTGATGTTGTCATTAAATCCAACTGTATCAATTTAAAAATATTTTTATTTATGTTTTTCTAAATATGCTATAAGATAAAAATAATTAAATTCAAAAAGAGAGAGTTTTTTGTTCATTTGAAACCTTTTAAATAACATTTATTAGAAAAATCTACATAATTAAATTTATAATTATAGGAACTAATATGTCAAATTGCACTGGATATTAAAAGTAAATATATTTTAAGCTTTTAACAAAAATTGATAAATAATTAATTAATTACACCAAATTAATTAATTAATTAGAAAAAATTAATTAATTAATTAGAAAAAATTAATTAATTAATTAGAAAAAAAAATACTTAATTATACCAAATTAAATTAATAAAAATAGGTAATCCATTATTAAAAAATAAGGAATGAAAAATTTACAAATTTTTAGAGCCACGTAAAGAGACTATATTTAGTTTCACTTATCTAGAGGAGAGTGTAAACATCACAGCATATGAACTGCAATGTGAAAAGTCAAGTTGGGTCGCTGTAAGAAAATATGATAATATTTATTATAGACTGTTATATTTGATTATTTCAAATTACTATGAAGCACCAATAAAATGCTAGAATTAACATTATATTTTTTCTAATTAATTAATTAATTTTTATCTAAAGTTAGAGGATTATATCTGTAAGCGTAGGCTCAAACACACATTGTAAGTCGGGGCGTGGCACCCCAAATTTTTAAATTACAATTTTATTTATAAAATTTATTATTTTAATTACTTTTTCGCTCTTTAAAATTTATAAAATTAAAAATTTATCTGTAAATTTAAGTAATATATTCTAAAAAATACTGTTACTCCCAATATTCTTTCATCTTTATTTTGACCCTATAAAAATTTTATATTTTTTATTATTTAATTTAATATCTTAAATTTTGATACTTATTTCACTGATAATGACAAATATAGGATAATATATGTTATTATTATTATTGTTATTATTATATTAATTGAAATGTCCACAGTCCATATTATATGAAAATAATTTTCGTAAAAAAAATTAATTAATTGAAATCTCATTTTATTTAAGAAATGTAATAAATTTGAGTCTTTAAAATAAATAAATTTTAAAATTTATTTATATGTTTAAATATGGTTAATAAACAATCCTAACAAAATTTTAAAATAATGATTTTAATTTTTTAATTAGCCAAATAAAAGGTTTTTAAATTTATAAATTCCAAATTCAATATTGAAAATAAAGATTTTAAAATCAAAATCTATACATCCAAATGCAATTTAAAAAATATTCAAAATGCGAAGAAATTTTTAATTTTCAATATTTGATGCTGCATCAGCCCTTGGTTTCTAGAGAAAGAAATTTTCTCAAGCAGTTTTTCTTTCTTCTAAGACTCAATTCTTTTGAGGTTCAATTCTCTTTAGTCTGTTTGATTTTAATTTTTATAATTTTAAAAAATTTATTAATTAATATTTTATATTTTTAAAAAATCTATTAAATAATTTTTCATATCAAAATTATTTTAAATTTATTTACAATACTATAAAAATTAATAAAAAAATTAATAATAAATTTTTAAAAAATATTTTTAATATATTTTTAAATATAGAGATATTTAATGAGTTTTATCATATTATAAACTAAATATACTAAACAGTTAATTTCCCTTCTAATAATTAACTTTCTTTTTTTTTTTTTTAAAGAATTAACTTTCCTTTCCCCTCTAGGCTTTTTCATATTCCCATAGAGATTAATCAAAGCTTCACTTCCGTTCTCCTCGGCCTTTAGCCGTGCTAATGAAGTGAGAAGTCCCATATAAATCCAGAGGAAATTATAATCGCCATTTCCACACATCTAGAAGAGAACCAGAAATGAAACTTCAAATTCAAGCAACTAGCTACCAGTCCTCCACTTCTAGTCCTTGCTCTCCCCAGCTGTGAAATTTGAATTGATTCAGAGCATCTCTGCACCGGTAAGTTCGAAACTCATCAGATAAGTTTCTTCCTTGAAATTTTAATTCTAAAAAGAGTAGGTAACTATAATTTGAGAGGACTATTGTGCACTAGAGTGTAGCATTTGGGCGATATAATAGTGGCCTTTATTTCCCAAACTTTTAAGTGGGGATTGAATTAATTGAAGGATATGAATTGAGTGGATTGTGGGGTTGAGATTTGACTTGAGATGGCTGCTATTGGATTGAGATATTCGGGTATTGGCTTGGCATTTTTGCTTCTTCAGCTAACAAATTGGCGAGAATTAAAATTAACTCACTGTTAGCTTTTATTCTTTTGCTGCCCCTTCCGTGCCCAACGCACCGCGCCGCTCTGCACAGACTGATTTCATTTTTGACAAAGACCGAAATCTAAATCCACCATTAAAAAAGTAAAAGCTTCTAATGTTCACCTTCCTATAAATTCAACTACAGTCTGCCCTCGTAAACCCATCTCTGCTTCTCCTTTTGTTTTGGGTAATAATTCTCTCTGAATTTTCAGTTTCGCTGTCCTTTTGTTGTTCTTTATTAGTAGTTTGATTCTCTTCTTCCTAGATTTAGATTTGATTTGATTGGAAGTCTAAATGTTTAGGGATTTCAAATGGAATCAACAAATGGATTAGTAACGGATGCAGAAATCAAGTCGTTTTTTGATTCTGCTCCTCCACTACGAGACAGTGCCGGTATCACCAACAAATTGAAGGAATTCATTCAGCTCAATTCTGCCCCACAAGGTATGAATAATACAAGATATTTGTACTGTTTTGTTTTGTCGTTATTATTATCATTGTTATTATAATATTTGCATCAGCGGTTGGCTGTTTTGACGTGTTTATGCAGGAAATGCAAGTCCTAGGAGGGTCGTGTGTGTGACTTCGGGTGGTACCACTGTTCCCCTGGAACAGCGTTGTGTTCGTTATATTGATAATTTTAGCTCAGGTCATAGAGGATCCACGTCCACCGAGTATTTACTTTAAACTTTATCAGGTGGAGAATTCTTTATTTAGACTGCTTTTTCAATTGTAGATGGATTGAAGGTATTCAATCGCTGTATTGCAGGTATTTCATCAAGGCTGGATATGCAGTTATATTTTTATACAGGAGGTGGGTTTCTTAGAAATTATGTGTTGCCTGTGCCCTGCTACTGCATCTTGTACTGCAGAAAAACTAAGAGTGAGATTAATTTATTGCCTTCTTATGCAGGGGAACTTGCCAGCCATACTGCCGATCTCTTCCTGAGGATCCGCTGCTAGAGTGTTTTGAGTTCACTAATGGCTCCAATGTTCAAGGCCTGTCGTTTCTATCTGCTGTTTGTAAATTTGACTCTTTATTTTCTTGTATCAAATGCACTGCTTTGTGATGGGTGAACTTTGTGAAACATGCTCAACATGACCCAAAAGCTAGACATATGGGGTATTGGGGTTTAATTTCTTGTCATCTCCCTGTTGCTACTACTAAACCATGTTGTGTGTTTTTTTTTCTTTAGGTAAATTGTTTCTCATTGTTGGTTTTGGAACTTTTTCGTAAAAATGTCTTTTTTTTTTATGCCCCTCTTAGTCCTTTACTTTGCAAGGGGGGTACCATAAGATTTCTCTGGAATTTGAACTGCAACTAGTCAATTTGCTTAATAATTAACTAGCATAACCATTTGGTTTCTTCCAATTATGTGACTAAGTTCCACGTGTCATTTCAGTGCGGCAATCATATTCTGAAGCAGTGAAGAGAGCCATTAATGACCATCATGCTGTATGACTTTTTGATGGCGTACTTATATATAATATTCTAGATTTTTTGCTCATTTACCTTTTCTATCTCTTGGTGCGTGATTTGATTTTTATCTTAATAACAGTGAGACACTTCTCCCTTTTGTTTTATTGCAGGCTATAGCTGCAGGTCACCTGTTAAAACTTCCTTTTACAACCATATTTGAATATCTTCAGGTTAGCTTCACTTAGCTTTTAAATGTTCCTTTCAGGCATTCTTTTTATCGAAAGCTTCTTTCCATAAATGCCCATTGCACTGGCATTTTGAATTCTGAATCTGGTTGGCGAGTCCACCCATGTAAACAGTCAACTACTAATTGGACTTTTCGATTGTCATTATTTTTTTAGGGAGTCATCACTTGACCATCCTCTACTTCAGATTCTTCTCTCTCTTTTTGATGTTTCAATTACATATTAACTTTTTCTTGTCCATTTCATTTTTCTGTTCTCTATTCAGCATACAGATCTTTCTTACATGCTGCTCTAGGTACTGTTTTATATATTGAATTAACATGTAATCCCATTGGCAGATGTTACAAATGATTGCAATATCAATGAGGGATCTTGGGCCACATGCTATGTTTTATCTTGCTGCTGCAGTGTCTGACTTTTATGTCCCTTGGAAAGATATGGTAATAGTTGAATATGTTGATTTTTCAGAAGGATTTTTTTAATGCTCTTTTAATTAGTTCCAACTTATATTTGGTTCTGGAAAACTGTAGACCACTGTGAACCTGAAAATTTCTCACTACTTTCCTTTCTACATTGATTGCAAGAAGGGTTTTGCGCTGCTTAAATTGATCCACCCTTTCTTATTAGATAAGGCAAGAATGCTTATTAGAGGGAACAATCCTGATTTGCAAGACTAATTATGTGAAAAAGTTTTAGAGCAAAATAATAATAAAGAAAAGTTATTCTTAAAAAAAGTTTAAGTGGTGTTACATCGCCCACATTATGCACACCTTAACTCAAGGATAGCCGTGTAATTTGACCAGCCCAGAAACATCTTCCCTCTTTATTTTCTGGATGTTGTTCATTTTATCCAAATAAATTGGTTTAAATATACTATTTGCAGGCAGAGCACAAGATTCAATCAGCATCTGGCCCTCTGGACATGCGACTTGTGCAAGTTCCGAAAATGCTTTCAGTATTGAGGAAAGAATGGGCTCCCATGGCCTTCTGCATATCATTCAAGGTTAGATGTTGTACCCTCCTATGCTTAGTGTCGTTTTGGACATTCAGAGAGCCTTGACTTGACCATAAACCCTAAACTATAAAGGGTTATGTTATTGTTAGATGACAACTGCTCCAGTTGGACCTACCCTCTGTGTCTTAAATGTAATTGATATGAGGTCTAGTATAAGAGTTACAACTTACAAGTAGCTCATTTTTCTGGGAAATTAATTATTCATATGGTTTCATTATTCTTAAACTTAAACCTAAAAGTTTGCTTCCTCCATTCCTGCTATTCCCAGTTCAATTAACAGAGTGGACAATGGAAAACACTTCAAGAATATGATCTTTCAATTTTCCTAGTATCTCAACAGAAAGCTAATGTCTATTTTATAGTGCACTAATTGGGAATTGAAATCACAGCTTTTATTTTTGTGAGATAACGTTGAAATTTTGATTCAGTGTTTGAAATTTGAGTAGAGGGGTTATGGCTATACAATTCTGTTGAACGATATTTACCTCTTCTTTTCCTCTCTAGACCCACCTTAGAAAGAAAAGTGATTAACTTGACAAAATTGACCTTTTCTTTTTAATCATATTGAGGTGATATTTTTACCATAGATTTCAACCTGGTATGGTTTTCATGGTTGGTTCTGAGTGTGTTCCCTACTTGACTCAAACAGCTGGAGACAGATACAAAGATTCTTTTGGAGAAGGCTGATATGGCACTTAAAAAGTACAAGATGCACATGGTTATTGCAAATGAGCTCTTGACCCGCAAAGAAGAGGTTACAGTTGTTACAGCTGACAAAAAGATTCCAGTCCGCCGGGACAAGACTCAGGCTGGTTCTGATGTGGAAAAGCCACTGATTGAACTACTTGTGGAAAAGCATTCAGCTCACATCAAGGATGCAGATAAGTGATACGGCGCTAAGAGCATCATGTGGGTGATAACCCGACACATACAACTTAATTTTCTGCCAATACCGGATGAATATCGTTGGCATTCTTTTTTTTCCTTTTATTATCATTTTTTTCTTTGAACTAAGAGCAGTTCTTAATATCACCACACCTGGGCGCCGGCAATTAAACCTCTCTGTATCGTGCAACTAATAACCTTGCAGAAGGGAGCAAAGGGAAATAACTGTAACCCTTCTACCTCTTTACAGTTTAGAGAGAAAAGCTGAATAAATAATAGTCACAATGAATGCATACGTATTCTGATTAAAATCTTGTATCAGTTTTAACTTTCCGTTCTTTGCTTCTCATTTATTCTCCATGCATAGAGCAAAGAGCATCCTTCTTCCTTATCGTTTATATTCCATTTATTGTTCTTATTGACATTTTTCAACATTCTTTATGATCATCATATGCACAATCAAGTAATAGTAATGCCGTGTTGGATATCAAAAGCGGAACCTCCATGAGTGTGGAGGTCCGCCACCATCACGTGGGATTGAAATCATGCAGTTGGATGTGTATGGAGCCCATTGTTCTACTGTTCTACAGCTCACGTGGCGAGGCATCAAAATTTTTGAGTGCTTGCTAATGTGGCTGTATGCTGTCTGGTATAAATGGACAAATTTCATTCATTTCTTGAAAATTAATCATATCTACAATTAATTTTCTACAGATAGAATATGTATCGGTTTGCTCCCGAAAGATATTCTAAAACGTGGAATGCGTTTGAGAGTAGTGAGCTACCATCTGCATCACTCTCTTTGGAACTTCATCATCATCCTCAAGGCATTCTGCAGTCGGAAGCTGACTGGTAGCCTCCTCCTTCTCTTGCTCTGCTTCCTTCTGCATCAAAATGCTCTTCTCTCTTCTTCAGGGTCAGTCTAAAATTCCAATACACGTCCATAAAGGTAAAGCTAGTTATAACACAAAATGGCTTAATTGCGTTGCTTATTTCGGCAAATGTGAAATAGTGGAAAAGGCATAACTAAAAGTTGTTCATTTATTAACCTATGGCTCACTACAAAATCAGAGGAGTCCAAAACAAACTTGATAGAAAATTTGTCCAGGAAATAATAGCTGTTAATTGATATCGACAAATGAACACCTTCAAAAGATGAGCTGTTAATTGATATTGAGTTAGATTTCCAAATTTCTTTATATTTTCACAAATAGTAAAGATAACCATCTCAGAATTCTTCATATCAAGACTTGTGTGATTGCCTCAAATGGAGGTGACTGTACTCATGTACTAGGTTCGAACGAGAAGAGAAAAACTCGGAGAGAAGAGGAACTCCAAAGAGAGGGCCGTTTCTATGTGACTGTTGAGATGGGTCTCACTCTCACTCCCTCTCTCTTTCTCAATCTAAAAATATGATCCACCCATTTCTGCCTGCAGATCATTTCTACATGTGGGGCTCATCCTTGTAGGTCTATTAGCAGCAAAGCTTAAAATTATACTCCCTCCCGTAATTTTTGTAATCTTATTCTTTTTCATAATGATCTCATGTGGGCTCATCCTCGGAACCATGACAATGATCTCGCCAGCGAAATCTGCTCATAATCTGCAAAATCTTCGTTTGCATCATTTTTCAGAATGACTAAAACGATCTACAACATTTTTTCCTACCAATGGAACCAAAATGAAATATGCTTTGCTTCCCTCAGTGGGTCACACCAAATTGGGCGAACCAGCTCAGCTCCGTTCTAGCTTATCATGTTAATATTTCCTAGTGAAGAAAAAAAATTGAATAATATAATATATTCATTTCATTAACTTATAAACACTAGGACTCGGTGCACTTATAAGTTTATTCTGATAGTAAATGCATTTGAGTAAATATAATAGGTCTCAAATATTCCCTTAATTCTCGTTTCAAAAAAAAAAAATAATAGAAATCGATAACATCACGATATGAAGATTAGACCATTATCGCTCCTACTCCTAATTTTACCAAAACTTAAATTGGCAGTACAAATCTCTTTAAAACTCATACTACATACGAGAATTAAATATGGACATAGGATAGAATGTTTATCTTCTTAGTATATCACTGGAGTCATAAACGTATATGTAATAAAATAAATAGCATCTATCCAGTTCGATGGAACATAATATAAGGGTATCATAATGATTAGATATATATATATTACTAATTTAACTCAAAAGAGGGCAAACTCTCTCTCTCCCACACTCACATAAAAACTCTTGAACACATCATTTTTCTTTTCTCCCTAGAGCTTCATTTTTCTCTCCCGTACTCTATTTTTACATCATCTTTATTTTTTTTCTAGACCTTTCTTTTTCTTTTTCGACTATTATATTTTTATTTTTTTTAACACATCTCTCTAAAATTCTAGATCTGTATTGAATATCAAAAAGTTTATTTTTTTATATTTTGTAAGCCTCTGTTTTTTAAATTGACTTCGAAATTGAGTATGGAGGACCTTATAAATCTGAAAGACATTTACTCCTCATCAAATCTATCATGATCTATTGATCTGTCTATCAAATTAAATCACACCTCAGATGTCTGCATCTAGCTACCAAAGTTCATCAAATAGGGGCATCACATAGACCTGCAAATTACAATTTTGACCTGCATTGTGAGCTTCAGTTATTTTCTCAAAGAGGCCGTGTTCGTTCTAAGGTTTGGACCTTGCTGATAAATCTTGTGCAAGCGTATTGTTAATGAAAGAGAGCCACATGCTAATTTGACATCAAGGAAGTTTCATCTCATTTTCTGGTTTTATCTCTCAAATCATCGATGTTGGTTGCTCGGTGAATGGAAAATTTTCTTGACCAGATGGGAAGAAAGAGAATCTTGTACTTCAACAACTCGTCTAGCCACTCAGCGATAAAAGGATAAACGACCAACTCGTTTACCTTGAAAGCAATTTGTTACTCACAATTACGGTTAGTTCGTTAATTTGAGAATTTTTACATGGCTAAGCGACTGGACCATACTTCACGTAGGGAAATCGAGAACAGAACAGTTGAAGAATCAATTACTCTTAACATCCATATATTGCCAATGTACAACAATATGTCTCTCCGAAATACAATGTCAACAAACATACTGGTTAACTAATTAACATAAATAATGAACAGAAATGTATAAGACATGTTAAGCTCAATATCCATTTTTAAAAATAGTCACAAGCCAAATTTCTGCTCATCATCTTTATCGAGAACTTTGCATGAAGCTTTCTCCATCTGCTTCCTCCAGATTTATTATGGTCTCCTTATGAAGGACGTTATCTGTTCCAGAGTTACTCGAGTAGTCTTTCCGCTGCTTTGCTCAGTGATTTGATAGCATCCTCTTTGTCCTCTAGCATCCATCTCGCTGCCTCATTTACCTTTTAGATAGACGAGCCTAATGGTTCACATTCATGTCAAGATTGTTAACTTTCAGGACAACCATATAAATAAATTTGATGAGCATGACTACCTCATTATCACATGAAATTGTCTTCAACTAGGATCTTCAGTTCTTCAAGTTTTTTGACAATTTTTGGATTCATCAGATCCCTTGCCTCTCTTATAAGAGTGCCTTCCTGACTGGAATGATAAGCATCCACCACAGCCTTAATCCAAGTATGTAGCTTTTCTGGGGTCCTATGATAATAGCAACAGAGAAACAATTCAGCTGGTAAACTAATAACTTCAACAAACTTAGGGAACCATTTTGAGACGGAATCATGTAAAAGGATCTAACAATTATAAAGGGAAAATCTACCCCACCATGGAATTCGTCACTTTCCTTGAGGAGTAAAAACTCAAGGAAGTAATTGAATCCTCGACTATGGATGTTTTGGAATCAGTTTCACAGTATGGTGCATAAATGCATGAATTTCTAATATAATAATGAATCAATCAAATCAAACAATTTCATTTACATACGTGTACAGGGAGTCCACATCCTTTCCTTCAAGCTCCTCTCCCGGGGTAAATGCATCTTTTAATGCACATAATAGCTCCTCAGGATCCTCAATTTTAAGAAGATACTTCACTATCCTAATGTCCTTTGGCATGAGTCTCTGAAGATTACCTACTGCCGTCATATACAGATGATAAAGTATGTCTTTTACCTGCAATACAGCAAACTAGATGATTACAACCAAAGCATTGTTCTAACAACATATGCGTGAATAGTAACTATTTTTTCCCATTATTTTTCTGGTAGGAGGGTGTGGATGGAGTACGAAAACAGCATAGCAATCAAAACAAATCCATTAATTTAAAAACTTTGTACATGTAACTATGAATATTGATCAACATACAAGTAAAAGTTCAAATAGTCTTTTAGTATGTTATTGTGTCATCATAACTACACACCTTAGAGAGGAAAAATATAATCAGGCTACAACTATAACAATTAACTAAATTTATGGCCACTATTTATAATTTTCAAGAAGAGGCCACCATTGAAAATTTGCATATAGTTTCCAATTCTTTCTATCGCTATCCCTCCGATTATCAGCATAATTTTCCCTCCAATTATCAGCATAATTTTCCCACGATCCCAGTTGATGATCTTCTCAGATCAGGCTAATAAGTTAAGCAATCAGATGAAACAATTTCTAGTCAAAGCATTAAAAATATATAACTCGTTAAATAACAAGAGATATTTTTTCTGAACCTTCAATCAGTTACCTCATCTTTTGTCATGTTCGACTCTTTGGCAGCTGACCATGCTTTTGTGATCATCAAAACCAATGATGAATCAAGTTGATTTTTCTCAGCCAAATCATCTATCTTCCTGCAAGCAGCATCCAGAGAAGGAGAATTGATAATATCTTGCAATTTTAACTCTGCAGCATTCAATGCTTCCATGCTTTCTGCTGCACTATCATAGGCTTGTACAGCAGCCACACAATCATTTCCAAGCTTTGCCAAGGCTTGTCACATGTAAAGAAGGAAATATTATCAGTCTAATAAACAACAGTAGAAGACTGGACTCTCAGTGAACTTTTAGAAGCTAGGTTTTCTATTCGTGCAGAGGTTCAGCCAGGATACAACAAACAATATAGGACTTTTCAATTCTCGATGTAGTTTTTAAGTGCCGCCCAACAGGTAATCAAACCAAACTGCTTTGACCTAACAATTCCAGTGAACAACTTGTCAAATGCTATATTGCAGTCATTTTTACTGTATAAGCATATACATTCATATTGGCATTCTTCTAACTGTATAATTCGAAACTCACGTTCTCTTGTTTAGATTGAGCTCCTTAGCATTGTAACTATCACCTTCATGATGAAAAGGATATCTTCAAATTAATTGTATCTCAAGATATAGACATCCACAAATGGGTTTAGTATGATAAATAAAAAAATTCCAGATCAAGCCCTTGGTTATGCTTGCAAGTCTAACAAGCACCACTGATCAAATTTCACATAAAGCCCTTGGTTATGCATCAAAGTAAACAAGCACCACTGAGGTTTACACACTCGGCATATAGCACTTACAGTGTTACACAAATGAAAAATCAATTAATACATTGTCAAAAGGTCAAAATTCACCCTTACCATTTTGCTCAGTGGGATTGCCATTATATGATTGTGCAACAGTGAACAGATGTATAAAAAATTCTTTTGTGAAGTCTTTGCGACGCCTAGCAACAACTTCACTAATCTTTGATGGTTCCTCCTTGATCACTTTAATAAGTTCATTATGCCTTTGTACATCTTCATCAATCTGATAAAGACAGGTTTACAATTAAACATATAACAACATCAACTTAAAATCAAACTCAGTGAATATGGATGAAAAGAGCTGGAGAAGGAAAGGGAATATGTTTAACCACAACTGAGAATATATCAAATTTAAAGGCCAAAGATAGCATATTTTACTAGATGTAGAAATAACATGTAGGAAAGTAACTAACAGAAACAATTTGCTTAGAGAAAAGACCAATCCTTAAAAATTCTCACCTCTTTCAGCTTCCTTGCAAGCCTGAATAGCTTATGCTTCATCCCAGGATCATGCTCACTGTCTGCTCGTTCCTGACAACGCTTAAAAAAATGAGGCCGAATATTGTCCCATTCTTTGCTAAAAGCAAGCAACCTTCTCCAATCATTAGGTGTGGGCTTATCAACCATGAAAACCCCGATTAACTTGTCACATACTCGGACCATTTTACCCTCATCCACACTATCTGTTTCATTTCTTTCAGAATTATCATTAACCGCCGTGGGTTCAGATGAATCAGAAAATTCCTTCCCTTTCCTATCACTAGATACATCAGTTGCACCGCCAATAACAGCGACCGGAGAAAATTTCCGCTGCCTGGTCCCCACAACTGGCAGTAGGCAACCTGCAATTTTCATAAATGCAACCAATTTTTAAATTGCAATCCTTCAACAATGTTTTTAAAAGCAAAATTTATTCTCCGCCATAAATTTGCAAAGCTTATTTATAATTATGCAAATTCTGATTCATAAAAAATGAGAAAGAAATGAAAAGAGCGACGGAGAGCGACTTGCCTTTGAAATTAGAAGAGAAATTAAGATTTGGAGATGAACATCTCAAGAAGAATAAAGAAGGAGACTGAGCTCGAAAGGCAGATGTGGAAGACACTGTTACCAGTAAAGAGCAAGAGCTCTGGAATGTCGAAGAAGCTAACTCCATTGAAATTTATGGCCTTTAATTTTTAGGCTTTGGATTTTAAACCCACACACGAAGGGTTTAGAGTTTCTATAGAGAACGCCAGAACCCTGATATTTTATGGATAGAGGTTTTAGCTTGCGTATTGGGTGCTGGATTGTCCAAAACGGTGGCGTTGCACGCAAGTGAGGAACGCAACCGGCTGGGCAATTCAGTCTTTTTGAAAAATTAAGACCAAAATTTCGAGCGCTAATGAGTGGCTGCCAAAGCCCAACGGCACTTCAAATTTTCAGGTCTGCGAGCGCAGAGCTTCTTGTGAAATTTTGTAATAACCAGTGAAATGCTCTCGTTAACGTGCCTCTCATTGAATACTAATTTGTTTCTACAGCCTTCACTTCTCTCATTTCAACCACTGCAATCCTCAAGAACAAGAAGCAATAGCCATACAAGTCCAACAAATTTCCATTGCTTGTCTTGCAAGAACGATACTAATTCAGCCTCTACTTCCCAATTTCGCTTCTCATCCGCCAATACTTCTGCCTTGAGGTTCCGGGGAAGCTCGGATGACGACTTGTCGGATACACAACCGGGAACTGATTTCGTTAATTCTGGTGTGCTTGCACTTTGGCTTCGGTCATGTTGCAGAGCAAAAGACGTTAAGAGAGTACATACAGTTGCTTTAAAGTGCTTGAGGAACTCGGTTACGTATGTTAATAACAATTTGATTGGTGCGTATTTGTATTTAGGGAAAGTAATTGAAGCGCGAAAGGTGTTTGATGGAATGCCGGAGCGAAATGTTGTTAGTTGGACCGCTATGATTAATGGTTACGTTAGTTTTGGTTTAGATGATGAAGCCTTTTGTTTGTTTAGTGATTTTATAGCGAATGGGGTCGTACCAAACAGCAGGACGCTTGTATGTATATTCAATTTATGTAGTAAAAGACTAGATTTTGAGTTAGGGAGGCAACTCCATGCTCTTGTTGTGAAGAGTAATTGGAGGAACTTAATTCTAGATAGTGCCGTTGTTTCTTTCTATGCCCAATGTGGCGAGTTGACAAGTGCATGTTGTGCATTTGATCAGATGGCGGTAAGGGATGTGGTTTGTTGGACAACTATGATTGCTGCTTTCTCCCAACAAGGGCATGAAGAGGAGGCTTTTGGGATGTTCTCACAAATGTTGGATGAGGGATTTTTGCCTAATGAGTTTACAGCGTGTGCTGTTCTAAAGGCTTGCGGAGAAAAGAAAGCGTTGAGGTTTGGGGAACAGCTACATGCTGCCATAGTTAAAAAGATGTATAAAGATGATGTTTTTATAGGGAGCTCCTTAGTGGATATGTATGCAAAATGTGGGGAGATTTTAGATTCTAGGAAAGTGTTTAATAGAATGAGGAAGAGAAATACAGTTACGTGGACTTCCATTATAGCAGGGTATGCTAGGAAAGGGCTTGGTGAGGAGGCGATAAGTCTCTTTCAAGTGATGAAACAACGGAGGGTAATTTCTAATAATTTAACTGTTGTAAGCATTCTCAGGGCTTGTGGCTCAATCAGGGCCTTACTAACAGGGAGAGAAGTTCATGCACAAATTATCAAGAAGGGGATCCAATCAAATGAGTACATAGGAAGCACTCTCGTGTGGTTCTACTGTAAATGTGGGGACTTTCGTATTGCTTCAAAAGTCCTTGAACAGATGCCTCTCAGGAATGTTGTCTCATGGACTGCAATGATTTCTGGTTATGCAGGTCTTGGGCATGAGCCTGAGGCTCTTGAGTTCTTGAAAGAAATGATGGACGAAGGCGTGGAACCAAATGCATTTACTTATTCATCAGCTTTGAAAGCTTGTGCTAATCTTGAAGATATTTTGCAAGGAAAATTGATACATTCATTTGCCAACAAGACTCCTGCCTCAACTAATGTCTTTGTAGGCAGTGCATTAATTTATATGTATTCCAAGTGCGGCTATTTATCAGATGCAATTCAAGTTTTTGACAGCATGCCAGAGAGGAACTTGGTTTCTTGGAAAACAATGATTTTGAGTTATGCAAGGAATGGACTCTGCCAAGAGGCATTGAAGCTCATGTATCGGATGCAGGCAGAGGGTATTGAGGTGGATGAATATATCTTTAATTCAGTCATGGGTGAATGTGGAGATGTTGAGTGGAATATTGAGAAGTCATCAAACAAGTGTTTGTTGTCTTAGTTAATCTGCATTCCACTGAAACTGTCTAAGCTACAAAAAATGCACGAAATTGTGTTCAGCTGTCTATATTAGTAATTCATCCGCTGGCATAAGAGACCCAGATCTGATATTATGTGATCTACAAACCGTGCTATAATTGTGAAAGGTGTGAATTAAGTCAGTAAGAAAAGAAGTGAAAATGCCCCTCTTGAGACTGTAATAGTCTTTCTTGTTCTATTTATTGAAACTAGTCAATAATTTCGAAGGGCTTCAAAGCACTTGACGCCATGTATTATGTAATCTCCAGTGGCGTTATCTAATAGAAAAGCTGTTATTACCTTTAAACATATGTAGGATTCGAGTCCAAAGCCCAGACTCCTTTTCTTGGGCTTCGCAAAGGTTGCTATTTTTGTACTTCAGTGGTCAAAATTTGCTAGTTGAAGCACCAGCTAGTTGTTGTTCTTCTTCTTCTGGATGTAACCAGTTCTCTGCCTCGGACCTAAAAATGTTTTTGGGATGTAATTGTTGTTGTAATTAATTTATCTTTAATTTAAAAAATTAAGGAAATTAGCTGGGTCATTAATGCGTATATACGACGTATAAACAATTGAATTAATTTCATTTAAAAAAATATGACAATGACTTTTATAGTTTTTAAATTTTAATAATTTTTTATTATCTAAAAAGAATAAAATATTTTTTAAGATATTTAAAGATTTTTAAGAAAAAATATTATCGATTCATTAATTTGGTGGATTGAAATTGAATCTTCTCAATAATCTCTAAAAATCTCATTTTAAAAAAGTTTACTCTTTTTCAAATATATATTTAAAACTTTTAAATTTTGAAAAACTTTTCAGTTTCCAAACAAAGGATTAATTGGTTGAATATATAAACACTCTGATGTTGGTAAAGATTTTCGTTTCGAAACTGGAATTAGATTGTTGGCAGTCAATTAAAGGTAATGTAGATATACCACCCCTATGATTGTGGTCTTATTCATGACTTCCTTACACACTATACATGGGTTGTTACTATCAAGAGCTTAGGCTTTGGCGCTCAGTTGGGACCGTGTGACACTTGACTTGAACACTATCAAAGCAAGTCAGCCGATCTGTCTACACGTTAATCTGCACAATGAAGCACGTTGGTTAGTCAGGAGGCTAGAATGCTATTAAAGCGAACAAGATAAATACATATCGAGCAAATATCCACATCCAACAAGCATAAAGATATAAGCAACCAAAATATCACATGTAGGCACAGATATTTGATAAAAGGGCTACTCATTTCATTCCAGGGGCAAAACAATCATTACACAATTCAACACAAAGGTCCTCACACTACTTGCAGACAGGAGGAACACCTACAAGGGTAGAGGCACAACACAGGGACTCAATAGGCCTACGGTGGCCAGCTGGGCCCAGTCCTCACTGGTGGCCAACTAGTCACTCCCCCTAAAGAGTATTTAGAACAAGTTGGGTTATGCCAGGAGGAGATATGTGACACTCTCTCAATAAACCCCTTAATAAATACATGAAAATGAATTACAAGAAAATGACATAACACTTTTAATACTGTATTTTATACTAATTTCTACCCATCTCGTTTTTCAAAAATTTCATATTGAAAAAATTACATTTAGTCCCTCTAAGATTCTAGAACCCTAACAGTTACAACTTGCCCTCCAGAATTTGTATGAGATTGTGAAAATAAAAACTAATAGATTCCAGCTCAATACGTCAGCTAGACAGTAACTTCATCTTATTTTATTGAAGTGTTGAATTAAGTTGCTTTGTGTTTTCCTTTAATTTTTTTTTAAAGAAAAAAAAAAGTTACACCGTAATATCAAAATTTTAGAATTACATCCTCCTTAATGCTTTATTTTATAATTTAGTCTCTCTAACTTTAAATTTAAAAATATACATTATTTATAAATTGCTTTTAAAAAAATATAAGTTTATATACTGCTACTACAAATTTCATGCATGGTTATCAAATTCTTTCATCTCTTTCGAGAACTATGATTACGGTATTACATGCCAAAATGTAATACTTTTACAACCTAAATCACTAAAATTATAATCTAAATTCGTTTAAATAGAGATTTTATGAGAAATAAAAAGATTAAAAAAAAAAAGAAAGATCAGTAAATATAAAAGTCTACAATAATATATAAACACAAGAGGAGAAAAAAAAAATTATAGCAAAAGAAGATAATACATTTTGAAACATTTTAATATATTAAATTATTTAAACATGATATTATATATTAAATTAATATAATTTACATTTAATTTATACCAACTAAATTAGTCCTAATCGAATAAGTATACCAATTAACCCTACCCTATATATTCTTCCTGAATTAATTGGTAAATCACGTGCCATGTCTCCGTACCACGCTCCAGGTAACAATTGCCTGGTATAGTCCTAAATGATTCCATTATTACCTGCCAAGATCTTGTATTTTTCTTTCCTTGTAAGACTGGTACACTCAAATCCAAGAGCTTTGGCAATCTCATTCTGCACATAATTGGCGACTTCAAAGCTTGATTTTCCGCCAACCATATGTGTCTGGGAACCTGGTAACTTCTCAAGAACCTTGACGAAATATCTTGGACGTGGGTTCATGAAGTGGAAAAATGGGTCTAGGCATTTACTTCCAGTAGCTGTTGATCCATAGAACATGCTGATCTGAACATTTACAGCAACAGGAACAATCTCATCTGTAATCTCTGCAAACAAAGGACTAAATCTCAGTAGATAAGGTTCCCTGCAAGTTGTTCCTTCAGGGCAAACCACAAGGTTACCCTGGCTCAGCTTCTCGTCCATCAATTTTCTATCTCTACCTCGATCTCTAGCTAATCGGATGGTTCTGATAGGGGAAATAATCTCGTTGAATCTGCTCACACTGTAGGTGACTGCAGTGACATGCTCCAGTATAGAAGATGAGATGAAGATTGGGTCTAGCAGAGTTTTATGGTTACAGACATAGAGAGATCCTCTGCTTTTGGCCGAGGTTAAGGGGTGTTTGGGTACAGAGATTATGGATGTGCTCCCTGTAAAAGCCAGGATGGGATTGGAAATCTCAAAAGGCAATAAGACACCAATGGTGATTCTGAAGATAGAGAGAAGAAATGCGAATGGAAGCCACATGAACATGGCGAATGTGGCAAATGGAGTTGGCCTGAAACTCAATCTGCTGTCATGGAAGATCAATGGCTTTGGGTATCTTTCTCGTGGTAGAATTCGCCAGTTCCTTTTCTCTGATTCTGACACCAAGTATACTTCCTGTTTGTACCAGAAATTTATTTATTTATTATTAATAAACTTCATAATCATTATGCTTTCAAAAAAAAAAAAAAAAACTTCATAATAATTAAATTAAATGTCACAATAAAATGGGTCGTTGGACTTGGAAGCTTCCCATTACAGAGCAAAAAATTCTTAATTGATACTGTCAAAGTTGAAAAAAGCAAAAATAATAATAATAATAATAAATAAAAAGATTTAAGTAATTCTAAATATAAATTATTTCCACACTTTAAAATATTTATTAAGACTTATATAAATTTGTTAATATATTTTATTTTTAAATTTAAAATTAAATAATAAAAAATAAATTATTTAATTAAAAAATATTTTATATATAAAATTATAAATATAAATTATTTTTAAAAAATAAATGAAATTTTAATAGTATTTTATTTAATGTTACCATTTGCAATTTTCTCTCTCCTTAAAGATATATGCTGTATTTGTTTGTTTGTTTATTTTTCAACTGAAACTGTGTTGTTTCACTTTCATGGATAGTCATGAAAATGCAAGCACAGAAATCCGTAATACATGCAAGTGTTCCCTCATGCGCATGCACATGTAAAAACAAAGAGAACTCATGAAAGTAGGGCCGGCCCGGTTCTAGGGCCGACAACCTGAATCGTATTGAAAGCCCCCAATTTTAGTTTTAATTTTCATTTATTTTTATTTTTTTAAAAATTAGGTTTTCAAGAAAAGCAATTGATTAATTTCTAGTTTAGTTCTTTTATCAAATTTAAATATAGTTATCATTTATAATTTAAATTTCATACATTTAAATTCAAAACTAAATCAAATAATGTAAAGAAAAGTATTTAAATTGGTACATCATAACAAATATTAGAATTAATAGTAAAAAATTTTACACTGTAATATGAGTATTAATAAAAAAATTTATAACAATATTTTTTTATTATTAAAAATTATTTTTTAATTTTATTATAAAATTTTTATTATCACAATTTTATAAAAGTATTATGTACAATTATATATTATTATCATAAATTTATAACTGCCAGCATTGTTTATAGTGACAGGATATAAGCAAGTTATATGCCATATTGGTCGATATTTTTTATAGTATTTAATATATTAATTATAATAAAAAAATTTATCTATAATTATTAAATAATTTTTAATATATTTTTTTAACTTTTTAAATAATAACTAGCACTCACAAATTTATTTTAGAGTTTTCGATTTTTATTCTCTAATTTCCAATCCAAATTAAAAAAAAAAATTAACAAATACTTAACAAAAATTCTAAAGATACCTGGAATAGCCAGGCCACGGTGTCCCCGCTCTAAAGATGGGCTGTCCTAAAAGCCATGAAAGCCAATGCATACATTTGCCGCAATTACAGATTAAACGCAAACTAAAACACAACCTTTTCTAATTCTGATTCTTGTTAAGTAGATTTCGAATGAGCGTAAGAAACTTGAAGAATGGAAAGATGATTAATCTATAAACACACAGCAACAGTGAATGGTAAATAATCTTCGCATCAGACAGAGAGAGAGAGAGTTATCAACCTTACAGTGTCGAAGTAGTTGTCCAAAGGGAGACATGAGGAAGGAGCAACCAACGACGGCAGCAAAGGAACCCATCTTCTTCTCCAGTAGAATCTCATTTAAACTGGTGAAAGCCACCTCCTTTTCCTCCATTAAACCTAAAAAATACCCACAAACCACCTTCATCTCTCTACCCATAACACCCTCCACTCCAATATAATCTTTCAAAAATCCTTCCACCATGATCCTAGGCAATTTGCTCACTCCTATCTTCCTCTCACACCGCATAACCAGATCAAAGCCTTCGCAGCCAACATCTTCCAGGAAGAACTTGGGAAGAACAGCACTTCCGGCTCTAAACTTGTCTTCTCTAATCCCGACAAAACATATAAAAGTCATAATCTTAAGCCCTAGCTCCTTTCCAACAGAACAAACAAAAGGGTACGCAATAAGCAAGAACAGAGCTCTTATTAACCCTCCAGCTTCAAAGGCTACAAGCATGAAGTAGGGAAATAAAGAAGATGACTTCAACAATGCAGCCTCTAAATCAAAAACCATTATTGTCTGATCTGAAGAAAACCTCGTTGAATGGTTTGCATGAGAATTGATGATCGTCTTTGATTCTTGTGGGAGTTCTAGTCTTCTAAGCAGGATTTTAAACAAGGAAAAAAGAGTTTTCATAAATTGCTTCCTGAATTCAACCATCTCTTTTTAGTTTGTTTTGTATGTTTTCTTTTTAGTAGGTTGAACAAGCTTTAAAGGATAAATTCTTTCATTGCATCTACCATAATCAATGCTATAATAAATTTGATGTGCATATAACTTCACTAATTTTCAAAAAAAAAAAATCAATAAATTCTTTTCTTTTCACCATTTCGTTAAGGGGGAAAATCTATTGGCCACGTATCATCCTAAGAAGGGATATGCTTTCTTTTTTAATGAAAGTCCGAAAGAATGAAACATTTATTTGTTTAAAGAGAAGTTAAAAATAAATTTTACATTTACCAGCATTTACAATATTTATTTATTTTAATTTATATAATTTTCCTCTCACTAATTAAATTGGAAAAAAATTGTTATGGAGATTATAATTTAAACTTAAATCTATAAAATTAAAGAAAATGACAAATATTGAAAAGTGCAAACTTCTTTTTTTTTTTTTTTATTAGTTATTAGAACAAATTAAATTTTACAATAACTTGGGTGCCTTCTTGATGAAGACATCTAGCTAACTCAAAAGTAAATTTGCAAGTTTCTATCAAAATCCAAACAGAGCCGATTAGATGCTGTGGCGGCCAGCTCCACTAAAGGGACAAAGAGGGCAATGGTCCCTCGGTGATCTTTAAAAAAAAAAAAATTCTTTTGAAATTTTTAAAAAATTAGGGCTCTTTCTAAAATTTTAAGAAAATTATAGCTCCTCTAAAATCTTAAAATTTTAAAGAATTAGGAGTATATAGCCTTTCAAAAAATAAATAAAATATAAATTACATTAAACTCTGAATTTTTATAAAATTTACAATTAAATTTATTATTTTAATTGTTCTTTTAAACATGAATTACAACTCAATTTTTTATAAGATTTGGCTTTATTAACATTTTATTCCTTAAATTTTAGAAAAAAAATTAATCTTTAATAGCTAAGAAAATTCAAAGATAATATATAATAAGTTATTTTATCTAAAAATAGATAATAAAAATTACGTAAATAGTAAGAAGCTTAATATGTAATAAAAGAATTATATTGAATTTTACTAATTATTAATAAACTTAGCAAATCCAACCCATTTCTCTTAAATAAACAATATTTTTAAAATTTTTAAGTAAATAATTTTTTAAAAAATCGAATGCTAAAAAGTAATGGGACTTTCCATTTTAATATACCATATATTTTGAAAATTGATAATTGACTAAATATATTCTAGTGTAGAGCTAGAAATTTCAAGCCAATACTTTTATTTTTTAAGTTAATAAGAAAATATTAATTTTAGTGCACAACAAATTTATTAATAAAGAAATTATTTTTCCTGTTTAATCTTATAATCTCAATCACTTAAAAAAAAAAAATACATATCCATTTGTACGTAATTCAATCTATTAACAGAAACAAACCGAGCTTTTTTTCATTTGTATAAATCAATTTTATTTTAAATAAAATTAAAAAGTCATTTATATTACAAATTGATTGACAAATATAAAAGTTTATTTGTAAGATTTATCCAACAAATAATTTTTTTTTCAAAATTATCTATTTATATTTTTCATTTACATACTCTCTTATTTATAAATAAATTTTAACTCGTAAACTTATATTTTATTTATAGATATAAATAAATTGTCAGTTTATATTTTATTTATAGATATTATTTATAAAATTACAGACGGCGCGATTTATTTTTAACTATAACACAAATTTTATTTGTAAATTCATTTGTAAATTTATAAATAGATCCTCAATTTATATTTTCATACATAATTTTTCTATCTTTGATCCAAAATAATAATAAGTATCATTAAATTAATTTGTTAAATGCACAATATAATAAAAATTAACCACAATTTAATGCATTCAATCATAATACACCAAAATTATTTTACCTTAAAATTGAACATAAATAATTTAATATAACTGTAAAATAAAATAATTTTTTATGATATTTCTTTCATAAAAATCAAAATAAATAACAACCCAAAATATATATAAGAAGACAAAAATAAAAGGGTATAATGCATCATTGGCCCTGAACTTTTATGAAAAGGTGAATTGACCCCTTGACTTCAATATATATACTTTTAACATCTGAATTTGTGTAAGTAAATTTTTAACACTCAATATCCTTATCAGCATCGCAGTGTGTAGTTGGTTGTCATATGCAATTGAGGGTGGTGCAATTGACATGATATAGAAACAGAAACTGGTAAGAAATAATTTTGAAAATTTTAAAATTTATAAATTTATAAATTTATAAATTTAAAACTTTTAAATATAATCCTTAATTCTCAAATTCAAATTTTAGGGATTGAAATATATAGAAGGATATCAGAATTTCCTCTCTTCTTCGTTATCTCATCTTTCTGATACATTATCGTCACACATATCAGTTTTGATTAGGAGTGAGCAGTATTCGGTTCAAACTGAAAAAACTGATCGAATCGAACTAATTTAAAATTTTGGTTCGGTTTTTTATACATTTCAGTTTGATTCAGTTTTTAATTTCAGAAATTTCGATTATTTTGGTTCGATTCGATTTTGATCAGAAAAAAACCGAAAAAACCGAACCGAACCGATTAGTGATAATAATATGTTTTTTCAATAATATAGAGAAGTTAAATCATATTAAGATTAAAATATTTTAATTAAATTTTAAAATATTAAAAATAAAGTGTAAAAAATAAAAAAATTATTAAAAATCAAAACCGATCAAACCGAATCGAACCGAATTAGACCGATTCGGTTTGATTCGGTTTTTGACCAAAATCAGTTCGGTTTTCATAAACATTAAAATTTTGGTTTTTGGTTTATTCGGTTCGGTTCGATTTTGAATCAAACCGACCAAATGCTCACCCCTAGTCTCGACACTTTCATCGAAGCCTCTTCAAAGTTTTGCACAAATTTAGAGAAATGGAGAGCCTACAACATGAGTTTGTTCTTCCTATCTACCATTATGGAGAGACTTTTGTACTGAAGCATTCATGGACTAATATAAACCCGATAAGAAAGTTTTTTAGCTGTCGTAATTATAGAAGTTTAAATCAAATTAGGTGTATATTAATTGTAATGCATGAAACCTAATTGTAGATTATCGGTGCTTGCAATTTCTTTATGTGGCTAGACCTTCCCATTCCAACTCATGCTAAGCAAGTGATCATGAGGTTTCTATCAAGAGTTAAATTTTATGAAGCAGAGAGGGGTAGAGCAAAGAAGGGTGAAAAAAATGGGAGGCTGATAAGTGTTGCTGTTGTTATAGTTTCAACACTTCTATTTTATTCAACATGCTCTAGTAGCAAATATGAAAGTGAAATGATGGAGCTTATTTAGCCTTGCAAATGTGTATTTTGTGATGACCTTAACCGGTGATACTGTATTGTTCACATAGGTCTAGAATAGTAAAAAGTTTTATATTCAATCGGCTTTTAGTTTGTCAAGTTTGCAGTAGTCCAAAGTAATGAAAATGCATTTGATTATAAATAGAAGATGCATTTTACATTATCTATTATTGCAATTGGTGCCTTTATTGTTTATTATGAGATAAAATTAAGATCAGTGCATTTCAGATTACAAGTATACAAATTACAATAGAGACATTTGAATATATGTTTTTGCCAAAATTTACACAATATATTATTGTCATTATAATTTGCACAGATTATATCACAAGCATCTAGTAGACATGCAAAAACCATATGTTTTTTCATAGTTTAGCAACAAGTTCCAAACACAAAAAAGGTAACAAGTGTTCAAAAAGCTGCAAGTTCTACAAAATATATAAATACAACAAAGTTTTAAGTTTTACCAATTCCTATCAGATTTATGCATAGTGGTATCTTCAAGCATTTGCACTAGATTGAGTCAGATTGCCAATCGTTTTGGTTGTTGTTGATGTTTGGTGCAGCTAAGAACCTGATTGTGTTTGCCTTCTATTCATTACCATTTCAGCTCTCTGTTGATAGAGTTGCCTAGAGGTGACAACATTTTTTTCCTTGTATCTTTAACCTCTTGCTTTGAATCTAAAGTCACTTGTTGACTCTGATGCATGTTTAATATTTGGTCTATCAATTATCAACCTTTATGCTGGTCTCTTTGGCTATAATTGAATATTGTACTTTTAATAAATAATATAATAAATGTAAAAGCTCAAATAACAGTATATAGATTTTTCTTTCACTTGCAATTTCAACGGGTTTTCATGTATGCATATTAATATAACAATTATGGCTTGTTATTTTCTTTCTCTTTGCTTCACTTGCTATTGTCCCTGTTGAATAATTTAGCCTCTTTCCTCTACTTGTTGATGTGAAATTAGCATTAACAGAACTCCTGATTTGAATCCCAGTTAGGTCTGACCTAAATTTAACATGGTATCATAATTTTTCCACCAATATTGGACTTTTATAAATATGTTACACTCTAGTATAGTTCTGAGCGTGAGGAGAGTGTGTTGAATCCCACATCGATTTAGAATAGGGGTAATGTGCCCCTTCTAAGGGTCTTAGGCACTTCTGCCCTTGAACTAGTTTTTGGGGTGAGTTAGGACTAGCCCAAATCGCATCTTCTCCATCACTCGAAGTCCTCAGATCCTTCTTTCGGTACTGCCATTTTTCCTTCAACAAATCCATGCTTATTCCTAGCACCGAGCGCTATTTTCATCGCTCATTTTTAACCTCTATAATTAGTTCCATTCCGTACCTTAGTGGAGCTGCTTTCCTCCATTCTCTAGATCTAGGAAGATTCTCAAGAGGAGAGAAAACAGAAAAAGAAAAAATTAAAAAACCTGTTTTGATACCATGATATTTAAAGGAAATATTGAAAATGATTTCTTTCTATTATATTATAAGGCAACGTAATAAACTTCCTATATTTAGAGCCGCTAAGTCACTAATGCTAGTGACAGACAGAAAGTAATTCTATCTATATTAGCTATACAAACTATTATGCTAACACTTTCCATAATCTGAACCCTAATCTCTTCAAGCATAGTAATCATGAACTTAAACTTAGCTTGTAATATCTACCTATTGAAAATTTCTGAAATATTATTTTTTACTATATCATAATAACTATCCAAACCAAAAAAAGGTCCTATAAAATGTATGATGATTGAGGGTTAAAAAATTCTCAACAATACCTATTCCTAGTTTATTTAACTCATTGAGCTTCTCCTTAAATTCAACTTTAAATATTGCCCATACACATGTCTAAAATTTTTTCCTTCTTTTTGCCCCTCTCCATTTCATAGCCCAGTTGGCCCATATGTACCTTACATATATCTTGTGCTCAACTTCAGATAATAGCTCATTAATTATTGGGATTAACCCTTACAAACATTATAGTTAGTTATTAGAATGCACATTATCGATTAAAAAACTACTTCAATTATATGACAAAATATAATTATCTTCTGCATATCAATGACTAATATCCAATCTGCACTTGTATCAATTCCCAAATCTTCCTTCAATTGTTTGATGAACCACTTCTAAGTGACTTTGTTTTCTAGCCTTACTACTGCCTATGCCACTAGAAACATTTGATTGTTTCTATTTTTGGATACAGTAGCTAGTAATTGTCCTTTACAAACTCTTTTCAAAAAAGCACCATCAAGACTAATTACTTTTCTGCAACTCTCTAGCATCCCGGCATTAAATTATTTGAAACAAACATAAAATGTTGTGAACATTAGTTGTCCATCAGAAGTCTCTTTGCTGTTAACAAAGCATGTAGTCTCTGGATTGCTTCCTTTGATTTCATCAACATAATCATGAATTTTTTTCAAATTCAACTTTACTAATGACTTGGATAACACTTTCATTTTGGCCCTCCTGCAAATTGTTTTGCTTACATATACTTTTAGTTCTTTTCTCTAGAGCTTCTGTATTTTTAATATCTTAATCCCTGGCTGTGAGATAATCCTCCTTTTGAACACTTTAGCAATATAGCTTGAATTGACCAGTTTATTCCTATTAGTTCTATAACACTTATGGATTGAATTGTATGTCTTGATGATAAAATTTTTAGTTTTTCTCTTTATGCTTGCAAGTAAAAGCCAAGGACACCCTTCTTTACATTTAACTCTCACCCTTTCTTTCTCATTTGGTCTCTTATATAACTGTACACCCTTGAAAATCTCATACTTTCTAACTGCTTCTCTAAATTGATCGACATTTTCAAATATTAGTCTTAGCTCGCATTAAGGTATTTCACAGTCTGGATCATAAAAAACTTTTTTGGTATTCCTATTCCTTTCTCTATTCACAACATATGTCTCACTATCATTTTCACTTCCTTCTCCACTATTAGGATTATCACTATATAGGTGCTCATCAGTACCACCAGTTCTAACTCCATATCTACCTTCAGTACTTTTATTGTCTTCAAATGTTGCATAAACTTCAATCGGCACAAGGTTTACTTCTGGTAAATCACTTTCCTTAGTTCCAATAGATTTTCTCCTTTTATATTACTTTACATTCCCTTTTGCAGCCCTAAGCTCCTCATCAATATTACTGTCACTTAATGCATTATCATCTAAAATACCTTCACTTGATTAGTCACTATCATAATCTTCACTATCTCCTTCATTACTAATCTTAACTTCGTGACCATATTTAAATCATTATTTTTAACTTCATTATCCAGATCAATCTCTACATTATCTCCTAAATAATTTTCACTAACTTTATTTGCATCAACTGATGGATCTACTGATTCAAGAGTTGGTGCATTCACATCAACAATAATAGAGTATCAACACCATGGCAAATAAAAAGATCTATGGTAGCACCACATACAAGACCATTTATGATCTCTAGTATAACACTATCTGACCATACCTTCCTGAAATCATCATTCTCATGACCAATCTTCTTGTGGTATATCCTTTCTATTGCTTTATATCCCAACCCATTTGCATAGTCAACTAGCTCCAAAAGAGATATCTTAAATTGAAACCTTACCCCAATATACTTAGAGTTTGATTTATTTACAAATTTGCCGCTATAATGCTACCTTAATTTTTTCGTGTGACCACTCATTATGTAGTAAAAAGAAAAAGCAAATCAATAAACAAATAGAACAATGCAATTCTTACTGGGACCACAAACCAAAAATAAATGAAAACTAATAAAGCCTTTTGACTTCATATCCAGAATATGCAACCTAATCTTACAAATGCCCTCATGTTTGCAAACAAGTAATACTACTGCCCAACCCAAACTAACACTCAACATGAGAAAGTAAATAACACTACATTACACAATTATTAATCTTAAAGTATCGTGGTTCTTCAATTATAGCAACAATGTGGCATAGTCGAGCAATTCCACTTCACAATGCTAATCCCCAATTTCTTAAAGAAGAAAATAGATAGCTTAATTTAGGAATAGGTAACATTTAGTAGCAATTTTTAATGTGAATAAATGAAAATTTGACATCTCATTAAGTGATTCCACGTCAGGGTACGTGTAAAACACTCATCTCTTCTTATAGTCGTTGAGTGTTAAAAATTTACATTTTACACAAGTTTTAGATGTTAAAAATGTACATATTCAAATTAAAGGGGTCGACTGACTTTTTCATAAAAATTCAAGAGTCAAATGATGTATTATACCAAAATAAAAGTAATCAACAAAGGTTTTTATTGTACTCATTTGATCCATTTTCATTTGAGACATGCCGGAAAAGACTTAGTGGAGAGATAATGCACCATACTGAGGTTGTTATAGATAAGGAACAACTGTTTGATCCTAATGCAATATATATGCACTTTATTCAACTGCTTCATTTCTATTTTGTAAGGCATCCTTTTCGGTCCAATACGCTCAACATATGGCCTTTAAGTTTTCAAAATCAAATGAGTTGGCTCTCGCAGTGTATCCTTTTCAGTGTTTATAATTAGCATTTGGATTGTAATGAAAGTGGTCCGCTTCTCATCCATTATTTTCGGAACGATTTGTAGCTTTGTGCTGTGGCTTCTGTATGTAATAACACCAAGTAATCCTCGGCCTCGGGACCATGATGCCCAGCCATCTCCCTACCTACCACTCTACAATTACCAACCTCGTACATAACTTCACCCATGTACATAACATTTTTTGACCTTCCTTATAACTTAAAAGGGTTTTAGTTTAGATTAAAAACTTTTCATTTTTATTTTTAATGATATATACATACCTTTACGTGGGTAGAAATTTGATTTTAATTAATTAGTACCCTATTATTTATTTCTTAACTTACATGCTTATTTAATTTGTGAGAGAAATTCTGGTCATAAAAGCTTTTGAGTAGTTGTTTTTTCACTGTTTTGTTGAGTTTCAAATTTTTGAAGTGATCACTTTAATTAAATAAATTTTTAGTAAAATTAGTGGTGCCATGCAAGCATGGTATTGCCTTTTGCGTAAGGAAACAGCCATAGATGCATGTGATGTTGAGGCAGGGCGACTGGCGGCCAAGCCGGCTCTTGCTCATGATGGGGTAATTAACATTTACCTGGCCAATTAATTATTACTTAAAACTAAAGTTATTATCAATTTATAATACAAATAAATGAATTTTATTTAATTTTTATGTGAAGCATTATGTCTTGAGTGGATATCACCCAATTAAGTTTTTTTTTTTTTTTTTTCATATTAATGAATGATAATTAAGCGGTAGGTTGGTGAGTATTGCGCTTGATTTGATTTAACTTCATATTCTGTACGGGGTGGCAGTTGAGTGTTTAATCTGGAGTTGGTGCTTATTAAAGCGATGATGGGTATTTTTGCAAGTTCAGTCTTTATCTGCTTTTTTTCATTTTTTTTTTCTTTAAGAAAAAAAATATAATAGTTTTATTTCTACATTTTTTTTTTTAAAAAATGGTTAATAAGTGAGGTTGGGGTGTCGTTTAGGCAGCGTTTGAAGGCTCCGAGGAACTTGGTCTTAAGGGTTTTTATGAGGTGGTGGTAGTTGGAGTATGAATATGTGAACATGGTTTCTTTGGGCTGTTTATTACAATTGATAACATGTTGCTTTTATACAATTTTTGGTAGACCATATTTAATTATATTATAGTATATTAAGTGATACGAAAAATATTAATTTTAATTTTATGATAGATTTGAATCAAATTTAAATTTTATCGTCAACGTCCGATAAAAATTTATAATAATATTTTAAAAGAAGAATTTCGAAATATATTACTTTTAAAAGTGTGATGAGAATTAACGTTATCATAAAATTTGAGATAAATATTTTAAAAAGTTAATTTTATATTTTAATTATTTTTTAAATATTTTATAATTTTATATATTAAATTTTTTTTATTATAAATATTTTTTTATTATTTGAAATATTTTTAATATTTTAAAATTTTAATAAAATTTTTTAACTTTTAACTTTTCATTTTAATTAAATATTATTAGTTAAAGTTAATCAGTTCTATATCATTAAGTAACACTTTATTTATTTTTATAACATAAATTAATTGTATTTTCTATACATACTTTATTTTAAAATATAGCAAAATTACTTTATAACATAAATTTACTTTATTTTAATTTGATTTTTTTATTTTAAATAAAGAATTTAATTATTTTTAATTTTAAAAGTAGTTTAAAATAATTTAAAATTATAATAATTTGATAAGTATTATTTGAATTTTTTATTGTAAAATAATTTTATAAGCATTATTTGAATTTTGATCTTTTTACAGATAAAATAATAATAATAAAAATAAATAATACATTTATGTAAAATCCACATGTCACAAGTTTATGATAATGATATATAATCCTAAAAAATTTAATAAATAAATAAACCAGGTAACCTTTGCACGTGGCTAGTAGATAGCATTTACCTTTTTTTTTTGGAAAGCATTTAATTAATTAATTACTCAATTTCCCCCTTCCCAACCATACATTATTCATTATTCAAACCATCTCCACAACGTGTGGCTAACATTTCATTAGGGGTATTATTTGCCAAACTTTTTCTAATCTTTACATTCCTCCTCCTCTTTAACTTTAACAAATTTAGCTATGGAAAAGTGTAATATTTTTTTTTCTGTTAACTAAATATTCACTATTAAAAAATATTAAAATAAAAATTTATATACAAATTAAAAAAATATTCATCAATAAATAAAAAAAATAAACATAACATAGAGAGAAGAAGAAAAAAGGCAAAGACTGTAGCATTAGTCGAAGTGTTAGGGATTTGCGAACCGACGAGTAGAGACTCTAGTTTTTAAATTTTTTTTCTGTATAGTCATATTTTATTTTATTTTATTTTTGTGTCTGTTTGTATGCCTTTAGTTTTATTTTCATAAATTTTGAATTTTGAGAAGTTTTATTTTCAGATCGGAAGAAGAGCTTTTGCTGTTGATAATTATATCTCGAGATTGCGTAGTTGCGTCCGGCGATACTCCTACTGATTTCGATGAGACTTAGTTCTATTGGATCCATTTCATTCATATGCTGTTGTCCTTGGGCGAATCATGTAATACCCGGCTAGATCAGACATCAGAATTCTTACCGTCCGGTGGGATTCGCTGATGTCAGAGGTTTCTAGCAGGGTAAAAGAAAGGTTTTTAAAGATGTTTGTAAATAGTTTAAAGGTTTAGAGAGAGATAGGATTGAGTTGTGAAGAGAAAAGACCAAGGAGGTTTTAGCCAGGTTCGGCCGCCGAAGGTAAGTTCGGCCGCCGAAAGTGCCTTAGATTTGGCTTCCGAAATCCACGTTCAGCCGCCGAACGTTGCATGGTTTTGCATGCAGGTTTGGCAGCCGAAGGTGAGTCGGTCAGCCCCCTATATAAGCACCTCCAGTCGGTGAAATGGATAAGTCCAGCTTGTCTTTTCACTTTCAGAGGTAAGAACATGTCCTCCATGGTTAATTTTCATGGTTTTATCAAATCTTGCAAAGGTTGGATTAGTTGTAAGGTTGGTTTGAAGGTATTAAGCTAAGAAGAGAAGTTTTGAGGTTTGGAGAGTTTGAAGAAGAGGTGGGCCATATCTCTAAGTTCAGATCATTCATCTTCTTGCTTTCAAGAGGTAAGTGACGATCTTGAACTTCTTTTGATGATTCAGGAGGTTTTATGGAGGTTATGGGTAGAGATGCATGATTAGGGTAAACGTATGTGTTTTGGTGTTTTATTGATGTAAGCATGTTATCTATGTTATGTGTATTGTTTGTTGGGGTTTTTAGGTAGTTTTGGACCCCTTTATGCATATACTTGAGTATATGTGTGTTGAGGAGTTGAAGTATGCATGTTGTGAGAGTTGAAAGTGGTTTGAGGAGCTGCTTGCCGTTGAAAAGGAGTTCTGGATGAACTCAGGTTCGGCAGCCGAAGGTACATTCGGCCGCCGAACCCCTTGAGAGGTGGCTTTGGCTGCCACAGCTCACCCCTGAGAGTTTTGAGTTTCGGCTCTGGAAGGGGGATTCGGCCGCAGAAGGTGCCACCGAAGGTTAGAGAATTTCGTCTCTGGCTTGTGTTTCAGCCCCCGAACCTTGCCCCCGAAAGGGTTCAGCAGCCGAAAGTAGAGATTCGGCCGCCGAAGGTGCTTGAGTTTCGGCTCTGGAGAGGACATTCGACCGCCGAACCTGCCGCCGAAAGTGTTTTGTCCAGCCTTCTTTTGCATGCTTTATATGATTGTTGTAAGATCTTTTAGGGGGTTTATGGGGAGTTCTATAGAGTTGTTCTTGAGCTAGTTTGGTCCCTCATTTGATGTCCACCTGTATAGGAGTGGACCTGAGAGGCAGAGGTGACCAGCAGTGAGTTAGCTGCTCCAGCGTCAGTAGAGCATCAGCCAGAGGTGAGTAGAACTCAACTTAATCTTTTTATACTAAGAAACAGAATGCTTTAGCATAGTTCATGCATCATGAATACCATGATATGTACTAGAGTGTTTGCAGTAGAATCATGACTATGGTGCATTGCATTATTTACTGTTAGTGGGGATTGGACCAAGGCGACATCAATAGCCCACGATCTGTCATGGCAATGAAAGTCCTGTGTGAGTTCCTTCGGGAATCGGGCGCCGACAGAGGGAGTTTTGAGGTCATGTCTAATCCGAGATGTGAAATGTTTGTGTTGTGATGCATTTCATGAAAGTGTGTAATTCATGAACTGTTTTCAGTGTTTCTACTCACTGGGCTCTAGTAGCTCATCCTTTTCCCTTAACCCTAGTTTTGCAGGGCCAGAGTTAGCCAGGGAAGAGCAGAGTCAGCAGGATGTCAGCTATGGTATTGCTTGTGTAATAGAGTAGTGGACATGATATAAATGACAGAGATATATGTAAAATGATGTAATAGATTGTAAAGTAGTGTGTTATGGGTTAGTCTGTGCTTTGCCTAATGTATGTTTAATTCCTAGTGTATGCATGTATCCTATTTTATGTTTCTTGATGAGAAATGTGTCAAACTAGGCTTAACGTTTGATGTGTTTATAAAACTCCAGTGAGAGAGAAGAAAGGGTTCCAATCCCTTGACCCAGACAGAGAACCGTGAGGGAAGAAAGGGTTTCACTCCCTTGACCCGAAGCGGGAGCCAAGGCTAACCTATGATATGCTGACCTTAAGAGAGTGGGTTCTATGTTTACAGACATAGGG
The DNA here is from genome assembly GCF_001659605.2 of Manihot esculenta. Taxonomy (NCBI): domain Eukaryota; kingdom Viridiplantae; phylum Streptophyta; class Magnoliopsida; order Malpighiales; family Euphorbiaceae; genus Manihot; species Manihot esculenta. The sequence goes on along the minus strand of NC_035162.2, from coordinate 12,288,111 downwards.
CATGAAGGTTGAGCTTGGTAGTGGATCGCTGGTGTAGGCCCTGGGGGCTGTTTCAGACTGATATGTCTGAGTAATTTTAAGGTTGAGTCTGGTGATTTTACAGAAAACGTTTTAAAGACTAGTGGTCTAGTTGGATCATGTATAGGTTTTTATTAGATATACAGAGTTCAGGTTAGGCTTGTTACGGGTCTCGGCGGCCTTAAGCCGATCTAGATCCTAGCGCCGAGTAGTTTGGACCGTTACAGAGAGATACCGGTTTCCGGGCTGTTATAAATCAAGTACTACTGGCGACTAGGTTATTGGTTGATTGCTGGAGACTCTCTTTTGTCGGGGTTTACTCAATTATGATATTAAGAAGGGTTCCACTAGTCTTTTTTTGTTTATATGTCTTACCATTACTACTTCTTGTCTCTTATGTTTGATTTTTCACATATTTATGTTTGGCCTGTGCAATATATTTTTTGACCATGTTTTCCTTGTCAGCGGTGGCTAAATTACAGGGGTGGTGATGGTGGTTCGATTCCTGGTGATGTTGTTTACTTCTTGGATGAATTGTGATCTATCGAGTACGTCTGTGAATGTTTTTCTAAGCTAGTGGTTATGGGTTGGGTTTTCAACAGGGTTAACTTATTTTTCCTTATAATTTTACCCTCTTATCAAGTCTTGCTAAATGCTTTTTTTTTTAAGAATTGATAAAAAAAAATCATAAATTTTGAATTAAATATATATAAAAAATTAATATAATTCGACTAAAATCACGTTGTTTGATAGCTACAATTAGATTAGCGAATTACTTATTTATTCTGTTCTTTTATTACTCGAATTCTCTTGAAAAATTTTTAAATTCTACTATTAACTATTTTAACTTCTTTTATTCTATTATTCAACGTTTGTTCTATTTTATTTTTGTTAAAAGCAAAATTAAAAAATACAAAAAAAGAGAACAACATAACTTGCAAAATAAATGAGAGTTTTTTAATGCAATTTATTTTGTACTATTGTTTTATAATATTTGCTAATTTAATTTTTTCTATAATTAATTTTAACTAAGGTTTATACTAACTCTTCTTCTCTCTATCAACAAAACAAAAAAAAAAAACTCATTAATAATTTATGTAAGTATTTTAATATATAATATTAATTATTTTTTTTTATTAATTGATCACTATTTATTATGTTTAAAATTAATAAAATAAAAAAAATATTTATCAATCACATAGAAAAGACGGAGTGAAAGTGGCATTTGTCTTAGCTAATTAGTTAAGAGGTAGATGTAAGAGTAATTACTTCTTTCTTCTTCCTAATCCTAATAATGTCTACAGATAAGTTGTTAATGAGTCTGAAAGAGGTGGTGATTCCTTATTGGATGAAACCCAGGCCACTATCACCAAATATACAACCGCAGATATAGGAAACCACACAACTCCTTTTCCGTAGTGTTTGGTTGATTTAGGGATAGATATTAATTTTGGTAGATATTTATTTCAAATGAATTTTAGATATATTTTTAAGTATAATTACAGGTGTTCCAACTGTCATTAGATCAGCCAGTTAAATTTATGCTATTTATGATAATTTAATTTAATTTCATTTAAAAGAAAAGAATGATGAATTACTCTCCCACACTTTTATAGTAATGAATTTAATCTTTGAAATTAAAAATTTATAAAAATTTTATTTAAAATGAAAAAATTTAGTTATTTTTAATTTAAATAAATTATTTTAATTAATTAATGAACAATTTCTGTGCTCATATATATACATATATAAAGAAATGGCCAGCAATTTCAACGTAAATTAACCTATTAACCAATGAACCAATAGCACCGCATTTAGGGTGAGCAGTATTCGATTTAAATCGAAAAAATCGATCGAATCGAATTGATTTGAAAATTTGGTTTGATTTTTTATATATTTCGGTTCGATTCGGTTTTTAATTTCAAAAATTTCGGTTCGGTTCGGTTTTGATCAGAAAAAAATAAAAAAAACCGAACCGAACCGATTAGTGATAATAATATGTTTTTTTAATAATATAGAGAAATTAAATCATATTAAGATTAAAATATTTTAATTAAATTTTAAAATATTAAAAATAAAGTATAAAAAATAAAAAAATAATTAAAAATCAAAACCGATCAAACCGAATCGAATCGAACTGAATCAGACCGGTTCGGTTCGATTCGATTTCTGACTAAAATCAATTCGGTTCAGTTTTCATAAATACTAAAATTTCAGTTTTCGGTTTATTCAGTTCGGTTCGATTTTAAACCGAACCGACCAAATGCTCACCCCGCACCACACCAACAAGAATTGATGTCCCCTTCAATTATTGACCATTTCCGACCCCATGAGCCACCATTTATGAGGGTCAATCTAATAATACAAATAATATAATCCTAATTATTCAAAATCTGACTTCATAACCCACTAATCACCTCTTTATTTTAATTTTCTTGCTTCCCAAGCCACCATCCGCCTATAAAAACTAACCATTTCAAGCCCTTCTCAATTTCACAGCCATCTAAGCTGCTTCATTTCTAGGCTCGTGGTCCTGCTCAACATCTCGTAGGCCATGGCAACTCCTGGGTATTGCCTAGCTGAAGCATATGTGCAGAGAAAATTACAGAGAGAGGCACTGAAGAAATTGGAAGAAGAAAGGGCTAAGGCTGAGGGGTTTGATGTTGAAGTCAAGCAATCCGGTGGTTGCTTTCCTTCAATGTTTAAGAAAGTCTATCCAGGTCCTGTCCGATCCGCATCAGAAAAGGTTCAATGTGCTGCAAAAGATCAAAATAGATAGGCTGAATTGTAATATTGGTGAATTTAGATGGTATATAATTATGGTACTGTTTGTATAATAGCTAATTATCCTGTGAATTAAGCCATAATCATAACATTAATATGAATAACTTTAGACCACTATTAACCCAAAACAAACACATCTTTGATTTATCAATTATATAAATGAAAATTTTCATATTAGTGTTGACATACCTACATTTCGTTATTAATAAACCCATATGTGAGCAGGGGCTAAAGGATTCGATTTTTATTATACTAAATAATAAATAATAATTTATTTATTAAAAAACTTTAATTTTACAAATTTTTATTTTTATAGTCTAAACTTTTAATTTTAAATAAAAATTTCAACTTTTATAGTAATTTTTTAAATTAATTTTAATTATATTTAAATTAATTTACATAACACACTATTTGCATTATTTTTATCATATAAATAATTTCATTAATTTGAATTAAATTTTAATTAAAATTTTAAACCCTTAATTATATATATATATACTCTAATTTAAAGAAAAAAATTAAATTTAAATTATATAAGAAATATATATATATATTTTTTCTAATAACAGCTAATATTAAAAAAATATATATTCTTACCGAGTATTTATTATATTTATAAAAGTTAAATTTTTAATTTTATTTAAAAGAGAAAAGCGATCCATACTAACATTGGTTGGTGTTCTATGCTTGTACTCTACTAGTATTTAGAAGCAGTGATGCTTCCTAGCGATTTCGGGCCAGCGGTCCGAGGCCTTACCCGCGCCCCAATCACACCGACAAATAGCTGACCTTGGTCATTCTTGAGATCCAAGAAAGAAAATGTCATTTTCAAATTTCGAGGATAAGAAAAAAATTGTCATACTCTTTTTCTTCCAGAAAAAGAAAGAAAGAAAATTCATTCAATAAATCTTAAAGTCCAATACAACAAGAATGTCCATATTCACACAGAGTCCAAAAACTTTTATGCACTAATTAATTAAAAATTAAAATTTCATTATACCTTAGCTTAATTTAGAGAGGTGGTTAAAGGTATACTATTATTTATTTAGTAAATTTAGGTTGAAATTCCCATATTCTTAATTTTTTATTTTAAAAAATTTTTAATTAAATATCAATTTTAACTTGTATGAGTGTATTAACATTAATAATGAATTTGAATAAAATAAAATAAAGTAAGGTAATGGAAAGTAAAGGTTAAGTGGATAGAAGAATTTAATCCAATTGATCAGAGTGGCTTAATACGTCGTATTCTTACGCAATTGCACGTATAAAAGATCTAATCTCATCTTGATTCCATTATACATACACCATTAGAAAAATGCTCAATCACACCCCCACTAATTATTTTATTGGTCACCCAAGCCTGCCAGCCAATAACGCATCCTCTTTTTGAATTCCCCTCCTATAGTACGCGTTCCATATATAGAAGCCTATAAAATCAGTCCTCTGCTGCTTCTGCTTCGCAACCTCAGCCTCGTCATCTTCTCCGACTCTAATTTGGCCAAACCTCAATCCATCATCTCTGTCCAGGTATGGCAACAGAAGCTGGTTTTGCAGGGTGTACGCTGGCGGAAGCTTACACCATGAGAAAGCTTCACAAGGAAAAGATGAAGAAAGAAGCGACAGTTAAAGGAACTTTTTCTGCTGATGCAAACGAAATAAGCAATAAATCTTCTTCCAGTGGTTGCTTCTTCCAGCGAGTGTTGTTCAACAAGGGCCATTCTGCGAAAGTCTCCTCAGTGGATTCACAAGAAAAGCAAGTTCATAAACAAAAGATAGAAAATGGGATCATCAAAGCTAACTAGCTCCATCCAACTTCAACAAGAGATCGTGTTTATGAATCTCGAATATAATAATGAAAAAAATGATCAAAACTGAATTACAATATATTTTTCTTTACCATCTTACCTAATTGGCTTCTAATAAATTTCTATGTTGTAATGATGTGCCTTTAAGTGGTGGGCTTCACAATGTGGGGACAAGCAAATATGTTATGGATGATGGCCCATCAACCAATTGGCCCAGCAACATCATGAATAAAAAAGGTACCTTTAACATGACTACTGTTGAAAAAGGTTACTTATAAGTAATTAATTTCTTTCTAGAGGATTTTTAAAGTGGAGTTTGTTGAATGATGGTCTTGTCAAATTCCACTTTCTTAATTCTAGGATTGCTTGGGCAATGGACTTGGACCCATAAGATCATCATGTGGAATATCAAATCACAAATAATTAAAATATGAGATAATCTTAATTACTAATCGCCCTTTTTGCTTTTGGGTAATTTTCCATTTTATTTTTGACAAAAATCATTATATTTATCTTCCCATGATCTCCCAAATGCTGCCACGTGTAACGGGTGCATGTGATGAGGAAAGGGTTGTCACGTGATAAAAGGGCCAAAGGCTTAGCTGTGGCAATATCATGGCAATCTGAGTAGTTGCTGTAAGAATCCTATTAGCTTTGAAAGATGAATGCCTCTCTTCTACAACCAGACCAAACCCATGTGCCTTAAGGCCAAACCAAGTAGACCCCACGATGGCCAAAATTTCTTTGCCCAAATCCCAATTGATTCAACTCTTGAATGACTGCCCATCAAACTCCTCTTGCTTCATATATGGCCATTGATTTCCTACCACTACAACTCTTGATTTTTTTTTCAATGACAAGTTTAGTTAATTGCTCTCAAGACAATATATTAGATAATCCAAAAGGAGAAGCTAGGCCTCATCATTCTGTCTCCTACAACCCTGCCTCAAATGTTCTTGTAAAATCATCTCTAGCTGCCAAAAAACAAACGAGAGCCAAAGTGTTTCTCTCATAATGTGTTTCACAAATTTTATAAATTAAATCTCTAATTTTGGTAATTCATTGATCAGTTCCACATGTATCACCAAGTCCCACCGCTTATTGATTGATGGATTAATGACTTTCTATTTATTGCTCAACAATTTTATCTATATATAATTATTTGGAATAATTTGAAGTGCAATCTAATTAATTAATTAATTTAATTGTATAGAAAAACTCATAAGCCCTTTGATAAGGATTCTACAACGGTCACAAAAATCCAATAGCTCCAAGACATGTGAAAAATCTTCAAAGTGGGAAGCCAGTCAGCCTTGGTTAGTCCAATTGAAACCCTTGCTTGCTCTGATCTGGTGTGGTGGTCCTCTTCCTGTAGCCCAAACAAAAACCCAAATGCCCATTTTAGTTAAATTTAAAAATCTAAAGTAAAATCCATCAGAATCAATTAGAATAATAAAATAATAATTAATCAACGATGAGAAGAGAAGGTGAGAATGACAGGTTTCCAGGCTTTGGCGGGATGTCTCTTTTGTTCTAATACCAAATTATTATCCATCTTCTTCTCATTAGCATTTGACATTTCACCTTCAATCTCACCTTATTAATTTAATTTCCTTATTTTTAATTATCTCTTAATCAACCCAATTTCTCCGTTTTAATAAACATCACTCTTTCCCAGAAAACCATACGCATAAAACACTAGACAGTGGACACTCCCTCATCTCTCTCAGTCAGAACCTTCTCTCTTAAGATTCTCTACTCTCGCTTCCACCTTAAGCACCTGCAGATCCGCCCATTGGTACCTACCCTCATTTATTGTTTCTTTCACTCAATATTAGTTTAATATATATATATATTTTTAATTATGAACATGAGATTCCAGCGGATTTCTCTGTTTTTGGTACCCTGCTTTTCTGGGTTCTAAATTTCTTTACTTGTTTTGGCATTTTTTCCATTTTTCAAAGACTAAAAAGTTCTAATCTGGTAAATGTGTACTGTTCTTGGCTTTTCTTTAGTTTCTTAGCTTATTTGGTGGTTGGATTTTCTTTTCTTTTTCCTTTTCTTTTAAAACAGAAAATTTTCGTGTATTAGGCTTTATAGGGTGCATTTTTTTCCACATTTAGCTAGACATTTGGTTTTTGGATTCTCTCTCACTATTTGTTCTTTTGTGTCAGTCTTTTTAACCTCTTTACTGTGAAGCGGGTGCCTTTTTTTGGTGCTTTTTTGTCGTTTATGGAGTTAAAATTTTTGAAAAATCACTATATTCTTGTAGGGTTTGGATCGGGGTGTTTTCTTTAGTCGACATTTTGATATCATTTCTGGGTTTGGCGTTTTAGGGAGGTTTTTGCCTCATTGAAGCAGGTATGAGCTGCAATTAGCTATTTTTCTGTTTCTTTTGTTCTCTTTAGCTTAAATTTTGACTTGCATTCTTTCATCTTCGGTTTGGTTTATAAGAAAGTGAATGAAAGGATTGAATTTAAGTTATCGGATCTTGTGATGTTAGGTGTGTCCTAGTTTTGACTGCGGGTCAGTGATAATGGCTGGCTCGAGGATCATGTGTTTGCATTTTGTATTTCCCGGTTTGTGCTGGTGCAGAGATTTGCAGGATATTAGAGCTTGCTCTTTCACCCCAGAAATTTTAATTAAATTTTCTCATACATAGTTCCTACGCTGTTGACTTAGCTTTTAACACTGTTAGTGAATTAGACCTTAGTGGTTGCAACTACATGTGTTTTTCAGCGGTTTACCGGTTCATTTGCAAGTACTGATCTCTGATATTTATATAAGCACCAACTAGTCTTCATTGGTTGACTGTTTCATGCTCACCTCGGATCTTTCTTTCCTTTATTATAATTTTTTGTTACTCTAAATTTTCTTGATAACCTGCTTGATGAGAGTCTGTTGAATGATACATTTCTCTGTGATACGTTTCACCTTGTTGATAGTTGTTTCTTAAACAGAATATCATTCCAACTAAAGCTTCATTTCCTCTTGCTTTGACTGGTTGTTCTGGAGATCTTATTGGTGATTCCAAACTGTTGTGCAGCTGATGGTAGATTGATTTTTCAGTAATGTCGAGGATCACCAAATGGAAGCTTGAGAAAACAAAAGTAAAAGTAGTCTTCCGGCTACAATTTCATGCTACACATGTAAGTATACTATCATCAATGTTAAATATGTCTACGGCTGAGCATCGTGTTCTTTTTGGATGTATTGGTGTGCTGTTACTATGATCAACTTATTTAATTTGCTTGTGTGTCACTGAACTTCCTTGTTGATCTCACTTCATTTATAAACTTATGGCTGGATTAATCTAGTGCATTCAGAGTTTTAGCAAAAGTATTTAACTTATAAGGAATAGTAAAAGGCAAACCAACTCTTAGACAATGATAAGGTTGTAGAAGAATGTGACAAGCTAATGGATACAATCATTTCTCTGTTCGATAAATTATCTTGATTGTCATTGGGGAAATTATCTTAAAGAGGTCTGCATGTTAGAACATGCAGGCATTGAACTTATAGCAATGCAATGATGAGCTTGGATTTAGTATTTGTTAATGAACTAATATAGTAAGCATTCTCTGACTGTAAAATATATTTTGAACTATGTATAACAATATACTGAGTTTATGTTATGGGAAGAGTTCTGCATATGAAAAATTGCTAACGATTTCTGGTTCCATTTTTGTAGTCTATCATTTTCCCCTTCAATGTGCTTCCCATCATCTTTTCCTTTGTTTCTCCCCTTCTCAAATGAAGATAAATGAAGAAAGCAACAAAAAATTGTCAAAAATAATTTCATGTAATAATCCTATTTTATCTTTTTCTTGCTAATTTTGATGCTCATAATTTGACTTTCTTCACAAAACCCATTTGATAGAAACAAAAGGTTTATTTGGGATTTTTTGATATTTCACAAAAATGCTGAAGCATGCATCTGATATTCTAGGAGATAGGTTCAGGTCATAAACGGGCCAATATGTTTAAGCCTGTGAAAAGTTAATGTACAGAGTTCAGGTCATAAACGGGTCAATATGTTTAAGCCCATGAAAAGTTAATGTACAGACAGGTTAACTTGAAATGACATGATATAACTCATTTAATTAGTCAGGTTCATGTGTTAACACTTAATACATGATTTAATTTATGTCATAAAGTTATTTTCAACATTGATAATTAGTAATATTTTTAATAATGATAATTAGGAATATTTTTAATAATTAATTTAATTTAAATACAACTTTAAGTTTAGTTTCATCATGATATATGAGTTTATGATACTAATGAGACTAACTAGTAACTACTACTTGGATCAACCGCTCCTGTGGTTGTGTCAATTGAAGGAAGAGAAAGTTATGAATTTTTAAATTTATTGTGTTTAATTGGTAGGCAAATATAAAACATTTCAGTACTTGGAATATTTTATATGTACTTGTGCATACATGGTTATTATGATCATATTAGATGGAGTGGGAAAATAATAATTTGATTTTATAAATCTTTATTAAATATATTTTTCTTTTTATAGAATAATAATATTCAATGTTATACATGCTAATATCTTTAAATTAAAAATAAATCGTATAGCTGTAGGCCATACATATATATATGGGTTGAGTCATGCAATTGTTTAGAGAACATGTCTGGGTCAGGATTGACAATTTTGACACAATTAATAAATAGGTCGACCTAGAATTTGCCATTTTTATGTTATAAATTAATAAGAATAGTTTATGGCAGGATATGACAAAGAATAGCCAGCCCTAACAATGACTGAATGTCACATTTGTTTTTGTGAGGTACAGATTCCACAATCAGGATGGGATAAGCTTTTTATATCTTTCATTCCTACTGATTCTGGAAAAGCAACAGCAAAGACGACTAAAGCCAATGTGAGAAATGGGACCTGTAAGTGGGCAGATCCCATCTATGAGACAACCAGACTTCTCCAAGATAATAAAACCAAGCAATATGATGAAAAACTCTATAAGCTTGTTATAGCAATGGTAATGTTTCTTCCTAGTTTTGTGAAGGACTTTTCTCATGGTCCCTAGTCATCTTTGCTGATTTCTTTACTTCATCTAATTCTAAGTAAGGAAATTGTCTTTGATCTGAATCTGATTAACACGCATCAGGGTTCATCACGATCTAGTATATTTGGTGAGGCTACCATCAACCTTGCTGATTATACTGATGCATTAAAACCTTCTGTGATTGCTCTGCCTCTTCATGGATGTGATTCTGGCACTATTCTACATGTAAGCATTTCTGTCATTGCTCTGCTACATGAGTCAATTTACCAATAAGATTTGGTGGTGACATTCATGGTTTCCAATACTGCCATTCTTGCTTGTTTTAAAATTCTCCTTAGTTTTAGGGATTTGTCATACTACTTCCACACGTATAGTAAAATGGTTGTCAAAATTGCAGGTCACTGTGCAGCTGCTTACTTCTAAAACTGGTTTCAGGTATTTTTTTATAATGAACGTTGTGTTTTATCTGTTTCTACCTGCTTATATGTGGTTATAATTGATTTCAGAGAGTTTGAGCAGCAGAGAGAACTTAGAGAAAGGGGATTGCAGGCTGACCAAAATAGTCCCGATGAATCTTCTGGCCGAAAAGTATCATCTTTTGAAATCAATGATCATATGGATAAGGTTCAATAATTTTTTTTTTCTTAATATGCTTTCTTGTGATACCTGATCTCTTTCTAATTTACACTGAATTTAAATGAACTTCCTATGATGTAAGCTTTTAACTAATAGATTATTGAAGGTATGTGTGCTTTCAGGATTTTGCATATTCATCAACCTAACCATAAGCAATTCTAAATTTCTCTCGACGTACAAGCATCATCTTGGTTACTAATTTAATATTAAGATATATTTTAAAAGCATTAATCTTTTACATCTACAGAAACCGCACTAGGATGAAAATCTTACTCTTCAAATTCACCTTTTCCTTCCTATATATATATGTTATGAAAGAAAGAACGAAAGGCAAATTAGGCCCTTGGTTATGCAGAATTGCTAAAAACAAGCGATAGTATCATGTGAATTAGTTCGTCTAACAACTACAATTTTGGTTTTTACTGATGAAGAAAGCTATCCTTTTATGTGTTCTTCTTTCAACAATCTAAAGTAGCAAATCTTGAAATATTTCTGCTATGAAATTTGATATTTTGAAAATTGTCAAGCAGATGTGTTTTTTAATGGTTAACTGAAAACCAATTTACTAGTGAGTGGAGAAACATGCCAAATGGGAGTGCATAGAGGGAGTAGTGTCTCTGCCGTGTCAAAATAAAGGTGAAGTGGAACTACAGAAACAACTAAACATGGGATGGGATAGAAAACTGAAGGGACTATGAAAGATCAGTGTGACTAAAGGACATGCTTATGCTCCTTCCTTGATCTTTGTTTCTGATCAAATAGAAAAAATAAGGGAAATATATATGGGTCAAATTTTGTTTCTGATCTAATAGAAAAAAGCATGGAAAGATCTGGGTCAGACTCAGATCTCTTTCTCTTTCCCACGCTTCCCTTTTGCAAGAATGTCTCATTGTTTGATCAACAGTAAATATTCCAATGCATTTGAAATGGAGGATTTCCTTGAAATGAAAGAAAGACCATGGGAAATTTATCTGTAATGATTATTAAATTCCCCCCACTCCCATCCCCCAATAATTTGTGGATGTGAATCATAATTGGTACTTAGACTAAATGAATGGAAATGAAAAGAATAAGTGACTTAACTTGAGTATGTATTTTTTTTGCACATCATATTATTTTGTGCTTTTCATGATTTATAATTGTTGGGTGCTTGGTACTTCTTTTCATTTAAAAATTTAAGCAATGTAGATTGTAGAAAGATGGAATAAGAGGAAGAGTGCAAGCATTTTGGAAACTCTGAATTTCTTGAATGGATATTTTATATATATATGACTGACATTTACTTTTAAAGATCAGTCCTGCTGACACATGGGTACTTATATTTGCTCCATCTGCTTTTTTCTCTTCCTGATTACAGGTAAATACAAGAGTTAGATTCAAAGAAAAATCTAAAAATCTTGCTTCACTAGAGGAAGAAGTGGGGCCAAATGAAGAATATGCAGAATCAGCTGTTGGATTTGATGGATCTTCAAATACTTCAGAAAGTTTATATGCTGAGAAGCATGAAACCTCCAGCACGCATGAAATTGATAGCCTTAGAAGTACAGTCTCTGGTGATTTAGCTGGGCTTTCCCTCGGTCAAAATCCTCAGCTGGAGAAGGGGGATCCTTCTGATCATCGGTTTCTGGTGCAGGGGACCAATGATTGGGTGCATGGCTGGAGTTCAGACTATTCTGTCGACAATGACTTGACAGCTGCATATGAAGAGAATAATCGGCTTAGAGGAAGCTTGGAAGTAGCTGAGTCGTCTATTCATGAGCTTAAATTGGAGTTGAATTTGTTACAGTGTCATGCTGATAGCATAGGTCAAGAAGCACAGAAATTTGCTGAGCAACTTGGTGCCGAGATTGCTTCTGGAAATGAGCTAGAAAAAGAGGTATCTGTACTGAAATCAGAGTGTTCAAAGTTGAAAGGTGACCTTGAACAGCTAAAGGTTTCTAAATTAGGCTCTCCACTTACTAGCAGAGAAGCTTTTGTCACAGAACAGGATCACATATTTCAAGATTTGCAGCTCAGATGGCTAAAGGGGATTTTAGCCATAGAGGATAAATTGAGAGAGCTTCAAAATAAGGCATGCTTTGGCTACAATGAGGGAGACTTCAGGTTCCTTGCTTCAGACATGGAGGCATTGCTTGGTATCTTGCAGAATCTCAAACAAGCAAGTGGACTAGACACGATACACTCTGAAGGAGCAAGCATAAAGGAGATTAAAAATGGCCCATTGGCAACAGGTACAGGAGTTGATGTGGACTTGTATCAACCAGAGCTAGGCATGCTTCATTGCCTTAACATACCAAGTCTGATTTCTCATGAATCTGATGCAGTAGATACAAACAGTGCAATGAAAAGCAAGATTTTTGAACTTCTGAGAGAGTTAGATGAGTCAAAAGCAGATAGGGAGAGCCTTGCCAAAAAAATGGAACAGATGGAGTGCTACTATGAAGCCCTTGTCCAGGAACTTGAAGAAAATCAGAGTCAGATGCTGCGTGAATTGCAAAATCTCAGAAATGAGCACTCGACTTGCTTGTATTCAGTTTCATCCACTAAGGCTGAGATGGAGTCCATGCGCCAAGACCTGAACGACCAGATAGCAAGACTTGCTGAAGACAAATGTGATTTGGATTCCCTCAACAAAGAGCTTGAAGGAAGGGCTGTAACTGCAGAAGCAGCGCTCAAAAGGGCCCGTTTGAACTATTCCATTGCTGTAGATCAGTTACAGAAGGACCTTGAACTACTTTCTTCCCAGATTTTGTCCATGTATGAGACTAATGAAAACCTCATCAGGCAAGCCTTTGTAGATTCTTCACAAACAAGCATTAGAGGATTTGATTCAGGGGAATATGTATCAAAACTCTTGCAATTTCAAAATCAAGCTGTTGGCATAAAGAAACAACAGTTGGGTGGAGATTCTCTAGGTGACTTGAAGAGATCACTCCACTTACAGGAAGGTCTTTATCGGAAGGTTGAAGAAGAAGTTCATGAAATGCATTTTGTGAATATGTACTTGGATGTGCTTTCAAGGGCTCTCCAGGAAACTTTGCTTGGTGCAAATAAAGATGTTAAGCTAATGGATGAGAAAGTAAATGACCTTCAGAAGCAGCTAGAGCTTTCAGCTGAGTCAAAGGCTTTACTGATGCAAAAGCTGCAGACTGCACTGGATGATGTTCACTCTCTCAGTGATTACAAGGCTAATTACATTGCTAAGTGTAATGATGTGACTCAACAAAACCAAATTTTGGAGGTGAGTTTACAAAATGTGACCCGTGAAAATCATTGTCTTGTGCAGAAGATTACTGAATGGGAAGCTCAGGTGATGAAATACAGAGGCTATGAGAGCAAATATGAGGCCTGTTGTGCAGAGAAAGCAGAGTTGGCATGCCTATTGGAAAAGAGAACCCTAGAAAATGGGACTCTTCAACATGAAAACTTGTCTTTGCAGGAGGAGTTGAAAATTGTCAAATCTAAATTTGTTGAGCAGGCTTCTCAGAATGAAAACCTGCAGAATTTTGTCAATTCTTTGCAGTGTAAATTGCAGGACTTACTGGTGTCATACAAAAATGAAAGTATCAATGGATTGCCTCTCCTTAGTGAATATGACAGTCCGGATCTGCGGTCCAGGGACTTAACAGGTATTATAATGCAGTTGGAAGGGCTTCAGCATATTGCATGTGAAAGGATTCTCAAACTTGAAGAAGAGAAGAAATGTCTACTGCATGAAAGAGATGTTGCAAAATTATCCAGAACTGAGTCTGAATCTGAGATTGCAATGATGAAGCAGAAGTTTGAACATGAAATAAGGAGTATGGTGGATAAATTAAATGCATCAAATGCGTTGCTGCAGAAGCTACAATTAGATATTGAAGCTTTTGCTAACAGACTTGAGGTTGGTGCCAAAGTTGAAGAAAAATATACACAGCAGCACAATGAGCTTTTCTCTGATCTTAATCATTTGGAAGTTGGGCTTGAAAAACTTACTTCTAAGAACAGAGACCTTGCTCATGAAATCTTAGCATTAGAGACTTTGATGGCAGAACTCACCGAGGAAAACCATGCTTTAATGGCATCTCTACAGGAAAAAAATGAGGAATGCACCAAGCTTGCATCAGAACTGAAGAACTTGAAAGAAAGTTTGCGATCTCTGCATGATGAAAACCAGGCTTTGGTGTCATCTTCTAGGGAAAAAACAGAGAAGTGTGTCTTGCTTGCTTCAGAGTTAAAAAATGTAAGAGAAAGCTTGCAATCTCTGCATGATGAAAACCAAGCTTTGGTATCTTCACTTGATAAAACTGTGGAAGCTGCTACAGTTGCATCAGAGTTGAACGTTTTAAAAGGAAATTTTCAGTCTCTACGTGATGAAAACCAAGCTTTAATGATGTCTTTACAGGATAAAACTGAGGCATCTATCAAACAAGCATTAGAGCTTAACAGTTTAAAAGAAAGCTTGCAGTCTCTACATGATGAGAAGGAAAGCTGGATTGTGTCAACAGAAGAATCTGCCAGGCTTGCGACAGAACTAAACCATTTAAAACAAAGTTTGCAATCTCTGAATGATGAAAATCAAGCTTTGCTGGCATCTACACAGGATAAAACTGATGAATCTTCCAAACTTGCTTTGGAGCTTAGCAGTTTGAAAGAAAGTTTGCAGTTGCTGACTGATGAGAAACAAACTTTAATTGGATCTTTACAAAATAAAACTGAGGAATCTGCTAACCTTGCATTGGAGTTAAACTATTTGAAAGAAATTTTGCAATCTCTGGATGATGAAAAACAATCTTGGGTGGCTTCCTCACAAGAAAAAACCAAGGAAACAGACAAGCTTGCATTGGAGCTGAACAGTTTGAAAGAGAATTTGCAGACTCTGCATGATGAAAACCAAGTTTTGGTGATGTGCTCACAGGAAAAGTCTGAGGAATCTTCCAAGCTTAAATCAGAGGTAAACAGTTTGAAAGAACGTCATCAATGTCTGCGCAATGAAAACCAAGCTTTGATTGTGTCTTCACGGGATAAAACTAATGAGTGTCTTCAGCTTGCATCAGAGTTGAACAGACTGGGAGATAATTTGCAATCTTTGCATGATCAGTTGCAAGAAGAGAGAAGGTTGCGAGAGAGTTTAGAGATTAAAAGTGCAGATCAAACTTCCCAATTAAATGAGAAGGAGTTTCAGTTACTCCATCTCAAGAAATTGGTGTCAGATCTAGAATTGGAGAAATTGAGGGTCTCTAATCTTTTGGCTCAGTATGATGACATCCTTATAAGCGCACGTGAAGAATGTGCTTCTCTTTCTGTTCTTGAAAATGAGATATGTGAAATGCATGAACTGTTAATAGCTGCAGATGTCAAATTAATTTTCACAAAAACTCAGTATGAAGGCAGGGCTGAAGAGCTGGTTTTGCAACTTTGCTCCTCAGATAGGCACCTTACTGAACTTCAGAAGAAACATTTTGATGTAGAAACAACCCTAAATCGCTGTCTTGCCAGTGAAGCCCAATACATTGAAGAGAATGCAAATCTTTTAATAAGTCTCAACTCCATGAGATCTGAGATCGAGGCATCTGTTGCTGAAAATAGGTTACTTCTTGAGGCAAAGAGACTTACAACAGCTGAGCACGAGGAATACAAGCTCCAGGCTCACAATGTTGGCCTTAGACATTTTGGGGATGAAAGTCAGCATTGCAAAGAGGTTGAGAGGCTGAAAAACATGCTGTTGAGTTCTGAAGAGGAGACTGACAATCTGATGTTGTCCAAGGAAGAGCTAGAAGTCAAAGTTTTAGTACTCAAAGCCAAGTTGGATGAACAGCAAGCATGGATAACTGAAATGGAAGGATATGGGGATGAAGTAGTGATGCTGAAGAAACGGTATAATGAGCTAACCCAAAAGTTTACAGAACAGATTTTGAAGACAGAAGAGTTCAGAAACTTGTCTGTCCATTTGAAGGAGCTTAAGGACAAGGCTGATGCTGAGTGTATCCAGGCTCGTGAAAAAAGAGAACCTGAAGCACCACCAAATGCCATGCAGGAGTCCTTGAGAATAGCATTTATCAAAGAGCAGTATGAAACAAGGATGCAAGAACTGAAACAACAGCTGTCCATCTCGAAAAAGCATAGTGAAGAAATGTTGTGGAAATTGCAAGATGCCATTGATGAAATTGAGAACAGGAAAAAATCTGAAGTTTGTCATCTGAAGAAAAATGAAGAACTGGGAATGAAGATCTTGAAATTGGAGTCTGAATTACAGTCAGTGCTATCTGACAAGCGTGAAAGAATGAATGCTTATGACGTCATGAAAGCTGAGATGGAGTGTTCATTAATTAGTCTAGAGTGCTGCAAAGAAGAAAAGCAAAAACTTGAAATGTGTTTGCAAGAATGCAACAAGGAAAAGTCTAAACTTGCAGTTGAACTTGCTCAGATGAAAGAATTGCAAGAGAATTCAAAATTGGCCATGAATATTCAGGAGGAAGGAAATGATGGATCATGCAAATTTGATTGCATGTCTTCTGATGAGTCAGTTTTTGGAAATGTCTACCGGGAAAATCCCAATGCTGATGCTTCAAGATCTGAAAGAAAGAGTGTGGATGTAGCTCCTACTAGTGGTCCAACGAGAGAATCAACTCTCAAGTGCTTGGAACAAGGTAGTTCCAGGAATTGTGATGAAGCTGAACATACATGCCCAGCTCCCACTAACACAGTTGGCCAAGCAAACGCACTCATGAATGTGCAACTTGACCAGGTAAGTTCCATTTTTTTTTTTTTTTTGCTTTCTTCAATTACTGATAATGTGTTCATAATGGTGATAGATATTATATGTAGCATATATGCACCTAATGCATTATTAATTTACTTGTAGCATCTTAAAGTTTGATTTTATTGTAGCAGGAGGATGTGTAGATATCCAAATCTGCAGAATATCAATTTATTGCAGAAACAGAAATGTGTTACAAGTCCAGTTTCTTAGATTGGAATAGTGATCCTTAAGTACCTAATGTGGTACATCTACATGAGAATTTGATATGGTGTTTGTGTTTATTGTTTCTACTCATAACACCAACACCATTGAATGACATTATAATTAGCTAAAAAACTAGCCCTTATATTGTGTCCCTGAAACTCTGGAAATAGCTCTCCCTTTCTCTCTCCCTCTCTCCCTCTCTCGCTAAGCTTGTAAAACTTTTACAATGAGAAAACTTGAAAACGAATAAATGAAGCCCTATAAAATGACAGAAAAACTGTATGACTTGTATTTTGCTGAAGATTATCCTAAGTTTGCTATAAGAGCCATAAAATGCTTAAATCTCATTGTCTTTTCTATTGCAATATTGAACATATTGAATAAATGGGTCTCTAAGTAATTATTTGCATAATTGTTACCAGGATATTTTGTCTAGTAGTATGAATGGAATTCGTAGTCCCGTACTCCTAAATCAAGAGAAGTTGCTGGACATTGACATGCAGAATTTAGCTCTTATTAATGAGCGTTTCAGAGCCAAAAGTTTAAAGTCTAGCTTGGACCACTTGAGCAATGAGGTATGCATATTATATCCTCTCAAGACAAGTAAGAAGATGCACACTGATCACTCGTCTGTCTGTAGTTTGGAATGATAAGGAAAGGCACATTACAGCCTTTAGGTCCAGATACAGAATCTGCAAAAGCAAAGCCTAATGTCAAGCTAATCTTTGTTATGTTCTCCATGTAGTTGGAGAGGATGAAAAACGAGAATTCGCTTCTGCAAGATAATCATGATTTTCACCAAAAATTTCCTACTTTAGAAAGAGAATTTATGCAGTTACAAAAGGTAAATAAACTTTTATCTTTAGTTTCTTATAATGTAGTAGTTCCCTTCATTGGAGCTTTAAATTTCTGCTGTTTTATCAGGCCAATGCAGAACTGGGAAGCATGTTCCCCTTGTTCAATGAATTTTCAGAAAGTGGCAATGCGTTAGAAAGGGTGCTTGCATTAGAAATTGAGCTTGCAGAAGCTCTGCAGGCAAAGAAGCAATCAAGTATCCATTTTCAGAGGTATGCCATCAATTATAGCCATGAAAAGCCTTGGCAAACTTGAATCCTACTGCATCAGTGGGAGCAGGGAAAATCTCTCTCCATATTTCATGAGGCTTTTTTCTTTCAAATGTGCCTTGTTTGCAGTATGCCTAACCAAACCTGAAATTTGGTATTTTACAATAGAAAGAGGCCAAAAAGAAAGAAACCAAACTGTCTTTGGAATTGAATTTGGCGCAAGTTGCAAATGCTTTTGAGAATCGTATACCAGCATTTATGGCTTTGCTTAATGTAGGACAAGCTCTAATACCAAATTGATGCAGAACCCGTAGGATAATGGGGAAGGGGTGAGAGATAAATTCTCAAATTCTTTGCTCAAAGCAATTTTGTCATGCAAATCTCTCCAATAAAATACCTATAAGATGGTATTTATAGAATTCCCTGTGAAGGATTAGCAGGTTATTTGTGGCCTTCATTGTTATTACTTTTAGTCTGGTTTTCCCACTTGTTCATAGTTATCAGTTGTGAGCAAAAGCATAGCATGCTTGGTAAAATGAGCTTATGATTTGCCTAATCATTTTCTTTTTCTTTTTCTTTTTCTTTTTCTTTCGTCCTGTTTTCTCCTTTTATCCTAGCTGTGCCTTTATTTGGTTTTTTATTGAAATCGATTCACTAACCTGGCACTGGCTGCTTTTATGTTAGGTTCCAACACCTTCTCATGTTTTAAATCCTTTTGAAATGCTGTGAACTTGCTTCAATGACACTAATAAGTTAAAACGTGTGGACTTCTCATGTTTTGCCTTGCCTTGTTTTTATTTTGTAGACAGTCTAAACTTGTTCAAGAATCATTTTATTTCAGTCTTCCATTTTATGTTGGTAGGATCCTTCCAAATATGTGAACCTGCAAAACTGTTTCAACCTTTTTGAATATGTTAGGTAATCTAGAATCTTTGACTGGTGCAAAATCACTAATAAATATGAAATTCTCCTCTGCTCCAGTTCTTTCTTGAAACAACACAGTGATGAGGAAGCAGTATTCAAAAGCTTCAGAGATATCAACGAGCTGATTAAAGACATGCTTGAACTGAAGGGAAAGTACACGGCTGTGGAGACTGAACTAAAAGAGATGCATGACCGCTACTCTAAGCTGAGCCTTCAATTTGCAGAGGTTGAAGGCGAGAGACAGAAACTCCGGATGACTCTTAAGAATGTTAGGACATCCAAGAAGGCCCCACACTTAGATCGGTCCTCTTCACCTTCAATTGGGGACCACATGTAGCCAGTTTGACAAGCCTTTGCTAGAGTCTTGTCTGCAAAGTCTCCGGATTCTCTTCTACAGAGAAAGAAGTACCAGCAAATGATTATGTAGACTGCATGGCTGGCTGCTATTCATGGGGTACGTGATTATTCGAAATGCAAGTTTCAAATATTTATAAGCCTGGAGAGGATGCCACAAGCTTAGGAAATGTAAATAAAACTGTATTTGCTGGGTGTTGTCCCCCGGTTGTTACTAGCATAAGGTATACATCCCTGTAACATTATGACAATTTCGTCGCAGGTTTGTAATTATTTTACTGTATAGTAAATCAAATTCGTTAAAAATCAATTTTGTTTAATCCCACCAAGTGGAAAAAAAAAACATTTCCTTCATCTAGTTGTCGCTTTACATGCCAATTCTTTGAAGTAGCACCTAGTTGTTTATGGGATTCTGCTATGCAAATAATGTGTCCTTGTACATTTGCAGATATGGAGGTGTTTTGAGAAACTCGGACTTTGTTTGGAACAATTATTTTTGCAAGAAAAAAATTTAAATAAACTTGCAATCATGTATGATTTGTTTTAAAATTATTTCTCGAATTTAATTGAAATGAATTTTAAAAAATTTTCAAATAGAGGGTTAATTGAATTGGATTGACGAGTAGCTAAATAACCTTAACTATGTCTACTGTCTAACTGTCTTCATTTAGGCTGAAAATGCTTTCTATTCTTCTTCATGATCCTACAATTGAGCAGAAAAGAATTGAAGCAGTTTTTGTTTAAGATGTTATGATGGATGCTAGAACTTATAAGAAATGACCATAAGTGATGATAAAGAGACCCCTGCATCATCAGAAACCACTGGCATTTCAGAAGCATCACGAGTGTGATCAAATGAAATTATGAAGTTAAATACAAACATCACCCTTCAGATGAAAATTTACTTTCTGTACCTTTTGTAAGCTGTCAGAGATATACAAACAAATCAAATCGAAAATATCATGTCCTCTATAACTGCCGTTTCCCCCCTTTTACCATTTTTTTTGGAAGATGCAATTCCAATGAACTCAACTTCTAATTTACTGGTATTGGTTCCATTTTGCATTCACAGATAATGGAGGATCTAAGGAGTAATTTTCCAAGGAAATCAAAGACAAAGCAGCAGAAGAGTCTTAGTCCTCCTCCATGCTTCAGCTTTCGAGACCACTTGAAACTAGACATTGCTGAAACAAACAGACAAAGCTTTAACGAAACCAAATGATGCAGACTTACGGAAAATGAAAGGTTTCTCAACTGCATCTCAACTATCATCTACCTAAATGCTTGAAAAGTCAACCACCCCAGCCTAATAGAAGTCAGCAATTTTGGTCACTTGCAACTACAAGATTGAGCATGAGCACCCTGTCTTCTTTGTAGAATCTTTCCTCAACTTATCTGCGACAAAAAGAAAAAAGCAAGAGTCAGCTCTTTGATTGCGACCTGCATTTTTCGTGCGGTTTCATTTTGTTTCTAGTTGATGTCAAATGCATATCACTGAAACACTGTTCAATAGTTCAACGGTCACATGCGTGCTTCATGGCACTAGCAACCTGAAGTTTATGGAATAATTTATCACCATTCCTTAAATAATGCACCCAAAAAAATAATAACTTTTTAGTGCCTCACCTTTGAGTTGAAGCAACATTTATTCCAATTTTTTCAGAGTTTATGGAGCTGTTCCATTTGAAAACTCAATTATGTTGTTTGCAGTAAAAAAAGTTATGGGCTAAAGTATATGACATTCTAATGGAAGGACCAAAGTATATTTTGATTCAACTACATGTTAAATGTTATGAACATAACAGCTTAGTAGCTGTGTGCATTACCATTGTTTTTATCTGGCATGGGAGGACGAAGAACAACATGCATGGTGATGACACCTCCTGGAAGTTCACCAACTGGCAGTCTTGACTCCACAAGTGTCATGTTGTTTTCCAGTATCTTTCCAGCATTTATGAGTTTCACATCATGTACAGTCTTTGGACCATTTTCTTTATCTGCTAAAGAAAAATGGCAACTCATTAGAGAAGTAAATTGATCAGAAACCAATAGCCAGTTTTTTAATCACTGAACTATGCAGCATTCAAGACTTGATGCAAGGCAGTTTTTCTTCCTTCTGTTATTTTTTCCTTCTTGTTACGTGTGGGGACTAGATACGAGCACTGAAGCCAATTTCACCATCCAACAGAAGTTTCAGACTAGTAAGTACAAAATGCAGTATACAAGCTCTGCATATATAACAAAGCAAAATGATGCTGATATATTAATATTGGAGAAAGCTCAATCTCCAATTCAAAGTTCAAAACACAGCATTATACCATTCTGATTCTGTATTGGTTTTATATACTGGAACAGTAGAATAGGGCGTCCTCTTTCAGCATAAAGAGCTTGGGCAACGCAAAATGAACAACAGTAACAGCAAAGTAGCGTTGTTTTAGACATCAACATTTATTTTAGATACAAAGCAGAAATGCTTTAAACACAATATTCACTTCCTCACCAAGTTCAATCTATTCTAGCATGCAATTTTGTCTAAATCTTCTTCCAGGATTTTCATTTCCAAAGAACTAGAATTGGGTTCAATGAATTGCTTAAATGTCGGGGAAAAAAAAGTCAAATAAGAAAACCACCAATGAACTTATGGAGTAATTTGGAAATAATAAGGATTGTTGCATTTTGATACAAGGAAAAGATATACAAGGCAGAGGGAAATATATATATATATATATATCTATATATATAAGCAAGGAAGGATGAGAAACACTTAAAATCAAAGTTTTCTGCCCAACACCTCAACTAATATGCAACAACAAAGATTAAAGAACAAGAACAAAACCTTCAGACAAATAATCAGATTTTGCAGCAATGAATCAAAAATCAAGAAGTAAAGATATGAACTGTAATCAATAAACATAACATTTCAAGATGCAAAAGGCCATACAGGAGATGAGAAGATGATTAACCTTTTGGCCACTCTGCAATTATCTTCTCTTTGAGCGTTGCCACTGTGGTTGCCGGACTATATTTACTTGGCCCAATATCAGTACCATCTGCCAGCCTGAATTTAAGCTCAATACAATCTTGTAATGCCATTGATAAATGGATTTAACAAAATCCCACCTCAATTTTTCATATTAATCTTCAACAGACGTTTGGAAATCTCCAAAAGATCTAAATAATGACAAATATTTTCAGCAGACAACAGTGTAACCTAGCATCCGATCGAGAACAGTATCAAATAAGGGAAAACCGAGAACCCACATCAAATATAGTGATCTTGACCATAAAATAAACTGAATATCAACAGATTTTGATTTTAAGGAATTGCATTTTTTTCCCTTGAGAAATACCTTTCTAAATCCCCATATCCTATTTCTTGATGCTATACGATTGATTGATCAGAAATGTGAAGAGGAACTCCAGGAAGAATACAAATTATTTTATTATTATTCGATCACCCAAACTATTTGCCACTGACAGACGGGCAGGTCAATGAACTGCCTGAAGAGAGGGATACAGCGAGAGAGAAACTAAATAATCATATCATAGGCTTAGATTCCGTTTTTTCAAATAAAAAATAAAATAAAATAAAATATATATTTTTTTATTTTTATAATATTTGAAGTATTAAGAAAATTAGTTAATGAAAATATTTTTTTAGCTAAAATAAAAATTAAATTATCAATATTTTTTATTTATTAAATTAAAATTAAGAAATATAAAATATATTATTTTGTTAAAATATTTTCTTAAAAACAAAATATTTGAAAGCTTAATTAGCTTTTTATTGCAAGAAAAAAGTATCACATATTGGTAAGAGCCAACTTTTACGGTTGACATGTAAAAAATTTTAATTTAATTTGTTTTTTTATTAAATTTCTTATTTAGAATAAAAAAATTATTTTTTAATTTATAAAATTTTTAATTTTTATAAAATAAAATTATGCATGATTTGTAAATATTTATTTAATATTTTTCTTACAAAATAATCATGCCAATTAAAAGTAAAAGAACGAATATTCAGAACCTTTACACGAGCATAAATGTATTAAAAATTTAAAAAAAATAATTCTAAGATGTCCTATCTTTAGCTTGATGGCCACTGGCATGTTCCTTGCCATAGCCAGCTGGCTTAGTCACAACACGATAATCTCATAAAATCTAAGAAGTCAAAGTGCAAGGGATTTACAGCTAGATGACTCTGACAGGCAATCTCATTGTTGTCCAGTTCTGTTCATTAATCATGCTGTGCTTATTATTATGCATCTGGTCCTCATGTTTGACATCACTATTTTCGTGAGAATCAATATCTCTAGATAACACTCAGCAGGAAAATCTCCGACCAGGTACCTGCCCTAAGTTGCTGCAACGAAGGTAAATGTAGAACTGACCAAGTGCTGCTTCCGGTTTGATCTGATTTGCCAATCACATTGGATCTGATCCGATTTTTAACTATTCGAAACCAGTTTTAAAACGGTTAAAATAATTGGATAGGACTACTGTAAGACAAGGGCTGCATTATGTAGAGATCATATGAATAACTACCATCAGTAGTATGAAGAAGTAAAGCTAATGTATACTTATTTTATATAGTGCAGTGGCTCATGCATTAGAATCCCAATGGCACACTAACAAAATCTGATGCGAAAAAGGCAGCTGAACCATAATCTGCGATTACAGAGGGATTTTAGCGCCATTGAAGCTGATCTTTCTTGATTATACAGGCACAGATTAGGAAACTTTTAATTATAATCTCTGCTTTCACATGGATATTTTCATCTTCATGTCTTCAGCACTAATGATTGTTTCAGGCCTTGCCAAGCAGTCTAAGAGTTGAAGTATATACTAGGTAGAAAGTTTACCTTGTAATCCATTTTCAGCAGTTAGGACACATATCCAAACATTAAATCCTTTGCTGCAAAGTCAAAACTATTCTATGAATGTTCAATTTCAGAATGTACGACTTTTAAATTCAAAGTTTTGCCAGAAGGACAAATGAATTAAAAGTTCAATTTTGCAAATCATCAGTAGGTTCCAAGTTTCAAAGAATGTTCAATTTCATCAATCATCTTAAGGTTCCGTAATCAAAAGCAAGACGATTTGTACTGGTAAGTACAGAAAACGAGAAAAATACTATTCATGCAATTCTCACCAGAGAAAAAATTGGAAATAATGATGCATGTTTGAAGCATTGATTGCCAAAATATGAGAGCAACTTGCTAAACGAAGAGTATAGTCAAAACGCATGCTATTCATACAACACCAGACCAATATCCAGCACAGACAACAAATAAAACTGAAGTAATAAATTGAGACTTACTTCAAAGCATGTTTCACACAGCCAAAGTATGTATGCAACTTGCTAAACACAGGAGTAAGATGAAAATAACACGCTATTCACACAGACAATTCCCTTTCAAACACATTATATCGAATGATGTCTTGTTCTTATTTGCTGATTATCACATAAAAGATGAAGAATTGACATGGTGCAGAAGCTATAGATAAAAAAATATTCTCATATGGTGAAACCAAGCATCATCTGCATTATTTGATTTTTCAAATCTGATAGATATTATTTCTGCATTATTTGTTGCTGTATTGGATAGAGACTATACAGACTCTTCAAACAGAACTACATTGATTGGTACAGTAAATATCTAATTATTGAACTTATATATTACTCCATCCTAGTTAGGATAAATAAGACCCACTTTGTTATCTTCAAACTGCAGACATCCCAGCTCTCCAGATGTGGAAATCAGCAGCAACTTAATTTTGAATAGAGGGGAGAAAATGCATCAAAAGATGCTAAAAAGGCCACATAAGGATTAAGAGCACCTGATGGACTTGCTGTAATATTCTCAATCTTTTACCTTTAACTGGTGAAATGGCTGCCGCATAAGGTAGTTCAAATAGACTATTTACTGTATCTACAGAAATCACCACAATAGTAAATCTTCCCAACACTTGGTTGCTTTTATAGGTTCTGAGACATCAGTATCTTAAATATATACTAAACCACATCATCCAACATAAAGTTATATATCAAGAACTTGACAACTGACAAGTTCAGCAGATCCAATATCTCTATTGGCAATGACCTTCCAGACAACTGTTTCTGATTCAGCCAGTGAAGAAAATTGCTCGCTTGAGGAGCCAAGAAAATTGGAAGCTGAGCTCAATGGTGAACAATCCAAATTATCACGAATGCTAGCCTGCATAACTACAACTTTATGATTGGCATCTTTTGTGAGGACATGAATCTTTCCATGAAAACCAGCAAGCAGATGTGGAGTTTCTGAATCTGCAGAATCATAAATAGGAACTTTTCCAATGACAACTTTCCAAGCATCTTCTCTGTGATCATACACCTTGATCTTACCACTGTCTCGAGAACTAGAGGGATCATATGAATATAGTTCACCTTCTACCACAACACTCAACTTTGTACCTGCCTGACGTGCAGGCCAACCTTCTCCCATGCCAGTTGGCATTTCAGCCCATGAATTGGTTTCAGGATCATAAATTTCTCCCCCAGCATCAACAAAGAAAGGCCATGAGTACAGACTTTGAGGCACACATAACCTTCCCATGTACGAAGTCATCCCAGTGGCAATAGGCTTTAGCAAGTCTGACCAAAAGGCGTTGGGGAGCTGTTGAGATTTTGAGAATGGCATGCTTGGAACTTCAGACCATGTATCTGTATGAGGATCAAAAACTTCAGCAGATTGAAGAGGAACTAATGCCCCTTGGAGCTGAGTAACCCCTCCAACAACATATAGCTTGTTGTTCAAAATGCTAGTCTTGCAATAAGCCCTCCCTGTAGACATGGGGGTGATCTCACTCCATCTATTTAGGATTGGGTCATATCGCCACACACGGCTCATGGTTGAAGCTCTAAAGAATCCACCAAGCACATAGAGGCAGCCATCAACAGCACCAACTGTGCAACCACAAAATGGCATGTGATCCGATGTATGCTTTTTCCCAAGCCAACTCCTTATAGTTTCAGGAATTTTAATATGTGGCCCCACCATCTTCCACAACCAAAGCCCAGAAGAACCATTCCTAGGTTCTTCTGAATAAACATTGGGCATTGGAGGCAACCTCTGCCATTTTCTTGAAAAAGGATCCAAAGCATACCATGAAAGTTCCTCTTCAACTTTAGTCAATACATACAACCACTCTTCTCGCAATCCAAGTTCTTTTCTCAATTTAAACAGCTCATGGCCCATAATAGTTTCCTTCCACTTGTGGGACACCAACCTCAGATTGAAGTAGTAACTTCTGGGAATTCTAGCAAGAATTTGGATTGATAACTCATCAGGAAGACTTGGAATCAGTCTTGAGCTTTCCACATCAAAGCTCAAGGATCTCTTCTGCCTCTTGCAGCTGGAATCACATGGGACCTCATTAACCTCGCAACTACTGCTTTTGTTGCTAGCCAGACTCAAAATAGCCCCCATTTAAAACTCCCTGGTCCGTAATTCCAAATTGAACCCAGAAAATGCTGAAGAAGAAGAAGAAGAAGAATAGGCAACAACTTCAGTACATCAAAAGAAAAGCTAGACACAAGAAGAAAACAGAGGAGGAGTGAAGACAAACATTTATTTAAGGGAATAGTGTCAAAAATCTTGCACCAAAAAAATTATAAAGAAATGAATTATTACATCTTGATCCATGGTTTCGATTAAAAGAGAGAAATTCAAGTGACAAATACTGATCAAACTGACCCTTTCCCCTCTCCCAAATATTTCACATTCCCAAATTTCCCAATCACTCCACGTCCTCCATTCAGATTTGAGAACATTCAATCAAAGTTCTCAAAAGTTGAATCTATATTCATCAATTAATTAAAAACATTCATTTCACACAATTAACATATGGTATATATTACAGAAAAACAGGCAGTGAAACAAATTCCTCCAACCAATACTGTTTTTCCACCACAAGAATAAACAATATTCTATCACAAAAGTGAAAAGTCCAGGATCCTAACAATTGATTGCCCACCGACACACCTGTTCACTTCATTTCACTCGAACAAAGGAACATCATGATCCCAAAATATCTATCAGATTAGACAACACAAACCATATTTGTATCAAACAAAATCCTAAAGATTAAAAGGGAATTAAAAAAAATAGCAGATTCACAAACAAAATTGGAGCTTTTACATTTACCCCTGATGGATCTTTGCGAGGAAAGAAAAGAAAGGAAGATCCGATAGAAGATTCTGTACCTGATTGAAGCTGAGAAAAGAAGAACAGCAGTGCTGAGTAAGCAACGGAATGAATTAAAGCATCTAGGAGAGAAAAACAGATTTTGTTCCATTTCCAAATATCTATGTGAACACAGATTTTTATATATTCACTGTACACACCCATCGGCATTTTCCTTTTCTTTAAAAAATAATTTAATTTCATTTTCAAGCTTGACTGCTCTGCTTAGTCTACTTAAGGTAGTTAGGTATGTAAAGGAAATTCTTACGGCATCAAAGTATTAATATTTCTCATAAAACTTATCAGTATTTCACTGTTTGTATCAGGATTAGAATTTAATTTAATTTAATTTAATTAATTTTTCTAATAATTTTTTATTGAAAATGAAAATTTTCATTTTTTGACAAATAAATAGTGTTGAAGTAATATTATAAAAATTATTTATTTATTAAAAAGTAATTATATATTACAAATTATTTCTTTGTTAAATAGGGTGGGCGAGATTGTTAGCACATGCAATCAGAGTATATGAAGATCGATGTTGGATGGGCAATGAGCTAAGGCTCCATTAAGGGAGTCGGAGCTCCGAGAATATACAAAGAATAATGGAGCCCACACCTTCGACGTCACAACAAATTTTAGACAGCAACCGTTTTTTATCTTTTTTTTTTTTATATTTAATAAAAAATACGTGGATTGTCATAATAATTTAGAAATTTTAATCATGATATTATATAATTTCTTGAAGTGTTGAGGTTAAGTTTTGGATTATTACCCCATTTCATGATGCCAAGTGTTGGTATTTTCTCTCTTATTTTTTATTTTAAATTATTATTTACTTTTTTTTTACATTGACGTGTAAATCTGGCTTTTTCAACCTGACACGTGCTAGATACAATTAAACATTTAATGAAAATTGCACGCAAATTCGCAGTTTGAATATTATAGAGCAAACAGCGAAACGAGGAAAAGATTTGAAGGGAATCCCATGTGACGTGAGACACATTGAGAGACCTAGTTTGGTCACGATTTGTGTTGGCGTATGAACTCGGATTTCATCCACCGGATGGAAAATTTGCACAACGTCAACTACATGGACTGGACTGGACTGGACTGGATTGAAGCATTTCTGACCCAACCCATTTCATAAATTATCAAAGTAATAAATCCCAAATCTTTCTTTTTACTTTCTAATCCTTATCCGATCTAAGAAATTTTAACTATAATACAGGAATACGTTTAACATTATTATTTAAATAAAATTACTATTTTAAAAATATATATTAAAATTTTTAAATTTTAATATTAATAATATATATTTTAATCGATACTAAGTGCATCCGAGTAAATCTGAAAAATCTCAAATTTTACTATTTCAATTTTTAATTTTTATTTAAAAAAATATAATATAGTGTATATTTTTTGATCATAGTAACTTAAAAAATTAACTCAAGAGGTGCTTCTCCTAAGCTCTGCTTACCCAAAAACTTTTAGTGAACCGTACCGTAGATTATCTACTGAATTTTCTTAAGCTGTGCTCAGAAACCTGTATGTATATATATGCATGATAGCAGAGGAAGTTTATACAAAACAAAACATGCATATCATTATCAGGATTAAGAAATTCCTCTGAGTAAAAACAAAATACAAATAAACAAAAGCTAGCAACCCACGATTTGGCTGCTTCTATATTATGAGAAAGCAAATTTTTTTAGTTCTCTAGAAGACAACAAACAGACGAAAACCAACTTAACGAGTACTGATCATAAGTAATTAACTAATCCCAGTTAATTAATCCAGCTACACCACAGTGGTCATTGGACGAATAGTGAAGGACAAAGTAGCTGCAGAGCCAGATCGAGCTATGTAGCCACCAGCATTTGCATTGCAAGACAAATAATAAGACTCCAATGTCTTCCTACCCGCATACGTCAGACATTTGCGAACATCTCCAGGCCTTTCATCACTTACATTCTTCAAACTTGATTTTGGCACTGAAGAAGCAGATGCTGCACCCATTAATTTTTCGTTGTTTATCTTATCTTCTAAGTATTTGTCATCTTCAGTTTGTTCGTCTGCTTCTGTTTCTTCTTCTTCTTCCTCTATGTTGTCATAAGTTTCTTCTGTTTCTTCTTCTTCGACCAGCTCAAGATCTTGTAGCTCTATCTCCTCTTCTTCATCATAAACGGAATGGCAACATCTAACAGTGTCATCCAGAGGTACAAGATTCAAGATGAGACGGCCATTTTCTCTATATGCTTCAAAGTACTCGTGATGCTTCACTCTCTGTTCTTTAAGGATCAATCTTCCATTAGAATAATGTCTAGTTAAGTTCCAAGGCATATGACCAGGCAAATTGCCTGTTCTTGCTAGTAAAGGAATAGGCGGTGGATATTTCTTCCTCATTTCACACGGCTGCTGATTTCTCTTGCTAAGATTACGATGATAAGGCTGCAGCAGTTTCTCCATTCTTGCTTCTGTTTCTTCTTCACTTATGGAGTCCAAATAAACACCACTCTCTGTCCCAATCACATCGTCCAACATAGAGGACCAAGAGGAGTACGATGAGGAACTGGTCAGTGATCGAAACGACGAGGAAGAAGTACTGGAGCTAGATGGTGATGGTGGAAAAAATAAGGATGATATCATGTAAGAATGGACAACGAAACGATGAGGATTTGGGTTTTGAGGGGATTCTTCCGGTGAGTAAATTAGGGTTTTGAGACCAGGAGATGTTGGCCAATGTTGTTTTTGGATTTGCATGGTAGATGGCAAGGTTATTGACCATGATATGAATCCATAAACAGATAAAGCTACAGACTTTGCCTTGCAAAAAAAACCCTTTTCACTGTAAAAATCCATGGCTTTTATGAAACGCAGCAGTGAAAATTTTAATTTCCTTCAATAAACCCTAGCTGTTAAACACGGGTAAAGAGAGTTAATCTAAGCTTGTAAAATTCTGAACCTGCAAGACAAACAAACAAGAGAGGAAAATATCAAACTCGGGTTCTTTTTTAAAAAAAATATATTATATAAATTTCGGTTAATCTGAAAGAAGACAAAATAAAGCTAGAATCGTCTGTTTGTGGAACACACGTGGTGTGGTGATAGCCATGTATCTGGTTAAGGTTTACACCGTTGATATGGATGATCTGCTAGAGTTATATCAACCCATTTAACGGCAAAGATTAGTCTTTTTTTCCTTTTATTTTTTAGCAAATATAAATAAAATAAAGAGTAGAAATTAAAACTGCTTGTTTAGAACCATAACATTTGGCTACGGTTAGAAAACTGTGCCTCTGCCAACAAAATATAGCTGTATTCTGCAAATAATTGAACAATGGTGAAGATTCACCTGTTCAAAAAATACCTTTTGCGAAGTTTGAAACAAATACAATGGAAAAAAAAAAAAAAAAGTTTCCTCAGAATCAAAGGATCATTGTCACAGAAGATGTAAAGATATGTCAATGGATATTTGATTATAAAGCAAGAGGTTTAAAAGAAAGCAGGCAGCTCCCATGGTAGCTGTACTCATCCTACACATATTAATATGCTAATTATCAAAGAGTAGAGATCTTGCTAATCTTTTAACTAAGAATGCTCTCAGAAGAAATATGGATCCCAAAATCAAGATTTTATTCTATCTGGATGATGAAGATCTATATAAATAAATATAATTAAGGGACAACAGAGAAGAGATTAACTTACGTTGTTGGTGGACATTACATGATCTTCTTTGCTAGCTAGGGGATCAAACTATGGCCAGGTTCTCTAGCTGGAGGAAAAAAAGGAGAAAACTAAATGCTCAAGTAATACAAGCAAGGTCTCTACTTCTTTAATATTATTTTTAACATGGTATATATAGAGAAATTTTAAAATATAAGCATGGGACATATTTTTTTATATTTTGGGTCTACAGTGAATTAAATTTAGGTTAAAGTTTGTGTAGATTAATATATAATATTTGTGTGTCTTTACAGCCTCTGTTTTTGGCATGTATACTGTGAAGGTTAGTGTAGAGCCAAAAATGAGTTGAAGTGAAACGGCCACATTTGGTGATGAGGAACTTTGGTTTATCTGCAGCCAATGTGGCTTCCAGTTGTTGCAATTCATACCCTTTTTTACTCTCCAAATCATGATTCCATGTGAGCTATTTGGCTGTCAGTAAACCATGGGTGGGATTCAAAATCTTTGCATACAGTATGTTCACATAATAAGATCACACCTTACATAATTTTAACCCATATTTTATATGGGTAATAAGTTAAATTATTCATTTTTTTAAAAAAAATTAAGTAGGTAAATTAATTCAACTTGCATAATTACATATACATGTAAATTTTTTACCGTTATTTTAAAACTTAAATTGAAAATTTTTTTTATAATTTAAATAAATATAATTTTTTTTATTATATTTTCTGATATTAAGTTGTCTATGAATTAATGTACTCATTTATTAATTAAAGCGGTTATTTCTGTATGAAAATTCAATATTTGGAGTGATTATATATTCTCGTGCATTTCTTAAAATTTTATTTTAAATTTATTAATATAATTTATATTTTTTAAAAAAATATAAATTAAAAACCTAACTATAAAATAAGATTAAATTCGCCATTAACTAACACCGTTTGTATTAAAAAAATATTTTATATGCAAATGACACTAAATTATAAATTTAATCAGTTACATGAGATCAAACTTGTGTCAACCGGTTGGTTTTGGATGTCTGGCATCCATTTTTTATGCCAAGTCTGCTCTTCCCTCCTCCTACACTGACCACCTTTCAAGCCACGTATAATAATACTATTATAGACAGTGTCTTAAAACTTAACAAACCCTACCCTTACCAATCAGCCGTCGGATCTCATCAATGGACACGATAAAATATTATAGCTTTGAATCTGTTGTCGGACTATGGGATGCAAATCAACGTGGGAAACATGTTAGATGCACACGTGGGTGAATAATCACCATATGTGCTGTAATAGAAACGTTTGTATATTGTCTCTATCCTTCTCTCCAAAAGTTGCCCCTTGAATCTAACTTTTTTAAAAAATATATATATTTCACCTGATTTTTAAAATTAGCAGCTAACTAAATGAATAATTCCCTAAAGGAAATTAGCAATGGAATATGTATATCAATTATTGTTCTATAACATATTAGTAATTTTTATGAATAAATATTAATATTTTAATACACATTTCACTATAAATAATTAATACCATAAAAAATCTTGATAATAAAATAATATTTTGATATTACTTAAATCATTGTTGAAATAAAAAAAAATATTTTACTAAAATATACTTTAATCAACAATAAATTTAATTTAATTATATACAATAATTATATAATTAAATTAAATATTTATATATAAAAATATATATATCAATAAATTATATAAAAATATATTTATGAATTATTAAATTAATTCTCACATAAATTAATTAATTTAAATTTTAATAGATTCCAATTACATGTAAATCTAATCTCTGTATATTTTAGTTTTTTCATGGAATTTGTGGAGATCCGCAGCCAATGCGGATCATAGACACTCAGATCAGAAAGTTGAGAAATAAGGAAATTTCGATGGTGAAAGTCCTTTGGAACCACCACAATATTGAAGAATGTACCTGGGAGACACGGGAGTCTATACTCCAGCAATACCCTCATCTCTTTTAAGGTTAGTTTTGTGTGTTTGTTTATGTGTTTTATGTGATTATGTTATGTCTTGCATGTACTAGTTGAGGAACATTCGGGGATGAATGTTATTAAGGGGGGAGAATGTAATACCCGGCTAGACCCCAGCATCGGAATCCCTACTTTCCGGCGGAATCTCCATTGGAATCTAGAATTCTAGGATGTCGGAGCTTTTTAGAAGGGTAAAATAAAGGTTTTCCAAAATGTTTTTACATGTTTTTATTGAATTGATTAAGAAAATTTGAGTTTTGAAAAGAAAAGACCAAGGAGGGAAATGCTAGGTTCGGCCACCAAAAGTCAGGTTCGGCCGCCAAAGGGGGCTTCTTATCGCTGCCACCGAACCCCATGTTCGGCTGCCGAATGTGGTGGAGGTGTGGAAGCAAGCTTTGGCCGCCGAAGATGGTTAGGCCGGCCACCTATAAAAGGTGCGTTGACCGGGAAAGGGATGAGCTATCTCTCTCTTTTCGGTCATATGTAGGTTTTTGCTCTCCTTTGGTTGATTTCATGTGTTTCTTCAAATCTTACAAGTTTTAATAAGTTTATAGTTTGGTTTTGAAGATTTTGAGCAAAAGAGCAAAGTTTTGAGACTTGGAGACTTTGGATCTAGTTTCCTTGACATCTCCGAGTTTGGACCATCAATCCTCTCGATCTTCAAGAGGTAAGCATGGATCCTCACCTCCCCTTATGTTTAAAGCATGTTTTGAGAGTTTTAAGAGAGTTTTTATGCATGTTTAGAGGTTAAGGTTTATGTTGAGCTTTTGAGCTATATGTGTTGCTATGATGTTGTTTGTGGGAGTTTAGGCTAGTTTTAAACTCCTTTTTGCATGGCTGAGAGTATTTGCATATTTTTGCATGTTTGGATGCTTGTTATGGGCATTTGGAGAGGTTTTGGAGGCTGGAACCATGAGTTGGAACCGGGTTCTACCTTTTTGGAGAACCTAGGTTCGGCCGCCGAACTCCTTGAGGAGGCTGTTTTGGCCGCCTAAACCCACCCCCGAAAGTTTGGACTTTCGGCTCTGGAGTGGAGTTTCGACTGCCGAACCTGCCCCCGAAGGTTGTTGAGTTTCGGCTCTGGAACCACTTTCGGCCGCCGAAGATGCGGCCGAAAGTGGTTGAGTTTCGGCTCTAGAGTGAGTTTCGGCTCTGGAGGGACTTTCGACCGCCGAACCTGCCGCCGAAAGTGCCCTGTCCAGCCTTCCTTTGCATGTTTTTCCATGCATGTTTAAGGTGTTTTAGGGGGGTTTTTGGGGAGATGTTTAGAGTTATGTCCGAGTATGTTTGGTCCCTCATTTGAGTCCACCTTTGTAGGATCGGACCCAAGAAACCCAGGAGGCCCACAGAGTTAGCTGGTTCAAAGCTAGTGCATCATTTGCTAGAGGTGAGTAGAACTGAACTATGTTTTAAAATAAATGAAAGGTTTTAGCATGAAACATGCATCATGAATTCCATGAATATGTTAGGTTGTATTGCATTAGGATACACGAATATGGTGCATTGCATTATTTCTTGTTGGTGTGGATGGACAACAGGACGACCCTTTAGCCCTCTAGTTATGATTTTATGTAAAGAAGTCCTGAGGAGCCCCACCGAGGACCGGGCACAGAGTTTATGTATGTAATAGAAGTCCTGAGGAGCTCCTTCGAGAGCCGGGCACAGAGTAGAGGGATTTTTGGGTCAGTCCATCCTTAATGTGCATTGTTTGTGATGTGAAGCATTTCATGATGGCATATGATATTTGAATGTTTTTATGATTCTACTCACTCGGCTCTAGTAGCTCACTCCTCTCCCTAACCCCCAGGTTTGCAGGGCCAGAGATAAGACAGGGTAGCAGCAAGAGCATAAAACGTAATAGAATAGTAGTGGACATGTATTATAGAAAGAATGATGTAATGTAATGTAATGTATATTGAGGATAGTATTGTGCTTGACCCTAGAGCTTGTTTAATCCATTTTGTACATGATCAGTATGTAATATGTTTTAATGATGTTTTGTGATGAGAACCAAGCTTGATATATGTAATGTTGATCCATCTAGAGCATTTGATGAGGGATCTAGTATGAAGTTTTATGTTCACAGAGATAGTGCATGCACATGTCAAGTTTGGTCATTGAAAAATTTCAAATTTTTATGGAAATGTATGATCATGTATGGGACTTATCAGGCACACAGGATGCATAGTAGGCTTGCTACGGGTTCCGACGACTTTAAGTCGATCTGAATCCTAGCGCCGGTAGCGATCCGGTCTCCGGGTCGTTACATAATTGTGGGAGAATAATGAATCAAATATTTTTGAATATTCGATTTGACCAAAATCTAATAAAATGAATCAAGATGAGTTTGAATTTAAAAAATAATATATATAAGAGTTTAAATTTTATTTATGGATATTTATTATTCAAATCTGTTTATAAAAATAATTAATTTAATATAATAAATATATTTTATAAAAATATTTATATATATTTATTTAAAAATTAAAATTTAAATATTTTTTAAAAAATATTAAATCTTTTAAATGATCATTATTAATAAAAACTGTTTTTTATATAAATTATTAATTAAAATATATGAAAATAAATGAATTCAAATTTTATTCATATAATAATAATTAAGTTTATGATGAGATTAAGTTTAAGTGTAATTTGATCATTACTTATTTTCCTCCATACTTTTTAAATATAATTCTTTTTTAGAATATTATATATATATATATATATATATATATATATATATATATATATTAAAAATTAATTTTAAGTTTTATAATTTATATTTTGAAAATTTTTTAAACTTAGCGTGTTTTAAAAGTAATTCTTTTCCTTCATTTTTTAGTCTTCCTCCTTAATTTCCAAACGCATGATGAGTTACAAGTGTATATTGGCACTGATTTGCTTGTTTTAAATTTCCAAGGGCCATGCACACACCAATGCAAAAGTTGTAATCCAAACATCTCCCGATAATCATGTTCATGCAAACTTAAAATTGAAATTAATTTAAAACCATTTAGATTATCAATATTTGTTTAGAATAAGTTGCATTTACTAAAAAAATTGTAGTGCAAAATTACATTATTTCAATTTTTTTATCAAATTAAAATAATTAATCTTATGATGATTTTTCTTGATTTGGAAAAGAATATGAAATATTTTAATTATTAAATTAAATTATAATAAAAAATTACAAGTCAATCTCAAATCTATCCTGAATTTTTAAATTGAATAGTTAATTCCCATTTAAATTCGACATAGTGTATATATTTATATTTTTTCCTTATCCATGTCAGAGGTTGTGTCCAAGTTTACAGGCAAAACGGAGGACCGGTTTGGAGATATTCTTCTCCCTCAGTAATTATATCTAAATAATCCAAAGTCAATGATTTTTTAAATAACATTTAAAATTGTATAAATTAAAAACATATGATTAATATAATCAATTATTTATTTTTTATATAAATTAAAAATATAATTTAAAATAATAAATATTATATTTTCTTTACTAAAATATCTTTCATACACATTTCTCAATTACTAAATTATTTTTTGAATTAATAATTTACTTTTCAATATGTATCAGACGAGTATATTAAAGGTGACTAGTGATCTACTATCTATATATAATAAATATATAAATATTAATTTAATAATGTTTAATTTATTTTAAATATGTAAGATAATAATACTTTATCCTGAAGTGTAAAATGGATTGTTAAGTGGAGAATGAATTGAAAGAGTGAACAAATGAGAAGATCGAGGAGGACAAAGGCAACATAGAGTAAAAGGGATGATGAGTGATCTCCAGAGTGATGTGTGAAAATGCGTGTGGAAGTGTGCAGAGGCAAAGGCAGCCCAATCATGAGCACTGACAACCACTGCCTGCAGATATTGGGAGGTAGCTGTACTACATGATCACTCCTTCATCATCCCAACATCTAATGAATTCGCCACCTCGGAAATTGTTCCCTGTTCTTCATTCTATGCCGTGCTCTCCTCTGCACTTTCTTTAAAGACTCCTTCATGCAACCCATGCCAGGTGCTACCACCTCCTATCTACCCATTTCTTCTTCCTTCTCTTCAATTCATGGGTACAGCTAAAAAGTTCAAATTTTTACCATTTTAATGTTTTGCTTTCGAAAATATCTTATTTCTTGCCAAAACTGCCTCCTGTGTCTGACGGTTACGCATGCACAAACCATAACTGACAAACATCTAAGAAAGAAATTGTAAATCATGAGGCTCACATAGAATCAGAAAAACAAAAGCTCAATCAGATTTCAAATGAGAGTTCACTAGTACTGATATATAGACAGAATATAAGGATTAATTCCTACTCTCTTGAATCTTGACATGGCACTAACAGCCTCCTGGAGCATGAAAGCAAAGCTAAATCTATCAATAAAGATGACTCACCTCAAACCTAAAACTGAACCACCCACATCGTCCCCATTCCCCAAAAATAATAATAATGATAATAAATACTCTAGAATTTTTATTGTCTAACCATGAACTGGCCTAAGAGGTGATACTGGCACCCCAAATATGCAATTGGAGTCTGGTCTCACGGTACTGTTGTAAATATTCAAGCACTTGAATGCACTCATATTTCCACCAATTCCACTAGTCCCAGTTTCCACTGAAGGAACTCTTTGATCTTCGTACACGACATCCTTCACTGTAATGTCATTACAACTATGGAAATAGTTCACACCATTATCAAATGCATAGTCTCCTCCATTCTCATTCACTTGTGTGTCTTTGTATTGATCTATAATGACTGTTTCTTGCTTGTCCTCTTTTTCTTCTTTACTTCTACGGTTATCAAGCTCTTCATCATCTTCTTCTTCATTGACGAGACAGTTCTCTAGCTCATTTTTAACTGCTTCTTCACTGCTACAGTTATCAGTCCCAGGTTG
Organism: Manihot esculenta; assembly: GCF_001659605.2. Classification (NCBI taxonomy): domain Eukaryota; kingdom Viridiplantae; phylum Streptophyta; class Magnoliopsida; order Malpighiales; family Euphorbiaceae; genus Manihot; species Manihot esculenta. The sequence continues at coordinate 12,249,703 of NC_035162.2, read as the reverse complement.
TACTTCTTCTTCGTCGTCGTCAACTTCATCAGTGTGACAGTCATCGAGTTCATCTGGTACTTCTTCTTGACAATTCTCAAACTCACTCTCACTGTCATCTAAATCGTCAGCGAGACCTTGGGGATAGGGGGGATAAACTTCATCGTCTAGGGGAACAAGCTTCAAGGTAAGACGGCCATTTGATCTGTGAGCCTGGAAGTACTCATGATGCTTCACCCTCTCTTCTCTAATAATCAATCTTCCATCATCAGTGTAGTATCGCCTCAAAACCCAAGGCATATGGGAAGACAAGTTCCCAGTGCGAGCCAGCGATGTTATTGGCGGTGGAAACTCTTTCTTCACTGCACAACTTTGATCCCTCTTACTACGTCGTAGACAGAAACCCTGACTCTTTTCTACCTCTGATGAAGATTTGAAGATATCGTCATTGTTTTTCAGATCAAGACAGCTCTCAACGCCAATGTAGTCCCCAATGAGAGCAGAAGAAGGTGGTGATGAAGAAATAGACCCCATAATGCTTGAAGTTGCACTAAATCTCCCACTACTGGGAATTTTTTCTTCTCGTGAGGAGTCAAAGGTCAGGCTCACAAGACAGTGATCAATGTTGTGGTTGTGTGTTGTCAATGTAGCTGGGAATTGGGTCTGCATTTTAAAGGCAACAAGAAGAGAAAGAGAGGATGTTACTTCTCTTTTTTTTTTAATTTTTTTTGGGAGTTACTGGTTGTGGGTATAAGCGTAGTGACGGGTAGTGCATGAAGAGAATAGCGTTGGCAGTGTGGCTGGTCAATTAATACTTGCAGTTTAAAATAGAGGAGACAGTAGATGTTATCGAGAAATGCAAGAATTGAATTGAAAGGTAGGTGAAGATGCTGGCAGAGACAGCTAATACCTTGACGTCAAGATTTGGTTCCTTATGTGAAATGGAGATTTTCCCAATCTGCTGCCATTATAATCTTACCTGCAACAATTCAAATCTCACCACACATTACCAAAAAAGCTTCAAATCCCATATATAATTTTCATCCTTTTTCAAAAAAAAAAAAAAAATCAAGAAAGCTAGAAACACACATATATACAAACACAATATATGCAGTAGAAGGAATTTGTACAGCTTGTAAATACAGGCAGAAATTTATTTACACGTGGGGTAGAATTCTTTGACACGTGCTAATATGTTGGGGCCACAAGATAGAATATCATCATCATCATCAACAACAACGACACTCCATAAGAAGGTCCACTAGTATCATAGAATGGATAATTTTACGGCAGATAGCAATTTTAGGAATTTGGATTCTTAGCTCCGACAACAACCCCAACAATACTTGCATAAGATTTTATCCATAAAAAACTGAAATGCCAGAAGGAGAAAACAAAATAAAAATTAAAAAAGGAATGGGTCCATAAAGCTTGACAGGAGAGGAAAATATCTGCCATTGAAAATGCGAAATCCAGAAACACAACCCATAAATTAATAATATATCCTTTATTAAAATCTAAATACAATTAATTAATCAATAAAAAAAATCTACTCAATACCCTAAAACTGTTTGGTTGTTTGATTTGTCATGTTGTGTTGATCGAAAACTCCATTGAAAAACAAATCACTTGATTTACAATAATGGAAAACAACCCTACCCATAAAGCAAAATAATAATCGAGATTAAAAATCATACCAATGCAGAAAACAAGAACCACATTTGGCAGAAACAAAAGAAGAGGGAATAGGATTGTGTATGATCACTTGATGAATACAATAAAATGGGAAAATAATCAAGGTAAAATAAAGGGTACAATAGAATATTAATTTAATTGGGTAAAAAGCACTTACCAGAGAAATTCAAGGAAAAGAGAGTAATGGGAGGAGGATGAGTAGGAGATGGGTTGATGAATGCTGGCAGGCACATCCCCCCTCTCTCGCTCTCTCTCTCTTAGGCGTTTCCACCTAGAGGAGGCTTAAAAAGATGAGCAACCCACACGACAACTCACAATATGAGAGATACAAACAGGCAGCCAACCATGGATAGGCTCAAATACAACTTTCAAGATTTCCATTTTTTCCAATTTTTTTATAAATTATAGTTTTTATATATAATTAAAAAAATAAAAAAAAATAATTTTGTTGATTTTTCACTCTAAAATTATAATCTTAAGTTTTGGCTATATATCTTTAGGCGGGGTTGAAGGGATTAGGACTGTTAATCTGTAGAGTCGATCTCAGCCAAGTGTATATGCTTTACTTAATTACCTTTTTTAGGTCTTAATTAGTTTTATAAAATTTTAATATGATAAATAAATATGTTTAACCCAAAAAATAAAATTCCCCCATTCGTCCTCGCTCAACAGCGTAAGCTTTCATTCAATTCTCATCTGAGAAATTGATTGGATTTTAAAATTTCTCATGTGATTAATAACATTCTGCAATAAAGAATCAGTAATACTATCAAATTAATTGAAATATTGTTTATTTTCAATTTAATTCCTCTCAAGTGATCAATATTTACTTTTATTTTGATTAATAAATTTATTAAAAAAAATATAAATATTTTTCTTACCTGCCCATGTACTCAAAAATAAGTTTTAAGTTAAAAAATAATTAACGTAGAAGTTACTTTGATCAGTAAAGTTAATTAATTATAGTAGTTAATATTGAAGTGTTACAAAAGTTGGTATTTTGAAACTCTGCTCTTCAGGAGCTTTTCCAATCAAAGAGGCTGCTGCCTCCAACCTAAAAAAAAAAACTTATACGTAAGAAATACTTATACAAATCCAGTTTGTAAACACAGATGATCTAAATCATCATGCACAAGCAATTCAAGGAACAACTCAAAGTTAAAAATAAATCGCACATATAACTTATGCGAAGCACGAAACCAAAAAAGGAAAAAACAAAAAAAATTCTGGCCACATGCTGTTCCCAGATAAACATTGTCTAAAAGCATGGCCAAGTAGAAGCAGCATGAGGATTTTAAGAAGGAATTGGAGTGTAATGAAGATAACAAAAGATTTCCAACTGTGAAGGGAACAAGTCCTCTCATGTGAAATCTGTCAGTCGAGCACATTAGTTGGAAATCTTCGCCTCACAACTGGGGCATATCGACCCATGACTGGTGCATACTCGGACCATACTTGCGCCAATAAACTCATTCAACAAGTTCAAGGCAACTTCACTGACTGGGGGAATTATGTCAATAATGAAAATTCAGTTAGCTACTTGAAAATAAGGGTTTAAATCTTCTCATTTCATCTTCCTGGTCCACGACAGCATTTCTCCTATAACAGTTAGCTTGCCAGGCAGAGGTGAAAAGTATTCTTTCTTAAGTGTTTTAATTTTATTGGGGAATTGAACTTAAATTCCTGGAGACAAAAGTTTCAACATCTTTGAATTCGCTAATTAATTCATATTACCACAGTGATAAACCCAAAGTCTAGCTTATGAGCACTTACTTGTCCAATCCCAACAGATACTGTTTTTGCAATCAACAAAGGAAGGTTGAAACGCGAAAAAGATTTCAAAAGAAAGAAAAATGAAACGACTCCGCTGGGGATCGAACCCAGAATCTCTGGTTCCGTAGACCAGCGCCTTATCCATTGGGCCACGGAGTCCCTTTGGTGATGCTTCCCCTTTTCCCTTCCCATTAAACATAAAGATTAATTAATTGTAGACTGATTATAAAGCATAATGCTTGAGATATAAAAATAGTTATTCGAAATTTTACTCCAAATTCAATTATAAGAGAACTTTTAAAAGCCAATAAGAAAATAAAATTATTTCCTATCAAAAACTCAAAGAAGAAAATATATACATACAAACATAAAACTTTATTCAATTAAACTCACAAAGTTCATAAGGGAACCAATAAAGCCATAGCCAAAAGAAGAGGAATCCTCTCCATCAATGCCAAAAATGGCTAACAAACATAGTTAAGAACAAAGAGACCCACTGACAAAAGCATTTCCTAGTCACGGAGGTGCAATCGGAGCCAAAGATGCAGAGCAACCAATCCAGTCATTGTTAATGCTATGAAAAGAAAAACTAAGTGGTGCTTTATTAATTATCAAAATCAACTATGTATACCTTTATACTTGTACAAGCTTCTCAAAGTTTGAGGTAATTGTTTGAAATATGTCTTTGCTAACGTGTAACTAGACATTGAGAGGCTTTGTGCTAGATGGAATTTGTAAGAGTTGGCAAGTGATATTGCTTGATGGTTCCAAGATGAGGGGAAAAAAAGAGAGAAAAGGATGAAAATACTTTAAATTGATTGCTTGTTTTGGTAAGAAATAATAATATAACTTTTATAGTGCAAAATCTACGTCAAAATTTTGTTTGTTTATAATTGAAAAATAAAAGAAAAATCATAAAGCAGAAGAAATTATAATGAAAAATATAGAAGGTGGAGCTACCAACCGCCATACTAAAAAGGCAGAACACTGTGATTGCGCAATTCAAAAAAGCAGCAATTCGAAGTATCCCACGTGTGCTCCGCATCCGCCTCCTTCGCTCACTTGTCGCTCTCGTCTCGCCTCCTATATGCCCACCAATCATTATTCTTCTCTTTTTACAATTTTCATTTTTTTCACTTTTCTCCTTTGTTATGTGTTGTGACATTATGGAGTATTTGTCTATGCAAATTTATATTACGTACTCAAATGCTTAAAAAATTGTTTTTTTAAGGAAAAAAAAATCATTCTTTTACTTGAAAAATAGAATGAAATTTATGTGCACGTGAGAAAGAATATACATATGTAAAGCTAAATACATAATTTCACTAATGAATTTTACTAAAAAATTTATAAGCACTCTGATTCATTAATATCCTATTTTAATATTTAAACAGAATAAAATAAATTTATTTAGTTTCCCTCCAATTTAAAGAGAAATAAATATAAATTAAAAAATTATTTTTCTTGTAAAAAAGAGAAATTATAATTTTCTTTGTTCATTATTTTTCGCTAAAACATTATTTTTCAACTTTAATTTTAAAAAATAAAATTAAGTAAACCTTTTGTGATTGATTTTGTTATATAACCGTGTTAATATATTAAAATGATGTTGACACTTACACACAATTATTGTGTAGAAAAAAATTATTTTTTAATAAATTTTTATTTTTATTTTTAATAATTTATTTTTAACAATACAAGTATATTGTATTAAAAATCTATTGAGCAACATTACAAACTAAAAAGAAGCAAAGCATAAACATGAAAGAACAAAGTCCACCAAATCTGATCTCGAGAAGCCTAGTCCACAGCAGCATTAGCCAGCAAACCAGTTTTCTGACGCCAATCCATAACTACTTCTACTAGAGAAATTTAGAACATTCGTATGACCACCGATTCAACACCACCAGACTATAGAAGAAAGACGCATGACTATAGAAAAACACACCGAAAATACAAATCTCCACATACAAATAATACGTAACCCAAAAAATCACCGGAGTCATAAAACTCAGAACCAAGCTGCATAACCCACAGAGATATCTCACACCCAGAAATATCACCCTAATCAAAGTCTCCAAGGCGCAGTAGCATCAATAACTAGAAAAAAAGCTGGCCCATGACACTTCCAATTTAGTATACTTATAGAGCTCATTGTTAAAAGACATAACTTACTCCTGCGTCGAATCTACCAGCTTTGCCCACCACCAGTAACTATTGACCAAGGTGAAACCAAGTTCTCAAATAAACACTACACTCTACCCACATAACAAAAATCTAGATCCAAATGGTAGATGTAGGAAAGAATGTAAGTTTAGGGAAAGAAGGAGAAATTGTTCAACCAAACCATCATATATTTATATATACTAATTAGATATTAATTATTATAGTCTGTTATAATAAATTAATAATTATATAAAATTATTATAGCTATTTGTTATAAAATTTCTTTAAAAAAAGCAATGAATGAGTAATCATGAGTATAATAGTTAATAATTACGGAAGTCAAGGATAAGCAACCTTAACCGTTTTCAATTTTTATTTTAATTCTATTTAAATTTAAATTTAAATCTCTATTTTAGTTGAAATCATAGTTTTCACACATAAAATCATAACATTGTTGTGTTCATTTTAAAATAATAAATCATTTTAAAATTTTAATATCAAAACAATAGTAAAGACAAGAAAGCTAACAATAGAATAATATTAACATTAATATATATATATATATAGTTTTTAATAAAATAATAAATTTAAAATAATTTAAAAAAATAAATGAAAAAGTAAACACAGTAAAATTTCTAATCACAATTTATTTTCTGTCTAAATTAAAAAAGTAACAAAAAGTAAATATTTTCTTTTTTTTTTTTAAGGAAACTTTTTCTCTTTTAAAACAAGGAAAAGTAATATACGTATGTATAAAATAGTTCTCAAGTCAATTCCCTTTTCCCAACTTTCCACACGTCCAAACAGAGCTAAAAACTGCTCTTTTTATCACATACCAATTTTAAAAATTCAAAAAGCTCCTCCTAGGCCTACCCCTTTGCCTTCTACTTTTCCGCTACTCGACGCCTGCACAAGGCTAAAACAATTTAACCATTATTGGACTCGCTGCGCACTGCGCCCACCCGCGCACTTTAGCACTCTCACCTCTGTAACTTCAAAAGCAGAGCTCTCTTTCTCTCTCACATGCACTGCACAAACACATGCTTGCACGCAATGGCTGAGAATCGTCTGCTTTCTTTGCTGGTTTTCATGGCGATTTGCTTTTGCTTTGCGTTTGACGGTTCGATTGGAGTTGTTGGACTCACATTCTCTTCGAAACTGATTAATCGTTTCTCTGATGAGGCCAAAGCTCTGTGGATTTCTAGGAATCGTAATGTGAGTCTTGATTCCTGGCCTAAAAGGAATAGTTTTGAGTATTTTCAGTTGTTGCTTGGTAGTGACTTGAAGCGCCAGAGAATGAAGCTCGGTTCGCATAGTCAGTTGCTGTTTCCGGTACAGGGAAGCGAGACTTTCTTCTTCGGAAATGAGCTTGACTGGTTTGTGCTGTTTGGTTTCCAAGAAAGTAAAAGAAAATAGTGACTTTTTTATTTAAATTTATTTTTTATATATTTTTTTTCAGGTTACATTACACATGGATTGATATAGGTACACCGAATGTATCATTTCTTGTTGCATTGGATGCTGGGAGCGATCTGCTGTGGGTCCCCTGTGATTGCATACAATGTGCCCCCTTGTCTGCCGGTTACTACAGTTCTTTGGTGTGCAAGCCATTTAGGCATTTACCCCCTTTTTTTCTATTCCCCTTTCAACTGATTAATGTGTTTTTTTCCTCCTACTTTTCCAAGAAAATAAAATTTCCCATCTACTGGTTGCTTAATAGCTAATACATAGAGAAATTAGAACTGGAAATATGGTAGTAACTTGAAGTCAAGTAGTGTAATAGTACAAACTAAGAATTGGATAGCAGGTTTTAGCGTTTAATTTCCAATGATTGATTTATAGGTGCTCCCTTGTATATGGGGCATCTAATTGTGCAGGAAAGAGATTTAAGCCAGTATAGTCCATCCTTATCCAGCACAAGCAGGCATCTTTCTTGCAGCCATCAGCTTTGCGAGTTGGGTCCCAATTGCAAAAACCTCCAGGAGCCCTGCCCATACATTGCTACCTATGATGACCCTGCTGCAAATACTTCTAGTTCTGGATTTTTGGTCGAAGACACATTACATCTGGACTCAGTTAGCGAAAACGCAACCCGGAGAAGGGTGCAGGCTTCAGTTATTATAGGGTGCTTATGTTATTCTCGTCTTGTGATTTTTCTAATACTCTGTTTTGCTTCAAGTTTTGGTTCTTACTCTTTAATGTTTTTTCGTGTGATATAGCTGTGGTAGAAAGCAAAGCGGTGGCTATTTGGATGGAGCTGCTCCTGATGGCGTTATGGGTCTAGGACCTGGAGACATTTCTGTTCCAAGTTTACTTGCAAAAGCTGGATTAGTTCGGAAATCTTTCTCGCTCTGTTTTGATGAGAATGATTGCGGGAGGATTTTCTTTGGTGACCAAGGACATGCGTCCCAAAAATCAACACCATTTGTTCCTATACAGGGAAATTAGTAAGGCATCTGTTTCTTCCTTTCATTTTTTATTTACTAAAGCGCTTGTCTTTATACTTACTGCCTCCTGTATTCTTTCCGTCTGTACATAATGTAACTAGTACGTTTACTGTTTCAGTATTACTTATTTTGTCGAGGTGGAGTCTGTTTGTGTTGGTAATTCTTGTCTTAAGCAATCTGGATTCAAAGCAGCTATTGACAGTGGTTCATCTTTCACATTTCTCCCAACTGAAGTTTATAATAAGATTGTATTAGAGGTACATATTTAAGCCTGCAATGTCAATATGTTAAAGAGTTAGTCATTATATGGCCTAAGAAGTAATTGCTTCCTGATTGCAGTTTGACAAACAAGTGAATGCACAGAGAATTAGCTACGAAGGAGTCCCATGGAATTATTGTTATAACTCCAGGTTGGATTGTAGTCTTGAGAGATTTGCAAGCCCCTTTTCTCATTTCACCCATAACTGATTGTCTGCTACTTTTCTTTGGAACAGTTCACAGGATTCAATTGATATTCCTGCCTTGCGACTCCACTTTCTAATGAACCAGAGCTTTATAGTTCACAATCCCAAATATTCCATTTCCCAGAATCAGGTACTGAATCCTATTCTTATATTTTCTTGAACTTCTGAGACTGTTTATGGGAAGAAAGTTGGGACAAAAGATGTGCAACATAAGCATTCGATAGAGTAGTACTGTGTGCATGGAGTTCTATGAGTACTGCATTCAATGCATGACCTGATTCAGGAAATTTGAGAAGTGATTGGAAGGAACCTTAAGAGGATTTTGTCAGTAGCAATTAGCCAAAGAGGTTGGCTGACCCAAGGCCACAGTGACCCTTCCATCATCTAACCTGCTTCAGATTCAGCATTCTCTATATATGTGCTTTTCACCAAGTTCTAAGGGGTTTAATCATCTCGACTTTAATGATGCAGAAATTCACCATGTTTTGCCTAGCTCTCCAGCCAACCGATCTCGAATTTGGTATTATTGGACGTGAGTATTACTCCGCCTTGTCACTTTGCATACATATTGTTTTTCACAGTTTCTATACTGACGCTGATAAATGTGAAATTGCAGAAAACTACATGACAGGTTATCGTGTTGTATTTGATATGGAGAATTTGAAATTGGGTTGGTCTAATTCAAATTGTAAGTATTTGTGCTTCTGTCATTTGGATTTGAAGTCTACTTTTTTCTGAATACCTTGAATTATTGATTCTTAGAGATCTCTAACTTGGTCCAAACCGCTGGTGAAGAATTTATATGAATAATAGAATCAACTTCCAAGTAAAAGAGATTCTGACATAAAATTTATAGAAACTTAACCTGTTTGCTTTCTTGGTTCAACATTTACATTTATTGGATGATATGGAACCGACTTTGTCCTTGTTTCGTATGTGCAGGTCAAGATGCAAGCGATAAAACAGAAGTAAATCTTGCACCACCTCCAAATGCTAAATCACCAAATCCGCTGCCAACTAATGAGCAACATAGCATCCCAAGTAAGCATGCAATTGCGCCTGCTGTTGCTGGAAGGACTTCATCTAAAGCCTCTGCAGCATCGCATCATATTCCCTCTCTGCTTCATTTAACGAGTTCTTTAGTTTTGCTGCTGAATTCGTGTTTGTTTGTTTTGTGGACCTAATATCTGTCCCACTCTGTTCTGCTTGTAAATCCTGTTTATCCCTGTCAAGCTCATCCAATTTCCTCAGGTTTTCAGCATTACTGAAAATCATTCTATTAGTTGGGGTTGCTAGAGAACATCAACTATCTTCTTCACGTAGCTGGTTCAGTTTGCTGCTAACTTCTGTATTTGCATGGTATATATTAATGCTAATAGTATAGTTATCGCTAGGGTTCTTGCATTTACATGCTTTTGTCAAATTATCTTTGTAGACTTGGTATGATCTTTAATGCAAAGTTAATGCTGGAAAGCATAGTAGATTTGCTGCGTGCGTTAATTTTCATGATATAATTTAAAACTATTAAATTAAAAAATTAATTAATTAATTATAGTTTAAAACTATTTATTTTTTCTAAAATTAATTCAATAGTATACATGTATGAGAGATTTTTGTGCTTTTCAAAAGGTTATAATTTTCTTGCTCCACGTGTCAAAATCAAAGAAAGGCAAAAACTTTCATGATGATTCCTTTCATGCAAGTGATGATTATTTGTGACAAGACTTCAATGGCATTAACATTTTCTTGAAGACATTCTATTGCTGTGTAGAGTCACATTAAAGCGTCCATACTATAAAATTGGCCTCTATTTTTAGAAGATTCTTTAAATAAAAAATTAAAATATATTATTTAAAAGAAAATTAAAATTGTGAAAAATAAGAAAGTCAAAATAATATCTCAAAAACTCAGCAATTCCACAAATGGAAAACGCCAACTCATAATCTCCTAATATAAAAAACTCAACAATAAAATTTTGATCGTTGAAGCACAAATCAAAATTCAGCAATAACACACCAATATGCTTTAGTTTAAGGAATGGAATTCTTTTTTTACAATAACTCAGTCAGAAGAACGAGTGAAGGGAGAGATTGCTAAAAGGAGGAGCAGAACAATACTCCCTTGCTAAGAAGGAAGAAGATAGAGTGAATTGTCTTTAATTATAACTCTTATTATTATTATTAGAATAAATTATGTTTTTTTCTCTAAATTTTAATATAATTAAAATATCAATTTCTATAAATCTAAAATTAAATACTTAATTTTTTATAATTAATTCATTCAAATTTAAGTTATTTCCATCGATAATTTCGTTAATCAACCGGTTAATGACAGAATAAACATTTCAAATATTTAAAATATTCTCATGAACACTTAAAATTTTTTATAATTTGGGTGAGAATTTTATAGTATATAAATTATATTTTGATTTCTAAGTTTTAGTATTATTAACTTGTATTTTTAATACTAAATCCTTAAATCTTTTTATACTTAATTTGTTTAAAATTATAATTCTACAATCTTTTATAGAAATTAGTTCAGATTTAGTGGATACTCAAACTTTTTTCTGAAAGTATAATTTATTTCTGAAATACTATTTATAAAAGTTTACAATATATTTAAAAGTTATTTGGTAGCACTTAAAAATATATAAGCATATTTTGAAAGTTTTAAAATTATAAGTATTAAAGTATTTTAATAAATAAAAATTAAAAAATATAAAGTGTTAAAAATTAGTTAAATGAGATATTATTGATAAAAGTTAATAGAGAATTAAATATTTTTTAAATAAAAAATAAAGAATTAAAATGTTTAAATTATAATAGATGAGAACTGATTGATTAGAGAGAAATTTAGGTGTAAAATTTTAAAAATATAGATACCGATTTCTTAATTATGTTAAAATTTAAAAATTTAAATTTATTTTATTTATTTAAAAATGATAATAAAAATATTTTCACAAATAAATAAAAGTATTTTTAATTTAAAAGGAGATTTAAATATTTAATTTTAAAAATATAAGAATTGATTTTTTAATTATCTTAAAAAATAATACCTAACGTATATTTATTTTTATTATTATTTAAAGGTTATTCGAATTGGGCTCATACTAAAAAAAACAGCAATTCTAATACTACCGAATTAAAACCATTGGTTATTAAAGTTACTTATTAACATCATTTGTTTTTACATTATAATTTATTCTCTTCTTATAATTTACTTATTTCAATCCTCTTCAAATAAATAATTTAATTTAAAAAAATATTTTCTTAATTTAGAGTTGAAATAAAACGGACCAATTTACAACTTTTTTAGCAAGAAATTGGGAGAATTGAAATTTAAACCTCAATTTATTGGATGAATTATATGCTTTAATTTTTTTTTTGTCCAAGATAATAGTTAATTAAAAGGTTTCAAATAGCCGAGCACTAAACAACCCAAGGTTTTAAAACAAACCCAAAACAAGAAGTCCAAGTACACAGAGCAAGAAGAAAAGAAAAAGTCTACTAGCTTGATTCATAAACCGAGCCCACTTGAACATAATCCTAGTACAAGGTGGACACATCTCTACTGTCCCTTAACTCCAGTGGCGGAGTCAGGAGCTTCCATTGGGTAAGGCACCGGCTGCGCCGTTGTAGCACTTCATCACCTTCAAAGTATTTTCCAGTCGCCGGTACGGCACGTACCTCTGGCCGTACCTTCTCTCCGCTCCTGCTTAACCCCTATCCGCTGCCGCACCACAAGCTCAAGAACCACCGTGACACGGCTAGTTTACAGAAACATTAACATATCCAGCCAAGCCTCAACCTTGAACAACTGTTCCTACTCTGAGTTTGGCAAAGAAATTGAAGAGAAGAGCAAAATCCACATCCGGGTGGAGCAGGGAAAGACAGCAGGTGGCGGTAGAAACCTTAGCTAGAACTCTAAGAGAAAAGAAAAGGGAAGGAGAGGGTGGAATATTTTATATATTGAATTTACCATAAATTAAATTTAAATAAAACCTTTCAACTATAGTTTAATTTTTAATTTTTTAATAAACAATTCAGAACAGCTAATTACTGAACAGAGTCAAAATGGAATGATATAATTAGGGTATTGATGAATAACCCGTGCCTAATTGCCCATAGATCCAAATGATTCATATGCGTTTTCTTAAAAAAAAAAAAAAAAAAAAAGTAAGAAACGAGCATAAGGAAAATAAAAATCATTAGTCCATAACCGCTAAATCACCTCACAGCCTATGACCTCTTCTTTTATGCACCCTTCAATCTCTTTCCATTCACAACCATCTCTTTCTCTCACCTTTATCTAACAAACAAACCTTCTTTCAAGGCTCTCGTCCTCCTTGTGCTCAGTTTTTATAACACAATCCACTCTCTCACTCAAATTATAAAATTATCGTTCATAATTTAGACAAAGCTGATACACATTGATCTTTTCAAATGGGTCGTGTTAAATTAGAGATTAAAAAAATAGAAAACAATACAAATCGACAAGTTACATTTTCAAAACGCAGAAATGGACTCATCAAGAAAGCTTACGAACTTTCAATTCTTTGTGATATTGATATTGCGCTCATTATGTTCTCTCCTTCTGGCCGCCTTAGCCATTTCTCTGGAAAAAAAAGGTGACTTGCAAATTTTCGATTTTTTTGCATGTTTTCTATTCTTACATCTCTTTATGGCTGTTGACAAAATTATTGAAACATTATTAATCTTTCATTTTTCCTCCATCTCCATAATTAATTGGTATTTTTCTTGCTAATTAGAAATGATAAAATCATTTGATGGGTGTTCTTCATTTTTCATTTTTGAGTCAATTTGGTGGTGATGTGAACTCCAAGCCCAAGGATTAGGATCTATAACAATACGTGTGACTAATGCCTTGAGAAACTAAAGGGTGGTTTATTGACTAATGCATCATAATTTATTTTTTCCAAAGAAAATTCTATCGATTTCATTCTTATTATACAAGAATTTGATCTTAATTTATGGTTGAAAAATCAGGATTGAAGATGTGTTTGCTCGATATGTTAATCTCCCAGACCAAGAAAGAGAACAGTATGTATATGCTATTAAAATTAACGTTAGCTCTATTCGAAATTAATCATTTGATAATCTTACACCATAAATTTTCTGTTTGCAGTGCTACGTATCCTGAACATAGCAGACATCCGTATGTTCTCCAAGCTTTATTTATTATTCCCTTTCATGAACTCTTTTTCTAGTTTTTATTTATTTTTCTTTTTCATTTTTCTTCTTGCAGTGATTTTCAAAACAAAGAGGTAAACCCCATACCTTGATGCAGCTCTCTCCTCAAAAAACTTTTTATTTTTTTTTTGCTGATATATTGAGTTGATGCAGTATTTGCTAAGGACACTACAACAACTTAAGAGCGAAAACGACATTGCTCTTCAACTTGCCAAGTTGGTCTACATCTCTCTCCCTCTCATCATATATATTAATTTATTCCTTATATTAATTTTAATTTTAATTATTAATTCATTTGGGATATATATATCGGTGCTGCAAAAAGTCCCTCAGCTATCAACTCTGATGTTGAGGTACAAAACCACAGTATTCTTTTAATTTCTAACAAAACATTCAAACCCCACTCTTAATTAATTGGTTAATCTTCTTTCCTCTTACATTATAGGAACTCCAACATGAAGTTGCCAGTTTACAACAACAACTCCAGATTGCAGAAGAACAGATGAGGTTACTTAATTAATTAATTACTTCTTATCTTAATTAATGTTTTATAATTTATTTTTTAATCTTTTGATGCAATTCATCAAATGTATAGGTTATATGAGCCCGACCCACTAAAAATCTCGTCTATGGGAGAGCTAGAATCGTGTGAGAAAAACCTCGTTGACACTTTACAAAGTGTTATGCAGAGAAAGGTTCACCAAAACTTAGTTACCTCACTTGTTTTTTCTTCATATTAATTCCAAAAACTCATTGTTTTATTTTACTTGTATTGCAGGAATATTTATTGAGCAACCAAATTGCTTATGATCCGTCTAGTATGCAGGTAATATCTACTATTTTTTTTCAAAATAATAATAATTATTATTGAAAATTTATAACTGATGATGGAAATTAATAATATGTATGTATACAGCAAGGGATGACAACCTCGTTCGAGAATGAGGTTATTGGTTGGATGCCTGATGGTGGTCAAAACCATACACAAATCTTCGATGCTTCTGCCAGTTTGAATAATCTTAGGTTTGTGTTTCTCTTCATTAAAAACATTACAATGTAATATTATTAATTTTAATTTCTTCGAAACAGTATGATTTCTCACATACATTTGATTATTTAAAAAAAAAAGGAAAATAATAAACTAATAAAATTAGTTTGGAGACAGAGATCTATCGTCAACAATGTATGATCCATTGTTGCAAGGAAGTAGCTCAAATGGAGAGGCACACAGCATGGCAGAGTGCCACGTCACAAACCCTAATGACCACAACTTCTCTACATGGCCTCAGCCGTATTCCTCAACTGCCCTCCATTCTAATCCCATGCCTGCACCTTCCTTATACCCTCAAATTCAGGTTTACTTTTTATTTATTTATTTATTTTAATAATATGATTATATATATAGATATATGTTAATTTAATGAAGATTTTTGTGTGGAATTTCAGCATGGGATGGTGGGCCCAAACATTACAGAGATGATGCCACGTGAGCAGATGGAGATTCCAATGAGTGGGCCTCACTCACATCTGGAGAATGAAGCAGCAAATTACGACAACCAAATCCCTCAACTTAATGGGCAATAAAAAAAAAAGAAAATATAATAAATCAATACTGATCAGTCTGATTCAGCAGAAGATCAATCATGTAAAAAATTTTCCTTTTCTTTCTGAGTTGCTGAAAGTTGAATTTTAATGTAATGCATAGGTATAGATCAAATATCATCCCAGTTTGCTTATCTCCCTTTGTTTTTTTTTTTTTTTTTTTTTTTTTTAAATTGTACCATATGGATTAACTTAATTCTTTTGTTTGATTTTGAAATGCTTAATTAATAGTCTAATTTATATATATATAATATTCAAAATTATAAAGAAAATGAGACTATTCTTAATAATTAAATTATTTAATTACTGAGTACATGGTTTTAGCTAAAACGGTTAACCATGATTGGAACTGTAAGACAGATGACACGTAAATTCTGACAAGGGATTGCAGGGTAATTTGGGTAATTGTACGTATAGGCAGCAAATCTCCTAATTAATATGTTTACAACTGAGACTTTGCTTTTGCTGAAGTCAATTTCTATATTTCAACCTTTAATTATAATTATTCCCTTTATATTTACAAATTCAATTTAATTAATTATTTTTATTATTTCTTTTATTTGTAATTAAAAAAATTATTTTTAAATTAAATCTCACATAATTTTATAAAAATTTATTTAAAAGTTTTTTCTTATAAAACTAATCATTTTAAATGTGAGATTCGAATTATATAAATTCAATTTCTTATTATATGGTGAACTAATAACTACAAGTGCGTTTGTTGCTGTTGTGATTTTCTGTTTTCTTTTTTTTTATTTAATAAATAATGAATAATTTATTTATTTATTAGTGTTGTATTTCTATTTTTTCTATTTATAAAAAAAATATTTTTTAAATTAAAAAATAAAAAATTATAAATATTGATTATTTTTCTTTACAATTTTTATTATATTATCATTAAAATTTTTAAGATTTTATCTATATCAATTAAATTTATTTTTTATTATTAAATATATATTTATTCAATTAATTTATAAAAATATATTTTTATTTTATTATTATAAAAAATTTATTATTTAATTCTATGATATTGAAGAAATTTATTAATTAGTTATTAAATTTTAAAAAATAAATTAAAATATCTTAAAATTTAAAAAATATTAATTAATTTTTTTTATTAATTTTAGTGATTAAATATTTTATTATTTAATTTTATAATATAAAAAATTTATTAATTAATTTCTCAATTTTATAAACATCCCAATTAATTAATTTTTATGATATTGAGAGCATTTTTAATTTTTTATAATAAAAATTTACTCTTTAATTTCTATAATGTAGAAAAATTTATTAGTTAATTTTAATTTTAAAAAATATATTAAAATATTATTGAGGTATTAAAATTACATTTATAATAGTTTTAGTTTTTTTATTAGTTTTAAAAAAAGAAAAAAATTTATTAGTTCGTTTCTAGATTTATAAAAATTTTATATTAATTAGTTGGAGAGTTTTAAAATTTTTTGCAAACATTTAATGACTAAAATGGATAAAAATTTTATATTAATTAGTTCGAGAGTTTTAAAATTTTTTGCAAATATTTAATGAATAAAATTGATAAAAGAATTAATTAATAGATTTTTTAAAATTTTAGAAACGTTTTAATATATTTTTTAAAATTAATAAATTATTTAATAATTTTTTTTATATTGTAAAGACAATAATAATTTTTATTTTTTACAATATTTAACTATTAAAATTAATAAAGTAATTAATTAATAAATTTTTAAAATTTAAATAATATTTTAATAATTTTTTTAAAATTGAAAAATTAATTAATGATTTTTTCTATATTATATTGATAAAATAGTAATTTTATTTATTATAATATAATATATTTTGTAGAAATAATTTATTATTTATTTTATATATAATTATATATAAAATTATTTATATTTATATTTTCTTATTAAATATTATACTTTAAAAAACATTTTAATTCTTATTTTTATATAAAAAGTTATAAATTTATTTTTATATAAAAAATTATAAATTTATTTTTATATAAATAAATTTTAAAAATAAATAACAGAAATAAAAAACTATTTTTAATTTTTTTTAAAAAAAAAGAAAAAGAAATCCTCATCGTTACCAAAGCACACATCTAACTTGTTGCCAAATATTTAAATTGCCTAATATTCTGACATTGGATTTTCTTCCAACGTTATTATTCCATTACCTTCTCTTTTAAATTGGTATAAACAGTTTCTATAAATTAGCAAGAAAATCTACTGTCCATTTTTTCTTCATTATGCTTTAATTTTTATTCATTTATAAATGGTCTATAATATAAATACATATATGTCATAGTTAGTTTGTCAAATTTTCTTATGTGGTTCTTTAGTGTCTCGACATTTTCATCTTTTTTATTTTTTTTAAATTTAATTTCTTTTTTTCTCTTTTTCCTATGGAAAACGATCTGCGTCAATTGTGGCTCATTCTGTTAAAAGTCAGAATAGCCGAAAGCAATAATCGTCCTATTTTGAAACTGTCGAAAACTCGGCAATTCTCGGACAGTTAATATATTAAAGGATTTGGTTACTAGTTACAAGCCGAACATTTTATTTTTAATGGAAACAAAGGCTCTTAGTTCTCGTATGAAATTTTTTCGTAATTATTTACATTTTGATAGTTGCTTCTCAGTCAATAAATAAGGATTGGGAGGAAGCCTTTCTTAATGTGAAAGAGTCATGTGTCTGTTTCTATAGTTAGCTTTTTTTTAAATTTTATTCATTCGATTGTTTCGGAAGGTTATGTTCAATGAAAGTTTACTAGTTATTATGAGTTTCCAGAATCACAACGACAATGTCAATCTTGAAATTTTATTCGAGATTTATCTCGTACAAACTCTCTTCCGTGACTTTATTCGGGAAATTTTAATGATTTATACTTGATAGATGAGAAAGAAGGAGGAACACTTTTACCAAATTATTTTATACAGGATTTCGACAGGCATTTGAGAAAATATTTTTATCAAATTATTTTATATAGGGGTTTAATTTTGAATGATTATAAATTTTTATTAGACTCTAAAACTAATATTTCTGTTATATGAGTTCATCATAATGCTACTATAACCTTTTATATTTTGGCTAGAAAATCTATTAGGCATAATTGTCTCTCTATTTAGAATGATATCTCTCTTTGTTTGATGCAATGTTAATAATAGAATTAGTAGTTTTGCTTTAAAAAAAATATGCCATAATTAAATCTTCACATTCATTTTAGTGGAGATTGGGATGCGGAGGATTTTGTCATTGAATAAATCAAGTTGGGTAAATTAAATTTTCACACTTAAAATTTAATTTTTAACAAATGAATAAATTACAACTTTACTTTTTTTTTTTCATGAAAATTTTTACCCCATTCAATAGAGTTACTAGATAAATTGCAATTTATTTTTTAAACTATTGAATAGTCTCCAAAAGACATCTTTATAAAGAATTTGTCATAAACATCTTGCTTCACACCAGAGGAGAGAGAGAGTTTGTTTTGCAACTCATTAGATCCATCTCAGAGCAAGAATCATCAGCATCAACATCACTATTACGGTCTCTCTATCAAAACCACACACATATTAGATATTAAGGTAAGCATCAGCATCAACAACACTATTACAGTCTCTCTAAATCAAAACCACACACATATTAGATATTAAGGTAAGCATACATATACCAATCTACTTGAACAATTGTCTATTATTATACCAGTTAACGACTATTACAATAATTAATATTGTCGAATAAAGTCTTAATTAACGAGTGGTTCAATAAGTGGTATGAAACTAATTGTTAACGAACTTTATTTCAATTGAAATAAGGAGTTCTAATCTGAAAGGCGCCGTTATTTAATTATTTTTACTTTAACTAAAGCAATTTTTATAAAATCATGATAAGATTTAGTTTGCTTGTTTAGAATGGAATTTTGATTTATTTCCTTTAATTTTACAAAAATATATGGTATGGTACATACTTTCCATATATATAAATAAATAATATTAATTTTATTTAAATTAATAAATTTCAATTTAAACAGAATTATGTATCTAGCTATGGAGGGTGAAGAAGGAGGCTCTTTCGAGTATAACGTTGATAACTTCGTCAATGGTCACAGTTCTGAAGCCTCTCCAGTTGAAATACCTAACAATCTTTCAAATGTAAGTACGACGTCGTAGGTCAACAATATTACACATACACATGATCCAATTCATGAAATATATGTCATAAACTTTAGTTTGGATATAAAAATACTGCATGGTAAATATTACAGGAGCTTGGCGAGCTAGGCTCATCATGTGGAAGCAATCGGACTCCAATGAATCCCGAAGACAAGATCACAATCGCAGCAGCATCTACAAATGAAGGTGGCAATAGGGATAGGAGTTTGGGAGTAGCTGTAGGCTCCTTCTCAGTCCATTCCCCATTGAATGGGATAGGAGTTTTACCTGGAATATCTTCTTCCTGCAACAACCAACGCCAATCTATTATGCCTTGGACTTCATTAAGGTACATGCAATAAAGCTACTTCTCTATATATTATTTTTTATTTATTGTAAGTTATAGTAAGAAAGATATGAAGAGGATTGAACATTCTGTTACCTGAATCTGATATAGAAACAAGTAAGGAATTTTAAATTTTATTTAAAAGTATGAGTATACTGATTTGCAGATCTAAGAACATAAACAAGTAAGGAATTTTGAACCTTATTTAAAAGCATTCTAATATCCTGAAGGCCATAGTAGGAAGCATCTGATCTATTATACTTTGATCAACTGCTTGCACCAAAGATAAAGCATCACCTTCCACAATGACACTATGCAAACCAGAGGTAATCAACCATAGAATTGCCTCCTTCACTGCTAATGCTTCTACAACTTGAGGAATAACCACATTATCTACAAATGTCATATCCTCATGTAAAAAAAACATCAGCATCGCAGACAATCCACCCAACTCTATAATTTTAGCTAGATATCAACATTACTGATACGGATTCTGTTGAGATCGTGACTCATATACAAGAAAAATAGAAAAACCAATGCATCAGACCCTCCAGTCTACCTGGACAGTAGAAGGTCCGGCCTGTCTAATGTATATATAAGACCTCCCATACCTCTGATTTTATTAATCTGAAATGAGCAAACCATCTCACTAACGCTCAAAGAAGTAGACCGACCTTTTTAAAGTATTCAGAACTTCGTTAAAGTCATAATTGCATATGTGATCGAGCCGACAGAAGTGACGCACATAATGATCACGGTATGAATCAAGTGGTCTCAACATTTATTAGTCAATTATCCATTATTAATGAACTGCTTGATACATATGTTGTGCTACGACGCGCTATCCTATCCGATAGGATATTTGTCAGAATGTCCAAATATAGTTATATGGTATAAACACTTTTGGATCAACCCTTAGTTGAGAGATTTTAACTATTACTGATTCAAAAAACTCTCAAATCTCTCCTCCAAACTTTAATCTTCACGAGCTAAAAACTTTAATTCTATTAACTCTCAACCGTTCAATCAGATTCATTAACTTTTCCATAAATAAGTTCTTGCCTATGTATTCACGTCTCCTTACCTCACTGATCTCAAACATATCAATTACAATTCAAAAGAAGGAAGAGTTAGAGCAATTTACATGATGAGAATGAACTCGAGTACCGGCCCATGCATCATGAACTTGTTTCGCATATATCCACTCATGGAAATAGGATAGAACAAAACCTGAAATTTGCCACGAAGTCTATGCTTGATATCCCCAAACTATATCATTTCTGTTCCACCAGATACCCCACAAAAATATAAAACATTTCTCAACTTTTTTCACATCATAGTTTAGAAGAAGATTAGACAAACAACTAGTATTGAATAATGTCAAAATTGAGAAATCCATACCAAATGCATTCCAAATCTGTACAGCAACTGGGCATGCAAAGATATTAATGCACTATATTTTCCACATGATTAACACATACTGGACAAGTGGGTAATATATTCAAACTTCTTGGGTACCTGAATTTTTCAAAACCTTTTCCACAGAGATGCATCCATAGTGGTTGAATGAGGAGAAGACTGTACTGCTGTCAAAGTCCAGTTGACACTGTACATACCATTTTGCGATTCCAACCATTCCAAGAATCTAATGTAACAATATGAGCTAGAGGAATATTTTTAATAAGTTGCACATCCCTCCCTTGAAAAGAAACTATCTAGAGCCTCCATATGCCACGTTCTTAATTCTGGAGTAATAAGATCACAAACACACATATCCTCCCACTTCGCAGGTGGCAAAGAAGAAACATATAAATCAATAACATCAAGAAGTCAAGGGTGCAACCAAACAGAAGTTGAGGTACCATTGCCAATACGTCAACAAACATACATTTTCAGAAAGAAAAAAAAAGTAAAAAACAACTCCACATCGGTAGACGAGAGGAAAATAAAGGGGCATACATGTGACACGGAGCCAGAAAATGGAAAAATTCGCCCATAAGCTCATTTTAGCCCCACCACTCCATTGTCTTGGACCAGGCCCGTTAAATTTCCCAACAACCCCTTTATATATCTTTATTTGGAAGGTAAGTGGTGGCCAACTCTATATGTATATGGCACATTAATAGAGTATTTTTGAATTAGGTCCCAAGACTACTTGATAAATCAAACACAACTACAACATCGCCAAGCCCCTAGAATGACAAATGTGTCTGATCCTCCATACCAGCAAAACTACTCTATACTGGCCAGGCCTTCTGTGGATTCAAGGTATTAATTTAACCTTTAAACTAATTAAGATTAAGACTTTGTTCCTTGTTTAGCTTTGACTAATGAAATGATTTTTTTTTTTCTGAATTGGATTTAGGCTTCCACAACTTGGTCACCATAATAGAAAATCTGATCAGGGATTGGATATTTCACCATATTGTAACTCTATGCCTTCAAGATCAAGGTTCTTTGTCTATTAATACAAGTAAATATACACATTAGCCGATGTATATATTTAACTTAAAGACTTGTTCTTTTGCCTCTATTTTGGAACCCAACAGGTTCCAGCAGCCTATTCATCCAGCTAACCTGTTTGAGCTGCAAGTGCAAAGCTATAATTCCTGGAAGAACCGAGAATCTCTCACACTTTCAGGGTAACATTTTTTCATCTGAATCAATAATCATATTGATCATCTAGTTTTTCAAAATTATTAATCCATTGTTATGTATAATAGGGCCCATGTAGGTGGACATGAAGGATTGGCTAATCAAAATGCAGGAAGAATCAATAACCCTCATATATTGCAGCAGAGTCAACTCTTTAATATTTCTGAAACTCTTCAGGCATATACATATATATATATGAATCTTGATTACATGTTGCTAGTTGTTCTCTTGACCAATCTCTAATGGCTCCAAGAATTGTGCTTGTTTTGCATTGTATTCAGAATGGATTTCTGGGAGGACACCTTGGAAAGAGACCATCGGAAATTGGGGAATCATCACCTTCAAACCAGAAATTTTCCAGGGTAAGAGCATAGTTTTCTTTTTATTTATTTCTGTTTCAATTCTTTTCCCATCTAATGAATTACTATTACTATTACATAGGTGGAATCAGGAATCACTCAAGAAAACCAGGGAGCAGCATGGAGACATCAAGACAAGCTTCCTATTCAATTGAATTTAAGGTGATTGTTTTCTGCTCATCTTTTATATTGAAAATAAAAATATCTATATATTTAAGTAATTGTGAGGATTTATATTAATTGCAGGCCAGCCAGAAATGCCTTGTATGATCAAGGCTACGAGAGTGTGGGGCTGCCCGTAGACCCACATTTGCGGCTGTTTGCTTTGAACTGACTGCAAAGGCTAATTACTTGCATACAAATCTACAATGTAGACGTGCACTTGCAAGAGGCTCTGGAGGAGGTTTTGCAGGTTGTTATGCATCTATATTGATGAAAATTTGTGACAATAGCTGCTTACCAATAAAGCTATGCCAGTTTAGACACCGAGAGAATTTTTTATTCTAATGCTTTCATGGTACCTTTTTGAATTGTATTTCATTTCATGAAATTTGAATTTATTTCTGAATACTGTGAGCTTTGCTTGGGACAGAGGGGAAGGGGCATTATGAATGGATAGTGCCATGAAGGCCTTGACGAGTGTGATAGCTTATGGGTGTGGATTATCATGGTTATATATTGAGTTTATAATTAAGGTCTAATCTTATATTGCTTTGTTTTTATTTTTTTAGAATATTATGATATGGAGTGATCTAATATCATGAATAGAATTGCCATGGGAATTTTTAGAATATCATATCGTAAAATGAGTAGCCCAGTGAATAAGGTGAGTGAGACTATCTTCCGCGCCTTGTGCCAGTTGTCCAGCCCAAGCATAGCATTATATGATATAAGAGAGTTCCGTTGCTGGTGAGGGATGGTAATAGCTCGCGTACTTTTGAGTATTTAATCTGATTGAAATTGCATGATTATAATCGAATTTAAATTTGATAAATAATATTCGTAATAAATTTGAATCGAATTCAGATTTTATTTATAAGATATTGACTATTTAAATTCATTTATTTAAATAATTAATTTAATATCAAAAAATATATTTTATAATAATATTTATAAAAATTTATAAAAGTATTAAAATTTTTAAATGAAACTTATTAATCAAAAATATTTTTTATATAAATTATTAATTAAAATATATAAAACTAAATAAAATATTGATTTTATTTAAATAATAATAATTGAATTTAAAATAAATTTAAATAATTTATATTAATTTTTAATTAAATTTAAGATAAATTTAAATATTGTTAATATGAATCTATTCATAAAATTTAATTTTATTGAATACCCTGTATATTTACATCTTTTAGCGGCCGCGCCGTAAATACTGCAGTTTTCCTTGAAAGCTTTAACCAGTGTTATCGTTTGTTGTTTCTGGACCTTCTGATTTGGACCAATACTACAGGGGCTTCCTTGTACTTATAATCTGCGGCCAATTTCTGTAACAGTAGGCCTTTGGAATTTTTTTTGAAAATTTGGATTTTAATCCATCTGCTCTTTAATTTTTTAAGAATATCCCAGTATCTCCTTCAAAATAAAAAATAAATAAGATAAGGCATTTCCTATAGTTGAAAAAAAGAGGAGAGAAAGAAGGTTGGTTGGAGGAATGTACTATATGGTTGCAGCTGTTGAGGAAATTTTCATTTTTCCTCCTTCTCAAGACTCGCATATTCTTCGTTGTAAATACACCAACTCTTAGTAAATTAAGTATTTAGAATTATTCATTTAGACAATATATACACACATAATAAGAAAATAAAAAAAGAGAAGTATTTGGCACAATATAAAAAAGTAAATTCTTAGGATGGCCGAGTGTTCTAAACGGTACAACATTATAAAAGTAGTTTTTAGGTGGAGGTGCAAAAAATACCTATCAACTGCCAAGACTACCCACTGTACGAGTGCCTACTTTCCCAATAAAACGCAGTCCTGCATTACACCTAGTCATTGCAGCCTAAAATATTCAATCCTTTTGTTTCATCTTTTATGTAAATGGCTAGGATTAAAGTCTCTGCCAAGAAGAAGAGGAGCATGGCGTCTGCTAGAGCTCAACACTTGCAGCAGGAGTATCAACTTCCTCTTGTTCTTGCCCTGCCAGCTCAACTCACCAGAAATAGGTATGCCCATTTAAATTTAAATCAGATATTGTTCCTTACCCTTCTAATTTAATTCTTTGACACATCTGCAGAGGCGATTAGGAAGATCTCCTTCTGGTATGTTGGCTGAGTGTTCTAAACGGTACAACATTATAAAAGTAGTTTCATTTTCTTCTCTTCCCTTCTTTTTTTTTTTTTTTTTTTTTTTTCTGGTATAAATAAGGAAGAGTGGAACCTGACTAATCCTACCTCAAGCAGGTGAAGAGTTGCAATTTATCGTGGACCGGTTCTCTCTCTCCCTTTCCTTGAATGCATCTAATTAATTAACTATAATAAAAAGTACCTATTTCTGATTCATACATATGTTTCTTCTGCATATGCTGGATTCTTGATTGGTCTTGCAATCATAGGCTTAAGGTACGTTTGGTATTCACAACAACCTTTATGCCTTTCTATATGCATAACCTTGTGTTATCTTCATGTTTCCAGCAACTCAAAAGGAACCTTGAGGAACTTCGACTTAATCTGGAACATGTCGAAAGCAAACTCAGGTTTAATCCTAACTTTTTTACTGAGACTACATATCATTTCTTATACCAAAAAATTTTAAAGAGACATGAAACAAGAAAAGAAATTTTGACGATCTTGACAATTGCCTAAATGCCATCGCTAATCAAGTTTTGTTATGTAGCTCAAAGCCCAACAAAGAAGCATGAAGGGAAATGGAAATAAGGGAAATTTCAAGGACAATAAATGTATCTCGTAGTTTTGCTTTGCTCTTCTTTTTTCACCTTCTCTTACTACTGAGTTGGTGTTGGGTCTGCTTCAAACTTTTGAAGAACTACAATATGGTCATTGGTCAATAACTGTGGGCAATTCCAAGCATATGTTTACTTCCTTGTGGCATAGAGCGAAGGAAGGAAATTACTTGAATGATCAATTCTTCTGTTTTAGTGTCAACAACCATAGTGTAGCACAAGGGCCTGCTGAATAAAAACACATCACTATGACGGTAATCCATAAATACTGGAATTCAAATCAATTGAATTCTTCTACGAATGCAACAACAAATTCACCAAAACAAATGTTAAATTGGAGATGCAAGAATGTTGAAGGAATAAGCCTGTAAAATTTGCCTCTAAAATAGCTTATGCGCTCGAACAAATAGTAAGCTTCAATATTGAGAGTTATCAAACACCCAGGGCTCATGCAAGAAAAGCTCCCGCCCGTTCATTTGCACTGTGCCAGAAGCTATATCTTCTGCACGTTTCCTAGCTGCTTCAGCATTTCTAGCTGAGGCATCTGCGTCCTGCAAGTGCAAGTGCAAATTGTATATCAACACATGTAGACACTTATACATAGGAAAGTAAATGATGCCCAGGTTGTGTTATTCTGCAAAGCCAAATTGCTCTATCCTCTCGGAAATATACACGACTTCTCTTCCCAATATCAATTCCCCCTAAAGTGTATTATTCGAAATTAGGTTTTACCAAGTGACTCTTGGTCATATAAATCGGTATTGCAGGAAAAATTAATTATTGGCTAATTGTTCGCAATCACTTCGAGTGATTTCTGCAGAATCCACTATAGCATGACATCCATCCTTCCATAAACTAAAAGAACTTAATTAGAAATAGATTTGGTGAACTGAAAGAAAAACAGACAAATTGACGGATCAAACAAAACGAGAAATATTAGGGAAAAAGAAAAGACCTTTCGGCGTTTCCAGTTGAGGAACTGTGCCTCTGTTATGGGGTGAGACCTTGGCTGATCGTTTGCTTGATTTCCCTTCTGCTCATCTTCCGCTCCCATGATTTAGCTTTTCTGATTTGCCAAACAAATGTCGGCGGGTGGGAAGGCGGCCTTCTGAGCACTAACAAGTACTAAGAACTAAAGAGAAACGACGTCATTTAAACGAAAAATTTATCTACAATCGGATGTAGTATAGCCGAGCTAAACTTGTTACATTATGTAAAATTATAATAAATCTACTTAAAATTTTAATTTAATTAAATTGAATTAATTTAAAATTTTAGTTTAATTTTTTATTTATTTTAATTCAGTTTAATTTAATTTTAAAATTTTTAATTATTTTAATTCGATTCGATTCGATTTTAATTAAATAAAAAATAAAAAAATTATATCAAATCGATTATATATTATTTTTAAGAATATAGAGAAATTAAATTATTTAAAATTAAAATATTTTAATTAAAATTTAAAATATTAAAAATAAAGTATAAAAAATAAAAAATTATTGAAAATTTAAACCGATCAAATCAAATTGAATCGAATCAGACTGGTTCAGTTCAGTTCAACTTTTGATTAAAATCAATTCGATTCGATTTTTATAAATACTAAAATTTTAATTTTTGATGGATGCTCACCCTAAACAACATCATTCCGAGCCCTTTTTTATGCCTTAAAAAGGTAAATTCATTAAGCTAATACAAAACCATATCCTGAAATAGGACTTCACAAAATTTTACATTCCTCCATTTAAGCAATAAGCTCATAAAAATCCATTAACAGTTATTAAGACTAGTTAATTTAGTATTAATGCTTGCAGCTACGGCTTCACCAACTGTCATGAAAATCCTTCCTCTTCCTATTCTATCCACGAATTTCGCCACCTTTAGCTTCTGAACTACTTGCCATTTTGGGTTGGCTATAGCTAACTGCAAAAAACAATAAGAAAAAGGAAAAACCTTGCTGTGTCATATTTGTCTGTACCCAAAAACCAGATTATAAATGCTATATCTCATTTTCTCACCTCTGTTTCAATTGAGAGCAACTTCTTGTTCAGCTCTTCCAGTGCAAGAATTCCTGCAGTGTCTATGTTCGTCACATCTGAAATGACAAAAGATTGATGCGTCACTGAGATTAACAGAGCAGAATATAAAGTGGGTATTTGATCTCTTTTTTCATTTGAAGCAGTAAAAACTTACTGGACATGTCAAGAATTACTACTTGAATCCCTCCCTTGGTGTTTCCATCAAATACATGATCCTCTTCTTCTGTTACCCATTTCATTATCCTGGAATAGACAACATTAATTGGATTGTTAAATCAAAGAATCAACTCCTGTAGACTCCTTTGTGTATAAATAATACCTAATAACACCTACCTTTCTCTTATAAAGTTGGCATTAGCAAAACAAAGTAGGGCAGAGTTGACACGGACTACTAAAATTCCTGGAGTTTTAATGGCCATTGGATATTGTTTGATGTCACAATAGGTTTCAGTTCTTGGAAGCCTTCCAAGATCTTCTATGCCTGGTCGAATGGAGTTTAGCAATATCTTGGCAAATGAGATGGTTACCTACATTAATCCATAAAAAATCATGCATGCTTGATGAGAAACATGTACATGAATTATTAATTGATCTTTTGAACCAACTGAAGTAGATGCTAGATATGAAAATCCAACTTCTAAGTCCTACCACACCCACAAAGCAAGTGGGTGCAAAGCTGTGAAAATGACTTGTTGACTAGCTGATCTGGAAGTAAGCAGGTCTAACTTCCTGGCTGAATTATCAAGTTCAATTATTGGGATAGACATGGAACCCACCAGTTCGAGTGCTTCCAAATTGAGTTTGACATATCTGGACGTCTCCACACATAGTTCCATTGAAAATGAAACTAGATTTTGATAAAGTTTGGTACAAGTTGTCTGTTCTTCTAAAGGCTTATAGATAATGCTAAGTGGTTCTCAGCCAAAAGTTGAGAAGATAATTAATTCATTAATTATGTGATTTACCGCAGCTAGAAGTCCGATTTCAACTGATGCAAACAAGACGCCGAAGAAAGCGCCGATGCAGGCAAGGAAGTCTAGCTTATCAACCTTCCAGATGTAGTAAGCTTCATGAAGATCAATAAGTCCAGGGAGAGCTGACAGAATGATCGAAGCCAGGATGGCAATGGGAGTGTAGTAAAGGAGCCTAGTGAATAGTTCTAGTGTCAAAAACACTGTAATAGCCATCACTATATTAGATACTACAGTTTCGCATCCTGCACTAAAATTCACAGCAGTTCTTGAGAATGAACCTGCAGAAATTAATACACCAAAATCAATTGGATTGATATTTGTAACATTGTGTTGATAGCTCAGTTTATTCTTGGAAATTATCAGAGGGGCTCACCAGTTGCGACATAGCAGGAAGTCAGAGATCCTGCCATGTTCATGAAGCCCATAGCTACCATCTCTTTGTTACCATCAAGGTGATAGCCTTTGATGGAAGCAAAAGACCGCCCAACAGCAATAGCTTCCTGAGGAAAATGATCAAATTATTTTAAGAAATTTACTAACTCAAAGTTCAATAAAAAGCTTGAGATAGTGAGATAAGTTTTGCATACGCACGGTAAGAGCAATAATGGCAGAAATAAGGCCGATTTTGGCTGCTTGTCCAACATGTGGTCCTTTGAATTGTATTTCATGCAATGAACTTGGATTCAAGCCTCCTTTGATGTGTTTTACAATCTTTACTCCATGCTTATCAGCTTTTGACAAGAATACTATCAAAGTTGATAATATTACAGATATAAGAGGAGCAATGGCTGGAAACCAGAAGAGCTTATTTTTCCTCCTGCCCTGTAAATGGAGCAGACAACTGAGGCTTACTCGATGAAAGAGAAAAGATTATCAAAATGTGGAAATAGGAAATTCAGTTCTGAATTACTCACGATAAACCTGGCAATTAGAAGGAAGATAAGGAATGAACAGCCCAGGACGAAATTCAGAGGACACCACTGTCATGGAGACAGCAAATGGGAGAAAGAGGAGTGTCAAATTTGTGCAATCTGTGAAATCTACATAATTTGAACGCTAAACACATGTTTAAAGACTCTGATTAATAATTAAGAATTCTTCATGTTTCTCTGAATGTTAAAGAAAATCCCCTGGATTGATTGGACTGTTTACTAGGAGCAACAGAACTTACCGGATGGTCTATTGATGTGAAAACAGATTCCAGGACAGACACTACATCAGTTTCAGTGGTGAAATGACTGATCCCAAGTAGTCCTTTCAGTTGCTGAAGGCCAATAACAATGGCTGCACCCCCCATAAATCCAACAATGGCAGCATGTGAAAGAAAGTCCACAAGAAATCCCAACCTGAAGATACTCTGAACTATTAGGAGTAGCAACAAGCAAAAATTATTGGTTTTCGCAATAAAAATAAACTCATCTACAAGAATATATTCAGAGTACCTAAGCATTCCAAATACAGCTTGGAAGATACCAGCAAACAAGGTAACAGTAAAAACCATCTTTCTATATGCAGCAGGATCAGTTGCAGGATTTTCTATCTTCTGAATCATGGAGGAGAGCAGCATTGATACCACAGCTACAGGTCCAATGGCAATCTCTCTTGAACTCCCCATTAGAGCATAAATCAGAGGGGGAATTACACTGGTGTCTAAGTTCAAGAAATCCAATGTCATATAAAGAAATTTAATATTCTAGATTTCTGTATGTATACAGAGTGAAAGAACTGATAGCAGTAACTTACATAAGCCATACTGAGGATCAAGTTTTGCTAAATTAGCATATCCAATACTCTGCAGAAAATTGGGAGATAAACTTTTTTTTTCTTTTAGAAAATACAAGTTCATTAACTAGTTAATCAACTATAAGTACACAAATACATATATACCTGAGGAATGCTGAGGCTTGCAAGTGTTAAACCTGCCATTAGATCGCTTTTAAACTTAGAGACTCCATAAACCCTACCCCATCTAAGGATTGGAAATAGGCCTTGCAAGAATGATATGGCACGTCCACTTGTAGTTTGCTTTGCAGCTGTGGTGCGTCCATGGAGGAAGACAACTTCCTTTACTGAACTGATGAGATCCTGCAATATACCTGGTGGATCAGGCGAATCCAGCATCCACTGTGCCCTCTCTCGCCGTCCCGTGTCGTCCGCGTCCAGCTGCTGCAGCTCCTCTACAGTGTAGTTCTCTGTTTCCTTTGAACCCATGGTATCGTTTGAAGAAATTGGGTGCAACTCCTTCAGCTAGATAAGGCTTATATCATGTGTCCTTCAAGGCTAATTCTAGCAAAAAATTGCAAATATATAAGGATTAAAAGTGAAATTTGGAGAATATTTTTTTGTTTAAAAAGTAAAAAAGTATTCTTATTGAATTAATCACTTTAATAATCATGAAAATTCTTCAGCCGTCTTCCATTCACTTTAATAATGGGAATTGATCTAATATGATCCAAATCCATCAAAGCTGGTATAGTGAAACAATTTACATAAAATTAAAATACATCTATATTTATAAATTATAATTGCATGTATATACTTCTTAGATTTCAAAGTAATAAATATAAATTATTAAAAAAAATCATATAACTAATAAGTGATTCCCCATAATTTTATTATATCTTATTTTTATATTTTTTTAGCTATATTTCATTATTAATTATTGAAAGTAGTACGTTTTGTTGTTTTGTCTTCTTTCTTGCAAACAATTATCTCGTAGCCGTGAGTGGCTCCTAATCCTATACCTACCATGCTTTTCCCAGAAACCAAAACATCATTCAAAAAGGCATGCACAGATTTTCCGTTAGTGATTTGGAGAAAGATCTGGTCGACCCAACTCGTATAAGATAACCGGTCGACCCAACTTGTATAAATTTTGTCTTCACCGAATCATTTTCGGGTCATGTTAGTTATCGGGTTTGGACTTTTAGGTTTTTAGATTGGGTCTCAGTTTGGCTGTATATGTTTCCTGCCTTAGATGCTGCTAATCTGTTGAAGTTGGGCCTTGTGCCTATTTCTGTCTCAAGTTTCTTAATCAATGAATATTATTACCTTCCGAACCAAAACGAAAAAAAAAAAAGAAGCTCATGACGTCTTAATCTCATATCAAAAGAAGAGAGATCATTTTCTCCTGCCTATACAATCAAGTGGTAAATTTACATAAAAAGACTCTCGATGACTTATACAATAAATTCTTTTAAATTAAAACACATGTACGATTATTTCAAAAAAGAATAATTAAAATATTGTGACAAATTATGCTTTTAGGCTTTCAACATTTAGAATTCAGATAGCGTCCTAAATGATCCGATTAAAAAGTATCTGAAGCATGGTTGCTCAGATCTATCTTCTCGAATAATCGTACAACACTTTAAATACACGTGCAATAGCAATCTTGATGTAATATATATCATGAATGATATGATATTAGTCGATTCCGTATTAAATAAATCAATTGTCCACTAAAAATAAATCATTTAAAAAGATTATCAAAAATATCATTATTCACTCTAAAATGATGTTACATGCGTATTTTGTACAGACCAAAATATATATATCTTTTCTATTGTCGAAAAGGAATTCCACTTTATCTTTTTCTAATCTTTCAACCTTTTTTGCACCTAAAACTTTAACTCATCAAAAGATACATTCAATTTCATTAATATTCTTATTTATTAAGACAAATTCATTTAATACTACTATAAATACTAAGGTAAAGTCAATTAAGTGAGGCAATTATGTTGGTATTTTGGTTGTGATCGATATTTAAACATAAAATATTAGAGTCATAGAAATAATCGTAGTACCAATAAATTAAAATGTAACTGTTAATTCTATTATAGTTTAATGAGTAAATATTGAGGTAGTCTTGACTCTTAATCCATTAATTAATATGCGAAAAATAAATTAAACACATCAAAGATTAGAGATCTAATTCCATCACTAAAGGCTAAACAATAACATATGAACTTAATGATGCTTCCCATGCTTAGTCTGATATAACAAACACATTAAATAACTTGTTGTTGATAGGCGTTTGAATATACGCCCCAAAGTGAAAGGACGTGAGTTGATTGATAAGGCAGGGTCAAGAGGAAGCATTTCGTTCTGTGGAAGAATAAGCTAACAAGTCTATGATAAGGGAATATAGTGTATGGAGGAGGATTAATGGGTTTGGTTTCACCAAAATCTACTGGGTTGTCACAAATAAAAAGAATACACTACGACCATCACTTTTAATGCCGACCCACTAACTCTTTAGATTCCAAAAATGTTTCTCTACGTTCTTTGAACCTCTTCTTCATCTATTCCTTTGTAGCTCTAGCCATTGTCAATTTGATAGCTCAAGCTTATTTTTGTCTAGGGTACAATTTTTTCTCCCCCTCCTGCCTTCTCAGTTTTTACTGTTATCAGAAGCTAGCTTGCAAGTTGCATTATGCGGCATCAAACCGGTTAAATTTGGGTTCAAAATGATTATTCTAATCATGATTTCAACTCAGCTAATGCATGGGCAAGGTCGAGATTAATCTCTCCTCCGTAGCGTTAGGCGTTAGCAGGATTGTGTCAAAATCAACACTTCAATTTGATCATTACAATTTCTTTTTCTAATAAAAAAAGAGACAAAAATAAACTGCAAGTTAATCTATGAGATATATCGAAAATTATAAATCAATATCTCTTTTCTTATAAAAATAACATTTCGTACATAAGGATTAATTTTATTATATTAAGAGAATATTTCATCTGTTCAATCTTTACTATTTTCTATTTGAAATAATTAATTATATTCTTTTTAAATTTAGTTTTATTAATAAAATGGTTCCTCCATTCAAATGTTATTTTTAAGTATTTTTTGTTTTATATTTAAATATTATATACTCTGATTATTATACTACTTAATTGTCTAAATATTTAAATATTTAATTAACTCTTTATATTAGATTATTTAAATATTAATATAACTGATAAAAAATATACATTATATATTAATGACCGCTGGATTTTATTATCTCGGTCTAAGACCAGATCCATAATGACAGCCCATGATCTGAAGGCTTCTAAGTCTCCCGCGTGAGTCAGGTCCAACCCGCTCAGTTTTAAGATCGGGCCCTATGTAGATTTCTCAATCAGGCCGGCCCTGCCTTTTCCGGTCCAATGATCAGACCTCCTCTAAGCTCAGCCTTAATCTCATCTTCCAGCCCAGCCCGAAAGAAGGAAGGTGGCCAGCCCATCCATCTGGTGGGATCACCCGCATGCGTGCCAGAGGAGAATTAAATGGCTGTTACGCCTGAAGCAGAATATATGATATTCTCGTACGACCATATCAGAATGGCAGAGACAGGTGGCCTAATGGCGATAGAGCCGTTACACGTCACTGATAGACAATGAAAAATGATAAAAAGAGAGGAACACTCTCCTCTCAGATTAAACTTACAAAACGCTTTGTAAACTATATTTTTCTGGATTTCAGATCATCATATATTTTAAAAATTAAAGACTTTAGATAAAAATATTTATTAATTGAGAGAAATAACTTCAAGATAAAATAAAATAAATAGTAAATAATAAGATAATTAAGTAATCATATATATTATTTAAAAATAATAAGAATTGAGAATTATTTTAAAAAAATACAGAAATAAAATAAAAACGGATAAGAACGCTCATTAATCGGCACCTTAATAAATCAAACAGAGATGAGAAGAGGAGGAGAAAACGAAAGAATCCTTACGTAAATGTTTGTCGTTTTGCCATTATAAGGTAAGGTGGCAATGGCAAATTATATCTTATATTCTACTTCATAGCGTATCATATCTAATTATTTGTTTTTTTAATTAATTAATTAATTTCACCTTCTATTATTTTTAATCTCAATCATTGAAACACCAATCAACCGACTTTATTAATATTATAATTATTTCAACCAATTCTTATTGCGTAATCCATGAGATCAACAGACCTTTCAGAATTTTCTAAAAGTTAATTATAATTAATTGACCTCACTGATTTTATATAAAATTTTATTAAAGACAGTTAGATTATAAGGAATTCATTATTTTGATCTCACTGCAAAATTTATTACTATGCACAATTCATACAGAAAAGAAGAAAAATAAATATATGCTTGGTCGGCTAAGCTTGTTTGGATAATATTGAAAATGATAGGCGTCATGAGAGGGCAATTAGGCAAGCGATATGCACTTACGCAAACCACTTCATTAATTTCCAATGGTATGTCAAACTTCTGGAAAATGAACAGAGAATTACAATCCAGCGTGGAGAGAGGACTCCTTTGCTCTATGTGGTGTAGATGACAACTCTTCCATTTCTTTTTATTTTTTATTTTTCAAAAGTAAAAGTTCATTAATAGTCAATGCCTAAGACTTGAATATAGAGAAAATTAGGAAAATGAAAAAAAAAATTAAGAGAAACATTATATAATTTTTTATAACAAGTTTCTTAAAATGGTGAAACTAATAAATAAATAATAATAATAATATACTATTTAAATTGTACGTCTTCTTTTTAAATTTATATAAAAGTAAAACATTATTTTAATACACGAGATATATAATAATTTTCCGTTAACGTAAGCCATCCAAAATTTAAAAACCATCATGTCGGAGGAACCTTGAACCTACCCCAAAATAAAGGCCAGGTACAATTTTTGACACGATCGTGCGAGACCACGTAACTATACGTGGGGTCCACTAAAACCTAGGGAAAGCCGGGAAATTCCAACTCCTCAGTCGCTTTGACTTTTAACCGTGATTCCCTTTCCCCAGCATCCGTGGCATTTTCGTAAATTAATGAAACTAATTTCTTCACAGCACACAACAACATACTCCACCGTTCTTGCTG
Organism: Manihot esculenta; assembly: GCF_001659605.2. Classification (NCBI taxonomy): domain Eukaryota; kingdom Viridiplantae; phylum Streptophyta; class Magnoliopsida; order Malpighiales; family Euphorbiaceae; genus Manihot; species Manihot esculenta. The sequence continues at coordinate 12,214,069 of NC_035162.2, read as the reverse complement.
TAACTCCAAACTTACAGGCGAGAATCCACCCCATAAAGCACAGATCAAAGTTTTGATTTTTAATGCTGGTGTTTCTTCATTTGGTGGAAAGCTAATGCTTTTTATTATTTTTCTCGTGTTTCCCATTTCCGATGTGTTGGAAATGATCTCAATGAACAAGGACGGTATTGGGGTTTCTATTCATCAGTGATGTTTATGGTGTACATGGAAACATAAGCGAAGGACCATCAAGCGTGGCGTAATGGGAAGGTTGCTAGCTGTTTTTGTGTTTTCATTTATATTAAAAATACACCCATCTGCCTCTTCTTGTCACTTATGCATTTTTTTTATTATTTTAACTTTCTACGGAGATAGAGTGCCAGGTTTTGACGAGGGAAGATCTTCTGTGGTGTGAGAGGCTGATCCTGTTGTCCACTATCAATGGCTTTCATGAGAAGTACATGAATGTGGAGGTGAGATTTATTTGAAACGCACTTTATTCTCCAATGACTTGCGATTTGTAACTATACGCTTAGCCGAAAAGTAGGACTTAAAATTATGGGTTTTGGTTATGATATCGTTTTCAACTGTAAATGGAAGGAAGGGAGTTAAAATTTGGTCATGCTCATCCTGTTTTCTTGCTGTAAAAATGTAGGTTCAAAGTAAGTGTATGTAGAGCAGTGAATTAGAAATATTTAAATAGCTAATAATCAACTTGATGTTTACGACGTGCTTGCTTTGGTTTAGTCAAGTTGGCCTTCAAGATTCTCAGAAGGACATAATAGCTAGATTCTTAACCCTCATTATATAAATTGAAATTTTTAATCTACTATTTATTTGTATCATGTTCGAGTACAGCATTTTTTTTTTTTTTGTGGCTTTACATGTAGCGTGAAAGGATTAGGATGCTTATCCTTCGATGTCATTTTCTTTATGGCTAAAATAATGATTTAGAATTTCAGTACTAACTGCTGCAAAATAACTTGTGATGCTGCTCTGTGTGCAAATGAATATCAGTTGTTTTCCTTTGGCTGAATATGAATATTGTACAAGAAGAGAAGTGATGCTTGGACCTTTTTCTTGTTTGTGTTGTTCTTTTCCATATTAATTAACTTTTTGGTACGAATAAATCATAGATATTAAGATCAAAAGCATATATAATTAATCAGTTCTAGTTTGTGCAACATCAACCCAACAATTTACAGGATCTTTAATGAAGAGATTACAGCTAATCAATGTCTTACCCAAAACTCCAGTTCGAACAAGCAAAAAGAATTCGACAAAAAAAAAAAAGAGAAATTAACTAGTAAAAAGAAGATGCTACTTTTGATGGCTGGTTGTGAAGAACTGGGCTTTCATTTTTAGCTTTGTCACTTTCCTGACTGAATATTTAAGCAACTAGCAATCAATTCAACATCTATTCAGTTCTACTGATAATATGAGAAAAAAGGAAAAGGAAAGGAAAAGAAGATGGAAAAAAGAAATTATATTATATTATATATAAATATGCTTTCAGTTTCATAATTCTGTTGCCACCTGTGATCCCAAGTCAACACCTTCTTCTGCATTTTTTTTAGCCTATATCTCCTAAGGACCACAAGAATGGAGGAGATGGTCGCCTACTTGCATCAAGCTTTATGTGTAGACTAACCCACCATGTAGTCGGCCTCAATCTTAAAAAAATTAAGTCCCTTTTTTTTTCTGTCATGTATGTGCCATGTAAGAGATCTAGATTCAACTAGGAAGGTTTGACCAGTAATCCTTTCATAACTTATATAAGCAAGAGCTGCTATACACCATTTCATGATCAAGAAAGCTTTGTAGCTTCCAATACTTGGTGCCCAGCCTCCTCTTTCCAGTAGCTTCTTTCATTTTCTTGTGGTTAGCTTCAACTCCCTTACCTTCGATGACTACTCCATACAGTTCCACTTCAATTACTTTAGTTTGCCTTTTCTTTTACAAACTTCCATGAAAATTGAACTTTTGTTTGGTAGAATTTACAGCAAACATAGCTAAAGATGCATATGGTTCTGATCTTAAGTTTTAGGATTTCTAGCTTTGTAGGTTGTTTTTGAATGTTAATAAAATATGAAACAAAAGAAAGACTAAAAAAGCAATCTTTACCGTGGTTTGGTGCAGTATACAAGGCTTTTGCTTTTTGTTTCCCTGCATTCTTAGAATCAGAAATATTGTCTCCCTTCTGACGACGGTTGCCTTGTAAACAATGATCCTGCATTACAGGTATATTCAGCAGACAATGTCTTCAACAATACATTCAACTGACGAGGAGCACCAAACAAAGGAGATGGACATTAGAAGCCTGTCATCCTCTCGCCGTCACCCTCAAAACGCGCCACATATACACAAGGTTGGAGTTCCGCCTAAGCAAAACCTCTTCAAAGAATTCAAAGCTACTGTGAAAGAGACATTATTTGCAGATGATCCCCTGCGTCCTTTCAAGGACCAACCAGGATCCAAAAAGTTCGTCATGGGCATGCAAACCCTCTTCCCTATTCTTGAATGGGGTAGAAGTTACAATTTCACTAAATTGCGAGGAGACATCATTGCTGGACTGACCATTGCTAGTCTTTGCATTCCTCAGGTAAATTTGCTTTGGCTGCTTAAGTGAAGAAACTCACATATTATTCCTTCTAGAACTCTTCAACTATTTCCCATAACTTTCCTTTTATTGGCAAAACAGGATATTGGGTATGCAAAACTTGCAAATTTGGATCCCCAGTATGGATTGTGTAAGTTTGCCTTAATTTGTACTCATGCGTTGCCTTAGCTTTATTGTGTCTGACATTTAGACTTACTGTTGTTTTTGTTTGAAATGTTTGGCAGACTCCAGCTTTGTTCCTCCATTGATCTACGCTTTCATGGGTAGTTCTAGAGATATAGCAATAGGACCAGTAGCCGTGGTTTCTCTCTTGCTGGGGACTCTGCTTCAGAATGAAGTTGATTACAAAGCAGATGCAGAAGCATATCGGAGGCTGGCATTCACAGCTACCTTTTTTGCAGGAATCACCCAAGCGACACTTGGGTTTTTCAGGTAAATAAATACCCTATTTAATTTAATTTTTCAACAAACAATTGACGCTTAGATGAGTTTTCTATCTGGATTTTCATTTGACATGTTCATATTTGGTTTGTTAACATCATACTCGTTGGGTCATCTGGTCAGGCTGGGCTTTTTGATTGACTTCTTGTCACATGCTGCTGTGGTTGGCTTCATGGGCGGAGCTGCGATTACAATTGCTCTACAGCAGCTTAAGGGTCTTTTTGGAATACAAAATTTTACGAAGAAAACTGATATAGTTTCTGTATTGCACTCAGTATTTGGCGCAGCACACCATGGAGTAAGTTATTTCTTATTTGCCTTTCAATTTTTATTATGCTTAATATTCACTTCTAAAGTTTGATCCACAATACTGAAACTCTATTAAATCAAGATATTCCCAACTCAAATAAGTTCATATTCAGAGACACTGACTTCTGTACAACAAATATTTTGCAGTGGAACTGGCGGACCATAGTTATTGGCATAAGCTTTTTAGCTTTCCTCCTGGTTGCCAAGTACATAGTAATTCTCTAAATTTAGCCATGGTCTCCTAGAATAATCATTTTTGACATAATCGCCTAATTTTCATTAACTGTGGTGCAGGGAAAAAAGAACAAGAAATTCTTCTGGGTCCCTGCAATTGCACCACTTATATCTGTTGTTCTGTCCACCTTCTTTGTGTTTATAACCCGTGCAGATAAGCATGGGGTTCAGATTGTAAGCATTTCTTTTAGGATGTAATCTTGATTTGGAATCACAAGTAACAACAGATACTAACTAGTTTATTGATGTCTGAAGGTGAGACACATAGAGAAAGGAATAAATCCCTCCTCTGTGAAGGAAATATATTTCAGTGGTCAATTTCTCCTAAAAGGTTTTAGGATTGGTGTTGTGGCCGGAATGATAGCATTAACGGTGAGATAACTTTGGAACTCATCTTCTATAATGTATCAACAGAATTATATCATCAAATATATAACTATGCTATTTCTTGTCCTTCGTAATAATGGGTTTATCAGGAAGCTGTCGCTATTGGAAGAACATTTGCTTCCATGAAAGATTATCAACTAGATGGAAACAAAGAAATGGTGGCACTAGGAACCATGAACGTTGTTGGTTCAATGACTTCTTGCTATGTGGCAACAGGTGAGAAAGCTGCGCATATGAATCTTATTAACCTACCTGCTTCTGAATAATGGTGACAACGTATAAATGATAGTAAGCAGCCATAAAAAGTTGATTGAATACCAAGAAAATCCCATGAAAAATTTTAAATTCCAATCATACAAATGATATGGATGGTTTGAAGCATAAACCAGAATATAAATGCATTTAATTGCTCCTGGCAATTGTTTTGCTAAGGGTTGCTTTGATTTTCTCTATGGTTTGAGTTTACCACTGAAAACTTGATACTCCTAAGATGTGGAGATATCTATGAGCAGTGTGGAATACTTCAAATTGACTTTGTTTTATGTCTGTTGTCTTGCAGGTTCATTTTCTCGATCAGCTGTAAATTACATGGCTGGCTGCCAAACCGCAGTTTCCAACATTGTTATGTCTTTCATTGTATTTCTGACCTTGCAATTTATTACACCACTTTTCAAGTATACCCCAAACGCTATTCTTGCCGCTATTATTATATCTGCTGTGCTTGGCCTAATTGACTTTGAGGCAGCAATTTTGATATGGAAAATAGACAAATTTGATTTCATTGCTTGCATGGGAGCCTTCTTTGGTGTAGTTTTTTCTTCCGTGGAGATAGGCCTCTTGATTGCAGTAAGACTTATGATGTCTTCTTTATATAGATCTCTTTACCTAATAAAACGTTGTTGCCAGGATATGTTATAAGTATATTTTGACCATGCCATGACAGGTCTCAATATCCTTTGCCAAAATTCTCCTACAAGTTACCAGGCCCAGGACTGCAATTCTTGGGAAGCTACCTGGAACAACTGTGTACAGAAACATTCAACAGTATCCAGGAGCAACCAAGGTTCAGGGTGTTTTGATTGTTAGAGTTGATTCTGCAATTTACTTTTCCAACTCCAATTACATTAAGGAAAGGTAAAGACATCTTTTTCTTTTTTATGGGTTCCTCTATACTGTTTAAGCAATCATAGCTAGGACTCAAAACCTTTATAGGGGCATACGTTAAAATGTATTTTTATGATTTTGGAGCTTGTCTAGGTGTCCTAGATTTCCAATAATTTGGGAAGGCTAAAACATACTCTTTGTTTCAGGATACTAAGATGGTTGATGGATGAGGAAGAACAATTAAAATCATCATTTCAACCAAAAATTCAGTTTTTGATAGTGGAGATGTCACGTAAGTTGATTTTATTGTTGAAAGAGAACAGCACACATTAGGGTTGTTTGTTTCTATCTCATTATTTTTCCTAATGTTTTTGCAGCTGTTACTGATATTGACACCAGTGGAATCCATGCCTTGGAAGAGTTACACAAGAGTCTCCATAAGAGAGATGTTCAGGTAAAGAATAACTTTTGCACTAGTGTAACCATCTCACTTTTTTTTTTGTTCTTAAAACTGTTTTCCAATCTTTCACAAGAGATAATCACATGCAGAATCATAAAAATAGAACAAAAAAAAAAAAAAGAAAAGAAAGCTTTTAGATTAGCCAAAAATGGCTTACCAGGAGTAAGTAACCCAATGTCTGTTGGCGCAGCTTATTCTGGCAAATCCTGGACCTGTGGTGATTGACAAGCTACATGCCTCCCATTTTGCAACTACAATCGGCGAGGACAAAATCTTCCTCACAGTTGCAGATGCTGTGTCTGCATGTTCTCCAAAATTGGTCACAGAAGTTTGAGTAAAATCTGAATGAGGATGGATTGTGTGCAGTGTTCCATGTATAATATAGAGTAGGTTGGTGGTGGGGTTTCATTATCCTTGCTTCACGCCAAAACACAGGAAAAGGGATAAGGCTAAAGGGGGATAAAGGTTTTTTGTATATATAATATATAAAAAGAAGAAAAAACTACAGGAAAAGCCTTGATACCTGTGATTCCACATTCCTTGCATTAGAAGAATGATTTATGCTAATTAATATGTGCATTTAATTTTTAGCTGCTCCAAGTTTTCTCTCTTTTATTTTTTTAATTAATGGAAAATAAATGATAAAATTAATTGCAGCTAATGATTATAATATAGGTAAATTCATAACTCAATCATGCAAATGCAACGCAAAGCAAATTGTGGAGGTTCTGAGAAAGAGGGACAGCATCACCAAGCATAATGGGTTTGGTTGGTGCGAACAGGGTCGTGAAAGAGGCTAGATTCATGCACACTTTGAACTCTGCAAAAGGTTTCGTACAATATTCTAATGAATAAAAAAAGGGTTTTTGTTTTGGCAGAGCGACAAGAAAATCATTACATATTATTATTATTATTGAATTAGAGATAAGGTTCTTACCGACTATGATTAGTAGCAAGTCGGCTAGTGGATTTGTATTTTTTCTTCTAATAAAAAAACATTACAAAAGCTCTTATACATATCTTTATAAATTTTAACAAAATATAAATTTTCATATTTTTATTATATTTTATGCAAACTCCTTTAAATATGATGATAGTCGATTTTTCTTATTAGAAAAGCGAGACCTAATCTTAACGAAAAATACGGGTTTAAAGTCCATCAAATTATCATTCGGAGGACTGACCCAATATCGCAGGCACAAACTCGAATATGTGAAGTAGGGATATAGCCTAACCCGATAATATGACGTGAGAAAAAATAGTCGGTCCAATCAATTTGTAATTATAAAAATCATAAAAATTAATTGTTTGCTTAGAACTGCTTGTTTGTACCGCGTTTCACATTGAAAAATTACGGCAATTCCAGCAAATCCAAATTATATATAATATCTAGCACAAAACTATTAAATAATTTGAGTTAATAATTTTGGATCAAGTGAAAAGTGGATTCAAAAGTTATTTGGACCAGTTTGAGCCGGACTGTTTCAATTGGTATCAGAGTCATCGTGAGTCAGACAAATTGTGTAGAGTTAGTGGACCTGCGAGGAAAGGGCCATTCATGAGAGTCGAAGTAAAGCCGCCCGAGGTACTAACAAACCACAATACCCAAGGGTTCGGTTCTAGTTAGCAATTGTATTCGATTCAGTTGCGACGAGAACTGTAACAACCCGAAAATCGGACCGCTACCGGCGTTAGGATCCAGGTCGGCTTAAGGCCGCCGGGACCCGTAGCAAGCCTGACATACAACCTGTAAACCTGTTTAATCCCATACACGATCAAGAATATACATAAAAATTTGAACTTTTCTTTTCCTTTACCAAGCTCAACCTGTGCATGCACATAAACATATACATAAACATAAACATAAACGTAAACCCCACACTGGAGCTCTCATCAAATGCTCCAATGGGGCATCTCATCATACACAAGCTTGGAGGAACATAAACACCATAAAGTATAGATCATGTATACAAAAGGGATTACCATACACATAGGGTCAAGCACAACCTCTAATCCTCAATATCAATCTTACATAACATGACTATTCATAACTTTACATCATATTACAATTTATCATGTCCACATTCTATCTATTACATACACAAGACTTCGATCATCTTGACTTCACTGTCTAGCCCATACCTGCAAACCTGGGGGATTAGGGAAAAGGGGTGAGCTACAAGAGCCCAGTGAGCAGAATAGTAAAACATTTAAAATACATGCTATCATTGAATGCAACACAACACAAACATTTCACATCAAAGATGGACATGACTACCAAAAATTCCTCCAGAGTCAGTATGCCTGGCCCGGCCAGGTCTTACAACCTCCGTATGCCTGGCCCGGCCCGGCCAGGTCTTACAACCTCTGGGTGCCTGGCCCGGCCAGGTCTTACATCATCTGTATGCGCGACCCGGCCGGGTCTTACAACAGCCCTAGGACTATTGGGGTCGCCTTGGTCCATCCACATCATCATAGTCATCATATTATGCAATGCGTCATATTCGTGGAACTAGTGCAATCAACCTACTACATATCATCATGATGCATGAACATGCTTTAGGCATTTGATTTCATAAAATAAAGATTTAGTTTAATTCTACTCACCTCAACTAGCTCTGACAATGACTGAAGCAGCTGACTCACTGCTGGGGTCCTCGGTTCCTCTGGTCCGAACCTACACAGGTGGACTCAAATGAGGGACTAAACAACTAGAACATAACTCTAAAAACATCCCCCAAAAACCCCCTAAAACACCTCAAAACAATCATGCAAAACATGCAAAGGAAGGCTGAACAGGGCACTTTCGGTGGCCGAAAGTCCCTCCAGAGCCGAAAGTCAGGCAGGTTCGGCGGCACCTTCGGCGGCCGAAACTCACAGACAGAGACGAAACTCCCAGACAGAGACGAAACTCATGCATGTTCGGCGGCACTTTCGGAGGCAGGCTTCGGCAGCCGAAAGGCTGGCCTCCCAGGCAGGTTCAGCGGCCGAAAGTCCTTCGGCTGCCGAACCTGGTTTCTGCCAAAAGGGCAGAAACTCGGTTCCTCATGCACATTTGCCTCCCAAAACCTTCAATCATGCATATAACTCAACCAAAACATGCATAAATACATACATAAGCTCCTAGGGGCTTCAAACTATCTTAAACCCCAACTACAACACATCAAGCAACCACAAACATCATACATTGTCCATAAAACACATAAAACCTAACAATGCTTTACTAACATAAACCTACATTTCTACCCCATGAATCAACTTAAAACTTGTTTAAAACATATAGTGAGCTCAAGATCGACCCTTACCTCTTGAAGATCGAGAGGAGAATGACCCTAGCTCGGAGATGGGAGAGATTGAGCTTCTTGAACCTCAAAGCTTCAAAACTTGCTTTATACTCGAAAAATCTTCAAAACAAAGGTGAAAACTCATAAAAATCATGAAGAATGGAAGGAAGAAACTCAAGATCGGTGAGGGACGGCGGAGAGCTCACCTTGGCAGAAAATGGGGAGAAAAACTCGCCTGTTTTCGGCTAAGGGACCCCTTTATAGGTGGCTGGCCAGGCCACATTTGGGAGCCGAACGTGCCTCCGCAACGCATGCAAGTTCGGCGGCCGAACATGAGGTTCGGCGGCCGAACCTGGACTTCCCTCACTTATGCTTTCGGGGGCTAAGGCACACCCGAAGCGCATGCATGTTCGGTGGCCGAACTTTGAGGTTCGGCGGCCGAACCTGAGTTTTCCTCCAATGTCATTTTCATGCAAAAGCTCATTTTCTTTCTAGATTAAAAACATAAAACACATTTAAACATTTTATGAAAACATGGTTTTACCCTCCTAGAGGCCTCCGACACCCGAGATTCCACCGGACGGTAGGAATTCCGATACCGGAGTCTAGCCGGGTATTACATTCTCTCCCCCTTAAGAACATTCATCCCCGAATGTTCCTCAACTAGCACATGCAAAGCATACAACAAGACATACACATAACATACATACAAAGCACATAAAACTTACTTTAGAAAAGGTGGGGATATTGCTGGAGCATGGACTCCCGTGTCTCCCAGGTACACTCCTCAATATTGTGGTGATTCCAAAGGACTTTCACCATCGGAATTTCCTTGTTTCTTAGCTTTCTGATCTGGGTGTCTAGGATCCTTACTGGCTGCTCAACATAGGTGAGATCTTCTTGGATCTCCACATCAGGTTCACTAAGAACCTTGCCCGGATCTGACACAAATTTCCTCAACATAGAAACATGGAAAACCGGATGGATTCTCTCCATTGAAGCAGGCAAGTCCAGCTTGTACGATACATTCCCAATCTTTTGCAAGACTTCAAAGGGTCCGATGTACCGCGGAGCTAGCTTACCTTTCTTCCCGAACCGAATCACCCCTTTCATTGGAGACACCTTGAGCAATACCAGATCCCCCTCCTGAAACTCTACTTGCCTTCTGCGGATATTTGCATAACTCTTCTGTCTGCTTGCAGCAGTCTTGATCCTCTCTCTGATTATGGGTACCACCCTGCTGGTGATCTCTACAAGCTCAGGCCTTGCCAAGGCCTTTTCTCCAACCTCTTCCCAGCAAACAGGTGATCTGCACTTCCTCCCATACAAAGCTTCATATGGAGCCATCCCGATGCTAGCATGATGGCTGTTATTGTAGGCAAACTCCACCAAAGGTAGATGCTGCCTCCAAGAACCGCCAAAATCCAGCACACACATTCTAAGCATATCCTCTATTGTATGGATGGTCCTTTCTGATTGTCCGTCCGTCTGTGGATGGAAAGCAGTGCTAAAATCCAACCTGGTACCCATGGCATTCTGCAGACTCCGCCAAAATCTGGAGGTGAACTGGGGCCCTCTATCGGATACTATCGAAACAGGAACCCCATGCAGCCTGACGATCTCATCGACATACACCTGCGCCAACTTGTCCACAGAATAGCCACTCCTGACAGGGATGAAGTGAGCAGATTTGGTGAGTCTGTCCACAATCACCCATATGGAGTCCAATCTGTTGGACGTCACCGGTAACCCCACTACGAAGTCCATAGCTATATTCTCCCATTTCCACTCTAGAATAGGTAGCGGGTTAAGCATTCCAGCCGGCTTCTGATGTTCCAGCTTCACCCTCTGACACACTTCGCAGGCTGACACAAACTGTGCCACTTCTCTCTTCATAGCTGGCCACCAATAAATTTTCTTTAAATCTTGGTACATTTTGGTGGCTCCGGGGTGAACGCTGTATCTTGCATTATGAGCCTCTCTCATAATGTCTCCTTTTAGCCCTATGTCGTCTGGTACACAAAGTCTGCTCCCATAGCGGAGGATCCCCTTGCTGTCAAATCTGAACTCACTATCCTTGCCTGACTGAACAGTCCTGGCAATCTTCACTAACTCTGGGTCCTCATGCTGTTTCTGAGCCACCTGCTCCAGAAACACGGGTGCTACTCTCATCTGGGCAACTAAAGCACCTGTACCAGACAACTCCAACTGAAGACCTTCATCAACGAGCTTGTAAAACTCCTTCACCACTGGTCTCCTCTCTGCCGATATATGGGATAAACTGCCGAGTGATTTCCGGCTTAAGGTGTCTGCCACAACATTCGCCTTACCCGGATGGTACTGAATCTTGCAATCATAATCACTCAGCAGCTCTACCCATCTTCTCTGCCTCAAGTTCAAATCTCTTTGACTCAGGATGTACTGCAGGCTCTTATGATCTGTGAAGATCTCACATTTAACCCCATAGAGGTAGTGCCTCCACATCTTGAGTGCAAAGATTACTGCTGCCATTTCCAGGTCATGGGTGGGGTAATTCAACTCATGCCTCTTCAGCTGTCTAGAAGCATAAGCAATCACCCTTTCATGCTGCATTAACACACAACCCAATCCCACTCGGGATGCATCACAGAAAACTGTGAAATCCTCATTGTTAGCCGGCAAAGCTAACACTGGTGCTGACGTTAACCTCTTCTTAAGCTCTTCAAAACTCTCTTCGCACTGGTCAGTCCACACAAACTTCTGATTCTTTCTAGTTAACCTGGTCAGAGGAGCTGCAATCTTGGAGAAATTCTGGATAAATCTCCTGTAGTAACCTGCGAAACCCAAGAAACTCCTGATCTCTGTCACTGAAGTGGGTCTAGGCCAGTTAGCCACAGCTTCTACCTTCTTGGGGTCCACCTCTATTCCATTTTCCGATACAACATGCCCCAAGAACGAGATGCTCCTCAGCCAGAACTCACACTTGGAGAACTTGGCATATAAGTCGTGTTCTCTCAAGGTCTGTAGAACCAACCTCAGATGATGGGCATGCTCCTCTGCATTCCTAGAATACACCAAGATATCATCTATGAAGACAATAACGAAGTGATCCAGGTACTGGCTAAACACTCTGTTCATGAGATCCATGAATGCTGAAGGGCATTGGTTAACCCGAACGGCATCACAAGGAACTCAAAATGCCCATATCTGGTCCTGAAGGTTGTCTTTGGCACATCTTCCTCTCTTATCCTCAGCTGATGGTACCCGGACCTCAGATCTATTTTGGAGAAACAACCCGCTCCTGCTAGCTGGTCGAATAGATCGTCGATCCTTGGCAATGGGTACCTATTCTTGGTAGTGACTTTGTTCAACTGCCTGTAGTCGATACAAAGTCTAAGGTATCCATCCTTTTTCTTCACAAACAGCACTGGAGCACCCTAAGGTGAGGTACTCGGTCGGATGAAGCCCTTTTCTACCAGCTCTTGCAACTGTTCTTTCAATTCCTTCAACTCAGCTGGAGCCATCCTGTAGGGAGGGATAGAGATCGGTCGGGTTCCAGGCATCAATTCTATCTCGAACTCTATCTCCCTAGCAGGTGGTAAACCTGGCAGCTCGTCTGGAAACACATCTAAGAACTCTCTGACCACTGGCACCGAGGTGGGCTCTCTAACCTGACTGCTAAGCTCTCTCACATGAGCCAAATACCCCTGACATCCCTTCCTAAGCAACCTACGAGCCTGAAGAGCTGATATCAGACCTCTAGGCGTACCCCTCCTGTCTCCCCTGAAGACAACCTCTGACCCATCTTGACCTCTAAACCTGACTACCTTGTCCCTGCAGTCCAAGGTAGCACCATGGGTAGATAACCAGTCCATCCCTAGAATGACGTCAAAATCTGTCAAGTCTAGAACCACAAGGTCGGCGGAAAGGCATCTTCCCTCAACAAAGACTGGACTGCATTGGCAGACTAACTCTGCCACTGATGGATCACACTTGGGTCCACTGACCCAGAGAGGACACTCTAACCCAGAGATCATCAGACCCAACCTCTCTACGGCTCTCGGAGCAATAAAAGAATGAGATGCACCAGGGTCCATCAAGGCATACACATCTGAATAACCAATGACTAAGTTACCTGCCACCACGGTGTTAGATACATCTGCCTCCTGCTGAGTCATCGTGAAGATCCGAGCTGGAGTTGATGGACCTTCACTTCTGAAACCCGCTGAAGAAGAGGCTGACCCTCTCCCTCTGCCTCTGCCACTGGCCTGAGTCATGGCTGGAGCTACTGGCTGCGCTACACTACCTGAAGCTGTCTGCTGGGACTGAGCCATAGGTACTGTCCTAGGACACTCCCGAGCCATGTGTCCCTCTTGCCCGCATCTGAAACAGGCTGCTGTCCCAGCCCGGCAAACTCCCTTGTATGGCTTACCACACCTTGCACAAACTGCATTATCCGCACAAGAGCTTAAGCCACTCCCTAGTCCCAGACTGGACTTGACCTTGTTCCAGAACTTGTTCTTCTTGGGCTTCTTAGTGGGATTACCCCACCTTTTGCTACCTGAAGCTGCTGCACTCAGAGAAGAAGAGCCTGGGGTCTTAGAACCAGAAGGCTGTGCCACTGACTGCTTAACTGTCCCCTGAATGATGGCACTAGCCTCCATTTTTTGGGCCATATCCACTATGGTATGGAAGCTCTCCCTATCTGCTGACTGGATCAAGGAGGAATATCTGGAGTGGAGTTTCATGATATACCTCCTTGACTTCTTCTGGTCTGAGTCAAGATTTTGCCCTGCAAATGGCAACAGCTCCAAGAATCTGTCTGTAAACTCATCCACACTCATATCATCAATCTGCCTCAACTGTTCAAACTCTATCATCTTCAATTCCCTTGAGCTATCAGGGAAAGCCCATCCTGCAAACTCGTTTGCAAACTCTTCCCAAGACATGATGTCCACCCTCGGGTTCACATAATTCTTAAACCACTCTCGTGCCTTCTTGCACTTAAGCGTGAACCCAGCCATTTGAATGGCTCTACTGTCATCAGCCCCAATCTCATCTGTGATCACCTTGACCCTCTCAAGATACACAAACGGGTCATCCCTTTTTTCATACTGAGGAGCACCTAGCTTCATGTAGTCGGTCATCTTGACCTTGCTCCCACCAGATGAGCTAGGCTTAGGTACTGGGGTTTCTGGAACTGTGGGTTCTACTGGTGGAGGAGGAGGTGCAGCATCCCCTGGAGTAGGGTTTGCGAGATTTGGATAGTAGAGTGGAGGTGGATACATTGGGTACTGTGGGTACGGTGGATAGTAAGGTGGGTATGGTATCTGTGTGGGATAAGGGTTAAAGCTATGGTAATCCGATGTGCCTCCCATCGAATACCCGGGATTTTGTGAGAAGGGTGGGTAGTAAGGTGGCTGAACAAATCCCGAGACCTGAGTGCCTCTTTGGGACTCTCCCATTCCTTCTTCTGACATGCTAACTCCCAGGCTGCCATCCCTCCTCTGCTCTACATTCATCTCATCCCCCATATCCTCTGACATTCCTCCCTGAACTGTTCCCCTCACTGATCTGCTTCTACCCAGATCCAAAGATCTTCTAGGGTCTCTTACTGCTCTTTCCCTGCTGGACCTACTAGACATTGCCCTAGGCAATGTTGGAGGACGGGCGCTCGTGCCCTCATCCTCAGGTGGTACTCCAGTCAATCGTGCAGATCGACGAGTTCCTCTCATCCTGTTTTCTGAAAAACAGCACACATTGCACATAAACATTAGCATCATATGGTTCATGTGGAAACACATGAACCCGCATCACATACATCACATATCATAACATATCATTAATGCACATGTATATAATCATGGCATTTAACATCATCATTCAAGACAGGACTCTTTATCCTATCCTAGTGGACATGATTTTCCTATTGTGCTTGACCTTCTATAACATCTATGAGCCCGACACTCTAGGTCCGACCATATAAACCTAGGGCTCTGATACCATTCTGTAACGACCCGAAAATCGGACCGCTATCGGCGCTAGGATCCAGGTCGGCTTAAGGCCGCCGGGACCCGTAGCAAGCCTGACATACAACCTGTAAACCTGTTTAATCCCATACATGATCAAGAATATACATAAAAATTTGAACTTTTCTTTTCCTTTACCAAGCTCAACCTGTGCATGCACATAAACATATACATAAACATAAACATAAACGTAAACCCCACACTGGAGCTCTCATCAAATGCTCCAATGGGGCATCTCATCATACACAAGCTTGGAGGAACATAAACACCATAAAGTATAGATCATGTATACAAAAGGGATTACCATACACATAGGGTCAAGCACAACCTCTAATCCTCAATATCAATCTTACATAATATGACTATTCATAACTTTACATCATATTACAATTTATCATGTCCACATTCTATCTATTACATACACAAGACTTCGATCATCTTGACTTCACTGTCTAGCCCATACTTGCAAACCTGGGGGATTAGGGAAAAGGGGTGAGCTACAAGAGCCCAGTGAGCAGAATAGTAAAATATTTAAAATATATGCTATCATGGAATGCAACACAACACAAACATTTCACATCAAAGATGGACATGACCACCAAAAATTCCTCCAGAGTCAGTATGCCTGGCCCGGCCAGGTCTTACAACCTCCATATGCCTGGCCCGGCCAGGTCTTACAACCTCTAGGTGCCTGGCCCGGCCAGGTCTTACATCATCTGTATGCGCGACCCAGCCGGGTCTTACAACAGCCCTAGGACTATTGGGGTCGCCTTGGTCCATCCACATCATCATAGTCATCATATTATGCAATGCGTCATATTCGTGGAACTAGTGCAATCAACCTACTACATATCATCATGATGCATGAACATGCTTTAGGCATTTGATTTCATAAAATAAAGATTTAGTTTAATTCTACTCACCTCAACTAGCTCTGACAATGACTGAAGCAGCTGACTCACTGCTGGGGTCCTCGGTTCCTCTGGTCCGAACCTACACAGGTGGACTCAAATGAGGGACCAAACAACTAGAACATAACTCTAAAAATATCCCCCAAAAACCCCCTAAAACACCTCAAAATAATCATGCAAAACATCCAAAGGAAGGTTGAACAGGGCACTTTCGGCGGCAGGTTCGGCGGCCGAAAGTCCCTCCAGAGCCGAAAGTCAGGCAGGTTCGGCGGCACCTTCGGCGGCCGAAACTCTCAGACAGAGACGAAACTCATGCATGTTCGGCGGCACTTTCGGCGGTCGAAAGTGCTCTCCAGAGACGAAAGTCTCCTTTCGGGGGCAGGCTTCGGCAGCCGAAAGGCTGGCCTCCCAGGCAGGTTCGGCGGCCGAAAGTCCTTCGGCTGCCGAACCTGGTTTCTGCCAAAAGGGCAGAAATTCGGTTCCTCATGCACATTTGCCTCCCAAAACCTTCAATCATGCATATAACTCAACCAAAACATGCATAAATACATACATAAGCTCCTAGGGGCTTCAAACTATCTTAAACCCCAACTACAACACATCAAGCAACCACAAACATCATACATTGTCCATAAAACACATAAAACCTAACAATGCTCTACTAACATAAACCTACATGTCTACCCCATGAATCAACTTAAAACTTGTTTAAAACATATAGTGAGCTCAAGATCAGCCCTTACCTCTTAAAGATCGAGAGGAGAACGACCCTAGCTCGGAGATGGGAGAGATTGAGCTTCTTGAACCTCAAAGCTTTAAAACTTGCTTTATACTCGAAAAATCTTCAAAACAAAGGTGAAAACTCATAAAAATCATGAAGAATGGAAGGAAGAAACTCAAGATCGGTGAGGGACGGCGGAGAGCTCACCTTGGCCGAAAATGGGGAGAAAAACTCACCCGTTTTCGGCTAAGGGACCCCTTTATAAGTGGCTGGCCAGGCCACATTCGGGAGCCGAACGTGCCTCCGCAACGCATGCAAGTTCGGCGGCTGAACCTGGACTTCCCTCACTTATGCTTTCGGGGGCCTAAGGCACACCCGAAGCGTATGCATGTTCGGCGGCCGAACTTTGAGGTTCGGCGGCCGAACCTAAGTTTTCCTCCAATGTCATTTTCATGCAAAAGCTCATTTTCTTTCTAGATTAAAAACATAAAACACATTTAAACATTTTATGAAAACATGGTTTTACCCTCCTAGAGGCCTCCGACACCCGAGATTCCACCGGACGGTAGGAATTTCGATACCGGAGTCTAGCCGGGTATTACAAGAACGTCGCAAAATTAGTAGGGAAGAGTATAAGAATCAGCTGCTTGCTTTTACCGCGTTCCACGTTGAAAAATTATGACAATTCCGAATTGTATAATAGTTAGTATAAAACTATTAAATAATTTGAGTTAATTATTTTGGACTAAGTAAAAAGTGAGTTTAAAAGTTATTTGGGCCAGTTTGAGCCGGACTATTTCTGTAGCTCTATCCGCACGCGAGTCAAAAAAAATTAAATGGTCACCTGGTACAAAAAGAGATTCTGACGCATTCATACGCATTGGAGAGAAGTAGTTAATTAGACGTGCAGATAAAAAGAAAAATAATAAAAGAAAATGGACATCTTGTTTTTGGGCCAAGCTAACTTATATATCTTCCATAAATTTAATTTAAACTTTTTAACATTTTATGAAATATATATATAAATAAAATCAAATTGATTAAGTTAATTTTTTTTAGTAGAGTTGAGTTAAAATTTGATTTATATTTAAAATTAGAGAAATTTAGTATGTAACAGAAATTTAAAATTATTCTAAATTATTAGATACTAATAACGGAATTCGTATCTAAAAATTAACATTATTGTAGTATGAAATAAATTTGATCAAATAATAATATTAGTCTATAAGAATATTTGAAACATCTAAATTTGTTAAAAAATTATAATAATTAAATATAAAATAATTATATCATGAAGATTTATAGAAAAGTAAAAAAAAAAAAAAAATTAATTGAAGGTGAACTATAAAATGTCCTTGGATAATGATATTCCTTAAAAATTATTGATCTGTATTTTAAGAAATCATTCAAACATCTCAAAGTTTATACTTCTTAAATACTTTTTTTCCCACCATCTTTCTAGTCGTTAACCAATTAGCCTCTATTTTAATGTGCGGAAAATAGAGAAATAATGAACTATTTTTCTCAAATTTATGAGGAGAAAGTGTTTTTTCCATATCCAAATTATAAGAATAGAATAATAAATTAACTATAATATACTCTTTTTTTTTAATTTCTATTTTACAATTTGAAATAACTTTAATTTTATTTTTCTCTTATTTATTTTCCTTATATCCAAATAAGAGTAAAGAAAGTAATAAAAAAAAGTTGAGTTTTAATTTTTATAAACTTACCAAATTATTCTTATCTTATTCGACTAATTTAATCATTTTAATAAAATTTATATAATTTCATATAATATCTTTTCTTAACAAACTTTGATAACATTAATTTGCATTTAATTAGTACGATTTATAAATTCAATTTAAAACATATTTTTTATCAATTTAAAATTTGAATATCTTAATTATAAAAAAAACGAAATAACTTCTTTCATGGATGTGATAATATCTCATTTATTTTTCTAAAACAGAATAAAATCGAGTGGTTTCGTAATTAAAAATTATTCAAAAACCCACAAACCAAAAACTCTGCTAAACTGAATGCTTTATTTCTCGAAGAGCAAAGACCAGCGCTTGCTTGTGGTGGCTGAATTCTCATTCGGACAAGTTGCTGCCATTAATTGTCACCTCGCAGGTGGCCCACCTTCCACCGTGGGAATTATGCGATTGTCCGGTCCATCGGCGGTGGACGTTACTTCACGTGTGTCTAGACCGATGAGGAAAGTGAAGAAGAGTGAAAGGAAGAGTGGAGGACTGTGTCCGTGGCAGCCTAATGAGATATTATAAATTCATTGCCTTTATACGTAGAAATTAATGTGATTTGAGTTCAATTATGCCATTTTTTATTTGATATGGGCCTTCCCAGCAAAGACTTAACAATCATACAATTTAAACTTATTCTTTATATTTCTAATTAATATTCTAGCAAAATTATATTTCTTTAGTATTCCCATTTTCTTATGTTGGAAACGATCAAAAAGCAGCAAAGCGGAGAAACTTCCTAACAATCCTTCAAGTCAATCGTCAACGAGTCTTCGTCATTGTTTTCCAAACCTCTCCTCTGCGTGTTGTGCAGGGCATAGACTCACAAACTCCTTTTGGCCTATAAAAGTATTCCACAAGATCCTGAGAGGCAGCAACTGCAACAAAACAAAAGAAAGATGACCTCTTCAAGGTTTCTCTTCTTTCTATGCTGTCTCCTTTCCTTACAAGTTCTCCCTCTGATCACTCTAGCCCAGCCTCAAATGTCGTACCATGACTGCACTGTTGAAAACACCACCAATGGTTCCTACCATGAAAACCTGAATCGCCTCCTCACTTCCATCTACACTAACACCCAAATAGATTATGGATTCTACAATTTCTCTTACGGAAATGATCCTGACAAAGTTTATGCAAACGGTCTTTGTAGGCCCGACATTACGCCTGAATCCTGCCGTGACTGTCTAAAAAGTGCTAGTGAATCGCTCACTACACTTTGTCCAAACTCTAAGGAAGCTATTGGAGGGCTTGATAATTGCATATTACGCTACACAAATCGCTCCATATTTGGTGTGATGGAAGAAGGACCTTACTTTTTTGTGTACAGCATGAACAATGTCTCAGATGTAAATGGGTTCAATATTTCTCGAAAGACATTGTTAGATAAGCTGAGAGATGAAGCTGCAGCTGGCGATTCTCGCTACAAGTATGCAGTTGGGGACATTGCTGCACCTAACTCTCAGAAAATCTACGCACTTGCACAGTGTACTCCTGACTTGTCTACACAGGATTGTAGCAAATGCTTAACTCAGGCCATTGAATTGCTTCCAAAGTGTTGCGATGAGAGGCAAGGAGGGAGAATCATTACACCCAGCTGTAATTTTCGGTATGAGATTGACCTTTTCTACGACCATGCTGCAACTAAGAAACCTGAGCTGTCGCCAACTTCGCCAGCATCAATACCGTCTCCACCACCAAGCAATGCTGCAAGAATTGGTATGTATCCTAAGTTACAAGTAACTAGAAAGTGTCATTTTAGTCTGAAATTAAAGATTCAACGAAAAGTCTAATTATAATTACACATGGTTTTTGCAGGAAAGGCAAGCAATGTAGCTGCAACTCTCATCATGGGATCTATGCCCATGCTGTTTTTGTGATGCTCTCTGTAGCTTGGCATCTCCATTAGGATTAGGATTATATGCTTTTGAACAAGACCCTGCAAGCTAAGAGGAGGGGACGGCTGAACCTATGTGATTGTGTGATTCCATTTTTAAATATATTCTCCATTACCAGAAAGTGAGGAAATGTAATTGTGCTCTTTACCATTTACTTAGAAAATTACATAATTAAGAAGATTGAATTTTTTTGCTTTATGTAATTGAAATACTTTCTTAAAATGATTAAAAATAAAATTTAATTTACCAGGTATAAATTGGTTGGTATAAATGTTGCGGATTTACTCTTTTTTTTTTTTTTCTTGACAATAAAGCTAAAATTATTATATTAACCATGATTTTAGCTAATAAATCAAAATAATTTTGAAAAATCATCGAAAAAATTATAATATGTTATTTGAAGTTTTTTCATTAATAAAATAATCATTTAAATTAAATTTCACATATTTTAATTTTTTTAATAACAAATACTAAAATAACAAAAAAAAACATATTTTTATTTTTAATTTTAAAATCTTTCTTATCTCTTGAAATTTATATAAGTGATTTTCAATGTTATTATCAATAAGATAATTCGCAAAAAATTTCATTAAATATTTATACTGAATATTCCATGCTCAATAATATTCAGTATTATTTAATAAATTCTAAGTGCTAAAAAAGTTTTAAATATTTAAAAATAATATTTTTTTATTTAATATATGTTAATAAAAAATAAAATATATGAAATTTAATTTAAAATTAATTTTTAAAATTTTTTAATTATTAAGAAGAGAAAATAATATAATTGATAAAAGATAGTTGAATTTAATAAATATAGTTAAAATAAAAGTATTTATTTTAAAGTAATATTTTAATAATCAAATAAAATTTAAAAAAATATATAGTAATTTGCTTTTAATTTAATATATTAACTAAAATCGTAACGTATTTTAAATTATGTATATATTTTTTATATTTAAAAAACTTTATTTTTAGTAATAATATTTTTTTTAAAAAAAAAAGATAGAACCCTTATTTTATTAATCTAGGCCATGAAAACTTTTAGTAATAATATTTTAAATAAAATAAAATATTATATATTTTAAATTGTGAATTTTTATTTTTTTATATTTTAAATTTTAATTAATATCTATAATATTATTTAAAAGTAGAAATAAAGAGTGAATAATGAGATTAATAAAAAATGATATTGTTGTAATAAAAATATTTATTTAAAGATTATTTTATTATTTAAATAGAATTTTAAAAACTATATTGTAATTTATTTATCATTAGTTTATATAAATTTAATTTAGTCCTTTTAATTATAATTATAATAAATTTAAAAAATTTTACTTTTATTATTCAAAATTTTAAAGTATTAGATATAGATGTGAATTATAATAGATGTTTGAATATTTTTCAATAAAATTAAAATAATTAAATAAAATAAAAAATAATTTAATTAAATTAAGGAGTAATTTAATATAATTTAATCGTTTAATTACTTAATTTATTGATCACCACATAAAAACTTTAAACGAAAAATTAAAGTGAATGGATGGACTAATAAAACTTATATATCATAATGTATAGTTCCTAATTTACTGCATAGAATAAATATTGGGATTTGAATTAGGTATTATTGAGGATAAGACTAAACTGTAACTGTATTAGTTGTCTTATTCTCAATCCATTGCGATTTCTCAATGACAAAGAGAAAACTCCAAATCCGGCCTATGCAACTTGGTTTCGACAAGACCATATGCTTGTTAGTGCCCTTTTAAGTAGTTGTTCAGAAGCTATTCAACCATTAATCTCGTCTGTTGGTTCAGCGAAAGAAGCATGGGATCCATTATGGTCTTTATCTTAATCGGCAATCCAAGCATGTTTTGTCTGCTTTCTCTGATTCTGATTGGGGAGGAGTTTTGGATAAGGGACGATCCACAACAGCTTATGTATTGTATCTTGGTTCGAACATTATTTCTTGGAAGTCTGCTCGACAGAAAACAGTGTCACGATCGTCGACAGAAGCAGAATATAAAGCTTTGGCAAACGCGGCAGCTGAAGTAATTTGGGTGCAAAATTTGTTATCTGATCTTGGTATGCCTATTTCTTCTGTGCCAACACTATATTGTGATAATATAGGTGCTACATATTTCTGTTCGAATCCACTCTATCATACAAAAATGAAGCACTTGGCTTTAGATTATCATTTTGTACGAGAGCGACAAGCCGCTGGTCAGCTACGTGTGTTACACATCAGTCACAAAGATCAGATTGCATACATGTTGACTAAGCCTCTTGGCAGACCTGCATTTGTTAAGTTTCGATCCAAGATTGGAGTCTCAAATGGATCCTTCATCTTGCGGGGGCGTATTGAGGATAAGACTAAACTGTAACTGTATTAGTTGTCTTATCTATATTTTACCATTTGTATTCTGCTAATACCTATCTTTAGTCATTCTATTGTAGGACTCTTAGTTATATAACTCTTGTAAACTGATCGTTCATTAATCAACAAATCTATTCTTCATAGGTATAAAGGAATCGAGTTGAGTCAACTGCGTAGATAAATTAAATCAGCTCGAAAAGTAATAACATTTAAAAAAGAAAAAAAAAATTCGGCAGGGTGATTAATTTCATGTAATGGAAAGATGTTACAATTGAGTCAAGTGATAGAGATGGTCAGTCTGAAAACGAGAAAATGTGCAAAGAAAAAGAAAAAGAAAAAGGTTTGGGTGCATGCATTGTATTGAAGATT
The DNA here is from genome assembly GCF_001659605.2 of Manihot esculenta. Lineage (NCBI taxonomy): Eukaryota > Viridiplantae > Streptophyta > Magnoliopsida > Malpighiales > Euphorbiaceae > Manihot > Manihot esculenta. Next base: position 12,191,207 of record NC_035162.2, on the reverse strand, counting down.
AATTAATTTTATGATTTTAAAATTTTAATTTTAATCCCACTAATAAAATTTAAATGTTGGAATTATGGGACAGGCGCATCAACAATAAGCAAACGGAGATGAGATCTCTCATAGTCCCGCCATGTGATTGTACAATGAACACTCCCAAGGATTTGAAACTCATTTAAATTTTCATTTATTTTATATCCTTAATTTTCTCTTTCTAAATTTGGACAAGGAAGGAGATGAGACAAATTAAGAACATGGGCTCCTTTCAAATGGTTTACATCCTTTGTCCCATTTTCCTGCATTTCATTGCTCTTTCTACTTCTCAACCGGAACTTCTCTATCACCATTGTTTGGACAACCTGGGCAATTACACTGCAAACAGCACTTACCAGGCTAACCTCAATCACCTGCTCAACTCTATCTACAGCAACACCCAAATTGATTATGGATTCTACAATTTCTCCTATGGAGAAAACACTAACAAGGTTTATGCAATTGCACTTTGCAGAGGAGATACAAGGCCAGATGCCTGCCGTGATTGTATTAACTATTCAAGCTCCGCTATAACTACGCTTTGTCCCAATCAAAAGGGAGCTATTGTAGGTTTTGAAAAATGCATGTTGCGCTACTCTGGCCGATCCATCTTTGGCCTCGTGGAAGTTGAGCCTTCCTCTTCAGTTTATAACTTGAATAATGTTTCAGACGTTGATGGGTTTAATAAGTCTCTGTTCTCCTTATTGGATAAACTGCGAGACCAAGCAGCAGCAGGCGATTCTCGGCTCAAATATGCTACTGGAGAAATAAGTGCTCCAGATTCTCAGACTATATATGCATTGACACAGTGCACTCCTGATTTGTCCCAATCAGACTGCAGTTATTGCCTTTATAATGCTTCTGCAGTTATTCCACAGTGTTGCAGAGCCAGGCGAGGCGGAACAATTGGAGCATTTTTTCAAATCATGCAAAAATGGAGAATTATTTTCTAAAACATGCAGGATCTGAAAATATTTTCGGATCCTGTGTGTCAACGCAGCGTGTTCGCCAGTCATACTGGCGAACACGCTTGTTCGCCATCATGGGTATCGAAGAAGGGAGAGTTCGACACCATGGGTGGCAAACTCTGCCTTGGCTAGTTTGTTCGCCACTCATAGTGGCGAACAAGCTCGTCCAGGCCACGGGAGCACGCCAACCTGGCGGAAAGAGGCATGTTCGCCACTTTGGGTGGCGAACATGCATGCTCAAATATCACTTTTGATCAAAAGAAAAGTGTTCGCCACTTACAGTGGCGAACACTTTTCTTTTTATACTACCACATGCATGCAACTGCATGCATGTGATACCACATGCATGCATGCAAATTCTTGTAGAGGTGAGGGGAGATCTACAAGCAAGAAAGGATTGATATAATATAAAAAATATCAAATAATCTTTTTTTTTATTTTTTAATATTTGATTTATAAAATAAAAAATTAAAAATAATTTAAATAAAAGAATAATATAATAAAATATTTTAATATATTAAAAATGAAATTTACTAAATAATAGATTAGATAATTTAAATTTAAATATTATAACAATAATATTATTAAAAATTAATTTTATAATAAAATTAAAAATAAGTTATTAATTGATTGATGATTAAAAAATATATAATTTTAAGTATAAAAAATAAATTTAATATTAATATATTTTAATTAATATCAATAAATATATTTTAATTTAGTATAAAATATAATAAAATTTTATACTAAATTAAAATATATTTATTGATATTAAATAAAATATATTAATATTAAATTTATTTTTATACTTAAAATTATATATTTTTTAATCATCAATCAATTAATAACTTATTTCTAATTTTATTATAAAATTAATTTTTAATAATATTATTGTTATAATATTTAAATTTAAATTATCTAATCTATTATTTAGTAAATTTCATTTTTAATATATTAAAATATTTTATTATATTATTCTTTTATTTAAATTATTTTTAATCTTTTATTTTATAAATCAAATATTAAAAAAATAAAAAAAAAGATTATTTGATATTTTTTATATTATATCAATCATTTCTTGCTTGTAGATCTCCCCTCACCTCTACAAGAATTTGCATGCATGTGGTATGAAAGTGTTCGCCACTGTAAGTGGCGAACACTTTTCTTTTGATCAAAAGTGATATTTGAGCATGCATGAGTGGCGAACATGCCTCTTTCCGCCATGCTGGCGTGGTCCCGTGGCCCGGACGAGCTTGTTCGCCATTCATAGTGGCGAACAAGCTCGACAAGGCACACTTCGCCACCATGGGTGGCGAACTTTTCCTTCTTCGACACTCATTGTGGCGAACAAGCGTGTTCGCCAGTATGACTGGCGAACACGCTGCGTTGACACACAGGATCCGAAAATATTTTCGAATCCTGCATGTTTTAGAAAATAATTATCTATTTTTGCATGATTTGAAAAAATGCTCGAACAATTGTTCTCCCGAGCTGTAACCTTAGATACGAGATTAACCAATTCTATGATGATCCTGTTGGTGAAGTTCCATCTTCAAAAGGTACCCTTGATAACTTTTTCCTCTTGAATATTAGCCCATCTCAGTTTCTTACAATTTCTGCCCGATACAACTGAGAAACCTCTGGACCTTGCAGGAAAACAGAGGGTGGTCATCATTATAATTGTTTCTGCTGTTATTTCTGTGATTCTTATTGTCTGCATTAGCGTTATTGTGAAACGGAAGAAACCAAGAGAGGATGCTGAAGGTGAGTCATAAATTCGTGTCTTAATATTAAGGATAAAGCCTAGCTCTAACTACTTATCTCTAACCTATCTAGCTTAGCTGTAATTTGTATAGCTGTAATTTGTATTCCATATTTTACGCATTCTTAGCTATAACCTATCTATATAAGTGTTGTACTCTATGCTAATTAGATCAATACTAATTTTCCTATATGGTATCAAAGCCATTAACAATACTCTAACGAGGTTTTTCTAGATCCAGTTGTTTCTCTTTTCCTATGGCTTCTTCATCTCTTTCTTCTGTTATTCAACTCAATGCTCCTACACACTTCCCTATCAAACTCACTCAGGAAAACTTTCCTGTTTGGCGAAAACAAGTTCAATCAACATTGATTGGGCTCGATTTGCTTGGTTTTATTGATGGATCTAAAACATCGCCATCTGAATTTCTTACTGATAAAGACAAAACTATAAACCCAGAATATTCTCTCTGGTTTCGACAAGATCACATCCTTGTTAGTGCTCTTCTTGGTAGCTGTTCTGAGGTTATTCGGCCTCTAATTTCCTCAGCGAACACAGCAAAAGAGGCATGGGATCGGCTTCACCAGAGCTTTGCTAATGTCTCACGATCTCGTATTCTTTCACTCAAGACAAAGCTTGCTCAAAATCCCAAGGGTTCGAAATCTATTGCAGTATTTATGAATGAGATGCGTGCCATTGCTGATGAATTGGCTCTCACTCAGAATCCTGTTAGTGATGAAGACTTGATTGTTCATATTATTACACAGCTTGGTGATGATTATAGCTCCATTGTTGCGGCCTTAAAGGTTAGAGAATTGGCGATCTCCTTTTCTGATTTGTTTGAAAAGCTTACTGATCATGAACGATCTTTAAAAGACAAAGATCCACCTGTTTCATCTCCTTCTATTGCTACTGTTAATTATACTGCTAGGACTGGAAATCGTTCACTGCAACAGAATGGTGGAGGTCGTTCCAATCAGTCCTCACGCAGAAATCGTGGAGGTCGTTCTTATCAATTTCAGAACAATACACGAGGTTCTTATCAATCTCCTACTGTTTGTCAGTTTTGTGAGAATGTTGGGCATGTTGCTGCTGAATGCCGTAAGCTAGCACGTTTTCTTCGGGAAAACAATATTGTGGTGCGAACAGATTCCACAAATTCCTCCATAGCTTCCAATGCTGTTCCGTCGGTGAATGCTACGACTGCTATGTCTACCACATCACCTCAACAATGGTTGTTTGATAGTGGAGCTTCTCACCATATTGTTTCTAATCCGTCTTCCTTGCAGGGTTATACGGATTATGGTGGGCCAGATGAAATTCAACTTGGTGATGGTAAACTCTTGCCTGTTACTCATACTGGTTACACTGCTCTGTCAGCTAAAAATCACTATTTGTCTCTTTCAAATGTGCTTTGTGTGCCGAATTTGCGCAAGAATTTAATTTCAATTGCTAAACTTTGCCGGACTAATCATGTTTCTGTGGAATTCTTTCCACTGTATTTTCTTGTGAAGGATCTGTGCACGGGGGCGGTTCTTCTACGGGGCGAGAACATTGATGACATTTACAGTGCAAATTTTTCTCAAAGTCGTTCTAAGTTACAATTGAATACTGCTAGTGTGTCTTCTCTTTCGGCTTTGCATCACAGGCTTGGCCATCCCTCCAACAAGTTTTTTCGCTTAGCTCTTCACAATATGGGTCATGAGTCATTGTCTAAGTCTGTGTCAAATTTTCATTGTGTTTCTTGTTTAATGAATAAAAGTCATAAGTTGCCATTTGCTGTTAATTCTCTTACTAGTTCTAAGCCTTTACAACTAGTATATTCTGATGTATGGGGACCAACGAAATCATCCATTGATGGCTATATTTATTATATTACATTCATTGATCATTATACCAAATACACATGGCTATATCCAATGAAGAAAAAGTCTGATGCTCATGATCTTTTTATTCATTTTCAGAAACTTGTTGAGAATTATTTCCAAACAAAAATACTCTCTGTTTTTACAGACAATGGAGGGGAATATCAAAAATTAAAGCCTCATTTTCTTTCCTGTGGAATATCTCATTATACTTCTCCACCACACACCCCGGAACATAATGGAACAGCAGAAAGAAGACATTGTTTCATTGTTCAAACAGGTCTTTCATTATTACATTTTTCTTCTCTGCCAATTGAATTTTGGTCCTATGCTTTTCTTACAGCTGTCTATTTGATAAATCGTTTGCCTTCTTCTGCTATTTCATTTACTACACCGTATTTTAAATTGTTTGGCCGATCTCCAAATTTCACTCGTCTAAAATCTTTTGGGTGTCTCTGTTTCCCTTGGTTGTGTCCTTATGTTTCTTCTAAAATGCAGTCTCGATCTCAGCCATGCATTTTTCTTGGATATTCTACTACTCAATCTGCTTATCGGTGTTACGATCCCATCACTAAGAAGCTATATCTTTCCCGTCATGTTCGATTCGTTGAGCATGTTTTTCCGTCCAAAGATTGCACTAATGTTACTCAATTTTCTACATTATTTTCTGCTGCCCCCTGCACAGGTACTTCTGCTGGGTTTCAAGAGGTTTCTTCTTTTATTTCGCCACAGCCAGTGGGTTCTATTCTCCAAGAATCAGTAGACTTATCTGATACTGTTGTGGCAGCCTCGGTAGTACCTCTCAATTCTGGACAGCGACATACTTCGGTGGCTTCGCCTGAGGATGGTTCAGTAATTACTTTACAAAGCATTTTGCCAGTCACTGATTTATTATCTTCTTCAGCAATCCAACCTGTTCCTGGTTCTGATTCTAGCAGTTCTGTTGTGCCCACTGGTGTCTCTGATCAGCGTCTTCAGCATCAGCGGAAATTAAATTCTCGGTATTATAATGATGCTTTTATTAATATGACCACTAAATATCCTTTGCAAGAGTCTTTGGAGCCTCGAAGTGTTAAGCAAGCTCTACAGATTGGTCATTGGCGTCAAGCTATGGATTCTGAATTCCATGCCTTATTGAACAATAACACTTGGGAGTTAGTACCAAAGGCTCAACATACACCCATTGGTTGTAAGTGGGTATTTCGTATAAAGAGAAAACCAGACGGTACTATCGACAGATACAAGGCCCGCTTAGTTGCTAAAGGTTTTCTTCAACAGGCTGGTCGTGATTATTTTGAGACTTTTAGTCCAGTGACCAAACCAGTCACAATTCGTGTGGTTCTAAGTCTTGCTGTATCAAGAGGATGGCCTTTACGGCAACTTGATGTTAATAATGCCTTCCTTCAAGGCACTCTTCATGAAGAAGTATACATGCAACAGCCTCCAGGTTATATTGATTCTAATTTTCCAAATTATATTTGTCGATTACGTAAGTCGATCTATGGTCTTAAACAGGCTCCTCGAGCCTGGTATATTGAACTTACCACATTCCTGCTTTCTCAAGGCTTTCGAAAATCGCATGCAGATGCTTCTCTTTTTATTTATCACTCCAAAGATGTTCTTGCTTATTTTCTTATATATGTTGATGACATTGTGTTAACTGGCAATACCACGAGGTTTTTGGATGAATGTGTGTCCAAGTTGGCTGCTCGGTTTTCTATTAAAGACTTGGGCTCTTTACATCATTTTTTAGGTGTTGAGGTTATTCCGACCTCTACAGGGCTGTTTCTTTCTCAACATCGGCATATTCATGATTTACTCATTAAGTTTGCTATGGCTGGTGCTAAGGAGGCTAGTACACCTTTATCTAGTGAGAAACTTGAACTATGTGATGGATCACCATCGGCAGACTCTACAGTTTATCGGCAACTAGTTGGTGCCTTGCAATATTTAGCCATCACTCGTCCTGATGTTTCCTTTGCAGTTAATAGACTTTCGCAGTTCATGCATGCCCCAACACAGAGGCATTTCCAAGCATTGAAGCGTGTCCTGCGATATTTGAAAGGTACAATTTATTATGGATTATATCTTCGTTCGGACTCTTCACATACATTAACTGCGTTTTCCGATTCTGACTGGGGTGGTACTCTTGAGCAAGGTCGGTCCACTACTGCATATGTCTTGTATCTTGGGTCTAATGTTATCTCATGGAAATCTACCAAACAGAAGACTGTTTCTCGATCTTCAACTGAGGCCGAATACAAGGCCTTGGCCAATGCTACCGCCGAAATGATTTGGGTTCAGAATTTGTTACAAGATTTGCATTTGCCTATTAATAAATCTCCAGTTCTTCATTGTGATAATATTGGAGCAACATACTTTTGTGCCAATCCAATATATCACACCAAGATGAAACACCTTGCATTGGACTACCACTTTGTCAGGGAACGTATACAAGCTGGACAGCTTCGAGTACAACACATTAGCTCAAAGGACCAGTATGCTGATATGTTAACAAAGTCTCTTGGACGATTACAGTTTCAGTATTTTCGATCCAAGATTAGCGTTTCCGATGGAACCTTCATCTTGCGGGGGCGTATTAAGGATAAAGCCTAGCTCTAACTACTTATCTCTAACCTATCTAGCTTAGCTGTAATTTGTATAGCTGTAATTTGTATTCTATATTTTACGCATTCTTAGCTGTAACCTATCTATATAAGTGTTGTACTCTATGCTAATTAGATCAATACTATTTTTCCTATACTTAATTCTTTGTATTTCTTGTTGTTCAATAATTTCGGGCTGTTCCAGTAATTCCCGTTTCTTTTTTCTCTGTTTTTGATTAAAAGAAGATGTGGATGGCAATGGCATCAGAGACGTAGAATCCTTGAGATATGATCTGGAAACCATTAGACTTGCGACGAATAACTTCTCTGAAGCTAATGAGCTTGGAAAAGGTGGTTTTGGTAAAGTATACAAGGTAACAATACTGAGACATATGAAACAAGCATTCTAATCACCTGCTAAAATCTGTTCCAAGGAGTTAATATAGCTTGATTTTATTTTCAGGGAACATTTCCCAATGGACAGGATATAGCAGTGAAGAGATTATCTAAGGACTCTGGACAAGGTGAACTTGAATTCATTAATGAAATCCTGTTATTAGCTAAGCTTCAGCACAAGAATTTAGTTAGGCTTCGAGGTTTCTGCTTTGAACAACAGGAGAGGCTTCTTGTCTATGAATTCGTGCCTAATTCGAGCCTCGACAAACTCTTACATGGTATGTCTGTTGACTGCACTTCCTTCCCTGTATTATATTAAAAGAAAATAAACCTTACAATTGGCTTAACTGCGTTAAATTACTGAATTTGCAGATCCAGTCCAGCGCTTGCAATTGGATTGGGAAAAACGTTACATGATCATAGAAGGAATTGCTCGAGGACTTCTTTATCTCCATGAAGATTCTCGTTTTCGAATCATTCATCGCGATCTCAAAACCAGTAACATTTTATTAGATGAACATATGAATCCAAAAATTTCAGACTTTGGCATGGCAAGGTTGTTTGCTGCAGATCAAACTCAGGACAATACTAAACGAGTCGTTGGAACATTGTAAGTGTTAGAATCATAACTAGGAACATTGGGAAAGATTTGGTCTTTATCATTAAAATCTAATTGGCAAAGGTTGTATACATGCATATACATAAAGCATGGAAAGTTTTCAATCAGATCAGATGTCTTCAGCTTTGGTGTCCTAGTATTGGAAATTGTGAGTGGTCGGACTAGAAGTTTTCGGAATGGGGAGGGCTTCGAGGACCTTATAAATTATGTGAGTGTGTAATACTGTGCTAGGAACTGCCGTTTTATTTGTCTTTCTATTGGTTAATGAACTATGATCCTTGTTAAAATTTTGCAGGCTTGGGAGAATTGGAACCAGGGAAGAGCTTTAAATCTGATAGATACCAGTTTGAGTGGTGGCTCAAGAAACCAGATGATTAGGTGCATCCACATTGGGTTGCTATGTGTTCAAGAAAATTTAGCAGATAGACCAACCATGGCGTCAGTTGTTATTATGCTGAGTAGCAGCTCACTGAGTCTTCCAGTGCCTCGAAAACCTGCATTTTGTGTTCAAAGTGCGGTGTTGGCAGAGGCTGCATCGGAGTACTATGGGCAGGAGCAGGAACAATCTTCTAAGAATGATGCTTCAATCTCTGAGCTGTACCCTCGATAGAATTTGAGGGAGGATGCATTATAAAGTCCTCATGGAATTTTATTTTCTGTTTTCCTTTTGCTTTATTCAATCTAATGGTGTATTATTTTGTTGATTTGGGTAGGATTAGAATATTTGGTATTATTAATGCTTGCTTATTTCTGGAAAATAATTTGTAAAAAAAAAATTAGTTATAAATTCTTATGCAATATTATTAATAAAATTCTCAAAATTAATTAAATGTTTTTTATTTTGAAAAGATTATTTTTTAAAAAATATTTTTATTAACTAATTTTTTTTAAATATTCTTAAAAATATTAAAATAATTAAATATATATATTTTTTAACAATGAAGCATTAGAGAGTTGAACAGGCGTACATTACTAATCAAGCCTACTTTACAAAGAATGGCTAATAATGTCGGAGATCAAGAGTCAGGCTTAGAGTATATTTTGATAAGTTTGGATTCTATTTTTCTCACATATTCTTTTATTTTTTAGTGATGTGTAATCGTCGTCTGACGCTAGTACTTTTTTGTTATATTCACGCTAGCTGTACGTATAGAGTTACTATGTCCTTTTCTTTCGTCAGTCGGTCATTTAATTCCATGCAGCGTCTCTGAGACATAATCTCGGGCGTTATGGAGTCGTTGTTCCACGTACACTGACGGATATGTGGAGCTAAAGCCCTCTCAAATGTATTTCAGCCCAATTTGGCCTATCTGGACCAAGTCCATACTTTCATAAGACATAGAGCTGCACCTTGAGTCCTAATTGAACTCAGGCCCACTAATTCTAATATGGGCTTCACCAAGGCCTGGACTTCTGAAGTCCAGCTATAATCAAGTGTCCATTTACCCGCCTCATTAATTATTACATGATTTATGAAAGGGTAAACTTCGAGACCCAATTATTACCGCGCAGCTCTAGGAGAGTTTTGTCAAAACGTCATTTCTCTGTTTTCTCCCATTAAACTTGTGCTCTTGCTTTTGCACGTTGCTCATTGCTCTGCCTCTTGTGCTGCTTCTGCTATCTTGCTCCTTCTCTCCTCTGTAATTCTTGATTTTCCAATCCGAGGTACATCCTGATCCTCTCATGACTTCTATTAGAATTCTGGAGGTGGTTGGTCTAGTATCTTCTATTACGGTATTACCCCTTCTTCTTTCTCTCACTATTTCTCCTGTTACCTCACTGATACCACCATTTTTAAAATTAGAGCTCTTTTGCCTAACGAGCGAATCATTCTTCCTAACTCTTTGCTGAAAGGCTTGGTGGATGCTCTGCAAAGGCGTAACTTGATCTTTTTCGTGAAACAACACGAGTTCGGTCTTACTTTTCTATTTACCCCCCTTCTTTATCGAGGTCTTCCGTCACTTCAAAGTGACCCCTTGGATGCTATCACTTAATTCTATCCTATTTATGTGTTGTTTTGAGTCAATCTGCTTGTGCTGGGGTTTTGCTCCCTCCCTTGGGTTGTTCTGCACCTTCTTTTATCTAGTTAGGTCTAACCACGCGTTCTACTATTTTGGCTCCCGAGGTGGATTGTCAATATTCATTGAGTATAAGGATTCCATAAAGGGTTAGGCAGAATAGTTTGTTGTTATCGAGCTGAAGGAGGGCTTAAGAATCAACTAGGACATTGACCTCTCCTAGGGGAAGATCCCTCAGGGTTGTAATGACCTCCCCAGGCTAACCCTAGTAGACCAAATTTGCTTTCTCCGACTAACCTCTGTAAGGAAGAAATATGATGTCGAGAAGTGAATGTTCATGTCTAACCTACAGGACTACCGGGAGGCTAGTATTTTTTTGAATTCTTCTTCTTTACATTCTCCTTTTGTTATTTCAAGCTCTAATTGCATTGATACTTCTTTTTCAGTTTCTGACGTGTCAATGAATTCCATCAAGCTTCCCAAGAACTTCATTCTATTTACGGAGAGCATGAAGGAGACTCTGGCTGCTTTTAAGGCCTACAAGTCTGTTGCTGATATGACTAGGGAGATTTTTCAAGTTGTCACTCCCTCACCGTCGGCTCATCGCTCTACTCCTACTCTTGAACCTTCTCTGGTTTTGGTGCCCGTGTCAGGGGGTTCGCGTTCAGCGGTGTAACAGCCCGGAAACCGAACTGCTACCGGCACTAGGATCCAGATCGACTTAAGGTCGCCGGGACCCGTAGTAAGCCTGCTATACTGTCTGTGTACCTGTGAAATCCCATACATGATCATACATTTTCTGTAAAAATTTGAAACTTTTCTCTGTACCAAGGCTGTAACAGCCCGGAAATCGAACTGCTACCGGCACTAGGATCCAGATCGACTTAAGGTCGCCGGGACCCGTAGTAAGCCTGCTATACTGTCTGTGTACCTGTGCAATCCCATACATGATCATACAGTTTCTGTAAAAATTTAAAACTTTCCTCTGTTCCAAGGCTCAACCTGTGCATATGCTAACTCTGTACTGTAAAACCCCTGCCAGAGTTCTCACATCTGCTCTAGGCGGGTCAAACTCTTACTATGTTAAGCCTGGTTTTTCAAACATATACAATAAAATATAAATCATTTTCATAAAAAGATCATGTACACAAAAGGATTACAACTCTTATAATCAAGCACCATTCTATACACTATACATATACACTCTATCTCTTTGCAAATACATGTCCACACTAACTATTACATAACTCTTCTCTTTCTCTGTACCCTGTTGACTTCCCTCTGAACTCTGAACCTGCAAAACTGGGGTTAAGGGAGAGGGATGAGCTCTATAGCCCAGTGAGTATAACATGTAAAATAGGTGAGAAAACATGATCTCATGAAATGCATCACATCACAAGTAATCACCTTCCGGACGGACTGAAACAAAACACCCTTCTCTGTGCCCGGCCCGCAAAGGAGCTCCTCAGGTCTTTATTAATCATGCAGTTGCCCGGCCCTTCGGGCTCCTCAGGACTTGATAAACATGCAATGCCCGGCCCTCAAGGGGCTCCTCAGGTCTTTATTAATGCCCGGCCTTCAAAGAGGCTCCTCAGGTCTTTATTAAGAGCGTGGGCTAATGAATCAACTCTGTGTCCGTCCGCACATACAATCAATTATGCAATGCACATCTTTGTGAGTACTAATGCAAACACCCTATCACATATCATGATGCATGGCACATGCTAAAACATTTAAGTTTCTCATATTAAAACATTAAGTTTAGTTCCACTCACCTCTGGCTGACTCTGTACTAACTCTGCAGGTTCTGAAACTGTGCTCACTGCTGACCTCCCTGATTCCTCTGGTCCGTACCTACACTGGTGGACTCAAATGAGGGACCAAACTAACACAAGAACATCTCTAAGAAACTCCCCAAAACCCCTCTAAAAGATCCTAAAACAATCACATAAAGCATGCAAAAGAAGGCTGGACAGGGCACTTTCGGCGGCTGGTTCGGCGGCCGAAACCCCCCTCCAGAGACGAAACTCAAGCATGTTCGGCGGCACCTTCGGCGGCCGAAAGTCTCGTCCAGAGACGAAACTCATGCACTTTCGGCGGCCGAACCTCTACTTTCGGCGGCTGAAAGTCACTTCTTAAACCGAAAGCCTAGCTTTCGGGGGCAAGCTTTGGCAGCCGAAACTGCCTCCACAAGGGGTTCGGCGGCCGAAACTCTCTTTCGGCGGTCGAACCTGGCTTTGCCCTCTTGGGCAGAACCTCCTCTGTTTCATGAAAAACTCACCCAAAACTTACCCAACATGCATATCAACTACTCCCAACTAGCATATACCATATAGCATGCATAAAGAGGTCCAAAACTCTCCTAAAACCTCAAACAACCATATCAAACAACACTTAAACATGCTTATACTAAAAAATCCACCAAAACCTCTCCTAAACCTAATCATGCATTCTACCCATAAAACTCCCATAAAACCTTTAGAAAACATGCTAGAAGCTTTGGATCTACTCTTACCTCTTGAAAATCTTGAGGATGAGTGATCCTAACGTGGAGGTATGAAGATCTTAGCTCTCTAAGCTCCAAGTTTCCAAACTTGCTATTCTTGCTCAAATCTTCAAAACAGCTTCAAAACTCTTAAAAACTTTGAAGGATTTGGTGAAAAACATGGAAATCATGAAAGTCAACTTGGAGAAGGTTTGGAGTCACCTCTGGCTGAAGATGGAAGCAAAATACCATCCTTCCACCGACTTGGGGCCTTTTATAGGTGGCTGGCCAGACCGCCTTCTGCGGCCAAACGTGCATCCGAACCCGAATGCCATGCAAGTTCGGCGGCCGAAAGTGACCTTCGGCGGCCGAACATTGGCATTTCTCCCTTGTTGCTTTTGTATCAAAACTCAATCCTTTTAACACTTAAAAACATTAAAACAAGCTAAAACACTTTTAGAAAACATATGTACTACCCTTCCAGAAGGTTCCGACACCCGAGATTCTACCGGACTACAGGAATTCCGATGCCGGACTCTAGCCGGGTATTACATTCTCCCCCCTTAAGAACATTCGTCCCCAAATGTTCCCAACACAACTAAAACACATAAACACATAGCAAAGGGGAAAACTAACCTTAAAACAGATATGGGTATTGCTGGAGCATAGACTCCCGTGTCTCCCAGGTGCACTCCTCTAGATTGTGGTGGTTCCACAGGACTTTCACCATCGGAATCTCCTTGTTTCTCAACTTTCTGATCTGAGTGTCAATGATCCGCACTGGCTGCTCTACATAGGTGAGATCTCCTAGGATCTCTACATCAGGCTCACTGAAAACCTTACCCGGATCTGACACAAACTTCTGTAGCATAGAAACATGGAAAACCAGATGGATCCTTTCCATAGAAGCAGGTAAATCTAGCTTATACGACACATTCCCGATCTTCTGCAAGATTTCAAAGGGACCAATGTACCGTGGAGCTAGTTTACCCTTTTTTCCAAAACGAACCACTCCCTTCATTGGAGACACCTTCAACAATACCATATCCCCCTCCTGGAACTCTATCTGTTTCCTACGGATGTCTGCATAGCTCTTCTGTCTGCTTACAGCTATTCTGATCCTCTCTCTGATGATAGGCACTAATCTGCTGGTAATCTCTACCATCTCAGGCCCTGCAAGAGCCTTCTCTCCTACCTCTTCCCAGTAAACAGGTGTTATGCACTTCCTTCCGTACAGAGCTTCATAAGGAGCCATCCCTATGCTAGCATGATGGCTGTTATTGTAGGCAAACTCCACCAAAGGTAGATGCTGCCTCCAAGAACCGCCAAAGTCTAACACACACATTCTCAACATATCTTCTATGGTCTGGATGGTCCTCTCTGACTGACCGTCTGTCTGTGGATGGAAAGCAGTGCTGAAATCCAATCTGGTGCCCATCTCACTCTGCAGACTCCGCCAAAACCTGGAGGTGAACTGAGGTCCTCTGTCTGATACTATCGACACAGGAACTCCATGCAACCTTACTATCTCTTCTACGTACACCTGCGCAAGTTTGTCTATAGAGTAGTTACTCCTGACTGTAATGAAGCGAGCATATTTAGTCAGTCTATCCACAATCACCTAGATGGAGTCTAGCTTGTTGGACGTCGCCGGTAACCCCACTACAAAATCCATAGCTATGTTCTCCCATTTCCACTCTGGAATCGGCAGTGGGTTAAGCATTCCCGCCGGCTTCTGGTGCTCTAGCTTTACCCTTTGACATGTTTCGCAGGCTGACACAAACTGTGCCACTTCTCTCTTCATCGCTGGCCACCAATACACTCTTCTCAGATCTTGATACATCTTGGTGGCTCCAGGGTGAACGCTATACCTTGCATTATGAGCTTCCCTCATAATGTCTTCTTTCAAACTGCTGTCATCTGGTACACATAACCTCTTCCCGTGACGAAGAATCCCCTCACTGTCAAATCTGAACTCTGCACTGTTGCCTGACTGAACAGTCCTGGCAATCTTCACTAACTCAGGGTCCTCGTGCTGTTTCAGAGCCACTTGCTCTAGAAACACGGGTGTAACTCTCATCTGTGCGATCAAAGAACCTGTACTAGATAACTCTAGTTGTAGCCCTTCATCCATGAGTCTGTAGAAGTCCTTCACCACTGGTCTCCTCTCTGCTATAATGTGGGATAAACTGCCAAGTGATTTCTGGCTTAAGGCATCAGCTACAACATTATCCTTACCCGGATGATACTGGATCTTGCAATCATAATCACTGAGCAACTCTACCCACCGTCTCTGCCTCAAGTTCTGCTCTCTCTGGCTCAAGATGTGCTGCAGGCTCTTATGATCTGTGTAGATCTCACACTTTACCCCATAGAGGTAATGCCTCCACATCTTAAGTACAAAGATAACAGCTGCCATTTCCAGATCGTGTGTAGGATAGTTTAGCTCGTGCTTCTTCAGCTGTCTAGAAGCATAAGCTATCACTCTGTCTTTCTGCATCAACACACAACCTAATCCCACTCGGGATGCATCACAGAATACTGTGAAATCTTCATCACTGTTCGGCAGAGCTAACACCGGTGCTGAAGTCAACCGTCTCTTCAACTCTTCAAAACTTTCTTCACATTCCTCTGACCATACAAACTTCTGGTTCTTTCTGGTCAGCCTGGTCATAGGAGCAGCTATCTTTGAGAAGTCCTGAACGAACCTCCGATAATAGCCTGCCAAACCCAGAAAACTCTTGATCTCTGTCACTGTAGTGGGTGTAGGCCAATTGGCTACTGCCTCTACCTTCTTGGGGTCCACTGCTATGCCATCATCTGATACTACATGCCCCAAAAAGGAAATGCTCCTCAGCCAGAACTCACACTTGGAGAACTTGGCATACAAGCCATGCTCTCTCAAAGTCTGTAAGACTATCCTCAGATGCTGGGCATGCTCCTCTGCATCTCTGGAATACACTAGGATATCATCAATAAAGACAATCACAAAGTGATCCAGATATTCTCTGAAAACCCTGTTCATGAGATCCATGAATGCTGCAGGGGCATTAGTCAACCCGAACGGCATTACCAGGAACTCATAATGTCCATATCTGGTCCTGAAAGCGGTCTTGGATACATCTTCTTCCCTGATCTTTAACTGGTGATATCCGGATCTCAGATCTATCTTAGAAAAACAACCTGCTCCTGCCAGCTGGTCGAATAGATCATCAATCCTGGGTAAAGGATACTTATTCTTGGTAGTGACTTTGTTCAACTGTCGGTAGTCGATACAAAGTCTAAGAGATCCATCCTTCTTCTTAACAAACAGTACTGGAGCACCCCAAGGTGAGGTACTCAGGCGGATGAAACCCTTGTCTACCAACTCCTGTAACTGCTCTTTCAACTCTCTCAACTCTGTTGGTGCCATCCTGTAGGGAGAAATAGAGATCGGTCTGGTACCAGGCAACAACTCTATCTTGAACTCTATTTCCCTATCAGGTGGTAGTCCTGGAAGCTCTTCAGGAAACACATCTGGGAACTCTCTGACAACAGGTACTAAGGACGGTTCCTTAACCTGACTGTCTAGCTCCCTCACATGAGCTAGGAACCCCTGACAACCCCTCCTCAACAACCTACAAGCCTGAAGGGCTGATATCAAACCCCTAGGTGTCCCCCTCCTATCCCCTCTGAAGACACACTCTGACCCATCCTGGTCTCTGAAACTGACCACCTTGTCCCTGCAGTTCAAGGTAGCATTAAACGTAGATAACCAATCCATCCCTAGAATGACATCAAAATCTGTCAACTCTAGAACCACCAGGTCAGCTGGAAGGTATCTACTCTCTATGCACACTGGACTAAACTGACAGACTGACTCTGCCAATGATGGGTCACACCTGGGTCCACTAACCCACAGAGGACACTCTAACTCGGAGACTATCAAACCCAATCTCTCTGCGGCTCTAGAAGCAATGGAAGAGTGAGAAGCACCGGGGTCCATCAAAGCATACACCTCTGAACACCCAATGATGAGATTACCTGACACCACTGTGTTCGAAGTGTCTGCCTCCTGTTGAGTCATGGTGAAAATCCGTGCTGGGGCTGACGGACCTGCACCTCGGGAACCCATCCTTGATGAAGAGGCTACCCCTCTTCCTCTACCTCTGCCACTGCTCTGTGGTACAGCTGAAGCTGCTGGCTATGCTACACTGCCTGAGGACATCTACTAGGATGGTGCAACCAAAGTCGCCTGAGGACATTCCCGTGCAATATGTCCTTCCTGCCCACATCTATAGCAGGCTATAGATCCCATCCGACAAACTCCCTCGTGTAGTCTCCCACACTTTCTACACACTGTACTTGTAATACCCGGCTAGACCCCGGTATCGGAATTCCTACGTTCCGGCGGATTTTCCGTTGGAAGTCGGGATTCGAGGATGTCGGAGCTTGCCCTAAGGGTATACGAAAGGGTTTTAAGATGTTTTTCAGTGTTTTTTTTATCATGTTTGCATGTTTTGAGTTAAGCAAAGTGAGTTTTGAAATGAAAAGGCCAAGGGGACAAAAGCCAGGTTCGGCCGCCGAAGGTGAAGTTCGGCCGCCGAAAGTTGCATGGGTTCGCATGCACGTTAGGCCGCCGAAGGAAGAGTCGGTTGGCCACTACAAAAGCCCCTTTGCCCGAGACTCGAGTGTTAACACACTGTTTTTGGGTCAAAGGTGGGTTTAACCTCTCCTTGGTGTGATTTTTCATGTTTTCCTCAAATCTTGCATGTTTTCACATGTTTTGAGCTTTGTATTAGAGATTTGAGCAAAAGGAAGCAAAGTTGAGCACTTGGAGACTTTGATTGAGTTTTCCCCCATCTCCAAGCTTGGATCATCAATCCTCTAGTTCTTCAAGAGGTAAGCATGGATCCTCACCTCCCCTTATGTTTAAAGCAAGTTTTAAGCAGTTTTGAAGAGTTTATGGCATGTTTTGGGGTATAAGCATGAGTTTGAGCATATGTTGCTCATATGCGTTTTGTTGTTGTTTTTGGGGCTTGAACTAGTTTTTAGGCCTCTATATGCATGAGTTATGTTATATGTTAGTTGAGAAGTGTTGGTATGCATATTTTGGGTGTTTGATAGGATTTTGGAGGCTGAGAGCATGAGTTGTGCTCGGATTCTGCCTTTCTGGAGAATCCAGGTTCGGCCGCCGAAGCAAGGTTCGGCCGCCGAACCCCTTGTGGAGGCAGTTTCGGCTGCCAAACCTTGCCCCCGAAAGCTAGGCTTTTGGGTGAGAAAGAGACTTTCGGCCGCCGAAAGAGGGAGTTCGGCCGCGAAAGTGCATGAGTTTCGTCTCTGGATGAGACTTTCGGCCGCCGAAGGTGCCGCCGAACATGCATGAGTTTCGTCTCTGGAGGGAGGTTTCGGCCGCCGAACCAGCCGCCGAAAGTGCCCAGTCCAGCCTTCTTTTGCCCATTTTTCCATGCATGCCTATGATGTTTTAGAGGGGTTTTGGGGAGATATTAAGAGTTATGTTTAAGTAAGTTTGGTCCTCATTTGAGTCCACCTGTGTAGGTACGGACCCGAGAGACCAAGGAGGCCCACAGAGTTAGAGTTACAGAGACTGCTCAGCAGTTGACAGAGGTGAGTGGAACAGAACTTTATTGTAAAAGTTAAGAACTGTTTTAGCATGATTCATGCATCATTAATGCCATGTTTATGTAGGATGCTTTGCATTAGTATGCACCAAGTTGATGCATTGCATTATTACGTGTATATGTGGATTGGACCGAGGCGATCTCAATAGCCCATAAGTCTGTCATTATTGTATGTCCTGTGTGAGCTCCTTTGGGGCCGGGCATTTACCTTGGATGAGTCCTGTGAGAGCCCTTATAGGGTCGGGCACCATGAGTAGTTAGTGAAAGACCTGTGTGAGCTCCTTTGGGGGCCGGGCATTGACAGAGGGAGTTTTGGGATCATGTCCAATCCGAGATGTGAAATGTTTGTGCAGTGATGCATCATATGATAGCATGTTTTAAATGTGATTTTTATAGATTCCGCTCACTGGGCTTTAGTAGCTCATCCCTCTCCCTAACCCCATTTTTCAGGGCCTCAGAGAAGAGAAAGAGAAAGAGATAGCAAGGGTAAAGGCATATGTAATAGTATAGAATAGTGGACATGATAATGATGTACAGTATAGAGTTTATGTAATGTATAGAAATGATGTAATAGCAAGTTATGTATTGAGTTATAGAATTGTGCTTGGCCCTAGTGTATGTTTATCCCTTTGCACATGATCATTTTATGATTGAGATAATGTTGTTATGATGCGCTAGGCTTGGTGCATGGTAGTCTTTCTATCTCTGTAGTTACTGTATGGTACCATAGCAGGTATCACTCTTCGAGTGCATACAGACAGAGCATGCATAGTCCAGGCTTAGTTGATGAGAAAAGTTTCAAGAAAAGAAAAGATAGGCAAAAAAAAAAATAAAAAGAGAAGAGTAAGTAACAGTAAGTAACAGTTTTAAGCTTAAGTATGATCATGTATGGGATTTATCAGGTACCCAGAGTTGACAGTAGGCTTACTACGGGTCCCGGCGGCCTTAAGCCGATCTGGATCCTAGTGCCGGTGATGGTCCGGTAAGCGGGCTGTTACAGTACTGCCTGTGCCAGAGCTGGAGCCACTACCCATTCCCAGACCAGATCTGATTCTGCTCCAGAACTTTCCTCTCTTAGTCTTGAACTTCTCTCCCTTTTTGCTGCCAGAAACCGCTGTACTGGGGGCCTTAGAACCCGAAGACTGTGCCACCTGCTGCTTCACTGTTCCCTGTATGATGGCACTCGCCTCCATCTTTCTGGCTGCATCCACAATCGAGTGGAAACTCTCTTTTTCTGCTGGAAGGATCAAGGAGAAATACCTGGGGTGAAGTCTTGTGGCATATCTCCTTGCCTTCTTCTGGTCAGTATCATACATCTGACCTACAAACGGTAACAATTCCAGGAACTTATCTGTATATTCATCGACGCTCATTTCCTCTGTCTGTCTTAGCTGTTCGAACTCCACAACCTTCCTTTCCCTGGAACTGTCAGGAAAAGCCCACCCAGCAAACTCATTGGCGAACTCTTCCCAGGTCATACTGTCTATTCTGGGGTCCACATAGCTCTTGAACCACTCTCTGGCTTTCTTACACTTTAATGTGAACCCTGCCATCTCAATGGCCTTGCTATCATCCGCTCCCAACTCACTGGTTATCATCCTAACTGCACTGAGATACTCAAAGGGATCATCTCCTGTATTGAATTTAGGAGCATCCAACTTTAAGTACTCTGTCATCTTCACCTTGTTTCCCCCTGAAGAATTGGGTTGCTGTACTTCCACAACAGGGGCTGCTGGTTCAGGTGGTGGTGGTAGAGGTACTGTTTCTCTGATCTCAGGGTGTGCTGGACTTGGATGAAAAGGTGGGGGTGGATACATGTGATATGGTGGGTAAAAAGAAGGATAAGGCATGTAAGGCATATAGGGTGGATATGGGGCAAAGCTGGAGTAATCCGACGTACTTCCCATCGGATACCCGGGGCCCTGTGCACCTCCCTGGGACTCCCCCATACCTTCTTCAGACCCTCCCATACTCATACTTTCATCTCTGCTCTGATCAACCTCCATAGCATCTCTCCCTTCCTCTGATCTTCCCCCTCTGTCTATTCCTCTTCTGCTCTCGTCAGAAGACCTTCTAGGGTCTCGTGACGTTCCTTCCCTGCTTGACCTGTGCGATCTTGCCCTTGGCAAGCAGGAGGACGAGCAGCTGTACCCTCACTTCCTGGTGGGACTCCAGTCAATCTTGCTGATCGACGAGTTCCTCGCATCTTAACTCTTTGGAAAACAGCACATCACAAAGCACATCAGCATCACATAGTCCATGTGAAAACACACGAACCTCAAGCATACATCACATATAGTATAATGCACATGCATGAATCATGGCATTTCACATCATCATATAGACAGGACTGACATCCTATCCTAGTGGGCATGTTTCCCTATGGTGCTTGACTTACTATAACCTCTATGAGCCCGACTCTATCTATATAGGTCCGACCATGTGAACCAACTGCTCTAATACCACTCTGTAACAGCCCGGAAACCAAACTGCTACCGGCACTAGGATCCAGATCGACTTAAGGTCGCCGGGACCCGTAGTAAGCCTGCTATACTGTCTGTGTACCTGTGCAATCCCATACATGATCATACAGTTTCTGTAAAAATTTAAAACTTTCCTCTGTTCCAAGGCTCAACCTGTGCATATGCTAACTCTGTACTGTAAAACCCCTGCCAGAGCTCTCACATCTGCTCTAGGCGGGTCAAACTCTTACTATGTTAAGCCTGGTTTTTCAAACATATACAATAAAACATAAATCATTTTCATAAAAAGATCATGTACACAAAAGGATTACAACTCTTATAATCAAGCACCATTCTATACACTGTACATATACACTCTATCTCTTTGCAAATACATGTCCACACTAGCTATTACATAACTCTTCTCTTTCTCTGTACCCTGTTGACTTCCCTCTGAACTCTGAACCTGCAAAACTGGGGTTAAGGGAGAGGGATGAGCTCTATAGCCCAGTGAGTAGAACATGTAAAACAGGTGAGAAAACATGATCTCATGAAATGCATCACATCACAAGTAATCACCTTCCGGACGGACTGAAACAAAACACCCTTCTCTGTGCCCGGCCCGCAAAGGAGCTCCTCAGGTCTTTATTAATCATGCAGTTGCCCAGCCCTTCGGGCTCCGCAGGACTTGATAAACTTGCAATGCCCGGCCCTCAAGGGGATCCTCAGGTCTTTATTAATGCCCGGCCTTCAAAGAGGCTCCTCAGGTCTTTATTAAGAGCGTGGGCTAATGAATCAACTCTGTGTCCGTCCGCACATACAATCAATTATGCAATGCACATCTTTGTGAGTACTAATGCAAACACCCTATCACATATCATGATGCATGGCACATGCTAAAACATTTAAGTTTCTCATATTAAAACATTAAGTTTAGTTCCACTCACCTCTGGCTGACTCTGTACTAACTCTGCAGGTTCTGAAACTGTGCTCACTGCTGACCTCCCTGATTTCTCTGGTCCGTACCTACACAGGTGGACTCAAATGAGGGACCAAACTAACACAAGAACATCTCTAAGAAACTCCCCAAAACCCCTCTAAAATATCCTAAAAAAATCACATAAAGCATGCAAAAGAAGGCTGGACAGGGCACTTTCGGCGGCTGGTTCGGCGGCCGAAACCCCCCTCCAGAGACGAAACTCAAGCATGTTCGGCGGCACCTTCGGCGGCCGAAAGTCTCGTCCAGAGATGAAACTCATGCACTTTCGGCGGCCGAACCTCTACTTTCGATGGTCGAAAGTCACTTCTTAAACCGAAAGCCTAGCTTTCGGGGGCAAGCTTTGGCAGCCGAAACTGCCTCCACAAGGGGTTCGGCGGCCGAAACTCTCTTTCGGCGGTCGAACCTGGCTTTGCCCTCTTGGACAGAACCTCCTCTGTTTCATGAAAAACTCACCCAAAACTTACCCAACATGCATATCAACTACTCCCAACTAGCATATACCATATAGCATGCATAAAGAGGTCCAAAACTCTCCTAAAACCTCAAACAACCATATCAAACAACACTTAAACATGCTTATACTAAAAAATCCACCAAAACCTCTCCTAAACCTAATCATGCATTCTACCCATAAAACTTCCATAAAACCTTTAGAAAACATGCTAGAAGCTTTGGATCTACTCTTACCTCTTGAAAATCTTGAGGATGAGTGATCCTAACGTGGAGGTATGAAGATCTTAGCTCTCCAAGCTCCAAGCTTCCAAACTTGCTATTCTTGCTCAAATCTTCAAAACAACTTCAAAACTCTTAAAAACTTTGAAGGATTTGGTGAAAAACATGGAAATCATGAAAGTCAACTTGGAGAAGGTTTGGAGTCACCTCTGGCTGAAGATGGAAGCAAAATACCATCCTTCCACCGACTTGGCGCCTTTTATAAGTGGCTGGCCAGACCACCTTCGGCGGCCAAACGTGCATCCGAACCCGAATGCCATGCAAGTTTGGCGGCCGAAAGTGACCTTCGGCGGCCGAACATTGGCATTTCTCCCTTGTTGCTTTTGTATCAAAACTCAATCCTTTTAACACTTAAAAACATTAAAACAAGCTAAAATACTTTTAAAAAACATATGTACTACCCTTCCAGAAGGTTCCGACACCCGAGATTTCACCGGACTACAGGAATTTCGATGCCAGACTCTAGCCGGGTATTACAAAGGCTCAACCTGTGCATACTCTATCTCTAACCTGTAAACCCCTGCTAGAGCTCTCATCCTTGCTCTAGGCGGGTCATATACTGTTAAGCCTGGTTTTCAAATACATAAACAATAAAACATTTACATAAAAAGATCATGTATATAAAGGATTACAACTCTCATAATCAAGCACTATTCTATACACTATACATAACACACTATCTCTTTATAATTACATGTCCACTCTAACTATTACATAGCTCTTCTCTTTCTCTGTACCCTGCTGACACCTCTGGACTCTGAACCTGCAAGACTGGGGTTAAAGGAGAGGGATGAGCTATACTAGCCCAGTGAGCAGAACTATAAAACAGGTGACTAAAACATGATCTCGTGAAATGCATCATAACACAGACAAGCCACATCAAGGGTAAACCTGTCACCAAGTAGTCCCACATCATATCTATGCCAGGGCGTAGTCAAAGGCTCACTGGACTTCCTGTATACATAACATAACTTACACTGCCCCAGGGCCTTATTAGGCACCTGGTCTTGGCGTCCCTTTCTGTGCCAGGGCGTAGTCAAAGGCTCACTGGACTTCCTGCCAGGGACTATTGGATCATCCAGCATTTACCCACATCAACAATATAATATGCAATGCAACATATTCGTGATAGCTATTATAATCAACCTATAACATGATCATGATGCATGGGGCATGCTAAAAGCATTTATTTTCTCATATTAAAAAGATTAAGTTTAGTTCCACTCACCTCTGGCTGACTCTGAACTAACTCTGCAGGTTCTGAAGCAGTGCTCACTGCTGACCTCCCTGATTCCTCTGTGTAATACCCGGCTAGACTCCGGTATCGGAATTCCTACCGTCCGGTGGAATCTCGGATGTCGGAAACCTCTAGAAGGGTAAAACCATGTTTTATGAAATGTTTTTAATGTATTTTATGTTTTAAACAAAAAGGAAATTGAGTTTTTGAATGAAAAAGACCAAAGGAGGCTTTGCCAGGTTCGGCCGCCGAAAGTGAGGTTCGGCCGCCGAACATGGTGGGGTTTTGGGAGCGCTTTAGGCCTCCGAAAGCCTTGTTTGAAAGACTCAAGGTTCGGCCGCCGAACCTCATGTTCGGCCGCCGAACATGCATGAGATGTGGGGGCACGTTAGGCCGCCGAAAGGTGACAGAACCTGCCCTATAAGAGACCCCGTGACCGAAACAGGCGAGGTTTTCTCTCCCATTTCGGCCGACGGTAAGCTTTAGCCCTCCTATGATCATTTTAAGTGTTTTCCCTCAAATCCTTTAGATCTTAACAAGTTACATCTTGTTTTTGAAGAGTTTTAAAGTTTAAGCAAGTTTTGGAGCTTTGAGGTTCAAGAACTCGAATCTCCCCATCTTCGAGCTAGGATCGTTTCTCTCTCGATCTTCAAGAGGTAAGAGCCGATCTCTAGTTCTATATGTGTTTTAAGTAAGTTTTATGCAAGTTTTTGGGGTAGAAATGCATGAGTAGGCTTGATGAGTTTTTATGAAAAATCCATGGTTTAATGTGTGTTTATGTGCAATGTGGCTTGCTTGTGTGTTGTAGTTGGGGTTTAAGCTTGTTGGAGGCCCCTAGGAGTTTGTATGCTTGAGTATGATTGTTGTAGAATAGGTTTATGCATGATTGGTTGTGTAGGGGGTTGTTTTGGGCAAGAGGAACCAAGTTTCTGCCCTTTGGCAGAAACCAGGTTCGGCAGCCGAAGGTACTTTCGGCCGCCGAACCAGCGTGGGAGGCAGCTTTAGGCTGCCGAAGCCTGCCCCCGAAAGTTTGAGTTTCGGCTCTGTCCGAGACTTTCGGCCGCCGAAGGTGCCGCCGAACATGCATGAGTTTCGTCTCTGTCTGGGAGTTTCGGCCGCCGAAGGTGCCGCCGAACCTGCCTGACTTTCGGCTCTGGAGGGACTTCCGGCCGCCGAAGGTGCCGCCGAAAGTGCCCTTCCCAGCCTTTTCTTGCATGTTTTCTAGGGATGTTTTGAGGTGTTTTTAGGAAGTTTTTGGGGGTATGTTTAGAGTTATGTTCTTGTTGTTTGGTGCCTCATTTGAGTCCACCTGTGTAGGTTCGGACCCGAGGACCCGAGACCCCCGGTTGTGAGATAGTCTTTCAGAGTCCGTCGTTAAAGCTTCGGTCACCAGGTGAGTGGGATTATTCCCTAAGTTTTTAAGTAATGAATGAATGAACAAATGAATGAATCTGATAGCATACTCATGCATCATTAATGCCATGTGATGTTCAGGATGTTTGCATTAGAAATTCACGAATATGTTGCATTGCATAATTTGATGTTGATGTGGATGGTTATTGGGTGATCCATAGTCCTCTAATGTTATGTTATGATGATATGTTATGGAAGACCAGTGAGGCCCATTCTACGCCCCTGGCACTATGTAAGAGAAAGACCAGCGAGGCCCATTCTACGCCCCTGGCACTTTGGAATGTTATGATATGTATGTTATGTAAGAGAAAGACCAGCGAGGCCCATTCTACGCCCCTGGCACTTGGAGATGTGAGGACTAATGGTGACAATACCATCCTTTATGTGATTAAATGTGATGTGTTGCATTTCATGAAAGCATGTGAAGTAAAAGTTAAGTTATTCAATGTTAATAATAAAATGAATAATAATATACCTAAAAAGTGTGGAACTAAATCAAATGATAATAATAATAAAATTAAGAATAAAATACCTAAAAAGGGAGGAATTAATATCATGTTTTTACTTTTTACTCACTGGGCTTTTTAGCTCACCCCTCTCCCCTAACCCCAGTCTTGCAGGTACTGTGTAGATAGAGAAGTCAGCAAGAGTAAGAGAAGTCTCTGTAATAGCATAGAAGTGGACATGGTTTATTCATAATGTAAAAGTATGTTATGTAATGTAATGTAAGTTATATAGTGTGCTTGACTAGAGTCTGTTGTAATCCCTTGAATACATGAGATAAATGTTTTATGATGTTTATGTAACCCAAGCCTGATATATGTTATGTACCCCATTGGAGTATTTGTTGAGAACTCCAATGAGGGGTTTATGTTATGGTTATGCTTGCACAGGCTAGGCTGGGTAAAGAAATGTTTAAATGAAAGAAAAGTTTTAATTTTTATGTATGTTTTGGTTCATGTATGGGATTGAACAGGTTCACAGGATGTATGTTTGGCTTGCTACGGGTTCCGGCGGCCTTAAGCCGACCTGAATCCTAGCGCCGGTAGCGGTCCGGTTTCCGGGTCGTTACAAAATGGTATCAGAGCCCTAGGTTCATATGGTCGGACCTAGAGTGTCGGGCTCATAGATGTTATAGAAAGGTCAAGCACAATAGGAAATCATGTCCACTAGGATAGGATGTAGAGTCCTGTCTAGAATGCAAGTATGTATGCCATGAGATATGCTATGATTATGATGTGTATATGATGTGGGTTCATGTGTTTCCACATGAACCATCTGATGCTAATGTTTTGTTATCTGTGCTGTTTTTCAGTAAACAGAATGCGAGGAACTCGTCGATCAGCTAGATTGACTAGAGTACCACCGGAGGATGAGGGCACGAGCGCCCGTCCTCCAGCATTGCCAAGGGCAATGTCAAGCAGGTCCAACAGAGACAGAACAGTGAGGGACCCTAGAAGGTCCTTGGATCTGGGTAGAAGCAGATCAGTAAGGGGTACAGTTCAGGAAAGAATGTCAGTTGATGGAGAAGAAGAGATGGATGTGGAGCAGAGGAGGGACGGTAACCTTGGTGTAAACATGCCAGAAGAGGGCATGGGTGAGTCTCAGGGAGGCACTCAGGCCTCGGGGTTTGTTCTACCACCCCAGTACCCACCTTTTTCACCATACCCCGGGTATTCGATGGGAAGTACATCGGATTACCCCAGTTTTAATCATTACCCTTCTCACATGCCATACCCACCTTTCTACCCACAGTATCCACAGTACCCTATGTACCCACCTCCATCCTTCCATCCAGGCACGGCAAACCCTATCCCAGGGGATGTCGCACCACCACCACCAGCAGAACCCACAGTTCCAGAAACCCAAAGACCTCAACCTACCTCATCTAGAGGGAGCAAGGCCAAGATGACCGACTACATGAAGTTGGGTGCTCCCCAGTTTGATACAGGTGATGATCCGTTTGTGTACCTGGAGAAGGTCAAAACAATTACAGATGAGATAGGTGCTGATGACAGCAGAGCCATTCAGATGGCTGGTTTCACCCTGAAATGCAAAAAGGCCCGTGAATGGTTCAAGGGCTATGTGAAACCGAGGGTGGACAATCTTTCATGGGAGGAGTTCGCGACTGAGTTCGCAGGTTGGTCTTTCCCTGACAGTTCAAGGGAGTTGAAGATGATTGAGTTTGAACAGCTGAAACAGACAGATGAGATGGGTGTCGATGAGTACACCGATAGATTCTTAGAGTTGTTGCCGTTTGCTGGGCAACATCTGGACACAGATTCGAAGAAGTCGAGGAGGTATACCATGAGGCTCAATTCCAGGTATTCCTCTTTGATTCAGTCAGCCGATAGAGAAAGTTTCCATGCCATTATAGACATGGCCAGGAGAATGGAGGCTAGTGCCGTAATAGAGGGAAAAGTTAAACAGTCAGTGGCACAACCTTCTGGTTCTAAGACCCCAGGTGGGGGAAGGATAGATCCTTCATCCTTGAGTTCAGCTAGTAAGAAGTGGAGCAGTACCACTAAGAAACCAAAGAAGAATAAGTTCTGGAGCAAGATCAAATCAGGTCTGGGACTAGGAAGTGGCTCAAGCTCTGGTGCTGATAATGCAGTGTGTGCACGGTGTGGTAAGCTACACAGAGGGGTATGCCGTTTTGGGACAACAGCCTGCTACAGGTGTGGGCAGGAGGGACACATGTCCATGGAGTGTCCTAGAGCAGTTCCTATGGCACGGCCCCAGCAGACTACTTCGGGTAGTGTGGCACAGCCAGCAGCTTCAGCCGCGACACAGGCCAGTGGCAGAGGCCGAGGGAGAGGGTCAGCCTCTTCTTCATCAGCTTACAGAGGGGAAGGTCCGTCAGCTCCAGCACGGATCTTCACTATGACACAGCAGGAGGCAAACGCATCCAACACCGTGGTGTCAGGTAATATCATCATTGGTTGTTCAGATGCTTATGCCTTAATGGACCCGGGTGCATCCCATTCTTTTGTTTCTCCGAGAGCGGTCGAGAGGTTGGGTTTGATGGTCTCTGGGTTAGAGTGTCCCCTATGGGTTAGTGGACCCAAGTGTGACCCGTCAGTGGCGGAGTCAGTCTGCCAGTACAGTCCAGTTTTCATAGAGGGAAGATGCCTATCCGCCGACCTTGTGGTTCTAGACTTGACAGATTTTGACGTCATTCTAGGGATGGATTGGCTATCTACCCATGGTGCTACCTTGGATTGCAGAGACAAGGTAGTTAAGTTCAGATGTCAGGATGGGTCAGAGGTTGTCTTTAGAGGAGACAGGGGGAGTACACCTAGAGGTTTGATATCAGCCCTACAGGCTCGTAGGCTGCTCAGGAGGGGTTGTCAGGGTTATCTAGCTCATGTGAGAGAGCTAGACAGAGATGTCAGAGGGCCCGCCTCAGTGCCTGTGGTTAGAGAGTTCTTAGATGTCTTCCCAGACGAACTGCCAGGTTTACCGCCTCCTAGGGAGATAGAGTTCGAGATAGAATTGATGCCAGGAACCAGACCGATCTCTATCCCTCCCTACAGGATGGCGCCAGCAGAGCTGAAAGAGCTTAAAGAACAGTTGCAGGAGCTGGTAGATAAGGGTTTCATCCGACCGAGTACCTCACCCTGGGGTGCTCCAGTGTTGTTCGTGAAAAAGAAGGATGGATCCCTTAGACTTTGTATCGACTACAGACAGTTGAACAAGGTCACTACCAAGAACAAGTACCCGTTGCCTAGGATCGATGATCTATTCGACCAGCTAGCAGGAGCAGGTTGTTTCTCCAAAATAGATCTGAGATCTGGGTATCATCAGCTGAGGATCAGAGATGAGGACGTGCCGAAGACAGCTTTCAGAACCAGATATGGGCACTATGAGTTCCTAGTGATGCCGTTCGGGTTAACAAACGCCCCTGCAGCATTCATGGATCTCATGAACAGAGTATTTAGCCAATACCTGGATCACTTCGTTATTGTCTTCATAGATGATATCTTAGTGTATTCCAGGAATGCAGAAGAGCATGCCCATCATCTGCGGTTGGTCTTGCAGACTTTGAGGGAACATGGCTTGTATGCCAAGTTCTCTAAATGTGAATTCTGGCTGAGGAGCATTTCGTTCTTGGGGCATGTAGTGTCAGAGAATGGTATTGAGGTGGACCCCAAGAAGACAGAAACTGTGGCTAACTGGCCTAGACCCACTTCAGTGACAGAGATTAGAAGTTTCTTGGGTTTGGCTGGTTACTACAGGAGGTTCGTTCAGGACTTCTCAAAGATAGCAGCTCCTCTGACCAGGTTAACCAGGAAGAATCAGAAATTTCTGTGGACCGACCAGTGCGAAGAGAGTTTTGAAGAACTTAAGAAGAGGTTGACTTCAGCACCAGTTTTAGCTCTGCCATCTGGTGATGAGGACTTTACAGTCTTTTGTGATGCGTCCCGTGTGGGACTGGGTTGTGTACTGATGCAGAATGAGAGGGTGATTGCTTATGCTTCTAGGCAGCTGAAGAAGCATGAGTTGAATTACCCCACACATGACCTTGAGATGGCAGCAGTAATCTTTGCACTCAAGATGTGGAGGCACTACCTCTATGGGGTAAAATGTGAGATCTTTACAGATCATAAGAGCCTGCAGCACATCCTGAGTCAAAGAGATTTGAATTTGAGACAGAGAAGATGGGTAGAACTGCTCAGTGACTACGATTGCAAAATCCAGTATCATCCGGGTAAGGCTAATGTAGTAGCTGATGCCTTAAGCCGGAAATCACTCGGCAGTCTATCCCACATCACGGCAGAACGAAGACCAGTAGTAAAGGAGTTCTACAAGCTCATCGAAGAAGGGCTACAGTTAGAGTTGTCGGGTACAGGTGCCTTGTTGGCTCAGATGAAAGTGACACCCGTGTTCCTTGAGCAAGTTGCTCAGAAACAGCATGAGGACCCCGAGTTAGTGAAGATTGCCAGGACTGTTCAGTCAGGCAATGATAGTGAGTTCAGATTCGACAGTAAAGGGATCCTCCGCTATGGGAGTCGATTATGTGTACCAGACGACATAGGGCTAAAAGGAGACATTATGAGAGAGGCTCATAATGCAAGATACAGCATTCACCCCGGAGCCACCAAGATGTATCAAGATTTGAAAAAGGTTTACTGGTGGCCAGCAATGAAGAAAGAAGTGGCACAGTTCGTGTCAGCCTGCGAAGTGTGTCAGAGGGTGAAGCTGGAACATCAGAAGCCAGCTGGAATGCTTAACCCGCTACCTATTCCAGAATGGAAATGGGAAAATATAGCTATGGACTTCGTAGTAGGGTTACCAGCGGCGTCCAACAGAGTGGACTCCATATGGGTGATTGTGGACAGACTCACCAAATCTGCTCACTTCATTCCTGTCAGGAGTGGCTATTCTGTGGACAAGTTGGCGCAGGTGTATGTGGACGAGATCGTCAGGCTGCATGGGGTTCCCGTTTCGATAGTGTCAGATAGAGGGCCCCAGTTCACCTCCAGGTTTTGGCGGAGTCTGCAGAATGCCATGGGTACTAGGTTGGATTTCAGTACTGCCTTCCACCCCCAGACTGATGGACAGTCAGAAAGGACCATCCAGACTATCGAGGATATGCTCAGAATGTGTGTGCTGGACTTTGGCGGTTCTTGGAGGCAGCATCTACCTTTGGTGGAGTTTGCCTACAATAACAGCCATCATGCTAGCATCGGGATGGCTCCATATGAAGCTTTGTACGGAAGGAAGTGCAGATCACCTGTTTGCTGGGAGGAAGTTGGAGAGAAGGCCTTGGCAGGGCCTGAGCTAGTAGAGATTACCAGCAGGGTGGTACCCATAATCAGAGAAAGAATCAAGACTGCTGCAAGCAGGCAGAAGAGTTATACAGACTACCGCAGAAGGCAGTTAGAGTTTCAGGAGGGGGATCTGGTATTGCTCAAGGTGTCTCCAATGAAGGGAGTGGTTCGCTTCGGGAAGAAAGGTAAACTAGCCCCACGATACATCGGACCCTTTGAAATCTTGCAAAAGATTGGGAATGTGTCGTACAAGCTAGATTTACCTGCTTCAATGGCAAGAATCCATCCGGTCTTCCATGTTTCGATGTTGAGGAAGTTTGTGTCAGATCCGAGCAAGGTTCTTAGTGAGCCTGATGTGGAGGTCCAAGAGGATCTCACCTATGTTGAACAGCCAGTACGGATCATAGACACGCAGATCAGAAAGTTAAGAAACAAGGAAATCCCGATGGTGAAAGTCCTGTGGAACCACCACAACTTGGAAGAGGGCACTTGGGAGACACGGGAGTCTATGCTCCAGCAGTACCCTCAGCTCTTTTAAGGTTAGATCCCTATGTGTTGATGTGCTTAGTATGTATGTTATATGTTTGCCATGTTATGTGTTGTTTGGTGAACATTCGGGGACGAATGTTCTTAAGGGGGGAAGAATGTAATACCCGGCTAGACTCCGGTATCGGAATTCCTACCGTCCGGTGGAATCTCGGATGTCGGAAACCTCTAGAAGGGTAAAACCATGTTTTATGAAATGTTTTTAATGTATTTTATGTTTTAAACAAAAAGGAAATTGAGTTTTTGAATGAAAAAGACCAAAGGAGGCTTTGCCAGGTTCGGCCGCCGAAAGTGAGGTTCGGCCGCCGAACATGGTGGGGTTTTGGGAGCGCTTTAGGCCTCCGAAAGCCTTGTTTGAAAGACTCAAGGTTCGGCCGCCGAACCTCATGTTCGGCCGCCGAACATGCATGAGATGTGGGGGCACGTTAGGCCGCCGAAAGGTGACAGAACCTGCCCTATAAGAGACCCCGTGACCGAAACAGGCGAGGTTTTCTCTCCCATTTCGGCCGACGGTAAGCTTTAGCCCTCCTATGATCATTTTAAGTGTTTTCCCTCAAATCCTTTAGATCTTAACAAGTTACATCTTGTTTTTGAAGAGTTTTAAAGTTTAAGCAAGTTTTGGAGCTTTGAGGTTCAAGAACTCGAATCTCCCCATCTTCGAGCTAGGATCGTTTCTCTCTCGATCTTCAAGAGGTAAGAGCCGATCTCTAGTTCTATATGTGTTTTAAGTAAGTTTTATGCAAGTTTTTGGGGTAGAAATGCATGAGTAGGCTTGATGAGTTTTTATGAAAAATCCATGGTTTAATGTGTGTTTATGTGCAATGTGGCTTGCTTGTGTGTTGTAGTTGGGGTTTAAGCTTGTTGGAGGCCCCTAGGAGTTTGTATGCTTGAGTATGATTGTTGTAGAATAGGTTTATGCATGATTGGTTGTGTAGGGGGTTGTTTTGGGCAAGAGGAACCAAGTTTCTGCCCTTTGGCAGAAACCAGGTTCGGCAGCCGAAGGTACTTTCGGCCGCCGAACCAGCGTGGGAGGCAGCTTTAGGCTGCCGAAGCCTGCCCCCGAAAGTTTGAGTTTCGGCTCTGTCCGAGACTTTCGGCCGCCGAAGGTGCCGCCGAACATGCATGAGTTTCGTCTCTGTCTGGGAGTTTCGGCCGCCGAAGGTGCCGCCGAACCTGCCTGACTTTCGGCTCTGGAGGGACTTCCGGCCGCCGAAGGTGCCGCCGAAAGTGCCCTTCCCAGCCTTTTCTTGCATGTTTTCTAGGGATGTTTTGAGGTGTTTTTAGGAAGTTTTTGGGGGTATGTTTAGAGTTATGTTCTTGTTGTTTGGTGCCTCATTTGAGTCCACCTGTGTAGGTTCGGACCCGAGGACCCGAGACCCCCGGTTGTGAGATAGTCTTTCAGAGTCCGTCGTTAAAGCTTCGGTCACCAGGTGAGTGGGATTATTCCCTAAGTTTTTAAGTAATGAATGAATGAACAAATGAATGAATCTGATAGCATACTCATGCATCATTAATGCCATGTGATGTTCAGGATGTTTGCATTAGAAATTCACGAATATGTTGCATTGCATAATTTGATGTTGATGTGGATGGTTATTGGGTGATCCATAGTCCTCTAATGTTATGTTATGATGATATGTTATGGAAGACCAGTGAGGCCCATTCTACGCCCCTGGCACTATGTAAGAGAAAGACCAGCGAGGCCCATTCTACGCCCCTGGCACTTTGGAATGTTATGATATGTATGTTATGTAAGAGAAAGACCAGCGAGGCCCATTCTACGCCCCTGGCACTTGGAGATGTGAGGACTAATGGTGACAATACCATCCTTTATGTGATTAAATGTGATGTGTTGCATTTCATGAAAGCATGTGAAGTAAAAGTTAAGTTATTCAATGTTAATAATAAAATGAATAATAATATACCTAAAAAGTGTGGAACTAAATCAAATGATAATAATAATAAAATTAAGAATAAAATACCTAAAAAGGGAGGAATTAATATCATGTTTTTACTTTTTACTCACTGGGCTTTTTAGCTCACCCCTCTCCCCTAACCCCAGTCTTGCAGGTACTGTGTAGATAGAGAAGTCAGCAAGAGTAAGAGAAGTCTCTGTAATAGCATAGAAGTGGACATGGTTTATTCATAATGTAAAAGTATGTTATGTAATGTAATGTAAGTTATATAGTGTGCTTGACTAGAGTCTGTTGTAATCCCTTGAATACATGAGATAAATGTTTTATGATGTTTATGTAACCCAAGCCTGATATATGTTATGTACCCCATTGGAGTATTTGTTGAGAACTCCAATGAGGGGTTTATGTTATGGTTATGCTTGCACAGGCTAGGCTGGGTAAAGAAATGTTTAAATGAAAGAAAAGTTTTAATTTTTATGTATGTTTTGGTTCATGTATGGGATTGAACAGGTTCACAGGATGTATGTTTGGCTTGCTACGGGTTCCGGCGGCCTTAAGCCGACCTGAATCCTAGCGCCGGTAGCGGTCCGGTTTCCGGGTCGTTACACTCTGGTCCGTTCCTACACAGGTGGACTCAAATGAGGGACCAAACTAACTCAAGAACAACTCTAAGAAACTCCCCAAAACCCCTCTAAAAGATCCTAAAACTATCACGTAAAACATGCAAAAGAAGGCTGGACAGGGTACCTTCGGCGGCCAAAAGTCCTCTCTAGAGATGAAACTCATACACTTTCGGCGGCCGAACTTCTGCTTTCGGCGGCCGAAAGTCTCTTACTAACCTTCGGGGGCACCTTTGGCAGCCGAAAGTCTCGTCCAGAGACGAAACTTATCCTTCGGCAGCACCTTCGGCGGCCGAACCTTGCCTCCAGAGACGAAAGTCCAAATTTTCGGAAGCAAGCTTTGGCAGCCGAAACTGCCTCCACAAGGGGTTCGGCGGCCGAACCTTCCTTCGGCGGCCGAACCTGGCTTTACCCATAGGGCAGAGACCTGCTCTGCTTCATGCAAAACTCACCCCAAAACTTACCCAACATGCATATCAACTACTCTCAACTAGCACATACCATATATCATGCATAAAGAGGTCTAAAACTATCGTAAGACCTCAAACAAACACATCAAACAACACTTAAACATGCTTGTACACAAGAATCACCAAAAACCTCATCTAAACCTAATCATGCTTACTACCCATAAAACTTCCATAAAACCTTCAAAAATCATCAAAGAAGCTCAGGATCAACCCTTACCTCCTAAAGAACTTGAGGATGAGTGATCCTAACGTGGAGATATGGAGAAATCCACACCCAAAGTCTCCAAGCTTCAAAACTTAGTTCTTTTGCTCAAATCTTCAAAACAACAACAAAACTCATCAAAAGTTTGAAAGATTTGAGGAAAAACAGGAAAATCTCCCAAAGGGACTCAGAGCCTCACCTCAGGTGGCGAAAATGGAGAAAACTTATCCAAATCACCGACCTTTGACCATTTTAAAGGTGGCTGGCCAGACCACCTTCGGCGGCCAAACGTGAAGCCGAATCCATGCAATGTTCGGCGGCCGAACATTGCATGGATTCGGCGGCCGAACCTTTGCATTTCTCCCTTGTTGCTTTTCTTTCAAAAACTCATTTCTTTTAACACTTTAAAACATTAAAACATGTTAAAATACCTTAGAAAACATATGTATTACCCTTCTAAAGGGTTCCGACACCTGAGATTCCACCAGACTATAGGAATTCCGATGCTGGACTCTAGCCGGGTATTACAAGCGGCTTCTAAGACGTCTATCCTTTTTAAAGTATCGGCTTCTTCTAAGGCTGCCCTTGCTCCAAAAGAAGTTCTTAAGGAGCCTATCGAGATTAGCAAGTCAGCTGAGAGTAACTCGGAAGAGGGCATTAGGACTACTCCCTTGGATGTCCCACCCCTTCAAGTTGTGGGTGCTATCACCATCGAAGGCAGGACTGCTAAACGTGCTCGGACTTTAGAACCTGTAGGGCAGCCCCTTCCCCTTCTGTTGATAAGGGGAAAAAGGTGGTAGAGCACTTATTGTTTGCAGCGGAAAATGAGTTATTGAATGCCGCCGAAGTGACTGCTGAGTCTACACTAGCCTCTATAGTCGGGATGCTGAGTGAGAGAATGTTTGGGAGAGTCCCCAATGCTTCTGACCCTCACTTTTTGGCCCTCGTCAGCCATTTGGCTTGTGCTACCAAACAGCAGGCTGCCTTCAGCTTGTGTTCTATAGAGGCCCTCGGGGACAGTCTGAGGGAGATGTTCGTCATGGTACGTTGTTTGTCCTTCTTAATGGCATTTTTAAGTTTGCAGTTTTTCTGACATTATCTTTTTCTTTTTTATGGTAGGCCTTTGATATGTTCATGGAAATCGATGCACGAAATTAATCTCTCTAGAGCTCGATAGACTAGTGCATTGCTGAGGCACGCTGAGATGAAAATCTAATTGCCACAAGTGAGGCTCATGGGCACAACATCGAGTTTTGAGAGCAAATTAAAGACCTCACCAAGAAATTGGGGGAGATGAAGGAAGAGGTCGCCAGGGCTTCCCAAAGGGCTTTTGCGGCAAAATCTCAGCGAGATGAAGCTCTCACACAGCCGTCTACTTTAGAGGAGATCTGTCGTCAACGCGATAAGGCCTGGGCCCAGCGTGATGAGGCCTTGGCTCGTGCTACTATCCTCCAGCAGGAGCCTAACAAGTACATCGAGGACCTGAAGGGCATAACTTTGGTAGTGGAGGAGTCTTGACTTCAGCAACAGCAACTCTGCCAAGAGGTTTCTGCCCTGATGGAGAGGTGTGCCTCCTTGTTGAGGAATGCCCGGGGTGTAAAGGATGGAGTTTAGTAGGCCTGTGAAGCATGGCTACAGGAGTACAAGGACTCTGCAGAGCTAAAGGAGAAAATTTAACAAGCTTGCAAAGTACGGTTGAAGGAGTATAAGGGCTCAGCGTAGCTAAAGGAAAAAATATATAAGGAGATCTTTCGCATGTGCGCTTCAGGCTATAACCAAGGCCTCAAAGTTGCTCGTGATGCCCCCTCCACTTCGTTGGCTGACTTACGAGCCCCCGAACTTGATTCCGATAGCGAGGAGGTCTACTATGGAGAGAACGATAATCCCTTACCCAAGAACCCCCCTTCCTTGCCCCCTAGACTGTAGGAAGGCAATCTCATAAATGACCTAGTTAGTTCTACTCCCCCATCCCTTATTGTTTCTGTAACCCATTCAAATAGTATAGGGAATGAGTGATTAAATTAATAAAATTTTGAACCTTTCTCTTATTTTCCAGTTGTTTTCTTTTATTTTTCTTATCCATTCAAATTTCATTGTATTCTCATATTTAAATTATTTTTTGCATAAATTATCTACGAGTAATGCCAAGCTGCTTGTTTGGTATTTTACTCATAAAAATGTTTAATTAACATATTGCATTTTAAATTCTACTTGTTGAATGTCTTAGTTTTTTATGTCTTCTGTATAGAAGATTTATGATATTGAGAATTCTATGTATTTGTATTTCTGTATAGAATACATTTATATAGTATATACCAGTGGTTGAGTTTGATACAGATTATATGAATAACAAATATTATCTCAACCAACTATAAACCTTATCATAACTCTAAATCTTATCATAACTCTAACCTTATCATGACTCTAAACCTTATCACAACTCTAACCCTTATCACTAACTAAATACAAGATAAGTATACAGCTATAACTCAAGTTACAAATAGATAAAACTGTTATAGTTAGTCTTTATCTTTAATACGCCCCCGCAAGATTGAGGCGCCATCGGAGACTCCAATCTTGGTTCTAAAGTAACAAAACTGAGTTCTTCCCAAAGCCTTTGTAAGCACATCAGCAACTTGATCTTTTGAACTTATGTGAAGAACCCTTAACTGTCCAGCATTAATTTTCTCGCGAACAAAATGGTAATCCAGTGCAAGATGCTTCATCCTAGTATGATAGATTGGATTGGCGCAGAAGTAAGTCGCACCAAGATTATCACAATGAAGGACTGGTGGTTGTGATATTAGTACTCCCAAATCTTGTAATAAACTTTGAACCCAAAATACCTCTGCTGCAGCATTGGCTAAGGCTTTGTACTCAGCCTCTGTAGAAGATCGGGAGACAGTCTTTTGGCGACTAGATTTCCAGGATATAATATTAGAACCAAGATATAGAACATAAGCTGTTGTAGACCGCCCATTATCAAGGACACCACCCCAATCAGAATCAGAGAAGGCAGACAGAGTATGAGTGGAATTTCGATTGAGAAATAAGCCATAATGTATGGTTCCTTTAAGATATCGCAAAACACGTTTTAGTGCTTGAAGATGAGTTTGCGTCGGTGCATGCATAAATTGTGACAGCCGATTCACTGCAAAAGAAACATCAGGACGCGTAATTGCCAAATATTGAAGAGATCCAACAATTTGGCGATATACGGTGGAATCAGTCGAACTAGAACCATCATTTAAGATGAGCTTGTCTCCTGTAGACATAGGAGTATTCACCTCTTTAGCTCCAGCCATATCAAATCGGTCTAACAAATCAGCAATATGTCAATGTTGCGAAAGAAATAATCCTGCAGCTGTAGAAATCACTTCAACCCCCAAAAAATGATTTAATATTCTCAAATCTTTGACAGAGAACTGAGCAGATAGCTTCTGTACACAGGTATGCAGAAAATGATTGTTATTACCTGTAAGTACAATATCGTAAACATATACTAGAAAATATGCAATAATCCCATTGGAGGAAAAAATAAACAAGGACGCATCAGCATTTGATTTGCGAAAACCAAGTTTGAGCAAAAAAGAAGTAAGTTCAAGATACCAAGCTCGTGGAGCCTGTTTCAAACCATAAAGAGACTTCTTCAGTTTGCAAACATAATCAGGAAACTCAGGTTGCACATATCATGGAGGTTGCTGCATGTAGACATCTTCATAAAGTGTGCCATGTAAAAAGGCATTATTTACATCCAATTGCCTTAACTGCCATCCTTTAGAAATTGCAAGAGTAAGAACTACCCGAATTGTAACCGGTTTTGTAACCGGACTAAATGTCTCAAAATAATCACGCCCAGGTTCCTGAAGAAATCCTTTGGCAACCAAACGTGCCTTGTACTTATCAATAGTACCATCCGGTTTATGCTTAATCCGAAACACCCATTTGCAACTAATAAGATGATGTTTGTCTCTCGGAACCAGCTCCCAGGTTTTATTTTTCAAAAGAGCATTGTACTCTGAATCCATCGTCTGCCGCCAAAGTGAACTGGCCAGAGCTTGTTTCACTGTTCTTGGCTCGAGTGTATCCGATAAAGGATATTTAGTTGTAAGATTAACAAAAGAAGAATTAAAATACTTTGAGTTAGGCTTCCTTTGTCGCTGCTGCCGTTGTACAGGAGCTGGAACTGAGTCTTGTGAAACAATCGGTAGTGGCAAATCTAAAGCAGTAGTAGAAGATTCAGTCATCAAAGGGTCAACTTGTTGAGTCTCAGTACTAATTAATGGCATGGTAGATTGATCAGATTCTGCTGATAATGCTGTAATAGATTCGGAACCAGTACTTGAAACCAACAAATCAGAATCACTTGGAATAGAAATTGCCAATGGAACCGAAGCAACTGCAGTTGGTGCAACAGGTGATGGATTTGGTTGTTGTGCCGAACCTGTACAAGAAGCATCTCGAAAATAATCTGTAAATTGATGAGAACTAGTGCAAGTTTCAGATGGAAAAATATGCTCAACAAATTGAACATGACGAGACAAATACAAACGATTAGCCTTTGGATCGTAACATTTGTATGCAGATTGAGTTGGAGAATATCCAAGAAAAATACAAGGCAATGAACGACACTGAAGTTTAGAATTATTATATGGCCTTAGCCATGGAAAACAAAGGCAACCAAAAGATTTCAATCTCTTAAAACTATGAGGCATACCAAACAATCTAGAGAAAGGTGTTTGAAACAAAATAGCGGACGAAGGCAACCGATTAAGCAAATAAACAGCAGCCTGAAAAGCATGAGACAAATAATTAGAAGGTAAAGACGAAAATTGTAACATAGCAAGACCTGTTTCAACTATTGAGCGATGACGACGTTCAGCAGTACCATTATGCTCTGGCGTATGTGGAGGTGTTGTATAATGTGAAATACCACAAGACAAAAAATGATTCTTAAGCTTTTGATACTCCCCACCATTATCAGTGAACACAGAAACAATTCTAGTGTGAAAATAATTTTCAACCAATTTCTGAAAGTGGATAAACAAATCATGAGTATCAGATTTCTGCTTCATGGGATATAGCCAAACATACTTAGAATAGTGATCAATAAATGTAACGTAATATGCATAGCCATCAATAGATTTTTGTGTAGGACCCCAAACATTGGAATAAACAAGTTGCAAAGGCTTATTACTAACAAGAGAATTCTCAGAAAATGGTAATTTATGACTCTTGCTCATAGAGCAGGAAGTACAATGAAAACTAGAAACATATTTAGACATAGACTGAAGACCAATATTTCGAAGTACTAACAAAAGGACTTTATTGTTGGGATGACCAAGCTTGTGATGCCATTCAGAAAGCAAAGACAGACACCGAGTAGTAACATTCAGCTGAGAACGTTGAGAATTAACTCTGGAAAAACTTGCACAGTAGATATCATCAATGTTCTCTCCCCGTAGGAGAGACGCCCCCGTGTACAGATCCTTCACAACAAAATAAGATGGAAAAAATTCCACAGAAACATGATTAGTGCGACACAACTTAGCAATTGAGACCAAATTCTTGCGCAGATTAGGCACGCATAACACATTAGGCAATGATAAATTCTTAGAGTAAGTAGGAATTTGCACAAAACCAGTATGTGATACAGCAAGCGTTTTACCATCACCAAGTTGTACTTCCTCAGGACCTCCATAGTCAAAATAGCTTTGCAAAGAAGCTGGATTCGACACAACATGATGAGAAGCTCCGCTATCAAACAACCATTGTTGTGGAGAAGAAGCAGCCATAGAAGAAGTAACATTAACTGCAGGTATCGGTGCTGAAGAATGCGAGGTATCAGTCTTTAAAGACATATTATTCTCCTTAAGAAAGCGAGCCAATTTGCGACATTCAGCAGTAGTATGCCCAGTATATTCACAAAATTGACATACCACATCAGGTCGATAAGAACCTCGACCTCGACCACCAGAGTAAGAACCACGACCACCACGTCGATTTCCAGAATAATTGGAGTTTTGTGGAGATCGATTATAATTGCCATTCTGATTGTGTGAACGCCCTCCAGAACGTTGAGTGTAATTGACAGTAGCAATCACTTGTGACATAGCTGAAACAGTTGTGGAATCTTTTTCTTGTAGGGATCGTTCATGATCAGTAAGTTTTTCAAAGAGATCAGAAAAGGTTATTGGGGTTTCACGAACTTTTAACGCAGCAACTATGGGACTGTAATCATCTCCCAATCGCGTGATAATATAAATAATTAAGTCATCATCACTCACCGGATTCTGGGTAAGAGCAAGCTCATCTGCAATAGCCCTCATCTCATTGAGAAAAATAGCAATCGGTTTGGTTTCCTTAGAGTTCTGTGCTAATTTAGTTTTTAAGGACAGAATTCTAGAACGAGAAACATTAGCAAAACTCTGGTGAAGTCGATCCCATGCTTCTTTGGCAGTATTGGCTGAAGAAATCAAGGGTTGAATAGTATCGGAACAACTTCCTAAAAGAGCACTGATCAAAATTTGATCTTGTCGAAACCATAAGGCGAAAGCTGGGTTGGCTGTTTTGTCTTTTTCAGAAATAAATTGTGATGGTGCAACCCGTGAACCATCAATAAAATCAAGTAAATCAAGACCAATTAAGGTTGATTGGATCTGTTTTCTCCAAACAGGAAAATTCTCCGGAGTAAGTTTAATTGGAAAATGCGTTGGAGCATTTAATTGAATGACGGTATTGGATGACGAAGCCATTAATTAAAAGAAAATTGGATCAGAAAACTCGTGAGAGCAGATTGCGGCTCTGATACCATATAGAAGATTTATGATATTGAGAATTCTATGTATTTGTATTTCTGTATAGAATACATTTATATAGTATATACCAGTGGTTGAGTTTGA
Organism: Manihot esculenta; assembly: GCF_001659605.2. Classification (NCBI taxonomy): domain Eukaryota; kingdom Viridiplantae; phylum Streptophyta; class Magnoliopsida; order Malpighiales; family Euphorbiaceae; genus Manihot; species Manihot esculenta. Next base: position 12,149,572 of record NC_035162.2, on the reverse strand, counting down.
TACAGATTATATGAATAACAAATATTATCTCAACCAACTATAAACCTTATCATAACTCTAAATCTTATCATAACTCTAACCTTATCATGACTCTAAACCTTATCACAACTCTAACCCTTATCACTAACTAAATACAAGATAAGTATACAGCTATAACTCAAGTTACAAATAGATAAAACTGTTATAGTTAGTCTTTATCTTTAATATTCTGCTCTTCTAAAGCCTTTAACCAGCCAGATTGCAAGCTCTTTTTCCAAATGTCTTAGTTTTTTTTATGTTTTCTGCTCTTCTGAAGCCTTTAACCGGCCAGATTGTAAGCTCTTTCTCGGAGTTAATTTAGTGTTAGAGGTTAAATTTTTTAAGTCAGTTTTTCCTGTTATTGCCCCTTGTTCTAACATTGTTTATTTATAATTTAATATTGGTCAATTTCTAAAGTCAGCATGTTACCTTAATTTTATTCTGATTTGATATTGGGGTGCTAAATTTCATCTTAGCTTTACCAAATTCCATCATAGCTTTACCTAATTCATATTTATATTAAACATTTTAATTTTTAAATAATAAAAAATTAAATTAAATTATAAAAATTTAGAACTATATGCTTAAAATTTTGTTTTACTGATAAAATAATTCTCAAAATACATTATTTTTATTTAAATAATGCACTTTATTAATAATCATATTATTTATTTTATTTAATTTATATATATATATATATATAAATTAAATAAAATTGAAAATATGATAAAAAAATTTTATGGATAAATTTATAATATTTTATTTTATTTAATATTAATGATATGAAGTATAGTTTTTTATATATTAAAAATAATATATGATTTATTCATTTTGATTTAGTCTAATAAATAAAAATATAATATTCATTTAGGATATTCGGATTTAATTCAATAAATAAAAGTATATTAGGAGATTCATGTTTTGAGTCTTCATATCCAATTTATTACTTTAAAAAAATTATACACATAATCATAATATTAAATATATATAAATATTTTAATATATATTATTTATATGTAATATTTTATATAATAAAAATTTATTTATAATAAATATTTATATAATATAATATATTTAATAATACATATAATAAATATAAAATATACTTACTTTCATATAAATTTAAATTAAAAAATTATATTTTTATTAATATAAAATTTTAAAAATTATATTATAATTTATTAAATTAAAAATATTTAATGGATTTTTTTGTATATATCGTCACGTTGTATTCATATGGCGACCACGTGTAAAATTTTTCTTTTTATTTGGCGTACAGAAAGAGAATTTTATAGCAATTTCTCCGAACGACACAAACCACTGACCCAGTCCAACATGGACCACGTAGTCCAACATGGACCACCTCGTTATTTAATTGGACGACCATGAGATTGGATTTGAGACCCATAATCCTAAAGTCCCATTTGCAAATTTTCCTCTGATTTTAATTTTCTTTTCCCCCTGCTCTTTCCCTTTCTTCAAGTTGACACATTGCTCATCATCATCACCACCTGTATACACTGATCAGAAAGGCAGGCAGGATAACACAGAATATGGCTTCTTCTACATCTCTTTTCTTTCTTTGTCCTCTCGCCATTCATTTCTTGGTTCTCACAGCCCAGTCTCAGCCAGAAATGGTATACAAGGACTGTCTTCCAGACAAGGGTAACTACTCCATTAACAGTACCTACCAGGCAAATCTCAAACAGCTCCTCACTTCCATCTACACCAACACTGAAATAAACAACGGCTTCTACAATTTCTCTCACGGACAAGATCCTGACGTTGTTAAATCTATTGCTCTATGTAGACCAGACATTACCCCTCAAGCTTGCCGTGACTGTATAAAAAATGCCAGTGATTCTCTCCTCGTGCTCTGTCCAACCTCGAAGGAGGCCATTGGTGGGCAAGATGATTGTATGGTGCGCTATTCATACCGCGACATTTTCAGACTTAATGAAGGCCGCGGACCTTATTTTTTTGTGCACAGCAAAAATAATGTCCCTGAACCCAACATAAGTGGATTCAACCAGTCGAGGATGACCTTGTTAGACAGTCTCAGGGACAGAGCTGCGGCGGGTGATTCACGTTACAAGTTTGATTATAACCAAACTCTTGACCCCAACTTTCAAACCATATATGCACTTGTGCAGTGTACTCCTGATTTAACTGAATCTGAATGCAGAGATTGTCTGCATTTTGCTTCGGGACTTATTCCAGAGTGTTGTGAATTTAATACTGGAGGAAGAGTTATTACCCCAAGCTGTAATTTCCGATATGAGACAGACCGTTTCTACAGTCTTGAGAATATGCCGTCTGCGCAATCTCCACCTCCACCTCCACCTCCACCAGGTACCCATAAGTTAACCGCTGAAGCATAGTCGAGGACGTGTTAACGTTATAAAAATCTTGAAGATCTGGCTATGTCAACGTTACTCTGTTTCCAATTTTAAGACCAAACGAACGATTTTAAAAATGAAGAAATTAAATTTATGTTTTTCTTTTTTCAGGAAAATCGAGAATTGTAATCATTGTAATTGTCACAGTAGCTGTTTCTACAATAGTTGCAATTTGCGTATTCATATTCTTGAGAGCAAGGAATAAGAAGAAAGAGTTCAAACGCATAGAAGCAATGAATAAGAAGGAAGAGTTCAACGGCATAGGTAAGTCTAAGAAGTTGTTCATATTGCTTCACTTTATTTCAAATAGTTAGCGCTGTTCTTTGCAAATTTTGCTCATTCTGATGCAGTTGATTCTGAAATTGAAGATGCGGAATCCTTGCAATTTGACTTTGGCACTGTGAGAACGGCAACAAATGACTTCTCTGAAGAAAATAAGCTTGGACAGGGTGGATTTGGAGCTGTGTACAAAGTAACATATTCAATCTAGAAATTTAAAATCTGTCTTGTGATCACTGTGCTATATATGAAACTTTTATTTTGATGTGTTTCCAGGGTGAGCTTCCTAATGGACAACACATAGCTGTAAAAAGGTTGTCCAAGGAATCAAAACAGGGACAACTAGAGTTTAAGAATGAGGTCCTATTGGTGGCCAAGCTTCAGCACAAGAATTTGGTTAGACTTCTGGGTTTCTGCCTTGAAAGAAAAGAAAGGCTTCTTATCTATGAGTTTGTGCCCAACTCCAGCCTCGACCACTTCATATTTGGTATGTCTGCTATAAAGCTTGGCCTGTGTTTTTTCCTAAACTAGTCTTCCTTAATTATTTTTATTACCATATTCAGAACATATAATGTGTCAAATGAAATTGTAGATCCTACCAAGAGAACACATTTGGATTGGGAGAGGCGCTACAAAATTATCGTAGGCATTGCTCGAGGTCTTCTTTACCTTCATGAAGATTCTCGACTTCGAATTATACATCGTGATCTCAAAGCTAGTAACGTATTATTAGATGAAGAGATGAATCCAAAAATTTCAGATTTTGGCATGGCAAGATTATTTGAAGTAGATCAAACGCAAGAAGAAACAAGTAGAATTGTGGGGACCTTGTAAGTATAAGAATTAGGCAAAAAAAGGATGCAACTTTTCATTCTAAATCAAAATATCAAGATATCAACTAGTACACATCACTGAAAAATATAACTTTTTTGCTGATGATATTTTGCAGTGGATATATGGCTCCAGAATATATACACCATGGACGCTTCTCTGTCAAGTCAGATGTTTTCAGCTTTGGTGTTTTAGTTTTGGAAATTGCGAGCGGCCAAAAGATCAGCGGCGCTGGTATTGGGGAGGAAGAAGAGAACCTTCTGACATATGTACGTATTATCGATTATGAGTGCTTCTTTTCTTTATTTTCATAATTTAGGACAATTATAAGTTCACTTGCTGGAATTACTGCAGAGTTGGAAAAATTGGAATGAAGGGACAGCTTTAAATTTGATAGATCCCACCATGAGAGTTGCACCGAGAAGTGAGATGATGAGATCCATCCACATTGGATTACTATGTGTTCAAGAACATGAAGCTAATCGACCAACAATGGCTCAAGTTGTTACTCTGCTCGGTAGCTATTCTATTACTCTGCCAGTTCCCTCAAAACCTGCATTTTTTATGCACAGTGCATTGAGGACAGAGGCATCATTGTCAACAAATGAAAGGTCAAATGAAGATGTGCAGCAATCCAGAAATGAAGTTTCGACCTCCGAGCTGTACCCTCGATAGTGTTTGAGGAAGGTTAAATTCATTAAACATGTTCCTGCAGGCTGCAGCAACAGGATCTATTTTTCTCCAGATTTTCATGTGAACCTTTTCTTTTTGATTTCTGTTCTTGCAGTATCTTAACTAGAAATTTGAATGTAATATTTGCTGTATTCAAGTTGAACACAAATGCAATAAATATTGAGTTGATCAAAGTCAGTCCAACATCTCCACCAGCTATGGGCAGTTGACCTTTATTAATACTGCTGCTGCTGCATATAAATTTTTGATGTATTTTGCAGCAGTCTGGAGTTTGTTTCGGAAAGTTTTCTGGTTCTGGTCCATTTAAGCATAGAGGATTATGTGTTAGTCTGTTCAGTCATTTACGACATTATAGTTCTCAAATCATCATGTAACAACAACATTAAGATGATCAAGGGCAAAATGCAATGACTAGAAAATTGCTGGAGCACTAATGAACCTTTATTCATATATATAAAATAATTAATACAGCTCACAGATTATTACAAAAATAATCAGTAACAAGCCAAGGAACAGCCATGGGGAGCATGGGCTTCAATTCTCGCCAATTTCCACCCTTAACAATAGAAATCTACTCCTATTTCACCCAAATTACACTTTGTTAAGTGCTAAAAGGGATCCGTGAGATCCTCCAATTTACAACTGAGGTTCTCTCTTGGTTGATAAAATACAGCTGCTGAGGTTTACAAATGGCACTGAAGATGAAACTATATTTGTTTCTCAGCTGAATGTAACTAAAGCTGAAAGATGAACATATTATGGGTACAGAGAACCATAGTTACTTTTTAAAGGGTATATCGCCAATCAATTAAGCACTTTACGGAGCTCATTAATCAATTGCCCTCGGCTTGATGGGTCCACCTGCATTAATACAATCCATCATCTCATGGTTTGAGGAGTAAACAAGATTGAAGTATGAGTAAATCAAAGTCTATATATAATGGTTTACCTTTCTTAGAAGGGCAGCAAGCCCTTGAGGTAGAGCTTTCAAATCTGACAAGGATTCACCAATGCTTGCTAATTGAAGCAATACCTTCTGGACTCTCAATTCTTGTAAATTCTCTTCATAATTCCTTGGATCATCCTTCCATGCAAAGAAAGCTTCGTCGTCCCCCCATGCATCTTCCCTGCCTCTCGCAATATCTGAATCCAGAAACCACTTTTTGATCAAGTCCATTGCAGGTTTATGTGACAGATTATCACCAGCTGCATCTTTCAGAGTCTTCATTAGTGAATCCTCGGCAATTCTCCTACGCAACCTTTTGTAGAAGTAAACCCGGGATCTGCCCCAATCCACAACTTCTCTGATCACTCCCTTTGCAGCCATCCTCAGGGAAGAATCATGAAGCTCCGCAAATCTGGTGGCTATCTGAGTGTACACTGGCAAGAGTTGCTTTTCACGGGATTTTATCTGCTGTTGTATAGATTCAACCATCCCATAAGTTCCACTATGTTGGGCTTCCTGAAGTTTTGCCTTCAAAGTGATTAGCTGCTGATCAAGCCGACCCATGCATTCAAGCAGCTCTTTTGTCCTGAATTTAATCTCGATCATTCCTTCAGGCTCAAGGACATTTCCTTTAGCTGTTCGATCAGCATACATTTCGATGCGGTCTGAATTGATCTGACTATCCACGACAACCCATGCCCTACCACGAAGCTCACCCATCATGGGGATGTACACAAAAACAGGTTGCTTGTATGTCCTGAGGTTCTCAACTATGGTTGAACCTGCCTGAAGTATCCCTTCAAAAAGATCCCTCTGTCCACCTGAAAAGCCTCTCCAGTTAGCAAGAATGAAAAGTGGAAGCTCTTCTCGGTTGAAATCCAATATTGCTTGAGCTGTTTTGGTGGCAGAATCTGGAAACCATACTTGCCCAGCCTGAGGGACAACCCTCTCATGAGAATCAAGCTGTCCTGGGTCAGCAGGAATCACTTGCATTACAGTTTGTGTCTCAACAGCAATTATTCCAACAGGGATTCCTCCAAGCTTTGCCCTTCCAGTTACAACTGTCCTAGCCCAGCCTTCCAGTGTCTCAACAAAACTATTCCTGTCAAAAATACCCCCAAGCCACTTCCCACTACTGTCTGTGGCACCACAAATAGCAGCACGAGGGTCACATGAGTTTTCTGGGAAGTACTCCACAGGCCTTTCAGTAGGATCTGAAGGGCTTAGAATTGGAAGTGTGCCACCAATATGAGGAGGAATACAGCTTAGCCAATTCAGAATGGCGGATACGCCTTCCAGATCATCTGAGACAGTAAGATGCACTACTCCGTTGGTTGCCATTATTTTAGGTCCACCAAGTTGCATGTGAGAGCTGTACACCTCACGGCCAAGGAGTTTGTTTAGTGCAGAGAAACCAGTCAAAATAATTGGTTGATCAAGCCTCTGTATGCATCGCATCCCAAGCCGAGCTAAATAAGCACCAATTCCCACTGTTCTACCAGTGACATATGTCAACGTGAAGGTTTCCTTGTATGCCCTAGAATATGCACTAGCAATGGCCCCACTTCCTGATAAATTCTCTACTCCCAAGCCATCCTCCTTGCCAACAATGGCTTCTATCACCCATCTGATTTCTCCACTAGGCAGCTTTAACTCATGGGCTATCACAGATGATCCAATGTGAGTGTAATCCTCAGGGCTCAAATATACATATTGAAAACCACGTTCTGGGCATGATTCATCTGACCAACCAACTTTAAAGCAGGATTTTACTTCCTCAGCAACTCCAATTCGGGCACCGTAGTTTGCTGCCAAATAAATTTAAGGCAGCTTTTTAGTGCAAGCAAGATCAGTTACTGCAAAGAAAAATGCATCCTCTCTTGGCCCAAAAGACCCAGCTTTGAAGGTCACATCGTTTGCTACTACTAAAATTGTCCTTCCAGAAGGGAATTCAGGGGTAGATATTTCCATGCAGTGTCTCTGAGACATAATCTCGGGTGTTATGGGGTCGTTGTTCTACGTACACTGGCGGATATGTGGAGCTAAAGCTCTCTCAAATGTATTTCAGTCCAGTCTGGCCTATCTGGATCGAGTCCGGACTTTCATAAGACATAGAGCTGTACCTTGAGTCCTAATTGAACTCAGGCTCACTTATTCTAATATGGGCTCCACCAAGGCCTGGACTTCTGAAGTCCAGCTGTAATCAAGTGCCCATTTACCCGCTCATTAATTATTGCATTATTTATGAAAGGGTAAACTTCGAGACCCAATTATTACCGCACAATTCTAGGAGAGTTTTGTCAAAACGTCATTTTTTTGTCTTCTCCCATTTCAAACTTGTGCTCTTGCTTTTGCTCGTTGCTCATTGCTCTGCCTCTTGCAGTGCTTCTGCTATCTTGCTCCTCCTTTCCTCTATAATTCTTGATTTTCCAATTCGAGGTACATCCTGATCCTCTCATGGCTTCTATTAGAATTCCGGAGGTGGTTGGTCTAGTATTTTCTGTTACCCCTTCTTTCTCTCACTATTTCTCCTATTACCTCGTTGATACCACTATTTTCAAAATTAGAGCTCTTTTGCCTAACGAAAGAATCATTCTTCCTAACTCTTTGCCGAAAGGCTTGGTGGATGCTCTGCAAGGACGTAACTTGATCTTTTTTGTGAAACAACACGAGTTCGGTCTTACTTTTCTATTTACCCCTTTTTTTATCAAGGTCTTCCGTCACTTCAAAGTGACCCCTCGGATGCGATCACTTAATTCTATCCTATTTATGTGTTGTTTTGAGTCAATCTGCTTGTGTTGGGGTTTTGCTTCCTCCCTTGAGTTGTTCTGCACCTTCTTTTATCTAGTTAGGTCTAACCACGTGTTCTACTATTTTGGCTCCCAAGGTGGATTGTCAATATTCATTGAGTATAAGGATTCCATAAAGGGTTGGGCGGAATAGTTTGTTATTATCAAGCTAAAGGAGGGCTCGAAAATCAACTAGGACATCGACCTCTCCTAGGGGGAGTTCCCTCAGGGTTGTAATGACCTCCCTAGGCTAATCCTAATAGACCAAATTTGCTTTCTCCGACTAACCTCTGTAAGGAAGAAATATGATGTCGATAAGTGAATATTCATGTCTAACTTACAGAACTACTGGGAGGCTGGTATTTTTTTTATTTCTTCTTCTTTACATTCTCCTTTTGTTATTTCAAGCTCTAATTGCATTGATACTTCTTTTTCAGTTTCTGACGTGTCAATGAATTCCATCAAGCTTCCCAAGAACTTCATTTTGTCTAGGGAGAGCATGAAGGAGACTCTGGCTGCTTTTAAGGCCTACAAGTCTGTTGCTGATATGACTAGGGAGATTTTTCAAGCTGTCGCTCCCTCACCGTCGGCTCATTGTTCTACTCCTACTCTTGCACCTTCTTTGGTTTTGGTGCTCCTGTCAGGGGGTTCGCGTTCAGCGGCTTCCAGGACGTCGATACTTTTTAAAGTATTGGCTTCTTCTAAGGCTGCCCCTGCTCCAAAAAAAGTTCTTAAGGAGCTATCGCAATTAGCAAGTCAGCTGAGAGTAGCTCGGAAGAGGGCATTAGGACTACTCCCTTGGATGTCCCACCCCTTCAAGCTGTGGGTGCTATCACCATCGAAGGCAGGACTGCTAAACGTGCCCAGACTTTAGAACCTGCAGGGCAGCCCCTTCCCCTTCTGTTGATAAGGGGAAAAAGGTGGTAGAGCACTTATTGTTTGCAGCGGAAAATGAGTTATTGAATGCCGCCGAAGTGACTGTTGAGTCCACACTAGCCTCTATAGTCAGGATGTTGTTTAGGGGGGTCCCTAATGCTTCTGACCCTCACTTTTTGGCCCTTGTCAACCATCTGACTTGTGCTACCAAACAGCAGGCTGCTTTCAGCTTGTGCTCTATAGAGGCCCTCGGGGACAGTCTGAGGGAGATGTTCGTCATGGTACGTTGTTTGTCCTTCTTAATTTCGTTTTTAAGTTTGCAGTTTTTTTGACATTATCTTTTTCTTTTTTATGGTAGGCCTTTGACATGTTCATGGAAATCGATGCACGAAATTAATCTCTCCAGAGCTCGATAGGCTAGTGCATTGCTGAGGCACGCTGGGATGAAAATCTGATTGCCACAAGTGAGGCTCATGGGCACAACATCGAGTTTTGAGAGCAAATTAAAGATTTCACCAAGCAATTGGGGGAGATGAAAGAAGAGGTCGCCAAGGCTTCCCAGGGAGCTTCTGTGGCAGAATCTCAGCGAGATGAAGCTCTCACACAACCGTCTACTTTAGAGGAGATCTGTCGTCAACACGATAAGGCCTGGGCCCAACGTGACGAGGCCTTGGCTCGTACTACTATCCTCCAGCACGAGCCTAACAAGCACATCGAGGACTTGAAAGGCATAACTTTGGTAGTGGAGGAGTCTTGACCTTAGCAGCAGCAACTCTGCCAAGAGGTTTCTGCCCTGATAGAGAGGTGTGCCTCCTTATTGAGGATTGCCCGAGTTGTAAAGGATGGAGTTTAGTAGGCCTGTGAAGCGTGGCTACAGGAATACAAGGACTCTGCAGAGCTAAAGGAGAAAATTTAACAAGTTTGCGAAGCACGGTTGGAGGAGTATAAGGGCTCAGCGGAGCTAAAGGAAAAAATATATAAAGAGATCTTTTGCATATTCGCTTCAAGCTTCAACTAATGCCCCAAAGTTGCTCGTGATGCCCCCCTCCACTTCGTTGGCTGACTTACGAGCCCCCGAACTTGATTTTGATGGTGAAGAGGTCTACTACGGAGAGAACGATAATCCCTTGCCCACGAACCCCCCTTCCTTGCCCCCATAGACTGTATGAGGGCAATCTCATAAATAACCTAGTTAGTTTTGCTCCCCCATCCCTTACTGCTTCTATAACTCATTCAAATGATATAGGGAAGGAGTGATTAAATTAATAAAATTTTGAACCTTTCTCTTACTTTTCAGTTATTTGCTTTTATTTTTCCTATCCATTCAAATTTCATTGTATTCTCATACTTAAATTATTTTTTGCATAAATTATCTATGAGTAATGCCAAACTGCTTGTTTGTTATTTTGCCCGTTGATAACGGTTGTCGAAGCCGTCAAAAATAAACCTATTAAACAATCAACAATTAACTTGTAGATAGTGGCAATAAGGTCGAACCACAGGGAATTGACACCAATGATTTTCCTAATAATGACTAGGTCAAGTAAATAACAAGTAATTAAAAGAGGGGGTTTTGAGTTGATGGATTAATACTAAATAGCAAAAGAAAGCAATAATTTAAAGATGAGTAAATCAATAAGCTAGAAAAGCTTCTAGTTGAAGTATGGATCTTTTTCAGATTGTTTAGAATTGATCATTGATTCTTTAATACTCCTATTTATCTCAATAAATTAGTTTAGGATGTGGAAGACGCTTCTCACAATCCAAATTCCTCCTTAGTTCTAGTTTGATTAGGAAACGTTCGCTAATCAAACACTAGTTAACAAGTTGCCAAGGAACGTCCTTGGGGCCTTTGGCATCGAACAACTGTTAACTGCATTAAGACTTAGAGAAACCTAATTCTAACCTTGCCAACCGCGTGGTCAAGTTTAGATCATGCAACTTGATTAAATGTGAGTTTAAATATTCTAAGCAATTACGGACCTAAATTATTTAAACAATTGTTACTCAAGCAATTAAAAGCAATGGGCCCTTATTGATTCTAAAAGTAAAGCAACAATTATAGAAAGATCAAATTGCATAAATATTGGTAATAAATAGAAGTTTAACAATGGAGATTTAAATCTCTCAATTCATCACAAAATCTAAAATTCACCAACTTCAACTAGAAAAGAAAGTGTTTAGCCACTCATGGTGGACATAATACACAAAAGATGAAAAGAAAAGAAAAAGGGAAGAAACTGCAGTTCTGCCGAGAGGGAGAGGAGGCTGAATAGCTGATCAGAAGATGCTGCTTTGCTGGTTTGGAGGCTCTCCTTTTATAGCTGAAGAATTCTATCTATCTAGGGTTTTGAAATCCCTTTTTGATTTGGTGTTTGACTCCTCTTTTGATGTTGATTTTAATTGCAATTGGAATTCCTTGGATGAGAAACTCTTTCGTGGCTCTTGGTTTTATGTTGGCAGTGATTAGGTTGGATTTGGACTTCTGAAAATTCGAATTTCTGTTTTCTGCCCAATTTCCCGCTCTGCTGTCAGTTTCTGCTGTCAAAGTGATTTGCCTGGTGATTTGAGTGTTTTGGGCAAATCACTGACCCAATCACTTTTCTGTGAGTCAGTCCTCTCTGTCTCTGTGAGTGATTTGGCCAGTGTCTTCGAGTGTCTTGGGCAAATCACTTGCCCATATCACTTCTGTCTGTTGCCTCCAGGTTTCTGCTTCAGCTTGATCTGGGCAGTGATTTGGGCAAATCACTGACCCAATCACTTTTCTGTCAATTTTCTGCACTTTTTCTCCAATTTTCCAATTTCTTCCTTTTCTGTAAAAACAAGATAAAAACCATAAATTAAACTAAAAAATGTGTAAATAAACAATAATAATTATGATAAAAATGTGGCTAAATTATACTTGATCAAATACCCCCACACCTAGCTTTTTGCTTGTCCTCAAGCAACAAATAACTTAGCCAATCAAGCCCCTTTTTCCTTAGAGCCTAAATACCACTTAATCAGCCCCCCTAGACTCCTAATCTGAATTATCACATTATAGAGTACATGCTCTAAGGTCATCCTCTCCTTTCCTTGTTTCCTTTCACCTACCATGGTCAAGAGAAAGGTTTTTGACTCAGTCATGCTTATTCCTTTATGTTAGGTTTAATACAACCCCTAGGAGTGACTTGCCACCTTCTCTCTTTCTCCTTTTAATTTTTATTTTTATTTTCAGCAGCACTTATTCTTATCCTTGCCTGAAAAAGTCACTAACCTTTTTACGCGATTGTGTACATGGGTGATACACCCCCGGTTACTCAGTTAGTCACTTGTTCAAGTGGCTACTAGCTCTGTTCATAGTCTAGACCATCGAAACTTATTTGCTTGAAAAAGTCACTGAACTTTTTACGCAATTGTGTACATGGGTGATACACCCCCGGTTACTCAGTCAGTCACTTCTCCAAGTGGCTTTTAGGCTCAGTTCATAGTCTTAGACCTTTGGAACAGGTTTATGATTTGTGCTTTGTGCTGGTTTTTCATGATAATTTGGGCAAATCAGCTCATAGGGAGTTACACTAACTTTGTGTTTGCATGTATTTTTATTTTTATTCCCCTTGACCTTGGTAAATTTAAGGATTCAATTCAAGAGAAAAACTCCCTAAGTGAAGGTAGCATACTGTGAATGATTCAATTTAGGCTTAAAGGGGTGGCAAATCAATGGGGTCATGAGATAAGGGAACTCTTTCAACCTTGTTATCTATGTTGAGTAGAGCAATTAGCTACAAAATTCTGTGTGTGTGTGTTAGGAGTGTGAAAAAAATTCTGGTGTGTACAAAAAGGGGTAAAAACAATGCAAAAAGAAACAAAAAGAAACAAAAAGAAACAAAAAGATGATGGAATCAATAAAAATAACCTAATAATACCCCCACACCTATGACAAACATTGTCCTCAATGTGTAAGCATATATATATATAAAAAAAAATTAAGAAGAAAAGGGAAAAGGACTTCCTGGCCTATGAGTGATTTGGCCAGTGATTTGGGCAAATCACTGGTCAAATCACTGTCTGTCACGGTGCTGGGGCAGAAAATGGTCCTCCAGCAGCTGCAGCAAGTGCTCCATATGTTGCATTCTGTCCTTGATTCTGGTGAGATGAGCCTCCACCAAATGGTCTTGAAGTGCCTTTTATGTCCTCCAAGGTCCACCCAATTGCTTTTTTGTGCTTCCTTAACACATCAAGGAGCTTTTCCTCTTCTTTTTGGCTGAGCTGGTTAGAAATAATTACTGGAAATGTATTTCCAGCTCCCAAGTAGGCATATTTTAGGTGGCTAGGCAAGGGTTTCAGTTCTGGTGTAACTGCTGTCTGATCTGATTTATGCTGTTTGCTGTCTGATTTGGGCTGTGATTTGGGCAGATTATCTGGTGATCTGGGCAAATCACTCTCTGTCAAGTCTGTCTGCTCCAGTGATTTGGTCTGTGATTTGAGCAGATTATCTGGTGATCTGGGCAAATCACTGGGCAAATCACCCACATCCAGCAAGTTACAGCAGTCTGCTGTTTTTTCTGCTTCAGTGATGTTGCTGTCCACTTCTCCTTTCCTGCAAAGACCATCATAAAGTAAATTTTCTTGATCAAAATCAAAAATTTCTTGACTTAAATCATCAATAACATCAAGGCCATAAACAGGGGAAACATCATTGGGGAATTTCATGGCATCATAAATATTAAATTTGATAACTTCCCCTTCAAACTCCATAGTCAATGTGCCATCATGCACATCAATTTTAGTTCTTGCTGTACTTAAGAATGGGCTTCCAAGTAGGATATCAGAGGTGGTGTTGCTCTTGTCTTCCTCCATGTCAATAACATAAAAATATGCTGGAAAGACTAATTGGTCCACTTGCACCAACACATCTTCAAGCACTCCTTTGGGGTAGACAACAGATCGGTCAGCCAACTGGATTATAATGCTGGTGCCCTTGAGTGTACCTGCATTCAACAAGTTAAAAATAGAAAGGGGCATGACATTGATTGATGCCCCAAGGTCGCACATGGCCTTCTTTATCCCTATGTTGCCTATTTTGCATGAAATGGCAAACATTCCTCTATCCTTGCATTTGGTTGGGAGTTTCCTTTGGATGACAGCTGAAACACACTCCCCTACACTTACCTTTTCATGTTCAGCAAGTTTCCTTCGGTTGGTGCATAGATCTTTGAGAAACTTGGCATACCTTGGAATTTGCTTTACAACATCAAGTAGGGGAATGTTGATTTCCACCTTGCGGAGTGTCTCAAGTATCTCTTTTTCTTCTTTCTCCTTTTAGGACCTTGCAAATCTCTTTGGGAAGGGAGGAGGTACTTTGAAATTTTCTGCTGGTTGCTGTTTCTGCCTTTGACTAGATTCTACCTGGTCTGTTGATTTGAGCAGATCACTCTCTGCCTTCTCTGGTGATTTGGGCAAATCACTGCTGGACAGCTCAGTTTGCCCAGCGATCGGGTCAGTTTCTACGAGTGAATTGGGCAAATCACTGCCCTGATCACTTTCTGGCAGAATTTCTTCCATGGCCTGTTTTTGTAATTTTTCAGCCCTATTGTCTTGCAATTCCTTACCACTCCTCAATGTGATGGCACTAGCATTTTGTCTTGGATTTATCTCAGTTTGGGAGGGTAGCTTCCCTTGAGACTCATATTTGCTCATTGAAGTGGACATTTGGCTCACTTGTTTCTCAAGATTTTGCACGGTACTTGCTAAATTCTTCACAATCTCTTCAAGAGATGCATTGGAGTTCTGAGGTGCAGCTTGAGCTTGGTTCCTTTGCTAGTAGCTTGGGTATTGGTTTCCCCTTGCATAACTGAAATTTGGATGGTCCCTCCAGCCTGGATTATAAGTATTTGCATAGGGATCATACCTTATTTGCCCATTGAAACCTCCAACAGCATTGACTTGCTGGTCCTCCTCTTGAAGGGAAGGACATAGATCAGTTGGGTGGTTGTTGGCACATATTCCACATGTCTTGGGCTGCTGAATTTGCTGGACTTGTTGGGTTTGACCCACAACAAGGCTACGGACAGCATTGGTGAATTCAGAAATTTGGGATGCTAAAATGGATGTACTCACCTCATTTACCCTTCTTGGTGGCTGCTCTTGATCTCCAAATTGCTGAGAAGCTGCAGCCATGGTGGAAATTAAGTCCCTCATCTCTCGAGGTGATTTTCTTTCAATTGACCCTCCACATGCTGCGTCAATAAATTTTCTCTCTGAGGGTAGCAAACCTCCATAGAAGTACTCAATGAGAGATTGGTCAGAAATATCATGTTGAGGGCAGCTTGTGCACAACTTTTTGAACCTCTCCCAGTACTCATACAAGCCTTCAGAGTGCTTTTGCCTTATGCCACTTATCTCTCGACGGATGCCTATGGCTTTTGAGGTTGGGAAGAATTTTCTCAAGAATGCTCTTACCATATCAGCTCATGATGTGATGGATCCGGGTGGCAAATAGAATAGCCATTCCTTGGCATAGTCATCAAGGGAGAAAGGGAAGGCTCTAAGTTTGATATCCTCTTCTGGAATACCTTGGGGTCTCATGGTTGAGCATACAGCGTGGAATGCCTTCAAATGCTTGTGAGGATCTTCATTTTCTAGGCCTCTGAATTTGGGAAGGAGATGGATCAGACCTGTCTTTAGCTCAAAAGGTGTTGTCAATGGGGGATATGCAATGCATAAGGGTGCTAGGTCTTGTAATACCCGGCTAGACTCCAGTATCGAAATTCCTACCGTCCGGTGGATTCTCGGATGTCGGAGATCTCTAGAAGGGTAAAATCATGTTTTTATAAAATGTTTTCATGTATTTTATGATTTTCAGTATGAGATTAAATGAGTTTTTGCATGAAAATAGCTTTGGAGGAAAACCCAGGTTCGGCCGCCAAAACTCAAGTTCGGCCGCCGAACATGCATGCGTTTTGGAGGCACGTTAGGCCCCCGAAAGCATAAGTGAGAGAAGTCCAGGTTCGGCCGCCGAACTTTACCTTCGGCCGCCGAACTTGCATGCGTTATGGAGGCACATTCGGCCCCCGAATGTGGCCTGGCCAGCCACCTATAAAAGGGTCCCTTGTCCGAAACGGGCGAGCTTTTCTCCCCATTTCGGCCAAGGTGAGCTCTCCGCCATCCCTCACCGATTTTGAGTTTCTTCCTTCAATCTTTCTTGATTTTCATGAGTTTCCACTTTGTTTTGAAGATCTTTGAGCAAATAGCAAGTTTTGGAGCTTGGAGGTTCAAGAAACTCCATTTCTCCCATCTCCGAGATAGGGTCGTGTTCCTCTCGATCTTCAAGAGGTAAAGGCCGATCTTGAGCTCATTTTATGTTTTAAACAAGTTTTATGCAAGTTCATGGAATAGAAATGCATGTGTAAGCTTCGCCGAACTTTACCTTCGGCCGCCAAACTTGCATGCGTTACGGAGGCACATTCGGCCCCCGAATGTGGCCTAGCCAGCCACCTATAAAAGGGTCCCTTGTTCGAAACGGGCGAGCTTTTCTCCCCATTTCGGCCAAGGTGAGCTCTCCGCCATCCCTCACCGATTTTGAGTTTCTTCCTTCAATCTTTCTTGATTTTCATGAGTTTCCACTTTGTTTTGAAGATCTTTGAGCAAATAGCAAGTTTTGGAGCTTAGAGGTTCAAGAAACTCCATTTCTCCCATCTCCGAGCTAGGGTCGTGTTCCTCTCGATCTTCAAGAGGTAAAGGCCGATCTTGAGCTCATTTTATGTTTTAAACAAGTTTTATGCAAGTTCATGGGGTAGAAATGCATGTGTAAGCTTAGGTTGAGTTTATGGGTTTTGATGAGTTTTTGAGCAATGTGGCTTGTGTATGTGTGTTTGATGTGTTGTAGTTGGGGTTTAAGTTAGTTTGAAGCCCCTAGGAGCTTGTATGCTTGAGTATGTATGTTGTAGAATAGGCTTATGCATGATTTGGAGGTTTGGGAGGCGTTTGTGCATGTTGGAGCTGAGTTTCTACCCTTTTGGGAGAAACCAGGTTCGGCAGCCGAAAGAACTTTCTGCCGCCGAACCCTCTTGTGGAGGCAGCATTCGGCTGCCGAAGCCTGCCCCCGAAAGAAGACTTTCGTCTTTGTCTGGGAGGTTCGGCCGCCGAAGGTGCCCCCGAACATGCATGAGTTTCGTCTCTGTCTGGGAGTTTCGGCCGCCGAAGGTGCCGCCGAACCTGCCTGACTTTCGGCTCTGGAGGGACTTTCGGCCGCCGAACCTGCCGCCGAAAGTGCCCTGTTCAGCCATTTCTTGCATGTTTTTCTATGGTTGTTTCATGATGTTCTAGGGGGTTTTTGGGGAGTAGTTTAGAGTTATGTTCATGTATGTTTGGTCCCTCATTTGAGTCCACCTGTGTAGGTTCGGACCCGAGGAACCGAGGACCCCAACAGTGAGTCAGCTGCTACAGAGTCTTGTCAGAGCTAGCCAGAGGTGAGTGGAATAAACCTTATGTTTTAAATTAAATAATGAATGTTTTAGCATGATTCACGCATCATGAATGCCATGTGATATTCTAGGTTGCTTGCATTAGAATTCACGAATATGTTGCATTGCATAATATACTGTTGATGTGGATGAATGTTGGATGATCCTGTAGTCCTCACCATGATATGAGATACGGTATGGAAGACCAGTGAGGCCCATTCTACCCCCTGGCACAGAGTAAGAGAAAGACCAGTGAGGCCCATTCTACGCCCCTGGCACAGTTGGACCATGTTATGTTATGTTATGTAAGAGAAAGACCAGTGAGGCCCATTCTACGCCCCTGGCACAGTTGGACACTGTAGAGGGCTATTGGTGACAAGTTCATCCTTGATGTGATATGTTTGTGATGTGTTGCATTTCATGACAGCATGATTTGTAATTTAATGTTTTTACTATTCTTCTCACTGGGCTTTATAGCTCACCCCTCTCCCCTAACCCCCAGGTGTGCAGGTACAGGGTAGACCAGGAGGTCAGCAGGAGTAAAAGTCAGTTTTATGTATTAGTTAGATGTGGACATGATTGAGATTGTAATGTAATGTTATGTATAGTTATGTTAAGAAATGTAATGATGACATTGAGGATTAGAGAGTGTGTTTGACCCTATGTATGTTGTAATCCCTTTTATACACATGATCTATAGAATGTTTTATGATGATGTTCATGATAGTCCAAGCTTAATATATGATGAGATACCCCATTGGAGCATTTGATGAGGGCTCCAGTGGAGGTTTATATTTATAGTTATGTGCATGCACAGGTTAAGCTTGGAAAAGGAAAGAAAAGTTTTAATTTTTATGTAAGTTGTTGATCATGTATGGGATTAAACAGGTTCACAGGAGTTATGTTAGGCTTGCTACGGGTCCCGGCGGCCTTAAGCCGATCTGGATCCTAGCGCAGGTAGCGGTCCGGTTTTCGGGTCGTTACAGAGTGGTATCAGAGCCCTAGGTTCATATGGTCGGACCTAGCGTGTCGGGCTCATAGATGTTATAGAAGGTCAAGCACAATAGGAAAGTTCATGTCCACTAGGATAGGATGTTGAGTCCTTTCTTGTATGATGATGTGAAATGCCATGATGATACGCATGTGCATTAATGCTATGACATGTATGATGTGTATATGATGCAGGTTCATGTGTTTCCACATGAACCATATGATGCTGATGTTCTATGTGTATGTGCTGTTTTTCAGAAAACAGGATGAGAGGAACCCGTCGATCTGCACGATTGACTGGAGTACCACCCCAGGACGAGGGCACTGATGCCCGTCCTCCTGCATTGCCTAGGGCAATGTCATGTAGAGCAAACAGAGAAAGAGTGTCAAGGGACCCTAAAAGGTCTTTTGATACTAGCAGAAGGGGGACAGATAGAGGAGGAAGTTCTTTTGATGTGAGGGAGGTTATGGAAGAGGATCAGAGGAGGGATGGGAATCTGGATGTTAGCATGTCGGAAGAAGGGACAGAGGAGTCACAAGGAGGCGCTCAGGCCTCGGGGTATGGTTTTCCACCCCATTATCCGCCCTTCCCACAGGGTTCAGGGTATCCGATGGGGAGCACATCGGATTACTCCAGCTTTAGCCCCTACCCTACCTACATGCCTTATCCACCTTTCTATCTACCTTACCCACAGTACCCAGCTTATCCACCCTCACCCTTCTATCCTCACCCAGCAAACCCCACCTCGGGGAATGCCGCACCCCCACCTCCACCACCTACAGAACCAGCAGCCCCAGTTGCTCAACCTCCTAGACCTAGCTCAGTTGGTGGGAGCAAGGTGAAGATGACAGATTACCTTAAGCTGGATGCTCCCAAATACAAGTCAAGGGATGATCCCTTTGAGTACCTGAGGATAGTAAAGATGATAACTGATGAGCTAGGAGCAGATGACAGTAGGGCCATTCAGATGGCGGGGTTCACTCTAAAGTGCAAGAAGGCACGGGAATGGTTCAAGTGCTATGTGGACCCGAGACTAGACGGCATGACATGGGAGGAATTTGCAAATGAGTTTGCTGGATGGGCTTTTCCAGACAGTTCCAGAGAACTGAAGATGATAGAATTTGAGCAGCTGAGGCAGACAGAGCATATGAGTGTAGAGGAGTACACGGATAAATTATTGGAGCTATTGCCTTTTGCAGGGCAAACTCTAGATACAGATGCAAATAAGGCCAAGAGATATCTTATGAAACTGCATTCTATGTACTCCTCATTGATCCAGTCAGTTGAGAGGGAAAGCTTCCATACTGTGGTAGATATGGCTCGAAGGATGGAGGCTAGTGCCATAATTGAGGGGTCAGTGAAGCAGTCAGTGACCCAGTCTTCAAGGGTTAAGACCCCAGGCAGAGGAGGGTCAGGTCCCTCTTCTCAGAGCTCAGGTAGCAAGAGGTGGGATAGTACCACCAAGAAGCCGAAGAAGAACAAGTTCTGGAACAAGTTGAAATCCAGTCTGGGACTAGGCGGTGGCTCGAGTTCAGGCTCAGATAGTACAGAATGCCTAAGGTATGGGAGGCCACACAAGGTGTAATACCCGGCTAGATTAGGCATCGGAATTCTTACCGTCCGGTGGAATGCGAGGATGTCAGTGGTGTTTTGAAGGGTAAAAGAATGTTTTCGAAAATGTTTTCAGTAGTTTATATGTTTTGCATGAGGTTTGGATGAAGTTGCGAAGAGAAAAGACTATGGGGACTTTTGCCATGTTCGGCCGCCGAAGGTAATGTTCGGCCGCCGAAAGTGGTTAGATTCGACTTTCGAAGGTCATGTTCGGCCCCCGAACGTTGCATGGTTTTGCATGCAGGTTTGGCAGCCGAAGGTGAGTCGGCCAGCCCTCAATTTCAGTGCCTCCAGTCGGTGAAATGGATGGATTTCTATTCCTTTCACGTCCTGAGGTGAGGCCACGTCCTCCCTGAGTCACTTGCTTTGGTTTTATCACCTTGTAACGTTTTAATGGGTTGATGGTGAAGGGTTTGAGTGAAAAAGAGAGGTTTGGTAGGGTGGAGAAGGTGAAGGGAAGGTGGTGCATGTCCTTAGGTTCAGGATTGATCAGCTTCTGTTTTCAGGAGGTAAGGGCAGCTTTTGATTTGTTTTACTGTTTTCTACCAGCTTTTAAAGAGGTTAAGGGTAGAATTGCATGTATAGGGTGTAAGTTGAGTGTTTGATGAGTGTTGATGAGTGATGTATAAAAGCTTGTATATGTGTTATGTTTGTTGTTTTGTTGGGGTTGTACGTTAGTTTTAGACCCCTTTGTTCATATACTTGAGTATATGTGTGTTAAGGAGTTGTGTTATGCATGTTTAGAGAGGTGGAAAGGATGGAGGAGCGAGGTTGCGGGTGAAGCTGAGTTCTTGAAGAACTCAGGTTCGGCAGCCGAAGGAGCATTCGGCCGCCGAACCTCTTGCATGGTGGCTTAGGCTGCCACAGCTTGCCCCGAGTGTTTTAAGGTTCGGCTCTGTTTAGGGGTTTCGGCCGCCGAAGGTGCCGCCGAAGGTTAGAGACTTTCGTCTCTGGAGTATGTTGTGGCCCCCGAACTTTGCCCCCGAAAGGGTTCGGCAGCCGAAAGTGGAGATTCGGCCGCCGAAAGTATGCGAGTTTCGGCTCTGGACAGGGCATTCGGCCGCCGAACCTGCTGCCGAATGTGTTCTGTCTAGCTTTTCTTTTGCATGCTTTATGTGATTGTGTTAGGAGCTTTTTCAGGGGTTTTGGGATGTTGTTTAAGAATTGGTTAGAGTGTGTTTGACACCTCATTCATTCGAGTCCTTTTGTGTAGGATTGGACCCGAGAGAGCGAGGAGGTCATCCGTGGTAGGTGTTGCTGAGTCCGTTCTATTTTCTGCTAGAGGAGCAGAGGTGAGTGGAACTAAACTTAATGCCTTAATTAAGAAATAAACTACTTCCAGCATAGTTCATGCATCATGCGTATATAGTAGGTTGCTTGCATTAGAGTTCACGAATATGCCGCATTGCATTACGTACTTGTTGTTGTGGGTAAATGCTGAATGATCCAATAGTCTCAGACAGGAAGTCCAGGAGCCTTTGACTACGCCCTGGCAGGTATATGTGAAGTCCAGGAGCCTTTGACTACGCCCTGGCAGGTATATGTGAAGTCCAGGAGCCTTTGACTACGCCCTGGCAAATGGTAAGTACCGATGACAGGAAGACCAGGTGCTCGATTCTACGCCCTGGCACAAAGTTACTGGGACTATGTGGTGACAGGTTTATCCTTGATGTGGCTTGTCTGTGATATGATGCATTCCATATGATCACGTGGTATT
Organism: Manihot esculenta; assembly: GCF_001659605.2. Lineage (NCBI taxonomy): Eukaryota > Viridiplantae > Streptophyta > Magnoliopsida > Malpighiales > Euphorbiaceae > Manihot > Manihot esculenta. Next base: position 12,127,978 of record NC_035162.2, on the reverse strand, counting down.
GACTTGTTTTATTTACTGTTCTACTCACTGGGCTTTAGAGCTCATCCCACTCCCTTAATCCCAGTTTTGCAGGTACAGAGTAGCGGGGGAGAGTCAGCAACAGCAGAGTGTAGATTAAAGGACTGTATGTGTAATAGCTTAGTGTGGACATGATGTAACTGAAAAGAGTTATATGTAAAAGCATGTAAGAGCGTGTACGTTAGTATGAGATGGTTTCGAATGTGCTTTGCCTCGTGTTTGTTTATCCCTTGTGTATGCATGTATCCTGTTTTCAGTTTCTTGATGAGAAATGAGTCAAACCAGGCTTAATAACTGTTGTGTTGCGACAACGCCAGTAAAATGTAACTGTGAGGGAAGACAGGGTGTGATTCCTTTGACCCAAGACCAGACCGTGAGAGAAGATCGGGTTTGAGTCCCGTGACTCTATGGACAGAATTACTGGTGTGAGCCCAGGGGGCTATATCAGATTGGTGTATCTGATTGTTATTATGGTTAAGTCTGGTAGTTTTACAGAAAGAGTTTAAAAGACTAGTAGTCGAGTCGGATCATGTATGGGATGTTTGGAGTTCAGGTTAGGCTTGCTACGGGTTCTGGCGGCCTTAAGCCGATCTGGATCCTAGCGCCGAGCAGTTTGGGCTGTTACAGAGAGGTACCGGTTTCCGGGCTGTTACAGGTGGTATCAGAGCATAGGTTCCTCAAAAGTACGGTGTGTGAGCATGTTTGTGCAAGGATTAGAGATCCCACATCGGAAAGAGGTTGCTTCAGACATAGAAAGGCAAGCACAATAAGTAAAATCATGTCCACTAGGGTGTTACGTTTTGTTTTGCATAATGATGTGAAATGCTATGATGTATGCTATGCATGTATATGTTCTATGTTCATGTGTCTGGCATATGAACTCTATGTGTGCTAATGTTTGCTTATTTGTGTTTTGTGTTTCAGAAGAGCTAAGATGAGTGGAATTAGTCCTCAAATTGAGTCAGATCCATCTGAAGGGTCGTTTGATGAAAGCAGGGAAGGAATGGATTTGGAGAGAGTAACTGGAGATAGGAAAGAGATGGAAGTGGATGTGCAAAGAAGGGATATAGGTTTGCAGGTGAATATGGACAAAGAATCTTTAGAGGATATGCAGGCCAAGGATTCCAGACTTTCAGGTATAGGAGAGAATGATCCCTCCACTTGGAGTACAGCTACTTGGAAAGGAGTGAAGTGGGGGAGAGATAAAAAGAAAACAGTTAGAGGCCTTACAGGGTCAAAGAAAAAGGAGTGGAATAGGATAAACCCTAGGGTGTATCGTGATGCTGGTCCGAGTTCTGGTATAGGTAGATCAAAATGTCTGAGGTGTGGAAGGTTGCAGAAGAGAGTCTGTCGTGTAGGGATAGCAGGATGTTATAGGTGTGGTCAGGAAGGGCATATGATACGTGAGTGTCCTGTTGCGCCTTGGATAGTTCAATCCCAGCGAACATTTTCTGGTAGACCTGTTCAGCAGGAGGCAGCCACATTTGACACAGAGGTGCCAGGTATGTTTATGTTTTTGCATAGTCTGCTGTCTCTATGTTGTGCGATTAGTAGAAGAAAACAGAGTTAGATGATTAGAGTAGCAAGTAAGAAATAGGAATTCTGAGGAAAGGGAATAGCGAGAGATTAGTGAACGAAAGAAAAGTTAAAGAGAGAGAATTGCTATGAGATGTGGTAACCTTGAGTTGATACGTGCAGTTCTAGTACGAGTGATCTTTTCATCTCATAGAGAGACAGTACAATAGAAGATAGTTTCGAGTAAAAGAAAGAGAAAAGAAGAGAGACTAAGTGTAGAAAGAGAGTAGAGGCAGTCTGGGAATAGGTGGTAGTTGAGGCAGAGAAAAGTGTTCTTCTTTTCTTCTGTAGATTCCCGAGGGAAGTTCCGTTAGCGTTAGTTGGATCTTCACCCTGATTCTATAGGAGGCTATCACATTCAACACGGTGACGTTAGGTACGTTCACTGGAAGTGTTTGGATGTGTATGCTATTTGCTTTGGACCCTAGTGTTTCGCTTACCTTTCTGTTTGTGAGCCTTTGCTAGGGTGGGTTTGATGACTTCTGGGCATTAGCGAGTTTTCTTTGGGTGCGTAGACCCGAGTGTGATCCATCTGTGGCAGAGTCAGTCTGTCGGTTCAGTTCAGAGCATGTGAGAGTAGTGGATACAATCCAGCTGACCTTATGGTTCTAGAGTTGACTAGTGATGTCAATCTAGGGCGGATTGGCTAGCTACTCGAGGTACTACCTGTGTCTGCAGAGACAAGGTAGGAAAGTTCAGAGTATAGCGGCTAGGATGGATCAGAGTGAGTCCTTAGAGAGGACAGAGTATAGGGATGCCTAGAAGTTGGTGTCAGCCCCGTAAGCTCATAGTGTTTCAGTTCTTGCTCTTGTGAGCAAGGTTTGCAATCAGGTCAGGGAATCAGCCTCAGTGCCGTTGCTCGTATGTACTAGATGTGTCCAGTATGGAAGCTAGGTAGCTAAGGAGGTTTATCTGACTTAGTACCTCACCCTGGAATGTTCCAGAGTTGTGATGGGAAACGAAGGATGAATCCTTGAGCTTTATAGTACCTGTCAATGGTGACTAAGTATAGCTTGAGCTAAGAAGAACAGCGAGTAAGGATCGATTGTGGTTTTCCTAGATCAAACTGAGATTTGAGTATTTTCTATTGAGAGTTAGAATGTGAATGTGAAAGTTAGAAAAGAGATTAGTATAGAGAGGATAAAGAGAAATAGGAGTAAGGATCAGAGTAGCACAGCGGAAGCTGTAAAGTTTAGGAATAGCTTTCGTTCTTGATTGTTGACTTGTTTGTTTGTTTTTAACATTCGAGGACGAATGTTTTTAAAGGGGGGAAGATTGTAATACCCGGCTAGATTAGGCATCGGAATTCTTACCGTCCGGTGGAATGCGAGGATGTCAGTGGTGTTTCGAAGGGTAAAAGAATGTTTTCGAAAATGTTTTCAGTAGTTTATATGTTTTGCATGAGGTTTGGATGAAGTTACGAAGAGAAAAGACTATGGGGACTTTTGCCATGTTCGGCCGCCGAAGGTAATGTTCGGCCGCCGAAAGTGGTTAGATTCGGCTTCCGAAGGTCATGTTCGGCCCCCGAACGTTGCATGGTTTTGCATGCAGGTTTGGCAGCCGAAGGTGAGTCGGCCAGCCCTCAATTTCAACGCCTCCAGTCGGTGAAATGGATGGATTTCTGTTCCTTTCACGTCCTGAGGTGAGGCCATGTCCTCCCTGAGTCACTTGCTTTGGTTTTATCACCTTGTAACGTTTTAATGGGTTGATGGTGAAGGGTTTGAGTGAAAAAGAGAGGTTTGGTAGGGTGGAGAAGGTGAAGGGAAGGTGGTGCATGTCCTTAGGTTCAGGATTGATCAGCTTCTGTTTTCAGGAGGTAAGGGCAGCTTTTGATTTGTTTTACTGTTTTCTACCAGCTTTTAAAGAGGTTAAGGGTAGAATTGCATGTATAGGGTGTAAGTTGAGTGTTTGATGAGTGTTGATGAGTGATGTATAAAAGCTTGTATATGTGTTATGTTTGTTGTTTTGTTGGGGTTGTACGTTAGTTTTAGACCCCTTTGTTCATATACTTGAGTATATGTGTGTTAAGGAGTTGTGTTATGCATGTTTAGAGAGGTGGAAAGGATGGAGGAGCGAGGTTGCGGGTGAAGCTGAGTTCTTGAAGAACTCAGGTTCGGCAGCCGAAGGAGCATTCGGCCGCCGAACCTCTTGCATGGTGGCTTAGGCTGCCACAGCTTGCCCCGAGTGTTTTAAGGTTCAGCTCTGTTTAGGGGTTTCGGCCGCCGAAGGTGCCGCCGAAGGTTAGAGACTTTCGTCTCTGGAGTATGTTGTGGCCCCCGAACTTTGCCCCCGAAAGGGTTCGGCAGCCGAAAGTGGAGATTCGGCCGCCGAAAGTATGCGAGTTTCGGCTCTGGACAGGGCATTCGGCCGCCGAACCTGCTGCCGAATGTGTTCTGTCTAGCTTTTCTTTTGCATGCTTTATGTGATTGTGTTAGGAGCTTTTTCAGGGGTTTTGGGATGTTGTTTAAGAATTGGTTAGAGTGTGTTTGACACCTCATTCATTCGAGTCCTTTTGTGTAGGATTGGACCCGAGAGAGCGAGGAGGTCATCCGTGGTAGGTGTTGCTGAGTCCGTTCTGTTTTCTGCTAGAGGAGCAGAGGTGAGTGGAACTAAACTTAATGCCTTAATTAAGAAATAAACTACTTCCAGCATAGTTCATGCATCATGCGTATATAGTAGGTTGCTTGCATTAGAGTTCACGAATATGCCGCATTGCATTACGTACTTGTTGTTGTGGGTAAATGCTGAATGATCCAATAGTCTCAGACAGGAAGTCCAGGAGCCTTTGACTACGCCCTGGCAGGTATATGTGAAGTCCAGGAGCCTTTGACTACGCCCTGGCAGGTATATGTGAAGTCCAGGAGCCTTTGACTACGCCCTGGCAAATGGTAAGTACCGATGACAGGAAGACCAGGTGCTCGATTCTACGCCCTGGCACAGAGTTACTGGGACTATGTGGTGACAGGTTTATCCTTGATGTGGCTTGTCTGTGATATGATGCATTCCATATGATCACGTGGTATTGACTTGTTTTATTTACTGTTCTAGTCACTGGGCTTTAGAGCTCATCCCACTCCCTTAATCCCAGTTTTGCAGGTACAGAGTAGCGGGGGAGAGTCAGCAACAGCAGAGTGTAGATTAAAGGACTGTATGTGTAATAGCTTAGTGTGGACATGATGTAACTGAAAAGAGTTATATGTAAAAGCATGTAAGAGCGTGTACGTTAGTATGAGATGGTTTCGAATGTGCTTTGCCTCGTGTTTGTTTATCCCTTGTGTATGCATGTATCCTGTTTTCAGTTTCTTGATGAGAAATGAGTCAAACCAGGCTTAATAACTGTTGTGTTGCGACAACGCCAATAAAATGTAACTGTGAGGGAAGACAGGGTGTGATTCCTTTGACCCAAGACCAGACCGTGAGAGAAGATCGGGTTTGAGTCCCGTGACTCTATGGACAGAATTACTGGTGTGAGCCCAGGGGGCTATATCAGATTGGTGTATCTGATTGTTATTATGGTTAAGTCTGGTAGTTTTACAGAAAGAGTTTAAAAGACTAGTAGTCGAGTCGGATCATGTATGGGATGTTTGGAGTTCAGGTTAGGCTTGCTACGGGTTCTGGCGGCCTTAAGCCGATCTGGATCCTAGCGCCGAGCAGTTTGGGCCGTTACAGAGAGAGGTACCGGTTTCCGGGCTGTTACACAAGGGAGTGTGTCGGGCTGGGACTAATATATGCTTCAGATGTGGTTAGGAGGGACACATGGCTCGGGATTGTCCTAGAGCGCTTTTTATGAGTCAGCCCCAGCAGACAGCTTCGGGTAGTGTGGCACAGCCAGCAGCTCCAGCCACAATACAGGGCAGTGGCAGAGGCAGAGGGAGAGGGGCAGCCTCTTCTTCTGGTTCCCGGGGTGAAGGTCCATCAGCTCCAGCCAGGATCTTCACCATGACACAGCAGGAGGCTAACACATCCAACACTGTGGTGTCAGGTAATCTCATCATTGGGTGTTCTGATGTGTATGCATTAATGGACCCGGGTGCATCTCATTCTTTTATTGCACCGAGAGCCGTCGAGAGGTTAGGTCTGATGATCTCTGGGTTAGAGTGTCCCCTATGGGTCAGTGGACCCAAGTGTGACCCGTCAGTGGCAGAGTCAGTCTGCCAGTTCAGTCCAGTTTTTGTTGAGGGAAGATGCCTCTCCGCCGACGTTGTGGTTCTAGATTTGACAGATTTTGACGTCATTCTAGGGATGGATTGGCTATCTACCCACGGTGCTACCTTGGACTATAGAGATAAGGTAGTCAGGTTCAGAGATCAGAAAGGGTCAGAGGTCGTCTTCAGAGGAGACAAGAGGGGTACGCCTAGAGGTCTGATATCAGCCCTACAGGCTCGTAGGTTGCTTAGGAAGAGATGTCAGGGATATGTGGCTCATGTGAGAGAGCTAGATAGACAAGTCAGGGAGCCAGCCTCAGTGCCAGTTGTCAGAGAGTTTCAGGATGTTTTTCCAGAGGAGCTTCCAGGACTACCACCTGCTAGGGAGATAGAGTTTGAAATTGAGTTAATGCCTGGAACTAGACCGATCTCTATTCCTCCCTACAGGATGGCACCAGCTGAATTGAAAGAGTTGAAAGAACAGTTGCAAGATCTGGTAGATAAGGGCTTCATCCGACCGAGTACCTCACCTTGGGGTGCTCCAGTGCTCTTTGTAAGAAAGAAAGATGGATCCCTTAGACTTTGTATCGACTACAGGCAGTTGAACAAGGTCACTACCAAGAATAAGTACCCGTTGCCAAGGACCGACGATCTATTCGACCAGCTAGCAGGAGCATGTTGTTTCTCCAAGATAGATCTGAGATCGGGGTACCATCAGCTGAGGATCAGAGAAGAGGATGTACCAAAGACAGCTTTTAGGACCAGATATGGGCATTTTGAGTTCCTTGTAATGCCGTTTGGGTTAACCAATGCCCCTGCAGCATTCATGGATCTCATGAATAGAGTGTTTAGCCAATACCTGGATCACTTTGTTATTGTCTTCATAGATGATATCTTAGTGTATTCCAGGAATGCAGAGGAGCATGCCCATCATCTGAGGATAGTTCTGCAGACCTTGAGGGAACATGGCTTGTATGCCAAGTTCTCCAAGTATGAGTTCTAGCTGAGGAGCATCTCTTTCTTGCGGCATGTGGTGTCAGAAAATGGAATAGAGGTAGACCCCTGTAACGACCCCAAAACGGACCGTCACCGGCGCTAGGCCGCCAGAACCCGTAGCAAGCCTGCTATACTCTCTGTGTACCTGTAAATCTCATACATGATCATACATTTTCTGTGAAAATAAAAACTCTTTTCTCTGTACCAAGGCTTAACATGTGCATGCACTGTCTCTGTACCCTGTACTCTATACCCCTGACTAGAGCTTGCTCTAGATGGGTTATTACATACCTGTTAAGCCTGGTTTTTCACATACTCTATAAAATATATACATATACAGATCATGTACATAAACCAAATGCTCCAGCAGTATCCACATCTGTTTTGAGGTTAGTTTCCTCCTTTTGTTATGTTTTTGTTTGTTTTAGGAACATCCGAGGACGAATGTTCTTAAGGGGGGGAGAATGTAATACCCGGCTAGAATCCGGCACCGGAATTCCTGTCGTCCGGTGGAATCCGGGGTGTCGGAAGGCTATGAAAGGGTAGGATTTATGTTTTACTAAGTGTTAGGATGTGTTTTAAGGTTTTAAGTTGAATTGATTTGAGTTTCAAAGAGAAAATGGTTCATGGAGACTTTAGCCAAGTTCGGCCGCCGAAGGTAAGTTCGGCCGCCGAAAGTGCCAATGTTCGGCTTCCGAAGTTTAAGTTCGGCCCCCGAATGTTGCATGGTTTTGCATGCGATTCGGCAGCCGAAGCTGAGTTGGCTAGCCAGCTTTTGGGCATCCTTAGTCAACATTTTGGACAGGTGTTATGTTCAACTTGTTGCCAGAAGCTTGGCCACGTCTCCCATGATTTATTTGCTCAGTTTGAGCAGCTCATGCAAGAGTTAGCTAATGTTCAAGAGATTTTGAAGTTTTGAAGAAAAAAACTAAGTTTTTGAGAGTTTGAGAGTTTGAAGAGAGTTGGTTCGTTTCCCTTTGTTCAGAGTGTTTATCTTCTTGTTACAGGAGGTAAGTGATGTTTTTGAACCTGTTTTTATGTTTTCTGAAGGTTTTATGGGATTTGTGGAAGGAGATGCATGCTTAGGTTATAAATGAGAGGTTTGATGATTTATGCATGTATACATGTTTATGTGTTATGTTAGATTTGTTGTTTGGGGTTATTAGATAGTTTTGGACCCCTGTGAACATATACTTGAGTATATGTGTGTGGACTAGTTGAAGTATGTATGTTTGGAGATGTTGAAGGGAAGGAGGAGTTTGGTTTGCCGTCGGGCTGAGTTCTGGAAGAACTCAAGTTCGGCAGCCGAAGGTTCATTCGGCCGCCGAACCTCCTGCATGATGGCCTTGGCTGCCAGAGGTTGCCCCCGAGAGTTTTGCATGTTCGGCTCTGTTTGGGGGATTCGGCCGCCGAAGGTGCCGCCGAAGGTTAGAGACTTTTGTCTCTGGAGTATGTTTTGGCCCCCGAAACTTGCCCCCGAAAGGGTTCGGCCGCCGAAGATTGAGTTTCGGCCGCCGAAGGTGCTTGAGTTTCGTCTCTGGAGAGGACTTTCGGCCGCCGAAACTGCTGCCGAAAGTGTTCTGTCCAGCTTTTCTTTTGCATACTTTGCATGAGTTTTAGAGTGAGTTTAAGGGAATTTTGGGGAGTTTAATAGAGTTATTATTACGTAAGTTCGGTCCCTCATTTGAGTCTTTCTGTGCTTACACAGATCAGAGGAACCAGAGAGAGCAGCAGTGAGTACTGCTCCAGAGTTATTGAACCTGCAGAGTTAGTCCAGAGCCAGAGATGAGTAGAACTAAACTTAGTGCTTTTAATGAAACAATGGAATGTTTTAGCATATCTCATGCATCATAATTATGCAAATAGGTTGATTGCATTAGTATTCACGAATATGTTGCATTGCATAGTTAATTGTTGGTGTGAGTAAATGCTGAATGATCCAATAGTCTCTGAGTTAAGACCAGGAGCCTTTGACTACGCCCTGGCTGGTATAGTAAAGTCCAGGAGCCTTTGACTACGCCCTGGCAATGGTAAGTACAGAGGTGTTATACACATGTACATATATGACAGGAAGACCAGGTGCTCGATTCTACGCCCTGGCACGGAAGTTACTGAGGCTATGTGGTGACAGGTTTACTCTTGATGTGGATTGTCTGTGTTATGATGCATTCCATCAGATCATATTTTAATAAATTGTTTTGCTGTACTACTCACTGGGCTATAGAGCTCATCCCACTCCCTTAACCCCAGTCTTGCAGGTTCATTATACAGTGTACAGGGGAAGTCCAGAAGAGTTCAGGAAGAGAGAAGAGACTTGTAATAGCCTAGAGTGGACATGTAATATTAAAGAGATGTACCAGTTGTCTTTAAAGTTAGAATTGTGATTGACTTAGTTATGTTATTATTGTAAATCTCCCGCGTCTCCCAAGTACACTCTTCCAGATTATGGTGGTTCCACAAAACTTTCACCATCGGAATCTCTTTGTTCCTTAGCTGTCTGATCTGTGTGTCCAGAATCCGTACTGGTTGCTCTATATAGGTGAGATCTCCAAGAATCTCTACATCAGGCTCACTAACAACCTGACCCGGATCTGACACAAATTTCCGTAGCATAGAAACATGAAACACCGGGTGAATCCTCTCCATAGAAGTAGGTAAATCCAGCTTATATGATACATTTCCGATCCTCTGTAAAATCTCAAAGGGTCCAATGTACCGTGGAGCTAACTTACCCTTCCTCCCAAAACGAACCACTCCTTTCATTGGAGACACTTTCAGCAATACCCAATCTCCCTCCTGAAATTCTAACAGTTTCCTGCGAATGTCTGCATAACTCTTCTGTCTACTCTGTGCTGTTCTGATCCTCTCTCTGATCACTGGCACTGTTCTACTGGTAATCTCTACCAACTCTGGTCCTGCAAGAGCTTTCTCTCCTACCTCTTCCCAGCAAACAGGTGATCTGCACTTCCTCCCATATAATGCCTCATAAGGAGCCATCCCAATGCTAGCATGATGACTGTTATTGTAGGCAAACTCCACCAAAGGTAGATGCTGCCTCCAAGAACCGCCAAAGTCTAACACACACATTCTGAGCATATCCTCAATGGTCTGGATGGTCCTCTCTGACTGCCCATCAGTCTGTGGGTGGAAAGTAGTACTAAACTCTAATCTTGTGCCCATCGCACTCTGCAGACTTCGCCAAAATCTGGAGGTGAACTGAGGCCCTCTATCTGAAACTATAGACACTGGGACTCCATGCAATCTCACTATCTCATCCAAATAAACCTGTGCCAACTTATCCACAGAATAGTTACTCCTAACTGGAATGAAATGAGCAGATTTCGTGAGTCTGTCCACAATCACCCATATAAAGTCTATCCTGTTGGACGCTGCTGGTAAGCCCACTACAAAATCCATAGCTATAGTTTCCCATTTCCATTCTGGAATCGGCAGTGGGTTAAGCATTCCAGCTGGCTTCTGATGTTCTAATTTCACCCGCTGACAAGTCTCACAGGCTGTCACATACTGCGCCACTTCCTTCTTCATGGCTGGCCACCAATACACCCTTTTCAAATCTCGATACATCTTGGTGGTTCCCGGGTGAACACTATATCTCGCATTATGAGCTTCCCTCATAATGTCTTCTTTCAGACTGCTACTATCTGGTACACAAAGTCGACTCCCATAACGAAGAACCCCCTGACTGTCAAATCTAAACTCTGCACTGTGGCCTGACTGAACAGTCCTGGCAATTTTCATCAACTCAGGGTCCTCGTGCTGTCTCTGAGCTATCTGCTCTAGAAACACTGGTGTCACTCTCATCTGTGCTATCAACGCACCTGTACCAGATAACTCTAACTGTAACCCCTCCTCAATGAGCTTATAAAGCTCCATCACTACTGGTCTCCGCTCTGCTACCATATGGGATAAACTGCCTAGTGACTTCCGGCTTAAGGCGTCTGCCACAACATTCGCCTTACCCGGATGATACTGAATCTTACAATCATAATCGCTAAGCAATTCTACCCATCTTCTCTGCCTCAAATTCAGTTCCCTCTGGCTCAAGATGTACTGTAAACTCTTGTGATCAGTGAAGATCTCGCATTTAACCCCATAGAGGTAATGCCGCCACATCTTAAGTGCAAAGATAACTGCCGCCATCTCAAGGTCATGGGTGGGGTAATTCAACTCGTGCTTCTTCAACTGTCTAGAAGCATAAGCAATCACCCTATCCTGTTGCATCAGAACACAACCCAAACCCACTCGAGATGCATCACAGAACACTGTGAAATCCTCATCACTAACAGGCAGAGCTAACACTGGTGCTGTGGTCAATCTCCTTTTGAGCTCCTCAAAGCTCTCTTCACACTGGTCTGACCAGACAAACTTCTGGTTCTTCTGAGTCAGTTTGGTCATAGGAGCTGCTATCTTCGAGAAGTCCTGTACAAACCTCCTGTAGTAACCTGCCAGTCCCAAAAAGCTTTTAATCTCAGTCACTGTAGTGGGCCTGGGCCAGTTAGCTACAGCCTCTATCTTCTTGGGGTCTACCTCAATCCCATCAGCTGATACTACATGTCCCAAGAAGGAAATGCTCCTTAACCAAAACTCACACTTCGAGAACTTGGCATACAGACCATGCTCTCTCAGTGTCTGCAGAACTATCCTCAGATGCTGCGCATGCTCCTCCGCATCTCTGGAATACACTAAGATGTCATCGATAAAGATAATCACAAAGTGATCCAGAAATTCGCTGAAAACTCTGTTCATGAGATCCATAAATGCTGCAGGGGCGTTTGTCAACCCGAACGGCATCACTAAGAACTCATAGTGCCCATATCTGGTCCTGAACGCTGTCTTAGGCACATCTGCCTCTCTGACTCTCAACTGATGATATCCGGATCTCAGATCTATTTTAGAGAAACAACCTGCTCCAACTAGCTGATCAAATAGATCATCAATCCTAGGCAAAGGATATCTATTCTTGGTAGTGACCTTGTTTAACTGTCTGTAGTCAATACAAAGCCTGAGGGATCCATCCTTCTTCTTAACAAAGAGCACTGGAGCACCCCAAGGTGAGGTACTAGGGCGGATGAAACCCTTATCTACCAAGTCCTGCAACTGTTCTTTCAACTCTTTTAACTCTGCTGGTGCCATCCTGTAGGGAGGAATAGAGATAGGTCTGGTACCAGGTAACAATTCAATTTCAAACTCTATCTCCCTACCATGTGGTAATCCTGACAAGTCGTCTGGAAACACATCGGGAAACTCTCGCACTACTGGTATCGAAGCTGGTTCCCTCACCTGACTGTCTAGCTCTCTTACATGAGCTAGAAACCCCTGACAACCCCTCCTAAGCAAACGACGAGCCTGAAGGGCTGAAATCAGACCTCTGGGTGTACCTCTCCTATCTCCTCTGAAGACACACTCCGACCCATCCTGGTCTCTGAGACTAACTACCTTGTCTCTACAATCCAAAGTAGCACCATATGTAGATAACCAATCCATCCCTAGAATGACATCAAAATCTGTCAAATCTAGAACCACAAGGTCAGCTGGAAGGTATCTACCCTCTATGAACACTGGACTGAAGCGACAGACTGACACCGCCACTGATGGGTCGCATTTGGGTCCACTGACCCAGAGAGGATACTCTAACTCAGAACTGATCAAACCCAATCTCTCAATGGCTCTCGAAGCAATAAAGGAATGAGAAGCACCGGGGTCCATCAAAGCATACACATCTGAACACCCAATGATGAGATTACCTGACACCACAGTGTTCGATGTATTAGCCTCCTCCTGAGTCACAGTGAAAATCCGTGCTGGGGCTACAGGATTTCCACCTCGGGAACCTGCTGCTGAAGTAGAGGCTGCCCCTCTCCCTCTACCTCTGCCACTGCTCTGAGGCATGGCTGGAGCTCTTGGCTGTATCCCTGGCTGTGCTACACTGCCAGAACTCATCTACTGGGATGGTGCAAAAGTCACCTGAGGACACTCTCTAGCAAAATGCCCTTCCTGTCCACACCTAAAACAGGCTGAAGATCCCATCTGACAAGCTCCTCTGTGTGGTCTCCCACATCTCCTACATACTGGAATAGCTGTGCCAGAGCTTGAGCCACTACCCATTCCCAGACCAGACTTGACTTTACTCCAGAACCTATTCTTGGTTCCTTTCGCTCTATCCCATTTCTTATTGCCTGTAGTGCCTGAACTGGGGGCCTTAGAACCCGAAGCCTGTGCTTTTGACTGTTTCTGAATGTTAGCACTAGCTTCCATCTTCCTGGCTGCATCCACTATCGAGTGAAAACTCTCCTTTTCAGCTGGAAGGATCAAAGAAGAATACCTGGGATGAAGTCGCATGGTATATCTTCTTGCTTTCTTCTGATCAGTATCATAGGCCTGACCCACGTACTGAAGCAAATCCAAGAACTTATCTGTGAATTCGTCAACACTCATCTCATCTGTTTGTCTCAGCTGTTCAAACTCTATTATCTTCATTTCCCTGGAGCTATCAGGAAAAGCCCATCCTGCAAACTCATTAGCAAACTCTCCCCACGACATACTGTTCATTCTAGGCTCTATATAGTTCTTAAACCATTCCCGAGCCTTCCTACACTTTAGTGTAAACCCCGCCATCTCAATGGCTCTGCAATCATCTGCACCCAACTCTTCAGTAATCATCCTCACAATTCTCAAGTACTCAAATGGATCATCTCCTGTATTAAACTTAGGAGCATCCAATTTCAGGTACTCAGTCATCTTTACCTTACTTCCAGATGAACTAGGTTGCTGTGTTTGGGCAACAGGGGCTACTGGTTCATTTATTTCTGGGTGTGCTGCACTTGGGTGGATAGGGGATGGTGGATACATAGGGTATGGTGGGTAATAGTAAGGATAAGGCATATATGGCATGTATGAAGGATATGGGTCAACTCGAGAGTACTCCGACATACCCTCCATCGGATACTCTGAATACTGGGAAACAGCTGGATAGTCAAAACCTGAGGTCTGAATACCTCCCTGGGATTCTCCCATACCTTCATCCATAGACGGATCAGTCTCCATGGCCTCCCTCACCTCCTCAGATCCTCCTCCTCTAACTATCCCTCTTATGCTCTCGTCTACAGACCTTCTAGGGTCTATTGACATGCCTTCCCTGCTAGATCTCTGAGACCTTGCCCTCGACAATGCAGGAGGACGAGCAGCTAACCCCTCACTATCTGTTGGGACTCCAGTCAATCGAGCTGATCGACGAGTTCCTCGCATTTTAACTCTGAAAAACAACACATATCATAGCATATCAGTACATAAACAGATATCTCAAAACATAAAGCATATGCATACGCATCCCATAGCATCAATAGACAGGACTCCACATCCTATCCTAGTGGACATGATTTCCTATTGTGCTTGACCAACTATAACCTCTATGAGCCCGACACTCTCTCTATAGGTCCGATCATATGAACCTAGGGCTCTGATACCAATCTGTAACGACCCCAAAACGGACCGTCACCGGCGCTAGGATTCAGGTCGGCTTAAGGCCGCCAGAACCCGTAGCAAGCCTGCTATACACTCTGTGTACCTGTAAATCTCATACATGATCATACATTTTCTGTGAAAATAAAAACTCTTTTCTCTGTACCAAGGCTTAACCTGTGCATGCACTGTCTCTGTACCCTGTACTCTATACCCCTGACTAGAGCTTGCTCTAGATGGGTTATTACATACCTGTTAAGCCTGGTTTTTCACATACTCTGTAAAATATATACATATACAGATCATGTACATAAACCAAAGATTTACAATAATAACATAACTAAGTCAAGCACAATTCTAACTTTAAAGACAACTGGTACATCTCTTTAATATTACATGTCCACTCTAGGCTATTACAAGTCTCTTCTCTCTTCCTGAACTCTTCTGGACTTCCCCTGTACACTGTATAATGAACCTGCAAGACTGGGGTTAAGGGAGTGGGATGAGCTCTATAGCCCAGTGAGTAGTACAGCAAAATAATTTATTAAAATATGATCTGATGGAATGCATCATAACACAGACAATCTACATCAAGAGTAAACCTGTCACCACATAGCCTCAGTAACTTCCGTGCCAGGGCGTAGAATCGAGCACCTGGTCTTCCTGTCATATATGTACATGTGTATAACACCTCTGTACTTACCATTGCCAGGGCGTAGTCAAAGGCTCCTGGACTTTACTATACCAGCCAGGGCGTAGTCAAAGGCTCCTGGTCTTAACTCAGAGACTATTGGATCATTCAGCATTTACTCACACCAACAATTAACTATGCAATGCAACATATTCGTGAATACTAATGCAATCAACCTATTTGCATAATTATGATGCATGAGATATGCTAAAACATTCCATTGTTTCATTAAAAGCACTAAGTTTAGTTCTACTCACCTCTGGCTCTGGACTAGCTCTGCAGGTTCAATAACTCTGGAGCAGTACTCACTGCTGCTCTCTCTGGTTCCTCTGATCTGTGTAAGCACAGAAAGACTCAAATGAGGGACCGAACTTACATAAGAATAACTCTATTAAACTCCCCAAAATTCCCTTAAACTCACTCTAAAACTCATGCAAAGTATGCAAAAGAAAAGCTGGACAGAACACTTTCGGCAGCAGTTTCGGCAGCCGAAAGTCCTCTCCAGAGACGAAACTCAAGCACCTTCGGCGGCCGAAACTCAATCTTCGGCGGCCGAACCCTTTCGGGGGCAAGTTTCGGGGGCCAAAACATACTCCAGAGACGAAAGTCTCTAACCTTCGGCGGCACCTTCGGCGGCCGAATCCCCCAAACAGAGCCGAACATGCAAAACTCTCGGGGGCAACCTCTGGCAGCCAAGGCCATCATGCAGGAGGTTCGGCGGCCGAATGAACCTTCGGCTGCCGAACCTGAGTTCTTCCAGAACTCAGCCCGACGGCAAACCAAACTCCTCCTTCCCTTCAACATCTCCAATCATACATACTTCAACTAGTCCACACACATATACTCAAGTATATGTTCACAGGGGTCCAAAACTATCTAATAACCCCAAACAACAAATCTAACATAACACATAAACATGTATACATGCATAAATCATCAAACCTCTCATTTATAACCTAAGCATGCATCTCCTTCCACAAATCCCATAAAACCTTCAGAAAACATAAAAACAGGTTCAAAAACATCACTTACCTCCTGTAACAAGAAGATAAACACTCTGAACAAAGGGAAACGAACCAACTCTCTTCAAACTCTCAAACTCTCAAAAACTTAGTTTTTTTCTTCAAAACTTCAAAATCTCTTGAACATTAGCTAACTCTTGCATGAGCTGCTCAAACTGAGCAAATAAATCATGGGAGACGTGGCCAAGCTTCTGGCAACAAGTTGAACATAACACCTATCCAAAATGCTGACTAAGGATGCCCAAAAGCTGGCTAGCCAACTCAGCTTCGGCTGCCGAATCGCATGCAAAACCATGCAACATTCGGGGGCCGAACTTAAACTTCGGAAGCCGAACATTGGCACTTTCGGCGGCCGAACTTACCTTCAGCGGCCGAACTTGGCTAAAGTCTCCATGAACCATTTTCTCTTTGAAACTCAAATCAATTCAACTTAAAACCTTAAAACACATCCTAACACTTAGTAAAACATAAATCCTACCCTTTCATAGCCTTCCGACACCCCGGATTCCACCGGACGATAGGAATTCCGGTGTCGGATTCTAGCCGGGTATTACAACCCCAAGAAAGTAGAAGCTATAGCTAACTGGCCTAGACCCACTACAGTGACAGAGATCAAGAGCTTCTTGGGTTTGGCAGGCTACTACAGGAGGTTCGTTCAGGACTTCTCTAAGATAGCAGCTCCTATGACCAGGTTAACTAAGAAGAATCAGAGGTTCGTGTGGTCGGACCAATGTGAAGAGAGTTTTGAGGAGCTAAAGAAGAGGTTGACTTCAGCACCGGTGTTAGCTCTGCCTAACAGTGAGGAGGACTTCACAGTGTTCTGTGATGCATCCCGAGTGGGATTGGGTTGTGTGTTGATGCAGATTGGCAAGGTGATAGCTTATGCTTCTAGACAGCTGAAGAAGCACGAGCTGAATTACCCCACACATGACCTGGAAATGGCAGCAGTAATCTTTGCACTCAAGATGTGGAGGCATTACCTCTATGGGGTAAAATGTGAGATCTTCACCGATCATAAGAGCCTGCAGTACATCCTGAGTCAGAGAGAGCTGAATTTGAGGCAGAGAAGATGGGTAGAGCTGCTCAGTGACTATGATTGCAAGATCCAGTACCATCCGGGTAAGGCGAATGTCGTGGCAGACGCCTTAAGCCAGAAATCACTTGGCAGTTTGTCCCATATATCAGCAGAGAGGAAGCCAGTGGTGAAAGAGTTTTACAAGCTCATGGATGAAGGTCTACAGTTGGAGTTGTCTGGTACAGGTGCTTTGATAGCACAGATGAGAGTGGCACTCGTGTTTCTGGAGCAGGTGGCTCAGAAACAGCATGAGGACCCAGAGTTAGTGAAGATTGCCAGGACTGTTCAGTCAGGCAAAGATAGTGAATTCAGATTTGACAGTAAGGGGATCCTCCGCTATGGGAGTCGTTTATGTGTACCAGATGACATAGGGCTAAAGGGAGACATTATGAGAGAGGCTCATAATGCAAGGTACAGCGTTCACCCTGGAGCCACCAAGATGTATCAAGATCTAAAGAAAGTTTATTGGTGGCCAGCTATGAAGAGGGAAGTGGCACAGTTCGTGTCACCTGCGAAGTGTGTCAGAGGGTGAAGCTGGAACATCAGAAGCCGGCTGGAATGCTTAACCCACTACCTATTCCAGAGTGGAAATGGGAAAATATAGCTATGGACTTCATGGTGGGGTTACCGGCAGCGTCCAACAGATTGGACTCCATATGGGTGATTGTGGACAGACTCACCAAATCTGCTCACTTCATCCCTGTCAGGAGTGGCTATTCTGTGGACAAGTTGGTGCAGGTGTATGTTGATAAGGTTGTCAGGCTGCATGGGGTCCCTGTTTCTATAGTGTCTGATAGAGGGCCCCAGTTCACCTCCAGGTTTTGGCGGAGTCTGCAAGATGCTATGGGTACCAGGCTAGACTTCAGCACTGCTTTCCATCCCCAGACTGATGGACAGTCAGAGAGGACCATCCAAACCATAGAAGATATGCTCAGAATGTGTGTGCTAGATTTTGGCGGTTCTTGGAGGCAGCATCTACCCTTGGTGGAGTTTGCCTACAATAACAGCTATCATGCTAGCATCGGGATGGCTCCATATGAAGCTTTGTATGAGAGGAAGTACAGGTCACCTGTCTGTTGGGAAGAAGTAGGAGAGAGGTCCCTAGCAGGGCCCGAGTTAGTAGAGATCACCAGCAGGGTGGTGCCCATGATCAGAGAAAGGATCAAGACTGCTACAAGCAGGCAGAAGTGTAATACCCGGCTAGACTCCGGTATCGAAATTCCTACCGTCCGGTGGAATCTCGGATGTCGGAAACCTCTAAAAGGGTAAGAGCATGTTTTTATGAAATGTTTTCATGTATTTTAATGGTTTTAAGTATGAAATAAAATGAGTTTTTGCATGAAAATAGCTTTGGAGGAAAACCCAGGTTCGGCCGCCGAAACTCAAGTTCGGCCGCCGAACATGGCATGCATGTGGAAGCACTTTCGGCCCCCGAACGTGGCCTGGCCAGCCACCTATAAAAGGGACCCTTAGCCGAAATGGGCGAGCTTTCTCCCATTTTCGGCCACAACAAGCTTCCGATCTTCCCTTAGCAAATCTTGTGTTCTTCCTTCAAATCCCCACCGTTTTTCTTAAGTTTTAAGCTTGCATTGAAGGTTTTGAGCTTGGTTAATATATGAGAAAGTTTACAGGTTCATGTTATGTATGATCATGTATGGGATTGAACAGGTTCACAGGTTATATGTTAGGCTTGCTACGGGTCCCGGCGGCCTTACGCCGATCTGGATCCTAGCGCCGGTAGGTCCGGATTTTCGGGGCGTTACAGAGTGGTATCAGAGCCCTAGGTTCATATGGTCGAACCTAGAGTGTCGGGCTCATAGATGTTCTAGAAGGTCAAGCACAATCGGAAGATCATGTCCACTAGGATAGGATGTAGAGTCCTGTCTGGAATGATGATGTGAAATGCCATGATAACATGCATGTGCATTAATGCTATGTTATGTATGCTATGTATGTGATGAGGGTTCATGTGTTTCCACATGAACCATATGATGCTGATGTTTATGTGATGCGTGCTGTTTTTCAGAAAACAGGATGAGAGGAACTCGTCGATCTGCACGATTGACTGGAGTACCACCTCAGGACGAGGGCACCGATGCCCGTCCTCCAGCATTGCCTAGGGCAATGTCAAGTAGGTCCAGCAGAGACCGAGCAGTAAGAGACCCTAGAAGGTCTTTAGATCTGGGAAGAAGCAGATCAGTCAGAGGAACAGTTCAGGGAGGTATGTCAGAGGATGTGGGATATAACATGGAAGTGGACCAGAGGAGGGATGGCAGTTTGGGAATGAGTATGTCAGAGGAAGGCATGGGAGAGTCCCAAGGAGGCACTCAGGCCTCGGGTTTTGTTCAGCAACCTTTCTACCCATCCTTCTCACAAGATCCCGGGTATTCGATGGGAGGTACATCGGATTACCCTAGCTATAGCCCTTATCCCACACACATGCCATACCCACCTTTCTACCCACCTTACGCACAGTACCCCATGTACCCACCTCCACCATACTATCCAGGTACAACAAACCCTACCCAAGGGGATGTTGCACCACCTCCACCACCACCAGCACCTACTGTCCCAGAAACCCAAGCACCTAGACCTACCTCATCTGGAGGGAGCAAGGTTAAGATGACCGACTACATGAAGTTGGGTGCCCCACAGTTTGAAACCGGTGATGATCCCTTTGTGTACCTTGAGAGAGTCAAGGTGATTACAGATGAGATAGGGGCAGATGACAGTAGAGCCATTCAGATGGCAGGGTTCACACTGAAATGTAAGAAGGCCCGTGAATGGTTTAAGAACTACGTGAACCCGAGAGTGGACAGCATGTCTTGGGAGGAGTTTGCAAACGAGTTTGCAGGATGGGCTTTCCCTGAAAGCTCAAGAGAGCTGAAGATGATAAAGTTCGAACAGTTGAGGCAAACAGATGAGATGAGTGTAGATGAATACACTGACAGGTTCATGGAGTTGTTGCCATTTGCTGGGCAGAACCTTGACACAGACCAGAAGAAGTCAAGGAGGTATATCATGAGGCTCCATTCCAGGTATTCCTCCTTGATCCAGTCAGCAGAAAAGGAGAGTTTTCATGCCATAGTAGATATGGCTATGAGGATGGAGGCTAGTGCTATCATCGAGGGAAAAGTCAAACAGTCAGTGGCACAGCCTTCGGGTTCCAAGACCCCAAGTGAAGGAAGAATGGACCCTTCTTCCTTAAGTTCGGGCAGCAAGAGGTGGAATAATACCACCAAGAAACCAAAGAAGAATAAGTTTTGGAGCAAGATCAAGTCAGGTCTGGGATTAGGCAGTGGCTCAAGCTCTGGTGCAGAAAATGCCGTATGTGCGAAGTGTGGTAAGCCACACTGGGGAGTATTCCGATTTGGGACGACAGCCTGCTACAGATGTGGGCAAGAGGGACATATGTCACGGGAGTGTCCTAGAGCAGCTCCTATGGCACAGCCCCAGCAGACAGCTTCGGGCAGTGTGGCACAGCCAGTAGCTCCAGCCGCTACACAGGCCAGTGGCAGAGGCAGAGGGAGAGGGTCAGCCTCTTCTTCAGCGGGTTATAGAGGTGAAGGTCCATCAGCTCCAGCCAGGATCTTCACCATGACACAGCAGGAGGCTAACACATCCAACACCGTGGTGTCAGGTAATCTCATCATTGGATGTTCTGATGTGTATGCATTAATGGACCCGGGTGCATCTCATTCTTTTATTGCTCCGAGAGCCGTTCAGAGGTTAGGGTTGATGGTCTCTGGGTTAGAGTGTCCCCTATGGGTTAGTGGACCCAAGTGTGACCCGTCTGTGGCAGAGTCAGTCTGCCAATATAGTCCAGTTTTTGTTGAGGGAAGATGCTTGTCCGCCGACCTTGTGGTTCTAGATTTGACAGACTTTGACGTCATTCTAGGGATGGATTGGCTATCTACCCATGGTGCTACCTTGGACTGCAGGGACAAGGTAGTTAAGTTCAGATGTCAGGATGGGTCAGAGGTTGTCTTCAGAGGAGACAAAAGGGGTACACCTAGAGGTCTGATATCAGCTCTTCAGGCTCGCAGGTTGCTTAGGAGGGGATGTCAGGGGTTTTTGGCTCATGTGAGAGAGTTAGACAGTCAGGTTAGAGAGCCCGCCTCAGTGCCAGTGGTCAGAGAGTTCTTAGATGTTTTCCCAGACGAGCTACCAGGCTTACCACCCGCTAGGGAGATAGAGTTCGAGATAGAATTGATGCCTGGAACCAGACCAATCTCTATCCCTCCCTACAGGATGGCACCAGCTGAGTTGAAAGAGTTGAAAGAGCAGTTGCAAGATCTGGTAGATAAGGGCTTCATCCGACCGAGTACCTCACCTTGGGGGTGCTCCAGTGCTCTTTGTAAGAAAGAAGGATGGATCCCTCAGACTTTGTATCGACAACAGGCAGTTGAACAAAGTCACTACCAAGAATAAGTACCCGTTGCCAAGGATCGATGATCTATTCGACTAGCTAGCAGGAGCGGGTTGTTTCTCCAAAATAGATCTGAGATCTGGGTACCACCAGCTGAGGATCAGAGAAGAGGATGTACCGAAGACAGCTTTCAGGACCATATATGGGCACTATGAGTTCCTTGTGATGCCGTTTGGGTTAACCAATGCCCCTGTAGCATTCATGGATCTCATGAACAGAGTTTTTAGTCAGTACCTGGATCACTTTGCTATTGTCTTCATAGATGATATTCTAGTGTATTCCAGGAATGCAGAGGAGCATGCCCATCATCTGAGGATAGTTCTACAGACCTTGAGGGAACATGGCTTGTATGCCAAGTTCTCCAAGTGTGAGTTTTGGTTGAGGAGCATCTCATTCTTGGGGCATGTAGTGTCAGAGAACGGAATTGAAGTAGACCCCAAGAAGGTAGAGGCTGTGACCAACTGGCCTAGACCCACCTCAGTGACAGAGATCAGAAGTTTCTTGGGTTTGGCTGGTTATTACAGGAGGTTTGTTCAGGACTTCTCGAAGATTGCAGCTCCTCTAACCAGATTAACTAGGAAGAACCAGAGGTTCGTGTGGTTGGACCAATGTGAGGAAAGCTTTGAGGAGCTAAAGAAGAGGTTGACTTCAGCACCAGTGTTAGCTCTGCCTACCAGTGAGGAGGATTTCACAGTGTTCTGTGATGCGTCCCGTGTGGGACTAGGTTGTGTGCTAATGCAGAAGGAAAGGGTGATTGCTTATGCTTCTAGGCAGCTGAAGAAGCATGAGTTGAATTACCCCACACATGACCTGGAAATGGCAGCAATAATCTTTGCACTCAAGATGTGGAGGCATTACCTTTATGGGATAAAATGTGAGATCTTCACAGATCATAAGAGCCTGCAGTACATCCTGAGTCAGAGAGAGCTGAATTTGAGACAGAGGAGATGGGTAGAACTGTTGAGTGACTATGATTGCAAGATCCAGTACCATCCGGGTAAGGCTAATGTAGTAGCTGATGCCTTAAGCCGGAAATCACTTGGCAGTCTATCCCACATCACGGTAGAGAGGAGACCGGTGGTGAAGGAGTTTTATAAGCTCATGAATGAAGGTCTACAGTTAGAGTTGTCTGGTACAGGTGCTTTGATTGCACAGATGAGAGTGGCACCCGTGTTTCTGGAGCAGGTGGCTCAGAAACAGCATGAGGACCCAGAGTTAGTGAAGATTGCCAGGACTGTTCAGTCAGGCAAAGATAGTGAGTTCAGATTCGACAGTAAGGGGATCCTCCGCTATGGGAGCAGATTATGTGTACCAGATGATATAGGGCTAAAGGGAGACATTATGAGAGAGGCTCATAATGCCAGGTACAGCGTTCACCCCGGAGCCACTAAGATGTATCAGGATCTGAAGAGAGTGTATTGGTGGCCAGCTATGAAGAGGGAAGTGGCACAGTTCGTGTCAGCCTGCGAAATATGTCAGAGGGTGAAGCTGGAACATCAGAAGCCGGCTGGAATGCTTAACCCGCTACCTATTCCAGAGTGGAAATGGGAGAATATAGCTATGGACTTCGTAGTGGGATTACCGGCAACATCCAACAGATTAGACTTCATATGGGTGATTGTGGACAGACTCACCAAATCTGCTCACTTCATCCCTGTTAGGAGTAACTACTCTGTGGATAAGTTGGCACAGGTCTATGTGGATGAAGTTGTCAGGTTGCATGGGGTTCCTATTTCAATAGTGTCAGATAGAGGGCCCCAGTTCACCTCCAGGTTTTGGCGGAGTCTGCAGAGTGCTATGGGTACCAGGTTGGATTTCAGTACTGCCTTCCACCCCCAGACTGATGGACAGTCAGAGAGGACCATCCAGACTATAGAGGATATGCTCAGAATGTGTGTGCTGGATTTTGGCGGTTCTTAAAGGCAACATCTACCCTTGGTGGAGTTCGCCTACAATAACAGCTATCATGCCAGCATAGGGATGGCTCCATATGAAGCTTTGTATGGGAGGAAGTGCAGGTCACCCATCTGTTGGGAAGAAGTAGGAGAGAAGGCCTTGGCAGGGCCTGAGCTAGTAGAGATCACCAGTAGAGTGGTGCCCATTATTAGAGAAAGGATCAAGACTGCTTCAAGCAGACAGAAAAGCTATGCAGACATCCGTAGAAAACAGGTGGAGTTCCAGGAGGGAGATATGGTATTGCTAAGAGTGTCTCCTATGAAAGGGGTGGTTCGGTTTGGTAAGAAAGGTAAGCTAGCTCCACGATACATTGGACCCTTCAAGATCTTGCAGAAGATTGGGAATGTGTCGTACAAGCTGGATTTACCTGCTTCAATGCAAAGAATCCATCCGGTTTTCCATGTTTCGATGTTACGAAAGTTTGTGTTAGATCCGGGCAAGGTTCTTAGTGAGCCTGATGTAGAGATCCAAGAGGATCTCACCTATGTTGAGCAGCCAATACGGATTCTAGACACTCACATCAGAAAGTTGAGGAACAAGGAAATCCCGATGGTGAAAGTCCTTTGGAACCACCACAATATGGAAGAGTGTACCTGGGAGACACGGGAGTCTATGCTCCAGCAATATCCCCATCTCTTTTAAAGGTTAGTATCTATGTGTTCTATATGTTTAGTATGTATGTTATGTTGTTTTATGTTATGCATGTATGATAACGGTTGTCGAAGCCGTCAAAAATAAACCTATTAAATAATCAACAATTAACTTGTAGATAGTGGCAATAGGGTCGAACCACAGGGATTTGACACTACGAATTTTCCTATTGATGACTAAGGCAAGTAATAACAAGTAATTAAAAGAGGGGGGTTTGATTTGATGAATTAAAACTAAATAGCAAAAGAAAGCAATAAATTAAAGATGAGTAAATCAATAAGAGAAAAGCTTCTAGTTGAAGTATGGATATATTTCAGATTGTTTAGAATTGATCATTGATTCTTTAATACTCCTATTTATCTCAATAAATTAGTTTAGGATGTGGAAGACGCTTCTCACAATCCAAATTCCTCCTTAGTTCTAGTTTGATTAGGAAACGTTCGCTAATCAAACACTAGTTAACAAGTTGCCAAGGAACGTCCTTGGGGCCTTTGGCATCGAACAACTGTTAACTGCATTAAGATTTAGAGAAACCTAATTCTAACCTTGCCAACCGCGTGGTCAAGTTTAGATCATGCAACTTGATTAAATTTGTGTTCAAATAATATAAGCAATTACGGACTTAAATTATTCAAACAATTGTTACTCAAGCAATTAAAAAGCAATAGGCCTAAATTGATTCTAAAAGCAAAGCAACAATTATAGAAAGATCAAATTGCATAAATATTGAAAATAACTAGAAGTTTAACAATGGAGATTTAAATCTCCCAATTCATCACAAATCTGAATTTTCCAACTTCAACTAGAACATAATGAATTTAGCCACTCATGGTGACTAAAATACACAAAAATAAAGAAGAAAAGAAAAAGAAAGTTTCTGCTGTGTTGCTGGAGAATTTTCGAGGATGGCAGATGCTGAAAGATGATGATAGGATGCTGGTTTGGATGTTGCCCTTATATAGCTGGAGAATCCCAATTCCAATTTGATTAGGGTTTTGGAATCTCAATTTGATTTGGTCTTCTTTGTAGTCTTTGATTCCTCTTTGGATTTTGTATTTGATTGAGAATGGAACTCTCTAAGTGAAGGGCGTGGCTCTTGGGACTGATCTTGTGGTGTTTGAAGTGGACTTGGACTTCTTTTCTTTGAATTTGGATTTTCTGCTCTTTTCCCGCCTCTGCTGTCAAGGTGACTTGGGCAGTTTCTGCGAGTGACTTGGGCAAGTCACTTGCTCAATCTGCCCCAATCGCTCTCTGGGATTCAGTCCAGTTTTTGCCTCTGACTCTGCGAATGACTTGGCCAGTTCCTGCGAGTGATTTGGGCAAATCATTTTGACCCAATCACTTTTCCAGCTTTTTCTTCACTTTTTCTCCAACTTTTCAATTTCTTCCTTTTCTGTAAAAACATAACAAAAACACAAATTAAGCTAGAAAAATGTGTAAATAAACAGTAAGAGATATGATAAAAATGTGGCTAAATTATGCTTGATCAATGTACTAGTTAAGGAACATTCGGGGACGAATGTTCTTAAGGGGGGAGAATGTAATACCCGGCTAGACTCCGGTATCGGAATTCCTACCGTCCGGTAGAATCTCGGATGTCGGAAACCTCTAAAAGGGTAAGAGCATGTTTTTATGAAATGTTTTCATGTATTTTAATGGTTTTAAGTATGAAATAAAATGAGTTTTTGCATGAAAATAGCTTTAGAGGAAAACCCAGGTTCGGCCGCCGAAACTCAAGTTCGGCCGCCGAACATGCATGCGTTTTGGAGGCACGTTAGGCCCCCGAAAGCATAGGAGAGGGAAGTCCAGGTTCGGCCACCGAAACTCAAGTTCGGCCGCCGAACATGGCATGCATGCGGAAGCACTTTCAGCCCCCGAACGTGGCCTGGCCAGCCACCTATAAAAGGGACCCTTAGCCGAAATGGGCGAGCTTTCTCCCATTTTCGGCCACAGCAAGCTTTCGATCTTCCCTTAGTAAATCTTGTGTTCTTCCTTCAAATCCCCACCGTTTTTCTTAAGTTTTAAGCTTGCATTGAAGGTTTTGAGCTTGGTTAATATATGAGAAAGTTTACAGGTTCATGTTATGTATGATCATGTATGGGATTGAACAGGTTCACAGGTTATATGTCAGGCTTGCTACGGGTCCCGACGGCCTTACGCCGATCTGGATCCTAGCGCCGGTAGCGGTCTGGATTTTCGGGGCGTTACAAGAAGAGTTATGCAGACATCCGCAGAAGGCAAGTAGAGTTTCAGGAGGGGGATCCGGTATTGCTCAAGGTGTCTCCAATGAAAGGGGTGATTCGGTTCGGGAAGAAAGGTAAGCTAGCTCCACGGTACATCGGACCCTTCGAAGTCTTGCAAAAGATTGGGAATGTATCGTACAAGCTGGACTTGCCTGCATTTATCGAAAGAATCCATCCGGTTTTCCATGTTTCTATGTTACGGAAGTTTGTGTCAGATCTGGGCAAGGTTCTTAGTGAGCCTGATGTGGAGATCCAAGAGGATCTCACCTATGTTGAGCAGCCAGTACGGATCCTAGACACCCAGATCAGAAAGCTAAGGAACAAGGAAATCCCGATGGTGAAAGTCCTTTGGAATCACCACAACATTGAGGAGTGTACCTGGGAGACACGGGAGTCCATGCTCCGGCAATATCCTCATCTCTTCTAAGGTAAGTTTTAGATGCTTTGTATGTATGTTATGTTGTATGCTATGCATGTGCTAGTTGAAGGACATTCGGGGATGAATGTTCTTAAGGGGGGGAGAATGTAATACCCGGCTAGACTCCGGTATCGAAATTCCTACCGTTCGGTGGATTCTCGGATGTCGGAGATCTCTAGAAGGGTAAAACCATGTTTTTATAAAATGTTTTCATGTATTTTATGGTTTTAAGTATGAGATTAAATGAGTTTTTGCATGAAAATAGCTTTGGAGGAAAACCCAAGTTCAGCCGCCGAAACTCAAGTTCGGCCGCCGAACATGCATGCGTTTTGGAGGCACGTTAGGCCCCCGAAAGCATAAGTGAGGGAAGTCCAGGTTCGGCCGCCAAACTTTACCTTCGGCCGCCGAACTTGCATGTGTTACGGAGGCACGTTCGGCCCCCGAATGTGGCCTGGCCAGCCACCTATAAAAGGGTCCCTTGTCCGAAACGGGCGAGCTTTTCTCCCCATTTCGGCCAAGGTGAGCTCTCCGCCATCCCTCACCGATTTTGAGTTTCTTCCTTCAATCTTTCTTGATTTTCATGAGTTTCCACTTTGTTTTGAAGATCTTTGAGCAAATAGCAAGTTTTGGAGCTTGGAGGTTCAAGAAACTCCATTTCTCCCATCTCCGAGCTAGGGTCGTGTTCCTCTCGATCTTCAAGAGGTAAAGGCCGATCTTGAGCTCATTTTATGTTTTAAACAAGTTTTATGCAAGTTCATGGGGTAGAAATGCATGTGTAAGCTTAGGTTGAGTTTATGGGTTTTGATGAGTTTTTGAGCAATGTGGCTTGTGTATGTGTGTTTGATGTGTTGTAGTTGGGGTTTAAGTTAGTTTGAAGCCCCTAGGAGCTTGTATGCTTGAGTATGTATGCTGTAGAATAGGCTTATGCATGATTTGGAGGTTTGGGAGGCGCTTGTGCATGTTGGAGCTGAGTTTCTGCCCTTTTGGGAGAAACCAGGTTCGGCAGCCGAAAGAACTTTCGGCCACCGAACCCTCTTGTGGAGGCAGCATTCGGCTGCCGAAGCCTGCCCCCGAAAGAAGACTTTTGTCTCTGTCTGGGAGGTTCAGCCACCGAAGGTGCCCCCGAACATGCATGAGTTTCGTCTCTGTCTGGGAGTTTCGGCCGCCGAAGGTGCCGCCGAACCTACCTGACTTTCGGCTCTGGAGGGACTTTTGGCCGCCGAACCTGCCGCCGAAAGTGCCCTGTTCAGCCATTTTTTGCATGTTTTTCTATGGTTGTTTCATGATGTTCTAGGGGGTTTTTGGGGAGTAGTTTAGAGTTATGTTCATGTATGTTTGGTCCCTCATTTGAGTCCACCTGTGTAGGTTCGGACCCGAGGAACCGAGGACCCCAGCAGTGAGTCAGCTGCTACAGAGTCTTGTCAGAGCTAGCCAGAGGTGAGTGGAATAAACCTTATGTTTTAAATTAAATAATGAATGTTTTAGCATGATTCACGCATCATGAATGCCATGTGATATTCTAGGTTGCTTGCATTAGAATTCACGAATATGTTGCATTGCATAATATACTATTGATGTGGATGAATGTTGGATGATCCTGGAGTCCTCACCATGATATGAGATACGGTATGGAAGACCAGTGAGGCCCATTCTACGCCCCTGGCACAGAGTAAGAGAAAGACCAGTGAGGCCCATTCTATGCCCCTGGCACAGTTGGACCATGTTATGTTATGTTATGTAAGAGAAAGACCAGTGAGGCCCATTCTACGCCCCTGGCATAGTTGGACACTGTAGAGGGCTATTGGTGACAAGTTCATCCTTGATGTGATATGTTTGTGATGTGTTGCATTTCATGACAGTATGATTTGTAATTTAATGTTTTTACTATTCTGCTCACTGGGCTTTATAGCTCACCCCTCTCCCCTAACCCCCAGGTGTGCAGGTACAGGGTAGACCAGGAGGTCAGCAGGAGTAAAAGTCAGTTTTATGTATTAGTTAGATGTGGACATGATTGAGATTGTAATGTAATGTTATGTATAGTTATGTTAAGAAATGTAATGATGACATTGAGGATTAGAGAGTGTGCTTGACCCTATGTATGTTGTAATCCCTTTTATACACATGATCTATAGAATGTTTTATGATGATGTTCATGATAGTCCAAGCTTAATATATGATGAGATACCCCATTGGAGCATTTGATGAGGGCTCCAGTGGAGGTTTATGTTTATAGTTATGTGCATGCACAGGTTAAGCTTGGAAAAGGAAAGAAAAGTTTTAATTTTTATGTAAGTTGTTGATCATGTATGGGATTAAACAGGTTCACAGGAGTTATGTTAGGCTTGCTACGGGTCCCGGCGGCCTTAAGCCGATCTGGATCCTAGCGCCGGTAGCGGTCCGATTTCCGGGTCGTTACAGGTCTCCTGCTGGTTCAGCTAACTCTCCGAGAGTTCTCTCCCGTGGCTGTGGTGCTTGGATGGGCACGTTTCTATCTTGTATTTCAGCTTCTACATGTGCAGCAAGTGGTGCCGCCATTGCTGGATTTTCTGCCATAACCAGAAATTCAGTTTCTGGTGTAAATTCTGCTGTAGCAGGTGCGGTGGTGGAAGTTTCTACTGGTGCAGAAATTTCTTCAGCAGGGGCAGTAGGTGGTCTGTGAGATGGTGTTGTTGATGAAGATGGTCTTGAGGCTTGGTTCCTCAAATTTGCTTGCTTCCTTAAGCTCTTGGCGGTGCGTTCAATCTCCGGGTCGTAAAGAAGAGTGTCTTTACGGCCAAACCTTGTCATAAAGGGAAAATACGTTAGTTTAAATCAATCAACAATTAACTTGTAGATAGTGGCAATAGGGTCGAACCACAGGGAATTGATACCAATGATTTTCCTAATAATGACTAGGTCAAGTAAATAACAAGTAATTAAAAGAGGGGGTTTTGAGTTGATGGATTAACACTAAATAGCAAAAGAAAGCAATAATTTAAAGATGAGTAAATCAATAAGAGAAAAGCTTCTAGTTGAAGTATGGATCTTTTTCAGATTGTTTAGAATTGATCATTGATTCTTTAATACTCCTATTTATCTCAATAAATTAGTTTAGGATGTGGAAGACGCTTCTCACAATCCAAATTCCTCCTTAGTTCTAGTTTGATTAGGAAACGTTCGCTAATCAAACACTAGTTAACAAGTTGTCAAGGAACGTCCTTGGGGCCTTTGGCATCGAACAACTGTTAACTGCATTAAGACTTAGAGAAACCTAATTCTAACCTTGCCAACCGCGTGGTCAAGTTTAGATCATGCAACTTGATTAAATGTGAGTTTAAATATTCTAAGCAATTACGGACCTAAATTATTTAAACAATTGTTACTCAAGCAATTAAAAGCAATGGGCCCTTATTGATTCTAAAAGTAAAGCAACAATTATAGAAAGATCAAATTGCATAAATATTGGTAATAAATAGAAGTTTAACAATGGAGATTTAAATCTCCCAATTCATCACAAAATCTAAAATTCACCAACTTCAACTAGAAAAGAAAGTGTTTAGCCACTCATGGTGGACATAATACACAAAAGATGAAAAGAAAAGAAAAAGGGAAGAAACTGCAGTTCTGCCGAGAGGGAGAGGAGGCTGAATAGCTGATCAGAAGATGCTGCTTTGCTGGTTTGGAGGCTCTCCTTTTATAGCTGAAGAATTCTATCTATCTAGGGTTTTGAAATCCCTTTTTGATTTGGTGTTTGACTCCTCTTTTAATGTTGATTTTAATTGCAATTGGAATTCCTTGGATGAGAAACTCTTTCGTGGCTCTTGGTTTTATGTTGGCAGTGATTGGGTTGGATTTGGACTTCTGAAAATTCGGATTTCTGTTTTCTGCCCAATTTCCCGCTCTGCTATCAGTTTCTGTTGTCAAAGTGATTTGCCTGGTGATTTGAGTGTTTTGGGCAAATCACTGACCCAATCACTTTTCTGTGAGTCAGTCCTCTCTGTCTCTGCGAGTGATTTGGCCAGTGTCTTCGAGTGTCTTGGGCAAATCACTTGCCCATATCACTTCTGCCTGTTGCCTCCAGGTTTCTGCTTCAGCTTGATCTGGGCAGTGATTTGGGCAAATCACTGACCCAATCACTTTTCTGTCAATTTTCTGCACTTTTTCTCCAATTTTTCAATTTCTTCCTTTTCTGTAAAAACAAGATAAAAATCATAAATTAAACTAAAAAATGTGTAAATAAACAATAATAATTATGATAAAAATGTGGTTAAATTATGCTTGATCACCCGTAAAAATATTTATTTAACTTATTGCATTTTAAATTCTACTTGTTGGATGCCTTAGTTTTTTATGTCTTCTGCTCTTCTGGAGTCTTTAATCGACCAGATTGCAAGCCTTTTCTCCGAGTTGATTTAGTGTTACAGGTTAATTTTTTTAACTCAGTTGTTCCAGTTATTGCCCCTAGTTCTAACATTGTTTAAAAGTTGTATGTTTTCTTTATTTATAATTTAATATTGGTCAATTTCTAAAGTCAGCACGGTACCTTAATTTTATTCTAATTTGATATTAGGGTGCTAAATTTCATCTTAGCTTGCACTGACATGCTTAGCCTGATAATAAGTGCATCTGATAAATCTGAGAGATCTCAGGTTCTACTCCCCCAATCCCCAATTTCCATTTTCAAAAAAAAAAAATTCAT
Source organism: Manihot esculenta (assembly GCF_001659605.2). Classification (NCBI taxonomy): domain Eukaryota; kingdom Viridiplantae; phylum Streptophyta; class Magnoliopsida; order Malpighiales; family Euphorbiaceae; genus Manihot; species Manihot esculenta. The sequence continues at coordinate 12,096,602 of NC_035162.2, read as the reverse complement.
CTTAGCTTTACCAAATTTCATCTTAGCTTTACCTAATTCATCTTAAATTAAATTATAAAAATTTAGAACTATATGCTTAAAATTTTGTTTTACTGATAAAATAATTCTCAAAATACATTATTTTTATTTAAATAATACACTTTATTAATAATCATATTATTTATTTTATTTTATTTATATATATATATATTATAAATTAAATAAAATTTAAAATATGATAAAAAATTTTATGGATAAATTTATAATATTTTATTTTATTTAATATTAATGATATGAAGTATAGTTTTTTATATATTAAAAATAATATATGATTTATTCATTTTGATTTAGTCTAATAAATAAAAATATATTATTCATTTAGGATATTCGGATTTAATTCAATAAATAAAAGTATACTAGGAGATTCATGTTTTGAGTCTTCATATCCAATTTATTACTTTAAAAAAATTATACACATAATTCATAATATTAAATATATATAAATATTTTAATATATATTATTTATATGTAATATTTTATATAATAAAAATTTATTTATAATAAATATTTATATAATATAATATATTTAATAATACATATAATAAAAATAAAATATATTTACTTTCATATAAATTTAAATTAAAAAATTATATTTTTATTAATATAAAATTTTAAAAATTATATTATAATTTATTAAATTAAAAATATTTAATGGATTTTTTTGTATATATCGTCACGTTGTATTCATATGACGACCGCGTGTAAAATTTTTCTTTTTATTTGGCGTACAGAAAGAGAATTTTATAGCAATTTCTCCGAACAACACAAACCACTGACCCAGTCCAACATGGACCATGTAGTCCAACATGGACCACCTCGTTATTTAATTGGACGACAATGAGATTGGATTTGAAACCCATAATCCTAAAGTCCCATTTGCAAAATTTCCTCTGATTTTAATTTTCTTTTCTCCCTGCTCTTTCCCGTTCTTCAAGTTGACACATTGCTCATCATCATCACCACCTGTATACACTGATCAGAAAGGCAGGCAGGATAACACAAAAGAATATGGCTTCTTCTACATCTCTTTTCTTTCTTTGTCCGCTCGCCATTCATTTCTTGGTTCTCACAGCCCAGTCTCAGCCAGAAATGTTATACAAGGCTTGTCTTCCAGACAAGGGTAACTACGCCATTAAAAGTACCTACCAGGCAAATCTCAAACAGCTCCTCACTTCCATCTACACCAACACTGAAATAAACAACGGCTTCTACAATTTCTCTTATGGACAAGATCCTGACGTTGTTAAATCTATTGCTCTCTGTAGACCAGACATTACCCCTCAAGCTTGCCGTGACTGTATAAAAAATGCCAGTGATTCTCTCCTCGTGCTCTGTCCAACCTCGAAGGAGGCCATTGGCGGGCTAGATGATTGTATGGTGCGCTATTCATACCGCGACATTTTCAGACTTAATGAAGGCCGCCGACTTTTTTTTTTTGTGCACAGCAATGACAGAATGAAGAATGTCTCCGAATCCAAGATAAGTGGGTTCAATCAGTCGAGGATGACCTTGTTAGACAGTCTTAGGGACAGAGCTGCGGCGGGTGATTCTCGTTACAAGTTTGATTATAACCAAACCCTTGACCCCAACTTTCAAACCATATATGCACTTGTGCAGTGTACTCCTGATTTAACTGAATCTGAATGCAGAGATTGTCTGCATTTTGCTTCGGGACTTATTCCAGAGTGTTGTGAATTTAATACTGGAGGAAGAGTTATTAACCCAAGCTGTAATTTCAGATATGAGACAGACCGTTTCTACAGTCCTGAGAATATGCCGTCTGCGCCATCTCCACCTCCACCAGGTACCCATAAGTTAAACCGCTGAAGCATAGTCGAGGACGTGTTAACGTTATAAAAATCTTGAAGATCTGGCTATGTCAACGTTACTCTGTTTCCAATTTTCAGACCAAACAAACGATTTTAAAAATGAAGAAATTAAATTTATGTTTTACTTTTTTCAGGAAAATCCCTCGTTGTGATCATTGTAATTGTCACAGTAGCTGTTTCTACAATAGTTGCAATTTGCGTATTCATATTCTTGAGAGCAAGGAATAAGAAGAAAGAGTTCAAACGCACAGAAGCAATGAATAAGAAGGAAGGGTTCAACGGCATAGGTAAGTCTAAGAAGTTGTTCATATTGCTTCACTTTATTTCAAATAGTTAACTCTGTTCTTTGCAAATTTTGCTCATTCTGATGCAGTTGATTCTGAAATTGAAGATGCGGAATCCTTGCAATTTGACTTTGGCACTGTGAGAACGGCAACAAATGACTTCTCTGAAGAAAATAAGCTTGGACAGGGTGGATTTGGAGCTGTGTACAAAGTAACATATTCAATCTAGAAATTTAAAATCTGTCTTGTGATCACTGTGCTATATATGAAACTTTTATTTTGATGTGTTTCCAGGGTGAGCTTCCTAATGGACAACACATAGCTGTAAAAAGGTTGTCCAAGGAATCAAAACAGGGACAACTAGAGTTTAAGAATGAGGTCCTATTGGTGGCCAAGCTTCAGCACAAGAATTTGGTTAGACTTCTGGGTTTCTGCCTTGAAAGAAAAGAAAGGCTTCTTATCTATGAGTTTGTGCCCAACTCCAGCCTCGACCACTTCATATTTGGTATGTCTGCTATAAAGCTTGGCCTGTTTTTTTTCCTAAACTAGTCTTCCTTAATTATTTTTATTACCATATTCAGAACATATAATGTGTCAATGAAATTGTAGATCCTATCAAGAGAACACATTTGGATTGGGAGAGGCGCTACAAAATTATCGTAGGCATTGCTCGAGGTCTTCTTTACCTTCATGAAGATTCTCGACTTCGAATTATACATCGTGATCTCAAAGCTAGTAACGTATTATTAGATGAAGAGATGAATCCAAAAATTTCAGATTTTGGCATGGCAAGATTATTTGAAGTAGATCAAACGCAAGAAGAAACAAGTAGAATTGTGGGGACCTTGTAAGTATAAGAATTAGGCAAAAAAAGGATGCAACTTTTCATTCTAAATCAAAATATCAAGATATCAACTAGTACACATCACTGAAAAATATAACTTTTTTGCTGATGATATTTTGCAGTGGATATATGGCTCCAGAATATATACACCATGGACGCTTCTCTGTCAAGTCAGATGTTTTCAGCTTTGGTGTTTTAGTTTTGGAAATTGCGAGCGGCCAAAAGAGCAGCGGCGCTGGTATTGGGGAGGAAGAAGAGGACCTTCTGACATATGTACGTATTATCGATTATGAGTGCTTCTTTTCTTTATTTTCATAATTTAGGACAATTATAAGTTCACTTGCTGGAATTACTGCAGAGTTGGAAAAATTGGAATGAAGGGACAGCTTTAAATTTGATAGATCCCACCATGAGAGTTGCACCGAGAAGTGAGATGATGAGATCCATCCACATTGGATTACTATGTGTTCAAGAACATGAAGCTAATCGACCAACAATGGCTCAAGTTTTTACTCTGCTCGGTGGCTATTCTATTACTCTGCCAGTTCCCTCAAAACCTGCATTTTTTATGCAGAGTGCATTGAGGACAGAGGCATCATTGTCAACAAATGAAAGGTCAAATGAAGATGTCCAGCAATCCAGAAATGAAGTTTCGACCTCCGAGCTGTACCCTCGATAGTGTTTGAGGAAGGTTAAATTCATTAAGCATGTTCCTGCAGGCTGCAGCAACAGGATCTATTTTTCTCCAGATTTTCATGTGAACCTTTTCTTTTTGATTTCTGTTCTTGCAGTATCTTAACTAGAAATTTGAATGTAATATTTGCTGTATTCAAGTTGAACACAAATGCAATAAATATTGAGTTGATCAAAGTCAGTCCAACATCTCCACCAGCTATGGGCAGTCGACCTTTATTAATACTGCTGCTGCTGCATATAAATTTTTGATGTATTTTGCAGCAGTCTGGAGTTTGTTTCGGAAAGTTTTCTGGTTCTGGTCCATTTAAGCATAGAGGATTATGTGTTAGTCTGTTCAGTCATTTACGACATTATAGTTCTCAAATCATCATGTAACAACAACATTAAGATGATCAAGGGCAAAATGCAATGACTAGAAAATTGCTGGAGCACTAATGAACCTTTATTCATATATATAAAATAATTAATACAGCTCACAGATTATTACAAAAATAATCAGTAACAAGCCAAGGAACAGCCATGGGGAGCATGGGCTTCAATTCTCGCCAATTTCCACCCTTAACAATAGAAATCTACTCCTATTTCACCCAAATTACATTTTGTTAAGTGCTAAAAGGGATCCGTGAGATCCTCCAATTTACAACTGAGGTTCTCTCTTGGTTGATAAAATACAGCTGCTGAGGTTTACAAATGGCACTGAAGATGAAACTATATTTGTTTCTCAGCTGAATGTAACTAAAGCTGAAAGATGAACATATTATGGGTACAGAGAACCATAGTTACTTTTTAAAGGGTATATCGCCAATCAATTAAGCACTTTACGGAGCTCATTAATCAATTGCCCTCGGCTTGATGGGTCCACCTGCATTAATACAATCCATCATCTCATGGTTTGAGGAGTAAACAAGATTGAAGTATGAGTAAATCAAAGTCTATATATAATGGTTTACCTTTCTTAGAAGGGCAGCAAGCCCTTGAGGTAGAGCTTTCAAATCTGACAAGGATTCACCAATGCTTGCTAATTGAAGCAATACCTTCTGGACTCTCAATTCTTGTAAATTCTCTTCATAATTCCTTGGATTATCCTTCCATGCAAAGAAAGCTTCGTCGTCCCCCCATGCATCTTCCCTGCCTCTCGCAATATCTGAATCCAGAAACCACTTTTTGATCAAGTCCATTGCAGGTTTATGTGACAGATTATCACCAGCTGCATCTTTCAGAGTCTTCATTAGTGAATCCTCGGCAATTCTCCTACGCAACCTTTTGTAGAAGTAAACCCGGGATCTGCCCCAATCCACAACTTCTCTGATCACTCCCTTTGCAGCCATCCTCAGGGAAGAATCATGAAGCTCCGCAAATCTGGTGGCTATCTGAGTGTACACTGGCAAGAGTTGCTTTTCACGGGATTTTATCTGCTGTTGTATAGATTCAACCATCCCATAAGTTCCACTATGTTGGGCTTCCTGAAGTTTTGCCTTCAAAGTGATTAGCTGCTGATCAAGCCGACCCATGCATTCAAGCAGCTCTTTTGTCCTGAATTTAATCTCGATCATTCCTTCAGGCTCAAGGACATTTCCTTTAGCTGTTCGATCAGCATACATTTCGATGCGGTCTGAATTGATCTGACTATCCACGACAACCCATGCCCCACCACGAAGCTCACCCATCATGGGGATGTACACAAAAACAGGTTGCTTGTATGTCCTGAGGTTCTCAACTATGGTTGAACCTGCCTGAAGTATCCCTTCAAAAAGATCCCTCTGTCCACCTGAAAAGCCTCTCCAGTTAGCAAGAATGAAAAGTGGAAGCTCTTCTCGGTTGAAATCCAATATTGCTTGAGCTGTTTTGGTGGCAGAATCTGGAAACCATACTTGCCCAGCCTGAGGGACAACCCTCTCATGAGAATCAAGCTGTCCTGGGTCAGCAGGAATCACTTGCATTACAGTTTGTGTCTCAACAGCAACTATTCCAACAGGGATTCCTCCAAGCTTTGCCCTTCCAGTTACAACTGTCCTAGCCCAGCCTTCCAGTGTCTCAACAAAACTATTCCTGTCAAAAATACCCCCAAGCCACTTCCCACTACTGTCTGTGGCACCACAAATAGCAGCACGAGGGTCACATGAGTTTTCTGGGAAGTACTCCACAGGCCTTTCAGTAGGATCTGAAGGGCTTAGAATTGGAAGTGTGCCACCAATATGAGGAGGAATACAGCTTAGCCAATTCAGAATGGCGGATACGCCTTCCAGATCATCTGAGACAGTAAGATGCACTACTCCGTTGGTTGCCATTATTTTAGGTCCACCAAGTTGCATGTGAGAGCTGTACACCTCACGGCCAAGGAGTTTGTTTAGTGCAGAGAAACCAGTCAAAATAATTGGTTGATCAAGCCTCTGTATGCATCGCATCCCAAGCCGAGCTAAATAAGCACCAATTCCCACTGTTCTACCAGTGACATATGTTAACGTGAAGGTTTCCTTGTATGCCCTAGAATATGCACTAGCAATGGCCCCACTTCCTGATAAATTCTCTACTCCCAAGCCATCCTCCTTGCCAACAATGGCTTCTATCACCCATCTGATTTCTCCACTAGGCAGCTTTAACTCATGGGCTATCACAGATGATCCAATGTGAGTGTAATCCTCAGGGCTCAAATATACATATTGAAAACCACGTTCTGGGCATGATTCATCTGACCAACCAACTTTAAAGCAGGATTTTACTTCCTCAGCAACTCCAATTCGGGCACCGGAGTTTGCTGCCAAATAAATTAAAGGCAGCTTTTTAGTGCAAGCAAGATCAGTTACTGCAAAGAAAAATGCATCCTCTCTTGGCCCAAAAGACCCAGCTTTGAAGGTCACATCGTTTGCTACTACTAAAATTGTCCTTCCACAAGGGAATTCAGGGGTAGATATTTCCATGCTCCATGCTACCATGCCAACATCATTCGATCCAGCTGGGCGCTCCACAAGAACAAGAGGAGTGCCCCAGCTACCTTTCTGATCAGCAAATACAAGTTCTGTGACTTTGAGAAGAATATTATCCTTAGGTTGTCCACTCAACTGTGATGCCCATATTTGTTCCAAGGCCGTCTCAAACGCCTGAAATCAAGCCATATACTCAGAAACATAACTGAACAGTTATTTCTTCTTTTTTGTGCTAAAGAAAAGGGGATTAACCAACATCAAAAGTTGTTAAACATGTAAATATTAAAGACTGACCAACGGAAAATCATAGCAGTAAGTGGTGTTGCTTCTCCTTGCCAACAGACGTTTCCGATCAAGAACACCCAAGGGCTGATAAACAGCATTTACCATCACACCATGCAGAGGACCCCGCACAGAGATTGAATGGTACACCACTCCATGTTTGCTGATATCCTCTACTTCTCGGTATATCTGATTGTCAATTAACCAGCACCACAATTATGCTTACCTTTCCATAATAATTTTAAAAAAATAATAATTAAAGTAATACAGGAACAAGACCCAAAATATTTTATTTTTATATTGAAATATATGTGGTGGTAATATCATACCTCACCTACACTGGCATTAGGCATGAAATTGCTAGATTCCAATAGCAAGAAAAAAAAATCCATACCAAAACTTGCATAGAGTTTCAAACAATATAAACTGGTGACAGTTATTTGCCCCCAATTCTCCATTTAGTTAGGCAAGTAATATATTTGATAGGAAACTATGTGACAAAACCTAAGTTACAATTTATACCCATCTAAGTTTAATCACTGGTAATAATTACTCATTGATATTTGACCATTGTTTATTTTGCTATTTACAAGTCATTCTTTCCTCTTTGTCTGCTGAAATGCACGGATGGATGAGAGAGATTTTTTTCAGTGCATTCAAATCAAAATGCATTGATAGGTTTACTAAACATGCATGAAACTGTGTAAAGACTTACATTTACTGCACAGGTGTGTCCAGTAACATTTGTGATAACAACTCTCCAAGCACCATTTGCTTTTCCAGAGGATGACAACCAGAGCTTCACTTCCCACTCACAAACATTTAACCTGTGCATTTTTACTCCAACGGATGCATGTATTTCCCTAGCCATTTCTTCCAAGACTCTCTCTACAGCAGCTTCTTCCTTGCCAGCATCAGTATCAACTCTCCTAATGACAAAGTCTCCACTTAAGATCAGAAGTTCACCAACTTATTGCATGAGATATAATTAAGACAGTTACCTGGGGTATGGCACAAGGTCATCTATTTGTTGTTCCCGTAAGATACAGAGGTACATATGAGCATGTTCAGATTTGACAGTAGCATTGTGGACATTAAGCTCCAACTCCTCCATTGCAGCCACTAAGGACCTCAAGATGCTCCTTGACGTAAAGGACATAGCCCACTGTGCATGGGGTGCTTCTATACCCAGCCCTTGATATGCAGCAAACCCTTCATTTGTTGTTGGCTGCCTAACAAGGGTTCTAAGAAACATCCTCTGGATTGACCCAGGCTTGTCTACAACAGTGTACAAGTGCCACTGTCGGTCCCGCGATGGAGTATATTGTATATTCCCATAACCTTTAAGTTTGTCCTGGATGAAAACAAATCATAATAAGCAACAGATCAAATGAATTAAAGTTCTCTTCACTTTCATTTTTTAATTTACTTTTTTCCCTGAAAAAAAGAAATAAGCCAGATAGTAACCAACCAGTTCAAGGTAGATGGATAATGGGGGTTCTAGATGTCGCAATAGAGGTTCCTCCTCGTAATAGAGCTTCTCTGTTGACCAGTGAAAGGAGTGCCTCATAGGGGCTCTGCCTTCATCCCTTTGTATGATACAGCTAATAACCCCAACACCTGCTGTGCGCAAACTAGAGCCTACTTCTTGTTCTTTAAGAATTTTGGCTAACTTGTTTATTCTCTCTTGAGCCTGATCCTCATCACCACTGCAAAAATTTTCAATTTCCAGTAAAAGGCATGCTCACGCTGATGTTATATTACCACATTTGACAGTTTGAAAAAAGTTTTCTTGGCATGCTTGCTTTTGCACGTGTGTGTATCTTTTAAGGGTTATAGAAACAGGGTAATTGCTGTCTTCCCCAAAGAATCTATCATTTGGTACCATTACAACTCAAACCATCTAATCTCAAAGGTTTCAACTTATTACAAAGTGGTAAGTCTCAGGATAGTAAATAAATTATACTTTAGCTGGATGCATAAACAACTTAATGTAAGTTTAATAGGATCATTTGGGAAAATACCTATCCTGAAGTAGACTCATCTGGTTGTTGATGCCCACCAATGCAATATGCATCATATTACCAAAGTTAGCTGGTCCTAAAGATCCATTTGGAATGGCTTCATGATGGGCAGGAGTTGTTTCCCTTAATGCAGCACTAATAATTGCAGGCAAAAATTGTAGAGATTTTGTGATAACCATCGCTCCCCACTTCCTGTCACAGTGTTTGTCCATCACTGGCTCATCCAACATTTTATCTTCAGAACCATTCTCTCTCCCAATATGCTCTTCCATGAACTCCCATGAAGCAATAAGACCAGATCTATGCCACTGCATCCTGACACTATGCTTTACAAGATAGGGCTGGTGGCATGTACAAAAAGTAAATTAAGGAAATGATTGTATTGAAATAAAATCACAAAAGTTTCAAGAGCTTGAAATATGTTACCTGATATAGCCTTCGAACATAAGTTTCCACTACCCGCCTTTGAAGGGTGTGATCACTGTGATCAAACAGACCCACGAGGGCATCTTCAACAGCCAAAGGAGCACTCACAAGGTCCTCCATGCGTTCATTAATCGCACTTTTCCTCTTGGGAGTATCCATATTTTCACCATCCTCTGTAAACATCTCCAATTCGGAAAGGCTTCTAGCAATGGTGGAACGAAGTTCACTCAGCTTGGTTTGTTCTAACAGTTGACTTGCCTTCAGTGCCAACTGCATATGCAAATCAGATATCAAGGTTTTGAAAAACAAGCATCACATTAATGACTAGAGAAATTACATAAAAAAATGAGTGACGAAAATGATAGATGGAGGGAATAATCCATGAACAGAAAACATTAGAAATCTAGAATCCTCTTCCTGTTGCAGACCTACAATTTCTTGTCTAAAATAGAATATTGAACAACAAAGAAACCCAGATTAAAAAACACATGCTCAATTAGACCAACCTCAGAATAATTTATATGGTTAAGTTGAGAGAATCGGATTAGTTTATCCCTATATGCAGCAGGGTTAGGATAAACCAATTGTTCCATGAGTCGTAGTACCAGCTTATTTTTGCTCCTGATACCCTACAACAAATATAACATTAGTACAAAGTGTCTCCATATAAACTTGAATATGTATATATACATATATATATACATATATATATGTATATATATGTACATATATATACATATATATATGTATATATATATGTATATACATATATATATACAGATATATATGTATATATATGTACATATATATATGTATATATATGTATATATATACACACATATATATATATATATATAAGAGCACATTATAAAGTTTGATACCTGATGAGAAAGGACGATGTCCACAACTTTCAACAAGTCTTTCTTGTATTGAAGTCTAAGACGTTCAATCACATCGGCCTAAAAAAATGCAAAAGTATATTTTAGGAAGTGTTAACTTGCTCTAACATAAAAGAGTAAGAAGAATATAATTTTGGAGTAACCTATCAGAGTTCCTAATATACCAAGAAGAAAGGTCCATCCAGCAAACAAATTAAAACAACAGTGACTAGAAGATCACAAAAAATTACAGGCTTCAATAAAAAGCCATAAGTGAATAAATAATATTGAATGTTCTCTCTTATTGAAGCCATGTTGTTCCAGAAGACGTGAATTAGAAAGATTTTGGCAGTCCCAAGCAATCATAAGTTCATAACAGATAAAAGCATAATAATACCAATACTATATTTGATGGAAACAAGCTTACTTGGATGTGGTCACTAAACAATTCTTCAACTGATAAATACTCTGCAAAAAGTGATTGCACAATGACGCGGGCATGACTCTCCCGTCCTCCCTCATAAGACTTCACAAGACTCATCAAAGGTTCAACAAGCCTTTCCTGGGCTCCTTTTTCTTTTTCAGGACAGGAGGAAAGATGGGCCTGGAGAAAAATGCACACACTTCAACCATATTCCACTAAAAGAGAAAGGAGGGTTCAAATAAGGAACTCACCTCAAGAACACCCCTTAGCAATTTGGCAGGAAAGTCAACGTTCTGAGAGCACGAAATCCCCTCAAACTCCCTATACTTTGATTCCAACTGAAACAATTGAGCCAAGGCAACATCAGACTGTGTTACACTAAATCCACTATATGAGCAAGAAGGCAGAGATCAAATCAAAGATGCATGATAAATATGCACCTCATTTCTAAGATCTTTGGGAAGGCGAGTTGCTAGAACAGACAAGCATTCTTGCCACTGAAGGAAAGGGAGTTCAGGACTATCAAGACAATTGAGCAAGTTTTGAACAACCTGTCAAAATCATCCAGGTAAAATAATAGATTTCAAAAAAATGTAAAACAAACAGGTAAAAATCATATGATATTTTTGAAGTATATGAAATATATATTAAAAGTCGATAAATATAAAGATGAGAGTAAACAATTGATTCATGCTAATGATTTTCAAAATCCACTCTGAAGGGCACGAGAATACTTACTTCATTGATATTATGGTCATAGCCAGCAAGAATCATACGAGCTGCATTTAGACTTGCAGCACATCTCTGATGAACTTTACCAGAAATAGCAGTTGGGGGCCCCAGTACTGGGAAGCTACCATGAAAAGGTTCAGCCTTTCGCACAGCTGAAGGATCATCAAGATCAAGCCGTGCTATAAGCTCACCAGCCTACAACAGAACTGACTTCTCAACTTCACAGCAAAACCGATATTAGACAAAAGCAAACTAAATGAAATATTTTGTACCTGCATTGCTTGACCTTCAGTCATTTTAAACTGAATAACTCCAGAAGCAGGTGAAAGAAGAGGCATGCACATCTTCATAACTTCAACTTCTGCATACGGAGAGTCAGCTTCAATATGACTACCATCTGAAACCAAGTACCTTAGCAGCTTGCATGGCGTCTCTGCCACTAACTTCGATGGATCATGATCATTCTGTAGCAAGCAAGTCCTTCCATCAATGAGAAGGCGAGTTCCAGCAGCTTCTTCCTCTGCATATATCACATGACTGTTTCCATCCAACTGTAAAAAAAAAAATAAAAAAAAAAAATAAAAATAAAAATAAGAAGCATAATCTTTTATGAAGTGTCAAAAACATAGTAAAGGAAGAAGAAGAAAAAGAAGAGGAAAAGAAAGCATAACAAATTAAAAAGAAAAAAGAAACGAAAGTCACATAGAGCTTCACAACATAATTGAAGAACATCCACGAGGAAATAATTATAAGACATTATAGGAAATGAATTCTTGCCTGCATCAATAAACCCCCATCACGTAAAGTATGTATCTCTGCTTCAACCTCTGATTCATTCATCCTCAATCTATAGCTTCCTGGACCCCCTCTAACCATGTCAATCTAGGTATGATTTTCCAAAATGTTAATGGCATGTATTACCAAAGCCTCTGAACCAAAATTCTTCAGAAATTAATGAAGACCATAAATGAATATTTTTATTCTTGAGAAGGATAATGACAATGACAGGTAATAATACCATGTATTTGCTTCCTTCAATGTTCAATGAAACTTGAGAGTTCACAAGCGATATGTGCTGAAAGCAGAACCAAATGACATTAATATATCAACCTAATAAGGAACAGATTCACAAATATAAATTCTTCTTTAGGTACCTTGGGAGGGATTTGTCCCTTTTCAAGATAACCAACATAATCTGAAACCATAGCTGCACTGCTAGCAGATGCTTTCTGAGGCAAACAAAACAGGACTAGTAAATGGTGCATTCTGCAAGATAAAAAATAGCAGACTAGTTTATGGTTCCTCTTTTCATGTCAATGCATGACTACTTACATACAGAGCCCCTCCAACAACAGAGAGGTACCAAGGGGGCCTTTCAGCTCTAACCCGCATAGCAATTCTACTGTCCAACCAACCTGTGTGAATTTTGTTATCCCTATAATCGGAAGCCTGCATAACATTTCATCTCATGTTAATTTTATTCCTGGAGGATACTTTTTAGCTTCCTTCTCTTAATCTGTGCGAGTAAGGTAAATAGAAATGGATCATCAACAAGTGAAAAGTTTTATTACATGTAAAAGGTCAATTGAGTAATCAACATTAGTACGAATTTCTCCTCGAATTTGAATTTCTTTCAGCCCAAGAACCATATTTGCTATAGCCAAAGCTCTGGACTCCCCAAATGCAAAAACATGTCCTGAGGAAAGATCATGACAAAGTGAAGAATTAATTTGAGCAGCAAATATCTATTTGAAAATGAACTAAGCAAAGAATTAGGCATTGGTGACCACTTGCATCACTTGGAGTTGGCTTGAATGTATGATTATTGTTAAGAAAAAAAATTCAAAAGTTCAAATCACAAAAAAGATGGAAAGTGAAAGAGTGCAATTTTTCATCAAATTGCACTAAATTGATTTAATTCAATTAAATAATCAAGTTATAAAACACGTTAACAACTGGTACTTACCAAATTGAGAATCTGAGAATTCGTGAATGCCTCCACCAGACTGCACATCAGAATTTAAATTATTAGTGTTAGAATCCAAGGTTCTGTCAACAGAAAAATCTCATAGGGAAAAGGGGGAAAAGAAAAAGCACCTTAACAGAGAAGTAAGCCCACACATTTGGCTTGCTTTTAAAACTTAGCTCCTGTATGAGACCATACAAATTTAGGTTTTATTATAAGGGAGAAACATGAAATGAGAAATGTCAACCTGAGAACCTTACCTGTACTTTTCCACTTGTAGGCTTAAAACCATCATCAGGATCCTCACTTGTTACACGCACAGCTACGCAATGACCTTTCGGCCTTGTTGACTCTGCCTGGTCAAAATCAAAAGGAACAGCAACTGCTGAAGTTTTCCTCCAAGCATCATATCCTCCACCATGTTCCTTTCCATAAAATCGCCTTATCTCTAATTAAAAAAAGCACAAAGACACAAAAAGCCAAAGAAATATATGTTCATTAGCTAACCAAGATTGTCTTGTTGAATTTCAAAATCTTGTGAATGACATACCAGGAATTTGCCAGAGAGGAATTCCCATCCCAACAGCTACCTGTGCTGCTGGCAAATTTATTTCAGCAATCCATTCAGTGACAGGATGCTCCACCTGCATCAGAATTAATTTAAAAATCTTTAGAAAAGTAAAAAAACAATTTATAAGGGAATGAATTTGCCATTTTAACTTATGGATGCCTATAAATGGAAGGAAAAGAAAATAATGTAAATAACCGCTCTTCTGTGTGGTCTGGCCTCACTGTAGGACAAATTTTAGTATCACAGTGAATTATCATCCCAAGAGCTATAAACTTTTTTTGACAAAAGTCATATCCAAGGTTCTAGATAGCAAACTATAATTCTATATCCAGTTGTCAACTTCAGATGTAGTTTTTTTTTTTTACTTTTTTCTTTTTTGCAACATATCACAAAAGCACTAGATATGCCAGAAAAGTTGATGGAATACGTAAAATGAAAGCGTAATGTGTATGACAATTGACAAGAAAAAACTGAAGTCTGAAAAAAAAATCACATACCTGCAACCGGGGATTGAGCTCCAGGAAGTAATACTCTCCAGTGTCCATACTGTACAAATACTCAACAGTAGCTGCTCCAACATAATTCACACTTTTTGCTAACCTTCGAGCTGCTTGCTCTAGCTTTTTGACTGTCTCCAGAGGTGCAACAGTTATTGGACCCTCCTCAATTATCTATTTTGCACACACAAGAAGTCAGCTTTTGTATGGAAACAATCCTTAGAGATGTATGCACCAATAGTGGAGAAGAAAATATTATGATCTCATTTTTCTGGGAAAAAGGAAAAGATAAGAAGTAGGAAAGTTAACCAAATTAAAGATTAGAAATGGCAAAGAAACTTACCTTTTGGTGCCGCCTCTGGACACTGCAATCACGGCTATGCAAAGCTGCTACATTTCCATACTGATCACAAAGTAACTGGACTTCCAAATGCCGACTCTAAATGAGAAAAACAAATGGATCAGCAAAAGTAGATGTATAATCTTTGAATCATAGAGCAAAATCATTCAAAATAAATGGAAGAAAAGATAATCTAACCTGGGAAGCAACCTTCATTATGAATATGGGTGATCCTGGAACCTCACCCTGAACTTGCTTGAACAATGCCCTAACTTCATCATCGTTATGAACCTAGAGAATCCAAAAGAAAATATGAAAAGTCAGTTTATGATATTCCATTAGTTAAATCCTTGCCAGTTAGAAATTCAAAACTTTGTCCTGTAGAAGGTGAACCTTTCTTATGCCTTTACCACCACCACCCCATGATGCCTTGATCATTGCTGGGTAACCAACAACTTGACAACTTGCAATTGCTTCCTCTGTAGTATATACACATGCTTCCCTGTATACCTCATCTGGGATGGCAATCAAACAACTTTCTGGAGGAATTTTCACCTGGAGGACAGACACATAGTGTCTTAGACATGGAATGAAGCTGCAAAATTAGAAAAAAAAATAAATAAATAAAAGTTAAGATAATTACATGAGAACCACTCCATGGAAGAGTAGGGACATCAGCTGCTTGAGCAATCAAAGATGAGCCAATTTTATCACCCAGTGCCGCCATTGAAGTAGCTGCAGGCCCAAGAAATACAATCCCCTTGGCAGCCAGTGCATCTGGCAGTTCAGGATTCTCGGATGCATGGCCCCAACCAGGCCAAACAGCATCAACACGGGTTATTTCTGCCATCTGGCAACCATGAATTAAAATTTTGTTATAGAAACCAAATAAGCGCAACAAGCTTTCATCTTCTATAGTTCACTGATTCACATTACCAAACAAGCCAAAATTAGACAGAACGATCTTAAGGTAACTAAAAATTATATCTTGCAAGAGCAAGCAATTTTATGGTATCTGCTAATTCATGTTGATGATATTCTGAGACATCATATCACTACTAGAAGAAAGGAGGACTTCAAAAGGTTCTAGCCCAAATGACAAATAACTCAATTGTAGTATACATGTCATGACTATTTTTTTCTCCTTTAAAAATCACATCATGATTCACTAATTTCAGTAAATAACCTGCTAAGAATGACAGAATTTCAGTCATCATTGATGCTTTGTTTCAAATACTTTGAGCTCAAACAAAAATGAAATTTGACATCCACCCAAATATTAGAGAGTCCATATACACACCTCTACAATGAGCTGCACATTTGCATAGTTATTATTATTTGTCCCACCAGGAACTTCCACAAACTGATCAGCAATTCTAATATGCTCTGCATTGATTCTCATGTCTTCTGGAGTTGCCATGGCCACCAACAAGATTGCCTTCTCAGTACCAAATGTTTCATAAGCCCATGTTCTAATACTACGTATGAACTTGACAGCTGCCATTCCATTGTTTGAAATTAAAATACTATGGATTGGCCTCTTCCCTCCAAGAGCATAGCAAAACTCATCCACTTCAGATATCGTAGCAGGGCTCCTTGTTGAAACTACTCCATTTATGTAACCGTTTCCACGAGCAACACCCACCAGCACCGGTGGTCTCCTTTGTGTTTCCAACATGCTGCATAAACAGGATATGTGTTACCAAAAATTATTGGTTGGGAAATCAGTCATTAAATTAAGTCATTCTCATTCATCTAATCTTATTCTTGGAATACAATTTCACTTGCTGGACCTACCTTAGTAAACTTAACTGTCCTTAGTTGAGCAAAAATTCGCAAATCAAAAGAATCAACAAAATTAAATTTAAAAGCAGGTATGAACTTGAAGGGAACCATCCAATTATAGTAAGACTCTGTTTGGTTGCACTGGATGAGACTTCATGTAGACTTCTTCATCTTATGGCACCATGAAGTCTAGCTTTCATCGTAGAGTCGTTATATATCGAAGGTCTAAATAACTAAAAACGCACCCCATCCATCAAGCTTATTCCTAATTAAGTTGTGAGCAACCAAACGCAGCCTAAGAGTAAATTATCTCTGATGCCGGATCCTAGTGATATTGATAACAACGAAAAGGTGCTCGTAAAGATTTTTCAAAGAAATAGTCTTTAGCCCCACAAAAAGTGAACAAGTAGATTCCCAAATCTATGGTAAACTTAACCTCAATCAACAAAAATTGCAAAAACCACCCCCAGAAAGAAACAGCACCCAAAATTCCCAGAACTTCTGAAAAAGGAAAAAGGAAATGCTTGCAAACATTATCAAAAAATCTAAGCAAAACCCAGTTTCAAAAACAATAAAAACATGACAACAACCTGGAGATGAGGCGAAATCTTGGAAGCTGGGATCAAACTGAACTGAATTGGGCTAATGGGTAAGAAAGCATAAGTTGGAATCTAAAAGGAAAATTGCATCGAACAGAAAGAATGTTCAATGGTGAGGTTGGAAAGGATATGTCTGTGATGTAAATTCACAAGCTTGAAATGGTTGTGTATGAGTTTAAAGGGAAGTGCAGAGCAGAGTGTTAGGTTTGAGTTAGAGAGAGAGGTGGGCCTTGAAGTCTTAACGGCTTTAATTGAGACGCTGCACGTGGTATCTGCCCTGCCACACCCCCCCCTCCTCCCCCTCTCCTTTCCCTTTCTACATATAGCAAGAGAGGTAGTTCCCATCTACCCTCCCTTTCTCTTTCTTCTCATACACTGCTTTAAAGCCATAACCAGCACTCCAGCAGGGAAAATATATACATAAATTAAGGGAAAACCCCAAAAGATACCTTCACTCAGTGGTTTAACTTACCTTTAATTTTATCAAAATAATAATTTATAGAATAGAATATAATTTATATGTCAATACTTTTATAACAAAAAATTAACTTAATAATTTTAGAAATACTTTAATGTAAATAAACAAAATTATATTAATTTGAAATGATAAATTATTATTAAAAAAATCATAAACTATTTTTCTTTTTCTCGTAATTTTAATTCTTAACAATTAAAAAGCTTAAGAATGTTGCTTTATTTAATCTATGAAGGGGTTAATTGTAAATTATATTATAGAACAAACATTTTTTATTGAATAAATTATTTTTGTTTAATGTAGTAATCCAAAATAAATTTTTAATTTAGCAGGAAAATTACTATAGTCTTCAATCTTCAGGAACACAAACCCTTGTTGATTTTGTTAAAGAAATAATCAAAATTTTCTAAGGTTGGTGTCTTGATTGTGTATTGTTGGGTAATGTTGTCCACCAACCCTTCCAAGTTCAAATGTTCAAGGTTTTTTTTTTATGTACGTTATGTATTTCTTGCAAATTTAAAATATAACACATCTGTCATTCTAGCAAATTTTTATTTATTTCATATTATTTATCACTTTAAAATATTTAAAATAATATTAATTTTTATTTTTTATAAATTATTTAATATTAATATATAAAAAAATATTTTAAATAAATTATTATATTTTTTTAAAATTAAAGCTATTAATTAATTTTATAAATTGTTGTCGTCTAATTTTGTCATTTTCATTTGATAAAGTGGGAGGAGAAATAATGGGCAATTAAATCATTAAATGAATGGGATAACAAGTGTAGGTGGCGGTGACGTAGTTGAGCTATTAATTTTTTGCATGGGGAGGTTAGTTTATGGTTGGAGGTTAGGTGCATCCATGCCATCCTTACTCTTCTTCTTCTTCTTTTTCCTTTTTTTTTTTTAAAAAAAAAATAATTATTGGATTAGTTCAATTTTGGGAAATTTCATGCATTGCGAGTAGGTTACATCGTCATTATTAATTTTTCTTACATATTTTACAATTAAAAAAAAAAATCTTGTAAGATTTATGGTTATCTTCTCGTATTTAATAATCACGTTTGAATTTATATGAAAATTAGTTTAATAATTATTAATTTAAATATTTTTATTAATATATATATTTTTATTAATTTTGAATAAATTTTAATATAAATACTTAATTTAATTAAATTATTATGAAGTGATGTTTTGAGATCTAGAATAATTGAATAAATTTGGTCTGACATGAGAGAATTACTCTCATTTTATTCTTTTCTTTTATCGGCTAATGATGTCTAACGATTTTGTTATTATTGGGCCACCTGTCCCTGTCATACGGATATGTACGTATTAAAATGTTAGACGTATCTTTTATGCTAGACGAACATTTAATTCTTCTCTATTATGCGTGTAACAAATATGCTGGATGGATGGGCCGGTTGTCCCTTCTCTTATTAGGTCTCAAAACCGAGTTAAATGTTGAGAGACTAAAGCCTATAAAAAGCTTGATCTGAAAATCGTGTGGTCTAGATCGACTCATTGAAAAAAAATTTTGATTCTTGGATCAGAATTATTATTTTGAGTATCGGAGTGGTAAAGTTCAGCGGTCATGAAATTTAATTTTATATAAAAATAAATTCAAATCACAATATATTAAAGGAGTGCATATTACTTAAAAAATAGCTTTCTTATTACTTAAAATAGCTTTCTTATTACTTAAAAAAAAAGGCCAAGCAGATAATAAAGACTAATGTTTACACGTGATTTTGCTTTTAAATATTTTTTAATTGAAAATGGCCTATTATTTTTTTATTGGGAATAGTTTTTTATCATAAAAATATTTTGTAGTAATTATTGCTCGCAAATGAGGGAAATATAAAATATTGAGAAATATTATAGATAATCACTTGATTATTCAACATTTTCTGTTTTTATTAATTGAAATTTATATTAATTAAAGATAATAATATTTTTCTAATATTCAATTTTGCAAAGAAACTGAATTGTGGGGGCTTTTTGAAGTGCAAATGCACAGCAACAGATTTGAGAGGCTGTGGAACAATCATTGTACCTGCAACATTGAAATTGGTAATATTACTAATGGGTCCTCAATATAATACGAGGTTTCAATTATACCAATTTTTTCTGGCAGTAAATGTTAATTAGTGATGGATTGTTATTAGTCATCAGAAATCAGTGGTGGAGCTACTCAAGGCTAGAGGCCGCAGGAGCTCCACATAAAAAATAATATTTTTTTAAAAAATAATTATAAATATTTTACGTTTAGGCTCCTAAAGTTTTAATAAATTACCTTTTTTGCTGGATCAAAAAGCCCCTGGAATTTCCTCTCATCCATTTGGAAAAGAAGGATATAGCAATTTTATGTTTTTATTGAAGTATTTCATCAAAAGTAGTTTCACACTCACGCTATGGAGCGAAGGAGCATATGTATTTAAAAATTTATGACTTTAAAAATTTCAATATAATATGTATTTTTATTAGTCCTTAAGTTATTTAATATTAATATATAAAAAATATAATTATTTAAAAAATATTTTAAATATTATTATTATTATTATAATTTTTTTAAAAATTTAATATTATTTTTTTAAAGCAAAACTACTTATTGTATTAATAAAATTCCATCGAATAAAGAAAAATATCATTTAATGACAAACACATTCAATAGAAATATCAGTTCTAGAGTCTAATAAAAATTTAAAATCATTTAAAATTAAATTCTTTCATAAGATAATTTGATAAAAATATTTCTCCTTTTTTCTCATCTCTCGAGTATAAATTATTAAAATTTTTCAAAAAAGAGCTCTTACGAGATAAATCTCGAATAAGATTCTAAAACTAACGTCATCGATGCGATTCCAGAAATCTATAACAACTAATAAATCTCCGTTGAACATTATCTTATAAAACAACAAAATCAATAAAATTTGAAGAAAAACCAACAAAAAAATAGACCTCATACTAACGAAAGATATTCTTCCAATTCTTGTCTATTAACTGAGAAGCAACTATCAAAGTGTAAAAAATTACGAAAAAATTTCATACGAGATCTAAGAGTTTTTATTTTCATAAAAAATAAAATGCAAGGCTTGTAATTAGAAACTAAATTCCTCAATGCAATAATTGTCTGAGAATTGCCACCATAAATCTGTTAAAAAGATCTGTATATTATGAAAATTGATTGTATTATATGTAATACAAAAATCATAAATAACGATCGAAATATTTCTGAAACTCTTAATAGGAATAACTATATTTATTTTTATGATAGTGAATTGACGTAAATTGTCTTTTATGAAAAAGAAAAAAAAATTAAATTAATAAAAATGCGAAAATAACAAGTCATAAAAAAATTAAAGAAAAACTTTTTTAAAAAAATTAATATTATTAATTCGACTGAATAGACTTTAAACGACATGATATCCAGCTCTAATAAACGTCTAAACAATACAGATGGGACAGAGAGAAAGAAACGGTGCCGTTTTATTTAGGAAACGAGAGCAAGAAAGCCAAGCTGACTTGGGCTGGGCTGGGCAGGGCAGAATGATAAATTCAAGCTAAAACAGAAAACTTGTGCCAGCACGTAAAAACAAATTGATGTATTTTCAACGAAAAAAACGATTTGAGTGTGTCAATGGTGCTCTACCTATTCTCGTGTGAAGACTTACGTGTTTGATCTGGGATTTTCTTTGTAATAATAATAATAATATAGGCCTTCAATGTTTAAAGAAACCAACAAGTTCTTCCAAATTACTTGGACAGCAGCAGGCTACTAGCTGTAGTATTATACTTTAAATATATTAATTAAAAATTAATTTTAATAATAAAATTCCAAAGTAATTAAATTATTTGTTTAAATTATTTTTAATGATATTTAAAAGGTGTTTTTTTTTTTAAAAAAAATTAAGATTTAAACCAATTTATAACCCTAAATTGTCCGGAGTGTTGATACTGAACATAATTTGGTTGATTTTCGCCCATCACATCCTTTATGAAGAGTTTATATATCTTGCTTTAATTATCATTTAATTCTTTTTCTATTTTTTTAAGTGTCATTATATTTATTTTATCTTAACTTTCTATCTAAATTTTTTAAATAATTGATTGACAATTTTTTTTAATTAAATATGTTGTATAATACAGTGAATTTAAAAATATAATTTATTTAAGTATACCACATATAATATACTAAATATTAATTTGTACTTTATTTTTTGTTATATGAGAAATAATTATGTATTTATAAAAATCTTTATAAGTTTTTTCATTATAACAATCTTAAATAAGAACAATGATATGTAATCTAATCAATAACACAAAAATTTAAATTAAAAAAAAAAAACAACGTTTGGTTTTACAATTTACTTAGAGATTATTATTAACGAAATTGAAAATTTTAAAAGAAAATAAATAAATTATTTTATTTTTATATATTAAAATGTAAATAATCACATGGCAAAACCAAAAAAAAAGAGGAAAAAATGGTAAGCATTCAGAACTGCATCAGTTTCTCGGCAATTAATTGTTAATTAAATGCAAAAATAAGTCCCTCCTACTGAGAAAAAAAAACTAAATAAAAACATTAAAAGAATCTCGAAATTTCAATCTCAATTAATGACGAAAAAATCAAAGAACAACTCATTTTTGTTGAAGACCGACAATGAATGTGATTGCTGTCTAATTCTAATGGGAACCTATTTAAAAATGTAAAAATATTGCCATTTTAACAAAACTGCCCTATGCTAAGATAACAGAGATTGAAACAGGAAGCGAGCTCATGAGAACCAAGAAAGACATAGATATTGAATATCCTCCGGATTTTGATGGGCCTGGAGCTGGAACCATTTTGTGAATTGGTGAGATTGGGGTCTTTGCTGATGGAGGGTGCTGCGGCGGTGATGAGTTTGGAGAACCAACTGCATTCATCAAGTGTATATGTCATATGTACAATGCACGGAAATTTTTTCAAAAAAAGCCTTCAAATATGAAAAAACTATTCACCCATTTATTTTACAAGATTTTAAACCAAAGACTCGTTGGTGTATACAACAAAAACGCACCTGCTCCTTGACTTGAAGGAGGCAAAGAGACTGCAAATATACATTTAGAAGAAATCCGTCAAAATGTTATGAGCACAAGAATGTAAAGATGAGATTAAAATCATCATTTTCACTCACTGTGACAGTTGCTGATGGGAGGAACAACAATCCCACAAGCAGATGGCAGAAGGGCAGCCCTAGTCATATTCAACTCGATCCCCAGTTTTGCACTGTTCTCGAGTCCTTCACATATACACATGGGATTAACCGCCACAACACTTCTGAATCCACCACAACATGAGGGATCAAGTGTATTCTTGCCTCCAACACTCAAATAAGGTACACAATCTACCATATCATACAAAACGGTGTTACATTCATCGTCCATGGATGGTGCAGGAGTTTCTATAGGTTGCATTGAAGGAAATGAGGAGGGTGATGGTGATGGTGATGGTGATGAGAGTGATGATGGTGATGGAGATGGTGATGGTGATGGTGATGAGCGTGATGGAGATGGTGACGGTGATGGTGATGAGAGTGATGGTGATGAGAGTGATGGTGATGGCGATGGTGATGAGGGTGAGAATGATGATGATAATGGTGGTATTACTGGTGGAAGTGAGAAGAATGGCGATGGTGATGAGGGTGAGAATGATGGTGATAATGGTAATGGTGATATTGGTGGTATTACTGGTCGAAGTGAGGAGAATGGCGATGGTGATGAGGGTGAGAGTGATGGTGATGAGGAGAGTGATACTGGTGGTATTACTGGTGGAAGTGAGAAGAATGGCGATGGTGATGAGGGTGAGAATGATGGTGATAATGGTAATGGTGATACTGGCGGTATTACTGGTCGAAGTGAGGAGAATGGCGATGGTGAGGGGCGCGATATTGGTGGTATTACTGGTGGAAGTGAGGAGAATGGCGATGGTGATGAGCGTGATACTGGTGGTATTACTGGTGGAAGTGAAGAGAATGGCGATGGTGATGAGGGTGAGGGTGAGCGTGATATTGGTGATACTACTGGTGGAAGTGAGAAGAATGGCGATGGTGATGAGGGTGAGAGTGATGGTGATGAGGGTGAGGGTGAGACTGATACTGGTGGTATTACTGGTAGAAGTGAGAAGAATGGAGATGGTGCTTTTGCCATATGGTGTTTATGGTGTTTATTATAGCGAGAACAGTGGGCTAACATTGCCAGTGTAGCCAAATTGGAAATGAGAAACAGAAATCTCATAGTTTTGGTTAATTGGATGGTCAAGCAAAGCTAAAGAAAGCAATGCAGAATCTGTAGGGAACAAGATGAAGTTGATGTTATAATTGTTGGTTAGAGTTTAACGTTTGTGTAATAAAGCAAGTGAAATAAAGTTATGGTTTGAAATTGGAATTGAAAACTTGGAATTTAAAGTATCTTTCGGTTATGTGATTAAACAACCCGTTCAAGTAGGGAAATTTTGTTGATTTTTTCAAATTAACTAATATTTTCTTTCTTATTGAACAAATTTGCTACTATATATTATTTTCAATTACCCAATACAATAAATTGGCGAACAAATTAAACTACCCCTAATTGATATTTTTGTTTCATTATTAATTTATGTTTTAATTTTAACAAAAAAAAAAAAACAGTTAATTGCTGAAGAAGTTTTTGATGAATTCTACTATTAATTACCATTATTAGAAAATGATGAATTGATCTATGTGTTATTATTATGATTTGCGTGTTCGTTGCCTAATATTTATGAGTTTCAAAGAACAAGCCATAGCCATAGGAGCTTCCTATAATGTTGCAGTTTTCCTATTTTTCTGTTTCTTATTTCTTGTTATTTTATTAATAAAGAAATTAATAATGTGTCCATTATTTATTATTTTATTTTAATAATATATTTTCAAAATGATATAATAAATTTTTTGTTAATGATTCAATTCTAAATTATTAATGGAAGAAAAATGAGGCCTTCTTTCTGGTCCATTGGGCTGATGAAATACCGTAATGCTCTTTCTTTCTTGTACTCCAATGCTCGAACAGATCCAAATTGATTTGGACTTGGATCCTATTTGGGCCCATATGAAATAGCCTGTTTAGTTTTTGCCATGATAATAAGGTGAAGCTGTATGAGGAGGAAAGATTTCAAACAAAACACTAACCGTGAATATCTTGAAAAAAGTAAAATTTATTCAGTAGAGGTAAAATTAGGAGTGTAGGACAATATTGAAGTGGAACAGGGATGAGATTCATTCATGAAAATCACTATTATTTAAAAAAGAAAACATTTTTCCACTAGAGACCAAAGTCCTATCACTTTTATGATAATGAGAGAAGACAAGTAATTTGTGATTCCCACATCGTGGAGCCCCCTCCACTCTCCAGCCTCCATTCACAAGGCCCAATTATATTTATATGACTTTGCTTTAGCCCATGCTTGCCCGTATTAAGGATTTGCCACTAGGTGTGCAGTATTCGGTTTAAATCGAAAAAATTGATCGAATTAAATTAATTTAAAATTTTAATTTAATTTTTTATTTATTTCAATTTGATTCGATTTTTAATTTCAAAATTTTTCGATTATTTCAGTTCGGTTCGATTTTAATAAGAAAAAAATCAAAAAAACCGAACCAAACCGATTTAGTAATAATAATATGTTATTTTCAATAATATAAAAAAATTAAAAATCATATTAAAATTAAAATATTTTAATTAAATTTTAAAATATTAAAAATAAAGTGTAAAAAATAAAAAATCTATTAAAAATCGAAACTGATCAAATCGAACTGAATCAGACCAGTTCAATTCGATTCGATTTCTGATCAAAATCGATTCGGTTCAATTTTTATAAATATTAAAATTTTAATTTTCAATTTATTCAGTTCAATTCGATTTTAAACCAAACCGACCGAATGCTCACCCGGCACATCATTAATTTCTTGGACTATGCCCATACTCTTGTTTTCCCACCAATTTTGTTTATTTTTGTCGCCAGATACAAGTGATTCAGCCAATTGAATCATATATCCTTTAAACACATGACTCGGATAGAGTATAGATATTGCCAAGATTCAATAATTCTGCAAGCAACCCTTCATTTAGCATCTTGTCCTCAAACCCTAGCTCATATCCAAATCAATTTCAGAATAATGGATTCACATGTAAATATAAGATCAGCATGGCTAACTCCTCACGAATGGCTCACAATGCATCCACGTCTACTTGATTGTGTCAGGACAAACTCTTATAGCTGGTTCATTATTGGTGGAAAACGCATTCTCTCATCACTCTCCTTTCTTGTATTTTTGGACCTTAGTGTATTTGCATTTTTCCAACCACTTCATTAGTATTGAAATCGTGTTTCTTCTTTTTTTTTTTCTCACAGAAAAATTTATTAAACATGATGACAAATAAAAAATTACAAAATTCATTTATTACATTTAAAAGTATCTTAAATGAACTTTCAAATTTAAGGTGTGAGTAGCTTGATTTCTTTTCCTCTTAAACAATTTTAAGATATTCTTGACAACCCTTTGGATATTTGCGAGCACAGAAAAACCGTTACAAACATTAATAAATAAAAAAGAATTTTTCAATGATATTTCTCAAAAAACTCATATTCTTTGCCAATAATAAGACTTCTGAAGAGTTGATAAAATGGTATGTTTCGGGTTTTAAGATTTTAAGTTAAATGGTGCGTTTTATGATTACGAAAGTTAGTTAATCTGTTAGCAAAATCAGGAAAAATATTTTTCACATTCTTTGCTTTTCTCTTTTTCAGACTTTTTCGACTCTCTCACTATATATATATATATATATATATATATATATATAGCACTTCAAAGATCAATAAAAATATTTTTTTTTGCCATTTCTGTTATGCTTCCTTTTTACTTGCACATGATTTTCTCTGGACACAATGATATGAATTTCTTCTAATTCCTTATTCAAGATTATTATTTCTTCTCAAATCAATTCTCATGGTGGCATAAGAGAACTTGACGAAAGCAATAATGGCAGGCAGCGTTATATTGAAGCACAACCGAAAGTTGAGTCAGATTCGTTAAGCCTGCACAATTCTGATAATCCAGGTATGGTGCTTGTCTCTGCACCCCTAACTGACATAAATTACCTTGCTTGGAGTCGTTCTATAACTCTAGCTTCAAAGGCCAAAGTTAAACTAGGTTTTATCTATGGTAACATATGAATCCATAGGGTTGGTACACCATAATATGTAAAATAAATGAAAGCAGACAGTATGATTAGTTATTGGATCTTAAACTCTATTTCAAAAGATATAGTAGAGGCTTTTATATACATAAGTGATACAAAAACACTGTGGAAAGAAATAAGTGCGATAGTCAGCAGCTTCAGCTGCTTGCTTGCGGATTTGCGGCGCAAATCTATCCCACATCGGAAGATTTGAAGGAAATTGAATTGTATATAATAGCTAGCATAGAACTACTAAATAATTTGGGTTAACCATTTTGGACCAAATGGAAAGTAGGTTCAAAAGTTATTTGGGCCAGTTCGGGCCCGGCTGTTTCAATAAGGGAGCTTTTTGGTGAAAGTAATGGTCCTCCGGTTTTCCAAATTATACGAGATATAAACAAGAATAGTTAGGGAGTCATGTCAGTAGCAATACACTTCACAAAACTTAAGAAATTGTGGGATGAGCTGAGTGTCTTGAAACCTTTACCAACATGTGAATGTGAAGCATCTAGAGCTTTCATTGAAAGAGAAAATGAAGAAAATATAATGCAATTTCTTATGGGACTAAACGATTCATATGATCATGTTAAGAATCAGATCTTAATTATGGATCCCTTACCAAGTGTGAACAAAGCTTATTCCATGGTTTTGCAAGTTGAAAAACAAAGACAAGTTAATGTAATTGCTAATGATTTAGATGATAAGATCTCTGATCTGTTAGTTAAGGGACAATTTAACAATGAAGGTGGTAAAAACTTTAAGAAAAGAGATTTTAACAGAAGGGAAGAAAGACACTGTGATTTTTGCAAGAATTCAGGCCATATTAAAGATACCAACTTCAATCTGCACGGCTATCCAAACTAGTTCAAACAATTGAAGCAGAAAAGATCTAGATCTGGATATAAGCACCATGCCTTCATAGCAGATTCATTAAAGGAGGTAGAATCTTCAAATTCAAAGAATTCAACGAATTTGCCACAAAATTGGAGTGCAAGTTTGGCCAATGTTCTTCAACAAGAATTTTCTAGGCTTCTAAAAGGCAAAGAAATTGAATCTCCAGGATCAGACTTCTTTGGATTTGCAGGTACCTCCACTATTGTCTTTCCCTTAAATAACATTGATCAATGGATAATTGACTCAAGGGCTAAAAGTTACATTTGCTATGATAGTAAACTGTTTTGTAACCAAGAAGCAACGAAGAAGCAAAGTTCAGTATTATTACCTGATGGGTCTCACCAGTAAATATTGCACATGGGAACCGTGATGCTATCTTCTAATATGGTTCTCAACAATATTTTGTACATCCCTACCTTTAAATACAATATGTTGTCTGTAAGCAAGCTAGCACAATAATCAAATGTGTTTATTTCTTTTGATAACGATATGTGTATTCTACAGGACCAATGGACTAAAAGAATAATGGTAATAGGCAAGCTTATCAATAGGCTATACATATTGGATAAAGCTTCTTTTGCAACATAGGAATCAAATAATAAAGCCTCTCCTCAAGCACATCTATCCGTGAATAAGTGCTCAATTTCAGTTGAGACTTGGCACAGGAGATTTGGTCATGTATCTTCAAATAAACTCTCATATTCACAGCATTGTAAATAAAGAACATTACGATAGTCATTGTGATGTATGCTCTTATGCAAAACAACACAGATTACCATTTAATAAAAGTAGTATATCTTCCTCGATAATAGTGGAATTGCTGCATATCGATCTTTGGGGCCCTTACAGTGAAATTTCTCTTACTGGTGCACATTTTTTTCTTACCATTGTGGATGACTTTAGCGGGTGCACTTGGACATACATGTTAACTAACAAAGCCGATGCATTTATTGCTATAAAGACTTTCTGTAGCATGGTTGAGAATCAGTTTCAGCTCAAAGTAATGAAGGTGAGGACAGATAATGGAACTGAGTTCATAAACTCAGCTTTCAATAATTATTTTGCAGATAAAGGCATCATATACCAGAAGACATGCATCTACACCCTATAGCAAAATGGGGTCATGGAGACGAAGCATAATCATCTCTTGGAGGTAGCAAGAGCTCTAATATTCCAGGCCAACCTTCCAAAGACTCTATGGAGTGAGTGCATGTTGGCAGCCACACATCTCATCAATAAGCTACCCACTTCTATTTTCAAATGGAGAACACCTTTTGAAATATTGCATGGGAGGATTCCAGAATACAAAAATCTCAGAACAGTGGGTTCTCTGTACTATGCTACTATTACAAAGCCACATAAGGACAAGTTTGCTCATAGAGCAACAAAGTGCATTCTGTTGGGATATGTTGCAGATCATAAAGGTTACATGCTCTTTGATCTAGCTAACAAAAGGATATTTGCATTAAGAGATGTATTCTATGAGGATAATTTTCTTTATAAAATGCTGAACACTCAATCTTCTCCTATTGTACCACTTCCCATAGTGTCTTATGATGAAGAGAAAACAGAGACATCTCATTGTCTAAATCATGTCTCACCAATTCCTCTACCTACTGATATGGCTCATGAATCACCTCAAATACCTCTTCCTATTAACACAGATGTTGCACCAGTATTAGGGAGAAGATCTAGGTCTATTGTTAAACCTGCTTGGCTTTAATATTTTGTAGTTGTGACTCATGAAATAAGTTGCTTTATTAACAAACCTCCTTCATTCAGCTTCACCTCACACTACAATCAATTTACTGCTAATATAGCTCTTCTCAATGAGCCAAAGGATTACAAGACAACTAGCTAGGACTCTAAATGGGTTGAAGCCATGCAAGAAGAATTAAAAGCCTTGAAAATCAATGACACATGGGAACTTACTACTTTTCCTCATGGAAAGAAAGTCATTGCATCAAAATGAGTGTTCAAAATCAAACACAAACCTGATGGTACAATTGATAGGTTCAAGGCAAGACTTGTAGCAAAGGGATATAATTAAGTTGAAGAAATTGATTATGTAGATAGTTTCTGTAACGACCCAAAAATCGGACCGCTACCGGCGCTAGGATCCAGATCGGCTTAAGGCCGCCGGGACCCGTAGCAAGCCTGACATACAATCTGTAAACCTGTTTAATCCCATACATGATCAACATATACATAAAAATTTGAACTTTTCTCATTCAATTACCAAACTCAACCTGTGCATGCATAAATCATATCTAATCATCAACCCCACATTGGAATCCTCATCAATGCTCCAATGGGGTAACATTCATACATTAAGTTTGGTTTATATAAAACATTCATAAATCATTACTTTGGAGAGATAATGTATCAAAAGGGATAACCATAAAAGCTAGGGTCAAGCACATTCTAATCCTCAATAATATCAGTTCATTACATAACTATTCAATACAATACATTTCAATATCCGTCATGTCCACCACTAACTATTACATAAACAAGACTTTACTCTAGCTGACCTCCTGGTCTATCCCGTACCTGCATACCTGGGGAATTAGGGAAAGGGGTGAGCTACTAGAGCCCAGTGAGCAGAATAGTAATACATTTAAATCATATATTAAATTTTTCATGCTTTCATGGAATGCAACACATCACAAACAAATCACATCAAGGATGGTGTTGTCACCTATAGTCCTCTACATTCCAAGGTGCCGGGACGTAGAATGGGTCAACCGGTCTTTCTCTTACATAGTGTCGGGACGTAGAATGGGTCAACCAGACTTCCATACCATACCATGCCGTATCATATCACATCGCATCATATCGAGGACTAAGGATCATCCAACATCCATCCACATTCATCATAGAATTATGTAATGCAGCATATTCGTGAATTCTAATGCAAACAACCTAGGATATCACATGGCATTCATGATGCATGAATATGCTCAAACTTTATAATTTATTTGCTTTAAAACATAAAGGTTTATTCTACTCACCTCTGGCTAGCTATGAAAATGACTGAAGCAGCTGACTCACTGCTGGGGTCCTCGGTTCCTCGGGTCCGAACCTACACAGGTGGACTCAAATGAGGGACCAAACATACTAGAACATGACTCTAAAAACATCCCCCAAAACCCCCTAAAACACCTCAAAACAATCATGCAAACACATGCAAAGGAAGGCTGAACAGGGCACTTTCGGCGGCAGGTTCGGCGGCCGAAAGTCCCTCCAGAGCCGAAAGTCAGGCAGGTTCGGCGGCACCTTCGGCGGCCGAAAGTGCCCTCCAGAGACGAAAGTCCATTTTCGGGGGCAGGCTTCGGCAGCCGAAAGGCTTGCCTCCCAGGCAGGTTCGACAGCCGAAACTCCTTCGGCTGCCGAATCTGGTTTCTGCCAAAAGGGTAAAAACTCGGCTCACACATGCACAAACGCCTCCCAACCTTTCAATCAAGCATACAACTCAACCAAAACATGCATAGAAACATACATCAGCTCCTAGGGGTTTCAAACTATCCTAAACCCCAACTACAACACATAGCAACAACACATCAACTCACATTGTCCACAAGTTCACATAAAACCTAACCATGCTCATCTAACCTAAACATGCATTTCTACCCCATAAATCAACTTAAAACTTACTTAAAATATAAAAAGAGTTCAAGATCGACCCTTACCTCTTGAAGATCGAGAGGGGAGGCGACCTAAACTTGGAGAACAGAGGGAGAGAGCTCCTGAGTCTTCCAAGCTTCAAAACTTGCTTTATGCTCAAAAATCTTCAAAACAAAGTTGCAAACTCATAAAAATCAAGAAGAATGGAAGGAAGAAACTCAAAATCGACGAGGGACGGCGGAGAGCTCACCTTGGCCGAAAATGGGGAGAAAAGCTCACCCGTTTCGGCTAAGGGACCCTTTTATAGGTGGCTGGCTAGGCCACATTCGGGGGCCGAACGTGCCTCCGCATGCATGCCATGTTTGGTGGCCGAACATAAGGTTCGGCGGCCGAACCTGGACTTTCCTCACTTATGCTTTTGGGGGCCTAAGGCACACCCGAAGCGCATGCACGTTCGGCGGCCGAACTTGAGGTTCGGTGGCCGAACTTGGGTCTTCCTCCAAGATTATTTTTCATGCAAAAACTCATTTCTTACTTGATTAAAACCATAAAATACATTAAGTCATTTTATGAAAACATGGTTTCACTCTTCTAGAGGTTTCCGACATCCGAAATTCTACCGGACGGTAGGAATTCCGATACCGGAGTCTAGCAGGGTATTACAGTTTCTCTCCTGTAGCCAAGCTAGTCACTGCCAAAATGTTTTTAACCATAGCTATTGGTTTTGGATGGCCAATACGTCAACTAGATGTTAACAATGCCTTCTTGCATGGCTACATTGAAGAAGATCTATACTTGCTCCCTCTAGAGGATTATAATAAAGCTACTCCGGGTCAAGTATGCAAGTTGATTAAGTTCTTACATGGCTTAAAACAAGCCAGTCGACAGTTGAATAAAGAGTTTATAGTTCAATTAATAAATTTTGGCTTCGTACAATCAACTGCAGATCATTGCCTCTTCACAAAAGGAAATGGATCCTCTTTTGTGACTTTCCTGGTATATGTGGATGATATTTTAATTAAGGGCCTGATGAAAGAGTTATTCACAATGTTTAGAGGTTTCTGAACAAAAAAAATTCACCATTAAAGATTCGGGCTATGCAAGGTATTTTTTAGGCCTTGAATTAGTAAGGTCACCTTCTGGAATGTTTCTTCACCTACAAAAATATGTCATGGATTTAATCAAGGATGCTGGCCTGATCAATACCAAGTTTGTTTCCACCCCAATGTTTAGAAATGCAAAATTCAGTTCTGAAGAAGGCAACTTAATCACCAATCCTGATTCTTACAAGAGACTCATAAGCAAACTGCTCTATTTAGCCCTAACTAGACTTGACATTACCTTCTCAATACAACAGCTTAGCTAGTTCATGCAAAATCCTCGACAGCCTCATTGGGTAGTAGCCATTCATGTGCTTAAGTATTTGAAGGGTTGCCCGGATAAAGGTCTTTTCATTCCTGCAAAAAATTCTTTCCAGTTGTAAGCATTCTCTGATGCTGATTGGGCTTCATGCCCTATGACTCGAAAATCAATCAGAGGATATTGCATATTCTTAGGACCTTCCTTAGTCTCCTGAAAATCCAAGAAATAAAGTATAGTGAGTAGATCTTCTACTGAAACCGAGTATAGAAGTATGGCCTCTGTTGTTTGCGGACTTCAATGGATTTCTTTTCTTCTTCAAGATTTCTATCTCCTTTTACCTTCTGTAATACCACTTTATTGTGATAATCAAGCTGCAATGTACATAGCCAACAATCCAGTGTCTCATGAACGCACTAAGCATCTAGACATAAATTGTCATGTGGTATGAAATCAGCTCAGCAAAGGTTTCATTCAACTAGTTCATATTCCATCTCAAGCTTAGCTCGCAGATCTATTCACCAAGTTCCTGACACCTCCTTTTTTTACTTCACTATTGTCCAAGATGGGCTTGGTGTCGCGTCTTAATCAGCACCATCTTGAGGGGGATGAAAAGTTAATAAAACGGTGTAATTTGGGTTTTGGGGTTTTAAGTTAAACGATGTGTTTAATGTTTAAGAAAGTTAGTTAATCTGTTAGCAAAGGCGGGAAAAATATTCTTCACGTGTTTTGGCTCTCTGTTCTTCAACTCTCTCTCTTTATATAGCCCTTCAAAGATCAATCAAAGTATCTTTTTTCGTCATCTCTATTTTTCTTCCTTTTTACTTGCACAACTTGTTTGCATATGATGCTTTCCAACAGTAAAATGTTCATAAAGGATCTCCACAAATGATAATAATGAACCTTAATAATCATGGGTAATAAACATATTGGCTCCACTTTTAACTTAGCTACGTCCACATTAAACTTGGAGATAAAAGATGCTAGTAGATTGGAGAGTGGTTAGTTATAAACTCCTGAGAGGTCTAAGTACTAATATTAACGCTACAACCATAATAATTTCATAGGAGTTAAAAAGTTTTAAATTAAAAAAAAGTAAAATATGTATTTAGATACAGTCTGTTACAGATCAAAACATAAATAAGTATAGAACCATTTTACCGTCTCTCAAATCGCATTCAACTGAAATTTTTCCTTGAAAAAATAATCGCTGACAATAGATTTTAAATATACATTAAATCACAAAGGTAGCGAAAAGTCTAAAAAACCCAAACAAGTAGGAAAAGGAACGAAAATCAGAGGACAAGGCTAATAAAAAAGGGGTCCACAGAGCTGAGGTGTAAAGTTGTATCGGGTAGTGACTTGTGGGGTCCAACATTACTCATATCCTCTTCACAATTGGTTTGGTTGGCTCTATGAAAGCAACAAGAAGGAGAGGGTAGTTTTTGGCTTGGGAAACAAAAATGCCTGATGTAAAAGCCTTTTTTGGAAGGGGGGATTTTCATGGCCTCTACTGCACAGCACATAATGGTATTTACACATATACATGTGGCCGTCAGCCATTTGGAGTAGTGGTTAGATCTTGTTTTTTTGCTGAACATAAATGTTTAATATTACTGTGAAGGGTGAAGATGGCTAGACCAATGAGTTTGGTGATGAGTGGTACTGCTGGACCATCATGCAGGAGACATGGCCTAGTTTGCACCTAAATAACCAACAACTAGCCAGTCCTTTACAATTTTTCCTAGGTTGGAGGAATTGAAATTTTCTTGGTTAATTTTGATTCAATTGGCTTGGCTTAATTATTGATCAAGTATTCACTTGTTTTTTTCTTTCAAACCTTTTCCTTTTAACATATTAGGCAACTGCTTCACGAGAAATTACTGTACAATGAGGGGGAAATTTGTTTTGACATATTTTTTTTCCCTTTCACATTAATTAATTTTCTTTGATGTTGTTGCAAACTTCAAAATTTTGTCTATAAAATATTAACTTTTTAACATTTAAGCCTATTTTATCATATATTGAAATATGTTTCAAATATTTGATTTTTTATCTAACTATTTTATATTTTGAATTCAGTAATTAGACTAATCTAAATTTACATCGAAGAAGCTATTAAGAATAAAATGTTCATTCTCAAATTTTAAAAATAGCCTATATTTAAAATTTGAATTCAAAACCACATTAATTATTTATACGTCATGCTGTTCGTTGGTTAGTTATCGTAGATGAAATTTTATATATATATATATCAGAGTATGTATATTCATCAAATTTAAAACTACACATCATCTAAAATTATAGCAAATTTTATTTTAAAACCGATAAATTTATTTAAAATCAATTTGCACACTCAAATACTCTATATAAAAAAACAAAATACCACAAAAATTAGAAACACAACTCAGAAAGACTCAATTATTAATGAAATTAATCAAACTCATTTAAATTTATTTATTTGAGCATAGATTGCGTATGAATTGTCTTTATTGTTGGAATAACCTGCTTCAAAGGTGTCCTTATTGAAGCAACCATGGGTTTTGTTGCCACCCATTATAGAAGCGTAGTCACTGTCTCCTTTAAATACTTATTTTCAATTTCGAATTTAAATATTTATTTTATATTGAAAAAAAATAATTTTTATATTTAAAAATCAAACTCTACGTAATTTTAGGACCGATAATTATAAAATGAAAGAAGTAATAAACTTGGATCAAATAACTAATTACAATCATTGAATCAATGGACTTTGATAACTTATATAAGTTTCATTAAGATTTGGATACTTGTTTCCAATCTTTTAGTCGTGATTTGTGTTTTCAATTTTTTTGTTACGATTTAGAGAACTTTCTATTCGATCGGACTCTATTAAACACTATCTGTAAAAAATCAATTAGGACATTCACATCCATGATCTCGATTTCCTTTTTCCCGTATTCATATGAAATTTAAATGTGTTGTCCGCCATTAATGAATCATTTTAAAAAATCTATCAAAAGCACACTTATCTTGTTTGATGGAACGTGCTATGAGTGTATATTATATGATTATAGGTATATATATCTCTATTGTACTAAAGTGAATGATTATTTTTTTTGTTTCTCCGATATACCATTTTACTGCTATGATAACCTTAATCTGTTCAAAAATAATATTTACTATTTTCATTTATTATCTCTCTAACCGAGCTTATTCATTGATTTTTCTCATGAATCGAATCTTCTAAATCAAGTGTCGTAATCGCACAACCTCCCCATAAAACTTATATTTCATAAACATATTAAAACTAACTAAAAATGAAGTGTTTAAGTAGGAGTGATTGATGAAATTGGGAGGCTATGTAAGTTAAAATATTAGAATAGAGTATGAATATGAAGTTAATGTTGGTTTGTGGTGACCAGCACATGAAATTAATTAGGATGCACAGAATGCAAGTCAGCTGCACCGGAGCCGTCCGATTTGTATTATAATATCTTTATTTTATTTGATTATTTGTTAGTGAATTAAGTTTAAAGGGTTGATGAGGACACATCCCACTTGCACAAGTGGGAGACTTGTCGTTTATAAGTTAATTACAATTAAATATAAGGATTTAATTTGGAGAAGTAGTTGCATGCTAACCCTAAAAGCTTTGCTCAATTATTATGGCAATTGTTTCCCCCATCGTCGGCGGCAGTATGCACAGACACCTCTAATTATTTTTATGATGTGAGCTTTTCATAATTCTTGGCCTTTTCTTCTTATTATTTTATAATTACTTAAAAGAAAAGTAATTAAGCTAAGCCAGATTTGCTAATTTTTTGCAGTAATGGTGATGAGAAAGCGGAATAAGTGATGAATAAATAACAGGAGTAGAACTGAATAATAAGATTCTGTGAAAAGCATGCAGCAATTATTTTTGCATTCGTATTGGATCCCATTATTAATTATATTCTCCAATTGCCAATTTGAGAGCCACAGAAGAAATTCAATCCCCACCATCTTACAGATTTCATAGCATGTTATTGCCAACTAGCTTCCTTTATATATATACACATAAGAAAATCTCTTTTAGGCTTAAATATCACTACAAGAAATTAATCTTTATTTTTATAAAATTTGTCATTAAATATTTTTAGTGATAAAATTTAAATTCACCATTAAATTGATAAAAATTATTAAACGTTATACTAACCATCTAAAATACTAATATTATTAAATTATTGAGGGCGAAAATTATAACTATTTTGTGACCTTTTATAGTGGTTATTCTAAATACATCACTATAGAAGGGTTTTACCAATTATTTTTCATTAAAAATTTCATTTTCATACATAAATTCTTTATTTGGAATTAAAGATTTTTTTTAAAAAAAATATTTTATTTTATTTCATTCATTTTTTATCACATTTCTTGTTTGAAATAGAAAATTTTATTTTTTTGTTTAACTCATAATATTTTTCATTTTTTAATATAACAAACAAAATTAGTAATAACATATTATCACCAACGTTATGAAATTTAATGTGCTATTATTTGCTACAAAAGAATTATAATGATAAAACAATGTTGATAAAAATTCAATAATATTATCAATATTTTTTAAAATAAAATAAATATTTTTTAATTTTTTTAATAAAATAGTATTTAATAACTAATTTTTTATTATCTCGAAATATATTTTTATAAAGAAATGTTTAATGTAAAAATAAAAGAAGCCTATATTTGGATATTATCAACTTGTAATAAAGTCAAAATAATTTGAATGAACTAATGAATGGCCCATTAATCTAAAGCTAATAAGCTATATAAATCTAAGGCATACCTCTATTTAGGTAGAGAAGGGTGGATTTACTAGGCTTTCAACCTTAAAAATAGAAGAATATACTTTTAATTAATATTTATTTGATTTATGAGAATTAAAATTTTAATTTTATTTTAAAAAATATTAAATTATTCATCTCAATACTTATAAATAATTATTATTTAAATAAAATAAAAAATATGATAAAATAAAATAAAAGAATAGCATTGGTAGAGATATGGACTCAAATAGACAGAAGAGATGGTGGGGACACTTGTATTCATTTTTATGTGGTCCCACCTGAGCACACCTAAGTGGGTAAAATGAGTCCCCTCCAAATGAATCTTTTCCCATTTTCCTTGTATTGTGCAAAAAGGGACCCACTACATGCAATTCTGACTAGGCCACAGATTCCCTTCTTTCATTCCCACTAATCCCGCTTTTAACTTGAATCCACATTAAGAATCTTCTTATCCCTCGCCACTTCAATTTCTGTTTTTTTTAAAATAGGGAGTTGGGAGAGTCGAATCTTAGAACTCTCATGTCTATCAGGATACAGTTTTTACCAGGTTAAGTCTCGAATTGCTTCAAATTTCAATTTTTACCTAAACAATGTTTATTTCCCTTAATATATAATATATTTGTGCCATTTATTAATTTAATTTTATATGACACACAAAATTTATAAAGAAAGAAAAAATCTTTTTTACTTTTTTTTTTTGTCGGATTTGTGGAGCTGAACATAAATGAACCAACACAAGCCAATAAAAAGAAACAGAAGGGAATCAAACTCCAATTGATGCACGGTGCTTCCACAGCCAAAACTATGAAAAAAATGTACCGTGAGAATATTTGCAAAAATTATCTACTGTCAAATTGCATCACAAAGGAGAGTTATGGATTTTTGTCGAGAAGAAAAGGGGGAGGGAAGAGGATTTTCTGGTTCTTTCAATTCTAACACCTGTTTTGTGCAAGGGTTTGATGCATCAAAACCGAAAGGCAGGCAATGAAAACGATGGGAATCTTCTTCAAAATCAATACCATTCCACTCAAACCTCAACCCAAGAACCCATCAATTCTCTCACCAATATATGATCCACCATTCACTAACAGCAACAGCAATAATTGAGAAAAACAAATCTTGTAAATCTGTAATTTTCTTCCCTTACAAGATGAAAACAAGACGATAACTTTTTTTTTTTGAAAAAAAAAAAAAAACCACTAGGAAGAACTACAGATTGGAGCTGCTTTGCTTAAGTCGTGGATCCACATAAAATAACAGCTTCAAAAATTGCCCATTGATTTGCATACAAAAGCTAGCAGAAGCAAACCCACTTGCATATACATATATATAATTCTACAACTTCAAATTATATATATTTATAGAATTAAGCGGGTGAAATCATTTTCCACTCTGGGCTGGTTACTGGTGACTCTATAAAGCGGCAACTGTCTCGCCTTTAGTGGAGACTTCTGGTGCGGTGGTGGAGGTTGCAACAACTTCTTTCTTCGACGCTAATAATGAGCACTTCTCTTTCCTCTCATCTTGGTTCATTTGCTGTTGCCTACACTCTAGACTGCAGAAAGCACTATCCCCCCTAAGCCAAACAACAATTAAAACAAATTTAGCACATGAAAGACTCAGAGATTACGGAGGAGAGAAAAAAAAAAAAAAAAGCATTATTTTGTGTGGTATCTAATAATCCCACCAAGTTAATAAGAAAAAGAACTAAGTTTAAAGAGCTTGAAATTGATATTGATGAAGTTTAGGTACCTGTACATGTAGATGTCACGGCCAGGGACCAAGCGGCGCTTGCAGAGGGTGCAAGCCCTCAGGAAGTGAGCAGTCTCCAAGAAATCAGCGGAAGCCCTTCTATGGGTTCTGGGTGATACGGTGGCAACCAAGAACCGTTGATCTAGCTGGGCACCAAAACCCGCCATCTGTTTATGGGCGATGTGCGGATCAGACGACGGTGGAGCTGATTCAGAGTCTAAATCAAAGGTGATCTCTGACATACTTGTTGTTCTCTTCATTGGACCCCTAGGTCTCTTCCCCAACAACATCTTTAAGCAGCTCTTCCTTTACAGCAGCAGCAGCCACGCCTTCCTTTTGTTCTTCTTCTTCCCGGAGGAAGGGGAAATTTGAGAGAGCGAGAGGAGGTGGGTAGAGAAGTGAAGGAGAAATGGAGATTGGGAAAATAAAGGAAGAGCCAGAAACCGAGGAGTGAATCTTAGCCGTTGATATAATTGCCAGCTTTTTATGTTTTTATAATAAGGCATATCCACGTCAAAAAATTTTGTATTAATTTATTTTCTTTTTAGTTGATGAGGGGAGAGCTTTGGATACTCTCTTTTCTACAGTGGGTGACAGCAGTCAAAATCTAGTGAGCTTCAATTGCCACTCAAATGCTACCACGTCAATGAAATAAGATTTTTATATTGCCCCTGGGGATGGTAGAGTTGGGGAGTCTTTAGAGTTAATTGGAGCAATTTTTATTTGTTTAATATCTCCATCACCTCACCATGCATATTGCTCCATGTTCATTTGTGCCAGTCCTTCTCGTGCTTGCCCATTTTTACAATAAAATTTGACGCAAATAGTGTGAGTATGTCAGCTTTTAATTTTATATTTTAAAATTAATATTTAATTAGAGAAAATTTTAATTAAATTTTAATTTTCATACATTTGAATTTAAGAGTGTAATTAAACTTAAATCACTATTTTACGGTAGTAAACTGAATTTTAATTTATTTAAAACAATAATTCGGAATTAATTTTTTGATGAAATGCATACGTGCAGTTATATCTACTCTTACAGACCACTCGTCGCCTGTCACTTCATCATCATTGTCTTCAATCTTGATAGAGGACCTGACTATGGAGTCCACGAGTGATGGTATCGGTGAAGCACAGAAAATCATGACTGTCGATCGTCGAGAAGAGTACTCTGTCGTCTGTCGATGGATAGTCCACAATTTCTCTCGTATTAAAGCAATAGCTTCCTCCTTTGTCTCCTTCGTCATTGTTGCAAGTGCAGTTGCATCTGCCCTTTCTTGCACTCACCCTTACGAAAGTCCGAGCAGGTTGTACTGATGTAATGATACTTGTGAGGATCTCGGCAACGAGCCTTCTTCTTAGGATGAACACATAAACATTCTGTCCAGCCATGTGACCTCCCATGTATGCAACATCTTACCTTGAACTCATACATGCGAAAATGATCGTAGGAGAAGGCATCCACAGGTAAGTCCAGATTAGAGTTCGGCTTATCTGATGGAAGATAATGGTAGATTACCGTTAAGGAGTCGGGAAAGGAGAATTGACATTTCCATAGTTGAAGAATGGGAAAGGTAAAGATGACGTCGACTCATAAAAAAAATGAGTCCTAACGAGGAATTTGGATAGTCAGATTAAATAGAAACTCTCTGATCATCATTTTTTTAAATAATCAGCGATAGAGTATAGAGCAGATGTGGCTATATAATTTTTCACTCACGGTTATTGAATTTTAGTTACTTTTACCATCCGAATGACTATTTCAAATAAGTATTTAAA
Source organism: Manihot esculenta (assembly GCF_001659605.2). Classification (NCBI taxonomy): domain Eukaryota; kingdom Viridiplantae; phylum Streptophyta; class Magnoliopsida; order Malpighiales; family Euphorbiaceae; genus Manihot; species Manihot esculenta. Next base: position 12,055,514 of record NC_035162.2, on the reverse strand, counting down.
TGTTGATAATTTTTATGAAATAATTTGAAATTTAGTAACTGTAATGAAACAATAATTTAATTTAAATTCAGTTAGCATGAATGAAAATTATTCAAAAATTTATAATGCTATAAAAAATAATAGAATTTTATAGGCTTAAAACTTGAATGTCCAGCTAATTAAAGATCCTAAATATTAGTGGGGTGAATGATGGCATGACACATATATAGATATTTGTAGTCATTTTCTGTAGCTAGCAAATGCTATGTGTCCATCAATTATTTTGAGGGGTTGAGATGAGCCCTCCCATGTTCATGTGTCTGCATATATATATTAACTCAACTAGTTACATAATTATAATTCTTATGCATATGAATTTGAGAGCTTTTTTTTTTTTTTTGAAATCAAATTATTTTATTAATAAATTAAAAAAAAAAAACTTAATAAATCATGCTCACGTTATCCTATCATTTTAATTAATGTACCCAACTTAAAATTTGAAATATTAAGTAAAAAAAAAATTAAAGAACATTAGAATTTAAAATAAAAATTAAATTTTTATTTATGTATTTAAGAAAGAGCTCATATAAATAAAGTATTTTTAATAAAAATTTATATTATTTATGAGAATTAAACTGTCAAAAATTATAATACTCCTTCCACAATAATTATGGATAAGAATATGGATAGTGAAGTGGAAAGTTGAATATGTTACCCATCTCTTTATCACAAGATGTATATAATTAAAATCTCAAGTTACATTTTGCTTCTTTTTAAGATATGCAGAAGATGCTATTAAATAAAGCAAAAAATTATTTGCATAGATATGACTTTTATTATAGTGCAAAATGGATCGAAATTTAGAATTATAACATCTGGTGTTGAAGATAGGAATCAAATTAGGAGCATTTGGAAAATATCAAGGAAATTATTCCTTGTGATTTTGATAGCTTCAAGGTTTCCCCCATTTTCTTCTGATTGATAGTGCTGGTGATAATTAAAAGGATAACTACTATCAAATCCCCAAATTTTTTTATAATTTATTACTGTATCTGTACTTTAATATCACCTAATTAAAATCTTCATTTATTTTAAAAAAATAAATTAATAAATTTACTACAACATCTGCTACAGTTTCCAAGCACTTTCCTAATCCTTTCATGGTGAGCTAAGAAAGAGAAGAATAAAACAGAAAGATGACGTGAAAAGGAAATAAAAGAAATTCAACTAGGTTTTTTTAATTTTTTAAAGCACAATGCAATCTAGGAGTTGCAAAGTGCATCAACTTGATTAGGTTAACGTTAATTATTTGATTAAGAATTTTAATATATAGACAGAAAGCATGTGAAAACCTAATTTAATACCAATTTGTACAAAATAAAGAAGAGGTAGCTGCTAACCAAGTCACTCATGGAATTTGATTGGGTAGCTCAGCACTAAAGATTTCGAAAATCACATATAGTTTTATTTGGTTTTTAGATGGATTCAAACGTCAACATATTCTTTAAAGATGCAGAATTTTGTATGCCATCAGTATTTGATACCCACCATACCAAAAAGTGCAACGGATTGGATCAACTGAATTAAATTGAAGTTTGCAACTTAAAAAAAAAAAAAAAGAAAAATTAAAGGTTCAAATTTGCCAATATCTCAATAGTCAAATTTGCCAATCTGTCAGCAATTTAATTACTTTTCTAAAACAACGCTTCAAATATAAGTTGCCAAGGCTGCCTCAACAAGTCCATACACACTCAGACATTAGAGAAACAAAGATGATCATGCAACAATGCTTGAAGGTCAGCCTAATCATGAACCAACATCTCCATGTTCCCAACTCATCACGTAGAATTCCACCGTCCCCAGTTCGACTTGGATTACCTCTAAAAGCCCCATCAATATTCAGCTCAACCCAACTCACAGAAATAATTGTTTTAGCCTTCTTTTTTTCATAAATAAACTTAAATAGTTGTATATAAACATGTTCAAAGTTATGTTTATTGAGCAATTAGGCAAAGTAGAAAATGGAGTTACTGAGCGTGAAGTTGGCTATTTCTATCTTGTTAATAAGGGAAAAGGGGTTGCCATTATGATGTTAATTATTCATATGTGTAGCTTTGTTTGATGCTCACAAAGAGAAACACATCAATTGACAATGATTGCACGGCCATAGGCATAACAATTACTTTTACTCATTCTGGTCCCCTCCCTTCGTAATCATCATCAACCCCCTTCCAAACTTCTGGAACCCACACATTACAACTACTCAACAGCTCATCTTATTAATCCCTCAGCCTTAGATATTTCTTATTAATTGCTACTTAACTCTCCCTCCCCTCCACACACTCATATGTGAGCACGAAACAGTAAGAGGATGCTCCCCACCACCAACATCAGAAGCTAATCAGTAGTTGAAGAAAAAAAATTCCTGAGGTTAGAGAGAGAGAGAGAGAGTTCCTCACGTCGAAATTGATTCATGGACCACTGTGAAAACAGCGTCATAAAAATAGAATTAGCATTGTAATAATGATTGAAGTTAGGCACTAAGAAGAGCATGGACAAAACTAATGATGCCTGCAAAAAGGCTAGACGTTGTCACTTCCATCTCCAGTGCACTCCACTTATTTCTGTTTCTCCAATCCCATTTCTTGGGTAAAAAGATTACACCATATCATCTACACACCTTCACTTTAACAATATGTTATAGATTAATAAATGTTTGGTTCCCAATTCTGAGCCAACAAATCCCATTCTTTTGAAGTTACTGTGCTAGTCTTTATCTTTGATGAGCTCCACTCGGCTCAAATTTTAATCCAAATATAGAGTTCATGGTTGATCATCCACTCCAGGCTAGCTCTAGACTCCATTGGTGGTTCACGTTCTTGAGAGTACAGTTAACAGCCATGGGCCCTAAGCAAAAAGATGAATCACTTTGAATATGATCTTTGGGATTAACTCGCTCACGGGATAGAAATCGATAATGCTAAAACTATGCATCGTGTAATGCTAAAGTTTAGATATTTTACTGTTAGGATTCTTAAAATTCATATACAATGGATGAAATCGACTCCTAACTATCACATGGTTGGAAGTGGAAACCCCACTTTGATAAACGAGTGGAGTCCATCATCATCTTGTTGGTTTTGGGATTAAACAGAGCAAATGCTAGCCTAAGTTAGAAAATTGTTCTATTGTAGTGCTCTACTTTTTGCTTAATCGATCGCCTTAGCAGAAGTCAACTTGTTTATCATTCCTTCCAGGTGGATGAAATGTGTCCTGCCATCAATTTCTGATTGGAAGAGTGTTTCAATGGGTAAATAGGCCCAAGTTTAGGCGATCTTAGCCCAATTTTAGCTTGTGTTAGGTTCGTTAATTCAAAGCATTGGAAAGTCGCAGCTAATTCGGAGTTCAAGCCTAGTTAGGTTATGGTTCCTTACCACTAACCTAAGCCCATTACGCAAAAAAAAAAAAAAAAACAACTAAGCCCATTCTATTTCTGACCGTAATTAACCGAAAGTTGGGATTTTGCAGCCCAACTCAACTCGGTGACGGAAGTAAATAATTAGCAATAATTATAATACCTAATATATATATATAACCTAGTTTTTTTTCTTAGATATTTTATTTAGAAAGAGAACATTTTTTTAAACGTAATCATTATTCTTATAAGTCTAGACTATATGTATAAAAAAAATGAATAATTTATTTTTATTATTGTGTGCTATTATTTTCTTTTTCTTTTAGTTTTTTTTAATTTAAATATAAAAAATAGAAGAGAAAAATACTTTTATTTTATTTTCAAAATATCTTTTTGTACTCTATTTTCTTTTCTTCGGATCCAAACATAACCTTGGTCGCAACTCGCAAGTGAGAATCTACAAGTCAAACGGGGCACATGAGTGATGACAGCATGTACATACAGTTTCCTCTCCATAGGCTGGAGTACAGCTGATCCACACTTTTCTTCCCTAGCCTAGGGCAATCAAAGAGCACTCGAAGCCCTTCATGTGAGCACCGACATCTCCAGCTGCGATCAATTAGTAGTTTAATACCGCGTTCTTTCTCATACAATTGTTCCCATCCCTCCATTTCGACCTTTATAATCATCCTCCAACCACAATCCGCCACGACCAACCCTAGCCCTTAAATAGTTTGGCCTTAATGACGAAACTACCACTCAATCTATAGTTTCAAAGGACGCGTGGATACACCAGAACATTTCTCCACGCGCCATCACCGCATTAGCTTTACGTTGCTAATTGATTTTCCTTCCGCTTCACTCTTATCTTCTTCTACTTTATTGTCCATTTCATCATTTTCCCATTTCCGCCGCTCTATTTCGTTTGAATATCTCTCTCCATCTCTATTTAACTATCCCTGGTCTCTGTAGTTCTCTGATCCAAAACCCAATGGCTCGATCATTGTTGCTGCTCGCCCTCTGCGTGCTTCCGGCACTTGTGAGCGCCGCTCGCCCCGCCAGAAACCCTTTTGAGGTAGAAGGCCGTGTGTTCTGTGACAATTGCCGTGCTGGATTTGAGACCCCCAAAACCACCTATATCGCTGGTATAACTCCGTCTCTTTCTCTTTATCTCTTTCATTTTCATCGATTTGTACATATTTATGTCCACATTCGCTGATTGATTGCTAGATCTGCTCACATTTCTTTACTTATACAGTGAACTAGAAGTGAAATTTCTACTCCAATGTTCCTTTGCTTTACTAGAAATTATATGATCGGATTTTGTGTGGAAGATTGTTAAATGATTTGGAGATTATTGTGTTGTTTGGTATAGGTGCTAAGGTTAGATTGGAATGCAAGAACAGGAAGACAATGGATCTTGTGTACAGCAAGGAAGGAACAACCGACTCAACAGGAACATATAAGATCTATGTTGATGAGGATCATCAGGATCAGCTCTGCGATGCTATGGTTGTTAGCAGCCCCATCAAGGACTGCAACTCACCAACATCTGGGCGTGACCGTGCCCGTGTTATCTTGACCAATTACAATGGCCTTGCATCAAACAAACGATTTGCCAATGCCATGGGTTTCACGAAGGAGGAGGCCCTATCTGGTTGTGCTGAGCTTCTCAGGCAATACCAGGAGTATGAAGATTAGATTTTTCTTTGGAAATTCCTGTGATGAGCGTAGTTGATTAATCGTTGCTGTTATTTATCTATAATTATTATATTCCGGATTCTTATGTTGTTTAGAGGACTGTTAATTTTTTCGTTAATGGACTTTTACGATATATCGGGTTGGATTTGTTTTGTTGTGTATCTGTTGTGGACAGCTTGCTTGCTGGTGAATGTAAATGTTGGAGCCTGTGTTTCCTTCATTAATCTGCCCAATTCTGAGGTTTGTATTGCTCTTCGAACCCAGACTCGGTATTTGAATTGTACCATTTAAAATTACAAAACAGCGTATTTACAATAATCCTAAAAATAAAAATAAGGTAGAATATGTGTAAATTTTTTATTTTCTCAAAGTAATTCATTCAATACAGAAAAAACCAAGTCTCTAGGGCCAGAGGATACAATTTAAATAACACTCAAATCCTAGAATTCTCCAACCAACTTGGCCCATATCAGACCCGACGGCCAAACTCGAAATAGCGCCCTCATCTTTTCCACATAGACCAGAACTTCTGCCTTCAATGGAGGAATCTCTAGTTGAACAGACGACGACAGCTAAACCCGAAATAGCACCCCTCTTCTTTTCCACACACACCAGAACTTTTGCTTTCGATGGAGGAATCTCTCTTTGAATAGACGACAGCAGCCTTACTAACTACACTGACGAAGTGACGATCGGAGAAGAAGATCAACGGCAACAAATAAGTGCCTTTGTAACAAAGAAAAGCAAATGGCAACATCAGAAGAAACATGCATAGCAGAATTGAGAACGATGGAAAACCGACAGTAAAAAAAGAAGGGAGTTCTTCGAAATTGGAATCTTCCCATTAGAGCCAAGGGAAGTGACACTAAGAAACCAAGAAGAGGAAGAAAGCCCAAGTGATCACCGGTTTTAAATTTTCTCAACTGCTTTCTCCCTAATATCCTCATTGCATGTGCAGATATAGTGCGTTTCCGACCTAAAAACACAAAGAAAAAGTCATAATCAACACAATCACATATCAAGCAGGAAAAGGGACTCTCTTTTCACAAAAAGAACAACATGCTCGAATAAAAATCACCACAAAATATTATATACATCCTTATCTGGATGGAAAAAAAGGAGAACCCACTCCGAATGAGGTGGTACCGGGAAGAGGAAGCTGTACGTCTGACACTGAAAAAGGCCTACTGCCTCATTGCAAACAAAAATTAAAAAATAGTAGCCTAATCTCCTTCAACAATGATAAATGGCACAAACTGGATCATGACCTAAATCAAGAGACTTAATATACCAGTGGATCATGTGATCTCCAGTCTCCAAATGAAAAGACTGTTACAGATCGAAATGTCATTGGCAAAGATAAAAATGGTGTAATTTCGATATCTCAATGCCTCCTTTCGAGGCAAAGCTCTATAAGCCACTATCTAACTGTCTATCATTCTCAGTTGAGAAAATATTTCATACATGAGTTTCCTCCAAAGACATCTAGCAAAGGAGGGAAGCCATGTATTAAATATATTTCCTCAATATCTGACTGAAGAGGAAGTGAGCACAACCCATATGTATTGAGCATGAATTTGTACAACTAGATATTCATACTAGAAAATTGTTTTTAAGAGAAAAAAAAAACACATTTTTAAATTTTTACTATTTAATTTGATTTTATTATCAAAGTAATAACAAAATTATAAACTTAAAACTATGACAAATTTGTACTTTCAATAGAAATTAACGTTACTACATTACTTAAGGTTGCATGATTAAGTATTTGAACAATTAATTTATATAATGACGAATATTTATTACTTCATGAAATATAATAATAAAATACGAATATTAATATATATATGTATATATATCGGCCAATAATCTTAATAGTAGGCCTTGGGCCTTAAATTATCAGTGGATTTTTATTACAAAAAAGGATTTCCTCAACTTTTTTTTTAAAATAAAATAAAATTTACATTTATTCCCAAAAAAGGTTCGCATTAAAGCCATCCACGTGGCAAGCTCAGTACAAAATGGTTCTGGAATGTGGCGTTGCATCTAAAATTGTCTTTTAACAGAAACTTAGTACCAATACCATGCGCTGATTGATTGGCATCTCTGTCACGGAGGAAAAGGTGAAAACAGAACAATGGATGAACATATTGAAAAGCTTAAAACTATTCAACTAATTTGGATGAGAGAAGCCTATGTTAATATGTCGAGAATGATAATCTGATTTTAAAATTTAATAAAATTAATAAATATATTTCTCTAACTTTTTAAATACAATAGTTTTTTTTTATATACATTCTATCTAATAATTTGTTCTGATTATTCAGATAAAGAAATTAAATAATCAATAGTGAGAGAACTTTTTATTTTTACATCTTCTCTTGCCGTAGAGGTAGGGGATCATTCGATCGGTTTGATTTAAAATTAAATCAAATCGAATAAATTGAAAATTGAAATTTTAGTGTTTATAAAAATCAAACCGAATCGATTTTGGTCATAAACCGAATCAAATCGAACCGATTTGATTCGATTCTGTTCAGTTCGATTTGATCGGTTTCAATTTTTAATAATTTTTTTATTTTTTACACTTTATTTTTAATATTTTAAAATTTAATTAAAATATTTTAATTTTAATATGATTTAATTTCTCTATATTATTGAAAAAATATATTATTATCACTGATCGGTTCGGTTCGGTTTTTTCAATTTTTTTCTGATTAAAATCGAACCAAACCAAAATAAATGAAAATTTTGAAATTAAAAATCAAACCGAATTGAAATATATAAAAAATCGAACTAAATTTTTAAATCGGTTCGGTTCGATTGATTTTTTCGATTTGAATCGAATACTGCGCACCCCTAATCTAACTGGAGGGATAATTTTTTTAAATTATAATATACCTATAAAATAAATATATCAATTTAAATTATAATTTTATTAAATATAAAATAAAAGAAGCTTGCTCCAAAACTCTTGTTTAGTTCTTTTTATTTTCCTGTTATATTGAGTGCTTGAAATGGAAACTAGAAACATGGATATTGGAGTAGGAGAGATGATGAAGTGAAATAATTTGAATCGTCGGAGAGATAGCGAGAGAGTGGAGCATAACTGGGGAACTTCTAACCTAATGCCAATGGAATTAAAATATAAGAATTAAATTATTGTATTTTAAAAATATATATCAATTTTAGGCGTCAAACTCCACAAAAATGGGCGATGGAGTTAGGTGGTGTTTATGGACTTTGAAGGGCTGGTTTTGATTTTTTGATTTTTTTTTTTTTCTCTCAGGGCTGGGGTTAGGTTAGGAGGGTTTGGTCCCTCAGCCTTCTCCAAGGGTTGTTGGGAGGAACCAAAACTTTGCTTTATTTCACATCACAAGAAAATAACACAAATATTAATGTTTTTAAAAATAATTATCTAACCATTTTTATTCTATATAAAAGTGAAAGAAAATAATAATTAATATAATAAAATAAACAATATTAAAAATAATTATTCCTAACATGATTCTGGAAATAATTGTGGGTTATTCAATAATTTATATGCTTAGAAGTTTGACTCCATTCATGATTCACATGATTCATAATTTTTTATCTTTACATAAGTTTATGATTTTACTTAATTACATATAAAAAACAAAATTTAGATGCCAAAATACCTTATGTTTTAAAATTTTATAATTTAATAATACCTAATAATTAAACATTTACTAATTGAGAGTAGTGTAATTAGAATTAATATTGACTTAAGTTTTCAATTCAAATATTGGTTACTAATCTCCATAAAATTAAAAAGAAAAAGCAAAACTAAATACTCCATCACTCGGATTTCCTCTTTATTAATAAATGTTTCAATTCAGAAATCCAGCAAAATACGAAATAAACAATTGCAAATATACATATTAAATAGCAATATAATCAAAGAGTAGACTAATTTATGGTCAACAAAGGAACGCTAGAAATCATTTGAAGTGAGTTGGAGCAAGTCAAGAGCTGTTTCTTTTTTTTTTTTTAAATAATAATAATTTCAGAGAATAGTTCTAAGGAAATTACTAACAATTTACAATTTTTTTAAAGAAAAAAGTGATCAGGTTAAAGATAAACACAAACAAAATTCAAATCCTTTTCAAGTTAAAAAACAAATCAGTTTTGTAATCTCGCATAAAGATCCTATAAGAACTAACACAAAGCGCCCATCGATTTCCGTCTGTTTGCCAACTAGGAAAAGGGAGGAAAAATTGTCATCGCATTGTTCCCATAGCATCATCGCAGCATCTACAAGACAACCTCCATCGATTTCTTCTATATTCATGATTCCTCACATACCCATCTACCTTGCGTACTTTCCCTCTCTGTTTCTGTCCTTTTGAATTGAAAATGGACGTTTAGCTTGCTACCTTCTTCCACTTCTCATCATCTTCTCCGTCACCTTTTCTCGAAATAAACTCTCCCTATTTATTTTGATTTTATTTTCTGTTCTTCGTTATCATCGTTTGCGCGCTTATATAGTAAGGTGAGATTCTCCTGCCCAATTTCTCTATTATCTAAAGTTTGCTTCTTTATTGCGTTTCTTTATTTCTTTGCCATTATTTTTCGTTCAGGTATGTTTCTTTAATCTATGTTTTCGCGTATAATGTTTTTCACACATTCTTAACTGGCTTTTATTTATGTTGCGCCTGAGATTTTGATGTGAATTAGGCTTTGGATTCGCCAGTTTTGACCATGGGTTTGTAATAATAGCAGTCATCTTCGAATACAGATCTATATTTGCGAATGATGTTGATTTAATCTGCCATAAAAGCTTTCAGCTGGAACATGATTATGAACTTGTTGAATGGCCTTACTTTAAGTTCGTTCTTCTCACCTTTTCTTTGACCGTGAGGAAGGAATATGCTATATTCTGTTTCCTAATGCTCCCTGCTAGCGTAGATTTTCGCACATGGTGCCTTTCTCTTTTTACCTTCAACTATTGCTGGAAGAAGCCCTTTTGTGCATTTTTTGTTTCCTTACATCATTATTGGGACTTGAATTTTCAGAATGGCCAGTGCTGTGTTTCACCAAGCAATAGGGACTCTTCTTTCCCATCAACATCTTCACAACTCTGGATTTCATCAAGAGTTTGGGAATGTCTCGGTGAAGTCGATTTCAAAAGGTTTTAAGGTTGATGCCGTATTGTCAATCTCAAGAAAGGGAGGTTATAGCGCTGGTAAAAGGAATTTTAGTGTTGTTCAAGCCTCTGCTTCTCAAACTTCAGTGGTTGATCCAGTTTCAACCTCATCAAATGACAGCACCAATGGAATTCAAAAGAAATCAAGTAAGTCAGTTTCATTCTAATCAACGTTTCACATTCATTCAGAGGAGACATTTATATAATCATAATACCAGTTCTCTAAAGGCCTTCTCTTTATGGATTCTTGACATTAATCCTAATACGCCAAGTTCTTGCTGGTAGTTGATTTCACAGTAATATTACTACCTCTGATTTATATTATTCGCTGCCTTGAGATGAGCTGAAGACTAAACTCATCCTTATATACCACTGTATGCTATGTATTTCAGGTGAGGCAGCTCTGATACTCATCAGGCATGGTGAGTCGTTATGGAATGAAAAGAACCTGTTCACTGGTTGTGTCGATGTGCCATTAACAAAGAAAGGCGTTGAAGAGGCAATTGAAGCTGGTAAGAGAATCAGCAACATACCTGTCGACATGATATATACATCATCCTTGATTCGTGCACAGATGACTGCCATGCTTGCCATGACTCAGCACCGTCGTAGAAAGGTAATGTAGGGATATATCTCATTAGGTGTTAGAAAATAACTGGTTCAGATCTTAGAAGCTAATAATATCAACACTCTAGCCATTCGCTGCCTTCTTTAATTGAAGGACCTACATGACTAAATATCAGCATCATATTTTGTTAAGCTAGCACATTTGGAATTCATTCAGGCACCATTAAAACAATGCACATAACACTTGAATTTCATCCAAACTTTGAGTTTTTGATGCCACTGAAGAGGTTTTCTGTTTGATTTCTTTATTTTCTAACATATGAATGAACCGTTAACAGGTGCCAATCATTATGCACAATGAGAGTGAACAGGCAAGGGCATGGAGTCAAATTTTTAGTGAAGACACAATGAGGCAATCCATTCCAGTTATAACAGCTTGGCAATTAAACGAAAGAATGTAATCATTTAGTTTCCACTCTTACCCTTTTACTGGTAATCCTGGCTTATCTTTCGTTGCACAAGTTATAAATATTGGTCTCTTTCAATAGGTATGGAGAATTACAGGGTCTGAATAAGCAAGAAACAGCAGATAGATTTGGCAAGGAAAAAGTTCATGAGTGGCGGCGAAGTTATGACATACCTCCACCAAATGGGGAGAGTTTAGAAATGTGTGCTGAAAGAGCTGTTGCTTACTTTAAAGATCAGGTTTGTGTGATTGTGTTGTTCCTTACCTAATTATCTTGTGGTTTCTTTGCCCTCAATTTGATGTTTCAAATTTGTTGGTTTTTAAAAACATTCAGTGGTTATATATTAGTATCTGACTGCAGAAATTTTGCAACACAGATTGAACACCAGCTTTGTTCTGGGAAGCATGTAATGATTGCTGCCCATGGGAATTCATTGAGGTCCATAATTATGTATCTTGACAAGTTAACTTCCCAGGAGGTGACCAGCTATTATGATATTGTTATCATCTTTATGGTTTTCCTCTTTTTTTACTTTATTACATATGAATTTAATTTTCAATTTTTTTTTCTTTCTGACAGGTGATAAGTTTAGAACTATCAACTGGAATACCTATGCTTTACATATTTAAAGAGGGGAAGTTCATTAGAAGGGGAAGCCCTGCAGGACCAACTGAGGCTGGGGTCTATGCATATACTAGGGTATGTAATTTCTAATTGTTGCTGTTCTCTTTTTTCAAGAATTCCTTGTTTTCATTTTTGAAGGTTACATTTGCATACTTGTCAGCATGATATGGATGATTGAGTTCATCAATTTTACAGATGCCCTCATGATCCATTTAGTAGTTAAGAATGCATTTTTTACTCCTCCCTGCTCCCTTCTCTCATTTTTCTGCTACTCTTCCTATTCGAGTTGTGACATTGATAGACCGTACTCACTCACTTTAGTATCCGTGGTGAAAAGAAGTGATACTATTGATCATATTATGTTTTGATAAGCCTACAAGGCCTTTCTCTACTTGATTGAAGGAAGTCATAATCAAGTAGAGAAAGGCATTGTAGAGAAAATATTTTTTAAAAAAAGGAATATAAGTTATTTTGTTGGAAAATATTTTTCAGGGAAAATATTTCCACACAAAACATTTCTCACAGTAAATATTTTCCAAAAATAAATTATTTTCCGGAGTTTCATTTAGAAAACAAGCATAGTATTAGTGGTTCTGAGAACTACTTGATATGTTTCTGATTCCAATTGCTTTCAAAGTTTGGCTAGATCTTAGGATTATCATGCAAAATTCAGGATAGTTTTAGCATCCTAATTAGAATATGAATGAGCCACCATAATGAAGTGTCTTAATCACCCAATTGCATCCCTATTATCCGCACTAGTTCTAAGCCAAGTGTTCAATGCCTGGAAAAATCCCTGAGGTGTCAATCTATAGCCATCCCCCAACAAGCATTCAGCAACCTGCTCTCACTGTCTGTTACAGCCAATGTCTATGGGATTTTCTGCTACTGTAGTGTGAGATTATGGATTTTATGTAGAAGAGAAATAAATGGAAGCACTGACTCATCGTTGATATGAATTTTATTTACCATCTTTCCCTCTGTTTTGTCCCTTGAAAGTATCTTAACAGCAACACTAACACCGTCCCTATGTTGCTGCAGCGATTAGCACAGTACAGGCAGAAGTTAGATGAGATGCGGCATTAACATGTCCTAGAATCGGTGAGCTTAGTTTGCTGTTAAATTGATTACAACTTCAAGCTGAGTTGCTTATGTTCACCTTTTGCTTTCAATTCCTTGAATAATTCCAATATTCACTTCTTCAGGGGGCTACCTCCCATCACATGAAAATCTTTATAGTTGTTCTAAATCTGAAGATAGACAATGGAGGGAAGATAGTTCATAAATCTACGGCGATTGCTGTCAACCAGCAGAAGCCAAATGCTACAGCATTCGTCAACCAAGTCTGCATATTTGGAGTCCTTGCTCATGTTCCCTTCAGGATATATTTATGCGCCTGGAAGTTCCTTGATGTTTGTAATAGATGGACTGAAATAAATAAAGAGCATCTTTTCTATAAGATGTAGACCATTTTAACCATTACATATTTGATGAAGAGTTGCTTTTTCTCATTTTTGTTCATTCTTATCTGTTCATCATCTATCCAAGTCTGCAAGGTAAACCATCAGATGAACCCGTATGACAATATTTTTGAAAATATAACCGAATTAATCTAATATATTTAATGCTCTTTTAATTAAAATTTATTTTATATTATCTAATTCTGTCTTAAAATTTGATTATTATTATTTGAAAAATATTTAAATTGATTTAATTTTATAAATTGTAATTTAATAATTTACATAAAATATAATTTAAATGATTAATTTATATTTAAAATTTTAATTATTAAATAAAATGGTCACATTCCATATATCTAACATATAATATAATAATACAGAGAAAAAAGTATAAATATCATAAAAATATGTAAAATATATTAAATTGATTTATTGTTTAATTAATCATGTTACTTTTAATAAAATTTACAAATTTCATACTTGTTAACATTTTTAAACTACAAATTTAAAGTACTGGGAAAGAAAAAATCTGAAGATTTAATGATCTCAATCTTCTTCGCAACGAAATGACACGGTCAACAATCGACGGCAATGGCTGCTAACAAAAACCCCTAGATTCCTTCTCCCGTGTCCCTCTCAACAACTATGGATCCTTCCACATGGAATTGGAAGTCGCTTTTGCCTCTCCTTCTCTTCGGCTTTTTCTTCCTCTACGAAGACTGGGTATCAACTCCTTCCTGCACCATCGTGCCTAGCAGGACGCACACTGGTCGAGAATATAATGTCGTTAAAGAGGAGAAGCCGAAGGAGGATTTGAAAGTCATGATGGTGGCCAATTTGTTGCTTTATGGGTCCGAAGCTGGCTTTTTTAATCAATATTTTAGAGACTATTACATGTCTAAGTTTTTCAAGGTACTCTCTTCTTCCCTTCCCTTTTCTTTTTCTATGCTTAATGTTTGATTAATTGCTTAATTAAGTATTACTGCTATTTTTGATGCATTTGAAAGTTATTGAACTAGCAAGTGGAAATGGTATGTGAAAAATAATAATAATAATGAACTTACCATTATAGTTCACATTGGTATTTTCCTTTTTTTTCTAATTTCATGGAACTAACCATCTGTATATTTTTTAATGCTATTTGTCACAGAAATCTTTTTATACTTTGAAGCCTGATATGCTGCTAGTATTGGGTGATGTTTCGGCTAAAGGATTTGAGTTAACAAAAATTAAATGGGTATCTGTGCTGCATAATTTTCATCGAATCTTGGGACCGTTTCTTGAGCTCCCGTTCCATGTTGTTCTTGGTGATAGGGATGTCGGGGAATGTAGTAAGCTTGATGTAAGATCTGTTCAATGGTTAGCTAGGAGTTTTCCAGGTTTAGACTCAGCTGGTTGTGGTGCCTTCGAAATTAGTAATGTTAGCTTTGTCTCACTTAATGCCGTTGCATTGCTTTGTGGCAATAATAAGTTACGGTTTAGCGTTGAAAGGGCAATAGAGACAGAAAGCATAGATTTCCAAATGGAAATTGAAAACATATCAAAGGTGGTGGATGATTCTGGAATGTTCACAGAACTGGATAACTTTAGGTGGAGAGAGAATGCAATGTCATCTGGATCTGGCCCAGTACTCTTCCTTCATTTTCCATTGCACCAGACAGCAAATGACAGTTGTAGGGAGGGCAGAAATATTGAAAAATTTGCTAGCTTTTTTCAACCTGGCTCAAATGCACTGCACAGCAGGTGGGCGCATATTGTACCTCATAGTTGCATTTTATTCTTCACGAGGTTTTACATCAATATCTATAGCAAGGTTTCTCTTGTTTTTTTAAACTTTAGTATGACTATTGCTTGTTTATTTGTTGTTGAAGAGAGTGATTTGAGACATTCTATGTGACGGTTGAATGCCAAATATCCAAGTTATGAAACTTGGTGTGGAATGCCCACTTCATTGTATATATTATTCTTAGAAACAACCCATGTAGGAAGATAGTGTTTCACTGAGATTAGGTTGCTTTTGTGTTAATCTTTCTGGCCTTGACAATTCATAATGTCTTCATGTGTCTTTTATTTTGTATTTAAATTTGCTGAATATGTTTTAGATTGCTGGAAGTACTATTTCATAAAGTTTCCTCATTATTTCCTTCAGGGAATTGACCGATAGTGGACCCTATGACTTATTGCAGTCAATCCCGCCAAATGCTTCTGAATATATTCTTCAAGCTCTCAAGCCAAGGTAATTCTACATTGAATCCTCTAGTCATTTTCTTGCTTTGTTTTCTTATATATTTGTGTATCTGCTGTGACTTTTTTTCCTAATAATATTGGTTGGGCATGTGTTATCCTTTTTTGCGTGATATGATTTATCTATGGTGGAGAATAAGTGGACAAGTGGATGATTCTTGGTACTATGTTCCACTTACGTATCATAGGTTTAAAAGACGCATGAAGTGGTACTTGTATTGTTGATGAACTGGTTTCTTTAAATTTCTCAATGCTTCTGGTCGCAAACTTTTTATCATTATCATGCTCATTTATTTGCTTCATATCTATTCCTTAGTATTTTCCGATTTTCCTGCTTTTCCTGTATGTTGGTTGATTGTGGGCTCTCACTATTTGCAGGATTATTTTCAGCGCACACACCCATGAATTTTGTGATCACACTCACTCAGATGGGACACGTGAGGTGACTGTTCCTGCAATGACATGGAAAGCGAGGGATAACCCCGGTTTTATAATTGCTACTTTTCATAGTGACAGAAGACTTGTAAGTGTCAGCTACTGCTCCCTTGCTAGAGAATCTCATGTATTAATAGTGTATATGTGTTTTCTGATTCTGTTATTGACAATATGGCTGGTGGCAAATACCTCTGCTTAGAGTTTTAAGATGAAGTGGGAATACCTGTAACCTCATTTTTTGTTGTACATTATTCAAATTATGAATTTTATATCATTACAATGATAATCATTATTTATACAATGAGTGAAAGAGCTTATACTCATAGAGGCTCATTTGAAACCTAGTAATTGTTGAGGATAGAAAAGGGTGAATCCCTTGAACAAAGTTTTGTTTGACCTGATTTTGGCTAGTTTATATATATATATATACATGAATGCTAATTTGTAGTCCGTTAAGGATCTTACTGAACATTGACCACCTTCTCCTTGTTTTCTTTAAAGAGCAAACTTTAATCTCAAATCACAATGTGAAGCTTTATTTCCAATGCATTGTGGTCAGGTTCATGACTCCTTTTCACAATTATCTGAAAGTGGGATTTCATGGTACTCTGTTATTCTAGACAAAGTCCTAGCTAAGATTTATTTCCATGTAGCCACACAATTGAAAATGAACTAATACAACGTCAAGCTATGGAAATCTATCACATGGTGGTGCACTCAGTTGGCTTGAATCTGTTCACTAAAGTGACTGACGATTATATGGAACATTATTGCTACTTGACATGAGGCCATGACCAGAAATGGTTGTGAATCATGTTGTGTCTCGAAACTGAGATGAGAATGTGTTTTGAGTCTACTTATGCAGTTATGCTAAGTTTAAGTTTTTTCTTTATAATTTTTTTTCCCAACAGTTTAAGAAGGTAAATAAAAAATCGAATTTCTTGGCCTCCGCTGTTTTGTCTCATATGGCATCCATATTTCCAAGTTGAGGGAAAATAATATTTCATTATTTTGTCTGTTTGCCACATCAGATTTTTGTCAAGGAAAAATTAACAGATTGAAGTTCAGGGTATATTGGGTGTCAAAATGCTAAACCGCAAAATACTTTGTTGAATTTTTATTTTCATAATTTTTACTTTGAGCATTCATTCCATCTGAATACATATATTTACTGTTCCTTCCCCTCTTTGCTCAACTTTTGATGTTTAAGAGGTTAATATTGCATCACAAATTCACAATCCTCTGTTTGCTTCCCGTAGTCTGCAAACGATAGGTTGGACATAATTTCTGGTATGCTCGAATGATCAAATGGTCATTATTTAGAGAGAGAGACAGATGCATCTCATTTTCCCTTTGTGTTCTTTTTGTTTTTTGGTAAAAGCAAATGGAAATATTACCTTGAATTTGAAATTATTTGTCTTATACATTTGAAATTGACAATCCATGATGGAAGCCAAATTATTGCTAGAACCAGGTTCTTTTAGTTAAATAATTAGTTTAACCTGATCATATTGAATTTAAACTTGTTAAACATATAATGTGTTTTCACTAAAGTACTGTAATAGTGAATACTTTAAAATTCTAAAAGTAAATATTGCATTTTCCTTCCCTAATAAGTGTAAGTGTTGTGTCGCACTGACCCCAAACATTGAGACCCTTCATCCATCACCATCCGGCCATCTAAACATTGAGACCCTTCATCCATCACCATCCAGCCATCTAATCATTGAGACCCTTCATCCATCAACATCCAGCCATCTAAACATTGAGACCCTTCATCCATCACCATCCAGCCATCTTCATTAGCTCAACTAAAGAGCTCACAAGGGTTCAGCTTATATTCAATTTCAACATTATGCCATGCTTAATCCAGCCAACTTTTCCTTTGGCTTTTCACGCCCAGCCATTGCCTACCTCACAAACAGCAATCATGCATGCCTGCCTGTTATGTGCCTGTGATTTTTTAACTTAGGAGGACGAAAAACTTGTTCTTTTCACTGAGTTCTGCCCCTCACTCCGAAACTATCTTGTGACTGTTAATGTTTGATTTTCAGCTTTATGGTCAATTAATGGTCTTAAATATATCTTCTTCGGTGGAAGAGAGACAAGTTCATAAGAATAGCTGGAGTAACTTACCAGAACCAAATTCAAAAACCCTATTGCATTGGTAAAATCTGTAAGTGCGGCCAGGATAGCCTGAAGATGAATGAGGCCTCATCCTCATGCCTGTCATTGATATCTTGGGGAACTATTTAGGATACCATGTCATTGGTAGTCTCCCTCCTGCATGGTAAAACACCGTTGAATTGACCGTATAAAAGAAGCAAAATACGCTTTTCTTATTCTTATGCGAAGAAATGGAGCATATTATCATTTATTTAGCACTGAAGAAGTTCACCTGGGTTATATTCATCGAACCTGGATGATCAGCTCATAAAATGCTTCTGATTTTCTTATTTTTGGCGAAAGATACATCTAGTGGCCCACAGCAAAGAAGCACCATTTCAATGCGATCACATTCTTCCCTTTCTTGATCTTGATCAACTCCCATGACATAACTAACATCACTTGATCTTCTCCTCTTTCTATTTTTACTGCCGATACTTCAGTTGAGGGACAGGCAACTGCATAGTAACCTTTGTGGTACCCAGTTCATAATATAACTCTGCAATCCTTGCAATGTGGGATTTGCATAACTCCCAGGTCTTTCCCGTTAGTAATGACTTGTGGGAAGCTACCGGCATAAGTAATATTTCCTTTAAAATGGTTGCCTTAATCAGCTAATATCAACTATAAGATTCTTGTTCACGGCCATTGTTATGGACATAAATCTGCATGTTATGCACCCAATGGTCTATCTTCTCTGTGAACAAAGAAAGGATAAATTAAAAGAAGGGGAAAGGTAGGACCGGGCGACCAATATGACAATTTATAGGTGTTGCTCGGCAATGGCTATTAAAGTAGTGTTTTGACCACGATCAAAGCACTATTGAGATGGTTCATGAAAAGCAAAATAGCTAGTATTGTTGACGTGGACGTTGAAGATGGTAGAAATTCAATGCTTATCACACACCTCACTAGCTCTTGCTAGCTAAACAATTTGCTGCTAAATTATTTTCTCCAGCAGAGTGATTTAAAACACAAAGCAAAATTAATTCCTCTGCACCAGTATAACAGCCTCCAAATGATCCATACATCTCTGCCAATGCTATAGGAGATATGCCCAAGTTACACAAACTTCCTCCAGCCCAATAAACTAATCAAATGTCTTGGAAATTAAATTTATGGTAGAATGAAAAACATTTAGAAAATTAAAAAAGAAAAATCTCAAGCCTGAACCTTTGAGATGAAACTCCACATCCAATTTCTATGTTATATAGTAGGAAGGATAACGTGTCCTTATTTCTTGATGACATAATTTCTTACTTGGTACTGACCCATTTTCTGGGGTCATTCATCATTACAATGACACAAGAATTAAAATTTTGACACTTGAGTTTAATTGTTTGAAGAACTAAATCTCCTTATCAAACAATGATGGAAATTGGGTACTTATCATCTCCTACAACCAAGAAGTGTGTTCCTTCTTCTATCACCTTCAGACCATCTTCATTAGTTCTGCTGAAGTGCTCGCAAGGACTTAGCTCAAATTCAATTTCAGCTTTTTCCCCTGCACTTAGAATCACACTTTTGAAACCAATCAACTGTTTCCTTGGCCTCCCATTCCCATGCGTTGCCTGTCTCACAAACAGCAATATCGGATGCTTACCAGCCATCTCCCCTTGGTTTTCCACTCCAACTCTAACTGAAAACTCACTTTCCTTGCAGAATTCTGCGCCCAACTCAGAGACCAATGTGGAACGTAATGAGTCGGAGTTGTCAATTACATGCATCGTTGAAGATTGATTTAAATAGAGTTTGTTTTGGGTGACAGACTTGAGCTCATAAGAGTACTTCGAGTAGCTGAGGCCATAACCAAACTCAAAAACACTCTGGCCTTTGTAGAATCTATATGTTCGTCCAGGATAGCCTGAAGAGGAATCAGGTCGCATCCTCATATCAGTCATTGGTACTTTGACAAATTCTTGTGGATACCAGGTCACTGGTAATCTCCCTCCTGGATAACAAGATGTGATCAACCATCAGAAGTCAGAACTATAAATTTCAAAAGCAACATTATTCATTTCTTGCAACAAATGCAGCAGATATGGGAACATATCATTTTATTATTATTTTTCGTTCTTCCTAGAAATTCACCTGGATTATGATCACCAAATATGATATCTGCAAGTGCTATCCCACCAGCTTCACCAGGATAACCAGCCCACAAAATGCTTCCAATGTTCTTATCATACTTGGCAAAGGATACATCAACTGGACCTCCACAAAGAAGCACTAAAACAATTGGATTCTTTGCACATCTCGCGACATTGATGATTAGTTCTTGTTGCTTCCCTGGCAACACCAAGTCCACACGATCAAGCTCCTCCCTCTCCTGAGTTTGGTCCAATCCCATTATCAGTACCACATGGTCCACCCCTTTTGCTATATCAACTGCCTTGTCAATGGAAGCTGAAGAGCATTGAACTGTATCACAACCTGGGTGATAAATAGTGTTTTTAATATAGTTTTGCAGTGCTTGCAATGGTGTTACAGACTTGCACGGAGGGCCTGCATAGTTTCCAAGAAGTGTTTGTGCAGAATTGGCATTAGGGCCAATTACAGCTAATGAGGTGGTCGTAGATTTTGAAAGTGGGAGGAGTTTTGCAGAGTTCTTTAGGAGGACAATGCCATTGCGAGCTGCTTCAAGGGCTAGCATCTGGTGCTCCTGGGAGCACACCTGGTCAGGACCAATATTGCTGAAAGGCTGTTCCGTTGGATTTCCATTGAAAAGTCCTAATCTCATTCTTATAGAAAAAAGGTTGTGAAGAGCTCTGTCTATTGCAGATTCAGGCAGCTTTTTCTGCTCCACAGCCGCTTTAGTGTGTTTTTGCAAGAATGACCCACAGTTGAGATCCATGCCTGCAATTAATTGTTAAACAATTTTCAAAGACAGACTATGGTAAAATAAACAGTTGCTTTGTTCAAAGAATTGCCTAAATAAAAGGCATCATGGACTATGCACGCATCTTGTAATCTATCTATTTAAAATGCAACTAAAATCCTTCAGAATTATATGCAACTGTTAAATTCATATGGCAAGCGAGAATTAAAAGCTTTGCGAATGTCCATTCATTTCCATATACATAGTACATGGAAATTTCCTTATTGTTATCATGAACTTCATGAGGATGCAATACACGACTTTATGTCATTTCAACTTTTAACATATTTAGTGCTTATTCATAGAAATTAAACATTTTACTCAAGCAAGGAAATAAAGGGTTAGACTTTTGCCAAGTGTTTTAACTTGCTTGCTCAAAAGAATTGATCCTTGTTCTAGAGAGCTATGGACTTGTCAATTATCTACAGTGAGTTCATTGCAATTTACAGAGTACATGAGGTAAGTCTGAGTCCAGTGATTTTAAATGGAACACCCGATTTTCGTCTTTTCCACAGAGGACCAGAAGAAAAATAGCAATACTCTCTGAGTATCACCGCTTTGTTATATAATTTCTCATAGAAATGACTATAATCTTAGGCATGACTCATGAATCCAGCAACTCAAAAACCCATGTTCACCTAGCTACAGTCTATGAACAGAAGTGGGTAAAAGGGAAACTATAATAGAAAAAACATGAGAATTGAGAATAAATGTCAGTCCACTTGCTTGATAAGACTGTAGGAGTATGTGCTAATTGCTTATTACCATAAACTTTCGGTGAAAACCAATGGGCTGTTTTTGATAAGGGGACCCATAGGATCATAATTGTCCAAAATCTGAAGTCATGAATTACAGATAATGTGGGCAGCTCAAATGACAAATGACTTAAAATCTACCAGTTCATGCTAAAAACAGAAGCACATGTGATATTTATGACACTAGAAAATAAAGGTCAAGAAAGGTCCCATACCAGCTTTAAGCACATCAACTACAGCATCTTCTGGTGATTTAGCATATCCTTGATCATTGTAGATGATGGAGACTGCATCACAGTCCGATGTGATGTACCTGACCATTATTGTAAGATTATGATAATCAAGAAGTCAATAATTGCAATCGAATTCACCTCATATCGGCTAAACTACCATTTGCAATAAAATAATTGCAGTGCATATGAATCACTTTTTAATACCCATGAAAATCCCATTGCCCTCTGGCAGTTTTGGAGAGGAGATTGAAATCTGCACAGCTTGGGACTCCATTCACTCTATTGTAAGCGCACATGATGCCACTGGCTTTCCCTTGTTGCACACAACTCTGAAATGGTGGCTGATAGGTATCTGCTAAATCTTGAATAGTAACCTGATTTAAAAAGTAAAATAAATAAACATATTGTAATATCATATCCTCAAAATAATTGTTTACATATAGCCAGTCATGCACATTCACCGTTGTATTACACAATGCATTTGTCGCAAGTGTGATCCATCAATGGCAAACTTCACACATACAGACATAAACAATTGATAATTATTTTTCCACCCCATGATACACGAACCAGTTCAAACTGCAGCAAACAATAAAGCTAAAGCGTGTGAACAAGAAAATCTTAAAAGTGACTTGACTAGAGAAAAGAAAGAACACCCTCAATTTCTTAGAAGTCATTTTCTCTTGAAATTTGTGCAAAAACCAATACTAGGAAAGTAGCCTTGTTGGTTTTTCCAAGTTGTGATTTTTTTTTCTCCCACTCTTCGTTGCCAGAAGTTAAGCAATAACCACAAAGCCAAACTAACATAAATCCAAAGCCAAAATAAACAACATCCACTATTCCAGATGTTGGATATAGAAGTAAGATAAATAATGGTTGAAGCAAACAAAAAGTTGGATAACACAATCAATCCAAGGAAGAGCCATTGGGGTTGAAGGCTTACACGAGCATCAAACACAAAGCGATTCACACCCTTCCAATTGTCTAGATCATAAGCAGTAAAGTGCTTACAACAAGCTGAAGCTTGAAGATGTCCTTTAAGCTTCCCTCCTTGAAAAGAATCCCCCTGAACTCCTCTCACATAAGAAACTGCATATTTCCCTGTCACCAGGGGATCCTCCCCGGGCGTCTCTTGCCCTCTCCCCCATCTCGGGTCCCTAAATATGTTAATGTTTGGTGCCCAAAATGTCATCCCTGTGGCTTGCCCTGCATTGTACACTGCTCTTGCTTCTCTTCCAATCACCTTCACACATCAAATTGAAAAAAAAAAAGGAAACAATTCGATCATTAAACCAATTAGTATATTTTATTAAGCTGGTAAGACGAGTGTTAAATAGCGGGCAAGTTTTATTCACGGCTCACCTGACCTATTCGGTACCATTGGTAGGCGTCAAAAGAAGCGGCAGTGAGGATGACTTGAGGGAAGCTAGTGGCGGAACGGATAGTGCCTTCAAAATGAATGCCACGTCCCACATTGGCAACCCCATGTAATGCCTCGGACCACCACTCATACGCCGGGATACCCAGTCGTGGAATCGGTGGAGCTGAGCTGACGAGTTGGGAAATCTTCTCATCTAATGTGAGCCTGCAGACAAGGTCCCTGACTCTTTGGCTGATGGGTATTGTGGTTTTACAAAAAAGATAGGAGCTTGTTGATGGGTTTGAAGGATCACATGAGAATGGAGGCTGAGTTGAGGCAACTCGGAAGACAAGTAGAGTAAAGATAAAGTAGGAAAGTGTCTGGGATCTCATTATAGTGGTTTGGAGAGTGGCCACTGGCCAGTGGCGAGTAAGAGCTCACTGAACACTGCAGTATGGTAGATCAATGATTATCTCTCCTAAAATGACGGAGTTCAGATCGTGAGTAAGAATGTTTTGGTGGAAAATTATGGTTTTGGATAAGACAAATAATGTTCTTTAATTTGATTCCCTGCAAGTTGCAACAAAAATCAAAAAGCTAACGCAACCGGGAAAAGCAAAAGATGAAGTTGAATTTCATGGGTCTGCAAAGGAGTTTGATTTTAAGCCCAACTTTGATCTGCCATATATCTCGTTTGCCATTGGTCAGGATGAAAATGGGATTCAAGAGTGAGGATTTGTAAAGCGTTAGTGTACGGAGCCAACCAGCCATTTGATTTGGGTGTCGGAGCGGGTTCAAGGAGTCCATATTAGAATCCATTCCACGTTCGAGGCCACCCAGCCCACTTCATTAGTTTCCCTCGCTCAGCATTTCTTTGCTAATTTGCCCTTTCCCGTTGAAAAGCTGTAACATCTGCACAAGAATAATTTTCTCAAAGAAAAAAAAAATATATTTTTTAAACACCCAAAAATTATATTAGAAATAAATATATTATATTTCCTTGATTTTGAAGGTAATTGGACAAAGTATTTTTTATATGCAACATCTAGCCATTGAATCAACGGCTGAGATAAGTGACTGGCCTCTATCTCATGGTATTAGGGCAAAGATATATTATATGTAAATTACGTTATCCTAATGCTTACCTACTTCCCCATGAATTTGACACCATGAAATGTCGGTTATTCATGTCTGCAAGTAATCTCCTGCTGCATATTATTTAAATATTGGATGGATCTATAAAAATAAAGGGAAAAAAAAGGCAGAGAAAAGAAGAAGAAGAAGTTGAAAGCGGCTGGTGGTTAGGAATAACTGCGACAGGTAGGGTAGTTGGTCGTAAAACTCCAGTATGGTCGTAAAATCTAAGCAGGATTTACTGCATTCATAATTATGGTTTTTATGTAATTAAATAAATAATTAGCGTAGTACATAGTTAATCTTGTATATTTTTACAGAGTTGGAAGTGTATGGCTCACATATTAAATTTTCCTTGTATTATTTTTATTTGTATTGAGATTGAAAGCTGTTGCCTGACTCTACTGGTCTGATTGCTAAGGAAGACTTCTTTATTCTTCTTTTTCTTTTTTTTGGTATAATATTTTTTTTTAAATATAAAAGAAAAATGACATACACCATTATTGTTTTTTTTTTCTTTTTCTCAAGTCATTATTGTTTTATTTGATATAAAATAACATTTACAGAAAATCAAATTCCAAATCAAATCAAGAAAGAGATGGATGCTTCTGTGTTGCCCTTGTCTTCTTTTCTCTTTTTCTCTATTTTTCTTATAGTTGGCCACTTGGTGAAAATTTTCAGATAAATTCTCCAGATTGATCGAGGCCTGTTTTTCTTTTTTATTATTTTTTTATATTCCACTCCTTTTTTAAGGATGTATCCCTATTTAAAAAAGCAGAAATTTATAAGAATTCCTTTTTTTTATAAATTATAATGTTTGAAAACATGATAATAATAAAAAAAAAAATCAGTTTTTCAAATCTCCATAAAAGAATTCACCTGTTAAAAATATAAATTCAATGTGAAAAATTAGTATAATTCGGTGACAAATCAATTAGTATAATTGGTAAAACTTTTGAAAGTATATATAAAACTAATTTTTTTTATTATTAATTAGTTATAAATTATAATAAATTACATATTATAAAGTTTTGGAGAGGAATTCAATCATTGACCCAAATTATTCTTAGAGAGAATAATTTTCAATTGCTATTAAATATTAAAAAAGAAAGGGAGAAATTAGTTATTTAGCCCCAAACGAGAGTACTCGCTTTCAACTTAAAAAAAATCGAAGAAAAGCAATTTAAAATTTTTTTATATTAAATTAAAAATAATTTTATGTAAATTTTTCTCAAAGAAATTAAAAAAAGAATTGAATCTTTCCATGCTAAAAATGAAAAAATTGAATTTTTTTTCAAACAAAGAGATAGAAATCTCATTTTAAGGGTGCACATGATATATATAAATAAATTTTATATACATAATTTATATATATTGACCATCTCACCCATGATCGAGTCAAGAGTCACAAGAATAGATCATGTCCAAATCTCAAAATGATTTTAGGCAAGACAGCCCATTAACACCAGATGTGAGCTGTCAAATGTTCAGCGGGTCGGGTCATATTTGAATCCAAGGACTCGACCCGATTCTTTCGCAACCCTTTTTTACATGCGCACTAAAAAAAATTAAATGGCCTCTTGACGTAAGTGAGAAAACTGACATTTCTACATGTACGAATCTGTCTGATAGGGATATGTGTCATATAGTGGAAAAGCCGTTAGTGTTACTAGCAAATGAGAAAAAGTGAATAAAAAGAGAGGATGATCCTCCCTCATACCAAGTTTACTCAACTACCATAAATCTTAATTTCTTTAAATTTCAGAACATCATATATTATATAGTAAATAAGTATTTTAATTGAATTAATTAAATAATTTCAGTAAATAATAAAATAAACACAATATTGTAGTTATGCTTAAAATGTATATATAAATATATCTTACTATCAAAACTTTTTATTTATTAATATACTAATAAAAAAAATCTATAATATCGTGGGAAGCTTTAAATTGTTTACATTCCATTCGATGAAATGTCTAAATTAGCACTTAACTTTTTTTTTTTTAAACTAAAGTTGAAATAAATATTCTTTTCCAAATAAATTCATGAATGCACCTTTAAATTCAAAATAATCATAGTGTAATAAAATATTATTCTGATTTTTTAAAAAATTTAATTTTAAAAGTATTAATATTTATATTTTCTAAAACATTAATATTTATACAGTTAATTACTAATAAAATGTTTTCTTAATTTTAAATATTAAAATTGGGGCCTTTACAATATTGGACTTACTTTTTTTTTTCTATATTATAGTACCTTCTTGAACATACATTATAGTATATATTCCGTTTCTTTTAATACTTTAATATTTTATGTCCCTCTTGCAAAAAACATGTTTTTTTCTCTAAATAAAAGAATATGTAAGAAGATTTAATCATTCAGAATCCTCTGGAAAGAGGCTTCACGAATATAATCATTTATTTAAAATTATTATTAAAAAGCACTATTTTAATTTTAATTAAAAATACTATAAATCTTTAATATTTTCCTCAATAACTTGCTTTTCCGAAATTAACAATTACCGAAATCCAAACGCAGCAAAATAATTATCGAAAACAAGCAAAATCTCATCTGGAGGAAAAACAAAGGGCAGCAGTAAGCAAAAATGTGAAGCAGTGAAGTGCTAAACCAAAGCAAGCAAGCCAGATGGGGCGATAAGTTTCGTACCTAATGCCAACATTTTACCTGAAACAAGAAATGGATCCTACCTTTTTTAATTTGTTTTTTTCGGAGCGGGACAACGTATGAGAACCTAGTAGAGCCAGTGGGGTCCTAAGTTACCAGCAAAAAGACAAAGCAACTAAGGGGTAAGGAGAGAGAGGGCGGTGGACCATAACCTTTTACCAACTAAATCACTAACCATGGTTAGCCTATCACTAACGTCTAGCCAAAAAGCAAGATGACGCCCGTTTAGCCTCATTTGTGAGACAAGAAGGAAGGATCTCGTCAGCTGAAGTAAGACACGTGGTAAAACCAGAAGTTGCCATGTTTTCGCAGTTTCGGATGTGAGCCAACCACGTGGACTCCCCATATCTCAGATAGTGGACGGGGTACAGTTCCTGGCCCCACCTTTTTTTTTCTTTTGCTTAAGAAGCTGCTTTTTAAAATGGCAGCTGTTTTTATCCCATGTTTTTTTTTTCTGAGTGAGCGTTGTTGCTTATTGCTACGGCCTGTAGCAGTGAAACTGTACCCGAGTCAACATAACGGCTTTGTCTTGTCTCTTGTGGTATAATACGGTGTTTCTGTACATTATTATGCAATTATTATAGATATATATTCTTTTATCTGTACATTTTAGCCGCGTTCATGGAGTTCTGTCAGCTAAAATAACAGGCAGCGAGGTAAATTTGAACTTTATTTCGGCTGAACAGATTAGTTTATTTTTTCAAAAAAAAAATCAATTTAATTAGGTACATATTATTTATTATTATTCTTTTATTCTTTATTTCTTAAAAACATATAAAAATAAGAGTAAGAAATTTAAAGAACAATTAAATTTAAATGCCTTCATTGACATTTATGTATTTACTAAAACTATTATATTTTATAAAATAATATCTGCAAAATAAACTCTGAAAGAGTAGAATTTAACCTTTCAAATTTACTTTTATGTATTTATTATTAAATTAAATATGTCAATGTATTTTTTTTAATTTTTTTTTCAATTAAGCTAATTATTTTTTAAAATATTTTTATTTGTTTTTATATAATTAATTAATAAAAAAATAATTTTTCTTTAAAATAAAAAAATTTAATATAATTATTAACGAGGATCTATAACATTCTCTCTTGGCATTATACACCTGCTTCCTGACCCGACCTCAATTGAAATTTGTATTCGTGCTTTGATATTTTCCACTTTCATCCCACTGGAGACGGAGGAGCGACGGAACGACACCGTTAAAAAATGAACGTTTGGCTGGTTAAACCTCTACAGCCCACCGATTACCGTCAGTTTTCTTAAGCCAAGCTGGTGGAGCTGTGGGTTCCACTCGTGTGGGTCCCCTCGTTGCCCATTGGCAATTATAAGTAGGACTCAAAGAGAAATGGCCTCTTTGTTCTTTTGGCGAAGCTCGTTCTGGATACTTATGCTTGCTTACTCCTAATCTCTTTTCCTTTTTCTTATTTCAACATTGGTACCCTTTCTCTCGTTTTCGAATCCAGTAACCGTGATTCCTGAAAAGAAAATAAAATTTCTGACACTGGATCATTGCTTTCCTGTTTGTTTCTCGGTAAACCATCAGGAAATCGCTTTCCTTTTCGCTTCTGTTTGATCATTTGCAGCGAACAGTCGTCCTTCCGTTTGAGATCTATTTATCTACCAATATTCGAAGGTATTTTATTTTTATTTTGCTCATTATATTATATTTTAGAGAATATTTCTTTTGGCGGGGTGTTTGTTTCTAAGCTTTCCCTCCAGTTTTAGTTAATATCACTCTCACTGGTTAAAGTGTCTGTTCTTGGTTAGGATAATGGCTCACTTCCACAACGATGATCTCGAATACGTAGGTGATGATTATTACGACGTCGTTGATTTTGAAGATAACCCTTTCCTTGAACCCGAACCTCAAAGAGAAGCCGATTTGGATTACATAGACTCGGATTTTGAAGACGATTTCGAGTCGGTATGCTACCGTTCACGAACAAATTATATGCATGCGTTACTTTTGTTAATCCGTGATAGTGTTTATAGGCGATATTGTTTTGGATTTTAGAGTAAACCCAAGACTGATACCTCGGCTTTGGAGGCTAGAAATGGGAAGGATATACAGGGGATTCCCTGGGAGAGACTTAATTTCTCTAGAGATAATTACCGCGAGACAAGATTAAAGCAGTACAAGAACTACGAGAACCTCTCGCGCTCTCGCGAAGAGCTCGACAAGGTTAGTTTGCTCAAATTCATCACCTTCAAACAAGTTCTCTCTCTCAAATTCCTTTGGCTTTATTACTTTAGCTTGTCCCGCTTGAACCAAGTTAATTGATCTTATATATTTTGAGATGAGGTATTACTTTCTGGAATTGTTGCTAAATATATTTTGTTAGCAGGAGTGTTTGCAAGTAGAGAAGGGAAAGACATTTTACGACTTCCATTTCAACACAAGGCTTGTCAAATCTACAATCGTGCATTTTCAGGTAGAGGCTTTTGTCTCTCTGCTCTCGTTTTCTTTTGTTTTTCATTCTAAATCCACCAAAAAGAAAAAGAAAAAATAAAAAGCAGCTGCCCATTTAGTTAGAAGTCTCATGCGTCTTATTTTGATGTTTAAAATTTAAATTTCTTGGGTCTGAAAATTTACTTTTAGCAGAGTTCTGAGTTCTTGCCCTTTTTTCCCCTATTTTTAGTATTATTGCTCGTTTTCTCTTCTCTTCTCTTTCTTCTTTCAGTCCTACTTGCGTCATTTTTGTGGTCTACACTTTTGATGCATAAGACAATTCATAATCGTTGTGTACAAGTTCCTCATATCATAGATCTTCGCCTCTCAATGAGCTATTGAATTGCTTCCTATGAGAAATTGTATAAGCACTTCACATTGATTGATCAATTGATATATTGTCAACAAGAAGTTTAGTACACGATCCATTTCAAATATTTTATCTTGTAAAAATTGCAGTTTACTGCTACTTTTAAGGAGTCAGAATCCTGATGTTTCATGTTAGTCTATCTCTCCTATTCTATGAACTTCCATGATGCACATATCATTAGCTTATAGTTTTGCAGGTCTCGTCATTTTGTTATTGTCCGCATAAGGATATTTTATATGTGATTATAACTCTCGCATATAACTCTGTGCCTGAACTTATGGGAGGTATGATGTTTGATATTGATCCCTTTCATATGTTAAATTATCTGGATGCATTTAACTTGTGAACAACTGGCTTAAGTTGTCCTGATTAAATTATATTTACTCTCCAGTGAGGCCATTATACCCTTCTGGCCTGCAAGCTAGCGACTCAAAGTCATTCTGGATGTAAAAGCATAGTTTCTGAAAACTGGCTTCATTGATCAAAAGTCTCTAATTATGGACAGAATTTTGGCTTTTGGGCATGGAATGTTTTTTTTTTCTTAGAAATTTTATGGTGTTAGTTACCGACTTACTGGCATCAAGTTGGATTTGTATTCACTAATCCTTTTTTATGCAGATTTCCAAAGGATGCATACTTTCTAAGCACTGGTTAACAATTTCTCAAAATTTATTAAAATTTAAATATCAATTTTACAGGGTAAAATAAATCATCATAGCAGATAGTTTGATGGGATGATCTGGTTTGAACTTGTAAATATTGATGCATCACACCCATGAAGAAACATGGCACTTCTGATATGGTTAATCCTGGTTAGGTAACTCGTGAATTTGAGAGCATTTGTGGAAGGACTGTGAAAACTGTAGATGCACATTGCACATGTATTGGAGACAACAGATGCACTGAAAAACATAAAAGCACCTGCTGATCAATTGTTTCTATAGAGAATCGTTTTAGTTTCAGCATCCAAAACTCTCTTCAAATGATTTATAGGGATCAAGCTCAAAGAGCCATGTTGGAGACTAAAAAAAGTATAAAACAATGATGTCCAGCTTGCTTGCTTAATATTCTGTTACCTCACATATGATTAACTGCTTGCATGGATTCACTGTGATTTTACTCGTTTTGATGTGTTCCCATATAGACTGGGAATATGAAGCTCTGATATGTAGACCATCTATTTTTTTTATGCCTGTGATATCTTTTTGCCTATATATTTTTCCCTATGATTGTGAAATATATTATTTTGGCTTTAACCCATCTGTGGCATTTAGGATTGCTATTGCTTTTTATTTCAGCCTTATAAGCAGGGTGGGCGTTATATCTGAGCAGCTGGCGCGATTATGGATACGTTATTTATATGGTATGATAGGAAAATATTTGAGCATTTAAGAGGCCTCTGTCCCAATTCCTATACTAAACTAGCATCGATGTGTCATCTCAAGGGGCCTTGTTGATACAAAATTGTATTTTCACTTGCTACACTTATATTGGCTCCATCAGATGCATCTAAAGCTTTGCTGTAGCCTCTCATGTCTAATTTGTGGATTTATTTTTTAGCAGCTGCATTTATTATTAGCTCATTGTTTAGTACGCATGTTATGCCTTGAGTGAACAGTAAATCATAATATAAAAACAAGATTATAGGAACAACGTAGTAATTGTCATGGAGGTAGAAATAATTCTACCTTTGGATACATCTTAATCCTTATTGTTTTCTTAGTCTTTAGCTGTATTCTTTGTTTCCAACTTTCTTTTTTAAAAGGCTTCGTCTCAGTTGCATCTCTTGATCCAGAGAGTCTCCCTTCTATTTGATAGTTTGATACTTTTATCTGTGTTGAGATGATCTCTTTGATAGATGGACAAGTCTGATTTCTGAATTTTATTCTTAATAGGTTATTGATGTTCTTTTCCATTTGGTTTGTCTTGCATCTTGCAGCTGAGGAACCTGCTATGGGCAACATCAAAGCATGATGTGTACCTTATGCAAAATTACTCGGTAATGCATTGGTCATCACTACTCCGCAGAGGCAAAGAAGTACTCAATGTGGCTAAACCAATTGTTCCTACCCTGGTATGCATCTTAAGGACCTAAGGCTGATCATTGTCTTCATTGTATAATATTGCTATTCTTTCCTGGCTGAAACAGTTTTGTGTTTTTGTTTCCCCTTCAACAGGAACGTCCAGGATTGTTGTCTCAGACACTCTCAAGAGTGCAAATAAGCACTATGGCTGTTAAAGAGAACTTCTTAGTTGCTGGTGGTTTTCAGGGAGAGCTTATCTGCAAGGTAGGGGATGGCTTGATATGTATCTACCACGATGAATAATGAAAATGATTTCTTTTTCCTCATTTACTAATATTTTTATCTTTTGGGGGCCAGCATTTGAATCAACCTGGAGTTGCATTCTGTACAAAAATAACAACAGATGAGAATGCCATTACAAATGCAGTTGATGTATACCATAACCAAAGGTAAGGAACATATGGAGACGACAATTGTGAAATCATTCATCATTTCTCCATGACAGACACTTGAACCTTGTATATTTTCAGTGGCTCAATAAGGATTACAACTGCAAACAATGATGCTCTTGTTAGAGTTTATGATGCTGAAAGATTTGCTTGCCTAAATCGTTTCACCTTTGATTGGTCTGTAAATGTGAGTGCCCTCCATGAGAAAACAATTGATGCAAATTGATTCTGGAATGCATTTTATCTTACATCTGATTCTTACACCATGGTTGATTTTTTGTCCCCTTCTCAGAACACCTCTGTTAGCCCGGATGGTAAATTACTTGCAGTCCTTGGGGACAGTACAGAGTGCTTGCTCACTGATGCCCATTCTGGGAAGTTGGTTGGTAACCTGAAAGGTCATTTGGACTATTCTTTTGCATCAGCTTGGCACCCTGATGGACGAATTTTGGCCACTGGCAATCAAGATACTACATGTAGGCTGTGGGATATAAGGAATCTATCCAAGTCCTTGGCCGTGTTGAAAGGAAATATGGGTGCAATAAGAGCACTGAGTTTCACTTCAGATGGCCGGTTTTTGGCAATGGCCGAGCCTGCAGACTTTGTTCATGTGTTCGATACAGAATCAGGGTATGTGAAGTGCCAGGAGATAGACATTTTTGGGGAGATTGCTGGTATATCCTTCAGCCCTGATGCAGTAGCTCTTTTTGTAGGGGTTGCTGACCGCACTTATGGTAGCTTGTTAGAATTTAACAGAAAGAACTACAACTGTTATTTGGACTCTGTGTTCTAGTGCAATCATACAGAAAACCTAATCTTATGAATGTGCATATTGTTTAAAGCTTCTTGTTTCAAATTTTTGTTCAAAGCTTGAGCTTTTGCCCTGTTTCGGTTGCTGAATTCTGTATTATGGAGCAGTCCCGGGTTTTTAGTTCACAATTCATATTTTTTGGCTTTTAAGAAGCTATTTCTGTGAAGGTGATTTTTTGAAGCTGGCAGAAATGAGTGAAATTTTGGTTTTGTAAAGGACTTGGGCAAATTGTCCTCTCTTTGAAATATTAGATACTTGCGTACCAGTTGTTGTTTATATATTTATTTTTTTGTAAATTATGGATTTGAGATACCTCCAGCAGGGGGTTTGGGGGAGGAAACTTACACGATGGATGATCTGCGACTTGGCTGGAGTCCCAAGTCCTAGCATAGAAGTGACATGCTTCCGGTTGGGATTAATCGTCTTGAGGATCCTAGTTCATTGGATAAACATTTGTCCTGCTGTTCGTGCTGTTGCAGTCATTACTAGCTATCCTAATCGCTTTATTAGACTCCATGAATTAAATATTTTTTTATAAAATCATCTTTGATATTATTTTCTTTGTTGAAATGAACATTTTTCATGTTAAAAATGGATTTTTTATTTAAAATTAAAAGAAATAAAAATAATAAACTGACTTATTTTTTGCAAGGTTGTTTTATTCTAAATCCGGGATATAGGTATACCGGAATGGTATGCTTCTTACAGAAAAACTATATTTTTTACTCAATGCTAAAATTTGAAAACTTGACATTCTACATTCTTGAACTTGGAATTTTTAAATCTTGCTCCTCTCAAATGAGTAACATCTGTTCCAAGGGAAGCAGGAAAGATCGTGTGCATGGAAGGAACTTCAGAGTTCTAGTTTTTTCTCGACATTGAAATCTCTGACCGACAACGTGTCTAAGTGTGACAAGTTATTAGGAGTAACAGGAGACTGGAACATGTGTTCTTCTGTTGTTGCTCCCATAAAACGTAAGGTAAGTGGAAGTTGTTGTTTAGTGTAGACAGGAGGAAGATTTGACGCCAAAATTCCAATCCACGGCGAAGAAAATGAAGCACAAGCACCGCCTCTCGACCATTCTAGGTGGTTGTGGTGGGTCATGTCATGTGAGAGTCTCGGATGGGCAACGAGCCAAAGACCACTCAATTGATTTGGTACTTCACTTGTCCTCATTGACCATCTCTTCATGCCATATTCCTTCTTATCATTCTACCAAGTCGCCCCTTTTTCTTCTTGAGTGAATCTATCGGTTCTCAATGCTTCAAGAAAACAAAAAATAAATAATAAAGAAAAAGAAAGAAGCTCGCATTTCGATTTAAGATATTCAATCCGGAGAGATCTTTCAACATGATATTGCTCCATGCACTTGGTGGATGGGATTAAAGATCCCAAGGGATATATAATTTTAACGGTAGTGTTTAATTCTATCAAAATCAATAATTTCGAGTTAATTATTAAAAAAATAATTTACATTCAACTGTAAACAATTGAGAAATTTAATTTTTTTATGCATCTTTTCCTATAAATTAATAACAAACTATACCTTAAATTAAGGTGGCGCTAATAATTTTATGATAACTGGATATTTGGTGATAATTATATTAAATTTTCAATTATATATAAAACATTTTTTATAATCATTATTTGAAATGATTAATTTTGAAATAATTTTTTTTTAAAAAAAATTAAATTTTGTGAGAATTAATTTTAAATTAAAATAAAATATTATCAAAATTGTCAAAATTTTACGAGAAATGCTTTTATTTATAGCTCTTTTATTAAAATTATTTATTTAATCATTGAGATTTTTTTTTTCTTTATTTTTTTATTTGTTTTTACTTCAAATTTGCTCGTACTTTTTAATTAATAATTTTTTTAAAAAATATTTAATATAAAATATTAATATTTAATGTATTTATAATTGATATTAAGAAATAAATTATATTATTATATTAATTTTAAACAAGGAGAAACCATTTTAATGGTTAGAATTATGTAAAGTTTACGGGCTTTAGCTAATTAAGTAGAAAGAAAAAATGAGAAAATTGAACAGGTTTAGTTTATAAGCTAATAATATATCGACAAGAAATAAAAATAAATATACTATTTCTTTTATTCTATAATTTTTATATATTTTATTTTTATACATAAATTAAAAAGATAATTTTTTTATTAATTTTTTAATTATATTTATTTTTTAAAAAAAATCACATGGCTTATTATACCATATAACATGTTTGCACGAAACGACCATTCCATCCTATAATATTTTCCAGAGTCTCCATTATGGCCATGGGCCACCATTAGCTTGCTGTTTTTGCTTGTGATTGAGTTTCGACACTTGTGATAATCACCTTCTTATTAAAGTCTCCTAGAAGTCTCAAGAGCTCGTCATTATGAGCTAATGCTTCAGTTTGAACATCTGACTATCAATAATCAATTATTTACTTAAAAAGAAATTTTTGGATGATCTCTATAACAACAACATATCATCTTTGTGGAGAAAATTAACTGGACAAAATCTGTAGATAATTAAAATTCATAAAGATAAAAAATTTAAAATAATACCGAACCTTAAAAATATAAAATGAAATAGTAACAAAAAAAGTCTCACACGTAATGTGCCGCAATGATAAACACACTTATATTGTATATTAGATGTCAGAGTTCAATTATCATAAATTGCATTTACATTTAAAATATTAAAATTCGATTTTCATAAATTGTACTTACGCTTAAAATATTAAAATTCGATTTTCATGAATTACACTTACGCTTAAAATATTATAGAGATATAAAAGCATATGTGATTAACTCGATATGATCAATCCCATAACAATTTCCAATCAAACCAAATGTGTTGAGAGTTATAATGACATCAAACTACCCTGAAAATGACCCTCTTTTGTTTCCTTCCTAAAATTTCTTTGGCTTTGCTCATGGGAATCACCTTCCCCTTCCCTGCCTTTGCTTTTGAAAATGACCCTCTTTTGTTTCCTTCCTAAAATTTCTTTAGCTTTGCTCATGGGAATCACCTTCCCCTTCCTACCTTTACAGCTCAACTGGATTCAATGATGGGCTTTACTCGCTTTGACCATTCACAAAGTTTAATGGTCAAAGTTTATGTCACATGTAACCTTTCTCCACATTATTTTCAGGCCTGATGGAATCCCTTTCACTATTTTTTTTAATGAAATTCAAATTTAAAAATTCTCGATTGTGAAAACAATTTTAATATAGTTAGATTTCATTTTTCAGTCACAAAATTTTTTTAGCAAGATAAAATTACTTTCTCAAATTTTATATTTGAATAAGATTAAATTAAAATTTCAAGTTAATTAAAAAAATAAAAATATACTATAAATACATCAGTCAAATTAAAATTTATGTATAATATAATGCCAATTATATTTGAAAAATGTGCTATTAATATCGATTTTCATACTGAACACTAGATTTATTCTGGTGTCCTGCTATTGGGAAGTCTCATTTTATTTAAACCATTTGGCAGCTAGAGGCCCAACCTAACAACCAGTTTAATCTGGATATAGAAAATCTCTAGGTCCAACATAAAAGAAACTGATTGAAACCCTAAAATCTAGAGGCCCAATCTAACAACCAGTTTAATCTGAAAGATAGACCCGATTGAAGAAGCAAAAAAGCACTGTCAACTCCAGAATCATTTCAGCCACCAACAAACTAGAAGCTTAAAAGACTAATGCTAGTTAGAAACATGTTTATTAGCATAGTCAAACATTGGATCCGTTTCTTTTGCCGAATTTTGAAGAGAGTGATACATGGCATTGGTTAATGGTGCTTCTCTCTTTTTGTATTTTGGATTATAATTTTGAGTTTGAATTTGGTCCATATTTTTTAGATTTAACCAATAATAATTATGTTTTTTCTTCAATAGAATATGTTGTCAAAAAAATTATATTAAAAAAAGTGATCAATCAAAATATTTTATTCTTATTTTTATTGAAACACATGCATTTACTCTATTTACATGTGAAAATATTTCAAAATTATAAATTTCAATATATCTATATACGGAATAGGAAGTAGGAGGCGAGTGTATCATGTGATAACTCAACGATTAATAATTTAATTGAAGTATGACATATCAGAATCATTGGAATATCGAACTTGATTCATCCCTCCCCTTGCAGACAAAAAATATATATGTAAATCAAAATTAACTAAACATTTATCTTATATGCAAACAATAGATTTTATTCTATGGCTGTGATCTACAGCAGTACCAAATATCTTACAAAAAGATACATTAACTTTTATATTGTGAGAACACCAGTTCTAAGGCAAGGTTCCTCCAATACAAAGTTTAGACACAATATACACCAAAAACCACTTAATTATTGTATAATATAAATAAATTATGTGAAATACACTTTTATAATTAATTTATTATTTTTCTATGAAAAAAGTTAAAAGTATTAAATGGTTGATATCTTATAAACTATATTCGATTATAATAAGGTATGTAATCATTATATATATATATATATACACACACAAAATAAAATATTTAAATCAAGAAATGTAGAAAAAATTAATATTTCAGACATTAAAGTATTTTATGTTTTAAATATTTAATCGTATATTAATATTTTATGGTGTTACATATGAAACTCCTTTATATTAAGAAAAAATTAAACCCAAACTAAGAAAAAATTAAACTCAAACCACGCTCTTTTTTTTTTTTTTTTAATCTTTTTGTCGAAATGCTCAGATTAGAAGAAAAGCAAATTAGTATGAATTACTTCAAGCTCAACTCGATTCATCACAATTCAGACAAAGCAAGCGAAAACGACTGAACTTGTTGCAACGTTGATTTCACGTGAGCCTGCAGCGGATTCTGGGTGATGGAGGACCAATGACTGGAGGCTGCTCTGGAGCAGACGATAGCGTACGCGTGGCAAATGACTATAGGTTGATGGATTGAAAAGAAAACGGCCGCGTGATATTGAAGAGCTGACTGGTTGAGGCTGAGGCTGGCTGAAACCGCGTGGA
This sequence comes from Manihot esculenta, assembly GCF_001659605.2. Classification (NCBI taxonomy): domain Eukaryota; kingdom Viridiplantae; phylum Streptophyta; class Magnoliopsida; order Malpighiales; family Euphorbiaceae; genus Manihot; species Manihot esculenta. The sequence continues at coordinate 12,017,084 of NC_035162.2, read as the reverse complement.
AAAAAGGTTTCCTAAAGGGTAATGGTCCCCACGGAAACGTTCTAGACTCGTTTTGCTTTTCTCTTACGCTTGGGTCTGTAACTGGAAGTCCGTTGCCGCACCACCATTTTCTCCTCTGAACATGCCATTTTCTCTTCACATGTTCCCAGTCTTTTCTTTTCTTTTTTTTTTTTTAATTCATGAAATCATTCAATACTTGCTTTTTAAGGGAAAATTACATAATAATTACATGTCACTTGCGAATGCGTAAAAAAATAAAATAAAAAACAATTAGTTACATTCATAGAAATCTTTAAAAATGGCATGTGAAGTGCAATATGATGGCTATTAGTGAATCTTCCTGGCCTTTTAACACAAGTCTGATATTTCAAAGATTGCAAGGGTCACTTTGCCAATTGCCAAACCATTTTGACTTCGATTGTCAAACGGGCCGTAATTTTTCTTTTAAATTGCCGTGGAAAGTAAGGTACCTAACTGCAATCAACTCCTATAAATTCCTCACTCACTTCATAAATGCTCCTTTTGTTTATTTATTTATTTATTTTCCTTCTAACATCGGGGGGCGGCGATCCACAGTAGGGGCAAGGGCCATATGGTCCCTTTAAATTTTGTAAAGATTATTAAATAATTTTTCTTTAATATTAAATAAATAAGTGAAAGTATTATTAATTTGCGGTTGTCTATAGACATGTATATTAATTTATTATATTTTTCTATTATTAAATTTTAATTATGTAAATTTCTAGTATGTGTATTTTTATAATACCAAAGTCAGTCTAAACGTGAATATAGTTAATTTGAAAAAAAAAAAAAACTAACAGCTGGCTTCACATAAAAGCTAAATCAAAATGTTGCTACATTCAGAGCTTCAACGCTAATGCCATGTCTATGCAAGTATGCATTACTCAAGCATCCGGATTTCGGGTCACATGTGATCGAGTCTGGTTCTCTGCCAACATAACCCGAGATTCATTATAGAACAAGAGCGGATATGGGGGTTCTCTCGTTTTGCTAACTCATTATGGTAAACTAACTCAACCAATAAGCTCTTTTGGTTTAGTTTCGTATCTTTTCTGTATCTCCGACGATTAACATTCAAGCAATGCAATGAGGCGTGTTAACCACACCCCCCCCAAAAAACAAGCCACGTGTAACGTCCTTTTTCCAACACTGGAAGTTGTATTACCCGCGCGTGGGTCAATATATCTCTTCAAATCACTTAGCAGTTTAACGAGATTTTAGCAAACAGTTTAATACGTGAATGATCAGCACTACAAAGTAGATTGGCAAATCACGTGAGCTTACGTTATTACAACAATAATAATAAATGATTAATTACGAATTTTCCAGCAAAATTATTTTATCTCATTCAAATATTTATCTAAACTCCCTAAATTTTTTTATCAACAAAAGATCACTCACTCGTAAAAATAAAAAAATACCATTATTTCCTAACAAGCACAACTAATTTAGAAAGAGGGGTGGAAAGCTAATTCGAAAATAACTTTTCACTATATACAAACCTAGCTACCTAATCAACATAAAAATTTATTGACCTCAGAACAAAAGAAAATCCAAATTAAAGGATTATTAAACAATAATTGTTTAAAATAATGAATAAAAGCTTTCCATTCTTAAAGAAGAGGATTCTGAGAAGAACAAAGCTGAATAACCATTTTTGAATAAGATTCAATCATACAAGGTAGGAAGTTTTTTCTAATAGCAAACTGAATAGCAAGAGGAACTACAAAACCCTCTGCTGCAGTAGGAGATAAACAATAAAAGGTTTTTGCCACAACCAACCAAAAGAGAAGTTGAAGAGTCTCTAACCATAACATCAGTCCTGCTATCGATAAAAATTGATTAAAAGTTGCATCTACGTTAATTTTAAAACAACTAGATTCAGAAGACGTTCAAACCACATGTCTATTTTCAAAGAGATGCTGAAGGGATAGAGAATGGGGTGGCCACATGCTATGGAGAGCATCTCATTAAGATCATTATGAGCTTTAACAATAGTTACACTCGGGTCAAGAGAAACATTATAAAAAATAACAGAATTTCTGAATTTCTAAAACATGCCAACAAATATAATAGAATAATAAAACCATCTCCAAATCACCTTGCTTGACTTGATTTAATGTAACAAGCACCCAATCATGGAATGGTCCAACTTTCTGCAAATTTTGACTGAATTCTAATCTGGAACCAAACCAGGTAGCACGAGTACAAGTATGGTGACAAAGAAAGAACAAAGGCTCTATCATTTCCTCTGCCTGGTTACACAACGGACAAGATGGAGATGGAGAACATTTTCTACTAAACAAGTTTACACGGGTAGCCAAAACATTATTACAAGCTTTCCAAAGAAAATTGAAAAATTTTGGAGCAATAAGAAGCTTCCAGAGATCTGTCCAAAAGGAAAAGTTTCGAACAAATTGAGAAGAAGAACCTGGCATGTCAACAGTATCCTTCTTTTTGAGCTAGTAATAGACAGATTTAACAGAGACTTACCTACACTTAGAATGGTGCCACACCATTTAAAAATCTCTAGCATTCATAGCCAATGGAATACTAAGAATTACTTTACCTTCATCAAGGGAAAAGGAATCTGCCAACAAAATTGGGTCTCATTGATTAGTTACAGGGTCAATTAGATCAGCTACATAGATTATTGGACTCCTTTCAGGTCGCTGGCTTTGAATGCGAAAATCTAGTAAAGTAGGAACCCAAGCATTATTCCACACATTAAGAAAACAGGGACCTAATATATTCTAGCGATATCCAAACGAAATGCCTCTCTACTAACTAACAGACTTCCCATAAAATCAGAAAAGGGAAAATAGATACCTTTCACGATACGAGCCCACAAAGAATGGGGATGCTTAATAACTCTCCAGACTTGTTTTGCTAATAAAGCATCATTGAATAAGTGCAAGTCTTTAAAACCCATGCCTCCCTCTTTCTTATTCCAGGATAATTTTTTTTCAGCTTATCCAGTGGATATTTGCTTTATCAAAAGAACTTCACCAAAAACGGATTACTGCTTGATGGATTTCTTAAATAAAAGTTGTATAAAGCTTGAAAGAAGTCGTGATAAAAGAAGGGATTGCCTGCACAATTGTCTTGATAAGGACTTCCTTGCCTGCTTGTGAGAGGATTTTAATCTTCCATCCTTAAAGCTTTTCATAACTTTGTCCTTAAAATAGTTTAAAGCCTGGATTTTTGACCTGCCCCACTCCACAGGAATGCCAAAATACTTAGACAGAGATCCAGAATTTAAGAATCCCAACAATGAAAAAATTGTTTTTTGCATAGAAATAGATACACTATGGCTGAAAAATATATTAGTTTTACCAAAATTGATTCTTTGTCTAGATGCTGCATTATAGGTGTTTTAATTGGATAACTTCCTGCTCAGATACTTCCGTAAATAAAATAGTGTCGTTTGCAAATAAGAGATGGGACATTCGATGATAATGTATATTGAAAGTAAAACCTTGAATGAGATTACAAGATACAGTAATAGAATAGCACATTTGATACAAAAAAAAAAAAAAGTAGGGGAAGATTGGATCCTCTTGTCTAAATAAGACCAAAAAGAAAAGAACATTCTCCATTGATAACAACGAATATTACATGGTTGAAATATAAAATAAAAATTCATTTATCTATATTTTAAAGAAATCCAATCTTTTCATCACCAAAATGAGAAAATTCCAATTCACTAAATCATAAGCTTACCGTTTAATGGTTTTGGATTTTTTATTATTTACAACAAATATAAAATATTTTTATTTTTAAAGTAATTTTAGTATACATATAGTTGAATGTTTATTTATGAAAATATTTAAACACACATAGACACATATACAAATATATAATTTAAAAATATTTAAAAATAATTTAAAAATATTTAAACACACAGACATATATATAAACACGTGTCACATTTAAAAATAAAAATACATAAAATAAAAACACAGATAAATATATAAAATTATTATTATTATTATGAAATAAAGTAAAATATCATGATCGCTTTCATATATCATCCTTTCAAATATTTGTATGTGATTTAAAAAAAAAAATCATAATAGTCGAACAAAATTAAAGTAAGCAAATCGTAACGCAATTCTAAAAATCAATAAAAACATAACCTTGAGTAAAATAAAAGCTCCAAAATTAGATGCAGCCATTAGTGAATAATGGTCCCACTCCCACACCTCATCTAAAAAGAATAACAATAAAACAAATCTTATTTTATAAATAATAATTACCAAATAAAATTAATAATTATTCATATGAGATCACAGCTCCAAAAATCGGTCGAACCCAATAAATAAATAAAACAGCAACTGTTTTTTTTATTCAACTCTGCTCAGTGCTGGCTCACTATTGTCATTGCGCACAACCTTATCCCCAAAATTAAATTTTTATATTTTAAACATTTTAAGCTGAAGCTATTTGAGAGTGAAAAATATATTTTTTATTATTAAATAACAATATTTTAATTAAATTAAAATACTAAAAATATTTTAAAAATATTGCGGAACGTTGCCCTCTAACATGATAGCCTTTATGAGGCTCCACAAAAGAAAGTGTGAAAGGAAAAAACAAAAGTCAACAATTTTGGAGAGAAAATTTAACGCCAACAACAACTCCCCACTGTCGCTTGACAGTTAGTGCTGTACACGTGTCGATTAGTACTAAGACTATCCTTCACGTGTCAGAAATCGGACGGCTCATTTGCTTTGATTTGAACATGGTAGACGTCACCAGTAGAGCCTGACTGATTATGCTGATGAGGAGAGGGAGAGGTCTTTGAAAATTAACAAATAAATAATAATTAAATTTAGGTTAGAGAGAGAAAAATCAGAATTACCGACGTGGTTAATTAAAATAATTAAGGCCTATCCTCTTTATATATTGGCTAGAGAAGGTGTGGGCGTAAACAGAGAGATTTGAGAGTTTAGAAAAAGAGAGACAAAAAAAGAGAGCTTTGAGAGATTTCTAGCTGCTGGTTTTGGTGTTCTTCATTTTTCTTAAGTTCCCCCTCTGATTCTCCCCGCCTCTCTGAATCCCTTTCTGTTAATCATCTGCCTTTCAGGTTCTGATTTTCGGGGTTTGTTTTTCTGAAAATTTTATAAAGAAATGAGTAAAAAGCAAACTTGAGAAGGATTTCTCGAAAGCCAGGTGTTTTCAGAATTGAGATCCAGGTTTTTTTAATTAGCTTTCGCAAGTTTTTCTCTTTATTTTCTTGTATTTTCAGCTGTTTTTTGTTTTTTCATAGCTGAATCAGCTTGAAGGGTTATTTTTTGGTCCCTCAAGTTTGGTTGTTAGGCATTGAATCAAAAAGGGGTTGTCTAATTCTAGACCTCTTTGATCTTTCTTTCAAAAGAAACCTGTTCTTTAATTTGGTTAAGTACAGGTTGTTTTTCCTGTTTAATCTTGATTTTAAATAATTTTAGTTGAGAAATTTAGCTTTTGAAGGCATGGCAGCTATTATGGATTTCTATAGTAGCAGACATCCTCAGTCAGCTCCCTTCGGGGGTGAGCTAATGGAAGCACTTGAGCCTTTTATGAAAAGTGCTTCCTCATCAACTACACCTTCTCCTTCTTCTTTGCCACCTCTTCCCTCTACTTCTTACAATTACCTTCCCTTTTCTTACTCTCCTTCTGCCTCCCAAGATCAGGCCTTTTTTCATCCTGATGGTTGCTCCACATCGACTACCCTTCAATTTTCAACAGGGTTCTCGATCGATGATCCCACTGCTCTTCAGCAACCCGGTTCAATAGGGCTCAATCACCTTACCCCCACCCAGATCCATCAGATCCAGACCCAAGTTCAACTCCAGAACCAAAATGGCTTCCATTTCCAGAGTTACTATAATCAGAACCACCATACCCCCAGCTTTTTAGGTCCCAAACCCATCCCCATGAAGCAAGTGGGCTCACCGAAACCCACCAAACTCTACAGAGGAGTGAGGCAGCGACACTGGGGTAAATGGGTGGCCGAGATCAGACTCCCCAAGAACCGTACCCGACTCTGGCTTGGTACTTTTGATACAGCCGAGGAGGCGGCCTTAGCTTATGACAAGGCCGCTTACAAGCTCCGAGGTGACTTCGCAAGGCTCAACTTCCCCAACCTCCGGCACCAAGGTTCCCACATCCAAGGCAAGTTCGGCGAGTACAAGCCTCTCCCTTCCTCAGTTGACGCGAAGCTCGAAGCTATTTGTGAAAGCTTAGCGGAATCGCAGAAACAAGGAGGAAAAGCTGAGAAGAAATCGTCGACCAAGAAGAAAGCTCAGGTAGGGACCACTCCGGTGCTAGCAGCGGCTAAGGAAGACGAGTCACAGCAGGAAGATGCTCTGGTCAAGTGTTGCAAGGTTGAGACACCATCTCCCTTGTTAACGGAGAGCGAAGGTTCTGGTGGATCTTCGCCTTTGTCAGATCTCACTTTTCCGGATTTCGAAGAGGCACCGTTGGATGTTGATTCTGGGAATTTCAATCTGGAGAAGTACCCATCTTATGAAATTGACTGGGCTTCTCTCTTGTCCTAGATTTGTGATGTTTATGTCTTAGCTTTTATTTTGATCAGCTGTTTTAGTTTTGTGTAAGGTTTTAGGTCAGGTATTGTGGTTGCTGCAATGAAGTTTTTGGCAGTTGCAGGGCCAGGGTCAGAGTCGTCAATGTCTTTAGAAGTATTATTAGGGTAAATAATGTGGATATTGATGTGAATGTGGCACCATGGTTAGCTGTCTTTTTCTTGCTTAGCCATGGAGAATTTGTACTAGTTGGTGTTCATATTAGATAAAATATTGTAATTGTATCTGTATAATGTTTATTATATTTTGAATGTGTAATTCAACTGAAAATTGCGTAAACAAGACGATACCCTCATGGGATTTATGGTTAACCTTATTATGAGCAAAATTTTAAAAAATTGTTTGATTGAAGGCTTCTAACATAGAAGCAAATGTCCCAAATTGCATTGGATCAAAACGGTTGAGTTGATGCGCCGAGTGTATATAAAAGCTATATATAAAATCAATTCTGAAAGTGAAGATTGTCTCAAAAAATCTTCTTGCCATAGCTCGCATCATTGTTGTGGATGGAACGGCGCTATGATGAACAGATGGAACGATGATTGTGCACTGCAGGCCACTTGCAGCCGAAAGTAAAGGAAAATTTAGAAAAAGGACGGCCAAATAATGTTTTCACGCCTTCAAATTTGAAGATTGTTGAATCAATTTGAGCTTAAAGATAGATTTCTTTTTTAGTACAGAAAATAATATACCATTATTATTTATAAGTTATTAACTATCCACCGGTCTAATAATTTTGTACGTCAATTAATGTATACTTCTTATTTTGATATTATAATAATATATACATTAAATATTATATTTTATTTTATTTTTTTAAAATAATATTTTATTAATTATTATTTTTTAAGAGTATTTAAAATATTTTTAATATTTAATAAAATTTAATATATTTTAAATAAATATTAATATGATAAAAAATAAACTGAATTGTAATTAGTTAATCCATAAAAAAATTGACAAAGAACTGATCTAGTTAGTGTCTGTATATATTTTTCTACGTTTAAATTAATAATTTACTAAAAAACAATAAGTGTAATAAATATAAAAGTTAATTATTGAATTTAATAAAAATCTTATTGATATTAATTAGTAGATAAAATTAATTACAAATGTATTGAGATTTGTTAGATATATTTTTTATGGTAATTTTATTTCATGAAAAATTTGATGGTTTAGAAAAGAGCCAGTTTTGATATTTTTAATACCAAATATTACGATGTTTTAATATTTTTTTTATGGGAGAAACTTTACAATTGCGTATTATAATTATTAAAATTTTATCACATTCTGTTATATAATAACTACTCATTACTTTTTTTTTATGATTATTATATTATATTAATAAAAAAGTTATCTTTAAATTTTAAAAGTGATTATAAAGATTAAGTTAGGAAAACTTGCCGAAGCCGCCAATAGCTCTAGAACTTTTGCCGATTGTGATTCCACCGGAATGTCAGATTCCGGCAATGAGGGTATGGAAGAGGATGATCTTTTGCAACATAATGGCCGTAGGAAGCGTAAAGATGGTGAAGGAGGTTTCTCTTTAGAAGAACAAGACGGTAGAAAGTTTGAGTCTGTTGGACAACCGTCTCCAATGGGTCCTTCGTTTAGGGATATGCTAGTCAATGGGAGTCCTAATAACGAGACTGTGATTGCTGACACAGTTGAAGTGAATGATGAGGAGTCGTATGAGCTTTCTGATGGGGAAGAGGATGAGGAGGATGAAAAGTGCCCTAATATTAAACTTACTAAAATTGAGAAATCTCGTTATTGTAAACCATGGAAGAACTCCTTGATTATCAAGCTGATTGGAAGATCAATAGGGTATGCCTATTTATCGCGAAGGGTGAAGGAACTCTGGAAACCTAAATCCCCTATTGACTTAATTGCTCTGGACAACGATTTTTTTCTTGCTCGATTTAATAGTAGGGAAGATTTTGATTTTGCACTGGAGGGTGGACCATGGATTATAGCTGATCATTATTTGTCAGTTCGCCAATGGTGCCCGGATTTTGATCCATTTAATGTTTCCTTGGAACGCTTGGCAGTTTGGGTTCGTTTTCCATGCCTTCCAATTGAATATTTTAATGAGGATTTTCTTATGCGATTGGGGAGGAAGATAGGAGATCCTATCAGAGTGGATAATAACACTAGCCGAGTGACAAGAGGGCATTTTGCGAGATTATGTGTTGAAGTTGATGTTACGAAGCCTCTTTTGTCGAAATTCAAGCTGAACCGGAGAGTTCGACGTATTGAATATGAGACGTTGCATATGGTTTGTTTTTCATGTGGAATTTTTGGGCATATGAAGGATAATTGTCCTTCGTTGCGGAAAGAGTTGCAGCCAGAGAATGTAGAGAATGTGTCTAATTCGGTTCATAGTAACCCTGCTCCTAAGGTGGCTCAGTTACCCGAGAATCAGGTGGTTAATCCAGCTGTTTTAGATGATTTTGGTGATTGGATGCTGGTTAAGAAGGATAGAAGACGTAATCAACGTCCTCAGGAAAAATCTGTATTTAAATTTGGGTCAGGTGATCATGGTCCGAGGGAGTCAAACAAGGGTAAATCAACGATGAAGGCCAATAATAATCCCTTTAGTTCTCTAGTTATTCTCCAGGATTCTGAGACTCATATAGAACATAATGGGACTCCACCAGTGGTACAAGATTTTCGTCCTGTCTTGGGCAAGAAAAAGCTACGGGATTCTAAAGGGAAGGGTCAAGTGGTTTCTACTGTGACAAGAGAGGAGACTCCCAATATTGCTTTAGATTCCTATGTGAGATCTAATGGGCCTGCTGTGCAAAGTTCAGTTCTAAAAATTAGAGGGGTTTCGAGTGGATCAGAGGGATCTTCTAGAAAAGCTGCTGCACAAGATGACCATGTAGTTGTTCAAGGGAATAATAGAACGAATCAGTCAAAGACTTGGGTTGTTTCTAACCCAAAATTGGTGGGACTTGCAAATTTAGAAACAGAATTGGATAGGAATCAACATGATAATTTTAATGATCCTTCGTTTCCTCATCCAACCCGTCCCAATATCCCAGCAGCTAATGGAGATGGTAATCAGGATATGAATCTTGACGATGATGCGATGATAATTGTTGCTCAGACTTCCTTGAATGAATTTCAGAATAGTGGTTTAATTGGTAAGATGCCTTCTAATGAGGGGTCTTACTAGATTTTTCGTTCTATTATGGTTCAGTCATCCTCATGGCTTTCTTTTCTCTCTTATTTTTAATGATTATTGGAGTTTGGAATTGTCAGGGTGCTGCTTCTTCTAATTTTTTGAGAGCTTTTAAGGAATACAATCGTATCTATAAGCCTCAGATTTTTTGTTTGGTTGAGCCTCGAATTTCTGGCCATTCAGCTGATAATGTTTGTAAACAGCTAGGTTATGATAATTGGGTTCGTGTCGAGACTTTTGGTTTCAGTGGAGGTATCTGGATTTTATGGTCAGAAATATTTTTTAAGTTAACGCTTGTGTCGACAGATCCGCAATTTATTACATGCAATGTGTTACTTGATAATGGGGACTCGTGGTTAGTGAGTTTTGTGTATGCCAGCCCTGACATTAGTTTACGAAGACGTTTGTGGCATTCGGTTCTGGGTTTCAATGGAAGTGAGAAAAGTTGGTTATTGTTGGGAGATTTCAATTCTTTTACAAGCGAGAATGAACAAACCGGCTATGTTAATGTTCACAGTATTGGGGCTAGTGATTTTCGGCAATGGATTTTTGATAACTCACTTATTGATTTGGGTTTTGAAGGTACCCCTTTTACTTGGAGTAAGGGTGGTATTAATTCTTCTTATAAAGCTGCTCGATTAGACCGTTGCTTGTGTACTGAGATTTGGCACATGACATTTTCTAGAGCTACAGTTATTCATGCTCCAAAGTTGCATTCTGATCATTGTCCTATTTTTATGAATTGCTTTGGAGTTACAAATTCTTCTGTTCGTCGTTTTCATTTTCAAGCGGCTTGGACAGCTCACAAAGATTTTGTTGATGTTGTTTCCCGTGGTTGGAAGCAAAATACTTCTTTATTTGATAATTTGAAATCAACCAAAGACTCATTAAGCCAATGGAACCGATCTGAGTTTGGGAATATTTTTCATAATAAGCAGAGGTTGATCCGTCGAATTGATGGTGTTCAAAAAAGCTTAGCTATCCGGCGAACGAGAGGTTTAGTGAAGCTGGAATTTAATCTGAGACGACAGCTTGAAGATGTTTTGCAGCAGGAAGAATTATACTGGTTTCAACAATCTAGGGAGGAATGGATTGTTTCTGGTGAGAGAAATACAAGGTTTTATCATCTTTCTACCGTGATTAAACGCAAGAAGCAACAAATTCTCAAGCTGAGAAATGGGAACAATGTGTGGATTGAAGATTCTAGTCAACTTAAAGAGCTTGCTAGCGGTTACTATCAGGAGCTGTATTCGAAAGATTTGGCGGTTGACTGCAGCCATTTTGTTAGACCTGATGGGCCTGCTCTTTCTTCTTCTCAACGGTTGCTTCTGGATCGTCCTTTTTCTCATGATGAAGTATATGATGCTTTGCGCCTTATGTCTCCTTACAAGGCTCCAGGACCCGATTGTCTACAAGCAGTTTTCTTTCAGAAATCTTGGTATGCGGTAGGTTCACAGGTTTCAGCGTTTATTATTGAGGTCTTGGGCGGGAGGGAGTTTCTAGAGGAAGTTAATGAAACGGTGCTAACTCTTATTCCTAAAATTGCTTGTCCAGAATTTATTTCTCAGTTCAGACCAATTAGCTTATGTAACGTGATTTATAAGCTTGTTACAAAAGTGTTGATTAACAGATTGAAAGATGTTTTGAGCTCTCTCATTGGATTGGAACAAAGTAGCTTCGTTCCTGGCCGACAAATTATTGATAACATTGTGGTGTTTCAAGAAGTTTTGCACACTATGAGAACGTCTAAGCGATCAGGGGGTTTTATGGCAATTAAAATTGATCTTGAAAAGGCTTATGATAGACTAGATTGGGATTTTATTCAGTGGGTGCTGGGTTCTTACCACTTTTCCGATGCTTGGATTTCTAATATTATGAATTGTGTTAGAACATCTTCTATGTCAGTGTTATGGAATGGTGAGAAGTTAGAATCTTTTAAACCGACTCGTGGTGTGCGACAAGGCGATCCAATGTCTTCATATCTTTTTGTTATGTGTATTGAACAACTTTCGAGAATGTTTAAACAGCTTGTTCGTCAAGGCAGATGGAAGCCGATTCCTATCTCGAGTAATGGTCCGATGATTTCTCATCTTATGTTCGCGGATGATATGGTTTTGTTCGCAGAAGCTTCTGTGGAACAGTTGGATTTGATTTTATCATGTTTGGATGACTTTGCTAAGGTTTCCGGGCAGAAAGTGAATTTAGCTAAGTCTTCTCTTTATTTGTCGCCTTTTGTTGATAGTGATTTGGCGTCACTTTTGTCTTCAAGGTCAGGTATTCCTTTGACTGCTGATTTAGGAAAATACTTGGGTGTGCCATCTATTCATGGGAGGATTTCAGTCTCGACATATAGTAGTATTTTGGATAAAATGAGAGGCAGACTTGATGGCTGGAAGGCGAGAGCTCTATCAAAAGCTGGACGACTAACGTTAGTTCAATCAGTTCTTAATGCTATTCCTATTTTTGTGATGCAGAGTGCTCTTTTACCGGTATCGCTTTGCAATGAAATAGAGAAAATATGCAGGAACTTTATTTGGCATGGGAAGGATATGAAGCCAGCTGTACATCTGATTAATTGGGATACAATGTCCTTGCCGAAGCGGTTAGGTGGTCTTGGCATCAGAAATATGCGACAAATGAATCAGGCTCTATTAGGGAAGTTGTGTTGGCGAGCTTACAAGAATCCGCAAGCTTTGTGGGTTAGGTGCCTTTTCAATAAATATGAGTCGGGTTTTGTTCATTGGGAAGTCGCTAAGCGAGCTAATGGTTCAGTCAATTGGAAATCTTTTTGTTATGGTTTGGAGCTACTTCGAAAAGGGATAGTTGTAGATGTGAATAATGGGATGCACACTAGATTTTGGCTGGATGATTGGCTTCCGGTTGGGCCTCTTTGGAATTTTGCACTTAAACCGTTGATTGAGTTGAATATGCAGGTTTGTGTTCGATATTTCTGGGTTCCTAATGTAGGCTGGAATTGGGACATTTTAAATTCTCTTCTTCCTACTGATGTCCTTTTATATTTCCAATCAATTACTTTAGTTGATGATATATCGTGTTTGGATGGTTTTGCGTGGAAGCATTCTTCTTCTGGTTTATATACAGTTAAGTCAGGGTTTGATACGTTTTATTCAGAAGTGTCAGGATCTAATATGGATTGGCAAGGGCTGTGGAAGGTTAGGGTGCCACAGCGAATTCAAGTGTTTTTGTGGGAAGTGGCACATGAGAAAATCATGGTTAATGTTCAACGCTGAAAGCGAAAATTTATTGATTATGATTTATGTCCTCTTTGTAGAGTTGCAAGTGAATCTGTTTTGCATGCTCTACGAGATTGCCAACATGTGAAACAAATTTGGAATTCCCTTTTACCTTCCAATTTCGTTTCTCTATTTTTTGATATTTTGAATGTGCCTTTATGGCTATCTGCTAATATAGAAAAAGTAGGGTTATTGGCTAATGGAATACCATGGGATGTGCTTTTTAGTTCGGTCGTTTGGTGGTTATGGAAGCGAAGAAACTTGTTGGTTTTTAATGAGAATAATGACCAGGATACTATTGATGCGTCCTTTATTCAGCTTCGAGCAAAAGAATATGTTCATGCATGGAGGTTTTCGATGCAGGCTGGGTCTGGACCGAGAGGCCGGTCTTTGAAGTATGTTGGGTGGTAGTGAATTCCGATGGTAGTGCATTGTTGTCAGCAGGAAGGGCAAGTTGTGCAGGTTGTTTTCGAAACAATGAAGGTAGATGGCTTTTGGGCTTTCAACGGTTTTTGGGCAATTGTGGAGCAATGAAAGCTGAGCTATGGGGAATATATTATGCTTTAGTATTAGCATGGGATTCAGGGTGGAAGAAGATTGAAGTTCAAACGGATTCTCAACTCGCGTTAGATTTACTTGCAGGTAGAGGTGCAGGAGTTTTTAGAGTTGCTAATTTGGTGAGGAATTGTCGTGATCTTATCAATAGAAGCTGGGAAGTCAAGATGGTAAAAATTTACAGGGAAGCAAATGCGGTAGCGGATCGTTTGACTAGTTTAACCATTGGTGATGATTTTAATTTGAAAATTCATCAATGGCCTCCTGTTACTATTAAATTTTTACTGGATGCTGATAAGTTGGGGCTTTCATGGCCTAAATTAATAAAATAAGGGCTTTATCCCTCTTTTTCTAAAAAAAAAAAAAGTTATCTTTCGTAATAGAGAAAATATTATTAATAAATTTACATAATAATTTACTTTTATATATGTGTGAAATGGATCAAATTATATATAACAGGATTGCAGCTTCATTTTAATTTTAGTTGTAAGTAGTTTAAATATATTGATATTTTAAAATTTAAAGTGACACCTTTTTTTTTTAATATTTAGAACTACTGTATTTGAGATGCTTAGTGTTCTAAGAGCATGGATTATGGATAGGAGATGGGAGAGAAATTGAGAGTAACAAGAAGACAAAGGAGAGGAAAATTTGATTTGATCAAGGCAGATGCAGCTTGCTTTTCTTGCAGGTTTCAGACGGAGAGTTTTAAGCATTTAGTTTTCTTCTTAAAATTTTCAAAATAAGGAAATTTCGGTATAAATTATCATAAATCTCCTGTGTATATATAGGGTAACGCAAACAAACCACATGATTTGGTGTCCGTTCGGGCCACGTAAAAGCGGCAAAAAATTTTCCCTCAGACCACTGTTATCTCGTCCTCGTATTGAAAGTTTGTCTTCTTCCTTTTCAATCTTCCCAACAAACACTCCCCGTTAAAGATTAACCAACATCTCGTTTAAGCTGCTAGATTTTTTTTTTTTAAATTGTACTGAATAACCTTTGAAAAAAAGTAGTCAATTCCAAAGCTTCAAAATGCAATGAATCGCATTAATTCAGGGTTTGGCAGGCACATGGTATGCTGGTGTAGTACCATAGCATTTATATTATGACCAATAAATTTTAGATATTTTTTTCCAACTCAAATCTGGGAGGGGCAGACGCAGTCCGCATGTAAGGTAGTGAGAAGATGCCTTCTGTTTTTTATTTGTCGAAAAAATTAAGAATATTATATAACGTAGATTAAAAGTTTTGGCATTTCTTATCTCTGATCTGTTCCTAAAAGAATAAGAAAAGAACTGAGTGAGGATTTTTAGAGATCAGCAGCCTCTCTCTTCATTCTTATTCTTTCTTCTCATAATAGTACAAAGGAGAAAAAAAAAACCATGTTCACACCAGGGAAGGAGGAGAAGGGATTCCTGAAAGGGTCTGATCACAGCGAGAGAGAATCCTTTGCTTACCCGCCATATGCAATCAATCTATTGACTTTTTTGTTTTTCTTTTTGGGTTTTTGTTCAAAATTCATCTAACCTGTCATGCATCATAAGATAAATTCCATTAGGGATAGGATCAGAATATTAACGTCAAGCAATTGCGAAAGGCCAAAGTTTGGTTACTATAATCTATAAAAGCTAAATTTGTGTGTGCTATGAGCCAATAAGTCAATTGTGCTTCTGTGTGATTTTTTTTCAAAAAAAAAAAATTATATTAAGAAGGTAGACTACATTCCTAATACAATAATCAAATTCAGATCTGAAAAGCCAGTCCAATAAAATGAGTTCAAATAAACTGAGGAAATTAATGAAAAAAAAAACAAACCAACAGTCTATTCATTCTTCCAGCAAAAATGTCAGGCATCAATTGAATTTAGAGCAAATTCTGTGTAAGAACGAATTTGACAAGTATATAATTGAATTTAGAATAAGTTTGAATTTTGAAAATAATATTTATGGCAGATTTAAATTTTGTGTTTTAAGTTTCTGTTGTTCGAGTTTTATAATAGCTATTTCTCTTGTGGAGTCTGAAGATAAAATGGTTACCAGCAAGTAGAAATATTACTGCTTATGCTGTGTGCTGCAACAGTTTCATTAATTAACATTTAAATTGCTAATAAATCTCTATCCTGCAAAACGTGGAGGGTTTACACAATCCAACTATTATGAGAGAGATGTTACGTCAACCGTCGTCCACGAATTCTAAGCATAAGGCATAAGGGTAATGATGGTATCACCAAAGGAACCTATTTTTAGAAGTTTCCTACTTCCCAACAGTATTAACCGGTACGTTAATTCTTTGATTCATATTTATGGCTATGGGCTGGCACCTACTGACTAGAGGAATCTATAATGCCCTAATTCCTAGAACTCGGCAATTTGGCTGGTTGTTGGGCTTGCAGCCCAGTTGTGGCTTTCATGTCAAAGACAACCACCATCCATTTTGAATTCCAAGTTACGTCCTGCTAAGGGATGATTCTCAAAATTAAATTGATTCAATTTAAAATCACAATTAATCGAGACATACTCGCTCAAAATTAGATTAAACCTTCTGAAAATTCAATCAAACTCAATTACTATGAAAAAAAATAAAATTAAATTAATGGTTGAATTTGATTTAACCGTGATCAAACTAAATCTTAATTGACAATTCCGATTCAGGCCGGTGGTCACATCTGCCCCAAGTTATTCTATGCCCATAAAAGCAGCCCCGTTTCTGCTGAACAACAGTACCAGCGAAATAAAGCAAGGAATCCTAAGTGAACCTCGAAGCAATGCCATTATCTCTATCAGAATTCACATGGATACATTAATAGGCAATCCAGATGTTTATATTCCTTGCATCAGGAAGACTTCAGTTCAGTTGAATTTTGCATGGTTGGAGTTTCCCCTCAAGCTCAACTAGTCTGGCCGGGCGTAGTTCACAGTAACCTTGACCACACATTTTTGGACCATTACTAACGGATTCTTCCACACAACATCAACACAGATAGAAGGGAAACTTAAGCACACTTATTGGTCCCCAAAGACCACATATGAAATCCAAAATCATCAGAAAAAAAAAATTCTCGATTGTTTCTTCATTCTCGCAAATAATTCTTTTTGAGTTCTTAGCTAAGAAAACAATGAAAAGCCTCCTCCCACAAAATATTCATATCAGCTGTGCCATTAAATTAACCAAAATGAGAACCTGACATTTTGTTGCAAATATAAAATGAACTAGGGAATAATTTGAACTCATTGATCATACATCATGCATCTTGACAGGGTTGGTTGTGATTGAAAGTAGCAGGCCAATTCAAAATGCTGTCGTTCAACCAGTTCGATTTGAGAAGCCAGTTGCCCACAAGACCAAACGGAATACAGCAACAATTCACGCTACTTGGATGTGCTATCAACTAAATTTACCTATTTCCATCTTCTTCTTGATTGCCTTTTGACCATGATATATAAATGAATCCAGTATTCCAGAAACAGTGAAAACGCCTAAGCACAGAATTACAAATAAATTGAGACATTAAATCAAAGACGAACAAATAATAAAATCAAAGTTGTTAGGAATACGTGTGTGTGTGTGTGTGTGTGTGTGTTTTCTTGTTGGCATATGTTGCATACAAATTTTAGATTGACATGGATACAAAGAAATGCATTCCGAAACCAAATAAAACAAGCATGATATAACCATATATGACAGATGCAAAAGTTTAGGATGGTTACCTCCAACAATAGCACAGACATTTGTTAGGAAGTGCAAAAATGACACATGCTCCTCTGTGAATGTCACCTGCAAGGTCCAGATGGAAAAGTCAGGACAAAAAAATCCCTATTATCAGCAGAAAGTTCCGACAGTGACCACATATTCTTTATGCTGCAAAATTTAAACATGTATAGTTGCCTGGCATGAGCATGGAACCCACCTTAATTGGGGAAAGGTCATAAAAGAAGAAAACTCCAGGTAGAGATTGATGAAAACCCCCTTGTGCACCGCTAAAATGTTCAGTCACGGAAAACTGGAAAAGAAACATTCCAGTTATTCCATATCAGTAGAAATTTAATAATATAAAAGAATTTAAACTGAAACTTGTTTGCAACGCTCCACACCTGGTTTGACTGAATTGTGTTCCCACTAATATCTGTGTATACAGTAGGTACAACCTGAAAAACAAAGACCATCTCAGTAAAACCCAAGGGCAAATATTAATTTTTCTTAATTACTTGGTCACACTCCAAATTGAAAGGATAAGTGATAGAAAGTAACAAAAAAAGCATCTATCCATGACAACGACCTTGATAAAATACTGGTACATTCCACCTGGAGTTTCTTGCGTCCAGTGCACTCTGAAAGTTGAGAAGAATTAGAGATGCCAATGTATATGTGTCATATTAGGTTAAGAGTAAAAAGAGTACACACTTAAAGAAAAATAGATAGAGTAAGAAAGCAGGTCTTAAGGATAGAGAATTACCCATCAAGAGGATTTACAACACCAGGAAAATATTCTCCAAAAGATAGCCTATTAATCTGGTGACTTATCTGGCATCACAATCAAATTGGTCATGTGACTTTTCCAACAAAACATGATAACTGGATCACAACAAATTTAACTGTCTCCTTTTTTTATCACAATTTCCGTTAATGGATGTCTAATATCCTGGTAGGGCAAAGGTGTAGATTGTCTCTTACATTAAAACTGTCCTTTTGAAATGCCAGTAGATCGTGGACATGAACATTTGATTGTTGAAAGCTCTTGCCAGGTGCAAAGTGAAAATTACCAGCCACCTTATTAACTTCCAAAAATCCATAAATATTGCATCCTTCACCTTCCTCATCCTTAATCTTTTGTAGAAAACCTTCCCTTTTGCACTGAACATCAATACGCAAATGCTTATCACTTTCATCCAACCATGAACTCCCAAATATAATACAAGAGTGGGAGTAGCACAACCACATCTAATCCAAAGGTTGCTTATCTCCAGAAAACATAAAAAATTTGAAAAACGAGCCAACAAACCTGGTCAATCACATCAGGATTTGACATTGCCCAGCCTTTTCTTCGATATGCTTCACGAACTTCCTCACAAGAATTACAACAATCCTCGTCCGACTGCAATATACAAGAAAATATCAGAAAGCGCTGCAGAGTAATAGAGATTATACTTGCAACAAAAGCCCCTAAATTTGATGTTTTTCTTTTTCCTTTTTTTTTGAAAGGTACAACAGTATGAAAATGTTAGAATGCTGAGCTGATTAATTGACAATTTGATGTGGCAGCACACTTATTTTTCTCACAGCAATGCCTGACTGATAAGCTTACCGCTTCAGCACCATAACATGAGCCACAATATGTCTCATTATGCTCAAGCCTACCACCATGTCTCTGCAAAGGCTTTTCAATCTGCACCAATTAGAAAAAGTAATAAGTAACATGAGGAAGACAGAGAGAGGAAAAAAAACTATAATTTTACATACGCTATATGTTAGATGAGAAGGTTGTGAATTTATGTTGCCTTAAGATAAATAATAACAATGCTCCTTCCAAGAAACTACCTGCTATACCTTAAAATCTCTAATTTACTATCTACAGCTCTTAAGATCAGATAAAATGTAAAGATGATTTATGAAGCAGCAAGATTGAATAAAACAGGTGAAGACCTATCAATGACACCTATCAGCCATATCTTTCATTCTATGACACAATAATTCAATAACCCAGACTTGTATCATCAAAAACTGAGACAAATAATTTACAGTGAGTCAGATTGTTGTACAGACACATCTTAGCACCACTTATTCTTTGCAAGAATTATTTATTTTCATTCATCATCTCTTTGCTTCTAAAATTGTCAAAGACAAATTAATATATCCCTATGCGTGAGTAGGGAAGAGTTCATCCTTGAGTAAGATTCCAACTCTCACTTCAATCATAAGAAAAGTTAAGATAAAACCTAGTGCACAAAGACAAACTTGATATTTGCATGCACAATTTCACACTGTCATGATAACAACTTGATGAGATAATGGATTTGCAATCAGATACATCCTACATGGAAAGTACATACTTTCTACCACAAGTTTTTTTTACAGTTACCACAAGTATCAATATAGAACATTTGAAGAGAAATTAAAAAAAACTCAATCCAACACATGATAAAATAACAGTGTGGTTCCCAACAGAGATCTTCAGCAATAAAGTATTGCAAACCTTAGGAGCACCGATACCATCTTGCCGTGCTTCTATTACATTGCCCTGGGAATCTAGTCTTTTCTTGAAAATATCATGTTTCTGCAAGATATACATGACGTTTTTAGACATAGCTCTTGTAAACTTCCCAAGAAATCAGTCAAAACTCATAAGAATGGTGCTCTGCATATTCATTAACATAGAGGAGTGATGCCTAATTAACCAAAAAAAAAGGAGCAAGAGATTGTGATTCCTTGTGATACATACTACATCAAGATGCTGCTCTCCACTGATATCCATGGCATCAAGGCTGAGAATAGAACATGGAAGGGCTGGAAAAGTGATGTCAAACTGCACTTTCAGGCACAAACAGGGATGCAGATTTATTAATGTAGTATAAAGCATAAAATGCAGAAAAACCTTTTAGGAAATATACAACCTAAAAGAATTAAAAAGGGAAAAAAATGGTTTGAAGAATAGATGCTCGTGATAACTATTCAGTATTAGCAAAAACTAAAAAATTAACAATTCAGCATTAGCAAAAAAAAAATTAACAAAGTTTTTTAACTATGATAAACAAAGCAAAATGTGCAAGGAATCCAAATGGAAAAAACGCTTAAAGTCTAATGAAAGGATAATTTTGAACATTATAATAGTAAATCAATTTCCTATCATGAAGAAGGAAATTGATGCTAGTTATTTGTTAAAGTAGGGTATTACATTGATACGTAAAGTTTCTCCTCTTGAAGTATCCACTACAAGCTTTGTTTCAGTTACAGCATGGAGATACAATCCTGCAAAAACAAGAAATTCCAAAAGACACTTATGCAATTTCTTGAGGGGGAAAAACTGTGTCATTGGTAAACTTATAACCACAAACAGTTATGTTGAATATAAAAGAGCAATTAGGTCAACAACACTAGTACATCAAATAAACTAAAATTCTATCAATTTTGTAATCCTTAATTCCAGGTTCTTATAATAAACCAGATAAACGTGAAGTTAGCAGCATAGAATCAATATGTTCACAAGATTACTACTGAAGCAATAAGGATTTTAAGATGGATACGAGGAAAAAGAATTATGGAGAGGATAAGGAGTTAATGCATCTGTAGGACAATGGAAGCAGAATCCAAAGAAAAGTTTGGAGAAGCAAGATTGAGATAATTTGGACATATGCATTCTGAACCAGAAAATGCACCAATACGGAAAATTGATCACATTGAGGTGTTGCATTGTAAGATGCATGTACAGGATTTACTTCATATTCAGATAAATCTGTAGTGGACTTCCTATATGATCTTCAAATAAGTTCCATATTCAGCGTTGGGTCCATTTGATTTCATGGATTTGATGGAGATGACAATAACCCTATCCCTAAAAATTAGGTTGACTGGGAACAAAAGAAGCATATAATGGTGGTTGAAAAAGTTCTAGTGAAATTTTCAATGCATGCTAATCGACCAATAGCAACTCAAGGCACTGAAAACAGGGCAGGGCAAGCTGATTAATATTCTAGACAACATTAGGAAAATAACTCATTCAAAACGCAAAAGGAGGGGGTAAAACATAAGAGATTAAAGTTTCTAATAAGTAAACAAATTAAAAATTCATTATCCAAATCCATATGCTATCTTTTACTGCTTATAATCCAATGTTACATGATATTTATCTGTAAGAATTTACATCTAGCATTAATTAATTCATGTCCAAAAAGCTTGATTCACTAGCCACAAAGAGGAATCTCAAAGGACAGCATAAACCCCAGCTAGCACACGAATAAGAGCTCCACGTGTAATTATAGCTTTATTCAGAAAAAATCAAAATTTTCAATTCAGCATATTACGAAAGCAGCAAACTTTTTCAACCCAATAGAGGGGAAAATTGCCTATCATACAAGACACCAAGCTTTCCTCTAATTCCAAATTATCAACTCAATTCCAGGATAAAACGATAACTAATCAAAATAGCACGAATATAGATCCAAATAATTGAAAATAAAAAAAAATTGAGAGATAATTAAAAACCCTAGGGTTTTTATGAACATACGGAGCTCAGAGAAGAAGAGGAGAAACATGACGATAGAGGAGGCGATGGTTATAATGCCACCGGAGAGTGTACGGCTGTAGAAATCCTCGTTGATTTTAGGAAAGGCGTCAAAACTCCTAACCTTGCTGATTATGCCCTCCATCTTCCAAAGAGGTCGATGGATGTTGCAGTGAATGAAATCAAAATTGAAACGGAGAAATAAACAATAACGATGAACAATAAAAATCAAATTGGGGATGTCTCCCGTGCAGGTGGGAGAAAGAAATCGATCTGGTTATTGCTTGAATTTCGATCGAGAGATCGCTCAGTGCCGACCTGTGCCTTACGGGTCTTTTTGTGGCGTTTGTAATTGGGTTTATTTTCCTTTCTTTTCTTTTCTTTTCATTCCTTCCAGCTTCCAATTGGATTTGTCGCCGGAAGAGAATGGCCTCTTTTTACTGCTGTAATTTCGCACCTGGATAATTACTGCAAATTTCGGAATTACAATGTTCTTTTTATGAAGAATTTGGGGAATATTAAAACAAGTGAATAAACCCTAATTGAAAAAACACAATACTTCGTTTGGCAGGGGAAAAGTGAAGTAAAATCTTTTCAAATAAAAATTTATCATGTAAAATTTTTCACAATTTTAAAATCTTTATATTTTTTAAAATTATTTTGAAAGAATGAAAAGTCTTTTAAAAATAAAATATTTTTCACTCACTAGTTTAATGGTTGAAAGTGAAGTTTTTTCAAAAAAATTTAAAATTTATATTTAAAGAATAAATCTCTTTTAAATATAAATTTAAGATTTTTTAAAATGTAAATAACTTCTAATTACTTGTAAAAAACTTCATCCAAACGAAGGTTAAAGGAAACCGGGCATTTTTTGGGTCCAAGATAATAGGTCTAGGAAAAGCTTAGCCTAAAACCAGCATAACAGGCCCCTTTAACCCATAAAGGTTCACAAGTAAAGCCCAAGTTACGTAAATCAAGGTCAACACCCAAAAACTGAGGCCCAAATGCTTAAATCACTACTTTAGATCTTTTGGGTTTCTTAGATTTAACCCAAAAAAAAAAATAAAACTGAGGTTTAAACCCGTATGGAAGCAAGACTCAGAAACTAGATGATGGGGACAGCCGAAGTTAACAAAAATTCCACATCAAGAAGGCATTAAAAAAAAAAAAAAACCTAAGACAGAGTGAGTTGCTAGGCTGAAGAATTTCCCATCAAAGCCAAGTTGGGTTATTTTGCCCATTTTTCACTTAATGGATGAAAAATACTACTCTAAAAATGATTAGTACTTGGAATAATAAAGGTAAATTTCTCCACGGAACAAGCTGCTTCTTCTTTTTCTTTTGGCAAATATATACACGTGAAAATTCTGCAAGAGGATCACAATTTTACGCAACATTTCAGCTTTTCCTTCCCACACCACTATGTAGTAAAATCAAATCATATTTCTGCTTTAACTTGATGATTTCCCTTTCAATATCCATTTCGATTTAAGAACAATATTTCTTCGTGTTCAATTGGAAAAT
This sequence comes from Manihot esculenta, assembly GCF_001659605.2. Lineage (NCBI taxonomy): Eukaryota > Viridiplantae > Streptophyta > Magnoliopsida > Malpighiales > Euphorbiaceae > Manihot > Manihot esculenta. The sequence goes on along the minus strand of NC_035162.2, from coordinate 11,993,738 downwards.
CATTGTTGCTACTCTTTTTTCTTAAAAAAAATATATTTTTATTTTTTATCAATCAACCTGATTGATAAGACAATGTTACTGTTAGAGAATTTTTTATAGACTTGGGAGATTGAGTTCTAAATCAGCAATGCACTATTCCAACTATCGGAGTAGAATTGGGTTGGACATCACATAATTCGCATCAAAATTATGAACGAAATAAGATAGGCAACAATTTAAAATTTAAAAAAAAATTAACACGAAATAACTATTTTAATTATTGATTAAATGTGTTTTTAAGCTCTGACAAATTTTAAAAAATTCAGTCATTGAAACTCTTAAATAAATAATATTAATTAATTAAGTGAAAAAATTAAATGTCACCCACTTTTTGGTTAAATGGACAGAATTCCATTCATTTCTACTCTAAATTCTTACCATATACGTAGTTGATATTTTATTGAGAAAAATAGAATTCATCCATTTTTTATTGTTGTGTCCTCTATAGCCATTGTTCTATCTATAATTGCAGGATTGATTATGAAGTATTCCATTTTTTTTTTTTTTTGCAATTTTCTCTCTCATTCACCGCTCTTTCCTCTTCTTTTTTCTCTCTTTATTACTTTTCATAAAAACGTCTGTTTTACAATTTCTATTTTTTATGCATTTAAGGTGCACAATCTATCTCTCTCTTTCCATTGACTCTTCCTTTTCTTTTTTTTTTTTTTTCCTATTGCTGGACTTTTTTTCTTTCTTTAAATTCCTATTTCATTTTTCCAAGAGTTCTCACCAGAATATAAGAGTATTCATAAATTTAAGAAACATGAAAACTGAGGAAAAGAATGAGATTCTATTATTTTATTTTCTTTTTCTCTTTTTTTTTTCATTTTTTTACGAATCTCAATTATCAATAAAACTCAGCGAATAATAATGAAAAACTATTATTAAAAAGAAAACTTAATATAATAATTTATAATCAATGAGAAAATTAATAATAGGAGCTTCATTTTAAGAACTACAATTCTTGCATGCTGTTCTTAACAAGATAAAAAGAAAAAAGTAAAATTACACGGTATGAAATAATATAGAATAAGAGATACTGTCAATATATATACTATTTTAGTTTGAGTTTTTCGTTAACTAACGTCAATAAACAAAATTCAATATTGTTGATATTGAATTGATTTGATTTGTGGGCTTTTATTAACATCTATCTTATAATACAAAGAAAGAGAGAATAAAAAAGAGAATTGTTGCTTTAAAAAATTTAGATGCCCTTTTAAGTCTGTTAGTCTGTTAGCCGCATAATCTATATCTGTTTAAATTGATTTTTTTAAATTAATTTATAATTTAATTAATTAATATTATTTAATTAAGTGGTTTGATGAATAAAATTTTATCGAAAATCTAAATATTTTAAAATTTATCAGGAGTTTAAAGAGATTTTTTACGTTAATTATAATTATGCTAAATTATGAGGGGTAATAATGGGAGTATTAAAGCATATATAGTTGATATAAATATCAGGTGGATTCGTGGAGAAGCTCCATAGCTGGATGATTTACAGCCAGTTGTTAGGAATATATATGTTATGCTTGTATACATTGAATTTAACAAATTTTTTTAGACTCTCAAAATTCCAGCCTAGGAGCGGAAAAGTTAAATTCTATGAAAATGTAATGGAATAAATTTTCAATAATGGGGTTTTATTGAATTCACTTTTTGCTGGAATACATTAAATTGTAGTGCAATTGAGGGTTTCTATGTTGAAAAAGCTGAGTGTTGACACGCTTATGCCTTATGAGACTTTTAGCAACAATAAGTAAAGGAAAAAATTAGGTTTTGGTACGAAGAAGACAAGGATATTATTGCAGAGAAATGCATGTTGATTTGACAATGAGGGTTATGTTAAAATAATCATTACCCTTCACAAATTTCTTCTCTCTCTATCTTTTGTTTTTTTTTGGCTCAGTACTCTATGAGTAGAGCCAAAGAGGGATGTGTTTTATCATAAAGCTTTCATGCGGCAAGAGAGGTTACGTGCCTTGACAGTTGCCAGTACTCTCCAACAATGAACAATCAATTCCACTTTGGACTATAAATTCTTAGTAAAGTTGGTGGCATAGGCACTAAAAACACAAACATATTTTTATTGTGAGATCTTGACAAAATGATTAGTGGAATCAATGATTTTTATTTTGGCTAACTGCATTAGATAACATAAACATTTAGCAATAATTATGTTCTAATTATATATATGTCCCAATTCATTCTTAGTACCATTGAACTAATTGATCTTTTCCAAATATGAAAGTACAAAAAGATTATTTTTCTATACATATACAATAGAATAGAAGGTACTAGAGCCCATCATTAAAGTTCTAATTCCCTCAATCAGACTATATTAAAAAGCACCAAGATTGCCACAATGTAAAGGGAGCATAAGGGTCGAAAAATCTTAAAATTACACTATAGGAAAGGAGTAGATGCTCCAAAGGATACATAAAAACACACCCACTTTGACTAAAGCACAATATTAAAACCCACAAAAATCTATACAAGGGGATATTCAGATTGCAGGAAGGAAGGTGCTGGTTGTGGTGGGGGCAGATATTGCACACAAAACTTGAGAGCTCGCTGTGTTTATAAGTGGGATGCTATGGTGGACTTGAGTGGGTTTCGCACTAATGCTCAAGATTTGTGGACCCTAGATGAATCATTGCCAAACCTAAATGACATGTCGCGTCACGAAAAAGCACAAAAGAATCAGGTCCCATTGTTAATTTTGCTGCGTCTGGTTTCTCCTCCCTTCGTAGGGGCCCTTAATTCTATTCTTAACTGAAACCCATTTGCTTATCTCTTTCTTTCTTGTGGCAGTTTTTTCTGTTTTTTTCTTTTTTTTTAACTCATGAGTGTGCATGCCTTTCTATTTTTGGTAATATTTTACCAAAAAAGCTTTCTGTTTTAGGATTACTTGAGAGACTTGGACAGACATTATTTGAAGACAGCTTGTGTGTGTTTCCTTTGAGTTTTATGGAAAGGGCACTTAAGATTAATGACTTTTGGCATGCTGGCTTTTCACAAAATTTTCAATTTTATAATTATATGGATTCTTAGTGTCACGACAACATTATTTCACTTGTGATTTTTGAAGCTAAATAATCACTATTTTTATCTTTTGCTTGAGCTAATGTTAAATTGACACCAAGCCAAGTTACCTACTCAATTCAAATTTGATTGATGTTCAATTAATTGAAATATGAGCATGACATGATTGAAATTAATAGTAGCGAATTTAAAAATTAATTTTATAAAAATAAATTTAATTGTACTTAAAATTGTCAATAACATGACTAATGGGCCATCAATATAAAAGAGAAAAGTGAAATAAAAAAAAAAGAACATATAAATAATGAATATGATATGTGATAACTCTTAATTTACTAAGCCAAACTAAATATTAACTTAGGTAATCCCATAATAATTAAGGGTTAATGGGTTGGTGGGGCAAGACTATCTTTTTGAGTGGGGCAATAACAAAAACAAAACATATTTTCATTGGACTTTGAATGGACTTAGGAAAATTAAAAGGGACAATGGGACAAGTCTTTATTTGTACCCTACTCATTTTTAATATATTTTTTTTATTATATAGTGATTTTAGATTATATATATTGTTTGAATCCCATCGGAACTTAATTTTTTAAGTGAGTTAAATTTAATTTAAATTTAATATAAATAAATATTAATATAAATTTCCATGTTCCTCATTCCAATACCAATAACTAGGTATTTGGGATAATGTATATATAGAGAAATAAACCATGAAAGATCTTAAAAACCATAGGTAGAGAGTTATTCCTCAATATCCTATTAATGGAATCAATAATTGCAAATTGATGCCCAATAATAATCCAAGATTTGCATCCATCGATTGAGAAATAGAGTATATATATAAGAATTAATTATCAATATTATTTTAAAGAACAAGAAAAAGGAGAATATTTTGATATTTGGTGTATTTATTATTAATCTACTTCCTGTGAATATGCCTTAATTCATTTGGAGAACAAAGGAAGAACATGGTTTTTTGCCTTTGGATATTAATGGCCTTTGCTATTCTTTCATTTCTTAGTTTGCAATAACAGCGGTATTATCTAATTTGTTCATATTAATTTATAGGAAACATTGTCGTATATAGTATTTGATTCATTTTTATTTCAAAAAATTTAATTTCAAAATCATAAATATAAACTAAACATAATCAAAACACGGGCGAATTCAATTTTTCATAGTAAAACTTATTTTTTTAAATCAAATTTAGATAAATATTTTTTTCATGAATACATAGTTGAATATTCTGAGATGAATTAAGAAATAATAGATTTTTTTTCTGTTGAAAATTAAATTAAAAATATATATCTCATCGAAGTGTAGATGTCATTAATAATTAATATGTTCTGTTCTGAAAGCAGAAATCTTGTTCAAACCCAAGAAAAAGTGCAAAAATAAAAGCAAACCTAACCCTTCTTGTCCATATTTGTTTTAATCCAATAATGCTTTCCCCCAACTTTTTTTTCCCTAAATTAGAAATTAAGAGAATAAGACTCAAAACTGATTTTATAAAAGGAGTAATATGTCTTAAATTGCTGAATCAAATTAGGTTAAACTTGTCAATCAATTTTAGAAATACACAAATAGAGAGAGTTGAATATTATATTGGCAATTTCTGTTTTTATCTTATTTGTTTTAACGATTATCAATTTATTTAACAATAATTATTAATAAAATAATAGCAACTCCCTCTAAATTAAAATAATAATTGTTGTTAATTTAATATGATATATATGAAAAATTACATTACATTATTTTATTAGTGTAAAATAAAATGGCATTAGATATAATTAATAAATTTAGACATTAATATTGACTTTTTTTTTAGAATTAAGATGCATAGACCTTAAGTTAAATTAAAAAAATTTTTTGAAAAAACGAAACAAAAGCAGCAAATAAAGTCCAGGTGGGGAACTAATAAAAAATGTTGAATGAGAGCCATGAACAATAAAAGAATACCAAAAACAGAGAATTATTGGCCAGATTAGGTATAAATTAAATTGCAAAATTCCTACCTTCTGCGACCAACAACGGAATCAGCTGTCTGAGGTGTAAAGTTCGGGTGGATTTTCAGACTACAACAATACAAAATTTTTAATTAAAACACGATTTATGTGGGTCTAAAATATAATATATTTAATATTACACGAAAATTATTTAAAATAAATTATAAGCAGTAAATATAAATTAGACGTCATCTAAGAAAAAATAATCCAATGTTTTAACAACTAATTCATTAAAATTCATCATTCTCTAAACATGACAAATTTCCACATAACTTAGTATTAACAAGTACAATCACGCAAATCTTATTACGTTTGTAATCGTAAGATCGCCAATCAATTAGTTGGCGAGATCTCTTATCAAGTCACCGGTTATATCATTGTCGGACTACAAAAAATTACTATATTTAATTATATTATTTTACCGTATAAAAATCAACCATTAAAAAATAAAGGTATACAATTCTCTTATACAATTATTTTTAAGTTCTATATTTATAATATTCTCCGGTTTATTAACTTGAAAATCAGAGCGGCAGTTACGAACACCCGTTACTTCACATTTTCTTTCTTAGAGGTTTAATCAATATACAACACAGATCTATTTTATAGTCGCATCATAAAGGACTATTTCGATTCGGTTAAAAATTTTAACCAATATCGTTTGACTAATACGAAATAAGAAAAAAATAAGGTTAAAAACTAAAAATTTTATTGAAAATTTTCAAATATTAAAAAAGTAAATTTTTAATGATCAAGGGAGACTATTTATAATAGAAGCAAAATGCTAATAAGTAAAATTATGAAAATATTTAAAAAAATAATTAAAATACAAAATTGACCCCTAAACGATATAATTTTTATATTGAATTTTGTGACAGGCATGCGGCTCTCGTCACACTTTTAAAAGTTGTGCATCTCAAAATTTCATTCCCGAAAAGTTATCGTGAGTTTCTATCGGATGTTGACAGCAAAAATTAGATCCAATCCAAATCTGCCGTAAAATTTAAAACTAGTTATTTTATTGCAATATATGTAGTAATTGAATTAAACCGACTTAAATATTTACCTCTTGATTTTACTCTTACACGAAACTAGATAAAAAATTTTCAAAATAAAAATTGAAACAGCAAATGCCTACGCCATTTCCTTTGGTCAATTTCAAAATTATACTGATAATTTTACATAAATTTTAAAAATATAGTTAATATAATTAAAGCAATAAATTATATATTCTTTTATACTCTTTTCTGATATTGTTTGTTGTTGAATTATTTTTAAAAAACTAGCAAAATTTAAATTTTCAATATAAATTAAATAAATATATGTAAAAATTAATTAATAAATTATATCTATAAAAGTGACTAAAATTTGAGATGAATAAAAAAACAAGCTTATTTTTATAGGCATGCAAAATATTATTTTAAGTTTAACTTTTGTATTATCGAAAATAATCGAAATTTGAAAACTAAAATTAATTTATGAGGTTAGACTTATTACCTCCAACCAAAGCTTAAAAAAATATTGTAATTCATCGGTACATGTCAAAATTGACCAAAACACTATTCTCCAAATTTCTTATTGATTCCATCAAACAGTTATTTTGTATTATGTATTAAATTAATTTCTTATTAATAATTTAAACCATAATTAAATAAACTCTCAATCAATAATTTTAAAAAACTCAAAAATAATAAATATAAACAATGTGCATATTAAAGTTGAATTTTATAAATGATGGTGACTTTATAAAATGATTTAAAAAATTGTCATGTGGCACCACCTCTTTAATTTAATTATTTTTATTTTATATTTTTATATAAAAATTAGTTTATTAGATTAAATATTAACTTTATTATAAACAGTATTTCAGATACATGTATTAAGATCTTTGAAATTCTTAAGTTTTTAATTTCATGTATTATAAACTTATGCTCATTCTGTTATGTATCTCTAAAATTTATTATTTTAATTTTTCTTTTGTAAATTTCAAAAATAAACTTTATGAAGATAAAATTACATAATTGATAAATGAATTTTTGATTGTTTTAAAACATTAGTCTAATTATTATACTTAAAATCTAGAACCATGGAGGATGGAGGAAATGCAAGAAGTTGTTCCTTAGGCAGAAAGTTATTCCAAGTTTGGGAGGCCTGGAATATCAAAGATTTCACCTCTTAAATTTAGTCTGCCTGTAGCTTTGCCTAACTATGCCCTTTTGAGAATTGTTAATTAGTAATCTCATCACACTTTGAAATCAAATTTCTCTTTACTTGAAAGAATCTCCAAGGCCACCCCTTTTTACTATGTACTATATGCTTTCTTGTTCATTTATATAATTTTCTACTAGATGGTAAATATTTCTCAAAATATGGAGTGTGAATCAAACCGAATTGAAATTGAGATACTGATGCAAGTTCTTTCCTTCTGAATAAGATAGATTCATATCTGAAAGAGGTTGACAATAAGTTCTTTCAAAATTGACTATTTGTCCCTCTGTTAGAGGTGTTTCAGAAATGTCTGCGATCGAATAAATAGCTCTACGAACGAATGGATCGGATCGAATTGGAAAATAGAAAGATTTGTACAAGTTATACCTTTCGTTACCACTTTATGGAAAATCAAAAGATCGTTTAATGTTTCGACTCGCACTCTCTTATTAATCAATTTAAATAAATAATGTCAGTAAATAAAAATTTATTTAAATTTAGTCTACATAGATTTATAGCTTAAATATATAGAGTTTTATATGGATCCCACCGAAATGGATATGATTTCTTTGTTTCTATTAAATTAATTAATAACCTTCAATTTTTATATATATACTCTAGAATCCGCAACATAAATTCAACAATGTCGTCCCGTGACTCCTCCTTTCAATTCATTGATTTTTTTCTTAAACTTTTTGTATTATATATATATAATCTTTGTCTAGTTATCATCGTCATTAATCAAATAAATAATTAATAAATCATTATCGTCATGAGTTGTTTAGAAAATGAAAAAGAGCCCTCTTTCTCTATATTCATGAATATACATGCATGCCATGCACAAAAAGGTGAATTTATTTTTTAACACACGTAATAGCGACACAGAGCTTTCATTCTCAAACGTCAAAAAGAAAACAAGAATCGCTGCTGGTTTTGATGCGAACTAAACTATGTTAGGTTTACGTAGCTGCTTGTTTCACTGCTCTTTCCAAGGGGCGGCGTGTGAAGCTTCGATGCCAATTATAGGCCATGTGTAGTTTTCGTCGCTACATTACAAAGTCCAACAATGATTGTACCTCCTCAATTCTACCTAAGGAAGGAAAAGTTGGTGGAATTTTTAAGTTTAGGAGATAGTCTTTTTCTTTTTCTGTTCCAAGAAAAATTCTTTCTTTTTTGTTGGGAGTCTTTCAATTCTTTTGATTGTGCTCCAAGTAATCATCAACAGTATAATATCGACATTCAACCTAATTATTTTGCCATCATTTGATTTCCTTTTTTTTTTTTTTAAACCATTGTATTAAAATTTTGAACATTCACTCCTTCTTTTATTATGAGATAGATGTAATATTATTTAAAGATTAATCTGTTAAAAAAGTTTTTGATTATTCTTATTCTTCTTAGTAATTGCAAGTTTGAACCAATTATTGAGGGACATCCTTAATTAATATGAATTATCTATTCGAAATTGACCCAACCATCTAATTTCACACTCTCCTTCTTTTGACTGTCAGCGTCCCCACCAATTAATCTTTTACCACACGCCATATATGCCCTATTTACTGTGCCACTCAGCCTACCAGAATCTTTTATCCATGTTGAGAATATAAAATCCAGATTTTCTCGACAATAGTTTTTTCCTCGAAGATTTCATTGAAGGGCAGCCAAGGCCAAATGCGTCTAGAATGAGTTTTAGCTAATTAGTAACACATATATCACCTCCAATAATTTTATTTATGTTAAATAATTAAATTTAAAATTTAAAGTAGACATGATACTGTCCTTTTCAAAATATAAAGAAAAATGATTTTGTAAAATTTCTTGTCGATATGATTTAAAAAAAATCCAAATATGTAAAATGTCAAATGAGAAGACTTGCATTTTGCTTTATGGTCTTCCCGTTCGTGTGAATAATAATTGGTCTAAGATTGTAAGCGATGAACATTAACGTTAAGATATAGATCAATCACAATCTCCACATTTATAAAATTTTAAATTCAAATTTAATTAGAATTAATTATATATATAAAAAAAATCTTTAACGTAGAAATTCATTTGTGATTACTTAAGGTAAGCATGGGAAACACAACTTGCAAAAGTTACCACCTGGAAATATATATAAAAAACCTCAAAACTATCAAATATGTTGGTGGTCCTCCACCATTTGTGTTCATAATGCTCAAAGGATGATGCTTGGACAAGTCCTTTTCAATTCACTTGCATTGACTGAAATTCACAATGCTCCTTTTAATTATTGTTAGATCTTGTTTTTTATTAATTTATTTTTTAATATTATTGATATTTTCAAAAATACACTAATTATTTTCAATGTGGCCTTCCCATCATGTCCTTTCATTCATTAAATAAAAGTATAAATTTATAATTTTTTTTTCAAATAATTTTATTCAAAATTTTCTAAATAAAATTATAATTCCGAGAGAAACAAGCCTTAATTTATTTTGGGCATACTTAAATTTTTATTTATATTTTACTTATTTTTTTAAAACAAAACTATTGATTATATTAATAAAATTTTATCAAACAAATAGGAATATTATTTCAAATAGAGACGATTATACTTCATAAATTTTTTAGTCAAAATATGAGCAGTTAGAATAGTATTATGACGAACCCATTTAACAGAAATATCAGTTCTAGAGTTTAATAAAAATTTATAATCATTCAAAATAAAATCCCTATATAAAATAATTTGAACTTGGCTTGTAAAATCAAATCCCTATAAAGATTTACAATCATTCAAAATCAAATCTCTATATAAAATAATTGAAAATCAAATCCCTACATCACTTTTAAAGTCTAACAAAGATAAAATGTCCGACTTGTAACTAAGAACCAGAATTGTTGTCATAAATCTGTTAAAAAGGTCTGCATATTCTGAAAATTGATTGGATTGTAGGTAAGAAACATCCCCATTATACAGAAATTATAAGTGACGATCGGAATATCTCTGGAGTTCTTAATAGGGACAACAACATTTTCTTTTTTATCGATAGTCAATTGACGCATATTGTCTTTTATGGAGAAGGAGAAAGAAGAAGTTAGGTTTAAAGAAGAAGAAAATGCGAGAGTATTGAGTCATAAAGGGACAACAACAATATCTCTGGAGTTCTTAATAGGGACAACAACATTTTCTTTTTTATTGATAGTCAATTTACGCAGATCATCTTCTATGGAGAAGAAAAAAGAAAGAAATTAAGTTTAAAAAAGAGAAAAATGCGAGAGTATTGAGTTACAAAAGGATCAGAAAGAAACTTATTTTTTACTTTTTTTAAATATTTTTTTTCTATATGCTCCTATATTTATGAGGTAAGTTTGTTTAACTTATAAGTGAAAATGAAAGGCTCTTCGAGTTTGAAAACAAATTATTAAATTTTTTTTTTTTCCAAAAGGAAGGCACCCATATATATATATATATATAATGAGAAAAAATATTAAGTGAAATGGCATTGATAGTGGTCCCTAGATAGCAACCCGGGTTCAAAATATTAGTGAATATAGTTAAAAAGTACAGATGGAGGAAGGAAAGGGAAAGGGAAAGGGAAAGGGAAAGGGAGAGGAGGGAAAGGGAAAGGGAGAGGAAAAGAAAGAGGAGGTGGTTGTTTAATCAGTTAGTGGCAGTGAAAGCCAAGTTTTATAAATTGACTACACATACCCTCCTCCAGTTGTTTCTATTGCGCGTGTGGTTTTTAGTTTTTTCACCTTTTTCAGGTCTTTATTAACCTCCCCTCTCTGTTGCATCCTAACACCAAACCTCCCCCCCTCCCCACTACTTCTTCTATCTCTGTTTTCTCCTCTGTTTTTCTCTCTTTCTCTTCACTCCTTCCTTCTTTCTCTACAATCTTCTCATACCTTCAGGTATTTTAAACATTCCTTCATTCTGCTCTTTTAAAAGTTTTGCACCCGTGTTTGTTTTTCTGGTTCTAAATTCTGTTCAGCTTTGGTTCATTGTTTGATGTTAATGTTATTGCAGTGTGTGTTCTTCTCTCTTCTGCTAGTTAAAAAGAGGAAATGACGAACCAGAATGTGGTAGCATCAGATGCTAAATCGGGTATTGATATCAGGATCAGGGTCATCTTGCCCAAATCTTTATTTTCATCGGCTGAGCCGAAGCCATTACCTGCTCCTAGACTTGCAAAGAAGATTGAAACAGGAACAGCAGCAGCCAAAACTAATGCTTGGGTTGATTCCATGAGAGATTCTTCTCCTACCCGTGTCAAATCCACCGCTTCTTTATCTGAAACTGAAGAGAAAAATTCTTGGATTGTAAGTGGGCGATAGTACGTGATAGTCATATGACACGTATTGTTTTAATCTTTAACAAACTTTAATAATTACTAATACAATGGTTCTTGTTCCTTTGTGAATTTTTAATGGGGAAGCAGATGAACCATCCCTCGGCTTTAAGCATGTTCGAGCAAATAGTTAATGCTTCTAAAGGAAAGCAGATTGTGATGTTTCTTGATTACGATGGTACACTATCGCCCATTGTCGAAGACCCTGATCGAGCATTCATGACTAACGAAGTTAGTTTCCACTATTCTTTGTTGCTCATACTTGTTTTGATTTTGGCTAACTTTTGTCATCAACGCTGATTATTTTCTTCTTTTAACTTCCTGTATCATCAGATGAGAGAGGCTGTGAGGGACGTTGCAAGATATTTTCCTACAGCTATAGTGACCGGAAGGTGCAGGGACAAGGTAAATCCTCCCACTTTTCTTCTTGAAAAAGAAATCCAAGGTGCTTTTTACTGTATTTGGGAATTAATATTTTCTGTTTTGTTATGGAAATTTTGCAGATCTACAGCTTTGTAAAATTGGCTGGGCTTTACTATGCCGGTAGCCATGGCATGGACATAAAAGGACCATCCAAAAGTCGCAAATACAAAAAAGTTAGCATCAGTATTTCTTCCCCACTTTTCTTCATGCTCCTTTTGTTTTATTTTCCCATTTTAATTTCCATTATATATTAAAATTTGGGATTTTAATTTCTAGGGGCATCAAGCTCTACTCTTTCAACCTGCCAGTAAATTTTTGCCCATGATTGATGAGGTTAGATTCTTTACATTCCGTCTACTCTCAAGTGGAAGAAGTTAAAAAAAACTGCATGCATGAAAAATATATATTAAAAATATTTTCATTTTCAGGTGTACAAAGTTCTGATAGAGAAAACAAAATCCATCTCTGGTGCTAAAGTCGAAAATAACAAATTTTGCGTATCCGTACACTTCCGATGTGTCGAGGAAAAGGTACGAGTTAAGCTTCTCTTTCCATTGAGTTTTGACCCTCGACTGTCTGCTTATTGTTATTCCACAGCTGATGGAAATGATTATTTTCATTGGCAGATGTGGGCTGCATTAGCTGAACAAGTTCGATCAGTCCTTAATGATTATCCCAAGCTTAGACTTACTCAAGGCAGGAAGGTAATAATATTCTTATTTCTCTCATCACACACTAAGCCCCCCCCCCCCCCCCCCCCCCCCACAAAGGATTATATAAAAAAAAATAAAATACGTTAATTAATGTGACTAATTATATCAATTTTCTTTTGTTCCAAACAGGTTTTAGAGATCCGACCAACCATTAAATGGGATAAGGGCAAAGCCCTTGAGTTCTTGTTAGAATCTCTAGGTAATTAAGTACATATGTAATTTTCAGTTTCTTGGGACATTATAATAATAATGTACTAATGATATTTGTTTATTGTTTGTTTCTTTCAGGATATGCTAATTCTAATGATGTTTTACCCGTCTATATCGGTGATGATCGGACCGATGAAGATGCATTCAAGGTATAATAATATTTGTTTTTAGTATTATTAGTTCTTTTCTTTTTTACTAATCAAATAAATAATTTCATGCAGGTTTTACGAAACCGGGGGCAAGGGCTTGGGATTCTTGTTTCTAAATTTCCAAAGGAAACAAATGCCTCGTATTCTTTGCAAGAGCCAACTGAGGCAAGTTTTCAATCTCTCTGAAGCTTTAGATTATCAATTTAATTTAATATTTTTGCATGTTGGGTTAATATGTATATACTGTTTTGCAGGTGAAGGACTTCTTGCGGCGTTTGGTAGAGTGGAAACGATTTTCTATTGGATGAGCATGTAGGGTGGGAAATTTATGAAATACTCCTGAAACACTCAAATTCGGCGTTTTGCACACTCACAAAAAGACAAATATTTTTTTAAAAAAAGAATAAGAAAAATAAATCTTTATGTAATATTTGTGAGTGAAAATGCATATATACATGATCACCCAATAATTTCTGTAGGGTGAAAAGTAAAGAAGAAATTGATTCTACTCTGTAATAGTTGGTGAAGTCTCAGTAGTGAAATTATATATATATATTCCTTGTTTGAAGATTGTAAATGAAGAGCAAATTAAATGAAAATGGAATTCAAAAAATTCCATAATTTTGAAAAGGAATCATGTTCTTTCCCCTTTTTAATTTTTTTTTCCATATATATTATTTTGTATGAGATTTTAAAAGTTTATAGTAGCGGAAATATAAAATATTGGAAATAGCAAAAATCAACCTCAAAAATAGAATGTAGGAAGGTACAACTAAAAGCAAATAGTTATTGGTGTTGGACATGTGTACGAAATTTCTTTACCTTTTCATGTTGTTTTTCATTAAAAACAATTTTGAAACTCATGATTATTACTATACATACCAAGATTCCCATTTTAATGATTGGAATGGAATAATTTAATTTCAAAAAATTAAAATTTAATAATTGTATTACTCAATTTAATTTGATGTTTTTGAGGATTTTTTTAATTATTATTACGTCTTAATTAATTTTTTAAGTAACTTATGGTTATTTTTTTAAATAAAAATTAAAGATTAAAAAAATAAAACTTAAAATCTCTTAAATTTATTTAAATGTATTTATTATCAAACTAAATGTGTGAATCTTAACTATTTTTTTTTTCTAAATCATATAGTCTTTGAGCACCAAACCCAACTGATCTTAACTATTTTTTTTTTTCTAATCATATAGTCTTTGAGCACCAAACCCAACTGATCTTAACTATTTTTTTTTCTAATCATATAGTCTTTGAGCACCAAACCCAAGAAATCAGGTGATTATTATTAACTAATAGTAATGCATAGTTCGAGACAAATTCTAAAAACAAATAAAATCCAGAAATTCAAAGTCTAAATGTTAATTAATTGAAATGTGAGGCACATGATGTCACCCAGTGGAACATGGGTGTCTGATAATTATAATTATAATTATCATATTTACCTGATAAAACTCATCTTTCCCAATTATTTATTAAATAAAAAAACCTGCGATATGTGTAAGTTGTGTATAAGTATGGATAAACATGAAAGGAATAGTTTATCCTACCTCTTTTAGATATGTGGGAAGGTTGTCTTTTTTTCATTTGCTTATGAGACCAAGAAATAGGCAAATGGAATTGTTGGCAGTCAAATTTTACAGATGTGGAATTCTTGAACTTAGTGTGCATGCAGTAATGAAAACTCCAATAATGGAGAGAGCATCTCGTGAAACAGTTGTAAAGATGCCAAGTGAGTCAGAACTAAGCCTCTCATTGGACATTATTATGAGATGTACTACTATATAATTATTTTCTTCAAAATAATCAAGCTTTATTTCATGTGTCTTGGCTTTATTATCGACTATAGAAACCAAGGACAAGGAACCCTAGAAATTTGAGACATACAGCGATTACCCATTATGCATATATTATACTATACAACTTCACCATTACACTCCTATATATCTTGCATCTTCAAGCCACACTAAATCTCTCTTTCTTTTTTACATATTTAATTAAAATATTAAAGAGATCATATCTATTTTAAAATAAAAATTACGTAGACTCTAAAGTAAAAATATCAAGATCACATCTTTCGATCTTTTCAGTTACTATATCATTTGCTCTCAAGTGGAAGCATTTTCCAAGTTTTTATTGCTTTGAGTAGCATGCCTGCAATATTTGCACATCATCATCAATCGATTGATCCAAGCACATCAATTGCCATTTAGGGCAAAATGTACGAACTTGCAATGACTAGATGATTAGTTACACACACATATTCCTTACTTCATATGTTAAAGGTGCCATGTATCTTGCACGCGAGGTTATGGAGGATACATTGATGAGGGCTGTAAAGGTTGACAAGTAAAGTACAAATAAATTAGATGGGACCAATTGGAACTCAATGAAATTAAAGTTGTGAGCTTGATTTTCTAATTTAAATTGATTTTATTGCATAATAATTCGCTTGAGTTTTCATCTTTTGCCTGATTGATTGGTTCGATTCATCACTCCATTATTGAACTTTGGAGTTTGACATCCAACTAAAACAAATTAAGGTTATCTGCATCATTTTCCCATTATTGAGAAACATATTTTTGTAGGTAAACTTGCTGAGTTTTTTTTATAAGTTTAAAAAAAGAAGAAACTTCTCTATTGGAAGTGTTGATTTCAAATGCAAACATTATCATTCAAGTTATAGCTCCTAATCCTATTCTCATATTATAATATCCCTGTAATTCCATCCTTAAACAATTGAACTAAGTTTGTTTTAATTAGAGGACAAAACTGTACTTAGCTAAAATAAATAAGTTTGAAAGGGAGAGATGATAGCAACTTGGCATCCACACAGCCTGCAAGAGTAACATAGATATAGAAATGAAAAGCAAAAGAGATTTCTCTTCTGCCATGCTGAATGGTTAATATGTGTTGTGATCTTAGTAACCCTTTCACTAAAATAAAATAAAATAAAGGAAGGAGGAAAGAAAAGAAATGAAAAGGAAAGGAAGATAAGAAACAGTACAGGTTTAAGATATTACAAGTGAATGAGTGGAAATAAGGGTATTGATCACAAATAGAAATTTGTAGACCTAAACCATTGGGCACTTGGATTTGAGAGAGCCCACATTAATTGATGAAAAGAATCTCAATCTGGCATTTTACAGATTGAAAATTTATAGTTTAATGGTTATTTTCAAGGATTAGGTGGTGAAAGGGAAACCCACTAACGGATGAAGGGAATCCATGGTTGAAGAGGAGTTGGAATCCACTTAAAATGCTTGATTTGAAGAGGACATAAATTTTATATGGGGACACCCAACATGCTTCCAAACAACTTAAACAAAATAAATAAATAAAAAGAAAAACTCTGGCAAGCTCCATCAAACGTGAAAAGAAAAGGTTCCCACTAGATTCAATCCATCATTGGTTTTCTAAACTCAAATAGACCATGTTACTGGAAACTCCAATTATTGGTGGAGAAGACCACTTCCCTCAACACACCGAACCAACAAACCCCTCACTAACTTGTTTATTATTTAGCAGATTTCACTCAGATAGATCATATGAACCTCAAACTATATTAAAAAATTACCCAAAGATAAACTTTTAAATGAATCTGTAAGATCTCCCATGAAAAAGTTACATGTTCAACTTCAATAACCAAGAATAGTATAATATTCATAGCCTGCCTAAACCCACGATGCACCCATTCAAGAATCACCACCCATATGCTCCTTTATTCTTTTTTTTTTTTTTTTCTTTTAAATACTAAGTATTTGCTTTTCTTGATGGTCCTATTATACCTGTCTCTGATTTGGCCATGGAGATACTCAAATGAAGAATAGACATGTCATTCTTGGAGAATTGGTCCCCGCTTAGAGGGTCGAGCACAGGTAGATGTGTTTGTTTCTTTTTTCCTTCTTTATTTTTTCAGTTATTTTTCTGCTCAAGAATAATGGAAATTATATATGTGTACGGTAATCTGTCTTTGGTAGGGTTTGTTTTTAACATTTGGATAATTATTCATCTCCCATGTGACTCAGATGACCTTGATGCAGGGAACAAATGAATAATGTGTTTGTGTATTAGGGTTTGCTTCTTGATTCGCAAAAGATCCTCCTTTTATATAAAATATAGTACTTGACAAATAACAAATTGGAAGCCAACTATTTTTGAACATAACCACCCCATTAATGGAAGCAGTGTCAAAGACAGCAGTCTAATTTAGCATCTGCTGTGTTTGTTGGTAACAATTAAAGAGTTAGGTGTTTGAACTTTAAATCCTTGAATGGAGTCTCCATATGAAACCCTAATCTTTTTTATTTTTTTGGTGATGATCAATAACCATCAACTTTCTATGCTTTAGATTAGTTCAATGTAGATAATCTGGATGTCTTTGCCTTTATCTGGACTTGCTTCTTCTTAATTAGTGTCGGCTTAAATATTAAGTTGTTAATTAAGATAAGCCAAGTATGTCATATAATATAATAATATTACAGCTTTGTGGGTTGTAGTCTGAATATTTTCAGAGGTTGAAAATTGTGTATAGGGGTTTTCATATTCATTCAAGTACAAATTATGTATTACTCTTTGTTTCTATTGGGATTTTCGGATAGAGTTATTAACTAAATTCTTTGTGGGTTTGATCTCTCAGAGACATGTATCAACGAATTAATATTTATAAATTAAGCAAACAATAATACTTATAAAAAAACTTAAATTATGAATATTTCCATTAAGCTAATAAAATGATTTTTTTTTCTGGTTAATTAACTATCTTTTATTTTTTTTTTTGAAGTCTGGTTAATTAACTATCTAAATTTATAAATCTCAATCAATAATTAAAATGAAGTTGAAATTATAAGAATTAAAATTTAAGAATTGGGGTCTAGAAGTAAATGAATTAAAGATATACCAAAAAAAATATGTATCTTAACCACTAGGCAAGTTAATTATTTGTCTATACCAAAATCAATAATAGAAATAAATGAGAATTAAAGTTATACATATGTTAAATCATGCATAATTTTACCTTTTATTATTTTTATTATCCTTTTTCATGTATTATTATTATTATTACACCCTCCATTTCATAATTTTTATTATTTTTTTTAAATTATTATTTATTTTCATATATTATTTACATTATAACATAAATTGACTATTAATTATAACCGTAGAAACTGAAAATGAGAAAAAATATTTGTTTTCTATTTTACTATGAGGAATCATGGCTTTTAAATAGCAATGTACAACGGGTAATAGAGGCTACAAATTAGGAGAATTACACTCATAAAAAAATAAAAGAATAGCAAAAATCAAGGAAATAACCGAGTTTACTGAACCAGAAAATATTAACAACATTTGAACCAATCCATGATTATCTTATGAGCTGACCAGACATGAGATATCTTAACAGCCTCCCCAAGCTAAAGACGGTAAAGACATAAGTCGAAACTTGTCATGATGATGTAAGAACAATCAAGAATTCAACGGTTTTATCATAATGTCTGCAATTTGATCTTGGCCGGATATAAATTTAACTTGAATCCATTTTGTTGAATTTGATCTCTGACAAAGTGAAAATTGAGTTCAGTGTTCTTGGTTCAAGCGTGAAAGACCGGATTAGAAGTCAAGTAGATTACACTAATGTTATCACACCACAGTATTGCTGGAGAAATATGATACCCGAGTTCAGATAGTAAGGACAAAAGCTACATAATTTCAGAGATGGCATGAGCAATGGAACGGTATTCACTTTCAGTTAAGGAGCGAGCAACAATGGGCTGTTTTTTTGAAGACCAAGAGATTAAATTGGTACCCATGTAAATTGCATATCCAGAGGTGGATTTCCGATCATCCGAGTAGCCGGTCCAATCACTGTCCGTAAAACACTGCA
The DNA here is from genome assembly GCF_001659605.2 of Manihot esculenta. Taxonomy (NCBI): domain Eukaryota; kingdom Viridiplantae; phylum Streptophyta; class Magnoliopsida; order Malpighiales; family Euphorbiaceae; genus Manihot; species Manihot esculenta. The sequence continues at coordinate 11,974,726 of NC_035162.2, read as the reverse complement.
GCGAAATTGGAGAGGCCTGAGAAAAGAAAAGACCCATAGAAGCAGTACCCTTGAGATAACGCAACAATAGTTTAGCAGCAGTCTAATGATCTTGTGTCAGCTGATGCATAAATTGGGCAAGCTTATTGACTGTGAATGAAATGTCGGCTTGGTTAGAGTCACATATTGAAGGGAGCCAACAAGATGTCGAAATTTCTCTCTATCAACCATGAGTTCACCTCCATGTTTAGATAATGGTGGAGTGGAAGCCATAGGAGTCAAGGTTGGTTTGCTATCAATCATATTAAACTGCTTCAGTAGGTCAGTAATATATTTCTGTTGTGATAATAAGATACCATAAAATTGTGAAAGTACCTTAATGCCTAAGAAATAATGCAATTTACCAAGATCATGCACCGGAAAGGCAGACTGTAAGGCTTGTAAAAAAACTTCCAGTTTACTAGAATCCGAACGTGTGATTAAAATATCATCGACATATATCAAAATGAAGCACTGAATATTACCCTCTTTGTAGATGAACAAGGACGTGTTAGCTTTGGAAGCCTGAAATCCAAGTTGTAACAGAAACATGCTTAGCTGATGAAACCGTGCTCTTGGCACTTGTCGAGGCCCATACAAAGACTTTTGCAGTTTGCAAACATAATCCGCATTGAACTGAATCAATAAATTCGGGCAGCTCAACCATGTATATATGTCTTCTTCAAGATGTCCATGCAAGAACGCATTGGATATATCAAGCTGTCTAACTGGCCTTTTAGACACAGTGGCAAGAGAAAGGACAATCCAAATTGTGGTTGGTTTGACGATTGGACTGAACGTCTCGTTATAATCAATTCTAGGTTACTACACAAACCCTTTAGCAACCAACCGAGCTTTGTAACGCTCAATATCTCCATTAGCTTTCCCTTTAATCCAGAAACGCCATTTATTGCCCACAATATTTGTGTTTGGAGGGCATGGAACCATCTGCCATGTTTTATTCTGCAAAAGAGCATTAATTTCACACTCCATTGCTTGTCTCCATTGATAATGGGGTTGAGCTTGATTATAAGTCTGAGGTTCAGAAGACAAATAATCTAGTTTGCTCATAAAGATAAAAGCTTGCCATGTAGATGGTCAAAGCTGCATAGGATGAGTTCTTATAGGATGTTGGGATGGAGTGGGTTGGAAAAAATGTGGTGATATATCAACGACCAGGTCAAGGGCAGGTTGGTTTGCAGGATCCACATATGGTACGATTTTGTTCTATGGAGAAGGAGATGGAACTAAATCTGTGTGGTTACTATTTGTGTGAGGTGGAGATAAGTTGTTAGGAGGAGGGACAATGTTTGTGGTGGAATTGGACTCTGTAGAAGGAGATTGGTGGGATAAAGTCGTACTTGAAAATTCGTCTGTAGTATCCAAGTGATGAGGTATTTGATTTGAGATAGATAACCAAGGTGTTTAAGGTGAGGATGGACTGTTACCTATAGACAAATTAAACCCAAGAAAGTTTGTAAGGTCAAACTTGACATGACAAGTAAGGTAAACAAGGTTTGACTTAGGATCTAGACAACGATGAGCGTGATGAGATGGACTTGTTCTTAAGTAAATACACGGTATGGACCTAAAAGCAAACTTGTGGTTAGAGTATGGCTGAAGGAAAGGGGTAGGCAGTGCAACCAAAGGGTTGTTGACAAGGTAATTTGATGGAGAAGTATAAACACATATAAGGACTTCTATTTTGTAAAGTGGGAGAAGGCAGAATATTGATTGACTGGATACTATTTTCGGCAGTATAATTCTAAAATTTTAATGGCATTTTAGCATGCAGTAAATTGAGAGTAGTATCGATAACATGACGTATTTTTCTTTCCGCAGTGCCTTTTGTTCATGGGTATAAGGGCATGCTATTCTATGAATTATCCCATTTTGCTGAAAGTACTTATTTAATTTTTGATACTCCCCTCCCTAATCTGAATGAAAAGCCACATTTTGAAATTAAACTGACGTTTCATAAGGGACTGAAATTGCAAAAACATATTATATACATCCTTCTTATTTTTTTAACAAATATAACCATGTAAATTAAGTAAAGTCATTGATAAACAAGAGAACATACTTATGACCTAGGCTAGAAACAATAAGGGCAGGGCCCAAACATCAGAGTAGATTATTTGAAAAGGAGCCATGCTTTTATGTTCAATAGAAGCTAAAGATATTCTAGACAATTTTCCTAAATTACACGCAAAACAAGGAGTAAAATAAAAACTAGAACAAGACAATTTGAAGTCTTTTATTATTTTGGACACTCTCCGACGATGAGGATGACCAAGGTAGAATATCAATCGAAAAATGAAGGGACGGTGGCTATGAGAGCAGACTTGATAGGTTTTTTGAGGGGTAGATACCATCTTCACTTGGACCCTTCAGAAGAATTCTCCTGGTGACCTGGTCCTTAACAAAGAAACAGTGAGGCAAAATTCAAAAAAATAACAATTATCAGTGGTGAATTTTTGTACAGATAAATTTTTTTTGTCAATTTTGAAAACACATAAAGTATCTTTTAGGAGAAGGGATAGTAATCGTACCAGTATGTGAGATTGACAATCCAACACCATTTTCAACATGAAGATTATCAGAACCTTGGTATTCAGCAGCAATGCTTAATGATTGAATGTCTGGGGTGATATAATAATTAGCAGCAGTATTAGGATGCCAATTAATTTCTGAAGATGATGTGTTGGAATAATTTGCTGATGGCGTTGGGGGTGGACAGTAATTGAACATAGGGTAATAGGGTGAAGGTGGCGGTGGATAGGATGCAGGTGGTGGTGGGCAATTATATGAATAATTGGCCATTGGTTGTTGAGTGATTTAGTTTTGATTGGAATTTTGATTTTATTTTTTGTAACGGTGGCGACATTTATCTGCGGTATGGTTTCATAAGCCACATATTTGACAAGGGACTTTGGGTTTGGAATTGGAGTTTCTTTGCCAATTGGAGTTCGAATTTGACAATGGAGCAGCGGTGGAAGGGAATTATTGTTGAATTGGCGAGTCATCATATTTGCTTGAGGTGGTTTATGACAACTTTTCAGAAGGATTTCATGAGCAACAAGCTGTTCATGAAGCTCATGAGATGGAACGGGGTCGGGGCGAAGATCCAAAGCAGTGATGATGTTATGATACTCGAAGCCAATATTTGTAAATAATGGCATTAAATTCAACCGTAGAGAGAGATCGGCCAGCAGCATGTAACTCATCTTTGAGTGTCTTGGCACATTGGAGATAGACAGAGATTGATAAATCATTTTTCTTGAGTTGTTGTAGCTCAATGTGAATTTGAAGTTGTCGGTTTTGGTTCAAACAAGATCAACTCTTACACTCTTTGGCTTCACTCCTCTCTCTCTCTGGAGAAGTCTTTCCATATATTATTGGGTTAAATTCCTCTCAAGATGTCCGGCAAGTTTTAGCAAAAGCCTTGACAGCAAGACGTTGGACTTTAAACTCGGGATTCTTAGGTTTAAGGAGAGAAAAAGAAAATCCCAGAGTGAGGGCAATGGAAATAACAACAATAACAATGAATATAAAGCAACACAATTGGCTATAACAACGATAAGCTTCCTTCTTTGCTTCAGGATTTCGATGTTGTTTAGCATTTTCCGGTGCAGGAACAAGATAAATTTGGTCCATAGGGACCTGGACAATGTAGGTTCCAGTTTGAAAAGCGAGTCGGGGTTGAGATGTGACAGGGTCGTGAACATTAACATTAGAAGAAGAGTTGGACGGAAGCCACTCCGCCATGGAAACATGGGGAGCGGAGGTAAAGAGAGGGAGGGTGGTGTATGAGCAACGGGAGAATCATGAGCGGAGGTTATTTTGCATGCATGGGAAATGCTGGGAATGGCATTTGGAGAGAAGGGTGTGAGTTTAAGTTTGATTGGTCAATTTTGCTTTGATTTTACAAAGACTAGTAGCCATGGTTTGCTGGCATGATATATTTATCTCTTGGAAAAATAGAATATTTATAAACAGCTTAAATAACATGTTGTAAATATTACATACCTCAAACATTTATATGCAATGTTCTCACACGGGCATGATATATTTGACAGCATCTTTTGTATGATTGTTTTTGGATATGATCTGTTGTTTTAATTTATTTTATTTTAATAAAGTTTTATTATAACTATTAAATTAAAACTCATCAACTTTGGTCTATAAGTTGTTAACAAATTTGCACAAGTACTATCATCGAAAGCCAGAGTGGCGTGGACCATGGCGTTGATCGGAGGGGCGGGTAGTGGGAGGACGGTAGGACAGTTTCACGGAGCGTGAGGATGAGAATGACACACGAGCCAAGGGTACAGCTCAATAATGGAAGTCGTGTAGAAAGTGCGAGGATTCAGCGGGTGAAAGTAAACTTTCTGGTGAAAATTAATAAAAGTATAACGCCATGAACATGGAAACCTGCAACTCCAAGAGAACAAGATATAATGAAGTAGATTTTTACCAGAAACGTCGTGGTGGGAATTGAATCTCAAGTTACATAAACAACAATTCAAGCTTATTATATATCAGTAATGAATTGCGTCTAGAAAAGCAACTCGGGCTACTGACTAATTCGGCTAAAACAATGTTTTCCCTCAATGATATCAATATGAAAAGACCTTGCTGATGGTCTTTGCATGATGAAGTGCTCACCAGTACAATTGTACCCAAATAATTTTACGTTAAGTCCAGGGATTGAATTTCACAGTTCTAGATTGTAACAGCAGCAAGTACGCAAAGCACTCATTGTCAAGATTATTAAAAGCAAATAAAATTGAATGGAAAAAAAATGATACAGATAGACAAATGTTGCAGACTGATATATAACATGGAACTCCAATATTATGAAAAGTCATTAATAAGACTATTCACACATTTATTACTATTCATAATAATATGACATTAAATTCATACCATTCATTGCCAAAGTAAGACCTTTAATCTGTGAGATCATATAGTAGGCAAATCAAATTTAGATTGGAAAAGAGAAATAAAAATATTACCTTCAGAAAGCCATTTCAGCCCCATGTAAACGTTTTGAATGCTGCTATTGAATGGACATAATAAGAATTGATGGTACAACCTATGTGCCAAGTGTCAAACCAACAAAAGGTTATTTGTATGATTGCAATGATGCTAGCTCCCATTTTAGCATGCATAGACAGTAAAATATATAGAAGCACAGTATAACAGAGTAGTAGATAATATTAGAAAAAAACTGATACATGCTTCTCCAGAGAGTTGCACTACAAGTATAACAAAGATTATGACATTGTGCAGATAATTGCATGCTCAAAATGCTTCCCTACCTGTTACTGCCATTCAAGCATGTGGCTTAAACAAAAACATGAAGACACCTAGAGTAAAAAATCACCACTACCCAATCAACAGAACAGGAATTGGAGTTGTCTGCATGTTTCAGTAGCAACTCCTTATTACAAAAAACAAGGAAAAAGTACAGTAAAAAGAATGTAGCAAAATACTGGAAAAAAGTTCTAATTTCTTTTCAAGTTTTTTCCAAAATGAACTTACAAATGCATTTCAAGAGAAGTGGTAAAACTATTGTACCTAATATATTGAGATATGTAATAACACTTCCTTTGAATGATAAAGAGAACCAGTAATACAATTTCTCTAGGCTATGAGCTATGATTAGCCATATACAAGTCTGCAAGTTCATTTGAATAAGGAATCACATATTTGTGCAAGAACTGTGCATTAGTCATCTTACAAGTTGCAGACAGATCAGGTTTTTTCTTGAGCAAATTCTTACTTTCCAAAACCATAATAACCTCAAGTCGAGGCTTTAGCCTCTGGTTAACACTGCATAAAAGCAATTCTGGGCAGCAAATGATATAAGAAATGTCCAAATTCTCCACACTTAGCAACAATTGAGTTATCTCTTTAATCTTCCTCTCAGATACTGCGAGTGCTTGAGGTACTCTTCGAAAAACAAACAAAATATTCTCCTCTGAAAATCCCAGTTCTCTCAGTAGTTTCAACTTGAGCTCCCACTTCTCTTTAGTCATGGAACTCACAACCCTAATAGCAGGAAGAAACATCTTAATGACCTATCAACACCCATCTCATCAACCCTTTTAACAAAATCCTTCATATTATCTGGCTTGAAAAGAAAAAACCTTGGATGGTGAAACACAAATTTAACAATCTGTGAGTAACTAACCCCGCAACTTTGCACGTACTCTATGTTAGGCATCATTGTACTTTCCAAATCATATTTCAGAAACCATCCAGAAAGCTTTAACAATTTAGAAACATCAGCATTAGGCCCCAAGACATTCTTTAAAACTAAAATTGATGGCCCAAGCCTATTATCAGCACTTCTAGTCAAAATCCAAGGATCACCACATATTATATCAGCAATATCGATGACACTAAAATCCAAGTCCTGAAATATCTTGATTTTGGGCTTATACTTACCTCAGGATTAGCAGAGAGAACACGGGGCACTCTTTGGACAACATTTTCTACCTAGGTTTTAGATAAAGCCCTTTCCATGAGGAATTTGAGCACTGAATCTGCATTTTGGGGTTTCTTGAGGTACTCAGTAGTTGACGATGAGACAATTGAAGCGGCTTCAGGGGAGTTTTGCTGTTGATTGACCAAGTAATCGAAGCAAGTGATTTTGGATTTAGATTCTCTTTACTAGCAGTGGAAAAGAAAATGAGGAATGCTGAATGCAGGAATGAAGATTTACACTGAGAGCTGTTTCGAGAGACTAATATGAGAGTTCTGCGAATCCAAGGAGTCATTTTTTCTAATGGTTTTGGACTACAATCACGCCACTTCAACAAGACACAAAGAGATTAGCAAGTTAAATCATACAAACCTCGATTTTGTTTGAGCTACTTCATCAGCTATTCTTGATTCCTCGGAGCTCATTTCCCGACATTCTTAACAAATACCCTAAAATAGCAAACTTGCTCACCAGGGTTTTCGAAGTTTTGGTTCAGTGGATTTGGTCGTTAAAGAAGAGATCGATCTTTGGAATTCAGATGGATTGGGCTAAGACTACTGCACCAAAACCGAATCTTTCCAGGATGAAATTAAGATGGGTTCTGATATGGGCAAGGCCCATTAACCATCCTAATCATAAGAATGGAGGCATCCATTTATTTTAGTAGGGAATTGGGAGCATATGGTGATTAGATCTCTTGAGTGAGTAATATGTCTTAAATCATTGATTATTGGAAATTTTTTATAAGCAACCAGTATATGTACCTCCATTCAATAGAATATAATTAAATGTAAAATTTATCGTGATTTTGACTTATTTATTATTTATTTATTAATTAAATATATATACACTAAATACATGTAAAAAAATTTTTTAATTATTTTTTTATAATTTTTATTTTTTTATTTATTATATTTTTTTATCAATAGAATAGGGAGTGTTAGATAATTAGTTGAAAATAATCATAGTTAAATATTAAGATGAAGATTAGAATCACAAGAGGAGGGAAAATCATGAATGAGATATAATAAAGTGAGATTTGACAGGGTGTCTAGACGATGACACTTGTCTAGACGATGACACTTGAGTAGAGACTCAATTTGATGGGTTAATTGTTAATTCATAATTAATTTTATATAAATCCTTCCATATTTGATCTTGAAAAAGGGATTTTCAAAATATAAGAAAATGGTCAGGAGTACATCGAGAATGCTCTCGATGGAGATCTTCGCTCAAGTTAGATAAAAAATTATCTGAGATTTATTAATATAAAGAGAACGTAAAATAAATAATAACAAAGCATTTAAAAAAGTTTTCTAGAAGGCATATATTTTGAGAGTTTTTCTATGAGTATATTAAAGAGAGTGATATTTTTTTGTGGGCGTGTGAGATTAACGTTTAGTGAATTAGTTTCTAAAAGAGAGGATTTCTAAAAACTTGAACCCTCCCTTATTTGAAAGTTAGATAAATGATATATATAATGAAGAGTAATCCTAATAACGTTCAGTCTCAAATCTTATCAGATTAAATATGGGTAGCTTTTGGCAAATTATGTTAGGCGGCTAATAAATGTGGTGCAAGTTCAATTTATAATTTATCTACCATGTATGTCATATTAGTCAAATTTTCAGTATATACATTTAATATTTCAGAAAAGGTTAACAAGTCAATCATTGTATTGGAAATTAGTATTTTATCCTAATTTTATCAAGTTGTACTCAGTATTCTAATCCATATATTTTATAAATCTGGCTTTCTACGGTTTAATCAATCCAGATGGAAAGATTCACATATTCTTTCCTGCCCTATTTTTTATATGTTATAAGCATATATGTCCTTGCATCTTGTAATGATGAGTTAACAATGGGTTGAATTATGAAAGGCCATATTATTAACTGATTTCAAAGTTGAGTTTATTTCTGTACGTCCCTTACTTCTGCTCACTTATAAATAATTGCTTACATATAAAAATATTTTTTTATAACAATATTTATAAATTTTTTATATATATTTTTAATAATATAAAAGTATTAAAATTTTACATTATTAATGAAAAGAGTATTTTAATATAGGTTATTAATTAAAATAAATAAAACTTAATGTATTCAGATATTATATAAATAATAACAAATTCACATACCTAAAATATTAATCAAAATCGAACTTGAGTATTGTAGTTTTCATGGGGACTGCCATTCTATTTTGTAGTATTTATTTTTAATATCTTAGAGTGAGCATCGCTCTATTGGATTTGATTTAGAAAATTAAAAACCAAGTATATATATACTGAATTTCTCAACAAACTAACAGAGAAAAATTGATTTAGACTTATTTCAAACTTAATTTTTTATATTCTTAACTGTAATTTGAAATTTCATAACAATTAATTTTAAAAAAAATGATTTCATTTTATTGATTTTTTAAGGAAATGTAATAAATTGAATAAATCAAAATTTTAAAACTGAAATTAGAACCAAAGAAACATAAAAACTAGGTGCACTAAAATTTTTGAAGTTAATCTGTTTCAATTTGAATAAAATTTTGGACACATTCACAATGAAAAAGGCTATGTGATTTAAAATTAAAAAGAAGATGATAGCAGTCTGAGTAAATTTTTTTGAAAATGTTTACCTCTTGAATGACAAGGACGAAGCTTGCTTTTATCTCAAATTTTCAAACTTAAAGTAGGTCAATTCCAACCACTACTTAATTACCCTAAACCAAATCCCTTTTGACAAAATTAATCAATCTGAATAAAACATCACAAGAAGATAAGAAAATGAAGATGCTGCCACTCATAAAACTCTTTAGCAATTAATTATGTATGAGATAATTGAAAATATTCTTTTTATTCAATATACTAATTTATATATATAATTAATAATTAAAAAATTTAATAGAATATTTATATAATTTTCATTAATCGAAGGAAAATTATCATTCAATTTCTAAACTTTTAAAATAATTTATTAATTTATCCTATTTAAAAATTATTCAAATTAAAATATTTTTATATTTTATAAAATAAATTTTTAAATTTTTATAAATTTATTAAGATGTTTTGAATATTTATATCATTTGATCCATGTAATTTTAATTATGTGTATCATTTAATATCTATATATTTAAATATTTATACTATTTATTTGATCAAAACAAGTTGATTAACTGTTACTTTAAGAAATAATTAAACAATTTGATTTCATAAAATATATAAACCCCAGTAATTTTTATAAAAATAAAAGGTAGTAAAATTTTTAAAAATTTAGAAATCTAATAATAATTTTCTTATAAATAAAGTTTCAATACCAATACAATTTTAAAACTGTCATTCTAATCTAAATCCTTTTTTTTTATATTTAAAAAATTTAAATTTAATTTTTAAGATTTTAATTTCACTATTTAATTTTTTATTATTTTTAAAATATTTATAAAGTAAGTTATTCACCGGTTATTTTCATTGAAAATTTGAAATTATAAATATTATGATAATTAAATACAATAAAAAAATATTAAATTGATCAAATATATTATTAATTGTGTTTTAAATTTTTTAATTGTATTTTAATTTTTTTTAAATTAATAAAATTAAATGATAATAATTTTTGTGAAAATTTAAAGTACAATAAATTGTACTATTCAGTGTAAATAAGTAATAATTTTAATAGTTCAGTTATATTTTAGATTTAAAAAATTTTTTCAACATAAATCAAAACATTAAAATTACATAGTATTTTTTAACAAATAATAATTTAAACAGCTCATATTAAAAAATTTTAAAAATTCATATCCAATATTTAATAGTGGGTAAATTATAAAATTTTATACATGTGATATTTTTTGTTTCTCTACTTAAAAATTAAATTTTATTTTAAAAATTTTATACATATAAATAAGTATTTTTTATGAATTAAATAAAATTAAAATTATCACTGGAAAAAAAATTAGATCCCTAAATTAAATTTTGGGGTCTGTCAACTGCTCACATCCATAATAAGTTGTGAACCCTACCATGTCTCGGACGATGAATGATTTCAACAATAGGACATGCAACATCATCACATTTTATTTATTTTTACTATTTTAATGTTTTTTGCTCCACAAATTCGGCTTAGCTTCCTCAGACCGCATGCTTTTTAGTTTTTAAATCTTCGTAATAAAGTTCTAAAGAAAAGTAAAAGCTGATAGACAAATTAACCATGACCTTTTTTTTAATCAATTAATTAATTATATTAAACTCCTGTTTAATTTTTTTTAGTATAATTAATTTGAATTAAACAAGATTGAAATAACCCAGTCTGAAGAAGACAATAATGCTGAGCTACAACCCATTGATTTTAACCTGTTTTATTACATTAAGCCATTGCACACATGTAGAATAGCTTTGCTAATTCTTGCAAGTCTAGTGATCCTAACTGATAGTATGGTGATATCATATACCAATCTACCAAATTAGCTGGCCGCAGCAGCTCTTGATGTCCAAAGAAGATAAGAAAATTTTGTAGTATCTTCAGGACAATGTACATTCCAGCAAAGAGAGGCCTTAAATATTAGTGCATAATAAATCATATCACGAGATTCTTGAATGACTTGAAGGAAGCAAAGTTATTGCATGTATTCATCACTTCCATGAATCTCCATTGCCTTATTACATATGATAGTAATTTCTTGGAATCTATATATGGGAGCTGCTCCTTCGTAAAAGGTTCCAAAGGGCCAATTACAAAAGCAATGGGAGAAGCTCACTTGTGACACCATTTCAAACGGCAACAAAAATGAGTGTTATAAAAGTGAACAACAGATATGCTGAAGAAAGATACCAAAGAAAAAGGATGAAAAAGCAGATGAAAGCTGTCAATCTCTTCCCTCCTTTCTTTTAAAACCATCCATCTCTCTCAACGTATTCCTCAAAATTTTACCATGAGCTTCATCAGTCTCAGGATCTGAAAGAAAGAAACCGGCAAAGAAGAAAGTGATCGAGCGGGTCGATAGTAAGAAATCAACATGAAAGCAAGGGAAGCAAACAAGGGTGCTCCATCAGCAGATCTGTTGGTTTGTTTTCCTTCTAGAGCCCATCTAACCTTACTGCCTAAGCCCATTTGCAGTCCTGCAAGACCAGCAGACTCCAGCAAGCATCATCCCAACCACCGTCATAACCACCAGTACCACCACCACCGAAGGAAATCTAGCAATGGAGGTGGTGGTGGTGGCCAAGCCAGCCCTCTGTTATGGACCAAAAACAAGCAAATGGGTACGGAGATCGTGGAGCCAACTTCACCGAAGGTCACCTGTGCTGGGCAGATCAAAGTCAGGCACAAGGCCGCTGCATGCAAGAGCTGGCAATCAGTCATGAAAGAGATTGAAAGAATTCACAACGGGAAACACAAGAAAAAATCATCTTGGATGGATTCTCTTGGATTCAAGAAAGATATAATGCAATTCTTGAGATGTTTAAGAAACATAAGATTAGATTTTCGATGCTTGAGGTCCATTTCTCAATCAGATATCACTACAGATGATGAGGGTGAGGGTGAAGAATGTGAAAATCACAGTGGAGCCGGGGCAAGTGATGCCAATGAGACTTCGAGAACCGTATTTTCTAAATGGTTCATGGTGTTACAAGAGAATCAAAATAACGAAATTTGCAAAGAAAAGAGAACGGACAAGGACAAAGACAAAGAGAAGTCCTGTAGTGATGAGTCTACTGCTACGCCTTCTGTTCCTCCACCCAATGCTCTGTTGCTTACGCGGTGGTGGTCTTCTTCTACAAAGAGCTGGCTAGAAGAGAAAGCAGAAGAACAAGAAGAGGATGTGAAAACAGAAGAGAGCAAAAAGATTTTGAAGGCTTTAATGGAAGAAGAAGAAGAAGAAAGAAATACCAAGAAAGAGAACTTGGTGGTAATGAGACATGACACCGATTTCTACGAAATTTCATCTGATATAGCAAAAGAAAAGTGGGTTGTTGGTGGAACGAGAGATCCATTATCAAGAAGTCGAAGCTGGAAGAGATGGTGAGCTTCGTAGGGAACTATATCCTCCATTAACAATGTAACTGGAGTAATTTTCAACTTTTTCTGTGTTCAATATTTTTGTGTACCTCTTTTACGAAAATTTTCTTTCTAGGTTCTTGTGTGGGAATGGGGAAATCAATCCTAATCAGGATTCATAGCTTTCTTTTGTTGGTTTATTATTTACAAAACTTGAAGTTGCATTACATTTGTACAGCTCTTCTTTCCTTTTCCCTGGAAAGGATTTTTATGCCATGTATATCTCTTGTGTTTTTTTGAGAATATTATCTGATAGTTATGAAGCTTATATAGTCTATTATTGTCTACTTGTATCTTGAAATTACTAATCTCATGGTTCTTAGGTTTATCCAATTGTGCTTGCACGTGTGGACATGTATTGACAATTGAAATCTCACGTGTAATTTAGTCCTGATTCCCTGTCAGCTTCTACATACACTACGGTTTATGCAAGAGTGTTTGATCCCCACTACTGTCGTCATTTTGGTTGCTTTTGCATTTGGCAGGAGTTGAAGACTCTGCATATCCCCTGCTTTATCAATGGGAGTTCCATGGACAATGGGTATTTTTGACGCAATTGCATTCAGTAGCTAGAGCATAGACAAGTTTTTGAGTTTCCGCAATTCAGTTTCCACTTCTTCTGGCCAACCACAGTCCAGGAGAGGAGATGGCTATGAAACATTATTTTAACTGATGAGATTATGAGTTGCCAATCATACCTGCAAAAGAAGGCCCGGTACAATAATCCTTGCAGTGTAATTCACATGGCTGCCATTAGCAATGCAATTAATTAAATGTAGTTTACCATTTTTGCTTCCCAATGAAAGGAAAAGGAAAAACGTGTCGTAAGATAGAATGGGTAAATACAAAATTATGTCTCAGCCATGCTGAGGCAGCTGAGAATAGACTGATTAATTCTCTCGGAACCTCCTATACATGTCGCCTAATTCATGCTCTGTTTCTACTTTGTTATATGGCACATGATGATTGAGTTGCTTAAACTGACTGAAAGTAATCAAAATTTTATAGTTTATATCATTTAAAATTTATCTAGAAAAATTTCCATTTTTGCAGAAAAAGAGGAGGGGGAAGCAGTGTAATGGGCTTTCTTCCTTGATTGTATTCGGAATTAATCCTCTAGACGGGTCCAGCAGAAAGGAATATGGTTGGGACTAGAGCCAGAAATTATTTTCCGGCCCTTCGGCCCGCTGAAAGGTTCCGGTGGCATTCTTTCCCTTTTAAATTTCTTGTTAATTAATTCTAAAAAAAAAAAAATCTTTTCCTCTTATCAAAAAAAATTATAATATCATCCTAATCATTTGTTTAGAAAATATATAATAACAATTTTCTTTTTTATTATAGAAAAAAGTTTACAAATTGGATGTTAAAATATCCAAGAAGGATCATGATGCTTCCACAGTCAACAATAATTGTTCCACACAAGCAATTTCTATTACTATTTAATATTTGCTTTCCACACTTTAAAAAGAAAAAACATCATTAGCAAACTGATTATTTGCCAAAGCCAGCATTAAAGGGATGGAAGTAGGGCAGGGAGAGAATAAAGAGCTGCTTAAACAGTCATTAAGCATCCTATTCAAAGTAACCAAAAAGAAAGGAAAACTAAAAAATCATCAATTAAGAAACACCAAACAACTCTCCCACTTGTTTAATCTTGTGGTGCAGCCAATAGCAATATCATTCCTTCTCTAACCCTTTTCTGCTTTTATGTGCAATGCTGCTTTCTTAATTTCCCATCTTAATGTTGTTAAGTTGAGGCTCTCTTCTTTCTGTATTTCCTTTGCACTCTGCATAATTTTCATTTTTACATTTCAACTGCTGTACAATTTAACTGATTTTTCCAATAATTCTCGGTTGTTGCCTGGAATTTCTTTAACCCTTGATCCATTCTTGTATATCTTGAACGATGGAAGAGATGTTACACTCTCTGACTTTGCTAAGTATGGGTAGTCCTCTACCTCCACCTGAAATCATTAGCATAATAACACACATGTATAATTATACTCATTTCCAAAAATGGTGACATCTCAGATTTAAATCTCAGAAGAAACCCTCCAATATTTCCCTTTTAACTAAGGTGGGTCAAAGAAATTCCCTTCCATCACCGAAATATCGACAATTTTTTTTTGGTACGCTGAATCTGAGAATAGTTTTTAGATAAAGCCCTTGCAATAATGGCGATTTCAGGTACGCAACAGTTTTTGCTGATATGCAAATGATTATCAGCAGAGCATAAATCAATCAAGAATGCTGAAGTTAGGGAAGATAAAGGACCATAATTAACGGCTAATTGCCATATGTCTTATTAAAGTTTATTGCTTTCCACACAAAATAACCCTTGACTGCGATTAATTATGACATTATATTCCTTTCGCATAATTATCCAGTAATGGCAGGTTAAGTAATGATGCTTAAAGTTGCTGAAAAACAAACCTTGAGGAAGTTGACAGATGGGAATCTCTTGCAGACTTGCTCCATCAGCTGCAACACTTGCGTATGATTCTCTTTGTTACAAAAAAGCACCACTGACATTCCTGTCAATTGTCAATTACACATTACAAAGAGGTTGAATTTTTTTTCCTCTTGAAATAAAAAGGTAAACAACTGTCTAAATCCATAGCATCAACTGCATAAATTACTAGACCTACCAGGCGAAGTTACGAAGTATCTAAAACGTTCATTGCTGGAAATGAACACCAAATTAGAACCAAATTTCAAGTCCTTGATGTCTTCACCTCGTTGCTTCTTCAGTTGAATCTTGGCTTCAAACAAGGCCCTGCCTATCTCCTCATCTGCTGGGCTTTCCCTTATAAGCATCTCATAATCTTGCATTGAAGCTTCCCATCTTTCCAGCTATTACAAGATGAACCCAAATTAAAAAATTGCTTAACGAAAATATAAATAAATGAACAAAAAACCTACATTCTTAATGCAATAAATATTTACCTTGGCATTGCAATTGGCCCTTCTTAGCCTTGCCTTGCTGTAGTTAGGTTGCAACCTAAGAGCCGCGGTGCAATCTTCCACTGCCTTTTCAAATTGGTTAAGCTTGGATCGACAAGCCGCTCGGTTGCATAACAAAATTGAGTTATTAGGGTCATATTCTAGTCCTTCACTATATGCAGCGCAGGCCTCAGAAAATTTTGATGCATTGTATAGTAGATTGCCAGTCAATCTTGCAGATGCTACAGCTCTAGCAGTTTTTAACACCGTGCTGACTTCCCTGTTACCTGGATCAAGCTGAGCTGCTTGCTGAGCTGCTGATATAGCGTCTTCAAACCTACCAACAATTAAATGATATTATTATAATAATATCAGCATCAAGTAATTTATGAATATCAAAATTTCCTTATCATTAGAATTTTAATTGATTTTTCCTTATTTGTTTTTTAATCTCATTAATTTCAAGATTGCATCAAGCTGCATATCTGAACCAATTACCATAGCAAACAAAATAGTTTTCACCGACCTGCCTGCAGCCATATAAACCTGTGCCCCAATTAAGAGATGAGAGGTGCCAGCTAGGCCAACGTACTTAGTGCAAAAGTCATAGGTAAAATTCGGTGCCCTCCGGTAGGCTCTGTAGGCCTCTTCATGTCTATGCAGTCTCAATAGGGACTCTGCTTGCATAGCATATACCTAAAAGTAAACGATAGTCGACCTGATTTAGCTTGAAATTTAACTACCGGTGACATAGGCATAATATTTTTTTTCTCTCACAAAAAATAGCTAACCCGTGGAGATGAATCAGCACCAGAAGAAATTGCACAGTCGGTCTCCTTTACCAGAGTATTCCATTCTTTTAATTTTCGAGCCTGGATGCACCTGTTCAGGTGCTTCTGCAAGGCTTGAACTTGAGCAATGTCTTCTGAGTCAGCATAGGGACCTGATTGTTCGTAGTGATACAGTGCTTTCTCCGCTTCTCCTAATCTGAAAAAAATTGGCCAAAAAAAAAAAAAAACAAAGAATTAACTCGAAAAGTGATAATCCATGTATATATAATTGTCTTCTAGTGTATAAAGTACCTGACATATAGTGTCGCTAAACGATGATGTGCTCTTTGATAAGAAGGATCGAGCCTAATAGCTTCTTTGCATTCGGCGACGGCTTCTGTTAGACGGCCTAATCCTATCAAAGCAGCACTTTTATTGCTCCGATATGTTGCCTTGCTGGAATCGAGAGCAATTGCTCGATCATAAAAAGCTAAGGCCTCTTCACATCTTCCCTGCTTGTACTTCTCATTGCCCATATTCTTCAAAACCTCAGGATCCATTCTACTTGTCAGGTTTTGACATTGTCGAAGGTCCCCACTGGATTGCCGTACAATGTTGCCCATAACACCATTTCCACCAAGTTTGCCATTACTATGTCTAGTCCTGTGATTGGAGCTTGCTTCCTGTAAATTCCTGTGAAGGAAATTTGCAGTCCTTGTAGTGGCATTAGGACTATTATTGCCTGCAATATTCCCATTTCCAGGCAGCCTCAAATTGCCCAAGTCGCCTAATAGCATAACCTTGGTTGAACTAGCTCGAACTAGGGCTTTGCTATCTTTGGATTGTTGATTATTAGTTGTTAAGATCATGCTAAGCTCTCGCGAATCACTTGTGGATGCCCTCCTTAGCTTTGCTTCATTGGTCTGTGACAATGTTATTTGGCCCAAACTCGAGGATGATGTTGAGCTTCTTGCAGCATCGTAGGATTTTCTACCTTCATTCTTCTGATGAGAAGATGAGGTTCTTGGAGAAACCAAATTATGTCTCCCGGTGAGTTTTTGGCCTACTTCAGGAAATTGTTTAATCAGATTGGAGGCAAGAATAGCAGCTTCAGATTTGCTTCTCTGCGTCTTGGAAATGTGGACAGGAGGCTTTTCCTTGGAGATATTGTTGCTGCTTTCCACAGGCAGTGAATAAACAGATGTTTTCCGTTGGCAGAAGCTCCGGCGACGAAAAATCCCTGCCACAAGACTACAACCCAATTGGCTCTCCATGGGATAATTAGCCATCTCTGCCATGTTTTTTCACTCCAAATCTCTTTTGCCTAATGAGATTGAGCTTTATAAAACAGAGGAATAAACTATTTGATCCACACCCCCAAAAAAATGATAAAGAAACAACAGTATTACTGTAAGCATGATGTAAGTACACCTAGAAAAAACCAGAATTCAACGAAGAAAAAAAATAAATTTGCTAACAAAAACTATTGAAGGAATGTGGAAGGAAATTGCAAAAGAGGAAGAACTAATGATGAATGGCTTGAACATGAAGGGTTCAAAGCTACAACGTGCATTGTATTGTATATATAAAGTCACAAGCTCATAGAGTGGCTTCCAAGAAATTGACTCTCTCTTTTTTGTGCAAAGAGATGAGAGTTTAGAGCTGAGGACTTAAAAAGGAGAAAATTTTGTACATAAAAAAGGGAACATTCTGTTAATAAAGAATACAAATCTACAGTGTTCCTTTCTAATTTAAAATGGCCACATGCTATAACACAAACAAAAAGGAACAGTTTACATTCAAAATTTGCAACTTATGAATATATAGAAAGGCCTCTCTCTACGCAACCTCTTCTTGGTCCCATGCATGAACATTAAGATTGCTGCATTTATCATGCCTAATTTTTATATCATAAATAATATGACATGTGGCTTCTATCACAGCCCTCCATTCATTTAAGTATTATTAGAGTTCTTGTTACATGTTATATGTGTTTTTAGGTTAACATAAATGAAAAAAAAAAAATCTCTCTAATTCTCTTCTTAGTGTAAAATTTTTTCTCATTTATACATTTTTTGGTAAGATTATTATTTCTACTTTAGTACTTTAATTATTAAATATATACCTTTAATTCCTTGTAGTGTTAAAATTTTTTTAAATGATTACTTGAATGGTAATAGTTCATAATTTTTTTGAAATATTTTTATAAATATTATTAATTTCAATTATACTTCATTAAATATTATTAATTATTATAAGTCACTATTATGAAAGAAAGTTAAAATTGTAATCTAATTAATATTATTTAACATTAATTTTCAAAAAATATATTAGTGAAACCTAAAATAAGAATTTTTTTTTTTTTATAAAAGAAAAAGTGCTATAATGTCATCTTTCTATTATTTTATCTTACCATATAATTTTCTAACATGATATCTTCCTTTGTTATATAATTTCTTCACACTTGTGTTTGCTAACAAGTTAACCTGCGGTTGTTTTCTAACATGATATCTTCCATTGTTATATAATTTTTTCACTCTTGTGTTTGCTAACAAGTCAACCTGCGGTTGTTTTTCGCACATTGATATTACGTAAATATCACTCAAAAATAAATTATACATTATAAAATGTTATCACAAAATGGAATTACAAAATAAAATCACATTGTAAGAATCTAATAAATAGATAATATAGTCTCATTCAATAAAAAGGAAAATCCAAACAATTTAAATATCCGATTCGTTATCAAGACTCGCTTTCATCTGAATAGGTCAAATCTCGATATAAAGTTACCGTTATTAGACATATTCTAGCATATTCCATTACGCCTATAATTACAGGGTCACCGACCTATTAGTTGACAAGATCTCTTATCAAGCACTTAGTCACATTATCTTCAAATTATTAATAAATACTATATCTATCTTCATTTTCTTACCGTATAAATAGAGAACGATTACAGAGGCAAATATACACAACTCTCTCTCATAACTACTTTCAAATTCTATATTCGCCCTATTTTTCAGTTTACTGATTTGAGCGTATAAATTGTTATCATAAACATTCACCATCTTATATTCTTTTTCTTGTAGATTTAATCAATCATAACATAATTTTATTTTTCGGTTACGTCACACATAATTGAACAGTGTAGTAGAAATTGATACCATTGAATCTTACAAAATTAAAGTAACAAGAGGTCTAAATTTAGTTAAAAAATATTTCATGTTCTAGAAATTGATTGACAAAATTTTCGTGGTAAAAGGAGTTGACAAAAATGAAATTACAAATCATTATAGCAGTGGATGCCATCTTATGGTATGATCCCAATCATGTGATTAAGGATTTTGTTATAATAATCGTTTAAATAGGTCAACTAATTCACAAATTAAAATCTTTAACATCTAATGATGGGATTTAGATTATGCTTGCTGCTAATTAGTTCCCCTCGTCAAAAATTTCCTGAAAAGCATTTAACAAAGTAGCAATCTAATTAATTTATTTCTTATTGAGCAAATTAAAGAACAAAACCCTACTGCCGCTCTAACCATATTTATGTCATTAACTGTTTACTTGCCGACAAACAAAGGGAAATTTCCTCGATTCTCACATATTATATTCAGTTTTTAAGTAGCTGGAGAGTAAAAGGGAAAGGGATTTTGGGGGCTGGAACACAGACTGAGAGCGGCAATTGTACAAAATCCCAACATCAAATTATGGTGGCCTCCCCAAAATCTTGTAAAAAGATGGTCAAAGTTTACAACTGAGGATGTGAGAAAAAGACTACTCTGTATCTACATCATTATCCCTATTCCTGTGTTTGTCTCTACCATTGATTCTTCAAGTTCTGAGCAGGAAGCAGCCAAATTTGCTTATCAATTGAAATGGTCACGACATATGCTCTTGATTCTGAGTTTTCCGGGATCGAAATCCTCGTACAGTGGAATGCCCTCTTAGAACTTTGAAAATGCTATAAAGGAGTGATTAAAAAAAAAAAGAGCAGTCTTTCTCAACAAAAATGAAGTGTCATCATGCCAATTTGGCGATTCCTAGTGAGTGGTTCCCAGATTATCCACGTTTGCCATTATTATTTTACAATTTAGAAATCCAACCCACCATTTAGGACCATAATAAAAATTACATCTTAATATGGGAAAAGTGATTTTCAATTTGAGTATAGTTGTCCGTCCAGTCCTGCATGGAAGTGTGAATAAGTATCCAAACTTGATGCATACTTTACAAGAAATTAGCTATGGTCTTAATTAAATCCTAATGATGCCATTATATCATTGGTTGCTTCCTTGTATTATTATATTTTAATTCAAGCATTAATATATGATTATTATGTGACATCTACCTCTCTAGCTAAATTATTAATTATGTGATTTTGATGGATAGCTTCTTTATCTCTTCATCCCATTTGAGAGGTGTAATTTATTCATTTTGAAAACATAAATTATACCATAAGAACTCATAGTTTTCTTTCATCTTAAGAAATTAAGATATTCATGAGTTAATTAATTATATTTAGAAAAATCAATGATATTTAATTCATAGTTAACTGTTATATTTTTTATAAATTGAATGTGTGACAACCCATAATTTTGATTTAAATATTTTAATAAATTAATTCTAAATAGTATAATGTATAATTACGATATTTTGAAAAAAAAAAGTCGCAAACTCAACTAATAATAACAAATTGTAGCCAATATTGGACAAATGAATTAGAAGAAAATGTACAAATAGGATACAATGCTAATAATTTATGATCACTATTCATAATTTTAGAAAAAAGTGGATATAAAAAATATGTAGTTTAATTTTTTTTATTAAAAATATATTTAGCAGCTCTGCTATTATTTTATTTTATTTTAAAAAGTATCCAACTGTCGGCCATAAAGGTAGTCAGTAGATGGTAATGACAAATTTGGGGCATTATCTTATAACACGTTAATTAACCAAATTAAGTTAGAACTTTAGATAAAAAAAACAATTAATTTAAGTAAAATCCATTAATAATTAAGTCAGCAATCAGGGACCCAAGACTTGAGAACTTTTCCGAGCATGGCCTTTCAGCCAACATCCAGCCATTTGACATCTCAAAAAGATATTGCAGTGCCGGTCGGCAGCTCACTCGCATGTTATTATATTTCCAATTATAAATTTATTTCCTTTTCCCACTTTAATTTATAACTTTTTTTTGTTTTTTAATCGAAAACCGGAAACCGAAAGAATATAATATAAAATTTTTAGATTTATTTAAATATATTTATTATCATGTGTGTATTAATTTACACTTTTTATAATTTTTAATTACATACTATATATATTAATATTTAATTAATTATTTAATTTTAATTATGATTCATTTTATTTTTAATTAAATTAGTGCGCTTATATCTTTATTTTATTATTGTTTTTAAATAAAAGTAAGATAAGAATTAATATTCATTGCAAGGTATAATTTTTAATATTTAGTTGTTTTCTTTTTTTTTTCTTTTTTTTAGGTCATAAACCTATTTGCTCAGGAGACTTCAAGACGTCAATCTTATTTTATTTTATTTTCAAGATTGAAAGAGTAGAAAGTAGAGATTGTGGAAAGCTGTAGCACATGGAAGAGTGAGAATTGCTACTTGGGATTCAAGCCTCAAACAGGGGAGAAAGGAAAGACAAGCAAAGGAAAGGATGCTTAGAGGGAGCGGAAAGGACTGCACGTGCATTTTACGCAAAGGATAACATGTGGTCACGTGATCCAACGTCCCTAGCTGCTGCTGCTGCTGGTAGTGGCTTCATAAATAAGCATATCTCATTGGTTTTTGCTTCACCTCTCAACAAGACATTCGGCTCTGGGTAATATGTTAGCTCAACTCCGCTTCGCTTGCTTCCATGCACATTTCCTCATTAATTAACATTCATTATCGCATTCTTAATCTGGACAATAATTGCATCCTTAAAGATTTAGTATTCACGCACAAAATCTGCAATAATGGAGTACATATAATGTTAACTGTAACATCACATGATCCTCTGAGCAGAAACATGATAATCTCCTTGATCACAGACGGACATTTCTGTATGCGAGTTGAGCATCGTACTCAACCGCTGTCTCAAGACTTTGAAAGATTAATACAATCTCTAATTCTGTACAACAAGAATATCTCAAATGCTTGATAATATAAGCAAAAAATTCACTGCCAGGCCTTAAAGATGAAGCCCACCAACCATGGCGCCAATTGTGCCAACTTCTAAGCTCCATGCATGTCCTTAATTTGCTAACAAAGAAGAACTTCAGGATTTTCTTCCAAAATTAATTATTGGTTATGAGTATATACACGGAATATAAATAAAAAAAATTCCAAAATTATAAATTTAGGGTTGGGAATTTTTACTTCCTAAAAATGTTTTCCAAATTAAAGAGCGACATATGGTTTGACATTGTACACGTTGCATTTTCAAGAAGAGCTCTAAAACTGAAGTGAAAGAGTCCCCATTCTCCATCTCTCACATCACATTAAATTCTAAAGAAATTCGAAAGCTCTTCTGCTAAAAGTCGAAAATTACCACAAAAACCTGTCCTGGAAAACAGCCAGGAAGGAAATTTTGAGCGAAACCCACAAGCCCCTCAATTAGATATGCCTGCTAAAATGCTAAAATAGATGGAATTAACTTTTTCACTAACAACAATCATCCTAGTTTGAGATCTAAGGCCTTGTATAGATGAAAGTAAATAGATTAAAAAAGTAGAACTTCTCAACAGTACAAAAAATATCAAATTAACAGCTCCATAAACAGCCTATTATACTTCTCTTATGCAATGAAAGTACAGAGAATCGATGGATCTGAAACTATCAATTAGAATTTTATTAGTACAAGAATGAATGCCTCCCTATAGCCTTGCAGAGCAGCAATAATATCCCAAATCTCTATATCAGGCGCTCTCTTCCTTCCTTGTGGGCTCTGTTTAGAGATGAAACCGTGAGATGCAGAGGCCAAAGCGATTGACGAGCCGGAGTGACTTCAACTACAACTACATATTTTATGTCATCTGGGTCTATCAAACTCAATTTCTAACTTCTAATAATGAGCCACTACAAGCCCAAAAAAAAGAGAAGAAGAAGAAAAAGAGCTGATCAGCTGAAGATGGGAAATGATCATTTGAAAGGAATGCGACGAGGTGTGTGTATACGTATATGCAGAGTCTATGCATGATCACCAGAACAAACAACAGCAAATTCACAATACTAGTTACTGCAAATTATTTTTGAATCCTCAGAAGTTCTTCTTTCCATCCTCTGTTAATTTTGTCAATAAATTCTTCAACTTTTCTCCTAAACTCATCATCTTCATCATTGGCATTTTCATGAATTCGTGCTTCTGCAGCATTTGACGATTTGTTGACATCAAGAAAATGCTTGGTGGTGGTTGATTGATTCACATTGATGTAACCATTTGCCACTGTCAATACAGGAACTTGACTTTTTTGATAGCAGAAGGAGGCAGGTTTGGAGGCTGTGATGAGGACGATGAGTATGATTAAATTGCAGAAGCAGAAGATGAAAAGAGAGTTTGAAGCAGCTTGGGTGATGGTTTCCAATGTAGAAAACATGGCTGTGAATGTATGAGTGTAAATAAATGAAGTTAAGTGCAAGAAGAAAGGGGGGTGTTTGTGTAGTTGTCTTGGCATGCAGAAGTGAGGCTTCAAAGCCTTCTTAAATGTCTCAGAAAATTGACAGAGCTCTCAAATGTGGACGGGAAGCTTCTCCTTCTTCTTCTTTTTTCGCCTTTTGTTTTTAGCAAATATTAAAGGACTGTGATGCAAGGTGTGTTGTGAAAGTTTTTCTTTCTAACAGAATTGATAAACTCTTTAAAAGAAATAGATATTGTAATGGTGAATTATTATTTAGTCTGAAGTTTGATACAATATTTTTATTATTTTTTTCCTGGGAAAAAAGTATGGAAAATATTTTTTAGGGAAAAAAGTTTTTTCCTGGACTTCATGGAAAAAGCTTTTTTCTTGGAATTCATGGAAAAGATTTTCCCTTGAAAATAACATTTTTTTTTTCTTAAAGAAAATGTTAACAGCCTTTTTTTAAAGTTTGTTAACATTTTTTAATTAATTTTGTATCTACTATTACATTAATCAAATCATAATGTTATTTAAGTTAATAAAATCAATAATAATAATTAAATCATGTGAATTTTCTTTTAATATTGAAACCATATTATATTTAATCAAACTAATATTTTGATATTAAGACTCTATTATTTAATAAAAAATATTTTTTATATTTTTCAATATTATTTTCCTGATTAAAGAAAAAATTAAACTATTTAAAGCAAAATAACTTTTTCTTTCAAATTATTCAGAAAATATTATTAAAATCTTTATATATAAATTTATTAATATATTTTTTATTTTAAATTAAAATTAAATAAAAAAATATTTTATTGAAAAATATTTTTAATAAAAAATATTTTTAAAAAAATATTAAAGAAAAGCTTAAAACTAATACATATGTGAACATTGCAAAAACAACACAATAAGAGGTGAAGGATTACAGAGTTAAAGGGGCCTAATAGAAGATCTACATTACAACTCAGGCCCGAGGTCCAGAAAGAAAACAAAGGCAAAGCCAGAGGGAAAACAAATCAACTAGGCTTAGTGATCTTTTCTTCGTTGGGCTAACATGGAGCCGAGCCTCAGCTACCTATGGTTTGTTCATGCCCAAACCAATATATGTGTCCAATGTTTTTTTAAATTAATATTAAACAAAAAATTAATTATAGATAATTACCGACTTAAATAATTTTCCATATTAACATTAGGCATGTGTTAAATCTGAGAGAACCCTCTAGAAAGTTTAGTTGGCGACAAATTCCATCACATTTACAAGGGAATTAAATTGACAGTATTCTCATCTTCCACGCAAAAAACACAAATGCTGCTTTTCGTTCAACCACCGTCTCCTTCCTAGCCACGCACTATGCCTTTCTTTAAAAAAAATATTATTAATTCTATAAAATTTCAAATCATAATAAATTATATATATTAATAAAAATACTCATTTAACTATCTGAATTCTTCAAAAAAGAAACACAAACCCACGGTTAGCTTAACCACCCAGCAACTTGAAACCCTTGTCTCCCAACAAGCCGTACGTAGACGAAGATGGAAGGAGGGATACACAGATCACAGAAGATATCAAAGGCAACAGTCGTCAGATATATAAAATAATTAAAAAAAAAAAAAAACTAGGGTTTCGTATAGGCACAAAAGACATGAAGAGAATTGAATTCGTATCCTTAGGGTTATATGATTTGGTTTTGTAGGGCAGAATAAAAAAAAACACGTACTTTGACATAGACATTTTGCTCTCTTATCACATAATCTTTGTTTAATTATTAAATTAAGTAGTAATACACATACCACGTGTGAACGTATAACGTTAATTATTTATTTAATTTGGATGGTTGGTTGTGGGTGAACCGACCTAACCATCCAAATTCCATATTATTATCATAATAATAATTTTCATTATAGTTAATTAAGCATCAGAATATACGTACGTATATGGGCATCAAAGATCATGAGAAGATTACAGCATCACAGCCTGTGTTCTTTCGTCTTAGATCAGGAATCAAAGAAATGCTTCAATTTTTTTTTTTTTTTTTCCAGATGGTAAAAGATTCTCTGATGTTTCTCAATTATAACTTGGATTTTGTTTCTTTGTTTCTGATCTTTGACTTGGTCAAAGGCTGAGGTTGGTTTTTAGAGTTGCTGATATATAATCATCATGCCATGCCTAACTATGCTATCATTATATTTCATTTAACTAACTGAAGAAAAATAAAATCCAGTAATTACAAAACTGGAGAGAGAGGGGATTTTATTACATTAGAAAGTTTAAATGCTTGTGTAAAAGTTGGCTTTCTCTGAGATTGACTGTTAATCTTTCGGACAAAAGGATTCATTATTTTTTTAGTGGGAACCTAATAGAGAATTTGTTTTTTTGACAGTCGAAATGATTGGCTATGATTCTTAGAACTGAACAATAGAATCAGATCATTTACAGCTGTTTTTTCTTATCAATTTTTTTAATTAATTTATAGGTTAGATTAATATTTCAATTATTAACATAAAAAATAATAAATTAACAAAATTAATTACTAATTAACTTTATTAGCAAATTCCACTAAAAATAAGTGTATTATAGAATTTTCCGAATGCTTATTTGTTGCCCGTGTAATGTGTTAAAATACATTGCATACTTTTTTTTTTTTAAATTGAACTATAATATAGATTATTTTGGTTCCAAAAAATAGGAGATGATGAACCGTAACAAATATTAAATAACGATTTCAGATAAATTCTATTTAAAAATTATCATAATTAATTTTATTTTTAATTTAAAAGACCCTTTTAGCATTCATAATTTCAAAATATTATTAAAAATAAGAAAATATATTATTTTAGTATTTTCATAATTTAAACCTCGTAAATGAATTTTTTTAATATTGTTTTCGACATCATTTTGAACAGTAACCGGACCCAGCTCAAACAGTGGCCGTGTTAGAGGTAATTTGAATGTTTTTAATTTTTTACCGGGGGCGTGTTGGAATCTTTTAACATCATTTTCTTGCTTTCACATTCATAGCCTATTAGCCAACTCTTATCTCTTCTCTCTCATCCACTTTGAGTTTGACCCGTTGCCAGCCACAGCCACAGGCAACTCTCTCTCTACTCCAATGGAGACCCCACCCACTCTCTAGAGGATCTTCTTAGTGGAAACATTTGTTGGCTCTTCTTTTTCTACAGCAAAAAGCTTAAATAACCTTTCTTCTTCTCTCATTTCTCTTTTTCTTTCTCCAAAAACCCTAATCCCACTGCTACCTCTGGAGCAAGAAGAAGCAATAGCTAAGAGACAGAGGGGCCTCACATTTCACATATGCCATTAGCCTTTTACTGTTCAACCTCCTTTTGTTTTTGGTTTGTTTCTTTTCTCTATAGCCATCATAATCAAGATCTGTCCCAATTTTTCTTTTCTCTTTCACTGAAATTTTTGTAGATAATGCAAGACAAGGAAGAGATTGCCTCCATTCAAGATCATGCTTTAAAAGATTTGGGAACTTTCTTTAAAGCTGATTTAGAAGATACATGCTTGTTAATTCTTCAGTCTTTATTTAGTTGTTGATGGGTTCTCTTGCTGCGTCCCCATATAATTGATCTTTCAAATTATCCATCTATTCTGCCTGTGCAATTTGGCTGGCAACTATCACCATCTCCTTTTTTGGTTCCGCCATCAAAAACTGATTTCTTTGTCTTTTTTTCCTTTTCACATAAGCTATGGATTCTGGAAGTAGCGGTAGTATGCAATCATCAAGTGGTGCTGATGAAGAGTATGACTCAAGGCCCGACTCACTCCCAGCCTTCTTGAATCCTTCTGTGCAATTTGGTCCTTTATCTTCAAACCCACATCACCAGCCTTCCCTTTTTTCTCACCGCCAACAACCCACTTTATATGATCCTTCACCAAATCTTTTCCATGCTTTCGCTCCTCAGTCGCACACAAATCCAAATCCCAATACTTCACTGCTAAATATGGACGTGGTTCGGCCACAAGGCTCTAGATCTGACCTGTATGGCACCGACCTTAATAGCAACGTTCTAGCTTCCCAAGCATCATCAAGCCAGTTGGGTGCTCAAGGATCAAAACAAGGTCCGCTTCCATCTATGCAATTGCGATCCGTACAAGACGATGGAGCTCGCTCTTCTTCTCCTTCTGATCAAATCCATGTGGCAGCCCGAAATCCCAAGAAGCGAACGAGGGCATCCAGAAGGGCACCTACTACAGTTCTCAACACGGACACGTCCAATTTTAGAGCTATGGTGCAAGAGTTCACAGGGATTCCAGCCCCACCATTTCCAGGCTCGCCGTATTCTCGCAGGCTCGATCTTTTTGGCACAATTGGGTCGAGTATGAGGTCTGGCCATTTGGAAACAATGGGATCACCATACCCTTTGCGTCCCTCGGCTCACAAGGTCCATCAACAGTCTCCATTCTTGTTCTCCTCCTCATCTTCTTCATCCTCTTCATTGTTGAACAATACTATGGTTGATGCTACTACTACTGCTACTACTTCTAGTAACAACAATTCCATGACCTTATCCATTCCCACCACAACTACTACTTTTAATCCGGCTTCTGTTAATTATCACCTGCCTTCTGATTTAAGCCTTCCCAAACAACCTCAAAATTTGTTAAACATGCAAAACCAAATGATCTCATTTCAGTCACTTTTACAGCCTACTGCCATTCACCCCTCACTTAACGCCGGCAGTTTGGGTACGAAGTCTCAAGCCAACATGTCATTATCTTCGCTGGACGAACTGGGTATGAGCCATGGGCAAATTAATGTAAACCTGGATGGATTACCGAGTCAAGGAACAACAGAAGGGATGCTATTGAGGAATGATGCGGTAGGATCAAACAACAATGGGAATCAAGATCATCTGAGGTCTCTTGACAGCTGTAAGTTAAATTACTCAGCTCCTTCATCGGATTTTCACCAAGACAAGAGTTTGGAGAATGTTCCTCTAAGAGGTGAAGGTACTTTCGATTCATGGATTTGTCCTTCAGAGTAGGTCATTGATGAGATTAAATGGCTAGTTTCAGGGGTACGAAAGGGGAAGTAGACTATTGATCAGGAAGGTTTTGCTGCAACTAATTATCCATGATCAAAATACTATAGTACTGTGATCATGAAAATGATGAGACTGAGATTGTGTTTTTAACCTTGGTCTCACCACTTTTTTTAGTTTATATTACAACATCGCATATCGTATCTTGTCTTTCTTTCTTCTTCTCTTCTCTCTTCCAATGAAAATAAACTAGAATTTTAATATCAAATTATAAGAAACTATGTAGTATATCTTTTCTTCTTATAATTTGCAATTTATAGGCGTAATTACTATCAGTATTTTTGCAGTTTATCGTTTGCAAATGTTTCTTTTTGTTTCGTTTGTTTGTGAACTGTGGTTGTAGTTGGGATTCAATTGTCTGGTCACTCGCTACTTGAAAGCTGATAGCTTTTTTTGATAAGCCAGGTAAAGATTTTTATTGATGTAACAGAAAAAAAAGAATAAAAAATCTACAGCTGAGCCAGAAAGGAGAACAAAAAGGAAAAACAACCGCCTTGAAAAGTAGAGAGCAGAGGTAGAGAAAAGTCAAACAAATCTGCCGGAAAAACTGCTAGCTGCCATACTCAACCACGAAGAAAGACGGTAGAGAAAGAAACTGTAGCCCAGCTGTTGCAACAACACGAAAGACGAAAGAGCACAAACAAAAACGGAGCTTCAAACGCCAGCAAATGAATCACAAAACCAAATTATCAAATCCACGTTCTTTTTTCACATCATAACTTGGAGACTGATTAAAATAACCAAGAAGATGAAGGAACCAGGAAACCCAACATCTGAAAACCTAAACTACTGGTTTAAACCTTGAAATAATTTTCCTTTTTCTTTTAACTTTCTTCCATCTCTGAAATCTTCTTGTTCTATGGGATGGGATGAAGAGGGAGTAATCGTTGGACTGTGAACAAGGATGTTGAACACAGCATTTATCTTTTTGTAGGTTTAGGGTTTAAATCTCCCTCCGTTTGCTTCAATCTCGATAATCAACAAAGGCCATAGTTTAGTTTAAACATCTTATAAATGACCGAGTATTTTTAACAGAATAATCTTTGAATATGTCTTCCCGAATCTTCAACCCAGCAGTTCACAAGAAGTCGAACCGATTCTTCATGGAATTACGGAAAGCAAAGTTGATAGTTAATTAATATTTTCTAACATCATCCGTACTGTAGTTGTGTCCATGGCTTAAAGTGCTCGAGCTCCCTCTACCAAAAAAATATCGCCTAACCTAAATATGCAAAGGTTTTTTTTTTTTTTTAGAGTAAAAAAATTATTCAGCGGAAGAAAAAAGAAGGGTCGGCGCAATGTTAGTAAAGATCTTGTCTGCTGGAAAGATCTGCAGCTAGTTAATGGGTGCGGTCCATTTCTTTTTCTTTTTTTTTTCCTTGAACACTAAATCCATATGCTATCTTTCAAAAAAGAAAAAATCCATATTCTAAAATTGACACATTAGAGATTTACAGGCCAAAGGAACATTATCTTTTCTTAGCAATATTGCAAATCGCTAATTTTATTAGCTAGGGATATGGTTCTTGTTCGTCATGGCAATTGCAATTTCTTTTTTTTTTTTTTTTAAATTTGCTTTTGGAAGAGACTATATATAATAAGAGTGATTGGTGGCCAAGATTAAGGGAATCCTTACCTGCCGCAATCATAAACTACAAGTTAAAAACGTCCCATTATTGTTTCCTAATCTTTGATTATGATTCTTTAATTATAATTAGTGATTAATTTATTTTCCTCTTCAATTAAAAGATGCCCACTAAGAAGGCAGGGTGATATAGGTGTTGTATTTCACTTTGGAGAATTTAATATTTGAAAATAGAATTTGGGAAAACATGTGTACAATGTCTTTCCACCTAGCTTCATATCATTCTCATTACCACTCTTTAAGACAAAAAAACTCATTTTCCTAAGGTGATTCCATGGTCCAACTGAATTAGTATGTTCTACGCAACTCTCATATATATTCTGAATTTTTAATAGTTCAAAGATTGTGTTTATATAAATTAATAGACACAATCCCTAAGATCAAAAATAAATAAATAAATAAATGTGTACTGTATAAATATTATTTAATTGAGTCGTTAAAATATATGATGAGCTCGTGATCCACATAATCCACTTGGTTTATTAAGATTAGATAACATAAATTTATGTGCCTCATGTGTTGATTCAGATTTCTTTTTCTAATTTATTTATATATGTACCGTTTTTTATTAATTATAATTTAAATTTTGTATTTTATTATAATTATTATGAAATCACTGAACTAAAATTTATTTTATCATGTAAATTGAATTTTAAATCTTTATTATTATACAATAATACATGGTTGGATTTGAATAAACATTGTAGAAATTCTCAAACAAAGACTCCAAAATATGAAGTGAAATAGGGAAATCACATGCATGTGGCTAGAATGTATCTAATAATGGCCTTTATCAAATTGTTAAGAGGGTTTTGAGGAGATTTGCACTCATGTAGATAGGATTATTGTCTCTAATTGATGACAAAATAATAAGCTAATATTCACAAAAGAAAAAGTCAAATGATAATTGTTAAATGAAAAAATTTTGATTGGTAGTCCTAGATTTCCTTCACATGGTAGATCTTGAAGGCCAGAAAGATGAAATAATGAAAGTATACATGATCAAATAATTATGGACATGAATAGCAGAAGAGTGTGGGAAGGAAAGGAAGATACAGATTTATATATAAATATATATATATATAAATCTTTTGTGAATCATTTTGATAGCAAGAGGGAATGATTAAGCATGATAATTAGAGAGAATGGCTTGATAAAAATCAGGAAAAAAAGTTAACAATTAAAAAAATAACACAATAATGACAGAAATTTTGGGAAAGAAAATGAGTATAGAGATGATTTAGGGATAACAAATGGGAAGATAAGGACATATATGAGAGGGAGAGTGTGTGTGGTGACATGTGACACTTTCTCTTTTGGAATCATGGTGGCCCATGCCAGAGAATAATCTGGTTTTTAGCAATGATGATTGTTTCTCTCTATCAATATCCATCTACCTCTCTTCTTTCTTTCTTTCTTTCTTTCATTCACTTCACTTTTCTTGTCTCTTGCCTTCAGTCCTTCAGGGTCATGTGAGAGAGACTGCACTCTATGTTTTGAACTGAAAAAGATAGTGCAAGTGTATCCTCTCTCTCTTTCTCTACTATGATCTAAACCCTAAAAAGTTTTAAGCCTTTATTGGCTCTTTACTTTTCAATATCCCCATTTGCTATATGTGGGACAAATAAATTTTGGGCATATATCAATATTTAATCTCACAAGTTTTGATTGTTACATTCTGAATTGGGAAGTTGGAAACCCTTTCATGTCCTTATTTAATAATATTAAGATTCCTAACCCAGTTTGAAAGCAAACATAATAAGAGAGAGAGAGAGAGAGACTTGTGACAATGCCTACTTAACCTCACATCTTAATCATCATTTTAATGTTATAATTAAATAGATAATCCTTTTCAAGCCATTGCTATGCTACCTAGCTGTTGGTGGTGGCAACCTTTTTTTTGAAAAAAAAAAAATCAATTTTAGTTATTTATATTGATTTAATAAGCCTATTAATATACACGTAAGCAATGATGAAAGTAGATTGTAATATGACGCAAGTGGGTTTTTTAAGACTAGTAAAACGTTCAAGTCCTGCCTTAAATTAGACTTTTGCTGCAATTTTTAGACCATTGGTTTCCTTGGATGTTCTCAAATAACATGCATTTTGATGATTCGTCCCTTGAAAATTGTTTACCTTGTAGGCCTATTCTGTAACTTTCAACCACATGGGAACCAACATAACTACTGTTTAGGAGCTTGAGCTTATACAAAAAAGAAATGGCTAATATCAATTTATTGTACAGTTCTGGAGTTAAAGAAGAGGTTTTGCGATTGGCATCCTATTCCTGGTGATGTCTCTATCCTAAGAGCGATTGGGTATCCCACTAGAGAAAAGTCCGTCCTTGGAATTGAACGTCACTGCATATTTTTCACATATATTATACTGACAAAAGCAAAAATAAAAAATAAAAAATAATAAAAAAATTATTATAGCAAGTCAAATTGAAGTCCAGCCACTGCAAGCCTTTTCCTTTCTTGTGCTCCAGAAGAGTTCATGATGGGTGTCAAAATTACCAAAAATAAATTCTTGTTTTAAAATAAGATTTATGATAATGGTAAGCAGGTCGATTTCACAGAAACTGATAAATAGATTAATTCTATTGAATAAGATAAAATAAAATAAAATAAATAAAATAAAATAAAATGGAAATTTTGAATATAGAGAAATAAATAAAATGAATTTAAAAGAAAAACCAATTTAAATTTAAAAGAGCAAGATGAGGCACATTCAGTTAAAGGAATAATTTTGATTCCAATTTTTATGGGTTGATCATATATACAAAATAATCTCAATTTAATTAATAAACCAGTTATAGATATCGAAGACGCTTCAGGTATCCAATCCTTTCTTAATTTTAAACTAGTTAAGAGACGCTCGTTAACTAGCTCTAACTCTCGGACAACCGTAGGAGACGCTCCTAAAATTTAATACAATTATTGTATTAAGAATTAAAAGGATCTGATTCTAACTAACAAATGCGAGACGCTCGGTTCATTTAAGTTAGATTATACTATTCCTTAGGAAGACCTTACGCAACCTAATTCACTACCTATTTCAGTTTAGTTAAACAATTACAGATTTAACTAATCTGAATAGCAGTCTACCATTTTATCAATTGAGCAATGGCGCTTTAATGCAACAACCTACAGAATGATATTAAGTATTAAATACAGGAATAATATAAATATCAATAATTGAGAAAACTATAAAATTACATCAATCTCACAACCCGTTTAACTGGAACTTTAATTATTCTCTAACTGAAAAGAAGAAATTTAGCCACACATGTTCATGGCTAAAAATAAGAGATGAAAGATAAAACGAGATATCGGATACATCACAATACCTCTTTTTATAGTGCTAAGAGTCCTAACCCAAATACAAGTATCTAAAATCAAAATTGAGTACAGTTTGGCAGATAAGAATTATCTGTTTGGTTCCCGGATTTGAGGCTGGCTTTGTCAAGTAGCCTACTAACTTTTTTTTATTTGTGCATAATTCCTTTAAGAACTTCGCATAGCGAGGTACCTGTTTAATTGCATCAAGTAAAGGTATATTGACTTCTACCTTACGAAATGTCTCAAGGATCTCCTTTTCTTCTTTCTCTTGTTTGAACCTGGCTAATCTCTGAGGAAAAGGAGGTTTAATGATCAGAGGTTCAGATTGCTCAGGTGCTGAAGCTGATTTGTCTTGTTCAGGTACGATCATCTCAGTTTCTAGATTTGTACTGCGATTGTGCCCACGACTTACCTGATGAGGATTGTCGTGCCCGCGACTTACCTGACGAGGATCGTCCTGCAGTTCTTTTTCACTTTTGAGTGTAACGGCACATACATTCTGCTTAGGGTTCACTGTTGTAACAGCCCGGCCCCGTACGACCGGCCCTGTTACCGCTCACAGCCCGTGACCTTCCTTTGGGCCCAGCCACTGTGAGCAGCTCTTAACATCCCTTCACCCTCACGGGTTCCAGGCAGGATTTGTCCCTCGGGGGAGCCATTACGGCCCGCCCTAGCCCGAGTGGATTTGGCCCAATTCCTTCCTCTGGGAATTAGGTCGCCTCCCCCACTGCTCGAACCCTTGACCTCCCTTGGGGACAAATCCTGCCTGGAACCCGTGAGGGTGAAGGGATGTTAAGAGCTGCTCACAGTGGCTGGGCCCAGAGGAAGGTCACGGGCTGTGAGCGGTAACAGGGCCGGTCGTACGGGGCCGGGCTGTTACAACTGTGGTCTGAGAAGGCAATTTACCTTGATTTTTCAATTTGTTCACCGATACTACCAATTGACTGATTTGTGTTTCCAAGTTGCGAATACTCATCCGGGTCTCTTGTTGAAACTATTGAGTCTCCTGTTGAAATTGTTGAGTATTAGTTGCCAAATTTTTAACAATATCTTCCAAGGACATACCTGAATTAGATGAAGATGCTTGCTGTTGAAACTGTTTAGGCTGATAACTTTGAGAATTTTGCTGTTTATAGCTAAAATTTGGGTGGTTTCGCCATCCTGGGTTATACGTATTTGAGAAAGGATCGTACTCTCTTTGTAGAGGACCTAAGAACCCGTTGACAGCATCCACATGCTGGTCATCCTCATGAAGTGATGGACACATATCAGTGGGATGACCCATATTAGCGCAAATTCCACAAGCTTTGGCTTGTTGTGCCTTCTCTGCAACAAGATTTTCAACTAAAGTGGTTAGATGAGAAAGTTTAGACTCAACAGAATAATTGCTTACCTCAGAAACTCTCCTATGAGAGTCTTGTACAGGTACAAATTGTTGTGAATTTGCTGCCATCGTAGATATCAATTCCCTGGCTTCTTGGGGTGTTCTTTTACGTATCGCACCTCCACTTGCAGCATCTATCATACGTTTTTCCATGGTTGTGAGTCCCTCATAAAAATGGAGCATAAGTTGCTTATCTGAAATTTCATGCCTCGGATAGCTAGGACATAAGCGTTTAAATCTCTCCCAATAGTCATGGAGAGTTTCTATTTCCTTTTGTTTAATTCCTGATATTTCTCTTCTAATAGCAGATGTTCTAGAAGAGGGAAAGAATCGATCCAAAAACAATTTTACCATTTCT
This sequence comes from Manihot esculenta, assembly GCF_001659605.2. Classification (NCBI taxonomy): domain Eukaryota; kingdom Viridiplantae; phylum Streptophyta; class Magnoliopsida; order Malpighiales; family Euphorbiaceae; genus Manihot; species Manihot esculenta. The sequence goes on along the minus strand of NC_035162.2, from coordinate 11,939,024 downwards.
CCCCATGTAGTAACTGAACCCGGAGGTAAGTAGTACAACCAGTCTTTTGCATTATCAGCTAGAGAAAAAGGAAATGCCCTTAGCTTGATTTGTTCTTCTGTAACTCCTTGTGGTCTCATGCTGGAACATACCACATGAAACTCTTTCAAATGTCTATGAGGATCTTCCCTTTCAATTCCTCTAAAGATGGGGAGGAGATGAATTAATCCTGATTTTAGCTCAAGTGGTGCATTTAGTGCAGAATAGACGATGCAAAGGGGTTGAGGGTCATCCACATTGTCAACATCTTGTATTGCTTGTTCCTCAGCCATTTCCTCTTCCACGTCAGACTCACCAGAGGTATCGTCCGGGTCAGATACTGTTTTCTCCGTGCCCACGACCTGTTCGTTGACAATAACCTGTTCTTCAACCGCGTTCTCCTCTTCAACTGCAGCAACCTGTGCTTTAATAGGGATTTGTTCCTCAATGCTGGATGATGAGAGGTCTTTGTGTCGCTGTTTAGCCTCTTTTCTTAGTTTTCTTGCAGTTTTCTCAATTTCTGGGTTGAACTCGAGACTACCTGCAAGATTAGAACGTGTCATTCAAAAGAATTAATAAAACAATTTAGAACCAGTCAACGGTGCCAAAATTTGATGGGCGTCGAAACCACCTGTAATACCCGGCTAGACTCCGGTATCGGAATTCCTACCGTCCGGTAGAATCTCAGATGTCGGAGACCTCTAGAAGGGTAAAATCATGTTTTCATGAGATGTTTTAATGTTTTTGATGATTTTGAATGAAAAGGAAATGAGTTTTTGAATAAAAACAACCTTGGAGGAAAGTTCAGGTTCGGCCGCCGAACCTCAAGTTCGGCCGCCGAACATGCATGCGTTGCGGGTGCGCTTTAGGCCCCCGAAAGGATAAGTGAGGGAAGTCCAGGTTCGGCCGCCGAACCTTAAGTTCGGCCGCCGAACATGGCATGCATGCGGAGGCACATTCGGCCCCCGAACGTGGCCTAGCCAGCCACTATAAAAGGGTCCCTTAGCCGAAAACGGGCGAGTTTTTCCCCATTTTCGGCCAAGGTGAGCTTTTCGCCGCCCCTCACCGATCTTTGATGCTTTTCCTCTAGATCCTTCAAGTTTTTCACTTGTTTTAACTTTGTTTTGAAGATTTGAGCTTTTGAGCGAAGTTTTGGAGCTTTGAGGTTCAAGAACTCAAATCTCTCCCAACCCCAAGTTTGGTCGCCTCTACTCTCGATCTCCAAGAGGTAAGAGTTGATCTCTAGCTTATAGTATGTTTTAAGCAAGTTTTATGAAGTTCATGGGGGTAGAATGCATGTTTAGGTTTTAGTTATGTTTATGAGTATAAATGTATGTTCATGGACAATGTGGCTTGCAAATGCTTGTGTATGTGTGTTGTAGTTGGGGTTTAAGTTAGTTTGAGACCCCTAGGAGCTTATGTGCATGTTTTGGTTGAGCTAAATGCATGATGGTATGAGTTTGAGGCTTTTGTGCATGTTTGAACCAAGTTTTTGCCATTTGGGAGAAACCAGGTTCGGCAGCCGAAGGGACTTTCGGCCGCCGAACCCTCTTGTGGAGGCAGCCTTCGGCTGTCGAAACTTGCCCCCGAAAGGAGACTTTCGTCTCTGTCTGGGAGTTTCGGCCGCCGAAAGTGCCGCTGAACATGCATGAGTTTCTCCTCTGTCTGGGAGTTTCGGCCGCCGAAGGTGCCGCCGAACCTGCCTGACTTTCGGCTCTGGAGGGACTTTCGACCGCCGAACCTACCGCCGAAAGTGCCCTGTCCAGCCTTCTTTTGCATGTTCTTGCATGGATGTTTTGAGATGTTTTAGGGGGCTTTTGGGGGATGTTTTTAGAGTTATGTTATAGTATGTTGGTCCCTCATTTGAGTCCACCTGTGTAGGTTTGGACTCGAGGAACCGAGGACCCCAGCAGTGAGTTCAGCTGCTTCTGTGTCTGTCAGAGCTAGCCAGAGGTGAGTGGAATGACTCTTATATTTTTAAATAAATCAGTTTTGAGCATGTTCATGCATCACGGATGCCATGTGATATTCTAGGATGCTTGCATTAGAAATCACAAATACGTTGCATTGCATAATATGTTGATGATGTGGATGAATGTTGAATGATCCATTAGCCCTCATATGTTATGACATGATGATGTGATATGGAAGTCCAGGTGTGGCATGCACTACGCCCCTGGCACTATGTAAGAGAAAGACCGGATGTGGCCTGCACTACGCCCCCGGCATCATGGATTATGTATGTTATGTTATGTTATGTATAAGAGAAAGACTAGGTGTGGCCTGCACTACGCCCCTGGCATGATTGGATTATGTAGAGGGCTAAATGGTGACAAGTTCATCCTTGATACGATTAGTTGTGATGTGATGCATTTCATGTTATCATATGTTTTAAATGCTTTACTATTCTGCTCACTGGGCTCTAGTAGCTCACCCCTCTCCCAAATTCCCCAAGTTTGCAGGTACGGGTTAGACAGAGAAGTCAAGAAGAGTAAAGAAGTCTTATGTATGTAATAGTTAGAAAGTGGACATGACAGATTGTATAATGATGTATAGATATGTAATGTAAGGATATTGAGATTATAAGTGTGCTTGACCATAGTTTAATGTAATCCCTTTTGAAACATGATCTAAATGTTATTGATGTCCATGTTTGACCAACTCAACATAGGTATTGCCACCCTTTGAGGGCATTGATGAGATCCCACTGAGGGGTCAAGTTTATGGCTATGTATATGTTCAGTGCATGCACAGGTTGAGTTTGGTGGATGATAGAATGTATGAAAGAAAAGTTTTAAATTTTTATGTATGATTGTTGATCATGTATGGGATTAAACAGGTTTACAGGTTGCATGTCAGGCTTGCTACGGGTCCCGGCGGCCTTAAGCCGATCTGGATCCTAGCGCCGGTAGCGGTCCGATTTTCGGGTCGTTACACCACCAAAAATAAATTCCAGCTTTAAAATAAGATTTGTGATAATGGTAAGCAGGGTCGATCCCACAGAGACTGGTAAATAGATTAATTCTATTGAATGAGATAAAATAAAATAAACAAAATAAAATAAAATGGGGATTTTGAATATAGAGGAATAAATAAAATCAATTTAAAAAAAGAACCAATTTAAATTTAAAAGAGAGAATCAAGATGAGGCACATTCAGTTAAAGGAATAATTTTGGTTCCCGTTTTTATGGGTTGATCACAGATACAAAATAATCTCAATTTAATTAATAAACCAGTTATAGATATCGAAGACGCTTCAGGTATCCAATCATTTCTTAATTTTAAACTAGTTAAGAGACACTCGTTAACTAGCTCTAACTCTCGGACAATCGTAGGAGACTCTCCTAGAATTTAATCCAATTATTGCATTAAGAATTAAAAAGACCTGATTCTAACTAATAAACGCGAGACGCTCGGTTCATTTAAGTTAGATTATACTATTCCTTAGGAAGGCCTTACGCAACCTAATTCACTACCTATTTCAGTTTAGTTAAACAATTACAGATTTAACTAACCTGAATAGCAGTCTACCATTCTATCAATTGAGCAATGGCGCCTTAATGCAACAACCCACAGAATAATATTAAGCAATAAACATAGAAATAATATAAAGATCAATAATTGAGAAAACTATAAAATTACATCAATCTCACAACCCGTTTAACTGGAACTTTGATTATTCTCTAACTGAAAAGAAGGAATTTAGCCACACATGTTCATGGCTAAAAATAAGAGATGAAAGATAAAACGAGATATCGGATACATCACAATACCTCTTTTTATAGTGTTAAGAGTCCTAATCCAAATACAAGTATCTAAAATCAAAATTGAGTACAGTTTGGCAGATAAGAGTTATCTGTTTGGTTACCGAATTTGAGGCTGGCTTTGTCAAGTATGTTTGTACCCATAACGCAGTCCATAACCTAGCTCGTCTAGAATATTCCTTTATGAATTTGATTGTGACCACCTTTTATCTCAGAATGTGGATTCCAAATTGGATTTTTCTTGTTATCTTTCAGTCCTACCAAGATAATGAAATTTAAACAAATCAATCTATTTTAAATGAAATCAAACTCAATATTTAGATATTTTGTAATATTAAAGTTGCATAATTATCCATATTATCAGTTCAATAAAAGAAAGAAAAAAAAAACTAAGTTTCAAAAGTACAAAATTTACTAAACTCAGTTTTTTTTTTCATGGAGAGATTGTTGTCTTGGCATTTACATGCCAATTCAATGGCTTTTCCTCTCGTCTATTTTGAGTTACTGAGCTCAAAATCCGTAAATATGGATTCTAATTTTTTTTTTTTAAAAAAAAAAAAGAAAAGAAAATTAGTGGGGTTCTTTCCGACATGGAGACATAACATTTGTCTGCCTGATGAAGGGGTCTTTACGTGATTTTCATGATCCCCACATGTCCCCCACTAGACATTTTTCATTTTTATTATAAATATGTACATGTAGTTGCCACTGACAATTCACAATTCTGATGCTATCGTCCAATTTTTCATCATCAATATTTATTTGAAATAATTTAATTTAGCCATTAATTACCTGTAACTAGTCTACCATGTAATAGAAGCAAAGCCCTCATTATTATTTTTATTATTATGGGGGGGTTTCGTAGAATCCCTTTTGCATTTGTGCAAAGGGCTGTTTAATGGTGCTAGGAAGCTGTGGCTTGTGAAGTTGAGCTTCATCACCACCCTCTTATAATTTCTTGTATAGCTCAAACATGAAACATGGCTTCTCCTTAATTAGAACAAATATCATACGACAACAATAGAATCAAATCCCTTACAAAATCACATTCCTTTCGTCACCTGCGCTTTGTATGTATGCGTTACAGAGAATATTTTTGGACCTTCTCATTTATTTCTTTAATATAAAATTGCCCAAGTACTTATACAACAAATTAAATTAACTAATTTCATTGATTTTCCTATAAATTTGGTTGTTGAATATTTTGATATTTATTAATTCACTTATATAAAAAGAAATATCATATATATGTTGAATTTTGAAGTAGAACGTGTATCATAACCTATGTCTTTTTCAAGTGGATACCATTCACGAATTGACCTGATATAACCCATCAACTAACATATATATAAACCACCATTAACTGTTTAAATAATAAAAACATAAATTATGGAATTTAAGTTTAATCATTATGCTAAGCACTATGGATTATATTATCTTACTTTATATATTTCAATTAATTTTGATTAATTATAATTATGAGATATTATTTATTATCAAAAAAATTATAACTTAAGATTAATATTTCTTTTTACACTCAAATATTTATATATTTTGATAAATTGAAGAAATTTAAGAGTTGGTGTATATTTTTATATGTTTTATATTTAAAATAGAGATATTTACAATTTAGTTTTTGAATATTACCATTATTAACAAGTCAATCATTACATTTTTAGAAATTTATTAAAACGTCATTATATTTTCTCTCCGTCAATAAAATAGTCATTTCGTCTATTTTTGATGTTAAAAATATAGCAAAAAAACTAAATTATTCCTTCTTTTCCTCCTCCTCTTCATCCTCCTCCTCCTCTTCCTTTTTTTCTTCTTCATCGATTTTTCTTCCTCTTCTTCTTCTTTGATTCTTCTTTTTCTTTTTCTTCTTTGATTATTTTTCAATTTTTATTTTATTATTTTTCTTTAAGGAGGAGGAGAATTTTCTTCTTCTTCTTCTTTATCATCTTCTTCTTCTCTCTTCTTCTTTTTTTTCTTCATTATCACCATTTTCTTCTTCTTCAAGGAAAAGGAGGAGAGACTATTTCGTTGACGGAAAGAAACGATAAGAATGTTTTAATAGATTTTTGAAAATGTAGGGACTGACTTGTTAATAATAGCAATATCGAATGACTAAATAAATATTTTATTTGAAGGTAAAATTAGATTTTAAAAATTTTCTCTTTCATTTTTTATCTATTTTTAACAGAAAATGTGACAGAATGACTATTTCGTTGACGGAAATAAAAGTTAAGGACGTTTTAATAGGTTTTTGAAAATGTAGGGATTGACTTATTAATAACGATAATATTCAGGGATTAAAATGTAAATCTTCCTTTAAAATATTTAAAAAATTTAATTAATAGAAAATTTTTTTAATAAAAAATAAAAAAATAACGAGAATGAGCCTAAGATTGGAAGTGGACTGTATGCAAGGTGGTGGCGGCAGTATAAACTATTGTAACAGGTGGTTTCCTGACGGCCAAGTGACGCAAAAATCTACGTCAGTGTTATTATTAATTTATTAGAGAAAAAAAGTATTATTTGAGGGATGAAATTTAATGTTAAATAAAGTATATTAGTAAAGAGTACAATTTCTTAAACAGTATAAAAAATTGTAAAAACTATTATAGGTTTCTCTGTGTTCTTCATCTCATTATGACCTGCGAAATCTGTGTTCTCCATCAGTTGTTGGCTATTGCCTGAACTCTGCGTTGAAGCCATCAACGAATTTGTTCTATTTAGCTGCTACCCATCTTCTGATCTTCTCTTACACTGACTGTGAAAGGCCTTGTCCACCATATTAGTTATTTAAATAGTTTGTTAATTGTTTTACTAGTGATTAGTTGATAGATATTAAATTAGTGTTTAATTTAAAGTAAAAGTATTTAGTATAAAATAAATACTAAAATAATAATTAAATGCAAAAAAGTTATTTTTCTTTAGTATTCTCCCTCGGAAAGTATGGATTTGTTTGTTTTGATGTCCAAATTGTTTCAAACTTTGTAGTCGATGCAACTGTTGCAAATGTCCGTTGAAGAAAGGCAACAACGCCAGTGCATGCTGAGATGTGGTCAAGGAAAGCCGCCAGCGGCACAGTTGAGGATGGGGGCCATGTTTGATTGTTCAAAATTTGACATTTAATCATTTATTCAATCGGAAAGCTTGAACTTTTGACATTTATTTGATTGTTGAAATTTTGGCATTTGAATATCTTCAAATGTTATTTATTTTGTATGATTTTTTCATAGAAAAGAACGTTTTGAAAGTTGGGAAAAAAATAATGGAAAAAGAACTTATGCCAAAATAATTTCATCAGATTTGTAACTTGTTTCAATTTAATTTCATCAGATTTCAGTCTGCCATTAAACCCTTTCCCTCTCCGCGATAGTTTCTGGGCTGCGATGAAGGTTTGCTACCCACATTCCTTGTAAAGAATAGTGTCCTTAGCCATAGGACCGGTCAAGCCCACCAACCATCACTCTCCCGCTCATCCCACGGCCGAACAAGCCCACTTGATTTTGTAGTTCCATGATGCTCCTTTTCTGTGCACATTCGGGCCCGCGTCAATCGGCCATTTGGAATCTGCCCTCGATTGAGCCATGCTGGACGTTTCTCTTTATTGAACCGCCGTAATGGCCTTTCTGGCCCAATTTAGTTTTTTTTTTTAATTACAATTCATTTATTCTTTCAAAATATAAATATAACTACAACGTAACTATTAAAAAAGATAATATAATTGAAAGAAGAATCCAATAGCTTAAATCTTGACTTTGAGGAAGTACCTTAAATTTTTTATTGTTGGTCGAAAGGTACTCAAAAGTAAATTCTTATAAGTTATGATTTGAAATAGGGATTAATTTTCTATATAGGTTTTGATAAATATTTTCCTCTTCCTGGTCCATGATAGATCTGGTTTTCTTCTGGGTCCTTTCTTGTTGGGCTACCTGATGGGTCTCTCCATGTTCTACCTGGTGAAAGGATCTGTAAAATAAGAAAGAATGGTCAGGGGCCTACCGGGGGTGCCCCGGCAGAGGCCCTCCGACGCTCCAGTCAGATTTTATGGCTCAGAGTAGTATATTTAGGCAAGGGTTACAGAAAGAATAAAAATGGTGTCCAGGAAGGAAAAGGAAAAAGAAGAGAGCCCTTTTTTTTTTTTTTTTTTTTACAGCTCTGGGCTCTTCTCTTTCCGAGGTCGGAATTGGATTTTATAAGTTGTTCCTGTGGAGAAATTTTTCATTTCGGGAGGCTCTTAAGTCCTTCACCGACCTATTTTAGATCCGAGGAGATCTTACGGGATCCTGGTTTTCTTTGAATTTCCGGGACGACCTCGGGGCCTCGCCGGTTGTTTTTGACTTCAGGAGATCTTACGGGATCCTGTTTTTCTTTGAATTTCCGGGACGACCTCGGGGCCTCGCCGGTTGTTTTTTGTTTCGAGGAGATCTTACGGGATCCTGTTTTTCTTTGAATTTCCGGGACGACCTCGGGGCCTCGCCGGTTGTTTTTTGTTTCCAGGAGATCTTACTGGATCCTGTTTTTCTTTGAATTTTCGGGACGACCTCGGGGCCTCGCCGGTTGTTTTTTGTTTCCAGGAGATCTTACGGGATCCTGTTTTTCTTTGAATTTCCGGGACGACCTCGGGGCCTCGCCGGTTGTTTTTTGTTTCCAGGAGATCTTACGGGATCCTGTTTTGCTTTGAATTTCCGGGACGATCTCGGGGCCTCGCCGGTTGTTTTTTGTTTCCAGGAGATCTTACGGGATCCTGTTTTTTTTTGAATTTCCGGGACGACCTCGGGGCCTCGCCGGTTGTTTTTTGTTTCCAGGAGATCTTACGGGATCCTGTTTTTCTTTGAATTTCCGGGACGACCTCGGGGCCTCGCCGGTTGTTTTTTGTTTCCAAGAGATCTTACGGAATCCTGTTTTTCTTTGAATTTTCGGGACGACCTCGGGGCCTCGCCGGTTGTTTTTTGTTTCTAGGAGATCTTACGGGATCCTGTTTTGCTTTGAATTTCCGGGACGACCTCGGGGCCTCGCCGGTTGTTTTTTGTTTCCAGGAGATCTTACGGGATCCTGTTTTTCTTTGAATTTCCGGGACGACCTCGGGGCCTCGCCGGTTGTTTTTGACTTCAGGAGATCTTACGGGATCCTGTTTTTCTTTGAATTTCTGGGACGACCTCGGGGCCTCGCCTGTTGTTTTTTGTTTCCAGGAGATCTTACGGGATCCTGTTTTTCTTTGAATTTCCGGGACGACCTCGGGGCCTCGCCAGTTGTTTGTACAAAATTCAGGCTCATTGGCCTTACTATCGCTTCGTCATCTCAGCTGGTTTTGTGCCTAGCTGAGGCCTTGTTTCATGTAGAACGTTATTCATAAAGATAATCACATTGTATAAACAATTTTTATTTTCTCATGTCTGTCAAAATACAACGTTTTTCTTTACGAATATTTCAAGGAAAATACCTTTTTAGGTGCTGAATGTTCCAAGCGTGGGGCTCGGGGTTTCCTTGCATATCTTCGATTCGGTATACCCCGGGCTTAACCACTTTTGTCACCTTGAATGGACCTTCCCAGGTCGGTGCTAGCTTGCCTGCGGCTGCTCTTTTTCCTGTAGCTTCCAGGTTTCTTAAAGTCAGGTCTCCCACCTTCAAGCTTCTTTCTCTGACCTTTTGATTGTAATATCTTGCCGCTCGTTGTTGATAAGCAGCAGTTCGGACTTGGGCTTCTTCCCTAACTTCCTCAAGAGCATCTAGGTTGCTCCTTAATTTTTCCCCATTAGCGTTCTCACTAACGAATTGAACTCGATGAGTGGGGATCTGCAACTCAACTGGGACTACAGCCTCTGTGCCATAAGCAAGTGCAAACGGGGTTTCTTGAGTGGGCGCTCTGGGAGTAGTTCGGAGTGCCCATAGAGTGCTATTGAGTTCTTCTGCCCAATTCTCCTTTGCGCCATCCAGCCGTTTCTTTAATCCTTGAAGGATAGCTCTATTAGTGACTTCCGTTTGGCCATTAGTCTGAGGGTGAGCCACGGAGGAGAACTTATGCCATATGCCCATGTTCGTCGTGAAGGCTCTGAAAGTGCTGTAGTCAAATTGTCTGCCGTTGTCTGAGATAAGTACTCTTGGTATGCCAAATCTGCAGATGATATGTCCCCATACGAAATCTATCATCTTGCGTGCTGTGATTGTGGCTATTGCTTCTGCCTCTGGCCATTTCGAGAAATATTCCACAGCCACCACTACGAATTTCCTTTGCCCCGTAGTCTTGGGGAAAGGTCCCAGGATGTCAATTCCCCATTGTGAGAAAGGCCATGGACTGGATATGCTTGCTTGAGGAGTGGCAGGGGTCCTGATGGCATTAGCAAATCTCTGACATACGTCACACCTCCGGACAAACTCTTCTGCTTCTTTTTTAACAGTGGGCCAGTAGTATCCTTGCCTGAATGCGCTTCTTCTCGTGTTTCTCCGACCTCCCTTCCTCCGGGGCTTTCTCTTTTCCTTCCACCCTTTTGGCAAATCTACTCGTTACTAAGGCGTCATCCTGCCTTATATACTTGTATGCCAAGTTCTCCAAGTGCGAGTTCTGGCTAAGGAGCATTTCCTTTTTGGGCCATGTTGTATCAGAGGAAGGTATAGCAGTTGATCCCAAAAAGGTAGAGGCAGTAGCCAACTGGCCTACACCCACTACAGTGACAGAGATCAAGAGTTTTCTGGGTTTGGCAGGCTACTATCGGAGGTTCGTTCAGAACTTCTCGAAGATAGCTGCTCCTATGACCAGACTGACCAGAAAGAATCAGAAGTTTGTGTGGTCAGAGGAATGTGAAGAGAGTTTTGCAGAGTTGAAGAGACGGTTAACTTCAGCACCGGTGTTAGCTCTGCCGATTAGTGATGAAGATTTCACAGTGTTCTGTGATGCATCCCGAGTGGGATTAGGTTGTGTGTTGATGCAGAATGACCGAGTGATAGCTTATGCTTCTAGACAGCTGAAGAAGCACGAGCTGAATTACCCGACACACGATCTGGAGATGGCAGCTGTTATCTTTGCACTTAAGATGTGGAGGCATTACCTCTATGGGGTAAAATGTGAGATCTATACGGATCATAAGAGCCTACAGCACATCTTAAGTCAGAGAGAGTTAAACTTGAGGCAGAGACGGTGGGTAGAATTGCTCAATGATTACGATTGTAAGATCCAGTATCATCCAGGCAAGGCTAATGTTGTAGCTGATGCCTTAAGCCGAAAGTCACTTGGCAGTTTATCCCACATTGCAGTAGAGAGAAGACCGGTGGTGAAGGCTTTCTACAAGCTCGTGGAAGACGGGTTACAGTTGCAGTTATCTGGTACAGGTGTTTTGCTCGCACAGATGAGAGTGACACCAGTGTTTCTAGAGCAAGTGGCTCTGAAACAGCACGAAGACCCCGAGTTAGTGAAGATTGCCAGGACTGTTCAGTCTGGCAACAGTGCAGAGTTCAGATTTGATAGTGAGGGGATTCTTCGGCATGGTAAGAGGTTATGTGTACCAGATGATAGCAGTTTGAAGGCAGACATTATGAGGGAAGCTCATAATACGCGGTATAGCATTCACCCGGGAGCCACCAAGATGTATCAAGATCTGAGAAGGGTGTATTGGTGGCCAGCAATGAAGAGAGAAGTGGCACAGTTCGTGTCAGCCTGCGAGACATGTCAAAGGGTGAAGCTAGAGCACCAGAAGCCGGCTGGAATGCTTAACCCACTACCGATTCCAGAATGGAAATGGGAAAATATAGCGATGGATTTTGTAGTGGGCTTACCGGCGACGTCTAACAGACTAGACTCCATCTGGGTGATTGTGGATAGACTCACTAAATCTGCTCACTTCATTCCAGTCAGGAGTAACTACTCTGTGGACAAGTTGGCGCAGGTGTATGTAGACGAGGTAGTAAGGTTGCATGGAGTTCCAGTGTCGATCGTATCAGATCGAGGACCTCAGTTCACCTCCAGGTTTTGGCGGAGTCTGCAAACTGAAATGGGCACAAGGTTGGATTTCAGCACTGCTTTCCATCCACAGACAGACGGTCAGTCAGAGAGAACCATCCAGACCATTGAAGACATGCTGAGAATGTGTGTGTTAGACTTTGGCGGTTCTTGGAGGCAGCATCTACCTCTGGTGGAGTTTGCCTACAACAACAGCCATCATGCTAGCATAAGGATGGCCCCTTATGAAGCTTTGTATGGGAGGAAGTGCCGAACACCTGTTTGCTGGGAAGAGGTAGGAGAGAAAACTCTTGCAGGGCCAGAGTTAGTTGAGATAACCAGCAAGTTAGTGCCTATCATCAGAGAAAGGATCAGAACAGCTGTAAGCAGACAGAAAAGCTATGCAGACATCCGTAGGAAGCAGATAGAGTTCCAGGAGGGGGATATGGTATTGCTTAAGGTGTCTCCGATGAAAGGAGTGGTTCGGTTTGGAAAGAAGGGTAAACTGGCCCCACGGTACATTGGTCCCTTTGAGATTTTGCAGAAGATCGGACCTGTGTCGTATAAGCTAGATTTACCGGCTTCTATGGAACGAATTCACCCGGTATTCCATGTTTCTATGTTGAGAAAATTTGTGTCAGATCCAGAGAAAGTTCTTAGTGAACCTGAGGTGGAAATCTTAAGTGATCTCACCTATGTAGAACAGCCAGTGCGGATCCTTGACACCCAGATCAGAAAGCTGAGAAACAAGGAGATACCAATGGTGAAAGTTTTGTGGAACCACCACAACCTAGAAGAGTGCACGTGGGAGACTCGAGAGTCCATGCTCCAGCAATACCCATATATGTTTTAAGGTTAGTTTTCCCCTTTTCTCTGTGTTTATGTTGTGTTAGGAACATTCGGGGACGAATGTTCTTAAGGGGGGGAGAATGTAATACCCGGCTCGAGTCCGGCATCGGAATTCCTATAGTCCGGTGGAATCTCGGGTGTCGGAACCCTCGAGAAGGGTAATACATATGTTTTTTTAAGGTATTTTCACTTGTTTTCATGTTCCAAAGACTTGAGTTTTGAAAGAAAAGCAACAAGGGAGAAATGCAAAGGTTCGGCCGCCGAAGGGCACTTTCGGCCGCCGAACATTGCATGGTTGCGGCTTCACGTTCGGCTGCCGAAGGTGGTCTGGCCAGCCACCTATAAAAGGGCCAAGGGTCGGTGGAAGGAGGTTATTTCTCCTCCACTTGCAGCCAGAGGTGAGTTCCAGCCTCTCCTACGTTGACTTTCATGTTTTCCATGATTTTCATCAAATCTTTTAAGAGTTTTAAGAGTTTTGGTGATTTATGAAGGTTTTGAGCAAAAGAACCAAGTTTTGAAGCTTGGAGCTTTGGAAGAGCTTTTCTTCATATCTCCACGTTAGGATCCTTCATCCTCAAGGTCTTTAAGAGGTAAGTGAAGATCCTGAGCTTCTTTGATGATTTTGAAAGGTTTTATAAAGTTTGTATGGGTAGTATGCATGTTTAGGTTTAGGTGAGGTTTTTGGTGATTTGTGGTGTTCAAGCATGTTTAAGTGTTATGTGCTATGTTTGTTTGGGGTTTTAGGGTAGTTTTAGACCCCTTTGTGCCTATATATGTGTATATGCTAGTTGGGAGTAGTTGATATGCATGTTTGTAGGTTTTTGGGCAAAGTTTGCATGAAACAGAGCAGGGTTCTGTCCTTCGGGTAAAACCAGGTTCGGCCGCCGAAGGAAGGTTCGGCCGCCGAAGGAAGGTTCGGCCGCCGAACCCTTTGTGGAGGCAGTTCGGCTGCCAAAGGTTGCCCCCGAAAGCTAGGCTTTCGGTTTAGAAAGAGACTTTCGGTCGCCGAAAGAGGGAGTTCGGCCGCCGAAAGTGTGTGAGTTTCGCCTCTGGACGAGACCTTCGGCCGCCGAAGGTGCCGCCGAACATGCATGAGTTTCGTCTCTGGAGTGGGGTTTCGGCCGCCGAACCTGCCGCCGAAAGTGCCCTGTCCAGCTTTCTTTTGCATGGTTTATGTGCTGGTTTTAGGATTGTTTAGAGGGGTTTTGGGGAGTTTCTTAGAGATGTTCTTGAGTGAGTTTAGTCCCTCATTTGAGTCCACCTGTGTAGGAACGGACCAGAGGAATCAGGGAGGTCAGCAGTGAGTTCAGTGTCAGAACCTGCAGAGTCAGTGCAGAGATAACCAGGTGAGTGGAATTAACTTAATGTTTTAATATGAGAACTGAATATTTTCTCATGCTTCATGCATCATGAATATGCTATAGGGTGAGTGCATTAGTGTACACAAAGATGATGTATTGCATTTATCCTTGTACTTGGCATGGCTCCTTGTACATTGCTTATGTGAGACGGCACGGACTTCGTGAGGATTCATTAGCCCTCAGAGGAAAGACCTGGAACAGCCCTACGGGGACCAGGCACATATATAAAGACCTGGAACAGCCCTACGGGGACCAGACACATGGTACTTAGGTACCCCAGATGAGATAGAGGGAGTTTTGATCCGTCCGGCCGAGGTTATGTGATTATGTGTTGCATTCCATGAGAGCATGTTTTATCACCTGTATTTGCCTATTCTACTCACTGGGCTATCGTAGCTCATCCCTCTCCCCTAACTCCAGTTGTGCAGGTTCAGAGGTCAGAAAGAACTCAGCAGGGTACAGGAAGAGTACAGAGTATTGTAATAGCTAGTGTGGACATGTAAATGTATAGAGATAATGTATATGTACAGTGTATGTACAATGTATAGAATGGTGCTTGATTTACAAGACTTGTAATCCCTTTGTGGAGTCACATGATCAGTTTATGTATGTTTTGTTATTGTTGTATGTTTCTGAGCAAAACCAGGCTTAACAGTATGAGTTTTATCCGCCTAGAGCCATGAGGAGCTCTAGTAGGGATGAGTATAGCACAGAGAGAGAGTGCATGCACAGGTTAAGCCTTGGAAGAAAGAAAAGTTTTATGTTGTTACAGCAAATGTATGATCATGTATGGGATTTCACAGGTATACAGACAAGATAGCAGGCTTACTACGGGTCCCGGCGACCTTAAGTCGATCTGGATCCTAGTGCCGGTGGCAGTTCGGTTTCCGGACTGTTACAGCCCTTCCTTTGTCAAGCTCGGGAATCTGCAGGGCCTCCGTATTGAAACGGGCGACATACTCTCTGAGGGATTCACCAGCTTTTTGTCTCACTGTTTCCAGATAGCTCGTCTTCCTATCTGCTGGCACCCCGGCTACGAACCGGCTAATGAAGCGGGTGGCCAGATCTCCAAAACTTTTAATGCTTCCGGCCTCCAGGCTGTTGAACCATGCCCTCGCTGGTCCCGAGAGCGTTGTTGGGAACACCTTGCACATCAGAGCATCTGACAGAGTTTGCAACTCCATGAAGGTCTTATAGTTCATGACATGCTCTCTCGGGTTACCAGTCCCATTATAGGCCGCCATCGGCGGCATCATAAACTTTTTGGGAACGGTCTCCTGCTGCATTAACTTTGAGAAGGGAGAAGAAGTAGGCAAGGAGGTTTGACTCTGATCTTTCTTACCTAGCTCGGCTAGGAGCTGCTCCTTCAACCTTTTCAGCTTTTGGTTCATTTTCTCGTCTTCCGGGCTAGATCTTTTGCCCAAACTACATTCTTCCTCCTCTGTTTCAGTTCCCGTTTCCCTGGTTGTTTCAGCAGAATAGTCGTTCACCTCTTCATTTTCTATCAACTCTCTTGCCCTTCTCCCATGAATTCGGGCCTCCGGTTCTTCTTCTTCTCTGGCATCGTGGTTGTTAGTTTGGAGGCGGGCAGAGGTAGGTTGGGGTTCATCGGTTCTGGGTTCCTCCACTACTGGGAGTGCGTTTACTGGGGTGCTAAGTCCCCTTTGTTGCATTATCTGCCCCAACCAGTGAGCAGTGGTTTGTAGCTGGAGAGCCATGGTTTGAATGTCTTGGTTAGACAGGGTCATGGTGGGAGTATTCCCTGCCAGGCTTAGCGAGGGATTAAGAGAAATAGGTGTTTGGTTATTCAACGTTGTAGGGCTAGAAAAGGAGAACTGCTGCCCATCTTGGGCAGAGCTCAGGTCATTTGGAATATTAAGGTTACTTTCTTGGTGGTTTGCCATCGTGGATCTCAGTGGGTTTTGAAAGTGAAAACTCCGGTGATGAAAATATCTCCTTCGTTTCCCACAGACGGCGCCAATTGATGATCTGAGATCCAATAGAATAAGGTTTTACAAGGGTTTTGTATTACTGAATAAGGCCTAAGTTTCCTGAGGAGGGGACTCCTCTTTTATACATTGTCTTGCTTGCTGGTGACGTGTAAAGGTCTCTCCAGGATTGGGCCACGCGTCTCTGCCATGCGGATTCGGAGGTACTAGGGTATCAGCCGCCTGCTCCATGCGTAACGGCCTCTGATTCTTCTCGTGCGTACGTTCGAGCGGATCTGCCAGGCTGTCTGGTGAATATTTTTCTGGATCCTAGGCTAGGCCGAGAGTTGGGCCGGACGCTAAGCCTGAGTGGAGAGGGCCTGCTTCGTGTGGGCCGGGCCGGTCGGATGAAGAAGATGGGTCGAGCCCGGCATTGAGGGTTGGATGAGCCAGGCTTATTATGTATGTCAGGTGTGTGGGCCTCTACGTCATGGGCCTTGGGCTGTGATGAAGCCCCTGGCCCGGGGCGAAGGAATCCAGCGGTCATCAGGTTTCAATTTCATATTAAACAACTTTGATATTTGTTTTCTTAATAATATATTAAAAAAATAAAATTCTAATAAAAAGTAATTAATGTTAAAATTAAATGTAAATATTAATTTTTTTTCCTCCATTTATTTTTATTTATCACCTATTAGAAGTTATTTTATCTAAAAATTATATATTATTTTGAAAATAATATGTTAATTAATTTTTTTCACTTTTCCCGTTATCTTTATTGATTATAGTAACTATTTCTGTAACATTAAAAATATTTCTTTTTTTTTTTCTTTTCCTTTTTCTTTTATTTTGTCTCTTAATTATCTCACTTTTTATTTGTAATATTTGCTGAATGATGCTTTTAACTTTAAAAATTAACATCAATGATAAAACATTTTTTTATATATCTTCAAATGAATTTTCTTTGTTAGATTATTTAATTTCTTTTGTATCTGACTAATATTTTGTATTCAAACTGTTACAATGGAAAAAAAAAATCATTGCAAACCTAATATGATTATTTTTTGCTTTTTTATTGATTTTTATTGTAATTTTTTCAAGTAAGCCCGTCTAGCTCAGTCGGTAGAGCGCAAGGCTCTTAACCTTGTGGTCGTGGGTTCGAGCCCCACGGTGGGCGAAATTTTTATCAAGTTAATCTTCATATTTTGCTTTTCATAGAGCAATTTCCAAATAACGGCTATGATCATACACACTTTGATAATTCTCCCCTTAATTTTTTTTATACAGTTTGAATCATAAAAAACCTAATTTCTCAATACAATATAAAACTTTAACTTTACTATTTATTTGTTTATTTTTTGTATTTTATCAATATATTGCATAATTTTTTTTAAAAAAATACAAACCAAATGGGTATATTTTCATAAGAAAAAAAAACCTCAATGTTTGTGTCAATTTATTTTTTAATTCAAACATTTACATTTTAGATTAATTAGTCCAGATTTTACGTTTAAATGATACTTTAATCAAATTTTAAAAATCTGCAAGAGTAAATCCATTTCATTTACCATATCAAAAGACTATTGGCCAAGAATCAACAAAATGAAATATAAAATTTTGGTAAATCTAAAATCTAGTTTTACGATGGGGTAAATGAGCGTGGTTAACTCATAAATGAAAATTAAATTTATTCAAACATGTAAAATTCTATCACTTTAAAGAAAATCAGAAATTACATATGAAATATTACACCTACAAATCAAAATAAATTAACTAAATGTCATTGAGATTAATTAAAATTACAGGTACTAATCCTTAAAATGGCAATGAATGTGGCAGCCCTTTTTTAATATGAAAATATCAAATTTCAAGAACATAATCAATTTCATGTACAATAAAACCTTAAAAAAGTTGTTGAACTCGATTATTTTTTTCATAATTGGATTGATTCCAATAACATAAAACTAATATTAAATTTCGTGGGATGGGTGGTGATTGATTATTCAGATGAAGTTATTTAGTTTGATTAGAAAAACTAATTTCTTTAAACATTATAATCATCATTGTTATCCCCTGCCGACACAGCTTACTGGCTTTAAGGTTTAACCCTTTTTTTTTTAAGTTAGTTGATGATTTTGATGTTTAGTAAAATATCTAATAAAAACCCTATAAGAAAGTAGAGGTTGTGTTTTTTTTTTTTTTTTTTTTTTAATTATTATTATTATTTAAATCAAAAGGAGGTTGTGTGTTGTTTGGGGAAACGAGGAATTGCACATTTTTGTTTGTTGGGTGTGTCTAAGTTAGGTTAGCATTGGATGGAACACATAATTATCCCAAACACCCTGTATTTGGGGTCCACTGTTCTTCTGTATTTGAATTGTTGAGTTTTCTATACTCCTCTTCCTGATCAAACATCAACCCTGTCCCCCTATAGTCTACTAAATTTATAAAAAATAACAAAAATAATTAAAATATTTTTATTCATATTTCAATTTAAAATGTTTTCAGCAATATAAAGTAGCAAAATTATATATATTAGTGTAAAGTATAATATTAAATAATATCATAATAATGAAATAACAGAAAGTTGACAGAAAAGGGCACTTGCTTCAACTAATTGGCATTTATACTTTTAAAGCAAAATTTAAAAATTAATTGGGCGCCTATAAGTAGTTTGTCTAATTTCAAAGGACCTTTCAGTGAATAAATGCAAATACAATTTTAAAACGTTCAAATTCCCGTATTGGACAGCAACTTTGTTATTTTGGATAATTTTGTGAAAAAAGTTTAGATGAAGACAAGGGATGAAATTTATATATAAATTAAATTAGACTCATTAACGAATATAAATAATGTTGTTGCTATGCTTTGATTGAAACAGATTTATGGTATGCTAATCTATTAGATGGTTTGAGCTGATAGAATTTATTAATGACGTAGTTTTGTTTGATATGGAAAGTATATTCTAAATTTAATTAAATAAAAAATTATAATTTCAAAAAAAGTAATAATTGGTACTCCAAGATTTAGTCTGGTGAAAAGTGCATTCTATAGTTTTAAAAGGTCTAAGATTCGACTCCCCCAACCACTATTTAAAAAAAAAAATAAAGTAATAATTGGGAAATTTTTTTAATTATCTACTTGCCCAACGACCAACGGAATACTTAATCATTCCGCCAACTGCCTTATAAATTACACATCCACTTTTCATTTGGCGAAATTGCCCTTCATCTATAATTTATTTCCCTTCTATTACTGCACCTTTGCTTCGTGCAATAAGTTTTTACCTGAAAATTCATTTTATTTATTTTATATAGAAATATTTTGAGTTTTTTTTATTATAAGTATATTTTTTAACTAAATAATATTTTATTATAACATTTGTTTGTTTTGAATTAAATAATAGAAAAAAGTAAACATTGTTTTCTTTCTTTAGATATATGAAGGAAAATAGGGAAAAAACAGTGGAAATTAACGTTTTCTTGGTTTTATAAATTTTAGATTTTGTTTTTTTACTCACGGAGAGAAAAGAGGAGTATATACTTAACAAAATAAACAAAGGGTAAAAGAGTAGTTAATGGGGAGATTAATGTGATAAATCACCATTGATTAGCGCGATGGGATTTGATTACTGGACTGGGCATGCCTAGTTCACCACATCACACGTGAAACTTGGCAAGCGTCCCACGAAAATGATTCGGGTTTCAAGTGGAGGCAAAGGGGGCATCTAAACTCACAAATTTTTTGGAATGCTCACATGGGGCTGTGGTGCGGAGAAAGTGAAAAAGATGCATTTCTTCTTTCATTAAAAGGCGAAAAAAGGAAAAATTATCAATCAACTTGCAGATTTGGTTCAATCCTCTTAAACCTGAAGTAAAGGGGAGGGGGAGGGAGAGGGTTCTTTGTGCGAGCTTTTTGAATATTTTGGTTTTGAAAATTATAGTTGGACGAAGAGTATAGAAGCCGCCAGTTGCTAACACCTTCACGAGACAACTAAAAAAATCCCCACTTTTCACCTTCACAATCTTACTTGGTACCCTTCTTTTTGCACTTTGTATGTGTACTTGAAGTTCATATCAATTCTAGATGAGTTTTTCAATTAATTTATTCTATATTTTCTTTTGTTTAAGTTTATATAATATGTTCCTTTTTTTATAAAAAAAAAATGCTTTTGTACTTTTAAACAATAAAAAAATATAAAACGTTTCAAAATTAATGAAATAATTTTTAAAATGAAAAAGTTAAACTAAGTTCACATCCAATCTTATCTTTTGTAATTATTAATTGATTTGCTTAATCTGATTTGATTTTTAATCGAAAACATAATATTTAACTGATGAATTCAAGTTTGAGTTTCATTTCCTAAATCTCTAACAAAAATAAATAATATCTATTGGTTTTGTTTTTACTTATCAATTGATTTTATTTTATTTATTTTTTAAAAAATAAAAATTCTTATTTTTTTAATATTGCTAATTTTATTGTTATCTTGGACTTCAATAACAATTATGATAATTTAATGACAGAGTTAAAATAAACAGTTTTTTTTAAAAAATAATGATCTGAACCGCTAGATTCTTCCAATTTTATTAAATATAATAATAATTGCTTCATATTTATCTTATAAATATAAATAAGTTTTAAAAAAATATTAACAGAATTGGAAAGGAATAAAAACCTTATCTACTTCTTTTTCTGTTTCTAGATTTCAAAGTGGGAAGATTCTTAATTAGTTCTCGAAAGCGGGGACAATACGGGCAACTTAATTCCGGAGGGGCATTTAGGAAATGGATGTAAAATCCAGCACCGGCTAAGCAAGTCAATGCTCAGAAAAACCGCCATCTGTCAGTGATTGAAGCGCAGATGGTAGGCATAAAAGAGTTAAGAGCTCACAGTCGGAGACAAAATACTGGGCGGTACGAGATTCAAATTCCGTAGTGGAGGTGAAGGGGCAGAGAGAGAGAGAGACGGGTATAAATATATGCCCTCATTTTCGTTTTGTTGTGTTTCTTCGCTTTTAAAACAGAGCAAGAGAGGTAGCAACTACTCATAACATTTCAATACCTCTCTCAAAATCTCCTCTCCCTTAAGCAAACCCAGCTATAAAAACAGAAACGTCTGGATCAGGACATTGCCCCAAAGCAAAGGACACCCTCGTCATTTCTTTAAGATCCGCCCACCCTCTGCCTGCAACTACACAGAGAAAAGCAGAACCAAGCTAACTCATTACTCTGCTTTACAAGACACTTGTGTTGGAAGACAAAGAGAAGCCAGACTCCTTTGTTTCTTTGTCTCTTTCTCTATTTATCCCTTTTATTTATATTTACAGTGCAAATCAACTCGCATTTCCTTGCTTGCTTGCTATTAGCTAAAAACTGGTAACAGTAGAAACCACTTATTAAAGCGATAATGGAGAGGAGCACTCCGGTCAGAAAACCACACGCTTCTACTGCAGATCTGCTCACTTGGCCTGAGAATCCGCCGGCTGATTCTCCCTCCGTCGGCTCCGCTCCTCGCTCTCACCAGGTAACTTCACTTTCAGCCTTTCTTATTTTATTTTATTTTTATTATTTTGCGATTTATTGCTGAATCTTACTTGATTAATTGTTATAATTTATGAAATTTTTTAGCCTTCCGATGGGATCAGTAAGGTAGTGTTTGGAGGTCAAGTTACGGATGAGGAGTTTGAAAGCTTAAACAAAAGGTAAGATCTCCAATCTGCTTCTGTGTTTTTACATATATTTTTTTGGTAATTAGTTCAAAAATTAGCTAAATTAGCTGACATGCAACTGATTCTGTTAATTGTGGCCTTTTCTCTTGCCTGCAGCTTTTCTTCACCGTTTTCACTGTTTGTTTGTGCCACCTTCCTTGATCATTAACTATATATATATATATCCCTTCTCTTACTTGCATTTGACTGGAAATCTCGTGCGTGTTTAATGTTTTGCACCGAATTTCTAGCTTCATTTTTCTTTCTCTGTAGTTTGATCTCATTCTACTCTTTAATGAACCTCCTCATTTGAATCGTATATTGGTGCAACTATTCATTCGCTTCTTTCTCAATTATGCACCTTCTATATTTGTCTTGAAAACAGATTTTTCTGATATTCTCAAATAGGAGAGGCTGGTGTTTGGATAGCCTGTTACATGTCTTTCAGCATTTCTGTGACAATTTGCGTATGGATGTCTTAAAAAAACGTTTTGCCGAATACCTCTAATTCCAATGATCAAAACTTGAGATTTCATATGTTGCCCCAACTTCATAACATCAGTAGCAGAGCATGAACTTAACCAAGTCCAAGGAGGATTTATGCTAGAATTGGGATTTGTAACTTCTTCGGTCCAAGAATCGCCCACTTCGCAATTTTCTGATAGTTGGTGATAGAATGAATAATTTAGTCCAGGCTAGGCATTCAATTATATATTGAAAATTGATTTATGGGGCTTAACTAATTTTTGGATCACGTTTGGGTCACTAACGATGTGATGTTCCACTATCTAGAGATGGTAACATTAGTTTCTCATGGGTGATGAAATTCGAAAAAGATTATTTCCTTATGTTTTTCGTCCTCAATTTTTCAGCAAGTCACTTTTAGTGATGGAAAATTTTGGGTTGCGACACTACAGACAATTTTGCTGTCAAATAAAAGTCAATGTTACAGTATATCTTTTTGCTGTCATTTAACCATAGATGTCATCTGCCAGCTTTCTTAAGAGCGCTTAAAGCCTTTATCATATTTGCAACAGGATATCCTAGAGTTGCCATTTATCATTGTCGCCCTGGGAGTAGATTGAATTCTGGTTTGGATTTTTATTTTCATCTTATATTTTGGAAGCACTGAAATTTCAGTTTCCAAAGTTATTATTCCTTCCTCCTCTTTCTTCCTAAAGAGTAATGGAAATATTCAAATCTGTTGTCAAAATTACTCTTTTTCTGTGCTAATACTGCAAAAATCTCAAGTAATACTAATACTGCAATAATCTCAATTAAAGTGTATGTTGGACTTAAAATTTTCCAGTTTGTACCTTGATGATGTTGCAAGATTCTGATATCTTTCATTTTATTTCTTTTTTTCCTAAAAAAAATTAATTCAAAAATAAAATTGTTTGGTAATAATATTTCTGAGTGTATTTTTGCAAATTTCAGGAAACCTTGTTCAGGGTATAAAATGAAGGAGATGACTGGTAGTGGCATTTTTGCAGCCAATGGAGAAAATGATACATCAGAGACCGGTGGGGCCACTCCCACACCAAATAATAAAACGGGAATACGTATGTACCAGGTAATTGTTATGTTGTTTGGGACTTAAATTTCATAGAAGAGCTGTAGGCCAAATTTATGAATTGGCATGACTAACTGATATATCTGTATTTTTGTATTCAAATTTGCCAGCAAGCACTTGCTGGAATCAGTCATATTTCATTTGGAGAAGAAGAGAGCGTGTCACCCAAAAAACCTACTACTTTGCCTGAGATGGCAAAGCAACGGGAACTAAGTGGGAACTTAGAAAGTGAAGCAGAGAGGCAGGCCAGGTTGCAGAAGCAGCTTTCTGATGCCAAGTGCAAGGAGCTCAGTGGACATGACATCTTTGCACCTCCTCCGGAAATTTTACCACGACCAACAACAGTGCGTGCTTTGGCATTGAAAGAAAGCATTCAATTGGGAGAACCTGCTCCTCGAGATGTACGCACTTCTGTCAAAGTTTCTAATGTGAGTTTATGTGGATGTATAAACAAAAACCGTTTTGCTCAGTGCACACAGACACACAGAAATTTAAAAAAAAAAAACCTTGTCCATAGATTTTATCCTTGTTGTCAACTAGTTGGGAAAGGTTTAGCTCTCATTCTAGTAGGAAAAAGATCACCAACTAATTGATGCTTCATGACTTGCTCATACTTTGCATTTCTAAATGTTTTACATATAATGAGACGGCAATTGTTAATACTGGGCTTTGTTGCTGAAAGAACATAGTTAGCATGTCGAGATAAGTTGGAATCTTAAATTATGGTCGATAAAGATGATAATGCCCTAACAAATGCCTTTTGTTCCTTTAAATGAAGTTAGTAGATAATCTCTGTAAACAGAATATTTTGGCTTTTGTTTTGCTGAAGTACTAAATGCACTGCACGATAGATGGCCTATAATTTTCTGTGCTAGAACTGCCTGCCTTATTTTTATTTAAAAATAATATGCCTTATATTGTTCTGTTTTCCACTCTTAATCCAAAAAGGTCTCACTGGTCTTATTATTTGCTAAAACCTTAGCCTGCTGGAGGTCGGATGTCTAGTGAGGACCCTGTGATGAAGACAGCAAAGAAAATTTATAATCAGAAATTCAACGACCTCTCAGGAAATGGCATATTCAAGGGTGATGTTACTCCATCATCTGCTGAGAAGCCCTTAAGTTTGGCAAAGTTGCAAGAGATTAGTGGCAGCAACATATTCGCTGATGGGAAGGTAGAGCATCGAGACTACTTAGGTGGTGTACGCAAGCCTCCAGGCGGCGAGAGCAGCATTGCCTTGGTTTAATTTGTTAGGTCTAACTCAGTTATCTCTCATTCCTGTGTTTGGTTTTGTTTTATTGCTAGAGTGGGGATGTGGTATTATATTATTTGACCTTTCATTGCGGGTTTTGGGATTATGTTTAGGCCTTAACATGTCGTCTTGTACTGTGGACTGTTCTAATTGGATTTTATGTCGATATTCTTGTGTCTTACAGTGGTTGTTTTATCAAACTTTATTGGGCAGTAAGTTGTCATTGTATTGTTTGAATGCATATTTCTGGCCATCATGCTTGCGTATTGTTTCAGCACTGTATTTGCTCAATTTGTATTATTATCATTTATAAGAGATGCACAGTTTGGTTTATTGGTAAGATTTGTTATCCCAATTTCAAAGGTTATTTGTCGTAGGCTTTTCATTGCTTCTCAGCTGTTGTTGCTCTTTAGAAATGCTGGTTCAGCATTTAGGAAGAAGCATTTCATGTATTGGAGATGGTGTTGGTAGGAGAAACTAATCATGGGCATCTTGTAATTTCTAGTTCTTTTGGCAATTGACAAAATGTTGACCTTTAGATATGATTGCACCTTTAGAACCGAAATAATCTGATATAGCAACTACAGCCCAATGAAGTTCACTGCAAATTTTTTCCTTCAATAAAAAAAAAAACAAAAATCTTGACTCAACTAGGGTGACAAAAAAACAGAGTTGACTTGCCCCTAGCTTGGGGAACAATAAACAGTTGCATTGGTCGGTTATTAATATATTGTTTCGCCTTAAAATGAACTACAATTCTGATACATTTACGAGTTACGGCAACAAACAGTGACATTCAACTTTTTTTTTTTTCTAAGGAAAAAATTGCAACGATATTATTCCCAAATTTCAATTCATAACATAAAATATTTTCTAAACAGTAATCTGGTAATTTAGTGACCGATAAAATTATAAAAATATATTTTTATCTGATCTTTATTGTCATTACATGACAAGCATTAAAGATGGTAATAATAATCTCTCTTGCTTATATTTCTCTTTTAATCAAGGCGGATGTACGCAATGGTGGAGAGGCCTTGGCCCCCATAATTTCTTTTTTTTTTTTTAAGTACTCATCTAAATTTATTGAAAAAAAATTAAATACACGATAGATATAATAATTTACTTAATAATAATAATAATAATAATAATAATCTTAAAATTCAGTATAAATTCACTTATAAATGATTTTATATTTGAGAAGAGCAATACACTAAGTCTTTAATATGTCACATATTCTAGGGGATGTACACTATAAGATAATAAAGTTGGTTGTCTTATTAAGAATTATTCAGAGGGTTATATTTAAAAAATTAAAAATTTATTATGAATTTTAATGTATTTTTAATGCAATACTTATTTATTTCCTCTGATTTTTTTTTAAATTTAAAGTATTTTTTATTAGAAAAAATATCATATGCCCCTCAAAATACTTTTATCTGCATTACAACCTTTACACTTTTTTATATTTTTTTTATGTTATTTATTGTTAGGGGAGAAAAGAATTATGCTCTTTGTGTATTGATTTATTTTCTCCAGAAGGCTATTTATATTTTATTTATAAACTTAACTTTCCTAGAAATCTAAAAGAATAAAATTTTAGTGTTTTTTACAAGAATAATACTAAGTGTAGAATAACATGGTACTGTTTAATCATGTTATTATATCGATCATCAGATTACGCACCCCACAAAGTGATTTGACTATTTGGTTATTGGTCCAATTATTTATTTATAAGGCCACTCTTTAGACTACTTGATCGTTAATCTGACTATTTACTTGTCAAATCATTCTATCGACTTTATTTGCTTATCAGGTTGGACTAGTTATTAGTAGGTCGCTCACTAAATCACAAGATCGTTTAGATTTACATCTCATCTCAGGTCGTCTTACATAATTATCTGAGTCAAATCGTAACTTTCTTTTTGAATGGTCGTCTTGTTTGACCACCTAATTGTCATGATCAACTATTAGATCGAACAAGTGGTCATATCGCTGAATAAATACTAAACTTTATCTGCTTAAATTTGAATGATCGTCTTGTCTGATCATCTGATTCTCATAATTGTTGTAAAATTAGTTTAGATTTCAAAAACATTTTATGGTCATTAAAGATTTTATGGTCGTTGGAGATTTCATGGTAATTAGAAATTTTATGATCGTTAAAGATTTTATGGTAATTAAAGATTTTATGGTAATTAAATATTTTATTTATGAGATTTAAATATAATATTAATTATGACCGTTATGATTTTATTTTAAGATTTTTATAATCATATATAGCGGTCAAGTTTTCCACAATAAATAACATTCTTCTTTACAAAGATATTTACTCCCAATTTTCTTCTTTATTCTTTCTTTTCTTTATGTTATCTGCTGGGTTATAAATCAGAGATAAATTCTTGTTGTCCTGATCCTGGGAAGTATATCCCATAAGAACCTGTTTAACCTTGGGGGATCACAAAATAAATCCTTAAGGACAGTATTCAACACGACTCAGGTTTCATTGTTTTACCCAATATTTCCAACAATTTTAAGGATTTATCTTTACACAAATGGAACTAAATGTTGTCATTGTCTCTACTTCTGCACTGCCTGCTTCCAATGACATTATCACTGTCTCTGCTTCTACAAATAGTGGGTATCTTCTGCCTACTGTCCTCACATCTCAAAGATTGAGAATCAAGACCTGTACCTGCTGTTGATCCAAAGAGCAAATCTTGTACAAAGAAAAAGTGCACAAATCAGATAACAAGTATGAAAATAAGAAATCTGATTTCAAATTCAAGTTTAATAATTTCATCTTTAAAAGGAAAGGATATTGTCTTGTATATGGTAAACCGGGTCATGATTCACCCCAGTACAGGAAAAGAGTGATAAATGACAATCCTCCTAAAATAAAAATGAATTTAGTTGAAGGAGATGACATTATTGCTGCGGTCATTTCTCAAACTTTTCTTGTAGCTAATGTGCAAGAATGGATAGTAGACTCTGGTGATACTGTGCATATCTGTGCAAACAGAAATGCATTCACCTCTTACACTACAGTGGGGGAAGGAGAAGAACATGTGTATTTGGGTGATTCTAGAACTGCAAGTGTCCTTGGTAAAGGGAAAGTTCTTCTCAAACTCACATTTGGCAAGACCTTAGTACTTAATGAGGTACTTCATGTACCCAATATAAGAGCTAATTTAATTTCTGTAATACTATTGAGAAATGATGGGATTAAGGAGTCCTTTGGGTCAGACAAAATTATACTGACTAAAAATGATATTTTTATTGGAAAAGGTTATTGTAATCAGAGACTCTTTATTCTCAATATTTTTGTAATAACAAATGGAAATGCATCATCTTGTGCTTTCTTTCTTGATTCTTTTGATTTATGGCATGCTAGATTAGGACATGTTAGTTCTTCTTATATATAAAAAAATGCAATATATTAGTATAATATCTGGCACTGGTAATACATGTTTAAATAAATGTGAGATTTGTGTAGAATCTAAGTCAACAAAAAAATCATGTTCAACTACACATGTAACGACCCCAAAAAGGACCGTCACCGGCGCTAGGATTCAGGTCGGCTTAAGGCCGCCAGAACCCGTAGCAAGCCTGCTATACTCTCTGTGTACCTGTAAACCTCATACATGATCATACATTTTCAGTGAAAATAAAACTCTTTTCTGAACCAAGGCTTAACCTGTGCATGCACTATCTCTGTACTCTATACTCATGTACTCTGTACTCTGTATCCCTGACTAGAGCTTGCTCTAGATGGGTAACTCATACCTGTTAAGCTTGGTTTTCACATGCAGGAAAACATATATACATATACAGATCATGTACAACACATACATCACTAGGTCAAGCAACAACTATTACATCTCTTTAATATTACATGTCCACTCTAAGCTATTACAGATCTCTTTACTTTTTCTGTACTCTGCTGGACTGTCCCTTCCTGTACACTGTACACTGAATACTGAACCTGCAAAACTGGGGTTAAGGGAGTGGGATGAGCTCTATAGCCCAGTGAGTAGAACAGTAAAACATCTCAGTAAAATATGATCTCATGGAATGCACCATATCACAGACAAGCCACATCAAGAGTAAACCTGTCACCACATAGTCCCAGTAACTCTGTGCCAGGGCGTAGAATCGAGCACCTGGTCTTCCTGTCATATATGTATATGTGTATATAACACCTGTAAACTTACCATTGCCAGGGCGTAGTCAAAGGCTCCTGGACTTTGCTATATACCTGCCAGGGCGTAGTCAAAGGCTCCTGGTCTTTGCTATACGTGCCAGGGCGTAGTCAAAGGCTCCTGGTCTTCCTGTCTGTGACTATTGGATCATTCAGCATTTACTCACATCATCAAATAACAATGCAATGCAACATATTCGTGAATACTAATGTAAACAACCTATGGCATAAACATGATGCATGAGATATGCTAAAAGCAGTTTGTGGTTCAATTAAAAGTTATAAGTTTAGTTCCACTCACCTCTGGCTCTGGACTGACTGACTCTGCAGGCTCTGAAACTCTGGAGCAGTACTCACTGCTGCTCTCTCTGGTTTCTCTGGTCTGTACCTATACAGATGGACTCAAATGAGGGACCAAACTAACTTATCAATACCTCTATTAAACTCCCCAAGAATCCTCTGAAACTCACTTAACTAGCCATGCAAAGCATGCAAAAGAAAAGTTGGACAGAACACTTTCGGCGGCAGATTCGGCGGCCGAATGTCCTCTCCAGAGACGAAACTCAAGCACCTTCGGCGGCACCTTCGGCGGCCGAATCCCCCAAACAGAGCCGAACATGCAAAAACACTCGGGGCAAGCTGTGGCAACCAAGTCACCATGCAAGAGGTTCGGCGGCCGAATGAACTTTCGGCTGCCGAACCTGAGTTCATCCAGAACTCAGTTTCAACGGCAAACCATCTCCTTCTTTCCTTCAACTTCTCAAACCATGCAAACTTCACCTCCTCAACATACATATACTCATGTATATGATCACAGGGGTCCTAAACTAGCTAATAACCCCAAACAACAAAACAAACATAACACATAAACATGTAGCCTTGCATAATTCTTTAAAACTACCATTAATACCCTAAGCATGCATCTCCTTCCTTTATCCCCATAAACTCAGAAACATATACACATGTTCAAGTGCATCACTTACCTCCTGTAGCAAGAAGCTAAACACTCTGAACAAGGGAAAACGAATCACCTCTTCTCACACTCTCAAACTCTCTCAAACTCACTTTTTGCTTCAAACCCTTCAAAACTTGGTGAATGAGCAAACTCCTGCATGAGCTGCTCAAAACACTTGCAGATGAGTCATAGAAGACGTGGCTAATTCATGGCAAGAATCTGAGGCCAACATCTGTCAAAAGCCATGACTCAGCTTGGCTGGCCAACTCATCGTCGGCTGCCCAATGACATGCAAGACCATGCAACATTCGGGGGCCGAACTTCCCTTCGGAAGCCAAACACTTTCGGCGGCCGAACTTACTTTCGGCGGCCGAACTTACTTTCGGCGGCCGAACTTGGCTCAACCGCCTTAGGTCATTTCAACTCAAAACTCACTTCCCTTAACCTTAAAACATATAAACACATCATAACCCTTAGTAACACATAACTCCTACCCTTAGATAGAATCCCAACACCCCGGATTCCGCCAGATAATAGGAATTCCGGTGCCGGATTCTAGCCGGGTATTACATTCTCCCCTCCTTAAGAACATTCGTCCTCGGATGTTCCTAAAACACAAAACAAAAACACAAGGAGGAAACTAACCTTAAAACAAATATGGATACTGCTGGAGCATAGACTCCCGCGTCTCCCACGTGCACTCTTCTAGATTATGGTGGTTCCATAAAACTTTCACCATCGGAATCTCCTTGTTCCTTAGCTGTCTGATCTGCGTGTGCAGAATCCGCACTGGCTGCTCTATATAGGTAAGATCTGTATGAATCTCCACCTCAGGCTCACTCAGAACCTGGTTCGGATCTGACACAAACTGTCGTAGCATAGAAACATGAAATACCGGGTGAATCCTCGCCATAGAAGCAGGTAAATCCAGCTTATACGACACATTTCCGATCCTCTGCAACACCTCAAAGGGTCCAATGTACCGTGGAGCTAATTTACCTTTCTTCCCAAAACGAACCACTCCTTTCATTGGAGACACTTTCAGCAATACCCAATTACCCTCTTGAAATTCTAACTGCTTTCTGCGCACATCTGCATAACTTTTCTGTCTACTCTGAGCTGTTCTGATTCTCTCTCTGATCATGGGCACCATACGACTGGTAATGTCTACTAACTCTGGCCCTGCAAGAGCCTTCTCTCCTACCTCTTCCCAGCAAACAGGGGATCTGCATTTCCTCCCATATAATGCTTCATAAGGAGCCATCCCAATGCTAGCATGATGACTGTTATTGTAGGCAAACTCCACCAAAGGTAGATGCTGCCTCCAAGAACCGCCAAAGTCTAACACACATAGTCGAAGCATATCCTCTATGGTCTGGATGGTCCTTTCTGACTGTCCATCAGTCTGTGGGTGGAAAGCAGTACTAAAATCTAATCTCGTGCCCATCGCATTTTGCAGACTCCGCCAAAAGCGAGAAGTAAACTGAGGTCCTCTGTCTGAAACTATAGACACTGGAACTCCATGTAACCTCACTATCTCATCCAGATAGACCTGTGCCAACTTATCCACAGAATAGTTACTCCGTACTGGAAGAAAATGAGCAGATTTCGTGAGTCTGTCCACAATCACCCATATCGAGTCTATCCTGTTGGACGCTACTGGTAAACCCACTACAAAATCCATAGCTATGTTCTCCCATTTCCATTCTGGAATCGGTAATGGGTTAAGCATTCCTGCTGGTTTCTGATGCTCTAATTTCACCCTCTGACAAACCTCACAGGCTGTCACGAATTGCGCCACTTCTTTCTTCATGGCTGGCCACCAATAGACTCTTTTCAGATCCTGATACATCTTGGTGGCTCCTGGGTGAACACTATACCTCGCATTATGAGCTTCCCTCATAATGTCTTCCTTCACACTGCCCCTATCTGGTACACAAAGTCGACTCCCATAGCGAAGGATCCCTTTACTGTCAAATCTAAACTTTACACTATTGCCTGACTGAACAGTCCTAGCAATTTTCATCAACTCAGGGTCCTCATGCTGTCTCTGAGCTATCTGCTCCAGAAACACAGGTGTCACTCTCATCTGTGCTATCAACGCACCTGTACCAGACAACTCTAATTGTAATCCTTCGTCAAAGAGCTTATAAAGCTCCATCACAACTGGTCTCCGCTCTGCTACTATATGAGATAAACTGCCTAGTGACTTCCGGCTTAGGGCGTCTGCGACAACATTCGCCTTACCCGGATGATACTGGATCTTACAATCATAATCACTGAGCAATTCAACCCACCTTCTCTGCCGCAAATTCAGCTCTCTCTGACTTAAGATGTACTGTAAACTCTTATGATCAGTGAAGATCTCGCATTTAACTTCGTAGAGGTAATGCCGCCACATCTTAAGTGCAAAGATAACTGCTGCCATCTCTAGGTCATGGGTAGGGTAATTTAACTCGTGCTTCTTCAACTGTCTAGAAGCATAAGCTATTACTCTATCACTCTGCATCAATACACAACCCAATCCCACTCGAGATGCATCACAGAACACTGTGAAATCCTCATTACTGACAGGCAGAGCTAACACTGGTGCTGTTGTCAATCTTCTCTTGAGCTCCTCAAAGCTCTCTTCACACTGGTCTGACCAGATAAATTTCTGGTTCTTCTGAGTCAATTTGGTCCTAGGAGCTGCTATCTTTGAGAAGTTCTGAACGAACCTCCTGTAGTAACCTGCCAGTCCCAGAAAGCTTTTAATCTCAGTCACTGTAGTGGGTCTGGGCCAGTTAGCTACAGCCTCTATCTTCTTGGGGTCTACCTCAATACCCTCTGCTGATACTACATGTCCCAAGAAGGAAATGCTCCGTAACCAAAACTCACACTTCGAGAACTTGGCATATAAACCATGCTCTCTCAGTGTCTGCAAAATTATCCTCAGATGCTGGGCATGCTCCTCTGCATCTCTGGAATACACTAAGATATCATCGATAAACACAATGACAAAGTGATCCAGAAACTCACTGAATACCCTGTTCATGAGATCCATAAATGCTGCAGGGGCGTTAGTCAACCCGAACGGCATCACTAAGAACTCATAATGCCCATATCTGGTCCGGAAAGCTGTCTTAGGCACATCTGCCTCTCTGACTCTCAACTGATGATACCCAGATCTCAGATCTATTTTCGAGAAACAACTTGCTCCAGCTAGCTGGTCAAATAGATCATCAATCCGAGGTAAAGGATACCTATTCTTGATAGTGACCTTGTTCAACTGTCTGTAGTCGATACAAAGTCTAAGGGATCCATCCTTCTTTCTGACAAAAAGCACTGGAGCACCCCAAGGTGAGGTACTAGGGCGGATGAAACCCTTATCTACCAAGTCCTGCAACTGTGCTTTCAACTCTGTTAACTCAGCTGGCGCCATCCTGTAGGGAGGAATAGAGATAGGTCTGATACCTGGCAGTAATTCAATTTCAAACCCTATCTCCCTATCAGGTGGTAGTCCTGGTAAATCGTCTGGGAACACATCGAGAAACTCTCGAACTACTGGTACTGTGGCTGGTTCCCTCACCTGACTATCTAGCTCTCTCACATGAGCTAGGAACCCCTGACAACCCCTCCTAAGCAAACGACGAGCCTGAAGGGCTGAAATCATACCTCTGGGTGTACCTCTCCTGTCTCCTCTGAAGACACACTCTGACCCATCCTGGTCTCTGAGACTCACTAGCTTCTCTCGACAGTCCAACGTAGCACTATATGCAGATAGCCAATCCATCCCTAGAATGACATCAAAATCTGTCAAGTCTAGAACCACAAGGTCAGCTGGAAGGCATCTACCCTCTATGAATACTGGACTGAAACGACAGACTGACACTGCCACTGATGGGTCACATCTAGGTCCACTGACCCAGAGAGGATACTCTAACTCAGAACTGATCAAACCCAATCGCTCTATGGCTCTCGAAGCAATAAAGGAATGAGAAGCACCGGGGTCCATCAAAGCATACACATCTGAACACCCAATGATGAGATTACCTGACACCACTGTGTTCGACATGTTAGCCTCCTCTTGTGTCACTGTGAAAATCCGTGCTGGGGCTACCGGATTTCCACCTCGGGAACCTGCTGCTGAAGTAGAGGCTACCCCTCTACCTCTACCTCTGCCACTAGTCTGAGGCATGACTGGAGCTACTGGCCGTACAACTGGCTGTACCACACTGCCTGAACTCATCTGCTGGGATGGTGCAAAGGTCATCTGCGGACAATCCCGAGCAATATGCCCTTCCTGTCCACATCGAAAACAAGCTGTAGATCCCAACCGACAAACTCCTCCATGTAGTTTTCCGCATCGTCTGCAGACTGGAGCTGTGCCAGAGCTTGAGCCACTACCTATTCCCAGACCTGACTTGACTTTACTCCAGAACCCTTTCCTTGTTCCTCTCGCTCTATCCCATCTTTTACTGCCTGTAGAACCTGAACTGGGGGCCTTAGAACCCGAAACTTGTGCCCTTGACTGTTTCTGAATATTGGCACTAGCTTCCATTTTTCTGGCTGCGTCTATAATAGAATGAAAACTCTCCTTCTCAGCTGGAAGGATCAAAGAAGAATACCTGGGATGAAGTCTCATGGTATATCTTCTTGCTTTCTTCTGATCAGTATCATAGGCTTGACCCACGTACTGAAGCAGATCCAGGAACTTATCTGTGAATTCATCAACACTCATTTCATCTGTCTGTCGCAACTGTTCAAATTCAATTACTTTCATCTCCCTCGAACTGTCAGGAAAAGCCCACCCTGCAAACTCATTGGCGAACTCTCCCCATGACATGCTGTCCATTCTAGGCTCCACATAATTCTTAAACCATTCTCTGGCTTTCTTGCATTTTATTGTGAAACCTGCCATCTCAATGGCTCTCCTATCATCTGCTCCCAACTCACTGGTTATCATTCTAACTGCTCTGAGGTAATCAAATGGATCATCTCCCGTGTTGTATTTAGGAGCATCCAATTTCAAGTACTCCGTCATTTGGACTTTACCTCCAGAGGAGCTAGGTTCATGTCTGTCAACAACAGGGGCTACTAGTTCTGGTGGTAGTACTGGTTCATTTGGTTCATTTGGCTCTAGGTGTGCTGCACTTGGATGTATAGGGGAAGATGGATACATAGGATATGGTGGATATGATGGGTAATAGTGAGGATATGGCATATATGGCATGTATGTAGGATATGGGTCAAATCGAGAGTACTCCGACATCCCCTCCATCGGATACTCTGGCTCCTGAAACAAGGATGGATAGCCAAAATCTGAGGCCTGAGCACCTCCCTGCGACTCTCCCATACCTTCCTCAAAACTGCCTATACCCATGCTGTCATCTCTAGACGGATCAATCTCCATCGCTTCCCTCCTTTCCTCTAATCTTCCTCCCCTAACTGTTCCTCTTCTGCTCTCGTCGACAGACCTTCTAGGGTCTATTGACGTACCTTCCCTGCTAGATCTCTGAGACCTTGCCCTTGGCAATGCAGGAGGACGAGCAGCTGGTCTCTCATTCTCTGGTGGGACTCCAGTCAATCGAGCTGATCGACGAGTTCCTCGCATCTTTACTCTGGAAACACAACATATAACATACCACTTTAGCACATAAACATCACATATCAAACATACACATACAACACTCATAACATATCATAGCAGATAGGACTCAAGACCCTATCCTAGTGGACATGATTTCCTATTGTGCTTGACCACTTCTAACCTGTCTGAGCCCAACACTGTCTCTATAGGTCCGATCATGTGAACCTAGGGCTCTGATACCAATCTGTAACGACCCCAAAAAGGACCGTCACCGGCGCTAGGATTCAGGTCGGCTTAAGGCCGCCAGAACCCGTAGCAAGCCTGCTATACTCTCTGTGTACCTGTAAACCTCATACATGATCATACATTTTCAGTGAAAATAAAACTCTTTTCTGAACCAAGGCTTAACCTGTGCATGCACTATCTCTGTACTCTATACTCATGTACTCTGTACTCTGTATCCCTGACTAGAGCTTGCTCTAGATGGGTAACTCATACCTGTTAAGCCTGGTTTTCACATGCAGGAAAACATATATACATATACAGATCATGTACAACACATACATCACTAGGTCAAGCAACAACTATTACATCTCTTTAATATTACATGTCCACTCTAAGCTATTACAGATCTCTTTACTTTTTCTGTACTCTGCTGGACTGTCCCTTCCTGTACACTGTACACTGAATACTGAACCTGCAAAACTGGGGTTAAGGGAGTGGGATGAGCTCTATAGCCCAGTGAGTAGAACAGTAAAACATCTCAGTAAAATATGATCTCATGGAATGCACCATATCACAGACAAGCCACATCAAGAGTAAACCTGTCACCACATAGTCCCAGTAACTCTGTGCCAGGGCGTAGAATCGAGCACCTGGTCTTCCTGTCATATATGTATATGTGTATATAACACCTGTAAACTTACCATTGCCAGGGCGTAGTCAAAGGCTCCTGGACTTTGCTATATACCTGCCAGGGCGTAGTCAAAGGCTCCTGGTCTTTGCTATACGTGCCAGGGCGTAGTCAAAGGCTCCTGGTCTTCCTGTCTGTGACTATTGGATCATTCAGCATTTACTCACATCATCAAATAACAATGCAATGCAACATATTCGTGAATACTAATGTAAACAACCTATGGCATAAACATGATGCATGAGATATGCTAAAAGCAGTTTGTGGTTCAATTAAAAGTTATAAGTTTAGTTCCACTCACCTCTGGCTCTGGACTGACTGACTCTGCAGGCTCTGAAACTCTGGAGCAGTACTCACTGCTGCTCTCTCTGGTTCGTCTGGTCTGTACCTATACAGATGGACTCAAATGAGGGACCAAACTAACTTATCAATACCTCTATTAAACTCCCCAAGAATCCTCTGAAACTCACTTAACTAGCCATGCAAAGCATGCAAAAGAAAAGCTGGACAGAACACTTTCGGCTGCAGATTCGGCGGCCGAATGTCCTCTCCAGAGACGAAACTCAAGCACCTTCGGCGGCACCTTCGGCGGCCGAATCCCCCAAACAGAGCCGAACATGCAAAAACACTCGGGGCAAGCTGTGGCAACCAAGTCACCATGCAAGAGGTTCGGCGGCCGAATGAACTTTCGGCTGCCGAACCTGAGTTCATCCAGAACTCAGTTTCAACGGCAAACCATCTCCTTCTTTCCTTCAACTTCTCAAACCATGCAAACTTCACCTCCTCAACATACATATACTCATGTATATGATCACAGGGGTCCTAAACTAGCTAATAACCCCAAACAACAAAACAAACATAACACATAAACATGTAGCCTTGCATAATTCTTTAAAACTACCATTAATACCCTAAGCATGCATCTCCTTCCTTTATCCCCATAAACTCAGAAACATATACACATGTTCAAGTGCATCACTTACCTCCTGTAGCAAGAAGCTAAACACTCTGAACAAGGGAAAACGAATCACCTCTTCTCACACTCTCAAACTCTCTCAAACTCACTTTTTGCTTCAAACCCTTCAAAACTTGGTGAATGAGCAAACTCCTGCATGAGCTGCTCAAAACACTTGCAGATGAGTCATAGAAGACGTGGCTAATTCATGGCAAGAATCTGAGGCCAACATCTGTCAAAAGCCATGACTCAGCTTGGCTGGCCAACTCATCGTCGGCTGCCC
The DNA here is from genome assembly GCF_001659605.2 of Manihot esculenta. NCBI lineage: Eukaryota > Viridiplantae > Streptophyta > Magnoliopsida > Malpighiales > Euphorbiaceae > Manihot > Manihot esculenta. The sequence goes on along the minus strand of NC_035162.2, from coordinate 11,901,750 downwards.
AATGACATGCAAGACCATGCAACATTCGGGGGCCGAACTTCCCTTCGGAAGCCAAACACTTTCGGCGGCCGAACTTACTTTCGGCGGCCGAACTTACTTTCGGCGGCCGAACTTACTTTCGGCGGCCGAACTTGGCTCAACCGCCTTAGGTCATTTCAACTCAAAACTCACTTCCCTTAACCTTAAAACATATAAACACATCATAACCCTTAGTAACACATAACTCCTACCCTTAGATAGAATCCCAACACCCCGGATTCCGCCAGATAATAGGAATTCCGGTGCCGGATTCTAGCCGGGTATTACAACACATAGAGAATCTGAATTGCTTAATTTAATACACACAGTCTTAGGAGATTTAAAACAAACCATTACTAGAGGTGGTAAAAAATATTATGTAACTTTTATTGATAACTATTCTAGATATACTAAAGTATATTTTCTTAGAAACAAAGATGAATAATTTGACATATTTCAATTGTGTAAAGTTGGAGTAGAGAATCAATTAAAGAGGAAAATTAAAATAAAAAAAAATAGATCAGATAGAGGCGGAGAATATATTTCTTAATGACTTTTGTGAAAAAAGAAGGAATAACTCATGAATTTACTTTACTCTATTCACTTGAATCCAATGGAGTAGTGGAAAGAAAAATTAGAATATTAAAAGAAATGATGAATGTGTTATTAATAAGTTATTTCTCACCTAATAACTTTTGGGGGAAGTTTTATTATCTACTTGTTATCTACAAAATAGGATACCCTATAAGAAAACTGATAAAACACCTTATGAACTTTGGAAATGTTATACACCTAACTTAAAATATTTAAAAGTGTGAGGGTGTCTTGCTAAAGCAAATCTTCCTGATCCTAAGAAATGAAAAATAGGTTCAAAAACTTTTGATTGCATATTTATAAGTTATGCTGAAACCTATAAACTCAAGTTCATAAGTATAACGACCCAAAAATTGGACCGCTACCGGCGCTAGGATCCAGGTTGGCTTAAGGCCGCCGGAACCCGTAGCAAGCCTGACATGCAACCTGTAAACCTGTTTAATTCCATACATGATCAACAACATACACAAAAAAAATTAAAACTTTTCTTTCATACATTCTATCATACGCCAAACTCAATCTGTGCATGCACTGAACATAATCATCATCATAAACTTGACCCCTCTATGGGATCTCATCAATGCCCCCAATGGGTGGCATAACATGTGTTGAGTTGGCTAACATAGTCATCAATAAACATAAGATCATGTAATAAAAAGGGATTATAACATCTGTAGGGTCAAGCACAACTTCTAATCCTCAATATCATTATACATAACATAACTATTCAGTTATACATCATCTTACAATTTATCATGTCCACTTTCTAACTATTACAATTACAAAACTTTACTTTTCTTGACTTCTCTGTCTAGCCCGTACCTGCAATCCTGGGGGATTAGGGAAAAGGGGTGAGCTACTAGAGCCCAGTGAGCAGAATAATAGAAAACAACATTTAAAAATCTCATGCCATCATGTAATGCAACACATCACAACAAACCACATCTCGGATGGTATTGTCACCAATAGTCCTCTACATTCCAAAGTGCCGGGACGTAGAATGCGTACAACCGGTCTTTCTCTTAACATAACATATCATAACATTCCAATGTGCCAGGGACGTAGAATGGGTACAACCTGGACTTTCTCTTACATAGTGCCAGGGACGTAGAATGGGTACAACCTGGACTTCCATACCATATCATGCCGTAACATCATCATACCATATGAGGACTAAAGGATCATCCAATAACCAATCCACATCAACATCATAAATGCAATGCAACATATTCGTGATTTCTAATGCAAACAACCTAATTCATCACATGGCATTCATGATGCATGAACATGCTCAAAACCTTATAATTTATTTGCTTTAAATCGTAAAGGTTTATTCTACTCACCTCTTGGCTAGCTCTGACAAAGACTGCTGCAGCTAACTCACTGCTGGGGTCCTCGGTTCCTCGGGTCTGAACCTACACAGGTAGACTCAAATGAGGGACCAAACAACTAGAACATAACTCTAAAAACATCCCCCAAAAACCGCCTAAAACACCTCAAAACAATCATGCAACAACATGCAAAGGAAGGTTGGACAGGGCACTTTCGGCGGCAGGTTCGGCGGCCGAAAGTCCCTCCAGAGCCGAAAGTCAGGCAGGTTCGGCGGCACCTTCGGCGGCCGAAACTCCCAAACAGAGGCGAAACTCATGCATGTTCGGCGGCACTTTCGGCGGCCGAAACTCCCAGACAGAGGCGAAAGTCCTCTTTCGGGGGCAAGCTTCGGCAGCCGAAGGCTGCTCCCACAAGAGGGTTCGGCGGCCGAAAGCCCTTTCAGCTGCCGAACCTGGTTTCTCCCGAAGGGCAGAAACTTGGTTCAAACATGCACAAATGCCTCCAAACTCATACCATCATGCATTTAGCTCAACCAAAACATGCATACAAGCTCCTAGGGGTCTCAAACTACCTTAAACCCCAACTACAACACATCAAACATACATTTACAAGCCACATTGTTCAAAACTCATTTTCTCTTTACTTAAAATCATCAAAAACATTAAAACATTTCATGAAAACATGGTTTTACCCTTCTAGAGGTCTCCGACATCCGAGATTCCACCGGACGGTAGGAATTCCGATACCGAAATCTAGCCGGGTATTACAATAAGTTTGCTTTAGCTTCTATACATAAACTTGTTTTAGCTTCCTGAGACAGAATTTCTTCTATTAAAGTATTAATTGCTTTAGGTTTTAAGCATAAACTTGTTATTTATCAAATGGATATTAAAACAGTTTTAAATGGAGACTTGGAAGAAGAAATTTATATGGTTCAACCTAATAATTGTACTGTTTCTGGTCAAGAAAATAAAGTCTGCAAACTTCTTAGATCATTATATGGTTTAAAACAAGCTCCCAAACAGTGGCATGAGAAATTTGATTAAGTTTTGTTGAATGATAATTTTATCTCTGTTGAAGTTGATAAGTGTATATATACAAAATGTATAAATGATTGATAAATGTGTATGTAACAGCCCGGAAACCGGTACCCCTCTGTAACGGTCCGAACCATCACTGGCACTAGGATCCAGATCGGCTTATGGCCGCCGGGACCCGTAGCAAGCCGACTATACTCTCTGTGTACCTGATAAATCCCATACATGATAAAAAATACTCAACAATCCTGTAAAACTCTCCAGGCTTAACTACTGCTACTCAGATATGCCAATTTGAAATTGCCCTCAGGGCCTATACCAGTGACTACTATCTGCTGTGGGTTAAGGGATTGAAACCCTTTGAATCTGTAACACAATCCACTGGTATCTCATCAAAGCCATACATTAAGCCTGATACACACATTTCTCATCAAGAAACGTAAAACAGGATTCATGTACAAGGGATTAATCATACATCACACTAAAGCAAAGACATTAGGAAAAGCACAAGTCTATCTAGTATGACAGTACATGTCTATACATTACATTACAACTAATCTTTTATTTACATCATGTCCACTACGCTATTACAAACATACATTCATGCATATCTTTCTTTACTCTTGCTGACTCTGATTTCCCATAGCTATCTCAGAACCTGCAAAACTGGGGTTAAGGGAGTGGGATGAGCTCTATAGCCCAGTGAGTAGGAACAATAAAACAGTTCATTCATTACATGCTCTCATGGAATGCATCACATCACAAACATAGCATCTCACGGATGAACTTGTCACCAATAGCCCTCTACTACATGTCATAATATGTCCTGCTGTGCCAAGGAGACTAGGTCATCACCTGGACTTCTCTTATCTGTCTCATATCAGAACATGTCCCACTGTGCCAAGGAGACTAGGTCATCACCTGGACTTCTCTTATCTCTGTTCTGACAGGCTATCTGTCTAACTCATAGTACCAGGAGCGACCTGGACTATCCAGGAGCGACCTGGACTATCCAGGAGCGACCTGGTAAGGCTATCTCATGCCATATCTCATCTGATCTCATAGTATCTCTGCTTATATCAAGGGCTAAGGATCATCCAACATTCATCCATACAAATATCATCTTATGCAATGCATCATATTCGTGGATTCTAATGCAACATAACCTAATACATAACATGTCATTTTATGATGCATGAATTATGCTAGAAACGTGTCATTTCTCAAGTAAAATATGAAGTTTTAGTTCCACTCACCTGTAGCCACTGCTTGGCTAACTCTGGGCTACCTCTAACTCTGAAGCAGCTACGACTGCTAAACACCTCGGTTCCTCGGGTCCAATCCTATAATGGAGGATGCAAATGAGGCACCAAACATACTCTATGCAACTGATAAACAACTCCCCAAAATTCCTCTAGAACACCTCAAAATATGCATGCAAAACAAGCAAAGGAAGGTTGGACAGGGCACCTTCGGCAGCACCTTCGGCGGCCGAATGTCTCCTCCAGAGACGAAAGTCGGGTATGTTCGGCGGTCGAATCCTCCTTCAGCTGCCGAACCTGAGTTCATCCAGAACTCAGCTTCGTGCATAAACATGCCTCCCACACCTTCCAATCCTTCCCAACATGCATCCAACCTCTCTAACTCATCCATATCTCAAAACAACAAGCATATAGGAGCTTAAGACAACTTTAACTCCAACAAACAAGCTCAGCAAGCAAACATAAAGCATAAAGGGTCCATAAACCCTAATATGCACAACTCATGCAAACTCAAGCATTAACTCCCCTTCCCTTCATAAAACTCATCGAAAACAATATAAAAACCAAGGATCTCCACTTACCTCTTGAAGAACAAAGGCTGGTGTGATCCAAACTCGAAGATATGGAGATCCAAGCTCCAAACTCCTCCAAGCTTTCACACCTTTTCAAAAACACATAAAACTTACTTAAAACTTGTTTAACTTTGAAAGACTTGATGAAAAACCATGAAAACAATCCAAGGAGATCAAGAACTCACCTAGGCCAGAAAGAGAGAAGAATCCTCCTCCTTTTTTCTGGACTCGGTGCCCTTTATAGATGATCAACCGCCTCAGCTTCGGCAGCCGAATCGTAGGCAAAACCATGCAACGTTCGGCGGCCGAACTCAGACTTTCTGGGGCCGAATCTTGGGCATTTTCGGCGGCCGAACTTTACCTTCGGCGGCCGAACATGGCAAAATGCCTCCTTGGCCTTTTCTCTTCAAAACTCAATCCTTTCTCTCTTTAAAACCTTCAAACACTTAAAACATTTAAGAAAACCTTTCTCTTACCCTCGAGATACCTCTGACATCCTCGAATTCCCCCGGGCGGTAGGAATTCCGATGCCTAATCTAGCCGGGTATTACATTCTTCCCCCCTTTAAGAACATTCGTCCCGAATGTTAACAAACATACAAATAAACAAACGAAGCGGAAATCTGCTCTCCAAAGAAATACACAGATATCGCTGGAGTAAGACCTCTCGGGTCTCCTATCCATACGACACTCCTGGGGTGATTGTAAGAGACTTCTCTTCTCAAATCTTCCTATTCTTCTATTCTGCGAGCTGAGTGTGTATGATCCGTTCTAACTATGCTATACAGGTGAGATTTCCTGAGATCTCCACCTCTGGTTCATACAGAACCTTTATCGGATCGGATCCAACACCACTCCAGAACAAAAGAAATAAGGAAACCAAATGGTTCTCCTCTTAGAAGTAGATTAATCCTATCTCTTTAATCCTTTACAGGATTCCATGGATTTAACCTTTTATCTTTCACCCCTCAACGGCTCACTACACACTGGAGACACCATAAACAACACTGTAACCTTCCGCTACGCACTCTGATCCTTGCCCGCCTTTCTTCTTCTTTACTATACTGGCTTCTTCTCTTTTGATCCCTTCTACCTATACTGGACTATTCTAGCTCTCAACAGCTAGCACTCAGATTTCAGATCTAGCTTGGAAAACAACTAGCTCCTGCTAGCTGATCCAACCGATCATCAATCTGAAAGAATACCTGTTTCTATAGGATAAGCTAGTACGCGACTTCTGACTGAGGGCAGTTAACATCTCATCTGCCTCATCCAGTAGATATTGTTTTATATACTCCGAGTCGCTGAGCAGTTTTACCCCTTACCTCTATTTCAGACTCTTCACTATAAACTCCTTTGATCGATAAAGATCTCATCTCCACTCAACTGCTAAACTGACTTTTCTCTAACTTTCGACACATAGTTCCCGACACTCAGATCTATTATGGAAAACAACCAGCTTCTACTAGCTGTTCCTATAGATCATCCATTCTACATGGGACCACCTGTCATTGGTAGTGATTTTGTTCAACTGCTCACAGTCGTTACAAAATCTCAAGGTTTCATTCTTCGTTTCTCATACTGACACTGGAACATTCCAGGGTGAGGTACTAGGTCGGAGACAACCTTTATCTACCAAGCTTCTCTATACTACTCTGACTATGCTCCCTCTACAGGTGCCATCTTGTAGGGTAGAAGGAAAGAAATGGTTCCGCATCCAGACACCACTTCTATTCCAATCTCTTACTTCCTGACAGATGGTAAACCTGACAGTTCGTCTGGGACAAACATCTGGAACTCACTAACTACGGGCATTGAGACTAATTCCCCGATCTGACTACAAAACTCGCTCACAAGAGCTAGAATCCTTTGACATCCTTTCCTATGTACCTATGAGCCTGTTGGGCTGACATCAAACCTCTAGGCACCCCTACTCTGTCCCCTCCAAGGACTACCTCTGATCCATCCAGCACTCTGAACTCTCCTACCTTGTCTCTGCAGACACAGGTAGTACAATGAGTAATTAGCTATTCCGCCCTAGAATGACATCAGATAGCCAACTCTAGAACCATAAGGTCAGCTGGATAGCATCTACTCACCACAAACTCTGAACTGACTGACTGACTAACTCTGAGGACCTCAGATGGATCATACTCAGGTCCACTGACCCAGAGAAAACACTCTAAACCTAGAAGTTATTAAACCCACTCTATCAACAGCTCACTAAGCAACAAGGAAATAGAAACACTCGGGTTCAAAACAAACAGCATACACGTCCGAACATCCACAAGTGAACGTGCCTGACGTCACTGTGTTCGATGTGATAGCCTCCTACTGAGTCAGGGTGAAGATCCGAGCTAAAGCTAACAGAACTTCCCTCGGGAATCTAAAGAAAAGGCTAAACCTTTTCTCTGCCTCAACCACCACCAAATCCCAGACCAAACTGAAGTCTCCTCCTGAACGTACACTTATTCTTACTCTTTTCTTCCTCTGGTCTACTCTAGTTTACTTATTCTTCTCTTCTTCTTATTCTGATCTATTTCACTTACTTTTCTCTTACTTACTTTTATTCTTTTCTTACTCTTCTATTTCGTACTCTGTTCTCTGCCTTATTTATTATACTTGAGGGCTACACTTGGAGATGAGAGATCACTCTCCCTATACCTGGATAAAATCCAAGGCCATAGCATCTCATAGCAACACTCTCGAGCTCTTTCCTGGCTTACTAACCTCTAGCTACTACTCGTTTGGCTTTTACTATCTCTCTCACTCTACTGGTGCCATCCTAGTCTTCTTATATCCCATTCTATTCTCTTAGCAGGTGGTAAACCTGACGGCTTGTTGGGACAATATCTAAAACTTTTCTCTGGCTGCGGGCACTAAAACTGGTTCCCCTCCTGATCTTACTAACTGCTATGCTCTCTGACACAAGCAAGAAACCTCTGATAACCTCTCCTAAACAGCTTAAGAGCCTATAGGGCTGATATCAAACTCCAGGCATCTCTACACTGTCCCCTCAACAAACTACCTGTGATCCACCCTGATCTCTAAGCCTGACTACTCTGTCTCTGCTATCTAAGGCAGTACTATGAGTAGCTAGCCCATCCACCCCTAGAATGACATCAAACAATCACTCTAGAACCACTAGGTCAGCTGGAAGGCATCTACTCATAACTCGCACTTAACTCAACTGGCAGACTGACTCTGCCGCTGATGGATCACACTTGGGTCTATTGACCCAAAGAGGACATTCTAATCCCTACTCTCTATGGCTCTCAAAGCACTAAGGAAAGCGAAACATCAGAGCCTCTAATAGCAGACACATCAAAACATCTGGAAGTGAAAAGTACCTGTCACCGCCATGTCCGATGTGTGAGCCTCCGGCTGCGTCAAAGCAAAGATCCGTGCTGGTACTGATGGACCTTCACCTGGGGAACCTGTGGAAGAAGGAGTGATCTCGCTCCCTCTGCCTCTGCCCAGCGCCATGGCTAGAGCTCCTGGCTGAGCCACTCTGTCTGAGGCTGTCTGCTGGGACTGTGTTGTAACAGCCTGGAAACCGAACTGCTACCGGCACTAGGATCCAGATCGACTTAAGGTCGCCGGGACCCGTAGTAAGCCTGCTATACTGACTGTGTACCTGTGAATCATGCAAAACCTCAACCAAAACCCTATTCATGCATACTATCCATACAACTCCCATAAAACCGTCAAAAATCAGTAAAAGAGGTTCTGGATCTTTACTTACCTCTTCCAAACAAGAGATCAAGTGATCCTAACGTGGAACTATGGAGAAATCTCCTCACAACATTCCAAACTTGGCGCCCTTTTATAGGTGGCTGGCCAGACCACCTTTGGCGGCCAAACGTGAATCCGAAACCATGCAAGGTTCGACGGCCGAAAGTCACCTTCGGCGGCCGAACTTGCCATTTTCTCCCTTGGCTAAACACGTCAAAATACAGTAGAAAACATATGTATTACCCTTCTCGAGGGTTCCGACACCCGAGATTCCACCGGACTACAGAAATTCCGATGCCGGACTCGAGCCGGGTATTACATGTGTCATCAAAGTCGCGGTGGAACACTCACGTGCTATGTGTCCCTCCTGTCCGCACCTGAAACATGCTGTTGTCCCTACTAGACAGACTCCCTTGTGCCTCTTACCGCACCTCGTACATCTAGAACTATTCCAACCAGAACTCGAGCCATCGCTAAAACCCATACTAGACTTTAACCTAGTCCAAAATTCTCTTTTCTTTGACCCTTTCAGGCCTCTAACTTTCTTTTTATTCTTTGCAGCAGCCTCACCCAAAGGGAAACGATCACTATTCTCTGGGTAATTTTCTCCACTCATGTTTTCTGTCTGCCCTCGCTGCTCAAATTCACTCTCCTTACGCTCCTTTGAGCTATCTGGAAAAGCCCATCCGGCAAACTCTGTAGCAAACTGCTCCCAGGATAAGCAATCTACTCTCGGGTCCACATACTGGTTGAACCATTCCCTTGCCTTCTTACATTTCAATGTGACCCCTGCTGTAATACCCGGCTAGAATCCGGCACCGAAATTCCTGTTGTCTGGTGGAATCCGGGGTGTCGAAATTCTATAAAACAGGTAGGATTTATGTTTTACTATGTGGTGTGATTTGTGTTGATGTTTTAAGGTTAATGGAAGTGAGTGTTGAGTTGAACTGACCTAAGGCAGATGAGCCAAGTTCGGCCGCCGAAGGTAAGTTCGGCCGCCGAAAGTGCTCAAGGATTCGGCTTCCGAAGTTTAAGTTCGGCCCCCGAATGTTGCATGGTTGTGCATGCGATTGGGCAGTCGAAACTGAGTCGGCCAGCCAGCTTTTGGGCATCCTTAGTCAGCATTTTGGACAGGTGTTATGTCCAACTTGTTGCCAGAAGCTTGGCCACGTCTCCCATGATTTATTTGCTGAGTTTGAGCAGATCATGCAGGAGTTTGCTAGTGTTCAAGAGATTGTGAGAGTGTTGAAGCAAAAGTTAAGCTTTTGAGAGTTAGTAAGGTTGAAGAAGAGTTGATCTGTTTTCCTTGGATTCAGAACGTTCATCTTCCTGTTTATAGAGGTAAGGGAAGATCTGGACCTTGTTATATGTTTTCTGAAGGTTTTATGGGGATTAAGGAAAGAGATGCATGCTTAGGTTATTAATGGTAGTTTTGATGATTTATGCATGTATACATGTTTATATGTTATGTTTGTTTTGTTGTTTGGGGTTATTAGATAGTTTTGGACCCCTGTGCACATATACTTGAGTATATGTGTGTTGAATAGTTGAAGTATGCATGTTTGGAGATGGTGAAGGGAAGGAGATGGTTTGCCGTTGAAGCTGAGTTCTGGATGAACTCAGGTTCGGCAGCCGAAAGTTCATTCGGCCGCCGAACCTCCTGCATGGTGGCTTGGTTGCCACAGCTTGCCCCCGAGTGTTTTTGCATGTTCGGCTCTGTTTGGGGGATTCGGCCGCCGAAGGTGCCGCCGAAGGTTGGAGAGTTTCGTCTCTGGAGAGGACATTCGGCCGCCGAACCTGCCGCCGAAAGTGTTCTGTCCAGCTTTTCTTTTGTATGTTTTGCATGAGCTTTAGAGTAAGATTAAGGGGATTCTTGGGTAGTTCAATAGAGTTATTTTAAGGTAGTTTGGTCCCTCATTTAAGTCTTTATGTGTTTATACAGACCAGAGGAACCAGAGAGAGCAGCAGTGAGTACTGCGCCAGAGTTTATTGAACCTGCAAAGTCAGTCCAGAGCCAGAGGTGAGTGGAACTAAACTTAGTGCTTTTCATGAAACAATGGAATGTTTTAGCATGTCTCATGCATCATGATTATGCAAATAGGTTGACTGCATTAGGATTCACGAATATGTTGCATTGCATTGTTACTTGTTGGTGTGAGTAAATGCTGAATGATCCAATAGTCTCTGAGTAAAGACCAGGAGCCTTTGACTACGCCCTGGCAGGTATAGTAAAGACCAGGAGCCTTTGACTACGCCCTGGCAATGGTAAGTACAGAGGTGTTATACACATATACATATATAACAGGAAGACCAGGTGCTCGATTCTACGCCCTGGCACGGAAGTTACTGAGGCTATGTGGTGACAGGTTTACTCTTGATGTGGCTTGTCTGTGTTATGACGCATTCCATGAGATCATATGTTATGACTGATTTTATTATTCTACTCACTGGGCTATAGAGCTCATCCCACTCCCTTAATCCCAGTCTTGCAGGATTCAGTATACAGTGTACAGAGGGAAAGTCCAGAAGAGTTCAGAAAGAGAAACTGAGACTTGTAATAGTTTAGAGTGGACATGTATTTATAAAGAGATGTATCAGTTGTATATTCAGTTAGAATTGTGCTTGACTTAGTAGTGTTTTGTGTTGTAATTCTTTGGTTTGGGTACATGATCTGTATATATATATATGTTTTACAACGTATGTGAAAAACCAGGCTTAACAGATATGAGATAACCCATCTAGAGCAAGCTCTAGTCAGGGGAACAGGGTACAGAGTACGCACAGGTTAAGCCTTGGTACAGAGAAAAGAGTTTTTTTATTTTCACAGAAAATGTATGATCATGTATGAGATTTACAGGTACACAGAGAGTATAGCAGGCTTGCTACGGGTTCTGGCGGCCTTAAGCCGACCTGAATCCTAGCGCCGGTGACGGTCCGTTTTAGGGTCGTTACACCTGCCATCTGAATGGCTCTACTCTCACTGGCTCCCAACTCATCAGTTATCATCTTGACCATTCTGAGATACTCAAAAGGGTCATCACCTGTCTCAAATTTGGGAACATCCAACCTCAAATTGTCTGTCATCTGTACCGTACTTCCTCCAGGTGAACTAGGCTTGGGTGTTTGGACAACTGGGGCTACTGATTCTACTGGTGGTGGAGGAGGTGCAACATTCCCTGGGTTAGGGTTTACTGAACTTGGATAACCAAAGAAGGGTGGACACATGGTATACTGTGGATATGGCGGTGGATATGGCGGATAAAAGGAAGGATAAGGCATAAAGGTGGGATATGGACCCGCTGTACTACCCATCGGATACCCTGACCCCCACGGGTAGGGCGGATACTGAGGTGGAACAAATCTCAAGGCCTGAGTGCCTCCTTGGGATTCACCCATATCTGCTCCTAACATACTCATGCCCAAGCTACCATCTCTGCTCTGCTCATCCTCCTCTACTTCCCTCATATCCCCTGACATACCACTCTGAACGACTCCCCTTCTACACTCATCAACAGACCTTCTAGGGTCCCTTGATGTACCTTCTCTGCTTAATCTATCTGATGTTGCCCTTTGTAGAACGGGGAGATGGGCATCCATGTCCTCATTCTCCGGCGGAGCTCCAGTCAATCTAGCAGATCGACGAGTTTCTCTCATCCTGAAAAGCACAACATCACACAAAACATCAAATGATCCATGTTAGAACACATGAATCCACAACATATATATCACATATCAATAAGGCACATGTATCTTGTCATGGCATTTCACATCATCATGCAAGACAGGACTCCACATCCTATCCTAGTGGACATGATTTTGCCTATTATGCTTACCCTTCTATACAAGACAACACCTCTTTCCGATGTGGGATACCTCTAGTCCTTGAACAAAAATGCTCAACACACCGTACTCTTGAGGCCCTAGGCTCTGATACCAATCTGTAACAGCCCAAAAATCGGTACCCCTCTGTAACGGTCCGAACCATCACTGGCACTAGGATCCAGATCGGCTTAAGGCCGCCGGGACCCGTAGCAAGCCGACTATACTCTCTGTGTACCTGATAAATCCCATACATGATAAAAAATACTCAACAATCCTGTAAAACTCTCCAGGCTTAACTACTGCTACTCAGATATGCCAATCTGAAATGGCCCTCAGGGCCTATACCAGTGACTACTATCTGCTGTGGGTTAAGGGATTGAAACCCTTTGAATCTGTAACACAATCCACTGGTATCTCATCAAAGCCATACATTAAGCCTGATACACACATTTCTCATCAAGAAACGTAAAACAGGATTCATGTACAAGGGATTAATCATACATCACACTAAAGCAAAGACATTAGGAAAAGCACAAGTCTATCCAGTATGACAGTACATGTCTATACATTACATTACAACTAATCTTTTATTTACATCATGTCCACTACGCTATTACAAACATACATTCATGCATATCTTTCTTTACTCTTGCTGACTCTGATTTCCCATAGCTATCTCAGAACCTGCAAAACTGGGGTTAAGGGAGTGGGATGAGCTCTATAGCCCAGTGAGTAGGAACAATAAAATAGTTCATTCATTACATGCTCTCATGTAATGCATCACATCACAAACATAGCATCTCACGGATGAACTTGTCACCAATAGCCCTCTACTACATGTCATAATATATCCTGCTGTGCCAAGGAGACTAGGTCATCACCTGGACTTCTCTTATCTGTCTCATATCAGAACATGTCCCACTGTGCCAAGGAGACTAGGTCATCACCTGGACTTCTCTTATCTCTGTTCTGACAGGCTATCTGTCTAACTCATAGTACCAGGAGCGACCTGGACTATCCAGGAGCGACCTGGTAAGGCTATCTCATGCCATATCTCATCTGATCTCATAGTATCTCTGCTTATATCAAGGGCTAAGGATCATCCAACATTCATCCATACAAATATCATCTTATGCAATGCATCATATTCGTGGATTCTAATGCAACACAACCTAATACATAACATGGCATTTTATGATGCATGAATTATGCTAGAAACGTGTCATTTCTCAAGTAAAATATGAAGTTTTAGTTCCACTCACCTGTAGCCACTGCTTGGCTAACTCTGGGCTACCTCTAACTCTGAAGCAGCTACGACTGCTAAACACCTCGGTTCCTCGGGTCCAATCCTATAATGGAGGATGCAAATGAGGCACCAAACATACTCTATGCAACTGATAAACAACTCCCCAAAATTCCTCTAGAACACCTCAAAACATGAATGCAAAACAAGCAAAGGAAGGTTGGACAGGGCACCTTCGGCGGCCGAATGTCTCCTCCAGAGACGAAAGTCGGGTATGTTCGGCGGCCGAATCCTCCTTCAGCTGCCGAACCTGAGTTCATCCAGAACTCAGCTTCGTGCATAAACATGCCTCCCACACCTTCCAATCCTTCCCAACATGCATCCAACCTCTCTAACTCATCCATATCTCAAAACAACAAGCATATAGGAGCTTAAGACAATTTTAACTCCAACAAATAAGCTCAGCAAGCAAACATAAAGCATAAAGGGTCCATAAACCCTAATATGCACAACTCATGCAAACTCAAGCATTAACTCCCCTTCCCTTCATAAAACTCATCGAAAACAGTATAAAAACCAAGGATCTCCACTTACCTCTTGAAGAACAAAGGCTAGTGTGATCCAAACTCGAAGATATGGAGATCCAAGCTCCAAACTCCTCCAAGCTTTCACACCTTTTCAAAAACACATAAAACTTACTTAAAACTTGTTTAACTTTGAAAGACTTGATGAAAAACCATGAAAACAATCCAAGGAGATCAAGAATTCACCTAGGCCAGAAAGAGAGAAGAATCCTCCTCTTTTTTTCTGGACTCGGTGCCCTTTATAGATGATCAACCGCCTCAGCTTCGGCAGCCGAATCGTAGGCAAAACTATGCAACGTTCGGGGGCCGAACTCAGACTTTCGGTGTAACAGCCCGGAAATTGGACCGCCACCGGCACTAGGATCTAGATCGGCTTAAGGCCGCCGGGACCCGTAGTAAGCCTACTGTGAACTCTGTGTACCTGATAAATCCCATACATGATCAAACTTAAACTTAAAACTGTTACGTATTCTTTTTTTTTTTTCTTCTTCTTCTTTTCTAACTTTTCTTTTCTGTAAACCTTGAAATTTTTCTCATCAACTAAGCATGGACTATGCATGCTCTGTCTGTATGCACTCGAAGAGTGATACCTGCTATGGTACCATACAGTAACTACAGAGATAGAAATACTACCATGCACCAAGCCTAGCTCTCATCATAACAACATTATCTCAATCATAAAATATAAACATAAAATGATCATGTGCAAAGGGATAAACAAACACTAGGGCCAAGCACAAGTCTATAACTCAATACATATCTTGCTATTATATCATTTCTATACATTACAAAAACTCTGTACTATACATCATGTCCACTACTCTATACTATTACATATGCTTTTACCCTTGCTTTCTCTTTCTCTTCTCTGAGGCCCTGAAACATGGGGTTAGGGAGAGGGATGAGCTACTAGAGCCCAGTGAGCGGAATCCATAAAAACATTTAAAATATGCTAGCATGAAATGCATTACTGCACAAACATTTCACATCTCGGATTGGACATGACCCCAAAACTCCCTCTGTCGGTGCCCGGCCCCCAAAGGAGCTCACACAGGTCTTTCACTAACTACTCATGGTGCCCGACCCTATAAGGGCTCTCACAGGACTTATCCAAGTTAAATGCCCGGCCCCAAAGGAGCTCACACAGGACATACAATAATGACAGACTTATGGGCTATTGAGATCGCCTCGGTCCAATCCACATATACAAGTAATAATGCAATCAACTTGGTGAATTCTAATGCAAAGCATCCTACATAAACATGGCATTAATGATGCATGAATCATGCTAAAACAATTATTAACTTTTAAAAGAAAGTTCTGTTCCACTCACCTCTGTCAACTGCTGAGCAGTCTCTGTAACTCTAACTCTGTGGGCCTTCTGGGTTCCTCGGGTCCGCACCTACACAGGTGGACTCAAATGAGGACCAAACTTACTTAAACATCACTCTGAACATCTCCCCAAAACCCCTCTACAACATCATAGGCATGCATGGAAAAATGGGCAAAAGAAGGCTGGACAGGGCACTTTCGGCGGCTGGTTCGGCGGCCGAAACCCCCCTCCAGAGACGAAACTCATGCATGTTCGGCGGCACCTTCGGCGGCCGAAAGTCTCGTCCAGAGACGAAACTCATGCACTTTCGGCGGCCGAACTCCCTCTTTCGGCGGCCGAAAGTCCCTTTCTCACCCAAAAGCCTAGCTTTCGGGGGCAAGGTTTGGCAGCCGAAACTGCCTCCACAAGGGGTTCGGCGGCCGAACCTTGCTTCGGCGGCCGAACCTGGATTCTCCAGAAAGGCAGAATCCGAGCACAACTCATGCTCTCAGCCACACCCATAACATGCATACCAACACTTCTTAACTAACATATAACATATCTCATGCATGTAGGGGCATATAAACTAACTCAAACCCCATACGCAACCTCAAAACTCATCAAAGCTCATATGCTCAACATATGCTCAAACTCATGGTTACACCCCAAACCATGCCACAAACTCTCTAAAAACTCTTAAAACATACTTGAAACATAAGGGAAGGTGAGGATCCATGCTTACCTCTTGAAGAACTAGAGGATTTATGGTCCAAGCTTGGAGATGGGTGAAAATCTCAATCAAAGTCTCCAAGTGCTCACTTTGCTTCCTTTTGCTCAAATCTCTAAAACAAAGCTCAAAACATGTTAAAAAATGCAAGATTTGAGGAAAACATGAGAAATCATGCCAAGGAGAGCTTGAACCTACCTTTGACCCAAAAACAGAGTATTTTACACCCAAGTCTCGGGCAAAGGGGCTTTTGTAGTGGCCAATCGACTCTCCTTCGGCGGCCTAACATGCATGCGAAACCATGCAACTTTCGGCGGCCGAACTTCACCTTCGGCGGCCGAACTTCACCTTCGGCGGCCGAACCTGGCTTTTGTCCCCGTGGTCTTTTCATTTCAAAACTCAATTTTCTTAACTCAAAAACATGCAAACATGATAAAAACACTTTAAAAACATCTTAAAAACCTTTCTTATACCTTTAGGGCAAGCTCCGACATCCTCGAATCCCGACTTCCAACGGCAAATCCGCCGGAACGTAGGAATTCCGATACCGGGGTCTAGCCGGGTATTACATTCGGGGGCCGAATCTTGGGCATTTTCAGCGGCCGAACATGGCAAAATGCCTCCTTGGCCTTTTCTCTTTAAAACTCAATCCTTTCTCTCTTTAAAACCTTCAAACACTTAAAACATTTAAGAAAACCTTTCTCTTACCCTCGAGATACCTCTGACATCCTCGAATTCCCCCGGGCGGTAGGAATTCCGATGCCTAATCTAGCCGGGTATTACATGTGTATATGTGGATGATATGCTTACTTTTGGTATAAGTTATGATATAGTTGTAAATCAAAAACCTTCATTGCCTCTAAATTTGATATGAAAGATGTGGGAGAGGCAAACGTGATTTTGGGAGTTAGAATCATAAGGAAGAATGATAGTCCAATGCTATCACAAGAGCATTATGTTGAGAAGTTTCTAAGAGAGTTTGGACATTTCAATGTCAAACCAGTAAGTACCCCTTATGATCCTAACTGTCAATTAAAGAAAATTAGAGTCTGAATATGCATAGATCATTGGGAGTTTGTTGCATTTAGTGAATTTTTTATCAACACCATCTATATCAATGCGTTGTGATTGCCAAGTGGCAATAGCTATTGCAAAGAATAAAACTTTCAATGGTAAGAATATACATATTCATCTGAGACATAATGTTGTTAAGCAGCTGTTGAAAGATGGAACTATTCCATTGATTATGTGAAGTCAGAAGTGAATTTGACCAATTCTCTGACTAAATCTTTAAAGAGAAAACTAATAGATTAAACATCGAGAGGAATGAGACTTAAGCCAATTTGAAATTAACAGTGATGGTAACCCAACCTTTGTGATTGGAGATCCATGAAAAAGGTTCATATGGGTAATAACAAGTCACCTGTTAGTTCTAATAGCACTATTTATTGTTGTCCCTTTCCATGGTGTGAGAAGTGCTAGACTGCATTAATGAGAGGATGAGATGAAAACTCTTAATGATATTCATATCCCTTATGGGTGGTGTATAAATTGCAGTATACACTTGATGATATCAGCTATATAAGTGTGGAGTGGGGCCGCTTCTATGAGATTGTGGCATAATCTCTAGAGCACTTATGAACTAGCAGGCGCGCGCATGGCCTATTAGGGCAAAACGGCGTTGACAACAAGATCTGTGGAGTGTTATGAGATCAATGAGAAATTAACATACAAAAAAGAGTTTTGGTTCATAGAAACAAAAGTTTCACCAATTACTCTGTATGTTAAGTCTTATTAATCTAGGTCTGGTTTATAGTCTAAAAGACACCAGATTCGAAACATACACACTAAATTTCTAAATCCAGCAATGAAAATCTTTTGAAATCTGTGGGGGATTGTTGTAAAATTAGTTTAGATTTTAAAAAGATTTTATGGTTAGGGCTGTGCAATCGGTCGGTTTGGTTCCGAACCGAAACGAACTGAAAAAATCGAAAACCGAAGTGTTAAAATTTTAAAAACCAAAAAAACCGATTATGAATATATAATCGAACCGATAAGTTCAAACCGAAATATGCAATATTTTTTTAATTTTCTATTTCTAATTTTAACAAATAATTCAATAAATATTTCACATAAATTTATCAATAAATAAACCAAGTCCTTTAACAAAGCTGACCTAAATCTTTCAACAAGATCCAAAATCCATAAACAATTGATCTCATACAACAAACAAAAACCCAACCAGAGAAAAGCTCCACAGTAAACGCTATACATGCAAGAACTCAATACTGTAATGACCCGAAAATCGGACCGCTACCGGCACTAGGATCCAGATCGGCTTAAGGCCGTCGGGACCCGTAGCAAGCCTGACATATAACCTGTGAACCTGTCAAATCCCATACATGATCATACATACTCATAAACCTGAAAACTTTTCCTTTCCATAAACCAAGCTCAACCTGTGCATACTCATATCATAACATAAACCACACACTGCAGCCCTCATCAAATGCTCCAATGGGGTATCATAACATACATGAATTAAGCTTGGTTGAACATAAACATCATAAAACATTCTATAGATCATGTATCAAAATGGATTACTATACAAACTCGGTCAAGCACAATTTCTAATCCTCAATACATCATCATTACATACCATAACTGTATAAGACATTACATTACAATTTAATCATGTCCACTGCTAGCTATTAAATAACCATGACTTTACTCTATTCGACCTCCTGCTCTATCCTGTACCTGCAAGCCTGGGGGTTAAAGGGAGAGGGGTGAGCTAAAAAGCCCAGTGAGTAGAACCATAAAAACATATTAACAAACATGCTCCAATGAAATACATCATAACACAGACAATTCACATAAGGGTTGGGTGAACTTGTCACCAAATAGTCCCAGCATCATTTGTGCCAGGCTGTAGCATGGGGTCCTGGTCTTCCTGTCATATCATACATTACTTACCATTGCCCCAGGGCCTCCTCTGGGCTCCTGGTCTTCGAGTTCCATATCCGTGCCAGGCCGTAGAATGGGGTCCTGGTCTTTCATTTCCGTGCCAGGCCGTAGAATGGGGTCCTGGTCTTCCCTCAGGGACTAATTGGGTCATCCAACATTCACCCACATCAACAATAAAGAATGCAATGCAACATATTCGTGGAATCTAATGCAATCACCCTATTGCATACTCATGATGCGTGAAACATGATAAACATTTAATTTCTAAATTTAAAAGATTAAGTTTAGTTTCACTCACCTCTGGCTGACTCTGACAACACCGAAGCAGCGAAACTCACTGCTGAGGTCCTTGGTTCCTCGGGTCCGAACCTACACAGGTGGACTCAAATGAGGGACCAAACATACTAGAACATGACTCTAAAATACTCCCCAAAAATCCCCTTAAAACACCTCAAAACATCATGGAAAAACATGCAAAGGAGGGCTGCACAGGGCACTTTCGGCGGCACCTTCGGCGGCCGAAAGTCCCTCTAGAGCCGAAAGTTAGGCAGGTTCGGCGGCCGAAAGTGCCCTCCAGAGACGAAAGTCTCTTTTCGGGAGCAAGCTTCGGCAGCCGAAAGGCTTGCCTCCCAGCCATGTTCGGCGGCCGAAAGTCCTTCGGCTGCCGAACTTGGTTTCTGCCAAAGGGCAGAAACTTCAGCTCCTCATGCACCAATGCCTCCCAAACCTTCCAAACATGCATTTTTCCTATTCTACAACATGCATACTCAAGCATACAAGTTCCTAAGGGCTTCAACTAACTTGAACCCCATCTACAACACATCAAACATCCACATTGCTCAAAAACATAACATAAACCCATAAACCTAACCATAAGCTAAACATGCATTCTACCCCATAGATCTACTTAAAACTTACTTAAAACATGCAATAAGCTCAAGATCGGACCTTACCTCTTGAAGATCGAGAGGAGAACGACCCTAGCTCGAAAAATGGGAGAGAGAGTTCCTTGAACCTCCAAGCTCCAAAACTTGCTCAAATGCTCAAAATCTTCAAAATAAGGGTAAAACTAATGAAAATCGAGAAAGATTTGAAGGAAGGAACTCAAAACCGGCGAGGGATGGCAGAGAGCTCACCTTGGCTGAAAATGGAGAGAAAAGCTCATCCATTTCGGCTAAGGGACCCCTTTATAGGTGGCTGGCCAAGCCACGTTCGGGAGCCGAAAGTGCCTCCGCATGCATGCCATGTTCGGCGGCCAAACTTGGGGTTCGGCGGCCGAACCTGGACTTCCCTCACTTATGCTTTCGGGGGCCTAAGGCACACCTGAAACGCATGCATGTTCGGCAGCCGAACTTGAGGTTCGGCGGCCGAACCTGAGTTTTCCTCCAAGGTTGTTTTCATGCAAAAACTCGTTTTCTTCTAACTTAAAAACATAAAATACTTTAAAACATTTTATAAAAACATGGTTCTACCCTTCTAGAGGTCTCCGACACCCGAGATTCCATCGGACGGTAGGAATTCCGATACCGGAGTCTAGTCGGGTATTACAAATACGCAGATTCATTGTTGAGCAACAAAACAAAAATCATACCTTAATAGGGAGGGAGGGAAAGAGATCATTGAAAGAGGACAATCGACGACGACACTCAGCAAATCAATAGGGAGGGAGGGAAAGAGATCGATGGGGAGCGAGCGGTTCGTGACTTCGTTCAGCAGATCGATGGTCGGCGACACTCAGCAAATCAATAGGGAGGGAGGGAAAGAGATCGATGGGGAGCGAGCGGTTCGTGACTTTGTTCAGCAGATCGACGGTTGGCGACACTCAACAAATCAATAGGGAGGGTGTAACAGCCCGGCCCCTTTCGACCGGCCCTGTTACCGTTCACACCCAGGGCTATCCCTCGCCTGGCCTCTTGCCACCTCGGGCTTTCCACTGGCGTATGAACAGCTCTTAACATCCCTTCACCCTCACGGGTTCCAGGCAGGATTTGTCCCTCGGGGGAGCCATTACGGCCCGCCCTAGCCCGAGTGGATTTGGCCCAATTCCTTCCTCTGGGAATTAGGTCGCCTCTGGGACAATTGGTACTCACTCTCGCCAGACTATTCCCTTAAAGTGGGAGGTCAAGGGTTCGAGCAGTGGGGGAGGCGACCTAATTCCCAGAGGAAGGAATTGGGCCAAATCCACTCGGGCTAGGGCGGGCCGTAATGGCTCCCCCGAGGGACAAATCCTGCCTGGAACCCGTGAGGAAGGTCACGGGCTGTGAGCGGTAACAGGGCCGGTCGTACGGGGCCGGGCTGTTACATAGGGAGGGAAAGAGATCGATGGGGAGCGAGCGGTTTGTGACTTCGTTCAGCAGATCGACGAGCGGCGACACTCAGCAAATCAATAGGGAGGGAGGGAAAGAGATCGATAGGGAGTGAGCGGTTCATGACTTCGTTCAGCAGATCGACAGAAAGAGGTTGACGGTCGACGGTCGACGGGAAAGAGAAAAAGATTAATGAGAATGGGATTCGATGATTCATTGTTAGGGATTTTCATTTAGACTATGAGTGAATAGGGGTTTCGGGCTGGGGGGAATCGGGAATGGGGAGGAGAATGCCTGGGGCCGAAAGGGAGGGAGGGCTTGGAGTGCTGGGTTAAGTACGAGAGGGGGAGGGGGAGGACTTGGGCTTAGGCCTATCCACTAAATCGGTTATTTCGGTTTGATCGGTTATTTAACAGGTTTGAATCGAACCGAACTGAAAATCGAATAATTTTAAATATATTAACCGAACCAAACCGACTGTCTCAACTAACCGAACCGATAAACCGAAATCAACTGGTTCGGTTCGATTTTTCGTTTAGACCGAAAAATGCTCTCCCCTATTTATGGTCATTAAAGATTTTATGATTGTTGGAATTTTATGGTAATTAGAGATTTTATGATCGTTGAAGATTATATGGTAATTAAAGATTTTATGGTCATTAAATATTTTATTTATGAGATTTAAATATAATTCTTATAACCATATATAACGGTCAAGTTTTGCACAATAAATAGTCTTCGTCTTTATAAAGATATTTACTCCCAATTTTCTTCTTTATTCTTTCTTTTCTCTGTGTTATCTGCTGGGTTATAAATCAGAAATAAATTCGTGTTGTCTTGATCTTGAAAAGTATATCCTAGAAGAACCTGTTTAATCCTAGGGGATTACAAAATAAATCCTTAAAAACAGTATTCAACACGACTCAGGTTTCATTGTTTTACCCAATATTTCCAACAATGATTAATTATTAAATCGGATAAATAGTCGTATCGCTGAATAAGTACTCAATTTTATTTATTTAAATAGTCGATAATCATTTTGATAGATAAACCATCGTCTTGACGGTTAATCATAATTTTTCTACCTTTATTTTGATATTTTAATTCTTCATGTTTTATTGTAACTTTTAGTATATATTTTGACATTTAGTTTCTTACATTTTATTTTGATGTTTTAGTATATGCGATCACCTTGACCTTGAAAAGACTTATCCTTGCATTCTAGAAGAAGCCTCTGAATTTTTATATCATATTTGGTATTTAAATGTTTTTATGACATAATATTTAAAATGTAAATTGATTCCTCCATAATAAGTAATGCGTCGATCATGTTACTTTCTATATGTATTGGGTTGCTGATCCTACTTCGCTTGCCCAATCAAGCTTACTCACATCAAAGGCTGTACTTGAAATGACTTGGTTCATTTTGGCAAAGTGGTGAATGACTCATTCAAGTGAAAGGTTAAAATAACACATGATCTCACTCCATTCTCATTTAATGGCTTGGCGTCTAAGCCATGAATGTGGAAAATTTTGAGTTTTGTATCAATTATTGAGGTGTTAACTTTCTGTTTTTCTTTTCTTTTTTCTTAAAAGAAAAAAAGTAAAGTAAAGTAAAGCTCTATTCCCCTCACTATTTTTTTTTCTATGATGTAATTGTCCATTGATGATTATAAAAAAATAGAGGGTTGACAATGCTCACAGTCAAAGAAATAGATAATATTACCTCAGCTCTTATAATATATTAGTCATTTAAATTTTAAATATTTAAAAAATTTATTAATAACTTTAATTTTTTTTTTTTAAAAAAAACTCAATTTTCAACATATTAAACGAGTTAAATAATAAGATTCTCTTCTTGGAACTTCTAAACATTTATTAACAATTTTATTTTTTCTAAATAAAATACAAGTTTTAAAAATATGAAAAAAAATTACTTAAAAATACTTATTTTCCTTTGCGTCCACTTCTTTCTATATCCTCTCTCCAAATTTTATGGTATAAAATTAAAGAGAATATGATTATATAGTATAAAATTTATGAATAATAATAAAATTACCCTCAAACAAGCAATAAGCAATTAAACATTAATATAAATTGGATCTCCAGAATAAATATAATAATTGTTACCTAAATTTAATAATTATTAAATTATTTGTCATATAAAATCAAGGTATTCGTAATCTTCTATTTCTGCCAATATTTTAAATAAAAAACCAATATTTTATCTCTCATTCATTTTATATAGAATTTATTTGATTTAACTGATAATTAATTTTTAAGTGTTTGATAAATAATTATTGAGAATATATATCAAAAAAATTATGATTAATAAATTTTAAAAGAATAATATGATATAAATAAAAAATAGAATCAAAACTGATAAAAAAGAATTATAATTGCCTAGCTAATTCAAAATACAGATTATAGATTTTATATCAATCGGTTATCAATTAATTTTTTTTATCGATAATTTATAAATATTTAAATTAAAATGTTTGATAAATTTTAAAAAATAAAGATAATTGATGAATAACTAATATAAGATTTATTGATCGGATTTCAAACTCTGGATATTAATAAAAATTCAAAAAGAAAAAAAGAGAATATGAAGAAAACTTCCAAATGAAGGAGTTGTGAACCAAGTCAACCAGAAAATCAAGCTAATTCTGTTTCATCTAGAGATTCTGATAACTAACAGCTACAAATAAATTATCTACTTAATTAGTAACAAATAAAAGAAGGGTAAATTTCTTTTTTAGAAAAGAAAATATTAAAAAAAAGACCCTACTGTGGGAGAGTCATTACTCGGATCCTCCCTTTCTCTCCGTGCTTTATATTTCTGATTTTGTGTGTGCAGTGCCGACTCAGCTTCATCGTAATGGCGTTAGCGTGAACAGTCAGTACCAGACCCGTACGGCCTCCACCTGACCACCTCACTCCAAAACCGTCCTCCTAAAAGAACAACCACCTACCAATATTCCCTTTTCTCTCATTCTCATTCACATTCATCTCACAAAAAAACCCAAATCCCAAAATTGATTCAACAAAAATGCAACCTCAAATTCCTTCAGCAAACCAAAATGGCATCATCATGGAAAAGGGAAACTTTTTATGTCCTTTTTAGCTTCTCCAAATCGATTCTGACGTGTGTTTTGGGTTTTCGAAAAGGGTTTTCGTTGTTTTCTTTAATATCTCTGTACACTGATATATATATTTTTTATATGATCGTATAGTTTACGTTTCTTTGATGATGGGGAAACTCTCTGAAAGAGATAATATAAGGATTGGAGAGAACGTGATGCGAGATGGAGACTTATTGAATGAGGTCCCTTATGTGCCATATTTTAGTCTTCTTCGTCTACGAAAGCCTCCTTTAAGTGGTTCTCCTGTGAGTAGAGTCTCGCAGCGATCACCAGAGCATTCTTCCTCTTCCTGTTCCTTCTCAAATGGGTTTTGTTCACCTCATTGTGGTTCACCATATGGTGAGAGAGAAAAGAGGGTGGCAGAGAACATGGGCAGAGATGGGGAGTTGTTTAACGATGTCTCAAATGTGCCACATCTTAGTCTTCTTCGTCAACAACAAAAGCTTCTTGGTTCTCCCGCGACTAGAGTTTCTCTGCAATCGCCAGAATGCTCCCCTTCTTCTAGTTTATTCCCAAATAGATTCTGCTCACCGAAGGATGATTCACTATATACTGCTCCTTCAACTGAGGAGGCCAAGTATCACACGCCAGGTCCTCATTACTGGAATGGACTGTGTTTGGATTCTAAATCCCCTCATCATGAGTCTTATGAGATCGACGGGAGGATGTTGGATGAAATGGGTTTGTCTCAAAGTTTCTGTGAAATGAGGATTAGAGATGACCAAAATGGTGGTACTAAAATGAAGGGATTAGAGATGGACGCAGACGGATTTGAGTTTGGCTTCGACTACGGTTCCGTGGGTGGAGCTGTAAAGAACAATGTTAAAAATTATGGCTCATATGGGGGCTTCAAAAATGGGGCTTTTGATGTTCATGATTTTCAATCCTCTCATCATGGGGTTCATTTGAGTACTCACGATGATTGTAACCATGCACTAAATGGATTTCAGAGTGGATTTGGAAAAGATGCTCATGATTCAATGGTGTCTTCTTTTGCTCATAATCAGTCCTTTAATTTGTCTTCTGACTCTGGTTGGTATGATAATCATCTATTAGAGAGGAGAAAGGAACAGGGAGGAAGTTGGACTCATTGGGGGATTCAATCTCAGAACCAATTTATTAATAAGCCTTACCTTGATGATTCTCCTAGTTTCCCTCTGCATTACAAAATGGCTTCTATTGGTGGCAGAAGTGTCATGGATTCTTCAGGTGCACCTCAGTTGATGAATCCAATGTTTGATTTGGATGTTAATCATCCATTTTATAGAGGTTCAATGTTAAAAGAAAGGATCAGAGCAATCACAACCAACGGGTTTTCTCATTCTCTTATGTCTATGAAAGGTGCAGGGGATACTGAAGCCTTTAGCTGTGAGGACAGTTTCATAATACAAGGAAAAGGTTTGAACCATGTACTCAACGAAGGACATGAGCCTATGAGCAGTGCCAAAAAGAATTCCCTCAATGAGACGTCTGTGCAAAACCTCCGTGGGAAAACAATTAAACTAGGTGGTGCTCAATTTCATGGAGGAAGTTGGGAAAATGATCAAAGGCTAAACACTGAGAACCCATTGCCACCGGCTCCAAGTATTAGTTCCTTGAGTGAGGTCCAGGGAAATATATACTTAATGGCACAGGATCAAAATGGTTGCCGGTGGTTACAGAGGATTTTTGATGAGGGAACAAAGGAAGATGTTCAAATAATATTTAATGAAATTATTGATCACGTTGTGGAACTTATGCTGAAGCCATTCGGCAATTATGTCATCCAGAAATTCTTGGATGTGTGCAATGAAGAACAGAGATTGCAGATTGTGTTCATGGTGACTGAAGAACAAGGACAGCTTGTTAGGATTTGCTTGAACACATATGGGTAATTCCTTTATGCTTGATTTTTGCTTTTCAACTTTTACATTGTGATGTTAAATTGCTAATTTTTTCGACGTCTTTTAATGTATCTCCGGCTATTGTCTTACCAGCACACGAGCAGCACAGAAGTTGATTGAGACTCTCAAAACCAGGCAGCAGATTTTATTTGTGGTATCATCCCTGAAACCTGGTTTTCTTGATCTTGTGAAGGATCAAAATGGAAATCATGTGATTCAGCGTTGCTTGCAATGCCTTAGCAATGAAGACAACAAGGTAGTGCTTTTCTCCTCTTTCTGTTAAATTAATGTCTCTTGAACTTAAGTGTTGACTTCATGTTGTCATGAAGGCTTTTAACTTCATGTTGTATCTGTTCAAATCCTCAAGCTACTCTTAGATGCTTGTGGGAAGATATTGTTTTTTTTTCTCAAGTATGCGT
Source organism: Manihot esculenta (assembly GCF_001659605.2). Lineage (NCBI taxonomy): Eukaryota > Viridiplantae > Streptophyta > Magnoliopsida > Malpighiales > Euphorbiaceae > Manihot > Manihot esculenta. Next base: position 11,874,792 of record NC_035162.2, on the reverse strand, counting down.
CATATGAAACTCAGACCCACTATCTGCCTTAATCCTCAAGGAAGTTCCTTCTTATTCTTATTCTTCCTTCCAATTGGCATGCTCTTGAACCAAATTCAATTAACAAAGCTGATTTGTGGTGATTACTCCTAACAGAGACCAAAATCCTGCTTTAATAACCTAGGGCTTTGGGCTTTTGGTCAAGTGATTGAAATAGCTATCTTTTTTGTAGAATTCTCATTTTAAATATTTTTTCTTGTACATTTAAAAACTGCATCCCAAAAATGCAATTTAATCCGTTTTATCTTTGGGATGATGCTCCAGATAATTCATCTGTACTAACCTTGTGGCTGATGAACCAGACATTTAAAGCTAAACTCTAGCAGACTAGCACAGGCAGAAAGTGAGGGGATGAAATTTAATATTTGGTTTGGAGTGGGTGTAGCCATAATTATGTATTTATGCAGATATATAATGAATTGTTTAAAGCTAGGTCCAGTGTATAACCATCTAGATGAAACTAGCTTTTGCATCACAACCAACAGTAAATCAAGGAAACCAATTTGAATGCAGAGTAGAAGATAGTTTTCAATAAAAATTATTTTTTGCTGTATAAGTCGACATGTATTTTAGGCCTTAAGGTTATTCTGATTAGATCCTAAAGAGACAGAAGGTGTACATAATGCTTGGTGCCATTGGAAATAGTAATTTCCTGACATTTTAACTTGGCTTAGAGTTGGCGGGTTGGAAATTCTATAACATTCAAACTTAGGATTAGGCATCTCCCATCAGAAGCAATGTAAAGTGATCTAATGTTTATCATAACTTCGGGCCAATGAAGGCAGGATATATTAGGCAAAACATGCAAAGAAAAATGAATTATCGCTGGAATGTATAATGTACTTATTTCAACTCGTAATCTGCAACCTGTTTTCTTGTTAGTTATATAATAGGAGTGAATATGAATGTAGAGCTATTCATTCTTTCAAATCATCCTTCCAGGGTGTGCAATGAAGTCTCAAATCCTGTCTATATTTTAGTTGTATGCTTTGTATAGGATGCGTACACATATCTGCCTTCAAACATTCTTAGTATTTGTTTCTGTTGATCATGTTTTGCAGTTTATATTTGATGCTGGTGCAAAGTTCTGTGTTGAGATTGCAACTCATCGACATGGATGCTGTGTTATGCAACGTTGTATTACACATTCCACTGGGAAACATCGAGACAAATTAATAACTGAAATTTCAAAAAATTCAATTCTTCTTGCTCAAGATCCTTTCGGGTATAGCATTTGAAAATTTTTAATTGCACAAATTATTTACCTTTATCTGCACATCCAGTACAATCAGGTAGTTCAAAGTATTCCTTGAGATGCTTTTTTCCTTTCTTAAATGTACAGCTTCCATCAACATTATATTGTTTAGTGGGCTAACTTTACAAATGTCTTCCATTTCCGAACTAAAATATTTTATGCTACCAGGTCATTGCCAAGAGCTTAATATCATTGGATATCCTACATAGACTCATATTGAAGTTCATTTCTGTTGATCTTCTTATTGTATTGACCCTACCCTTCACATCACTAGTTTTTTTTTGTTAAAGAAGATTGTTGTGTATTAACTTTTTATTCCCCTGTTCTGCTAGAAATGAATATGTTCTCTGTTCGCTAGTGTGCTTATTAATTCTTATGTTTAGATTTTGGTTATTCTATATACATTTGTGAATAAATATATGCTATAGGGATAAGATTAATTTGATATATTGGTGATTGTCTCAAGTCTTAAATATTATTTTCTGATTCTATAAATGTTATCTGTGTTTAACTAAATCATCAAGTCTCATGGACATATCATCTCATAGGTTTTCTTGGTACAACCAGCTGTCTCAGTGGATGTTTCCTGTCTTCTAACTTCTCTCTCAAATAACACTTAGTATTCTTAGATTGACCATTTTTCATCCTATTTATCTGCAACATTCAAAGAACAAGACAAACTTCTATATGCTGTCACCTTTTGAGACAATCGATGCCTTTGATCTATACAAGTTTTTCATTTTCATGTTATTGGCTACTGATTTATTCATCTACTTATTTACATTCTGCTTTACATACGACTTAGTACCTTTACCTGAACAACAATTTTAGTGATATAAATGATTTCTGTTAGCATTATTGGCGATTTGTTCATCCTGCAGAAAGGCTTTGTAAATCTTTAACTGAACCCTGTTTCCTTTTTATGTCACAGAAATTATGTTGTGCAATATATTATAGAGCTAAAGAGCCCATCTTCCATTGCCAATTTGCTGTCTCAATTTAAAACGCACTACGTACAACTCTCCATGCAGAAGTTTAGCAGTCATGTAGTTGAAAAGTGCCTTAAACATTTGGATGAGAGCCGGGAACAAATTATTCATGAATTGATCTCAGTGCCACGCTTTGAACAGCTATTGCAAGATCCATTTGCCAACTATGTCATTCAATCTGCCCTGGCAGTTACTAAGGTTTGTAAACAAAGATGCTCTGCTCTTAGCTGTTATAAATTTATAAAATAATCTTTCTGCCTCTCCCTCACTCTGTTGATTTCCTTGTTGAAAGCAGGGTCCTCTTCATTCTTTACTGGTCGATGCAGTCCAACCGCATGTGACTTTATGTAGCAACCCATATAGTAAGAGGATATTCTCGGGGAATCTCTTGAAGAAATGATGTAAACTGGTCGTAGGAAGTGTTGTGTTATGTCAGAGTTACATCCTTGTTCACTACTAATAAATAGTCTATCAAGTGAGGGCCACTGGATGTAGAACGTCATCAGAATCTACTGCTAGTTTCCTGGTTAGAAATTTCTCAACCATGTCCACCTGTCTGAGAATAGTTTTCTTCCTCTTTTTTGGTGATGCAGATACAGACTTGTAATATTCTGTTGTCTTGTTGTTGTCTTCTTTGTCTAACTTGTGATGTATTAAATTTTGCATGGTCAGAAACTTAAGTATCTGCTTCCAATTTTTGTACATGTGATTCCAGGATATTTTCTTTGATCATGTCCCACTGTTTCAGAAGTTGAAAATGCACAGAGATCTTCTGTCATTTAACATGATATAGATGGTAGCATTGAACTTTTTTAGTTTAAACTGAGGTGATCTAGCAGACTAGGTGAGTTTCCAGAGACAACAGAAGTGTTGATGTTTTCCATGAAACAAAATCCTATTCCAGGAGGTAAACATATAATTTTTTTTTTTCTGAAATTATTAATCATGTCCAATTTAATGGTTTTTCTAAATTTAAACTAAATTTACTTAGACGTTTAATTTGAACTTAATGTAATCTTGCAGTCAACAAATAAAACTTAAGCACCAATACAAAATATTCACTTTACCTCCCAGTTAGTTACCTTTTCTTTAATTGATTTTCATATTATTAAATAAATAAATTAAGCTATTATTTTACATTTTCATAATTAACCAAACTAAATAAATTAAAATAAATATTTAAATCAAGTAAAACTAAAAACTAGATAATATCATATATAATCTCCATTTTTTTAACACATGTATAAAACTTATTACTTATGTAGTTCTATGTTAGTATTTTCTTTTAATGCTATGATATGATATGTGCATTCAGTTGCTGAATGATTAACCTAGTGAACTATAAGGTGGAGTTTGAACTGCTAAAACTTGACAGATCATATGCATAGTTGGTCGAGATTGTGGATTGCTGTGTAAACATGCAATTGCAATCTTCATGATTTTCCTTAGTTCATCTTGAACTTGAGCCGATGGAGTTGGAAGGCGTTGGTCCAGAAAATCTTCCAGGACCAGCTTCTGAGCTGAAGGAGAAGCCACAGAGAAGACGATTTCACCCGGATGTTTCCCATTGATCATTTCTAGTGCCACTACTCCGAAGCTATACACATCACATTTTTCACTTACCTTCATAGTGTAAGCAAGCTCTGCCACACAATTAAATTAGTAGCTCAAAATTTATTAAACAAGAGTTGCATCCCAAACCAATTAAGAAAAATAAATCAATAAGATATTAGATGTATTACCTGGTGCAACATATCCGTATGTGCCTGCCAGTGCAGTCCAATGAGATGAATCGGCGTTTAGAAGCTTGGCAGTCCCAAAATCTGATACGTGAGCCTCGTATTCAGAATCAAGCAAAATGTTTTTGCTTGTTATATCTCGATGAACAATTGGAGGTGAGCAATTGTGGTGCATGTAAAACAGAGCATTGGCAACACCCTTAACGATATTTATCCTCTTGCTCCAGTCCAATTCTTTAGCTTCTTCGTCATTGCCCAATATTGTGGCCAAGTTACCTCCATCAAGGTACTCATAAACTAGAAATGAGTATCGAGAATACGAACAAAAACCAAAAAGCTTTACTATGTTTCGATGTCGTATCTTAGTTAATGCCCTTATCTCATTCAAGAACTCTTTTCTACCTGTCTTCTCGCCGTCCTGAAACTGGTGGATCTTCTTCACTGCTACAGTGCTCCCTGATTGCAGATTTGCTTTGTAGACGCTACCATGTCCTCCCTTTCCAATGCAGTATACACTATTAAAACAATCTGTAGATTTTATGATTTCATCATGCATAATTCTTCCATCAGAACTTGATATGAAAATTGATTCGTCATCCTCTTGACTGCCTTGTTGTGCATCTGCATCTTCTTTTCTTTTTCGTAAAAAGAAGAGAACTCCCAGGAAAACCAGAGGTGAAAAAACTCCACAAATAGGGAGGAAAATTATTAGAAACAACATTTTATGGCTCTTTTTGGAAGTACTTTTGTTGGTCAAAATTTTGCATGGTTGCAGTCCTGGAACATCCCCGCACAAGCCTTTGTTCCCCTGAAATGCTTCTATGGAAGCATTTTGAAATGCTTTGTTGGAAGGAATTGGACCTTCCAATTCGTTGTAGGATACGTCGATGGTCAATAAACCATTCATCCCTCCAAAACTATCTGGAATAGAACCAGACAGATTGTTATGGGAGAGATTTAGCACCTCCAAGCTTTCTAGACTGCTCAGTTCTGATGGTATCTCACCTTTGAGCAAGTTCCTGCTTAAATCCAACTTCGACAAGTGAGTCAACTTCCCCAACTGAATTGGAATTTTTTGGCTGAACTCGTTGCGGCTCAAATTCAAGTAGATGAGTTTAGGCAAGTTCCCGATGTTTTCAGGAATTGATTGGTTCAACTTGTTTGCTGAAAGGTCCAGATACTCGAGATCAGCTAACAATCCAAATTCTGAAGGTATACCACCGGATAGCTGATTGTCGTTTAAAATAACCTTCAGCAAATCCAACTTTCCAAACTCCATGGGAATCCTTCCAGATAATTTATTAGAGGAAAGATTAAGTGCTTTTAGCTGAGTTGCATTTCCAATTTCTGGTGGAATTGTACCACTAATGTTGTTGCCTGCCATCGCGAGAGTTGTTAAATTTGGACACTCTCCCCAGTTGGATGATATTTCCCCGTAGAAGTTATTGGAGCTTAGATCTATATATTGGAGTTGCGGATAGACTCCAAAATCTTCAGATACATTTCCAGTGAATTGGTTTCCCTCCAGACGAACTCGGACAAAGCTTTTGCAATCTTTAAAGCTTTTGGGTATTGGGCCATCAAGACGGTTGTTGAAGACGGTGAAGTTCTGAAGCTTTTCATTTTGGCAAATGGTTTGGGGCAATTGGCCAATCAACTGGTTGTTGTCTAGTTGAAGCACAGATAGGTTAGGGAGACTAGCTATCTGTTCAGGAATTGTCCCTGAGAGTTGGTTATCACGAAGGTACAACTGTTCTAACATTTTCAGATTACTCAAGGAAGAAGGGATAGAACCGTTAAGTTGATTTTCACTCAACTCTAGATCAAACATGGACGTCAAGTTTCCCAGCTCATCAGGAATGGGTCCTGAGAGCTTATTTTTATAGAGATGAAGAAGTTTCAGATTTGTTAGACCACCTAGTGTTGCAGGAACTTGGCCAGAAAGATTGTTTCCAAAAAGGCTTAGCGCGGTGAGGGACTTCATGTTTCCAATTTCCAGGGGAATTGAACCAGAAAGTTGATTGTGGAACATATACAACACTGTTAGGTTTTTCAACTTCCCAAAGGTGGAAGGGATTGGACCTGATAGATTATTGGTATCCATGTAAAGTTGAACCAAACTGGTAAGGTTTCCCATCTCTGGTGGAATCAAATCAGAAATCTGATTCTCAAAAAGAAGCAACCGAGCCATCTTGGTCAAATTACCTATAGAAGGAGGAATAGGACCATCTAGATTGTTGGTATACAAGGCAAGCTCAGTAAGGGAACTTAACTGGCCTATTGTTGAAGGAATTGGGCCACTTAATTGATTTGCAGAAAGGTGCAGGGTATCAAGATTTGTTAGGAGGCCAATTTCTGGAGGAATGGTTCCAGACAAGAGATTATATGCCAAATCAAGATAAATGAGTTTGGAAAGTTTAGTGATTCCAAGTGGAATGTTTCCAGAAAGCATATTCGTATTAAGATCAATATATGCAAGATCAGAAAAAGCAGAGAAGTACAACTCATGGAGCGTACCATTTAAGCCTGCATTAGTGAGGTTAAGTCTCTCAACCCTTCCATTAATGTTGCAAGAAAGTCCAACCCAGTTGCAAGGGCTTATTCTTGGAATGGAATTGGTGGCATTTTGAGGAAGGAGAGGCCAAGAAGATAAGTTAGAATCTTTTGGGTTGTGAAGGGTGGCTGCCCATTTGAGAAGAGCATTTGCTTCTTCAGTAGAGTCAGAAGCAACAGTGAGTGAGCAATGTAGTAGCATGAATAGGACAAGGGAAATATGCAAGGCCAGCTTCTCTCTTGCCATAACTTTGTTTTGGTGTGCTGCAAATTATGGTTAATTGTCCAATTTATGCATCATCGGCGGGAAAATTAGTGAGAAGACCTTATATTGTCCAAGTCTTGACGGCAATAGGCCCACAAATTTTATTTTCATAAACAAAATTGCATTATTGCGGATTGGTAGGTATAAATAAACTAATTTATTTATGAACCATTTGAGATTCGACTTGATAAAAATTCAATCGGTTTCTATTCGCTTTCTAAATGAGTCGAGTTTGAACTTAATTTTTAGTCTCGTTTTGAATTCAATAGTATTCAGTTCGTGAAGATTCGCGAGTTGACTAATTAAAAGACTCACTAACAAAGTTGTTAAGAGACTCGCTAGCCGAAAGACTTTTGAACTAAACTCATTTATAAGACTTATAAATAGATTTAATAATAATATAAATACATTAAATATAAATATTATAAAAATATATATTTATAAAATATAATTATTTATAATTTTATTTTAAACTTATAATAAAAAAATAAATTAATGCTATTATGAAGAAATTTAATATATTAAATAAAAGTATATTTAATGTAAAATAATAATACTACTAATGAATATTAAGTAATATCATTTAAAAAATTAAATAATTTTATAAATATTTTTTAATAGAAAAAAATATAAATACTGTCCTTAATATTTATTTATATTATTTCTCTCTTTTTTAATTTTTTAACCGTTAAAAATTAAATAATATTAAAATATGTAATCATTCTTATTGTTAATTTATATGTGTATATTTATTTATTGTGTAACTATACTATTAATTTATATATTTATTTTTTAATATATATGTCTTTAAATAAATACTCTTTTTATATTTTTAAAAAATATTTTCGTTAACCCTCACTTAATGGATTATTATTATTATTACTATTTTCACGTACTCATATATATTTTTATGATTATTCTCGTATTTAATATTATCTATTTAATTTTATAAATTAAAATTTTTATATAATTTAAATATAAATAATGCAATGCTATTCACTTAAAGTATGGTGTATATATATAATATATAATTTAAGTTGATTATATTTATATTAATATTTTGATTTTATATAATATTTTATATTTATATTATATATTAATATTTTTTATATAATATAAATAATTTATTATAAATTATATATTTAAATTAATTAAATAATAATATATAAATAATTAAATGATAATATATTAATAAATTTAATATAAAAATTTGAACAAATAATTATTTATCTCAGTATTATATTGTCAATATTATATTAAATATATTTTATATGATTAATTAAAAGATAGTTCATGTTAAATTGTAAAGTATGAGTTTTTACTATAAAATTGGGATCATGTGATAAGAATCTGATAAGTGAAAAATATAATCCTGCTCGAAGAATTGATAGACCCGAACGCTTTAACATCCGGATTATCGTCAAGACTCGTCATTCCCTAATAAACCGAGTCTTGACGCAGAGTTACTGTTATCAGACACATTTCCATTTCGCCTATAATCACAGAATCACCAATCTATTAGCTAGTAATGATCCCTATCGAGCAGCCGACCACATCATCATCGAATTTTTAAAAAACGCTATATTTATCTCTCTCTTCTTATAGTGTAAAATGGAAACGATCATAGAGGTAAATGTATGCTATCTCTAATACTACTAAAACTCTAAGTCTTCTACTGCATTCTTTTTTTTTTCCTCAAAGCTGACTTGAGCGTCAAAGTGGGTGCTGTGGGCACCTGCCACCGCCTCACGTTTTCTTTCTTGCAAGTTTCTACCAACCTCAGCATAGCATCATTCCGACTATGTTATCAGCCTAATCTCCTCAATATCATTTGGTTCCATTGCCGAGAAATCCATTAAACCCTCTTTTGGATCACGACCGGTTTCTTATCGTCTTTCCTCACTCAAAATGGCTGGAAGTCTTACAACTATTGTCAATATCGCTACCAACGAGGGAGTTATCATTTCTTCTGCCCCAAATAATCAAGAAAACACACCTCCAGTGATCAATGGAGTAGACCTTAATAATTTAAACAGCCAGCAGATACTCCAGTATTTTCAAAGGTGACATGCTACTCTCAGACAGTATAAGTCTCAGGAAGAGGCATCTAAAATGAACCCTAGAAGAAGGGATGAAGTCTTCATAGATACCCCAAGGGCCCAGATAGAAGCGGCCAAATTGCGGTATAAAAGAAAGTCCGAATCTGAAGATGAATCGGATGAGACTCTGAAAGGAGTAGACTGGAAGCTAGTACGGGCCTTACAGAGATACCAAAAAGAACATGAAGAAGATTTTCAGCTTGGATGGTGTTTTGGTTCTTTCAAAAAAAATACTAGCAAAAATCTTTCCCACCAAGTTCAAGTTGCCCAACTTAGACAAATATGATGAAATGACAGACTCTAGAAATCATCTGGCCATTTTCAGGATGACTATGTAGCTTTAGAACGTAAATGATTTTGTGTTATACCAAGTGTTTTCGTCAACATTCACGGGTTTAGCTCAAAAATGGTATCAATACTTAAGCCCAGGTTTAATCCAAAACTTTACACAGTTCGCTATAATATTCAAATCCAAATTTATTACTTGCATACCTCCCCAAAAGTTTTCTTCTAACCTACAGAAGATCTACAAAGGGGGAGAGTGAGTCTTTAAGGAGTTTTATTTTATGTTTCAATGCTGGAGCCATACAAGTGGAAATGTTGAATCATGAGATAGCTTGTAAGATGTTGAAGAAAGAAACTCGCAATGTCAAATTCATGGATTCTTTAATTGAAAACTCAATCGTGACATACCAACAGTTGATAAACAAGACCCAGAAATATATCAGATTGGATGATGAGGTTCAGACACTAAAAGAAGACAAGAGGGCAAATAAAAAACAAAGTTAAAAGTCTGAGAGACGAGCCCATAAAGGAGCTCATAGGAGCTACCCCATCTCGTGAAAGGACGAATAGAGTAAGTATAAGAATTATATTCCACTAAGTGACTCACGAACTCGCATCTTGATGTGGATCAGGAAAAATTATAAAGAAATTAGATGGATGCCCAAGCTCAATCTCGAGAAGGCAGAAAACAAGACAAAACTAAGTATTGTCGCTTCTATGAAGATCATGACCACACAATGGACGAATGTTGATAATTAAAGGGCGAGATCAAAAGGCTTACAAGGGATGAAACCCTCTGAAAATTTATGAAAAAAGGAAAAGAAGGGCAAACGTCTGAGCTCGAGGAGACAACACATGAGACAAGTCCTGATATATAGAGAACTAGTAAGAGTCATACATGTAATAATAAAAGGACCCGACGAGACATAAGCAGATTAGAAACGTAATTACTATAAAGGTAGGAAACTTTCAGAAATCTTGGAGAACATTCGCCTATGAAAATCGTCTGCCCGAAATCTCATGAGAGTTTTAATATCGTTCACATTTTGACAACAAGTTAGTTCTACCCTCATATGTAAATGGAGGATATTCTTAATAAAAAAAGTTAACAAAGTATTTTTATATGGTATGTTCTTTGGTGGAAAGGAACAATAAGACCACTCAGGTATTGGTCCACAATCAAGCCTACAAGGCAGTTTTCACCAAGTCAAGTCATAAGACGGCTTTCGCTAGACTACTCAGGCGTTGGTCCCATGAATCAAGGCCATAAGGCAGTTTTCGCCAGACCAGGCACAAGGCGGCTTCCGCCAGGACACTCGAGCGTTGATCCCACGAATTAAGGCCACAAGACAGTTTTTGCCAGGCCAGGTCACAAGATGATTTTCAATGGACCACTCTGGCATTGATCCCACGAATTGAGGCCACAAGGTAGTTTTCGCCAAACCAGGTCATGAGGCAGCTTTCACCAAACCACTTAGGTACTGATCCCATAAATCAAGGTCACAAAACAGTTTTTGTTAGATTAGGCCATAAGATGGTTTTTGCTGGACTGCTCAGATGTCGGTCTTATGAAATACAGTCACAAGGCGGACATTCGTTGTACATTATGTTTAGACATTAATCCCATTCTGGAAATACACTAAGTCTCTTATTTCATGGCCACAAGACAGGTTAGTAACTAAGCGTCATAAACATGAGTTAGCCCCTAAAGAAAATTTTTTCCCTCTCAAAAACATATTATGTGTATAACATATAAACGCTAAACGGAAATAAAAGTAACATTCTCATTAAAAATAAAAAATTACAAAAGGTCTAGGTCATCAAGCTCATTCACCCGAGTCTCTGTTACATTGATATTTTTTGCATCTATTACAAGAGAAATCCGATCAGAGGGTACACCTTCATCATGCTCCTCTTCGATAGGAGTATCTTCAGCACGCTCCCCTCCACCCTCATTTTCTTCCTCAGGAAAGATATCATCTATCCAGGAGAAATCCTTAGAAGGAAAATGCTTCATCAACTCCTTCTTCACAGAATTCTGGCCTTGGACAAACTTCTCTCCGCCCTGGGCCATTTTCTCCTGGAGTTCCGCTTCAAGCTCGGCTACCCTGGTTGAGGCAGTTCAGGCCTCCTCAGCTTGAGCGTGTAGCTCCAAGACCTGGCGTTGCAATAGGGCCACTTAATCCTTGGTAGATTTAGCCCGACCCTTAAGGCCCTAGTTTGAAGCACGGGCCGCATCAAGATCAGCTTGAAGCTTGTCCACCGACTCTCAGGTCTCCTTTATTGTACCCTCAACTTCGGCAATCTGGATCTTCAAGCTTGAACATTCCTCGACCAAGAGCTCCCTTTGTGTCTCGTTTGCACCAAATTCTTGCCTTAAGGCTCTAAAATGCTCCTTGGCCACATAGGCGCAAAGGGCATCCTTTAGCGTAGAATGAATGGCATTAACAACCAGCTCATCTGTCTCAACCTCATTCAAATGGCGATGATCTGCCGATCTCATAGCACTTTTGATTAGCAGGGGACCCAGAGAAAGGTCATCAAGGAAAGGAGGTGCCCAGTTTAGTGCTAAAGCCAAACGTTGAATACCAATGGGCTAGGAAGACTCGATCCCCACACTCGCAGGAATAGAGAAAGAAGGGGATCAGCAGGGAGCATAGGAGCTGAAGCACCCAAGGTTGAAGATTCAGGCTGAAGGGGTGCCAGTTCCTCGGCCATAGGCTAGGGAGGGGGAGGAATAAGTACAATCACCTCCGAAGGGTGAGCACGTTTAGAAGGGGGACTAACAACCCCAACAGCAATAGCCTTACCCTTTCGAGCAGCACGTGCCGCCTCGATGAATTTGCTTGACCCAACCATATCTGCAAATAAAAAGAAAAGTAAGTAAGAAAGTCAATTCATCAAATAAAAAGGATGAAAAGTGAAGTACCCTGATCCCGAGATAGGGATGTGCTTTCGAGAAGAATGGGTGGGTGAGGAGCGTGGGTCTGGCTTGCTGGCAGATGACTTTGCTAAGAGAAGATAGTGTTCCTCATCGCCTGAGTGATATCAATTTTCTTTAAGGCTTTAGTCATTGCCATAAGAGAAGCTAAAGCTGCATCTTCCTCTCTTTTCGGACGGACCCCATCATTTTTCAGCTCTACTCAATAGTGCCAGCTGGTTTGAAGGCACCCAAAACCCTTCGTCGTACAATGATGGAGGATAAAAAACTTATTTTTCCACTGTTTCAAAGAAGAAGGTTCAAAGAAGAAGGCATCTGATAAAAAATATTCAAGTACTTTCGGCTACTAAAGTACCAGAATTCCTCATTTTTACGGGTATCTAATTGGTATAACTAGGATAAGCACTATGCTTGGTTCAATGTGATTGTTGAAACACATAACTAAAAGGCCACCAAAATTCTCCAACCGTTAGGATGAAATTGGGCAATAGAAAGCTTGTAAAATCGGAGAATCTCCACAAAGAAGGGGTCTAAAGGGAAATAGAGACCCACCTTCAACTGCTCCTCGAAGACAACGATAATGTCATCAGCGGAGATCAAGTCGTTAGCACGAACGCGGGGAGAAGGAGCAAAGATTCGGAAAGAATTCCAATGAATGTGATATATGTCATATAAACGATCCACGTCGCTATATGAGAAGACAGACGGGATATTACTAAGAGAGCCATCTTCTTTCTTAAGGGCCTCTCTCAATGGAACAATGGGGCTGACGCTCGGATGGGGCCATCAGAGGAGGAGCTAGAAATAGAGGCCTTGCTAGGGGAGGAAGAGGTATTCCTATCCATATTAAAAAAGTACAACAAAGTTACTCGTGAAATAGGTAAAGACTTTAACAGAAATGAGAATGGAGTTGTAGAATGGATTCCTCTAAAAAAAGAAGTTGCAGAAGAGTGCAAAAGTGATGCTTGGAGAAGACGATGAACTTTTATAAAGATGGTTTTGATGGCATATATTAAATGCGCCCCGATAAACATTATAGTAGTCATCAAAAGGATCGGTAGGCGAAGCGAAGTGAGTAGCAAGAAACCAATCTTGAGGGATCGCATATCTCGAACCTCGATAAAAGATGTCCCCTTCGAATATGAAGAAATGAAGACCAACGGGAGGACCTTTGATGTTATATAACATCTGTCCAAAGTAAGTTATGAGTTGTCACCACAAAATAGGGGTCACGTGGCAAGGATCTGACAAGTGAAAAATGTGGTCTTGTCCGAGGAAAAGGGAGACTCGGACACTTCAACACCAGATTATCGTCAAAACTCGTCCTCCCCTTGTAGGCCGAGCCTTAACACAAAGTTACCGTTATCAGACACATTTTCATTTCGCCTGCGATCACGAGATCACCAAACTATTAGTTGATGATGATCCTTATCGAGCAGCCAGCCATATCATCGTTGAATTTTCAGAAAATGTTGTATTTATCTCTATTTTCTTATAATATAAAAATGAATTGATCACAGAGGTAAAAGTACACTATCTCTAATACTACTAAAATTTTGAGTCTTCTACTGCATTCTCTCTTTTCCTCAAGGTACTGACTTGAGCATCCGAGTGGCTACCGTGAGCACCCACCACCACCTCATATTTCCTTGCAAGTTTCTGCCAACTTTAGTACAATATTGTTCCGGCCATGTCATCAGCTTAATCTCCTCAACATCAATAGTATTTAATCAGAAAATAATATTTAGAGTTATAAACTTTGAAACTTTAAAATATTTAAAATATTTAATATATTATTATATATTTTCTTTTTACCTAAATAGTAAGGTCTCGCTTGGTTCAAAATCACCTGATTCCAGAGAAGTTAATTTATTGAGAAATACACTTTCAAGGAAGTTATTTACTAGGAAGAAGTTATTTACTAAGAAGTACAATTTGAATGCGATTGGTTGGTATGTTAAATGCTCATGAAATAAATAGAGTGCGACTATTAAAATGACATAAATATCCCTACTCCAAATATATATATAATATTTAAAATATAATATTTAATTTAATGGAGAAAATTATATATTGATCAAATACTCAAATTTTAAAAAGTAAATACTTAACTCAAATAATAATCAATATATAATTTTTTTATGATAGTAATAAAAATGTCATAAAATATAAAAAATATTTATATTTAATTAATTTATTTATTTTTTTATTTGAATGAATATATAACTTAAATAAAATATATCATGAAATTTTTCACACATTATTATCTATCAATAAATATAACATTTAATTTTCTATTCATTTTTATCTAAATACTTAATTATAAAAAAAAGTAAATGAAAATAAGGAAAATAACTTGAAATTACTTGGATTGGGGGAGGGAAAATAACATACCAACTCTCTCGAAATTATAAAATCATGCTAACCAAACAAGTATTTCTTAAGAAGTTGAGCTTTCCTTGCTAGTCCCAACCAAATATAGCCTAAAAACATAAAAGGAAAAAAACACATTTTAATTGCTGGGATTTAAACCCAACTTAAACATAAAATAACCATATTGATGTTCTAAGATCCAGAAAAGAGGGTTTACAGTAGCTGTGTAAACTTAGATGGAGAGGAAGCAGTTTCTCCCCTTTTATCCCTTTTCCTTTTGTCAGCCAGTGACGCCTAACCGCCTCTTTGCTACAGTGCCACCTATCTCTGTCACTCAGGTCTGTACGTACAGGTGTGTCAGAGACCCTCTCCATGCCAAACGACCATTTAATTCCCCTCTGGTGCGCATGCAGGCAGGGCTGTGAGGTGGTTTGGCCTACTCCCCTACCTCTTGTCACGTCACTAGACTAGGCTTCCTTTAGATGGGTCTGCGCGTGTGGCCTATCCGACCCGCTTCTTGCTATCGGGTTAGGATCCGCATTGTGAGGCCGGTTCATTTGAGTGAGACTTGATGGGTCTTGAACCAACGTTCTTCTTCAGGGTCCGGCCTTGCCCCTAGGTATAGGAAGCCTGGCGGTCATCAAGTGCCCTTTTACCTCCTCAGCAGTTATTACATGAGTGATGAGGGGGTAAATCTCTAGGATCCTGTAATACCCGGCTAGATCAGACATCAGAATTCCTACAGTCTGGTGGAATTCGAGGATGTCAGAGGTATCTAGAAGGGTAAGAGAAATGTTTCTTAAATATTTTAAGTGTTTGAAGGTTTTAAATGAGATAGGAATGAGTTTTGAAGAGAAAAGACCAAGGAGGCAAAATGCAGGTTCAGCCGCCCAAGGTAAAGTTCGGCCGCCGAAAATGCCCAAGATTCGGCCCCCGAAAGTCTGAGTTCGGCCGCCGAACGTTGCATGGTTTTGCATGCGATTCGGCTGCCGAAGCTGAGGCGGTTGATCATCTATAAAGGGCACCGAGTCTAGAAAAAAGGAGGAGGATTCTTCTCTCTTTCTGGCCTAGGTGAGTTCTTGATCTCCTTGGATTGTTTTCATGATTTTTCATCAAATCTTTCAAAGTTAAACAACTTTTAAGTAAGTTTTATGTGTTTTTGAAGAGTTTGAAAGCTTGGAGGAGTTTGGAGCTTGGCTCTCCATATCTTCGAGTTTGGATCACACCAGCCTTTGTTCTTCAAGAGGTAAGTGGAGATCCTTGGTTTTTATACTGTTTTCTATGAGTTTTATGAAGGGAAGGGGAGTTAATGCTTGAGTTTGCATGAGTTGTGCATATTAGGGTTTATGGACCCTTTATGCTTTATGTTTGCTTGCTGAGCTTGTTTGTTGGAGTTAAAGTTGTCTTAAGCTCCTATATGCTTGTTGTTTTGAGATATGGATGAGTTAGAGAGGTTGGATGCATGTTGGGAAGGATTGAAAGGTGTGGGAGGCGTGTTTATGCACGAAGCTGAGTTCTGGATGAACTCAGGTTCGGCAGCCGAAGGAGGATTCGGCCGCCGAACATGCCCGACTTTCATCTCTGGAGGAGACATTCGGCCGCCAAAGGTGCTGCCGAAGGTGCCCTGTCCAACCTTCCTTTGCTTGTTTTGCATGCATGTTTTGAGGTGTTCTAGAGGGATTTTGGGGAGTTGTTTATCAGTTGTATAGAGTATGTTTGGTGCTTCATTTGCGTCCTCCATTGGACCCGAGGAACCGAGGTGTTTAGCAGTAGTAGCTGCTTTAGAGTTAGAGTTGGCTCAGAGCTAGCCACTGCTTGGCTACAGGTGAGTGGAACTGAACTTAATATTTTACTTGAGAAATGACACGCTTCTAGCATGATCCATGCATCATAAAATGCCATGTTATGTAGTAAGTTGTGTTGCATTAGAATTCACGAATATGATGCATTGCATAAGATATTGTTACTGTGGATGATGTTGGATGATCCTTAGCCCTTGATAGAGATATGATACTATGAGATGAGTTATGGCATGAGATAGCCATACCAGGTCGCTCCTGGATAGTCCAGGTCGCTCCTGGTACTATGAGTTAGACAGACAGCCTGTCAGATTAGAGATAAGATGTAATACCCGGCTCGTTCAGGCATCGGAATTCCTACCGTCCGGTAGAATCTCGGATGTCGGATTCGTTTTGAGGGGTATTGCAAGGGTAAACTGAAGTTTTCTACAAGGTTTTCTAAAGGTTTTCTAACATGTTTTTAAGTGTTTTATGGGTTTGAAAGGAAAGGAAATGAATTTTGAAGAAAAAAGGACAAGGAGGGAAAAACAGAGGTTCGGCTGCCGAAGGTATGTTCGGCCGCCGAAGGTATGTTCGGCCGCCGAAGGTGGTAGAGTTTGTGCCCCCGAAAGCTAGGTTCGGCCACCGAAGTTGGCTGAGTTGCGGGTGCAAGTTTGGCTGCCGAAGATGGTTGACCAAGCCACCTATAAAAGCCCCTTAGGTCGGTTCAAGAGGTAAGTTTTCTTCCTCTTCCCACCCAAGGTGAGCTCATGTCCTCCTTGAGATGATTTCATGGTTTTTGCAAGTTCTTTCATGGTTTTAATGAGTTTTATCCTTGTTTTGAAGAGTTGTGAGCTTTGAGCAAGGTTTTGGAGTTTGAAGCTCTTGAAGCTTGGTTTCTCCATCTTTTGACGTTAGGATCACACCAACTCTCATTCTTGAAGCGGTAAGTGTCGATCCTTATGTTTTATGGTGTGTTAAGCAAGTTTTATGGAGGGATAAAGGGTAGGTTTGCATGGTTTGCATGAGTTGTGCATGAAGGGGTTTATGCATCCTTTATGCCTTTGTTTGCTATATGTGGTTATGTGCTGTTGTGTGTGGGAGTGTAAGGTTGTTTTCAACTCCTATATGTGTGTTTAAGGGTTTGTGCATGGTTTTAAGAGGTTATATGCATGTTAAGAGGGTTAGGAAGGTTTAGGGAGGCTTGTTGGTGCATGGATCTGGGTTCTGGAGGAACTCAGGTTCGGCCGCCGAAAGGAGTTTCAGCCGCCGAACCCTTGAGGAGGTGGGATAGGCCGCCTAAACTCGCCCCCGAAGGTTTGGACTTTCGGCTCTGGAGTGGAGATTCGGCCGCCGAACCTGCCGCCGAACATGCCTGACTTTCGTCTCTGGAGAGGACTTTCGGCCGCCGAAAGTGCCGCCGAAGATGCCCTGTTTTGCCTTCCTTTACATGTTTTTCCATGCATGTCTATGGTGTTTTAGGGGGGTTTTTTGTAACAGCCCGGCCCCGTACGACCGGCCCTGTTACCGCTCACAGCCCGTGACCTTCCTCTGGGCCCAGCCACTGTGAGCAGCTCTTAACATCCCTTCACCCTCACGGGTTCCAGGCAGGATTTGTCCCCTTGGTTCGCGGGACTTGAACCCGTTCTTCCCAAGTGGATTTGGCCCAAATTTCCCTTAGAAAATTAGGTCGCCTCCCCCACTGCTCGAACCCTTGACCTCCCACTTTAAGGGAATAGTCTGGTGAGAGTGAGTACCAGTTGTTCCATTGGAACAAGTGGTACTCACTCTCACCAGACTATTCCCTTAAAGTGGGAGGTCAAGGGTTCGAGCAGTGGGGGAGGCGACCTAATTTCCTAAGGGAAATTTGGGCCAAATCCACTTGGGAAGAACGGGTTCAAGTCCCGCGAACCAAGGGGACAAATCCTGCCTGGAACCCGTGAGGGTGAAGGGATGTTAAGAGCTGCTCACAGTGGCTGGGCCCAGAGGAAGGTCACGGGCTGTGAGCGGTAACAGGGCCGGTCGTACGGGGCCGGGCTGTTACATAAAAATAACATCCCTTCACCCTCACGGGTTCCAGGCAGGATTTGTCCCTCGGGGGAGCCATTACGGCCCGCCCTAGCCCGAGTGGATTTGGCCCAATTCCTTCCTCTGGGAATTAGGTCGCCTCCCCCACTGCTCGAACCCTTGACCTCCCACTTTAAGGGAATAGTCTGGTGAGAGTGAGTACCAATTGTTCCAATGGAACAATTGGTACTCACTCTCACCAGACTATTCCCTTAAAGTGGGAGGTCAAGGGTTCGAGCAGTGGGGGAGGCGACCTAATTCCCAGAGGAAGGAATTGGGCCAAATCCACTTGGGAAGAACGGGTTCAAGTCCCGCGAACCAAGGGGACAAATCCTGCCTGGAACCCGTGAGGGTGAAGGGATGTTAAGAGCTGCTCACAGTGGCTGGGCCCAGAAGAAGGTCACGGGCTGTGAGCGGTAACAGGGCCGGTCGTACGGGGCCGGGCTGTTACATTTTTGGGGAGATGTTTGAGAGTTATGTTAGAGTTGTTTGGCACCTCATGTGAGTCCACCTGTGTAGGAGCGGATCTGAGGCGAGGTGTTTAGCTCCAGTGTGAGAGTTGGCCCAGAGTTAGCCACAGCTTGGCTTCAGGTGAGTAGAACTAACTATGCATGTTTTACAGCTAATGGTTAAAGATAGGGACAGTATGAGCATGAGACACGCATCATGGATGCCATATGATACTAGGTTGTACTGCATTAGAGATCACGAATATGCTGCATTGCATTCTTATTGTTGATGGGATGGACCAAGGCGATCTCAGTAGCCCGCAATCTGTTATGTCTAGATAAGACCTTTGGGAGCTCCATATTAGGGGCCGGGCTCTAGTACATGTAGTGACCTGGGAGTCCGTAGGGGCCAGGCACCGACAGAGGGAGTTATGGGATCATGTCTAATCCGAGATGTGAGATGTTTGTGCTGTGACACATTCCATGAAAGCATGTAATGAATGAACTGTTTTATGGTTTCTACTCACTGAGCTCTAGTAGCTCACCCCATTCCCTTAACCCCAGTTTTTCAGGGCCAGAGTTCAGTAGAGTGAGCTATGGGAGAGCAGAGTTTACGCATAGGTTGTGACAGAGTGGCATGTGGCATGTATCTGTATACAAGAAGCTTGATGTATATGTTTTTGCAAGACGATGTAAAGATTAAAGGATGCTATGTTATGTTATGTTTGTTTGTATAGTATAGTAGTGAACATGATGTCTGGACATAATGTGTTAGCATGTTGTAGATACAGGTTATGCATGGAAAGAGCAGGTGGTAAAGAGATAGAGGATATAATGAGATAATGTCTAGAGTTGTGCTTTGCCCAGTGTATGCTGAATCCCTAGTGTATGCATGTGTCCTGTTTTACATTTCTTGATGAGAAATGTGTCAAGCTAGGCTTAACATATGATGTGTTTATAAAACTCCAGTGATCAGGGAAGAAAGGGTATAAAACCCCTTGACCCATCTGAGAGGGAAGAAAGGGTATAAAACCCCTTGACCCATAACGGAAAGTAAGGCTAGCCTGTAATATGCTGACCCTAAGAGAGTGGGTTCTATGTTTTCAGCTTAGTAGATGATCACTGGTGTAGGCCTTGACGGCTGTGGTTTTAAGGTTAAGACTGGTGGTTTTACAGAAAAGGTTTTAAAAGCTAGTGTTCTAGTTGGATCATGTATGGGATTGATCAGGTATACAGAGTTCAGTTTAGGCTTGCTACGGGTCTCGGCGGCCTTAAGCCGATCTAGATCCTAGCGCCGAGCAGTTTGGGCCATTACAGAGGGGTATCAGTTTCCGGGCTGTTACATAAGAGAAGTCCAGGTGATGACCTAATCTCCTTGGCATAGTGGGACATGTTATGATATGAGACAGATAAGAGAAGTCCAGGTGATGACCTAGTCTCCTTGGCACAGCAGGACATATTATGACATGTAGTAGAGGGCTATTGGTGACAAATTCATCCGTGAGATGATGTGTTTGTGATGTGATGCATTCCATGAGAGCACGTAATGAATGAACTGTTTTATTGTTCCTACTCACTGGGCTATAGAGCTCATCCCACTCCCTTAACCCCAGTTTTGCAGGTCCGGGATAGCTATGGGAAGTCAGAGTCAGCAAGAGTAAAGAAAGAGATGCATGAATGTATGTTTGTAATAGCGTAGTGGACATGATGTAAATAAAAGATTAGTTGTAATGTAATGTATAGATATGTACTGTCATAGACTGGATAGACTTGTGCTTTCCCTCATGTCTTTGCTTTAGTGTGATGTATGATTAATCCCTTGTACATGAATCCTGTTTTACGTTTCTTGATGACAAATGTGTGTATCAGGCTTAATGTATGGCTTTGTTGAGATACCAATGGATTGTGTTACAAATTAAAAGGGTTTCAATCCCTTGACCCATAGCAGATAGTAGTCACGGGTCTAGGCTCTGAGGGCCATTTCAGATTGGCATATCTGAGTAGCAGTAGTTAAGCCTTGAGAGTTTTACAGGATTGTTGAGTATTTTTTATCATGTATGGGATTTATCAGGTACACAAAGAGTATAGTCGGCTTGCTACGGGTCCCGGCGGCCTTAAGCCGATCTGGATCCTAGTGCCAGTGATGGTTCGGACCGTTACAGAGGGGTACCAGTTTTCGGGCTGTTACAGATCCATTATGACTGCACAGCTGAGAACAGCTCCTATCAAAGCGTCCTTTCATTACCTTTACTCTTTTCAAATTCAAAACCCCAATTTTTTCCAAACTCTTCTTCTTACTTCGCTCTCTGTGCTTCATCCCTTCCATCCTCTACGAAAATCTCTCCGAGGTACGTCTCTTGCTCTCTAATGGCTGCCCCTAGGATTCCTGCTGTCGTAAATTTGAAGTCTTGCATCACTCCTTCCCTCATCAATTTCTTTTCTCGGGACTATTTGGATACCTCCATTTATCACATTAGGGCTCCCCTTCGTAATGAGAGGATCGTTCTCCCTGTTCCTCCTTCACTGGGTCTAATCGATCCTCAACGAGATCGTAGCTTGATCTTCTTTGTCAAGCAACGTGATTTTAGTTTGACTTTTCCCTTTTTCCCCTTCTTTATTGAGGTTTTTCGATATTTTGGGGTTACTCCCCGCATGCTCTTACCCAACTCCATTCTTTTCATGTGCTCCTTCGAGTTTGTCAGTCTGTGTTGGGGCTTCACTCCTTCTGCCGCCCTGTTCTCCACCTTCTTCCGTTTGGTTAGGGCTAGCCAAGGATTCTATTATTTTACTCCCCGAGGAGGGCTATCTATCTTTTTGGTGTATAAGGATTCTATTAAGGGCTGGATTGAAGGTTTTATAGTGGTGGAGCTGAAGGAAGGTTCTGGGATATCCTGGGAGGTAGACCTCTCTTGGAGAGATGTGCCCCTAGGCTGTAATGACCTTCCTCAACTGTCTCTTTCTGAACAGATCTGCCTTCTCATACTGACCTCTGTTTTTCAGAAGTATGATGTCAAGAAGTGCATATTCGTGTCTAGTCTTCAGGACTGTCGAAAAGCTGGTATTTGCTTGCTAATGTTCCATCTTTCTTCTATTTTTATTTTCCTTGCATTTGTCTCTGATTGTTTGGGTGCTTTCATTTTTTGCAGCTTCCGACCTCCCAATGGAGCAAATTAAGCCCCCGAGGAACTTTACCTTATCCAGGGAGAACATGAGGGCCGCCCTAGAAGCCTTCCAAGCTGGTAGGTCTATGGCTGACACGAATCAAGAGATCACCCATGCCATTTCTCCCCGGGCTGCTGGCCAGACTGCCCCTCTTGCCCCTATCACTTCTCGAACTATGGGGTCGGTCTTCAAGGACTCCCGCTCCGGTACTTCTAAGGCATACAGTCGCGGCAGGACTCCCAATGCCTCCAAATCTCCTGCTGCCCCCAAGCCCAAGCCGACCTCTCTTCCAGATTCTCAAAATCCCATCGTTATTAAAGAATCCACGGAGGGAGGCTCTAAAAGAGGGTGATAGGCGGTTGTCGAAGCCGTCAAAAATAAACCTATTAAACAATCAACAATAAACTTGTAGATAGTGGCAATAGGGTCGAACCACAGGGAATTGACACTAAAGATCTTCCTAATAATAACCAAGATGAGTAAATAACAAATAATTAAAAGATGGGGGTTTGATTTGATGATTAAAATTAAATAGCAAAAGAAAGCAATAATTTAAATAGATGAGAATTTCAATGAGAAAGAGATTCTAGCTGAAGTGTGAGTCTAATTCAGTTTGTTCAGAATTGATCATTGATTATTAAAGACTCCTATTTGATTTCAATAAATCAGTTTTGGTTGTGGAAGACGCTTCTCACAATCCAAATTCTTCCTTAGTTCTAGTTTGATTAGGAAACGTTCGCTAATCAAACACTAATCAACAAGTTGCCAAGGAACGTCCTTGGGGCATTGTAGCATCGAACAACTGTTGATTGCATTAAGACTTAGAAAAACCCAATTCTATCCTTGCCAACCGCGTGGTCAAGTTTAGATTATGCAACTTGATTGAATGTGTATTTGAACAATCCAAGCAATTACGGACCTAAACCATTCAAACAATATTACTCAAGCAATTTAAAAGCAATGGGCCCTTATTGATTCTAAAAGCAAAGTAATACTTGTAGAAAAGATCAGATTGCATAAATATTGAAACAAATAAGAGTTCAACAATGGAGTATTAAACCTCCCAATTCATAACAAATCTGAATATTCTCAACTTCAACTAGAAAATAATGAATTTAGCCACTCATGGTGACTAAAATACACAAAAAGATTAAAAGAAGAGAAAAGGGAAAAATTGCAGAGCTTCTGGCGAAGGGGAGAGTATGCTGAATTGCTATCTCGATCATGCCTTTGCTGGTTTTGAGACTCCCCTTTTATAGCTGAAGAATTGTCTAGGGTTTTGAAATCCCTTTTTGATTTGATGTTGGACTCCTCTTTTGATGTTGAATTTGATTGCAATTGGATTTCCTTGGATGAGAAGTTCTTTCGTGGCTCTTGGATAAGTGTTGGAAGTGATTGGGTTGGATTTGGACTTCTGAAAATTCGGATTTCTGTTTGCTGTCCATTTTCCCGCTCTGCTGTAATTTTCTGCTATCAAAGTGATTTGCCCGGCGATTTGACCAGTTTCTTGGGCAAATCACTGGGCAAATCGCTTCTCTGTGAGTCAGTCCTCTATGCCTCTGCGAGTGATTTGGCCAGTGATCCTCGATTGTCTTGGTCAAATCGCTTGCCCATGTCACTGCTGTCTGTTGCCTCTGGGTATCTGTTTTAGCTTGATCTGGGCAGTGATTGGAGCAGATTTTTGGGCAAATCACTGGGCAAATCATCCTTTTGCAAATTTTCTGCACTTTTTCTCCCATTTTCCAGATTCTTCCTTTTCTGTAAAAATAAGATAAAACCATAAATTAAGCTAGAAAATGTGTAAATAAGCAATAAAAGAGATAATAAAAATGTGGCTAAATTGTGCTTGATCAGAGGGGCTGAGATCGCTCCTGCTACTGAGGACGGCTCTAAAGGAGGGGCTGAGGTCACTCCTGCTACTGAGGATGCTTCTAGAGGAAGAGTTGAGGTCGTCTCTTTTGCTTCCCATGCTAAAAAGGCCGCTACTAGTGGTGGTATCACCATCAGAGAAGCTGCTGGTAAGCGAGCTCCACTTATAGAGGTCCCTCCTGGAGGCCAAGCCTCAAAAAGGGACCGTGTTGCTAGATCGCCCGAGGCCACTCTCCCTCCTGCTGAGAAAAGGAAGCGGTCCATGGAGCTGTTGTCCTCTACTCCTGACAACGAGCTCCTTAATGCTGCAGAGATCACTTCTGGGTCTGCGGCAGCCTCTGTTGCGGGAGAAGATGTTTCGCAGTATCGCTAATGTAATACCTGGCTAGACTCCGGTATCGGAATTCCTACCGTCCGGTGGAATCTCGGGAGTCGGAGACTTCTAAAAGGGTAAAACCATGTTTTTATAAAATGTTTTAATGTAATTTATGTTTTTAAGCAAGAAAGAAAATGAGTTTTTGCATGAAAATAGCATTAGAGGAAAACTCGGGTTCGACCGTCGAACCTCAAGTTTGGCCGCCGAACATGCATGCGCTTCGGAAGTGCTTTAGGCCCCCGAAGGCATAAGTGAGGGAAGTCCAGGTTCGGCCGCCGAACCTTATGTTCGGCCGCCGAACATGGCATGCATGCGGAGGCACGTTAGGCCCCCGAAAGTGGCCTGGCCAGCCACCTATAAAGGGGTCCCCATGTCTGAACGAGTGAGCTTTTTCTCCTCATTTTTGGCCAAGGTGAGTCTTCGCCGCTCTCATGCCGATCTTGAGTTCTTCCTTCAAATCTTCCATGATTTTTATGAGTTTTCACCTTTGTTTTGAAGATTTTTAAGCAAATAGCAAGTTTTGGAGCTTGGAGGTTCAAGGAACTCGATCTCTCCCATCTCCGAGCTAGGATCGTTTTTCCTCTCGATCTTCAAGAGGTAAGAGCCGATCTTGAGCTCATTATATGTTTTAAACAAGTTTCAAGTTGATTCTTGGGGAAGAAACGCATGCTTAGGTTAGTTGAGCTTTGTTAGGTTTTGTGTTGTGTTTATGGATAATGTAGGTTGCTGAGTTGCTTTTGATGTGTTGTAGTTGGGGTTTAGGATAGATTGAAGCCCCTAGGAGCTTATGTATGTGTTTATGCATGTTTTGGTTGAGTTGTATGCATGATTGAAGGTTTTGGGAGGCAAATGTGCGTAAGAGCCGAGTTTCTGCCACTTTGGGAGAAACTCAGGTTCGGCAGCCAAAGGGACTTTCGGCCTCCGAACCTGCCTGTGGAGGCAAGCTTTCGGCTATCGAAGCCTGCCCCCGAAAGTGGACTTTCGTCTCTGGAGGGGACTTTCGGCCGCCGAAGGTGCCGCCGAACATGCATGAGTTTCGCCTCTGGAGAGAACCTTCGGCCGCCGAAAGTGCCGCCGAAGGTGCATGACTTTCAGCTCTGGAGGGACTTTCGGCCGCCGAACCTGCCGTCGAAAGTGCCCTATTCAGCCCTCCTTTGCATGAATTCTTTGATTGTTTTGAGGTTTTTAAAGGGTTTTTGGGGGATATTTTTAGAGTCATGTTCTAGTATGTTTGGTCCCTTATTTGAGTCCACCTGTGTAGGTTCGGACCCAAGGAACCGAGGACCCCAGCAGTGAGTCAGCTGCTTCAGTTCATTGTCAGAGGTAGCCTGAGGTGAGTAGAATAAACCTTATGTTTTAAATTAAATGCAAGTTTTAGCATGAATCATGCATCACGAATGCCATGTGATATAATAGGTTGTTGCATTAGAATCCACGAATATGTTGCACTGCATTCTTTGTTGTGGATGTGGGTGAATGCTGTATGATCCAATTAGTCCCTGAGGAAAGACTAGGACCCCATTCTACGGCCTGGCACGGTATGGCACGTGAAGACCAGGTGCCCAGATGAGGCCCTGGGGCAATGGTAAGTAATGTTATGATATGACAGGAAGACCAGGACCCCATTCTACGGCCTGGCACGGATATGATGCTGGGACTATTTGGTGACAGGTTCACCCTTGATGTGATTTGTCTGTGATATGATGCATTACATGATGGCATATGTTTTAAATGTTTTAGTATTCTGCTCACTGGGCTCTAGTAGCTCACCCCTTTCCCTATATCCCCCAGGTTTGCAGGTACGGGCTAGTTCAGGGAGTCAAGAAGAGTAAAGTCTTGTGATTTGTAATAGTTAGATGTGGACATGATGATTTGTAAAATGATGTAAGGTTATGATCAGTCATGTTATGTAATATTGATATTGAGGATTAGAATTGTGCTTGACCATAGTATGTTTGAATAATCCCGTGTATATACATGATCTATGTTTTATGATGCTTATGTTCAACCAAGCTTGATGTTTGATGAGATACCCCATTGGAGCATGTGATGAGACTCTAGTGTGTGGTTTATGTTTATGTTTATGTGCATGCACAGGTTGAGCTTGGTAAAAGAAAAGAAAAGAAAAGAAAAAGTTCTCATGTTTATGTATATGTGTGATCATGTATGGGATTTGACAGGTATTCAGGATGTATGTTTGGCTTGCTACGGGTCCCGGCGACCTTATGTCGATCTGGATCCTAGCGCCGGTAGTGGTCCGGTTTCTGGGTCGTTACAGCTAATGCCTCGGATCCGCGCTTCCTCACTCTCGCCAGCCATCTAGCTTGCTTTACCCGGCAGTAGGTGGCTTTTCATTCATGGTCCCGGAAGGAGCTAGGGGATAGCCTCCGAGAGATGCTCCTCATGGTGAGTCGCTTTATTATTTTGAGTTCGCTGTATTTTTGTTGTCTTCTAACTTTGCTTACTGTTTCCTTCTATTAGGTGCTGGGTATTTATATGGATATCGATGCTCGGGATCAGTCCCTACAGAGCTTGATGGACCGGCAGATCGAGGAAGCCTGCCATGAGGAGAACCTCATGGCGACTGGAGACGCTCGCGGGAACCTAGTTGTCCTCCAGAGCCAGCTTGATGACCTCACTCTCTATTTAGCTGGGATGTGGGATGAGGCCGACAGGGCTTCCGAGTGGGCTACTGCAGCAAAGTCTCATCGTGATGAGGCTTTGATGCAGTTGTCTTCTCTGGAAGATGCCTGTCGAGAGCAGGACGAGGTTAGAGCTCAGCGCAACGAGGCCTGGGGCCAATGCGAGGCGGCTAAGGTGGAACGTGATGAAGCCCGGGCTCGATGTGAGGCAATGACGGCACAAAGGGAGGAGGCTCTGGCTCGAGTTGTCGTCCTTGAGCAGGAGCTCAGCAAGTGCACTGAGGACTTGAAAGGCATGGCCTCAGTAGCGGAGGAGTCGCAACTTCAACAACAGCAACTCCGCCAATAGGTTACTATCTTGGAGGAGAGGTGTTCTGCCCTACTTAAGGACACTAGACTTGCAGAGGACAGAGTCTAGTTGGCCTGTGAGGAGCACTTGCAGGAGTATAGGGATTCTGCTGAACTGAAGGCCGAGATTGATCAGGCCTGTGAGAAGCGCCTATAGGAGTACAAGGACTCCTCTGAGCTGAAGGCCAAGATCGAGCAGGCCTGTGAGGCGTGACTTGCAGAGTACCAGGCTTTTGATGCAATGAAAGAGAAATTATATAACTCAGCCTTTCACATGTTTGCTTATGGGTTCAATTAAGGCCTAAAGGCTGCTAGGGATGCCCCATCTACCCCGTTGGCTCACCTTCGAGCTCCTGAAGTTGACTCTGATGGCGAGGAAGTGCGCTACGGGGAGGATGATAACCTGTTGCCCAAAGGAGTTCCTCCCCCGCCAACTAGACGTCATGATGCTGGGCTCCAAGGAGAGGATAGTATAAATAAACCTTTGAACGACCTTGTCAGTTTGAACTCGTCTTCTGTACCCTTAGATAAATGAATAAATAAAGATATTTATTTTTCTTCTTTGTACTTGCGTTGTACTTTCTGCCTTTTATTTCCTTGTCTTTTTACTTTGATATTTAAATGTATGTCGATCTGGAGATATATGTTTGATGATGAATGAGATTTCACCTCGGCCTATGCCCCATTTATACTTGGATTATTTTTTGCTTAGACTGCCTTAATGGCTTTGCCGATCTGCTCAAACCTTTCAAGACTTAATCTATTTTCTCCATTCTGATTTGTGAATTTCTTCTCACTTAACTTAATCATAAAAAACTTAAGCCAGATGTTCACTCAACAAATTTCAACTCACTCAACGCTAATTAATTAATGGACCAGGTTGTCTCTTTTGGGACTTTGCCAATCGAACTGACCTGGGCTAAGAGCTCGGAGTCTGACTGGACTTCTTACTTACGAGTTTTTCTTATTTTGATGAGGGGATTTCCATCTTTTGGCTCACGACCTCTTTGGTGTTTGCGAGCTCGGACATATAATACTTGGAGAGATAACTTGTTCGCATAAGTGCCCCGCCTTAGATGATTTTTAAATCTCGTTCTTGTCACGGGCTCGGACGCCTTATCCTTTTCGAAGTAACCCTTTGACACTTAGTGCAGTCTGGGTTGTGTATCCTGCTGGGATGGGGAGCTCGGCCTTTTGGTGCTTTCCTTTATTTGGCTCATCTTTGCTAAGTATTTGTTTACTGTGAGCTGATCCGGGCTGGGAGCTTGGCTTTTTGCTCTTGTTCATTTTTTATGCGTTCTGCGTTTGTGGGTCCCTTCATATGGGGATTTTGGCTCTTTACTATTTCTTTCACATTTTGGCGTTATTCAGCTTGGTTGTCCACGTCTACGAGTCCATCCGGCTAGTGAGCCCATCTACTTAACGAGTTTGTGAACTTAGATTTTTGTTTTCAATTTTTAAGTGTCTTGAGCCTTTTAATGAGTTCGGACTTGCTTTGCTGCTTCTTGTGTTGATCTGAATATAGGCTGTGCTTCAGCGCGTTTGTTCATATTTTCATTCTGCCTTATTTCGTTATTTTTCTTTGCTGAGCTTTCTCTTTCTGGCTCGGTCTGGCAGTGCTGGTGGTCATTGTCCAGGTCCAATCACCTTTTTTTTTTGGAATTTTATTTCATTCTGAGCTCGGTCTGGCATAGCTCAGCTCAGAATTCAAGCTCTTTGGCCTTACTGTCGCTTCCAAACTCTTTAGCCTTGTACGAGATTCAGGCTCATAGGCCTTACTATCGCTTCCAAGCTCTTTAGCCTTGCACGAGATTCAGGCTCGTAGGCCTTACTGTCGCTTCCAGGCTCTTTAGCCTTGCACGGGATTCAGGCTCATAGGCCTTACTGTCGCTTCCAAACTCTTTAGCCTTGCACGGGATTCAGGCTCATTGGCCTTACTGTCGCTTCATCCTTTCAGCTCTGTTTTGTGGTACTGGGGGTCATTTTCCAAGGCCAATCACCCACCTCACTGAGGGCTTCGTTTGGGATTCAGGCTCTTTGCCCTTACTGTCGCTTCATCCTCTCAGCTGGATTTTGTGGTGCTGGGGTCATTTTCCAATGCCAATCACCCACCTCATTGAGGGCTTTAAGTGCATGTTTTTCTTTTTCAAGAGATGATTGAAATGCATAATGGTGAAATGATGTTTCTTATTTCATCCATGTTTTTTCAAAGTACAAACATTTTCAGAGTACATGATATTACCTTGTTTGTCTCTTCCTCTAATAGTGGGAAGGTCTCCAGCTCTCCAACGGGCTCAGTCCTAGCTTCTTTCTTCTTATCCCTGACTTCCATGACCTCCGAGTTTATCCCCTCAGCTGCTGTACTCGGCTCTGCCACTGTGGCCAGATACATTGCTCTTGTTTCCTCCTGTCGTCCCCGGACTACTCCCACTCCTGCCTCAGTTGAAAACTTCATGGTCAGGTATCTGATGATGGTCACCACTTTAAAGTCGTACAACATAGGCCTTCCTAAGATCGCATTGTAGCTTAACAGGAGTTTCACCACCAAAAATACTGCGTAGTGAGTCCAAGACAAGGGCAGTTCTTCCAAGGTCAGGGCTATCTTCACCTTCCCCTCTACGGCCACCGGGTTGCCTCCAATCCCCTTCACCGGGGCTTGATCCCTTACCAGCTGCTCCTCTGGTATCCCCATCTGCTAAAAAACCCTGTAGGGTAGCAAGTTCACCTTGCTCCCATCATCGACTAGGATCTTTCGAACCCTATAGTTGTGAATGATGGCTTCGATGACAAGGGCATCGTCATGGGGCATTTAAATGCTGTGAGCGTCCTCAGGGGAGAAGGAGATGATTGCTGGAGAGTGTTCTACCACCTGCAGGACTTCGCTGCTGCTCTCCTCCCCACCTTGGCTTCTCTTCCTCCCTCTCCTACTCATCCGGCTTCCAGTCCCTCCGACAATCATATTGATGGTTCTGCTGGAGCCGTCGTTCATTGGCCCTGCCTCCTGTCTATGGGGCCTCTCTGCTGGGGCCCCTCTCCTTCTGGTTTTTGCACAAAGTTTCGGAGATGCCCCTTCTTGATCAGCCTCTCAATCTCATTAATCAGTTGATAGTAGCTGTTGGTGTCATGTCCGTGGGTGCGGTGGTACTGGCAGTACTTGTCAGGATCCCTCTGACTCGCGTCTGCTTTCATGGGTTTAGGCCATTGGAGGAAATTCTTATCTTGAACAGCCATGAGTACTTCGGCTCTGGATGCGTCGAGGGGGGTTATTGCCTCAAGGACCCAAGGTGGATACGCTCTCTGCTCCCTCCTGTCCTAGGGCTGCCTGTACACCTCAGGCTCCTTATTTTGTCTTCTCTCTGGTCTCTACAACCTCCTTTTCTCTGTCGCCTTCCCTCTATCTGTAGCCTCTCTGGTGAACCTGCTGATTGTTAAGGCGTCATCTTACTTTATATACTTCTTGGCTCTCTTCATCAGTTCGGCTAGGATAGTGGATGGCTTTTTGCACAGTGATCCAAAAAATTTAGAGGATGCGACCCCCTTCTACATGGCCAATGGGCAGTGTTTTTTTTTTAATAATTAATATATAACTTTTTTATAATAATAATAAAAGTGTCATAAAATATTAAAAAATATTTATATTTAATTAATTAATTTTTCTTTATTTAAATGAATATATAACTTAAATAAAATATATCATAAAATTTTTCACACATCATTATTTATCAATAAACATAACATTCAATTTTCTACTAATTTTTATTTAAATATTTAATTATAAAAAAATATAAAATGGAAATAAAGAAAATAATTTGAAATTACTTGGATCGGGAGGGGAAATAACACTACAACTTTCTGAAAGTTATAAAATCATGTCAACTAAACAAGTACTTCGAACTTCCCTTGCTAGCCCCAATCAAATATAGCCTAAAAAAATAAAAAGAAAAAAAACACATTTTAATTGCTGGGATTTAAACCCAACTTAAACATAAAATAACCATACGTTAACCACTAAATCATAGGGCTAGTTTTGATTATCAGCGCATATCACGTGAATATGTATGTGTGAAATATGTTAACTCTCTATTTCACATCGAAAATTTATAAAGATAGGGATAGAAATTTTTTGTAAATAAGAATTTTCTCCCTTTATTGGAGTTCAAACTAAAATCTTGACTATAAGTAATTTTTAATAAATAATATATTTTATTTTAATTAAAATTTCTTTAATTTAAAATTTAAAAATTTAAATTAATTAGATTTAAATTTAAAAAATTTGTTAATAAACTTGAATTTAAACTCATTTAAATAATAAAAATTCAAATTCAAATGTAATATTTTTAAAAAAATTGAATTCAAATATATAAATGAAACTCAAATTAAATTTTAATTTTAATTTTAATATTTTTTTATTAATCAAATTTAAATTTTTGAAAATTTATCTCAATTCCATTACACTTGTATCCATTGACCTATACCTAATTAATAATTTGATTGTTGATACCCACTTATATTTTGGCTTGTAATGGAAGACTTTGAAAAAAGCGTTTACTTTGAAAAGGATGATATTAATTCTTAGTTATATTTCTCAAAAAAAGCTTAGTTATCCTTTGTACCACAAAAAATGAGAATTGATGTCATATCCTGCAATTGGATCACGTGAGCTGTGACGCACCATGATTATGGAGTGTAAACTACTGTACCCTTTGATTGACTTCGGACGAATAGGGTAGTGAAACCAGATGCACATGAGATACATGAATAAACCGCATAAACAAAGAAAATTGACTGTTTGTGAATATATTATATGAAAATTTATTAATCTTGTGTTTTTGAAAAAATAAAAGAAAAAAATTAGAAATTAAAATTTTAGTTTTTTAAAATTAATAAAAAAAATCGTTGATTTCCTCAATTGATTTTTTTATTTTTTATATTTTATTTTTAATATTTTAAATTTTAATTAAAATATTTTAATTTTATTAGAATATAATTTCTATATTATCAAAATAATGTAGTATTATAATAAATTGATTTAATTCAATTTAATAAATTTTTTTTAATAAAATTCAAATTAAAATAATTGAATTTTTAAAACATAAAACCAAATTAAAAATATTAAAAAATTAAATTTTATTTTTAAATTAAATTAAATTAATTTATTATTTTAATTCAAATTAAATACTTTTCAATTCTTATTCAATTTTAAAAGATTATATTAAAAGGTCAATTAATTAATATTTTTATTAGTTTTAATTGTTAAGTGATAAAATCTGAAAATATATTCAATAAAAATAGATTAATCAGTAGAAATTTTATAAAATTTAAATTTTTTAAAATTACATGTCTAAATAGTAAATTATTTAATAAATAAATTAATAAAAAAATTAATTAGTAAATTTTTTAAAATTTTAATAATTTTTAATATAATTTTCAAAATTGAAAAATTGATTAATAGATTTTGTGTAACATAAATTTTCTGTAAATAATTAAATATTATTTTTAAAATTAAAAACTATTTTTACAAATTAAAAAATTTTTAATCAGTTAAGGCAACAGAAAATTAATATTATAATATCTTTGTGGTCCTAAATCAATAAAATATTTGTAAAATGTTAAATCAAGTAATTGACCTATAAAAAAGTTTGATAAAAAAATTAGAAAATAATTTAATTATTAGACTTAATTCAATCTTTATTATATAATATTTTAACTAATTAATATTTAAAAATTAATATATATTATAACAAATTATTTTTTTTGAATTTTTATCTAATCACTTCTAAAATAATTAATATCATCCTTTTACAAATAAGACTTTATGTAGGTCTCACCTCATTAAAAAGATTGAGAGGAAAAATAAGGCGTACCCTTTCAAATACGCAGGCGTGCATTCATATTTTTTTTAATGTATAATTTTTCTTTGATGTTTATCCAAGTCAAGGGTGGATTTTCGTGGAACAATCCTTTAGGAAGGTTATAACAGAAAATATTTAAATACAAATTATTTATCACAAGATTTTATAATAAAATTTTTAATAACACTGACTTTATTTCCTGAGCTTGCCTTCTCATTAAAGTCAGTACACAATAGAAAGTGATTAAGATGAGAATGATATGCAAGGGAGAAAGGTCCAGTTTAGAAAGCAAGCTCATCTACCCAACCCCAAAATCTAAAGTCTATAAGCCCAATAGATAGACATTCTATGAATCTTGCATCAGTGAATTTATTTCCAACTTCCTGGAATTGAAAATTTTTCGTTCTAATAAAAATTGAGACTGTGGATTTGATATTCAAACAAACAAATGCTAATTTATGATGAATGAACATTTTTCATCAACTTCAAGTTTGTTTTTAAGGAGAGACAAAAAAATTAAAAAAGTGAAAAAACACAATTACACGGCATATTATATGAGAGTTTTGATAACACCAGAAATCAAATAACAAAGATGATTTACTTTGATGATTTCTAATGCCATACTCTAATGCCATACTCCAAAGCTATAATCACATTACACGGCATTCTCTTTTTTTTTTTATCATGCAATTTTTTTTTTGAAAGTACATTTTCTTTTTTATACTATATTATCAATTTTTTTATATTGTTTCGATATAAGAGATTTATTTCCTTTATACTACATAATAAATTTCTTTCATATTTAGAGTTTATATCTACTCTCCTCTCTTATTTACTTTATATGATTAAAAGGTTTATGGAGTCCAATTTAAATTTTTTAAATTAATAAATATTAACAATATAATTCATAAGATTTTAATTCAAAACATGCGATAGAAACTCTAAAAAATTATATCATCTCCTTATTTATTAAAGAGAATAAAAATTTATCAAAATTCTTATCTGTTGGAAGGTTTTTTAAAATTTATTGAGCTTAGTTTAATAATATTTATGATAAAAAGTATACATTTTTAAATATATTAATTAAAATAACTAAAAAAGCCATTGCAATGGTTAAAAATACTAAATTCACTAAAAACATGTTAAAAGAAATAAAAAAAAAATTAATCAAGAAGGCTCGGTGAAGTGCTTCTTTAGGAGTTAAATAAAAAAAATGCAATATATTTAATTATAAAAAATATTATTTAATAATTTTTAAAAATATTTAAAAAAACCACTTTTCACTCTAAAGTTTAATGCCAACGCCAGTATGAAAGATGGCATTACTCGTGCTCTGCTCTTGAAACTTTGAATGGGCCATTAGCATGGGCATTGTTAAGCGGTGGGTCTCGATGCTGATTGGTGAGGTGGGTTGGGCTCCCTCGCTCTTCCCTGCTTGTTATTCTGGAGTCTCCAAACGTGTACTCGAGGCTTTTATTTTCTCATATCGAGTCTTGGGTAATCGTTTTTTTTTTTTTTTTTTTTTTTTTTTATCTCAATTTTTCTTAAAAAAGTCTAAATTCTTAGATTTTAAAATACAAGATTTAATATTAAAAAAATTAAATTCAATAAATATGTACCATGTAATTCATAATCAATCGGTTATGATAGAGGTTCACAGATCGTTATTAACTACTAATAAATAGTCTATCAAGTGAGGGCCACTGGGTGTAGAACATCATCAGAATCTGCTGCTAGTTTCCTGGTTAGAAATTTCTCAACCATGTCCACCTGTCTGATAGTAGTTTTTCTTCCTCTTTTTTGGTGATGCAGATATAGACTTGTAATATTCTGTTGTCTTGTTGTTGTCTTCTTTGTCTAACTTGTGATGTATTAAATTTTGCATGGTCAGAAGTTGAAAATGCACAGAGATCATCTGTCATTTAACATGATATATATAGTAGCATTGAATTTATTTAGTTTAAACTAAGGTGATCTAGCAGATCAGGTGAGTTCCCAGAAACAACAGAAGTGTTGATGTTTTCTATAAAATAAAACCCTATTTTAGGAGGTAAACATATAAAATTTAATTTTTTTTTTCTGAAATTATTAAGTATGTCCAATTTAATGGTTCTTCTAAATTTAAACTTAATGTAATCTTGCAGTTAACAAATAAAACTTAAGCACCAATATAAAACATTCAATTTACCTCCCAGTTAGTTACCTTGTCTTCTTTAATTGATTTTCATATTATTAAATAAATAAATAAAGCTATTATTTTACATTTTCATAATTAGCCAAACTAAATAAATTAAAATAAATATTTAAATCAAGTAAAACTAAAAAATAGATAATATCATATATAATCTCCATTTTTTTAACACAACGTATAAAACTTATTACTGATGTAGTTCTATGTTAGTATTTTCTTTTAATGCTATGATATGATATGTGCATTCAGTTGCTGAATGATTAACCTAGTGAACTAAAAGGTGGAGTTTGAACCGCTAAAACTTGAGAGATCATATGCATAGTTGGTCGGGATTGTGGATTGCTGTGTAAACATGCAATTGCAATCTTCATGATTTTCCTTAGTTCATCTTGAACTTGAGCCGATGGAGTTGGAAGGCGTTGGTCCAGAAAATCTTCCAGGACCAGCTTCTGAGCTGAAGGAGAAGCCACAGAGAAGACGATTTCACCCGGATGTTTCCCATTGATCATTTCTAGTGCCACTACTCCGAAGCTATACACATCACATTTTTCACTTACCTTCATAGTGTAAGCAAGCTCTGCCACACAATTAAATTATTAGCTCAAAATTTATTAAACAAGAGTTGCATCCCTAACCAATTAAGAAAAATAAATCAATAAGATATTAAATGTATTACCTGGTGCAACATATCCGTATGTGCCTGCCAGTGCAGTCCAATGAGATGAATCGGCGTTTAGAAGCTTAGCAGTCCCAAAATCTGATACGTGAGCCTCGTATTCAGAATCAAGTAAAATGTTTTTGCTTGTTATATCTCGATGAACAATTGGAGGTGAGCAATTGTGGTGCATGTAAAACAGAGCATTGGCAACACCCTTAACGATATTTATCCTCTTGCTCCAGTCCAATTCTTTAGCTTCTTCGTCATTGCCCAATATTGTGGCCAAGTTACCTCCATCAAGGTACTCATAAACCAGAAATGAGTATCGAGAATACGAACAAAAACCAAAAAGCTTTACTATGTTTCGATGTCGTATCTTAGTTAATGCCCTTATCTCATTCAAGAACTCCTTTCTACATGTCTTCTCGCCGTCCTGAAACTGGTGGATCTTCTTCACTGCTACAGTGCTCCCTGATTGCAGATTTACTTTGTAGACGCTACCATGTCCTCCCTTTCCAATGCAGTATACACTATTAAAACAATCTGTAGATTTTATGATTTCATCATGCATAATTCTTCCATCAGAACTTGATATGAAAATTGATTCGTCATCCTCTTGACTGCCTTGTTGTGCATCTGCATCTTCTTTTCTTTTTCGTAAAAAGAA
Organism: Manihot esculenta; assembly: GCF_001659605.2. NCBI lineage: Eukaryota > Viridiplantae > Streptophyta > Magnoliopsida > Malpighiales > Euphorbiaceae > Manihot > Manihot esculenta. Next base: position 11,838,195 of record NC_035162.2, on the reverse strand, counting down.
GAAAACTCCCAGGAAACCCAGAAGTGAAAACACTCCACAAATAGGGAGGAAAATTATTAGAAACAACATTTTATGGCTCTTTTTGCAAGTACTTTTGTTGGTCAAAATTTTGCATGGTTGCAGTCCTGGAACATCCCCGCACAAGCCTTTGTTCCCCTGAAATGCTTCTATGGAAGCATTTTGAAATGCTTTGTTGGAAGGAATTGGACCTTCCAATTCGTTGTAGGATACGTCGATGGTCAATAAACCATTCATCCCTCCAAAACTATCTGGAATAGAACCAGACAGATTGTTATGGGAGAGATTTAGCACCTCCAAGCTTTCTAGACTGCTCAGTTCTGATGGTATCTCACCTTTGAGCAAGTTCCTGCTTAAATCCAACTTCGACAAGTGAGTCAACTTCCCCAACCGAATTGGAATTTTTTGGCTGAACTCGTTGCGGCTCAAATTCAAGTAGATGAGTTTAGGCAAGTTCCCGATGTTTTCAGGAATTGATTGGTTCAACTTGTTTGCTGAAAGGTCCAGATACTCGAGATCAGCTAACAATCCAAATTCTGAAGGTATACCACCGGATAGCTGATTGTCGTTTAAAATAACCTTCAGCAAATCCAACTTTCCAAACTCCATGGGAATCCTTCCAGATAATTTATTAGAGGAAAGAGTAAGTGCTTGTAGCTGAGTTGCATTTCCAATTTCTGGTGGAATTGTACCACTAATGTTGTTGCCTGCCATCGCGAGAGTTGTTAAATTTGGACACTCTCCCCAGTTGGATGATATTTCCCCGTAGAAGTTATTGGAGCTTAGATCTATATATTGGAGTTGCGGATAGACTCCAAAATCTTCAGATACATTTCCAGTGAATTGGTTTCCCTCCAGACGAACTCGGACAAAGCTTTTGCAATCTTTAAAGCTTGTGGGTATTGGGCCATCAAGCCGGTTGTTGGAGACGGTGAAGTTCTGAAGCTTTTCATTTTGGCAAATGGTTTGTGGCAATTGGCCAATCAACTTGTTGGTGTCTAGTTGAAGCACAGATAGGTTAGGGAGACTAGCTATCTGTTCAGGAATTGTCCCTGAGAGTTGGTTATCACGAAGGTGCAACTGTTCTAACATTTTCAGATTACTCAAGGAAGAAGGGATAGAACCGTTAAGTTGATTTTCACTCAACCCTAGATCAAACATGGACGTCAAGTTTCCCAGCTCATCAGGAATGGGGCCTGAGAGCTTATTTTGATTGAGACGAAGAAGTTCCAGATTTGTTAGACCACCTAGTGTTGCAGGAACTTGGCCAGAAAGATTGTTTTCAAAAAGGCTTAGCTTGGTGAGGGACTTCATATTTCCAATTTCCAGGGGAATTGAACCAGAAAGTTGATTGTGGAACATATGCAACACTGTTAGGTTTTTCAACTTCCCAAAGGTGGAAGGGATTGGACCTGATAGATTATTGGTATCCATGTAAAGTTGAACCAAACTGGTAAGGTTTCCCATTTCTGGTGGAATCAAATCAGAAATCTGATTCTTATAAAGAAGCAACCGAGCCATCTTGGTCAAATTACCCATAGAAGGAGGAATAGGACCATCTAGATTGTTGGTATACAAGGCAAGCTCAGTAAGGGAACTTAACTGGCCTATTGTTGAAGGAATTGGGCCACTTAATTGATTTGCAGAAAGGTGCAGGGTATCAAGATTTGTTAGGAGGCCAATCTCTGGAGGAATGGTTCCAGACAAGAGATTATATGCCAAATCAAGATAAATGAGTTTGGAAAGTTTAGTGATTCCAAGTGGAATTTTTCCAGAAAGCATATTAATACTAAGATCAATATATGCAAGATCAGAAAAAGCAGAGAAGTACAACTCATGGAGCGTACCATTTAAGCCTGCATTAGTGAGGTTAAGTCTCTCAACCCTGCTATTAATGTTGCAAGAAAGTCCAACCCAGTTGCAAGGGCTTGTTCTTGGAATGGAATTGGTGGCATTTTGAGGAAGGAGAGGCCAAGAAGATATGTTAGAATCTTGTGGGTTGTGAAGGGTGGCTGCCCATTTGAGAAGAGCATTTGCTTCTTCAGTAGAGTCAGAAGCAACAGTGAGTGAGCAAGGTAGTAGCATGAATAGGACAAGGGAAATATGCAAGGCCAGATTCTCTCTTGCCATAGCTTTGTTTTGGTGTGCTGCAAATTATGGTTAAATGTCCGATTTATGATCATCGGCGGGGAAAATTAGTGAGAAGACCTTATATTGTCCAAGTCTTCACGGCAATAGGGCCACAAATTTTATTTTCATAGAAAAAACTGCATTATTGTGAATTGTATAAATGAATTAAACTATTTGTGAACTATTCAAAACTCGATTCGATAAAAACTCGATTCGATAAAAACTCGATCGATCTCGATTCGTTTTCTAAATGAGTCAAACTCGAACTTAAATTTTAGCATCGTTTTGATCTCAATAGTATTTGACTCGTTAAAACTCGCGAGTTGACTCATTAAAAGGCTCACAAGTAGATGTATTAAGAGATTTACTAAACGACTCGTTAAGAAATTTCTGAACTAAACTCATTTATAAAACTCATAAATAAATTTAATAATAATCTCATTTATAACTATATTAAATATAAATATTATAAAAATATGTATTTATAAAGTATAATTATTTATAATTTTATTTTAAATTTATAATAAAATAATAAATTAATGCTATTATGAAAAATTTAATATATTAGATAAAAGTATATTTAATGTAAAATAATAATACTACTTGATGTTCTGGAACGAGTAGAGTCGAGTAGAGTTTACATTGTGTGTAAACTTAATCTGGAAGGATCACATATCCCCTTTATTCCTTTTTTCTTTATTTTTTAATGACGTATAACCGACACGCTGTCATTTGTTCCTATCACGTAGTTTTATACGTACTGTACCTTCTTGTTCCTTCTCATCAAACATCCATTTAATTTCTCTCCGGACCTATTCTCTTCCCTCCCATCACATCTCATGAGCTAAGCTCTCATTTAATGGGTCCAGGCCTTGGGCCAATCCAGCCTGTTTTGGTCATGGACCGGATGATGCGTTGCTAGGATGACTTGCTTAGAGAGTTCTAATGGATTTTGAACTTGTTTCTTTCTCTAGGATTCAGTCTCATTCTAAGTGCCAGAAGTCTAGCGGTCATTACTACTAATGAATATTAAGTAATATCTCTTAAAAAATTAAATAATTTTATAAATATTTTTAATGAGAAAATATATAAATATTATGTCCTTAATATTTATTTATATTATTTATCTTTTTTTGATTTTTAAACCGTTAAAAAATTAAATAATATTAAAATATATAATCATACATATTGTTAGTTTATGTGTACATTTATTTATTGTGTAATTATACTATTAATTTATGTATTTATTTTTCAGTATATGTCCCTTTAAATAAATACTCTTTTTATATCTTTAAAAAATATTTTTTTTAAATCTCCCTTAATCGGCTATTATTATTATTACTATTTTTATATACTTATATATATTTTTATGATTATTCTCGTATTTAATATTATCCATTTAATTTTATAAATTAAATTTTTTATATAATTTAAATATAAATCAATGCAATGCTATTTACGTTAAAGTATAATATATATATATAACATCTGATTTAAGTTGATTATATTTATATTAATATTTTTATTTTATATAATATTTTATATTTATATTATATATTAGTATTTTTTATATAATATAAAATAATTTGATATAAATTATATATTTAAATTAAAATTAAATAATAATATATAAATAATTAAATGATAATATATTAATAAATTTAGTATAAATATTTGAACAAATAATTATTTAACTCAGTATTATATTGTCAATATTATGTTAAATATACTTTATATAATTAATTAAAAGATAGTTGATGTTAAATAATATCCGTCTAAAATAAACTATGAGTTGTCACTATAAAATTGGAGTCACGTGGTAATAATATGATAAGTGGAAAATACAATCCTCCTCGAAGAAAAGGTAGACCCAGACACTTGAACATTCAAATTATTGTCAAGATTCGCCCTCCCCTGATAAGCCGAGTCTTGATACAGAGTTATTGTTATCAGACACATTCTCATTTCGCCTATGATCAACAAATCACCAACCTATTAGCTAGTAATGACCCCTATCGAGCAGCCGACCACATCATCACCGAATTTCTAAAAAATGCTATATTTCTCTCTAATACTATCATAGAGGTAAAGGTATACTATCTCTAATACTACTAAAGTTTTGAGTCTTTTATTGTATTTTTTTTTCTTCAAGGTACTGACTTGAGTGTCAAAGTGGCTGCTGTAGGCACCCACCACCGCCTTACGGTTTCTTTCTTGTAGATTTCTGCCAACCTCAGCATAGCATCGTTTTGACTACGTCATCAGCCTAATATTCTTAATATCATTTGGTTCTATTTCCGAGAAATCCATTAAACCCTCTTTTGGATCATGACCAGTTTCTTATCATCTTTCCTCACTCAAAATAGTCGAAAATACTATAGTTGCTGTCAATATCGCTATCAACGAGGGAGTCATCATTTCTTTTGCTCCAAATAATCGAGAAAACACACCTCCAGTGATCAATGAAGTAGACCTTAATAATTTAAACAACCAGCAGATACTCTAGTATTTTCAAAGGTGACATGCTACTCTCGGGCAGTATAAGACTCAAGAAGAGGTATCTAAAATGGACTCTGGAAGAAGGGATGAAGCCTCCGTAGACACCCCCAAGGCCCCAGATGGAAGCGGCCAAATTGCGGCATAAAAGAAAGTCCAAATCTAAAGATGAATCAGATGAGGCTCCGAAAGGAGTGGATTGGAAGATAGTACGGGCCTTACAGAGATACCAAAAAGAACATGAAGAAGATTTCAGCTTGGATGGTATTTCGCTTCTTTCGAAAGAAATATTAGCGAAAATCTTTCCTGCCAAGTTCAAGTTGCCCAACTTAGACAAATATGATGAAATAACAAACTCCAGAAGTCATCTAGCCATTTTCAGGACGACCATGCAGTTTTAGGACGTAAATGATTTTGTGTTATGTCGAGTGTTTTCGTTAATACTCACGGGTTTAGCTCAAAAATGGTATTAATACTTAAATTTAGGTTTAAACCAAAACTTTACACAGTTCGCTATAATATTCAAATCCAAATTTATTACTTACATACCTCCCAAAAAGTTTTCTTCTAATCTATGAAAGATCTATAAAGGGAGAGAGCGAGTCTTTAAGGAGTTTTATTTCTTGTTTCAATGTTGGAGCCATACAGGTGGAAGTGTTGAATCATAAGATAGCCTGTAAGATGTTGAAGAAAGGAACTCGCAATGTCAACTTCATGGATTCCTTAATTAAAAACCCAGCCGTGATGTACCAACATTTGATAAACAAGATCCAAAAATATATCAGATTGGATGATGAGGTTTAGACACTAAAAGAAGATAAGAGGGCAAATCAAAAGTAAAGTTAAAAGTCTGAGAGACGAGCCCATGAAGGAGATCACAGGAGCTACCCTATATCGGGAAAGGACGAATAGAGCAAGTATAAGAATTGCATTCCACTAAGTGACTCACGAACTCGTATCTTGATGTGGATCAGGAAAAATTATAAACAAATTAGATGGTTGTCCAAGCTCAATCTTGAGAAGGCAGAAAAATGAGACAGAACTAAGAATTGTCGCTTCTATAAAGATCATGGCCACACAACGGAAGAATATCGATAACTAAAGGGTGAGATCGAAAGACTTACAAGGGATGACACTCTCAGAAAATTCACAAAAAAGGAAAAGAAGGGCAAAGGTTTAAGGCCGAGGAGACAACTCCTGATATATAGAGAACTAGTAAGAGTCATACATATAATAATAAAAGGACCCGACGAGGCATAAATAGATTACAAACATACTTACTATAAAGGTAGGGAACTTTTAGAAATCTTGGAGAACATTCGCCTATGAAAACTGTCTGTCCGAAATCTCATGAGAGTTCTAATATCGTTCACATTTCGACAACAAGTTAGTTCTACCCTCATATGTAAATGGAGGATATTCTTAATAAAAAAAGTTAATGAAGTATTTTTATATAGTATGTTCTTTGATAGAAAGGAACCAGCAGAATGTTTATTGAATTCTGTTATCAAACAACCAGAAACATGCTGCATGCTTGCTCTTACCTCTCTTTGTCAATTATACTATCTGCTGCTGATCATAGCTGGCTCTTCAGCATCAACTTTGTTGTCACTTGTCATCTTTCTCTGTTATAATTTTTCTTTATTTGATCATTGTTTATTTTGCCCACTGGTTTCATATTATCTGTCCATTTAGACCTGAATTGTACTGGGTTGGAGGCTTGAGTTCCCAATTTTCTTGTTGACTGAAATCTCTCATGATGATTTATGCATCTAACTTTGGTTATTAACTTTAGACCTGGGAATTTCTGTAGCAGCTTTGCTTTCAAGTGATTTAGTTGGTAACTAAGGTATAAATGACAATGCCTATTTTGATATGGATGGGTATATTAAATACATGCTTGAAGGAGGTAGATATGTTTTCTGACTTAGCTACCTGCTTATGCTCGGTGCAATATTGTCGTTAAATTAATCTTTTCTCTTTAAACACTCGGGTGTTGGTCCTACGAATCAAGCCTACAAGGCAGTTTTCACTAAGCGAGGTCACAAGACGGCTTCCGCCAGACCACTCAGGCGTTGGTCCTATGAATTAAGGCCATAAGGCAGTTTTCGCCAGGCCAGGCTACAAGACAGCTTCCGCTAGAACACTCGAGCGTTAATCCACGAATCAAGGCCATAAGGTAGTTTTCCCCAGGTTATGTCATAAAGCGGCTTCCGTCAGACCACTCGAGTGTTGGTCCCACAAATCAAGGCCACAAGACAGTTTTCGCCAGGCCAGATCACAAGAGGATTTTCGCCGGGACTCTGGCCTTGATCCCACGAATCGAGGTCACAAGGCAGTTTTTGCCAGACTAGGTCATGAGGCGGCTTTCACCAGACCACTTGGGTACTAATCCCACGAATCAAGGTTACAAGGCAGTTTTTGCTAGGTCAAGTCATAAGACGATTTTTCGCTGGATTGCTCGGATGTCGGTCCTATGAATTACAGTCACAAGGCGGGCATTCGTTGTATCTTATGTTTGGGCGTTAGTCCCATTATGGAAATACACTAAGTCTCTTATTTCATGGCCACAAGATAAGTTAGTAACTAAGCGTCATAAACAGGTGTTAGCCCCTTGAGAAAATTTTTTCCCTCTCAAAAAAATATTATGCGTAGAACATATAAATGCTAAATGGAAATAAAAGCAACATTCTCATTAAAAATGAAAAATTACAAAAGGACAGGGTCATCAAGCTGATCCACCCAAGTCTCCGTTACATTGATATTTTCGGCATCTATTACAAGAGAAATCTGGTCAGAGGGTTCATCTTCATCACGCTCCTCTTCGACAACAGTATCTTCAGCACGCTCCCCTCCATCCTCATTTTCTTCCTCGGGCAAGATGTCATCTATGCAGAAGAAATCCTCAGAAGGAAAATGCTTCATCAGCTTATTCTTCACGAAATTCTAGTCTTGGATAAACATCTCTCCACCCTGGACCACTTTCTCCTAGAGTTCCGCCTCAAGCTCGGCTATCCTGGTTAAAGCAGTTCGGGCCTCCTCAGCTTGAGCGTGCAGCTCCAAGACCTGGCACTGCAATAGGGCCACTTAATCCTTGGTAGATTTAGCCCGACTCTTAAGGCCCTGGTTTGAAGCACGAGCCGCATCAAGATCATCCTGAAGCTTGTCCATAGACTCTCAGGTCTTTTTTATTGTACCTTGAACTTTAGCAATCCAGGTCTTCAAGCTTGAATATTCCTCGACCAAGAGGTCCCTGTGCGTCTCGTTAGCACCAAATTCTTGCCTCAAGACTCTAAAATGCTCATTCGCCACATAGGTGCAAAAGGCATCCTCCAGCGTAGAATGAATGGCATTAATAACCAGCTCGTCCGTCTCAACCTCATTCAAATGGCGATGATCTACCGGCCTCATAACACTTTTGATTATCGGGGGACCTAGAGAAGGGTCATCAAGGAAAGGAGGTGCCCAATTTAGCGCTAAGGCCAAACGTTGAATGCCAACGAGCTAGGAAGACTTGATCCCCACACTCGCAGGAATAAAGGAAGAAGGGGATCAGCAGGGAGCATAGGAGCTGAAGCCAGAGCCGAAGCACCTAAGGCTGAAGATTTAGGCTGAAGGGGTGCTAGTTCCTCGGCCGTAGGCTAGGGAAGGGGAGGAAGAAGTACAATCACCTCCGAAGGGTGAGCACGTTTAGAAGGGGGATTAACAACCTCAACAGCAATAGCCTTACCCTTTCGAGCAACACGTGCCGCCTCGGTGAATCTGCTTGACCCGGCCATATCTGCAAACAAAAGGAAAAGTAAGTAAGAAAGTCAATTCGTCAAATAAAAAGGATGAAAAGTGAAGTACCCTGATCCCGAGATAGGGGTGTTCTTTCGAAAAGGATGGGCGGGTAAGGAGCACGAGTCTGGCTTGCTGGCAGATGACTTTGCTAAGACAAGATGGCGTTCCTCGCCGCCTAAGTGATATTAATCTTCTTTAAGGCTTTAGCCATTGCCATAAGAGAAGCTAAAGTCGCATCTTCCTCTCTCTTCGGATGGACCCCATCCTTTTTTAGCTCTACCCAATAGTGCCAGCTGATTTAAAGGCGCCTAAAACCCTTCGGCGTACAATGACGGAGGACAAAAAACTTATTTTTTTCACTGTTTCAAAGAAGAAGGTTCAAAGAAAAAGGCATCCGATAAAAATATTCAAGTACTTTCGGCTGTTAAAGTACTCGAATTCCTCATTCTTACGGGTACCTAGTTGGTATAACTAAGACAAAAGCACTATGCTTGTTTCAATTTGATTGTTGAAACATATGAACTAAAAGGCCACTAAAATTCTCCAGCCGTTAGGATGAAATTGGGCAACAGAAAGCATGTAAAACCGAAGAATCTCCACAAAGAAAAGGTCTAAAGGGAAACAGAGACCCGCTTTCAACTGCTCCTTGAAGACAATAATAATATCGTCAGCGGGGATGAAGTCGTTAGCACGAACACGAGGAGAAGGAGCAAAGATTCGGAAAGAATTCCAATGAATGTGATAGATGTCATACAAATGATCCACGTCATTATCCGAGAAGACAGACGAGATATTACTAAGAGAACCATCTTCTTTCTCGGGGGCCTCTCTCAATGGAACAATGGGGCTGACGCTCGGATGGGGCCATCAGAGGAGGAGCTGAAAATAGTGTCCTTGCTAAGGGAGGAAGAGGTGTTCCTATCCATATTAAAAAAGGACAACAAAGTTATCGTGAAATAGGTCAAGACTTTAACAAAAACGAGAAGGGAGTTGTAGAATGAATTCCTCTAAAAAAGAAAGCTGCAGAAGAACGCAAAAGTGATGCTTGGAGAAGACGATGAACTCTTTTAAAGATGGTTTTGACGGCAGACGTTAAATGCGGCATAATAAACATTATAGTAGTCATCAAAAGGATTGGTAGGCGAAGTGAGTAGCAAGAAACCAATCTTGAGGGGTCACATGTCCCGGACCTCGATAAAAGATGTCCTCTTCGAATACGAAGAAACGAAGACTAGCAGGGGGATCTCTGATGTTACATAACATCTGCCCAAAGTAAATTATGAGTTGTCACCATAAAATAGGGGTCACGTGGAAAGGATCTGACAAGTGACAAACGCAGTCCTGCCCGAGGAAAGGGGAGACTCGGACACTTCAACACCAGATTATCGTCAAGACTTGCCCTCCCCTAATAGGCCGAGTCTTAACACAAAATTACCGTTATCAGGCATATTCCTATTTCACTTGTGATCACGGGATCACCAAGCTATTAGTTGGTGATAACCCTTATCGAGCAGCCAACCTCATTATCATTGAATTTTCAGAAAATATTTTATTTATCTCTATTTTTTTACAGTATAAAGGGAACCAATCATAGAGACAATGGCACATTATCTCTAATACTACTAAATTTTTGAGTCTTCTACTGTATTCTCGCTTTTTCTCAATGTATTAATTTGAGCATTCGAGTAGCTACCGTGAGCATCCACCATCGCCTCTTGCTTCCTTTCTTGTAAGTTTTTTCCAACCTCAACACAGTATCGTTCGAGTCACGTCACCAGTCTAATCTCCTCGACATCAATAGTATTTAATCAAAAAATAATATTTAGAGTTATAAACATTGAAACTTTAAATATTTTAAATATTTAATGTATTATTATATATTTTCTTTTTACCTAAATAGTAAAGTCTCGTTTGGTTCAAAATGACCTGATTTTAGAGAAATTAATTTCTTGATAAATACACTTTCAAGAAAGTTATTTGTTAGGAAGTATATATAATTTGAATGTGTTTAGTTGGTATGTTAAATTCTAAAAAATTAATAGAGTGTAATTATAAAAATAATATAAATATCTCTACTTCAAATATATATACATAATATTTAAATTATAATATTTAATTTAAGGGAAGAAATTATATATTGATCAAATGGTAAATACTTAAATAATAATCAATATATAATTTTTTTATGATAATAATAAAAAGTGTCATAAAATATAAAAAATATTTATATTTAATTAATTAATTTCTTTTTTTATTTGAATGAATATATAACTTAAATAAAATATATCATGAAATTTTCTACACATCATTATCTATCAATAAACATAACACTCAATTTTCTATTAATTTTTATCTAAATATCTAATTAGGAAAAAAAATGGAAATAAGAAAAATAACTTAAAATTACTTGGATCGGGGAGGGGAAATAACACACCAACTTTCTGAAAGTTATAAAATCATACCAAGCAAACAAGTAATTCTTAGAAAGTTGAACTTCCCTTACTACCCTCAACCAAATATAGTCTAAAAAAATAAAAGGAAAAAAACACATTTGCTAGGGATTTAAACCCAACGTAAACATAAAGTAACCATATGTTAACCACTAAACTATAAAGCTAGTTTTGATTATTAGCGCACTATCACATCACGTGAATATGTATGTGTGAAATATGGTCAGCTCTCTCTCCATTCCACGTCAAAAATTTATAAAATAGAAGGGGTGGAGTTTCTCTGTAAATAAGAATTTCGTTTTTGTTTTGGTTCAAATTAAAATCTTGACTATAAGTAATTTTTAATAAATAAAATATTTATTTTAATTAAAATTTCTTTAATTCAAAATTTAAAATTTAAATTAATTAGACTTAAGTTAAAAGAATTTGTTAACAAGTTTGAATTTAAACTCATTTAAATAATAAAAATCAAAATTAAATATAATATTTTTTAAAATCAAATTCAAATTTATAAATAAAATTTAAATTGAATTTAAATTTTATTATTTTTTTATTAATTAAATTTAAATTTTTTAAAATTTATCCATATTGCACTCTTATCCATTTGTCTATACTAGTTCATAACTTGGCTGTTGATAACCACTTATATTTTGGCTTGTAATGGAAGACTTTGAAAAAGCGTTTACTTTGAAAAAGATGATATTAAAGAGAAGAAAAAATGTCCTCAAATATTAGATTTTTTAGTACAATGAAAATTACATTTTTCTTTTTAATTTCAACAGAAATCAGTAAATTTTTTATTTTATTAAATTGAATTTGAAAATACTGGCTATTGTTAATTAAAATTTATTAGTAATTGAACTTTGATTACCAACTTTTGAGGATGTAATTTCAATATCTAATTTAATAAATTAATGAGGACATTTGTGTTGGAAAATTTATAATCAAATACAACTTTTTTAAGTGGCTTATATCTATATCTATATCTATGTCTATATATATATATATATATATATATATATATATATATATATTCATTCTTAGTTATATTTCGGAAAAAAAACCTTAGTTATCCTTTGTACCACATAAAATAAGAATCGATGTCATATCTGTAGTTTTTTTTTTTTTAAAATTGCGTCATATTCTGCAGTTGGATCGCGTGAGCCGTGACGTACTATAATTATGGAGTATAAACTACTGTGCCCTTTGATTGCCTTCGGACGAGTATGGTAAGAGCGGAGGGAAGGTACGGCAAGGGGCCACGTACCGTACTGATGACTGGAAAATATTTTGAAGGGGATGAAGGTGTCGCAGCGACGCAACCAGTGATACCGCAGCAGTGCATAATGATGCCTACCAAAGAGAAGCTCCTGACTCCGCCACTGAGTATGATAGTCGAATGGTTGACACGTGAAGCCAGATGGCCATGAGATGCATGAGTAAGCCATACAAACAAAGAAAACTTACCGTTTGTGAATATATAATATAAAAATTTATTAATTAATCTTGAGTTTTGAAAAAATAAAAGAAAAAAAATTAAAATTGAAATTTTTTAAAATTAAATAAAAAATATTAATTTAATTTGAATTAATTTACTCGATTGATTTTTTATTTTTTATATTTTATTTTTAATATTTTAAATTTTAATTAAAATATTTTAATTTTATTAAAATATAATTTTTATATTATTAAAGTGATATAATATTATAATAAATCAGTTTAATTCGATTTAATAAAAATTAAATTAAAATAATTAAATTTTTTAAAATGTAAAATTAAATGAAAAATATTAAGAAAATCAAATTTTATTTTGAAATTAATTTAATTTATTATTTTGATTTGAGTTAAAAACTGCTTAATCCTTATTCAATGTTAAAAAATATATTAAAAGGTTAATTAATTAATACTTTTATTAATTTTATTTATTAAGTATTATAATAAAGTCTGTAAATATACTTAATAAAAATAAATAAATTAGTAGAAATTTTATAAAATTTAAATTTTTTAAATTACATGTCTAAATAATAAACTATTTAATAGATAAAGTTAATAAAAAATAATTACTAAATTTTTTAAACTTTTAATAATTTTTTAATATAATTTTTAAAATTTAAAAATTGACTAATAGATTTTGTGTAACATAAATTTTTCTGTAAATAACTAAATATTCTTTTTAAAATTCAAAACTATTTTTATAAATTTAAAAATTTTTAATCAGTTAAGTCAACAGAAAATTAATATTATAATATCTTTGTGGTCCTAAAATAAATAAAATCTTTGTAAAATGTTAAATAAAGTAATTGACCAATAAAAAGTTTGATAAAAAATTAGAAAATAATTTAATTATTAGACTTAATTCAATATTTATTATATAATATTTTAACCAATTAATAATTAAAAAATAAATATATATTATAAGAAATTATTTTTTCAAATTTTTATTTAATCACTTCTAAATAATTATTAATTATTAAAATAATTAATATTATCCTTTCGCAAATAAGATTTTATGTTGCTCTCACCTTATTAAAAAGATTGAGAGAAAAAATAAGGCATGCCCTTTCAAATACGCAAGAAAATTTAAATTTCAAATATTTTGACCTTGTGTACATTCATATTTTCTTTAATGTATAATTTTTCTTTAATAGTTTGGTGTTTATCCAAGTCAAGGGTGGATTTTCGTGGAATAATCTTTATGGAAGTTTATAACAGAAAATATTCAAATACAAATTATTTATCGCAAGATTTTATAATAAAATTTTGAGAAATTTATAATTTAGTCTTTAAGTTTTATCATTATTAACAAGTCAGTTTCTCAATTTTCAAAAACGTATTAAACGTTTTGACATAATCAAACCGTTAACAAATCAGTCTTTCCATCCTCTATTACCTTCTTTTCCGTTAAAAGTAAGATAAAAACAAGAGAGAATATTTTGAAAATCTAATTTTACCCTTTTCAATCTCTATTTAAACATGCATTCTCAATGGCGAGGTTGAGTCGCCATTACAGTCCGATCACAACCTTAGAAGCAACTTCTCATTATCTCTCGACAGAAATCCTCCATTTACTCTCTCACCCTCGACGAGTTTCAGCATACTCTCTGTGAGGGACTATCTTCAACATCGATCAAGCACTGAAAGGATCCCACCTCTGTTCATAATAGCCGACGATCAAGCACCTAAAGGATCCATTCTATTTTCACGAGAATGTCTAGCATCAGCGGATCAATGGGAAGTTGGGTTGGTAGTTACATGAATGTGAATTGCTGCTATGGGAAAAAAGCGGGGGTTCGCATATCTGAATCTATTAGTAATCCAAACAAGTTATATTATTACTGTCGAGATAACGAATGTGGGTCATTTCTTGGGTGGTGCATTCCAACAAATGTTAACTTTCTAACATCAAACAGTATAGGTGAAGGGTTAGAGGTATTCAAGACCAACTTATCAAGAATGATTGCAGAAACTAAATAAGTGTTGATGAAGATTAATGAAGAGACAAAAAATTACATGTAAATTGAAGCTATTTTGAACCAGACGAAGAATTGTATGATAATTATATTGTTACTCTGGATAGTGTTTGCCGTAAAAACACCATAAAAAATTGTTTAAATGCACTATATAAAGCTGCAGAAGATAGAAGTTATTTTGAATCAGATTGTAGTATGTTCTTTATGTATGAATATATCAATGAATTCTGTACTGTTTATCTAAGTTAGATAAGTGAAATTTTAGCATATTAGTTTCTTGTAAGTGAATGATTAAAATGAATGACCAAACAGTTGTAATGATTCAAAATTAGAGGACTTAATAGTTTCGAAATTTAATATATAAGGACTGAAAAATTGAAAACTTTAAAATTTAAAGGACCAAGAAATTAAAATAAGAATTCACTGTAAATATGGTCACATCATGTGAATGTGTATGTGTGAAATATGGTCAGCTCTTCATTCCACATCAAAAATTTATAAAAATAGAGGGGTGGAGTTTCTCCGTAAATAACAATTCACTTTTTGTTGTGATTTAAATTAAAATAAAATAAAATTTAAATTTATAAATAAAGCTAGAATTGAATTTAAATTTAAATTTTAATATTTTTTTATTAATTGAATTTAAACTTTTTAAAATTTATCTCAATTACCATTACACTTTTATCCATTAATCTATACCTAATTAATAATTTGGTTGTTGATGACCACTTATATTTTGGCTTGTAATGGAAGACTTTGAAAAAGCGTTTACGTACTTTGAAAAAGATGATATTAAAGAGAAGAAAAAATGTCCTCAAATATTAGATTTTTTAGCGCAATGAAAATTACATTTTTCTTTTTAATTTCAACAGAAATTTGTAAATTTTTTATTTTATTAAATTGAATTTAAAAATACTCGCTATTGTTAATTAAAATTTATTAGTAATTGAACTTTGATGACCAACTTTTGAGGATGTAATTTCAATATCTAATTTAATAAATTAATGATGGCATTTGTGTTGGAAAAATTATAATCAAATATAACTTTTTTTAAGTGGGTTTTATATAATTCTTAGTTATATTTCAAAAAACAAAAAAAAGGCTTAGTTATCCTTTGTACCACATAAAATGAGAATTGATGTTATATTTTGCAGTTGGATCACGTAAGTCGTGACGCACCATGATTATAGAGTATAAACTGCTGTGCCTTTGCGAATATATTATATAAAAATTTATTAATTAATATTGAGTTTTGAAAAAATAAAATTAAAAAATTAAAAATTAAAAATTTAGTTTTTTAAAATTAAATAAAAAAATCAATTTAATTTTTATTTTTAATATTTTAAAATTTTAATTAAAATATTTTAATTTTATTAAAATATCATCTCTATATTATTAAAATAATATAATATTATAATAATTAAGTTTATTCGATTTAATAATTTTTTTAATAAAAATTAAAACAAAATAATTAAACTTTTAAAATGTAAAATTAAACTAAAAACATTTAAAAATCAAAATTTATTTTTAAATTAATTTAATTTAATCCATTATTTTAATTTGAACTAAACACTTATCGATACTTATTTAATTTTAAACAATATATTAAAAGGTTAATTAATTAATTATTTTATTAATTTTAATTATTAAGTATTATAATAAAATCTAAAAATATACTCAATAAAAATAAATTAATTTGTAAAAATTTTATAAAATTTATTTTTTTAAATTACATATCTAAATAGTAAACCTTTTAATAAATAAAATTAATAAAAAATTAATCAATAAATCTTTTAAAATTTTAATAATTTTTAATATATTTTTTTTTAAAAAATTAACTAATAAATTTTTTTAGTAAATAATTAAGTATTATTTTTAAAATTAAAAACTATTTTTACAAATTTAAAAATTTTTAATCAGTTAAGTCAACAGATATCTTTGTGGTCCTGAATCAATAAAATCTTTGTAAAATGTTAAATCAAGTAATTGACCTATAAAAAAGTTTGATAAAAAAATTAGAAAATAATTTAATTATTAGACTTAATTCAATATTTATTATATAATATTTTAACTAATTAATATTTAAAAATTAATATATATTATATGAAATTATTTTTTCAAATTTTGACCTAATCACTTCTAAAATAATTATTAATTACTAAAATAATTAATATCACCCTTTCCCAAATAAGACTTTATGTAGCTCTCACCTTTTAAAAAGATTGACAGGAAAAATAAGGCATACCCTTTCAAATACAAATTATCCAAGTCAAGGGTGGATTTTCGTGGAATAATCCTTAAGGAAGTTTCTAACAGAAAATATTCAAAACAAATTATTTATCACAAGATTGTATAATAAATTTTTTAATAAGACTGACTTTATTTCCAGAGCTTGCCTTCTCATTAAAGTCGTACACAATAGAAAGTGATTAAGATGATAATGATATACAAGGGAGAAAGATCAAGTTTAGAAAGCAAGCTCCTTTACCCAACCCCAAAATCTATAAGCCCAATAGATAGACATTCTATGAATCTTGCATCAGTGAATTTATTTCCAACTTCCTGGAATTGAAAATTTTTCGTTTTAATAACAATTGAGACTCTGGATTTAATATTCAAACAAACAAATGCTGATTTATGATGAATGAACATTTTTCAACTTCAAGTTTATCTTTAAGGAGAGAAAAAAAAAAGGCGAGGGAGCATAATTACATGGCATATTCTACAAGAGTTTTGATAACACTGTAGAGATCAGATAACAAGGATGATTTCCTTTGATGACTTCTAATACCAACTCCAAAGCTATAATCACATTACACGACATTCTCTTTTTTTTTTTTTACCATGCAATTTTTCTATTTTTCATTTTTAAGAGCACATATTTTCTCTTTCTATACTGCATTATCGGTGTCTTTTATCTTATTTCGACATACGAAATTTCTTTTCCTTATACCTATTATATCTAAGAGTGATTTTCTTTCATTTTTGGGTTTATATGTACTCCTCTCTTATATACTTTATATGATTAAGAGGTTTATGAGATTTAAATTTGAGTTTTTTTTAGATTGATAAATATTGGCGGTGATAATTCATGATATTTTAATTCAAAAAGTGCGATAGATTCCAAAAAATTATATCATCCCCTTATTTGTTTATCGGCACAAGGAGAATAAAAAGAATATTATTAATAAAATTTATGATAGAAAATACACAATTTTAAATACATTAATTAAAAAGAATATTTACAATTTAATCTCTAAGTATTATTATTAACAAATCAGTACCTACATTTTTAGAAACCTATTAAAATATCATTATCTTTTCTCTTCGTCAACAAAATAGTCCTTCTATCTATTTTTGTTGTTATAAATATAGTAAAAGACCAAATTACCCCCTCTTTTTCCTCCTTTTCCTCCTCAACCTCATCAGTTCTTCCTCTTCTTCTTCTTATTTTTCTTATTCTTCTTCTTTGATTCTATTTCGATTGTTCTTTTTATTCTTCATTTTTAAGGGGGAGAAGGTGATTTTTCTTCTTTTTCTTTTTTCTTCTTTTTCTTCTTCTTCTTCTCCTTCGTCATTATTATCTTCTTCTTCTTTTTCTTCTTTTTTGAGGAGAAGAGGAGGAGGAGGAGGAAGAGGAGGAGGATGGGCTATTTCGTTAACGGAAAGAAATATTAACAATGTTTTAAAAGATATGAGAAAAGATAAGCACGTTTTAATAGATTTTTGAAAATGTAGGAAGGGACTATTTTGTTGACGGAAAAAAATGATGGGACGTACTATTTTGTTGAAAAAAAAAATGATAAGAACGTTTTAATATATATGAGAAAAGATAGGGACTATTTTATTGATGAAAAGAAACGTGATATAAATGATTTCTGCAAGCATTATTGGCGATTTGTTCATCGTGTAGAACGGCTTTGTGTATCTTTAACTGAACCCAGTTTCCTTTTTATGTCACAGAAATTATTGTTGTGCAATATCTTATAGAGCTAAAGAACCCATCTTCCATTGCCAATTTGCTGTCTCAATTTAAAACGCACTACGTACAACTCTCCATGTAGAAATTTAGCAGTCATGTAGTTGAAAAGTGCCTTAAACATTTGGATGAGAGCCGGGAACAAATTATTCATGAATTGATCTCAGTGCCACGCTTTGAACAGCTATTGCAAGATCCATTTGCCAACTATGTCATGCAATCTGCCCTGGCAGTTACTAAGGTTTGTAAACTAAGATGTTCTGCTAGTAGCTGTTATAAATTTATAAAATAAACTTTCTGCCTCGCCCTCACTCTGTTGATTTCCTTGTTGAAAGCAGGGTCCTCTTCATTCTTTACTGGTCGATGCAGTCCAACCGCATGTGACTTTATGTAGCAACCCATATAGTAAGAGGATATTATCGGGGAATCTCTTGAAGAAATTATGTAAACTGGTCATAGGAAGTGTTGTGTTATGTCAGAGTTACATCCTTGTTCACTACTAATAAATAGTCTATCAAGTGAGGGCCACTGGATGTAGAACGTCATCAGAATCTGCTGCTAATTTTCTGGTTAGAAATTTCTCAACCATGTCCACCTGTCTGAGAATAGTTTTTCTTCCTCTTTTTTGGTGATGCAGATACAGACTTGTAATATTCTGTTATCTTGTTGCTGTCTTCTTTGTCTAACTTGTGATGTATTAAATTTTGCATGGTCAGAAACTTAAGTATCTGCTTCCAATTTTTGTGTATGTGATTTCAGGATATTTTCCTTGATCATGTCCCACTGTTTCAGAAGTTGAAAATGCACAGAGGTCATCTGTCGTTTAACATGATATAGATGGTAGCATTGAACTTGTTTAGTGTAAACTAAGGTGATCTAGCAGACCAGGTGAGTTCCCAGAGACAACAGAAGTGTTGATGTTTTCTATGAAACAAAATCCTATTCTAGGAGGTAAACATATAAAATTTAATTTTTTTTTTCTGAACTTATTAAGTATGTCCAATTTAATGGTTCTTCTAAATTTAAACTTAATGTAATCATGCAGTCAACAAATAAAACTTAAGCACCAATACAAAATATTCAATTTACCTCCCAGTTAGTTACCTTGTCTTCTTTAATTGATTTTCATATTATTAAATAAATAAATTAAGCTATTATTTTACATTTTCATAATTAGCCAAACTAAATAAATTAAAATAAATATTTAAATAAAGTAAAACTAAAAAATAGATAATATCATATATAATCTCCATATTTTTTTTAACACATGTATAGAACTTATTACTGATGTAGTTCTATGTTAGTATTTTCTTTTAATGCTATGATATGATATGTGCATTCAGTTGCTGAATGATTAACCTAGTGAACTAAAAGGTGGAGTTTGAACTGCTAAAACTTGAGAGATCTTATGCATAGTTGGTCGAGATTGTGGATTGCTGTGTAAACATGCAATTGCAATCTTCTTGATTTTCCTTAGTTCATCTTGAACTTGAGCCGACGGAGTTGGAAGGCGTTGGTCCAGAAAATCTTCCAGGACCAGATTCTGAGCTGAAGGAGAAGCCACAGAGGAGACGATTTCACCCGGATGTTTCCCATTGATAATTTCTAGTGCCACTACTCCGAAGCTATACACATCACATTTTTCACTTACCTTCATAGTGTAAGCAAGCTCTGCCACACAATTAAATTATTAGCTCAAAATTTATTAAACAAGAGTTGCATCCCTAACCAATTAAGAAAAATAAATCAATAAGATATTCGATGTATTACCTGGTGCAATATATCCGTATGTGCCTGCCAGTGCAGTCCAATGAGATGAATCGGCGTTTAGAAGCTTGGCAGTCCCAAAATCTGATACGTGAGCCTCGTATTCAGAATCAAGCAAAATGTTTTTGCTTGTTATATCTCGATGAACAATTGGAGGTGAGCAATTGTGGTGCATGTAAAACAGAGCATTGGCAACACCCTTAACGATATTTATCCTCTTGCTCCAGTCCAATTCTTTAGCTTCTTTGTCATTGCCCAATATTGTGGCCAAGTTACCTCCATCAAGGTACTCATAAACCAGAAATGAATATCGAGAATGCGAACAAAAACCAAAAAGCTTTACTATGTTTCGATGTCGTATCTTAGTTAATGCCCTTATCTCATTCAAGAACTCCTTTCTACATGTCTTCTCGCCGTCCTGAAACTGGTGGATCTTCTTCACTGCTACAGTGCTCCCTGATTGCAGATTTGCTTTGTAGACGCTACCATGTCCTCCCTTTCCAATGCAGTATAAACTATTAAAACAATCTGTAGATTTTATGATTTCATCATGCGTAATTCTTCCTTCAGAACTTGATATGAAAAATGATTCTCCATCCTCTTGACTGCCTTGTTGTGCATCTGCATCTTCTTTTCTTTTTCGCAAAAAGAAGAAAACTCCCAGGAAACCCAGAAGTGAAAAAACTCCACAGATAGGGAGGAAAATTATTAGAAACAACATTTTATGGCTCTTTTTGGAAGTACTTTTGTTGGTCAAAATTTTGCATGTTTGCAGTCCTGGAACATCCCCGCACAAGCCTTTGTTCCCCTGAAATGCTTCTATGGAAGCATTTTGAAATGCTTTGTTGGAAGGAATTGGACCTTCCAGTTCGTTGTAGGATACGTCGATGGTCAATAAACCATTCATCCCTCCAAAACTATCTGGAATAGAACCAGACAGATTATTATGGGAGAGATTTAGCACCTCCAAGCTTTCTAGACTGCTCAGTTCTGATGGTATCTCACCTTTGAGCAAGTTCCTGCTTAAATCCAACTCCGACAAGTGAGTCAACTTCCGCAATCGAATTGGAATTTTTTGGCTGAACTCGTTGCGGCTCAAATTCAAGTAGAAGAGTTTAGGCAAGTTCCCGATGTTTTCAGGAATTGATTGGTTCAACTTGTTTGCTGAAAGGTCCAGATACTTGAGATCAGCTAACAATCCAAATTCTGAAGGTATACCACCGGATAGCTGATTGTCGTTTAAAATAACCTTCACCAAATCCAACTTTCCAAACTCCATGGGAATCCTTCCAGATAATTTATTAGAGGAAAGATTAAGTGCTTGTAGCTGAGTTGCATTGCCAATTTCTGGTGGAATTGTACCCCTAATGTTGTTGCCTGCCATCGCGAGAGTTCTTAAATTTGGACACTCTCCCCAGTTGGATGATATTTCCCCGTAGAAGTTGTTGGAGCTTAGATCTATATATTGGAGTTGCGGATAGACTCCAAAATCTTCAGATACATTTCCAGTGAATTGGTTTCCCTCCAGACGAACTCGGACAAAGCTTTTGCAATCTTTAAAGCTTTTGGGTATTGGGCCATCAAGACGGTTGTTGAAGACGGTGAAGTTCTGAAGCTTTTCATTTTGGCAAATGGTTTGGGGCAATTGGCCAATCAACTGGTTGCTGTCTAGTAGGAGCACAGATAGGTTAGGGAGACTAGCTATCTGTTCAGGAATTGTCCCTGAGAGTTGGTTATCACGCAGGTACAACCGTTCTAACATTTTCAGATTACTCAAGAAAGAAGGGATAGAACCGTTAAGTTGATTTTCACTCAAATCTAGCTCAACCATAGACGTCAAGTTTGCCAGCTCATCAGGAATGGGGCCTGAGAGTTTATTTTCATAGAGATGAAGAAGTTCCAGATTTGTTAGACCACCTAGTGTTGCAGGAACTTGGCCAGAAAGATTGTTTCCATAAAGGCTTAGCGCGGTGAGGGACTTCACGTTTCCAATTTCCAGGGGAATTGAACCAGAAAGTTGATTGCGGAACATATACAACACAGTTAGGTTTTTCAATTCCCCAAAGGTGGAAGGGATTGGACCGGATAGATTGTTGGTATTCATGTAAAGTTGAACCAAACTGGTAAGGTTTCCCATTTCTGGTGGAATCAAATCAGAAATCTGATTCTCATAAAGAAGCAACCGAGCCATCTTGGTCAAATTAACTATAGAAGGAGGAATAGGACCATCTAGATTGTTGGTATACAAGGCAAGCTCAGTAAGGGAACTTAACTGGCCTATTGTTGAAGGAATTGGGCCACTTAATTGATTTGCAGAAAGGTGCAGGGTATCAAGATTTGTTAGGAGGCCAATCTCTGGAGGAATGGTTCCAGACAAGAGATTATATGCCAAATCAAGATAAATGAGTTTGGAAAGTTTAGTGATTCCAAGTGGAATGTTTCCAGAAAGAATATTCACACTAAGATCAATATATGCAAGATCAGAAAAAGCAGAGAAGTACAACTCATGGAGCTTACCATTTAAGCCTGCATTAGTGAGGTTAAGTCTCTCAACCCTTCCATTAATGTTGCAAGAAAGTCCAACCCAGTTGCAAGGGCTTGTTCTTGGAATGGAATTGGTGGCATTTTGAGGAAGGAGAGGCCAAGAAGATATGTTAGAATCTTTTGGGTTGTGAAGGGTGGCTGCCCATTTGAGAAGAGCATTTGCTTCTTCAGTAGAGTCAAAAGCAACAGTGAGTGAGCAATGTAGTAGCATGAATAGGACAAGGGAAATATGCAAGGCCAGATTCTCGCTTGCCATAACTTTGTTTTGGTGTGCTGCAAATTATGGATAATTGTCCAATTTATGCATTATCCTCGGGGAGAAGTTAGTGAGAAGACCTTATATGGTCC
Organism: Manihot esculenta; assembly: GCF_001659605.2. Taxonomy (NCBI): domain Eukaryota; kingdom Viridiplantae; phylum Streptophyta; class Magnoliopsida; order Malpighiales; family Euphorbiaceae; genus Manihot; species Manihot esculenta. The sequence continues at coordinate 11,815,210 of NC_035162.2, read as the reverse complement.
AAGTCTTCATAGGCCCACAAATTTTATTTTCATAGGAAAAACTTGATTATTGGTAGGGTATAAATTATTTAAATTATTCCAATTATTTGAGACTTATTCAATAAAAACTCGACAGGTCTCGATTCATTTTCTAAACGAACCGAGTTCGAATTTAACTTTTAGTTTCGTTTTAAACTCAATAATATTTAGTTCATTAAAATTCGCGAGTTAACTCATTAAATGACTCGCGAGCTCAAGTATTAAGAGATTCGCTAGCAGACTTATTAAGAGACTCGTTAGTCGAGTCATTAAAAGATTTATAAACAACTCATTTATAATAAGACTCATAAATAAACTCATTTATAATAAGACTCATAAATAGATTTAATAATAGTCTCATTTATAAATACATTAAATATAAATATTATAAAAATATATATTTTTAAAATTTAATTATTTATAATTTTATTTTAAATTTATAATAAAAAAAGAAATTAATGCTATTATATAGAAATTTAATATGTCAGATAAAAAGTGTATTTAATGCAAAATAATAATACAACTAATGAATATTAAGTAATATCTCTTAAAAAATTAAGCAATTTTATAAATTTTTTTTAATAGGAAAAGATATAAATACTATGTCTTTAATATTTATTTATATTATTTAATTTTTTTAATTTTTAAACAGTTAAAAAATTAAATAATATTAAAATATGTAACCATACATATTATTAATTTATATGTGCATATTAATTTATTGTGTAACTATACTATTAACTTATAAATATTATTCATATTCATATATATAAAAAATTATTTTCATTAAGCCTCATCGGCTATTATTATTATTACTATTTTCACATATTCATATATATTTTTATGATTATTCTCATATTTAATATTATCCATTTAATTTTATAAATTAAAATTTTTATATAATTTAAATATTAATCAATGCAATCTATTGAAGTTAAAGTATAATGTATATATATAATATATAATTTAAGTTGATTATATTTATATTAATATTTCTATTTTATATTTATATTATACATTAGTATTTTTTATATAATATAAAATAATTTAATATAAATTATATATTTAAATTAAAATTAAATAATAATATATAAATAATTAAACGATAATATTTTAATAAATTTAGTATAAATATTTGAACAAATAATTATTTAATTCAGTATTATATTATCAATATTATATTAAATATACTTTATATAATTAATTAAAAGATAGTTGATATTAAATAATGTCTCTCTAAACTAAACTGTCACCATAAAATAGGAGTCATGTGGCAAGAATCTAATAAGTGGAAAATGCAATCCTACTCGAAAAAAGAGAAGATCCGGATATTTTAACATCTCAATTATTGTCAAAACTTGCCCTCCCCTGATAAGTGAGTCTTGACATAAAGTTACCGTTATCAGGTACATTCTCATTTCACCTATAATTACGGGATCACCAACGTATTAGCTAGTAATGACCCTTATCGAGCAGCTGACCACATCATCACTGAATTTTCAAAAAATGCTATATTTATCTCTATCTTGTTACAGTATAAAAGGGAGAATGATCATAGAGGCAAAGGTACACTATCTCTAATACTACTAAAACTCTGAGTCTTCTACTGCATTCTCTCTTTTTCTTAAGGTACTGACTTGAGCGTCAAAATGGCTACTGTGGGCACCCGCCACCGCCTCACGTTTTCTTTCTTGCAGATTTCTGCCAACCTCAGCACAACATCATTCCTGCTATGTAATTAGCCTAATCTCCTCAATATCATTTGGTTCTATTGTCGAGAAATCCATTAAACCCTCTTTTGAATCACGACCGATTTCTTATCGTCTTTCCTCACTCAAAATGGTCAGAAGTCCTACAACTGCTGTTAATATCGCTACCAACGAGGAAGTCATCATTTCTTCTACCCCAAATAACCGAGAAAACACACCTCCAGTGATTAATGATGTAGACCTTAATAATTTAAACAACGAGCACACACTCCAGTATATCCAAAGGTTACATGCTACTCTCAGGCAGTATAAGGCTTGGGAAGAGGCATCTAAAATGGACCCTGGAAGAAGGGATGAAACCTCCGTAGATACCCCCAAGAACCCAGATGGAAGCAGCCAAATTGTGGAATAAAAAAAAGTCAAAATCTAAAGATGAATTAGATGAGACTCCGAAAGGAGTGGACTGGAAGCTAGTACGGGCCTTATAGAGATACCAAAAAGAACATGAAAAAGATTTCAGTTTGGATAGTGTCTGTAACGACCCGGAAACCGGACCGCTACCGGCGCTAGGATTCAGGTCGGCTTAAGGCCGCCGGAACCCGTAGCAAGCCAAACATACATCCTGTGAACCTGTTCAATCCCATACATGAACCAAAACATACATAAAAATTAAAACTTTTCTTTCATTTAAACATTTCTTTACCCAGCCTAGCCTGTGCAAGCATAATCATAACATAAACCCCTCATTGGAGTTCTCAACAAATACTCCAATGGGGTACATAACATATATCAGGCTTGGGTTACATAAACATCATAAAACATTTATCTCATGTATTCAAGGGATTACAACAGACTCTAGTCAAGCACACTATATAACTTACATTACATTACATAACATACTTTTACATTATGAATAAACCATGTCCACTTCTATGCTATTACAGAGACTTCTCTTACTCTTGCTGACTTCTCTATCTACACAGTACCTGCAAGACTGGGGTTAGGGGAGAGGGGTGAGCTAAAAAGCCCAGTGAGTAAAAAGTAAAAACATGATATTAATTCCTCCCTTTTTAGGTATTTTATTCTTAATTTTATTATTATTATCATTTGATTTAGTTCCACACTTTTTAGGTATATTATTATTCATTTTATTATTAACATTAAATAACATAACTTTTACTTTACATGCTTTCATGAAATGCAACACATCACATTTAATCACATAAAGGATGGTATTGTCACCATTAGTCCTCACATCTCCAAGTGCCAGGGGCGTAGAATGGGCCTCGCTGGTCTTTCTCTTACATAACATACATATCATAACATTCCAAAGTGCCAGGGGCGTAGAATGGGCCTCGCTGGTCTTTCTCTTACATAGTGCCAGGGGCGTAGAATGGGCCTCACTGGTCTTCCATAACATATCATCATAACATAACATTAGAGGACTATGGATCACCCAATAACCATCCACATCAACATCAAATTATGCAATGCAACATATTCGTGAATTTCTAATGCAAACATCCTGAACATCACATGGCATTAATGATGCATGAGTATGCTATCAGATTCATTCATTTGTTCATTCATTCATTACTTAAAAACTTAGGGAATAATCCCACTCACCTGGTGACCGAAGCTTTAACGACGGACTCTGAAAGACTATCTCACAACCGGGGGTCTCGGGTCCTCGGGTCCGAACCTACACAGGTGGACTCAAATGAGGCACCAAACAACAAGAACATAACTCTAAACATACCCCCAAAAACCTCCTCAAAACACCTCAAAACATCCCTAGAAAACATGCAAGAAAAGGCTGGGAAGGGCACTTTCGGCGGCACCTTCGGCGGCCGGAAGTCCCTCCAGAGCCGAAAGTCAGGCAGGTTCGGCGGCACCTTCGGCGGCCGAAACTCCCAGACAGAGACGAAACTCATGCATGTTCGGCGGCACCTTCGGCGGCCGAAAGTCTCGGACAGAGCCGAAACTCAAACTTTCGGGGGCAGACTTCGGCAGCCTAAAGCTGCCTCCCAAGCTGGTTCGGCGGCCGAAAGTACCTTCGGCTGCCGAACCTGGTTTCTGCCAAAGGGCAGAAACTTGGTTCCTCTTGCCCAAAACAACCCCCTACACAACCAATCATGCATAAACCTATTCTACAACAATCATACTCAAGCATACAAACTCCTAGGGGCCTCCAACAAGCTTAAACCCCAACTACAACACACAAGCAAGCCACATTGCACATAAATACACATTAAAACCATGGATTTTTCATAAAAACCCATCAAGCCTACTCATGCATTTCTACCCCAAAAACTTGCATAAAACTTACTTAAAACACATATAGAACTAGAGATCAGCTCTTACCTCTTGAAGATCGAGAGAGAAACGATCCTAGCTCGAAGATGGGGAGATTCGAGTTCTTGAACCTCAAAGCTCCAAAACTTGCTTAAACTTTAAAACTCTTCAAAAACAAGATATAACTTGTTAAGATCTAAAGGATTTGAGGGAAAACACTTAAAATGATCATAGGAGGGCTACAGCTTACCGTCGGCCGAAATGGGAGAGAAAACCTCGCCTGTTTCGGTCACGGGGTCTCTTATAGGGCAGGTTCTGTCACCTTTAGGCGGCCTAACGTGCCCCCACATCTCATGCATGTTCGGCGGCCGAACATGAGGTTCGGCGGCCGAACCTTGAGTCTTTCAAACAAGGCTTTCGGAGGCCTAAAGCGCTCCCAAAACCCCACCATGTTCGGCGGCCGAACCTCACTTTCGGCGGCCGAACCTGGCAAAGCCTCCTTTGGTCTTTTTCATTCAAAAACTCAATTTCCTTTTTGTTTAAAACATAAAATACATTAAAAACATTTCATAAAACATGGTTTTACCCTTCTAGAGGTTTCCGACATCCGAGATTCCACCGGACGGTAGGAATTCCGATACCGGAGTCTAGCCGGGTATTACATTCTTCCCCCCTTAAGAACATTCGTCCCCGAATGTTCACCAAACAACACATAACATGGCAAACATATAACATACATACTAAGCACATCAACACATAGGGATCTAACCTTAAAAGAGCTGAGGGTACTGCTGGAGCATAGACTCCCGTGTCTCCCAAGTGCACTCTTCCAAGTTGTGGTGGTTCCACAGGACTTTCACCATCGGGATTTCCTTGTTTCTTAACTTTCTGATCTGCGTGTCTATGATCCGTACTGGCTGTTCAACATAGGTGAGATCCTCTTGGACCTCCACATCAGGCTCACTAAGAACCTTGCTCGGATCTGACACAAACTTCCTCAACATCGAAACATGGAAGACCGGATGGATTCTTGCCATTGAAGCAGGTAAATCTAGCTTGTACGACACATTCCCAATCTTTTGCAAGATTTCAAAGGGTCCGATGTATCGTGGGGCTAGTTTACCTTTCTTCCCGAAGCGAACCACTCCCTTCATTGGAGACACCTTGAGCAATACCAGATCCCCCTCCTGAAACTCTAACTGCCTTCTGCGGTAGTCTGTATAACTCTTCTGCCTGCTTGCAGCAGTCTTGATTCTTTCTCTGATTATGGGTACCACCCTGCTGGTAATCTCTACTAGCTCAGGCCCTGCCAAGGCCTTCTCTCCAACTTCCTCCCAGCAAACAGGTGATCTGCACTTCCTTCCGTACAAAGCTTCATATGGAGCCATCCCGATGCTAGCATGATGGCTGTTATTGTAGGCAAACTCCACCAAAGGTAGATGCTGCCTCCAAGAACCGCCAAAGTCCAGCACACACATTCTGAGCATATCCTCGATAGTCTGGATGGTCCTTTCTGACTGTCCATCAGTCTGGGGGTGGAAGGCAGTACTGAAATCCAACCTAGTACCCATGGCATTCTGCAGACTCCGCCAAAACCTGGAGGTGAACTGGGGCCCTCTATCTGACACTATCGAAACGGGAACCCCATGCAGCCTGACGATCTCGTCCACATACACCTGCGCCAACTTGTCCACAGAATAGCCACTCCTGACAGGAATGAAGTGAGCAGATTTGGTGAGTCTGTCCACAATCACCCATATGGAGTCCACTCTGTTGGACGCCGCTGGTAACCCTACTACGAAGTCCATAGCTATATTTTCCCATTTCCATTCTGGAATAGGTAGCGGGTTAAGCATTCCAGCTGGCTTCTGATGTTCCAGCTTCACCCTCTGACACACTTCGCAGGCTGACACGAACTGTGCCACTTCTTTCTTCATTGCTGGCCACCAATAAACCTTTTTCAAATCTTGATACATCTTGGTGGCTCCGGGGTGAATGCTGTATCTTGCATTATGAGCCTCTCTCATAATGTCTCCTTTTAGCCCTATGTCGTCTGGTACACATAATCGACTCCCATAGCGGAGGATCCCTTTACTGTCGAATCTGAACTCACTATCATTGCCTGACTGAACAGTCCTGGCAATCTTCACTAACTCGGGGTCCTCATGCTGTTTCTGAGCAACTTGCTCAAGGAACACGGGTGTCACTTTCATCTGAGCCAACAAGGCACCTGTACCCGACAACTCTAACTGTAGCCCTTCTTCGATGAGCTTGTAGAACTCCTTTACTACTGGTCTTCGTTCTGCCGTGATGTGGGATAGACTGCCGAGTGATTTCCGGCTTAAGGCATCAGCTACTACATTAGCCTTACCCGGATGATACTGGATTTTGCAATCGTAGTCACTGAGCAGTTCTACCCATCTTCTCTGTCTCAAATTCAAATCTCTTTGACTCAGGATGTGCTGCAGGCTCTTATGATCTGTAAAGATCTCACATTTTACCCCATAGAGGTAGTGCCTCCACATCTTGAGTGCAAAGATTACTGCTGCCATCTCAAGGTCATGTGTGGGGTAATTCAACTCATGCTTCTTCAGCTGCCTAGAAGCATAAGCAATCACCCTCTCATTCTGCATCAGTACACAACCCAGTCCCACACGGGACGCATCACAAAAGACTGTAAAGTCCTCATCACCAGATGGCAGAGCTAAAACTGGTGCTGAAGTCAACCTCTTCTTAAGTTCTTCAAAACTCTCTTCGCACTGGTCGGTCCACAGAAATTTCTGATTCTTCCTGGTTAACCTGGTCAGAGGAGCGGCTATCTTTGAGAAGTCCTGAACGAACCTCCTGTAGTAACCAGCCAAACCCAAGAAACTTCTAATCTCTGTCACTGAAGTGGGTCTAGGCCAGTTAGCCACAGTTTCTGTCTTCTTGGGGTCCACCTCAATACCATTCTCTGACACTACATGCCCCAAGAACGAAATGCTCCTCAGCCAGAATTCACATTTAGAGAACTTGGCATACAAGCCATGTTCCCTCAAAGTCTGCAAGACCAACCGCAGATGATGGGCATGCTCTTCTGCATTCCTGGAATACACTAAGATATCATCTATGAAGACAATAACGAAGTGATCCAGGTATTGGCTAAATACTCTGTTCATGAGATCCATGAATGCTGCAGGGGCGTTTGTTAACCCGAACGGCATCACTAGGAACTCATAGTGCCCATATCTGGTTCTGAAAGCTGTCTTCGGCACGTCCTCATCTCTGATCCTCAGCTGATGATACCCAGATCTCAGATCTATTTTGGAGAAACAACCTGCTCCTGCTAGCTGGTCGAATAGATCATCGATCCTAGGCAACGGGTACTTGTTCTTGGTAGTGACCTTGTTCAACTGTCTGTAGTCGATACAAAGTCTAAGGGATCCATCCTTCTTTTTCACGAACAACACTGGAGCACCCCAGGGTGAGGTACTCGGTCGGATGAAACCCTTATCTACCAGCTCCTGCAACTGTTCTTTAAGCTCTTTCAGCTCTGCTGGCGCCATCCTGTAGGGAGGGATAGAGATCGGTCTGGTTCCTGGCATCAATTCTATCTCGAACTCTATCTCCCTAGGAGGCGGTAAACCTGGCAGTTCGTCTGGGAAGACATCTAAGAACTCTCTAACCACAGGCACTGAGGCGGGCTCTCTGACATCTCTGTCTAGCTCTCTCACATGAGCTAGATAACCCTGACAACCCCTCCTGAGCAGCCTACGAGCCTGTAGGGCTGATATCAAACCTCTAGGTGTACTCCCCCTGTCTCCTCTAAAGACAACCTCTGACCCATCCTGACATCTGAACTTAACTACCTTGTCTCTGCAATCCAAGGTAGCACCATGGGTAGATAGCCAATCCATCCCTAGAATGACGTCAAAATCTGTCAAGTCTAGAACCACAAGGTCGGCGGATAGGCATCTTCCCTCTATGAAAACTGGACTGTACTGGCAGACTGACTCCGCCACTGACGGGTCACACTTGGGTCCACTAACCCATAGGGGACACTCTAACCCAGAGACCATCAAACCCAACCTCTCGACCGCTCTCGGAGAAACAAAAGAATGGGATGCACCCGGGTCCATTAAGGCATAAGCATCTGAACAACCAATGATGATATTACCTGACACCACGGTGTTGGATGCGTTTGCCTCCTGCTGTGTCATAGTGAAGATCCGTGCTGGAGCTGACGGACCTTCCCCTCTGTAAGCTGATGAAGAAGAGGCTGACCCTCTCCCTCGGCCTCTGCCACTGGCCTGTGTCGCGGCTGAAGCTGCTGGCTGTGCCACACTACCCGAAGTAGTCTGCTGGGGCCGTGCCATAGGAACTGCTCTAGGACACTCCATGGACATGTGTCCCTCCTGCCCACACCTGTAGCAGGCTGTTGTCCCAAAACGGCATACCCCTCTGTGTAGCTTACCACACCGTGCACACACTGCATTATCAGCACCAGAGCTTGAGCCACTTCCTAGTCCCAGACCTGATTTGATCTTGCTCCAGAACTTATTCTTCTTTGGTTTCTTAGTGGTACTGCTCCACTTCTTACTAGCTGAACTCAAGGATGAAGGATCTATCCTTCCCCCACCTGGGGTCTTAGAACCAGAAGGTTGTGCCACTGACTGTTTAACTTTTCCCTCTATTACGGCACTAGCCTCCATTCTCCTGGCCATGTCTATAATGGCATGGAAACTTTCTCTATCGGCTGACTGAATCAAAGAGGAATACCTGGAATTGAGCCTCATGGTATACCTCCTCGACTTCTTCGAATCTGTGTCCAGATGTTGCCCAGCAAACGGCAACAACTCTAAGAATCTATCGGTGTACTCATCGACACCCATCTCATCTGTCTGTTTCAGCTGTTCAAACTCAATCATCTTCAACTCCCTTGAACTGTCAGGGAAAGCCCAACCTGCGAACTCAGTCGCGAACTCCTCCCATGAAAGATTGTCCACCCTCGGTTTCACATAGCCCTTGAACCATTCACGGGCCTTTTTGCATTTCAGGGTGAAACCAGCCATCTGAATGGCTCTGCTGTCATCAGCACCTATCTCATCTGTAATTGTTTTGACCTTCTCCAGGTACACAAACGGATCATCACCTGTATCAAACTGGGGAGCACCCAACTTCATGTAGTCGGTCATCTTGGCCTTGCTCCCTCTAGATGAGGTAGGTTGAGGTCTTTGGGTTTCTGGAACTGTGGGTTCTGCTGGTGGTGGTGGTGCGACATCCCCTGGGATAGGGTTTGCCGTGCCTGGATGGAAGGATGGAGGTGGGTACATAGGGTACTGTGGATACTGTGGGTAGAAAGGTGGGTATGGCATGTGAGAAGGGTAATGATTAAAACTGGGGTAATCCGATGTACTTCCCATCGAATACCCGGGGTATGGTGAAAAAGGTGGGTACTGGGGTGGTAGAACAAACCCCGAGGCCTGAGTGCCTCCCTGAGACTCACCCATGCCCTCTTCTGGCATGTTTACACCAAGGTTACCGTCCCTCCTCTGCTCCACATCCATCTCTTCTTCTCCATCAACTGACATTCTTTCCTGAACTGTACCCCTTACTGATCTGCTTCTACCCAGATCCAAGGACCTTCTAGGGTCCCTCACTGTTCTGTCTCTGTTGGACCTGCTTGACATTGCCCTTGGCAATGCTGGAGGACGGGCGCTCGTGCCCTCATCCTCCGGTGGTACTCTAGTCAATCTAGCTGATCGACGAGTTCCTCGCATTCTGTTTACTGAAAAACAGCACAGATAACAAAACATTAGCATCAGATGGTTCATGTGGAAACACATGAACCCACATCATATACACATCATAATCATAGCATATCTCATGGCATACATACTTGCATTCTAGACAGGACTCTACATCCTATCCTAGTGGACATGATTTCCTATTGTGCTTGACCTTTCTATAACATCTATGAGCCCGACACTCTAGGTCCGACCATATGAACCTAGGGCTCTGATACCATTCTGTAACGACCCGGAAACCGGACCGCTACCGGCGCTAGGATTCAGGTCGGCTTAAGGCCGCCGGAACCCGTAGCAAGCCAAACATACATCCTGTGAACCTGTTCAATCCCATACATGAACCAAAACATACATAAAAATTAAAACTTTTCTTTCATTTAAACATTTCTTTACCCAGCCTAGCCTGTGCAAGCATAATCATAACATAAACCCCTCATTGGAGTTCTCAACAAATACTCCAATGGGGTACATAACATATATCAGGCTTGGGTTACATAAACATCATAAAACATTTATCTCATGTATTCAAGGGATTACAACAGACTCTAGTCAAGCACACTATATAACTTACATTACATTACATAACATACTTTTACATTATGAATAAACCATGTCCACTTCTATGCTATTACAGAGACTTCTCTTACTCTTGCTGACTTCTCTATCTACACAGTACCTGCAAGACTGGGGTTAGGGGAGAGGGGTGAGCTAAAAAGCCCAGTGAGTAAAAAGTAAAAACATGATATTAATTCCTCCCTTTTTAGGTATTTTATTCTTAATTTTATTATTATTATCATTTGATTTAGTTCCACACTTTTTAGGTATATTATTATTCATTTTATTATTAACATTAAATAACATAACTTTTACTTTACATGCTTTCATGAAATGCAACACATCACATTTAATCACATAAAGGATGGTATTGTCACCATTAGTCCTCACATCTCCAAGTGCCAGGGGCGTAGAATGGGCCTCGCTGGTCTTTCTCTTACATAACATACATATCATAACATTCCAAAGTGCCAGGGGCGTAGAATGGGCCTCGCTGGTCTTTCTCTTACATAGTGCCAGGGGCGTAGAATGGGCCTCACTGGTCTTCCATAACATATCATCATAACATAACATTAGAGGACTATGGATCACCCAATAACCATCCACATCAACATCAAATTATGCAATGCAACATATTCGTGAATTTCTAATGCAAACATCCTGAACATCACATGGCATTAATGATGCATGAGTATGCTATCAGATTCATTCATTTGTTCATTCATTCATTACTTAAAAACTTAGGGAATAATCCCACTCACCTGGTGACCGAAGCTTTAACGACGGACTCTGAAAGACTATCTCACAACCGGGGGTCTCGGGTCCTCGGGTCCGAACCTACACAGGTGGACTCAAATGAGGCACCAAACAACAAGAACATAACTCTAAACATACCCCCAAAAAACCTCCTCAAAACACCTCAAAACATCCCTAGAAAACATGCAAGAAAAGGCTGGGAAGGGCACTTTCGGCGGCACCTTCGGCGGCCGGAAGTCCCTCCAGAGCCGAAAGTCAGGCAGGTTCGGCGGCACCTTCGGCGGCCGAAACTCCCAGACAGAGACGAAACTCATGCATGTTCGGCGGCACCTTCGGCGGCCGAAAGTCTCGGACAGAGCCGAAACTCAAACTTTCGGGGGCAGACTTCGGCAGCCTAAAGCTGCCTCCCAAGCTGGTTCGGCGGCCGAAAGTACCTTCGGCTGCCGAACCTGGTTTCTGCCAAAGGGCAGAAACTTGGTTCCTCTTGCCCAAAACAACCCCCTACACAACCAATCATGCATAAACCTATTCTACAACAATCATACTCAAGCATACAAACTCCTAGGGGCCTCCAACAAGCTTAAACCCCAACTACAACACACAAGCAAGCCACATTGCACATAAATACACATTAAAACCATGGATTTTTCATAAAAACCCATCAAGCCTACTCATGCATTTCTACCCCAAAAACTTGCATAAAACTTACTTAAAACACATATAGAACTAGAGATCAGCTCTTACCTCTTGAAGATCGAGAGAGAAACGATCCTAGCTCGAAGATGGGGAGATTCGAGTTCTTGAACCTCAAAGCTCCAAAACTTGCTTAAACTTTAAAACTCTTCAAAAACAAGATATAACTTGTTAAGATCTAAAGGATTTGAGGGAAAACACTTAAAATGATCATAGGAGGGCTACAGCTTACCGTCGGCCGAAATGGGAGAGAAAACCTCGCCTGTTTCGGTCACGGGGTCTCTTATAGGGCAGGTTCTGTCACCTTTAGGCGGCCTAACGTGCCCCCACATCTCATGCATGTTCGGCGGCCGAACATGAGGTTCGGCGGCCGAACCTTGAGTCTTTCAAACAAGGCTTTCGGAGGCCTAAAGCGCTCCCAAAACCCCACCATGTTCGGCGGCCGAACCTCACTTTCGGCGGCCGAACCTGGCAAAGCCTCCTTTGGTCTTTTTCATTCAAAAACTCAATTTCCTTTTTGTTTAAAACATAAAATACATTAAAAACATTTCATAAAACATGGTTTTACCCTTCTAGAGGTTTCCGACATCCGAGATTCCACCGGACGGTAGGAATTCCGATACCGGAGTCTAGCCGGGTATTACAGTGTCTCGCTTCTTTCGAAAGAAATATTAGAGAAAATCTTTCCTGTCAAGTTCAAGTTGTCCAACTTAGACAAATACGATAAAATGACAGACTCTAGAAGTCATCTGGCCATTTTTAGGACGACCATACAGCTTCAGAACGTAAATGATTTTGTATTATACCGAGTGTTTTCATCAACACTCATGAGTTTAGCTCAAAAATGGTATCAATACTTAAACTCAGGTTTAATCCAAAACTTTACACAATTCGCTATAATATTCAAATCTAAATTTATCACTTGCATACCTCCCAAAAAGCTTTTCTCTAACCTGTGAAAGATCTACAAAGAGAGAGCACGAGTCTTTAAGGAGTTTTATTTTCCATTTTAATGCTGAAGTCATACAGATGAAAGTGTTAAATCATGAGATAGCCTATAAGACGTTGAAGAAATGAACTCGTAACGTCAAGTTCATGGATTCTTTAATTAAAAACCTAGCTGTGACGTACCAATAGTTGATAATTAAGACCTAGAAGTATATCAGGTTGGATGATGAGGTTCAGACACTAAAAGAAGACAAGAGGGCAAATCAAAAGTAAATTCAAAAGTCTGAGAGCGATCCCATGAAGAAGATCACAGGAGCTACCCTATCTCGCAAAAGGACGAACATAGTAAGTATAAGAATTACACTCTGCTAAGTGACTCATGAATTCGTATCTTGATATGCATCAGGAAAAATTATAAAGAAATTAGATGGCTGCCCAAGCTCAATCCCGAGAAGGCAAAAAAATGAAACAGAACCAAGTATTGTCGCTTCTATGAAGATCATGGCTACATAACGGAAGAATGTCTATAATTAAAGGGCAAGATCGAAAGGCTTACAAGGGATGGCACCCTCCGAAAATTCATGAAAAAAAAGAAAAAGAAGGGCAAAGGTCTGAGCTCAGGGAGACAACCCCTGAGATAACTCCTGATATATAGAAAACTAGTAAGAGTCATACATGTAATAATAAAAGGACCCGGCGACACATAAATAGATTACAAACATAATTACTGTAAAGGTAGAAACTTTTAGAAATCTTGGAGAACTTTCGCCTACAAAAACCGTCTGCCCGAAATCTCATGAGATTTCTAATATCGTTCACATTTCGACAGCAAGTTAATTCTATCCTCATATGTAAATGGAGGATATTCTTAATAAAAAAGCTAACAAAGTATTTTTTATATGGTATGTTCTTTGATGGAAAGGAACAATAAGACCACTCGGGTGTTAGTCCTACGAATCAAGCCCACAAGGCAGTTTTCACCAAGCCAGATCACAAAGGCCGCTTCCGCCAGACCACTCAAGCATTGGTCCCATGAATCAAGGCGATAAGGCAGTTTTTTCCAGGCCAGGCCACAAGGCGGCTTCCACCAGAATACTAGAGCGTTGATCTCATGAATCAAGGCTATAAAGCAGTTTTATCCAGGATAGGTCACAAAGCAACTTTCGCCAGACCACTTGAGTGTTGGTCCCACGAATCAATGCCACAAGACAATTTTCGCTAAGTCAGGTCATAAGATGATTTTCGCAGGACCACTCGGGCGTTCATCCCATGAATCGAGGTTACAAGGCAGTTTTCGCCTGACCAGGTCATGAGGCAACTTTCACGAGACCACTCGAGTACTGATCCCACGAATCAAGGTCACAAGACAGTTTTTGCTAGGCCAGGTCATAAGACAGTTTTCTATTCGACTGCTCAGATGTCGCGGGCATTCGTTGTACCTTATGTTTAAGCGTTAGTCCAATTCTAGAAATACACTAAGTCTCTTATTTCATAGCCACAAGACAGGTTAGTGACTAAGCGTCATAAACAGGTGTTAGCCCCTTAAGAAAATTTTTTTCCTCTTAAAAAAATATTATGTGCAAAACATATAAACGCTAAACGAAAATAAAAGCAACATTCTCATTAAAAATGACAAATTACAAAAGGACAGGGTCATCAGGCTCATCCACCCGAGTCTCCATTACATTGATATTTTTGACTCCATTACAAGAGAAATCCGGTCAGAAGGCACATCTTCATCACGCTCCTCTTTGACAGGAGTATTTTCAGCACGCTCCCCTCCACCCTCATTTTCTTCCTCGGGGAAGATGTCATCTATCCAGGAGAAATTCTCATAAAGAAAACGCTTCATCAGCTCCTTCTTCATAGAATTCTGGGCTTGGACAAACATCTCCCCTCCCTGGGCCACTTTCTCCTGGAATTTTGCCTCAAGCTCGGCTATCCTAGTTGAGGCAGTTCGGGCCTCCTCAGCTTGAGCGTGCAACTCCAAGACCTGGCGCTGCAATAGGGCCACTTGATTCTTGGTAGATTTAGCCTGACTCTTAAGGCCTTGGTTTGAAGCACGGGCTGCGTCAAGATCAACCTGAAACTTGTCCACCAACTCTAACGTCTCCTTTATTGTACCCTCAACTTCAACAATCTGGGTTTTCAAGTTTGAACATTCCTCAACCAAAAGCTTTCTGTGCATCTTATTTGCACCAAATTCTTGCCTCAAGGCTCTAAAATGCTCCTTAGCCATATAGGCACAAAAGGCATCCTTCAGCGTAGAATGAATGGCATTAATAACCAGCTCGTCCCTCTTAACCTCATTCAAATGGTGGCGATCTGCTGGCCTCATAGCACTTTTAATTAGTAGGGGACTCAGAGAAGGGTCATCAAGGAAAGGAGATGCCCAGTTTAGCGCTAAGGCCAAACGTTGAATGCCAATAGGCTAGGAAGACTCAATCCCCACACTCACAGGAATAGAGAAAGAAGGAGATCAGCAGGGAGCATAGGAGCTGAAGTCGGAGCAGAAGCACCCAAGGCCGAAGATTCAGGCTGAAGGGTGCCAGTTCCTCGGCCGTAGGCTAGGGAGGGGGAGGAGGAAGTACAATCACCTCCGAAGGGTGAGCACGTTTAGAAGGGGGACTAACAACCCCAACAGCAATTGCCTTGCCCTTTCCAGCAGCACGTGCCGCCTCGGTGAATTTGCTTGACCCGGCCATATCTGCAAACAAAAAGGAAAAGTAAGTAAGAAAATCAATTCGCCAAATAAAAAGGATGAAAAGTGAAGTACCCTGATCTCGAGATAAGGGTGTGCTTTAGAGAAGGATGGGCGAGTGAGGAGCGTGGGTCTGGCTTGCTGGCAAATGACTCTGCCAGGACAAGATGACATTCCTCATTGCCTAAGTAATATCAATCTTCTTTAAGGCTTTAGCCATTGCCATAAGAGAAGCTAAAGCCCCGTCGTCCTCTCTCCTCAGACGAACCCCATCCTTTTTCAGCTCTACCCAATAGTGCTAGCTGGTTTGAAGGCACCCAAAACCCTCTGACGTACAATGACAAAGGACAAAAAACTTATTTTTCCATTGTTTCAAAGAAGAAGGTTCAAAGAAGAAGGCTCAAATAATAAGGCATCAAATAAAAAATATTCAAGTACTTTCGGCTGCTAAAGCACTAGAATTCCTCATTCTTATGTGTACCTAGTTGGTATAACTAGGACAATAGCACTACGTTTGGTTCAATGTGATTGTTGAAACACACGAACTAAAAGGCCATCAAAATTCTCCAGCGTTAGGATGAAACTAGGCAACAGAAAGCTTGTAACACCGAAGGATCTCCACAAAGAAGGGGTCTAAGGGAAAACAAAGACCCACCTTCAACTGCTCCTCGAAGAAAACGATAATGTCGTTAGCGGAGATCAAGTTGTTAGCACGAACATGGGGAGAAGGAGCAAAGATTCGAAAAGAATCCAGATGAATATGATAGATGTCATACAAACAATCCATGTTGCTATCCGAGAAGACAGACAGGATATCACTAAGAGAGCCACCTTCTTTCTTGGGGGCCTCCCTCAATGGAACAATGGGGTTTATGCTTGGATGGGGCCATCAGAGGAGGAGCTGGAAATAGAGGCCAGTTAGGGGAGGAAGAGGTGTTCCTATCCATATTAAAAAAGGATAACAAAGTTATGGTGAAATAGGTAAAGACTTTAACAAAAACGAGAAAGGAGTTGTAGAATGAATTCCTCTAAAAAAAGAAAGTTGCAGAAGAACGCAAAAGTGATGCTTGAAGAAGACGATGAACTTTTATAAAGATGGTTTCGACGGTAAATGTTAAATGCGACACGATAAACATTATAATAGTCATAAAAAGGATCGGTAGGCGAAACGAGTAGCAAGAAATCAATCTCGAGGGGTCACATGTCTCGGACCTCTATAAAAGATGTCCCCTTCGAATATGAAGAAACAAAAACCAGCGAGGGACCTCTGATGTTACATAATATCTACCCAAAGTAAGTTACGAGTTGTCACCACAAAATGGGGGTCACATGGCAAGGATTTGACACGTGAAAAATGCAGTCCTACTCGGGAAAAGGGAAGACTCGAACACTTTAACACCATGTTATCGTCAAGACTTGCCCTCCTCTAATAGGCTGAGTTTTAATATAAAGTTACTGTTATCAGGCACATTCTCATTTCATCTGTGATCACGGGATCACCAAGCTATTAGTTGGTGATGACCCTTATCGAGTAGGCAGCCACATCATCGCTAAATTTTTAGAAAAAACTATATTTATCTCTATTTTTTTCTAGTATAAAAGGGAACCGATCACAGAGGTAAAGGTAGACTACCTCTAATACTACTAAAGTTTTGAATCTTCTACTGCATTCTCTCTTTTTCTCAAAGTACTGACTTGAGTATCCGAGTGATTGCTATGGGCACCCGCCACCATCTCACGTTTCCTTTGTTGCAAGTTTCTGCCAATTTCACCACAGTATCATTCCGGTCATGTCATCAGCCCAATCTCCTGAACATCAATAGTATTTAATCAAAAAATAATATTTAAAATTATAAACATTGAAACTTTAAAATATTTTAAATATTTAATATATTATTATATATTTTCTATTTACCTAAATAGTAAAGTCTTGTTTAGTTCAAAATGGTCTGATTCCAGAGAAGTTAATTTCTTGAGAGGGAAGTTATTTGCTACAAAGTATAATTTTAATGCGTTTGGTTGGTATGTTAAATTCTCATAAAATAAATAGAGTGTGCCTATAAAAATGACATAAATATTCCTACTCCAAATATATATATATAATATTTAAAATATAATATTTAATTTAATAGAAAAAATTATATATTGACCAACTACTTAAATTTTAAAAAGTAAATACTTAACTCAAATAATAATCAATATATAATTTTTTTATGATAATAATAAAAAGTGTCATAAAATATAAACAATATTTATCTTTAATTAATTAATTTCTTTTTTTATTTGAATGAATATATAACTTAAATAAAATATATCATGAAATTTTTCACACATCATTATTTATCAATAAATATAGCATTCAATTTTCTATTAATTTTTATCTAAATACTTAATTATAAAAAAAAGTAAAATAAAAAGAAAATAACTTGAAATTACTTGGATTGGAGAGGGAAATAACATACCAACTTTCTGAAAGTTATAAAATCATGTCAACCAAACAAGTACTTCTTAAGAAGTTGAATTTTCCTTGTTAGCCCAAACCAAATATAGCCTAAAGTAACCAATTTAAACATAAAGTAACCATATGTTCATCACTAAATCATAGGGCTAGTTTTGATTGTTAGCGCACTATCACATCGCGTGAATATGTATGCGTGAAATATGGTTAGCTCTCTCTCCCTTCCACATCAAAAATTTATAAAAATAGAGGGTGGAGTTTCTATGTAAATAAGAATTTTCTTTTTGTTGTGATTCAAATTAAAATCTTGACTATAAGTAATTTTTAATAAATAAAATATTTTATTTTAATTAAAATTTCTTTAATTTAAAATTTAAAAATTTAAATTAATTGGACTTAAATTAAAATAATTTGTTAATAAATTTGAATTTAAATTCATTTAAATAATAAAAATTCAAATTCAAATATAGTATTTTTTTAAATTAAACTTAAATTTATAAATAAAATTTAAATTAAATTTAAATTTAAGTTTAAATTTAAATTTTAATATTTTTTTATTAACTAAATTTAAACTTTTTAAAATTTATTCAATGCGATTACACTTTTATTCATTAGTCTATATCTAATTAATAATTTGATTGTTGATAACGACTTATATTCTGGCTTGTAATGGAAGATTTTGAAAAAAGCGTTTACTTTGAAAAAGATGATATTAAAGAGAAGAAAAAATGTCCTCAAATATTAAATTTTTTAGTACAATGAAAATTACATTTTTCTTATTTATATATATATTAATTCTTAGTTATATTTAAAAAAAAGAAGTTTAGTTATCTGTTGTACCACATAAAATGATAATTGATGTCATATTCTGCAATTGGATCACGTGATTTAAATTTTAAATGTTTTGATCTTGTGTGCATTCATATTTTCTTTAATGTATAATTTTTCTTTGATGTTTATCCAAGTCAAGGGTGGATTTTCGTGGAATAATCCTTAAGGAAGGTTATAACAGAAAATATTCAAATACAAATTATTTATCACAAGATTTTATAATAAAATTTTTAATAACACTCACTTTATTTCCTGAGCTTGCCTTCTCATTAAAGTCGTACACAACAGAAAGTGATTAAGATGAGAATGATATACAAGGGAGAAAGGTGTAGTTTAGAAAGCAAGCTCATCTACCCAACCCCAAAATCTAAAGTCTATAAGCCCAATAGATAGACATTCTATGAATCTTGCATCACTGAATTTATTCCCAAATTCCTGGAATTGAAAATTTTTCCTTTTAATAACAATTGAGACTGTGGATTTGATATTCAAACAAACAAATGCTAGTTTATGATGAATGAACATTTTTCATCAACTTCAAGTTCATCTTTAAGGAGAGAGAAAAAAAAAAAAAAAAAAGCGAGGGAGCATAATTACACAGCATATTCTACAAGAATTTTGATAACATTGTAGAAATCAGATAACAATGATGATTTTCTTTGCACATATTTTTCATTTTTATATTACATTATCAGTCTCTTTTATTTTATTTTGATATACGAATTATTTTTTCCTTACAGAATAATTTTTTTTAATTTTTAAAATTTATATGTATTTCTTTTTCTTATTTGCTTTATATGATTAAGAGGTTTATGAAATTTAAATTTGAGTTTATTTTAGATTAATAAATATTGACAGTATATTTCATAACAATTTAATTCAAAAAGTGCAATTGAGACTCAAAAACTTATATTATTTCATTGGCACAAGGAAAATAAAAATTTATCAAAATCTCCCTTTCTTAAGATTTATTGGGTTTAGTTTAATAATATTTATGATAAAAAATACACATTTTTAAATACATTAATTAAAATAATTAAAAAGCCATTGCAATTGTTAAAAATACTAAATTCACTAAAAACATGTTAAAAAAATAAAAAAAAAATCAAATTACGAAAGGTTCGGTGAAATGCTTCTTTAGGAGTTAAATATATTTAATCATAAAAAATATTATTTAATAATTTTTAAAAATATTTAAAAAAACCACTTTTCACTCTAAAGTTTAATGCCAAACAGGCCTCAGTATGAAAGATGGCATTACTCGTGCTCTGCTCTTGAAACTTTGAATGGGCCATTAGCATGGGCATTGTCAAGCTGTGGGTCTCGATGCTGATTGGTGAGGTGGGTTGGGCTCCCTCGCTCTTCCCTGATTCTTATTCTGGAGTCTCCAAACGTGTACTCGAGGCTTTTATTTTCTCATATCGAGTCTTGGGTAATCGTTTTTTTTTTTTTTTTTATCTCAATTTTTCTTAAAAAAGTCTAAATTCTTAGATTTTAAAATACAAGATTTAATATTAAAAAAATCAAATTCAATAAACATGTACCATATGATTTGTAATCAATCGGTTATGATAGAGGTTCAAAGCCGTAATTAAATGCACGTGCAATTAAAATAAAAAAAAAATTACAATGACAAGCACGTAAACACTCTTAGCCAACTTTAACAGCAATATAAATGGTACAGAAGCTAGCTGGCTAATGAGTAGAACGGTATCATTACGTAAAATAACACATGTTCTTTAATTATTCAAAAGCCCAAAAAATCAAATTTGTTGAATCAGAGTCGGCGGTGTGGTCAGAGATTGTATAATACTAGCATGCATAGACTGTTTATTATTCTAAGATTTTGATGCCTCAGCAATTAATAACATGGTAGGCCAAATCAAGTTGCACTGTTTGTATTTACTTATTATTTTCAAAAATGAATTTGTGTTCTCTTATCTTCCTTCCACACAGCTTCATTCTTAAAATGTCATCTTTCTTTATATACTTTTCGACTCTCTTCATCACTTTAATTAAGATAGTGGGTAGCTTTCTGTACAATATTATCAAAACAATGTAGTATTATAATAAATTGATTTAATTTGATTTAATAATAAATTTTTTAATAAAATTTAAATTAAAATAATTGAATTTTTTAAAACGTAAAATCAAATTAAAAATATTTAAAAAATTAAATTTTATTTTTAAATTAATTTAATTTAATTTATTATTTTAATTCAAATTAAATACTTTTCAATTCTTATTCAATTTTAAAAGATTATATTAAAAGGTCAATTAATTAATATTTTTATTAGTTTTAATTGTTAAGTGATAAAATCTGAAAATATATTCAATAAAAATAGATTAATCAGTAGAAATTTTATAAAATTTAAATTTTTTAAAATTACATGTCTAAATAGTAAATTATTTAATAAATAAATTAATAAAAAAATTAATTAGTAAATTTTTTAAAATTTTAATAATTTTTAATATAATTTTCAAAATTGAAAAATTGATTAATAGATTTTGTGTAACATAAATTTTCTGTAAATAATTAAATATTATTTTTAAAATTAAAGACTATTTTTACAAATTAAAAAATTTTTAATCAGTTAAGGCAACAGAAAATTAATATTATAATATCTTTGAGGTCCTAAATCAATAAAATCTTTGTAAAATGTTAGATCAAGTAATTGACCTATAAAAAAGTTTGATAAAAAAATTAGAAAATAATTTAATTATTAGACTTAATTCAATATTTATTATATAATATTTTAACTAATTAATATTTAAAAATTAATATATATTATAAGAAATTATTTTTACCTAATCACTTCTAAAATAATTAATATCACCCTTTCGCAAATAAGATTTTATGTAGCTCTCATCTTATTAAAAAGATGAGAGGAAAAATAAGGCATACCCTTTCAAATACGCATGAAAATTTAAATTTCAAATATTTTGAACTTGCGTTTCTTTGTAGTTTGATGTTTATTCAAGTCAAGAGTGAATTTTCATGGAATAATCCTTAAGGAAGGTTATAACAGGAAATATTCAAATACAAATTATTTATCACAAGATTTTATAATAAAATTTTTAATAACACTAACTTTATTTCCGGAGCTTGCCTTCTCATTAAAGTCGTACACAATAGAAAGTGATTAAGATGAGAATGATATACAAGAGAGAAAGGTTCAGTTTAGCTCATCTACCCAACCCCAAAATCTAAAGTCTATAAGCCCAATAGATAAGACATTCTATGAATCTTGCATCACTGAATTTATTCCCAACTTCCTGGAATTGAAAATTTTTCGTTCTAATAAAAATTGAGACTGTGGATATCATATTCAAACAAACAAATGCTAATTTATGATGAATGAACATTTTTCATCAACTTGAAGTTTATTTTTAAGGAGAAAAAAAATAAATTAAAAAGAGAAAGAATACAATTACACGGTATATTCTACTAGAGTTTTGATAACACTAAAACTCAGATAACAAAGATGATTTCCTTTTATGATTTCTAATGCCAAACTCCAAAACTATAATCACATTATACGATATTTTCATTTTTTTTATCATGTAATTTTTTTTCTTTATTTTTAGAAGTATATTTAGTCTTTGTATATTGTATTATCAATCTTTTTTATTTTATTTCGACAAAAGAGATCTCTTTCTTTTATATTATATAGTAAATTTTTTTTATATCTACTCCCCTCTCTTATTTACTTTATATGATTAAAAGGTTTATGTAGTCGAAATTTAAATTTTTTTAGATTAATAAATATTAACGATATAATTCATAAAATTTTAATTCAGAAAATACAATAAAAACTCTAAAAATTATATCATCTCCTTATTTATTTATTAAAGAATAAAAATTTATCAAAAGTCCTCATCTGTTGGGAGGTTTTTTAAAATTTATTGAGCGTAGTTTAATAATATTTATGATAAAAAGTATACATTTTTAAATATATTAATTAAAATAACTAAAAAAGCCAATGCAATAGTTAAAAATACTAAATTCAATAAAAACATGTTAAAAAGAAATAAATAAAAAAATTAATCAAGAAGGCTCGGTGAAGTGCTTCTTTAGGAGTTAAATAAAAAAAATGCAATATATTTAATAATAAAAAAATATTATTTAATAATTTTTAAAAATATTTAAAAAAACCACTTTTCAATCTAAAGTTTAATGCCAATGCCAGTATGAAAGATGGCATTACTCGTGTTCTGCTCTTGAAACTTTGAATGGGCCATTAGCATGGGCATTGTCAAGCTGTGGGTCTCGATGCTGATTGGTGAGGTGGGTTGGGCTCCCTCGCTCTTCCCTGCTTGTTATTCTGCAGTCTCCAAACGTGTACTCGAGGCTTTTATTTTCCCATATCGAGTCTTGGGTAATCGTTTTTTACCATTTTTTTTTTTATCTCAACTTTTCTTAAAAAAGTCTAAATTCTTAGATTTTAAAATACAAGATTTAATATTAAAAAATTAAATTCAATAAACATGTACCATATGATTCATAATCAATCGGTTATGATAGAGGTTCAAAAATGTAATTAAATGCACGTGCAATTAAAATAAAAAAAAAATATTACAATGAGAAGCACGTAAACACTATTAGCCAACATCAATAGCAATATAAATGGTATAAAAGCTAGCTGGCTAACGAGTAGAACGGTATCATGTAGAAATTTAGCAGTCATGTAGTTGAAAAGTGCCTTAAACATTTGGATGAGAGCCGGGAACAAATTATTCATGAATTGATATCAGTGCCACGCTTTGAACAGCTATTGCAAGATCCATTTGCCAACTATATCATTCAATCTGCCCTGGCAATTACTAAGGTTTGTAAACAAAGATGTTCTGCTCGTAGCTGTTATAAATTTATAAAATAATCTTTCTGCCTCTCCCTCACTCTGTTGATTTCCTTGTTGAAAGCAGGGTCCTCTTCATTCTTTACTGGTTGATGCAGTCCAACCGCATGTGACTTTATGTAGCAACCCATATAGTAAGAGGATATTCTCGGGGAATCTCTTGAAGAAATGATGTAAACTGGTCGTAGGAAGTATTGTGTTATGTCAGAGTTACATCCTTGTTCACTACTAATAAATAGTCTATCAAGTGAGGGCCACTGGATGTAGAACGTCATCAGAATCTGCTGCTAGTTTCCTGATTAGAAATTTCTCAACCATGTCCCCCTGTCTCAGAATAGTTTTCTTCCTCTTTTTGGGTGATGCAGATACAGACTTGTAATATTCTGTTATTTTGTTGTCGTCTTCTTTGTCTAACTTGTGATGTATTAAATTTTGCATGGTCAGAAACTTAAGTATCTACTTCCAATTTTTGTATATGTGATTCCAGGATATTTTCCTTGATCATGTCCCACTGTTTCAAAAGTTGAAAATGCACAGAGATCATCTGTCATTTAACATGATATAGATGGTAGCATTGAACTTGTTTAGTTTAAACTGAGGTGATCTAGCAGACTAGGTGAGTTCCCAGAGACAACAGAAGTGTTGATGTTTTCCATGAAACAAAATCCTATTCTAGGAGGTAAACATATATTTTTTTTTCTGAAATTATTAAGTATATCCAATTTAATGGCTTTTGTAAATTGAAACTAAATTTACTTAGACGTTTAATTTAAACTTAATGTAATCTTGCAGTCAATAAATAAAACTTAAGCACCAATACAAAATATTCAATTTACCTCTCAGTTAGTTACTTGTCTTCTTTAATTGATTTTCATATTATTAAATAAATAAATTAAGCTATTATTTTACGATTTCATAATTAGCCAAACTAAATAAATTAAAATAAATATTTAAATCAAGTAAAACTAAAAAATAGATAATATCATATATAATCTCTATTTTTTTAACACGTATAGAACTTATTACTGATGTAGTTCTATGTTAGTATTTTTCTTTTAATGCTATGATATGATATGTGCATTCAGTTGCTGAATGATTAACCTAGTGAACTAAAAGGTGGAGTTTGAACTGCTAAAACTTGAGAGATCTTATGCATAGTTGGCCGAGATTGTGGATTGCTGTGTAAACATGCAATTGCAATCTTCATGATTTTCCTTAGTTCATCTTGAACTTGAGCCGACGGAGTTGGAAGGCGTTGGTCCAGAAAATCTTCCAGGACCAGCTTCTGAGCTGAAGGAGAAGCCACAGAGAAGACGATTTCACTCGGATGTTTCCCATTGATCATTTCTAGTGCCACTACTCCGAAGCTATACACATCACATTTTTCACTTACCTTCATTGTGTAAGCAAGCTCTGCCACACAATTAAATTAGTAGCTCAAAATTTATTAAACAAGAGTTGCATCCCTAACCAATTAAGAAAAATAAATCAATAAGATATTAAATGCATTACCTGGTGCAACATATCCGTATGTGCCTGCCAGTGCAGTCCAATGAGATGAATCGGCGTTTAGAAGCTTGGCAGTCCCAAAATCTAATACGTGAGCCTCGTATACAGAATCAACCAAAATGTTTTTGCTTGTTATATCTCGATGAACAATTGGAGGTGAGCAATTGTGGTGCATGTAAAACAGAGCATTGGCAACACCCTTAACGACATTTATCCTCTTGCTCCAGTCCAATTCTTTAGCTTCTTCGTCATTGCCCAATATTGTGGCCAAGTTACCTCCATCAAGGCACTCATAAATCAGAAATGAGTATCGAGAATGCGAACAAAACCAAAAAGCTTTACTATGTTTCGATGTCGTATCTTAGTTAATGCCCTTATCTCATTCAAGAACTCCTTTCTACATGTCTTCTCGCCGTCCTGAAACTGGTGGATCTTCTTCACTGCTACAGTGTTTCCTGATTGCAGATTTGCTTTGTAGACGCTACCATGTCCTCCCTTTCCAATGCAGTATACACTATTAAAACAATCTGTAGATTTTATGATTTCATCATGCATAATTCTTCCATCAGAACTTGATATGAAAATTAATTCTTCATCCTCTTGACTGCCTTGTTGTGCATCTGCATCTTCTTTTCTTTTTCGTAAAAAGAAGAAAACTCCCACGAAACCCAGAAGTGAAAAAACTCCGCAAATAGGGAGGAAAATTATTAGAAACAACATTTTATGGCTCTTTTTGGAAGTACTTTTGTTGGTCAAAATTATGCATGGTTACAGTCCTGGAACATCCCAGCACAAGCCTTTGTTCCCCTGAAATGCTTCTATGGAAGCATTTTGAAATGCTTTGTTGGAAGGAATTGGACCTTCCAATTCGTTGTAGGATACGTCGATGGTCAATAAACCAATCATCCCTCCAAAACTATCTGGAATAGAACCAGACAGATTATTATGGGAGAGATTTAGCACCTCCAAGCTTTCTAGACTGCTCAGTGCTGATGGTATCTCACCTTTGAGCAAGTTCCTGCTTAAATCCAACTCCGACAAGTGAGTCAACTTCGCCAACCGAATTGGAATTTTTTGGCTGAACTCGTTGCGGCTCAAATTCAAGTAGATGAGTTTAGGCAAGTTCCCGATGTTTTCAGGAATTGATTGGTTCAACTTGTTTGCTGAAAGGTCCAGATACTCGAGATCAGCTAACAATCCAAATTCTGAAGGTATACCACCGGATAGCTGATTGTCGTTTAAAATAACCTTCAGCAAATCCAACTTTCCAAACTCCATGGGAATCCTTCCAGATAATTTATTAGAGGAAAGATTAAGTGCTTGTAGCTGAGTTGCATTTCCAATTTCTGGTCGAATTGTACCACTAATGTTGTTGCCTGCCATCGTGAGAGTTCTTAAATTTGGACACTCTCCCCAGTTGGATGATATTTCCCCGTAGAAGTTATTGGGGCTTAGATCTATATATTGGAGTTGCGGATAGACTCCAAAATCTTCAAATACATTTCCAGTGAATTGGTTTCCCTCCAGACGAACTCGGACAAAGCTTTTGCAATCTTTAATGCTTTTGGGTATTGGGCCATCAAGACTGTTGTTGGAGACGGTGAAGTTCTGAAGCTTTTCATTTTGGCAAATGGTTTGGGGCAATTGGCCAATCAACTGGTTGCTTTCTAGTTGAAGCAAAGATAGGTTAGGGAGACTAGCTATCTGTTCAGGAATTGTCCCTGAGAGTTGGTTATCACGAAGGTACAACCGTTCTAACATTTTCAGATTACTCAAGGAAGAAGGGATAGAACCGTTAAGTTGATTTTCACTCAACTCTAGATCAACCATAGACGTCAAGTTTGCCAGCTCATCAAGAATGGGGCCTGAGAGCTTATTTTCATAGAGATGAAGAAGTTCCAGATTTGTTAGACCACCTAGTGTTGCAGGAACTTGGCCAGAAAGATTGTTTGCATAAAGGCTTAGCGCGGTGAGCGACTTCATGTTTCCAATTTCCAGGGGAATTGATCCAGAAAGTTGATTGTGGAACATATACAACACTGTTAGTTTTTTCAATTCCCCAAAGGTGGAAGGGATTGGACCTGATAGATTGTTGGTATTCATGTAAAGTTGAACCAAACTGGTAAGGTTTCCCATTTCTGGTGGAATCAAAACAGAAATCTGATTCTCATAAAGAAGGAACCGAGCCATCTAAGAGAATAGGAAAAGTGTGTGTTTTTATGAACAATAGATGAGATTAAATACCTACATAAAGCCTGTTTACATCCTACAAATAAGGGAGTTATACACATCTAAATACAATAGAAAACTATTTCAAAACACTCGAAGAATATATAGTATTATCCTTATCTATTATGCCCCCGCAAGATGGTGGTCGAGCTCCGACACCAATCTTGTTCTTGAACTTTGTAAACTCTGTAATTGGCAATGACTTGGTTAATAAATCAGCAATTTATTCTTTAGAAGAAACATGGGTAAATCATAGATGGCCAGCTTGAACCTTCTGTCTAACAAAGTGATAATCTAGTGCTATGTGTTTCATTTTGGAGTGAAAAACTGGGTTGGCAGCCACATATGTCGCCCCTAGATTATCACAGTAGATCACAGTAGATCACTGGTTTATCCGGAATTCGAACTTTCAATTCAAGAAGCAAATTTTGTACCCAAATCAAGTTAGCTGTAGTTGTAGCCACTGACCTGTATTCAGCTTCCGTTGAAGATCTAGCAACGGATTTCTATTTCTTCGACGACCAAGCGATGTGATTTCTCCTTAGAAAAATGACGTGAGCTTCTATTGATGTTCGATCATCTCGGTCACCAGCCCAATCCGCATCTGAAAATGCATGTAGACTTAATGTGAATTGTTTATGCAAGACCAAGCCATGATCAATTGTCCCAACCAAATAGCGAAGTAACCTCTTCACTACTGCCCAGTAATTGAACGTGGGCTGGTAAGTATACTGAGAGAGTTTATTAACAACAAAAGCAACATCCGTTCCAGTTAATAACAAGTATTGCAAACTTCCAATGATCGCCCTGTATTTAGAGACATCATCCAAAGCATTTGAATCATGTTTATGTAATACCATAGATACGGATAGTGGAGTGGCAATAGATTTTGCTTCATGCATGTTTACTTTTTCCAAAAGCTCTCTAACATAATTTTGTTGAGACAAAAACAGACCAGGCTCAGTTCTTGTAACTTCCACTCCTAAGAAGTAATGCAAAGTGCCCAAGTCTTTGATAGAGAATTTCCCACCAAGTAACTGTATAAGCTGCTCAATCAAAACAGAGTTACTGCCAGTGACGATGATATCGTCGACATAAACAAGAATGTAGACACAGTGACCATTCTTGAACGACATAAACAAACAATTGTGGGATTTCGACTGTTCAAAACCAGCACTAATAAGAAATGATGTTAATTCAGAGTACCACGCCCTTGGTGCCTGCTTAAGTCCATACAACGACTTTTCTAAGTGACAAATATAATGAGGAGTATTAGTGTCGACAAACCCAGGGGGTTGCTCCATAAAAACCTCTTCAGTCAACACACCATGCAGAAAAGCATTATTAACGTCAATTTGTCTCAAAGACCACCCATGAAAAACAGCAAGAGATAGAATTATTCTTATAGTAGGATGTTTAGCAACCGGCGAAAAAGTTTGATCAAAATCGAAACCAGAGTGTTGAGTGAACCCTCTGGCTACTAAATGGGCTTTGTACCTCACCGGATTTCCTTGGGCATCAGTCTTGATTCGAAATAGCCACTTGCAGCTCACAACATTTGTTGCTTTATCTGGAGAAACCAACTTCCAAGTCTTTTGCTTCATTAACGCATTATATTCAGCCTCCATAGCCAATCTCCATTTGGGATCTTTTAGAGCTTGTGCCACTGTTTTAGGAACGAATAACATAGTTGGAGATTGAGAAATCGTTGCCAAACACAACTTCTGAATAGGCTTTCGAATATTATTTTTACTCCTGGTAATCATCGGGTGAATAGACTGATTTTGTAATACCCGGCTAGAGTCCGGCGTCGGAAGTCCTGTAATCCGGTGGAATTTCTAATGTCGGAATCCTTTGAAAGGGTATGGCTTATATTTTCCTATTTTTTGCACGTCTTTGTATGTTTTAAAGTGTTTAAAGAAGTAAGGTTTTGCAAAAAAAGCACCAAGGCAGAAAAGCACCAAGGCAGAAAAGCCAAGGTTCGGCCGCCGAAGGTGACGTTCGGCCGCCAAACGTGCATGGCATTCGGGTTCTCATTCGACCGCCGTAGTTGGTCTGGCCAGCCAACTATAAAAGGCCCTAGGTCGGTCAAATGGATAAGATTTTCTTTCCATTTGCACGAGCTGAGGTGAGACTTGATTTCCTTGAGTGATTTATGTATTTTCTCAAATCTTTCATGGTTTTGATGGATTTTCATGTGGTTTTGAAGTTTTTGAGCAAAAGAGCAAGTTTGAAAGCTTGGAGAGTTTGAGAGAGGATTTCTCCATAGCTCCACATAGGGATCGTTCAATCTCTTGTTTGGAAGAGGTAAGTGAAGATCCTGAACTTTCTTTCTTGATTTTGAAGGTTTTATGGGAGTTGTATGGGTAGTTATGCATGTTTAGGTTAAGGGAGGTTTTTGAGGATTTTGGTGTATCAGCATGGTTAAGTGTTGTTTGCTATGTTTGTTGGAGGTGTTAGGATAGGTTTAGCCCTATTTATCCATGTTATATGGTATGTGCTAGTTGGGAGTAGTTGCTATGCATGTTGGATAGGTTTTGGGTACAGTTTGCATGAAACAGAGCAGGTTTCTGCCCAACGGGCAAAACCAGGTTCGGCCGCCGAAGGAAGGTTCGGCCGCCGAACCCTTTGTGGAGGCAGTTTCGGCTGCCAAAGCTTGCCCCCGAACATTTGGACTTTCATCTCTGGAGGCAAGGTTCGGCCGCCGAAAGTGCCGCCGAAGGTTGAGTTTCGTCTCTGGACGAGACTTTCGGCTGCCGAAGGTGCCGCCGAACATGCATGAGTTTCGTCTCTGGAGGGGAGTTTCGGCCGCCGAACCTGCCGCCGAAAGTGCCCTGTCCAGCTTTTCTTTGCATGGTTTATGTGATTGTTCTAGGATGCTTTAGAGGGTTTTTGGGGAGTTTCTTAGAGATGTTCTTGAGTTAGTTTGGTCCCTCATTTCAGTCCACCTGTGTAGGAACGGACCAGAGGAATCAAGGAGGTCAGCAGTGAGCACTGCTTCAAAACCTGCAGAGTCAGTACAGAGTCAGCCAGAGGTGAGTGGAATTGAACTAAATCTTTTAATATGAGAACTCAAACATTTTTAGCATGTTTCATGCATCATTTATGCCATGTTTATAGTATTGCATTAGTGAGCACGAAGATGTTGCATTAATCAGTGCATGTACAGATCGGGCGTAGCTTGGATTCATTAGCCCCCTAAATGAAGACCTGAGGAGCCCTGAAAGGGCCGGGCACACGGTACCATAGGGTGCTGAATGAAGACCTGAGGAGCTCCTTCGTGGGTCGGGCAATGTGGGGGAATTTTGAATTAGTCCGTCTGAGATTATGTGATTTACTTGTGTTATGATGCATTCCATGAGATCATGTTTTAGAACATGTTTTAGATGTACTACTCACTGGGCTAGTATAGCTCACCCCTCTCCCTTAACCCCAGTCTTGCAGGTTCAGAGTCCAGAGGTGTCAGCAGGGTACAGATAAAGAGCAGAGTTATGTAATAGCTAGTGTGGACATGTAATTGTAAAAGATAGTGTTTGTTGTATAGATGATGCTTGACCATATGAGTTGTAATCCTTTGGTATACATGATCTTTTATGTAAATGATTTTATTATCTATGTATGAAAAACCAGGCTTAACATTATATGATGACCCGCCTAGATCAAAGATGAGAGCTCTAGCAGGGGTTTTACAGGACAGAGTTGGTGGATGCACAGGTTAAGCCTTGGAACAGAGAAAAGTTTTAATGTTTACAGAAAATGTATGATCATGTATGGGTTTTCACAGGTACACAGAGTTCACAGCAGGCTTGCTACAGGTCCCGGCGGCCTTAAGCCGATCTGGATCCTAGTGCCGGTAGCAGTTCAGTTTCCGGGCTGTTACAGATTGGTATCAGAGCACATTAGCAACATATATGGCACATATATGAATCATGGAATTTCACACATCAGATAGACAGGACTGACATCCTATCCTAATGGACATGCTTTCCTATGATGCTTGACCATCTATGACCTCTCTAAGCCCGAATCTCTCTCTATATACCGAGTACTTGAAGTTGGATGCTCCTAAATTCAATACAAGAGATGATCCCTTTGAGTACTTGAGTGCAGTCAGAATGATAACCAATGAGTTGGGAGCTGATGAGAGCAGGGCCATTGAGATGGCAGGGTTCACATTAAAGTGCAAGAAAGCTAAAGAATGGTTCAAGAACTATGTGGACCCGAGAATAGACAGCATGTCATGGGAAGAGTTCGCCAATGAGCTCGCAGGGTGGGCTTTTCCTGACAGTTCCAGGGAGATGAAGGTTGTTGAGTTTGAACAGCTGAGACAGACTGAGGAAATGAGTGTTGATGAGTATACAGATAAGTTCCTGGAATTGTTACCATACGTAGGTCAGGCGTATGATACGGATCAGAAGAAGGCAAGGAGATATGCCACAAGGCTTCACCCCAGGTATTTCTCCTTGATTCTTCCAACAGAGAAAGAGAGTTTCCACTCCATTGTGGATGCAGCCAGAAAAATGGAGGCGAGTGCCATCATACAGGGATCAAGAAAGCAGCAGGTGGCACAGTCTTCGGGTTCTAAGACCCCTAGTGCAGCAGTTTCTGGCAGCAGAAAAGGAGAGAAGTTTAAGTCCAAGAGAGGCAAGTTCTGGAGCAGGATTAAGTCAGGACTGGGAATGGGAAGCGGCTCCAGCTCTGGCACAGGCAGTTCAGTATGTCAGAAATGTGGGAAACCACATAGAGGAGTTTGTCTGATGGGATCTACAGCCTGCTATTGATGTGGGCGAGAGGGACATATTGCACGGGCATGTCCCCAGGCGACCTTTATGGCACCATCCCAGCAGATGACCTCAGGCAGTGTAGCACAGCCAGCAGCTTCAGCCGTACCACAGAGTAGTGGCAGAGGTAGAGGAAGAGGGTCAGCCTCTGCATCAGGGATGGGTTCCCGAGGTGCAGGTCCGTCAGCCCCAGCACGGATTTTCACCATGACGCAACAGGAGGCAGATACATCGAACACAGTGGTGTCAGGTAATCTCATCATTGGGTGCTCAGAGGTGTATGCTTTGATGGACCCTGGTGCTTCTCACTCTTTCATTGCTTCTAGAGCCGCATAGAGGTTGGGTTTGATAGTCTCCGAGTTAGAGTGTCCTCTCTGGGTCAGTGGACCTAGATGTGACCCATCATTGGCAGAGTCAGTCTGTCAAGTCAGTCCAGTGTGTATTAAGGATAGATACCTTCCAGCTGACCTTGTGGTTCTAGAGTTGGCAGATTTTGATGTCATTCTAGGGATGGATTGGTTATCTACGTATAATGCTACCTTGAACTGTAGGAACAAGGTAGTCAGTTTCAGAGACCAGGATGGGTCAGAGTGTGTCTTCAGAGGAGACAGGAGAGGGACACCTAGAGGTGTGATATCAGCCCTTCAGGCTCGTCGATTATTGAGGAGGGGTTATCAGGGGTTCCTAGCTCATGTGAGAGAGCTAGACATGCAGGTTAGGGAACCATCCTCAATACCAGTTGTTAGAGAGTTCCCAGATGTGTTTCCTGAAGAGCTTCTAGGACTACCACCTGATAGGGAAATAGAGTTCGAGATAGAGTTAATGTCTGGTACGAGACCGATCTCTATTCCTCCCTACAGGATGGCACCAGCAGAGTTGAGGGAATTGAAGGAGCAGTTACAGGAGTTGGTAGACAAGGGTTTCATCCGCCCGAGTACCTCACCTTGGGGTGCTCCAGTACTGTTTGTCAGGAAGAAGGATGGACCTCTTTGACTTTGTATCGACTACAGGCAGTTGAACAAGGTCACTACCAAGAATAAGTATCCTCTACCCAGGATCGATGATCTCTTCGACCAGCTGTCAGGAACAGGATGTTTCTCGAAGATAGATCTGCGATCCGGATACCATCAGTTGAGAATCAGGGAAGAGGATATACCCAAGACAGCTTTCAGGACCAGATATGGGCATTATGAGTTCTTAGTAATGCCGTTCGGGTTAACTAACGCCCCTGCAACATTCATGGATCTTATGAACAGAGTTTTCAGAGAGTACCTGGATCACTTTGTGATTGTCTTTATAGATGATATCTTAGTGTACTCCAGGGATGCAAAGGAGCATGCCCAGCATCTAAGGATAGTCTTACAGACTTTGAGGGAGCATGGCTTGTATGCCAAGTTCTCTAAGTGCGAGTTCTGACTGAGGAGCATTTCTTTTGTGGGGCATGTAGTATCAGATGAAGGTATAGCAGTGGACCCCAAGAAGGTAGAGGCAGCAGCCAACTGGCCGACACCCATGACAGTAACAGAGATCAAGAGTTTCTTGGATTTGGCAGGCTACTATCGGAGGTTCATTCAGGACTTCTCGAAGATTGCTGTTCCTATGACCAGATTAACCAGAAAGAACCAGAAGTTCGTATGGTCAGAAGAGTGTGAAGAGAGTTTTGAAGAGCCGAAGAGACGGTTGACTTCAACACCGGTGTTAGCTCTGCCAATCAGTGATGAAGACTTCACAGTGTTCTGTGATGCATCCCGAGTGGGATTGGGTTGTGTGTTGATGCAGAAGGACAGAGTGATAGTGTAACAGCCCGGAAACCGAACTGCCACCGGCACTAGGATCCAGATCGACTTAAGGTCGCCGGGACCCGTAGTAAGCCTGCTATCCTGTCTGTATACCTGTGAAATCCCATACATGATCATACATTTTCTGTAAAAACATAAAACTTTTCTTCATTCCAAGGCTTAACCTGTGCATGCACTCTCTCTGTTCTCTACTAATCCCTACTAGAGCTCCTCATGGCTCTAGGCGGATCAAACTCATAATGTTAAGCCTGGTTTTGCTCATAAAACATACAACAATAAAGAAACATACATAAACTGATCATGTGACTCCACAAAGGGATTACAACTCTTATAAGTCAAGCACTATTCTATACACCGTATATTACACTATCTCTATACATTTACATGTCCACACTAGCTATTACACCACTCTGTATTCTTCCTGTACCCTGTTGAGTTCTCTCTGACCTCTGAACCTGCACAACTGGAGTTAGGGGAGAGGGATGAGCTACGATAGCCCAGTGAGTAGAATAGTAATAAAATCACAGGTGCTAAAACATGCTCTCATGGAATGCAACACATAATCACATCACCTCGGCCGGACGGATCAAAACTCCCTCTATCTCATCTGGGGTACCGGAGTACCATGTGCCTGGTCCCCGTAGGGCTGTTCCAGGTCTTTGTGCCTGGTCCCCGTAGGGCTGTTCCAGGTCTTTCCTCTGAGGGCTAATGAATCCTCACGAAGTCCGTGCCGTCTCATAGAAACAATGTACAAGGAGCAATGCCAAGTACAAGGATAAATGCAATGCATCATCTTTGTGTACACTAATGCACTCACCCTATAGCATATTCATGATGCATGAAGCATGATAAAATCTTCAGTTCGCATATTAAAACATTAAATTAAATTCCATTCACCTTTAGTTTTCTCTGAACAGACTCTGCAGGTTCTGA
Organism: Manihot esculenta; assembly: GCF_001659605.2. Taxonomy (NCBI): domain Eukaryota; kingdom Viridiplantae; phylum Streptophyta; class Magnoliopsida; order Malpighiales; family Euphorbiaceae; genus Manihot; species Manihot esculenta. The sequence continues at coordinate 11,780,350 of NC_035162.2, read as the reverse complement.
CACTGGATTCACTGCTGACTTCCCTGATTCCTCTGGTCCGTACCTACAAAGGTGGACTCAAATGAGGGACCAAACTCACTCAAGAACATCTCTAAGAAACTCCCCAAAACCCCTCTAAAAACCATCACAGAAAACATGCAAAAGAAAGCTGGACAGGGCACTTTCGGCGGCAGGTTCGGCGGCCGAAACCCCACTCCAGAGACGAAACTCATACATGTTCGGCGGCACCTTCGGCGGCCGAAGGTCTCGTCCAGAGACGAAACTCACACACTTTCGGCGGCCGAACTCCCTCTTTCGGCGGCCGAAAGTCTCTTTCTAAATCGAAAGCCTCGCTTTCGGGGGCAACCTTTGGCAGCCGAAACTGCCTCCACAAGGGGTTCGGCGGCCGAACCTTCCTTCGGCGGCCGAACCTGGTTTTGCCCGAAGGACAGAACCCTGCTCTGTTTCATGCAACCGTTGCCCAAAAACCTACAAACATGCATAGCAACTACTCCCAACTAGCATAGACACAGATATATGCACAAGGGGTCTAAAACTACCCGAACACCCCAAACAAACATAGCACATAACACTTAACCATGTTTGAACACCACAAAGCACCAAAAACCTCACCTAAACCTAAACATGCATACTACCCATACAAACTTCATAAAACCTTTCAAACTCATCAAAGAAGCTCAGGATCTTCACTTACCTCGTACACCACTTGAGGATGAAGGATCCTATCGTGGAGATATGAAGAAAAACTCTTCCAAAGCTCCAAGCTTCAAAACTTGGTTCTTTTGCTCAAAACCTTCAGAAGTCACCAAAACTCTTAAAACTCTTGAAAGATTTGATGAAAATCATGGAAAACATGAAAGTCAACGTGGGAGAGGCTGAAACTCACCTCTGGCTGCAAGTGGAGGAGAAATACCCTCCTTCCACCGACCCTTGGCCCTTTTATAGGTGGCTGGCCAGACCACCTTCGGCAGCCGAACGTGAAGCCACAACCATGCAATGTTCGGCGGCCGAAAGTGACCTTCGGCGGCCGAACCTTTGCATTTCTCCCTTGTTGCTTTTCTTTTTCAAAACTCAATGCTTTTAACACGTCAAAACATGAAACCAAGTGAAACTACCTTGGAAAACATATGTCTTACCCTTCTCGAGGGTTCCGACACCCGAGATTCCACCGGACTCGAGCCGGGTATTACATTCTCCCCCCCTTAAGAACATTCATCCCCGAATGTCCTTAACACAACATAAACACATAGAAAAGGGGAAAAACTAACCTGAAAACAGATATGGGTATTGCTGGAGCATGGACTCCCGAGTCTCCCAAGTGCACTCTTCTAGGTTGTGGTGGTTCCACAGAACTTTCACCATTGGTAGCTCCTTGTTTCTCAGCTTTCTGATCTGGGTGTCAAGGATCCGCACGGGCTGCTCTACATAGGTGAGATCACTTAAGACTTCCACCTCAGGTTCACTAAGAACTTTCTCTGGATCTGACACAAACTTCCGCAACATAGAAACATGGAATACCGGGTGAATTCGTTCCATAGAAGCTGGTAAATCTAGCTTATACGACACAGGCCCGATCTTCTGCAAGATCTCAAAGGGACCAATGTACCGTGGGGCCAGTTTACCCTTCTTTCCAAACCGAACCACTCCCTTCATCGGAGACACCTTAAGCAATACCATATCCCCCTCCTGGAACTCTATCTGCTTCCTACGGAGGTCTGCATAGCTTTTCTGTCTACTTACAGCTGTTCTGATCCTCTCTCTGATGATAGGCACTAACTTGCTGGTTATCTCCACTAACTCTGGCCCTGCAAGAGTTTTCTCTCCTACCTCTTCCCAGCAAACAGGTGTTCGGCACTTCCTCCCATACAGAGCTTCATAAGGAGCCATCCCTATGCTAGCATGATGGCTGTTGTTGTAGGCAAACTCCACCAGAGGTAGATGCTGCCTCCAAGAACCGCCAAAGTCTAACACACACATTCTCAGCATATCTTCAATGGTCTGGATGGTTCTCTCTGACTGACCGTCTGTCTGTGGATGGAAAGCAGTGCTGAAATCCAACCTTGTGCCCATTTCATTTTGCAGACTCCGCCAGAACCTGGAGGTGAACTGAGGTCCTCGATCTGATACGATCGACACTGGAACTCCATGCAACCTTACTATCTCGTCTACATACACCTGCGCCAACTTGTCCACAGAGTAGTTACTCCTGACTGGAATGAAGTGAGCCGATTTAGTGAGTCGATCCACAATCACCCATATGGAGTCTAGTCTGTTAGACGTCGCCGGTAACCCCACTACAAAATCCATAGCTAGGTTCTCCCATTTCCATTCTGGAATCGGCAGTGGGTTAAGCATTCCAGCCGGCTTCTGGTGCTCTAGCTTCACCCTTTGACATGTCTCGCAGGCTGACATGAACTGTGCCACTTCTCTCTTCAGTGCTGGCCACCAATACACCCTTCTCAGATCTTGATACATCTTGGTGGCTCCCGGGTGAATGCTATACCGCGTATTATGAGCTTCCCTCATAATGTCTGCTTTCAAACTGCTATCATCTGGTACACATAACCTCTTACCGTGCCGAAGAATCCCCTGACCGTCAAATCTGAACTATGCACTGTGGCCAGACTGAACAGTCCTGGCAATCTTCACTAACTCGGGGTCTTCGTGCTGTTTCAGAGCCACTTGCTCTAGAAACACTGGTGTCACTCTCATCTGTGCGAGCAAAGCACCTGTACCAGATAACTGCAACTGTAACCCTTCTTCCACGAGCTTGTAGAAATCCTTCACCACCGGTCTTCTCTCTACTGCAATGTGGGATAAACTGCCAAGTGACTTCCGGCTTAAGGCATCAGCTACAACATTCGCCTTGCCCGGATGATACTGGATCTTACAATCGTAATCACTGAGCAATTCGACCCACCGTCTCTGCCTCAAGTTTAACTCTCTCTGACTTAAGATGTGCTGCAGGCTCTTATGATTCTCACATTTTACCCCATAGAGGTAATGCCTCCACATCTTAAGTGCAAAGATAACAGCTGCCATCTCAAGATCGTGTGTCGGGTAATTCAGCTCGTGCTTCTTCAGCTGTCTAGAAGCATAAGCTATCACTCGGTCATTTTGCATCAACACACAACCTAAGCCCACTCGGGATGCATCACAGAACACTGTGAAATCTTCATCACTGATCGGCAGAGCTAACACCGGTGCTGAAGTTAACCGTCTCTTCAACTCTGCAAAACTCTCCTCACATTCCTCTGACCACACAAACTTCTGATTCTTTCTGGTCAGTCTGGTCATAGGAGCAGCTATCTTCGAGAAGTCCTGAACAAACCTCCGATAGTAGCCTGCCAAACCCAAAAAACTCTTGATCTCTGTCACTGTAGTGGGTGTAGGCCAGTTGGCTATTGCCTCTACCTTTTTGGGATCAACTGCTATCCCTTCCTCTGATACAACATGTCCCAAAAAGGAAATGCTCCTTAGCCAGAACTCGCACTTGGAGAACTTGGCATACAAGCCATGCTCTCTCAAGGTTTGCAGCACTATCTGCAAATGCTGGGCATGGTCCTCTGCATTCCTGGAGTACACCAAGATATCATCAATAAAGACGATCACAAAACGATCCAAGTACTCCCTGAAAACCCTGTTCATGAGATCCATGAATGCTGCAGGGGCGTTAGTCAACCCGAACGGCATCACAAGGAACTCATAATGCCCATATCTGGTTCTGAAAGCAGTCTTGGATACATCTCCTTCCCTGATCTTCAACTGGTGGTATCCGGATCTCAGATCTATCTTCGAAAAACAACCTGCTCCTGACAGTTGGTCGAATAGATCATCGATCCTGGGTAAAGGATACTTGTTTTTGATAGTGACTTTGTTCAACTGTCTGTAGTCGACACAAAGTCTCAGAGGTCCATCCTTCTTTCTGACAAATAATACTGGAGCACCCCAGGGTGAGGTACTCGGGCGGATGAAACCCTTAGCTACCAAATCCTGTAACTGCTCTTTCAACTCTCGCAACTCTGCTGGTGCCATCCTGTAGGGAGGAATAGAGATCGGTCTGGCATTGGGCATCAACTCAATCTCGAACTCTATTTCCCTATCCGGTGGCAGTCCTGGAAGCTCTTCAGGAAACAACTCGGGGAAGTCTCTAACAACGGGTACTGAGGATGGTTCCCTAACCTGACTGTCTAGCTCTCTCACATAAGTTAGGAACCCCTGACACCCCTTCCTTCACATCCTACGAGCCTGGAGGGCTGATATCAAACCCCTAGGTGTCCCTCTCCTGTCTCCTCTGAAGACGCACTCTGACCCATCCTGGTCGCTAACACTGACTACCTTGTCTCTACAGTTCAGGGTAGCATCATACGTAGATAACCAGTCCATCCCTAGAATGACATCAAAATCTGTCAACTCTAGAACCACCAGGTCAGCTGGAAGGTATCTACCCTCTATGCACACTGGACTGAACCGACAGACTGACTCTGCCAAAGATGGATCACATTTGGGTCCACTGACCCATAGAGGACACTCTAACTCAGACACCATCAGACCCAACCTCTTTGCAGCTCTAGAAGAAATGAAAGAGTGAGAAGCACCGGGGTCCATTAAAGCATACACCTCTGAACACCCAATGATGAGATTACCTGACACCACCGTGTTCGATGTGTCTGCCTCCTGCTGAGTCAGGGTGAAAATCCGTGCTGGGGCTGACGGACCTGCACCTCGGGAACCCATCCCGGATGAAGAGGCTGCCCCTCTTCCTCTTCCTCTGCCACTGCTTGGTGGTATGGCTGAAGCTACTGGCTGTACTACACTGCCCGTACTCATCTGCTGGGATGGTGCAACTAAAGTCGCCTGAGGACATTCTCGTGCATAATGTCCCTCCTGCCCACATCTATAGCAGGCGGTGGATCCCAACTGACAAGCTCCTCTATGCTGTTTGCCACACCTCTTGCACACTGAAAAATCTGCGCCAGAACTGGAGCCACTACTCATGCCCAGACCCGACTTAAGCCTGTTCCAGAACTTGCCTCTCTTTCCTCTGAATTTCTCCCATCTCTTCTTACTTGCACTTGCTGTACTCTGTGAGGAGGAACCGGGTTTAACACCAGAAGACTGTGCCTTGACTACACCTTGACTTATGGCACTGGCCTCCATCTTTCTAGCAGCATCCACAATAGAGTGGAAACTTTCCTTCTCTGCATGAAGAATCAAAGAGAAATACCTGGGATGAAGCCTTGTGGCATATCTCTTTGCCTTCTTCTGATCTGTATCATATGCCTGACCGACATATGGCAACAATTCCAGGAACTTATCTGTATATTCATCAACACTCATCTCCTCCGTCTGTCTCAACTGCTCAAACTCCACAACCTTTAGTTCCCTGGAACTGTCAGGAAAAGCCCATCCAGCAAATTCGTTGGCGAACTCTTCCCATGTCATACTCTCAAGTCTCGGGTCCACATAGTTCTTGAACCATTCTCTAACTTTCTTGCACTTTAAAGTGAACCCTGCCATCTCAATGGCTCTACCGTCATCAGCTCCCAACTCACTTGTTATCATTCTGACTGCACTGAGATACTCAAAGGGATCATCTCCTGTATTGAATTTAGGAGCATCCAACTTTAAGTACTCGGTCATCTTCACCTTACTTCCCCCTGAAGAACTGGGTTGCTGTGCTTCCACAACAGGGGCTACTGGTTCAGGAGGTGGTGGTGGAGGCACTGGTTCCCTCACTACAGGCTGTACTGGACTTGGATGAACAGGTGGGGGTGGATACATGTGATATGGTGGATAAAAGGAAGGATAGGGCATATATGGCATGTAGGGTGGATATGGGGCAAAGCTGGAGTAATCCGACGTGCCTCCCATCGGATACTCTGGGCCCTGAGGAAAGGGTGGATAGCCAAACCCCGAGGCCTGCATGCCTCCTTGGGACTCCCCCATACCTTCTTCTGACCTTCCTACCCCCATGCTTACATCTCTACTCTGATCCTCTTCCATCACACCTTTTTCTTCTACTGACCTTCCCCCTCTGCTTACTCCTCTCCTGCTCTCGTCAGAAGACCTTCTCGGGTCTCGTGACGTTCCTTCCCTGCTTGACCTGTGAGATCTTGCCCTTGGCAAGGCAGGTGGACGAGCAGCTGTACCCTCACTTATAGGTGGGACTCCAGTCAATCTTGCGGATCGACGAGTTCCTCGCATCTTCACTCTCTGGCAAAACAACAAATCACATAACACATCAGCAACACATCAAAAACATGCACATGCAGAACTCATGGCATTGCACATCAGCATAACATCCTATCCTCGTGGACATGTTTTTCCTATGGTGCTTGACCTGATAAACCTCTCTATGAGCCCAACTCTCTCTCATAGGTCCGACCATGTGAACCTAGGGCTCTGATACCAATCTGTAACAGCCCGGAAACCGAACTGCCACCGGCACTAGGATCCAGATCGACTTAAGGTCGCCGGGACCCGTAGTAAGCCTGTTATCCTGTCTGTATACCTGTGAAATCCCATACATGATCATACATTTTCTGTAAAAACATAAAACTTTTCTTCATTCCAAGGCTTAACCTGTGCATGCACTCTCTCTGTTCTCTACTAATCCCTACTAGAGCTCCTCATGGCTCTAGGCGGATCAAACTCATAATGTTAAGCCTGGTTTTGCTCATAAAACATACAACAATAAAGAAACATACATAAACTGATCATGTGACTCCACAAAGGGATTACAACTCTTATAAGTCAAGCACTATTCTATACACCGTATATTACACTATCTCTATACATTTACATGTCCACACTAGCTATTACACCACTCTGTATTCTTCCTGTACCCTGTTGAGTTCTCTCTGACCTCTGAACCTGCACAACTGGAGTTAGGGGAGAGGGATGAGCTACGATAGCCCAGTGAGTAGAATAGTAATAAAATCACAGGTGCTAAAACATGCTCTCATGGAATGCAACACATAATCACATCACCTCGGCCGGACGGATCAAAACTCCCTCTATCTCATCTGGGGTACCGGAGTACCATGTGCCTGGTCCCCGTAGGGCTGTTCCAGGTCTTTGTGCCTGGTCCCCGTAGGGCTGTTCCAGGTCTTTCCTCTGAGGGCTAATGAATCCTCACGAAGTCCGTGCCGTCTCATAGAAACAATGTACAAGGAGCAATGCCAAGTACAAGGATAAATGCAATGCATCATCTTTGTGTACACTAATGCACTCACCCTATAGCATATTCATGATGCATGAAGCATGATAAAATCTTCAGTTCGCATATTAAAACATTAAATTAAATTCCATTCACCTTTAGTTTTCTCTGAACAGACTCTGCAGGTTCTGACACTGGATTCACTGCTGACTTCCCTGATTCCTCTGGTCCGTACCTACAAAGGTGGACTCAAATGAGGGACCAAACTCACTCAAGAACATCTCTAAGAAACTCCCCAAAACCCCTCTAAAAACCATCACAGAAAACATGCAAAAGAAAGCTGGACAGGGCACTTTCGGCGGCAGGTTCGGCGGCCGAAACCCCACTCCAGAGACAAAACTCATGCATGTTCGGCGGCACCTTCGGCGGCCGAAGGTCTCGTCCAGAGACGAAACTCACACACTTTCGGCGGCCGAACTCCCTCTTTCGGCGGCCGAAAGTCTCTTTCTAAACCGAAAGCCTCGCTTTCGGGGGCAACCTTTGGCAGCCGAAACTGCCTCCACAAGGGGTTCGGCGGCCGAACCTTCCTTCGGCGGCCGAACCTGGTTTTGCCCGAAGGACAGAACCCTGCTCTGTTTCATGCAACCGTTGCCCAAAAACCTACAAACATGCATAGCAACTACTCCCAACTAGCATAGACACAGATATATGCACAAGGGGTCTAAAACTACCCAAACACCCCAAACAAACATAGCACATAACACTTAACCATGTTTGAACACCACAAAGCACCAAAAACCTCACCTAAACCTAAACATGCATACTACCCATACAAACTTCATAAAACCTTTCAAACTCATCAAAGAAGCTCAGGATCTTCACTTACCTCGTACACCACTTGAGGATGAAGGATCCTATCGTGGAGATATGAAGAAAAACTCTTCCAAAGCTCCAAGCTTCAAAACTTGGTTCTTTTGCTCAAAACCTTCAGAAGTCACCAAAACTCTTAAAACTCTTGAAAGATTTGATGAAAATCATGGAAAACATGAAAGTCAACGTGGGAGAGGCTGAAACTCACCTCTGGCTGCAAGTGGAGGAGAAATACCCTCCTTCCACCGACCCTTGGCCCTTTTATAGGTGGCTGGCCAGACCACCTTCGGCAGCCGAACGTGAAGCCACAACCATGCAATGTTCGGCGGCCGAAAGTGACCTTTGCTTTTCTTTTTCAAAACTCAATGCTTTTAACACGTCAAAACATGAAACCAAGTGAAACTACCTTGGAAAACATATGTCTTACCCTTCTCGAGGGTTCCGACACCCGAGATTCCACCGGACTCGAGCCGGGTATTACAGATAGCTTATGCTTCTAGACAGTTGAAGAAGCACGAGCTGAACTATCCTACACACGATCTGGAGATGGCAGCAGTTATCTTTGCACTCAAGATGTGGAGGCATTACCTCTATGGGGTAAAGTGTGAGATCTTCACGGATCATAAGAGCTTGCAGCACATCTTGAGCCAGAGAGAGCTAAACTTGAGGCAGAGACGGTGGGTAGAATTGCTCAGTGATTATGATTGCAAGATCCAGTATCACTCGGGTAAGGCTAATGTTGTAGCTGATGCCTTAAGCCGGAAGTCACTCGGCAGTTTATCCCACATTACAGTAGAGAGGAGGCCGGTGGTGAAGGATTTCTACAAGCTCATGGAAGAAGGGTTACAGTTAGAGTTATCTAGTACAGGTGCTTTGATTGCACAGATGAGAGTTACTCCCGTGTTTCTAGAGCAAGTGGCTCTGAAACAGCATGAGGACCCTGAGTTAGTGAAGATTGCCAGGACTGTTCAGTCAGGCAACAGTGCAGAGTTCAGATTTGACAGTGAAGGGATTCTTCGTCACGGGAAGAGGTTATGTGTGCCAGATGACAGCAATTTAAAGGAAGACATTATGAGGGAAGCTCATAATGCAAGGTATAACGTTCACCCTGGAGCCACCAAGATGTATCAAGACTTGAGAAAGGTGTATTGGTGGCCAGCGATGAAGAGAGAAGTGGAACAGTATGTGTCAGCCTGCGAAACATGTCAAAGGGTGAAGCTAGAACACCAGAAGCCAGCTGAAATGCTTAACCCACTGCCGATTCCAGAATGGAAATGGGAGAATATAGCGATGGATTTTGTAGTGGGGTTACCGGCGACGTCCAACAGGCTAGACTCCATATGGGTGATTGTGGATAGACTGACTAAATCTGCTCACTTCATTCCAGTCAAGAGTAACTGTTCTGTGGACAAGCTAGCGCAGGTGTATGTAGACGAGATAGTAAGGCTGCATGGAGTCCCTGTGTCAATTATATCAGATAGAGGACCTCAGTTCACCTCTAGGTTTTGGCGGAGTCTGCAAGCTGCTATGGGCACGAGGTTGGATTTTAGCACTGCTTTCCATCCACAGACAGATGGTCAGTCAGAAAGGACCATCCATACAATAGAGGATATGCTCCGAATGTGTGTGTTAGACTTTGGCGGTTCTTGGAGGCAGCATCTACCTCTGGTGGAGTTTGCCTACAATAACAGCCATCATGCTAGCATAGGGATGGCTCCTTATGAAGCTCTGTATGGGAGGAAGTGCAGAACACCTGTTTGCTGGGAAGAGGTCGGAGAGAAGACTCTTGCAGGGCCAGAGTTAGTCGAGATTACCAGCAGATTAGTGCCTATCATCAGAGAGAGGATCAGAACAGCTGTCAGCAGACAGAAAAGCTATGCAGATGTCCGTAGGAAGCAGATAGAGTTTCAGGAGGGGGATATGGTTTTGCTGAAGGTGTCTCCAATGAAGGGCGTGGTTCGCTTTGGGAGAAAGGGTAAGCTAGCTCCACGATACATTGGTCCCTTTGAGATTCTGCAGAGAATCGGGAATGTGTCGTATAAGCTGGATTTACCTGCATCTATGGAAAGAATCCATCCGGTATTTCATGTTTCTATGCTACGGAAATTTGTGTCAGATCCGAATCAAGTTCTCAGTGAGCCTGATGTGGAGATCCTAGGAGATCTCACATATGTAGAACAGCCAGTGAGGATCATTGACACCCAGATCAGAAAGTTGAGAAACAAAGAAATTCCGATGGTAAAAGTCCTGTGGAACCACCACAACCTAGAAGAGTGCACCTAGGAGACACGGGAGTCTATGCTCCAGCAATACCCATATCTGTTTTGAGGTTAGTTTTCCCCTTTTCTATGTGTTTATGTGCTTTATGTTTGAGGAACATTCAGGGACGAATGTTCTTAAGGGGGGAGAATGTAATACCCGGCTAGAGTCCGGCATCGGAAGTCCTGTAATCCGGTGGAATTTCTGATGTCGGAATCCTCTGAAAGGGTATGGCTTATGTTTTCCTATGTTTTGCACGTGTTTTTATGTTTTAAAGTGTTTAAAGAAGTAAGGTTTTGCAAGAAAAGCACCAAGGCAGAAAAGCCAAGGTTCGGCCGCCGAAGGTGACGTTCGGCCGCCGAACGTGCATGGCATTCGGGTTCTCATTCGGCCGCCGTAGTTGGTCTGGCCAGCCAACTATAAAAGGCCCTAGGTCGGTCAAATGGATAAGATTTTCTTTCCATTTGCACGAGCTGAGGTGAGACTTGATTTCCTTGAGTGATTTATATGTTTTCTCAAATCTTTCATGGTTTTGATGGATTTTCATGTGGTTTTGAAGTTTTTGAGCAAAAGAGCAAGTTTGGAAGCTTGGAGAGTTTGAGAGAGGATTTCTCCATAGCTCCATGTAGGGATCATTCAATCTCTTGTTTGGAAGAGGTAAGTGAAGATCCTGAACTTCCTTTCTTGATTTTGAAGGTTTTATGGGAGTTGTATGGGTAGTTATGCATGTTTAGGTTAAGGGAGGTTTTTGAGGATTTTGGTGTATCAGCATGGTTAAGTGTTGTTTGTTATGTTTGTTGGAGGTGTTAGGATAGGTTTAGCCCTCTTTATGCATGTTATATGGTATGTGCTAGTTGGGAGTAGTTGCTATGCATGTTGGATAGGTTTTGGGTACAGTTTGCATGAAACAGAGCAGGTTTCTGCCCAACGGGCAAAACCAAGTTCGACCGCCGAAGGAAGGTTCGGCCGCCGAACCCCTTGTGGAGGCAGTTTCGGCTGCCAAAGCTTGCCCCCGAACATTTGGACTTTCATCTCTGGAGGCAAGGTTCGGCCGCCGAAAGTGCCGCCGAAGGTTGAGTTTCATCTCTGGACGAGACTTTCGGCTGCCGAAGGTGCCGCCGAACATGCATGAGTTTCGTCTCTGGAGGGGAGTTTCGGCCGCCGAACCTGCCGCCGAAAGTGCCCTGTCCAGCTTTCCTTTGCATGGTTTATGTGATTGTTCTAGGATGCTTTAGAGGGTTTTTGGGGAGTTTCTTAGAGATGTTCTTGAGTTAGTTTGGTCCCTCATTTCAGTCCACCTGTGTAGGAACGGACCAGAGGAACCAAGGAGGTCAGCAGTGAGCACTGCTTCAGAACCTGCAGAGTCAGTACAGAGTCAGCCAGAGGTGAGTGGAACTGAACTAAATCTTTTAATATGAGAACTCAAACATTTTTAGCATGTTTCATGCATCATTTATGCCATGTTTATAGTATTGCATTAGTGAGCACGAAGATGTTGCATTAATCAGTGCATGTACAGATCGGGCGTAGCTTGGATTCATTAGCCCCCTAAATGAAGACCTGAGGAGCCCTGAAAGGGCCGGGCACACGGTACCATAGGGTGCTGAATGAAGACCTGAGGAGCTCCTTCGCGGGCCGGGCAATGTGGGGGAATTTTGAATTAGTCCGTCTGAGATTATGTGATTTACTTGTGTTATGATGCATTCCATGAGATCATGTTTTAGAACATGTTTTAGATGTACTACTCACTGGGCTTCTGTAACGACCCGAAAATCGGACCGTTACCGGCGCTAGGATCCGGGTCGACTTAAGGCCGCCGGGACCCGTAGCAAGCCTGACATAAAACCTGTAATCCTGTATAATCCCATACATGATCAACAACATGCATAAAAATTTAAAACTTTTCTCTCCATTGAACATCAACCAAACTCAACCTGTGCATAACATTAACATAACTTTGATCCCTCTGTGGGATCCCATCTGAGCCCTCAATGGGTAACATACATCTGTTGAGTTGGTTTATATAAACATCAGCAAAATCTCTAAGATCATGTATAAAAGGGATACAACAATCTATGGTCAAGCACATACTAATATCCATAAAACTCATCTCATTACATAACTATACTGATTAAGACTTTACATTACAATTTGATCATGTCCATTGCTAGCTATTACAAAAGCATGACTTCTTTACTCTATCCGGACTCCCGCACTATATCCTGTACCTGAAAGCCTGGGGGAAAAGGGAGAGGGGTGAGCTAAAAGCCCAGTGAGCTGAACTATTAAAACACATTAACACTATGCTCTATGAGAATGCATCATAACACAAACAATTCACATAAGGATTGGGTGAACTTGTCACCAATTAGTCCAAGTTAACTCTGTGCCAGGCCTGTAGAATGGGGCCTGGTCTTCCTGTCTTGGCATACATTACTTACCATTTTCCAGGGCCTCCTCTGGGCTCCTGGTCTTCGAGTCCCATAACTGTGCTTTACTCTGTGCCAGGCCTGTAGACTGGGGCCTGGTCTTTCTTACTCTGTGCCAGGCCTGTAGCATGGGGCCTGGTCTTCCTGTCTTGGACTAACTGGGTCATCCGACATTCACCCACAACAACAACAATTTATGCAATGCGGCATATTCGTGAAAACTAATGCAATCATCCTATTGCATAATCATGATGCATGAAACATGATAAAGCATTTAATTTAAAAGATTAAGTTATAGTTCCACTCACCTCTGGCTGACTCTGACAACACCGAAGCAGTTGAACTCACTGCTGGGGTCCTCGGTTCCTCGGGTCCGAACCTACACAGGTGGACTCAAATGAGGGACCAAACATACTTGAACATAACTCTAAACTATTCCCCAAAAACCCCCTAAAACATCATAAATTAACCATAAGAATACATGCATGAAATGGCTGGACAGGGCACTTTCGGCGGCAGGTTCGGCGGCCGAAAGTCCCTCCAGAGACGAAAGTCAGGCAGGTTCGGCGGCACCTTCGGCGGCCGAAAGTGCCAGACAGAGACGAAAGTCTCTTTTCGGGGGCACCTTCGGCAGCCGAATGCTGCCTCCACAAAAGGGGTTCGACGGCCGAAACTCCCTTCGGCTGCCGAACCTGGTTTCTGCCAAACGGGCAGAAACTTGGTTCAAATGAACCTCCTGCCTCCCAAAACCATAAATCATGCATATTTTTCAACCAAAGCATACATACAAGTTCCTAGGGGCCTCAAACATGCATATACCCCATCTACAACACTTCAAACATATTCAAACAACACACATTGTTCAAAACATCAATATATATACCCATAACTCAACATATACCCTAGCATGCATTTCTACCCTTAGATCTTGCATAAAACTCATTTAGATCACATAATAGGGTGGATCCGAGCTTACCTCTTGAAGAAATGAGAGGGAAGACGATCCTAGCTTGGAGATGAAGAGATTGAGCTCCTTGAACCTCCAAGCACCCAAAATTTGCTCTTTGCTCACAAATCTTCAAAATAGAAGTTAAAACTCGTGAAAACCATGAAAGATCTAGGGAAAACACTCAAGATTGAGGGAGGAGCGGCGGAGACTCACCTTGGCCGACAATGGGAGAGAAAAAGCTCGCCCGTGCGGACCAAAGGGACCCTTTTATAGTGGCTGGCCAGACCACGTTCGGGGGCCGAATGTGCCTCCGTATCCATGCAATGTTCGGCGGCCGAACATGAGGTTCGGCGGCCGAACCTTGACTTCCCTCACTCATGCTTTCGGGGGCCTAACGTGCCTCCAAAACGCATGCATGTTCGGCGGCCGAACTTGACTTTCGGCGGCCGAACCTGGGTTTTCTTCCAATGCTATTTTCATGCAAAAACTCATTTAATTTCATACTTAAAATCATTTAAAACATAAAAACATTTCATAAGAACATGATTCTACCCTTCTAGAGGTCTCCGACATCCGAGGTTCCACCGGACGGTAGGAATTCCGATACCGGAGTCTAGCCGGGTATTACATTCTCCCCCCCTTAAGAACATTCGTCCCCGAATGTTCCTCAACTAGCACATGCAAGGCATACAACATCTCGTACACATAAAACACGTAGAGACTAACCTTAAAAGAGATGGGGATACTGTTGGAGCATGGACTCCCGTGTCTCCCAGGTACACTCCTCAATATTGTGGTGGTTCCAAAGGACTTTCACCATCGGGATTTCCTTGTTCCTTAGCTTTCTGATCTGGGTGTCTAGGATCCGTACTGGCTGCTCAACATAGGTTAGATCCTCTTGGATCTCCACATCAGGTTCACTAAGAACCTTGCCCGGATCTGACACGAACTTTCTCAACATAGAAACATGGAAAACCGGATGGATTCTCTCCATTGAAGCAGGTAAATCCAGCTTGTACGATACATTCCCAATCTTTTGCAAGACTTCGAAGGGTCCGATGTACCGCGGAGCCAGTTTACCCTTCTTCCCGAACCGAACCACTCCTTTCATTGGAGACACCTTGAGCAATACCAGATCCCCCTCCTGAAACTCTACTAGTCTTCTGCGGATGTCTGCATAACTCTTCTGTCTGCTTGCAGCTGTCTTGATTCTTTCTCTGATCATGGGCACCACCCTGCTGGTGATCTCTACTAGCTCGGGTCCTGCTAAGGACCTCTCTCCTACCTCTTCCCAGCAAACAGGTGATCTGCACTTCCTTCCATATAAAGCTTCATATGGAGCCATCCCGATGCTAGCATGATGGCTGTTATTGTAGGCAAACTCCACCAAAGGTAGATGCTGCCTCCAAGAACCGCCAAAGTCCAGCACACACATTCTGAGCATATCTTCTATGGTCTGGATGGTCCTCTCTGACTGTCCGTCTGTCTGTGGATGGAAGGCAGTGCTGAAATCTAATCTAGTACCCATGGCATTCTGCAGACTCCGCCAAAACCTGGAGGTGAACTGGGGCCCTCTATCTGACACTATTGAAACAGGAACCCCATGCAATCTGACTATCTCATCAACGTACACCTGCGCCAACTTGTCCACAGAATAGCCACTCCTGACAGGGATGAAGTGAGCAGATTTGGTGAGTCTGTCCACAATCACCCATATGGAGTCCAATCTGTTGGACGCCGCCGGTAACCCCACTACGAAGTCCATAGTTACATTCTCCCATTTCCACTCTGGAATAGGTAGCGGGTTAAGCATTCCAGCCGGCTTCTGATGTTCCAGCTTCACCCTCTGACATACTTCGCAGGCCGACACAAACTGTGCCACTTCTCTCTTCATCGCTGGCCACCAATAAACCTTCTTCAGATCCTGATACATCTTGGTGGCTCCGGGGTGAATGCTGTATCTTGCATTATGAGCCTCTCTCATAATGTCTCCTTTTAGCCCAATGTCATCTGGTACACACAATCGACTCCCATAGCGGAGGATCCCCTTATTGTCGAATCTGAACTCACTGTCCTTGCCTGACTGAACAGTCCTGGCAATCTTCACTAACTCTGGGTCCTCATGCTGTTTCTGAGCCACTTGCTCCAGAAACACGGGTGTCACTTTCATCTGAGCGACCAAGGCACCTGTACCAGACAACTCCAACTGTAGACCTTCCTCAATGAGCTTGTAAAACTCCTTCACCACTGGTCTCCTCTCTGCCGTGATGTGGGATAGACTGCCTAGTGACTTCCGGCTTAGGGCGTCTGCCACAACATTCGCCTTACCCGGATGATACTGGATCTTGCAATCATAGTCACTCAGCAACTCTACCCATCTCCTCTGTCTCAAATTTAAGTCTCTTTGACTCAGGATGTATTGCAGGCTCTTATGATCTGTAAAGATCTCACATTTAACCCCATAGAGGTAGTGCCTCCACATCTTGAGTGCAAAGATTACTGCTGCCATCTCAAGGTCATGTGTGGGGTAATTCAACTCATGCTTCTTTAGCTGCCTAGAAGCATAAGCAATCACCCTCTCATTCTGCATAAGCACATAACCCAGTCCCACACGGGACGCATCACAAAAGACTGTAAAGTCCTCACCACTAGATGGCAGAGCTAAAACTGGTGCTGAAGTCAACCTCTTCTTAAGCTCTTCGAAGCTCTCCTCGCACTGGTCGGTCCACAGAAATTTCTGATTCTTCCTGGTTAGTCTGGTCAGAGGAGCTGCTATCTTTGAGAAGTCCTGAACGAACCTCCTGTAGTAACCTGCCAAACCCAAGAAACTCCTGATCTCTGTCACTGAAGTGGGTCTAGGCCAGTTAGCCACAGTCTCTGTCTTCTTGGGGTCTACCTCAATCCCATTCTCTGACACTACATGCCCCAAGAATGAAATACTCCTCAGCCAGAACTCACATTTAGAGAACTTGGCATATAAGCCATGTTCCCTCAAAGTCTGCAAGACCAACCGCAGATGATGGGCATGTTCCTCTGCACTCCTGGAATACACTAAGATATCATCTATGAAGACAATAACAAAGTGATCCAGGTACTGGCTAAACACTCTGTTCATGAGGTCCATGAATGCTGCAGGGGCGTTAGTTAACCCGAACGGCATTACAAGGAATTCAAAATGCCCATATCTGGTCCTGAAAGCCGTCTTTGGAACGTCCTCTTCCCTGATCCTCAACTGATGATACCCGGACCTCAGATCTATTTTAGAGAAACAACCCGCTCCTGCTAGCTGGTCGAATAGATCGTCGATCCTTGGCAATGGGTACTTGTTCTTGGTAGTGACTTTGTTCAACTGCCTGTAGTCGATACAAAGCCTAAGGGATCCATCCTTCTTTCTCACAAACAACACTGGAGCACCCCAAGGTGAGGTACTCGGTCGGATGAAGCCCTTGTCTACCAGTTCCTGTAACTGCTCCTTCAACTCTTTCAATTCTGCTGGCGCCATCCTGTAGGGAGGGATAGAGATCGGTCGGGTTCCAGGCATCAGTTCTATCTCGAACTCTATCTCCCTAGCAGGTGGTAAACCTGGCAGTTCGTCTGGGAACACATCTAAGTACTCTCTAACCACTGGCACTGAGGCGGGCTCTCTAACCTGACTATGAAGCTCTCTCACATGAGCCAAATACCCCTGACATCCCTTCCTAAGCAACCTACGAGCTTGAAGAGCTGAGATCATACCTCTAGGTGTACCTCTCCTGTCTCCTCTGAAGACAACCTCTGATCCATCCTGACCTCTGAACCTGACTACCTTGTCCCTGCAGTCCAAGGTAGCACCATGGGTAGATAACCAGTCCATCCCTAGAATGACGTCAAAATCTGTCAAATCTAGAACCACAAGGTCGGCGGACATGCATCTCCCCTCAATAAAAACTGGACTACACTGACAGACTGACTCTGCCACTGATGGATCACACTTGGGTCCACTGACCCAGAGAGGACACTCTAACTCAGAGATCATCAACCCCAACCTCTGGACGGCTCTCGGAGCAATAAATGAATGAGATGCACCAGGGTCCATCAATGCATAAACATCCGAACAACCTATGACGAGATTACCTGCCACCACGGTGTTGGATGCGTCTGCCTCCTGCTGTGTCATTGTGAAGATCCGTGCTGGGGCTGACGGACCTTCACCTCTGAAACCCGCTGAAGAAGAGGCTGCTCCTCTCCCTCTGCCTCTGCCACTGGCCTGAGTCATGGCTGGAGCTGCTGGCTGCGCTACACTGCCTGAAGCTGTCTGCTGGGACTGAGCCATTGGGGCCACTCTTGGACAATCTCTAGCTATATGCCCCTCCTGACCACATCTGAAACAGACGTTCACCCCAAACCGACATACTCCCTTGTGTGGTCTACCACACCTCGCACAAACTGCATTATCCGCACCAGAGCTTGAGCCACTCCCAAATCCCAGACTGGACTTGACTCTACTCCAGAACTTATTCTTCTTACCCTTGGGTTTACCCCATCTCTTGCTGCCTGAAGCTGCTGCACTAAGGGTAGAGGGATCTAACTTTCCCCCACCCGGAGTTTTAGAACCAGAAGCTTGTGCCACTGTCTGCTTAACTGTCCCCTGAATGATGGCACTAGCCTCCATTCTCCTAGCCATGTCTACTATGGCATGAAAACTCTCTCTATCTGCTGACTGTACCAAGGAGGAATACCTGGGATGGAGCTTCATGATATACCTCCTCGACTTCTTCTGGTCTGTGCTAAGGTCTTGCCCTGCAAATGGCAGCAACTCCATAAATCTATCAGTATATTCGTCTACACTCATGTCATCAGTTTGCCTCAACTGCTCGAATTCTATCATCTTCAATTCCCTTGAACTATCAGGGAATGCCCATCCTGCAAACTCGTTTGCAAACTCTTCCCAAGTCATGCTGTCCACTCTCGGGTTCACATAATTTTTGAACCACTCTCGTGCCTTCTTGCACTTAAGCGTGAACCCAGCCATCTGAATGGCTCTACTGTCATCCGCCCCTATCTCATCTGTAATTGCCTTGACCCGCTCCAAATACACGAACGGATCATTACCGGTCTCAAACTGGGGAGCACCCAGCTTCATATAGTCTGTCATCTTAACCTTGCTCCCACTGGCTGAGCTAGGTCTAGGTGGTTGAGCAACTGGGGCTGCTGGTTCTGCAGGTGGTGGAGGTGGTACAACATTTTCTGAGGTAGGGTTTGCTGGATTCGGATAGTAGGGTGGAGGTGGATACATTGGGTACTGAGAGTACGGTGGGTAGTATGGTGGGTATGGCATCTGTGTGGGATAAGGGCTAAAACTGGGGTAATCCGATGTACCTCCCATCGAATACCCTGGATGGTGTGTATAGGGTGGGTAGTGAGGTGGCTGTACAAATCCCGAGGCCTGAGTGCCTCCTTGGGACTCTCCCATTCCTTCTTCTGGCATACTGACTCCCAAACTGCCATCCCTCCTCTGTTCCACGTCCATATCATCCCCCATATCCTCTGACGCTCCTCCCTGAACTGTTCCTCTGACTGACCTGCTTCTACCCAGATCCAAAGACCTTCTAGGGTCTCTTGCTACTCTGTCCCTGTTGGACCTGCTAGACATTGCCCTAGGCAATGCTGGAGGACGGGCGCTCATGCCCTCATCCTCAGGTGGTACTCCAGTCAATCTTGCTGATCGACGAGTTCCTCTCATCCTGTTTTCTGAAAAACAGTGGACAACACATAAATATTAGCATCATATGGTTCATGTGGGCACACATGAACCCTCATCACATACATCACATATCATAGCATATTATTAATGCACATGCATAAAATCATGGCATTTCACATCATCATGTAAGACAGGACTCCACATCCTATCCTAGTGGACATGATCTTCTCCTATTGTGCTTGAC
Organism: Manihot esculenta; assembly: GCF_001659605.2. Classification (NCBI taxonomy): domain Eukaryota; kingdom Viridiplantae; phylum Streptophyta; class Magnoliopsida; order Malpighiales; family Euphorbiaceae; genus Manihot; species Manihot esculenta. The sequence continues at coordinate 11,760,754 of NC_035162.2, read as the reverse complement.
CTTCTATAACCTCTATGAGCCCGACACTCTAGGTCCGACCATATGAACCTAGGGCTCTGATACCATTCTGTAACGACCCGAAAATCGGACTGTTACCGGCGCTAGGATCCGGGTCGACTTAAGGCCGCCGGGACCCGTAGCAAGCCTGACATAAAACCTGTAATCCTGTATAATCCCATACATGATCAACAACATGCATAAAAATTTAAAACTTTTCTCTCCATTGAACATCAACCAAACTCAACCTGTGCATAACATTAACATAACTTTGATCCCTCTGTGGGATCCCATCTGAGCCCTCAATGGGTAACATACATCTGTTGAGTTGGTTTATATAAACATCAGCAAAATCTCTAAGATCATGTATAAAAGGGATACAACAATCTATGGTCAAGCACATACTAATATCCATAAAACTCATCTCATTACATAACTATACTGATTAAGACTTTACATTACAATTTGATCATGTCCATTGCTAGCTATTACAAAAGCATGACTTCTTTACTCTATCCGGACTCCCGCACTATATCCTGTACCTGAAAGCCTGGGGGAAAAGGGAGAGGGGTGAGCTAAAAGCCCAGTGAGCTGAACTATTAAAACACATTAACACTATGCTCTATGAGAATGCATCATAACACAAACAATTCACATAAGGATTGGGTGAACTTGTCACCAATTAGTCCAAGTTAACTCTGTGCCAGGCCTGTAGAATGGGGCCTGGTCTTCCTGTCTTGGCATACATTACTTACCATTTTCCAGGGCCTCCTCTGGGCTCCTGGTCTTCGAGTCCCATAACTGTGCTTTACTCTGTGCCAGGCCTGTAGACTGGGGCCTGGTCTTTCTTACTCTGTGCCAGGCCTGTAGCATGGGGCCTGGTCTTCCTGTCTTGGACTAACTGGGTCATCCGACATTCACCCACAACAACAACAATTTATGCAATGCGGCATATTCGTGAAAACTAATGCAATCATCCTATTGCATAATCATGATGCATGAAACATGATAAAGCATTTAATTTAAAAGATTAAGTTATAGTTCCACTCACCTCTGGCTGACTCTGACAACACCGAAGCAGTTGAACTCACTGCTGGGGTCCTCGGTTCCTCGGGTCCGAACCTACACAGGTGGACTCAAATGAGGGACCAAACATACTTGAACATAACTCTAAACTATTCCCCAAAAACCCCCTAAAGCATCATAAATTAACCATAAGAATACATGCATGAAATGGCTGGACAGGGCACTTTCGGCGGCAGGTTCGGCGGCCGAAAGTCCCTCCAGAGACGAAAGTCAGGCAGGTTCGGCGGCACCTTCGGCGGCCGAAAGTGCCAGACAGAGACGAAAGTCTCTTTTCGGGGGCACCTTCGGCAGCCGAATGCTGCCTCCACAAAAGGGGTTCGGCGGCCGAAACTCCCTTCGGCTGCCGAACCTGGTTTCTGCCAAACGGGCAGAAACTTGGTTCAAATGAACCTCCTGCCTCCCAAAACCATAAATCATGCATATTTTTCAACCAAAGCATACATACAAGTTCCTAGGGGCCTCAAACATGCATATACCCCATCTACAACACTTCAAACATATTCAAACAACACACATTGTTCAAAACATCAATATATATACCCATAACTCAACATATACCCTAGCATGCATTTCTACCCTTAGATCTTGCATAAAACTCATTTAGATCACATAATAGGGTGGATCCGAGCTTACCTCTTGAAGAAATGAGAGGGAAGACGATCCTAGCTTGGAGATGAAGAGATTGAGCTCCTTGAACCTCCAAGCACCCAAAATTTGCTCTTTGCTCACAAATCTTCAAAATAGAAGTTAAAACTCGTGAAAACCATGAAAGATCTAGGGAAAACACTCAAGATTGAGGGAGGAGCGGCGGAGACTCACCTTGGCCGACAATGGGAGAGAAAAAGCTCGCCCGTGCGGACCAAAGGGACCCTTTTATAGTGGCTGGCCAGACCACGTTCGGGGGCCGAATGTGCCTCCGTATCCATGCAATGTTCGGCGGCCGAACATGAGGTTCGGCGGCCGAACCTTGACTTCCCTCACTCATGCTTTCGGGGGCCTAACGTGCCTCCAAAACGCATGCATGTTCGGCGGCCGAACTTGACTTTCGGCGGCCGAACCTGGGTTTTCCTCCAATGCTATTTTCATGCAAAAACTCATTTAATTTCATACTTAAAATCATTTAAAACATAAAAACATTTCATAAGAACATGATTCTACCCTTCTAGAGGTCTCCGACATCCGAGGTTCCACCGGACGGTAGGAATTCCGATACCGGAGTCTAGCCGGGTATTACAAGTATAGCTCGCCCCTCTCCCTTAACCCCAGTCTTGCAGGTTCTGAGTCCAGAGGTGTCAGCAGGGTACAGATAAAGAGCAGAGTTATGTAATAGCTAGTGTGGACATGTAATTGTAAAAGATAGTGTCTGTTGTATAGATGATGCTTGACCATATGAGTTGTAATCCTTTGGTATACATGATCTTTTATGTAAATGATTTTATTGTCTATGTATGAAAAACCAGGCTTAACATTATATGATGACCCGCCTAGAGCAAAGATGAGAGCTCTAGCAGGGGTTTTACAGGACAGAGTTGGTGGATGCACAGGTTAAGCCTTGGAACAGAGAAAAGTTTTAATGTTTACAGAAAATGTATGATCATGTATGGGTTTTCACAGGTACACAGAGTTCACAGCAGGCTTGCTACGGGTCCCGGCGGCCTTAAGCCGATCTGGATCCTAGCGCCGGTAGCAGTTCGGTTTCTGGGCTGTTACAGATTTTGCACTTGAGGAACCAAATCCAACTGAGATACATCCACAGTATCAGTATTATCAGATATTAAACCAGCAGAAAAACCCATACCCATATCCGTTCCTGATCTGGATTCCAATGTGGCTCCCGGATTTGGCATTGGTTGCAACTGAACCCGAGAAGGGGAAGCCATAGTGGCCACCATCGATTCTGGCTCCCTGAGACTGTCAATTCCTGCAATTGGTAAAACAAAATGGATGAGAGACCAAGTATCTATGGTAGAAGAATTTGGGCGTTCTAGGTTTTGAGCAAGAGTACAAAAGGGGAACGCTGTTTCTACAAACTCCACATGACAAAAGAGATATAGTTTCGAAGTGAATGGATCGTAGCACTTATACGCACTCTGCGTGATTGAGTATCCTAAGAAAACACAAGGAATAGAACGTTTTTCAAGCTTATGGAAATTAAAGGGTCTGACCCAAGGGTAGCATAAACACCCGAAGACTTTCAATTTTACATACTTTGGTTCTTTCTTATGAAGACACCAGAAAGGAGAATTATTTTCAAGAATAGGAGTAGGCATCCTATTAATTAAGTAGATTGTCGTTTGAAAAGCATAGGACCAAAATAAAAGTGGCAAATTAGCTTAATGAAGTAAGGTGAGTCCAGTCTCAACAATATGTCAGTGCCTACGTTCAGTAATTGCATTGTGTTCAGGGGTATAAGGCGGAGTGAGAAAATGCGAAATTCCATTATCTTGTAAAAAACTCTTTAAATGATGAAATTCCCCCCATTGTCTAAATAGATTGAAATAATTTTCGTGTCAAAATAATTCTCAATCATTTTCTTATAAACAGGAAAAATAGAAGACACATCCGACTTTCATTTCAAGGGAAAGAACCAAACATATTTGGTATAATGATCGACAAAAATAAGGTAGTAACGGAACCCATCAACAGAAGTAATCGAGGAAGGACCCCAGACATCAGTGTAAATTAATTCCAATGGTTTTGAACTAGTCATTGTGGATTGAGAAAATGGAAGTTTGTGCATTTTCTTGCACTTACAGGAATCACAGAAAAAATTATTATTGACAATTGAAAATTAAAACTGCTTCAAAATAAGTCGCAAAACAGGGGTAGAGGGATGGCCAAGCCGACGATGCCAGAGAGACTGTGAGTGGGCAACAGTATGATTCACACTTGGTTTTTGCAGAACTGACAGATCAGGTGGCCATTCATAAATTCCATTAACGGGCTTCCCTTCCGCCAGCAGCGCTCCCGTGCTCAAATCCTTCACATTAAACAAGAATGGATTAAATATAACTTCAACATTGTTAGCAGCACATAAATGATAAACAGAAACCAAATTCTTATTTAAAGCAGGGACACATAACACATTATTCAGATGCAAGGGCTTTGAGTGTGACAAAAGTTGAATAGGGCCAATATGTGTTATAGGGTAAGAACTACCATCACCAAAAAGAATATCGTCATTGCCATCATATTCAGAATGGATTGCCAAACTCTGTAAGTCTTGAACAACATGTTGATTGGCGCCGGAATCCATGATCTACTTAGAATCAGTAGATTGCCCAGTTTGTGTCACACAATTAACCTGAGTTTTGTTTGCAGCCTGCGATGCATCATTGTTAAACATCCAGGGCAGTAACTTTTTAAGTTTAAAGCACTGCTTGGTGGTATGACCCGGTCGATCACAAAATTGGCATTTGACTTTTGCTTTCAAAGTCGAACCTCCTCCAGAATTACCAGGCAATGAAACCGCAGCAGACATATTTGATCGATTCCCAGTTGATTGAGACTGAGGTCGAGCAGATCATGATTTGGCAGTATAGTTAACCGTAGTTGGCGCAGCAACAAAACCTGATTCGTGAGCCAACTGACTTTCAAAATCAGTAAGTTTATCATGCAAAATATCAAAAGATACCTCTGTATCTCGAGCACGAATTGCAGTAGTAACTTCCTTATACTCCGGGGGTAACCCATGAAGAACATGAAGGACGACTTCATTCATGGAAATCTGGACATCGGCGGCAGCAAGAGTAGTGGTGATAGCTTTAACTTTCTATAAAAACTCAATGATAGTCATGGATCCTTTTTAGTGGTGAACAGAGATTCCCTAAGACTCATAATCCGAGCCTGTGAAGGTTTTGCATACGTCTTTGCCAGGGTAAGTCAAACATCAGATGCGGATTTCTCACTGACTATAAAGGGAACAATATCCGGTGAAAGAGATGCTACTAGAGCACTTTGAATTAATTGGTCTTGACGAAACCAGATTGGATCTGATTCAATGGTTACATCACTTGGTTTCTCAACATATTTAAGAAAATCATACCCCACCAACAGCGAATACTACTGTGTATGCCAGGATTGGTAATTCGTGGAGGTGAGTTTGATAGGTGCTTGCGTTGCGGCATTAATAGAAACAAGTTGAGAATCAGAGGACACAGTAGGGGACTGCACAACCGAAGGGGTTGTTGAACTCGCAACAGTAGGAGATGGTGGATCCATAACACAGGAAAGGAACACAAGTAGAAAAGAAATGGATCGAAAAAATGTTGTTAAGCTTTCAGCTCTGATACTATAAGAGAATAGGAAAAGTGTGTGTTATTATGAACAACAGATGAGCTTAAATACATACATACAGCCTGTTTACATCCTACAAATAAGGAAGTTATACACATCTAAATATAAATACAACAGAAAGCTATTTCAAAACGCTCGAAAAATGTTTAGTATTATCCTTATCTATTACTATCTTGGTCAAATTACCTATAGAAGGAGGAATAGGACCATCTAGATTGTTGGTATACAAGGCAAGCTCAGTAAGGGGACTTAACTGGCCTATTGTTGTAGGAATTGGGCCACTTAATGATTTGCTGAAAGGTGCAGGGTATCAAGATTTGTTAGGAGGCCAATCTCTGGAGGAACGGTTCCAGACAAGAGATTATTTGCCAAATCAAGATAAATGAGTTTGGAAAGTTTAGTGATTCCAAGTGGAATGTTTCCAGAAAGCATATTCATACTAAGATCAATATATGCAAGATCAAGCAAAGCAGAGAAGTACAACTCATGGAGCGTACCATTTAAGCCTGCATCAGTGAGGTTAAGTCTCTCAACCCTTCCATTAATGTTGCAAGAAAGTCCAACCCAGTTGCAAGGGCTTGTTCTTGGAATGGAATTGGTGGCATTTTGAGGAAGGAGAGGCCAAGAAGATATGTTAGAATCTTTTGGGTTGTGAAGGGTGGCTGCCCATTTGAGAAGAGCATTTGCTTCTTCAGTAGAGTCAGAAGCAACAGGGAGTGAGCAATGTAGTAGCATGAATAGGACAAAGGAAATATGCAAGGCCAGATTCTCTCTTGCCATAGCTTTGTTTTGGTGTGCTGCAAATTATGGTTAATTGTCCAATTTATGCATCATCGGCGGGGACAAGTTAGTGAGAAGACCTTATATGGTCCAAGTCTTCACGGCAATAGGCCCACAAATTTTATTTTCATAGAAAAAACTGCATTATTGGATATTGGTAGAGTATAAATTAATTAAACTATTCGTGAATTATTCGAAACTTGACTCGATAAGCTCTCGACTGGTCTCGATTTATTTTTTAAATGAGCTGAGCTCAAATTTAATTTTTAGTTTCGTTTTGAACTCAATAATATTTAATTCGTTAAAACTCGTGGGTTGGCTCATTAAGTCACTCGCTAGTATACTTGTTAAGAGGTTCGCTAGCCGACTCTTTAAAAAATTTGTGAACTAAACTCATTTATAAAAATCAGAGATAAATTTAATAATAATCTCATTTATAACTACATTAAATATAAATATTATAAAAATATGTATTTATGAAATATAATTATTTATAATTTTATTTTAAATTTATAATAAAAAAATAAATTAATGCTATTATGAAGAAATTTAATATATCAGATGAAAGTATATTTAATGTAAAATAATAATACTACTTGATGTTCTAAATCTAGAAAATGAGTAGGGTTTAGAGTGTGTGTAAACTTAATATGGGAGGATCACGTATCCCCTTTATTTTCTTTTTCTTTATTTTCTAGTGAAGCATAACAGCTACGATACTATAATGCCACTTGTCCCTATCACGCAGTACTGACGTATCTTCTTGTCCCTTCTTATCAGACGGCTATTTAATTTCCCTCCGACTCACGTGCTAGTAGGGTCGTGGTACAGCTGAGCCTCCTCTCCTGCCTTCCGTCACATCTCATGAGTTAAGCTCTCCTCTCCTCTGGTGGGTCCAAGCCATGGGCCAGTTCAACTTGTTTTGGTCTAGGAATGGATGATGCGCTAATAGATGACTTGCTTAGAGGGTTCTAAGGGGTTTTTAACCTATTTCTTTCTTTAGGGTCCGATCTCAGCTCAAGTATCAGAAGTTCGACAGTTATCACTATTAATAAATATTAAGTAATATCTCTTAAAAAATTAAGCAATTTTATAAATAATTTTTAATAGAAAAAGATATAAATACTATGTCTTTAATATTTATTTATATTATTTATCTTTTTTTAATTTTTAAACCCTTACAAAATTAAATAATATTTAAATATGTAACCATACACATTTGTAGTTTATGTGTGTATATTCATTTATTGTGTAACTATACTATTTATTTATATTAATGGTATGATATGATATGTGCATTCAGTTGCTGAATGATTAACCTAGTGAACTAAAAGGTCGAGTTTGAACTGCTAAAACTTGAGAGATCATATGCATAGTTGGCCGAGATTGTGGATTGCTGTGTAAACATGCAATTGCAATCTTCATGATTTTCCTTAGTTCATCTTGAACTTGAGCCGACGGAGTTGGAAGGCGTTGGTCCAGAAAATCTTCCAGGACCAGCTTCTGAGCTGAAGGAGAAGCCACAGAGAAGACGATTTCACCCGGATGTTTCCCATTGATCATTTCTAGTGCCACTACTCCGAAGCTATACACATCACATTTTTCACTTACCTTCATAGTGTAAGCAAGCTCTGCCACACAATTAAATTATTAGCTCAAAATTTATTAAACAAGAGTTGCATCCCTAACCAATTAAGAAAAATAAATCAATAAGATATTCGATGTATTACCTGGTGCAATATATCCGTATGTGCCTGCCAGTGCAGTCCAATGAGATGAATCGACGTTTAGAAGCTTGGCAGTCCCAAAATCTAATACGTGAGCCTCGTATACAGAATCAACCAAAATGTTTTTGCTTGTTATATCTCGATGAACAATTGGAGGTGAGCAATTGTGGTGCATGTAAAACAGAGCATTGGCAACACCCTTAACGATATTTATCCTCTTGCTCCAGTCCAATGCTTTAGCTTCTTTGTCATTGCCCAATATTGTGGCCAAGTTACCTCCATCAAGGTACTCATAAACCAGAAATGAGTATCGAGAATACGAACAAAAACCAAAAAGCTTTACTATGTTTCGATGTCGTATCTTAGTTAATGCCCTTATCTCATTCAAGAACTCCTTTCTACGTGTCTTCTCGCCGTCCTGAAACTGGTGGATCTTCTTCACTGCTACAGTGCTCCCTGATTGCAGATTTGCTTTGTAGACGCTACCATGTCCTCCCTTTCCAATGCAGTATACACTATTAAAACAATCTGTAGATTTTATGATTTCATCGTGCATAATTCCTCCTTCAGAACTTGATATGAAAAATGATTCTCCATCCTCTTGACTGCCTTGTTGTGCATCTGCATCTTCTTTTCTTTTTCGCAAAAAGAAGAAAACTCCCACGAAACCCAGAAGTGAAAAAACTCCACAAATAGGGAGGAAAATTATTAGAAACAACATTTTATGGCTCTTTTTGGAAGTACTTTTGTTGGTCAAAATTTTGCATGGTTTCAGTACCGGAACATCCCCGCACAAGCCTTTGTTCCCCTGAAATGCTTCTATGGAAGCATTTTGAAATGCTTTGTTGGAAGGAATTGGACCTTCCAATTCGTTGTAGGATACGTCGATGGTCAATAAACCATTCATCCCTCCAAAACTATCTGGAATAGAACCAGACAGATTATTATGGGAGAGATTTAGCACCTCCAAGCTTTCTAGACTGCTCAGTGCTGATGGTATCTCACCTTTGAGCAAGTTCCTGCTTAAATCCAACTTCGACAAGTGAGTCAACTTCCCCAACCGAATTGGAATTTTTTGGCTGAACTCGTTGCGGCTCAAATTCAAGTAGATGAGTTTAGGCAAGTTCCCGATGTTTTCAGGAATTGATTGGTTCAACTTGTTTGCTGAAAGGTCCAGATACTCGAGATCAGCTAACAATCCAAATTCTGAAGGTATACCACCGGATAGCTGATTGTCGTTTAAAATAACCTTCAGCAAATCCAACTTTCCAAACTCCATGGGAATCCTTCCAGATAATTTATTAGAGGAAAGATTAAGTGCTTTTAGCTGAGTTGCATTTCCAATTTCTGGTGGAATTGTACCACTAATGTTGTTGCCTGCCATCGCGAGAGTTGTTAAATTTGGACACTCTCCCCAGTTGGATGATATTTCCCCGTAGAAGTTATTGGAGCTTAGATCTATATATTGGAGTTGTGGATAGACTCCAAAATCTTCAGATACATTTCCAGTGAATTGGTTTCCCTCCAGACGAACTCGGACAAAGCTTTTGCAATCTTTAAAGCTTTTGGGTATTGGGCCATCAAGACGGTTGTTGAAGACGGTGAAGTTCTGAAGCTTTTCATTTTGGCAAATGGTTTGGGGCAATTGGCCAATCAACTGGTTGTTGTCTAGTTGAAGCACAGATAGGTTAGGGAGACTAGCTATCTGTTCAGGAATTGTCCCTGAGAGTTGGTTATCACGAAGGTACAACTGTTCTAACATTTTCAGATTACTCAAGGAAGAAGGGATAGAACCGTTAAGTTGATTTTCACTCAACTCTAGATCAAACATGGACGTCAAGTTTCCCAGCTCATCAGGAATGGGGCCTGAGAGCTTATTTTTATAGAGATGAAGAAGTTCCAGATTTGTTAGACCACCTAGTGTTGCAGGAACTTGGCCAGAAAGATTGTTTTCAAAAAGGCTTAGCTTGGTGAGGGACTTCATGTTTCCAATTTCCAGGGGAATTGAACCAGAAAGTTGATTGCGGAACATATGCAACACTGTTAGGTTTTTCAACTTCCCAAAGGTGGAAGGGATTGGACCTGATAGATTATTGGTATCCATGTAAAGTTCAACCAAACTGGTAAGGTTTCCCATTTCTGGTGGAATCAAATCAGAAATCTGATTCTCATAAAGAAGCAACCGAGCCATCTTGGTCAAATTACCTATAGAAGGAGGAATAGGACCATCTAGATAGTTGGTATACAAGGCAAGCTCAGTAAGGGAACTTAACTGGCCTATTGTTGAAGGAATTGGGCCACTTAATTGATTTGCAGAAAGGTGCAGGGTATCAAGATTTGTTAGGAGGCCAATCTCTGGAGGAATGGTTCCAGACAAGAGATTATATGCCAAATCAAGATAAATGAGTTTGGAAAGTTTAGTGATTCCAAGTGGAATGTTTCCAGAAAGCATATTCACACTAAGATCAATATATGCAAGATCAGAAAAAGCAGAGAAGTACAACTCATGGAGCGTACCATTTAAGCCTGCATTAGTGAGGTTAAGTCTCTCAACCCTTCCATTAATGTTGCAAGAAAGTCCAACCCAGTTGCAAGGGCTTGTTCTTGGAATGGAATTGGTGGCATTTTGAGGAAGGAGAGGCCAAGAAGATATGTTAGAATCTTTTGGGTTGTGAAGGGTGGCTGCCCATTTGAGAAGAGCATTTGCTTCTTCAGTAGAGTCAAAAGCAACAGTGAGTGAGCAATGTTGTAGCATGAATAGGGCAAGGGAAATATGCAAGGCCAGATTCTCGCTTGCCATAGCTTTATTTTGGTGCGCTGCAAATTATGGATAATTGTCCAATTTATGCATTATCCTCGGGTAGAAGTTAGTGAGAAGACCTTATATGGTCCAAGTCTTCATAGGCCCACAAATTTTATTTTCATAGGAAAAACTGCATTATTGGTAGGGTATAAATTATTTAAACTATTAATGAATTATTTGAGACTTATTCAATAAAAACTCGACAGGTCTCAATTCATTTTCTAAACAAATCGAGTTCGAATTTAACTTTTAGTCTCATTTTGAACTCAATAATATTTAGTTCATTAAAATTCGTGAGTTAGCTCATTAAATGACTCGCGAGCTAAATTATTAAGAGATTCGTTAACAGACTTGTTAAGAGACTTGTTAATCGAATCATTAAAAGATTTATAAACTAAACTCATTTATAATAAGACTCATAAATAAACTCATTTATAATAAAACTCATAAATAGATTTAATAATAGTTTCATTTATAAATACATTAAATATAAATATTATAAAAATATATATTTTTAAAATTTAATTATTTATAATTTTATTTTAAATTTATAATAAAAAAAGAAATTAATGTTATTATGAAGAAATTTAATATGTCAGATAAAAAGTGTATTTAATGTAAAATAATAATACAACTAATGAATATTAAGTAATATCTCTTAAAAAATTAAGCAATTTTATAAATATTTTTTAATAGGAAAAGATATAAATACTATGTGGTTAATATTTATTTATATTATTTAATTTTTTTAATTTTTAAACAGTTAAAAAATTAAATAATATTAAAATATGTAACCATACATATTATTAATTTATATGTGTATATCTATGTAACTATACTATTAACTTATAAATATTATTCATATTCATATATATAAAAAATTATTTTCATTAAGCCTCATCGGCTATTATTATTATTACTATTTTCACATATTTATATATATTTTTATGATTATTCTCATATTTAATATTATCTATTTAATTTTATAAATTAAAATTTTTATATAATTTAAATATGAATTAATGCAATGCTATTGAAGTTAAAGTATAATGTATACATATAATATATAATTTAAGTTGATTATATTTATATTAATATTTCTATTTTATATTTATATTATACATTAGTATTTTTTATATAATATAAAATAATTTAATATAAATTATATATTTAAATTAAAATTAAATAATAATATATAAATAATTAAACGATAATATATTAATAAATTTAGTATAAATATTTGAACAAATAATTATTTAATTCAGTATTATATTATCAATATTATATTAAATATACTTTATACAATTAATTAAAAGATAGTTGATATTAAATAATGTCCCTCTAAACTAAACTGTCACCATAAAATAGGAGTCATGTGCAAGAATCTAATAAGTGGAAAACGCAATCCTACTCGAAAAAAGAGAATATCCGGACACTTTAACATCTGAATTATCGTCAAAACTTGCCCTCCCCTAATAAGTGAGTCTTGACATAAAGTTATCGTTATCATGCATATTCTCATTTCGCCTATAATCACGGGATCACCAACCTATTAGCTAGTAATGACCCTTATCGAGCAGCTGACCACATCATCACTGAATTTTCAAAAAATCCTATATTTATCTCTATCTTGTTACAGTATAAAAGGGAAAATGATCATAGAGGCAAATGTACGCTATCTCTAATACTACTAAAACTCTGAGTCTTCTACTGCATTCTCTCTTTTCCTTAAGGTACTGACTTGAGCGTCAAAATGGCTATTGTGGACACCCGCCACCGCCTCACATTTTCTTTCTTGCAGGTTTCTGCCAACCTCAGCACAACATCATTCCGGCTATGTAATTAGCCTAATCTCTTCAATATCATTTGATTCTATTGCCGAGAAATCCATTAAACCCTCTTTTGAATCACGACCGATTTCTTATCGTCTTTCCTCACTCAAAATGGTCGGAAGTCCTACAACTGCTGTTAATATCGCTACCAACGAGGAAGTCATCATTTCTTCTACCCCAAATAACCGAGAAAACACACCTCCAGTGATTAATGATGTAGACCTTAATAATTTAAACAACGAGCACACACTCTAGTATATTCAAAGGTTACATGCTACTCTCAGGCAGTATAAGGCTTGGGAAGAGGCATTTAAAATGGACCCTGGAAGAAGGGATGAAGCCTCCGTAGACACCCCCAAGAACCCAGATGGAAGTAGCCAAATTGCGGCATAAAAAAAAGTCGGAATCTAAAGATGAATTAGATGAAGCTCCGAAAGGAATGGACTGGAAGCTAGTACGGGCCTTATAGAGATACCAAAAAGAACATGAAAAAGATTTCAGTTTGGATAGTGTCTCGCTTCTTTCGAAAGAAATATTAGAGAAAATCTTTCCTGTCTGCCCAACTTAGACAAATACGATAAAATGACAGACTCCAGAAGTCATCTGGCCATTTTTAGGACGACCATATAGCTTCAGAACGTAAATGAATTTGTATTATACCGAGTGTTTTCATCAACACTCACGGGTTTAGCTCAAAAATGGTATCAATACTTAAACTCAGGTTTAATCCAAAACTTTATACAATTCGCTATAATATTCAAATCCAAATTTATCACTTGCATACCTCCCAAAAAGTTTTTCTCTAACCTGTGAAAGATCTACAAAGAGAGAGCGCGAGTCTTTAAGGAGTTTTATTTTCTATTTTAATGCTGAAGCCATACAGGTGAAAGTGTTAAATCATGAGATAGCCTATAAGACGTTGAAGAAATGAACTCGTAATATCAAGTTCATGGATTCTTTAATTAAAAACCTAGCCGTGACGTACCAATAGTTGATAAACAAGACCTAGAAGTATATCAGGTTGGATGATGAGGTTCAGACACTAAAAGAAGACAAGAGGGCAAATCAAAAGTAAATTCAAAAGTTTGAGAGCGATCCCATGAAGAAGATCACAGGAGCTACCCTATCTCGCAAAAGGACGAACAGAGTAAGTATAAGAATTACACTCTGCTAAGTGACTCACGAACTCGTATCTTGATGTGGATCAAGAAAAATTATAAAGAAATTAGATGGCTGCCTAAGCTCAATCCCGAGAAGGCAAAAAAACAAGACAGAACTAAGTATTGTCGCTTCTATGAAGATCATGGCCACATAACGGAAGAATGTCTATAATTAAAGGGCAAGATCGAAAGGCTTACAAGAGATGGCACCCTCTGAAAATTCACGAAAAAAAAAGAAAAAGAAGGGCAAAGGTCTGAGCTCAGGGAGACAACCCCTGAGATAACTCCTGATATATAGAAAACTAGTAAGAGTCATACATGTAATAATAAAAGGACCCGACGACACATAAATAGATTACAAACATAATTACTGTAAAGGTAGAAACTTTTAGAAATCTTGGAGAACTTTCGCCTACAAAAACCGTCTGCCTGAAATCTCATGAGAGTTCTAATATCGTTCACATTTCGACAGCAAGTTAATTCTATCCTCATATGTAAATGGAGGATATTCTTAATAAAAAAGCTAACAAAGTATTTTTTATATGGTATGTTCTTTGATGGAAAGGAACAATAAGACCACTCGGGTGTTGGCCCCACGAATCAAGCCCACAAGGCAGTTTTTACCAAGCCAGATCACAAAGGCCGCTTCCGCCAGACCACTCAAGCATTGGTCCCATGAATCAAGGCGATAAGACAGTTTTTTTCAGGCCAGACCATAAGGCGGCTTCCACCAGAACATTCGAGCGTTGATCTCATGAATCAAGGTTGTAATACCCGGCTAGACTCCGGTATCGGAATTCCTACCGTCCGGTGGAATCTCAGATGTCGAAAACCTCTAGAAGGGTAAAATCACATTTTTATAAAATATTTTAATGTATTTTATGATTTTAAGTAAGAAAGAAATTGACTTTTGAATGAAAAAGAGAATGAAGGAAAAACCCAGGTTCGGCCGCCGAACATGACATGCATGCGGAGGCACGTTAGGCCCCCGAAAGTGGCATGGCCAGCCACCTATAAAGGGGTCCCCTGTCCGAAACGGGCGAGGTTTTCCTCCCCATTTCCGGCCAAGGTGAGTCTCCATCATCCCCTTGCCGATCTTGTGTTCTTCCTTCAAGTCTCTTCTGATTTTCATGAGTTTTCAACTTGGTTTTGAAGATCTTTGAGCAAAGAACAAGTTTTGGGAACTTGGAGACTGAGGAGTTGATTTCTCCCCATCTCCGAGCTAGGATCGTCTCTCCTCTCGATTTTCAAGAGGTAAGCTTAGTTCCCACTCTTCTCCTATGTTTTAAACAAGTTTTATGCAAGTTATGGGGTAGAAATGCATGTTTAGGTTTATATTGAACTTTTGGTTAATGTTGAGTATATGGACAATGTGTGTTGTATATGTATGTTTGATGTGTTTTGGTTGGGGTTTATGATAGTTTGAGGCCCCTATGAGCTTATGTATGTGTGTATGCATGTTGTGGAAGTGTTGGTTTTGAGTTGTATGGTTTGGGAGGCAAATGTGCATTGTGGAGGCTGACTTCTGCCCTTTGGAAGAACTCAGGTTCGGCAGCTGAAGGGACTTTCGGCCTCCGAACCTGCTCGTGGAGGCAAGCTTTTGGCTGCCGAACCCTGCCCCCGAAAGTTGGACTTTCGACTCTAGAAGGGAGTTTCGGCCGCCGAAGGTGCCGCCGAACATGCATGAGTTTCGTCTCTGGAAGGGACTTTCAGCCGCCGAAAGTGACTGAGTTTCGGCTCTAGAGGGACTTTCGGCTGCCGAACCTGCCGCTGAAAGTGCAATGTTCAGCCTTCCTTTGCATGATTTCTATGATTGTTTTAAGGTGTTTTAGGGGGTTTTTGGGAAGTTGTTTAGAGTTATGTTAGTCTATGTTTGGTATCTCATTTGAGTCTACCTGTGTAACGACCCGAAAATCGGACCGTTACCGGTGCTAGGATCCAGATCGACTTAAGGTCGCCGGGACCCGTAGCAAGCCTAACATACATCCTGAATATCTGGTATAATCCCATACATGATCAAATATAAACATAAAAACTTTAAAACATAAAACTGTAAACTTTTTCTTTCTTTCAAACACCAAGCTTAACCTGTGCATGCACAACTCATAATCATAGACCCCAACACTAGAGTTCTCATCCTCTACTCTCGTGGGGCAACATACATTAAGCTTGGTTTTCCTGTCTCATTATAAAACATACATAAGGATTATGTACAAGGGGATTAACCACACATCTAGGGCAAAGCACAACTCTATCTATTACATTACATTATTTTACATCATAACATATTACATTTCGTTACATATCTTTACAATACATCATGTCCACCACTAATCTATTACATGAACTCGACCATAGACATAACCTGCTGATCTCCTGACTATCTCTGACCCTGGAAACCTGAGGTTAGGGGAGAGGGGTGAGCTATAAAGCCTAGTGAGCAGAACTATAAAGAAAAACAATTTATTATATCATATGCTTTCATGATATGCATCACATCACAAACAATACACATCAACGATGAATTCGTCACCATTAGCCCTCTACATCTAGATCTCATCTCATAACAAGTCCAACAATGCTCTATGCCAGGGGCGATACGGCCACCCTGGTCTTTCATACTCTATGCTAGGGGCGATACAGCCACACCTGGTCTTTTCATGCTCTATGCCAGGGGCGATACGGCCACACCTGGTCTTTTCATATCATATCATGCCATACATGTCCTATCATGTCATATCATATCATATCATATCATATCACATCATACTGAGGGCTAATGGATCATCCAATATTCATCCACATCATCATTACCGTATTATGCAATGCAGCATATTCGTAAACTCTAATGCAAACAACCTATTACATAACATGGTATTCATGATGCATAAATATGCTTTAAACATTCAATTTCTTTAATATTGAAAGAGTTATGTTCTACTCACCTTGACTAGCTCTGGACCGACTCTGAAGCAGCTAACACTGCTAAACACCTTGGTTCCTCGGGTCCGATCCTACATTGGTGGACTCCAGTGAGGTGCCAAACATACTCTAAATAATTCATAAACAACTCCCCAAAACATCCTCAAAACAACCATAGAAAACACCCATGAAAGGGCTGGACAGGGCACTTTCGGCGACACTTTCGGCGGCCAAAGGTCCCTTCTAGAGACGAAAGTCATGCAGGTTCGGGGGCACCTTCGGCGGCCGAACCCTCTCTCCAGAGACGAAAGTCAGGCACTTTCGGCGGCCGAACATCACCTTCGGTGGCTGAAAGTCTGCTCCAGCTCCGAAACACAACTTTTGGGGGCAAGGTTTGGCGGCCAATCCATGCATCCATAGGCAGGTTCGGCGGCCGAAACTACCTTCGGCGGCCAAACCTGAGTTCTTCCAGAACTCAGCCCTTGTGCATACCAGCCTCCCAAACCTTCCAAACACCCTAAAACAAGCACCTAACTTCTTAAAAACATGCATAAACTCTTAACCATGCACAAAGGAGCTTAACAACTTGATTAAACTCCAAAAACAACATCAAAAGCATACATAGATAGCTTATGACCCACATAGGCCAAAACCATCAAAACAACCCATAATCTCACTTGCTCTTTCCCAATCATGCATACACTCTCCCACATGCATAAACTATCTCAAACCTTCAACATAACATCACATAAACACACATTGGGCACAAAACCCACATAAACCCTAATATGCATATCTACCCATACTCAAGCATTAACTCCTTAAAACTTCATTAAAACATAAAGGAAAGCATAGATCTACACTTACCTCTTGAAGATCGAGGGTTGGTGTGATCTCTAACTTGGAGATGGGAGGAAACAAACCCCTTGGGCCTCCAAGCTCCAAACTTGATCTTTGAACTCAAAACTCTTCAAAACAAACATGTAACTTATAAAAACGTGAAGGATTTGAAGAAAAATCATGAAAATGACTAGAGGAGGACATGAACACACCTGAGCTCGAGAATGGGGAGAAAACTAGCCCATTTTCGGTCTGAGGGCCTTTTATAGGTGGCCTAGTCGACTACCTTCGGCAGCCTAACGTGCCTCCTAAACTCATGCATGTTCGGCGGCCGAACTTGAGGTTCGGCGGCCAAACCTGGTTTCTGCCCTCACACTTTCGGAAGCCTAAAGCACTCCCGAAACAGCCCCATGTTCGGCAGCCGAACTTGACTTTCGGCGGCCGAACTTGACTTTCGGCGGCCAAACCTGGCGAATGCCTCCTTAGCCTATTCTCTTCAAAACTCAATTTCTTTTCCATTTAAAACCATAAAATCATGTGAAAACATTTTAGAAAACACATTTTAACCCCCTAGAAGACTCTGGCATCCCCAGAATTCCAGATTCCAACGGAGATTCCGCCGTAAAGTCGGGATTCCGATGCCGGGATCTAGCCGGGTATTACATTCTTCCCCCCTTTAAGAACATTCG
This sequence comes from Manihot esculenta, assembly GCF_001659605.2. Lineage (NCBI taxonomy): Eukaryota > Viridiplantae > Streptophyta > Magnoliopsida > Malpighiales > Euphorbiaceae > Manihot > Manihot esculenta. The sequence goes on along the minus strand of NC_035162.2, from coordinate 11,742,622 downwards.
TCCCCGAATGTTCAAACAAACATGCATTCTCAAAACAAAGCATCAAGCATACATAACCAAGCAAGCAAAGCCTAAAATCTCTCTCCAAAGAGAGACACAGGTACTAGCTGGAGTATGAACTCCCGGGTCTCCGAAGCACACTTTTTCCATTAAGTGGTGATTCCTAAGGGCTGTCACCATCAGGATTCCATGTTCCTTAACTTCCTGACTTGTGTGTCTATGATCCACACTGGCTGCTCAACACAGGTGAGATTCCCTGCGTTCTCCACCTCTGGTTCTTAAAACCTCATTTGGATCTGACACGAATTCTCATAACTTGGGAACGTGGAAGACCGAATGGATCTCCTCCATTGAAGTAGGTAAATCTAACTCGTAGGGTACATTCCCAATCCTTTGCAGGATCTCGAAGGGTCTGATGTATCTAAGAGCTAATTTACCTTCCTTCCCATAACGAATCACCCTCTTTTTAGGAGACACCTCCAGCAAACCTCAACTTTCTCTAGAACCTCCACAAACTTTCGCTGTGCATTCTGACAAAACTCTTCTCTCTTCTGAAACTCTACATACCTCTCGCGGACAATTTCATAACTCTCCTGCTGACTCTCAGCAGTTCTGATTCCTCCTTTTTCTGACTATGTCGTTCTTACCCATATACTCTGCCTCAGATTCTCCTCCCTTGACTCAAGATGTATTGCAAGCTCTTTCGATCTGTAAGGATCTGTCATCATACCTTATACAGGTATCGCCTCCACATCTTGAGTGCAAGTATTACCATCGCCATCTCTAGATCAAGTGTAAGGTGATTCAACTCATGCTTCTTCAGCTACCTAGAAGCATAAGCAATCATCCTATCACTTTCTAATACAACATTCCCTAAGAATGCAATGCTCCTCAACCAGAACTCACACTTGGAGAACTTGACATGCAAGCCACGTCCTCTCAAGGTCTACAAACTGTCTTCAGATAATGGGCATACTCCTCTGCATTTCTGGAATTCACCGAGGCATCGTCAATGAAGACAATTACGAAGGAATTCAGAATCTAGCTAAACACTTTGTTTATGAGTTCCATGAATGCTGTAGGGGTATTTATTAGCCCGAACGACACTACTAGAGACTCATATGCCCATATCTGATTTTTAACGCCATCCTTGGCGCACTTTCTTCCTTGATCTTAACTGATGGTACCTGGACTTCAGATCTATCTTGGAAAGGCAACCAGCTCCTGCTAGCTGGTTTAAAATAGATCGTCGAGCCAAGGTAACAAATACTTATTCTGGGTAGTGACTTTGTTCAAAGACTTATAGTCGATACAAAGTCCTAGGGATCCATCCTTCATCCTCATAACAACTCTGGAACACCCCAAGGCGAAGTGCTCAGTCGGATGAAAACCCTTAACTACTTACTCTTACAACATGCTCTTCCTACTACTTTAATTCTGCAGGTGCCATCCTGTAGGGAGGGGTAGAGACGGGTCTGGTCCCTATCATCACTTTCATTTCAAATTCCATCTCCCTAACAGATGGTACACCTAGCAGAGCGTCTGGGAAAACATCTAAGAACTCACTACTGGTACTGAGGCGGGCTCCCAGACATGACTACTGAACTCTCCTGCACGAGCTGGAAACTCCTGACAACCTCTCCTGGCCAATCTATGAGCCTGCAGGGCTGATATCAAACCTCTAGGTATCCCTACTTTGTCCCCCTCTAAGGACTACCTCTGATCCATCCTAACCTCTGAGCCTGACTACCTTGTCTCTGCAGACTCAGGTAGCACCACTAGTAGAAGAACCAATCTAACCCTAGAATGACGTCAAACAGTTAAATCTAGAACCGCTAGGCCAGCTGGAAGGCATCTACTCACACATACTCTGAACTATACCGGCAGATTGACTCTGCCACTGATGGATCACACTTGGGTCCACTGACCCCAAAGGGAATACCCTAACCCATAAGCTATCAATCCAACCTATCTACGGCTCTCGAAGCCACAAGGAAAGAGAAACACATCAGGGTTCATAAAAGCATACACATCAAACATAAGAGAGTGAGATTACCTGTCACCATCATGTCCGATGTGTTAGCTTCTTGCTGCGTCATGGAGAAGATCCGAGCTGGAACTGATGGACCTTCACCTAGGGAACCTGCTGAAGAAGGGGCCGTCCCCCTTCCTCTGCCTCGACCACTACCCTGTAATATGGCTGGAGCTGATGGCTGTGCCAAACTGCCTGGAGTTGTCTGATGGGACGGTGCCATAAAAGCTGCCTTAGGACACTCCCGAGCTATGTGTCCCTCCTGGCCGCATCTGTAACATGCTGTAGTCCCAAACCGACAGACTCCCTTGTGCGGCCTACCGCACCTTGCACACTCTGCAACCTCTGTGCCTGAGCTCGAGCCTCCTCCTAATCCCAGACCAGACTTTATCCGATTCCAGAACTTGTTCTTCTTAGATCTTCTGAGACCTCTGTCTCCCTTCTTATTTTTCGTGACATCCTCGCCCAGAGAGGAGAGATTAACATCACTTGTCCCCGGGGTTTTGAGACCCGAAGACTGTGCCACAGACTGCTTAACTGTCCCTTGGATAATGGCACTAGCCTCCATTCTCCATGCCATATCTACTATAGCATGGAAGCTCTCCCTTTCTGCTGATTGAATCAACGAGGAATACCTAGAGTGAAGCTTCATAACATACCTCCTAGACTTCTTCAGGTCCGTGTCTAAACCTTGTCCTGCAAACGGCAACAGTTCCAGGAACCTGTCTGTAAACTCATCTACACTCATCTCTTCCGTCTGCCTTAGCTGCTCAAACTCAATCATCTTCAGTTCTCTGGAACTACCTGGAAAAGCCTATCCTGTAAACTCATTGGAAAACTGTTCCCATGATAAGCTTTCCAACCTTGGGTCCACATAGTTTTTGAACCATTCCCTTGCCTTCTTGCATTTCAATGTGAACCCTGCCATCTGAATGGCTCTACTGTCACTTGCTTCCAACTCTCTACTGTCACTTGCTTCCAACTCATCAGTTATCATCTTCACCGTTCTGAGGTATTCAAAAGGGTCATCACCTGTTTCAAACTTGGGGGCATCCAACTTCAGATAATCCGTCATCTTTACCTTACCCCCAACTGATGAGCTAGGTTTGGGTGTTTGGGCATCAGGGACAAATGGCTCTGCTGGTGGAGGAGGAGGTGCAGCATTCCCTGGGTTAGGGTTTGCTGGACCTGGATAAAAGGGTGAGGGTGGAAACATGGGGTACTGTGGGTACGGTGGGTAAAAGGGAGGGTAGGGCATAAAGGTGGGGTATGGGTTATAGCTAGAGAAATCCGACATGCTTCCCATCGGATACCCTGGCCCCTGAGGATAGGGTGTATACTGTGGTGGAACAAAACCCGAGGCCTGAGTACCTCCTTGGGACTCTCCCATATCCTCTTCTGACATACTCATGCCCAAACTACTATCTCTTCTCTGGTTATCCTCCTCTATTCCCATCACATCCGCTGACATACCACCATGAACTGATCTCCTCCGACTTGTATCAAAGGACCTTCTAGGGTCCCTTGATGTACCTTCTCTTCTTGTTCTACAAGATCTTGCCCTCTGCAGAGCAGGGGGATGGGCATCCATGCTCTCATTCTCTGGCGGAGCTCCAGTCAATCTTACGGATCGACGAGTTCCTCTCATCTTGACTTCTGAAAGCATAACATACCACATAAACATTAGCATCATACGGTTCATGTGGAAACACATGAACCTACCTCACATACATCACATACATAGCATAACATTAATGCACATGCATATCATCATGGCATTTCACATCATCATACAAGACAGGACTCCACATCCTATCCTAGTGGACATGATCTCTCCTATTGTGCTTGCCCTTCTATAACCTATATGAGCCCGACACACTATAGGTCCGACCATGTGAACCTAGGGCTCTGATACCAATCTGTAATGACCCGAAAATCGGACCGCTACCGGCGCAAGGATCCAGATCGACTTAAGGTCGCCGGGACCCATAGCAAGCCTAACATACATCCTGAATATCTGGTATAATCTCATACATGATCAAATATAAACATAAAAACTTTAAAACATAAAACTATAAACTTTTTCTTTCTTTCAAACACCAAGCTTAACCTGTGCATGCACAACTCATAATCATAGACCCCAACACTAGAGTTCTCATCCTCTACTCTCGTGGGGCAACATACATTAAGCTTGGTTTTCCTGTCTCATTATAAAACATACATAAGGATCATGTACAAGGGGATTAACCACACATCTAGGGCAAAGCACAACTCTATCTATTACATTACATTATTTTACATCATAACATATTACATTTCGTTACATATCTTTACAATACATCATGTCCACCACTAATCTATCACATGAACTCGACCATAGACATAACCTGCTGATCTCTTGACTATCTCTGACCCTGCAAACCTGGGGTTAGGGGAGAGGGGTGAGCTATAAAGCCCAGTGAGCAGAACTATAAAGAAAAATAGTTTATTATATCATATGCTTTCATGACATACATCACATCACAAACAATAAACATCAAGGATGAATTCGTCACCATTAGCCCTCTACATCTAGATCTCATCTCATAACAAGTCCAACAATGCTCTATGCCAGGGGCGATACGGCCACCCTGGTCTTTCATGCTCTATGCCAGGGGCGATACGGCCACACCTGGTCTTTTCATATCATATCATGCCATACATGTCCTATCATGTCATATCATATCATATCATATCACATCATACTGAGGGCTAATGGATCATCCAATGTTCATCCATATCATCATTACCGTATTATGCAATGCAGCATATTCGTGAACTCTAATGCAAACAACCTATTACATAACATGGTATTCATGATGCATGAACATGCTTTAAATATTCAATTTCTTTAATATTAAAAGAGTTATGTTCTACTCACCTTGACTAGCTCTGAACCGACTCTGAAGCAGCTAACACTGCTAAACACCTTGGTTTCTTGGGTCCGATCCTACATAGGTGGACTCCAGTGAGGTGCCAAACATACTCTAAACAATTCATAAACAACTCCCCAAAACATCCTCAAAACAACCATAGAAAACACCCATGAAAGGGCTGGACAGGGCACTTTCGGCGGCACTTTTGGCGGCCGAAGGTCCCTTCCAGAGACGAAAGTCATGCAGGTTCGGGGGCACCTTCGGCGGCCGAACCCTCTCTCCAGAGACGAAAGTCAGGCACTTTCGACGGCCGAACATCACCTTCGGCGGCCGAAAGTCTACTCCAGCTCCGAAACACAACTTTCAGGGGCAAGGTTTGGCGGCCAATCCATGCATCCATAGGCAGGTTCGGCGGCCGAAACTACCTTCGGCGGCCGAACCTGAGTTCTTCCAGAACTCAGCCCTTGTGCATACCAGCCTCCCAAACCTTCCAAACACCCCAAAACAAGCACCTAACTTCTTAAAAACATGTATAAACTCTTAACCATGCACAAAGGAGCTTAACAACTTGATTAAACTCCAAAAACAACATCAAAAGCATACATAGATAGCTTATGACCCACATAGGCCAAAACCATCAAAACAACCCATAATCTCACTTGCTCTTTTCCAATCATGCATACACTCTCCCACATGCATAAACTAGCTCAAACCTTCAACATAACATCACATAAACACACATTGGGCACAAAACCCACATAAACCCTAACATGCATATCTACCCATACTCAAGCATTAAAACTCCTTAAAACTTCATTAAAACATAAAGGAAAGCATAGATCTACACTTACCTCTTGAAGATCGAGGGTTGGTGTGATCTCTAACTTAGAGATGGGAGGAAACAAACCCCTTGGGCCTTCAAGCTCCAAACTTGATCTTTGAACTCAAAACTCTTCAAAACAAACATGTAACTTATAAAAACGTGAAGGATTTGAAGAAAAGCATGAAAATGACTAGAGAAGCACATGAACACACCTGAGCTCAAGAATGGGGAGAAAACTCGCCCATTTTCGGTCTGAGGGCCTTTTATAGGTGGCCTGGTCGACTACCTTCGGCAGCCTAACGTGCCTCCTAAACTCATGCATGTTCGGCGGCCGAACTTGAGGTTCGGCGGCCGAACCTGGTTTCTGCCCTCACACTTTCAAAAGCCTAAAGCACTCCCAAAACAGCCCCATGTTCGGCGGCCGAACTTGACTTTCGGCGGCCGAACCTGGCGAATACCTCCTTAGCCTATTCTCTTCAAAACTCAATTTCTTTTCCATTTAAAACCATAAAATCATGTGAAAACATTTTAGAAAACACATTTTAACCCCCTAGAAGACTCTGACATCCCCAGAATTCCAGATTCCAACGGAGATTCTGCCGTAAAGTCGGGATTCCGATGCCGGGATCTAGCCGGGTATTACAACCTGTGTAGGTTCGGACCCGAGGAACCGAGGACCCCAGTAGTGAGACAGCTGCTTCAATGTCTTGTCAGAGCTAGCCTGATGTGAGTGGAATAACTCTTTACGTTTCAAAGCAAATAATGAAAGTTTTAGCATGATTCACACATCATGAATGCCATGAGATATATTAGGTTGTTTGCATTAGAATTCACGAATATGTTGCATTGCATATTATGTTGTTGATGTGGATGATCCATTAGCCCTGATATGGTATGATGATGATATGGTATGGAAGTCCAGGAAGACCCATTCTACGTCCCTGGCATATTGGAATGATATGACATGTTATGTAAGAGGAAGTCCAGGAAGACCCATTCTACGTCCCTGGCACTATTGGATATGTTAAGGGCTACTGGTGACAAGTTCATCCTTTATGTGATTTGTTTGTGATGTGATGCATTTCATGAAAGCATGTAATTAATTGTAATGTTTTTACTATTCTGCTCACTGGACTCTAGTAGCTCACCCCTCTCCCTTAACCCCTAGGTTTGCAGGTGCGGGTTAGACCAGGAAGTCAAGAAGAGTAAAGTCATGTGTTCATGTAATAGCTAGATGTGGACATGATAAATAATGTATGTAATGTAAAGTATTGAACAGCCATGTTATGTAATGATGTATTAAGGATTAGTATTGTGTTTGACCCTAGTATGTATAGTTGATCCCTTTGGTACATTATCTATAGAAAGTTTTAATGATGTTTTATGTAAACCAAGCTTAATGTATGTTATGATACCCCATTGGAGCATTTGTTGAGGGCTCCAGTGTGAGGTTTATGTTATGATTTGTGCATGCACAAATTAAGCTTGGTAAATGAAAAGAAAAGATTTTATGATTATGAGTTTATGTATGATCATGTATGGGATTAAACAGGTATACAGGATGTATGTTAGGCTTGCTACGGGTCCCGGCGACCATAAGTCAATCTGGATTCTAGCGTCGGTAGCGGTCCGGGTTCCGGGTCGTTACAAAGGCTATAAAGCAGTTTTCGCCAGGATAGGTCAGAAAGCAACTTTCGCCAGACCACTTGAGTGTTGGTCCCACGAATCAATGCCACAAGACAATTTTCGCCAGGTCAGGTCATAAGATGATTTTTGCAGGACCACTCGGGCGTTCATCCCACGAATCGAGGCCACAAAGCAGTTTTCGCCTGACCAGGTCATGAGGCAACTTTCACGAGACCACTCGGGTATTGATCCCATGAATCAAGGTCACAAGACAGTTTTTGCTAGGCCAGGTCATAAGACAGTTTTCTATTGGACTGCTCAGATGTCGGTCCTATGAATTACAATCACAAGGCGGGCATTCGTTGTACCTTATGTTTAGGCGTTAGTGACTAAGTCTCTTGTTTCATAGCCACAAGACAGGTTAGTGACTAAGCGTCATAAACAGGTGTTAGCCCCTTAAGAAAATTTTTTTCCTCTTAAAAAAATATTATGCGCAAAACATATAAACGCTAAACGGAAATAAAATCAACATTCTCATTAAAAATGACAAATTACAAAAGGACAGGGTCATTAGGCTCATCCGCCCGAGTCTACATTACATTGATATTTTTCACTCCATTACAAGAGAAATCTGGTCAGAAGGCACATCTTCATCACGCTCCTCTTTGACAGGAGTATCTTCAGCACGTTCCCCTCCACCCTCATTTTCTTCCTTGGGGAAGATGTCATCTATCCAGGAGAAATTCTCAGAAGGAAAACGCTTCATCAGCTCCTTCTTCATAGAATTCTGGGCTTGGACAAACATCTCCCCGCCCTGGGCCACTTTCTCCTGGAATTTCACCTCAAGCTCGGGTACCCTAGTTGAGGCAAATCGGGCCTCCTCAGCTTGAGCGTGCAACTCCAAGACCTGGCGCTGCAATAGGGCACTTGATTCTTGGTAGATTTAGCCCGACTCTTAAGGCCTTGGTTTGAAGCACGGGCTACGTCAAGATCAGCCTGAAACTTGTCCACCAACTTTAACGTCTCCTTTATTGCACCCTCAACTTCAACAATCTGGGTCTTCAAGTTTGAACATTCCTCGACCAAGAGCTTTCTATGCATCTCATTTGCACCAAATTCTTGCCTCAAGACTCTAAAACACTCCTTAGCCATATAGGCACAAAAGGCATCCTCCAGCGTAGAATGAATGGCATTAACAACCAGCTCGTCCATCTTAACCTCATTCAAATGGTGGCAATCTGCTAGCCTCATAGCACTTTTAATTAGCAGGGGACCCAGAGAAGGGTCATCAAGGAAAGGAGATGCCCAGTTTAGCACTAAGGCCAAACGTTGAATGCCAATAGGCTAGGAAGACTCAATCCCCACACTCACAGGAATAGAGAAAGAAGGAGATCAGCAGGAAGCATAGGAGCTGAAGTCGGAGTAGAAGCACCCAAGGCCGAAGATTCAGGCTGAAGGGTGCCAGTTCCTCAGCCGTAGGCTAGGGAGGGGGAGGAGGAAGTACAATCACCTCCGAAGGGTGAGCACGTTTAGAAGGGGGACTAACAACCCCAACAGCAATTGCCTTGCCCTTTCCAGCAGCACGTGCCGCCTCGGTGAATTTGCTTGACCCGGCCATATTTGCAAACAAAAAGGAAAAGTAAGTAAGAAAATCAATTCGCCAAATAAAAAGGATGAAAGGTGAAGTACCCTGATCTTGAGATAAGGGTGTGCTTTCGAGAAGGATGGGCGAGTGAGGAGCGTGGGTCTGGCTTGCTGGCAAATGACTCTGCTAGGATAAGATGACATTCCTCATTGCCTAAGTAATATCAATCTTCTTTAAGGCTTTAGCCATTGCCATAAGAGAAGCTAAAGCCCCGTCGTCCTCTCTCCTCAGACGAACCCCATCCTTTTTCAGCTCTACCCAATAGTGCTAGTTGGTTTGAAGGCACCCAAAACCCTCTGGCGTACAATGACAAAGGACAAAAAACTTATTTTTTCCACTATTTCAAAGAAGAAGGTTCAAAGAAGAAGGCTCAAAGAATAAGGCATCAAATAAAAAATATTCAAGTACTTTTGGCTGCTAAAGCACCAGAATTCCTCATTCTTATGCGTACCTAGTTGGTATAACTAGGACAATAGCACTACGTTTGGTTCAATGTGATTGTTGAAACACACGAACTAAAAGGCCATCAAAATTCTCCAGCCGTTAGGATGAAACTAGGCAACAGAAAGCTTGTAACACCGGAGGATCTCCACAAAGAAGGGGTCTAAGGGAAAACAGAGACCCACCTTCAACTGCTCCTCGAAGACAACAATAATGTCGTTAGCGGAGATCAAGTTGTTAGCACGAACACGGGGAGAAGGAGCAAAGATTCGAAAAGAATCCAGATGAATGTGATAGATGTCATACAAACGATCCACGTTGCTATCCGAGAAGACAGACAGGATATCACTAAGAGAGCCACCTTCTTTCTTGGGGGCCTCCCTCAATGGAACAATGGGGTTGATGCTTGGATGGGGCCATCAGAGGAGGAGCTGAAAATAGAGGGCTGCTAGGGGAGGAAGAGGTGTTCCTATCCATATTAAAAAAGGATAACAAAGTTACCGTGAAATAGGTAAAGACTTTAACAGAAACGAGAAAGGAGTTGTAGAATGAATTCCTCTAAAAAAAGAAAGTTGCAGAAGAACGCAAAAGTGATGCTTGAAGAAGCCGATGAACTTTTATAAAGATGGTTTCAACGGCAGACATTAAATGCGACATGATAAACATTATAATAGTCATAAAAAGGATCGGTAGGCGAAACGAGTAGCAAGAAATCAATCTCGAGGGGTCACATGTCTCAGACCTCGATAAAAGATGTCCCCTTCGAATATGAAGAAACGAAGACCAGCGGGGGACCTCTGATGTTACATAACATCTGCCCAAAGTAAGTTACGAGTTGTCACCACAAAATGGGGGTCACATGGCAAGGATTTGACAAGTGAAAAATGCAGTCCTACTCGGGAAAAGGGAAGTATAACAGCCCGGAAATCGAACTGCTACCGGCACTAGGATCCAGATCGACTTAAGGTCGCCGGGACCCGTAGTAAGCCTGCTATACTGCCTGTGTACCTGTGAAATCCCATACATGATCATACATTTTCTGTCAAACCATTAAAACTTTTCTTTCCTCCAGGGCTTAACCTATGCATGCACTCTTTCTGGTCTATTAACTCATAGGGTTACACCTGGTTTTCTCATATTCATTAACAACATACATAAACTGATCATGTGATTACAACAAGGGATTACAACTCTTATAAGTCAAGCACAAAGCTACACACTATACATTATCTCTTTACATAAACATGTCCACACTAGCTATTACATAACTCTGCTTCTTCCACACTCTGCTGGACTCCCTCTGGACTCTGAACCTGCACAACTGGGGTTAGGGGAGAGGAATGAGCTATACAAGCCCAATGAGTAGAACTATAAACCATAGGTTGAAAACATGATCTCATGGAATGCATAACAGCACATCATCTCAGGGATAGACATGACCACCAACAATCCCACTCAAAGGATGCCTGGCCTAGCTAGGTCTTACAACCTCAATCTGCCTGGCCCGGCCAGGTCTTACCACTCTGCCTGCCTGGCCCAGCCAGGTCTTACTATCTCTGCTGCCTGATCTAGTCAGGTCTTACCTACAGATGGCTGCCTGGCCCGGCCAGGTCTTATAACAGAGTTTGGGCCATTGGAGTCGCCTTGGTCTATCCACAGCCTCATACACATCGTATATGCAATGCGTCATCTTCGTGAAACTAATGCAAGCATCCTACTATAATCTTATGATGCATGACATATGCTCAAAGTCGTTTAGTTCTGAAAAGAGAAGTTCCACTCACCTCTGGCTGACTCTGTACTAACTCTGCAGGTTCTGAACCTGTGCTAACTGCTGACTTTCCTGATTCCTCTGGTCCGTTCCTACACAGGTGGACGCAAATGAGGGACCAAACTAACTCACGAACATCTCTAAGAAACTCCCCAAAAGTCCTCTCAAAGATCCTAAAACAATCACATAAAACATGCAAAAGAAAGCTGGACAGGGCACTTTCGGCGGCAGGTTCAGCGGCCGAAACTCCCCTCCAGAGACGAAACTCATGCATGTTCGGCGGCACCTTCGGCAGCCGAAAGTCTCATCCAGAGACGAAACTCAACCTTCGATGGCACTTTCGGCGGCCGAACCTTGCCTCCAGAGACAAAAGTCCAAACGTTCGGGGGCAAGCTTTGGCAGCCGAAACTGCCTCCACAAAGGGTTCAGCGGCCGAACCTTCCTTCGGCGGCCGAACCTGGTTTTGCCCGCTGGGCAGAACCCAGCTCTGATTCATGCAAACTCAACACAAAACTTACCCAACATGCATATCAACTACTCTCAACTAGCACATACCATAAAATAGGCCTAAAACTCACTCATATTCTCAAGCAACATAGCAAACAACACTTAAACATGCTGAAACACAAAATCATGCAAAACCTCAACCAAAACCCTATTCATGCATCCTATCCATACAACTCCCATAAAACCGTCAAAAATCAGTAAAAGAGGTTCTGGATCTTGACTTACCTCTTCCCAACAAGAGATCAAGAGATCCTAACGTGGAGATATGAAGAAAAGCTCTTCCAAAGCTCCAACCTTCCAGACTTGCTAGTTTTACTCAAAACCTTCAAAACACACCAAAACTCTTAAAACTCTTGAAAGATTTGGTGAAAACCATGAAAAACATGGAAGTCAACGTAGGAGAGGCTGGAACTCACCTCTGGCTGCAAGTGGAGGAGAAATATCCTCCTTCCACCGACCCTTGGCCCTTTTATAGGTGGCTGGCCAGACCACCTTCGGCAGCCGAACGTGAATCCGAAACCATGCAATGTTCGACGGCCGAAAGTGACCTTCGGCAGCCGAACCTTTGCATTTCTCCCTTGTTGCTTTTCTTTCAAAACTCATTTTCCTTGATATGTAAAACCTTCAAAACTCTTAAAACACACATGAAAACATATGTCTTACCCTTCTCGAGGGTTCCGACACCTGAGATTCCACCAGACTACTGGAATTCTGATGCCGGACTCAAGCCGGGTATTACATTCTCCCCCCTTAAGAACATTCGTCCCCGAATGTTCCTCAAACAGTGAAACATATATACACAGAAACACATAGCAAAGGGAAAACCTAACCTTAAAACAGATATGGATATTGCTGGAGCATAGACTCCCGTGTCTCCCAGGTGCACTCTTCTAGGTTGTGGTGGTTCCACAGGACTTTCACCATTGGTATCTCCTTGTTTCTCAACTTTCGAATCTGAGTGTCAAGGATTTGCACTGGCTGTTCGACATATGTGAGATCTCCAAGGATCTCGACATCAGGTTCACTGAGAACCTTCTCTGGATCTGACACAAACTTTCTCAACATAGAAACATGAAATACCGGGTGAATTCGTTCCATTGATGCAGGTAAGTCCAGCTTATACGACACATTCCCGATCCGTTGCAAAATCTCAAAAGGACCAATGTACCGTGGAGCTAGTTTACCTTTCTTTCCAAATCGAACCACTCCTTTCATCGGAGACACTTTAGCAATACCATATCCCCCTCCTGGAACTCTATCTGCTTCCTACGGATGTCTGCATAGCTTTTTTGCCTGCTTACAGCTGTTCTGATCCTCTCTCTAATCACAGGCACTAACTTGCTGGTAATCTCAACTAACTCTGGCCCTGCAAGAGCCTTCTCTCCTACCTCTTCCCAGCAAACAGGTGTTCTGCACTTCCTCCCATACAGAGCTTCATAAGGGGCCATCCCTATGCTAGCATGATGGCTGTTGTTGTAGGCAAACTCCACCAGAGGTAGATGCTGCCTCCAAGAACCGCCAAAGTCTAACATACACATTCTCAGCATATCTTCTATGGTCTGGATGGTCCTCTCTGACTGACCGTCTGTCTGTGGATGGAAAGCAGTGCTGAAATCTAATCGGGTGCCCATAGTAGCTTGCAAACTCCGCTAAAATCTGGAGGTGAACTGAGGTCCTCGATCTGATACTATCGACACTGGAACTCCATGCAGCTTGACTATTTCTTCTACATAGACCTGCGCCAACTTGTCCACAGAATAGTTGCTCCTGACTGGAATGAAGTGAGCAGATGTCGTCAGTCTGTCCACAATCACCCATATGGAGTCTAGCCTGTTGGACGTCGCCGGTAACCCCACTACAAAATCCATAGCGATGTTCTCCCATTTCCATTCTGGGATCGGCAGTGGGTTAAGCATTCCAGCCGGCTTCTGGTATTCTAGCTTCACTCTTTGACATGTCTCGCAGGCTGACACAAACTGTGCCACTTCCCTCTTCATCGCTGGCCACCAATACACCCTTCTTAGATCTTGATACATCTTGGTGGCTCCAGGGTGAACGCTATACCTTGCATTATGAGCTTCCCTCATAATGTCTTCCTTCAAACTGCTATCATCTGGTACACATAATCTTTTACTGTGCCGAAGAATCCCCTTATTGTCAAATCTGAACTCTGCACTGTTGCCAGACTGAACAGTCCTGGCAATCTTCACTAACTCAGGATCTTCATGCTGTTTCAGAGCCACTTGCTCTAGAAACACTGGTGTAACTCTCATCTGTGCAATCAAAGCACCTGTACCAGATAACTGCAACTGTAGCCCTTCATCCATGAGTCTGTAAAAGTCCTTCACCACCGGTCTTCTCTCTACCTCAATGTGGGATAAACTGCCAAGTGACTTCCGGCTTAAGGCATCAGCTACAATATTAGCCTTACCCGGATGATACTGGATCTTGCAATCGTAATCACTAAGCAATTCTACCCACCGTCTCTGCCTCAAATTTAATTCTCTCTGACTCAAGATGTGCTGCAGGCTCTTATGATCCGTATAGATCTCACACTTTACCCTATAGAGGTAATGCCTCCACATCTTAAGTGCAAAGATAACGGCTGCCATCTCAAGATCGTGTGTCGGATAGTTCAGCTCGTGCTTCTTCAGCTGTCTAGAAGCATAAGCTATCACTCTGTCTTTCTGCATTAACACACAACCTAATCCCACTCGGGATGCATCACAGAACACTGTGAAATCTTCATCACTGATCGGCAGAGCTAACACCGGTGCTGAAGTCAACCGTCTCTTCAACTCTTCAAAACTCTCAGTACAATCCTCTGCCCACACGAACTTCTGATTCTTCCTGGTCAGTCTGGTCATAGGAGCAGCTATCTTCGAAAAGTCCTGAACGAACCTCCGATAGTAGCCTGCCAAACCCAGAAAACTCTTGATCTCTGTCACGGTCGTGGGTGTAGGCCAATTGGCTACTGCCTCTACCTTCTTGGGATCTACTGCTATTCCTTCCTCTGATACTACATGTCCTAAAAAGGAAATGCTCTTGAGCCAGAACTCACATTTGGAGAACTTGGCATACAACCCATGCTCTCTCAAGGTTTGCAAAACGATCCTCAGATGCTGGGCATGTTCTTCTGCATTCCTGGAGTACACCAAAATATCATCTATAAAGACGATCACAAAACGGTCCAGGTACTCTCTGAAAACCCTGTTCATGAGATCCATGAATGCTGCAGGGGCATTAGTCAACCCGAACGGCATCACTAGGAACTCATAATGCCCATATCTGGTCCTAAACGCAGTCTTGGATACATCCTCTTCCCTGATCTTTAACTGGTGGTATCCGGATCTCAGATCTATCTTTGAAAAACAACCTGCTCCTGTCAGTTGGTCGAATAGATCATCAATCCTGGGTAAAGGATACTTGTTCTTAATAGTGACTTTGTTCAACTGTCTGTAGTCGACACAAAGTCGAAGGGGTCCATCCTTCTTTTTGACAAATAATACTGGAGCACCCCAGGGTGAGGTACTCGGGCGGATGAAACCCTTAGCTACCAAATCCTATAACTGCTCTTTCAACTCTTTCAGCTCTGCTGGTGCCATCCTGTAGGGAGGAATAGAGATCGGTCTGGTACCGGACATCAACTCTATCTCGAACTCTATGTCCCTATCAGGTGGTAGTCCTGGAAACTCTTCAGGAAACACATCTGGGAATTCTCTAACAACTGGTACTGAGGACGATTCCCTAACCCGACTGTCTAGCTCTCTCACATAAGCTAGGAACCCTTGACACCCTTTCCTCAACATCTTACGAGCCTGGAGGGCTGAGATCAAACCCCTAGGTGTCCCTCTCCTGTCTCCTCTGAAGACACACTCTGACCCATCCTGGTCTCTGAGACTCACTACCTTGTCTCTGCAGTGCAAGGTAGCACTATAGGTAGATAACCAATCCATCCCTAGAATGACATCAAAATCTGTCAACTCTAGAACCACAAGGTCAGCTGGAAGGCATCTATCCTCTATAAACACTGGACTGAACTGACAGACTGACTCTGCCAATGATGGGTCACATCTAGGTCCACTAACCCAGAGAGGACACTCTAACTCGGATACGATCAACCCCAAACTCTCTGCGGCTCTAGAAGAAATGAAAGAGTGAGAAGCACAGGGGTCCATCAAAGCATACATCTCAGAACACCCAATGATAAGATTACCTGACACCACTGTGTTCGAAATGTCTGCCTCCTGTTGTGTCATGGTGAAAATCCGTGCTGGAGCTGACGGACCTGCACCTCGGGAACCCATCCCTGAAGAAGAGGCTGCCCCTCTCCCTCTACCTCTGCCACTGCTTGGTGGTCGGGCTAAAGCTGCTGACTGAACGACACTACCTGAGGTCATCTGCTGGGATGGTGCAACCAAAGTCGCCTGAGGACATTCCCGTGCATAATGTCCCTCCTGCCCACATCTATAGCAGGCTGTAGATCCCAACAAATAAGCTCCTCTGTGCGGTCTCCCACACCTATTGCAAACTGGAAGATCTGTGCCAGAGCTGGAGCCGCTACTCATTCCCAGACCCGTCTTAATCCTGCTCCAGAACTTGCCTCTCTTTCCTCTAAATTTATCCCATCTCTTCTTGCTCGCATTTGCCATACTCTGCGAGGAGGAACCTGGTTTCGCACTAGAAGACTGTGCCTTTGACTGCTTGACTACTCCCTGACTTATGGCACTGGCCTCCATCTTTCTCGCAGCATCCACAATGGAGTGGAAACTCTCCTTCTCCGCGTGGAGAATCAAAGAGAAATACCTGGGATGGAGCCTCGTGGCATATCTCTTTGCCTTCTTCTGATCTGTATCATACGCCTGACCCACATACGGTAACAATTCCAGGAACTTATCTGTATACTCATCAACACTCATCTCCTCCGTCTGTCTCAACTGTTCAAACTCCACAACCTTTAGCTCCCTGGAACTGTCAGGAAAAGCCCACCCAGCAAACTCATTGGCGAACTCTTCCCATGTCATACTGTCCATTCTGGGGTCCACATAGTTCTTGAACCATTCTCTGGCTTTCTTGCACTTTAATGTGAACCCTGCCATCTCAATGGCTCAGCTATCATCTGCTCCCAACTCGCTTGTAATCATTCTAACTGCACTGAGATACTCAAAGGGATCATCTCCTGTGTTGAATTTAGGAGCATCCAACTTTAAGTACTCGGTCATCTTCACCTTATTTCCCCCTGAAGAACTGGGTTGTGCTTCAACAACAGGGACTACTGGTTCAGGTGGTGGTGGTGGAGGTACTATTTCTTTGGATTCAGGTGATGCTGAACTTTGATGAAAAGGTGGGGGTGGATACATGTGATATGGTGGATAGAAGGAAGGATAGGGCATATATGGCATGTAGGGTGGATATGGGGTGAAGCTGGAGTAATCCGACGTGCCTCCCATCGAATACCCTGGGCCCTGTGGAAAGGGTGGATAGCCCAACCCCGAGGCCTGCGCCCCTCCCTGAGACTCCCCCATACCTTCTTCTGACCTTCCTATACCCATACTTACATCTCTACTCTGATCCTCCTCCTCCATAGCAACTCTCTCTTCTTCTGATCTTTCCCCTCTGCCTATTCCTCTTCTGCTCTCGTCAGAAGACCTTCTAGGGCCTTGTGACGTTCCTTCCCTGCTTGACCTATAAGTCCTTGCCCTTGGCAATGCAGGAGGACGAGCAGCTGTACCCTCACTTTCAGGTGGGACTCCAGTCAATCTCGCGGATCGACGAGTTCCTCGCATCTTAACTCTCTCTGGAAAACAACACATAACAGAGCACATAAGCGCACATCACACATCATATGAGGCACATGCATACATACTAGCAGTTCACAGCATCAAATAGACAAGACTAACATCCTATCCTAGTGGACATGTTTTCCTATTGTGCTTGATCCACTAAACCTCTATAAGCTCAACTCTATCTCTATAGGTCCGACCATGTGAACCTAGGGCTCTGATACCAATCTGTAACAGCCCGGAAACCGAACTGCTACCGGCACTAGGATCCAAATCGACTTAAGGTCGCCGGGACCCGTAGTAAGCCTGCTATACTGCCTGTGTACCTGTGAAATCCCATACATGATCATACATTTTCTGTCAAACCATTAAAACTTTTCTTTCCTCCAGGGCTTAACCTGTGCATGCACTCTTTCTGGTCTATTAACTCATAGGGTTACGCCTGATTTTCTCATATTCATTAACAACATACATAAACTGATCATGTGATTACAACAAGGGATTACAACTCTTATAAGTCAAGCACAAAGCTACACACTATACATTATCTCTTTACATAAACATGTCCACACTAGCTATTACATAACTCTGCTTCTTCCACACTCTGTTGGACTCCCTCTGGACTCTGAACCTGCACAACTGGGGTTAGGGGAGAGGAATGAGCTATACAAGCCCAATGAGCAGAACTATAAACCATAGGTTGAAAACATGATCTCATGGAATGCATAACAGCACATCATCTCAGGGATAGACATGACCACCAACAATCCCACTCAAAGGATGCCTGGCCTAGCCAGGTCTTACAACCTCAATCTGCCTGGCCCGGTCAGGTCTTACCACTCTGCCTGCCTGGCCCAGCCAGGTCTGACTATCTCTGCTGCTTGATCTAGTCAGGTCTTACCTATAGATGACTGCCTAGCCTGGCCAGGTCTTATAACAGAGTTTGGGCTATTGGAGTCGCCTTGGTCTATCCACAGCCTCATACACATCGTATATGCAATGCGTCATCTTTGTGAAACTAATGCAAGCATCCTACTATAATCTTATGATGCATGACATATGCTCAAAGTAGTTTAGTTCTGAAAAGAGAAGTTCCACTCACCTCTGGCTGACTCTATACTAACTCTGCAGGTTCTAAACCTGTGCTCACTGCTGACTTTCCTGATTCCTCTGGTCCGTTCCTACACAGGTGGACGCAAATGAGGGACCAAACTAACTCACGAACATCTCTAAGAAACTCCCCAAAAGTCCTCTCAAAGATCCTAAAACAATCACATAAAACATGCAAAAGAAAGCTGGACAGGGCACTTTCGGCGGCAGGTTCAGCGGCCGAAACTCCCCTCCAGAGACGAAACTCATGCATGTTCGGCGGCACCTTCGGCAGCCGAAAGTCTCATCCAGAGACGAAACTCAACCTTCGATGGCACTTTCGGCGGCCGAACCTTGCCTCCAGAGACAAAAGTCCAAACGTTCGGGGGCAAGCTTTGGCAGCCGAAACTGCCTCCACAAAGGGTTCAGCGGCCGAACCTTCCTTCGGCGGCCGAACCTGGTTTTGCCCGCTGGGCAGAACCCAGCTCTGATTCATGCAAACTCAACACAAAACTTACCCAACATGCATATCAACTACTCCCAACTAGCACATACCATAAAATAGGCCTAAAACTCACTCATATTCTCAAGCAACATAGCAAACAACACTTAAACATGCTGAAACACAAAATCATGCAAAACCTCAACCAAAACCCTATTCATGCATCCTATCCATACAACTCCCATAAAACCATCAAAAATCAGTAAAAGAGGTTCTGGATCTTGACTTACCTCTTCCCAACAAGAGATCAAGGGATCCTAACGTGGAGATATGAAGAAAAGCTCTTCCAAAGCTCCAACCTTCCAGACTTGCTAGTTTTACTCAAAACCTTCAAAACACACCAAAACTCTTAAAACTCTTGAAAGATTTGGTGAAAACCATGAAAAACATGAAAGTCAACGTAGGAGAGGCTGGAACTCACCTTTGGCTGCAAGTGGAGGAGAAATATCCTCCTTCCACCGACCCTTGGCCCTTTTATAGGTGGCTGGCCAGACCACCTTCGGCAGCCGAACGTGAATCCGAAACCATGCAATGTTCGGCGGCCGAAAGTGACCTTCGGCGGCCGAACCTTTGCATTTCTCCCTTGTTGCTTTTCTTTCAAAACTCATTTTCCTTGATACGTAAAACCTTCAAAACTCTTAAAACACACATGAAAACATATGTCTTACCCTTTTCGAGGGTTCCGACACCCGAGATTCCACCAGACTACTGGAATTCCGATGCCGGACTCAAGCCGGGTATTACAGGAAGACTCGAACAGTTTAACACCATGTTATCGTCAAGACTCGCCCTCCTCTAATAGGCCGAGTTTTAACACAAAGTTACTGTTATCAGGCACATTCTCATTTCGCCTATGATCACGGGATCACCAAGCTATTAGTTGGTGATGACCCTTATCGAGTAGGCAGCCATATCATCGCTAAATTTTCAGAAAATGCTATATTTATCTCCATTTTTTTATAGTATAAAAGGAAACCGATCACAGAGATAAAGGTAGACTATCTCTAATACTACTAAAGTTTTGAGTCTTCTACTGCATTTTCTCTTTTCCTCAAAGTACTGACTTGAGTATCCGAGTGATTGCTATGGGCACCCACCACTGTCTCACGTTTCCTTTGTTGCAAGTTTCTGCCAATTTCAGCACAGTATTGTTCCGGTCATGTCATCAGCCCAATCTCCTGAACATCAATAGTATTTAATCAAAAAATAATATTTAAAGTTATAAACATTGAAACTTTAAAATATTTTAAATATTTAATATATTATTATATATTTTCTATTTACCTAAATAGTAAGGTCTTGTTTAGTTCAAAATGGTCTGATTCCAGATAAGTTAATTTCTTGAGAAGGAAGTTATTTGCTAGAAAGTATAATTTTAATGCGTTTGGTTGGTATGTTAAATCCTCTTAAAATAAATAGAGTGTGCCTATAAAAATGACATAAATATTCCTACTCCAAATATATATATAATATTTAAAATATAATATTTAATTTAATAGAAAAAATTATATATTGACCAACTACTTAAATTTTAAAAAGTAAATACTTAACTCAAATAATAATCAATATATAATTTTTTTTATGATAATAATAAAAAGTGTCATAAAATATAAAAAATATTTATCTTTAATTAATTAATTTCTTTTTTTATTTAAATGAATATATAACTTAAATAAAATATATCATGAAATTTTTCACACATCATTATTTATCAATAAATATAGCATTCAATTTTCTATTAATTTTTATCTAAATACTTAATTATAAAAAAAAGTAAAATAAAAATAAAAAAAATAACTTGAAATTACTTGGATTGGAGAGGGAAATAACATACCAACTTTCTGAAAGTTATAAAATCATGTCAACCAAACAAGTACTTCTTAAGAAGTTGAATTTACCTTGTTAGCCCCAACCAAATATAGCCTAAAGTAACCAATTTAAACATAAAGTAACCATATGTTCACCACTAAATCATAGGGCTAGTTTTGATTGTTAGCGCACTATCACATCACGTGAATATGTGTGCGTGAAATATGGTTAGCTCTCTCTCCCTTCCACATAAAAAATTTATAGAAATAGAGGGTGGAGTTTCTCTGTAAATAAGAATTCTCTTTTTGTTGTGATTCAAATTAAAATCTATAAAATATTTTATTTTAATTAAAATTTCTTTAATTTAAAATTAAAAAATTTAAATTAATTGGACTTAAATTAAAAAAATTAACAAATTTGAATTTAAACTCATTTAAATAATAAAAATTAAATTTTAAATATAATATTTTTTTTAAATCGAAGTTAAATTTATAAATGAATTTAAATTTATATTTATATTTATATTTTAATATTTTTTTATTAATCAAATTTAAATTTTTTAAAATTTTATTCATGGGTCAATATCTAATTAATAATTTAGTTGTTCATAACCACTTATATTTTGGTTGTAATGGAAGACTTTGAAAAAACAAGCGTTTACTTTGAAAAAGATGATATTAAAGAGAAGAAAAAATTGTCCTCAAATATTAGATTTTTTAGTACAATGAAAATTACATTTTTCTTAGTTATATTTTAAAAAAAGAAGTTTAGTTATCTTTTGTACCACATAAAATGAGAATTGATGTCATATTCTGCAATTGGATCACGTGAGCCGTGACGCAGCATGATTATAGAGTATAAACTACCGTGCCCTTTGATTGACTTTGGACGAGTAGGGTCGTTGGATGATTGACAGACACGTGAAGCAGATGCACATAAGATACGTAAGTAAGGGTATAAACAAAGAAAATTTATATTTATAATAAGTAGATTTGAATAAATTTAAGACTCTTTAAATTTTATGTTTAAAATTTTTATTTTTTATTTTTTTAAATAAAAACTTACTATTGCGGATATATTATATAAAATTTTATTAATTAATATTAAATTTAAAAAATTAAAAATTAAAATTTTAGTTTTTAAAAATTAAATAAAAAAATAACTTGATTTGAATTAATTTAATTGATTTGTTTTTTACTTTTTTATATTTTATTTTTAATATTTTAAAATTTAATTAAAATATTTTAATTTTATTAAAATATCATCTCTATGTATTATTATAAATAAGTTTGATTTGATTTAATAAATTTTTTTAATAAAAATTAAATCAAAATAATTAAACTTTTAAAATGTAAAATTAAACTAAAAAAATTAAAAATTAAAAATTAAAAATTAAATTTTATTTTTAATTTAATTTAATTTATTATTTTAATTTAAACTAAATACTACTGTTTAATTCTTATTTAATTTTAAAAAACACATTAAAAAATCAATTAATTATTTATTTTATTAGTTTTAGTTGTTAAGTATTATAATAAAATTTAAAAATATATTCAATAAAAATAAATTAATTAGTAAAAATTTTATAAAATTTAATTTTTTTAAATTACATATCTAAATAGTAAATTGTTTAATAAATAAAATTAATCAAAAAATTAATCAATAAATCTTTTAAAATTTTAATAATTTTTTAATATATTTTTTAAAATTAAAAAATTAACTAATAAATTTTCTATAACATAATTTTTTAGTAAACAATTAAATATTATTTTTAAATTAAAAACTATTTTTACAAATTTAAAAATTTTTAATCAGTTAAGTCAACAGAAAATTAATATTATAAGACTTTATGTAGCTCTCACCTTATTAAAAAGATTGAGAGGAAAAATAAGACATACCCTTTCAAATACGCAGGAAAATTTAAATTTCAAATGTTTTGACCTTGCATGCATTCATATTTTCTTTAATGTATAATTTTTCTTTGATGTTTATCCAAGTCAAGGGTGGATTTTCGTGGAATAATCCTTAAGGAAGGTTATAACAGAAAATATTCAAATACAAATTATTTATCACAAGATTTTATAATAAAATTTTTAATAACACTGACTTTATTTCCTGAAGTTGCCTTCTCATTAAAGTCGTACACAATAGAAAGTGATTAAGATGAGAATGATATACAAGGGAGAAAGGTCCAGTTTAGAAAGCAAGCTCATTTACCCAACCCCAAAATCTGAAGTATATAAAGCCCAATAGATAGACATTCTATGAATCTTGCATCACTGAATTTATTCCCAACTTCCTGGAATTGAAAATTTTTCCTTCTAATAACAATTGAGACTGTGGATTTGATATTCAAACAAACAAATGCTAATTTATTCCCAACTTCAAGTTTATCTTTAAGGCCAGAAAAAAAAAAAACAAAAAAGCGAGGGAGCATAATTACACGGCATATTCTACAAGAGTTTTGATAACATTGTAGTAATCAGATAACAATGATGATTTCCTTTGATGACTTTTAATGCCAACTCCAAAGCTATAATCACATTGCACGACATTTTTTTTTTTTAACCATAATTTGTTTTCTTCATTTTTGAGAGCACATTTTTACATTTTTCCTTTTTTACACTGTATTATCAATCCTTTTTGACTTGTCTCAACATAAAAGACCTCTTTCCCTTATTTAAGAGAGTGAATTTCTCTTATTTTTGAGTTTATATTTACTCCTATCTCTTATCGGCTTTATATAATTAAAATATTTATAAAATTTAATTTTTTTAAATTAATAAATATTAGCGATAATAATTTATAAAATTTTAATTCAGAAAATGCGATAGAGACTCCAGAAAATTATATCATTTTCTTATTTGTTTATTAATACAAGGAAAATAAAAATTTATAAAAGTCTTCCTCTATTAGGAGATTATATCATTTTCTTATTTGTTTATTGGCCCAAGAAAAATAAAAATTTATAAAAGTCTCCCTCTGTTGGGAGGTTTTTTAAGATTTATTGAGTTTAGTTTAATAATATTTATGATAGAAAATACACATTTTTAATTATATTAATTAAAATACCTAAAAAAGCCATTGCAATAGATAAAAACACTAAATCCACTAAAAACATGTTAAAAAGAAATTAAAAAAATTAATCAAGAAGGTTCGGTGAAGTGCTTCTTTAGGAGTTAAATAAAAAAAAATGTAATATATTTAATCATAAAAAATATTATTTAATAATTTTTAAAAAATTTAAAAAAAACCACTTTTCACTCTAAAGTTTAATGCCAAACAGGCCTCAGTATGAAAGATGGCATTACTCGTGCTCTGCTCTTGAAACTTTGAATGGGCCATTAGCATGGGCATTGTCAAGCTGTGGGTCTCGATGCTGATTGGTGAGGTGGGTTGGGCTCCCTCGCTCTTCCCTGATTCTTATTCTGGAGTCTCCAAACGTGTACTCGAGGCTTTTATTTTCTCATATCGAGTCTTGGGAAATCGTTTTTTTTTTTTTTTTTTTTTTTTTTTTTTTTTTTTTATCTCAATTTTTCTTTAAAAAGTCTAAATTCTTAGATTTTAAAATACAAGATTTAATATTAAAAAATTAAATTCAATAAACATGTACCATATGATTCGTAATCAATCGGTTATGATAGAGGTTCAAAGACGTATAATTAAATGCACGTGCAATTAAAATAAAAAAATATTAGAATGACAAGCACGTAAACACCCTTAGCCAACTTCAACAGCAATATAAATGGTATAGAAGCTATGAGTAGAACGGTATCATTACGTAAAATAACACATGTTCTTTAATTATTCAAAAGCCCAAAAAATCAAATTTGTTGAATCAGAGTGTCTGGTCAGAGATTGTATAATACTAGCATGCATAGACTGTTTATTATTCTAAGATGTTGATGCCTCAGCAATTAATAACATGGTAGGCCAAATCAAATTGCACTGTTTGTATTTACTTATTATTTTCAAAAATGAATTTGTGTTCTCTGATCTTCCTTCCTCACAGCTTCGTTTTCAATCAGAAAATGGAGTACTTGAGATATGATGATAGTTACTCAAAACCAACAGATTGGGAATGTGATAAATTTAATTATTAATCCCAACCAATTCACACCTAATTTCTGTTTATTAGGGTCCATCACCATAATTTCTCTTCAACTCCAATATCATTTCATTTGTTTCCTAATATGGTTAATATTACATGAAATATAACGCGTCTTAGAAAGTGAAATAAAATTATTAAAATTAATTAATTTTGTGTCATTTTTCATGTCCAACACTCGTCATCACATTTAATTTGGTTAACAGTTGTTAGTTGGTTTTAATACTACAAGCATGTGACAAATGCTATGTATTGTTTGATCATTTTCATGGACAAGATAAATGTGTTTCCAGAATATTTTTTTTTTCTCATTACTGCCCTCCCTAGCCAAATTAAGATACTTTCAATAAATGCAATACTACATTAATTAGTTAGAAGTAATCAAATATAGTTATTTTTTATTATTAACTCTGTTTATTTTTATCCGTCATCAAAATTTTTATATAATAAAGAAATAAATAATATATTACGTAATCAAATTATATAATAAAATATTTTTTATTTGACTCTAGACAAACTTCTAATCAGAAATATAAAAAAAATCCATAAAATATACAAAAATCAAAGGTAAAATAATTAAAGACCTAACATATTCTTGATTAATCATAGTGGCATGAACAATGATAAACATAAACAGGAGACTTGGTTATCCTCAAAGATGATTTTGAAGCTTTTCATTGAATGGTCTACTAGAATCTGCACCATCAAAAGCCAAGAATGGAAGCATCTATCCATTAAAACGGTCAATTGAAAATTTTTGTTTCAAAGTTCGGTCAACTGAGAGTGCAACATTAAAGAAACTCTGCAACACACGATCAGAGGCACAAATCTAGAAAATAAAAATCAAATTGTGTTATTAAATGTTATATTGTATAATTCTGTATAATATTAATAATTCTTCATGCAAAATTAATACTTATATAGATAACATTTGGATAGGGTTTTAAAGTTTAAAAACCAAGGTTGTCAGAAAATAAAGGTATGCAACTGAAAATTAAGGGGGATATGGAGCTTCATGGCAAGCATTTGAAGGTGTACCCTCCTTAGTCTTTATGGCGAAACTAAAAAGAAATACGTAAAGTTACTGTGACTGCATCTGTAAATCCGTCACTGCATCTGGTCAGCCCAGGTTTCACAGTTTGCGTAGAAAGATCGATTTGAGACCCCATATTTATAATAGATCTTCTGCACCTTAAAGTGACTTCCATCTCATAATATTTATTTTTATTTTTTATGTATATTCTTACTAATCTTTAAATTATTTAATATTAATATATGAAAAAATCAAGACCATCTAAAGAATATTTTAGATAAATTATTATAAATTTTTCTAAAATTAAGGTTATTAATTAATTTTATTGATTTGTGTTAATAAATGTTAAAGATAGATATTATAAGACGTAGTATTTAATTTCAATGCAGTTATTAACTTGATGATGCAAGAAACACATCAATATTAGTTTTTGGATAAAGAGTAGATTCTGACAGTTATTTTTATATGTTATAAAACAAAATTTAAAAATAACTAATTCTGAAAGAAATGACTGAGAGATGGAAACACAAACATGAATGAAAGGAAGAAGAGGTGGGTTGAGAGCATTTAACAGAGAAAGAAAAAAAATTAAAAGAGGTTGAAGAAAGCGAGGCGTGTTGTTGTTTCTATTGAATGGTCATCCTTGAATTCTGCATTTAATTGAATTCAAGATGAGTTAATGAAGGCAGGTAGCCTTTCTTCAATCCTTTTACGTTTTCTCTATCCATGCTTTTAATACCTTTAATTTCGGTCCCGTTAATTTATACAATTTCCTTAGGTTTATTAATTATTAATTACTATGAATTTTCTTCTATTTCCATGTTTAATTAATTATGGTCATATACCCAAAAATACCCTTGCCTTGTAAAGAATTTTTCTTATTATATAATTTGACTGATAGCAGAGAAATAGGTTGGTATTTATGTAATCTTGCTGTGTGGTCTATTTTAGGGTCCCTCACCAATTTATATTCGGTTGTTGAAATTCGGCTACGGACAACTTCAAAGCCTGCTAGATTTTTTTTTTCTTTTGTTCATTTTTAACTCCCAAAGTACCTGAAGAGTTATATTCTATCACTTTTACCAGCTTTAGATCCTCATTGGGAGTGAAAAGTCATCCCAGTTAATCTCCGTGGAATGAACAACTAGGAGATTTCATAGTACGTTTTCATGTGTTCAGAGCGCAATAGATTTCATTTTTTATTATAATTTGTATACACTTAGGTTATGCAGAGTAGTTTTTTACGACATAAAATCAGGTAAAAAATAATGAATATCGATTTATTAATTATTAATAAAAGCAAATAAAAATATTTAAAAAAGAAGAAAAAGAGTGTTAGGGTTTGAGTGCGGTTGAAGGGATTAAAAGACTAAGAGAATAAAGTGGGGAAGGAGCACGATTTAGAAAGGAGTAGCTGGCTCTTGAAACATGGGTTGTTAATTAATTTATAGCTGAGGGATGTTGAGAGCTTTAAAAGCTTTTTGGAGAGGAGTAGTGATTTAATTATGGATGCAGTTCAAGGGATGTGGTTTTTGTTTTAATAGCTGAAGGAGGAGGGTGTTGAAAGCTTTAAAGTTTTAGTTCTTTTGAGTGATCCAATTGTGGAAGTTGGAGTTGTGATCTTTTAAATATCCATAACCTTCTTCAACTGTTTTCAGACTCACCACATTTAATGTCTCTTCCACACCTCCTCTTTCCTTCCCCTCACCGCCTCTAATTAACTACTACCCACAAAACTGTTACGGCTTCTGGCTTTTAGCTTCTGCATTTTGGCTTGGCTTCAGCTCGCTTTATGTTGGCTACACTTTGGTGACACCAGCCAGGTAAGGTTAAATGCTTATATATTTGACCAGCAAGAGTTGCTTAGACTCATAATACCCGTATATCTTGGCCTTCAGGATCAGCTTGAAGCTGTCACTGCGTGGAGCAATTGAGAAGCCAAACTTGGATTGCACGTCATGCATATATTTAAAGGTAGGCCCTTTCGCCTTCAAAGTTGCCCTATAAGACTCTGGCCTCGCAGTATATATATGTGACTCGCAGTACTACTCTTCCTATATATATAACCATCCAAGCGTTTGAGTGTTTCACCTTAGAGGTCATTTACTGATTAAGCTCTCCTAGTGAAAATTTCTTTTGAATTGAAACCATGGTTTCCCTTCAATCACCTACCTCTCCGAATGGAAGAAAGACGACAATCCCAGAGCTTGATTATTTGTCAAAGAAGAGAAAGTGGGATGATGATGAGCCTGCAGAAATTGATGGGATTTTCGATAAAAGATCAAAACCGACTGAAATCACAAACTCTTTCTTTGAAATCGAGCTACAACTAGAGACTCCATTGCCTTTGGAATGGCAGAGATGCCTCGATATTCAGGTATGCTTATATCTAGGTTTTCTTGAACTAAACTATGAATAAGTAGCCATTTATATCGAGTTGTATATTCTGCAGTCAGGGCAGATACACTTCTACAATACAAGGACCCAGAAGAGAACAACTAGGGATCCAAGGAGGAGCCCAGAGCCACCAAGTCCTGGTAGTATGAGCTTAGACCTTCAGCTAAATCTGCAGCCATGCGAATCGCCATGGAAAAACAACACAAACAGCCAAAGTATGAAGCACAATTTTGCTAGCTCCATACAAAGTTTGGGCGATTTGTTCATGGGTTCAAGTAAAGATAACAAGAAGGCAGAAGTGCTTAAGCGGTCACCGTCATGGTTATCATTTGAAGGAGACGACGGGGAAGAAATGATAGCAACCGTGTGCTCAAGGTGCCACATGTTGGTGATGCTTTGCAAGTCCTCTCCTGCTTGCCCTAACTGCAAATTCATGCACTCTCCAGCCAGAACCCCCCTAAGTTATTCAAGCAAAGGCTTAGCCTCTTGTGCTAGCGAGCTAAATCAATAAGGGATGACAGCTTAATTAATTCCTAAGTTTAAGGATTAGTCCATATGATGAAATTCATTTCATCATGGAAAAGGTTAGATATTTATTACGTTTTATTTTTCGTTTGTATTAATTTCATCTTTTAGTTGAAAAATGACTGCAGTGAGCGAGTGAGTGAGTGAGAGAGAATGACTAACTTTGCATCATGTACTAAGATAAGATAATATAGAAGTATATTCCAACGTTATTGGGTAGCAATTTTTGCATATGAAAATGTGATATTTTAGATCCATAAGAAATTAAATAGGGAAAAATAAATAACCTTTTTTATTTTCAATAGGATATATTAAAATTTTTAAATAAATTACTATCCTAAAAAATGACCTATAATTTTGGACAGATGGAAAAAATTATGTATATTTTTATAAAACAAATAGAATAATATATAATGAATATGTAAAATTAATAATATAAATAGTTATATTTAATGTAAACTTTTAAAAAGTGTAATATTGGATTTATTAAAACAATCGTTCATTTATTTACATTAATTATAAATAGTATATACTAACCTTAACTATAATGTTGCATTGCAATAGTAAGGCGAGCATGTACACATTGAAGGTGTAAATGGTTTAGGAACTAAAGAATATGCGATACCTTTAAAATTTAAGAAATGTGGAATAAATAAAAACTATTTAGAAATGGTATATTTTTTTCTTTTATTTTTAATTCTTTATAATTACTTTATATATTTTCTTATGACTAATAAATTGTTTTCTTTTTCAACTTTTTATTAATAATTTTAATTAATTCTTAATTAACTGGTGATACTATTTTCAAAAAATTAGATAGATTTTATCACTTTGTGATTAATTCTTATTTAATTTCGACACAATTAAGGTTTTCATTAAATAATTCAAAATTGCAATGAGAATTCAATAAATATAAAACATGAGAAGATTAAATTAATCAAATTTGCTTTGGTAACTATCTTTGTTTCTTTATTCACATTAAATAGTTCATGAGAAAGAATTAGGCCCATTTATTTTTTTATGAGCCTTTTTTTTTAAAAAAAAAACAAATCCATTAGAAAAATCTCATCTAAAACTTAAAAAAATATAAAAACTAAATTATTATTTATTCAATATAAAAAATTAATTAGTTAAACTTTTAAATTTAAAAATACATTAAATTTATTAATTAAATATTTATTAAATTTATTAATTAAATATTTTACTAATGAAAAAAATTATTAATTAGTGGATTTTATAAAAATTTTAACTAAATAATTTCTTAGCATTTTAGATTTTTTTAATATTTAATGATTAAAATTAATTGTGATAGTAATTAGTAATTAGTGAAATTTTTAAAATTTTTAAAATATTTTAGTGTATTTTTTAAAATTAAAAAATTAAATAGTAAGTTTAAATATTAAATAATAATTTTTTCATGAAAAATTACTATTTTTTCTTTTGAAGAAAGATGAAAAAGAAGATTGTGTAAAATTCTCGTACAGTACCCTCTGACGTTCCCGCTATTTTTTTGAAAACCCGAAATAGACGCCGAAAGCCTTCCTCGCCACGCTTATATTATGGACGCAGGAGATGTCTTCTAATGCTTTGTTTGAAATTGATAGAAGGAAAGAGCAGAAATGGAGAGCAAAGATGAAGCTCTAAGATCGCAAGTAGCAATTCGATGTGCCAAAGCCTCTATTCTGCTTTATTCGTTGAAATCATTCCCAAATCGCCACTTCAAAACCACAACCAACGACAAAGACAAGGTCAGTTTCTCTCCATTCTCTCCTCTCTCTCTCTGTCGATTGGACATATTGAATCGAGGTTTTATTTTTATTCCGACTCAATAATCTTATCTGCGCTTGAAAACCCATTTTCGAGAGAAGGATCTGATGATGGAAGAAATCAGAGATTTGAAAATAAAATTGACAAGGGAGCGAATTAAGAGTAAGAGGATCAAGCTCTGTGGCCTAGTGGAGGTGATTCTTCAGGTGATGGTGGTGTTATCTTTTTCCACTGTGCTTTTGGTGCTTGCTTTTAAGTCTCCTTCAAATTGATAATTTTACCTACTGTTTTTCGAACGAAGACCTCCATTTGATTATGTATTTGCTAGTTTTGTCTGACTTAGGTTACTTAAAACGTGATTGACGATTACTGAAACTACATTGTGTTCTACTTCTACCTATTACCCAAATATGCGTCGCATTACTTCATTGACGTGGAATTCAATGGTGTCAAAAAAATTCTCAATTTTTGCAAAGCTAATGCTAATTTCTGAAAGGTGCAAAATAAACTGACACTGCTGAAGCAAGAGGGCTGCCCTGCCACTTCTCTGCAGAAGCTCATACAGATTGTCAATGGTGATCATTATTATTTTTAGTAGGAATTGGGAATAACTGCTAAATTCGCAAGCAATTTGAATAGCATCATTTGAATAATTTGATCGCAATATTTATGTTAGATGAACTAGATAAAACATCGAGTCAAATGCGAAATATGTCAATGAGATCACTAGTAGCAAAATTCAAGGAACACAAACCCAGCATTTCATTAGCTTAGAACTGATGAGGGTAAATCCTCCAGCCGTAATTGCTCATGCGATAACTGAACAGTAAATGTGCCAAAGCATTGGCCAGCTGGTTGGCCTGTCGTGGAACATGCTGAAAATAACTGGAGATTGCCAAGGCATCTGCTACAAATAACCCTTGGTAAGGTGTTTGGGGAAGTTTTCCCAGAGCCGTGTTCACCGTTGTGGAGCCGTCACTTTCGACAATCACACGATAGAAACCCGCTTCAAGTGCTGCTTGGACACCATAGAGCAAGGCAAGAGCCTCAGCAGAGTTAAGAGTCCCAACTGGCATATAGACGTTTTTCAGCTGCAAGCAAAGCTGTACCTGTGGAATTGCGTATCACCACAACCCAATCCCACAATCCCGGAGGAGATGCATGCAACATCTATATTAAGCTTATATTAGGATGAAATAATACCCGTCTGTTGACTTGCAATATGCTATTAGCTTACTAAAATAGCTCCATTTAATATGCATTAAACAAATAAAATTTATTAATTTTAAAATAATTTTAATAATAAAATAATTCGTATGGAAAGTGTATTTAAAAAATAATAGAAAATATAATAATGACATTTCTTCTGTTTTCAAAAAAAAAAAATAACATGCCTTTTTTTTTGAATTTTTTAATGAGTCGTTCACATTATTTTATTACTTGTAATTCAGAAAGTACAATTAATTTTCATATATTTTATGTTACAAATTAAAATTATATACTTTATTTATGATAATCTAAAATTCACGTAAATTTAGCCCACATATTATATATATTATATTTTCTTTTGAGGAACGGTGCCATCCATCGTCATCCCTAATCCCAGCCAATGAATAGGAGCTCTGCTAAATCCCAAAGAGGGAAGTCATCAAACAACAAGAGATACTTTGTTCGCGCCACTCGACGACGACCTCCTAGTATGCGCGTTGATGGAAGCAATGCAAGAGACAAATTGGAATCCGCCATTTTTATCCTCCTCTTCATATTATTAACCTTCTAGGTTTCCTCTCCTGTTCTCATTCATTCTGTTACTCCTCTTAAAATCCCAATCACTTTGAAATCTTCCTAACGGCTCCAATTCCATGCCTTTTCATTTGATAATGCCAGGAATTGAAGTTTGGTCGAGAAATTCGCTCTTGAATGACCAATTGCAAAGTGCATTTTTGCTCGAATTAAATTCGAGTTATAGTTCATTCACTTGTGGTGGCATATTTCTCGAGCCCACCGTTTCTTCTTCTTTAATTAGTCTCATTTCTTCCAGAAATAGTTCAGTTAGTGTTTCGAGTTTGAAATCTTGTTCTAAACACACGGTTTTTGCGGGATTTAGTAGAGAAAGGAGTAGTCAAGTGGCTGTTAGTCGTTTCTTTTTGTCAGTTAGCTTGAGAAAGGATGGGTCTGGGCTTGTGCATGAACCGAAGGTCTATTTGGTGCCAAAAGGAGATGAGAAGAGCGTCATTAAGGAGGAAAAGGTGCTCGGCGGAGGTAATGCTGTTTTGGAGGGAAGAAGGAAACGGGATGTTAGAGTACGAGGACGTGGTGCGGTGAACACTACCAAGCATTTGTGGGCTGGAGCTACTGCGGCTATGGTTTCAAGGTCCGTGCATTGTTTTCTTTTCTTTTTCTTTAAATAAATGGTTCTAAGTTTTATTGGTTTTTGCTCTTGCAGCTTTTCCCCCTCCCTTCCCCTCTTCCTTCATCTTATTTTGCATGTTATCATGAATAATTGAGCATTTTGTTTATGTTTAATTTGATCGAGTTTTCTCTTTGATTGTAGTTCAAGGAATTAATGACTAATCGTCTTTTCGACTGCAAAGAAGTTGGATTGTTATATCATTAGTTCAAATTTTATAGCCCTTTGTTTAATAATGAGGATGAAACTCTGGAAAGTATTACAAAGGGAAACCTTATTATTATTATTATTATTATTATTATTATTATTTCATGTTCCCTGTATGTTTATGTTTAGTTTGCATTGCAATAATATGGGAATGGAAATGGATGTTTAGGTCTCAAGAATTCTATTCCAATTTTATTTTTTAAATAACTAAGGCGCAGTTTATTTAATGGAAAATGTTTTCTAGGAGAATATTTTCCATATTTTCTGTGTTGCAGTATGCATAAATGCAGCAAGAATGCAAAAGTATTTTCCTGATCAAAGAGAAATTAAGCCATTTTTAAGAAAATTCAAAAGGGATGTAAAATTTTGAGAATTTTATTAGCATCACTAAGTTTTCTATATATAAATTCATTAACAGTTATTTTTTTTAATATTGCAACCAAATAATAGAAAGTAAGTTATTTTCTCATACAAGTTATTTTCCAAAATAAATGGAGGCTAAATATAATTTATTAATGATCAAATTCAAGTTATTCAAATATTAATAACATCATAAAAAATTTGGATCCTTTATGAAAAAACAAGCAAATGGAATCCTATTCCAAGAATTTGCCTTCCGTACCGATTGTCATGGTAAGCCAAACAAGGCCTTCAATTTTCGTTTCTAATTAAGAAAAGTTTTATAGTGCATTCTATCTTTGGATATGACAGGTACAACAGTATGCCGTTGATTAATATGGTGTAATGCTTAATAGGTTCTTGATTTAGTTTAGATTGATTCAACTTTATCTAAGCAAAAGCTGTTGTAACCAGAACTTTTGTTGCTCCACTGGAGAGATTAAAGCTCGAATATATGGTTCGTGGTGAGCAAAAGCACATACTTGACCTCATTAGGATAATTGCAACTACACAAGGCTTGAAAGGCTTTTGGAAGGGGAACCTTGTCAACATTCTACGATCAGCACCATTTAAAGCAGTCAATTTTTGTGCTTATGATACATATAGGAAGCAATTGCTCAGATTATCCGGGAGTGAGGAAACAACAAATTCTGAGAGGTTCATTGCTGGTGCTGCAGCTGGCATTTCTGCCACCATACTCTGCATACCACTTGATACTGTATGTGAAAACTTGAGATTTTGTTCCTCTTTTAGTTCTTTTGCTCTCAGACATGCTTTTCCTTGTAGAAGTAGTACAGCAATGCAATCTTGCATGCTGCAAATTGATCTACCTGTTCAACGTAATTATACATGGCTGTTTATATTTTGCTGCTGATATTATATAATCTAAATGGAACTGGGCCTGAGTTCTTGATTTTGGTTTGCATGTGCTTGTTAAAATTATCTAGTGCTAAAGAACTTGGAGTGTCAGCCAGTGTGTGAGAGTTAATAATGTTTAACTTTTATGTGTTTTCATATGTATTCAAGGCCACAAAGTACATATAATAAAATATGGTCTGAAAATGCTCATAGAAGAAAGATACATGTTTGCATCTGAAACAGTTGATTTATATAGTGAAGTTGGACATTGTTCTTTTCTTTGACTTGCTTGTTTTCCTTTGTTGATTTCCCAAATTTATTTCTTGTAATATTGTAGCAGATATAAGTATTTAACATGACTTGGTGTTACATAAAACATGATATTGTACCAAAAAATCAGCATAAACCACTTCATTGTATATTATGGACAATGTAACTCAACATTAAGTGTTCTATTGGACTGCAAGGATCTTGAATGTATATGGAAGATTGGTAAAGTTTAAATTAGATTGATTGCTGTATACTCCACTGATCTTATAGGCTCGTGTTTAAATTTTATGTTTGCTGCAGACTATATATGCTTTGAATGTTAATGGAGCAACTTGTTGATCATCGGTTAACTCTTCAGAATGGTACAGTAGATGATAGAAACAACTATTTAGTTATGTGTTGAACTTTTCCTGCTATGTTTGTATTTGGAAAAAGAAATAAGGCAATTCAATATTTTCAAGTTATTATTTTCATTTTGAAGTATTTGGAGTAATTTTCGAAAAAGTGTAATACAGTAGCAAAGTGCCAAATAGCATCCATAACTAAATTGGAGTTTGGGCTTCTTTGAATGTAGTAGAAGTATCCATTAAAGGTGTAGTTAGGTAATCAAGTGCTTCATGTTTGATGTGTTTTATTCCATGCATTGATTTTTGCTAAAGATCATCCATCACCGAATTCTAAATCATACTTCAATTTATGCACCTTGCAGATCCGGACCAAAATTGTTGCACCTGGTGGGGAAGCTTTGGGTGGCGTGGTTGGTGCTTTTCACCACATGATCCGAACTGAAGGATTCTTTTCCCTTTACAAGGGCTTAATGCCTTCTATCTTAAGCATCGCACCTTCAGCGGCAGTTTTCTATGGTGTGTATGATATATTGAAGTCTGCTTATCTGCATTCACCTGAAGGCAGGAAAAAAATAGCGAATACGAGTCAAAATGGGCAGGAATTGAATGCATTGGACCAGCTAGAGTTGGGACCAATCAGGACACTGCTGTATGGGGCTGGCGCTTGTGCAGAAGCTTCTACTTATCCATTTGAAGTTGTGAGGAGACGACTTCAACTGCAAGTTCGGTCTACTAAAATGAGTGCAATGGCAACCTGTATCAAAATTATTGAGCAAGGTGGAATTTCAGCTCTTTATGCCGGACTCATTCCCAGCTTACTGCAGGTATGCATGTGTTGGTTATATGGAGCTTTGACTTCAAAGCTTCGATTTTCATCAATGTAATCTCTATGGCCACTGGTGTTTAGTTAATGTAACTAGGAAGTAGGAATTTGGATAGAGCTCATAGATTTAAGCATGGTTATCAAGCTTGGACTGGACCGGCCGGTTCAATTGAGAACCATTCATTTGCCCATCGGCCTTGTCCCTTAAACGCGTTTTCTCAGAACTCCGTTACAGACACTATGAAACTGTTAGGTAACTCGTTAACCCAAACCAGTTTAACTAGCTAGGTGGATAACCGGTCTATCTGACCTTATTTAAACAAGTTGAGGGGGTTGTCAGGAGGGCAGCCTGGCCCTCAATCTAGCTACCATGTAGCCCACTCTTTTTTTCTTTTTTCAATAACAAAAAAAAAAAATGCCAGCACTAGATTCGAACTGGAAGTTGCTGGGCTCAAGTGGGCTTTGAAGCTAATTGTCATTTGAGTTACACCTTTGAACATTTTTCTTCCATAACATATCATATTATTGTTTAAAATTTAAAATCCCAATTAAAACTATTAATTATTTATAAAATATATTAAGTTACTTTTAAACTATTAATTATCATTTCTTAAAAGACGCCATGCCCTCATGTGAAGAAAAAAGAACCTTCTGTTGACACAAGGGGTCAAACCTAAGAAGACTTAACTAACTTCTAAGTCGAAGCCCTTATGAACTATGGGAAAATTTTATGACAAAATGCATAATTGCACACCTTTACTTTAGTATTTTTGTCTATCAAACACCTCAATTTTAATTGTGACCTAATAAATGCCTTAACTTTAAAAAACATTACTTTTAAACACTTAAACTTTGAAAAAAAAATCTAGTTTTAAACACAACTTAAAATCATAGATTTAAAAAATTACTTTTAAATACAACTTTTAAACCATATGTTTGAAAAATTACTTTTAAATACAACTTTAAAACTATGTATTTGACAAAATTATATGTAAAAGTAATATTTTTTTAAAATTTAGGTGATTATTAGGTCACAGTTAAAGTTGAAATATTTGATAGGCAAACATATTAAAGTACAAGGGTGCAAATATGTATTTAGCCAAAACTTTATTAATATACATTACATGTATTTAACATATTTTCTTAGAATACATACATCTAGTAAATTATTATGTAGTAACATATATATAATACTCCTTAATAATGCCTATTTATTTTAATATAAGCCATTTTAATACACATGCACTTACACATGTATATATAGTTAATTTATTTTAAATAATTATTTATGTAACTATTTTTTTATCTAAATTCTTTTATGATGTGGAAGATATATCAATTTTCTCTTATTTTGTTGTGCTATAAAATGATTTTTCAGAAGAAAATTGTATGTTGAAAGTTATTAGATTTACTTTAATATATTGCTTGTAAAATATATCAACTTACTAGTTTTGATACAACTTGATACAATGTTATTAATTTATAAAAGACTATTAATTGCATAACATATATTTAATGTTTCTTGAATAGTATACCTAATGGACCTTGTTTGATCATAATTGAACCTTAAATTCTTAACCCTTTGGCCTTTGCCTTTGCCGGTAAAACCATGGATTTAAGCTATAGTGCTATCTCTTATACCCAACTACTATAAAAGAAATAATAAATTTTAATACTTGTAGCTGCTGAATAAACATAACTAGATAAATGCTGGGTTGAAAGTCTTCTGTATTTTTTAATTTTTCTTCTATGCCATGTCATACCTGGTGTTATTGTGGGAATGCTATGTGGTTACTGACTTACTGTTAGAATAGTGGATAATGAACAATGGCTTTGAGACGTGAAAGAAAACTCTTTCAATTAGGAATTAATTGTCTCTACTATAGATGCTGCAGGGTTATGATACTATTCTTTCAAGATACACAAAAACCTGAAAATCATAGACAATAATATTTGTGATTATTCATATGAACTTCGTGTTGAAAAAGGGAAAGAAAGAAAGAAAGCATTAATTCATGGAGGAACTAATATGAATATGTGAACAATAACAGTTAAAAATTGTTAATTGGCATCTCTTTAGACAAATGTGTCCGATAAACTGGAATTTTACAGTTTTCCTGTAATACAAAATTGAATTTTTTTTTCTTAAAAATACTTTAACAAACATCATCCTCTGAATTTCACACGCACACATGCCAAGTGCCAATCTTTTGATATTAAATATTGTTATATCAAATTTGGATTCTCTCCAATATGTTCCTCTAAACCTTCTTGCTTTTGAGTTAAAACGTGAAATTTCTTTTTTCCCATATTTTTGGAATATGGGATACGATGACGAAATGGCCAAGTATGAAGAGATATTATATACTCCCAAAGCCAAACGACGTCGCAGGAGGGAAGCAAAAGCAAGACACTGCACCGCCAAAGCCAAAACGACGCCGCAGGGAAGAAGCAAAAGGCAGATAAAAATCCAGAAGCAAAACGACGCAGCATATACAGATTCAAAATGGCACCGTTTTCTGTGTGGATGTAATTTATTCCAGGGGAACCCAGAATATTCTAGAAAAATCCAGAGAACTCAGTTAGTTAGAATTCAGTTTTCCAAATGTGTATATATATATACATGAGAATTAACAAATCAAATATATGAAAATACTCTATTTTTCAATCCAATTTTAGCTATTCTTCTCATAGTATCAGAGCATACCCTGTGTAAACTGCCCCAACAAACTCAGATCTAGATCTGAAAGAAACTGTAACGCCCCGGAAATCCGGACCGCTACCATGTTTTGGTTGAAGTATATGCATGATTTATGGGTTTGGGAGGCAGGAGGTTCATATGAACCAAGTTTCTGCCCGTTTGGCAGAAACCAGGTTCGGCAGCCGAAGGAAGTTTCGGCCGCCGAACCCCTCTTGTGGAGGCAGCTTTCGGCTGCCGAAGGTGCCGCCGAACCTACCTGAGTTTCGTCTCTGTCCAGGACTTTCGGCCGCCGAAGGTGCCGCCGAAAGTGCCCTGTTCAGCCACTTCATGCATATCTCTATGTGATATTTTCAGGATGTTTTAGGGGGTTTTTGGGATTTCCGGGGCGTTACAGAAACTAACTCAGATCTAGATCTGAAAGAAACCACCCATTTTTCTTTTCTCAAACCACACGGTCTATTCAGCAAGTGCAATGGCAGAAATTACTGAAGATAACATACCAGGGAAAGCAGAGAAAGACGACAATTACCTGACATGGAGCAGATCGATGGTTATAGCCTTGAAAGCAAAGGACAAGCTAGGATTCATAAATGGCAAGTGCAAGATGCCAGATCAAGATGACAAAAATTACGAGGAATGGCAGAAGGCAGATAACATGGTAATGTCCTGGATCTTGAATGCTCTTTCAAAGGAATTGGCTGAAGCTTTTCTTTATGCCACAAATGCCTATGAATTATGGGAAGAATTAAAAGAAAGATTTGGAGACAGTAATGGTCCCCTGATGTACCAATTAATGAAAGAAATCAGCAATGCTAGTCAAGGAAATGACAATATCATGATGTATTACACAAAATTAAAAAAACTATGGGATGAATATGCATGTTTAGAGCCAATTCCGGTATGTGAATGTGATGTAGCAAAATTATTTGCTGAGATAGAGGGCAAACACAAATTAATGCAATTCTTGATGGGCTTAAATGAGTCTTATGACCATGTAAGGAATCAAATTCTTATCATGGAGCCACTGCCTAGTGTAAATAAAGCACATTCCATGATTTTGAGAATCGAAAAATAGAGGGAGGCACAAAGTGATGAAGCTGGAAACAGTGCAATGACAGCAAAAACTTCAGAGATTAACAAAGGCAGAACATGGAAAAATCAATTCAAAAGGAAGGATGACAGAACCTGTTCTTACTGCAAAACCATAGGTCATGTGAGAGAAACCTGCTTCAAACTCAATGGATATCCAGATTGGTTCAATGAGCTCAAACTGAAAAGAAACAAAGGAAAAGAAAATGTTGCAGCTCATGTGTTCGAAACGCCTCTAAACTGCAATGATGATTACACTCAAGGCAAAGCTGATTGGAATATAGAATCACTAATGCAAGAGATGATGACGTACATGAAGAATCATGGCCAAGGCACTACTAACAGCAATGACGCAAATTGTGTGAATTACATTGGTTTTGCAGGTATGACATCTTATTGCTAGTCTAAAGCTTATGAAAATAGAACTATAGGAGAATGGATTATAGACGCAGGTGCCACAACTCACATGTGCAATGACCTATCTCTTTTGTCAAGCCACAGAACTCTAAATAAACCAAGTATTGTGACCTTACCCGATGGCAGCATGAAAAATATCTCCAGAATTGGAACAGTGCCTTTAAACCAGAATATGCAATTGTTAGATGTGCTATATATGCCCACATTTAAGTACAATTTACTATCTGTTAGCCAAATCACACAATCAAACAAAATATCTGTGCAATTCTACCATGACCAATGTATCTTGCAGGACCTAGTGACTAAGCACCTACTGGCTGTTGGGAGAATGCACCAAGGATTATATAGACTAAATAAAGACTCATTTAGCCATCAAGGAAGCAGAATAAAGACAATGGGCATAGCGTTGGCATTTCAACAACCTCAAGACAGATATGAAGTATGGCACAGAAGATTAGGTCATGCATCAAAAAAATAAATTATTACATCTAAATGTAATAAAAGCTAGTGACTGTGATTCCCATGTGTGCACCATTTGTCCCATTGCAAAACAACAACGATTGAGTTTCAATAAAAGCAAGATTACATCCAAAACACCATTTGAATTGATTCATGTGGACCTTTGGGGTCCATATTCAGTGGTTTCAGTCTCAAATGCAAGATATGTACTGACTATAGTTGATGATTACTCTAGAGCTACATGGACATATTTACTACAGCACAAACAATCCGTTTTTGCTGTGTTAAAAGAGTTCATTGATATGATTAACAACCAATTTCACAAGTCAGTCAAGAACTTGAGATCAGATAATGGGACAGAGTTTATAAATCAAGATTGCAGTAAGTGGCTAAAGGAAAAGGGCATTATTCACCAGAAATCATGTCCATACACCCCACAACAGAACGGAGTGGTTGAAAGAAAGCACAAACACTTATTACAAGTTGCAAGAGCTCTAATGTTTCAGTCAAATTTACCAAAAAGATTCTGGGGAGAATCCATACTCACAGCCACCTATATCATCAACAGATTATCAAGCCCAGTACTCAATTGGGAAACACCTTATGCTTGCTTACATAAGGAAAAACCCAATCTAAACTTACTCAAAACCTTTGGATGCCTATGCTTTGCAACCAACAC
The DNA here is from genome assembly GCF_001659605.2 of Manihot esculenta. Classification (NCBI taxonomy): domain Eukaryota; kingdom Viridiplantae; phylum Streptophyta; class Magnoliopsida; order Malpighiales; family Euphorbiaceae; genus Manihot; species Manihot esculenta. Next base: position 11,701,190 of record NC_035162.2, on the reverse strand, counting down.
CTTAACCCACAAGACAAAATTTGAAGAAAGAGCCTTTAAAGGAGTATTTCTTGGATATGTTCCAGGAATGAAGGCCTACAAAATTTATGCCTTAGACCTAAACAAAACCATAGTTTCCAGAGATGTCATCTTCCATGAAGACATATTCCCATTCAGATCACAACCAGACCCTTATGACCCACAGAAAACTGTATTACCAAATATAATACTTGAACCTGACTCATCCCCAACAATACCAATATCATCACAGACCAATGTCAGCCCTCCCCACGAATCCTTAAGAACAACTGAAGGAACTGAAACATACATTGAGAATTCTACAACTGAAGATGAAGAAGAAGCATCTGCCACTCTTGAATCAGTCCAAGAACTTTTAGAAGAAGGGGGTTCCACACACACAAGAAGAAGCACAAGACTACCTACAAGACCAAGATGGCTAAATGACTTTGTGGCCACCTCTATATGTCCTATTAATCCTGGTGTATTCTCCAACAACACCACAGGTAAATCTCCCCACATCTATCCCTGTTTTACTTCTAAACCTATTTTCACCCCTCACTACTTGAGTTTTGTGGCAAATGTCTCTATAAACTATGAACCTAAGTCCTATTCACAAGCTAAGGAGGACAGCAATTGGGTGCAAGCCATGCAAGATGAACTGACAGCCTTAGACACCAATAATACTTGGTACTTAACAACTCTGCCCAAAGGCAAAAGGGCCATTGCCTCAAAATGGGTTTTCAGAATTAAATACAAGCCAGACGGTTCAGTTGACAGGTTCAAGGCCAGGCTAGTGGCCAAGGGATTTAATCAACTACTTGGAATTGACTTCACTGACAACTTTTCTCCAGTAGCCAAATTGGTTACTGTGAGAATGTTCATGGCAATAGCTACTGCCAAGAACTGGCCTATACATCAACTAGATGTCAACAATGCATACCTACATAGTCATATAGAAGAAGATTTATATATGCTACCTCCGGAAGGCTATGACAAAGCTCAACCAGGACAAGTGTGCAAACTTATCAAAAGCATCTACGGATTAAAACAGGCAGGAAGAATGTGGAATAAAGAACTTACCCAATGCTTAACCCAGTTTGGCTTCAAACAATCACCTTTTGATCATTGCCTATTCACAAGAACAAAGAAAGGCAGATTCTTAACATTGCTTGTTAATGTTGATGACATTCTTATAGCAGGTCAATCAGAAGAGGATATAGCAGAAATTAAATCTCACCTTGATAAAGCCTTCACAATCAAGGATTTGCGATACGTCAAGTACTTTCTAGGCTTACAAATTGCGCGCTCTGAAACCGGACTATTTCTTCACCAAAAGAAATATCTATTAGATATTCTTCAAGAAACAGGTTGTATGCAAGCTAAACTATCTGACAATCCTCTACCACAAGGACTCAAACTTGACAATACAACAGGACCCATTTTGACTGACCCAGAAAAATATAGGAGGTTAATAGGTAAGTTACTTTACCTCGGAGTCACAAGGCCAGACATATCCTATGCGACACATCACCTCAGCCAGTTCATGCAACAGCCGCGGCAACCTCACTGGAACGCAGCACTTCACGTGCTTCGCTATTTGAAAAGTTGTCCAACACGAGGGTTGTTCTTCCCAGCTCAGAACGATCTCAAGATTCAAGCTTTCTCCGACGCTGACTGGGCTTCCTGTCCGATGACCCGGAAATCACTTACAGGCTTCTGTATATTCCTCGGACCATCCTTAATATCCTGGAAAACAAAAAAACAGAACACGGTTAGTAAATCCTCAGCAGAAGCTGAGTACAGAAGCATGGCCCTCACGGTGTGCGAGCTAAAGTGGATAACTTACCTGATGAAAGAGTTTCATGCTGACCTACAACTCCCTATTCCTCTTCACTGTGACAACCAAGCAGCCCAACACATCGCGGCCAACCCGGTTTTCCACGAATGAACGAAACATCTGGATATCGACTGCCACATCGTCCGCGAGCAACTCTCCAGAGGTTTCATATCCACGGTGCACGTACCTTCACGACAACAAATCGCGGATCTCTTCACAAAACCCTTAGGAGCGGCGCAGTTCCAAACCCTTCTGTCCAAGATGGGTTTCCCCAAAAATTAGGGCAACTCCATCTTGCGGGGGGCGTGAAGAGATATTATATACTCCCAAAGCCAAATGACGTCGCAGGAGGGAAGCAAAAGCAAGACACTGCACCGCCAAAGCCAAAACGACGCCACAGGGAAGAAGCAAAAGGCAGATAAAAATCCAGAAGCAAAACGACGCAGCATATACAGATTCAAAACGGCACCGTTTCCTGTGTGGATGTAATTTATTCCAGGGGAACCCAGAATATTCTAGAAAAATCCAGAGAACTCAGTTAGTTAGAATTCAGTTTTCCAAATGTGTATATATATACATGAGAATTAACAAATCAAATATATGAAAATACTCTATTTTTCAATCCAATTTTAGCCATTCTTCTCAGAGTAAATGAACATTCCACATTATAAACACCAGCTAAACTCTTGTGTTTTTGCAATGTGGGATAAGTTTCTTTTTCTTCCCACAATTTAGTTAAGCAAGCTATTACAACACTTGCTGCATTGAGCTTCTGTCCCATGTGTTGGAAAGCCGTAAAACCAACTTAGAGGAATTAACTTCCACATTTTCTGGAATTTTTATGCTTCTATGCCAAGCAAAATTATTTTTGTTCATGGTGATGGTTTCAATTTGTTTGCTAATTCCATATTTCCTTCCAGAATTTTGGCTTGTCGGGTTCAGTTCACTGTTTCTGATAGCTTGATGTTTTGCATTTTCAGGTTCTTCCATCAGCAGCAATTAGTTACTTTGTCTATGAGGTTATGAAGATTGTTCTCAAAGTAGAATGAATGAATACATTAGAAAATAACCAGCAGGAGGTTGTACTACAAAGATCACAGGACATAAATCAAAATGGTAAAGAGTTATCAGTTACACTTGACAATTACCATTGATTTTTTCAACATAATGTTATACTTCAAATGAAGAAATAGAGAACCTTTTCAAAGCCATCTCCATGCTCGATTCTATATTTATTTTATCAATTTTCGCCAGTGAACTTGTCTGATTTTCATGTTCCCACTTTACATCGGATTGTGATGATATTAGTTCGGACATGAAAATGCATTATTTTGTTTTCATAATGTGAAAAGGCATTCTGAAAATACATCTCATCCACCTCTTCTTTGCCATGTTGCTAAACTTACTGCAATAGGGGAGATCAAACTAAAAAAGCAAAATTTGGTAATGTTAGTTGGAGTAATCTGGAGAAGGAATTTTGGAAAATCCATGGATTTAAAATCCATTGTTTGATTGTTACTTTTCTGAAATTGTCGTTTTACAGTAGCCAAATGCAAATTCAGAAAGTTAAACCATAGTTGCCAACCAACCTTTTTTGGTGGAAATCACTCTCCATATTTGTTCTCCAGTCTCAATGAATCGTAAGGCCATTGTTTCTCTGGGGTTCAGATGATAGGAGTTAATATAAAGCCATGAGAAGTTTGGTTTGGTGGTTTATAGAACGATTATATCAGAAACAGTCAGCAAGTTTTGTGTTTATTAATTGGGCTCTTAATGGGTAGGAGAATGAGCTTGCCATCTGAGTTTTTTTGGCGCAAATTACGCAAGCCATGGATTTATCCCACGGAAAGTAAGAAAATGGACACTGAATCAGATTTCCATCTAACTAGTTGGCCTTGGGCTACTTGTATTAATTTTTTGCCACAGAAACAAAAAATCACTGCGTTTCTAGCATTTAGATTGATTCCATATATTGCTATATTGCTACTGCTGCCACTACTCAATTGCTCAACTTCTAACCGAAAATAGGTAATGATGACTAAAAAGTTGCACACCTCGGACCTTCAATATTGGAAACCTTTACTTGCCTAGGAAAAAGATGGCCATGTGGCTTCAATTAGCTTTTCGCCATTTGCACGAATCCTCTCTTTATATATATATATATATATATATCAACATTAACTAAAATTTTTCACTTCATATTTAGAACGTGCGTGTGCATTCGTTTTAAATGTTGATAGTGTAATTGAGGTTAATTAATTTTATATTTTAAAAGTATAAGTGTGAAATGAAGCGATTTAAAAGATAAAAATATTATGAGATTTTTTTTGTATTTAATATATATATATATAAAAGAAAATAATCATTCAACACTCTTCATCTTATTATTTAAAAAATATTTATTTATTTTTTCTAATTAGTCATTAATTAATTGGATTAATCAACAAGATTGAGAGGGTTGGATCAACATTTCTCATTTTGTATGTATGCATGTGATGCATGATGAACTCCCTCCACACGTGTTGCACGTGTGCTCGCATTTCGAATTTCGGATAAACGGTATGCCGCACTTCCTGCCTTTCACATTTTTTCTCAAAAAATTTCCCACCAAGTTTCCTCTGCGCCAGGTTTGCTCATTCCCCTCTATACTTGGCATCTTCTTCCGCAATCCTCTTTATCCATGTCGTTGCCGCCTACCGACGGATCCGCCACCTGTTCTTCATGCTTCTCCTGCCAGAATGGTTGCTTTCATGGCCACGATGACGGATCCTGTGCTGATCCTCGTTGTATACAATGCATGAGATCGGATCCTCCTTCATGCTCTTCTGCTCCTTTGTTGGGGTTTGATTCGATTCCATTGAAGGACTCGGAGAAGCTGTCGAGAGTTATTATCGCTTCGGCTAAAGGATTCTCAATTGGTGCCGGCCTTAAAGGAGGCCTTTCTCTGTTTTCAATTCTCGCTAGGCTGCGTCGCACCAGGTTATGCTCTTCATCGAGGTTGTCTCTCATGCTTAGTTAATATTATCTATGACTTTCTTTTGTTAGCTTTCCATCTGAAATCTGGTTTGTATATTCTAGGAAAGTTGAGGTGTTTTCGAATAGTGAAGCTATTGCATTGGCTCTTAAAGAGACGCTAAGATATGGTCTGTTCCTTGGGACCTTTGCCGGTACATTTGCTTCTGTGGATGAGATTATTGCTTCTTTGGGAGGCCACCGTAGGTAAGCAATTAAGCATGTTTTGTACTCTTCAATTTCTCCGTTTCTTAAGATTGTTGATTGATTAGAAATGATGCCATGTTTTTTTAGTTCGGCCGGTGAAACTGATCAATTCTTATTTTAGGACTGCCAAGTGGAGAGCTTTACTTGCCGGATTGATTGCTGGGCCCTCTATGCTTCTTACGGGACCAAACACGCAGCATACAAGTTTGGCCCTATACACACTTATGCGTGCTGCCGTGTTGGCGTCACGTTGTGGGGTTAAGAGCAAACGGTTCGGTACATATTGTAAACCTCTTACTTGGAAGCATGGAGACATATTCCTCATGTGTCTTTCTTCTTCTCAAATTTTGTATGTACCTCTCTTTGCTGAACCAAGTTACTATTTTAATTAATTGCAGTTCATGTTTTCAAAACGTCTGATATCTTATTAACTTTATTCTATAATTTTGCTGGGATAATTATTGTTTCTCTATTCAACCACGTCAAAGAAATATGAACGTGTTACTATGCATGAATGAAAAATTTTATTGGGAAGCCATCAGTTTGTTGGTCATCACCCAACTAGTAGAATGCTGATGGTATTGCCAAAGCTGCAATTTAGCTAATCATGCAAGGCAGTTGCCGCCTTGATTTGTACTGGTTTTGTATACGATTACCTAGGAAAGTAAATAAGCCATACTTCGAAGAACTCAAGCTCTGCATATTAGATTTTGAGTGAGCTAGAGCTCGAGCATATAGTTGAAGTTTGAGCTTAGCTTGAGACTCAATCTCGGATCGTATTTATTTAATTTATTATGCTCATGAGCTCAGCTCACGCTTGTTTATTAAGCTCACGAGCTCAAGCTCAACTCATCAAATTTAATTAGCCAAAAAATATATATAATTTATTAAGTATTATTTAAAATCTTTTATGGTTGGTACAATAATTATAATATTTAAAAATTAATAATTATAATGGTGCCATTAGTTAAAGTATAAGGACCCTAGTTATATAATTTTATATAGTTATATATTTTAATCATACTTTTGTTGTTATAATTATACTATTCATGGTCTAATTATCTTTGATTCAAAAGCGCATAAAATGAATAGATTCACAAGCTTATCAATAAGCCATCTTGCGAGCTTAAATGAGCAGAGTAGCAATAAGTTTAAACTTGGATTGTTTATTAATGAACCTAAGGTTTAATTTTGAGCTTGGCTCATTAAGAAAACAAGCCGAGCTCATCTGCATTTAAGCTTCTATTAACTAACCGAAGTCTGTCACCACCATTATTTGATTGTATGATGGGAATATTCATAAGGGATAATAATAATAATTATAAAAAAGTGTCCTAGAAATCCGTAGGCTACATATCAAATTGATTATGAACTAAATAAAAAACATGCAATGTGAATGGCTTAAAAAGCCACCTTATCAGGGATTTACTGTTCTTCTTCAACTTCAGTTGGGTTAAATAAGGAGTTAAGAACTTAATTTGTATTGATAATCCAGCTTCAGCATAAAAGATTATGAGGCATATATTTCAAAGATGTATACACTAGTGGTTCAAAACCTTATATATGCTGTTGCAGTGGTAGGGAAGGAAACATACCACTGTACTTTCTCATGACTGGATTGTTTTCAATGTTGGATAGGGTGGTGCCTTAATCAGGGCTTTATATCATCTGCATAAGGAACACCCTGAATCAAATTTATGACTGATTACTTATCATTTCATTATTTAAAAGAGCTGATCCACATTCCTTTTCCCCCAGAGTGTAGTTTAAGTAGAAACGTGCACTTTCCAGGTCAGCTTACATATTGAAGGAAGACAGTTTGCCCCCTTCATATAAGTCCTTTCTCAAGAAACATGGTGGGAAGGATACTGTTATCTTGCAAGGAGTAAAGGAGATAGCAAGTGGCTTGCCTTTTACAGATTTGGATTCCATTGAGAAATATTACAACTCTACAGGTGTTAGCATTAAACTAGATCCAGAAATGAAAATCCCCTGCTCGGTATGATTTCTGTGTTCTATATTTTTTGTTTGAGAAAGTGTTATTACAAAATTCCTGTTTATGGGCCATTATTCCTTTTATGTTATTTTTCGTTGTCTTTCATGAATCCCTATCCTATAGAAATATTTATAGACATCTTTTGAAAATTGCACACCATTTTCTAAAGCTAATTGCTATATATGTACATACCAATATATTCTTCTTCTTCTTTTTAACTTCCACAGACTGAACCGACTATTTTTCAGTGGCTTCTCAAGTGAACCATCGATATTTCTGATGCATATTGACATAATAGAATTAGTGAATCTTAATGACAGAATAAAAATATTTTCCCTTTTTGTTTGTTACATTAGCTTCCTAGTTACTAGATATTTTTACATTATTTGGGGCATTTTATTACCTTTTAAGGTTGCTCATATTTGAAATTTATTGGGATGCAAAAGTGTGGAGGAATTTAATGCCTAAAGATTTACTATTGGCTGTGGTTTCCATACATCCTGATGTTGATAAACTCTTTGAATATTGAGATTAGATGGTGAAAAACTTGCTGAAATTGTTTGCATAAATTTTGTTTCTGGCATCGTTGTACACCTGAGAGTTGTACTTGAAGTTGAAATCTTTTGCAGATTATACATGGAAATCAGTCATGTGGAGGACATATTATATCATTTTTCATTCAAGCGTACAAAAGAGCACTCCCCGTATATCTCCCTGTGTATTTAATTCCTGCATTAATAGTTCACCGTGAAGGCCTCTGGAAAAGGTATTGGAGTAGTGAAGTAGACTATTTAATTCTTTTACTATGCGGAGACTATTTTATCCTGGCTGAAATTGCTTATAAGTTCTTTGATCATTCGTTCGGTTTTCAGATTTCAATTTTGCAAAATAAGAAATGTTGTGGTTAGGATATTCTATTTTGACTGTATGTTATGTTTGTAGTGAGAAATAGTTAATTATATTCGCTGTTTCTGCTTTAGTTAGTTTAGCTTCTGTTACAAGCTGCTTAGTTTGTTAGCTCCAGCTGCTGCTGTGTATAAATTCTAGATGGTCGTATCATTTCATCATATGAGAGAATAACTTAACTCTCATTTTTCCTTGAAGGCATCTGCCAAGTTTACATGGTATCAGAGAAGGAAAAATCTAGATCTAGATCTGTTTCAGTTTTTTTTTTTGGTTCTTCTACTTTCTACCAGTAGATAGCTCTACAATGATATAGGCAGCCTCAGTTGTGAAGTGTTCGAACCGAGAGAGAGAAGAAAACATTTCGTGAAGTTTTATTTCTAAAATTGTAACATTACATAGTGTCTGGAAGCTTCAGAGCTTCCTTTTATATCCAAGAGCAAGCCACGAGAATAACACGTGACTATTACAAGACAGAAGGTAAAAATTATAGAAAAGGGCTCTAACAACTGCGTCAAAAGACAATAACACCCAAATCTCCTATTACAAGATCAAACAACATTAAAAAAAGGAATTGATTTAATAAAATTCAACAGCCCCCTCCTCAAGTTGAAGCGGGTAAAGCCAAGAGATTCAACTTGCGGGACAGACAATTGTGGCGACAGCTGGTAATGCTTTCGTAAATAGGTTTGCCAATTGGTCTTGTGTGGGAAGATGACTAGGCAAGATAAATCCCTGTTGGAGATGATCTCGGACGATATGGCAGTTGATTTCTATATGCTTCATGCGTTCATGGAACACTGCGTTAGCAGTAATATGCATGGCTGCTTTGCTCTCACAGTAGAGGATATAGGCCGCTGAGCAGAGACCTACAAATCCCAGAGAATGTAGCTAATCCAGAGAAGTTCACACTCAGTGTAGCCATAGCACGATACTCAGCTTTTGCTGAGGACTTAGAAATAGTGGTATGTTTCTTTGTTTTCCGAAATATGAGACAAGGCCTCAGGAAAATGCAATAACTAGATAGTGATCTTCGTGAGTATATGCAAGCAGCCCAATCAGAATCATAATATGCACTAAGAGATAAATTTGAGCTCAGAGAAATGAAGGCCCTGATGCAAGGACCCCTTAAGATATCGAAGCACATGCAAAGCAGCCTCCTAATGAGGCTTTCGGGGCATGCTCATAAACTAACTTAAGTGTTGTATAGCGTAGCATATATCAGGTCTTGTTAAATTGATGTAAAGAAGTCTGTCAAGCAGCCTTCTATACATATCAGGTTCAGAAAGAGGTTCTCCTGAGTCCGGAGTCAAATGCAAACCTTGTGGTAAAGGAGATGATGCAGGTTTACAGTAAAACATGCCTGCATCTTTAAGCACATTTGAAATAAACTTCATTTGATTGAGAACAGTGGCATGTGAAGATCTAGCAACCTCTAGACACAAAAAATATTTCATAGGTCCCAAATCTTTAATAGTAAACTTTGAGTGCGATGCATGCTTGCACTTATTAATGGCATCAACAAAATTTCCAATCAAGATAACATCATCAACATATATCAGCAGAACAAAAAATAAAGTATTAGTATGCTGTATAAAGAGGCAGTGATCATGTGAGGATTGTATAAATCTCAAAGTCTTAAGAAAGGCAGTAAATTCAATGTTCCATTGTCTAGAAGCCTGTTTGAGCTCATACAAGGACCTTTGAAGCAAATAAACTTGTCTAGGTTGAGCTTTGTGGTAGCCTTGAGAAGGTATCATGTATACCTCTTCATTCAAATGTCCATGCAAAAAAGTATTATTGATGTCTAACTGAAAGATTAGCCACTGCCTAGAGGTAGCAAGGGCAATGAAGATTCTCACTGTAGTAAGTTTAGCCACAAGAGAGAATCTACCTTTGTAGCCTAAGCTCTCTATTTGGTTGTAGCCTTTGGCAACTAAATGGGCTTTGTATCTATTTACATCCCTATTGGGTTTAAATCTCACTTTATATATCCATTTACAGTCTATTGCTTTTTTATGCTTAGGTAGAGTAGTAAGAGTCCAAGTGTTATTATTTTCCAAGGCTCGAAGCTCTTATTCCATGGCCTCAACCCACTGAGCATCCATGGAAGCCTGAGCATATGTGCAAGGTTCATGGACCTTATTAACATTGCAAATATAAGAGCTGTGAGAGGGACAAAGGAAAAAAGGATAAAGTGGTTGTGTGCAATGGATTCACATATTCCTGCATCCAAACAGGTGGTTGTCTATGCCTTTGAGACCTTCTAGGTGAAGGACATTCCTGAAGGCTGTCATTCACAGAACTGAGTTTGCAAGGTTGAGAATCAGTGTAATTATGTTCAACCGCAGGTGTAGGAATAGCAAAATTCTCAATATCATCATTATTTTGAAAAGAAAAAATATTTTCATGAAAGATAATATCTCTACCGATGAAAATACACTTATCAGTGAGATTTTACAGCTTGTAAATCTTGTGAGTGTTAGCATAACCCATTGTATCAGCCTTGATTGCTCTTTCTTGGAATTTATCCTTATGAGTGCCCACAGAAGTTGCAAAGCACAAACACTCAAAGTTTCTAAGATGAGAGTAATATGGTAAGGTACCATAAAGTCTCTCATAAGGTGTGGTCCAGTTAAACTGTTCCATGGGCATTCTGTTTCTAAGATAGGTGGCAGTCAGAATACACTCTGACCAGAACTGGGTAGGGGCATGAGATTGCTTTTTTAAAGCTCTAACAGTCTTAAGGATGTGTCAGTGTTTTCTTTCCATAACTTCATTCTATTGTGGAGTATATGGACAAGATCTTTGGGGAATGCATGACTTGGAAATTCTCTGCCATTATCTGTCCTAATGGCCTTAATGGTGGTGTCGAATTGAGTCTCAACCATTTCAATGAAGTGTTTAGTCAAATTAAAGGATTGGCCCTTCGGATGCATCATAAAGGTCCAGACTGGCCTTCTATAGTCATCTACAGTGGTAAGGAGAAATCTAGCTCCAGTGATAGAACTAGTCTTATAGGTCCCCTATATGTCAATGTGGATCAAGTCAAAAGGTTTTGAGGCTAAGATATGGCTTTTGGGAAAGGGCAGTCTGACTTGTTTTGCCAGAGGACGGATAGGACAACAGGTTATAGAACTATCACTAATGTTTATGCCCTTGATGTGTTTGAGTTTGCTAACAGATGCATAGCCTAGTCTATCATGCAGATCAATCATGGTCACAACACAATCATACACATGTTTAGAAGGTATAAGGCTTCCTTTATTAGAATCAATTATAGGAAGCATGGTATTTACAAGACTATGAAGATCAGAACTGAAGTTCATGATCTGATCTAAGCAACGTTTAATGTCAGTATGAGAGAAACTCATGATTCAGCCTGAAAAGGCCTCATTGTTTCTTTCTTATAGCCACCATCTTCTTATTCAGTGGATCCTGTATGATGCAGTAATGATGGCATATTACAACATAATAAGCATAGCTATTCACCAGTTGACTAATAGATATCAAGTTGTATTGAAAATGAGGGACATAGAAAACATTATCAAGTATCATTTTCTCAAAAAGATTTAGCTTTCCAGAATGTGATACTTGTATTGTGTTCCCATCTAGAAAGCATAAAGATATATGTTTATGCAGAGGGTGTAGGGAAGTGAACAGTATTTTATCTGAGCACATATGATTTATGGCTCCAATGTCTAGAATCCAACTAGTATCATTATATAATTGTGCATAGCAAGTTTTAAAAACATTGGACTTACCAGCAAAATCGATGAAATAAGAGTTTGGTTCAGTTGGGGTACTTGGGGTTTAAACACCCTTGCCCTTCACTAGCTGAGTAACTTCTTGCTTTAATGAACTTAACATAAATGTTAATTCATTTATTCTGGTTGATGTGTCAGGGTAATCCAGAGGATTGTCCTCTTCAATGTTAGCTCTTTCTACAGTAGTCACCATTCTGGTGTTTTTATATCCTTAACTGGCCATGTGCTAGCTTTGTTATTAGTTTTGAACCAATTAGAGTACCCAATTAGTTTAAAACATTATTCCCGCATGTGTCCATCCATCCATATTATAGAAAATACAGTGCCCCTTTTTTATGTCAGACCTTCTTGGTCTTGTTTTGGTTTGAGAGTGTGTCTTATTGAATAACACAAGGGACTTAGAACTATCATTCATGACTCCTAGAATCTCTCTGAGATTCAAATTTCACAACCATTGAATAAGCCTTATTTATTGTTGGCAAAGGATCCATTCCCAGGGTCTGATCTCTTGCAGATCCAAAGACCACATTCAAACCCACTAGAAAATGCATAAGCCTGTTTCTATTCGTTATTTCTGTAATCGCTCTAGAAGCCCCATAGGTGCAAGCAGCGAGAGTTTCCATTGAGCTAAGCTCATTCCAAAGTCTCTTTAGCTTAGTAAAGTAGACAGAGACAAAAGCATTCTCTTAAGATATAAAAGAAATTTTTCATGCAACTCATGTTAATAGAGCATATTTTAGTCCATATTATCATAATCTTATTGATGTTTATTTACACATTTTCTACCTAATTTTGTGGTTTTAATCATGTTTTGAAGATATTAGGTGTAAAGAGACATTCTGGAGAAAATGCTCTTAAAAATGCCAAAAAGTGCCAAAAACAGAAAAGTCACCTTCGGAAGCACTTTCGGAAGTCGAAAGTCAACCACCTTCGGAAGCACTTTCGGAAGCCGAAAGTCTGGTCCAGAGCCAAAAGTCACCCATCTTCGGAGGCACCTTCGGCTGCCGAACCTTCACTCCAGAGTCGAAAGTCCAGCTTCCGAAACTAATCTTAGGCGGCCGAAAGTCCCCCCGAACAGCCTCTTCCTTATTCAAGAAGCCAAATCTTGAAGATCACATGTTTCCCACTTCATGCCATTCACATTCAAAATTCAAAACAAGGCTCCACCTTCCTCTTTAGTGCATGAATAATGTGAAGAAAACTTCTTGGACACACTTGGGCATCAATTAAAAGACCAAAAAGCCCCTCCCTTGCCCACACAAGGCACATACAAGACTAAGGGCACTTTGGGCAAATCTCTAAAAGATGCATGGACACCCAAGAAACCCTAGGCAGCCTCTCAACACCTATTTAAAGACCTTAAGAAGACAAGAAGAGGCAGATTTTCATCCACACAACTCTCCAAATTCGGCCAAGGCTCTCCAAGGCTTCTTCCCTTTGGTTCTTCATCTTCTTGCTTTCTTTTCTTTTATTTTCTGTTTTGGTTCAACCATGAGTGGCTGAAACCCCTATTCTAGTTGAAGTTTGGGTGAAACTAAGGTTGTTTAAAGGGTTGTGAGATCTGAACATAAAGTGTTTGCTTTTGGTTTGTTCAATATTCATGCAATTGTGTGCTTAAATCTAAGATTGCTTTGTTGTTTTGATCAAATTGGCCACTTGATTCTTAATTGCAAAGTTAATTGATTGTTAGTTGGGATATTTGTTAGTCCGTAATTGCTGGAAATATTCTGACCTAAGAACACTTGGTGTAAAAACTAAGGAATTGTATGATCTAGCAACATCTCATGCGTTTGAGTAGCTAGGGTTGGATCTCTCTCATTCTTTATGCAATTGACAATTGTTTTGATGCCTAAGGCCCAAGGACGTTCCTTGGCAATTTGTTAATTAGTAATTGATTAGAGGACGTTCCCTAATTGATTTAATCATAAGGAGAGACATGGTGGTGAGAAGCGTTTTCCACCCCCATAACTAATCTATTGAACCAATCAAGGGAACATAAGTTTCAATGATCAACCCAAACAACCAAAGTGGATCCATATTTTCAACTAGATCTTTCTCATATTGATTTCCTCTTTTATTTTAATTACTTGTTGTTTTAATTGTCTTCAATAGTTGTTAGTCAAATCATCTCAAAACCCCCCTTTTTACTTTTATTGCACTATACTTTCATTCAGCTTTCAATTACTTGCTTTCAATTGTGTTTTCACTTAGTTCTCTTGGTCTTGATTGAGAAAAATAAATAGGTAATCAATTCTGTGTGGATTCGATCCTTCATCACTATCTGCAGTTGTAAATTGTTGATAACCAAAAAGGTTATTTTTGACCGGCTTCGACAACCACGAGTCACATGTATCATAGACCTGTTGCATTCTCCAGATCTGTTTTGCATTCTCCAAATCTTTCACAGATCTCTGACTAGAAGTTTCTCACAGAGGTAGTATAGATGAATCCATCCACCAGTTCTTTTGAGATGGAGTTAAGAATCCAAGATGTGATAATGAAGTCACATCTTTTTCCACTGTTCGTAACCTCCAGAGTCCTTACTAGGTGTTGAAATTGTTTTCTCGACAAACCCAAACTTCATCTTGGCACCTAGGCTATTTTAACGACCTTATTCCAAGATTGAAAGTTAGTTCCTATGAATCGAAAGTTAGTTCCTATGAGAAGTGCAGAGACCAAAGCCATACTTGGATGATCAGAGGGCTGTAAGCTCAGAGGATCTCCCATTCTTTGAATCACGGTCTATCTCTTTTTCGGCACCGCTGTTGATATATGCTCCTTACTACTGTTGCCTCGTTCCGTCATCGTCAGATCTCTTGAGAGCTTTCAGATTCACTCGCATGCAAGAAACGACGCACTGCCGTGAGCCAAATCCTACCTCTTATACCATGTTCGAACCGAGAGAGAAGAAAACATTTCGTAAAATTTTATTTCTGAAATTATAACGTTACATAGTGTCTGGAAGCTTCAGAGCTTCCTTTTACATTCAAGAGCAAGCCACGAGAATAGCAAGTGACTATTACAAGACAGAAGGTAAAAGTTACAAAAAAGGGCTCTAACAACTGCCTCAATTACAAGATCAAACAACATTAAAGAATGAATTGATTTAATACAATTCAACATGGAGGCTCCACATGGCGATGATCAACCTGCCCATTTCTTTGTATTGCAATAAAAGTGTGCTTCACATGGCGATTCTGTCTTCCATGAATGTAGAAAACATATTGACAGTGATTGTTATATCGTGCATGATCAACTTCAGAAGGGGTTTATTTCACCATCACATGTTGCCTCTTCTTCTCAGCTTGCAGATGTGTTTACAAAGTTATTACGTAGTCCTGCCCATTCTCAATTGACTTCCAAGTTCTTTTGTGAATTTGTTACTTCCAGATCCAACTTTTGGGGGGGGGGGGGGGTGGTTGTACAGAGAATTAATTAATTTATTTTCTCTGTTTCTGTTTTAGTTAGTTTAGCTTCTGTTGCAATCTGCTTAGTTTGTTAGCTCCAGCTGCTTTGTATAGATATTAGATGGTTGTATCTTTTCATCATATGAGAGAATAACTGATTCTCGTTTTTCTGTGAGACCATCTGCCAAGTTACGATGTTGTGGGTGAATGGTTATGCAAGAAGGTATTAAGTGCGCAGGTTTTTTTCAGAACAGTTAACTGAACCTGAATTTTTAAAATTTTTAGCATGCTTTTATTAGCAGTCAGTTTTAGCATGTATAAACAGGAGGTATTTGGCTGGGCTGAAAAACTCATTTCTGACTATGCACCTGTTTCATCCCTTTCCATTGTTTCTCACTATTCAGCATGCCAGGAATTTGATCGAAAATGAGTAACATTGGCCCTATTATTTGCACAGTTTTATGATAACTATGTCCGCCTGCTGTGGTTAATGATTGGATCTTCTGTTGAAATGATGTGAATATAAGTTTTCTTGTTAAGGAGTTATTGTTGCATATCGCACACTCATGGATTTTACTGCTATGATTCTCTGATGTATTTTTTTTTTATCTTGTGCAGTCCTTGCAGCATACTAGCTAAGGGTCTTGTTGGTATTGCAAGATCAAGTTTGTTTCTGTCTACGTATTGCTCGTCTGCGTGGTTAGTGCTTATTTCTTTTGGTATACTACTTGTTGCCAAGAAACCAGTGATGTTCATTTCTAAAAGGTCTATTTGTCATATCTTTACCCATATGTTTCCCTTGTCTGGGAGAATTTTTTAGGTATTAGGCTGTATATGCTGTGAGCAATTTTAGGGTGTATTAACACAAATTTACCTACTTGATGCAAAGAGAAGCCACTAATGAAGTCAATCTGGTGTATATCTCATCGTGATTTTCAGAACTAGGCTGCGTTGCCTTTAATCTGGCAGTTTATATGCTATTTGACTAGAAAACTATTTTTCTTTTAAAGGCATTATGAAAGCAGAGAAATGAAAATTCTTATATAAAACAATTATTCGTTGTCTTCCCAGATTTCCACGTTCAATGACTTGGCATAGTAAAAATTCCTTTTGTTGGTCATTAGGATGTGGACATGCGTACTCTTTAGAATCTTCAGGAGATGTAACATTCCAATGGTGGCAATGGGGACGGTAAGGAACTTCAACTGTTCACTCAAGTAGAGAGAAACACAAATGATTTATGTTTTGAATACGACTCGTTTCTTGTTCAGTTTCCCACTGGCCTAGCCCTGGCAATAGAGAAAAAAAGCCGACGGATTGAGATATCACTCTACTGCCTTGCACGAGCAATTGATAGCTTCTTCACATGTACGAAGGATGTTGGATATTTGCCGCAGTCAAAGAATCTGAAGAGAGCTGATGTGGTGATGTTCAGTATCTCAACTGCTATAATAATGCACTGCTACTCACAGGAAAGGGAAATGTTCCGGTCCAAGTACCTTATTGTTCTTGATTGGGTGTTCGGCGTACCTCCTCTCCCAGATGAAACGCCCCGACGCAAAGAGAGTCGAAAAGCAAATCCATGGGCTCCTTGATTGAAGGAAAATCATAAAATGCTCCAAGTGCACTAATTTTCAGTACTCTTTTCTCCCCAAAAATTCAGTTATTCTTAAAACTCCTTTTTGAATTTATCACAGGCTTACAGTTTCCCAATTTAATTTTTGCCAAAAAGTTTATAGTTATCGAGTATATAGTTTTATCTTTTTTATATAATTTTTACTAGTTTTTTTTTTGGAACGATTACTAGTTTGATTCATATAAAAATAAATATTTAAATTCTATACTTTATTTTAAACTGTAATTAAATATTTTCGACTAATTTTAAATATCATATTTTGTTTGTTTAAATTTGTTAACTTACTAGTATAACGAGAGGAGACATTTTATAATTTTTAAATTCTTCTTCCATCTCTTGCTTCTCATCTCTCTGCTTATCTCATCCCTGTGCCGCCCCCCCCCCCCCCCCCCCCCTCTCTCTCTCTCTATATATATATATAATTTCATCTTTCTCACTGCCTCCTTTCTCCTGGTCTCTCTTCGATTACCATAAAAACCACAAGTTGGATTTCCCAACCAACTTAAATCTCATTTCAGGGAACCGTTGACCATGTCCCTCATTTTTTACCCGGTCGGTTCGGACTGCTAACCGCATGGTGGAAGTCTAAGCATGTTTACGATTTGAACGAACAATTTCATTCCACAAAAGAGAAACAATGAGTTGCGTAGTGATGATAAAACAGCAACATTTGATCATAATTATATTTTGCACTTCACAAATCGGCAACCATACGAATGATCAATAACTTCAACATTTGAATCTGAAAAAACAATTCCTTATAGAGAAAAGCACGAAGGCAAAGCTAATCACAAAGAAGCGTTGCAAGTATTTATAAATGTAGATGTTAATTTGATACGTATATCCACCACTTACACAAAGCATACCCATAAACAGCGGCGTAAACTATCCATCTGAGAGGAGAAATCCTACTCCTGTGCACACATTAAAATTTGAAATTTCAGTACAAATCCAATTTTTGAAGAATAACCAGAATAAAATAAATAAAAAATTGCAGCAAAACCAACCTGAACCCAGATCTTTGAGCAAGAGCTGTCTTCTCTTCTTCAGTAATAGGGTAGCACCACCGCGAGTAATCTCTATCAAAAAAATCCCAGTCAGGCAAGAACAACCCAGCAATCCCAAGCATACCCACTACATAGGTTACCATCACTTTCTTCAAAGATTGCGTCCATATTCCTACCACCACCATAATTGCAGCCAACCAGATGAGTGAGATCCTCAGAGCTGCATCACTATTCGCCATATATGGGTATATTGTAGGGATTCAGAAAAGACTATTATTATAGTAATTTATTAGCATTAGAATATCAATGGCTTTTGGATATGGGCATAGAATGGAGTTCTGGGTTTTGAGGGAAATCGAGGAAAGTAGTTGAGGTGCTCTAAATGCGACCGCCAACAGCATTAAATTTTAAGTGCCCTTAATGGGTTTTTTACTTTATTGCATTTTTTAAAAATAGTTTGGATTGAAATTTAATCCTTTAAATAACTCCAAATTTTTCATTGGTTACCTGTCGGTTTTATAACTGTCTTGGAGAAAATAAAATGTACTGATATTATTTTTTTTTTACAACTCTTTATCCATTTTATTACTTTTTAATTCTTAATATACTACTGCTATTTCATAGAATTATTTAGGGCTCCGAGAAACAGAAATTATTTAGGATATTGAGTGTCAAACAAATAATTTTAAAAAAATAAAAAATATATATATTTAAACAAATGTTTGAATATTAAAAATATTTCTAATATTGTTTTATGATAATTCAAAATATTATTCTTGTGTAATTTGAAAATTATATTATGTAACTTGAAAATAAGTACTATTTTTTAAGAGAGTTAATGCTAATGATGGAGTAAGGATTTGAGTTGGTCTCTTTTTGTTATTTTATACTGCATCCAGATTAGCAGAGCAAGAGGATCGTTTTTTTTTTTTTTTCCTTTAATTTTTCCCGCAATATGCAAATCCACTGTGCATCATGTCGATATAATAAACGTTGAATTTGAAATATCATTGCCAAGAAATTGCACAAACGTACGAAACTGAAGATTCATCAAAAGAGAAGGATCACTGAGAAAAATTTTGCTCCGATTTAAAAACAACAAATAAATAAATGGAGAACTTGAATTTAAATAAATGAAAAATTTTGTGTTCCTCCTTGAATTTATTTATTTGGTTCTAATCTGAAACTCACAATTTATCCTCTATTTTACTCTTTTTTTTTTTTCTTTTTCTACGGAACATCGAGCAAAATTAATAGAATTTTCAGTCATATCTCTTCATTTCACTTGCAAATATGTGCGGATTTATAAGCTCATACCCACAAAAAATAAAAAAAATTTCCTGAAATCAATTAGTTGCAGCAAGATCCTGCCTATCTGATGATATTATGATTAGAAAGAATTGAAACTGGTTATATCTTGAGGCAAAATTAAAGTCAACCTAAGTTGTTTTTTTTTTTTTTTAATTAGAAAAAACCAAGGTTTTTCTTGCAATTGATTTAAGCTTTTATAGTCTTGATTAGGTAACCAACGAGAATTGCTAAACACAAGTTACTGAAGGATCAGGTAATAACGGTCCCCACTTTTATCTTCTCTACAAGTTGAGAGTGTGAGACAAGCTTAACCTAGAAGCTACCTTCCTTAACAAATAATTTAATCCTGAATACAAGGTTACTGTTTTCTGCTTCTGCCTGGGTTCCATGTCACCTCCTTTAAGCTTCCATATGTTTGTTATGGCTTTTTAGCTTCTGTTGATGGAGAATCAGTGAATCAACCATGTTATCTTCTCCTGGCAGCCGATAGTTCAGAGGAAGAGATCTTCACAAGTAGGGCTTCCCCACCAAATCGGATCCGGGTCAAGTGTTGATTACTAGGCTTGGATTTTGCTTTAGTTTATATATGTCACCCTAGTGTCTATTGTATGTCTGTTCTAGTGTAGACTGGTTCTTTCTACATAATGTAATATTTTCTATTTTTTGAAAAAAAAAAAATACAAACTAATGTGGGAAAATGATCCCCTGACACAGGCAAGAGATTTTTCTATGAGATATGTGAAGTTGTGCATGGAGATAGAGAGACATATACGTGGCCATGGCGGCCAATGAAGTAGATGGCTTTTTCAGGTATTGGTTAGAAACCCATTTAAGCAAGCAAAATCAGTTGTTTAGCTGACTCTTGAATTTGGAAACAGAAGGTTCCATCATCTGACATCACATCCCCCTCTGTTCAAAAATAGACATGGTCGGCCGACAAGGAAACTTGGTTCAAGGATCAAACTCTTGTCTTTCTTTTTTTTTTTTATGATCCGTTTACTAACTAATATGAGGTGGCAAAATGGGATTTTACAGTTTGTAATTAGTTAATCGGAAGAATATAGAAGATTTTATTTAGTAATTGAGATAATGTTCTCACTCTGGCTGGTGGAAGTTGATGTTGACACTGGATTAAGTTGACAAATTAGGTATTGGTTTTAGGTTGGAAAGGAGGTTGCTTCCTAAGAGAAGCATAATTTTTCCACATATTTCAACACTGTAGTTTAAGCCATTCGCTATATAAGGTTCATCAGCTGGCCACCATTGTCCGGCTTAATTAAAAATAGAGAGCAATTATGTAAAGGGTAACCCATTTTCCTATTGTGGTTGGTCAAATTTTGTTTAATGATTAAAAATATATCATTTACATAGTAATTATTTATATATACAGTTCTTTTTATACTGTATAATTTATTTTATTTAAAAGTTAATTTAATGTATAAATTCCCTTTACGATAAAATCGATATTATCTTCTCTCTAATTAGCTGCACTTTACCTTCAAGCTCTAATAAATCGTATTCACATAATTCCGCAGTATATGGAAACTGTATCAAAAAATTATTATATCAAAATCTGATTATCAAAAAATTCTCCTTATTAACCCATTTAGTGACTGATAAGCGGAAATAAATAATAATCCATAATTTTAATTTGGATTCCTTATTAGGTTATTTATGAAATCAAATTTGAAGCCATGCAAATAGTGACGAATGACCCTCACTTGCGTGCATGGAATGTGCGTTGCTTTGACCAATTGCGACCTTCCACGTTTTATATTATCTGATTCCTGATTCCTTGTTTTAGCCCTTATTAGTTGAATAAATTATTAACTACCACCTTTGATTAAAGGAAAAAAAAAAAAAAAACTACCACCTATTCAATCTTACATATTAATTTATATAACATGATAAGCGAATAATATTTATATATATATATAATTAGTAGTGGTAGCATATTTATTATGTCTTGTTTTATAAAGTGGGATGAATTGAAAAATTTTAATAATTCACATTGCTTTTATAAAAAATGTTAGAATATAAAAAAATTAACTCTGTTTGTCTTATGATATAAAATATATATGAGATTATATATTGACAATCTTTATCCCATTTAAGATTTTTTTAATTCATGAAGTAATTTTGATAATAAATTTACGCATAGTTTGACTAATTTATGATCTTTTAAAGTCACATAAAATCACATTTCTGTGCATATTCAAAAATACATGTGATATTACAATCTAAATTCGGGGTAGATGGGAAGATCTGTCCAAAATCCTTACAGTCAACCAAAACAACCATTTCATATTTTATTTTGTTTGAATTAAGTCCGTGTATAAATCGGAAGGAATCATTCTGCTTGGAGAAGAGGGAAGCAAAACAAATTAAGAGAAAACAGCGCATTATAGAGGAAAGTAAAGATGGGAAGGTCTCCTGGTTGTGATGAGAGTGGCCTCAAGAAAGGACCCTGGACCCCTGAAGAAGATCAAAAACTTGTTGACTATATCCAAAAACATGGCCATGGAAGTTGGCGAGCTCTCCCAAAGCTTGCAGGTTTCAAATCATAACACCTCTGATCTTTCATTGAGTTGGTGTTTGTGTTCATTAATTCCTTGGTTGCTCTTATTTCAGGTCTTAACAGATGTGGCAAGAGCTGTAGGCTAAGGTGGACAAATTACCTGAGGCCTGATATCAAGAGAGGAAAATTTTCTCAAGAAGAAGAGCAAACAATTCTGAATCTTCACTCCGTTCTTGGAAACAAGTAAGCCCACTCTTCTTTTTCCCATCAATATCAACTGTTTCGATTATCACAGTAATTTAACATTTTTTTCCCTGAATTACAGATGGTCTGCTATTGCCAGTCACCTCCCAGGCCGCACAGATAATGAAATCAAGAATTTTTGGAACACCCATTTGAAGAAGAAGCTGATACAGATGGGTTTCGATCCTATGACACACCAACCAAGAACTGACCTACTTGCGAGCTTGCCTCATCTTATGGCCTTATTGGACCTAAAAGACCTAATGAACCATCGTCTATTAGACGATCATTCCATGAGATTACAGGCAGAAGCTGTTCAATTAACTAAGCTTCAATATTTGCAGTATCTTCTCCAATCAGAAAATTCAATCGCCTCTAACTCTTATGGCCAAAATGGTATTGCAGACGTGGAGATTCTCAATTTGTTAAATCAAATTCCTGCTATCAAAGAAACCCCATTCCTAAATTCATCACAGTTTGAGAATCCAGCCTCATCATATTTCTTTGGACTGGCTACCTCTCAACCACTCCACTATTCAAATCAATTACCTCAAATGTCTGACCCACAAGTCCTTTTCAACAATCAACCATCTTTGAATAGTGAGATTGGGCAAGCTGCAACTTTAACTACAATGGTCAGCCAAGGAGATAACAATAATAATATTGACCCATCTGATTCTTTATGGGTACTTCCGTCTCCTACTTCTTCAATTCCTCCAACTTTACCAGAGACTTCAATGAGCAATCCAGGGGATGCTTTCAGCGCTGCTTCTAGCTCTGGTGGAGGAACTTATTCCCATTGGCCTGAAATCTTTCTTGACGATGATTCTATCATGCATGAAATTTCCTAGCTACTGATTAATATCTGAGAGGTTTTTGGAGTTGATCCTTGTGTTTGATTTTTTTATGCTTGGAATAACTATAGAATTTCTACACACACACACATACATACATGTATGCTTAACACACATGCATATATATGCATGTGCATGCGTGTGCATTTATGTCTTATACACAAGAAGATATACATATATATACATATCATTGTACATAGTCATCATGGAACTAGCTGCTTGAAATTCTTGTTCCATTCAATATAAGGATTGTTGCGATCCCATTGTATATATAATTAGGATTGGGAGGGGAATGGGAAGCTTCTTTGCTTTTTGTTATCACGTCGAAACTATATCGTTTTATTTGCTTTCTTATTTATAGTTTATATATTAATCATCCGATCGAATTGCTAAGAAGAAGAATATATATAAGGTGGTTGGTAGGAAATGTTGGATTCTTTCAGGAGCAGGAGCAGGAGCAGAGATAATAAAATTATGAGGCCCCAACTGGCTCAGGCAGTTGATGATTCAGGACTTGAAAATAGAAGAGAACTCTGGCATTATTTATATATCTCCATATCAATCAATAACAAAATAGGGGTACAAGTCCAATCAATGAGCTGCCTGTGGCCAATGATTTACAGTCTTGAGGCGATGTCAAGTTACGGAGAACATTAGTAATTATTTTTTATATCAAATTTCAAAAGAGAAAGAAAGATAGAAAAACACAGTTAGGTTTTTATTGAAGAGTTTTATTATCATAAAATTTTATGACATTTAAGTTTTTTTTATGTATTTAATTATAAACATGATATAACAAATCTTTATAATGTATTTTATAGGAAAAAAATGACAGTTTTTGTAAAGGTGCATTATGAAAAAAATTATTCTATATAATTATTATATTTATAATTACTGTTATAAGTTTATAATAATGATAATAAAATCTAAGCCTATGTTTGGTTATAAGTTTATAATATACTTTTTTTTATTTTCCTCCAAAATAGAGAGAAAATAATCAAGAAAAAATAAAATTTATTTTCTTCTCCTTCTCTATTTTCCTTTGAAAAATATCACATTAAAATTATTTTAACTTCTTTATTTTTTTTTGTTACTGTTTTTCCCTTACCCAAACAAAATAAATATAATACAGTATAATTAATTATTATAATAAAATCATTATATATGACATTTCTATTATAAAATTTTTTGGTGTTGGAGTTGTCCACAAGCAAAACGTCATAGAGTATATGTCCCCCGGTTTCTTTCCTAATGGTTTTTAAATCTCTGAATAATAAATGAAGGCAGGCCAATTATGTTTAGGTTTTGGTTTTTTTTTTTATGAGAAGGTTAAGATTTATCATTAAAAAGCCATGGCCTAAGAGTAATACATAAAAGACTCTAGCACCTAGATTGAAAATAACTAAATATACTGTCAAATTTTAGAAAATTAAAAAATTTGATATGAATTTTGATTCAGTAGAAAATTAAATTTAGGTAAAACAGTTATTACATAAAAAAATTCTAACAACAATAAGTTTAAAATTTCTAAAATATATATTGAAATACAATGAGAAGAAAGGCCACAATCGATTTTTAAAAAGCACCAAAAAATTATAAATTCCATAAAAATGAATACAACTCTAATCTCCATTAAATAAACTGGTATCACAAATATAAAGAAGATCTAAAAGCGTCGTGCTAAATTATTAAGGGTCATTCATAGATTGAAGAAAATACCAACAAAAGTGAACAAATTGTGTTCTTCAGCGATCTAAATAACATCTTCCAATACTTTGTTCATTGAACTATCATCATCGACAAGCGACAAACTTAAAATAAAAAAAAAAAAAAAAGAATAGTTATTGGACTCCAACCACTTTCATGCAGAAAAAAAAAAAAAACAACCTAACAATTGATGAACCTTATTTTGCAAGTCTATTTGATTCTCTTTTAACCTTTGGAGATTTTTTGGTAAATGCACTGTATCTCTTGAGCTTGTTATTTTATCATGTATATGTTGATTTCTTGTAGCTCAATGACCTTTTGTAAACATGATAGTAAGGTCGCCAAAGACTCCCTTAGTTAATTGTGAATATTAATTGTCAATGAAATTATTTCCTTGGAGAATAACTAAAAAAGGGTTTTCCAAGGACTATAATCAAATGAAAATAGGTGAGGTAGATAAGAAGAATAACCCATAAGAGGTGAAATTTCGTCAGTTTCCAATTTAGTTACTTGACGAGTAGTTAGAGGCTTGATCCCTTTTCCATCAAGGGATTGACTGTCACGCCTTCAATTAATTATTTTCCCTTTTAAAATGAAACAAAAATATCTATCAAATGGCAAATAGCACAATGGACTTGTTTCTTTTTTAGCAAGAATAAACTACATATATTAATTGATGGCTTATTATATGCCAAGGAATTAAGTAATTAAATGGGGTTTCAGAATTTATTTAGTTTAATAAAGATTTTATTCAATAATTTGGAATCATCTCACTCTCACAAACACCCAGTGCGAGAGAGAAAAACAATATCATGAAGTCTGAGACCACAACATGTCAGAGACAGGCAAATCTGCAACAGGCAGGTCATCTACTCCGGCCGCCGCAGAAATCATTTCGGCCCACACTTTCAGCCTCGAAATCTAAATTTAAATAATTGTGAGCAAGGAGATATGTGAGAATACAGAAGAAAAGCCAAAAATGGTTAAAAGGAAGTGCAGCCAAAAAGGACATCTGTTCGTGTATGTGTGAAGTGGAGGTATAATTAAAAAGGTGGTGAGGGGGTAGGGCAGGAGAAGGCGAAAAGCCAGAGTGTAGTCCTGGCAAAGTTGAATGATATGAGAAAGAGGAAGGGACCATTGCCCTTCATAATGACAATAGGCAGTGGCAGTGGGTACTTGAGTTGCAAACAAATGACTCCGACCACACACCACATGTCATGTAGTCCTCTTCTGTTCAACTTTGCCTGGATCATCCTGTCTATATATGCCCCTTGCTTTTCTTCTTCCTCTTCTCTCTCTTATGTGCATGCATTGATTTTTTATATTTGAATTGTCAATCATTAACCAGTAACCACGGTGGTGGCCGCGTATGTTTATTCATCTGGTTTATCACCTTCCAACTGGGCATTCTGTAAATTTACGTGACTTAAATTTTTTAACTAATAGTTATGGACTAAATAAGAAAGCAATTAGAAACACTTAATGGCCACTATTATTCACTAAAGAAAATCAATCACTAGTTTATACACCTGTTCAAAATCACCATAATTTTAGATTTACATAGAAAGGCAGAAAACAAATTAATAATGCAGAAAGCAAGAAAGTTTCCTTCTTTGATTAGGCACTCAATATGATTAATGAAACATAACGAAAACGTAGGCATAGCTGTAATGATCAGACAACAAAACATAAGGATGATACTTTGGTTTCCTTCTCAGAGAACAAAGTTAATAATTTTGTGGTGTGTAGACCAGTGTACTATAAGGTATGGGCAACTTATTGTTTTTTCTGAAAGGCTTCCTTCTTTCTTGCATGGTTGCAGTAGTTGAGCGAGCGTGGACTTCAAACTGTTGGGCACTAGAAAAATCTGAATGGCTACGCCACTCACCCATCGTAATCCTACATTCTTAAATCCAGCTTGTTGGTTATCTAGTGTGCATTGTGTATGGAAATATCCCACAGGGGCCATACTCCTTATCTTCAGTTTTAATTGCACGATCGGATCCAACCATTCAGATTTTATTCATCTACTCATTCTTTTTTTTTTTAATAGGCAGATTTTTTTCTTTTTAACTTCAAAAATTTTTAAAAGATTTTGATGTACGTATAGCGCCTCTATTTGAAGGTGAGGTGTCAAAGAATAATAAGGGTTTAGTAGTATGAGTATTTTCGATCTAAATTCACTTCCTTCTCATAGTAAATTTTTGTTTAAATTAAATTTATATGAATTCATAATATAAATATATAGAATTTCATGTGTATTTAATTATATATTTATACTTTGATTTTATAATTTAGTTAAATTTTGTGTTGGCTAAGTGAATTAAGAGAGAGTAGAGTAGAGCAAAGGAAGAAAGTAAGCGTGAAAAGAAGAGAGAATGATGATGAGAAAGAAATGGAAGGATGATGGGTGGTTTAATAATTTCTTCAGAAAATTCAAAGCACAAGCTTTATTTTTGTTTATTTTATTTTTTTTGTGGGGGGTGGGGGACAGATTATTAGCCAGATTGAAGGAGAATTGGAATATGCAAGGACAACAGACGCCCTGGAATTGACAGTGGGAGGGTGAATTTGTGCATTGATCCCAAATCCAATCCATCTCTGCTTGCAAGGTTTCTGTTTTGCAACCGAATTAAGTGTCCAAAATTGAATAAAAGATTTTAGGGTTTCCTTCATAAATTGATTTTTTTTTTTTTAAACTGTTAGCATGATTTATAAGAAACTCTTATATTGTGGGTTTTTTTTTATATTTTAATTTTTTTTCTTTTAAAATGAGATTATCAAAATTCAAATTGTGATTTTTCTATACTAGAAAAACAAATATTCTATTAGCGTCAAATGACTTGAGAGGTATTTGATATAGTATATAAAAATTAATTAACTTATAAATATTTACTATTTATAAATTATTTAAAATTTATAAATATTTAAAATTTTAAATAATTATATATTTAATTAAAATATTTACAACCGGCTGATAAACTGTAGAAATACCGTTAAGTATTAGCTTATAAATATATTTATTAATAAAAATACTAAAATAATATTAAAAAATTAAATAAAGATAATATAATAAATATTTGATTAAATTTGTTTTTAAGTGCACTAAAATAAAAAATTGATCCCAATTTATTTTTAAGTTTGTAACATGAATTATGTAGGCTAAAAAATATTATAAATAATACATACATTTATTTTTAAAATTTATAATTTCTGTGAATATTATCGATTAATGGAAAGATTCAAATTCAAGACTTTAAAAGTGTTGGAAGATTAATTAAATTATTGATAAATATTTTTATTTTTTAAATATAAATTATTTTTTATAAATAAATAGAATTTTTATTGTTAGGTTTTGAAAAAAAGAATATTTAGTGATATTAAAGGAAATGCTTAAGACCCGAAGCCCAGATTGAAATAGCAAATGGCACAGAAAGACAGAGGGGCCACTTGTAAAATCACTTTTAAACAGTGACCTATAATTGGAATCTGAACTTTATGGCGAGCTCCTAAAATAAAAAAGGTGCAAAGGCCCACTTCAACAGAAAAGGCCAATTCCAACTAGTCAGCAATGCCTATCTTTCCCATGCTTGCTGTCCCCTTCCAATTACTAAGCTTCCAAATACATTTGTCAAGTTGAGATAATAATATCTTCAATATTATTTCCCAAATCATGGAAAAAAAAATAAAATTAAACCAAAAATTAAGAGCATCAAGAACAAAGCAAAATTACATGACATAAATATTGAGCCCCAAGTGCTCCTAAATAAAACAAGAACATAATTTGACAGTGATTTATATGTCTTTTCCCCATGTGGGTACTCCACTCATATAATTTTTGGCCTCTAAATAACTATGAAATTGAAAATAATCCCACAATAATTCATTTTGGAAATAATTGCATCTTTCATTTTAGAAAAAAATTTTCCACCCTGTCAAGGAGAGAGGATTAGAGAAGGAACTAGAGAGGTGCGTGGGATTTGTTTCCTTGCACAGGATAATAGAAAAATAAAAGTTGTGGCTGCAAATTGCCTATCAATTCTGTTGTGTCCCCACTTCCATTAGCCAATCCTATTCACCCAGTCTCTAAACCCATCTCTCTCCCTCAATCCTTGCTCAAAGGCAGATGCCTTTTTGGTTGCAAAATAAACCAAAAAAGACCAAGCCCAAATTCATTTCACTGAAAAAGTATTTCCACCATTACATTTGGAGGAAAATAATTATCAGTGCTACATAATAGTGATTAAACAAAAGGTAATTGCAAAACCCATCACCAACCCTTCAAAATCAAAATAATGTTTTTTTAGTGGTTTACTGTTTATGGGTCTAAATTCTCTCTCATAGATTTAATGGGTATGAAGCAGAAGTAGAAAAGATAATATTGTTAATTAAATTCTCTGGTGACCTTCAGGACACAGAAAAAGAGGAAAAATAAAAGAAAGAGACAGACAGATATGGTATATAGCTGATATAAAAAGAGAGAGTGTGTGTGTGTGTGAGGAAGCTTGGTTGGTGTTTATTTGTGGGGAGATGTCTGGTGGGTGTAGCATAGTCTGGTTCAGGAGAGATCTGAGGGTAGAGGATAATCCAGCACTTGCAGCTGGTGTAAGAGCTGGTGCTGTTGTTGCAGTGTTTATATGGGCACCTGAAGAAGAAGGCCATTATTACCCTGGTAGGGTCTCAAGGTGGTGGCTCAAGCAAAGTTTGGCTCATTTAGGCTCTTCTTTGAGGAGCCTTGGAACTACCCTTGTCACCAAGAGATCTACTGATAGTGTTTCTGCTCTGCTTGAGGTTGTCAAATCTACTGGTGCTACCCAGCTCTTCTTCAACCACTTATATGGTTAGTTTATACATCTTCTTCTTTTGGGTTTTTTGTCTGTTATTCCAGCTTCCTGCATGTTAGAATCGGATTCTATTTAATTATTATTTGTTGCATGGGATTTTTTTATGAAATGAATACACTTTCGCTTGATCCAGGATTGCTTCTTTATGAGATATATTGTCTAAGGGAATAACAATTTTTAAGGGCTTGTGTGTAATTCTTTCCACTTGGATTGATCAGTTTCTATTTGTGATCTTTAAACAGCAGCTTGAGGCGGTCTGGGGTTGAGGTTGGGAGCTCAGAGAAAGTGAATAACAGTTTTTAGAAAAGCATTATTTTTAAATGTTGTCCAACAGCAATAATAAATAAAGCAGAATTAGTTCAGAAAATGGGAATTTGTTTGATTTTGTTTTATTGAAACTGAGTTGTTCTGCAGGGGATTCTTGAAATTCCTATTTTATATTTTAGGAAGAAACTACACAATCTTGAACTTCAATATTGAATGGCAGTTTACTGTTTTTCAGACCCCTTGTCACTGGTTAGGGATCACCGGGCAAAGGAGCTTTTGACTGCTCAAGGAGTAGCTGTGAGATCCTTTAATGCAGATTTGCTTTATGAACCGTGGGAAGTTAATGATGCACAGGGAAGCCCTTTCACGACTTTTGGTGAATTCTGGGAAAGATGCCTTAGCATGCCTTACGATCCAGAGGCTCCACTTCTCCCACCCAAAAGGATTATTTCAGGTCTGTTTTCTTTCAAGTCTGTTTTGAACATTTCCTGTTAGAAGATTTCCCCTGTTTTTTTGTGTGAATCAACTTAATACCTTAATAGAATAACAAAGCATCAGAACGAGGAGAATTTGAGGGGTCAAAAATCACAATCATGCATGATATCTATTATTGGTGCTATGTTCTATAAAGGGAACAATTCGATTTCATTTGCTTTTCATGAAGAAGAAAGAAAGAGAGTTATGGTTCCCATTCTTTCTAATAGTGATTGCAATTGCTGAATAAATAGGAGAAGCTTTGCAGCCCTTTGTGGATTTAATAAGAAAACTAGTGTTAAAAGACGTGTCATAACTATGATGCTTCTAAAAATTAGCATTTTCCCAACGCATTCAATGTTGAGGTAGGCATTCACTCTTCAGCATTTGCTACACTAGTTGCATCTTCATTTGATCTTCTATTATATACAATCTTAGCAGAGCTCCTTCAGATAGCATGGAGCAAATGACCATAGTTGTGCTTTTTCTTTTAGTTATTGTTTTTTAGTTTACCTAATTACTTTACTGAATGACTGATTTCATCTCCAATGTGCTTCCAATTGCTGCCTGACCTCTACAGGTGATATATCAAGATGTCCGTCTAACTTATTGATATTTGAAGATGAATCAGAGAAGGGAAGCAATGCGCTGCTTGCTCGAGCATGGTCACCTGGGTGGAGCAATGCTGATAAGGCTTTGATGACATTCATCAATGGACCACTAATTGAGTACTCTAAGAATCGTAGGAAGGCTGACAGTGCTACAACCTCCTTTCTCTCTCCCCATTTGCATTTTGGGGAGGTTAGTGTCAGAAAGGTTTTTCACCTTGTTCGCATGAAGCAGGTTCTTTGGGCAAATGATGGGAACAAGGCTGGTGAAGAGAGTGTAAACTTGTTTCTTAAGTCAATTGGTTTGAGGGAATATTCAAGATACCTGAGTTTTAACCATCCTTACAGTCATGAACGTCCTCTTCTTGGGCACCTTAAATTTTTCCCTTGGGTTGTAGATGAAGGCTATTTTAAAGCTTGGAGACAAGGAAGAACTGGTTACCCATTAGTTGATGCAGGAATGAGAGAGTTGTGGGCCACTGGCTGGCTGCATGATCGAATAAGATTAGTAGTTTCTAGTTTCTTTGTGAAGGTTCTACAGCTTCCTTGGAGGTGGGGAATGAAGTATTTCTGGGATACCCTCTTGGATGCTGATTTAGAAAGTGATGCACTTGGTTGGCAGTACATATCTGGTACTCTTCCTGATGGTCGAGAGTTTGATCGCATAGATAATCCGCAGGTACTGACTCTTACTATTTTAATGTGGTGCATAGCCACTGCCTCGCCCACACACATATTTCTTATTCATGCTGATGTGAATCATTTAGAATTTAATTATATTCTGCTTCCTGGCACTGATTATAAAAAGTATTCAGGCAAAGATTTTCTTCATGGCCTATTTTAAAAATATTTTGAAATAAACTAGCAGCAGTGCATGATTTGGCACTCCCCTCCGCCAAATAATCTAATAGTTGGCTGGAAGCCAAAGGGCGACAGCGATCACCAGTGGGTGGATAGTTATCCCCTCCATATTTTGTAGGGGAAGTTTCACTATAGGTGGAGGACAAGATTGAATATCTGGAATGGTATCTTTGGAAGTAAAATTCAGCCTAGCTATCTAATATACATTAAACTTTTGTTGTCAAGGGTTCTGATTGATTTGATATATAAATTTAGTTGGTCAGTTTGTACTTTCCAGTTTTCGATTGTTGAGATTCATTGATTGTTTGCATTCTTGGGCATAATCTCACATCCATTGTATTTGAAGCTTCATAAAATATAAAAGTGAAGACTATATGTAAATCCTGTGTTAATTGTTTCTCTTTTCTTTTCTTTTGTTCCTTTTCTGGTACTAATCCCTCTTTTCATATCTTTTCTACCTCCAAAACACAAGGAAAATTCTGCTCAAGTTTATGATTCCCATCATGGTATTTATATTATACTTCATGCATGTCACCTATTCAACCTTTTTTGGGTAGACCTCCTGAGAAAAATTTTTCATTTGATTACTATTTTTTGACAGTTTGAGGGTTACAAATTTGATCCAAATGGAGAATATGTACGAAGGTGGCTTCCAGAACTTGCCAGACTACCTACTGAATGGATACACCATCCATGGAATGCACCTGAATCTGTACTCCAAGCTGCCGGAATTGAGCTCGGATCAAATTATCCTCTCCCAGTAGTATGGATAGATGCTGCTAAAGTTAGGTTGCAAGAAGCGCTTTCAGAAATGTGGCAGCAAGAAGCGGCTTCAAGAGCTGCCATTGAGAATGGAACAGAGGAAGGGCTTGGAGACTCATCTGAATCAGCCTTAATTGCATTCCCTCAAGATATACTAATGGAAGAAAGACATGAACCTGTAAGAAATAACCTTCCTTCCACAATCCGGCGTTATGAGGATCAGATGGTCCCAAGCATCACTACTTCCTTGCTAAGAGTTGAAGAGGAAGAAACTTCTTCAGATCTTCGGAATGTAACAGAAGATACCAGAGCAGAGGTGCCAAGAAATGTAAATATCAATCAAGAACAAAGAAGAGACAACTTAAACCTGGGGGCTGCACAAACTATCCGCGAAAACAATTTGGCACATTTTAGTGTTGTCAGAAGTCTAGGTATTGAAGATTCAACAGAAGAATCTTCAAGTAGTAGTAGGAGAGAGAGAGATGGAGGCATAGTTCCAGTGTGGTCCCCTCCATCTGCTAGTTACTCAGAGCAGTTTGCTGGTGATGAAAATGGAATTGGAACAAGTCCTTATTTGCAGAGGCATCCACAGTCCCACCAGATACTGAATTGGAGGCGGCTGTCTCAGACTGGGTAAGAAGTAGAAAAGACTGGAAAGACTAAAAATGTCCAACTCCTTACTGTGATTGTCATGATTGCAGTTCATACTTTGTCCTACAGTCGGTGTTATAGTTGTCTGCAAGTTCTTTTTGCTTGATGATTGAAGGTTCAAGGTCTGAAGAAATTATACTTGACCCAGGAATTCTTACAACCTTAGATCTCACAGCCGGACTCGTAAAGAATCGCTGTCAAGTCCATGAAACAAAATATGGGGACTAATAAGTGAATCAGAGTGGAGTTGTGATAATTTCAGGATGAGTAGTATTAACTATTCCTGACTCCGAATCTTTCTCTTGTCAACAGGTAAAAAAAACATATATTCATGGCGAGACATGGTGCTAAGAGGTGAAGAATGCAATGGTGCTTATCCTGCGAGTTAGTGGGTTGATAAAACAAAATACCACTTGTATCATTACCAATCTATGTTCTTGTCACCTATTTAATCTGATCAATGGATGACCTTCGATGTGTGCCATGGTCCAAAAAGATTCAGGCAGACCATCTACCGTCCATTTTCTGTACTACTTGTACCATAATACATAGTTCTGCTGTATAGTGTTTATAAGCAAGGGATGAGAGTGATCGTCGGGATTTGTAGTTCTCTAATAAACCGAGGTTTGTGCTTTTCTATTTAGTTGATTAGGCAGATGATTTACTGTTATTCATTCTTGATTCTCTTGCAAGTTCTTTTACAGTTTTCTTTCTTAACCGGCGTAATGTCTTAACCGGGAGTTGATTGCTGCGTCTTTTTATATTACAAACTATAGAAAATTCTTTTCAGTTATAAATATACTGTAGAACCTGAAAATTGTTAGATGGACCTGGTACATTATGGATCAAGCCAATTTCTATTTTTATTTAAAATATTTCATATTTAATAAATATCATCCTACTAGCAAGATGCATATGTAAGAAATTTATTACAAAATATAGCTCAAATTAAGTGTGTTGAGTAAAAAATAAAATACATAAATGGCTCGGTACTCATTTCATTTAGTGTGCTTGTTTGGGGTGTAAATCGTAAAAGCAAAGATGATGTATTACCAAGTTTTGACGAGGAAGAATAAAATGGAGAAAGAGATAAAGATGTTTGATTCATACAAATACTTCCCTTCTTTAATACAGTACTAATATTTTTATACATGAAGTGGTAAACTGCAAAAACATGTTATTCTTTCCTTTCATTTTTCATCTTTATCTGCCATGCATGTCGGCAGCAGATTCTCTCTCTCCAATCTTTGTAAACTATTTGAGCATAGTTGCACTTGGGAATAATTCTTTGTGCTTTCAAGCATGAGCAAAGTGATTTTCCATTATCCTGTTTTACTTCACCACCTGTGGCTGTGGAAGCACACCTGTCTAAGGCTCAGCTGGCACATAAAGATGATTAAATATGTTTTTGTTATTCTCCTCAGGTTTTTCAGGCTTAGGCACCCGGAGCACGCTGTATACTAGAGTTGCAGCCAAAGCTCCAATGATAGGGGCCACAATATAGACCCAGAGTTTCTTGTAAACACCTGAGACGATTGCAGGGCCTAAGCTTCTCGCAGGGTTCATTGAAGCTCCAGTGATTGGTCTGCAGAATTGTTAAGCTTGCCATGTGAGATCATTTGAGGAATAGAGCACAGATTAAAGAAATGATTAGTGAGGGAGCAAGTTTATTAATTACCCAGCAAGCAAGGCATTAACCAGCAGCGTACCGCCAATTGCTACACCAGTAAGGTCTTTGCTCTGGTTTGTTTGATCAATCATGCACAGATTCAATTCCTCAGATTGGATAGACGCATGGTATTATAAGCAAAGTAAAATTAACTGAAGAAAATGAGATCATACTGCTCTGTGGTCTGTGGCAACAGCACAAATACTTAACATCAAAATAAATGTGATTATAAATTCCCATATGATAGCTTCAAGATCAGAGGTTGAGTCCTTGTACTGGGTCATTGTTGCTTCAATATTATGTTGGTCATGGAACAACACTTTAAGGGTCAGACTAGCGAGTGTTGCTCCCAGTACCTGAGCCAGGATATAAATTGGCACCTACACAAACATAATATGTGTATCAGATTCTGTTTTGTTTCTTCTACATGATACACATCTTAGAGAAAATGTCTCACATTTTTCCATGAAAATTTCCGAGAAGCAGCTAAGGCAATGCTAACTGCAGGATTAAAATGTGCACCAGAGATATGACCAAGTGCATAAATTAATGCCATCAGAACAAAACCCCACACAATTGCTATACCCACAATTGTAAGTTGTTGAATTTTGTCAGTGAGAGCAGACCCACAGCCCACAAATACAAGAATATATGTACCTAGCAGCTCTGCAATAACCTGATAAATCAAAGAAACAAGCATGTTTCTTAATAAAGATACTATATTTTGTCATGAAAATCAGATTTTTAACTATGAATTTTGGCCACCTTCTGAAAAATAGATGGAGAAGCATCATCAGTGAACAACCAATTCTGGGAATGACGTGCCTTGGCTTCTGCAGCTACAGAGTATTTTGTAGGCAGTTGAAGTTTAGGGGAGACTTCAGTAGTAGTGACTGAATTGGGGCTTGCCATTGCAGTTCCTTGGAAGTAGACCACACTGTGAGCAGCCTTATAGCCAGCTTAAACGTGAAAGAGATGTGATGGACAATGCTGCAGGAAAAAAAAATATCTTCCAGCTTATTATGGATGCATATGTTTAACTCCAATTGAAAATTTAGCAATATGGAATATAGTGGAAGCCGGACTGATTCAATCTCCTGATCATGTAAAGGGAATCTTTCATGGAATCCGAGGCTTCGATACTAGGATTTAACGTGGGAATAACATTTGTTGCTTAGGAAGTGTCAGCATTAGAGAGTAGAGACAACAGTTGAAACTGTCCCTTGAAAATCCATCTTGCATTCTTACATCGTTGGAGTTAAGAACTAAACGAATCATTAAAGTCCACATATGAGAAGAGAATAAGGTTTAAAAAATAGCAGCAGTTCTGTGAACACTAAACTTGATGAGGTGGTTATCTTGTCTGTCTTCTCTTGTAGTCTACAGAGCCAGAAGCATCGATTTCGGCCGACCTAGATATTACCTTTCAGAGACAGATTCTTCTTACCTCCATTCTATAGCGGTCTTTTAAACTCTTGGTATAATAAAAACTAATAAAAATGCAAAATCACATTATTTCCATACTTGTGAGCTTATGGGGATTTCACAATACTCTTGGAGCCCTAAATTTTATTGCTTTCTCCTCACACAAAAGAGATTCCAGATAAAAAAAATTAAAAAAAATTCTTGTGTTTGAGCGTGTAAATCTTTAAGTGCATGTAAATCTTTCCCATATGAAATAACCAGAGTCAATTTTTTACATAATTTATTAGAGGTGATGCGTAATAATCCCTTTGAAATGTGACAATTTCTTATGCGGTTAAAGAATTTTTTTTTTTTTTTTTTTAGGGTTTATTTAAGGAGAATTGTGTCTTTTTGGCATTGGAGACTCGCCTGATTATTCAATTACAAACTAACAAATGAAGGAATCCTGTGTTTGAGCGGAGTTATGGCATCGAGGCTCTCAATTATCAGGGAAAATCCCTGTTGGCTGTAGTTGGATTTTTGTCTCGGCCGTCCAAAATCAAGAGAATAATCATAAAGCATCAATCAGAAGAATGTGGTTTAAAATTAAATAATACTGTGATTAGGATTGCCTGGCAACTTTCCTAAATAATTATCGATAATATCTTTTGGGCTTTTTGACTTGCGCAGGCTCACTCTTTAAGCACCTTGGCTTACCAGGATGCTTCAACAATCAAATTCTAAGAGCTTCTTTGAACATATCCAAAAAAAAAAAAAAAAAACCTTATATGTATTGTAATTTTCACTATTATATATCCATGCAATTTTATTAATTTTCTTACTATTTATACCTATATAGTGCACTCTTTAGAAGGAAATAATCTCTTAATTAAAAAATGATTCTTAATGTGAATCATTATATAATATATATAATTTTAAAAAAAAGCTTTTAGTTAGTCTAATTTAATAATGGATGGGGTTTATAGGGATTATAATAAAATCTAGAT
Organism: Manihot esculenta; assembly: GCF_001659605.2. Taxonomy (NCBI): domain Eukaryota; kingdom Viridiplantae; phylum Streptophyta; class Magnoliopsida; order Malpighiales; family Euphorbiaceae; genus Manihot; species Manihot esculenta. Next base: position 11,664,238 of record NC_035162.2, on the reverse strand, counting down.
ATGGTAGTATCAAAATGATCCACACCCACTTCGGAATTCTGCCTGTGTCACCCACTCACTCACTCACTCTCCACGCCAACCATTATTGGGATACAAGATAATGCATGCTTGATTGATTCTTCAAATTATGAAAAAGCAAAGGGAAAATGAGCAAATGCTAATAATTATATAGTGCTTATAGGCAGGCAAGAGTCCTTTGATAAGGAATAAAATCTCAGTAGATTACCCTAAGTGTGGTTCTTCAATGTATCCTATGCATAGTCCTTTAGTGGGAGAGGGGACAGTGCCTTGATATCATAGCCCTAGCCCCTCAAAAATTTTGGTGCTGCCATACTAAGAAGCAACCGCAGACTAGGAATCATGGGTTTTTAGTTTTTATAGCTTAAAAGAAACGTTCATCACTGCTTTCTTCTTCTGCAAAGAAAAAGCACCATCATGCTACAAACTTCCAAGGGCAAAAGCATAGGATTCTATTCATCAGGACCACTTCTGTATGCAAGTCAACTCCGTTTTATACACCCAAATTAAACAAAAATAAAATTATTCCTTCTTTCACTAATTTTTCTAGAGAGAGTCATTCTCTTTTAGTTCATGTGGGCTACTCTATCATTTTTTATTGTTGTGTATAGCTTTTTCTGTTTGGAGCATTTCTTTTAATTCGGATTATGAGTTTTCTTTTTTTTTTTGGAATTAAGTAAAAATAAATATCTTTTAATTTTTTTATAGATGGATTCAATCTAAACGATAGAGAAGTTTATAGATCTATTTTTTTATTTATAGATTTATGATTATCTTGAGGATTTATTATGTAGTTTGTTATTTTTCTATGGTGATTTTTTTTTTTAAATTTTTTGTTGAATGTAGATGGAAGTTTTTCAAAATTGATGCTTTCTTTCGTTCAAATTCATCGGCAAGAAGTTGGTGATAACTCTCAAAGGCAAGCTTTGGAAGGCGCAAATAGGTCGTAAAAGAGCACAATCCCTCCTTCCTCAATGACAGTTCTTGATGTTTCTCTTGGCCTTTTATGCTATTCTTTAAAATTAATGTCTAATTTTTTTCAGCTTTGTTCTAGTGGTTTCGAAGAATCTTTTACAAATGTCTTTTCCATATTCCGGTGACGGTGGTTACTATAGCCATGTTTTATTACTGGTAAGAGTTTTTAAAAAAACAACAAATATTTTTAGTCTTTTTAATTATCACATTGATTTTATGAATCAAAATTTGAATATTTAGTATCAAACTTTGAATTTGTCTTTTCTCTTTTAGACTGCAGAAGTCATATTTTTTTTTTAATTGTGACATTGACCTTACATTTAATTTATGGTATGAATGAGTTTTATTTTTTAATAAAATGAAAATTAAAAAATAAATAAATAAAGCAACACACATGTTATTGGGTAAATGGGTTTTGAAAGAAAGGTTTAATTTTTTTATGAATTCAGAGATTGCACATTGATTCATGTTTGTGCAGTGATAAATTGAAAACTATTATGGGAAATGGAGTACAGATTAGAAAGAGATAAGCATGTACATACATGTCTGTAATAAACATTAACATGTGCACATGGAGCCCATTTTGTTTCTTTTTTTTTTTTTTTTCAGCTTTAGAGAAAGAAAAATAAAGTGTGGAGAGTTGCATTAATTTGCATGCAAAAAGGATCATTTCGAGCGGAGCATTATTGAAGACTGCGCTTCAACTGGCCCTCACATCACAAACATCTTTGCTCAGATTGTTTGTGGCTTCCAACTAATATCAATTAATGAGTTTTAATTTTTATAATTATGAAAAATTATTTAAGATTATTAAATTATTTAGGCAGTATTTCAGATTGAGATGGTCAAATGTTATAATAATCAAAGCGTTGCCCAGCCTATCTATCTATGTTTCATTATAAAGCAGCTTCTATTATTTCGGCTGCCTCGGAACTTCTTTTGCCAATTCAAAGTAGACGCCTATGGTTTTGATGAGGCCAACTCAGCTATGAGCGCAAGTGGCACGTCTACGAGATTTCTCTTTTCTAAATTTTGATAATTTTTATTATAATCAGATCAAAGTGGCAGACTAAATTGAAATATTTTGATCCAATTTAGTTTGAAAATTCCTAAACTTGAATTGGCATAGGGTAGTTTTATAAATAGAGTAGTAAATAGAGTGTAGTTTTGTAAATGTAGTTAGTAGCATGGTGGGCATAGGGTACAAATACTCGTAAATGACGGTTTGTCGGGTCATGGTGGACAATACCATTACCCAATATGAATTGTGCAATTTTGAATTAAGACACTATTAAATTATGGAAAGTAACTTAAATTTTATATGAAAATATTTTTCAGTAAAATAATTTATTTTTTATTATTTAATTTTAATAAAAATTAAAATATATTAACAAATTTATATATAAAAATATTTTTGTATAATAAAAGGAATGTTGAATAAAGAAAAATTTATATATTTCAATTTAAAATACTTTCAACTTAAACAGTTATAATATAATATTTAGTTTATGTTATTCGGTATGTAATAAAAGTAAGTGCCAGAGATGTATTTTTTAGTTAATTTTAGCAGAGATTTTAATTAAAGAATTTCAAAAAGGAAGGAAGAAACGCAAAACATGAACAGTTGAAGAAGCAAAAGTCAACAGCGAAGAAAGAAGTCTGCTTTAGTGGCAGTCTTTTCTTTATTACTAATTTTTTTTTTATAAAAAAAAAAAGAAGGAAACATCTTCGCTGCAAAGACTCCCCACCTGCAACGGTTATACAAAGCGATCAGAAAACTATTATTCGATTTCTCTGTGTATCGCCTAAATCCTTATTCTATATCAACACTGACCAAAAACTTGAAAAAGCTTCTTCTTTTTTTTTTTCAAAAAAAAAAAAGTATTTTCTTTTTTCAATTGCTTGTGCGAGCTAATAAGAAGCAGAAGGAAGAAGACGGTAATATCAGCTACCCCCAAGCAACAACCACAAAGCGAATTAATCCATTTTTAGCTCTTAATTGGATTGCTTATAGGTAATTCTTTAATACCCAGTTCTTGTTTTCATTTTGACTCTTTGTTAGTGTTACTCTCTGAGGTTTTACAAATTCTATATAATAGGGTTTATGTGCCTATTTTTCCTGTGTTCAATCGAAATTGGCTTTTGATGTTGCAGATTGTTTAAGGAGGTTGCTTTGGTCTCGAATTTGGACTGGTGGTGGATGGGGGGGCTTTAATTAAAACAAGTTGGGGATATTTTTCGTAGTTTTGATCCTATGGACAGGTTATGCTGTTTTAGTGGTTCCTACTCTCAGGTAAATCTGCAATATTCTATTCCTTTTGGGGTTTAATTGTCGCGATTCTAGTGGATAGAATTTAGATTACCTATTGAGGATTGAGGAATCATTCACATCGAGTGTTGGATTTAAGGGATGAGTGATGCTCTAGTGACCTTATGAAGCTTCTTAGACTTGGATCTGTTTGGTGTATTTCAGTGCTTTTAGAGTGTTTACACTTTCGGCTGGTTATCTTGTCAACGACTGCAAAGCCCTATGCTTAAAAAATTAAAAATTATCTGCTAGAATTTGCAAGGTATATGTAATGTCATGATATCATACCAAAAATGCTTTGAAGGTTATTGGTGCGCAGAGGTTTACATTGTTTAGTTGTTGTATGCAACTGTCCTAATACTCGTAAAGAAAATATGGTTGCTAGTTTCCTCATCTTCTTTCATGATCAATCCAGTAACTTATATACCTCATTTGCATGGAAATTGGAACTATATGCCTCTTTATGCTGCCATTTTTTCTGCATCATCTTATTACTTTAGTTCTTGGAAATCATTATTGCTTATTTTCATATTCCTATGTACCTCTGAGCTGTGTCAAATATAAATTGAGACTATTTCAATGTAGCTTGTAGGAGGACGTTCTTCATCAAGCTCTGGTAAGGGAAAAAGCCACGAGGGTCTAGTCAAGTATGGTTTCAGCCTAATAAAAGGGAAAGCTAATCATCCCATGGAGGATTATCATGTTGCCAAGTTTGTGCAGATTCAGGGACATGAATTAGGGCTTTTTGCTATTTATGATGGCCATTTGGGAGATAGTGTGCCTTCATACCTACAGAAGCATTTGTTTTCCAATATCCTAAAAGAGGTGCAGCATTGTTCTGAACTTACAATAGCCATCCAAACATTTTGGTTTAAGTTAGTTACATACTAAGTTGGGAAGTTATGTACTCTAACACTTGCTCATTTCATCATTCTAGGAAGAGTTCTGGGTTGACACCAACAGATCTATCTCAAAAGCCTATGAGAGAACTGACCAGGCAATTCTCTCTCAAGGTTCTGACTTGGGGCGAGGTGGATCTACAGCTGTGACTGCAATTTTGTTAAATGGTCAAAAATTATGGGTAGCTAATGTTGGGGATTCGAGAGCTGTCCTTTCAAGAGGGGGTCAGGCAATTCAAATGAGTACAGACCATGAACCTAACACTGAAAGAGGCAGCATAGAGCACAGGGGTGGCTTTGTCTCCAACATGCCAGGTTTTTTTCACATTAACCATTACTAGTGGCAAATATGTTTTGATTTCTGCTGATGTGAAATTTACATGAATGGTATTCTTAAAAAATATTTAAATTGTCACGAGCTGCCCCTCATCATTTTCATGGGGGATCCTGGAAGTCCCCAGTTCTTGAGTTGGTTTATAGTTTATTATCCATTCAAGCGTTGGATTTGTTTGTTGTTTATCTTGAAATTTTCAAGCAATGGATGTGTTATCTTCCAATGCCTGGTTAGATATTATAAGAGTGAATTTTGCTTTGTTCCTCAAGCAAGAGATTGTAAAAACTTATGTAAATATTGTTCAAAATTTTTGTTTGGAGCAATCAGCTTCCTGCCTCCCTTTTAAATTGAGCTCTAGAGGAGTGCGTAGGTTTTTCTCAATCACTTATACTAAGGATGCTTGATAAGTGCATTAAGAACAAGCATAATTTTTCTTTTATGATGATCCTTTTGTCTTTTTTTCTTGGGGCATCGGTGGCTAAAATCTTTGAACACATTTTCATGTCTCTTAGTTTAAGGGTATTGGATTAGGATTTATCTCCATGAATAAGAAGAGAAGATGCTTTGGAACTACTGCAGTTACTTTGACTGTTGGCACTAAGTATAGCTCTACCTGATATTCCAACTTAACTATTGTGAAAGATTTCTGAGGGACATCTTATCTGATTGGCTGATGCTTCATTTTAAATTCTAAAAAAGCATTATGATATTTTAAACTGATAAGCATTGTGAATAATTTGTCCTCTTCTATGATTTTAAAACCTACTGTTACTTAATGGCCAGAACGACTGTTACTATTGTGGGCAGATAAGAGGAAGCTTTTTCTCAGTAGTCTCTCATCTCTATTGAAATTCCTTCTTTACAAATTCTTGATTTCTTAAGCTAAGAACACAAATACCCCAGGTTTTATTTGAAGTTGTGATCATGATTTAAAACTATGTGCTCTTTCCTTTGAGGAGCTGTTACTTGTCCAAAATGAGTCATGTTTTTGCTCCCAAATAATTCAGGCAGTTGGAATTTGGAAGGGTGTAATTTGTTTGTTTTTTGGCTGGTTTCCATCTTCAAGTGGAATTTGGAAGTGCCTTATTTTGTAATTTTCTAAGGGATATTCCTAAGGTTTCTATGACCAGCTGTTTCTTTTTACAGAAAAGAAGATTCCTTATTATGTTGTGCACAATGTAGAACATCTGTAATTGTGATTGATAGGAATGTTGCTATCATTTTTTCTTCATATGAAAAATGATCTGATACTAAGATAAAATCTTTACTGGACTTCCTTTCACAACTTATTTTCAGGAGATGTCCCTAGAGTTAATGGCCAGCTGGCAGTTTCTCGTGCTTTTGGAGACAAGAGCCTTAAATCACACCTGCGATCAGACCCTGACATACAAGAGACCATCATAGATAACAATATAGATATCTTAATCCTTGCAAGTGATGGCCTTTGGAAGGTGAATTATTTGAGATAATTTTCTTCTACTAGTACTAGCAGTCATTCCTTAGAAAATTTGATAGATTGCAGTATCATGCCTGCATTGGAAAAATGTTGACAAATTCTCCTTTTTTTTCTCTTTTTTGTTTTGCAAATAATCAGGTGCTCACAAATCAAGAGGCTGTTGATATTGCAAGAGAGATTAAAGACCCACTGAAAGCAGCTAAGCAGTTAACAGCTGAGGCATTGAAAAGAGAAAGTAAAGATGATATATCTTGTGTTGTTGTTAGGTTCAGGGGGTAAAGCCTATCGAACACCATCTTTCTCATGGTGCTGCGTGTATACCTACTGCGAGAGTTCCTTGACACAGGTTGCGAATATGTGAATTAGACAAACGACAATTACATACTTGGTTGGGTTATTGAGAGGTTCAGCAGGAGTTCGTAATTGCCAAAGGGAGAAAAGGGCGAAAGGGTTCCCCAGCCTCTGTAAATTTATTTTATTGATAAGGTTCTGGTGTTTGAAATTGTTTGAATTTTTTCTGAAATTGAATTAGAAGCCTAATGTACATCGTCTTATAATCTGCAAAGAAAAACATGGATCTTTATATAGATATATGAAGAATATGGTTCTGATTGCTCATGTGGGGAACAATCAAGCATGCTCAAGCAGTTCAGAATTGTTCCCTTAGATTCTATGAGATTTTCATATCAAAACATTTATCAGAATTGTTTTTTTTTTTTTTTTTTAATGTGGAAAATCTGATTACATGATAAGTGATGCGTTTTGAGGATTTTCAGTTTTTCAATGTGCACACATTAAGTTTTTTAAACATGACTTCAATTTGACAAAAAAGGAAAAAAAAAACATTTAATTACTACTTAGAACCCATTTTACTTTGATGGATCTTAGGATTACGGTTATATGGGGCTTTCTTGTATCTTGTTTTTTCGTTTTGTTGCTAATTTTACATCACTGTTGTGTTCTATTTGTTTGCAAAAATAACCTATTCATGAAAGTTTTTTCATGCAAAACATTTTTTCAAATATTGAAAATATTTTTGAAAAAAAGGTATTTTCTAATATTAATTTGTTATATTAAAAAATGAATAATATTTCTAAAATTGTAAGTAGAAAATGTAATAGTGTTGAAAAAAAATTATCAAATTCTTAAAAAAAAAAAGGACTTGTTTTTGAAAAGGAGAAATAATTTTCCTTAAGGATAGCTTAATTTTCTATCCATTAACGTATTTGAAAGTTAAAAAAAGTGAAATATTATCGTATCCGACCGTCAGTATTTTCTTATCAATCCTAATCAAAATTTTTAGAAGGAATCATAAAGTCCATAGAAAGAATAGCTTCCACGGTAAACAAAGCAAATTATAAAAGACATCGGATTGATAATTGCAGACACCATCAGACATAGAAGACACGCCACTCACAGCAAGTCTGTTGGCTTATAAGATACGAAAGCATTCACCATTAACTTCCACGGGTTTTCAAATCGGTCCATAAAATCGTTTCACAAAATTCATCTTCTTTAGACCGATTGGTTAATCGGTGAATCCGATGGACGGGCTCCCGAAACGCAAAATTTCGTGGATTTGCCCTCATTCGTTCAAGCCAGAAATAAAAATCTTCAGCTGAAAAAGAGTCACAAAGGGGATGCCCTTCACTATACCATACTTCATTAATCTGGAAAGACCCTCCAAGCACAATCAAAGCCATAATCTTTGTAAAGAGAAAAAAGGATACATGATCTCCCGTGCAGATTATAAGACAATGTGCACTAGATTTCTAATTCAATTTCATAAAGAAATCAAACAATTTCAAAAACCAGAACCTAATCAATAAAATAAATTTACAGAGGCTGTGGCTGAGGACCTTACGGTTACCACAACCATGCAGTTGTCATTTGTCTCATCCACAAATTCGCAACCCGTGTAAAGGAACTTTCATGATATGTATATACGCAGACACCAGCAGAACAATAGCTTTCAATAGCCTTTACCTCCTAAACCTAACAACCACACAAGATATATCATCTTTACTGTCTCTTTTCAATGCCTCGGCTGTTAACTGCTTAGCTGCTTTCAATGGATCCTTAATCCTTCTTGCGATATCAACAGCCTCTTGATTTGACATCACCTGGATTATTTGCAAAACAAAGGGAGGGAAAATGAAATTATGGACATCTTTCTAATACAAACATAAAAGAGCACAATCTAGCAAATTCTCTAAAGAATGGCTAGTTCTAACTCAGCCAAGAGAATAAAATTAACATGAAATAATTCACCTTCCAAAGGCCATCACTTGCAAGGATTAAGATATCTACATTATTGTCTATAACGGTGTCTTGTATGTCAGGGTCTGATCGCAGATGTGATTTGAGGTTCCTGTCTCCAAAAGCACGAGAAACTGCCAGCTGCCCATTAACCCTAGGAACATCTCCTGAAAATAAGTTATGAAATAAATTCCAATAAATATGATATAAAATTAGCCTGACTGCCAACTGAGTTTCATTAAAGCCAAAGAGGAGCATTTGACAAGTAATAAAAAGAACAATCAAGAACTTATTTCCTGTCTATATAGCTTTAATGATGTGATTTCATGCTGCAATCAATGAGATGCAAAATAGAAAAGCAATGTACAGATTTTATCCTAGGATCATGGACATTTTCAAATGCTGAACAGTTGAAAGCAAAGTTACAGAAGTTCCACAACGTTTCAGGAAAAGTCAAACAAAGCAACATTTTTCTTGCTAATAGAAACAACAGGCTGTAGAAAGTTTAGAAATTGTCCCTACATAGATGGAAACTAACCATAAAACAAACAAATGACACCTTCCAAATTCCAACCGACCCTGAACCATAAGAGAGCAAAGTCAAGTCTCAATTTGGACAAGTGACAAAGTTCTTCCAAAAAAAGGAAGAGAAGGAACTATTTACAATTATCATAAAGCTTTCAAAGATTAATGATGGATTAGAAATCAGAGGATAGGTCCCTCAGAGATCTTTCACAATAATTAAGATATGGTTAGAAGTTAGAATATCACATAGTTAATGCCAACAGTTAAAGGAAACCCTTAGCCTAATTAACATGAAAATGCCTCCAAAGCTTCAGCCTTCAAGGCCCTGAGCTAACAAGTGCACAAAGACATGAAAGACTATGGTTTCTCCTAATGCTCTTTCCAGTGTCCACAACAGAGATGATAAAAGGAAAAATATGCATGTAAGTCAATGTAAAAGGGAACCAGGAGCTGAGCACTTTTGTGGAACATTCAGCTCTGCTACTTGTGAACTAAGGCAAATGATTTTATTTTTTGCTATCTTGTTGTCTATTTTGTCTAGAAGTACTCTTCAGTATCTGATGCGTACCAAGATTAACTTGCAGGTACATATATTATAATACGAATGAGGCACAAATCTCAAGGTAGCAAATAATATATCTAAAGGTGTTAAAATGAATCATAACAAACAAAACCATTCATGCAGTAGAAGTTTCCAGCTTCCCATGAAATGGAAGCTTAGTTAATAGTGAGGAGTTAAATCTTTCTTAAGGATATCATTTATGTAAACTTCAGATTAGCACATGTCAAAACAAATTCATTTTCTAATAATGGGTAATGTGGAAAAACCTGGCATGTTTGAGACAAAGCCACCCCTGTGCTCTATGCTTCCTCGTTCAGTGTTAGGTTCATGGTCCGTACTCATTTGAATTGCCTGACCCCCTCTTGACAGCACAGCTCTAGAATCCCCAACATTTGCTACCCATAATCTTTGCCCATTTATCAAAATTGCAGTAACAGCTGTGGACCCACCACGCCCCAAGTCAGAACCATGAGAGAGAATTGCCTGGTCAGTCCTCTCATAGGCTTTTGAGATAGATCTGTTGGGGTCAACCCAGAACTCTTCCTAGAATGATAAACTGAAATTGTTAAGAGTATGCCCCTCCAAACTTATTGTGCAACTAACTTACACCAAAATGTTTGGATGGCCACTAGAAGTTTAAAATAATGCCACACCTCCTTTAGGATATTGGAAAACAAATGCTTCTGTAGGTATGCAGGCACACCATCTCCCAAATGGCCATCGTAAATGGCAAAAAGCCCCAATTCATGTCTTTGAATCTGCACAAACTTAGCAACATGATAATCCTCCATGGGATGATTAGCCTTCCCTTTTATTAGGCTAAAACCATACTTGATTGAACCCTCATGGCTTTTTCCCTTACCAGCGCTTGATGATGAACGGCCTCCTACAAGCTATACGGAAAACAATCTCAGTTATGTTTGAGGAAAGCTCAGAGGCATACAGCAATGAGTTCCAAGTCCATACACAAAGAAAAAATAGCTCCTCATAGTTCCAATTTCCATGCAAATGAGGCACATAAGTTTCTGGATCAATAACTAAAGTAGGTGAGGAAGCTAGAAGCCATATCTTCTTTTTGTGCTTTTGCGAAGAAATTGCATAGCACGATTTAATAATGTAAACCTATATATTACAAATAACCTTTAGGACAAGTTTTTGTACGACAGCATGAAAGCACTTACACCCTGCAATTAGGGGGCAGTTCTAATATTTGAAGCATAGGAAAACTTACAATAAGGTTGAACACTCCAAAGCCCTGAAATACATCAAATAACTAAAGTCTATGAATCCAGATAAAATCCCAGAGCGTTACTCATCCCATCAAAAGCAACACTCTTCGACAAAAAAAGAAAAAAAAAAAAAAAAAAAAAAAAAGCAACACTCGATATGATGATTACCTCAATCCCCAAGCAGGTAAACTAACGTCAATCCACTAGAATCCCACAATTGACCCCCCAAAAGAACAGAATTCTGCACTAACTTTCCTATCCCCTTATTCGCAAAATTTTTAACGCCGTAATTCCATACCAGAGAGGAAATTAATATCTTTACCCGAGAGTAGGAAGCACCAAAACAGCACAACTTATTCATAGGATCAAAACTGCGAAACCACCTTGAACTTGCTCAATTAAATCCCCAGAATCAGCCTACAATCTGCACAATCAAAATTCCGACTCATGATACCAAGAAATCATAGGCACAAAAAAACCCTACAAAGAAAAATTCCCAAAAACCTCTGAGAATCAAAGAAAAAAAAATGAAAACAAAGAACTGGGTATTAAGAATTACCTGTAAGCGATCCAATTACAAGCTAAAAAAGGTTAATTTCGCTTGTAGTTGTAGTTTGGTAGCAGGTGTTATAGTTGTTCTCTTCCTTAAGCTTCCTATTAGTTGGCACAAGCAATTGAATAAAGAAATGGTCATAGAGAAATGAAGTGGAGAACCTATAAAAGGATACAAGCGAGATAGAAAGGAATCAAAGTACAGTTATGTGATCGATTTGTACAACCATTTTAGATGCAGAGTCTTTACAGCAAAAGAGAAGAAAGAAAGAAAAAGGCTGCCACTAAAGCAGACTTCTTTCCTGTTGACTTTGCCGCTTCCCCTGTTTAATCTGTTTGTACTACCCTCCCTTGCCTTGTAGTGCACAGTACATCTTGTTCTTCCACACGCCAGCCTCCACATTACATGATCAATTAAAATATTAAATTTGACTAAATCTACAGTATAAGTAATAGACTTATAGGATTAATGATAAACATGACTAGCTCTTTAATTTAATTTGTACATATTGCCAATAATTTTAATTATTAAATGGCAAACAAGACTTTATATTAGTTCCAAATTTAATTCAATTTTAAATCTCAATAATTATATATATAAAAAAGGGATTGTGGAAGTGATCAATTGGGCAGTCGTTGTCGTTGGTTGGTTTCCATCATTCAATTGTGTCACCCCCTTATTTTCCTTTGTTATTTACTGTTCTTTACTTTCCTCATATTTTTTGGTGGGTTTTCTCTAGGCGGTAAGTATATGGGGCATTAACCTTATACGAGACTGCCTATCTTTGATTAGTGAAAGGTCTACTTAATATGGAAAGTATTGCTTGCAGAGAATCTCTTAAGCTTGCAGTCAATCACGGATTCTCCAAAGTTTGGGTGGGAGTCAAAGGGCCACAATTGTCCTATTTTATTTCCCGGAATTGTGCATGATTTCCAAGAACTAGACTAGGGTTTTGGAGAACGTTGGTTTTTTGGCGGTGCGTAGATTGAACAATCAAGCTGCTCACACTTGGGCTGCAAAGTTCAATCAATGATTTTTTTTTTTAAGATGTAATATGTCTCAGGAGATGAAATTTGCGTACCATTCCTTGCCACCTTGATGGTTAGGAGCTCTCTCTGTTTCATGACTATGAAAAGGAAAAAGAAAGATATATTATTCGCCTATTTGATTCTAAATTTGAATTTTCAAAGTTTATTAATAAATTACTAAATTAGTGCTTAGGGGAGTCTTTATCCTTTTTAACTTCATACACAATCCAGTTTAAATTAAATTCGAGATTAAGCAAGTTAATTTAATTCTATTACCAGAAGTTTCAAAATTAAGAAAAAAAAATATTCTCATTAACAAGGAGATAAATTCAAAATCAGCAAAAGATAATATAAATCTAGAAGATTTTAAGATAGATTTTAGGATAAAAGATAGACTTCAAGATAATGTAGGAGTTTAAAATTTGATCTCAAACTTAAAACCGTTAACAAAATCTCCTCTATTTTTTCACAAATTAATATCCTCCCATATCTTTTTTTCAATAAATTACTCGTTCAAAGCTAAAACATAAGAAAAATGTCAGTGTCTTTAGAAGCTTTAGCAATGGCTGGTGAAAATTATTTAGACTATGGCATGGATTCTCTAATGTGGGAGAGGAATGACGAGTACGAAACGCCCCCACATTTATTGGCTGAGAACTACGAGGACATTTGCTCCAAGTGCTTCTCTGCTTACCGATCTAAACAAACAGAATGTTCAAGAAATCATAAGAGAAAGAGCAGCTTGAAATCCATGGGAATGTCAATGGTGGAATCAATAAAAAGGCTTCTTATGGTGGTTAAATTGGTTATATCAATGAAGTAGATGAGCACAGATCGGTAGAACTAATATTGACTTGTCGTGGGTGTTTCTAGTCTCGTTTTCTATCGTTTTTGTTCTTACTTTTATCACTGACTATGCAAGTAGATTTGTTTTTGCTAATAATTTGTTGATGTAATTGATAATTGCAATTTGTCTCCTATTGGAATTAGCATTCACTGCGAGTAATAGAGAGATCTAGATCTATTATATTTCATTTTTTAATTTTTTTTTTTTTTTTTTTTTGTTCTTCTCATCATCAATATATCAAATTTGCAAACAAAACATGAAAGGTGATGTATGAGAAAACATTTGGGTTGTAAATCCATTCTCTCAAATTGGAACAAAACAAAATCTTATGAGTCATAGCTTGAGAATCCTATTGAACCCAGAAAAGCCACAAAAATATTTAAGCTGATAATGCGTTAAGGTACACGTGTCCATTGAGAGTGTTTGATAGAGTATCCCACCAGGTGGTGGACTCGTGGTCCAGATAAAGGAATCATGGTCCCAGCTGCGTGGCTCTGTAGCTTCTACCATTCTTCGCGATTTCAGTTATCCTCCATACAATCTAAACATGATTCATCTTCTTTGTTGGTTATCTGTTCCCCAAATTTTAGCTTTACCAAAAAAACATAATTCATTTTCATTTTGTGCTCCATGTTTATTCCCCCACTTCTCCTTCTGGGGAAGCAATTTTCTCTAGTAAATTACATTACATGTGCTTCTTTTTAAGACCCAGCTAGATGCAAGCTGCAGTTGTAAGAAAGGCAGTTCCCATAATTCAGTAGTATTATTAATTGGGACACGTGAACTGAATGGTGCACGACTTTGTTTTGGTTTTGGGATTGGGATCAAGAATTATAAGGGCGATTTCCCCAATGGTCTCATCTCTGCAACTCTTCTCCTACCTTCCTCCTTTTTTTATTCTGTTTTGAAGTCCAGAATCTAATCAAATCAGAAAATTTTGTATTTTTAATCCTATTTTTATACCAAACCCATCACATCAATGCTCAACTAATTGATCATTCCCAGTTAGTTCATTAACGCAGACCTGTCCAGCTGTTTCCATTTTTAAAAATTCTGCTCTACTTCTTTCTGGAAAAATGACAAGGTGTTTTAGCTTCTCAGAGGCTATGAACTGGTACCATAGATCCACTTTCGTCAAACTGGGGCTTCGATCCACCATCACGGACCTCAATGACGGCACCGTTATGCACTGTTGGGTCCCCGACGCTCCAGCTGCCACCAAACCCAATCTCCTTCTCATTCATGGCTTAGGCTCCAACGCATTGTGGCAGTGGGGTGATGTCATCGCCCATTTCACTCCTTGCTTCAATGTCTACGTTCCTGATTTAGTTTTCTTCGGCGAGTCCTTCACCAGTCGGCCTGAGCGGACTGAGTCGTTCCAAGCACAGTGCGTGATGCGAGTCATGGAAGCCCACTCGGTGGAGAAATTTAGTTTGATTGGTCTTAGCTACGGTGGGTTCGTTGGCTATAGTATAGCGGCGCAGTACAGGGACGCTGTGGAGAGGGTGGTGGTGTGCTGTTCCGGGATTTGTATGGAAGAGAAGGATATAAGGGAAGGGCTTTTTCCTCTTTCGGATTTGGAAGAGGCTGCGAGTATTTTGGTGCCGCTGAAGCCAGATAAGCTGAGAAAGTTGGTGGATTACACGTTTTTTAGGCCGCCTCCTGTGCGATTGATCCCTGATTGCGCCCTCATTGATTTCATTGATGTAAGTGCTCTGAATTACTAAATTATCTCATAATACGTCATCTATTTATTTGAAAAAAAGTAAATTAATCACAGAACATGGAAATTATGTTCTTGTATTCGGTTGTTCAATGCGTTAATCATTCAATTAATTGATGAGATTAGTATGATTACATTACCCAGCATATACTTGAAACTAAATTATGGACTATTCATGGACAGTCAATGTGCAGAGATTATGTGGAAGAGAAGAAAGAACTGATTCGAGCCATTCCTAAAGACAGGAAGCTTTCGGACATTCCCAAGATCACCCAGGTCGTACCTATTTTGTTAAATTTTTCCATTGATTCTAGGGGCAAAGTTAGTTCAGATGAATTAATCAACTGCTTTCATTTGTCTTGCAGCCAGTGTTAATAATCTGGGGAGAAAATGATCGAATTTTTCCATTGGAATTGGGTCACAGATTAAAAAGGTCAGTACCTGTTCCACCACATAAACAAATGTGTATTGTTTCTGCTCTGCAGAATTTATTGTGAATTGGATGGTAATAACTTGTAACATTAGGCACCTTGGGAACAATGCATGTCTGGCAGTCATCAAGAATGCATCGCACGCCTGTAATGTAGAGAAGCCAAAGGAGTTCGTCAAGGTTCTAAAATCATTCCTTATGGATAGGCAACTTCCTCCAGCGACAACCCGACTTCAAATTTTCGGAACATGTGATTTAACACAAGAAAGAGATGATAAGGGGAGAGGCCCGTAAAAGCGAATGGGTTCAGAACACGAAAAACAACCACGCTATTTTTTTTTTTGCGCTTCCACTACATTATATGCATCCTCGTTCAAAGAGGCATTTTCCAGTGACTTAGTGAACGGATGAAAAGCTTGTCATGTTCTTGCCCGAATAATATTTGAATTTTTTTTCCACACGATGCACAATTAAAGATTGAAGTCTCGTATCTTCAATTAATCTTCAACATCGCACCGACTCCGAGCAAAACATGACATTCACGCACGTGCAGTCTCTCTATGACTATGACATTATTAGTTCAGCACTGTTCATCTGGTTATTGATCCAATATAATAACAAATAACAGAACTGAGGCCCCACTACGGGCTTGCAGTACAGATTCCTGCCTTTGTCGCAACTCAGAAGGTAGGCAAAATACAACCCCCCCCCCCCCTCCCAAGCTCTCTTTCATATGATTATGTGGTGGCATACATTAGAATTCATAGGAAACGATCAACGCCAAAATCTCCAAACTCATCTTGTGAGACCAAAACTTTCTTTAGTGAGAAAAAGGGGGAGGGGGAGCTAAACTGGCATCCCCTTTCATTTTTTTTTTTTTTTTGAGGAATAATGTGGCATGGTTGCGTAGGCATACCAGTGGTTAAGGCAATGGATTTAAAAGAGTGTACAACACAAACATGCAAGTAGCGAAGTTCAGTTGTGTTCTAAAGCAAAGAAGACATCAATAGTCTCGGAGAATCTGCTCGAAGCGAATAGATACAAGACCAATGGTCCACCAATCCCTGTATTACCTACTAAAATGGCCACTCTGCCACCTTTTCCTCTCCGATGAACCCAGTCTGAAAGTATCGATCGCTTCCCAACTAATTCTGCAAGTTCAATGCCACTAAGTGGTCAATAGAAGAAGAAAATAATAAATGTAATCAATAGCAATACCACCAAGGAAAAACTCTCAACATGCTAAAGTGAAGGCAGCCAAACAATAACTTTAATGGAGACAACAATCTATCCCATCCTCACTCTAAAGCACTTTTAGGTCAACAACTTGTTTCCCATCGTATAAACCCTATTAATTTTTGTTGTTCAAAATTCAAATCCTATATATACACTCGGTAATAAAATTTGGCCACAAGGTAAGTAGCGCATTGTATTTAGAAAATGCTTCGAAGCCAATGTATTTCACCTATACATTCCAACATATTCTTGACTTTCACTCGACTTAGTCTCCCTAATAGAACTACTTCACATGATATAGCATATTCACACACTTCCTCGCACATAGAACATTCATAAAGTTCTAGTTTGGCTTACCTCAGCTTGAGGTTCATCACCTTTAGATTGCTCACCTGCCAAATTAAGTTGCATTCAGACCAAAAAACGAAGGTAAAAAGAATGAGTTAGCTTCTGAAGAAAACTGAAAACTTAGCTTAGCAAATATTAGGCATGCTCGTTAGGACTTGACCCCCAAAAAAATCCTTATAATTATAAATATGAACAGAAAAATTCACAAAGATAACTTTCAAATCATTAGTTCAGCGGAAGGCTCATTGCCCCAAAGAGATAAAGAGATTGTTTTTACCTCCCTCCTCTGGCAGATCTGAGGTCCACAAAGTGAGATTATCCCTCAGAAGCTGCATGATAAGTGTGCTGTCCTTGTAAGATTCTTCATTGAGGCTATCAAGTTCTGCTATTGCTTCATCAAATGCTTGTTTGGCCAGGTGGCAGGCCCTGAACAATACCAATGGAAGTTCAAAATACACTATAAATATCATAGCAGTTAGAGCAACACAATATATAGAGAGTTCAACATGTTAACAGGCCTAAACATGCAACAAAAAGTTTTGAGCACAATTTGAAGAAGAGATTGCAAAAAAGAGAGAGGTGCTTATTAACCTTTCAGGGGAGTTCAAAATCTCATAGTAGAAAACAGAAAAGTTCAGAGCCAGGCCAAGTCTGATTGGATGAGTAGGGGGTAAGTCTGAGGTTGCAGTAGAAGTAGCAGCCTATAAATAGATGCAGTAATCTTAGGAAATGATCAGTTAGATACTCTAAAATGACAGAACGATATAGAAGACAAAGTCAAACAGGAGAATGGCAAACACCTCATAAGCCTTAAGGGACTGATCTGCAGCTTCTTTGCGATCTTCACTGGCTTTAAACTCAGCTAAATAGCGATAGTAATCTCCTTTCCTAACCCCAAGAAAGAAAACAAAAGGAATTCACAAATGCATCATGAGTGATTAGATTAATATTTAAATCCAAAATAAGAGATGCAAACTCCACATCCAGATTCTAAGCCAATAAATATACACTGGAAGAAGCAAAATGCATCTACAACCAAATGGACAGTAACAAACTCATAGTAATGCAGTTTTTAGACCTTAATCCCCTTCATGTCCATGATTGTTTCATCCAATAATAAAGATGTTATAAAAACTCCCGATGCTTCCCAATGCTTATTATACATAAATGAATTTGGGTCCACTGATCCATAGCAAAGACCAAGCTATCTAACTTAAAGCTACATTTTTATGACCTTCTATACTCTATCCTTCTAAAATTTCTAAGCCCAGAGTCATTTTCCCCCATCTTAAAATGACTTGAATGTCAAACCACAAGAAATGAAAATCTCACATCTTATAGTAAAAAACTGTTGATTCGCCTGTGGTGGAGGAGGGTAGAAGGTGTTGATCAATCACTGTTAATATGTCATTGCAGATCTTTGCGAGCTCATCTTCAACCCTCTGCCGGTACTCCTTTATTCTTTTCACATTTTGCTCATTTCCCTTTGCCTCCTCCTTTTGTTCAATGGAGGACAATATCCGCCAAGATGCCCTTCTTGCTCCAATGACATTTTTGTAACCTACAGACAGTAGATTCCTCTCCTCCACTGTCAATTCTATATCCAACTTTGCAACTTTCTTCATTGCTTCAACCATCTCTACAAGTGAAGAAATAAAACAACAACATCAAGCAAAATGGCTATACAAAAGGTCTTCATATTCCTTTAGATTACATAAGCAAATAAATAGGGAAGTGCATAGAAAATCCAAAGTAATGATTCGACTAACACCAGATTGCCATTGAAAATTTGAAACTCCCATACAATATGAACCAACCAATGAAAAAATGGTACAAAGATGAAACATACACAAGTGTTCTTTTCATTTGATGTTTTATGGTATTGCCTCATTTCAACTGGTGAGTAGACCACAGCCATTAGAAATGCATTACATTAAGTGTATTTGTTATTTTTAACTCCACTCGACTAGAACTCAATCCCAACTTCCCAATCTAATGTGATTCGACTATATATATAGTTTAATTGCAGGTCACTAATGCAAACCTCCTTAAGCTGGGTGAATGCTTTCTACCCTAAGAGACACTTTCCCTTGGTGTTCAATTCAATGGCAATGACAGATACGAGATCAAAAGCTAACATGCGACCATCCTCTGCTGCAGGTATAACTTAACCAGGGCTCAAATCAGACTTCACCAAGCAATGATGAATTTAGGACCTCCATACATAAACTTGCTATTGAAACAATATATTCAAGATATTCTTAAGTTAACATGTCATGGTTCACACAACCAAACTGATAGTGAGAGGCAATGCTATCATGTGCCTCAACTGTCATGTTAATCTTGGAGCAGCAGTGAAGTATCTTTCATTCCAGTAATCTCTTGTTTGGAATCAAGAATTTTATAAACAATCAATTCAATTGATATCCTTTTTGCTAATTCTCTTGTTTGAAATAAAAAATTTCAATTCTTTTCAACTTTAAAAAAAACTTCCATTTTAAAATAAATTGAAATTATGCATTGTTTGTGTAATAATTTATTTGAATTATTTTCTTGTACAATAAATTGTTCAAATAAATCTACATATATTGTAGTTTAAGTTTAGGGCTATATTTATAGAAAAGTCTAAGACTGCTTAATTGTTATTCACCACTTTACCCCATATTATTTTAGGTCTCCCTATCATCTTCTTGTCTCCTATGATTTCAATATGCTCAAATCTTCAAGCTTTTTTAGGCATAATCAATTCCTTCACTAAAAGAACCAGAGAGTAAAAACATAACAGAAAAATGTTCTCCACAACGGAAAAATATTCTCCACAGTCAACATGGGAAACCATCTCTTAGTTCATCTAGAGGAGGGGAATTTTAACGATAGACGTTTCTTCTCCTTGCTGCTTAGACTTTCACTATACGACAATGTCAAGCGAAAAAAATTCAAATTTTATATGAATTCCAGCACTCCCTTTGGCCACTGGTCTTATTCAGTTGTCATTGCAGAAATGATAAACAGACACTCGGAGACCGTAATAAGCAAATAAGCATTCAAAAACCATGTGTACCAGTAAAGTAGAGTGTAAATAAACCCAGCTATTTATGAGCTATTCATGATTTGGCTAGATAAAAGCTCGACTAGAAAAAGAGCCAAGCTCAAGCTCAATTGATTGTTTAATAAACGAGCTGAATTGCGAGCTCAACTCATTTTCAAGTTCATGAATAAACTCAAGAGCCAGCTCATTGACCAGGCTCACTAACAAGCTCATGAGTTGCCTTGTGAACAAGCTCATTTATAAGGCTCACAAATAGATTCAATGATAGACTCATTTATAAACTCATTAAATATGTTCATGAGTTATAGCATTTGTAGTTCACCTAAATATTTTAATTTTTTTATATTTATAAATGCATATTTATATTTACCTTAATATTACTTTTTTCTAAAGATAATTTACTATTTAAAATTATAGTGTAATTATTAAAAAATATTTGAACAAATATAATAATTTATAATTTATTTTAAATTTGTAATAAAAAAAAGTTAATGCTATCACAATATATAGGAATTAATTTAATATATTAGATATAAATATGTTTTTAATGTAAATAATAAATACTAGATAATAAATATTAAGTAATATTTCTTAAAAAAAAAGTAACATTACAAATATTCTTTGATAGTAAAAAGTTATAAATACTATAATAATGATGATACAAATGTTATTAAGGCAAAAGGCGGACACTAGGGCAATAGGGGATGATACCAATGTTATTAAGGCAAAAGGCGACACTAAGACGACAGGATCTTCTATCGCTCTAGGCGAGAGGCAAAAAGTAGGGCTGAGCATCTGTCGGTTCGGTTCACTACTGAACCAAACCATCCAAAACCAAATCGAACTAAACTAGTGAAGGAACCAAATTGAATTGAACAGCAAGTTTTCAGTTCGATTCAAGTCAAAAATCAGTTTGATATCAAGTTCATATTCATCTAAAAATACAAATTTTTTAACTGCTTCTTTTATTCTTTGAGTAATTTCATCGAACAGAACTAATGCATCGACTATTCAATCACATTTCTATATGTCAATCAAAAGTTGCACACAAATCAATTTAAAATTCAATGAAAAATATAAATATACCCATGCTTCCATTGAGGAAATTCATCAAACAAGATTCAAACATCAATTAATCATTCACACTTGTCCATATCATCGATCAAAGTTGTATACAAATAATATTCAAAACCAAAAAACAAGAGCTTATTCATAAGCAACACTTATTTTCAGAAATCTAATCCACTCCATCTCCTAAGAATGAGCTGAGAGAGAGAAAAAAAAAAGCATGCCATCAACTTCATCTCCTATGGCATCACACCTTCGACGGCTTTGTTTGTAAAGGAAAGGTCAAGGCTTCATCAAACCATCGACGACTGCAGACTATCAGCTTCATCTTAGAAGGAAGTAATCAGTTGTGGTCCTGGTTGAAGAGAGAAGAGCAAGGTTTCTCGAAAAGAAGGAAAGGAGAAAATGAAGAGGCAAGGATAACAAATGAGCAGAAGAAAATTAAAAAAAAAAAAGAGAATTAATACTTAGTCCGTATAGTATGGAGAGATTCACTAGTTGGTCCCTCAATTTTAAAATATATATTAAAACGTTCCTGATGTTTTAAAAAGACTACTAATTAGTCACTTTGTTAATTTTACCTGTTAAACATTGCAAAA
Source organism: Manihot esculenta (assembly GCF_001659605.2). Lineage (NCBI taxonomy): Eukaryota > Viridiplantae > Streptophyta > Magnoliopsida > Malpighiales > Euphorbiaceae > Manihot > Manihot esculenta. The sequence goes on along the minus strand of NC_035162.2, from coordinate 11,642,792 downwards.
AAGTCTGAAATCTCTCTGATATTGAGGGACTGATTAGTAAATTTTTAAAAATCTGAAGAACCAACTAATAAATTTTTCAAAATTATAAGGACTAAATAGTAAAATACTTATCGAAAAAATTAATGGAGAAACTAACTAGCATACTTTTTAAAACGTTATTCAAAATCAAGGAAATAACCGGTGAATTTCTCCGTACCTTAAGAACTCAGTAGTAATTTAAAAAAAAGAGAGAGAAAAAAAAGGCCATAGAGGAGAAATGGAGAAGAAGGCGGTAAAAGAGGAAGGAGAAGAATAGGGGCTGTAGGGTTTTGGTAAAGAAAAAGAATGAATATATAAGAGGAAAAGAATGGTTGAGATTCATTGAGAACAGACAGTTGATATTATTTGTTACAAAAAAGGCAAGGGGAAAAAAAAGGAGAAAAAGGCAGTGCTAAGAACAGAAATCGTGACCTACACAAAAAAGTGGCAGCCTTACATGCAGCTTCTCAAACCACCAGGCTACACATCAACACTTGTAATATAGTTATAAAATATTATTATATCAATCGGTTCGGTTTCTCCGAATTTTTCTTAACGAAAACCGAACTGAACCAAATAAACCAAAGACTTTTTATCTTAAAATCAAATCGCACCAATTTATTATAGAAGACGAACTGAATTATCAATTTCAATTGGTTTGGTCCTCCTCCTCCTCAGGCATCCAAAATAAATAAACAAAAATTATAATTTTAAAACTCAAATTAAAAACAATAGAATGACACTCATTTATAATAAATAAGAAAGTAACCTATATTTTCTAAAAGTATTCAATTATAAGCAATAAAACAAAATAAATACATAACCTAAAATTGCAGAAGAAAAACAAAAGAAAAAAATTGTTGTGTGTAGCATACTTGGATAGAGAATAGAAGATATTGGATTATGGAAGATGCCAAAAGCATTTACTATGTCTCCTCCTCCTCCTCCTCTGATAAACTTTTCCCATCCTTCTTCTTCTTCTCTTCTTTCATTTGCTGCTCCACTTTGCACTCGTTAAAAAATAAATTAGTCTATATAAATGAGGCAGCGCCTGGCGCCTCCCTTCACTGAGGCGAGCGCCTCAGTGAAGGTGCCTCACCTTGCCTGGCACCTTAACAACACTGGATGATACAAGTGATATTATCTTAAATTCACTCTTAAGTTATAATATTTATTCCTCGTCCTCCTCTAATAAACTTTTCCCATCCTTCTTCTTCTTCTTCTCTTCTTTCATTTGCTGCTCCACTTTGCACTCATTAAAAAATAAATTAGTCTATATAAAAGAGGCAGCGCCTGGCGCCTCCCTTCACTGAGGCGCTTGCCTCAGTGAAGGTGCCTCATAACAACACTGGATGATACAAGTGATATTATCTTAAATTCACTCTTAATTTATAATATTTATTTCTATTATTTTTCTCTCTCTTAATTTTTAAACTCTTACAATATTAAATAATACTAAATTTTACAATCATAGATATTGAGGCGCTTGCCTCAGTGAAGGTGCCTCACCTTGCCTAGCACCTTGACAACACTGGATGATACAAGTGATATTATCTTAAATTCACTCTTAATTTATAATATTTATTTCTATTATTTTTCTCTCTCTTAATTTTTAAACTCTTACAAGATTAAATAATACTAAATTTTACAATCATAGATATTGTTACGTTTAATATCTCTCTCTCTAAATGAATAAATATACTATTAGTTTATACATTTCTCTCCCAATGTATGTCTCTTTAAGTAGACACTCTCTTTATACCTTCTAAAAGGTATATCTTGCAAGTCTTTTTTAATCAGCCATTGTTAGGAATTAAGAGACAATATATTAATAACTCTTAGTACTAGCAGCAAAACTATATAGTTTTAGTTAAAACTATATAATTTAAATATACTCTCTCTCTCCCTCAATTAGATAGAATATTTACATATAGATTTAAATATCATTTTATATACTTTAATTGATTTTGCATAAAACTTCATAAATATTTGATCAAATGATTATTGATCTCACTATTATATGATGTTAAACTTATTCTAGATACATTTTTATATAATTAATTAAATGTTTTATAATTAGTATTAGGGTCAATTAAATATTAATATTTGAAGTTATAAATAATAAGAAATAATAATGAAACTTTAAAATATTTAAATATTTAATCTACTATAATGTAATAATTTTAGCTAAGAAAATTAAAAGAAAAAAATTTTCAATAATTTTTATATGACTAGGAATAGAACCCAGGGTAAGAAAGAAATGCATTGCTTGTTGCACCACTGCGCGAGGAGTCCAAATTTGAAACTAAATTCACATAGCAATAAATATAGTGTGCGAGCGCCAGTGCTGACTATTACCTCCTGAATCTCATATCGAAAATTTATGAGAGAAGTGGAGTATAGCTTCTCTATAAAAGCACAACCACTTTTCAGAGTTTTATATTGTTCAAACCAAATTTTTGGTTTCAAGAGACTTTAATGAAACTTTAAATAAAAAAGTAAATTTTATTTTAAGTCTCTTAGTGTTTCAGTACTATAAAATTTATTTGAAATTTAAAAAGTTAAGCTCAAATGAAGCTTTGTTGTAATTTTAACAAGCTTGAATTTGAGTTGGATTTATTTATTTAACTGAGCTTGAACTCGAGCTTTTTGAGCGTGTAAATGAGCTAAGCTCGATTTAGCTCATCAAGGTGATAAATGATCTCCTTGTGAATCGAGCTCGAACGGAGCTCAAGTTTAATAATTTTTTCACAGGTTGGGCTCGAGCTCAAGCCCAAGCTCTCAAACTAACTTTTCTGCTAATAGAGACTGAACTTTTCAAAACATTTTTATTAAACCTCTACATCAAAGACTTGCGGATACAAGACAAAACCAAATCAAGCATAAAAGCAAACGACAAATTAAGAAGCAAATTACATATTAACTTATAGTTGTAACTGGTAGCCTAAGTTAAATTTAATACTGCCTGATAGTTAACCCAGAAAAGAGTAAAGAAAAAGAAGACTGGTAATGCTAATCTGATAGGGGCCTGATGGTTAACCCAGAATAAAATAAAATAAAATAAACCAAACCCATTGTTTGGCAATACTAACCCACAAATTCGAGAACTATACTCACAAATTTTCTATTTCGAGCGTGCAATTTAACAAAAAAAAAAATAAGCACAGGCCAAGTGCACATCTAACCCTATTGTAACTAGTCATATCTTTGGATCCTTAATCGTACAAGAGAATTGGAGAGAAATTAAAGAGAGGAAGATGAAGAGGAGAAAAAAGAAAATAATTTTTATTTACTTTATTTTGTTTGGATAAATGAGTAGTTTAGAGGAGAAACCAAAATTTCTCATTTAAAAGAAGGGCATTTTACCTATTTCTCTCCATTCCTCATTAATTTAGAGAGAGATATTTTGGTACCTTTGTAACAAATTGGGAAAAATATAATTTTCTCTCTTTTCCTCTCCTTCCTCTTCATTTCCCCCCTCAATTCATGTCCAAACTAGAGAAATTTTAAAAAATTCATTTATTTTCCTTTCTCATCTCTCCATTTTCCTCAAACCAAACAAAGCATAATGGAACAGCGAAAAGAATAGATAATGAGAGATCCAAAAAGGGTCTCAGCTACAGACTATCAAAGAACCGGAAATAAGGCATACCATCGTATCTCTCGGCTTGCTCTGCAAGTCTCGCCAAGTAAATCTGCAGCTCTCTCTCACTCTCCATCCTCTCTCTCTATCTCTTTCTCTCTCGCTCCCTCACTCTGTCTGGGCGTGCGTATGTCTGCGTGCGCGAGATATTCACTTTGAGCGGTTTCTGGTGGCTGGGCATCAGTAATGAGGACTTTGCGAATGCACCGTTGGATTATGATACGGCGTAGGATCGACGATCATGAATGTGTTGTGGACACTAGGGGTCTGATGGGAAAATGTGATCCGCTTGTGTTAAGATTGGGAGAAATCTGACCGTTGGATGGGGATATAGGTGGGATGGATGATTTGATGTTGACTATAAAGACGACAGACCGGCGGTTAAATTGACGAAGAGTAGTAGCTCATATGGTAGTTTGTAGAGCCCTTTTTGCTGTATGTTTGGTTGCTTTGCTTTTCTGCGAAATTTCCTACTCCCTCCACCTGTTTATTCTTTCACATAATTAAAAATATATATAATTAATATAATTATATTCGTAATTTTTATATTATATTTTAATATGTTCTCAACTTATATTATTCAATTATTAAATTATTTTTTAATAAGTAATTTATATTATTATTAATAAGTCAATACATGTATTTCTATAAATTTATTAAAACGTACTTAACTTTAATTTTTTTATCATTTTTTTTCATTAAAAATAGATAAAATATGAGGTAAAAAATTTTTAAAATTTAATTTTATTCTTAAATAAAATATTTTATTAGTCATTGAATATTGCTATTATTAACAAGTCAATTTCTATATTTTAAATAATATATTAAAACGTCCTTATCTTTTTTCATATCTATTAAAACGTTCTTATTGTTTCTTTTCGTCAACGAAATAGTCCCTCTTTCTCCTCCTCCTCCACCTCCTTAAAAAAGAAGAAGAAGATGATGATGATGATGAAGGAGAAGAAGAAGAAAAAGAAGAAAAAAGAAGAAGAAAAAGAAGAAGAAGATGATGATGAAGAAAAAAAAAAGAAGAAGAAGAAGAAAAATCTCCTCCTCTTCCTCCTTAAAGAAGAAGAATAAAAAAAAATTGAAGAATAATCAAAGAAGAAGAAGAATCGAAGAATCGAAGAAGAAGAATCGAAGAAGAAAAGGAAGAGGAAAAGAAGGGGGTAATTTAGTTTTTTACTATATTTTTAAAAGCAGAAATAGATGGAAGTAATATTTTATTGATGGAAAAAAAAGATAAGGATGTTTTAATAGATTTTTGAAAATGCAGGGACTGATTTGATAATAATGATAATACCCAACGATTAAATTGTAAATCTCCCTTTTTTAATTAATAAATTTTGTTTTTAATGCACATTAAATAAGATATATTAAAAATTTAATAAATAAGTCATGTTGCTCTGAATTTATCTATGAGTATAAGTTGCCAAATCATTTACAAAATAAGATAGTAAGAGTGATTGATTGTGAACAATATCTGCGATACTTAAATCAATAATATATCTCAAATAGATACTTTGAAAAGTGATTTAACTCAATAAATATTTAGAGTGTACTTTTATAGATTCTGAATTAGTGGTGTCCTACTGGGATTAGAATTTTTTTTTCTATTGAAATCCATCTTAGTATGAGTTTTTAGAAGTCTCCTTCTTACCTTGAGGACATTTCAACAGTGTAAGATTTGAAAATCTTAATTGAATAGTTCTAATATGATCGGAGCGGTTCACCATAAGGTCAAAGGATAGTGTTTAAAGGGTTTTGGTCTAAGGAGACCGATTTTCAAATCTCCTAAGTGGGGATTCAGTGTCTAAGGCTGAATCTCTCCTTGTGGGATTCAATCTTCAAAATCGAATTTTCCAAGTAATGGTTTAGTCTTGCAAACCGAATCTATCATATGTTGATTTGTTCTATAAATATCAAATGGCCCAATGCAAATTGGTCTTTAAGGCCTAATGTGAGTTTTGTTTAATCTTTGAATACTAAATTTTAAAGAGTATTGTATCATTAGTCCTTCCCTTTTATTGTGAATCTTTAGGCTTGCTTTGAAAAAGTTTAATATGGTTCGATTAGATTTTGCATAAAAAATTCATTTCATTTGACTCATTAAATGTTGTGGATGAGGTATCATTTATCGTGTGTGCATATACATATAAGGTGACTGGGTTTGCGACTTTTATTGTCGGATCCCTCTTTTTCTAAATGATGATGATCATTGCCTTTTGCGAACAAAAGCACAATGAATTTGGCATATATTGTTGCATCTTCTCAGTAATTCGGCATTTATTTCGAATCTCCTCTCCCTTTTTTCAGAAAGAAATGAATACTTGCCTTTAGTCAATAATGGCAATAGAAATTCGGCATTTATTCCTAAATCTTCACAGGAATTCGACAATTATTGTCAAATTCCTTTTTCTCAAATGAATGCTTGCCTTTTTTAATAAAGAAAACATGATTTCGGTATTTATTGTCAAATCTTTCTTTTTCTTTTTTTTTTGAACTCTCAGAACCTTTATTTTAAAGTTTTAGTTGTTTATGTCGAGATCCTTTGACCTACAAAGGCTTGGGGGTTTTGGATTGCTTATTCTAAAGCCGTATTTTGAATTTCAAAATTAAATTTTGACATCACAGGTGATGATTAATGGGTCTTGAACCGTCAAGGCCTGCTACAGCCTAAATTAAAAGGGGGCCTGGGATAATTCGATACAGGCCCACAGCGCATTGTATGAGATGAAGCTCAAACCTCTGAGGTCTGAGCCCACATACCAGATAAAGTTCAAAGGAGATCAACGAAGACAAGCCCGACTGATTACCAATAACCGCATTGGGACAAAGCCCGCAATAATAAGGATCGTGTCTAAATGGGGTTAAGAAGAATTAAATACCTACTTGACGAAAATCAGTACCTCATACTCATAACAGACTACCCGCATGAAGGTGGCAGGTAGGTAAGGACATAGGACAGAGAGGGCATGCTAGAAAAGGACAAAAAAAGGGATTGAAATAAAAAAGGGGAAGGAAATACAAAGACTAAGCTCACCAAAACGCACCTGATCCTAAACCCATTTTTGGATCTCAATCATCAATTGGCGTTGTCTGTGGGAATGAAGGGATCTTAATATCATTAGAGTTATCATTCAACCACTGAAATCCACATGGCTAACTTGGCGAAAACCACAAAGGGCTCACTCAAAATGACCTAAGCTCCACGCAAGAAAGCCCATTGTTCTCATTCTTTAATCCGCCAACTCCAGTAAACCCATCACCTACATTACTAAATCACTCTCCAAACTCAACCGTAGCCATGCCCCACAGCCTGCTGTCAAATCAGGAACTCCAAAATATGGCCTTACAACTTCATAACACCGTCAAGTGCCTAAGTCAAATTTTACAGCAAAGAGGTCTTAGTGCTCCTCTGAATAGGCTAAGTATGATGGAGGGTGTAACAGCCCGGAAACCAATACCCCTCTGTAACGGCTCCAAACTGCTCGGCGCTAGGATCCAGATCGGCTTAAGGCCGCCTAGACCCGTAGCAAGCCTGCTACTGAACTCTGGATACCTGCTCAATCCCATACATGAGCCAACTAAACACTAGCTTTGAAAACCTTTTCTGTAAAACTACCAGGCTTAACCTTAAAATCACAGCCGTCAAGGCCTACACCAGTGATCTACTACTAAACTGAAAACATAGACCCCATCCTCGTAGGGTCAGCATATTACAGGCTAGCCTTGATGTCTGTTTTGGGTCAAGGGATTTACCCTTTCTTCCCTCTCAGATGGGTCAAGGGATTTTATACCCTTTCTTCCCTGATCACTGGCGTTTTAGAAACACATCATATGTTAAGCCTAGCTTGACACATTTCTCATCAAGAAATGGAAAACAGGACACATGCATACACTAGGGATTCAGCACACACTGGGCAAAGCACAACTCTAGACATTAGCTCATTATACTCTATCTCTTTACCACAAGCTCTTTCCATGCATAACCTGTATACACATCATGTTCATACATCATGTCCACAACTATACTATACAACAATACATAACATAACATAACATCCTTTAATCTTTACATATCTTGCATCAACAGATACACTAAGTTTCTTTCATACATATACATGCAACTCTATCACAACCTAGCTATGCTATTACAGCCAAACACGGCAACCCATGCTTCAATTTTGCTCTCCCATAGCTCACTCTGCTAAACTCTGGCCCTGCAAAACTGGGGTTAAGGGAATGGGGTGAGCTACAAGAGCCCAGTGAGTAGAAACCATAAAACAGTTCATTCATTACATGCTTTCATGGAATGTGTCACAGCACAAACATCTCACATCTCGGATTAGACATGATCCCAGAACTCCCTCTGTCGGTGCCCGGTCCCTATGGACTCCCAGGTCACTACATGTACTAGAGCCCGGCCCCTAACTACGGAGCTCCTAAAGGTCTTATCTAGCCATAACAGGTAGCGAGCTACTGAGATCGCCTTGGTCCATCCCATCAACAATAATAATGCAATGCAACATATTCGTGATCTCTAATGCAATACAACCTAGTATCACATGCCATCCATGATGCGTGTCTCATGCTCATACTGTAACTATCTTAACCATTAGCTTTAACACATGCATCGTGAGTTCTACTCACCTGAAGCCAAGCTGTGACTAACTATGGGCCAACTCTCACACTGGAGCTAAACACCTTGCCTCAGGTCCAATCCTACACAGGTGGACTCACATGAGGTGCCAAACAACTCTAACATAACTCTAAAACATCTCCTACACAGCTCCCCAAAACCCCCTAAAAGACCCTAGAACAATCACACAAAGCATGCAAAAGAAGGCTGGGCAGGACACATTTGGCGGCAGGTTCGGCGGCCGAATGTCCTCTCCAGAGATGAAACTCGCCTACTTTCGGCGGCCGAAGCTCCTCTTTCGGCGGCCGAAGCTCCTCTTTCGGCGGCCAAAGCCTTCGGGGGCAAGGTTCGGGGGCCAAAACACACTCCAGAGACGAAAGTCTCAACCTTCGGCGGCATCTTCGGCGGCCGAACCTCCCCTCCAGAGACGAAAGTCCAATCCTTCGGGGGCAGGTTGAGGCAGCCGAAACCACCTCCTCACCACGTTCGGCGGCCGAACCCTCCTTCGGCGGCCGAAACTGGGTTCTCCAGTTAGGCAGAACCTAGCTCACCTCATGCTCAACTTCCCCCAAACCTCACTCAACATGCATCCCAACACACATAGCAAGCATATACTCAAATAGATGCACAAAGGGGTCCAAAACTACCTAAAAACCCCAACAAACAACACCCATAACACATAAACATACTCATGCATAAAAACCCTCAAAAACATCCTTTTACCCCTAACCATGCAACTCTACCCTTTCCCTCCATAAAACTTGCTTAAAACACTAGAAAACATAAGGATCAACACTTACCTCTTCTAGAACAAAGGCTGGTGTGATCCTAGCTTCAAAACAAGCTTCAAGAACTTCAAACTCCACAACTTCCTCTTTTTACTCAAAACCTTCAACACCAAGTGAAAACTCATGAAAACCTTACAAGATTTGAGGAAAACACCATGAAAACATCCAAGGAGAGCATAACCTCACCTTTGACTACCAAGAGAGCTTCCAACACCCTCCATGGCCGGTCAAAGGGGCTTAAATAGGTGGCCAACCGCCTTTCCTTCGGCTGCCGAAACTGCATGCAAAACCATGCAACATTCGGCGGCCTAACGTGAAGTTTCGGAAGCCGAACCTATAGCACTTTCGGCGGCCGAACATTACCTTCGGCGGCCGAACCTGCATTTTGCCTCCTTAGTCTTTTCTCTTCAAAACTCATTTCCTTTCTTTTCAAAACCATAAAACACGTAAAAACATGTTAGAAAACCTTGTAGAAAACTTCAGTTTACCCTTGCAATACCCCTCCAAAACGAATCCGACATCCGAGATTCCACTGAACGGTAGGAATTTCGATGCCTGACCGAGCCGGGTATTACAGAGGGGCTCAACAATAGCGAGCCTCAGCCTACTCTAAGCTGTTAAGATCCCCAATAGAGTAGCAAAAAGACAGGAGAGAAGAGCGAAGAGACGAGACAAAAAAATCAACCAATGGCATGATCTCAGAGCAGGGTGGTAAAAGACCTCATAGAAAATGATGTGGAAGAAAGTTTTTCATCCGAGCCCGAGGAAGGGTCAGAAAGTGAGGAATTAGGAGGAAGTCACCGCCGCCAGGAGAAGAGGCCCAGAAATGATGATGCAGAGGTTGATCAAAAGTTAGAAAGACTAAAGGAGCAGTTGTTGATGGAGCTTGGAGCCAAAGATAATATCGGTCTGATGTTGTTGACCTTATCGCCATTTGTCAAGAGGATCCAGCTTAAGACTATACCGAAGAAATTCATGATGCCGACATTGGCCACGTATAAGAAACCCACAGGAGCACGTGTTGAACTATAAGGCCTTTATGAAATTGCAAAGTCACTCTGATGCTCTAATGTGCAAAGTCTTTCCTACAACCTTGACAGGACCAACTCAAGCATGGTTCAATAGTCTAGAACTAAAAAGCGTCACGAACTTTGTTGATCTAACCAATGTATTCATCAATAGGTTTATTGCTGGAGTCCCAGTAGGAAGGAAGACAAGTTACCTGAAAACAGTCAAACAAATGAGGAATGAGTCCTTGAGAGAGTATGTAGCCAGATTCAACTTGGAGGCTTTGCAGATACCTGAGTTAGACAAAGCAAGAGCAGTAGAGGCCTTACAGAAGGGCACAACCTCTCCAAAATTATTCGAGTCCTTGTAGAAGAGCTGATGAAGAGGGCCAAAAAATATATAAAGCAAGACAATGCCTTGACCACCAGCCGATTTGCATAAGAAGATAAGGAGAGGGGCAAAGGCATTGATGACAAGAGGAAAGCTATTCTGGAGAGAAGAATGGATAGGGGCCTAGAGGCATTGAACAAGCATAGATGGGAGAAGAAAGACCAACGGCTATATCAAACCCACGTGCCAATGGAGGTTACATTGTTGAATGTATCACGAGCGAGGTGCTCATGGTTATCCAGGATAAAGACTAAATACAATGGCCTAAGCCTCTGAAAGTCGATCCAAAAAGAAGGGACCCAAACAAGTATTGTCAATTTCACAAGACTCATGGGCACAACAAAAACAATTGCTACCAATTGATATATGAGATTAAGAGGTTGATCAAGAGAGGTCATCTTCAAAACTTCATGAAAAAAATGGAAGGACAGAGGCCACAACTGAGAGAGACCGAATGTAACGACCCGGAAACCGGACCGCTACCGGCACTAGGATCTAGATCGGCTTAAGGCCGCTGGGACCCGTAGCAAGCCTATCCTGAACTCTGTGTACCTGATAAATCCCATACATGATCAAACATAAACATAAAAAACTGAAAATCTTTTCTTCTAGTTACCAAGCTTAACCTGCATGCACTATGTCTGTAAACATAGAACCCACTCTCATAGGGTCAGCATATCACAAGTTAGCCTTAGTTCAACACATTTCTCATCAAGAAACGTAAAACAGGATCCATGTACAAAGGGATTATCCATATACCAGGGCAAAGCACCACTCTATCCATACACACATTAACGTACAATCTATGACATAACTATACATCATTTTACATTACATCACTTTGAATTACATCATGTCCATCCTGATCTCTAAGCATGACTACCCTGCCTCTGCTATCTCAGGCAGTACTATGAGCAGCTAGCCAATCCACCCCTAGAATGACATCAAACTGTCACTCTAGAACCACTCGGTCAGCTGGAAGGCACCTACTCACAACAAACACTGACCTCTACTGGCAGACTGACTCTACCACTGATGGATCAAACTTGGGTCCGCTGACCCAAAGAGGACACTCTAATCCCAGAAGCTATCAAATCCATACTCTCTACGGCTCGCAAAGCACTAAGGAAAGAGAAACATCAGGGTTCATAAAAGCAGGCACATCAAAACATAAGGGAGTGAAAATTACCTGTCACTGCCATGTTCGATGTGTCAGCCTCCTGCTGTATCAAGGTGAAGATTCGTGCTGAAGCTGATGGATCTTCAGTTGGGGAACCTGCGGAAGAAGGAGCTATCCCTCTCCTTCTGCCCTGCGCCATGGCTAGAGCTCCTGGCTGAGCCACTCTGTTTGAAGCTGTCTGCTGGGACTGTGTCATCAAGGTCGCGGTGGGACACTCACGTGCCATATGTCCCTCCTGTCCGCACCTAAAACATGCCGTTGTCCCAACCAGACAGACTCCCTTGTGCGGCCTACCGCACCTCGGACATCTAGAGTCGTCCAAACTAGAGCTCGAACCATCACCTATTCCCAGACCAGACTTTATCTGATTCCAGAACTTGCTCTTCTTTGATCTTCTGAGGCCTCTGCCTCCCTTACCGAAGAAAGAGCAAGGAGACAGATTGAAGCACCCATAAACGATGGCTCTGGTGGCATGATCAATATGATAGTGGGAGCAACTCGAGGCCAGATGAGTCGAAGAGGAAAAAAAAAGCTAAAGGAATGGAAATTAGAACAACATGGAAGTCATGCAGATCGCAGAGCACACTCCTTTCTCCTCGGGGAATGCACAGGGAATACAAATGCCTCTATGATAATGCCCTAGTTATTGACACAGTGATCCATAATTTCAGAGTTCAAAAGGTGTTGGTGGATAATGGCTGTAAGGTGAATTTGCTCCTGTACCGAGTATTCCAGCAGATGAAAACACTAGAAGAGCAATTAGTGAAAGACCAAGCCCCAGTTAAGGGAATAGGAGGCACCCCTATGGCGATAGAGGGGAAGTCAACCCGAACTCGTGTTGCTTGAGAAAAAAAACCAAATTGCGCTCCTTGTTGGGTGTCTACAAAACCTAGGGGCGATTGATCATAAAAGACTATTATCTTATTGCTCAGGGGCACCCTAATCCTAAAGATTTCAGTGTCTATTTGGCTGCAGGGAAGATGTTGAAGTAAAGAGGATGGAGAGACAGAAGAAGCTAGATCGTCCATTACTAGCATTTCAATAGGAGCCATAAGAAGAGCACTAACGTAACTTTAAATGAAGAATCGAGATAGCAGAAGGAGGGAGATCGAATTAGCAGAGATGATGCAAGAACAAGAGTAACGAGAGAAAAGTGAAATTCAAAATTAGGAAAGAAGAGAGAAATGACACTTATCAAAACCTCTTCCTCGAGCCGAGTAAAAGTAATGGAGGCTTCGAAATTTACTCCCACACTAATCATGAAATAATTAATAAGGGAGTAAAGGGGCACTTGATGATTAATGGGCATCTGACCGCCAAGGCCTATTAAGACCAAATTAAAAAGGAGCCTGGGACAATCCGATATAGGCCCGCAATGTGTTGTATGAGATGAAGCTCAAACCTCTGAGGTCTGACCACACAGACCGAATAAAGTTCAAAGGAGATCAATGTAGATGAGCTCGACCGATTACCAATAATCGCATGAGGACAAAATCCACAATAATAGGGATCGTGTTCAAATAGGGTCAAGAGAAATTAAATAGCCACTTGATGAGAATTACTATCTCGTACTCATGATAGGCTGCCCGCATGAGGTGGCAAATAGGTAAGGATATAGGACAAAAAGGGTTCGCCACAAAAGGACAAAAAAAGGGATTGAAATAAAAATGGGGAAGGAAATAGACTAAGCTCACCAAAACACACCTGATCCTAGATCCACTTTTTTTTTTCTCAATCATCAATAGGATTCAAAGGGATTTTTTAGATAATGGAGCAAAAATTTGTAATATGTTTCAAGTTTTAGTCCCTGAAACCAGTTTGGGCATAGCTCTTTTTAAGCTTTTAAATTGTTGCTTTGATATTTTCTTGGTTGTTAATTTCTTTGGACTTTCTCTCCTTATCAATGTATTGCACTTGAATTTTTCCTCTTAACGAACTTTGGATTTTAGCAACAAGTTGCCATTTGAATTTTTTTTCCTTGGGATTTTGGCGAGGAATTGTCTTAGCTTTCCTTAAATGATCTTATTGTATTATAGAATTCTAGCAACAAAATGCCTTTAATTATTTTCTTGATGATCTTGTCATCTTATGGGATTCTTAGTAATAAATCGCCTAATGGTTCCTTTTAATAAACTTATCGCCTTGTGGATTCTTGGTGATGAATAGCCTAGTAGTTCCATTTAACAAACTTATTACCTTGTGAGGATTCTTGGCGATGAATTACCTTAGTAATTCCCTTTGGTGAACTTATCGCCTTATAATATTCTTAATGATGGATCTCTTTGCTACTTCAATCAATGCTTGAAGGATTATACTCAAGGTTTTAAATAAACATCAACAATTAAGATTTTATATATACAATACTGATAAAATATCCTTAAGTAGGAAATGTTCCAAGTACTATGCTTTGTTTATCCTATCCCCTTATCTTTCTCAATAGAGGTTTCTCCTCTTTTTTTTTAGGCTAAACTTTCTCCTTCTTCCTTTCAGATTATAAGGATCGACTCTCATTATCTAACCTGATATTTTGTGTCTTTTCTATCAATTTAAAATAATCTCCTGTTGAATTTTTAATTAAGAATTCTATGAATTTGGTATTCCAGCATTTCTTCTTTATTGCTTCCCAAGCAGACTCAATATTCAGGTTATCAACATGAATGGCTTCGGTATTGAATTGTCAATGTAATTGCATAGAGACTCATGTTCATCCTGTCTGACTTTCTGCAAATCTGAAGACAACTTCTTTGGAAGAATACATGTGTTGAATCATTGTTTAAAATTTTGAGCGAACTGCTTGAAATCATGGATTGAATGAGGAGAGAGGTATTGGCACCACTTTTGACCCAAGCTTGTTAAAGTGGAAGGAAAAACGTATAACAAGATCAGGTCATTGACATCTTAAAATAACATTGTTATATTCGAAAAGGTGACTTCTAGGATCAGATTTTTTGTCACACTTGTTCAGGTTTGAGAGATTGAATTTAGACGAGAATGGTTCAGCTAATATTTCAACTAAAAGGAGAGAAGCATCACCAATGCCAAAATATCATCTTGGTACTCCTTTTATATCCTTCTGATTGCATTTAAAAGTTTGGGATTTAATTGGGCATGTCCTTCAGTAGTGAAGGGATGCCCGAGAGTTAACCATATACTTTCTGCTAAGTTTTTAGTGTGCTTTTCGCTTGCAACCTCCTTATTTTCCTTTAAATTCTGGCTTCCTAGAGGATTTCTTGAATGTTGGTGCTTTATGAGTTTAACTTGCATCAATTTCAATTTTTCTAAGAGTTGCTCTTTAATCAAGGAATCTTCAAGATGCATGTTCTTCCAAATTTCCTCCTTGAGTGGTGAACTTTTGAGTGATGGTTGTTTGGTTATCATTGGCTTGGTTCAAGTTGTTGGCAACCACGTTAATAGGATCAGATGCCATGAGAGAAGAAAAACATATCAACAATCATGAATTTATTTTCTCGTGAGATATCTTGAGAAAGTTTCCATATATCGCATCAATAATCCTACTCTAAATTTCTACTCAAGTATAGATCTCGAATATGAATCTGCAAAATAATCAGATAATTAATTGTAAGTAATATCTCCGATACTTAAGTCAATAATGAATCTCTAATAGATACTTTGAAAAGTGATTCAACTTAATAGCATATGTAGGGTGCACTTTTATATATCTAAATTGTTTGTATTTTATTAGGGTTATGATTCATTTCTTTATTGAAATCCATCTTAGTCTTGGCTCATAAAGCTATTAAAAGTTGCCTTTTTACTTTGAGGATATTTTAATCGTGTAAAAATTGAATATCTTAGTTGATTAGTTTTGACATGATTGCGGTGGTTTGCTTAAAGATCAAAAGACTATATTTAAGGGATTTTAATTTAAAATACCGATTCTCAAATCTCTGAAGTGGGGATTTGGTGTCCAAGGTCGAATCTCCCTACGGGAATTCAATTTTCAAGGTTGAATTTTTCAAGTGTGATTCGGACTTAAAGACCGAATCTTTCATATATTAATTCAGTCTATAACCGAATATTCTAATGGGGATTTATTTTTAGGCCGAATGTGAATTTTGGTTCAGCATTTGAATATCAAATTTTAAAGAGTATTATATCAATAAACTATCTAATTAAAAGGAAAATTGGCTTATAATTTAAAATAGATAAAAAAGAAACTAAAGCCTATACTTATATAATAGATAGAATATGTAGTAATTGTGATATAGTAAAACTAATTAATTAGTTTTTTTATTTTTAAACACATATTAATTTGTTTCTATTAGGTCAACTGATTTGCATCTTAATCTAATTCTTTTAATTTTGGTTTAATTAGTTTAACCTTTATATTTTGGTACAATTTTAATCTATCTTTAAATTTTTAAATTTAATAATTTAGCTGACATGTCATATATTATTATTATTATTATTATTTAATTAATCAATTGATTAAAAAAGGCCTAATGTTTGTATCATTTTATATTTTAATATAAATATTTAAATTTTAGATAAATTGACTCAACTTTTATATTTGGGTGTAATTTTAATTAATTTTTAAAATCAAAATTAAAAATAAGCAATTTAATTATTAAATATGCACTTCACACATCTTTAATAGTGAGAAATTTTATTTTACAATAATAATTATGAATATTTTATAGCAGACATGTTATTTAATTTAAAATAGCCGTATATATAAAATAATTAAAAATAATACATTTATTATAAAATTTTTATAATTATTAATGCAAAATAAAATCTATTTTACTATAAATTATATATTTAATTGCTAGATTACTATTGTTTTTTAAATTAAATATATCGTTTATAGTTAAGTATGAGTTAATATTATTTTCATATATATAATTATTTTATATATAAAAAATAATAAAGTATTACATTTTACATAATTCTATTGAGCTATTATATTTTAATTTTTAAAAATTAATTAAAATTATAGTTAAATGTAAATTTATCTAAAATTTAAAATTTAAATAGTTTTATATTACACATTAAAATTAAATGATAATATTATTACAATATTATAAGTTGAAAGATAAGAATAGAAATTTATCTATTCTTATTTCATGTATATATTATACTTTCGACCTTTGATGTTTAGTTGTTTGACTAGCAATTCCATAAGACTTGCCTTTCATAATTTGTTATTGATCTCATATATACCAAACACATTTTCATTATCCATTCCTTCGTTTAGAGAATAGAACCTAAATATTTGAATGCTTATCTTTTAAGCATCAAAATTTTATCGTATGTTTTTTGAAAATATATTTTATTTTTTAAATTAAAAATTAAATAATTAAAAATATTTTACTTTGTTAAAGATACTGAAAAATATTTTACAAATACAAATTATTTTTTTTTTTGTAAACAAACATAGCCTCAATCAATCTCACCTTTATTTACTTTTTTGAGAAACCTTTAATTATTACTTGGAGGTTCAAGCTCTGGCAATTGAGATTATGATGCATTGCATGTGTTACTGATGCCAAATCCCATGTTCTCATCAGTCAACTTCCTGCTGATTCTGACCAAAAGAAAAAAAAAATTCCTGCTGATGGCATGACAACTGTCCTGTTATTGGAAACATCAAAGTTTTAAGAGTATGAGATGGAATGCATTGTGAGAATACGGTGGTTTGTGCAGATATTTTGCAGAAGTTAATGGCTCTGAAGGTCATACTTTGGTTTATGAGGTTGGTGAAAGAGCTTTAAATGTCCCCGTCAATGGTGGAACTGATAAAGAGTAGATTGAGATCATCACTTGAATATGAGCTTGACACCTCAACGTTTCTTCCATGTTTTATGGTGCCACTGCCACATTGTACTCCTTTCTACTGAAGGATCAGCAAATACTGCCACAAAGTAGAACAGGTTCGATGTTTCTGCAGAAAATAACTTGCCTATGAAAAGTATTATATATATATATATATATTTTGAGAAAAATATTTCCAAAATGAATCGAGCATGTGCAATTCCTTCCTGATTTCTGGTATTGATATGATGCTTTATTAATTAGGATGACATGGGAAAAATTGAAATCGTTGGCAGGTTGTGAAAAAGGAAGTTGACTAGTTAGGGAACACTCTAGCAACCCACAATTCCATCTTATCAAATGACTTTGTGGGATGCTCACTCTCACTCATACATCACCTTTGTATGCCTTCTGCACAAGTTTGCTTCTCAATGGGGAAGCCATTCAGCCTACGCAAGGACGACAGAAGCAATTATTTTCAACTTTCTCTTTGGCTTTTTTTTTTCAAAGGTAAAGGAAACTCATTAAAAAAAGGCAAGAAAGCCCATGAACACCCAAGTACAACTCAGCTATATAGGAAAACTGCTAAGCCCGAGGAAACAAAACGACAAACCCTTAAAGGAGCCCAAACCCAAGATTTACAGCCCAAACAGATAAGAAGCACAAGGCTCATAAGATGTATGGATAAGAGAGCACGAAGACCCAAAACTAAGGTAAAAAGATAGACTTCGAAGTCCAAACAAATTATAAGCTAACACAACATAAAAACCCAACCCTCGGCCTAAAATTTCAAATAAACTCACCCAAATCCATCAGAAAAACCTAGCTTGCAAAGAAGACAAAACAATCTAAAACCATCGTTGTTGGAACATAGTGTGCCTTAACGAGTCCAAAAGGACACTCTAGCATAGAGAAATCACCTGAGCCACAACGCAACCATTGCATCCAACCAGTGAAAATAAACCCGAAGAAACTTAAGGACCATTGAAGCCAAGAATAGGGGAATCTGACCATTCTTCATCAAGTCAAGTAAGAGAATGTAGAGAAAAACTTGTTCACCATCTTCGTGCCTAAGGATCGATCGCCCAACAGCAAGTTGACAGTGAAACATCTCCGAAGATCTCAACATTAGAAATAAAAATGATACTCTTTACATAGCTAAAGCAGATTTGATCCCTACTGAAAAACAAATATGGAGTTGAAGATCTCTAAGAAAGCCTAATGAAGGAGACCATAATTCTCAGTGCATGCAGGTTAGATACACTAATCAAAATCGCCTAGTGAAGGAGACCCATAGCTCTCGTGCATGCAGGTTAGATACGCTAATCAAAATCAACCTGCATGTAGAAAAATTCAGATCTTTAGGAAAGAAATATTCTGGGCAGGAGAGAACGAACCAGCCATTCTCTACCCGAAAGAGACACAGGACAGCTGCACAAAGCAGCAGGTAAGAAAACCAAGGGAAAGATGGTAGGTTAAGATTATCTAACCACTTTATTCTGTAGCTGATTAAGAATTTGTATAATTTTCTGACCCTAAAGTTTAAATTGATATTTCATCCAAATCATAAAGATCACCTAATTTCAACTAAAGTATCCAGTAATAAATCACCAGCAGCAAATGTAGTGGTTCTTGAGTTGAGTGTAGATTAGAATAAATGCAAAAAACTGTTGATGCTCATCCGTTTATCCAATAGATGCATCAAGCTTGATTTACTGTGATATTACAAAATTGAGAAAGTGCCTCTCTTTATCAACTTTGTGGTCATAAGAGACTCCATATGGAAGGAATAAGAAATAGCTCAACAAGAATTCAAGACAAGGAAGATAACAAGACAAAGACTTGGTATCATATCTACACAAATTAGATTTCAATTACTGCTTCTTAAATGGCAAAATAAAATAATATGGACAAATGAGAAAAGAAATGGATACTACAATGTCAACATATTTCACATTGTTACAAACACTGGACCTGAAACTAAACTCTAACCAGGAACTTCAATAGAACTCTTCAACTAGAGAAAAATCAGCGGCATTCACTTAATGGTGCACCCCTGCTGGTGCTTGCATCCCCTATTGATACTGTAGCCAGGGACTTTGAAGCCCATGCCCTTGCATTCATCGCTCCTTCTTGTAGATTACTTTTCCTGCAAGGCTCTTTCAGAGAATTGAATAGTTGCATTATTCCATTTAGATAGGTCCGAGGATGCTCCAAGAAGATCCCCAATCTCAAGTTCTGGATATGCCTTCGCCAAGCAAATTGAGCAAATACAAGCAGAGTAGGGAAGAATATATAAATCAGTCTCAAAAACACAAAAGCAGTTGCCAAAGCCAAATAAGTCTCTTGTCTAAACAGATTCTCTGGAGATTTTGCCCATGAGAATGGACAGCTCTCCTGGTCATTGCTACTACGCTTTTCATGGTTTGATGGACGTAAAATTTTGTCCAGGGATCCTTTATTTAATGATGCAGCCTTGACACCTGCAACAAAGGTGACATTATGCCTTATTAGATCCCAGTGGAAAAATATTCTTCAAGCAATGGTGTATAATGCCAGAACATATTTAAAGATGCTATACCATGCAGATGCAGAATAATAAAAAAGAAATATTAAAAATTATTCTTTGTCAATAATGGAAAAAAAGATGCTTTCATATAGATGTTCAAACATATTTGCAATGTAAAATCACCAATTAACTAGGAGGAGAAAGCAATATGCTTTCAACTGTTCTCATAGTCATGGAAAGAAACAATTACAGTAACAGCTAAGCCTAGGAGAAAAGCCTTACCTGTAACCTCAGCATAGAAAGCAACAAGAGAACCCAAAGACCGGGTTCCGCGGTACTGGTCACGCATAGTAGAATTTAGAAGGAATAAAGTTGGAAATCCATGGACTCCATACTTTGAGAGTATGCTGCAGAAACCAATAGTTTTATAGTCAACAAACAAACAAAACACATTCACAAAACTTTTATAACAATGGTCTTTCATTCACAAACCTTGGCCTAATGGATGATTCTTCAATTGCAAAATGGGGGATGGAAGGAAACAAAGAGGAAAGAAGGGAGAAGCTTGGTTTAAAAGTCCTAGAGAATGGGCACCATGATGCATGGAAGAGCACAGCTACATACTGGTGACTGTTCTTGTAAACCATACTCAATGCCTTTTGCAAGGAAACCTCATCGCCCTTCACAGGAAGGCACAAATTTCATTCAATATATACAACAAAACTATAGAAAAAGAAAGTAACCTTGCAAAGGCACATCGCCTTGCCAACATTTTCACCATTAGTACTAGTTGTAAATAAATAAATCATCTCTGCCATCCAGTAAGTTCCTACAATCACCTTCAAAATCCCTATTTTCATTCTTCAATTCTATACCATCCATCCAACTTACTTACTGAATGCTGAAACTTAGTAAAGGCAAAAGCAGTAGTTATAGTCTTGAAAGTTATATATATATATATATATATATAGTGAAAAAAGCTGTTTGCTTCAGAAGTCAATTGCTTCTAGCATGTGAAATGCATTTTTAATATTTTTTTTGGTTCAAGAGTACCCATGTGAAATATTTACCATGAGAAGCAGGAAATTGCTAACTGAACTTGCCTAATAGGTTTATTCAAACCCAACCCAAAATCACTAGCAAAGAGACAAAAATGAAGATAACCCAAAATCAAAGATTCCATACCATGTGTAAACATGATGCTTAATTACAAGATCAAGCTCCAACATCAACAAGCTCATATGCATATTAAAACCAAAAAAGAAAACGAAAACATACCAAACCCATAAAAGAGAAAAATAAAAATAAAAACTAAAATTTCAAATACCTCGGTGACCCCAACGAAATCAGGAGATTCAACACTCCCATATCCGACACAGCCCCGATCTAGAAATCCAAAGATCAAATCTACAACGGACTCTCTAGGACACATCGAAACCCTACTACTAGGGTCGGCGGCGGCGGAACTTAAGCTCCCCCAAATCATCACCATCACGCAGAGGGTCACGATCCGCCTTGGCCAAACCCTAGCTCCCATAACCGAAACGCTAAAAAGAACAGGACACAAAAAAAACCACCTAGGAAAACTCAAGGGCACTTGCTAAAAATCAGGTTGGTCAAGAAAATAGTAGCAGAAGAAGGGAGGTAGATGAAGGAAACCGGAACATTTTAGCGGTCAGGACACTTTTGTACAGAAGGAGCCAGACAATATAAAAAATGATTCTTAAAACAATCGAGTCAGATAGGAGCGAGCGAGAGAGAGAGAGAGAGAGAGAGAGAGAGAGACCATACACAGATAGACTAGTTTTTTTTTTAAGAAAAATAAAGGAATTATTTATCGATGCAAGTCTGGCTTTGGAAGGAAGAGGATGAGGAAGAGGAAGAGGAAGAGGAAGATAACAGAGGAGAGGAAACAGTAGCGCTTTGGTAGGGAGAGGGTGGGTGGGCCAGCAACCGAATCAGTCTCATAACTCATATCGTACAGTTCAATTACAAGTCCAAAGGTTCCTGACGCGGTCCAAAAAGGAGCCAAGCAATTTTTCTTTTAAATAAACAAATCATATGGCCAGATTAAATGACACGGTTTTTATAAAACTCGGTTTGAATTTTTTTTTTTTTTTTTTTTTTTTGTTGAAGATTAAGTCTCATTAAGATGAAATATGGCCAAGCCCAACAGAAAATGAAGGCCAAGCCTTTCTACACATAAGTTTAAGACCACTCCAATAAGGCCCAAAGTAGTAGAGAGCTTTAGGGTCCAAAAGAAAACAATCTAAGAGGAAAACTGAAACCTTAGGATTCATCAGTTTGACCCAAATGAAACACCCTCGATCCAATAGAGCTCTATGTCAGTCCGGTCCTTGTTTCTAGAAGATTTAACAATTAAGCTAGGTGGAAGCCGGCGAAAGGACTCCTTTAACAATTTGCCAAAAAACTTTTAAAACCCTCACACTTTAGAACCAAAAAAATAAGGAAAATATCAAAATCTTCCAAGATCATGCACCATGGGATCGCATATGCAAAAGACTAGAAGGAGGCTGTTGAGTTTTTTAGAGTATTAGCTCTACCAACTATTGCCAAGCATCTCTTGCTATTAAAAATAACTTTTTTCTTTATTTACATGATTCTTTTCAGAGGTGGAGAATAAATCCATATTTTAAGAGAAAAAAAGAGTTCTGTGCCAGAAGAACAAAGAACGGCCACACAAAATAATGCAAAAGCAATGACTAGCCACAGATGAAGAAAGGAAAAAAAAAAAAAAGAAAAAAGAGAGAGCTTCCCTCTAACAAAACTGAGAGAAAGGTCATTTTTAAATAGTTTGAAATGACTTTTCTATAGAAAAAGTTGCTTTCCGATTTGTATAAAAATAAATTAAATTTAATATTAGTAATATTAACTATTCTTCTTAAGATATATTTATAATATTTGATATTTAATAGTAATTTATTATAAAATTTAATTTAATATTGTTATAGTTATTTTTATATTAATTCAAAATTATAATGGCCAAACTCATGTGATCCACCGTCTTGGATTCAATTTGTTATTAGCCAAAATATAGTAGGTTAATTGTAAAAAGAACAAATAGGGACCTTATCGGCTCACAATTTGTGCATAGACGACCCATTGCACGGGGAATTGAAGTGGGCTTGCAGGCTGCAGACGTAAAATCCATTTAGCCCACTTGTGCTTCAGACTCTAGAGCCTCATACTGAAACTCATTTCTGCACCAGACACAAAAACTCACTTAAGTGAGCAACTAAAAAATGAAATTATCTAAAAAAAAAAAAAAAACATGTACGATAAGAAGTAAAATTTGGAAGGTCTTTTAATTAATATTATTATTTTACTTTGTAATCAATGGATATATGTTAAATAAATTTAACATAAATATTTAGCATTTTAACATGTAAAGTTGAAAGCTTATGAAGAAATCAATTTATTGTTTTTAATTTAAAACAAGTTACATGAATAACATTCAATAATTTGATATTTCTAATAAATTAATAATTTAAATAAAAAATATAATTAACATTTTTAATAAATTTCGTGTGCTAGAGATAACTCACTCTCTTTTAATTCCACATTTATAGTGAAAAATGCTATAAGTGTAGTGCTATAATCAGACATGAAATTTCACTAGTTTGGGCATGGGTGCTAAAATCAATCACTGATTCATTCTTGCTAGGGCACAAGTCCTCAAACCTTGGCTCCTCCTGATCATTGTCATTCAAAATCCTATCCAAATTACCTTCAACATTCCAAACTTGATCACTGTTAGAGAGACAAAGTGAAAGGCATAAATAAATCAACAATCCTTCACATAAAACAAACTGCCAAGCATTTATATACTACATAAAATACCACTAGCTTATTCTGTAATCATCTTCACAATCTTAAATCATGTGGTTGTATAGTTGAAATTTGACATTGCACAGAAAATTGATAATTAAATTAAATCTGATCTATACTTTTCGTTTTGCTTGGCACCTCAACTGAGTAATTAGTAATTACATGGCCCTATGTAAACCTTACGGCTTCACAGGATTTGTGGGGGATCCACTGAAAGGTTGTTTGGTTCCTCTCCTCTGTGTTTTGCTTTCCTCTTTCTGTCTGTTCAAAAATTTTTGAATCCTCCATTCTGTGATGGAGCCTTATGATCATCAATAACATTGCAAAATGAATACCAATAGAATGATTTAACTTCTCGGTCTCCTTTTGAAAAACTCAAAATCAGCTTGTTTGTCTTTTAAAGAAAGGTTTCTGGCAGATAAGGAGCCTCTCATCATTGTTGCTTTCTATTTCTACGACTCTTGCATCCCACTTCAGCCTCGTAGCTAGTGTTCTTGCTAATTCAATGAGCGGAACCGTGTCATGTATTATCACCCAACCCTGCATCAAACACATACACTGTTAACATACAACAGTAAAGAGATGTTTACAACCAAATCATAATAGATCTACCCTGTTCTACAGCATACACGTGAATTAAGCTACTTCTGAAATATTTATGCCAATTCGAAATAAATTTTATGCAGTTGGTTGTTTTTCTACTTAATTGCATATTACCAGTAAAAGAAACTGAAGCTGCCAAGGTATGCAACATATTTTCAAGCACAAACTCTATGGAAAACTGAAGAATTCCAACAGACTCAATCTCAGTCAACTGCAAGATAGCTATATTCGTTATTGTTTAGCATAAGCAGCAAGAATGCTCTTCTTTACATCGCAGGAATCTTTGGTTTAGTATCAATGCATCAGGGGTTCGACTATGCATATAACCTGTGAAATATAAGACATAATTTGTTCCTCTTTGACCAATGAGTTGTAATAAACAAGCTAACTTCAAAACTCTTGCCAACAGGCTGAAGCTTATGTACCTCAATTATGCAACAGAATGCAACTGTATTGCATATTAGAACAGCACTAAAGTGGTTCATATGGTCCGGGTGGAGAGAATATTAACCAGTTAGTACTTAGCACCAAAGGAAATGCAAAAGCTTAAGAGTATAAATCCAACTTTCAAACACAATGAGGTTGTTTAGAAGGTCAATTTAATTACAAGGCATTCAGAAAGAAACATTTACTTGCAAGTGTCAATGACAACCATCTAAATCTAAACTTGCACTCAAGTATATGAATCTAGCATCAAAGGTGAGAAGTTTAAATTAAAAATTCAACTCCACAGAGCATATACGACAGATTTTGAGGTCTAGGAAAATAAGCATGTATACTGAATAATTGGTTCATGTCAGGTTGAAAATATCATCCCATTCTTAGCCATAACAATTTAATTTATGAAATATTCAAAATTTTCAGAAAGTGGATTACTTAAACTGGATACCTCTGGGCGAACTACTCGATCAACCTCCATGAATATGTCCAGCATGGTGCACCTACGCTGCTTACCAGAGTCAAGTGATAGAAGTCCTGCTGCATGCACTAAATCATAAGTTCTAGGGTATGTTGGGAATGGTTCACACCTGAAATGGAAAATATTTTTCTAATCAACAAGTGCAGAACATTTAAAAAAAAATGTAACCTTTTCTATAACAGTACACAGATTTTAAAGGCACCACATTAATGTAACTTCCATCTCCAGATGCTAATCAAGGGACTGACATATTATAATTAATGGAACAGAAATTACACCAGGTCTTTCTATGTAACAAACTCAAGGCAAACCAAAATTCAGAAACAATGAAATTTTTCTAAAAGATGTTCATCAGTGAGAGCATTACTTCTAACAATTTGCCCTCTGAATTTCTCTAATTACATAATCATATTTGTTCTAGCTGACTATGGAAACAAAAAGCACAATAGTTCTTTTAATAAGCTGCACTCAGAACATTTGATTTTGTATGCAAACCCCATTGTTTGGAATAGAATTCAACACTTCCATTCTTCCACAGTGACTGATTTGACTGTTGCAGTTCATAATCAGGACTAGAAAATAAAGGCCTTCGGATTTTATGCTATGTTGTTTATGTGATCTGTTCAGGATTATCCACTTTGAAAAAGAGGTCTGAGTATAAGAAAGAGGTACAGAACAAGGAAAGCATCTAAACAAACAGTGGGAAATTCGCTTACATGAATAGCCTATTTTCTTTCCAGAAAGCTTCTTTCATTTATCAGTTTTCTGTTTCTGATCAAGCACGCTTAGAATTTCAGTCATCATTGCATACACTCTAAGGACCAATAAAATTGTCAATTGCTTCTAATAATTTAGATTTCCAATCTCAGTTAGAACAATTTCAACAAAAAAAAATGTCATGGAGAAGATGGCCTAGATGATAGAATTACCAGTCATGCAATACACCAACAAAGCCCCTGTCAAGAATCAAGGGTAGGTAGTTAGGTCCAGTTGTTGGCACCACATTCATAACCCACACAGACTTTCCAGCTTCCAACAGTGCAGAATTAAAACCACCAAAATGAGCATTCATGTCCAGCACATTTCTGAGCATGTTATAAGGTGGAGAAGGGTCCTCATCACCAGGTCTCTTTGGATGGTCAGAGAATATTAATGGTGACAGAAGTGACCAATAGTTATGGACTGCTGTTTTCCAGTTTGCAGAATCCTCTGCTAATTCTTCTAAATGCAGCCCTGAGAAATATAGAAGAAACTAAGATAAAATATGAGGTAAAAATAGAAGAAGAAAAATTTGGCAAAGGATAAAGAATAAAGATTTTAATCCTCTGTCACTATATATCTACTAAGATGCTGTTCAAAAACCATGTACAGGAGAGTAACAATTACCATATATTGCAAGCTCACTCTTGCTCAGTTGAGACCTAGAAGGCCACGTTCTCCTCTCTTCTATAGGAATCCATCGGCGGCTCTGTGTTCCTGCAATGCATGCTTGGAGTGGTCGATAATAAGGAGTTTCAATGTCGTGGCCTCTACTGCATATAGAAGGGCCTGAACCAGGCTTCCTAGGAACACAAAAAGTTTATGCTGTGCATTAGAACTGTATTTAGTTCTCAAACAATATCCCATGCAATATATATCTTATGCTGACTCTTTATATTATACTCCCATTTCCAATATATATCTAATATCATAAAGAGGAATTATTATTGGGATATAATCCATCTAAAGTAATGGAAATTTTACAAACTCAAACTACATATTTTTTAACTTGGGCATGCATGAAAATCCAAACACAAGCTATGCAAATATTAAATAAAATATTTTCCAAGTTGCCTTACCTGGAACTATAGCAATTCCTTTTAGTAGTTTTTTTCCATACAACAGTTTCATCTTGTTGAGACAACATCTCCCAACAGATATTTTCAGCAAAATCTCGAACAAAGTTCCATCTTTTCAGATTCTCTTTATTCCGAGCATTTATAAGAGGTGAAGTCCAGACAAAATATCCACCAGGCCTTAAAACTCTATCAACTTCAATCAAGAAACTACCATCTGTTAACACATCAAGCAAAAACTTGATAAATTTTTATGACCAATTATTTTAAAAAATTGATAAATGGTACAAGGTACCAAATAATCATTTTAAATTCAAGATCAACAAAGCGTAATTCAGTTTGTGACATTTGAACTGACTCATAACTAGTACCTTTTTGGTCCCAATCAATGCCACACCGTGCACAATGCAACATATCAAAGGAGAGAGAAGGATATGGCAACTGTTTTGAAGAGAAGGAATTAATCATTGCAGGAAGACCTCTTTCAAGAGTAAGTTGAACTTGACTGCCTGAAGCTTCATAGTTTGCAATGCACATAGTTAAAAGTTGTTTCGGAAATAGATGTGCTCCAAAGCTACCATAACCGCATCCTATGTCCAAAATGGTTCTTACCTGCAAAAATTAGGAAATCAATAGGAGCTATTATTTAAACTTACTTCACATAAAGGATAACTGATACCAAAAATACAACATTGGAAGTGCATGTAGACATCGCAAGAAAGCGTCAGTATAAAGCAACCATCACCATGTATAGCACGCTTCTTTTTTGCATCCAGATAATAACAAAGTCCTTGTAACATCATCAACTATCCTAGATTAACCAACACAAATACTTTCTGAATAAATCTGTATTGCTTGTTGCCAGATTTACATTTCCCACACAAATGTGAAAATTGAAAATTAGCACCTCTAACTGTTTAGTAGAGAGTTTTCCACTTTTTCTATTATTTGACAGGATCACTGGAGGTCAGGACCAGATTATAGCACTGCTCCCAGGTCACCAAATTAAGAAGCCAGATAAGATGGGCAATGAGTTGATTTCCATAAGCATGAGGCTGAAAGAAAAAGATAGTAGATATTCACTTACCCCAGCTTGTATTAAGTTAGATTCATTTCTCAGTCCAATCATTTCAGCAATTTGATGCGAGTAATCTTCAACACCATCAAACATAGAGGATGAACGAAAGGAAATCTGCTCCTCATCTAACATCATCATCCTGACAAATAAATTAAAGAATAACCAAAGGAACAGTTGGGAATAAAATAAGAGTTGCATGGTTGAAAATTTTTCTGCTCACCTCTTGGTCAGACTACCGGAGGAGAGTACCTCCTGTGCAGTAATTTTAACATTTGAAACCCAGATGACATCCCTTCCAGTAGGCCACCGCAGAGGAATCCTATAATTTACTGGGGGAAGCAGTAGACAGCTTTGCCTTGACCCTTGCCCACAATGACGGTCATTCTCATCACCATTAGAAAAACCCAAAGCAAGATTCTCTGATACATTGAAGCAAGGAACATAATTTTCAGACTCCTGAGAACAGAATTCCACTTCCTTAAACCTTGAAGAACCAAGAGACAGCTCGCCAATATCCCATAAGTCCGAAACAAGTTGCTCCTGAAGTCGCCTATAGTTATGGAGTATTTGACCTCTTGACGAGGCTGATATTGAGATAGTCCACCATAAAGATCCCGTAAGAGCAAGAACTAAAATCACAACTAAGCTCAACTTCAAAAGTAACAATGTTAATTTGTGCCTGCTCCGTGGAGTCCCAATGCTGAATGGATCAGAAGCAAAGCCATTTTCTCTGCTTCCATATTTAGAAGGAGAATTATTATCAGCGAGAAGTACTTTGAGAGGAAACTGGAGGGATAAATAACTGTGATCCGAAGAGCGGTTCCTATCCAAATCTTCCTTTTCTGTTTTATCTTTCATTTGGGAATCCCATAAATCGTGGTTGTTCCCGGAGATCCGCATGCCGGATATGCCTCGATGCAGAGGCCTTGACATTTTCTAACCTGAAAACTCCGACAATCAAAGTAAAATTTATAATATCACCTGATAAACCCAGTAGCTTCTTCAGTGAAGCAAAGTCCAAAAAATAGAAATGGAGAAACCCATATAAGATTTTCACTAAAATGAGATAAAAAAAAAAGCGAGAGCTGGGAAATGTTCTTTAATCTATAAAATTCCTAAATAGCAGACAAAGTTAAAAACTCCGGTTTGAACCAAAACTGCCAATAGTTTACTCTAAAACTGGCTGAAACAAGAGAAAGAAGAAAATGGTATCATTACTGAAGATCATTTCTCAAGGAATGATGCTAGATCATAGTCCAGCAACACCAAAGTCGGTGACTGGAAAAAAAAAAGCAGAAAATTTTGAAAGATTTAACTTTATTTGTAATACCCAGAAGAAAGGAAAACGAGGCAATTGAGAATCAAAGAAACTAAAGAGCAAGTAAAGAGATACTTTTTCCCCCAATAAAACATTAGAATCACTTTCAATGAGGTCCTTAACCTCGAAGAAGCAGCCAAACTAAATTTCCAGTAAAATTTCACTTCATTGCAGCACCTCACACACATACAGCCCAAAACTAAAATCTATAAGAAATGAATGAAACTGATACATATCAATCAAATAGGCAACAGAAAGAGAGAAACAAAATCATTCGCAATCTGAACCAAACCAACAAAAGATAAAAGATGAGCAAAGTAGTCAAAATTAGCAAAAAAAAACAACTACCTTAAATGGGCAAAAGAGAAATGCTACTAGACTGGGGGTAGAAAGAGCTAAAGAAGATCCCCGAAAATCAGCGAGAATTGACGAATACTTTAAAGCTCGAGTCTTCAGCTTCTGTTTTAACTGGAAATCTGAATTACATGTATCCCTCTCCCTCATTCAAGTCTTTAAACCTCGTTTGGGTGATATGATAGAGTTAGGAGAGAGATTTTGTATGGATCCAATCAGGACAGAGCTCTCGTGAAACTAGAAAACTATTGTTTTTATATAAGTATTTTCTTTGGGATATGAAATTGCAAAATGCAAAGCAAATCTGTTAAATATTGGGTTATACTCCAACTCTACCTCCCAACGCGCTTCTACCCAGTTCTCATCTCCCCTCTCCCTCTCATTTATACTTTTGTAATTATTATAAATTAAAATCTAATTAAATTTTATTTCATGAATATGGAGATTTTTTTCTCAAAATAATAAATATTTATTGCTGGTCTTTCATATCATATGCTATTTTTATTAAGATAATTAATTCATTAATATATTCATATTTAATATATATGTATATTAAATAATTTTTTATAAGGAAATAAAAATAGTAACAAATGGAATTTACTATGGAAATGTGCAGATCTGAGGGACAGTACACAAACATTAAAAAATAGTAAAAAAAATTGAGATATGGATGGGCGTGTGATCGCATTTGACCTGCGCCGGAATTGACGCACTGACCTCTACCACCTATTCTTTTCATTGAAATTTCGTCTCTCTTTGCTGCTTACTATTGTTTACCACCGCAGTGGCTGTCACTCATTCCATTAATTCTATATAGATGACATGATAACGTGAGACATGGATTGATTTGCTGAACCTGAAACTAAAATGGTAAAAGAAATAGCCCCAAGATGAAGCAATCTGAAACGGAATTTAATTTCTGAAAGTTTCTCTCTCGCTCTTGTTGTAATGATTGTGTTGTTTGAGTTAACGTGCTTGCTGGTCTAAAAAGGTCTCAGTCCAAGACAGATTTTCAAACCCGTGCTATTAAATTTCACTACCAAGCTTTTATGCCAGTTTCAACTTCACTAGCACGCTGGTTATTTCATTATTTCCCTTAGTTTTGACACTTCTTTTCAAATTTTATATTTATATTAATTTTTAAAAAAAAATATATATAATCTATCCAACATATAAATTCCAACACTCAAGAATATTATTTATAAAATAAATTATATTAAAAATTTCACAATTTAAATATATATTTTATTTTGATGAAATTGAATTGATTCATATCAACTCTAATCTCAATATCCACTAATTTATTAGTTAAATAAAAATTGGTAATTTTTTTATAATTTATTATTTTAATAATCGAATTAATGTAGCATATTATAAAAATATAATTTATCTAAGTTCTCTCACTTTCTTATATATGTTTCTCATCTTCGATTCTGTCTTTCATGCATGAATATATGGGACCATATAAAGTCTTTTTTTTATTCTCTCTTTTACATTATGCATAATTTTTCAGTATATTATTCTTGATAGTAGAAAGAGAGCAAGATGAATTGGCAAGGATGCGGCCGATGGTGGAGCAATTAAAAGCTCATGAAAGAGACGCAAGCCACTGGGGAAGGTGGATCTCCTGAAGTACGTAAAAATTTTATTGTTTATAGGAGGATTCAGTGAACTCAGCAGTGAACAATAATAAAATATTGGAAGAAGATGATTAGGAATGGAAGAAGAGAGAGATGAGGAAATTAAGAGGGGAAGTCTCAAATTCGAATATTTCATATGTAAAATGTAAACCTAACAAAATATGATCATAAAAAAGATTTCAATAAAAAATTGTAAATATACAGATAATTATCTATAAATTTAAAATATCTACGGCATTGGATTCTCACTTATTTAAAATTAAGTAAAGTTAGTTAAACATCATTAATAATAATAATAAATTAGGAGGACGTAAGTAATTACTATTTCATGTATAGATCGAAAGCGCCAAACATATTCATTAAAGAATTAGTTAGATGATTATGAAATTAAAGATCTCATTAATATCACGCCATAATCATTTTTTTAATTTAATTCTCAAGACTCTCACATGCCACCCAAGTCTTTTCTTTTTTCTCCTTTTTGGTCGAGTAGGTCCACCATGCCGCGTTTCACTGTCGGTGGTGGACCGGCTACGTGGCGCGTCGTCTGTAGCTGTGGGTGCGCGTGTGGATTATTGCTCCTTACGCCGGTGGTGGTGTAAACGCGGAATTGGGAAATGAAGAGCTTCACGAGATGGATTGAATTCTGCGTCTGAGGTTTGCGTTTGCTAGATGCTGAGCTGGACACAATTTTTTGGTGACGATTATTTTTGGACTGACATGGCTAATTAGTTTTAAAATTTTGTTTTATTTTCGGTGCATACCATGGTGATAGTACGACGCCGTAGGATATGTAATTGAAAAAAAAAATGGATATATAGAACTTTCTTACCCACAGGATTTTATTAATTGAAATTCAAATTCGAGACATATCATAATTTAGCTATCGTATAGTGTATTGATTGGGCGGATGAATTTAGGTATTATTTCCAAGAAAACAATGTAGAAATGCCCATTCAGACCTTGTGTTCCTCTTTCTGTCTATTCTCATGACCCCATGCACGATATATGAAAACAAAGTCATAATGTGTTGTCGCATTGGGATGAAGTGATGTTTAGAACAGTGAAAGGATAAGGGCAAAGTGCAACAAATTAAACTCACAATCAAACAATTGGGAATCCATCAAGATAAAATTTTTACAAGGCAACGAGTGAATTGATAGGTTGCCATTAAAAAGTCTTGGTTACATTTCTTCCTTAGCAAGGTGTGTGGGCTTGATTCAATGAGAGTAGTCTCTGGAACCCACCACCAATACAAAGTTGTTATGTTACAAGCTTCAGCTTGATTCTTCTTGAGTGATTGCAACCCTACATTTTCACTTGTGCTTGTCAATATCTTGTCTGCAAACCACTGGGAACAAGCTTCCAACGCTTCTATGTAAGTCATCATCACAGTAATGTACAAGTTGATGAGTCACTGATTTATTAATATCTATATTTTCTTCTAAGAACTCATAGAATGGTTTTTTTTTTCTTTTTCCTTTCTTTCATTTTATTAAAATAAATATTTATATTTTTTTATAATAAAAAATAATATGATTCGTGTAATATATATTATTTAAATTTTAAAAAAATAGACTTTTTTTCTTTTATAAGAGAAAGTTTTTTCTTTTGAAAAAAAAAAGTTTATTTCTTTCTGATTATCATCGATATTTCCTGCCTCTCATTTGGACCGTAGAATTTCCCTACCTGTTTAGGGATTTTCTTTCTCAAATATATATAGTTTTTGTTGATTTTTTAGTAGTTGGACCTATCCACGGAGTTTTATATTAAATTACTTTTTTTTTTGGTCTATTGATTTTTTATTTTTATAAATTATTGAAAGTTTTTTAATAATACTTTAGTGTATACAATAAATTGATAAGACAATAGTTTATATATCTTCTCAATAGATATTTTTTACGGTATTTATCACATTCTCAGTGATTCTATTAAAAGTGTTAAAATCTGCTTTTATTTTAAATTGAAAGTGTCTCGATCCAATTCTTATTTTTTATAGCAACCTCTTTCCATTAAAGACTTAATTTGATTATTTGTGGTTTATTGGTTGAGAAGAGGATGCTTATGGTTGCTATTTTGTTGCTTTTGTATTTCCTTTTGAGCTTTAATAAGGGTGTTTAAGCTGGTTTCTGCTAGCTTAGTTTTGTTAGAATCATTATTTTTGGTCATCAGATGGTCAGAGCTCCAAAGCATAAGCGCTGCTATTTTGTTTGGTTACTAAATCTTGTCGTGTCATACTAGAAATCAGTCCTACGTTTCTAAGATATGAGTTTTGCTTTGTACCTTTTTATTCTTGAAATTAAGGCTAGATTTAAGGTCTGAGTATGAACTTCACTTAGTCTTTTTATGTTATTCTTAGACTTTAATATTGTTTCTGAAGTTTTAAGTGGGTCTTGCATCTTATAATTTTTTTTTTCCGTAATGAATATATATTTTTTATAAAAAAACTTTTAAAAGAATATTTTTTATATAATGGAGGAGAAATGACATCAGGATGATATCATATCATATTCAGCACATATAAAGCTTATTTCAAAAGGACCCACACATATATATCAGATAATTATAAATGCATACACGAATAGTTTACCTCCGTACTAAAAAAATAATAATAAAAAAAAAATTTCCACCACTGCATAAGCATAGGACAGTGTGTGCATTTTGTAATTCATTTTGCATGTCTGAGGTAAACTTATAAAAGCTGCCACTGTGGGGCTCGCCTGCTCCTATAATTCTCTTTTTATTTCTTCATATTCTTTTTCCTTCACTTTGCTATCCATATATATATATATATATGAAGGATTTGATCAGCAGATCGACATTTATGATCGAATCTCAATTCAAGTGCACGTATTCACACGCTCACATGATAATCAAACGAATTCATATTGAAAATTGCAAAATCCATGCTGGATCTTTGCTTCTTTGTTTGACTTCGCTGTAAGCACATTAATTAGTGGTAATAATAAAATAAAATCAAGCCAGTTGAAGGTCCAAAGAGGTCGGTGTTCTGCGGTGTGAGAATGAGAATCCACTTAAGAAGTTGCAAATTTACCAATATTAATTTTGACCTACGAAGCCTTGGATTTAACGCAAATCTACCAAACTTTACACACTAAGAGTTCGTATACGTAGTATAGTTTTATCGGTCAAACAATCAGCTACATCCATAACCAGAGTGGTCGTAGCTCTCGTTGGAACACTTCATCATGTAATATTAATATTATCTCCGTCTATTTATCGTTTAAAATTTATTTACTTAAATTAATAGTTTTAATTTTAATAAAGTTTATAATGATTTATTTAAAATATAATTTAGATGATTATAATTTTTTTTATATATTAATATTAAAAATAATTTAAATATTAATAAGGGTATATATAGAAAATAAAATTTAATAATTTGAGATAATTTTTTAAAGTAATTATGAGACGAAGATAATATTTACAACTCGTGGGCATTAGGAAGAGCTCACTCACGAAGGACAAAAATTTAAGAAGAGACATGAGAAAGACGCCAGTGGCTTAGGGATTCCTGTGTGGAAACATCACAAGGCCGCTGCCCGCTGGCTGGTCGGTTGGCTTCAACGGCAGAATTTCCCTACCTCACCAATTCACCAAATCATGTGATTGTTTCTTTTCATATTTCCCATTTGGCACTATGCTCAACCACCTTGCAGAAACATACATCATTATTTATTTATTTATTTATTTATTTTAAAAAATTGACATATAGTGCCATATTTAATGTTAATCCAATTCAAAACAACATCATTATTAAAAAAATAACTCAAACTTAGTATGCCAGTGAGGCATATTAATGAATTCTTTACCATTTTAAGTGGCCCTTGGTCCCTAATCCATGCTCCATCAATGTTCATAAAAATCAAATTACATGCTTCTCAATTCTCATGATTGGATTGCAAAGGAATCCACACCAAAAGGCTGATGGGGAATTGATCAGCTTTATTATTTATGGCCACAAAGGATCAACAAGCGGAAGAAGAGCACTAGACGACCCATGTTCCAAAGAGAAACTAAGGTGCCATTGCCTTTCAGCAATAATGGTGCAATTTTTGCAGCCATAACTCATCAGGTTAAGGCCCACAATCGCCCCTCAGCAAGAGCTTTCAGGATCCCACACTCCATGTGGGGTGCTTAAATGTGGGCACTTGCCCCTCTCCTTTGCATGATTTATTAGCCCATCCCCTTTCATTTCTACATAGTAACAATAATGGATCATGCATATGACCACTCATCATCAACCCGTTGCGTTGTCCCTTCAAATTAATCATCTCATATGCAATCTAGTCTCACAATTAAGTACTGATAATCGCCGTACTACCTACATCTAGGATGAGACCGGATCCTAAAGAAGAATACAAACTCAAAACCCATCAGGCTATTCTCACGCATACTGATCTAATACCGCAAGCTCTAGTCTAAATACGTGGGACGGGCCGGATCAACCATGAGCGTTGGTCCAAGAGAAAATAATCTAACCCGATGATATGATGTGAGGGAGAATAACTCAGCTCGGCGACATGACTTGAGGGAGAACAGCTAGCCAAATTATTTTGCAGCCTTAACAGCATGCGCGCCGGGAGAATTAAATGGTCGCATAATATAGAGGGGTGCTTTGACGCGTCCGTACGTACGGGTTTGAGTAACAGAGACGGTGGCATTGAAGTAGAGAGGCGGTTAGACGTCAAGATAAAAGGAAAATGTGATCTTCTCTAATCAAATTTACACACTTACTAAAAACTCTATTTTCTGAATTTCAGAATATCAAGTATTTAAATTTAAAACCGTTAAAATAAATTGTTAATTTTGTTAAAAATAACACCGATTTACTGTTACCCTTAAACAAATATGCTTTATCATAGTTTTTTAAGATATCTTAAGTTGCCAAAGTTATCTTCTTACTGGTCCCACTGGACTTTAAGTCTCGAACATCTAAACTTATAGCCAAGTTCAATGTGCACGAAGTTTATAAGGATGGTGGGCAGTGATTGATCCATCGTAGAAGGAAGGCTGCCCCATGCCATTATATCGTGAATAATAATTGAATCTGCATGGATAACATGTGACTAAAGATGGAGGAGTGCCCTCATTTCTTGCATCTCTCCTCTGCAAATCCTAAAAATTATATAACGAAGCGCTTGTATATATATTCAGCTTTTAAATTTTGAGATCCCATTTCAGACGGTAATAAAGTTGGCGGATATGACTGATAATTCCATTCAACCTACCTGATTAATGAACCTGACTCATCATTACACCCGTCTCTTTCAGTTGATGCAACCACAGCTTGCAATTTTCAGCGTTGGTTTTTTGGCGTTGTTCTTATCTGAGAACCAAGTAATTGTGTCTGTTCCTGGAATCCTGTACAA
Organism: Manihot esculenta; assembly: GCF_001659605.2. NCBI lineage: Eukaryota > Viridiplantae > Streptophyta > Magnoliopsida > Malpighiales > Euphorbiaceae > Manihot > Manihot esculenta. The sequence goes on along the minus strand of NC_035162.2, from coordinate 11,605,850 downwards.
CAAAATCAGAGAAAATTCTTGCTTTATACTCTGTAAGTCTTCTGTTGTATATATTTGCTTGTGGGGTTTGTAATAAACTCACATCTTTCAGTGAATAAATGCATAATAGATAGTACCTCTCTGAGGGAAAATGGTAGGTCAAAAACTTATAGGTCCTAATATCAGCAATTGAAAGCTTTAAGAGAATACGTACTTGAAATATGCACTTGCTAAGCAGGGGAAGTTGCTCAAATTAATAACCTTTTTGTTTTAATACGCTTGATTATAATTAAGACATGAAAACGATTCAGGGAAGGCATCTAATTAAGCAGATGACTATTACATATGTGGTTATAAGTTATATGATGTCCAAATGGTCCCAAAAATTGGTGGTAATGAAAAGGTCAGGCAGCACCAACGAGTATCAGTAGCAATGAGAAAAGCAGTCTTTTTTTTATTTATTTTTTCTTTTTTTAGAGTTATTTGAAATGATAAAAAATAAGGGTATAAAAGCAGATAATATGGTAAAGAAATTGATGGAGTTACTGGTGAAAAGAGTAAAAACAATAAGCAAGCATCTATGGCACTTGAGATGTGAAAATATTTCTAGAAAATTGGCGCATTACACGGTCCTTTCTGGAGAAGCTTCAACGAACCATGAAAACGAAGAGACAAAGCACCGACACAAATCAATGGATAAGAATAATGGGCTGTGAAAATGACAAACACGTTTTCTTTATTCATTGCTTAAAATTACAGGACGCAAATTGTACAGAAAGCTAGCTTCTTCTTCGGCCATATATACAAAATAAGCATCAAACGACAACACAGATGATCTTAAGAACATGATTGCTGTGAGAAAGGCTCCAACTTCCCGGAAAACTGTAATTTGAAACCGATGCATTCTAATGATTTTACCATAACAGTTGATCCTAGGGTATATTCCCAGCAAATCGATAAATTACTTTTTGTTGAATAATATTGACTTTGTCATAGTCACTAATATTAATTTGGATAATGAGACATTATTTTGATCGTTTTTAGAACTAAATAAACAATATAATTTTAAAAATATTTATCGAATGATGTTAATTACAAAACAAAAAGATAAAATATATATAAAAAAAAGATACGAATTATAAAGTAAGAGCTTATTTAGTTTATATTTAAAATTCTAAGTGTCTATTAACACAATTTTTAAAATTTGAAAGATTTCTTTATCTCCATTGATTTGGGTTTGTTTTATGTACGTCTCCTAACCAACTGGTCTGACTCCATTGAAATTCACATGCAGACTGAAGGGGGCGTAATCTTCATTAGGCCCATTGGACTCATTCTGAATCCTTATAGGAGTTGAGTCGCCCCTGCATAGTTCGACCAACTTTATTAGTTATTCAGAGTGTGGACTGCAGAGCATTCTCTTTCTAATCATTTGATGGGCTATCTCAAGTCTGGGCCGAACCCAATATTTGATTTGTTTCTTTTCCTTCCTTTTTTTAGGATGAGGTTTAGTTCGGCCTCTATGCTTTGCTTTGCTTTACCTTTGTAAAGTCATTGACAATGTTAATTTGAGCTTAGATATATCTAATTTTATCTTATATAAATATATAATTTACCATTTAATAGTTATTCTTTTATTTTTTTTAATCAAGAATAAAAGAGTGAGAACTCTGAATTACATAAGCATTTAGCTATTGAACTAACTCAAATTAGTCTTTTTTTTTTTTCTATTTTAAAATAACAGTAAAAGCATGCAAAACATATATACATATATATACAAAAGTGTCACTTGTGTTATTCTTTTAGCTTTAATAGAAACTAAAATTCAAAATCTTACAAAATTGATCTCAAAATTGCTCTGTACCCCTCTCTTCCTTTTTCTTTCTTTTTCTTTATAAAAGAAGAGTAAATTAAAAGTGCATAAATTATGGGTAGGTATTGCTTTCCAGACTTGCAGTATCACTAATGGGTAATGAAATGACAAGCAGAGAACAGTATTGAGCTTTGAAGTTAGGATAAAGCGAGTGGGTAAACCACAAATCTGCTTTGGTTTGGCGCTTCGATTTATTCTATTAGGCAATACCCACTAAATCTTCATCCGTGTTTGAACTAACTACAGCTGATAGTATCATTCACCCAAGGAGTTGGGAGCTAGTTAAGGTTACCTCTGAATTCTTAACAAATGCCTAATTAATATGGAGGAGTTAATACCTGAGGATGTGGATGTGGGCTCTTATTGCCTGTCCTAATCATGATTCAATATAGCTGATAAGCTCCTGAAGCCAACACACTGTCCATGAGATACAATGATGAATGATGCCATTACCCATCTGAAAGCATGCACTCTACAGTCTGCCTTGTGTACTCACAACACATCTGCACTGGTTTTTCATCGATGAGCAATAATATGAATGGGGGAAGCTGCCGGTATAGTGCTCAAGTAACGTGTAGATTAATTTTGTAGCAATGAGGGACCAGCAGATTTTGCATTTGCTTCCTCTTATTTAGCTGGATTAACATTACATGCCTAAACTAATTAAACAATCTCAAGAACTAGATAATTAAGATGGAACTTCATCAAAGCAATGAATCATTTCAACAACAGTAGTACTGCTTTTACTTTCCAAGAAAAAGGATCTCTCTCTCTTTATACTAAGTAGGAGACTTTAAGGAAAAATATATTAGAAAAAGATGGCTTTAAATTTATTTGGTGAATCCTGAATGCAACAGAAAGCGGGGTAGCAAATTAAATACAGAATTGATTGGTGGCTAGTGTTGCTCTGAAGTGTGAAGGAGGAGGAGGAGCTATAGCAAGTGGGGGTGGGTCATGTCGCAAGAGAGCGTAAAAGAAAAGGAAGAAGATGAAATCCAGCTCATGGCTCTCAAAGAGTGATAGGACCCCACGTGGAGAGGACCTGCATGCCAGTTCACGGACTTGTACACTTCTCATAAAACTAGACCTCCTTATAGCTGTCTCCTCGTCCCTAACGCTGGCAACAACCACCAAGATAATCTTTCATCCTTTCTTTTTTTTTTTTTTTTTTAAAGAAAAACAATGTCTTTCTCTCTCTCTGGGTGCATGTGTGTGCCTGTGGCCTCAAGTTCCAGGGAAAGCTACTAGAGTTTCAGCTTTTTAATAAAACTTTTAGGACATGGAGATGACAAACAGGTATGTCCAATTGGGAATGTGGGCAGCGTGGGAGAATCCTTCAACCTCATAAGTACCAAGTCCATTTACACTTTTCTCTGGACATTACAATTAATAAATATCAATTTTTGCCTTTTTTTTTTTTAATCATTGACCTTACGATGTTCCCACTGCCCAGTTCCCATGCCTCATCAACTCCATTCTTAATCATTGACCGTCTTTTCTTTTAAGGAAGATATAAATCAATTTTTGAGTTTAAAAAAATTTAATTAAAATTAAAACTGAATTGAAAATAAGGCTACCATCCAATTGAATCCTAAACTATAACCGTTGGTTCTGATCCATTAATCTTTCCATCATTCATTGCTTATAGTACAAGTTTTTATTATTAATTTTTTCAATATTAAATTCACTCATTTTGATTGAGGAGAGAATGATGGATTGGACTAAATTTTGTTTAATTCAAATGTGTTACCTTTTGAAAATTCATTTTCAATATATAACTTAATTAAATTGGGTTAGTAAATTACTTTTCCATAATTTTTATATTTTAAATCTTAAATTGGGTTAGTATACTACAAACATGTTTGTGGGTTGAAAATGATTGAGTAGACAGTAGTAATTTTGATATGGAGTTAAGGTCAGCTGCCGTGCCGGCATTGCTTGGCTGCATCTTAGATTATTAATTTAATTTAACGAAATACCTTTCACCAACTGCCATTGGTAACTTCATAACCTCATTGAGCTTGCGACTTTCGTGGATGTTATAAGCAGCTATGCTTCATTTGGCGGTTTTGAGTTTTGACTATGGGACTCTCCACTGTTAAATTTAAGAAATTTGATAGATTATTAAAATTATTTGTTATCCATGTCCCATGTGTGCATGTATATATAATTTTTACATTTTTTTTAAAAAACTAAATATTAATTTAACTTTTGTTTTCATCGAAGGCAACCATTTATTTTAATTAAATTTTGTTTTGTAGTATTCAAATATTTGTATGTGCACGAAGATAACTACTGTCGACATTATGATGGTGTGCTATTGAACAGAAAAATCAATCAATATTAGGTTTTCTTGGAACTAATTTCAATATTTAATGATTGATTAGGAATATTTTGAAGGGTATATATGAATATTACAGGCCGTCCATGATGATTATTATATTTATAAATCAAATGGTTAATTTTTTAATTTTGGAAGTTGGCTTCTTAACTGCCCTCTACTTATAGGAGGTTAGGGATAGGATTAGGAAGATGGAAGCATGTGATCATGGAGGAATAATTAAGTGCCTGATGCTATATGTGCATTATTGAATTAAGAATGATATGAGGTTGGCAAACTTAATTTATTTCTTAAATTCTATGGCATCTGATGTAAAATTTCTGATAATCACAGAGACCCCACGATGGGTGAAAATGTTGGTACAACTAATATCCAACTAGACTAGTAATTAGCAAATAAACAAACAAGTTATTAAATACTAAATACTCGTGAAAATTAAGACTAAGTATAAGGATGTCGAAACCTAAGGCAAGATCAGAAAGAGAATACAGAGAAGAAACAAAAACCAACTGATTAAACAGATGGGGTTGATGGATTATTGATTGGAGGGTGGAAGTATATTAATACAGAGACAGAGAGGACAGATTCAAGTGCTTAGTCACGCAGCTGTCATTCGATATTGCAAACCCACCCCCTCATTATCTTCCTTTGTAGACAGCAAATTAGAGTTTGCAGCTGTCGGATCTCTCTCTCTCTAAAGGCCACCACTTTTTTGCCCTTTTATTTTTAATTTAACCAACCCAAACCCATTTGTTGTCAAGAAGCTCATCAAGTAATAAACAGCATCATAGACTAGCTCCATCTATCATTTTCTTTGTCTCAAATCTCTTGTAATGATTCTTTTGTGTTGAAAAAATGGTTGATGATTGAGGACAGAAGCACGCATATAGAGCAGAAGCGCAGACAATATAATGAGGTGGAAGAGGAGAATGACAGGATTAAGAAGAGATATACTGATATGTGAATGATATATCAGGAGTTCATGCATGAACAAGGATACCCATTTTCCATTTTGATGATTTGCATGCCATGGCTTATCCACATTATCGATCTCAGTTTGGAGACACAACGTTCACAAAAGTGTTCGTTGGTGGCTTAGCTTGGGAGACCCCCACTGAAGAAATGCGTAGATACTTTGAGCAGTTTGGAGAGATTCTTGAAGCTGTTATCATCACTGATAAGAACACAGGAAAATCTAAAGGATATGGATTTGTAGGCTCATTTCCCTACTCAAACATTTTGTTTCCGGATATTTTTCTATCTTATTCTTAATTTGAAGATATTTTCTTTTGTTCATAAATATATACAGGTTACTTTTCGTGATCCTGAATCGGCCAGAAGAGCTTGTACTGATCCAAACCCTGTGATTGATGGAAGAAGAGCCAATTGCAATATTGCTTCTCTTGGACGGCCTAGACCATCACCTCCCAGAGGTCCAATCCATGTTTCCTTTCAATCTTTATATAATATAATCAAGTACTGTATTATTTTATAATGTGTTAACATACATCAGCTACGTTGCTATTTCTCTTGGTGACTTGCTGCTATTTTTGCTGTTAATTCAGGAAGACCACAAGGTGGCACTCCTTACCAGGGAAGCCCATCATATAGTGGAGCAGCAGCGCCATTGCCTCCTCCATTTCCACCACCACCACCCCCGCCTCCGCCGCCACCTCCTGTTATCTATCCACATTTCGGGTTAGTTGTTGCTTTCAGTTTCACTAAAGCTGTGATTTTCCTCATCACTTGCAGAAAATTAATGGTCCATAAAATATGGCAGGCATAGGCATAACGCTTTTTTCTAAGTTGCATTTTGTTTTTTTTTCTTTCCCATAGGGACAGTTGGTATCAGCCTGTAAACAACAAATCATATAATTGACTTTAGCGACGTGCCACCACAAAAAATAAATTGATAACCAATAATAAAGACTTCGTAATTAAGAGAGTGCAAATATGCAACACTCTCTCATCAACTCCATAAGCTTACATATACTTCAGGACAGCTACTATACAACGATGTGACCCACCTGTTCTTCACGTATGGGTTGGCTTACGTGCACATTAAATAATGAATCATACAAACTTAGAAAAAAGAGGGTACTGCACTGTGTCGAACATACTTGTATAGTCTTCGGATAAGCAGATAATTGCATATGCCATGATTAACCAGTAGAAAATTGATAGTTGCTGCATTATTTTCTAGTGAATCTGCATTCTGCAGGAATATTGAATAATTTTTTGCATGAAACTAGGAGCTTGATCACATTTCCTTGTCCTAATATAATCATCATTATATGCAAATGAAAGTCCTAGTAAAATTAAGCAAGGCGAATCAGAAGAAGGGTTCGTGCCATGCACATATGTAATTTGTGGTCCTGTGTGTTAAAACATTAATTATTTTAATGTAGACACAGAACAATGCATTTTTCTTTTATGCAATATTATATTGTAGTCTCTCTTTAGTCAAAACCAAGGCAGTACATTATCTTGGTTCCACAGGAAACACAAAACGATAGCTTTGTCGCTTCCTTCTATCATCTGTTCTCGAAGTGTTCGGTCACAGTCCCTCTTTACTTTCACAGTTAACGATACCCTCGAAATTACTATGTATAGGACAAACTCATTTGTCTTCTTTTCTTTCTGTTTTGGTAAATTTTGTTTTTTTTAAAAAAAATAGACGAGTAAAATTTAAGCTCTCATTTTTTCATTATAAAATAAATATTTAATTTGGTCATTGAATAAGTAGCATAAAAGTTTACTGAACGTTTCTTTAATTCCTTCTCTCATAATTAAATCGTACTTATATAACAAAACAATTCTTATTTAAATTTGATTTACATATATTCTAAAAGCATAACTAAATAAGATTTAATGATTTTATGTAGACTTATGATATAAATATGCATGTAAAGCAATTTCAGACAAATTTTTTGCGTGTATGATATTGGTCCAGAATATGCATGGGAAATTGGGATTGGGATTAATTTTTAGCACCCATAGCAACAATATCGTTGGTAACAGTTGGCATCATGGTAGGTCCCTATTGGTTACATCACAATAACTTCATCATCCTATACCCTTTCCTTTCCTTTTTGCAAAGAAGCAATTTTTTCAGTAACTAATTACTTTTTTCAGTCTTAAGAGAAGAAGTGTTTAATTAATTTTCTCTTATATACTCTCAATGCCATTGATTAATTCAACTTTTGCAGGTATCCACCTTACACTCCTGACTACGGGTACCAACAGGTTAATTAATTAACAACCTCATTTTCTTAGTTGGGTGTTTAATAATATATTAATATTGTATGTAAACCCTAATAATAATCAGCATCTGGCTGCAGGCTATCTATAATGCACAAGCTCAACAGCCTCAATACTATCAACAAGTGTACGGAACATCATCGTCAGCCATGGGCTCACCATACTACTATCATGGCTACTCTTTGCAACCTATAAGGGGAGCACGTTCTGCCCCCCATCCTCAACGTTTGCTAGGACCCTCATTTTTATACTATCCCACCAGCACTTTCGACCAATCCTTCTCCACATATCCTCCTCCGCCTGCTATGCAACCCACAAGGCATCCCTTTACCTCTTCTACAGGTATGCACTCTTTCTTTATCTTATCTTTTTAGATCGTTCTTTTACACGTATTAGCTTGTGAATGTCGATCTCCTAGGATAATAAGCTGTTAAAAAATTTGTTCTTTTCGTTGCATGATTGAAAGAACAACATGTTAGGATTTTTTTTAAAGGAGCAATCTTGTATTTGTATAACATAAGTGTTGATAAATGATGAATATGATTAGATGTAAAAGGTTGTATAGGGCAAGAACCAGGAAGGGGGCCACGTGGGTAAGCTCAACCATGTGGGTGAGCTGTCTGGTTATTGGTATGACCCAAATAATGGGTCAATGTTAAAGTAGTGACAGAGAAGCATATAGTATAAACAAATAGTGAGTCCATGTGGTTTCGGTGTCAAGATTATGGTTGATTCTGAAGATGAACTTCACTGCTCTTGTATACACTGGCCCACTGCGCATGTTCTGTGTATTATTAACTCAATGCTCAAGTATGCTTATATCGTAATTTCATATTTAATAATTTGTTTTACTTTTATATTCTTTTATTGAAAAAAAAATTCTATAAATTTGTGATGCTATGGGTACAATGGATACTTGAAGCTGTCACGTTATGCATTTTTCACGATTTTTATAGTTTAAGGCAATTTTGACATTAACTCGATTCATGGCTGTGGTTGATCAGTTACTGTATTTGCTTAAATTGCCAATAGAAAATTTCCTTTCTTATTGTCATGCAGAGACCTGCTATAAATCATTAGTTCTTTCATGTATTTGGTAATCTTCGCTTTTTAGGATGGAGTTAAATTCCATCAATTTTATATAGTATTTAGAGTAAATAATTATTTATCAATAAATTTTATGAATGATCAGAAGTCTTGAGATCGAATTTCAATCGAAGTTGATTATAAAAAAAAAAAAAAAAAAGATTATTTCAATGTTGACAACTTGCAGATTACCATTGTTACACATTTCTTCCAAACTTTTATCTGTTAACTCTTTCTTTTGAGTGTTTGAGTTCTTGATTCGTTATTTCCTTGACTTCCTGTTTAGCTTCAGATTCACAGCAGACTCCACAGCATCCCGCAACAGAAACAGAAGCTGGTGTGGTTACTTCGGAAACTTCAAATCCTTAGCTTAACCAAGAACTCATCATCAACATATATACACACGATTCGGTGAAAAGCTTATTTTGTAAAATCTCCATAACTTGATTGGTGGGTCTTCCTCTCACTTTATCTCTCTCCTTTATTCTCAAAACTCCCATATCTGTCGTCTTCGCAGAGATAATTCATTAATCTTCTCTCCCCAGCTGCTGCAGGAAAGATTTCGGACTAATCGACCACCTTATGCAGATCTTTCTTTTTTTTCCTTCAAAAAAGAAAAATCATCTATTATTCTTTTGTGATGTTGATTTGAGTTAATTATTCTAAATTATAAAATATAAAAATCTTAACATCTTTTTACAAAATGTGTATTACAGGGAAGTAGAGTCCCTCAATAATAAATTTAATTCGTTAAACCTATGAGGTCTCTTATTTCTGTACTGCCCTTTCTTTGTTTAGATATAAATAACTGGATCTCGATTATCTGGGTAAGTTTAAATCTATGAATTTTATCAGCTGAGTTTTAATTTATTACTATAAGATATTATTAAAAAAAATTCATAATGTAATATAGTAAAATACATAAATTGACATTTATATTTTATTTTAAATTATTAATTTGCATAATTTTATTTAAAAAAATTTTAATGCGAATAAGTTTATTTATTTATTTATTAGTATAAAAATATAGATACAGAAAGAACTTTTTTGAACTTTTAATTATTGTTTTATCATGTCTCTCTTATTGCTTTTAAAAGCATTCTTATTCACATTAATATTGTTGCCAATATTTTTATGATTATTTTCATTTTTTGTACATACTAATATTAATTATGCTAAAATTAATTTATATACAATAATTGTATTTTAAAGTTATTTTCATTTAAAAGGATGTTGATATCTTAAATATTTCAATTTCAATTTTTATATTTATTAAATATAAAATTTTTTTTCAATATTTTTTCTTCTCAATTACTAAATCTAAATCAAAATTATAATAATTTTAACTATACCCTTTTAATATTATATAAGTCTATACAAAAATTTAAAATTTTAAAAGATTAGCGCACAGGGCATTTTTGATATTTCACGACGTTATTAATGTTTTTTTTTTAAAGTCTTTTTTCGAAACCATTGCTGGATAGGCTACAGCAAGAAATGGTCGGAAGCAAATGGGCTGCTAATCAGAAGGCCTAGTTTATTTTGATTTTCTCCATTTGGGAGGTCCAATGGACCTAGGCTGTATAAATGTATGGGATAATTTCAGTTTACCCATTAATAATTATTATATTAACAAACCTAAAATTCATTTTTTTTTAATGAGAATCGGAATTAAAACTTTTCGTTAATTTACTGTTTAGGATGTTATTATTTAATTCATGAATTATGAAAAAATTTATTAATTAATTAAAGTATAATACTTAGTTTCTATGTATTAAAGAAATTTTAATTATTTTATAAAATTTAATGATTAAAATTAATGAAGTGATCGGTTAATACGCTTTTTAAAATTAATTATTAAATTTTTTTATATAAAATTACACCTGCATGTCTCCTCGACGAAATTAAATTTATTTTTTTATTGTAATTTATATTTATAATTTTATTATAATTTCTCTATTAATATAATAAAAAATTTCAAATATAGTGAGAAAGTATAAATTTTTTAAGAAAAAAATATAAAAACTTTTTAATATGGTGTGATTATAAATGAGAAGTCCACATCGAGCATGTTAACAGTTAGAAATGAATAATGACTGTCCTGTGATGCAATCCCTCTCTAGATTTCCTTCTCTAATGCTTGAGCTGTGGAGAGAGAGCCTAATACCGTAATGCATTGCCTTAGATTTGAAACTTTCTGTAGAGCAATTCTTGCCAAATTCAGCTCCCTGGGCCATAGAAATTAAGGTATTTATTTTCCACCCCAAAAATTGATAACCATGATTACAGAATAGATTTATGACGCCCTTCACAAAGGTTGTTTTCATTCAACCATGCACATTACTCTCCAGCCACCCTACCCTTCCCCTCTACTCTTATTCTCCTCGTCACCTTTCTGCTGTATCTGTAATCTATTTATATGTGTATAGACATATAAATCAGGCTTCATCTTTGTAATTTATAGCTCTTAAAAAGCATGCATGGAGTCTTCACATCTTGTATGTGATGCTGATTCCTTATTACTTTCTTCAACTCCTAGTACTGATATTAATACTAATAGACACACCGATATTGAGCCACTCGAGCTCTTTCCCAGTGCAAGTTATAGTTCTATTCAGCATACGCCATTGCTGAGCTCCTTTCTTAGCTCACCACATCCATCATTAATTGAAAACCCTAAAGCAAGCAGTACTGATGGAGACAAAGAGGAGGTTACTGTGGCCTTACACATTGGCCTTCCTGATCACTCTCATAGCTCCATCAATCCAAATGTTAAAGTACATGCAAATGTAGTCACCAAATATTGGATACCGACTCCTGAACAGATACTCATTGGCTTCACTCATTTTTCTTGCCATGTTTGCTTCAAGACCTTCAACCGCTACAACAATCTTCAGGTTCAAAATCTTTTGCTGCTTTTAGTGTTTCTTTGTTCTTATAATACATTGATTAGAAAGTTCTTGCAGTGCTCTCTCGTGATGAGTTTTAGTTAGTTTCAGATGCACATGTGGGGTCATGGATCACAATATCGTAGAGGACCTGAATCGCTCAAGGGAACTCAGCCACGAGCTATGTTAGGAATCCCATGCTACTGCTGCGCAGAAGGGTGCAAGAACAATATACAGCACCCGAAAGCGAAGCCTCTAAAAGATTTTCGAACATTGCAAACGCATTACAAGAGGAAGCATGGACTGAAACCTTTCATGTGCAGGAAATGTGGGAAATTCTTGGCTGTGAAAGGTGACTGGAGAACCCATGAGAAAAACTGTGGTAAACGTTGGCTATGCATTTGCGGTTCTGACTTTAAGCACAAAAGATCGCTCAAAGATCACATTAAAGCTTTTGGTTCAGGCCATGGCCCTTTTCCTCCATCATCATCATATGATGGGATTCAGCTATTTGATGATGGGTCTGCTCTTGCTTAAGAATTAAGATTGTGTCAACTTCATGCTAGGCTTACATTTAATTACATGTTCCCTTCAGCATAATCCAGATAAATCATCTCATGTATGACGTATTATCTCTGTTTAATCCTGCATCCTGTGTTGTGAAATTTAAGAACAAACAAATGAATTGACATGTTCCCCTTCAAACGAAAATGTTGATGTTGTTTTGCGCCATCGATCGCCTCTCTAATCTCTTCTGCAAAGATATCAATCTTATGTATATTTCAAATTGATCAATTTGTCATTTCACCCAGAGACGTCAATCTTTGGATTCGTGATTGTATGACACATAACAAAATATGATATTTAGGGAAAAAAAAAATTCTAAATGTTAAGAAAATGTCACACTCAAAAGAGTTGAGAAAGGAAGAGGACTGTAAGCCAAATAAAAGGCTTTCTTTTTTTTTTTTTTTTTTTTCTTTTTTTAGTTTGTAATTCACTTTTTGAAATTACATATTTATATTTCTCTCGTTATTCTTACAAGAAATTACTAAAAGAAATAGATTTATAAGTAGATATGAATGCAGTCTGTGGAAATTAGAATTAAATTAAATTAAAATTTTACTAAATGGATTATATACGTTTGGAAAAAAGTCTTGCTTCTTTTTTCTAGGGAGTCATTATATTTTTTCTAGGCTCAGAAATTTTTTTTAATAAATCAGAATAAGAGATTATAACCAAACATGCACTTAAATCAAAACCAAACTCACATCAAAGGATAAATGCAAGATTATTATAGTCTTAAATTATAAAAAGAGAATCTTTAGAAAAAAAAAAAAGGAAAACTAACCTCTGACTATTAGATCAACCAAAATATAAGATTGTGTAGAGGCTTCCAAGACTTTCAAGCAACTTGAATCAACACCCAAATCTTCAAAACCAAATATAAACCATTTAAAAAATTGATTGATCTTTTTAGCATAGAAAGACGGAAAATAAAAAAAAAAGTATATGTTACCTTTAGTTAGAAAGAAAAAAATTCATGAGATTTGCGATTGCTCTTCTTTTCCCGGCCAAATACATATACACTCTGTGAGTTTTCACAATATTATTGATTAATTTCATAATAAGTACTGTTTTACCTACTCCAACTCCCCCAATTGGTCTGATTTTTTTTTTCACGGCGATAGGAGGCTAAAACATCTACTACTTTATTTCCTGTTTCAAAAATAAATAATTTTGTATCTAACTGTATAAAGTTAGGTCTTGGAATATGGGTGTCTGAACCTTATGGATTAACTAGAAAGGTACAACTTATAAGTCCAGCATGGGGTGTGGAAGGTTTTGATCCTTTTATTTCGTGAGGAATAGCTTCTCACCCTAAGAATGAACTATCCTTTCTTTCGCGGGATAGATTTAATTAACATGGATAGACCAGAAATGATCTTCGAAAGCATATCACTTTCTGTTCAAGAATACATAGCGATTTTAAGAAAGATTACCGAGCTCCACGATAGATAAGCGCCTATAATCTCTATGCAAATTCTGACTTTTCGTCTTTGATTAGTATTAGAAAACGATTAGTATTAGAAAAGCTCACTCGACTTAATATTAATATAATAATAATAAAGGCTTGGTATCATCCTCTAATAAAAATACTCGACTTAAGTATCCGATTAGCTTAGATTGACATCGATAGTGCTAGCCCTTGAGTTAGACTTCATAAAGAGGTTTTGCCTTGCCGTTGATAGTGAGAGCGCAGCCTAACAATCAACATTTATATATTTCGATGCAATAACAAGATGTCACTTAGAAGCCCTACGAGATGAAAATCCCATGCACGATTTTGAATGAGAAAAAGAAGTGAGGAATCCTCTTTTCGACTCTAACTCTCCCAGGATACTTAACGCGTTAGTTACTGCTCGGGTCGAACACACAATGCCCAATATCCATTTAGGGGTGAGCATTATCGAATCAAACTCGAACACACAACACCCAGTATCCATTTAGGGGTGAGCATTATCGAATCAAACTGAAAATTGAAATTTTGATATTTATAAATATCAAATCGAATCAATTTTGGTCAAAAACTGAATCAAACCGAACCGATATGATTCAATTAGATTCGATTCGATTTGATCAATTTGAATTTTTAATAATTATTTTTATTTTTAATATAATCTAATCTCTCTATATTATTTTCAATAATATACTATTATCACTAATGGGTTTAGTTTGATTTTTTTTATTTTTTCGATTTTTTCTTATTAAAATTGAATCAAACCAAAATAATTAAAATTTTAAAAATTAAAAATCGAATCGAACTAAAATAATAAAAAATCAAATCAAAATTTTAATTAATTCTGAATCAAACTAAAATAATTAAAATTTTAGAAATTAAAAATTGAATCGAATTAAAATAATAAAAAATCAAATCAAATTTTTAATTAATTCTGTTGGATCAATTTTTTCAATTTAAATCGAAATTTTTATATTTTTTAAAAAATAAATAATTTTATATTATGAGCATTGCCAGCTACCAAACGGCTCTACCCGCCATCATTAATGCAAACAATGCAATAGTTTCGATTATCCCAAAATGGCGTTTTGGTAAGGATGGATTTCTAGTCACGGAATGGATCAAAGAACTAAAGACATTTCCAATACCGACAGCAGCTCCCACCAAAGCTATATTTCTCTCAAATTAAAGTTAGAGGCCTTTATCTAGGTGTCGATATCAAAATGACGTCCTTCAAAAATCTAAGGTAGGACTTTAGTGGGCTGGAAATTATTTTTTTACTATTTTTTTATAAAAAAATATTTATAAATAGACCATTTCATCTTTGTCTATGATTTTCCCCACCAATAATTTATTTGGGATTGTCAAAATTAAAATTTAGGTGGATATTGCATCTGCTGTCTTGAAAATCAATCCTCCATCACCAACGAATTATTAAAAGAACCAAAGCTTAAAAATATAACTCTCTTCTCATCCAAGTTAGATTTGTGACAAAATAAATCATAATTACATAATTTCTTTTCTTAATCGAATTATTATTCAGGGTCTACATCTTGTAAACCCACCAATTTCAATTTATTAAATATATTTTAAAAAGTGTATAAATTAATTTAATTTATTAAATTATATGTAAATTAAAAAATAATAAAAATATTTTAATTTATCTTATTATTATTATAAAAATTAAATAATATATTAATTAAAATTATAGGATTAAAAAATTTAATTTAGTAGAATATAAATATAATTTAATTGAATAATTTTAAAATGTAAAATAAATTATTTTTAAAAAAATAAATTCAAAGACTCTTTATTTAAAGAAAACAGTCCTGTGAAGAAATTTAGATTTTGCCCCATAAAACTAACAATTTTATGAAATAAGATTGACTGGATTTGTGGCTTAATGGAAGTAATAATTGCAGATAAGTTATGAGGACGTGGGTTTCAACTGGGATTGGTATGAGCATTAATAGTTGCAGAAGATGGGAAGAGAGAGAGAGAGAGAAAATGAGATAGTGGGACTAGACAGCAACATAAATTCTCACGATGTGGATTGCTTGTTTGATATGGGAAATTGCATTTTGGGGAGTGAGATAGAGACAGAGGATAAAGATGGAAACACACCACAGAAAAATAAATATTTGAGGGATTTTATTTATTTGTTTGTTTATTCTTTTGTAATTTGTCTATTTGGGGAGTACCCTGCATTTTTAGACAGAGAATGGCCTTCTATTTTTCGCTTGGACGGTGAATTATCCTTGTCCTGCATTTGTTGATGTCCAAATCACTTGATTCACACCTCCTTATTAGCCGGCAGAAGGATGCATTGCAGAGTAACTTTTTAGGCAGTGGCTTAATAAATTAAAATAATTCTTTTTTTCTTTAAAAATAATAGTAATATTAAAAACTATAAAATATGAAAAAATTCAAGAATGTAAGAGATAACAAAAAGATATAATTATCCTCACTCTATAAAATTAAATGCACCCTTTCGTGGTTTGGTGGCTTTAATATAAACATATCAACTGAATTGGATTTTCAACCGCCAAAGTGTCACTAATAATAAAAGTGGTCAAATGTGGTAATAGCACCTCCATGTCACTAAATTGGATTTTCTACCAATAGAAATAGAAAAAATACATAGAATAAAAGAAAATCTAGAGAGAAGAAAGAAAAATAGGAAGTTAGAAACAAACAAGTAGTGTTATTATTAATTTATAAATTTTTAAGGCCCATTTAACTGCTACTGATTTTTTATTACATGAAAATAATCCTACATCCCGCGATCACTATAATTTTTCGAAGATAAGAGCACTTGGTTGATCAAGTTGTCCAAATTCCGAAAAGATGAACCTTCGAGACTAGCAGCAGCCTCCTCTGCCATCTTCCTCCATTCCATGGCTTTCTTTTTCATTTCTTTACCCTTGTCTGCTTCCATTAACTCTATCACTAGGCTCTCAATTTCATCTCTCTTTACATTACTGTTTATCTCCATACCTATGCCCCATTCTTTGCAACAGTATCTGCAATTGGTCTGTTGCTCCGCGAAGAAAGGCCAGCAAATCATAGGCACTCCTCCACAAATACTTTCGAGTGTAGAGTTCCATCCATTGTGTGTTAAGAACGCCCCGATTGATGGGTGGTTTAGTACTTGTTCCTGTGGGCACCAGCTAGCTAGAAGACCTCTTTCTTTAGTCACCGTCAAAAACTCTGCTGGGAGAACCGCTGTGTCCCCAGAAACAAGGTCTGGTCTAATGACCCACAAAAATGTTTGGCTGCTGTTAGCAAGTCCCCAAGCAAACTCCACCAATTGCTCAGTTGTCATGACAGTGATGCTTCCAAAATTGACGTAAACAACAGAGTTGGGTTCTTTTGAGTCTAGCCACTCAAGACAACCAGATTCCTCCTTCCATAAATTTGATCCTATCAACTTTAAGTCCTCATCATTAACGTTATTGAGGATAAGTTGAAGAGAACCAATGGAGTACACAGGAGGCAACAATGAAGAAAGTGCAGATAAAACGTCATGCTCTAAGGCATCAAAGGTATTCAAGATAATTGCAGAGGCTTTCTGCGCTCTTTTTGTCTCTGAAAGTACAAAATCTAGCATACCATCTTCGGGATCTGTAGTTCTAATAAAACTTGGAATATCCCTCAAGCGGATACCTTTCATGCCTGGAATCCAGTCTATAACAGTATCCAAGTAACCATTTGTCAAGTAGCTCTCATCTGAAAATTGAAAACAAACAACAAACAACTATTAATATATCATAAATAATGAATCTAATCGCCTCATGAAGTACAGAAAGAATCAACGGAAAGAACCTTTCAAAGGTGTGAAACCCTTCTCAATTAAGTGGCGATAGTGAAGATATGCCATAAAGCCACAAGCACTAGTTGTCCAAAACAGAACCTCAGGAATGCCAAGCTCTTGTGCTGCATCAAGGGTGAAGCTCATGACCCCATCTGAAACTATGCAAGTAACAGGAGGAACGTTGGATGAAGAGGTGTGATTGAGCTTAGAGAGGAGGTCTCTAAAGGGTGACAAGCAAGTTTTCCTGGTAGACTGGCACAAGGACGGTATGTCCTGGGTAGCATCAGTGTCAGTAGGAGGGAGACCATCGGGGATGGTACGAAATTGAAAGGAAGGGAGGCCATTGAGAGAGTCTGGGCCTCGAGATTTGAGGAGGCGATTGTGGTTGTATTCGGTGTTAACAAAGGTAATATGGAAGCCTTTGTGGTGTAACAATTTGGCTAGTTTTAGCATGGGATTTATGTGGCCTTGAGCTGGGTAAGGGATGCAGACTGCATGAGGCTTTTCAGCAAAGGTTAAGGAACCCATTCTCTAAATTAAAAATCACGGACAATAGAAAAGAATGGGATGCTTTAAGCAAGATGCAATGAGGCCTTTATAGAGAGACGAAGAAATCAAGTCAAATCAAAATTTTCATACTTATTTTAAGTAATAATAAATGGAAAAGCAATGGGAAAGGGTCAAACCTTGCATGCAGTATGTACAAGAAAGAAAAAACTGAAAATAATATATATTAATTAACTTGTCATTTTATATCAACCGCTTCAGTGTGTATGATTTTGGTGACGGTTGCTAACTTTCCTAATTTCCGGCGAAAGGGAAGACAGTCAATCACGACAATTTTAATAATGGATTAATTAGCTGGGGTAAGCTCATTGGCATTTACACGGCTAATGACCAGTTTTACATTCAAAATATTTTAGAATTTTTAATTAAAATTAAATAATAAAAAAAACCTAAAAACGGTTATTACAATTAGATTTAAATTAATTCAACAGATTACTTCATGTTAGAAAGAAAATCCTTTACTATTAATGAGTGCTCGATTTTTTTTTTTAAATAAGCAATAGGACTTTAATTTAATTAACTGAAAAAACTAAGCTAGGCCATTATCTGTATAAATCTAGTTAAATTGATCACTTAATACCTCCAATATAAGACATAATAGGCTTACGGTTGTATCCTGAACGGCATGAATGACGTATTGACTTAAATGGATATTATTATTATTATTATTTTCTTTTTTCCAATGGAGCTTCCTCTTGCAAAATCCCCATACGCAAAGTAACTAAACAATCTTATAGAGTTGAAATTGCAATTTTATAAAAAAACGTTTAAAAAATTTATAGATTAAATTAACGTGATATAATAAAAATAAAATTATAATAAAATTTATATGCGATCAGAAAATTATATATTTATGCTTTCAAATTTATAACGATATTAATTCTAAAATCAAGTATTTATCAGAATGCAAAACGTTTATACTATTATAGTAGAGATGCAACTTTAATTTTTAATTTTGTTCACACGAAATTCTCAACTTAATACTTTGGTGTTTCCAAAAAAATTACGAAAATGGGGATGGAGATTTCGGTTTTTGAATATAGGGCATCATTGTAAGTAGAGACATTATTTTCAACAACAAGAAAACCATGAAGACAGCTTGGCCTTTATGTCGACTGGCCGATAATGGATTATTTGTTGTATTTTCCTGAAATCGTCTTCTGTTGTATTTTCAAGTACGATGGCTGTTGAATGCTCATAAGATTAGTGTCATAAAGTAATCAAATTTGTTTGGACGCCTGATCTGACTTGAGAATTAATTATAATAAATTAATTATGCACCCTTACTTTTTTTAATAAGTATCTATTGAAAATTGCAATTTTTCTTTTCTTTTCTTTATAATGAAGATAATAAAATTTTGTCACAATTCTCTATAATGCAGCTTTGCTTTTTCTTTTTCTTTTTAATAAATATCAGTTTTTCCGCCATACGCAAAAATTGGTAATATCACAAAATTACAAGGCAAACTCAGTCCTTTCTAAAAATCAAACCAAGACGCCAACCATACATTGCATTATATATGTTCTATTTTGCAGATTGTATTAGAAAGTATACTTTTTCTAACTAAAATTTTGTAAGAAAAAAATGTTCATTTCATGGTTGATTTTGTCATTAATTCTTTTAATTACTTTTTATCATATTTATTATTATTATTTGTTTGTGGTTAAATTAAATATTATTTAATTATTGTATTTGTTTCATTTTTATTGGTCATTTACTCATAGAATATAGAACTACTTAATTACAGATAGCAGTAATAGGAAGTAGGCAAGTTTTTTCAACTCCCGTACTGCTGTTATTCAACACCCGTGATGATTCTTCATTCACGCCACTAAAAATAATCATTAATTTGGTTTCGTATATTGTTTAAATTTTTTTATTTTACCATCTAGCTTAGCTCAGCTAAGCTACAATTGACTCGTATGCGGAGCAGTTAATGACTTTATACTAGAAAATCTAAGGATTCGATTTTAGAAATATAGATATTGATTCGTTAATTAAATTAAAATATAATTTATTTTATAAAACATTAATTCTTCTGATTTTTTTTTAATGAAAGGTCCCACTTGCACATTTTGCTATGGGCCACATATAATTAGTATATACTGCATGGCCCAATAGAAATGGACGGCCCGCCCAAGTTTAATAACCCTAACCAGAAACCCACGCAAGGAAATACTTTTTTTTTAATTTGGGAATTTATTTATTTTTACGGTTTTCAGATACATACACATGTACAATAGCACAGCTGTAGAGCAGACCATCACCAATCGCAAAGTGCCACGATATCCGAAGCACCTAGCTCACACAATAGGAGAACATTCGGAAGTCAAAGGATTAAACAAAGCGGGTAACAGATACTTCCTTCCATGGACGCCCACAGCATTATAGCTAGCACCGCTGCTAGAATCCACTAAAAGCTCCCCAGCATAACCTGGGTATGCTCCTTTCCCGTACATCCCTGTGCAAGCCGAAGCCGCTTCCATTGGGACGCCACCGGAGTCTATGTAATAACCGTTCCCGAATGGGTTCGTTATAGTACCTGCTAAACTACCGGCTATATTTATGATCATGCCATCTACACCTACGTCGCCGTTCGGTGCACCTAGTGGTGTCGTTTGTGGTCCATATATAGGTTGGTGAAACGGCCATGCACATTGACCAGGGCATTGAGTCACCGAGTTCCCGACCCATATAAAAGGCGACTCGTGTTTAGTGTTTGAGCCATGAAACCCGCAGTTACTCATGCAAAATCCTTCGACGGCAACGTCTTCAGCTGTTAAGACGAGGGTTAAACCACCGGGTTTCGAGTTAACCTTGGTGGCCAACTCGGTTATCTGAGATTTCTCCAAGATTTTGCCTAAGGAGCAGTTTGTATCATAAATTTGGGTTGACAGAAGTATATGAGTCTCTCTTTTGCCAGCTTTTTTGAGGTAGGTTTGGATTAATTTCCACCAGTAAGAGACTGAAGGTTGTGTAGAAGAAGTTGAAGGAGCCGATGGATTTAGAGAGAGAAGAAAATCTGCAATTATAGATTTTTGAGATGGTGAAAATTGGCCATACCAGAGAATGGAGACATGAAGGTTTCCTTCAAGCAAAGCACCGTTATGGTATGTCAGAGACAAGGGTGGCGGTTGGTACAATGAAGTTAGTGTTCTTGCAGCTAGACACGAATTAGCTAAGGTTAATAAGAGAAAACTTAGAAAGAAAAGAGGGACTACTGTTCTCTGAAATCGAGGGATACCCATTTGGAAAATCGAAGATTAAAGAAATTTGAAATTTTTGAGAGAAAGATCAGAAGGTCTGATTTTGGGAGTTGAAAGAGATGGTATTTATACAAGAGTATGGTGCATGAATAGGGAGCAAGTGGAGGTTGGTGGGTTGCTTTCATGAGCAACTTCTTCACACTGTTTTTTAAACAACATAGATCACGAGAACGTAGAAAGATAAGATAAGAGGAAGCCATATTATGGCAATATTCGTTTCCTTTCCTTGAAATCGTTTTCATTTGTATGGAGATTGGGCAACTTTTGGCTGATGGTCACATCAGGAGCGCACAAAATTGAACATTAACGGACCATGTCTACAGGCTGCCCATTTCTGGGCTGTTTTCGCATTTCCATGTCAATAATAAAAAAAAAAGAGTATTTTCTTGTACGGACGATGCCATTCTATTGCCATATATATATATATAAATATTATAAGGTCACTGGATAAATTAAGTGTCTTCATTAGAACAAGGGCTCAACTCTCAAACTTCTATACTGTTGTTAATTGCAGAGACTCTTACTTCTCAGCCAAATCTTTGCTGCCTTCAAGATATTAAAATTTGGCACTGATTTTATAGGAAAAAAAATTTAAAATAACAGTATTATAAGAGAAATATTATGGGATTTACAAAGTAAAGCGTGTGATATTAAATAATCTATGGAGCCTGGTTCATACATAATCATTAATTAATTAGTTAATTAATTAATATATCGAAAGCAGAAGTGCAATGCACTTTGAATCCAATACAAAAATGCAGTGAACTTGAACATGATGGGATTCTAAAACTTTTGTTTTTGGTCCCTATCTAGGTTTCCCAGAAAAAAGAATATGTACCATACTTGTGTGGGGTCACATGCAATGCCTGGTAATTTGAGTAGCTCACCTGCTTTATGGTTGCTTAATCACGGGTGAACTGTACGCTCCAGTTCAGTATGGACGTTATGTTATGTTTTGTTTGGTATTAGCAAATCCCTCACCCCAGTCTACATTTGCATACTCTGTTAATAATGACTGGAATTAGATGAGTTTGACTTTATAAATATTTTATTGGTTTATGAACTCGTGAACTCATTTACATATTATTTGTTATTGGTATTGATGATGAGAAGTTGGTAATTGAATGGCAATTTCAAGTCCACGCCGTTTATCTGCTGCAACTATATGCTGGCCATGACCATTATTAATGATAAAAATAAGGGTGTATTGCCAAAGCATCAATGACTCCATCTCCATGCCATATATGAAAATGGGGACAAGCCTTAATACTAAGGCTGGATGCTCATGTAGCATCCAAGGTTTTATGATTACCTCAAAAAGCTTTGACTACAAGGCTGTCTCATTTCTTTATAAAATTTCTGATAGTATTCGTAAGTGTGCTATTAATATGGCAGACTAGTAGACAAAGGCAATCAATCTGTGCAGTGTGAATTTGGAATATGGGTATTCAAATTAAATGCTGTCATGTTGGGCATTGCTCTCTACAACTTTTAGTCAATGGAACCCAAAAACATGTCACGTTTGATGTAGCTTTATTCCTCAACAATGCCATGTAGCATCCAAGGTTTTATAATTTAGCAGAAACTTAAAATATAAATCACGGTGAATGAAAAGAAAACTTAATTTTTTAAAAAATAATTTCATTTTTTTACATAGCAAAATAAAAATTGTGAATCACCCTAGTCTGAAATCAAAATGGTATATGTAAGTTAGCAGACAAGAGGAATCCCCGAAAGTATTCGAGGAAATGAAGTCAAAGCTGCAGCGCATAAGCAAATCTATTAAAGATACACAGAATTGAGTATAGATTTAGGAAATAGGTATAGCTAATGAAGCTACAAACCACTCGTGCACCTACAAAACCATCTAACCCTGTAGGATGCTTCTACAGTTGAACATCAGACACGACTCTTCATCCGCCGGAAACTCAGCCCACTGTTAGTGGAGGCATTGCCAAAACTCTTCAACATTCATTGCTTGGCTAAGGCTAAGTTATATAATTATGATTCTTTTTATTAAAGTATTATTTTATTATTGTTGCCCTTTTAAGGGATAGAATAACTTTTGGATATTAGCTGAAAGTAGATCACGGTTGTAAAAATTTTATTAAAAAAAGTTATGGGGCCAATAAAGCTCTATCCGCACAATAGTGGACTAAACGCTCATGATAACATTAAAAATAAAAAAGTATAAGCTCGTGAATTTAGGTTTTAGATAGGATGAGGACAGCTATCTCTCTCTACATATTTCATTTTAGGTTTAGTGATTTGATTTGTTTATGTAAATGAAAATAAAGCATAGAGTTGCAAACACTAATTATATTCACAGTTTGACACTCCATTTTTTAATTATAATCATTTTAAATATATTAAATTTTATAAAGATATTTAGAGAAATTTGTTGAAAATAAAATAAATATAAATAGGATTATAATAATTAATTTATATGCTATTACTGTCTAAAAACATGAAAGTGGATAATAATTTTGAGAAAAATAAAATAAAAAAGATGGACAAAAATATTAAATAGAGAGAAATATTTTTAAAATATAATTTTTGAGATATAATTTCAAATGATTTTAAATTTTTTTATGGTTTTTAGATCTCAATAAATTCTTATTGCTTAACATGAAAGAAAATTTTTTTCTAAATAATATTTGAAAGCTTTTAAGATTCATCAATTAGGTAGGTTAAAATTAAAAATCGTCAAAAAACTGTACTTTAAAAAAAATTAACTTTCTCTTAAATATAAATTCAAAATTTTTAAATTTTACAAACATTCCATTACTTTAAAAAATTCATAGGTTTAATTTGGTGATAAGTGTATGTAAATAAAAAGTAAAAATCTGTTTTACTCAATATCTCCAATTCTTATTTAAAAAAACAAAATTCTTTCCAAATAAAGAGTAAAGGTGTAATTTATTTTTTAATATTTTCCTAAGACTACAATGAAAATCGAAGGTGTGATGTACACTTGCTTTTATATAATATAAATTAAATTATTTATAATCTAAAAACTGAATGAGTAAATATGTACACTTGCTTTTATATAATATAAATTAAATTATTTATAATTTAAAAACTGAATGAGTAAATATAACGAATAAAAAATTAAGGAGTAAAATATTTTTTTTAAAAGAAAAAAGATGAAATAGGCAAATTATTCATTTGACTTAGGTTTTTATATCATTTTTAGTATTTTATATACTTACATTTTAATATGATTTGCCCTTTTAATTTCGTCAAATATTCAAATGGGTTTTATACATAGTTTTAAAATTTGGTATGATCTGGGAATTGATAATTTTTTAAAAAATATAAGATTTAGTTGAGTTAAAATTTTTATAAAATGTAAAATTTTGATTTATAAATTTTTAAAAAAATATTCTCCTTTTTATGGCGCTGGTGTCTGACTTATGAAGCTCACTTCTATCATGCAGTGAGAAAAAGTCATGTCACACACATACATTACATAGTTATCACGTTTATCATGCAAGGATAATTAGCGTAAAAATAAATAATATTATAAAATAAATCTCAACCATATTTACATTAAATATTTTTGTTAGATATTTCTTTTGTAAATATTTTATCTATACCAAGAAATGTCAAAAAATTCAACTATTTTAAATTTAATTATAAAAATACCATAATTTTAATACTATATTATTTTTGCGCATATGGAAATTACTCGATTCTCGTAATTCTCAAGTCTCACAGCTCCTATTTATTGTTTTACCAAATAATTACACTTGCTCTGATAATACAAGCTACGGGAGTAGCTGCCCTTGCTGAATACCTGACCAAATGCCAGCTGGACCAGTCCAGTCTGCACTTCCCCATATATTAAATAAATAATACTCCACTTGTGAATAGCTGCCAGCCTGTCTATTTAACGTCTATCCACTTCCCTCTTTTTCTTTTGCTTTCTTTTTCTTTTTTAACCTTTTTGCTCAACTCAGCAATGCTTAACTGTTTCGCTTGATGGAGAGGGCTTTTTCGTCAATGTGAGAATCTGCTAACTGTGATCATTAATGTTTGGGAAATATTCACGTCTGGAACTCATCCAAAGTTATTGGGTATATTTGGTTTACTAACTCCCCATACTAAGGTCATATCCAGTATTATTAACAATTAAAATTTTAATTTTTTTAATTTTCATGTAAAGAAAAACTTTTGTAGTGGTGTAGATTTAATGAGTAATGCATTTATTTTTAATTAATTATCACGTAATATAAAATTTAAATTCAAATCCGATTAAAAAATTGGGTCCACTGGTAGTAACTCAATGCCAGACCATCCCCCTTTCTTTCCTGCCAAGTTCCCTTTGCTCTTTTTTAAACTTGATCTCATTTCCTCCTTTATATTAAAAAAAATAAAAAGAAATAAAAGAAAAAAAAAATCCTCTTATTGGACCTGGACCTGTATAAATAGCCTGATTCTACCCCCTCTATATCACATACATAAACACAAGCTATCTCAGCTGCTTCTTCTTCTTCTTCTTCTTCTATTTTATCCACATTTTGGGTATTTAATTTTTAAAAAATGGTTTCTCTTGCTCCTAATTGTGTTCTGAAACTGTTCCTCCTAGTCTCTGTCTTTCAAGTCTCTTTTGGTGCTAGAAAGCTTAATGAGCTAGTGCAAGATCAGCCTCAGCTCTTGAGTTACCACAATGGTCCTCTTCTTTCTGGTAAAATCTCAATCAACCTCATCTGGTATGGCAAATTCAAGACATCCCAGAAAGCCATCATCTCAGATTTTATCACTTCATTGTCAGCTCCATCACCCCAAATTGTCCAGCCCTCTGTTGCTACCTGGTGGAAAACCATCGGCAAATACTACCACCTCACCTCCAAAAAGTCCACCCTTTCCACTGCTTTGGGGAACCAAATACTAGATGAAACATATTCTCTAGGAAAATCACTCACTAATGAACAGATTGTTCAGTTGGCCTCAAAGGGAGATCAGATGAATGCTATTAACGTTGTACTCACGTCCTCTGATGTAGTTGTTGAAGGGTTTTGCCTCAACAGATGTGGGACTCATGGTTCTGCTTCTGGATCCAAATCTGGTCATGTTAAGGGCAAGAACTATAAATTTGCCTACATTTGGGTTGGTAACTCAGAGACTCAGTGCCCTGGTTTCTGCGCCTGGCCATTTCACCAGCCAATCTATGGACCACAGAGCCCATCATTGGTTGCACCCAACAACGATGTGGGTATTGATGGTATGATAATCAACTTGGCTAGCCTTTTGGCTGGGACTACCACGAACCCATTTGGAAATGGATACTTCCAGGGTCCAAAAGAGGCGCCATTGGAGGCAGCATCAGCTTGCCCTGGGGTTTATGGGAAAGGGGCTTATCCGGGTTATGCCGGCAACTTACTGGTAGATTCCAGTACTGGTGCTAGCTACAATGCAAATGGAGAAAATGGCAGGAAGTTCCTGCTTCCTGCTCTGTATGATCCTTCTACATCTTCTTGTTCAACCCTGGTCTGAAAATGTTGGAGGCATTTGATTTAGGATTTCCCCTAAGATTAGATTTGGAGTTATTAGTGGAACTAATGTATATGCTGCACATATAGAGATTAGAGAGAGGGATGTTGCAATTGATTTATTTTTATTTTTATCTTTTTTTTGTTGTTGTTGATTAATAACAGAAAAGCAATGTATCTTGCTTTGCTTTTTAATGAAAATGGCTTTCTTCAGCATTTGCAGCTTTGCTTGCATATTAGGAGTTAAATAATTGTTTAGTCCAAATTTACTATTTTTGCATGCCAGCTAATTTTCTTGCCTCCCAAACACTAATGAAGGGACGTTAGTTGTCTCGTTTCTAGCTACTGCTCTTTTATGACTAAGCTCGTCTCTTTCTGTAGAAGAAGGAAAGAAGAAGCAAGAAAGCTTTACATGGGAAATATGTGGGCATAATTGATTTTGTTTAAGGAGTACAATTTTCTAAGCCACTCAAAGCAACGAGTTTTTTTTTTTTTAATTATTATTATTATTATTATTAAATATATCTAGAAATAACAACCAAGCAAAATGGGACCAAAATTTATAATTTTCATCTATGTCACAGTAATAAGACTAATTTATATTAGAAGGTTAATGATGGACATGAAGTGTCTTGTATTTAAATCTAAAGGGTCGATAATGGGCTTAAAATATTTATTTGTATATTTTACTCATAATTTTATTATTTTTAAATTTCATTTTTATTGCCAAAAAGAAAATAAAAAAAATATAAACCGTTGATTGTCTTTATGCAAATCACTGCTTTCAATTTACTTTGATTGATAAAATAATAAGTTTTTAAAATATGGATCATCATTTTTATTAGGGAAAAAAGTCTCATTATTTATGAAAAGCATGCCCATATTCAACATTTAACTTATTTTTAATTAAAATATAAAGTTGTATGAGGATTGGTGGCCCCTGTTAGTCATTTAAATCCATAATTGAATGAGATACATAAATTAATCTACAAAGGAAAAATTTATTATCTGTTGAAAACATGAATTCGTTTTATTAAAAGAAAAAAACAAAGCCAATTGTTTAATAGATAAACCAAAAATAAGTCCAAAGAATATTAGAAAGAGACATGAATAGAGATATGCATGGAATATTAGAATCAAGCTGTCCACAGCGGATATGTGAGACCCATTGCATTTATAGTTGCACGGTTTTTGTCAAACTTTAAGGTGGATGCTACCTCCTTAACAAAAATCAGCTGCCCTTAAATCTACGGCATTTTCACGTCACTATAACTAAACCATCAAAACCAATAATAATAATAAAAAAATCCCCAATCCTCCAGGGCACGGCAGGGCTCGGCAGGTTGCTTATGGAATCCTTAAGCGTGTCTGCCTAATCAAATAGCATTCATTGTTGTGTTTCTATCCTCCTCGTTCCCATGCCCCGTCCTAAATCCTTATTAGCTGGCATCTTCAAGCTCATCATAATCACAAACGCGTTCTCTTCCTGTCGTTTTACTGTATTTCTCTTTGCTATACTCTATATAATGCAATATCCTTTTCTGTTTCTCTTCATTCCAAATCAAATATATCCTCTAAACAAATCCTAAGCTCATCACCTCTGCTTTGATAATGGCCTCCTTTGTTTCCTCCCATGTTCTACTCTTCCTTGTTCTGATAGTCTCGTTGGTTGATTTCAGCTCTTCAGCAAGGAGTCTCGGTGAGTCATCCGATGCCCCCCAGCAACAACTGCTATTTCAGTATCACAATGGTCCACTTCTTAGTGGCAAAATCTCCGTCAATCTAATCTGGTATGGCAAATTCAGTCCTGCGCAGAGGGCAATCATTACAGATTTTATCACCTCTCTATCATCTTCAAAAACCAAAACAGTTCATCCCTCTGTTGTCACTTGGAGGGAAGCCATTGACAAATACTACCACCTTGTCAAATCCTATAAAGCGTCTTCCCTTGCCCTTTCCTTGGGTACCCAAATCCTCGACACGAACTATTCATTAGGCAAATCCCTCACGAGTAAGCAAATTGTTCAATTGGCGTCAAAGGGTGGCCAAAAAGATGCTATCAATGTGGTTTTGACTTCATCTGATGTTGCAGTTGAAGGGTTCTGTTCAAGCAGGTGTGGTACACATGGCTCTGCCTTGTCTGCTCGGAAAATTAATAATGGCAAGACCTCTAAATTTGCTTACATCTGGGTTGGGAATTCTGAGACCCAATGCCCAGGTCAATGTGCGTGGCCATTCCACCAGCCAATCTATGGACCACAGAGCCCACCACTGATTGCACCCAACAACGATGTGGGTCTCGATGGTATGGTCATCAATTTGGCTAGCCTCTTGGCAGGAACTGCAACAAATCCATTCGGAAATGGATACTTCCAGGGTCCAAAGGAGGCACCATTGGAGGCTGCATCTGCTTGTCCTGGAGTATTTGGCAAGGGAGCCTATCCTGGTTACGCTGGGGAGCTATTAGTGGACGCTACAACTGGTGCTAGCTACAATGCAAATGGCGTAAATGGCAGGAAATACTTGCTTCCAGCTTTACTTGACCCCTCAACCTCAGTCTGTTCAACTTTGGTCTAAGAAACAATTCATCATATTACTTACCAACATTCATTTTAATACGTATACCTGTATATATTTATTTTGGAGCTTGCATGAGCACAAGGGGATAATAATGAAAATTCATTGATATATATTGTTTTATTATCATTATTTTTTACTAATAAATAATAATTACGAGAATTTCTAGCCCTCCAGATTAATTTTCTGAACAATTTTGAGCTTCATATATATATAATTGAACAAATATCAAACATAACTTATAAAACTTTTAGGTACCTAATTCAGGATTTAATAAAATTCTCTTCAGTCGTAACCATTTTATCAGAATAATATTTCATCTACATATTTAACTCGAAATTTATTTAAATTAAATTTAAGTGAATTTATAATATAAATATATAAAATTTTATATAAATTCTGTTATCAGTAAATTCGATTTAGACTAGAATGTTTTTATTTATTTTTTATAATTAAGGATAATAAAATAGAGGTTGACTTATCACTCTTATATAAATTTATTTTAAAAATTAATTTTATTATATTTATACAAATATAGATTGTGGTGGAACTTCATTACCTGTCACCAGCTATGGATTATGGGCGGCGAAAAAGACATGAATTTGCTTGAAAAAAGTTAAATTTGTTTTTTTTTACTTGCATCATATTTTAGAAATTATGAAAAACAAAGATTTCAATTAAAAAACAATTAAAAGTTTTATCAGTTTATTATTAAAATAATGGTAAAATAATCATTTAATCAATATAATGTGAAATAATATTTATTAAAGTAATTTTGTATATTAAAAAATGCTAATTATATTAGCATTTTCATAAACAAGTTGTCTCATTAGAAGGCATATTTAAATAAAGAATTTATTAGTTTAAATAAATTATATATATATATTTTTTTATATCCAAAATTAAAAATTAGAGAAATAAAATTTAAAATTTCTTAAATTTATTTAAATATATTTATTACCAGATTAAATTTATGAACATAGATATTTTTATTTTTAAACTATTAAAAAATCTATTGAAATTTTTAAAAATATTTTATACCAAAGTTCGGTTATAAATTCTCTTGAACTAATCACACAAATTATAATTTTTTTTATTTAATATATTAAAATTTTTTTTTATTTTGTTGAGATTACAATTAAAAAAAAAAGAAAAAGAAAAAGGAAATGACCTTCTCTTCTTTCAAATTCATTAACATCCCCTTTGATTTTAGCTGGCGAACTCATTAATTGGAATATAGACGGAAAGCGAGAGTGCGAGACTGGCAGCGCGCTCTCATTAACAAACCAACGCGCAAAATCTGGCTGGCATTTCCTTCATCATTCACCCACTTACAGTTGTTTGCCAACCTCAACCGCGTAGCTTCTACTTTGCCTCACTCTCACCCATCATTTTATATAAATCTCTTCTCATTCTCTACTTCCTCAATCCAATCCTCCACTCTTCTCTACAGCTATTGTGTCTTCGTCAATTCTGTTCATATCATCAATTCTATCAATGGCCTCTTCTGTTTCTGCTAATTTCTTTCTCCATCTACTGTTGTTTGTTTCTCTGTTCCATTTCAACTTAGCAGCGAGGCTACTCACTCATTCCACTGAAACCCAACAAAACCTTCTGTTTCAGTACCACAATGGGCCTCTTCTTACTGGCAAAATTTCTATTAATTTGATCTGGTATGGTAAGTTCAAGCCTTCTCAACGCGCAATTGTCTCTGATTTCATTGCCTCCCTTTCTTCTCCTATGTCCGCCATAGCCCAACCCTCTGTTGCTACTTGGTGGAAAGCCACCGAGAAATACTACCATCTCATCAAATCTCATAAAGGTTCTCCTCTTGCCCTCTCTTTGGGTACCCAGATCTTAGACGAGAGCTATTTATTTGGCAAATCGCTCTCCAACAAACAAATTCTTCAATTAGCGTCAAAGGGTAGCCAAAAAGATGCTATTAATGTGGTTTTGACTTCAGCTGATGTAGCGGTTGATGGGTTCTGCTCTTCTAGGTGTGGCACTCATGGCTCTTCTATGTCTGCTAAAAAGATCAATGGCAAGAACTCCAAATTTGCGTACATATGGGTTGGTAACTCAGAGACTCAATGTCCGGGTCAATGTGCTTGGCCGTTCCACCAGCCTATTTATGGACCACAGAACCCACCACTGATTTCCCCCAACAATGATGTAGGTCTTGATGGTCTTGTAATCAATTTGGCTAGCCTTTTGGCAGGGACAGCCACCAACCCGTTCGGAAATGGTTATTACCAGGGTCCGAAGGAAGCTCCTCTGGAAGCTGCATCGGCTTGTCCTGGGATATATGGCAAAGGAGCCTATCCTGGTTATGCAGGGGATCTCTTGGTGGACTCAGCAACTGGTGCTAGCTATAATGCACATGGTGCCAATGGTAGGAAATACCTGCTTCCTGCTTTGTTTGACCCTTCAACCTCAGCCTGCTCTTCTTTGGTTTAAAGAACACTAGATATGCCTCTACTTGTTTGTAGCTTTTAGATAATTTAGAGAAAATTATTTGATTCTTTATAGTATCAAGTATTAGCATCAAATAGGCAAAAGAAAATTCTTTGATTCTTTGTACTTTATCAAGGATTAGCATCAAATATGCAAATTTGTCACCAGATAATATGAATAAAATTCAGTTATTGATCTTGCAAACCTTTACCTTTTTTTTATTTTCTAATGTAATCTTTGAACCATTTGTCATCTACATACATAAATTTATTGTTTATTTGAAAGCTATTTGTCTTCTTATGGGGCAATTCATTGTCCCTGAGATAAATAACTATGCAAGTATCATTTTAATGGCCCTCCTCATATCCATAACTGCAACTAGTGTCCTTGAAATGCAATGGGGAGGATTTGGCATTCACGGCTGATGGAGAAATGAGCAGTTTTGGGTGATTGTTGACACCGCATGCAAACCTATTTGCTATCTTCTAGGGTCTGCTAATGGTATTGGCAGGTGTTAACAGCAATTCTTAGGTTCTTCCGAAGCAGGAGATGATGGAGAATTTCGGAGCTCCACCTTTTTAAATGGTGACATCTTTGTTAATTCCTCCCATGACCTTAATCATCATAAACATTATTGGAAGCAAAGGGGTTGCAGGTGTGCCATAAATAATGCTTATGATTCATGGAGTCTACTCTTTGGCAAGCTATTATTTGCATCCAATTACCCATATGTTTGATGGCTAAACAAGACAGGCCTCAGACCATAATTGTTTTCTGGTCAATACTTATAGCTTCTGTTTTCTCATTATCAACCCATTCGTGTCTAGATTTTTTTAAACCAATTTTGCCTAGTTTCTGAAGATTTTTTTAAAAAAAAAATATTTATGCAGTTCCTGTTTATCAGATTTGTCTGTTAAATGAGAGAATAAGCTTTGCTTAGCCTATAGACTTCCTTCTCAATAAAGGACAAGATAATAAATAGCCTTCCATTGTGGGAATTTTCCATAAAAAAATAGGGTTATTTGTGGCACAACGATTTGGACCTGATCTTTTAGTACATGATAAACTTCAGGTATTGCTCTAATTTAGTTGTAAATCTAATCATTCTAGCCTTTTTACCAGATTTTAATGCTAAAGTTGGCACAAAGAATATTAGGACTTTTTTTCTTCTTTTTGATCAAATGGAAATCCAAATTTAAAATAGCGTGAAATAGCTCTAGCCTGTGAATACGAGTGATCGAGGGGGAGAAAAATTCACAGGAAAAAAAAAAAGTATGCAAAATAAAACAACTAGTTTGTGGCTTTCTTGTATAAAAAATTTGGTCTTGAAAAAGTGAAAACTTGTAGACAGTGTAGTAGTATGAGATCTTCGATCCCATTGAATAGTGGACGGCACTGATTTTTCAGCTAGAAAATTTTATAGCACGAGTAACAGAAGCAGAGAACAATGTTTTAAAGAAGTAGAGCACCCTCCAATTCAGAGATGGTGCAAGACTCGGACAAAAGTGTCAGTAATAGCTAGCGACCCATCGTCATTGGCTTGAAAACCGTGCCTGATTCCGTGACTTTTAGAACCTCCTGCAACCGTATTGTGATTGCGGGAGCTAGAAACTAGAAACCTTCAACTGGGGTGGCCGGTGGCTCACAACTTATTTGTCTAACTCTTCAAATGTTGGTGGTGGAATTTTGCCTAATCTGTGAGCTGCATTCATATTTAGAATTGCCAAAATACATATGGTCTGGTATTTATCAAAAAAAAAAATTATGAAGTTATTAAAATTTTATTTACCTATGTATACACTTTAAAAATCTTTAATATTTTCAGGCATTGCATATGCCCGAGTGAAGAGGGTCTGACCAAATAGCAAACTCTTTTGTCGTATTTCCCTTACACATTGGCACGTCTTATTGTTTGTTTTTTTCCCCCTTAGCTGTCCTAACACTGTATTCTGCTGAACTTAACATTAGATTCGCGAGCTACTAGCCGCACGTTACTTGGGGAACCAAACAAACACCGCGTTATTATTCAACTCCCACTCCTTCCACCTAGTTCCAGGTAGTTTCCCTCCCCAAAAAGAACTCTCTCTCAATTCTCAACCCTATTTATACCCATCTTCTCATTCTCTTCTCTTCACTCCAACTCCAACTCCAACTCCAACGCTCTTCACTTCTTCTATTTGCTATAAGTCTTGTTTAAACCTGTTATCATGGCCTCTTTTGTTGTCCCCCATTTTCATCTTACGCTTCTTTTATTGGTCTCTCTTGTTCATTTCAGCTCAGCAGCAAGGAGACTCGCAGAGTCTGACCAAACTCAACAGCCCTTGCTATTTCAATATCACAATGGCCCTCTCCTTTCTGGCAAAATTTCTATCAATTTGATCTGGTACGGAAACTTCAAACCTGCCCAACGTGCCATTGTCTCAGACTTCATTACCTCCCTTTCTTCTACTCAACATTCCACATCCCAACCTTCTGTTGCTACCTGGTGGAAATCCACCGAGAAATACTACCATCTCCTCAAATCCAAGAAAGCCGCTCCTCTTGCACTTTCCTTGGGCACTCAAATCTTTGATGAGAGCTATTCATTAGGTAAATCGCTCTCGAGCAAGCACATTGTTCAATTAGCGCAAAAGGGTGGTCAAATTAATGCCATCAATGTGGTTTTGACATCATCTGATGCGACTGTTGAAGGGTTTTGCTCTAGCAGGTGTGGCACTCATGGTTCTTCTATGAGTGCTCAAAAAATCAATGGCAAAATCTCCAAATTTGCTTACATTTGGGTTGGGAATTCTGAGACTCAATGTCCAGGTCAATGTGCTTGGCCATTCCACCAGCCAATCTATGGACCACAAAGCCCACCACTTGTAGCACCCAACAACGATGTGGGTCTTGATGGTATGGTCATCAATTTGGCTAGCCTTTTGGCTGGGACAGTGACCAACCCCTTTGGAAATGGATACTTCCAGGGTCCAAAGGAGGCTCCTCTTGAAGCTGCTTCAGCTTGCACTGGGATATATGGCAAGGGAGCCTATCCTGGCTATGCTGGGGATCTGTTGGTGGACTCAACAACTGGGGCTAGCTACAACGCACATGGTGTTGATGCCAGGAAATACTTGCTTCCTGCTTTGTTTGACCCTTCAAGCGCAGCTTGTTCGACTCTGGTCTGAAAGAAGATATTACAGGACGTGCTCACATATATTCTTTATGGAACATAAGTAGGCTGTAGAATTGCGAGACAGAGAGATTCTTTTATTATTTATAATCATTAGCTCATTCATTTGTAGCGCAACGTTCATGAATAATGAAGATGTAGGTTTTCTTCCAAATAATTATTTATATTTTTTTACTCTTTTATTTACTTGTAAATTTACAAGGATAACTACTCACATAATCACTTTCATATGAGTTTAGGGTTAGCTCCATTGATTAAAAGGTCATTCTCAGCCTGATGCACACACATCCAACTCTAACACGACCAATTGTTTTTCATTTGACAAGAAAATCATAATTAATAGATTGTGAGATCTTAATGTTTACTCGCGGCTAAGTAAGCTTGTGTTGCTCCAATTAGAAGTGAGAGGACTAGAGGCTAAATTGTTATGAAGTAATTTAATCAAGTCTCGGAAAGTAATTTCATCCCTATTAAATAAAGTTTGATTTCTCAAGAAATAAAGAAAAAATATATCCAACAGACAAAAATTTATCATTTTTTAAGAATTTAAAATTTTTTTAATTAAATTATGATGACAGTGGGACTTTTCACACCCTGAATAGAGGAGAAGGGTACGGGTCAAAATTCATCAGGCTGCATTCGTGTATGCTGGTTCAATATCGCGCAATTCAGTCTAGACTATGCACGCAAGTCCACTAGGAGATAATCTAGTCCGATGATTGTAATAAGAGATAAAAAGAATAGGCTCAGTTATCTTGCAGTTCTGTCAACACGTTCGCCAAAAAAAATTAAATGACCACCTGGTATGGAGAGATGTTTTAACTCTTTCGTACGTACGCATAATTTAAATGATTGAGACAAGTAACACTATAGTAGGAAGTGTTATACGTCACTAACGGACAAAAAAAAGATAAATATAAATAAATTATAAACTCTATATTTTAAATTTTAGAATATTAAATTACTTCTATTAAAATTCTAAATATATATAGCGTATTTAGTTTGAGGAGCAATCTAAATTTTACTAACGGGGAATAAGGGTGAGCAGTATTCGGTTCAAATTGAAAAAATTAATCAAATCGAATCGATTTGAAAATTTAGTTCGATTTTTTATATATTTCGGTTTGATTCGGTTTTTAATTTCAGAAATTTCGATTATTTCAGTTCGGTTCGGTTTTGATAAAAAAAATAAAAAAACCGAACCGATTAGTGATAATAATATATTTTTTCAATAATATAGAGAAATGAAATCATATTAAGATTAAAATATTTTAATTAAATTTTAAAATATTAAAAATAAAGTGTAAAAAATAAAAAAAATTATTAAAAATTAAAACCGATCAAACTGAATCGAATCGAATCAGACCGATTCGATTCGATTTAATTTCTAATTAAAATCGATTCAGTTCGATTTTTATAAACTATAAAATTTTAATTTTTAATTTATTTAGCGTTAATTTGATTTTTTAAATCAAACTAATCAAATACTCACGGTAACGGGAATGCCAACAGATTAACGGTCAATCTTCGCATTTCATGATGTTTGATGTACTATAAAGTAAAGCAAAAATTTAGAGAAGTAGGCTCCTCTAGCTCCTATCTCTCCCATCTTCCCAACTTCCATTCATTTTCCATCTACTCCATGCCTCCATTTGTTTCAAAATAAAATAACTTGTAAATAAAAAATAATTTTCATAACAATACTTTCTGCTATTATTTGCTAGTAATATTGAAAGATAGAAGATATTAATAAATTTATATATATACAGTTTAGTTGCATTAAATAAGATTTTTAAAATAAGAAAATAATATAAAAAAAGACACTCATTTTTTAAAAAAAAGATTTTAATTTTTTAATTAAAAAATAATTTTTATTAATTAATTTTTAAGTATTTTAAATATCAAAATATATATTAAAAAAAACGTTTTTTATAAAATAGACACAGGCTATACACCGAAAGATATACCGAGCAATTCAGCAACCGAAAGGTTATAAATTGTGAAGCTCTCTAGCCTTCCATCCAATTTTTGTTGGGGAAAATCCATATGGTAGGTCCCCAGAAACGCGATTTCTGCGAAAGCACTCAACACTGTCCACGGACCACTAACACAAACCAACGCATGCATACATACATTTTCCTTAAACCATATTTTGAACCACACGCTACGCATTTAGAAATTGGAGCAGAAGCCACCTCTCCCACCGTGAATCCACTGGCGCTTTCTCATTACAAGTGGCCTTCATAATCATCCAATCCATGGCCACGTATATTCTTCCCCAATTCCAGTCTCTAGAAGCCCACAAATAACGTGCACCGTCCACCCATTACCGATTGGACGGTTGCCCCTCCTTTTCTTTGATTTTCTCCCACCATACAACCAACAATACCAAGTGGGTCTCATTTTCTATGCTTTGTACTGCCCCCACTTGTGGTTTCAAATTTTACCTAAATATATATGTAACCATAATAGTAATTATTATTTTTCTGAAAAAAAATTGAATGAAAGTCTATTTGAAGTGATTAATTGGAACTCACTATCAAAAGGTTACTAACCCGTTGCTTCTCCCCCAACCCAAGATCCACGAGAACGAAATTAATTTTATTTTTATGTCTTTATCTTTTTGTAATCTCTGAATTTTGTGATTCTTATTAATAAATTAGAATTTTAACTAAATGCATGAACACACACTACCCTAATTAAAAGTGGTAGCTGTTACTTGTTCCCGATAAGAAAATCCAAATTATGAAGCATTATTATCAGCTTTGCATGGATTAAGCATCATCAACTTTGAACCTCAAAGTGTGTTCCCACACGTGAGAATGTTCCCTTTCTTATTTTTTTTCTTTTCTAATTACTGGCTTAAAATATATGCGATAATACTAAAGATGATGTTCACTTGTTAATTAATTTATGTTAAGGTCGGGATTGATCTCTGCCTGAAATTAATGTGAAGTTCATAATCCTCAAACTGCGGATCTTTAACTAGCTTATGCTAGACTAAAGTGGAATATAATGGGAATGTGTTTAAATTTTTATTTGAGATAATGTTATTATTTTGACAAAGGAATATGGATGGATTCCATTACAAGGGAGCTGTTTTTTTTTTCAGTCACTAACATTAATAATAATGGTAACTTAAGAGAACAGAATCCATAGTTTAGAAAAAGAAAAGCAATAATACAGCAATCACACAACAGTATACAAGAAATTAATTAATCAATTATTATGTTGAGCATCTTTTTTTTAATCATTATCTCTGCATCGTTGGTGTTGGAGTAAAGAAAGTAGTGGTTTGATGCTCATAGTTTAAGACCAAATAATTGCCTTCAAGTACATCCATTTCGGATAAATTTGATATATAGTTGTATGATGCTTTCCTTTGCATAAGATAAACAAAATGAAAATCTCAACAAACTAAATTTAAAAGGAGGTAGAATATTTATTTTTATTTTTATATATTACTACTAGTATTTCTGCCAATCATTTATTGCTCCTCATGAAAAATTAAAATTCTTGTTTGTTTTGTAAAAAATATTTAAAAAAAAAATAATTTACATATTTTTTAAATTATTGGTTGCTATTACTTTCGGTGGACATTTTACAAGTTGCAAGTGTCCGCTAATCTCAATAAAGTGTTAAGTAATTACGTGTTGAAAATTATCAAGGGACTAATAATCATACTAAAAAAGCTACCGATAATATTAACCTAAGAAATAAACGAAGGTTCCAAGCAGGAGGCACTTGTGTGCATCTCGCAAGGCCAAGCAATACATGAAAAATTTTCAATGGATCAGATCAAAACCTCACAAGTAATTAGCCCCTTCCCAGGACATTACCTACCTTTAATGGCCATGTCCAAGTCAACTAAAAATTTCAGGTTCCTCGCAGGATACGTATTCGACACTCAGCAAGTCAACTCCACGCGTTACAATCAAATCCCAGCTGTAGCCAGGGACGCAAGCTCCTCTCGCCACTATAAATACTCTTACCAGAGCCGCCTCCTCGATCAAAATCACAACATTCACTCATCCAAAAAAAAAAGTGCTGAACTTCACCCTCTCCCTATGGCTTCCATTTCCCATTTCACCATCTTTACTTCACTTCTTGTTTTATTCTCCGTGCTTCACCCTGGCCTAGCCACCACAAGAAAACTTGCTGCTCTGGTTCAAGAACAGCCTCTCCTGCTTAAGTACCACAACGGCCCACTTCTTAAGGGCAACGTCGCCGTTAATCTAATCTGGTATGGCAATTTCTCTGCTAGCCAGCGATCCATAATCGTTGACTTTCTCGACTCTCTTAATTCGGGTAAAGCTCCATCGCCTTCAGTGTCGTCCTGGTGGGAAACGACAGGGACATACAAAGGTGGCCCATGCACCGTTGCCTTGGGCAATCAGGTCCTTGACGAGAACTACTCTCTTGGAAAATCACTCAAAATGATACAGCTTGTAGCGTTGGCTTCCAAAGCTGGCCACGGGTATAATTCAGTCAATTTGGTGTTTACATCTGCCGACGTGGCGGTTGAGGGATTTTGCATGAGTCGATGTGGGACACATGGATCTGGTAAGGGCAAGACGGGCAAGTTTGCCTACGCCTGGGTGGGTAACTCGTTGAGTCAGTGCCCTGGTCAGTGCGCGTGGCCTTTCCACCAGCCCATTTACGGACCACAGAACCCTCCTTTGGTCTCTCCAAACGGCGATGTTGGAATCGACGGCATGATCATTAATTTGGCTACGGTTTTGACGGGAACTGTGACGAATCCGTTTAATAACGGGTACTTCCAGGGGAGTGCTGAGGCTCCACTAGAGGCAGTGAGCGCGTGCACGGGTATTTTTGGGAAAGGAGCTTACTCGGGATATCCTGGGGAGGTTTTGGTGGACGAAACGACAGGAGCTAGCTACAACGCATTTGGTATAAATGGACGCAAGTATCTGCTCCCTGCAATGTGGGACCCGCGAACCTCCACGTGCAAAACCCTCGTGTAAATAAAATAAAAATGTAAAATGTCAATAGTCGAAACCATGATAATTTCTAGGTATGTGCTCATTTTTTCCCCTGAGAATAATATATGTAGATATGAATCGAGAACGTCACGGCTCAATTTGGAGTTTTTTCTTTTTCCAAGTATTAGAACATTGCATGCAACACTTCTTAACAAAATCGGTTCAAATCGGTTGATTAACCAAACCATTACATGAATCCGTTTCATGTACATAATTATTAAAAAAAAAAAAAAAGCTCAATCCCTTGATTAATCAGTATTTGCCAACTCCAAGTGATGTTATGATCATAATCCATAGGCCAAGGTCATAGCCGTTTCTTGGTATTGGGCTTAAACGACCATTTCCCGTTGGAATCCACATACGGGACTTCTAAATCAGGAGAGCCCAACAACACTATCCGGGCCCACATTTTAATGTTATACAATACAATTTTGAGTCTGTATGAACCCTCCATACCTTAATGTCATCATTATTTATGTGTTTTAATAAGAAAACATTATTTTTGTGTTTCCCACTGAAAATAAAAATATTTAAAAAAACGAAATGATTACCATAGTGTTGGCGCCCGATGAAGATGAAGGTACTAGTGAGGAAACGGAGACAGATCCAACGGTAAATATGGGTTTGGCTTTAACAAGTGGGCCCAAAGGATAAAAACAAGTGGAATATAAGGACCAAGACGACCCCACTGTCAGGCTCAGAATGTCAGCTTTTACTCTCCATCAGCCAGCCAGCCTCTCAGACTTCCCACCCTCTGCCCCCACCCCCACTATTCCTCTGAAGCTTCTGCCCCGTGCAATTGACGCTCCAATGGTCAATTACACATTTTTACCCTTTCATCCACCTAGACCTTTCCCAAGGACCAATCGGACTGAAATCGATTGATCATAAAATCAAGATTTTTGCAATTGGATCCTCTCTCTACAAGTGCCCTGTAACTTGTGAGGTTACAAGATGGCCTCGTGTGATTAAGCTGACTGATCACTGAAATTGAGTGAGGACCACTTGTATGACCTGAAACACTCCTTTATAATTGAGTTTGACATTATCTATGATATAAAAAATTGTTTAAGAATTGAATTAAGATAATATAATTAATGTAGTTAAAATAATAAATTTTATATAATATTTCTTAATAATAAATTTATTTTTATGACAGGAGGAGGAGGGAGTGGTACATATTCTGTGCTGTATATTGAAAAATAAAAAATAAAAAAGACAGTAAACAAAATAAATAAGAGAATGTGTTATCGGTATCAATAACTTTTAGGAGGAGATAAAATTCCATTGGCTTTTGACGTGGCATAGATGTTGAGATAAAATAATTGAGGACCTATGGTCCCAATCACCATTTAAATCAATCAAAACTAAAACACAAGTACATCAAACAGCAACCATGTCTACCACTGGATTCTACTAATCTTAATTACTCGTACAACCCCAAACTGATTCGTGGGAACAGTCACAACCACTTCATCTTTAGAAATCAAACTTCCAACAACCAGGAAGTTATTCATCCTTAGCTAATTTATGATGCTTCTACTCCCCTAAAGGAATTGAATCTTCTTCTACAAATGGACCACCATCAATTCTCATTTGATTTCACTTTCAATTGAATTTGCCTTCTTCATAGTTCAATCAAAATCAATTTTGACGACATTGTAAAATTTCAAGAATTGTAATTAGTTGGTGTGTTGGTTCGAAACTTTCTTAGTAATTTTTTTAATTAAAAATAATAATAATAATTCCCAAGCACCAGCAGGATACCATATAGTATAGGGTGCATTTAATGCTCACTGACCGTCCATCCTTGTACGACTCTGATTTTCCACCTCAGGAGTGGATCCTCATTCTGAGCTCAAATCTTGCCATTGGCAACTCAGATTACCCAGGTCGCATTCAAACCTGAATTTCAACCTTTTGAAAAAAAAAAACGCAAGTCCAAAGGTGACATGGTCTTGGGCCTAGACCTTTATCTTCTTCTATTAACTCCCTGGATTGCTCTATCCTGTCGGTGCCCCTTTCTACGAAGCCCATTTGGAACTTGTAACCATCAATGTCTCTAAATTTTGCACAGTTATCAACCCACTCAAGTGCTATTCAAACTTCTTACATATCTTTCAGAGGAGAAGTAAATATACCTAACCAATGTTTACCAAACCTCTCATTAACATTATCTTTGAAAACCAACAAAAAAAAAAAAAGAGCTTCACAATTCCAAATCCCAAAAAGGAAAACTGTAAATTACAATTCCCACCTTCGTAGTTTTTATCAAAAATTTATGGTAATTAAATTTCTTTTAAGAAATCTTAAGTTATCCAAATACTAATTATATAGCTATACGTTTTCTTTTGTTTCTGGGTTGTCAGTTGTCACTCTCTCCTCTCTGTTTTTTCTTTTACTGTAAATATTCCTTGTTGGTTGTGAGTATTTAACTCGTACATTTACGCATCCAGTGTTTCTCTTTTTCACTCTGTTTTTACTTGTTGGGTTCTTGTTCTGTATCGCATTGATGCTGTTTAGTTGTGTGGGTAGATGGGGGCTCTACTAATTTTCTAGCTCTCTCTCTCTCTCTCTCTCTCTTTTTACTCCTCATCCTCTTCCCCTTCTCTCTGTCTCTGTTTTCTTTTTGCCCTGCGTTTGTGGCGGATAAACCGGTGATCTGTTCCACTATCCAAATCCCAAAGAAAACCAAGAAAGCCAGTCTTCCAAGGGTGAAAAAATATTAGCTCCTCTTTTCTTCCAGGTGTATATGCAAAATATATTCAGATTTATATACTTTTTCTCTTTCTTTCTTTGTCCTTTGCTTACCCAGAAACGCACTTTCTGTTTCTCGGTGTTTGGATTGCAGGAGCATGAGATTATCTTTTTCTTTGCTTCTCATTCATTTTTTTCATGCAGAGTTTTATCTTAATCTCACCCTCACCCGATACCCTTTCTAATATACATGCAAATGATGTTTCTGAGCAGTTTTCTTGTGTGAGTTTAGTTTTATGGATCTGTTAAGTTACTTTTCATATTTTCTATTTGGGATTCAATTTGTTGTTTATTTCTTTATTTTCTTGTGCAGATCGATTAACTTTAGCCATTTCTTTCGTTTTATCCAGAAATTGGTTCTAGATTTTTTGTTATTGTAAATTTTAAATCTTTTTCTTCTTAATTTCTTCATTTGGTTTTGTGATGTTGAATGTTTAATTGAGCTTTTTTCTTTTTTCTCATTTTTGGAAATTTAATGCTTCTTTCTCTTATTTGATCTATATCTATCGCATGTTCTCTGTCTACCTGCTTCTATCACTGTCATTTTATCTTTTTCTTTTTGCTAGATAAGGAAAAAATGTTTTTGTTGCCGCAAAGTGATCGTGTATGCAACTCAGATCTTTTGCTTATTTTATTTTCTTCTTGTATTATTGAATTCTGCACATTTTCCTTCAAATTTCTCTTGTAGGATTGACCCTTTCTGGTGATATTCATTTATTCTAAAAGGTCTATTTCGTGCTTAAGGACTTGGATTTTTGGATTTCCCTTCTTTAAATTTCTGGTCTTTAATTTTGTACAGGAAGGATATATGGCAGATGGGAGTGAGTATCGCTGTTGGGATGAGCTGATACCAGATGCTCTTGGGCTTATCTTTAGAAATCTTTCCCTGCAAGAGACATTGACAGTGGTCCCAAGGGTTTGCAAATCATGGAGCAGAGCAGTTTCAGGGCCATATTGTTGGCAAGAGATAGACATTGAGGAATGGAGCAAAAGGCGCCAGCCTCATCACCTTGATCGCATGCTACGGTTGTTGATTACTAGAAGCTGTGGATCCCTGCGCAAGCTATCTGTCACTGGAATTCCAAATGATGCCATTTTCTCATTTCTCGTTGAGCAGTAAGCTGAACCAGACTTTTTTTTTTTTTTTTTTTTATCAAACTTCAACTTTCAATTGCCAAGCTTATTATGAAACCTTGTAATCTGCTCATAGGTTCTAGTTTAGTTGAGCACAGATAGTCTTATAGTTCATCTTGATTGTGTCTCTATTCCTTGTCCATTTAGGATCTTGTCATTGCAGCAGAAAAAGCATTGCTTCTTATTTGTTTATTGTTACTCTTGCATTGCTTAGCAAATTCAGTTGTGGTATTCTTCATTGTAATTGCCATCTCTAGATAGGAAAAGGAGCTGGTTTTTTAGCATCATTTGTCTTAGTGACTCTAATGGTACCATTCTTTAAGAGGGCATTTAGTGACTTGGGTATTTTTCTATTGGTTTTGCAAGTGCTGGATCCCTTCAGACTTTGCGGATGCCAAGAAGTGAAATAAGTGATTCAATTGTTGAACAGATTGCTGGAAGACTTTCAATGATCACTTTCTTGGATGT
Source organism: Manihot esculenta (assembly GCF_001659605.2). Lineage (NCBI taxonomy): Eukaryota > Viridiplantae > Streptophyta > Magnoliopsida > Malpighiales > Euphorbiaceae > Manihot > Manihot esculenta. The sequence continues at coordinate 11,561,697 of NC_035162.2, read as the reverse complement.
GAGCTATTGCAATAAAATTGGTGCTCGAGCTTTAGAGGCTATTGGAAAGCGTTGTAAATTGCTTTTGGTGCTGTGCCGGAACATGGAGCTATCATCTTCAGCAGATCAGCTTCCGCTAGATGATGAGGCTCATGCCATTGCTACCACGATGCCTAAGCTGAAGCATTTAGAAATTGCCTACCATCTTCTCATCAGCACAGAAAGTGTGTTGAAAATCCTTTCAAGCTGCCCTGAGCTTGAGTTCATGAATTTGACAGGATGCTGGGATGTGAAACTTGACGGGAATTTCCTCAAAGAGAAGTTCCCAAAAGTGAGAATATTAGGGCCTCATCTCCTGGAGTATTATGATATGAATGACTGGGGAGATTATTGCTCTGAATATTCAGATGCTTCCGAGTACTTTGCTTGGGAAATCTTTTCTGGCGATATGGGAGATTATGATGATGATGATAGTTTTGATGAAATGTGGGATGACGAGGAAAGGCTGGAGGAGCTTGAGCTCAGGTTCTATGAAGGCATTGAGGATGCTGGATTATATGGTTGGCCTCCATCTCCATAGCTACTGTTTCCTTTTTCTTTTTTTCCTTTTGTTCACTTTTCTATCTCTAGTGCTAAATGCTTCTACCGGGTACTTTCTTTTATGCTCTATGAATATATAATGTTTCAATAGGAATGAAGTTGTATGCTTTGTGTCACTCCCCTGTTACCTAAATTTTCTCTTAAATAAAAATAGTGCCATGGCTTCCTGCTTGCATCTTGCAGGCAAGGCAAATACAGGACAAATGGTCCTTGATCTAGTTGAAAATTTGGCAGAGTGTGATAAAGGGTAACCCAGTTGATATTTTATGACAGAAGAATTGGCCCACAGATATTTTTAGTGTAATTATTGGTTTGTTCACTGATGATTTGTGCCCAGGTTGCTTGCCATTAAGCAAACAACTTTAAATCCAACCATTCAATTCTAATGCTGTCAATTCCAATTGCATCAGTATTCTACAAGATTGATGAATGGGGTCACTCAAAAGGATTAAGCAGCAGGCCTGAGAAGCTTTTTGACTTCACTACCTGAGCTCTTTAAATTAGTTTCATCATCCAAAGAGCATCTGTGGTTAATGTATGGACACGTGGAGTCCTTTGTGTAATATAGACATTTTTATATGCATTATGCAGTTTTGAGGTGAGCAGAGAAGGCCAACAAAAAACAGTATGATTAGTTTTAAAACTAAATAAAAAGTCTACAAAGTTTGAAAAATTGCACTTGACATTTCATCACTCAAATCAATCCCCGGAGATTTCTCTGCTTTTGTTTGATATCATGATTATTTACTAAAACTGAGAAGCCTTGAGGATTCATATTATAATGGGTAGCTGGAATTAATCCCTAGCAAAATCCTGATACTCTTGGCTTAAATATGGTGATGGGATATGATCTTTAAAGGCAAAATTGTACTTTGGAATGTCTGATTTGTAATCGCATGAGATGTTTGTCTGTTACTGTTAGATTCATTTATATACTTAGAAGATAATTAAGGATTTAATAACTTCGCACGAGTTCCTAGTTGCTCACATGATTACATGTGACAGCTCTCTAGTTGGATCTTGGACTCGCTCAACCGCGGCATAAATTCAAAGACTTGTTTTGAGATGTGGGTCTCTGTCCACTTAAATCTCTTTCAAAAGAAAACTAGAAAATCATAAGAAGAAGATGAAGGACAAAGAGACAAAGCTTCAGAATTGGCATGATTTACAAAGCCATCCCCTGCTAAGCAGAAGAAACTTTTAAAACCAGAGTGCCCAGCAGAAAATATCTAAAATTGCTAAGATCCAATTTAAGGAAAAAAAGTGGTAATGGAAGAAAACGCTCTGCTACTAGTAATAATAATAAAAATATCACCATATATGAAGAGAAGACGCATAAAACTGTAGGGTAGCAATCCCTTTCGAAGGGCAAAAAAACTGAAGGAATATATGCAGAGGGGAAGTGGACCATATTTGAAATTCAAAAGGAGGAGGAGGGGAGGGGGAGGGGGTGGTCCCCTATGTGAAATGTGTTGGTGTATATGAGATATGGCCTACCAAGTTGAAGGGACAGAAGAAGCAGAAGCACATGAAGGAGTAGCCAAAATCATATGTATAATAACTTGTGTAAGGCTTGTGGTGTTACTCGTTTTACAGTGGACAAAATGGGTGTCATGTGGGATTTGTGCTTATAGGACACAGTGGGTGGTCCCTTTGTTGAATTACAAAGAAGCAATCATCAATGAGAAGATTCGCTTCCGCTTTTCTTTCTCCTTTTTCTCATTTGTTTTCACTTCCACACTCCATTTTTTTTTACCCACTCTTTTTTACTTCAATGTATTTTGTGTAATCTCCACCAAAACTTAATTAAATATACTTATTTTTACGAAATACCAGAGATTGTTTCGCCCCAAATCCCGGTTGGTGCTCAATTTTTCTTTTGAAGAAAAATTGGAGAACGTCTTGGGCTTTGCTGAGGTAGTGAGGCTGAAATAAAATGGACAAGCTTCCAATGGCCCAAATTCTTTATTTGCCCGGACCAACTAGGATGCCATGTGAGTTCCCAAAACCACAAATTCTTTATTTTAATTCATTATAATATTTATAAATTTTATTTATTTATATATTATAAATTTAAATTATAATAATTTAAGTATAAACAATAATAAGAATTTTAAAATTTAAATAATATCTTAATATTATACTAATAATCTAATATTTAATATTTTATTATTTTTTTAATAAATCAAATAAGAATATTCATTATCTTTAATAAATATTATATTATATTATTTTATTTTTTTATATTATGAAATTAAAATTTAAAATTAATATAGTAAATTTTTATAATTTTCTATAAAAATAGAGAATTAGTTTTATTACACTTAAATTACACTTTTATTAGTCCTTAGTATGTTAACACTGGTTTTGATATCATAATTTATCACTTTAATAACTTATAATTTTTCATTTTAAAATTAAATATATTATTAATAATTAAAACAACACCATATTATTTAAAAATTTTATATTATAAAATTATATATATTTTATTTTTCTTTTAATTATCAAATCATTTATAACATAGTTTGATATTATCAAATTATCACTTTCATAATTTATAATTTTTATCTTATAAATTTGATTGAATTATTATTCACTATTTTAAATATTATTGTTAATAATTTTAAAAACGATATATATATATATATATATAATTTTAATCTTATAAATTTAAAAGTTTTATTAAATAATTAGAATTATAATAATATTTTACTAATTTCATTAAAAATTTGAATTTTTATATATTATAGTTTATTATCCTACAATTATTTTTTTAATTTAAAATTTTTATGTAATAATTTAATATTATCGAAGTTAAATTTATTTCAACAATATTATCTTGATTTTGATATTTTTATTTATTAATATATATAAAAAAATTTTAAATATTTATTTATAATAAATATTAATTTTTTACTTTAATATTCAAATATAATTATTGATAATTAAAACAACAACATATTATTTAATAATTTTACATTATTAAATTATTTATATTTTTTATAATAATTTAAACTTTAATTTAAAATTGAAATATTTATTAAAAATTATATTTTATTATAATTAATAATATATAAATAATCTAAATTGAGAGAGTTTACCAAATAATTAAAAATGAGAGTCTAAACTATTAAACACTTATTTGATTATTAATGACACCGATTGATAAATATTATCAACTATAAAATATTTATAGTACTAAATTGAATATTATTTTTAAAATTTTATAATTTACTATCATAATTAAAAATAAATAAATATTAAAAAATAATAATAAATATTTATCTCACTTTTATTTATATTATAAATATATTTTACTCTAAATAAATATAATAAATCATAGATAAATTGAAAATAACCACTTTATTTTTTATTAATTATATTTTATTAGATAAAATAATTCAAATTTAAAATAAAAATATTAATTTCAAACAAATATTTAAAATAATTTACTTAGTTATTACATTAAATAATATATATAGTCAAAAAATACAATTTTAACACCTTTGATATTTACAAAATTTTCATTTTTAAATTTAAAAAAGAATTTATATATTTTGAACTAAAAAATTATATGTATTTTTTAAAAATTATAATTTGTATGAAAATTACATAAAATATAAAATAAAAATAAAACCAATCTAATAATTATAAAAATATTAAATAAAAACTTAATAAATATAGAAAATTAAATCTAGTATAAACTTAAATTAAATTTAGCAGAGAAGAGAACTTATAGAATTAATAAAAATCGCTAAACTCTCTATCAGTTTGTTGAATACATGAAAACAAATAACAATTCGGATATTTATAGTATATAAACCACAATATCATGAATTTATATTTTAATTAAATTTTACTAATTACAACTTCATCTCAATGTTTTATAATAAAATTTAATAAAAAATATCTTCGATCAATTTAAATTTAAATTAATTAATTAAATAATTAAAATTTTTTTTCCACTTTTCCCACTTATATATATATATATATATATATAAGACTGCACTGGAACTTACTTTTCAATTCAAGTTCTGGCAAAATAATGCATGCGACAATAATTTTAAGTTGGTTTCAGAAGCTAATCAGTCTGAAATAAAAGAAACCATCGAAAAACTAAACACACGCAACGCGTAGTCTGCCCCTGTTCCTTTCCTACACCTTAGATACTACATGAACACAACATGATATATCTTCAGTCTCAGGCGACAAAACCAACTCCTAACGACATGAATCTTAGTTTTCAAGCTTATAGAAACGAAAACATTGCAGCTTCGAAAACAAGAAATGGCGGCTCCCGGGGCTGTTATGGTGGGTATAAACTGTCAAGCATGACCAGTAGAGAAGAGAGTATTGGCATGGGACATGGTCTAAATGGCACAAGTCGAAGATACTGTTATTGCTCTGCATGTTCTTTGTAATTGGACAAGGAGTGATGGTTTTCCTGGGTGCTTCTTTTTGGTTATTTGAGGGGCCTTAATTATTTGGTGAATTGGAAGACGAAGAGAGACGAGGAAGACAAACCTAGGATTATAGCACTTTTAAAACGACATCGTTTCCACTTTTTGTGTTTATTTTAATGGAGCGAGCTCACCTTCACGTGAGATTTTTTAGTTTAATAAAAAATAAATTATACTTTTGATACGTAAATTTTAAGTTATCGATTTTTTTATTTTTAAAATTAACATTTAAACTCTAAAATTTTTATTAATTTCATTCAAACTAAAAATTTTATCAAAATTATTGTTAATAAAATATAAAATATATATAATATTCCTATTAAATTGAGAAAATACTAAAAAATAACTAATATTCTCGGATAGATTATCGAAAATATTTTATCAAATATCATACATGCATCAATTTCTATTGGAGGAGTATTTTGATTGTGGGAATATAGATGAGATTAGAATTTTGTAGGTAAAGAATGATAGGGTATTTCTAGAATTAAAAATATTTTTTTATTCTTTTTATTCTCAACTTAATAAATTTTATAAATAGAATGACTTCTTAATAGAATGGGACCAATTGGACCTTTGGACCTTATATAGAGACAGGAGAGTATTTATGTTTCTATTCAATTTCCTTTTCACTTTAGCTCTAAAATATCATGAGCGTGACTGCTTAATGAAAAAGCAATAAAGAATTTATTCACTGGGCCCTTGTCCGGACTGCTTCTTTTGACCCATTGGGCAAACATTGTAGCGGTTTTGTGGACTATCTCGAGCCGGGGAAAAAAGAAAGAAAAGAGAAACAAATAAAAATTTGGAGGGGGAAATCCTTGGTAGCACTGAGGTGGTACATTCTAGGCTGAGGATTTTTGCCGACCGGCAGGCTGCACAATCAGTTCCTGTGTCAAATCCTGCGTCCTCTCCAATTGTCCAGGATGCATGGGTGTGGCTGACGGGAGGTGCGCAGAATTGCAATATTGATGCAGGTGTACATGAGCAAAAATATGCAAATTTTTTGTGGCGATTATCTGGAATGTGAATGGCACTTTTTATACAACTCTAACCCGCTTTAGGAGGTTTCTTTTTGCAATTCACTTGGCTGAATTTTGTATTGAGAGACATCTTCTTGTAAAGATTTTTTTTTTGAAGATCTAACTAAATCTTATAATGAATTTGGTACAAACTAAAAGAGTTGCTCGTGTTATTGATAACAGTTGTTTTACTACATGTTAATCTCACTGAAATCTGAATAGTCTAAGTTTATAAATCCATTTGTAGAATTCTGTTATTTTAAATTTTTTTACTTTATATTTTAAATTTTAAATTGGATTTATATATATATGGAGGCCTATAGACGAGAGTTGAGTTTTTGATGGGAAGTGGGTAGGAGAGTAAGTGGAAGGGGGTAGGTGTGTGCGAATTGGACATCTCTCTCCCATTTCTAAGACTTCTATGAATTTATCCCATTGAAAAAATTATTATATAATCATTATATTCAGTTTTGCACTTTAATCATTAATTATACAAAGTAAAACTTACTTGAAATTTGTGATATTAATAGTTATAATAAAATTATTATACATAAAAATATTTTTATTATAAAATTCTTTGATATTGATTTTTTTTACGAAATTGATGAAAGAGTTTGCTTTGCAATAATTTTAACATCCACTCGGATAACACATCCACCAAATTACTTGGTTAGCTGATCTTTCTCTTCGATCTTCAGCTTATTCTTCTCCTTGGCTTGGCTTGGCTCAGTTAAAATTTCTTATTTTGCTGTTAAATTTCCCAATTTAGGTAATGCACTTGCAATTTATAAAATCAACTCACAAACCTTAAATCCAACAACAAAACTCAATAATGTTTAATTCACAGCCACAATCTATAATTTTTAAATTCAGAGTTAATTTCGATGAAAACACTGAAAAACTATACAAATTTGTATAATACTATTATTATTTCTAACAAAAATGAAAAAAACAACAACAATCTATAATTTTTAAATTCAGAGTTAACTTTGATGAAAACACCAAAAAATTATAAAAATTTATATAATATTGTTATTATTTCTAACAGAAAAAAAAAAAAAAAAAAAAACCCAAACGCAAGAAAATGAGTATCGAATGACACAACATCAAACAACATGTAAGTTAGACAAAGAAACGTAATCAGAGACAAAAAAAAACCGAAAATAGAAATTGGAACAACAATGAATGAAGCATATAAATGCGTTAATGTGAAAAAAATGATTTAATTTAATTGTCACTTTATAATGTTGAATATATTAAATAATATTAAAAACTTTAATTTATACGAGAATGTGTTGAACACATGCTAAAAACAAATAAAAATGTGGCTGTATCCCTACATTTAAAATATTAGTGGTTTTTTCATTTAATTTTAAATTTAGTTAGATTTTTTTTTATTTTTTTATTCAGTTTAAGTTAATTTTAATAAAAAATTAATAAAATAAAAAATAATATAAAAAAATTAAATCATAATAAAATTTAAAATATTTTATAAAATAAAATATTAAAAAATAAAATATCCAATCAATTAAATTAAATTAAATTAAATCAAATCAATTTGATTTAAATTAATTTATATTGACTAATTAATTTTTATAAATAATAAAATTTTATTTTTAATTTATTTAATTTTATTCAATTTTAATTCGAATTAATAATTGAATTCGACTGACTAACAATCCTAAAAATAAATTTTAAAATAATTTATATTTTTTTAAAAAATAATTTATATTTTTTTTAACTCGAAATTTATAAACCTTAAAAATAATTTATATTACTTTAAAAAATAATTTATATTTTATTGTCTCCGAATTTATATTTAATAGCCCCTAAAAATTTATATGACCATTACTCTAGACCTCCAGAGCAATGCGCGACAAACAATTAAAAAAAAAAAAAGAATGAAAGAAGAAGAAGAAGCCGCCAAGCAGCCAGGTGGGTTCGGCTATAAAGCTATGAAGCTGCCGTCAGCTGTGATAAGCGGCGATTAGTAGGTGAAGCAACCACAACGATTAAACAATTCAACTAAGATGTAGATACAATCAAATCCCTAAAATAACCCCATTCTCATAATATATTTCCCATCTAATACGTTGCCGTTGCCACTGCCACTACCGGGTTCTCTTTTCCTTATAAAAACTTTTTCATCTCTTTCTCTGACATTTGAAGCACCTCCCAAAATCTCCATTCCCTCTCTTTCTCCATTATTCAATTACCCAGAATGTCTCTCACTAGCACCTCCATTTTTCCCACCAAATCTTTCATTCCCTCCAACAAACCCCATCAACCTTCCTTTCTCACCAACCCTTCTAGATCCTTACTCCACATCTCCGCCGTCCACGCCGCCGAGCCTTCTAAGAACCCCATTGTCTCTGATAAACCTGGGAAACAACATTCCACAATAACATCTAAAGCGGCTGCCGCAACATCAGCACCACCGGTTAATGTGGTTCCTGGGAAATGGAGAGTGGACAGCTGGAAATCGAAGAAGGCTTTGCAGCTTCCTGAATATCCTGATAAGAAGGAGCTGGAATCGGTGCTCAAGACCCTGGATGCTTTCCCTCCGATTGTGTTCGCTGGGGAGGCTAGGAGCTTGGAGGAGAGGCTCGGTGAAGCTGCAATGGGCAATGCTTTTTTGTTGCAAGGGGGAGACTGCGCTGAGAGTTTTAAGGAGTTCAATGCTAATAATATTCGGGACACTTTCAGGATTCTCCTCCAGATGAGTGCTGTCTTGATGTTTGGTGGACAAATGCCCGTTATCAAGGTGAGCTTTTACTGTTAGCCTCTGTTTCCCTTTCTTTCTCAGTTCTATATATAAAAGAAGATATTGCTGAAACTAGAACACAGAACAAATTCTAGAATAATTTCAGAACACTATCACCAGGATAGTCCGGCAATTTATCTTCAAAGTTTAAATATTTCACTATTTTCTCCCGCTTTTAATTGATGAATTGGTTGCTATCGTTATAGGTGGGACGGATGGCTGGTCAATTTGCGAAACCAAGATCGGAGCCTTTTGAGGAAAAGAACGGAGTAAAGTTGCCTAGTTACAGAGGGGACAACGTGAATGGAGATGCTTTCGACGAGAAGTCAAGAGTTCCTGACCCACACAGGATGATCAGGGCTTACTGCCAATCAGCAGCAACTTTGAATCTCCTTCGGGCGTTTGCTACCGGTGGATATGCTGCTATGCAGAGGGTTACTCAGTGGAATTTGGATTTTACAGAGCACAGTGAGCAGGGAGACAGGTAGGATTCTGACAGGGAAACTTGAGTCTCACTGTTTAAATTTGTTTTTGTGCTTTTATTTATTTGTTTATTTTTTTGATGGATTGGTAATAAATAGAATTTCCTGGTTAGACACCAGTGAAAGTTGCTTTTGAAGTAAAATTGATCTTTAGTTGTTTTTGTCCGGTGCTCTTTTTATGTTTGATTGCGTGGAGTGGACATGAGATGGTGAAATTCACTGTATATGTGATAATATATCAGTTTCATGTTCGAAATTATCCGTACTCTTAAGTATATGTATGGCAAGCGCAAAGTTCTGTTTTGCTTTGATTGGCCTTTGGGAATTCTATGGAAAGCTTTTCATATATTTGTGAATTTGCTATGTTTTAGCTATTTGGTGTGACGTTGACATATGATTGAATCTACATCCTTGTTCTATCCCATCAAGATCAAATGGGAACTTGCTGCTCCTGAAATTATACTAGTGATGATTGGTTCTCTAAAATATATATATAAGAATCTTTTATGGAAGTGATTTTAGTAGGTTACTAGTTCTCTAATTCTAGTTAAGTTTTGATTGCTGCATATTTTTCGTTTATGTTAAAGATGTGCTTTTTCTTTCTCTTGGCGTAATAGGTACCGGGAACTTGCACACCGGGTAGATGAGGCCCTTGGATTCATGTCTGCAGCTGGTCTAACTGTTGACCATCCTATAATGACAACAACTGAGTTTTGGACATCACATGAGTGCTTGCTTTTGCCATATGAGCAATCACTTACCAGGTTAGATTCAACTTCTGGCCTCTACTATGACTGCTCTGCCCATTTTCTCTGGGCTGGTGAGCGTACTAGACAGCTGGATGGTGCTCATGTTGAGTTTTTGAGAGGAGTTGCAAATCCCCTTGGCATTAAGGTAACATACTCTACTCCAAGTTATCTAATTCATGTTTATAGTAATTTGTTGCTAGATTAAGTTGAACTGATGAATGAAACCTTATTTTCAAAATGTCGGAAGCTGGTTTGGTTTGTGGGCATTAAAATTCTTTCTTATCTGCCGAAATACCTGAAATTGAGCTGAAGGGTGGATCTTAAAAGTTACCAAGATTGGCTACAATTAATGAATTAATTGCATATTTACAGTGTTGGGCCTAGGTTTTTTCAGTTATGACATAATTTTTAGTTTTTTTTCCTTACTAAATTGTTATGGATAACTTGGCAATCAACTGAATTTCAACAGTAATGACTTTAAATTTAATCTACATGTGACTGATAATTTTATTTGGTGCTTATGACGTTCTTTTGTGATTTGTCTATTATTCTGTAGGTAAGCGATAAGATGGATCCAACTGAGCTAGTTAAGCTTATTGAGATTCTGAATCCGCAGAACAAACCAGGGAGAATAACAATAATCACAAGAATGGGAGCTGAGAACATGAGAGTGAAACTTCCCCATCTAATTAGAGCAGTCCGCAGGGCAGGGCAAATCGTAACATGGGTCAGTGATCCTATGCATGGAAACACTATAAAGGCTCCTTGCGGTCTAAAAACTCGCCCATTTGATGCCATCAGGGTATGCACTCGTATATTTACTTCCACTGAAACCATATCATTCTTTGCAAATTCATTTTATGAGAGGCTGAAAATTCTTGGAAGTTTAAATTATATGTTGTAAAGAGAAAGTATGAAATTAAGGAAGGAGATGAGAGACAATTTATATCGGGGAACTAGCAAAGATGAGAAAAAGAAAAGTTACATTGTAGTATCCAGCAACGTAGCCTGTATGCAACTGTGTAAATGATATTAACTGTTGATAGTAGGAGGTACAGAACTTTTTTAAGGAATTGCTAGAATGCATCCAAAATTCAAATACATAATAAAGTTTTAGAGATGGGCTACTTTTCTTCCTATTGTTTTATATTTTAAACTAGCTTCAGTTTTGGTGTAACCCACTTGAAGAAAGACTTCGATTCATAATTTGCTGTTGCTATATTATCCTACAGTCAGTGGCAGATGGAAACTATGGCATGAACTCACCAATCAGAACTTGCGGTTAATGTGGTGTCTATTTGCATACAGTTGTAAATGAGCCATTTATGATTTACCTCGGTTGAGCAAGTTGCCCTAGAACAAGAGTTGTATATGGTGATTGGTGGGGCACGGTTTAGCTCTTGAGAAGAGACCACTTAATTTCTAGAAATAGACTGATGTGAATGCAAATAAAAGTGGTAGGTGGGAAAATGACTAATTCTAAAAGATCTTTGAGGGGTAGAATAGCCAATTGAGGTTCCTTAAACAAGTATCAATGGTAAGATAGAAATTTGGTGGGTAGGTGAGTTAGGGTAGGTGGTTATGTAGATCTTTATCTTCAATTTGACAAAATCCATTTTGCAACATACGAATTTTCATGTTCTACGTTCCCTGTATGTTGAGAACACATGTATGTAGTTTAAGAGTTACATTATCCTTTCTAATGCATCTAGTGCTGCTTCATCTTTTATTGGGCAGGCGGAGGTGAGAGCATTCTTTGATGTGCATGAACAAGAAGGAAGCCACCCTGGAGGAGTTCATCTAGAGATGACTGGCCAAAACGTGACAGAGTGCATCGGGGGATCACGTCCCGTGACTTTTGATGACTTGAGTTCGCGATACCACACCCACTGCGACCCTAGGCTCAATGCTTCACAATCTCTAGAGCTTGCTTTCATCATTGCAGAGCGTCTTAGAAAGAGGAGGATCCAGTCACAACCCACTATCGCCCCAACAGGCCTGTAAAACGGCAGTGAAGGCTCACCTGTATGCTTGTTCTTTTTGCAAAATTTATCAAAGCCTGTATTAATAGAACATCCTTAAAATGGAGTTAATTTATGTCGAGTGTTATATGTGTATACTTGAAGACGGTAATGTTTGAGACCTGAAAAAGCAAAAGAAATAAATGTAGAGTTAAATGCTTCGTCCCAATATGAAAATTTGAGTTAATGGATTACATGTATATAATCTCTGTACTGCTTGCTTATGGAATATCCAGAAGCAATCTCTAGACTGTTGAAGAGGTAGAAAGATGAGCGCTGGCGAAGAAAAATATAGGCAAAGTACAAGGCTGTCGAAAGAAATCCCTCACATTTAGTTTTTGGCTAAATGTATTTTCTGCTGTCCACACCAGCAATATATTTTATGTATATATATATATATATAGCAAAAGAGAAAAAAGAAACGAAAATTGAGAAGGATGAATTTCAGAATAAATGACTGAATTATGAGTACATGATATCTAAATATTTCTTTTCTCATCAGTCTTATTACTCGTCATCAACTTATCATTGCTAGTTGATATTTAAGAATCATTGGTATTCTTTGTGGTCATTCTCTTATGTTGCTTGCATGAATGAAAATGCTTAAATATTTCTGCTGTGAATTGATGGTTGTATTCAGTGAAGAATGCAATATTACATTTAGGGGGCAAATGCAGTAAGGGATATGAATGTAATATTTACATTTAGGGGTCAAAGTATTTAATAATGCTGTATTTACACTTGATAAAATCAATATATATATATATTTAAGAAGTTTAATTTCAATACAATTATGCTAAATTGATTGTATTTAATTATAAATATCAGCCGTTTCCTTGTGTATTGGATGCTTTAATGCTTTCATGCACTGGTGGGTCCTTGCTAAAGATACACGCACATAACTGTGGTGTTGCTGCATCATATTCATAAGCTTAATGTCTCCGGGCGATACTGTATTTTTAACTTAATTCCTTGAAACTAAATCCTCTCTATTTTACAAAATTCTCTTTCACTCTATTAATATTTTTTCTCAAAAAAATTCTGGTACAACTGCAAAACATCATCTTCCTTACTTATAGCTGAAAAATAGAGGTACCCATTTGTGAATTTATTGACTCTAATGTTTGAAGAATTTACTGCTCCAAGAAGCAAGTCCACAAGGTTTATCCACTTGCAGCTACATGGAAAAACTCCACCATGATATGTCCATTTGCTGCTCATTTTCTTGCCAACTCAAAATCTTTAAGGCTAAGTAAATTCATGGCTAAATAAATTGGGATGACTAAGCAATATGATTTCAAAATCCAAGAGGCAAAAGTAAAACCAAGTTTAATTTCTAACAATTCTGATCTTCCCAGCTCTAACTTGGTTCCAAATTTCTGATGATTTGTTCTGGAGCTCTTATTGTAGCTTTATGCATGGTTGTCAATGATTAGAGATCCCTTCTATGCAGTTCTTGGTAGCAAAGTACTGCTACTTCTTTATTGTATTAAGCCAATTTTTAATTGTACTCAACTCTGCCTCTGAGGCCTTGATAAAATTACTTGTTTTTAGGGAAAAAAATACATTGAATTTCAGAAAATTTTGTTTTCAGAGAAAAAAAACACATTGAATTTTGAAAAAATTTTAGTGAACTGAATTCACTGTAAATCCAAAAAATAAAAAAATAAATTCTATTTATTTTTTTGTAATAAATTCATTTATTTATATCTTCAAAATCTTTTGGTCAATACCAAATCAAAGTAAATATTTTCCTATTGATTCCAGTTCTTTCATAACAAAGCAACTACTATAATGGCGGACCAAAAGCAGTAGTACCTTATACAGAGCTAATATGTTAGTCTTAAACTCTCCTACTACTTTAACCTATTGAAAAGTTATAAATTCTTCCACTTGTTCATATTAAGTTTATAAATTAATAAAATTTAAAATATAATTACCAACATTTAAAATACACTCGAGACTTTTTTTTAAAAAATAATTTATATTTAATTATAATAATTTGTGTAAGTATTTAAAGATTTTGATTTTAATTAAACGTTCAAAAAACAAACCACTCGTGCAAAATCCAATATAATATTATAGAAAATTGTCAGGACACAAAAATTCAGTAGACTAAGCGTCAAGGCATTTCCATAACCATCAAACTAAACGCCTGTTAAGATATTAAAAATCAAATAAAAAACCCGCTGGCATTTCATCTTGCTATCAAAACTCACAAGTAGAACATGGATCTAAGCTGCAACAGATGGTTTTGAAGCAGCAGAGAGCCTGGACCGTTTCTTGGCTAAGCTCTCACTTCGTCGTTCTCTCTGCTCCTTCAATCTTGTGGCAAGGAGCTTCTGGTACTCAGCAGCCTCTGCCTTGGCCTTGGCAATCCTTTTCTTTTTCTCAGCAATTCTTGCTCTCTTTCTTTGTAAAGTCAATGGAGTAACCAACCTCTGTATTTTGGGTGCTTTACTAACCTTCTTTCCTGCATCACAAAGAAATCCATCGTGCAAAATATTATAACCTGACCCTGACAGAAAACAACAAAAAGCAAGCACTTAATGATAAAAACGCAAATATACCAGATTTTGTTGTGAATGATCTTCGGTAAGTGTTCACGTACTTCCTAACATCATCCTCCTTTGAGAGATTAAAGAGCTTTCTGATTTTTGATGCCCTCTTGGGTCCCCTCATTCTTGGTTTCTCAGTATCAGTCAGTCCAGGCAGATCATTCTCTCCCTTCTTCACGATTACCAAGTTTAAAACAGAAAGGTCAGGACTCACAATGCATCCACGGACGGACTTCCTCCTGCGTTCCCCATTGCGCCTTCCATATCCACGGAAACAAGGGGTTCCTGTACGGATAAAAATCAATGACTTCTTATCATTGGTTTCCGAAAGCAAAGATTGGCAAAACAAGTTTCAGATGGCTAAGATGCACCTATTAAACATTTAGGGATTTCTTAATTCTAAAATATAGATATCCACCAACCTCTGTGAAGCAAGAGACGAACACGTCCAGGAGTCAACACTCCCTGCTTCATGGGAAAACCTTGCTTGTCACAACCTCCCATGATTTTGAAAACATATCCCTTAAATTCCTACACAAGGAAATGATAAAATAATGAATAAACAGAGACCACACACCACACAAGCATTCAACATATGCAAAACTGGTATATACATACCTCTCCAAGAGCATCTCCACTGACCTCTTGTGAGATCCTCTTGTCAAAAAATGCACGTCTACATATCAAAAGGAAGCAAAGGGTAAGATGAGAAGAATTTCAACTGATGTTGAAAACAGGTTTCTCTATAGATTATCACTTAGCAACATGTAATTCTGGAAAGCATTTTATGGATTAGCAGGCAAACAAACATGACAATGGAGCAGCTACAGATATTTGACAAGGATAATAACAAAAGACGGGATTAATAATTGTCTGCCAATAGCAGCTAACAAAATAATCCTCCACAAATGGATAACACCCCACATTTTGCTTTCACAGGACTTATGCTAGCCATCAGGACAGGATGATAAATGAAACCAAGACATATCTTCCCATCATTAGCATCATTCGCATTCTCCCTTATGTTAATGATGGAGCAAAATGAGATAATGGGTCCATTCCATCCAAAATGAACTCAGATTGAGTGATTCATAATCCCATTTGAACTCGAGAAAGAAAAGTTAGACCAGATATCGAGGCACCCGTCTCCATTGATTACTTGACTCGTACATTCACAAATCGCAGACCCATTTAACAATGTTAAAATATGTCATTCGAGCAACCTCTTGGGCACCTCCTCATCCTAATTTTCTAATAAACAAGCTCGCAATTCAGTGTCCAAAATTATAATAACCATTGCGATATTAATATAGCAGCTTAACGTGTCATGTTTATCTAATGGAGGGCTTTTTATGACTGCACACCCAAAATTAACAATAAAAACAAACACTTGAAGAAGAAGAAAAATAAAAGCTTACAGCTTCTGGTCATCATCGATTTCCAGTTTTTTCTGGCATCCCGTAGTAGGGTTCGCAATGTTGAACTACCAGCAAAAGAGAAAGAGTAATAAACAGGAAATAAGATTGGAAACCATATAGTTGAACAGAAGGGTTTGCTTTTGATTTCATAAATTGAAAGCCAACAAAGAATTTTCAAAGAATGGAACCTTCATCGTGGTCCGGTTGGAGCAGAGGCGACCCTGCGGAAAATAGAGCTTTCACTAGCCTTCTGCTTCTAGGGTTTTTGTCGCGGAGTTTAACTTGGTATTTATTCGCGGAAACAAGTTCACATCCAATATTAATTTTTTAAAAAAAAAATAAAAAGATTAGACAATGATTCTTGATTTTTGTTTTTTTTTTTTAATTTTTCGTTTTTCATTTTAATTTTAACTAAAAATAGTATATAAATTTAAATGTTTAAAAATTCTGAAAATAATATTTTATTATTTTTTTGAAAAAGAAATAGTTTATCGTGTTTGGATATATATAGCCATAAACTTAAGAGTTGTTGGTCTATTTTGATAAAATAAAATAAAATAAAATGAGCTTATTTAACTCTTAAAAAATATAAAAGCCAATTTAAACTTATTTCGTAAAATTTAATTATAAGCTTATTTGACCCATGAAAAGTATAGAATTCGAACTTATTTCTTAATTATAAATTAATTATAAGCTTATTTTTGCAAAGTGGGAGGGGTAACATTTGTTATTTTCAATTACAATTAAAGAATTAAAAGTCCTCGGTTTTCCAATCCATCTTCCTTGAATTATGGGCTCACTTATTTCTCCAAAATGATATTTCCTAGCAAACACCCCCAATGATTAGTTGGTCAGCCTTAATCATCTTGATTTGCTTGCTGAAATTATAAAAAATTGACTAAGGAATTGTGGGCATCAAGGTTGAGAGGAAAATGTGGCATAAGTTTGGCAAAAAAGGTTAACTCTCAATTAATGTTTTACAAGAGTGTGTATGCTTTATAAGTTTTTACAGTAGCTGAAATTGAGAGTGATTATGCACAAAAATTTCTAAAAAATTTTATATACAGTAACTTTCTAGAAGAGTTGGAAAGCTTTCAGAAAATTTTGGCAGATTAGAGCAGTCGATCCTCATCTGGACGCTGGACTGGCCAATTCCAGAACCTTCTCATGCACAGAGAACTTGTCCGTCGAATCTTGTTTTGCCTGAAAGCTTTTAGCACGCGCTGGATTCGTCTGGAGCAATATGGGGCCTTCTCACGCAGACTGGCCCATGGTAGGTTGTGCGCTCTCTAATAGCTTCAAGAGATTTCCTATAGTTGTCCTGGGTAGGCCTGCGAGACGGGCCCGTTGAAACCTCATTTATGGCAGGAGCTCTTTTCTGCCCTAGCGCCATTTACCTGTAGGGCTGGGCAGTCTCTCTAACCCGTAGGCCTACCAATATGCTTAGCGGCCTGGTGACTGATCAAGGTGGGAAAGATCGGCCTGTTCTGTAGGGTGAGACTTTTGGTAGGTAACATTCTCCCCCACCCATTCCAGTGGCGTCCTTGTCACTTTGCTATTCTCATAAGTCGCAATTTGCTCCTTAAATTGCCAAAGCTCGTCCAATGGTTTCCAACTTGCTTCACTATCAGGCAATCCCTTCCACTTGATAAGCAACTCCCTTGTTAGTGCTCAATTGATATGCGTACCACTCGATCAGAGATGATAGCTTCTACCTCCTTGTCATACTGGACACGAACACCTCCTGATGCTCTTATGGATATGCTTCAGGCAAGATACTCCTTGTCCTCCAAAAAGGGATTCAACAAACTCACGTGGAAAGACATTGTGAATTTGGTAGTTGGCAAGCAAACCACCTTATATGCTTGCTTGCCAATCCTCTTGAGGATATGGTAGAGCCCTTTATATCTTCTCAATAAGCCCCTGATGGTGGCCCCTTAACATTTCCCAAGCATATATAGCTTGACCAACACCATGTCTCCTTCCTTAAACTCCAATGGTCTCCTTTTCTTGTCTGCCCATTTCTTCATGCGCTTGGCTGCCTTAGTCAAGTAGGTACGGGTTGATTCTTGTTGCTCCTCTTAGCCTTTGGCAAACTTGTAGGCTGCAGTGCTTTTACCTTTATAGCCCGTAGCAATGCTGGTTGGAGTGTTAGGCTGCTACCCCATAAGGACTTTGAAAGGACTCCTCCCTATTGACTCACTTCGTAGCAGATTGTAGGAGAATTGGGCAACATCAAGCAGTTTAGCCCAATCTTGCTAGTTGACACTCATATAATGTCTTAGATACAACTCCAGTAAGGCATTAACCCTTTCCGTCTGGCCATCTATTTGGGGATGCATCAAAGTAGAGAAATTCAACTCAGTCCCCATGAGTTTGAACAATTTAGTCCAGAACCTACCAGTGAAGCATGGATCTCTATCACTCAAGATTGTCTTTGGAAGTCCCTAGTACTTGACTACATGCTTGAGGAACGATTGGGCAGCTTGCTCAGTCATGTAGTCCTCCGGAGTTGGAATGAATACCCCATATTTTGAAAATTTGTCCACCACAACAAGGATCCCTTCGCACCCCTCCGAAGGTGGCAGCCCCACAATGAAGTCCATGGAGACACTTGCCCATGGCTTATCTGGTATGGGCAATGGCTCTATTAGTATTGGAGGTAGCTGGTTCTCTACCATGTCTTGTTAATAAATAAGGCAAGTATTCACATAAGTCTCCATGTCTTCCCTCATTTTTTGCCAGAATTAATTTTCCATGAGCAAGACAAAAGTGCGTTGAATAACTGGATGTCCAGCCAATTTGCTATCATGACATTCCCTCAGCAACTCTCTTTGAAGTTTGTTATAGAGTGGCACATATAACTTGTGTCCAGTAGTCTACAACAGGTCCCCCTTCAGCCAAAATCTCCTTGACTTATCCTCCTTGACTAGAGCAATGTAGCCTCGTGCTAAGGAGTCCCAATGTAGCCCTTGCTTGATCCTCTTCTGCAGATTACAACCACAAGATTTGCCTTGCCCGACTTATACTCCATGACATAATCAAACTTAGCAAGAAAGTCTTGCCATCGAGCTTGTTTAGGAGAGAACTTCTGCTGTGTCTGAAAGTAGCTAGTGGCCACATTATCAGTCTTGACCACGAACTTGCATCCCAGCAAGTAATGACGCCAAGTGCGAAGGCAATGCACAATGGCAGTCATCTCTTCCTCTTGCATCATATACCTCTTCTTGGTGTCATTAAGTTTCCTACTCTCAAAAGCAATAGGCCGACCCTCTTGCATAAGAAATCCACTGATGGCAAAATCTAAGGCATTAATATAAACTTTGAAAGGATTCCCACAATCAGGTAAGAACAGTAATGTCTGCTCCACAATTGCCTCCTTCAACCTTTCAAAGGCTTGCTGACACTTGCTAGACTAATCCCAACCTTTCCCTTTTTTCAACAAATCAGTGAGAGGGGCTGCAATTGAAGAATATCTCTTGATAAATCTCTGATAATAATTGCACAGCCCAAGGAAAGATATTAATTTTATGACTTTGGTGGGTGGTTCCCAATCTTGAATAGCCTGCACCTTGGAAGGATCCATGCATAGCTTATCATCACCCCTAGGAAAGTCACTTCCTCTTAGGCAAATGAGCACTTCTCCCTTTTAACACAAAGCTGGTTCTCCCTTAAAGTTTGAAACACTTGCCTCAAGAGTTCCAAGTGCTCCTCCAAGAACTATAGGTAACAATATCATCAAGGTACACTACTAAAAAATTGTAAAGGAATTGAGCAAGTACCTTGTTCATTAAGGTGTAGAATTTTGCCAGTGCGTTGGTGAGACCGAAAGGCACAACCAAGAACTTGTATGCCTCATAGCGAGTGACACGAGCTGTCTTGCCTCTGTCTCCTTCGGCTATGCGAACTTGATAGTACCCTGACCTCAAATCCAGCTTCAAAAATATCCTTGCTTTACCCAACTGATCAAACAAGTCATCTATAAGAGGAATAGGGTACTTGTTCTTGATTGTAATCTTGTTCAAAGCTCTATAGTCAATGCATAGTCGAAGTGACCCATCATGCTTCTTCTAAAATAGTACCGGAGCTCCATGTGGTGATTTGGAGGGCCTTATATAACCAGCATCTAGCAACTCTTTCAGTTGCCTCCTTAATTCTTCCAGCTCATGAGGTGACATGCAGTGGGGAGCAAAAGCTGGTGGCTTTGCCCTTAGTTTCAGCTCAATTGCATGGTCAACCTCCCTTCTTAGTGGGACCTTTTTAGGCAATTCTGCGGGCATGACATCCTTGAACTCTTGAAGCACCTTTTCAACAAGCTTGGGAACACAAGCTCCCCCACAATCTGCCCATCATCCTCCTTGAGGGAAGCCACAAACGTGGGCTCTTTCCTTTTGACGTCCTTGGACAATTGTAAGGTAGAAATAATATTCTTGTCCCCACTCTCCCTATTAATTGGGACAACACATGGTTGGCCATTTTGCATGATGCACATGGTATTTGCATAGGGGTCTAATAGTGCTTGCACCTCAGTAAAGAAATCTATTCCTAGATAGAACTTCTTATCGTTTAGAGGAGCAATAGTTGTGTCAATCGTACCTTGACATTGCCATAGCGAATCTGAGTTCCTCTTGCAATTCCACTGATCAGAAGGCTCTTGGCATTGACACCCTTGACAAAGCCAGCGTCTTGGCCATATAGACCATGTCAGGGCCAATGTCCACCAGGGCCTCCATTGGCTTACCGCAACTTTGGCTTCCACAAGCATTATGCCATGTTGTTGTCGTTTCACCTTGGCTTGGATGGCATTGAGCAGCTGCAAGGACGCCACTCTCCTTTCCTCTTGTGGTGCCTCATCTTAACCAGCAAGGCTGCCAACTTGCCACGCTTTGAGCACTCAAAAGCCCTATGAGGGCCGCTGCAAATGAAGCAAGCAATCTTGGCCCGAGGAGAATCCCCTTCCTTCTCATTTTGCCCTTGTCCTTCTGTTGCTTACTGTCACCTCCTTTGTTGTCCTTGAAGGACTTCGGCTTGTCCCCTCCATGCTTATTGCGATTAAATTTCTTCCCTTTGTCCTTGTTAGAGTCCTTCCTTTTGAACTATATCAAGGATTCAGCGGCTGTCATGGCAATGGAAAGGTCTTGCACCCCTCTTTGTTGAAGCTCCATTTTGGCCCAAGGGAAGAGACCATTAAGGAAGCAAAAGAGAGCATCCTTTTCCCCCATATCAGGTATCTCCAACATTATTTCAGAAAACTCCTTAACATACTCACGAATGTTACCTTCTTTATATTGGAGGCGTTGAAGCTTGGTGTGTGCCTCGCTCTCAGCATTTTTTGGATAAAACTGCTTCTTCAGCTTCTTGGTGAAGTCCTCCCACGTGTTGATGGTGCAAGTTCCTCTCTTGATGTCTTCACTCCTCCTCCACTAGACAATGGCAATGTCGCTCAAGTAGAGTGGGGCACTCTGAATCTTGGCAGCATCCTCCATGATGCCCACTGCTTCAAATTACCTCTCCACGTTCCACATAAAGTTGTCAATCTCCCTTGCATTCCTTACCCCACCATAGGCCTTCGGGTTGGGAGCATCGATTCTAGCAGTTGGAGTGCTTGTGCCAACCCCGCTGGCTAACGCTGCCTTGCACAAGGCTAACTCGATCTTCAGCCTATCCACCTTCTCATGGTAGGCAACCAATTCTACCTCAATGGCCTGGTCCCTCCTGGCCAAGGTATCAATTATTGTGTTCAAAGCTCCTTGCATCTCCTCCCTCAGCTCCTCATCCCCCTTGGACTCGAGCTCAATAATGTGGAGTTCCATGTCGTCGCTTTTATCCCTCTGCTCCGACAGGAAGGCTTTTATCCTTGCCAGCCTCTCTTTCAATGCAACAAGGATGTCTCGGGACTTTTTCCTTCGTCCCCCCCTCCTTCTGGGGTTGTGATCCGATGGTTGTCTCCATCCCACTGCTGCCAAACATGCTAACACATAGAACTAAACCTCAACGTATGTGAAGGAGATTGAAACAATGAGGCTCTGATACCACTTGTCATGGGCTCACTTATTTTCCCAAGTGTTTTTCTCTTGCAGCACTAGCAAACTCCCACAATGAGTAAGCTAGTCAGCCTTATCCCCCTTGATTGGCTAATTGAGATTGCAAGATATTGGCTAAGGAAACGTGGGTGTGAAGGTAGAGAGGAAAATGTGGCAATAGTTTGGTAAAGAAAGTTTACTAACTCTCAAAGTGTAACGACCCGAAAACCGGACCGCTACCGGCGCTAGGATCCAGATCGGCTTAAGGCCGCCAGGACCCGTAGCAAGCCTGACATAAACCTGAGCACCTGTCAAATCCCATACATGATCAGCAACATACATAAAAATTTGAACTTTTCTTTTTTTTTTTCCAAGCTCAACCTGTGCATGCACATAAACATATACATAACATAAACATAAACCCCACACTGGAGCTCTCATCAAATGCTCCAATGGGACATTTCATCATACACGAGCTTGGTGGAACAAAAACATTTTAAACATAGATTATGCTTACAAGAGGGATTATCATGCAAACTCGGTCAAGCACAACTTCTAAACCTCAATCTCATAATCAATATTTACATAACATAACTGTAATACCCGGCTAGACTCCGGTATCGGAATCCCTACCGTCCGGTGGGACCTCGGATGTCGGAAACCTCTAGAAGGGTAAAACCATGATTTTATGAAATGTTTTCATGTATTTTATGTTTTTAAGTAAGAAATCAAATGAGTTTTTACATGAAAAGTCTTTGGAGGAAAACCCAGGTTCGGCCGCCGAAAGTCAAGTTCGGCCGCCGAACATGCATGCGTTTTGGAGGCACGTTAGGCCCCCGAAAGCATGAGTGAGGGAAGTCAAGGTTCGGCCGCCGAACATTTGCATGGATGCGGAGGCACATTCGGCCCCCGAACGTGGTCTGGCCAGCCACTATAAAAGGGTCCCTTAGCCGAAAATGGGCGAGCTTTTTCTCCCCATTTCGGCCAAGGTGAGCATTCCGCCATCCTTCCCCAATCTTGAGTTTTTCCTTCCTTTTTCCCTGATCTTTACAAGTTTATAACTTTGTTTTTGAAGATCTTGGAGCTTAGAACGAGTTTTGGAGCTTGGAGACCAAAAGTTGGAACTTCTCCCATCTCCAAGTTTAGATCTCCTCAACCCTCGATCTTCAAGAGGTAAGAGCCGATCTTAAGCTCAATGTATGATTTAAACAAGTTTTATGAAGTTTTAAGGGGTAGAATGCATGTTAGGGTATATGTTAAACCTATGGGTTTTTGATGACTTTTTGAACAATGTAGCTTGATTGTGTGTGATTGAAGTGTTGTAGATGGGGTATATGCATGTTTGAGGCCCCTAGGAACTTGTATGCATGCTTTGGTTGAACAATATGCATGTTTGGAAGGTTTGGAGGCGAAATGTGCTAAGGGAGCCAAGTTTCTGCCCTTTGGCAGAAACCAGGTTCGGCAGCCGAAGGTACTTTCGGCCGCCGAACATGGCTGGGGAGGCAGGCCTTTCGGCTGCCGAAGTTGCCCCCGAAAAGAGACTTTCGTCTCTGTCTGGCACTTTCGGCCGCCGAAGGTGCCGCCGAACCTACCTGAGTTTCGTCTCTGTCCAGGACTTTCGGCCGCCGAAGGTGCCGCCGAAAGTGCCCTGTTCAGCCATTTCTTGCATGTTTTCATGTGATGTTTTCAGGATGTTTTAGGGGTTTTTTGGGGAGTATTTTAGAGTCATGTTCATGTATGTTTGGTGCCTCATTTGAGTCCACCTGTGTAGGTTCGGACCCGAGGAACCGAGACCCCCGGTTGTGAGATAGTCGTTCAGAGTTCGTTGTTAAAGCTTCAATTACCATGTGAGTGGAACAACCCCTTAAGCTTTAAAGTAAATGAATAAATGAATGAATCATAAAGCATTGCCCATGCATCATTATGCCATGCAATATTAGGTTGTTTGCATTAGAATTCACGAATATGTTGCATTGCATACTTTGTTGTTGATGTGGATGAATGTTGAATGATCCATTAGCCCTTGTATGTCATGATAGCCTATGTGAGTCCAGGTGTGCCTGCTACGGCTCTACGCCCCTGGCACTATGACAGATTATGGAAGTCCGGGTGTGCCTGCTACGGCTCTACGCCCCCAGCATGTATAAGTAAGAACGATAGGGGCTAAATGGTGACAAATTCATCCTTGTTGTGAAATGTTTGTGTTATGGCGCATACATGAAAGCATGAATAAGAAAAAAAGAAAGAAAAAGTTAAATGATAATAATAATAATAAAATGAATAATAATATACCTAAAAATGGAGGAATTAAAACAAATGTTTTTAGTTTCTGCTCACTGGGCTCTAGTAGCTCACCCCACTTCCTTTATCCCCAGAGTTGCAGGTACAGGATAGATCAAGAAGTCGGCTAGAGTGAAGTCAAGTCATGTATGTTGTAATAGATAGTAGTGGACATGAACATGATGTAATGAGTATTTATGACCATGTAATGTAACGAATGATTTGATGATGTATTGAGGATTATAGTAGTGCTTGACCTAGAGGTGTGTGAATCCCCATTATGTACAGAGTGTTTAATGAGTAATGATGTTAATGACCATGATTATCCAAGTTGATATGTATGATGATGATACCCCATTGGAGTATTTGATGAGGACTCCAGTGTGAGGTTTATGTATGATTTTGTGCATGCACAGGTTTTGCTTGGATAAGAGAAAAGAAAATTTTTACAGATCATGTATATGTTGTTATGTATGGGATTCCACAGGTTTACAGGAGGTATGTAGGCTTGCTACGGGTCCCGGCGGCCTTAAGCCGATCTGGATCCTAGCGCCGGTAACGGGTCGGATTTCCGGGTCGTTACAGAGTGGTATCAGAGCCCTAGGTTCATATGGTCGGACCTAGAGTGTCGGGCTCATAGATGTTCTAGAAGGTCAAGCACACTAGGAAAATCATGTCCACTAGGATGGGAGGTAGAGTCCTGTCTATATGATGATATGATATGCCATGATGATATGCATGTGCATAAATGCTATGATGTGATGCTATGTATGTGATGAGGGTTCATGTGTTTCCACATGAACCATATGATGCTAATGATTGCTTGTGCTGTTTTTCAGAAGATAGAATGAGAGGAACTCGTCGATCTGCACGATTGACTGGAGTGCCACCTCAGGACGAGGGCGCTGATGCCCGTCCTTCAGCATTGCCTAGGGCAATGTCCAGTAGGTCCAACAGAGATAGAGTAGCTAGAGACCCTAGAAGGTCTTTGGATCTGGGTAGAAGCAGATCAGTAAGGGGAACAGTGCAGGGAGGAATGTCTGAGGATATGGAAGTAGATCAGAGGAGGGATGGCAGTCTTGGTGTAAGCATACCGGAAGAGGGCATGGGAGAATCAGAAGGAGGCACTTAGGCCTCGAGTTATGTCCAGCCACATCACTACCCACCCTATTCACACCATCCAGGGTATTCGATGGGAGGTACATCGGATTACCCCAGTTTTAGCCCTTATCCTCCACATATGCCATACCCACCTTACTACCCACCATACTCTCAGTACCCCATGTACCCGCCTCCACCTCCCTATACCAGTACAGCAAACCCTACCCCAGGGGATGTTGTACCTCCACCACCACCAGTATCTACTGTCCCGGAAACACAAGTACCCAAACCTACCTCATCTAGAGGGAGCAAGGTCAAGATGACCGATTACATGAAGCTGGGTGCTCCCCAGTTTGAAACCGGTGATGATCCGTTCGTGTATTTGGAGCGGGTCAAGGCAATTACAGATGAGATAGGGGCCGATGACAGTAGAGCCATTCAGATGGCCGGGTTCACGCTTAAGTGCAAGAAGGCACGGGAGTGGTTCAAGAATTATGTGAACCCGAGAGTGGACAGCATGAATTGGGACGAGTTTTCAAACGAGTTTGCAGGATGGGCTTTCCCTGATAGTTCAAGGGAATTGAAGATGATAGAATTCGAGCAGTTGAGGCAAACTAATGACATGAGTGTAGACGAGTACACAGACAGGTTCCTGGAGTTGTTGCCATATGCTGGGCTGAATTTGGACACAGATCAAAAGAAGTCAAGGAGATATATTATGAGGCTGCACTCCAGGTATTCCTCTTTGGTACAGTCAGCAGAGAGAGAGAGTTTCCATGCCATAGTGGATATGGCTAGGAGAATGGAGGCTAGTGCTATCGTTGAGGGGAAGGTAAAACAGTCAGTGGCACAGTCTTCTGGTTCCAAGACCCCAGGTGGGGAAAGGGTAGACTCCTCTTCTCTAAGTGCAGCAGTTGCAGGCAGTAAGAAGTGGGACAGAGGCCACAGAAAATCTAAGAAGAATAAGTTCTGGAACAAGATCAAGTCAGGTCTGGGTTTAGGCAGTGGCTCAAGCTCTGGCGCAGAGGTTACAGCATGTATGAGATGTGGGAGACCACACAAGGGAGTATGTCTGGCAGGGACAAACACATGTTTCAGATGCGGACAGGCGGGTCATTTGGCTCGAGACTGTCCTAGAGGAGCCTTTACAGCACCGTCTCAGCAGACAACCTCCGGCAGTGTGGTGCAGCCAGTAGCTCCAGCCGCAACACAGGCCAGTGGCAGAGGCAGAGAGAGAGGGTCAGCCTCTTCATCAGCAGGATACAGAGGTGAAGGTCCATCAGCTCCGGCACGGATCTTCACTATGACTCAGCAGGAGGCCAACACATCCAACACCGTGGTGGCAGGTAATCTCATCATTGGTTGTTCTGATGTGTATGCCTTAATGGACCCGGGTGCATCTCATTCTTTTATTGCTCCGAGACTCGTGGAGAGGGTAGGATTGATGGTCTCTGGGTTAGAGTGTCCCCTATGGGTCAGTGGACCCAAGTGTGACCCGTCAGTGGCAGAGGCAGTCTGCCAATGTAGTCCAGTTTTCATAGAGGGAAGATGCCTTTCCGCCGACCTCGTGGTTCTAGATTTGACAGATTTTGACGTCATTCTAGGGATGGATTGGTTATCGACCCATGGTGCTACCTTGGACTGTAGAGACAAGGTAGTCAGATTCAGAGATCAGGATGGGTCAGAGGTCGTCTTCAGAGGAGACAAGAGGGGTACACCTAGAGGTCTGATCTCAGCTCTTCAGGCTCGTAGGTTGCTTAGGAGGGGATGTCAGGGGTTTCTAGCTCATGTGAGGGAGTTAGATAGTCATGTCAGAGAGCCCGCCTCAGTGCCTGTGGTGAGTGAGTTCTTAGATATTTTCCCAGAATAGCTGCCAGGGTTACCACCTACTAGGGAGATAGAGTTCGAGATTGAGTTAATGCCTGGTACCAGACCGATCTCTATCCCTCCCTACAGGATGGCACCAGCTGAATTGAAGGAACTGAAGGAACAGTTGCAAGAGCTGGTAGATAAGGGTTTCATCCGACCGAGTACTTCACCTTGGGGTGCTCCGGTTTTGTTTGTGAGGAAGAAGGATGGATCCCTTAGACTTTGTATCGACTACAGGCAGTTGAACAAGGTCACTACCAAGAACAAGTACCCTTTGCCGAGGATCGACGATCTATTCGACCAGCTAGCAGGAGCAGGTTGTTTCTCCAAAATAGATCTGAGATCAGGGTACCATCAGTTGAGGATAAGGAATGAAGATGTACCGAAAACAGCTTTCAGGACCAGGTATGGGCACTATGAGTTCCTTGTGATGCCGTTTGGGCTGACCAACGCCCCTGCAGCATTCATGGACCTCATGAACAGAGTATTCAGTCAGTATCTGGATCACTTCGTTATTGTCTTCATAGATGATATCCTAGTGTATTCCAGGAATGCAGAAGAGCATGCCCATCACCTGAGGACAGTTTTGCAGACCTTGAGAGAGCATGGCTTGTATGCCAAGTTCTCCAAGTGTGAGTTTTGGCTTAGGAGCATTTCATTCTTGGGGCACATTGTGTCAGAACAGGGTATTGAAGTAGACCCCAAAAAGGTAGAGGCTGTAGCTAACTGGCCTAGACCCACCACAGTGACCGAGATCAAGAGTTTTCTGGGTTTAGCAGGTTACTACAGGAGGTTCGTTCAGGACTTCTCAAAGATTGCTGCTCCTATGACCAAATTGACAAAGAAGAATCAGAAGTTCATATGGACCGATCAGTGTGAGGAAAGCTTTGAGGAGCTTAAGAGGAGGTTGACTTCAGCACCGGTGTTAGCTCTGCCAAAAAGTGATGATGACTTCTCAGTATATTGTGATGCGTCCCGTGTGGGACTGGGTTGTGTGCTAATGCAAAATGAGAGGGTGATCGCTTATGCTTCTAGGCAGCTGAAGAAGCATGAGCTGAATTACCCCACACATGACCTAGAGATGGCAGCAGTGATCTTTGCACTCAAGATGTGGAGGCATTACCTTTATGGGGTAAAGTGTGAGATCTTCACAGATCATAAGAGCCTGCAGTACATCCTGAGTCAGAGAGAACTGAACATGAGGCAGAGGAGATGGGTAGAGCTGTTGAGTGACTATGATTGCAAGATTCAGTACCATCCGGGTAAGGCGAATGTTGTGGCAGACGCCCTAAGCCGGAAATCACTCGGCAGTCTATCCCACATTTCAGCAGAGAGGAGGCCGGTGGTGAAGGAGTTCCACAGACTTATGAGTGAGGGATTACAGTTGGAGTTGTCTGGCACAGGTGCCTTAGTGGCTCAGATGAGAGTGACACCCGTGTTTCTGGAGCAGGTAGCTCAGAAACAGCATGAGGACCCAGAGTTGGTCAGGATAGCCAGAACGGTTCAGTCAGGCCAGAGTAATGAGTTCAAGTTTGATGATAAGGGGATCCTCCGCTACGGGAACAGATTATGTGTGCCAGATGACATTAGTCTGAAGGGAGATATTATGGGGGAAGCCCATAATACCAGGTATAGTGTTCACCCTGGAGCCACCAAGATGTATCAGGATCTGAAGAGAGTGTATTGGTGGCCAGCTATGAAGAAGGACGTGGCACTGTTCGTGTCAGCCTGCGATGTGTGTCAGAGGGTGAAACTAGAGCATCAGAAGCCGGCTGGAATGTTAAATCCACTACCGATTCCAGAGTGGAAATGGGAGAATATAGCTATGGACTTCGTAGTGGGGTTACCGGCGACGTCCAACAGATTGGACTCCATATGGGTGATTGTGGACAGACTCACCAAATCTGCTCACTTCATCCCTGTCAGGAGTGGTTACTCTGTGGACAAGTTGGCACAGGTGTACGTAGATGAAATTGTCAGACTGCATGGGGTCTCGGTATCTATAGTGTCAGATAGAGGGCCCCAGTTCACCTCCAGGTTTTGGCGGAGTCTGCAGAACGCTATGGGTACCAGATTAGACTTCAGTACTGCCTTCCACCCACAGACAGACGGACAGTCAGAAAGGACCATCCAGACAATAGAGGATATGCTCAGAATGTGTGTGCTAGATTTTGGCGGTTCTTGGAGGCAGCATCTACCTTTGGTGGAGTTTGCCTACAATAACAGCTATCATGCTAGCATAGGGATGGCTCCATATGAAGCTTTGTATGGGAGGAAGTGCAGATCACCTATCTGCTGGGAGGAGGTAGGAGAGAGGACTCTTGCGGGTCCGGAGTTAGTAGAGCTTACCAGCAGGGTGGTACCCATAATCAGAGAGAGGATCAAGACTGCTGCTAGTCGGCAGAAGAGTTATGCAGATATCCGCAGAAGACAGCTAGAGTTTCAGGAGGGGGATTTGGTTCTGCTCAAGGTGTCTCCTATGAAAGGAGTGGTTCGGTTCGGGAAGAAGGGTAAGTTAGCTCCACGGTACATCGGTCCTTTCGAGGTGCTTCAGAGGGTCGGTAATGTGTCGTACAAGCTAGACTTGCCTGCTTCGATGGAGAGAATCCATCCGGTTTTCCATGTTTCTCTGTTACGGAAGTACGTGTCAGATCCGAGCAAGGTTCTTAGTGAGCCTGATGTAGAGATCCAAGAGGATCTCACCTATGTAGAGCAGCCAGTGCGGATTCTTGACACCCAGATCAGAAAGCTGAGGAACAAGGAAATCCCGATGGTAAAGGTCCTTTGGAACCACCACAACTTAGAGGAATGCACCTGGGAGACCCGGGAGTCCATGCTCCAGCAATACCCCCATCTGTTTTGAGGTGAGTGTTAGTTGTTCTATATGTTGTATGTTATGATTGATGCCATGCTTTGTATGTTAGTTGAGGAACATTCGGGGATGAATGTTCTTAAGGGGGGGAGAATGTAATACCCGGCTAGACTCCGGTATCGGAATCCCTACCGTCCGGTGGGACCTCGGATGTCGGAAACCTCTAGAAGGGTAAAACCATGATTTTATGAAATGTTTTCATGTATTTTATGTTTTTAAGTAAGAAATCAAATGAGTTTTTACATGAAAAGTCTTTGGAGGAAAACCCAGGTTCGGCCGCCGAAAGTCAAGTTCGGCCGCCGAACATGCATGCGTTTTGGAGGCACGTTAGGCCCCCGAAAGCATGAGTGAGGGAAGTCAAGGTTCGGCCGCCGAACATTTGCATGGATGCGGAGGCACATTCGGCCCCCGAACGTGGTCTGGCCAGCCACTATAAAAGGGTCCCTTAGCCGAAAATGGGCGAGCTTTTTCTCCCCATTTCGGCCAAGGTGAGCATTCCGCCATCCTTCCCCAATCTTGAGTTTTTCCTTCCTTTTTCCCTGATCTTTACAAGTTTATAACTTTGTTTTTGAAGATCTTGGAGCTTAGAACGAGTTTTGGAGCTTGGAGACCAAAAGTTGGAACTTCTCCCATCTCCAAGTTTAGATCTCCTCAACCCTCGATCTTCAAGAGGTAAGAGCCGATCTTAAGCTCAATGTATGATTTAAACAAGTTTTATGAAGTTTTAAGGGGTAGAATGCATGTTAGGGTATATGTTAAACCTATGGGTTTTTGATGACTTTTTGAACAATGTAGCTTGATTGTGTGTGATTGAAGTGTTGTAGATGGGGTATATGCATGTTTGAGGCCCCTAGGAACTTGTATGCATGCTTTGGTTGAACAATATGCATGTTTGGAAGGTTTGGAGGCGAAATGTGCTAAGGGAGCCAAGTTTCTGCCCTTTGGCAGAAACCAGGTTCGGCAGCCGAAGGTACTTTCGGCCGCCGAACATGGCTGGGGAGGCAGGCCTTTCGGCTGCCGAAGTTGCCCCCGAAAAGAGACTTTCGTCTCTGTCTGGCACTTTCGGCCGCCGAAGGTGCCGCCGAACCTACCTGAGTTTCGTCTCTGTCCAGGACTTTCGGCCGCCGAAGGTGCCGCCGAAAGTGCCCTGTTCAGCCATTTCTTGCATGTTTTCATGTGATGTTTTCAGGATGTTTTAGGGGTTTTTTGGGGAGTATTTTAGAGTCATGTTCATGTATGTTTGGTGCCTCATTTGAGTCCACCTGTGTAGGTTCGGACCCGAGGAACCGAGACCCCCGGTTGTTAGATAGTCGTTCAGAGTTCGTTGTTAAAGCTTCAGTTACCATGTGAGTGGAACAACCCCTTAAGCTTTAAAGTAAATGAATAAATGAATGAATCATAAAGCATTGCCCATGCATCATTATGCCATGCAATATTAGGTTGTTTGCATTAGAATTCACGAATATGTTGCATTGCATACTTTGTTGTTGATGTGGATGAATGTTGAATGATCCATTAGCCCTTGTATGTCATGATAGCCTATGTGAGTCCAGGTGTGCCTGCTACGGCTCTACGCCCCTGGCACTATGACAGATTATGGAAGTCCGGGTGTGCCTGCTACGGCTCTACGCCCCCGGCATGTA
The DNA here is from genome assembly GCF_001659605.2 of Manihot esculenta. Lineage (NCBI taxonomy): Eukaryota > Viridiplantae > Streptophyta > Magnoliopsida > Malpighiales > Euphorbiaceae > Manihot > Manihot esculenta. The sequence continues at coordinate 11,529,853 of NC_035162.2, read as the reverse complement.
TAAGTAAGAACGATAGGGGCTAAATGGTGACAAATTCATCCTTGTTGTGAAATGTTTGTGTTATGGCGCATACATGAAAGCATGAATAAGAAAAAAAGAAAGAAAAAGTTAAATGATAATAATAATAATAAAATGAATAATAATATACCTAAAAATGGAGGAATTAAAACAAATGTTTTTAGTTTCTGCTCACTGGGCTCTAGTAGCTCACCCCACTTCCTTTATCCCCAGAGTTGCAGGTACAGGATAGATCAAGAAGTCGGCTAGAGTGAAGTCAAGTCATGTATGTTGTAATAGATAGTAGTGGACATGAACATGATGTAATGAGTATTTATGACCATGTAATGTAACGAATGATTTGATGATGTATTGAGGATTATAGTAGTGCTTGACCTAGAGGTGTGTGAATCCCCATTATGTACAGAGTGTTTAATGAGTAATGATGTTAATGACCATGATTATCCAAGTTGATATGTATGATGATGATACCCCATTGGAGTATTTGATGAGGACTCCAGTGTGAGGTTTATGTATGATTTTGTGCATGCACAGGTTTTGCTTGGATAAGAGAAAAGAAAATTTTTACAGATCATGTATATGTTGTTATGTATGGGATTCCACAGGTTTACAGGAGGTATGTAGGCTTGCTACGGGTCCCGGCGGCCTTAAGCCGATCTGGATCCTAGCGCCGGTAACGGGTCGGATTTCCGGGTCGTTACAATAACTATTCATAACTTTACATCATTATACAATTTGTCATGTCCACATTCTAACTATTACAACTCAAGACTTCATTCACCTTGACTTCTCTGTCTAGCCTGTACCTGCAACCCTGGGGGATTAGGGAAAAGGGGTGAGCTACTAGAGCCCAGTGAGCAGAATAATAAAACATTTAAATCATATGCTATAATGGAATGCAACACATCACAGACAAATCACATCATGGATGGTATTGTCACCAAGAGTCCTCTACATTCCAAAGTGCCAGGACGTAGAATGGGTCAACCAGTCTTTCTCTTAACATAGCATAACATAACATTCCAATGTGCCAGGGACGTAGAATGGGTACAACCTGGACTTCCGTACCATACCGTATCATATCACATCCCATCATATCGAGGACTAAGGATCATCCAATAACCATCCACATCATCATCAAATTATGCAATGCAACATATTTGTGAATTCTAATGCAAATAACCTAGAATATCACATATCATTCGTGATGCATGAACATGCTCAAATTTATATTGATTTGCTTTAAAACATAAGTGTTTATTCTACTCACCTCAACTAGCTCTGACAATGACTGAAGCAGCTGACTCACTGCTGGGGTCCTCGGTTCCTCGGGTCCGAACCTACACAGGTGGACTCAAATGAGGGACTAAACAACTAGAACATAACTCTAAAAACATCCCCCAAAAACCCTCTAAAACACCTCAAAACATCCATGCAAAAACATGCAAAGGAAGGCTGAACAGGGCACTTTTGGCGGCAGGTTCGGCGGCTGAAAGTCCCTCCAGAGCCGAAAGCCAGACAGGTTCGGTGGCACCTTCGGCGGCCGAAAGTGCCCTCCAGAGACGAAAGTCTCTTTTCGGGGGCAGGCTTCGGCAGCCGAAAGGCTGGCCTCCCAAGCAGGTTCGGCGGCCGAAAGTCCTTCGGCTGCCGAACCTGGTTTCTGCCAAAGGGCAAAAACTTGGCTCCTCATGCACCTTTGCCTTCCAAAACCAACCAAACATGCATTTTTCCTAATCTACAACATACATACTCAAGCATACTAGTTCCTAGGGGCTTCAAACTATCTTAAACCCCATCTACAACACATCAAACATCCACATTGTCCAAAAACATAACATAAACCCATAAACCTAACCATAAGCTAAACATGCATTCTACCCCATAGATCTACTTAAAACTTACTTAAAACATGCCATAAGCTCAAGATCGACCCTTACCTCTTGAAGATCGAGAGGAGAACGACCCTAGCTCGGAAAATGGGAGAGAGAGAGTTCCTTGAACCTCCAAGCTCCAAAACTTGCTCAAATACTCAAAATCTTTAAAACAAGGGTAAAACTAATGAAAATCGAGAAAGATTTGAAGGAAGGAACTCAAAACCGGCGAGGGATGGCGGAGAGCTCACCTTGGCCGAAAATGGGGAGAAAAGTTCGCCCGTTTTCGGCTAAGGGACCCCTTATAGGTGGCTGGCCAGGCCACGTTTGGGAGCCGAAAGTGCCTCCGCATGCATGCCATGTTCGGCGGCCGAACATAAGGTTCGGCGGCCGAACCTGGTTTCCCTCACTTATGCTTTCGGGGGCCTAAGGCACACCCGAAACGCATGCATGTTCGGCGGCCGAACTTGAGGTTCGGCGGCCGAACTTGAGGTTCGGCGGCCGAACCTGAGTTTTCCTCCAAGGTTGTTTTCATGCAAAAACTCATTTTCTTTCATGCTTAAAACATAAAACACATTAAAACATTTTATGAAAACATAGTTTTACCCTTCTAGAGGTCTCCGACACCCGAGATTCCACCGGACGGTAGGAATTCCGATACCGGAGTCTAGCCGGGTATTACACAAAGAATGCTTTATAAGAGTATGGGTGCTTTACAAATTTTTACAGTAGTTGAAAATGAGGGTGACTATCCCTATTTATAGGCGTAAGAGTTTCTAGAAAATTCTATGTACAATAACTGACTACAAGAGTTAGGAAGCTTCCAGAAAATTCTGGCAGATTACGGCAGTCAAACCTCACTTGAGCGCTGGACTGGCCAATTCCAAAACCTTCTCGTGCGCAGAGAACTTGCTCGTCGAATCTTGTTTTGCCTGGAAGCTTCTAGTGTGCGTTGGGTTCGTTTGGGGCAATTTGAGGCCTTATTGTACAAATTGGCCCATGATAGATTGCACGCTTTGGCAAATTTAAGAGATTTCCCGTAGTTGTCCTCCATGGGCTTGCGAGACGGGCCGTTGGAACCTTATTTGTGGCAAGAGTTCTTTCTTACCCTAGCGATATCTATCTACTGGGTTGAGCAATCTGTCTGGTCCGTAGGCCTACCAACATGCTTAGCAGCCTTATGGGTGATCAAGGTGCAAAAAATTAGCCGATTCTGCAGGGAGAGACCTTCAATAGGCGACACTTGGAAGTTGATTTTATGCAAAGGGTCAAAGAAGAAAGGCCTCGTGAATTATACTCACCAGCAATCAATAGATTCTATTTGTGAAATTGGCAGGTTGAGTGTTGTGATGAACAATGATCAGATTTCGGTATTCAGGTGCCATGAAATGGAAGGACATGAGACTCCAAAACAAGTTCCTTCAGTATCGCTTTTATATGATAAATGGCCAAAACAAAAAAGTTTATTCTCGAACTTCAGGCCTAGATACTATCGGCCATAAGAAAAATGTTAAAATCACATCCACCTTAGTGTCACCAATAATGTCCAATTCTCTTAATCTAACAAATTAAATAGCTCAGCAGATCTGAAGCTCGTCTTTGGTGGAAAATCAGTAATACTATTTGTATTTTTATATAATCCTTGTCTTAGCAAATATAATAAACAATTTAGTTGTTGAAGTGCCTAGTGCATGAATCAAGTCCCAACACGTACATCAATACCTCTAATATCCTAACAATATCATCCCAGGAAAGATTCGCAAGTGACGATATTCACAACGCTGCACTAAAAATTTTTATATTATAAACTAGCTTGCACTGTAAGTATGAGAGGATTTACAGAAGGGGATTGATACGCCATGTGGCTAAACAAGAATCACAAAGGAAATCACCCATGACAAGAAATCTGATGCTCATATAATCATTGAAACAAAACCTTAATAAAGTATGATTTTTTTTTTTATTCACTTTGCTCATAAATGGCACACGAAATCGTCACTTGTATCTATATCTTCATAATCGACATCAGCATCCAAGTCATCAAGATCCATGCTCCCTCCAAGAAAGTCGTCTACAGTCTTTGGCAGCTCAACAGGTTTTCTTGCCTCTTGTATTATAGACAGAACTTCTTCAATGCTTTGAGATGGGTTATTCACATCATTGCTTTGCCAGCTGCCTCGTTCCATCAGCTCTAAGGGCAAGTTCTTTAAGAACCATGGATGATTCTTAATTTCTGGAATGGTTATTCTCTGATAACAGAACAAGCATGGACATAGTAAAACAATCCACAGGAAGACAAACAAGGGACAAAACAGAAGAAAATTTGATTAAAGAAAAGAATTTATTAATTGTTCCTAAGGATTGTGTAGCAACATTTAGGCACGCCCTCTATCTTCCGGAAAACATAACAATTGTATTATCTTAATTTCTTTTTCTCTTCAATTTTAGTGGAAGCTGCTGATGCCTACGTACATTTCCTTCCATACCAAAGATCAAGTTACCTTTTCAGGATTTGCCACAAATAGTTGAGACAATAGGTGCCTGCACTCCCTAGAAACTCGAACATAATCTGGAATTGTGTAGTGGACGCTCAGTATTCTCTGCAATGAGGAAAAGTTATTCAACATGACTACCATAATAATAGTAGTTTAATAAGAACTCCTCAATTAAGTTATGCAGACCTTAAACAATTGCAACTAAATCTAAATTTAATCTGCTCATTGTTTTGCAATACCACTCACCCCAATTGTTTTTCTAAAGTTTTTGGGATCATCAGGATCTTCAAAGGGATATGCCCCAACTAGCATCACATACAGGGTAACGCCGCAGGACCAGACATCTGCAATCTATAATTGTCGAGGTTTAGCATGGTATAGATAGCTCTCAAGCACCCAAAAAGAAAGTGTATAATTGAAGGGAAAGAACGACGAGGATATTACCTTCCCATCATATTCCTTTTTCGACAGAATCTCAGGTGCAATGTAAGCTGGAGTTCCTACTGTAGATTTTGGTTGAGAATGAAACACAGATGACTACAAAATAACTCAAGATAATTAGTAACCAAGACTATATCAAACTTTAATATCAGAAGACCATCATTACCATTAGTAAAAGGCTTACTTTTGAATACCCAAAGTCGCATATCTTGACCCGTGGTGCTGCACTACCATCTAGGAGAGTATTTTCAAGCTTCAGATCTCTATGACAAATTTGCTGCAGCACAGAAATTCCTCGCATCAGGTTCTATTAAAGGTTACACAAGGAAGCGGCAGAATAGAAAGGTCAAGAAATTTGATGAGTGTACCATTGAATGACAGTAACTAACTCCTGATATCAATTGCTGAAAGAAAAACCTTGCCTGATTCAAATGCAAAACATCAATTGAACTTTCATGCTGACAAATTAAAATCAAATTGCATAAAGTAAAAAAGGCTGGGCATATACCCAATTGCTAGAAATTTTTTATTTATCATCAAATACGCAGAATTATGAGAGAGTTTTTCTGCTACACATCACCTCATCTTCACTAAATCTGCCAGCATTACATATCCTCTCAAAGAGTTCTCCTCCTGCAGCATACTCCATAACTATAGCTAGATGAGTAGGTGTTAACAGGACCTGCAATGCATCACAAATTATAGACTGTCCCGTTTCGTTAAAATTATCAACCCCCCAAATCCGTCTCTATTGAGCAAAACAGAGCCCTTGGCCAGTGCAGCAATAACAATCACAAGACAATAAAGGAGAATTAACACTTATAATTTAACCTCTTTGAATCTAACTATATTGGGATGCTTCAATGATCTGTGATTGATGATTTCCCTTTTCACGTGTTCATCAATCTGCAACCACAAAGGAACCAATGGAAGGCATTTAATCCCACAAAACCGGGTCCCAACACAAAAACACCCACCATGACAAAAGATGATTACCCAGATACTGTAGGAAAAGAAACAAAAGTAAACTAATTGAATTTCAATTTTTGCTCCACAAAAAAATGTGGATGAAACAGACCTTTAAGCCCCTCTCAATAAACTTAACAGCAAATAGCTCTTTAGTCCATCTATCTCTAACCAGCTTGGCGACCCCAAAATTCCCAAACCCAATATCTTTCACAATCTCATAACGCTCCATAATTGCAAGAAGAAAGTAGCAATATAGCGCAACAGCTAAAAGACCAGAATTTATGTCCAATCTCCAAATTCACTCTCTGTCTACAAACTTCTCTATTCTTGTTCCGAAAGACTTTCAAAAATAGAGCACAAAAGATTAGGTGACACTAACACGAGCTTCAAAGTTACAGAAAACACGCAGAGAGGAAAGCCTCTGCGTTTGACTGCAGTTACTTGAGACAGAGAGAGATAGAGGTGAGGCGTGTGAGAAATGACGAAGATTGGATTAGGTAAATGAATATAAAGACAAGACGAGGGAAGTGAAACTTCGGGGGCTGAAAATTTTCCACAGGCGGTGCGTAGTCTGTTTGGGAAGTGCATAAATTCCTTAACGGGATGAGGAAAGGAAAGATTTGGCGTAAGTCATAATCCAGAATTCGACATCACCGAAAGGACTATGAGGCACAGGGCTATACGCCCACGTGCTCTGTTAAAGTGGCCTGTCGCAATAATGGGGTCTTTGATCTTCGAGCTTCTCATATTACGTGGGGTTAAAATAAACTTTTTTTTTTTTGAAAAATTATTTTTTTACCATGCAATAGTAAAGTATTTTTAAAGTGCAGAGCGTATAATTACAAATGATCTATAAAAAACACAAAGTCCAATTTAAACATAAACACAGTCCAACTAAATTAATCAAACCAAACAAACTAACAATAAATCAATTTAAAAATTAAAATTAAAATCTAAAATTAAAATAACTGAATACACAAAGTCAAACAAGCAAAACTAGAAATCAACATTACCATTGCATTGTTGCATCACCAGCCCGCACAACCAAGAACGAACAGAAGCTAAAGAAGCCTAAATGGATATCAATCAGCATGAAACTACCATAACAACAAACGATAAAAAGCAAAGGAAACCAAATAACAAAAAGGTAGAGCAATAAAAGAGTATAAAACTTTTCTTTCATGAGCAACAATTGATACACCATAAAAAATAGAGCAATAAAATTCAACTCTCAGCATTTTGAGAAGTCTCGATGAAGATAGAGCAGAAGGCATAATCTGAGACCGAATCAATTCAGCGAATAGGGTATCTTGAGTGTTACCGAAATGGCCAATTGGAGCTATTTTGAGGAAAAGAAATCACTTGTAAAAGAAATCAACTCAAATATAGATGATAAGCAAACAACAAAAGCAAAGAAAAAAAAATTAAAAGAAGATAACTATATACAGCTTCACAAATAAGCACAGCCACCAAAACAACTACAACAAAAATTATCTACACTCTAACGCCGCAATAGAGCAGGAAAACCCTGTCGGATTGGAGGAAGAAAGCCTCTCTATCTAGTGGGGTGGGGGAGATAGACAGGCGACAATGACAAAGGGTCTAAAACCTTAAACCTCTATTTACAAGGAGGATTTTTAACTTAATTGAAGGTTTTCAAGATTTAAAAATTTTAAACTTGTATTTGTGAGAGAATTAGGGTTTTTAAAGTAAAGAACATCCAAAAGCCTTTAATTGAAGGTTTTCTCAAATACCTTAAAAACATTCATTTCTTTCCGAACAACAAAAAAGTATTAAGATTTAAACACCATGAAAAATCTTACCTTGTAAAACTATATTTTAGAATACATTCCTATATCTCTTCCCAATAAAGTGTAAAAGAAAAAGAAAATTTCTCACCTTCCAAAGAAGAGAGATGAAAAGTGTTAGAGAATGGAGTTGAAGAGTTTCCCTTGGCTGGTTTAGGATTTCAAGATTTTAAAATTTTCAACGTTGTGCTTTTAGCAAAATAATGTTGGAGGCTTTGCTATAATCCATCCCAATTATGGATAAAGGTTTCAAAAAGGTTATATTTTTTAATATCTTCTTTCTGGTTTGTTGCCTGGTAGAAGAGTTCTTCAAATTGGTACTCAAATAAATATAGAAGATGGTTAGAGTACTTCAATTTGGTCGGATCTATGAGTATATGGGTTAGGTAACTTCATATTACTTAGTCTTATATCTCGGTCAATGGGCATTGATAGGGCGGTAGATTTAATTGATCACAGGGATCATTATGAAGTGGTTATTCACTCATCAATAGGCTATAACTATTCTCTTTATTCTGTTAACCCCTATTGGTATGCATGACTCTCTTATTTTGCACTATGCATGTAATAATCAATACAATATATAATCCGGTTATAAGTAGCTCATGTGTAGCTCATATGCTCAACAACTGATATATGTGCCCTCCTCTACCTCTAATATACACCCGGATATGTGGAAGTGTATATGGTCTCTTCAAGTCCCTCCAAAATTGCAAATTTTCCTCTGGTGAGTTTTTCACGATGTGCTACCAGTCTCTGTTACTTTGGCTTGATGAGGCGTTTTGCAAGTTTCCAGATGCTTTATTTGTCAGTCTTCGTAAGAAACTTTGGAACACATGTTTGTGTAGTTTAGTTCATTGATCCTTATGGCTATAAACCTGACCCTGTGGACTTTGGAAAACTTTACCAAAAAGGGTTCAGATTGATATGAATGGCCATTTTGTTATGGACACTTACTACACTTATCTTATGGCATATCTAGAAAGAAAAAAATAAAGGCATTTGAGTTTGTACAGTCCGATTCTATTGCTACATTACATTGTATTTCTATTAATTTGAGACTATTTCAGTAGAGTGGTATTTTTGTAGATTCTCTCTCTCAGTCATATAGGTCTTATTTAGTTGTTACTTGGTGTCTTCCCCTATTGGATGCATCAAGTTTAACAGTGATGTGACATGAGTAGATTAGTTTTTTCTTGTTGCAATTGTTATTATAGCTAGAGATAGTACGAGCAGGATTGTATATGGTACTATTATGCGAGTATGATGTTTCTCTATTGTAGGGGTGACACCTGCTATTAGTGGCTATTAAAATGGTATATCTTGTGGGTTTTCAATGTATTACTTGTGAAACTAATTCTGTTATCGTGTATAATACTCTTTTCAATTTGTTGCCTACCATACCATGGGAAATTAAGGTTTCGATTATAGCTTTTTTTGATATTTGCTTTCGCATTTCAAATATTTTCTCTCAATAAATTTCTTATCAAATAAATACCGATACAAATATAAAAGTTAAATTTTATTTGAATAATTTATTATTATCGGATTTACAACAATATCAATTCACAGATTTACATTTTCATTTTTGTTATAATAACTTTACTGTAAATTAGCAGTTATGTAATTGATTTGCAATTTCTTGTTATAATAACTTTACTGCAATTAATAGCTATGTAATACAAATATTAATTTATAAAAAAAAATTATCTAAATCTTTAGCATTTGCTTGAAATTATTTAAAAAAAAGAAAAAGAAAAAACTGTGAATTAAAATATTGTTATTTTTCTCCTTTATTATATTTAAATTGAAAATAATTAAAAAAAATAAATTTGAAACAATAATAATATATAGCACTATTTAAATTGAAAATAATTAAAAAAATATATTTAAATCATAGATAATGGTTTGATATAAATAATAAATAGTGGTATTGGCACGTGCATTTTACTGATGTTTGAAGGTTCTTATTATTTTTTCTTAAAAAAACATTTTTTTTAATTTTACACGCTTTTGTTTACTTTTTTATACATATAAAAATATAACGGTCGACAAGCACTTATTTTATTTGATTTAATTTAATAATTAGTTTAAACATATTTATTGACGTCAGCATCGCACGTTTTATTCAACTACTATGATCAGAACAATGGAACGAGTCCAACCCCAGACAATAAAAGAAAATAGAAGTGATAGGAAAACCAAAATCTTCACCCACCGAAAAATAATAATTATAATTATATGAAAAGGAGTGGAGCCCATTAGATATTGCCATACGAAAATTGGTGGTCGCAGCCCAAAGTACGGGCCGATGCTGCCAAATTTGCCGCTTCCCTTACGGCAACGGCAAAAGCAGCGCACCGCTTCTACCCTTGCTGCCTATTCACCACAGCTTCTTCATTTTTCTAGTCGCTGGATAATATTACACCATCATTCTTTTTCTTTTTATTAATGAATTATTGAGTTTTTAATAAATTTATTAATTCATTTTTATTTTAAATAAAAACTCAATAAAAATTGTAATTTTTTAAATTTAACTATTAATTTTTATGTTAAAAATATTAAATATTTATACACTTCATTTATTATAATTTCAATTATACATATTATTTAATTTTATAATTTTAAATATTTATATTATTTTATCTTTTCAAGTTATAATTTTATTTATTTAAACAGAATAGCTAAAAGAGTTCGTAGATACTATACTTTAATATTTTTAAAATAGACACTAGTGAATTTACTGCATGACTTGACAATAACGTTTCTTTTTTATTCCGCTCTCATCAACAGCCATAGTCTTCTTTTTTTCTTTTTAGTTCAATTTTTTTAAAAAAATCAGTTTTGGATTTCTAATCGTTCATGCTTAACATTTGGAATCTAAAATATCAACATCTTTAATTTTTGAAAGGTGAAATGGATCCGAATTTAACCCAACTAATCAAACTAGAAATCTTTCATCAGTTTTTGACATAAAACAAGCAAAAATGTCAGACAAGATGTACAATACATATATACTAGCTATAGATGCTCTGAGTTTTTTATTCTCAAGGAAAGATCAAGTCTGGCCCAAGATACGATGCTCCTACTACAGCAAAGTCACCCGGAAGATCTCTCTCTTCTAGCACGCAATAACCTGGTTCATATAGAAGACGTTGGACGCCAACATATATAAGCAACAATCTCGCAAGTTACTACATGTAAACATAGTATTATAAATTTGTAATGCAATAGAACAATGAGCATTAGAATAACTTGAGTAGATTGGGGATTACCGGGAAGACCATGGATGGGGAATTCCGAGAAATAAGTGGAGGATCTCCCATGGTCTTCAGAGTAAGGAGGGGACAACACATCCAAGATAGCACACGGCGTCAACGCTGTGAAAGAATGAATGTTTCCTCCACTTTTTGGAAATAAGATGGATGGTTCACAGGGTGCACTTTGAATTCCATTTACGACGCTTCTTGCTAGTCCAACTGCATCCACAATATTTCTGCCATTACACCCACAGCATACATAACATGATCATCAAAGAAAACTAATACTAGATTTATTAGTTTGATCGCTTCAAATGAATATTTTGCCAAAATTACTTGTCCGGCTGCTGGAGTTTTCCACCTTCACCCAGTCATAGGCCTTGACATGCACAGATCCATACAGGACCTTGCTAAGTACTGTCATTCTGGGATGATCATGCAGGGGAAAATTTGCTCCAGCCGGAAAGCAGAATATCCCTATCTGTACAAGAATACCAAATTATTAAATGCACCTATAAAAGCTCAAGTTGATATACATCAATGAACAGATCGTAGACCTATAAATGAACTGATTAATTTAAATTCTACTCACAGAGAAATTGTCACATTCATGGATGTGAATGTAAGTGATTTCAGCTACTCCTTGCCCACAAATCAATTCCTTGATCCCTTCTGGGCTTGAAGATGGAGATCCAGGCAAGCTGAATTCATCAATACCCACATCAACAGCTTCAAATGTATCTGTAATTCAATATCATACTTTAACAGTGATCTATACAATAGTAAACGAAGCAGTATCATAAACAACCAGAAATAGTATATTATAATATACCTAAGAGATTTTTGAGAGACTGAAGTTGTAGAAAATTTGGTAACCCTTTTTGTGCAAATACATGGTTACAGGCATCGTACAATCTTTGCACTTTGGTGCCTTCCCTGTTCAGGTTCATTTTTGGCTGTAAAATAGAATCTGTCGTCTTTTTACAGTGAATCCCACTATAAATAAGATGATTACGAATATAGATAGAAAGGAGACGCAATTTTGATAAGTGGGTAATGGAAGTCACTTCAACTGAACCTGGGGGCTCATTCTTGACTTTTTTAATCTTACAGTGGGCTTGTTTGTTGTTATTAGATTTCTTGGAGGTGTAGATCACGGGAAACCTTGAAAGCAATTTAATAAGTTTGTATACACAACATTTTGCCCTGTGGTTTTTTAGCATAGAAAATATGAAAATTATTTTTAAATACGTATAATTTAATAGTAGAATATTAAAAGTAATGAAATAATATTTTTTTAATAAGTAATATTTTAAATTATTGTTTAACTTTTTAATTTTTAATTACAAATGAACTTTTATATAATTTAAAAGTAATGAAATAAAATATATTTTGTATATTATTTTAATTATTTTTTTAAAATATGCTACTTTTAAACTTTGCACAAATTAAAAATTAAAATAATTTATACATATTAAATTTAATTTTTTTCATAAATATGACTAATTTTAATTTTATAAAAATTAAAAAATTATTACACCTGAAATAATTGTAAAAAATAAAATAATATATATAGAGTAGATGTAAAAATATAGTTAATTTTTAATTTTTTAAAAATTAAAAAATAAAATAATTGAATTAAAATATTATATTTATAATAATAATAGAGATTTAAAAAATTTTAATTAATATTATATTCAAACTAAATATAAAAAGAAAATAAAGTTAGAATTTAAAATTTATAATTAAATTTTAAATGATTATTTATTAATTAATTAAATTTAGTAAAAAAATATAAATGAAATGAAATATATAAATCAATTCAACATAATCATTTAATTAAGTTTATTAATTTGAATTGAATTAAATTGGCTGGATGATTGAATCATCAACATTCCTAATTAAAATGAATCTGTTTCTATTTTTTTAATAGATTAAGCAAGGAAGAGGTATAATTCGAAAATTTTTTCAATTTAAAACTATATATATAACTAGATTTTAATGTAAAAACACATTATAAAACAAGTATTTCAATTTCTAATTGTTTTGTTTTTTTAATTTCCAAGTAATAAATGCATTCACTTTGGCTGTTATCTTGTCTGGTATGGAAGCAACTGATTGAGAAAAGATAAAAAAAAATCATGATTATGCTTGTGTGGTGATTTTGTGTGTAGATTAAAAACGACAGCAACTGTCTCCTGTTTTAAACAGGAAAGAGGCAATTTTATCCACAGATAATGCTTCGCCTTTTTAACTTTAAAATAATTCACCGACTACATCTCATACTATTTGTCACGGGCTTAATGATTCCAACCCCGAAAATCACTTAAGCCGTGCGACACTCAGCTCAGTCCGTCGAGCTAAGTCAGCCTAACCTCACAAACACGCAGCGGAAAGTAATTGAAGGGTTGTGAAGAGCTAAACCAGCTCTTGTGGGATGAAGGAAGCTAGACAAGCTAAATAAGCTAGAAGGGAAGAGAATTGGGGAAAATGGCTTTTATATTACACTTGGAAAAATTTACAAGGCAAGAATACAAGAAAGCTCACAAATGTACCACAAAGTGTGTACAAAGTGTCCCAAAGGCTATTTTGGTGTTGGAGGCTCCCACTCTTTCTCTCTTGAGTTTACATGTTGCCAATGGGGGTATTTATAGGCAAATGAGGGTGCTCAACCGACCTTAACTCGTGGTTGGTGTTTTTCCACGTGTCTGCCCCTGTTTGGGCGGTTTGGGAGCAATCTGGGACGTTCTGGAATTTTCTGGCAGATTCTGGCAATGAACCTCATTTTGGCGTGCCACGGGCCTGTGCGCTCCGCGCGCCCCGCGCCCCGCGCCCGCCTGCGCCTCTCTGCCCGCGCCTGGTAGCTTCCAGCAGCGCCTGGAGAATCCTCGAAGCTTCTGGAATTCTCGTGCGTCTTCCAGCCCGCGTGAACCTCGTTTCCCCGCGCGACCAACCAGCATCGTCCCCCTGCGCGCTCGGCCCGCCAGCCTCGCGCGGCCTGCCAGCGTGCCCGCTGAACCTCATCTGCGCCTGGACATCTCCGGATGCCCCTGGAACCTTCTCGAATGTTCCACCCCATTGAACCTCCTACCAACTGGCGATGCCCCCTGGCTTCCAGCACCTTCCCCCGTGCTGGGCTGGCCCAATTGCACCCCGTCGGGCCTGCCACTTGCCAGACTGCCTCCATAGCCTTCGCCAGCCCGTCTGGCCTGCTGGGCTCCACGCCTGGCCCAGTCCCCCAGCGAACCTCGCTTGCTAGCCCTCCTGGCCCGCAAGTCTGCCTGTTTTCCCCAACAGTGCCAGTCACCTCTGGCACCCACGGGCCCGTTCAACCTGTCTGCTGGCCAATCTGCCCCAGTTGGCATTTTTCCCCTGCAACCAGCAGCACAAGCCCGTTGAACCTCATTTGGACTGCCACACAGGCCCAAATGCAGAATTGGCTCTAACAACCCGTAAAGCCAATTTTCCTTCCAATTTTGGGGGTCCTTGGTCCTATCACCTTTGGACCGTGACATTCTCCCCCACTCATACCCGCGACGCCCTCGTCGCGTTTTCTTCGCTTGCCCAACACCACTTGAGCAAACTTCGGACCTCTTCGCATCTCCCTTGTGCGAAGTTGTGGAGGACCCCTCTGTATGTCCACCTACATACGAAGTGTTGCCTTCAGCCTTCTCCTCTAGTGCACTAGTAGCATTCCCCTTGTCCTTGTGGCTAGGTGACTTTGCCATCCCCTCGGCTTTGCACCTACTTTTGCTCCCCTTTGAGCGTCGTCGCCTACGCCTCCTTTGCTTCGGCGAAACCACTTCCCTCGGACTTTCAGCTACTTTGGACCCCTCGTCCATGGCACCATCCACCTTTTCCCTTGGTGGTAGCTCCCTCGGCAACTTCATACCCTTTTGGTCTCCACATTCCCCTTGGTCCTTCTTCAAACACGAAGATGAAGATGATGATGAAGATGATGATGATGAGGTACCCGCCTCCTCATCTTGCTCCTCCAAAGTTTCCACCCGTCCAAGTGTTCCACACACTTGTAAAGAACCCAAGTTTTCCATCCTTGGCTCCAATGGAGTCTCCTTGTTGCTTTGCTTCCTAGCAACAAGCTCACTCCTCCTTGGGCATTCACCATTTCGATGAGGACCTTTGCAACAATAACACCTTCGCAAAGATCTACTCTCCTTAGGGACTTCCTCCTTGCCTAGTAGAGGAATGGATGAAGTGGACTCACAATCCTTTTCTTCCCTCAAACTTTCCACCTCACCTTTCATCCTACTCAACTCCTCTACTAATTTCCCAAGTTCTCCCCTCAACAATACATTCTCTTCCTTAAGTGCGGCAATTTCACTAAGGAGGGAGGATGTCGAAGACTCACCTTCTTTGACCACCTTGTCGATGGCTTCATTTAGCGCCCCTTGCATCTCCTCGCGAACCTCGTCCATGCTAGACTCAAGTTCCTCAAGGTGGGACTCTATCTCCTCGAAGCGTAGATCATCATCGACAAGTCGCAATTGCACCCTTGCGAGCTCGACCTCAAAGTCCCCTAGCTCCGCTCTCCCTTGGCTAGGTTTCTTTGGCTCCAACTTCCTCCTTAGGTCGCCATGCTCCTTCCCTTTTGGAGCACCCAAGCCAACCATCCCAACTTCCTTTGTTGGGCTTGACATTTTTGGCAAAATTTGCTTCCTTCGATGAAAACCTCCTTTCTTCCAAAAAGGGTGGGGGAACCAAGTACTCCTCTTTACTTGGTTGCGGGTAAAATTCTGCTGCTTTTGGCTTCTCACAGAAAAACCTCACTGCACTACCCCTGTAGGCAGTTTTGAACCTCACTGGTTACTCCAGCACACAGATTTTCCTCCCCTGAAAATCTGCCACCAATGCCCAGAAATCACCCTCACAATTCTGGACAGGCTAACCTCGCTGGACTGTTCTTCTGCAGCCAAAAATCACCCTTGCCGAAACTGCTCAGCAACTTGCCCAGAAACTGGCAGAACAACCTCACTTCCTGCCAAACCAGCGCCCCAATAATTCTGGCAAACTCTTGCCCAGAATCAGCTGGAAATAACCTCACAAAGGCAAGCTGACCCTTACTGAAGCAGGAATACCAACCTCTGGTATCTCGGCAACAATTGCAGCAGTAATAAACCTCACTGTATGTTACCGCTGGCCAACCAGAACCAGGCGAAATTTGCCTCCAATGTGTAACGACCCCAAAAAAGGACCGTCACCGGCGCTAGGATTCAGGTCGGCTTAAGGCCGCCAGAACCCGTAGCAAGCCTGCTATACTCTCTGTGTACCTGTAAACCTCATACATGATCATACATTTTATGTGAAAATAAAACTCTTTTCTGAACCAAGGCTCAACCTGTGCATGCACTATCTCTGTACTCTGTACTCATGTACTCTGTACTCTGTATCCCTGACTAGAGCTTGCTCTAGATGGGTTAACTCATACCTGTTAAGCCTGGTTTTCACATACAGGAAAACATATATACATATACAGATCATGTACAACACAAACATCACTAGGTCAAGCTACAACTATTATATCTCGTTAATATTACATGTCCACTCTAAGCTATTACAGATCTCTTTACTTTTTTCTGTACTCTGCTGGACTGTCCCATCCTGTACACTGTACACTGAATACTGAACCTGCAAAACTGGGGTTAAGGGAGTGGGATGAGCTCTATAGCCCAGTGAGTAGAACAGTAAAACATCTCAGTAAAATATGATCTCATGGAATGCACCATATCACAGACAAGCCACATCAAGAGTAAACCTGTCACCACATAGTCCCAGTAACTCTGTGCCAGGGCGTAGAATCGAGCACCTGGTCTTCCTGTCATATATGTATATGTGTATATAACACCTGTGAACTTACCATTGCCAGGGCGTAGTCAAAGGCTCCTGGACTTTACTATATACCTGCCAGGGCGTAGTCAAAGGCTCCTGGTCTTTGCTATACGTGCCAGGGCGTAGTCAAAGGCTCCTGGTCTTCCTGTCTGTGACTATTGGATCATTCAGCATTTACTCACATCATCAAATATAATGCAATGCAACATATTCGTGAATACTAATGTAACAACCTATGGCATAAACATGATGCATGAGATATGCTAAAAGCAGTTTGTGGTTCAATTAAAAGTTATAAGTTTAATTCCACTCACCTCTGGCTAACTGAACTGACTGACTTTGCAGGTTCTGAATCTCTGGAGCAGTACTCACTGCTGCTCTCTCTGGTTCCTCTGGTCTGTACCTATACAGATGGACTCAAATGAGGGACCAAACAAGCTTATGACCAACTCTAATAAACTCCCCAAGAATCCCCTTACACTCACTCTACTAGCCATGTATCACATGTAAAAGAAAGCTGGACAGAACACTTTCGGCGGCAGGTTCGGCGGCCGAATGTCCTCTCCAGAGACGAAACTTAAGCATCTTCGGCGGCCGAATCTCTATGTTCGGCGGCCGAACCCTTTCGGGGGCAAGTTTCGGAGGCCACAAGGTACTCCAGAGACGAAAGTCTCTAACCTTCGGCGGCACCTTCGGCGGCCGAATCCCCCAAACAGAGCCGAACATGCACAACTCGCGGGGGCAAGCTATGGCAGCCTAAGCCACCATGCAAGAGGTTCGGCGGCCGAATGAACTTTCGGCTGCCGAACCTGAGTTCATCCAGAACTCAGTTTCAATGGCAAACCATCTCCCTCTTTCCTTCAACTTCTCAAACCATGCAAACTTCACCTCCTCAACATACATATACTCATGTATATGATCACAGGGGTCCAAAACTAGCTAATAACCCCAAATAACAAAACAAACATACATATAAACATGTAACCATGCATAATTCTTTAAAACTACCATTAATACCCTAAGCATGCATCTCCTTCCTTTATCCCCATAAACTCAGAAACATATACACATGTTCAAGTGCATCACTTACCTCCTGTAGCAAGAAGCTAAACACTCTGAACAAGGGAAAACGGATCACCACTTCTCACACTCTCAAACTCTCTCAAACTCACTTTTTGTTTCAAACCCTTCAAAACTTGGTGAATGAGCAAACTCCTGCATGAGCTGCTCAAAACACTTGCAAATGAGTCATAGAAGACGTGGCTAATTCATGGCAAGAATCTGAGGCCAACATCTGTCAAAAGCCATGACTCAGCTTGGCTGGCCAACTCATCGTCGGCTGCCCAATGACATGCAAGACCATGCAACATTCGGGGGCCGAACTTCCCTTCGGAAGCCAAACACTTTCGGCGGCCGAACTTACTTTCGGCGGCCGAACTTGGCTCAACTGCCTGAGGTCATTTCAACTCAAAACTCACTTCCCTTAACCTTAAAACATTTAAACACATCATAACCCTTAATAACACACAACTCCTACCCTTAGATAGAATCCCAACACCCCGGATTCCGCCAGATAATAGGAATTCCGGTGCCGGATTCTAGCCGGGTATTACATTCTCCCCTCCTTAAGAACATTCGTCCTCGGATGTTCCTAAAACACAAAACAAAACACAAGGAGGAAACTCACCTTAAAACAAATATGGATATTGCTGGAGCATAGACTCCCGCGTCTCCCATGTGCACTCTTCTAGGTTATGGTGGTTCCATAGAACTGTCACCATCGGAATTTCCTTGTTCCTTAGCTGTCTGATCTGCGTGTCCAGAATCCGCACTGGCTGCTCTATATAGGTGAGATCTGTGTGAATCTCCACCTCAGGCTCACTCAGAACCTGATTCGGATCTGACACAAACTGTCGTAGCATAGAAACATGAAATACCGGGTGAATCCTCTCCATAGAAACAGGTAAATCCAGCTTATACGACACATTTCCGATCCTCTGCAACACCTCAAAGGGTCCAATGTACCGTGGAGCTAATTTACCCTTCTTCCCAAAACGAACCACTCCTTTCATTGGAGACACTTTCAGCAATACCCAATTACCCTCTTGAAATTCTAACTGCTTCCTGCGAATGTCTGCATAACTTTTCTGTCTACTCTGAGCTGTTCTGATTCTCTCTCTGATCATGGGCACCATTCTACTGGTAATGTCTACTAACTCTGGCCCTGCAAGAGCTTTCTCTCCTACCTCTTCCCAGCAAACAGGGGATCTGCACTTCCTCCCATACAAAGCTTCATAAGGAGCCATCCCAATGCTAGCATGATGACTGTTATTGTAGGCAAACTCCACCAAAGGTAGATGCTGCCTCCAAGAACCGCCAAAGTCTAACACACATAGGCGAAGCATATCCTCTATGGTCTGGATGGTCCTTTCTGACTGTCCATCAGTCTGTGGGTGGAAAGCAGTACTAAAATCCAACCTCGTGCCCATCGCACTTTGCAGACTCCGCCAAAAACGGGAGGTAAACTGAGGTCCTCTGTCTGAAACTATAGACACTGGAACTCCATGTAATTTCACTATCTCATCCAGATAGACCTGTGCTAACTTATCCACAGAATAGTTACTCCGTACTGGAAGAAAATGAGCAGATTTCGTGAGTCTGTCCACAATCACCCATATCGAGTCTATCTTGGACGCTACTGGTAAACCCACTACAAAATCCATGGCTATGTTCTCCCATTTCCACTCTGGAATCGGTAATGGGTTCAGCATTCCGGCTGGTTTCTGATGTTCTAATTTCACCCTCTGACAAACCTCACAGGCTGTCACGAACTGCGCCACTTCTTTCTTCATGGCTGGCCACCAATAGATCCTTTTCAGATCCTGATACATCTTGGTAGCTCCTGGGTGAACACTATACCTCGCATTATGAGCTTCCCTCATAATGTCTTCCTTCACACTGCCCCTATCTGGTACACAAAGTCGACTTCCATAGCGAAGGATCCCTTTACTATCAAATTTGAACTCTGCATTGTTGCCTGACTGAACAGTCCTGGCAATTTTCATCAACTCAGGGTCCTCATGCTGTCTCTGAGCTATCTGCTCCAGAAACACAGGTGTCACTCTCATCTGTGCTATCAACGCACCTGTACCAGACAACTCTAACTGTAATCCCTCGTCAAAGAGCTTATAAAGTTCCATTACAACCGGTCTCCGCTCTGCTGCTATATGGGATAAACTGCCTAGTGACTTCCGGCTTAGGGCGTCTGCGACAACATTCGCCTTACCCGGATGATACTGGATCTTACAATCATAATCACTGAGCAATTCAACCCATCTTCGCTGCCTCAAATTCAGCTCTCTTTGACTTATGATGTACTGTAAACTCTTGTGATCAGTGAAGATCTCGCATTTAACCCCATAGAGGTAATGCCGCCATATCTTAAGTGCAAAGATAACTGCTGCCATTTCTAGGTCATGGGTAGGGTAATTCAACTCGTGCTTCTTCAACTGTCTAGAAGCATAAGCTATTACTCTATCATTCTGCATCAATACACAACCCAATCCCACTCGAGATGCATCACAGAATACTGTGAAGTCCTCATTACTCACAGGCAGAGCTAACACTGGTGCTGTGGTCAATCTCCTCTTGAGCTCCTCAAAGCTCTCTTCACACTGGTCTGACCAGATAAACTTCTGGTTCTTCTGAGTCAATTTGGTCATAGGAGCTGCTATCTTTGAGAAGTTCTGAACGAACCTCCTGTAGTAACCTGCCAGTCCCAGAAAGCTTTTAATCTCAGTTACTGTCGTAGGTCTGGGCCAGTTAGCTACAGCCTCTATCTTCTTGGGATCTACCTCAATACCCTCTGCTGATACTACATGTCCCAAGAAGGAAATGCTCCCCAACCAAAACTCACACTTCGAGAACTTGGCATACAAACCATGCTCTCTCAGTGTCTGCAAAACAATCCTCAGATGCTGGGCATGCTCCTCTGCATCTCTGGAATACACTAAGATATCATCGATAAACACAATGACAAAGTGATCCAGAAACTCACTAAATACTCTGTTCATGAGATCCATGAATGCTGCAGGGGCGTTAGTCAACCCGAACGGCATCACTAAGAACTCATAATGCCCATATCTGGTCCGAAAAGCTGTCTTAGGCACATCTGCCTCTCTGACTCTCAACTGATGATACCCAGATCTCAGATCTATTTTCGAGAAACAACCTGCTCCAGCTAGCTGGTCAAATAGATCATCAATCCGAGGTAAAGGATACCTATTCTTGATAGTGACCTTGTTCAACTGTCTGTAGTCGATACAAAGTCTGAGGGATCCATCCTTCTTTCTGACAAAGAGCACTGGAGCACCCCAAGGTGAGGTACTAGGGCGGATGAAACCCTTATCTACCAAGTCCTGCAACTGTTCTTTCAACTCTGTTAACTCAGCTGGCGCCATCCTGTAGGGAGGTATAGAGATAGGTCTGGTACCTGGCAATAATTCAATGTCAAACCCTATCTCCCTATCAGGTGGTAGTCCTAGTAAATCGTCTGGGAACACATCGAGAAACTCTCGGACTACTGGTACTGTGGCTGGTTCCCTAACCTGACTATCTAGCTCTCTCACATGAGCTAGAAACCCCTGACAACCCCTCCTAAGCAAACGACGAGCCTGAAGGGCTGAAATCATACCTCTGGGTGTACCTCTCCTGTCTCCTCTGAAGACATACTCTGACCCATCCTGGTCTCTGAGACTCACTAGCTTTTCTCGACAGTCCAACGTAGCACTATATGCAGATAGCCAATCCATCCCTAGAATGACATCAAAATCTGTCAAGTCTAGAACCACAAGGTCAGCTGGAAGGCATCTACCCTCTATAAACACTGGACTGAAACGACAGACTGACACTGCCACTGATGGGTCACATCTAGGTCCACTGACCCAGAGAGGATACTCTAACTCAGATCTGATCAAACCCAACCGCTCTATGGCTCTCGAAGCAATAAAGGAATGAGAAGCACCGGGGTCCATCAAAGCATACACATCTGAACACCCAATGATGAGATTACCTGACACCACTGTGTTCGACGTGTTAGCCTCCTCCTGTGTCACTGTGAAAATCCGTGCTGGGGCTACCGGATTTCCACCTCGGGAACCTGCTGCTGAAGTAGAGGCTACCCCTCTCCCTCTACCTCTGCCACTACTCTGAGGCATGACTGAAGCTACTGGCCGTACAACTGGCTGTACCACACTGCCTGAACTCATCTGCTGGGATGGTGCAAAAGTCATCTGCGGACAATCCCGAGCAATATGCCCTTCCTGTCCACATCGAAAACAAACTGTAGATCCCAACCGACAAACTCCGCCATGTGGTTTTCCGCATCGTCTGCAGACTGGAGCTGTGCCAGAGCTTGAGCCACTACCTATTCCCAGACCTGACTTGACTTTACTCCAGAACCCTTTCCTTGTTCCTCTCGCTCTCTCCCATCTTTTATTGCCTGTAGAACCTGAACTGGGGGCTTTAGAACCCGAAGCTTGTGCCCTTGACTGTTTCTGAATATTGGCACTAGCTTCCATCTTCCTGGCTGCATCTATAATAGAGTGAAAACTCTCCTTCTCAGCTGGAAGGATCAAAGAAGAATACCTGGGATGAAGTCTCATGGTATATCTCCTTGCTTTCTTCTGATCAGTATCATAGGCTTGACCCACGTACTGAAGCAGATCCAGGAACTTATCTGTAAATTCATCAACACTCATCTCATCTGTCTGTCGCAACTGTTCAAATTCAATTACTTTCATCTCCCTCGAACTATCAGGAAAAGCCCACCCTGCAAACTCATTGGCGAACTCTCCCCATGACATACTGTCCATTCTAGGCTCCACATAATTCTTAAACCATTCTCTGGCTTTCTTGCATTTTATTGTGAAACCTGCCATCTCAATGGCTCTCCTATCATCTGCTCCCAATTCACTGGTGATCATCCTAACTGCTCTGAGGTAATCAAATGGATCATCTCCCGTATTGTATTTCGGAGCATCCAATTTCAAGTACTCCGTCATTTGAACTTTACCTCTAGATGAGCTAGGTTCATGCCTGTCAACAACAGGGACTACTGGTTCTGGTGGTGGTACTGGTTCATTTGGCTCTAGGTGTGCTGCACTTGGGCGGGTAGGGGAAGATGGATACATAGGATATGGTGGATAGCAGTGAGGATATGGCATATATGGCATGTATGTAGGATATGGGTCAAAACGAGAGTATTCCGACATACCCTCCATCGGATACTCTGGCTCCTGAAACAAGGATGGATAACCATAATCTGAGGCCTGAACGCCTCCCTCGGAATCGCCCATACCTTCATCCATAGACGGATCAGTCTCCATAGCCTCCCTCCTTTCCTCTGATCTTCCTCCCCTAACTGTTCCTCTTCTGCTCTCGTCTACAGACCTTCTAGGGTCTATTGACATACCTTCCCTGCTAGATCTCTGAGACCTTGCCCTTGGCAATGCAGGAGGACGAGCAGCTGGTCTTTCACTCTCTGGTGGGACTCCAGTCAATCGAGCTGATCGACGAGTTCCTCGCATCTTTACTCTGGAAACACAACATATAACATACCACTTAGCACATAAACATCACATATCACTCATACACATGCAATACTCATGGCATATCATAGCAGATAGGACTCAAAACCCTATCCTAGTGGACATGATTTCCCTATTGTGCTTGACCACTTCTAACCTGTCTGAGCCCAACACTGTCTCTATAGGTCCGATCATGTGAACCTAGGGCTCTGATACCAATCTGTAACGACCCCAAAAAAGGACCGTCACCGGCGCTAGGATTCAGGTCGGCTTAAGGCCGCCAGAACCCGTAGCAAGCCTGCTATACTCTCTGTGTACCTGTAAACCTCATACATGATCATACATTTTATGTGAAAATAAAACTCTTTTCTGAACCAAGGCTCAACCTGTGCATGCACTATCTCTGTACTCTGTACTCATGTACTCTGTACTCTGTATCCCTGACTAGAGCTTGCTCTAGATGGGTTAACTCATACCTGTTAAGCCTGGTTTTCACATACAGGAAAACATATATACATATACAGATCATGTACAACACAAACATCACTAGGTCAAGCTACAACTATTATATCTCGTTAATATTACATGTCCACTCTAAGCTATTACAGATCTCTTTACTTTTTTCTGTACTCTGCTGGACTGTCCCATCCTGTACACTGTACACTGAATACTGAACCTGCAAAACTGGGGTTAAGGGAGTGGGATGAGCTCTATAGCCCAGTGAGTAGAACAGTAAAACATCTCAGTAAAATATGATCTCATGGAATGCACCATATCACAGACAAGCCACATCAAGAGTAAACCTGTCACCACATAGTCCCAGTAACTCTGTGCCAGGGCGTAGAATCGAGCACCTGGTCTTCCTGTCATATATGTATATGTGTATATAACACCTGTGAACTTACCATTGCCAGGGCGTAGTCAAAGGCTCCTGGACTTTACTATATACCTGCCAGGGCGTAGTCAAAGGCTCCTGGTCTTTGCTATACGTGCCAGGGCGTAGTCAAAGGCTCCTGGTCTTCCTGTCTGTGACTATTGGATCATTCAGCATTTACTCACATCATCAAATATAATGCAATGCAACATATTCGTGAATACTAATGTAACAACCTATGGCATAAACATGATGCATGAGATATGCTAAAAGCAGTTTGTGGTTCAATTAAAAGTTATAAGTTTAATTCCACTCACCTCTGGCTAACTGAACTGACTGACTTTGCAGGTTCTGAATCTCTGGAGCAGTACTCACTGCTGCTCTCTCTGGTTCCTCTGGTCTGTACCTATACAGATGGACTCAAATGAGGGACCAAACAAGCTTATGACCAACTCTAATAAACTCCCCAAGAATCCCCTTACACTCACTCTACTAGCCATGTATCACATGTAAAAGAAAGCTGGACAGAACACTTTCGGCGGCAGGTTCGGCGGCCGAATGTCCTCTCCAGAGACGAAACTTAAGCATCTTCGGCGGCCGAATCTCTATGTTCGGCGGCCGAACCCTTTCGGGGGCAAGTTTCGGAGGCCACAAGGTACTCCAGAGACGAAAGTCTCTAACCTTCGGCGGCACCTTCGGCGGCCGAATCCCCCAAATAGAGCCGAACATGCACAACTCGCGGGGGCAAGCTATGGCAGCCTAAGCCACCATGCAAGAGGTTCGGCGGCCGAATGAACTTTCGGCTGCCGAACCTGAGTTCATCCAGAACTCAGTTTCAATGGCAAACCATCTCCCTCTTTCCTTCAACTTCTCAAACCATGCAAACTTCACCTCCTCAACATACATATACTCATGTATATGATCACAGGGGTCCAAAACTAGCTAATAACCCCAAATAACAAAACAAACATACATATAAACATGTAACCATGCATAATTCTTTAAAACTACCATTAATACCCTAAGCATGCATCTCCTTCCTTTATCCCCATAAACTCAGAAACATATACACATGTTCAAGTGCATCACTTACCTCCTGTAGCAAGAAGCTAAACACTCTGAACAAGGGAAAACGGATCACCACTTCTCACACTCTCAAACTCTCTCAAACTCACTTTTTGTTTCAAACCCTTCAAAACTTGGTGAATGAGCAAACTCCTGCATGAGCTGCTCAAAACACTTGCAAATGAGTCATAGAAGACGTGGCTAATTCATGGCAAGAATCTGAGGCCAACATCTGTCAAAAGCCATGACTCAGCTTGGCTGGCCAACTCATCGTCGGCTGCCCAATGACATGCAAGACCATGCAACATTCGGGGGCCGAACTTCCCTTCGGAAGCCAAACACTTTCGGCGGCCGAACTTACTTTCGGCGGCCGAACTTGGCTCAACTGCCTGAGGTCATTTCAACTCAAAACTCACTTCCTTTAACCTTAAAACATTTAAACACATCATAACCCTTAATAACACACAACTCCTACCCTTAGATAGAATCCCAACACCCCGGATTCCGCCAGATAATAGGAATTCCGGTGCCGGATTCTAGCCGGGTATTACACAATGGCTCTGATACCACTTGTCACGGGCTTAATGATTCCAACCCCGAAAATCACTTAAGCCGTGCGGCACTCAGCTCAGTCCGTCGAGCTAAGTCAGCCTAACCTCACAAACACTCAGCGGAAAGTAATTGAAGGGTTGTGAAGAGCTAAACCAGCTCTTGTGGGATGAAGGAAGCTAGACAAGCTAAATAAGCTAGAAGGGAAGAGAATTGGGGAAAATGGCTTTTATATTACACTTGGGAAAATTTACAAGGCAAGAATACAAGAAAGCTCACAAATGTACCACAAAGTGTCCCAAAGGCTATTTTGGTGTTGGAGGCTCCCACTCTTTCTCTCTTGAGTTTACATGTTGCCTGTAACGACCCGGAAACCGGACCGCCACCGGCGCTAGGATCCAGATCGGCTTAAGGCCGCCGGGACCCGTAGCAAGCCAAACATACATACTATTACCTGGTCAAATCCCATACATGATTGAAACTTAACCATAAAAACATGTAAACTGAACATCTGTTGAACCCAAATCTGACCTGTGCATGTATCCTGACATGAAACATACATCATAAAATCATAAAACCTCCACTGGAGTCCTCATCATATACTCCAATGGGGTAACATTACATGCCTCAAGTTTGGTTCTCAACTCAACATATAACATAAACATAACCATGCATTAACAGGGACTAACCAGTCTATAGGGCCAAGCACAACTAATCCATAGACATAACTTTACTTAACATTACATTATCTTACATGAATTTATAATACATGTCCACTCTAACATACTAAACATCAACATAATCTAAGCTATTACAACATGCATATCTTAACCTTGACTTTACCCTGCAGCCTCTGGACTCTGACTTAAACCTGCAACACTGGGGTTAGGGGAAAGGGGTGAGCTAAAAAGCCCAGTGAGTAGAAACATAGAAAACAGTTCATTAATTACATGCTTTCATGAAATGCATCATAACACAGAGAAATCACATAATCTTGTCCGCCTCGGGGCTTATGCAATATTTATTCCCCACGGACCCTGGTTTCTGAGAGTCTGTCTTTTTGCATGCATCTTTCCTCTCAGAGGATGGACATGACATCAAAAATCCCTCTGTCGGTGCCCGGCTCCCCCATAGGAGCTCACAAAGGCCTGTAACATACATGACATGGTGTCTGGTCCACAGAGAGCTCACATGGACTTTCCTACATGTACTTGTCCGGCTCTCAAAGGACTAAGACAAGACTCGTGACAGATATGGGCTATTGAAGTCGCCTCGGTCCACCCTTCCTCAGCATCAACATGAAATAATGCAATGCGTCATATTCGTGAAACTAGTGCAATCAACCTACTACATATAATCATGATGCATGAACATGCTTTAGGCATTAGATTTTGTGCATAAAAGATTAGGTTTAGTTCTACTCACCTCCTGGCAGACGCCGACTGACTCTGCACCTGCTAGTACTAATGGCCTCCTCGGTCTCTCGGGTCCGATCCTACACAGGTGGACTCGAATGAGGTGCCAAACATACTCTAACAACTCATAAACATACCCCTCTAAACATCACTTAAACATGCATGGAAAACACCCAAGAAGCGGCTGGACAGGGCACTTTCGGCGGCACCTTCGGCGGCCGAAAGTCCCCTCCAGAGACGAAACTCGGGTAGGTTCGGCAGCAGGTTCGGCGGCCGAAACCCTAGGACAGAAACGAAAGTCCCTCCTTCGGGGGCACATTCGGCAGCCTAAAGACTGCCTCCCATGCAGGTTCGGCGGCCGAAACTCCTTTCGGCGGCCGAACCTGGTCCCCTCTGGACGACAGGTCCGATTCTGCCAAGCCAAAAACCAAACTCAAATATACCCAAATCCTCACATACTCTCTCCCAATCATGCATACTCACTCCCACAAGCATAAAGGAGCATAAACTAACATAAACTCCTCAACACAAACATCACATAACATACATTGGGTATAAAACCCACATAAACCTAAACATGCATATCTACCCATACTCAACCATCAAAAACTTCATAAAACTTCATGAAAACACTAGGGAAACAAGGATCTACACTTACCTCTTGAAGATCGAGGGTGGTGTGACCCCTAACTCGGAGGTATGGAGAATCCAAGCTCCAAAAGCTCCAAGCTCCCAAAACTCCTTGATCCAAGCTTAAAACTCTTCAAAACCAAGAATGAAACTCATAAAAACCATAGAAGATTGGAAGAAAACGTGAAATTGACCAAGGGAGGACATGAACACACCTGAGCTCGAGAATGGGGAGAAAACTCATCCATTTCCGATCTGAGGGCCCTTTATAGGTGGCCTGGTCGAAGACCTTCGGCAGCCTAACGTGCCCCCTAAACTCATGCATGTTCGGCGGCCGAACTTGACTTTCGGCGGCCGAACCTTGGCTCGTTTAAACAAGACTTTCGGAGGCCAAAGGCGCTCCCGAAGCCTTCCCATGTTCGGCGGCCGAACTTCACTTTCGGCGGCCGAACCTGGCAATTGCCTCCTTGGTCTTTTCTCTTCAAAACTCAATTCTTTTTCAATTAAAACCATTGAAATCATTATAAAAACATTTAGAAAATACATTTTACCCTTCTAGAGAGATCCAACACCCTAGATTCCGCCGGAGGGCAGGAATTCCGATGCCGGATTCTAGCCGGGTATTACATTGCCAATGGGGGTATTTATAGGCAAATGAGGGTGCTCAACCGACCTTAACTCGTGGTTGGTGTTTTTCCACGTGTCTGCCCCTGTTTGGGCGGTTTGGGAGCAATCTGGGATGTTCTGGAATTTTCTGGCAGATTCTGGCAATGAACCTCATTTTGGCGTGCCACGGGCCCGTGCGCTCCGCGCGCCCCGCGCCCGCCTGCGCCTCTCTGCCCGCGCCTGGCAGCTTCCAGCAGCGCCTGGAGAATCCTCGAAGCTTCTGGAATTCTCATGCGTCTTCCAGCCCGCGTGAACCTTGTTTCCCCGCGCGGCCAACCAGCATCGTCCCCCTGCGCGCGCGGCCTACCAGCGCGCCCCTTCTGCGCGCTCGGCCCGCCAGCCTCGCGCGGCCTGCCAGCGTGCCCGCTGAACCTCATCTGCGCCTGGACATCTCCGGATGCCCCTGAAACCTTCTCGAATGTTCCAGCCCCATTGAACCTCCTACCAACTGGCGATGCCCCCTGGCTTCCAGCACCTTCCCCCGTGCTGGGCTGGCCCAATTGCACCCCGTCGGGCCTGCCACTCGCTAGACTGCCTCCATTGCCTTCGCCAGCCCGTCTGGCCTGCTGGGCTCCACGCCTGGCCCAGTCCCCCAGCGAACCTCGCTTGTTAGCCCTCCTGGCCCGCAAGTCTGCCTGTTTTCCCCAACAGTGCCAGTCACCTCTGGCACCCACGGGCCCGTTCAACCTGTCTGCTGGCCAATCTGCCCCAGTTGGCATTTTTCCCCTGCAACCAGCAGCACAAGCCCGTTGAACCTCATTTGGGCTGCCACAGAGGCCCAAATGCAGAATTGGCTCTAACAACCCGTAAAGCCAATTTTCCTTCCAATTTTGGGGGTCCTTGGTCCTATCACCTTTGGACCGTGACATATTTCACGGGTTTTCACGGAACTGCTTGTCCAACACTGCATATCACCATTAGTCCCACTTCACAACCAAATTAAGATTGAGGAAAAATAATTATCCTAAAAAACAAAAGGGAAATTTATGAAAACCGTACGAAATCAGTTATTATTATTATTATTATTTTTGTATTGTGCAATTTGATCCCCTTGCATGGGTGGCCAAATTCGTAAAGCTTGACAAATATGGTTTCAGGCACTGTCACGTTTCAAGTGGGAACTGAAACGTGAAATGAAACCACATTCTAGAATTGGAGAACTTGACTTTGTGACCAAGCTGATTTCAGAGCCGCACTAACCGTTTATATTTACACACACGATCCGTCTATTTGGCAATGAAAAATAGGTCTCTTTGAATGTGTTAATTAATTATTGAGTTCTCTGATTATAACAGACTATAAGTTACTGAAATCTATAAGTCTTCAATAAATTTACGACAAATAATAGAATGCACAGTTTTTACGAATATTCGGCAATTTGATCACGTCGATTTTTGGGGAAAAAAAAGAGTTGCTTAACAGCGTCCAAGGCTCCAAGCTATGCGTTGCCAGTTGCCAGTTGCCAGTTGCCAGTTGCCAAGCTCAATTTTGCACCACGCTTAACATTCAGCTATTCAGTATTAAAATTTCAAGTTGAACAAGTCTGAATATTAACAAAAAGAATTTTCAATCAAACTTCATACCCAACTTGAAACTCTCACATTTTACTTATTAGTTTATTGCCAACTTCTTAATTTATTTATTTATATTTACAATATAGATATTAATCTAATATTAAATATGCAACTATTTAAAAATAAATAAATGTTGACTAATAATAATAATAATAACTTTTTTCCAATACTACCTTAAATTTAAAAACATAAAAATTCATATAGATTGTATATGCATAAATTCTCATGTATTTTTGACATCAGGACTTCTGTGACTATTTTCACCTTTGAGTGCATGAATAGTGGGGTTTATTTCATACATCTATCACTAATTTCCCTTAATTTCAATATCTTTTATAATTTTAATTTAAATATCATTTAAATTCATGTAACATACTATCATCAATTTACTAATTAACTCATTACAAATTTTACTTATTATTCTTAATTAGATTGGTGTACCATAAATTTTCAGTAAATTTTTTTTTTTGAAATAGGTAAATTTATATAAATAGACATTAAAAAATAAAAATAATAATTAAATTTATCAATTAAATTATAAAAAAATAATTAGTAAATTAACTTATCAACGTTTACCAAACTTTGAATATACCGACCGACCATTTAAAAATGAAATTCTATTGCTACCTTTTTATTTTTTTTTTCAGTGAGAATAAAATAAATGGAAATTTAAATTAAGTTTTAAAACCAAATTATTATAATTTATAATCTATTAAAACATCATATAAAGATTTCCAAAAAAAAGTTAAATTGAAAAATTTTTATTCTGTAAATAGTTGAGGATGATTTTTATATATTTGTATTGTACAAGTTTAGAGATTGGAAATGAAATTTAGATATAAATTAATTTTTAAAATTAATAATAATAGTTTATAAAAACTTTAATAATATTTTATTGACTTCAAAAAAAAATATTTTATTAAAATTTAAAAATATTTAGTCATATCACAATTACCTAAATAGTTTCGAGACGGATGGTGAAATTCAAATGAAATAAGTGCCAACCTTTTCGCTCAATCAATCCATTTCCCGTGTTTGCCACCTTGCCTTTTACCTGCCAGCCAAACAGCCATCCCCCCTGCCCCAACCGAATCTCTACCTTTTTCTAATCCAACGGTCCACGTTCCATCTTTCCAAAATCCCTCCATCTTCCTCCACGCAATCATAGCGTCCCCCTTCCCTCCACTATCCCCCCAAAATTAGCCCTACACTCTCTCAAAAATAACTCACTCCCTTCCCCTTCTCTCTCTCATTTTCAGAAACTAGATCTACAACTCCCTCTTTTTCTTTGCATCTTTCTTTCCTTCTTCGTCTTTCAACAATGGCGGTTGCACCTTCTCGAGAGGAGAGCATCTACCTGGCCAAGCTCGCTGAGCAGGCCGAGCGCTATGAGGAGATGGTTGAGTTCATGGAGAAGGTTTCCGCCTCCGTCGACAACGAGGAGCTTACTGTCGAGGAGCGGAACCTCCTCTCTGTTGCTTACAAGAATGTCATAGGAGCTCGACGCGCCTCCTGGCGTATTATTTCCTCCATCGAGCAGAAGGAGGAGAGCCGCGGCAATGAAGACCACGTTTCCATGATACGGGACTATAGGACCAAAATTGAGTCTGAGCTCTCCTCGATCTGCGACGGGATCTTGAAATTGCTCGACACGAGGTTGATTCCTTCTGCTTCTCCCGGGGATTCCAAGGTGTTTTACTTGAAGATGAAGGGAGATTACCATAGGTATCTCGCCGAGTTCAAGACTGGAGCTGACAGGAAAGAGGCTGCTGAAAGTACCCTCACTGCTTACAAATCTGCTCAGGTTTGTTCCTGGCGTCTCAATATGCTTAGCTCTGTGATTTCGTCATTCATATTTGTTAGTTTCCTAAACTCTGCGGATTCCTTTGTGTAAACACTTTGAGATCATCTTTTGGAAAAAATTTTCGGATTAGATTTCCATAATGGTTCCGGGGGGGGGGGGGGAGGAGCTAGAAAATTTCTCGGGACATGATATATAAATATTTATATACGTGTACTGCGTATAAGCGCTACTACACATAACACACTCATGTATGCATATAGGGTACAAAAATATCTAATATATAAAAATAAGGGAAATTAACTGACAAAACTCACTAATTTTTTTTCTTATTTTAAAAAATGTATTACCATCTCTTAAATATTTACTTTTAGTTATTTTTAAAAAATTTAAAATATAAAAGAGTGACGGAGTAATAAATTTTTTAAATTTAAACGATTAATTAATAAATTTTTTAAAATTATAAATACTAAATAATAAAATATTCAGCTAAAGTTACTGGTTATAAGACTTTTTAAAAAATTCAATACATCTAATTGATTAAACTAAACAGTAGTTTTTTTTAAAAAATAATACAACTTCAAAAAAAATATAAAATGTCAAACCATAAAAATTTATCAATTCAAAAAATTCTGAATCTCTAAAAATGTAAACATTATAAAATTATAGGTTCAATTATTAATTCATTATAACTTCATGATATAATTTTTTATTATTTAAAAAAAAACATATAAACTCTAAATAGCTCGATTATATAGTATAGTAGCATGAGACTAAAAAATAATAATAATTGAATTTAAATTGACATAAAATTAAAAATAAGTAAAAGAATAAAACAAATATATCTTATAAAACTAAATATATATTTAAGTTGATCAATCAATAATTTGTATGAGAGTTAACAAGGTCATTAATTTTATGTACTTGTAAATATATAATAAAATATTCTTTAATTTTCATGAAATAAAGGATCAAAAGCAAAATGGTAAGGAAATAAAAATAAAAAAGAATACATTTAACTTTAGATGATATGATAAGAAATATCAATTACTAAAATTCTAGTTCATACATTTAATTTGCAAATTAACTATAACGACCGAATAATGTTGATGTTTAAATTTAAATTATAATAAATAACTTATCAAAAGACCAATAGAAAGTTTGATGACGCCAATTCATGAAATAAAAATTTACTATATCTATTTTTTATTTTTTTTATAAATATTTAGAAATGCTAATAAACATTTTGTATCTTCTAAAATATTTTGAAAATATTTAGGGGGGCCAAAACTTGTACCAAGATAATGCAGCATAAATTATTAAAATTATTTATGGCAGGGCCATCCCTAGTCCTCCCCCCTTCAGCTACTGAACGGGTTGCATTCGGCTTGTATATTTTGTTTGCGTGCATTTGGTTTTTCCAGTTTTGTTAAGATTTGGAGAATACCAATGGTTGAGTCTCGCATTAAACTTCATGTTAAGTTTTATTGTTTTCTGTTTTCGGACTTCAATTTTGATCACTCAAATATCTATCACAGGTGCAA
Source organism: Manihot esculenta (assembly GCF_001659605.2). Lineage (NCBI taxonomy): Eukaryota > Viridiplantae > Streptophyta > Magnoliopsida > Malpighiales > Euphorbiaceae > Manihot > Manihot esculenta. The sequence goes on along the minus strand of NC_035162.2, from coordinate 11,496,439 downwards.
TGTTGGTCTATCCTGGTTTTTGACTCTGTGCTTGAATGGGCTAATATTAGAATATCTTATCATGTATGTTCCATTTAATGCATGTTTTTTAATCTCAGGATATTGCAACTACGGAACTGGCTCCAACTCACCCAATACGTTTAGGGCTGGCTTTGAACTTTTCGGTGTTTTACTATGAAATTCTTAATTCTCCTGATCGTGCATGCAATCTTGCTAAACAGGTTTGTGAGTTGGATCGTGATCTTCAATATTTATCTTGCGTTTATGCTTGTCACCTAAGCAATGGTGAATATGTGTTTGCGCCTTGTTTGATTGAAGCTATAATCGTTACACCGTTTTGTTTAGTACTGAACTTCAAGTGTAAAGAAAAGCCGAGTCTTTGTCAGAATCCTAGGGCTTCATGCTTTTCTCATTTCCGCATTGAAAATACTCGGTCAATAATTAGTATTTTTGGCTTCTTAGATGGCAACGTTGGCCTTGGAAAATAATCCATTTTCAGTTACAAAATTCATATTACTTGAACAATTAACGTGTTGTGTGGCTTTTCGAGACTCATCTTGTCACAAAAATATAAGTTTACTTTATTTTCGTGAAGTTTAAAAGATACAGTTAATATATAATTGAAAGATATATAACATTTCCCTAATATATCCTCCACACATATTGTTACGGTTACTATTAAACAACTGCTGTTAAGTATTAGGTTATTCTTTTAACTAATGAATTTCATTTTTTCAATGTATATTCAATAGGGTATGTTAGTAACATAACAAATAAACTAACATGTCAAAAAAGAAAAGGGATCTAGTTTGCAATGAACGGGAAAAAAATAAGTTGATTTTTGCGGGGGCGTAGGAACAATAATTTTATGCTAATTATGCGGATTTACAGTGCTTTTCCCACCCTTTTTTAAATGCATCAGGCTTTTGATGAGGCAATTGCCGAGTTAGATACCCTGGGTGAGGAGTCATACAAGGATAGCACTTTAATCATGCAACTTCTCCGTGACAATCTCACTTTGTGGACCTCGGACATGCAGGTAATGGGTTTAGTTTTTGTTCTATTCTATGTTTTAACAAATTATTTCCATATAATTATTTTCTAACATCTCTTCTTTTCTTTTTTTATCTAAACAATAAATAGGATGAGGGGGCTGATGAGATTAAAGAAGCTCCTAAACCCTCTGAAGAACAGAAATGAGAATGCTTCACTGCACAATTTTAGGATTGAACTTCTCCGCTGTTCGTTTTTTATTAGGATAAAATGATTGTTGCTAATTTGCTTGCTAGAGTGAGATCTTAGGTATTCTTATGTGGGTTGTGTAGTGTGGGCACGCCAAGCTTCCTTTTTACCCCTATTTTTCTTTGGCTGTTTTTTAGTTTATTCTGTGTTTTTGTGCTCCTTATTTTTCTCGATGCCACTGCTAAGCCTTATATGTATTTTTGACTTTCAAGTCCTGCTTAGGGTAAAGATTGATTGAATGCCTAGATTCCCCAGGGAAAAAGTAATCGGTACACCTACATAAGCCTTGTATTGCACTATCATCATTATTTTCTGTTGATCCATGTGTTTTCTTTCAAATCTTTGCTTTGACTGTTTGTGCTAGGAGTGGAAACAGAAGAAATGTGTTTTTTTCCCTCCTCCTTTAGGTAGGATATCGCTTCTTAATTAGATTTGTGTTGAGTGTCTTATTATCTAATTCGTTCCTTATGAGGACTGACCCTTATTTGTGAAGTTATACGGGAATTAAAAGTGTATTTTGATAACATGAATCGAGTATTTCGATCTTTCTGGAAGAGGAAGTCTACTTTATTGAGTAAATTGAGTTCAGGATCAATACATTTAGTAATACGAGCATGGATAAAATGCTAATTAGAGGTAAAAAAAAAAAAAAAGAAATAAACAAAAGCAGGTCTAAGGCCCATAACGGCACAGAATTTTAGCAAAAGGAACCAAGCCCACTATGCCTCTGGAGCAGCAAGATAAGCTGTGGAGCATCAGAACTCCAGAAAACCATGTCCGCTGCAAGCTTCATTAGCCTACCAGCAAAGATTACAGCTACTTGGGAGCAAATATCCATGAGTCTCAAAATAAACATTTTCAATTTCAATCCCTTGCCTTACAGTATCAAGGGGAAGCAAGCAAAAGATTTGGAGATGGAGGAGGAAAACATCACTCAATGGAGCCAAAGATTCGCTAAAGACCTATGGAAGAGCAGGTAGTAGACATGGACATGGTCCAATTTGAATTGTGAACCGAACTGGTCAATTGGTTCTGGTTCATCAATCGGATCAGAACCTTCTAGGAGGAAGACCGCATATGGGACCCATTCTTTAAACCAAGTTTTGATCTGGTTCCGGTTAAATTTAAATTGAAATTCAAGTTCCGATCTGATTCCGGTTAAATTTAAATCGAAATTGAATCATCCAACTAGGGGAGGCCCTGTGATAAAGTTTCCACGTGGTGCCCATGGTTAGATATGGGGAGAGAGGGCCAGGCTCTGTGGGCTGTAGCTCGCGGCCTAGGTTGCTGTAGGTGGCAAACGGTTCAATTTTTTATCAATTTTTTATAGTTATTTTTTAAAATATTTTTTTTCCTATAAATATCTAAATTTTACCTCACTCAAAATTCTCTATTTAATTCTTAAAGCTCTCAATATTTTCCCCAATTTAAAATCATTTCAATTCTCTCAAATTATTTTAAGTTTTCTCAAATTATTCTATTTTCTCAAAAACTCTAATACTTCAATTTGATATTTTTTTTAATATGAAGTTTGAAAATTAATTAATAAGAATAGATAACAGTAAAGAAAAAATAACTAATTTTATCGATTAAGATATGTTCGATCTCTGTTTCAGACACTCTCCATAAATTGTTTGATAGTCACTTTTCTTTTACATATTTAATAAATACTGTAATGACAACTAAACTCTAAACATGCTAAAAAGATTGAGTCTAAGTTCAATTAGAACTCAAGGCGTGGCTCTATACTTTATGTAAACTTGAGCTTTATCTAGGCAAGTCGGAAAAACTCTCCGGGAGGATTCTAGGTCTAAATATCTATTAATTCACATGGAACAACAAATCATGTAACACACAGGATTGTATAGGAATGGCGCCGAATAGAATTAAATGGACTAAAGAAAAAGACGCAATATCTCCGAATGTATGGCCAACGTGAACATGATATGAATATACAAACGTAAGACGACGATTATACACTAGAAAAAATAAAAAAAGAAAGGAAAATAACGTAAGACGACGATTATACACTAGAAAAAATAAAAAAAGAAAGGAAAATAGGAAGGAAATCAAGGGAATAAACAAACCAAACTTACAACAGTATACTTTGAGTCTACAAACGCAAGACGACGATTATACGCCAGAAAGAATAAAAAAAGAAAGGGAAATAAGAAGGAAATCAAGGGAATAAACAAACCAAATTTACAATAGTATACTTTGAGTCTGACCCATTATTAAATTTCAGACATCACACTAGATTGCAATATATAAATATAAATGATAATGAATGATGAAGCACCAACACCAACAATAACAGTGGATCCAACAACGGAGTCAACTCAATTAAATAGTAGTTAAAGTCTAATAATTTTACGATTTACATTACCAAAATGTTCACTCAAAATAAAATTAAAATAAAATGTAATTATTGCAATCACCTTTTAAATTTCAAAGCAGAAATGGATATAAAATTTTTTAAGATATTTTCAAAATAAACATTTAGTGAAGCAAGTGGGATACAAGACATCCAAATAGAAATTTATTACTTTTATTTTTTGGAATAGATTTTCATCATTTACTTGTGATACAAATAATTGAAATATTTATAAAAAATGTGAAGTTTTACAAGTTTTTAACGATGCTATTGAAATTTTTTTTCATATTTATTCACCAACAATATATATCTTTTTAATTGAATTTGTTAATATTATGTCAACATTAATTAATATTTAGTTGATATTAAAAAATGATGAAATAAACTATTGTATTAAAATAATGAAAATAAAATGACTTAATTATTTTGGAGAAATTTCTAAATTTATCTTGGTGTTGCATTTTTGGATTTTAGAATTCAAATAGATGGAATTTGTAATTTATTAGTAAATTATTATAATGCTATTGATTTTAAATTCGAAACATCCAAAGTAGCAAATCAGATAAAACAAAATATTTTGGATTTCATACATATGATAGCAAAAACATCAATTGTACTCAGAGGATCTAATAATCTAACAATTTATTGGGGTATAGAGAGATTCATTATATTTAATGCAAAAACAAAAAAATAAAAGATTCAGTAGACTTACTGAAATTAATTTATATTTATGTACTAATTTTAAATTTAGTGACAATAGTGAGTTAAATTTTTGCATACTTAAAGTGGATAAATTAAAATTTTCAATTTTATCAAAAGTTGCAAAAGAATTATTAAAAGTTCTAGTATTACCAATAGAACAAAATGTTTAGTTTGGTTGGTTTGATACGAGATGAAAGGCATTCAAATCTTAGTGTTTCAGCATTTAAAGCACAATATTATTTAAATAATTGAATTAGAACCGATATTATGATTAATAATTTGAAAATAAACACTGAAAATGATTTCATGAGTCAAGGTATCGGCCCATTAAAAGGCAGAAATATATAATAAAAATCAAATATAATTATAATAATTTACCTTAATACTAAGAATACATAGACAATTTAATTATCACGTAAGTTCAAGCTCATTCTCCCTCTCTTTTATAAACTTGTAAATATTATTTTCATTTAAATGCAATGTTATTTTATTTATTTATTAAATTATATATGACATATATCACTTAATCAATAAAATTTAATATTTTTAGTTATTATTTAATTTTACCTAAATTTTAATATAAAATTATTAACTGAATTAAACGGTTTAAAATTTGAACTTAATCGGAACCGGAACCAGCCTACGGCAATGTCTAGCATGTAGGTCCATAATACAATGTAGTTTTCATGTAGCTACGTAACAGTTCGACTAGGGTTAATGCATTGGAAAAGTGCCAACATAGCCAACACTTCGTCGTGGCTGCGAGAAGGAAGCCTAAGCAAAATCTTCGGTATTTGATATTAGCACCTTGAGTGTGTTAGTTGGCCAAGGGAACAGTGCAGCTAAGGACTCCAAGATTGCTTAGTAATAACGCAAGACAGAATCTCTTTCGTAGCCAAACACCAATTCTACTCCCTCTAAGCACAATTGGACGATGAGAAATAGAGCCTAAGAATGCAGATCTCAGCAAAACACCCTCTCCAACAGAGCATAGAATCTACAGTGAAAACACAAAAAAATGTTACACCTAATCTGAACGGAAGGGCAAATCCCACATTCTAGGCCGGGAAGGACGCTCCTCCACTTGGAAGGATAAGGGAAACTACACTTAGGCAACAAAGAGAAGGGACTGAAATAAAAACCTAGAGAAAAGGGGGTTAATTAGCAGGCATTTTACAAGTTTGAATTTCTTTTGACAGTAGAGAGCTAAGCTTCTGCCATTGTTTGGTTGAACTTCTCAGGATGACATGTAAATCTCGAGATAATTACCAACATTGATTGCTGAAATGAGACTTCTGAAAATTTCTGTTGTCTGGATAGTGAGTTTTGCTTGGAGCCGCTTACCGTATGCATTAATGTAACTTTGCGTGATTTAGTTGGGAAAATTGTAGAATACAGCAGTGATTTAATTAGAGAATAATATTGGCCAATGCGCTTGCCAAAGAAGCATGAAAGAGTTGTAAACTAACAGCTTCTGATGTGACACTAAAATTCCTTCACCGTATTGTTTTGCTTTCCATCGATTAGATGTGTTTTTCAAATATAATGGTTATGGTTCCTCCTGTAGTTTACTCGAAACGAAAATCCTGGTATATTTCTCTGATCGCAGCCTTCTAAATTATTGAAAATAATAATAATAATAATAATAACCCTAACCATTTTTCTACTTCATTCTATTTTCTTTTACAGACTTGGTCTAGGAAAACACAAATATTGGCTTGGGTAAATATAATTTCAGACATTTTTAATAACAGAAAAATTTCAACTTTCATCCTTCTCTCTTGCCCATCAAAACATGAAGGTTGCTCCTCCACTACCGTTAGAGAGGAGAAAATGTTGTTGCCTCCACCTGTTAACAAGCCACCTTGGCCCACCGCTGATCACCCCGACCCCCAAAAGAAAATTTGAGGGAGAAAAACAGTGGGTAAGAGAAGGGGAGAAAGAGACTGTATTATGGAGGACCAGTGTAGCGTACAGCAGTATTCAGGTTAATGAAATAGCAAAGGGTAATATGAACAATGGGCAAAAATGTCAAGGGAAACAAATCAAGTATAAAAAATCAACTGAATAATTAGCATTCAACAATAACGTTGTGAAATGTGGGTTTGAAGAAAACAAATGAATCAAATGCTTAATTTAATTTAATATATATGTATATATATATATATGCATGCTGTGTGTCTAAGACTTCTAAAGTGTTGGTGACTCATATCATGAGCATCCAACCAAAGAACCAAAAACTATATTTGGGAGTTGAACGCAAATGGAAGATTCTTGTCATAGGGCAAAGATACTTCAATAACCAACCACAATGTACTATTGAAATGTCACCTCAAACCATATTTAGCAAAGCTTCTCAAAAAGGTGCAGTCCAGATTGCAACAATATTTAAAAGGGCAACGGAAGTGCGCATCTGCCATCTACATATCTCAGAAAGAATTTGCCAAAAGCATCATTTCCTGCAATTTTTGATTCGATATAGAAATTCCAGTAGTCAATCAATTTAACAGATCCAACCACTCCATTCAATGACGCTTCCAATAAACTCAGAAGAAATTACAGGTAATAAAAAAAATTCACTCCTATTATTTTGAAAAACAACTTCATCAAAGGCATGCTTCCAACTCTTGAATAAGCTTATACGTCGCCTTATGCTCAGAAGACCATTAAACTTTCATCTCAAAAGATCATATGAATTATGGCAGAACACCATCAATGAAAAATAGACATACTCAAATTAAGTGCTGCAAAGACTTCGCAACATCATAAACCCATTTGGACTGTAAATAATAACAAAGTTGGAAGTTATGCAAATTACTTTACTTAACAAAGCAATTGCCAGCAATCACCCAACAAAAAGTCCTCAAAGAATACGTGATTGGGATGAATTACCACAAAAACACAAATAGAAATGAGCTAGAGACTACAAAGACATTCTAAAATGTGAAAATTAATCACAGCATCACGGTCCAACAACAATTTTCAATAACCTCTAACCATCTTCCCCAATTATCAAATAAAAGCACACTGGGAAAGGGGGAAAACAAATACAGAGTTTGCCTGTTTCACCTGTTTTGACTTCAATTTACAGAAAAAACAACCTACGTTCTAAAGAACCAGTGTCAGATGCTTGTGCAATCTATCCGCTGGCAATCCAATTATCCCCTGTTCCCCGACTATGTACAGAAGAAATGGACTAATCCCTAGAGGTTCTAACCCTAAACGACGACATTTTGTAAAACAGAAAACACTTACCTGAAGAAGAAACTCTTAAAGAGCTCTCCATCTTGGGCTAGACAACGGCAATGTCGGAGATAGAGGAAACGAAGACGGTGAGAGCAACAGTCCCGATCGCGGCGAGTTCAAGCACCCAAATGGCAGCGGTGACGTTGGCAACTGGAACTGCGGCTGTGACACTAACATACCTGATGTCGGTGATGGAAGAATCCCCTGTTGCAGCGGTGCAAATTGCTGTTGACTCTGGTGCAGCTGCAGCTGCTGTGTAGGTGGATTATTCCAGCGAGGAGAAACCAGCGGCGCTAGCGGCGAGAACCCCGAAAACTGATTATTAGAATCGACAGAAGAGATCGAGTTCTGAAGGTAGCGCATGTAAGCAGAAACCGGCGACTCCGCCGCAGCGTGGACCGCCGGAAACGGCGGTAACGGTGAGAGAGGAGCTGACGGCCGTTGGATGAAACTGGTAGTCGCTGTGGCGATAGGCATGGAAGGGTTTACGGAGGCATCGCGAGGCGGTTGATGAGGAGGAGGGAAGGCGCTGCTTACCAACGGAGGCGGGCGGTTGCTAACATGAACGAGGGGAGGAGGACGGATACGCTGTAAGCGAGAGCTTGGAGGCTTAGGTGGTTGAATAGGAGGAGGAGTAGAGAACCTGTCGTGGGCAGGAGATCCGGTGAGTTTCTGGACAACGTCCCTGAAATCATTCTTGTTGATATTATAGACAGGTGGCTGATGCTGCTGCGCCTGCAGATTGTGCTGCTGTGAGACCTGCGATTGCTGTTGCGTTTGTGATTGAGAAGCATTAATATTAGTATTATCAAAGGTGGGATGATCAAAAGGAGGAGGTGGCGGCTTCTTGGTGATGATGGGTTTAGAGATCTTATGAGAAAGCTTATTGAGGTTTCTCAGGTACTGATCTCTGGAGCCACTAGTGCTTGTGGTGGTGATGATAGAATCACCTGAGGATTGACAGCTTTTATCCATTATAGAAACAAAAAAAACCCTCTCTCTCTCTCTCTCTCTACAGATCTAATATAATGATAAAACAGCAGACATGTCTGTGTGAGTGGGGATACATCTTCTCCTTCGTCTTCTCCTCCTCGTTGCTGTTGCTTGTGGGTCAGAGACAAAATAAACACAATTATTTTTTAGATTAAAGCTGCGGTCTGAAAGCTCTGCTGATGGTTACTTGATAATTTCTAGCAGAGGGGGGATGGAAAGAAGGAAGGTGTCTGTATCTGTTTGGTTGATTTTATTTTATTTTATTTTATTTTTTGAGTCGGGGCTAAAAAGAAGAAAAGGACATGACCCGTAAAAGAAGGCACTCAGCTCTCTCTAATCTTTATCTGTGTAATTATCCCTTGCTTATCTCCCCATCTCTAAAATGTTTTTGTCACTGTCCGAGTTTAAGTGCTGGTGTGTTTTGCGTCAGTTTATTTTCTTCATTTTTTTTTTTTCTGGTCAAATAACCGGTTAATGTTTACACTTCAGCAGGGACTATATTCGTTATGGTGAAATATTATCATTGTCATTGTTATTCTTAATGTCTTTTTTTTTCAAAAAAAACTTCTCTTTCTATCTTTTTTTTTTAAGTATCCAGTCCAATGGTGTAGATCACATCTTAATTATAGTCAGACTTTTGACTCATCCTATGGCTGAAAACTGTCCTTTTCCTCATGAACTTGGTAAACACGTTGTGTGGGCTGTAGAGAACTTCTTGCTTGAATTAGACTAATATATCATGTTCAATCAATAATTAATAATTTATTAAAATAATATTAAATTCTACTATAAAATATTTTTAATATGAAATCTACATATTTTTTAATTTTTAATTAATTAATTAATTAATTATATAAAATAATTTATAGAGGCAAATGCAAATAAAAAATTGTCTCTTGTACTTAATTCATTTCCCTAATTTTAATTTTCAGCCTTGAGAATGTAGTTGGCAAGGCAGTAACAAGTACATTTTTATTCAAATTTTCTGTGATGGTCAAACTTCCGTTACACTTGACTGTGAAAAGTAACCTCAAAATAATCAAAATTTGTGAAGCCAAAGCTGCCTCCTCACTTAGGTGGTGCTTATTTTCGCCTCTTTAGACTTTATAGCGTCAAGGCTGCAAAAGGGCCTGCATATTTCCTCCAATATGTTCCAACCCTTTCTCACCCTTTCATCAGTTTTATCTCATAAAAAAAAAAAATAAGTATTTTCCGCTGTTTATATCATTCAATAATTATATAAATATTTAATAAATAAAAGTATAAATTCATATTTCAATTTCAATTTCAATTTCAATCCATAATAATTTAAAAAATTAATTAAATTATATTGAATTAATTTTTTATTTTCAATACATCATGAAAATTAAAAAATAGCTTAGATGTGTTGGTAAATTATAGAACAAACTTGAATTGTTATATCTTCACTTTACGACTCATCTTTAAAATATGGGAAATAAGTTTCACATAATTATTAATAAAAGTGAGTCGGCTTTAAAATTAAGGTTGTACATAAATATGGGTCCTTGTTCGAATTTGAAAAATCTTATAAAAAAAATTAATTTTATAAGAGGCGAACGAGAATCAAATATATTTAATTATTTGGTTTTAATTTTAAATTTTTTTATTAATAATTATATTAAAATCATACCGTACCAAAAAAATTAATTATATATATAAATAACGTTAGTGATATTATGATTTTATTATAAAGTTTTAATAATATATTTATATCTTATATAGTTATAATATAGTTTTATAAATTATATATTTTTAAAAGAATTAAAATCTAAATGTTATAATATTAGATAATATAATCATGAAAACGTAAGTATAAATAAAATAATTATTTATGAATTACTTAAAATTTAATAAAAATTCAGTTTATTATGTGTGTATATATATATATATATATTTTTTTATTTCATATTTTTAATTATTTTTATAAATTACATTATTTATATAGTTCATATATGACTCTCTATACTATTGAATGATTAACGACAATATTATAAAATAATTATATATCTGGATTTGTTATTAAAGATTTTTAATAATACAGTTTAAATAATTTAATTAATTGATTAATTTATTCTATTCAAATAGATTTTATATACTCCCATATCTCATCATTTTCCTATTCATTTTTCTATTATTTATTTTTTATATTATGATTAATATATAAATTAACTATTATAATCTCATTTAATTTTTTTTATTTTCAATACAACCTCTCAAATATTTCTAAATATTTAATAAAATTTAATGTATTAAAAATAAATATAATTAAAAAGTTAATAAAAAAAAATAGTCTTTCTGAATATATATAAAAAATAAAATAAAATAATTATGAGATAGAGTAAATATATATGTATTTATTATTTCAAACCTAAATATATTAATTACTTTATAATTTTTCATTATATAAATATTTTAATATATGTTTACATATTAATTACACATATATTTTTAATTGAAATTATATAATTAATTACTAATAATATTTTTACTAAGAATTATGTATAATATATATTAATATTATTATTATTGTTTAAATGTTAATTTATTATTTTAATTATTATTATTATCTTGTAGTTATTTAATATTTTAAAATTTAAGCATAAGAATATTATAATTTTATTTAAAAAATTTAGATTTAAAATTGAAATTAAAACTAAAATCAAAGTTAAAAATCAAAATAAGATACATAATTGTACCAAAATTGTATATATTTGAAATTATATTAAAATTGTTTATATCAAAGACATATACTAAAATATATTTTTAAGTATGATTTTTAAAAATAAAGAATCAAAAGTTTGATTTTGATTTTTAGTAAAAAGTGTAGCAAAACTGAAATCGAATAACTCTATTTAAAATATAAGAAGTATGTTCTATATAATTAATAATAAAAAATAGCGGTTAGCTGTGTTTTAAATTTTTTTTGTCTAAAATAATAATATATATATATATACTGTACTCGGAGTTAATCATATATATATATTGTAGGCATACCAAACTTTAGATGAAAGTTGGTAATATCCAACACTATCCTTAGAAACAAGGGTGTAATAATTTATATAGTTTGATACGCAAGTGCATTACAGGAATTGAGATAACGAAATTAATGGCAGGTCCTATGATTTGAAAGATTGACAATGCTCTCAACTGGCGTGTTCATCTCGATAGGCCAGTTTTCTCTCGTTAAAGCAATTACCTGATTGGAATGTAGTGCAAATTCTAACAGCCTTAGCCAAACCTTTAGACTTTCATAGCTGATCATGTACAAATCGTTAGTTTATCATCCAAGAAAGCAACATCAAGTTCTGTTCGTCTGTTTGATGCCAAACCATGAAAACTCACGAAAAAAAAAAAGACCCAATTTTGAATATTCTTCGAATATCGATTGGTGCATTGTCTTGATTTCTTTTGTTTATCTTTGACTGCTTGTGGTTGGCGTGGATGTGAAGGGGAAAGTTAGATAATTGCTTTCCGAAAGGTGGGAAGCTAAGCTAATCTCTTCATGGGTCATTCATTTCTTGGATTAAGAGGGCTTTTCAATGGGCCTCAGAACTCTTTTTCTGGGAATATGTATCCCAAAGAAAATTGATACGTTGAGATACCCAAATGTGGCAGCTTCCATAAACTAATAATGAAAAAAAAAACCAATATAATCTTACGAAAAGTCCAAGAACAGCCCCAGATAGAAAATTTTACAAGCGCATATAAGAAAGCAAGATGCTGACTTTAATTCACGATAAAAAAAAAAAGTCTGTTGTTGGAACTGTTATTAATAAAATTATATATATATTTTAAATATCTTAATCCATTAGATTATTAAATTAATAAAACTGCTTTTTTCAATAGAGTAACATTTACATACATAAACATTCGAGTGGTTTCTACTAGAATTTTGCAGGCCCATTAAGATAAAATAATTTCTAGACCAGGCCCAGTTTTCTAGCCTTCTCAACATTCCAGAAACGCAGCGCCGAGACCAGCAGCTTCTCATTTCTTAAAAATTACACCGACATGTAGCTCTCATCAGAAACGTGGCTTCAGTGCGTGAACTCTTCGTGTTTCCGCTTTCTAGCAGTTTACTTACACAGTAACACAGTAAATATTCTTTGTCTTAACCTAGACTCGAACGCTGCCCTTTTCCTCTCCTCTCTTTCTTTCCGTTGGATTGGAGGCCGCGCTTCTGGAACCAGTTCGTCAGCTACCACATCATTCCCTTTCCTGCAATGGCGGAAGCTGCATCAACCGAAACTCCATCACTATCTGAGGTAATTTTTCTACCTTATATTCTCCAATAATTGGAAAATGTCACCGTTTCTCTTAATCGAATGATTTAACAGCTTAGATAGATCTGTGCAGCTTCGCTATTTTCTTTGTTTTTCTTCTGATTGGATTGTTTCGTTTCTTCGGTGTTTAGTTCAATGAGATCGTTGTGATGGTTGCAGAAAATTATTGGCGAATAAGGATTAAATCGACCTAATGATATATTGAACCCCCCCCCCCCCCCTCTTTTCTTTTTGTGGTTAGGTAAAAGTTATGAGAAACTGATGTCTTATAATAGCATTTCGGTGTGGTTTATTATGAGTTAAATTCCTCTATGATATTTGCCAGATTAATTTTGTCAAACCATTATTGTATAGAATGTAATTTCCATTGTCCTTTAAGATAAAAAGGAGAAAGGAATTATCGAGTGAGGAAGGTCTTAACCTAGGCTTGCAATACTTGCCTTTCAGTTTACTGAATTCTGAAGCTTAGATTGGAAGCTCAATTGCTGACCGAGCAAAAGTGGAAATTTCTAGACCCGATTTTGTGTAATAGTTAAATAAGAATATTGAGAATTGAAGTGGTACTTATGTTATGTAAATTATGATACAGCATCCGCTGAACTATGTTAGTATGTTCTAGTTGCTTAATCAAACTACTAAAAACAAAGATACAAATACTGTTTAACCAAATAATGACTTAGCCTTTAATATTCTGTGAGGCCCTTTCACCTTGATCTTGGTCGTACAAATCACAAATAAGTTTTAATACCTGATAGCCTGCTGAAATTCTGGTTAAATTTGTATTTCAACTGTGAAAATAACCCTTTTCCATTTCTTATTTACAATGGCTGGTCCCTTTGGACTTTTATGAGCGTTTCGACCTTCTGACCTTCTGGCCTTATTATCATATATGAATTGCTGATAGGACTTTTTATCTGATACTTTGAATACTTTGAAATGCAGCAATATTTACTGAAGAAGAAAGACGAGAATTCTGATGTAGGTTCAAAACCCCTGGAAGCAAAAGAAGAGGTGAAACCTGAAACTGCCATTTCTGAAGAGAAAGCGGAGGAAGCACCAATAGCTGCTTCTGAAGAAAAAGTGGAAGATACTACTGCTGCTGTTGCTGAAGAGAGCACTGAAATTAATCCAGCTGCCGAAAACAATAGTGACGATGCTTCTGCTGTGGAGACAGAAAGCAGTGAGACCGTTGAACAGCAAAACTCAGATGAACAAGAAGCTGCTGATGAGGCACCACAGATAAAGGTATGACCATTTAGTGAGATTCAAATGGCCTCTAGTTACACTGTATATCTGTCACTTCCATGTGATTCACTTGTGTTGGGGTCTTGGCATCCAGCTGGAGACAGCCCCAGCTGATTTCCGTTTCCCAACTACAAATCAGACAAGGCACTGTTTTACCAGATACATTGAATATCATCGGTATGTTAAATTTCTTTAATACTTTCTCTCTCTCTCTCTCTCTCTCTCTCTCTCTCTCTCTCTCTTCTCTCTCTCTCACACACACACACACACACATATGTTTTTTATATCCAACCTCGTATAAGTGCTTTTTTCTCTGAGATGTGATACTGATTCTTATGATCTTCTCCAGGTGCATAGCTGCCAAGGGGGAAGGTGCTCCAGAATGTGATAAATTTGCTAAATATTATCGTTCTCTTTGCCCCAGTGAGTGGGTATGTATTTTTAAGATTTTGATATCCTAGTAAATATGATATTTTTTGTTCTCAAGTAAGACATGAAGAAGTTCTTCGCCGTCATCATCAGCTTCTTCTTTTTGTCTTCTTTAATTTCGAAAGCTGTATCAGTGTTTTTACTTGCATGGTAATATATGCTAAGAGCTATTTGTTTCCTTTTCGATTATGGTTGGCTTACTGCTTGCCAACCAAGAAAAATAAATTGTTTTTGGTTGAAGCATGGCTTGGTGGTGGCGATGTCAGATCCAAATAGTAAAATTAGGATGTAATTAGCTCCTTCAGAGTAGGAAAATGAGAATGCTTATTAGTCTGAGGTTACATTCCCTGTTTGTTAGTTCGTGTGGTTTATAGGATTTGCTTTTCAAATGGTTGCCTGCAGTGAGTTTAATATTGCCGATGTGGGAGACCGGGGAAAAAGTTATTCTGCTTAACAACTTCTATCTGTATCTGAAAATATAGAAAGAATAGATGCCTTAGGACTAATGGTTTCTGACTGCTGATGATAATTGCAATGTTGTAGTTGGTGGATGTTTGAAATGGTAGGAAGACCAGATGAATAATCTACAATTGTTTGGCAAAAGAACTTTTTAAATGACAAGAAGTGGAATAGAAGAGGATAAAGAAAATTTTGGTGGCTCTTCTCAACTCTGCATGTGTCTTTATAGTCTTTGTTAACTCACTTATGTGACACTGCAATCTTTTGCATCTTATAGCTGCATCATCCCTCTTGTAGCAACTAGCAAGTTGATTATATGCAGCTTACTTGATCCTGGTCCCTGGTATAGAAGAGTTACTTATTCAAGCATTTTTTAACCAAAAAAAAAAAAGTTGCATCTCCAGCTACATAAGATAAAGACCTTCATAATTTTGTTAGCAGTCTCTGCATAAAATTCTCCATGCTAGTACTGAAAGTATCGGCTT
Organism: Manihot esculenta; assembly: GCF_001659605.2. NCBI lineage: Eukaryota > Viridiplantae > Streptophyta > Magnoliopsida > Malpighiales > Euphorbiaceae > Manihot > Manihot esculenta. Next base: position 11,480,960 of record NC_035162.2, on the reverse strand, counting down.
TTCTTTGTGTTTATTATGTGTGAGAAAGGAAGGAGGTGTGGTGGGGTTAATTTTGTTGATATGTCTGACCAGATATTAGGTTAATTGTGCTTTAAAATGAAGGCACTGTCCCCTTTTATAGTTGTCCCATTGTATGGAACTGCAGGTCTCTTTTTTAAGCTTGAAGAATAATTGCATATTACTCTAATGTTAGTACATACTCGCATATTGATTTTTTGAGGATGTTTAGTCGGTTTTAGATGTCCCTAAAACTTCCATCTGTATCTGCTACAGCTTATATTAATTTTGTAATATTGAGCTGTGCATCATCGTTATACTGTGTTTTCCTGGCTTAGTGGTGATAACCTACTGGAGCTAAACTTTTTGGTTGGTTTGTGTTGAGCAGATAGAGAGATGGAACGAGCAAAGGGAGAATGGAACCTTTCCAGGCCCCCTGTAGATGGTTCTTGTTTGAAGAATCTTGTACTTTTTGTTTTCTCCTATATCCATGTTTCTACTACCGGATGAATTTCTTCTATGAGAAGTATATTCTTAGGGAATGCCCTATTTGATCAGGGAGTTAATAAGAAATTTTGGCTTGTCCATTAGAACTGCAGCTGGAGTCTGACTACAGAAAATGTTGCTGCAACGTGATCTTTTGGATGAAGCTTCATTCTCCCCTTAACTGTCATGTAGTGATTGTAGTTCATGGTTTGAACCAAACCAAACTGTTAAAAGAGTTACTTTCTACATAATAAAAGATATATTGCATCTTGATTACCCCAAGCTAAAAGGAGGGGGAGAAAGTGTTTGTTGAATGTCCAATTCCAGGATCTATGGGAGAGGACTTGCAACCGAGTTTTAGGTGTCGGCACAAGGTGAGTGTCTGCATCTGGATTGTGTTACCATTTATTAATTTAGAATGTGTTGATGCTATTTTGCTATTGTTAACATGCTGTCTGTGATCTTGGATTATGAATGAGTCTGAATTAGGCTTTCAGATGTGTTTATTTGATAAAAGCTGGATTCACAATTATCAGCCGTGCTCCACCCACATATTTAGCTGTATTCGGGTCGGGCCTGAAAGGGTTTGTTCCAACTTCCAAGGTTTCTTTTCCCTTGCACCTTCTTCCTAGGTGATGGACTAGAGGTATGAGGGAGCCTATCGCTAGGTTGGCAAGAATAGATGGTGAGTTTCCAACAAATTGTCTGTTCAGGGTAGGGCTGTGCAAACGGTTGGAAAAATTGAATTTCAGTTCAAATTAAATATCCAAGTTGACCAAATTATACATAGAATTAAACTGAACCTAAAATCAAGTCGATCAGTATCGATCTCCAAACAGGCATCCAAAGTAAACCAGAATCCTTTATTTTTTTTGAATCAAGAAGAAGATATCTTATTCAGCGTATAGTTGAACTTCACCCGATTCAAAACTTAGAATTGTAATCAACCAAAACCACAATCATGCAAAGCAAAGAGAAATTGTACAAGTTGCGGAATCTGTACGATGACGTTGGGATGTGTAAGGCCCAAATATATTTTTTCATATGAAAAATTTTCTCTTCTCCAAATTCTGACCACCTGAACTGAAACAATAGCAAAAGCAGAGGCAAAACAGCACACACACAACGTGGGCGTGTAGAGATGGCTATAATTCATGCTTCTCATCTTCTTCACGCTTCATTTTCGTAAAGCCATAGTCCAAAACTCTAACCCTAAATTCCCTATCCCTTCGATATAGCAATATGAACTATCTAACGCCTTCCACAAACAGAGTAGATAATAGAAGTGGTGAGTCAATTTTCCTGTGTTTTCTTCCTGGTTTCCTTCATTATCTTGGAGGCCAAAAGACGGATTTTTCTTTCTTTTCTTTTGTGGAAATTTAGTGGTGAAGCCGCAGTGGAAGGTTGCGATTGATTTCAAGTGGATAAGGGACAAGGAGGATGTGGTTGCTTTGAACATAAAGGACAGGAACTCCGATGCTAATTTGGAACTCCAAACATACACTTTTTAACTCTTCTTCCTTTCCATTTGCAATTTGAAACTTTCATGCTCTTTTTTTTTTTTCACCAGCTATGATATACATTTTCAACGACTAATTCTTCCGTCCCTCATTTTACCTTATGCTGCCCAGATTTTCGCACTCTTGAGCAATGAGATCCAGGGCAGCCTCACACCAAGTTTATGCGGAGGTGAGTTTTTGGCAAATATAAACTTATGCCCTTTCGGGATTAACCTATTGATCATAAAACTAAGATAGTTGAACAATTGAAATTTTTAAAAATTATAATAATCAAAAACAAATTTGTAGTTTACACCCATGACAACCTGTCAAAAAATCGCTATAATCGGTCCACTTGTTGCCGATTGGGAGAGACTGGGCAATCTGCTATGCGTTTGTCTAATTTATCAGGTTTTTACAACTATAATTCTCTTTCCCTTGGAATCAAATCCAGCAACTGAGGATATGCCTCACCATTCTTATAACAACCCTTTAGCAGCGAAATTTCACTTCTTCTTATGACTTTTACCACTGATAAGAATCAATAATACCACAAAAAAAAAAAAAAATCTCATTGGAATATGAAAAGCAAGCAGAACTTAACGGATACTGTGCACCAGCAAATATCAACACACAAAAGAACATGTAGACCTGCATCATTAACATAAGCACCAACAAGCCACGGTTCTTCCCTTTCACTAAAGCCTCGACAATTCTCTTTCCATTATCCCACTTGCTGAATGGGTCGACCGAGGTCCAAACCAATCAAATTACAAAAGAAATTCAGGACTTAATCCACGGGAATGTCAAAGTTGAAATCGGCAGGTGGATAACGACAAACTTAATACCACAACTTCGAAACCTGGCATCCACAAATACCAAACTCATAACCTCAGCGACCAAATGGATGAAGTGTAGTGCTTAAGCTTGACCTTCAAAAACGACGCTAGTTGCTTATTGTGGTTTGCGAGTCTAAACTATCAAGTTGCCTACGTTGATTGGCCTGCGACTATTTAATTGCTGCCATAAGTATTCAAGATTGGAGGTCCATTTAAAGATCTTCAAAGAGTGCAAATGATCGATCATGCAAAACTGAAGGCACGATGAACGACTATGTTTTATGCATACACAAGCGTCTGCAGAGTATAGAAGACGACAAAGCTAGAAAAGTATCGTCTCCTCCAACGTGCATAGGCCCCTTCTTCAAATTGGTCTCACCATTTGAAGGGGAGAAACAGGAGACAGAAATCGAAGAAGGTAGAAAAAGGAATTTGCATGTTAAAACAATTGAGGCAAAGTTTATGAGAAACCACGTTTATTGGGAAGTCCGAAGGAGCAATTGCCGCAACGATAGCCAAAAGACCAGCTACTTATAATTACGTACAAAGGTGGGGAGCTTTTGTAGATGACATGATTATCAAGGGAGAGATTTGAAGTAATTATTTCATTTTATTGCATTGAATGACTACGAATAGAATAAATACGTTAAAAATTGGAAGAAAAAAAAGATAGAGAGAGAAGAAGAAACGTCATTAGCAGCAACACTAAGGATCATAAACCTAGTGAGTGCCAATAAGAATCTCTTTTGCCAGTATGTCCAAGCACTTGCTAATAGAAGGGAAACACCTGCTTTCAGTTATTCCTCCCATCTTCCTGGCAGCCAACTCTGATATCATCTTCATCAACATCTCCATTTCATCACTCTTATCTAAACTCAAGATGTACAGAATCCGCATCCCTTATCTTGTAATGGCACAACCAGTTTGCATTGCAGAGCTTCTGCAGACACCCACTTGTGAAATCGTCAGTGTCCTGCCATCACAGGAGATTTTTTTTTTTCCCAAGGGAGTTTTTATTCTGCATACTGACTACTTGATCACAAGAGAAGTGTTCAGATTTGGTGATTGCCTCTGACACAAACAATCTGGCAAGGGATTTACATAAAAGGCTTCTTCAGAACGAAACCTATCCATGCCCTTTGTTCCCGAGATGGGACCTTTTCTCCTTCTTGGGGATCCTTGCCTGTGCAGCCAATATAGAAAAAGACGGAGTCAAATTTAGGATATTTGCAAGTCATCAAATTACTGCTTTTTCTTTTGAATTAAAGAAATAAAATGGAAATTCGATGCTTAAAAATTTTAGTGCAACAACTTTTTCTATCTAATATAACCTGAATAAATATGATAGTGGTACTTATTGAGCTAAGGAAGCTCTATCTAAGATAACCGTGAGGGTCTAGGAATTCAACAATTCAGTACTGAAGGTTAATTAAATAAATAAACAAACAAGAAGAAGAAAAAGAACAAGTGGTTCATTGAAAGGTAAGCATTGGACCAAGAATCTTGTCCAGCCAAAGGATAACATCCAGTCAACATCTAAAGACCCACATGCACACTGAAAAACAGATTGCCAATTGAATATGTAATAACTTACTTCAGGACCCAAAAAACATAGTTATTAAGTGCGCGATCCAAGCCCAAGGTTCACCAGACTCCAACCTTAACACATTAAGTGCATAGGCGTATGCCTTGTTCCAGGTGCAAGGCTCTAAGAATGAACACCCTTATTTCCACCTTCAGCAGGTACTTCCATTGACCAAAAAAAAAAACCTTAAAATTTGCCAATCTACCAGAATCTAATAAGAAGTTTTTGAACTAGGGATCACTGGTGATAACTGGTGGCTTTTAATAATTTAATCTCTCTTCTCATACATTGTTTTCAATATTCTCGTATTATGTTTGTCATCTTAACTTCTTTGTACTCCTTTATTTATAGTTTATTCGAAATTATCATTCTTAGGTGCTACTAACAATGCTATGTGAATCATTTATTATATATTGTGATATTACTTCTTTATTTTTTTAATAGAAAAAGACATTAGCATAATATTTAAGTCATATATTTATTAATTAGATGTCATATATGTCCAGTGAAAAGAAATATTAACATGTTACTTAGGTTCTCTTTTTCTTGGTTACCTAAATTTGCTTTTTTATTAAATTTTATTTTTTGTCCTTACTTCATTCAGACATGTCTATACCTTGCAACCTAGGCCCCATGACCCCTTCACGCCTTGGTGTTCCTTAAGCCTTTAGTGACTGTGAAAAAGTTTTCCTTTGTTCAAAATCAACACAATCAATTTGATAGATAAAGGAAATAAAGCCAACACTAACTTTTAACATGTGCAATTTTCTAACCGGAACTATTGATGGGCAAACTCTGTGTATTAACCAAAGAGCCAAAAGCTGAATCATGTTATAATTGTAACATGCACACTGGCCCAAAATGACATACCTTCTTTTGTGGATTTCAATTATCTTCCTTGATAAATTTTCACCTTCTTTCAGTTTTCCCCTTTCAATTTTGTCAAACAAAGGAACTAGTTGTTTCCTGATGGACAGACAGACAATGTTAAACAACAATTCAAATTGTTGTAATGCCAGGAAATAAACTCAACATAGAAAGGGAAAAGGAAGGAAGCACTCCTACCTATCCGGAGAAATTGTTTTTCTATGTCCAAAAAAACGACGGTGACCTTCCACTGCCCTTGCCATGTTTCCAGAATATGATGGAACAAACACATCACTTTCAATGGACACAATATAGTCAAGCGCAGCCATTTGAGATGCATGATTAGCAAATGGTTCCAGCTCCTCAACGGATGCCAATTTTTCCTGCAAAAAAAGAGGAGAGGATCTTAAATAACATGCCAGTCATCAAGCATAACCATTTCAGTGGAAAAGCGTATAACTAATAAAGGATAAATATAAGAGATGGCAAAGTATCAAAGAGTGTTATTTGGATGAACTAGAAAGCACACTGCACGGAAAATAATTATTTGAACACAAAAGAACAAGCAAATATATTAGTATTACATTTCTGCATACCTTACTCATTAAAATGGGATAGCGGGATAGAAGATCAGCCATCCGAGAATCACCTCCATATATCTCTCCTGCCGCAATGTATATGGGGGTGTTTGAGGGGTATCCAAGTGCAATTAGAAACATAGCAACCTCCTTTGGAGTTAGAGGGCAATAACCTTTGGATCTTTGCTCCCTAGAATCAATCTCCTTTACTTTCCAGTATGCAGTTTCTTCTCTGCAAGTAAGAGATAAAGTTACATATGCAATAAGCCTGAATACTGAATTCCCTATAACAAAACACAAGGCAAAAATATACCTGATCTTCTTTAACTCATCAGCTTCAGCACTAGATAGACCATGTGTGCATCCACTAAAGGCAAGCATGTCCTTTTCATATCGCAAATGTAATGCAATGTATGGACCATATGACCTCATTCTATCCACCAATATCTAAAACACAAATGTACCTAAAACTTCAATGGCAGTCATTGCACAAGCTTTCCAGAGTCAAATAAGCAAATAAGATTAGTTCTTTACTTTTCCGATTTCTTCAATTCGAGATGAAAATCGGAGGGCTTCATAACAAGCACGGCAACGCAGCTTCTGAATATCTGGAGGGAGATTGTTGTTAGCCAGGCGAGAGTCAGACTTAGCAGCTCGAATAACCTGCCAAAAAACAAGTGATCAATGATTTGTTTCAGTAATACCCTCGCAACCAGAAAGCAAAAGCAAATGAAGCATTTCAGCAAGTATAACCTGATATTCATCCCACAAGCTTGCTATCTCCCCTTGGTAGTAGCCCATACCAGACCAACTCCTAAAATGCTTAACTATTTTGGGAGCACTAGCCATTTCCTTGGGAAGCTTTTTTATGACTTTTACGTCATTGGCTAAAGCATTGATAAAATGGTCTTCGTTAAAAACATCCGAAAAGATGCTGCATATAAAACAAACAAAACAGACTATGGCATCATGAATCCCTGACGTGCATTGATAATGTAAAATTTCCATAAAATAACAATTACCTGGTGTCTTGCCAAAATGACCTTTTATCCAATTCCGGAATAACAAGAGTAGCATTTATTATTCGGGCAACAGCTACCATGTCACAAATCTGCAATTCAACAATGACACAGCTCTAATTCCCAGTCAGAAATAACAAAACATTATACAATTTAGTCTTTTTTAAAAAAAAAAAAATAAAAAAACTGAATACTAATAATTAAATTTCTCATGGCCATTTCGATGTTAGAAGATAACAAGAAAACCAAAGAAAGCAGAGAGAAGCATAAACTTGAATCAGTATCATGATGATTACAACTGAGTGATTCTCATTGTTAATAACAGATGATGCTGTATGAGACTCACTCAAAGATAACAGCACCTTTATCCAACAATTAGTGCATGCACTGAAAGAACATGGCAAAATTATAAGTTTGAATAGAAAAACAATTATCCCATAGAAGAATTAAGACTTAAATCTTTTTTATTTGATAAAACTGTAGCTAGCAAGGATACCAAAAAACATATAATTTCATGTGATCGGGAAAATAATACAGACCCCAGCTCGCATCTGGTTGAGCCCACCATTTGTATGAACAAGAAGGTAACCTTTTGACTCTCCAGAAACTGAAACAAAAGAGAATTGCGAAGTTTCAGTGTACAAAGATTCAGAAGGATGCAATAGAAAATTAAATTTACAACAGAACTTACATGTATAGTTAGAACTACGCTCTATACATGGCCAATAATCACGAGATGGTGGAGGCTTCCATAGCTTGGAATCCCAATTCACCTAGCACCATCCAACTGTCAAGTCTAAAGGAGTGAAAACATGAAAGATGCATGACTGCTCAAACATAAAGCTATATCTATGAGACTTTGTCCACAGGTCTCCATAACCATGTAATAAAATGGCAGTAACAGGTGAAAGGCAATAAGAATGGAAAATTATCCTTTGTCATCGGCATTGTGTTTGTTTTCTTAATTATCAAAAAGTATAATTTTTTACACTTTTACATTAAAACCAATTGAAAGATGAAAAAGTACAAGGATATAAAGACCTTATGAGAAGGAAGAGGTGGTTTGGACAAATGGGGCGGAGTTTGCTCACGGCTCCAGCTTTGTTCTTGCACAGAGCTCAATCTTGAGTATTTATTGACATGAGGCTGCTACAGAAATTGTCCAATGGGAAAAATTAAATTCAAAAAATGAAAAAGAAAAGATACATGTATATAATTGAACTTCCACACACAGGATAAAAGATCAGAAAATTTAACGGAAAATGTGAATAAGACGTAACAGGAAGAAATGAAATGAAATTTAATAAATTACAACATACGTAAAAGCCAATTATTCCTTCTTTCAATTAAAAGAATTTAACAATTTCATGCCTTGAAAATAAAAAGAAATGCATCAATAAACCACTAATCCGCAGAAGAAAAAAAAGATAAAAGATAAAATGCAGGTATAATGAATCAGTCAGCGGAAAGAATAAAATCACAGAAGTTTCTGAAGAAAAATAAAGAAGAAACCCTCATCGAAATTCTTCAGAGAACCCAAAAAAGAAAACAAAAGAAGAGCAAACACTTATGTGTACCTGAGTGGTAGTAGTGGGAAGCTTGTAAGGTTCAGGTAAGTCAGGAACTCTGGAGGAAGGGAATACCTGCACGTGTACAGAGAGCAGCGCCATCATCGTTATTGCGCAAATGGCGCACGTTAGCACCTTCCGCAAAACCACCACTACCCTCCATCTTCGCTTCTGCATTTTTCACTTTTCTCCACTTCTCCAAAAACAACACACTATAGAAGGTCTAAACAATGGCAGGCAGCCATCAAAGAAAGACAGGATCGCTGCAAAAGAAAAGAAGAAAGTTATCTATTCCTTCTCGCTCGGTGTTCTAGAGAGAGAGAGAGAGAGGGAGGGAAACGGTAAAGCAATTTGGTTTCTTGTTTTTGGAATTTCGCTAGCGTGCATCTTTAGCTTGGGTTTGGTTTCTTGATGGCATTTTGTTTAGCTAAACAACGGGATACACTTAATTAGCAAGAGGAGAGGGAAGAGATCGGGATGGAATTAGATTAAGGAATTGTTTGGATCAAACGATTTTATAAAATTTTGTGAAATTTAATTAAATTATAAATAATTTCTACATTTAATTAAAAAAACGAAATTCTATTTTATAAATTAAATTTAGAAACTAATTATGATTTAAATTAATGTCACGGCATCTAATGCAATAAAAAATTTTGGATTAGAATATGCACTATTTTTCACAAACACACGTCTTGTTCTCCTATTTTATTTATTAGGCAATTTTTATCTTGATCTAAAATATAAAATTATAGCCTTAATTATTTTTTACTTGAATTGTTTTATATAAATAAATATATTATTTATATAATCTTTTGATAACAACTGGGCTGACACCCATTTAGATTGAATCGGGACACACAAAAACAGATCAAATCTTAAAATTGAAATATTTGTAAGTGGCCTGTTCAGCAGCTTCGGCTCGGAATCCAGCTTGAATGATAAGTCGGGTCATTTGTAAGTTCGAATCCGATAAAAAGAAAGCCGATGACATGGAGAGAAATGAGCAGGCATTATCCATACGCACGCCGGAAAGAATTAAATGACCGCCTGACGTGAGACAGATGTTTAACACTTTCGTATGTTCGGGTCTGTATAACAGAAACAGTTATAAACAGGTGATAATGTAACTGTGAGACAGACAAAGAGAAAATGATAAAGGAAGAGGGCATCTCCCCGACTCAAGTTTACACACATATTAGAAATTCTATTTTCTAAATTTTAAAATATTACATTTTAAACTCCTAAATTCAAACTTAAAATATATTATTAATTCAAAAAAAAAACTTTAAATATATTATAATTTACTTTGTGTTATAAATATTGGTGGCGTTAATTATTCATTATTTAATCCATAATAGGATAATTGTATTGATAAAATATTCAGATATACGAATGCAAATGGAAAATAATAGATTTAGGCGAATGAGCTGTAATGGAGACAAATGTTATGCCGAGAGAAATTCCCATGAATATTATGAGATAAAAGCAGACGTTGGGGATGGGTAAGGGAAACAACATGTGTAAAGAGAAAGTGGGAGAAAGAGAGGGCAAGCCACGTGAAAAACAGAGATGAGGAATGTCAGGCGTTACGCGTTTGTTATATCCTATCATATTCATATATGCCAATTTCATTAGAAGGAAGGTCCAACTAGCCATATTTTGGATTCTGAAGTTAAATCGCTTCGCTGAAGAAGACAAAGCTGTTTCAGAAACTTGAATGGTAGTGTGGGTTGCTTCATTCTTTTCAACTATTTCCTTGAGTGTGTCGTGATAGACACACACACACACACCGCCTCTTTTGTTTGCTTTGCCCACTTCCAACTCCTTCAATACTTGCTGCCTCTGGAACCCACCACAACTCTCTCATATCACAATACCAATGTCTACTTGTCACTTGCTTTCCTATTTACAAATAATAATAATAATAATACACCAGAAACTTGAAACTCGTATGAAAATAAATTTAATAATTTTTAAATTAATTATTTATATATTTATTATATACACACTTTAATTTATTGACAACATGTTTTCCATTTTTTCCCCTCTCTTCGTTTTTTGGTACAAAATGAGAAAACGTTTTCATTTGAAGAATCAAAATAACAAATAAAAAATGTTGAACTACCTGATTTTGAGTTTCGTACGTGAAATATGTTTATATATATATATTTAAGATATTTTTTAAGTGGCAAAAGGTCCTTCGATGTCTTTTTACTTTATTATTATTATTTTTTGAGAGAGCAAACCATTGTGCTGAAGGAAAGAACAAAAGCAATGTGGATTGCAAGACAATCCAAGACATTTGACAGACAGCCTTCAGCTTGAGGCATCACAGATGAGAAGATTCCATGAATTATAATTACCTATTAAGGCCAACTTGTGCACATCTTGTTAAAAAAATAATTTAATTGCTAAATGTTAAAATATGAAGAGGAATACTTTAAATTTAATAATTAATTAAGCTATAGGACACTAGCTAAGGCTGTATTAGATAATAAATTTTAGTACAGTGTTTAATGTTTTAATTTTAATATCTAAAGGTTTAGAGAATATATCATAAAAAGTTAATGTCTCTAATTTTTAACTTAATAATTAACATTTATTAAAACAGTAATTTTGTCGAACAGGAGTAAGGCATTAATATTTTGATAAGCATGGAGGTACGCAGCCACTTCCATCGCAACAGTTAATAAAAGGAATTATATTTCGCCAAACAAAATAGTGCTACATTCTGTGGAGTGAAGTAGAAAGCTCACCCAATTCCAGACACTCAATAAAAATAAAAGGCAATAATAAGCAACAATTTCCAAAAAGTTGAAATCCGGAAAAGGAAAGAAAGCGGCATGCTGTCCTTCACTTATCCGTAGCCATGGATTTACAAAACAGTAAAATACAGGATGGTTAATTTGGATAATCTCTTTGATGCTGAATCTCAAAGGATCTGGATCCAATGATGTTTGAAGCTAATCTACTAGTTCGGCATGTGTGTCAATGCTCCGGACCAACGTTTCAAATCTTACTCCATAGTAAAGGAACTTATACGATCATATGGTAATTTTAGTATGGATGTTTCATTGGAAAAAGAAAAGTGGTCATCAAGAACCCAGGATTGCAACATGGGTGGTGGGGTAGGTTGATTTTCGTTTTCGCTGAAACTTCAACTTCGTACTCAAATTTTATCAGTATCATGGGCGAGTTTGTACATGATTCTTTTTCTGGGTTTCGAAGGGCTTTTGTCTGAACCGCCAACTGTAATATATGGGACACCAACTACAGTGACTCCAAACCACTATTAACAAAGCAATAGTACTGTACTGCTATCAGCCGAGCTTATCAGCAAAAGAATATACAAATCCTTCAAGAAATGTAAGCCCATATGTGAGAGAAAAAGAATGGGCCAACTCGGTTTTATCTCGCCCTACCTACAATGGGCTGAGCTATCATGCAAAAAAGACTAACCACACTGTGCCTCGAAGCCCATCTATGTCAAAGAGTACACTCGATTAGTAATAAGAAAACTATCATCTCCAAACAATCATTCATCTTATTGTATTACCCACTTTCAACTTCTTTATGTCTCTTCAGGACAAAGCATGAAATGGATGGAACTATATTTAAAATTATTTATCATCATCTACTAAAAAAATTCCCTTATCATACCCATAAATTAGGTGATGTTTTTTACAAGTAATTTGTATACGTGCATTGAACTGCATAATAGCATATCTGAACCCCTTAATTACTATAATAACAAAATAATCAGAAAAATTCAAATAGCTAGGAAGAAATCTTAGTTAATTATATTGGATAATTAAGTTTCATGATCAGAATTATTATGGGATTTATTTTATATATAGATTTTTTTTTTCTTTTTTTCATTTGAAAATTTAAGAAGAGGGCCATCCGTTGCTATGATGACTATATCAAAAGTCTGAATCAATACATTACGTGGAAAGTAGTTTTTGGTATAAAATATTGAAGAGGAAGTTGTTCTTCAAGAAGACTGTATACCATGTGTTCTAATGATGATCTAATAGGAACTTAATTAATTCCGTATATCTTGCTTTTTTTTTAAAAAAAAAAAAAAAAAAGCAATTCCAATTAAATCGTGAGGAAATTGCCGAGTATTTGTTCTCAGGTTTTTCAATTTAATTGTGCCAGCTTAACAGTTTTGAACTTTTTAGCCCATAGGAAGTTGCCCAGAACCTGGAACCGAGCTAACCAGTTGTCACACAAGTAGCCTTTTCAAATTTGACTGGGGACTCCAAAAAAGACATAATCAAGTAAACTCAGTTGAAGATTCAACTTGTGATCTCAAGAACTTTCTGGGATAGATCAGAATCAGAAACCTGTCTACCTAGCTAACCATACCATATTATGGCCCAAAATCTGTGACAGCTTAAATGCCAGCAAGTTTCCCTGCTGTTCACATATGGAATTTTTGTCTTCTCATTGCACAGAGACAAAACTTCAACTGCTTCTGTCAGAATATATAAAAAAAATAAGATGCTGTAATAAATAAAATAATACAGCAGTTGAAATAGAATTGCAGGAACTAGAATTTTTTTTTTCTCAATATACAGGATTAACACATGAATGTATAAAGAAAACCACAAGCTTCATCTTTTTGCTTTATAGTATCCTTTCATCTATCTTTTGCTTTGTTGTAAAACCCTAACAACAAATCTAATCTAATAAAAGCGAGGAAGAAAAAGTTAAAAAAGAAAAAAAGAATCAAGAAACTGCATCAAATTAATTAACCCTAGTGATGTTCATCGTCTTTCTCTCACGGTCCTAGAGCGTACCAAACCTTCCTCTATCCTCTTATTCTTCGGTCGTAGCAACTTGGACAAAAACCCACCTTTCTTCTTGTTATCATCACTGACCTTGTCTTTATTGCATCTGATTCTTGTAACAAAAACCATGGATCTGCTCTTAGTGAGCACATTCTTGCCACTTAACAAGAAAGATAAAGATCCCTTCCCTTCCATGCCATATCGATAACGATGCATTGGAGATGAAGGAGAAGAACAAGAAGAGGAGGAATACGAGGACAATGAAGAAGAAGAAGAAACGGAATCCACTGCTGTAGAAGAAGAGGTAGTACGTGAGCTACATGAAGTTGAAAGCTGAGAGAGCTTTTCACTCAAACAAATGGAGCAAACTCCAGGAGACTGCTTGTGTTTCGGGTGCTTCCTGCACCTGCCATCAGGCCTAGATCGAGACATGGTTTCCTTGGATCTCTTCAAGTATCCCATTTATGTTGTCATTGTATATTAGCAAGTGGTCATTGGGATATAAATAGGAAGAAGCTATATAAGGCCGTGTGTTTCCCATGATAGTTCATGGGAGGTTTCTTTGGGTCTTCGTCGTCTTTAATTTTTCCTTATTTGACGGTTTGTGAAGGAAATTGACGAGTTGGCTGTGAGGAATAAATGCACGGCTGTGATTGGACGTGGGTTTTGTGGGGTCCAGTGAGTCGGTGGCTGTGATGCGTTGCGTGGAGGAAGGTATAGAGTAGGGGAAAAAATAAAATAAAATTGAAACTAATGAATTCTGTGGGGGCGGCGTGGATGCTGTTCTTGGTCTTCATTTCTTACCGTGAACTAAAGAGGAAAATAAATATATTACTTAAAAAAAAAAAAGAAGAAGAAGAAATCAAAGCGGAAATGGCCCCCGTGTTTTTGGAAGGAAAATAGTCACATTATTATTTTATATAATTAAAATGGTAAAAAGCCTTCCCTGCGAAGCGGCTTTTACAAAGAGTGTTTGTCTTACCAATAAATTTCTGCCGCGTCACTCAACTTGGGAATTTTATTTTCCCCTACCCTCTCTCTTGTGCCGTGTCAACGGAAGACAATAGCAAAATGAAGGTTTGCTTATTTATATATACCAGTTTTATCGAGCCATTGTATGTTTTTATATTTGTCATAATAATTATAAAAAATATATATATATATATTATAAATTTAAATTATAATAAAAAAATTAAATATAAATAATGATAAAAATTTTAAAATTTGAATATATAATATTTTAATATTATCCTAATAATCTATATTTAATATCATTTTTCATAAATTTAATAAATTTATTTTTAAAATTCTTTAATATTTTATTATGATTTTTTAATAAATTAACCAATTAAAATAAAAGTGAGTCTTTCTTAATATAATATTAAATTATTGAATATATTTTTATCTCACAATATTAAGATTTTATAATTTAAAATTTCTAAAATATATTGAATTATTTAATTTTTATTAAAAATTAAAATAAAAATAAAATTAGTTATTTGTTTTTATAATAATATTTAAAAATTTTATAAGTCACAGTATATATAAATAAATTGAACACAAAATAGTGATAGAATATATATAATTATTTAATTATGTTAAAATATTATATAAAATACTTTAATATTTAGTTTTTATTATAATTATTATAATATATATGTTATAATATTATAAATGAAATAAAAATTAAATATAAAAAAAGTAAGTTTAATAAATATATTAGTTATGGAAAAAGTGATAAATAAAAGAGATATTTCTAATAAAGGGGAAGTGGCTCACAAATTATAAATATTTTATATATAAGGGTAATATATTTTATTTATTTAAATTAATTTGAAAATGGATATGGCTGGAGCCTGGAGGGAGCAGGAGTTCAACGAAAACAGCTTGAACTCGCTAAACAGAAAATGGCAGAGTGAGAACACAAACCCACATGAGCGTTAGGCTTTAATTTTGCGGAAATCTTTTTTCTTTTTCTACACCGATTTTCAGTAGTGAATGGAGATGCGGCTCTACAGCACAGCTGCTTTGCGACTAACACTTGCATGCCAGAAAAGGCAAAACCAAAGAAATGAAAAAAGAGAATTTAAACATGTTAATGAAATTTGGTCCAAACACCTACTATTTTGTCTACCGATCTTGGACAAGGCTTTTTATTAGTACGCGGAAACCCCTGCTCTGCTCTGCTCCTGTCCCCATATTCTCCATTCCTCTTCTATATTTAAGGCTTTTCTTTTCTGCTTATGGATATGGGCATCAATCTTTCACACTGTTAGTTATTTTTCGCATAAATTAAAAAGATATAATTAATAAATTGTTTATTGCCTTTTATAATATATTATCTTCTACAACTTGATGATATAATAACCCCTTGGAGGATGGAATTAAAGAGAGGCATGGGAAGATTAAAAATAATAATAAAAAAGAATTGAATGAATGTTTTGAAAAAAAGAAAAGGAAAAATGCGCCAGAACGATAACGAGGTACATCCAGCTATGCATGCACACTGCTATGTGTACGGCTCTCACAAACAAGTGATCGCACAGCAAATGAATCTGGCTGTCCCCACCGTCCCTTTTTTTTTTTTACAACCCAATGTTATTCAGTACACTAGGGGTTAGTGAAGTCCCTTTCCTCGTCAACTAAAGTGGTTTCGACTTCATCACATACCACTTCACAATTCATATGTATATATTATCAAATTGATGTAAGCGAATATACTTTTAAAATCGCTTGAAACAAAGGCTTAATCTCAACCTACACAAGCATGTCTACTTCAATGAAATATTTGTCATTGCTCCCTTACTAGTATTGCTTCAAAACGGAGGATGTGTAACTTTACCTTTCTGCCCCTCTCAATATATAAAAGTTGATTATAACTTACTCTTGACCATAAGTAAAAGACTTTTTGAATCACCACAAGAAAAAACCAAAAAACAAAAAGGGAAAAAGGACGTTGTAACCATTAAATTGAATCAAGCCAATCAGGCCAAAGTTTTGATTTCATAAAACGCAGATGGTAAATTCCGTTAAATAAATTTATAATTTCACTCTGTCCTGTTTTATGAACTATTCGCGATCAACATTATTTATCTTCAAAATTCAGCAAATTTGAGCAGACTGTTTTTGAAACATGCCCGCCGCTTCCAAAACAACCAACCCACAAAATAGGGGTTAGAATCCATTTGAATTGAATCAAGCCAAACAGATCAAGCTTTTGATATAACAAAAGACAAATAATTTATTCTTGTACGATTTTACCTTAATTTTTTATAAATAAAAATTCTAACTGCATCATATCTAATCGTACGTGATTAAATTCACCGACAGTGCCAATCAAACCATTTGAACTAGAAATAGGCCACAAAACCCAGTATGACGTCCGATTTGGTTTTCACATCACTGGCTTTGAGAGCTTTTTTTCATATCATGCAGATTTGAAAAAATTATTATCAAAACATGTACGATTCAAAAATATTTTCGAATTTTGTGTGTCAAAAGACTGAGTTCGACAATCATAGTGCCGAACAACCTTGTTCGACAGCATGGGTGCCAAACAAAGGGCAGTTCGGTAGTATGAATGTCGAACTGCGATATTTTCTTACAAACTGGATATGTTCGGCACTCAAAATGCCGAACATATCTGGGCCTCAGGCATGCAGTCATAGTCATGCACTCATGACTGTACGGCATGCAGTCATGCATGCACCATTAAAAGAAAAGTAATATGAAAAATAAAATATTTAAAATTATAAAATAATTAAAAAAATTATAATATAATTGATTTTAAATTATTATATTTTTTAAAAAATAAATATTTATTTATTTTTAAGATATAAGTTTATATAAAAATAAATTTAAATTTCTTTTAATTTAATTGTTTAATTGATGGGGATTTTAATTTTTAAAAACCTTTATTTTTTAATATCATATATACAAATATTAATTTATTAATTTTTTAAAAATTTAAGAATTAATTAATATATTTTTTAAAATTATAAAAATTACACACATCATTATTTCAAATTTCTTCATCAGGTACTAATTTATTTCTTCATCATGGCGTTAATTTATTTCTGTGGCAGGGATGGAAATTTACCTGTTTCTTTTATCCAATTATTTCTTCATCATGGCGTTAATTTATTTATGTGACAGGGATGGAAATTTACCTGTTTTTTTTATCCAGAAGTATCTGATGAAGAAATTTGAAATAATAATGTATGTAATTTTTATAATTTTAGAAAATGTATTAATTAATTCTTAAATTTGTAAAAAATTAATAAATTAATATTTATATATAAGATATTAAAAAATAAAGTTTTTTAAAAATTAAAATCCCCATCAATTAAACAATTAAATTATAAAAAAAATTAAATTTATTTTTATATAAACTTATATCTTAAAAATAAATAAATATTTATTTTTTAAAAAATATAATAATTTAAAATCAATCATATTATAATTTTTTTAATTATTTTATAATTTTAAATATTTTATTTTTTATATTACTTTTTTTAACGGTGCATGCAGTGCAGTCCTGCATGCATGACTGCATGACTCATGTGCAGTCATGGGGTCTGGATATGTTCGGCACTCAAAGTGCCGAACATGTCCAGTTCGACACTCATGCTGTCGAATTGTCCTTTGTTCGGCACCCATAATGTCGAACAAGATTGTTCGGCACTATGACTGTCGAACTTAGTCCTTTGACACACAGAATTCGAAAATAATTTTGAGTTCTGCATGTTTTGATAATAATTTTTTCAAATCTGCATGATATGAAAAAAAGCTCCTGGCTTTGACGGATTGGAGGAAGTATATGTGACATAGATTGAAAAGCTGCTCAGCCAACCATAAAATCACTGAACCTGCTTACAGAAAAGATCACACTGATTCAAATTTAAAAAAAAAATAAAATCACACCATTGCAACGTCCACCAAAAGCCAGCACAGAATCAATGCAAAGTTCAATATCACATGGTTTTCATTCTTATGGGGCTGAATGTGTATTGTAGAATTTGTCCTACTATATAGTTTAACAAATCAGAGTTGAAAAGGCAAGTATAATTTGTTAGTTTTAATAAGGAACGGACACCACTAAACTAAGTTCTCATTTCTTTCAGAGAGTACTTCATAATGCAATTATAGAAAACATCCAACTTAATTCCACATCAACAAAGTGGCAGCTGGACTATGAAACAAGAGATTGAATACTTCTTCTCATTCCATTTATTTTATTTGGCTGCTTCAGAAGCTTCAGTTGTTTTAACTTCTCTTGGACACTGAGAGACATAAGGCTTTAGCTGAAAGCAAAATAAGAAAATTCTGATTAGCAGAATGATAGAAGCTTACCAAAGAATTTGGTAGACCATGAAAAGAATGAAGAAATCATGGAAATGAGGAATAATTTTTTTAATTAAGTAATTTGAACATGAACTATGAATATTAACTATGTCCTCTCTTAGTTCTCATGATAACTTCATTATATAGCAGATATCCACAACACAATATTCTAGGAGGGGAGAGAGATGCTTGTGATGATAAATTTCTCCACTGAGATGATACACCACAGGAATTTAAAAAGAAGCATTACAAGCTAAACAACCAAATGGACAAAACATATATCATTCCATCATCCAAAACCAATAGTTCAGATGCACTCCAAGAAAAAACATATTCCCAAACAATGGCTCTCTAGGGTTTGGATGTGGGCTGGGTTTTGTTTGTATTGACCCTAAAGGCTTTTGTTGTGCATGCATTTATGTAGGCCTTGGGCCTTAACTTTTTAATCAATGTCAATTATCTACCGGCCAAAAAAAAACAGAGCTTCTGATACCCAGAGTAGTAGTAGCACAGCTTCCTCAATCAACAGCTTGCAAAAAATTATTGCTTAACCACTCCAGAACTTTAAAAAGAGACCAACAAACTTCAAAAACGAACCAATAAATTCCCTCGAACATATTAACAATGCCATTTGGATGTTGGATCCAAGTGCTATACATCAGTAACCTAGAAACAGAAAAGAGAGAAAGGTACAGGAAGAGTACCTTAAAGTCGGTCAAATCAGGGACTACATAGTTGGGCAATTTCTCAGGCACAATAACGTATCCACCTGCAACAATCAGTCTGATCAGAAAGTAGAAACAGAATACAGCTGATGAAATTGACCATGAAAAGCAGCATGCTGTCCTTCTGTTCGCTACTAAAAACCAATTTGAACTCCGAGGAGTTAGAAACAAACCTAAGTTTAGGTGTCATAAACTTCTATGGAACTTAAGGTTAGAAGTCCACTTGCTAATTCAAGAACCTTCTCTTAGTTTAACATTCAATCAAGCACCTGGTAAGCATAAAAATAACAGGGCTCTTTCTATGAAAAAAAATTATTAACAAAGATATTAGGCGAGCTTAATCTGACAATGCCCATTTCATACCATTAAAAGATCTCACCACGAGTAACAAGAATTCTCAATCAAATATAAGCGGAGATCATCAATTTATTATATAAAGACTTTGAAAAAAATGGGACCTTTGCGAGTGTGAAAACCGGTGGGCTTGCAGTTCTTCCCCTTGTAGTAATCGCGAGGAGCGCGTTTTGACGAGAGAATGTCCAATGACGATGTTCGCTTCCTCCGCATTGCTCTTCCTATCCCCATTATCAGTCCCAACGGCATTTTCGAGCAAAATAAGCTAATCTGTGGTGTTAAAAAAGTGAATAACAAAATCGTTGCAATGTTTAGCCATTTGTATCTGATAACAAAGAGATATAGAAAGATTTGACACGTTAAGATAGAAAGAAACTCACTGGATTGCAGGCTTTGGCGAATCAGCGAAGCAGAGTGAAACTCAGAGGGGTTTCTCCGCTTTGCAGGATAGTGAAAAGAGAAATGTGCCCACACTAGTTTGGGCCACAAGCCCAAGCCCAAGACCTTCATGTGAGCTGCCTTAATTGTTTATGGGCTTATTCCTCTGAGTTTCCGAAACGAAAAAATTTCTTAAATCTAAACCAATAAAAGCAAGTGGATACCTCTTTTATATATATAAGACTTATTTCTTCAATAGAATAATACTTTGTTTTTTTTTAAACCATGTAAAAGGATTGCATGGCAAATACAAGAGGCTATAGTAAAAATTCAAAGGCTTAAACCATACAAATCAACCCAAAATAAAACAAATCAATCCAACTACTCAATAGAAAACACAAACAAATCGAACCAAACAACCAAATAACTACTCCATACTGAACCAACACCGAGTCAATAAAGCAAACACCAAACAAAAGTTAAAACTCTCCTCCACCAAACAACAACCAATACAGAGCAAAGCAAAGCTCAATGATGATCAAAGAAGCATAAAGACAACTAAAAGAAAGACATGCAATAAGCACAAAGGAAAGAAGTTTTTGAGATTATTAGTAGTGACTAATAAATATGGGAGATACTATGAAACTACGTTAAACAACAACCAAAAGGAGCAGTAGCCATCCAACATATCAATGTGATATGAAAGTGGCAACATCACTTCAACAAAATCCATTCAAAAAATTGAAGTCGAATACCCTTAAATCAAATTCAACAAGCATATCTCCTCGGATGAGCTATAAAAATCTGAAAATACAACAATAAAATAAAAAGCCAAAAATAAGAAATCGTACAAAAATCCTCAATGAAAGAGAAAAGGAGATGGGGTGGTAAAATAGTTCACGAAATAAAATTCTTTATTTTTTTTTTCTCAATTTTTGCCCTTCTCTCTTCTTTCTTCTCTCTTCTCTCTTCTCTCTTCACTTTTTTTTTTAAGTTGTAGAAGAATACTTTGTTTCAATACTTAAATAAAACTTGAGGAATTAAGATTCTAATTTCTTAAAATGACAAAACAAAACAAAAGAAATAAAAAAAGAAAAAATTGTATAATTTCACACTAAATGAGTTTTGGCAAATAAATAAATGAGATATACAAATAAATTTTATCAAAGTCCAAGAGTTGTTCAAAATCTCTTGGTCTAAATTCTATAATCAAATGCAGCCTAAATAATGTTGAGTTTAAGCTATGTCTACATGTCTTTTAATAATCTTAGAAAATATTTAACAACATATTTTTATACATGTTGAGCGTATTTAAAAAAAACATTAGTAATTTTTTTTAATTAAAGAAAAAGTTAAATTATTTTTAAGAAAACGTCTCCTTATTTTGAAAAAACAAAATCATTTTCTTTATTTTAAAAATATTATTAACATTATTACATAAATTTATTAATATATATATATTTTTAATATTACAGTCAAACAATAATAAATAAGTTATTTTCTTAATATTTTTTTCACAGAACTTACTAGTTATTTTCTATAAATATAATAGATATAAATATATTGGTAGATTAAAAATTGTGAGCATATTTGTATGATTTAAGGGTTAAAATCACTAAAAATAGTCAAAATATATGTAAAATTATAATAAATTAAAATCAAGCTCAAATTTTTAAATAGTGAAATTAAATTAAAAAAATATTGATGAAGGTTTACAAAGTGTTATCTAAACTTAGTTCGAGAGGAGAGTGTTCCTCTCCTTTTATCCTTTTCTTTTGTCTGTCAGTGACGTGTAACGGTCTTACCGCTATTGGGCTACCTATTCCTGCCATTCTGATACGGTCATACGAGAATATCAGATATTCTGCTTCATGCGTAACGACCACTTAATTCTCCTCTGGCGCGCATGCGGAGGGTTCCACCAGATGGGTGGACTGGCCATCTTCCTTCTTCTGGGCTGGACTGGAAGATGAGATTAAGGTTGAACTTAGAGGAGGTCTGATTATTGGGCCGGAATAGGCAGGGCCGGCCTGATTGAAAAATTTAAATGGGGTCCGGTCTTAAGACTGAGCGGGCTGGACCTGACTCACGAGGAAAGCCTTTAGGTCATGGACTGTTATCGTGGGTCTGGCCTTAGACCGGGTTAGTGAAATTCAGCGGTCATCAAATAACAAGTTTTTACTATTTTATGATTTTATAATTTAAAGAAGTGAAGGTTGAGTGATAAAATAAAAATTGAAGTATTTAATTGTTATATGCCACCAGAATTGGGGTACTGAATTTTGATCTGAGTGTTTTTGGATATGGACAATCCATTCAGATAAGAACACTTGCATTATATCTTGTTATAAAACTACTCATTTACGTCATAAGGCTTAAACAAAGACGTACTAATCAATCCCAATCCTGAAGGGAGAAATGAAAGCACCCACGCAGGGGAAACTGGAAAGGGACGTGCGGCTTGTGGCTTTTTATCCACAAAACACTGTTGAGTCTGGTTTCGTTTGCCATAATTTTAAAAATAATGTTTAGTAGTGGAGAGAATAAATTATTATTTATAAAATTTGATTAATTATTATCTAAATATTTATTTAGCAGTAATAAAATTTGATGACCGTTGAGTCTCTACCTACTGGGAGCGATGTCAGATTTAAAGAGAATAATTCTGATTCAAAACTTATGAAATTTTTATTTGTTTGATTGGTTTTAGCATTTTAAGTCTCGACTCCAATAGACAGGATCGCAAGTTAAAGACCAATGAAAAATGATTCAATCCAGTGATGTAATATGAAAGAAAATGGTTGATCCAGTCACTTTACAATTCTGTTTATATCTTTATACTTACAAACGAAATGATAAAAACAGATGACACGAATAATAAAAATGAATAACAATCTAACGAAACAAGGACGAAGCTAATAAATAAAATAAAAAAGAATAAAAAGAAAGATTTTTTAAGATTACAACCTTATTATCTGGATATGAAAGCATCAAAATTATTAACCACTGTTACCACAGCTAATATTGTTGAATATAGCCTTTGTGAGTGGTGGTTGTGGGTGGTGTGACGGGTGCGTTAATCAAAGACTGCACCCCGACTTTGGCTAATAGGAGTGGGTGGGTTTCTGCTTTCTTCTTTCTACTTTCTAGGGATTGCCACACAACGTCATGGCAATCTAGCTAGCTAGATTCCATAGATCATTAACAGTCAAACATGGGTGACACAATGGTCCCTTTTCCTGACATGAAAACGACTTTGAGGAGCTAAATAGTCACAGCAGCTTTTTTCTGTCTTTTCCCACTTCGAAAACTACAGAAAACTGGAAAATGACTTCTTTCCTTTCTTCTTCCACACGTTGAAGCCTGCTAAATTGCTTCATTCAAGCAACATAAGCGGTTTTATTACTTTAATATTCTTGAAACACTATATTCGAATTCGTGTAATTGTTTTAAGCTTCAAGGAAAAAAAAAACTTGAGCTTTTCAACTGGTTGCCATTCTTGAATTACAGCATCAGTATGCTGTCAAGGATATGGTTGGTTTGGTTGGGGGGATGAAGGTGTCTACAATTTAGAGCAGAGCTTTGTCCTTTACAGAATCTAGACTCTTAGGCTGTGGTACCACTAAAAAAATAGCTCTTGGCAAAGTCTTGCGTCTTGCTATTGATTATTGTTAGCTACAGGTCAGGATCTACCATTTACCAACCACGTGGGTTGACAGATGATCATCAGAACACAAACACGTAAGGGAAATCAAACAAGAGGGAAGAAAAAAGATCAGAAGTTCACACAATTTAATTCAAATTTAAGTTTCCAGCTTAAACATCTCACCGATGTTCATGAAAATTCATCATCTAGGCTGGTTCACAAAGAACCCAACTTTGTGCTGCTATTGATATTCTAATTTTCCAGTTTTCATGTTACATGAATTATGTTAGGAGTGGTATGGATATGAATGAATAAATGCAGCCTTATTTTGTAATTTGCCTCTTTCTCTATCTATATGTGAAAACAAATTGGCCAGTTTCCCATGATTAAAAAAGTACAGGCATGAGAAAGAGAAAAATGGAAGAACACTCCCCTGGGTGGGGCATCATTCTTTGGCCACATCAAAGTGGAGGCTTATTTTTAGTCAATAGTCATGCAATAGCAACTTACAAAGTAAACTACTAGCTTCTTTATAATCCAATAGCAGCTAAGATCGCTGCTTAATATGGTATTGGTTCTTGACAGAAAGTTACTTAAATTGGTTACTGCTCATTATGATCTCTACACCAGTGGCAAATTGTGTTAACTTCACTGCTCCAGCCTTTTTTTGCAGTAAGGAAGCAAGAATGAAGTCCCAATCTACCATTTCTCCAAATACCAGTTTATTATATTTTTCATGTCCTAAACTAGAATTTACAGCTCAGGAAAGTGCCAGTGCAGGGTGGGAGCTTGATCAACTGAAAAGAAATTGCAGGATTCCTCTGTATTGAACAAATTTTGCTCTTCCAGTTTGACAACATGGGGTTGATATACTTGAAACCCATTGCCCAAAATGGTTCTTGATTCTGATAACTGAATCCAATTCATTAATGGGTGTGAAGATAAACCACTGATTTGGTCCTTGATGGTTGGGTTGGAATTTTCATTGTCACTGATTTCATGGCTCTGACTCTGCACTGAAATATTGTTCTCTGACACTGAAACAGGGCACTCTTCCTCTTTGACAGAGTTACTGCTGTCTGCATTTTCTTCCCTGAGCTTTGCTTTCAATTCCTTTAACTGAAATTCAAGCACCAAAACAGAAAAATATTAGGACCCAAAATCTTTAAATCAAATTATTTAGTGATCAAAACGACAATTCATTGGTTTTCAACCTGTAGAACTAGAGATTCGTTCTGTCTTTCAAGATTATCGTAGTTAAGCTTTAAATCTTCATAATTGGCTTTGAGGGCGACATATTCTTTCTCCAACTGTTTAGTCTTCCAACGGGCACGGCGGTTTTGGAACCAAATAGCTACTTGTCGTGGTTGGAGGCCTAACTCTTCTGCCAATCTCTGCTTTCTCTCTGGCTCAAGCTTGTTTTCCACCTCAAAAGTCTTCTCCAAGGCCTTGACTTGATCCAGGGTCAATCTTCTTTTCTTTTCAGCAGTATGTGTAGCATCTTCAGTGTAGTCTTCTTCCTCGAGGTTATCTAACATTGCCTGAAACTCTTTAGTGTATCCCTGGGTTTGGTTTTGAGTCTTCTCCTCTGGAATAACAGGATCATTGAAATAAAAGACGTTTATGAGGTTAATTATCATATGACCTCGCTTGAAAATAAAGATGTTTACCTTTGGAAGAAGAAGTAGAGACTAAAGCAGCTAATGAATCTGAGGAACTGAATCGCTTCATGGTTGAAACTTGAAATCAAGAAAGGACTTCAGCAAATATATATTGCACAAGGCTGGTTTAGTGTGGCAAATATTGAGCAGAATAGGAAAATGACTCGCCAAAGAAGTTAAAGCTTCTGGGTTTTTGCTCAATCTCTGAAGCCCACAAAAAGAAAAACAGAGAATCAAGTACACAGTAATCTGAAGTAAATTCTAGTAATCATAAGACTTTAATCTGAAGTAAATTCTAGTAATCATAAGACTTCCTCAAGCTAATCATTGTGTGATCATGCAAATCATTCTAGAGAGAGAAGAGAGAGTGAAGTCTCAGAGACAGTGAAGCAGCTTCACCAGGCAGGTAGCCACAGTTATATAATGTCATGCACTTGTAACTGTTCTGAGGCGAGGAGTTGATTGACGCAAAATCAATATTTTAATAATATTAAATGATTCTTATTTAGAATTTTTTAGTGATATCACGTCCTTCATAATCATTACACAGTCTAAGCCTCTTATTTATTTATTTTTTTTAACAAAAGGTAACTAAACCACATTTTTTTCTGAGAAGAATTGAAACATAAATTCAGTGAAGTAAAGTTGGAGACATACTTCAGAAAATGATATGTAATAAATTGAAATCTTTGGATTTATATACAGGTTAGTCTTTTAATCAAAGTGTTAGCACATCGGTCATCAGCACTTGAATGAACAAGCTAACAAGAACAAACAGGCCCACAAGCTTCAGCCTTCAGCAATGGATGTTAACCAGTCAAGCAAAGAGATTAAGCAACTCTTGCCTTTAATATACACTTAAGTTCATTCAACTGACAGTTCTAGCATCATTTTCTTTTCTTGTTAAACTGTCAATTGAATGAACTTAAAGTATCATTATTTAAGATTAGATCGTGCTGTTTAATTTGCATTCAGACGTGCTAGTTTTGGGTTGAAGTTAAAAAAATGAGGGTGTTCTGCTCAATTAAGTTGTGTCAAATGGGTCTGTGGTAGTAATTTTGAGGCTAAGAGAAGAGAAATCAAGTAGCACACAGCTGGCTTCCAATTCAAGCAATGAGAGGTCAACAATTGCAGCTTAATCAGGCAGTTGGTACTGGCTATCCCGGAAGAAAACCAAGACCACTCGAAAGATTGCAACTTGGGAAATTCCAGCAAGTGTTTCGAGGGCAAATTGCAATGTATAATCAGTCTGTTATGTGTATGTCTATCATTACTTCTTTTTCAAATTATAAAATGACTCTGAATTATACTGAAAAATCTTTACACGGATTTGAATATATACTCAATTAATGAAATAATATACTAATTAAAATCAAGATAGACCTCACGTTAAAATCTAAATTAATGATTTTTTATTGACTGATGTATATATATACGGAATATTTATAAAAAAATTTCTTTATGAATTAAATGCACCGAACGAATTCTCTAGATTTAGAAAGTAGGCCCATGTATTTTATGAAAGAGGGAGTACAAACTCAAGAGGTACTCAATAATTAATTCTTTTGAATTTTTAAATAAAAAAAAATTTTTTTTATCAAACAAGTGGAGCCTAAATGTTGAAATCTGCATGATGATTTTTTTCTCCTGTTTTAAGTAAAACGAGTGAGATTGTTGATAGGTTTCATGGGTTAATTATCCGATTATGAGGATTACAAATGGCAGAGGAAGACTTGCATACTCGAATGAGCTCTAATTTCCCTTAATGATGGTCAAAAAAGGTTAAGTTTATGAGGGGAGGGGAATTTCCACCGGAGCACCGACCTCTTGCTCCTTAGCAAGTAACAGGTAGTTCAGGATTCGACACCTGTGATGTACGCAATATATCGCCAGTCAAATCCACATGCTTCATATGAAGAAGGCCAGCCAACCAAGTCAAACTTTACTTTGAGGCTCTGGCCCCAATTTTCACGCTTCCTAATTCCCAAACTATACACAATCGTTTGTAAATTTTAGTTAAATTCAAGACAAGGCCATTATATGGAGATATTTTTTATGCTAGATTTTATTTTATTTTATTTTTAAAATAAGAATTAAAAAAGTGAAAAGTTTAACAAAATAAATTATATGCATTGTATTTTATTGAAGGAAAGCCAAAGTCCCTCTTTTTTTTAAAGGGACGAGACAAGACTTCTTGCAATAGTATTGAAGACATTTTTAAAAAACTCAAATCCATAAGAAAAGGCAGATGAGTGTCATTAAAGAGATTATTATTTTTAATTTGTTAGGAGAAAGAAAAGTAAAAGAAGTGTTTTAGTATAAATTTAATTTAGTATCAAACATAATATACTGCACTTATAGTTTTTTGTTTTTTTTTTAATCATCTTAAAATCTACAGTGGAAATAAAAGTTCTTATGGTGTATGGCATGGTTGCGTGGAAAGATGTAGATTTGGACATCTATCAATGGATTGGCAATTTTGGTACATGCTTCATTATAATATTTTGAAGAGCCGTCCAAAATATAGGTTGGAAAGTCGTAAAAAAGAATATTTTGTTGGATTTTGACGTCCACTTCAATCTAATCATATGAAGTAATTGAGGGTGAGCTTTGGAAGATAGGCTGGAATTCAGTGTCTCAAAAGGTTGAGCATCACATCGCTTAATTGTCCTGTTCTTGGACTTTCTTGGCCTACGCAGTCATATTCATTACTCTCGACTTTTTAATTTCCGCTTAATCATGCGGCTCTCTGGAACAGCTCCAGAAGTTAGGCATGTATGCATCTCAAATGCAAGTTCATCAAACAAATCTGTAACAAGCGATAAATATCTGTGAGAATACATTTTCAAAATACAATCTTAATTAGAATGAAACGAGCGAGAGTAAAAAAATGAAAGTCATTGGAATGTGCGTCAAAAAATCAATTATAAATGTTTAGACCTCCAAAGGTGGTAAAGTTTGTATCCGGGTAACAGTATACGAGATGAAATTATGCTGCCTTCTGATGTCTCCTATAAATTATATTTCTTCAATTGTGAGTCCTTTTTTGAGTCAAAATTTGTAGAAGCCTGTTTCTTGGCTGGCATCCTCTTTTTTCTAATTATAATCTTGGGGAGAAGTGAATGGAGCACAGCAGGATGAGATGTCAATTCCAGCAACCTCCATGGCATTGCAGACCCATTCAGGGATATCACCTTTGGGAAACTACAAGGCAATAACAAAATCTACAGTCAGGGTTTATGCACCACTACCACAGCATCATTGGTATCTTAAATCATTATTCTTTTCATGGTAACTTGCCCCAGACAAGCCACCACTTCTACTAACGCTGCTAAAGCCTATGTGGCAGCTTCAACAATTATGTGTAAGAAAAACTGATAAACCAAGTTACGGAAAGGTAGATATACTTGGTGAGAAAGCAGTTCATAAACTTGACTACACTTGGGTCATTCCATATTTGAATTTTGCGGAGTACATGAGAAATAGTGTCAAAGGCTCAAAACAACAAAATCAGCGAGTAGTTCAAAAACCACAGAAAATTATGAAAATATCATAGTTGTTTAGTTTAGCAATCAACTTTATCTAAATTAGTTTGATGGAGCCAGAAAGAGAAAACCATCAATTTTTCTGTACACCAATTTACAAATGATGGATTTAGAAAGAAAAACTATCAATTTTTCCACACAGCTAACAAATTTACAAGTGATGGATCTCCCTTTCCTTTCTAGTAGTTCATGGAACACACACACACCACACACACAATCACAAAAATAGTATTAAGTGCAAGAAGTACCATTTTCTGGAGGAAGTCACAGACAAACCTGCAATAAAGGAGTAATATTATAAGACGAGACAATCACAGAATTCAGAACTCAAACACATGGCACAATGACAACCATGAAATTTGAGGACGTAAGGACATAAACTTGATAGCTGTGGAAAACAAAAAGTAGGACAAGACACACGTACTCTGGAAATCTTCCCTCAATAATTGATGAGTGTAGATCTCTGCTAAGCTGCAAGTTTTCAAAAGTACTTTACTCTTGGTTATAAATAGAGTAAAATTCGGAAAGAACTATTATCTATTGTTTGTACCTTCATCATGTAATACAAATTGTGATATGACAGCAACTGTGATCCCATGGCATCTTTTGTAACAAGGCAATGGATGTATGCCCTTGTATAGTTCTTGCAGACCTGCATCGAGAAAACAGTTAATGCAAAGACACCGTAATAGCAATTTGTAAATTAATAGCTTAAGGAGACAACTCTGTTATTATCATACCATGCAACCACATGCAGGATCAATGGGGCGTGTATCATCAACCATTGCATTGTGTTTTAGCTTCAGCACTCCCTGCAGTATCCGATTTTCAATGAGCACATATATTGTATGAAAAATACAAAATCTGTTTGCATGAGCACTCGGTTGCAAAATGGAAAAAGAAAACCTTATAACAAATCCAATCATGATAAACATGAAAAAAAGTTAGTAATATGCAAGTGTTGATTAAGAAGCTGGAAGACATAAGGTTCCAAATTCCAAAACATTTAGAAAGCAAAAGTGAATTTATGTTAGCGAATTGAAAAACTGGTTCTTCAGAACTTGCAATCACCATACATGAGATTATAGATAGAAAGTAAGAAGGTACATAAGAATTTCAACCAATGACTATGGAAACCAAAGGGCATATACATTTAGTAATATTCAAATTAGCATTTATCGTAAAATGCAGAAAAGCAAATGTAGATGTATTCTTTAATCTGTTGAAACGTGTCTTTTTTGGCATTGAGGTTAAAACTCTTTTTCTTTTTTGGTTCCTTAACAAGCATCCTTTTAGATGCTAAAAACAGTTCAAAACCATTCTTCAGTTACTTGGAGCTTTTAGGACAAAGAAAGTCAAATCAACAAACATATGATAGTACCCTTCTCACCCACAATTACTACAGCTGAACTAAAGAAACCAGGCTACTAGTATAAACATCCAACAAGGACATGAAGTTCAGTACAATATACAGAAAATATAAATGATGGTTATAGGGAAAGTTCATCATTTATGTACTTTATAATAAGACCAAATAGGCAAGTTGAATTGAATAGCATCAAAACCAACACCACTTTGAGCATTTTGTATAAAAGTTGTCCAACTGTCAAAACATTCACATAGTATAGAAAATGTTAGTAGGCATCACAAACATGATAATACATGCATACAGGATATTGTGGTTTTTTTGTATGCATATAAGGTATGATGTAAGTCAGTAGTATGCCCCAGCAACTTAAAGCATTAAAATGTAATCTCTACAATGAACCAATCCAGTTTCACATATTTTAAAGAATTTGAAAAATAATCACCTCGGGTACAAGAGCTGTGCCAAAACGAGCAGTACGGGTAGGATACACACAGTCATACATGTCAGCACCTAAAGCACTGCAAACAACAATATCCAGAGGATAACCAACACCCTGAAATATAGTTGATTATTGTCAAAGTATTAGAAAGGAGAAGCGGTGGGTAATTTAATTATCCTACTAGTTTGAAGAATGCAGTTCAGAATGATATAATTCATGCTTACCATAACATATCGTGGTTTATCTTCAGGCAATGCAGCTGTACACTGAGCAACAACACGCCAAAATGAATCTTTATCTTCACCACCAGCAAGACCACCAATTGCATAGCTGCCACCAAAGGAAACTAAGTTAAGATGCCTGCTTGATCACTAATATACAATACTAGAAACAAATATAATTTTTCAGAAGTAAAATTGCTTGAATAGACACAAGGAAAAAAAATTATCTGGAATTGGCAACAACACACTCCGTGAGCATGAAATATTGGGAGACTGGAGGCAAGGTTCAAACAATAAACTCATTTTGGAAACTGGCAACTAAACATTTATAGCAGACAGCAAAAATTTGCTTAAAAAGGGCAGGCATGCATGTAAAGCCTTTTTTTTGTGGATGAATAATTTGAAGCATGACGGTAATCCTTAATTACGTTACCACAAAAGAGTGAATGAACATACCCAGGTAAATTCCGATCTACCAAGCCTCTGACGCATATATCCCTGATTATGATATAAAAATTCTAAGTCATAACAGCAACAAACAGATGAAAGGAATTAAATTCACAACACTCAACATGATGCTAAAAGATTACATGTTAAACTGAGTTCACCTTAAAACAGGATCCAAACCACCTTGAACAATACCAAATAAATTTTGTTCATTTGGTCTTTTGTGTGCTGCCAAAAGAACAGTGCAAAGGAAAAAAGAAATCCATCAAAACTATCAACAGTGAGACAAAAAGAAGAATGGACTAGATAAGAAAACTTGAAGCAACTAGGGAAAGTTAAATAAACTAATAAATATGCATCACTTAGAAGCCAATAGGCTTTAACTCAAAAGCTAAAAAGGTAGGATGGGGTTGATTAGGTCTTAGGTTCAACAATCTGGTACGACTTAACAAACTGAATAACCAATATATTCAACTTCAAAAAGGCTGCTTTTGATGTTGATCCACCATTTAGAGACTCTATGTCTGCTTAATTGGGAAGAAACTAGATAATAATTACTGAAGATATTCTGGATCTTTTGTTTTCTTATCAGTCAGATTTATTTTTGAAATGCTTCAGTAATTACAATTTCAGACAATTTGATTTATTTACTTGTGTTTTCGGTTTCTGTTTCCTTGGTCTTGTATCTGCTTTCAACTAGCCAAAAGAACTCAAAATGCTATGTAAAGTTATTCTAGTTTGATAAACCTAATCCACTTACAGGCTACAAAATTATATCATGATATTTTGGGTTTCAGTTGTAAATTATATCAATGCTTTTGTGTAAAATAGGATTGGCATTTGGCATTAGGAAAAATTACCTGCTATACATCTGTCTATCCATCGAAGTGTACGGTACATGGCCTCCTCAATCCTTGGACCTGTGATGGTAGTTTTCACTACATCATCAAGCGCCATAATAATATCTGCACCAATTCTATTCTGCGAAACTCATTACAAAAATGTGAAAGTGATTGGGATTTTGTATACAAGAAAAAGGATTTTAAAAATGGGAGCTTGAAGAATTCCAGACACTTCATTATAAAATTCTCAATATCCAGATGCACATGTGAAGTTAAAGAGGACAAAATACTCAGATACTGTATGATCCAATGCAACATGAAGCAAAAGATAGAATTGTATGTCAGTTGAATTTTTGGGGAAAGGGTGAGTAAATAGAACTTACTTGGATTTGAATTGACTCCTCAGGTGTTAGAAGCATTGGCTTTCCATCAACTGGTGACTGAGCTAAGAAAAGGAAGCCTTAGCTATATAGGAACAGTAAACTGATGCATAGTCCATTTCTTGGTTACGAAAGAGCTAAATCAAGCAAAATCATGATAGGGACTTTTAGAGAAGTAGCAAAGCAAAAAATGACATATATCACATGTGGAGAAGTACATAAGTGCATAAATACAATAGAGACAAACAACAACACTTAAACAGCACTCCTAAATAAAGAAATCATCACTCAATGTCCTTATTGATCAAAAGAAAGGGTTACATTTAGTTACAGAATAACAGAATAACAGTCCAAAAGGACAAGAAACATTAATATCGAAGGATCAACTCTTTTTAACCTCATACAGTCATGATCAAAATAAGCACCGATATACTGCATTTCTAATTTTGACTTTCTCAAATAAAGCATAGTAAAAATAGAAGCTGGCTGTTTAATTTCTCAAACAAAATTGTCAGTATCAAGTATCATCAAGCAACCATTATAGCTCAATACAACACTAAACCTCCTTATTTATTGATAACAAGGATCTTTAGAATAGCATACAGGATCATGATCCTGTACCAACTCAGAGAATCATTTAAATATATTTGCATCATCCTTCAATTCAGAAAGCAACTTTGATGTTGATGATAAGAAATACCTGAAATGTCACGCCCTTTTCTGTGATATCAGCTAAATGCAACAATGATACCTGAAATATTAAAATAACAAAATAAAATATAAAGGGTGAAAGGGAGGCCAAAGTGTGAGCTTTAAACTGTAAATACAATTTGTTGAAAAAAAAAACTACAATAGTAATAAAATGAGCATGAAGTGAAGTACTTTGACAAGAAATCAGTTATAGATTGACATGCTGGATTCTAAGCGAATACAGTGATACTACATATGAGGAGTGAACTGACAACCCACACAAATTAATAAAAAACTAAAATTGCAAAACTGTTATGATGTATTAGATGTAGTAGACAACCATCTGGAAGCCACCAGAATCTGTAAGCAGTGCTCTAGGCCAGTTCATAAATTTATGGAGACCACCTAACTCATCAATCAGCTCGGATGTAGGACGAAGTGCCAAATGATATGTATTCCCAAGGATTATTTGACAACCAATCTCCTCAAGCTGGTTAGTTGTCAAACCTTTAATTGTCCCTGTAACCAAGAATTCCAACAACGCTCTTATAAACGTTCCCAGATTAAAATGCATAAAGAATAGAAAATGTGCAATAACATGCACACTAAATTATATCTGAACTCTAACCTTGGGTGCCCACAGGCATAAACAAAGGAGTCTGGCACACGAAATGAGGGAGTGTCAGTTGAGCTGCACGAGCACGATTAAACCTCCCTAGAACCTAGAGAGAAGAGAGGATACAAAACCATGTGTGAGCAACCATCCACATCAATCATATGTCTGTTAAAATCACCCAATAGTTAACGAAACTATTTCTTCTCATTCTATTGCTTGGTAGCTGGAATTCATGCTTATCAACATAAATGCCAGAAACTTTTCACATTGTTTGTTCAATGATGCTGAGTCTGTGAAACTGATGTAAACTAAAAATTAAAACACACACACACAAACAAGTAATACCTCAAAACGAAGTGCCATCAACACAATTCTGCTTTATATTCCTCTACAATTCCACTTGCAATCTCCTATTAAATCATTGAAAAAACAAACATGATTAAGCACTCTGAAAATTGATTGACCATTAAAACGAAATGGCAGATTGACGTGACCTACTGTGGGAAGAAGCAGTTTTGAAGGAAGTACCAGAAGCTTACAGAGGGAAGATGGAGGAAGGGACGCTCTGAACGATGATAGAGAAGCAATGTCCTAGTATTATGCTACGGAAGGCAAAACCCAGTTTTCCCGCGGCGGCTGTGCCGGCACGCGGTCGTTATTTTGCTTCCTCTTTACCTAATGTTGGACCAAAGTCAGTAGCCGAGGGAGGGACAAGGGCTACGCTTGGGCCTTGGATTCGTCAAATATACGAGCATGAAAATGGTTTTTTTATTTAGATAATTTATTTTTTATTATTTGATTTTAATTTAAAAATAAAATATGTTAATATATATAAATATTTTAATAAAATTTTCGTGTGTATTTGATAAAATATTCGATTTGTTTATATTATATTCTATATTGGGACTTGATCATATAAAATAATTTTTTTTTGTCTTAATTCTTCCTAATTAGGAGAAAATATGTTGTCTAAATTTTATGAGCATTCCAATATTAAAAATTATAGAATTTTTTTATTATTTTCAATAAAATAAATAGAGGATTAATGTTTAATTGATTAATTAAATTTTTATTTTTACATATAATTTATAATATATTTATTATAATTTATATTAAACATATTATAGTTAATTGCTATTAAATAAACTGAAATGTTAATAATTTAAATTTTATATTTATCGATTAAAATTCAATTTATAATTCAATTTAAGTTAAATTTAATAATTTCGGCAAAAGAGAAAATTCCCATAGCACCATTTTATTTGAATTTAATTATAATTGCTCATCTTAAATTTGTTCTCTTGTATGAACAACTTTGTCTTCTCTTCCATTTAGTTTTCTCCTTCGTACTTTTAAAATTTAAAAATTACTTTATCGTGAAAGTTAAAATAAATAATTATTTTATAATTCTCATTTTAATTTTTATTGTTATACCTAATTATATATTTCCTCTATTTTATATTTTTGTTTACTTTATTTTTTTAATATATTAATAAAGATAATATTTTTATTAACATTTTAATTATATATAAAATTAAATAAAATTTAACACTAATCTTAAAATGAATAAAAAATGTTGTTGCAGCAGTTTTTTTCTGTTTACTGCTACCTTGGTTTCTGAAATTGGTAATTTTCTTAATAGTTGAATTGAAATTGGCATTTCCGTTTACTAGTTGTTTGATACATCTGCAGCAGAAGAATTAGTGAATCGTTCTATTGAAAGCAGTGTACTATTTCAAATTCACCTCGTAATAACACGATTGGCTTAAAGGAAATTGAAGGCTTCGAAGGATGTCTATGAAAGGTTTCTGTTAACGGTTTCGACTAATGTCAATCTAAGCTTTTTTATCTTAAAACTTTTGCAAATGAATTTGATTAATGGGTTACGAATGCTTCTAAATCAGCCATGAGAATGACAATGATATTCTCCCTCGAAGGAACGATAACGACGACGGAAGGTGAATCGCTCCTCGTCTTTCCTTCTTTTCAACTGACACTATTAAAAAACAGATGCATGCATGTAAATTCATGCAAAAAAATTCTAGTAATTTTTTTAGAATAAATAATAATAATAATATTACTATTAATAAACATAACGTGTAATAGTATGTAAAATTGAGATTTTAAAATGATAAAAATATCATGTACTTTAACTAGCATCAAATTATTCTGCATGTTTAATCGCTTTATTAAATTATTATATTTTTTTAAAGTAAAACTAAAAATGGACGAAAGATTTTTTTTTTTAAATTGTCATACATATATTTTTAATTTTAAATTTATTTTAATAAATAATATTATGATAAAATTTTGATGAACGAAAATAGTTTAATGGAGAAAGGGAATTATCATTTGCCGATTTGATCATCTTAACTTTCACTTGGCTCTTCACTATGGCATGATTGTCCAAAAATTTTGCGTGTTTCTCCTCTTCCTAATAAACTTTCTCTTCAGCGCAATGGGGAGGGAATTCGGTTAGGCCAACGGTGTTGCCGAGCATAGATAAGCGGAACAAGGAAAAGTTGGAGCTTTTCTGATAAATGTTTATCGTCCCGGTCTCCTACGAAACTATAACAAATCTCCTTAGCCATCATCGGAGTCCAAACAATCCTTCGCCCTTGGTTTTTCTGGAATATGCGATGGATACCCGATCGGAAAATGATGATTCGAAGCTCTGAAGGATTCGGCCAAAGGAAGAGGAATTCTAGCCTGTGACAGACAGCAAGGTGATCACTGAGTGAAGGCATACGTGTGGCAACCTTCAGCGGCAGCCAACTAGCGGAGAAGGCGACAACGGTTTTGACGGTTTGATCGCTATAGTTTATTTTGGATCTGTCGTTTTGATGCTATTAGAGTTTATTTTGGATCTGTAAGCTCCTTTTGCATTTTATCATGTTATCCTTCTTATACATTGGGGTTAAATGCAAATATTGGATAAGAAACTTCAACTAGAATCATGCATTTCCTAGTTTTCTTGTTCAGGGAACATATCACGTGAATTGCACCATGCAGCGGATTCCAGTGACAGTTGAGGAACAGCTTATTTTAAAATCAATTAAGGAGGAATGCCCATGGGAGAATCTCCCCAAAAGGCTTCAATCAACTATTACTTCTAGAGAGGAATGGCACAGAAGGTTAGATTGCCTTCTCCTATGCAATATTTTAAGCTTGCGTATGGGTTTCAGATGGACATTGTTCTACAAGCTGCTCTCAGTTTGGTCTATCATACTTTTAGTTATCATGGCTATTTGGGGTTATATTCTCAAACTCCATATACTTCGTCTTTTTTCCTTTTAAATTTGCGTTTGATATTTTTGTTTTCCTTTATATATTTTGCATACTTGGTGATCCTATGCAGGATAGTTGAACTTTGCATAAAGAAAAGACAACAATGGAAAACCTGTTTTGCTCGCAAAGTGTGCAAAGAAAGTGATTATTATGACGAGATGATGCGTTACTTGCGAAAGAATCTGGCGGTGCGTTTTGTGCAAAGTACTGAAAATGCATATAAATATGTCCTACTTTGATTTGGATTGTTTTCATGCTGCTAATAATCTGACATAACATTTTTGTTTATAGAAGGCTTTGTCATGTAATTGCTAAAGTTATGGATATAGCTTCCTGAAATAAAACTACATGAGAACCAATTATACAAGCATAGAGGGCAGTGTTGCTTGCTTTATATAATTACGTATGCATTTTTTACTTATTGGTTTCATTACTTGCAGCTGTTCCCCTATCACCTTGCAGAGTATGTGTGCCGTGTGATGAGGGTATCACCTTTTAGATATTACTGTGATATGATATTCGATGTCATGAAAAGTGGTAATGTGCTTTTTCTTTTTTCCACAAACCTCAATGGGATGCCAAATTGCTCATCCGTTATATTGTTAATTCCTGCTAGATTGTATTTAATGAGCTTTAACTTATCAGACCTTCCATTCATTTTCTCATGTATTTCATATTGTTTGCAGAGCAACCATACGACAGCATCCCAAATTTTAGTGCTGCTGATGCCTTGCGGCTTACAGGAATTGGGAGAAATGAATTTATTGATATCATGAATAAGTGCAGATCTAAGGTACTGGATCAGGTGGCATGTATTCCTGTTGGAATATGACTCTTCTGCTGAATGATTTTTAGGAAATAAGTTAATATTTGAAGATAAGATAAATTTTAGATATTAAGTGAAGATTCAGCTTATTTATGATTTTGTGTAGATATGATTTGTTATATATAGTTGTTAAAAATTTATATTCGGTTAAGATTTCCTATTATGTTTTTTTCCTAATAAGCCCATACTTCAATAAATAAAATATAAGTCATGTTAAGTCTCTTATGTCTGTTCTACTCTCAAAAGCCAACAATTCTTACAGATCCATGTTGATGTATTTGTGTATGAGAATGATTCTGTAAATCTTGAAATGTCTCTAATTGAACTTGTACTCTAAATCCCCGATACATTGAAACGAATTGCAGATTATGCGACATTTTTTAGATGTGGCCAGCGGCACTTGAGTATTAGAAGCAAAAGCCAATAACCAGCATATTGTGTTTGTACGTTGGTGGGATGGGGAGGAAGCAAACTTCTTCCTGAAGGCTCTCTCTTTTTTCACATGCTTTTTTTTAAAAAAAAAAAAATCATGAGTTATAACAATAAGTGTTACTTTGACAGTTTGCTTCGAAGTTCAAACCCATTTCACATGCAGCAGGAATTTACATCTATTCAAATTTGAAATTCATTGTATTCTATTAGTTCTTATGAAGTAAAAACTTTGTCAGATTTAGTAATGTTTCTATGGTTTAGTCATTGGAACAAAAACTTCATACCATAGGTCATTATCTTGTGTTGAAAACTTTTCTGGTTAAGCTATTCCCTTTTGCATCTATTTTGCTGTATAAAATTTTCCTCGCATCATAAATCCACCTTTATAAAGATCCAGATTGAACTCATTTTTTTAAATATCTGCAAGCTACTTTGATTACTCATTATTATCTTACTCAATCAGAAAATTATGTGGAAGCTGAACAAATCAATTGCAAAAGAACTTTTACCTGCACAACCTGTAGACTTTGCAATTGAACCATGGTGGGGAGTCTGTCTTGTCAACTTTACCTTGGAAGAATTTAAGGTAAGCTTTCCATTTCTTGTATTCAATCTAAAATGTGCTATCCTTGAATGTATGTGCACTTCTGGCACCATTATTGCACACAGCAAGACAAATACAACCTTTGTAACTGATCATAATCCTCTCTCTACCCTCCTCTACATTTCTTACATTTCTAGAAACTCTCAGAAGAAGAGATGGCAACAATAGATAAAGTTTGTAAGGAGGAAGTTAATGCATATATCTTATTTGATCCTGAGGTTGTAAAAGGTCTGTATCGACGAGGATTAATATACTTTGATGTCCCTGTCTACTCTGATGACCGTTTCAAAGGTAACGTCCTTTCCAATCATTGTAAAACCAGGAATTCTTGGTTTATCCTCATTTACCTATTGATAAAACGCCATTATACTATTAAGTCTGTATTTGAATATCATTTATTTGTCTAGCATTGACTTCTTTCATATGTCCCGGTTATTTATTTATTGCAAGTCTTTGCATATGAAACACCTGAATCTCTTTTTATTCTGATTAGTCTTTGATTGGTGCTTGAGGTGTAGTTGT
Organism: Manihot esculenta; assembly: GCF_001659605.2. Lineage (NCBI taxonomy): Eukaryota > Viridiplantae > Streptophyta > Magnoliopsida > Malpighiales > Euphorbiaceae > Manihot > Manihot esculenta. The sequence continues at coordinate 11,441,395 of NC_035162.2, read as the reverse complement.
TTTACTTGCCTCCTCTCTTGTTTTCTGTTACGAAAGAAAATAAAATTTGTTTTAGTTCTTTTATCACCATCCACACTACAAAAAAAGGAAAGAAAAAGAAAAAGAAAAAGAAAAAGAAAAAGAAAAAAACTTAATAATTTATTTCTTGATGCAAGGGGTAATTGATTATATAAAATAAAATCTCCTAAACATTAAGGTAACATTATATAAGTGGATGCATTTTTCGTGGCTGTACTTTGATCACATGAAGATCCATAACTTATCATACAAAAACCCATATTGGAACTGATATAATATAATTTGACCTATAAAACTAGAGTCTTAGGCCGTGATGCATTACACAAAGACTCCACATTGTAAAGCTCCAAGTTGCCAAAATTTAAATTGCATGAAGTTCAACCAAATCTCTTTTTTTTTATTCTTGTGTCAAGACCAGCGGTCAAGTTTATAATTATCGTAAATAATGATTAAGGTATAGTAATAGAGGACAATGTAGCAACCATGGATGTGTGATTATCAAGTCTGTTAAGGAGAATAATCATATCTGTCTGGGGCTTTTGAGATGATGCTAGCAGACCATTTAAGCGGTGGAGGAGCACTGTCAGGGGCCGGTGATAGAGAAGACTCAGAAAGAATACCAATTTCAAGGGGCGTCAGGTAGGGAGGATGAACCACAGGTTGTTAGTGTTGCTCATCCTCACTACTTCGTCTTGTATAAAAAAATATCAGGTTGAAACCGTATGATTAGAGTGGAAGTGTTTAGTGGAGAACTAATGAATGTTTCTCAAAGGCTGGAAGAAGAGAATAATAAGATTCATTGAAAGTGATAATAGAAGAAGGGTAAAAATTTTGGTGATCAGGAACAAAATTATGAAAAATATGAATCTATTGGGTGGTTGGATCAAAACATATAAAACTCTTTTGATATGCACACATAGATAAGGAAATCATATTTTAGTGATTGTGGAGAAAGTTTGGTGCGAAAAAAGGAAAACAAAATACAGTCAAAAGGATGCAAATGATTATAAATAGGTGGATTTTGATGAAGTAGAAAACATGGTGTTTGATTATTGAGCGTGGGTGAAGGGAGACGATTTATGAGGTGGACGGCAATGGATAAAGTTTCAATCCAAAATTTTGGTGGAACAAATGATTTAATGAGTAAGATCACACCATTTCAAGTAGGTAGCAATTTTGGCCCTCAGCAACATCATTTTACTGGGGAGTATACGGACAACTCATTTGAGAGGGAATACCCTTAGTTTGAAGGAAAGCTTGAAAATTTTGAGACGTGTATTCCTCACAAGAATCTTTGATTATTGAGTGTGGGTAAAGGGAGATGATTTATGAAGTGGACGGCAATGGATAAAGTTTCAATCCAAAATTTTGGTGGAACAAATGATTTAATAAGTAAGATCACACCATTTGAAGTAGGTAGTAATTTTGGCGTTCAGCAACACCATTTTGTTGGGGAGTATACAGACAACTCATTTGAGAGGGAATACCCTTAGTTTGAAGGAAAGCTTGAAAATTTTGAGACATGTATTCCTCACGAGAATCTGATCGTATAACTTTGATAGTTTTGGAATATTGAGTTTCTACCAAGGCTAAAAATTTTTGAAAAGTATCAAAAATTTCAGATTTGTAGTGCAAATAATAAATCCAAGTGAAACGGCTGTGATCATCGATGAAGGTTATAAAATATCTGTATTGGACATGAGAAATAACAGGTAAAATTTTCCAAATATCACTGTGGATTAAATCAAAATAATGAGATGTATGAGAAGGAAAAGGTAGAGTCTTGCTTTTACCCATTTTGCAACTAGAACAATCAAAATTGATATCTTTAGATGTAATTTTATTTCTCAACACACTAGATTTTAACAAAGATGAAAGAGTCCTATCGTTTGGGTGACCTAACTTCATATGCCATAACCTATACTCATTTTGGACAGAAGTGACAGTGATATTAAGAGCAATAAAATCATTTTTCATAGATGGAAAGGAAGAAATATCACCGATAGCGACAATAGAAATATGATTCCCACTAGCAGTCTCAATTTTCAAGTTTCCATCAAAAATTGTTTAACACTATAAAGATTATCAAATAATGGAGTAATGTGATTTGAAGCAACTGAGTCAAGAAGCCAAATTTTAGAAAAGTGTTTGCTTTTACCAGTAATACCGAGTGTACAAAGAGCTAAAAAAACTATTTGTTGAGCAGTCTCTAAGTTAGTGTTGGTGCTGTTTGTTGAGGAGCAATAATGGATGTTGATTCAGCCACATCATTAGTTATTGAGGTGTGAAAAGCACGAGACTGATTTTGTGGATACTTTCTACATTCAAAAATGATATAACCCCTAATTTTGCAATAGTTGCAAAATTTTGAAAATATTGACTTGCGACTGTAGTATTAAAGGTTAACCATATTTGTTGGTTTGCCTTGTGCAGCATATACAATGTTGAGAACATTAGAGGAATTTCCTTATTGTCCTACGATTTTTTACATCACGTGACATTGCTCTTCCTTAAGAAGTTCATTCAAACATTAATTCAAGGATAGAGAAGGAGTCCTTATCAACAAATTTGATATGACAACCTCAAATTCAAATTCAGGTCTAAGTCTCATAAAAAATTAATCTTTTTGAGTGGTTTGATGAAGAGTTATAAGATCATATAATATACTCGGCCCATACTAAAACAAAATCTGTATAAAACTCTTGTAATGATAAATTTTCTTGTGTGTAATTCGAATCTCGTATTTAAGTTGAAACCGCTTGGCTGAACTATTCTGATCATACACTTTCTTGACATAATTCCTCATTGCTTTAGTTGTTTTATAAGGTCTTAGATTAACAAGAATGGAAGGATTTATTGTTTGGAGCAGCCAACTTTTCGCACGAGCATTCTTTATTTTCCTCTCAACAGCTTTGATCTGATCCGTAGGCTTATTGTCCGTGCCATCCACAATTCCCCGTAATTTTTTCCCCCAATATAAATTTGGAACTGAAATTCCCAGACAAAATAATTCTTCCCTGCAAATTTTATACAAGCGATCTCATTTTTCCATGAGTAGAAAGTCCAAAAAAATATCAAAATCTCTCACGATTGATGAATCAAGAATTCAAACAGAAAGAAAAACAATAATAGCAAAACAAGATAGCTAACATAGCTATGATACCATAACAAAACAAGAATACTTTACAGTAAACTTGTGTGTCCTTTGGCTTTTATTCTATCTCTCTATATATATAGTACAATATAATATCCTTAATTACAGCAGATCATTCTCCCTAAATTAGACAGCAAATCAGCTTCCTAATTACAGCAGATCGTATTAAATAAAAATCATATATTTACAATAATCATAAACTTGAGGGCTGGTCTTGACAGCGCAGTGCTACATTCTTGTAGTTCCCTGAATTTAACCCTGTAATGTGGTCTTGTAGTATGTATGATTATATTGTGCATAAATTAGCCAAGTGAAATTTTATTTGAAAGCCTGAACATGTTTTGGAACTTGTTGCTTCCTTTAATTTTTTCAAAATACACAAAATAATGTAGTCTCCGGATAAGGGTTGTTGATAATGAATTCTGGAAGTTCAATTTTCTCAATCCACTTGTCCTCTTTGATTTCAATCTAACAGTAATATTTGTGGCTCAGTTTCCAGGCTTGAAGGGTTTGTTTCAAATAGGGACCAGTCTTATGAGGATCCTATCGAGGAGTAAGGCAGCTACCATGATTTTTTTGTTTTTTTGGTTATTTGGTTGCTATTTCCTAGCTATGAAACTAAGATCCTTATGAGAATAATTCCATTTTTCAGGTTGCTCTATGCAGTTTTTGTCGTTTCAAATGAGAATGCTACCGTTGCTGAACTGGCAACAACTTTGCAGGCTGATCTTTCTCAGTTGCAGGCTGCTGCATCCTTTGCTTGTCGACTGGGATGGGCAGTGAAATTGCTTGATCCAGCATCCATTCTTCAAGATATAAATATATCTGGCTCTCCTAAAACCACTCTCAGTGATGAGGAAGACACTGCTCGTGCTAGTGTAAGCTCACAAAATGTGTTTAATGATGGTGATGCTGCTCAGCAAGGAGATATTTCAGGAATTGAAAACTATGGGATGCTTTCCAATCATGCTCGTGTTGCTTTTATTGTTGATGCTAATATAACTTCCTATTTAATGATGGGTTCTGTTTCACCAGGTCTCTTTTATTTATTTATTTATCCATTTCACTCTCTTTTTCCTTGTGAATTTAATTGTTTTTTTTTTTAAAGAAAAAAAGTTAACGCACTAGTTGTGTAAAGAGGAATTGGAGTCCTGTAGGTGATCTTGCACTACACTAATTCTACAACTGTATGATTACAGATAAAAAAGAAGTTTGGTTGTGAAAGCCAGTTTCTATGTGATTAATTATTAATATGTTGCTTTCAAGTGGTGTTGGGCTATTAAATTTTTATTACAAAGCTGAGTTAGAGCTCAAGACCTTCATGATTGGGATGTCTTGTTTTCATCGGTGCATATACTGTCATGTACTTAAAGTGCTTTGCATAAAAAAGATCAGTAAAGAACGTATGGGGTTCTCTTAAACAGTTTGCTGTGGCATGCGTTTTAAAGTTAGGGCTTTGGTGTTGACCAGTCTCATCCTTGAACTTATAGAAAGCCTAACAAATTGACATGATTACAGTTGAAACTAGTTATCTATATTTGTGTATACCATTTCTTTCAATTGCTTTGGTGAGAAGCAGGTAGTTGGGGCATTTTCTTCTCTGTGTTTCCCATAATACTGGAAAGAAACTCATCAAGTTGGTCATTCATGTAGTCCAATTGTCATCTTGGCTAGACACAACAACGTCTACCATATTATGGTGCAAGCAATTTTTGAGCAGATTCACTATTAGATATGCAATTGGTTGTCTACATCATCTGCAACAAGCCTATGTTTTTCCCCTTCTCTTCTTATTTTAATTGATTCATTACTGTTGCTTTTATGTTGGGCAGGCTTGAAATCTCATGCTGTAACATTATATGAGGCAGGGAAGTTAGGTCACGCTAGCATTGCTGATCTTTGCAAGGACCTGAGTACACTAGAGGGAACAAAATTTGAGGGAGAATTGCAGGATTTTGCAAATCATGCCTTTAGTCTCCGTTGTGTCTTGGAATGTCTACTATCAGGTGGAATTGCTACTGATGCAAAAGTGGAGGTAGGTGGCAATAAGATGGATAAATTGGCTTCAAGCAATGAAGAGGCTACTTCTTTGGTGGCTGACGTCCCATCGACTAACGAATCAGGGAACTTTGGTGCCAATGAAGCTGAAGCAGACGTGGATCATTCCATGGATGCAGGAATATCTCAGGACGATTGTTGTCTGGCTGAATGTGTTACGGGAAGTACTGGTGATAAAACACCTACTCTCTTATCTGAGAACGGTAATTCCATAAGCATGGCCTCTAAGTCAGGCCTAAATGTCCAGAATGATGAAAAACTCATTCCCGTTGAAGGATATGATATTGGAAGAGGAACTTCAAGGAGGAAAAGGAAATATCGTGTGGATATTCTCCGCTGTGAAAGCTTGGCTGCTTTATCACCAGCAACTTTAGATAGGGTATTTCTTCGTGATTATGATATCGTCGTGTCTATAATCCCACTTCCTCCTTCTTCAGTTCTTCCTGGACCGAAAGGGCCCATCCATTTTGGTCCTCCTTGTCATTCGTCTTTGACACCATGGATGAAATTGGTCCTATATTCAACTGTGCGTAGTGGACCTTTGACAGTTGTTTTGATGAAAGGACAATGTTTACGTTTGCTTCCTGCACCATTGGCTGGTTGTGAAAAAGCCCTTGTATGGTCCTGGGATGGTTCTGCAATTGGGGGATTAGGAGGCAAATCTGAAGGAAATTTGGTTAAGGGAGGTGTAATTCTACATTGTTTAAATTCACTTCTTAAATATTCCGCTGTCCTCGTTCAGCCTCTCAGTAGATATGACCTTGATGAATCTGGAAGAGTCATTACTATGGATGCACCATTGCCCCTCAATAACTCTGATGGTTCAATTGCTCGCATAGAGAATGAATTAGTTCTATCTGAAGATGAGAGAGTGAAATTGAACTCCCTGTTAACCCAGTTGACAAAGAAGATGGGATTGTCGACAATTGGTTATATTCGATTGTTGAAGCTTTTCAATATAAAAGAGTCAGACCACTTTGCACCTGATGATCAGAGTTATGAATGGGTACCACTAAGTGTGGAATTTGGGATGCCACTTTTTAGTCCAAAATTATGTAATAATATATGTAAAAGAGTTGTATCGTCTGACTTGCTTCAGTCAGATTCTTTTACTGGACATCATGATGCAATGCAAGGCCTGCGGAAGAAGTTGCGTGAAGTCTGTGCAGAGTATCAAGCAACAGGTCCTGCTGCCAAACTTCTTTACCAGAAAGAGCAGTCAAAGGACTCATCTCCGCATCTTATCAACTATGCCAGTGGAAGATGGAATCCCCTTACGGAACCATCTTCCCCCATTACTGGAGCCACGAGTGAGCATCAGAGATTAAAACTTGCTAATCGGTATCGTTGTAGTACAGAAGTTCTGAGTTTTGATGGTAGCATACTAAGGTCTGTCTACTTCATTGTTACAATTTTCCTATAGTAACTGATTCCTTGAATGAACTGTGATTGCCCTCTACTTTGGCATTTACTCAAATACTTGTTGTTTACAAATAAATTCAGTGGATATTATTTTTCATATCATGAATTTATCTATGGCATTTATCCACAATTATAACATGAATTCTGGACATCATAATAAATGATGACATAAATAATAAATGATATGCTTCAACTTTCAAAATTTGACCCTTATCCCTGTTTGGAATCTAAGAACTTTTGCAGGAATTCGATGCCATTGATTTGTTTTTTGTCAATTTTCATATTTGGAATAAAAAAAAATCTACTTCGTTTTCCTGTTATATTGGTTGAAATTAAGAATCGTGAAAAGAAATTTTCAATGTGGTGCAGGTCGTATGCTCTAAGTCCTGTGTGTGAGGTTGCCACAAGGCCTATTGAAGAAACCCCACTGGTGAATACAACAAAAGCCGATTTTGCTGAAATTGATAGTAAAGAAGTGATTCTTCCAGGTGTCAATCTTATTTTTGATGGTTCTGAACTGCACCCCTTTGATATAGGTGCTTGCCTGCAGGCTCGGCAACCAATTTCCTTGATTGCAGAGGCTGCAGCAGCTTCAGCTTCTGGTGCAATTAAATAGAGCTCTTTCTGCAATAATTCTGCTTGAGTTGGATAGATAGAAGACTCTGTCTGCATACAAAAAATGAAAGTTGTGAAACACTAGATCACTCATACCAGCTTTATTATGACTGTTTGGTTCACCTGTTGGTTCTTTGAGATTGCTTATTATGCACAGGTAAGCTTGTGTCTGAGGTAAATATGGCAAGATTTTTTCCCCCTTGTTTAAATAATTCAGTAATACATTGATAATTGATTACTGATTCATAGAAAGTGCCTTGAGTTGTTTTTGTGGATAAGAGTGCTTGCTACAAGTAAGAAAGAGTTTGCCTCTCGCTTATATTCCTTTTCTGAAATGTCCAGTTATCACAATTTAGATGATACTCATATCTTCACTTATTTGGCTTATACACTATACCCTAAATTTCTGCAAACAAAGCTTATTAAAGCTTAGAAGTTTTAATATAGATTTGAAAATAACATTACAGGGGGTTCAGCTTTCTTTAATTCTTTCTTAATTCTTTCTCTGGGCACTGTGATGATTTAACGTCAAGCTCTTTCTACATTTATTAAATTATTGCTATTAGAATGTTGTCTTTGGAGGTGAGGTCTTATGGGTGGGATATCAAGTCTTTTTAGCATCAGTTTTCTTGGCCCTAAGACAAGTTCTGTTCAATTTGGTAATTTTAATGTGGATTTTTTGTCCAACTTTTTAGAGGTAATGATAAATGCTACATGTGACTGGAAGTGATAGTCCTTAAGACATCAGCTGATGTTATCATAAAGACAAATTCTTTGATGAAACTGGCAACTGGAAAAAAAAAATTGCAGTCAGTAAAAAACAGGTCAAACCTTAAGAGCTATGTCTAGATGAACTTGAATTGTTGATTCAGTGTCATCTCGTGAATTCTATGTGCAGCTTCAAAAGGTTTTGTTTGTTGTAAGTTGTAACCTTAAGGGCTCTGCTGAAGATAACTGAAATCTGAACTGTTCTATCCTCACCAAATCACAATTTCTTTGTTTATTATTATTATTCAAAATTTCTTTCAGATTTGCTTTCATCTCTATACTCTCTGATTGACCTGCTTTTTCAATCTGTATTCTGTATGCCTTCATATTTTGTTCCTCTTATTTTTTTCCTCTTAGAGTACCCGTGAAATTACTGGTTGTAACATGTTTTCTCCACCCCTCTCCTCCCACTCATACCCACTCGGAGTATTTTGTGGAATTGATTTGTGCATGTTGTTTTTTCTAGCTTTGCAAAAACTGGATAAACAAGGTTGAGTCCTGACGATGTTTTATGGTTTAAATGCAGGTGGTAGCATTTAAGGCTTTGGCTGAAGCTCTAATGCTAGGATGCAAAGCAAGACATCAAAAAGAGAAGGATGATGGTTCTTGTGAATGTATCTTCCATTCCATGCCTGAAAGGTGGCAGGAAGAGTCTATTTTGCAGCGCAATACGGAGGAAACTGCAAGATATTCAATTTCTTGGAAGGTCTAATTATGAAGCAAAACTTCATATAAATTTTGGTTTTATGATTTCTAGTAGCATACATATAGAAGGGGGGAATTTTGGGTCTGAAACAGTGAAAAAATGATAAAATGAACGTGTATTCTTTGCTGAAATTTTGTTATAGTCAGATGATAAATCAAATTTGTTTCTTCCATTATGTTTGAAGAGCTGGTGAGAGGAGATGGCAAGCCGGGGATAACTGGGCCCTTTTGTTCTTAAAAGAAGTTCTTGGCTTTTTAAGTTGCACTAAAAAAAGTACACAATCTTGTGGCTTGTGGAAGAGCTAATAGTAACAAGATCTATCAATAGCCCACCAGAAGATCAGCAATGGCTGGGGTTCTGGTATTCTGGCCGGACTTGGATATCTTTGTCGTGTGTCCGCGAATATCTTCTGTTTAGCCGTGGCAGTGCAGCTGTACGACTCATGAAGCATTGAAATTTAGAAGTAGAAGTAACCCACACCACACCCAAATTGTTACTGCCGACAATCAGTATGACCATGGATGCGTCTCCTCCTCACACAAGCAAGCAATCTATGCATATCCGATGTACGTACCCTCGTTAAAACAAACCATTTACCCCGCATTGACCACGTGTTTTTAATCGCAAAACATATCACTTCTAAGGAAATGCCAATGATTTTAGCTTATTATGTTAACGTTGTTTGAGCCTAGACTGGGGGATTTAGGTGGCACATGTGCCTTGAGTTCACTATTTAGCTGGAACCCATCATTTAGAACATAACAAATGATATTATTAATATTATTATAAATGATAAGATAATTTCTCTTATAGAAAAAATTCAGCATAACCCATATTAAGCTGGATGGCATGTGATGATAGAAAACAAATGTTGGTGGGAATCTCACAATATATATAATTAGTGGTGGATAAGGGGATTTAATTTTCAAATCTAAGAAAAGTGCAAGCGAGAATAAAGGGTTGCAACCCATGAAAATGGGAATGTTTAATTAAATTAGGAAGAATACACCAATTATAGAAGGAATGCACCATCAGAATTAATTCAATATTAGCAAACTGAAAATAGTTAGGGCATTTGCCACAAACATCTCAGCTTTTTATTTGCAGGACCACCAGGTGTCTTTTAGTTAGCATCTCTGTAATGACATGATTAAGAGAACTTGGGCATCTTATCCTACATCAATATATATATCACGTTGAAGCTTTGCTTGTTAAGGACCCCACTATGAGGTCTCCATGTTCAGCATGAACAAGAATAAGAAGAAGAAGCAGAACCCACTCACGTTTAAGTGGCCTCCAGTTCAATTCGCATCTCCTCCCCCTTTTCTTTCCGTAAACAACTGTACACCGTGTTAAAAAAGAAAAAGAAAACATAATGTGCAAGCAGTTGTGCCATGGACAGCTCATTTGGATTGGCAAAAGACTTGGAAGTCATTTCCTTTAGCGGTTAACAATTTGACTATGAAAAATAAGTATTGAAAATATGTTTGCTGGTAAGTTGGGATCTGGGAATTAATCCCTAATCAACTCCAAGATTAGTGCCTGAGTTGAGAATTGAGATTTTTGTGCAATCTAACGCTCCAACGCAGCATAACCAAGCTCTGCTTGTGCAGTGCATGTAATAAAATTAGTTTCTTTTTTTTTCTCTGACTCTGGCTTTGAATTGCTCATACGATATTCCTCTTATTTAATATTTTCTTCATCTATTTTTGTCTTTCACTTTTTAACAGTTATTTTGGCTAAAATTATATGTCGATATTACAAGATTAAAAATTTTTTTTTCAATTTTATTTTATTTCTAGTAATTATTTTTATATTTTTTTAAAAACCGATATCATCATTATTTTTTTAATTGTTTCACTTTGTAATGGTATATTAATGGAGAGAATTATTAAAATTTCAGTAATTACATAAAATGGAATGAAATTTGCTATAAATTACTCTTTTAATTATTATGCAATAGTTTATAATAATAAATAAAAGTGGATAAAAGAAGTAATTATTAAATTAATTCTAATATGAATTCGATAAATACACAAGTTTTTAAATACAATGCAAAACTTTCTGCTAATTTCAAGCAACAACATAATCTATATGATTAATTTGTTTGTTTTACAACCGATTTCCTAAGAAATCGCTAATATTAAGTGCAAATAATTGAATCAACAACGTCCTTATCATAACGGTAACTGGAATTTTTGTTTATGAATTATGATTAATTATTCAAATTTCATAGATCAATATATTACAGAGTTTTTCTTTCCTTTCTTTTAAAAAAAAAAAAAAAAAAAAAAAAAACGCCTGGGAGCTAAATAAGGAATTTCCATTGCAGTACGAAGCAGCTTGGAATCGACGCGTTTTGGTCCTTTTGGAAGAATAAATAGAGAGCATTATATAAATTAATAAAAGTGACTATTTAATTTTTTTTATTTTAAAAATACATATAATTTTTTTTTATTTTTTTGAGGAATATAATTTTTTATTTTTAAATTATTAACTATTTATTAAATAATTATGTTTTTTAATTATAAAAATTAAATAATTATGTTTAATTATTGATAAGGATAAGAATATTTCAATTATTTTACATACTACTAACACTTTAATGAATAAGAAGACTAAATAGATGGTATTTTTTATTAAATTACAGAAATTAAATAGTTGATTTTATAATTAGAATAATTATATCCACTAATTTAGGTTATTAATTGGAGCCACGTGTAGCTCCTTCTAGTCATTGTCTTATTCAAACCAGTTGAAATTACAGTTTGCCCCACAAATGAGGAGGATTAAATTGTAAATTTACGGTTGCGGAAGTAACTCATTGATAAGTGGAAAGAGTAAGGAAATTTAACAAGCCGACTTTAACCTCCCCCTCTCTATATAAATATACCCACCCTTCTCTCTCATCAATCCCCATTCTTGCTCTCTCTGTTGTCTCTCTTTCTCTCTCTCTCTTTCTCTCTTTCTTTGTTTTTGGCTTTACTCTCTCTCTCTGGAAGCTAGCGATTTTTGATCTACAATGGCCGCGAAGAGCTTCGTCACTTTGATCCTTTTCGCTCTCTTTGCCTGTTCCGCTCTCGCTCAGGCCCCCGGTGCCGCTCCAACCTCTTCACCGAGGAAGTCACCTTCTGCTGCACCGGCTCCCAAGACTGCAACTCCAACGCCTGCTCCCACTCAAGCTCCGACTCAAACGCCACCTACCTCGGCTCCTGCTCCTGCCGCTACTGTCCCAGCCGCAGCTGCAGTCCCAACCTCGGCACCTACCAGCTCTCCTCCTGCTCCTTCAGCTCCCACCCCCACCTCAGGTCCATCAGTGGCTCTGCCTCCGAATGCATTGACTCCTGCTGAGAACGCCCCCAGCGGAGCTGGTTTGAACAGAAACGGTGCTGTTTTGGCCGTTGTAGGAGCGGCATGTGTGTGGTCTTTGTTGTTGTAGATCTGATCTCATGCTTTGAATTGCTGATTTAGGAGTTTTCATTTCGTAGGATTCGAGTTTTTTTTTTATAATTTATTTGTGCCTATGGCTATGGACGACGGTGATGGCCACGTTCTTTACTTTTGACGGTTGAGATTTTATTTTCTCTTGTTTATTGTTATTATTCTGATTATTATGGATTATTACTATTATTTTTTTCCTAGTGCTATGGCTATGTAATTAATGTATTTGTATAAAAAAGCTGGAATAATGATCTGATAGTTTGGATGTGTCAAATCGAGAAGTGGATCCGTGGGAGGAGTGACATGTGATGTGAGCGAGAGAAGCGAAATGGAGGAGGGCGACGAGACGAGTGTTGGATTTTTTGTCGTTTCGCGAGGGATTTTTGGTAATAGGACGAAGACCAGCTGGAAGCTCCCTGATTGGTCGTTTCTACTTTTGCCTTTTTCTTCTTTTAATCTTTGTTTCTGTTCTACGACAAGTAGCAGTTTAATTTTCTTGATCCGCTGTAATTAGATTAAAAAAGGGGAAGAAGGATTGGGTAATGAGCTTTTCACGTGGCCACAGCTGTAGTCTTAGCTCTTTACAGACGCTCATGTGCTTTCACGGATCCGGTTGATTTTGGTAAAATATAATTGAATTTTTACTTTTTGTTCGGTTTTTTTTTTTTTAGTATTTTAATTTCAATTTCATCCTCAAATTTTAAATTCAATTATATTTTGATTAACTTTTGTTTTATTCTTAATTTAAAAAGAAGTATACGTTCATTTAAGTTAATTCATTTTATAAAAAAAGAATTTCAAATCAATTCAGTAATTGACTCGTAGCAAGGGGAAGACTTCAATTCTCGTGTCTCATTTGCAATACCAGGAGCATGGGGTAGTCTTGTAGATGAAGTCAAATATGAGAGCCGGACTCGAGGCAGTGCTGGATTTACCGAGAAAGCAGGATGGCGCTCACAGTTAAGAGAATGGCCATCTCAGTATGTTTCCTCTAGCGGCCAGCCAAACAGCCATCGTCAAGGGAGGTTGAGATCAAGATGGAAACCAGTAGGGTAGTGCCTTTCAAGATTTGAACCCTAAACTAAAGAAAAGCTACAGAAGAAAATGAATGGACTAAAAAATTTTTAAAGAGGAGAGGAGAGGAGGTCAACGGCCAAGTGGCCGGACCTTTCTTAGAAAGAAACTATCATTGGCTTTAGAGAGAAGATCAAAGATCTGTTTTGATATAATTGAGTCTAATTCAAATTGGAATTTGAGTTATAATCTACTAATTTAGGATGCAGTATATTATTTTAATTGTATTATCTTAATATAGAAATAAATCTTAATTAATAAAGCATCAATTATTCTACATTAAGATAATACAATAAAAATAATAAAATAATTATAATTGAACCATATTTTATTTATTATATTCCAGTGTGTTAATATAAAAATGAAAGAGATAATGCTTAAGCATGATTATTACTTTTTTTGGTAACTTAATTAGTAGTCAATTGGGTGCTTATACATAATTAATTCTGAATTTGTTAGTATGACTAATTTACTTCAATATGAGTTCTTACAATAATAAAATCTCATTAAAATTTTATTTTCATTTGATTTTTTAATTTTTTAATTTTTATCAAAAATAAAATATTATATTTACAAAAATAAATAAATACATACAACTATTTACATCAACTCTACAAATTCAATTTGGACACAGCATTACTTGCTTTGAGACAAGACACGTGCGAATGAAAATAGATTCGTCTCTGGTGAGGGAGTACATGATTTGAATGTTTCTGAATTTCTATTACACTTTTGTTCCTTTTCTTTTAATTAAAAAAAAACTTTTATTCGAAAAAGAAAAAGAAAAGAAAATAAAGAGAATGCATATATATATATATATATATATATATATATTTTTTTTTTTTTTGGCCGAAGAAACGCATATATATTGAATGTATACAAAAGGTAAGTCGAGCTATTATTTAATTTTGTAATACGAGTCAATTTAATATAAACTTAGCTTGTAATAAAAAATTTTTATTTAAAAATATTTTTGTGAACATATTTTTTATATAAAAAATAATTTATATATAATTTTGTAATATAATTTAAAAATAAATAATATTTATATATTTAAATAAATAATATAATAATATTCTCAAATGTGTAAACTAATTTTCATTTTTCAAAAAAAGTGTAACTTAATTTCTTATTAAATATTAATTAATTTTTATAAGTGTTTTTAACCTTAAAAAATATTTTTTTTTAAAATACAATCTTAATTTATATAAAATGAATTAAATTGTTTATACATAAATGTTTAATTTAAACAATTATTTATATTTTTTATAAAGAAAAATTTAATTAATAATAGCGTATTGACCTTTTTTTCATGGAAATTTGTGAAATGGGTTCGAGAATAAGGAGTGTTCTAGAAACAAAAAAGACATGTGGGTCATTGTAAGGCCATTACCTTACCTAAAGGCGGCCTTTTTTCCAAGTGGATTTCTGATACCTGTGTCAAGCAGGGGCGTGCATGCACCTCCGCCTGACAAGCAAAATTTTTTTCAGCCCATTCGATATGATGACCTCGAAATGAATTTATTAATTATTTTATTATTATTTTTTAATTTTTAATTTTTTTATTAAAAATAAAACTATAATGTTTCCAGAAATTTATCGAACTTGCATTGAATATAATTTTTAAAAATTTTATATGCTACTATTGATGGATTCGAGATTTGGGCACAAAATTTAGATATTTAGATAAATTATTTGATTTAATGAGAAAATTAATCAACAGTAAATCAGTTCAAAAGAAAATAAGTAAATTAATGATGCTAATCTTTTCTGTGATCTCTTAAATTGGTGGAGTGGTTTAAGGAAAGAAAGTGATTATATAAGAATCATGATCTAAATACCTAGGAGAAAAGACATTAATTATAAAAAGCCATAATAATCCCAAATACAAATTAAGAGAAAAGACAAGAGCACTGCCTCTATCCTGGCTAGGGTGTGGCCACCCTTGCCCAATTTTACAATGACAAAACCATCACACAGAATGCAACCCAAGTAGCCACTATGCCCATAAATGGAGAGAGAGTTGGTGAAGCTGAGTCAGGAGTATTATTAGAGGAAGGTTGATGGGTGGTGGTTGTGGTAGTCCCAGCTGGTGAGGTACTAGCAGGAGTGGTGCCTGAACCTGAAGCAGCTGCCTTCACAGGGATTGCAATCTTCATGCCACTCCCACAATGCCCAACCACTCCACATATGTAGTGCTTAGTCCCTGCAGTCTTCAGTTCTATGGTGGTGGCTCCACTGCTGTCTGAATTAATTGCATTCCCCACTGTGCATGTTTTGTAGTCGCTAGCACTCACTTCATCCACTGTGTGCCCTCCTCCATAGTTAAATACTGTATCACATTTAATCAAAACACAATTGAATTGAACAGTAAAAGAATGTTTCAGGAGTTGGAATTCCAGACACTTTTATAAGGAAAACCCAATGCATAGTTTAAGGAAAAAGAAAAAGACTAACCAAGGCTGTCACCAATTTTGAAGGTCTTTCCACTGGTCCAGGTGCTATAATCAACCCCCATTGTCCAGCCACTAGAGTCTCCTACAGTGTAAACTGTTGCCAAATTTGGTACCACCATATTGATCAGGACCAGAATTGCACAAACAACTGCTGACCCAAAACTTCCCATTGTAAGAGGAAAAGCAACACAGTAGAAGAGAAGAGAAGACAGTAGTAGAAGATTGAATTTTGGGATTGTTGCTTTGTTGCTTTGGAATGGTTGTCGGAGGAGATCCTTATATAGTTGTATATATGGGGCAGGTGGAGTGAATAATTTTAGGTCCACTTGATTGCACGAATCCTCAGAGATTATGAAAGCGACCAGTTCCATCAGGATGACTTGAGCCATACTCCATACCTAATGCAAAATGCGAAATGAGACTAACTTTTCATGGGTTTCTTTTAGTTGCTTCACTTGAATATGCATGGTTGTTAGGAGAGAGTCTATTTCAGTGGTTTGATAAGAAGGGTTAACAGCCAATTCATCAAAAGCTATGTAATATTCTTCAAAATTAAATTTCTATACCTTAGAATTCATGAGTTGTGAAAGAGAAGGAAGAAAAAAAAAAAAAACCTATGGTCTTTTCCTTTTTCTCCCATATTAATTTAATTCTAATAATTTTCTGTTGAAGATGATTAACAGCAGCAGATCTTAATTAACCATAATTACTATAAAGAGAAGGAAAGAAAGAAATGCGAAAGAAGACATTAGACACTTAAGGCCTACTCAATTTAGCATACAAGTTTAAGAAAAGGTGAGATGTAAGAACATTAATAGAAAGTTGATATCCTTTCAAAAGCTGGAATGCTTAATGGACCAGCTAAAAGGTTGCTAATCTTTCTGCCTCTTTAATCATCATGACTAATTATGAAGTGCTTAGCTAGTAGGGCTTGTTCAACTACAATTCCAACACCTCTCCACATGGATTAGAGTCGACTGTCCCAGACACAGAGGCTAGCTAGAAACTCGTTTTCATATTCTTTTGTTAATAAAGTAATAATAATTAAACTGATTTCTCCTAATAGGATTGGACAAAGATATTTTTATGACTTTGAATTGATCACTAATTAAGATTTGTTTGGCTAATGTTAATTTAGACGCCAAAAAAAAGGGGAAATGAATCTATGCTTTTCGTAAGCAAAGTGTTTTTTATTTAAAGGGTACAATCAAGTCAGTTTTTTTAAATCTCCACCAGAAAAGTAATATTAGGTCTTGCAATTATGCTACACTAATTTGATTGCTGAAGAATGTGAATTCATTGCCTTCTTGCTTGGAGTCCTTAAAGACTGCCTGACGTGAAGAACTAACTCTCTGAGAATTTATTAAGGGATAGATATTTATGGGAAGGCCAATTAGAGCAAGCAGTCGCAGACAATTTGTGAGACAACGAGAAAATGAAGGTCTGCAGTCTGATGATACTTCAACTGAGTTCAACTCTGGAGATGAGCAAGCAGATAAAAATCATGACAATTGAAATGGGAATTCTCAATTTCTCAATTCTGCTCATCACCTTAACTCTTACAAGGAGGAGACAGAAAAAGAAATTTTATAGCCCATATTATTCTTTGTTGCTTCCTGACCTTAGCTTCCCAGGAAATGCAGAAAGGGCAGCATCATGTCAACCTCCAAATTCTGAGGAACGATAGACAGCTGGGAGAAAGCACTGCAGGATGGGTTAGGCGCGCAAGAAACTGGACATGCGGACTGGACTGCCAGGCGCAGGCACTGGCCATCCATGAGGCTGGATATGAGAAGTCCACTTAAGGGCTGCTGGGCCGTTCTCTGTGGTAGGCCTACGAATCTAGCAAGACTGCTAGGCTGGGGAAGATTCCAGAATTGGGGGAAAGTTGACCAGCAGAACATCCAGCTTCTCAAAAACATAGCTGGCGGGGAATTTCTCCAAAAAGTCTTAATTAATGAGGTCTTAATCTATAAATAGAGAGTCTCACGAATTTGTAAATAACAAATAGAATATTAGAGATTGATTGCATTAAGAAAGCTCTTGTAATCTGTACAGCCATTTGATTGATTAGGCTTCCTTGTGTTAGTTCAGGGGAGAACAACCTCACAAATGCCGCATGTTGACAAGCTAAAAAGTCTTGTTGCGTGACAATCAGCTTCCTTTTTAGTTTTGAAGGCAAAGAATACATAAATCTACATCATCATATTATGAAGCCCAACCAACAGTGTTTCCTTTTTTTTTTTGCTTTTTTAATCTTTAACTGTGCTGAAGAATGAGTATAAAATAAAGAGAATCAATGAAGAGAGAGAGAGAAAAAAAAAAAGGAGAAATTAAATTTCTTTCTATTGTTTGGATACTTTATTGCAATAGAGAAGAAACAAATAATGAAATGAATCAGTAAAGAACCAGGTATGCTTTCTCCAATGGAGATCACATGAGAGAATTCAGATGAGACGAGGAGCAGATAGATATAGTTGAGAAGATAATAGAGAAGACTGGATATGAAATGAATAGAGAATATATAGAAAGAGGAGACTTCTGTATTGATTATTCTTAATGATCAATACAGAGTTATTTCTCTTGTACAGAACTAATTCTGTTATATTCAATCTCTTCCCCACCAAAACTAACAACTTGCCTCACTGTAATTGTCCTCCTATAATACGCAACAAAATCTTGCAGCACTGGACATAGAACAGATTCAAAGAAACATGCCCTCTTAGTTTAAGAACTCAGTTTCCATCAGTGATCAAGCTTAAAAAAAAATTTCTCAAACTTTCTTACATGTATAACTTAATTGGCACTTGCACTAGATCAAGAAAACAGGAAAAGAGAGCCCTGAATCTATTATGAATTGTTTAGTCGAGTTTTACGACATAATGATATGTATATAACTTAAAGCTATCTTTCCATCAGAGGTGATTGGAAGAAACTACACAAGTACGGGAGAACTGCTATCACTTCTTATGCCGCCTACATTCAGGGTGATAAGTGCTGTCTCACTGAATCTGTATCTTTCAAGTCAATCTTCATCTTGACTGGGCTACTTCCTCTTTGGACTTGATTTTCACTTGTTTCCTATGACTATATTGTTTGCTGACAAGTGCATCAAATCTCCCAAAAATTCACAAAACAAAAGGGCCATGTCCCAATAAAATATCATGTCATTTTAATTCTCTTATTAATTTTAACCAAATAAATATTATAGAGTTTAAAATTAATTTATCTACTAAAAACCGTTTAAAAATTAAATTGAATTTAATTTATTTAAAAATTAAATTAAATTTATTTTTTTAAACGAGAAATTTATTTAAAATTAAATTAAATTCAGTTTTTTTAAAATGAGAATTAATAATTGAAATAATAGAATATGTGATATTTCAGATTTACTCAGAATGTAAATACACTTACTGCTAAACCTGTGCGTAAAAATCAATCCAGTTAAACTTTTATCTAATAAAATTTCAAATAACTCGGTAAATAATTTGGTTGATTACATCCTTGTTTAGAGGGCGGGGGGAAGGGTATTAACACATGGCAAAATCCTAGTGTAGATGGAATCAAGGGAAATGCGGTTCTAGCGTGGCGCGGGATGAAATGCTCTTGCTCTTAGTGGGCTTTCACCCCATTCCGGGCCCGTCCCACTAGAGTCCAGATTGCACGGGTTGATTTGCATTGTTATTCAAGAAATCAGAAGTGGAGGAAAATTATTTTGTTTTTAACAAGGTCTTTAGGCGTTACTGTTATTTATTATTATTATATTTCTAAATTTTATTTTTATCAATAAAATAATTATCAATATATTTTGTTAATTACGTTAATATGAGTTAAAATATTTTTATATATACTCGACAAAATGTGAATAGAGGGAATAATGAGATGGATAAAAATATTCTTGATTTCTTATATTATTTACAATTAAATTTTTATTATTTAAAAAATAATACATTTTAGACAATATTATAATAGAAAATTATCAGTAAACTATTAGTTAAATTTAATTTAATTAATATAAAATTATTACAGTAAATTACATATTTATATATCTTTCAAAAAAAAAATTTTATGGTAATTTTCGACAAAAATTATAAAAAGAAGAGAATATTAAATAATTTTTTTTCTCGAAAAAGGGGGGTTTTGTTCGTTTACCACACATTAATACGAAACATGGAAAAAAAGTGATATAATGGACATTTGCTGATGCCTACATAGGTTGCCATGGCAGTGTGCGTCTCCCACAGATCGAACCGCCCCAATGTGACCTTTTTGATAAATAAAAGTAGAGAGCAGGTAGAATATATATGATCACCTAATAGCTAATGTTAATAAATTAGGACGGCTGTATTAGTAATATTATCCACAGCAAGCCTCCTTTATAATAAATTCCAAATGCTACCTGTTGGAATATAGCTTGAGCCCATATGAATGTCAACAAACCAAATCAAACTAAAATTATCTGGTTGTTTTGCTAATGAAAACCAATTCATCATATAAGCTATGAATTTCAATAAATCGGGTATGTAGAGTTATTATTGTTTGAACTCTACAAAAATGTGTCATTCAAGAATCAGGTCATGAATTGGAATGTCGAGTTTCTAACTAGTGAAAAAGACAAAGAGCTGAATATACTGGAAGCATGTCAAGATAATTAGGTGCATTAGCACTTTCTGAAAATTAGGCTTATACCCACCATTACTTCATTGACAACCCTTAAATTTTACAAATATAAGATAAGACATAACAGATGCAACGTCAATTTGATTTACTTCACAGGCTATACTACCCTAGCTGTGCCTTGCAGGAAAAGGAAAAAAAAAAATCACAGTACAAACGCTGTTAATTGCAAAGATATGTTGTAGCAATCTGAAAATGACTTGCTACCAAAAACAGCAACAGGTAGCTCCAAAACTAAAACTACTATCTTCACCTACCTGAAGCTGCAAAATTTGTATACATGGGGAGCTTGGTTTACGTCGATAATTTTTTGTTCATTTGCCATAATCGTGTATATAATTATGTCCCATTTTAAAATATCACAATGATAAGATGGCCATATTACAAGTAGACCCAAAAAAAAAATGAATACAGTATGAAGAAGATAGGCTATTTTTTCAGACGAAAGGATGCGTAGAACTTCTAGATTTGGAGCCTAACGTACCGAACACATCAGCCTTCGCTCTTTTCTGCAACTTGAAAGGGACAGATTGCTTAATCTTCTGATTTCTTCTCTTCCAATTGAAACAAAAATAGGAACTCTTCACTAACCCCGTAGGCCATAGCATCTGCTACTCTTTGTTCGCTTGCCTCAATTTCTTGCACTCTTCAGAGTATCTTTAATGGCAAAGATGCACAGGAAACTCTTCCCGGCTTTGAGTGCAATAAACCAGACCGGAGACTGTCCGGACTTCTGCGACCCAGCCTGCCCCTATAATTGCTATCCTTATGCAGATTATTATTATCTGTCTCCACCACCACCACCACCTCCACCTCCTTCTCTGTTACCAGCAGAGCATCGGTTATCACCTTATGTGATCGTTACAGTTTCTTTGCTGGCCAGTTTCTTCCTTGTTGTTAGCTATTATGTTATCATAGCTAAGTCCTGTCCTAGTTGGTGCTGTTCAAGGAACAATAGACAGCCACGAGATGAAGCAGATGATGCGGATGAAGAGTTTCTTGATGAGAACCAGGTTGATCATCCGATTTGGTTTATTACAACAGCAGGTTTGCAACAGTCGATAATCAATTCGATCACGGTTTGTAGGTACAAGAGAGGCGAAGGGCTTATTGAAGGTACCGAATGTTCAGTTTGCTTGAGTGAGTTTCAACAAGATGAGACTCTTAGGCTATTGCCTAAGTGCAACCATGCCTTCCACATTTCTTGTATTGATACTTGGTTAAGATCTCACACAAATTGTCCTTTGTGTCGTGCACATATTGTCAATGACCCTGTGAACACATCCCTTGTTTCGGCAAATCAGAATCCTGGTACTCAGAACGCAGTAATCAGAACCCAGATGGACAATTCTGAAGTTGATGGTGAATCAGGCAATCCTCAGGATCTCGAGAGAAATGAACAGCGTGAAAACAGGGCTGGAGCAGAGGAGGGAGGCGAAATAGTCCTTGTTGGAAACGAAAGAATAATGAAGGATGATGCAAATTCTACTGAAACTGATGATATTGAGAAAATTAATGAATCTGGTGATGATTTTGAGGTTGCAAAAAGTGAAATACAGCCAATAAGAAGATCTGTTTCACTGGACTCTTTGAAAGCTGCAACTATGTATCTTAATCTGACCAATACAAGTGCAGTTGAATTGGAAGGAAGTTTGATTAATCAGAAAGAAAACAGTGAACAGCCTAATCCAAGTATTGTTTCGAAGCAAGATGCATTCAAGCAATTGCGCAGTTCTTGCATCACACAACATCTGCACAAAAGTCCTGTTTCTATGAAAAGATCATTTTCTTGCGGTGGGAGGTTCTTCTCATCGAGACAAAACAGAAACCTGAATTCAATTCTTCCCTTATAAAGACAAAATACACTTTTTGCTATTATGTTTCGTACGAGATATCTACAAATTGGAGACTTCTCGTTCCTTCTCATGTCCCAATAATGAAGCAAGGGCTTAAACACACAAGTCGTGGGATGTTGAAGCATTGAGGAAGACGAGAACAAGAAGTAAAGTTAGAAGAGATCTGATTCAGATGAATAAAGAAATAAGTTTGAAGCTGTGGAGCAGAACCAGAAATTTCTGTACCACAAGATCGCGAGTTAGCTGATGCCTTGAAGGAGAAGGTATCGCTTTAAACAACCCATTATGCCTTTGATATTTTGTTGTATGAAAATTTGTAGCTGCAGAGATGAAACCATTGATTTGGCCTATGATAAAGAGTGTCCTTGTGTTGATTAGTAGGCGTTAATTCAAGTTGTTAAAGAATAATCCTTGCATATAGAAATTGTCAATGTTTAAAAGAATTTATAGCAGAAACCATGGATGATTTAAATGGCAGGTGTTTTTCTATAGAAAAATTGGCAACATCATTCAAAATAATTAAAAGAAAAGAAATGTAGTGAATCCATTAGAGAGATATCTTCATCCATAACCATTGGTTTGTGATAAAGGGCTTGTTGAAAATGAAGAGTCAAAAGTCTTATCATTATAATTTGATGGAGATATTGACCAAAGAATGCATTTTTTTCAGTTCATTTTTATTGTTTTTTTTATTTTTTATTTAAAAAAAAAAAATTGGATTGTTTTGCTTGTAATGGGCTTAGACTTTCTTTGCCCATTAATGAACTTCCTAAAAAAAAAGTCCTGCTAAAGCTACAACCATATTTTGATTACATTCCTCAATCTCAAGGATTTTCTTCCTTTATTCATTGGTGGGAGAAAATGAATAATTTTTCCTAGGAAAATCAGAAAAACGGAAGACTCAGAACAATCAACAATGCTACCCTGTTTTTAATCAGGAAGTTTTTAAGTCCTTTGGTAATTAATTTTGTAAGGGCAACGAAAGCCTGTAATGGGTACTTAAACCATCCATTTAAGTGTGGAATGGAAGAGAATTCCTGGTGCATGAACACAATTAGTTCCGAGGCTGGGCTGTATTATATTTTTTGGATCTGAAACTCGTGAAGCCCATCTTCAATTCAGGCTTATAATGCTTAAGTCGAATACCTATGGCCTTCTGCATCTTAATACCAGTTAATTGTATAATATTATACTATGACCCACTAAACAAGACGATACTTTAGATTAGACAATGAAAGTATAGAGAAAACATATTGTGAAGAGAAGTATCATTGAATCAGACTGGATTTTTTTTTTTTTTTTGTTTCATGTGTGTAGCTGTACTTCCCACAAAATCGGGATTAATTAGTATCATCACCACCAAATATATCTTAATCTGTTGTTTAATTAGGCGATTGCAATCTGTAATTGGATTTGGATTTTGAGGCTTCCTCTCACATGTCTGATTCTTGGTCAACTATAACTTATCTCTTCTGTTCTTAACAATAAGATATTGCAACTACCAACCCATGAATCAAATTGACTAATCTCAACAAAATCTAACAACAAAACCTTTTTACAATCAGAAAATTATCAATTTGGACAAACTGTCGGTTGTTTGTCGAGTGTTCTATTAAACAATTACTTATGAACTCAATAAACAAATTAATTTTGATGATTATTTTTTTGAATTCTGCTCTGTCTATTGTTATTTTTTTTCTGTTTATATTAAGTGGAACAGCAAGGCCCAGAAAATATTTGAGAAAATGACAAGTTTAGTGCAGTTACATACCCAGAATCATGGCCATATATGGCATAAGATCTTTGGAAGCTTGAACTTCCTTTTTCTTTTTGTTTTTTCTTAGTTATAATATTCAGAAATAAATTCAAAGTTTACCAAAAGATTTTCTTTGGATATGAACTCGTGAATTAGGGCAATATAATCAATGGTCTAATTTTTTGATAACAATCAAGAACAATGGAAGCTAGTACATATCATTCCATATATTTGAATTTAAGATTTTTCTTTTGTCCAATTACAACTTGCAGGGCTAGAAAGCAAGTATTGTTTTTCTCAACCACAATGATTTTACTAGAATATTCGCAATCATTTCATTTGCGAAACTTCTTCGATCCAACGCCAACTCTAACTTAACTCTCTAAAATGGACAAACCATTGCTTCCATGAAGCTGCCATTAATTGTCGTCTTCCAAAAACAAAGCTCTACTCTTTCCTTTAATCACTTCAAAATAAATACAGGCTATTAATTCAATCTAATTCCAATATTGCACTGTGCATGGCCCCTCAAAACAAACACCGCCAACTTTGTCGTAAATGTTTATTCATGTTTAAAGTTAATGGCATCGATGCATAGCTTCCTCTTTTTTCCCTAAAGTAAGAACAAAAATAATCTAAGGGATCTTTAACGTACGGATATGGATTCAATATAAAAGATATTCAATCCATGCATATATTGAAATGCATGTGTTATGTCAAGTTTTCTCTCTGAGAAAGTTCGTCAACCTCATCACTCATTGATTTGAAGACGAATGCTGAGTTGCTATGCATTGCTAGCTAATAGTCAGACTATTTTCAGTGCCTGCTGTTTCGCCACAGTAATAGTATTATAGATTCCTGCTCATGGACCCAGATGAATAGAACTACGTAACGAGCACCATCATTAATTTAGATTCCATCCCAGAAACATATATATATTTTTTATTTATATTAAAGTTCTTATAGTATTCAAAAATTAAGATTTTTTTTTACATGAATTATCATGTGGGAATGTGATTACAAGGGCGACAGAGATGGTGGTGGGTAATCATCAAAAAGCTCTGTGCATGAAATTGATAGAATTAAGTGCAAGAAATGAATTGATAAGTGTGGCACCCCACTGATGATGTGTGCCCTAAACAAAGTTACTCTTGTTTTTACTATAAAATAAAAAAAGGAGAAAGGAGATTTAACACTTTTGTCTTGCAGGTGCATGGTCGAGATGCCTTTTCAAGAAAAGAGCATAATCATGGTGGATAAGACTAAGCTTTTTCTATTTATTTTTTTTTTAAAAAAAAATCTTCCAGGAACGAGCATTTCGATAAAGAGAGCCTATATATGCTTAGAGTATTATTGATTATGCATGATTGCATGAACATGTAATTAAATTCAAGTGCGCTAATCATTGGTTCATGTAAGTTTATAATTGTCCTGTATTTCTATGCATTTCCCTTTTTTTTAAAAAAAAAAAAATTGTCTAAGATCAATCATTAGTCATTTCTTTAAATCACTTTAAGTAATTATTTAACTCATTTTAATTCCTCACTACTACAATTTATTATTATTATTTTTTTTTTTTGCCAAAAGGAATTGAACTGTGTGTTTGTATATATATGCACAGTTGTAAATATGCATTTGGGAAGTTTAGAAATCCCAGTGCATAATTGAAATGAAGAATAAATGAAAAGGGTGTACTTTTTATTTTTCTTATTCTTCAGTATCTGCCACCAACTGACAGTTTTTGGCGTTATTTGCCTATAAAATAATCTCATAAAAACAAAACAATATGTTATTAATTTTAAGGCTAACATTATTTTAAAAATAATTTAATTTCTATATTTTAATTCTATCAAATAGAAAAATAATATTTTAATATAAAAAAATTTTTTTAGTTTGACGGGTCAAAAATTTAATGAATAAATTGTTGAATTTTAAAAATAAAAAGATAAAATGTTAATTTTTAAATAGTTTCAGAATGTAAAAGTAATTTTTTTAAAAGAAATTATTAACTATATTTTTTATTTATATATCTTAAGAGAGTTAATTTTGTATATCGTAAATTTTTTAAAAATTATTAATAATATAAAAAATTATTAAATATATAATGTGAAATAATAAAATTTACATAAATAAATTATTAAAAGGGGTTGGAGGACAGCTCCCTTGCCTTCCTCCCTAGTCCCTGTACAGTCCTCATGGTCATGGGACAATATAGCCATTTCGATGGCGGAACTCTAAATCCGCGTCCTATATATTCGATCTTTGCATGGAATTTGAAAGATGTTTTCTGAATTTATAATTAAATTCCGACGTGAGTAATTAATTTATTCTTAATCATGGAAATTGGTGATTAATTTGTTCTTAATCATAGAAATTAGTAGATGCTCCCTACGCAAAAAGGACATTCTTCACTCATTTCAAGATGTAAGGAATTTTATTGTTTAAAGAGATTCCTTGCCGTACATGTAACTTGTGAGTCATCTTATAATTAATTAAAAGATTTCTTCTAAAAGAACTGGTTAATTATTTTCTTGTCTTATTTGTTCTTATAAGTTTATGGCTGGTAATTTTATTGGTCCACGTCTGCCAGACAGCAGACCCTAGTACTGCTTAAACTATTGCTCAAAATCATCTCTGACGGGACTAATTAAGGCAAGAAAAGGATTTTTATATTAACAACTCCAATTACAGAAGAAAAACCCAATTAGGGTTACAAATTAATTTTAGCTGAAAACAGCTTCCTCTTCATGAATCCTGTGTAGCATTTGATTAACAGCAGCTGCAATCTCATCCACTGTATTAAGGTAGCAACCTTCCTCCACCTGTCTCAAAAAATAGTCAATAGCCAGTTAAGAAAAAAGAAATTAAATTAGGAAACTCATTAAAAGATTAAAATGTGCTTTGACTGTATCAACTTGCCTTAACACTAACTGAGTAGAGAACCAATTGATCAACAGTGGTGACATTTAGGTGGAGAACACTGAGCCTTAAGGCTTGCAGACCTGCCACCATCTTCAAGAGCTGTCTGGGTTTTTTCTTTGAAAGTATTTTAAGATTGGCATGGCTCTCCACCATGGTCACTTCTATGTCTGCCACAGACCACTGATTTTGATCAGCTATAGATTCCTCTCCAGTGGCCAGAGCTCGTGTTGAGTACTGTGGGAAGGCGAAGAACTCAGCAAATGGTGATGAAGAGAAGCCACTGACATCAGCTGGTTGCTGCTTGGTCTTTTTGTGGGCCTCCATTGTCAGCAAGAGCTGCTCTAGCTCCTTCACAAAATTAATAGCACCTCCAACTATAGATGCTTGGTCACCCTGGATTGGTAATAATAATTAACTTAACTAATTAGTAATTTAGGACAAAAGTTAATAAAGATTTTGCAATATAAATCTGCAACTAATGGTCAGAATGGTGAACCAATTTCAGGAAGTGGGGTATGGAATTATTGTATATTTTCCGATCACAGAAAAGACTAAAGAAGATAATAAAGAGATTAGCGTAATCATGCCAATTAAGAATCCACCAGAAAGGACCCATTAGTAACTTACCCTCTGAACATAGGAAGGAGGCATCAGAGACCTGAGTACAGCAAGATACTCATTCATCTGTTTCCTGCGGTTGCGTTCAACTGCAATGTGAGTCATCCTCTGGTTCTCTATTTCTTCCTTATTCTTGGTGCTCTTGGTGCGCCTTCGCTTTCGCCGGCCAGCCGTGGTAGGCGGCGGTGGAACCATTGAATGGAATACTCCAGGAGGAGGAGTGATATATTGATCAACAGTGCAAGTCTCAGGTGAAGAATTAGGATCCCATTGATCTTTTGGTTGTTTCATTACAGAAGGAGATGAAGAATCCCAATTTGCATGGAGATCACCATGTTGCTCTAAATTACTCTTGCTGTTTTCATGAATCCCAAGAAAAGCATTTTCTTCTTCTTGTAAATCAAAATCGCAGCACCAAGCTCCGCCAATTGGGAAGGAGTAACAATCCCTGTAGCCATAACTAAAAGGGTCTTGGGGATAAACCACTGCGTCTAGTGCCATCTCTGTCCCACGAGACCTGTATTGTCTGCTGTGTATTTAGCTTCTTTCTGGGTCACAGAGGACTGGAGGATAAAGCGAACCTAGAGTATAGACCCACGAGTAGGTAGAGTACAAGAAGACGGTGTTGAGGGTTTAAGAAGTTGAAAGGTGAAGGAAGAGAGGGGGAAGGGAGAATTTGGTAGCTAGCAGCTGAAGGTGACGATGGAAAATTGAAAAAGTGTTTCCTTCTAAGAAACGACCCAAAAGAAGAGAGCATAAGCCCAAGTAGTACGCACCAAAAGGCCAAACAAAGTAGCCTTTTTATCTCCACCTCATGAAGAGAAAACCACGAGACTTGAAATTATCAAATCCTACCGTAGCTACAGAGTGTTGCACGTGAGATTGCATCGTAGACCAGTCACTAATCACCAGAGACCACACACACACACACAAGCAGGGGACAGGGACAGATTATCTTTCAACACATGGACATTGTAAATAGTGTTTTCTGAAAATCAACATATAACACAAATCTGCATAGATGAAATAATAAAATAAGATTTCTTACCTAAATTTAATGGGCAATTAATCAAACGTTTAAATATTTTAGTAATTTTATCTAAACATTTTAATTTTGATAATTTTATTTAAAATTGAAATTTTTTTGTATGTTATTTTTTTCATATAAAAACTTGCTGTCTTTCCTTTTCAATTTTTTCCTGTATTTGTAACATGCATAATTATACGTTAATAACAATGCGAATTCACAAGTCAATAAGACATTAATTTTCTAGGGTTTCCCCTTCTTTCTTGGGTTCTTATTCCTTGTACTAAGTTATACCATAATGTCAATTCTATTTAGGTTTGTAGGAGTGAGTTATTCCATGCATTGATTTACCAACCTGCCTTCCTTTTTCCATCAATTTTTCATGGACAAAACAAAATTAAATAATTAAAAAAAAATCCAACATCAACTGGCATTCCTTTAATCTATAAGATTCCTTGACTCATTAGCTTTCAATAACTCCAATTTGGTTGTTATTAATTCATTTTTCCTTCTAAACATCTTTCAGAAAAACAATATCAACTTGGTTGTTTAGACTACCAACTTGTCTATTTATTTTATGTATTTCTACTGCATTTTCACATACCAATTATTAAAGAAACACAATTTAAAAAAAAAAATCAATGATGATTGAGCCATAGAATTCCCTAATATCTTACAAATTATTAAAAAAAAAAAAAAAAAAGGCCTGCGTATTACATCAATCAAAATAAAAGAGATTTAACTGGAGTTCAAGGCTACATTTTCCTATAGACAATTTGATCGACGAAAACACAACAGAAGACCTAACCAACATTAACCCACAATTTAATCATTAATAAATAATTAATGATTTCAATTGCATATCAAAGCATGTGGGTTGAAGCGCAAAGTACGCACCCGCAAATTCTAAGGCCTTAAGCATGTGGACACAAAGTACAAATCGGCTGTTAAATTATTCAGAAATCTTGTAATTAATTAAATGCTCAAGGCGTACTTGGAAACTCGACTTGTTCAACCCACCGCCGATATGGAGAGACCTCAGAGATTCTGGAAACAAAATCTGCTTTTCTTGCAACTTGCCTCTTTTGAATTCTTTCTCCTTATGGGTTCCGAATGGCTCTTATTCTAACACTCATGGGCTCAACTTCAAGCCCACATTTGTAAAAATCAAAACAAATAGTAAAAAAATTTTGGATTTTGGTGCCATTTGATTGGATAGAATATCTATACATGCCCTTTTTGGGAAGCAACTAAGAGTAAGAGGACATTATCGTATTGTAATATCTGGTAAGGCCCAGAGGTGCCATGCTTAATTATTAGACAACTCCAAAGATTGCACACACTACTATTCCTCAGGCAAATATATCAGACGACACTAATGGAGCTAGATTGGATCACAGGGTGATGCTGATGGGCACGTAAGGGCTCCATGGTCTATCCTCTTATTCATCCATGTCATGTTAAAATAATTATACATGAAATTACTATATTATTTTCAAATTATGAATGATTAGTAATAAGTTTTATTTTAATGTTACAGCATGATGGGTTTACGTTATAAGTGTAGCCATGTCAAGATAACAATGTTCCAACAAAAACAAAACTGTGGAGACGTCACAATGAAAATATTAGATTCAGTCTCAGTTCATGCAGGCAAATGTAATCAACTCATCTCTGACAATTACGGATCAGTATTATAAACTTAACCAAACAAAACAAATTTCTTGATGTTCTTCTTGGCTTGCTGCATATGTAAGTTCTTGTCGATAGGCAACTTGAAGTTTAATTAATCATGGATCCATCCTTCTACAAGTCTGTCTCTCTTGGATTTAGTATCAGCTTCATTGAACTGGACCCTTCAGGGTACGTTTTTCTTCGCTTTCTGATCCTAAAAGGCAATGCAGTAATCAAATACAAAATTTCAGAAGTGGCACCACTGCTATAACCCACAATTATTTGATCATATTTTCTAGTAGGACAATTAATTTTTGTCGTATATTTTATGTAAATCATAAACAAAGTAAAGCCTAGTTGGAACTAATAAATCATTATCCTGCAATTGTCAATTTCATATTATTGATTAAATATTAATCTTATTCATTTAATCAGCAGATTCAATTCCTTAAAAGTTTCATTCGTGATTTTAGTGACTTTTGCTTTTGAAACTCAATGATTACTGAATTCTAAAAACTTTCTATAATATGAGGGTACCCATATCATGAATATATATACTTTATATTTTAGCATCTTAGTAATGATGGTGAAATTATTATCTTAATACTATTAAAATTATGATTTAATTAAAAATATTATAAAAAAATTTAATTTTTACTGTATATTTATATTATTATTAATAATATTATAATTCAATCATCATTTTATCAATTATAAAATATAAGTAAATCATTGTTTTAATATATATCAATGTATGCAATGGTCTTTAAGTTATTATCACTTGTTCAGATTATATATTAAATGATTATTATTGTGAATGTAATTAAATCACTATATATAATCCAAAAAATAGACTACCTCTCTATTTCTTTAATAAATTTTATAATACAACCGTTAAATATTATATTATAGTTATTAATTACAGTGGATCTTATGCAAATTTCACTAATTAATATATAATCATTATGATATAATGATTGTATGAAATAATTTTTTCCTATTTTTCTATATGTTAAGAGTAGCGTTATTTTTATAAAATGATGAGTATGCAGTTATTATGGGGTTGGAGGTGGATTTAAGTGTAATTTAAAATATTTTATGAAAGTTATTAAATTTTAAAATAAGAATTTTACATAAATTATATATCAAATAGATACAAATTAAACAGGACAATCAATTTTGTGAGGAATGTAAATAATCTAAAAAGTTATTTCTAAACTTTCAATTTGATTTGGTACTTCCCTCAAATTTTGTCAACAAAATTATGGTGAAGGTAAAGGTCATTGATTTTTCTTTTTAATAAATAGAAAGTGTCATTCACTTAACAAAATAGTTATACAAAATACATTATCAGCAAATATTGATACCAATAAATTATGATTTAACCTTGAAAAATAAGATAAATCTCTCTAGCTGAGATTAGATTTATAACGTGACTGGAGTGAGATTGTGTTATGACTGGCCAGAACCTGCAAGAGAAAAAATGTGAAGTGGTGGTGGATGCTCACGACAGCCACTCCAACGCTCAAATTAGTATCTCGATAAAGAGAGAATGCAATAAATTGTTTAAAGTATTATCATTAGAGAACAATGTACATTTGCCTCAAGAGTCGTTTCCCTTGTAAGGAGATGGAGGTAAAAGACTCGACCTAGCAAGGGAGGGCGAGTCTTGATGATAGTCCGAGTATTAAAGTGTCCAGATCTCCCTTTCCTGTGGTGGGACCGCTTCTCCCACTTGTCGAGTCCTTGCCACGTGACCCTTATTTTTTGGTAATAGCTCATAGTTTACCTTGGGCAGATGTTATGTAACATCAAAGGTCCCCCGCTAGTCTTCGATTCTTTAGATTTGAAGGTGGTTGTTTGCTTTTTGAGTTTAGGACACGTGGCGTGATCTCAGTTGTAAGCGTCGTTTTGCTTGCCTGTGGTCGCCTCATCTTTTACGCAAAATTCAAAGTTTTATCCGTTACTTCACTATATAATAACCCTTCTTTCTTCTTTTTGGCTTACAACAGTTTCTCATGGGAGAGAGGAATAGAGGTCCTTCTTTTTCTATTCCTGCAAGTACCCAAATTCATGTTGAGGATGTCATCATGGTATTTGAAGAGCAACTGAAGGTGGGTTTCATGAAGGTACTAGCATATCGCTTAGCTTTGTGGATTGTAACTAGTCTAATTATAGTGACTTTTCGGTGTTACGACCCCCGAGGTAGGGGTTGACTTGTGCAAGATTGATTCCGAAGGCAAGGCTAGGAAGGTAATTAGAGAGACAACTATTCTTTTGACCTTTCAGACAACTTTCTCTCATAAGATAGGATAGGTTTTAAGGATTCAGATATAACAGAGGATTTTAGAATGACGGGCTAAAGTGTGTCTTTCTTAACTCCCGCTTAATAATAATTTTTAGAAAATTCGCTGAAAAATAGGATCAATACCTGAATGGCCTGGCGAAAATTGCCTTATGGCCTTATTTAGTAAGATCAACGCCCGAATGGTCTGGCAGAAACCATCTGATAACCTAACCTGGTAAAAATTATCTTATGGCTTATTTAGTGGGACCAATGCCTGAATTGTTTGATGGAAACCGCCTCATGTTCTAGCATGGCAAAAACTGTTTTATGGTCTTATTAAGTGGGACAATGCCTGAATGGTCTGGCGGAAACCACCTTGTGACCTGTCCTGGTGAATATTGCCTTATGACCTTACTTGGCGAAAATTGCCTTATAGCCTTGTTTAGTGGGACCAATGCCCGAATTGCGACCTAGCTTGGCAAAAACTGTCTTGTGGCCTTGATTCGTGGGACCAACGCCTGAATGATCTGGCGAAAACTATCTTATGACCTGACTTAGCGAAAATTGTCTTATAGCCTTGTTTAGTAGGACCAACGCTCGAATGGTCTGACAGAAACCACATTGTGACCTGGCCTCACAAAAACTGCCTTATGACTTGACCTAGTGAAAACTGCCTTATGGCCTTATTTAGTAGGAGCAATGCCCGAATGGTCTACCTAAAAATACCTTGTAACCTGGCCTGGCAAAAACTGCCTTGTGACCACAGATATGGTCTGGTCAAGCAGATTTGCTGAGGATGCGTGTAGCTCAAAAGTGCAAGGCTGTTGTTGCTGGAATTGTTAGTCCCCTGCCAAATGTACCCGATCATCTGAGGAGGTGATTGTACTTTCCTCTCCCCCCCCCGGCCCATGGTCAAGGGGTTGGCACCCCTTGTGCCTGAGTCTTCGGCCCTGGGCAATTTTGCTCCTGCCTCAGCTCCTGTGTTCCTTGTTGATGCCTCTTCTTCCTCCGCTCCCATCGCGGCCGAGTCTTTCTAGCCCGTCGGTATTCAACGTTTGGCTTTGACGCTAGACCGGGCACCTTCTATCCTTGATAATCCTTCTCTAGGTCTCCTGCTAATTAAGAGTGCCTTGAGACCCGCAGATCCTTGCCACTTGAACTAGGTTGAGATAGATGAGCTATTTGTTAATGTCATCCATTCTGCACTGGAGGGTGGCCAAGGAACATTTTAGAGCCTTGAGGCAAGAGTTTGGAGTGAACAAGATGCACACGGAGCTTTTGACCGAGGAGTATTCAAACTTGAAGGACCAGATGGCTGAAGTTGATGGTACAATAAAAGAGACCCTATAGTCTATGGACAAGCTTCGGGCTGATCTAGATGTGGCCCTTTTTCCTAGTCTGGGCTTAGAGAGTCGTGCTAAATTTATCGAGAACCAAGTGGCCCTATTGCAACGCTAGGTTTTGGAGCTGCAGATTCAAACTAAGGAGGTCTGATCTACCTTAACCAGGGTAGCCAAGCTCGAGGCGAAACACTAGGAAACAGTGGCCCAGGGTGAGGAGATGTTTGTTCAGGTCCAGGATTCTGTGAAGAAGAAGCTGATGAAGTATTTTCCTTTTGAGGATTTCTCCTAGATAGATGACATCATCCCGAAAAAGAAGATAAGGGAGAAAGGGAGCGTGCTGAAGACACTCCTGCCGAAGAGGGGTATGATGAAGATGCTCCCTCCGAACGGATTTCTCTTGTCAATGTAACAAATGTTGAAAATATCAATGCAACGGAGACTCGAATGGATGAGCTTGATGACCCTGCCCTTTTGTAATTTCATTTTTAATTAGAATATTGTCTTTATTTCCTTTAAGTGTTTATATGTTTTGAACACATAATATATATATATATATATATATATTTTAGAGGAAAAATTTTTGCTCAAGGGGCTAACACCCGTTTATAATGATTAGTCATTAACCTGTCTTGTGGTCATAAGATAGGAGACTTAGTAAATTTACAGAATGAGATTAATGCCCAAGTGGATGCATGCCTTGTGGTTGTAGTTCATTGGACTGATGCCCGAGTGGTCTGCTGAAAATCGCCTTGTGACCTAGCCTAATAAAAACTGTCTCGTGGCCTTGATTTGTGGGACTAATACCCGAGTAGTCTGGCGGAAACCGCCTTGTGACCTATCCTGGTGGAAACTGCCTTATGACCATGATTCATGGAACCAATACCTGAGTGGTTTGGCTGGAACTACCTTGTGGCCATGATCTTCATGGAAGCGATAATACTTTGTTATGTCTTATTCTTTTGTTTTCTCAGGGCTGAGCTTAGGCAACCATCTAATTTCTTTATTATTCTTCCTAATTCACATCAAGATACGAGTTCGTGAGTCACTTAGTAAAGTGTAATCTTTATATTTACTCAGTTCATCCCTCTTTTGTGAGATGGAGTAACACCCGTGATCTCCTTCATGTCCTCGTTTCTTGGACTTTTGACTTTGCTTCTGAATCGTCCTCTTTTTTTTTAGCGTCTGAATTTCATCATCCAACTTGATATATTTTTAAACTTTTTCAACCAATTGTTGGTACTTTAGAGCTAGATTCTCGATTAAGGAATCCATGAATTTGACATTGCAGGTTTTTTTTTTCAATGCCTTGTACGCTATCTCATGGTTTAATTCTTCTATCTATATGGTTTTAGCATTGAAATATGAGATAAAACTCCTTTAAGACTCGCCTTCTCTCTGGCGGATCTTTCGCAGGTTTGATGAAAGTTTTTTAGGAAGTATACAAGTAATAAATCTAGATTTAAATAACGTGGTAAAATGTGTAAAGTTTTGAATGGAACCTGGGCCAGATGTTGTTACTATTTCTAAGTCAAAGATGTGAGTGTTAACATAAACACTCGACATAACACAAAATTGTTGATATTATGAAGCTACATGGTTGTCTTAAAGATGGCCATATGGCTTATGGGGTCTGCTGTCCCGTCGTACTTATCTAAGTTAGATAGCTTGAATTTAGCGGGAAAGGTTTCCGCTAAGATTTCTTCCAAAAGAGGTGAAACACTATCTAGACTGAAGTCCTCTTCTTGTTTCTTTTGGTATCTTTATACGACCCGCACTAGCTTCCAATTAATGCTTTTTGGAGCCTCATCTGACTCTTCGGACTCGGCCCCTCCCTTGGACCGCTTCAGTTTAGGCCCTTGGGATGTCTACAAAGACTTTCTCCCTTCTTCCAGGATCTATTTTTGATGCCTCCTCCTAACCATTGTACTGCCTAAGGTAGCCTGCAGCCTTTGAATGTATTGGAGTATCTATTCGTTGTTTAAATTATTAAGGTCTGCTTCGTTGACCACTAGAAACGTATTTTCTCTATTATTCGAGCTAGAGGAAATGATGATTCTTTCATTGGTAGCAAAATTAACAATGGCTCTAGGGCTATTAGCTATTTTGGGAGTGAAGGAAGAGAAAAAGAATAAGAAACCAGTTGTAATCTAAATGAATAAAAAGGATTCAATGGATTTTCTGATAACAAAACCAAATGATGTAGCTGAGATTAGATTGATGACGAGGCAGGAATGGGATTGTGTTGTGAATGGGCAGAACCTGCAATAGAGGAAACGTGAGGTGGTGGTGGTGGGTGCCCATGATAGCTACTCCGACGCTTAAATCAATATCTCGATAAAAGAGAGAATGCAATGAATTGCTTAGAGTTTTAATATTAGAGAATAATATACCTTTATTTTTGAGTCGTTTCCCTTTTATATTGCAAGGACATGGAGATATATATAGTATTTTCTAAAAATCTGATGATAATATGACCGGTTGTTCTATAATAGACATTGTCAGTTAATAGGTCGGTGATTCTATGATCACATACGAAATGAGAATGTGTTTAATAATGGTAACTTTGTATTAAAACTCGGTCTAACAGAGCAGGGTGAGTCTTGACGATAATTCAGGTATTAAAGTGTCTGTACCTCTTTTTTCTATGATGAGACTGTTTCTCCCACTTATTCAATTTTTGTCATGTAACTCTTATTTTATGGTGACAACTTATAATTTAATTTGGGCTGATATCATGTAACATTCACATATGATTTCTTTTATATGGCTTCTAATTTCTCAATATATTTTTTATAGCGTAACTTTTCATAGTAATACTAAATCTCAAATTAAAATTGTTGTGATTTAGGAGTTAATAGATTTATTTTGAGCAATTTTGAAAATAAATAGAACAATTACAAATAATGTTAGATTTTTAAAAAAAAAATTCCATAAAGTTAAACTGAAGTTACGCGTATCT
Organism: Manihot esculenta; assembly: GCF_001659605.2. Taxonomy (NCBI): domain Eukaryota; kingdom Viridiplantae; phylum Streptophyta; class Magnoliopsida; order Malpighiales; family Euphorbiaceae; genus Manihot; species Manihot esculenta. Next base: position 11,404,564 of record NC_035162.2, on the reverse strand, counting down.
GATCGACCACCCCCAATCGGAACCCCCGCGGCTGCCCGCGGCGCCATTTGGCTTAAAATAATGAGAAAAAAAGTTATATTTTTGCATGGGAACGGTGCCGGTGGAGTACGTGTGCATGATATTGACATCCTGATTCCTCCAACGCAATTGGACAATGAACAAGTTGGCGATTACTAACCGTACACGTGTATCAAAGTTATCCCGTGAATCTGTCATCGATGTCGTGGTGCAGCGGTGCAGCGCATTGAAACCGCGGCGCCACCCTTAATACCATGGGCTTTTTTCTTCCCGACGATGTAATAATTAAATAATTACCATGTTCTTTTTTTTCTTTAATTAATTAATTGAAGTATACGTTTACGTCGATGGACTCCGATTGATGAGAGTCGCAAAACAAAAAGATTTTATATAAATGTGTGAGCAGGGGATTATTAACTTAATTATTTTTTCTTTAAAATAAAAATATAAAAATTAAAAAAATAAAATTTAAAATTTTTTAAATTTATACAAATATATTTACTATCAAATTAAATTTATAAATATATTATTAATTTAACTATTAATATTTTTAATTATTTCAAATTATATGCGTGTCTCGTTTATTACTTCAGTTTTCATAATAGAGCAATGCAAATAAGTCATTTATAGGGGTAGCTGTGTTAGCGATGAAAGTAAAAATATTAATAATTACATCATGAATAGATGTTACAACTTTGAACTAAAGCTGGGAGATGGGAGATATTAGCGAGTTTAATTCGGTAATAATTATATTTAAATAAATTTTAAAAAGTTTGAATTTAAAAAAATTTAAATTTAATTTATGGATTCCATGCCCCTTTTATAATTATAGAAATAATAATAATAATAATATTAAGCGGGTTATGGTATTTGAAATTTTAATTTTTCTTTATATCATTCAATCTAATTTATATTAAAATAATCCATATGGATAAATAGACAATTAACAAAATTAAAATCAGGTTCACTAGCTTTAAGAATATTAAAGCCCAATCCATTGACTAAGCAACCCAATTCAAATGGAAATAAGCTTCAATTTTCTTTTAAAAATGATTTTAATAATCATTATTTAAAAATATTTACATAAAATTATTTTAAATATATATGTAATAAATGTATAAATTTAAATATGAAAAAAATTAATTTAATTGTTGTCAAATCCACCTAAACTTGAGCTATCCTATTTTGCCCAAAATAAATAAATTATAGATTAAATAACGTTATGTTGCTGGGTCGGACTAAGGACCCATTGGGCCTAACGACATGAAACGGAGACAAAGTATACCATGATTGTCTGAGCTCTTAGGAGATTCATCAATTTCGCTTTCAATGTCAAATATCTAACTTTTAATTACACATACAGTCAGACCTCTGAATTCTCAATTTAATTAAATCAATTAATTTCTTGTGCTCACATGATCCCAATCGATACAGAATCCGTCGATGTACATTTAAGCTGATTTAGAAGCTGCTAAGCATGGAATTATTTCTTTTTCTGGATCCTATTTGATTTTAAAAATGGTGAAAATGCTGCAATTCAGTATTCATCTCATGGTTCAATTTTTATGTATAGAAGACATAATTATTGAGAGCACTTTATCTTTTAAAAATCGAGTATAAACAACATTTAATTTTAATTCATTAGATCTTACTGGTAAAAATAATTTTTTTCATATTTAAATCGTATTTATTTTATTTAATTTTAATTTTATTTTTAATGTAGATGATAATTAAATTATTTTTTTATTATTGTAAGGGGATATCATTAGATTATTGACAATGAGAAATAGCAAAATTGAAATTATTTTCCACCAGCTTTGGTTAAGTCAACCTTACATGCTTATCCAATAACAAATTAAATAAATTAATAACTTGTAAGGCAAATATAATTAGGATTAGGATTAGGATTGGAATTGCTTTGCATTAAATATAAAGATCACATGTTTAATTTGTTAATTTGTAAAGTTATCAATCGCTTTGCGGCCGTCATGTTGGACTAAATAACAAACATCCTAATTAAGGTCTTTGTTTAGGTTTTAAATCACAGCTAAGTTAAGTAATTTTTGAAATGGTGTATCATTTTGATTTCATGTTATAGCCGTTGATTTTATTAACTCTAGTTTACCCATCAACAAATGGACAAGAAATTATTAATTTCAATGTACTCTGCAGTTTTCATATATTACACTACCGTTTGCGGGTATTTTTCATAATAATTTTTTTATTAATTTTGAAAATGTGTACTACTAGTATTTTTTTTTCAGGGAATAATATAGAAGTATATTTATAAATGTGTTAGAAAAAAATTATTAAAGTTTATATCAAGTTCTCAACCAGAAGATGGAGGATATGGAATTGGCAATGAAATGTGAAAACATATCCATAAGTTGACGAGCCTGCAATAATAAAATTAAGGGTCTCCATTCCTACAAACAAGAACTCAAAAATATTATTTATTTAATGGCATCGTGGATTTTATCGGATGTGAGCCAAATTAGTTAAAATATATTTTCCTTTTGTTTCTGAAAAAAAAAAAGAAAATCTTCTTAATGCTCATTATTTATGGGATAAATCAAGCATAAATGATATCATCTAGTTTTTCACAATCGGCAAAGACAATTGTTGCGTTGATTTTGTCTTCCTTTCACTATCATCTATATATAATTGTTTAAATTATCCAAATATTATTTTTAATTTCATTTATCTAAAGACCACAGAGTTTTATCTCATTAATTAAATCCTTATTAAAATGTTAAATTTCAATTTTACAGATGATAGACATAATAAGGACTTATTGATATTAATATAATCGTCGTGCTAAGTGGCAACCGTACGTTTGTTGCTTCTAGCTGCCATATGAGAGTCCGTAGATTTTTGTTATATTTGCTCGTTGGTCCCTACAGATGCGAGTCAAACACCCTAAACCACACTCATGGCCATGGCCATGCCTCTTCCAATCTTTTCTTATCCTTCTTTTCAGTTTCTTCTCCAATGTCTTGTATAATGATATGATCATCTTTCTTCCTCCTCTGTTAGTGCCAACACTGTTTTCTTCCTCATCATTTGTTTTGTATTATGGCAAACATTCAAATCTTTCAAACTATTTTATCAAAAGCAACAGTTTCAATCATTCATGACACCAGTTTCACCTGCCAACTCATGACAACTCCAAACTTGCGTCCTCAGCTCTATCATGGGCTACTGCTCAAATTATTGCTCTTTCTATTTACATCGCCGTTTACGGTTGCCCAACGGGGAACTTTAGCTTCATCCTCACCGCAGCAGTCGATTGACCCGTTTTCTCAAACACCACAATTCAACCCCTCACTTGCAATCCTCATGATAATTATAGTCGGCGCCTTCTTTCTCATGGCTAGATTTTCTGTCTACATTCGCCAATGCTCCGAGCGAAGATTTCTTGGAGGTAACTTCAACCCTGCATCCCAAATATTTGGTAGAGGCCGGTGGTCCCGGAGGGAGCAGCAGGGGCTTGATACGGCAGTGATCGAGACGTTTCCTACCTTCCTTTACTCTACAGTCAAAGTCCACAAAATCGGCGAGCGCTCGCTGGAGTGTGCTATCTGTTTAAATGAGTTTGAAGATGATCAAACGTTGCGTTTAATCCCCAAGTGCAGCCATGTCTTCCACCCTGATTGTATCGACGCGTGGCTCGCCTCGCACATCACTTGCCCCGTTTGTCGCGCCAATTTGGTCCCAAGGCTGGAAGAATCGGCCTTTGATTCAGCTCAACTATTTGAGACAGGGACCGATTCAGTTGAACCTGATCAGCACGTGGGTAATGTCCGCGAAGAGACGCAAAATAACGTTTTAATTCACGCTTCAGATGGTAATGATCGAAACAGAAGAGAGTCTCCAGATGTGATATTATTAAACACAACTGCTCAGAACCGGCCACGTCGATCATGGTCAACAGGATGGCGGCTTGGTAAGCTGTTTCCAAGGTCACGCTCGACCGGAAACTTCTTGGTTCAACCGGTAGAAAATTTCGAACGATTTACTCTAAGGTTACCAGAGGATGTACGGAGCCAATTAATGAACTCTCACTTGAACAGAACAAAAAGTTGCGTGGCATTTCCTAGAGCGACGAGTGCAAGAAGAAGTTATAGGAGCAGGAGTGGAGGAAGTTGGCGCAGTAAAAACTACTTCTATTACGAGCGGTATGAAAGGGAAGAGCGGCCAGACCGATGGGGTTTCACAGTAACTCCTTTTATTTCAAGAAGTGGTTCGATTCCACGGTCAAAACAGGGGGGGAGCGGAAGTGGTGATCAGGTGAATGCCCCTCTACCAAAGAATCCGTTGAAGTCGGTTCAATCCCCGTTGGATCGCTTACTTCAGAATAGCAGTAATAATAAAGCTGGTGAAGGATTGTCAGATCGTCTGAGGGAGGATGTCTCAGACAATCAAGCTTAAAGGCTGGCTTCTTATTGGGTGGGGTTTTAAAAAAAATTTTATATAATTTTTATTTGCAAAAGAAATTCAAATAATATATTGAAATGGACCTGCATATTTAAATATAATTATTTATTATTTTATTTAAAAGTTCATGCAATTCTCCCATAAAATATCAATAATCCGATTTTTCCGATTTCGAGCAGTTCTCCGATTTTTTCCTTTAACGCGCAATACCACTTAAAAGTTCAATTAAGCAAAAAATACGGAATCAACACCCATCTCGGCCCAAAAAATAAAGAAAACCGCCTAATCATACAACCCATACTAATAGAAGAGTCCTAAGCCCGTCACCCGTTCATAAACATAGCAGAAGATTGCCACCAACCCGTGGAGCGGAGAGGACACTTCATCGGGACAAGCAGACAGCACCATCAAAAGTTTTGGTCAGACCATCTCCAATAGGAGAGACCCATTTGAGTCTCTATTGTGGTCTCAATAATGCCACATGAGATGAGAGGCTCAATGAAAAAAAGAGAGATTTGTATTTTCAATAGGAGTCTCTCTTGGCTACTACTTTATAGAAAAAAAAAAAATCTGCACGTAAAAAAATAATGCGTTTTTTTTTTCTTTTTAACGGTGAAAAACTAATAAAATTAATAATAAAGAGAGTTATCAATTGCTAGCCTAACAAATAAAAAATCAGAAAATCTTTCCCTATCCAAAGATAGAGAAAGCAAACCAAATCCTCATGATGAAAAACTGTGGAAGAAGAAAAATTCAAAGAAAAACTTCTTTTTAAAGTTACAAAATGGTGTGTATTGTTTTAATAATATAGAGCATTGCAAGATATCGTTAATAAAGGAGTTCATTGGTTAATGAAGTACACTGCATTGAGGTTGAGAGCACAAACCGGAAAAATCATTGAAATTTATTTTCTGTTTCACAAATAGTTGTATATAAACTTATTTAATTTGGATGGTGATAATGCGGATATTTGGTGGTGCATTAAAATAAGGATAATTAGGTAAATATCTGATTTGTTAGGTTGATCATCTATCAATTTGTTCAGTCTCTCCATACTTAATTTTAAGAAATTCTGTACAATAAAAAAAATAGTTAGCGGTTCATCGGAGAAATTTCCGGTAGAATTCTTCGACACTCGAGTCAGATTTAGAAATTTAGTAGTGTTAAGGGAAGTGTAATAAAGAAAATAAGATAATAGTGATTTTTGGGTTTTCTCTGTATGACGGAGAGAAAAATAGTTTTTTTTTTTAGAAAAGCAGAGATTTTTTTTAATGTTAATTTGATGTATAAATACATTTGAATAAAATTAATATTTTTGAAGTCATATCCTCTTCTGATTGACAAAACACATTTTTGTATAGGTTTGTCAATACATCAATGATGGACTATAGGATAATAAATACAGAATTAATCGATTCATACTCTCTACATGTGCGTTTATGATCCTGTGCTATCAAAGAGGCGATCATGTAATACACAGCTAGACCCTAGCACCGAAATTCCCTTTTTCCAGCGGGATGTCCGTTGGAATCTGAAATTCGAGGATGTCGGAGGTTCCTAGAAGGGTAAAACAAAGGTTTTCTAAAATATTTTTACATGTTTTGAGGGATTTGAGCAAGAGAAAATTGAGTTTTGAAAGAAAAGACCAAGGAGGCATTTGTCAGGTTCGGCAGCTGAAAGTGAAGTTCGGCCGCCGAAAGTGGCTTAGTTTTGCTGCCCCCAAACCCCATATTCGGCCGCCGAAAGTGGTGGAGGTGCGGAAGCAAGGTTTGGCCGCCGGAAATGGTTGACCAGGCTACCTATAAAAGGTCCATTGTCCGGAAAATGGGAGAGTTTTCTCTCCATTCTTGGGCTAAGGTGAGTTCATGCTCTCCTTGGGTTGTTTTCATGCTTTTTCTTCAAATCTCTCAAGGTTTTCATAAGTTTTATCATTGTTTTGAAGAGTTGTGAGCTTTGCTCATGGTTTTAGAGCTTGGAGACTTTTGGAGCTTGGATTCTCCATATCTTCAAGTTTGGGATCGCCTCTCCTCTCGTTCTTCAAGAGGTAAGTGTAGATCCTTATCTTTTATGATGTTTTAAATGAGTTTTATGAAGGAAAAAGGGTTAGGAATGCATGAGTTGCATGGTTTTGGCTTATGTTGATCATGAGCTATTTGTATGCTAGATGTGTTGTTTGTTGGAGTTTAAGCTTGTTTTAAGCTCCTTTATGCATGGTTAAGGGCATATGCATGTTTTGGAGAGGTTGGATGCATGTTTTGGGTGTTTGGAAGGGTTGGGAGGCTTGTATGCATAAGGGGCTGAGTTCTGGATGAACCCAGGTTCGGCCGCCGAACCTGCCTGTGGATGCATGGTTTGGCCGCCTAACCTTGCCCCCGAAAGTTGAGTTTCGGATCTGGAGCAGACTTTCGGCCGCCGAAAGTGCCTGACTTTCGGATCTGGAGAGGGTGTTCGGCCGCCGAAGGTGCCCTGTCCAGCCTTCCTTTGCCCGTTTTTTCATGCATGTTTATGATGTTTTAGGGGGGGTTTTTGGGAGAATGTTTAGAGTTATGTTAGAGTGGTTTGGTACCTCATTTGAGTCCACCTTTGTAGAATTGGACCCGAGGAACCGAGGAGGCCCACAGAGTTAGCTGGTCCAGAGTTAGCCCAGCAGTTGCTAGAGGTGAGTGGAACTAACCTATATTTTTAAATAAATGAATGTTTTAGCATGTTCCATGCATCATAAATGCCATGTTATACTAGGGTGTATTGCATTAGTGTTCACGAAGGTGACGCATTGCATTGTTTATTGTGGATGTGGATGGACAACAGGACAACTCATTAGCCCTCTAGATTTTATTGCATGTAACAGAAGTTCTGAGGAGCCCCTTGAGGGCCGGGCACAAAGCTATGTATGTCACAGAAGTCCTGAGGAGCTCCTTCGAGGGCCGGGCACAGAGTAGAGGGAGTTTTGAGTCAGTCCATCCTTTATGTGATTTACTGTGATGTGATGCATTCCATGATGGCATATGTTTTAATGTTTTTATAGTTCTACTCACTGGGCTTTATAGCTCACCCCATTCCCTTAACCCCATGTTTTCAGGGCCTTAGAGAAAGACAGAGTCAGCAAGAGTAGAGTTATGGCTATGGTTATGGCTATGCAATAGAAGTGTAGTGGACATGATGTAAAGTAAGGTTATGTTATAACATGTAATGTATTCAGAGTTATAATATTGTGTTTGGCCCTAGTGTATGGATAATCCATTTGTACATGGATCTTTTATATGTTTTATGATGAGATGTGATGAACCAGGCTTAACAGATGATATGTTAACCCAACTGGAGCATTTGATGAGGGCTTCAGTAAGGGGTTTTTATGTTTACAGTTACAGAGTGGTACCAGAGCAGGTATCGCTTACAGAGAGGTTTCAGAGCATGCTCAGGTTAAGCCTGGTGTATAGAGAAAACGTTTAAGTTTTATGTTATGTTTGATCATGTATGAGATTATACCAGATGTACAAAGTGCATAGGAGGCTTGCTACGGGTCCCGGCGGCCTTAAGCCGATCTGGATCCTAGCGCCGGTAGCGGTCCGGTTTTCGGATCGTTACAGATCAACTCATAAAAGGTTGGCATTTTTACTCTGACTTTATTAGGTCATACCGAACTCATCTGACCTATATAAAAATAAGTTCCTTTCGATTACTAAAATTGGCCATGTATGTGTTTAAAGACTTATTATAGTACAGATTTTTTAGAAAATCGGTCTATTTATTTTGAATTTTAATAAAGTCAAAAGTATCATATTGATATGATATTTTTATATTCAATAAATTTTAATAAATTAAATTTTTTATTATCCGATTCGGCTAAATAAAAGGATTTTTTATTTACATATGCACGCAAAAAATTTTATTTTTATACGTTATAGGAGGAAAATCACGTTTTTCCTTCCAAATCTTTTTTCATGACTTTCCACGTTCTTTCATCCTCTAAATTTAATTTGTTTTAATAAATATATATTATACTAATTTAATTTAATTTATTCATATATTTATTTGTTATAATCGTTCAATACACATTATTTACTCAAATCTAATAACACGCTGTCTTTACGGGCAAATGGAGACAATACATGGAGTCCACAGCAGCAAATGTTATAGGTCTCTCAACTATTTAGACCTCTGATTGTTACAATTTCAAAACAGCAGAGAAATAACGCCACCTTTTTTATCAATAATATATGTCATCTCGGATTTTCTGTGGTTTAAAAGAATCCATGCTATCTCTCAACATGAAAGCTTTCTATTCAGATCCATCATGTCTAAAATTGACTTTAATCAACTGTTTGACTTGAATTTCGGAAAAATGGTCTCATTTTTCAGGAAAAAAAATAATAAGGATTGTGGCATTGCAGATACTTAGGAACGGGAAGTACAAGAGCGTGGTGCACAGCGAAGGAACAAGAATTTCCATAGGAACAGCGCACGGCCCACCACTGGAGACCATAGTGAGTCCAGCATCAGAGTTGGTTAATCCTCCAAATCCAGCGTATCATGGAATCAAGTTCAGGGAGACTTAGAACTTCAACAGACCTCTCAACTCAAGAGAAAATACATCCTCCCAATTTGCAAGAAGTAATTCGTTGGAGAGGGTTTTGTGAGTGTGACTTTGCAATCATAATGTCTATAATACAGCGATAGTATTATAAAATTTATCTTCGGCTTTTCTATGAATAAAAGCAACAGCCAATATTCTTGTGTTCATCATTTTAGTCACCTCTTTCGGTCTACCGCTAGTGACTTTGTTTATTTTTTCTTGTGTGGTATGAAATTAAAGACAACAACTTATTTTCAGCGGAGTGCTGCCCGATATGTTGAGGCTAATCCAAAGGGGCACTGCCACTGGTCTCTTATGAGAATTAAGGCTAATCTTGCCCAACAATTAATAATGGGTTTCTAAAAATTATATTTTAAAAAAATATAAAGATCTATATTTAAAATATTATGATTTAGGAATTTTCATATTTAGTAGACATTTTATTATTATTATTAAAAAATTATAAAAAATATGAATAATGTTAAATAACTAAAAGCTATTTTAAAAATAATGTTATAATATCATATTAGAACAGAAAATTACATAAAAAAATTAAATTACAAATACAAATAACATGTAAGGATGCATTATGAAAGAAATGCAAAAGTTATTATTTGGGCTATATTAATTATATTTTTAAATTTATGTGTAAAAATAATAGTTAGTTTTATGAGATGTTTTTATTGTAAATACGTTAATATTTATAAACTATATAGATATTTTAAAAAAAATTATTTAAATTTAATCTATATATACAAATATATTAAAATAATAAGAGATTTATATAGATTTAGTGTAGAAAAAAATTCACCAAATATTTGTATGAGTTATATGGCAGCGCATGGAAGTCTGATATGGAGCAAGTAATTTTGAATTTTACGTCAGATTTGAATTGGATCTAATTTTTATTGCCGACATTCGATAGAGATCGTTTAAAGGTTCAATTTTATTTTTTAATTATTTTTTAAATATTTTAAATATTTTTATAATTTTATATATTAAAGTTTTATTTTTTATTATAAATAGCTTTTTTTATCTATTAAAAATTTATTTCTTAATTTTTAAAAAATTTTAATAAAATTTTAATTTTTTAATTTTATTTTATTTTATCTTAATCAAATAATATTAATTAAAACTTGTCATGGAATCTAAATAATTTTTTATTGAAGCAGAAAAGGCGATTTACACTCGAAGGGTCTTTGATTTTTTGTTGGTGTTTTGCAGCCGTTCATTGGTGTTTTGGTCATTTCCTTATAATTTGGAAGGTAAGGGATGGTATGGAAGTTTTATCTTTTATTGTTGCTGCTGGGTTTTCTATCAGTGGTCAAAATCATTTTTTTTTATTTGTCTTATTGTTTAGTCTATTATTTTGTAGATTCAATATATTTTCGGTAATAAAAATTTTAGTTGAATCTATGTGATGAGGATAACTTTGTCTTCGCCTTACAAACAGAATTCTTACATGTGTGACACCAGCAATTTGAAATTGCATCGCTAGTGATTATCTTTTCTGTAAAAACTCTGCTGCTTTTAGTGGTGATTCAGTGTGATTTTAATTGTTTGTCTCAAATTTCTTTCTTTTCCTCTTCTGTTGATTTCGTGTGGGTAACAGATTTCGTGTGGGTGCTTGTGTATTTGCATGTTTGCTTTTGACGATATTCTGACCAGTTGATGCTGGTGAATTGTCTGGTGAGCATTGAGTGGCATTAGTTTATTGGCAATGGGTTGCTGCTTAATTAATATTAAGCAGTAGGTGTTTGGTTCCATGTGGATTTGGTTTTTTCATTGTGTTTGATTTAATTTAGTGTATTGTCTAGTTCAATTTTTTAAGCTTAGTACGTAACCCTCTTGTACTCATTCCTTTAGCTTTGCATGATGAGAAAAGACCAAAAAAAGCCTTGAAGGTTTTTATGGTCCACACGTTCGAACGACTCATTTGGCTAACTATAATAATTTTGACGTGACCTTTTTTTTTTTTTTTCTCAAGAGATAAAATTTATTAAATTTGCTATTAAAGCCCGTTTGTCCATATTCATTTGGCCCATTGTTTTTTATCTTCGACAAAAAAAAAAAAAATCAACAGTTTGTTGAATAATCCTTTTATTTTTTAGATAGATGGATTTGAATTCAAGATAATTTCCAGTCAAATTTTACTCATTTTAATTTCCGACGTTGGATAAAATTAGCACAGTTTATTAATATATCCAATTATCTTTGATATATAGATTTTTTTTCAATTACAGACACTCTTTTCGCACTATTTTATGCACAATATTAAAATAATAAATAGCATTTTGAGTCATTAATATATAATATAAAATGAAAAAAAAATTGAAATTTTCATTAATTGTTAATATTAGCTAGCATATTTAGCTTTTATTTTTATCAATTTAATCATAAGAAAACCTTTTATCTTGTTTTCAGTTTAGCAATAATGTTAATTAGAAATAATTGAACCCGTCAATTTACTTATAAGTAATTTAAATATTTGCATTCATTATCAATTTTACATAATCCTTTTAATTTTATTAATTTATTTATTAATTTTAACAAAATTCATATTCGTAAAATTAAGTAATATATTTTTTTAAAGTTATTCAGCTTTTTGTTTTTTTAGACTATACCGTTGCAAGTTGTAATATCATTGATTTGCTGTTTTAAAAATGAGTGGGACCGGTAATAATGACCAATTATTGCATTGCATTAAGTGCACAACTAATTAGAAACGTGTAATTTTTGTATTGAATAATGCATAAGATATCTTTGAGTTTTATTGAGTCAAAGAAAATTATAAGATACTAAAAATTACGATTAAAATTTCTTATTTTTTTAAAAATTAGTATTTAGTTTCTATTTTAAAATTATTTTATTAAAATTTTTTAATTAAAAAACTAAGAGAAATCTAATAGTAACTCTCTTAAAAATATATTTGTATTAAAAACATATTGTTTCTAATATTAAAAGAATTATTAACTTTTTTGTGGGAATAAAAAAATTTATATGCACGTGTAAATAAAAATATATATATACTGAAAACATTGATTAATTTCTCAGTTTTCTAATTTACCAAGATTGTCTTGTTTCGTTCATATTAATTATGGTTTAAATTTATATGACTAACTAAATAAATATTAAATTAGCATTTCCAATTAAAGAATTTTTTATTTAGAAGTATTATACAATTATATTTAATAATAACTTATCTGTAATTCATATACAACATATAAATTTTAAAATTAATATTATTATATATTTTATACACTCAAAAATTATTTTATTTTAATTTAAATTAATTTTAAAATATTATAAAAAGATTTATACTAGTTAATTAAAATTATGAAATTATTTTATTCTTATGTGTTTCTAATTTTAAAAAATATATTATAATATTTATGACATTTTGAACCGATTTACTAATAGTGGAATAGAGAAAAACTCATAAATAACCCTCCTATTAAGTGATCATGGTTTAATTCGTTAATTAAAATCATTTATTCAATTTAATTTAAATTTAATTTATAGTTTGAAAATTAAATCTATATATAACAGTTATATTATAACAAATATGCTATTAATTATCAATTATATTAAATATATAAATTTTATAATAATCCATAATTATAATAAAATCTTTACCCACATCACAATTATATTTTGAAATTTCCTCTATCACTGTACATCAGGCGCACAGAGAAAGACAACACTTTCTAAACATCCAGCAATAATTTTACAAAAAAAAAGGCCTAACTCTAGATATAAAATTGTGAAATTTACAGGGTTAGTCAACATGTTGGAAAGTGTGGAGCTTTCCCATTCTAAAAAAAATAGTTAAAATTTACGCTCACGTCACTCGTAAAAATAATTTAATATTATAATTGAATAATTATTATCTAAAATTAATTAAGAATTAATATAAAATACAAGTAAATGTAGCCAAAATCCATGGATATTATTCGGAGAACTTTGAAAGGAAAGGGTTTCAACTGAAAATCATATGCATCTCTGTTTCTTTCACAAGTATAGAAACAAAGGGAGCTAAGATTTGGAGCTTTCCCTTCTCATGGAGACTAACGACAAGCCTCAAGTAAACAACACAAAGAGAAGAGCTCTACTAATTCTGAACTGCATCCTCTTAACTGTAGGCAACTGCGGTGGCCCTCTCATATTGCGTCTCTACTTCATCCATGGAGGCAAGCGTGTTTGGCTCTCTAGCTGGCTCCAAACCGGAGGTTGGCCAATTATTTTCATTCTCCTCCTCATAAGCTATCTCCATCGCCGTTCCCACAAGCCCACCACTAAATTTTTCTACATGGATACTTCTCTGTTCATAGCAGCCACGATCGTCGGTGTAATCACTGGCTTTGATGACTATCTTTACGCCTATGGAATAGCTCGTCTCCCTGTTTCAACATCATCTTTGATCATTGCTACCCAGTTGGCGTTCACTGCTGGGTTTGCGTTTCTGTTAGTTAAACAAAAATTCAATTTTTATTCAATAAACGCGGTGATTTTGCTTACTGTTGGGGCTGGTGTGTTGGCCTTGCATTCCAACAGTGATCGGCCGGAACATGAGTCGAAGGGAGAGTATATTTTAGGATTTGTTACGACGCTGGCGGCGGCAGCTATATATGGGCTTATCTTACCATTGGTGGAGTTGATATACAAGAAGTCTAAGCAGGAAATAAGCTACACCCTAGTAATGGAGATTCAGCTGGTGATGTCTCTGTTTGCTACAGTGGTTTGCACTGTGGGGATGCTGGTTAACAAAGACTTCGAGGTTGGTTTTTTTTCTTTCACAATAACTATTTTATAAAAACAAAAAACTTAAAATAAATTAAACTAAGCAATTGAAGGTCGCATTATTGAAAAGAAAATCTTGGTAAAAGAACTCACTCTTACAGATGTGTTCATATTGTGCAGGCTATTCCAGGAGAAGCAAGAGGGTTCGGGCTTGGGGAAACAAAGTATTATGTGATAATAGTGTGCACAGCAATCATCTTGCAGTGTTTCTTCCTGGGAGCCATAGGAGTCATCTTTTACTCCTCCTCTTTGGTATCAGCCATTATAATCGCCGTTCTTCTTCCGGTGACGGAAATCCTGGCTGTCATTTTCTATCAGGAGAAATTTCAAGCAGAAAAAGGAGTTGCTCTAGCACTTTCTCTTTGGGGATTTATTTCTTACTTCTACGGTGAGGTAAAACAAACCAAGAAAAAGGATCTTGCTACTGAAACAGAAATGTCTCAGACTTCTAATCCAACGCAAAATGTATGAAAATGGTATAATATAGATTTCGTTGTGGTTATATATTCTGCATCAATCTTTTCAGTTCTTTTATCTTTTTTTTGTCTGTATTATGCCCTCATAAAAATTTGGCCATGAATATATGTTGTTTATCTATACAACAGTTCCTTTTAATTACAATTACAGTTCCCTCAGTTCCCAAAGAGTGGATGTCATTGAATCTCTAGTTGAGGAAGTGGATGTTTATTTTCCTTAGTAATTATATCATTCCTGTTTGAGAGAAAAATGAAAAGTTTATGATAACATAATATAAGACCTACCTTGAGATTCAGTCGCGTACGCTTCTTAAATGAATACAGGTGTGGTAAACCTGAATCATAATAACGCAAGTCAGACCTCTGGACAGTGGACACCACAACCAACCGGATAGCTTAAGATCAGCATGGGAATCTTTCTATTGTAGTGCGGCCCAATTAACCCTTCTTTTTTGTGGGAAGGTTTTGCTTTTGCTTTTGCTTGGTTTGTATGTGGAATTGTGATTCATACTCGTGTGAAATTGCACAATTAGGTGGTTACGTGATGAGAATTTTTTTTTTTTTACTTCAAAATATGAAGTCCTTTTTAAAAAAAAAAAAAATTTGGAGAAGATATACAAATCCTAGGGTAACAATTAGCAGAAAGATTCTATTTTCAGTACATTTAGCAATTGAAAATGCAGAGAAAAAGCTTTCTACGTACCAATTATCGCCTCTATTACTTCTTCCTCATTCCTTATTGAAGAAAGGGAGTCCAAAGGGCTTGGTAAGCCAGTAAAGGAGCTTCTGCAAGAATCAAACTAGCTACATGTGTATATTGTCATGCTTAAGGTAGGTGACCTTATAGAAGCTGAAAGAGCATTTATGGAATGGGAGACCAATCGTAGGAAGCATGGCATCAGAGTTTCAATGTTGTCGGGGCACATGTGCGGATGGATGTCCAAATCATGCTTTGTTAACAGTGTGTTCTTTTACCAAGATTTTCTTTTCAATAATGCCACCTTCAATTGCTTATTTTAATTTATTTTAGAGTTTTTTTTTAATAAAATATTTATTATACAAATTTTTTTAAAAAAACCAACCTCGAAGTCTTTGTTAACCAGCATCCCCATAGTGCAAACCACTATAGGAAACAGAGACATCACCAGCTGAATCTCCATTACAAGGGTGTAACTTATTTCCTGCTTAGACTTCTTGTATATCAACTCCACCAGTGGTAAGATAAGCCCATAGATAGCTGTCGCTGCCAGCGTCATAACAAATCCTAAAATATACTCTCCCTTCGACTCATGTTCCGGCCTATCACTGTTGGAATGCAAGGCTAACACACCAGCTCCAACCGTCTGCAAAATCACTGCGTTTATTGAATAAAAATTGAATATTTGTTTAACTAAAAGAAACGCAAACCTTGCAGTTAACCCAACTGGGTAGCAATGATCAAAGATGATGTTGAAACAGGAAGACGAGCTATTCCATAGGCGTAAAGATAGTCATCAAAGCCAGTGATTACACCGACGATCGTGGCTGCTATGAACAGAGAAGTATCCATGTAGAAAAATTTAGTGGTGGGCTTGTGGGAACCGCGATGGAGATAGCTTATGAGGAGGAGAATGAAAATAATTGGCCAACCGCCGGTTTGGAGCCAGCTAGAGAGCCAAACACGCTTGCCTCCATGGATGAAGTAGAGACGCAATATGAGAGGGCCACCGCAGTTGCCTACAGTTAAGAGGATGCAGTTCAGAATTAGTAGAGCTCTTCTCTTCGTGTTGTTTACTTGAGGCTTGTCGTTATTCTCCATTAGAAGGGAAAGCTCCAAATCTTAGCTCCCTTTGTTTCTGTAGTTTCAATTAAAAGTTTTATCCAAATTCATGCCTCTTGCACCACAATGATCTTTGATTCCGTTCAAGCAAAATACCACAAATCTCCACATTTTCCTCAACAACATCTCATGCCAACTTCTTCTTTCCTTCAGGTACTCATTATCCTTCCACACTCAAAACCCCCTGTAAAATACCCATAAATCTCCACATTTTCCTCAACAACAATGTCATGCCATCTTCTTCTTTCCTTCAGGTACGCATTATCCTTCCACACTCAAAACCCCCTGTAAAATACCCATAAATCTCCACATTTTCCTCAACAACAATGTCATGCCAACTTCTTCTTTCCTTCAGGTACTCATTATCCTTCCACACTCAAAACCCCCTGTAAAATACCCATAAATCTCCACATTTTCCTCAACAACAATGTCATGCCAACTTCTTCTTTCCTTCAGGTACTCATTATCCTTCCAACATGTTGACTAACCCAGGAAATTTCACAATTTTATACCTAGAGTTGGGTTTTTTTTTTTCTTTAATTATTGCTGGATGTTTAAGAAAGGTTGCCCTTATCTGTGCGCCTAATGTAAGCATAGTGATAGAAGAAATCTTAAAATATATTCGTTTTATCTCATAATATTTATTTATTTTTATTTTTTAATTATTTTAAAATTATTATTTATTTTTTATATTATAATAAAATATAAATTAATTATTATAATTTTATTTTATTTTAAAAAAAATTAAAATATTTAATAAAATTTAATATTTTTAAAATAAATATAATTAAAAAATAAATAAAAATTATCTTCCTTAATATGTATATAATTGTGATGTGTATAATTATTTTATTATAATTATTAATTATGAAGCAAGTGTCTGCTATGTTGAGCATTGTAAATGGAGTGTTCGTTTTATGGCTATTTAAGGGTATATGGAGAAGAATAGAAAACTGGAAGGGCATAAATGAAGGAACCAAGCATTCCTTATAAGAGGGAAGCTTAACGTGTGCAAATCTTGCTAAATTCAACAAACTGCTGATCTTTCTTGTTCACTTGCTATATGCAAATATTTCTTAATTCAGCAAATTGCTTCTTTAAGTGAGGTAGAAGTTTGATCATGAGGACCTTTTAAACCTTGTTGGGAGCAAAGAAGGGAAAAGAAAGAATTTCACCAATGTTATGTAGATGCTGGCAGGTGTATGCTATTGATGTCCTCTGTGCACTTGAAATGCTTTTGCAAGTTAAGCAACTGCAACAACTTAAAAATGAAGAAGAATTTGATTCTTCAGTAATTTTGTAAATCTTATATTTCCAAGATATTTGACATGAACAAGAGCTGATAATTTAGCAGAGGGTGTGATCTGCAGATGATGTGTAGAAACCAAAAGAATTTGGAGTAGGAAATGGTGACTGCTTGCAGGCAATATGCAGTCATGAATGCTGCTAAATGTTCCACCCTAGTACAACTGTAATCACTTGTGGAAGCTTTTGTTTTGCCTAGCAATTGTGGCGCACATCCTCATCATGCACAAGGGTTCTTATAGAAATGCATTACATGCTATTTCTGAGTAATTGAGCTGTGATTTTTTTATTTTTTATTTTAAATTTGATCACATGATATTTCTGTCCGAATACAGCTTGTTGTTTATATAATACAGCAAACAAGCGATCATGCACAAAATACAGGTAGGCACGATGAGAAATAAAGCTTAAAGCTTCAAGTTGATGAGCCTCTCCACAACACGTAGAGGCCTTTGAGGTGCTCTCGCAGTTTATCCCGGGGAGGGATACATTCCTTAACAGCAGGAACTTGAAGGAAATTGTCAAACCAAGTGTTTAACAGAGGCATGGTCTCTGCATCCATCACCTTTACACCTGCAATTTCCTCAACTATTTGAGTCCATGGTCGAATCCATCCTGCAGCAATCTCCAGATAGCCTATTGTTTCGCCTCCAAAGAATTTCTTCCCCTCCAAGGCGCCTTCCAAACTCTTTAGATTCTCTCGAGCCTCCTTCACTACTTTGTCTTTCTCCTCTCCTTCGGTGAGAAATGTGCGTATGATCACACCCATGCACTGCATAGAAGAGCAGAATGTATGAATGGATTTCTTAAAAGAAAATATTCTAACTTCGTATGCTAATTTTGTAGTAAATGTCATTTTTCAAGGAAATGAATACCATCTTTTATGGATTTGTTCCTGTTTGAAAATTTCTGAGCCAGTCTGTCTGAAATTGTGCAATTTACAAAAATGATGTTTCTTCACTTACCTTCTCATCTGCAAATTTTGCCCAGAAGCGTGCCTTAGCCCTTTCGTGGGGATCAAGTGGAAGGAGTGGATTTCCCTTCCAAACCTCATCTATGTACTCGATTATTACCAGAGACTCCGCCACAGGATTGCTGTTGTGCACAAGTACTGGAACTTTCTTGTGGACAGGGTTGTACAGCAACAGCAAGGGACTCTTGTTTGAGAGATCCTCTTCAATATACTCGTAATCTACCCCTTTCAGCTTCAGAGCCCATTTAACTCTAAGAGCAAAAGGACTTCCCCAGAATCCAAGCAAAGTTACCTTGTCTCCAGCCATTGTTAATTTTGTCCAAGTAGGCTATTAGTCGCAGTCTAGATGGTGCATGATCCCTTATTTTATCACTTTAGCCGCCTATGTGGACTTCTAATAAGTAGGAGTTTTTTCTCCGTGTTCATGGAAATTTTTTGAACTGACAAGATGAAAAGCACTCTATCAATGTGTTTTTGGACTAATATCAGTGTCAAGAGATCCGTGATCTCGTGGAAAAAGATGGAGCCACCAATGCCAGCGTAACAACAAACACGACTTGAAATATCTGTCATCGAAACAGTCACCTGCAATATGCTAATATGTCACTGTCTTGGTCTGTGCAGTAGAAAATTGAAAAGCGCACATGCGTAAAATTCAACACCGAAAAAGTTCCCTGATAAAGCTCACGGTGTCTCAAGACTTATCAGACACTAACGGAGTGAAAGACAAATGTGAAAGACGACAAAGCATCATTATACTGGACTAGGAAAACATCACATGTTGTGATGGCATCTGCAGAATCTTCAGGGGAATGGGAACACTGGATGTCGTTTATCTACTGCACATGGTTCTAAGTTCATATCATTTAACCAGAGTAAATCATTTGTAAAAAAAAATTCAATTGAATCTCATGCAATCACACAAAATTCTATAAGTTGAAAATTTTTCCTAAGCAGTTAAAAAAAATTTTTCATTTTAAACCTGAGAATTAAAAGATAATAATTGAATTGAATTCTCAATTTTTTTTTCATTCCAAGTAGGTTTTAATATACTAGTGCCACATCATAATGTGCAGGCAGCCAATAAGGCAAGTTCAGCTACAACTGCTGAGAAAGGATTCAAGCTGCATCAATCAGGTTCACACATCTGCAATTCTTTCAGCTAATTGAATCCAGATTCAGATCCAGCCAGCAGCAATGTACCCAGATTTTATTGTTTTACCTCCTAGAAATTGCTTCTGCACCAAACCTTTCTCCAACCTTGAACTGCTCTTGAGCTTTTTCTGCTTCCTTCTCTTTCTCCTCTCATTCCACCACAAATGTTCGCATTAGTGGCATGCACTAGAGAAGAACTTTGAAATAAGCACATAATGGAATGCAATAGAATGAATGTATTTTACAGAAGAACAAACCTGCGTGTTTTGGCCCTATCATTAGGATCTTGTGGGAAGGAAAGGACTTTCCTTCTACACCTCATTAAGGTATTCCATGATCAACAGACGTCGCCAAGGGCTTGCTTTCATTTACAAACAAAGAGAATTTTGTATGAACAGATCATACTTTTATTGCATGTCCCTTTCGGTTTCAAAAGGCCACTAGACTCCAAGGGTGAAAGGTCTTGCCCGATAACCAAACAAACAGGCACTTCCAGCCATTTTTAAGCAAATGACCATATTCACAAGTTCCATGAGATTCAAGTGGGATCTTGGGATCGTAAAATGAATAAATTCATTTATTCAATAGCATTGTCCATTACTATTTTTAATGAAAATACACTGAGAGGAGAAGGACACAATAGACAGCCCATTATTAGTTACACGAGCGTGTTAAACCCAGAATAATTTGGCATATTATGCACACCTCAATCGTAAACCTATGGCATCTGGAAATTAGCATGCCAGAGACCGAATGCCTTAAATAGGGTAGAAAAAAGAAAAAGAAAAGAAAAATATCTCGAATTCCTGCTGTAACCTCAATCCGAGAAGCATTTGGAGCTTCAAAGGCTAGATCACTTCAAGGATGATAATGCTAGTTCAACACTTTTGGATATCCGATAAACTATTGGTTCCTGCACAATGACACAACACGGTCACTAAATGCTAGTTTAGAAGCAAGAAGGAACTAAATAACACTGCATGATATCATAAAATAACAAGATTTCTTTGCGATAGAATATACCTCTTGCAGTTGGTGCCTCAAATTTAGATTTAGTTATTGTCTCAAACAATAAAATATATTTATCATATAAAGAGAGGGAAAAAACAGAGTCAACTAATAATGATAAGGATAATATGGTGGGCTATTTATCAAACCTCAACGTATAAAAATTCTTGTATGTAATTTTCACTTGTAGACAATCTATTTCATCAATCATTGGCAGGACTAACAAATAAAATTAATGATAAAGATCATTGACATTCTAAGGTGTTACTAGGATCTCCTCCACATCCCCAGGTGAGTCGCCATTTATCCATTACTCAATGAAGGCAAGGAACGATGACATAAGAGATTTGATTTACCTCCATGCTAGCTCACAAACAAGTTCTTCAGGTGCATCAGGAAGGACCTAAAATCAGCATCAGAAAAAGATATTTAGCACACTGCAAATAGGCATGACAACTATATATGGACTACTTTGGTTAACTTGCCTCATCTTTGTATGGATCACAATGATCCTTGAACCATAACCGCAAAAGCTCCTGAAAAAAGTTAATATTTTTTAAACATCAAGAGTATAAATCACATGTGCTCCACACTAAAAAATAATAAAAACCACCAAGAATGATGAATCCAAACACCATCCAAAACAAATAAATAAAGAGGCACACACGCGCAGAGAGGACATTGGCGCATACTTCCATCGTAAATGTACAACACAGATGAAAAACAATAATTAAATCAAATAACACAACTTATCAACATTTTGAGGTTCAAGACCATTCTGAAAGCGTTCTTCATGAGAATGGGCGGCAATCCAATATCTGCTTGAGTCAGGTGTATGCACCTATCATCACAAAAGACATTTAAACTCATTATGGAAGTAATTGGTCTAGGAGCACAGTATATGAGTGACTGTAAGAACAATAAATTATCATAGTGAGATTATTCCAAACCTCATCAATCAACAGAATTGAACCATCAGAGTCCTTTCCAAACTCATATTTTGTGTCTACTAATATCAAGCCATGCTCTAAAGCTACATGCTGCAAGTCGCAAGGAATGCTCTAAAGCATTTTTCATTTGAAAACAGCAGGAAAAAAGAAAAAAAAATATCTAAACCCGCACTTGAAACACTCACCAACAAATTCAACAGGAAAAACTGAGCGTTCTTTGCAATTGTAACATATTTATCAGGAGCTGCTACAATGCGTTGAGTTCTGTTAAACCACCAGAGACTCGTCTCATTTAGAACCTGAGAACAAAATAGTTACAACTAAGTTTTTTTTAACCATTTCTCAGTACAGTATATATGTTCAATCGATCAATAATCATGACTCCCCCAAGGAAAAAAAAAGCGATAGGGAAGCAAAGCCCGAAAATATCTGGCCTTTAAAGGGAATATAAGCAAGAATTCTATCAAAAGCACTCTGCCGATCAGTTGTGACCAAAACAAGATATCCCCACCGTCATAAATATCTCTTACTTACGAAATCGATCAGCTTAATTCATTTTGCTACCCATCACAACAATCAAACAAGTTTTACAAGAGATCTTTTCTCATCATACACAGGAATGCAACCAAACAAAACCTTTAGAAAAAGGGATTGAAGCCAATTTGTTTCTTGGACTCGTTTTGCATAAGAAATGGTTAACACTTTCAACTAAATAGACAGAGGCACAGAGCAAAGGAAGAGATCGAAGGGGAATTCGAATTAGGTACTGAGAGCCTGAATTATTGAGAAGGGTTTTGGGTGGGTTTAAGGTTCTTACGCATGGAGTCATCTTCGCTGCGCTCTCGAGGTCCTGACGGCTCTACGTTGTCGTTTAAAAGGAACGTATTATATATAGGGTCCAGTCGGTATATGGGCCGAATTTAGAAAAGCCAGAGCCTTATAGAGTTATAAGCGGACGCGAAGTTGGGTAATAAAATGCCACAAACTTGACTAAAAAGTAAAATCTCGTAATCATCTGGTCCTCTCTGTCCATCGCTTTCGCGTCCCAGTAAAGATTGATCTTTTTTCCCTTCCTCTTGATTATGTAAGATTTTGACCCGTATCTTGAATCTGAGATTTCTATGGTTTCCAATATCGATCCGTTTCAAAGTTCCGTTAATGACGTCTCCCAATTTGTGTTATGTGCATGTATTTTATCGCTTTCTGGGCGGATTTTATCAGTTTTGCTTCTGAATTCAAAGGAAATTTTAGCCCATAAGGTTTGATCTTTGCCCAATTTTTTCTTTTATCCTTTTAATATATTTGATTAATTGGAGTTTATTGAGGATTATTGAAAGTGGCGTTGTTATTACTTTTGATCCCTAATGTTACTCATCAAATGCATAATCGAACAGTTTCTGTTTTCAGTTTCGGTGGTTTTAGGGTTTATCTGGGGACCAAATAGAGCTCAGAGGATGAAAAGTTTGGAATAATGAAAAAATAATAATAAAGAACAATTTTTCGGCAAAACAAATGTGACTATTTTTTCTCATTCTGGGCAATCAGAACCTTATCGAATGCATTTTGATGTCAATTAAGTAGTTTGCGTAGGTGCAGAAGAGAACCTTGATGTCAATTAATCCGTCCTTTCTCTTCTTTTTTTCCCTCACAGTTTCATCTATTGTTAGCGGAATTCCCATTGGAGAGTCCTAATTCGTTATGATGAGGAAGAAGAGGAAAGGAAGTGAAACGGAAGCATGTGAGAATTTACAGAATGAAGTAACACGTAGCCATGATAAGAAATCATCAAATCTCAGGTCTCATTATTCTCTTGAAGATTACAACAGGTTAAAGAAGAGATGTAAAGAAGATGCTGGCGATGAACATGTTAGCTCTTGCAAAAGTAGGCTTGCAGGAATTGCCACTGCCCCACCTTGTGGTGCTTCATCTACATTGGTGCCACCTGGAAGAGGCCTCAAGAGGAAGATAGGGTGTATAGATACTGCTACCCAGACAGGTAGAAAGAATAAGATTGAGGATGACTATGTTTCAGGTGCCACTATCGGGCGTGGTAAATTTGGTTCAGTTTGGTTGTGTAGGTCTAAGGCAACTGGAGTAGAATTTGCTTGTAAGACTTTGCGGAAGGGTGAGGAGACAGTTCATAGGGAGGTGGAGATAATGCAGCACTTGTCTGGCCATTCTGGTGTTGTGACATTGCATGCTGTCTATGAGGAGGCAGAATGTTTTCATCTTGTGATGGAGCTATGCTCTGGGGGACGTTTGATTGACCAGATGGTCAAAGAGGGTCAGTACTCAGAACAACGGGCTGCTAATATATTTAAAGATGTGATGTCAGTTGTAAAGTATTGTCATGATATGGGAGTTGTGCACAGAGATATAAAACCAGAGAATGTACTTCTCATGAGCTCAGGGAAAATAAAGCTTGCAGATTTTGGCTTGGCCATGAGAATTTCAAATTGTAAGTCTCCTAGCTATTTTAAGCAATATTCTATTTGCTTTCTAACTCTTTTTCAAAATTGTGTTCTATTTTTTGGCAACTTACCCATATAATTTTTAGCATTCAGTTAAATTTTAAAAAATTATATGTATTTGTATATCCAGGAAGTTGATAGGACAGATTACCAAAGTACGCACTTCAGGAAATGCAAGAGGGTGGGTAGAAAATGGTGTCTCAAGTATATTTTGGTTTTAGATAAAATCACGCGTCTTTGGCAGGCAGTAACCTTAGGAAATAAGTAGGGTGAATTATTTGAGAGAGTTTTTTCTTTATCTTTCCTTCTTGTATGGAAATCTCATTTGGTGCCGTTTTGCCTAGCTCCAATTATGTGGTTTGGTCTATTAGCTGAAATAAGAATAAGGCACAGGAAATGCTGAAAAGATTTTTTCAACTTACATTTAACTTCTAATTTCAGATTAACCACAGAAAAGTCTTATATTCTTTGCAAGTTATTTTAAATACAGGTAGTATATCTGGAACATATCATAGCCATATTTCTGGTTGCCTGCTACTATCACAGTGGTACTTTGGATACTTTCATGTAGGGTTCATAAATTTCCAGAATGTGAAAGATACAAAGTTATTGAAATGTAGAAATTTATGCTTAATATGCACAATTGTGAATATGTTCTGTCATTTTCTCTAGAAACTTATATTCTCACTCCGTGAGTATCACATTGCTTATATTTTTAAAGATATCCTTGTGTAATGAAATGATGAATGCAGGTCAGACATTGTCTGGATTGGCTGGAAGTCCTGCTTATGTTGCCCCAGAAGTTTTGTCGGGAAATTACTCTGAGAAGGTTGATATATGGAGTGCCGGTGTCCTTTTACATTCTCTCTTGGTTGGTGTTCTTCCATTTCAAGGGGACTCCTTAGAAGCTGTTTTTGAGGCAATCAAGAATGTAAAGCTTGATTTCCACAGAGGGATATGGGAGTCCGTATCTAAGCCTGCGCGTGATCTAGTTTCAAGAATGTTAACCAGGGATGTTTCAGCAAGGATAACTGCAGATGAAGTGCTAAGTAAATTTCTGTTGCTTTAAGTTTTAGAAATACTCTAAGCCGTACCCTTTTCTGTTTTTTTTGTCCACTCCATCACTCCGAGTTTCGAGATTAACTCCTCCTTTGCTTTATATTATGCCATGTTCTTGTTTACTCTTTTTCTTACCATTCTTATCAAATAATTTCTATTGCATTCTGGATATATTTCTTGTTTTAATTATGATGACTCGCTAACATTGAATTGGTACTGGATCAGGGCATCCGTGGATTTTGTTCTACACTGAACGCACGTTAAAGACACTGTCCATTAAGTCCAAAATCAAGAATCAAGTTGGACCAACTTCCTGTCAATCTCCCAGTGTGCCTGTACCAGAGATGCATGCTAACAAAGTAGATGGTGGCTCTCTTGGTGAGGATTCAAATCACCATTTGTCATCCGGTAGTTGGAACAGCGCGTCAGAAGAGCAGGATGACTTCGATTTGGTGGATGCAATTACAGTGGCTGTTTCCCATGTCCAGATTTCGGAGCCAAAGAGAAGCAGGCTGTGCGGACCCACAGGTCCAATAGAGCAGCAGCATTCATCTAACCTGACGGCTAACAATCTCTGTAGAGCATTTTGATTCTAACACCCTAACTACAGTATCTCCACTGTCTTCTTTAAAACTAACATGCCTCGGTGCAACTTTGAGACTTAGGTGGAAAAGATGGCCGGAGATCAGCATAACCAAACCATATCTGTGCAATATATGTTGGTATTTCTTTGGATGGATGACTCCCAATGCTTACTGTATTGGAAATCTTGCCTAATAATGGTTTTAGGCCTGATGGAATTGGGTAATTGATGTACAGCATCTGTAAATAGAATGTTAGCGAGCAATTTTATGATTTAATTTTTCTTTGTGTGGGGCTGATGTAGTGGTTTGCAAAATCTGTCAATATAAAAAATTGCAAGATTATTTTTAAACGATGGTCAACCTGTATGATTGAAAGCCTTAACATTGGAAGCCATTACTGTTCTTGTTCTAAATGCATATTGAATATTCCACCGTCAATGGTGGATCTCAACAAAGGAAGAAAGGCTAATAAAAAAATCGTTCTTGCGGCACCATTTCAAACAAAGCGGCTGAATATGCGGGCATTACGTGAACGCCCAAGTGCCTGCAAATGAGAATTCCTCAACAAGGCTTGAACCCTAAAATCATGGACCTAAACATGATTACTACTGATTTTCTTTAATGTTATATCCACTTCAATCTCGAGATCAACTGCCCAAAAGAAGTCTTTTATGTGATAGCGAGTCTTCATTCAGCTTCATTTCATATCTAGTAAAGTATGGATTTGGAGAGAAGCACCAAGACGTTTACCAAAAAGAAGAGTTCACATCACTCGATCAAGATCATTACTTCCGTCCTTCTACTGCTCTTAATTCTCATATTTATTCAATCTCAAGCTTCCCCTTTCTACGCTTCTTCCGCATCTGAATCATGGGCTTTCTTCAACAAATGGAAAGGATTGGCATTTAATACTACTGATGGTCATGCTTTCACCGAGAATTCCAGCTACATCTCAAAGCTCCGAGACTCGGTCAGCTTCTTCCCCCTTAAAGATCTAAGGTTCGCCAAAAATGCCATGGAAGGAAACACTTGGTTTATGAGCTCCTTAAATGACACCCGTGAAGCAAATGAAGCTGAGTACCTATATTTCCCTTCTGAAATGTCCAAGGGAAGGCTTTTATGCATCAAGGGAAATGACATGAAGGACGGCACCAGGAATTCATACGCCCTGGCATGGCCAGAAGCTCTTCCACACCCCGCCAAGTTCATGGAAGGCTTGACCTTTGTGTCAGACACATACTATGATTATGTAAACTTGTGGCATGGATTATGTGCTATGGCCCCATTTGTCCGTTGGTCTATAAAGAATGATTGCCCGAGACCCACAAGATGGGTACTATTCCACTGGGGAGAACTGAGGTCTAAAATGGGATCATGGGTACAACATCTGATGGAAGCTAGCTTCGGAGAAGTCAAAATAGAGGGACTTGAAGAAGGAGATCGACCTTACTGCTTTGAGAAGGCTGTTGTTATGAGACACAATGAAGGAAGTATGGGGAAGGAAGAGAAGCTTCAGGTTTCGGATCTGTTGAGGTGTAAAACAAGGAGATTTTGCGGCATAGACCCATCAGGTAAAGGAAGAGAAGTTGATGAAAGAGGGGAACCGATAATAAAGCTAACTTTGCTCATGAGGAGCGGTTCCAGATCATTCAAGAACGCTACAGCAGTAATTGATATATTTGCAAGGGAATGCGCTAATGTGGACGGCTGCATGTTGAAGGTGGCTCAGTCTGAGGATCTAAACTTCTGTGACCAGGTTTGTAACCTTTATTCTTACATGCCTTCCTTTCTCTCCCACTCTTGCTATTAGAGGAATGACATTTCCAAGTAAACCTGTTAAAAGTGTAGCCACTGGATGCATGCATGCAACACGACTGATTCTTGCATTTCTCTTACTTTTTGCCATATTTCTGGATCCCAAGCTCTCTCTTGGTGGCAAGGCAATACGACTGGCTTTAAGTAATAAAAGAAAAGATAAATTGATAAAATGACCATTGCAGCTTGCATATCAATTGTATTACTTCTCCTCTGTTTTCCCTGCAGGTAAGAGTAATGACCAACACCGACGTTGTTGCTTCCCCACACGGCGCTCAACTTACAAACATGCTCTTCATGGACAGAAACAGTAGCGTTATGGAGTTCTTCCCTAAAGGGTGGTTTGAGCTTGCAGGCATAGGTCAGTATGCTCATCACTGGATGGCAGATCAATCTGGGATGAACCACCAAGGTTCATGGTGGGAACCATTGGAAAAAAAAGAATGTCCCTCTCCACAACATGATCTTGAGTGCTTCAACTTCTACAAAGATGGGAAAGTGGGCCACAATGAAACCCATTTTGCAGAGTGGGCAAGAACTGTTCTCAATCAAGTTAAAGCAAGGAAGATGGCAGATGCTATTAAAACTTCCGTAAACAAACCACTGCCATACTCAACAGCCTGCGGTTGCTAGCATATTTGTTCAAATTTACAATTTTACAAATTGTACTGCACAACTGTTTTGTAAAAGCTCAATTGCATGGAATAGCTTCGCTTATACATCAACCAGAAATCGAGCATAGCGATGATCTCTTTGCTACACAATAGCTAGGATTTAACTACAATATCGATGTTAAATACAGAAGCTAATGTAAAGATATTACAAATGGATCCTGCATTTCGCCTCCCAAATCCCAATCTACACATTTAGTGCCCATTGATCTCGACATCTTTTCAGTGGCCAACAGTAATCTCTCATCTTCTGGAAAATTTGGACCACATGTAGACAACAAAGAAACAGAATAGTGCAAAAAGCACCACATGGACAACATGATTTCCACCATTCCTAATGATGCTCTTGTTCAATTTCCTTATGTTGTTCTTTACACCTGCTTGAGCTTTTATCACGGTCATTTGCTGTTATGTCACAAAATTGAGACCTCAGAAAAAATAAACAAAGTTTTAAAGCACAGAAGCTCCAAATAGTGAGCACCATATACTTTATAATATAATACTCATCACTAAACTTTACACAATAAATAAAGTTCTACACATACTACAGATTTATTTAGATTTTAGGCTTCACGTAGTGATCGCACATTCACAATCACTGTTTTAGTTCCTTTTTCCTATACGCTAACTGATACCAGCATTCCCCTTTTATTTTATTCATTTCCTTTCCAGTAATCAAATTGCCAATATTTAAAAATTCATGCATATAGATAATGAAAATCTAATTGGGGAAGATTTGAGCTGATAACCTCTGCGCAGATAAGACGCCTGTGGCCGCCTAAGCCACCAATAGAAACTTTTAATTTCACACTATCATGTGACGTCCTCAAAGTTCAGAGATATTAATCATCACCTTCTCGTTACCATATTGATATTTCATGTTGTGGATTACCGATGTTTATATCAATTCAATCAAACTCAGAAATATGAGGTTTCAACATAGCTAATCAAATAGAAACTTTTAATTTCACACTATCATGTGACGTCCTCAAAGTTCAGAGATATTAATCATCACCTTCTCGTTACCATATTGATATTTCATGTTGTGGATTACCGATGTTTATATCAATTCAATCAAACTCAGAAATATGAGGTTTCAACATAGCTAATCAAATAGAAGTTTGGCTAGGCTGCAGTTACAATATTAAGCAAACAAAAAAAAAAAGAAGGAGGCAGTACAATGTATTAAAACTTAATACAGAGTTGCAAAAATTATCAAGAAAGGACATTCTAATTGGAAACTTACCAACTGATCCAAGAAATTCTTCTGGAACTTTGCTTCTGTTTCTATCTCTTGTGCCACCTGCAGCATATACTTGTATAAGAACTAACAGACCAAAATAAAATCTAAAGAGAACTTTAAACATTTTAACAATGATATGATAAGATTAGACCAAGAAAAAAAAAACCATCGATGTTAAGGGTCAAGTGGGAGCAAGTAGGAAAGGAACACAAATGTGTAAATAAATGTAATATAAAGCATAAAACTCACAAAATGTAACAGAATATTCAAACGCATAAAAGTTAGAGATTTTCAGTTGGTAGAGATGTAGGCTTAGGAAAAGATTAATTTGATTCACCTTTGAAGTGCTAAAAAAAAAGATTATGCAGTACATCTATGGCGAGGTTTTCTGAATTTCTCCACATAAGCAGATAATATAACGTAACTCAGAGTGGAACATGAGAATTAACTTTGAACGCCTAACTGAACTCTGGAAGTATTATTAACAATTTATTTAAATTAAAAAAATATATCTTCCCTTGAAGTTCCTAATTTACAACCATCTTATTCATGAACACACGCAAAAGAATACTAACAATGCGTTACAACATTGCTCGTAAGCTCACGACACAGACAACTAGAGGCCAAAATTTTAATCAAAATTCACTGCCCTGGACATTGCTTGAAATAAAATTAGACTAGCGCAGTCCTTGAGATTTGAGATCCTCAATGGCACCATTTATAGCCATTTATGTCAAAAACTGCTTCGCCCTTGCTCTAATGGAAACCGATTAACTAAATATCAAGCTTAATCCACTCGTACCTTCAACATACAAAAAAAAAAATCCAACTAATATTACAATTAGCAAGAAATTTTACTAAAAAATTTTCAACATATTCCCCATTTGGTGATTGCTATTGCTTCACTATATGAGCCAAATAATTCAATTTAAAAAATGAGGAGGGTAACTCACATTTCTCAATTGCCTAACTTGGCTGCGGAGACAGGAAATCTCATCATCGAAGTCAGCTTGCATCGGATCAATCCGTAATTGTATTTCATCGGAGCCCGCCACCGGTCTCGTGCTGAGTCCTTGCCTGCACATACACACATAAATAATGACAGATAATAGACTATAATGACTAATCAAAACAGATGAACCCTAAGCGGACGAATCAGGGAGGGATTCGATACCTTGATCTGTACAGAGCAGCACCACCGTTGCTCGAATTGGCGGCCATCGAAGAGAATTTTCAGCGGTCAAATCGAAATCAAAACAAAATAGGGTATATAATTTTTTGAACAGTTTTTTGAAAATTAAAAAAATCAAACCATATTATATCCTCCGTTGATTTTCCAAATGATCGGATAGTGCATTACGGGCTGGCGTTTATATGTAGACGTGGCGGCGGTTCTGTCCGAGCCTGATCAGATATGGGTCGAAATGGTTGATATAGGGACTAATCAAGACATTATCAAAAGTTCTACTTTGATCTCATTTCCAATTCAATTTAATTTTAGTCAATTTAATCATCAAGTTTAAAACACTTAACCTCAAATTAAATTAATCAATTTGATTAAATTTAAAATCAATTTATAAACGCCCAAGTTCAAAATTATATCTTATGCTTTTTGTTAAAATATATGAATTTTTTTTTAATACTAATCATTTTAATTTTGTTAATTTAACTTAATTGTATAGCACTATAGTTAATTTTCTTCAATTTTATCAAATTGAAATATTTCTAAACAAAATTTAGATAATCTTATACAAATTTAATATGTATTGAATTAAATACTACAATAATAAATTTACTTAATTATACAATACAATTTAAATAACTAAATTAAATTTCAAATCAAATATTTGTATTTTATTTTACTTTATAACAAATAAATATACTTAATTAAAAGAGTTTAAAACATATTAATATTAAATATCGTTAAATATATTTTTTAAATAAAATAGAACCATATCACTCCCTACATTTTTTATTTTTAAAAAAGAATTTCATTTTGTTCTTAAATATTTAAGATTAGTAATGGTTTACTTTTTTTAATATGAACATAAAAAATAAATGATATTGAATTTTTTTTTACCACTTTTAGCATAGTTTTATTTGGATTTGGGCTCAACGTCTGGATGGACGGGAGTATGTTGTTTAATTATATTTTTGTCTGATATAAATGATTTAAAATAAAATAAATTTTAAAAAATATTGTATAATTTTATATTTTATTCAGTGAAAAATATTTTTAATTAAAAAAATAATTTTTTATTTAAAAAAATTATAATAAAATAAATTAATTAAATTAAATTATTATAAAATTCTTAAAACAGAAATATATGAATATCAAAAATATAATTTATGCTTAAATAAATTAAAATATATGAGACATGTTAACGTTATCTTTCTATTTAATAAATTAATATATAAGTAATTTTTATTTAAATTGATATATCATTTTTTTTTTTTTGGAAAATGGATATATCATTAAATTTATATACAAATATAAAGTTTCTTTTATATATAAATTATATAAATTTATATTTTTATATTTTAAATTTATTATAATTCGAGTATAATAAATTTTTTATTTATTATAATAGCTCGATATATCAGAGTGATAGATATTCAATTTAATTTTATTTGATTTTATTTTAGCATGATTCAATTTAATTTATCTAATTTAACATGATTTGATTAAATTTGATGGTTAAATTTTAAAAATGTGTTTTTTTAAATGAGAATCTAATATTTGATTAAAATCAACTCAAACAAAAATTAATTTAATTAATATTATATTTAATTTTTGTTTACGTTATACTAAAATATTTTTCATATTTTTTAAAAATTGTTATATTAAATTATTTGAATTAATTTAATTTAAAATATTTTTTTAAGTAAATGTAGATAAGTTTTATTAAAAATTATCAAATCTCAATAGAGGTAAAATACAAATAGGAAGTGTAACCGTCCATTTCACTTTATTTATCAAAAAATGGATAGCTTTATCTAATATATATATTATGTCATTAACAGATTTAGGAATATAATAAATATTAACACTATTTATCTAATCAATTAGAGTCTTACAATCATAAATAACTGAATTAAAGGTCGAGTAATCCATGTAACTGGATCAATAATAGTCCAAATGCTAAGTTGAGCATCTGACTCCACAATCACCTTGGACTATCCCTCACTTTTAATCCAGCTAAAACATTTTCCAATAATTAAAATTTCAATAATTTTTACTCCAACATCACCAAAAATTAAAATTATCGATTTAATTTAGAGTATTTAAAATTATTTTACCGTACGTAAGGTTTACTTAGTATCTTAAAAAGATAAACTATGTAATTTAAATAGTGAAGATGACAAATTTTACTTAACTATTACTAATAATTAAGACAAATTACACAAACTGACACTTTCAATTTGTATTAGTTTTAATTTAATAATGATTTTAAATAGTTTTGTTAGGTCAGGAAATCAAAATATTAATATTAATTAATTATTATAAAAAAAATTTTAAATTAAATTTGAAAAACCAATAATAAATTGGGATATAACTTTTAATATAATAAATATATTTTATACACGTCATATATAAATTAATTTCATTAATTGTTTGTATCAATATTAAAATGATTTAAATATTTTTTTAATTTTTAACATGTTTTAATTTATTAAATTATTAGAAAATTATATAAAAATAAAATATTAAAAAAGAGCAAAAAGATGAAATTTCATTATAAAATTAACCCTTTTATATATTAATTTTTTTTTAAAATTCTTTATATTTATAAAATTGTAGGATTAGAAGTCATTCTGTCTGCTTGATGAGACGAAAATTTTGATTTAAGCGAATGTAATAGCTAAAAAATTTTAAATACCATCAAAAACTAATTTAAAAGTTTTTTAAATAAATAAATAAAATAAATAAAGTCACACTCACAAATTTTATTTTATAATAAATGTATTCGAGTAAATTTGAGAAATTTTAAATTTTATTCATTTAATTTTTAATTTTTAATTTAAGAAAAATTAAAATAAAATGAAAATATGTTAAATTTAACTTAAAATTCATTAATTAATAAAATTGAACAGAATAACAGTATTGATAAAAAAAATACATACTTATCAAAATTTTTTAATATGTGATTTAAGTTTTGTCCACACAAATTAAGAATAACGATAAATATATTAAATTTTAATAAAAAATATTATATTATTTTTCCCATTAAAATGTCTATACAAATACAATACATTTAATTAATATTTTATAAATATTTTATTTATTAACGGGTGAATTAGAAAAATATAATAAAGTAAAAAAAATTTATAAAATGACAAATAAAAAAAACTGGAGGAGCAATTAAAATAAAAAATATTTATTTTAGATTATTTTATTAATTGACTAAAATTTTAAGTTATATTTTAATTTATTATTGACTTTTTTAAGTTTGAGTTATTAAATTGATTTAATTTTATTATATAAATTTTAAAATTAATGTAAACGATTGACCTTTTAAGCATTAAGGAATTAATATGGCTATATTTTCTAGACATTCACCCAGGGTTATTTGTGGTCGTACATTTCTCTT
Organism: Manihot esculenta; assembly: GCF_001659605.2. NCBI lineage: Eukaryota > Viridiplantae > Streptophyta > Magnoliopsida > Malpighiales > Euphorbiaceae > Manihot > Manihot esculenta. The sequence continues at coordinate 11,370,615 of NC_035162.2, read as the reverse complement.
CCCATGTCTTTCACACGGGTCAAACTAAACGCGTGCCTCCACTCGCACACATGCAACGCACTTAAACCAGAAAAATCAGTCATTTTAATCTAACTTTCATTTCTCACCCTTCGATTAGCCTACATCACTCCCTACGTCACTCTTAGTAAGCACGTGTTCGTTGTTTATTCAGGCCAACTGAGGCTGCATCTGGCTAAGCGTTTCACGCTTTCGCCCATTCCTATATAAGAGCCTCCAGTGATACAGTTAATGAAAAGTCTTTGGCTGAATAACAAGAAAGAACAGAATCAAAATCAACTAAGAGAAAAATATAAAAAAATGGGAAAGGAAGCAGAGAAGGTGAGGAAACCTAGGCTTCTATGCCTCCATGGATTTCGAACAAGCGGAGAAATTCTCAAGAAGCAGGTCCACAAGTGGCCTGAATCAGTTGTTCAAAAGCTCGATCTGGTTTTCCTAGACGCGCCTTATCCTGCCCAAGGCAAATCGGACGTTGAAGGGATCTTTGAACCTCCTTATTACGAATGGTTCCAGTTCAATAAGGTTCGTTTCATATTCTATCTTCAGTAAACGTTTGATTCTGCTCCAGTTTTTGAAGGAAAAAGAAAAATATTCTTGAGTTAATTTTCTCTCAGGAATTTACGGAGTACACGAATTTTGACGAGTGTCTTGCTTACATCGAGGATTTCATGATTAAGCACGGACCATTTGATGGTCTCTTGGGTTTCTCTCAGGCTAGTAAACTATATTTTCTTTATTGAATTGCTCTCTAATTTCTCTTTTTGTTAATGTCAATTGATTCTGTTGTTTTTATTACTGATTCATGGCATGTGCACGAATGATGCAGGGGGCAATATTATCGGCGGGCCTGCCGGGGCTGCAAGCCAAAGTAAGTCGATGTTTTCATTGATTATTATGTTGTTTTTATTTTTTAATTAAGATATTGTGAAAGAAACAAAGCGACGTAGCTTTGTTTTTACGTTTTTTATTTGTTTATTCATTTTCTATGGCTGATTATGTATTTGCAGGGTGTGGCTCTAACGAAGGTACCAAAAATAAAGTTCCTTATAATAATCGGAGGGGCTAAGTTTAAAGCAACATCTGTGGCCGAGAAGGCTTATGGTTCTCCAATTCAGTGCCCATCCCTCCACTTTTTAGGTATATATTTCTCACGTTGTACAGGTCATACTAATTCCGTTAAGAAAATCAATGGCTTATTCACCTGAAGGTTGTGGTTGCCTAGTGGAAGAGGACTTAAACCCAAGAAAATGTATTATGCATACTAATGGCTGGCGTGATTGATTTGTTGCAGGAGAGATGGACTTCTTGAAGCCATATGGATTGGAGCTCTTAGAATCATGCGTAGACAGTGTTGTGGTTAAGCATCCAAAGGGCCATACCATACCAAGACTGGGTAAAGACAACATTAACATTCTCTTTTCTTGCATATCATTTTTTTTTTGTGGTATTTTGCTGCTATGTGTGTGTTCAGGGTTTGCTCATCGCTTGTCATCTCTTTCTTCCTTTCAGATGAACAAGGCCTGGAAACCACTACGAGCTTCATTGAGAAGATTGAAAATATGTTGGCCAAGACAGAAAGTACTGATAGTCTTATAGTGTAGTCTGATATTGATAGGCATCAGAAAGAATTCACTTTGTTGTAGTTGATCTATTTACATTACCTTGTAACAATTTATACTTCCTACATTGAAATGTTATTTTACTATTCATTTGAACATTTTTTTTAAAACATCCTAAATGTTATTTTCGTTGAATATCCATGGAAAAGCTAATACAAGGTGGGTCTTTGTATGTGTACTTTTTTCAGGAGCTTAAGGTCAATCATTTTGGACATAAGAGCCATTTTTTTTTGCAGAGAAAGGAAAGAGCAGATCTAAAGTCCATCCTGGCTAAAAAAAATAAGAAACATTAAAGATCACAACTAAAAACCCAAATCTGCCAACATATAAAACTAACTCAACAAAACCATATACAAGACTAACCCAAATAAAAACCCAAAGCATATGAATCATCCATCATGAGAAACGGGTCAACCCGCTGGAGGGAAAAAATCCAAAGCAGGGCAGTAATCATCTTTCTCATCTAGACTTGCACAGGAACTTAGGAGGGGAGGAAAAAGACATACGTTTAGGAAAACGACCAAGAACATTTTCTATTTAAAGATTTCCTCCAAAAAACTCACAAAGTTGAATTAGCCCATGATAGAAACAAAAAGAGCATGCAGAACTTATGTGATGAGGAAGATCTGAAACCAATGAGATCCACGGGTGGTGAAGCAGAGCTCTTACACTTTAATGGCCATTAAGAGACTGGATGCTCATAGAAGGCACCAATAACGTTCCCAGAGGTGACTTACACCGCTAACAAAATGCAATCCGTTAATTAAAAGCTTGGTTTCTCGTTGGCAAGGTAATACTGTCAATAAGTCCAACCTGCAAACAACTACACCAAAAAGCATATCATAATGCAAACCACGCTAAAAGAAACAGATAAAATAAAAAATAAATTTATAAAAACCCTTTCTCTACAGCACCGGATCTGTAAAAAAAAATCAAAAGAAAACTTATTTCACACAAAATTCTGTCCAGAGGTGGGGAGGGAGAGACCAAAAAGAAAAAAAAAAAAAAAAAAAAAATGCTCTCTCTACGAGAGCGATAGAGAGACTTCGGCCAATTCACAGGTTCCAATTAAGAGCCATCAATTTTTCTTTAGACAAAAAGAGCATCAATTTCGTGCTACTTCTCTATCTTCATGCCAAAGTTGCATTTGTTTTGTGGAAAACGAATTCAGTTATAAAAATGAAATATTTATATAATATTTGAGCAGCACAAAATAGTACTTCTCTAATAAAAATGCGAAAGTTTATTAAAACATTTCATATTATTTTATTTATAATTAGACATAACAAATTACACGGAATTAATAACGAACATTTTATGTATAGAAAGAAATTATTTTATTATTAAATTACTACTATATCTGATTAAAAAATATTAAAATAGTGTCTATCTTTTTTTAAAAAAAAAAAATTGAAACAGCGTTTATGTGAGTGAACATTTATCAGTATAATAATTATTATTATAAAATGAGGAAAAATCGAGGGCCCTACTGTATATATATCTTAGCTAAAAAACAAATTTCCATTTTTTCAGATGGCATGCCAATATAAACTTCCTTTTTTTAACTCACTCAAAAAAAAGTGTAATAAGTCTAATAATATCCAAAATCTTAAATTCAAATTTTTATTAACATTAAATTAAAATAAAAAAAAGAATAACATAATTTCCACATGGAACGATACCGGTGAAATGGGCCAACCGCCAAAATAACGGTCCGCGAAATTTCGAGTGTGCCTGGGTTTTGCGAAATCAGGATTTACCTAGCGGCAGCCAGAATGGAGAGAACGTGAATTGAGAAGAATCTGGTAGCTACGCAAAAGCCCAAAATGACATGTTCGCTCTCTTCCACGGCCATAAATGCTTCTTCCATTTCCATGCCTCTCGCTCTCACTATTCCCTCTCCAAAAACGCCTGGGTATTCACTGAAGTTCTCTCTGACTTTCAAACTTCACTGCGTAACATCGCTCTCTAACTTCCGATGACCTTTTTTTAGGGTTCTACCTGTCCGATATCGCTTCCTGCAATCCGTTCCTTTGCTTCAATTTCATTTGTAAAAGCGACACGAGTAATGCAAAGCATGACAAGTCCTGAGTCCATATCCTACCTCACGCAGCGTGATGCCGCGGAGATTGATGAGATTCTCATGGGCCCTCTCGGATTTAGCGTCGATCAGTTGATGGTCAGTGTAGAATTCTATGTGGATTCTCACACTCTAACAACTATATATAACTTGTAAATGCTTGGATTACGATGTTAGGAATCTTATCGATATATCTCCGTTTGAATTTTTTTAGATGGCTTTTACTTTTACATTTCTCTCTTGCTACATTTTACTGTTTCTAATGGCGTTTGCAGGAATTGGCTGGTTTGAGTGTTGCAACTTCTATAGCAGAGGTAATGCTTTAATTTTTATGATAATTGTTATTAGTTTCTCGCAGATAGTTTCTTCGTTACTTGCTTTTGAATTTATATTCGTCAAAAGTTTAACATTGTTATCAGTTCCTGACTGAAAATACGAAAAGTTTCTTGTTGTGCTATTTCTTTTGCTGCTTCCCTCTAATCCTTGAACCTGTTTCTCACCGTTTTTTTTTTTTTTTTGTGGAGGGGGCTGTGGCCTTAACTGCTCCATCCTGCCCTTTCTGTCTACCATTGCAAACTTCCCCCTCTTTGCTATCGTCTTTTTACTATGGACTTTTACATTCATTGACTAATTTTATTAGTTTGCTTAGTTAAAGAACCAGATCAATTTTTCTTGTTGTACTTGTATTTTTGCTGTGGAACTTAGATGAACACTTTGAAAGTTTACTTGTGCATACATCTTGACGTTTCTGTGTATTTTGACGATTAGTAATTTTTTTGGTTTATTTAACAAGCTAATATCATTATACCTATATAATTTCCATGATTTTTGCAGAAAAGGGGAAAGAAACAAGATCGTTATTTAAGAAAATTCAATCTGCTGGGCAACTAAGAACTCAATTCAGGTTTCTTTTTGAAATTGAATCTGTTGGCAGGTTTACAAGCCAAGCGAGTACAATCGTGTTCTTGCAATTTGCGGTCCAGGGAACAACGGAGGTGATGGGTTGGTAGCAGCTCGCCATCTGCATCACTTTGGATATAAACCGTTTGTTTGTTATCCAAAGCGTACAGCCAAACCTCTTTTTACTGGTCTGGTTACTCAGGTATGGGGTGACACAAGTTCAAATGTACTTGAACCACCAGATACTGCAGTTCTTTGGAGTTCTTATTTGATTTAGTAATTTTGTAGCTGGAATCATTGGCGGTCCCTTTCTTGACAGTGGGAGATCTGCCTTCAGAGTTGTCAAAGGACTTTGATGTTCTAGTAGATGCAATGTTTGGGTTCTCATTCCATGGTAATCCCTTGTTTTGCTTTTGTTCATGTCTATTCATGCTCAATCTGATGTCTTAGAAAGATTATTTCAATTTTTCTTGGGGTTTCTAGTAAATGTCAATCAAGTTAAGATTATTTTTATTTATTCTCTTGAATAATATGTAAGTGTATGGAATATTGGATGCAAATGCTAAAAGTGAGAATTTCTGTTACAATTTTAGCTCTTAAGATTTTGTTGTTGGATTATTGTTTAATATTCTCGTGCCATTTTATTTAGCTTGTGAAAATTTCAGCTCCTCAAAGCAATGCTACCTGATCTGAGTTCTTTTAATGACTGAGGTCTATAATATGCCTGGCTAACCTATATAATTTATCTAAATATGGGCCTTTTGTTTTCTTTACTCATGAAGCCTCATTTATTCCTATTTGACTTCTAATTTTTACATCTTCAAATATTTCAGGTTCTCCAAGACCACCTTTTGATGATCTAATCCAAAAATTGGTTAACTTGCATAAGTACAATCAAACTCGCCAAAAGTCCTCGGTTATTGTCTCTGTAGATATTCCATCTGGATGGCATGTTGAAGAAGGTGATGTTGCTGGTGAAGGAATCAAACCTCACATGTTGGTATGTTCTTTTTTTTTTTTTTAATACTTTTACATAATTTTTGTTATAATGAAATAAACCTTATTGTTAATATTAGTATTTTATAGGTTTCTTTGACTGCTCCAAAGTTGTGTGCCAAGAAATTTTCTGGTCCTCACCACTTTCTAGGCGGTAGGTTTGTCCCACCATCGATAGTGGAGAAATATAAGCTGCATCTCCCACAATATCCTGGTGCTTCTATGTGTGTCCAAATTGGAAAGCCTCCACAAATCGATATATCAGCTCTAAGGGAGAACTATATTTCTCCTGAATTCCTTGAGGACCAGGTGGAGGCTAATCCCATTGATCAGGTTTGTCTTGATGGTATTAGGGCTAATCTACATTTGAATTCCTTTCCCTTGATGCTTGCAATTTAACAACTTGACCATTATTACTTTTTTTTTTCACCTTTTTTTTTTGGTAACAGACTAACAGCCATTGCAAAATGAATTTAAGTATCAAAATTAAGCCATTTGATATCTTGCAGTTTCTCAAATGGTTTGATGATGCTGTGGCTGCTGGATTGAAGGAGCCAAATGCTATGTGCTTGTCAACTGTTGGAAAGGATGGAAAACCGTAAGTTCATCTTCTTTTGCTATTTTTTGGTTGACACTCAAAACATTAGCAACAACCATTCTTCCAAATGGGTAAACTAATGCTTTGATATGGATGTTTATGATCTTAAATAAATAACGATTTGTTTAGTTGATATTTTGCTTTTTAAAGAATGCATTTGAAAGTACTACTATGCATCAGCATGTTTAGAGAGTTGGGTGTATGATCAAATTGTAGACCATCCTTAACATTACAATAGGATACTTTCATCCTTTTATCTTCAGCCAACAACTCTTACTTATTGATATAGGGGCTGCAGAATCACAGCACAGAGTTATTGCATTACAGCTAGGGGAAAAAAAGGATATTGTCTCCCCTTGAGAACTTTAACCTTCCCACATTAAAAAAAGGGGAAGAAGAAGAAGACATAAGACTTCACTCAGTTTCTGCATCCAACATTTTCTTAACAAGATTTCATGTTCCACGTCATGATTTTGTTTAGCACTAATGTAAAATTGTAAGTCCCTTTCCCTTAAGTTTAAACTTAGCGATCTCTTAAAGCCAAGAATAACCATCTTATACTTGCAGAATATGAGTTTCGTTGTGGAATAACATAACAACGAAAGTAGCTTGCAGTATAACTGACACACAGGAAACAAAAAGATCACACAGCCCTTCCTTGTCAGGGTTTCTTTTTCTTTTGCCTCTTCTCAGCCCAGGCCCATTCGATATTTGGAAAACAGAGAACTAAATAAATCACCACAAAAACAACAGAACAATTCGGTGTGATAAATAAAATTCAGTTGGTCCAAAGGGTCTTAGACCTATATGAGATCATAAGAGCTTCCTCTCAAAGTGTGAACAGTATCTTCGCCTGATGCTTGTTCAACATTACAAATTTGGTTCTAAAGTCACCTTTTCAACGTCCTTCTTAAAGCATCAGTCTGTACACTTTTAGGCTTTAGCATTACTAGATCCATGTATATTATAAAGATGAATGCTGTGAGACAATTTTCTCATTTGGAGTTGTTCTAAAAAAAATTTCTTAGTAGGTTTTCTTAATGTTAAATTTCTCTTGCATTATTGATGTTTATGGATGAAAATGAGATGATTAAGGTTCAATACTGCAAATATTTTCCCCTGTTTAATGAAGAGAAAAATGTGTCTTCCAGTATGACATTGGTTGTATTGTTCAAAAACTTGTCATATTTTACTAATTTTATTGATTATATTGTGGAAATGCTTCATTCTGAATGCCCATGTTATACCATTGTTTATGACCTGATTAGTCTTTGTATGTCATGTTACTTCCTGTTGCAGCTCATCAAGAATGGTATTGTTGAAAGGAGTTGATAAGGATGGGTTTGTCTGGTTAGTATTAGTCCATTACTGTAATGGTTGTGTAGTAATGAGATCCTTATTGTATTTGTAGAAGTGATTGTGGTTTTGAGAATTGCTGCCAATTTTACACTTTCAGGTACACCAATTATGAAAGTAGAAAAGCACAGCAATTATTGGAAAATCCTAGAGCATCACTTCTTTTCTACTGGGATGGTCTTCATCGGCAGGTATTGCATGTTTACCTTTTCTTTTTCATCCCCCCCACCCAATATATATATATATACTTGGGATTTTGGATCTTTCATTAGATGGAATCTGGTAACTAATTTAAGTATAATTTTGATCAAAATTAAGGATTTTAGATCCTATGAGTGTAGCATCTGGGACATGTATTGGATGAAGCTATGTCATACTCTAAAGGATCTTGGTCATCCTCTAGAGAGAGTAACAATATACACTTTCTCTGTATCACATGTATTTTGGCTGTAAGCAACATTCACAAAATTATTACAGTCAAGTTTATGCACTTGTTTGATTTAATTATTTGTCAAGAAGTCAGATCTTTGCTATGTGAGGTGACACGGTAGAGCAAGAGACAGCTATGTCTTTTCCAAGCAAGTTAGATCCGACAATAGAATGCTGCATTATTGAGGACTAGGAATTACTAAGCAGTTGCAGAATAGTGTCCAGTAACAAATGAAAAAGCAATGACGTTATTTAGTTTTCATGCCTCCAACTTCAGAATGTATGAACCCATATTAATACATTAGCTGACTTCACTTTGAGATTACAAAGAAAATACCTTGTCAATAGGCTAAACAAATACCTTGTCATTATTGAGATCCCCATATACTTTATATAGTCTCTGTTTTCTGTTCGTATAAGCCTCAATATGTGTTATATAGTTATGGAAGTGTCTTAACAATAATGGGGGAATGTTTTGTTGTTTTAATGTTCAACTGGCAGTTGGCCCTTTGCCTAACATTTTGTTAAATGCAACTTTTAGGTAAGGGTGGAAGGATCCGTGCAGAAAGTCTCAGATGAGGAATCCGAACAATACTTCCATAGCCGCCCTAGAGGAAGTCAGATAGGAGCAATTGTCAGCAAGCAGGTTCCTTTTACTTTTGATTTATCCAGTTGTATTAGATACATGAAAGTACTTCTTTGCATAGCTGACGAGTGTAACTCTTTTTCTTCCTTCAGAGTACTATAGTTCCTGGAAGGCATGTTATACACCAACAATTCAAAGAATTAGAGGAAAAGTTCTCTGATGTGTAAGCTGAACTTTTCCATTTTCAACCAATGGGTTATTTTTTAAGTATTTACTTTCTTTTTATTATTTTTTACAAAAAGAAAAAAACATTGCTTGTATTATCCGTAGTTGAAACATGGTGACTTAAGGTTTCATGATTAACTTCTCATGAAATGATTCTGCATTTTTAGTGGGAGAAAGCATTGATACAACAGTCTCACTGTGGTCTTTTATTCTGGTTTCTGACTGCAGAGATTTGATCCCAAAACCTAAAGCCTGGGGAGGATACAAGCTTAAACCAGACCTTTTTGAGTTTTGGCAAGGACAGAAGTCTCGCTTGCATGACAGGTTGTTTTCATCCATCACTCCTCTATTATCTACATTGCCTGTAAAAATGGAATGGAGCAACTTTGGTCATTTTTAACCACTGCTGACAAGAATAATAAACCCTAGTTCTTGGACGACCAGTGGATGAGATCTGCCAGATCCTTGTTTTTTCACCTTCATGGTTTTGCGTGGACATCATACATGCAACCAACTTTATTCATGACTATGATTACCTCATCCATCATACATTTTTTTCAGTAGGGACTAGTGTCCCAAATGCATTTTTATATGGAATTTGAGTGGAAATCCCGCCTCCCTTCTGTCGTCTATTGCTTCTTCCAGTTGTATGCACAAAGTATGGATTTGCATCAAGATCTGTTTAAATTACTTCATCTTATGTATCTCGTGATTTTTAACTGAATGTTTGTTTTAGCAACAATGTTGTAGAGACATTGGGTTGTGTTTCTGTGTTTGTATTAAGTGAATGCTTTTCTGGACAAAATGTTGTGACATTGGGCATTTCCGTCATTAGGAATTACGGAGATAATTAATGAAATAAAATGTATTTTTTACTTTTTTTGATAAGGGGTGATGTTTCAACAACTTATTCCATAAATGGTTTCTTATAGTTATGAAAACAAGAGGATGGGCAGTGGTATTTAGCTCCAGGAAGAGAAGTTTGAACAAATGTGTCCAATTCAGTGAGGTGGCTATTGCTAATGCATGTATTATACATTCTTTGCAGGTTGCAATACACTCCTCAAGAGATCAATGGGAAGCAAGTATGGGGAATTGTGCGGTTGGCTCCCTGACTATTACTTCCGGCTTCTTCATTGTGAAGTTCACCAATCATGGTGTCTCACTATATATGCTGCTGTGTGCTTATTTATTTTATCTGATCAGCAGGATGCATGTTTAGCACTTTGTTTCTCTCTCTCTCTCTCTCTCTCTCTCTCTCTCTCTCTCTCTCACACACACACACACACACACACGCACACACTAGTCCGTATGTTGGTTGCATTCCAGAAGTGTATTTGTGCCGTGAGAGTAATAAATTGCAACTCTGAAGAAGCACAATACTGAGATAAGATTGCAGATCTGACACTCATCAGATACAAGTTTTTAGTGGTCCGGTTGTGATTTTGGAATATTGCAGTTTATTGGAGGAATGGTTTTACTGCCCTCGTTGGCATGCAGCTTTGTTGTCCGTATTCTGTACAAACCTTTACCTAATATTACCTTATTTAGTTTATATTTAATAGTTATGTCGTTTCCTTTTTTTGGTTGCCTTCCTAATCCTCAAATTTGCATAAGATTAACAGCTCTTCAGCAAGTGATGCAATGACTCCCTTTTGTTTGGCTTAAAGGTGACAGATTCAATGGGGTTGCATGAGCCAGCAAACATTCAAAATCTTTCAAAAATCCTCTTCATTGTTATTTTACCAGAGAAGTACAAGTTTGACTGCTATCTAGTGTACGTACCTGCACTTTTGGCGAGTATGGCAGAAGTAGGGTAAAGATGACAGGCCTGAATGTTTCGCGTTGCACAGCTAATAGTGACGTTTGTAATGGTGCTTCTATTTATTACTGGACCATTTAAGCTTTCCCTAAATTCCATCTTCAAAGTTTGGGCCTGAGCTGGATAATTGATGATATTAATATGCAGGTTCTTATAGCTCCGTTTCAACTGTGCGGTGTTAAGTCTGGAATTGTTCGTCCATGGTCGAGTCGTAAGTTTAAAGGGGAAAGTTTAGGAGTCTCTTTGAATTTTCATCTGTTGAAATGGCTAAGCATGTCCCATAGTTTGGAGGTTTCTTTGATGTATACTAGCTGATATTAAATGTTGGAGGTGGTTAATGTTGATCGTGACCAAACTGGCCCCTACAATAAATAAAATAAGTAAATAATCAGGAGTTTCTTTTCAAAGTTGTTTTGACCATTGAAGCCGAATTCTGACGCACTACTTTTCTGAAAGGCCAATCTAATTGATGCCACGGTGACCACCCCACTTTCTTTTCGGGGGGGAGGGGGGTGTGGGGTGGGTGTTTAGTGGAATATCAAACATCTGAAGGTTTTAGATTTGCTGTTCCTTTCTTGTCGCTATGCGTTGCAGCAGAGATCCCAGAACTAGAGGTGGGGGAAGTTTTGTGAGTTGTATAGGATAATGATTAAAAGATTCTATCTCTCAAGGATTAGATCCACAAAGGTCTATGATCCGTACATAGGTTTAGACATATTCCATCCCAAGTGGATACAGTTGTTTGATCAAAACTGAAGCATCGGAACAGGTCCATTTAACTCCTAGATAAACATTTCTACCGACGGAAAATTTGTTGAAAAAATAGGATAAAATAATAAAATTTGAATTGTGTTGAATACTATTTAAAAATTTATTTTGTAATTTTTAGGATTAAATTGGTTATTCTGAGATTTAATTTTAAGAATCAGGACAACAAGAATTTATTTTTAATTTATAATTCAAAAAAAAAAGAATAAAGCAGAAAATTGAGAATTCATATCTATTTAAAAATAGAGGTTATTTATAGTGGAAAAATTGGCCGTTATATATGATTATAAAAATCTTGAGATAATATAATAAAATCATAAAAATTAGATTTAATATTATATTTAAATCTCATAAATAAATTATTCAGACTTAGCCTGGTGGAAAGTGCATCATGTAGTCTTGAAAGGTCTAAGGTTCGACTCCCCCACCCCTATTTCAAAAAAATAAAAAAAAATGAGCATAAAACTTTTAATAACCATAAAAACTTTTGAAATCTAAACTAATTTTACAACATTATTTAATATGACCGCAACTATTAATTATGATGGATTTATCATATATTTAATGGTTATAATACAATAGGATGCATTCAGTCATATGATTATTCGCCCACAATTACAATTGTTGAGGGGGAAGGCATTTGAAAATAAGAAAAGTTTCCTCTCCACATACTTCTCCAGAAGATATGACATTTCTAAGAATTCTAGTGATAAATTCATAAAGCTTTGTCGTCCCTTTGTTTTTTGTGTGTGTGGAAAAATGTATAATGAGGTTTCCTTGTTTCCTTAAACTGCGGTTGTTACTTAATGTACGTACATTATTCATTGCTTTCTGAATTGAACAAATAAAAAAAGGAATTGAAAATAGTGGGGTTGTTAAGCAAAACAAAAAATGGTGTCCCTAGTCAAACAGATAATCAACGGAGGGTGAGGACGCCCACATCTCTCACTCTTAGATTATTTATGCAGAACCAGAACAATCCCCTCGTTCTTTGGGTCTCTTAAGCATTTCTTAGATATTGCTTTTGCCTCTCAATCCTGATCTCATCACAACCCTATATATATATAGTCCAATGTGTATGGTGACCTACTTATGATTTTACAAATTCCACTAAGAGAACAATTACTGGTGGTTTTCACAAACAAACTAAATAGTCCTTATGGTTTTAAAAATCTAACTAAAAGATTCCTACTATTAAATTTTAGTATTGTTGTTGTTAGTGGGTATAATAAAAAGTGAGAGAAAAATTACTAGTAGAAGTGTAAAATTAACTGTAAAAAAATTAAAACTTAATGGAAGGGATCATTAGTTGAGTTTTTAAAACTACAAAAATTACTTAACTGTGTTTTTGAAAAAATACGTAGGCTACTAGCAAATAATACCACAAAAACTAAATAAAAAATTTCCATAACCTGAGTCTAACATTTTTTTTATTTGTTTGACAATAACAGCAATGTTTGATTGCATGCAGTTGCAGTGAATTGGTGAGAGAGACTGAATTGTTGGGACTTCTTCCAACATAAAAAGTCAAAAGAATTAGGTTTGTGACAAAATGTGAATTTGTTTGCATATGATTGTTATGCCCACAATTTCCAAAAGAATTAGTTATGCATCTTTTTCTTAGCTTAGCAAGATACCACTTCTTACTAGGCATCCCATCCCATCCCATGTTTGGCAAAGTTGTCAACACAATAGATTCAAAGCCAATTACCACGTTTCCTCAAACTTTTCCAAATTTTTTCATCAATGGCATTTTTCTGAAATTTAATCAATTATAATTCCTTCAAAATTCAAATTAATTATAAAATCAATATTTAATTTAATAATTTAAGTCAAGACATTTGGAACGATGCAATTAGTCTGCAATTCAACTAAAAAATTCTGAAAACAATAATATTTTAAAGTAGAACTAATGGCAATACACAAATTGACTCAAAGAATTTCTTTCTTGCCAGAGGCAGTGATGCTTCAATTTCGTCCGTCAGAAAAAAAAAAAAAAAAAATCTTCCAAATAGAAAACGGCACCGCAGCAGAGTCTCACTTGCAAAAAAGTATAAAAAGAAAAAAAGGAAAAACAATAAGATCAATCCTCGAAATGGTGCAGGGAAGAGAGAGAGTAGATGCATGGAGGAAAAATTAATAGAGGAGCAGCAAGTGGCTGACCTTTTGCTTAGTTTAGCCGTGAATGTGCTCAACAGACAAGAGTTGAGAAAAATCACTTATATTTTTTGGCTTCACGGACGACTCTTTCTTTAATTTCCACCACCACACCGCCACCAGCACAACAACCACCAGCTGCCAATGTTAACATTAGTTGGAATCGTTATTCGTTAGTTTGTTGGTTAGCTCGTGCATCCTCCTCCATTATATTGTTCAACAAAACAAATGATATTAATTATTATTAAATGCATGATTACATGAGACCATCAACTTTTAATATTTACAACAATTATTATTATTTTAGTGCGTAAAACCATTAATGTATCCCACCTCCCGCACCGTACACGTGGCCCACAGATTGATTGATCTGGTTGTGGGGCAACCCCCAATCAGCAGTAGCATAGTTTCAGCCTAAACTTATTGATAGTAAGATACAAATATAATAATGATGCATCTGGTTAGCAAACAGTGGAGGTCATGTGCTTAACCAAAATGGATGCTGAGGAGGGTAATGTAATGTGCTTATTCAATCATGACCATTCAATTAAATCAAAGTCTCTCTATCAAATGATAATAGATAAGACATGTCTAGTAGGTAACCCATCAACAAGATAGGGCAGCACTTGCACATTTCACCATTACCTGAGGCCCAAGATTTTGAATCATGCCAATCCTGCCCCTGTTTGTAAGGTCATCATCAGTTTTTTTCATTCACCTTTTTCTCTGGGAACACAGCCTACCATTGCTTAAAAACATAAATCAAGCCCTAACTGTGATAAGAGAAAATAATCAACATTACAAAAAGCAGAGGCTGCCATTCTTTGGAAGGACTATTCCCACCATGACCCATTTAACCAAATGTTGGATGAGCTGGGACTACTAGTACTAGTACACAGATCCATATCTTAACCAGTAACTATTGATTTCTAGTACTTTATGGATAAGCACACAAGTGATACTAATGATTCGCCCAAGAGAAGAGAAGAATACATATGCTACGCCCACAGGCACAAATGGATAGATAGACATTGGACAAGAAAGAAAGCCTAAGCTTTGCTTCCCATTGCCTGTTCAATTGCACAATCAGATCCCACTTAGATGATAAGTCTCTGCTTTTTTCACCCTGCCAGAGAGAATGCCAACAAATAAAGGAGATAGATTTCTCTCCTAATAATGAGAGAGAGAGAGAGAGAGAGAGCATTGGTGGACTTGGCTACTTTATAACGCAAACGCAGGGGTGTGACAAATCATCAAATAATTGGACCCATCCCCAACTGTAGAAAGAAGCCTATGATACAAGTCGAGCACACCAAGAGGCTTATTTAGCAGCTAAATCAGTAGAATAGCACGAACTCAATGTACAATCCCTCAAGGATACATGAGAAATGATCATGACCATCCATACCCTTGAAAATTCGGATTCTCCCACACAATATAGAGGACCCTGCAACATATACTTGTACGCACACTTTCAATATATAATTAATGGCCCTCGTTGTCAACTGATCATTCAAAATTCAGGGAAAAGAAATACAGCTAGAAAACAAAAAAAAAAAAAAAAAAAAAAAAAAAAAAAAAAAAAGAAGAAGAAGAAGAAGAAGAAGAAAGAGCAGGCGAAGGAAGTCTCTCCCAAGTCATATGGTCATCCGTTCATATATGAATATTTGGCATTTATTACCCATCTCAACATTGCTAACAATAACAATTATAAATTCAACAGTCAGGGGCTACAACATCAAATCTTAAGAAAACAAACATTAACAAAGAGATATATTTAGAGTAAGAGTGAAAGAGAGAGGGGGGGGTATTTCAATCTGGGCATTTAGTTCTCACCAGTCACCAGCTACAACATGGACTAGCTACCATTTGAATGAAAAATAAGATGGCTTCATCCCAAGAGTGAATGCTTGCTCCTCGTTTTTGCTCTATTCTCCTCTAATGGTAGTGTTATGGTGAAAGAAAAGTTCCTTCACCTTCCTAACATCATTTCAATTTTCAACCTATTTTGATTTCTTCATATCAGAGGATACATCATCCAATCCCCTCCCTTCCCCCACCAAAAAAATGTTTTTCATGAGCGAAGCATCCTTCATCCCTTTTCTATGGCAGCCTTCTCATTTAGCATCAAATGAGTATAGAAGAAAAAGAAACATATAAAATTTATAAGCATCCAACACAAACAAGATCAAGTGGTCTAAACGTAGAGATCTATCTTCCTCATTAACCCCTTCTTGATTAAGTCCTCTCAAAGAACCAAAGCAAAGAAAAAATTCATGGTCCTTCATAGAGCTTCTGCTTTGGATGCTATTTGCAACATCACAGGACAAGGACAGAAGGTGTTTACTCAACTTTCTCCACAAAAATTATAGACTTTGCAGGCAAATAGAACAGATTCTTTCTGAATGCAACATTCCCACAAAAAAAAAAAAGCTTGCCACTTGCCCAATAGGCAACATAAGAAAATGTGATCCATCTTCCTGCACTGCAAATGCCTACAAGATGGAAACAAACTTTGGTGCATCATCTCTTGGCCCTTCAAGAGATCGATACATGTATAATGTATTAACAAAATTACCCATGTCCTCATCGAGTTCGTGATTAATCACTTCCACTACCAGACGGGGCAAAGCTCGAGCAATCTGCTGGCAACCAGCAGGTGTTAACTTACAGGAAGACATCCAAAGGAATCTCATGTTGTAATAGTGATGCAGACCAGACAGCAAAGCTGCATCCCCAAATGGACTATCTCTAATCTCAAGCTTCTGCAATCTGGGGCAGCCCTCTAGCACATACTTCAGCCCCATGTCACTGTCCCCAGCAAAAGCAACAGACAGGGTCCTTACTGTTTTACCATATTTTCCAATATAACTGAAAGCTCTATCAGTCAATAAACCTGATACAGCAAGCCGAGTGAGATTCTTACAATTCATGACAATGGCTCCAAATCCTTCATCCATAGGCTCTCCAGTGATATGATCAGGCCTGTGGCGTCCCATTATACAAAGACGGAACACCACAAGATCTGGGCAGTTCTTTGACATTGCTATAACAGCTGCATTCGTCATCCGCTGGCAAAAATATAAAATAGATTGAAGCTTTCTACAACCCTCTGAAATCGCTTGGAGACCAACTTCAGAAACAGGGCCTTCGCTATCCTCCCGGGCATCAATAGGGAAGACCCGCAGCTCCCGGAGTTCCTTGCATGTTGCAGCCACAGCCTGAAGTCCTTCATCACATATTGAATCAAGTACCTGCAGAAAGAAAAACAACGTCAGCTTCCAAACATGCACTTCCATACACCAACAAGAAAAAAGGTAGACCTTATGACACATACCCAGAAAATCTGAAGCTTATGGCAATTGCTTATTATGGGTTTGAGCTGTTCTGCATTGATATTCGCATAGCTTAAATTCAGAGAAGTGAGATTGGCACAAACTGGGTATATTGCTGGCAAGTAGTCTGGAACAATGTCCCTAAAACCAGAGAGGCAAACTAAGGATTCACAAGCAGAAAATGCAGATACGTAATCTGGTTCTTGTTCACCCTCAGCCACATCCTCTGATGGTCGAAATGAACCTGTGCCAAGATGTGTGAGCTGCGGAGCTCGTACCATCAGTCGGTGTAGCTGGCCAATTGAAACATTTCTGTTCAACCTGAGTTTCTTCAGTGAAGGTGACCGTGCAATCAGCCTCTCCAATGCATCAAAATTGATGTGGCATTCTACGCAATCAAAAATAAGAGATTCGAGACACATTTCACTCTCTGGAAAAAATGATATCCAATCAACTTCATCATCTGATACCTCAGATTCAAGCAGATCAAGCACTCTCAGTTGTCTGTACAGAAGATATAACATCCAGAATAAGTTAACAAGTTCATCAACGAAGTAGCTGTTCTCATTGCAAATTCTAATCATTTGAATAAATTCTTAATAGTCAAGCTACTGAAAGAGCGATCCATATTGCCATCAAAATCCAATTAATCAAACAGATTGCAACAATGGCCAACGATCCCAACCCCAGTTAAGTAACTTCTGATCAGTTTCAAACTCGATACAGATCTTTAATTATAAATGTAAACCCGCAGAACTTAAACATCAACACAAAACAACAAATATAAACTGAATCAACCCCATTGGCGTTTTCTATATCGCCCTAACCAATAGACCAACACCCATAAAAACCAACAGGAAACCAGATCTAATCACCCAATACTTGCATAAACTACAACCCCGCATGAATACGCGTGCGCTTTAGAATAGAACCAGAAAGTGAAACCCACATACCTGCACCTACTAGCAACCACAGCGAGCCCGCTAGTACCGAATCCATCACAACACATCAGCACAAGTTCCTTGAACCCGAAAAATGATTCTGCAAGGAGAGCGAGATCGTCGTCCGTCACGGTCATGCGCTTCAGGTGAACCTTCTCCAGCCAAGGGTACGCCTTAGCCATCGCAGAAACCCAAGGCGCGAAGTGGGCCCCCCAATTGGGTGGCATGAGGTTGAAATCGGCGAAACGGGGCTTCCCCTTCAACGTTACGGACCGGATTCGGGTGAACCGCGACGTGGCGCGTCGCGGAGAAACAGCATAGCAGTTTCCGATAAAGAGTTCAGATCGAGTGAGCGCCTCAGCACGGTACCAAGACCTGCAGACCAATGACGCAGCGTTTCTATCGCGGCGAGAGGTCAAGAAGCAGAGAACGTTCTCGAGGACATTTTCCAAGACCTGGTCAGGATAAGGAGCTTGGAACTCGGGTACAGAATTGAGTCCAGACCCGGAAGTAGAACCGGAATCAGTAGTGGTAACAGAATCAGAAAGCAGAGATCGGTCATCGTCTTCAGACATTTCAGTGCGATCCTCTCTCATGAAATTTGGGTCTAGAGTATGATTATGCGATCTGGGTTTTTTGCTGATGACCATAAAAAAGAGAATGGAGGTTGATTGGGTATTGGAAAATCAGATCATGAGAAGGGTTTTGTATTTCTGGGGAAGACGACGAAGAAGAAGAGAGAATGATGGGAGTAGAAGATGCAAAGGGGGGCTATGTGTGGAGGATAGATGGGATTAATTTAGTAGCATAATTGGTGACAAGAGGGTGTGAAGAGTAGGCTGTGATGTCTGATAGACTGAGCATTGGGATTCTCCATGCCTCACTTCCTCTCCCCTCTCTCTCACATCTGCAAATGTCCAATGGCTCTCCTCCATTATTTGGGAGTTTTTTTTTTTTTTTCTTTTTCTTTTGTCCTTTAATTACTGTCTTTTTCTTCTAATTATCTCTTAATCGTTTTTAAGTTTTATTCTCCACTGTTAAAATTTTACAAAAAATACTTGTGGATTTTGGGAATTCACCATTCTCTCAAAGACTGGTTTATTACAAGAACCCTAGTTGACATGGTTCAGCTTCAGTCAATTGACTTTGGGGGTAAAAGGTTTACTTGAGGTCTTAATCAAGTGAGGTTTAATTTTTGCCATTGATGAAGAATAAAAAAATTATGAAATTGGTTGTCCTTATCTTACTAATAAAATTGAATATTTTTATATGATTTCACCTTTTTTTTTAAATATATATGTAAAAGGCCATGTTGAACAATATTGAATATATATGTGATAATTGCCACTCTTTTTTTTTTTTTAAAAAAAAAAAAAGAGATTTGATTTGTTTTTAATGGGCGAGTCTCAATTATTGAGTTGTATTTTTCCTAATTTATGAGATAAATGTGTATACTTAGTCAAATATAGTCTCAGTGAGAATTTAGGTTGTGGCTTAAGAAAACAAATAAAATATTAACAACAGTCATTTAATTAAATAATTATTCAATACTCTTCATTTTATCCATTGAAATATATTTATTATATTTTTTAAAAAATAATAACATTGTATTAATAAAATTTTATCAAACAAAAAAAATATCATTCTAAATAGAGAGACAATTATATCTAAGTATGAACAGTTAGAGTAGTATTACGATAAACTCATTTAACAGAAATATTAGTTCTAAAGTCTAATAAAAATTTACAATTATTCATAATTAAACTCCTACATAAAATAATTTGTCAAAAATACTCCTCAAGTATCTGTCTAAACCATGTATAAGATAATTTGATAAAAATATTATTTTTTCTTTCTCATCTCTCGAGTATAAATTATCAAAATATCCCGAACAAAGCCACGGAATAAAACTTTTATGAGATGAAACTCGAATAAGGTTTTAAAACTGATATCGTCGTTGCGATTCTGGAAACCCATATTAACTAATAAACATCTACTGAATATTACCTTTCGAATTAATCGAATCAATAAAATTTGAAAAAAAAACCAACTATAAAAACATACCAATAACTCCTCCATATTAACAAAAGGTCTCCTTTCAATTCATGTCTATTGACTGAAAAGCAATCATTAAAATGTAAAAATTACAAAAAAAATTCATATGAGAATTAAGAAATTTTATTTTCATCAAAAATAAAATGTCTGACTTATAATTATGAATCAAATCTTTCAATACAATAACTGTCCGAAAAATACCGCCATAAATCTATAAAAAAATCTGCATATTTTAAAAATTGATTAAATTGTATGTGAGAAATATTTCCACCATACAAAAATAACAAGTGACAATCAGAATATCACTGTAACTCTTAATAGGGATAACAACATTTTCTTTTTTATTGATAGTCAATCGACGCGGATCGTCTTTTTACGAGAAAAGGAAAAGAAGAAGTTAGATTTAAAAAATAAAAAAAGGTGAGAGTATCAAATTACAAATAGACTACAAAGAAAAATTTGCGTCGGAAGTATATTTATAAAAAAAAAAAGGTGTTATTTGTTCACAACGACATTATTTGAAATGGTTTTTATATTCACCAAATATATTTATTATATTAATTATTTTTTAATTAATTATTATATATTTTAATTAATAAGATAAAGAGTATTAAACATTGATTACTGTAGTTAATATTTTCATATATAATTTTATAATTTGATCAAAAAATTACAGCATGGCATTGGTAAAGGGATTAGTTGATAAAATGGCAAAATAGGGAATGTGGTTTACTTTAGAAATAAACCAAAATGAAAGGACAAAATTAACAAGGATCTCTTTGACAATTATTCAAAGAATAATAGAGAGCTTTATCTCTACGCTTTTATCAATGAAAGTAACGCGCACGGTCCAATCAAAGCCCCAGTACTTACTGAGGCTCAGGATGGGACTCGCTTTGACGCTTCCGCAAAGCCTTACACCGCTCCTACATTTCTGTCTTCTCCACTCGCTCAACCTTCCCTGTGAGATTACTTCTCTCTATTTAGTTTAATAAAATATTTATTCATTACATAGTTCACACTATCCTCGATTTATTTAATTTTTAATATTATTTTTTCTCATATATATATATAATTAAAGATATATCTAAATTAAAAAAGTTTATAAAAAAATATTTTCATCTTTCATTCAACTAAAATAATAATTTTACACTTTTTTTTCATTTTTCATTTTAGAAGGTGTTTAATTTAATATATATATATATATATAAATTTTAAAAAAAAGTAGCACAAACATTATTGAGAGATAAGACCTTTTATCAACTATGATAAGTTTAAGCCACGAATATATCTAATCAATGGCGATTGTAAAGAAATGATTTTTTTAAATTTTTAAATAATACTTAGTTAATGAAATTACTCGAATAATTAAAAAATTAATAAATATTACAACATCATTAAAAAAATTTAAATCTCTTATAATTTTACATGTAAAAATTTAAAGATTATTTAAAATATTTTAATTGATAGAAAATATTTTTTTTTTAAATATAAATTGAAAATCGATGAAATAAAATATGATATCTCTCAAATTTATTCAGATATATTTATTATTAAATTAAATCTGCGAGTCCGGTGGAAATAGTGCTTAGATTTAAAAAAAAAAAACGTTTTAATTAATTAAGTAATAATGTTTATAAATGTAAGGAAAAATGAAATGGCATGTGAATTTGGAGCTGGTAAAGGAATAATAATTCATATCAAGAGATAAGGAAATCTTGTAGGCTTTCTAAAACCAAAGGTCTTAGTCTTCAGAGCTCTCGTGGCATGTCTAATCACCTTTTAACTCTCACTAACATTACTATATAATTATTCCCTTAAAAAAAATCTACTTTTTTTTTTTTTTTTAAATCTGTATTATAAGACTGATGAAAAAAAATTAAATTTTATTTTCCAGTTTGGCGGAATGCGTTGAATAGATAGTATATATTCCACGTGGGACCCTAAATATTAGTTTCAATGCTATAATAAAGTTTTATGGAACTATTAGGACTCACCCTGTGATTAATAACAGTAAAATTATCATATTTCAATTATTGATCGTGTTAGGCAGTGGAGACTGATTAGATTGGTTGTAGAATGATCTCATTTATTAAGTTTTTTCTTTAATAAAATATATTTAATTAAAAAATTTAAATTAAAGTTATAAATTTTGTTTAGTTAATATATTTTTCAATTCCCTTTCACTTAGTTTTATGTTTATATATCGGGTTCAACCCTCTTAAAAAATAAAATAAAATAATAATAATTATCAATTATTTAATAATAATTAATTATTTTGATAATAATTACTTTTTTTAATTAAAATTAGAGATGGAAGGAATAAAATATGAGATATCTTAAATTTACTTACATGCACTTATTATCGGATATCGGACTAAATATGTGAATATATTTTGATAGTAATTAATTAAATATTATAAAAAATAATTTTATATAATTTATTTTTTACATGATTAAATATTAATATTTTAATTCAATCAAAATATTAAATATTACATTCAAAAATTATTCTCTAAACAAATTCTGAAACTAAAAAAAATACTATTCTGAAAATTAAATAACATCTAATTAGTTATTAATGCTTGGTTTCAACATCAATTAAATTCAGAAGTGGAACCATGCCTTGCCTTTGGAATCAAGCTAAATGGGCATATTAATCTTACAAGTAAGGGATTAATGATTGGATTTTCAATTTTAAACAAATATATTTCCATTGGATTTTTCCACCTCAACTTTGGGAATCTTTTGTTTAATATAGCACATATCATCTTCATTGTCAATGAATTATTCATTAAAATAACAGAAAAAATTGAAGTAAGGCATATTTACATAAAAAATTTTAAACTCTTTGTTGATTTAATTTCAAATTTTAAAAATTAATAAAATTATTTAAAATTGTATAATTGTAATAAAATTTTTAAAATTTAAATAAAAAAATATATTTTATTGATGTGAGAATGCATGTAACTTATTTTATTATATTCATAGATAAAGGCTATTAATATAAAAAGTCTAAATTTTTTCTCTCTTTTATAATTTAATTCAATTTTTTTTTCTTTTTATCCTTATTTGATATGGTATTAAGGTCCAACAAAAATTAGAATAAATCTCCTTTATGTCAGTTTTATAATTTTTAATAGCTTATTAGGTACTTTTCACAATAAAATTAATTATATTTATTAGAAATTTGCAAATTTCAATTCTTTATAATAATATATTTTGCTTTCATGTATAGTTACAAAAGTATGAATATTTCCCATACTTTATGCAAATTGCAGTCTTTTTTTTTTTTAGATATGTTTTGTAATGAAAGGAGAATAACAATAGTTGGATGAGATTTGTTCTTTTTATCGTTAGGCTTAAAATAAGTATGGTCCCAATACATATTCGAGAATCAAAGAAAATAATTCTGGAAATTAATTGATGAAATTTCCTAATTGGGACCTTCCAAATTGTGTTAAAATGAGCAAACGAGTAGTGAAAGGTTGAGGATGAGCATGACAATATATAGATTGAAAACAGAAATTAGAAATCAGAAAGTGCATGTGAGGTTGCCTTTCCATATTTTCCAACGGATGTTTGTTTGTCCATAATACATTATTAAAGCTTTTGTTTTGATTCCAATAAAAGAGCCTTCTCTTTTTCATGGTTTGATTACTGATTTCCACTAAACTAGCAAGAAGATTTTTCAGAACAAAAGCCCAAGACCATAAAAGTTGGAAGAAAATAAAGAAGAATGCTAGAAAAGCACTTTGCTGCTAACTAATTATTTTGGGTATGTAGTCTTTTTAGCTAGACTGAAAAAAAAAAAATAAATTAAAAGAAGGAAAAAGAGGGAAAGTATCTGTACATTGAGACAAGTGGGATGGCAATGAATGGGAGTCAAAGACTTAAAGTTCCCTAAAATGGGGAAAGTTTTTTGGAAGAAACTCAGCTCATGAATTTTAAAATTGGATAGACAATAAGTGGGGAGTGCTATTGGAAATGTGACACAAAAATTATATTTAATTGAATAATCATTGATGTTAAATTAGTATTGAAGTTTTTTTTTTATATATAGTATTTAAAATCTGAATAAGACATATTATATTGAAAAAATATTTTTTGTTAATAAATTTAACTTTAGTTTTTTTTGTTAATAAAGATGCTTTAATGAATAGTTGAGTGGTGTACACTCTAGAGTTAAAGATCATTTCCTGTTTCATAATTATTAAGATAAAAGTGGCATAATGGCAATACAAAAGAAATTCGGATTTAAAAGCTTTTATTTTCTATTTTTAGAGGGTGAAGAGATCAATTAAATTAAGTTTAATTTACTCTTAAATTCATAATATTTTTTAGTGGTAAAAGAGCTTTTCGAGAATTACGTAATGAATCATGTCGTGCAGTTCATGACACATCAAAGTTCCATGGAAATCCAAGCCCTAGAAATGTTGGATTATGGTGGAGAGAAATGGATCCCAAAACAATAAACTGAAACTTTTGGGCTTCTTTGTGGGCTTCAATGGTCAACATGTTGATCATGAGCATGTATTCAAAGGTTGAATTCCTTCAAACTGGACCCTTACGACGTCGCACTGAATTGGCTAAACAAGATGTGATGATGGCATGGAGTTTGTAGCATCCTGTTCACATTTTTTAAGCATTTGATTATTGATGCATCTAAAGTTGAGCCCTTCAAGTTCACAGTACCTTGGACTATTTCGGTACCAGATCACAATTGGATGGTATGAAATTTAAATTTGGTTCAGCAGGCTTAGTCATGACTCAAGTTACATGTCTTGACTCCCATTTGCCCTCTTTGGGGAATTGGGAAGGGCTTGATTAGTTAGTTTCTTTTCATCTATCGTGCTGCTTATTATTGGTTTTCATGACCATTCCTGTTCATTAGACCAGCTGAAGGCTGTCAATCCATCAACACCGAGGTCAAACCAGGAAAAAAAAAAAGGTTATATCCAGATTATCGTCGACAACCATGAATTTTGGGTCATGGGCTTTGTACACTACAATAATGCTGTGAAAATCTTCAAGGAGCGCAGTTTGTGATGTGTCTGGGGACCAGATTTCCAATACCCAAAAAAATGAAGCATCTGATGCTGCTAACTTTTGATAAAAAAGCATCCTTCTTCAAAATATACATGTGGCATTTGTCTATAGAATTAACGTGGTATTAATTTGGGCTTCTAACTCATATGATTGTACATTTGTAATTTGTTGTCAACTTGTAATTTGCTTATGGTTCAGATAATTCTCCTCTTTGTTCTTCATATCCTTAATTTGTGATCCTTGCTTGCCCTTATTCTCCTCCCATCACACCTTACTACATGAGCAGCTTTTCAGCCTTTATTGCTTCAATTTTTCCCAGTATAAACTATGGATGATGTCCTCATTCTGCAAGCAACTACTGCTAGATTCTTCTTGGGATAGGCCGTAAAAACCTCATTTTTCAAATGACAACTGAGCCCTTTTGGCGGGTATGTCCTGTGGTGGACCTTTTTGCATGCAAGCTTTTCAGTAGCTTTTTCCTCGCCTTTCTGATGGCTTTAGGAGTTAATTACAATTTAAAATTTAACATATTAAAATTATAAAAATCTTAAGATAGTGCACTCCGAGGCTTACCCTGGTGGAAAGTGCATCCTGATAGACCTGAGAGGTCTAAGGTTCGACTCCTCCAACCTCTATTTTCAAAAAAAATCTTAAGATAGTTAAATAATTCCCTAATGGTACTTAAAATACTATACAGTATTTGGGAGCGAAAATTAGGTGAATGTTTAAGAGGAGAAGGCGATAGAGAGGACATAAAGTGTAGGCCCACATGGCAGAAGGTTGGGTAAGTGACAAGTTGAAACATGGAGAGGAGGCCCAAAGATGATGTGTGGGAATCGGTAGATCGACCCAGTCTGAAGAAAACGGTCAGGACCGGACAGCTTTGTCTGTCTGTATTCCAACTGGCAAACTGAAAAGAGGAAACACAAACTCCATTTATTGCATTTCTAACTTAAGGATTCATCAATTTCATGGGCCATACCCTAATTACTTTTCCATTCTACTTGTAATTTTCCTCTTCAATTTGGTGAAATTTTTTTGAGGAACAAAAGGCAGCCTTTTAGTTATTGTAGATTTCCAATTACATGGTCTAGGTTTATTGGGTACTTACTAAGATTCTGTTGCACCATTCTGCAAAAAGCTTAGACTTTGAATGATAGCAAAATAAGTCCAGCCTTAGATGTAGTACCCAAGCAAAATTCCCTCCATTTAAATATATATTATCATTATTATTATTAAAGCAAATGCAATGCATAGCCTTTTTCAAAAAAATGTAAAAGCTTGATTTTCCGTTGATAATTTTCCGTTGACCCTTGTGTGCTCGGTAAAGGCTTCACCTTCAAGCATTAATTTTTCCTACAGTCCAAACAGCTGGGGTCTTACACCCATAACCCACTATCCTATAATTATCAACATATATATCAAACACCTCCTTATAACATATGAGTTAATTATGTCCATAAATATAGTTTATATTACACAGATGGACCCCAAACTTATGGGTTTTTCAGTCTGAGTACTTGGTTTTTTTCTTTTTTTTTAAGAAAAGGCAAATATAGATGAAACATTTAAGTCATGAAAGGTGGTTGCTTAACATATCAGTACAAATATAGAAAGAAGTGAGTCCAATATAGCTTTTGGTTGCACTATGGCTTTATATATATATGTTGTTTTTTTTATCTGTTCATACATAATGTACTAGAAAAATCACATCAATAATTCCCTTATTAAGATCAATCATCATGCATGAGAGAGAGAGGGGAAAGGATTCACGTTTTCTTTCAGAAATATGGAAGATAATCAAAGAATAAGAAGAATAAAAAAGTTTTATAGTGATGGAAGTTAAGAGCTAAGGAAGAAGTCACCTACCACTTCTCTATATCCATATGCAATTCTCATGTGCTCTTCACCTTTTCCTGTAATTGAAAATAATAGTCTTCCAAAAAACACTACAGAATTTAAAAAGAACTAACAAAAAAAATGATTTGGTAAAGGAATGTTGGATTAAACTTAAACTTTTTTTTTATTTTTCTTTTGCATTCACATATATTCCATAGGTATTAATCCCATGCAGGTCAAGAGTCGAAATTTTAAATGAAAACAAGAATTTAAACACTGCTGTAGTGTTGGTTTCCATTGAATTAAACAATGTTGGTGATAATAATTAATGGGTAGATGAGTAGTAGCCGTTGATGCTGCTTGTTAGTGTTAGAAATGGGACAAGACGAGTTTAATGAGTTTCAGAGGGTAAGATGATATTTTATAGAGAAAGAAGCGTTGGGATTTCTTCTCCTGTAGTTACAAGAGACAAGCACCAAAACATTACTAGATTAGCTGTAATGTCAGTCTCCATTTATTATTGTTCCGATTTATTTCTCTTTTTTAATAAAAGAAAAAGAAAGAAAATTGGAGGAGAGCCCACATGTCTCTTAACGGAACAGAATAAAAAGCAAAGCAACAACACAACATGAGACCGAAGTAGAGATAATTTTTCCGACAGCTTCAAATGGTCCTTGGTAGTTGCCTCTCCATTCATTACTTGCCTTTCTCCAACATCTGCTATTGTCTAGCCTTGGCTCTGGTTTTCTTTCCACTTTCCATTATATACCCAGTTACCACCATCCTCCCTCTCATATGGAGTAGCATATTTTTATTAATTTTCTTATTGAGAGGGGAAAAAAAAAGATTTAAAAGCTTGAACTAATGGACTGCAAAATGATTTGTAATACTTATGTAACTTGTAATAAGTAAAGAACTTGTTTTTAAGAATGGTGATGGGCAAAATCAAAATATGAAAAAGAAAAAGAAAAGCCTGCTAAAGGGGAAGTTTTGAGCTTTGCATATGTGCCATGAGTAAATGACAATCACAAGGTCTGAAAAATCTGCAAATACTGCAACGAAACTGGCAAAGTCTGTGCTATACTAGTAGTGCTCCGTTAATAACCACTTCAGAAACTTTTGTTTTTGCTTTACCAGTACTGCTACATAAGCCACAGCCATGGGAAGTCGCAAAATATCATCTAATTAAACACCGAGAAGGAAAGCAAGGAGAAGGAGAAAGAACAAAACGACGGCGACCCAAAAAGAAAACACCAAAAAATGGGAGAGAAGAAGAAGAACTTGGAGGACGGAGGCTGAGGAGAAATTTATTGATAAAGATAGTACCACACATATACACGCGATCCACAACAAAGTCGCCATTTTCAGGTCCACCTCTTTCCTAAGCGAACATTTGTCGGCATCCCCTTTTCGGTTTTTTTGAGCTTTTCACTTAGAAGAGAAGTGTGTATGACTGTAGACTCTACTCTTAAACTTAAAGAGTGTTAAGCGGACGTTGAAAGATTTTAATGTTTGAGGAAAAAGGAGTAAAGTTAGAGCGGTGAGAAGGAGAGAAAGAAGGAGAAGTTGACAGTTGTGAAGAGACACGGAAAAAATGCAAAAGCTTTGCATGTTATACACGTTGATTCAAAACTAGCTACGGATTCAATTCTCTCTCGATTCTGATGATGTTCTTTTTTCATCGTATCATAACTTAAGTTTTGCTATTTGCTTTCTTGCTGGCTTCAAATGAATTCTATATATATAAGCCAGGTTGGAGCAGTTGTAGACTTGCAGGTTTCATTTCTTCCTCCCGAGTAAAAAATTTAACTAAACTAGGTTTTTCTATGCGAGAAAGGATTAAATTAAAAAGAAAGAAACTTGAATTGGGAGATGCTGATTTCAGGAGCAAATGGCTCATCTCATCAGCAACAACGTATTCAAGAAATTACAGGGTCATCATCTTCACCATCCATCCTACTTTCAGAAACAAAACTAAATTGGAAAACAAAAAACAACCAAAAAAGAAGAGAGAAAACAGTTAAGAACCCTAGTCTATGTTACTACCCCTACCAATTTGACATCAAAGCTTTCAACTTTCCCATTTTTCCTTTCAGAAAATGTATCGATTGCACTGCTGGTTGCTAGGTCATATGCTCTAGCTTCCTTCCTCATTATCTCCTTGGCACTTGGCACTATGCAGCTTAGTGTCGGTGTGAATGCTGGAAGATGATAACAAATGGTTTGGTCCATATTGAGGTGGTGTTTTGTTTTCCTTTCTTTCAGTGCAATAAAAATTAGGGTTTCTTACCAAGAGTGTGTTTGTTATTGTGCATCCACACCTTGAGAACATGCCTTTTCACTCCAGTCTCTGCACAAAACTGCTCCACTGCAGCCTCATCGTGCTTTTGGATTCTCCATCCAAGCTTCTCTGAGAAATCCAACATCTTGTCCTTCTGCTCCAGCGTAAACTTAGTCCTAAATCTCTTCTTTGAACTCCCAGTAGCGCCGCCTCCTCCGCCGCCCCCGCCACTACTACTAGGATTAGACACATCCTCTTCCTCCCTGCTGTACACAGCACCTCCGGCTCCCCCTCCAGATGCTGCGGGTAGAGCTAAAGGCCTGTGCTGGTGGGGTGGTGCCAAGTGTAGGTACCCAGCAGGTGGAGGAGCACGATAGAAAGGAGAGAATTGGGGATGATGTTGGTGGTGGTGATATATTGCCTCACCACCTCCATCAATCTCCTTGCGGTGGAAATTTCGGTGGCAGTTACAAGCAGCGCATTTGAGTGCATCCAAGGTACCCTCTTCACCTGCCGCCATAAATTCCCCGCACCCATCCACAGCATGTCCACCGATGCTCACCGCATGGTTTTTCAAGCACTCTCTATATCTAACTGAGCTGCCGGATTTCCTCGCGTTTGTTGTTGCCGTCGCTGCTGCCGTCGTCGATGCACCTTCTCCACCGGCTGGGCCCATTTTCGGGCGAGATGAGTTGCTAATCGTGTCATAACCTGCAGGGACCGCCAAGCCCATGACTTCTTCTTGGTCTTCGTGTTCATCAAAATCCATTTTTTTTCTCTCTCTCTCTCTCTCCCCTTCTCTTTCTTTCCTCTCCCTCTTCCTCTCCCTCTCCCTCTCCCTCCCCTCCCCTCCCCTCTCCTTTCCTCTCCCTCCCTCCCTCTCTCTCTCTGTCTTATCTCTGTATCTTCCTTCTTTTTATTATAGGGAAGATCTACATGGCCGGTTCTTTTAGCAGATCCACCCCTATAACCAAGTAAAAACCGTGATAAAGCTTGTATTTATATGTGAAAAAGAAAAATTAAATAAAATAAGAATGAGCTGATGAGAGAAGATAAGAGATTAAGAAGAATGTGGCCATCAATCCCCGGCCTGCACGGTAGACATGTCTTACTCGAAAGCCTTTCATATACTTTCTATTTTCTCTTTCTTTACTCGTTAAAAAAAATTGCCCATTTACTGCTAAAACTATACCTTGAATTTCTTTTTTATTTTTTTTAAAGGGAAAAAAATGGAGGAAGTGAAATTAAGGAATTGGGTGATGGTGGCGTGCACTGTTGTCTGCATCTTTTGCTATTTGTGGTGACTGGTAGTGCAGTAAAAGTAAAAGCAAGAGTAGAAATTAACCCAAACATATGCTAAGGAAGATGGCAGAGAGGTAGCGTGTGGGCAGTGTCAAAGAAAAGTGACGTATGTTTGAAAAAGAAAGCTGGTGTTTGGGAACATGGGACAACATAATCTAATTCTCACTTCCTTCATCCATCATCAATTTCTCATGCACCCTCCCTCACCTGATCTCATCCACTTCACTATTTCTCTTATTTATCATCACACTTTCTGTTTAATTAACATGGAATATAAGTCTTTTCATTAATTCTGTTTAATTTTTCGGATCAAATCTCTGAAAGCTATATCTATCATTTCATTACGCAGTCAGCGGTCGTAGCCAATCACCTCCTCTTTTTTACTCCACCTTTTAATATTTGAGGTGTTAGTTTAATTATTATGTGTAGAATAATTAATAATTAAAATTATTTTAAATTAAATAATAAATAAATTTATATTTATAATAAGTATGGTGATTTTATAGATTTACAACTGGGAAAAAAAAAAGTAGGCAGTTATTGCAACTGCCTCATGCGTGCCCTCCATCTCTGTCTTTACTGCATGCGATCCCCTTCACAACCAGCATAATTAATATATAATTTTTTAATATAAATAATTAAACTCCAAATTTCACATTCTTAAAACGATTATAAGTCCATTAAATAAATACGTAAATAACTAATAATTGTTCCTTAAAAATACAATTTTAATTAGGAGGAAAATCCTGGAGGCCAGAACTGAAGTATAGGTGGAAGAAAGACCACAGAACTCAAAGCATGATTGGGAAGAAAACAGAGAGTCTGGGGCTACACTCCTAACCTTTGCAGATTATGTGGGGAGAGAGAGAGAGAGAGGATGAGGAGGAGGAGGTTACGCCTAGGAACTTGAACAGCGTCCAAACACATAAACAATAATTAAAAATTATATTTACATGTATTTAGATACAACGCACAACCGCCGTTATTATTATTTGGCACCGTCACAGCCAAACACACATCGTCATCCTCATGTGATGCCCATCAAACCTCATGATAATAATAATAATAAACCATTCTACGTTTTGCTTTTGCCTTCTATTCTAAACTTTAGGTTTGGTACCCTAAACAAGGACACGTATGGTTGGGTTGCGAGTGAGTGAGTCTTGAATTTCCGTTCCGTTTTCAGTAACGGAGATTCTCTTTTTTCTCTCTTTCTTGTGATTGCGAGGGAGGGAAAGGAGACAAGGATTGTGACGTGACCGCCAAAAGGAGTGCGTTTGTGGGGAGACCCCCCTGGCCCCTTCTTCTTCATTTCCATTTCCATGCTTTCTGGCAGCCTTTTTATTTATTTTTTATATAGTAGCAATTAATACCCAAATTAAATTAATATCTCTAACAAAATAAATAATAAAAAATAACAATTCTCATAATTTTAGTTTCAATTTTCCGTTTTTCAGCTAAGATTTCTATCTTGCATCCTAATTATCACACATCTTCACCAACCAATCCCCACTCAAGCGCTGGGGACCCACCCGAGTTTTGGATCGTTATGACCCGTTGCTATCAGGATTAGGGTTGAATTATGCCCCCTAATAACACGAGTCCAACTCAAAGTAAACTTTCAAACTCAGGGTTTTAAATGCTAATTAACTTCAAATAATTTGAAAAGAGCTCCGCCGAGGCTTCTGGATTATGCATGAAATTAGTCTCCTTCCACATTTTTGTTATGACAATATAAAAGCTTATTTGGTGAGATTAGTGTGTCAGACCACATGGTTCAGATTAAGGTTTCAGTCTTAATATTTATCTGTTCAGACAGCAAATCCTATCCCGTACGTACAATATATATAAACGGGTATTCTCTTACCACTTGGACGTACGTAACCCAGGATTCTGTAATTCGCAATCATGAAATTGAACCATATTATCCAAGTAAAAATTACTATAACATGTCTTGGTTTGAACGTATATATAAGTAATTGGTAAGATGAGCATAACATGACATAGTGACTTGCAAAGTAGGGGAATAACTCTTTGGATCTATACTTGACCTAAGAATTTTTGCAAATGACAAGCACAAAAGTCTTAAATTAATAATCTTATTGGAGAAACATTTCATAGTATCAGACTCCAATAAAAGAAGGCTAAGACGCCATGTAAGGAGTACGAAATGCATGGGAGGATATTTCTATAAGCCCATCCATGTTATAGGCCTTGGCACCAATGGTCTGCTTAAGAACACTACCAGGAGGCTCTAGCCCCCTGGCACAGATACACCTCCATTTCCCTTTTAGTGCAAAGCCCAAGCTGCCTGAGAAATGATTCTTGGCCCAGGAAGCTTCAAAGACCATAATCCTATCCAAAAACAATGAAATTTATTATTATTATTATTTTTTTAAAAAGCACAGATCCCTTATTTATATTGATGTACGTTTTTCTTTGGATAATGACTTCATCCATGAGAATTTAAGTGGTCAGTGTAATTCCCACATTAAAAAAATAAAGGAGAAACTCAACAATTCTGAACATTTTTATGTTTTTATAAAAGTGAAATAAATACAGCTAAAATAAAGATGGGTGATTTTGAAGGCAAGAAATGAAGAGGTATAGTTTAATGGTGTGGACCAACATTGCACTGAATTATCCACCATACATACACATACTGAAGAAATAAAATGGGGGGAGGGGTTGGATCTGAAGGACTTCAGTATTAAATGCTTTAAGATTGGGGCTGGGGGGTTAGCCACTGCCATACAATATCAACACTGTGCATGTTTTGAAAATTTAGAAGAATCATTTTCAAACGATGAGCAAACATCTCAAAGTATTAATTGTTTTTGGAACTTGGCTACGACTAGAGATTGCTTCCAATCCCACCTTGTCTTATGTGGAGTTTAGATAACGGTTCACATTCATCACTTATCCTCTATTAACTTCATTCCTATTATGGCCAACTCTCGAAGGAAATGTGGGTATATATAACCCATTTTCTCATTTGTGTAAATTTTAACATCTCCAAGCACTTGTTAAGATTAATGTAAATGTTATTTGCATATATTAAGGTTCATTTAATATACTCGACTGGTATGAAAAGAATGCATTTTCTGCTCTCCTTAGTTGAATGAGGCAAATAATATAAAAGTAAATTAAATACTCCTCCATTTTGGGTTAATAGTGGTTGAAAAGAAACTTTCCTCTCTCTATCAACATAGAGAGAATTTGTGAATAGCCGTTTTTATTTGTGTTGTTTGCTTTTTGATTGACAGTCAAAGCTTCAAAACCGAAGTCTTTCCTTAAGAGTTATCTCTAATTTTTCTTTGTATTTACTTGCTTTCTCTTTGTTCTCTTTCGGTTTTGGTAGTTGCATATCGATATTTGCCGCTACATATGGTGTGGCTGATGAGTACCGGTTCTTAGTCTTTCTAGGTTGGATTTTGCATAAATTTGCTGAATGGAGTTATCTATGATAGTACTGAAAAATGTGTCATCTCGCTGAGAAAAAGCCGAAATGAGTCACCCGTAAAGCGTGAGTGAGTAGCCGATTAGCCCCATCTCCTCTTCCCTCGATCACCCGTAAGGCGTGAGTGAGTAGCGGATTAGCCCTATCTCCTCTTCTCTCGATCATTAGCCGTTTCGATATGCTCTTCTCTCTCTGACTCAAGACATTTTGTTTTTGTGAAGATAGTTTTTGTAAGGGTGAGATTGCTTCTGTTGGGTCTTTAGGCATGTAGAGCCTTGCGAGAATGAGTCGCTTAATGAGACTTTTATCACTGGCAAAAGAAAAAAAAACAAAGTAATATTAGGCATGAATATTAGAAATAATCTTCCAGAAATTTGAAGATAGTGAGAAAATATCTCTCGAGCTGATTGTTATATTCAGCAACTGTATGCAGTATATCATTGGCTAGTACAATCCACAACAATCTTAACTAGCTTCTAAATCCTAATCACTTATTCAACTTCTGAAAACTTGTAGAAAATGTCTGACGACATTCTCAGATTACAAACTTCAAAACAAGTTTAATGCAAAAGAAAAAAAAAGTAAAAAATGTCTGAACTGATCAATCCTGTAGAGTTGATCAGTTTATATTGCAGGTTGATGAATCCCAATAAACAAAACCCATGTGGATCGTGTACTCCAGATTCATCAACTCGCAACAAATTCTACACCTTTTTAGATAATGGAGACCAATGGCTTTTCTTGCATCTCCCTCTCCGACTTCTCGTCCAACCCAATCAATAGCTTTGACATTGAGGACTCAACTTCTCTGGAATCTATCACTCTCTTCATTTCAAGGCCAATTCCTATATTGTTTTTGTAGCGTAGAAGCTGTGGACTATGCAGTATTCCCATGGACCTTGACTTGCTCAGCTTCACTACTGGCATTTTCACTGCTTTTTTCCTTGAATCGAACCTACCCATTTTAATCTCTCCGAATGAACCTGTTGATTTTGATCTAATCACCCGCTCCCTCACCCACTGAATCGGTTCATTTTCAGAGCCTACACTTGAAACACTCGACACTTTCCTGTTTCTTCTGCTCCCTCCTCTAATCGTCTTGTCAGCGTTAATTACCTCTTCATTTGAATCAATCACCGTCTTCAATGTCCGCGATTCTTCCACTAGTCCCACGCTCCTCCTCAAACGATTCCATATGTGCGGCGCGTTAACTCTCTTGCTCGCAATTTTCAATCCCTCAACTATCTCTGCCATCCCGGGACGCTTCTCCGCTGTCGATCTCACGCATCTTGCCGCCAATATTGCAAGATTGTCCATCACTCCCGGGTCGACCGGCGACCCGATTCTATCATCGCAAATAGCGGAGAAATCCCTGCGCTTTATCAACGGAACCGCCCAGTCGACGATAGATGGAGGGCTGTAGTTGACATCAATTGCATTTCTCCCACTGATCACTTCCAACAGCAAGATTCCGAAGCTAAACACGTCGCTCTTGGTGCTTAAATCGCCAGGTGCGAGATAGCCAGGGTCGAGGTATCCTAAAGTCCCCGCTGGTGGCGTGCACTTGATGCGTACGTCCTCAACGTGTCCTCTCAATGCTAGTCCGAAATCTCCGAGCCTCGCGTTCCAGCTCTCGTCGATCAACACATTTGACGATTTTATATCTCTGTGAATCACCGGCGGGTTAGCTAAGTGCAAAGCTTGAACCGCCTTGGCTATTTGCAAAGCAAACTGGACACGTCTGGTCCAACTGGGCGGTCTGGAGCTACAGTGTAAAAGACTGTATAAAGAACCATTTGGCATGTACTCTACAACTAGTAATTTACGGCCTTTAGAGTCTTCACCGGAGCCTATGAGGTTAACTAGCCGCTGGTGATGTACTCTGGAGAGTATCTCAATCTCGTTCTCTGCAGGAGTTGTGCAAGTGGTGCAGTTGCTGTGGATAGCTATTGATAGGTTAGGATAGGTTTTCTTGACGGCAGCTATAAGCCTGCCGTCGTCGAGGCAAGCTTTATAAACAGTGCCGTGGCTGCCTTTCCCAAGAAAACTCTCCGCGGAGAACCCATTGGTGGCTTTTACTAGTTCCGGGTAAGTGAAGTCCCTTATCTTAATGAGTTTGGTTTTATTCCTGCGATCCCAGTTGTAGGGATCACAGGTTGCTATTGCAGACTCTGCATTGCAAGAAAGGAAACCCATAATTAGTAATTAGAAAGAAATTATTCAGGAGAGTTGTTTGGGACGCAGAGATAGGGAAAGAGAAAGAAAAGGATTGAACGAGAAGCGGAGGTGGGAAGCAAGAGCGGCAAAAGCCATTACTAGAAGATGAAGTGTTGTGGTGTTGTGAGTGGGAAAGTTAAAGGCTTGTACAGATTTACAGCTTTGGGGGGAGAAAGAGAGATGGATGTGAAAACAATCAAAGCTTCAAAATTTTGAATGCGTGAAGGGCGTGGCGTTGTTCGTATATATGTAGGCCTATTTGGATGACTGAGTGCATCAAATTATTAGAAATATTAAAATTAATTATATGCTTGATTAATATATTATTTAATTTGTAGTTTTCTACTAGTGATCTTAGATAATGATTGTTTACTGTGCATGATTGGCGAGTTAATAGAACATTAACTTTTGCAATTATAGATTGATGCCAACCTAATCTTCTAGATAAGATTTTTGGTTAGCAGCTAAATGAAAAACAATTGGCCCGTTAATCACGGTGTCCACTACTTTTTGGATTAAATTGACTTAATTTTATCTATTGCTGATTTATATCTGAACTGATGTTTGTTTCATGATCCTCCATTAATTTCAATTTATGTTTTTATTTAAATAATATTACTTGGATATATATTGCATGTTTCCGAATTTTTTCTTGAAAAAAAAAAATGATCAAAATCACTTTCCTTTTCTCATTATTGTTTAGCTCTCATTTCTCTCTCTCGTTTCCCATCACTCTCTCATCATGTTATTTTCACCAATCTCTTGAGACCCCTTTTTGTTTACCAATTCTAACATCTATTATTGCCGAAAGAGAAGAATCACAGAGAGTGAGGGCTACAAATCCTGGCCTCAATTCTTTGTGTTTCTAGTGATAGTAAAGATTGTGGTTAGTGAAAAAAGGTGCCCAAGAGGAGAGGAGTGAGTGATGGTGTTCATGAACCCATTATTTCTTGCTCTAAATCAACTTTGGCATACATTGGTGAAGCTATGGGGATGTGGCCTCATATCCATTCCATGTTGGATTCTATTTTGTGATTTTACTTGGTGATCTCATAATTTCTTAATTTAAGTCAATACCACTATGGCGTATCTAAGTGACGAAAAACTATCAAAGAATTAGACGATTAGATAGACTGTCTATATTAATAGAATTTAGTAATATTAAAATAGAAATTAAATGGTTTGAATAATAAGGTAAGATGTGATATTGCTCGCTCCTTTATTATCGAATGATTGAACTACTTGATTAGAGTTAAATGTTTAATTGTGCTCAATTTATTTATCCCATCATTTAATTTGATTTAGCATTAAATTAAATATTAATTTGATTTAGCATTAAATTAAATTTAGATTATATAGTTTTCATTTAATTTAAATTAGACGATATAAATCTTTTTTCATTTAATTTAAATTAGACGATATAAATTTATATTATAAATATATAGAATTTTATATATATTCCATTGTAATTTTCTAATGTGAATTTATGTAGATTTAATCTGAATAAATATTTCTCTAAACTATATCTAATTTTTGATAATGTAAGTTTTGATTTAATTTAGTATAATTGTCATTAAATTGTCAATGTTATTAAATTTCTTTGACTTATATATATATATATATGAACAATGATTAAATTACCTAAATTTAAATAATTATTTCTGATTAAATTACCTAAATTTAAATAATTATTTCATGAACTCCTAATTCTATTAAAAAATGGTCGGTTATGCCCATGAGGGCCTATATATTTATCTTACTTTATTTGACTCAGTTACATGCCCACCTAATTGAATTTGTTGTACTATATTGATAATCTTACATACCCTATTAATAAACATTTTGGTTTTGATTCAAAACTAGTGATTTAAACCGACGGATTTCAATTTTGGTTGAATAGGAAGATGCCCGTAATGAGCTTTTTACTAAGCAATTACGGTCTGATTTGTGAAACAGACGTTCGGGTTGGTTGATTTAGATCGGTGGAAGTAACATACGGTATTTTTGGATCCGTTGTGCTACAGCCTACAGCAAGAAAAATACGGAGGAGCAAGAAGGTAAACTGTGATTGGCTTATACGGCAGTCCAAATCGTCGACATGGAATTTACAAATTCTGAAAATTAGAAACCAAGGGCTATTTTGGGAGTTGGGAGGAGGAGGTGATGGACCCATTTCAGCTTTGACTTGCTTTAAATCTATTGTCCCCACCACCACCAACAGTAATTTGGACTTGTGTTGTCTCCACTCCTCAAAGTAAAAGACTTGTATGTGTGTGGTTTACAGCAAATGCTCCTAAGAAAAGCTGTTGAGCACATTTAATATTGTTTTGATTAATTTTCATTATAATGGCAGGTGAATTTGTTGGGCCCATCATATACTTTGAATTTTCATGTAACCTAATTTCTGTTGACATAATTAATTCATGTGTTTACCATAGGTTTGCAAATTGTCAAAAGTAATTGGATGATTGGACCATCATGTCATGCATTTCTTCACTCTATGTTCTGTCTTTATTAATTTTCTGGGGGTTTGAAGAATGTTTTTCCCATGATGAATGGGCAGGAGAAGATTGGAGAGACTGTAAAATAATTCTAATTATAGTGCTGCACAAATAAAAGGGCAATCTCATCTTTCCTTTTGGCAGAATTTGG
Organism: Manihot esculenta; assembly: GCF_001659605.2. NCBI lineage: Eukaryota > Viridiplantae > Streptophyta > Magnoliopsida > Malpighiales > Euphorbiaceae > Manihot > Manihot esculenta. The sequence continues at coordinate 11,331,930 of NC_035162.2, read as the reverse complement.
GTTTGATTATAGGAATGACTCTGCACCCATTAGCTGATTTTGGGCCAAATGGATTTTTAATATGAACACAACTTCTTCCCAAACCCATAACACTGGCCTGGCCTTGCTTTTCTTTCTCCAAATACACCACTATTCATCAAAATAATTAAATAAAAATAAAAATCTGTAACAATAACCCACCAAAAGAGTAAACAACTCACCTAGTCCACAGACAAAGCTTCTATCTGCCATGTTCTTGTTTCCATTCCACACTTTTAATTATTTATATTTATTAATATATTCAGCATTTGTGGGTGTGGCCACTTTTTAATTTAGGTTATTAGGTTTTAATTATATATATTTTCTTACTTTCCTCATATATATATATATTTTTTAATTAAGATTCTCAACTTGTTAATCAAAGTTCAAACTTTCAACTATATAACAAAGAAGAAAAAAAAAAGTATTTTAATTTCCCCTCTTTATGAACTCGTAAGATTCTCATCATTATTACATGGATTATTTATATAAGTAAATTATTCACATTAAATCAAGAGAAGTAAGAATTTAAATCATATAAAATAAGAATCAAAACGACAAGCGTATTGTCTCATACACATCACCATTGAATTATTAAAAAAAGAAAACAGTTCAATATTTGTGTTCTGTCTGTTATAATTATAAGAATGTCCGTTTCAATCTTTAATAGAAATTATTAATTAAAAGAAAAGGGATGTGAATGAATGCTTGGCAATGGCATCATCATTTTAACAGCTAAGTTTGATTAGAACTGATAACCTCCAGATCTTTCTTAGTCCAGGAGTAAGGTTGGGTCCAAAAGAAGGTCACAGGTCCAAAACCCATCAGATCATATGCTCGAGAGGCGGCTCGACTTCACGAGCCTGGGCCGACAACCCAGAGCGATCCGGATCAGATATGAGCACAAGCCCCATAAGGAAGTAGGCCCAATCACTCACCAGCCCTACCCGCATGAGCTCTGGAGAGCATTAAATGGCCGTTATGCATGGAGCAGGGGCCTGACACAACCGTACGTACGGGCCTGAGTGAAAAGGATAGGAAAGCACTATATACTGGAGGGTCTTCTCCTTCAAGGGATGGACTCTCTCTCCTGCTCCTTCTTCCTTAACTCCATTTTTATTTTCTCTGCAACTCTTGCCTAGATATACTACTCTTATTCATGAAACCTGACTTGAACGTCGGAGGGTCTCCGCTGGGGCATCCCGGTGGACCCTTGACCATTTTTCCTTATTTTGCAGGTCCTTTCCTCAGATAGAACATGGAGAGACCCATTTGACCCATCCGCTGTAGCCCAAAAAGAAATCAAATCCATATAATAGGGGACGAGGGAGAACCAGATCTATCGGATATGGAGCCCAAGGAGATTTAGAGTTATCAAATGGCGCCGTCCGTGGGGAACGAAGGAGATATTTTCGTCACCGGAGTTCCTAAATCCACCCATTGAGATCCACATGGAGGTATGAAAGTTTATACGAAAAGAAAGCTGGAGATTTATAGTAACCCAGCTGAATAGCCTAGCTGAAAAGAAAGACCCAGCTGGTTCACGAATATCTTGACAGTCTTTTAGTCTTCATTTTCCTGCCCTCGTTGTTTATTTTAACATTTATTAAATTTTATTACTACTAACTTTTTCTTTGAGATCTGACGAGGTGAAACTTCAAATCGAAATGCTTGTCTATGAGTATAGATTTTAATCTTTTCTACAAAAAGAAAAAAGAATCAGTGGTATATATATTTTGTGAGTTGGCTGTGTATATATTGTCAAGGTGAGAGGGGCAGATCGGCTGTGAAATCTCATGTTAGCAGGTTAGAAAGAAGATTAATAAATAAAAAATAGGCTAAGTCGGACTAACATTTCAGGTCGAATGAGGCATGAGGTCGGATGAGACACGATTCAGGGCTATCCAACTCGGTTCCAGAGCAGCGCCCCTCAAGCATCGGAGATGGAGAATGAACCTATCGAAATCCCAGCTCGTTCAAAATACTTTAGGTCCAGACTATATTTTACAAGTTGAGGTCGGCTCTTTGTCTAAATGGTTTCACTTCCCGTCAGCTCGAGTTGATTCAGTTGGTCACGGGAAAGCATTTTGAAGATCTTTCTTATGTTCGTTTTGATGGTGAAACTTCTTGTTCGTGGCACCTAGTCGTATATACGACTCCAAGACTCCAAGAATGACAGGGACTTACTTATGAAAGAGGGGAAGGATAAAATCAGAGCTGCAATTGAGTTTCGCCGACATTGACCTTCTTTCTTCTGCACAAAAGTTGATCGTGGGTCACAATTGCTTTTTGAATATTCCAATAACGTGCGCCTCCCAAGGATGAAGAAATCAAGCTCGGCGATGGCACCGAGCTCGGCGATGGCACCGAGCTCGGCGATGGCACCGAGCTCGGCGATGGCACCGAGCTCGGCGATGGACCGAGCTCGACGATGGCACCGAGCTCGGCGATGGACCCAGCTCGACGATGGCACCGAGCTCGGCGATGGACCCAGCTCGACGATGGCATGCACTGCTGGGTTCCCAAAACTCACGTCCGCTCCAAGCCTACGCTGCTTTTAATACACGGCTTCGGAGCCAATGCAATGTCGCAACTCAATTACTTCGTCCCTCAATTGAAGTCCAAGTTCAATGTCTACGTCTCAGACCTCCAATTCTTCGGCAATTCCTACACGACCCGACCTGAGAGGACCAAGGCGTTTTAGGCCCAGTGCGTCAGGGCTCTTATGGATGCGCTTAATGTTACCAATATGGATCTTATGGGGATAAGTTACGATGGTTTCGTGGCCTACAGCATTGCGGTACGGTTCAAGGAACGTATGGGGCGAGTGGTGTTGGGATGCGTGGGAGTGTGCTTGGGGAAGAAGGACACAGAGAAAGGGTTGTTTTAGCTGAGTGTGGACGATGCCATTAATATTTTGATGCCTCAGAATCCCGAGAAAGTGAGAGAGTTGGTGGGACCGCCGTTTCACAAACCTCCACCGACCTGCCCGAATTATTTCCTAAATGATTTTATTAAGGGCAATTGCTTGCTTTATAAGTATGTGATTGGCCAGAAGAAGAAGAAGAAATAACAAGGGGGATGAAAATCTTAATACATCATTCTCTTCAACGTTTTCTTCACTCTGTCCGCAAATTGCTGTGAAATCCAATAAGAATTATGATTTGATACTTCGTCCGTATAGGAATGTGGAGGTTAAATGGGTGATACAAGTCTCCTTCTTCCCTGTTCCGTTTATTCCTTCTGTCCCTTCATTAAATGAGTTGGGGGGAAAGGGTCGGTCGGCCGGTAAGAGTAGCAAGACTGAAAGGAGCTCGGCCCTGTTGGCCAGCTTGAAGACGGGTGCAAATCTCGAACTTGGATTTAGTGGAGCACAACAACCGATCGAGCAGGTCGGCCAAATACCAAAAATATCAATCTTTCAAGATCGAGTTTGATGGGATTGGAGCAAAGTGACGCGCCCACGCAACCCATGCCAAAGTGGTCGACGTAGCTCTTGATCACTGGGAGGCAAGTATCCAAATTCTTTACAAATATTACAACGATGCCATCATAAATGATTTATTAGCTTACACACGATCCACTATACTGCAAGCAATTAATTATTAATCATCATCATTGAAAACTGAAATATAGAGTAAAAGTGTCTCGTGCGACATATTATTTATTGATGAATATTATTGAACTAACAACGAGCATTCTCGTTATATACGCTCTGTGCAAGCTCTTATTTTGCAGAAAAATCCTGAATCTTTCAGAAGACCTCCTTGAGACATAGAGACCTCCTGGAGGTAGAAGATCGGGATCCCCAAGATCTCCCGGATGAAGACCAGGATCTCCAAGATCTCCTGGAGACCTCACTGAGATATAGAGATCTCAGGGAGGTAAAAGACCAGGATCCCCAAGATCTCCTGGCACCAGAAGACCTCACTGAGATATAGAGATCTCAGGGAGGTAGAAGACCGGGATCCCCAAGATCTCCCAGATAAAGACCAGGATCCCCAAGATCTCCTGGAGACCTTCCTGAGATATAGAGATCTCAGGGAGGTAGAAGACCGGGATCCCCAAGATCTCCCGGATAAAGACCAGGATCCCCAAGATCTCCTGGAGACCTTCCTGAGATATAGAGATCTCAGGGAGGTAGAAGACTGGGATCCCCAAGATCTCCCGGATAAAGACCAGGATCCCCAAGATCTCCTGGCACCAGAAGACCTCACTGAGAGGTAGAAGACCTCACTGAGATATAGAGATCTCAGAGAGGTAGAAGACCTCACTGAGACAAAGAAGACCTCAGTGAGGTCCTGCCACAAGAAGACCTCAATGAGGCAGAAGACCTCACGGAGGCAGAAGACCTCAATGAGGCAGAAGACCTCACGGAGGCAGAAGACCTCAATGAGGCAGAAGACCTCACGGAGACAGAAGACCTCAATGAGACAGAAGACCTCAATGAGGCAGAAGACCTCAATGAGGCAGAAGACCTCAATGAGGCAGAAGACCTCACTGAGGCAGAAGACCTCACGGAGGCAGAAGACCTCAATGAGGCAGAAGACCTCAATGAGGCAGAAGACCTTACGGAGGCAGAAGACCTCACTGAGGCAGAAGACCTCACTGAGGCAGAAGACCTCACGGAGGCAGAAGGCCTCACTGAGGCAGAAGACCTCACCGAGGCAGAAGACCAGCGAAGATCTCAAAGATCTCCCGGAGCAAAAATGGCCGGAATCCCCAAGATCATCCGGTGCTATAAGCAAAAACAACTCATAAGAACATAGTTCTGATCTCACATAAAAGATTAGGGCACGGGACCACAAATGAAAAAGCTAAACTCCGACCTCCCAAAGGAGCTCGAATCATCAGGTAGAGAGACTTTGATCTCACACAACAGCCAAAAGTGTCAAAACACCATGACGATCTCAAGAAAATGAGCTCGGTACTGGTAAACACAATAGGCAGCCCGAATAAGGCTCACCAAGAGAGCAAGAAATTAAGTCCGACTTCACAAAAGAGCTCGGGGCACCAAAGTGAAGAAAGTGAAATTCCGAACTTCGGAGCTCGCGATATAGACACCATCACAGGCTATAGGCACAAAAGCCTAAGCGAAAAGCAAAGAACCGAGCTCTCAGCTCGGATGAACTCGCAACAAGAAAACACTCAAGTAGAATAAAGCTAAATACAGAAGAAATAACAGAGAACCGAGCTCCCTCTACGAAAAGGCCCACAAATGCAGGAACGCATAAAAGGATAAACAAAGGCGAAGGACCATGCTCACAGCTCGGATTAACTCACAGTAAACAGACGTTCAGCAAGAATAACCCAGGAAGAGGAAAACAACAAAAGAACGAGTACTCTATCCCAGTGGAGCTCACAGCTCAAACCACACCGACTACCAGAAGGTTATCTCAAGAGGAAGAAGGTATTATATTCCTGAGCTCGCATCAATGACGCGATCGTGAGCCTAAAACAGAAAGACCCTCATGAAAATAAGAGAAACTCGCAAGTCAGAAGCTTAACCAGACTCCGAGCTCTTAGCCCGGGTTGGTTCGACCAGCAGAGTCCCAGTAGAGCCGGCCTAGGTCCATCAAATAAGTAAAGTTGACAAAACTAGAAGACAGCGTGAGTAGAAAATAATGATGAGGCACAGGCCGAGGTGAAATATCATTCATCATCAAATACACATCTCCAGATAGCCATACATTTAAACACCAAGGTAAAGGGATAAAGAAATAAGGCAAGTAAAGGACGTTTTGACAAGAGCCGTTCTCAAGCTGCACGGCCATTAGTGAAGCCTAAGTATTTACCCCCTCACCAGTCATGGAATAACTGCTGAGGAGGTAAAGGGGCAATTGATAACCTCCAGATCTTTCCTAGCCCAGGAGTAAGGTTGGGTCCAAAAGAAGGCCAAAGGTCCAAAGCCCATCAGATCATACGCTCGAGAGGCGGCTCGACTTCACGAGCCTGGGCCAGCAACCCAGGGCGATCCGGATCAGATATGAGCACAAGCCCCATAAGGGAGTAGGCTCAATCACTCACCAGCCCTACCCGCATGAGCTCTGGAGAGCATTAAATGGCCGTTACGCATGGAGCAGGGGCCTGACACAACCGTACGTACGGGCCTGAGTGAAAAGGACAGGAAAGCACTATATACTGGAGGGTCTTCTCCTTCAAGGGATGGACTCTCTCTCCTGCTCCTTCTTCCTTAACTCCATTTTTATTTTCTCTGCAACTCTTGCCTAGATATACTACTCTTATTCATGAAACCTGACTTGAACGTCGGAGGGTCTCCGCTGGGGCATCCCGGTGGACCCTTGACCATTTTTCCTTATTTTGTAGGTCCCTTCCTCAGATAGAACATGGAGAGACCCATTTGACCCATCCGCTGTAGCCCAAAAAGAAATCAAATCCATATAACAGGGGACGAGAGAGAACCAGATCTATCGGATATGGAGCCCAAGGAGATTTAGAGTTATCAAGAACAATACAATTCAATGAATTCCATGTAATGCATGAGCAATCAAAGCCTTGAATTTTCCTTTTTTTTTTTTTTTTGAAAAATGAGGGATTTGATTTTTCAATTCATAATATATATGATATTATTTTACTTTTATATATGATGAAAATTATTTAAATTAAAAAAATGAAATTTATTTATTCTAAATGAGATAATTAAAAAAATAAATTAAATTAAATTAATATGAAATTCTTGAGTTGAATGTTCTTTTATGTCATGATGCAGACTTGAACATTGCCAAATTAGGTAGCATGTAGTATTTTGTATTATGTAATATCTATAAAGTGATTGGATGTATGCTTTGAATAAAATTTACAAAAATTGCACTCATTTATAAAAAGTATATCTATAATTATTTTTAATATGAGCTAAATAAATATAATTAATATCAAAACAATAACTTTTATATTCCATTTCTTAATATATTGTCACTCATATTACTTTATTTTTTTAAAAAATATTTTATTAAAATATTTTTAAAAAATTATCATATCAGCTCAATTACACCCGAATTAATCAGTCTCTCGCGACACGCTATTCTAAGATCCAAAATACTAAGTAGAAAAATCTAAAATAATCTCAAACTGAATAATAGAGTTTAGAGGTTCAAACCAAAACTTATAACTCAGCATATAATACAGCTATGGCCAGTGGCGGAGTCAGAAGCTTCCCTTTGGTAGGGTACCGCCGCGCCGCTGCGGCACTTTCATCCCCTTCAAAACATTTTCCGATCGCCGGTACGGCAGGTGCCCCCTTGCCGTACCTTCCCTCCGTCCCTAGCTATGGCTGTATTAGCTTTTCGCCAAATTCAATTAGATTTTAATTTGATTTAATTAAAATAACATGTGTAATCACTTGTCAATTGTTCAAACTCAAAATATTATCCTCCCTTAACGATAGTGTAGAAATATAAACTTTAGAATTCATTTCAATATTAATGGGTCAAATCCTAATTTTTTAGTCAAATTAACACTTCCCATAATGATAAGACTTTTGCTAAAGTGAATTTAACAATATACTAAAAATAATCGATCAGATCTACTATAAAAGCCTGTTAAGAATTTTGAATAATCATTTCATATAAAATTTTACTCATATTATACAATACAAAAATATTCAAATTACAATAAAAATTAGTCTGATAGTAAATGCATCTTACTCTCTCAATTCTTAATTTTCATTTAAAAAAAAAAAATTAAATTACACTCCAAATTGTTATCTTTTAATTTTATTCACAGTTTGATCTCTTGAGTTATAATTTAAATTTTTTAAATTTATTTTTGATTATTTAAAAAAATTAATATGTTTAATTAAATCAAATGATATATAATTCGAAAGATTCAAATATTATAAAAAAAAATCGCAAAATATAGCACGATTCTTTATGTCTTCCGATAGTCGAAAGAGAAAAGCTGACAAATTCAACTAGGCATCTTGTTTACTTTATTATTCTTTCAACTAATATACCTTATTTTTTCTATATTTTTTTATATAAATTAATAATTATGATAATATAAAATTTACCCAAAAAAATAATAATATAAAAAATCTTAAACCTACTCTCACTCTCACGCACATTATTATATGTTAATGGCGTGAAATAGGGCTTAGTATTATGAAAAAGAAATTAATTACCCAATGAGAAGAGAAGAAGACTTCTTTTACTTTTGTTGTTATATCAATACTTTCGGACCAAGCAATTAACCACCATTTTCACATCTTCTATGCTTTTTCCAAGGAATCTAACCTATTTCCTCCTTCAAGCTTCATGAGATTCTTTTTTTTCTTTGATTTTTTTAAAGAAAAAAAAAAAGGAAAATGAGGGAATGTGGAGCAGTGCTAGTTTATGAAGAAAAGCACAACAAATAGGAGTTCAGTTGACCTCTAAGTCACGCTTTTGTCGGACTTTCAGTTTGGTCAACAGTCAACTCATGGACGCATATCGCTGTAAATACTTTACCCTGTAATTTGATTTTTTAATAATTTAATATTTCTTAATTTTAATTATGTTAATAATATAATTTTCTCGTTAAGAATCACTAAATTTCAGTAATCAAACCAATCAAAAAAAAAAAAAAGATTATTGCTTGCCTATAAAATTATTTTTGTTATTTGATTTCTCACTAATGTGTCCATTTTAATAAAATAGAGTGAAAACAGAAAATAATTATTTCAAATTATGAAAATATCAAAACGGAATACTTCAACCGAATCCATCAAAATTTTATCATGTATACTACACTCGACGTGACAGAACGCGAGCTGATTAGCTACAGCACGTTCCATATATATGCATTGGCATTATGGTGCTGATGATGATGCTGATTGGTGGATGTAAATCATCAACTTTTGATCAGTGTGTTGCTTTGACACTTGGAGATTGCTTAGAACACGGAATTAAAAGATGAAAAAGTTGAAGATCGAGTCTCCAATCCATTAATTTCCAGTCTATCTCAACTGGGTATCATTCAACACTTGAAAGCAACTCATATTTCCATGGAATTTTGGGACCAAAAATTTCCACCACAAGATCAACTCATCTTATGAGATGAATATGAAAAACAATATCAGCTTGAAACCTCATCCAGAAGTTTATACCTTCTCACCTTATTTCTAAAAACTTGCTTTGTGATCCCAATGTTGTTTGATATCTCTTCTGATTTTGTCCTTCTAATAAGCTTTTCTTCTAATTTAGCATTTGAGATGAGTCTCCTTCTGGTCACCGGTGATCTCTCTGGCGACCTCTGTTTCTTGATGGGGCTATTTATTTGCAGCTGAAGACTACCTCTTTGGCTCTTTAAACCTGCTTTGTTCTTGTCCTGGGTGTTCTTGATGCTGTCATCCTCGCTGGTATTTTTGTTTGATGATGATGAATTGGAAGAAGTCTGTGATTTTTCTTTGGTTTCATGGCTGAGACACCAGTTACAGACTTGGTAGGACTCAGCTTTGGGATAAAGATTACTGCAGTATCTGTGAAAATTTCAGTGTGTTAAAGAATTCCAAGACTGATAACCACAAAGAATTTTGATCGTTGAAATGGATAAAATCCAGAAAGACTTTGATAATGAAATAAATTTATAGCAGATGGGTACCTGTGCTGAGATCTGAATTGACAAATCTTGCACTGAAAAAGCTCATAAGAAAGGCCACAATCTCCACACATGCAACATTCAGGGCTTGGATGTGCTGATGCAATGGCTCCTTTGGGTGGTGTGGTCATATTTGCTTTGTTTCAGAGAGAGAGAGAGAGAGAGAGAGAGAGAGAGAGAGAGAGAGAGGGAAGTGGCGATGAGTTGGGGAGACGGCCACAGAAATTTATAAAGAAACCAGAAGACATGAGGGGCCGGTGTTTAATTGCACACGCTAATTACTATATATGGATATGATATCAGGAGACCCGTGGCGCGTTTCAAAAGTAATATAATAATTCATTTTTTATCCTAAATGATAATTACATAATTTAATGTTGTTAACAAACAATTAAATTATTATTATTATTATTATTATTATTATTATTATTATTATTATTATTATTATTATTATTATTATTATTATTATTAAAGAGAGATCTTGGAATGGTAGATGAGCTAAATCTAGTTTAATAAAATATAATGATATGGGTAAGTAAAGAAGATTTGAAGAGTAGACAAATGAAGACTCCTCTAATATAAATTGGGAAATAAAAATGGAGTAAAGATGTTTATTAAAGAGAAATGAAGCATCAAAGCAACCACCTTGCAATAAAACAATTGTGACCAATAGAGTATAGTGTTTGGATCCCACATCACGTAAAGAATCTTAATTTAATTGGAATCATGGAATGAGATCAATACGTTTACACAGCTATATTTAATGCTGGCCAAAGATTGATTCAATCTAGGTTTAGGTGAGCCAAGTTATATGGTGATGGAAGAGAGAGACCCGTGTGGTTATGTGTTTTAATGAAAGGAAGGAAAGGAAAGGAAATTTCTTCCCACTTGGGGAAGTGGGGATGCTTGCACAGAAGCGTAAACGTCTCATTGGGGTGATTTCTAGAAAAACCTAGAAAAATTTGTTGCTTGCACACAATGCAATCGCCGTGTTTCGCAAACATGAGACCCACACACAGTGCAATATGCAATGCTAAGCTTTACAATAAAGCTGATGGGTAGAAGATATTGGTGCTCCAATATCCAAAGTCTTCAACCACAAACGTCAGAAAGCAGCTGGCCCTGGTTTCTCAAGATCCAACATTTACAGAGAATGAATCCCTGATTTGCTAAGGGCTAACAAATCAGGACACTCAACAATGAAATGGAATAAGAAGATAAACAATTCACATGGACTAGAATATCACTTCATGTCACATGGCCAATACAGGGTGCATCTTTAACAGTATATTGGGTTCTATAGAGTCTTCATAATCTGAGACACATTCCTACGAAAATGCCTCCAAAAAATATATATATATATATATAGTAGATTACCTGTAATAATCACTTTCAGCTAAAATCTTTATAAATAAAAAATTCTCTCTCTCTCTCTTATTTGCTTATCTAATCCTCAAATATGATCATTCCAGCTTTATATAAAAGTACAAAAGATATTTGATCACAAGCTGTGCCAGAAATAAGACGAGGAAACCAGAAGCGAGGCAAATAGCTGGCTTACAATCATGTAGCAACTAAAAGAAAGACCATGTTTCCTGTTAGTGAGTGTTTACAAACATTTTTTTTATAAATATTTTATTATGAGAAATGAGCAACACGAATCAATGTGGAACTAGTCAAAGTGGGGTTCCCGTCCACCCTCACCACCTTATCAATTTAACAATTCAAAGCATGTTACCTGAGAGTGATGATTTGAACTTGAATCTTTCCAAATAAATAAAGCTAGGATAATCTAACAAGGAATATTAACTGCCCAATAACAATGTTGTTAGAAAATCAAAGCAAGGACAAGAACAGACCACACACCATATCATTGCTGGCATGTTTATGCATCTTATGGAAAAAAAGAGAATCTCTTCCTACTTAAAATAAAATCCCCACCAGAAAGTTAATAAGTTTTACACCCTTTCTCACACCATCTTAATTTTATTGTCAGTCTTGCACTTTGCTAATTGGCCCAACCCTCTACTCTCGACTTACATCCGATTACCTTAAGCAGACAGCAATTAAAACGTAATCAGGGAAATTGTAACTGAAACTTAACCCCAGTGCCAGAGAAGATAAGTAGAATACAAAAGTGCATTTATTCAGTATAAAAACTATTTGAAATAAAGATATCTACATCAGAAGAAAATCTCATCTGTACAGGAACATTTTCAACAAATACATTAACAAACAGATTTTTTCGCATCAAGGAGAAAAACAAAAAAGTGGGAGAGAGAGAGAGAGAGAGAGAGAGAGAGAGAAGTAACTGAGGCTCTACAAGAAAATTTAACTATGGAAACAACTTATTTGGGATTGCTACTTATTCTCAGGGACCTCAAGCCTTTACACAGTCAACTAATTTCCTACTACCAATAAAAGATTGGCTTCCTGTATCTTTCCTGAGCTTTTGCAGAACCAAAACATACCACTCCATTTATAATTCACCAGATACCATCTGTAATGACAATAATAGAAATCGATCAGTTTGAAAATTTTAACATCCTTGTTATGAAATCTATCAATTCATCCAATAATGGGATATAGTTCCGCAAATGCATAACAATGAAATCATAATTCAACTCCCTGCTAAAACCAATGCTCTACAACATACGTGGAATTCAAACTGAGATTACACATCCTCAGATGAGCATCAAAGGCAGAGAGTATATGCTAAAGTTGGGAGACAACCAAAGACGAGGACTTCCAGAATTTCTGCAATTGCATTGGCAAACTTACTAGGTGAATGGCTCATCAAATCAATTAATTCATTCATGGGAATTAGATACCCTTACAAGTTTGCAATTAACTTCATGTTTTCAAGATCCTAACCATCAATTATATAGGTGTTTCAAAGCACTTTAAATCATCATATATAGCTCTTTCTAAAATGGAAAGGCAGCCAATTAAATATTACAATTAAATTTTGCATGGTTACTTTAAAAAATTGAAAATTGCAATTATGCCCAAGGTCCATAAATATGGTCAATTAATTGCACGATGTCACACATATTCCCCAGAGGCCAAGAGCATGAGATGAGAGAGAGAGAGAGAGAAAGAGAGAGACCTGCCTGCACTCTTCAATAAAGGCAGATTATGCTTAGCTCTGTGCACACTCAAGAGGGTGCAAAGTTCCTTCAGTAAATTCATGCATCCGAAAACGCTCCAGAAGTTCAAAGGGGCTGCAACTAACATAATAGATTCTCGTAAAAACAATGAATAGTATGGAGTTTTTCTTTTAAAAAATATCTTCTAAAATAACAAGGAATAGTCTTTGATCAAAGCCATGGCCTACAATCAAAGATTGAACAGGGAAGTTGGTATGCAACTGGCGTCAGTGAGCAGAGCCGCCTGGTGCATGAAAGGCTGAAAATACATCATGCACAAATTCACCTAATAAAAGAAAATCAAACTAACATATATTATAGAACCTTGTATTTGAAAATATACAACACCGTTGTTTCTTTAAAACCAATCTGAACCCAATTGAGCTAACACAATGAAATAAACGTTCAATCATGTTTGCAATGAACCTAAAAGGGGGAAAAGAAGAGAGGCAGAGAGAATCAAGTCTGGCTCATACTCAAAAGGATATTGTGCATTTTAAGCTCCTAGCTAAGATTGTTTCTGCAAGGAATAAACCACGTAAAACTATTCATGTTTACTGTCTGACTTTTCTTTTTTCGGGTTTTGCTTGGTCTATATGTGTTAATATAACTTGAATTTTACTGGGAGTGAGAGCAAACAAAATAACGATTAAAATATATCAATAGTAAATTTTTTAGGCAAGTATGAAATTTTAGACTTACAGGATAACTTCACGATTATGGCTTAATCTATGCTGATTGCTTTCCATGGCTTCCAACACATTAGAAGTTTCTGGTCCAGCTGATCCTCCAGTTACGATTGATGGGACAGAAGCAGTTGGAGACCAAATCTAGAACCGTTAAAAGAATTAGAAAACTACACCATGCTGCAGCCAAAAGAATTTTCATCAAACTCACCTTTATCGTGTTGTCAATACCACTTGTAGCCACAACACAATCAAATGGATGGCACTGCACACAATTCACAACTGTAGAGGGAGTTAAACAAATCAATAGTAGGAAGGTCAAACCTCATACACATTCAAGAGAAAGGGGGGGGGGGGGGGGGGGTAGAAGATTACCAGCTTCATCTCCAAGCAGCATTTTTATTAGTCTACCAGTTTGCTTTTCCCAAATAAACCATCTACCATCATCACTTCCACTCGCTACATACTCACCTGAAAATCAATAATGATAGATCGAATCTCAAGTAGAAGTCAAAAATTACATAAAAGTTTAAGATACATTCACAATGACCCCAACCAATCTACCAACCATGCACATAACGGCCAGAATGTAGTGCATTGAGTGCAAAAAACACATTGTTCATATAAAACGCGGATACAAGCACTACAGACCGTGACCAGCTCAGGCAGTATATCCATCTTCACGTTATTGTGATTCCTTATGGTTAAATTGAAAAATCCCGTCTTTCCAAAGTGTTTCTTTCTCTTTCTGGTTTAATTTTGCTAGACTTAACAATAAGGTAACCAAATACTTGTTTGCATCATTGCATCAAGATACAAAGAAGAGTACTGCTTGGGACTTGGGAGTGTACATGTAATCATACAAATATGGTTTATGTGTTTGTATGTTTTGCATATATAAAGTACCTCTCTGGCCCAGAAAACTGGCCTGCTTTATGTCAGTTCCAACATTACAGTGGCCAACAAATCTTTGCTTCATATCAATGACTGTCTCCGGCTGCAATGTTAGTATATACCATAAGCAAAATTTAACTAGCAAGAGCAAGAATAAGGATTACTACATATATATACCACAAGCAAAGTTTAACTTGCAAGAGCAAGAATAAGGATTACCATATACATATATCAACCACAAGAACATAACCATCCAAAATCTAATGAAACCACATGCACAACTAAGCATATACAATTTGCAGGTGGACAAAGAATTCTAGATAAATGATTTAGAGTCTAAAGGAAGAGAGAGAATTGGAAAGACAAATATTGTCTATTTGCTAAATTATCCCTCTAACTGATATTCAGTTTCACTGTTTCAGTATTTTATTTTCATACATTTTCCACCGAGTCTTACAATAGATACATATTTGAGGGTCTTGCTGCTTTGCATTATTACTGGCAGATTAGTTACTAAGCAACAGGTCAATCTCAACTCTCAAGAGGCCAGTAACTAATCATTACAGACTACCCTGTCTAAACAAGGTAAATCTCAGATAATCTTTCCCAAAGAGCAACCTAACAGTTGGGCAAGTAAGAAACTGAAAAATGAAGTGATTCCATTTTGGTGATTAATGTAAAACAGCATCAAGCCCTCTATAAAAGATCAAAATATAACCTGATAAGGCTTCCGATCATTTTGTGATGATGAAGGTGATCCGCAGGAGCCATTTACACAACTTGTTTCTCGAGTTGAATCACCTCTTCGATGAATCCTCAAATTTAAACTTCCGTGAAGAGTATTGGGTTCAATTTCACGTCCTTCATCACCTGATATTGACGTTTCAAAGTCCAATTCCAATTCCTCATCATAGTCAGAATCTTCTCTTTCAGACGTAGGACCATCTTGTGAAGCATCACTGTTAGCCTCTGAACGATAAAGTATGTCACTTAGTGACAATGCTCTTCCACTATGAGATTCAGACCTCAGAGGCCCATCATTTGCTTTATTAGTTTTTTCTGCTTCAGCTGGTCATGCAAATATACAATTAGATGCACATATATAAAATCAAATGTAAAAGATGTAATTTATTCCAGTGAAACAGTGAGTTTATTTTAATACCAGATGCTAATTATTCCAAACAACATAATAATTCCGTACAATTAATCAACAATGTTTCATCAGTTGATAAATGGGACAATTCAACCGAGTAAGAGGCAGGGAAGGAACAAAAAGGCAGGCACAAGACTTAGCAATCAACACACCTGCAGCAAGATTCTTTTGTAAGTTATCTATCAATTCTGCAATTTCAATATTGGATGGGACCACAGATTGAGCGGCAACAGCAAACTCTAGAGCTTCTTTGTATTTTCCCAACTGCAAGAAGCTAATAATAATAAGGTAATGATGGACAAAAATAAACCGATTAGGTCAGTTCAACATCGTCATAGTTGCATTAAAGTTCCCTTGCCGTTTTGTTCCAACTTCTAAGTTGGAACTTATACCTCATAGACAATGTGCAAACAGATGCCATATAATCTTTAAAGCAACATGCTGGAGAAGGGGAAAAAAAGGAAAAGAATGCAACAGAATCTTAATGGTCCAGTGAAACGCCAGAAACTGCATTGTCCATGCATAAGTTTACATGATACATATGATTAAGACAAAATAATCACAAAATAAGCATATCAGAAAAAAAAGGCATGGGATCCAGGATGTCAGCAAAAATGATGAAGAATAAAAATATATGCAAAATAATGTTGTTAGATGTCCCAAAAAAAACAGGATTTAATCATAGTATCAGACCATACCAAAATGTTAACAGGAAAAGATCCAAGGACACATGCACTAGAAAAATTAAATAAGGATGAGAAAAGAAACTGCTGCACTTCACATCTCAAGATAAATTTAATGTGCCATATCCACTGAAGAGAATTAGACGACAGAAGAGATTTTGGTTAACTAGTGCCATTTGCCCCTATATTTGTTAGAAACAGTTGAATATTTGGTAAAAAAAGATCATGATTTTATACCATGGAATTACCTGTGACAAAGCTTCAGACATATAATAAAGGGCTCTAAAGGAAGAGCTGTCTATTCTTCGAGCATTATAGCAATCTCTTATGGCCATGTGAACGTCATTTTTCCACTTCCTCTGAAAACAAAAGGCAAAAGTAAATAATACATTACTAGAAATGCATATTAATTAAAAGAAATAGAAACCACATATCACAACAAATTATCAAGAAACCTTAAGCAACAGCCCTGCACGCGTGCAGAGACAATCGTGCCTGATTGCAGGACCAATATCATGACCATACCGATCCAACACTTCATTGCAAGCCTCAATTCCTTCGTAATAATTTGAACCCTCTAAGCATTTTTCAGCAATTTGAACCAACTTTCTACACTTTTCAAGCTGTAGAAACATATTAGACTAGCAAATATAAAATCAAAGAAACAGTGCCAAGCTTAATAATACCAGCATTACTTTTACCAACAGTAAATAAATAAGTATACCACAGAAGCAACATTGCTTTTGAAACAAAGACTGCCTTTGTAGACAACAGATGGTGGTGGTTGCAATTCTAGCCCATTGAGAATAGGATTGAAGGTCATTAGTTTTGAAGCATCACCTGAAGCATATCGCATAGCACCCCCTCCAGCTGCAAATCACAAGAATGATTTATTAAATCATCTCATCAACTTTGCTCATATAACCAAGAATACTACAAACTAGAAATGGTACATCACTTTGTCACACAATTGGATCCATGTTTTAATATATAATAGATCATACATTAAACTGTCACTTAAAATTGAAAGTGGACACCAGAAGAGACCACATGGTTGGTAGAATAGGATGCAGACATATTTAAATATTTACAAAGGAAATACAACACCAAGGTCCAGTAATAGTAACAGCTTTAAGTAAAAGAAACGAAGGGTACGATCTTCAAAATGAACAAACATAATGACAACATAGCCAATGATGAAGAAGCATACCATGATTTACATTCATGAGGTATACATGCTCTCCACTGTAACTAAGTAGAACCTCATCTCCACTCGGACTAAATGTCACGTGAGTTAGATGCAATCCTGAACGTCCCTGCAAGGGAGGGAGCAGGAACACTAAGCGTTTCTATAAGGATTCTAGAAAATAAATAAGAATCCATTCTAATTCATCTTAATAAGCAAGATGTCCTTTTTCTTTCCCTCCTCCTTCCCTTAGTTGTCAGCCAAATAAGACCATAAAATATGATTGTGAACTTCAAGAAATCAAACAACAAAATAGCAATTAAATAATTAATTCAAAACTCACACGTTCAGAAAGATGCATTGGGCAGAAATAGTTAACACAAGGAGGTGGAGGCATCCTTTTCCGACAGGAAGTCAGAGGAGGCAGCATCCTTCTATCATATAGACGAGCAAAGGCATCACTGCTAACATTCAAGAATGGGATTAGTTGACATAGTAGTGATAACAAAAGTTAAAAAGATCTGTAATGTGGTCATTAGACTTGCCTCCCACCAACTAGGAGCAGATGAGGCCGGCTGGCACTGATGTCACAAGATTTTAAAGCAAGCGTCTGTCTAGGGGGATCAGGTAATGACCTCTTTGCCCCGCAACGCAAGTCAAGCTGACATCAAATACTAAATGTGATGATTATATACTTGACGAGGGAAAAAAGTTTAAAAACAGGACATCCAAAATCATAAATGCAGAAGAAAAATAAGTCGAGCAAACTTCATAAAATTCTTGCAAGGAACTCAAAACTGCCTACCTGCAACGACTAATAATATTTGAGATTCATTTTACCTAAGATCAAAGAAAGCTCTATAACTTTGTGGCCTAGATCTACAGCTCCAAAGAACAGGCTCATGGCATTCTAGCCAATTTGATACATCACATATCTATAAGTAAGTTTCTTGGTAAGTTGGGTTTCGAACCTATTACCGATACTAAGTAGCGGTCAAAACTTTTATCCATATTTCATAATATTATGCATGGATCAGATCTATCATGGACGAATACTTCAGAAAAAGTTGTGTATTGCACCATAACATTGCAACTTAACTTCAAAATCAAAATGTGACACGTCATAGTCCGGCGACCTTTTGCCAAACATGGGAAACTACAAACTCAGGGATCCAAGGGACCTACAGCTATAATAATCTTTTATTTGACATTTTTGTGGCATTTGACAAAAGCATATAAAATGAATTTTAGCTTATAACCAAGATCTACACTACTACAAACGTGAATTTCGAGTATCTTATATGTTAATCTACAATTGAGGATCGAGAAATTTGACATTGCCTCACAGTAATTACAGAATGAGAGATGCCATGTAAAAGAAAAGCAAAAATCATGCACAAATAATTGAAACCTATAAAGTAACAAATAGCGTTGCTTTCCAAGTTTGTTAAGGTAAACATAAAACTGTAAGGGACTCAACCAATCATTGAATATGATAGTGCAATACTATCAGAGCTTTAATACAGAAGGAAAACCATATCCTCAGCACATTAAGCGGAGAAATTCTACATTTATTTTGAACTTACTAGAACATTACGGCACTCTTGGGGTGAAGATCCAGCTGGTGGACAAGAAGCACCCTCCCGAAAGTCATGCTGTCTCAGTGTCCCATCTTCACTTGCACTCCAAACCACATTGGGATTTCCAACTTCAACCTGACAATGCAATAAGAGTGGATGGATGTTAGTGGGGAGAAAAAGCAAGTAAACAAATTTATTTTTCAGTATCAAATATCAGAAAATAATGGAATTTGTTTTTCTTGCTTTCATATTACTCTCCAAAAAAATCCCCTTTCTTAGGCTCTTAGCCATATATCTGATAAGATCTTACAGCTAATTTTTTTACTCTTCTAGTGTGACATTGATACACAGCTGTCGGAGCAATGGCATTATCATCTGGACCTATCCCACTTAGTCGAGACAAATTAAACAATCGAACCTGTGGAGAAAAAGAAAATCAAATTTTACCAATATTTAACTTTATATGGATAGTATTCACAAAAGAACTTGAATTCATCAGAACATTACTTCTGCATCTCCAGCTCCAGATACCACAAGCTCATCCGAAGTTTCAGGAATAAACTTCGTACAGAATATGTTTGCAGAATGCCCAGTATCTATAGAATGCAATAGCTTTCGACCATTATAGCTCCATATATTCATCTGCAGACAATTGAAGCATTACCAAATTTGACACTGCCATCATTTGATTTCTTGTGCCTATGTGCACATACACATGCATATAATCATGAGAACACAACGTGCAGCGTGCATGTGTGTGGAAGTGCCTCTGCACGCATGCGAGAGAAAAAGGAGAAAAAAGTAGGATATCTAGCTTTGACAGAATATTAGAAAATGCAGATAAAAATTTCATGTAAAGTAAACCTCAGCCAAATGTCAATGGCCATTGTCAAACCATATTGATTCAGAATCACAGCCATATTCACCATCCTTCCAAATAAGGCCAAAAAAAAAACACTTACCCTTTTCTTCTTTTGAATAAAATAGACAAGGTTATGAAAAAGTAGAAAATATGAAGTTTTTTACCAACAATCCAAAAGAAGTACAAGAATACTCCACTTTTAACACAACCGTTAATCGAAAATTAGTTGCAAAGAAATCAATCAGGTATTTACTGTATCATTGAAAAATACTAATAGAACATAGGACTTGTTCAGCAATGTTCTACAAAATGAGAACATGCATATCAGTCAGACAAGAGGAGCAGATTTAACTTCCACACACCAGTCTTTATGCAGGCAATCCAAATCATTAGGTCTTAGGTGACAAAATTTGAAATACACTTAACATACAGAAGACATAAAACACACATGCAACCACCCATCCATGAAAAGGTTTTACTAGAACTTTAGAAGTATTATACCCGAGTGTCATCTGATCCAGAAATCAAGAGTGACCCCGTAGAATTCCAAGCTATAGAGTTGACGCAACCCTGATGCCCCTGTTAGAGAGGGGAAAAAAAATATTGAGATGACAATTCTATTTGAAATGAAATTAGTGGTCTGAAGAGTAACAAATGAAACATTTTATGAAGACTAAACTCAGCAACCAATGAGGAAAAATGATTATTCTTGACAAGGGCAATATTACTACTAGTGTACAAGTAGACAGATTGACATAATATATGAGCCAGCTTTTGTAAGCCAATACCCTGTTCCACTTAAGCAGATATTTCCTAATCTAAACAATATAAGATGTACGGAAATCATGGGGGAAAAATAATGAGAGAAGATATTTAAAAAAAAATGAATATATACTTCTTGAATCTGTAATATCAGCAATCCAACATTAAATATCCATATCTAGACTAACCTCCAATTCATTTTCCTGGGAGAGCCTCCTTATCAACGAGGAATGCATTTGTAAACCGTGATTGATGTCCTACAAAACAACAAAGCATATCTCTTTGTATAAATCCAAAAGAAGCATATCCTTACATGTGCTAATGTTAAAGCACTCATTGCCTCTAAAAATCAAAATGATAAAGACAAAAAAAAAAAAAGACAAAACATCCCAGCTCTTCTCCCTGCTTAATTTATGAGAAATGACTAAATGAAAACTTTGAGAACTCAATGGGAGTGCATTAGATCTTGACATGGGAGACAAATCATGGCATTTGAATTTTACTTTCCTAGTGAATGAGCATTGTCTTACAGATTAAAATATACAGCCTCTAATCTTGCATGTATATAAAGTCTCTTCTTCTCTGGCCACCAATCCTCAATTTCAACCGCTTTTCTTTAATATTTCATTTATATAACTTTAAACACAGGTATCGAAAAAACGGGATTCTTAAGGACCAATGCCAAATTATGATTTTTCAACTACCCTCCACCAATGACCAGAGAAGCTTATTCAACTGATAATAATAATAATAATAATCAATAAGCTCAGTTCGAAAGTGCTAGCTTCAGCCAAAACGGCATTTGCATCCTGTTGCACTTCGTTAAGTCCACCTCAAAGACCAACTCCCAATAAACAATGTCAAATTTCAATCTCAATCAGAAAAAGCAATTGAAAACCTAACATTCTTTACCGCAAGCACGTAAAACCAAAAAAATTATTAAAGAAAACCTGAAATTTCTAATTAGATAAAGAAAGAATACTTGAAAGAAAAAAACAACAGCAATAGAAAATACATGGCGAGCGCGGAAGTATCTGCTTTCCAGCAAATTATATATATTGCCGTCGTGAAAACCGTAAGAATCCATTTCTCTTCTACTGCTTGAAGCTGCAGCGAAATTCCCCAAAACCCCAATCTCGATCGAAATTGAATTGATTGATTGATCACTCTGATCAGAGTTATAGTTGTGAATTACAGAGTCGGTTTGACGATGGTAATGCTCAAGAATAGCTACGCCAGTGGCACTTTCCCTATGGAGAAGGGGCTTTGCGCTGTACTGCTGCTATGCCAATAATAAAGAGGGAAATTTCATTTTATCATTAATTAATTTTTATTAATTAATTTAGTGGGTACCTTCACCTTCGGCCTTCGTGTGCATTGGTCATCAGTTTCTACACTTTTCTTTCTTCCACAGGTGAAATGGTTCTGCTACATGAGGAACTCGATTTGCCTGTATTGCGTAACTATTAAGCACCGTCGATTTCATGATCAACGGTTGGATGTCATTTTCAAAAGGAGATGCATGGTTGTGGGACCTTAGTGGCCACTGGATTGGATCTATGTCAGCCCAAGGGAAAAAAAAAGCTCTGAAGAATTTGGGTTTACAGATTTTGGGCCTTTTAGAATCCGCAAAGCCCAAATATCTTATTTTCTAATTTGTGTTCTACAAGAAATTGTTTAATATTATCAAAAGTCGCTAAAAAAGTTCAAATTAAAAAATTATACATTTTGTTGCTTAGTTTAATGTAAAGTAATATTTTAGTTTCTAATAAAATAATTATTTGACAAAAAATATATCAAAGTAAGATTTAAAAAGGAAAAGATGAAATTCTCTCAGAATCATTCTATAATATGATTATTTGAGTTTAAAAATATTAATATTCTATGGGACATCGCATTTTTCACCTTCATTAAAGTCCACAAACCGCATTTCCTTGCTTCCTCATATCTCTTCATTTGGAATCCTATAAATTATTGTCTGACATTCATATTTGCAGGCTGGCACTTTGATTCAACTAGCATACTGCATTTACAATATAAAGATACTTACATCAATTCATTAAAGTATTTCATAGATATAATAGGATTCATATGAAAATTTTATTGAATTTTCATATTTTGCATTAGGTTCAAATACAATGATCCAAAACCTTTTATAAATAAAATTCAATACCAAGACAAATAAACTTGATGTATTAACGATTTCACCATCCAAAATATTTAAAAAATAAATAAAATTTTAAGACCCGTCAACTTAACTCAAATACAAACCCTCAATCCAGTAAATCTCCACACAAATACCATCCTCACTTTCAAAAGACTCAACAACCAATTCAAAATGAAGCCAACAAAAAAAACTCCAACAACCGGTCAAAAAGCTTCAAAATTACCCCTGAATAACCAATAAAAGGAGAAATAGTTAAAAATCTTCCACAATGAAAAAAGCATAACCTAAGTCTCACATGCCCTCCATATGAAAGGTACCCATAAGAACAAAAAGAGGTTAGTGGAGAAAACTTATCCCCAACCATAACAAAAAGCTAATATTCAAATCAAGATAAGTTATTTTTACTTATAGTTGAAAGGAAATTAGATTTATAAATCCAATACAAAAATCTTATTTATTCCCATAATCTTATTTACAGATAAAAACTTGTATAACTATTATTGTTAATATATAAAAATATTAGTACGAATATATATCATCTTATTTATTTTATTACTAAAATAATATATAATTATTCATTTAATATTGAATATTTGAAATTATACATATAAACATATATATGCATATATACACACACATCTTTTATCATATTAGAAAGAATAATATAACCAACATAACTATCACTTATAGTATTTTTACATTTATATATAATTTATTAACATAAAAAAATTAATTCGAAGATTAAAAATAATTAACTAATAAATTTAAAAAAGATAGTAAGATACAAATAAAAATAAAATCAAATTAAATTAATCAATTTAAAAAGCTTCTATTATTTAATAAATTTATCAAATAAATTAATATTTAAAAGTTAGGTAAGTGCGAATTTCATTCCCCAGTTCCCATAGTTGGTAGGAAACCCAGATAACCAAAAATCACGGGCATGGGCTCATTCCCTCTTCCCAAATAATGCAACGGCGTGGTCCCTTCACAAAGACCATCACGTCCAGCGGGACTCGAAAGTTTTTGAACCATTTCACGGAGAAAAAGGCATCACGGCCTCCTCACATCGCTGTCTCCAATCAATAAATATGTGCATGCTACGTATGTACACAAGCATAAAGACAACACTAAAACCAATCAAATTTAAATTACAACCAGCCATCCGAAATCCAGTCACTACATACAAAACCCCATTAGCTTTAATCCAAACAAGTAGACAAGCATCAATGTTCTTCCACAATTCAATTATAGTACCCCATTATCCACCGTGCCGAAAACCAGTGCTGATATTGTGACAATGCCTGAGAAGAAACATGAAATGGCAAATCAGGGGTCCCAGGAGGTTTGACAGCTTGAAATATGGAGAGTCTCACTCTTGCACTGTTACAAACAATAAAGAAGTAACCCCAGAAAAGAGGTAGAAAAAAATGACAAGAATACAAAAAGTTTGGAAAAGTGAAGGTTGGGTCCCAGAACACCAAAGCAGCGTGCGTTTCATCCTCCTTACAAGAGGGGTCCCTCCAGAATAACTAGTCTTCTCATTCACACAGCCATGTATGAGTGCTACTTTATCTAGGCCCTAAGACACGGCTTAATGATTCAAACTCTTACTTTATTGTGAGATATTATGCTGCATTTGCCTTCTCTTTACAAGGACCCTGGCAGATATTGACAATCAAAGCTTGCCTAGTTCATGTTCACCTGACTTATTCTGCACACACCATAAGTTATAGTAATTAACAAGTAACTGAAAACCTAGTGCTACAACAATATTACTTGAATTTTGCTACTCATGGAGCATCAAGTCCTAAAGCTTTTGCTTTGAGCTTCAAGGATCTCAAGTAATTAATAGCTTCATCAAGAACCATAATTGCATCCTTGCCCTTTCCACACGGGATTATGTTCTGCAGAATGCTCACAGTTTCTCGTATTCTTTCTTTTCTTAGCCTCTTGTTGGTTGGTTCTGAATCAATCTCACCCAATGTCCAATTCAAGCCATCTTCGCACCTAGATTCAGCATCATCCTCATTCTTACAACTTCTCATGGGTTTCATAGAACTAGCAGTGTCCATTAGTGCAGGTGAAAGACTGTAGTCTCCAAACAATTTTCGCTTTTTATTTGCACCATCGGAACTGGCAACCTCTTCAATGCTTCCTTCAAACCAATCTTGATTATTTTGAGCTGTCATTGTACTAGGTGAATGACCTGTACTGGTAACTTCATCATCCTCGGTGGAATAACTACCATCATCTGAGTACAGTAAGGCATTCAGTTCTTCAGTGTCCTCATGCATCTCACTTTGCACTTCAGTACCATTTTTTTCTGCAAAGTGGCCAGCTGCAATAGCCCCTAAATGAATATTCATATTTTCTTTAGTTCCAGGATCTTCCCTCTTCAAATTATATGCTGCAGCTGGATTCAGAGCCCAAGAAGTAAAGGACTGGACAGGAGCCCCAATACCAGAACTAAAGATCAGAGTAGTCTGATCACCGGACTGATCAAAAACAAGGAATCTCTTCTGATTACACCCAGGTTCTACCTTGGATGTGATGGTCTCCTTATGATTGTCACAAGGGGCAGTAACAAGTTTCTCTTTGAGACCAGAGTTTAAAGCAGGCGTGAAAGCCTGTGGGAAACAAGGCAAACAGTAAAACCAACTGTGAGGCTCATTTGCTTGACCAACATGTGAGTGAGATAGCTCAGAGGATGGATATAAAGGTAGAGTCCCCTTTATAGAAACCATGTCAGTACCAGAGTTCACGAATGAAGAGGTTGTATACTGCTGCCCCAAGTTAAATCGGGCACCAAAATAATTCAAATTGGGTGATTGCCAATCCAATTGTTGCTGAGGAAAACAGGATCCCCAGTTCTCACCCATCCAACTAAAACAATCACCCTACAATACAAGATGGAAACTATTTTACAGCTCATACTACAAAAAAATAAACTACAATCAATTTTTACATAATTAGACAAATAAAACATACCAGAAGGATTTCTGCAGTAGTAAAAGTGGCTGTTCACTTGCTGTTTCTCTCAGTAATAATAGAAAAAACAAAAGACTCCAGCTTAACTTGAAAACAGTGGCGCAAAAAGTAAATCTACGTAACGGGTTTAAGCAAATGACGGAAATATTCAGCCTGGAAAAATCCAAGGAAAAAATCAGCAAAAGAAAAACATAGTATAAACTTTCCTACCATTATCAATGAAAGGAAGAAATCCAAGGAATATCATAAACAAGAGAATATTAATTGATCAATGCAACATACATACAATCTGATTCCTGTAGAAAAAGATTAATTCATGAATAAAATTAACTTTCACTAACCTGGCAATCTTGAAGAGGATGAAAGCATGCTATGACTCTAACTATAATGGTGGCACACCCAGCAATCCCATTTTCGTGTTTTAATGCCCGAAAATTTGTTTGGCTCGCTGCTTGGCACACCATAACTACTTCTCAACCCTTCAATATGATGGAAACAACAAGAGTACGATCTTTCAGAGGACAGTAAACTGACTGCTTGCAATCTGTGTAGACTAGGTGATATCAAATTCAACAAGGAGCCAAAGAGAGTACACGAATAAAAATACACTAGTAAGTGGGATTTATTGCGGGCAATATAATGGGAAAGATTGGAGAAGATAAGAGATGGATTCCCGTATTCAGCTAATCTGGCGGACGTAGCAGGGAATAACAATGAAAAAAGTGGATCCCATGGAAACTAGATTGGATAAAAATAAAGCCGCAAAATTGGAGGGTGTGCTTATTGGAAAAGGAATTTACAGGATTACTCTACAATAGAGGTTCAAGGAGATAACTTTCCGATACACATCAACAGAAAGACTCAAAAACCACCGCATACTGTTTCTCTTCGCCCGGAGATTGCCACTGCTGTTACTTGCACCAATACTTCAAGGATCCTGCAAGAAGGTTTATAAGAACAAAACCTCATGCAAAATTTTCTGGATACTATCGTAATTGACAAACCAAAAGAAAAAGTACAAGTTTGATGAAGAGAATAAATAGGTACTACACAAGCAATGAACAACAAAGCTCCATGGCTTCCATTAAACAAAACACAAGTTGTTCTAGAAAATTTCTTTAGTGATCCTAAGCTGGCAAACAAAACGAATTCAAAATACCTAAACAAACTCAGCTTCATTCTTTACAGCTATTAGCGTGCCAAACAAAAAAGCAACTAAACTGTTATCACTTCAGTGCTTAACCATTCATAGGTAGCATAAGGATCTCAATTTTACCCAACAGATTATAAGATGAAAATATGGTCTAAAGTAGGAGCAGATCAGAATCTGAACTTCTGACCATTAAATAAAAGGGGCAAAAAAAGAGACAAAATTATAGAGAATTTCAGATAGAGAGAAACTTCAGATAAATGGAAATGGATAAATTGAAACTGAACACATCAAAAGTAAGGAAGGAAAGAAGGAAGAAAGAAAAAAATTTAGACCAGAAATAGAGAGAAAATCAAAACCCATAAGCCAAAAAGGAGGATTCAGTCAAAATATCATCAAAGAATATCAACCACAGAAATCAACAAAAAGCCAAAGGGAACTTACTGTTAAAAAGAACCAGATCAATCCAAGAATAAAACTTCAAGCCACCCAATTCTATAAACCAAAAAACCAGATCAAACACACCACGAGCAGAAACCGAGAAACGCCTTAGCTTCAGAGTCTCAGAGAAATAGAGAGACAGAGAGAGAGAGAGAAAGCAATCAAAGTCCAAATATTGGGATGCACGGAAGCTAAGGTTATATAGAAAACTAAATTGACAGAAATGTCCTGGGCCTCAACGATGGTGCTGGTGGCATTTAAAAAAGGAAAGAAAAGCGCAAGCCTCATACGTGCGTGCGTGCGTGCGTGAGGAGTGCACGCAAGGTATTAGTGTACAATGATGATGCACCGGAACATAACCCCTCTCTCTCTTTCTCTCGCTCCCTCCGTTTGGGGTGGCAAGCATCATGAGTTATGACATCGGGTTCAAACCCAACCACGGTCGGATCCTAGTTTAGTTAATCTAGTTGGAACAAGAACGTGGTCTGTCTCGTACCTTCAATTCTTTGACCATTTCCATCACGCCAATTCTAATTTCCCTATTTATCTAACAATAAAATAAAAATAAAACCTACATTTTTTTCTTTTTACATTTTTCATTTAAAGGGAAAGAAAAAAAAAAAACAACAACAACAACTATCATTGGTCGCATCCTTTATCTGTTAAAAACTTCAATTTGTGTAGGGATGGAAGTGCAATTGGCCCAAAAAGATTTGGGCAAAAAAGATAATCTTTTTTACTTTAGTTACTTTAAATTTTATGGAAATTCTATGATTTACATATACACCTTTACTGTGTCCATCACCTTTACCATAATGGCATTATTATAATTTTACCCTCAAATTTACATTTTATTAGATCCTACTGCAAATATTTAAAATAAAAGTATATCATTATCTTTAATAGAAAATAAACTAAATTAAACCGAAATTTTAATTAATAAGACATGAAAGTAATTAGAAGTTTTAATTTAAATTCGATAATTAATTTAACTAAATAAATAAAATTACATATTAGTGTTGAAAGCATTATAGAGGGCAAAAAACTACTTTATGAAAAGAAAAAATAGAAAAAGAAAAGGAAAATGAAAATGAGGTAGAAGAAGATTTAGATTATTAGAAAGGGGTTGGTATCCTATGTTTAACATGAACACCAATAATTTGACGATTGACCGTTCAAACCATATGATTATAGAAAGATGATGGGACCCTATTGATGAGCATTGTGTACATCATATTTAAACTCAACTTTGCACCTGACAATAATATATATTGCCACGTATTATCCATACAAGGTAAAAGGCAAATTATTTATTTTTTCAAATTAAAAAAAAAAGAAGAGAAATTATAGGGTAATTGGCCCCTACACGGAGTACAATAATACTTTTCACTGATGTGATGTGATGTATGGATGTGCCTAAACCATCAAAATGCTTATCAATGATTTTTTTTTTATATGTGTTTTCTGTACATTTCATTTTACAGACTCACTTTATTTATTAGCCCTAATCATTTTCTCTATTTAACATTCAAATTGCAGCAACCCTGTCCTATCCTTTTTCAACTTCTTAAAACTAAAAAAAAATAAAATTGCACGAATAAAAACTTTATCTTATAAATTAAAAAAAAAAAGAAATACCCATTTGTGGACATGTTCTTTTTCATCTATAGCATATGCTTTAGGGAAAATAATCCAAATTAAGGGATCATGTGCCTTATACATTAAAGTAATGAAAGCATGACTTGAAAAGAAGACATGGGGTATGATACAAGCTACAAATTACAAAATAATAATAAGCAAAACCCATGATTTAATCATCACCTGAAGGATATCTGGTTGAACAGGTAAGATGACAATAATAATATTTGCAATTTAGAAATGAAAAAATTAATAAAATAATAAGCATACTTTGATACTCATTTGTTTGGAGTGGAGGGAACATTAGCAACCCATGCTTTAATGAATAATCAAACTCTCCAATCCCATTGGGTCTTCCCTTTTGGTGGCACTTAAACAGCAGCTCCTCCTCCAATATCTACAAAGTGAGATGTAAAGCAAAGGATTCCTCCACTCCTTTTATTGTATTTTATTTTTTAAAAAAAATTAATCAGTAATTTTTTAATATTTAATATATATTTATTAAAATTAGAGATTGATTAATAAATTTTTGAAACATAAAAATGAAAATTTCAATCATATAATTAATGGGTGGATGATAAAGTTGAACCTTATAAGTTGTATGTGTAAAGGGGAGTAGAGGATAAAATCAAATTATTATAATAAAATGATTTAATTAATGTAGGTGTTATTTGAATCATCATATAGCATGCTTGCTTTGCATTACCACTTTTATCATTAATTTAGTTATTAAAATGATTTCAAACACTTTATTTTTTTACAAATGTAATGGCCAAAGAACCAATAAGCTTGAGAAATGACATGAGAATTAATATATGGTGGTTGTGGATTCACCACTTTATTAATAAAAAATATATTAGAGTTTATTTTTGTTAGTATAGTAACACTCTTTATTTTATTAATTGAAAAATATTTATTATATTATTTTTTTAATTAATTTTTTCACCAATAAAAAAAGTGTTGGATGGTCTATATATATAGCTGGAGAGGAGGTGAGTGAAAGCTTACCCACCATGGAGATAAGATGGATGATTCTGTGTAACGCACATATCCATAACACATTCACTGTCTCAGCCTGCATGTTCACTTGCTAGTGGACCCTCCATTTCCTAAGCATGAAATGATGCATATATTTCTTTATTATTATTATTATTAACAAAAAAGAATACCCATTAGTATCATTATCAAAATTTTAAAAAAAAAAGAAAAATACTTGAAAGCTTTTAAATGGGAAATATATTTAATTAATGTATTTCATTTTAATTTAGTGAAATTTAAGTCGTTCTATAATACTATGATACTCAACAAAATAAAAAAGACAAACGCTTAATTACTAAGTAAAATAACATCCCATTTTAATGGATTTGATTAAAGTAGAATAAAAAGCTACCAGAAAATATTGACATAATAAATAAAGCAAACCTAATTAATTGCAAAACAATCAAGATGATTCCGTGTTTTTAGCAACTAAAAATAGATTAATGGGGTTGAAAAAACAAAAGAAAAGAAAAAGTAAGAACAAATGAAAAAATGACAAGCAGAGGAAAAGAAAAGAAAAGAAAAGAAAAGAAAATTGGTTGAAGGAGCGGCCATTAAGAATAAAAATATGTATGATTAGGGTTTTGGTGGGGGAGAGGTATAAGCATGGAGTATGAGACCATGGAGCCATTTGGTTGTGGATTCTCCAACAAAAACTTCCACGCTTGGAAAGCTAAAAAGAAAAAAAAAAAAAAAAAAAAAAAAAGAAAAATACCCTTTTTCTTTCCACCACTAAAAAGATTAATATTCATGTCTCTTACTTTTTTTTATTATTTTTTAAAATAATATATAAATATATGAATTATATACCCACAACCCAATACAAAGCATATAGATACCCCAACTATTATATGCTATGCACCACCCACTTTCTTAGACTTTTATCCCACTCTACTTTTATTTATTTATTTATTCTAATTAATACTTTTTTACCTTATAAAAGAAAAGTGTCAACCCTCTTTTCTTCTTTTTTAATGATTAATTTATATTTATTTCATTGGCTCAAGATATAGATGATATTGAGTAGTGTGGTTTAGGTTTAAAATCCCGTCATCAAACACGTGCAAACCCACACACGTCCATTGATATATACCAAATTCAATAACAATACCACAAACATAGGATAGTTAAGCTAATTTCTAGGCTTATATATAGTGATGATGTGTCATAAAAAGGGACATTATAATTTATTACCCATTTAGAAAATATTCCAATAATATTAAATAATCCAAACTCTGTTATTTGAAGGGACATGGTTGGGAAAGGGTAGTTGCACCTTCCAAAGTTACTTACATGACAAGAAAACACATAAACCTTCGCATCACAATCTTGTAGATGCGATGTCGGAAGCAAACGCAGATATCTGTTAAAAGAAGTTTGAGAAGTGGAGCAACGAAGAAAGTGCAAGTCTTTGGAACAGAATAATGCAAGCTTTGACGTGTTAGCCATGGCTTTAATCATGTCAACCAGTGGGATTCTAATACCTCAGTGAGTCAACTCAGAATAGTTGCTGATCATGCATACAGCCCACTCAGTTCCCACTCCATCACCATTTAATTTGGTAGCTAGTGTATGTAAGCTGCAGCTCATCACCTTTGTTTTGATATGGATGCCACTTAATGGATCACCCCAGCCTAATCTTCTAATTTTATATCAATATTTTTAATAATTATGACCTAACCTATATATATTATTATCTAATATTGGTATTGTCATGTACCTAGTTGAAGACGTGAGCCCATTAAGGGGAATAATAATTTTTAATAAATGTATTCATTGAAAGATTTTTTTTTTTTTAAATAATTCCATGGGCACAAAAAGAAAACTTAATTTCGAAATTGAAATCAAATACTGGTAATTTTGTCTTTATTTTTTAAAAATAATTTTATTAACCCTTTTCGCAATATATATGGACAAAATTAATATGGCCTCATGAAGTTCATTTGTGGTAATAATGAGTAGGTCTCACACGAGGGTGTTAAGTTACAATTCAGTACTTTAGAGAACATTATTGTGAAAACCCATTATTTCATTCTAGTAATTACGATTTAATTTCGATGAATTGCTGCCATTTGGCAAGTAATTATATCATCATTACTATTCTCAAAATTTGTATTATTAGCTGCCTACATCATCACTACTTATAGCATTCGCATTAAAAAAAAAATTATACTCTATTCCTCTACTTTATTTTTTCACAGGTATAATATTCAATTTATTTATTTATTATTATAAATTTTTATTTATTTTATAAAAAATATTTTTTAAAAATAGATTTATAATTGTTGGATAAACGTGACCGAAAAAGAAGGAGCTCTCCTCTTTTTCGGCTCAATATGAGAAACGTACTTGAAGACGATTTGACAAAAAGACGAAAGAGATGAAATACACAAAGTAGGGATAAAGAGAATACGTTTTGTAAAGATTCGTTTTTGGGCCACGCAGTCATTGTGAAAGTCTAGATATTTACCCTGTCATTAATCATATAATAATTGTTAAAGAAGTAAAGAGACAATTGATGACCGTCGGGTTTCACGCGTTCTAGGGGAGGCTAAGCCTAAAGGAGCCGAAACTGGTATAGGGCTCTAAAAGCCCATTTTGTCAGGCCGGCCCAATATTTTTGGTCTTAATCCAAACTTAGGGGATGGATCGGGCCACCCGCGAGCCTTGGTCTCGTAAGGAAGAGTCCAGTCCGGTGACGTAATATGAGGAAGGACATCAGGTCCAGTCACTTCGCAACCCTACTCGTATGAGCGCCAGAGGGAATTAAATGGTTGTCTGACATGAAGAAGACATCTGACGTATCCGTACGTACGGGTCTAAATGACAGAAATAGATGGTACTGTAATAGAAAGACCGTTAGACATCACTAGCAAATAAAAGGAAAAGGATAAAAGGAGGAGAGCTCCCTCCTCTTCGGCGAAACTTACCCAACCATTATAAACTCTATTCTCTAAATCTCATAGCATCATAATTTTTATATTTTTTAATTTTTAAAATATTAAAAAGATTTAATTAATAAAAAATAATTCTTAATAAAAAAATAAATAGAAAATGACTTTCTTTTTTTTAAAAAAATATAATTTCTCAGAGATATTTATTAACATTTCAATATATAAATTTATTAATAAATTTTATTTTTTTAATATTTTTTATATATAAATTATTTTTTATAAATAAATAAAACTTTAATTTAAAAAAAAATAATTTTAAAATTTTAATAAAAAAAGATAAAAACTATAGAATAGAGGGATTAATTAGTTGAGGCTATCCTTCAACTTGCTGTTAACCAAATCAATGGAAGGTCTCAATAACAAAATAAGTTTGATAATTAGGGTTAACTTTTTTAGTTAATTACCTGCATTGATAAGTCAAGATTATCCACTTACATTAGTGATGTAATTATCACATTGACTAATGAACTACCATGTCGATTGCTTGACTAATTAGCCCCATTCCCACGTAACCATAATTACTTCGTGCCATCTCTTACTGCTTTCTCCTGTCATTAATAATATTTAAAGTTTATTTGGAATTGTAAAGTTTTGAATTCAAATTTCATGTTCAAATTAATTATTAAAAAAATATATCTTTATGTGGGTAAATTGGACTTCCTCAGGTTATACGTTGGACTCAAGGTAAAATGGTTAATCAACTAACGATTAACATTAACTCATAAATTATTACATTATTATTATCGAAAACTTAAGAAACATAAAAAGACAAAGAACCTTCTAACTACCAAATTTCCACTAAAAAAATTACTCAAATTAAAAAATTCAGTAAGAAACAGCAGACTTTATACAAAAAAAATCTTGTTCTGATTTATAATTTATTTAGAATTGATGCTGTAAAATTAATTATTTAGTTTAACGTGAATCGCATGATCAACATAAGCAAGTCCAGAAAGTTTCCCGAGAGGCAACACGTGGCGAAATTTAGGAGAACATGCCTAGTGACAAAGGAAAAGAAACAAACAATGAGCATCAAAAATTAAAAAAGCAAAATTACGAAATCCATCACCGTCGGGATCTTGCACATTTGGGCTTGTGTTTCCA
Source organism: Manihot esculenta (assembly GCF_001659605.2). Taxonomy (NCBI): domain Eukaryota; kingdom Viridiplantae; phylum Streptophyta; class Magnoliopsida; order Malpighiales; family Euphorbiaceae; genus Manihot; species Manihot esculenta. The sequence continues at coordinate 11,297,880 of NC_035162.2, read as the reverse complement.
CATGAGATAAGAGTTGTGTGTGAGAGAGGGTTTTCATTTCTTTCTTTCATTTTTTTTTTTAAATTAAAAAAAAAAAAAAAAGGTTTTGGTCAAATTAAGTATAGATAAGTGACCAGCCATGCACGCGGGGCTTGGGCGGCAGCAGGATGCATGGTCGCCCAGCGGGGTTTTATGAGATGGATACGGCCACCTAGTAGATGATGGACACATTTCCATTGTAAAGGCCAGAGTCAGTTTGGGCTCCATGGCCCAATAAAACATCGACCATCGTGGACGCGTAGTCAGATTGCTCTGCTAATCTCCATTCCTCTTGAATCTATCACAAACCAACATCTTACCTTTTCACTTATTCCCTATCATTGGTTCTGTGCCTTTTATACCAGGCTGAGCTATATTCACAAACCCAATTCCACTATCCTACAACTTTAAAAGCCAACGTCCTCCTTGCAAAGACTTATTTGCTCGCTGTTGAATTCTCTAATTGGCGAGAATCGTAGTTTACCCAAACAAAAATTATATAATAAGCCTATAATGCAAAGTGGTGGAATAAATTGACATTAAAATATAATACATTGATCAAATTTTTTTTAAAAAAAAAGTTGTTAGATTTATTTTTTTATTGACTTATGCGTGCCACATGATTCTCGGAGAATATTAAATTATTTTTCTTATAAAAGTAATTGATATTTTCAAATTAGAATGTTTGTATTATTTACTAAGTTGAAATTAAATGAACTTTATCTTTTCTTTTATTTGGAAAATAATTTCATTAAAGTAAACCCATTGCCATAGCCCTACAAAATTAACTTTAATATTTTTTTATTAAAGTGTATATTGTTATGTATATATATACCAACTTTTGTTCTATAATTTTAATTTAACGTTAATTGAAAAATATGTAGTTTATTTGAGATTTTGCTTTCCTTGACAATCTCATGTTAAGAAATTAAGTATATTTATTAAAGAAAAATCCTTTTCATCTCTGCTCCAGTACTGGAAGTCTCCAACGACAAGTCGTCTATGTTTTTAAGTTTCTGAATTTTTGTTCTCTCTTGTTGATTTCCAATCAATATGAAGCTCAACATTGGAACAGTTTCAAAATTTGTGGGCCAATAGAAAGCCTAATAAACCAAAAGAATATGATAAATTCGTGAACAACATTTTGGATGTGAAAAATGTTGACAAGGATTCAAATCATTTCAGGCAGAAATCCTTGACCTCGATGTGGGACAAATACAGCTAGCTCTTCGTGACTAGATTGCCTGAAACTTGCTTTTGAAGTTTAGTGGAAACAAAACCAAACCTTTAAGTTCATGTGTGCTGATAAAAATTGCACCTTTTTCAGAAGATTTTGATCAGTTGGGTCCGAGAATTTTGCAGTTCCAAGATTCCTGTCTTGTGCTTTCATTCACTTTAAAGGAGAATGTTAAATGAAAGTGGCATCTCTCAGCTGTCAACTAATGGCAGCTCCATGTTTGTGAAGCACGAGCACCTCTGCTCTGCTCTGCTCATAAACCCAGTAATGCAACACGTCCTTTAGCACAAATTATGGAGCATTTAATTTTTAATATTTTAATAATCAGTGTTTACAAATACAAATGAGTTTGGATTTTGGATTATTTCCAGCCATATAAATAAATTAATTAATTAATATCAGATTTTATTTTTATATATAATTGTACGATAATTTTAATTTTTTTTTCTTATGAAACATAATGTAGCATGTGATTGGTGGAATATATATTTTCAGCTTGTTAAAAAAAAAAAAAGGATGTCAGGAATAATCCACAAAGCTCCTTTTATCAGATGATGTGGACCCTGTGCTGCCCATTTTGTTTTATTTTATTCTATTTATCAGCTTTTAATTACAAGATTATCATTTCCACGTACTGACTAGTGAAATTATTTCCCTTTGCCCACTGCCTACATCCTGCTATTGGATTTTTTTTTTTCTATGCTTGTTTGTGTTTCTCTTTGTTTGGTGTTGTGTGCATGCAAGTCTCCGGGTGACCAGATCTATCTTCCTCCGATCTTGACCTTGCATGTCACAAGTTTTCCAAGAAAGCAGTGGAGTTTTTGGATCGTTCGATGAGCCTCAGTTTGTTGTCTATCTATTTTTACTCTGTGAGAGATCTTTCAGTTTGGTGGACGTAGGACTTCTCCGAGGCAATAGATCCATCATTCTGTTGAGGTGATCGCCCTTACGGTGCATCATTAATACGCCGATCAGTTCTGCCTATGTCCCTCCTCGAACGGTGCATTATTAATACGCCAGTGAGCTCTGCCTATGTCCTTCCTCGAGCATGAACGCATCGTCATACCTTGGTTCCTCTGTTTCTGGGCTTTTGGGAATCCCCCAAGTTTCATTATTGGGCGTCAGGAATTTCTTCCCCTTTTTTCTGTTTAGCCCTAGGGTTCCTCTGATATGGTCTTGGGCTTTGAATGTCTCTCAGGCTGGGCTTGTGATAGTTACTTCTTTTAAGTCTATAATCTTGAACCATATTATCTTTTTCTTTCCAGGTATCGTCTTTTACTGTTTAATGATTCTCCATAAAACCAAAAATGTTCAAACAAGCTCAAAATTAAAGTTCAATTGAAATTCCCAACAAAAAATATATGTATATATATCCCATAATATATATTTTCCTCTTCTTTATGGTTTTTTTTGGCAATTTTCTTTTATCCGATGAAAAAGTCCAAACCCTACAAGTTGTTTCTCACAAATCCCAAAAATAAAAAATAAAAATAAATAAATATTTTCCTTGCATTCTCTCTACTACTTATCTGCAGCTGTTAAGAGATCTAATATTTAACAGCTGTGACTGTTATTTTCAGGCTAAGTGCATGAAACATTTTTTTTCCATCCAAATCCTGCCTCCATCCTCCAGCCATGACCCAACTTATTAAAACTCCTTTTCTGCATTTCCCATTTTCCTCCCTCCCACTTCCCTTCTTTTTATTTTTCTTTTTACCATTTCCCTCATAATTTTCTTGGACAGCACCTTCATAGACGCACCAATGCTCCAAATTTAAAAAATTCAAGAAGGCCCTGTGTAAAAGATCCAACTTTCGTTGCCACATGTTAAACTTCCCATGGTCTATTTAGCTTTCTCCTTTTGGCATCAGGAGTATTTTGTGAAGAATTTGCACATGACCCAGCAGTTGTGTCATCACTTCTATAGCTCAAGCATGCAGCATCCAACACCCCAATTGGACTTTGAGGCACTGATAGGATTGAAACACTTGCATTCTTAACAGACCCACCAATCAATACCACATCATGAATTAGTTGAATACACTTCAGCACTCTCTCCTGCAAGCAAAAAAAAAAAAGGTAAAAGAAATAATTAGTAAAAATAATTTTTTGTCACACAGAGAGTAATCAGATGGACTGATGGCTCCTGTTTTTTACCTTTTGTACATGTTGAGTGAGAGCAGAAATTGCTTGCTCAGCTTCCACTGTTTTGATTTCCCCTATAACAGCAATGGCCACAGCAGCTGCAATCTCAGAAGGCCTAAATTCCAAGAAGTCAATCCCTGCATTGAAGTCACACCTCAAATATCTCAATCACAACTGTTACAACTGCAAAAATAAATTATTATAGGCTAGTACATTCCAAAAGTTTTTCAAAGAAAATGACCTTTAATTGTGGCCAATATGAGCTGGATTGATTGCAAGATTAAAGATCTAGGTGGGGTTTCATCATTATTGATCTTGTTAAGGAAATGGTCTATGAAGGAGAAAGGTGTAATAGCCTGCATTCTCCAGCTCAAAGTGCTGAGCACAAGAAGCTCCATTCTTTGAATAGTCTTTGCTTCAAATACAAATTTTGATTCACCAACCTGTAAACATCATGATAATCAGAATCAGATGATAAAACAGAAACTTGAACATGCGAGGCAAACAGAAGATTGTGAAGGATCCTCACCTGTAAATCTACAGAAAGTGGAACTTCAGTCTCCTCCATTTTGGCTGCAAGAGATAAACATGCAACGGCCAATAACTGCATCATCCAAGCTTTACCCTTCTGCAGATGAGATCAAAATAAATTATGAGCAATATAAGAATAGGATCACGATTCACAACAGAGCTAGGGGACGGAAAATGTTCAAGTACGTTTTGATTCTCAACTTACAGGCAGTTCATAGGCAGAGAGAAATCTGTCCAAGTAATTTATTGATAAATATGCACAAAGTGGTCCAAAGCCAAAATGGGCATGAGCCTGTTAGAAACAAAAAGGCTATTAGCATTATTGATCATCAACTGGGCTCCGTTAATGAATTGCACAAAGAATTTAATACAAGAGGAAAAGCAAAGAACAACTCAAATTAATATTAGTGATGTTCGGTATGAGACTAATCAAAGGAGAGAGAATCAAAACAAGAAAAACAAAACGCATATGAAACTAATTAAAGGAAAGAGAAAAAGGCAATGATAAAATATGCAATAACAAAATCACACAGAAGAGAAAAAGAAAAGAACACACAGAAATGCAAATTAACAAATGAGCATCGTCCCCAAAAAAGGGAGAAAAAGTGAGGAATCCACCAAACCAAATTCAGATTGACCAAAACGTGAACTCGTGAAGGCCAAAAAAAATTCCAAAAAAGAAAAAAAGAACAAGAACTAAATGGGAGACTGCCTGGCAATTTCATTGAACACCAATACCAAGAAAGGAAATACAAACACAATCAGCACTTGACTAAAGGGTTCGAATCAACCAAATCCATCTCAAGAACTAAATCTCGATTAAACCATCAAAACCAATGTGAAAACCATGAAAAAAAAATCTTGTTCTAGAAAACTAGTGAAAACCAATCCTTCATTCAAACGGGCAAAAGCAAAAGTCTTCTCAAACAAGAGTATCGTTAAATGAAAACCATAAAAATTCACTTTGAATGAATGAAAAAAGAAAACCAGAAAAGATTGATAGTGTCTGAGAAACCATGTCAATCCACAAAACCCACCTTTCCAATCCAATCGATAGCCTCTTTTCTGCCACCCAAGTCCAAGTCCCCCTTCCTCAGCCTGTTTAAGTAATCCGCATTTGGCAAATGTTGGCACTCTTTCTCAACCATCAAAGCCAAACACTCCTCACTCTGCATTGGCAACTCACCATCTCCACCACCACCATAGGCCCTGCCTTCATGGTGGATTCGATGATTCTTATGATGCCATGTAGACTCATACTCCTCTACAACAGCACCATAGCAATCGTTATCATCGAAAATACTATTATTATCCTCTGCACACAGAAGGCTTGAAACCGCACAGTCAAACGGTGCCATTAAAACTCTCCAAAGAAGCAAAAACAAGAAAAAAAAAACCCTCTTTCTCTGTATAGTAACTAAGCGAAGAAGTTCATTAAACTGAAAATGGCGATCAAAACTAATGCCTGTTCTTAGCAAATTCAGATGTACCTTTGACAAAGAACCGTTTTTTTTTTTTCCTTTTTTCAGATATGAAACAATCGAAGGACAAAGAATGGTCTTTGTTAAGAGTACAAAAGAACAAAAAACCAATATGGGTTCAAGCAGGGTAGTCTCTCATTCGCTCTCTCTCTCTCTATTTCAAAGTTGAGGGCCGAAAAGACTGCTGCAAGCAGGGTTTATGAAGGAAACGACAGCCTCTTTTAGGGCAAAAGGCAGAGAGAGAGAGAGTGAAACTGAGGGAGACCACTATAGATATGAAAATTACAGGAAATGAGAGTGCAAAATATTCAGAACAAGAAGGGCAATTACAAGATTTTGTAGAGAGAGAGAGAGTGAGAGTCTTATGTAGAAAGATGTCGTCTTTAATCTACTGTTGGGCTGCAATTTTTATTTAGACTAATACGTGTGGCTATCTTAAACTATAATTTTTTTGTTTTTGGGGGCAACTTTCCTACTCTTTTTCACTCAATTTTTCTATAAAAAACCACTCTTTAATTATATTTATAATGTATTTAATCATGCATAATCCAATTGCATGGCACTAATATTCTAGTTGTGAACATGAATTCTCCTTCCTTTTTTCTAAAAAAATTTTCAAATTAAATGATTTTTTAATAAATATATTTGATCTCAAAAAAAATAAAATCATATCACACGTAGAATAAGCGGAGAGAAAGAAAGGAATAGACCACTGTACATTTGATTTTCCTTAAATTGTCGGTATTCCCAATCCCATTTATAATGGCGAGAAATTTATGATAATATGGAAAATAGGGGAAGAAAGTGAAATTGGGAAATTTGGGGTGGTAAAAAAGGCAAATAGATAAAAGGAGAAGGATAGAAGAGTAAAAAGGAAGGTAAGAACCGACCAACAGGCATGAAGTTATCTCGTATTGACACTTGCGCCTTCATTCACTGGAAACATCCGTTTCTTACAGAAATTACAATTATGAGGGCCTGTACCTTTTTTTCTTTGGGTGCTTGGCCTTTCTCAAACTTACTTTTCTACAATAAATGCCACTCTTCAATTTTCAATTTTGGGTTCGAACAATATAATTTTGCTTTTAAACACCTACTCCCCATTTATAATTCTCAGTACCGAGTTAGATCAGAATTAATTTCAGAAAATGTTAGTGGTGCTTTTTTATATATTATTTATTCAGTTTTATCATTTTTATTCTTTTTATTTTTTAAAAAATATTAAATTTAATTATAATATTCAATTTACTTATTATTATGAGAATAATGTATAAAATTAAAATTCTCATATTAAATTAACAGGCATATATGATGATTTTAATATTAATTACGTGGATAACTTTTCCTTATTTTCACTTTTCAAATGGTCAATAAAATTTGGGTACGTAATATGTGGCCGAAATATTATTGCCAATGTTCTTTGTCAAACTTACTATGATTATGGTTCGCAGTTATTCAATGAATCGTACGAGGTGGCCTTTTTCATTAATAATGAATAATAAAATAATTAAATTCCTCTATTGAAATTATCATTTTGAGAAAAGAAATATGAGTAAATTAATTATTTAATATTTTAAGGAAATATATATTTTTTAAATAATATACCCCTTATAAATTTAACATATTGTTATATAATATATAATTTAAATATAAAATTGGGTTTGGATTGAAAAGTTAACATACACATAATTTTAAAATAAAAATGTTGATAAATGGAGATTTACATCTTAATTATGATTCCTAATTCTTAATTAAGATTTTGATGGTTGATTGGTTAGAGACTGCAATAGAATTTTGAAAATATTGAATGTAATAAATAATTCTGACAAGTAGTACTAGAAATCAGTGAAGAAAATAATATAGAATTTTGGTTTAGATCCCATTGTCTGACCCACCAGCAAATATAAAAAACTCTGGTATATATGTACTTAATTAAGATGCAAATGGTTGGATTATTCTATTTATATTTAAAAAAAAAAAAAAATCTCAAGTCTGTGATGAAGAGCTGATTCAAAATTTAGATCAATTTAACCCATAATCATCCACTGATTATTCATTTTTCCTAATGATGAAGCTTTGTCAGCGGAAGCACTGGTTGAAAAAAATTTTAATGAATGATTATTTAATTCTTAAATCTTATCGAATACTTTAGACTATGTATACAAAGGATATTTTATTTTATTTTTTAAGTATTAATAATTAAATAAATAAAAAGATAAATGTATAAAATCATCATGGTATACCCATCCCAAATTACTTCTAGATTTTTTTTTTCAAATTTCCTACCACATGTTTTTTATTTTTTATTTTTAATTTTCTGGGTGACAATTTCTCTACACAATGAAGAGAAGAGAATCCAAAATTTCCAAGGATGAGAAATTGCATTATGACTCCTAAAACCCCAATGTCTAAATCTCCTGTGGCCGAAAAAGCTAAGCTTGAATTATGAAATTACAAAATCTTCTCAAAATCATCCAAAATCGATGGTGTGGAGATTAAAGGCTACTCTTTTTATTGCCCAAAGAATCACAAAAAAGCAAATTCCTTTTGCTTTCTTTTGGCTTTTTCACTTTTAGGAGCGTCACCTTTAGCTTCTCCAAATCTAAAAATCTTCCAAGTACAAAACATTTTCCCTCCCTAACATTTACCAATAAACAAGGTCAATTATGATGATAAACCCATTTTTTACCTTGGGTAAATTGCAGATTATGAGATTAATTAGTGTTATTAGTTATAAATTACATGGGTTTTGAGTCATTAAGAAGTGACATGATTTTAGTTTGGGAATGGTGCAAAAGAAATCTTTGAATTTGAACCATTGATAAAAATTTCAATCAAAGAGTAACTTTAACGTCAAATTCTAACATTTTTGGTGATTTTCCTTCAACAGATGCCCCTCGACAAGGTGTTTATCAACTCAAATCCTTCGTTTTTCACCCATTTTTAATCTCTTGTTGGGTCAATACTCAATATGTTCCTAAAAACATTTACATTGACTAATGCTCTTTCTTCCTGGAACACTAGGATTAACTAACATGTGTTTCATTGATTGGAGGAGTATATTTCAAGTAAATAATATATTAAATTTTGGGTAATGCAAAAAATTTGAATATCGTGTTAAATAGTTGGAGAGGCCAAGAAATTTGAATTATTTAATTACATAATTAAAGTGAGAATAGTAGTAATTCATAAGCAACGGTAAAAAATAAAATAAAATAAAATAAAATTGGATAAGGATAGGGCTTAAGTAACTTTGGATGCTAGGGCAACCCATGAGACGTGCTTAGAAATGGGTTTCTAAAGAGACTTTAGAGAATTTTCTAACCTTTATTTCCTCCTCTCTTCTTTGAAATTCTCCTTTTTCCTTCACTTTGAATTTTACCTTTTTGTTTTCCCACTTTTGCAGTTCAATAAAAAATAAAAATTCCCATGAGAATTATTCTAAAAAAATTTATTACTGAATTTTTATATAATATAGGGACTGTTTAGTAATTTTCCTTATTCTTAATAAAAAGAAAATTGAGACCCTTTGTTGGCATATGGGCGGTGTCAGTATTGTGGCAATGAAGTCAGAAGAGAAGCATTTCTACCAAAGACTTTAAATTTTTGGTCTAAAGAAGAAGGTTTTGCTGTTGGGTTTTCACTAGAGATCCGAGCTTAACAGGGTGTCATCCACAGTGCCCACTGCCTATTTTATTTAACTAATCTCTTCGGTTTAGTTTTTATAATTTAATTTTATTCTTCCTTTTTTTACTGCTACAGCCCCAATGTTAGGGCACATTGACCAGTTTTTTAACCCTCCCTTCCATTCAGCATTTGACTGAATCTTATTCCCACACAAAAAGCTAAAGATTAAAGATTATATTCACAAACACACCCACAGGCTTTACCATATGTCACACGTAATGCAGGATTCTTTCCTCTTGTTTGGCTATTAAGTTACTTCTAATCTTGGGATGGACTGAGGACTTTTTAATAATATGGCAGCATTATTTTATTTTCAGATGGCATTAAATGGGAAATTTTTAATTATATGTTTCACCCATGAGCACTAATTAAGAAATCAGAAATCAAAATTCTGGAATGTATTATATAGAAGTCATTGGTTAAATCCAAACAAGCCCAAATAAAATATATGGGTTATAGTCTTTTAACAGATAATTTTATTTTATTTTATTTTATTTTTCCCACCTGCCAAACTCAACCTTGAGTTCCTTGAGATTCACCACTTAATATTTAATGACCTTCCAATCCTTTAACATGAAGAAAGAGTCCACCGGTAAAACAAAGTTACACACTCATTAAAAGAAAAGAGAAAAAAAAAACTAAAATTAATAATATTAAAAAAATAATAATTAAGTAACAGACTCTGCATTGAGCCTGTAACATTTGGTCATCTAGGCAGGCATGTGCAACACCGTGGTCCGTCATCAAAAACAACCAAAACATCCGCCGTATCTCCGGTGTCTCCACTATTAAGTATTAGAACTCCATCTCTTATTTAAAAAACAAATATAAATTCCACATGTATATTAATCAGGTTCACACGTCACTTTCCTATTGATTAACATTGTGATTAAGCATATGCTTATCTTAAACACGGCTGAGGTGGCAAAGTCACCTGTCTTGGCTTGAGCTATGTCTTTATTTAAGCTATCAAAGAAATTGAAAAGGGGCATTTTGGTTAAGCTTTTGGGATTCTGCAATATAGAGATAGGGACCATATGCTTGGTGAGAAGGGAGAAAGAAGGAAGCAAATTCATAGTCAAGTTTTCTAGTAGAACTTTGTCTCTGCTAATTGTCTTAATTAATTATTCAATTATTGGAATTAAAAATTATTTGAAAAGTGTATTAGTTAAAATAAATGCCAGGCAAGAAACCAAGAGGAAAATGCCACAGGAACCAAGCTGGCATAGAAGCTTTTTTCTCAATTGACCAATAAATGGCATCTCTTTCTCTAACAAGCATTCAAAATCCCTCATTTGTGATAGCTTGGCTTTGGCCTTGTTTGAACCACTAGACATTACCCATTTTCTCTTTTGTCTCAGCTACTTTTTACTGGAATTTGTCCTTTTTCAATATGGCTAATTTCATGGACTAGACCCTTGAGGAGTTGGTTGGTTCCAGAGAAATGATGGGAAAATGTTAATTTTTTCAAATTAAAAAAAAAAAAAAAGAGATAGAATGCAGAAGAAGAGACAATTTTAAGGTTGGTTGAGATGGGGACTGGAGTGTTATTATTATATATGCAACTATTTATGTTTTGTCCAAAATTGATTAATGGGTATAAGGGATCAGGACCTATTCTACTATAATTACTATTTTTTTTTCTCTCACTTGAAAGAAAATGCAAGTTGCAATTACTAATTTTGGCATTTCAGAGTTCTGCTCCTCCTCCATTGTCTTACATGTCAATTTGATGTGCATCTGAAAATTATAGAAATTTAGCCATTTATAGTGTATGCTGCTCATTTTGTATTTGTCTTGTATAGCCATTGATAATGTTGGAAAATAAACAAATTTTATATTTTCTTATATGGATGGATTCTAAAAGAGATAATTTGGATTAGATGTTAATATCCTAATCAAATTTAGTAAAAGCTTATTGTCATTCTCATCAACCTTCTATTTTCTTTAGTACTAGCTTCTCTCATTACTTATTAAAGAAATTACAGACAAGCAAAACTTTCATCAAGAATGGCATCCGATTCCAACTGATAGGCTTCTAGAGCCGGTTCGATCTGCATGAGCCCAAGTGAGAAGCTCATGATCTTCAAGATGAGTAAACATAAATAGGATTCCAAATAACAATTGAAGCAAACAGCAAAGAGGTGGGCTTAATGGGCCTAAAACCAAACTGGATTAATAGGCCCAATTATACCTGAGCCTTCATCATTCCATGCATACGTGGCAGAATAAGAGGTGAAGTCGTGCCTCGTCAAGCGATGCCCAAACTCAATTGCGAGCAGTTGGGGCCATGCAGCAGGCAGCAAACTAAGTTTCCGAAATTTTTGTGGAAGAAGATTTTTTTATGTGATTGAGTTAAATCGAGAGGAATGATTTCTTTTAGCTAAAATTAGATATTTTTTTAATAAAAAATATACATTTCTTATGAATTTCTATACTTGATAATTTAAAATATAATTTTAATTATTAATATTATTAAAGTCCTATTTTTTAGGATATGTAATCAATGAATATTTAATAAACTATTAATATTTAATTTTATTATAAAATTAATTATTTGTTTTCATAATAAAATGGTTTTTCAATAGATATGGTCGATAAAATCAAATAGCTAGTTTGAGTTTATAAGTTAAAGAGATATAAAATATATTTATTAAGCGTTTATTTGTTTAATAAAAAATATTTTTTAAATATTTATAGCATTCAATAAAAAATATTTTTTTACTAAAAAAAATTATTTTTTTAAATGATTTCATTTTTTACGCCTTAAAGTCTTATTAAAATTTTAATGTATAAATTTATTAATATATTTTATTTTTTAAATTAAAATTAATAATAAAAAATAAATTATTTTATTAAAAAATAATTTTTATACAAAATATTTTCACGAAAAATATTTTTAAATACAAATTATTTTCTAAAAAAATGAGTCTTATTTGTTTCATATTCTTTTTTTTTTTTTTTTTTTGAAAAAAGAAATAAGTTGTTTTCATTTGTTTTTTAAATAAAAGTGGGGCAAATATTAATTTTACGTTATAAGACTTTAAACAGTCAAGGAAAACGTTTAAAATTTAAAAGGAGAGGAGGGGGAAGGGGAATTGTCCCCCATATCTACAACGCTGCTTCACCACTAGGTAGATGTATTATGTCTGCCTATTGCTTTTTTCACCTTGTTCAGGGTGCCGGAAGTAATCTCCTTGCCTATCTCTGGTGGCAGCATTCCGTACCTAGAATGGCTGAAGGACAGCACAAGGGACCGACTTCTCAGGTGTGCTGCAAAAATTCACAAAGACTTGGCGTCTATTGAACTGCTGAGCATGACTTCTTGGGATTAGATATATAAATGGCCCCATGCTTTGCTTGCATATCATCCTTGTAACGTGATTTCTGATACCTTGGCACTTATCATCACATGAAGGGTCTCTGTGAAGGCTGTGTGATGACTGATGATTGTGCGAGTTTGATTAATATGCTGCTGTTTGTGGTTTCGCTGGTTTTGTTGTTAAGTAAAAGAATCTTATTGGTTATTTCTTGTTAGCTGGATGCAGTAATGCATCGTTGGTCTTCAACTGGGCCCGTAGGAGAATTATTCGCATGTCATCCCTCGTTTGACAATAACATAATGATGTATGGACAGACTGGCAACTAATGTTATACTGGTTATAGAAAATGATGCCCATGTCGTCTTCCGGTTGTCTTTTATCATTTTCTTCAAATTAGATGTTGAATGCGATCCATCTATCTAATTCCAGATGTTTACATTTTTTTAAAGTTCTATTTGAGGCTTGATGGGCCTAAAACGATTATGAGACTAGATATTTAACAATTTGGGAATAAAATAAAATGTAATTAAGAAGCTCATGGTGATAAAGAGATTTCCTGGTTGGACTGAAGACTGATGAACTAAAGAAGATATCTGAGAGCGATAAGAGAAATACGAAACAAGTTTACAAATAATTCCAGGCCGATCAAGCAAACTTTATCCGACCAATTATTGCGTTTCAAAAATGACGGCGAGCAGATGAATTCGGGAGAAGTTGCACATGCGAAGTGTAATCGAGCTGAGCCGAACCGAGCTTTGTAAAGTTCAAACTCGTTTATTAAAAAAGTTTGGAAGCTCGACTCGAACTCTAATATTTGATTCGAGCTCGACTCGAGAATTAAATATTATAATCGAGCTCGACTCGTGAAAGGCTCGTTCGATTTAATAACGAGCCTAATTCGAGTTCGAGCTCGAAAAACTCGATTAAAAAGCTCGTTAATAAAACTCGAGCTCGAATTCGGAAAACTCGATTAAGAAACTCGTTAAAAAAGCTCGAGACCGAGCTCAAAATTAAAAAGTTTGGTTTGAACTCAAGTTCAGACTCGAACTCAAATTAATAATTACACTTTAATCAGTTTTTAATCATCATTAATTTAAATAATATAAAAAAAAGAGAGTGTACATAAAAAAAATTACATAACACAATTTATAACTAAAATAATACAAATAAATATAAATTCAACAACATAATAAAATTAGATTACACACAAAATTTAATATCAAACGAATAAAGTTGATTCCAACTTCCAACAGTTGAAACAAGCTAATATAATTTAATTATCTTCATAATCATCTTCATGCTTGTTCAATTAGTTAACTTGAATTTCAACTTCAACATTCATATAACCTTAATTAATTATTATTAATATAATTTGATAATTATTATCATCTTTTATATTGTATGCTTAATTATATACAAAATTTTTTTTATAATTATACTTTAATTTTAAAATGTATATAATTTTTACAACTCAATTTATCATGTAGTACTATAATTTTAAAAAATACTTATTATAATAATTAATATTAATTATTTGTGATTATACATTAATTTTATAGAATCTTATTATAATAATTATATACAAAAGATTTTTATAATTTAATTTTAAAGAATACTAATTATAATAATTAATCTTAATTATTTATAATTTTCAATACTATAATTTTCAAGTATTTATAATAGTTTAAATTTTATAACTTTATAGTTATTTTTATTTTTTTAATAATATATAAACTTGTTCATAAATTTATTTAACGAATTAGTTCATCAATTTATTTAAACAATATTACTCACGAGCCTATTTAACGAGCCAGCTCGCGAGCCTTTTCAACGAGGCAGCTCACGAGCATTCTCAACGAGGCAGCTCGCGAGCATTCTCAACGAGGCAGCTCGCGAGCCTTAACGAGCCGAATACTATTGAGCTCAAGCTCAGCTTGTTTAAGTGACGAGTCTCAAAATTGAGCTCGAGCTTGACTCGTTTAAAAAACGAGCCAAACTCGATCGAGCTTTTATCGAGTCGAGTCTCGAGTAGCTCACGAATAGCTTGACTCATTTACAGTCCTACTATCTCCACAGTGATACCAGAAAAGAAATGAATGCTACATCATTCCCTAGGCAGCAAAAGGGGCATGGAAATCTTTCCTCATTGGTTTTTAAAACAAAATGTTATTAAAATCGTTAAACGAGTCGTTCGTGGGTACACATCGTCGCACTAATACAAACGGTCAATTTTTCCATTGCTTTTTTCTTCCCATAGATATACTCAGCACATCTCATACTTTATCCATGCCTCAACTTTTATAATTTTACAATTTTTTTTTGCGAACATGAGATTTGGTGCATAACATAATAAAATTTTTCAGAAGCCATACGCAACAAACCGTAATAAAATCTACCCTTTCCAAATCAAAAGGCAAGTTCATTCCAAATATGAAACCATCATATCATGGGTTGATGCCAGTTTTCTAAACACACTTTTTAATCAGGACAAACGGATGACATTCAAAGCCCACCTCCTCCAGAAGAAGACTAGGACCGGCCAATTTTTACGATGCCTTCTACGGCTCATCTAACTGGTCCTGCAAGAAAATTGAATCACCCCATGACTTTTTGCAGGAATAGGTAAACAGAACTGCTGCCACGGTTATCCTTAACTATGTGCACTTGGAGGGAGAGAGAGTGAGAAAGTACCTGGACGTCTGAAGTCCACAGAGTAAGGTTATCCCTAAGCAGTTGCATGATTAGAGTGCTATCCTTGTATGATTCCTCCCCCAAAGTGTCTAGCTCAGCAATGGCTTCCTCGAATGCCTGCACAAAAACATAGCAAGTACAATTCAAGGGATTTCTCCTTTCTAGCTAAGGACACGATCTTGTACCAGCCATAGACCATAAAACAATCAAGTCAAAATCAACCAATACAAGTCCATATCATACACATAGTAACATGGTGCCGAGTTAAGTACTATGGAAAAACCGATTCCAGTAAAAAAAAGTTAAATTACTGGCTACGAAAATTTTGAAGAAATTGCAAATTAAGCAACGCATGCTGACACTTCAATATCCAACCTTGTTAATCCTACCTGAATCCGGTACAGCATTTATATCACAAAACCTTACCATTCACGGCTAGTCTGCTACTGAGAACTTTCCAGAATACAAATTAACTGAGAACAATAATAATAATAATAATAATAAGGCCTACCTGTTTAGCCATACTGCAAGCTTTGTCAGATTGATTGAGAATCTCGTAGTAGAACACTGAGAAATTGAGTGCCAACCCCAACCTTATCGGATGGGTTGGTGCAAGATCCGCAAGTGCTATATCCTACAAGAATAAATTGCAAGATATCAGAATAAGGATCAAACACTTTTCTATTTCTCACATAATCTTCCAGAATTCAACTATTTTTTTCTCCCTTCATTTCTTCGATTGAAGTCCAAAATTCAACTCCTTGAATTGAAATAAACCCCCAATTTGCCCCACTCACTATTAAATGAATCAGAATCCTGGGTCAAAAGTAAAGATTAACTACACTTATCCGGGTTAAGACTAATCGTTCTTTGAGTAACAATTAAAAGCGGTAAAGTCTTAGTTTAAAAAGTTATCAAATAGACTCTTAATCCAATTGAAAATTCATTCAAAACCCCCAGATACTAGATTGCAGATCTTTCTTCAGCCTTATCTAAACAAATTTGCAATAACAACAAGACAAACCGAGCGAGAAAAATGAAAGGCTAAAAACGACAACGCACCTGAGCGGCCTTATAAGCTAGCATAGTATCCTCAGCAGCAGCTTTTCTCTCATCACCAACCTTAAACTCAGCCAAATACCTATGGTAATCCCCCTTCATCTTCAAATAAAACACCTTCGATTCACTAGCAGTGGCTGAAGGTATCAGATTCGAGTCCAACAAGCTCAGTATACTAGCGCAAACCTCCGATAACTCGCTCTCTACTTTGGATCTATATTCCTTGACGAGCACAACATGCTCCTCATTTTTCCTCCCTTCCTCTTTCTGCTCGATCGAAGACACAATCCGCCAAGCCGCCCGGAGAGAGCCGATCACGTTCTTATAAGCGACAGAGAGAAGGTTGCGCTCCTCCACAGTGAGCTCCCCTGAGGGAGTAGATCCGAGAACAAGCTTTTGCATGAACTGGACCATCTCCTCATAGCGCTCAGCTTGCTCAGCGAGCTTTGCCAGGTAGACATACTGGTCTCTGGTAAGGTTATCCGGGACGGTGGCCGATGCCATGGCAGTTACCGGCGTTTTGTATCAGAGATGGAGAGAAGAGAAGGAAAATGAAAATGAAATGCGTTTGGAGGTTGTGTTGGTGGTGTGATTTTGGAGGGTACGGTTGGTCGAGAGGATCTTTTTCATGTGGAGAAGGGAATTGTTTGACGGCTGTTTGTTGGGTTTGGGGGTGAATAGGTAATTTTGAGTATGATAAACGCGTTTAGTTTGGTTATTAAACCTTATTTAGGACCATAATCATTGTGTTATTAGTCAGTGATAGGCTTATTTACGAACCTTTTCTCTCTTCAACGCTTCTTCATTCATCATGGACTTCCGAGTTTTTTTTTTAAAAGAAGAAGAAAAAGAAAAATTGACCCGACACTGCTAGCCAACCGGTTGAAATTTTCATTAGGGATGGCTAGACTGTTGAAATTTTAGACTATTTGGATACTTCATTTGCGCCCGATTGAGTTTCAGACCTTGGTTAGTCGTACATTAAGAATATCCTGAGCTCTCATAATTGCTTTCTACTTTTTCCTTTTTCCGAAGCTTTCTTCATATTCACTCCACCCCCTTGCAGATTTTTTTCTTTCGATTTCTTCTGTTAAAAAAAGCACTTTATTCATGTTAAATTAAAATCTTTTTTTTAAATAATAGTCTATTTATTAATTTATTAATGTATTTCTATTTCATTTATATTAAAAATTATTAATTTTTAAAGATAATTTAGTAATGATTTTTAATAAACAATATAAATATAAGGTATATAAAATGACGCAGGCAATTGAGAAGAGAGCGAAAGGGATGGGAGAAGTGCGAAGAGAGAAGAGAATTGAAAAGGAGCTTACGGTGAAGGAATTTATTTATCTCGATACATTCACTTGACTGTGGTAGTTTTTATATATTTCCTCCTTTTTATAGATTTGATGTTTTTGGGTGAAACTGTTTCAAGATCTTTTATTTTATTTTATTTTATTTTGATATTCTTATTTGTTTATTTTTGTTTTGAGAGTTTTGGGTTGTGTGATGGTGTTGGATGCGATTCGTCTGTATTATTCTCACAGAAAGTGATGACATTGGTGAAAGTCGGCGTTGAAGCACTGATTTACTTTTAAATGGTGACTTTATAATTATTTTATACTGAGACGTCATGAATCGATTCTTTTTCAGTAATAATGGCATTGAATCTACGAAAAAATTAATTACATATCGGCGGCGGTTGTTTTGCTGTTTAAATTAGTTTTCTTTATTTTACAGCCAACTATCAATATTTTGATTTTTGCTGAAGGCTTATTGGACACGGTCTTTTACTATGATTCAGCAGTATAATTAATCAACTGTTATTTTTTACTGTGCTTATATTATGGTATGTATAGATGATCAATGCAAAATCAGTACGGTGGGTATTCAGAGTTAACTTTGATTTATTTGATGTGAGTTTTTATATTTCTCTTAGCTTTGAAATTAAATTTTTTTTATACATTATAAACTTAGCCGCAAAAAAATATGATAAAAGGACAAATTAAATTTATTATTGTAGTGATATTAATTACATTTTTCTTAAAGAATATAATGGGGGATGACGTAATGTTGGGGCTAATAACATTAGTCTCGTCCAATTTTTTATTATTTCAAGCCGTATGCTTTTTATATTTTTGTTTCGTGTCAGATTTTTAACTTACATAATTTTAAATAAGAAGGCCTAAATTAAGTGAGCTTGAAAGTTTCTTTGAAATTTTTCCCCAAAAAAGTTTATTCGAATGTGATTAGATACATCAATTAAAAGTAAAAAAGCTTATTTCAGCTTTGCACCTTTTGTTTTAATTTATTATATTTTCAAATTTTTTACTTTATTTGTTGCACCCTTTAACTTTTTGTTGTTTGCAGTTAATATATACAAATATCTTAAATCATGAAATTGAAGACATGATAACTGAAAAAAAAAATTATATATCGTTATAAACGAGAAATTTAAAAAAATAATGCATATTGGTTGTCAAATAATTGAAGCCGTTTATGTATTCATAATCATCATAAAATTTAGCCAAAAAAAACTATTATGAATATATAATTTTGTTTTCATTTAAATTTAGAAAATACCTAATTCTTCGATTGGAAGTTTTAACAATAATTATATAACAATCTAAAAACTATAAATGCATCATGCATGGAAGAATTCATCTAAAAATAATATAGGATTATATTATGTTATACAAAAATAACTTAATTATTGTGTTGTAAATTTAAGTCTTCATATTTAAAAGGATAAATTATACCTTTATTTTTAAATTTTAATATAATTAATGAATTAATTTTTCTAATTTTAAAATTAAACACTTAAACTCCTATAATTTTATTCCGTCCAAATCAAAAGTCTTTATATTATAAAATCGATTAAAAATGTAAAAAAAAAATTTTAATTTCATAAATATTCTTCCGTTTAACTCATTCTTCTCTCTTCCATTTCATCTTCTTAAATTCCATAATTTTAATATAAATTTA
The DNA here is from genome assembly GCF_001659605.2 of Manihot esculenta. NCBI lineage: Eukaryota > Viridiplantae > Streptophyta > Magnoliopsida > Malpighiales > Euphorbiaceae > Manihot > Manihot esculenta. Next base: position 11,278,720 of record NC_035162.2, on the reverse strand, counting down.
TCGTCTATTTCTATGATCTAATCAATTAGGACATTACCAGATTGTACTCACAAATCCTGAATTCTCAAAAGTTATGAGTGAAAGTTACTGGAGATCATAATACAGACAAAGATAAGCAAAGATGACCAATTTCCCTAGCTAAATCCTTTTAGTCTTATATAATTTCATTTTTGTAATAAATTCGGTGAACAAAAGAATTGCAAGGTGTAGTTGAAGGTCAGCCATCGCTTCAAGATCGCCTTCAAAATCGCTTTAAGATTGTAGCTGATTTTGTGATTTTTCTTTTTCTGGATTGCTTGCTGCAGAAGAACTACACTTTCACAATCGACTAGGCCTAAGGTCACCTTGAAAAAGCCATTGTTGATTTTGAAGAACCTGAACAGCACTGTGAAAGATGCCGCTGAAGCCAATACCGTCCTTGAAAATCTTGTTGATCTGCATGATGCTGTTGTTGGTCTTCTCCGATCCACTATTCGTCACATCGTATATATGCAGTATCACATCTGTCATCTTCATCAACAAAGCCTTAACACTAATCCAAACCCTAACCCTAAGACTTCAAAACTTGGTATCCCTTTCCTCTCCCCGCTCTCTCTAAATATCTGATTCACAAAGAAATTGGTCACTGGCTTTCCTCTCTGTCTTCTTCGCTTTTAAATCCCGCCCTCCTCCCTCTCTCTCTGTTCAATTAAAGAACAGAACTCATCCACTTCTATTTTCACTCATACTGAAATTTAAAAATGAATGAGAAATTAGTATTAAGATTATAGGATTTGAGGGAGATGAAATGGAAAAGAGAAGAAGAGTTAAAGGAAGAGTCTTTATAAAATATAAAATATTTTTTATAAAGATTTAAGTGTTTAATTTTAAAAATATATAACTGATCCATTAATAATATAATTCAAGAATTAAAATATAATTTATTCTATTTAAAATGAACTATTTACTCTTTTTATATATTCGATGAATTGCTGAGATGGCATGCTGGCAAACCCCAGAAACAAATAAAGATGTCTTTAATTCCCCTAATTTAGGGTTCTATTTCCATTGCAGCTGTAGAAGTTAGCAAGAAAACGTAGTAAAGGTGTTAATATATTGTTTCCTATTGTCAAATTGTAATTAATTTAAGCTCTATTTCACACTTACACCTCAGCTCAGCTAGACGATAAGACCAAAACTATGCCTAAAATTCTCCCAATCACCAAAACTGCTGTAAACCTACCGATTATTACGATTATTATTTTAAAATAATCTTAACTTCCACGTACTTGGTCTTCAGATCATAGAATTGATTAATAGTTATAAGTGTCCACATTACCAAACTAACCAAGAAATTAATTAATTTTTAAGCTCTCAATACAATATCAATAGATCGTATGCCTTCTTAAGGATTAAAAATCTGCTTTGAGTTAGCTTGAATATTACTCTTGATATTCTATAACAGCTGTTTCGCTTGTTTAATAAAACAAACCATCCCGTCAAACAAAATTATGCATACAATAATAATAACAACAAAAATAATAATATGAGAAGCTAATAGAAAACCACTATAAAATAGCAGCATGATCACAGCCCTCTAAAGAGATGAGCCGGCAGAGGTAAGAAGTTACACTCGTGTTAAACTATCAATGTGTCATATATACATACGCATCAAACTCTGCATGCCATTCTCAATATGTTGCCCCTCACCCTACAGTGCTACTGGTAAATGGAGACTTCGCAAATCAAATTGTGCTGTATGAATACCAGCCGTTAAAATTACCAGATTGAATGCTTGATCCCAAGACCATTACATGTTAATATAAGGCCCTTGTGACGATTAAGATAATCCTGCAGCCAATTGTTGAAATGAAAGGGTAATTAAGTCAGAGTGGGTAAAAGGATGAAAAAGGGTATCGGCTTCATAAGAAATGAGGAAGAGTCTTACAATTATGTTATAATCATGGACGTATAGCAGCCCTTTCTTGTCGTACTCTCTCCTCCTGACAGGATCACTCAAAACTGTTCAGAGAAGCAAGATTCAATTGTTAGCTTGGTATGCAAGGTAACATCTACACGTAATTTTGATATTCTCTGCCTCTCTTCTTCAATATTTTGTTCTTTAGCAGTGTAGGATCAATGTATCAACCGCTAATTCAGTATTATCAATCCAGCCAAGCCATCTGACATCATAATGCATATGCAACCGTTATAAGGAATTATGTGGTCAATTAGATATTTGAATCAGCGGAAAAAGGACAAAAGGGATAAGGATTAAGGTTCAAATCGCTGATATTAGTTGACAAGTAATCATATCTCAACTCTTGAAATATATGGCATTTCCCTTTGCCACTACAAAAGCCTTTGATACGCATCAAGTTTAACAATTGCAATAATAAAGGAATAATATATATATATATATATATATAGAGAGAGAGAGAGAGAGAGAGAGAACATAAAAAGAAATCCTGGCTTCCTTCCTTTTCTGTTTAGCCCTTTTGGTCTGCCTATTAAAAATTCATAAATACCTAGCAAAACAGGAAAATTTCCAATCTTTGTGAAGGCAAGAAACTTGGTCCTAAGCTGGGCTAAAACTTCATCAGATAAACGCCTACTCATTTTCCCCAACACTCTTGCCCCATTTCAGTGAATTGTCACCAAAATCGCAAAATGAGACCTTAAAAATGGACAAATGCAAATATATGTCTATTGAAAATGACTACATTCTTTCATATCCCAGAATCCTATCAAAATAACCTTAGCCAGAATAAAATAAAAAACCTACCACCTACACAAATCCAATTATGCAACAGCCGCAGAAAATACAAGGAAACAATGTAGGATTTAAGTTTGCTGTACAAACCAGTAAATTCTCAAAGGTATACTTTAGGAATGAAGCAGTAGTCCTTCTGCTTAACTCCCAAAATTAGTTTTTTTTTTTCTGGGCAGTGCATTCGAGGAGCGGGGAGGGGGGGGGAGGTGTTGGTTGGAGGGGGATTCAGAAGTCGAGTAAGAAATAACTCAAGAGAATTAATAGAGATATCAAATTGCAAGATACAATGTCATGGCACATCCATAGGAATGCTGATCAATGGGTTGAGTAGCCACACTTTTTTACCACTTATGGTTGGGCCAAAATTACAATTTGAAATCTTTCTAAAAGATTGATTGAATGGGAGTCAATAGACAACAGTTTTACCTATTTAGTTAGGACAAGTCTGTCCTGTGTACAAGAAAGAAGAAGAAAACTAAGAAAACATAAAATGAAAATTAAAAAAAGGAGTACAACCCTCCCATAAGTTAAGATACATAAGAGGATAAAGAAAGAAAGATTTAACGGTACACTGAACGCTACATTTGATGATCATAAAAAATTGGTGTGATACCAACAAATATTATAATTGGAATATACATCAGGCAAGATAAATAATGGTAAACAATATGAGAACAATTAAAATCTAGTAAACAAGGGAAGATGCGAACAACAAATGAATATCACCCAAATACATCTTGAAGCATGAAATTCTGAAGTTTCGGGTAAATCTGTTGAAGCATGTGATACTTTTGCTTCAAACCCTAAATTTTCTACAATTTCTAAGATTTTAGTTTATGTATTTCATTTGGATATAATCCTGAAATCTAGGTAACAAAAGTATAGATGATTGTCAGAGTAATCTTCAAAGTAAGGTGCCCCACTTCTCTCTTAGTTAATTAGGCAGAAAACTTTTGACTTTTTGCTCTACAAATATGGTTGTTCTGCTATAAGCATGTATGAGAGAAAAAGCTAGAAACAAACAAAGTTTCTGTAGTATTTTCTCTCAAATTTCTTGTTTTTTCTCCCTCAAAATCCAACAAAACCAATTACACAAAAAGTACCAAAAGTAGGAGCTAGAAACATGTATTTCGGCTCTCAAAATGTTTCCATTTCCCATTGTTTTTTTCTCCAAACACTTGTATCGCCTACATTATTCAATAATCCACAATGCCCATAGACCACACACTTCTCACTGTGTATTTGGCTCCATCATTCTAATGCCTTCTTTTGCAACTCATCGCTCCTCTCACTTTCAACATGTTATAAGTATGTATATGCGTGGTCTCAGTTTATAAGTACAACCGGCACAAGCAATCGAAATATAAACCATTCTGCTCTTAAAATTTGTGTCAAAGGACACTCTCATTCCACCTTTTAGCACTAAATAAGCATTTACGCTTCATAATCTATCTCCTAAAGAGGAACAAGTCATCTTGAAGGCCGCTCGTACCATAATGCAAACATGGAATTTCCAATGCTACATGATGAAGGATGCAGCAAAATACACCTTTACTATAACACCTAACCACACGTGTGTGTACACAAAACATAAATTTGAAGGCCAAAATTAAGTCAGAAACAAATTAATGAAATCTTGAAGGCAACACAAACTTTCATTCACTCGACATCAAACACTAAATTGAGCAAAGAAAAATAATTCCGAAGCAAATGGAGAATGAAGCTGACCATGGTAAGCCTCGTTTATCTCTTGAAACCTCGAAGTCGCACTATCCTGGTTTTTTTGCTTATCCGGATGCCATTTCTGCGCCCAACAGCTTAACCCGTGAACAACCCCTCAATTGAAGAAAATCAATTTCCCCAACCAAAACCTAAATTGATAACATCACAAGAAGAAGGTACAAACCAGAGCGAGGCGTATGTAATTGGAGCGAATTGCGTCGTCGCTAGCATCATAATCCAATTCCAGTACTTTGTAGTAATCCTACATATCCAATAAACAAACACATGACTCGAAAATTAAAAATTGTAATATCCAAAGGCCATCCCCACCATAAAAAGGAGAAGAAGAAGGGAATTGTTATCACCTTGGGCTGGGAGACGAGGGAAAGAAAATCGAAATTAAGGAAAGAGTCTTGGTCTTGGTCATGGTTTAGGTTTTGGTCCTGCTGGAAATCCTCCCAATCGTCCCACATCATCACGTTTCTACGTTTGGGTTAGGAGCAAGAAAGACGGAAGGCAGCGGTGAAATAGCGAAGCTCAATTTTAACTTCTATGGTCAGTTGCAGTTGGGGATAAACTAGCTGGTAATTCGTTATGTGTCAATCGGCGTGCCGCGTCCTGTGTCTGTAATGAGGCTAATACTCGCTGCAATACTACTCGCTACCCTCAAAATCTTTCGTCACATTGGAATTTTCTAGACAAACTGATTTTTGTAAATCGGTGTTTCGGATTTTTTTTTTTTCTTTCGTTTTTTTTTTAAATGCAATTACATATTTCGGGTTAGTTTATGAACACTAGTTTATAATGATTTAATAACTTATAAATTAACATTAACTTATTAGCAATTAAAATTTCAATGATTTAGTCAAATTTAAATAGTTTCCTAAGCATTTAATGTATTGGAAAAAAATAATTTATAATTATATTAATTGATGAATACTTTATTTATTTTCGTTCACTTCTAGGAGTGGGATTTATAAGGTTTCAAGTTTGAGGTGTTTTCAGCCAGAGTCTATTTCTTTCCCTATGAATTAACTACTTTTCATGGGAAAAAAAAAAATCTAATTAGAAATTATTATATCCCAAAGTCAAATATTAAAATAGTTTCAAAGGATTTTCTTAATTTTTTAGGGCTTTTATTTAGAGCCTATGTTTAGGCTTTTAATTGTTTTTGGACCTCCTCTTGTTAAAGGAATGCTTGTCTCTTCTGGCAAAAAAATAAAATATCACACAATGAATAAATAAATGAACAAATCTAAAATGAAATTTTAGTAATAGAATTCCAATAGAAACGCCATAGTTTTTTTTTTTTTTTTTTTTTGCAAATTGCATAATTAGTGTTTCCTTACAAAAAAAATGCATATTACCTATCGACAAATTGCATACTTCCAACGAAGGAATTTCAATTTCCCGATAAATTATAAAGTATAAAATAACGTAAACAATACCAATAAATGAATCATTCATAGACAATGATTTGTCGATACCACTAAATGAACTTGCACACATCATGGCTACTGAGGGGAAGAATCTTCACAGCTCAATAGAGAATATGCAAATTAGCCCACATAATACTTTTTTCTTTTTTTAATAATTACATATATCAATTCGATTTATTAAAAAATAAAATACTCATATTATATTTTTATCCATAATACTCGGTTTATTAATTCATGCTCTATTTAAATCAAATAGTAGCTCTTATAATGCTAATTTCCTTACCATAAATATAAGTAATATTTTCGACTCAAAATTATGTTTTAATTGATTCATTAATTAATTTTAAATTAAATTACATACTTTTATCTTAAATTTATGTATTTTTGACACATGAAATTTATTGATACGATCAACTCTGACTATTAGTTCTCAATCATTTCTATATGATTTAAAAATTCAGTTGAAAACTCTATTTATTTTTGAAATTTAGAGCACAATTTACTGAATATTCAACTATTTATATATTTAAATTTTGTTTAGTATGCAATAAGAAAGCTACCAAAATAGAAGAAATAATATTTTTTTAATTATATATATATATATATATATATAATAGCATTAATAGGCCAGATCACATAGCCTAAAGCAAACATAAAAATCAGCTAAAGGCTCAACAAAATTGACCCAAAAATAGAATTCATTCATAGAATAGCCTTGATGAAATAAAATATTCGATGTGATACAAGAGGAACTGACAAACAGCAAAAACAAGGGGTTGAGGAGCTGCCAGCTTGGCGAAGTAGAACACAAACCTTTTTCTTTTTGATGTAGACAAATCGATTCAATTCCAAGGCATAGCTTTCTCATCTTATGTCCCAAAAATAACCAAAGCAAGGGAGAAATGCACGTTTGCTACTCAAATAGATCTAGGATATGGAGAGTAGAATAAACATGACTAAGGCTAAAGCACCAAAGCAAGCCAAACCAAGAGCTGCAACTTTAGATCAGTAAGGAGAGGGCAAAGGGCAAAACTCTTTGGCACTAATTAGAGCCTTGGGGCTCACTATTAGCGGCATGCATGCTTGGTATAGGATTGTTTGGAGAAGCGTTTTCACTAAAATAGAACTTTATCTCGGGACAACATGTCAAACAAGACATGATCTCTAGCTATATTCCTCACTATGAATCTGGACTTACAAAAGCAAACTAATTAACAAAATCCAAGAGATACAAATAGGGAGGAAAGGCTCATATTTTGGATAAGGAAGAAGAAAGCACCCCTACGCCGAAAAGAACAAAGGAGACTACTTACTAGCAGGAGGAAGAGGCCTTTTGTCCCAAATATAAGAGAAGAAAGACTTTACTCTATCAAGAAATCTAGAGAGATATCTCCTTTGAAGTTGGCTCACATCCAGATTCCAGAGGCGACGGTGTACACCAGCGCCAGCGCTGCATCGCCTGTTGTCTTTAAAAAGGCTACTATCACGAGGGTCAGCATATTGGGAATATGTGAGGGTATTAACGTAATTAAAACGCAATCAAAGTCCGTTCTCCTCGGTTCAACATCAGAAAAGCACACTCCTGACTCCCCCTGGCCAATCAACGTGTGAAAACTGAATAATCACCAAATCACCAGCAAACAAAACCGCCTATATAAGGACAAAAACGGTTCTCAGCGCCAAACACCACATTCCCGATTTCATCAAAGAAATATCGCCAGCTATGGAGTAACTTCCGCTCTTTTGCTCCCCCTTTCGTTGTCATCGCCAGCGTCTATTCCAAATGGCCTCACTCTCCAGCCTCTGTTCATCTTCCCCTTCTCTCGAGCACAAAATTCCTTTTCTCAAAACCACTATCAGTTCTCCGTCCATCAGCACCTCACTTGCATTTCCAACTCGCTACCGACTTGAGCCAGTTCAGTCCGCAGCGCGCGAGATCTCCACCGGTTTAAAATGCACGAAGGATAAGTTGCCGAACAAGTCCAAAGAAGGATTGGAGAAAGATCCTGGCACTTTATGGAGGAGGTACGTGGATTGGCTGTACCAACACAAAGAGCTAGGACTGTATTTGGACGTGAGCCGGATCGGATTCACGGACGAGTTTGTGGCGGAGATGGAACCACGATTACAGAAAGCTTTTAAGGATATGGAGGAGCTGGAGAAGGGTGCGATCGCGAATCCTGATGAAGGGAGGATGGTCGGGCATTACTGGTTGAGGAATTCAAACCTCGCGCCAAACTCTTTTTTGAAAACGGAGATTGACGTGACACTTGATGCCGTTTGCAAGTTTGCTGATGAAGTCGTCAGTGGCAAGGTTAGTCTTGTAACGTCGACGATTTTTATTTTTTTTTTTTTCTGGTATAACCACAGTAATGAGAACTGTTGGTATTATTACTACTATTTTTAGGATTTTAGCTGCAATTATGATTTTGCATGCGTGCACACCGAGGCAATGTTTTTCCTTGTATTTAATTTTCAGTTCCATGTTTTCCCACATTGATGCAGATTAAGCCCCCTTCCTCGCCAGAAGGCCGTTTCACTCAAATTCTCTCTGTTGGAATCGGAGGTTCAGCTCTTGGACCACAATTTGTTGCGGAGGCTCTGGCGCCTGATAATCCTCCTCTAAAGGTATCTAAGAACACTTGAAATTGTTTGCTTATTGTGATGAGATGTGATGTTTTCCTTTCATGCGTTATTTTCTTGAGATTGATCAGGCCTACTTCACAATATGGCTTTTATGATTGCATTTCTGAAAGTAAATTAGGTCATTCACACCTTGGAAACGTGTCTAGAAAAAGGCTATCCTCATTTGGACTTTACGTTAACCGTCATTTATGAAAGGCATTTTTCATGAATTTTACATTATATTCTGGTTGGAGCTTGTTTATAGGTCCTTATGGGTTCCAAAAAAAGGATAATTATTATGTTGCTTGTTTGCAATGTGCTGTAATAAAAATCTTCCTTGCGTATCATATACTTCTTTATCCTGAAAAAATTATCTTTATTCATGCGTTTGTTGTCTACTTGCAAAACCAGCGAGGTCTTAGATTCCCTGTAAGAATTAATAACCCGCTTGCATGGCTTATTCCCCAAAGGAGTGCCGTGATTATACTTTATTAATGAATTATCTACGATCTTCCTTCCATAATAACTATTATTTTAGAGAATTTTTTTTCTCAAATAATCTGTCACTTTGAAAACTTTAAGGTAACGTTCATTTTTTATTTTTCATATACATTCTTACTAGTTTTTAAGTCATTTACATAGTGTTTGGTTAACTTTTATTTTATAAAACTACGTGAAATTCAATTGAATTCTAAATAGAATTCATTTGAAATGAATTCCATTGTTTGTTATTACAAAACTTAAAATGCAGAATACAATTGAATTTAATATAATTCATCTTTTCATTTTCTAAATTACCCTTAAAAAGTAAAATAAAAAATTCTACTCTATCAAAAAATTTTATATTTAATAAATTTATAACAATTAACGAAAACATAAACCCATTAAAACATATTAATAAATATAAAATAAATTTTCATGACTTGGAGATTTATAAAATAAAATAAACAGTTTTATTAGTAAGAGAAAATAAACTTAAATATTATAAAATTAGAAAAATAAAGAAAATATATTATATAATTATCTATATATAATAATAGTAGATAAATAGAAACTAGTTTGATAGTTTTCACTTTTATGTCCAATAAACTATAAAGGATAGATTATTAAGAAAAAATTATTTAGGAAGAGCATTTTAGTCCAAAAGATATTGTTATATAAGTTTTGTGGAATTCATTTTTGAATTCCATCCTATTTAATAGGAATTGGTTTTAGTTATAACCAATTCTATAAACCAATTCCATGGAATTGAATTCTAATTTTTATTCAAACTCAACTTATAAAACATAGAATTCAATTGAATTTCACAAAAAATTAGGAATTGAAATTGAACTCGCCTAGGCTAATGTTAATATGTGAAAAAACATAATTATCTACGGGTTATTTTAGATAAATTATTATGAACTTTTTAAAATTAAAACTATTAATTATTCTTGTTGATTTGGGTGAATATTATAGGGCGGAGTAGTATTACACTTAACTAATTGTATTAATTTTAAGTTGTTTTGAAAAATTTTGGTTGTCATAAATAATATTTTCTGGTCTTCTTGGCAGATAAGATTCATTGATAATACGGATCCAGCTGGAATTGATCTTCAGATTGCTCAGCTTGGCGCTGAGCTGGCTTCTACTCTTGTAATAGTAATTTCGAAGGTATCCATGGACATCAAACTTCATAAAAAAGATGCATTTCAAGTTTGTATTTTTCATATGTTCAATGTGTTGCTAATGTTCCATCAGTTTCAATTCTTTGCAGAGTGGGGGTACCCCTGAAACTAGAAATGGTTTGCTAGAAGTACAGAGGGCCTTTCGTGAAGCTGGCCTGGAATTTGCAAAACAGGTTTTGATCTCAGTTTCTTGTTTCTGCTTTCTGTTAATTTCCCCTGCTTCCAATTGCAAATGTAAGATCCAGCACTAATGGCTCCGAAATAATTAAAGACGAGCATTAAGCTACCATGGTTTCATTTGAAATCATGTTGGAACTACTTCCGGAATACACCTTTATAACGTGCATTCACTGATCAGATGTAGAATGATTTTTTTTTTTAATTTCTGGCTTCTGCATGATTTTCTTTTTCCTTTCTGGGATTTGTGTATATCCAATTCCTTAATATGGTCACATTATCTTATAGCGTATTTGAATAGAGTGGGGTGGGGGGGTGGGGAGTTATAAAGTAGAGTACGGTAATGGAAGGTAAGCTATCAAAACCTGCACTACCCACAATTTGGTAGGTTAAAGAAGTGAGGTTTTTTGGAGGTTTTGAAACTTCTAAAATCTTTACCTTGCCTGAAAAATTTTCATCTCAAACAAGAGCATTAGTTTAAAAACCCTTACCAAATCTTCCTCCAAACACAGTGTTATAGACAAGGAAATAGACAATAGTGGTGCTAGTACTCATAATGTTATACGGTTTAATGTTTCTCTCTTTCCGTTGTGGAGGAAGTTTGGTTTCATAATCATAACATAGTGGCAGATCAGTCTATCTTAATTCTCAGCATTTGCTGGCATTTACAGTTTATGAACTACTTTTCAAAGGTCTCATAGATATGATATGATGGTACCTGGTTTTGTACCTTGGTAACTAGTCTTAAATATTTCACTGATCATCTATGAGATCTAAATAGTAGTTTTACTTATAATGGAGCAAACTAAATTAATAGTTTTTGAAAGAACTTGTACTTTGTTTATATGAATTGATAAATATATTTGAATTTTTATTAAGCCCAGCTCTGCTGTTACATACATTGGAAGAGTTATCAATTTTATACAGGCTACCTTGCTTTGTAGTTTCTGTCCCGTGTCTTTGTGTTTTGAAATTGATGCATAATTTGATTCAGGGTGTTGCTATAACACAAGAAAATTCATTACTAGACAACACTGCTAGAATTGAGGGTTGGTTGGCTAGATTCCCTATGTTTGATTGGGTGGGTGGTAGGACGTCTGAAATGTCTGCAGTTGGCCTACTTCCAGCAGCACTTCAGGTAAATGGCCGTGGAACTCAGAAACTGTTATGTTGGCGGTATCAATTTAGTCCATAACTCTTTTCGAGTTATCTTTACTTCAGGGGATTGACATTAGAGAAATGCTTGCTGGTGCATCTTTGATGGATGAGGCAAATAGGACCACAGTGGTAAGTATTGATTCTATGTATTGCAGTTAAAAGTTTCAATAGCGTATTATCACTTGAAGCAATGAATGTTTCTCCAGATCCATTTCCTCTTAATTGTCTAGTTGTAAATTTGGTTATTCACACTCTTGCTTCTAACTGTGTGCATTCCTGTTGTTATTATTGAGAATGTTCCTACATTTATGATTTAGGGTTATTTGGGACATATCGAGTGAAAATTCATCCATTGTGATCTCACTATCCCTACTGGAACATAAGTGCGCTCTATTAAGTTCTGTGGGGAAGCCTCTTGCTTTTAGTTCTTGTTTCTTGAGCATGTTAAACACTTTGTTTAGAGATTAATGATTCCCACTTGGCAAGTTTAGCTTCTTCTCACCATGATAACAGTTTCACAATTATTTGTGGATTGATATCTAATCTGTTGAAGTATTTTTTCTTTCATGACCGCAATTGTACTTTGTATTAGATTTTCCCTCTGATATATTTCTTCTACTCCAGCTTAGGGATAACCCTGCCGCCATGTTAGCTTTGTGCTGGTACTGGGCCTCTGATGGGATAGGATCCAAGGTACTTGGTGCTTTGCATATTCAAATTTGCACTGTTGATTGTATAATACTTTGAAACTGATTAAATATGCTGTTTAATTTTATATTTTTTAATTAATGCAGGACATGGTTATCTTTCCGTACAAGGACAGCCTACTACTATTTAGTAGGTATTTGCAGCAACTGGTCATGGAATCACTTGGGAAGGAGTTTGACCTGGATGGCAAGCGGGTACGTCAAATCAATTAGAAGAACTATCTCTAAGTCTAACTCCTCCTGCTGTTGTTGTAATTGCTGTTGACAATTTTGCCCCTTTTTTCATTTTGAGGATACCTGTGTGCCTATTGAATTTCAATTAGTAATGTTAGGGATAGATCCCCTGTTGCTGCTTGGTGAGAAGTAATTATAGCATTTCAGTTTCCATAAATGAATGGGGATATCACTTAGGATGTATGTGTTTTTCTTGTATTTTCAACATTCTAAGGCGTAAAACTCTTTTTCCATGGCTTTCAGCTCATAATGTGGTTACACTTCTACTTGATTTGTATATGATGTATAAACCAGTTGTTAGTTCTGAAGTGCCAAATGGATAAAACCAAATGTGAAAGCAGTGCCTATAAAATATTTACTTCCATTCTCTTTTTCTAAATGAGTCAAATTGAATCAAATTGTTAGTGTGAATGCAGATTTGTTATTTAAACTTGAGTATTCACTTTCTGCCATTTTCCTTTTGTAGTTATTGAAAATTTTCTAGTAAATAAAAGTCTTTTAGGCTTGGTTTGTTGTTTTTCTATATAATTATTGTGTGTTATTTTTCTATAACTGGACCATTTTCTATTTAACAGGTGAATCAAGGACTCACAGTCTACGGAAATAAAGGGAGCACTGATCAACATGCGTAAGTAGTGCTATTTATCATCTATAAGTTCATAGATCATATCGCTTTCTGTATTGAAATCTGATGCATCACCTGGTTCATTCTTCAGTTATATTCAACAACTGAGAGAGGGTGTGCACAATTTCTTTGTGACATTCATTGAAGTGCTACGTGATAGACCCCCTGGTCATGATTGGGAGCTTGAACCTGGTGTCACATGTGGTGACTATCTATTTGGAATGCTACAGGTTAAAAATATTAAGAGAGCCCATTTTTTAAGAACTTAACAAAAGTTTAGATTTTATTGATGTTACTGATAAGTTATCATCTTCTATAATTGATTTCTTTTTGCAGGGAACGAGGTCAGCTCTGTATGCTAATGACAGGGAGTCCATAACAGTTACTGTGCAAGAAGTGATACCTAGATCTGTGGGGGCTCTTGTTGCACTTTATGAGCGAGCAGTTGGGATATATGCGTCACTCATCCACATCAATGCTTATCACCAACCTGGTAAATGCCTATATCCTCTTGCCTTCAAATGACATTTGGGTGGGGAAGTGAGAAATGAAGGTCAATTGTTGTGGTGGATTATGATTATGCTTTCACTTCCTACTCCATGTGCTTTTTATACCTGAGACATCCAAGTCGACTGGTTTTTATACCTCATTCCATCTCAGGTGTGGAAGCTGGGAAAAAGGCAGCTGGAGAAGTATTAGCTCTTCAGAAGCAGGTTTTGGCAGTACTCAATGAGGCAAAGTAAAAAGCCACATTTTACAATCAGCCTCTAACTTCCTCATCTTTACATTCTGCCTGCCTTCTACTTTTCCGTGCATTATTTTGTCTATGTCAGGGCAGTTCTTAAGTCTCCGTGTATCACATTGCTTTGATTTATGTGTCCCACATAAAATTTTGCGTTACTTGCTGTCCTGCCAGTACCCAAAAAAAAAAAAAGAACTTGGATTTATCTGTGCATTGAAAACCATTTTGGACAAGTTTACAAAGTAGAAGGATGGTTTAACTACCTAGTGAAATGAACTCCTAGGAACCCTCTGCTGGGGTTGGGAAACAAATATCCTTAAAAATATTGACCTCTCAGTATGGGACTTAAAATTTGACATCTCAAGGTGTCATATGACTCTTTAGTTGCAATGCAGTGGCACTCCAAGGAGGATGAAATGCAATATATCCTTATCGTCTTTTCTTCTAATGTTTAATGAAGTGGTCTTTTTTTACTGATGACGCTGATGTGGTGCTCATGTCTTTTCAGTTGTAAAGAGCCTATTGAACCATTGACGCTTGAGGAAGTAGCTGAACGTTGCCATGCAGAAGATGTATGTAAAGTATCCTCGTCAAAACTTGAGAGATTAAAATGTTATCCTGACCTTTCGTTTAATCATGTTTTCAGATTGAAATGATATACAAGATTATTGCACATATGGTTGCCAATGACAGAGCACTTATAGCTGAAGGTAGTTGTGGTTCGCCACGCAGCATCAAAGTTTTCCTTGGAGAGTGTAACGTGGATGAATCACATGCTTGAGTTCAAACGAATATGAAAATCATCACGAAGCATGTCACAAAAAAGATCCAATCCAATAAGCTGATTTTGATATTGTCATAAGGATACACGGGGGAAATAAATTTCAATTGTGCATTTTGTCAGTTGAGTTGTCTTCAACCAAATTATCTGTTCAAGAAAACTGATTTGGAAATTGAAAATCTGTTGGGAGATGAAAACGATAATGGAAAGTTTCTCAATCATCAAATCCGTTATAATGACCAGATGGATAAATGTACACTTTACAGTCAATGCAGTTGCAATTGCTGAATTCAGCAGCTTAAAACCTGTGCATTGACCACAGTTATTCGTATGCAATGATCTAGAATACTGGGTAGACTGTGCATGAATGCAACCCCACTATTCCTGCAATGCTATTCTCTGATGGATCAAATTAGCAACATCTGGAGTGTGGAAAATTGGGGCATTCAAGGGCAAATTTTCATGTATTGCCCGTGATGTATCTCGAGGCAAAAAATTTTAGCTCAAAAAGACGAGAAATTTCACGTCTATTTTGTTATTTTGGCATGTTTCTCTGATCCGCAGAATTCAATGGGCTAGATGGCCTGTTACTTGTGCGTTTGAGTGGTACATTTTATCGGCATGGAAAATTAGCTCAGGGAAATTTATTCTCCTCCTTTGCCACCAGTGGATTTTTCTGCTCTCTCTACCTTCTTTCTTAAAACCGTAGGTTGGCTAATCTTGTAGGTGAGCAAGAGTTGTCACAGGAATATCATTCACTGCCATTTCTTCTGCAACCTAACGTACCAATCTCAGGTGGCCCCGCTAAAGGCAGTACCCAAAATGGCATCAAGATTTGAAAATATCGCTTTTCATCGATAGCATGTCCAATAAGATTTAAAAAAAAAAAATTCAAATTAAAGCTTGTATTTCCCTATGATTTGCATTGGAATGATTGGCCCAACAACAGCTGGGTCTTTACCTATAATAAAATTACTCTGTTATCTAAGTTCACATGTGTCAAAATGTCAACCATTGACCAACTCTTGAGGGGGATTTTTGAATCTATCTATCCGCACTTCAAATTTCTACATCCTGGTCTTCAAAGCCAGCGTAAAAAATTTAGGCAAAGCTTCAGCAGCTTATAGGGTGAGCATTCGGTTGGTAATGGGCATTGTGGGTATTTTAGCTGCAGCAAACACGACACAACCAATGAACCGACGAACTAACACTAACACGGCACACACTGCAAAAAAAGTATGGGTATCGTGGGACCCATCACACCATGTGAGTGATTCCTTAATACGTATATATATATATGCATAGCGGGAAAATAGAGCAAAAGTGTCCCCACTTACAACGTTCGACTGTTTAATGTTTTTTTTTTCATTCCTTTGCCACGTCATTCCAACCGTTACTGCTTCACGACGTGTGCTTTATTATCGGCTTGGTTTACAGAGTTTTTGTTAGCAATCCGACTTACCAGTCAGGGGAAAGTTTTACAATTGTTTATATTCTCTCATATTTATGAAAGATTTTACAAAATAAATTAACATTGAAAATTTTAATTATAAATATCTTTCATTAATATATTTTTTTTTTTTGAAATAATTTACTAAATTAAAATTTTCTTTTTAAAGAAATTTTAAACCTTTCTAGCTCAATTTAAAAGTAACCTAAATTCAAATAAGTATTCATTTTACTTGCAAACGGTGGGTGACCCATGTCTTCCATGAATGATGAAAAAACATCAGAATATTTATTTAGTGGGTGATATAAAATTTGTTAAAAATAAAGATTGTTAATCCAACCAAAATTAAAAGAATACAAAAAAAAAAAGCCCTCATTTTTGCCAGTACAAAGCTTTGCGTCTCTTGCACTTGCAGTCACTCTCAGAGCTGAGCCTGCGCTGAACCAATCCAGCAACGAAAGCTTTTGAAGGAAGCAAAACTTTTTCTCCTCCCTCAAATCTCGCACCGCTTTCGACTTCTCTAAGTTGATCTCCTCTGAACTCTCTCTATATACTCTTTCTCTCTCTTCTACTGCGGCACTTTCATTGAGCTCCTGGAGCTGTGAGTGAATGAAACCCTTAGCTCGGATTCTTATGTGAGTTTACCTGCGTTTTCTACTAGATTTTTGCGGTTCTATCTCTGTGTTTTTTGTTTTATAAAACTGAGATTTGGATCTCCGTCTCTAAATGTGTAGGTGAAGCGCACAATGTTCACTGAAGGACTCGACTCCAACGCTCTTCGCTGGGTTCGGGAGGTAATATTCACAGATTCTTCAGTTATTCAATTTCTAATTTTACTTTACTCAGATTTAGTTGCTCTTTATTTGCTGACATTGCTCGTTTTTCTGTTTTCAGAACCAGAAGGAAGCTCCTTTCTCTCATTCCAGTTTAAGGCCTAGAATTGATCCCACAACTAAAGTTAGAGGAGGCAGCCGCGGATTTGGCTTGCCTCCACCTTCCAAATTCAGAAGCGGACACCTACCGTCAACTGCAATTCCGGTTTCCAGAACCATTCCCGATGATGTCGGTGACAGCCACACCGGTTCTGATAATGACATGACCACTGAGTCCGATGAAGATGATGTTTATGGAGGACGGTATTCTCTCGATTCCTCTCCTCAGGAGGAAAGAATCACCAATTCTGCTGCTACTGGGGGAAGATATGGAAATGCGGCGCTAAGAGGCACGCGTTATGCCACTGATTATGGGTACTCCGATGTTAGTTCGTCAATGGAGACGGTGGCTGGGAGAGGTGGAAATGTGGGGGAGCGGTTAGTTAGAGGGAATGGGAGGTATGCGGTTGGAAGGAATGGTTACACCGAGGATGATGATGAGTCGTCGGATTCGGCTGCTAGTTCTGAATTTTCAACCACGCAAGCTGGGAGTGTTAGTAGTGCTTTGCCTAGGAGTAGGCTGCGTATGTCTGAGGGATATGCTTCGAGTGCCCCTTCTCTGGCAAATGTTGAAAGCAATGCACAAAAGGTTTGTTTTAATAATTTAACTGTATTTTGCAATTTTGAAATGCTTGGCTATATGGTCGTGATCGGTTGCGCTTAGTTATAAGGATTTGGTCTCTTATGCTGATGCGGAATTCCTTTAATCACTCTATTCTTGATATTGGTTTTGTTATTTATCATACTTCTAAGTTGATCAAGCTACGGGAGAAGTGGCATAAATATTTTGGCATACAGTGAACAACCTTTATCATGAAAATCAATATAGTTGGAGCTAGTCGCCTATGGTTCCTCATATTTTGTTCCTTTGGTCATTAGTACATGTCTAATTTCCCCTAGCATATGATAATCTTATGTGACATGGATTCATTTGTTATCTGCATGCTTCAGCAGATGTCAAAATTTTATCTGCCAAGAATTATAATTTTGCAAAATTGATGTGTTGTCTTGATTAAAGACAGAGAAAAACAGTAATCTTAAATTCTCAGAAGGAAACACACGCCTGATGGGCTAAAAAGAGTTATAATCTAACAATTGAGAGGAATTTGTTTAGCTGGAACCGTAAAGCTTGAAATTTTGTACTATTTGCAATTTTTACTTTCAACTGATAAAGCGGAACTTTATTTACCAGTAGTCTTACTTTCTCCCACATTTTTTACTGAATACGATTTTTGAACTTATGGTTTCATATCTGCAGGTTGATCTTCTGAACGAATGAACCAATAATCTGAGTATAACAGTTATACATGTTCCTCATTATAAAATGACAATTCTTTGGATGTGAAAAAAATAGGGTTTTGCTTGGAGGGAAAAACACAAATATAGTTATGGATATACTTACTAGTATTATACAATTGATTTTTTTTTTTTGGAATTTTTGGTGAACTCTTTATGGGTCCTCCTCTATGAATAGTGCCAAATAAGAGGCCAGAAGCATTTTACCCTCATATGTCATAGTAAAATGTATCTAAAATCATCTAATCTGATTATATATATGTGTGTGTGTGTGTTCGTTGATTCTTTTATCATGCTATGGGGACTAAACTTCCTTTTGATAACTATCTTTTGGAAATATTAATTCCTTGCTTTATAAAATGAAGTGTAAAGATTACAACTATCTTCTTGATTTTGGTTTTTCTCATTTAGGATTTGATATTCTTGAGTTAAATTTTTTTTTTCCTGAACTAAGTTTGTCGTACAGGATTTGAATTCCAGAAACCATCAAAATGTGAAAATTTCTTATGATGATGATGATGTTCCCAGTGCACCTCCATTTGGTGGTTCTGGTAAGGAAATTAAAGAAAGTGCTGAACTAGCATCTGCAGGGCATAAGACCACAGGCATCAGAGATCCATGTGGATTTTCTACCAATGATGACAAAAATGAAATTAAACCTACTTCTGGAGCTGAGGCAAAGGAAAATATTGGGAACAAAAATCCAGATCAGTTCGTAAGGTTTGCAAAAACTTCTCTAGAGGCTTGTCTTGATAGACATTTTCTGCTACTATTGTTTTGGAAGGCATGTTATAGACATTTTATGGAAGTGGAAATTAAGTGTTATAACCAATGAACCCTTCATTTTTCACAGAACAACTGCTGGTGCAGAAGCTGCTATGCCTTCTGGCTCAAACCCAGCTCGGCTGCCAACATTTCATGCAAGGTATTTGTTATTAACACAATGAATTTAGATGAAATTAAAGCCAAGAATGTCATGCTCTCCATTTAAAGTGCTGATGTCTTTTAAATAAAATCAGTGCATTAGGGCCATGGCATTCTGTGATTGCTTACGATGGATGTGTGCGTCTTTGTCTTCATGCTTGGGCAAGGGGATGCATGGAAGCTCCTATGTTCTTAGAAAATGAATGCGCTTTGCTGCGGGAGTCATTTAGGTGAGGTCATCTTTTCTTTTCCTTGTTCTTTTTATGAGTTATCAGATAAGTTTTCCACGAACACTATTATGCAGTATGCATGGTAAATTTTAGAACATCTATTATTGTTATCATTTGCAGTTTTCACCAACACTGGTTTCCATTTTCTTGATCTGCAGTGTGCAGAATGTTCTATTGCAATCAGAGGAGGAACTACTGGCAAAGCGCTCTTCTGAACTTGTTAATGAAGGAGCCGCTCCAAAACCTAAGAAAATCATTGGGAAGATGAAGGTGCAAGGTGAAGATTATCTCAACTTTGATACTAACCTTTGAGCAGTTGTAATGATTTATCCTAATATCTCATCCACTATGCAGTTCGTAAAGTGAAAACCGTTCTTGACCCTCCTACTGGCTGTAGTATGTCATCTCTGACACTCAGGGCACCAAATCTAAAACTCAAGTCTGTCCAATATTGTTTCTCCAAGTTGCACTCGACACTTTCTACTGCTTGGCAAGCTTTTCGAAAAATTCGCGTTGCACCTCGGATACCTGCAAATGGTTCCTTTTCTCGTCAAAGCTTGGCATATGTGCATGCCAGCACTCAGTATATAAAACAAGTGTCTGGACTTCTAAAAATTGGTGTAACAAGTCTACGGAACAGTTCCTCATCATATGAAGTGGTGCAAGGTATGCAAATTTGCAACTCCATGCTTTATGGTGGAAATTTTACATGCCCTTTGTATATCTACAGCAATTAGGTCATTAGATTGCATTTAGATACTATTTTGACTTTAGCTGGCTGTTCCTGGCCAGATGAGATATCCTAGCAAGTATCTATTGATGCCAGTAGGAGCCATCTAATATTGTAATTCCCAATAGTATAGCAAACTTCTGTTAAACTTACTCAGATATTGACTGGTAAATTTTAGCAGCTACATTCTTTAATATCATAAACAACTGAGCCTGTTGGTAGCTTATCACTGACCCTTATTTTGCACAATATCCCTTTTAACCACTTTTCTTCACAAATGTCTTCAGAAACGTACTCTTGTTTGTTAAGGCTGAAAAGTTCAGCAGAAGAAGATGCCATCCGGATGCAGCCTGGATCTGGTGAAACCCATGTGTTGTAAGTGCTATTTTATAATATTTTCAGCTTTAGTTATTTATTATTATAAGATCTGCTTGAGAAAGCTACTGATGACTCTACAGCTTTCCAGATAGTCTTGGGGACGATTTAATTGTTGAAGTTCAAGATTCCAAGGGGAAGTGTTATGGCCGTGTCCTTGCTCAAGTTGCAACTATTGCTGATGACCCTGTAATATTTTCTAAGCTTTGAATAAATCAGTTGGTGATGGTAGTTGTTTTGGCTTTGACTGATATCAAAACTGGATACAGGTTGATAAGCTACGCTGGTGGTCAATATATCGGGAGCCAGAACATGAGCTTGTGGGCAAGCTACAACTCTACATTAACTACTCAACGAGTTCAGATGACAGTAATCTCAAGGTGACCTCCTCTTTGTGCCTTTTAGAGTCTTCTTTTTAATGTAAAAGTTCGCTTTAAACGGCTGTATCATGATAGAATTTGGGAACTAACTATCTGGTTTAGAATTTTGGTGGCCTTATTTGACTTTTTTATTGATGAAAATTCTATAAATGACAAGTTGGTCGGTTTAAATGCATTCAAAGTGGTCTTTTTCTGACTCCACTTATGAATATACATGATACCCTCAACGTAATCAGATGCAAGTTGACTAGTGACTGGGCATGGAAACTTATTCTCTTACCATATCATGGATTTCTTGTTAATGAAATAATTTGATGATATTGGTTATTGTTTCTTTTCTCCTAGTGTGGGTCTGTAGCTGAAACAGTCGCATATGACCTTGTTCTAGAAACTGCTATGAAAGTTCAACATTTTCAGCAAAGGAATTTATTGCTCTATGGTTCCTGGAAATGGCTTCTTACTGAATTTGCTTCATATTATGGGGTTTCTGATGTCTATACCAAGCTGAGGTACTGGAACTTATTCTGCATTTATGTTTGATGTATATCAACTCAATTCAAATGTGAATAGAATTGGTTTTATTCCATTTTGCACTTTATCTGATATTTATTCCACAAGGATTTTGAAAATGGAAAAAGGATGAAAAGAGACGGAAAAGATAGGATTAAGATGAATGCTCTTTTATTTCTTTTTTATTTTTTTATAACAGTACCTGCTAATTTTTGGTCCTTTTCTTGTTGCAATGGTGGCTTCTAATGTGTGTTATTGACAGGTACCTTTCCTATATAATGGATGTTGCTACGCCCACAGCTGACTGCCTCACCTTGGTATATGATTTATTAATGCCTGTGATTATGAAAGGACACAGCAAGAGCACATTGAGTCATCAAGAGGTAAATTTTAGAAGTTTAAAATTTATGCATGTTACATACATTTGCTATTTTCTTTCATCAATCTTCATTACTTAACTGCTGCTTTTTTAGATGTTCAATCATTGACCATCTTTTTTCTCATCTGGGTAGCTGTTTTCATGTTATTTCATAGTTCTCCTGCTTGCTGCTTATTTCTCCTTTTAACTCAATGTGCATAATTGTTGGCCATTTCACTAGAACCGACTTTTGGGAGAAATCAAAGATCAGATTGAACAGATTCTTGCTCTAGCATTTGAGAACTACAAGTCTCTTGATGACTCCTCGTTATCGGGTGTTATGGATGTTTTCAAGCCAGCAACTGGACTTGCCGCACCTGCATTGGAACCTGCTGTGAAGCTATATACTCTTCTTCATGACATTTTGTCTCCTGAAGCGCAGACAAATTTAACCCATTATTTCCAGGTACAAGTGTTGAAATTCTCACTATATAACCTTGCTTTGAGTTTTTGGTATCTTTTTTTTCACTTAAAGAGAGTGTCTCTTCCAGGCTGCTGCTAAAAAACGATCAAGAAGGCACTTGACTGAGACAGATGAATTTGTCACCAACAACAATGAAGCTATTTTGATGGATTCTGTTGCAATGTCCACAGCTTACCAGAAGATGGCTTGCCTTTGTTTGAATTTTAAAAATGAAATTTTTACGGACATTGAAATCCACAACCAACATATACTTCCTAGGTACGACTATTTTTCTTAATGTCAAATGGCATATAGCAAACTCACTCAAAAATTGGATCTTTTGATTTTTGAAGCTTGATATTTGCTTTTGAAGACTTCACATCTCTTATTATTTTTTTCTTCCAAATGCTTTTTTTACAAAGTAACTGAATTCTGTTGTAAGAAAATATGATTAAATTGTGGATACATGATAAACAGATGTATGGGATGGTAAATGGTTAACTTAATTTGCATGTTTTGTTGTTCAGCATCAAATAGCATAAATCACCTCTATATTTAAAATTTTTGAAACCTTAACTATATAAAACAGAGTCAATTTTTTTTTAATCCTCTATATTAACATGCAAGCAGTGCTCCTCTGAAAATCTGATTAGTTTGAAGTAGTTGAATCATGCATGTCTTTTGAATCGAAAGATGCCTGCACTTCCACATGCATCTGATGGTGTGTAATATCCAATTTGAAGAACATAAACCATCTAGATCTCGACTTCCAAAGCAGTTTATGGTAAAAAAAAAATGGTAATTCAATCCTGGACACCATAAGATGGCAGGAACTTTCATCGAAATTTCGATTTCCTGATTGTTGTAAAGTGCAAGTTAAGGATTTCTCTTTTGTATTTCTGATGAAGTATAGGTGTCATTGCTCCTTGTTAGTGGCACCCTTGCTACACATAAAGTATACGTGTAATATCCAATTGGGACTAATTTGAAGAGCATAATCCATCTAGATCTTGACTTCCAAAGTAGTTTCTGATAAAATACAATGGTAAAACAATCCTATGCTGCATAATATGCTAGGGACTTTCGTCGAAAATTCAATTTCCTGATCGTTGGAGTGTGCAAGAAAAGGATTTCTCTTTTGTTAGTGGCACCCTTGCTACATAATCGTGCATTTGATTTATGCTATCAGGACAACCTGTCCTGTCAAACTTACTTCACTAGTCACTATCTATCTACAATAGTACAGCAATTTTGAGATGTCAATTGAATGATGTTTCGTTGTTTTAACCTCTATTTCAGCTCATGCTATTATATTTTGTTTGTTCATCATTTGTGTATTTTTTCCAAATTTGTTGCTAATATGTTGGTATTTGCTTGATTTATGGCCTGGTGTATTATTCTTTGTTCTGATGCCAGACATGAAAGATTCTGATGTTCATATTTCTTATCCTGCAGTTTTATAGACCTTCCAAATTTATCTTCATCCATATACAGCACAGAGCTTTGCAATAGATTGCGGGCTTTCCTGCTTGCTTGTCCTCCATCTGGCCCTTCACCTCCTGTAGCAGAACTCGTTATTGCAACAGCTGATTTTCAAAAAGACCTTGCCATCTGGAACATTAGGTAGCTCTGGGAAATAGAGCTGTTTGAGATTTGTTCTTTAAAATTGCTTCTGCTCTCTTATATTAATCTATTTGTTTTGTTTTTCTCAGTCCTGTTAAAGGTGGAGTTGATGCAAAAGAGTTGTTCCATTTGTATATCATGCTATGGATTCAAGATAAGCGCCTTTCCTTGCTTGAGTCATGTAAACTAGATAAGGTACATTTATTAGCAATAGAATTAACTTCTTATTGTTCAACCCATATATCTCTGTTTGAAGGTTTAGAGTTTAAGAAAGATCTTGCAGTTTATAATTCATTAACATTGTATTTGTAAACCTCTCTGTTTAGTAGATTATGTTCCAGTTTTATTTAACTGGCTTTGGGAAAATCCTCTAAAAGTTATTGAATTGCAGGTAAAATGGTCAGGAGTCAGGACACAACATTCTACTACGCCCTTCATCGACGAGATGTATGACCGTCTCAGAGAGACTCTAGAAAATTATGAAGTCATCATTTGCCGATGGCCAGAATATATTTTTGTGCTAGAAAATGTATGCTCATACAAATTCGTTTTCCTTGAGTTGAATTTTCTTATTTAACTTTTGTTGTGTCTGAGATAAAAGTGACTGTAGGTGTTAAATGTCTTGCACAATTAATCATTGAAACCCGAGCATGACTCCTAAATTAATTAATCAGATTTTATTTTTATGAACTCTTGAAAATAATGATACTTACTGCACTTTATATGGGCTGTGCATCATCAAAAAGGCCATTGCTGATGTTGAGAAGGCCATTGTGGAAGCTTTGGACAAACAATATGCAGATGTGCTGGCACCATTGAAGGAGAATTTGACACCTAAAAAATTTGGCTTCAAGTATGTCAAGAAGCTTACACAACGATCTGTATGCTCATATACTGTTCCTGATGAGGTGAGCTGTAACTTCTTGACCGTTTGAATTCCTAAAAAATGCTATATTCTTGTGGTTTTACATTTTGTTGGTTCTCTTCAGCTTGGGATTCTATTGAATTCCATGAAGAGGATGCTTGATGTCCTGCGTCCCAAGATAGAAATTCAGTTCAAGTCATGGGGTTCTTGCATACCTGATGGTGGAAACACTGCTCCTGGAGAGCGTCTTAGTGAAGTGACTGTGATGCTGAGAGCCAAGTTTAGAAGTTATCTGCAAGCTGTCGTAGAAAAACTAGCAGAGAATGTGAGTATAAATATGAAAATGATACTCTTTAAATTTGTTCTCATTTTGATTTTTTTTTAACTCAAGTTTTATTAATCAATAGATCAGGACAAGACATGCTCTTATTTGTTAATTTATTTTATACAGTATCTTTGGTTTGGACAGAGTGAATTTGTCCAAAGATCACGTTAATGAAAATGTAAAGGTAGAAGTTGCTGGAGACAGCTGAGGTGGTATGATTTGTAAGAATATGGGGGTATTTCTGGAATAAGGACGACAAGATTTGCTAAAATTTTGGGATTGTATTTTCCACTGAAAAGTACTTTATAATTATGGTGCAAAGAGAGTGAAAAATAAGGCTAGTTTTGCAGACATGTGCAAGAATGTTAATACATTCTCAAATTTGGAAGAGTGTGATTCAGACAAGGGTGTGGGTAGATGAGATTTAACTGCAAATGATGCCTTGTTAGCTTCATGTGCAAATGCCATCTCTGAATTTAATTTCACCTGTTTTGTACTCATCCATCTGTTTATATTCAGGTGCTACTACGGTATGTTCAAGGACTCGAAATATCAGAGTTTCACATGAATGTGAAGAGACATATTACTATATTTAGTGTAGATGACCATTTTTTGGGGAAAAATTAGCTTATGTACTGCTTTGATGTGCCCCCTCATTTGCTTCTTTTGTTCCATGCAGACCAAGTTACAGAATACTACAAAATTGAAAAAGATTCTCCAAGAAGCAAAGGAATCTGTGGTAGAATCTGATATAAGAGGTAGGATGCAGCCACTGAAAGACCAGCTCACGAACACAATTAATCAGCTTCAGTCTGTTTTTGAGACTCATGTTTTCGTAGCGATCTGTAGAGGCTTTTGGGACCGCATGGGGCAGGTAGAGCATAGTGACGATGGATCAATTTAAATTTTACAGATCATGGTATGTATGGACTTGATTTTATTAAACTTAAGATCTTTCTTTTCCCCTGTCACAGGATGTTCTTAATTTCTTGGAGAACAGAAAAGAAAATAGGTCCTGGTACAAAGGATCACGAATAGCAGTGTCTGTGAGTATTTAGATAATTATTTCAATTAAACTAACAAAGCTGCAAATGCACCAATACCTTGGGAGCTAGAGTGCCCAACTTTTGATGGCATGTGGATTGTTCCATCACGATGACTTTATGTTTTTCATGCAGTGAAGATCTTATATTGAACTTGAAAATTCTTCCTTTTGCCATATACAGGTCCTGGATGATGCGTTTGCATCACAGATGCAGCAGCTGCTTGGGAATGCACTACAAGAGAAAGATCTTGAGCCACCTAGATCGATAATGGAAGTGCGTTCAATGCTTTGCAAGGATGCTCCCAATCACAAGAAGAGCAGCTACTACTATTGAAAATGGTTTCCTAGGGGTACCAGGACGTGTGATTACAACAAGCAGGGAAACTACGAAGTAAATCTCATTTGGCATTTTGCATATCGCGCAAACAGTTGGTTCATACAGTTTTGTCAAAGGGAGCAAGCGACTCGGTTGCTCTCATATTCACCAATCTGCCCTCCTTCCAGAAGCTATCATAGTTGTTTCCTTTCTCGGTATAAAATATATAGAGCATTTGAATGTTGATATTACACATTTTTGCAATCGCTACACTTCATGAAGTGTGGCATTGTGCACAGCATCTAAAGGCATATTCCTTTGGTCTTTACATTGAAATGAAATGAATATATAAATTTTAAGTTCTATTTTAATTGTATTCTTAAATTAATCAAATAAAATCTAGCATTCAAATGATTACGTGGAGATTCTCTTGCCTGTCAATGCCATACACGTGATTTCCAATTCCAGCATTTGCCTTCATCGTAGTCGTTTTCGCGCACCGACTTCTCATGACCATTCGTTTAAAGTTAAACCCAACCTCTCCCATCTACTTCACCTCAATACTTGGACCACAGAACAAAAAAGAAAATTTTTTAGAAATTCTCTCGTCGATAGAAAATAACCTTTTTGATCAACCTGAGCACCACGAATCAAGTCCCGAAGTTTGTAATCTGAAAAGAGTTCTTTGCGATAAAGCTGCATGACGGGGCCACGTAAAAAGCCATTCTGCAATTTCACACGACTGAAAAAATCAACGCTCCTTTGCAAGCCAATATAAAAAGGTTACGTCAATTGTAGGCATCCAAGACAAAAGATGCCTCGAGGAAAATCTGATGCCTCGAGGAAAATCTAACTTTCCATCACCGCCCAATAATATAATAAAATAAAGTCATGTTAAACGAGTTCCCACAAGACAGGCAATATGAAGAGACCATTACTTCCAAGCATTCCTAA
This sequence comes from Manihot esculenta, assembly GCF_001659605.2. NCBI lineage: Eukaryota > Viridiplantae > Streptophyta > Magnoliopsida > Malpighiales > Euphorbiaceae > Manihot > Manihot esculenta. Next base: position 11,251,315 of record NC_035162.2, on the reverse strand, counting down.
TTAAATTCTACACCCAAACATCTCGCTTGCTTCTAATCCAGGTAACACAAATTTTCTGCCGCAGCATGACTTAGGACCAGATTCCAAGTTAAACTTTACATGAAATTTTACCAATAAATTTCGATTTCACTCGGGAATACTTAAAAGAAGAATATTTACAAGACAAATCATGTCCGAGTAATCAATCAATTTGTAGCATGAAAGAATGGAATACAACATGAGAAACCCCAGCTGCATTGGCAGCGCAAGCACATATACATCGGTGAATCCCAATACCAGAGCATTCTCCAAATATTGACAGGTGCATCAGAGAAGCTTTGATATAACATGACAAGAAGTCCAGAATGCTTTAGAAGCAGCCCTAAGAATTACTGGGTTTTGGTATATCCTGTTGGATGAAAAAAAAAAAAAAAGGAAAATCGAGATAAGTATTATGACTCGTATGAAAGATTGTTCAAATATGCTTCTAATAGAATAACAAAAGAACATGTACAAATTATTAGTACAAGCTACTGAAACATGTACTGAGAGATTCATCAATGGGACAGATCTGGGTCCTGGATATTGCAGACAAGGTATTTTGTGTAACCAGCGCAGAGAAGAAAGAATAGCTATATTAAATTGGAGAAACTCAAAAAACCTACCCAATGGCAGTTGCTCCCCAGGATGCTACATTATAGATGACTTTGCTTCCATCCCATGCTTTTCGGAGCTTCCCTTTCTTCTTTTTTACAGAGAATGTTTTGCTAAGGGCTAAAAGAAAAATTAACATATGATGTCAGAACTCTTTCAGCCAAATTGGTAATAATTGAGCTTGTTGCCTAAAACATAATGGAACATAAAGACTGAAGATTAATTAAAAAGCTTTAGTTTAAACTAACCTTCCTGGAGTTGATTAGGGGTCAAGTCCTGCAGAAGAAAAAAAGAATATGCAAGTAACATGTATTAGATGCTCCAATGATACAGAGTGTCACTACCACTGTCTATTCACTAGCATAATGGCATATAGTAGTAATTCAGACATAAATGTCAGCAGTGACCAAATGATAACTGGTACTAAATGTGGCATAAGAAAACAAAGATATAAAATATAACCAATCTTCAATTTATCATCCAACAAGAAAACAGTTATCAGCATAAAACTCAAATGTATACACACATTATAAAATAATACTTTAAAAAAGCAGCAGTAGATAGAACGTCCCAGTGACCCAATGTTGTCAAACTTCAGTAGGAACTCTGATAGGAAATCCATATTAGTAAGAATTAACAGGTGCCGTGATTCCAGGTTACAGCAAGGACCAGCAGTTGCTCTCTAGTGTTGAAAAGACACAAATTTTTCAGCACTAAAAAATAAGGAAAAAGCTCAGGAAAATTTGGGCATAGCTTAACGCTTTGATAATTGTGGACAAAAAGTTTTCCATCAATTTAACCATATGATTCAAACTACTGTCAATGTGTTACAAAATGATAATTATTAGCATAATTTACTCAAATAACTGGCAAAAATATAAGAAGGAGAAGAAACACCACACCTTTGTCTGCTTAAGGGACAACAAATAGGCAGCCATGAAGCATGCAATGCCCTCTACTATGTCTTCTTGCCGAACAAGAACATAACCTTCTTGATCAGAATCAACATTTTCACATTCCCAAAGATCACTTTCACTCACCATGTCCCAAGAACTACCTTCTTCTGCCACCATATAATAACTATGTTAGCAGCAAGTATATTCTAGATCCAAGCATCAAATTCTTACACTTCAAGACGGGAATGAAATATGAATTACAACAGGCACCATCTTCAGGTGCATACCAGAAATATTTTGTGGAACAGACACTTGAGCACACTCTAGCTTTTCAAGGAAGTCAGGGCATTCAACTCTAGATTTGAGAAGGTCGCACAACTGCATCAGGAAAAAGGAATGCAAAAATATTTTGGTAAAATAAGGAAACTCTTTTATCTTAATAAGAAATAATGTTTTTCTTCATTAATCTTGCATTGACTGTTGTACATCACCATGACTGTAGATGAAGTAGTAGGCATAAAAAAGATGTATTGTAATGTTTCACTGTCTGTTAATCACCCCCAACTTGAGGATTTTCTTCTTATCAATTGACAGCAAGAATTGCATTGTTCACCTTTAACCAGCTAGTATCCCAACAAAATCATGCCAGCTCAAGAAATCATGCTTCTGACCACACAGTATCTTAACTAAGAAAATGCCACAGGCTAACCAAATTCCTCTTCCTTAGGATGCATGAAATTAGAATGGAGTACAACAACACAGGGGAAAGGTTTAACCTCACGGGTACAAATCTCCGAGATCTCATGTCTAAAACCTTTAGTAGATTCAATCATAAAAAGCAACTGACTACAGCATATCCAGAATTTATCACACGTTCAGTTACACATGCACAACAAAATTAATAAACGGAATAAAAGATTCATCTGTAAGAATACTCCCTTGTTTCTTTACCTATATAAGACCATTGCTTCATTTTAAGGTGTTATGAGTTCAGTTACTTATCAAGTATTCTAAGTCCTAATTTCTGATAAGAAACTGCAAAAATCAACTAACATCCTTTGTTAAAAACAAAAAGGGAAAATAGTAAAATAATCAAATATTGAGCTCAACTGTTCTACCATGTTTGAGAACAAGCTTAGCCAAAGTATTTATCCACATAAACCGCAAAAAATTAACAAAATCATAAAAGAAAAAATGAACTATACCGTGAGCTTCACTAAGTAAGCAAAGTCCTCTCATACTCGTAAGAGCCAAAACACAGATGAATGAGATTTTAAGACCCAAATTGCTCTTATCTTAGCTACAATTGAACAAAACCAAATCTTAGAAATAGTTAAAACTATACCTCATATGCTTCTCGATCGCCAGGCGACACCACTGAACCCTCTCGGTTAAGCTCCTCATCCTCGTTCCGATCCTCAACAGCCAGCTTCTCCCCATTATTATCGTTATCATCATCGTCCTCTTCTTCAACACCATCAGAGCTACTAAGCAATTCGAGAGCTCTCTGGCACTGCTCAAGCACAGCCTTCAAAGTCTTCCTCTTGAGGCGAACCCGATCATCGTCTTCTTCTGCTTTATTCTTTTTATCCACCTCCAAATCGACAGAAGACGATGATACAATATTGGAAGAGCTGGAGACCTCAATTTCCATGGCGTGGAATTACAGATCACAGCTCTCGAAGTCCTCGTGTTTATCTGTTCTGTTTAGAATTTTGTGGGTTTGCTTCTCAAAACCCTAGAAATTGAATTGCAGGTCCATGAGCTTTAGGTTTGGGGGATCCTAAAAATCGTTTGGTAGCAGAGGAAGAATTATGGGGATTCGACATGTGCTTTTTTACCTTTCTTTTGTTGTTTTTGTTGTCTGCTGCGGAGGAGAGAGAAGACGGCTCTTTTAGCAGCCCACCAGCTTTTGCTTTTAAAGATGGTCTTCTCGGCATTTGGTAGGAAAAATTACATATACTTTTTTCAGTGTTTAAATTACGTTAAAATTTTTTTTTAAAAAAAATAAGCTCTAAACTTTTTACTTTTAATAATTTCATTTTGAATTGTTTTTTATAAAATTATTCTAAATTACGTGACGTAATTAAATTATTTTCCACTATTACTTTTTTTCTAAATTTAACATTTTTACACATAAAAATATTTTTAATATTTTTTATTCAAAATAAATGAATTTGATTTTTTAAATTAAATTATGTATGATTTAATTTTCTTTAAAATGAAAAGTTATAAGTTACAAAAAATAAAGTCTTTTATTTTTAAATAAAAAATTAATAAAAAATAAAACGAATTAAATTCTTATAAAATTTTTTATTTTAAATAAGAGTTAATAATTCAACAATATGAATATATAATATATTAATAAAACCAATAGAAAATTTATTATTTTAAGTATATTAATTATATTTTTAAATTCATATAAAAAATAAATAGGACTAATGGTGTATTTTTTTAATTCATAATTACAATTATAAAATTTATCATGTGAGATGTTTTGTACAATGGTAGATTATTTTTATCATGATTATAATAAAATTAGTACAATTTATGTATTCTATTAATTAAAATTATGTAAATCTTGTTAAATTTAGAATGATTATTTTTCACAATTACCTTTTAAAAGTTTAAAAACCTTTTTAGCCTCTCCTCCATTGCTAAGCCCGCATGTCGAAGGTGAAGCTTTGTTCTTATATTTGTCTGTGACGCAGAAAACAGTTTGTTTGGTACTCATTCGTGAGAGCAATGGGGAACAAAGTCCAGTATATTATGCCAACCAAGTTCTGAAAGGGGAACTAACCTCCTCTTGAAAAATTGACGTTTACAGTACTCATATCAGCCATAAAGTTGCGATTGTACTTCAAATCACACACCATAGAAGTCAGAACCAATTATCCCTTACGAAAGATTTTACACAGACTGAAACTGTCAGAATGATTGTCCACTTGGATAGTAATATTATTAGCCTATGATATCAGGTATGTTCTTGGAAAGGCCATAAAGGCCCAGGTCCTAGCCGACTTTGTAGTAGAGATGAATCCACTACTGTAACTCTCATAGTCCTCTAAAATAACCATAAAATAGTGGAAAGTGTGGGCAGATGGAGCTTGCGGAGCTAAGGGCACAAGAATCAGGATCCTTTTTGCAATCTCAAACTAGCATGAAGCTTCGATATGCGGCAAAACTCGCCTTCAAAGCCACCAACAACTTAGCCGAGTACGAGATAGTAATAATGGCCCTAAGAATCGTCAAGCTTTATATTTTTTTATTTAGTTAATAAAATTAATGTTTCATATTAAATTTTAATTTTACTATTTTAAAATCTATAACTTTCTTATCGTATTTTTTTTCTAAATTATCCTATATATAAAATACAGATATCTAATAATTTTTTTTTAGAACTTCATAAACTGAAATTGAGTTATTTACTTATTTGAATATTTTATAAGTCTCTTTTATTTTACATAAACTATTTCTCATAAAAATATTTTTCTAAGACATTTAGAAAAATTTATCAGTGTTTTTTAGTTAAGGAAAAATTAATCTCTTTTTATTACTTATTTAAGTTTTAATTTTATAAAATTGTTTTCCGTATTATCATCGATTAAAAAAATAAAAATTTGTAATAAAGAAAAAGGAAAACAAATTGATGGTTAATCACTGCTGGATTCTAATAAATGCGCCACAAGTGGCTGCAGATGCAGCTATAACAAATCAAGTTGGGCCCAAATTTAGGTCTTAACCTCGTTCTTATCATGGGCCAATGGCTTAAGTTGTTCATTCTTCACTCGAGAGATGAGGTCGATGCCTTTTTCACTTAAAATGAAACCGTGTCCCGACAGATAGGCAGCTTTTATATAGAAAAATCCAACTGCGAGTCACGTGGACCTTACATCAGATTATCCACCAAAGCACTGCATCAACACTACTAGTTGCAGAAGGGAAATTTCTCCATCCAGGAATATGTGTCCCGTGCTTGAATTTCTCCACGTTTCATGTCTCTGGCTGACGACAAAAAATTCCACTACTACATCCTGTTGCCCCCATAGTTTCAATTTTAATTTTATTCTTAATTTTATGATCAAGCATAAATGAATAAAAAGAAATTATTTACTGGATTATTGGAATGCTGGAGAATAGCAACATGACACAATTAAGCAGGCAGTTGGTACAAAATGAAAACAAGAGTTTGCAAGAAACTAGGCAGAGAGTGACATGAGTGGAAATTACATGGAGTGCCCTCCATGAATCATATATTCCCTCCACTCAAATCCATTACGTTCGCTGAGAGGAGAACAAGTATATACATTCTAGCTAAGAATGCGTGTGACGTGTACGAGTGCCACTGCCGCATGTAAGGAAAGGCCCCGCTCTCTTTGGGGAAGTTTTTTTGCTTGACCACCGGGTTTCCGTTGGAAAATCTCCTGGAGAGAAAAGAGAAACCATCACCACATCCATCTGAGGGGGGAAAAAAACAAAAAAGAAATTTTCTCTACAAAAAACTCTTCTTCTCCTCTTTTCTCTTTTTTTCTTCCTGTCCAAACCAGGTACATTATTCTCAATTCAGCTATTTTTACTCTGAATTTGTTTCCACGATTGAGTTTGAGCTTGATCAATGTGGCCTTGGTGGTGCCGATGCAGGTGCAGAGTGTATTTGCTTGCTGATAGTCCAGTGAGATGTGATTTTTTTGTGATTTATGGATCAACTGACGACTATGAACAAGAACGCAAACATAGAAGCGTCTCAGGTACAATGTGATGCAAAATGATGCCAATTAAATTACATAATCCCTTTTTAATGGCTTGGCCGGTATTTTTGAAATTAAATTTCAGTGTATACCGTGATCGTTTGTGGAGTAATGCTTTTTTGTTTTTGTTATTTCTGTTGTTTTGTTTTGTGTAGGGAGATGGCGTTGCTGCTCAATCTCCTGCTGCACCTCCGCCGCAGGGACAGTCTGAAAATATTGGTTCCCGGGCTGGGAATACGGTGATTTGCTTTTTCTTTTCTTTTTGAGTTTTTTTTTTCTTATCTTTGAATTTTTCTAATGAGATCTTCTAGACCACCGTCAATGTTGCCGCTATTGATCAGGTTATATCAATTATCATACCACTTTTTTTTTTTTTTTCTTTTCTAACCTAATAATTGAAATGGATATGGACGAAAATATGAGTAATTTTTTTAATAACATATGAAAAATAAAGTTTGATGAACAGTGCCACAATTTAGGTACACCTATGCCTAAGTAGTGTTTTTTAAGAAATTAATAATATGACAGGATTTTATCCGCTAATTTATATTGTATGCTTTCGAGTATATTGCTTGATGGAGTCTACTGGTTATTTTCAATTTTGATCTATAATCTCTCATCTTGAAGCTAGTGGTTCTTATGCATTCTAAGTATATCATCTTTGTTGCAGGTTTACAAGAGTGGGCCGCTTTTTATATCATCTAAAGGTGTCTTTCAAATCTAGTGTTTATGTATTTTCTTAATTCTTACACTTAATGATGAATAGCAAGCTACTGTTTGCAAAGGTGTTAAATGTGCTTGTATCAAGTCTTCTAAAAATGGCATGATTCTTGATGCTTCCTGAACTAACATATATTTGCTGTTTATATATCCTGAAATTCCATTGACATAGGAAGAAATTAGCAAAAAAGAAAGACAGTAACTTATTGTACTTTAAAATCACTTTTTATGTCAATTATGTATTAAGGTTCAGGCATTCTTTCACCTGCTGTTTTGCAAAGAGGCAGTTTTGATGATTCCAACACTTGCCCTTAGGTTGAGCTTTCCATTTTTTTTTATTTTTTGAAAAAAAAAGCTCCAGTTCTCTCTTCAGTGTGGTTAATCATATTTAATTGAAGTTTTAGTTATCTCTATGGAGAACCTCGTGTTTTTTCTTTCAATTTGCAACATTCAGATACTTTCTGCGGCCTTTCCTGTCTTTTTATGCTGACTATAGACATCTAAGCTGGATATATGGCATTTGTTTCTTTAGATAAAACGTACTCTGTGTATCAGTTTTAACAACCCTAGGAGTTGAGTTATATACAATAATCTATTCATGCTTTATGAATTTCATTGGTATCAATATGTACCTGAGATATATAATATTTATGAACATCTAAGATGCATCTCTAATAACTTCTATGAGGATCTTGGCCTACTTGAGTTATATTCTCTATAAATTCTTTACATAGGAATTGGTTGGACATCCTGGAAGAAGCGATGGTTTATTCTTACACGAACTTCACTGGTTTTCTTCAGAAGTGATCCAGTAAGTAAATTTGCATATTTTTATTTGCAAATGCACATATCGTATGGACAACAGCATTTAATATTGTAATTATTCAAATCCTTTCCCATCTCTTTCATTCTGCATGTCAATTGCACTTCTATAGTTTTATAAGGTTCACCTACAATTGAACCTCCCAGAATGCTGTTACTCAAAAAGGGAGTGAAGCGAACTTGACTCTTGGTGGTATTGATCTCAACAGTTCAGGCAGGTCAGCTTGCTTTTTCAGTTAGTTAATTTCAGTTTTGTTTATCGTAGTTGTTTCCACAACAGAATTGAGTCTAAGTTACTTACTTCACAGCATTCTATTTGGTTGATTTCTAGTGTGGTTGTGAAATCAGAAAAAAAACTCTTGACTGTTCTCTTTCCTGATGGACGTGATGGGCGAGCTTTCACTCTTAAGGTGGCTCTCTATTCTTTTATTTGAGTCTCTTTTGAGATTGCTTTTTCATTATTATAGCACACGTAACAAAAAAAAAAGGATGCACTATCAAAGTCAAGGAAGTTGGAACTCGGATGTTGAACTCTATACTTCATTATATTCCTTTATAAACTGGTGCTTTGGTAGGAATGGCTAGTGAAAACTGACTTGGATTTCAATTCTACCGATAACATTTTAGTCAATGTATGTTTTGAGTGGTCAAAATCTGCTGAAGAAATCATCAATTGAAACGTGTGTTAAATAATGGGCATAAATGAAAATTGGGAGCATTCTTCCCCACTATTTACTATTTGCACCATTGAGATTGTGTAATCCACTGTTGAGTTTTGTTGTCTTGCAGGCTGAAACTTTGGAAGATTTATATGAATGGAAGGCTGCACTTGAGAATGCTCTGGCACGAGCACCAAGTGCTCCTGTAATGGCACCAAATGGTATTGTAAAGAATGATCAGAATGATGGAACTGATGCTTCTTCGGACCACTGTGCAGTAACATGTATTTTCTTTCTTTATATTTTGCTCAAGTTTCTTGATTACCAATTGCTACTGGGAATTTCTGGATTTAATATTCTTGTGCAGCTTAAATTTTTGCTAAGATGTTCCAAGAGCTTAAGAGTTTTACAAAGCAAAACTTATAAGATATTGAAATTCTAGGTGGCAATCAGATATAATAATTCAAAAAACCTGATGTTTTACTTTTAATAGCTCACTTTTTGTGAAAAAACAAGGGACGATCTTGTGCCAATTTTAGTAGAATTTTACTTTTGGTGTTACGATGAGCTTTAGATCTTCCAAATTTTCTTTTCATTTTATCATGGAAATTGGTGTCCACAATCTCTGATTATTGGCATGGGAATCTTCAAACTTCTTTTAGAATAGTTTTTGTACCATGAGATCCTGTATGAAGTTCTGAACTAGGGAAACTTTTTCTCTTCCAGTTTTCACTTAATTGGGATACTGCTGATGCTTTTTTTTCCATCCACAGTGAAGGATAAAGTGTCCATGAAAGCTTTGGTCATTGGCAGACCAGTTTTACTTGCTTTAGAAGATGTTGATGGATCTCCATCTTTCCTAGAAAAGGCTCTTAAATATATAGAAGAGCACGGTAGGTTTCTTTGCCATGCTTGCTTGTGATACTGTTTAGTAGTATTTTAAGATGTGTTTTCTGGACTGAATTACTTTCTTGCATATTTTTGTCCATTGATTAAGAAATACTTCGCTATTTGTTGGCTGGGATACCTTTTTTTCTTGTGCTTGAGAGATAACGCACATTTTATCTGAAACATTATAATTGGCAAGTGCATCTTCCAAGGTTTATTTATTTATTTTTTGATTATCGTGAAAATGATTAAACATTTTTTAAGCACTTTTACTACGATGGAAAATCCACCATTTCCATGATATGTACTTCCTTTTGCCAGCAGATATGGTTTGGGTGATTGACCCTGCCTCTTTGAAGAGTCTATAAATTGTTTTCTTATAGAAGAAAAGGTCTTCTAAGTATCTGTCTTTGTTATCAACTTTCAAGATGCCTTTCAAAACATGCATGTAATTTGGTAGTTATTTTGGTTTCTTTAAGTTCTATATTTCGTAATAGTTTTGTATCCCTTTGAAGAAAAAATAGATTATCTTTTGTTTCCCATTTATTTTTAGTCGAGTTAAACAAATAAAGATCTATAAAGAATCCTGTAATTTCCCTTTTTCCAATTTTCTTCCGACTTATTTTGCCTTTCAAAGGTTCCTGAGATAAAGCTTTCATGTCGATGTCTTTTCTTAATCTATCAAGTCTCTTGAAAGTCAGGAAATCTCTTCCACTGTTGGTTAAATATGGACAGATTTGTTTTCTTTTCTGAGTTGTTTCATTCTGATCAATTGAAAAGTAATAAACAGGAGTCAGGGTGGAAGGAATTCTACGACAAGCTGCAGCTGTTGATGATGTTGAGCATCGAATTCGGGAATATGAACAAGGTTTACTAAATTCCTTTTGTAATAATTTTGGTTTGTTTTTAAAAGGCAACTGACACAGGCTTCTTTTTTCATATTCACATTTTAGACCAATCTAAAGTTTAATGTTCATGTGTTCTTTTCCTTGAATTAACTTTGACAAGCATACAGAGTACAAAATGTTCAGATACTAATAGTTAGCAAACATCTGTATTTATGTAGTAAAGATAAATAAGGCAGTTACATGGTTGTCTCACGTTGGAAATTGGAAATAATTTTATTTCTGATTTATCCTTCTGTATTTTAGAGTTTTGGGTCTTGCTTTATGATTTAGGAAAATCGGAGTTCTCTCCAGGGGAAGATGCACATGTGATTGCTGATTGTATCAAGGTATTTTCCTTGTCACAATGAATGCAGTTTACAGTTTATTTATGAAACCATTACTTTCTTAGTCCTTGAACTTCTTAATCAATGTCCTCGCAATCTTCCAGTTTTTCCTCCGTGAGTTGCCGTCCTCCCCAGTCCCTGCATCTTGCTGCAAGGCACTGCTAGAAGCATTTCGTAAGTCTGTTGCCGATGTGTGTATTTTATTATTGTCATCTGAAATCATGTCGTTTTATCTATTAGCTATGCATGTTATACTAAAATGACATTAGCAAATAATACAAGTGCCATTTTAAATTGACAACTTTCTTTTCCTTTTTCTCATAGATAATTTATTGATTCCTAATCCTTATTAGCTCCACACTTTTTAGTCCAAACATATAACATCTCTTACCATGATTTGAAGCAGAGTTTGTGGTGCAAGATTTTAGTCCTGTTTGTTGGTCAAACTAGAAAGAATGTGAATAATGTTTTTGGTTTTGTGGCATAAGAAACTACATTGAACAATATAAAGTCCATTATATCTTCTTGTTTATTGTGCCTCTCACATGTACTTCTCATAAATAAAATTATCCAAACTTTTGTTCCAAACAACATACAATGATGTTGGTAAGTGAAATACAAATTTGTGCAAGTTTTATGCATGAACATAAAAATTGGGCATATCTATCCTAGTTCTCTACCTGAATGCTTTCTTGTTTATCTGCATAGTTACCTTAATATGCATACCTTGACTGTACTCGATATATGGGGCATAGTTATTCAGTTTCCTTATGTAGCATTTGATTGATGAGAGTATGCTTTTACACTAATAGTGACATTTTAAATCTAACAGAGATTTGATTTGAAAACAATCTTGAACAATTTATATAGTAAAAAAAATCTAACTTCTTGGATATATGTCTAAGTTATGGAGTCGGGACAAAGATTGAGTTTCCAATTCTATTGTTTTGGTAAATTGGGGTAGCTAGGGGCAGTACAAATTAATTGAAACAAAGGTGCTGGAGATTCATGATGACGTAACTTTAAGCATTTATGGATTTATGATGGAGTTGTGAGCTTCCTATAAAATTCAGTAAAATAATCAAGGAAATCTGTTTCTACATTTTTTTTCTTGTGGCGTCCCGTTATGGTGTTTTCAGTTGCTTATATATTTTTCAATGCCATTATCCATTATTTGACTACTTTTTAACAATTTTCAGGAAAAGATCGTGGCAATTCAGTTAATGCCATTCGAGTGGCAATATTGGAAACCTTCCCTGAGCCAAATCGTCGCTTATTGCAAAGGTAGTTTATGTGTCTTTTCCATAAGCATGTGGATCTTCTAACAGACCCTTTTCTTGCTAATTACCACCTATATTTTGGTTTCCCTGCTGAATGCACTTTGGATTCTCTTAATCAAATTTAATGTGCACTTCATGGTTTATTTCTCTACCTACAAGTCTGGTTGGTCCTTCTCTAGGATAAGTTGATATTTTACCTAGGATGATTCTTATGTATAGTTGCATAAAAGAAGGCAAAACAAAAGAAAGACCTTGTGTAACATTTCTTCTTGCATACAATATCTCTAGTGCACTTACATTCTTGCACCCAAATGTTTTATAATGCCTTTGACGAGAAGGACAATAATCATTAATATCTATATGTTCTTCTAAGTCTATGCACGAGAAATGGAAGGCATAATTTAGAAGGGAAATGGGGATTTATTCTAAGTATTTTAGTTTATAGCAATCTGAGCTTTTTTTTTTGGTAATTATAATTTTTAGATTAGACTTAATTTTAGTCATTTGGATTGTCAATCTGCACTACGTGAACTGTCTCATTCATATTTGAGATTAGGTGAACATAATAATGTGTTAGATTTGCCTTTGCCTTATCTTTTTTGTTTCTGCATGATGTCCTTTTCCTATTTAAACATTTTGCTCTCAGCTCAGACTATCGTGGTGATTGTAAATGATGTTATATTTTGTTTGTGCGTGCAGAATTTTATTGATGATGCAAAAAGTTGCTTCCCACAAAGCTGAGAATCGAATGAGCACTTCAGCTGTTGCTGCTTGTATGGCACCTTTACTTCTTCGTCCCCTTCTAGCTGGTGAATGTGAAATTGAAAATGATTTTGATGTGGGAGGTGATGGTTCTATGCAACTTCTGCAAGCAGCTGCTGCAGCTAATCATGCTCAAGCCATTGTTATAACATTGATGGAGGAGTATGATAAGATATTCAGTGTAAGCTGTAAATCTCTCTTTTTATTTAGAATTGTCGAAATAGAAAGAATAGTAGAGTTTTGGAGAAGAAAGTTCTTGCTTATTCCCTCAAGCAATGGGGTTTACACATAGCTGGTCAGTGAATCAATTAGGAAACACAAGCAATGAAATCCCTATAATATATCCCATTATTTACACAATTATAGTTTTCACACTTGCAATATTCTAACAAGAACCACTATTGATATGTTCTCCAGCACCATGTAAAGCATGCTTATGTTTAAATTTGGAAGGTTTTCTACTTAGTGCTTTCTCTGGGATTTACACGATTCTAGGCATTAACTTTTTTGAATCACTTGGGGAATGCTTTAGGGTCTAAAGTCAATATGGAGAGTCAAGCAGCCATTTGGAGGCGATGGAGAGTTAAGCTTAAAAGATTTTTTTATCCTTTCCTTTGTATTAATATAGAAATAAAGAAATAAGTCCAATTAAGTCCCTATACTTTTGTTCAAGAGTCAAATAAGCCCAATTCAAACTTTTTAGTCAATTTAAAGCCCTTGTACTTTTACTAAAGGCCAAATAAGTCCCGACTTAATATGGTATTATTTTTTTAACAATAAAATATTTTTTTTTAATAAATAAAATATTATTTTTAAATAAAATTTCATTTTTGTAATTTTAAAAATTATTTAGTATTTCTATGTACTTTTTTATTTTTATATTAATTAAAATACTAAATTTTTTATATTTTAAATTATAAAAAATAATATTTTATTATTAAAAAATTATATTATATTAAGTCATGACTTATTTGATCCTCAGCAAAAGTACATGGACTTAATTGGCTAAGAAAATTGAATTGGACTTATTTGGCTCTTGAGCAAAAGTACATAGGACTTATTGCCGTATTAATATTACGTAGAGTAGTAAAGTCATTGATGTTTCTGAAATCCACTTAGAGATGGAAACTGGTGTCCTTATAATTCTGACTAATGGTTCTGAGTTTAGCAGCAATCACCCCTGAATTTCATCCAGATTTGAGGAGTAAAAAGACCAGTAGTATAAACATTGGAATGATATGTTTATTGTGTAGTGCAATATAATGCAAAATATAGGCCAGTACTGGTGCGCTAAAGGTAATAGCACTAATAACAATAGAAATATCAAAATGCCAAAGTTAAAAGAATTTGACAGCTTCTTAATATTAGATTGTTTTCTTCATCTAAAAGTTTTTACTTTATGCCTCTTATGAGTTCATATAGCTTCTTCAGGAAGGTGTCATGTCTCCTGGATTATATTCCGACTCAGAGGAGCGTGAAAGCGAGGATGAGGAGGTAACAGATGATGGTGAATACTATGAAGATGATGATCAGAATGATGCATCTCAAGAGTCTGATGCATACTCAGATGATGATCTTGGAAATGCATCAACTGGAACAGAGAGTGGTGATTCTGGGGACAAAGATATGTCTGACAATAAGGTTGTCTGTACTTTCTAGCACAAGAATATGTAATTATTACAATATACAAATGAAAATGCAGTTGCACATATTGGATTGTTCAGATGATAAAAGTGAAAAATACTTACTCTATCTGCTTCTAAGATGCAGGGTGATGATCATAGATCTACTGCCAAGTCCACTCAAGTAGAGAATGATTGTAGAGTTGAAGAATCATCAAATTCAGTTCAAATTTTACTACCTACAGATCGTGATGTAGAAAGGAGTGAGAATATTCTGGGCCAAAGTAACAATAATTTGGCAACACAAATCATTCAGTCAGATGAAAAGCCAGGAGATGATCCGAGGGAAACAATTTTGGAGAACACGCAAACTGATGATCCATCTGCATGCATTCAAAAATCTGCAAGCATGTCCAATGGACAGCAGCATAAGCCTGCAAACGTTTTGGACCGAGTCTATGTGAGTGTATATCTTGTGTCAATAACAATAATGTGGTTTGGTGTTGCATTGCCACTTATTTTCTCCCATTGAATGTTCTCCAACTATCTCTTTTTCCAAAAGAGAAATTGGACATTAAATTTGCATATTTAATCATTTTCTCATTGGCAGGAGTTCATGTTACGAGTGAGTTATTTGTGATCTGATTTTTTTTCCTCTTTCCTTCTGGACATGAGTTCAGGCAAAGACAGACATTTCTATGGCTCCCATTGATTGCACTTCGGATGATGAGTAAGTCTTGCTTATTTATTTGGCAGAATACACTTCTTTTAATGTCCTTATGGTCTTATCTATATGTTGTTGCAGCCATTTTTGCATCCTATAATAAAGATTGTGTACACATTCTTGATGCCATCATTCTGTGTATGGACTTCAATTAATTGAAATTTTAAATTGAAGGGAAAATAGGAAATATTTTAGAGTTAACTTCTGGGTTGGTCTAACTAATGCTTTATGGGAGTTTGTAAGCGTGCATGAGGGACAAACAGAGAGAAGGGACCATAATAGATTAATTTTGAAATAACAGAAGAAAGATGTTATGTTACATTTGGCTGACATTCTTTTTATGTTGTTTTACCTGGATCAAAAAGATATTCCAAGGAAATAACATGTAATTTATGTATGAGCAATATATTTTGGTCGACTAGTTTAACATCTTTCTCTGGAATATTTGGTAGATTTCTTAACTGATGCTATTAATTTTTTGTCAATTAGTCCTTATGATGTGAAGATTTGGATGTCAATACATAAGTCTCCCCTTCTCCTTCCAACTTACTATTACTATCCAGTTATATTACTGAATGGTTGATAAATGTGTGATCTCTTTCAAAATCACTTATTATAGTTAGATATCCCTCATGTTCATGGTGTTGAACTTTGATTGACTAGACTTTCAGATTTACATCCCAGTATCAATATTTATGCATCTTGTAGGATTAATGATGCAACAATTTTCAAACATACTGTTTAATTCTTAATTTTATATTTCCTTTTTTCAAAAATGGACATGTCATTTAGGATGGGCTTAAGACCTTTCTTTTAAGTGTCATGGACAGCTATTAGTTGGCTCCAAATGTGATTGCATCTGACATTTTGACCTGAATGTAGAGCTGAAATCCAGAAGCTGGAGTCTGCTAAAATTGACTTGCAACGTAGAATTTATGAAGAGGTGCATATTTCAAATGGTGCCTCTTTCTAGTAATCAATATGAAGTTTTTTGGGGGGTTTCACAATAATTAACTTTATTTTCGCTTACAGGTTAAAGGAAATGCAGTTCTGCAAGCCAACTTGGAAAAACGAAAGAAGGCCTTGCATGAACGCCGTGTAGCCCTTGTGCAAGAAGTATGTTCTGTAGAAATTCACCGTCTGTGTTGTTGTATTGGTTCTTCCATTTTTCCTCTTTTTGTCTCTTCCAATTTCACAGGGTCATGGATATTTTTGTCCCCTAGGCAAGCAGAGGTGCATGAGGAACTTTTAAGTTTTTTTTTCCCCTTATCCAAGTATCTATTGATTCTATTCATTCGCCTAGGTAGGAGATGTGGGAAGGGAAACAGATTTGTTAGATCCTCTTTTCATGGGTGTTTGTTAAAGAGCTAGGAAGTTATCTCAGTTTGGCTACATAGAAGTGAGAATTTTATGCAGTATATTTCAAGTGAGGACATCAACAGCAGCATAGGATTTCTATTGCATGCTTTCCATTATTCTTTTTTTCTCTCCATGATAATGGTAGTGCAATGACAAATCCATATTTTATATTGTGAAAGCACCTAGCTAGAAAGAGGACATCTTTGTGATTCTCAGGTAACTTCATTTACCTTTTCAGCATGGACATGAATTGAAGGTGTGATGATTGAGTTTCAGTAATAATAAAAAATATTTATGGGACAAGGGATGTGTAAAGTAGAAATTAGAATCAAGTTGGCATTACTTAATGCCTGGAGACAGACATTCACAGTTGCCTATAATCTGAATGAATTGTTATCATTATTGTTATTATTATTTATTATTATTTTCTTCATCATCTTTATCAGGTAAATTGTGTGCACTTGGTTGAATTTTTTCAGTATAATGTTGACGCTGGTGAGCAAGCGTAATTGTGTTTCTTACGCTAATTTTATTTACAGGTGGCAAGACTTCAGGAAGAGCTGCAAAAGGAGAGAGAAAAGACGATGTTTCTGGAGGCAGGACTTGATGAATCTCAGGCACACCAATCTGTTTCAGCTTTTTTTGATGAAGAAGTCAGTCCAACTCTTTTTAGGTGTTAATTATAGTTTGTCTCTGTCATGCATCAAATTGTTAACTTGCAAGGGTGCAACAGATGAAGGCTGAGCTTGAGGAATTAAGTCAACCAGAGGCAGATGTCTCCAATTTGAAGCAGAAGGTTGATGATCTCAGCGTGCAGCAATGCGAGCAAGATTCAAGCAATCAAGCAAAGCGGTATGTTAAAGGCTTCAAATAGATGACGTGTGATGGGTGGAGAGGGGAAGGATCTTGTGTTCCTTTTGAAAAACAGAAAAGAACAAATACAAACTAATGGTGCATAGTGCTTAATTTTCTCTTTGTTTGCAGGAAAGATAAACAGAGAGATATTGATGCTAATGCGATTTCATATTTTGGAAGGTCTGCATACAAGGTAACTGCATGTTAGTGCTTCTTGTTTATTTAAGTGATGTTTTCCATTAATAGGCCTTGATAGATGAAACCCAATTAGTGGTTATCAAAAAACTAGAGAAAAGCCTCATGTCTTGACCAAGCTCTTAGAGAATCCAAATTAATCTGAGACTAGTATTGTTTAAAAGTGGTGTACAAAATCGTTTGCTTTGCCAGGGTTGAGAGAGGGTCGTCTATAATTCACAGCATTCCCTTCGCATCTTTGCAATTCTTTGTTTAAGCTTGAAAAGTAACATTGTGGTTGATTTTATTAGATTAATTGATAAACGTGAAGAAGGTTCTTTGGAATCTAGATCAACCAGTAGATTAGTGTCTGTTGTCTTTGGAAGTCCACTCTCTTTCCTTAACTGGCAGTTTCTGGTATAACAGGATAATTATGCAGACGAATCAACTAATTTGCCGAACAAGACTCCACCTCAAAACCAGCAGCCAGACCCTGCACGGAGCAGCAACTCCAAGTCTTCAACCACTTCCAAAAAGTCTAGCTTAAGGAGCGAGGTAAAACATGAAACTAGCCAATTGTGTTTCTCAAGTAGTCAAGTTGGCCTGAGAATTTCACCAATTTGCTTTCGTTGGAAACTATCAGTTCTAGATATATTCATGCCACTTGCTGCAATTGTGCATAACAGGGGCTGAATTCCACAACTTCTGCACTGACAAAATTGACAACCCGACTCAATTTTTTGAAGGAGCGGCGTGGCCAGCTTGCCAGTGAACTCCAAAATATAGCTTCAGGTCGATCTTCAGGTCAAGCAGCTGCAACTAATAAAGTTAGAGGATCAGATGTTCGTCAATCGCCCCAACTCCCCGACAAGAGCCAAGGTTCAGAAGTTCATTCCGTTCAAAATCCAGAAAAAGGCAGAGGATCAGAGAGCTCGGGGATAGAAGGTCAATAACATAAATTTTTTTTAAAATCTAGAAAATCAGATAATCTCCGAGATGGAGGAAAATCTTTGGAAATCCAACATCCCTTAGACCAGACAAAGGAAAATATGAATGCCATGGTACCCATAATTTAGGCAAAAGTGGAACAGGAGGCCAAGCTCATGCGACTCCGAGAACCAACTCCAGATGATACTCAAATTAGTGATCATTTTTTTGCACACACTAGCATTTTTATATCGGCAATTTGTGTGAGATGGATCGTGGCACTTGGTAAATGGAGAGAGCAATACATCAAGGTACTTGGTGTCCAAACTGAAAGGTGTTATTAGTGCTGATACCCCATAACCCTAGGTTGTACATAGCAACCAGATGTAAGTTGAGTCCTAAGCTGAATTGCTTGTAAGTTGACGAAGCAGGATTTTGTTTACGTCCTTTTGTATGGGTAAACGCCGATTTTAATGTGAGTGTGCTCTTACATGACCTATAATCAAGCCTCCGCCTATTGTCTTGATGATCTAATTTTACATGCATCGCTGTCCCACAAATTATTTTGATTAGATGAACTGCATTACTCAATCTTTTCTATATTTTTCAGGGACATCAAGTTCGCGTTGAGTTTCCATTTTTTTCTTCCAAATATTGGAGAATAGAAGGTGATGGTGAAAGTCAATACCCATTCGCTGCTTGTAATTACAAGCACAATGGTCATGAAACTCGGCCAATATCATGGTCTTTTCTATCGTATCAAACTGGCAATACGGCAATCATGCGCGTTCAGCGTTCTAAGCCAACACAACGGCTCAACGGGCAGATCCCAGAAACTCAGACGTGGAAGCACAACCACGTGCCCGTCACAAGTTCCAGAGCTCACACGCACAACACGAGAGACTACAAAAGCCGCTGCCGAGAAGTCAATTCTTCTCCGAGATCCCCTCAAGGAGGACCTGTGCTTGCAGCAACTGGCAACGACCCAGAGCTGACAGTGACATGGACGGAAGTTAAACGTGTCGAGTAAAATAATTTTGAAAGGAAAATTCAACAGAACTGCCACACGCATAGACTAAGATAACAAGAACAAACGCTTTTGCAGGACGTAAGAACAATACTAAATTATTAAGAGTCTTAAAAAAGAAATTCCAATAATAATTTTCACCATCAACAATAATAATAGTAATAGTAAGACTGCATTCAATTTCTTATGACTGGAAATAATACGAATAATAATTTTGTCGTCGTCATCAGTAATTGATTAAAAATCCTTGAACAATTTTCTGACTTGCTCAAGCGTCACAAAGAGAACCACAGTGAAAGGGCCCTGCCGTGAAATCGTAGGTATAAAACCCTTGTAAAGGGCCACAATCCCTTCAGCTTTCACCGTCTTCATTGCGCAATCAATCGCTCCGTTGTACGGCGCGGCTTTTCCTGCCTCCACTTTCATGTTCATAACCCTCGTCTTTATCACATCCACTGGATTTGACGCTACTGCCGCCACAAACCCCGCCGCGAAGCTCGCCGTCACATGCGTCCCCAGCCCGTCCCTCATCACTCCCTTCTCCAGAATGGCTTCTTTGATTTGGTCGTACGACGCCAGTTGCGACGCCGTCACGATCATTGCACGGTTCACAGTCAGGGACGACCCGCGCCACAGGCTAGCTATTCCCTCCTGCTTCGACATTCGCGTTATGGCGTCAATCACGCCATTGTAGTTGCGCCGCTGAGTCAGAGGGAGCCGTCCATCCGCTTGCATTCTCACCATCGCCACATCGGCTGGGTTACCGACGGCCGCACCGACCCCTCCGGCGATTAATCCAGCGGTGATCTTGCTCACCAGCGGCATGCTTCCAGTATCTGGATTGGTCCATTTCTGTTTGAGAACATCGTAAAGACCCATGCGAGTTGTGGAGTAGAGTGTCTGACGGAGAACGGTGGCTGAAACGCCGGAGAACAATGCAGCAACACCTTCAGCCTGCACAATGCGCATGCCGACAGAGACTGGGCCAACGCGAGGCGGCGGTGGTGGGGCAGAGACATGGATGGAGTTGGGAGGAATGACGGCAGCAGAAGCAGAGGAATTGAAGGCGAAAGCAGGGCGTAGGTTGTGTATTTGGTGGTGAGGATTTGGCAAGCTCTCGCCTTGAAGCTGCATGCGGACCTTAATCAGATCGAGAGGATGAGTGGAGCAACCAGCAACAATGGAAGCAATCCCACCTTCAACAAAACCTTTGACACCCATGGTTAGTTATCTCTCCTTCTCTACCTTCTTTCCCTCTGGTTAAAAAAAGAATGAAAAAATATGGAACCAAAAACGCAAAAATCAATAAAATTTGCCTATAAAAATGAAACCCAGTTGGGGTTCAAATCACTGGAGACAAGAAGATGAGAATGGAGGCTAAAAGCTACGGAAGAAGAGTGAGGGACGGAAGGCCTCTGAGACATATGCTAATGAAAATAGAATAAGAAGAAAAGAATGGGTTTAGGATGGTTTGGGAGAGAAGAGTTGGAGAGAATATATAGGGGAAAGGAAAGCGAGAAGGAAGCAGAATAGGAAGGTAGATACGGTGCGTTGAAAGCTTGAAGCGGAGGTCATACGCGGTTGATGGGGTCCATGCTTTAAGAGAGGAGAGGCGAGAGACCGGCTTCTTTTTATATTTCTCCTCTTTACACAGTTATTAGCTCCCTCGGCCTGACTTTGACGCTACCTTAGTTTAGGTTGTATCCGCCTAACCCTAATTTTTTCTTTTAAATAAATTAATTTCCTTCCCCAATTTTGTTGGAGCATTCAATTAGGTTATTATATATTCACTTAAAATATAGATACTGTTAACTTCGTTATTATTTTTTAAAAATTATTGCTTTAATTTAGTCATAAAAATAAGATTTATTAGAGTGAAAATTAAAATTTGAAACGCATAAATACTTAAAAAATTAAAATGTATATGTAGGAGACGTATTTTTTATACAAATGTTAATAGTTTTATTTTTTATCATGAAATTGCATTAAACAAGATTCCATGAACAATATTACAATACAAGACTGAAGAAAGGTCACTCAACTCAGTAAAATAGGGCAAGATCCAATTGAACCAACCTTAAGAATTGAGGAGCATCTCCCAGAACATGCAACAAACGGCACACGGGAGAACTATAGAAATTATCGCCACAACTGCTGCTACTGAGAAAACTGAGCCACATAAAAGAATCAA
Source organism: Manihot esculenta (assembly GCF_001659605.2). Taxonomy (NCBI): domain Eukaryota; kingdom Viridiplantae; phylum Streptophyta; class Magnoliopsida; order Malpighiales; family Euphorbiaceae; genus Manihot; species Manihot esculenta. The sequence goes on along the minus strand of NC_035162.2, from coordinate 11,229,797 downwards.
ATGCCATCCTTGTAAGTGATGAGGCAAACACAACCTCTCAATTTTACCTTAGCCACGGATATATCACATTCTGATAAATGGAGACCAAACCATATTTACTGTCATCAACCATGATAGAAGCTCCCAAGCGAGAAAAAGATAATCTTTGATGGCCCAAACTGCACCAAAGAGGCGGTGGTTCTATATTAATGAGACCACTCTACGTTAAAGCATAAATCTGAAAAAAATATATATATAAATCTGTAAACCACAATCCACCATGTCAGAGAGGAAATCACCAATAAAGAGAGCAAATCAAACCAAATCAAAATAAACTTTCTGGACAGAGAAAAACCTACTCTCTCAGATGAACTCTCCTTAGTCGAACTTACTCCATTGACCCAAACAGAAAGCAGAAATCCTAACTCACTTTTTCGTTGGCCTTCTTATCACCTTCTTCAATTATGGTCTCATAGTACTTTAAACAATTTAAAATTCATGTAACAAGTTTTATTAAATTTGTTTAAACTATTAATATTGTAAAATTTTAAAATTTGCAGAAATTTATTGCATAAGAAATTTGAAATTATAAATGAACTTTATAGAAAGAAAAGCTCCAAAAATTGTAGAGGTAAAATTACAAATAGAACACGAGTAATATTTTAGAAAAGATATGGTCGCTCACCACACAAACAATAAATAAATAAGTAAAATTAAATAAAATCGTAAAATGGGTTTAAGGAACTTGCTTGCTTGTATCTCATTGGAGAGATGAAGGTTGCTAGGCCTGGAATGCAACTAATTGCTAACAAGGACCTATTAATTACTAAGTTTTAAAAATATTTTTACTGTTTTATAAAGACAAATTAATTTTTATTTTGTATATAATATAAAAAATGTGATTAATGTAACTAGACAATGAAATTTTGTTTATTATTTCTTCTCTCATATTACTTCTTTAAAATATTATTTAATTATTTTAAAATACAAAATTATAATTTAAGACAAAGTTACTTTTGGAGGATTCAGGGAATACAAAATAAACAAGTGAGCTAGAATGTCCTCTTACTTTGACTTTTAATTTTATTTTTCGAATTTATTTATTTTATTTAATTACAAAGTTTTCCCCTTTATTCATGCCCATCAAATATGCACCAAATAATTAAAATAAGAAAAAAAAATCAATACGTGGCGTATGACTCGGTGGTGGTGGAGAAGCATCACATCAATAATTGGATTCCAAGCATATATGGGGAAGGCTGAAGCGAAGCCAGGAAGCAACCTGAGGGTGCAATGCTATTATACATTGAAATTGGAAGGTGCATTGCATTGGTCGTTGGACTTGGACACTTTCGTTTAAATTCCCACCAATTTTTTTGTCCATCTCTTCAATGGATCACATTCACTCTTCTCTCGTAAGCGCTCTTTTTTTTTTTAATTTCTAAAGGCCATAAACCAGAAACAGTAGACTTTTATTATTAGACACAAATAATTATGTTCGTGTTGTTGCCATTTGGCTTTTCAGCAGCAGCAGCTCTTCTTTCCTTGTAATTTCAATTCATCAAATTAGTTTTTTCTTAAAAACCATTAAATAGCTTAAAAATTTTTTGGTCTTTTCAAACGATACAAAATTATTAAGATTTACCTTGTAAAATGATAAAAAAAATTTTACCTTATAAAATTATACATTAGAAAACCTTATACTATTCATAACAGTGTTAATCGCGCCGTGCTATTGGTTGTTGCATTTCTTGGGTTAGTAAACTGGAGTATAATGTATATGGGCTTGGGCTTGTTTGTTTCCTGGGGTTTCATCCATTTGTCAGGCTTATTCAAGGGCCTATTGACATAAGCATGTACCTTTTTTAATCCAATGATATTTGTTTTTTGTTTTTTTGGATTAAAAAACAGTTTTAACAACAGTTATTTTTTATTATTATTTTAGTCTTGACCCCCGTTTTCAGCTCTATAAATCCTGTAATATTATTTTTCTTTAACTAAATGAATCTTCATTTCTGCTTTGTAAAAGACAGAGCATAACACGCCTTCGCCTTAGAAAGTGGCCCATTTTTTGGATCTACAATAGCTCACTCTTCTGGGCTTATAAATTAATAAAATCTAAATCCCACCCTTTATTCTTTTTGTCCCATCTGTTAATTTTAATAATTTTAAAATATGTTAATATTAATAAATAATTTATTAATATAAAAAAAATTAATTTAAAAAGTTATAATTAATAAATTTTAAAAAATATTATGGTGTAAATAAAAAATAAATTTAAAACAATTACCAATTATAATCGTAAAGTGATCCGAAAAACAGTTGATGTGCTTATATAAGTTGCTATCAGCTTGTCCATTAGTTCTAAACTGCATTCAATAACTAAACTAAATACCTCTAATCCCTAAACAAACCTTACTCTTTTTTCCAAATCTCGACCTCTCTTCCCTTTTCTTCTCCATTGAGATATACTGGAGTCCTTAGCTCATAAACCAACTCCATTGATGAACGCTTGTGATCCATTGGGATTGAACTTGGTGATGTAAAAACTGTATTTGTTTATTATCGAGCTACAGTAGACGCCGGTGAAGTTTTTGCAGTGACAACAACCTACAATTGGGCTACAACGCAGAGAGAAGAGGGGCGTGTAAGAAGTGAAGCTGACTAAAGGGCCATGGAAGAGGTGGAGATAAGTAATGGAGTCTGTGGGAAATTATATGGGGAGAGAGAGAGGGGAGGGAGATAACTAAGAGAAAATGGGAAATTATTTTTTTTCCTTTCCCCTTTAGATCATTATAATTAGTTAGACTAATGGTTCATTAGATAGAGAGAACTCTAATTTTAAGAGAACCATAACAGATTGACTAAATTGTTTGGTTTCCTAAAATAAGGGACTATTTCATTATTAATGATAAAATTTAAGGACTAACTTAAAAATTGCCTATAAAAAATTGATAGAAGGCAAAAATTGAAAAACTAAAAAAGAAAAATATGCAAGTTTAAAGTTTTGTCTACTGAAGATAACACCAACGTGGATTGCAAAAGTGCTGCTCCTAGCCAAACCCAAGCCACTATGATTATACATACAAGAAATTCATTTTTTTGAGAAAAAAATCAAAAAACTCTTCCTAACAAGACAACATAACAACAACAGGAATTTTCCTGTTTATTAAATCCACACTTGACCTATATTACATGGAAACATATAATTTGGTAAGCACAAATAAAGTTACAAATCAAGAGAGAAAAAATCTAGTTGCACAGCTCACGGGCGATTCCCAAGCGAGAATTGGCCACGTCAAACATGATCCTAAGGTTCTGCTGCTGCAAATTGGCTATAACATTGAGCACCGAGTTCACATTATTTGGAGCTGCAGCCATAGCTAAGCACGCCAGTGACCCTGCACTGCTGTGAATCAAGCTGTTCTCCATCGGCAGCACCAAATTCAGCCCTGTGAAATGCAGCGTTATTGCTGGTGCTACTGCTTCATTTGTTACTGCAAAGCACGTATCAAATGCACCCAGAGATGAAAATGACCCTCCTACTTGTTTTCTGAACTCATCTCTAATTGCTGTATAAATCGGTTCAACAAATCGACTTATCACAGTGCCTGAGTCAATTATGGTCCCTGCTCCAGTGTTGGGGTCAAAGGTTAGGAGCTCTGGGGCAATTGGTACCCAAACACGGCCTACACTAACTCCGGTGAGGTTCACATAGTATAGTGATGGCCGGTGTGGGTTTCGTAGTAAAGGGGTGGTTCTAATGCTTTTGGGTTGACCCGCCGGGCCGAGTTTGAGCGAGCCTGAGAAGTAGTAGGATTTGAAACTGGGTAAACAGTATGAGAATACACCCGAATAGAGTGATCCAGATTGAGAAAGCAACGATAAGGGTCCACGACCCAAACCCAACAGCCCTTGAGGGGGAATTGACCTACCAGAGATGGAGTTAATACAACCAAAAGCAAAATTTGGTATCACATCATTGGCTAATCCTAAAGAATCTTGCACAAGAGAAGCTGAGAAAGAGGAATCTCCACCGTAAGATTGGTTAAAAACGCAGTAGGAGGTGCCCGTGGCCGGGCAGGAGAATCCACTGGCTTGGATGCATTGGGCCATGGAGCAATCCAATGAGCCGTAAGTGGAAGAGGTATTGGTAATGAAAGTGGTACTGGAGCAGCCGGTGCAACCGGAACAGGGAACCCAAGCAGCATCATTGCTGGTGTCTAAGACCATAAACATCAACTGACCAGGAGTACCCAATTTGACCCGGACCACATAGTTGGCAATGTTCAGGACCTGCTGGCCTGGAGCAATTGGGACAGAAGTGGTCATTTGGGCAGCTAGGCTTGACAAATACTTGAGCCTTTGTGGGTCTTTGGAGGCCATGTTAATGACTGTATTAAGCAATGAGTCCTGTTTTGGTGGGTTGAAAGGTGAACATTTGCTATAGATGGGGAAGATTGAGAGATCTGAGCCATCTGCTTGAGAGGCACAAGGGTCAAGAGCCTTTGTGCTTGAGATTAGAAGAGCAAACAAGAGGAGTTTGGCAATGATAGTTGAGTCCATGGCTTGGACTTTAGTGTGTGCATGCATGGGAAGTCAAGTAAAACACACATCTATTTATCGAGTTGAAGGGTCTGAAATTACTCAAATACCCTCGTAATTATTAATATAAGATGGCAGATCAGGCCAGATAGGAGGATCTTTATAATCACATGATGACATCCATTATCACAAAAGAAGGAACATTACCAGGGTCCACGAACGAGAAAAAGAATGCTTATAATAGGCCGCAAATTAATTCTTTGTGCGGAGATTATAATAAAGAAATCCAAGTTGGAAATAAAGTGCAACTAAATTACCAGGGATTATGCTTTTTTGGGGAAAAGGGAACTCAAATTTCTTCGTCGAATTATGAACTCTGAAGTCTTCCATGAACTGTAAATGGATAGACATGAGCAAATTCTCCAGCAAAACAAATTCAGTTTCGTCATCCTAGACTTCCAAGCTATAATGCTCAGAAAGACCGTAATTATCTTGTTAAATATCTAGCTTCGGATTTTTACCTTACTGATATATCCAAAAAATAGAACAATGGAATAAGGTAATGACCGTAAATTCACTATTTTCTTGAATTATTTCATGGAAGTTCTCAAGTAGAGAGTATTTTACATCACAATGGGGGAATCAGTGGACCAAGGCCAAGAGAGGCAAGAGCAGCTCGTGAACTTATCTATCCAGAAGGCAAAGATCTGAAAAATGCTAAAAACAAAAAAGAATTTTGTCGGAACATGGGCCAGTGCACAAGCTGCGGTCGGTCACGGGCAGAACAGAATTTCCCATGACGTATATCGTATGGGTCCAGTAGCTGCTCTGTCAGCCATAGTTGTAAAATCCGGACAGGATGATCAATTGAAAATCCGAAAACCAAACCCAGAGCCAGCCTAGTTTAATCTAAAAATGGGAAGACGTGAAACTCAATCAAAACTCGAAAATCTGGAATTCAATATTCTTCTTGAATTCAATAACTTGCTAATAAACCTCTATTTAATATAAGTTCAAAAATGCAAAATCTATTAATTTCAAAATAATTTAATAATAGAATAAAATATGTTCTTAAATTTTTTTTCACTTTAGCTATACTAAATATATTTTCTTAATCCATATCCATATGAAAATAACTAATGAAGAGAGTAATTATAAAAAATTATAAATTATATCTTATAGAAAAATAATTAGCCTGTTTTATAAATAATGTATTTTATTAAATTCCAATAACATAAAAAACTTAACAAAAAAATATTAAATTTGCGAAAATACCAATGAGATGCCCGCCGTTATCATCCAGTCTGTCTCCCATGTGCAAACCTGAACTGTAGCTTCCTAATACAATACTCACCAAAATCCTTTTTAAATCCCTTGGAAGGATATTTAAACCATAATTAACTTGGTTGATCACAAGAATCCTGCAGTTTAACAGGATATGAAGTGTGAAAAAACAAAGCAATCTTAATCTACCATACTCAATGACTCATGCAAGTCCCCACCAAAATTCACGAGGTCTCCCTGTTTAGTTGTCATTTCTAGTGCAAACCTATCAGCTTGGGCGAAGGAACAGAATAATGTCAAACCCATCAATTCTGCATATCTATATCTGTTTTCCAGCAGATCAAGGAACAGTCTTACATTGGATTCTTCTGAGCTTATGATTATATGAAGCCATGCAACCATAAACTGCAATAAGCCAATAACCATTTGCTGCTTATATGCATTTTGGGGATATTTGTCTCATCCTGAATTCCCACGCATCTCCCTCACCAGCAAGTGTGTATATGCCCCATTCTATACCCCAAGGAAATTAAATATCGTCTTTCGGGTGACAAAACCAATATGATTATCTCTCTCAGGTACTCTCAAGCTAGGTAAAGTCACATAGGATGTGCATCAGAAACCATTCATTTAAAATTGATCCACTATCCCATGATACCATGCGAAAGGTTTCCTTCATGAATCTTGTTTCAGCAGCATTGAAAAATAAAAGCATTTTAAATGTCATATATATTTATGATGCAAAACCAACAAAGAATCAATCCCCATACGTAAAAATCAGAACATGATCAAGCATAAATTAGCCACATTTTTATTATCTTTTTTGATTGTTTATTTACACATTTTTTAGTCTAATTTATGATTTCTATCTTGTTTTTACAGAAAAGGAAAGAATTGGAAAATTGGAGAAAAAGTGCAGAAAATTGACAGAAAAGTGATTGGGTCAGTAATTTGCCCAGTGATCTGCCCAAATCAAGCTGAAGCAGAAACCTTGAGGCAACAGGCAGAAGTGATATGGGCAGTGATTTGCCCAGGACACTCGAGGACACTGGCCAAATCACTCGCAGAAGACAGAGAGAACTGACTGGCAGAAACGTGATCAGGTCTGTGATTTGCCCAATCCCTTGAAGAAACTGGTCAAATCGCCGGGCAAATCACTTCGACAGCAGAAAATACAGCAGAGCGGGAAATTGTTCAGGAAACCGAATTTCAAGTTTTCAGAAGTCCAAATCCAACTCAATCACTACCAAAACAATTCCAAGAGCCACGAAAGAGTTTCTCACCTAAGGAATTCCAGTTGCAATTAAATTCAACATCAAAAGAGGAGTCACAAGCCAAATTAAAAAGGGATTCAAAACCCTAGAAGGATGGAACTCTTCAACTATAAAAGGGCAACCTCCAAACCAGCAAAGGCATCTTCTGCTGAGGAATTGAACTCGCCAGAAACTCTCCAGCATCTTCCTTTTTCTTTTCCTTTCATCTTTCTGTGTATTTAGTCCACCATGAGTGGCTAAACTCTTTTCTTTTCTAGTTGAAGTTGGTGAATTTCAGATTTTGTGATGAATTGGGAGATTTAAATCTCCATTGTTAAACTCTTATTTACTTTCAATATTTATGCAATTTAATCTTTCCATAATTATTATTTTGCTTTTAGAATCAATAAGGGCCCATTGCTTTTAAATTGCTTAAGTAATATTGTTTGAATAATTTAGGTCCGTAATTGCTTAGGTTGTTCAAATACACATTTAATCAAATTGCATAATCTAAACTTGACCACGCGGTTGGCAAGGATAGAATTGGGTTTCTCTAAGTCTTAATGCAGTCAACAGTTGTTCGATGCTATAATGCCCCAAGGACGTTCCTTGGCAACTTGTTGATTAGTGTTTGATTAGCGAACGTTTCCTAATCAAACTAGAACTAAGGAGGAATTTGGATTGTGAGAAGCGTCTTCCACATCCTAAACCAATTTATTGAGATAAATAGGAGTATTAAAGAATCAATGATCAATTCTAAACAATCTGAAATAGATCCATACTTCAACTAGAAGCTTTTCATCCATTGATTTACTCATCTTTAAATTATTGCTTTCTTTTGCTATTTAGTGTTAATCTATCAACTCAAACCCCCCTCTTTTAATTATTTGTTATTTACTCATCTTGGTTATTATTAGGAAGATCTTTAGTGTCAATTTCCTGTGGTTCGACCCTATTGCCATTATCTACAAGTTTATTGTTGATTGTTTAATAGGTTTATTTTTTACGGCTTCGATAACCGCTTATCAAAAATTGGCGCCGTTGCCGGGGAATTGATTTAAACTAACGTATTTTCCCTTTATGACCAGGTCTGGCCGTAAAGACACTCTTCTTTACGATCCGGAGATTGAAAAAACTGCCAAGAGCTTAAGGAAGCAAGCAAATTTGAGGAACCAAGCCTCAAAAGCATCTTCATCAGCAACACCATCCCACAGAGCTGTTGTTGTACCTGCTGATTTTTCTGCACCAGCAAATTCACCTATTTCTGCACCAGCTGAAGCACTTGCTGTCACATCTGCCCCTGCTACAGAAATTTTTGCACCAGCAGACTCTCCTACAGCCACTACTGCATTTGAACCTGATACCCGATTCCAGGTTATGGCAGAAGATCCAGCAATGGCAGCACCACCTGCTGCACATGTAGAAGCTGAAATTCAAGCTGGAAACGTGCCCATTCAAGCACCTCAGCCACGAGAAAGAACTCTCGGAGAGTTAGCTGAACCAGCAGGAGATCAAGCACCCTTTTGCATTGAATATCCCCTATTGACAGCACCATTCGAGCTAAAGACAGGTCTGATTCATCTCCTTCCTAAATTCAGAGGCCTAGAAAATGAAGATCCTCACAAGCATTTGAAGGCATTCCATGTTGTGTGCTCAACCATGAGACCCCAAGGCATTCCAGAAGATGATATCAAGCTTAGAGCCTTCCCTTTTTCCCTTGAAGACTATGCCAAAGAATGGCTATTCTACTTGCCACCCGGATCCATCACATCATGGGCTGATATGGTAAGAGCATTCTTGAGAAAATTCTTTCCAACCTCAAAAGCCATAGGCATCCGCCGAGAAATAAGTGGCATAAACCAAAAGCACTCTGAAGGCTTGTATGAGTACTGGGAGAGGTTCAAAAAGTTGTGCACAAGCTGCCCTCAACATGATATTTCTGACCAATCTCTCATTGAGTACTTCTATGGAGGTTTGCTACCCTCAAAGAGAAAATTTATTAACGCAGCATGTGGAGGGTCAATTGAAAGAAAATCACCTCGAGAGATGAGGGACTTAATTTCCACCATGGCTACAGCTTCTCAGCAATTTGGAGATCAAGAGCAGCCACCAAGAAGGGTAAATGAGGTGAGTAATTCCATTTTATCATCCCAACTTTCTGAACTCACCAATGCTGTCGTAGCCTTGTTGTGAGTCAAACCCAACAAGTCCAGCAGATTCAGCAGCCCAAGACATGTGGAATATGTGCCAACAACCACCCAACTGATCTATGTCCTTCCCTTCAAGAGGAGGACCAGCAAGTCAATGCTGTTGGAGGCTTCAATGGGCAAAGAAGGTATGATCCCTATGCAAATACTTATAATCCAGGTTGGAGGGACCATCCAAATTTTAGTTATGCAAGGGGAAATCAATATCCAAACTACCAGCAAAACAATCAAGCTCAAGCTGCACCTCAGAACTCCAATGCACCTCTTGAGGAGATTGTGAAGAATTTAGCAAGTACCGTGCAAAATCTTGAGAAACAAGTGAGCCAAATGGCCACTGCAATGAGCAAATATGAGTCTCAAGGGAAGCTACCCTCCCAAATTGAGATAAATCCAAGACAAAATGTTAGTGCCATCACATTGAGGAGTGGAAAAGAGTTGCAAGACAATAGGGCTGAAAAATTGCAAAAACAGGGCATGGAAGAAATTCTGCCAGAAAGTGATCAGGGCAGTGATTTGCCCAATTCACTAGTAGAAACTGACCCGATCGCTGGGCAAACTGAGCTGTCCAGCAGTGATTTGCCCAAATCACCAGAGAAGGCAGAATCCAGTCAAAGGCAGAAACAGCAACCAGCAGAGAAATTCAAGGTACCTCCTCCCTTCCCAAAGAGATTTGCAAGGTCCCAAAAGGAGAAAGAAGAAAAAGAGATACTTGAGACACTCCGCAAGGTGGAAATCAACATTCCCCTACTTGATGCTGTAAAGCAAATCCCAAGGTATGCCAAGTTTCTCAAAGAGCTATGCACCAACCGAAGGAAACTTGCTGAACGTGAAAAGGTAAGTGTGGGGGAGTGTGTTTCAGCTGTCATCCAAAGGAAACTTCCAACCAAATGCAAGGATAGAGGAATGTTCGCGGTTTCATGCAAAATAGGCAATGTGGGAATAAAGAAGGCCATGTGTGACCTTGGAGCTTCAATAAATGTCATGCCTCTGTCTATTTTTAACTTGTTGAATGCAGGTACACTCAAGGGCACCAGCATTGTGATCCAATTAGCTGACCGATCCATTGTCTACCCCAAAGGAGTGCTAGAAGATGTGTTGGTGCAAGTGGACCAATTAGTCTTTCCAGCAGATTTTTATGTTATTGACATGGAGGAAGACAAGAGCAACACCACCTCTAATATCTTACTTGGGAGACCATTCTTGAGCACAGCAAGAACAAAAATTGATGTGCATGATGGCACATTGACTATGGAGTTTGAAGGGGAAGTTATCAAATTTAATGTTTATGATGTCATGAAATTCCCCAATGATGTTTCTCCTGTTTATGGCCTTGATGTTATTGATAATTTAAGTCAAGAAGTTTTTGATTTTGATCAAGAAAACTTACTTTATGAAGGTCTTTACAGGAGAGAAGAAGTGGACAGCAACATCACTGAAACAAACAAAACAGCAGACTGTTGTAACTTGCTGGATGTGGGTGATTTGCCCAGTGATTTGCCCAGAACACCAGAAAATCTGCTCAAATCACAGCTCAAATCAGACAGCAGGCAGACAGAAAACCAGCAGACAGAAAATGCACCAGAACTGAAACCCTTGCCTAACCACCTCAAATATGCCTACTTGGGAGCTGAAAATACACTTCCAGTAATCATCTCCAACCAGCTCAGCCAAGAAGAAGAGGAAAAGCTCCTGGATGTGTTGAGGAAACACAAGAAGGCAATTGGGTGGACATTGGAGGACATAAAGGGTATCTCACCCTCAACGTGCATGCATCGGATACTTATGGAGGATGAGTGCAAACCTGTTCGTGAGGCGCAAAGAAGGCTGAATCCACCTATGATGGAGGTTGTAAAGAAGGAGATTGTGAAGCTCCTAGACATTGGGGTAATCTACCCCATTTCTGACAGTAAGTGGGTGAGTCCCATCCATGTGGTACCAAAGAAGACCGGGATTACCATTGTCCCTAATTCTGAAGGAGAGCTAGTACCCACTCGTGTGCAAAATGGGTGGAGAGTTTGCATGGACTACAGGAAGCTCAACACAGCCACAAGGAAGGACCATTTTCCCTTGCCCTTCATGGACCAAATGCTTGAGAGACTTGCTGGAAAAAGCCATTACTGCCTCCTTGATGGATATTCTGGATTTTATCAAATCCCCATTGCACCAGAAGACCAAGAGAAGACCACTTTCACATGCCCATTTGGCACATTCGCATTTAGGAGGATGCCCTTCGGTCTTTGTAATGCACCAGCCACTTTCCAAAGGTGCATGATGAGCATTTTTTCTGACTATGTGGAGAGGATTATTGAAGTCTTCATGGATGACTTTACGGTGTATGGCAACTCATTCCATGAATGCCTAGCCAACTTGGAGAAGATACTTCAAAGGTGTTTGGAGACAAAGTTGGTTCTCAATTATGAGAAGTGCCACTTCATGGTCAGCCATGGCTTAATCTTGGGCCATATTGTTTCAGCAAAAGGGATTGAGGTAGACAAAGCCAAAGTTGACACCATCAAAAATCTGCCCTATCCAACCAGCATTAGGGAGATTAGATCATTCCTTGGACATGCTGGTTTTTACAGGAGATTCATCAAGGATTTTTCCAAAATAACTCAGCCTTTGTGCAGGTTGTTACAGCAGGATGTGCCATTTAACTTTGATGACAGCTGTAAAACAGCATTTGATTTGATCAAATCACTGCTGATTTCTGCCCCAGTCATCCAGCCACCTGATTGGACCCTTCCATTTGAGATCATGTGTGATGCCAGCAACTTTGCTATAGGTGCAGTATTGGGACAGCGTATAGGTAACTCTCCTCATGTCATTCACTATGCCTCACGCACCCTAGATGCTGCACAATGCAATTATTCCACCACGGAAAAAGAGTTGCTAGCTGTTGTGTTTGCATTGGAGAAGTTTAGACCCTACCTACTTAGTACAAAGGTGATTATATACTCAGATCATGCTGCGCTAAGGTATTTAATCAAGAAAAAGGAGTCCAAACCTAGGCTGGTGAGATGGATATTGCTGTTACAAGAGTTTGACTTGGAGATCCGCGACAAGAAAGGCAAGGAGAACCTTGTGGCTGATCACCTCAGCAGAATTCTGACCGAGATAGAGACATGCCCCATCAATGAGACCTTCCCTGATGAGCACCTCTTTTCTGCCCAAGAAGAGGAACCATGGTATGCTGATATTGTTAATTTCCTTGCCATAGGTGATTTGCCCACTGATTTGCGCAAACACATAAGAGACAAGATCAAGAAAGAGGCAATGTATTATGTGTGGGATGAGCCTTACCTATGGAAGCATTGTGCAGACTAAGTCATAAGGAGATGCATCCCAAACCATGAGATCACATCTGTCCTAACCTTCTGCCACTCTTACAGCTGTGGAGGTCACTTTGGGCCACGCAAGACAGCCTTGAAAGTCCTTGACAGTGGATTATTTTGGCCTAACATATTTAGAGATGCTTATTTATTTTGTAGGTCATGTGCAAGATGCCAACAAACAGGAAACCTTGGCAAAAGAAGTGAAATGCCACAAGCACCCATTATGGTGTGTGAAATCTTTGACATATGGGGCATTGACTTCATGGGACCATTCCCACCTTCCTTTGGCAACACCTACATACTTCTTGCTGTGGATTATGTGTCCAAGTGGATTGAGGCCAAGGCAACAAGGGCTGATGATGCAAAAACAGTATGTGATTTTGTAAAGTCCCACATTTTCTCAAGATTTGGACTGCCCAAGGCCATAATCAGTGACCGAGGCACCCATTTTTGCAACAAGGTAGTAGAAACTCTCCTCAAGAAGCACCATGTCATCCATAGAACCTCTACTGCCTATCACCCTCAAACAAATGGGCTGGCTGAAGTGTCAAATAGGGAGATCAAGTCAATCTTAGAGAAAACAGCCTGCCCAAATCGCAAGGATTGGAGTGTGCGCCTAAATGATGCCTTATGGGCATATAGAACAGCATACAAAACTCCAATTGGGATGTCTCCATATAGGCTGATTTATGGAAAAGCATGCCATCTTCCTATGGAACTTGAACACAAAGCCTATTGGGCTATGAAGAGCTGTAATCTTGATGAAAAAGAAGCTGGAGTTAACAGAAAATTACAGATTCAAGAGCTTGAGGAGATTAGGCGTGATGCCTATGAAGCTTCATGGGATTACAAAGCAAAGACTAAAGCCTTCCATGATAAGAATATCTCCAGAAAACACTTCCAGGTTGGTGATAAAGTCTTGCTTTTTGATTCCAGGTTCAAATTATTCCCTGGGAAACTTCGGTCTAGGTGGATTGGACCATTCTTGGTTGAACATATCTATCCACATGGAGCTGTTGACATTAGGAGCCCACAAACAAGCAAAGTTTTCAAAGTTAATGGGCATTGTTTGAAGAGATTCTATGAAGGTTTTACTGTCCATGTTGTGGAGGAGGTTCCCTTAGATCCCCCTTCCCAAGACTGCTGAGCAAGACACTGAAGTCCAGCCCAAGACAGAAAACAGGGCGCTACTGGGAGGCAGCCCAGATGTAGTGATTTGCCCAGTGATTTGCCCACTGCTTGCCCAAATCGCTGGGCAAATCGACTGAATGTACCATAGTCACAAGTGATCGGGGCAGTGATTTGCCCAATTGCCCAGATAATTTGACCAAGATCACCGGTCCAATCGCAAAATCAAGCACATCATCAGAAAAGGGCGTGAACAGTACCAGCCCAACAATTGCAAAGGAGGAGTGATCTGGCCAAGTGATATGCCCAAATCACTGGTCAAATCACCCTGTCAAGAATCCAGAGGGCCAGCATTAAATGATCAGGGCAGATTCACATACCCAAATCACTTTAAGTAGTTCTTTTCTTATTCTTTTACTTTTTACGCTAAACTACTGTTTTTTTATCTCTTCTTCTTCTTCAAGCTTTCTCCTCTCCGACCACTACTCACCCACCGGCAAACTCAAGACCACCATGGTCCGAATTAAGATGAAGGCCACCGGCGGACCGTTCATGTGGAAGAAACTAGGGCTACCGAAATCCATCCCCTATGACAGTGACGATGAAGCGTGGGACACCACTCCACCAGCCACCACCAACACCGAAATGTCACCAGCTACTGAACCAGCAACAGGACGCACCGACTTACCTGCCGCCCAGACATACCGCCGGCAAAAGAAACGGCCAAGAACGCCACCACCACCGTCCACAATAGCCCCGAAGGCAAACCTTGCGGGCGAAATGCTACCTGAAGCCACCACTTCCTCCGGCCACGGCCAAAAACGGCCAAGACCACAGTCGCCACCGAGATTAGAGCCAGAGGCAGCCATGCATCCCACAGGACACAAAGAGAACACTGCGCCCCCTGATTCCACCAGCGCTGTGCCCACTAATACGCCAGCGGACTTGCCAAGCGCTATGGCCAGCGATGTGCCCAGCAATGTGCCCACTGATGCGCCCAGTAATGTGCCACGCGCCGTGCCCAGTGATGCGCCCATGGACTTACCAAGTGATACACTCAGTGATATGCCCAGCAATTTGCTCAGCGATTTGCCCAGGCCAGCATACCCAGATCACATCGTCAAATCACTGACATTCAACAAAATTTCTGAGCGCACCAGGCTGCTTAAAGTTTCATCCCTACCATATCACCCAGGTAAGTATATCCACCATGCCACCCTTGGAGCACTGAGACTCCATTCCTAGGTACGTTCTCTCATCTCTACTATTGGCTGGGACACCTTTTTCTTCCTGCGCATGCCCTCCTTCCTTGAACTCACACATGAGTTCTTCACCACATTCTATTTTGACAAACCTGCCATGCACAACATACACACACCAGGCACTATTGGATTTAGGTTATTGGGGAAGCGATTTCGCTTATCCCTGCAGGAATTCGGCATAGCCATGGGCTGTGAATGCCCTCAGTCTACCTGGGACTTCCCTGCTGAGTTTGATCCAAGCTCTGTGTACTTGGAATTAAGTGACAATCCACCAGACTCCTACTCACCAACAAGGTCCAAAGACCTTTACCTCAAAAACCCCAGCCTGAAATACCTCCACAGATTCCTGGCTTACACATTTTCTAGGAGGAAGGATGCCTCCAACATCCTGACCAGAACTGAGTTATATATTCTTTGGTGCATGCACACACATAGGAAAATACATCTGGGATACTGGGTTGCCACCCAACTATCTAGCATCATTCAGTATAACAGGCCACTGATTTTTGGGCCCTTGATCACTGCCATTGCAGTAAATCTCAAATTATTGCACCCAGCATATACTGACCTTTCCCCCACTTCCAAGACAACCCCCTTGGACCTACGCACATTAGATGACATGGGGTTGCTTTGCAAGGTGGGGGATGTTTTTTCCATTGCACCTGCAGGTCCAGTAACGCCACGCCATGAGCGTGTTTTCAGAAGGAAGAAAGCCACCATAAGCACCACCACCCAGCAGCCAGCCACTATAGCAGCCCCTGCAGATGAGACAACACAAGCAATAGGGCAGGCACCAGCAAATGAGCCACCTCCAGCAGCCGCCCAGCAGGATGCTCCTCAGCCACCTGAAGACGAAGCCCCCAACCAGACAGTAGAGGCTCGTCCAGTAGGATTGAGGACCGAATGCAAAGGATGGAGCACTTGTTGAACCTGCTGGTGGACCATTTTCTGCCCCAGCACCGTGACAGATAGCGATTTGCCCAGTGATTTGCCCAGTACTTGCCCAAGTCACTGGTCAAATCACTCACATGCCAGGAAGTCACTTTCCCTTTTCTCCTTCATTTTTCTATATATTTATTCAAACATTGAGGACAATATTTGGGTTAGGTGTGGGGGTACTGGAGAGTATTTATTCATTGATTACACCATCTTTTTGCTTCTTGTTCTTTCTTTTTGTTTCTTTTTGCATTGTTCTTACCCCTTTTTGCACACACCAGAATTTTTTTTCACACTCCTAGCGCACACACACAGAATTTTGTAGCTAATTGCTTTACTCAACATAGATAACAAGGCTGAAAGAGTTTCCTTATCTCATGACCCCATTGATTTGCCACCCCTTTAAGCTTAAATTGAATCATTCACAGTATGTTACCTTCACTTAGGGAGTTTTTCTCTTGAATTGAATCCTCAAATTTGCTAAGGTCAAGGGAAATAAAAATACAAATACATGCAAACACAAAGTCAGTGTAACTCCCTAAGAGCTGATTTGCCCAAAATATCATGAAAAACCAGCACAAAGCACAAATCACAAACTTGTTCCAATGGTCTAAGACTATGAACTAAGCCTAATAGCCACTTGGAGAAGTAACTGACTGAGTAACCGGGGGTGTATCACCCATGTACACAATCGCGTAAAAAGGTCAGTAACTTTTTCAAGCAAATAAGTTTCGATGGTCTAGACTATGAACAGAGCTAGTAGCCACTTGAACAAGTGACTAACTGAGTAACCGGGGGTGTATCACCCATGTACACAATCGCGTAAAAAGGTTAGTGACTTTTTCAGGCAAGGATAAGAATAAGTGCTGCTAAAAATAAAAATAAAAAAGAGAAGAAAATGGGCAAATCACTCCTAGGGGTTGCATTAAAACTAACATAAAGGAATAAGCATGATTGAGCCAAAAACCTTTCTCTTGACCATGGTAGGTGAAAGGAAACAAGGAAAGGAGACAAGGAAAGGAGAAGATGACCTTAGTACATGTACTCTATACTGTGATGATTCAGTTTAGGAATCTAGGGGAGGCTGATTAAGTGGTACTTAGGCTCTAAGGAAAAAGGGAACTTGATTGGCTAAGTTATTTGTTGCTTGAGGACAAGCAAAAAGCTAGGTGTGGAGGTATTTGATCAAGCATAAATTAGCCACATTTTTATTATCTTTTTTTATTGTTTATTTACACATTTTTTAGTCTAATTTATGGTTTCTATCTTGTTTTTACAGAAAAGGAAAGAATTGGAAAATTGGAGAAAAAGTGCAGAAAATTGACAGAAAAGTGATTGGGTCAGTGATTTGCCCAGTGATCTGCCCAGATCAAGCTGAAGCAGAAACCTGGAGGCAACAGGCAGAAGTGATATGGGCAGTGATTTGCCCAGGACACTCGAGGACACTGGCCAAATCACTCGCAGAAGACAGAGAGAACTGACTGGCAGAAACGTGATCAGGTCTGTGATTTGCCCAATCCCTTGAAGAAACTGGTCAAATCGCCGGGCAAATCACTTCGACAGCAGAAAATACAGCAGAGCGGGAAATTGTTCAGGAAACCGAATTTCAAGTTTTCAGAAGTCCAAATCCAACTCAATCACTACCAAAACAATTCCAAGAGCCACGAAAGAGTTTCTCACCTAAGGAATTCCAGTTGCAATTAAATTCAACATCAAAAGAGGAGTCACAAGCCAAATTAAAAAGGGATTTCAAAACCCTAGAAGGATGGAACTCTTCAACTATAAAAGGGCAACCTCCAAACCAGCAAAGGCATCTTCTGCTGAGGAATTGAACTCGCCAGAAACTCTCCAGCATCTTCCTTTTTCTTTTCCTTTCATCTTTCTGTGTATTTAGTCCACCATGAGTGGATAAACTCTTTTCTTTTCTAGTTGAAGTTGGTGAATTTCAGATTTTGTGATGAATTGGGAGATTTAAATCTCCATTGTTAAACTCTTATTTACTTTCAATATTTATGCAATTTGATCTTTCCATAATTATTATTTTGCTTTTAGAATCAATAAGGGCCCATTGCTTTTAAATTGCTTAAGTAATATTGTTTGAATAATTTAGGTCCGTAATTGCTTAGGTTGTTCAAATACACATTTAATCAAATTGCATAATCTAAACTTGACCACGCGGTTGGCAAGGATAGAATTGGGTTTCTCTAAGTCTTAATGCAGTCAACAGTTGTTCGATGCTATAATGCCCCAAGGACGTTCCTTGGCAACTTGTTGATTAGTGTTTGATTAGCGAACGTTTCCTAATCAAACTAGAACTAAGGAGGAATTTGGATTGTGAGAAGCGTCTTCCACATCCTAAAGCAATTTATTGAGATAAATAGGAGTATTAAAGAATCAATGATCAATTCTAAACAATCTGAAATAGATCCATACTTCAACTAGAAGCTTTTCATCCATTGATTTACTCATCTTTAAATTATTGCTTTCTTTTGCTATTTAGTGTTAATCTATCAACTCAAACCCCCCTCTTTTAATTATTTATTATTTACTCATCTTGGTTATTATTAGGAAGATCTATAGTGTCAATTCCCTGTGGTTCGACCCTATTGCCACTATCTACAAGTTTATTGTTGATTGTTTAATAGGTTTATTTTTGACGGCTTCGACAACCGCTTATCAGAACACTACTTTACATCCAGTACATATAAGTGAAAGCTTTGCAACATTGTGGCTACAAGTTGTTTGTGATCACATCTGAAGCCCTCATCAGTGATTATGGAAAGCACTCATTTCCAAAGATTCGATGGCAACTGAAATGACTACGTATATATCAAGAGGGCAGCATTTGTCAAGCATCCAAAAGAACTCCATAAAAACAACTAGATTTGATCAAAATTAGACAAAAGATAAAGCCCATGATAAGAGATGAGACTAAATTTTGAACGTCCTAACGACCAAAAAAATCTAAATATTTATGCCTTTCTTTTTCAATTTTAACAACTTAATTTTGGCAATTTTAGCCAGCTGGTAAAAAAATTGGATATATTTATATATACATATATATCGTTGCTGCTGGTTTACAAGGCCAAGGGTCCTGCAATCACAGACATGATAAGGACACCAAGACCAAAGTTGAAAATATCATGTTCATGTCTATTGATTCTTCTGAATCCTTGGGTGGTGAGTTTGTTACTTGATTATAGGATTAGGATGTTCTAAGGAGGCCTTTACTAAGAGAAAGGGAGAGAGAGACGGAGAGATTTTTTTTTTTTTGGGGGGGGGGGGGGTGGTGGGATTAATGAGGGGAGAAAGGGTGAGGGGCCGGATAGAAAAAATTAGAATTTATTTTTTAAATTCTGATGATTAATAAAATTTCTTTCTCATAAAAATAAAATAAAAAAAAGACTAGTTGGCTATAATTATAACCAATTTTTATCAAAAAAAATTTTTATAAAAAGTTCTACGCTTTGGATTAGTCCTGCCCACAGTCCGAATTCAGTTCCTGTACCAAACGGAAACCACATACTTGGGGGCCAGTTTCAGTTCCTCCATCCTTGAACCAGGACCAAAATTGGCCCGATTTAAATTTTTTGATTTGTTTTATTTTATTTATATTGGTTAATTTGTTCCTCTAATTTTGATAATATACATAGAATAATGATATATTGTAACTCTAAATTTTATAAATTTATGTATTATAATGTGTAAATATTAATACAGTTTTTTTTTTTTAAATCAAATTAGGATGGGACCATAACCGGAACTGTTTTGAACTTGAAACTGTTTGGAACCAAGGCCAGTTCAAATTGGATGCATGCGAACCGGCAGTTGCCGCCCATGGCTGAGCCATTTTGGTCAATTAGGCCTATATAACACAAGCATCTCCAGCAAATGAGGTGAGGAGACAAGGAGTGGTACAGCTATATGTACACACACAGAAGACACACAGTTACATATTGAGTATTTTGTCTAGACCGGATCGTGGGACCCACATAAAACCAAATGTATTTACACCATAGATCCATCATTTATGTTGCATTTTTATAATTAATGAAGCATACATGACTGCATGGTATAAGCACCACTGGACTCAAAGCAAACAACGTGTCTTGGAGGTTATTTTCCAAGAGTCATCCAAGATTGAATAAATATATCATAAGATGGAACAGATATACATAAAAGCATTGCTAAGACAAAGATGACGCACAAATTGAAAAGTTATAGACTTGAAATGCTGCAATTATGATTTATGCAAACTGAGAATTCATAAGCATACCTCTTCCATTAACGACGAAGCAGTCTTGACCTTGACTATAATGACAGGAAATTGTGTGGCACTTCCCAATAATATTCCTGTTAAAAATGTTATAATGTTATCTTTCTCCATAAGAAAGCATATATTATGCCGTCTACTGCAAAGTGTGAAAAAACAAAGCAATCTTACAATGCTCTACGGTCAAATCATTAAACACGTCATTTAAAATATAACCAAATAACTATTTTCTAAGAAGAAAAATAATGCTTTTTTATCCAAGTTCTTTATCTTGAAAAAAATGCTCTATTAACTATGATTTTTCAACTTTAGAGATCAATGTAACTGGAATATCTGACTACATGAATATGAATATATGTAGAATGCATATTCCATGTCGTATGGTATACTATGCCATTATGCCATGTTATGCCAACACGAGTAGTATGGCATGTCAAATAATAGTATGGAGTATCAAAGAGCAAGTGTACGAAAATGCATGTGGAAATGTGGAAACTCTAAATTCTTATTCTATAATATGATATACAGCATGGCGCATTCAAACAGGGGAAAAAGCCCATGTTAATGTTACTATAGGATAGAAATCAGTACTGTTTTGGACAGGGGAAAAAGTTAATGCCCAAACTAAATATATTAAAATGGGATAAGCATATATGGAAACTTTCATATGCCATTGCTAGTAGGTATGCATAATGGACAAGCAAGAGCAGTCCTCTCAAGCATTGATAACATAGCAGCTTCTGGAACTAAAACAATACAAACCAACAACTAATGCCTTTTGTCAAAGCGACCAAGATAATGCTTTTATCATAAAGTAGTGAAAAACCAAAGCCAAACATACCCCAAAACTATGATCTCCCTGCGTTTATGTGTTACAAAAAATCACTTTTGACATCTGTAAGGATGCCTATCGCATAAGGATGCTGATCACATCTTGAAAGCTCACTATGTACGGACCAGAGAGAAATTTATCTATGGCTAAAAATCACCTCGCTCTTTAGAACACCAAAAACCATCAAACCATTCCCATTTATCCCATTAACTTACTAAACTAACATAAGAGCAACGTGAACAAGTCACTGTTATTCTACCACCTAAATACTTGAATTGAACAAAATTTTTCAGTGCACTACGTTTACCTCTTAATAGGGCCGAAAGCATCACAAGCAAATCATCCGCAGATTCTTCACAAATCTTCTCCTTTGGATCCCCCATAACCACTTGTAAGTGATAGCTAATATGATCTTGACTCTTAAACCATTGATTAGTGCACTTAATTATGAAAACTTAAATATGTAGAGAAAGAGAGCCCTCACATTTTGTTTGGCGGTAAATCCTCAATGCATTGGTATCTGCTTCTAATGCACCTCGATCGCCGCAGTGAAGGCTGGAACCTCCAAACCACCTTTCCCCAAAAATAAAAATCGAAGAAAATCAATCAGTGATTTGCTTAACTCAATAAATAATTAAGCAGGGGAGTTTAAAAATCAACCATAAAGGCAAAAAAAAAATTCATGATCGAGTGAACTGAGCAGCGGTAGTTCTAATGCGTATAATTTTACTGGGCCAATCGAAAGGGATGGCGCCGAGATTGCAGCCAGCAGCGAGTGACGTCGGAGATTGGACGTGGAATATGGTGAAGAAGCCATGTGTTTCATCGGAGTCTCGCGCATGCATCGGAGCTTAAGTCTTGAGTTTGTCGAGCGCCAATCTGAAAGCACAAATGCACGCTCTTCTCGCTGCCGTCAACGGCCGCGAACACTTGGCCAAGGTTCGCCGTCATGATTGATTGATTGATTGATCTCTCTCGAGTCAGGTGATGGTGACTTGGAAGCATCCCGGCCAGTGGTCATTTTCAGACCGTAATGAATTTAAATTTCAGTTAAAATTAATTTTATATATGCATATAGAAACATCACCCACCAAAAAATATTATTATTATTATAAAGAAGTAATAATTAAAATTACTGCACATATCTAACGTACTAATAAATTTCCTGTGGTGCTCGTGATCGGCATGTTACGTAACGGTCGTGTATCCACAGAAAACAAAAAGGTACTGAAGGACATGAACGAGAAGGGAAGTCGACGGATATTCAAACGCACCAAAGGTTGGCGGGTTGAGCGGGAGCCCTACGCAATTTGTGGGCGCGCGCTCAAATTTCAACGGGCCTAGTTACACCACCAAATTTCTTGTCTTGCCCAGAGGCCTGGACCTGGTAACGATCGGTGTCGGCATGCAAATCGCAATCCATCAACATCTCCACTTTGAATTGGGAGTTGTTGGACTCCGTTACTTTATCAGGCCTAATTTAATTAATTCAGTGAAAATTAACATGTAATTATTAATTAAACCAACTTTTAATTCAAATTGAATTCAATCTGGTCCAGTATATATTCAAGATTTTAAAATTTGAGTTGCCGGTTGTTAAATTGTTATAGTTTCCTAACATGTAAGCTTTTTTTACTACGAAATTCGATTTTGTTCTGCTGGATCACATTCTAGAAGTCACAACCGTGATATCGGATATTGCCTTTTTTATATTTTGGCCTTTCCTCTCCATCATGGGGCATTAAAAATTTGAAGTTTCAAATCCGACGTTTTTTTCGTAAACGTAGAAAATGAGGGAAACAAATCTGTACACAATCGATGGCCCTTCATGTTCACGGGCTGCCACCCTGATGACCCTTGGATTGGATCATAAGACCAATACCTACAAATTTTTTAGTACCAATGTCTCTTGTCAACTTTTTTTACTTTTTAATCTGCGTGGTTGTTAAATTCGTGTGCTACTATAAAAAATGATTGTGTATCCTTTTGAATTTCATATTAATTTGTGATCGGAGAAATATACGCATTCAAATTATATTTTGAGAGTTAGATTTGATTTTAATTTAATATACCTTATAATTTTAGGAAATTTAAAAATATTAAGTTATGTATTTATATATTTTATTTAATTTTAAAAAATCTTTTCAGATAAATTTATTTTCTATGAGATAATTTAATTAGATTTTGAGAAATAAATTATTTTCTTTTTATATGATGAAAATTTATTTTTAATTTTTCAAATAATAAAAAATATATTAATTAATATGCATAATTTTAACATTTATCGAAAATTTGAAATTTCTAAATTAATTTACCTAATAAAGATTTAAAATATTAATAGTTGAATATATAAATAATACATATTAATATACTGAGCCTACAAATGAATTAAAATTAGGCAATATTTCCCTTTTAATAGTTTCTGAATGAAAATTATGACTTCAGATATTAACTAACTCACATTCTACTAGACTACGTGTATTGATATAATTACATATCCATTACTACACATATATTAATCTATTGCACGTGCATAACTACCTTCAAGGACACCTAATACTTGATATCATTTCCAAAATTATAATTTTTTTATTTATTGAAATTTTAAATAGATTAGTTGAAGTTATAAATTGTTGTTATGAATATATCAAATTGGTTTTTCGAGTGAAAGTGATATGTCAACATTCCTTATTTTATTATTGCACATAAATATATAACGTTATTTTTATTTTTTTCAAATGAAATTTGAGGGTAAAATCTATCAGATTTAATTAAATGCACTTATTTTCAGATTAAGCATGATCAAATAATTATTTAATTAAGTATGCATACCAATGTTGAGAGATAGAAGTGGAGAAAATTGTGATTTCTATTTTAAGTGTTTGGTGTTAAATAAAGTTAGAAAAAAATGAAGAAAAAAAAGAGAGAGAGGAACAATAAAAAGAGAAGAACAAAAAATAAAGAAAGCAAATGAGTTTTAATGGCTAATTAAGTAATTTTAAAATAAATATCCATAATTCAAATAATTTCTTGTAAAATCTAACTAATTTTAGTTAAAATTATTTTTAGTATAAAATCAATTCTCACAAGAATTCGATAGAATTAAATTTTTTAATTATAAATTTTTTCAAACGCAAAAATTAAAATAAAATAATTTAATTTATTTGAATTTTTATAAAATCAATCATTTAAAATAAGGTGAATAAGAATTTTATAAAAAAAATTAATTGAATTAAATTCCCATAAAATTTTTTATAAATATGTGTATATATATAAAAATCATTGCACCAAGAGTGGTCCTAAGTACTCACATTTTCCAAACCCTTCCCCCATCCTTTACACCCTACCAGTGGACAATGAATGTGGAATTTGAACTGGAAAGCCTACATATGGGTAGGGGAAACTCATGTATTAATAAAGTTGGCTCCTAAAAGGTAAAAATAACAAATTAATTTGATCATATTTGCTACATTGAGCTTAGAGAACTATACTTGGGCCCTTTGCAGTCTAAACTCAATTTTTTTTTGACGTTTTATTTACAATACAGGCCATATAATGTATAATTTAATTTTGCATGGCAAATAAGATTCTCCTATATACTTCATTTGTTTCATGCAAGTAGAAATATTAAAACATGCTTCTTCTTTTTTTTTATATATATTCCATACTAAAATTATCTAGTTTTTGAGTTATTGTATTTGTAATCTCGATTTTATTATTTTTCTGATTTTTTTTATACACTATGATATTTTCATATAGATTTAGATTGTGATACTGTCATATAACTTATTCCTTTTACTTTAAATAATAAATAAAAGATACAAAACAAAAGAATACTTAAATTTGTTCTCCATATTTTTAATAACTTGTCTCATATTATTCTTAGTACCATAGAGTATAAACAATATAGATTTTTACTATTTTTTTATGGAACAGCTCTTAGTGTTATGTTAGAGGTAAGGTTTGCTTACCTTATCCTCACTAGACTCTACAATGTAACACCGATATTATTTAAAAATATCACTTTTTTCCAATTATCATTACTTTTTTTTTTAAAGTGATCGATTACTATTGTTATAGTAATTTAAAATAATAATAATAATGGAATTCAAATAGATGAATTAGTTAGACGAATTTGGATTTATTCACCTATAGTCGCAGAAGTTCACGCCATACTTAAAGCTCTTCGATTAGCATTCTCTCAAAATTTATGGTTATTTAATAGTTATCTTAATTTAGAGGTATTGTTTGTAGTATTAATTAATACGATTTTCTTTGTTATCCTATGATATTTTAATTATTGTTTTAGTAATTTCATTTTTACATTTACAATTAGATAACATTTCTTTTGGATTTGTATATTGAAAAAGAATAGAGCTGTTTATCATTATGTTTTTCTGCATAATTGACTTGCTAAAACTAGTCTCGGTTTGATAAATTTTGTTGTCTTCATAGGGCTATCAAAGTAAAAGAAAATTGTATGGAGGACTGACTATAAGGCGAGGAGAGAGAGGGAGAGGAGTATTGCACGTTGCTGTATAGTTTGAATTAGAAATATAATTAAGACAGCCTGAGATGTAGGACCTAATAAAATTCTTATAGATGGGTTGGCCAGCACAAGAAATTAGAAAAAAAGATGAAAAACTTTTGCAGTTGCAGTCTCAACCAAAGATCCTACCTAATGAGACAAAATCTTCCTTCTTTTTACATCCTGTGTAGCTTGGATTTGCTTATGTAGCATAAATATAAGAGGATAGTTTCTGAACAAGTCATTGCAGACAAATCTACCACTAAGAAGATTATGGTGATGAATTTGCTAGTTTTCACTAAATTCCAACCACAAAGTTTTACTGCTTCACAGTAATCGACTACCTATTTTCCAATCATTTTCTTCTACGCAATCTCATTTTACTGTAATTTTTAAAATTTATATTTATTAAATGTGCTAAAAATTACTTAAAAGAAACTATATAACAAAATATATCATCTGACAGGTATACAATTTTTTTCTTAATTATTCATTTAGTAGTTTAAAATCTTAGTAAGAGCATTACGCGGAAAAATGGAGGAATTCAATTTCTGAGAACTCGAAACTAAGATGTGGTATCTTGAATCATTTCAATTATGCATGAATCTGAAATCAAAATGTATTATTTGTAGGGAAAAAATAAATAAATTATCTTGTAATTTTTGTTATGATATAAAATTTTTTTATTAGGATTAAAACTTATTAAATTTATTTTTAAATAATTTGCTCATAAAATATATCGAATTATTACTTTTAGTAAAGTTTTATTTATAGTTCTATTGATATGCAAATTAATTATATGTTATATATTTAATATACATTAAATATTATATCAGTTGGATTTTTATTAAAATTCTAATTGAATTTTTACGAATTTAGAAATATTGCTATTTAATGCGTATTGTAGGGGTCATATCAAATTGGTTATGGACAAGTATAATTAAAATACAGAAATTTCTTCATCATCTTAGTGGAGGATACGTTAGTAATTTTGATATATAAAGTAATCTTAATCCTAGCTGCATACGATTGCAGACCTTAAAACAGGTTAGCGTCAATGCATTGCTTTTGAAAATTTGAGCGTCCAGCATTGACCTTTGAGTCTTCCATACCCCATGCAAACTTTTCATTGGTTTATATATAATGTATATTTGACATTAATATGAAACTTAATATTACATTTTAATTATAATAAATTAAAATAATAAAAGCTTTTTTAAAATATTTTTAAAAAAATAATTTTAATACATAAATCATATCCTTAATCTACTCGATTTTAATTGTCGATAAATCAAACAATGACCCTTGAAATTTGACGTCATGGCCCCTTCATTGTCATAAACACGTGAATGGGACGAAGACTTAGAACACAAAAAGAGATGAGATTGGGACGGAGGATTCCCTCAGGTGGATCCCACGGAACTGTATATAGAAAATGGTGAGTGAGCCATCATCATCATCATCAAATTTGTCTATCCACCATATCAAGCACCTACATAACATTATCAGCCGTCCATCTCACATCAACTATAATGTTAAGAATAAAAATGAAATTGAACCGTCGGTTGAACCGGAGGAACTAAAGTGGGGCTACCGGTCCGAATATTTGATGAGCAAAGAATTCACGCTTCTCGATGCCTGAAAACAAATTCCTTTCCCTCGACCATAAAATTTCTTTATTTTATCGCGATGGAAAATATTTTTTTAAAATCCAATTGAATCACGTAGTTTATATTTTCCGCATCCGAATTCTCCCACTCTTTCTCTCGCTCTCTCTCTCTCTCTCTCCAAAACGGGAAATATTAGAGCCCTAAAATCTCGATCTGGTTGTCCGGAAATCGATGAGCTCACACTGAAAAAATTAGAAAAAAAGAGCTCAGTTGACATCTCCTACCTAACAAAAATGACATTCCGTCTGTTAATCGTCGCCGTCCCTGAAAGGAGCATACGATTTGGATGTCTCTGATCTTGCTGTCCGTGCATGCCAAGCTTCAGTGCATACCTGGCCACCACCGGAAACCGCCTCACATATGTGTGCGGGGATGATATCACGAGGGCAGGAATTGTAAATTTTGCTGGATGCTTGTTAGGCGCAGGTGGATAAATGCATGTTCCCGGGGATCTAGGGTTTTCGAGCCTGGTCCTTCTGCTATGTGTGGTGCTTCCGGTGATCGGCTTTGTAATTCGCCGGAAATGGCGGCTTTCTGCCGCCAGGAAAGAGGAGATCAAGCGCTTGTTGATTTTGGCTTCTGAGGAGGCTGCTAGGGCCGAGCTTGAGGCAACGGTTTCGTACGGCGCGGTTTCTGTTTCGAGGAATAGCTATCAGTGTGCTGTTTGTTATTGTCCGACCACTACACGTTGTGCCCGGTGTAAAGCTGTGAGATATTGGTACGTTAATTTTCCAACTACCAAGTGGAATTACTCTTCTACTTCTTCTTCGTAATTTTGATTTTAGCTCTTGATGTTTGCTGGATTTACCCTTTGGTTACGTAGAAATCGAGTTACTTCTTTGGGGCATTTGGTTATTGATTGTGAGTTGGATGACTATGCTGGCATTTCCTCGCGCGTGTTCGAATTTCAGTGTGGAAGTGAAATTTAGTCTTGATTTTAAGGTTAATTTTGAGATAATTGTACATTTGACGGAGGAGAATCTAGTTTGAATTGTAAATTTCATAAGAATCCGTATGAAGTTGTGGAACTAGGTGACAGGAAACAGGAAACGAATGAAATTGTGGAACTGGGGAACAGAGGAAGCGAATTCAATCCGAGACAATTTTCTTTCAAAGTAACTGGTTGGGAATTTTGGTCATTGCATTTGTCCTTTATTTGTCTGATCAACGTTGTAGATACAATGTCTGAAATTCCTAAAAGATGGGTAGTTTACATATATGAATAGGCTAGTGTTTTTTTTATATGAACTACTTTTTCCATTTATTAAAAAGCTATAAGAGCCTTGGATTATTAAGGAGCAAAATGTTTTGGACAGCTATTAATGTGAAATCTTTGAGCTTGCGTGGAATCATGGTTCTCTAAGTAAACAAGAGGCTGTCCAACATATGGATTAAGACAGCGAAACCTTTATGTTAATGGAAAAATAGTTGTCTCTTTGAATCTGTTATGTAAAGCAGCAATATGATCCCTACAAACATTTTATGGTAGAAGCTGATTTAGTTCAAATATGTGTTGATGAAAAATAGGACTCGTTGTTTACTTCTTGTCAATTCTTACCTATGATCAATAAGATGTTTTTGTTCTGTTTTTTTTTCTTCCACCAATCAGTGACACTGTGAAATTAGTTTTGGTTGTGTTCTTTTTCCCTGCTTCAGTTGTATTTATGCTGCAATTTGATTTGTTTCAGTTCTGGTAAGTGTCAAATTATTCACTGGCGACAAGGTCATAAGGAAGAATGCTGTCCTCCTAGTGCTGCTTATCACATTAATGACGATGGAGGCTGTTCTTCTCAGAATGTGGCCAAAGAAAACCAATATGATATGCATGGTGACATATATGGAAATGCACCAGTTCAAACATCCTCTGAGGGACCTGTGCTATCCGATACTGGTAGTGATCAAGGAGTTCCATGCATAAAAGGTGATGATATTAAAGTCGGTTCTGTTGCAGATACAGAGGGAACCTCTTCTATTTCAGAATCATTGGACACTTCATTTTCTGGCTTCTCTACTTCACCTATTGGCAGTGAATCATCTGATGATGTTTCTGTTGGTGGAAGTATGAGTTCAAATGGTGTTTCCGTTAATGATAGTATCAGTTCAAATGAATCTGAGGGATCAGACATACAAATATCATCTGATGCTGCACCTGATGTGGTTGAGTCTGGTTTGAAAAAGGTGGATCATACCAAGCCTCTGTCTCCAAAGTTTGTGAGGTTGATCAATTCTGTAGATAGTTTTAATAAATTTAGTAAATTAAATAGTAGTAAATCTCTCAGCAATGATGGAGAGAGTCAGTGTGCATCTACTGACATTCCAGGTCCAAGCAGTAATACCATTCACGATGGTTCAATAACTCGGCCTGGTAAAGTTTCTCCTGGTTTTTGGGATAGAAGTCTCAGATTTGTTGTTACCAGCAATGCTGTCCAGGATGATCCAGAAATGTCCACTTCCAGAAAAGCAGCTAACATCAATTCTGAGTCATTCCTACAATTTAAGTTTGATTTATCTGGAAGCAACATTCCTTCTTCGAATGCACAAAGCTCAGAGATGAAAGGCATTAGATCAGATAATGCACATCAGGCTGTTATGGAGAGTAGCAGCCCTGTTGATGGAGCAGTAGTATCAGAAGACACCTGTGATAACACTCCAAAGGTCAGGAGGTGCGCATCTGTGAGCTGTGGGAAGTCTAGTCATATGGATAATGAATCTAATCATGATTTGAATGTGGCAAAGACAACAACGCTTGAATCTGTTCCATCATCCTCTTCCTATGCTCATCTACCTTTGAGTAGAGGAGGTGCACAACATACAGTTGATTCAAATGTTTCAGAGTCCTGTGATCTTAAATCCCCACCCTTAAGCTCTAACCAATCAAATACCATTGTCAAGGACATTGGTTGTACTTCACATGTACCAAAGTCCAGAGTATCATCCAGTGCTCTTCAAACCCGTTTGGGTGTTAAGGACAATGCACATTCAGTTCTAAGTGTAAAATCTGAACAAGTTGATAATGTTGAAGTTGTTGATGCTGTGACTACTTCTCCAACTACTAGTGGGCTGAAATCATCAATGATGCAGAAAGTGGTTGACCAACTCAGAGGGCCTAGCTGTGGAAAATACAATAACAAGGTTTGATTTAGGTGTTTTTACTTTTTAATTTGCATCTATAAAATGTCGCCATATGCTACAGCAGAATTTAACTTGAGTTATTTTCTTTTAGGGGCTTTTTTCATATGATCTATTTGTGAAGCTATATACTTCGAACAAGGTAGAAATGCGACCTTGTGGCCTTATCAACTGTGGTAATAGGTAGGTTGTTCATATCATGCGAATATTTAGAAGATCATGATAACTAAATGGAGCACTACTGATGGCGGTAGAATGTTTGACATTTCTATATATTTTAAGCAACATGAATCCTAGATGTAGAAGCTATTCTTTTGGATATGTGGAGAATGCATCATCCCTTCTTCTATGTACTATTACTGCTTTTGATCCTATTTGTCACTATCAGACTCATAGGCAATAACCATGGACAAAGATAGATATATATACTTTCACTTCATTGTTGCATAAACCATTTGGTGTTGGCTTTCCTCCTCTTCCTCCTCCTAAATTTCATATTTTACCCCTGAATTGCTTGTTTGGAAATTGTTACTGATTTTTGGACATGTGATTTGGTTGCAAAAGCTGGCATATGATGTTCTCTCCTAAAGATGTATCACGAATTTTCACAGTCACAGTGTTGCTTATGCATAAGTTCATTAGCTGTTGTGCTAGCCTAATGTTCGCCTGTGTATGCATATGATTGACTATGCATCAATGCAAGATTTTTTATCTGCTTACATGACACCACCAGATTGGCTGGATGATGCTTGTGTCTTCTGATGTATCATTTTTCTTCATGGACATGTTTTATTTAGATTAAGATATCATGTCATGGAGAGCTATTATTTAGACAGGAAAAGTGCAGCTCTCTTGCCCCTGCCTTTTCTTCTTGTTGAAATCATCTTTTCTGTAGAATTTTCTAAAGCTGTGATAACATGTAATGACATATGCTATTCTATTTCTGCAGTTGTTATGCAAACGCTGTACTTCAATGCTTGGTATTTACCCCTCCTCTGACTGCTTACTTTGTTCAAGGGGTCCATTCTAAAGAGTGTATGTTTCTTATCAGGGCTAATATTAAATTCTACTTGTTTAATCTTCAATTAGTTTTTCGACTACTATGGCATGGTATCAAGTGAGGCCATAATTCTTTTCTATATCAGGTGTAAATAAAGGGTGGTGCTTCACTTGTGAGTTTGAAGGTTTAATTTTGGAGGCAAAAGAAGGGAAATCTCCTCTTTCCCCAATCGGAATACTATCCCAGCTACAAAACCTTGGAAGTCAACTGGGTAGTGGGAGGGAAGAAGATGCACATGAATTCCTAAGGTGAGCTCCCAGATCTGGTGCAGTCTTTGATGATTATGGCAATACTTTCTCCATGTTCTGATGATTTCTTCTACTGGAGAATTTGTACAAGATACTTACTGAAATAAATTTACAGGTATTCCATTGATGCAATGCAATCTGTTTGCCTTAAAGAAGCTGGGGTGAATGCGTTAGGTTCCTTTGAAGAAGAAACCACTCTCATAGGTCTTACTTTTGGAGGCTACCTTCACTCAAAGGTGAAACCTTCCTTCAGAAGCTTACTCTCATTTTTCTTTTTGGTCCCTAAAATTTGCTTGCTTTTAGGTGGCTCTTTTTTAAGTCTATTATGGAATTTTATTTTATATTTTTTGTACATAAATATGAAAACAGATAAGATGCATGAGGTGCCATTACAAGTCAGAGCGCCATGAAAGAATGATGGATCTTACTGTTGAAATAGAAGGGGATATAGGGAAGCTTGAAGATGCACTTAGACGATTCACAAGTACTGAGATTCTGGATGGGGAAAACAAATACCAATGCAGCAGGTTGGTGCAAACAACTTCTACACTTAAAACCTACCAAGTCATTTTGTTGATGTCATAATGCCTCTCTCTCTCTCTCTCTCTCTCCCCCCTCCCCTCTTTTTTTTTTTTTTTTTTTTTTTTTTTTTTTTTTCTTTTTTTAAAAAAAGCTATAAATTTAACACAACTTTTGTATTGAACTGATGCTTGTGCAAAATTCTTCTTCTTCGTAATTTAGTACATTCTCATATTCTAGGAATATGATGGGTTTTGTTTTGTTTTTTTTGTTTACTATGTATGAATATCATTATTTTCAGATGCAAATCTTATGAGAGAGCCAAGAAAAAGTTGACAATACTGGAGGCTCCTAATGTCCTCACAATTGCACTGAAGCGGTTTCAGGTAGTTCTTACTTTGAAATATTATTCCCATCTCATATCCTCATTAGATTCATATTCTTTGCTGTGCTTAACAGTCAGGTAAATTTGGAAAACTCAATAAATCCATTCGGTTCCCAGAGATCCTGGATTTAGCACCATATATGAGTGGCACAAGTGATAAATCGCCCATATACAGGCTTTATGGAGTGGTTGTTCACTTGGATATCATGAATGCTTCGTTTTCCGGTCACTATGTGTGCTACGTTAAAAATATTCAGAACAAGTGGTTCAAGATTGATGACAGCACGGTATGTTTTGTATTATGATTTATATGCGTCCTTGATACTAGTTCTATTTTTGTGTTTTATGAGCCCTCGCCATATTTATTCTTTATACTCATCTAAACTTAGTTTGACTGTTATTTGGATGCTAGGGCTAATTTAACACATTCTTTTGCCTGACATCTCCAGTTTTCATTGTTTATGTAATGGTTTTAACTGTATGTTAATCAGTCATTAGTGCGTAGTAAGTGAAATCAATGGAATGATGACTCTTGTTGGTTTGACACCTTTATGGCTGCAATATTCTTAGAATTTTCAGAATTGATTTCAAGCTATAATGATTATGATAACATTGTTGATTGTGTGATGGAGAGAAAAGATAATTGGGCATGGTGACGAGTGTTGTTTGAAATTGCGAGGGCATCAACTGAGGACTTGAATCTGCTTGTGTCAAGTGTTGGAATCCAGAGCAATTAAAGAATAATAATAATGGTGAATGGGACCAAGAGAAGATGGGATTTGGGACAGTGGCAATGGAATAATGGGGTAAAGATGGCAAAAATGGCTATTTGATGAGACAATATCCTTCTTTATTAGACGATAGAGTTGTTGGCAGGAATTTTAATGTTTGTGGTTGGTATTGTTGGTGGTCTGTGGTGGCTGTAAAGATGATAGCATGACATCTGTGTAATCTGTGTCGAGGTTCAAATTCTGGTGGTAGTTTGTGGTTATGTATCATTGGTTACCTCAGTAACTAGTTCGACCATCTTGAATGGTTTTATGTATTTTTGTTACCAAGCCAATTCAGGTCTACACACGTTATGGTCACGGATCCAAGGCTAAACGGCCCAGTCAACCACGGATTGAGCTGTTGAATTAGTCATATTTAATTTGTTAATTTCTGTTTCAGTTATTTCCCATATTTCCTGCTTTGTAGGAGGTTGATCCTCCATTTCCCTTTTCATGCTTAGTTGGGGAGAGTATTTCTCCACTTAGAAGTAGTTACCTTTGATGTAGGAAGTAGCAGTTACACTTCCTGTATTTAAACGAATAATCATCAATGAATGGATACTTCCAAAATCAAACAAAGTCTTGAGTACTTTAACTCAGAGGTAAGGCTCCCTCTTTGAGCCAAGTCTGTTAATGACCCGTGGTCAAAAGAAGAAAAAAACCGCATCTGATTCCCAAACACCTAGCCTAAACACTCCAAATCCTAACTTTCCCTCAACCCTCAGACCCATAACACGATCTTACAATAGGGACCCTAACATACTGGTATCAGAGCCTAACGTTATGGGTGACTCTGTTCAAGAACAACTCTCTAAACTTTTTGACATCGTGTTGGCTGAGCAACAAGCTAACAAAGAACGTGCTGCACAAATGGCACAAATGCATTCCAAGATGGATTCTATATCCACCGAACTTGAAGCGGCCAAGCAGGCTCGACAATCAAGCAGTATCGAAAGTCAGGCCAAATCACGAAACGATAAGCAGACTTCTGGAACTTCGAATTCTGACACATCCGATGGAAGTTCGATGGTTCCGAAATTTACTAAACTCAATTTCCCTCGCTATGATGGTACAGAAGACCCCTTGGGGTGGATTAGTCGTTGCAGGCATTTCTTTCGTCATCAACATACGCCTGAAGAAGAGAAAGTAGATATGGCGTCTTACCATTTAGATGGAATTGCTCAAGTCTGGCTCTTACAATTCACTGATGAATTCCCTGATCCTACTTGGGCCAAATTCGAGGAACAGTGTCATCTGCGATTTGGGCCTTCGGTTCGAAGCAACAAGTTGGGCGAGTTATCAAAGCTTCGGCAGTTGGGTTCTGTCACTGACTACCAAAATCATTTTGAGGCTTTGGTTTCAAGAGCTGGTGCCCTCACGCAAAAACAGAAGGTTGATATTTATATCAGCGGCTTGCAAGAAGCTATTGGTGTCGAAGTTGAACTCCACCACCCACCTGATTTAGCGACAGCGATGAGCATGTCAAGGCTGTACGAACGGAAACTCTTTCCACGTACTTCAAATATGCGCGAAACTCGTCGCAATTTTTTTCCCTCTGATGTCCGTGGCAATCGTGTGGTAAAAAAACTAACCCGGGATGAGATGGAGGAGCGACGGCAAAAGGGCTTGTGTTTCAACTGTGATGAGCAATTCGTGCGGGGTCACCAATGTAAGAAGCTGTTCTGGATTGACTTAGAAGAACCAGCAGAGAGCGGGGTTGATGATTCTACCTCCGATCTTGATCAGCCGGAGATTTCTTTGAATGCCATCACAGGTACCCCGAACCCTCAATCCATGCGGTTGATGGGAAATTGGCAGGGGGGACACATCCTGATCTTAGTCGATTCCGGTAGCACGCACAGCTTTGTTTCTGCTGCTAAGGTGGCCGAATTGGGAGCGGAGGTAAATAAACAAGATGGGTTGAAAGTTAATGTGGCTAATGGGGATCGATTGTGTAGTCCAGGTATTTGTAAGGGAACTCCTATTCTATTAGAGTCCCACTCTTTTTCGGTTGACTTATTTGTCCTTCCACTGACTGGATTTGATGTCGTATTGGGAGTAAACTGGCTACGCACTCTAGGTCCTATCCTATGGGATTTTGGGGTCATGAAAATGTGTTTTATTCAGCAGGGGTCCTTAGTCGAATTAAAGGGGCTGGGTTCCACTTGTTCTTCCAGCCATTCGGATCTTTACAGCCTATTGTGTTCTTCTTCGGACGACCAGCTGCATAAATTACTGACTGAATTTAACTCTGTGTTCGACCCACCTACTGGATTACCTCCCAGCAGAGCTTGTGATCATAGAATTCCACTGGAGCCAGGAACCAAACCGGTGGTAGTCCGTCCATACAGGTATCCACATGGGCAGAAGGATGAAATTGAGAGACAGTGTTCGGCCATGCTACAACAAGGTATTATTAGACCCAGCCGCTCTCCTTTTTCCTCTCCGGTAATTTTAGTTCCCAAAGCAGATGGGTCTTGGCGTTTATGCGTCGATTATCGGGAATTAAATGCCAAAACCATCAAAGACAAGTTCCCTATTCCGGTGATTGAAGAGTTATTGGAGGAGCTGGGTGGCGCTCGCTTCTTTACTAAACTTGACTTATTATCAGGATATTTCCAAGTCGCCATGCACCCTCCAGACATTGAGAAAACTGCGTTCCGAACACATCATGGCCATTTTGAATTTCTGGTGATGCCGTTCGGTTTATCAAATGCACCCTCCACCTTTCAAGCCTTGATGAATGAGGTATTCCAGCCTTTTTTACGCAAATTTGTTCTTGTGTTCTTTGATGACATTCTCATCTTCAGTAATTCATGGGCTAAGCACCTTCATCACCTACGTTTAATCTTTAATTTGCTGGTGGAGCATAAGCTGTTTCTCAAACGCAGCAAATGTGTCTTCGGACAGGGTCAAATTTCATACTTGGGCCATATAATTTCTCACAAAGGAGTCCAGGTGGATCAGTCCAAAATTTCAGCAGTTCTTGACTGGCCCAAGCCCACCACAGTGACTGGATTAAGGGGATTCCTAGGGCTCACCGGCTACTACCGCAAATTTGTCAAAGATTATGGAATCATAGCCGCTCCTCTCACAGCTATGCTTCGAAAGAATAATTTCCAGTGGTCTGACGAGGCTGTCGTCGCTTTTGAGAAATTGAAATCCGTTCTGACCTCTACTCCAATTCTGGTGCTTCCGGATTTCGAGCTTCAGTTTGTCATTGAATGTGACGCCTCCGGTTCTGGAATAGGTGCAGTTCTACTCCAACAAAACATGCCAGTTGCTTTTTTCAGTCGCTCCTTAGCAGCTCGACATCATTCTCTCCCTGCATATGAACGGGAGTTAATTGGGCTTGTGAAGGCAATAAAACATTGGCACTCTTACCTGTGGGGACGCGAGTTTGTAGTTCGCACCGATCATTTTACACTGAAGTACTTGCTAGAGCAACGCCACCTTTCTTCAACACAGCAACATTGGGTGAGCAAACTGTTGGGTTTTTGTTTTACAGTGGAATTTAAATCAGGCAAGGCCAATACTGTTGCCGATGCCCTTTCCAGACGTGACGCAGATCAATCTATTCTCTTCGCCGTCTCTATGCCGCAATTGAGTTTATTTGATGAAATCCAGAAGGAGCAGAATGCATCCGAAGAAGTGCAGCAACAAGTAACAGCTATTTCAAAAGGTGCCGCCACTTCCAAGTGGAGTTTTTCGAAAGGTTTTCTCCTTTACAACAATAGGGTCTACCTTCCGCGAAACTCTCCTTCTATCCACCTGGTGGTCAGTGCATTACATAATCAGACACATGAGGGGTATCAGAAATCTCTTCACAGAATCAGTCGGGATTTTTTCTGGTTCGGAATGAAGCATGACGTGCAAAACTTTGTGCGTGCTTGTGATACATGCCAGCGCCATAAAACTGAAACGCTCCAACCTGCGGGATTGCTCAATCCTCTGTCCGTTCCTACGCAGATTTGGGCAGACATATCTCTTGACTTTGTTGAAGGCATTCCGACTTCACGAGGTAAAAATGTTCTTTTAGTGGTGGTTGATCGTTTCTCTAAATACAGTCATTTTTTGGCATTGTCACATCCCTATACTGCTGTGAGTGTTGCTAGACTTTTCTTTGATCATATATTTAAGCTGCATGGGTTGCCGGAGACTATAGTCAGTGACAGGGATGCAACTTTCACAAGTTCTTTTTGGAAGGAGTTGTTTCGGTTGAGTGGTACAACTCTCTGCTTCAGTTCCTCCTATCACCCCCAATCAGATGGTCAAACAGAAGTGGTTAACCGCACTCTTGAAATGTATCTCCGTTGTTTCACCAGCGCAAATCCTAAGAGATGGATCGATTGGCTTTCTTGGGCAGAATTTTGTTACAATACCAGCTACCACTCATCCCTCAAAGCCACACCTTTCGAAGCAGTTTATGGTCGGCCTCCTCCACGATTACTATCCTACCTTCCGGGTAGTTCGAAATTCGAAGCTGTTGATGCCGCCCTCCTAACTAGAGATGAGATGCTGCAACATCTCCGACAAAACCTCATTCAGGCTCAACAGAAAATGAAAACAACTTATGACAAGTCTCATCGTTTGGTGGAATTCCAGGTGGGTGATAAAGTTTTGTTGCGTTTACAGCCTTACCGCCAAACTTCTGTAGCAAATCGGCAAAACCAAAAACTTTCCCCCAAGTTCTTTGGTCCTTTTGCCGTTCTGGAACGAATTGGTTCTACGGCCTACCGATTGGATCTTCCCTCGGATTCACGGCTCCACCCAGTTTTTCATGTTTCCTGCCTCAAGCCATATCATGAGGGCTTAACGCCTCCTTTACCAGTTCTTCCATCCATTCCTCCTTTGGAACCTACTCAACCATCTGCTATTTTGGATTATCGCCACAAAGGAGGGGTGCCTGAAGTTCTAGTCCATTGGAGTCATTCTTCTCCGGCCGATGCTTCTTGGGAACAGATTGACCTTCTTACAACAAGATTTCCAGAATTTAAGCTTGCGGACAAGCTTCCTTGTGGGACGGGTAGTAATGTTACCAAGCCAATTCAGGTCTACACACGTTATGGTCACGGATCCAAGGCTAAACGGCCCAGTCAACCACGGATTGAGCTGTTGAATTAGTCATATTTAATTTGTTAATTTCTGTTTCAGTTATTTCCCATATTTCCTGCTTTGTAGGAGGTTGATCCTCCATTTCCCTTTTCATGCTTAGTTGGGGAGAGTATTTCTCCACTTAGAAGTAGTTACCTTTGATGTAGGAAGTAGCAGTTACACTTCCTGTATTTAAACGAATAATCATCAATGAATGGATACTTCCAAAATCAAACAAAGTCTTGAGTACTTTAACTCAGAGGTAAGGCTCCCTCTTTGAGCCAAGTCTGTTAATGACCCGTGGTCAAAAGAAGAAAAAAACCGCATCTGATTCCCAAACACCTAGCCTAAACACTCCAAATCCTAACTTTCCCTCAACCCTCAGACCCATAACACGATCTTACAATAGGGACCCTAACAATTTTGCCCCATTTTTTATTTAGAGAAATGTAGAAAACCTTTAATAGAATTAAAATGTCTATTCGTGGATGTGTGAAGTTTATGGTTGGTCTCTCCATTCCAAAAAATGTAGGGTTAAGATTTGTTAACTAAATATTTTCTCTGCTTTTTCTTTGTGCTAATATATTTTATGTACTGTTGAAACATTATAACAATCTCGACTTTCTACTTTTGCCTAACAGTTTCTTTTTATGTGCTGGCCGTTGTTGAGTAGGTAACGCCTGTGGAACTGGAAAGGGTCTTAACAAAGGGGGCATACATGCTTCTTTATACAAGGTGGCATATTTAAAGGGTCCATTTGTTTTATGATGATACCTTATGGTTTCTGATTAATTAATCAATTTTATTTCAGGTGCTCACCAAGGGCTCCTAGATTGATAAGAAACAGAATAGTATCCCCCGATCCAAAAATGAAAGGCAGTCCGTCCAGAATTGGTGAGAAGAATACTGCACTGAATTCAATATCCACATCTCCTCACTCAAGTTTCGTTCAGTTGCCTCCCAATTTGATTCCTCCAGATAATTTGGCTAGTGTTGAATCTTTCTATTTAAAATTCCACCGGCTTCAAAGGATTTTAGAAGAGGACTCATCAAGCGACAATTATTCTTTTACTAGCAGCAATTCAGATGAGGGTTCATGCAGTACTGAGAGCACCCGAGATTCTACTAGTACTGATGATCTTTCAGATTACATTTTTGGTGGCTGGAACAATTCTTGGAGGAATGCATCGGATTCCGACGCTTGCTCATCGTCCTCTTCTTCCCCCTTGTACTCGGGGCATTCACCAGAAAGAAGCAGGTCTCGAACTGATTATGCAGATTCAGGAATGGAGGGTGGTGATTGGGATAGGGTACCTATTGGGAGTAGCAGATTGGTGGATTTGGAAGCCAATGGAGGTGATCCTTTTGTGCATTCTGAGGGGAGTAAACAATGTAGAAAGATAGGTAGTAGTAGTAATAGGGGGACTGACTCGGCAAAATTAGGAAGGGTTAACCCTGTAAAATCTGGTGTATCATTAAGAAGATCAACGAGCAAAATAACAGATTAAGCATTTTTTAGTCCAGGTAATTAAGTTAGGTTGGTAAATAAGAGTTGAGAAAGAGGCGGTTGTATTTAATGTACTCTTGTAGCTAGTTGTGTTTAAAGAAATGAGCCGTCACCATTTTGTCACCCCCCTTCCCCGGCGGGGGTTAAGGTAAGTTCCTTCTCAAAGAGTGTATAGTGCTAGGGGCCTTTTCCATAATCGAGTCCCAAAGGGTTTCAACTCACTCAATTGTTTACTTAAGAAGATGCTAAATGGTAAGTTACTATTAATCACCTCTTTCATTTGCCTCTTATATGTATATGTATATGTATAATTTAGTTGTTATGCTGGGCTGTAGCGATACATTAAATCCAGCCCCCTTTATAAGATGCTAATCCATTGTCATAAACTCCCACAACTAATAATTCATACATTAGATTCAGGTTATGGTGCATTACAATCCTCCACCTCCCCTATTGATCTTTGCGTTCTAGCTAGCCTTTAGCATCTGATCTTTGGGTTCTAGCTAGTCTTAGCATCTGTGGAGACGTCAACGATGCCAACTGATGCATCCAATCCCTCAAATGGCTGTGAGAGGCTTAAGAGTGTTAAAAGAAGTTCTGCCTTGCCGCCCATATATTTAGTTTGATCTTCGGCTTCGCCTTGTGGTTGTGTTTGAGGTTCTGATGCTCAGCCAGGTGAGGATTAGAATCTAGTTTGATCCCTGGCTTTGCCTTTGTGCTTTGCCCATAGATCTATGCTGTCTGGTTGAGATCCTGTAATATGAATTTTTGATGGGAGGTGTTGCTTGCCTCTTCGGGGGTCAAACAACGGCGATGGCATGAGCTGCGGGTTTTTTTAATGCCAGACGGTTAGTGGCAGTCAGATTACCTACTAAACCTAGGTATTTCTTATATGAGCTTTAGCTTTTCTTTCTTTCTTTCTTTTTTTTTTTTTTGGTAGACTTAAAGACTTATTTATATATGGACTTATGTTTGGACCTATCATGAATGAATTATCTTTACCTTTGACAAAAGATAATGTGATTCATTTGAATCTTCCCCTTCATATTATTACAGTCTGATCAGTACTTGGGACATTTATCGACTTTCAACTACATTCCATTGGCATTGGCCCTACACGTGTACTTCTTCCCACCCACCCATAATGTCTGTCTTTACCGCTGGATAGCATGTCGACCCATACTACCAGAATTATGTTTCTTTTTTTTCTTTTTTTCCAAGCAATGGCCCATGACCAGCCATGCCTCAATATTGAAAGTCCTAGTATTTAGTGTTTTTTTTTTTTTTTTTTCCAGAGGCACAAATTCAATTAATCCTGACATGTGGTTATTTGAATATGTCTATAATTTTAAAAAGATAAAAAATGAAAATTGGAATTTTATTGATTGACAACCATCTTCAAAAGTCAAAAAGGTTTGTTTGTATAAATTCATAATTTTATGCAAATTTCATGTTTTCCTCATCATTTTTCTAAAAAGTAGAATTCAGGTACATAATTTAAATCATTAATTGATTTGAATAATATATATACTAAGGGGTTTACATAGTATAATCGTTTGTTACCCTCTTTGCCGACATATGCCCCCCACCACTCACCGCTCTTTAGACGACGAGAGAAGAAACAACTTACAACTCTATCTGTGCTTTACAAATTCATTGAATTTGTTCAGCTTTTTTTCCATATCTACAACTCATAAAAGATATCTAATAGCAATATAAT
The DNA here is from genome assembly GCF_001659605.2 of Manihot esculenta. Lineage (NCBI taxonomy): Eukaryota > Viridiplantae > Streptophyta > Magnoliopsida > Malpighiales > Euphorbiaceae > Manihot > Manihot esculenta. Next base: position 11,188,136 of record NC_035162.2, on the reverse strand, counting down.
TTCTGGAAGAAATTTACATAGACAAATGTACGAATTAATTTATATATGTAATCAATGAAAAATTATAATTTTATATTAATATATAAATTTTAATATATTTTAAATAATTTTTTAATTTTAAATTACATATTAAATTATATTGAATGAATATATACATTTAAATACAAATTCCTCATTATTTCAAAAGTCGATTTGAAATTTTCAGCATTTAAAATGAAAATTTTAGAAATATTATTTATATTTTTGTTAAAAATAATGATAAAGAAAAATTTAATAATTGTTCAAAACATTAACCAAATATATCATTTTTTTTATATCTAACTTTTATATCACATCTTTCATGATACCTCTGAACTCTGATAAAGCCCAAACGTGAAGTCAACTGCCAAAAAGCTGTTATACAAGTGGGCGAATGACGTGTGAATTTTGTTTGAAAATTGTAAGGATAATATATATTTATATATTTTTTTTAATTCAACATCTCTCTGTTTTAAAAATAAGGGTAATTTACGATTTAGTCCCTAAATATTGCCATTATTAACAAGTCAGTCCCTGTATTTTCAGAAACCTATTAAAACGTCCTTATGTTTTATTTCCGTCAACGAAATAGTCCTTCCGTCCTATTTTCCGTTAAAATTAGATAAAGGAGGAGAGAGAAAATTTTTAAAATCCAATTTTACCCTCAAATAAAACCATTTATTTAGTCCTTATATATTGTAATTATTAACAAGTTAGTCCTTACATTTTCAAAAATCTATTAAAATATTTTTATCTTTTTTCATATCTATTAAAACGTCCTTATTATTTTTTTCCATCAATGAAATAGTCCCTATCTTTTCTCACATCTGTTAAAACATCGTTATCGTTTATTTAAGTCAACGAAATAGTCCCTCCTCATCGTTTCTTTCTGTCAACGAAATCGTCTCTCCCTATATTTTTAGAAATATATTAAAACGTCCTTATTGTTTCTTTTTGTCAACGAAATAGTCCCTATCTTTTCTCAGATCTATTAAAACATCCTTATTGTTTCTTTTTATCAACAAAATAATCCCTATCTTTTCTTTCCTCTTCCTCCTCCTCCTCCTCCTCCTCCTCCTCCTCCGAAAAAGAAGAAGAAGAAGAAGAAGAAGAAGAAGAAGAAGAGAAAGAAGAAGAAGAAGAAGAAGGAGAAGAAGAAGAGAAAGAAGAAGAAGAAGAAGAAGGAGAAGAAGAAGAAGAAGGAGAGAAAGAAGAAAAAGAAGAAAAAGAAGAAGAAGAAGGAGAAGAATGAGAAGAAGAAGAAGAAGATAAAGAAGAAAAAGAAGAAAAAGAAGCAAAAGAAGAAAAAGGAGAAGAAGCAGAAGAAGAAGGAGAAAAAACAGAAGCTGAAGAAGAAAAAAGAGAAGAAGCAGAAGAAGAAGAAGAAGAAGCAGAAGAAGCAGAAGAAGAAGCAGAAGAAGCAGAAGAAGAAGAAGCAAAAGGAAGAAGAATTGATGAAGAAGAAAAGGAAGGAGGAGGAGGAGAAAAATAATTGGGGGTAATTTAGTCTTTTACTATATTTTTAACGGCAAAAATAGACAGAAGGACTATTTCGTTGACGGAGAGAAAACATAAGGACGTTTTAATAGGTTTCTGAAAATATAGGGACTGACTTGTTAATAATGGCAATACCTAGGGACTAAATCGTAAATTACCCTAAAAATAATTTTAACATCAATAAATTAAATTTCATTGATTATAGTTGCAACTTTTTAGTGAATTTTCTAAAATATTTTTAGTCAATTCAAACGTTGGGAAAAATTCTTTAAGTGTATAAATATAAAATGAATATTAATAAACTCCAGATCTTTCCTAATCCAGGAATAAGGTCGGGTCCAAAAGAAAGCCACAGGCCCAAAACCCATTAGATCATACGCTCGAGAGGCGGCTCGACTTCACGAGCCTGGGCCGGCAACCCGGGATGATCCGGATCAGATATGAGCACAAGCCCCATAAGGGAGAAGGCCCAATCACTCACCAGCCCAACCTGCATGCGCTCTGAAGAGCATTAAATGGCCGTTACGCATGGAGCAGGTGTCTGACACGCCCGTACGTACAGGCCTGAGTGACAAGGACAGGAAGCACTATATATCGGGGGTCTTCTCTTGCAAGGGGTATCTTCTTCTTTTTCTTCTCCTTCCTGAACTCTATTTTTATTCTCTGCAACTCTTGTCTAAAGGCACGACTCTTATTCATGAAACCTGACTAGAACGTCGGAGGGTCTCCGCGGGGCATCTCCGGTGGACCCCTGACCCCTTTTCCCTTATTTTGCAGGTCCTTTCCTCAAGTAGAATATGAAGAGACCCATTTGACAGACCCATCTGCTGTAACCCAAAAAGAAATTAAATCCATATAACAGGGGACGAGAGAGAATCAGATGTATCGAATATGGAGTTCAAGGAGATTTAGATTGGAACTCAAGGAGATTTAGAGTTATTAAGTATCAATTTTAGATTTTATATATTATGTGTAGACTATTCACAGTAAATTAAGCAAGAATTAGAGGTTTTTAGATATATATCAGTATATATTATCTAAAATAAAATATGTAATAAAATATTTTTAAAATTACAAGAAATACAAATATTTATTTTACCAAAATTCAACGCACATGGCATAGGGTTTGGCAGTATGCCACCATCATAAGAATGCCCATATATATTCAGCACATGTCCTTTCACAATCTTTTTTTCTTTTACATAAATAATTTTTGAATAAAATGATGTCCTCACACATTATTAATTGTAAGCCTTTAAATTTTAGAATTATAAAATAACTTACTTAAGCGTTTGTTATAAACCCTGATTTTTAATTAGATTTTTTAATTATATGATTATAATAATTAAATTATTCAGTAAAAATTTTAATCAATTAAAATTGAGATTGTAAAAAAAAAATCTTCAATTTTAAAAGAATATATCTTACAGTGATTATTTTATTTCAATAAATCATACAAAATAACATGTCATTTAATTATATTATTCTATTTATTAGAATTGCTAAAAAAAAATTCTAAATATTATCGCTTTCAAAAATTTCAAATTAATTACTTTCAATTAAAATAAAGGGTTTGAGTAGTTCTCGTCCTTCCCACCATTTTCACGTTTTGCTCGTTATTCCATCCAACCAAACATCCTAGTAAAGTGTACTTCCTCCTTTCTCTCGTAAATTTTATTCACAATTATTTTTTAGTTGTCTTGTTTTCTTTTTCTTTACTTTATAATTAATATATAAATTAATTATTATAATTTTATTTTCAATATAATCTCTCATTAGTTGTTTATTAATTCAAATAAAAATTCAAAATATTTTTTAATATTTAATTCAAATCATATGTTAATAATAATTTTATTGTTTTAATAAAACTTAACACCTTCATTGTGTATTAAAAGTTATGTATAATTAGCAAGTGTAGAAAAAAATTGCTCTTTAACTAAAATAATAATTATTTTTTATTTTTATAAATAAATGAAGTGGACAAAAATTATAGTATAAAAGGAATATATGCTAAAAATTATTTAAGAAAAATGATGCAATAAAATATAATTTTACTTTTACCATTTACATTTAATATAAATAAATTAAATATAAGAATAAAAAAATTTAATTCAAAATTTCATTTATTTGTAAATTTATTAACTAGGAGTGTCAACGATTACTCTTAGTTTTAAATTGATTTTGAATTGATATGGAGCTAAAACTTAAAATCATGCTTTCATTTGGAGTCAATTTAATGGAAAATTTTTACCTAAATCGATTTACATACAGATAGTATAAAATTATAAAAAAAATATATTTTTTTTTTCTCCAAAAAATATGAGTTTTTAAAGGGAGGAGCAATCGATTCCGGGTCTAACTAAACTTTGGCTAATAGCAGTCAAGCAGTGGTAGAGGTGATACCGGAGATTAATGCTTCTCTTTTGGCTCCTATCTTTGATGATAATCTAGGTCGTGCTGTTTTTCAATTAGGTGGTTCCAAAGCTTTTGGTCTTAATGGTTTCTCAGACCTCTTCTTGCATTGCAATTGGCAAGTGGTGGGCCCGTCTTTTTGTGCCACTGTTTATCATTTATTGGGCATACTTTTTTTTAAAAAGAATTTAATAGAATTAATATTATTTTTATTTTCAAGTATCGAAATCCTATTGGTATTCAACAGTTTTGGCCTATTAATCTATATAATTTTGTATATAAGGTAATTTCTAAAACTATTACTAATAAGTTGAAACTATAGATGCACTCTTTTATTTCTGTTATCGCATTATTTAAGATAATTTTTTTTATTGCATATTAAGTTTTTCACTATATACATACGACTCTTAGTTGTTTGCATTCTATGACCACGAAACTTGATATGAATAAAACTTATGATGAGATAGATTGGAACTTTTTATGCAAGGTGCTCAAGCATATGGGATTTGTCCCGTATTGGATTTAGTTAATCATGCAATTTATTTCTACTGTCAATTTTTCTGTTATTGTTAATGGTCAACCTACAACTCCTTTTTTCCCTTCTCGTGGGCTTCAACAAGAAAATCCTTTATTCCCTTATTTATTTCTCTTTATATCTCAAGTACTCTCTTATTTGTTATCAGATGCACATGTTAAGGGTTTTCTTCGAGGCATTAGAATTGCTCGAGCGGCTCCATTCCTTCTTGATGTTTTATTTGCTGACTCTTGTTTGCTCGAGCATCCAGGGAGGAAGTAACCAATTTGCTTCATGTTCTTCAGACATATATTTTAGCTTATGGTCAATCTATTAACTTTTCCAAGTCTCGTATCCTTTTCAGTAAGAACTCTCCTCTCAATCTCAAGCGAGACATTTTGAATTTGTTTCGTATGGATGAACTACATGCGTCTGATAAGAATTTGGGCTTGCCTATGATACTCAGTCGTTCTCGTCAACAAGCTTTACCAGGGATTGAGGATAAACATGCGAAGATACAATTATGGAAACGTCAGCTACTGTCTCATGTTGGTTAGGCTACCATGGTTCAATCAGTATTAACTGCTATTCTTACCTATTTCATGTCTATTTTTCTATATCCTAAACAATTCACTACTAAGCTTAACAACTTGCTCTCTCGTTTTTGGTGGATTGGCTCTAGGGATCATCATAAGATTAGTTGGGTTAGCTGGCAAAGGGTATGTCTTTCTAAAGCTTGTGGTGGGTTAGGTTTTAGAGATTTTGCAACTTTTAATATTGCCTATCTAGCTAAGCAGTGTTGGCGTCTTCTCCATTCTCCCTCTAGTTTATGGGCTAAGGTCCTCAAGACTAAGTACTTTCCAACCTCCTCGTTCTGAGATGCTCGTAGCAAATGGAAGCAGTATTGGATTTAGGCTAGTCTTCTTGCTGGACGAGAGGTGTTGCGACGGGGAGTCTGTATGAATATTGGTGATGGTAATTCTACTCATATTTGATCTTATCTGTGGATTCCCCATTTACCACATTTTATGATACTTCGTCCAACTCTATACACGCCTCACATCGACATGGTGGCTAACTTGATCAATCATTCAATCTTTGATTGAGATTATCGCCTTCTCTCTCATATATTTCCTCACTCTTTGGCTACAACAATCTCCTTACCTCCTGTTGCCCCCTCTAAGACTGCGAACACATTGGTATGGCACTATGTGAAGGATGGGCAGTACAGTGTTCGCTCAGACTATAGATTTTTGATGGCCTTTTCTTTGGATAATGGTTCCTCTGCTGTTGCTACTACACCTTGATGGCATAGTGTTTGGTCTTTTTAGGTTCTACCTAAACTCAAATTCTTTATCTGGAGATGTTTACATAATGCTTTACCGGTTATGTCTAATTTGGTTCGTCACAGTTGTGGCCATACTTCTACTTGTCCTATTTGTCACTCAGCCTTTGAGACACTAGAGCATATGCTTTTTTTTATCTATCAATTTGCTCGTCTTATTTGATTTGCTAGACCTTGAGCATATTAGCCTTCTCTCCATGATTTTCCTACTTTCCCTATTTGGTGGAACTTTTTATTTTCTAGTGCGATATCTGTCCATGATGGGCCCTTACTTCTTGTCTTGGTAGTCCTTACTTTGTGGCATATTTGGAAGGTACGAAACAGGTGCATTTTTTATCAGGTTCTCATTGTTACTCGTCTCATTTCGCTCGATTATTCATACCTATGTCAAAGTGGTGTTTTTACTAATCCTCTCTTGTCTAGATCCTCTTTACCTTTTGGTAGTGAGTGGTCTCCTCCTCCTAGCGGAATGTTTACTTGGAAGGATCGGTTTTCCCTTACGGTAGTTGTTGTGCTTCTTATTAATGATGATATTTACCTGTGCATGGTCTGGCCAAATAGGTGTAGTGCTTATCTTGCGGATAAGGCTCGGTGTAATGACCCGGAATTCGGACCGCTACCGGCACTAGGATTCAAATCGACTTAAGGTCGCCGGAACCCATAGCAAGCCTACTATACATCCTGGGTACCTGATAAAATCCCATACATGATCCTACATTATCACAAATACTTAAACATTCTATGAAACCAAGCTCAACTTGTACATGTATCATACTGAAAACATAAAACTCATACTAGAGCCCTCATCAAATGCTCTAGTATGGTTAGCATCACATGCCTCAAGCTTGGTTCAAACATAACTCATAATTAAAAACTTTTACATAATGATCATGTTAACAGGGATTACAAAGGTAAAGAAAACTAGGGCCAAGCACAATTCTATTCCATTAAAATTTACATGTCCACACTATTCTATTACATAAACTATACCCGCTACTAAGTCGACTTCCCGATGCTATCTTTGATCCTGCAAACTTGGGGTTAGGGGAAAGAGATAAGTTACAAGAGTCTAGTGAGCAGAACATTAAAACAGTTTAATAAACGTATGCTCGCATAAAATGTGTCACAACACAAACAATTCACATCAAGATGGACTTATCACCAGTAACCCTCTACACATTCCAATATGCCCGGCCCTCGACGGAGCTCCTCAGGACTTTCGCTTAAACATAACATAATATATCCATAATGTCAGGGGCGTAGAATGGGCAAGCCCTGGTCTTTCCCTTACATAGTGTCAGGGGCGTAGAATGGGCAAGCCCTGGTCTTTCCGTATCCATCATAACATATCATACTAGATGGCTAGTGGGTCATCCAATATCCATCCACATTAACAGTAAATTATGCAATGCATCATATTCGTGAATTCTAATGCAAGCATCCTAATATATAATAACATGGCATTCGTGATGCATGAACATGCTTAAAAAGTTTGATTACTTTAAAACAATAGATTAGTTTAGTTCTACTCACCTCTGGCTGACGTTCGCCTAATAACGACGCAACTAACTCATTGAAGGCCTCTATGGTCTCCCAGGTCCGATCCTACATAGATGAACTCAAATTAGGGACCAAACATAACTATTACATGACTCAAAACAACTCCTCGAAAACTCCCTTAAAACATAACAAAACATGCACATAAAATAAGCAGAGGAAGGCTGGGCAGGAGACTTTCGGCGGCAGGTTCGGCAGCCTAAACCCCTTTACAGATCCAAAAGTCCATGCTTTCGGGGGCAGGTTAGGCGGCCAAAAGGCTGCCTCCACAAGCAGGTTCAGCGGCCGAATCTTGCTTCAGCGGCCGAACCTGGGTTCTTTAGCAAAGCAGAACCCGATTCTGCTCTATATACTCAGCCACCAAAATTCTCAAATCCTCACACCCAACTCCTCAAAACATGCATACTCACTCATCAAGTATAAGGGGTATAAAAACTAGCATAAACCCCAACAAACAACAATAAAAACTCATAAGAGCAAACATTCATTAATAACCCAACTCAAATCCTAAACTTTAGATCTATTCATTTCATGCATTATAAGCCCTTAACCCTTTCTTAAAACTTGATTAAAACTTAGAAAAATCAAAGATCTAGACTTACCTCTTGGAGATCTAGAGGTGACGGCAACCCCAACATGGAGATGAGGTAAAACGGTCTTCGGAGGTCTTCAAGGTTTAAAAACTTGGATTCAAGTTCAAATCTTCAAAAACAAGAGAAATCTCATGAATTTCTGAAAGATTTAAAGGAAAAACAACAAAAACATTAAAAAATGGCAAGAACTCACCTCTGCCCGAAAATGAAGAGAAAACTCTCTCATTTTCAGGCTAGAGGCCTCTTATAGGTGGCCGGATAAACCACATTTGGGGGGCCGAAAGAGGAGGTCCCGCGGCGGCACCACCTTCGGCGGCCGAACCTGATTTTTCCCATACAAAACTATTTTCTTCAAAACTCTTTTCTTTCTTTCTTAAAATCTTAAAATTTTCAAAATTCACTTTATAAAAACCTTATTTTACCCTTCCTAAAGAGATTTCAGTTTCGGGATTCCAAGTTCCAATGGGGATTCCATCGGAAGATTGAAATTTCGGCGCCGGAGTGTAGCCGGATATTACATTCGGGCTCTATTAGAAGGACTGAAACTAGCAGTTAGTGTAGGCCTTTCATCACTTCTTTGTGAGGCAGATTTCACTCTTTTAATTAATGCTATTCGGCACTCGTCGTTACCCCAGCCATGGAAAATTCAAACAATATTAACTTCTATTTTAGCACTTTTTTTCATGTTGTCAGTTAATTTTCTTTTATCATATTTTTCAACACATCAATTTATGGGTAAAGACAGCAGCTAAACTTTATTTTAAAGGTTAACTTTGTCCGATTGGATATTTTGGTCTTTCCCTTCACCATTTAGTAGCCTTGTAATGCAGTCTCATTGCCCATAAAAAAAAAATTATTTATTTATTTATTATTTTTTTCAAAGTTAAGGAAATTTATCAGTAATATATTCGGACATAATGCAAGTCCAATAACAAAGAAAAAGGAAAAAATAAAGCCCTACTACAACTACAGAAGAAGTGCAAGGACGTGTAGAACCACAACAGCAACCGTCACTGAAGAGCAAGTCTTCTCAAAGAAATGCCATCAAAATCAATATTTACAACCACTTGACAGTGGAAGGAATAGACTCCCAAACCAAAAACCACCGGATGAAAAATTTTATAAAAATTTAATTTAATTGATTTTTTTAATATTAATTATTTAAATTAAAAAAATCAATTTTTTAATTATATTCTATTCATTTATAAATACCTCGTTTATTGACCAGATTTTAGCCAAACCCGTCCATAAATTTCAGGACAATATCATTTTTCATAATTCTTGCGAATAAATGAAGATTTCATAATTCTTGGAGATGGGTAAAGAATTTTTCTCCAAAACAAACATGCTTTAAGGCACTTTTCTAGATGCCGAGCAAAGTCCATAGACAAAACGGCAACCAAAGTCAATTTTGAACAACTAGAGATATGATTAGGTTTGGTCATTAGCATAAAAGGATAAAAGTAGTAATGGACTAATGGTTCAGGAGCAAACCAAATAACATCTACTAATAACATCTCAACACTCAGCTTAGTGCGATATCAATGCATATATATATCGATTTTGAATTTTTAAAATTAATTAGTCGATTTTATTTTTTTTAAATATAAATTAGTATTTGACTAATTACTATCAAACTAAAAAATCAAGACTTCAAACTAAAACTATATGTTGGGCTGCTCTTTCCCGTTAGTCCTATTCAATTTTACCACACTCCATTTCTTAATTTTCTTTCTTTTCTCTTATATAATTAATAATTTTTATTCATTAATTATTGGTTTAGAACAGTAAAATCCCTTAAATCTATTTGGTTAGGACTTTATTAAAACCTTCTTTGTCAATTTATTATGTATCATTAGCCACTCAGCCCTCTGAATGATTAATGCTAACATAAATATTATATTAATTATGTTTTTAATATTTTATAATTATTTAATTATTTTGCATTGTAAAATTAATTTCCCTCGAGTGCTGTCCTTACTTATAAATTTAAATATAAAAAATTGAACAAATATTAGGTCATATAAATTCGTATTTTTAAATTTAAATATAAAAATATAATATATAATTAAAATGTTAGATTGAGTTTCTCTATATGATCTTTTTGTGACTCGATAATTTCGTATTTTTCTCTTTTTTAAACTTAATTTTTTTTCCCTTCCCATTGAAGACAATTTACGTCACTATCGATGAAAAATAAAATATTTTTATCCATATTAAGAGTTTCAGAAATATTCTGATTATTACTTATTATTTCTGTATGATGGGATATTTCTCGCATACAATCCAATTAATTTTTAAAATATGCGAACTTTTTTAATAGATTTATGACGGCAATTCTCGGACAGTTATTGCATTGAAGGATTTAGCCCTAATTGCAAGCTGAACATTTTATTTTTAATAGAAATAAAAGTTTTTAGTTCTCGTATGAAATTTTTTCATAATTTTCTATATTTTGATGGTTATTTCTGAGTTAATAGATAAGAATTGAGATGAGACATTTCGTTAATGTGGAAGAGTCATGGGTCTGTTTTTGTGATTGACTTTTCTTCAAATTTTATTAATTCAGTTATTTTGGAATATAATATTCAATGGAGGTTTACTAGTCATTATAGGTTTTCGAAATCGCAACGACGACGTTAGTCTTGGAATCTTATTCGAGTTTTATCTCGTATAAGCTCTCTTCTGTGATTTTGTTTGGAAGACCTTAATAATTTATGTTTGAGAGATGAGAAAGAAAAAGTATTTTTATCAAATTATCTTATACAGAGATTTAGACAAGCACTTACGCATTTTTGTCAAATTATCTTATACAGGCATTTAATTTTAAATAATTGTAAATTTTTATTAAACTTTAAAACTGATATTTCTATTAAATAAATTTCTCGTAATATTATTTTAACTATTTATATTTTAATTAAAAACTTTATTAAATATAATTATTTTTTTTATGATATTTTTTTTATTTAATAAAATTTTATTAATTCAGATTTTGTTTTAAAAAAATTTAAATAAATTTTATTTAAATTAGGTTATATAAATTCGTGCTATAAATATAGTGTACGCAGTGGATGAGGTAACAAAATTGTCATGAAAAGACAACATAACGATTTCCTTTGCAATTCCCATCAAAATGCAGTTATAGGCAAAACTGAATTTTCTTCATTCATTTTAATAATTCCCATAAAACAAAAATTGCCACTTGCTGGCTATCACTCCAAAGATCAACTGTCATGAATTTCTGTACTTTGGCAAGACACGTGAGAATCCTTTCATAAATCTTCACCATAGCTGAAGTTTTTTCATGCACAGTTGAATTTGCAGTTAAAAACAGCTTAATAATAATAACATTAGAGGCGTAAATAAACAAAAAGGAGGCATAAGAGAATAGGGTAACCCTATCTCTTCAATTGCATTATGTTATGTCTTCTTCTTTTTCCCGTCAAAGAGAAAAGGAAAGGAATTGAGGAAGTAGAGAAATAGACAAAAGAAAGTACAGATAGATCAGATAGAAATTTAAAGTGGGTTTTGGAAGAGAGCTTTCAAGAGCGTATTTGGATAAAGCAAGCATCTATCTATCTCTATTGTCTGAAAAGAAAACTGGCAACCACAACCCTAGCCACGTTCCCCACTGCCATACGCTTTATCCATATCAAGTAGCCTCAAGCTAAAGCAATGGCCAAAATCAGTCAGACTCAGCATTATCTTTCACCCATTGGTGTAACTGCACTGCAGCCTGTTCCTGCTGCATTTATTAAGCAGCTCAGTCCTCGCCATCTGCGGTGGATTGCACAGATATTGCTCATTCTCGAACTTCGAAAGCAAACCCGTCAAGGCAGAGAAATATCCCTCGTTGTAAAACCCGTGATAAGATAAACATCCATGACTCATCCACAGTCTATTCAAATATTCAATTCAAACAACTACGTCAGACCACTCTATGATCTTTCTTTTCACTTCTCTGTTTTCCAAATAACAGTAATTTTCTTTGGGAATTCTAATTCTATTAAATCATAAATGAGAAAAGAATGTTTCTTTAAAGAAAAAAAAACTGTTCCTTCGAGCTCAGATCACTACTACGCTACATTAACATTAAAAACTCAACATTAAACAGCAGAGATGAAGATGATAATTAATTAAACGCAACGCCTAAAGTTTGTTTCTTTGCAAGGGGAAAAAAAAAAGAGATCTAAAAATTCACAGTAGCTTTTACTCTCTCCTTAGTCCTTCAGTAGGGCGGTGGTGGCCTAGCAGTGGGTGCCCAGATTACATCAGAGGGCAAATGACAACTGTACATAACCATCCCGCACGACTCCCCTCCACCTTGCGTATGTCCACTATCTCCTCCGCCTCCACCGGCACCGGACACAGACGGAGACTGACCCTCGCCGCCAGACCCAGAGTTCCTCCCTTCATCTTCACCCGGTAACCGGTGATAACTAGGGTTATTAAACGTCGCCGCGATGACATACACGGTACCAGCTGCTACCAAGCTTCCAGCAACAAACCCACCCACGATCTGGCCCTGCGGACCCGCCAGAGAGATAGTAAAAGTGTTGGGCACTGGATGCGACACCGGTTGAGGCATAAACGTAGCAGAAAGCGATAGAATATCGAAGCTTCCATGGAAAGTAATGGTAGACCCGGGAGTCGTTGATGGCTGACGAAGAGTAACATTAGTAACGGCGCCAGATCCTGTAAGAACGCAGATTCCGATGTTCTTGCGGCGACAAAAGCGGGATATCGATTCAACGACGTCGCTTCCACCAGGGACTTCGAGAATGTAAGGACTCATAGCTGGTTCAGGGTCTCGTGTAATGACCACAGGTGGTTTAGGTCTATTCTTGGAACCAGGCGGTCTACCCCTGGGCCTGCGAACAACTTCAATACTGGCACCATCAGTGCCAGCACTGCTATTGGGTTCGGTGGGTTTCTGCTTCTGGCTTGGTGTTGTGGTGGTGGCGGGATTGGTGTTAGGGGAAGGGGTGGTTACGGCGGCAGCGCCGGTGCTTCTAGTTTCATCATCTTCAGATTCACGAGAGAGTTGGAAGTGCTGAGAGAAAGGGAGCTGGTGATGGGGATGGGGATGAAGTTTAGAGAACATGTTCATAGGGGTGACGTTTTCATGCTTTGGTGGATGGTGTGCCTCTACATATTCACCTTTCATGTTTTGCGTTATTTTATAATCTCTATTTTTGGCAAGTATGGCTTATAATTGGTAGGATATTTGCAAATTGCTTGGTCGGACAAGATCAATAATAAATAATAAAAAAATGGAAGAAGAAGAAGAAGAAGAAGAAGAAGAAGATAAATTACAAAGATGGATAGATATGGAAGAGGATGAGGATGGGCAACGAGGAAGAAAAGAGAAGGATGGTTCTTAGATATGTTTAAAGAATTTAAGGAGAGGAAGAGGTGGGTGTAATTGTAAATGTGAAGTGGGAGAAGAGTTAAAGAGAAGGTGGGTGAACTTGGAAACCAAGTAAAGACTAATAGCGCCGCTGGAATTGGGAAGGTAGAACTGTTGAAGGGTAGGGTCCACGAAGAGACAGATTTGGTTAGCTAACTCAAAGCACTTACCCCCTTTGGCCTTAGAGGATTTTGGTTTTATTAGTAGATTATAAAAAGATTGATTAGAAACAGATGATCTGGTTTTTTTTTTTTTTTTATTTTCTCTGAAGAATTATTGAAATTTAAAGGAGAGTAAGAAGAGAAAGCAAATGTGAAGAGTCCTTTAGAGCATCCCCGACCGAGTGGATTGACAATGACAAGTTGATGTTTTATCATTCGGGTTATGGGGGAATGCTCTTTATGCATCTTCTCTCTAATTTTCAATTTCTCTCTCTATCACTATTCCATCATCATGGCTTTTCAAATTTTCCATTTCTAGTAGTCTCTAGAGAGAAAGCCAGCCTTGAACACCCATTTCGTATATTGAAAATGAAAACACATTCAAAAACACTCAGGCTCTTTTTTTTTTTTCCCTAAAAATAAAGGAAATTTCATAGAATGAGAAAAAACAGTACAATTCATAGAAAAACATATTCAAGCTTTGGATGTACGATAAAAAGTTAAAATTAAAATAAACATACAAATTTATATCAAGAAAATTAATAAAATTAAAATAAACATATAAATTTATATCAAAAGAATTAATATAAGAGATATTAAAATTTATAAAAATATTTTAAAAAGATAATAAGTATACGAAAAGTTAAATGTATACTCATTTATAATATTGACGAGCAACCATGTCTCGCTCGTAAAAAGAGCAATTTAAAAATCAATAGAAAAATATTTTTAATACGAAAAGTTAAAATATACAATTCAAACGATAATAATTAAGAATAAGAAAAATAAAAGCAAGTCGAAATTTTTAATTGAAACATAAATACCGGATAAATTAAAAAAAAGTTAAAATTATCCAAAAAAGAAATTCTCTCCCTTCATATGAGAGAGAATGGGCTAAATTATTATATAAAAAAAAAAGGCTCATTTACTTAGACAATAAGGCTTTACGTAGATTTCTTTTTCATATGCTGCAGTTTTTGTTGAGGTGGGTTTTCTTGTTTTTGAAACCTTGATCAAAGGGAAATCTCTGGGCTTTTCTAATCATTTTTTGCTTAGGAAGCACATTTTGATTTGTGTTATAGTTTATGTAATTTTTTTAAAAAAGAAAAAGAGACAAATATTGGTGTACCTTTTTTTTTTTTTCCAAATTAAAACATATGAAATATGTAAAGTAAATAAGAAAGTGGACCCGCATGCATAGTGTAATCACTCTCCCTTTCTTCCACTTGCAAGCAGCAACCCTTATTTCCCTAACTAAGAATATCATCACAGTATCTAGATTGTGTCTTTTTGTCTTCTGGGAAATTTTTGTTTTGTTTTGTTTTGTGCTGTGCTTCCTTATCTTTTAATCATATTTTAATGTGCTTTCCCATTATTTAAGACAAGGGTTATGGATGATTCGAATTGACAATAACTCAATTAAATTTATATAAAATTTAATTTAATAACAATTTTAATAATATTATTATATTTTGATAAAAAAAATATCATGCTAAATTTAAGAATGCACTAAATTATATATAAAAGTAATTTTTATAATTTATTTATAAGAAAAACATTTTAATTCAAATAACAGTTATTAAAATGAGTACATAAAGTGATAAATATCAGGAAAAATAAAATTAAAAAGGAAGTTTAATAGTTAGGAAAGGTGATATGTAGCATAAACGTTTAAAAGAAGAGAATCGTAAAGCTTAAGTAAGAAGCATGGGACTATCTGCCCTGCAGACAGCAGCCGAAAGTGAAATCCTCCGTCTCCATGAAGACCAAATTGGCTGCTGCAAAATCTAATATCTTAGATGCCACGTTAAGCAAACCTATAATTTCCTACACATAAATAATATATTTGCCAATTGCAAGCAATTAATTCTTATCTTCTATACGAAGATTATATAAATATATTTTTTAAACTGAAAATTAATTAAAGTATATATCATGCTTACAATTTCCAAAGGGCCAAAATCATTTTCCATCTGCTTTTAAAAGGGAGGTAGATAGTCTCTTGATTTATTGATTTAACAGAAGAATTTTCTTATTTTTGGACTAGAGGTAAAATTGGAGCTTACATTTGAACTTCTCTGTAAATACAACAAAAAAAGCACTAAACGACAAATAATTAAAATATTTTTTTCAAAGTTTCCTTGAATTTGATATGAACACTTTTACAATTTAAATAATTTAAATGTTTTATTAATTATCCTATAAAAGTATTAAACGAGAAATAAAAATAGATAAAATACGTTTAAGGGCTTTAGTTAGTCATCATTGTTTGGAAACTTTTTGGCAAATAAATAAGGAATGCTCATTTGGGCAAATGGTGAGTAATCAATGTTGTGGGCTCATAATTGCGACGAAATCACTGCTCAATATGTTGTTTAACTAGAGATTAACACGATTGTGATTAACTTGTTAAAAGTATAAAACACCTCTTAATAGGAGAAAAAAGAAAAAAAAACAAGCAAGATAAGTATTAATGGAGGGTCATTTTCATTCATCAATTAATCCAAATCCCAAATGATGGACTATGCTATTTCAAAATGAGTATCCCCAGGCTTGATAGAGACATTGCTGGAAAATTAACCTAACATTGAACCCACCACATATTCATCTTTGAAATTTAGGTATTGTAATTGTCAATGTGACTAATCAGTTAACATCATATTCATCCATCAGTTGTGGAGTTAATGACTCATGTAAACAAAATATTAGATAAAATCGTAACTGTACCTACTGTTATTCTGCACATTGAAAAACATGTGATTTTCATCTATAAAGGGCATAGATTAAATTATGTTGTTTATATATTTCTAATATACTTCTATGCTAAATATTTATTATAGACGGTACGAATTTATTTTATCTGAATCTGAATTTTAATATTCTCAATATTTAAATTTATTCTAAATTTTAAATCAAAATTTTATAACTGATTCAATTATTATTACACAAATGATATTCATATCTGTTTAATTTTATATATTTTAATCAACATGTCATTCATTCTACAGAAGTGAGTGACCAGTGCTAGCAATGAATTTCATGAGTAAAAATTATAAAATGAAAAAGCTATCCCCCTTTTCTTTTTTTTTTTTTAATTTAATTTATTTAATTTTGAAATATCTATCCCTCTAATTTGAACCTCACGAGATTCACGTTTCAAAAGAAATGCCAAAAGCAGTAGCGGGTAGATGCAAGAATGCATAGGGAAATATTTACCATAAATGAGTAAGTGGCAGATTGACCAATTCCCATTGATACACATAAATACAGAGGTGGAGACGGGCAAGTTGCTCTAGATAGCGAAACTAAATGCGATTGGAACCGATTCTTTTGTCCTTTTTGGTTTTGGCTAGTTTATTATATCCACAGATGGTGAACATGAACATTGTCCCACTTGAACATAAGATCATTGAATTTTTGAAGAAGAATGAACTCTTTCCAATTTACAATATTGGAAAGTTTAGCCCCATTTAAAAAGAGACACTTGGAGTGCTTTGAATCTGTCACTTAAAGACGCAAAATTTTCTGTAAAGAAGGAAGTCTCCATGTCACTGATACAAAACGAAATCACGAAAAGTGAAGTTTCAATCATATTTAAATATCACACATGAATAAAGCAACTGCAAAAGCCAGCACATACATTTTCACGCTATAAAAGTTAACAAGATTAGGCAACTAGCCTCAAATTCTCGCTAATAAAGCGAGCAGTGTACACACACTTAAAGATTATGTAATCTGGATTTGATTTCTGCTCTAAAAGGCAAATGAAATGCTTAGCCTGGTAGGATTCGTGCTGTTAAAATCACAGGCTCAAGAAGAAAAGGACTAGTTGTTGAGTGGGCAGAGGACAGAAAAGGAAAGAAATTGTTGCGTCCTTGGGAAGGCTTGGAGTATTCGGCAATTCAGGGATTGGGACAGAGACAAGAGGCAGGGATGGCAATTCATGCTTTTAGGCACAGATGGGCCCGGTGATGGCAACTCGTGCTTAGGCAAAGACGGGCAATTCTGGATTCGGAAGCTCATGAGCCTTGTACTGTACAATATGAAAGGTGGACTAAAATAAGGTTTTTTGAAGTAAAATTATATATATATATATATTTATAAATCTTTTTTATAATTTTTTTGGGTTTTGTTTTTAGAGTAGGTAAAGGTTTTTGAAAATTTCCTAAAAAGATTGAAAATACATAATGTGATGAAAAACAAAGGTTACTTTATTTTTCAGATTTTAATATTTTTAAAACATTGAAATACTTGCCATCCATAAAACTTACTCTTAAGTATATAAAACTCAAAATGATATGTTGAACAACTAGAGATAGTCTAGTTAATTTTTCTCCAACATTAAAAAGATGAAGTGAATGAAAATCTTGAGTTCAAATCACTCCAAAACTTATAAGATATTCACCTCAACAATAAGAAAATAGGAAAGCGGCCTCTCTTATTAATGTAGCAGTTGTTACTTGACAATTCTGACTTCTTTATATATAAAAAGCCATCTCTAGACTTCAGATTGGGTTCATATGATTTTTTTAAGGTTTTATTTTTTCGAAAAAAGCGTTATTCAGAACTTCAATGGAACCATAATAGCTATTTTCCATTGCTATGAGCGAGTTGAATGTTTTAACTATGAGAATAATTTGAATGAAGAGAGCAGTTACATTTGAAGGGAAATACTTAGGGATTTAACTAAGATAAAAATAAGAGGTTCTCTATAAAAAATTGGATAAAATTCACATTAATATTTTTTAAATTTATGATAGGAATTCATCTAAAAATTTCATTATACACGTGATAAAAATAACAAGTAAAAAGCCCACAAGGAAATCATTTGGAATGTTATTAATTGATATTTTAATTTTATAAAATATATTAAAATATTTTTAATTTTTTAAAAAATCTATTAAGTAATTTTTTCATTAATTTTAATTATTAAATATTTTATTATTTAATTTTTATAATTTAAAAAACTTACTAATTTATTTTTTAAATTTATAAAAAATTTATTATTTAAAATTTAATTTTTTACAAGTATCGGTTAAATTAATAAAAACTTAACTAACAAATTCTTCAAAACGTTAAAAATATTTTAATATATTTTTAAATTTGATAAATCAACTAATAAATTTTTTATATTAAATTTATCCCTTAGCGCAAAATACCAAGGCGGCTCATACTGATTTGGCTGAATCTTTGTCAAGGTAGCGTGAAATGATCTCCACCTACTTAATTAATTCAACTAACGGAATACCCATCAAATTTTCATTTAGATTTTACACACTATTAACAAATGACAACGCATTGTCACCAGTAAAGAGTAACAATGGGTGGTCACATAAAACAAAGCAACTAGTACAAGTTGCGTCTGTTTAATGGCCTACAAGTCCGCGCATGGGCTCAACCTTTTCATCTCTAATCTACGGATCATTCCTATGGACGTCCAGAAGGGTGCTTTTATCTTTCAAGTATTAACTTTAAAATGACAATGTAGCATTGAACATAAAAGGGGTGAATAATTGGCAAAGTAAGCTGCTGCTAATACAAGGGTCAAATTGAAGTATATTACGTTGAGTAAAAGGAAAAATTGAAGAAAACAATAACAATAAAAGTGCGAAATCAGGATGAACAAAAAGGTAGGTGGAAGACTACCATAGTCATATACGAGCAACATAAGAATTGGCCTGTGTGACGTATCTCACCCATCGATAAGGGTTGTAGGTATTAGACTTCTTTGCTATCTGCAAGTATTTCACCTGCACCAAAGAAACCATAATAAAGAATTGGTTGTCTTCAAAGGCACTCGAAAGGAGTTGGTTACAAGTTAAATCATGCACCAGAGCCCCCCCCCCGCCCTTCCCTTTCTTTTTTCGAGCGATGCACTAAGTTTAACTGATGGCGTAGGTAATTTATTTCAAGCAACAAAAATACACTACTCAATCAAAAAAGCGTCTCTTGAAAACCATAAATACAAACAACCCTCGGCATTACAAGGAGATTACAGGCAGTAAACTGTTCCCCCAATGAATATCTCAGGATGAGGAATGGAAGTTGATCAGTTATGGTAAGAAATAGAAGCCGTCTTTAGAATAATTTTTTTGCAGGTCACCTTCCTTTAAACGACAATTATTTGTGATGAACAGAGGAAGAAAAAGACTAACGGGGACACAGGGTCCAGTCTCAATAGTGACCTCTTCTAATTGTTGTAAATGTGTGAATTGACTGCCAATACTCGGTCACCTTGACTTGACCAGCGACCAAAAATGGCAATGAACCAAGCAAACAATAGCAGTGGGTGGGGATGAAGCAGTAGTAGCTAAAGTTATAATATAAATTAAGGCATCCTATGCATAACAAATGTATAAACTTCAACATGTCATAATTTGCTAGTGTATGCAGCCATGCATTCAATTCCTAAAAGGAATGATAGCAGGCAAAGTTAATGGTTCACCTGAAGCCTAGAAGCATTGTACATTGGAATTGTGAATGTCATGCTGACTGGTCCAGCCTCCTTTGTAATATTCCCTGCACCATAGCAACAAACATTGATTGGGCACCACATTGAAGTGAAACATCAAAAATTGAAGCATGGTCTCATTGCAATAGATTTATAATTCATACCATGCAACTCCTGTGAAAACGTCAGTTTTGCACGTAATGTATGTTCGGATCCACCAACAATCTATAGCATATTTGAATGTGTAAGTTAAATACTACTTGACTAATGCAAACTTAATGGAATTCCAAGTAAGACGTGTTTAAGAAATTCTGACCTTCTTCAATCCCCATTCAAGTCTCTTATTTGCTTCTTTAAAATCTGTTGTTTGTCCAATTGCTCCAGGCTCCAGCTCATAAGTAGCTCTATAAATGCCCGACATGATATTTAATCAGAAAAAAGTTATGGCATTTTAAATTCATAAAAGTTACATGCACAACCACTATCACTATAATTTGCTTCTGTTGACTCTGCTAAAAAGTCAGATGGGAAAAGTGACCTTTTCCAAATCCTTTTAACATGCTGAAAGCTGAATGCAGGTTGACCAACTTTCTCAGGTCTGCCCCTTTTTATAAGGTTTAGTAACCTATCTAGAAAGGCTACAGCTATCTCTACCATTCTTCCAATGCTTCCTTAGAACCTAGCATGTCTACCACCCCCCTTCAATTCACGTACTAGCACTGCTCCTAATAATTATATATTCACTTATTGTAATTCAATCAAACTCTCGACACATTTTAGAACAGTTTTTTCTCTTTCACATTTCCCATTTGAGAAGATGTTAAACAAGTTTGTCTAGACTCCAGATTTTCTATTGTAGAATCCAGATAGGGAAATGTTTGCTGCACTAAGTGTAAAAGCACAGCCAGTAAGTTCCAGCAGGAAACATATTTAAACCACAAGAACATATAATATAATTTTTGCAGAAATGCATTATTGAGTCAGCATGTTCCAAAAAATGTGCAAAATGGAACTGTCTTCTTGCCTCACCAAACAAGAGACTACATAGGATCATACCTGGCAGTATATTTTGGCAACGGCATCTGTACAGAAATTGTGTTTGCTGTAATGCTTGAGGGGAACTCAGCCGATATTTTAAGGATCACCTCAGCCTGTATGCACCAGCAAATATGAGGAACAGCATGGTTATACAAGAAATGCAAAAATGGTGAACAGCAAAATAACTTTAAACTATTCTAAGGCCGTAGACATTTTATACTGAGCAATATTGCAAGGAGTCCTGAATCTATGGAATTAAGCCTTAAAAAAAAGGTATTACAGAAAGAATGAGAAAAAGAGGAAAGAACTGGAAGAAAGAGAAAGAAGGGAAGATTCTAGAGATATGCAGCTAAAGGAGATTAGCAAAGAAATTAATCTGTTAGAGAGAAATGCAGGGGTCTTGCCTTCTGGAGATACCAACAGAAAGGGGATTCAAATCCATTATATATAGAGGCTATTTTCAGAAGCTCGAGGCAGAGAGTTTTATTGTTTAATTTTCAGTTATAAGCTGGGATTAGCATTCTGCTTGTACAGGAGATTCTTTTCCTGGTTCTCTGTTATTATTGTTCTTTTATGCTCCGAGTCATCTTTTCGGAATTGCAAGAAGAGGTATTAATTTATTCTGCAGGAAAAGTGCTGTAATAGGTCTTATTGTTCTTTTATGCTCTGAGTTGTCTTTTTGGAATTGCTAGAAGAGGTATTAATTTATTCTACAGGAAAAGTGCTGTAATAGGTCTTGCATAATCAAAACAAGTGAATTTCCTCAGGTATAAATTATGTGTTTCTTATTTCTTATAATGCTGAAATGTGTTCCTAACTCTATCATAAAGCATATACCAGCAAAAGCAAAGCAGAAAATCAGAATGAGCATCATGCCTCATGCAAAGATACTGTTATGTCATCATAAATAGTTTTCTTTCTCAACTATTTTCATAATCCAGCAGATTAACCAAGAGCAAGATAGCATTTACCTTGAGAGCTCCTGCTACCTCAATCAAAGCATTAATGCGGAAAGGAGGTTTGAATTCCTGGGTTAAACGATAGTTCATGACAGGAAATTCTCCATCTGGGGGCACCTGAAAAGCATATAATTGCCTGTCTAAAGAACAAGAGACTGAAGAGAGATAAACAGGATCTCTTCAACTAACAAATATTTTGCTTACACTGTTTTAATTCACTCACCAGTGTCAATGTTCTATCAAGATCAAAATTATCAAGACGTACAGATTCATGGAAATTACAATCATCAAGTATCACAGCTCCGGACCCAAATGAACTCCTATAATCTGCAACAGCAAGCAGCAACAATTGAGACATATATATGCCTAGTAATGGTTCATATTTGTTAGAGAATAATTTATTGTTCATTAAAGGCCCTTAGTGAAGGGGAGAAGCTTCGTGACAGGCAGCATGCAGCCGTCCGTGGATGATTAAGTTACAGTGTTGATAGTTTTGGGCATTTGATATTATTGATGGTGAAACTGTATCCTATTTTGATAAGGAATTCTAGGTGTTAGGTATTTAGGCAATATAAATAGGGCCGTAACATTTGTTCAATAGTGAGAAATTAGGGAGCTGTTGATGGATGTAGGTACACTTGCCGACCATGTAACATTCTTGTGTTTGGTTTTCTTTCTTTAATTTCTAATCTGTGTGTGAGTTCATGGGCATTTTTTTTCACTAATAATACATAGATACATACATATGAGAGGGGGAGAGAGAGAAAGATTAGACAAAAAAATTGAAGAAAGTAACTTCAAAGATATTCATCAATATCATGGTTATCATAAACACCCTCACACAGAAAGCAAGATAGGAAAAGGCAAACTTACCCTTTTCACTGAAATTCATGAAAATTGCTTTCATCAGGTACCAATATTTGTAATGAGAGATTTCAAATCCATTTATTGACTGGAAAAGTTGTCATTTATAGGTAATGTGGCTTTTCAGTATACTGAAACCTTGGGGTGTTGGGGGGTGTATAGACAGTGAGAGAGAGAATTGACCAAAAATAGAAAAGAAACTTACATACATACTCATCAAATATCATGGTTATCATAAACACCCTCACACAAAGAAAGAAAAAAAGCAAGAAAGAAAGAAAAAGGGAAAATAAACCATTTTGAAAGAAAAATACTTTTGTTAGGCACCAAAACTTTTAACTACAAATTACATATCCATCTTTTGACTAGGGAAGTTGTCATTTATAAGCAATGTGGTTTTTCCATATCCTAAAATCTTGATGTGTATACTCATCATGCTTGCATGCATTTGAAAAAGCCACTTAATCATGTCAAGTTAATGTTGAGGAAATCATGCTAGTATTGTACAGTGTAATTGTCAGAAAACTAGGAACGTACCATAGGCTGATCTTCCATTTCCTCTTCCTATGCTCAGGTCCTCATTAAGGGCTAACCGAATTTCTGGATTTCCAGTAAGATAACTCTTCATTTGAATGGTGCCATCAATTTCAGATGTCAGTATATAACCCTGTTTGTAGTAATACCACTTGTTAACAAATGGCCTAATGTGGAAATGAAACAAGTATTTTCAATGAACAAATAAATCAGTTACTTGGCAAAAGTTCATAAATGAATTCTATGATAAGAATAACTGCAATTCAATTTAACATGAAGAGATTTAGTGATCACACATGAAATTCTAACCACATTTTGTTAACAAGTTGATCCAGTGAATATTTGCAACCACGCAGAAAATGTTAATGCAAGTTGCCAATTGGATGTGTGCATGATAAGGGGAAAATAAACTAAATTTAGTTGTATGTTCAATAAAAATAACTGGAAGGATATGGATATGACAAGGTATGGACAGAAATAAGAGGTAATTTAATTAGAATTGAAATGTGACCTGATTTTTGTCAAATAACCAATACTTACACTAGAGCTAAATGTGACACTGATTTTCTCGATTATATCCACGAATATTTCCTCCCTCTTCCTACCTCCAGGCTCATTTGCCACAACAGATTTAGTTACTGCTGTACCCGGCATCCTTTTTGTCCCTTGCTGTATTCATCCAAAGTCAAATAAATTGCAAAGCAGGTGCATAATCAATATTATCCAATTAATATTTAATTTAAATGAGATTAAAATGATTACATCATACCATAAAAATGGCAGCAGGGTTCAGAGGCTGCAAACGGCCAGCATCAACCACAATTGGCTCATTAAAAACATAGGACTTCAACAATTCAGTAGATGTTGTCTGTACATAACCAAAATCCTGAAACAACATAATTGCAAGTCTTACATAAAACCTTCCTCATAGTTACACTTCCAAAGTAAAATGTCTGAATTTCACGGAAAGCACATGTCTATTACTTCTATACACAGTAGAAAGTATACAGAGCTGAAAATTCGAATTGACTGATACTCACTCAATGACAATTGATAGGGAGAAAAGGGTCTCTTTAACTAATGAATATAATTGAACTGTTGAAAGAAACAATTATAATTTCCAAAGTCAACAGCAAGGATGAAGAACTAAACAGAGTAGTCAGAAACACAAGCCTGTGAATCAGATAGTGTGCGCTTGATTTAGGTTCAAACATTTCAAAACAGAAAACTCACTTGGTACTAGAAAGGATAGATATCATGATATGAAACTTACTATCACTTCATCAAGCAATTCATACACGAGCACAAAGTTTTTCCGCAAAGAATCTTCATTGAGAATCCCAAGATAATCTTTGATAACGCGAGCAATCCTTTGTAAGAGTTCCAAGACCAGTGATGGTGACACATTAACCCTTGTGGTTGCAACAAATAATAATCCAACAACCTTTACATGAAAGTAGTTCACCCCATCCACATTCTATTGATTAAACACACAAAAAAAAAGTACATTAGCTTACTTCCCCTTTTAAATGATATTAACCAGCATGATTCAATGAATAATAATCTAGAAAAGCTATAAAAAATAAGGTAAGCACAACCATATTGATAAAACAAAATCATCCTGTAGGAAAAAAAATTCAAATACAGACACTTGAAAAGACAATGGTGTAAAATTTGACAACAAAATGCTCTTGAATCTTGATAAACCATCAAGAGGCCATAGAGGGGACATTCTTAAAGTTTTATCATTGTCAGAATGTCCTGAAGTCACTTAATCATTACAAACAATTTTTAAGGAAGAAACCTTCAGAATGATCCGGCGGGGGGAGGGGGGGTGGAAATTCTTTTAGTAGATTGTTGGGATATTTCACATAAAAGGCAGCTAAAATTAAATGAAAAAGGATTCTAACAATATTACGGAACACATGAAAGTCAGTAATAATTAACAAATAAGGCATAAATTCTTCCCCCTAATATAATCCTATTATGAAAACTACATTCATTCAGAAACATAATACCTACAAAGACAGGCGGCGCCTCTTCTTGTCCATCCTCCTTCCAAAACTTCACTTTCCGAAAAAATATTTCTGCACTTCCTTTTGGTACTTCACCGCGATCTGAAATGTCATTAAAGTAGCTAAAAGACAGTTACAATTCAAGACTCAAGTCTGAAATTCAAATACATAAGCTCTCAATCTTATCCATTAGCCAGTATCTAAAAGCGAAAACCAATCTTACTCTATTGAAATATTCTAGATCAGAAAGTAAATTTTAAAGCTGGTCGCTGGATCTGTAGCATCTAATTGAAATCCTAGCTAATTTTAGATATTAACGACGCCAATCTATGATATCTTGAACAGAATTATCTAAAATCAGGTAAAATTTATCATAGATCCATAAATGAGATCAGGGAGGAAAAGAAGAGAGATAACTTACAGTCGCGGAAGACAATATTATCGCCTCGCTGGGATAGCACAAAGAACTGAGAGATCATTATTGCTCAGCTGTTTCTTCTTCCTTTTTCTTTTCGTTCTCTAATTTGTCTGTCTGTAAACCAAGCTCGGGCGATTTTCCCTTGGCTTCGAGACTTCGACTTGGACTGGAGATACAGTTTCTGTGACGATTTTATATCTCTGTACGTTGATATTTTTGTAATTGCACTTTGACCCCACGCAGAACTTGATTAGTTGATTTGATATTACAAAAATTATTTTTACAATCCTGAATTATGTTAAATTTAATACATATATATCTATTTTTTAAATTCAACAATTTAATCATTATATATGTCCAATTAAAGGTACTTCAGTTAAAATAGTAATTTTTTTCAATTTAATAAAATTAAAATATAAAATTAAATTATTTATTTTAAAAAATTTAGAAACATAGGTATTAATTTTAATATAATTTAATGATATATTTAAAGTTATTTTAAATATAATTAATGAAAAATTAGATGAAGGACTTTAATTTGATGAAATCAAAATATATGAAGTAATTTGTTATATTTTAAAAATCAAAGGATATAATATATTTTAGAAACGCAAAATTAATTTATCCATAGGTTAATTCTAAAAAAGGAAACCCATAGTGTGATTATTATATACTTTAAATGCATATTGTTATTATTATAATTATTAAAGCGTATAATTCTTTTATTCCATTTCATCAATTTATTAAAAGTTTATTGGCTAAAAAGACCAATTTTTAAATTTATAATTAAAACTTTTAATTTTAAATTGAAAAGTTTTAACTTTAAAAATTTGTTGTAACAATTTTTTAAATTAATTTGATTATATTTAAATTACCTACATGGGCATATGTCATTATTTTTACTAATTTGATTAGTTTAAATTAAATTTTAATAAAAATTTTAAACTTTTAATTACTTAAAATTTATAATTAATATTCTTATTAAAATAATTAAATATTTAAAGTATATAATTTAAAAATTTTATATAATTAAAAGTTTAGGGCTTTTAAAAAAATTTAAGATATTAATTAAAGTTTAATTCTAACTAATCATATTATTTATATAATAAAAATAATCCTATATAGCAGCGTACACATGTTGGAATTTAAATAAACTATATTTTATATGTTACCATTTCATATAAAAATGAAATGAATTAAATGAAATGAAACTCGTATATTGTATTTCGGATCCATAATAACATAAATATAAGCAAATTTTTCGGATCCATAATAACATGAATATAAGCAAAATTTTCTCGATAGAGAAAAAAGTTTTGATTAATATTCAAATTAGAGTAAACAATCCAATATAGATCCCTAAATAGCTAAATAATTAGTGTTTATAAATTATTTTTTATTATTAATGAATTTATTATGGAGATACATTTCTATGAGAGCTCGAATGGATACCTAAAGAACTAATGAATAAGTGTTTGGCTGTCTGGTCATTGTGGTCCTAAAGGAGAATCTCAAGTTCAATATAACATGGGAAGACCAGACAAATACTGAGAAGAGATCATTTGCAACAGTATAATATATGGCGTCAAGAGCATTTTGCATCTTCAGAGTATTTACAGGTAACTCAAGCGCCATACTTAGTTTCTGTTGGTCCATTATGTGAAAAGAAAAATAATGAAATGCTTAAATATGTTTGGTTGGCAATGTCAAAGTTGAGCATAATTCCCTATACTCAATCACATTTAGAGCTATGAATAACAGTTTTGTACAAAATTTATTAGGTCTCACAGTACAATCAAGCACACAATTTTCGAAGTCCTATTTGAAATTTAACTCCTATATACAGATAACGTGAGCTTACTTATATGCAGAGCGTAATTCTAACTGATTAGTATCTTAAAGTTTTCAGATTCTCCTCTCAGAAGAAGAGCCCTTAAACCAGCAAGCACTTAAACCAGCACTTAATATATGATACAATCTTGCAAATAGTTTATAGGTAGATACGTAAAGGCAACAAAAGAGAAAATAAATAAAATAAACTCAATGGACTCGAACTAAGACAATCTCTGGGAAGCCAAGGAATTGGTAATACCAGTAAAGGATAATAAGTCAGGGAAGCCCCATTCGCTGAAACGCATCCAAAATAAGGTATTATCTTGATCCTGTAACGTGAGAGCATTTAACTGGGACTTGAAAAATAAGAATAAGAGAAAAAGAGGGGGAAGCTTTATCCATTTGGATATGCACTATATCATATGCAGCAATATAGTAGTCTTCTTTATTCTCCCTTTTAAAAGGAAGGAGGCATGCGAATATTGGAAAGCGAAGCACGCGATCGGTCCTTCCCTCCTGCCTAAGAAAGCTACAAAAACTGGACCTTTGCAATCTGAGTCAGCCCACATTCGTTGCTTTTGATTCACTTGTATTCAAAATATAAGCATGTTAAGTTCATTTTGAACAGAAGTTTCAAGGATTTTTCTTCTAATTAAAGGTTAACAAAAAAAAGCATTTTAATAGCAATATTAAACGGCAAAAGAGTGTAAAAAGTTTATGATTATATCATTTTTGCAATTTTTGTAATTTCTGTATTTAGTTTAAGCAAACTAAAAGCAATGTCTAGCAAATGAAAAACAATATCATCCCAAAAAAAAAAAAGGAGTACGAGCAATCTAATCGAGTGCGTATTGTAAATTAAAAAACGATTAATTTGCTGTCGTTTTTGTTTAATGGAACAAGTTGCCATGAAATTTTAGTTAGCAACTAAACTAATGCTATCACATCACACAAGGTCGGTAGATAAGCTACGACCATCTCCCAATGATTTACAAATCAATTTATTTATTTTTTAATTCCGTGGACCACCAGGCCCAGCCCAGAACCCGAGACTCGATTCTCCACAACGGCCTTCAGTGCTCTTCTCAGAATTCCCACATCCTCATCTCCACCACCGCCACTAGACCATTGCAGCACCACAACACTCTTCGTCCGTCCTCCAACCGTCATCATCTCAGCACGGACCGCCCTGGCTCGAACCAACCGGATCGCCTGTGATAATTCCCGGTTCAACCCTGGTCTATCCTCACAACAAATGCTCACCCTCATCATCTTCGCTTCCCCATCACAATAACTCAAAGTCGCCTCGTCTGATTCTCCTGGAAATGCACAGTACTTCTCAGGCTCTGATCCTCCTCCTCCGGTGCTGCTGCTGGCGCTACAGAAACCGTCCCTATCCGGACACACCACGCGAGCGGCTTGCTTTCTTAGCTCCCTCACGTGATGCACCACCTCCGCTAGCAACGAGGCCTTGTCCGTCTATAGACCAAAACAAGAGAGATTTAATTACGGCAATGTCCTTCAGGTTTGACAATACTCACGAACCAAGTCTTCCGAAAGAGGAAAAAAGAAACAATAAGAATGCATTACAACCAACCTTGGTGGCGTTGGGAAGGAGAGTACGGAGAGTAGAGAGATGGGCGTTAATACGCTGTCTGCGTCTCCTCTCTGCTTCCTTGTGGCTCTTGCATGCATCCGTTGATTTCTTTTCTGATCTCGACGAGGAGCTGACGATGGATTCTCCGGCGTCCAAGTCCTTGAAGTTGACGACGCTTGGGTCATTATGAACAAACTCATAGCAGCTTTGAAAAGGAAGCATCTGTGGCAGCTAGGTGAAAAGAAAATCAGAGATATTGTGGGATGAAAGCAGAGGACATGCAAGGTGTAAAGTGCAGTGTACAGAAAAGCAGAAAGGGCAGCGGAGGGAGAGTGAGAGAAACTGGAAAAATGGAAGGTAAAAAGTGAGAGTATTTGGTTGGAGACTGAAGTTTCTCCTTTTTTTAATTTTTTTTTTAACGCAAGTGTAGAAAGGTGAATCATTATTTATTAGAGGAGAAGGGGAGGAACTCGGTGCTGGTACGCGGATGCAATATCGCAGCTTCCTTTCCATTTTCAAAAAATAAAACATATGTATATATTCATATGAAAAAATGTTTACTATTCGAGTATCATGCGGTATTTTTAATTAAAAAAATTAAAATACCTATTATTGCTATAGTAAATTTAAACTTGAACTGTCGGTATGAAACTGTTTATGCAAATTCATATTTTTCTAATACTTTTGAGAAGAAAAAAAATCCTAATACTAAATGGTTAAAGAAAACTTGAAAGAAAAATCTTAAAAAAGAATAACACAATTACTAATTAATTGAAGTGCGACGAGATCTGAATTAAGGAAAAAAAAATTTAATAATGTATACTCCCCATTTTCAACAAGCATTTAAAAAAGGAAAACGAAACATCACTAGAGTCAAAAGTCTCAGTCTACGAAGCATCCCCATGGCATTAGGAGTAAATGACAATTTCCATAATTCAGCC
Source organism: Manihot esculenta (assembly GCF_001659605.2). Taxonomy (NCBI): domain Eukaryota; kingdom Viridiplantae; phylum Streptophyta; class Magnoliopsida; order Malpighiales; family Euphorbiaceae; genus Manihot; species Manihot esculenta. The sequence continues at coordinate 11,157,979 of NC_035162.2, read as the reverse complement.
CTCAAAACTTTTTTTAATATGATACTGAGCCCCTTTATTATTTCTGTAGTAGAACGTCATTAGCCGATAAATCCCATCATGCACAGAGACTAGAACAACGGTGGATTCTAATTCCATGAAGAAAAACGAAACCTGGTATTTTTTGATGGATTACCAAACAAGCACCCATACGGCGGCGCCGACAGCTTTTCTGCGAGGAATAGTAAGAAAAAGTGGAATCAAAAGGGCAAGAGCGACCATGGCCCGACAGCCTCTTTTTGCATATACTAATACATCATATCGTTGTTTCCCTTTCACACTTGAAACCGAATTAAGAATCACTTCCAAATTACACAGTAGCGATCCATCTGCATACAGAAACCCTAAACCCTCAAGTTCACCCTCCTTTCACTGTTCAAGTGAAATAAGGTGTAAACCCACGCATTCGAATCCTCCATTATCGACTCTGTGATTTTCACCTATGCGACCAGACAAGCATTGCTTTTTCGAGTAGCATATATGTGAAAACTGTAACTACTGTTCATTTGTCAATGTTCGCAATCTAAAACGGAGGAAAAGAAACAGAAGATGGGACAATCTGTAGAATTTGCATGTGAGCTTGTTGGGGATTGGGTGGACCCGTGGAAAGGTGAGATCAGCCTCTGATGGCCGAGCAGACGAGTACAGCAGTGGATAGAAATTCCTATTGCTTTAGGCTTTGAAGGTGACAGTTCCTCCCTGCAATTGGCATGTTTCTACTTTAATTGCTCCCATTTGCTAATATTGTTCTTTTTTTATGTTAATTATTTTTTCCAAGAGCATTGGGTTAGGTTTGGACTTCTATTCTGTTGTATTATTGAAACAGAAACGCAATTCTATATTATTATTAGAGTTAATTACAAAAAAAGAAATTTATATTTTATATTTTATTATAATTACATTTTATATTTTTTATTAATTACAGTATAATATTTTAAAATTGCTCTAATTACATATCTTATTATTTATACAGTTAAAAATTAATAAAATCACAATATCAATAGTCAGCAAGCTATATTGATAAATTTAAGATAAAATTAGTAATAATTTAAAATATAGAAAATTATAATAAAATTAAAAATATATGATTTTTTTATAATTATTTATTTTATTAATATTTTTTTAGAAGACGGAGAAATGAAAATTGAATTTATAATTTTAGATAAATTATATATTTTTTTAATCATTTAACTAAATAAAATTAGATGGTGAAATACTTAATCTATATATTATTAAATTTTTTTAACTCTATTCTAAATATTATTGTAATTTAGAAAAAAAAGTGGTGAATTAGTATTATATTTAAGAATTGAAAAAAAAATTAAAAAAATAATCTGAAAAATTATTTTATTATTTTTAAAATTATATTAAATATTATTTTAAATTATTTTTTAATATTTTATAATTAATATATTTAATAAAATTATTTTTTAATGATATTTTTAAAAATAATGCTAAATAGTAATCATTTTAAATAGATTTAAGAAAAATAGTAAATATATTAAATAGATTTAAGAAAAATTGATTGATAATAATTTTAATTAAAAAAATTTTAAAAAATTATTATTATAAAATTATCGATAAAAATTAAAAAATAATTAAATAATAATATAAATTATAATTTTTAAATATATTTAATAGTAAAAAAGAATAAGTCGATAATATAATAAGTTTTCGATTATACAAATAAGGATATGGTGTATTTAGTCAAATATTAAAGGTACAAAGTTTAATTAATAAAAATTAAAAGTGTAGGAGAATTATAATAAAATTAAAATATATGATATTTTGATAATTAATCTTAAATTTTATTAATATGGTGTGATGTGATATTGCCGTGGTCGTTAAAAAATTAACTGCATAACTAACAATAGAATATAATTAAAATAATTTCTAAAAAAACAAATTTTAATTGATAAAAAAATTACAAAATGTAACTACAATATTAACCCTTATTATTATTATACTAGTATATTTTAAAACTTCAATAAAATTATTTTTTAAGAATGTCGTCTATATTTTCTATAGTTTAATTACTGTGTTAAAAAATATTAATAAAATTTATATGTAAAAAGATTATACTAATTATATTATTAAATTATCAAAATATAAAAATACTTTTTATTTTTTAAATGAGAGTGTCATTTGTTAAAAGTAGTTAATTTTTTACAATATTTTTAAGTATCATGACAAATATAAAAAAAAATTAAAAAGATATAATTTTCTTCAGTGAGCCTAGAAACCATTCAGAAACCTTTAAAAAGAATATTTTTTAATTACTATATTAAAAAATATTTCAATTTCTTTCCTTCGCTGCATAAAACCAAACCCTTTGGCATTTTCGTATTCCAATATCTCTTATCATCTCATTCCAGTGCATGCATAGGTGTGAGACTAACCTCAAGAACTGAACTGCAAATCTCTCTCTCATCTAATTCTCTACAATGTCGGGAAAAATAAAAAGCAGCAAACAAGCAAATAATAGAAGAGATAGAAGGTGAAGATCAAGTGAAAACTTACAGATGGTCTTGCTTCTCCTTCTCCTAAAAGCTGAACCCCTAGTGTCCAAATACACGCAATCTTGAGAATTTAACGCACCACTTTACATTATTTATATTTTCTCATTATGTAGAAAGTAGAAGTAAAAATAAATGTTTTTAAAAAATAAGTAATAATATTTTTGTGAGACAGATGAAGTAAGAAAATTATATGAAATTGTTATTAATTTATATTCGTTAATGGAATATAGAGTAAGTAAATTCATTATTTTTTAAAAAATGCACTTGAAATTAATTAATTATGGGATCTTGATTGAGTGGAGAAAGCTGAAATTTAAAATTTGAACGAATGATCGAAAGCCAAGTATACGACAAATTATTTAATCTTACGAGGTCATTGGACCATATGCCTCTCTTTTATTCAACTCCTCCTGCCTGCTTGCGGCATTAGACAAGCAATAACGATTATATTCATTGTTTTTGATAAAAATTATATACATATTGTGCCAATTTTAGTGACCTATTTATTAAATATAATTTTTGTATTGCGAATGTCAAAAAATACTTAAAAATATTTTCATCAAACAAATGGGTAAACCTTAAAGTTTCAAAGTTCACATTCCTTTATTTGCAAAACATCTTTTACTATAATCCAGGATGAATACCGAGATTTTGCATGACTTTGGTTCTTCGTGCGCTCAGTTCTTGAGATCTTCCAGACGACTCTGCAGTTCTTCGGCTATTTGCTTCATGCTTTTCCTTCCCACCTTTTGCTTATTTTGGTCAAGTCTCCTCTGTATCTTTTCATGCTCTTCACTTTTTCTCACTCTATCTTGCTTACATGATTTTCTTTTTGAGTTCTCTTTGGTGTTTGGGCTGTTTAATTTTAGTTTCCTTTTCACTCCATCACGCCTGTGTGCCGTACTCATTACATCTTCAACACATTTATAAGACAACATGCTGTGTGTCATTTATATCTGGGATGAGCAATGTGTAAATTCCATAAGGAATCTCCAACGTAGCAAATTTAATGAGATAAGAAACAACTTCCATGTCCAAAAACCACATCATCCAGCCCCAGTTGATGAATAAAAATCAACATATCAGAACAACTTCCAAATTAAATAGTCAAACTTTCAATAATGTTTTTGCAAATTAACTGGCTAATATTTCAATACAAAGCAGGACGTAAAGCTTTGTAATAGATTGTCATGTGTTTTGCCTCTATATTATGCATAGTAATAAATGATGGGGCAAGATGAAATAGTATGATGTGAAGATAAGTGTAGACCAAGGATGACGTGGAGATAAGTGGTGAACAAAGACTTGGTTTTGGCCCTTTCTTAAAATGCAGCTTTAAACTGAGTAGAATAATAGGAAAATGATTCATATCGCCAACCCAATAGAACTGGAGCTAAGTTGAGAGAGCAAGTAATTTAAACTATAAACTCTTTCATTTCAAATCTTATAGAAGGCATTCAAATTAACAGGATTCCAACAAATCTATCATCTTGAAATTAACTCAATTCAACTAAGCTTCAGTCCTCAATTCGTTTGGGATAGGCTACTTAAATCTTTCTCACTAAAAATAACCATCAACAATGACAGAGAAAACGTTGTTCTTCAGTAATGCAGACATTATGCATGAAATATAAGACCTTGATCAGGATTCATGCCAAATTTTTTCATGTATGCTATATACAGCAAAATGCAGCAAGGAAAAAACATAAAAGAGACAAGCCCATGTAAGAAGGAAAATTGGATGCAAAATGGCTAACCTTTAGATTTGGCTACTTTCAGCTTTACTCCCCCAGATTTTGACGAAGAAAGATTCTATGGTCATTCCAATTATAGGGCAAACCCAAATTATAATGTATATGTATCCTTATTTGTCCAAGTACAGCTTCAATAAATGTTACCTGCTCCAGAGCTTTCCTAAATATTTCTTGATAACAGCCATTGTTCTGCTCAAGTGTCCAAGGGTTCAAAGATATAGAGGAAATCAAGTTGATAATCAAAATCTGTTGAAACCGTAATATGTTTAATCTAACACATATAACAGGCACAAATAGTTGTAAATCAAACTCAGAATACAGGATCCGCATACATGCTACGCTTGAGTCCAATGAGGGCCCAATACGCAACTCTAAATCCCATACTGATTTAGGGCCTATCTGGATAGATTGGGCTGGGCATGAGCCGGCCGATGGATTCTAGTCCCAAGTACCCATTAACATTTGCAGAAAAGCAGACACTGCGGTACTCGGAATTGCATTCAAGTGGCACCAGATAGAATTAAATGACCGTCTACGAAAAAGAAGTACACCGTACGCCCGTACGTACGGCCAGTGTGAATATGGCAGAAAAATACGAATATAGGATGGCGGTTACCTGTCACAAAAAAAAAAAGAAAAAAAGAAAAAGAAACAAGAGAAGAATGTAAACCAAATTTACCAAAATACACTCTAGGTCTAGACCTATTACTGGATCTCAAACATCAATTGGTACCGTCTGTAGAAATGAAGAAAATCTCATCGTCACCAGAGTTTTCATTTTTATTCACTCACTGAGATCCACATATCAAACTACGACGAAAACTATATAGGAATCACTCTCAATAACTTGAGCTCGACTCAGGAAAGACTGTTCTTCTCAATTTCTAACCCAACAACACTAGTAAACCAACCATCTGCGTTATTAAACTCCTCATCAAGCTCAACCGGAACCATACCCTGAACCTTCCTGATGCAGAATCCAGGATCAACATGTGATCAAAAACCCCGTCACACAATTTGATAAAAAACAAGATAAAGATATCTTCCAGAAGGTTGCTCTACTATACCCCTAACCAACAATGTGATTAGAAATATAGATAATCAAGCGAACGTTGCTCTACCACACCCCTAACCAACCAATGTCATTAGAAACATAGATAATCAAGCGAATGTTGCTCTACTACACCCCTCACCAACCAATATGATTAGAAACATAGATAATCAAGCGATTCCAATTTTGAGAACGCCACAAGAAATTCTTGATAAGTTAACTAAGCATGGAGGAGATCCATATTAGAATGCCACAAGGTTAAACCTTGATAAATTGCCAAATAATAGAGAAGAACTAAATATTGTTCATAAAATCATCTTTATTCATTCGTCCCTTGTGGCTGCTACCTTAAGGGTGTTTTTATAGCCTTCAAACCCTAATTCTATTGTAGGAAGGTTTAATTACAATATAGGATTACATTAAAGATCATTTTCCTAAATTATCTTGGAGAAATCTCCTTCCTAAATGGGCTGCACGAATTTGGCTTCTAATATAGGCCAAATTAATTTTAAAAAAATCCCACAAAATAATAAAATACCAAAATAATAAAATTGGCCTAAATGCAATTTGGCCATACATGCATTATACGATCTGAAATTGTGTTACGCGTTCACATGTATTGAAAAGAGTGGCTTGTTTCCTTATTCTCTCATACTTTCCAAATATAGTTCTCATCTCGTAAGCCTTGAATTGAGCGATAGTAACTTAAATTGTCATGATTTGGAGTTTTCCATTTTAAATTTTTGAAACACCGTATTATTTTCTTGCTCGTATTACTCTTTGTCTGATCAAGAACTTTAAAACATGGCCCTCCAAGCTAAGCCAGATGTTACAACAAAGAGGGCTCAATACTCTATTGATCAGACCACTCACAGCAAAAGAGTTCAACTTCAACGAGCTCTAAGCCACATTGAACTACCAAATCCCCTAACAAAGCAACAGGAGGATAGAAGAAAAAGATGAGAAAACAAGTTGAAGAAACGAACCAGCAGTCTACGTAAGGGACAGAATAGCAAGGGAGCTCATTAAAAATGACGGAGTAGAGAGCTACTCTTTTGAACCCGCAGAGGGATCAGGAAGTGAAGAGCTGGAAAGAAGTTACCGCCGAGAAAAGAAGTCTAGAAAGAAAGATACTGATGTAAATCAGAAACTGGAAAGATTGTAAGAGTAGCCGTTGATGGAACCGGGACCCGAGACAACAGTGTTTCCCTGTCGGGTATGCATCAGAGAAGACATTGAGTTTATGGGTCATCACCTCGGGCTTGATTCACGGTATATCCGAGGGCTTCCGGGTAAAGTTTGAGATATGCCCCCAGATTAAGGCTATTGTAGCTTCTTTTTGTCTTCCTTCTAGGCTCAAGTTTATGCTGAAGACCTTGTCGCTTTCCTCTTCGAACAATGGGAAGGTCTCTAACTTATAAACTGGTATCTGTCCTGGCCTCCTCCTTTTCATTTCTAATCTCCATAACTTCAGGATTTAATTCCTCCAACTGGGCATATTGTTTCTGTACCGTGGCCAAGTACACAACTTTGGCTTCTTCCTACCTTCTCCAAACAATTCAGACCCCTCTATCGATTGAGAATTTCATGGTGGGATACCGAATGCTTATCATGACTTCAAAATCGTACAGTATCGGCCTTTCCAGAATAGCATTGTAGCACGGGGACAGCTTCACCACCGGGAATACAGCATAATAAGTCTACGACAAAGGAAGCTCTCTCAAGGTGAGGGCTACTTTCATCTTGCCTTCCATGGCTATCGAGTTCCCCTTATTCCTTTAACCGAGTCTTAGTCTCTCACTGTTGTCTTGGGCCCCCAGCTCCATCAACAACTACTCTTTCAATCTTTCTAGCTTCTGATCTATGTCAGTGTCTTCCTTTCTAGGCCTCTTTTCCAGGCGATAACTTTTTTCCAGCTCTTCATTTCCTAATCTCTCTGTAGGTTCAGAAGAGTAGCTTTCTGCTCCGTCATTTTCAATGAGCTCCCTTGCTATCCTGCCCCTTACTCGGGCTGCTGGTTCGTTTTTCCGACTTGCTTCCCCATCTCCTTCTTCTATCCTCCTGCTGCTTTGTTAGATGATTTGGTAGTTCAATGTGGGTTGGGGCTCGTTGAGATTGAGCCCTTCTGTTGTGGGTGGTTTGGGTCAATGGAGTACTAAGCCCTCTTTATTGTAACATTTGGCTTAGCCAATGAACAATATTTTGTAACTAGAGGGCCGTATTTTGAAGTTCTTGGTCAGACAGGGAAGTTCGGGGCATGGTTCCAATTGAACTTGGTGAGGGATTTAGTAACACGGATGGCTGGTTTACTGGTGCTGTTGGGCTAGAAAATGAGAACAACGGACTTTTCTGAGTCGAGCTCAGGTCGTTAAGGGTGATTCATGTATAGTTTTCGCCGTAATTTGCCATGTAGATCTCAATGGGTGAATAGGAATGAGAACTCCGGTGATGATAAGGTCTCTTTCGTTTTCACAGACGGCGTCAATCCATGTCTGAGATCCAAGAATGTAGAGGTGAGCATTCAGTCGGTTCAGTTCAAAATCGAACCGAACTGAATTTTGATATTTATAAAAATCGAATCAATTTTTATTAGAAATCAAACCGAATCGAATCGGTCTAATTCAGTTCAATTTGATCGGTTTGAATTTTTAATAATTTTTTTTTTATTTTTTACACCTTATTTTTAGTATTTTAAAATTTAAATGAAATATTTTAATTTTGATTATAATCTAATATCTCTATATTATTAAAAATAATATACTATTATCACTAATCGATTCGGTTCAGTTTTTTTGATTTTTTCTGATAAAAACCGAACCGAATCGAAATAATTGAAATTTTTTAAATTAAAAATCAAACTGAACCGAAATTAATAAAAAACCGAACTAAATTTCTAAATTAATTTGGTTTGATCGGTTTCTTCGATTTAAACCAAATATTGCTCACCCCTACAATAATGAGTTTATATTTAGAGTGTATTTTTGTAAACTTGATTTCCATTCCTTTTTTGATCCCTTTATTCTTTTTATTTTTTGTCTTTTTTGTGACGTGTAACCGCCTGTACCCATACTTTTCTGCCATATTTACGCTGACAATATTTATGGGTGTAAAACATTCTTCTCTCTCGTCAAACGATTATTTAATTCTATTCAGCGTCACTTAAACATAATCTCGAATATCGTGAAATCTACTTTTTCACGAAGGTTAATGGGTACTTGGAACTAGGATCCTTTAGACTCGCTCATGCCTAGCGTGGTTTGTCTGGAGAGGCCCTAAAGTAATATGGGGTTTAGAGCTGCATATTAAGCTCTCATTGGACTCAAGCCTAGCTCTCCTTATTTGAGCTTCTAATACTCGAGCATATAGAGCCCCGTAGTCATCAGCATTTAAGTCGTTTTCCAGGTCTACGAGGTCATGAGCTTGAGTCTCACTCAAAATCATGAAAAAGAAAAGAAAATACTGTGCGGTGACCGCCGGACTTCACATGTCCTAAGAGGAGGCCGGGCCCATGAAGGCAGTCCTAACCCAAAACCCATGAAACTTTCCTGGCAAGATCAGTCCAACGCCTTCAGCCCTTATCCAGATCCAAGGAGCGGACCGGGTCGCTCATGAGTTCAGGTCCATCAGGAAGAAGCTCAGCCCAATGGGGTGTCAGGAGGAAAAACAACGGGTCTAATCACTTTGCAGCTCTGTCCGCACGCATGCCGGAAAGAATTAAATGGCCGTCTGACTTGGAAATGGCGTCTGACGCCTTTGTATGTATGGACCTGCGCAACAGAAACAGGTGGCATTATAGCAGAAAGATCGTTACGCGCCGCTAGCAGACAAAGGAAAAGAAATAAAAAGAGAAGAACATCCTCCTCTCATGATGAGTTTACACAACTATTATAAATCCTATTCGCTGAATATCAGAATATCACTGTGAAATGGGAGAAGGCACCAACTATTCATAGCTTCCATACAGCCGAGCACAAACATCGCCCATTAATCTATTACCAGCTTTCCTGCTTCCACCGACATTGCCCTCAACAACCTGCCAAACCAATAAATAGTAAACATTCCAAAGGTTTTCTTCTATCAAACGGCTACAGATAAAGTTTTTCTTAAACATTTTATGCGGCCGACCACTGCAGCCCACCAGGAGCCATCAGAAAGCTTGACTCAAATTACTTCCCCAAGCTTGAGCATCCCGTTCAATTGCACAGCTGCAACTGTTTCCCCACCATCATAACTATCATGACTTTTGCTACTTGAACAGCTTTCACCATCTCGTTTTGTTTACAACGATCTAGTTTCAAAAGCAAATAAGTCCCTTTATAAGAAAAACAACAATACCAATCTTTTCAGAGATCCTTTCTTTTCTCTTTTTCCCCCTTAAAATCTCCAATTTTATGCTTTCTATGATCCTCCGGACCACGTGAGCTTATCGTTAAGGCTTCCCAAGCACCAACTCCCATCAGAAGAAAAGAAAACGAAAAAAAGACAAAAAAAAAACCCTTCTCTAATGTATAATAAGCAGCAAATAATCTTCCTTGATAAGAACCCACGAACAACATAACTCGTTTTCTGGAGTAAGTGATCCACCAAAACATTGAAAACCCTAAGTACCCAAAAAGTCCAAACCTGCAGTTTGATCAGTTAATACTCCAGATTTTTTTCCCCAAATGGAGCAGAAACCCATTAGTTTCAAAGGTTATTTTTTATTGCATTGTTCTGAATTTCATTTAAAATTCTGCAACGAACTAAAAGTCCCATTTTAATAAACAAAATAACCAAGCCAATGATCGAATCAAAATCACAATAGACAGAAGACCAGCAACTTAGGCACTTACCTTATCGCTGAGAAATGGGAACTTGGGTTCGCAACAGAGTTGGTGGAATGTGACTTGACAGATTAACGAGATGATCTGAAGAAAAAGAATGAAAACAGAGTAGCTTTTATATTTGCAGCAGTCACTGTCAGAGTGATAATATTTTCCCAGAAAGTTAATTAAGCTAGATTAGATTTAAACTTGTGTTTTCTTACGTTAACAATCCAATTCTTCAGTTTCTCGTTTTGGCAATGCCATGTTATTATTCGTCGTCTGATACTGACGCGAAAATATCTTAAAGCTATCTAAAAATACACCATATAAATGCAATATTAAGTATAAATGTTGTGCTTAAATAAAATATTATAATAATTATTATTTATTATATGATAATTTATAGAAAAACTTAAGAGTGGGACTATTGGTGAGTCTGGCCCGTTGGTAAAGCCTCGGGTCACTTTAATTAAATGAATTTTATCTTTAAAAAAAAAAAAAAGAAGAAGAGCTGGCTTAGATTTACTGTATTTCAGATTCAATCATGATTTTAATAAACTCGGATTGTCCATAAAGAACGCTATAAATTCTTTTTTTTTCTTTTTATAACTTTCGCCGTAAAAGAAAAATAATACCATCCTGAAAAATTTATTTAAATTGATTTTGTATGAAAAAAAAAATTAATATTGTGAGATACTATCTTTTTTTTTTTGCCTAATATCTTCTACTATATTAGTTAGCTCTTCTATATCGCTTGACATGAAATTCATAAAATGAAATAGCTGGAATTTGCAAATCTTCTGAAAAATATTTCATTGAATAATCTTTTTTTTCCAAAGAATAATCTAACATCAAACCAAATATAAATAAAATTTGACCATTTCTAAAAGAAATGATATTTAAATATTTATAAAATGAGATATACACTCAATTAACAAACTCATCTATTTTCAAATGTGTTAATTAAAAACAAAGAAATTAAAGGAAGCAAATTTTCAGTAGCATTAATCTTAGAAATAATAACCAATAAAAAATATATATTAATAGAAGCTAAGGTCGAAACTCTGGGTTTCAGCCGAAGAACCAGTAACAGTTAGTTGAGGACCTAACTGAAAGTCCCAACTCTAATATAATTACACAAGCTAGGTCTGCAACTTTTTAGTTCCTACACAGAACATACCCAATGTAGAGGAGGAGACAACTACAATCATAACACGACAACTCATGTATACATACATACATACATATATATATTGAAGCATATCTATCTTCAAATGATAAGGACCTGGCTTTATTCCTTGGGAAAATCTACCTTGTCTTCCCACCATCTTCAAAAGGGCAGCCCGCAAAACAGTTTACAGAAAGCAAAAGATATATCGCCGCACGCTTCAATGAAAAGTTCAAGGAAAATTTGTTGCTCTTGCTTCCATGTTTGCTATTAAGGACCAGTTCCATAATCCAGTTTAGCTTGGATGAATTGTATTTTAGATTCATACTATAATTCTACAACATCCTAGACTATAAAATTTGGAAAAAAGAAGAAACAAGATTCAGAAATCTATGAAAAATAAACCAAAACATATATATCAATCAGATAAAAGAAAATAACATAACAAGGCTGTAGGGTTACCCTAATTTGAGAGAAGTATAGTAGCTATCATCAGCAAGAGGAAGAGGAGGGCCAGTAGGGTAGCTGCAGAAGTTGGTGGCAGATTCCGATGACATGCCTTCTTCCTGGTGGATCCCCCCATCCCATTCCAAAAGCGCCGGCCCTTTTCCCTTGCTCAGAATTCTCATCATCTGAACAATCAACAAATTCATTCTCCTCATATCATATCATCTCTTCTCACTGATCAACTACAACTTCATTATAATACCTCTCAATTGCATTACCTTCTCTTTTAGCTGTTTATTCTCTTCTAGTAATTGAGCTCCCTGCATTGTTTTTTGAAGAAAAAACTATGATTTTAATCATCTCTAAACCTCAGCATTTTGTCTAGCTTATCAACTCTAAACAGTTACGAAAAGTTGAAGATGTTAACTCCTTTCTTAAATTAATAGTATACACAGAATGACCTGTTGTGTATTCTAACCTTCTTTTCAAGCATTAAGATCTCATTCATCATCTTATCTCCCTGAAAAGAACCAAGGAAGAAAAAAAAAAAACCTCTATAAATTATTTAATTAAAAATTCAAGTTTGTAAGTAAAGGCTCTATAAAAATAAATGTAGAGTTAATGATGATACGAAATAACCTTAGTTTCAAGCACACGGCTAAGTCCTGCTTCAAGCAATTTTTCCAATTGCTGCAATTCTTCAATGTCTAATCCTTGCAGATTCTCACCCATCATCTGCCTGTTATTAAATGAACAGCATCTTAATTACTCTATATGTACTGCTTTACGCAATCAAAACTGATCAATATCAAACATTTCTTATGTACACTACCTTAGTTGTTGTGTCTTTTCAGCAATCTCCTTGTTTAAATGGGCACGATGACTATTCTCTAGCTATAATTATAGTAAAAGAGGAACGTCATTTCCAATTACAATAAAGGAAAGTTCTGTATTAAGCTGGTAATTAATCGGTGATAATAATAAAAAAGAAGATAGAATTACCTCCAATTCAAGTGAAGGTCGTTCAAGTTTGTCCAGGTTATTAGAATGCAGATTATACCTCGCAATTACATCCTTTGTACTTCACGAGTAGTAATAAAACCATTAAAATACATGCTTTTAATACTAATTTTAAGACATATACATCTCTGGAGAGAGTAAGTTTCAATGCAAAATGACATACACACGATTAAACACATAATTTTGGATTATTTCATGTCTTCAAAAAAATTATTTAATATAATCATTGATTTATTTATTTTTTCTTTTAATTGAAAATTGGGAGAGCAAACCTGAAACCTATCAGATTTATTCAAATACACTTACCACCATGTTAAACTTGTGAGTACAATCATTGATTTATTATAATCATTCATTATAAAAAGAAATTATTCAATATAATTATTTATGAAGGAAGCTTACATATCATCTCAATAATTATCACAATTTCTGAATTTAATTTTAATTTTATAGAACTTATATTTAATTTAGAAAATTAGGTTTAAGTTACTGTAAAAGTAAGAAACCCTAAGTTTTAGCTTGATTAGTAATATAGAAATATATTCCATTTGTTATGGGATGTGGGAATTTTGGTTTTATAACTATGAAGAGTATAAGATGAGTATAACTTTGAGGAGTTATCCTTAAAAGATATATAGAAGGATTATTGAAGTTATCTCTTAGCAACAGGAGATAGTTGACTATCCCTTCCCTTATCATTGCCAACTTGCCACTAATAAAAATTTGAAAATTTGATTTTACAATTACTGTATTAGTAATACTTACCAAATTTATATCACTATTACTATTTAAAGTTATTTTTATGAATTAAGTCATTTTTTAATTCATTTATTTTAAGAGAGAAAATTGCACTAGCATATATTTCCATTTTAAATTTGTTATAAAAATGATATGGTCATTAGCAAGTTATGTAATTAACCCACTCTTGCCCTTGGTCGTTTAATTAAGTAATTTTCAGTCCTGTTCGCAACGGCCAACTTGATCCTTTTTCAAGGTACGATCCCATCATATAAAGTAAGTTTTTTTTTTCTTTTTAAAACAGAAATGCAAAGAAAGGTTAGTAAGAAAGGGGATTTAGAAGTTATATTAAATAATTTATTGTATACTTTTTCTATTTCATAATTTTTATTCATTTTATCTTTTTTTTTTATAAATTAATGTCTACTTCCCTCGTTTAGACTATAGTAATATATAAATTGACTGTTATAATTCTATTTAATTTTATTTTATTTTTAATAAACTTCTTAAAATATATTTTAATATTTAATAAAATTTAATATATTTAAGATGGATATAATTAAAAATTAATAAAAAAATTAAATTTTTTAATATGTATGAGAAAATAAAATGAATAAAATTTATGGAATGAAAGTAATATGTTGGAAGAAAAATATAAATTATTTTGATGAGAAAAAAAAAGAGCATATCATGTGACCCATAAATTAAACCCTATTCTTTCTTTCTTTGTTTTGACGGACGTTGACTGCTCAATTCACTCTGAAAATGTTAATGCTCTCACGTATTTTATATATATGTATATGCAGAAAACAACAAAGGGGAACATTTTCACATTCTATTATTTCATGTGGAAGGAAATATATATTTGAAGCACCAAAGAATGGCAGCACCGCAGCAATCATTCTGTTTTAAGGAAGGGTGAAAAGTAATGATTTTGCAAGAAAAGAATTCAAACGAATTCTTGTAAAATTATTCATGATTTTATCTCCATATATAATTTACATTTTTTTATTATTTTAAAACAGAATTTTATAAAAAAAAAATTAATTGAATTGAATTTTTATAAAATTTTTCATTTGAGAGTATAAGAAGATTTATCAAAAATATTAATCAAAATGATTATAATATATCAATAGTTTAGAAACCTATTGCAGAATATTAATTAGCTTCTTCCATCTGCCTAATTCAAATGATCTTATCAGTTGTTACCATGTTGAGAGACAAGACTCACTACTCACAAACCACTGCGTCATCTCATAACTAATTAATACTATATAGTGAGAGAGAATGAGAGATGATCTCTCTCAAGAACTGCTTAATCAGAGCCTAGCTACCCTTAATAACTTCACATTTCCACAAACTCAAGTCACATCAACTTGCATACTATGACGTTGAAGAAGAGAAAAATCATACATTAATATTGGTTGCTGATGAGCTTTTGATCACTGCACTTGATTAGGCTTGTTTAAAAATGTTATACAATGGTTGAGAACAAGAATTAATTAAGGGAAGTTCAAGAAAAGTTAATTAATAATAGTACAGTTTTTTCTGGTTCATTTTTCCAAAACGAGTAGACAGGCAAAACCTCTACATGTATCATATGCAGACGAAGGTACACTTGGGGAAGGAGATGATTTCGCCCAAAAGACAAGCAATATAAACACGTACAACTTTTCTTTTATCTTTTTCTGGGTATATAGAAAATGAATCATTCTTCCAAATTCTGGAAGACCCGTGAATAATAAATAAATATATATATAGTTCCAAATTAAGATTGCAAAATTCAACTGTGAGGGGTTTGGTCTTTCTCTCTCTCTCCATATGCTATAATGAGTGTTGGGAGATTTATATACCAGGTTTCTGGTCCATGGAAAATCATTAGGAATTTCAACAAAAGAGATTTCCTAGTTTTTCCATTAATTATTAGCATAACTCTTTCAGACACAAACAGGAAGTGAAGTGCATACATTGATGATATATGAAGAGATCTATGGCATTAAAAAGGTCAAAGAGAAGCACCTGGAGCTGCAATACTCGAAGAGCTTGCCAGTAGCAGAGAAAATGATGAGAGCAACCTCAGCATCGCAAAGAACAGAAAGCTCTTCAGCTTTCTTAAAAAGCCCTCGTCTCCTCTTTGAGAAGGTCACTTGCCTGGCTGTGATGTTGTCAATCTTCTTGATCTTGATCTTCTCTCTAGCCATCCTCCTCCCTTCAAAACAAAAAGGAAAAAAAGAAAACATACATAAACATCCGTCATTGTCCGTACAACAAAGAAACCAAGACAGAAACTAATAAAATAGGAAAGAAATAGAGCAGAAAGGGGTGGGGTTATGCAAATTCAAGACAAGACTTCACAGAAACCCTAGCTAAGAGAAACACCCAGTTCAGATCCAAGCAAAAGAAACCCCTAAAAAGGTGAAAGAGGCACCAAATCTCAGCTCTTGAACATGCAACCACAAGAAATGGATTCTTGGGTTTGTGATCATATACGCACCTAGCTAGCTCTGGGTCCGTTTGAGGAACTTTGGCTTGAGTTAGGGTTCAACTAAAGCTAGCCGATTAGAGAAAATAGGACCTTCACCGTGTAAGAGAAGGGAGCAGAGAGAAAGAGAGAGAGTTCCTTAGAAGGCAGTGTGTTCAAGAAAGGAAAGGTTGCATTCCCTTTTATAGCTAAACAGAATTCTTTTCATCGCGTTTTCATTTTCCTTTAAGAGTTAAAAAAGAATATAAGAGTAAAAAGAGAAGCTCAGTTTGGATATTATTTATTTAATCTTAATTAACTATATTTTTTTAGTTTAATAATTTTATTTCCTTTTTATGTGGACCATCGTTTTCCGTACAAAGATTGAAAGATAGCCGAGTGCCGCCATTACCAAGTTACAGAAGCCCTCAACTCAACTGTCTTCGGCCTGAAAAAAAAAAAAAAAATCAACTGTCAGCCCATTCGATATTTATTAATTTCTCTTTGCTTCTCTCCCATTTTGTCGCGACAAATTGGCTTCTGAAACCACTAGATTATTATCGGGGAGAATTATTACAACCTATTTAAGGTTTTAAAAGTTTTATTAGTTTGTTTTTCTTTTAAAGTTATTATATCAAAATATTTTTATTTTTTATAAAATCAATTTTTAATTATTTTATTAAAAAAATATCAGTTGACCTATTTAGTTTAATAAATAAATTAAATACATGTGAATTTTAATAAAATTCAGAGTATATATATATATATAACAAATTGAAATTACAACACTTGCTTAATCAGAATCTATATAAATTTTGACACTTAACTTTAATAAAAAAAATTAAAAATATCAAATGACATATAAAAACTTTTAATATATTGCCATATAGAAAATGTTCATTTAAAGAATTAGGGATACAAAACTCAATGGGCTTAAATACAAGAGAAGGGTTAGAGTCCAAACGTAAGCAATATAAGAACCTTGCCCCATAAACAAATAGATCCATAAAAAACCAACCCTAAATAAAACGGATAACTCGCCGTACCCCACTTGTGAACCCAATTGATTCTCAACAGCTGGTAAGATTGTGCAATCGGTCGGTTTAATTCTGAATCGAATCGAATCGAATTGAAAAAATCAAAAATTGAATTGTAAAAATATTAAAAATTGAAAAAATTGATTATAAAAATATAATCGAACTGATAAAAATCGGTTCAGTTCGGTTTGATTATTTCAAACCGAAATCTATAATTTTTTTAATTTTTTATTTCTAATTTTAATAAAATAATTTAATAAATATTTTACATAAATTTACCAATAAATATTATCTGAATAAATAATGATAGTACTTACAATATTCATATAAATCCATATAAATTTAAAAATATGTATAAAACCAGTGTTTCACATAATAAAAATATGTATAAAATCGATTATTTAGTTTGTCAGTTATTTAACACGTTTAAACCGAACCAAATAAAAAATCGAATAAGCTGAAAAATACTAATCGGACCGAACTGAATACTCCAATTAACCGAACCATTAAACTGAAATTGATCAATTCGATTTAATTTTTCGATTCAAACCAATTTATGCTCTACCCTAACTGCACAGCTACATGATCCAAAATTTTAATAAGATCCTTGAATTTAATCCTTAAAAAAATATAAAAACTTAACTAAACTTATATCTAATAAATTATATATATAAGTAAAAAAAAATCCATCCATTTAAAGGAGTCACGGCTATCTATTTTTTAATAGTTTAAAAAATATTATTAATATAGTTAAAATCCATAAATTTACTAAATGTATTATTGAAATTAATAAATTTTATTTTTTAATATATTAAAAATCCATACTAAGAAATTAACCAATAAATTGCCATTTAATCAATAAATTATTATCTTAGAAAAAGAAAATTACTTATAAAAAAGGAATTAGATGATTTTTCAACGTATATTAAAAAATATTTTTATATATTTTTATTTAAATATTAAAATTATTTAAAAAAAATAAAATTTTTAAATAAAAATTATTTTTTATATAAATTATTAATTAAAATATATAAAGCTAAATAGATTTAAATTTTATTTTGATAATAATAATTGAATTTAAAATTAATTTTTAAGTACATTTAAAATGAGTTTAAATATTATTAATTTAAATCAAATTTGTAGTTGAATAATTTAATTGTTACGAATTTTTTATTCATGTACATTTTTATATAAAAGAAAAGTCTATAATAACAAATTAAAAAGTAAAAAAAAATCAAATTTAACACTAAACTATATAATTACGTTGAAAATATTAAATCTATTTTAAAAATATATATATAAATCTAAGTAAAGTCAAATGTTACTAGTATATCTTAACTCACACATAGATTAAAAAAATAAAATTTGATATTTATCTGTGCCGGGGCAAATAAGACTTTTTAGCCATAAATTAACCAAAATACCCCATGCCAACGCGTATGCCTCAAAAAGCAAGAGGCCATTTTAGGACAAAATAAAAACCCAATTAAGAGGAGCAGCAAAAGATGGCGTGCGGGCAGTGAGCACCCGAAGCAAAGCCCACCAACCCATCGTTTTCATGAATTATCATTATTTTTCATTTCCAAAATCAAAACCACCAAAAACAAAATGAACGAAAATTCCAACAAAGCCGAAGCTGAACGCTTGCTTGGAATCGCCGAGAAGCTCCTCCAGTCCCGCGATTTCAACGGTACAAGAGACTTCGCCGTTTTGGCCCAAGAAACGGAGTCTCTCCTCGACGGCTCAGATCAGATCTTGGCCGTGGCCGACGTTCTATTGTCCGCCGAGAAACGCATTAACAACCACAACGATTGGTACGCGATCTTGCAAATCGACCGCCGCTCTGACGACCAGGAGCTCTTAAAGAAGCAGTACCGCCGGCTCGCATTGCTCCTCCATCCAGACAAGAACAAGTTCCCCTTCGCAGATCAAGCGTTTAAGCTCGTCGCAGACGCTTGGGCTGTTCTGTCGGATCCCGCTAAAAAATCACTATACGACAACGAGTTGAACTTGTTCTCGAGGATTGATTTGTCGAATTCAGAAAAACTGCCTGTTCGAAGGAGCCCGCGACCGGCCGCGAAGAAACATGCCGGTGAGAGTGTTAAAACCAGCATTAGTAATAGCTCCGAGGATCGGAGTCAGAAGATGAAGCTATCGTCGTTTTGGACTGCTTGTCCATACTGTTATATTTTATACGAGTATCCTCGGGTTTACCAGGATTGCTGTTTGAGGTGCCAAAATTGCCAGAGAGCGTTTCACGCGGTGTTGATACCTTCGCTGCCGCCTTTGGTACCGGGGAGGGACGCGTATTACTGCTGCTGGGGTTTTTTCCCTTTGGGCTTTACGTTTGGGAGTTCAGAGAGCGGAGGAAAAAACACTGGGACTGGGTCTGGGTCGGGACAAGTGTTCCCAAACTGGATGCCGCCAATTTTCTCCACGGGGCAGCAAGTTGGTGACCAAAACGGGGGCACCTCCACGGCAAATACCCCGCTGGTGTTTGCCACGGGGCAGCAAGTGAGTGATAAAAATGGTAATGCGAGTGTAGGTGCAGCACCTGCTAGGACAGGGATGGCAAGGGGTGGTGGAAATGTGCATGTTTCAGCTGGGAGTGCCTCGGGATTTTTAAAAAGGAAGAGGGGAAGGCCAAGAAAATATCCCCTACCAGGTGTTTAGTCTGATAAGAACTGCAATTCAATGAAAAGAGACGGATGAGAAGGTGGAGGATGTTTTATCCCCGCGTTCATAGAGATATAGAACCCTCAAGGAAGAGGGTTCCACAGCTGCACAATTTGGGAAGTCCATAGGTATTTGACTTGTAGTTGTTATTGTTGCTTTTCTTTTTTCTTAATTATTGTTGTTTGTAGATTTTAGATGCCTTTTCTGGTGAATGACTTGTTAATTTAAGGTCATGTGTTGTAATGTCATTTTACCATGTTCTCACCGTTAATTGGAGAATTGTGTTTGATTGAATTGAAGGCATTGTAAATGAGCATCCCTTTTTTGGTTACAGGGTGGCCAAATGGGCTGCACATCAATGCTGCTACTCCATTTCTGTATCTTTCATCATAAAAATGAAAACTTCTACCGCATTAGCGGATGGAATCAAATTTGAGATTAATTCTCTCCATCTTCCAATAGAGGGTATAAGAAATCAACTAGGCTGAGTCTAATCATTTGAAAGTGCACCATTTGTTTAGGGTACATCTTTCACTCGCATAATTATTAATTTGGAGATGGCTAAGTAGACAAGCATATTCAAATTTACCGCACATTCTCAAGGACTGTTATGAGGAAATTAACAAAGTTGAGCTTAATTGGTTGATGAAGGGCATAATTTTTTTTGTTTTTCCAAGTACATACATTAGGCGACGATTTGTAAGGTTGAAGTGGGTAAAACCACTAAGTTGGTGCATGCGTAATTGATAATAAATTGATCCTATGCAGTAACTAAATTCATCTTAAAATATATATAAAAAAAATCACAGGATATTATATATATATATATACTTATTTATTTATTATTGAGATTCTCCCCTGCAAGTTTTTGTTTCTTTTAACAAGGGCTTCCAGCTATCGTTTATTCTTTATACCAATTTGCAATTTTTAATAAGATGAGTTCTGTAACCAGTTCTCAAGCTGTGAGCTGTCTTGTAATGCAGGAAATAAATAGCCTGTTAATTTTTCTTCGTAGTTGTGAGATAATCATGCAAAAAAAACATCGACTAAACACTAAGTAAGTGCACAAATCCTTGTGAAATTTGAAACAGTGATATAGTTGCCTTCTGGATTGTGCGGGGTCCATGCAGCGTTCTTCACCATTGGCTTTCTTGTTGAGAATGTTGAATTTGTAGCGCCAGCGGGTCTCCAAGCACCTAACTTTTGATCTTCTTGGTTTCGCTGTCATCGTGAGTTCAGTTCCTCTCGCTGTCTTTGCGGTCGAGATTGTTCCTCTGGAGGAATAGAGATTGAACTTCTGATAAGAGTTTAGGATTAATCAAATAAAATTGGGGTGACTAGTGAATCATGTAGTGGTGACGCTGACACGGTGTACAACTCGCTACTGACCCGGTTGAATTCGAAAGCTACGGAGAGGTTGAGGAATTGAATCTCACAAGTTACTATGGCTGGGAAATAAGAAGAAAAAGAAGGGAATGAGAAGGAAGAACTGTTGTACTAGTATTTTTGATTTTTTATGGGTAACTTTTTTTTAATAATATGATTAAGTATTTAACAGTAAAATGATTTCTGGATTTAAATAAATTAAAATTTTATGCTAAATGGAAAAATTAAGAATTGTCTGCAAGCCCTGCAACTTTGATTTATGAATATTAGGGAAAAACTCAAACCACCAGTTAAGTGCATTTTCTACTAATTTTTGTATGCGCGTTGTGAGACAGCAGTATCCTCTCTGTGTAGGTCGATTATTATATTATGATTTGTAATTTGCATATACATGCATCAGTAACCTGGAGATGAGTTAAGCTGATGTAATTTGCATCTATTGTACGGAATTGGAATAAAAAATTGATTTTCCCTGTTTATCAATTGTCAAAAAAGATATGAACTCCCATTCCAAATCCACCGTGAACCGTGCTCTTCTGAGCAAGAGACGAGTTCGTCAGCTTTATGATCAACCTTCAAAGCAATGACTAGGGCGACGCTAAGTGTACTCAAGATAATTCATATACACTACAGTACACAATGAACCAACGGCCAACCTTGCTTGCACTGCTCCACATACTGGAAAGCCACATAAACCCAACAACAGAACCAACCAAGCCTTGGAAGCAGATTCCCCTCTAAAGGAAGATCCTGTTAATACACAGAAATCGAACGCCCAATATTATGCACGGCTAACCAATTAGGCTTAAGTTATAAATATCTAGAACTGTATTTCTCTCCGTATCTCTGCATTATAGTTCTCCAATGCTTGCCGATTAGTCCTTTCATCATTAGCCATTAGGTGAGGTCAGTTGCCAGTGTATTCAATAGAATCACCATAATCTACCAATGAGGAACCCAACATCACTATCTACATTAGATAAATGCTAGCAACAACCGCCTTAAAAAGTGATTGTTCAATACACTCAAATTCTTGTTCAATACAATCAAATTCTTATCCAGAGTATAGAACAACAGAAATGGACCGCTGGGATAAAATATAGCAGCAGTAATTATCCATATCTTTTTGTGAAAAAAATATGCTATAGAGCAGTAAGTGATTATGTACGCTTAATATGGTTTTCATCCAAACACTTATTGACATCCAATGATGTTCTGCAGCTCTGCTCTCTGCCAGGCAATACAGGAACAATATAGTTACCGAATTGTCTAGAGAGGATGTTGTATTGAAAATTTGAACAGACTAATACTTATAGAACTCGCAATGCCATCTCTGGAAAAGTTAGTCCTTTGTATATCATCGATTGAAGCTTTTAAAACGAAAACAAGTTCACAGGCCAACTGGGTGCAAAGTTTGGAATACCACTCGAACACAGCATTTGAATTTGTCCACATTCGGAATCCAACCCAATTCCATTTCAAATGTGTTTGACGACGGAGCGAATTTTGATTCAGGGCACCGCTTAGAGCAGACTAAAAAGGTATTCAAACTTCAGAGGCAAGCACATTAAAAAGACACTTTTGAGGACAACAAAAGCCTATCCGGATCTACAATGCAAATGAAAAAATTAAAGACATCATACTGAACACCAAAAGCAGCAGAAGAATTAAAGAGCCCTGGCAGACAAGGAATTTGCAATGAGAGTATCAACAACGGAGTAAAAAAAATGTAAAATACATGAAACTTCTTTAAATTGGTGAATGCCCATTAACCTCATAAATCTTAAGAAGTAAGAGAGGAATTGGATAGCCTAAGGCACTCATTTTGGCACCTACGTAGACAGACATCATTCCAGTTGGGCACTTGATGTTGATTAACACAGACAGTTCTTGCACAAGCATCAGCACAAGCATCAAGCTCAGAAACACCACAAACAGTGACACAAGTATCAAGAATAGGGTCTTTAGATAACGCGCCAACCTTCTTTAACATCCTCTTTGAAGTGCACACCCTCTCACAAACAAATATTTCATCAGAGCTTTTTTCACGTCCTCTGGCACTCTTTAGCCTCTGTTCTTCAGCTCTCTTTTTCTTCATCCTAAAGGCTTGCCCAGCAACAACAGCTGGTATTGCAGCACCTAATAGATACCACCATGGATCCACCATAGCTGCTAACACAAGCTCTTGATCAGCAATTAGTTAACAAAAAAGAAAGGATGAATTACAAAAAAGTCACTGGGAGGTCTTTAGCGACTAGTCCATCCATAATTTTAGTTTTTCATAAATATATCCTACATCCCTAACTTTTTACTCTGTCAACTACTTAGTAACTCCATTCAATTTAAAATGGTTTTGCATCGGTGATCCATTTTTCTATTGCTAGAACATCTCAATATGTAAGATGGGCGTAATTGGGGCCAATTTTTCTAAGTGGATGATAGAAATATTAACTGGAACCAAGGAATAAGACATGAAAAAACGAAAAATCAGTGATAAAAAGGAAAATCTTTTTCACTCGATGAAAGAAAAAAGGGATATAAAATTCGCACATTTTACTTTTGATGGCTAGGCAAAGAGAAAAACAGAGCTTGGAGTACTCTGAAAACAAGGGTTTTACTTCTAATTTGAAGCTGGCCGGTTGTCGCAAATGGATTTTAGGTTGGTACCCTATATGCAAAGGAATGCAATGAAAGTGCAAACAAGGAAAAAAATTGAGAGGAAATGGAGAAAAAGAGAAGAGAAAAGTATTGAGACAAAGAAGAGGATTGTGAGAGATAAGAAGAATGAGGAAAAGGAAAGAATGAAAGGGATAACTTCAACTTCAAGATTTGGCTAATGAGGAGATACGAGCAGACAGTTGGGAAGTAATGACAAAATTGTCGATGGAATAAAATGTTAGAAATGTATTAATGTAATTATAAAAATACAAGGATCCACTTATAATTATGCTAAAAGCTCACGGACTGGGTAGTGTTTCTTTATAAACACGGGTAAAAAAATCCCTTGGTGAAGTGGCCTTATGTTTGCATTCAATTGTTGAATGAGACTTCAAATATAACCACCATAAATAAGTTAACTTGTCAGCAAAAAGTTCAAAACTAGCTGCTATTGGCTGTGAGGTCCTCCATTCACTAAACTCGCTGAAGAATTTAGTACAAATGGTTTTCTTCTGTAATAGGTTCTTTCATAAATACACAGACACCATTAGATAAAATTTTAAGAAAACATAAGAATTGGTCTCTTCGAGGATAGCTTCCACTTGATGAGTATATAACTTGATTCACTAAAGGTTTAACAGTCTGTCTTTAAAAACCATCTTACTTCCAAAAGTTTCCCCCCAACAATGATAAGTCAACTAAAGATATCCAACCTACCCAAGTCAGCAATTTACAGTTTTTGGAAGTAAGGTTTTATAAAATATAATTTTTTATGGTTTCTAAACCTTGATAATTTTTTATTGAAAGGAACATAATTTTTTTTAAAGGTATTTGGAGGTTTTAAGGACTTTCTAGCCCACCATTTTTTTTTAATAAAACCTCTAAAGACCATACTTGAAAAAACCTCAAGCTCTTCGAAACACAAGTTTAAACCATGAAAATCGTCTCTTATAATCACAAGCTTTTTAAAAAACTTAAAAACCCTCTTGTTACTTTTACAGTGTGTTTGGATGCGTTGAATGAGGTGAAAGGAGGTTTTTTAAAGTAACCCTAAGTAAATGGAGGTAAGGTAAGGTTAAGTAAATGGGAACCTCCTCAAATAACCTTCCTCCCAAACAAAGTAATTATTTTAAATCTTACCTCCAAAAACTCCCTGTGTTAACAACTTCCTCCCGAATAAACCTCTTCCAAAACATAATATAAACCCTTTTATTTGAATATTCCCCTCCCTACGCATCCCAGAGAGCTTAACAGCGCAGACACAATGCAAGGAGTAGATCAATGGTAGCCCAAACAAAATAAAAAACAAGTAATATATGCAATTTTTAATGCAATACACGGATTCAGAAAATTGTAATTCTCAGAAATCTCCCTGTATTAAACCAGTTAACCATCAAATTGAACCCCAAAATTCAGCTAAAAGCAGGCAAAATAACTAATGGTAGAGAGAGATAGAGCGAAAACTAACCTGAAATCCTGCATGGAGGGTTTGGATGTGGGGGATTATAGAGCGGCAGAGGTTTCGACGGAGTAAACTAATAAGCACTGTGCACCGCTTCACGAGTGAGCTCCAGGCAACTCACAGCGCACAGTGTCATTTTTGGATCTGCATCTATAAATGGGTTGTGTTCTTCAGGCCCATGATCCGCATTATTAATTATTGTTTGAAAAAATAAAATTAATATATCAAAGAATAAGCTTACTTTATTTAAAATTAATTTATAAATTAAAAATATATTTTAAATCAAAAGTTAAAAAATAAATATTCACTCATAAAAACATTCTAAAATTCATTCCAATTTTAATTTTTTAAATATTTTTCTTTTCAAACATCCTCAATAACTAATCCAATTAATATTGCAAAGTTAAGCTTTTTTATAGAATATGTCATGTAATAGTTTAATATATTGGTTTCAACTTTCAAGAATATGCTATTAATAAAAATTATTTACAATTTGAGTGAAATTGAACATTTAATCCTTTTTACTTAATATTTTGTTTTATTTTTATATTTATTTTACGTTAATTTAATTTATTTTTAAAATTTTATTAAAAAAATATAAAAATTTCAATATATTTAGACTAAATTAACGTAAATTTAGTCGCTAAATTAAAAAAACCAATAAATTTAGACTAAAAGTTTAAGAAATTGAACTTACTGGTTGTTTAATTTGAAGTAAAAATTAATAAAAGTTTTTGATATTTTAGTAAAATTAGTTTAAATTAATATTTATGATAATATATAAGAGAAAATTGAATATATACTAATTTTTTTTAAAATAAAAATTGAGCATGAGAGAAGTATAATATGATTATTTTCAGATTTATTTAGATGTATTTACTACTAGATTAAATCTATGAGTCCAAATATATACTAACTTGAACATTTTTATTAACTGTAAATGTGATATTAACTCTCTATATTTTTTTATAGTTGGATGAATTTTTTTTATAAATTAGATGAATATGAGTTAATTATATATTAAAAATTAAATTAATTATTATCAATATTTTTCGTAGTTGGCTGTTCATAGTGTTGCTATAATTCTAATATTAATAAATTAAAGTTTATTGATAAATTGATTATTTTATTATATATATATATAATGCTAATTTTTAAACTACATGTATAAGATAATTTCCTTATTTACTGTTAAAAAAATTCAATTTACACTTATTTAAGAAAAATAAAAGGCTTATTAATTTAAATAAATTAAATATTTTAGTCAACTGATATTTATTCCTAAATTTTTAATTTTAAATAATTAAATTAAAATTTTAATTTGTTAATCTAAATTAATTTTGGTTATAATTTAAAAATATTATATGTCATTTTATGTTATTTTTTAATTATTTTCAATTAATTATATTTTTAAAATTTTAATAAAAATAATCTAAATAATTTTGTAACAATACATTTATATTCTAATTTTTTTATTTATTAAATAAAATAAATTAAATATTTTTACAATTTTATATTTATATTTTAATATTTAATATTTTAAAAATGAAAATATAATCTTTTCATAATTATTTTATTCTCTAAACTAGTCGGTCATTCATCAGTTTAATTTTTTATTATGTTTTAATTAAAAATATAATCAATGATTTTTCTAAATATCTTGATAATTATTTAATAACTATTAAAAAATTAAAATATAAATATAAATTTTTTAAAAAGTTTAAATTATTTTGTCAAATAAATTAAAGAAGTCATCTATAAAAATATTTAAATTATTTTAATCAATGAAAAAAGATTATAAATTAAAAAATAATAAAAATATTAAATAGGATAATAGAGTGATGCTCTCACATTTTAATTAAAATTAATTTAAATTTATAGATAAAATTATGAAAAATTTTAAAAGTTTAATTTAATTATTAAAAATTAAAAAATATAAATGTGATTTGATAAAAATATTTAAATTATCTAAATTAATTGATCGAAATAAAATTAATTTCACACCGGCTAACTACGAGTACTATCGAAATAAAATTAATTTCACACCGGCTAATTACGAGTACTATCTTTTGGGTTTTCTATTAAAAAGAAAAACTACCAATTACTCAAGCAACACGTGCCCATGAAAAGTGAAAATGGACCCCTTATCGACACCATCAAAATAGGTTCATTCTCTCTTCCGATCAAATCGTGGTGTACACGCTCACATATTGCACGTAACACACCGTTCCAACAAATTTCCCTTTTATATTTTTCCGCCTTTTTCTCCAATTGGCTTATTTCCCTTTCTCGATCTCCCACATTCGATCATCAGTAAAATATGAACCCATACATGTCAATTCACTGAGTCTTCCTCCACTTGCTTTTTCTTTGTCCGAGCTGATTCCGAGTTGTTCACTCGCTCATCTCTCGGCGATGAAGAGCGGCCTCGAAGTTTTCGATTTTAAGGAAGAAGACGAGCTCACTGAATATTCAGCTGGTAAAATGCTCGGCAGGTTCAAAAACCCTAGCCACGACAATCCCGCTTTTTCGAAGTCCGACTTCCTTGAATGCGGTACCGTTTCTTTCTTCTTCCCTGAAGCTTTCCTTTTTTGTTTGGCCACCGAACTTTTATTTTTCCTTCACTGTTCCTGGGTTGCCTTTTGTAGAAAGTAACACTGAAATGTCCCAATTTCAATTAGAATGAGTTTTTAATTCGTAGTTTAATATTTTTGGTATTTGGTGTTCTGAATTGTGACTGTCGTTTTCTCAATTTCAGTTCTGCTGTTCATGTAGTTATATATATCACAGTTTTGAATTTCTGTCCCATGTTTTTAATGCTAATTTGATGTTGTTGTACACTTGATATAACTGTTTTGAATTTTTGATCCAATGTTTTTATTTTTTGATGCTGATTTCATATTGTTTTAAATTGGATGTCACTGTTTGATTTTTGATCCAATGTTTTCTAGTGCTAATGATATTTTATTAGTAATTATAAGTAGAAGAAGTTTGATCATATGATATCAACTGTGTTTGCAGTAGCCCAGGGATCTGCTCTTGAAAAAGAGGAAAGTGGCACCATAACTTGTGTAGATGTTGATGCCATTGAACATGGTAATAATCCTTGCAATGCTACTGCATGCGCCCCTTTGGAAGCAGTTAGACAGGAATCTACCGCCAAAGAAGACAATTCTCACCCAGATGCTGCTTTTCAGTCCGAATCTCTGAATCATGTAAAAGACTCTTGTGCAAAGATGGATAATAATGAATCCAAAAGCTCCTTTACTGAACAGGAGGGAAAGGCTTTATGCTGTGAAGCATCTTCACCTGGGAAAAGCCTATCTAATTGTGCCCTTGCAGCCTCTCCATCTCATGTACTTTGGCTTTTCTTATGTTTACTGGATTACAGAAACTTTGAGATATTTTTTTTTTCTTCTCTCTCTCTCTTTCTCTCTCTCTTATATATATATAAATATATATATATTTTGCCATTCTCAATAATCCATATTTTCTTTATCTGAAGACCATGCAGAGTGAACCAGTGGTCAATGTAAAATCCGATGCTGATGCAAGCATGAACAAGAGTTCTCCATCAACTCCTGCTTCTGATATTGCAGAGAATGGTGGTATTTACATGCAATATTTGAATATAACATATTGTCCATGAAAATTTGAATGGTGTATTTTGATAGCTTACCATACTTTTGTTGCATGGTTTCAGCTATTTTAAATGGTCACTCAGCAAACAATAATTTCAGTGCATCAAAAATGGTATGGTATTTTTCTTACACAAGTATAATTAATTTCATTGTTAATTAAAAATGAATTGGATTGTTTTCTCTTGGGAAGGTCAGGATTTCATATGCTTCCATATGACTGTTGCATTAGGTTATTATTACTTGATAATAAACATTTCTCATGTTATTACACTTTCGTATGGCCATGTAGGTCCTCATTGTTGTAATTCCCTGGACTTCGTTAGTGTTTCCTTGCACAGGATATCTCATTTTTTTCATTTGGCGTAATCATTTGCTCAAGTATTGGAAAACATTTTGGGGAATATATATTCATCTGTCCTTAGGTGATATTGTTATGCTTTTGCCATGGTTTTGGTTTGATGTAAAATTCATTTTACCTTTAGCTTAACATATCAAGTATTAGTCTGTGTTGGTTTTGGATAGAAGGATCTTCTTCTGCTTAGAATAAAATATGTGGTGCCTAGAGTTGTGATGCATGCTTCTGTTTAATTTTATATGATGGTCATAAAAGCTTCAGGATGGCTGACTGAACCTTGAACTCTCAGGATGTCATAAATATTACAGTTGATTATGTTACATATCGTGATAATTACTGGACCGGTTGCCTGGTAACTTTTTCTTGGGATGGCATTAAGATAAGTGGTATTCCTGCAAATGGAGACCAGGGAACCTTTAGCTTTGAAAGAGGAATTGATGATATTATTCGTATCGAGTCTCGGCATCTTCAAAGGGTGAGCACTAGATCATTTTGGCTGTCTCTTTGGATATTGGATTTTGCATAGTTCATTAAATCTAATTAAGTATGTAATATGCAGTTTAGAGCTGTCACTGTGAAGCTCCACTTGCTATCGAAGGATGCTGCACAAGCAACTAATGCCTATGGTAAGGGCTAGTAGCCTTTTGCAGATTCAAGACATGTTCATGATTTAGTGATGCTTGCAGTTTGTTTGTTTTAGTGCATTATGTAGGTTGTTTTAATTGCAGTGACATTGTGTTAGTTTGGAACTTTTGCTGATCCTTCTATTCACTTTTCTTGCTTTTATATTTTCAGACATGGCAGACATTAGCAAATTTGTTGGAAATAGCTAAATCTATACAATATAGATAGGGTGGAGTTGCAGGGTGGTGTTTCTTTTATGTAGCTCTATCATGTGGAATTCAGTCCTTCTACATTTTTAGAAAATAATTGTGAACTTGTAAGAAAATATTGGTCATGCTGAATATGAATGAAGCAGAACTGGTCAAGTAACTTTATGCTATTAATTAGAAGTTGTATTAGTTTCAAATTTTAACCTAGTTGATATCTAAAAGGTAGATTAATTTAGGTTTTACTTGTTCAGAATTTTCATTATTTTGTTTTGATTCTTTCACTGTTTCACAGTACTTTGGAAGGTAAATTCTTGTTTTGCTGATTTATTTGCAATCTAAACTTCAATAGGGGTTGAGCAGCTGGAGTTTGCAGTTGCTGAGCCAAACTGCTCTAGGAAATTGGAAGAGATTGCATCTCTAAATGTTAAATATTTAGCTTTGTCTGCCATTGTGCCCGAGTAAGTTTTCAAATTGCCATGGTGTGCCAGTGTTTGTTTGTAGAAGATAGTTCTCCAACTTCTCATTTAAATTGCTGTAAATGAGTAGATGCTTGTTCTTTTAATGAAGATCGAAATTGAATGGTACGATGTTGCTCTGCTGAATTAAGTTGATTATTATTATTGCTGAATACTAGTTTGTGACTTTTCACTTTTAAATATTCTCTCACAGGCTCATAGTTCTAGTTGTATCTTCAACCAATTTTGAATTGGTTGTGGGATGAGTTCTTTGCTTTAAATTTAATGTTCATGGATACATGTTAGTTGTTGAATTTTCAAAGACTAACCTTTAAATATCTTTTATAGGCATCACTTTGTAGAAATAGTTTTCAAATGCAAGGATTGCTAGTTGTCTGCATGTCTTCTATTTATTTATAATTTTATTTTCACTGTTTTTTTCCTCCTATTTTTTCTTGACTATTTGATCCATCTGCTGTAGTGTGGATGCCTCAATGGATGAACGATTTGAATTGCTTCAGCAAAGGCCTTATTTTCCTACGTGAGTGATAGCTGTTTATTTCTTTTTCTTGTCAATCAGGAATGTTACGTTAAGGGTGTTGATTTGGCCTTGTTAAATTGTGAATTTTTATGAAGACCTTTATAGCAGAGTACATGAATCATATGATTTATATAAATCTCTTTTTGATGTTCTTGGTCATGGTCCACATCCATCAAAGGACTTCTGTGCTTATGCTAGAGCACATATTGTCTTTCTTCAAAATAATTTTGATAACCTTATGTTTATTAATTTTTTAATTTTTCAACATGTAAAATGTTGTCTATCCAATTAAATGTAAGCTCTCCCAAAAAGATTCCTGAAAAAGGCTTCTTAAGTTTATCTTGGTGGGGACCTATGCTGTAATACATATCCAATAGAGTTTCAAAGGGAGTTCCTTCATTGGCTTGGCTAAAGGTTACCCTGATTTGAAGTTTTCGGACTTACTTTATTCCAAAGCTTTTGCATGTAAGTATTATATGATTCGTGTGGCTTTATGGTTTGATTTTGATCCTTATGGATGATGGTATCTTATACAAGCTATGTATACCACTGCTTGCTTGTAGTGTCTTGTACAAGCTATGGGAAATAAAGTGTTTATGCATGCATAGGTAAACAAAAATATAACACATTACTAACTACTCTTAGGACATTATAGTTTTGATGAGGCTGTTGAAGATGTTGTCTATCCAAAGGGGGATTCAGATGCAGTTTCCATTAGTAAGAGAGATTTTGATCTACTACTACCTGAGACATTTATCAATGATACAATTATTGACTTCTATATCAAGTAAGTTCACTTTCATGTATCATATGTTTGCTTGCAATTATGATTTCTCCATTTCCATTCCTTCACTCAGTTTTAATACACAAGCAAGTATTGTACTTTTATCCTTTTCCATTTTTCTGTAATTTATGTTGTGGCTTGTCAATATCGTAGTTCTTTTGGAGGTTGAATTTTTGTCTAGGTTATCATTAAGAACATGTATGAGGGGAAATCATAAGTGTGATAACAATGGGAAGGGATATGAATGAGTTTCTATAATAGTGCTTTTAACTCAGGGACTCAACTTTGAATCTGTCCCTGTTTTATGGATGAGCTAACCAATTATATATAAGATGATGTCTCATGAACATGCTATTTGTAGATGTTGTTAGTGAATGCAACTGGTGAAGGAGTTAACAGAAGTTAGCGTTTTGGAGAAACTAAATAAGGATCTATGCCAAGTAAAATTAAGACGGAACAATATACATTGTAAGTTTACCTCTTGTAAATGGAATGGAGGTGAGGTTTAATTGGACAGAGTTTGGGTGTGAAAATGCAATCAATTCAAATATACAGAGTCTATCATCTAGAAAAACAGAATAATAAATGAGAATGTAACTTATAGAATCAAAACAAGTAACAAGATGAATGAAATGGATGAGTGAGATGATTGTGCTATGTGACTATAGGATCCTTGACAAAGTGAATAGTAACTAGTTAAGTTCTATCAGATTATAGTAAGATCCTCTATGTTGTAGGGACTAAACATTAGGAATATAAGTTACAACATATTCCATAAGATGAGTGGCAGAAATGTGGATTTTGATATGATTGTATGGTAACTTGATATTGATAAGATTAGAAATGACCAAGTTTGTCGGAGAATGCATGTGGCATAAATTGGAGATAAAATAAGAGAGGGTTGATGAAGATGATTTGCTCATTTACAACATAAAGCATCAAATGCCTTAGTACAGAAGTGTGATAAGCTAGCGGTTTTGGAAGTGTGATAAGCTAGCAGTAGGAGCGAAACGAGAAATTGAGAGATCTAAAATGATAGATAAGGAAGTAGTATCAAAGGATTTGCGCTTTTTTAATGTTGATGCGGAATTGGCTTCAAATAAAGTTGAATGGTGAAAAAGATCCATATGGCCGACCCCAACTGGTTTGGGGATGAAACTTTGTTGTTGCTGTGAACATAATCATCATCCTTTGAAAAGTACTTAACCTTGGGTTGGGCACAGTTAATTGATATTAGTGGAGCCCAACTACATGATTATTTGCAACCTTTACTGCGCGTTTATTTGTGATTATTTATTTTTAGTCTATTATTCTTATTATTACTTTTAAAATATGATTCCAGGTATCTAAAGAATCAGATTCCACCCAAGGAGAAGCATAGGTTCCATTTTTTTAATAGCTTTTTCTTTCGGAAGCTTGCGGATCTAGACAAAGATCCATCTAGTGCTTCAGATGGTAGGGCTGCTTTTTTACGTGTTCATAAATGGACAAGGAAAGTGGATATGTTTGGAAAAGACTATGTTTTCATTCCTGTAAATTTCAAGTAAGGAAGTAGACAAACAAACCTTATGTTATCTAAGATGTGGTTTTATGGGTACTTTTCTAATGAGATGCATATGCTTTTGGATGATAGTCTTCACTGGAGTTTATTGGTAATATGTCATCCTGGTGAAGTTGCCAGCTTCAAAGGTGAGTTCTTGCTGGTTTTATGATGATCTGTTTGGAAATCAGTGTTCCTTTTATAGATTTGTTCTATTACAGATGAAGACTTGGGGAAATCCCTGAGAGTACCATGCATATTGCACATGGATTCTATTAAAGGAACTCATGCAGGTCTCAAAAACCTTGTTCAAAGGTATCCCATAAAGTTCCCTTGCACAAGTTCTAAATGTTGTGATGATTATCTTTTTTATGCCTTTATCTATCTGAACAACTATTTATTTCATGTGGAGTTGGGAAATTGAGGGGTGAATCAAAGGCATTTACATCATTCTCTTTGGTTCCCCTTGTTTTTTATGAAAAGATTTTTCTTCTGGTTAATCACTTTGTCCAGAAGACCATTCAATTCTAAAATCCTTAGATTCATGTTCACAGATCATAACAATTGTTGGTGTGACTATGTTCTGATTGTTGAATATTTTGGTGGTATATATAGCTCCCCCTGCAACCCAATCCTACATCCTGTCCTCTAAAAAAGTTCAGTATGATTTAATCTGTCTCTGGCATCCTTCCCTAAGGAGCTGAAGGCAGTATATCGAGGAATATTGGGTTTGTGCTCCTTGTCGTTTCATTTAGTTTCTTTATTGTTGAATGAAAGTTATAATCCATCAGCTTCTGACCATATCACCCGTGGGGTGGGTTGGAGTTTGGTGGTTTATTGACATGGAATTGTGGTCCAATCAGGCCTCATTTAATATGTCCTTTTGGAAGAATAGCAGGTTATGTTAAGAATGTTGACATTCCAAAAGATTTAATTTGTAGAGTGCTTTGGTGGAAAAATGGAAGCACCACATTTTACCTTCCCGCATGTTATACATTCAGCTAAAATGTTCCTCTCGTTTTTATATGTACACACTTTGCGACATGAACTTCTGTGCTTCATTTCATTATCCTTGTCTTTGATAGCCTTTCATTTGAATAAATATACCCTTCCAGAGGGACCTTGTCATTTACTAATTTATGGTGTTGTACTTTTGACAGTTATCTATGGGAAGAGTGGAAATCGAGGCAAAAGGAGGCATCAGAAGATTTATCTTCAAAATTTTTGAATTTGCGGTTTGTCCCACTTGAGGTATTGCCTACTTCTAAAGCTATATTTAGCTACTTAATAGTGTAGTTCTTTGAATTTCAGTACAAGCTGCTTCTAGCTACCTGTTACCATAGGAAGGAATTGTTGTGAAGGGATTGATTCAGATGCACAGATGTGCTAATTTATTCTTAACCGGAATGCTGGCTGCCTTCGGTTTAGCTCTTAGACATGCAAAATTACTTGGAACAACACATAGACCCATCGAAATGCTTTTTGTGACCTCAGAAATGGAAAGGATAATAATTTTAATATCTTGGTAATCTGAAGTCTTTTGTTACCGAGACAGATGAGGTTAAAGCAAGAAATGGAATTGGTGAATAAGCTTATGTATTTGGCTTCCATGTTATTATTAGGAAAATCCACAAGTTACCCGTAGTTGAACAATGCCATTCAATAGTCAATAGCATCACCTGTTAGGATTAGGTCTAAAATTTTGCTCGTTATCCATTTTTCCCAATTAAATCGATCATATAAGTTGATGAAATTTAATTATTTTTATTATTGTGTTGCTGAAAAGACAAACAGAAAAAAAGGGGGATTTGGTTTGCATGATTCTTATTTCCATATTTGCATGTCAATGTACACATTATTAGTGCACTCTGCAGAGACTTGCATCATGTTTATGCTTTGTTGTACTGACATCTAAGTTCAATTTCTATCAGTTGCCACAGCAGGAAAATTCCTTTGATTGCGGCCTGTTTCTGCTGCACTACCTGGAGCTATTTTTGGCTGATGCCCCTTTGAATTTCAGCCCATTTAAAATAAATGAATTCTCCAAGTTTGTAAGTGGATTTCACTCCATAGCAAGTTTCTCAATAAGATTGTACTTTAAGGATATGTTCATTCTAACAAATGGTCAAATGTTAATCTTGTCTATTGAAGTAAGATAATAATATAATATAAAGACTTCATACCTTATTTTATAAATTGTTCATCAACGTGAAGAATATGCAGCTATTCAGGAATGTCTTTTGAAGAATTTTACTAATAAGATGCTGGGAATTATATATACCCACAACTTTTATTGTAAATTGAACGTCGTTACAATGGACCTTCTGTTTACTTGTTTAGCCATTTATAGTTCCCTCTTTTGTTTTATTTTTAAATTGTTTTTTTTTGACAGCTTAACGTCGATTGGTTTCCCCCTGCTGAGGCATCTCTGAAGCGCACTCTTATCCAGAGGTTAATTTCTGAGCTCCTTGAAAATCGCCCCCGGGAACTCTCTTCTGGTGATTGTAGTGATGACCCAGAGTGTAGTTTTCCAGAAAATAGTGAGAAAGAAACTAGAGTCCAGTTTGTTTCAGAGGGATGCACTCGGGCTGTAGCTTGTCATGGGAATTTATCAACTTCTGATGCCAGTCAAGGGATTGAAATCACTCTGTTGGAAGCATCTTCTGCAAGGAATTCTGATTGTCTTAATGACCCAGGCTTGGTTCTAAGGGAATTCTTTGAGCCTGGAGTTGCTGCAGGGCCATTGCTTGCACATTGTTCGTCTTTTGACCAGCCATCTTATTACCGTCTTAATGGTGCTATGTCACAAGAGATGGAGGTATCAATTTTTCATCATTAGCTTAGCAGAAACTGTGCAATTTAAGGCTCCTTATTTTGAAAATAATAGTACATGATACTAAGAGTTCCATGGGAAATTGACTGACACCTGTACATTTTATGGCTCATGTTTTCTTGTTTTTTAGCAGGATCATGCAGAAGCTGACGAGCCATTTGTGTATTTCCCATCTGGAGACGTTATTTTTCAACAAATTGCTGGTATAACACCTCAAGCTGGTTCTATTCCAAATGCACCAAGTAGTTTTGGCACTGATCCTTCTTGGAATCCAGGAATTTCTATGCAAGGAGAGAATGATAAGTCATCCCCAGAAACATGTGCCACTGATGATTCTGATGTAGGAATTATTGAAAATTGCCCCGTTGAGAAAGATTTGGATTTGTGTCAAAAAGAGAAAATCGATCAACAAAGATCCCAATCAGTGGAAAACCTAGAGTGTTTGACAGAAAAAAT
Source organism: Manihot esculenta (assembly GCF_001659605.2). Taxonomy (NCBI): domain Eukaryota; kingdom Viridiplantae; phylum Streptophyta; class Magnoliopsida; order Malpighiales; family Euphorbiaceae; genus Manihot; species Manihot esculenta. The sequence goes on along the minus strand of NC_035162.2, from coordinate 11,121,341 downwards.
TGCTGTGAGCTCTGGTGAGATGCTGGAGAACGCTGCTATTAGAAGTAATGAAGACCCTGATAGGATGCATGATGCCAATGAGAATGGCGATCTTGCCTGGTGTCAGGAAAATCCAACTTCATTGCGTAAAGACACTGACATGGTAGAAAATGGATTGCATCAAGACTCAGAAAAAGCAGAGATCATGGGGGGTGATGTGCAAACTATGTGTGATGATGTGATGGCAGAATCAGATGAGAAGCAAATGATCCAGGTTAATGTGATGGCAGAATCAGATGAGAAGCGAAGAATGGAGGAGTATGTGATGGCAGAATCAGAACAGCAAACTGCAAAAAGGCATCGGGTTACTCCTCCTGAAGAAGGGGAGGGAGATGTCACTGGAAGCCTTTCTAGGGAGCTTCATTTGTAATTTTGTAGGTAGATGGAGCTCTCGTCGTAGATTTTATTAACGTAATTGTAAACTTGGATCTCACTAGATGTTGATATGCCATTCTGTGAATATCTCATGGCCCATATCTTAACTATCATTAGCTTGGATGGTCTTGTAGGGGGAAAAGGGGAAATTGCACAACTTCATGTGCTAATAATTAAGCGATCAAAATATTTTTTGGGCCCAGCAAGGGAATCAATTTCTTCCATGTCGGATAACGCATGAATGTTGCAATTATGTAATGATGAGGCTTTAGCTGCTTCATGAAAAAGAAAGCCATTTTCCTCTGAAGGAGAACCCACGGCCGTTAAAAGGGAAATGTAACGTAAACGCTCGACTTATATTATGAATTTCACCGAGTAAAATTTAAAGCAACATAATCATAATTAAAAAGTATTCACATAATAAATATTTTTTTCCTTTTTCGATCTTTAATTTTCAATTTAAAAAATAATAATAATTGAGTGGTACTTATTTAATTTGAGAAACAGCTTTAAAAAAAAAATCAAATTTTTTACGCAAATAGTTATTCTGAATATTTTCAAACAATTGGATTTTGAATTATTAATAATTACGAAATTAATAAAATTACCGCCTTTCAGGTAGTTCATGAGGTAAAGTGTTGCACGGAAATACTTTTGTTTTTCTTTCTCTTTTTTTTTTTTTCCTCATTGTTTTTTTTTTGAAGGTGTTACAATTGTGCGCTTACAATTGTTAAATCCAAAACAGTGAGGGCGCACGCACGTTGGGTTCCCCCTTTCCTGAGGGTGCAACTAACGAAAACAACCATTACCAGAGAAAGAGACGCCTCCGTCACTGCCAAAAGGCGCTAAGAAAAGCTTCAAATCTCGCATTGTATGTTCAATTAAAAGTCTAGGGTTAGGGTTTTTCTCACCGAATCGGGCAGGGATGAAGCAGCTGTTACACGGCCATCAGAGCCATTCTCAGAGAACGGCTTTTGCTGGTCTTCTCGTAATTCTGCTTCCCATTTTCTTCCCTCGCGTCTTTGGTCCCTTGGGCCGAGCCTCGCCTTCTCTCTTCTCCGTACGCCCTCCTATCCAAATGGATTCTCTCTCTCTCTCTCTCTCTCTCTCTCTCTCTCTCTCTCTCTGTTTTCTTAAAGGTATACTGCATTGCAGGAATGGATTGCTCCAAAACCTAGACATTTGCCACTTCTAAAAGCTGCTTTAAATCGCCATATTGTAAGGAGGCTTTTGATCTGAAAATTTTGCGGATTATTTTCTCTACCTTCTTTAATTAATGAAAGTATTTGGGTTTACTTTTTAGCTCAGTAGACAACAGTCTGAGCTTTGGTCCCCTTTGCCTCACCAAGGATGGAGACCTTGCACTGACCACTCAACTCTGCCTTGTAAGTGTTTAAATGGTGATTATCTGATTTTTGCGTGATATTGTGGTCAGTTACATAGGACGATTATGTAATATGATTGGCAATTGATAAGGTACAATTTCTAACAAACTTAAATTACATTTTGAAGCGTTACCTAAAAAATCTGATGGGTATATTCAAGTATTTCTTGATGGAGGATTAAACCAACAAAGAATGGGAGTAAGTACCTAATTTACCAAGAAACATTTTTATAGTCAATGTGTGCGAATCGTTGTCCTAATTTTTATTATTTTTTTTTTTGCTTTGTGTTGACTGATTGTTTTAAAAAATTTTCTTTTACCTCTTCCCTTTCGTTGTTCCAAGATATGCGATGCTGTTGCTGTTGCTAAAATACTAAATGCAACTCTTGTAATCCCACACCTTGAAGTAAATCCAGTCTGGCAAGATTCAAGGTAATTCATTGTTTGAGTTGTCTTTGAAAGTTGAAACCGTTGTAACATTACGGATTCCTGTCTAAATTTGAGACCTTAAAGCAGTAATCATGTTGTTTCTTCAGTTCATTCGTGGATATATTTGATGTCGATCATTTTATTGATGTCCTACGCGAAGAAATTTCTATTGTTAAAGAGCCCCCCAGTGAGTACTCTTGGAGCACACGTGAGTATTATGCGACAGGTATAAGAGCTACTAGAATCAAGACCGCACCTGTCCATGCTTCAGCTCACTGGTATCTGGAAAATGTTTTGCCCGTACTGCAGAGGTTGGTAAATCGTCTGATCATTGTTTTGTTGAGGAACACAATATGTTGTTGGAGTTTCTTAGTTAAGAGTAGTTCCTTGCACGGGTTTTGTTTGGTTTTTTCTCTCGGATATATATATGCATAAACATTCCATACTTCTTTTTCCTTTTAGATGTCCTCATATACACGTTGTTCATACTGCATGGTTCTCTCTTTGGCATTTTCTTGTAAATTTATTTTTCATTTTCCTTCCCTTTAAATTACTTATTGGGCAACCACTGTTGCAATGCACAAGTTTTCCTACATTATGGGCAGTGGAAGGTTAACTATATGCAACCTTTGCAGAAAGTTTACTTGTAGGAACAGTTAGGTTCTGAGGGGCCTATTAAATTGTGTCATTACATCATATAGTTTTATGAGCTTTACTCCACTATTAATGTCATATTTTATCACAATACCCAAATACCTGGTTTGGCTGTTGATTTGATCTGAGCATTACCTTTGCTCTTTTCTGATGATTTTGTTACATTTTCAGCCAAAATTTGCATGTAACATCTGCTTGATGGTGTACTATTTGGGGTAAAAATATTTATTAATGTGTTACTGTTGGTGTACAAATGTTTGATCGAAATGTATGACATTGACTTTCCATTCAAGTAGTGTTTTTATTGTTGCAGTTATGGCATTGTTGCTATTGCCCCTTTTTCTCACCGCTTGGCTTTTGACAAATTGCCTACAAACATCCAACGCCTACGGTGTAAAGTGAATTTTGAAGCTTTAGCGTTTGTTCCTCATATAAAGTCATTGGGAGATACGCTTGTTAATCGCCTCCGGGATCCTTCTGCTGCCTCAGGGACTGAGTTCCTGAAGGAGAGAAGAGGTGATGCTGAAAAAGAGGGATCTGGAAAGTTTGTTGTGTTACATCTTCGCTTTGATAAAGTATGATCCTCAGCTCATATAAACAATAAGCCAAAATTTTGTGTTTGAACTTGTAAACCCTCTTGGATAACTGGACTATTTTGGAGGGTATATAATTATATTCGGTATTCCTTATACTTTGAAAAAGGAACTCTTCTAGCTTCAGTTTTTTTGGAAGGTACAAGGACTAGAATACCTTTAATAAATCTGAAACATCCTTGGTCACAGCAGGCCTATTGTTATTTCCAGGTCCAGAGACTAAGAATCTGTTGTGAAAACTATAGTACCTCAGTCCTCCTTGATGATTAATTGATTTATTTACTGTAGCCTATCTGTTAATCACCCAGAGGTTGATATTTTTTGTGTCCTCTTATTCCAACCTAAATTCGTACAGGATATGGCTGCACATTCAGCATGTGATTTTGGCGGTGGTAAAGCTGAAAAACTTGCTCTTGCCAAATATCGCCAAGTTCTTTGGCAAGGAAGGGTTTTAAACTCACAGTTTTCAGATGAGGAGTTGAGAAGTCAGGGTCGTTGTCCATTGACGCCTGAAGAGATTGGGTTATTGCTAGCAGCTTTAGGTTTCAGCAATAATACTCGGCTCTATCTTGCTTCACACAAGGTTAGTTTTGTACCTTATCTTTCAAGTAGTAGAAAGTTCTGAATAATCTTTTGCCACCAACAAGCTGGAAATTCATGTGATCTATCATATATGCCTGGGGAAACATATATATATATATAGATATTTTTTAATTTTTATGATAAGTTGACACTTGAGGAAATTTACTTTTAAGGTTTACGGTGGAGAAGCAAGGATCTCTACCTTGAAGCAACTATTCCCCATGATGGAAGACAAGAAGAGCCTGGCCTCTGCAGAGGAACTGGCTGAAGTTGAAGGCAAGGCTTCTCTATTGGCTGCAGTTGACTATCATGTGAGCTTGCAGAGCGACATCTTTATATCTGCCTCCCCAGGAAACATGCACAATGCTTTGGTAGACATCTCTGTTAATCTTTTGTGCTATTTTTGTGATGGTAGATTATAAGCTGTCCGGGTCTATTTTAAATTCTGGTGAATGTAATTTGAGAGGTTACTTAAATGGCAGGTGGGACACAGAGCTTACCTGAACCTGAAGACTATAAGACCAAACATGGTGCTGCTGGGCCCGCTCTTCCTGAATAAGAGCATGGAATGGCCAGAGTTTCAGCTTGCAGTGGTTAATGGGCATAAGAGTAGACAAGGGCAGATTAGATTGAGAAAGGAGAAGCAATCAATATATACATACCCTGTTCCTGATTGTATGTGTCAATTATAACTGTGAATGATGGATGCAGAAGTTTTAAATGCAAGTTTGTGCGTAATTATGAGCAAGTGCTGCTCGCTTTTTCTGAGTTGTGCATAGCTACGGTCTAGAATATTTTGGTTTTGCATTTTGCTTGAATTTGTGATTATAGATATGGAGATTGGTTTCAATCTTATCCGCTAAGCTTACAAGTTTTATTTATTTAATGTAGTGCTTTCAGGATTGAAGATGAAAATCGTGTTGGAATGTTATAGTAGTGACACACTAATGTATGGGGCTATTAAAAGGCCTCCTTTTTAAGGTAAGTTTTGAATTATGTTGCTGACTTAAGGAAGACTCCTAGAGGCCCTATTTCAAGTTCCACATGTATGACAAAAGAAGATAATTGAGAAAGAAGATAAGCAGCGTAATGAACAGCCTAAAAAATACATCTGTCGCATTCTTTCACATTTTCAATATTCAAGAGGCACATATAACGCCCACGGATTGATCAGCTTTCTTCAAACTGTTAGCAATTTGTGAGATACTTGGAACTGTGGGCATCTGACCATCTTTCTTATCCTTCCCACCTCCATTCCAGCTGCCAGCCAATTCCTTCAACTCTCTGGGGAAAATAGATGGACCAATTTCATCTTCAATCGGAAGTGGTCGCTTTGAGCTCTCAAGATCAACAACCAGAACAATGTTCTCTTCCAATGGAGGCCTGCTTACTGATAGTGAGTTTGTAACCTCTCCTCATCCTGTTTAGCCTGTGAAATGGCTGACGGGATATTACTGCTTTTAGATTCAATAGCTGAAAATGATGTCCTGCCTAGAATGCTTTCTTCAGAATTTAGCACCATTTTCTCCTTATCAGTGCTGTTTTGCTCTGAATTAATTAGTATTTATCAAATGCAAGAGAGTATTTGGTGCAAATAGCAAGTAAATGAACAATCATTTGAAGTTAGGAGCAAGTTGAGATTGTTATGTTATGCTCATTGACAAAACTTAAGGTGAGAAGTTGAGTCAAAATTGCAAACCAACTTTACCACTTATCCAATGAAAGTTGTATATCAAAGTTAGTGGATAAGACAAGTACACCAAAATCCAAGAAAGTGAAGAACATACATATATTAAAGAAAAAAAAAAGATTAGCCATTGAAATCGCGTGGAAAATATAACAAAATTTGATTATAAGTTAATTTTATCTATATGAAATTCAAAAAATATGTTTTAATTTAAAGTTATTAGTTGAGACAATACTATTCCAATAAATATTCAATCATATTTTAATTTTTTTAGTTCATTGATCAATTCTAACCTATTATAATATTATTATAATTAATTCATTCACGTATCTCTAAATTCAATTTCAATTTTTTATTTAGACTCGTTATAATTAAATTAAATAATTTTATTTTAACTAATTTAAAGATTGTTATAATATTAAATGCAACTTCAATTCAGTGTGCTACGATTCGAATTGAGACATCTTAGTTTAAAAAAATAATACCACTTTAGTCAATTTCATTTTGAATGTCAATTTCATCTACAAAATACAAATTTTTCTTAAATTTAAGCTTAATATTCTTTTAGAAATTCTAAATTTATTTAAGAAATATCTAAGCCGAGCACATTTTACTATAGTTAAATGACTTGCAGAAAACTTTAGGCTTCTTATTTTTTATTACAATCATTCAATTAAGAATCATTTTGAATATTTGTAATATGTCCATAGTTAAGCTCCACACGCAAAAACGTTGAGTATTTCCAACTCTCTGTCGTTTGAATTCTTCCACAAGCCAACTAGCCAAAGTAAATGGAAAAAAAAATGAAAAAATAAAAAAAATTATATTTAATTTTTTAAATTAAGGAGCCAATCCGGGTCCAATCAATCACATGGGCTGTGACCAAACCAAGAACTTTTGAGGCCATAAATTCGAAACACGTGGGCTGGCAGTTCCAGGAAGAGGAGCTATCACTTACTTGCACGCAAAATTACGCTTCCTCTCTCTCCTGTCGATGGTCATTTCATACGCCACCGTTTTCTTCCTATATTCTCTGCAGGCGGCCGCTGCAGCCACCACTTCTGACACTGCATTCTCCTCTTCCTCTCCGTATGGCTACACTCTCCTACAACCCTACCCACGGTAATACCAACTCTAATTAACGTAATTATCCACTCTCTTCTTTGAAAGGAGCTGATAAAGATCAGAGGAAGAAACATTTGCATTAAGAGTTGGAACTAAATTTTCTATAATTCCTTTGCTTTCTTTATCAGTTGGAGGAGGCTGAGAGACGAAAACTAAGTAGGGTTTCTACATTCCAATTGTGCTTTCGAAGGTATCCACATTATGCTTTCTGCAGAGACGTGCCTCTTTTGAATATCCTCTCATATTCCAATTTTCTGCGACAATTTGTTTTGACCGATGCAGTACTTGCTTGGTAATTGGAGTTGTATGAAAACCCAGGAAAAGAAAAGAAAAAGCTCCAGTTTTGATAAGTTTGATGAAAATCTTTTTAATTTGTGTTGTTTTCTATTTTGTTTATTTTCATGACTTTTTAGCTTGATAGATCTATTTTTTGGTTTAGTTACGTGTTTTCTAATTTTTTTTTTCCCGTTATTTTTAGATAGTTTAGTTTTTTTTAGTGTGTTTAAGGTAATCTTCCTGGCTAGATTCCTATTTTTTTGAGATATTTTTGTAGTGTCCTGGTACATTGTTTTTCTATTGTTTTGACAGTAGGCATATTGAAACTATGTGTTGGCAGCTTAGTTGCTTATGTATGGTAATGGGTTGTTTGGATGATGGACAAATTTGACGAAAGACAGAAAACTTTCTTAAATTGTTTCTCCAATTTTTCTCCTTTTTTGTTTGTTCGCTTATTATGCTAAACCTATGAAAAATATTGCAAGTATCTGTCAGAAAAACTGTGAAAGATTTTTGTTATATGCTTATGTGCTTTTTGTGATTCAGCCAACCGAAGGAAATCCTAAGAAGGTTTAATCTTCCTTTAATTCCTTTGATTTCCAGCAACTATATCTTGTTTAACATTGCGATATAGCCATTTTTTATTGTTCTTTTATTTATTTTTTTTTGGTATTTATTTATGTTCAATTTGTTCTTATATCAATTATTGTGGCAGGAAGAAAGAACTTTTTCACTATGGCGGTGGCATTTACTGATCTTTCATGGTGGTCATGGAGTGGAAAGCATCAGGAGCCTAAAATCTCAAATGCACCTTCTTTAAATGCCAGAGCTGATTCAGACTTGTGGGAATCAGATACTCTGAAATTTCCGTTGGCTCCTGGGGCTAATGGGACTTCCTCTTATAGAAGGGTTAAGCAAAAATGGCATAGCCGGGAAGAGAGGAAAATTGATAGGGAATATGATGCAGTTCTTGTGCCTTCTGATGGTGGTTGCGTTTCAGGGTCTGAGTCTGATTCAGATTATTCCATTGGGTGGTTGGAGCCTCATGGACCTGCATTCCAGAGTAATGATGACGAAGATAACAGTTTTGCTGTACTGGTCACATGTTATGGTCGTGCTCAAGAGAAAGCATTTGAGAACTCAAAGAACAATTTGTTTGGTGCCGTTGTCAACATTCAAGATGGTTACTCTGATGGTATGTGTTGTTTGCTGTTAATGAAAATTTTCTTCGGCTTTTGCTTGTCTTGAGATCTTATATTTTGTTCTGCATTGTCAACATACGTTTCCTTTGCGTTGGCTAATAATTTACTAGTTAGGTTATTGCTGTTATGAATGAGATCTTATAATTTGCTATGGTGATGCACAATTTTCACATCAAACATTACTAGGTCAAAAGCCTTGATGGCCAAGTCTGATTTACCAACCTAAAATTGAACGAGTACTTAACTGGATAAGCTGTTTGAGCATTTAGGTGACCACAGACCACTTCTCAGTTATTGAATTCCTAGCAATCAACCTCTTATGCCGAACCAACTCAAAGGGGGAAACCTCAACAGTTTCAACACTTCTCTGGAAAGTTTATTTGCAATCCAAAACGGCATGTATTTTCAGCTAGTTATGAAATTGAGCAGTTTTGGGTGGCCTTTAATATGAAGGATTCTTCTCCAGCAAATAGTTTCCCATGAAATGTGTTAAAAGTACAAATATTCAATGGAGTTCTGCACTAAATATCTACTTCACTTTTATGAAGCAGATTGTTGTTATCCCCCTATTTTAGCTGCAAAGGATATATAATAATGGAGTCCTGATTATTAAGTGGTCAAGTACTCGGTCAAACTCTCCATTCTTACATTGAGGCATATATCAGGAATTGGAAATACATTAAGAATAAAATAACCAAAAAGAAAGTGTTATAGTCCAGTTTATTTACTTATTTATTTTTGTATTTCCAAATAAGCTATTCACCATAGTGGATAACCACCAAATCATACCTTTAACATACCAAAACCAAAATTCCAGCAAATGAACACACCAAGTGAACCCTCCAGAATTTGCTTGTCAATCATTACCTGAAATTATCATTGAAACCCAAAAGTTTCCTGCAGCCAGAGATGCCATTAAGTGGAATCTGAGATTACAGGACTAAACGACCACTTGTTTTGCCTCAAATATCAATCACTTCAACCCCAATTCAGCCTCAAGTTCTAGCCTCTTGTTATTCATAGTTTTGGACCATGCATGTCCAAGTTTATGAAGCTCTAACTAACCATAAATGCACAAGGATGGATTATCCATAACTGGCATTATCTCGCTAGGTGCTTAGTTGGTAACTTTTAAGGTCCAAAGGAGCTCATATGCATTGCATTTTCTTTTATTTAGTGATACAACTCATAATAGTTTGCTTCTCTTATCTCTGTGGATAGCCATGCATTGTTGTTCTTTATCACCCTGTGGAAGTTCAGTGCATGTTGATTGAGTTGTGAAAAGTTGTTTGGTAATATAACTATCATTTGTATCATTTAAATTTTGCTACGCCCATTTTTTGAACTTCCTGAAGTTTACTTCCGTGTTTAAACTTCTATCATGCTTATTCTCCTCCCATCTCCTTCTGACATGTCTCTGTATTCATCTCAAATTAGACTTTTAGCTATATTTAATGTTTATGCTTCAATCACTTGAGTTATTTGTGGCGTCAATGCAACATCTGATATTGAATGTATCTTCACATAAGAAACTAAGAGTAGATCCTGCTTCACTGGCCCCTGTTTAACGGTCATGCAAGCAAATGTAGTTGTTATTCTCTTTGCTTTTTGTTAGTGGTTAATCTTTGTTTCGTCTCTTTTATCTTAATGGTGCAGAGAGCATTAAGTATATGGAAAAGTGGCTCTCTGGGCTCCAGAACAGCTGACATTCAATGCTGCTAAATAGTTCCACATGGGTCTCTGGAAGAATCTGTCCTGTTGAATTAACATGGAGAGATGTGTAAAAAATGAAAAGCGTCGAAAAGGAAGAGAGAAGGGAAAAAAAAAAAAAAGAAAAAAAAAAGAAGATATACTAGGTGGCATAATTGATTGATTGCTGCTGAAGAGGATTGGCTAATGTTCTGTCGTTGCTACTACAAGCAGGATTGTTAACCATAAAGGATGAAAATGGTTAAAGCACTAGAAGTGATGGGTTTCTTGGATTTTCAAATTATTGTTCTACTGGAAAGGAGTTTTCTCCTGCTGTCTTCCCCCTACTCAACGTCTGAAAATAATGAGAATATTAAGTGATGTAAGATACTAAGAAAGAGTAGAAAGGGCGTGCGTGTGTGCTTTCAATTCTTTGTTGTAAATATCCTTGTACATATATATTTAATATTTATTATGTAAATAGTATATTATAATTTGATTCTCTCCATTCTTCAAATCATACTGTAATTGGTGAGATCATACTGTAATTGGTGAGAAAAGATAATTATATGCATTGGGATAGGGTTGGGTTCATGTGTTGATTAATGCATTTACTCTTGCAGTATTTCAATTTACGAACACACTGGTTTTGAGGGAATGATTTCTTCTTCTTTTTTCTAATTTGATTTTTGAGATTTTTAATCCCAAATAAAGGGGATATGTGAATATGATGTAGATAATGTTCCCCTTTTACCAGAAATGGGATTTCGAAATTTCATATATATATATATATATATATATTAAGAAACTATCAAAACTCTCCTTTGAACTTCCATGGCGGCGGCGGCTTTGGATTCCTTGGAGATACTTCTTACCATTTTCCAAACAGTAATAAGAATGAGCCTGCCCAAATATGGATATTTATTGTTTAAAATGGCTTTTAATAATAATAGTATTTTTCTTTCAAAGAAAAATGAAAAGCCCCAGCGTGCCCAAATTCCCATACACAACTTATATCTTTTTCGGAAGACAATTCAAACTTAGATTCACTGTTTGATTAACATCACAAACATTTCATTTCGAAAAAAAAAAAAACATCACAAAGACACTCATAGAAAGAAATGACATAGAAATGAATTACCATTATATGTGGCCTTATTTAAATCAAATTAACTATTTTGAAATGAATTTTTTAAAAAATAATTTAATTAGATGAATATAAGGTAATTTACTTCTTCTTTGTCAAAATAATAAATATTTTTAATTTTTTAAAAAATTTAAATAAAAATATCAATTTACATAATTTTAATACTTACTGAAAAAAAAAATTATTAATTATTTTTAAGTTTTCTTTGATACGCGATTATTGAATTTTTAATCGTTTAAGACTTCAACAAATGTTTGAGAATCTCTTCCATTTTTCCCTTTTCTTTCTTCCACGTCTTCGTCCGCTCCGACTGTTGCCCTAGTGTGGTTGTCTTCTGTCCCTCCGGGGAAAGGACAATTGGTCTCTTTCCCTCGTTCAAAGAGTGGATTTGTTACTTCCCCACCTCTGAATCGAATTGTGAATAAATAAAGTTTTATTTCTGCGTTTGTCTTCACATATTTGTGCTAAAGGAGAGGGATTCAATATGATCTATGTTGTTTCTCAGTTTTTGGTATTTTCTGTTGTGATTTTCGTCTTATACAAGTTGAGCTTCATGTTTTCTTCGCACGATTCCTGTGATCTCTTGGAGAGATTAAGCGCCATTTAATACTTCGTTTTTCACCTAGATCTACACCCCTTTGTATGTATGTACTCTAGTAAGCAGATTAACTATCTTGGCTTGTGAAGAGCTTCTCTCTTTTAGGCTCATGCAAAGGATCTCTAGGATATTTAGCCTTTTCTTCTCGTTCTTAGATGGCTGATCCTTAAGGGCAAGAAATACTACTCTTCATGGCTCGGGCGATGTTTTGGCCATGGTAATTTCTGTCTTTTTTAGCTTATGTGCTCTTTGGAGTGTTGGTTTTTTCCATTATGGTTGCTTGAGTTTCCGTCTGAAGGATTACTTTATCAGCAATCTTCTCTCCTCAATGTCAGTGTTTCGGCCTCATGCGATGGAACCAGAACTATTTCGTCTGTGTTGGTGACCTGAGTGTTTGGTTCTGGGGCCTCGAGGCCTAGTTGCTGCACTTTTGGTAAATGTCTTATCTAATATAACCATTCTCGGCAAAACAAGAAGAAAAACTTCACAAAGTAGTTCTATAGTAGTGTGGGAGGTTTGCTTACTCTTTGTTTATTTTGAGAAGGGATAATTTGTTTATAAAAAATATCTTTCAAAAAAATGTTTTTTCCAATTTGAAGATACCAATAAAATTTATGTATATAAAATTTAATAGTATTAATAAACTTATTAGAATAAAAAAATAAATTTCTATTTAAAAAACATTTCTAATGTTTTATTTATTTTTCTTTGATCATTAATTTTTTTTAGTGTTCTAAATATTAAAAATATATAAAATGTTTCTTGAGAATATTTTTCATAAAAGGAATATACTTCTAAATATATAAAACATGAATAGACTTTTAAATATAGAAAAACAGGCTTTTTTTATTAAAAAAAATACTGACATATATTAAACATTTTTTTTATTGAATTCAAAGTGATTATTTTTAGGGTGTTTTTGAAAAAAAAATATTTTTCAAAGTTAAATATTAAATTAATTCCGTTGAATTTCATGTCACAAATAATTTGTCTATAATTAACGTGTCTATAATTATGTTTGAGTTAATTTTTAAAATGAATTAAATTTTATTCGAATTTAATGAATATAGAACTTTCATATCGTTTCACTGTTTGAAAACTGAATTTCTAAATTCAAAATCTCATCACAAAAAAAAAATTCATTTATTCTATTTTTTTCAATAAAGTAATTTTTTTTCTTTTCTGTTTCGTGACTTCTCAAATTTCATTTTGCTATTCTTTTTATTTTAAATTTTTTTTTTAAAAGTATATTCCTTTTCCTCCATCACACAATATTTTTCTTTATATGAGAGCTTTTGATCATTAGATCAATGGTGGTGCTTATCCAAATATGTTTGATGATCTGAAATCCAGAAAATAATGTTTTACAAGGATTTTGTGAATTTAGAAAAAACTTAGCTCTAGATGAGAGTGTTTCCTCCCTTTTATCCTCTTTCTTCTCCTTCACGCGAAATGACATTTCCGCTATAGGACCGCCTACCCCTTGGTGCAGGTCCGTATGTACGGATAACCCCAGGACTCTCCATGTGTCAAGCAAGCATTTAATTCTTTTCGGCGCGCGAGTGGACAGGGCTGCGAAATGACTGGACCTGCAGTCTTTTCTTTTTGTGACCGGATTTGAGGAAAAAGAACTGAAACCTAAAAGAGGGCTGCCTTTAAGGCTGAAATGGATCGGACCGGTCTGATTGAATGACTTAAATAGGAGTCCAATCAGAAGGATGAACGGGTTGAGTCTGGCTTATTCGGGGGCTTAGGAGCCTCCTGATTGTGGGCCGCTGCTATCGGTCCGGTTTCGTAATGAGATGGAGAAATTCAGCGATTATCACTGCAGTATAAGTCAAAACATCACATGAATTTCAACATGTTTTTTTCTTCTTCTGAGCATGAAATAGAGCAATTATGTATTTTTTTTTCTTCCTCACATGTATTTATAAATATAAATAATTTTTTCCATACAATTTGTATGTTTTTTTTTTTTTTTTCTACAAGCTGTAGTGCCATGGCACCCCTCAACCCCTTTCGCTACTGAGACTAAGTGAATTTTAATTTGTTTAACGTTATAATAAAATAATAATATAAAACTCCAATCAATAAAAAGTTACCCTTTATTTAGAATAAAAAATTTCATAAAATTCAATTATTATCTATAGATTTTTTTATTTAAAATGAACGATTCATGTCTTTTTTTTAATTTATTATTAATTAAAAAAAATCATATATCATTTTATTAGAATTTATTTTTTTTTGTAATCAATCATGCCAAATAAAAAGATAATATTATTAAAATATTTTAACAGTAGGAATAAAAACTAAATTACAGTTACTAATGGTAAATAATATTTCATTTTCATTTTTTAAGGTAAGATTTAAGGGATGCAATGCATTTTATTGTAGATAAGATATGACTATTTATGAATATGGCTTTGTACATGAATTTAAAAATAAATCTAAAAGGATGGAAAGTGTTAGGTTGACGATCTCCTCTATCCAAACCATAAAATAGTATATCTTCCTAAGAACGTAAAGGACCATAGCCAAGTCTGAGTTGTTACTCTCACAAGGAAAACGATTTAAAGGAGTGAAGATTGCACCAAAAATCCCAAAAAAATTATATAAAAAAAAAATAATGAGACAATGGGAATTAAGAAAATCTGATCCCTTCATTGTAATTTTAGGTTAGCATTTTACCAAGCTGGCAATCGATTGGGTTTTTTAAAGGGTGCTCAAGTAATCCGGGCCTAAATATCCTCCCCTCCATGTCTGCTTCATTTCAATCATCTGTACAAAATATTTTGTGTTTTCTATACAACAGAAGATAACTTTCTCTTCTTTTCTTCTCCTGGGTTATTATTATTATTATTTTTTTTACTTTTAATCTTGATCATCACCGATTCTTTTTCTTTAACGCGTTGAATGTATTTCTTCACCTTTTAAGAGATTGAAACTGAGATATGCTGCAGAGAGCAGCCACTAATGCATATTCATGGTGGTGCGCAAGCCACATAAGGACAAAGCAGTCAAAATGGCTGGAACAAAACCTCCAAGGTACATTCTTTCTCATTTGCCCAATGTGGGTTCTTCTCTTGTGATTCATTCATTTGTTTATTTTGTAGCTTGTGCTTGGAGAAGTCTTTATCTTCCTTTTGTTTCTTTTTTTAATAGCAATTCGCTCTGCATCTTTAGATCTATAATTAAAATATGGCTGGCAAAGGAATCCTCTTGTATTAGAAGATTGTTTTCTTCCTTTTCGTTATTACTTTATCAACAAAATATGTTAGATAGATTTATGCTAACAAAAATTATCTTTATTAAAAAAAAGATTTATGCTAACAATGTTTGTTGAAACATAGAGAACATGTGTGCAATGATTTGATAATTCTTGAAATTTCTTCATAACCAACAAAAGATTAACATAGCAAGGAACCAGAAATGAGTGGGTGGAGAGGAAGAAAAAGAACCAAGTAGTTTGAAATTGATGTGCATATGCTTGCACAGTATAATGATTATTAAAAATATAATGGGCACATATGAAAAAATCTCTTCAATAGGCATTTGATGTGCATTTGAAAAAATTGCAGACATGGAGGAAAAGGTGACCAGCATGCTCAAAATCATCGAAAACAATGGGGACACTTTTTCCCAAAGAGTCGATATGTACTATAGGAAGAGGCCAGAACTTATAGAACATGTGGAAGATTCCTACCGGGCATATCGAGCATTGGCAGAGAGATATGATCATCTATCAAGAGAGATGCAAAGTGCCAATCGCACCATTGCAGCTGTCTTCCCAGAGCAAGTTCACTATGATATGGATGATTATGATGATGATCAAGCGAACATCCCCAGGTCCACTTCTTCTGATGATCCTGGGATGCCATCCAATACTTTTAAAAGAAATATTCCTAAAGTCCCCACCATGCCCAAGAGAGAATTCAGGACTCGATCCATGATATTGGCAAAAAGGGAAAGGGAGCAGCTGAACGGAACTCCTAGCCCTGTTAAATCTCCTGCACCTCCAAGTTCAGGCCTGAGGCAGGAAGAGGCAATTGCGGAAATTGAAAAGATTCAGAAAGTAATTTTGGCTCTGCAGACTGAAAGAGAGTTTGTACAAAGCATATATGAACGCAGTTATGCGAAACGTAGCAAAATTGATAAGCAGATAACTGATATGCAGGCTAAACTTAGCAGGTTACAAGATGAGTTTGGTATTGTCAATGTTATTGAGGATAACGAAGCTCGGACTTTGATGGCAGCTACAGCTCTAAAATCATGTCAGGAGAACTTGGTTAAGTTGCAAGAGAAACAAGACCAATCAACTCAAGAGGCTACAGTAGAGAGCCGAAGGATTAAGGAAATGATCAAGACATTCTCACACCTCCAAGGAGAATTTCATTCCAATGTACCAGATCTGGAGGTGGCAACTGTTGAAGAAGAGGCTGAATCAGAAGACACAGATCAACTCAACACAGAACTATTGCGGCAGAAGATTAAGAAAGAACTGGAAACAGATTCCAATTCATCCCTCACAGTGATGCAACTAGCAGCGAAGATCGATGAGCTTGTGGAGAAGGTTGTCAGCATAGAGACTGCAGTTTCTTCTCAAAATGCTCTCATGAATGTATTAAGGTCAGAAGCAGATGGGTTTCAGGATCACATTAAGACCCTGGAAGATGAGAAGGAAATTCTCAAAGAAAATTCTGAAGACATGAGCAACAGGCTAAAGGAGTTGGAAGAGGAAATGCAGAGAGTGAAAAACCTTGACCAAAATGTCAAAGAGAAAAACATGAGCCTTCAATCACAGTTCACTGAGGCAAGTTGTCACATTGATCATTTGTCAGTGAAGTTACAGACTGTAAAGCCAGATGAGGGGGTGGAGAATGGAGGCATGATCAAAAAAGAGGTAGCTGCCCCAGATGCCGAAATAGATGGAGAGAGTAAAGAAAATGGAGAGAAGGAAGAGAAGAAAGAAGAGAAGCCTGATGGGAAGAAAGATTTGTCACATACAGACACTAATCTTGATAATCTGGCGGAACAACTCGAGAATGATGAGGAAGAAGATCTACCAAAGTGGAGGCGTCATTTTGCAAGTGGGTTAGAAGACAGAGAAAAGCTTTTACTGGAAGATTACATACTGGTCCTTCGGAATTATAAGGACGTAAGAAAGAGGCTTGGTGATGTCGAGAAGAAAAATCGAGATGGGTTCTTTGAATTGGCATTGCAGATAAGAGAATTGAAGAGTGCTATTTCAGTGAGGGATGAAGAGATTCAATCTTTACGGAAATTGAGCCCTCATCCCAAAAATGAAGATGAAAATAACGACATTAATACAACAAAAGATAAGTATTCTGTTCATGCAGCTTCTCCAGAGAGCACGATAATGGCACCGAGTGTCCAGGATTCTAGTCACTCAAACTTCGCTTCTCCTCAGCAGCCAATTATTGAGTCTGCACATGAACATCAAATAGAATCCAGACGAAGAATGCGTGAACTAGCCGCACTCGATAACAAGTCTGATACGAAGGAGACCGCGAATGATGGGATCAAGATGCGAAGCGTTGAAACCATCCACGTTGGTTCAGCTATTGAAGAAAAAATCCGTTCAGACATTGATGCACTGCTGGAGGAAAACTTAGAGTTCTGGTTGAGATTTAGCTCCTCATTTCATCAGATACAAAAGTTCCATACTTCAGTTCAAGACTTAAAAACGGAGCTAGCAAAGCTGTCATTGAACAGAAATCAAGATGCAACAAGCAAAACTCTTATCTCAGAGGCTCGGCCAATATACAAACACCTGAGACAGATACACACAGAATTAACATTATGGTTGGAGACCAATGCAGTACTCAAAGAAGAACTTCATGGTAGATATGCATCTTTGTGCAGTATTCAAGAAGAGTTAACAAGAGTTACCAGTGAAACTTCAAAATCAGAAGATACTGAACTAAGCAGATATCAGGCTGCCAAATTTCAAGGTGAGCTTCTCAACATGAAACAAGAAAACAAGAAGGTTGCAGGAGAGCTGGAGGCAGGTGTGGACCGTGTGAGCAATCTCAAGGATGAAGTTGAGAAGACTGTATTAAAAATGGATGAAGAATTGGGATTTTCAGAAGATAAACCAAGATCGTTCCGTTCAAGGATCCCCCTGCGGTCTTTCTTATTTGGTTCTAAGTTAAAGAAGCACAAGAGACAGAAGTCAGCATCAATCTTCTCATGTGCATTTCCAGAATTTGATGAACTAGGCAATGGTAATATGCCTCTGGAGGAACCCCCACAATAGACTCTCTTTCAAATCTCTAGAAGGTATTGAAGAATGGAGTGATTCCTAATAGCTTTAGAAACACAAGTTAGAATTTGATGAAAGCCTTCAATCGCTTTTATCAGGTTGTAAGTACTGGATCCTCTCTTCGCAAGTTCTTTTCACTCCCTAAATAGTTTGTCTATAATTATGAATTCACCCATGCAGCTGTAAATTGAGATTCTGAAAAGAGTTTAATAAGTTATTTGATTTCGTCTTAAAATGAATAGTTCTTTTTTATGGGAAAACTATTTTTAAGTCTTGCAAATCTGTTTCTATATTGAAATAGCTCTTCGTTAAAAATGCTCCCAGTGAAAGGAGACATCACCATAATACCCTCCTCATTCTTCTTACTCTGCTTTTTTACTAGAAATCATGGATTTTCCAACTGCCAAGATCTCTCTAAGGAATTAAATCAAACATTTTCTATGCCCAAATTTCACTACACGCACATGAATCACCTGACCGTTCTTTCCTTTCACCCTTAGCAGGAGAAAAAGAAAATTCTCTCCTCTTACTTCCATACGGCTTTACTGTCTTTCATTCCATTTACGTTAAACTAGCTGATCATAAGCAAAAAAACAAAGTCTTTTTTATAAGAATATAAACAATTATGAAATAAATCTAAAACATTCAACTCAAATTTAACATTAGTTTATTAAAAAAAATAAAAATCACAAATAAATTAAGATTAAAATTAAAAAATAAAATCAAAATAGCACTATGAATTTCTTTGAATTATAAGTATTTTTTATTAAAAAAGAATTATTTAATGTATATTTGTTTGTTTCCCAATTTTACATTCAACTGTGTGATATTATAATTTAATAAATAATTTTTAACACCAAATATAAAAGAAAATTGACCAACCTCGAATATTAACTAATGTGAAATCAGTGTGAATGAGATCTATACAGGGATAATCTTAAAAAGAGAATGAAAGGAATTATGCTTAATTATGCCCTGAATATATGCACTGTCAGTGATTTTAATTCACGATTTGTATGCCATGACAAAAGTGAAGAGATTACCTCAAAAAATAAAAAAGACAAAAGTGAAGAGATCCTGCACATGCAATGCAAGAGGCAGAATTTCCACGTAGATCTGGGTTGTGGTTATTAGTAGCAACTAAGATCTTGTCTCTTCCTACATGCGACTAATATTCACAACTACCCATTGGTCATATCTTCTCACTAACAGGATGCCTCTTTTATTGTTCTTTTCTTTACTCTTTTTGTCCACTCTAGTCGTGATCATCAATCACGTCGAACAGTCATGTCAAGTCACTTCTTTGCTTGTAATTATAACTCATCATCAACTACTTTTCAGAACACCACCCGTTGTTTTTTTTAATTCCAAACACCATCAAAAGGCAATTTCCTCAGAAATACTCGGGATTATGTGCTACTCGAGTGCATCCCCATTGACTATTATTTAATGTTTTCTTGAAAATAGAATAGAAATATTACATAAAGGTGAAATTTGTTACTGAAGGACCTGAATTTGCAAAACTGTGAATAATCAAATTCCAGGAAAAAAATATATATTTGGCATGCTTTTTTATTAAGAACCGGAATTACAAAACCTTTACTCCACAGAAAATCTCTTTCAAATAAACTATCAAACACCTTCCTTGCATGTTTATCTATTGCAAGCCTCCTATACGCCTATAAATCTTTGCATTATGTAAAATAAGAGTCATGCTTGGTGGCATAAGGTCAACATGTTCATCACAGGCGGTGAAGATGATCAAGTTATAGTGCCATCGCCAACAAGTCACTCTGCAATACGAGTGCAGGAATAGGACGAGGAGAAAGAGACGCGGAGGTAGCAGGACTTATAAAGTGGGGCAGCCTTAGAGTTGACGATCTTCACAGTGCGATTGGGGTGGGTGCCGAGTTTAATTCTTTTACATCTATAACTAATTGGCTACGGTGGCCATTATAGAGATCGAGAGGTCCCTCTCTATTCCTCTGGCCTTCACAATTTACACTTTGTTTCTCAAAGGAAATTGTGACAGAAAATAAGTTTGGATAGAACGTGGAAATTAAAAAAATAAATAAAAACCAAAATGTGGTGACTTTAAAAATATTTTGAAGAATAAAGAGACTTAACAGACGAAAATACAAAATATAGAAAGCTAACTTCAAAGTATAGAATATATTTTATGAATGAATAATTGGCGCATTCTCACTTCAGGCAAACTGGAGCACCATAACAAAAATATGTATTTAGTCATTTACTTTCCACAAAATTCTGTAACTAATGTACACTAGCTAATTTCTCAAGTTAATTAAACGCAAATTCAAGATTAGCCTGAAAAAGGAAAAAAGAAATAAATTTCCTGCTACTTTACAAAGATTCTCTAACCTTCTTCCGCTGTGATCACATTGCAACATTTTGCTTTGCTTACAGCTTCAAAGTTTTCAATGCATTCATCAGTTGCCATGCTTGGCAGATCCGCTTGTTTAACCCTTGTGCTTTGATTGTCACCATTCTCCTTAACTGCAGATTGATTTTCATCTTTTCCAACCGTTAAACATGTGCTCTTATCACCATCCATCATGTCCTTTTCGCCCATTTTCACTTTCAGTGAAGCATTAGAACTCTGGACAACATCCAATTGAGTTTTAAATTCTGCTTCTGGTTTTAGCAAGGCTGCTTTTCCTACTTGAACTTGCTCACTTGAAACATTTCCAGAGACCAAGCCTCCTTGTTCTTCGACTTGCTCTTTTGTCACATCCTCTGACAAAATTTTCATCTCTCCAGTAGTTTCAGCATCTTGCTTTGACTGAAGTTCAGCATCAGCCAGTTCAGATAACATGTTCACAGTCGCACCAGAAATTGGAGTAGGAAGAGTGGTTGGCGAGGAAGCTTTCTCCAAAGCAAGCTGTGGCCCATTGGATGAGACAACTGGATGGGTGGAAAATGGTGCAGCTGCCAGGTCATTGAAGTGAACGTTAGGATGAGCATCAGAGTGGCTGGATGCACCAACAGGCATGGATGATTTTGAAGAACCAGCTGCAGGTATGACATGAACAGTACTCTTTGCCTGAGCAGCCTTGAGCAATGAAGCAGCACCTGATTGAGTAGCAATACGGGCCCCAGCAGCAACAGCAGCAGCTCGTACTGGATTTGAACTAAAATCAAGCTTCACTGGTTTGTGCACAGCTACTTGAGAGTTAACAGTAGAACCCAAAGGTCCCACTGAAGATGATTTCGTTGCAAAGGGGCGTTGAGACTGGAGTTGGGAAGACGAAGTTTCACCTGTACCAAGAAACACAGTAATTACCAAGACTCAAATAAGCAAAAGCCGATAGAGATTTCGTAACGGTTATGCCAATTCATAAGTTTTACTTGCTTTTTAGATCACAAGACAGATTGCTCTTCACTGAGACAGAGAAGACAATTACCAGAGTTATTTGCAAATGTATTCTTAACTGGCAGATCAAGGGCTAAATTCATTGCATGTCGTGCTGCTCTCTGTGCCTCAGTTAATTGCACACCGTTTGTGTTACCTCCCATATTCCAGTTGCCAAGTCGCTTCTTACGAATGATGGCCCACCTCTGATCGGGACAAACTATGACTATTAGGAGAACAAAAAAAGAAAAACTAGCTAAAAGGAGCAGAACTGCACAACAGGAAATCTTGCCAGCCCCAAAAACTATAGAGTTTTCACTAAACAGTGAAGAAAACTCAGATTGAAATTTATTAACATCAATCGTATTATAAGATTCAGTGAATTTACCAAAAAAGACAAAAGTGACATGTAAAAATTAGAGAAATTCCGTTGCCGGGATTTGAACCCGGGAAAACTGGGTAAACCCAGACATCCTAACCGGACTAGATGACAACGGATTGTTTTACATGGCAGGATTTATTTTCTGATGTAATAAATCCAAACAGATCTACCAAGGCAACTTATTTATACAAATTCAATTAACGAATATGCTTTACATGGCAGGATCTATTATGTGATGTAATAAACCCAAACAGATCCACCAAGGCAACTTATATATACAATTCAATTAATGAATAAGTAACATATCATGTTGTTACGGTCCTAACATCAAATTTTATTCTATGCCTATAACTTATTAGAGGTTTACACAACATGTAGAAAATATACAATGCCAATCTCAGCAGCTTATGAAATGTGAAAAAAGAACACAGAAGTAGTATTATGACACAGAAGGTTTGTAAAGTGTGATTCTCCAATGTTGCATCAGCTTATAAACAGATTATTCCCCAAAAGAAAATCAATTAATAAAAGAATTTCAATCAATTACATAAAATGGCTAGGAAACAAAATGACAGAACTTCAACTTTAATACTGTTGCAGATGGTGCATAGATGATGCAAGAACTGATTCTACTCTTGAAGTCTTAACAATGCAGTAAAGCCATGGCTGAATATACCAACCCTGATGTAGATGCAGAATGGATAACAATCTCCAATGCAGCATTATTTTTTCTCAAATGTTTTATAAATATCATTGACCTCCCTAAGCCAATGTAATAAATTTTATGCTCTTCATCCTCTATCAAATGCAATGCTAAACATAGAATCATTGATTACTAAATAACTTTACTCTTTTTAGATAGCCTTTTTATTTAAGACCTCTTCTGGATCTTCAAATCTTCCACCAGCTAATGTATCTCAAAGTTAAAGTACTTTCCCAGGCCTTAGATAAGGTGGTAAATGGTTGGGGATTATCATCTTACAGAAAAAATAATAAACGTACAAACAAATGGACATCACCAAGGTTCCATGGTCGCACCAAATTAAATTACTATTTCACCAATCTGAGTATCAACTCAAATTGTATTTTCGTACCTTCCTTTTCAGAAGAAAAAAACGAGAATATTGGAAAATGTGCAATTTACAATTAGGCATCCACTTGCACATTACAATTTGTAAATATAAACCCTCTAAAAGAGTGCAACAAACGAAGGGACAATTATCATAATCCATTAGCAAAATTTAAAATAAAATATATTCTACATGATTTCGCATTTCTAAAAAATGAACTTGAGTTACTATGTTCATGAACACTTCTGTGCTATGCCCTCTAGCTATTGCAAACCTCCCTATAGTTGTACACAATGTTGTTTCTCACATCTTGGATATTCCATACAGTGCCTGTTTTTTAATTCCCTTTTATCAATACACTAATAAATTTGAATTACCACGTCTCCCTGCCTTAAATGAGTCTCCTAGTTTCCCATTGGGGTTATATCCAGTTCATTGCAGATTATCAAATCCTTATCATGTATTTCCTTGAATTAGTAACACAAAATTTGTTTTAAATGCTTCTCTATTCTGAACATCTAACTTTAAATCTATTTAGAAAATCTCTCCATCCAAAACCATGCAGGCCCCAGAAGAAAGCCAACTCTGTATGGTTCCATGTGCAGCATTCCAAGTGTGCCTTTAAGCACTGAAAGTCCTCACTAGCGAGCATATGCAAATCACATATCTGAATGATTTCCAAGAACCTTCAATGCATATCCAGGGCAAAGCAAGCCCATGAGATTATATAAATCCCCAATGACAGAAATTGCTATTACAATATAAAAGGTGTAGAGTTGATTGTAGAAACCAAAAAGAGTTCTTAAACAAGCAGCAAATGATTCATTGAATCCTACATGTTTGTCTCCAACCTATGAAACTATAGTAAAAAAAAGTCTGTATGAGGAAACAACCTGAGATAGCTGTGAAGCTGTTCTATCCCACTTGAATTCACTTCGTAAGATATTTGCCCAATTTCCCTCACCATATTTCTGTACAGCAGCAATCAGTTCCATGTCCTCTGATTCTAACCATGGTTTTCTTTTTCTTCGTGCAGGTAGAGTGCCACTTGCAGATCCATTTGCATCCAATCCTTCGGTGGATGTTACTGCAGGCAGAGGCTGTTTCTGAACAGAAACTGGAACTGTAATATTCATCCCTCTCAATGCAGCAGATTGTGAATTTTCTGATGTAGCTCTGACTGCTTGCACATTAGGTATATTTATAGTTAAGGGAGCCTCAACTGTTGTGCTATTTGGGTGGACAGAGTCGCTTGGTAAACCAGAAGCAATCAGCACCTAACCAGACAACCATTCACATTAAATAAGCTCACAGAATCTACAATATCATAGGAACTAATATGGAACAATTCTTTTAAGTAGTTTAAAAAACAAATTTAGCCTCCCTTTAGTCATGGAGACTAACATGCCATCTCCACTTATATATGATCCAGCAAGCTGACAGAGATTACATCATGATCATTCTGCCCTATTGGCATTCCCATAGGAACAAAAATGTGACAGAACCCCAATCTTTTATCACTGTCAATATCTTACAATAATACTCCCTGAAGAGAGAGAGGAAACGACTAAAGGCCATTATATCAGTGCATCACAAGGTTCATAACTTCTACAAGTCCAATAAAAGTTCCTATTTTGGTAGGAGAATTTTGAGCAAAACACGGTTTAGTCCATTCATACAACAGAGCTATTTGTTCAAGCCTATATTTGCCTAGCCATGTCCGAATCATTTGTGTCACAGGCACAGGCTTCTAAAGGAAAATCTTGATAAATCCGAACTTTGCCAAACATATATTCTACAATTAAAATGAATGAGATTTTAAAATCTTCTATCTTTTTATGGGCAAAAGAGAAGCTTTACAGCCAAGTTTCCTGGGAAACAACCCAGTAGGGGAAAAAAAAAAAAAACCTTTAAGGTTTTCCACCAGGAGTTATCAAGTTCTGCAGCACAATTTGCCAAGTAAAAATGTATCATGTTTTCATCCCAGAAGGAAACTTTTTTTTTCCTTTTCAGATTTTCAATTACGGTACCAAATGATTCGCCAGAGCCAAATTTCTTTGTAATACCTTGACACAAGCAGCAGCCTCAATTGATGCTTCACTACTAACATCCGGAAATGCTTCTAATTCATACTCTAAATCACTGTCATCATCCTGCAGGGCATAAAGTAGCAATAACTTCAAAAGGTGGAGGGAGAGAAGGTAATTGGATGCTTAAGAAGCTGACGAATTTGAGGGAAGTGGCAAAAAAACCAGAGGCTGAGCTCTATCTTCCAATTTTTCAAGCAAGGCGTGACGATAGGCTAAATGCCTCCATAGCATCTGGTACTCTCTCGCATTTGAAATCCCCGTCGTCGTCTTCTTAACGAGCGCATTCCAATCGATCTTCACTCCTCCAAATTGGGCCACTTCTTGAAGCAATGCCAGCACTGTATTCGCTGAATGCCTGCGCCCCCGCCCACCCCCAAATGCCCAAAATCCAACCATTTAGTAAATGTAAAAAATAAGACCAATAAATCTCCATGAAAAGGAACAAGAGCATAGAAGTTACCTTTGCAGGAGAGTCGAGATGTCTTCTTCGCTAATTATTGCCTTCTTTTGTTTCTTAGATTTCTCAGTCATTGTATTGGTTACAGTCGAATTGCATATTCAGTAGAAGTCGGAAGCAATAATTACTTGTTCAGCCCTAATTAGCCAAAACCCTAGCAATGGTTTTACAGAAAGAAAGCGAGAGAAAGAAAACTCGGGGAGGGAGAGAAGTGGAGAATAGGGGGAGAAACGACCTGTGGAGAGCGTGGATGGCACGCGCCTCACGCTGATGTTATGGGGCGGAGAAAGAAACGGTGAGCGGATGAGAGAAAAGTGGTTAAAAAAGCCAAATTACGGAGAGAGGCGTTTGGGGCTGGAAGAGGATGTGATGGTACTTTGTCAGTGACGAAAATGCCCTCGGCGGGATCCAAGTAGAAGTTACTTATGGTGATTCTTTGCTTAAATTCTTAATCAGATATGGAAAATAAAACAAATTAGAGTGGAAAAATGGAAAATGAGAAAATAGAAAGTAAATTATTTTTTATTGTTTAAATAATTTTTATAATTGATAACAAATAAAATTTGACTTTTAATAGAATTATTTAATGGCTACTTTTTTTTATATAAATGAAAAGGTATATAAGTAATCTTAATATAAAAAATATTGAAGTGTCCCAATTTCCTTATTAAGGTTAAAATTAATTTTAATAAACTAAATAACAAATTTTTATATATTACAATGATTAAATTATAAATTTCTCCGCTATTTAACTTCTTTTCAATTATCTTCATTTAGCACCAATTTGAAGAGAGATACATTGAGTTAATTATAAGAGATTGAGAAATGTAATTTCTATTTCTCTCTTATTTTCTCCCTTCCATTTGCTGTAAAAGAAAATATTTTAAGAAAATTAAAAAAAAAATTTCTGAATCACTCAATTTAAATAAAAATATTAAATTAACAAGAAATATTTTATAGTTGATGAATTAAATTTAAAAGATTATATTTTTTGTCCTCTCTTTTATTTATTGTCAAGTGAAAGAAAATCTAAAAATTCAAAAATTTTTTTCTCTTTTAAACTTGATTCTGTCTAAATAATTATTATCCTTCACAACTCATATTAATTTCTCGATAGCTTCCAGTTTAAAAACAACTAATAATATTAGGTTAAAAGTTGAATTGATATATAACTAGTGAACAATAAAAGGAAATTAATTTGGTGTGCATACGATAGGATAGAGACGCAAACCCCATCTATTGGTTGAAAATGACATTTACTTGCCTTATTTTTCCACAATTGCTATATCATTCAACACCTAAGTCATTATGTTCCACACTTCGGACTTGGACCCAACTGCCCAACTCCACCAAAGGATGCGTGGATGACTTCCTTCTTGTCCCCCTTCACCTAATCTTTCATTAAGCTTAGCTTAGCAACAAACTGATCCATAGAGAGAGAAGCGAGTGTTTGTGGGTTTTGTTAGTCGGAAAAGCGGCTCCAGCCTCTATTTTTCTGTTTGGTATTGTATAATTTTGTTTCTTTATTATTTTATTTTGTCTTGTTTGATATGGTTTTATTATGTTTCGTCTAAGATTCTAGTTTTATTGTTCTGGTATTATGTTAAGGTTTTAATGTTCAGGTTTTATTTTCATAGAAAGATTCCTTATCTTTCATAGAAAAATTTCAATTATCAATAATGGCACCTTAAAACTGCATCGCTACGTCTAACAAATTATACTCTTGAAAACTCTGTCGCATCACCTCTGTTGTGTGGTGATCGTCTTGGTGGGGATTCAGGTTTCTTTATTATGTCTTGCAGACCGTTGGCAGACAACGGATGGTCAAACGTTCTGGATTGGATGGTGGTTACTTTGCTTTTTTGTTGTCGGTATTTGTTTCTTGTATATTTTTGTGCTTGTATTGTGACTTGGTTTTTGGACATGCATGCTTCTTTCTTTTCTCTTTCGATGGTTTCCTCCAACTATGGCCGTAATGGAAGGGCTAACTTATTGTTTAGTGGCTGCGATTGGTCGAGAATTGATTTTTCATGTTTCAATCAGCACCGTTGTTTTGATTTTGTCGATCTAGGTTGAGTTTTGTGTTTTGTGGATTTAGTTTATGGTCTACTTTGGGTTTGATTTTTCTTAATAGGCTTGTATTTTTTTCTCTTGATCTAAGGGCCTTTTAATGCAAACACCTTTGGATGATAAAACTAAAAAATAAAAGTGACAAACTGATCCTCATTTTTCATTTTTTCATTATAAACAGGAAGAAGGTTCCATTAGACTGCATAACTATGCTTCTGCGAAAAAGTTATATATAACTTATTGCAGTTTCTTGGAAATTCATAATGTAGTGCCTCTCAAGTTGAGTTAATAAACCAATTTATTCGATATCATAATATCATCACTTATCCCATCACAAATCATTCACAGCTCAATCTTTTTATCACCCTATAATTGCAGCAAAGGCCATTACATACGAGAATTTTGGCGAAGGATTTTGGGCATATGACTTCGTTTTCTTAGACGATACCCCATTCCTTCCTGAGCTCATTCTTTAAATCAGCAAGTCGACTCTCCGGCAGAATCACAGTCACTGCCCTACTGCCATTACTTTTCCCAGGAAGCACAAGAACAGCTCCTTCATCACCAACACCTTTGATGGTATAATATGCAAAAACAGGCTTATGTTCTTTCAATTCTAGCCCATAAATATCTGCTTCTTCCAAGCTAACAAATGTCAAATTTGTTCCATATGCTATGTAATCTCCATTGCCGCTGTCAACTGCTTCTTCAATCAGACTGTTTTCCTCTTCTTGTTTATCTGCAATCAATGCTGCCAATTCATGTAAATCGCCTTTCGCAGGGTGGAAATCTGTTCTAACAATGCTAAACACCATTTTGTTGCTTGGTACTTCGTTTCCATCGGATTCATTGGTGCAAGAGTTTCTTGTACAAATTGTCACAATTTTTGGCCCTGAATCTCCCCTGACCTTGGATAAAGATTTCCATATCATTGCAGAGATTATTTCAAAGTGGGAGATCTTTACCGGCCGGACTAGATCGAAAATGTTTGATACTATGTTGTCTAGCTGTTTTGCGGTGAAAAGGAAACAGTGAGTTTCCATTTTACAGTTATTGGTTGTTAGCCAGTAGTCTCCAACTGGGTCAACCCGTTTGAGGGAAAATGGTTCCCTGATGGCGGTTGAAAGTGGGTATTCGGGTTCCTTGTGGGGTGGCATGTGCAGAGACTTGGAAGGCAGTGGGACATGGCCTTTCATGTATTGGCCCCACATGTTGATGAATGTTGAAGCTGAAAATGGATCGCCAAGAACATGAGCCCAGCTAAGGCCCACGGACATGCCTCCACACTTGAACCGAGTAAACTGACCATCAAATTACCAAATAAATACTAATTAGAAAAATTAATATGCTAAACGAATAATTCATGAAAAATATTTTTTTTGTTGAAATTGATCCTAATAGAAAATTGTTAAATAAGATTGGATCCACAAGACATTAGGCTGATTTTAACTTTATCGGTTCAATTAAAATTTTAAAGTTACACTTTTCACTTTATAAATTTAAGTTTTAGATAAAGGTCGGAGAAATTTTGAATTATTATATTATTTAAATAATTTATATAAAGGTTAAATTAGTTTGTTTAATTTATTTTAATTTAAATTATCGAAATTGAACCTAACCGTGCGAGAATCATGCCCATCTCTAATTTACATGATTTACTTATTGAAGAGTAAATTTTCTTTGAAAATGTTAAAAGTTTCAAAACTTTTAATTGTTTT
This sequence comes from Manihot esculenta, assembly GCF_001659605.2. Taxonomy (NCBI): domain Eukaryota; kingdom Viridiplantae; phylum Streptophyta; class Magnoliopsida; order Malpighiales; family Euphorbiaceae; genus Manihot; species Manihot esculenta. The sequence continues at coordinate 11,092,118 of NC_035162.2, read as the reverse complement.
TTTTTAACTAAAACTTTTAACTTTTAAACATACTAAACTTATAAAATTATTATTTTTTAAACAAATTAAAATGATTTTAATATATTACTTTCTAATATCTTATTTATCTTAATTTTAAAAAATCTCAAAAACACGTCCCCTAAAAAGCTATTGAAGTATTTTCTAAAAAATGTAATTAATAATTTAAATTTATTATTAAAATGTTAAAAAATTAGTAACAGCTGATTTTTCTTTTTTTTTTTTTTTGGTTTATTCAAAGAGATTTGCGCGACCCTTTTCATTTACAGGGATTTATGGTTCACACTTCATATTGTGGCCGTATATTAATGATCCAGAAGGAGGAATCCCCTCTTCATATCCCAAAGAAAAAGTTGAAAAGTTTGTTTTATGTATTTATAATGAAAAGGATCGTGCACTGAACTCCCATAAATGGTATTAATTAATAATTTAAGATATTAAATATTTAATTTATGCATCTGAACATTAAACAAATTCTTAATCCTCACATATGAATTGTGATATTAGAAAATGTTGTATTCTTTTTTATGTATTTCAAGTTCGATTAATTTCATAATTTAGCGATTTTAAGTGCTTAATATATATATATATATATGAGAGAAAAAAATCATAAGGTCAAGTTCTCAAAAGCAATTCTCTTTTTATTGTTTTAATTAATTTGTATAAAATTAGTTGAAAAGAAAAAATTACTGCCACGTAAAAAGCTAATAAATCTACTAAGAAAGCAGAAATTGAATTTCATGTTCAAAAAAATTATTTTCTCATTTTATTTATTTTTTTATTTTTAGCTATTTTAAAATATTATCTGCTCTATATTTATTTATTTTTATTTTCGTTTATTATTTCTAAATGATAATTTAAATAATCTTTTATTATAATAAAATTAAGGAGAATATGTATTCATATAAATACTAACTTTTTTAATTATTAATTATGCTAAATACACACATTTTTAAATACAAATATATATTTTGTTTAATTTTTTAATAAAATTTATCATTTTTATTTTATATTAAAAATAAATATAATCGAAAAGTTAATAGAAATTTTATATTTAATAAAATTAAATTTTTTTTTAAAATATGTGAAAAATAAAGTGAACGAAATTATGCTCATCCAACTAGCTTGATAGGAACCTTCCAGAATTAATTGCCTGGCTTTTAAAAGTTTTTTATTTTATTTTTTTCAATTGGGATACTTCTCATAGACGAGGGCGCCTGTCTCCAATTTCACTTAAAAAAATTTTTGAAAATTCAATTAAATTATTTTCTTCTATCAATTCTCATGTTTAAAATAAAAGCCAGCTTATTGTTTAAATTTAATTTTTATAAAAATAAACATTATGTATAATTCTATAAAACTTAGGGAAAATTATGTTTAATATTAAAATTAACATTTAAGTAATTCTATTTTTAAAATCAATAGTTTGTTTAGTATATTTTAACTCTATCAACTAGAAAAGGCAAAACGGAATATTGATTACCTGAATATAGATGAGGGGAGAGAATCCTAAGTCAGGACCAAGAACTTGATCATGAGCAAGGAAGCTATCCACAGAAAAATGACGATCCTCATTCCTTTCCACTTCCAGCAACTCTTCTATGGTTTTGTCACAGAATGCTTCGACAATCCGTACACCGCTATCGTTACACTTGATGAAAGGTCTGCCTGTTTCAGATCTCCGAATCCTCCCTGAGGAGGTGTAGAAGAAAGCTAGCCACGGAAACATTGGCTTCTTCAAGTCAGAGATAGTGAGACCTTCAACTGCTTGAGCTGAGAAGAAGTACACACCTCTAATGTAGTGAAGCTTCAAGGCCAAGCTCATATTTGCCAATGGATAATCCACGTCGTCGCCGGTCACCTTCCCAGGGACCACGGATGATATTCTGATGCCAGATACTGGAGTGCCGACAGTAGGTGATGACATGGTGCTCAGGATGAAACTTGAAGAGAAGATGGAATTTATGCGAGAAAAAAATAAAATTTGCGTGAAGGAGAGAGCTCGGAGAAGATGAACAGAGGACTTGGCTAATCCTTCAGTTTGAAACCCCACTTGCAAAATGGGCGCTATATTTAGAGTAGTATGGCTTGTTGACAGATGTCGCTAATTAAATGCTTTAGATTAAATTCCATGCTTAAAAAAATTGACTCGGTACCTTTCCTTCTTTCTTTTTTTGATTAAAAAAATTCATGTGGTTATATCATAATTATTAGAGGGTAACGATAATTTAATATAGTATTTGATTTAACTCAAATAAAAATTAAAATTCAATCAACTCCAGTTCATTGGAGAAGAGTTTTTCCATTTGATACGCAACAATTTAAACGGTAAAATCTGTAAAAAAAAATACATAAACAGTACAATCTATCACTAAAAAGTGTATTAACTAAGAGAGAGATATAAAAGAAAATGATAAGAAAATTTGTAAAAAATAATTATTATATTTAGTATGTACATAACGGTGAAATTAAAAAAATAAAACAAATTCTCAGTGATAAATGGTTTTAAATAAAACAAATTTTAATTAGAAAGTGATAATAAAAATAGCGAAATAGTAGGAATCAATAAATATATATACTAACTAACATTAAAGTATCAATTATGAAGTTTTCAATAATTGGATAAGCTTGATTTGAGGAAGGATGTTCCTTCCCCTTTATTCTTTTTCTTTTTCTCTTTAATAACGTCTAACGGCTTTTCTACTACAAGAATGTCTCTCTGTCATTTAAATTTGTACGTACGGTGGTGTCAGTTCTCCTTATTCATGTCAAACGGCCATTTAATTTTCTTCAAAGTGCGTATAAGAAGGACTGCAAAAAGATCGGAGCTGCTGCCCATTCTCGAGTCCCGCCACAGAGTTGGCTTCAAGATAGCAAGTTCTAGGCTCGAAGATGATCCAGGTCGGCTGACATTTTCAAATCCAATCCATTGCTGTGGACAAACTTTTCTTAAGGTGCTCCGATCTCTAGATCGAACTTCACTATCATGGACCCTAACTCAATCTGTAAGGGGAAGAGAGCCGGTGGTTATCCAAAAGCATCCAAAAAATAAATGGCAGGCATTAAACTCTATGTTGCCAAAACTAAAAAGGAACTGGGACGTAAGATATTAATGCCTCTGTAATGGCCAACTGCCTTGAATCTGAAAGGCGCTAATTTTTCTTTTTCTTTTTTTAATACTACTTTCCTGTCACAATAATGTGGTTTTAAATTTTTTTTAATATATATTTGATATTAATATATAAAAAAATATAATTATTTAAATAGTATTTTAGATAAATTATTATAATTTTAAAAAAATTTAAAGATATTAATTTCATTTATTGATTTGAACGTATACACTTTAAATGATAGTTATTGTGAGATAAAGACATGGAAAATTAATTAGATGAAGACCTACTTAAATTATAATTCATTCATCTCATTAATTTTTTTTAAATTATTGATTTCTAAATGAAGGGTAAGTTTATCTTTATACATGCTTTCATATATTCTTTTTTTTTTATAATTTTGTTAATTTTATTTTTTCCCATATATTAAAAAATAATTTTTTATTAATTTTTCAATTATATTTATTTTAAAATAATAAATTTTATTAAATATTAAAATATATTTTAAAATTTCTTTAAAATAAAATAAAATTATAATAATTAAGTTATATATTATTATATTGTAAAAAATAAAAATAAAAAATAATTTTAAAATAATTAAAACGAATGATAAAAATTATGTAAATTTATTATAATTTATGGTAGATCACTATCAATAACGGAAAAAGTCTTAAATATTAATGGATTGGAATTGTAACGCTCAACAGTCGACGGTTGAATTAATTGTTTCTTTTATTTTTTCAAAGGAGTTTGAAGGAAATCGATGCTTGATCACTGAAAGTTCTTGAACATATACATTGCCAATTTATCATGTCGCTAGCAAGCGGTTGCATTAATTGTTAAGATGATGTTATTAGTTATCCTAAAATTGATGTATAGTATTTTCTCTATTTTTTTATTTGTTATTTAAGATTTTTTCAAATAAATTAAAAAACAAATATATTAAATTTTAACAAAAATATAAATTAAATAGACTATATCACCTTTTAATTAAAATATCTATGTAAATATAATAAAGCGAGTGAATGTTTTAAAAATAATTTATTTAATAAAAAATAAATAAATAAACATTTAATGAAGTATTATAAAAAAATATCAAATTTGTCTAAATTTAATTGTCTATTGGAAATAATTATGCTTTCGGTTTCAATTGGAAAATAAACTTATGCTTTTCAATTGTCTAAAATAAATAATTGGAAATAATTATGATATTCCATTGGAAGTTTTTTTCCCCTCAATTGGAAAGTTTATTTTCATTTAACAAGTAATATTCTTGTTTTGAATTACTTGTGAAACTAAGATTACTTGAAACATTTGTTTTATGAAAACTTGTAAATATATAAAATAGTAGGCTAGAAAAAAATAAAGAGTAATATACAATAAGGTAAGTTGTGAATATGAGCTATACACAGTATTATAGTGTGTCTAGGAAGGGCAGTGAGTTTGTTAGGAGAGAATTCTTCTAATAGGTGAGTCATATACACATCAGCTAAATTTGTTAGAATATTCTCTATGTATATCACTACCAAAAAACAGGCTATTAGCGACGGATTTTTCCGTCGCTGATAGTCAAAAATCTGTCGCTAAAATTTTCAGCGATGGATTTTTGACGGACTCAAATCCATCGCTTAAAGTCATGTCGCTAATTTTTTCTAACGGATCAGGCTTCCGTCGAAAATATTAGCGACGGATTTCCGACGGATCTTAACTCCGTCGGATAAATTTGCGACGGCTTTTCTGACGGATAATTCCGTCGGAAATATTAAGACATTTTAATAAATATTCTCACAAATCCGTCGCTAATCTGTTAAAATTCAATCACAAAAAAAATTTGCTGCTTTTATTTAGATATTTTCTGTATAATCAAATAATTTATAATTAAAAATAATATTTAATATAAATCAAATATCATTCATAATAATTATAATTAATTTTCATAATACTTAACAATATTCATAAAATTTAAATAAATCCATAATATTTAACAATATTCATTAAATTTAAAATAAATTCATAATACTTAACAATGGTTATAAAATTTAAAATAAATCCATAATACTTAACAATGTTCGTAAAATTTAAAACTAATATATGAATTTGTTGAACCATCTGATAGATGTTATCTTCTTTCATTTTGATCCATGTCTTCTTTCATTTTGATCCGATTTTGCTCTAATATTTGTTCAACCTCCTCTAAAGAAAACATATTTTGAAAAGGTCATCCAGGATGAGCTCATTCATAGAGAGTTGCTGGCTATATCCTCTACCTCCAAATGATACTGCTCTTTGAGACATCTGAAAAAATAATTATCCATAAGTTTAAATTAACAATAAAGACAAACAATATATAAAACCATAATCAACTGAGTAAATTTATTCTATAATTTTTCTTTTTTAATTTTTTTCACAAACAAATATTTAAATGTTTGTTAGATTTGATGTTGTCTTAGTAGAGATATGAAAATAATCCAAGTGGAAGATAAATGAGTTCAAGCCGCTTACTGCCTTTTTCCTATATCTTGAAACCACACTTAGATATATATTGAAGTAAAATGAATAAGACAGTGAGTAGGTAGGCATAATTAAAACGAATGGGAATGAAGAAAAAGGAATCCATGTTGATATTAATTATGAAATTTACTTGGTTGTGATCATCTATTGACCACTGTGTTAGCTTCTTCAAGTTCAATGAATGTAGACCCCTTTTGGAAGGATTAATTAATTTGAACAATAGAGAGTTTATGCCCTTCTATATTTGTTGTAGACTATGCCTTTGTCTGAATTAATCTATTTATAAGAAAATAATTATTATATATTTTGAATTCTTCAATTAAAAAATAAAATTTTTTTTTATTTAAAATTAATAAATAAGAAATCAATTGAATTTTTATAAAATTTTTTATTTTAAATAAAGGGTATAAGAATATTGTTATAGCCAATTTATTGACAATCAATCTCCAAGTCAAAACAAAAAGAGAATAAAATACAGTCTAAGCACTTGATCAAATATTCATCACTATGCCAGATATAGTTGAACAATAATCCTTTTGACCTTCAATCATTTCCTTATAAATATTTTTAAGTTTAATTTCCTTAATTGTGTAGTAATCAAAATAATATATATAATTAACTAAATAATATAAATATTGATATTAAATTTTTAAGTAGTTAACACTTAAGTATCTAACTTCTAAATTTTTAAGAATTTAGAAAATAAGGTGAGTACACAGCAGCTTGCTGAGTGCAAGCTTGCTGTGCACTCAGCAAGCTTGTGCAAGCTTGCTGAGTGCACAGGCAGCAGCCTGCTGCTGCACAGCAGCAAGCTGACAGCAGCAGCTTGCTAGTGAAAAGTGCTGCAGCATTTTTCTTTTGTAACCAATGAATACATCTCATTTCTTTGTAATTCCACATTATTTTAAACATAAATTTACAAGCTATCTTACTTGATTTATAAAAATTAGTAGCTTACTAATCACCCATAATCCAAAAAATATTCAAAAAAAATCATGTCCTCAATAATTGATATCAACTCAAAACCCCAAATAAATAAATAAAGAACACAAACACAAATAATTAAGCAATAAACCCATCAAACTCAATGGCTAAGTAATCATCTAATCTTTTTCAAAATTATTAATCTATTAATTAATACAAGTATACATTAATCATACCATAAGAGAATCAACCAATCATTCTATCACTAACTTACATGGAGTGGCAATGATCAGCAGCTGCAACAGGGGTGAGTGGCAATGGCAGTGGAGGATCCAGCAATGGCGACACAGCTGCGGCAACAGGAAAAGCAGCAGCAACACCGACGGCAACGCGCGACAGCCACGGGAATAGCGGCAGCGACAGTGGCAAGGAGAAGGATGCGGCGCTGAGGAGAAGAGAGGAGAGGAGAAGGGTGGCTGAAATTAAAACAGAGATGAAATAGAATATTAGGGTTTTTTTTTATATTGTTTGCATTTTCTGATGGATTAGCGACGGAATAAATTCCGTCGCTAATCCGTCAGAAATATAAACCTTATGTATTCGTCGCTGATCCGTCTCTAATTTCGTCGCTAAATTTCTTTTTCCCGACGGAATTAATTTTCGTCGCTAAATCCGTCGCTGATAGTCCGTTTTTTTGTTGTGTATTTCATCATCTACATTGTATTTTTCATTAGAGTGGAATGAAATATTTTTTTCTCTCCCTTGCTATTACTTCTCTATAAGTTGTTTGTTTTGCTCTGTTTAGCTTTTCTTGCATGGTATCAGAGCTAAGGCTCATTATATGCTTCTTTCATTCTTCTTTTCCTCTCTCTCACACACAATATGAGTATTGTTGAAGAATCCTCGAGAACTAAGATAGAGGCTAAGACTGAAGATCGTGAATACTCCATCGATGATCCACTGTTTTTGCACAGTTCAGACCATCCAGGTCTGGTACTGGTAAGTTCACCTCTAACTGGAGATAATTACTTGTCCTGGAGTCGATCGATGTTAATAGCTCTTAGAGCTAAAGATAAGTTGGGATTTATAGATGGAAAATGTGTAAAACCATAATCTGATTCTAGAACTCTTGAAAGATGGAAGCGAGTAGACAGTGCGGTTGCATCTTGGATCCTGAATGCTATTTCCAAACAAATAGTGGAAGCTTTTATTTACACTAGTTCATCTAAGGCCCTATAGGAGGAATTAAAAGAATATTATGGTGAGAGTAATAGACCTCTGTTATTCCAAATTAAGAGAGATATATGTAGTTTGACTCAAGATAACTTAGCTGCCAATGTGTATTTCATTAGACTCAAGAAAATGTGGGATGAGTTAACTTGTTTAAGGTCATTTCCTTCCTGTACATGTGGGGCTTGTGCTTGTGGAGCAGCTAAGGCAGTGGCTGCTGTTGAGAATGAGGATAGACTCATACAGTTTTTTATGGGTCTTAATGAGAATTATGAGCATGTTAAAAGTCAAATTTTAATAATGGATCCTCTTCCTAGTGTGAACAAAGTTTATTCCATGATACAAAGAGTTGAAAAATAGAGATCATTGCAAAATGTGACAGTAGAGTCTAGTGAACAAACAAATGCCATGCTAGCTAGAACTCAAGGTTACAGGAAGGATAATACACTTATGGGAGGTTTTAAGAACACACCTAATAGAAGGGAGTATGGAAAAAGAGATGACAGATTGTGTACTTATTGCAATATGTCTGGTCACACCAAGAAAATGTGTTTTAAATTGCACAGCTACCCATATTGGTACAAGGATCTCAAGAAGAAAGGGAAGCAGCCTGTAAATGCTGCAACACATGTATCAGATACACCTCTGGTTGATGTTGGTCAAAATGGGCATGGAGATTGGAATAACAAAGTGGATATTTCAGCCTTAGCAGAAGAAATCATGAAGTTCATAAAAGGAAAGAATGTAATGGATGAACAAATCAGTACCAATATTGCTGATTTTGCAGGTGAAATGTCTCAATCTAGTCATATTAATATGTATTATAAGAATTATGGTTATTGGATAGTAGATACAGGTGCAACCAACCATATGTGTTCAGACCTCCAACTATTTGATAAGACCAATCTTTTATTACCTCCCAAAGTTGTTCACTTACCTGACGGCTCTCTATAGCATGTTGCATATACAGAAACTGTTATACTTCAACCTAATTTGATTCTTATAAATGTCCTGTATCTGCCCAATTTCAAATGCAATCTGTTATCTGTCAGCTCTCTTATTAACACTTTAAAAGCTAAAGTCACATTCTACCATGATAAATGTGTTTTGCAGGATATGCAGAGTGATGATGTCATTACTATGGAGAAGGCAAAATTTGGTTTATATTACCTTAGTAACACCAGCCAAGTTTATCTTACTACATATAATAACTCAATAGAATCATCTGCCATGCATTGGCATTCAAGATTGAGCCACACTTCCAATTCCAAATTGAGTCATATTGATGTATTCAAAGTTTATTTAATCAAAGTACCTATCTGTACTGTTTGTCCTCTATCCAAACAACAAAGAAAACCTTTTTCTACTAGCCAAATTTATACCAATAATGTTTTTGACCTTGTGCATTTGGATGTTTGGGGATCTTATAAGGTTTCATCTTGGAATGGAGCAATATTTATGGTAACAATTGTGGATGATTTTAGTAGGTACACTTGGACCTACATGATTGCAGCTAAAACACAAGTTCCTTTTGTTTTACTCAATTATTTCAATATGGTTGAAACTCAGTACAATAAAAGTGTGAAGAAAGTGAGAACAGATAATGGAATTGAATTTGTTGGGCAAAAGAGTGTTGAGATTTTTAATTCCAAAGGGATAGTGCATCAGAAGTCTTGTGTTTATAGCTCACAGCAAAATAGGGTTGTTGAGAGGAAGCATAAACACCTTTTACAAGTAGCTAAATCCATCATGTTTCAAGCAAATTTTCCTATTAAATTTTGGTCAGAATCCATTTTAGCTGCAACTCATTTGATCAACCGATTATCTACTAAAGTCCTAAAATGAAAATCTCCTTTTGAAATTCTTTTCAAGACTAAGCCTAGTTATGAACATTTGAGAATTATTGGGTGTCTATGCTATGCTACCAACCTTAAGCCTCATAAACATAAATTTGAAGCTAGAGCCTTACCTTATGTCCTCATTGGATATACTCCACAACATAAAGGTTATAAGTTGTATTGTTTGACTAGTAGGGACATATTCATTTCTAGAGATATGAAGTTTCATGAGTCCATCTTCCCTTTTAGAAATTCAACCACACCAACTTCTATATATTCTTTACCTCTACCTGTCATACCTATATCAAATAGAAATTCTTTTATACCTGAAATACAATCCAAGTTTCAATCCCAGATTTCACCTTGTAACCCAATTCTGCTAAGCAAACACCATCAATTTATATTCCATCTACTGAATCTTCTTCGTCAATCATTCAATAACCTTTATCACCAACTTCCAGTTCATCTTCCTCACCTGTCCAACTCAGAAGAAGTACAAGAGTCATATCGAAACCTTCTTGACTTAATGATTTTGTGGCCTATACACAACATGATTCTATTATACCCTATAGCATTAATCCTGACTGCATTGCAACTGATGTAACAAATATACCTTTTGTTTCCGCCCATTTTAGTTCCTTTTACCTTACTTCTCTTATAAATGCATCTAAGATTCATGAACCTAGTTTTTATAATCATGCTAAACTTGGCAAAAATTGGGCATTAGCTATGCAAAATAAGTTGTCTGCTTTAGAGGAAAATAAAACTTGGTAGTTGACTGATCTACCACCTGGAAAGAAGCCCATAGGTAGTAAATGGGCATATAAAGTCAAATATATGCCCAACGGAACTATAGAGAGATATAAAGTCAGGCTTGTAGCCAAAGGCTATAATCAATTGTTGGGTCTGGATTACACATAAAGTTTTTCTCCAGTTGCCAAGTTAGTTACAGTGAGAATTTTCTTAACTTTTACAGCAGCTAAAGCTTGGCCTCTTCACAAGCTTGACATCAACAATGCTTTTCTTCATGGTTTTATTGAAGATGAATTATATATGATTCCACCAGAAGGTTATACAAAGGCACTACCAGGACAAGTATGTAAGCTTAATAAGTCTATATACGGCTTAAAGCAAGCTGGAAGGCAATTGAATAAAGAATTTACATCTTAACTAAAGAGTTATGGGTTCACTCAGTCTCCACATGATCAGTGCTTATTTTTCAAGGGTACTAGAAATTCCTTTCTGGCTCTATTGGTCTATGTTGATGATGTTCTATTAACTGGAGCTAATGAAGAAATTGTTGTCCATGATCAATTTAGCATTAAAGACTTGGGGTATGCTAGATTTTTTCTTGGCATTGAAATCGCAAGATCTTCTCTGGGTATCTATATCAACCCAAGAAAATATATACTGGATATGGTAAATGAGGCTGGGTTACAAAATGCAAAGTCAGTAGCTTCTCCTATGTTGCAAGGTTGTAAACTTTTACCTAATATGGGACCCCTCTTCTCAATCTTGAGACCTATAGAAGACTTGTTGGAAGATTGCTTTATCTCAGTCTTACTAGACCTGATGTTACCTATTCTGTGCAGCAGCTTAGTCAGTATATGCAAAAACCTTGCCAATCTCACTTAGATGCAGCTCTTCACGTCTTAAAATACCTGAAAGGATGTCCAGAGAAAGGTCTATTTTTCCCTCAGTCCAACTCATTGCAATTATTTGCTTATTGTGATGTAGATTGGGGTTCATGTTCTATTACCCGTAAGTCTATCACAGGATACTGTGTCTTTTTAGGTCCTTCCCTCATTTCTTAGAAATTCAAAAAACAACAGACTGTTAGTCGTTCCTCCGCAGAAGCAGAATATCATAGTATGGCAACTACTGTTTGCGAGCTTCAATGGGTTACTTATGTTCTTCGTGATTTACAAGTCAATATTCAGCTTCTCATTTCTTTAAGATGTGACAATCAAGCTGCTATACATATAGTTGCTAATCCATTTTTTTATGAACGTACAAAGCACTTGGATATTGACTGTCATATTGTGAGAAATCAATTAGCTGCTGGTTTTATTTCTACTTCACATATTTGTTCTAAGCTTCAATTAGCCGATCTTTTTACTAAGCCTCTCCCTAAGCACATGTTTCATTTTCTCTTGTTCAAAATGGGGTTGGTTGATTTCTCCCTACCTCCATCTTGAGAGGGGATGTAAATGTATAAAATAGTTGGCTAGAAAAAATAAATAGTAATGTACAATAAGGTAAGCTCTGAGTATGAGCTGTAAACAGTACTATAGCATGTCTAGAAATGGCAGTGAGTTTGTTAGGAGAGAATTCTTCTAATAGGTGAGCCATATACACGTAAGCTAAATTAGTTAGAATCTTCTCTGTATATATTTCATCATGTACATTCTATTTTTCATTAGAGTGGAATAAAATATTTTTTCTCTCCCTTGCCATTGCTTCTCAGTGAGCCGTTTGTTTTGCTTTTTGTAAACCGTTTGTTTTGCTCTGTTTAGCTTTCCTTATAAAATTATTTTTTTTAAAATTATTTTTTAAAGAAATTAAATTATTTTTTAAATTTTTTTATATTTAAAAATTTTATTAACACTACTATATATAAATTTAAGTAAGAAAATGTTGAATAAAAATTAACCATTTGATAAATAATGAATATTTATTATGAATTTTGATATTCATATGTTTTACAAAAACAAGCTGTCTCTCTATTCTTTATTCGTTTTAAATTATAAATCATTTTTCTTGAATGACGTTTTATTTGATAATTACGTATATTGCTATTTACTATACATCAAAAAAGTTCATTTATGACCTAAAAAAATATTTAATAATATAAGTATAGGGTATATTAAAAAAAAATGATTTAGATTATGTTAATTATTTTCTAAAATTTATACGGAAAATAAAATAAGTTTATTTTTATGAAATATAAATCGTTTTTAGTAAAATTTTGAAGACGTTGAGCTAATATTAGAATGATTTTATATTAGATGCCTAATTATTTAATTTCTTTATTCATTTTCATTTTTCTCATGTCCTTCCTTACATAAAAACTGGCCAACAACTAAATTTACAGAATTCGACAGAAAAAAAAGAAAAAAAAATTACAGAAAGCATGCAACTTTTTACTGAGATTACACGTATATCACGGATATCATATTAGGGCGCGTACCTCCCGTCTTCGAAGCAGTGCCACCTATTTGATCTCTCATTATCAATAATATTACACTCCATTTATTTATAACTTTTATTCATTTTATTTTTTATATATTAAAAAATAATTTTTTTATTATATCCGTTTAAAATGTATTAAATTTTATAAAATAATAATAAATAATTTAAATTTTTTTAAAAATAAAATAAAAAATAGACAATAATTTTAAAATATCTAAAAAATATAAAAATGAAAAAATAGAAAAAATATAATTAAATATTAATGTCTAAAGTCTTAAAATGTATTTATGTATTTTGGTAAGTTTATTTCTATTCTTCTCCTCCTCTCTTTTATTTTATTTTTTTTTATCTTTTCGAACATACTTCTATTGTTTTATATTTGTATATGTCCGTTATATTCACGCGGATAGCTTGTGCATAAGCATCATGTCCTTGATATCATCGAGCTGCTATTTAATTCATTTCGACACTTTTTAAATTCATTTCGACACTTTTTGAACATGATTTTATTATTGTGGGCTTTATTTTTACACAAAAATTGATGGTTGGTTGAGCTTAATTACCTTAGATCCATTCAAGTCTTATTCAACTCATGGAATAAGTCTAAATTAATATGAATGTTGTTTATTCATCACACATTTTAAATTTGTATTATATCAGTCTAAGCTATTTTTATTTGAAATATTATAAATTTAATAAGTGAAACTCGATAGTTATCAAATATAATAATATAAATATTAACATATGGATTTTTTCCATTTAGTAAATATTAATAGCATGGAGATCCGAAGCTTTACAAACGTAAGAACGTGGATGGTTTAATAGGTATACATTGTGTATAAAGTATGAGCATGGTTATAAGTATATGAGCCAATAGCAGGACCAACCCAATGGTTTTGGAGGTATGTAATAACTAAGAGAGACAATATTATAAGTGGTTTTGGAAGTATGTAATAACCAAGAGAGTCAATGTTATAAGAAATCTAAGTTTTTCTTTTGGTCGCTGCTCTTCAATCCTTTCTTTCATTCTCTTTTAGATTATGTCTGCTATAATGTCATCTGACCTTTTTTCTAATAATAGTATGATTTGATTTTAAAATACATGATTTATCCATACTATAAATTATAGATAATTTAATGCTGAGACTACTATTTATTGAGAAAATTATACCTTTAAGCTTCACACTTTTAAAAAACAATAATTTAATAATACTCGCAAGTTTAATTTGGTGGTAAATATATCTGAATTAATTTGAAAGGTCTAAGATTCTACTTTCCTAATTTTCCATTACCATTTCAAAAAAAAAAAAAAAGAAAAAAAATCCATATATACCCTTAGTATATATGAGGCTTATCTAATGGGCCTGTTGATGGGATCCATAGGCTCATTTCTTTCTTAATTATAAGTGTGTCCATGGCTTAAGACTTATTGGTATTATTATTATTATTAAATTATTTTTAAAATTAATAAATTTATATTAAATTAAATAAATATATTAGAAAGTTAATAAATGAAAAATAGTCCATAATTTGAGATGAATGAAAAAAATCAGATTTATATTTATGGGATAAAGAGATAAACATGAAAAAGAAATTGGAAAATTTCAACGGTTGATGTGAATAGAGAAGAGAATGCATGCATGACGCATGATGCAGTCCCCTAAACGTAGTGATTAGTAGCAGTAAATATAAATTGTGATTGGTAATCGTTCCTGTAATAAATGCCATATTTACTTCATTCCCACTTGGTTTTTTGTAATTCTCATCACACGCCTTCAAACTCATAATCAATAATCTTCACATCCATCCTTCTCCTCAATCCTCCATTATATCCATATCTCCACTTCTTTACTCTCTCAAATGGATTCTAAAATTACTGTGGAACTAATGAATTTTCCAAAGAATGACACTGATTGCTTCTTAATGGATGAATATTTTGAAAGGTATTTTTCTTCATCACTTCCATTGATCAACTACTTCATGAACATGGCAGTAGAGTATTTATAATGTAAAGTTTCAGGCTTTAATTCTTCTTCTTCTTTTTTTTTCTCATATATGCATGCAGGCTTTCAGAACTTTCACCGTTGGAGAGCTTTTTGGAGTTCGATTCTCTGTCTTTACCATACGATACCAATTTTGGGTTTGAGGACTACTTGTTGGAGAATGGTCATCCTCTTTCATGGGATGTAGATATTCCAATCGACGCAAAGCCACTGAGAGTTTTTACTTCTACCATTGACAATACTGTCAAGTATGATGATGATTTTACAGGTACATCAAGCAATGAAGAGGAAAAGAGGGTAATAATGGGAAGGAAGAGGTCTGCTCCATTAGAAATGGAGGAGATTCGAAAGCACTTTGATAAGCCCATTACGAAGGCAGCCAAAGAAATGAAGGTGGGATTAACTGTTTTGAAGAAGAGGTGTAGAGAACTCAGTATAATGAGATGGCCTCACAGAAAAATCAAGAGCTTGAAATCTCTTATAAGAAACGTCAAGGTAAATTTTATAATTAACTTAATTTGGGATTTGTTTATATACAAGAGATCGCAACTTGTTTGATGTAATTACTAAATGAGTGTAACTTAATATATGCAGGAGAAAGGGCTGACTAATGAAGCAGTAATGCTAGAGGAGCATCAAAGGCTTCTTGAGAAAATGCCAGACATGGAGCTCAATGACTCCACAAAGAAGCTCAGGCAGGCTATTTTCAAAGACAATTACAAGAAGAGAAGGTGCCTTGAAGCCCATGCTTGATCCTCTTCCTTTGTTTTTCTTTTAGTAATTCATAAGTAGGGAACACAGAAGGGAAACTTGCTGCTAGGAAATTTTGTTCACTTTCTATACATACATATGGGATATATACACACATACACATATGGGTTTGGAATGTAATTAGGAACTAGAGATGAATTTGGAATGTAATTAGGATCTAGAGATGAAGTATGTAATTAGTAATTGAGTATTGATTAGATTTTGCTAATTGTGTTTAGTTATTAGTCAAGTAGATTAATTTCCCTCAATTATGCGGCATTCCTTGCAGGATAATCAACTCCCATCATGCTAATGTCATCACCACTATTTTCACTATAGTGGAAAACTGCCAATAACACAGCGGAATTAAGTCAAATAACGCGTCAGATTATTAACAGTGGATAGAATAATATTTATCACTTTAAAAATAAACAAATTTTCCAATAAATATAAAATTTATTTTTATAAAAATTGAAATTAGGAAATTCTCATCAAGTGTACGATGAAATTAAGTAGGCAACATATATCCAAATATTATTACGTTATCAAATTAATTAAGCAGGAAATCACCATTAGCACTGTTCCTATTATCCTGTATATACAAAATTTCCACAAAAAATGGAGTAGGAATTAGAGCACACCACTTGGATTGGAAGGGACCAGATTAGAAATTGGCATTTGGCTGCAAATCACCGGCTTGTCTCTGAATTCCTCTGCTGCCTACGTCTCCATGGGACCACCTGCTTAAAGCTTTCATAGATGTTTGTCTGCAGTTGCAAATTACAATAATTCAACACTCAACGCCTCTTCTAAATACTATCTACAAACTTCTCGACAAACACACATTCTTCTGTTTTGGATTAAACTATGTTCAATTCAAGTACTTTCCCCGTAATCAATGAAGAAATTCACTAGCTTCTGAGCAAGAAAACACCAATTTTTTTAAAAAATATTTATATTAATATCATTTGGAAAATTACCAAAGATAACTAGAGCACCATATTACTTGTACATAAAAGAAAAAGGATCATAGAGCTTACCCACAAATGTGATTTTGTGGAAGAGAAACTCAAGAAGCTTGATTTCCTTCTGATCCTTGTGATTTTCACCTTTGTGCCAACACCACCATCCCCAGAATCAAAAACCGGAGAAGATGAAAAAACAACACTGTCTTCAACACCCTCTTTATTCCTTCTAAAGCTTCCCCACCGGCTAGACCCAAATATCACTCTCCCTTTGTTTCCTCTCCTCCCCAAGTTCTCTAAGCTGCTAAACGACGGCATTCCTTTCCCAAACGACAAGGACCTAGAGCGAGACAGCGAGTGACCCAAATAAGGACCATCCAAGATTGTGGTAGGAGAAGGCATGTTATTGACTTTAGCCTCACATAACAGCCTTGGAGGCAATTCTAGGAACCTTGTAGTCTTGGACTTGGGCTGCAGCTGGTTGGTGGTGGTGCAGGGTCTTGGCTTTCCTGGTGCTTCTTCCCACTGGAAGGGAACTGAGGCTAAGGTATGCATAGGTGTAGTAGGTAACCCTGGCGGCCCATTTGGCTTGCTTGGAAGCAAAAACAAGGAAAGCTTAGGTATAGGAGTTGGTTCAGAACCCATAGCTTTTGAAAATTTTCCCTTCCTCTGTCTAAAAGATCATGCAGGAGTGATTCTCAGTAGAAAATATCAGATGCCCATTTGGTATTCTGAATTTCTGGTGAGGATTATCAGGTAAGTGTCGAAGAATCAACGTTCTTCTTATAGACGGAGAAATGATTTTTTTTTTTTGGGGGGTAGGTAGAAACAGAGAGATGGTGATGAATGTGAATGGTGAGGAAGAAGAAGAAGGCAGTCAGTCTCCTAGCTTCCCTTCTCACACGGCTGGGCAAAGGGAGGGTCCCATTTTAGATTATTACTGTTACGATCATCAAGGGTCAATAGTTTCTTCTCAAAAGTCATGGGAAGAGAAAAATAGATAGAGACAAACACTAATCTTAATTAGCTACTTGTTTAGCTGTTTTCATTAATTAATGTGATTGTATGCTAATAGTAAACTAATGCTTTCATGATGCCAAATGGGCAATTGAAACCCACTTTAAAAATAAAAATGTCAAAGCCGGCTGTTTGTGTACTATACGTTAGTAATAATTCATCAAGAGGAAAAAGAAAAAACGACCCATTTAATTTCTCTTGATTTAAAATAAATATATTTTTATATTTTTGTTAAAATAAATATTTAAAATATATTAAACATATTTTTAATTCAATGAAAATTCGTGCCTTGAAAACTCAATCTGCTTGTAAAATTGATGATGTTAATTCAACACAGGGATTATAATAACCAAAATGATTGATGTCTATGAGATTGTATCTGTTAAGACTGCTTAATATCAATGAATTTTTAATTTAATAATACAATTATCCCCTCAGGTTTTGAATTCCAATAGATCAATTAAACATCAATATTCTTTTCTCCAACGATTTGAGTATGTTGACGGTGGAATATACTAATAAAAAAATATAGGATTAAGCATTTACTAAAATTATTTTTGAGAAATCAAATTCTTAGAATGTTACTAAAAAGTAACTTTTAAAATTAATTTAATTCTTTTAATATGTTTAGAATATGTTAAATTTTATTTAAAAATAAATTTTAATATAAAAACTGCATTTTTTAAGGTGTTATCAACTTAAATATTAATTTTAATGTGTCTTTAAATATAATAAATCAAAATTTAGGAAAGAGGATCGCAAATTTTATTTCAGTAAAAGCAATTGTGGGCAGGGACCACGACACATGCCCAAATCCCACTCATTTGACCTAACCCAAATGCCACTCACTTGACCTTATACATCAACTGGTGCCGGATTCAAGGTGGAATTTGGACACTACCGATTAAAATGACCGCTCACCGAAGTTACTTTTGAAAAATAAAATCTTTTAAATATATTAATTATGAAATATACAAATTAATTTTAAATTAAATATAATATATAATTAACAAATATACTTTAATATATTCATTTATTTATTTATAAAAAAAGGTTGATCTTTCCATCACAATCCAAATGTTTTGATGGCTGAGAAACACATCACCACCTCTTTACACACTGTGCAGAATGAATGGGAGCCAATTGCCCACAACTTGGCTTCCTCCATCTGAAAGGTTCACCGTTGACGTGCGTCACTGTCTGATTTTAATTTATTTTTCCTTTTAATACTATTTCCTGCCAATCCGGAAACCGGTAAAAAAAGCTAGTAGGAATTGAGTTGACACTGATTACTTAAAAGTTCACTGAAGCACGTAAAGATACTATTCAACAAATTCACCTAGCGATGTAAATGGATAGGGCCGCAAAATTGAGAGTATTCAAACCCGATTATATATATAATTTTCGAACCCGTCCCAAATCCGTTTAATATTTTAATTTTATTATCCGAATCCGTCCCAAATTCGTTTAACAATACCCTACAATAACAAAACCCGATTTTTTAAATTCAATTCAATGACAAAAATTAGCAAATAAACTACTTAACATTTGTACAACCCAGCAAATCCAGCAATAAAAGGAAAAATGTTCAATAACAATTCAGCAACCCAGCAAATAATGATTTATAACCAGATAATCAAATTAATTGTTCATAAATTTTAAAAATCAACAGTATTACATTAATCAAATAGCAAATAATCAAATAGCAAACCCAGCAGTAAAAAGTTCCAGTTAAAAAATTTGATTGCAAACTCAGCAAACCCAGTAGTAGAAAGTTCCAGTCCAAAAAATTTGATTGCAAACCTGAAGAAAGTTCCAGGAGATGTCGCCAACAAAGATCGGGGAGAGGCAAGGGTCCAGCATCAGTGAAGTGGGGGAGAGAAGCGTCAATTGAAAAGAGTAGATGTCACCCGACTGGAAGAGAGAAGGAGATATCGCTGATGCCGACCAGGGAGAGGGAAGAGTTGTCTCCGACTGGAAAGTGGAAGATGCCGCCGCTGGAGAAGATTTATCGTCGTCGTCGACTGGGGAGAGAAAGGAGACGTCGCCGGTGCCGACTGCTGGCACTCGTCAGTGAAGTGGGGGAGAGAGGCCTTGACTGGGAAGTGGGAGATGTCACCGACTAAAGAGAGAAGGAGATATCGCACTGTAGAGAGAGAAGATTTATCGGGAGAGAAAGGAGACGTCGCCGGTGTCGACTGGGCTGCCGGCAGTCGTCATGAAGTGGGGGAGAGGCGTCGACGAAGAGAGGAAAGGGAAGCGAGGGAGAGAGGCGCCGACTGAGAGAATAAAGAGTAAAATGAAAAAGGAAATTAGGGTTAGTTTTGTTAATATAGGTAATCGGGTTTGGGTAACGGGTATCCGATCACCTAACCCCGAACCCTACCCGAATCCGAAATGGGTAAAATTTTTCAAATTCGAATCCGCCCAAATCCGTTCTAATAGGATTTGGGCGGATCGGATACTCGTAAAAACCCGCCCGCCTGACATCCCTAAACCCACCCCTGTATCTTTGGGCTTTATGCATATAAATTCCTTCTCTTTTGTAAATTGGTCATAATTTTGTCAAAGATACACCGTCCTAAGTTATATATATATATTTTTTAAAAAATAGAAAGAATAATTAACATTTTTGAAGTACACCTTTAAAAAAAAAAAAAAAAAATCAATGACTTTGGAAACCTAAAAGTCATCCAATCAACCAAAAAATTGCAAAAAAAAAAAAAAACAATTTAACTACACATGTAGGAATAGACTTACTAACAAAAATCATTGAATGCTTAGAAATAGGGCTTTACCAGTAGCAGAATTTATACAGTTAAATTCTAGTAACGAACAGTTGCACATTCCACTTCTCGTCTTAAACCAAAATGATTGTTAAAATTAGTTGTTAAAAATTCTTAAAAATTAATTTCCAATTAATAAGTTAATTTATACTTCAGTAGCAAGCGTAATGAGGCAATATATTTTTAGAAAAAGGGCAAGACAAAAAGCATCGACATTCAAAAAAGTATACAAGGAGAAATGGTTAAACAGAAAACAATACCAGTAGAATATTGATTTGATAGGGTCTAGGTCTACAACCATCAAGAATTACAACATTGTAAGTCAGAAACATTTTGTACTCCGTAAATTACTTCTATATCAACCAAAATATTCATAGGTGATCAATGGATGACTGGCTTGAGAGGATGAGCTCTTAGGTTTGACAGGTCAAGATGCGAATCGAGCTCTTCATCCAGTTCCCCAACAATGCTTCTGAAAGAATTAATCAGAAAACATAAGAAGCCTCAGTTTTGGTTGCAGCTAGAATGCAAGGGAACTAAGAAAAAGTATACTCCTCGCAGACCAGAAAACAAAAATTAGTATAAAGTGCAAGCAAAAGCGAAGAAAACATTTACATGTTGTCACCCCTTATTATGTACAAACCAAGTACAAGCTGTTGAACACCTTCCTGCAAATCAACCATCAATCAGTACACAAAATATCATCTACAATTGCTCAAGTCATAAATGAAGTTTTAACTCTATATAACAATCTATAAAGAGGAGCTACAATTACATCATTCAAATAAGTGTAGCTCAACTCAGATCAAGCTAGTGAATATACCCTAGGGAAATGTTTATCTGCATACCATTTGGTAGGAAACCGAGAATATTCACTGCTACATGTACAGTTTCTTATACAAATAAGAATTACCTTAGTAGAGTAAACCCGTTCATGAGATTCATCAAGGATGATATTTGTTGCCTGGTCAAAGCCTTTCAAGATTCCCTGAATTAGAAAGCTTTTCAGAGTTAAGATGATATTACAAATGATCGCATGGATTAGAATAAGTCATGCAGCTGTATGAAGAAAAAAAAAAATTATAACGTACCACTATGTTGCGGCCATCATTGGTTATAACTGAAATTGTTTCTGCACAAAGCGGAAACAGTTATAGGATAACTATGCCAAATTAGAGAAATTAAACAGCACAACCTAAAGAAGTCATTGCCACTGAGGCATGGAAAGAGTTCTTTTCTAGGCAAGAAGTGCGTGAAACAAATATTCAAGTTAAAAGAAAGACAGCCTAAGCTTGCTACAGAACACAAGCCATACACCTCAAAGTAGGATGTAAAGCATATTGCTCATGATTCAAGTCATAGTTTAGCTTGTCAACTTGCAATCTATTTTACCCCAATACATGAAGCCCAGGCTTGATCACCTGACACTAAACCATGTTACACAAAGTTCCTTGAATTATGATTTTGTTTAATAATAGTATTTCAACAGCGTACTTCATATGCAATTGGCTTTACAAATGTATTGTCATCTTAAGAGTTTTAAGCGATTTCTTCAATGCATTAACATGCCTTTGCAAAACAGTTTCACCAATATTTATCGCATCACTTCATATTTCTTCTCGCATGCTTACACCTCAAGACCTAAAGAATTAAGCCACATCTTGCATTACATTGCAAGGCCTAAATGCTTCAATGAAATGGGGTGCATTACATTTTTGCCTTTAGAAGCTACAGGAATGAGATCAATTAAATAGGGTCTAAAAGAATTCACGTACGATCTACAAGAGACTCCAGGCCAGGGCCAGTAGACATGTTGCAAGTCCTGAAGCAGCTGCGAAAGAAATTCCTTTACAAGACTGGCTTTAACTATAATCAATGTCTCTGCAAAGGAAAAAGGGGAAAAAAGAAAAGCCATGAAATCCCACGTCAGAATTATAATCACAATCAACCCCTCTGCCTGGCTAAAAATATGAAATACAAATCAAACACAAGAGAGCTCCTATTTAGCTAGACAAAATTCTGGACGTCATCATCTTCACACTCTACCAGAAGGGATTTCTCTCTTCCTTAGCTTCTCAATTTTCTAACCTAGGCAAAATGAAGATCTTCTTGCAAGATGCAACAAACAAGTGCCACTTACAAATTTCTGAAAATAAGAAGTAACGCACATGAAAATAGCTGATGGAGGCTCCGCGAATGGAGAGAGACGATGACTTTGTAATCTCCGTCAAGATATCGGAGAAATAACCGTCAGATACAATTTCTACGAGACCAAGCGTCTTAGGGAAAGGGTTTTGGGTTCAATAAGTATCGAAAGTGGTCGAAAAACAAAATTTCTTTGGCTGCTCAGCAGGTTATATACCTATTTGAAAATGCGTCGTCGTTTAGCGATATAGCGGTTGCAACTTGCAAATGGCTCGACTGATTAAAATATAGTTTAATATAAAATTTCAACAATTACTTAAATTTTGATGATATAACAAAATATGAACATAACTTTTTTTTTACTGCAATAAAAAATTGCATTATATAGCTGATAGTAGAGCAAAACAAAATTACAATAAAACTATTAAATTTTGTAATTAATAGAACTGTTAATCTAAAAAAAAAGTAAAATTTTAATATAAAATTTAGCAATTATATCTACAAAAATATTAAATTGATGTGAGATACAGTAGAAAGAGACATGATGAGGATGAAATGATATTTTTAAAATTGCTGCTATCATGGCCATGATATCCCATAGTAGAATAAATCTTGTGTAATGCAAAATATCATATACAATTGTAGAATTTATATCACACTCAATTGATATAAAACTTATTTTATATGTCAATTTAATCGCTGCTAACACAGTTCGTTCCTCTCCTACTTTAGTAAATAAATATTAAATTTTCGTAACAATATCATACACAATTATCTCTGCACCATTAAAAGTAAGCACAATAATAGTAGCAATAGAATCCGAATGTTCTAAATCGAAAGAACCTCTATTTTTATCCTTCCATATATGCCATAAGGTGAAGTACTAAAGTGAATAGCAAAGGGCCATCCTGCTCCGACCAAAACCTTTTTCAAAGAGTTTCTCACCATAACATAAAATTAGAAAAATTCATAGAATCTAATTTATAATCATAGGGACTCACAAACCAAATAATTTCAAGTTGAGATAGACAAATGAGATGTATAGTATTGTGCAATTGCTACGATCTTACTAAATTAATAAAGACCGGCAAAATATTATGAAAAAGTCGTCATAGAAAAAACTTCAATTTAGGAGAGATTTTGAGAAATCATATATCCTTTCAAATGTCTGAATTGACAAAATAAAAAGAAAGAGGTTGAGATGCAACATGTTGGACTAGTTGAATAAGAAAAAGAATGTTAGATGGAATATGTTAACTAGTTAAATATCACTCAATTGCTCGAATAGATTTATTTAACAATTTATTTTAATTAGTTTGCACAAATATTAGTTGTGGACATATTTCATATTTTGTAATATCAAGATTGGGATAATTAAATCCTCTGTTTTTTTAAAATAAAATGTAGCTGTCATAACAAGAAATTAGACCGAGTTACATCCACGGCCATAGTAGCATAAATACAATTGGGAAATTCTCCGACACAGACGCACGTATATTTGGGCATACGGCGGACAAAAGACAAAGACCAGCTACCATATAACCTTCTTCCAATCCATCCCAGCCACCGCCCTAGGGAAGCAGAGATCAAATGCCAGTTGGAACCGCCACCGTACCGCCATAACCCCCGCCACTTCAACAGTCCATTCAGCAGCCATACCTTTAGAGGCACACCCTAAAAGCCACCCCGAGGCCCGCCTCAGCCTCACTGTTCATCTTCACTAAACCCATCGGTGGCGGGGACCAAATAGCAGGCAATGATTGTTCCTCTAAAAATTACGCTAACCACCACCACAATTTTGAACAACAGTTGTAAAGGCACATGCAGAAATAAATGATGCTCATCAAGAAATTAAGCTACAACGCCAGAGAAACAGTGAGCACCGAGACAAATCAGATCAAAATGTGAAACTGTTTGCTCCAAACCAAACTTTGAATGGTCGCCGAGTTCCGTAATAACTAATATAACATTTCTCCCAAAATAAAAATCAAAACAAGGTATGCTAAGCTCACCAATGGGGAGGCCACGTGACTAATACATGTACAATTATAATATGCTGCTTATTGAATTCAAGTTCTGCACAGTTCCAAGGAATCGACACTGTGTTGTAATTGCATCTTTTAAATTTATTAAATTAATGTGGAGCTATTATTATGTACATGGATAAAGCTACACATAAGATCAACAGATTACATGCTAGCAACTATGGAGGAAACCTCTGTTTCTGGCTCTGGTTCTCCATCAGACCCGTCGGCACTTGTCTACAAACACCATTTAATGTGTTAGTAAGAATGTGGACCAGATTTCAGTAAAGATTTTACTCATCAAAAGATGTCCGGTACGCACCTCTAAATTCTTTGATTTGTGTTTGGAAAGATAACGATCCAATGCACCCTTGCCGTATAGGATCTTGGCTCCAGTTCCAGGTCCCTCGGCTCCTACTGATTCCTCATCAACTACAACAGCATCTATAATATCTTCACCTGTTCTAACATCAGGTATCTACACAAAAATTAAAAGATAGAAGTTGCATTATCTGATAATGGTGATCTGGGTATTATTTTTAACTGTGAAATGAGCGGGAAAAAAAAAATAGATCGTCAAGTAAAAGATGCATCCATTATTGGCAGATCAGGAGATTGACATGGTTTTGGGAAAAGAATAGAAGAAAGATATCGACTACAAAAAGATAAACAATGACTAGTTCCTAGGTCAAAAGTGGGGAAAATATGTTCTTCAAGCAGCATGAGAAACTTTACCCAACTAACTAAATCAAAAACCCAATTCCTAACTGTCCAGAGGTAAATAGCAATTTCACAGTACACAAAATGCACATCTAACAGGAGTCTTCTCCTTTTCAGCCCCCATCAGAGTCACCATTAGTCCACTCCATTTGATAACCCCCACCAAATGCCAAGAATTAATTTTCAACCTGTGAGATCCTTGGGGGCACATCCTACTACATAAATTGGCAAGCAACAGGATCCTAGGTTTGCAAGAATGTTGCTGAAAACACCTTGTGTGTGCCACTACAGGTCCTTGTATTCTTAACATGTTATGGCTCAAAATGACATGCGGTATTAGTTTTGCGCCATGGCTCAAATGACTCGTACGGACATGTAGTATTCATTTTGTATCATTCACCTAACCATCCCATCCTTCAACATTAGTCACATAGTTGTAACCCTACAGGCAAGTTTTCCACCAAAATTAGGAATATTCCAAAAACAGGGAAGAAGTAACATACCTCATACATGGCATCCATCAAGATAGTTTCAAGTATGGACCGCAACCCTCGAGCGCCAGTATTTTTCTTTATTGCTTTTTTAGCAATTAGTCTGAAAGCATTTTCTGTGAAATGTAACTTAACCTGAAAGAAGAAAATGAAAAAGTGAACCGTGGCCCAAAAATAATCACATTCTATGAGCAAGCATGTAAAAAGAGAATTTGACAAAGAACTAACAAAATCTCACATAAATAGGCATAGATAGATAGCATGGACGAAGTAGATGCGGATTTTGGAAAAGAGAGAAGCATCAAAAAGGCACTAAGCATCAAAAAGGCACTTACATCATTCATTTGAAACATCTTCTTATATTGCTTCCCAAGGGCATTTTTTGGCTCTATTAGAACCTACAAAACATTATTAGCCATCAATAGCACAATATAAAAAACCATACTGATTTAGACTTGTAAGGACTTCAGTATTTCTTTTAGGAGTCCAAACAAATAGTGCCAAGTACAACAATTAAACGATTTCCATGAAAAACCAATCCCCAGTAACAGCAAATCTTGACCACTTAACAAGCTCCATCTGAACTTGTATCCATGTAGAGATAACATATCACCAGGGTCTTGTAATATGAGCATTAAACTCTCTCATCATGATGCCGGTTTAATAAATTATATTATTAATCAATTTCAACTTTCTCCATGATTTCATCAAGAATATAGCAGCATCTAACAAGAAGATGCATAAATTATTTCTATATTACCTGGACAAGCTGATCCTCAGTAAGAGCTGACAAGCTCACAAGGATGGGAAATCTTCCAACAAATTCAGGTATCAAACCATATGAAATAAGATCACTACTTTCAACCTGCCAAAGATGAGAATTCATACAGTGTATGAACATCAGAAAGCTGACATGAGTGAAGAAAAAGAAAAGAAATGAAAGCCATCAGCTGTTACTTGTTGATTGAAGACTGTTGTAAACTTACAGTCTCCAATAATGATGATGTCACAGCAGCACTAGTAACAGTACCCATCCTCATGTTTGCACGTACAGGCGCACCAAATCCAATGGAAGAATCTTGGCGCCTGTAATAAATGCAAACACATCGTCATTTTCTATTTTAAAGATGGGTTCATATTGTTTCCCCTCTAGGACAAATTGATTGTAGTTTTTCTAGTGGCAAACCTTTCTGAAATAGTTTTATCCAAGTCAACAAACGCACCTCCACAAATGAAGAGTATATCCTTTGTATCCATCTGTAAAAAAACATAAATCAAGAAAGAGGGAATGAAGGCATATAAGAAACAAATGCTATATGGAGCTATTGGTAACCAGAAGTTGACATTCTTATTTTTTAATCACTTTCTCATAAAATTTGAATTCCTGCAAGTGATTTTAGGAATGCAATAGTATCCTTTGTTATTGGAAATAAAAATTTCCTTAAAGGGGCAGACCTATGTATATATGGTACCCAATTATTTTTTGTTAAAAAAAAATTATAAGTTATAATAGTGAAGTTTTAACTTTAAAATTAGGGGCACATAAATATGGACATAAGTCACTCTAAATAATAACAACAACAATAATAAATTTATAGCTTTAAAATATTATTTTGCTAAAAGGATATTTGGAAGTAAACTAAATAACAACAACTAAATATTTAGTGTAAATATTTGTCTTGAGTACTCCATAACTAAAAAATTAAAAATAAAGATGAACAACAAAATAAGAAAAAGGGAGAATGAAAAATGGTGAGATTAAAAATAAAGCTAAAAGTATACATGGTTTAAAATTTGTAATAGCTTTATGTACTCAATTATTTCTATTCTAGATTTTGGTACGCCAAAATAATTGAATTGCTAAGTGGTTAATGTACTTTTTTTTGTCTCTCTTTACTTTATTTACTTTTTTGACCAACTTCTTAAAACTTAGTTATCATAATTTTCAACTTCATTTTTGTTGGATGAAATTTACATTTTAGATGATTATCTTAAAAAATAATAATCATTTTAGCTGAATTCAAATATTTTGTAATTTAAGAGTTGGATCTTTTCATAAATGAGACTGTTGTTATAGTTATAAACTTATAATACGAATTTCTTTTTTTAAGAAAATATTTGTTTCTTATTTTTGTCTTCCAACATATTTAATAAAATGTCTTAGATTAATTGTGTTTATGCTTCAATTTATAGATGATTGATTGATAATTTTTTTACAATATATAGTAGGTTCATTATTAAAACTTATCAAGTCCCCACCCTCTCTTAAACATAGAAAAATTTAAATGCATTCATCAGTCAAACATGATTGCAACCTAAAACTATAATCCGTCAAACAATCAAAACCAAATGTTATGGGCTATCTTACCTGAATATTGTCACCTCTTGGATGCTTTCGGCCTCCCTTCTCAGGAACATTGACAACCTAAATCAAGCAATGGATCATGATGCAATTTCGTGAATCCATAAATTCACCCAAAAAAAATAATTGAAAAGGTTTTCATCTATGACTATGGGTTGAAATTTTGTCTAATCTGCTAACTCAAAGAAACATTTAACACAAATAGGTCAGATGGCTGTTTCAATTGCATCACGGGGGCATCATAATGCCAATGGAATGATAAATAATAACTCACTAAAAATGTTCCTATAGTTTACACAAAGAAGAACGTACCGTTCCCTCGAGCATTTTTAACAATGCCTGCTGAACACCCTCACCTGATACATCTCTGCTAATGTTAACACTCTCAGCCTGCAAATTGAGAAAATGATACATGAAGCATTTTTTTTTCCAAAAGAAAGGAAAAAAAGTAATGAACAGAAGGGAGCAAAAAACATGCGACTTGAGAGTAAATGGCGCAAAAAACCTTTTTTGTGATCTTGTCAACTTCATCGATGTATACAATGCCCTGCTGGGCAGCTGCCACATTATAGTCAGCAGCCTGAGATACGAAAAAGAAATGAAGAAAATGTGAGCACCACTTGTGCTCAATGGGGGCAGTTACTTCATAGTCCAAATAATTATTCAAAGTTCAACATACTCATGTTATTGTTGTACATAACAACTAATAAAGGTGCAACAGCCTTGCAGAAATTTTCACATGCTAGTCAGGAAATCACTGATTACATACCACTAATAAGAGCAACAGACACTGTGACTATTTTTTTTCCACAATCGATTTTGCCTTCTTTAAAGTGGGTTTTAAACCAATGGTCATGATTCCTAATCAATCATTTTCTAAAACTAGGACCCCATTTTTACAGTTTTGGAGTGTATAAAATGGTTCCACTATTCTCTTTTGGTAAGTGTGTGAGGGTCGCTCTCCAATGCACCAGAATTTCCAAGGGCCAGGGGAGGGTAGGCTATTTTGTGCAGCATCCCCCAGCCATTTGCAGAGAGGCTGTGAAAACCATATTTCATTTTCATGCATGATCAAAAACTGAAAGAGCAAGCAGCTTTGTCCACTACATGCAGTTATGCACCATATAAGAAAATATCATAGAGTTTTAGCTAATAATTTTAAAACAAGATACAATGATCCAGCAAACACTCCATAAGATGATAAGACATCCCAAATGGCATAGAATAAACTTCATAGTCAAGGGCATGAATTTTTGACAATATAGTAACACTTGAAACACAAGGGGAACTTAGGGTCATATGAAGTTACCAGTAGCAGCTTGCCCAATATGGACTCTACATCTTCCCCTACATATCCTGCCTGCACACCATTTTCATAGAACATAAAATTACTCGTCATAATAAATATCTAATGCTTATATATTAGTACTCACTTTACATAAATGAAAAAAGAGGACAAATGTCGTAAATCACATTATTATAGTTAAATAACTCGACTAAATCTTTGAACAAAATTCACAAAAAGATGAGATAAAACCATAAGCAGTAAAAATCATAAAATATCACAACAGTAAACAAATGACTGCCACAAACTTGCCTGAGTTAAAGTAGTTGCATCTGCAATAACAAAAGGAACATTGACAAACCGTGCCAAGGTTTTGGCAAGTAATGTCTTCCCTGTCCTTGAAATGACATCAAAAAAGCAAAGAAGTGAGACCAGTAACAGAGTCACCTTAATCAAACAGACCTACATATATATGTATAAAATTTTTGTTACCCCACAATCTGTACTAAAATGAGAACAAGGCCACTTAAAGGACATAGTGAAATTAAATAAACAAGCAATGAAAGAAAGAAATGGCAGCACATATGGGCATAATGCATGTAGAACGTCCACAATCATTATTTCGATATTCTTAAGAAAACAGGCTTGGCCTAACTCACCCTAAGATAACTAGGGGGGAGGAGTGCCAAGACTTTATAAGGGGCCCATTACTCTTATCCCAATCCAAAGTGCGAATTTCACACACCACCTCACATCTAGGACCAAACACTTTCACACTCATAGAAGGCCCAATATTGAATGCAGAAACCTAATACCACCTAAAGAGAATGAGACAAGTCTAACTCACCCAAAAGCTAACTCAAGGGAGAAAAAATGCCCAAGCTTTATAAGGGGTACGTAATATGTTACTGCTTTACCAAACCAATATGAAAATTTAACAGGTATTAGTGAAGACAAAACTATAACATCAAAAGCAGGAAGATGGATATCTGACTCTAAAATTCACTCAATCAGTTAAAAAGTAATAAAAATAAAGAAGCTGACATTAGTATCTATTCATCCAGGTCTAGGAAGAAGAGTATATATTCTTTTCGATACAGCACATAAACAGGAGTATATGCACCCAAGAAACTCACAATCACAAAATAATGAAACCTCTAGATTTCTAGGTTAAACGGAAAATTTTAATTTCTGAAAACAATGATTAAAAGTAAGAGAATATAAACAATCATAATAGGAATAATGATAAATCACCTGAGCCTGTTGGTCCCATTAGAAGAATGTTACTTTTCTCAAGTTCCACTCCATCATCATCTATAGCTTCTGTTTTGTTGTTCCCTGAATCTCCTGCAGACCTAATGACCCAAGGTGTAATAAACATGTTAGAAGTCAAAAATCAACAACTCAAGTGATGAACATCATTAGTGGAGATATTGTGACTCAACACTATGCATGCACATTCTTAGTTGTTTACTATTGACCCTGTGGTCCAACAGACCCTTCTGCAGCCTCTTAGGGTTGAAACAGCAGAAAGGCACAATAGGGTTGGTCATTCTGTACATGCCAGATCATGAATTAGTAACTGCACCCAATCTCCCAAAAAATCCCAATTGTTCTAATATGGCTAATATCCTCTTATTATAGGAGGAAGGGCCAGAGGCCTGCCTGAGAGGGTAGGTGAAGGAAAGAAACAATCACCTGAGTGTAGCTAATAACAAATCAAAAAGAAAGGTGATATACAAAGAAATAAAATTTGCAAGAAAATACAACATCAACATCACATACTCACAGGACAATTAATAAGTAGTAAAAATCCTAACAAGAATGTGTTCCATCTAGTATCTTATGGAAATATTACTGCTATAATTAGAAGAAGCTAAGTTCCATACTAAAAGAGAAAAACAAAGGAAGACAAAAGTATTAAAATTCATATTTGAAACAAAAAGAAGTTTTGTACATATCTTATTAGTTATAATGAGTAAGAAACAACGGTAACACGTGAATAGAAGGGAAAGAAAACAAGGGGACAAGAAGGAGGAAGAGTAGACAATAAAGGGGAGAGAAGATGGGTGAAGAAGACGAACATAACAAAAAAGAGAGGATATAGGAAAAAAGGAAAAGAGAAAAAAGACAGCCTAAATGAAGAATAAAGGAGATCGGAGAGAGGAAACTAGGTGAAGGAGATTGTATACAGCCTATTTGCGGCAAAATTTTTATCTTCTTTTTGTGGTCCAATATTTTTATTGAGTGCTAATTTAAACTGAAAATGTCCCAGTACCTATTTAGTCCTTGTCTCCATTCCTTTTTTTTTTTGGGGTTGCTTGAACTAGGTGCATTACATAGCTTTAAACCAATCCTCAACCTCATATCAATGTCATGGATGAAAAATAGGATCAAGTAAATAGAAAAGAAAAAAAAAGAAATGGTTGCAGACAAAATTTATTAGAGGTGTGCCTGGAAAAAGGTGTGCGTAGGCCTCATTAAGGGTGCCCACTCGAGCATGATAGAAGTGCAATACCTGGCACCTAATAAGCCTTTAACAACAATGATACTTCTGCAGATCTGGGAATAGCTTGCTGACACACTAAGTCATCTATCCATCCCTGCCCACCTCACTGCTCTTTTGAACTACTCTCTCCATCTCATTTCAAGTGTTGTTTTAGATTTTGTTTTCTGGTCCTACTTTATTTGCCATTTTAGAAAATTAAGGAAGCTTTTTTTTTCCCAAGTTAACCCTTGTTTATTATCATCTCCAATGCATTTATTTCTTCCTTATCACCTTTCTACATTCCTTATAAAATGGGTATTCATGTCAATTACTAGTTTTTTTTTTTATATAAATGCAGTTATCCAATTATTTTCTTAATTTTCGTGCAAAAACCTTAAGACATTTGAAATAGGACGAAATGGAGAAAAAGAAGAAGATTTAACTGCTAAATATCCTGCACTATTCTCTTTTCTTAAGCCAGCATGAGAAGAAGAAGGCAAAACACATACTACTGGCAATTTATCAACACTGACAATCAACCTTAAGAATGCGCACATTGCTATGCCATTCAGCTAGTTCACAGTTTAATGAGATGATCAGAATAGTGGGAAAATTGGTCACACAAATAGTTGAACAATGTTAGACTGTGCTTCATGCCCAACTGAGTTTCACCTACAAATCCCCTATTGTTCGCACATGACATGACAAAGGAAAAAGGGAACAGAAGAAGGTGTGCATATGGTGAAGATGTATAACTGACCACTTCTGAATGGAATCATGATAGATTCTCTTGTAGTGATTGTAAACTGCAACAGAAAGCACCTGTATAGAATACATTAAATTAGAAATAAACAATATTAAGGATGTAGAAGATATGGAAAAATATAACAAAAGAAATGTTAATACAAGGCAGAGAAGTGGCTGTGTCTTGCACAATCTACATCATAACTTATGAACAAAGTTCAAATACAGGCAGGTTTCTTTCCAAAAAAGTAGTAACAAAAGAAACCAAAAAATGCAATTTTTTTATAAGCATTGTGTCGTTCTAAGCATTTCTGTTAAAAGGCAGTAATAAAAGTTTCTACCGATGCACAGAAGCACATCTCTATTGGTATGCTAAAAAATCCAGGCAGCATAACCAAAAACTTTCTATCCGAACATTTAAAAATAAATTACGTGCAAGAAAAAGAAAAGGAACAACTAAACGAATTGCAAACTTTTTCTTAAACAACATAGTCAAAACAAAATTTACCAAACTTAAATCAATCACATATCGTGAGGGAACCAACAGTGTGCTACTTGTATAAGCATTTTAAAGACAAAACCAATACATTTAATCATAAGCAATCAACCAAACAAGAAGGAAAATCACCTTTTTAGCGCGTTCTTGTCCAATCACAAATTTATCCAGTCCCTTACAGATCTCTTTTGGCGTTGGAAAATTATTACCCAAATTGGATCCACCCCAGCACCCATCTTTCGAATTCGACCCAGACCCACCTCTACCTCCACGAACTACATCCATTGAGGCTCCGTTTACCCGAACTGTGGCAATCCCATCTCCCGGAGGTTGCCACACCTCTGGCGGATCCCCATAATTGGACCCACTATCACTACCATTCAATTTCTCGGTCCAATTTCTACCAAAATCCTTACTCGAATCACGGCCACTTCTCCTATTATCCAATAATTGAGTACCCTTCTCAAAGAATTCACCGCGCAGCGAGACGGGGTTGAAAGCGGTGGAGTGAGAGGGAGAGTTGCCGAAGTAGTCATCCAAGCTTCTTCGATGCGTAGAGTAACAGGTAGACATGCCACCCGCGAACATGTAATTGAGTAAAAAGTTTCTGAATTGAGAGGCTCTAAGAGAAGCCGTTTCCTTGGAAGTTTTCGATCTGAGAAGAGCAGCCATGGTGTCGAAATTAACGCGGGAAAGTAACACAAAGCGAGGTAAAATGAAGGTCAGAATAATGGAGAATTAAGGGCTCATAAATGGGTCAAAATGGAAATTGCTAGAGGGATTTGAGACATCTGGAGGTGAATTTAAGCGGGCATATCCTAGACTTTATCATTATAGTGAGAGGGTAGAGAAATTTTATAGATAATTAAAAAAAAAAAAAAGAAAAGAAAAACAGGGATATTAGCCAGAAGTCCAGAATGAACACACAATGTACTACAGAGAAATATCTATTCTGGCTAAGCGCTGCCAGTCCAAAATGGCGTGAGCTTTCGAGAAAATCCGCTGCTTTGAGTTAGGTGTGCTCCAAACGACATCGTGTCTTTTAGAAAAATACTGGTCAAAAAAAGTGAACGGTGGCGGGCTGATTGGCTCAGTGCCAAAATTCAGGAACCGTGCAAATCATCTCGGAGCGAACTACAAAAGAAAAGGCGGCGCCCATCGATTTGGAAAGATTATTATTTTATACCCGAGCCATGTTGGGTCTATTTTTTACTTTCTTATTATGTAATCATCTCATTGCATTAAGAGCTCATCCGATTAAAGCACAAAAAGAAAACAGAATCTTCAACATACATAGCCCAATTCACTATTAACAGAATCCAATTTAAATTTAAGACATATGACACCATCGATTTATGTATATTGCTATTTTCACAAGTCATAAAATACAATAATCAAACTATAAAATAATAATTGAATTTTAAAATTTATCGAGTACGATGAAAATAAATCACAGAGGGACCTTTCTCGTCCTACTAAACAATTACTTAGAAATAGGTCAATCAAAATTTCAAAACTTACTATCGCTATCACTATAAAACTAACTACATTCTGATGCCAAAAGTCTCTAATTTGCAATCCTTCGACAAAGCGTGACTCAGCAGAAGGAAAAACAAAATCTAAAAAAATTAGAATATCAAAACCACAAAACCACTCTCAAATAAAATAAAATCCTTCAAAGAAACCAAGAAATCAAACTACATAAATGATGCAGAACAAAACAGTCAGGGCGTCGACAAACAGACACAATCTGTTGCTAACTCTCTCTTAATATCGTTGAAGACCCAATAATCAGATGCACTGCCAGCCATTACACTAAAGAAAATAAGAGTCTCAAAGACCCAAAAAAAATTCAAAGTAGACTCAGACAAACATTCAATATCCTATATTTACAAGTTTTTTAAGATAATAAAAAACTTTTCAAAATTTAAAAATCTTAAACTTATATTTAGGAGAGAATAAGAATCTTTAAAGTAAGGTTTTCAGAGATTATTAAAAACCTCTAAAATCCTTCAATTTCAATTAAATTAGTTGGTTAATAAGGGTTTTTCTCTATAATCTTCAAATACTTAAAAAACTTTATCTTCTTCTCAAATAATAAAAATTATTAAAATTTAAAAATCATGAAAAATATTATCTTATAAAACCATACCTACTTCCAAACAGAATTTTACTCTACTTCCAAACAGAATCGGCCTTTGATGGCTGTCCCTAGGTTGCCCATTTTCTGGAAGTGCTCGGCTTCAAGGGAGCTCTGCTAATTTAATGGGCTTAGGTGAGCTTCTCTGATTGTGCGTCCCAGCGTGCGTGCAATCTCTTCCTTTGGCAGGCGGTCTTCCAGGAAGTTCAGCATCAGGATTGCATGCCCTTCGGGCTGTGGCCTGTGGGTTCCAGTATCCAAGCACAGGTGATTAGGTATGAAGATGAAGTTGTAACAGGACTTTCTCTAGTTAATGAAAGAGAGCTTGAGCCTTTTATTTCTGTGCTTTTTAATGAAAATATTCCTTTCTTCAACATAAAAAACACTAAAACTAGAACTCATTTTTTTAGTATAAATAAAAACAAATAGTTTCATTTATAATGGAGCATTTTTTTTTATGAAAGATATATATTCCCATCATAAATTCAATTATAATTTTACAAGTAAACAATGCAAGGAATAAATATAAATCACAAGGAATAACTAAAACAATACAACAGTGCTACAAAACTTAAAACCTCTTGATTCCTAGGGCAACAAACAAGTCCAGAAAATCTAAAGACACTGACATTAGGGTAAGAAAATAATTGTGACAACATGCTTAATGAAAGATATACATTGCAGCATCCAAAATTAGAGCTTATATCAAGGTTTGATATACAACACCAGAAACTAATCTGCACTGCACAACTAACATGTAGGTCAGCCAGAAAACTATTCTGTACCTAACCAATTAGCACCAGATCCTTTCATCGTCAACCATTTTCCATAGGAGGTGCTATTTACAGAGAACACTTCCATTTAAGGTAAATGCTCTTGGATTTGCTTGTCTTCATTTGATGACCTGCAAAAGTCACCAGCATTTTATTCAACACGTACAGAACCAACAACATTTGTTAATGGAGTAACTACACAGAAAGCAAAAAATTCCCAACATAAAAACAAATCATAGGCAGTGTTATCGATGATTATTACCATCTGCAATAGGCTTTGAAAAGTGTTGAGAATGAAAATCCCGGGAACAAATGAAGTTGAAAGAGTGAATACAAGCGGGTAGGTTATAATATTAAATTGGCCAGTCATTTTGATGGGTAAAGTAACTTAATAATTTATGCAAGCCTATAGGAAATGAATTAATGTTTAATATGCTCAGCACTTTTTCCAAAAGTAGTAAAAACTCGGCTCTCTAGCTGATGTCTAACTGTTTTATCTGCTTGCCTAGAGCTTCTTGCTCATCTACGGCATCCTCATTAGGTGCATTCAACCTTTATATTGGAAATGGAGATAAGAATACAAATTTACTTGTGAAGGAACATGGTGCAGTATGCCCTGTGGAGCCATATGGCACCTGATGTAATCTATTATACACCCCACGCCAAATCAAGGGCCCAACTCATCGCCGGCTATAATATTCATGCAAAAAGACCCACCAATGAAGAGAAATTCACTCCCGTTCCCCCGCTCAGACCTTCACTATTGTTAAATAAGATTAATGTCTATCTTTTGGAATAGTATAGCATCTTTTCACATTAGTATGATTCTTCCAGTTGTGTATGTAGTCGTCTGCATTTCCCGAATTTGAAGTAATATCACATTAAACTGGCCAAGTTATGCTCACAGCTAACAGATTGATTTTCAAATTGAATTTATGTCACATTTGATACCCTAATAAATCTGTCAAATTTTAAAGAATAACCAGATTACCATTTTCTCAACCTAGCTTTATTCAGAGGAAACCTCAGGGTGGTTCAATCCCCATAAAATTTTACAACCAGCATTACTTGAACCAGCCTGCATATTTATCTCATAAGGTGAGACTGACACCAACAAAATACATTAACACGTTTTTTTTTCTTGAACAGTGAAACAAAAGCAATTGTCAGAAAGTAATGAGATCAAGTATAAAATATGGCCTTACTCAAGTCCAGAAATCAGATTATTGGCTTCACTTACAGCAACCTTTACAGCATACAGTGTCATCTTCTTTATCTAAAAGATAAAAATAACAAATGAAAACAATGGGAATTGTGATTTGGAGTACAAAAACAAATAAGAAAAGGCACATTATTGGCCCATATACAAAGAAGCAACAAGCATCTATTACAAGATAATAAATTAGTAAGAAAGCATAGTAAAATTATACAATGCAGGTTAGAAAACAATAATGCATACATTACAGAAGCTAGACAGAAAGCACTAGAGACTGTTTCTGCAGAGAAATTCTGAGACACCAGGTGCACCTAATAACTCCTCCCCTCCACCCCACACCAGAGCAAAGCCAATTCCTTTTTGGATAAACTACACTTTATTCCATGAATAGTGGAGGATAGAGCTATTCCGACAACCTAATATACTGGAGGATAGAGCTATTCCCATCTTTTTCTTCAATCCACATCATTCTATCTCTCCACTCCCCAGCCCAAAGGCCAAGGCCCACCATGATTTCAAGAGCAGGAAAAAAAAAACTTGAGCAAGTTATGCCTCCTATGCACCTTATTGGTATTCAAAGAATTTGACCATGCAAATCATAAGAATGGAAAGGAAAAAGTGCAAGCAAAGATGAAGACCAAAACCCATAAAACAACCATTCAAAGTTCAGTTTTTGAATTTTACTTTTGCATTTTTTTGGTTAGTGTCAAAAGAATTTACTGCTTTTCTGGCCAAAAGAGAAAATTCAATCTTCTTCCCATTATTTGAGGAACACAACCATGCACTGAGGCACCCGCTGCCCACTTGTTGCAGTTCTCTTCCACTTGTACAAGAAACATGACCATAGTTTCCAATCAAGAACTTATTGCCCTTGAGCCTTTTAAATCTTAGATTGTGATGATGATTTTGAAGGGAGGGCCATCAGATTTCAAAGAAAGAAAAGTAATGAAAGATATATATTATGAAGAGAGGAAGGCTATGAAATTTTGATCAGAAAAGAATAAGCATTAATCTTTTTTAAAAAAAGAAAATAACATAAAGGTGAAAAAGAGAGAATATTTTGATCAAACTACATAATGTTGTGAATTTAGTAAGAATAGTTGAGGAAATAGCCCCTCCTACCCAACTAAGCATATAAAAGGATGCAAACTACAAAATCATGAAATCACTTGTGCTCTATAAATAGCAAAAGGCAATTAATTTGAATCTTCAAAATTGCAATATTAAACTGCAAAAAAAAAAGTACATTACATACCTCTAGTTTATCTTCTTTAGCTCTATGGTTCTTTGGAAGCATACGGAACTCTTCTGTCAACCGAATGCATTCTTGAACATTGTCAGGGGATACAAAATCAAGGGCCACTTTTATGCATGACTGGAAGGAGGAGAGGACAAAAAGATGAAGGGGGAAAGGAGGTAAGATAGTACTAACAAGATATGTCATAAAAATGCAGATAAAAAATTTTGCTCTTCCCAATAAGCCAAAAAATATGCTAGCTGACTTTCATGTGATTTTCGTTATTTGCTTTTGATTTGAGCTACTAGTCTAGGCAGTGTTAGAATTTGAAATGACAGGTAAATCCAGATAAAAGCTCTATGGTATCTTAATAAGCTCATGGAGAGATGCTTTAACGTCATTGATTCTGATTTTGACGATAGACCTAACAATACATATAAAAATATAGAGGTATATAATGAGAAGCTCTGAACATCTACTTTAACTTAAGCGTCGGCTCCACACTTCTTTTACATTATTTTTTCCATTTAAGATGCTCTTCTGAATTTCACAATCTACTACTTAATAATCACTGAAATTCCATGGTATTGCATATAGTAATATTATCCTAGTAGGCAGGACAAAAACCAGAAGGAAAATTTCAGAAGAAATCACCAGAATCGTATGTCCTAATCAATTACCTAACATTTAGTTATTGTGCAGTTGGATGCAAAGCACAAGAAGAGTTTGAGGAGAAAGACCGTATTGGCAAGCTATCAGAATTTAGATCCTAAATCTTAATACTAGAACATCTAACCTGTCTATTCCTCACTTGATGTGGACACCCTGCTGGGATGAAAACAGCCTCACCAAGGTGTTGCTCAAATGTCCAAGGTTCAACATCTGACCAGGAGCTCATGGTTACACAATCTAGTTGAAACATTATAAAACAGAATGACTAATTGATGTAATGATATCTTACTGAACTCCTCCTTCAGTTGCCTCTTATGTCTTTCATTTAGATAAAAGGTCTGGTCATGAATAGGATGAACAACCTGAAGCAAGTGCAACATGAGCTTAAAATAATGAAACTTATAGTAATGTACTGTCATTGGTAGGCAAGATACGCACAGAATTCACAGGAAGATTACTGATATGAAGAAATTCATGCTGATGCTTCTTCAAGTACTCAATTAGCTTGGGTACATCTTGCCTACGAAAAATGTCCCAAACAGCACCACCATATAGATGTTTTGCAGCATGGTTTTCCGCCAGAATTTTACTAGTCATAACTGTATTTAAATCAACTGATCCCAAATCCTTTGTTTCCGCTGCTAAACCAACAAGCCCGGTACATTTATCATGTTGATTGAGCGAATGATAGTTATTCTTTTCCAAATTCAATCCCAAAATTTCGTCCATTCCATGATCATCAGATGCATCCATATGCATGCCTTTAGGTAACAACTCACCCCTGACAATGTCACTACATTCTGCAGAATATCCTTTCACCTCATCCTGTTTCTTAAGCACAGGATTCATCTTCTCCCAATCATTGTACCACAAGGAGCTGGAATCAAGCATATGTGGATCATAACAAGGCACCATTCTCTCTGCATTTCCAACCAACTGCTTTGTATTTTCAGTTACTGTAGTTCCTGCGGAAGCAGAACATTTCTGAGGAAACTGAATGCTACTGGATCCATCCAATGCTTGGGATTTACTTTCTTGTTCATCCAATTTCATTTCTTGTATATACAACCGTTCTAGAGAGGAGTCACTCTCAATTGTTTCCCCTTTTTGAAATAATTCAGGATCTATACTCTCATCTCTACAAGGACTTTTCCTTGGCTTCCTTCCACATTTCCCTGATGCTTTCTGCATCACACCACAAATCTGATTATTATCTTCATCTTCATATTGCTTTTGCAATTTGTCTATGATTTCACTTTGCCATGGGGGAAGCTTCACTTCTTTCATGTGAGTGAGTACATTAACCTAAATGAAAATTAAAATGAATTAAAGCATGAGTTTGCAACCATAACTAGCAGACATCAACATAGAATTACAAGAAGCAACCATCTCTTTAGTTTTTGAGACATTTGTACATGATTTTGCATATTTGTGGTCTTATTTAATTTAAATTCAATTACTATTTCCAGTAGATTAATTATATTTCTAATAGAAGAGATCAAATATCATATACAAACTTATTTCCTCCCTCAAGTTAAATACAGTAAGCATTCCTTGAAAAGTACTAACTAAACACTGCACAAGGATGGAGAAAAGCTTTTGGAATAAATTCTGATAAGCATTCTGAAAAAGGCGTATTCTGATGCAAATATGGTAGCCACGTCCTGCACACTAAGAAAATGGTAGTGAAAAATTCCAACTATACTATTAACCAATCATCACTACAACACACACATAAATACAATGAAAACCTAGATGCACAAATCTAAAGCCGATATGCAGATTATTAGTCAGTAACATATACTAGTAGTCAAGTACATAAAATATCAATCTGCATAAAATCCTAAAATTGTTCAAAAGAACAGGATTTAATTTCTAACTCCCAAAAAGAGAGGTCTCAAATGCAAATGTTCTTTACAAATTACAAGCCCAAGCACACTGAAGACACCAAACAGAATGAGATGCATCATCCATTCATTCTACCATGAAAG
Organism: Manihot esculenta; assembly: GCF_001659605.2. Taxonomy (NCBI): domain Eukaryota; kingdom Viridiplantae; phylum Streptophyta; class Magnoliopsida; order Malpighiales; family Euphorbiaceae; genus Manihot; species Manihot esculenta. Next base: position 11,050,990 of record NC_035162.2, on the reverse strand, counting down.
CCAACAAATTTCTCACATTGAAGTTGAAAAACTCTCATTGATTACCAACTGACCATGATTATTATTCAATATAAAGTTCCTTGACAAGGAGTAATTATCCACTGAAAAGTAAGCAAACCATTGATGCAGAACCACAAAGAAAACTGAGAGGGAAAAAATGAACCATCAAATTTTATGAAATTGATGTAAAACGCAAAGAACAATCACAGGGGAAGAGGGGAAAATCTCAAATTTTCTATTAACTCTCAATTGTCAACAGCAATCACAACAAGCTCTACAAATACCTAAAATACATAGGTACTTGTATACTAATAACTAGTCTTATTATACCAAAATAAGATTAGATCAACCTACTAACTAGAATGTTGAAACAATAGAATTCCTAAACAATTAAATAACAATTATAAGTTAAATTTCCTAGATAATAGAAAGTTAAACTTCTTGATTTTACAATGAAAAATAAAATCAACATAACTCCTAAATTTAGATTCTGCATCAACCATATCTATCAGTATATCAAGTCATCAACATCATTACATTACAATGTAGATTCTGTTTGAGCACCTCCTTGAATGCCAAGAGTCATGAAACCAAATAAACAATCAAGAACAAGACTTGTTAACCCATTGGTGGGACAAAATGATAATTTATCAGCATCCTATACTTATCAGTGCTACCTCCTAAATAGCAGACTACAAACCAGCTTTGCACACTGAACCTCACATGCACAGACTGACTACCACCTTAACCTTATCCCATTCACGTGACTAAAATATGGCTGCCCCAGCATTAGAAAAAAATGAATTTAAAGTGATTGTTGAATATATATATCTATATATATATATATATATATATATATTGAATATATATATCTATATATATATATATATATATATATATTGAATATATATATCTATATATATATATATATATATATATATATATAAGTCTGACCATTTCATATAAGACAACTTAAACATCTTAACACTTGTAGAAATACTGCAAGATTCATACATGAGAACTGCATGTCTATCTGCTTCATGCTTCTTGTGCAAGGATAGTTATTTTATTTATCTTACTTCTATTTAATTATTTAATTTTGAAAGATAAAAGGGAAAAATTATCCATTATACACCGAAAACTAATGGCTTTAGTCTTTTAGGTAAAGAATCAATAAGAAAGAGATGAAATCTTCTCTCTTTGGAAAGCCATTGCATTATATTGCCAAAATTAACAAACCAGTAGAAGAGCCTATGGAGGAGAAATGGAAAGAGTAGACAGAAGCTTCAATACCTTAAACATCAATATAAAGAAAAAGTTTAAATATAGAAATACTGCTCACCGCATCAGAGATGTCACAATGTAGTTTAGTCACTGAATCACCTCTGCCAAGTTCTTCCATAGATCCATAAGCAATGTATGTTTTGGGTCCTAAGTCTGGCTTCAAGACAGCAGGAAGCCTTGTAGCTAGGTTTAAAAGACCAGATTTTGGATGGGTATATTCACTAAAGGGAAGCATGGCTATGAATTCAGCACCGTGCCTTGGCAAACATTCTTCAAATGAATTCGATGGGGGCCAATCCTTCAGCTTCAGCATCTCTGGCCACCCATTTTTATACCTTCGCCCCTCTAAGTAGCCCTTGAAGAACTGTAAAATATTAATTTCAACCTGCCAAGATGAAGAGCAAATTTTATTCCACAAGTTATGAGGCATGAGAAACAAATTTTTAGCCAAAAATATGTGTCAACTACATAAAAACAGTAATAGCACTTAATGATGTGAGGACGCACTAGTGCATCACTTCCATAATGTGATTAAGGCACTGTAAACCAAGGAAAAATAGTATCCCTAATTCCAATTCATTAACATGCAAGTTACTACCATGAATTGCATTTCTCCAGAAGGGCCTTAGGAAGGGAAGATTTTACTCGAAATTATCATTTTTATTTAGACCAAATTATTCCACTGAACTGGGGCATTTCAATTAATTTAGTTCCTTTCTTATTTGGCATGCGTAATTTGGATTTCACTTTTTTGTTTGGTATTTTACCTTAAAAACCAAATTACTATTTACACTCAGTTTTTAAGTTTATCATATTATATTTTATGTATAGTTTATGTTTTCAGACTTCCAGTTTCAAAGGCCCATTTGTCTGTGAGCTTGCATCTGGTGCATTTCTTTTTCTAATCAAATAATGGCTGAGGTAAGGGCAATTATGTGAACTGCGGTTAAGGACAAGAAGAGAATACATGCTGCATGTTATTGTGGAATCTGATCAACAGAATATGACTGATTGGATCAAGAATAATAGGAGGATGACTTCAAAACTAGGGGGTGACTTTAAGATACCCAATGCATGAAAGAATCTAAATGCATGAAGTATGTGCAAATTAGAGGAAAATGAAATGGAATTGTCGGTAGACCAACCAACCAAGGTACCAAAACAAAACATGAATATTGTGGACGAGTACACTTTTGGATTCTTAAAATAAAATTCAATTTACTTTTAGAGAAAAAAGAAAGAAAGATTATTCTTATGCGTAAACACATCACTATAGAACTTGGAAATCCTAGCATGCAGTTAACTATTGAGACGACAAGAATAAGAGAAAGGAAAATATCTCACAAAATTTTGCTTTACATGATATGCAGCAATCCTAAGTTCTTTCTCAAGTCTATTTGACCAAGTAAATTACAAAGCAGTAACACTTTTGGATGTATAATCTCTCATTGAACAATTAGAAGCCCTTGACAGATCTTCAAAAACAACAAAGTTATGTCCAATTTAAAGGTAGAAATTTTCCCTGTCAACTATATTCTACCCTTCATCTAAGATGACATTTACAGCACACGTCATGACATTTCCACTATTGAATAAAAAGATAGTCATTATCTGTTTGATAATCTATACAATGATGTGTTTGTACACGTACATGCTCGTATGTGTGTATATGATGCGGTTGCAGATCTAAAGATCAGAAAGAAACTAAGCATTATACCCAAAGAAGCAATTTCAATTATAGAAAAATCAATCATCAGAAATGGACAAAGTACAACATCAACATGCAAAAAGTGATTACCTCGCACCAATCCAGGCAATCAATGGCTTTAACCTTTTGTGCTTCCTCTTTTAATATTCTTTGAGCACCTCTAAGAGCCCTCCACATAACCATTGGTTCCCAACTCAAACCAGAAGTTTTTTCAAGCACATTTCTAACGATAACAGGTTCCCCTCTTGTCCAATGCATTTGAAAATGCTCAATTTCATTGTCTCCCAGCCGAAGAGCATTTGGACAGTAAAGAAAGTTATCATCACTTTTCTCCCTATCTGCTGCCTTCCTCACTTCAAAATCTTTCATTCTGTAGTCAGTGGAAATGAAGGGACGACACAAACAACATCCTTGAAAACTATCAATATCACGTGGCTTATAATTACTAGTAAGTTCCTCGGCACTTGTAATCAACTCTTTAATCATATTAGCTTCAAAAACACGTTTCAGTACAAGAATCTCAGTACCACAACCCCCCAATGCCTCAGGAGGGCAAGGAATCCTTCCATCAGCCTCTGCCCTCCAATCAGAAAAATCAAACAATGATTCAGCTACACACTTGTTTTCTAGATGGGGTACTTGATTCTCCCAACCAAATCTTTTACCATTTGCAGTTATCTGGTCATCCATTTGCGTACCTTGACCATGTATTCTTTCAACAAATTGATGGTGTGGAGATTCAGCCTCATTACCTCCAGGCTGAGATCCTTTTCTAATTTCCCAACAGCAAGAGAGACAGAGATCATAAGAACAATCAGGATTGGGGCAGCTTCTGTGGAAATCGACAATTGATGTATTGCAGTTGTCACTGTCGAACAAGTGTAATTTCATAGTTACAAACAGTACCACAGGGAATATACAGGTTCTAAATGAAGAATTTGTGCACACTTTTTTCAGAATAAGCATTAAAAGGACTATTCATAGATGAACTTCCAACTTTCAAAGGAATCACATGAACCAAAACAGAAGGCAAACAACTCAAGTCAGACAAGAAAGCACAGACATTCAACAATAACTTGTAGATCACTCCCCTAACATCCACTCCCAAACCAAGGAAGGGCTATTAATAGATGGAGTCAACTGAACATTATTAACCACATTCCTTCTCACCATTCAATTAACTATAAAGTACAATCCACCAACAGCTTTACTGAACGTTTGTGGATTGGCTTGATAATACTTACAAAAAAGGACATTTTGATATGTAATTAAGGATATCCAGCTATGTAAATAGAAGTAATAAACGAGATAAGATTGTCAAGCAAAAAAAAAAAAAAAAGAATCAATCCATATACCTAAACTAGTAGCAAGTTTAAAGCCTAGAGCATTTTCAGACCACTCATGTCTAACCCACTCAGGAAAGGGGGCCACATCTAACATCAAGGTATTAAAGAAAACTGTGGGTTTATGTCCCCATTCTTCCAAGGGTTACTAAATATTTTTTATAAAAAGAAAAAGCAAAAAAAAAACATAGGAAAAAGAATGCATGAAATTCAATTAATAAATAGCTGAAATTCCACTTCTATGATGTGTGAGAATGCTTTAGTACCAATAGAGTCGATCATCATCATCAAGTAAGGATTGTAATACATCCTCTTCTGTCAATGGAGCACCTACGGGAAAAGAGCAAGACAAATGATTGATTTGATAATAGAACTAAATCACACGGATTGGTAACTGAATCAAATTACAATACCACGAGTTCTTGCCTCCACATCCAGTTCAGAGCTCTGCTCCTGTTGAATATGTTTCAGGAGAGGCAAAGTCTTATCTAGTAAGTAAAGAAGCTTTGGCAATTTGGTAGTTGCATCCGCTTTGCCAGTCCTAGACTGTGAAAACCATATATGCTCACATAGTTTGGCACCATAAAAACATGAATGCAGAGATATGGAAAAAGAGAGAAAAGGCTTCAGAGAAGATAAAAATAATATAAGAAAAAAGCACACCCGGCACACACCAGCACAACTACTTCTTTGAGGCATAATCTGCAATTACAATTACCACGACAAAATGGACATGCAATCTCTATCTGCTCCCGTGTTTTCTCTGGGTACCTAATATTCATTTGAAAATCAAATTCGTATTCCAAACTAAGAGCAATATATCAATCAGTAGCTGTAAAACAATTATGCTACCCATATATATATAATAGAGCGGTTGTTTATTTTCAGTGCAACCATTCTAGAACAAAATGTCAATTGTATTTTACCAAGTGAACCAAATGCTGATGTTTTAATCTTAAGGAATTAGAAACTTCTTGACTACAATGAAAACCAACTTGAAAAAGCTGTGCCCCAATACACAGGACTTCTCACAATACAAGGTCAGGGGAGGATCAAATGTGCATAACTTTTACTTTGAATTGCGGGGAGGTTATCTTGGTGGTTTCAACCTGTAACCTCCAATTTACAATGAAACAATCTCACTGTTGCATCAAAGCTCACCCTTACTAAAAGTTAAAACCCAACTCCAACACTCAGCTTTTTCTACTACATTTTTCATGTGCAAAAGGAGTTTGTAAAAAGATTTCATTACCACTTTGCAAGGCAGTCATAGCAATAGCGTTTTCTTCTGCAGTTGGAACAAACAACAACACCGTTGTTTTGGCTTTTCAAACACTGGTGGCACATCAAACTCCTCTGTACCTTTTGCCTTTCAGTAATGTCCTAATGAATAAATGTGGTTAGAATGGGCCATTAACCATCTATGTTTCCTTTTATACTATAAAAGAAGAAATTTTAATAAGGATGAAGGAAATACAAATTCGTGGAAAGGTATCCTCCTCTTAAGGAAACTGACAGAATGGAACAGTACGAGGTTAAATCAATAAGAACTTCTTCCCCTCTTCAGCAATCATAGTGCCATATCCATTGGTTCCTTTCACATTCTTCGATGTTTATTATAAAGCTCTTTTGAGTTAAAATCTATATAGGCCTAGACAAGAAAGGAAATAGTCATACTGGCACCACTTAAAAAATTAAATTTAGAGCCAACATTATCACCAATTCCAAGAATATTGTCCTTCAAAAATCAGTGCAAGAGAATCCACTTTAGGGTTGAGGTTGGAAGCCAAAAAAGCTTTCTGGAAAAGCAGCCATTTAGATGATGTCTAAAAACAGTTTGAAAAAGAAGTTGCTTAGTTATTTTTAGTTCCTATACTAGAACATATCAATTTTAATTTTATACCAATTCTAAATTTCTAATATCCTCCTGTTAACGTATTTAAGAAAATGTCACATACCCTAAAGTGAGCCTGGCCAAGGGCCATGTCCAATTCACCAAGGATATGAACCTGAACTGGCCTCTAAGTGAGGCCACTTCCAGTTTCAATTCAACCCAGTTTGATCTGGTTTTGATCAAATTCGACAGTCCATATTTTTTCATTTTTTTTTTTCAATTTTTTATGTTTTAAAATGGAAAAACCTAACAAACAAAGGTTTTTGACCCGAAACCTAACATTCCAGTTCAGTCACACGGTTCAAGTCAATCACAGTTTTGACCAGTTCCAATTCTAACCCGACCCCTGGTCATGTCTACCTAAAACAGCCACATATCTGACTATTCATAATGCATAATTTTCTCGGCCATACTTCAGTAGACTTGTGAAATGTTCTCTAAATCCAACAAGTCAATATAAAACAAGTTTATTCAAATATATTAAAACCACTATGAATATTGTTGGAGAAACTTACCAATGATTCTGAATTGTCTGGTTGGTCGCTGTACTTCCTTGGCCGTCCTCTATGCCTTTTGCAAGCATTGCCAGAGTTACCTGCTAATTCATCTCCCTTGGATTCTATTTGAAGAAGTATTTGGCTTTGTTCTTTAGAAACAGCAATTGGATTCTTTTTCTTTGAACCTTTTGGTCGACCTCGCTTACCCTTTGGCTGAGCATTCTCTTGTCTTGCTTCATCACCAGCAGTAGCTTGAATAGCCATTTTCCCTACTTCCTCATCAACAACAGCACTCCTATCAGTCTGAAAACCAGTCAGACAAAAATTGCCCTTGCTATTGTTGCAGCCCCCAATTTCATTGTTCACTACCTTATTTTCATCAGCTGGAAGACATTTTTGCTTATTCTTTGAACCCTTTGGCCGGCCTCTCTTATTTTTTCGATGTAACATCTTATATTCACCTAAACATCCAACAACTTCTTCAGAATAAAGAATTTTCTTCTTATTGTTTGAACCCTTTGGTCGGCCACGCCTTTTCTTAGCCTTTATAATTCTGCTTTCCTTTTCACTATGACCATTGACCTCATTAGACACCAAATTCTCAACACAATCATTGATATCTACATTTTCATAAGGCAATTCCCACCTGTAAGGTTCAAGGCTTTTCTTCATATGCATAGAACCCTTTGGTCTGCCACGTCTACCCTTAGGCCTAACAACTTGACTTCCCTCCCCATTACCAAATGTGGCCTCAACAGGCATTGCCCTATCTCCTTCAGCTGAGAAAACAGCCTTCCCATTCTCCAAAGCCAAAAACCTAAATGAATTATCATCAAAATGGTGGCCAAGCATGCTATCACAAAGCATTTCCTTATTATCTCCTTCAAGATCATTTTGCTTGTTCTCCAAGAACTTTGGTGGGTCACACCTACCCTCGGGCTTTATGCTTTCATTCACCTCTCTACTACCAACAATGGCCTCACCGGATGTGGCTCTTACTTCTTCATTAAAAAGGGCAGTCATCATGTTCGAAACACCTCTATCTTTGTTACCACCATTGTCATTGGCTCCCAAAATATTACCAGGAAATTCCTGACTATTACCTGCAAAAATTGTATGTTTGCTCTTGAAATCTGTCAGCTTAAAAATCTCACTTGCTGATCCAACACCTCCAATGGATTCTCTAAGCATTGTTCTACCTTCTCCACCTGACGTAGAAATACCCTCACCCAGCAAAACCATAGGTCCAATTATCTTGTCATCCCCATCATTACAACCCTCCATTTCAGTAGCCATTTCCGGATTACCACCAGGAAGACTTTTTATTTTATTACTCTTTGAACCCTTTGGTCTGCCACGCCTAGGCTTTGATGTGACCAGTCCACCCTCTCCAGCAGCACCTTCACCAGGCATTTCTCTGTTCTTCATGCCTCCTTGAGCAGTCCTTTCATTATTCAACCCTGAAGAGGTAACTGTCTCAACACCAGTATCATTACTGCCCCACATTTGAACCGGCAATTGTGGATTTTCTATGCTCACATCATCTTCTTTCTTATTCTTTAAACTCTCAGGGCAATTCTGAATATCCTTTTGCTGCACAATCTCAGCTTGGTCCAAAGCCTCAATACATTCCCCACCTCCTACAAATTTGTTCTTGTTATTAAAACCCTTCAGCCAATTATGCTCAACCTTTGTGCAGGTATTTCCATTTCCTCCCCCGCTGCTATCAGCGGTCTCATCAGGCATTTTCACTTTTTCCTCACCCATAACAGCGACCTTCTCATTCTCTGAACCTCTTAGAAAAACATTCCCAACACCACCATCGTTACCAACCACAGCTTTGTTAAATATGATACGATTTTCCTCAACTTGATGTTTCTTCTTACTTTTTGAACCCTTTGGTCGCCCTCGCTTCCGTTTCGAGGTACCCGTATCATCTCCAGTAGCACCAACTTCACTTGAGCCTTGGTTTACAGCTTCAACAGCACCAATTTTCTTCTTATTCTTTGATCCCTTTGGCCTACCCAATTTAACCTTGGTCATTCTTTCCTCATCTGGAACACCATTTGGTCCATTTCCATCTACCTTCTCAGAATACCTATGTTCAATTCCTTCACCACCATTGGCAAACGCAATCTCACCAAACAGCCCCTGAATTCCTTTGCCATCAATGCTTGTACATCCAGCTTCACCACACCAGCACGGAACCCCTTCACCATCAAAACTCAAATCCTTATTTGCACTAGCAACACCATCGAATAGACCTGGAATCACTCCACTACTGGATCCAATAGCCCCATTTTCGCATTCACCAAAAAGTTCCTTGATGCCTTCACCACCAAGGTTTATATCAACATTTCTACCGCTGACTTCACCTAGTACACCTTGGATTTCTTCTCCAGTAGAACCCACAACCCCAATTTTACCATCGAAGCCATGAATTCCTTGACCAGAAGAACCGACATCAGCATTAACAGCACTAACTTCACCGAATAGGGCTCGAGTTGCTTCACAACCAAGACCCATAACACCATTTTCACCAGAATCCCTACCTGACTTGCCCACCTGAGTTTCTGCACCACTATCTTTACCATCCCAAAGTCTGAAAGCTTTACCATCAAAACCCAGGACTCCATTTGTACCAAATTCTCCACCATAACCGCCAAGAACCTGACCACCATTCCCACGTGCAGCTTCACCAGGCCAAAGCTGCAAATTTTCTCTAACATTAGCCTCCCCAACTTCATCTAACCACCTGAAAACATCTGAATTCCCTTCACCAAACCAGCCCTGAACCCCTTCAATATCAAGACCCACATCAGGAACCTTTCCAAGCACCATTGATTCTGAATTTTCTTCACCATCGAGTCTCTTTCTCTTCGTCATCTGGGGACCCAAGTTAGCCCCAACTCCACTTTCACTCTTCCTCTGCATGTTTTTCTTCCACCGCCTTAGCAACAAGTAAATGACAACGCTTCTCACAGAACAAAGTCTTTGCCGCCCACACTCAGAGCTCTCTCCTTCGTTCTGACCTTCCACTGGTTCTGCTTAAACTCCATTCTTCACACCCTGAAGAGAAGAAAAAAGAAGGAAATTGGAATCAAGATTTTTCCTTAGTATTGAAATTGAAATTGAAATTGAAATTGAAATTGGAAAAGAAAAAACTACTCTCACTGAAAATCGAAGAGGGGTAATGAAGTGCAACAAGGAGGACTTAGCGCCGTCGGTTTTGGTAAATTTGGGAAGAAAAAGGGCAATGGTTTTGCAAATATCAAGGCAGTGATCAGTAACAGAAAAATTGTGTCTGGTTTTCGAGACTTTGGACAATAAGAAAAAAGGAAAAAATTGAGTAAGTGAAGAGACAGGAAGGACCTCGTTGTTTGGCAACTCAGAATGGGAACTCCCTCACCGTCAGTCCTGCTGATAGTGCCCACTCAGACCTGCCTCACTGCCATTTGTTCTCGGGAGTTGAGACTCCGGAGCTTATTGCTTGTAAAATTTTTGCGTAGACCTCAAATGTGAAATTCATTTAAAATGAATTAAAAATTAAAATTTTTAGTTAGGATGAATCTAAAAGTAGTTTTTTTGATGTGATATATAATGTTTACTTAATTTTTTATTTATAATTATTTATTTACTTTTTATTTTACAAAAATATATTTAATAGCAAAAAAAATTTACTTCTTAAATATTTATTGAATAAAACATTAATATATATACAAATATATTAATCAAATTTTTTTTTAGCATTGCCAAATTGTCTGTTTTTCATATATCACTTTCCATAAGAGAAATTTGCCTATTAATTAATAGATATTATATAGTAAAAGTATGATGATTTTCATAATTATCATTGCCTTGTAAAGCATATCTTCCTTTTTAGTTTAAATGTGATTTTAATATCAAATAGCTGAAATTTTATTTTTTATATTCTTTATTTGAATTAAATTATTGAGTAAAATTATCGATTATGAAAATTTTTAATTAAAAATAAAATCTCATCATACTTTTCACTTCAAATTAATTCGAGACTAATATTTTTAAATAATTTTAAAATTTTAAATAATTTTAAAATTTTAATTTTTTTGTTATTTAATTGAATTATTATTCAACTGGTGGAGATTATAATATTTTTAAAATTTTTTAATTCGTTGTTAAAATTAAATTAATTTATATAACATAACAAATATTTGCATTAAAAGTCTATAAGAGTAACTAGTACACGATAAACAGCCAAATGCCTAATAAAATAACATAACATAATACAAGCTCAAGTCCAAACTTAATCTAGCTTATTGCCTTAAAGTTGCTAGTAGAGAGAGCATAACAGATCAATCGCCATTGCCAATAGAACCGAGCATCCCAACATCTACTTAACAGAGGAGAAGAAGGAAATGCCTTAGCTCACATTGCATGTTGGTTAAACTAACTCCAGTCATTGAGGAGCTCCACCAAAACTGTGAAAAGACACTGCCCAAAGTATATTCATAAGAAGCACTGCTAGTGAGACACAAAATTATCTGGTACCGCCACAAAAATTAATAGTTGACCAGAACCATGTATAAAGTGTGATGCACTTCCACGAAGATCCCGCAAGTCCAATATGAAGTCCAGACTAAATCATTGAAGTGAGATCCAATTGGAGCACTGGACTGGTCTATTTTATAAAGGAAGTAATTCTGCTACAGTTGGGGCTGCTGGTAATAGTTGGGCTGGAGGCAGCTGGCTTGTTGTGCAGAAGGCAGTTGGCTGGCAGTATGTGTGGTATGTCTATGGGGAGGCCAAGTGAGGTTCAGTTGGCTGCGAGGCATTTGCTGGGAGGCACGCGTTGGCAAGTCCACGAAGTGGAGAGCACTATTTGATTGAAACTGATAAAATCCATCGAAGTTAATTAAATTTAAATTTTTATTTTTAAAAATTTTAATTATTTTAATTTAATTTGATTTTAATTAATAAAAAATAAATAAAATCGATTTAAATCGATTAATGAGTAATAATATATTATTTTTTATGATATAAAAAATTAAATTATAATTAAAATTAAAATATTTTAATTGAATTTTAAAACACTAAAAATAAAATATATAAAATAAAAAGTTATTAAAAAATTTTAAATGATTAATTTCAATATCAGTTCAATTTAAATTAATTTTTATTTAAAATTAATTTGATTTAATTTTATAAATATTAAAATTTTAATTTTTCATTTATTTTATTCTATTCAATTTAATTTTAATCAATCTAAATCTAGCAAATGTTGATCCTACCACCGAACGCCAAAATGAGATTGGATTGGCGTGGAGTGCTGCACTGGTAGGCCTACGGATGACAAAAGGAGGCTCAATTGGCATGCAGACTCCCAAGAGCTGAGAGACATAGGGTACTGCGATAAGTAACAGCGAAACATGGGGTGTATGCGTAGACCCCAGGGTGATGCACGCGCCCACATGGGAGGTTAGTTGGATTGTGTGCTCGCCAACACGCACGTATAGGAAATCACCTCGCCTCATGTCGTACTATGTTTCTCTACTGCTAGCAATTTTCTCCCTATTTTCAGCAGTTTCTATAAATTTCCACCGAGCAGCTTGGGGAATTGAGAGGCGGAGTACTCAAATTTTTACTTGGGGATATTTTAGGAGGTGGAGGCTTCCACTTGGGTCCATATGACACTTGTCTCGGCCCAAGTGTATGGCTCCCATATTTTTGCTAAAATTCATTAATTTCAAATTATTGTAACTATAGCCAATGGAGGTGAGGGATACCCATGAATACCCATCATCTCCGACATTTATAAATATCAAAGAAAAGTCTTGTACAGTGGTTTTACCTTGCTCCTTTGCACTCTCCTTGTACTATTTTATTATTTAATGAAATTTAAAGCCTCTCTTTGTAACTCTTGAGTGCCTTATTTCCTTCGTTTGTTTTTAGTGGCCTTATTTTTTCCAGTTGTGCACTCTTTTAGTTCAACCAATTTGGTAAACTATCTTAATGTATTTAAGATTGATTTAATCCTTCTCAAGGACTAAATGCTCCTCATTGATTTTAAAGTCATTTTACAAGGGGTGGAACATAATATATAAACATCTCGTTTACTATCAGCTTTATAAAAAAAAAAAGAAATTACAATAATCTCAATCTCTTTTTATTTATGAATAGTGAATTTGAAACTAACTAATTATAACCCTTTACTATCAATTTTTATGAATTCAAATTAAAAAAAAAAAGAAAACTTTGAACATTTATATCTTCAAATCTTCAATAAAATGCATTCTAAATAATTCCTAAATTGAGTAAAATCAATCACACAATGAAATATAATCTATCTTTTGATGGAGAGGACAAGCCATCACATAGTGAAAACAAAAATAAATTCTTTTTGTGTCAAAAGAACTATGGTAATTATAGTGACAGATCCATAGATTTTGTTAGGGTTTTAATTTTAATTAATAGTCTATGAAAATAAAATATTTTAAATAAAACACATAAAATAAATATATATTACAAAAATTAATAAAATATTAAAATTAAATTATAATTTATTTATTTTTTATTAATTAAAATAAATTAATAACAACTTTATTTTTAATATTTACAAATATACCTTTTAATATAAGTCAATAATCAACTAATCAATAGCTCATCTCTACTTTTATTATGAAATTAACTTTTAATAATATTTATTGTAAAAATAATTTTTTTATTACGGTTATAACATATAAATCCATTAAAAAATAATATTGTTAAAGTAACATATTAATTTAATATAATATTTATTATAAATTTATTTTTTTAAATTAAATTATTTAATCCATCCAAAGATATTTTCATTTCATTTTTTCTAAATTTAAATAATCTAACTTATTATTTATAAAAATAATACTTATTTATATTTAAATATTTTTAAATTTAAATTATCTAATCTATTACCCATTAAATTTATATTTTTTTAAAATTAAATTATTTTTTAAATTTAAATAGTTTATAAAACTCATTAATTAATAAAACATTATTCATAAAATCTTTTTATTTATAAAAATTTAAAATTTATTTCTAGATAATTTAACAAATAATTTTAATTATATAAATAGATTAAAAACTAATTAAGTGAGATAATTACTTTTTAATAATAAAAATAGTATATAAAATTAAATTACACAAGGAATGAATAATTTTAAAAAATTATGTATTGAAGTTAAAATTTTAAAAATAAAAAATAAAATTTTTGGATTAAAAAAGATGAGAAGAACATACGAAAATGAACGATTAAAATTAGATCTACTAAATAGTATCGAATGCGGATAAATATATATTTAATAAAAAGATTAAAAAATTTAATTTTATAAAATATAAAATTATTTAATTGAGTAATTTTAAAATAAAAATTAACTAATAAATTCTTTAAATATATAAAAATTTATTAGTATATATATAAAACTATTTAAATAGTGTTATACAATTTGAATTTTTTTTAGGAGGCCATGGCCCTTGACCCATTTAGTTTTGTCACTAGATTGTTAATAATTTGTCTAAAGACAAACTTATTAGAGATCCATTATTTTGTCTTCTGTTTTCTGAAGTATTGCATTTCATACCAATCCATTTCTGCTGCTACATAATTTAGTAAGTGTAGTTTGTTTTTGAAAAATTGAAATTAAATTTGGATATACATAGTTTCGAATTTTAAAATTCATAACAAAAGTAAATAAATTCAAAATTAAATTAACGGTAATGAAAAATTATAGAAATCCCTAAAAAAGAAAAATTCTACATTATGCTCACTCATAAATAATTATAGTTTTAAAGTAGAATAACTCTTGCACTCCGAGACTTAGCCTGGTAGAAAGTGAATCCTAGTAGACTTGAGAGGTCTAAGGTTCTACTCTCTCAACCCTCTATTTCAAAAAAAAAAAAAAAACAGTAGAGTAACTCTTATAATTATCAATAAAGATCCATACACATGAATGCATTGAATATATTTTTTTAGAGTATCAACTTCTCATATTGATGATATGTCATATAAAGAATTTGGCGTCTCATTGCCAACGAGGTTCCATGGTCTAGTGGTCAGGACATTGGACTCTGAATCCAGTAACCCGAGTTCAAATCTCGGTGGAACCTATTTCTTCTTCCTAATTCTTTTTCTTTTTAAATACTTTTCCCCCCTCCCTTGAGCAAGACATGGATAAAATCACTAATAATTTCACCAAGTATAATTTTTGAAAATCTATATAACCACCGGAAAATGTAAGGAAATTGAAGAAACTCAATACTAAAATAGTAATATTTGTTAATGATATTTCTTTTCCAAATGAGATTTAATATAAAGTTTTCATTATGCAATAAATATTTACCAGTAAAATGGTATTCTTAATGTACATAATAAATGGATAAATAGAAAAACCAGTAGTAGCAGCCAGAATTAGAAGAATAAAAAATTTTCTTTTATCAAATTTATGCATAAATTTATAATGTTTTATACAAATTATTATTCTAATTACAGTTAATTTTTATCAAACCCCACTTTCAATTTCAAATTGTTTATGCCACATCTAAGAGTTTCAGTCTTATTTTATTCCTGACGCCATTAATAGTTCAATAATTTATATTCATAATTATTAAAAGTAATGAGATTTCATGGTAGCTAGAATATTGAAATAAAATAATTTAATATCATAAAATATTAAGAATGTTCATACATCAAAATGCTAACTGTTTTTTTTCCTTGGAGCTTAAATAATGACAAATATGTTATATTAAGAATTGTTATCAAAAGCCCGTCTAGCTCAGTTGGTAGAGCGCAAGGCTCTTAACCTTGTGGTCGTGGGTTCGAGCCCCACGGTGGGCGAATTTCTATTTTTGTCTGTTTTATCGTTGAGCTGCGGAAGACATGAAATGGGTTAAATACCCTTCAATTCTAGAAAAACTTTGGAAATGTCCCTTGCAGAGAAGAAGACTTTCTGAAGTGAGAATGTGAAACCCAGTTGTATTTCAATCATTTTTGGCTATGCATATGTAAATATCGGTGGAATCTCGACCACTCAGTTATAAGTATTTCAAGAAACAAAGATTAGTATCACCTAGAAAATTTGTCTTACGCTTCTTTCTTAACCAAAAGTACGATGAATGATGAATCCATAATAACAAGGACAGCTCAGTAAATGGTATAAATAAAGATCAAAATAATTAATCGATAAACACAACTACATATAATCCCCAGATGCAGAAATAGAAAAATGTCAGAGACAGAGAAGGAAACGAAGCAATCCATGCAGTAAAGCTTCCTTGAGGAGATTCTCTATGTCCATATCCTGTAGGATTCCTTAACCTCCTATATATTATTGTCTTTGAAATCAGGTAAACAACATTTAGCAACCCTACAAAAACCCTAACGGAAATAAAAGAGATCACATCGTCAAAGAAAAAAAAGAAACAGCTTGCAGTAGTTTACCCTCCAAGTTAGTTCTGAATAAGAACTGATCAATGCTTCTCTCTCGAGATATAAACTTTTCTTGACTCCTTCATTTTGCGTCTGTGTTTTTGCCGTGATGCATAGACGTCATACTTCCTCCATATCACACAGCCACCGTTGGGTAAGGTGGCTGTTTCCCCTGGCCTCCTATTGCTTGTCTTGAATGATCTTTTGAAGTACCGATGCATGCATGCATCCTTAAAATTTTCAGCATCACCTAATTTTGTCCCTAAAATACAAAATAAATAAGTAAATAAATATGAAGCTTCCAATTAACAATCATGCATTATGGCATGATAGAGCTATTACATGAAGTATATAGATTGAAAAGAAAGAGCCATATATAAACTTAATTGTTCAAGAATTTAAGCAAAATCATTACTTAATTATTCAAGAACAAGTAATTAATTTATATATATAAAGGGTGAAAAGAAAAATCCATGATTTTGATTTGATAAGTTGCACCAAACCTTAATAACCTGTAAAGAAAAGTTTTTGTGTAATGATTGCATTAAGTAGTTGAGATTTCTTATTTTAGGTGGTTGACTGAAATAATGAATTCCTTCTCTTTCTTATCAGGCTAAGCAAATAGCTTTTGCTTATGCTTCACACACTCCTTACCCAATTTTTCATAGTCTAATTTAAGTAGAATGAATATATATTATCAAGGGACAAACCATCAGTCAGGAGTTAGGGTTCATCTCTATCAAATGTTTATAAACAAAAAAGGTGACAACATGTTATAATTTAAAGTTTTTTTACAATGTTTTTTTGTATATATTAATATTTAAATATATTATTTTGATGTTATTAAATATAAGTCTGAAAAGAAAAAGGGATAGTTAATATTAGGGCAACTTGATTCTGCACAGTCTATTTGATTTAAGGGCAAAAGGGATCCTCCAAAAAGATCCACCCAATAGAGTTACATAGGGTTGGGAGGTAGGAGAGATGAGAGAGTTTTGCTTGCAATAAAAGAAAACAAGAGTTTGAAGCAAGGCTTGAACTTAGCAGTTGCAGCTTATTAACCCTTTTGATGAGTTTGGTGGGAAGCAGCTTTCACTTCTTTCATAGCAGGAGAGGGGGCCTATCATGCATGCATGCATGCATGTGCTTCTACTGTTACTCTTCTAATTTATTAACACAAAAATTTATTCACCTCCTGCAGGGACCATTGTTCTTTGAATTTTTTTTTTAATATTATGATATTAATTTTATAATCAATGAGATTTCACAATCACACACACATGATATATATACACTAGTTGCCAAAAATATTTTTCATTTCTCATAGATTTTTTAATTTATAAATATAATATATAAGTGTCAATTTGAGTTGTTTGACATAATTTATAAATATTCAATGTATATAGACTATTTAAAATTTATAAACATTTAAAATCATAACATATTTAGTTAAAATATTTATAAGTCATTAATAAATAGTTATTGAAATGTTTGTAACAAATAACTTATAATGTATATAGTAATTTTCTAGTTAATTAATAGTAAAATTTGGTTGTTTTCTAATTTTTTTTATTTATATCTGTTTCCCATAAAAAATAGGAGTGTAAATGAATTAAACTGTTCGCGAACTACTCGAGATTCGGTTGAATAAAAATTCGATCGAACTCAACTCGATTTCTAAACGAGTCAAGTTCGAACTTAATTTTTGGTCTTGTTTGGTAAACGAGCCAAATTTGAGTTTCATAGTATTCGACTCGTTAACACTCGTGAACTCGGCTCATTAAGATTCGTGAACTCGGCTCGTTTCTGAATTTATAAGTACGCTCGAGAATAGGCTTATGAACAGTCTCGTTAAGCAAACTGAAATTATTATTATAAAAAAATAAACTCAAACTCTGCATACACTTTCAAAAGTCAAGTCTAAATTTTCTAAAATTTAGTTTTATATAGTTTAGTTACATTTTTAAACTGCAAATATTTGGATTATTAAGATTTAAAAGTTCATCTTTATAAATTTACGAGCTAATTTGTAAATATATTTATTTAACTAAAATTATTTTAATTTTAAATTTATTAATTTTAGACTAAAACTTATTACACAATATAAATAAATTGAACTACTCATAAACTATTTAAATTGAACTACTTATAAACTATTCGAGAATAAATTCGATAAAAAATCGATTCGTCTAAATTCGTTTGCTAAAAGAACCAATCTTGAGCTTTTTAATATTCGGCTCGAATTCGAAATGAGTAAAATTTGAATTCGGTTTGAACTTAAAAAAAATTTAACAAACTATATTTGAACTCTTTAAATCTGGACTTGATTCGTTTATATCCTTAATTTTGAAGTATATTTAAATTCTAATAATCAAAATATATGCTAAATATACACAAAAGGAAAAATTCAGGTACTTACATGTAAATTAAAAAAAAAAGTATAACTTTGTATGTGAAACCCGTGCAACCGAAGCTGCTTGCGGGCGACGTGTCAAAATCTCAATGGCCAAATGACCAACCGTATGAATGTAACACAGCCGTGACTCTGATAAATACTAATCGGCAAACGAGCGGGTTGGCAGTTATTTCTCTAACCTCTTTCCTCTCTCTTTTTCTCTCTCACTCTCTCTCTCGCAACTTTCATAACTCTCTCCTTAACTGGTAACGCTAGAATCTTCTCTTTCTTTCTTCACAGTTCACCTAGTTTCAGAGCTTTGATCTTTCTGTTACTTGCTCGATCAATTGAATCTCCACGAACAAAACCGATGAACGTAAAATGATCGAACGAGGATGTGAAACTTCCACGGTTTTCATCCAAATTTTCTCGCATAATCGCTCTCAGGTCAGTTTCGCTAATAATTATTCTGGGTTTAAGCGCATTTCTGGTTTTGTTGGTCTATGCTATATGATTATTTATAAGTCTGCATTGCCTGAAACACAATTTTCGTGGATCATGTAAAGCTGATCTCTTTCGCCGGAGATGGGGAAGAAAGGAGGTGGTTGGTTTTCATCAGTGAAGAAAGTGTTCAAATCGTCTTCTAATCATAAGAAATTACCAGAGAAAAAGGTATGTAATTAAATTGTAATCGGAATTTTTTATTTTACTTTATTTTTTTGATAATGGAAATATATTAAAAATCAGGGAAAGAAACTTAGAATTTTGATTACAAAAACTACACCCAAAAACAATTCCCTAACAACCAATCTAGACATTAACATGCCAAGCAAAAGGACTTGGAAATCCTTGGTACGTAAAGAAGAAAACCAGAAAACGTAAAACAGTCTCAGGAAACAAGCAAGCATAAGAAAAAAACAACTAGGCAGCTCAAACTGCTTCCCAGCAAATCAGATATAGGTATTTAGAGTACTATAGCTTTACTAATAAGCAAGATTCAAAGAGTAGTAGTTCTATAACCACCACCTGGTTGACTACTTTTTTTTATTATTATTATTACTATTTTCAAGGTACACCTAATAAAGTATATGACCTAACAGGGCACCTCTTAATTTTGATGTTTATCTATCGAAATTTTGATCGTCCTCATTTGCCTGTCAGTTCATAAATTTTCCCTTAGACATTCAGAGGATACTCAAATAATCAATTCTAGATAATCTATGCTGAAATCAGAATTAGTTTTAGCTGAAATTCACAATTATATGATCAAAATTAAATGAATTTAAGGTGTCTGGTCTGGATATCTTACTCCAATGCAATCCCTAAGATTTATATATTTGTAGAGCATCCATGTGAATTTCTGTTCCCCCTCCCCAAACACAGGTACACTGCAGATTGTCATCGGCGGTGATTAATTATTATAAAGGATATGTGTTGAACTGTGGACTATTAGGGCTACATTAAAGAAGAACTGCCTCCTTACCGTATTTAGGACCATGAATAAATAAGCGGAACAAATGGTCCCCAATCAACATGACCCTCAAAGCATGCAAACCCCTTTCCATGACATATTATTATCATGCCACCGAGGCTATCACATCATCTATCTTCATCAACACATGTGCTTGGCTTTGTTAGATACCTATCATGCCAAAATTGCTTTATTTTTTAATCTCTTTTCACAATTTGAGGCAAACCCCCAAATGTTACGAATCGATGATGATTGTTTGATAATTAGTAATTGATCATTCATGATATATATTTAAAGCGTCATGGTATTTGGATTTTACTTAAATGCACTTGTTGTGTTTATTGGACGATAATGGTTTATTTTCCATAACGGATTTCCCTTATAATGACAATTATGAAATTGATGATGGAAATGATGATGTATGTATTTTTAGAAAGACAACGCAGAGAAATGGCAACATGAGGCTCCGGAGGTTGTGTCATTTGAACATTTTCCTTCCCCTGATGCCACTAATGAAGGCAGCACGGCATCAAGTCCAGTGACTGAAGATAGAAATCATGCCATTGCAGTTGCAGTGGCAACTGCAGCGGCCGCAGAAGCTGCGGTTGCAGCTGCACAAGCAGCAGCTAAAGTTGTTCGACTGGCTGGCTATGGACGTCATTCCAAGGAAGAAAGAGCTGCTACTCTTATACAGTCATACTACAGAGGCTACCTTGTATATCTCTCTCTCATTTCTCTCTTACTCATTACATCGCCTCTCTTTCAATGCCCCCACAACTTAAATTAATTTGCCATGCAATGGAGGCCATTAATTATAAGCTCTATCTACCTATATAGATAAATGATAGCTAGGACTATGCTGTAATTCTATAACTTTATTTTGTTGTTAAATTGACTTGAAAAATAAAAAATAGTCATTTTTTGCTTTCACACATTCACTTTCACGGTAATTCACTTTCTCTTGATCTCAGAAGGGTGGCAAATTCAGGTAGTTTAGTTAATAACATGCTACGGTTGCTTTAATAAAGGTAGAAAGTAGTTAAAAATTAATTTTCATGTCAGCTGGAAATCGTCTCGTTATTGTGCAGGCTCGGCGTGCCTTGCGTGCGTTGAAGGGACTAGTGAGGCTACAAGCACTTGTGAGAGGCCACAACGTACGCAAGCAAGCACAGATGACAATGAGGTGTATGCAGGCACTTGTACGTGTGCAGGCAAGAGCGAGAGCCCGCAAACTTCAACTGGCTCATGAGAAGCTTGAAAAGAAGGTTGAGGAAGAAGAAGAATTGGAAGGACGAAGGAGATCGGTGGATGGAGTAAATTATCCCAGGAGCCCATTACAGAGTTATAGAACAGAAGGTTGGGATAACGGGCATCAAAGTTATGAGAGAATCAAGGAAAGTACTTCAAGGAAACAAGATGCTGTCGTGAAGAGGGAGAGAGCCCTTGCTTATGCTTATGCATATCAGGTTGGTGAGCTATGCATGTATTTGTTACTATGTACGCACATTTAATTTGTTACTAAAACACAGATATGATGGTATATATTTTTCTCAAAATCCTTTGCAAATAAATGGCCTGTACTAACAGCAACAACAGCAACATCAACTCATGCAATCTGACCCAAATGGCAAAAAGAGAGTATTTTATGCAAATGAAAGGGAGAAGATGCAATGGGATTGGAATTGGCTCGAGCGGTGGATGTCATCACAACCATACCATGCACGTTATTTGGGGCCAAACGAAGCATCTTATGTGCCGCTGACCACCACTACAACCACCACAGATGACATGTCTGAGAAAACATTAGAAATGGATGGGGTCGCTCCACCAGGCATGGGCAACGTCAACGATGGCCTAGCGGACACATCTCCGTACCCATCTAAGCATCAAAGACAATCAAGCTTAAGCACCCATGTCCCTAGCTACATGGCTTCAACCCAGTCTGCCAAGGCCAAGCTACGTGGTCAGGGCATGGTCAAACAGCGTGGATCCTATGTGCCTCAATGGAACTCATCCACAAGGAAAGGTTCAATTGGTGGATCGGGTTGTGACTCCTCAAGTTCAGGTGGAGGAACAGCTGGTTACCAGGCTCCAAGGAGCCCAAACCCCAAGGGTAATGGGATGCGCCCCCAGTCAAGACGGATTGCAGGTTATAGCCCAGACTCCTACGGTGGTGGAGAGGATTGGAGGTTGTCTCCCATTGATGGTCATGCTTGGAGGCATGATTTTAGTTGATGAGTGGTATATGGAGTTTTTTGTTGAGTATTTATACGTAAGTTATCATTGATTGATGTTTGGCATTTGTGATAAGATTTACCAGTCTCTGAGGCTTGGTAACTATATATATGTTTGGGTGCAAGAACTCATATGCGCTTATGTTCATTTTGATTATTTATGATCCTACATTGGCACTGCTATTTTATTAATCAACCATTCAACTCAATACTCTATTGTTACAATTACTTCATACTTTTACTTTTAGATTTTTGTTTTTTTTTTGTCAAATTATCATATTTAACATTGGATGAAATTAATTATGTAGTTATATTCTTTAAAAAAAAATAATAGACAATTTTGATTTTACATTAAATATGAAAATAGTAGTACAAGAATATCATTTAATGTATATTTTAGTTACTTTTTAATTATATAATATTTAAGTATGGGGTATATATTATTATAAATAATTTAATATATTATAAATATAGTAATATAGTAGTAATTAAAAAATCATCACATGATTTAGTATATATATATATATATTTTTGAAATGAAAATCGAAAATTGAAAGAAATCTTTTACATTTACTAATTATCAGATTAAGTTTGTGTGGATATGATTTAGTGTATTTGCAATTAAAATTGATAAGAAAATGTAGATAAATAAACTATAAATTATCCAGAGCTTCATTTTTTTTTTGTTTTTTTTTTTTTAATTAAGAAAGAACACTGTGGACCCCGATAACCAATCCGATATATTAGGGGTTTATAGAAAATAGGACAAAGGGCACATCCGTAATTTAAAAGTCAGTCAAGGGTTGATTTTGAAGAGGCAGCCGTTATTCTGTTTTCTTTTACCTCCCAAAGAATTCTCGGTTCCATTCTCTCTCTTCCATTTCCAAACCCAACGGAGAGAGAGAGAGAGAGAGAAAGAATTGCAGAACTCCAAACGATGGAGAGAAAGAAACAATAAAATTTGACAATGATTTCAAATTTTCGAGAGCGAAATCATTCACGCAATCAACAAAGGGAGAATTTCTCATATATGTAATGCAAATTTTCTACTTTTTTCTAATTCAATTCTCATTTTCTCTCCGGATTTTAGCTTTTCCTTGATTCTACGTAAAGGAAAAGGAGACGAGAAGGAAGAGAAAAAGAGCCACACACACACATAAAAAAAAAATCATCAAATGATTTCCAATCCAGATCTCATATTCTATGCTTGCATTGCAAAGGGACTCACAATCCTTGTGGAATTTTCATCCTCCGAAGAGCCGGGAATCGAAGACATAGCTAAACAATGCATAGAGAAAACCCCTCCTCACCATTCCATGTTCTCTCACACCATTCGCAAGAAGACCTACACCTTCTTAATCCATGACCCTTTTGCCTATTTCGTCATTTTCAATGAAGATCTCCAGAAATCTGACTCTCTCTGGTTCTTAGACCGTGTGAAGGTCGCTTTCGAGGAGTTAATTCTATCCAATCCCAACAAAGATGTTGATGAGCTCACAATGCTTTGTTTTCAAGACCACTTCTATCCAACTTTTCGCGAAATACTTCAATTGGATGTAGAGTTGGTGGATTCTTCATTGGGGGTACCCGAGGATAATAGGACCCCAAGTTTGGATTCGACAAAGGAGAAGGGGTCGGTAGTGAGACCCTTGCTTTCGAAGCCGGCTAAACTATTGGTGAAGAAGAAGAAGAGACCATTAGGTTGCGGTGGGGGTGCCAGTGATGGAGGAGGAGAGGCAAGCGGGGATCATCATAACTTTAAGAATGGTGGTGCTAGGATGGATAATAAGGCGAATCACGTGGGTGTGAATGGACATGTTGTGGTGAACAGGGAGTTCTCAGTTTCCATGACGCACAAGAATGGTGGGCATCATTTGGGTGATAACAAGCACAAGGTTAATAAGACTTGGATGAAGCTAGTGTGGGTGATTTTGATATTGGATGTGGCTATTTGTACTGCTTTGTTTGGGATTTGGTTGTTGATCTGTAGGGGTTTCAAATGCATTGATGGTTGAATTGAGATGTTTTGATAGGTTATGGTGTTTTACTTGTAAATTGGTCTTCTACATTGAAGCTTCTGCATCAGATACCAGAGAACAACATCCATGGGGTTGTAAGAAAAATTATTGTACATTGGTTGTGGAGTTCTGTGTGGTTTCCACCGGTAATAATATTAGCTTCTCCGATGAAAAACTCTTTTGCTGTTAATTTCTGGACAAGTTTTGAAGATCATATCAACTTGTGAATATTTTCTTGTATTGCCGTGAACTGTGAATATTTGTAGCTGTCGTTTTTAACGTGTTTTTGCCTTCTGCTTGCACAAGCAGAAAGTTAATTATTTTGTTTATAGAACAAGCCATTTTCCTAAAACTTTCATGGTATTAGCTGCGACACAATTATTTATTTCCTGCTACAATGTCAATTAATTTCTTGTTTTGATTTTATTCTTGTCGTTTGCCGTTTTGGATGCTTACATATAAGATTGTGGGTGACATTATAGCATCTACCAAGGTTCCATGGATAGAATCTGGTTCTATTGATCAGCTATTAGCATCGTGAACACTGCCTTGTATTTCGTAACCTTTATCAGATAAATTCTCGTCATATGGTAGAAGAATATTAGTAGATTAATTTGTCTACTGAAACTTTCCGCCATATGAAGGCTTGCGAATAAACTGCCCATGCTGTTCTTTCTTACAGTTAATTGTTCTAGCTTGTGCATTTCCACTGCAATTCGTGGTCTTTTGTTATTTATTTGTTATTGTTTTTTATCCTGAACTGCAATATTATACAGTAGGAGGCCACAAAGGCAGGGAAGAAAATCAAAGAGAGCTGGTGGGCTCTGGCCTTATAAATGAACAAATACGGAAGGTGGTGGTAGAGCAGCTCCAAAATCAAAATCCTAGATAGTGAGCATGCCAAAGTGTGATTTTATTTTCTGGAGCCAATTCTTCAAGCTTTCATGGCCAACAAAGCTGGGTTTTTTTTATCATTTTCCCCTCCCTTCCCTATAAATAGTACAAACGGAATGGCCTTTAAAAGGTTATCTGTTGCCAACCGCAACGCAAGTTTGTAATGGTCTTTGGAGCTGCAGAAGCTAATATTACCTCATTCCACCTCTTAATTTCATGCATTTGCTGCACGAAATAACGTAATGTTATATCCACGTGTGTTTTTTTTTGAATCGAAAGTTGGAGATCGATTAATAAAAAATGAGATTTCTCAATTTTATTCAGACGTTAGTATCACCGTGCTAAACCTTTAGATATTTTAATATATTTAATATTTTCTTTTTTTGAGTTTTTAATAAAATTCAATTTATTTTTATTTATAAAAAATTAATTTATTTGAAATCAATTTAAATATAATAAAATTCAATTTAACTCTTTTAATATGAATAGATTTAAGTAAAATTATTTTTTATAAAATTTTAATAATTTTGATAAATTTTGTTTTAATTTAAAATTAATTATTATAATTAAATTTTTACATTAATTTTGTTAAATATAAAAATCTTTTAAAAAATTATTTTTTTTAAATTTTTTTAAATTGATCATTCCAAATAAAATTAAAAGAAAGAAAATAGTTTATGGTATAATAATATAAAATATTTGAAAAAATTACAAAAGTATCCCTCAGGTTTGACTAACATGCAGATTTTAATATTACATGCGTTGGTTTTGAAGCTGCTAAATAAAAGAGAGAATTAGTATTAGTTCTTTAAATTTTTAGTAAATTTATTACTCCGTCCATCTCTATTTTAAAATACTCAATTATGATATTATTATATTTTATAAAATTAAATTATTTAATTATCTTATTAAAAAGTTATTAATTAATTTATTTTTATTTTAATTAAATAATATAAATATTTAAAATTATAAAATTAAATATTATATATAATTACAATTATATAGATTAGACAATACAAATAATTTAAAGCAAATAGCTGTAGAAAAACTAACGAGTTTGAAAATTTTATAAAAAGTGACAACAGTGATTTACCATTTGAAAAAGTCTGCAGGATGGTCTTTATCAGCTGAATCTGACAATAAAGAAAATACATATCACCACATCTGAAGGTGGAAGCCCCATGTGGCATAAATTTGCATGCAACATTCAATTGCTGATGTTACATTAACGTATTTTGTGCAGACACGTGCTTATACACATTACAATAATATAATAATAAACAGATCTAGAAAAATGTTCAATATCAGAGTAGCATCAGTCTAGTTTTTTTTAGCTAAAAAATGTTTTTTTTTATAATTTTTTATTGAAAGATTGAAAATTAGGAAAATAAAATTAAAAATTTTTATCAAACTAAACCGTGAATACAAATCAGTCGAGTTGAAGTCCTAAAGTCATATCCAATTATATTGAAATCAATATAACATACCGTTTGACGGACAAAGAGACGAGGAAAATAAATTATAAATTATTTTTGCCAGTACAGAAAGAAGGAAACATTAAACTAGACGATTGAGAATACCTGAGCTAATTTTAGATGTTTTAAGAGGAGAGAGACGTATGTACAATAACTGAGAGAGCTAGCGCTGACTTACATTAGAAGATTATCATCAAATTTCAATGTTGACTTTACGCTTCAACCTTAAACATACTCTAGAAGTAATTGAAGAGAAATTTTAGATTTGAAATATTAATTATAAAGCCATTTTAAGTTCAATTCAAGAGCTAATAAAAACGTCAGTATTTCCACTGTAACTATCCTATAATAACAAAATCAAATCAAACCTAAGGTTATGGTGGGCAGCGATGCAACTGGCCTGCACATTTAGGCACGAAGGCGGCTGCGACGCCGAATTCGTCATTTTGTGCTGTACAAGAACGGGATTTACGAGCCAGTGCACTCACAATAGGATGGACCTCACCATGCTGGGGATGGACACATGTTGACCCTACCCAATACTTCAGCCAATGATTTAAAAGTTGAGACCCTACCTAAGAATGGAAAACTCGTAACTGGATTAGACAAATGCGAGGACCGGTTACGTCACATTGCACGAAATGAAGTGAGATTTTGTAACACCACCAACTTTAGAGTAAAATTATATCTTGTTGCTCTATTCTTCGGATGTATCGACAACACAGAATAAGGGAAGAGAGAGAGAGAGAGAGAGAGAGATCATATGATGGATACCCAAAAAATAATAATAATAAAGCATTGAACATAAAAGGTGCAGTACTACCCATGATTGTACATAATTGACATAAAACAACCTACACATAAATTTAGGCAGCACAGTTGATCCTCAAAATGCGCGAATATACACCTTGAGACAGCACACATGCTATTCCCAAGCTGGACCAGCTGAAACTAAAAATGTGCCTCATTTGTGAAAGAAGAGACGATTCTTCTTTCCTTTTCTTCTTTCGCCAGCCTGCAAGATAATTCATATGAACAAGTAGTTTAACAAAAAGTCATGGATATTACACAAAAATAGATTGAACCTAAAATGTTTGAATTTTTGTAGCCACCACAACCAGTAGCTTGCAGCTAGATGATTTCCCAAAATAACAAAAACAGGATGGGACCACGTATTATATTATGTGGGCCAGATCCTTTTATTTCCCCTTCTATGGAAGCTGGTCTACCCAAAAGGTTTAAAGCCACATGCATGAAAAACCATATCATCTGCAATGCTGGACACCAGGCAAACAAAGAGGGGAAAAAAAAGAGAGAACAATTTATGGGTGTGAAATGATCCTAAGAGCTGTGTAATATAATTATTGAAAATGTACATGGATAAATAAATGTAAAAAATGATGGAATACCATGTCATTGAAATTACAGACAGAGAAACCAACAAGAAGTTTAAGAAATTTATACCCGCATGATAAATATTCTCAAGATGATCACAATTGTGTCTCTTGAACTGCAACAAAGGAGGGAAATATGATAAATATAAAATAGTAAATTAAACCTAAAAAAGAAAATATGCTGCGGGAGAAATGTAGACTCCTTGAAAAAAGAAAAAGGACTGATAGTCATCATTTCAATCTTAGCATTGCAATTCAGAAAGGAAACTTCCAAATCGCTCTTCCCAAATCTTCTAGCAGAAAAAAAAACAAAACGGAAAAAGATGCACAGGGCTGGTGATTAAATGTTATAATTGAGTTCCAATATCATGCTGATGTTAATTAATTGACTTTAAAACATGTATTAAGATGTAAAAGATTATGCTATCTACAGAATAAATAAATTGTTTCAGCAGATTAGTTACACCAATGGTTCTTGAACTTCGACTTATTTCAGTAACTTCTAAGAACTTCAATTTTATGATAAAAATCCATTAACTTTGAGGAATATTGCAAAGACCAATAACCACCATCAAGCCAAAATCCAGAATCTGGATATTGAAGCCGGATTTTTTTTATTCATCTTGTCAGATTAATGGGACCCATTTGCTGACTATGCATTCTCATCCTCTCTTTATCTCCTCACTTGAAGCACCCATATTCTAATATAGCCTCCAATGGGTCAAGCTTGAGAGAGAGATTGGGCAAGAGAGAGGAGAGAAACCAATTCCCTTTTCTAACCAAAAGATCAACTGGTGTCCCTTGGAGGTGCCCAAAAAAGCCCTCCTTGACTGTTACTGCCTCCGACCAATGTAGTTTTGTAGGGAAATTTGAGATGAACATGAACAAGAGTTTTGGTGATTGGTCAAACATCTTATGGTAAATTCTACTGTTTCCTGACTCTAAGCGAATCAAGGACGTCCCTTGCTGTGGCCTCCAAACCCTAGAAACCATCCCTGGAATCAATTTCACTAAAATCCAAGAAGAAAGATAAGAAGGTAGGGAAACAGGGCTTCTCGTCTTTGATATAACCTTCTCTCTCTCTCTCTCTCTCTCTCTCTCTCTCTCTCTCTCTCTCATACACACACAGAGATATGAAAGAGAGCGATCAGTAAACAAGTGGATCATTTTTTTTTGTAAAAAAAAAATAATAAAAAATATCTTACTTGGATGCCAAGTCAATACTATAGCAAG
The DNA here is from genome assembly GCF_001659605.2 of Manihot esculenta. Lineage (NCBI taxonomy): Eukaryota > Viridiplantae > Streptophyta > Magnoliopsida > Malpighiales > Euphorbiaceae > Manihot > Manihot esculenta. Next base: position 11,021,714 of record NC_035162.2, on the reverse strand, counting down.
AATTCAGCCAAATTCTTGCTCAAGGGACGCTTATTGCAATATTCCTTTCAGTTTAGGATTTTTTTAATAACAAATTTCAAACATTAGGATGGTGCTTATACGGCCCAAAGTTCACGCACTGCCAAGTCAATTTACATAAATTTTTACTGTTTTCCCCCTTTTTCTTACAAGGGATAATCATATCAATGGGTCTTAAGTTTTTTCAATTTTGATCTTTTAGCATTTGAGCCTTTTTCTTTCACTATCAAATTTGTTCTAGTTAATTGCATTTGGCTGGGTATACTTGTTAGAGTACTAAAAATGGACCCATTTACCCCAATAAACAGTACTGCCCCCATTCCTCCAATGATATTCTCCCTTCCTCCCCCCCTCTCTCTCTATTACATGCTTTCTGATTTCTTTCCTAACAAAATTTCCACTTTCTCCTCTTCTAATCTCTACCAACCTTTTGATACTTTTTCTTGCATTAACAAAACAAGACCATATTTTTTTCTTTTCTTTTCAGTTCTAGCATTTTCTGGGCAACCAAACAAGACGGCTCATTTTTCTTGCATTTTCTCACTAATCAAACAAGTACAAAATGTCGATGTTGATTTGTGTATACAAGTAAGAAGTAAGAGGAAGTGTCCTGATATATTTGTAAATATCGGGTTTTAAATTTGAAGCAGTTTAAGGGTGCAGTAAGTTATGATTATTTTATGATGGTAAAATTGAAAAAGTATGGTAATGTGGAACCAAGAACACTGGGGAAAAAAATCTCTAACTCTTAATAAATTTTTAATTGCCAATAATGGTCCTATTAAAATACCTTGCTGATATTGGTATTTATAGCATAATACCTAGTCTTATACTAGTAGGATTAGGAATCACAAAACAAGAAAATACTAAGCCAACACCAACTAGGAATACTAACCAAATCAAACTTCCTAAATAAAATGCTACCTAAATCTCCTCCTAAATTAAGCAGACCTAAAATCCCCAGAAGAAGCGCCTGTATCAAAAGGAAAAGAAGGTAATAGAGAGAGAAATAGAGGAAGTGAAAGAGATGAATGGAGTGGAAAGTAGAACTTGTGCTGTTTATGGATGTAAAATGGTATTTTAGTGAATGAATCCCACAAATATAGCTAATAAGAATAAATTTTCCATTGGCCACTTGATTCTATAAAACTGAGTTTAGATGCTAAAATACCAACTATATGATTATCCCTTTATTGACATAATAAACAATTGATTAAGAAGCCAAAACAAGAAAATCCTTTACTTGGAAGGGCAGACAGAGATATATTAACTAGGACATCAAAGATAGTGACTGAACTAAGAGACAACCGACCCCTCAATGGATTCCACAAAGAGCCAATTTAACCTCTCAAGGAGACTAAATTAGCTTACCATAGAAGACGTTTTCAGTCAGGTGCCAAGTATCAACCAACAAAGTTTTCAAACTTCTATGATATTTCAAAATCGTACAGAAAGCCAAATAATTACACCAAAAAAAAACATTTGTACTTAAAAAGGAAACTTATCTCAAAAGAAGGATAATTATTTTGATCAACAGTAATCTAAGACAGCCAATCCTAAATGCAAGGTTCAAGTTATAATGGTCTAGCCATGTTCACATAAAATATGCTCAGGTAGAGGTAACTTTCCATTCTTTACCCAATGAGACATTGCTATATAACCACGAAAAGATCATGACATTTTTATAATTCTAGTCCAGCCTTTTCCATTTAGTTTATCATGTTATTTTAATTGAATTTTTAGATGCATTAGGACTTACCATAGATGAATGCTCTGCAAAAATTAAAAAAAAGGGCATAATAATAGCTTATGAAGGTCAAATGGACTCATAATTAAGCTAAATCAGTTCTGTGTTATCATAGCTAAACAGTTCATTATCCTTGTGCTTCAAGATTCATTAATCAGCATTAATAAACTGTAAAGCATTTTCCCCTCTAAATGGTAGTGATTTTGCAATCCTCATAGACTTGGTCCTTGTATAAAAGGATTCTAAGGTTTATAGGTCTTTTCATTTCAAGAGAACTATCAAATTATAAGTTCTCTTTAGCAAGAGGACTAGTGTTGTAAATTGGTTCTAGGATAAGAAATAAGCATCAAGTAATTTAGCAACACCAGTGTTACTCTTTTTCCAGTGAACAGAACATGAAGGAAAATTAAAACAGATAAGAAGCCATGGAAACTCACCAGCTAGTATCCATTGAGTTGCTATCCACTCGTAAGACATGCTGAACATTACTAGAATTGGTCAATATAAATTCTGTAGGCTGTCCATATGGGATTGCAACCTAGAGAGAAAAACAACAGGAAAACAAACCTAATAATCAAGGTAGAAGATGTATGATTGCCATGAGATTAGTAGTACTGCAAAAAACGGGAAAAAAAAGGGCAGCTAGCACCACCGACTTAGATCACAATAAGCAGGGCAGAGTAACTCTCAGTTCAAATAATATAAGATGACATGCACCAGGTTAAACAATTCTTTCTTTACCCTCTCAGTAGTCAAGGTCAACTCATAACCATTACTATTTGAGACAATGCTATTGTTGGCTGAATCTCCTCATGACTCCCTCATGTCTACCATTGCAATAGCCACAATCACCAACGCTGCAATCACCTCTGCTCCAGAAGAGCAGCCAACTCTAACCTCTTTCATCAAAAACAACACCGCATTACATAACCTAGATCCACTAACTTGGTTTCAACACCCTATCCTTTCCCTAGTCTACAAGCCTCATTTTCTTCTCCTATCTTCTAGGCTACATGCTTTATCTTCTCTAGTCATCGGTACAAGTGTCACCTGGCAGAGTTCATCAAATGCTTGAGATGTTTACATGTGTCCCAGAGTTCAATTTCATTTTCTAATTAACACATTATTTTTTATTATTATTTGGTATTTTAATAAATTAATTTAACAAATTAAATATTATCAATTTATTATTTATTTAAATTTCATTAATAAATTTATTTTTAATGGGTTCATTACGAAAACACCTTTTAAATTTGATTTAAACTAAAAAATTACAATTCATGTCATACTCAAATATGACAAAAATTACAATGGTGGCAGATGTTAAATAATTGGAGAACTTAGAAGAGAATTTATAAATGGCAAAACGTTAATTTCAAGCCATTAAAATTATAAACCTGCCATTGCAGGTCAAGGATTTTTATGTAACAAAAATAAAAGTAAAGGACTTTCATGGGACTTTTTTAAGTTTAAGGATGAGGGTGAAATAATTATCAAAGTTGAGGGATGGTCAGTGTACTAACCCCTGGACATGGAGTTTAACTATTGAAGACACTATCCTTTATAACCAAAAAAGATCATACATGGTACAGCTTGATATTTGTTATTTCTAGAACTTTGCCTCCTCACTGCTACATATAAGAGGATATAGTGGTAGTTGAGAAGAGTTGAAACTTTCAGTCATATTTCTTATGGGCCATTTCAGCTGAATCTGAAGATACTTAAAATTTGGTGTCCTAACATGGTGCCCTAACGTCCAGTGGCCTATCTTGTCAGCAAAGGATGATGCTTGTAAGGACAGAAGATCTATTCATTCTCAATTTCCAGAGTTTCAACTTATTGAGGACAAGAAGGTTCTCATGTAGGGTATAGTTACACATAAGACGATTGGTGGTAGTCATGAAGTAGTTGAGAATGTTGCTAGTTAAATAAAGCTGTAACAGAAATTAGAAGGAACTAAAATTGGAGGGAACAGTTATTATAGTGTATAAGCTGTACAAATACAGCTATTGTGGACTGATGTTGACTATGCTAAGACATAATAACATTTCAAAACCCCTTCCTCTTTTTTTTTTTCTCATTTCTTCTAAACCTAGAGCATAATTATTAGGGATCAAGAACCCATACACTAAGTAGTGATGATAATTAAACACCATGCAGACAGATTCAGATGCCCCTTTACTCTCGCTTTTTTATGAGGTTCCACTTAATGTATTTCAAAATATTAATACATGAGAATTTAGAGTGTTCCACTTAGCTATAGGCTGGTCAAACCAGCATACAAGTTATAGTTTTAAGCCGATCCACTTGTTTTAAAAAATTTTGCAACTTATAAACTAAAAGCATGCTCTCACAGCCTTAGTCTGGTGGTAAGTGCATCTGAAAGATCTCAGGTTTTACTCCCCCAATCACCAATCCCCATTTAAAAAAAAAGAAAAAAAAAAAAAACTAAAAGGACATAAGCCTGGGAGGGTTTACTTTTCCTTTTGTATAAGCTGGGTGCTTATGAGGTATGAGTTCGTTTGACCAAAGACTTCACCATATAATCCTCATTTAATTTCAAAATCTCACCAAATATTACTTTTATTTATTAAGTTAAATAAATTATTTATATTAATTTTACTGAAGCTAAAAGTTACTTCTAATATTTCTAATAAAACTTTGTCTATAAATTATAAATTTATTTAATTTAAAATTAAATTATACTCTAATAGGATTGAAGTATATTTTAATAATATTATAGCAAAAATGAGTAAAAATTTAGCATTTAGAAATAATTTAATGCCCCTTCATAACATTTTAATAATAATGTACTTATAAGCTAATTTTTACCAAATGTTTCAACTGCTTGTCAACCACTTATAAGTATAAATCAAATAAGCAACTGTTTAAAGTTTTATATATTTATAAGCTCAAATTAGCATATAAACACCTAGCACGTATAAGCTAATTTTCGGCGGCTAAACCAAAACCAATCTTAGTTAAGCTAGGTTTTCAATACTTCAATACCTACCACATGGTAATGTGCAAATCAATTGCAAAAGCCCCACCAACACAGGAATTACATGGATTTTAATGAGGCAAACTACTCAGACAACCAAACGAAAGCTTAATACTCAACTAGGCATTCTTTTTCCTTTTATTTATATGATGTGAGAATTTATTGACATAGGAGCATTTCCCTGCAAAAGGGTTTTAACTTTTAACCTACCATAAAGGGGGACAAAAAAGCTTCCATTCAACCACCACACTTCAAGTTCCCAAAATTTATTTATATATATATATAGAAGATCTATCAGATGTTCAAAAATTTAAATCACACAGCATAATAGTTATGCCAAGAAGTTATTAGAATCTAGACATTCATATAAAACAAGCAAAAGAAACATACACTTATGTTTGGGGAAAACTTCTCAGTAACTACAACACCACTCGATCCACTACACTTGATACTGTAACCTTCTCGCTTAATGGCCAAAGTGGCTGGTTCCCATATACCAAGAAATCCAGTCTGTACCATAAAAGGAATATGTAACATTAGTTACTCTTCTTTTTCCCAAATAACATGATATTGAAATAAAAAATGGAAGGGGAAAAATTAGATCAAAGTTTGTTCGATTGTTCCATTCTCACTAGAAGACATACCGACAAGGATACTTTATATGAAGCATGACCGCTGTAAAGCGTTTTCTCAATATGCTTTTGCATTTCAGGATCTACAAAAAAAAGACAGAAAAAAATTGCAACAATTACCCCAAAAAGGAATTAGTTGTCAGGAGTGAATAACTTGAGGAATCAATGAAGTACAGAAGAAATAAAGAAGTTAGATTCCTTAATAATTGAACGCATTGAAAATTTTAACTTGGAATGTGGTTCACTAAGGTAAATGGTATGTGTACAGGAGTGTGGTTTGACTTTTTTACAGTATGCAGCAAGGGATTTAGGCTTAGCTAGATTACATTTCATTTCTCGAGTTCATGCATATTCCAATCAACTAATAAAAAGATGGTTAAGCAAATGTGTGATAATTAATATATCAAAGAGGAAACAATTTCAATGGTAACTAAACAAGCCCCTCACGAGAAAGAAGCTCCAACAACAAGATAAGAAACCACACAAATCTCAACAGTGTGTTTATTTCACTCTCTTCCTTTGGTCCTCTTCCTTATTCTATTTTGTGTATAAGCTATAGTACGGATGAGCAAATTAATATCATAAAGATTTCGGGAACTGTCAATGCACTTTATCTCCTAAATATATGATCCCTCGTCTCCCTAGACTCAAAATGGCAGAAGATCCCTCTCCAATGAGTCTCACCAACACGCTCCCTCTTTAATACTCTTTATCTTTTACTCCATCTCTTTCTCAAATAAAAATAACAAGGTATTTAAGAGAAATATTTAAAATTCAAAGTTGTTACACCGTCCAAAACCAAAGGCACAAAGGACTTGTAGAATCATTTCAGCATAAGTATCAAATTAAATTGACTAAAAGTTCAACAACCCAGTTTCTTCAAGATCTCAAAACAAAGATTTTTTTGTTTTAAATCTCTCATTGGAAAGTCAAAATGGGATTGACCGATTTCAGATTCCAGATCACAAATGCACCACGGTTCCATAGGGTTTTGAGTGATCATCATAACATGTGCAAAAGTTATAGAGAAATATGTAACTAAATCAACTTAGATATACCAAATTTATGTAATTTGCACAATGGTAAATAATGAGAAACTATTACTGCTAGAATATGGAGAAAGCATTGGAAAAGACGTGGTCCCAATTGGTTAATAAGAAAACCAATTTAAGATTCTGCAACTGCACATGCTAGAAAAAGAGGGCCAGGTTATGAGAAGGCTGTTATAAATGATGTGCAAGATTCTAACAACCCAACAACCAAAGCAACAACTTGAGCAAAAAAATGCTTTATGATGCACTGTAAGATGCCAAATTCTTAAAGTCACAGGCAAGCACAGATTGATTCTTAAAATTGAAGTACTGACTGGAAAATGAAAGTTTTCTACCAAAACACATGCAGACATAAAATTCCATTCAAACTATGTAAAAGTTAAGATAGAATTACTAACCACAAATGATTTTTCTTTGCTCATTTGCAAACACCTTTACAAGCTCTCCCTGCAGAAATTCAAAAGAGAACAGAAAAATTATGCAGAATTCATGTAACTTATAAATAAAGTCAAAATGAAAATCCTCACTCAAGTTGGCAGTCCTATGCACATATTGATCTGCACAGTGGCAGGCGCATACGTGCACATCTTAAAATTTGTGTTTCTGTCACTCAGAGTCTATATTACAAATTCAAAAGACCAAAACCAGAGCTCCTATTTGTATGTGAGAATACAATGCTATGATTTTGAGAATGCAGAAAATCAACAATAGTAATATGCATTACAGTTCTATACATCCACATCATATATCAAAATGCTTTGCCCTATAAAGAATAGTTGACAAGATCTTCTGCTAGTGCCACAACACATACACATGCACAGATACCTGTGAGCAGACAGATATATAATGCATGCAACCCCCTGCTCTAATCAAATAAAAAAAAAAAAGATATACAAGTTAAATCCCACTCAAAGTAGCTAGCCTAGCCAAATGGCTAGTTTACAGCATGCCTAAGGAAGACCCTGCTGATCAGTCTTGATAGAACTAGGGGTGAGCAGTATTCGGTTTAAACCGAAAAAACCGACCGAACCGAATTGATTTGAAAATTTGGTTCGGTTTTATTTTTTTTTTGGTTCGGTTCGGTTTGAAATTTTTGATAAATCGGTGATTTCGGTTCGGTTCGGTTTTAAACGTAAAAATTTCGATTAGACCGAACCGAACCGAAATAACCTATACTACGTCGTTTCAATAGTTCCCTTCCTATTTCCCTTCCCTTCCCTTCCCTTCCCTTCCCTTCCCCGCCCCTGCTCTACCCTAAATCTAAAACAACTTTCTGTCTCTCCGTGCGTGCCGCCAGTGCTCCATCTCTCATCTCTGTGCTCACCTCCAACCCTAACGCCTTTCTCAAAGTGCCTCGCCTCTAAGCTCCATCCACTTCCGGCGGCGGTTCCACCATTCACTGTCCAGCCTCCAGTCTGTTTCTGAGTAAAGCCACCAGCCACGCATGCATCTCGCCGTGAGATTCTCTCGCCTGTGCCTCCACTCTCCTCTCGACTGGACTGATTCACCATCGTCGATTGACTGGACTGATTCACCATCGTCGATTAACTTTCAACTCGTCGCTCTTCACCGATCTTTAGTCTCTCTTTCCACGCAATCATCGGCGTCGGCCGTCGCTCTCTATCGGCTCTCCACGCATCGTCGGGCAGTCGGCAATTTAGTCATGCTTATTCCACAGCCCTCAGTCCTCTCCGAGTCTCTGTGTCGTACTTCTAGCCTTGAGCCTTTCACAGTCCGTGGACCAGACTCCGGGACCAAGAGTGCCTCTCGCGCCTCCAGCCCTCGGTTGTGTCGTACATCGCTGTCTGCCAGCGCCACCGTGTGCTGTTGAACTTGAGTCAACTGTAGAAGGTAAGTAAATATTTGTGATTTGCTGTTGATTGTTGAATTCGTGTACCCTTAATTGTTAAATTTGGGTACTCTTGATTGTGAATTTGTTTGCTGTTGATTGTTGAAGTTTTGTGCTCTTGATTGTTGGAAGTTTTGTGCTCTTGATTGTTGAAGTAAACCCATGGCCATGAACCGATCGAACCGACTGAACCGAACCGAACCGAACTAGATCGGTTCGATTCGGTTATCCCTCTTATTCGGTTCGGTTCGGTTTATGTAAAATACTGCATTTCGGTTTTCGGTTATATCGGTTCGGTTCGGTTTTGAACCGAACCGACCGAATGCTCACCCCTAGATAGAACCCGAAACAAGTCAAGTTGTTTGTACATTGCAGGTGTTTACGGAACACCACAAATTTATTTCAAAACTATAAATGTCAGGTGTCATTAAATGAGCCAATCTTCACATAATACATTTCATAGTCCAAACCTGATGTGCAACTGGACAACATTAAGATGGTATTAAATACAGCGACAACAATCAGAAAACATTATACAATCAAGCAATGGTCATATATAAGTAACTCCCTCTAGACAAACATAATAAGATTGAAACAGTATATATTAAAATGATATAAATTGAAACCATGGACCCCAACCTTAAAGTCCATCTCTAAGTTAGAAACTCTCTAGAAGTTTTCAAAACGATATAACTAAAGAATATATCAATTTCGTCAAACCCTTTTTTTTCACGAGGTACGGAATTTTAATTATCCACAGAATAAACTTTAATTTGATATTTGGCTTGCATTAACTATTTAAATACTTTGGAAGAATTCTTAAAAGAGAAATTCAAGATCTAAGTGATTAATAACTATTATTCACATATCAAGTGCTTTTTCTGTAAAAACTGAAACATAAGCTCATCAACATGTAACATCCAAAGGAGAAATTAATAAAAGTTTAAGATAAGATCTGGTCTGGTTTTCAATTGGAATAGTTTACAAAGTTTAGGGTTGACTTGGGAATAATCTAATCTGAGATTAACCCTGAAGGTAAGGATCACCATTAGTTACCTTTAAATTTACGTGTGAATCTTAACAAATCCAAAAAAGTCTGTCCACTTTGCCTTAAATTGGACACAAAGACCCTGTTTGGTATCTATAAATTCTACAAATTTTTGTGGCATTCATTTATAAATCCAAGATATGAATATTTGCTTTAAGTGAAACTTCATTTGCAATTTCTTAGTAACTAATTTCACAGAATTTATTATAACTAAACAAATTCCATAAAAATTGATAGAATTTGCAAATGAATTCCAAACTTAAAATCTTACCCTTCCTCAATATATCTCATTTTCTTTTGCCATTTATTCTTCCATTTATGGTAGACATATACATGGACATGCCAATAAATACAGTTATACAAACACAAACAAGTATAGACATAAATACAACACAGACACAAATATAAACTTAACAACACAGGCAGAGAGACAAATACAGACAGACAAACAAACATAAAGACACGTATATAGACAAACAAAAACAGACACAAATACAGACATAGACACAAAGATAAACCAAGCAGACACATAAAGACACAGGCGGAAACATATATAAACATAAACATAAATATAGAAAACCAAAAAAAAACTATTTAATATAAATAATATACCCAAAGTTAAATGGTATTTTTTTAAATTATTTTTTGCTAGTATTTGCTTTGTAAAAAATAATATAAGCTATAATTATAAGAAAAAGATCACTTAATTTTATCAATGAGAACAGCTATTAAAATTTAAACAAATAATTAACAATTACCAACTAGCAACTACCAATTATCAGCCATCAACTACCAACTATCACCAACTACTAAACAAACAAGTTCTATGTACATATAGGACAAAGTAAGCCTAAGATCTAAATCTTTCCCCCCAAAGCCACCATGGTTCACCACACCACACAACTAAGACAATGTGTTTTTAAGTGTTCATGTGCTCGGCATGTGTAGATTATCATTGGGATATCAAACTTACAACCAAGTTAAAAATCCACAGGCTCTTCAGTGTGGAAATTGGGACTACCATTATAAAACTAGGTTAAATCCTTGCCATGTTGCACAAAAATATAAGCATTTAAAAAACAAAAAAAGACAAAGGCCAGCAGCCAACTGCACAACTACTACAAATTACATGGCTTATCCATAGCTGAGAGTTTATACCTTGCGCTTCCTGTCATCCAGAGGCTGGACTTCTATAGCAAGATATGTATCCACATCATCAGCAGTAACAAGATAGTTTGGTTGTTTTGCTCCTGTAATCAAAACATCCTTTTCCTTTACTAACGATTCTTAGGTATAGGCAAAATGATAAGAGAGATATAAAAAAGATTACCATCAATATAATCAACAGATCCATCTTCCAAATGGCGTATCCACTGATGGTGTAGCAAACAATAACAGGATATGAATAACATTGTGAGAAATATACTCAGATATAACGTTTAACATATCTAGAAACTATGTAACATTAATTGATGAGACCGAGAAGTCATACCTCAAAATTACAACTAGTCGTTCCATTGATCGAATATCCACTTGCCTGGAGTTCTCGTCCAGGAAATGCTTCACCTGAAATTTGGAGGCCCTCAATAGCTGGCAATGGATCATCTTCTGCAGCTGCACACCACAGCATATCCATTTTTAGATGGCCAACAATCTCAAGCAGAGAAAATGGACCAACAACCAGGCTTATCTCACCTTCAGAAAATGAAGAAGTAGGTTCTTCGAGAACAGGAGGTAGATAAGGCGAATATGAGGAGCCAGGATCATCAAGGGCAGTTGTTCCCCAATTGGCTGAAGGTTCTCCCTCATTCTGTTGTCCCTCTGTATCTGGATCATCACTCTCATTGTTACTAACAGGTTCACGGAATGTGACTTGTTTATTACTGGTTTCATCACCATACTGTACAGCACGAGCATCAGCCCTAGTAACCGCAAACTGTTGTTGTATATCATGGGTCGCAGGGTTCCTGAAAAACAGTAACACATTGAATAAGGTGACATGGGTAGAGAGAGATAAAGAGATCATCTAAAATAACTTATAAAAAACTTTCACACTTAATAAATCTTAGACACCCACAACTTCTGCCTATAATTTTTAAATTCACCAACCAACGTGGACACTAATAAATCAGAGACTTAAAGATTAAGAGAAACAAAACAAGCAGCAAAACAGGATGAGAGGACCAAAACCAGTAGCACCCTCTAATCGTCATGCTAAATGAAATTTCCTTTTGAAGACCCTGAAGTATGGCCCAAGTATGTTCATGAGACAATTTATTTACTGGTTCTATCCTGACCATTCTTCTCAAAAGTCGCTAACTTCTGCTTCTGAGCTTTCTCTCAACCTTTTATTTCCTCCCATGTGTTGTTAGAAGATAACCAACACAGAAAATAACATTTAACAGTTTTCTTGTTGCATAGATGCAATTCAACATCAAAGCAACTTCATTATCGATACAAACAAACATTATCTAGACAACAATGCATGTATGCCCAAGCAACATAAAAATTTAATGAAAACAGAACCCACCAACAAATGGAGATGGTTGTAATTTGTACATTTAGTTCACAGTAGCAGTCTCCATTTGACCAGGCTCACCTGCTTGCAAGAGGTGAATATCTGACAACATCATCCAGTTCTAGATTTTTTGAAACAGCACCGCCTAAACCCCTCTGCTGGTGACTCAATTGATCCCAATCTGTTGTTTGTGCATCTAGAGGAGTCATTGGTATCTTTCCTTCAGAATATGTTGGCTGCGCCACTAATTCAAGCCCATGTTTGTTCTGAAAGAAATAGCAAGAATTAAAGAAATTTATACAACATACTGGAAGAAAGATGATACGAGGACACTGAAATTACCAATGCACCACCAGGGGAATGAGATGGCGACTGTGGAGCAACATTTGAATGGTTCAAATCTGAACGCCAAGGTGCCAATTGATACTGGGAGTCCTTGAGCTTAGACTGAAACAAGGAAAAGAAGATGACAGAATAAACAAGTGCTGGCTTAACTAAACTGTCACAACCTGATAAACTTGCATATTGATTAAAAATCTAAAATAGATTTATAAGCATGAAAATTCATTCACAAGTCACAACCTTGCACATGCATAGCATACCTCAGTTTGAATGAGCTTCTCCTGGAGATGTCTGAAAAGAACCTGTATAAGAAAATCCCAGCAGTATACAACATGCTTTTATAGCAGAAACAAATAAAGCAGGAAAAAAAAAAACAAATAAAGGTAAAGAGGGAAGAGAAAGAACAGTGCTGGAAAAACATAATTTAATAATGAACAGAAGTACAATAAAATTTCATATAAGCATACAAATGAAAGTACTAATTCACATGGTGCAAGTACCAGCAGTCAAAAAAATACAAATGGTTAACATTCTAAATAAAAACAGTTCTACGAGCATATAAGTATCCACTATTTCAAAGAAATAATCAAAAATATTTTGATACTGACCCTGACATTGCTAACAATAGACTGGGCATCTGGAACTGGCGGCTGCAAAGAATACTCAGCGAGAAGGGGCAGCAAAGATGAGACAAATGTCGATCTTTCTTGCTGTGCAGCCTGAGATGACAAAATCACAAACAACATTTTATTAAACCCAAAAACAAAGGGAGAGGGTACATTATATGGGCATATGCAGCTAAATTTAAGGTGATCATAGTGCCATTCATAGCGTGAAATTACATTAGCATTTCAAAAGAAGTTCCATAAGAGTCAAACTCAAATCTTGCCTGACAAAAGCAAGCATGCTTTTTCATCAATTCACGAATCACGGTGAATATTCAAACATGCTGAGCAAGAAAGGAAGAAATTAATGAACAGCACATGTGGTCAGTTGGTCAAATATACATTACTTTGTACTTGGCCCAATTCATTATTAAGGTTAAAAGTTTTCAATTTAAGAAAGTAGCATACCATATGCAAGGGAAAAAAAAGCATGCCAAAAAAAGTGCTATCAACGGTTGTAGATGACACTTAAAAAATAAGATCAAGTTCTGATAAAAGAAACTGAAGATATCACTGTGCACATCAAAGCAATGAGTATGAAAATGAATAATAAGTAAATAGAAATACACCAACTTATAAAAGAACAAATAAATTCAAATACCTGCAATTCATATGTAAGGCGTACATTTTCTTCAATTATGTCTTGTCTGTATGAGAGAGCTTTTGATGCTGCATCAACAAGATCCTGTTGCTGTTGATCAAAGGCCTAGTGGCAAGAAGTCAAAGGTAAATATTCCCCAATTTGAAGTGAACAAAAATAAGAGAGAAGGAACAAAATTCTAATGAAACAGTAAGAACATCAGGCAAAAGTCTGCCTACCAGACGCATATAAGCAATACGCTTTTCCAGAACATATTTTTCGTTGTGTATTTGCGCTTCCTATCAATAAATATATACAAATCAATTAGCATACATTTATTACAAGCATAAGTAAAAAATACATATATATCTAAGATACAAGTGATCACTATTTATGTCCCACACTACCTTCAAAGAATACTCAGAAAGATGTTTCCTTAACAGCAAAATCTCTTCTTCATGCTCACGAATCTTGGAAATAAAATCCTATAGAAATTAAAAAAACACTTCGTAAAAATCAAAACACTCATGCAACACTCAAATGGCATTTGCACATATGTACAAAGGCCTTTAAGACCAATTTGTGAATACCTGCTTCCAGAGACCACTAGGGTTATTTACTTCAGCCATTTGCATTTGCCCATTAGAAGACAAATTTAACTGTGGATCATATTCTCCATCCATTTGAAACCTAGTAGAAACATGCAATGTTATCTAAAGTTGTGTGCACTGTGCACACTTCACTAATAATACTTTATATTATACGAAGTACCTGCTTGGGGAAAATGATGTTGTGGATGGTGAAGATAACTGAGATAAACCAGCACTATCAATAGTTGCCTGCCCTCCAGAAAGTACCTTCAATGTCCCATTGATCTTGCTGCTGACAGAACGGTTTTCCACCCGACTCTTTATAGCAGGGTCCTCCATATTAAGCTTTAAATCTTGGTGGAGAACCAACATACCAGATGGCTGAACTGCAGGAGTAATACCCATGCTCTTAACCTTGTCTTCTAGATCACCTACAGAGGGAACTGATTGATGAGGTTCATAAGGGCCATGAACCCGCTCATTCCATTGATCAATAGAGTGAGATCTTTGGGCAATTGATTCATCTACTTTCTGCCAAATTCCACAGCCGATAAAAGAGAGTAAATAATCCACTATGAGGAAAATACTATGTTATGAAGATTAAAACCACAATACATAATAAGGACTCAATGGCATAGTTATTAATGGAACAATTTGCATTAAGGGGGAACTTAATCCTAGCCAAAAGGGAAACATGCACATAGCAGAGGTGAGGTCCAAAAGATTTTTTTTTATTTTATACAAAAAGAGACAACTAATGTGATACTTGCATTCATAGAGATATGCAATATAACACAAACAATGCATGAGAGTAAATGTATTACTCCCCTTCTCTGTTCTTTTTAATCCAAAAGATTTGCTTCTCATCTTCAAAAATTCAATTCCAAGTCTCTGCCTAAAATTTTTTTCTTAAGTTATTCGCTCATTATTTACTAAATTTATACACCAATTTTTATTGTTAAGATGTGATCATTTTTTATTTTACTTAGTTGCTAATCTATTCATGTGTGAAATTATATGTTAGACTATTTACATTTAAAGAAAATAAATTTTAAATTTTTAGAGAAAAAAATTGTTTTACGAGTTATGTTAGATTAGTTAATGGGTTTCATATACTATTTAAATTTAAGAAAAATAAAATTTAAATCTAGAAATTATGAGTTCAATAGCTAATGTGTTAGATTATTTAAATTTTAAAAAAAAAATCTTAAGTATAAATCAAGCAATTTTTTATGGGTAATAGGTTAGATATTTAAATTTGGGGAAAATAAAATTAAAATACTTATCAAATATGTTGTTAAAGGTAATGGGTTAAAATATTTAAATTTAGAAAAAAAAATTCAATAGTATACTATGTATTAAATTATATTATGTTATTTTAACAATATTATTGTTTTATGGGTTTGCATACTACAACCATAATGGAAAGAGCTTTTCTATAATAAATATCATTAAAAGTTGACTATGTAATCAAATAGGAGATGAGCCACTAAATGATTAATCGATGACTTATATTAAATGATATATTTTAAATATTGATAATGAAGTCATTAAGAATTTCAAGAGACGAGAATCATTGTACTTTAATTATAATAGCTCATTAACTTTTTATAAGAAATTCTCTTTTGAACATATATTTATTTCATGTATTTCATTTTCTTTAATCAAGTTATTTAAATTGGACCTTCTGAATTAAATTTATGCATTTGTCACTGATTTTAGGCATTTAAATTATATGTTCAGGAACCTGCACACTTACACAATTACACCAGCTGCATGCATGACACATTTAAAAAAGGGGAAAAACATAAGAAGCAAGAAGACCCATGTCTCGGTTCAAAGTTCAAACTAGGAGAGGAAGAGAGAGAGTGAAGTTTCAGCTGAAACTTCACCAGAAAATAGGAAGAAATTTCCACCTTCCTGGATTCCCAACCAAATCTTGTCATCTAAACTACCCAAAAGTTAAATTTCAATACTTTACAGTCTACTTAACCCATCCCTCATCAATTCATAAATTCCAGCAAGAGGAAGTGTATTGTGAGCAAGTATCCAAGTTTGGTTTTGTGTTTCCTTTTCTCATCAGCAAGTGCAGAATAGTCCATAAAAAATATTCCAGCAGCTGTGCCAATATCTAAAACCCATGGTTTCTGAAGGGGAAAATAGCTTTTTTGGTCCATTGAATGTGTGAATTAAATCTCTAATTTACATGCATTTCCAGTCTTTTGGTAATCAACATATTTGGGCAAGTTAAATTATATTTACTCGTTTCCATACAAGAATTTAGGTATTAGGAAGACACTATTTATTTTATCACAATTAAGCTTACTTTATATTTTAAGGACTTACTAATACTATAAAATAAAATTAAAAAAATTTAACTAGGTGTTAGACACCATTCTCATTTGGAATTTACGGCTTAGAACCAGCACCAGCCCTTTACACGCATTTTTATATTTTGTCTCAGTGTATTAGTTAGGAAATCTCTAATCAAGTGAATGCATTCTAATGTAAACACATGCACTTTGAGCAAACAAACACCCGATTCACACGAATCTAATAAGCTTAGCATGCAAGGTTTCTACTTGAATTTAGGTGAGGAGACTACCAAGTTGCCCTAATTATATACAAGTGGGGTTCTTAAACATGCATGGTTTCTAAGTTGAATCATTACTGTCACGTCCCTTACAAGTGAGCTTGGAAATTTGCCCAACTCCAAGGATCCATGCGGCACTTAGCCTTCCCCCAAGACTAAGTCAGCCTTATACCTCCTCAAGCAACTCAATAAAAGAGCTAAACAAGCAGCACAGCAATGTATGGAACAACGGAAGCAACAGAAGCAGAAAGGCAGAAGGAAGAACTCATCACACAAGAGTTAGCAAAGGAGCTTTCATTCACTCAAACAAAGTACAAAAGTACATGGACCAACTACACTTGTACACAAAGGCTATATGGACACAATTTGGGAGAGGGACTTCGGCTACACTCTCTCTTCTCTGCCGAGTGTGTGCCTACCTAACTCTCTAATAGATGAACTTTATAAGGAAAGGCAAATCACTAGGTTTCTATCATTGTAGGTGGCATGGTTTTGATGCGCACCAACTGGTTTGGATCTAGTCTTTCCATAGCACTATCACAGGACCCCCACTTTTTATTTGCTCAATAAAGAGCATAGAAAAGTAGGAGTCACCACCCTAATAAGAATAGAGACAAAAGGAAAATCTATTTGAATATGAAATTTATGAAATGATATTTTTATTTATTAATTGTGACACATATGCCTAAATTATAATTTTGGAGCTTCTTGATAACACTTGACTTAGAGAATGGAAGAAAAAATTCTTTAAATTGGTCGATGGTATGATATTTGTTGAAGTGATGTTTTCATTAAGACCCAATGATGGTTTTTTTTTTCACTAAGTTGTTGTATGTATGTGATTTGGAGAAACGCATTTGGTAAATGCTGCTGAATTTTATATTAGAAGCCTAGAAGGCTAGAACACCTTTCATGCATTTCACATAGCAATTTAGGCTCATTATTCTTGCATTGATGTTTGAATTTCCAGATTTATCCGTTAGAGAGTATCCAATCTCTAAGATAGAAAGACTGGTGCTCTTGTCAGCTAGATTGTTCTAGCTTAAATTTTGCTTGCGAGTAGAAAATTTTACAGCAATGATTATTATCTATATATGATATATATGCTTCACAATGCAACATTTGGAATAAATGGTTCAAGGATGACTTGAGCATTATTCAATCAGTTTGATAAACTTTGGAAATAGACAATGCTATGTTGATTCAATGAGATAAAATGCAATGACTTAGTACAGCACTACAGCTGAATAAATGCTCTAAACTCACTCTCAGTATGCACCCTTTATATGTCAATTGATGATCAAATTATCCTTAGGGCGGCATTTGATGTCATTGTAGCCTTTGGGGAATACTAGCTGGTCCCTTTTGGAGGCAGCTCTGTGCATGCTTACGACAGTGGAATGATTGATGTGAGCGCTTAGGTTGACGATTATATTGGAATTGCACCTAAGAAGCCATACAAATTGTATGATCCTTTAGTTTGACAATTATATTGGATGGAATTGCACCTAGGTGCTAATGACTTATAGATTGTTTACATTTTTGGATTTTCTTGTTTTCTGAATTACAATGATGCTATGATATTTATCCAGTTGAATGGTTTAATACTGAATTTTATTATATACTCCGTAGTTATGTATTTATCCTTTCACCAAGAAGTTATTCTTGCCCCTTCATTTTAACATTTCAGATATACAGCTCAGGATAGTAGTGTACAGTTAGAGTTCGCCCTTATTGACATCTCTAATCCTAGTTCAGTGAGTAGTATAGGAGCCAACTTATTCACTTTCTTCCTCTCTCCTTTTTTCCTTTTGGTGATACAGCACAGCTTTGAAGATGTATAAGTAAATCTGTTGTATCAAATCTTAAGTCATGTAATCTAGTATGTAATTTCTGACATTTTTTGTGAAGAGATACAAAGTTTGATCAGCTGTAAGATGATGTTCAGTTTGGATCAAAAACTATAATAGCTTTGAATTGAGCTCTTGATGCCAGATAATATCAATATGGTTGTTTCTTATGTTGAAGAGAAATTCTATCAGCTTCTTAGGTTATTCATTCCCACCAAAGACAACTGGGTGCTCATTTTTCAATTTGGCATAAGTAGACCTTTACATAATTCAAGATTGAGCAATTGAGCCTCGTTTTGTCCAAATTAGAGCATATGCAGCATTTAAACAGACCTATGTTAGCCTCGTATAATCAATAATGTCTGTTTCCTAAAACATGCAGTAAGGTGAAATGAAAATCCCCAACACCTTAGCTTTCGTTTTATTAAAATGGAAAGAGGATGCAAGAAAAGGTGAGAAAAAAAGAAAAAAAGAAAAAAAGAAAAAATGAAAAGGGGGGGGGGGTAGAATTGAATTATAACTCGGAAGAGAAAAGAAAAAATCAGCTCATGACAACCATTCTCAATTGCAAATATCAAGAATTACATAGTCAATGATATGGGCATATGGCAATTAAAAATTACAATGGAAAAAATTAATTTGAAGGCAAATGTGCTTAATGCAGCTAATAACAGTTCTTATTAAAAACTACCAGCAGTTGAATGAGAAATAAGTTTCGAACTCAAAAAAAAAAATTTTCTTTTTTTTTCAGCATAGCTGGGAGCTTTCTTTGTTTAGCATGAGCAAGAATGAGAGTGTTAAGATGAATATACAGAAAAGAAAAAGAAAAACACAAAGAAATAGATAAGGATTAACATATTCATAGGAAGATGAAAGTGATACTTAATACAGAAAAAAAGTTAAGAGAAAGAAAACAGGAATTATAGACCAGCAAATGCACCAGCACGAAAGAGATTGAAAATATTGAAGTAGTAAACTATAAGAAAAGGAGGGAAAACCTAAGAGCTATGGAGGAAGTAGAGAGAAGAGCTTTCTGAAGATGTAGCACTAAACCAAGTGAAATGAACAAAATGAATCCATACAATTGAACCCAACCAGTTTGGAACCAAATCTTGGTCAAGTTGATTTTATTATTATTATTATTATTGCTTCCTGGCACTGTTAACATAAGACAGATCCACAATATATGCTCACCAACCACATACCCACCCTCCAAAAATTGAAAGAAAGGGAAAACAAGTACTCCCAACCAAGAAAGGAAAAATCAGTACTCCCAACCCAAGCTCCCCAAGAAAATGTTAAACACTTAAACTACAGAGTGTTTGGTTGAGCTGTTGGGGGCAACTGTCAATTGTTCAATCCCCTACAACGGGACCAAACTAGAAAAATCTACTAACCTTGAAAATCAGTATATTTTCACGAGGAATTCATCAAGTCCAAGTTAATATTATATGACTTCAAGTTTGTTTTTGAGTTATAGGTCATGCTACAATATAAAAAAGATGCTATTTTATGAATGAATATATTGAAATTGTCACCCATTTATTGCATCCAACCACAAATATATATCCAATTAAACCAAAAAGTAGAAATATCTACTAACCTATCCAGTGAGATAAATAAAGAATGCATGTCCAACAGATCAAAACCATATTCTTAAACCCAAACTAGTTGCAGTAGCAAAATAAAATTCCATGCATAATAACTTGCTCCCAGGAAGTAAAATAAATAATAAATAAAAAGAAAAAAAGAAAGAAAAGAGTGCATAAGCCATATCTTTGGCTAACAAGGAATTACTTGGATTTAATCAGCTGGCAATTCAATTCATACTGGATAGAGTAGCAGAAACTATTAGAAGCACTTACGTATTTTTCAAGTTCCTGAATTTTTTTCTGAAGTTCAGTCCTTAATCGCATATTCTCCTCTACCTGGAGTGCAATGCACAATGTTATCAGCAGAGCTGTATTGCTTTACATGACAAAATCAACAAAATAAAACAGTAACAATGCGACCATTATTCGCCACATTCATGCTTAAGAACAGTAACAATGCGACCATTATTGGCCACATTTATGCTTAAGACACACACACACACACACACACACACACACATACATACATACGCAAGTGAATAAACATATTAAGATTAAAAGATGGGAAACACCGATCTATTGAAAATCATGTAGCAGTTTCCAATTGCAGATTTTGTGTTGTACGTATTGCAGAAAGATAGTTTCAACCATACATACACAAAGACAACCAAATCATACCCATAATTTCATTTAACGTAAAAACATACCTGTTGTCTGATGGTAGCCTCAGCAGCTTCTACAGCTTTCATAACCTGAAACAAGCTATCATTATTGTTGTTGGCTGTGGTTGCAGTAGTAGTGGCCGTACTATTGTTAATATCAAAATTAAGATTGGAAGATAACGAAGCTGAATCATTCAGCGACAATCCCGACATTTTATTTGCTAAATTCCCATGGTTACCGTTCTCCATGATCCGAATCCAATAAAAAAAATAGAAATAAACCACAATCACAACTCAGCTTGCATCAATTTCCTCGTTCCTCTTCCATCTAACAACCTAATTTGAAAGAAATCGAGACTATCAGCAGTGATAAAAGAATCCTAGTTCAACCAATAGGAAATGAAATGGTGAGAGAAGCAAATATTCCGAAACCCTAAACCTAAACAGAGGGTGAGAGAGAGAGAGAGCAGGAAGAGGGAAAGACAGAGGGAGTAATGAAGTAATTTTGGGTGTGTTCTCTCTCTCTGCCTCCCTACGTGTCCGTGTAGAGAGAGAAAGGGGCGCGTGTTAAGGGGGACATAAATATTTTAAGCAGACCATGATGATGATCTTATTTTCTTTGCTCGTAAACTTGCGCAATACGATGGCGATTATTATGATTATTAGGAATAATAATCACTCTGTTAGGAATAATCAACTCCGACGTGCCTTCTTTTTTCACTCTAATTTTCCACGTCATACTACGGGGACTTGTACCATATTCGGGTTCTGAGTACCCGCAGCTATCGAACTGTAGGATATCATCTCCATTTCCGGGTTCCGAACGTCCAAAACCTCCTAACCTTAATAATAATAACAAAAAAATTAAAAAGAAAATATTTGACATAAAATAAGAGATTTTTTAACATCACATATGAGTTTTTTTAATCGAATGTTGATAGCTCATAGATTGGTGGAATCTCCATGGCCTTAAGCATTATAAACATAACAAAATTAAATCATCTAACTTCTATAAATTATAATTTTTATTTTTTATTTAGACCGTTTCTATTATAAAATCAATTAAAGGTATTGTCAAAAAAAAAACTCTTTCGATCATAAGAGGAACACATATTTTTAGAGTAAAAAAAATAAGAAAAAAAAATGAACCTTAATAAATTCATTAAAAATTTATATTCAAAGTAAAATAGAAAAACACCCACCACTATTTGGTCGAATTGGAGCCGCAACAAGCATGAGCTACTCTTTGTAATCATACTAGCATTGAGATTAAGGACCAACCATCCATTAAAATAAATATGGATAAAAAAAAGATGAGGTGTTCTATTCGACAATTCATTCACACAATTGAAACTCGATTCCATGAGTTATTACCTTTAGACAAATAATGAACTAATAAAGAAGTTTTATCAATTTGGAAGATAGCTATCTATGTACAAATATAACTCAATACATAAGATTAGGCACCATAGGAAACAAAACAGAAAGCACAAGTCTCTCCCACCTTTTTATTGATTTATCATTTTGTAACTAAATAAAGAAATTAGAAAAAGAGATATTTGAAAGTGGGAGGGAATTCACTCTCGTATTAGAAGGAAAAAAATTTAATTCATAATTTATGATAAAATTTATTAGTTAATTTTTTAATTTTAAAAAATATATTAAAAAGTCAATTAAATTTTTTTAAAAATACTAATTAGTTCTTATATTAATATTAGCCATTAAATATTTTACTATATAATATTAATAATTTAAAAAATATCACTAAATTTTATAAAAAATCTATTAATTAGTTTATTTATAAGGAAAATAAGTTGTTTTTACTAATCCAATTAAGTTACTTGAGAAGTGAACTTCAAAACAAATGAATGCTTAGGTAAAAAATGTGCATAAGAATAATTTGAAAATTAATTAAATATAGTGAAAATTTATTATGAAGTTATTTTATGGATCGGGTAGAGAGTTTTTTGTATGATTATTATCATTTATAGTCGCTCATTGTATTTTTATTTAGTATTTTTTTTTTATTAAAAAGTTTCAAGATGAAATAAATTTAAAAGACCTAGAGCTAGAAATGGGTATAATCCGAATTGACCTTCAAAGCAACCATTGTAGCTTTTCCTCATTTATGTATGAATTTTCAAATTGAGAGAAAAGAGCAGGGACCTAAAACGTCCTTGATCCCTCTATTGCATCTACCATCCAGAGATGAGAATTGGCGAAAGAATAGATATTTGGTTTTGGACCATATTTAAATCTTCCTGGAATTGAAAGCAACAGATGTAGGATAATAAGTAGGGTAAGTTTAACCTACGCAAAAATAACATGCAACAACAAAGCACATCCAAAAAAAATAAAAATAAAAATAAAAACAGTAGCCCAAAGAACCCTATTTAAAAGAATAGTTGACATAGAAGATATATCAAAAAACTATGTGCGCGTCGGCCCAACGGCAAGAAAAAGGAATCCATATCTAAGTCAGAGGGAGGAAGGCCTTCCCTCGCCCACATAGAGATTGTAAAGGCTGGAGGAATCAACAGATGATAAAAATATATTTTATTAATTTTATAATTAAATTCATTTTAAATATATTAAATATTAAAATATATTTTAATAATTAATAAGAGATTGTTTTGAAAATAAAATAAAATAGAGTTATAATAATTATATATAAATCATATGTAAAATGATAAAAATAGATAATAATTTTAAAATAAAAAAGATAAAAGATTATGAAATAGAGAATATTGAAAAAGATGACAAGCAAGTACAAAAAATCCTTTGAGCAGTATACAAAATGGTTCTGATCAATACAAACAGAGAAGAAATGCAGTTGAATAAGTAGCCCTCTCTTACAAGTAGACCAAAGCACCCTCCCAGAACAAAGTCTCCACCTAAGAAAACCCTTACAAATCAGCGCCGAAGACCTTAAAAGAAAAAGAACAAAAGACAGCAACCAAAACAATAAAAGAAGAAAAACTATTCACCGATAGTGAGGGACGACCCAAATGGATAGCCCCCAAACAAAACTAACCCTCCTTTGCCAAGCAGCAGGGGAAGGCAACGACCATAAAACTCAAGCAAGCAAAGAAAAACCATTGATGATAATGAGAAATTGAAGCCTATTCGTTCCCTTACTTAACCCTCTTCTCTCTTCACTTTCTTCTTCCTCTTTCTCAGTTACTTTCAAACAGCCAAACCCAATTATAAAATCAAAAAATATATCAATACATCAAATATTAATCATACATATGCTATATATTACTAAAACAAATTTGAAATTTACATAACCTATCACCTGTTGAATGGGTTAATAAGGTATATAATGAAAGCCTCATGACTGTGCATCTTAGAATCTCATCTCCTCCCACTTACTAATTAAAAAGAAAATTCTTAATACTACATATAATCAAAGAGATGCATAATTTAAATATTTATTTGCAGTAATTTTTTAAAGTGGATAGTTATTTGCCCTTTTTTCACCTTATAGGCGATAGTTATTTGGATAGCTAATAATATAAAAAATAAATTAAAATATTTTATTTAATGTTAAATTTACGTTAACTCATGATAAACTGAAACATGTATTTTTTTTTTTTTTAGTTCTTAAAATTTTTCATATATCAATTTAATCGGTTATTTTTTATTTTTACCTTAAATTGGTTCGATATAGCTTCAGTAATTAACTTTAAATCTAGATTTAAATATAAAAAAGATAAAAGCTAAAGTTCTCTTCTTATGTTGTTAGAGGCTATTGGCACCACTAGTTGCTAGCAGGTTTATTAATTATGAATTTTATCATTCATTTGGAACTAGATATGGTTGGCTGTTTGGTACTCTGTGTGCGTGGCCAGCATGTTGGGTACTCTGTGTTCCTGCCGATGATTTCCCTTTTAGATGCTGGGTACTCTGTGTGCGTGGCCAGCATGTTGTGTTTTGCGCTTATGGGTGTCTTGGCTTTTGGCTTGCTTTCTTTGCCATGTCTAGTTTTGCTGTTTGTTTATCTCATTGCAGGTCCATTTGGTCATTGGCAGGGTGTGATGCATTGGGATGAACAGTTGTTTGGCTAGGCTAGAGCTCTTCTTTTGGATTAAGCCTGTGGGCTTTATAACTGGAGAGGGATATGTGTTGTTTTTCGGGCAAGACCAACTTTTAATACAAACTTTTTTACAGAAATAGGAAAAAAAAGAAAAAAAAGAGTATCATTCAAATTTTCTAAAATCTGCACTTCTTTATTGGCTTAAATATTTCTCTGGGTAGAAAAATAAATTGTGGAGTGAAATTTGAATAAGCTGAATTTATGTATATAATGCTGGCAATTGTCATATTGAAAATGATCCATCTGAATTATTAGTTAGAAGCTTCACAACTCATAAGGGGCCCTCTTCATCAATCCACCTAATTTTTCAATCAAACCTTATACAATATCACAATCAAAATTTTCCAAAATTGTTAATGACCCCAAAATTTTCTAATTTATATTCCTTTTTTATTTAAGTTTTATTTTAATTGCAGATGTATTTCTCTTAGAGTTTTGATAAATAAATTATAACTTTTTACTATGTTAAAAAAAATTATAGCGTTTGACCTGCTTCATTTCAGTATATTTGGTGTCAAAAGATTCCAAGGAAAAGATTTGTCAAGAATTTCCAAGAGAAAGTAAACCAGAAATCTATTTTACTTCTGATAAATAACCCAATCCACACGACAAAAAAGAACCATACTTGTTTAATTTTTTTATTTAGAGAGTTGATACAAAAAATATTCAAAATTTTAGTTCTTTTTTTTTGTTGCAAAAATTAAATAATTAATTTTGCGAAACTGCAATACTAATTTGCCTTCGATTGTAATCAAACGAATCCAACGCCATGAAGACCAGATTCTAAGGGCAGATCTTGGAAATGGAGCATATTGTGGGTGGTCAATATTGTTGTATAAATCGCTTTACAGAAAAATTGGTTTAATGAACAAGTTTCCTGCTTTACAGGTCTAACCAGGGAAGCAAATTGAGTTATTGAGAGGCCAATCTGCAATCTCTCTTTGGACCCATGAAGGCTTGGTTTCTCAGGTGGCTCCATCATGATGACTATGAATTGACAGCGACTTTATTGATCGCTTGCTTTTTCTATTTGCACCATTTGCTTCTTAACAATTGCGGTATACTTGACCTACCCCCTTTTCAGGTAAATATACATAAAAGTAGCCTACCATTAATTTTCTGCATATTTGGTACGTGCGTGGATGCAATCATCCCTGAGTTTAACCAGATAAGAAGGAAAATCAAGGAGAAGGGTTTCTTTTTTCTGAGTTTTCATGTGTTTGTTGATGAAAGTGGGAGGAGGGGTGGGTTTCTTTTTTCCCCCATTTTTCCACTTTGCATCAAGTTGTTAATGATGGGAAATTTATTTTCACTATGAGAATCTTCTTGGGTTTTGCCTATTCCAGTGCAGTAACCATTGAAGAAATGACCTGATAATGGGGTCCATTTATATTTAAGCTTATGAGGTTCAATTATTTAACATGTTTTGAGAGTTGAGACCATCCAAGACATTGACTAATTTATTAGAGGTTGGTGAGAGGTGTAATCAACTTGGAAATTTTTCCTTCCCATTTAATCCCAGAGCCAAAAGTAAGAAATCACAAGTGGGAAACTTAATTTATAATAACTGCAGAGAATTATTATAACTTTTTAGTAACTCTCGATAGTTTTTTGGTTATATTTTGATTCTGCATATGATATTTTGACAGGCAACCGACTCTGGAAAAATACAATGCTCCAAATCCTGCTGTTGTTTTTTATTTAGTATGGAGACAAACTACCAGGAATCTAGTGCCTTTGTTTCCCACAATAGTCATGGCCTGAGAACAAGGAAAGGAAGAGAAAAGGAAAGGATGGTGGGGAAGAGAAAGTAGTGGAAATGGGGGATTACTTGGGTTGGGTCACTCTTTTCACTGAAAAGCAGGGATACTTATGATAGTTTTCTTATATTCTGTTACAGTATATCCTTATTTTTTTAACCAACACACGTGTAGAAATTACACATGCTTTTGGCATTATCTGGCCAAATTTTTTGATGGATGACTTCTAAATCATAAATGCTGTATAGGTTTTTCTGCATCTGAGTGAAGTTGGTGGTCCTGGAGGTCATCATTGAAACACAACATTGCTGTCTTTAAGGCTGCAATTTCTTTCCCTTCAAATTTGTGAGCTCTGGTTTTGAGTTGAAGAAGCTGTTGCCCCTTTGTTTCTGACCTTGTGTAAGTTACTGAAATGATCTTTTATCGAATTTCTTTGTGTTCTCTTGTTTGCTTTTAAGTGTACTCGGCGAGTCTGCATTATTGTTTCTCAATTGTGGTGATACTTTAGACCTCAATTATTTGTACCATACCACTAGGGATGTCTTTCATATAACTAGAATTTTTTCAGGAGATACATCTAACTAAATTATTTTCTTTAAAAAAATTCTTGTTTAAACCAAACAACTGGAATTTTAATGTTATTTTCCTTCTCTAATCCTTTTAATTGAGTTCCATATTCTAATACCTTCTACTCATATTTTCTGTAGGAAGAGAAGGTAGTTCCTCAATAATGGATGAAAAAGGGGTCTCTAGTTCACATTTAATTGTCTCAGAAGATAAGAGTAATAGTTTCTATCCAATGTATTTTGGTGTTTCTTGTGCTTTCTTTGCTCTCAAAGTCTTATCAGGACCACATCAGGAAGAAGAAAAATGGTCTGAATTATGTGAGAAAATGCTTCAAGGAAGTGCCCATCTCTTAGGATTGCTTGTATGGAGAATACAGAGAGGAGGAGCAAATAGTGAACAGAATAAGCTTCTTCATAAGCTTGAGGCTGCAGAGAAAGAGATCAAAGAGCTAAAGCAAATAAGGCATGAAGATGCAAAGGCGAACGAGAAAGTTGTTGGCATATTTGCATCACAGGAGCAGAGATGGTTGATTGAGCGGAAGAAGCTCAGGCAGCATGCTGGAGCACTTATGGATGAATTGAGGGTTCTTCAGAAAATGAAAGAAGCAGCTATTTCTGAAATAAATGATAAATTGAAGGAGATGGAGCTTCTGGTGCAGGATAAGGACAAGGCCTTAGAAGAAAAGGAGCAAAAGAGGAAGGAGTTAGAGGACAAGTTGATGAAGGCTGAAAATGTTTCTGAAGAGTTGAGAGAAACTGCAAAGCGAGAAGCTCAAGATTACTCTACTGATCTTTGGAAGCATAAAACTGCTTTTCTTGAGCTTGTGTCCAACCATCGACAGCTTGAAGCAAAGCTGGGTAGAGCACTTAGGCAACTTGAAGCCAAAAGGAAGGAAATTAATTTGGCCTTGGAACGAAAAGAGGAGTCAGTCCTGTTGACCCAAAAACTTTCAACAGAATTGGTAAAGATGCGTAAAGATTTGGAGCAGAAAGATAAAATACTGTCTGCAATGCTCAGGAAATCCAAAGTGGATACAATTGAGAGACAAATGCTTCTAAAGGAGGCTACACTATCAAAGGCTAAGAGGAAGCAAGCTGAATGCGAAACAGAAAGCTGGAGAGCAGTGCCTGAGTCTAAACATGAGAGACATTCATTGAGAAGTATGTTTGCTCACCAAGCCAATTCAAGGTCAGATCATCCTTCAATTGGTAGAGGGGCCTCACAAATTCGGAAGGGGATATCACAACCTGCTGATTTTATTCTTGAGTGCAAGAACTCTGAGTTCCAAAAGGGTGCAGAAGTTTTTACTCCATTTTCTGAGAGCGATTCACCAGAAATAAATGATGAACTAGGTAGGGGAAGAAATCCCACATTTATTTGCATCCAAATGAACATATCCTGCTTTATTAGTATTGGATATGGCTATTTTTTACAGACATAATTGATATAATTTTCCTTCATATCAAGTCCTTATGCTTAAGATATGATCATATGTCTTTGCAAGATCTTTTTGTTATGTTTATATTCCTTAACTGTTCTTGCTGTTGAAGCAATTACAACTGACATCAAGCAGTTGGAAGTGTGGGTGCGCTCAGAAGCAGAAAAGTATGCAGCCACAATTGAGAAGAGGCATCATTTGGAAATGGATGCTTTTGCAGAACAGATGAGACTCAAAGATGAGAAATTAGAAGCTTTCCATTGGCGAATGCTAAGCATGAAAATAGAAACAAAGCGACAGCAGTCTCATGTGGAAGGACTGACCCAGGAGTTGTCACAGATCAGGCATGAGAATATGAAATTGGAAGCATTGTCATTGGAAAGACAAGAAGAACTAAAAGCTTTGAAAGAGCAATTCTTTAAAGTAAAACCTCATATTAGTTGCAAGACAGCCGTACATCCATCTGTAGCTGGTCCAACATTAGCACATGATGCCTCCAATGTTAAGATTGTAAAGGGAGAACCTGCAGTAGGGGAGCACGAAACAAAAGCAGATTTAATGGAAATGTCTAAAGAGCAAGATGCAAAGAAAGAACGGGAAGTGACCTCCAATAACCAGTCTGAAAATGTTACTTTCCTGGCTCAATCTCCTGAAAAGGAGTTTGAAGAGGAGAATGTATCTAATGAGGCTTCAATGAAGGACAAAAGTGCAAGTCCAGTGGAGGTTGATACTGTTCAGAAGTCACCATTGGTTAGCCAGGCATTGGAAAACACAACAAAATCACCATGGAGGATGGATCTTCAAGCTCTTGGAGTTTCTTACAAGATCAAGAGGCTGAAGCAGCAACTCCTGGTGCTTGAGAGACTGACAGGAAAGCTAGAAATTGGGGAACAGACAGAAGACAATGACATTATCCAGAATGAGATAAAGGGCTTCCAATTACTGTTGTCTTTGCTTAATAAACAAATCAGCAGGTACCAATCTCTTCAAGGCAAGACTGATGAACTTTGCAGGAGAATGGTAAGCTCTATCCTAATTTGGTGCATTTCAGGAATTACGATGTCTTGGTTGATTTTGTTTCTTATTTAGTTTTCCTGGGCATGTATAGATTTGCATCCCATACCTGCTTTTGATGAACATTTATGTCGTTCTTAAAACGTTTCGAAGCTTAAATTTATTATTTCAGTTTCCCTAGTCCATTTTTCACCGGTGCTAGTTTGCCCCATTTTCTCAATTATTCACAGCATGATAATGATATAGACAAAAATGGAGATTCCAGTTCATTAAGAACAAAAGGAGGAACCAACACATTTGGGCATTTTCTTGAAGAAACATTTCAGCTTCAGAGATATATCGTTGCAACGGGACAGAAATTGATGGAAGTTCAGTCCAAGATTGCTTCTGGAACTGCAGAGGTCCCTGAAGATTTTGACAAGTCTGTCCACTTTGACATGCAGCGCTTTACTGCTAGCATAAGAACTCTTTCTCAGGAAGTCCAAAGAGGTCTTGAAGTTCGAATAGCTCGAATAATCGGAGATCTTGAGGGAACACTGGCATGTGAGGGGATGACACGAATGAGGAGTTAGAAACACAGGAAGAACAACTCGAAGACTAATAAACAATGGTGTCATTGTGTGATTTATAGGTGTTTATTCTGATATATGTAGAAAAATTTGTGTAGGAAAGACACCCCTTTTTTAGCAAGAGCTCATTGCCTGCAAATCTTCTCTTGTTGCAAGTTGCAGGAAATTGATACATTCGTGACTACAAAGCTTTATGTACAGAACACAAACATGGTTCACTGAGCAGAAATATTCTAATGTGCTAATCCCACTGTTACTCAGCAATCTAAGTAAAACCCAACCCAGAAATCAAAACTAACCCAACCCAGAAATCAAAGCTAAGATATAGTGAGTGGCCTTTTAATTAATAAATATAATCTCAGATTCCATTTCAGAAATAAATCTTCCAATGAGGGTAAATTACAGAATTGTCAACGTGTTATATTCTATTGCCCAATTGCATCAATTGGATTTTCTCCACCCCTAGTCCATTGAAAGAAAAGGTAAGTAACCTAACACTGGACCAAACTCTTCGGATTAAAATAATTGATGTTATTTTTTTGGAGAATTTATTATTTAATTTCTGGATATTAATATTATTAATAAATTAATTTTTATATTTTTAAAAATTTATTAATTTTAAATTTTTTTTCAAATAAATGAAAAAGAAAAACTTCTAAAATCTAATTTACCTTTCATAAATATTTTTATTTAGTTTCTGATATTGGTATTATTAGTAAGTGAATTGTTATACTTTTAAAAATTTATTAAAATCTCTTTTGTTTTAAGAAGAAAAAGGAAAAAAAGAAAAATTTAATCTTCTATTAATAATAAAAATTGATAAAATTGAATAAAAAAATTATTTTGTTGATAGAAAAAAAATTTTAATAAATTTTTTAAAATTGAAATACTGAATAATTAATAATGATAATGATAATTTTTAAAAATTAAATAGTAAATTTATTAGTAGTTTGTTTTATATTTATTTATATAACAGTGTATTGTATTGTATTTCTTTCTTTAATAGAAATAATAATGGTTTTTGTTGGAAAAAATAGATTAAGAGGGAGGTGTATGATGAGTTTGGAGGGCCAGCCTTGTCTCTCTCCCGCTCTGTTTTGAGCCTATAGGAAACCTTAGAAAAGAGAGAAAGTTGAGAAAGGAAAATAAATAAAAAAAGGCCCAACGAAGAAAAGGAAACTTCTTTTCGACAAACAAAGAAAAGAGAGAGAAAGAAGAGAGAGAAGGGAGTTGTTTGGTTCTTCGGAAGCTATCTGTCTCTCTCCCTCTCTCTCCCCCTTCTCCCCTCTTTCTCTTCTCTTTGTTCTCGTAAAACTTTCCCGAGAAAACACAAGAAAAAGCGAACGAAAAGCGAAGAAAGTAAGGATATTTTAAGAGAAAAAAAAGTAAGGGAGAAGGAAAGAATTCTGATTTTCTGGAGATTGTATTAGATTGGAAAAAAAAGGCCATTATGGAGTTGGACGGTAGCGAGTGTGTTTCATCCTCTGATGGGTTGGATGAGGATGAGATCCATCCCCACAATCTTCATCATCATCACCATCAATTTTCTTCATCAAAGCCTCACAATGCCGGCGCCAATAATAACAATAACGCCAACAATGTAGTCGGTCCCACTGGAATCGTTCCGGCCACCAGCGTCCATGAGTTGCTAGAATGCCCTGTTTGCACCAATTCTATGTACCCACCAATCCATCAGGTATTATTATCGAAATCTATTGTTGTCTGTTTATCCCACCCCCCCTCCCCCCGCCCCTTTTATATATTGGCCATATTGTTGAATTAATGAGTCTATGATGAGATTGAGTCGATTTGCATAACTGGGTTCGAAGAGATGGATGATGCTTCTAATGTGCATGTTTATAGGTTTTGTTTATTTGCTATATTTTTTTTAATTGTTTTAATTGGCTTGCATTGGGTCTATGAATAAGATCAACGACTAGATGTTTGTTCGATTGTTTTGTTCCTTCTGAACGTTTGCCTAGACAATAGTGTTCAGTGGTTTGGAAACCAGTTATAGATAAAAGACTTTGATACATAGTATGTCAATCAATGAAAACCAGAATCGGTTTAAGAGTGATATCTGTTGATGAAACTCCAAAGTATCTTGTGCCTTTTCAACTATGTGCTTATGAAGGAGACCTTGGATCTAGGTTACTAGTTGTACAGGTGTAAATGTCAAGTTTGGGATTTGAATCATTGCAATAGGTAATCATTAATACTGGATATCCAAGTGGTTACTGCATTATGGTTTAATTATGTTATAGTTTGTTATTCATCATCTATATTTGGTTAAATTGTGCTTTATCAACAATAAAAATCTCTTCTACTAACTACTGCAACCTATTTGCCTTTTTAATTAAATCTCCTGCAATCCCTAGTTTTGCCTGTGCACGAAATCCAACCAAAACAGAAAACTCATGAGCATTTCATTCACCTTCCCAACTCCTTTGGATTCCTCAATGCATTCCAATATTTCCTTCAATACTGTCCTGTGCTCTATCTTGTTATGGCTGCAAGTTCCTTCACACGCTTCCTTCCAAGAACCCCTTGAACACCTTTGGATCTTAATAATAGTATCCAACCTGATTTTCTCAGACAGTTTCAATCCAAAAGAAAATCTCCCCTTTAAAATTTTGATTCCACAGTTAGATAAAACTTCATTTTTTTCCCCTCCTGATTTCTCTTGCAAAAGAGGCAAATATTTTGTTCTCATTCTGAGGTTGAACTTGAATGAGAGAGTGAGAGGAGTAAGACAAACATAAGAATGAGAGAGAGAGAGAAAGGGAGATAGAGTGGAAACTTTTTTTTTTTTTTTTTGGGGGGGGGTTCTTTTTGACTTTGCAGCTCAATATTGCCAATTAGGATCAAAGATTAATTACAATAGAAGTTCTAAATCTATGGCTTTCTGTAATATATATTGTGGTCTTTAGTATTTCGAAATTAGCAATAAGGACCTCATTTCTTTTCTAAAAATTTTAAAGTGGGTTTTCCTTGTTGATTGGGATTAAAAGGGCTTATGTGGAGGACATATAGGGGATTCCAACATTCTCATCAGATTCTAGTGAATGATCTTCATTCGGAATATAAAGTTACAGTTGGATTAACAAAAATTATCAAATGAAAGTTCTCTTCTCAAAATCAAATTAACAAGTTGAGAGACCATTGATATATTTTATCGTCTTTTCTTAGTTCAAAAGTTCTATATATATTGATTAAATTGGGTTAGATATCATTGCCCTAAAGATGTCCAACTCAAGTATGATCCACTAGCCAGTACTCTAATATCTTTATGTTTGGGTAGGAGTTCTAAAAGATCCAGCCAGCTGAGGAACTAGTTATGTTTTAGGTTACCCCTTTATCTTAAATAAGAAAGCTTATGAATTTAATTCACGTAGAATATATATTTAAGAAACACTAAGGAATTAAGGTCATCATTTTTGTCCGCTCAATAATAGTCAATTGCATTTTTTGTTCATTTAAAGGTTTTATCCTAGTGTACTTTTATATGTATTATTGAATATGTAGATTTTAGGGTCTATTTAAGAATTTAGCTGATTGCACATTTTTCCTTCATGTGGTTTGTGTGAATGTCCCATCTATGTTATGGTCTTTCAGAATGCACACAATGATATATCTCTAGTTAATTAGATGAATGAAAATACCGGTGTGTGCAGACTAAAGTGTACCTGTATATGTGCCTCTGCTAGAGTCTCTATTTTAAGTTTTTAACTATTTTGCTTTTTTGCAGTGTCATAATGGACACACACTGTGTTCAACCTGTAAAGCAAGGGTCCACAATAGGTGCCCCACTTGTCGGCAGGAGCTTGGAGATATTAGGTGTTTAGCGCTAGAGAAGGTGGCTGAGTCACTTGAATTGCCATGCAAATATTGCAACTTGGGGTGTCCAGAGATATTCCCATATTACAGTAAACTCAAGCATGAGGTAGTTTGCAACTTCAGGCCATATAATTGCCCATATGCTGGTTCAGAATGCTCGACTGTTGGAGATATTTCTTTCCTTGTTTCTCATTTGAAAGATGATCACAAGGTGGACATGCACACAGGATGCACTTTCAACCATCGTTATGTCAAGTCAAATCCCCATGAGGTGGAGAATGCAACGTGGATGCTGACGGTAATTTTAGCATTCTTCTTAGTGTATAATATATTTGCAGCAATCAACAATATTTTATTGTGCCGTGATGCATCTATATCTGGGCTGAACTCATAGCAGCTGAATGGCTAAACAAATGCCTCTGTGGCTTTTCTTTTTGTCTATTTACTTTTTTCATACTTCTTAATGCCTGGATTCCTGATTATTGGTGTCATGCTCGCATTTTTATTAGGTGTTTAATTGTTTTGGCCAATACTTCTGCCTTCACTTTGAAGCCTTTCAGCTTGGTGTGGCTCCTGTGTACATGGCATTCCTTCGTTTCATGGGTGATGAGACTGAGGCTAGGAGTTATAGCTATAGCCTTGAGGTTGGGGCAAATGGCAGGAAACTCATCTGGGAGGGTTCTCCACGAAGCATCCGAGATAGCCATCGGAAGGTGAGGGATAGTCATGATGGCCTCATTATTCAACGAAACATGGCACTTTTCTTTTCTGGAGGTGATAGGAAAGAACTAAAGCTTAGAGTTACTGGAAGGATATGGAAGGAACAACAAAATTCTGAAGTTGATGTGTGCATACCAAATCTTTGTAGCTAAACAAGTGACTTTGAAAACGATTCCAAGATTTGTGTGTTTGAGAATATTTTGTGTTGTGAAAACCTAATGTTTGAGAGCCAAAATTTTTTGAAAAATTGGCTAGTTCCTTGCACATTTCCATAGGCACCATGAGGCTATCACGATAATTATTTAACGTCAATAAAATAAGAAGAAAATCAATTAATCATCAGAAGGATTGAGAATGGATACGAAAATCTTAAAGAGAGAAGAGTAAATTATTTGAATTAGATTCTAAATAATTATACGCATTAAAAATATTAATCAAACTCAAATAGTGTGATTTTTCACATAATACTCCACCGGTCGCGATCTCTGCTATATGCACCTAATATGAAGCAATTATAGATTTCCGGCAATTATCAGACAAATACTGCAAGATTTTTTAAACTCAAACCGATCTTTAAATTTCTGAAGATCAATTCACAATTTGTCTGCCCTCCTCCTCCTCCTTTTCAATTTAAAGATTCAACAAATAAAACCCAAAAAGGTTGAGGACTAGGGATGAAATTTTCCCAAAAATAGACAGTATAAAAAAGAGCCCTTAACAAGGATATAGATGCTCAATAGTCATAGTTGGAGGACCTTCTTCCAAGATGGCCTATTGCTAATATCATCCCACCAACAGCTCACACGCTTTCTGCTCCTTATCATATACTCCTTTTTAATGGCACCAACCAAGTAATGTATAAAGGGAATGTGGCTAAGATCGGCAAGGCTAAAAAAATCCCCAGCTAAATACTTGCTCTTGGCGAGCCTATCCTCGTAAATATCCAGAACCTTTGCCAGCTTTTCTTCACTCTCTTGGATCAGCTTCTCATCCGGAGCAAATCCCAAGACTGATGCAAATAAAATGTGAATGGCTAAGTTGTAAACATGAGGGTGGTAGTTCTGTGCCTCCACTTCTAGCCATTGCTCCACCTGCCCTCTCTCTTCATTGCTCTTTCCATGCAAATCAGTCCCCTGGAACTTGTATTTTTCTGCAAAATATCTTATGATTGCTCGAGATTCTACACATTGAAATGAAATCATCCTCATCAAGATCAGGTCCAATTATAAAAATATATACTTAAAACAGTTTAATGGAGGATAATTCATTAGCAATTACCGTATAAAGTGTAATCTCCATCTTGAATTACAGGAACCACTCCAAAAGGCTTGAATTGACATGAAGTAGAAGCAATTCAGGGCCAATCAAGGCCAGAATGAATACGACAGAAAAAAAGAAAAAAAATTCAGTCATATTGGAGTCGTTTTGAACAAAGATCATACAGTTGGCAGACTAGTGGGAATGAATAAATAAAAAAATAGAAACCTGTAAGTTAAGATATTCAGGATTTCTGTTCTCTCCTTTGTTAAGATCAACAGGTACAGTTTCAAATTCGATACCCTTCTCAATGAGGCAAATCAGCACTCGATTGACAGAAGCAGAGGCTGCACCATACACCTTCACCACCATTTTTTTTCCCTGAATCTCAAAGTAGTATAGCCAAATTAAACACATGAGGATTCTCTGTGACTGTTGTTGTAGACATTAATATAAAGGGAAATTTGCTTATCAAATATGTAGAGGTGAAGAAAGTTGGTAGGTGAAGATTTTTAATAGCATGTGAAAGTGTAGTTGAATATCTGTTGAGGTTGGTAGTGTCTGTCCTGTTCTTTCTGTTATCCCTTGTAATGAACATTCACAATTCTTCTAATCTTTATAGAAGGAAGAAAGATTAAATTATGTAAGACAATCAAGAAACAGGCATTAGACTACTAGCACATTAGTATCTTATATTTAAAAAAATAAAATATTTTCATAAAAAAAAATTGATGAACATATAGCTTATAGGAAAGCATGACATATTTTGAGAACTTAATTAAATATATATATCTTCTTACATTGCCTATGCAAGTTCGCTTTATCATACTAATCCTATCAAAGAAAACCCTTTTAAAAAAAAGAAAAATTTACTATTTAATCCTTAAATATTATCATTATTAACAAATCAATTCTTATATTTTTAGAATTTTATTAAAACGTTTTTATTTTCCCTCTCAATCAATGAAATAATCATTACGTCATTTTCCTGTTAAAAATAAATAAAGAATGAGAAATAATTTTTAAAATCCAATTTTACTCTTATTATTAACAAGTTACTCTCTATATTTTTAGAAATTTATTAAAACGTCGTTATCTATTCTCATATGTATTAAAATATTCTTATTATTTCTTTCCATCAACAAAATAGTCTCTTTTCCTTATACTTCTCAAAAAAAAAAAGAAAAAGAAGAAGACGATGATGACGAAGGAAAAGAAGAAGAAAAAAATAAGAAAATATCATGATGAAGAATAAGAGAAGAAGAAAAATCGCCTCCTTCTTAAAAAAAATAATAAAAAGAAAAATTAAAAAAAATAAAAGAAAAAGAAGAAAAAAAAAAGAACTAAATAAAAAGAGGAGGATGAAGAATAGACCAAGAATGAGGAGGATGAAGTAATTTGGTCTTTTATTATATTTTTTTAACAAAAAAAATAGACGGAATTGTAATAGGATTCTAAAAATATAAAAATGGTCTTATTAATACTAATAATATTCAGAATTAAATTATAAATTTTTTTTAAAAAATTAAATAAAAATAAAAACAAGATATCACATCACATCAACTTTATTAAATAAATGACAAGTGCTTTATTTTTTTAAATGAATAGAAGAAAATTAAAATATAATTTTTTGTTTGAAAAAAAAAAAGAGATTTTTAAACGTAAGAATGCAGCTTATTTTGGAAGCATTATTTGACTTCAAAAGATTTTTTTTTTTTTTTCATTTACTACGTTACCAAAAGTATATATATATATTTTCCCTTTAAAAGATGATATGTTCAGAAAATCGTGTGGAATTTTACAACCACAGATTGCCAATAATAAACTTTGTCACTTTTCTTGATATGAAAGATCGTAAAGAAATAAAGCATAAAAGAAGAAGATAGAAACAACATTAGTGCAAAATTTTTCGTAAAAATTGAATTTAATCATTTTTGAAAATTTTCTTATTTAAAAATAAATGAATTTAATTTTTTAATTTAAAAAATTTTATTTTTAAAGAAAATAAAATGATATATTAATTTATGAAAATTTGTAAAATTAATTTTTCCATAAAAATCAGCATGAGTAATACATATGATTCACGAAAGACAACCGACTCAAATAATTATGTTTGGGTGGTGGGACTCTCAAATCTCTGTAATGAATTTTTATCTTTTCAGTCATCAATCTTCTTTACATCTCTTCATTTAAATGATATACATATATTAATACCAATTAAAAAATTAATTAATTAATTGTATAAATTGTGACGTGTTTGAAATTTACCTAAAATGTTAAATACAAAAGCAAGCTGTTTGTGGCTGTGATGAATAATCTTTAAGCTTCTTGAAAGGTCAAAATTATATAATTTTTGTAAAAAAAAAATCAAAATCTGATAAGGGCATATTAATTATAAATATACACAAATTGCGTAATGAATTGACTTTCAATATAACAACATTTCCTAACAAGTGGATGACAACAAAACAATTAAACCTAATTTACGTATTGCTTTTTAGAAATTAAATCAAATTAAATAAATTAAAAATTAAAATTTTAATATTTATAAAAATTAAACTGAATGAATTTTAATTAGAAGTGAAATTGAACTGAACCGATTTGATTTAGCTCGATTCAGTTTAATTTAAATTTTTAATAAATTTTTTTATTTTTTAAACTTTATTTTTAATATTTTAAAATTTAATCTTAATATGATTTAACATCTCTATATTATTGAAAATAATATATTATTATTAATTTAATTCAATTTTTTTAAAATTCTTTTAATTAAAATCGAACGGAACTAAAATAATTAAAATTTTTAAAATTAAAAATCAGACCGAACTTAAATAAATAAAAAATCAAATTAAAATTTTAAATTAATTCAATTTGATTGATTTTTTTAATTTGAACCAAATATTATTCCACCTAACTTTGTCCAATTCAAACAACCCGTTTTAATGTACTCTTATCTCATTAACGTTTGACTTCCCATTATATTACTTTCATCAATATTTTGAATTATCAATATTGCATTTTAATATTGTATAAAATAATGTTTCAACTTTGGGGATAGACGTGAATTAATAAAAAATTATGGTTTATTTCCATTCTAAAAATAGATATATGATTATTTTTAAATGTATTAAAAAATATATTTATATTATTTTATTATTAAATTATTTTTAAAGTTAATTAATATACAAATGAACATACGGCTGGATGATAAGCAGTAGACGTGTTCGTGATTAATGGTTTGATTTGGTTAATTAAAATAATTATTTGACTCAAATTAATTATATATTCTGTGGATTTTTAAATAATCCAAACCAAACCAAACAATCTTAGCTCACTTATCTTTTTTTACTTATTAATTAAAGTAGTGAATTGAAATTTACAAGTTATTTGATCATCAAATTATAAGATATGAGATCTTGTGTAGTGAGATGTACACCTGTTTATTAACACTATTAATCATTTTCACTTTACTTATATAAGTATTGCATTCAATTTATTAAAAAAAAATTGTTATATTTTACTTTTATAAAAAAATAAAAATATATAAATTTCATTGAAATTTAAGAACGATAAATTTAAAAATATAATTAGGAGGTATAAAAAAAAATATCAATCAACTTCAAAATATCATAATTAATTCAAGCACACGTATGAATTATAGAATTATAAATAAAATTAATTAGATTTATTATATTAATGATAAATTTTACTATTATTTTAGTGATGAGTTGATTTTTAATGGAAAGTTTTTTTATTTAAATCGAATTGAGATTCCATGTTGATTTCACAATATTGTATAAATTTAGGTATTTCTGGAGGTGCAGGGCGAGGGTACACAGTACAGTACAGTAGATACGATGTATTCATTTTATTATATTACAACTTACAAGATGCTGAGAGGAAGCCAACGTTGAAATGGAAACAAAATAGAGTTGCTATATCTTCAGACCCCGAAGAGAAACGACAGATGACACAGCTCCGCTCTTATGGAGGAGATTCTCTCTAATTTATGAGCTGCATCAGAGTTGAGAAGAGAAGCTCCCAAACCTAGCAAACAATCCCCCATTCTTCCTTTCTTCTTTATTTCTCTATTAACAAAGCTCCTGCATAGCTCAACATCAAATCATCTCATTCTTTCCACTCTCAGAAAGGTTGGTCTCTTTTCTTTTTCTCTTTTATCACCCATTTCCTATTTCTTTTTTGCTTCTTAATTTTAGCCCATTTTTTTAAGTTGGGGTAGATTTTTGGGTGCTTTTTTTCTCTCTTTTTGGGTTTTCTTTAAAATTTTCCCCATCTTCTTGGTGAGGTGCAGATGAAGAGGAACTTATGTGGAGAGAATTAACTAGATGTTCTTAAATTATGCTTTCTTTCCCATTCTTGCATTTTCTCAGCAACCAAACAGTGTACACTTTCATTTAGTCACAGTTTTCAAACAGCAAGGAGTTTTTGTTTTTCTTCTCTCTCTCTCTCTCTCTCTATCGTTCTTTTTGTCAATGAATTATCAGTTTTCAAATTGATACGAAAATCTTTCATTATTCATTGTTCCTTTCAGGATGAATTATCGTTTTCCTTAATATCAGCCGCAAGTTACGTTAGGACTTAATATCCACATCTTTAACTTTGGCATTCGAATTAAAGAGGTTTTGGAAGTATATAGACATGCATGGCAATAAATCTCATTTTTCAGATACATCACAATTTTGCTCTTTATGTCTCTTTCCTACAAGATATGTGCCTGTGGTTTCTAACGTTTCATCAGTAAGTATTAATCTGAAAAATATCAAAAGTTTATTCCTTAAGTTTGATAATTGCTTTACTTACAGCCTGAGAGTCCTTCCAAAATCTCTATTTATAAAAGAGAAGATCATATCTGCTAACGTATATGCTTCGTTGGTATTAGGAGTTTAAAAATGTTATGTGCATAATATATTCCTAAACCTCTTGGATTCATTCCTTCGAATATCGAAAATCGGTTTCAAAGTGATTATGATGTATGATCTTAATGTTTAATTAGTTTAAATTTCTCAGCCTGTGTCCTAGACCTGGACAACATTAATAATATCTTACAGTGCTGGACAGCCAATTGAAAGAGACGTCACCTTTTGCATGAGGCTTCCTCTCTTTTTCATGGATGGATAGCTTCCGTCTTTTTGCTCACTTTTTCTTTTAGATAATGGGTTCAAGCTCTCAAAGTTGGGCCAGCCTGGATTTGGACTGGAATCCGACCAGAATTTGGTCAAACCTGTAGTTTATCATAATTTTGATTGGATTATAATATTAAATTCTGGTTCCGGATCAAACTTTTTCTTTCTTTTCACTTTTTAAATGAAATTTGACTTTCAAATTTGATCAATCGCAAATCAAATTGAAATTGAATACAATTGGAATCATAAATAATAAGAGTACTGGAGCCGCCGTCCAGTTAAGAGATTTCAAATTGATCAATAAACATCCTTGAATTACATTTGGAGTTTTATCCTTAATTCACTGGATGCAGGTGGAGTTTTTCAAGTAGTATC
This sequence comes from Manihot esculenta, assembly GCF_001659605.2. Classification (NCBI taxonomy): domain Eukaryota; kingdom Viridiplantae; phylum Streptophyta; class Magnoliopsida; order Malpighiales; family Euphorbiaceae; genus Manihot; species Manihot esculenta. The sequence continues at coordinate 10,980,195 of NC_035162.2, read as the reverse complement.
TCGGACATGACCCTGCTGATTTTCAGAAACTTGTGTGTTTGAATCATGTTAGTTGCTTTCAAACGTTGCTTTTGCTCGAAAAAGAATAAGCATACACCAGGATATGAGGAACCCACTGTTCTTGCTGCTGAAACACCTTGTGAGTAATTTGCATTATCACCATTCTGGTTCTTGCAATTTTCCTGGTGAAATTTGTCTGCTGAATGTATGAAATATTTGTCTGATGCAGTTACGGTTAGTGAAGTAGAGGCCTTATATGAGCTTTTTAAGAAATTAAGCAACTCAATAATTAGCGATGGCCTTATTCACAAGGTATGGAAATTATAACTTGGTATCTGTTTCTGCCTTACATGGTCATTCACTTAACTTCAGTTGCAACTGCGCTTGCTTTCTTCTGATCAGGAAGAATTTCAGCTTGCACTCTTCAGGAACAGAAATAGAAGGAATCTCTTTGCAGACAGGGTGTGTAATCTTTTTTCTTCTTGCTTGTAGATGTAATATTAATATTTTCGTTAATATTGCTTATATCTGCAATGACACTTCACCTCTTTCTGTAGATCTTTGATTTATTTGATATCAAGCGCAATGGAGTGATTGACTTTGGAGAATTTGTCCGTTCATTGAGTGTATTTCATCCCAATGCACCAATTGAAGACAAGATAAAATGTAAGATTAATATGTAATGTAATAACTGGAAATTAGTTAGTGAAGTATATGGTTTTTCACACTAACTACTGAATGCATTTTGCAGTCGCTTTCAGATTATATGATCTGAGGCAAACTGGTTTTATTGAACGGGAAGAGGTGAGCACTGCAAATTCTTTCCTTTAACCTTTCTTCTTTTACATTCCTCGAAATCATGAACATTTCACGTTACACCATCTATTTCACTTGATACATTGTGCAAAGTTTTATTTATTTATCTTTTAATTGTCTGATAGTTAAAGGAGATGGTACTGGCACTTCTGCATGAATCGGAGCTGGTTCTATCGGAGGATGTTGTTGAAATGATTGTAGATAAGGTACAGATTCATCCAATACACCTTATCAGATATTGGTCTTATTTGTTTACAGGTATTCATTACAACAAATTAAGTCTTTTGTAGCGAAATTTTAGTGCGGAAGGAATTGCCACTAAAGGTGTATTAAAATGTGTCGTGAAGCAACTGAATTTCACCATTGAATATCAGAAATATCACTAAGCTTGTAGTATCGCAGTTTTGTGGCGATCTACTGTCCATTTTATTCTTTTCGTGACTAATTTCTTGGTAGCGATTCCTACATACTCTAATAATTGTTTGCAGACTTGGAAGGATGCAGACACAAAAGGTGATGGAAAGATTGATCTGGAAGAGTGGAGGGACTTAGTGTCAAAGTCTCCATCTCTCTTGAAGAACATGACTCTACCATATTTAAAGCAAGTAGCAGATCTAACACAATTTGATAATTATTTTACATTGATGTAGTCCCTCAATAATATTTGACATGCCTTTATATTATTTCCAGGGATATAACATTGTCATTTCCCAGCTTTGTGCTACGTTCTGAAGTTGAAGATACGGAAATCTAGTCTTGCATGTAAGTGCTCGATCATGATACTTACTGAGAGGACTTGGAATCAGCAATCATAGCTCATATATGAGCATTAATGTAAGGGCTAGAAACATGAGATAAGCATCCCGCCCTCGAAGCCCACAGCAACTTTTGCAGCTGAGCTCTAGTCTACATGGTGCAACTGCATCCTGCTGTGAACTTCTTAACATAATCCTCCAATGGGAGCTTGGTAAAGATTTATAGTTTAAACTTTTTGCATTTATACATCAGAGTAACAGAGATTTTGTGGTATGTAATACCTGGAATTGTATATTTCAGATTCTACTCGGAAACAAAAATGTATATTTTGTTAGGGACATAAAACCTGTGTAATGAGTTTTTGAAATAATCATCCCATAATCACAAGTATTAATATCAGCTTTGCTGTAGGAATGTGGAGTTTGAAGTTGGACCTCTGGGCTCTGGCCCATCTTTTTAAATATCTAAACTGATTTGCCAATTAATCCTCACTCCTACAGCTGCATCCTGCAGATTGCAGCAATTTCTCCTCTTTCCTTTACCCTTTGCCAAATCTAGCTTGGCCAGGGCTTTGCACAAGCCCATCCGTGCACCAGTTCTTAGCACAGAAAGGTCCTCAAAGTTGAGCAAGAATTTTACACTTTGCACAAAGGACTTTATTAAAAGTAGAAGCAGTGGGTGACTTGAGCTACAGCGTGGGACCCAGCCACCCGCAAAATTGCAAATTGGTTAGTAACATGTATAATCTAGCTTAGAAAGTATTATCTATCTATTTTAGATAAAGTGTAAAAATTATTTGAGAAATTAAATTATTATAATTGATATCAAAATCAGTATGGGTATGAGAAAATAACTACTCGTGAATATATCGAACAATATACTCACGATAAAATAGCAGAACAGACAATAATATGCATGAAAAGGAAAGGTAGCCCCTCGTACAGAAGAATATTTAGAATTGTCTAGATTTTATTAGAAAGTGGTTTGGATAATGGAAAAAGAAAAGAAAATGGATATTTGTTGCCCCAGAAAAGAAAGTAACTGAAAGCAACATCATTTTTTTCTTTCTTTCTTTCTTGCTATAGACAAGGATATGAACCCACTTTCCCCTCATTTCCATAACCTTTTTTTTTTTTTCTTTATCAGAAATCGACTGCCATTTAGATAAGAACAATTATATAAGCATTCTCAGCCATAAAGTTCTTAGTCTAGCAATTAAATATCTTGACATTAATTTTTTTTTTCCAGTTATATCACCAGATTATTTTTTTTTTTTTTTGAAAATGTTTGGCTTCGCGCTATTAGCGCATATTATTAAAATCCATCATCAAAGCCTCATACAGAAAATTAGGAGGGCATACCCCTAATTATCACCAGATTATTAGCGCTATTATCACCAGATTATTTTTAAGTAACAGATATTTGCAAATTCATTATTTCATTTGAAACCGATGAACAGAAATTAAAAATTAAAACAGCCAAAATTTCTTAACAATGGGTATGAGAAGTCCATTTGCATATGTAAACGAATTTTTGCATTCTAAAGCTAAGGAATGTGTTTGCATCTTTCTCTTCATTACTATAAGATCAATTTGTAAATTTACTAAATGTGAATGATTCAATAAATATATTTAAAAAATATTAATTAAGTAATAGGTTTATAACTTATAAAAATTGTTTAATTTATTATAGTAGGAATAAATATATTTAAAAAATTTTAATATTATCCATATATGTAAATAATTTTCCATATTAATAAGGTAAAAAACATTAAAATTTAATAAATCGCTTTATCAGTTATGGGTAATCGTCACATCAACTATAAATTTAATTTAGGGTAAATTACAATTTAATCTCTCTAGTAAAATATAATCTTTCGTCCCTCTATTTTAAAAAATCTTCAATTTAATCCTTTACATTTAAAAAAATTGTAAAATAGTCTCTACCGTCAAATTTTCAGTTAACCTTTAATTTATTTTAATAAAAATGACTAAACTACCCTTTTTTTTCTCATCCTTCTCCTTCTTTTCCTGATCCTCTTCTTCCTTTTCTCCTCCTCCTCCTCCTTCTTCTTCTTTTTCTTCTTCTCATTCTCCTTCTTTTCCCGATCCTTTCTCTTCCTTCTCCTTCTCCTTCTCCTCCTCCTCCTCCTCCCAATCCTCTTTTTTCTTTTCTCCTCCTCTTCCTTCTCATTCTTTTCCTGATCCTTTATCCTCCTCCTCCTCCTGTGTTGAAATGGAGTGAATACTGTTTGGTTGAATTTTTTTATTTAAAGAGTAGTTTAGTCATTTTCATTAAAATAAACGGAATATTAACTGAAAATTTGACGGTAGGGACTATTTTATAATTTTTTTAAATGTAAAAAATTAAATTGAAGGTTTTTTAAAATAGAGGGACGAGAGATTATATTTCACTAAAACAGAGGGACTAAATTACAGTTTACTCATTAATTTAAATACCTATAAAATTTGCTTATTGACTTTGGCGACCCTTGGCAGGCGTAAAGTTGACAGGCGAAGGACTTAAAGATTTGATTTAGTGCATTTTTTTTAATTATTTCAATTCACAATTATTATTACTTTAATTTTACTACTCTAAATTTAATTTGAAATTATGACCATTATTCAACAACAATTTTTTATTTTTTTTATTTACTTTGATAAGTTTAAATATATTATCTATAATTTTCATTTTGTGTGTAGAACTTTCTAATGTGATTGTCGTTTTCCTCTTTATGGATATTATAGCTGTTATGCAAATATTTACTTAATTAAAAATATTATTAAAAAAAATATATGTATCAAAATAATTATGCAAATATATTATTATTTTATTATACATATTTATAAATTTAATATAATAATAAATGATTTAAATATGAATGATTTTAAATTTTATTTTTTATTTTTTAATTTTTAATTTTTAAAAAAATCATTATTTTATTGTACAATTATTTTACAATTAAAGTTGTAATTTTATAAAAAAAATTAATCTTTATTAAAAAGGAAAAAATTGATAAAATAATAAAATTGTAGAGATTAAAATGTGCTGAAAATAATAGTAATAATGAAGTGTAACAGACTTTGGGTTTTAGCTTGGAATCTAACGTATTTCAAGTTCGGAAGCTAAAAGTCCACAATCAGCAACCAAAAGGAGCTCAGCTTTTCAGCAGATCTCTTCCAGTTATCTCCAACTCCAAGCTCAGAATCCAATTCCTTATTCCTCTTCAATTTCAGATTTTTAATCGAATAACTCGATCTGCCCAGGAATCTTTCTTTCCCTCTCATGGCCGATCATTTCCATTGTCTTTTCCAATGAATGATAGTTTTTGTTTTTGTTATTCCAATCCAAGTCCTCTTTGGAAAAGATAATGAAAGTTTTGATTGTGGAGGCGATACAGTTTCATATTCTACTACAGGATCCAGCTGATTATTTCTCGTCGTGGAGAGAGCTTCCTTAGTGAACTAATCCTTGGAGTTTCTTAGCAGGTAAAATATGTTGCTTTCTTTGTTTCCTTGGTGTGTTTGGAAGAAAATCAGCACGAAATGGAAATGATTTTATTTTATTTTAAAAAAAAAAGAGTTAGTTTTACATTTTATTGCTCAGAAAATGGGGGGAAAAGATCGATATTAAAATTAACGCTGTTTTAGTTCATTTAATGTCAGTTTGTGATTTTACACAGATAATATAGCTTTTAATCTTGTCTTTCTTCTGGATTTTTCATTTGAAGGGTTTGGTTCATGCTCTCTACCAATTTAATTGATAGCATTTAGTTCTCTTGTAATGCAATCGGTTAACGAGAACCAGAACAATAAATTGAAGCGTTTGAGATCATTCAGTAACGACATGCCTGTGACTGACACCATAGCTCCTCAAAATCTTGATGACTGCATTTTTTTCCCTGTTGAGGATATTGTGCAATCCCCATTGCCAGGATACGATGCACCCACTTCAATCAGTTTCAGTCCTGATGATACTTTAATAACTTTCTTGTTTAGTCCCGATCAAAATTTGAGTAGAATGGTGTTTGCTTTTGATCTCAAGACTGGTAAACGGGAACTGTTTTTTAGTCCTCCTGATGGTGGACTTGATGAGAGTAACATATCGCCAGAAGAGAAGTTGAGAAGAGAGAGATCAAGAGAACGTGGACTTGGAGTGACACGGTACGAATGGGTGAAGACAAACTCAAAGAAGAAAGCAATTATGGTGCCTTTGCCTGCAGGGGTTTGTTCACTTATTTCTTGTAATTTATAATAGTTGGTGAGATTGTTTTGTAATTGTTGCTTTGTGTCTTTTTTCCCTTAAACAATATACATGGATAATTGGCCTTACCAAGGCGAAGGAATAAAAGTTGCTCATTGGTACTTCTCGCTGGTGGTATTATTATAGAGTTGGCTTATATCTCATTTCATGTTTTGCAGCTGGTAGAACTGCATTTGCTAATTTAAACTGTTTTCTAATGTTCAGTACTTTTTTAAGTTAATTTTGTAGAGGATTTTGCCAAATCCAATGAAATATGGAATAGAAAGAATTAACAGAAAGTATTTCAGTTTGAATTCCATTGGATGGTTATGCCACAAATTTGAATTCATTAAGCTCTGCTGACGGTTTATTTCCTATGTGTTTACAGATTTATTTGCAGGAACTTTATTCATCAAAAGTGGAGCTTAAACTTCCTAGCTCACCATTTTCACCAATTATTGATCCACATCTGTCCCCGGATGGTACTATGCTCGCTTATGTGAAGGATAGCGAGCTGCATGTTTTAAATCTCTTGTACAATGAACCAAAACAACTAACACATGGTGCACAGGGAAATGTAGTGGTAGGTTTCAATTAACTGGTAACTTTACAAGGTTCAATCTTTGTAATCATCATTGGATGTGATGCAGTATAAGCATAGATTTCATCTCAACTAATACATCATGGCATAGGTTGAGTGACTGACATGTTTGTTTTGTGTCTTTTTATTCTGTCTTAATGATATTGGTGGTCTGGTTGAAAGAGAAATATGTTCTTCTACCATCTTGACTCTTAATGGTCCAATAGATTACGATATCAAGCATTATAATTTATACAGCTCTGTAATAATTTCACAATGCACTTCAAGTCTAACTAGGTGGTTCTTAGTGTATGCTTCTTCTTTACACTGCAGCTCTGTCCAGGGCATATTTTCAGATTAAATCACTGCCAACTAGTTCTTTACTTTCAAACTTGCACATTATATGTAGGGCAGTTTGTTACCAATATGTTTTTCCAGTTTTGGTTCTTTTTGCATCCACTTATGCCTGATATTTAAAGTTATGCAGGATACTAGGTTCCGTAATGGGTAAGAAATCAAGATGTTGTTAGTTCATACTCTTCCTCAGCTTATCTCTAAATTTTCCGTTACTTACTCTTAGGTGTTTGCAAAGTTTAACCCGGGCCACCGTGATATGGTAGAACTGTGGAACACTTGTCTGAATGTGGTACTGGAATTTAGTTTTGGATGTTGACAATTTTATTCTTGTTTCATATTATGTTTTCCCTGTAACATTGAAATTGAAGTGGTTTTCTAGAGGAGGGTCTGTGGCTTGTTCTTACATTGCTGAGGCTCTGGTGCCAGGACAGGTTTCTTCAATTTTCTTCTGTAGATGCATATGATTTTAGGAACAAAAATTGACACTTTGCATTGTGGTGAATAAATTCTTTTTTTATTAATGCTCTTATGCTTTGAAGTTGATAGCCTTCCTTTTTGCCCCTGCAGACTCATGGCCTTGCTGAATATATAGCTCAGGTGAGAAATATATCCAATTATTTCCTTTTCATTTTCCTTATATGCATTAAATTAGACGTTCTCTGTTTTGCAAATAGTTTTCCTTTTCATCTCTCAAAAGAGTCATGTTTGCTTAAGGAGGCTCTTGGGAGAATTTAATGATAAATAACTTTATGATGAGGGAGTTTTTGGTTAATCATGCATTCTAACAAAGGAGACAGTTAATGATTTGCTCCACTATGAGTGTGTAAAAACTCTATGGTGTATGGTGGATGTCTCTTTGGATTAATCAAATCCATAGTCCATTCAGAGAATTTGAAGATGGGGATTATAATACTTAAAAGACTGGTGGTCTTATTCCAGAGTTCAACGTGAGTTGGTTTTGGATGCCATAACATAAAGAGAAATAGATTTAAGGGTTGTTGAAAGTAAATACGTTCAGACAAGTATCTAGTGAAGTGAATTTATATGCTTTCGTTACGTATAAAAAGGAATCTGTCTACCTTTTTTTTTTTTTCGATTTTGCAAATTATGTTGATACCTTTCCCCTGAAGTTTCCTAAATCACAGATCCTAGTCATGGATGGCAACCCAGATTCTCTGTGCGTGTTTCTGGAGTTACCTTTACTAATTTCTCTTTTTGATGCAAACATACTAGTTTTACTCGTTTTAAGTTGCATTAAATTGATTCTATAATTTTGTCACTGCTGCTGTTGTCACTGCTTTTCCTCTCTGGGTAGAATTATATTTCTTCTCTGATCTTTAATTTTGTCAATTGCAGGAGGAAATGGACAGGAAAAATGGATATTGGTGGTCACTTGACAGCAAATTCATTGCATTCACAGAAGTTGATTCATCTAAGATACCTCTTTTTAGAATAATGCACCAAGGTAAAAGTTCTGTTGGTGTAGAGGCACAGGAAGACCATGCTTATCCCTTTGCAGGAGCTTCAAATGCCAAAGTTTGCCTTGGGGTAGTTTCTGTTGCTGGTGGTCCTACGACATGGTTGGATCTTGACTGTGGAGGAACTAAAGAACTGGACAACGAGGAGGAATATTTGGCCAGAGTCAACTGGATGCATGGAGATATCCTCATAGCTCAGGTTCTAAACAGGTCTCACTCCAAATTAAAGATCCTGAAATTTGATATTAAGACAGGGCAAAGAAAAGTTATATTGGTGGAAGAACAAGATACATGGGTTAATTTACATGATTGCTTCACTCCTTTGGATAAAGGTGTTTCTGAATATTCTGGAGGATTTATCTGGGCAAGTGAAAAAACAGGCTTTAGACATTTGTATCTCCATGATGCAAATGGCCCATGCTTGGCACCTATCACTGAAGGCGAATGGATGGTTGAGCAAATTGTTGGTGTAAATGAGGCTGCAGGGCTTGTGTATTTTACTGCAACTCTAGATGGACCTTTGCAATCTAACCTTTACTGCTGTAAACTTTACCCAGATGGCAACCAGAACTCGCTTGGCCCAGTGAGATTAACGCATGGTAAGGGGAAACATGTGGTTGTGCTTGATCACCACATGCGTAATTTTGTTGATATTCACGATTCCCTTGCCTGTCCCCCTAGGATTTTGCTATGCTCCTTGCTTGATGGAACTGTAATTATGCCTCTGCATGAACAGTCATCTACCGTTCCACGATTTAAGAGGCTTGAACTTGAGCCTCCAAAGATAGTTCAGGTTCAGGCAAATGATGGGACCATATTATATGGAGCTTTATATAAGCCTGACCCAACAAAATTTGGACCACCACCATACAAAACCTTGATCAATGTGTATGGTGGTCCAGGTGTGCAATATGTCTCTGATTCTTGGTTAAATACAGTTGACATGAGAGCTCAATATCTACGGAGCAAAGGCATTCTGGTATGGAAGGTTAGTCTTTTCAATTCGGAAACCTGAATTGTTGACTTGGTTTTGATAACTGTTTTAATTGGGTAGAATGTGGTGGTATTTTTTTCTCCCAAACACCTGTCTTGTCCAAAAATGCTGTCTGAACGCATTACAGCTGCCCATTTGAATACCTACCTCAATGTTTCCATAATGTGTTAATCATAATTCTTTTCTGCCATTTGAACGATGGAAACTTGCATTTTCTGGATATTTGTTTGTGTTCTTTTTGCTAGGTGCTTGTTTAGGCACACGTATTTTGAAATCTCAAGTTCTTTCATGCTTGAATATTCCTGCAACGGAAAGGGACATGTTTAGCTATTGAATGTAACGTTTGGAGACATCTTATACTATGATGCATTGCAGTAAGCAGCTTAAATGCTAATGTGTTATGACACAAAAATAAACTTGCTATTTTCCATTAACATCTCAAATCACATCCATTTATTGGTTTTTAAAATACTTTTATCTTGATTGTTTCACCATTTACAGTTGGATAATAGAGGAAGTGCTCGGCGTGGGCTAAGGTTTGAAGGTGCTCTTAAATACAATGCTGGTGGTGTGGATGCTGATGATCAGCTTGCTGGAGCTGAATGGCTCATCAAACAAGGGCTAGCAAAAGTTGGTCATATTGGGTTGTACGGTTGGAGCTATGGGGGATATATGTCAGCTATGATTCTCGCCAGGTTTCCTGACGTCTTCCGTTGTGCTGGAGCTGGAGCTCCTGTAACGTCATGGGATGGATACGACACATTTTACACGGAGAAATATATGGGATTGCCCTCCCAGAATCCTACAGGTTATGAATACAGCTCTGTGATGCATCATGTGCACAAGATAAAAGGAAAGTTATTATTGGTGCATGGAATGATTGATGAAAATGTGCATTTTAGGCACACTGCAAGGCTTGTGAATGCGCTGGTGGCAGCTGGTAAACCATATGAGCTACTAATCTTCCCAGATGAACGACACATGCCACGCCGGCACAGGGACCGAGTTTACATGGAAGAAAGGATTTGGGAATTTGTTGAGAGGAGTTTGTGAATTGTGAAGTAAATTATTGCTTGTAGCTTGTTTATATGGGCTCACCTTGGTGCAACAATAGTTGGCTCCATTGTGACTAGAAGGTCAGCTGCTGGAGTCAGGGAAAAGATCCTTTGTGGCTGGGAGGAAGATCCCAGGTTCGAATGAGTCGTGTAAACAGCTGGTGTTGTCCCACGTTAAAATTTGTTGTACATTGTGTAAAAAATTTGGGACGACTACCCTTGTCACATAATAATGCCCTTGTATTAAATGCTATTGGGGCTTTCTTTTAAATTTTACCTAATTCAGGTGATGGGGATTGAAAATATTCTATCTACTTCCCAGTCTCAATGGTCTTGTTTTTAATGCATAGCAGTTAGCAGTATTATCTATAAATAATCTATTCTTCTAAGTTATTATTTTTTTAAATACCAGTGGAAAACTATTTGCAGGAATCAGGCCCAATGAAACAGACCCAAGAAATCAGGCCCAAGGCCTGAAATAAAGCAGGAAACGCATTAAAAGAAAGAAGGAAATGAGGTGTGGGTAAGGCAAGCCAACAAATCAAAATCGGCATTTTAATTGGCCCTCGCAAGCCAACGAATCAAAATCAGACAATCTAATTGGTCCAACCTATACCATCTTATCCACATTTCTACCATTCCTTTAAGATCCACCACCCTCATAAATCTATAATCCTTTTTTCTCCTTCTATCTTCTTGATCACACACAGTTCTCCAAGTCCTTATGGCAATGGCAACTCAAGCCTCTCTCTTCACACCCACCACCACCATTAAATCAAGCAACCATGTGATCGTGCCATGGAATCAATCCTCCTTTATCTCAATCCCAACTGCTGCTAAACCCCTTAAATACTCCAACCCTCTAACTCCCATCAAGGCTACTGCTGCAGAGGGAAAAACTGAGGAGGCTCCGGTGGGCTTCACACCACCGGAGTTGGACCCAAGCACCCCATCGCCAATTTTTGGCGGCAGCACCGGTGGTTTGCTGAGAAAGGCTCAGGTGGAGGAGTTTTATGTGATCACTTGGGACTCACCCAAGGAACAAATATTTGAAATGCCCACTGGGGGTGCAGCCATTATGAGGCAAGGTCCTAACTTGCTGAAGCTAGCTAGGAAAGAGCAGTGCTTGGCTCTTGGGACAAGGCTGAGGTCCAAATACAAGATTAAGTACCAGTTTTACAGGGTGTTTCCAAATGGGGAAGTTCAGTATTTGCACCCTAAAGATGGGGTTTATCCTGAGAAAGTGAACCCAGGGCGTCAAGGTGTTGGGCTGAATTTCAGGTCAATTGGAAAGAATGCGAGTCCAATTGAGGTGAAGTTCACTGGGAAGCAAGTTTACGATCTGTGATTTTATGTGATTATTTTTACTGTTGTTTGGTGTAATTTTACTCCTTTTTACTTTTCAATAAAAAAAAAAATGCCCGTAAAGGATCCTGTAATTTTAATATTTTTAAGAATTTGAAGCTGTCTAATTAAATTCACTCCAAACAAACAATGCCTAATCTTTAACGCATTTCCCGGGGGTAGGGATTAGGGAGAAGATAAGCGTCATTTCAGCCGTTAGATTTTAAACAAATCGTTACTTGCTTCCGTACATTGACGGTTTCTATAAATAATAATTAAATTCTCGGCACCTTTATCTATATCGTTAGTTGAAATTATCGCGTTCTAGATCCTTCTGCCTAGTGCTGTCTTCCTTTTTTTTTTTTATCATAATATATTTTTACTATAATACCCTTTTACCTTCCATTTCAAATCTTAAACAGTAATTAAAAATAATTAAATTATAAAAATATAATTTTGATTTAATTAAATTAGTTTTTTTACCTAACTTAATTACTTCAATTTTAATAATTCTCTCTCTAAATAATTAAAAAATAATTATTGCATTTACATAGATAAAAAAAATAATTAACACTCTCTAATCTTTTCAAACAATAAATAATAATAGAAGCGCACAGAGGAATTATAAATTTATTATACACCATTTTACTCTTAAAGTAATTCTATTATTTAAAATTCTTAATTTTATGATAATAGGCGACAAATGATAAATTTAAAAATAATAAATAATTTTAGTTTTATAATTAAAATTTATAAAATATTCAACAATTACAAGTTTTATAATATTCATTTATTTTAATTTTAAATTTTTATTTAAATGACATATTAATTTTAACTTTTTCAAAAGAGATAAAAAGTGTTAATTCAAATAAAAGACGAAAACTTAAAAAAGACAAAGTATAAATGTACGGCAGTCCTAAAAGAATTAAATGTTTTTTAATTAACATGTGAAATTAATTTCACATATTAAATTAATTTAATATGTTAAATTAATTTTTTTGAAATAAATAAATGAATTTTTTTTTGAAAAAATATGTGAAATTAAGTTATTTTAATATAAATGCAAAATGTAACGCCTTGTAAACGCCGTCATGCCCTTGCCAAAATTCCGTCGGGTCAGCAACGTGCCTGTTGGCCTCTTACTTGTTTGTCTCTTTGGAGAGTCGAGCAGAGAGGAAGCCAAAGATTTTCCTGTTTAGCTTCGAAATTAAGTAAATGAAAGAGAGCAACTTCAAATCTGCCAAGAATTACCAAATTTCTCTTCATTTCATCGCCATTTAACTTGAATTTATCCTCCGATTACTGCAAATTCAGGTAATTTTTCCTTTTATTTTATTTATTTATTTATTTATTTTTTTGTCAAAGGAATTATTTTCAGATTCGTTTTGTTTATGTAATATGCTTGTTTGGTTGCCAAGAAATGTGAAGAGAAATTTAGGCAAAGGACATGAAAATGGAAATATTTTGAATTTGTTTAATTTCGATAAACTACCATGTTTAGGATTAACAATTGCTAAGGCTGCGTAATTTTATCTTTCGGTGAAGCATTCGCATTTCTAATTTCGTTTTGGTTACCGAGAAAATGCGAGTGGAATAAATCAGAATACCCGAGCTTTGAGAACTCTGATTACTTGAATTCTAGTGGACTGTTTAGCCTTGTCTGCTGATCGGGGTATATTATTATTCTTTTTTATTTGGTTTATAGGCAAATGAATAAGGAAAAAAGAAAGGAATATGTTTTTTTTTTTCCATTTCATCTGATCTAACTCAGAGTTAGGGATTTAGCCTGTAACATCTGATTTTACATTAACTTTTTTGGTTCCTCCATGATGAACGGTGCGAAACAATATTTATTTGGTCTGATTCGATATTTCTGTGCATTTCAGGGGATCATATTCGATTGGTGAAGACATCAACCTTTCGGAGAAACCTAAGCTATCAAATTTGATTACTTAAATCATGAATATTTGATAGGCACTGCTGAAATGTTGGTTCATATAGTTTTGGAATTGTATAGGACACTGACGTATGTATGCAGAATATGAGGATTTTGTTCTTATGTTTGCTTTTTCCTTGTGCCTTTCTGAGGGAGGAACTGGTGATAGGCTTGAATTCGGTGGGCATATCTTGTTTAGGTCATGAAAATTATTTGTAATAGCATTTAGGGTGTAGAAGCCCATATTTGGCTGAGGAAGTAAACAGAAATATACACTATAGGAATGGCTAGCGTAGCTCTTAGTTTTTTGCGCAAAGAGCCTTTGGATTTCCATGGAAGCTTTATCAGACCTAGTGCTTCATGCTTAAATGATACAATCTTGATTTTTCTGTCTGTTGCGGGTTCTATGATTCCCATGCATGTTATGGAGTCAGATTCTATTGCATCTGTGAAGCTGAGGATTCAGGCTTCCAAGGGTTTTTTTGTGAAGAAACAAAAATTGGTTTTTGAAGGTAGGGAATTGGCACGAAACAATTCTTGTGTGAGGGACTATGGCATTGCTAATGGGAAGGTGTTGCATTTGGTGCTCAGGCTCTCAGATCTCCAAGCTATAACAGTTAGAACTGTGTGCGGCAAAGAGTTTGAGTTTCGAGTCGAGAGGGCTAGAAATGTAGGTTATGTGAAGCAACAGATTGCTAGGAAGGGGAAAGGGTTTGATCTCATTGACCAAGAATTGATTTGTGATGGCGAGGAGCTAGAAGACCAAAGGCTTATCAATGATATCTGCAAGAATAATGATGCTGCGATTCACTTGCTTATTCGAAAATCTGCCAAAGTAAGGGCCAGACCCTCTGAGAAAGATTTTGAATTATCTATTGAAGCATTAGATTTGACTGATAAGGGAGATGGTGTATCAGGAAAACATCAAAACAGGGCATTATCTGTGGCACATAGGATTGTAGAGGGGAAACCATTACTTAGAGATTTCATTTTGGAGCCTCTAATTATTAATTCTAAAATTGAACTGCCACAAATAATCAAAGAGTTAATAAACTCTACATTCAATGGGTTAGAGAAGGGTAATGAACCAATTCGATCTTCTGAGGGATCTGGAGGAGCATATTTCATGCAAGATTCATCTGGTCACAAATATGTTTCTATTTTTAAGCCAATTGATGAGGAGCCAATGGCTGTGAATAACCCACAAGGGTTACCCTTGTCAGTGAATGGTGAAGGATTGAAGAAAGGAACACAAGTTGGAGGGGGAGCATTGCGAGAAGTTGCAGCTTACATATTGGATCATCCAAAGAATGGGCCACGCTTATCTTGGGATGGTCAGAAGGGTTTTGCTGGTGTCCCTCCAACAGTAATGATTAAGTGCTTGCACAAAGGTTTCAATCATCCAGGAGGCTATGAATGTGCTACAAAGAACATAAAGATTGGTTCACTACAGATGTTTGTGGAAAATGATGGGAGTTGTGAGGATATGGGCCCCCGTGCCTTCCCTGTGGATGAGGTACACAAAATCTCAGTCTTGGACATAAGGTTGGCAAATGCTGATAGGCATGCTGGGAATATATTGTTCAGCAAAGATGGTGAGAAAGGGAAAATTTTGCTCGTTCCAATTGATCATGGTTACTGCTTGCCTGATAGTGTAAGTTTTACTTTCCATCTGTATATGTGATATATATGGTCCTAATGACGTTATTCTCTTAGGCTTATGCTAATCAGTTTTTTTTTCTAATGTGTATTATGCATTTTTACTCTTTTATTTTTTAGTCCCTTAGTGTGGCCAGAAGGTTTTGGCTTAACCAATTTTTGACTTTTTGGCTCATTTGGTTTGAGCAAGCTTATTCAAGCAAAATATGATACTTGCACAGGTAGTTGATGCTAAAGTTATTCCCTTTCCCTCCCCCCAACAACAAAAAAACCACGCACACACACCTTTGTGCAGAAAAAGAGAAAGAAACATACACACAAGCAATAAAAGCAAGATGTTAGTTTATCCATAAATACGTATGAGAAATTTCTGGGATTATGAGATGATCTATTTTTTCTGACTCTGTGCCATGTAATTTCTTTTCCTGCTTGGCGTGGATGTTCTTATGTTGCTTTTGGACGGAGCTTTTTATTTTCTCCCTCAATTATAGAACTTGTACCATTGATGAGGCTATGAAAGTTTATTTGCTTGCTTTTTTGTTATTATCCGTCTTCTGGATTATATTTTCAAGATTTCCAATCAATCACTTGCTATGTTATCTTGTAAATTAGAGAACCTTGTAAATCATATGACTTTACTCCTGGTAACTAACAACAGTTGCTACTGACATCAATTTTCATAAGCATGGGAGCCTTTTTCTGTAGCGTTGCTGAGAAAGATTGAATTCGATTCACAAACAATTTTGTACTTTGTTGTGGTAGCATTGGAAGCTCTTTGCTAGGACTTCTGGATTTATGGCCGTCACTTCTCACATTTAATGTGTTTCTGCTGCAGTTTGAAGACTGCACTTTTGACTGGCTTTACTGGCCTCAAGCTCGGCAACCTTATTCACCTGACATTATTGACTACATCAAAGCACTTGATGCTGAGCAGGATATAGCACTTGTGAAGTTTCATGGATGGGACATTCCGCTCGAGTGTGCCCGCGTCCTTCGCATTTCAACTATGCTCCTGAAGAAAGGAGTAGAGAGAGGACTTACTCCCTTCGCCATTGGAAGCATAATGTGTAGGGAAACAGTGAAGAAGGAATCTGTGATAGAGCAGATTGTTCAAGAAGCCCGGGATGCTGTGCTCCCAGGAAGTAGCGAAGCTGCATTTCTTGAAGCTGTATCATCAATTATGGATCGCCATCTTGATGAGCTATCCCAGAAAACCTCCAATAAAGATTCTGTAGATATATAACACGTGTGGAATTGTCATCATGCTCATGTATGGTGATACAAGATGGCACACTTTATCCATGTTTTGATGGTCGTGCGTATTGGGTTCTGTGCAACCTTGATTGGTGGCTGGAACTTGTAGTGCCATAACCTACCTCATTTTGTTCATACGTCTGACCTTGTCTGTCCTTTCCTCTTTTACATGGAAATGGCATTTTAAGAAGCGACTCCAAGGAAGTTGTAATCTGGATGTTTGTCGTGATGTTAGTTGTGTTTCTTGTGTGGACAATGGTACATGCTTGGTCCTTTTTCATCTTAAATGTTTCATGTGATTTTGTTGGCTTCATGTTCTTGTTAGTGTGTTGGTTTACTTTTGGAGGCTAGTAGTTCCTGGGTTTATCTCGCCATCAACGTATGCAATCTCCACGAGCATCAAAACTATGTGGGTGAAAGTGGTACTGCCCCTACAGCCTTCGAATTTTTTGCTTTTTGTTTTCAAAGCCTGTAAGTTTTATGTTATTGAATCCATAAATTTAAGCACATTAAAGGAGTTAATAAACAGCAAAAAAAAAAGGTACAAAAAGAGAGAAATTCAACAAATAGAATATATGTTGCTATATTCTAAAATTTTAACATTATGTTTATTGTGCATAATGATTTAAAGCTCAATAGTACACATGTGGATGTCTCCACCATGTTTTAGCTGAGGAAGGGGGAAAAGTCTTTCTTTGTTAATTTTTATTTAATTTTGTCGTATTTCCATCTGCAACTTATAAGATGGATAGAGAGAGTAGAAGATACAGCTGGCCATGTGCATTCTTCTTGGCCAACTCTGACGAATCAAACTGTGTTTGTAGTTTCATTTTCTTGCATGACGTACAGTATCCGTAACATTGGGCATATGCCATCTTATTACTTTTTTTCTTGTACTATTAAATATTTTTCCAATAATTTAATACTGATTATTCTTGAGTCTAGTCTTGCAGGCTCGTGAATATGAATGTGGTTATCCCATCTTGCAATTTTTGAATATATATATTCAATATTTCTTAAATATTAGTAACTTTGGATGTTAATATCTTTGGTGAGTAAAATTCTGTGAGAAAGATAAAAGAGTACTTGAATCTATCGACTTCAATTCAATGCAAGCAAGTTATCTTTGAGAAAGAGGGGACAAAACCATCTGATTTTTGAATCCCACTTGAATAATGCAGTCCAACTGTACCCCAGAGTGTCGGTGATAGGACAAATTAGAGTTGGGCCAAAGTTTTAAAACTGTTGGGCTTAGCCTTTAATGACCATTAAAATCAATGTGAATGTATGTGGGTCACCTTTGAGTTGGTTTCTTCATTAATACCCACCGACACCATTAAATTATACCTAAAATTTTAGCCTCTCATCACATTCCCCACTGCTCTAAAGTCAACATTTTTATTTCCTGATTTATTTATATGTTTCCTACATCTTAGAAGAATTATATATCTGAATCAAAAACTGTCTTGAATATAAGAGAAATTTTGGAACAATGGAAGAAATAACATTTCCTTTAATTTTCTATTGCGTCTTATGAGTTACAAGTTACAACTATATAAGAAAAAAAAAAACAATCAACGTTACAATAATGGTTATTAAATTATGAAAAAAATATATATAAATATAATAGAAAATTTATACTTGCATACAATTATTGGGGACGTGGTAGGAACTTTATAATGTAATATGCTACACAAATGACAATGTTACTCAAACTGATAATCCAGCTAAAAATGCAACTCCAGTAGAAGGCAACCATGATGATCCATAAATAAACTGTGCTACTGTGAATTTACTTGCCTCAACAGTTGATGTAATGACCCGGTACCCCGGCCATTTTACCCGTTGCCCGACTGCTCCACCTGGTCCGTAATTCATGTACTCGCCGTAGTATAGTGTATCAAGTGCAAATGTTGCATTCCATTCTAGCCACCCTCTTGGATGAATGTGGTCACCCATGTACGTCAACATGTAGACAGTTCTCGAGTAGAGCTTCCATGGACGGCCGAGATACGTTGGGAAGCTAGCTTTGGCAGCCTCGAGTTCCGGCGTGGCATAGAGCCTACAGGCATGGATTGATATGCCAGTATTTTGATTAGGGTCCTTACGATTCTGTGCAGTAATGGTGTTTTTCTGGAAAGCCATAGGCTTACGAGCGTGAATGCTGCAATTTTGAAACACTACAGCAGCATTACCAAATATGAAATCCACTGTACCATAAATGTCACACTC
The DNA here is from genome assembly GCF_001659605.2 of Manihot esculenta. NCBI lineage: Eukaryota > Viridiplantae > Streptophyta > Magnoliopsida > Malpighiales > Euphorbiaceae > Manihot > Manihot esculenta. The sequence continues at coordinate 10,961,492 of NC_035162.2, read as the reverse complement.
CCTGAAAAATTGGCGATTGGAGTGCACATAGAGAGTGTCCTGGTATCCAATAATGTTACAACGATAGACCACAGCATGATCAGCACCAACCCGGAGAGCCACGGCTTGGTGCTTGGCTGGACCAGCCCAGTTCTCGAATGTCATGTCACGAGCAATGAAACCAGCACCAGTAGCAGCTGTGAAGGATTTGACATTAGTGACAGAATAAGAGCAAGAGCAGTTTGGCAATTAGTCAATTAGAGTACGCGCATGAATAAAAAAATGAACGCACAAAAATAAATACAAGTAGCTTTCAGAATTTTCAATCATCCAACTATATATGCTTTGTAGATTACTGCCAAGAGTATAGCTATTGGTCATGTGAGGATCATGCCCCACCTCCAATAATGTGATTCTCTCTCTTTACTCTCTAAATCATAGCCATTGACTAATGAATTTGAGAAGGGTATTAGCCAACCGTCTCTATTTTCAGAATAAGTGCATAATTTGCAGTCGGGTTGAATTGACAGCATCTTAATGTGCAGGAGGTCACGAAGTGTAAGTTCAAAGCTAGCTACGACAATTTTTAAGCCATTGCAGCGGATCTTGGCGTATAAAAAATGTTGTCTTTTACTAATTTTACATTGAAAAAAATAATAATTGCAGAGGAAATAAGATGAGCTGGCTAGAATCATGGTGAAAGGTTATGGGACGACACGTCTAAAAAGAAAGAGGAAAGAGGAGAGGCAAGGCACGTGCAAGTTGAACAGCTAAACTAGCTTTCTTTCATGCAAGATCATACCATGGGGGACAGAATTTAAAGCTAAAATGACAACATAGTAATTACACAAACAAACAAGGAAAAGGTTGGAAGATAATTTTAATTTTTACCGAAGGATGCCGTGTGGAATGTCGTTACGTTATCGAAAATGCTTTTACTTCCAGAAATCACCGTTTTACCCTTTCCATCTCCTATGAACATCAAATTCCTCTTTTTTCTTCCCACTTTCAAGTTGTTCTCTTCGTATCTGCACATTACACAAATCAATCAATCATTCATTCATTCATCCTGCAAATTTCCCAAGTATTACACAAACCAAAGAATTAATACCCATTTCATGATTTTCCCTTTAAAGATTTCTTTTCCCTTTTTACCCTCAACCCCCCCCCCCCCAAAAAAAAAAAAAAAACCATTAGAAAAGGCAAGTCATAAATACAAAAACTTTATACTAGCAAATAAATAAATAAATTTGCATGTCGCATGAGCAAAAAACGTTTCAAATTAGCGTCCAGCTTAAAGTCAATTATTGCAGTTTTCATGATTTGCTATGATCCAGTCAATTAGCAATCACTACTGCCTGGAAAATTTGCCGCTCGTGGTGGGGGTATTTATGTCACTTCATAACGAAAGGCTATCAAAAAATGGTAACTTTTCTAGTCCTTTGATCTTTTATCCCATATGTGAATTACCTTCCTGCCCTCACGTAAATTATTGTTCGCCGATTACTGTACTCCGGTGCTTTCTTAATTGCCTCCGCGATCGTCTTGTATGTCCCGTTCCCGTCATTCGAAACGATTATATCGGCCTGTATTGCTGACACCGGCACGTTCAACAGTCTCCTTTCGTTCCTCCCCAACCAACTTGGAAGATCATCGGCATTTTCCTTGGAGATTTCGGCGTCCATCAATCTCCGCCTGTTTTGTATTGGAACGCCAGAGAAATCGTCGCTGTCAGTACCCGAAAAAATTGCCAAGCAATTGCTCACTAACTCAGACAAGTCCTTCAACTTATCAGACATCTGATCCTTTACAGCTCCATTCAAGTCCGTAAATCCCTCCGTACAAGTGTCGTGATTAGTCAGCGCAGCACTGAGCCAAGTGACCACGTCTTCAGTGGAACCAATGGACTGTACCTGTCCGGCAGGGTTCCCGTCCATTGACGGAGCGACGATGGAGAGAGAGCGTGAAAGCGCGTCCACAGAGTCATCAAGCAGCTCAAGACAGTCATCATAGGCCGACCGCACGCGAGTATCCATCTGGAGATAAGAGATCCCCGAAGAAAGGTAGAGAGCTTTAGTAAAGTGCTGCAAAGTCATGTTGAAGGAAATGTGGACGAGGTCCTTCTCGGAGGCGGTGGTAGAACCAGGAAAATCAAGCAAAGAGTTAACACAGAGAGTGGGGAAGCGAGTCTTGCTGCAAGTTTTGGAAATGGCCTTGGTGGGCTTGCGGGCAACAACTGGGGTAGAATGGTCAGAAGCTCGAGTGCGGAGGCCAATAAGAAGGGTAGCAGAGACAGCAGAGGCGATGATCAAGGCGGCAGAGAGGAGGGAAAGGAGGATAACCTTCCTCTTGCGTGAAGGGGAAGGGTGAGAGTTGGTAAATTGTGATTGGTCGAGAGAGCGGGAGGATCCGCCGGGTTCGGAGGGTCCGAGCCTGCCATAGTTGAGGGGCTTCATATTCGGTGGGAGAAAGATGTAGAAAGGATGTGAAGGGAAGTGAGGGGGAGTATATATATATATATATATAAAGAAAGAGAATGAGAGCGTAGAAATATTTAAGATAAATAGAAGAATGGAGAGGGGTTGGTGTGGAGTCTATGTCGAGAGCAAAAATAGCTGGCTTCTACTACTACCGCTGCCAATTGGGTAGCCTAAGGTATGAGTGTGCGTCTCTCCTTGTGTTGCTTTCTTTTTCTTGTTTGCTTGCTCTCTCTCTCTTTTTTCTTTTTTCTTTTTAATTTACTTCCTCTTTGATTTGGTTGAAAACATGTGCGAGGGAGGAAAGAAAATAAAGTTTGTTTTTTTACTTTAATATTTTTCCTTACTTCAAACATCCTATTCCTATTATGAGCACGTACTATGAAGAATCGTTTCTACTCTTTTCTTTTTTAAGGCTTGAGATCCTTCATTATGGAATTTTCCTAATTTATAATAATTATTTAATTAAATTTTTGTTATATAAATATATAGAATTAAATTGATTTAAAAGTGTGAAAAGTAGGATGATAAATAATTGATATAAAAAAAAAGATATTGTAATAAGAAATGGAAATTATATGTTAAATAAAGTTTTGGATCCTTTTTGTATAATTTGAGGAAACCAATTGTTAAGTTATGCTAAAGATTAGCAATACATAAATCTAAAAAGATTGTCATTTTTGTTGGTCCCCACATTAAGCACTAACATATTACGTCATATCTACGCTTAGAAATGTCATTTTTGTTTTCTTTTTCTTTTTCTTTTATAGGAAATATGGAAATGAATGGTTTAAATGCTTAATTACTGGAATTACATCGTTTAATTTTAAAAAATTACTACTTAATTAGTTGTTAATTTATTAAATGAATTTAAATATATATATATAAGCGCAAAAGGTTACAGATAATAAGTGAGCTAAAAAACAAGGCAGTAGAGTGGACGACTGAGTCCCTTTCGAAGAGGAAGCTGTGGATCTCATCTCATGGCCATCCACGTTTCCTCCACTAAATTCCATTTTTTTTTGGAAAAAAGAATGCATATGAATTGAAGCATAAGATAATATTGTAATTTTACTCTTATTATATAAATCATATTTCTTGTTATTTTATATCAAATTTCTCCTTAATTGATACATTTTGTTATACAGAAATGGGTTCACAATGTTTCTTTCATTCTTTGGTCTTTACCATCAGATTCAAGTACATTGGCTTCATAAAAAGAAAAGGACACACCTACTAGATGCAGCCTTTTTGCATTTGAAACTCTTTTTTTTTTATATAAAAAAAAAATTACCACAAGCTCAACAGTGGAGGAGCTGTCCATTTTCGGGTGCATTTCTAGTGTGCAATGGAAGTTTAGTCAATCACATGTTTTTCACACTAAGGCCTTCCCATATTTGATTTAGTCATATAAATAAATATGGTGAAGATCTCTTGAAATACATAAGGACCTGATTGAGAAAAAGTAATAATAATGAATGGGAATTTTGCATGGTAACACAAGGGGAAACATGTGTAATTTGTGAAGTATATGGACAGCTAATCCCAAAATTAAATTTAATTAACAGGAAGTTTAAGGCATAAATAATTATGATTTAAGGTTGATTTCACAAGTGTCATTAATTATATATGTGCTCTGCACAATCCAAATGGGTTCAGATTCTCTTTCCACCACATTCCTTCCTCTTTTTCTTTGTTCACTTTGTTTTCTTATTTTCCCAGATGCGTTTACGTAAGATTAAACTGAATAAACCATTAAAATTTTAATATTTAAAAAAATTAAACTAATATCGATCGAATCAAATCAAATTAAATATTTAAAAAAATTAAATTAATTTAAAAATTAAATCAAATCAAATCAATCTAATTCGATTTGATTTGATCGATTTAATTTTTTAATAAATTTTTTATTTTTTTACACATTATTTTTAATATTTTAAAATTTAATTAGAATATTTTAATTTTAATATAATCTAATCACTCTATATTATTGAAAACAATATATTATTATCAATAATATATTATTATCACTAATCGGTTCAGTTTGATTTTTTTATTTTTTTTCTGATCAAAATCAAACTGAAACAATCGAAATTTTTAAACTTAAAAACTGAATCGAATCTAATCGAAATGAATAAAAAATCAAATTAAAATTTTAAATTAATTCAATTCGATCAATTTTTTTCAATTTAAACCGAATATTATTTACTACCAATTTAAACCGAATATTATTTACTACCACGGTGGCCTCATAATTCCCTAATGTTTTATTTCATTAAAATAGATTTATTCAATTATATTGAAGTTAAATATTTTTTTTTCTTAAATTTTATTAATTAAATTAAATTAAATACTACTTTTTTATTATATTATTTAAAATGTAATAAAAATTATTATTTGTAAGCATCTTTTTGACTTGGAGACAACTGCTGAATAATAGAAATAAGTGATGCTCAGAGCGGAGACAAAAATAATTATAGATTATTCAAACTAAAAATAAAAATTACTACAGAAAGTGAGACATCAAAATACAGGAAAATGTTAGTTTTGGTAAGTAAGTGTAATTATTATTGGAGTTAGTAATAATTAATTACTTTTGACTTGTTTAACACCAAACCATTATGGGAGATTTATAAATAAAAATTGGGGTCCATAAGCTTACCCAATTAATATCCACCGACAGAAATTCTACCTAATTTTTTTTTATATTAAAAACAAAAGTTAATGTCATGATGTAAATACTGACATTACTAAATATTATGGGAAATGAGATGATTCATTAGAGGAAAAAAACCCAAGGCTTACAGATGCAATATTTAAATAAAAACATAATCTATAGGGCTAAAACACAATCCAGCCTATGAAGTTTTTACCCTAACAACCTGGATCCAATGATTCCACAACTGACCCAGAAGAAAAAACTTACAAAGTGTCGCATTTTCACTTCTAAAAATTCCGGCCACCTCTGACAATACCTACTCAATGAAATTTACTCTTGCAAAGATGGCTGAAAGCCTTTATATTAGATTGACCAAAGTAGTAATCATCGGTCAAGGCAAAGCCAAACCCTAATAAGATAGGGAATAATGAGATATCAAAATATATATTTGACTAAATCAATTAAGGGGTGATAAAAAAGTTAGATAATCAAATTGAAAGTGAAGTAATAATTTTCATAATTGAGGGTAGATTTTATTGTTGAATTAAAAAAGCAATCTCCAAATAAAATAGAAATAAAATAGACTTAACGAGAAAAAAAAAATAATCGTCTTGATTTCCTTGAGTCCTCTCATTCTCTATCTTCTAAAATATAAAACTTGTTAAATATAATATGAAACTATCTCTATTTAAGTCTCTGTTTAAAAAACACAAAACAGACTCTTTACTCGATAAGAGAGAAATCACCTTTACTCAATATAGTAAAGCAAAGGCGATCACAAAAAATAATTCTAGTAATGGAGATAAAATCACTCTCTATAACACAGGTTAAAAATGAAATATATATATGCATATTTTTTTTAAATGTCAAACTTTTGTTTTTATTTTTAAAAAAAGTTTAGGTAAATTTTGCGGAGACTAGGCAATTCATTTTGCCTTAGGAGTGGGCCTATCTTACGCCATTCAAGAGGAGTTATTGTTGTTAGATATCAGATAAGCTTTATTTATTGATAAAGTAAAAAAGTAGGTGTTTTCTTTTTTATTGATTTGGGAAATTTATTTATCTTTTTGAAGGAAAAGAAAAAGAAAGGTAAATAGTGTCTATGAAAATTAACTATACATAAGATTAGAATAAATTATTTATAGAAGAAAATATAATTTAAGCTAGAAAAGGAGTTGGAATGGACATTGGGCAATATGTATTAGAATTAACATTGGAAGAAGGAATCCTAAAGAATCACTGAAATTAAGGAAGATACCTACAAAATCTCATAGTCTAATCATTGATCTTCACCGTCCAACCTTAATTAATGATGGAAAAAACAAGCCATGAAAAGGTGAACAAATCCCAAAAGGCTCCTCAAAAACCAAAGTAAAGATGAGGAGCAGAGTAGGAGGGCAAGGTGAAGGGTCTCCATCACCATTTCATCTATATGTCCATTAACGTAACATGCAAATGTCACTTTCTGTCTTGTCAAATAATTCCTCTTTTTTTCTGCATTTTTACTTAATCTCAGGTTAAAAAAATACAAATATTCAATGCTTAAAGCGTAAATTTTTTATAAATTTATAAGGGATATTTACTATTTAGTCCCTAAATATTTTCATTATTAATAAGTCAGTTCCTATATTTTCAAAAATTTATTAAAATATTATTATCTTTTCTCTCTATTAACAAAATAATTATTTCATTCTCTTTTCAGTTAAAAACTATTAACAAAATAATTATTTTATTCTCTTTTCCATTAAAAATAAATAAAAAATAAAAGAGAAAATTTTTAAAATTTAATTTTACCTTTAAATAAAACTCTTTATTTAGTTTATTAATACTGCCATTATTAATAAACCAGTTTCTATATTTTTATAAATTTATTAAATTTTTTTTATTTTTTTTAAATTTATTAAAATATTTTTATATTTTTTCTTCGTCAAAGAAATAATATCTCTTTCTCTTTCTCTTCAAAGAAGAAAAAGAGAAGAAGGAGGAGAAGAAAGCGTCCAGAAGAAAAAGAAGAGGAAGAGAAAGCGTCCAGAAAAAAAAAAGAAGAGGAGAGGAGAAAGCGTCCAGAAAAAAGAAAAAAAAGAAAAAAAAGAAAAAGAGAGATAACATAGTCTTTTATTATATTTTTAACGATAGAAATAGATAAAAAAATTATTTTATTGATGAAAAAAAAGATAAAAATATTTTAATAGAATTTTAAAAATAAACAGATTAATTTATTAATGATGGTAATATTAAATAGTAAATATTTTAATTTATAATTTAAGCAACATAATTAGAAGAGATCTAATTGGAATACTGTAACAATTTACCATAAAATTGCTTTTTATTTTTATGCATTTGGGAAAGAAGAAAGATATCCTTAATGTGTGACTTTTTTAAAAAAAATAAAGAGACAAAGAGTGCAAAAACAATGAACAGAAGAGGAGATGGGTCATATGCAATTGCCAAAAGAAAAGAAAAAAAAGAGAGAGAGATAGAAGAGCATGTGGGTATTTCCATGGTGGTAGGGAACAGAGGGTAAAGACTTCATAGTCCATCACATGCATTGCTTTAAAAACGGTGTATTGTCTCACTTTCTTCAAATTTTGGAATCATCTAATTCATTCTCAGGCAATGTGGGTTTCTTCCTTGCTTTTACTCTTCTCACATTAATACCAGACATTTCATTAATTGAATTCATAAAATTGTTATCTCAATAAGCTTTAGAGTCTATAAAATCTTGTAATAATTAAGAAAAGCTTCATTAGCAGCAATTACTAAATATTAAGCGGGACCTGAGGCGCTGAGGTTGGTGACTTCATCAACTTGAAGATAATGCCCATTTGCTGGAACAGAATATCACAACCCAACTCTTCACTTATCCATCTTTTGTCCCCAACTAACTAACTATAAATAAATAAATAAATTCAATTTAATATTAAAAATTGGACAATCTGAAATTGATTTTAAGGCCATTAAATCAAAGGCTTATTGGTCCATGTTTGGATATTTATGTCATTTTAATTAAATTATTCCTTTAAAAAATCCCTTTCTTTTTCCTTTTTATACCGAAATTGCACCATATACTATATAAAATACAACATTATGAAGATGGTTTAGATGTTGGAAGATGATTTAATAGTTAGGTCAATCTATTAATTTGATTAAATATTTTCATCTTAAAATTAAATTAAACTTTTTATTTAAATTTATAATTATCATTCATGTCTACAATACGTATTTCATCGATTCCATTTAAAATTAAATCAAATAGATTTAATTCAATTTAGTTTTATCGGTCAAATTTTTTAATTTTTTTTAATTTTTTATATCTTATTTTTAATATTTTAAAATTTAATTAAAATATTCCAATGTTCAAACTAATTTTTTTTGTATTATAAAAAATAATATATTATTATTACTAATTAATTTAATTCCATTTTATTAATTTTTTCTTATAAAAATCAAATAACTGAAAATTTTAAAAATAAAATCAAACCAAACCATAAATAAATAATAATTAAACTAAAATTTTAAATTAATTCAATTTAATTAATTATTTCAATTTAAATTAAATACTATCACCCACCGATTTTTTTAATTTTATGGTATCATATATAGCTATATATTTGTTATATTTTTAAAAAAAATTAATCATATATATAGAGAGAGAGAGAGAAAGAGAGTGATGATGAAATCAATTAATAGGCAATACTGCCATTAGACACCTTAAATCAAAGTGATTAATCAGATGAAAGGTGTTCTAAAAGTTGACAAAATAAGAAAGACGAATATGAAACAGACTAAAGATATTGACTTCTCTGTTTAATAATTAAAGGTAATTATTAATTAAAAGCCTTTTATTTAATATATTTTATTATAAAATACTTATTTCTTTTCTATGTAAATACAAATTATAAACCCTCCATTTAAATTTATAAGAATTCAATTGAATGAATTTATTTTTTAACAATTTTCTTCTTTGGAATTTGATTTTTAATAAAATTAATTATGTCAAACGACAAATGAAATAGATATATATTTTTTTGAAGGAAGAAGAAAACATGAAATGAAAACCTACCCAATTGAGATGTGAAGGATGGTAGATAGATGGACCACATTGTAGATGAAGTGCAGGCAATCTTTAAAGCTATGAATTAGGTTATGGGCCATAAGAATTGGTTGGTTTTGTCAATCAATTTGTCACTGATTAAACCAATTAATTAATTTTTCCTTAAATGCCATGTTATTATTATTCCCTTTGTGCTACAATCCATATGCCATTGAATTGAATGCAATTTTTTTATTATTTTGTGTATCTGATTAAGAATACATCAAAAACTACAAAAAGGGTTAAATATTTTAATTCTTAACATCTTAAAACTATAGGACAAGTAATTAGATCAAATAGACATTTTCTTTTTCTTATTTTCAATAGAAATAATTTTTTTATTTCTAATGCATGATTAATTTGATTCTCATCCACAAGTATCTATCCCTCTCTGTAAAACCAAGAATTGCCAATTTATCTGGAGATTTTTTTTGGTTTCAAATTACCCATCACTTTAATAATTTTTGGTCATGAAGGCATGGTGGAATCAGGGATGGCTGTGGTAGCGGCGGAAAAGGAGAATGGAGTTGAGGTGTTTACTTCGACGGGTTTATTACTTTTTGAGATTATTAGATTGGACTAAATCTATGAAGCCTAGAAACAAAATCTCATGGGTCGAAGTAGGCCCTAAGCCTGTGAATAGATTTAACTAATTGTTGTGGCTTTAATTGATTTTAATTATTTATAATTTTGAGGATAACTCTAGGTACTATTAAATAAAAATTCATTTGATATTTTCCACATTTTTAAAGTGAAAAATAAGATATAAAACAACAAAATATAAACGTGGATTAAAAAGAATCGGACACATGATATGCATGTTTCTTAAAAAACTAAACTTTTACTATGAATGAAGAAGAATTCACATAACATAGGAACTAGAGATGGATATGGACACTCGTTCTACAAGTAATCCCATGCTTACACACCGATAAATAGAGATGCAAACGACCACCGATGCCAACAACAACATGAGATAGGAAGTGATAATGGATGAACAATAGTGGAGATCTACACCAATCAAAGGGCAAAAATTTAGCAGGAAATAAGCATTATCAAGGGTAATAAATCAAGTAGCCATGTTTCCAAGTCCATGGTCAAAACCCACACAAAGTGCTTTACTTTGTAAACACCATGCAATATCACAAACTTCAATTAGTTAAAATTTTAGTCTCTAAATCAAGAAAAGCACACAAGAAGCTCAAACAATGTATCAAGCCAAGAATATGCCAACTGCATATTTAAAAAAACAATATAAACATAAGTAGGTAAGGTTTTAGACTCAAACTGGTTCAATTCAGAGTCAAAAGTAAAATGCTAGAATTAATTCCTAATATGATAATATTATATATGAAAAGGATCCAACTTCCTAAGCAAAGTCTTTCCTACTCAGCAAAAGTATGAACCAATCATGAGTCTAAACATCTAATGTATTTCCAACTCCTGTGCCTCTTCTGTTTCCAAATCCGCTGCATTTTCTACTGGAACTAAGCTGTCGACATAATTATAGAACTCACATGTGTACTCAGAATTGCAAATGGGTATTGTCTTGATGGTTTTGTTATAGGGATCAAAAAAGGATAGAGTAACACATTGTGCGTCAACACGCTTGACTAGCAACTCTGATTCATTGTAAACTCCAATTGGGGTACCAAGTCCTGAAGAATTCAGTTCCAACGTATGGAGTTTAGTCCAGCGCGTTCCATCACCGTCTGTAGGATAATCTTTATTCAATGTCCATAACTCAATAAGATTGATGGGTCTTCCATATCCAGAAGGATAAACAGGCATAGCAGGATATAATGCCAAAGCAAGTGATTCATTGAATCTTACAAGTTTAGCACAAATTCCAGGGGGAATAAAATCTAGTGTTTGTATGGTTTTGAATACTTCATTACCCATGTTGAATGAGACGATGAACTTGTGATTTGCCAATTTCCCAACCCCATTAGCCAGCCAATGCACAGACCCATCCACAATCACAGCCTGCTGACCTTCGGGAATCACACAAGAACCAATTCTTTCCTCAATCATTCTTCCGTCCAACAGCCTCCACGAAGTCGTACTCCATGAGTACACTTCAGCCCTCACAACGGGCGAGTCGTCATCATTGCAATGAAAATTCACAATCCTTACCAATTTAAAATCATTATTTTGAGGACTATACCCAAATCCACAAGCAACCATCCAAATTGGTTCATGAGCATCATTGATTGTGGGTCGAGGGAGACCTCGAAATTGCCTGGTCGAAATATTCCAAAGAACAAAAGCGCAGGCATAGCAAGGCGAGACATCGAAACAGATAATACCATTGCAAGACGCAACAATCTTGGGATACCGAATCAAAGAACCAAGAAACGGTATCCTTATCTCGCGAGGAATTGAGGTTCGACTATCGATCAAAGTGATAGAAAAGTTAGACCCAGATGGGCTATGGAAGCGACGAATGAGAAGAGACGGCCGAGGGGAAGAGCGACGGAAGTGGATTGAAATGAAGTCACCGGAATGGAAGAGGAAATACCAGGCTTTGCATACGGATTCGAAGCGTTTAACAGACTTGACGGGAAGTCTGGAGATGATGTCTTTGATGATATCATGGTTGCGAAGAGCAAGAGGAGTGGAATTGTTGGCCATGGATTCTATTGATCGTCGCTTACTCTTCATAGAGAGAATCATCAGAGGCGAAGGTAATTTTTTTTAAAGGGCAAAAAAGGAGGTTTTTGTTAGGGTTCTCTTCTGGGTCAAAATTATTTCTGTCAATTATGGGAGAATTGAGGAGTCTTCGCCTCCAGCCGGTTTGGCCCAAATCATTACGCACCGTTCGGAATGGATATTTTGTGAGAAATATATTTATTATTATTATTATTATTATAAAGAAAACTTACTAATTAATTTTTTAAATTTATTAATTAATTTTTTTAAATATATATTAAATATTAAAATAATTAATATCTAAAATTAATAAAAAAAATTAACTAGTAATGTATTTTTTTAGATTCAAAGATCAATCAGTCAATTTTTTTTGTAGTAAAATTTATTATTATTATTTTAATTTTTAACATTTATCCTGATAATGATTAGTTAAAAAATTTTTATAAATTTTTAAAAATTAATATTTTGAACCCTAAACACTATTTGATCGAACAAAATCGTAATCGTGTTGATTTGGTATGCTTATCTTCCTTCCTTCCTATTCGATTTTCAATAAACACATTACAATCCCTAACTCCCTCTATCATCTGTTGTTCCTATTAAGTGAAAATTTAATTTTTATTTACAATAAAATTTCCCTTTATTTTATATTAATATTATTTGATGCTTTTATAATAGATATTAATGTATTAATTGTTTGTTTTTCTTTTTTTAAAAAATTGTATCTTAGTTTATTTTTTTTTATTTGAATGTTAAAAAAATTCAGGTTTTACTATAAATAACGCTTTATGGATTTAATTTAATTTATTATTTTACGATTATAATAATTAATTTAATATTTGTATAAAAGCTTTATGGATTATAATAATATATAAATTCAGGACATTAATTTGATAATTTCAGAAAACCTAATTTTTTTTATAATTTACAATAATTTTGATTGCAGTTTTATTTTTTTAATTATAAAATAAAAAAACAATTTAAATTTTGAGATATGCATAAATACAATAAAATCATTTTTAAAAAAAATTATTAAAATAACACATTTATTCAAAATTATTAATCAATTGAAGATAATGCTTGAGTTTAAATTTGTAGTAATTTAAACTTATCGGTTAATTTTTAAAATTTATTTAATTTTAAATCACTTAATTATTTATACAGTAACTTTACTTTTTTATTCTTTATTTAATTGTTGAAAGTTATTAAATTAAAATAATATTATAATATAAAAAATTTATTAAAATAAACAAACAAATCATAAATATTATAATAAATATAAAAATATACAACATACGTCATAATCAATTAGTCTAATATAAAAGATAATGAAGAAAATAAAAAATAATTTTAATTTATTATTAATTTAATCCAAACGAAAAAAATTCTTTTAATAATAAAGAGGACGTGATTTAATGAAAAAAAAAATTATGGAAGAAGGAGTAATGAGCAGAAAAACGTTAGGAAGAAGCTTTGGAGGTGCGGGGAATCGAACCCCGTGCCTCTCGCATGCGAAGCGAGCGCTCTACCATATGAGCTACACCCCCGGGATGAGTTATAGTTTTCTAATGTCCTAGATAGTGGTTTGGGCTTCTGACGATTAATTATTACATTTGGATCTTCGGACAAAAGAAATGGAAATTATGGGCTAGTTTGATTCCCAAATAATACATATTTTTTAGCGAGTCCGATAGACAAAAAATATTCTAAAAAGCCTTTAAAAATAAAAGTATGAAGTTAGAGTAGAAAACAACAAAATAATAACAATAACAAAAAATATCAATGTCCAACAGAAAGAAAGGTAGGTAGCAATTTCAAATTCAAACAAATCGGGAGGGCTAGATTGGTTTTACCAAAAGCCGCAGGCGCATATCTCTATTTCTCCATTGCACAAGGTTCAGTTTTGACCCAAACTATCTAGATTTGCTAAAATAACATAATATCTCAAATACCCAGTTTATGTTATTCACACCGAACCAAAACCCCTGAATCCAAACCTAGATGAGAAACAAAACACCCAAGAGCCCTTCCAACTTTACTAAATTCCTTGCCCTTCTCTCTCGCGCCACGCAATCTTCCTTCTATTTATACACAAACAAGCCTCTTAATTAAGTTGGCTGCCGCATGGGCGGGCGGCATTTATTTTTCTTTCTTATTCCGTCAGCAGGACTACTGTTGACTTGTAGATATATATATATATATATATTTGTTTCTTAACCAACACTAGACTCTATATTAAACAACCATCACTACCATTATATCCCACTTCTCCTGCCTTTGATAACTGGAGAAATTAAAAAAGGCAGCGGAGAAAGAGAGATGGAAACAGCAGGCTCAAGCTCTGATGATCAGGGGATGGTGAAGCTGAGTCCAGAATCTCGGTTGTTCCATGCACCGCGTTTCAACTGTCATATAATAGCGATTATCGGTTGCAAGACCAGCATCAATCCTAGCGTTGTGAAGCTTGGATTAGAGCAGACTTTGATTAAGCATCCTCGCTTTTCCAGCAAACTTGTAAGATTTTTCCATGCCTGTAGAGCTCTTCTTTGTGCTTTTTTTAGCTTCATCTGCTTCTATGATTCCATCCAAGTCAACTTTCATAGAATCCTCTATCATGTTTGGTGACTTTCTGCAACTAATCACACCATATTAATCTTAATCAAAGTTAATAATATCTGGTTTTGAATTTATTACTAGAAAGATTGGAGGTGAAATGAGTGTCAGATATTGTGGGAGATTAATTAATTAGTTATGATTGAGATGTGCCACATGAATTAATTGGTGATTTAGATATCCCACCTAATAACGAACCTTTAAATATGTGGAGGTCAAAATGCACTGGCTTTATCCTTTGATTTTTTTTTTTTTTCTTCACAAGATTATCATTATTTCACAAAATTGTTGGGTTAAGTTAGATAAGATTACAATAAATAATGATTTATATATACTCTACTCACTTTCCCCAACTTTTTTTTATCCTTTACACATGGAAACAAGGTAGTTGATGGCAGGAATATGAAATGGAATCCAACAACAGTGAATCTGGAAGATCACATTATAGTTCCAAATTTGGATGCAGACATAGAATCCCCTGACCAATTTATTGAAGACTACATCTCCCATCTCACCACAATTCCTATGGACCTTTCCAAGCCATTATGGGAACTTCACATCATCAACCTGAAAACATCAGATGCAGAAGCTATTTGGGTATTCAGGATTCACCATTCAATTGGTGATGGTGCTTCTCTAATGTCTCTTCTCCTGGCTTGTACCAGGAAAACAGATGATCCTGAAGCTCTGCCTAGCATTCCTGTGAAGAAAAGGGCTGGTTCTAGCTTTAGCCCTTCATCAGATGGGCTGGTCTGGTGGTTCTTTTTGAGTATTTGGAAGATATTGAGAATGATTTGGAATAGTTTGGTGGATTTGGTTTTGTTTTGTGCAACAATTTTGTTTTTGAAAGACACAAAGACTCCTCTTAAAGGTCCACAAGGAGTTGATCTTAAGCCTCGGAGGTTTGTGTATCGCTCGGTTAGCTTGGATGATATTAAGCTGGTCAAAAATAAAATGAACATCGTAAGTAGACAAAATATTATTATTGTTATTATAAATGAGTTTCTTTTTTTTTCTTCTTCTTATTTGTTTTATTGTGATAAATATAGTAGACAATAAATGACGTCATATTGGGAGTAACACAAGCAGGTCTGTCGCAATACCTCAATCGGGAATATGGTGAGCTTTAACTTGTTTTTTTTTTTCTTTAATTAATTAGTTTTACGAAGAATTTGTATTTATATTTATAAAATTTTATTGTTTTTGTAGGTGAAAATAAGAAAGATGGTGAAACACAACACAACAAAGTTAATCTCCCCAAAAGCATCCTCCTTAGGGCAACGGTTCTTGTTAATTTAAGACCAACTCCAGGAATTCAGGTTAATTAGCTAAACTATTCAATTTCATATAAAAAATTATTGAACTTGACATAATATATACTTTCATCTTTACAATTTCAAAAAAGAACAATTCTTTTAGTTATGATCATGAACAGACATTGGCGGATTTGATGAATAAGGAGTCGAATGTGAAATGGGGATGGGGTAATCGGCTGGGATACCTTGTCCTGCCCTTCACCGTTTCCTTACAAGATGATCCATTACATTACATTCGACAAGCTAAAGCTACAATTGATCGGAAGAAGCTCTCACTCGAACCCTTTTGCACTTTTCAAATAGCCAAGCTCGTACTCTTCACCTTCGGAGTTAAGGTTGTAATAGCTTCTTTGATTTCAGGAGATGATTCTAATGCTACTGAATTAGAAACTTATTAAGTAATATGCAGGTTGCTGCAGCTATAGCTCACAGGTTTCTTTCCAATACAACATTGGCATTTTCCAGCGTTGTTGGTCCGCTAGAAGAAGTTAGCTTTTATGGTCATCCTTTGGCTTTCATTGCTCCCAGTGTTTATGGGCATCCTCATGTCAGTAACCCTTTCGATCATTTTTTTTTTTTTGTCAATTGGCTCCGACTGGGAGTCCAACTTGAGGCCTCAAAGCTCTTGAGACAATTGAAATACCAATGAATCAGTTATTTGATATTGGTAATTGAGCTCTTCAATTGTTTGATTATTTGTTTGACAGGCACTGACGGTCCATTTCCAAAGCTATTTCAACAAGATGACCATTGTTCTTGCAGTTGATGTAGATGTGATTCCTCATCCGCACAAGCTCTGTGATGATTTAGAACACTCTCTTAATCTCATCAAGGATGCTGCCCTGTACAATAAGGAACTTGATGCTGTCTAACTAATTAGTTCTAGGAATTGTAACTCTATTTATTACTTTTTAATATTATAGTTTTTGTTGATTTTATTTTTTTATACATATTAAAAAATGATAAAAAATAGTTTAAAATAAAGAAAATAAATAAATAAAAAGATGTAATTATTTTCTGTTAGAATAATTCTGTTTCAGATTTTTATAATTATTCTTTAAAAAAAATAATAATAATAAAGAAAGGGATGGTAGATAACCTCAAATTCAATGATTATAAGTTTGGGTTGTTTTTTTTAACCCATCAGGATTTTTCACATCCTTCCTCTTTGTATTTTACTGGCAATTGTCATTACCAAAGCTATCTTTGTTACCTTACTAGGACTTTTTTTTGTAAATTTAGGGGTATGAGATTTTTTATTTACGGATTTAGGATTAGAATAGAAATATTTGTGAATTTGGGGTTGGAATAACAGGTAGCAGCCGAAAAATTTACTTGGTGCGTGTTTGTAATTTAACTTAAAATCATTTTATTATTAATTAAAATTTAAACCGAAACAAATTGCATTTTTTTAGATTCAAATTTAATTGTTAATATGATTTTTTAAACTTCTTCTATTAAAGTTCAAGTCAAATACAAGTGCCAAACCAAGAATTTTCATTTTATAATTTTAAAATTTTAAATCCAATCAAATTATTAACAAGTTTTTGTCTTAGAAATCCTTTTCTTCTTCTTTTTTTTCGCCCAAGAGATAGAGAATTCATTGAGAAGTTTAAAATTGACTCAAAGTCAAAAAGATAAGCCAACAGAAAAAACTTAATCCCTACAAAACTAAACATGACCCGTTCTAACTCTATTGAACAGACCCACCCATCAGAAAATCAAAACTTCCACCTGAAATGCCGTCTCAAAGCAAACGAACCTCGGTGGTTATCATTAGAAAAACTCCTATAAGGGAATAACTAGACTTATTAAAATTCAAGAAACATAGAAGGGATTTTAATAGGTCATAAGGGCATAACCAAACTTATTAAAATTTAAGAAAATTCAAGAAGGAAGCTAGTTTTGATTTGGGAGAAAATACACCTGCACGCAACCAAGAACCACGGCAGAGAACAAAACCCCCTCTCAATCTTCATAGCTCTGCTGATCAATAAAAGCAACAACAAAATAAAAGAAAAAAGAAACCCAAAACTACACCTCCGGGGAAACCCACTCTCCAAGCGGGAAGGAAGAAAGCTCCGCTGCCTCGGTAGCAGAGACTTTCTTCCTAGAAGAAGACTTCCTGAAAACAACAAATAGAAGACTTTGTCTCTTTTCCTGCTACAGAACAGCATCTCATATTCCAATAAAAGTTAAAGGTTTGATGCTGACAAAATGAAGGGGAAAAAAACAAAGACAAGCAAGCTATGTTCATCCCAGAAACGAACCTCTGAATAAACACAAAATCAACAATCCAATTGATTTGCAGTATCAGATTCGTAGTCCAGAAACATTTCTTGCAAGGATGGTTAGCTTTCTCTAAGTACTATATAGCAAGTTAGCTACTTCCCTTGAAGCCATTATTCTTTAAGTTCTAGATTAAACATCATAAAACAAGTAAGATTGATCAATTTTATGCATATACACAGCAGATACAGTGGAAAGCACGAGCCTTAAAAAGATCAGCATTAGGCTTCATGAGAAGAAAAATGAGATTAATAAAACATGTCAACAGTAGATATGTGCAAGAACAGGGCCTTCAAATCATTCTAAGAGTATAGATTTGCAGATTAGCAGAACTCTTTCATAGGCAAAAACTGAAAAACTCTCAACACTCTGATGAATTTTAACAGTTACTTTCTACATCTCCAAGCAGATACAGAAAAAAGAGGTCGATCTTGCCAGCAAATTACTACACACCCATTTTCTTCCTTAATTCTATAACCATCACAACCATAACCTTGCAACAACCTCCTTGCCTGCAGCATACCATAGTAGCTCAAATGCACATTTCCAAATCCAGCCAAATCAAGCCTCTGCATCCACTTCTCGAGTTTTTCGTGTCTTTCTCTTCTCTCAGCTCCTTCGCATGCTACAATGTTCTTTATTTCCTCCCCATACAGCATCTTCTCCATCTTGAGTCTCTCCATGGATGTTCTTGACACAGTAGATTCCAAACAATCAAACAATGCTGCATAAGAGTATAAAGACTCCAATAGCCTCTCCATGAGAGTTGATCCATTATGATTAGAATCTTGCTCCATTACCACCATGAGCTTTGGTGACAAACTCCAAAGCATGTTGAGAAAGTAATCCATCTTCACTGAAGTAGAAGGAGATTGTGGGGATGATGAGGTTGATTCAGGACTTGGGTTGTATCCATTTACCATGTCTTTCTCAAGCAACTCCCCTAATGTGCCTTGGTGCATTTGAAGGGCTCTTAGCAAGTGAATTCCATTTGAATTCTTTAATGGCACTGGAGATCTCCTTCGCAATTCATCATCTGAAGCCAAGAAAGGATGCAATTGGAGGATTGAACTAATTGCTAAAGCCTCCCCAGTTTTAACACGCAGCTTTTCAATATCAAGATTCTCTAAGTCGCCAGCAATGGGATTGAACTGAAATGGAATATCCAACCTTTCTGCTTCTTCAATGAGTTTATGAGCCATTTGATCCAGTACCCATTTCTGTTGATGGATCCCTGTAATTCTTAAATGGGGCGGTCCCTCAGGCCGTGCACTTAATGCTTGAAGAAGTGCAAGCCATTGCGCAGGTTCAGCTGCATTAAGATCAATTATGTGAACCATCTTCTCCCCTTCCATGGCTTCGATTATAGCTTGGTTTGCAAGCAAAAAAGCCACTTTCAAGAATGGTAACATCTCGAAAAACAGTTTGCGAACTAGAATTTCTTCAGAAACCAAAGTTATTCGAGTAGCATTAAGGGCCCTGTGGACACCAGGCAAAGCTTTGATGATCCTTTGAGCTAGTGCCTCAGTAAAATAAGCAGCAATACGCTGCATAGTATCACCATCAGCCGAGGCTAGTTGGGAGATCTGCCCGAGAGCAATCTCTGCATTTTCAAGGTTACCAGAAGCTACATGATTTGCACAAGTGAGCAATAAATGGATCAAATACAATCCCCTCTCCTCAGATTTTAGCTCTCTAAGCCAGGGATACTGTGATCCTATACCAGGGGAGAGAGACATCATGGAGAAAAACTGGAGAGGTGATGATGTTACTGATGATTCATCATCTTGAAACATGGGCACACAACAGCTATATGGGAAAAAAAATGGAAATATCGTGGTGGGATCAAGAAAATTAATTCTCAAAGGAATCTAGAATTCAGATAAATTTAACAGATCAAGATGAGAAGAAGACGAAGAGGTGAAATAAACAGAGGAGTATGACAAAAGTAACAAGAAATGCCCGATCTAGAGAAACTGAACAAATATATAAAGACCCCCAAGAAGAAAAGCTCAAGTGGGAACCAGATATTCGATGAGTTACGCTCCAGTTCACGGAGAAAGAACAAACAACAGTAACAACACAGAACAGAACAGAGTATTCAAAAACTAGCCAAGCAAAACCAAGAAAATCCCTACTGCTTTTGTAATTGATAAAAAACCCACTAGGTTGTCACAGAGAAAGATAGAGGGAAACGAAAGTCAATAGATTGAATTAAAAGCAGAGTTAAGAAGACTTGTTCATGGGTACGTTGTGGCAATGCTGTGAGAGCTGCATTTTGTTGTTTTGTGATCTGTTGTCGTCCTCTTCCAGAGAGGAATATGGAATTTTATGAGGAGGAGAGCCTTTCCATTAACTTTATCTCTCTATAAAGCTTTGTCTTTTAGTTTCTCTCTCTGAAACTTCCACTTTAATGGTTTTTGTCTTCACATTAGGTAGCTACTGGCTAGAGAATCAGAGGCTGTCCCAAAAAGACATTTAAAAGAAAAATATTCCCAAAGCTTGGAAAAATCCAAACATGCCCTAACCAAAGACAAACAACTCCCACAGTTTTGTTTCTTAGTGGGGTAAGTGTGCAAATTGCAAAGAAAGAAAGTAAAACAAGGCTCCTGAAGTATGCTTCCAAAACTTGGTTTTGTTTTGTAGTTGAAGGACAATGCCATTCACCTCTCAATTGGTATTTGATTTTGTTTATAGTTGAGACAAAGAGACAAACAGGTTGAGGAAGAATCCAAATCTTTGAACACTAGTTTCTTTCATTTATCTCTACTTGATTTTCTACCATCTTGGTTGGCTTTTCTTGAATCTTTATAGCTAACTATTCCTCCTATTCAAATCTTTGCTTTCCAACTACTACCTATTTATTTATTGCTTGTGTTACTTGGAATCTTTTGAGATTTTGTCATACTTGCTTGCTTGATATTATTTTAAAATTAATAATTAATACCTGTTTAATTTAATTATTATTTAATGTGAATTGTCTTTTTTTTTTTAATCTTATTTTATCCTTTTGGCAGCAGATCCAGGAGAGAAAGCATAAAGTTTTGTTCATCTGCTTATTGATTGGTTTTTCTTTATCTTTCCTTTGAATTCATTGCTGTAGGGTTTCTAAAACGTTTGTGCCTGCATGCACCGAAAAAAAAAAAAATTATTCACTCTTGCTGCTTGTTGAGCTCTAGTATGCAGTAAATCTAGCTTCATTGTGGAAGGATCGCATTTTTAGTTCGAATAGTTTTTGAAAGTCTTTTTCTGCTCTCAGGTGATCTTCTAGCCTCATCTGCAGCGTGTTCCATGCAATGCCAAACCGAAGGCTCTCTTTTGCATTCCTACAAACTAGAGTTTATAGTGGTTTGGGCTAAACTTGAGTTTTTTTGTGGGCTTGGGCTATTACCTAGATCAGGCCTTTGTACAGCTTACTTATTGTTAGGTCTGAAAAAATTAGAGATCAACATTTTTTTAAAATTTTCAAATTAAATAAGTTGAAATAATTTAAAATATTAGAGGAGAAAATAAAAATAAAAATAAAAATCACCCTTATTCAATTTAAGATCCAAACAGAAAGTTCTATTCGAAAAACAAAAAAAAGTTCTAGCCCATCAACAACTTTTCATCTTAGCCGTTCATTACACCTACTCCTTTCTCTTCTTATGGCCGTTGGATCTTGGCTTACAAGGTTTCATTTGAGAGCTTCCTTTACTTCCATGGTTCAGGAAGAGGCAGAAAAAGAAGAGAGCTACTCTCTCTCTCTTTCTCTCTGGGGTTTGCCTTCAAAGTAAGATTTTTCCCATCTTGCTAATTGCCGACTTATTATTATCATTTCAGAAATATGCTGTTCATAGTTCTTACTTCTTAGGCGTTAAAGTGAAGTAGAAGTTCTGTAGATGTGTTTGTGAGCTATTCTAAGTTTGGTTACCTGAAGAAATTTTTTGTTTATGTATTTTGCTCTTATTTGCTTTGCTATAACAAAGTGTGCTTAATTTCCTATTTTACACAAATCATACCAACGATCAATGAACGTAAATTATTTTTGTAGTCATAGATTTTATGTTCACTAATGGAATTTTGTCTTCATATGGATCTGTTGTTCCCTATTCCAGTTTCCACCATTAGTTTAGATGCATAGCTGGCCCCAACCTTTTAATGTTTTGCATCCATGGAGCCCCGAGCTCTTTTTTCCTCTTTTTTCTTGGCGTGATTTTGATATTGGGCCAGTGAACATTTGAACTATTTGTTTGGAAGTAGATGTGTTTGCTGGACAAGGGTTGTCGGGTGAGGGTTAGCATTGGAGTGAGTGGTGGGATGTGGATTCTGGCCTCATTATTGCTTCCTTTGCTGTGTGAAGAGTTTCTTTGGGATGTTTTTGCTCTATTGAAGTGTTCTTTTTCCCATTGCTGCTTATTAGCTACTTCCAAATCCAATTAAGCTTCTCTCTTTACCTCCACACAACCACCATCACTAACAACACATGCACAGAGAGAGAGAGAGAGCTAATGCACATCCGACAATGAAATTGTAGCTCCTGTTGCTTCCTTAGTTTACAATTATTGTACTCTAGAAAAGCATCAAAATAACAATCCAATCTGACAGCTGTGCTAGTGACCTATAAACTGTTTTCACGAATGGACCCATTTGCCTTGTGATGTGGTCAAAATATTGGTGATTGATGTTGCATATCCAATTTCCTATGTATCAGACATAGTCCTTGTATATGGGCTTGTAGCTTCTATTCATTGTCCAGCTGATTTTTCACCATATTAGAAGTCACTTGTGGAATATTAAATGATATATTGTTGTTACAGTGATATATTGGTGATGTGCACATACATGTATAACATGTATAAATTGACATAAATGTTTTTTTTCTTATAAATAGGATTGAGATTGCTTACGGTTTATGGAATGCTTTGATCAATCCATAACATGGTTCATGGAAGGAACTTGATTCTATCATTGTTTCATAGTACATGCCACAATCCCAAATGAGCTATGAAACATATTCTCAATTTTTTAGAGTTTATGAAAATGGTTTATGTTTGGTGGTTGACAACACTGTGAAGGTGAATGGCAATGATATGTTGTATTTGTTAGCTGAATGGCTATTTTGTCTGCAACTCTCATTCTAATTAGTACTGCTCTAATGTTAGCTCTAACTCTTCTTTATTTTTGCTTAATGTTGGTCCTTGTGGTTTGTATCTTTTCCGAATTTGAGAATGCAAAGGAAGGTATATAATCCTTCTATCTTATCAATAATCCTTCTCTAGATGCAAAATTGCATTTCTGCTAGAAAACAATTTATGCCTATGCCTTAACGATTCTTTGAATATCTTTACCAAGTTCCATTACATTTACATCCAACCATGCAAGGGGAGATTCAGGATGAAGCAATCGCAGATCTTGAATTTTCTGCTATCATTTTCTGTCGGCTTTGATGGGGAAGATCCAATTTCGATCGAGGAAGATATCCCTTTCCCTTCTATGGTGTCTATTTTCCTTCATCTCCAGTCCGTTTCTGCCATGCATGGTTCCTCTTGTGTTGTCGTTTGTCCCTCTTGTTTTGGAGGCACCGGTTAAGCTGCTGTAGTTTTTTCCAAGATTGTTGCCTGTCTATTTCATGGAGAATCTCCTCTATTATAGGTAGGTCAAATTTATGCAATCAACTCAGTCGAGGTGAATTCGTAAAGATGAGGAAGTGAAATTATTTAGTATGGATATTGCGTGAATTTTACGGTCATTTTTATTTTTCATAATTGAATGCTGAAAACTATTCTTTTCGAGACATAGTACTCATTCCAAATCTGAGAGTAAATCAATATTTGATATTCCTTCTGGATCCCTTTTTTTGACAAGCGAAATCTCTACTTTCCTATGGATGCATTTTTTCCTCATAAAGACTGGAATTTGATGCCCAGTTGAGCCCCTAAATTTCCATCAGATTATCGTGAGACTAAACGAAAAAGTTTCTTCAAAGCAAATGGAGATATTGTGGCTGAAAAGAAATAATTTAATATGGCAGGACACTATCAAGTTCTCTGGCAATATTTGCCCCTCAGTTAACGCGGAAAGCAAACTAGGGCTTGAGCGCTAATTTACACAGCGAGTGACAAACATTCGATATCCATAACACTAAATTTAACTCTTTCACATTGTCTAATGAAAATTTTGTAGTTAACAACACTGTTTCTCAATTTAATTAAATGCTGACCTAATAAACCTTTAACTAAGCATTGGTGGGGTGCGCCAGGCCCTTGCAGTAGTGCAACGCAAGGGCGACGCTCAAGAACTCCAATAGCAAGCTATTGTAACGAGCTCTTCCCTAGAAAAAATTAATTTAATATCATGTGGACCATTGGCCCACGTATCAGATATTAAACTGATAAGAACAGATACTACACTTGATCTTAGCCAAAAGGCCGAGAAAGGTATGCTTTGCATTGTCTTCCAACCTTCTTTTTATAGGGCCTTCACGTTCTTGTCTCCTCTTCCATGTGTCGATGTGGGATATGTCCTGTGTATAAGTTCAATCCTTTAATATTTTCACAGTACAAAATTAATATTTATCTTTTCTGTGGGATATCGTTTATATCACCATTCCAATCTTTTTCATTTTCGCAAATGTTTCAGGGACCAGAGGAAGGGGGGGAAGTCTAAGCATAAAAAATTGGAATCAATTGCGACTGCTTTATTGATAGAAATGAAAGAAGCCTAAAAGAAGTTTAATGAATTTATGAAAACCATGATTAGTGATTTTAAACTTGTGATTTCTCAGTTGCATCAACTTGATTTCCATCTCCAACAATTTTCTCCCAGAACCAATGGTTTTGAAAGAGAATATACACGCCTACTCTATTGGAACTTGCTTTGTTTCTGGGAAGAGGAAGAAGATGAAGCTGCTCATGATCAAAACCAATCCGGCAAACAGCAAGAAAATCCCATATCTAAGATGGCAGAGAGATACAAGAAAGCATTCATTGTGCTATCAAATTCAGCATCATTGTTCTTGGTGCCTTTAACTTAAAGTGATTTCTTGATTCAATTATCATAAATTAGTTTTAGATTTTGATTTGAAGTGTTTAGTTTTTTGCCAAAAAATAATTAAACATCTTGAATATAAAATTGGATACAAATGGCATTTAATATCATGTAGAACTAGCTTGCAGACTACTTTTCTAACTTGAAATTTTAATGATAAAAATTGGTTCTCTATTTTTTTACAACAGAAATTATTCTATATTTTCTAAAACTTGTAGACTATATATATATATATATAATGCAGAAAATAAGAAATAAAAATGGATATATATCTTAAATTAAATAGATTAAAAAAATGTATAGGTTATCTTTAAAATAAAATATAAATGGGTTTTTATAAAAATTTTATATTAAAATATAACTCTATAGAATTTAAAATTTTGCAGGTTGGATAAGATTTTTCTAACTCTCCCTTCTTTTTGACTTTCTCGCCCAATATCCAAATCAAATAAAATTATTATTATTTTTTTTTATAAATAATGTGAAAGAAGTGTTTCAACATTCTTCCATATTAGATGAAATTGAAGATTTGATTTTCGGGTAAAAATATTTTTAAAATTATTTTTTAATTCAATTACATATATTTACATTATATTATCATTTTAGTATCTAGTGATTTATATTTCTTTAAATCAACTTTTTACATTAATAAATTATTTAAATTATAAAATATAACATATAGATATAAAATAGTATAAATAATAAATATACTAGTCATAATGTTTATTTTTACATGATAAAATTGTAAATATACATAATCAGTAACTGAGACAGAAATTTAGTTTATGAGAATTCAATTTAAATAAATAATTAAAATAAATAAAATATATTATTTTCTGTTTTATTATTTTATTTATTTTATTATTATTATCGTAAAATTATTGTTCACTACCAACATATAATGGACTGTTGTAATTCTATTTAATTTTATATTATTTTTAAATTAATCTATTTCGAATTATTATAAATATTTAAATAGTTTTTAATATTTAATAAATTTTAATTTTTGTAAGATGGTATAATTGAAAAGTTAATAAAATAAATAATTTTTTTAATATATATAAAAAATTAAATGGATAAAAATTATATTTATAAATACATATTTAGAAAATAAACTTTATAAAAAATAATAAATTATTATAATTAAATTATTCTATTTATTTTTTATTAATTAAAATATATTTTATTATAATATTTATAAATATATCTTTTAATATAAACTATTGACTAATTATTTATAATTAATTATCATAGAATCGATTATTCTACATTTAATAATATTTTACTGGAAAAAAATTTCATTTCGATATGATTACAAATAATATTATTAAATTTAATATATAATTCATATTAAAATTTATTTTTATATAATTTAAATCATATAAATAGATAATAACTAAGTAAACTAAATAAACAATTATTATTTAATAATAAAATAATATATAAAATTAAATTAAATAACGAGTGAATAATCTAAAAAGTTAAATAAAAATTTAAATTTGAAATTTTAAAAATAAAAATAAATCTTTTAAATTAAAAAGTTATAAAAGAAATAGAAATTAAATAGTAAAATTTTTTTAATAAATAAATTAAAAAAATTAATTTTATAAAATATAATGATTGTTTAATTAAATAATTTTAAAATAAGAATGATTAGATAATTTTTTAAATATATAAAAATTTAATAATATTTTTTTATATTTAAAAATAATTACTTATATACTCTCAAAAAATTTTAAAAATTTTAGAGAGGGCATGGGTGGCCCTCCCTGTACATAACAATAGTTTTATTTTAATAATTAAATGCTAAAAAATATTTTTCTGTTAAAATAAATCAATGTTTAATTACTAAAATTGAAATGGAGATTTTTGTAATTATCGCAAAAATTTATCCACCGTCAAGATTGAAGATACTGCCAAAACAGGCAAACTCGTATAGCATCATCGTTGTATATGTAGTAATAATCATTCCTCTAACAGGAAAAGCTAACGAAACGGTTTAAATCGGTGATGCTGAGACTGAACAACTCCACACTTTCAGCTAAATTTTCACTTCACAATGCATTCATCTTCTTCCTTAAGCTCTTGTTTATCACTAAAATCTCACTCACTAACCTCCTTAATCACCAGCACCAACGATAACTCCAGAAGCAAGAAGATCAAGCCTCATGTACTGCAAGTCTCTGCTTTTTCTTACCAGAAATTCATTCATTTTGCTCTCAGTGAAGCCAAAAGCCGCACCGTTTTGGTCGCTTCTCCTCTCCAGGTACTTCATTTTTTGAATTTCTATGGATTCTTTTGTCTGGAAGCAGAAGTGGGTTGCTTTTGGTTTTATTGGTGAGGTATATTTTCTGTTTGAATACAAAATTCTTGAACTGAAGTTGTTAGAGATGGGTATTATTTATTTAAGTTCTACTGGTTTATACGGTTCTTTTAAGAGATATGCGAGTTTAAGCTTTTGTTACCCATGTAACTGAATGCCATTTTAGTTAATTTGGGGGAAAAATTTTATTTGCCTTGAGATTTAAATGAAGTGCGTTGTTGTTGTTATATAGAAAAAGCTAGAATATTTCTTGTTTTTCAAGCAAATGTTAAGTTGATTACATTCTTAGGAAATCAGTGAATACAAAGGAAGTTTCTGTAATTTAGTCCACTTGATGCTTGAAATTTTGTCTGTCGCTCTCTTTGTTTTTGTATTTGCAATTGAGCTCCTTCTCTTGTTAATGTTCTGTTTGGCTTCTTACCTATTGCCTGTGTACGAAAGTTTTTAACTTTCTGAACATTGAACCAAAAGAACAGATTTAGGGGCATTATCCGTCTTTGTTTTGTTCTTTTCCCGTATTTTCCTTTTCTTGGCCTCACGAAACTAAGCTAAATGTTTGAAGTCACTGTTTCGTATTTTGTTTTAAATTTAAATTTAAATTTCTTAATTTAAGTATTCTGTAACTTCTTCTTCTTCCTTTTCTTTTCTTTTTTTTTTTTTTTACTCATACTTCTGATTGATTTCCGTCGTTGTAAATCATTTTGATTGCCTGGATGAAATAAGCATAATTAATATAATTATTATCCAAAAACTAAATAACTCATGTTATTGTTATCCAAAAAAATAAGTGGAAATTTTAGTCATGTTCTTCCCATCAATTACATTACTGGCAACAGAGAATGAGCTTAATATCTTGCCCAAACGTTTTCATTTGATTTGATTGCATGTTTATTTTTTACGTTTTCATTAACATAACCTTTATCACTTTGACTTAAAGGCTTAATGCAATAATGGATAACAAGAACAATTTTGGACCAGGAAAAGTTTAACTCCATGACTGCAATGGATGGAAGAACGGAGCTTAAAATGCTGTCATTCCAAGCTTCCAAGATTAGACTCCTGCGTAGTTTGAGCATTGAAAATGAGGCAATGCAGGTACTATTTTCTTGTATGTTTTTTTCATTCACATTATTTTCATGAGCTGTTTGAGAGATGCAGCTATAACCTGGCTTCCATATTTCATATGAACAAGTTTATGGCTATTGCAACTTGCTTAATTGAGATTTTAGCTCTTTTTGCCTGGAAAAGTCTCTCATACTTCATACTGTTGACTGGTTAATGGCTTTAACTTCACCTTATGTTTAAAGGAAAAAAAGTACAAGCTTGTTAATAATTCCATTCATTTGATTTGGGCATTAAATCATGCAGCATGAGAAGTATGCCCTTATCTAATTGCAAATTTTCTTTATCAAAAGCCTGGTTATTCTTCATGTTTAATAATATTTTCATTAGTCCGTTTAATGAATCCAATACACTAGTTTAACAGTTAAAGTAAAGAGGAAAATTTCTGATTCCAATCTAATGAACCTTTTGTGCATCTATGCACATTAGTTATTGAGAAGATTTGATACCTTGTAACCATCATAATTTGAGATAAACTGTACATTTTTTCCCATTCACTATTATCTTAGAAATTTTCATTTTGCCTCATAAAAATCAGTTTCTGAAAGTACAATTAGGAGTTCAGGATTTGCATTGATAAATGCAAAAAGGTTAATGTACACTTGTTGATCTCTGGGATTATTTCATTTAGGTTACAACCAATGTTATTAACTGGAGATGCCAAGATATCCAAAAGATGTATAGGACTAAAAGGTGCTATCTTCTCTTGGTGGGTGGATGTCTTTGAAGCTTCCCCCTAATCCTTTTTGTCTTTGTTCAAATTTCCTGTGGTGGTTGCTGCCAAACTTAAGAAGTGGATGAGGGATTCTCTTTGGCCTATGATGTGGGGAAGTGAGAGAAAGGTCATATGATCAGCTAGTAGGCAGTGTTCAACCTAAATTAAAAGAAGGGTTTGGATCTCAAAAGTCACATGTAAGGGCATTCCTGTCTAGGAAGTGATTGTGGCAGCTTGCCCTGGAGCCTCATACCTTGTGGCATAAGGTAACTAAGAGTAAATATAGCCTTCAATTAATTGGTTAGATATCAGGACTGAAGCTAAAGTTGCTATGAAAGCCTCTGGTAGTTCGTTTTTCAGATACATATATTGTTCTTCCCATACTCAAGTATAAAGTTGATAATGCTTAATAACTCCTTTTTTTGTTGGAAAATGTTTTGTGAAGGAGATAATTTATTTCCATTAATTTGCCTCTTTTGTAGATGTGAATGACAAAAATCATAGGAAATTCTACTTTTTGAAACATTCAGTTTTCTGAAACCTTAATGATTGAGATCAAGGGACATTACCATATTACTAAATCTATTAAAATCCTTTCATATTTGCTCTATATCAGATAGCTGAGTATAGATTGTGGATGATTCTGGAAAGCTTTCTTTTAACCCTTATGTAAACACCTAGTTCTTCTCAACAGACTTCCTTTTTCTCTTGGATAATCTATTTCTGATTTCCTGCTTCTTCTATATCCTTAGCTGTTTGTTTTATGTATCTATTTTTGGGCTCTTTTTTCTGTTAGCATAAAGAGGAGGATATGTTTATCCTTCACTTGGTTCATTTTTTTTTTGGAAGAAATGAAATGGGAGAGACATTATAGTCACGAACAGCATGCAACATAAACAGCTCTTTTGATCCCTAAAAACTTACTGTTTTTTCTCAGTAATGCTTATCATCTGAAAATTTGTGTAGGTTTTGGATTTTGCTGCCTTTGCCAGACCAGAATTTGATGTACCTATATTTTGTGCCAATTTTTTCACTGCTGCCAGCATGAACATAATTGTGTTGTAAGTTTTCTTGATTTTGTTCTCTGTTTTTTGAAGCATGATTTAGTCTCTTTTATGCAGAAATCTTCTGTAGTTTTATTGCATGTCATTTTGAACATTTCCTTTCTTGTTCAACTTCCCTCTTTTTTTCCTCATACTTTTCTTATATCGTACATATATATGTATATACACGTGTGTACATATATTGACATTCATACATACATAAATGTAAACATTCATAATTACATACATGTATATTTATATAAATTCTGACGTGGAACAAGAAAAGAAAATGGTGGATCACATGCCAATCATCCAAGATTAATGCTCACCATGTTTCACCGGCATGATATGCTGTTGCCAGTTTCTGGTTCAATTTGCATGTGCAAATATCACTCTCTTTTTCTGTATGGAACATGTTGCAACTGGTAGCCATCTCTTTTTGCCCTCATCTATTGGCATGAAACAAGTTAAACTTTTATGCTTAGAAGCTGGAATTAGTTACTGAATTCATTAGGACGTCGTTACTTACCCTTAATAACTTTGTAGGGATCTTAACCCCTTGCACAATCTCATTGACAAAAGTGATTACAAGGAGAAGTACTACAAAAGCTTATTTCCTGTAGGTCTCAAGTATGCAGAGGTAAGTGCAATGCTTAGCCCAGTGCTTCAAATGAATTATAATTATTTCTTTGTAATCCATCTAAAATAACGATAAAGTGACTGAACACAGATTTCATGCAGCTTTTTCCTTGGGGTGGAAAGCTCACAAGTGAGTCCTTGCAATTTTTCTCACCGGTTGTAATATGGACCAAGTTTACTACAAGCCAGTACAGACATGATGATCTATATTCTGCATTTGTGGATTACTACAAGGTAGAAACCTTGGCAGTGTTAATTGTTTTTAGTGACATGCTGAATTGCTAATTATATGCTGTAACATAGAAAGCAGAACTATAATTTTGTGGGACTATGTTCCGTTGCTCTTTTAGGCATGGCTTGAGCTGGTTGACCTAGCTGTGGAAGAGAAAGATGCATCTCAAATTATATGCAACCGTGAAGCGCAACATAAGTATCTAACTTGGAGAGCAGAAAAGGTGATTTACCTCTCATTCCTGAATTTGTCATGCAGTGCATCGTATCCACCAACTTATTCTGATCATCCTTCAGACTTTACGTGCGTGCATGCTTGTAATTAATCACCATATTGGTGTTTCTCCGCTGAAGTTTTCTAATTAACAGAGAGAATAAACAGGTAGAATTGACCTCATGATAAAGGTGGGACCATGCAGAAGTGGCTTCCAGAAACCAAATCTCAATAATAAAATTCTGTACCCTGAATCATAATAAAAAAAAATAGTTAAGATGCCTTAAACAGAATGAAAATGTTAGAAAATTTTCATTTAAAAGGTGCATCTTAAAGGGAATTTTATGCAATGGGATGCAAATATGAGAGAGGCATTTCAAGTTATCATGTAAAAAAAAAATTCTTAGGGTTTGATGATCTGAGATCCAATGGGTTCAATGAGATGTGTACGCATAAACAAAAGACTTGATTTCACGGAAAAGTTATTAGATCTGGATGTGATTGAAAGTTAATAGGAATAGGCTAAATTTCGGTTCGTGGGGATTAAGAGAAGGATCTAGTGCATTAGTGAAACTAAAAATCTGTACTTTAACATGGTTGGTTTAAGGGTATTTATACCCGATTATCTTGGCACGTTCCGGCTGATGTCCCATCAAATTGGATAATAATGTGCCTTGACATATATTTCAGACGGCTCGTTAACAGGGGGCGGTCGGCTAATAAGTATTGAACTGATTGGCCCATACCTTGTCTATTGCTCACGTCATGTCACTCAGCCCTACCGCACGTGCAAGTCAGCTCTACTGCACGAGCAATCATGACCTAACAATTTCTCGCGTGCTTCAGAGAGGTCTGCTCATCGATTCCGAGTTTTGAAGAGGTCAACCCATCTGTTTTAGGCCTTGGTAAGGTCAGGGGTGCTGGAAGTCTGATTTTTATATCTTATAGGTCGGATTTCTCACTGCGATCCGTGGAATGGTTCTTGGAGTTTTTATGTATTGTGTGCACACGTATCATAATCTTAATGGGTCCTATTATTCTTATGTTATCAGGGTGATATCATTATTTGTTTGTCTGTATCACATGGGCTTGTGGTTAGCCCTTTCCATTTGCGGATTAGGTTAATTGTTTATATGGAGTTGTACGTTTCTTCAAATTGAGTCTTGGAAAACGCTTACAATACCAACAAAGTATTGTAAGGTTCTTACAGATCAAGTTACAAAGATGTAATCTTTATTTTTGACGGTCTTCTCCTGGGCCATGTCTGTATTTAATTTTAAGGAAAAGATATATTGTAGTAGAACTTGATCAGATAGGTAGATTCCCTTTATTCTTTCGTTTGCAACTTTTGTGTGTGATTTATCTCATTTACCTGGCTCACTCACCACTTGGAAAGCAGGATCCAGGCCATGGAGTTCTGAAAAGGTTGATTGGTGAAAGTCTTGCGAAGGTATCATTCTTGATTTGCTGAATTTATAATGCTTCAAATAAACTAGCAGAGTAGTTGATTACTTCACAATTTCACATCTAACCTATAGGATGTAATAAGGAACTTCCTCTTCAGTGGAATTGATGAACTAGGAAGCAAAGGGTTCCTCGATTATTTTCCAGAGTACCGCTGCAATGACGGGAATATAAATGAGAAACGCAGTATAATTGGGAAGTCTTTTGAATGTCGTCCATGGGACGCAAAAGGAGAATTCATTGGTAACAATATGAAAATTTAGTGCATTATATTGTATTATGGCTAATCCTTTTTTCTGTTTCCCTTTTTCCTTTTACCTGTTAAATTCTGAATCTAGAAACTTGTTTAGCACCTGTAATCTTCCTAAGGAATATGTGTAACATTATGTAGTATGACACACCTTCTATTGTATATCTAACACATTATGTGTATTCAGGAAAGTATGCATTGTAACAGAAACTGGTGCAACAGTGTCAAATTGTTTCAGCTTACTTGACGAGTGTATGGAAACTTTTGTCAAATGTGAAACATATATTTTCTTTTCTACATTTGGTGGTGTTAAGTTATTTTGACAGCTAAGTATACCATGTTGTCTCCCTTAGCTTCTCTTCCAGACTCCAATCTCATTCTGCCCATTGTCTTCTACATTATTTTGGATGAGTGAAATTTTTTTTTGTTTCGTAGAACTCAAAACCAGAAGTCCCATAGACAATTTGATGATTTCTCTCAAATTCCTGACATTTAAACCAAAAATAGAGTTGCTCATTGCTCGGTTTTCTTTTTTCCCTCTTAACTATCAGATGAGTTGGAGTGATGCTGTCTTTTTAAAAACGATTGCATTCTTGATGTATACATGTTCAGCTGATAACTTTCTTGTCACAGCATGTCTATTTTGATGGAAAGATCATCCAGTATAACCAAATTCATATTAAGTTGCCTTCTGATCCTTGGACATAGGCATTTTTTGTACTCCCTGTCGATAATCAAGATTTGCTATGAAAGCTACAGTGGAAAAATCAGTACAAGTTTGTTTTCTGATATGAGGACAAGAACTTGATTCTGTGATATTCAGGGCTGATAACTTGTAATTCCAATGTCCTGTCAAACAGTATAGGACCAACTGGTCTGATTCGAAAACCAAGGTGGATAAAGGATTTTACTATTGGTTTGATCCATCGCAAATCTAATACGACTTGTAATAGTTTTAGGCCAAGTTTAAGAATTGAGAATACAAATTCTAATGTGGTTGTTTTGCTCTGCAGTATTTGAACAACTTCATTCATTGAACAGGCAAATCCACTGTAAGAAATTTCACTTTCTATGGGAACACTACTGTTCAAATTTCGAGTACTGCTAATAGGTAAAGCCTAGACACCCTGTGGATGCATCTGCCCCATCTGGCAAATTGAACCACCAAATTGTGTTGGTCCCAGCTTATCATATAGCTTGCCACCCATCTCAATCTCCAGATTCATGGGACCTAGGTGTCTGCACCTCATAGTAAACACAAGCTTATCAGCAGATATCCGAAAAATGCACGAGCAGAACACACATACAACACATACAGAGAAGGTTAGAGGTATCATTGAGAAGCATATTGGCTGTTGCTTGCCATTGCTTAGATAGTTATAATGGATGGAAGCAGAGATGAGAGTGAGTAGAGAGGAGAACATGACAAAAGTGTCCACAAAGTTGCAGTCCAAATGATGATGAGGCTTTGAGTGTGAAGATCTCTTGTAAGCAATGTCTGCAAATAGGAGGATAAGAGAGAGAGTGGCCATAATCACTCCATATTCTGCTGCTTTGCGTTTCTGGGGAAAGGCTTTGCTCAAGCATAGCTGATGTGGCCTCTATAACAAGGGTGATGGTTGAGAGAGTTATGTCCCATCTAAACCACCCAGGCAGCAATTCAAAGGAAAAACACTTGATCCTAGTTTGAAATGAAAAATTTTGTAAAATTCAATTGATTCTTTATTTGAAATGAGAGAATACTCTGATTCAGAACTACTGATGGCAGATTAAACCATAAAAGTCAAATATTTTCGGCAAACTATATTTACCAATCATGATTTAGAATATCAATAATTTTTTTTAATGCTAGATTTATATTATTTGAATACTCCACAAGCTTACCTCGTCAAAGCAAATTGAAATTATCTATTCCTTTTTAATTTCTTTTGCCCGCTAACATTAAATAAAATAAAACTTCTCCAAAAAAAAGCATTAAATAAAATAAAAATTTTGAAAACACACTCTACACTACAAAAACATTTTTTTTTTTTTGAAATCAAGTAAACTGAAGCGATTAGTCTTATCAGTAAGATTGGGCTGGTCCGGGCCTAAATTACTAAATCCTAATAAGCCCAAAGTGCATCAATTATAATAATAATAATAATAATAAATAATATATATATATTATTTTTTTAAAAAAAATTGTTACTTTATTATTCTATCAAAGAAGTCATAATAGAAGGAAGTGAATTAACGTATCAAAAATCTGATTTGAAATGGACATTTGTCACTATCAAATGGGTATCTGTCACTATCAAATGATCGATTACATTCGCAGACTTATAGTTAAAATAATATTTAATATCAATAATTTCACTTAAAAAAATTTATAATCACTAACAATCAAATTAAAGGATGATCTAACGTTAGAACCTAATGAGTTAAATACTTGAATAACTGAAAATGCATCTGATTTAATCATAACTCGCTGCTAACCTTCATACTTTATCCGACTTAAAATTTCAACAATGCCTATAATTTATGCGTTTTTTTTATTGAGAATAAATTTGGATAACGTCAGACTTTTGCCGCAACAAACTCCCAGTATGAGTCACATACAATAACGTCTAAACCCATAAAATCTAAATTTGAGCCGGTAAATATATCCACATTGACCTTCATCCATTCTTCCGGTGGTCGTTGCTATGAACGCAAGTGGTCTGAATTTGGTGCAGCAACAATAGCTGAGGAAGAAGCAACAGCAGCAACAATCCAGTTTTGTAGGAACCGTGATGCCATATGGAAAACTTGAAAGGAAATCTATTCTTTATGTTCTCACACAATAGAGTTTCTATTAGTCCATAATACTCAACAAAGTACAAAGTTTAATTTGCATTTATTAATAGAGATTGAAACAAATACAGTTAAGAATCAATCTATCAATGAATTAACACTTAACATTGTCATTCTATATCAATTTGCACCCAAACTTCTCGAGTAAAAAAATATTGAATCAAACTATGTATTATAGCCTCACTTTCACGTTGATAAACTGGATATACATTATAAACTTGCATTTTGATGTCGCTAAAGCACATCACCACATACAAAAAGTACCCTCCAAACAAAATTAAAAACTTTAGAACGATATGTCCATAATATTTTTAGTATTATTGTATTATTGTTAAAACTTTTCTTTTAAACCATAGCATTTTTTATGTAATTAAAAATAAAATTTAAAATTTATTTAATCATGTTTTAAATATGTTATATTTAATTTAAAATTAAATTTTAATTAATATATTCATATTGAGAATTTTTTTTAAAAATATCTTATTGAGTTTATACTTTGAATTGATATTTTAATTTAAAACTTTAGAGATGATGTACGACTTTAATTTATTTATTAATTTACAATTTACATATTATTTCATTATATAAATTTATAAGATTTTTTATATACATTTTATAATATGTATATTTAATAAATAAAAATTTGTTAATTTAAATTTAAATATAGTAGTTACAATAATAAGATTTCCGTCAAGATTCCGTTAAGTTGGTATAACCTCGTACCGTGGAAGTTGGAAAGCTTTTCGCCGCACAAGAAGAACAGTAGTTGCAGTACAAAAAAAAGAATGGTAGTTGCCCCGCGTGCCGTCCTACCACCTGTGCCAAACGGTCTTTTCACTACCGTAAATGAACTCATCTACCAACTTTGATTTAAGGAAAAAAAAAAAAAAAAAAAAAAAAAAAACTCATGTACCAATAATCTTGTAGAATTTTTTTAGCAAAAAATAAAAATTACAGAATAGGCTTTTTTTTTTCTTTTAATTTACAAAATCGGAAATTGGTAAATATGCTTCCTATTTATGCTCATTTTATACTATTAAATTAAATATTTTCATATTAAAATTTATATACAATTAATTATAGTGTACAAATTTTAAATGGTAACCCTAATCTTTTGGTATACACTAATTTTTTAAAAAAGGAAATAGTCTGTAATATTACAGTAAATTTTCTTTTTCGAAAGTTCATTCTCAAAATTATTATTTTCTAAAAATAAATAAAATGATGAATTTTATATACGTTACGTCTTGCCGGGATGTATTATTGTTTACATCAAATCACGAATACACTCCAAAATTCTTTGCAAGAAGAATCTGTGTTCGACTTAACTACTCTTCTGATGATCTAACTTTATTAGTAGTGAATGGTAGCTAAGCAAAATCTTCAAGCTTTCTCCAATTTCAGACTCACAGTATAGAGTTTTTCAGCATCATATAAGTATCAACTGATAATCTCATCTCTTCTCTAACAAGCAATCATGGGTTCAGCAGAGGCAGAGTACCAGCCCTTGCTACCCACACTTGATTCACATTCAAGAATTCCAGACTTGTCATCTCAGGCAATTGAGGAGTTCTTGGAACAAACCACAGTGCCTCTGAGATGGTGGCCTCGCCTTGTTGCATGGGAGTCAAGGCTCTTATGGTTATTATCTTGGGCATCTATTGTTGTCTCCATATTCAATTTCATGCTTAGCTTTGTCACCCAAATGTTCGCTGGACATTTGGGTGCTGTAGAGCTTGCTGGTGCTTCCATTGCCAATGTTGGAATCCAAGGTCTTGCTTATGGGATTATGGTGTGTCTGTTCATTACCTTATTTTAGCTATTAATTACCAATATGATCTTATTTAAAAATGAAGTTAACCCATAATTGTGAAATGCAGCTGGGTATGGCTAGTGCTGTGCAGACAGTGTGTGGCCAAGCCTATGGAGCCAAGCAATATTCAGCAATGGGGATCATATGCCAGAGAGCTATTGTGCTGCACTTGGGAGCAGCTGTTCTGCTCACATTCCTCTACTGGTTCTCAGGCCCAGTGCTTATAGCTATGGGGCAATCGGAGGACATAGCTGAGCAAGGAGAAATTTTCGCCCGCGGTTTGATCCCTCAGCTATATGCATTTGCCATGAGCTGCCCTATGCAGAGGTTTCTTCAAGCTCAGAACGTTGTGAACCCTCTAGCATACATGTCTGTTGGGGTCTTCTTTGTTCACATTCTTCTCTCCTGGCTTGTTATTTATAAATTGGAGTATGGACTTCTGGGAGCAGCCTTAACACTAAGTTTCTCTTGGTGGCTTCTTGTCATCTTGAACGGACTTTACATTGTTCTGAGTCCTAAATGCAAGGAAACTTGGACTGGCTTGTCTATTAATGCTTTCAGAGGAATTTGGCCTTATTTCAAGCTTACAGCTGCCTCTGCTGTCATGCTCTGGTATGAAAAGAATATTTATATATATGAACTGCCAAATTAATATAGAAAATGCTATATTTGAAAAAATCATTTTTTATAATACAGTTTGGAGATATGGTACAGCCAAGGAATGGTACTCATATCAGGCCTTCTATCAAACCCAACAATCGCATTAGACTCCATTTCCATTTGGTATGATTCCAAAAACCCATTCCCATTGTGCCTAGATATCATTATTATTGTTGCAAGTTCTAATTTTGAATTACAACATCTCCAGCATGAATTATTTGAACTGGGATATGCAATTTATGCTGGGCCTAGCAGCAGCCATCAGGTTGGTGATGATATGCCTAATTGAATACTTCAAAAATTGAACTTTTGTCCAAGTTTATGGCATGAAATTTTTTGTGTTAAATGCAGTGTTCGAGTAAGCAATGAGCTAGGGGCTGGCCATCCAAAGGTTGCAAAATTTTCAGTATTTGTAGTGAATGGGACTAGCGTATGCATTAGTATAATATTTAGCGTCATTGTCCTGAGTTTTCGAGTTGCATTGAGCAAACTCTTTACAAGTGACTCAGAGGTCATAGAAGCAGTTTCCAATTTGACTCCTCTGCTTGCCATCTCTGTTTTTCTCAACGGTGTTCAACCCATACTCTCAGGTAACAATCATTTCCTTGCATTCAAATTCTATCATGTATCAACCACTGATAAGCAGAGGACTCGAAATTATAAAATGGGTTAATTCCATAATTGTGATATATTAGGATTACAAGTACAAAACTTTTGAATGGCAGGTGTGGCAATTGGCAGTGGATGGCAAGCTGTGGTGGCTTATGTTAACCTAGTCACATACTACATTATAGGTCTCCCCATTGGATGTGTACTTGGTTTCAAAACCAGTTTAGGAGTAGCAGTAAGATTCTATCCTCCTCAGGCATAATTTTTTACTCAAAAAAATTTCTTGCTGCTGAACTAAAAACCCTATTTTCTGTTTCAGGGCATTTGGTGGGGAATTATTATTGGAGTTGTCTTCCAGACAATAACTTTAATTATTCTGACTTCAAGAACAAATTGGGAGGCTGAGGTAAATTATTTTGCTATGTCAAACTATTATATTCATGTTGGGTAAAATATAGAGGTATTGATTATGACCTTGTTATTGCTTTTGCAGGTTCAGAAAACTGTTGAACGTCTGAATGAGTCTGCAAGACAGGCCTTGGAATCAGGGGCCAATCCTTAATTTTCACACAGTAGGTTTCTTCTTCTCTTATGGATACAAGTTGCTCTTTATGTGTAGTGAAGATGAGAATGAAAAAATCAAATCATTCTTCTTCATCAGCCAAGAGTTGTTGGGTTACCACTGTCTGAGGATACATCTGACCGTTGATATTTGAAATTCAAGTCATGTAAGTTGAGTGAAGAGAGTTTTATAAATTGAGAAAGAGTTTTCCCTTTTATGCAGTTCAAAATTGAATGGATTTCGTGATTTATAATTGAAATAGTTGGAACACTTTTATTTTTAATCTAGACTATGATTAATGTTTCCTCTTGTTAGATTATTTTTATTCAATTTTAATTATTAATGAGTTTTAGTGAAAATGAGAAGTACCAGCTGATGTTGTGGGATGGATCAATGCTGACAAGTACAAAAATAAGATAAGTAATAAATTTCATTTATTAAAGCATATAGATGGCTTTTTGACTTGAAAATAAGGACTTATGTTCACTTTCATGTCCCTGAACGGGTCCCTTAACTTGCCGTTCCTTTCCCAACTTTGTCTTTCCTGCCTCTCAACATAAAGGAGTCTATTGAGGAAAGGTAGGTAAGCGTCCTCCCAAAGGACAAGAGCACATCCATAGCGTATAGTCACTTGAGGATTGAGAATCATCTTGAAAGTGGGCACAGGAGAAACAACTCACCTGTTTTCAGTTTTCTATCTCCTCTCCCCAGTCATTATATTGCAGCAAATAAAGAGGAGATATCTTGTAACAATACCGAGTATCAGCAAAATAAGGCAAAAGGTTATCTTGATTCTTCAACTGAATATTCCAGATAATACTAACTCAACAGTCATATAAAAAGATAGTAAAAAATATAACTTGTAGAGTTGAGTTATCATTCATTTTGTGTTAGATCCTAAAAGAATATACCGAATAAAGACCCTAAAATTTTCTAATTAGAAATAACAGTAACTTTCATGAATCAGCGTGAGCTTACAATAATGCAGCTGCTCCAATTAGACTGCTAACCAATTGCATGATCCAGCTATTCAACAAACTGATAGCATCAGAATGCAGACCCACCGACCTTTGATTTTCCAAGCAAAAGATCTTTTGCCTCATTTATTTTAGAAGCAAGGTAATGGCTACCACCTGCATCTGGATGGTTTGCAACCATCACTCTCCGATGTGCTTCCTTAACCTTATCCACAGGAGTACTTTCCCTATAAAGGAAAAGAAAAATCAATAAGGATCAATTAGAGAAAAAACAGGACTGTAAAAAAATGCATGTTGAAACGTTAAATAGCAAAAAGATGTCAGCATAAGTCCTTAATGAGAATCTTATTATTGAATCTCATCTGTTTACATGGCTTCTACTAATATTTGGAACTTAAGCTGACATCCTAAGCAATTAATGAGAATATTTAGCTGGAAAATGATCCCTTGTTTCATGCATGTCATACTCCTTTATCTAAATCAAAAGAGGAGATTAGAAAACCAGACTTCCCTGGCATCAGATTAATTTCTATTTATTGGGTATGATTCTCTCATGAATTTGAGCATCCAGAAACTAGAAATTGTAGTATTTATTAGGGGGAGATGATGTGCAACCTCTTATAATTAGCTAAGCATATTGGTTTTTCTGAGGCTGGAAATATATATATACACATATCCAAGTTCACGTTGTTATTACTTGTACATCTCAAAGAATCTCAAAGAACAGTTCCTTCCAATACCACAAAAGTGCACATGTATTCCACAGCATAAAATGTTAACACACCTGATTCCAAGTATTAGAGATGCTTCTCTTCTTGTCATGACAGGATGAAAGCCACCATCATAAAATCTGCGTAAACTAGCTTTGGGTGGTCTTGCCTTGAATGCTTGAAAAGCCTGGATGCTGTATTTACCAGCATAAGCAGCAGCAGCTACTGCGATGCCTGCCATGAATGGTGCCACCTGATACCAATTTAATTAAAAATCATTGTTTAGGCTTTTTTTTTTTTGAAAAAAAAAATGCTACATCTTATTATAACATAGCAGCAATCAAGAAAGTGATGTTTGCTTTTTTCCTCATTAAGGATCAACGTGACATTAGATAATAGATACCAGCGTTATAACAAAGAAATCATATACAGGAAAACACAGTAATCAGTTTCATTCCAACTGATTGATAGGTTGTTAAGTGCAGGGACCAGCCCGGAATTTGACAATACATGAGACACAGTAGCAATCAACTCAAGAACAACACTAGGGAAACTTATAATAAAGCAGATGCTTTATTTTAAATAAAGACTCAAGGGTCCAAAATAGTCATACGAACAGTAATAGAAGGATTAGATTTGGTGTTTATTCAAGATTAGCATTCACTTCATGGGGGGCAGATGCAAAGGGGCTTCAATCAAACACGGAAAGGAAGAAGATATTATAGGATCTAGAATTCCAAAAAGCTAGTTTCTTTGAGACTTGATGAAGGAATAAATACAGAACAAGACAAGCTGAAATGAATTTAGAGCATAAATTTAGATAATTCAGAAAACCAAATCAGTATCGCCGTTCTGCTCTTTATCAAACACACATAAATTACAATATAAGCTAAGCATCTACAACAGCGCTGGGCACAGCTGAAATGAGACTGCACGAATCAACCATAGCACCACCTTAAAAAACCACAATTATTTCCGTGTCGGTATTCCATGATGTTAATAGAAATTAATGCAAAATTTTTTCACCGAATTTTAAAATTGAAGCGTTCAGTAAAGCAAATTAGGGGTTTTGAAACTAGCGATCTGCAAGGCAACAATCAAGTGGGAGGCTTTTAACTAAACAGGTCAGTGATCTAAATCAAACCCATGAGCAAAAAACCCCAAGATGAAAATTAACCCGCACTCGAGAGTCCATGGGAAGAAGAAACCACCTTTGCTCAAACAATCAATTGCAGTTCTTCTAAGTTTTGATAGAAAAAAAAGGGAAAAAAAAAAAAAAAAGAGCAACGGAAAATATAACAATACACACACCCACTAGCACTTACCATATCTGCGATGATAAAAAAGCTTGAAGAAGAAGAAATGACGACTCGCGGGTTACGGGGTTTTGAATTTTATCATACTTTTCTTATGAGACTATATATATATACGCATATTAGAACAGCCCGTAGCCGCCTTATGGTTTCCAAGATTTTTTTTTTTTTTGTTTTTCTCTTTAATCCAAGTATGGTTTTGAAAGATAACTTATCCACAGGGATTCTTATGAAATTATTTAATATCAAAAAATTATTTAGCTAATGGGCAAAAAACAAAAATTACATAGTACACTATTTTTTTAATAAAAAAGAAATGCTTTAAAAAATAAAAATATTTTGTATAATAATTTATTATTATTTTGGTTTTTAAAAAATTCTATAACTCGAATTTAAAAAAAAAAAATCTACAACTCTATGAATTTATTTCAAACAGAGATTTTTCAATAAACTTAAGTTAAATAATTTTTTTATGCTTGATTTTGTAAATAAATTTCATAGATTGACATGCAACTTTTTTAAAAATGGGTAATAAAACTAAACAATCCACATGTTTTTTCAAACCGTATTGATAAATTAGAAAATGAATCAATTTCGCCACAAATACAATTACATTAAAATCATTATCCTCTACATATAAATAACTAAGATAGGAAATATGAGCTACAAATTAAAAAAT
Source organism: Manihot esculenta (assembly GCF_001659605.2). NCBI lineage: Eukaryota > Viridiplantae > Streptophyta > Magnoliopsida > Malpighiales > Euphorbiaceae > Manihot > Manihot esculenta. The sequence goes on along the minus strand of NC_035162.2, from coordinate 10,918,226 downwards.
AAAGAAGAAGAAAGATAAGTCAGAAAACATAACTTTTTCCCCAAGCAAAGCCACCCTGCCAAAATTTGTAAGACTTCCAAAAGACTTTATTATTATCATTATAAAAAAATTACCATATAATTTGAAAATTTTTTTGAAATAGGGTTTTATAATTTAATTTATAATAAAAATAATTACGTTTCATTTTATTTATAAAATAATATTTTTATTTAATATTATTAATAAATACTGATATAACACTTAAAAATAATTTTTTATTAAAATAAATTATATTTTAATTTTTAAATTTTTATAAAATATATAAATTAGTTCAAATATTTATAAATTTAATTATACAATTTTATTTTATAATAACATAGTCTTTAGTAATAATTTATACCTATATTCTTATAAATTAGTATGTAAATATTATAATTATTTAAATATTTTTTTAAATTAATCTCAAATATTTATTAAATTTAATATTTTAAAATAAATTAGTAAAATAAAAATTAAATAAAAAATATTAGCACAATATGCATTTAAATTTAAATTCAAAAAGTGCTTTCTAGTTTTTTTTTTCTTCTCAATAATTTTTTTATTAATTAAGATAAAAATGAAATATCAAATTTTTTATTTTATTTTTATTTTTTTATTTTTTATAAATAAGATAATAAAATTTAATAAATATAAAAACTTATTAGTGATCACAACATTTAGAAATAAATTTATAAAAATATAAAAATTAATTTCAATTAAAAATATAAAATTTAAACTAAAAAATTATTTTATTAATCAAATTTTAATAAAATAAAATTTTATTAAATATTAAAAAGTAAATTATATTTACTAGTAATATCTAACAATCTAAAAATATAAAATCTATTTATTATAAATTAAAATATAGAATCTATTTATTACAAATTATAAATCGCTAATTAAAAATGCACCATAACACAGAATAATTTTTTGTAATTATTCCTTATTATTATTATATTTCAAAGGAGTTCGCTCGCTTTCCCAAAAACAAATGCTAAATTTTTGTTATGTTGGATATTTAGAGACGCACGACATGAAAAAGCCTAAGAAGGCAGCTGCATGTATACCAAGAAACAACCAAAAATTATTATCAACAAAATCTTCATGCTGCTCTAATTAAGGAACTGAGAGCACCGCCAACCCAACACAATGTTATCCTCGCAAAAAGTCATAAAACAACTCTTCAGATTTTTCAATCAGAAAACCTACTAAAGGAAGTTGCCTGGTATTATTATCGCACTATTTCAAGATGCTTTTTTTTGCAGCATATATTGCTACAAAATCAACTCCTTCACTGCTGCACATAGCTTTGCTGAATGGATTAAGAGGCCGCTGCCAATTTTCTTTTCTGAACTAAGGTAGTGAATACTGCCTTTAGCTGGATGGCAAGCTAACATGATTACTTCCAGTCTTTGAATCGTTACTATCAGCAACTCCAACAAATCCCAATGTATCCCGCCACTTGAAACTCTGCCAAGAAACTGCAGCTTTCCGTTTCATCCTATGTGCCCAGATACTGCTCCGGCTGTTCCATTTTTGGACCTCATTAAGAGAAACTGTGTTTTTACCTCCATGTTTCTCGTACATTTGAGGAGCGAAAAAGGTGGCCTTTGCCCCAGCCACTGCTATCCTTGGTAAATTATGCAAACCACAGAGGGAAAAGGATGCAGTCTCCCCCTTGGCCCTAGGAGTCGAAAAGGCAGACAAGAAGACATCCCTTGCACAAGTTTTTTGGGTCTCTGTACCCTTACTAGTAGATAGACTCTTCAATCCAGGTGACATACCAGTTTGAAGGCCAACCACTGCATATGCTGCAGCCCGTCCAGAAGGGGAGTAAGCTAACTTTTCTCGATCCCCTTCCTTAGATAGAAAAGCAAGTGAAAAACGGCCAAGCGTGTTGGTTGTGATAGGTTCAAGAATCTTCTGTGGTGGAACAAACTCTTCTGCGGCATTGAATTTCTTCTGGAAGTGCAGGGGTCCACCCTCAACCCATCGAACCAGAGCAATCCGAGAGGATCTATTAGGGTCATACTCTACCCTTTCTATAACACCCATAGATGATGTGCTTCTTTTTAGATCAATTCTCCGATGCAACCGCTTTGATCCACCTCCTCGGTGGAAACTTGTAATGCGCCCTGCAGAATTCCTACCACCAGTCTTTCCTACATGTAAGGTCAATTGTCTAGGGGCTTTATTTGCTTCCTTAACCATAGCAGTACTTTCCCTGAAAAAGGATTATCAATAAATAGATAAATCAGCAGCGATCAATAAGCACAACTGCAGAACATTGCAGATGCATGCACAGTATGGTGTACGGAAGAGTGCACAAAAAATAAGTAGCTCAAGTTTACAACCATTGCATCTGCTGCATCATGAAATTTGCATATCCAAGTAACATGGACTTAGCAATTTTACTCCAACATAATTATATTAAACTGCAAATTTTGACAAAATAGAACCCTGTGTTAATATTTGCAATTTGACTTAGCAGTTTTATTCTAGATTTGCAATGGAATGAGCACTCGCCATGAAAATAGGTGTGCAGATCAAAAAAGAACTTGAGCTCAAGCCCATTGAGTTCAATTTCGGGACACAACTGCATATAGGCACCATCAGAGCATGCAGGAAATCTAGAGATTAGGAATGCTAATCTAAAGGCATTGATGCTAATTCTTTCCAATATCATGAGATGTACCTATTGCCATTGATAGAGCAATTCACATCTAGACCTGGCCTTGGTCCAAATTGGTTAAATGGTTCCAGTTCATGAAACAGACCGTAACCATCTAGTAGGAGGGCCAATTGCCTGTATGTATGTGTGTGTGTATATATATTACCATGGAAACTAAATAAACAAATTATTATAAATCTAAATTTTATAAATTTATGTATTTTAATATACAGAATGCTAGTATTATTGTAATTTTAAAATTTTTGAACCAGAGCCAAATCTGAACCATTTCAAACAACCGTGAAACCTGATGAACCGTCGGTTCTGGTCCATGGTCAAGTCCAATTACATCTCCCCTTGAGGAACACCAACAAAGCTTCAAGCCGACCAAGTTCACAAGATAAGCATACCCGTCTAAGAGATTGGGATTTAGTATTAAGAGTATAAAATAAACTTTGGACCCTATTTGTTTGATTTAGATATGGAAATCATATAAGGGCAACAATAGCAAGCTTGAGCATATAATATGTTGAGAACAAAAGTGATGTGATTTTCTAGAAAGCAGTTCATTTTCTTACTCTAGTGAAATGTTAAACAAGACAATGCTATTACTGAAAGGAAAGTAAAAATAGATGGACTGTGCATCATGGACTAAAGATATTGAACTTGAGTCGAGCAAAATTATACATAAAGTTGTTTCTTTTTGGGAATAAGAGTGCTCTTTCATTCATTCTGCATATACCTCAATGCCACAGCTCATTGGAAAACTGAGACATATGTCCTCAATGCTATATCATAATTTCCCATATAAAATATAAGTGGGTTTCAGAACTTCTGGCGTTTTAACTGCCAGGGCGTTCACTTAAAATCACCATCTACAATAAGGTTGGCTTTATAAAGCACAATCTAAGTCACCATTCAAACGTTTTCATTACGGCCAAGCAATTGCAATGCACAATGAAATCAAATATACATCTCAAAACAGCACTTCAGACCCAAGCCATCAATAGGACAACATAACTCACAAAAAACAGATCAACAGTACCTGATCCCAATAGCTGATCCTTTCCCAGCTGCAGGAGACCTTGTCTTAAATGCATGCCATGCCTGGGCACCATATTTTCCAGCATGAGAGGCAGCAGCCACTGCATTTGCCGCCATCAATGGTGCAGACTGATTTTTAAAAAATGTTTACTAAGTTAGGGAATATTACTAAGAATCATAAAATAAAAAATAGTAATGAAAAATAATTTAGTGCCGATTCTGAAATACCAAGCATCAAAATGAACTTAAATAACAATAACACAGCTATAACAATATCAATACGCGATCAACTACCCCATTTCCATTTGAGTAACAATAAAAAAAACAACATTTTTGCTAAGAAGCAGTTTAGCGCAAGTGAAATCGTAAACCCATCCACTGTAGAATGAAGAGTAAATCAATTTTAAAGGCAATCAGAATAGATCGTACCCAGAGAGCTCAGAAGAGATACTTCCTGTGGGGTTAGTGCAGTTCAGTGGCAGATCTGATAGGTTGTTCTCTGTTTGAATGTAAAAGAAGCAGAAAAATGTGATGATAGGGTAATGGAAAAAGATAGTAAGGATATGAGAGAATATATGGAGAAAGGTGTTGATGTCTTGATGATGGCGGTGACGAAGGTAACAATGGTGGTGGCCGCAACTGTCGAATAAATGAGGTTATGTGCCAGTGGCCTTATCTTGAGAAGATACGGTTAAACAGGAAACGGTGACGTTGGCTGCTTGCCGAGATGATAGTTGGCTCGGGCGAGGGGATTAGAGGGGTAGGCGGTGAGACGAAAATGTTATTAGGGTTCTGTCGCAATGAAGATGATTTATTTTTTTAAGCAGAATAAAGATGAATTCATATGTTTGATTTTGATAACCGCGACTACCGAGTTGACAGTGAAAGGGTTGAGATCGACTGTAAGAGTTCAAAACGACATAGTTTTAAGCCCAAAATAAATTAGTTCAATTTGTTAATGATTAAACCACTCCAAATTAATCCAAACAACTCAAATGAATCCATATACCACAAAGCATTTATAGCTATAGAAGAGCTCTCGAATCCCCTTTACAGGAAGATCCACTTAGAGATATAAATGGATGGTATCCAAATTGGAACCCATTTATAAATATAATTTCCAAACCTATTTTAATCACCATATACATATTCGTTCCAAACTCATTTAATAATATTTGCGTACTATCTAAATTCAAAATTTCTATTTCAATTTAATAGCAAGAAACTTTTAAATTTAAAGTGTCCAAATCTAAATACTAAACAAAAAAAATGTAAATAAGATTTGAACTTTTAAAATTAATTAAAACAAATAAAAATAACACAAATTTATCATAATAACACATAAAACATTAATTAGCCATTACTCAACATATAAAATATTAAACAAATGATATGTCAAAAAATAAAACTTAAAAATACACTACAAGTAATACAATGAAATCATTTTAAATATAGAAAAAAAAATTACTTATATCTGTTCTACATTTGTTGACAGTGTAAAATCAAAAGAGTTTCATGTGGTTTCACTATCATTTTATATTATGAGTCCACATGAATCATGTTTAAATAAAAATCTAACATAAAATATAATTATTGAACTTTCACAATTACAATATTCAATAACAGACTCTCCTTAAACACCATTAAAAGAGAAAAAAGGCTTCTCTCTTTAAACTTTTCAAAAATAGGTAAAGCCTTTGTTCTTGCTCATCTCTGTCACTGTCCCTGTCTTCCTTGCCTCACCCGGAATAGGTTTTTGCTCCCAAACCCTTTTCGGATGAGGGTATAAATAGTTTTGTTTGTGTTTTATGGTAGGCGGTGATTGATTGATTTGGAGTTTTTTTTAGCCCACTTTATGTTTGATATTTATTGTTTTTGTAATTTGTTGAATATTTTTTCATAGACGAAAATCCTCATATTTATGCAAACCATTGCTTCTTCTCCGACAACAAGTATCAGCAACTCGTGATGAATGCTTTCATTCTTATTTAATAGTTGTTCCTTTTTGAGGTATTCCATCTTCAATCTAGGTAACGGAAGCTAGAGTTGATTGAAAAAGATACTTGTTACAATGATCATGTAAAGATGTAATGACCCAAAAACCGGACCGCTACCGGCGTTAGGATTCAGATCGACTTAAGGCCGCCGGAACCCGTAGCAAGCCTACTATACATCCTGTGTACCTGATAAAATCTTATACATTATCATACATTATCACAATAACTTAAACATTCCATAAAACCAAGCAACCTGTACATGTATCATACTGAAAACATAAAACCCATACTAGAGCCCTTATCAAATGCTCTAGCATGGTAAACATCACATGCCTCAAGTTTGGTTCAAACATAACTCATAATTAAAACTTTTACATAAGGATTATGTTAACAGGGATTACAAGACAAACACTAGGGCAAAGCACAATTCTAAAACCATAAAAATATTATATGTCCACATCTACACTATTATATCAGGCTATACCAGCAACTATGCCGACTTTCCAAGCTATCTTTGACCCTGCAAACCTGGGGTTAGGGGAAAGGGATAAGTTACAAGAGCCTAGTGAGCAGAACATAAAAACCATTTAATAAACATATGCTCGTATGAGATGCATCACAATACAAACAATTCACATCAAGATGGACTTGTCACCAGTAACCCTCTACATATTCCAATGTGCCCGGCCCTCGACGGAGCTCCTTAGGACTTTCGCTTAAACATAACATAACATAACATATCCATAATGCTAGGGGCGTAGAATGGGCAAGCCCTGGTCTTTCCGTATCATATCATATCATAACATCTCGAGGGCTAGTGGGTCATCCAACATCCATCCACAACAACAGTAAATTATGCAATGCATCATATCCGTGAATTCTAATACAAAACAACCTAATACATATACATGGCATTCGTGATGCGTAAACATGCTTAAAAGTCTGATTTTTTTAAAACAATAGATTAGTTTAATTCTACTCACCTCTAGCTGACGCTCGCCTAAAACTGATACAGTTATCTCACTGCAAACCTCTACGGTCTCTCAGGTCCGATCCTACACAGATGGACTCAAATGAGGGACCAAACATAACTATTACATGACTCTATACAACTTCCCAAAAACCTCCTAAAACATACCAAAATATGCACATAAAACAAGTAGAGGAAGGCTGGGCAAGGGACTTTCAGCGACAGGTTCGGCGGTCGAAGGTCCCTCACAGATCCAAAAGTCAGGAACTTTCAGGGGCAGGTTCGGTGGTCTAAACTCCACACAGATCCGAAAGTCAGCAACCTTCGAGGGCAGGTTCGGCGGCCTAAACCCCTTCACAGATCCGAAAGTCCATGCTTTCGGGGGTAGGTTAGGCGGCCAAAAGGCTGCTTCCACAAGCAGGTTCGGCGGCCGAACCTTGCTTCGGCGGCTGAACCTGGGTTCTCCAGTAAGGCAGAACCCGATTCTGCCCTATGCATACAGCCACCCAACTCTCCAATCCTCACACCCAACTCCTTAAAAACATACATACTCACTCATCATGCATAAGAGGTATAAAAATTAGCCTAATCCCCAACAAACAACAACAAAAACACATAATAGCAAATATTCATTAACAACCCAACTCAAACCCTATAACTTTAGATCTAACCAATTCATGCATTTTTAACCCTTTACCCCTTCTTAAAACTTGATTAAAATATAAGAAAAGCAAGGATCTAGACTTACCTCTTGAAGATCTAAGGGTAGCCGCAACCCCAACATGGAGATGAGAGGAAAACGATCTCCGGAGGTCTCCAAGGTTTAAAAAACTTAGATTCAACTCAAATCTTCAAAAACAAGAGAAAACTCGTGAATTTCTTAAGAGATTTGAAGGAAAAATAACAAAAATATCAAAGGATGGCAAGGACTCACCTCTGCCCGAAAATGGAGAGAAAAACTCTCTCATTTTCGGATTGGAAGTCTCTTATAGGTGGCTGGATAAACCACCTTCGGGAGCCGAAAGGGGAGGTCCCGCGGCGGCACCACCTTCGACAGCTGAACATGGTTTTTCTCTTCCAAAACTATTTTCTTTCCTTTTAACTCAAAACCTTAAAATTTTCAAAATTCATTTTATAAAAACCTTATTTTACCCTTCCTAAGGAGATTCCAGCTTCGAGATTCCTGGTTCCAATGGAGATTCTGTCGGAAGATTGGAATTCCGACGCTGGAGTCTAGCCGGGTATTACAAAAGATCTATTCTTTTGGTAAATAAGTGAACATAATTTTAAAAAAGTATTTTGTCGTTTCTGCACATAACTTGCCTATTACAAAAGAATTTATTAGTATACCTATAACTCCTAAATCCATATGATACCATAATTGTGTACAACATAATAGGAAATAACATTAGCTTTTGCATGTCACTAACGATAGTGAGGTCTGTGCCACCCGAAATGTTCAAATTAGACTTCAGTAATCTTAGACACCAACTCCAAGTATCAAGTGATTCATACTTGACAATTGCACATATTATTGGATACATGCTATTATTGGCGTCCCTCCCGACTGCCGAAATCAGCTTACTTTTGCAAGTAGTTTTCAAGAAACATCCATCAAAACCAATCATAGGCCTACAACCAGCTAACCATCCCTTCTTTAAAGCATCAAAGCATATATAAATCCGACCAAATTGGTTGGTTTCATTTTCAGCTTCCAATATGACAGTTGTTCCAAGGTTAGAAATTCTTATTTATTCAGCATAGTCCCATAACTAACCATACTCAACCTTATAATTACCTGCGACCTCAGATGCAATTGCTCTTTTTAGCCTCTTGCACATGGTTAGGCTAACAACAACCTTCAACTCTCCTTTCACCCTTAATTGCAGTTCTTTATATCTCAGCTTAGGATTTTAGAGCAAAATTGGCCTGTACTGATTGATCAAATATTTAGCAGTTACAGTCTTATTCTTAAACACCCTAAAACACTTATATTGTGGCATGTATGTTTTGACTTTAAAGTCACCGCTTCTTGTTTCAATGCTAGCCATTACAGTCCACAAATAATCTTTTTTATAAACTGCTCGAACTCTGGTTGGTTCATTCCTCATAAATCGAACTTCAATACCTTTGTTTACCGCGTACTTAGTTACTGCTTCCTTGAACTCAACATTGTTAGCAAACACATCTCTAAAACAAAAGAAAGCCTTTAAGATTCAGGATCATAAATGACCCTTGTGGATTCTGTCCTTCAAAATTCTACTTCACCATCTTCATCAACATCCTCCTCTAAACTACCCTCATTGCTAGAGTCAAAGTATTCAATATCACTCTTAACTGCCTCATTGGCATCCGTTACTTCCATAAGATTTTCTCCTTCTTGCTGCTCTAAATCTGTTTGCAAGTCATCATATTTTTCATCTATATCATCACTCATGAAATTATTATATCCAATATTACTAAAATCAGGATCTAAGTCATCTTATTGGACATTATTGCCTACAATTTTCATACTCTTTTCCCTTGCAACAACTGATTTTTCATCGGCAGATTCTAATTCACAATCCTATGCAACCACACCCTCATCATTTGCAAACACATTATGTAACAGCCCGGAAATCGGTACCCCTCTGTAACGGTCCGAACCGCCACCGGCACTAGGATCCAGATCGGCTTAAGGCTGCCGGGACCCGTAGCAAGCCACTAAACTCTCTGAACATTTGGAATAATCCCATACATGATCAAGTTTTATCTTTTACTTACCAAGCTTGACCTGCATGCACTATGTTTAAACACATAGAACCCACTCACCTAGGGTCAACATATCACAAGTCAGCCTTGGTTCCACACATTTCTCATCAAGAAACATAAAACAGGATCCATGTACAAAGGGATTATCCAAACTCTAGGGCCAAGCACAAACTATAAGTCGGAATACAATACATGTTAAAACATGTCTCTATATAACTGAACATACATTAAGATACATGTCCACTAAACATCTAGTACAAACTCATACCCTTAGCCATAGTCCTGACTTTACTCTTTACTCTTGCTGACTCTGATCTTCCTTATAGCTAACTCTGGCCCTGCAAAACTGGGGGGGGAGGAGTGGGGTGAGCTATAAAGCCCAGTGAGTAGAACAGTGAAAATAACATGGTGATAAACATACTCTCATGGAATGCATCACATCACAAGTAATTCACCCATCTCGGCCGGACGGATCAAAACTCCCTCAAACTGTGCCTGGCCCACAAAGGAGCTCTCAGGACTTCATCTCAATCACTAATACCGAAGTACCCTGTGCCTGGTCCCCTCAGGGCTGTTCCAGGACTTTCCTACGAGGGCTAATGAATCCAAAACTATGTCCGTACCGCACATAAAGCAATGTACATGGAGCAGTGCCAGGTACACGGATAATGCAATGCAACATATTCGTGTGCACTAATGCAATGCACCCTAACATAGCATGGCATCAATGATGCATGATTCATGATAAAATATTTACTTTTCCATATTAAAACCATTAAGTTTAGTTCCACTCACCTGCCATTGTTGGCTTACTCTGGGCCAACTCTAACTCTGGGGCCTCCTCGGCTCCTCGGGTCCAAACCTACACAGGTGGACTCAAATGAGGTACCAAACAACTCTAACATAACTCTAAACATTTCCCCAAAACCCCCCTAAAACATCACAAACATGCATGGAAAAACATGCAAAGAAAGGCTGGACAGGGCACCTTTGGCAGCACATTCGGCGACTGAACTCCCTCTCCAGAGCCGAAACTCATGCATGTTCGGCGGCACCTTCGGCTGCCGAAAGTCTCCTCCAGAGACGAAAGCCAGGCACTTTCGGCGGCCGAAAGTCCTTTCCAGAGCCGAAAGTCCAAACGTTCGGCCGAAAGTCCTTTCCAGAGCCGAAAGTCCTTTCCAGAGCCGAAAGTCCAAACGTTCGGGGGCAAGTTTAGGCGGCCAAAACCACCTTCACAAGGGTTCGGCGGCCGAAACTACTTTCGGGGGCCGAACCTGAGTTCATCCATAACTCAGCCTCATGCACAATCAAGCCTCCCAAACCTTCCAAACACCCAAACATGCATCCAACCTCTCTATAACATGCATACACACTTCTTCTTGCACATCGGGGCTTAGAACAAGCTCAAAACTCCAAAAACAACTCATATAGCATACAAAGGCATAAAAGGTCGCTAAACCCTCACATGCACACCTCATGCAAAACTCATGCAAACTAACCCTTTCCCTTTATAAAACTCACTTAAAACACTGTAAAAGCTAAGGATCTACACTTACCTCTTGAAGATCAAGAGTTGGTGTGACCTCCAACTTGAAGATATGGAGATCCAAGCTCCAAAAGTCTCCAAGCTCCAAAAGTCTCCAAGCTCCACCTCCTTGCTCCAAGCTCACAACTCTTCAACACAAGGAGAAAACTCATGAAAACCTTGAAAGATATGAAGAAAAACCATGAAAACAACCCAAGGAGAGCATGAACTCACCTTAGCCCAAGGATGGAGAGAAACCTCCCCCTTTTTCCGGTCAAAGGGCCTTTTATAGGTGGCCAACCGCCTCACATTCGGTGGCCAAACCAGCATGCAAAACCATGCAACGTTCGGCAGCCGAACTTGGAGTTTCGAGGGCGAAACCTAAGGCACTTTCGGCGGCCGAACATCACTTTCGGCGGCCGAACCTGGCCAAAGCCTCCTTGGTCTTTTCCTTTCAAACCTCAACTCCTTTGCATTCAAAACCATAAAACACTTTAAACCTTTAGAAAACCTTCTCTTTACCCTTCTAGGCACCTCCAACATCCTCGACTTCCCAATTCCAACGGAAAACCCGCTGGAAAGTACGAATTTCGATGCCGGCGTCTAGCCGGGTATTACACATTAACATTTGAAATTAATTCTTCATGTGTAGAATCAGCAGGATTAGAGGCATCATGTGCCTCAATAGTTAAATGTGGACCCATGTGCCTCAATAGTTAAATTTGGAGGTCCACATTCTGCTTCTGTCACTTTAGGAATGGCAACATCTTCTTTTTCTATGTCAGGCTCATTTTCTACTGTTGTTGTTGGATGTCATTCCAATAAAGAAACATGAGTACATCCATCCCCAATTATATTAGCTTTGTCAACCCTGTGCTCTAGATACAAATTTACATACTCATGCTCACTAACACATGTCAAAATATCGAACACAATCCTGTCATCGTAAACAACTATCGGTCCGTTTTCAAGATCATAACCTGACTTATGCCAAGAAATAGTTGGTGTCTCATGGTAATTCAATTTTTTTACACATTCTCATTATTCTTAAATAATTTTGTCCATATCAGGAAAATGAAGAGTTTCACTTCACCATTGATGTATTGTAAATGTGGATCCCTAACAAAGGATCCTCCATGATAGAATCTAAAATTTATATTAATTATCATATCGTACACATTGAAGTAAATAAAATTAATTTAAAAAAATATGCTACTAACTATTAATTAAAGACAACATGCTTATAATGAACTTACATAATATTGCAACCTAATTAATTAAAAATTTTAACCAATCAAATAATTGAATATCATTTAAAAGAGTAGTAGCCGTTTTTACTTTTTACAAATTACATAAATAGCTACAAAGGTTACGTAAGTGCCAATAATAATAATTACTCACCAACTAAAAATTAATATCCAAATATTCCCTTCTCAATAGCAACTTCAGTTTGTTATCTTTTGCCTAACTTGGAGGTTCTAGTTTTCTACAAGTAAACTTAAATTGTATAGGTATATGAAATAAGTACAAGTATCTAAACTATTCTCCAATTTATGCTTATGTGTGTAAGATTAATTGACTAACCATAAATCAAATGACATATCAGTGGATGAGGTTGTATAGTTTATTTACTGCAACCAAGTGGATTTGTAAAACTAACTTTATACAATAGGATTATGAAATGAGAAAATGTACTTATCTGAATATAGTCCTCTGTGTGGGGTTTTGCCAATTTATTTACTATGGCCAAGTGGATTTATTAAACAAAAAGCCCTTATACAATAGGATTATAAATGAGGAGATATAGTTATCTGAATTTGATCCCTCGTGTATTTGGAATTTTGCCCAACATAAGTCTTTAATATGGACTATTGTTCTATCAAGAAAATAGAGTAATGCAGCTCATTTGTGATGGCCAAATGCTCAGAACGGACCAATTTCCATAAAATGTCTAATATACACTCGAAGGGCAAGATATCAATAGATTTTTGAGATGTCAAATGCTTAGATTATTCCCTTCCACAAGATGGTCTCAATGTTGCGCTTCAATTGCAAGAGATTGATTGATTTATGTGGAGGTTTTCTTTTAGGTTTTATAGTTTTGAATTGGGTGAAGAAATTGATTTAGGAATTGTGAACTAGCCTTTCTGTCAAGTATTGCACGCGGTAGAGGTATTAATTTCCGTTAAATAAAACAAATATTATTATTTTATTTATTTGCTATTTTTTTATTTTTTTATTAATTTCTTTCCACATTCACATATTTGATATAGAGCATGCATTTTAAATGCTGAGATTCTGACATTGAAAGTCTCGATTTGGCCATTTTTGTAAAGAGTTGAGTTTATTTGAGCTAAAATTAAAAAATGGAGAGATTTGACTTAAAATAAAATGTTAGGGGTAGATTTGGACTTAGTGAAGTAAATAAATATTAATGTAATAAAATATAAATTTTCAATAATAAAATATCTTATAATCATAATTGTAATATATTTTTTTTACGAAAATTATGTATTATTTTTATTTTTTACATTTTTATTTATTATTTTAATTAGAATAATAGTAGTTTTATAATCTAATTAAAATTATAAAATTGATATTATTTTTTAAAAATTTTATTAAAATTATTAAGATTTTAAATTGAATTTAATAATTGCGATTTATATATATTTATATTTTAATAATTTTTTTATTATTAAAAAATAACAAGTAATGAATTATATTTATATTTTTTAAGAATAAAATTAACATTTTATTGTAATCAAAACTTTGGATTTACGGGCTGATTTGCAATTTTCTCATTTATGAACCGGCAGCCGTTAGCAACGCTTAAAAAACTGGCCTAACGCTCCGTCGCTTACAGTCCGATTACTCCAAAAACAGTATCGCCACGTAGGCGTACAGCATTGGCTATTTCCCGTAAGACTAAAATTAGAGAGAGAAATTGTTTTTGGCTATGTTTCTGATATGTTTATTTGTTTGAATAATGTTTATTTTTTCTAAGCGATAAATAGAGAGAGAAAAATGAAACCATAAACGCGTTTCTCCAAAGGCAATTTTCCTTGGGTAAATCTCTAGAAAATACGAGCTATTTTTTCTTCCTTTCTCTCTCTAAAAAAAACGAAAATTGTACGTGTCTATCTCTTTCCCTCTCCTCTCACGGGACCAATTGACGATTAATCCAAAATCACCTCGTCGTCTTCCGCTCAAATCGGAACGACGGTAACTTCATGGTCCGGCGTATTCTAGCGACCGCCGCTGCTGATAGACAACTCCTCCTCCAAACCCGAATCCTTAAGAAACCGAAACCCGGACGCGAAACGACTTCGTTTTTTGTTCTTTTTTTTTTCAAAAAATATTTTATTCGCCGGCGATTGACTATCCGGCGAGTGGATAGGTGCGCCCGATTATTAAAATGCTCATTGTCTCCTTTTGAATGAACTTTGACCTAAATTAACCATACTCGAATCACTTTCTCTTCTATTTTTTTCTGTCACCTAAAAAGGTTAGCTCCCTGTCTAAATCATCCGCTTGCATTGTTGAATCCTATTTCAGTGTGTATTGTTGCGAATTCTACGTTAGCGGTTTCAAGTATAGGGTGCTCTTTGTGTTTTGGGAGTGCTAAATTGGAGTTTATAGAGCCGCAATTGATTATTTCATTGGCTGTTGCCTACTGGCTCGTAGATCCGTCGTTTGCTTTTTCTTGATTTGTTTTTAGTTTCTGGGTTGTGTGTTGAGGTGTTTTCGATTGCTAGGATCGGATTTCCTCTAGTTTCAGGTTGTTTTCTGGTGTGAATTTTGTTGACTCTCCGTTGATTCTGACGTTTTGCTTATTTCATTTCTGGTTTCATTTGAACTCTTTTAGCCACTCGTATGTGGTTTGTTTTAGTCTTTAATTATTGGTTTTGAAGCTGAAACTGGGCAGAAAGTGGAGTTTCTGTGTGCATCTTCGTTTGGGTTATTTCGTCCTTTTCACTTCAAGTTATGATCAGAGTCTCCTTTACATTAATCTTATTCATCTAATGCATCTAGTTAATTAATGTGTCATAGAATCAATGGAGCTGATTTTAAATGCCTCAATGGTTGCCTTTACTCAATGAAAGCATACTACACGCTTCCCCCTTGTCCACTTTCCCCTTCTTCTGAGAAGTGAAAAAACCTTTTCTTTTCCCTGGTTTATTTGAGAACTTTTGTGAAGTTCCAATTGAGAACAAACTGTTTTTTTTTTCCCTCTATTTTCTTACTTTGTTTTGGTTATTAGTGGTTTTCTGGTACATTTGTTGATGCCTTAAAACTGATGATTTCTTCTGATTATTCTATTTGCTTCATATAATCATAGGCCTTCTGGAGAGATTGCAGGAGACTTGCATGAAGAAGCTACCTGCTAAATTGTGTACGCTACACATATATCTGACTGCAAGAGGTTGGAAGTAATTTTTTCTGAAATTCCACGTTAGAGGATAGCTCTTTTAAGGAACTATCTGAACCAAACAGTTTGACATAGGAACTTCTGGTTGTGTTTCTGTTTCCTTGCTGTGTTTTGGTTATTGGTGTTATTGCAGTCCATATTGATGCCTTAAAATTGATGATTTATTCTGATTCTTCTATTTCCTTCTTTAGAATCATAGGCCTTCTGGAGACATTTTAGGAAACTGACAAGAAGAAGCTGCCAGCTACATTGTATCAAAAACACATATCTGGTGGTAAGAGGTTGGAAGTATTTTTTGCAAAATTCCATGTTGTAGGATGGCTTTTTTTAGGAACTATACAAACCAAACAGTTTCACATAGTGTACTGGAAGAAAAAGGCCAGGGACAGCAAATTGGTAGAATGGCGGGGAATGAAGACATAGATGCTACTTCAAGTGAGAGAGAATTCAATATCAATATGGATGCACAATATGAGAGTGAAGGGGAAGATGCTTGTGGGATGCAGGGTGATGCAGCTACTGACAATGAAGGTGGGGTGAGTAATTCACATGTTCAGTCTTCAGGAAGGAGAAATACAGCTGGCAAATGGGGCTCAACATTCTGGAAGGACTGCCGACCTATGGTTGCTCAAGCGGCATCTGATTCTGGGCATGAGGCAAAATCAGACTATAAAAATGTAGAAGTGTCAGAGGATGATGTGTCAGATGGAATGGATGATAGATTAGTGTCAGAAGATGATGGGCAAAAAGAAGTTGGTAGGGGGCAAAAGGGCCACTCAGATGTGCCTGCAGATGAAATGTTGTCTGATGAATACTATGAACAGGACGGGGAAGATCAAAGTGATTCTATGCATTACAGAGGATTTAACCACTCAAATGGGTTGAATTCTAGGTCGCGTTCTGTTAGTAATAACTTCTCTAGGAGTTCAAGAGATTTAAACAATAATGAAGAAGACGATGATGGCGACTATAACAATGACCACGATGCTGATTACGAAGAAGAGGATGAGGAAGATGGTAATTTACTTGCTATTGCTGTATTTTCTTTTGTCACCAATATCCGCTCTGAAACAAGATATGAGATCCACTCATAGTATACGGTTATTAATAGTAACATGTTACTTTTGTTGGATGGCACTGAATCTTTTCTTCTAATTGCTTGCAGAGGATGATCCTGAGGATGCAGACTTTGACCCTGATTATGGTGTTGCTAGTGGCCATGCAGGGAACAAGGTTAATGTTCTTGCACTGCTACAAGTTTGATGTTATTTTGTTTGTTGGTTTGTTTTTTTTTTCACTGCTTTGGTAACCATGGCAACAGATTGACATACCTGTCAGTCATGTTTTTGGTGCATATTTGATATTCTGTTCTTAACATTGCATACCGAGCAGATATTATTTAGGTTCTATAATTTGGTGTAGACAACTTTGGATACCAGATTTTGTGTCCTTTCAAGTGTTGTAAAGGAATCACGTAAGTAGTTTACCCCTTGCAATCATGTTGATATGATACCAGCAGAATGAAGTCTTCTAAATTTGATAGTGTTCTTTAATTTGTTTTCATGTGCGAGTCAAAATGTGCATGGCGTGGTTTATGATGATTGAAATGCTGATTAAAATTGAGAGGTGCTTAGTCTTTGGTTTAGACTTGAGAATGATGGTAGAAATTTAGTTGTGATTACAAAAGGTGAATGGATTGTGGAAAGTGGCTTTGAGGGGCACCCAACAGCTGTGGTGAATGCTGATTTTTGGTTCGCATGGCTACTTTTTGGAGGATGTGCAATTTGGATATCAAAGTAAAAGAAATAGTTTCGAGTATCTATCCAAAAATTAATTCTAAATTTCAAAGTAAGGTTCATAAGGTTTTAAAGCTGGTAGTAGGATGTGATTGTGGGATAACTTGAGAAGATTAGTTGATAGAGTGAATTTGCCAACCCAGGAGTCCTTTTGCATGTTATTTGGTGAAATGAAAATTTATTTAGATCTTTGGTGGATGATGAGAAACCAGTCATTTATTTTTGAACTTACTCGTTGCGGTATTAACTCTAGCTTGTTGGACTCATTCTTATAGATTGTAGCTGCGGACCTCATAGTTTATTTTATCGCAAGTTGCTTTTTATGTGGTATGGACTATGGAATACAAAAGCCTTGAAAAAACTGATGCTGGACATAGACCAAATTGCTTGTCTGAAATATGAAAATGTTCTTCTGTTTTGCTCCCACCCCCCACGCTTACCATCCCTTTTTTGGTCCATTCTTGACCGAGTGTTTGGCATGGGAGAATCCTAGAAAATATGTGTTGGAACTTTGGACCACTCAAATAATTTGAGTCTTGATAGGTGTAGCAAACACAGAAATCTTCTTGTATTATAATAACTGATTGTGACAGAACCAAACCCAAATAGATTATTGGAAATCTGATTTCTGAATTGGGATGAAGAAACCCAAAAAGTTACACGGACAACTTGATTCCAGTTATGAGAATGAGGCAAAATAATCTGAGTTTATTTATTGAAGATAATAATAAAGATAATTCTGCATGAAAAAAATAGTTGAGGAAACTTGAAAAAGTTATTTTGTTCTTCCCTTCTCACTTCAGTTTTTGATTTTTTTAATTTTTGTAGGTGATTTGCTAAAAGATTAATGCAAATTTTTTATTGATAATTTTGAATGGGAAATATGCACTCCTCATGAAAAGTATGTTTTATGTTTATTATCTATCTAATCTCTGACTTCATATAGCCAACACCTTTGGCATCCTGATAGATTGTTTTTCACTAATACCAGGATAAAGACTGGGATGGTGAAGACTCAGATGAAGATGATGATGTTGATAATGACATGGATGTCTCAAATGAAGATGATTCATACTATGTGAAAAAGCCCAAGGGTAGGCAACGAGGTAAAGGCTTATGTCATACGAAATCTGCTAGGGAAAGCAAGTCATTTCATGCTTCAAGTCTACAAAAGAGAGGAAAAACATCATTTGAAGAGGATGAGTATTCAGCTGAGGACTCTGACAGTGAAAGTGATGGAGATATTAAGAGTATGGCAAGGAGAGGAGCGCACATCCGTAAATCTAATGCTAGATCCACTATGTCGACAGTTCTCAGTGGAAGAAATAATGAGGTTCGCATGTCTAGTAGGTCTGTTCGAAAGGTATCATATGCTGAAAGTGAAGAAAGTGAAGAAATTGATGAAGGGAAGAAGAAAAAGCCCCAGAAGGTCAGTAGTCAGTATAATTTTGTGCAATCACATGGATAAATCAATTAACAAGGAGTCCATGTGACTTACAAGTCTAACATTTCCATATTTCTGACTAGGAGCCTCTTTTTTAAGGTTAAGTTGACCTTTATTCCTATGTTCTTAGGTTTACTTTTTCTTTTTCCCCTTATCTTTTTAGTTTTGGCATCAAGTTAGAAGAAGATGCACATAATTTATGCAGGTTGTCAATAATTGGTAGGGATGAAAGTAGATGTGTTTTGTTCAATGCAATCAATTCTGTACTGGACATGCTTTAGGTCTTTGCCACATTCCTCGTCCTTGACTTCATATCTCTTCTTCTTCATCTTTTTTCTGACGTATTCTTTTTACTATAAAAATTATTTGCTTTTCCTTTATAGTAGCTAAGGTTAGTTTTGCAGATTTGCTTGGTTTTGCAGATTTCCTTGTTTGCATTATGCATATGCATTTGCTTTTATGCTGGACAAACCATGAAAGCTTTTAGGAATGATTGACATATTCCTTTTAGGCCTATGAGATATTGACTGATTTAGTCAATGAAAGGGTATAATTTGGTGTAAGCTTATGTCGACTTTGAAAGTGTACCTTTGTGGAAGTGATGAATGCTGAATAGAAATTGGTCACAGTAAAAATTCCTGACTCTCTGGTTGTTGTGTTAGATCTTTAAGGTACTTTTTTTTAGCTTTCCCCTATTCCTGGTTGGCAAGTGTCTTTATACTTCGGATTTCAGATTCTAGCTTGAACTCGGGGGCTAAATTGCTGGTTGAGCGGGGATTATGTTATTAGGTCATTAAGTTCTATGTAATGTTTTCCCTTGTGATTGTGTTTTCATTTTTGCTGCCAAATTATATTTTTAGGATGAAACCGAAGAGGAAGATGGTGATGCCATTGAAAGAGTGCTGTGGCATCAGCCAAAAGGCATGGCTGAAGAAGCTCTAATGAACAATCAATCTGCGGAGCCTGTTCTGTTAAGCCTCTTGTTTGATTCTCAACCAGATTGGAATGAATTGGAGTTTTTAATCAAATGGAAAGGCCAGTCACATTTGCACTGCCAGTGGAAATCTTTTGCCGATTTACAAAATGTATGATTGTATTCTTTATGTTGTTCTTGCTTGTATTTTAAGGTGTAATTGGTTGTATGAACCTTTATACATATGGTTCTGCTGAGAATTGTTTTTATTATTCCATTTCTTCGTCTGCTTTTTAAATGCCCTGTTTGTATGTACTTTCAGCTGAGTGGTTTTAAGAAGGTATTGAACTACACAAAAAAAGTGAATGAAGATGTGAAGTATCGGAGAATGCTTACACGTGAGGAGGTAATGCCTCTTGTCATAATAAGCTAACAGTTTTATCATTTGTCAGCTATTCCTTTAGTACCCAAAAGCTTATCACTTTCAATTTTTGACATCGTCTAAGAAAACACAAAGTAATGCTATAACGACTCATATTTTGCGTTCCATTCTTCCTCCAATGCCCCTCATTATTTTCCAATCCCAGTGTAACAACAAGGTTGTTACCTTCATTTTCTCACAGTTTAAGACAAATATAATTAATTCTTTGCCAATTCACACATTTCATTTCATCCTTGTTTTATGTCCCTGGTTATTTTGTAGAAAAATTGTTCTTTCTCTCTTTCCATACAGTTGTTTACCTTGAAAAATATACATATTTATATTAACAAACATTTTGCTGTGGAGTTAATGAGGAGTAGAGTAGGATGTCCAGTCCAATCTATTTTTTCTGACTTCATGAAATGCGCATGCATTTTGGAACATCCTAAAAAGGAATAGTGGGCAACCTTTGTGCATTGGAGGAAGTAAAGTATAAGAAAGGTATTGCCTAGTTGTGAATAAATAGATGAAAAATGCATTTACAAGAATTTACAGTGGGAAGAAAGTAAATGGATATCTTTTCCAAGGAAAGTACACAGAACTATGCAGCAATGGTTATCTAAGTATGTTTCTTTTAAGAAGCCATTAATATTTTGGCTGTTAATTCTTGGTATTACTTATATATATATACACCACAGACACATGTTGAGTTTATGGCCAATAACAATGAATGTGAACATGCAAATGTGAAACACATGATGTTAAAAAATAAGGACATTATGCTTTGAGTTTCAAAATTTGGAAACAGAGTTGATTGACCATGATGTAGCAAAAGAAGAAGAAAATAGACAAGTTCATTGTTCCATTTCAACATTCATTCCAAATGCTACTGTCTATTTCCTGATTGCTGGATTTTTTTTTTCAAATTTTATTTATTGCTATATGGATTTTAAAGCTGAGGTGGTTTTATAGATTATAGAAAAATTTATTCTGTGGAAATGTAGAATTTGCTCTTAATAACATGACCAAAATTTGAAGGATGGAAAATAAGCAAACCAAAATGCTTTAAGCACATAATGGAAAGGTGTGATGATAGCCATGTGTTTCACTAAATAGATGATCCAAACTCAGACTGATGAGAGTTTTTTAGTGTTCAGCAGTATGTGGATGTTATTTCACAGAGCAACCTGCACTTTTCTTAATAGTGGGGAAAAAAGTACAGCTGCATATACATTGCCTAAGCTTAAATCCTTATGCTCCCTTATGCCCCTTCACATGAAACCCTTCATTGTTCAGAGCATATAATATACAGTACATTTTTCAATTATATTACATTATCTCAATATGTTATTTGTCGAATCTCTTTTTAGGAATTATCCTAATTGCTTTCATGTTGAATACTGCCATTTTGACTGCAGGTAAATACATGTGGCACCTTGGCTAAGTTAGGGAACTGCTTTTCATATTTGATTCTAGTCCCATTCGCACAATCTATCTGACAATCAATTATGTGATCTGACATATTTACTGCTGTATCTAACTGTCAGATTGAGGTCAATGATGTGAGCAAGGAAATGGATTTGGATCTTATCAAGCAAAATAGTCAGGTTTGCTTTTGTCGCTTTTTTTTGGGATCTTCTGACATTCTGTTATTTTCTTGGATATTGGTTTACTTATCTTTGTTTTTTTTTTTTTTTTAAACTCTACTCTGTAATAATTCAACCATTTCATGATAGGTGGAGAGGATTATTTCTGACCGAATCAGTAAAGATAGCTCTGGTAATATTGTGCCAGAGTACTTGGTCAAGTGGCAAGGACTATCTTATGCTGAAGCAACCTGGTATACCTAACTATGCTAGTTCTATACTTTTTGACTGCTACTGGTTTTTTGATTGCCTTCTTTTGGGTATTTTTTTTTCCAATTTAAGTTATTCTATTTCCTTCTATGTGCCTAAGACATACAACTGAACATTGTTTGTGCTAATTACTCTTTAGACCCTTGAATGCTGATTTAACTGTGCTTGAGTGCCAGTGTTTAATAATTCCTAGAGTTGCCCTCATGGTTGTACTTAATATCGTACAGGGAGAAAGATATAGATATAGAATTTGCTCAAGATGCAATTGATGAATACAAGGTACAGCATCAGTCTAATTGTGCGTTTGTCCTGACATAATGAGGTCTAGCTTGGAAATTTTGCCTGATATGTGAGGCCATGATTTATATAATTTTTCATTATGTGGCAGGGACGTGAGGCTGCAATGGCCATGCAAGGGAAAATGGTGGATCTCCAGCGCAAGAAAAGCAAAGGTCTGTATTACTTGGGGGTGTTTTCATTTTGAAAATTACAATAACATTAAACCAGTAGATGAGCTGTTGTTCCTTCTGTCTGTATTGGGTGATATTTGTGTGGATAAATTCTTCCTAAATTTGTATGTTTCCTATTGTTCTAACTATCAGCTCTTATTATCATTTGCCAACACAGCCTCCTCTCAAATTGACTTCTGGATTTACTTGCTTTCCTTCTTCTCTTGATAATCTTATTTCCTGCTTTGTTTGATATAGAAATATTTTTTCTTTTACATAAATTCTGTAGTTATGTCTTTGCTATGTGTTAAATTCTGTACATGATATTTCCTTTGATGATTATATAATTTAATGCATTATCATTTGTTTTGTTTAGAAAGTTTAAGGAAGCTTGATGAACAGCCAGAATGGTTGAGGGGAGGAAAGCTTCGTGATTATCAGCTTGAGGGTTTGAATTTTCTTGTTAATAGGTATGCTCGAGTACTTTGCTTGACAAATAAAATGGTGTCTCTAGGTTCTTGCTTTGTTACATTTTGTAATTAGTTTGTGACGTTTGACAGTTGGAGAAATGATACAAATGTCATTTTAGCTGATGAGATGGGCCTTGGGAAAACAGTTCAGTCAGTTTCCGTGCTTGGTTTTTTACAGGTAAGCTTTTATTTTTCTGTATTGTTTTAATTATTCTTTCAAAATTAATTTAAGAAACATAATATATGCTGTTCTGCTGCAGAATGCACAGCAAATACCAGGGCCATTTCTTGTTGTTGTACCGTTATCCACTCTGTCCAACTGGGCTAAAGAATTTAGGAAGTGGCTTCCTGACATGAATGTTATTGTATATGTTGGTACACGTGCCAGCAGAGAGGTGAGTCATATTTTGACTTGTGTCCATTGTCTTTTGAACTGAGGTTGTAAAGATTGGATTCCACTTCGAATTCATGATTGGCCTTCAAATCAAGTTGATGAATTGGATAGTGTGATGATTAAATATTTCCAAATTAGTAATTAGGATTATATATAAGTTGAAAAGTGCATGGTGATACTAATATGTCTCTTTAGATATAACATTATCAAATTTGAAAAACTAAAACATTTTTTGTGCTTATGCTACTGCGACAGTTGATATTTGCATGCTAAAGCTTGATAATGGCTTGTAGTTGAGTGTGGTTTTCTATCTCTCCTTTCATTTAAAGACTTCTCGCAGTTCAAGTGTATGACAATGCTTTAGTTGATTATTCTTGGGGCAGATGGATAGAATCAACCTTACAATTTAGGCATGCTCGTAGCTTCTTTTCTAGTAAGGACTAGCCCACATTTCAGTCAGTGCAGAGAAAAGATACTGTAGTTTTTGATGGGTCTTTGTGGATGCAAGCCAGAGTAATTGATGACAGAATATTTCCTGATCTAGCACCTCATCCTGATGCTTGTAAAGGCATCCATGACTAATGATAATACTATCGTGGAGTAGTGTGCTGGTTACTTAGAAACTCTCCACCTTTACAGGATTTCTTCTCTGGGGACAAAGCCTTGAGATTTGAACAGTTAAAGGATAAATAGACTATAGTTTTTATGTAATCCATGAAACCAGATTGGGCAAAGGGGAAAAGAAGAAACTAAGGGCGTGTTTAGTTACAGAAAATATGCCTGTTTTCTAAAAAATTTTCCTTGTTTTTAAAAAAACTAGGAAACATGTTCATTTTAACTTTTTTACTCTAATTGGAAAATGAAAAACAAATTTTCTGTTTTCTAAATTTTATAAAGGAAATGGAAAACACTGAAATGATTATTTTCTATAATATTTTCTTCATTATATTAAAAAATTGAAAAACACAGTTTTCTAAAGTGAAAAACATGGAACTCCGTGTATGGATAGACTTTTCATAAACAAAATATGATTTTTAATAATTATGCTTATATATTTAAGCATGCATAAATTTTTCTTTTTATTTTAAATTATTATAAGATGCATGAATTTTTCTTCTTATTTTAAATTAATATAAAAAATTAAGGTGGGAGTATTATAAAAAAAAATAAAGATATTTTCTACAAAAAAATAATGATAATTTGAACATATTTTCTAATTTTTCCAATTGACAATAATTTTCAATATTACATGAAATGAACATGTCTCCCAATTTTCCATGGAGGAAACAAAACTGGCTGGAGATAAAAAAATAGAAAATTATTTTCTGTGACTAAATGCACCTTAAGCTTTTCGGTATGTTCAGGTCTTACAAATTGATTCCCAATTTCAATAGCTTTGAATGAAAGAAATGCTCCCTATCCCTACACAAATCTTTGGAATCTGGCCTTATCATCGTTTTGATTTGAAGCTTGCAAAAAGTATCACTACTGCTAATTGCTATTCAATTCATTTAATATATATCTACTGTGGATGGTGTTATAAGCTTTGCTAAATGTGTAATAAATTTTTGTTATTTGAACTTGTATTTGCAGGTTCTATTTTCAAATTAGCTATGTAATTTGTTTGTTGCAGGTTTGTCAGCAATACGAATTCTACAATGACAAAAAGGTTGGGAGGCCCATAAAATTTAATGCACTATTGAGTACATATGAAGTTGTTCTGAAGGATAAGGCAGTCCTGTCGAAGATCAAATGGAATTATCTCATGGTTGACGAAGCACATAGGTTAAAGAATAGTGAGGCACAGTTGTATACAACTCTATCGGTAATGCTAAATCTCTGAATGCTTGAATTATTCTGCTGGCATTTTTGCTGTGCTCATCAAATTTGGCTTTAATTGGATGGGTGGATTTAATACTTCTTCAGGAATTCAGCACCAAGAACAAGTTGTTAATAACTGGAACTCCATTACAGAACAGCGTGGAAGAGCTATGGTATTAATTTCTTTCTGTATGATTGTTGTTGGTTGTGAAGAATGAATAAGGAACTTTGGAATAGAATTTGTACCCTGATGCAATTGTTAACTGGATTCTGAAAAATTTTAGAAAACTGTTTTTTTTTTTCTTCCCTGGTTTACTCTGATAATCATTTATTGGGGACATTAATTCTCCCCTCCTCATTTATTTTCTGATAGTTGTTGCTTAGGTTTCTGTTTGCCATTGGGATTCAAGAGCCAAAAAGCGGTTTTAGCGAAAGCACCATTCTAGATGCTGTCGGAAAAAATAGTTTAGAAAAAGCTATTTTGTTATTTTAGCGTTCTTATAACTAGAATGTGTAAAATTTATTTTTAAATCAATTTATAATACTTCTTAACTAATATATTTAAGAAAATGTTTTTCTGAAATGCGGCTCTAGTAACAATGCCAAACAGTCTCTAATTTCAAGTCGTAGAGTGCATAAATTATTTTTGTGTTTTATGTAGTTGAAATCAGTATCTGCAATAAGTTTCTTGTATCAATATTGATATATATATATATATATATATAGAGAGAGAGAGAGAGAGAGAGAGCTTTAAGAAATATGGATATTTCAATTTATTGTTGAAATAAGAAATATTGATATCAATTTGAAAAGAATATGAAAGCCTAGTAATTATAATTATTTTTTAGGAAACAAATATCTTCATTCAAAGCATAGTAAATATTGCGATGAGAAATTAATATCGCATATGTTACACAAATTAAGTCAAAATCAGTGGATGAAATGTAAGCAATTAGATAGCTCTTAATTTAATTTATTAGGTAATTTATAACAAAGTCCTTGAGGTTTAGTAAAATCCACAATTTAGTCCCTATCATTTTAGTCCTAAACAATTTAGTCCATGAGATTTCATTTTGTTAACAGAATGACTGTTAACAAAATAGTCATTCTGTTAAAATTCACTGTTAAGTCAAACAATTTAGTCCTTCAAATTTCACTTTTTACAACCGTTTAATCCTTTTAACTTTAATAATTTATAACAATTTAGTCCTTATAATTTTAATATTTATAATAATTTAGTTCTTTAATTTGAGTCGACTTTTTTAATTAAGAATTGACTGACGGTAAAATTAATAGGACTATTTTGTCAATAAAATAAAAACTCATGGACTATTAAACAAGCATGGACTAAGTTGTGGATTTTACTAAACTTCAAGGACTATAATGTAAATTATCCTAATTTATTTTATTTTTAATTTAAATTACTGGATGTTCATATTATTTTCTATAATAATGAAGGGAATCAGTTTGGAACTTGTAGGTTATAAGTTTCAGGTTCCTTCTGAATTAATCTGGATCATATTTTGCTTCATTGGAAGCAAATGCAAATATGATTTTAATGATATTGTCTTTGTATTTTTTCCTTTGATGGCAACAAATCATGCTTGTTTCCTCAGCTTATATGACCCTTTCTTTTTTGAATTATGCAGGGCTCTGCTTCACTTCCTTGATCCTGATAAGTTTAGGAGCAAGGATGATTTTGTTCAGAATTACAAGAACCTTAGCTCATTCAATGAAAATGAGGTATGTTGTAAAGGTGCTTTGTTGCAAAACGTTCTTCATGCCTTATCATTTATCTATATATTCACGAACTGTAAAGTCTATTTATTTTGTCTTATAGCTTGCCAATCTGCATTTGGAATTGAGACCTCACATTCTCAGGAGAGTTATCAAGGATGTAGAGAAATCCTTGCCACCAAAGATTGAGCGTATTCTGAGGGTTGAGATGTCCCCACTCCAGAAACAGTGTGTACTATTTCATTTTCTGATGAGTCTCGAATAGTTCTTGATTCTATCTGTTATTGACTTTTTTGTGCAACCTGCTGCTGGACTTGTATTGTGTAGGTATTATAAATGGATTTTGGAACGCAACTTTCATGACCTAAACAAAGGAGTTCGTGGGAATCAGGTTAATACTTTCTTTGAATTTTATTTGGAAAATATATAGCCTTGGGAATTTATGCTAAAGCTCTTTCCTGATTAGTTTTGTTTATTGATCTTTGATGTAAAGTATTACAGTTAAAACATTATAAAAATAGTACTCGAGTAAGAATAAATATTGAGTTTCTGTTTCTCATTCTTCTTCATTCTTTTCTACTTTCCAATATTCTGGTAAATTGCTAGCTTTTTGCTTTGTTAAAATCAAGAATGGCTCTGTTTTGGTGACTTGAGCCCTAGTTTGTACCATTGCCAAAAATTTTATGGAGTCCGAAATGCAGGATGCTCTTGGGATAGGCAGCAAAATTCTGTTAACTCTGGAAAGTTGATGGCAGTGAAGTGTGCATTAACTGATTGAATTCTAAATGGCACTTTAGTCTGTTGGTTGAAATTGTGTTTGCTTGTATCAACCTTTTTAGCCTTGTTGTTGATGTTCTTCTTATTATTTGTAATTTGTAAAAAACTTATGCATGTTTTTGCCTTTTATAATTGCAGGTTTCACTTTTAAATATTGTAGTAGAATTAAAGAAATGCTGCAATCATCCCTTCCTATTTGAAAGTGCAGATCACGGTTATGGTGGGGATTCTGGCATTAATGATAATAGCAAATTGGAGAGAATTATCTTGAGCAGTGGGAAGCTGGTTATACTTGACAAGTTGCTTGTCAGGTTGCATGAGACAAAACATCGTGTTCTGATTTTTTCGCAGGTTTGTTTCAGAATAATTTTAGTTGATATGAGAATAGTGTCTATGAAGGGAATAATGCTTTCTTTTTGTGTTAGCTTCTTCTTTGTGGCAAATGGATAAGCTAATAGTGGTCATAATAGTTATGAAGGAGCACAATAGTTAGAACTGTACATTTCAATTTGGTATACATGATTTATATTCAATTTAGTCAATTTGGAAGGGATACAGTTTTAAGATGTGTTTGTCTTAGTTTATAAGCTGCTCAAATTAACTTATGAATTCTAAAATTAAGCATATGGTTATTTATGACAATTTTGCGGCTTGCAAGGCCAAACCAACAAAAAAGCTAGTTGGGAGATCAACTTTTCATTATGGTGCTTATAAGCACCTTTTTTATAAGTTCTCAAGTATTTCAGCATTTGTACAGAAAGATCCCTAAAATCACTTCTAGCAAATCCTAAAAGTTATGCTACACAACTAAATAGGAATTTGTAAAATATAAATATTTACTTTCCGTATCAACCTCCGTTAAGTTGGAGCATGGGATCTCATCAATTCCAACATATCTAATACCCTTTTTGGTAATTTAATGATTAATGTGCTTATAAGCTAATTTTACCAAACATATCAACAATTTATCAGCAACTAATAAGCACATTAATGAAACATCCACTTTCCAAAGTTTAAATGCTTTTAAGCTTAAATTAAGTTTGTAAATGATTGCCACAAGGTAAGCTGAGCACCCTCTAAGTGCAGACACCCGAGTACTGCCTGGTAGCCTGCCAGATTGCATTCTGCAACTGAAGTTTCTGAGTGGTGGACAGAACTGTCAATCATGAGATCTGCTTATGTGAAATTAAAGTTATGTGATACATCTTTTTTCAGTTTCTATTATTTCTTTATCTTCATTTACCAAAGTTTGGTGCAAGTTGTAAAAGCTAGCATTTATCTATCAATTTGCAGAAACTTATGAATGAGCAATGGTATGATTTGACACACGCTTTTATGATTTTTTTGTGATATTTTTCTATCTCTTGGATTTTTCTGCTGGTGCAGAAGGGTATCATCTTTTATAGATTCTGGCATATTAAGTGATTAACTAAATGTTTTGTTGGTAAATTATTTCAGATGGTTAGAATGTTAGATATACTGGCAGAATATATGTCGATTAGGGGTTTCCAATTTCAACGGCTTGATGGTAGTACAAAGGCCGAGTTGCGTCAGCAGGCTATGGATCACTTCAATGCACCTGGCAGTGATGATTTCTGTTTCCTCCTTTCAACTCGGGCTGGTGGCCTAGGCATCAATCTTGCTACAGCTGACACAGTAATAATATTTGATTCAGACTGGAATCCCCAAAATGACTTGCAGGTTTTGAATGCAATGATATAGTTATCTGTTTTCTATTTCATCATTTTTCTGACTGAATTATTTGAAGAAAATATCTGTTATTTTTTCTGATTGTGCGTCAGGCAATGAGTAGAGCTCATAGGATTGGGCAACAAGAAGTAGTTAACATATATAGATTTGTCACGAGCAAAAGTGTTGAGGAGGATATATTGGAGCGAGCAAAGAAAAAGATGGTAGTTCACTATGATATATTTTAAAATTTCTTCACTCATTGCATATTTACATTATTGCATATCCATAAATGTGTTTTGTGTGTGCATATTCTGTGTATGCTTCTATACCATTTTGTAAGCCAATTATTTCACATGTTTTTGTTTGGTGTTATTCATAGGTTCTTGATCATTTGGTGATCCAAAAATTAAATGCAGAGGGTAGATTGGAAAAGAAAGAAGCAAAGAAAGGGAGTAACTTTGACAAAGTAAGTAGATGTTAAAAATATTGTTCTAGTTTCAACTTTTCTGTAGTATTGCATAAGTAAGCTCCTAGGCTATCTCTTTAGGCTATCAGCTGTAGTTTGAACACGTTGTAGTCTGATTTTCACATAGTATTCTAACATCCTTTTATTTACCAAATTATGGTGCTATTGTCTTTTAGCATCAGTGCTCATACAACAGTTTCATTATATGATTGCAGAATGAGCTTTCTGCAATTTTAAGGTTTGGTGCAGAGGAACTGTTTAAAGAAGATAGGAATGAAGAAGAAAGCAAGAAGAGATTATTAAGTATGGATATTGATGAAATTCTTGAAAGAGCAGAGAAAGTTGAAGATGAGGAAGCTGGAGGAGAGGAAGGGCATGAATTGTTGAGTGCTTTTAAGGTAAGAAAATGATCATCTGTAATACTGATGTTTTGGGCATGCTGCTTCTCTATACTTTCCTTGCTATTGTATCCAAATGGCTTCTGCGTTTAACATTGATGATGGAGAACATAGAAGGGGTGCCGTGCTCTCAATTTATATCGCAGACTAACTTTGTTATTTTTGATAATTATGTTTGTGTAGGTTGCCAATTTCTGTAGTGCTGAAGATGATGGGAGTTTTTGGAGTCGTTGGATAAAACCTGAAGCAGTAGCCCAAGCTGAAGTATGAATTTGTATTTTTGAATTTTATTCATCATTTCATCATTTTTGCAGTTGTATTTAATATTAATATTTATATGCTCCCTTTTAGGAAGCATTGGCCCCTCGTGCTGCTAGGAACAACAAGAGTTATACTGAGGCTAAGCAATCTGAGAGAAGTAGCAAAAGGAAAAAGAAAAATTCTGAGCTTCTGGAACCACAGGAGCGAGTGCAGAAACGTCGCAAAGCAGATCATTCTGCCCCTTCAGTTCCTATGATTGATGGAGCATCTGCCCAAGTGAGAGAATGGTCACAAGGGAATCTGTCTAAGAGAGATGCATTGCGTTTTTCTCGTGCGGTATTGTTCCAACTATCAAAGTCTTTAGATTGTCAAAGAGGATTAAAGAAAGAAAAGTTTTGTTTCTCTACAATATTTTTGTCTTTTTGTTATGTTAAAAGAATTTCTCTCTACGTTTTTCAATTTTATTAAACACTTTCATCTTTCAAATTGAATTAATATAAACTGAATTGATGCTTTTGTCATCTTCTGAAATTTCACTTCTCTATTCTTTTTGGGGAAGATTTTGAATATCATGTTTGTTAGTAATTTAATCTCCACTAGTTCAAGTTATCTTTAGTTCAGCCTCTGCTGTAAGTTTATTTCTAACTAATTTTGAATTACGCAGTTGTGTTGGATATGTTGATTCAGTCTTCTAGATGTTTATGTCATGATAAAATTGGTTCTCATGGAAAGATGGCAAGACCCGGAAAATTTTGCTGCTGAGTCTGCACACACTCGGAATATGATTAAGCTCATGTGATTGTCCTAGTTTGATATTACGCTTTGTTGAGTTGATTGTGTTTGGGTTCTACTGAGATTGCATCATTATAATAAAGTTCGATATTTATGGTCAGTCCTTGGAATTTTGGCCAAATGTTACCTGATCTTTGTAGGCTGTGAGGCTAGAGTATAAACAACAGGTATAACTGATCCAAAAGATTGAAAATCACTTTTTTTTTAAAGTGAGGTGTAAAGTGTCTCTCTCAGTTACATTGGACTTCTTAAATTTCTAGATATTAAAGACGGGAGCATTGTCATCTTATTTCTCATGACTCACTAGGGTTTTAGCTGGATTTATTTTAAATGCTTTCATATTTTTGGTGAAAGAATTGAGATTAAAGTCAAACCAATTGATATAATTTGGAAGTCAAAGGAAAATTTGGGACTTATAAGTGCTTTTCTTTCTTCTACTTGATTGAAGCTCTTGCATTTGTTGGGCATGCATTCTGATGATTTGCCATTTTGACAAATCTTTGGTAATATGTCTATGGATCAATCTAGCATCATTTTTTTTTTGTGAGATAATTCGATTCGGATGACTTTGCTGTCTTTTACCTTGGATTTCCTTATTCATTTATCTTTTGTTTCCCTGGAATAGGTTATGAAATTTGGGAATGTGAACCAAATAGACTTAATAGTTGCTGAGTTTGGTGGGTCAGTGGCAGCAGCTCCACTTGATGCACAGATTGAGCTTTTTGATGCTCTGATAGATGGTTGCAAAGAAGCAGTTGATGGAGGAAATCTAGATCCAAAGGTATCATTTTGTTCAATGATCTTTTCTCAGTGTACTGTAGATCAGCTCCAAGTTTTTCATAGAGTAAATGGGTATTGCAAGCTGTTCTAAATTATATTTTGTGGTGATTACCATAGGGTCCCTTGCTAGACTTTTTCGGTGTCCCTGTGAAGGCTAATGATCTGCTGAACCGTGTTCAACAACTTCAGCTCCTGGCAAAGCGAATTAGTCGATATGAAAACCCCATTGCACAATTTCGGGTTCTAATGTATCTCAAACCTTCAAACTGGTCTAAGGGCTGTGGCTGGAATCAGAGTATGGGTTTCCCTTCTATTGAACTTTTTTCCTTAATAGTGAGAAGCAATTTTTTTTTTTCTAATTTTAACTTGTTATGATTTTTTTCTTAGTTGATGATGCAAGGTTTCTTTTGGGAATACACTATCATGGATTTGGCAATTGGGAAAAGATAAGGTTGGATGAAAGGCTTGGCCTGTCAAAGAAGATTGCTCCAGCGGAGCTACAACACCATGAGACCTTCCTGCCACGTGCCCCAAATTTGAGGGACCGTGCTAATGCACTCCTGGAAATGGTAATAACTTGCAGCTAATCAAAATGGTTTTAGCAATTGGCTGCATTTTAAATGATGCAGTGAACCACTAAGGAAGAGAAATTTTGTCTTGCTGTGCCTTCTTTCATTCTATTATGCCATGGGGCTCATATTTTTATTTTGCCATTATGACTTCCTCATTCTATATGTTGTTCAACTTTCTCATAAATTTCGTTTTCTATTTTGTGCCTTTATCATTTGAACAATTACTATCATTGCAACTATATGAAAGCCGTTTAACTGGCTTCGTATATTTGTAGACTGATAGTTTGATATTGCATATTGGTACTTAATTAATTAGTATAATTTTAGTAATGTCATTAGTGCATCCCTTGTGTTGATGTTGATGTTGCATTAACCATGTGTTTTGTTACTTCTTCCTCACTCCGCTCCCCCTTTACATGTTAAGGAACTTGCTGTGGTTGGTGGGAAGAATGCTAATGTGAAGGTGGGTCGTAAGGCCTCCAAGAAGCAAAAGGAAAACATTGTCAACATCCCAGTATCTCGCACCAGGATCAAGAAAGGAAAACATAGTTCTGCATCTGTCAGTGCCAATGCCAGCAAGAATCGACCTCAGAAACCTCAGAGAGCTGAACAGTTGGTGAAAGAGGAGGGTGAAATGTCAGACAATGAGGAATTACGTGAGCAGTTTAAGGAAGTGAAGTGGATGGAATGGTGTGAAGATGTCATGGTTGGTGAAATTAAAACCCTTAGACGTCTTCAAAGGCTTCAGACTACCAGTGCTGATCTTCCAAAGGAAAAGGTAGGCACATCGTAGCTTTGATTCCTTAACATCTAGGTTATTTTTTATGTATACTACAATTATGTGTTCAACTTTTTATACAGGTTCTTTCTAAGATTCGGAAATACCTACAGCTTATTGGGCGGAGGATAGACCAAATTGTCATAGAGTATGAGGAAGAGCTTTATCGGCAAGATAGTATGTGTTATTTTCACGTTATTCTTTCATTTTTCCAGTTGAATTTGTTTTTCTCTTCATTTCACTCTTATTGTTATCTTCCGTCTCAAGTTTTTCCTTTAATTAAATGTTTTTGCAGGGATGACTACGAGATTATGGAACTATGTTTCTACCTTCTCAAATTTATCAGGGGAGAGACTTCATCAGATATATTCTAAACTTAGGCAAAAGCAGGAAGAGGAAGCGGGGGTTGGACCCTCCCATGTGAATGGCTCTGCATCTGGTCCAGTAGACAGAGACGGTGATGCCAATTGTTTTCCTCTAACGCGCCATGCTGAGAGGCAAAGAGGGTATAAAAATGTGAATGCCTATCAAGTGTCAGAATCAATTCAAAAGGGTCATGATAATGGGAAATTTGAAGCATGGAAACGGCGAAGAAGAGCTGAAGCTGATACTCATCCTCAGTTTCAACCCCCCTTGCAGAGACCAATGAGTAATGGTGCCCGTTTAATGGATCCTAATTCACTGGGTATTCTTGGGGCTGCACCATCTGATAATAGACCTTTACGGATGCGCCAAACTTCTTTTCCACCAAGACAAAATTACTCATCAGGGATAAAGTAGTAGCTTTTGAGGGGAGAAAGAGCAGCCGATTGAAAGCTGATTCCTATGGCTTTCCCTTGGTCGCATCACAGCATCAGCCATTGGCCATATTCATTTTCGACATCAAAATAAGAACCTGCATATTCCTCTTTGTTCTTGCGTTGCTGATCACAGGCTTTTGATCAGAAGGGCAATTTCATCTGTGAAAAGGTGGCGGAGAAGGTGGCCAAACCCAATTAACAGGAGCAAGATGGATGCTTCTTGCAACAATTTTTTTGTCCATTAGGAAATGAGTGAGTAATTTGTTTACGTATATAGTGAAAAATTAGGAGAAGAAATATTAGCAGCTAATTCAATTTGAAGTATACACACATGAAGGGGACTGATGACATATATTGTGCAATGTGAAACGTGTACATCAGTTTTGCCCAGTTTTGAATCCTTGTTTTCCCCTTCTGATACTGAAAGGAGTTTCAATAATTTTTCATTTTTCTTGGCCACATCTAGTTCTTAGGAAATAATGTGTAATGTATATTTGTTATCTGACAACAGAAGGCTACCTTTTTTCTGTCGCTATTCATAAATCAAGGAGCTTGTGTTGGGGATAAATTGTGTAGAATGAATATAAGTTTTTATATTTGCTTCTTTAAATTACAATAGAAATGCAATATTGAATCCTGTTGAAAGGTGATCCGCTGGATGACTCTACGTATTAGCATGTGCTTCCTCTTTGAAGTTGTGAATGTTGTAATGGCAGGCATGCAAGTGTTTGATGTTCAGGATGGCTTTTTTATTCTTTCTCTTTAAGCTCTGCAACCATTGAAGTATTCTTTCATCTATCAGCCCATTATAACTGCATCTCTTTTTCCCCTTCTTTGGAAAAAAGGGAAAAAACGGAGGAAAGATATCCATTTTGACTATTTGTCATTATAAAAACAAGGAAATGTGCAGGGGTTGTTTTTTTATTTTCCCCCTTTTTTTATATTGAAAATCACAATAAACTCGACAAATAAGTTTAAATTTTATAAATTCAGTATGAATTACAGTATCTTACAATTTAAATATTTATCTTATTTGTATAACCAAAATTCTTCATGCACCATTCAATGAGAACTTTTAAAGGTTTAGCTTGTACTCGTTTTTTTTTTCTCACTTACCTCAATTATTGCTTTTCTCATTTAGAATCATATGCTTATCTCATTCTAAACCTTTTCTTGTTATATTTGACATATTGGAAAGAAAGGTCACATATTTAAATATATATGATTTAATTGGCTTCGATCTAATACTAAATTTAACCTCGATTTATTGGAGAAAAATAATATGTGTGATGATCGTAAAATGTGAATGCATGTTAATATGTGGAATACATGTTAATATGTGGAATTGCATTAGAATTTACAGCAATGATGTAAAAGCTTGACTTAATAAATGAAGTATTAACGGAGTTGGATTTATTCTTTAAAGAAGTCAAGGTTAGAGTTGCAAGTAGAGTTAGAAAATTAGAGAAAATAAAAAGAAATCCCTTCGAAAATCAAAAAAATATTTATATTTAATTGTGTATAATGTATATTTTTGGATAAAAATATTTTTTAACAGTTTCTCAGATAATTTATTAATATTGGACAATTAATTCATTTAATATTTACCCAATTAAAATCACTCCATTCTTAAATCTCGCATTGTGTCAAAATTGTCATGTATTATGCGTTTAAAGTCTTGTATGGATATTAGAAAGACAAAATTCTAGCTCTAGGAGCTCGGAGTCGAAGATTTTGTGCAGATTAAAAAGGCTCGTGTATCCTCCCAATTGGAAGTCTTAAAAGATCAGGTTGGTATCTATGTTCCTATCTGGATTAAAGGTGCACACCAAGAGTGCACACGTGTTTTTACTTTAAAAGGCTTGCATTTTATATGTTATTAATATGAAAAATATTTTTAAAATTATTTTTAGAAAATATTTTTTTAAAAAATAATTTATTTTTATTATTTAATTATAATATTAAAAAATAAAAGATATTAATAAATTATATATAACTTTCTAATAAAAGAAATTAATTTAATTTTTCTTATAATTAGAAAAATATTTTTTATTAATTAATTTTTTTAATATATTAAAATTTCAAAAAAAATAATAATACTTTTTAGCAACAAATGGATGTTTAGATTGAAATTGGCTAATTAAAATTAAGTTCAAACTTGATAAACAAATTTCCATTATTTAATAAAGAATTTAGTTGTATTATAAAAAATAGCCAGTATAAGAAAAGAAAAAGAAATAAATTAGACAAAAATTCACAATTTTTGTGGATAGAAATTGTACATGACGAATAGAATGATGGCAAAATGACAAAATAGCTTCCAAGGTTAGGCCAAAACTAAGGGGAAAAAGGTAGAAAATAATCCATAACTTGCAATTCTGGATTGTCCAAGTCTCAACCATGATATAAAAACAAAACAAAACATTAGCTAGACAAATTATTTATATTTAAGTCAGAAAAAATGGGGAAGAAGATGAAAGTGTTGTTGTGTGGTCTTAATTCCCATAACAAAGGGTGTGGTTGGAAACCCTTTATCACATTATCTTTCACATTGCTTTCTCAACCTCATACTGCCCTCTCACAAAATAAGCTTTCTTTCTTTTATTATTTGTCCAATACTTTACCGTATTTCTATCTCTCCCTCATTTTATTTATATATTAACATTTTAATATACGAATCGATCCGAATTCAATTTAAAAAAATTAAATAAAATTTATTAAATTTTTTTTAAATTCGATGTGTTGCGTATTAATCGATCATACCCTATTAGTGTTTAATTAATTTTTAATATCGTTATTGCGAAGGATCCATGTGTTTGAGATTTGGTCTAATATTTCAATACTTCTTTGTAACTTAGAGACATCATGAAGTTAGAAATAGAGAGGGAAATAGCCAAGTTTACAAAAATACAAGGGCAAATATGCAAATACGGAAAATAATAATTAATTAATAAATAGAAGATAACAACAATACATTATAGTACATTGCTGATATAGACCAGAAATAATTCTACGTCATCAATTCTTAGCCGCAAGATTCTGATTGGTTCACTCTTATCTGCCACGTGTATCCAAGAGAGTCAATGAGAATGGGCAGCTGATTGGCATCGGCTCTCCCGCGCTCTTATAAAAAACCAAATTCTCTGTTTGGCTTTTGTTGCGCATATTCTCGCACTCTGCCAAACCAAAGGAAAAAAGAGGCAGAGAATCAACTTCTCTGCTATCTTTGGAATCCCCACCAAAATCACAGGTAAATTCTTCAGCATCTTCTTTCTCTTATGTATATACAAAACAAGTATGGCCTTATTTTGGTTGTTTCTGATTTTCTGTATCTGGGATTTGCTGCTTTCAATTTCTTCTTCCACTTGTTCATGTTGTTTTGGTCTTAATTCTCTCATGAAAAGTGTAGTGCTTTTAATAACCCCATGGAATCCTTATGTTTATTTTAGTTTTAGTAAACTATTGCAGTTCTTACTTTTCTCCCTTTAGTTTTTGTCCAATAAATGTGCATCTATTCTTTTATAAGCATTTCCTGTTTGAAAATGAAGTTTTTTTTACCTTTTCCTGCGTATTTTTAGCTATGTGGACATGTTTCTTAATTATCAAGTTCGAGTGCATGAGCATGGTTAAAATTTCATCTTTAAAGGGACGAAAATTAATGTATAAAAGAAAATAAGTGAAATTTTGATAAAAATATAGGGGTTAAAATAACAATATAAAAAATTATGGGATCAAAATCAAATGGCATAAATAAAATTTATATAGAAGTTCCGGGAGAAGAGAAAAAATAAAATTTTGGAGAGCCAAATTAAAAAAAAAAAAAAAAGAATATGCACTAACATTTTAATTTTCATTAGTTTTTGGGGCCATGGTCCCGCATGCTATGAAGCTAGTTCTGCTCCTGCTCAAGTGGCATGCTACCATGTTTGTTTGATAAATTCATGCAAGCTATATTTTTCGTAACAGGTGCTATATTAGAATGAGTTTCCAGTTCAAATTATATGTGCTTTTATGGATCCAAAAGACAATAAAATTAAAATCCAATTAAGGGTTAGCTAGTTTGGAAAAGGGAATAGTGAAATTGGCTGCTCTTTGGTTCATGGTTAACTTTTGATAAGATGAAGAAGTTTTGATTTTTGAATGAAATTGAGCTTTCTTTCCTGAGAAGTTACTATATTTGCATAATGACTTAGTTTGCAATTGGGATTTCCTAGTGTTTTGACTCTAATCAGATGTTATTAATGATAGAAGACTAAGGTTCAGAAAATTGAGACTGATTTCCGCCTTGGATTCTTCTAGTGAAGGTATTTTGACGGTGGAATCCATTAAGACTTAGTTTGTTGGTCGGTTTCTTGAAGGGAAAGATGGATTACGTCTACGGACCAGGAAGGAACCATCTGTTTGTTCCAGGGCCTGTTAATATCCCGGAACCAGTCATTCGAGCAATGAATAGGAACAATGAGGATTACCGTTCTCCAGCTGTTCCTGCTTTGACAAAGACTCTTCTTGAGGATGTCAAGAAAATTTTCAAGACTACTACAGGAACTCCATTTCTTATCCCAACCACAGGTATTGCATATTTTTTATAGAAAGATAGAATTCATGACTCGTTGAAACAAGTGATTCATCTGCTGCATAAGTTTATATATTCTGCTAATCTTAGTTTGTGTTAGTTGATAGTTTTGTCTTCGTTCAGGTACTGGTGCATGGGAGAGTGCACTCACCAACACTTTGTCTCCTGGAGATCGGATTGTATCTTTCCTGATTGGACAATTCAGTTTGCTCTGGATCGATCAGCAGCAGCGCCTTGGCTTTAATGTTGATGTCGTCGAAAGTGAGTGGGGTCAAGGTGCCAACCTTGACATTCTGGCATCAAAATTGGCAGCAGACACTGCACACACTATTAAGGCTATTTGCATTGTCCACAATGAGACAGCAACT
The DNA here is from genome assembly GCF_001659605.2 of Manihot esculenta. Classification (NCBI taxonomy): domain Eukaryota; kingdom Viridiplantae; phylum Streptophyta; class Magnoliopsida; order Malpighiales; family Euphorbiaceae; genus Manihot; species Manihot esculenta. The sequence goes on along the minus strand of NC_035162.2, from coordinate 10,879,263 downwards.
GGAGTTACCAACAATTTGGCAGAAGTGAGAAGAATACTTGGTAAGCACATGTTCAAATGATTTTCAGTGATGTGCCTTCTGATATGAAAACTTTGACATCTTAACTGAACTTACTAATACCTATATAGCTTGCTCAGATGGTTCTTATGCCTCTCAGAACAGATTAAGCATAGATCATTTTCATCACTAATTAGCTAAAATATGGAATTGGAGACACCACTATATAATTATGTTCATTTTGACAAGATCATCAATAAGGATTGCAGACTTCATTTGGGGGGAAGCTATTGTGATTGTAATACTAGAAGCATTTGGATTTATCATCTCTGGATTTTGGTAGTCATTTTCTAGGTATTGGTTTAGTTTTTGTGCATAAGTTGACAGAACAGACTTGCCTAAATCTTCTGATTTGCTCTGTTTCATCTATTTTTCCAATTCATAATCCTGTTTTTCTCAGTTTAAGTGCCTCGTTTCACCTTGTTCTTGAATATCATCCAATATCTGATCTCGTTCTTGTTTGTTTTCCATGATTCTTAGATGACTACAGTCATCCAGCTCTCTTTCTTGTTGATGGAGTCTCCTCCATATGTGCTCTTGATTTCCGTATGGATGAATGGGGAGTAGATGTGGCTTTAACTGGCTCCCAGAAAGCGCTTTCACTTCCTACCGGTATGGGAATTGTATGTGCTGGCCCCAAAGCACTTGAAGCAACCAAGACTGCAAAATCTGTGAGGGTGTTCTTCGACTGGAATGACTACTTGAAGTTCTACAAGCTCGGAACATATTGGCCATACACCCCATCCATCCAGTTGCTCTATGGATTTAGAGCAGCTCTGGATCTCATTTTTGAGGAAGGACTTGACAATGTGATTGCAAGGCATGCTCGTCTGGGCAAAGCAACAAGGTGAGTCGTTTTTCCTTTTGGCATTTATAAGTTTAGCAAAATGATAGAGAAGTGTAATTACAGACATAACTTCTTTAAAGGTATAAATAAAACTTTTCCCATTCTTTTCTTGGGTAATTGGATAATGAATGATGTTAACATGTCTTAAATCTTACAATGTAGACTTGCTGTGGAGGCATGGGGCTTGAAGAACTGCACCCAAAAGGAGGAATGGTTCAGTGACACAGTTACTGCTGTCCTCGTTCCTCCATACATTGATAGTTCAGAAATTGTTAGGAGAGGATGGAAAAGATACAATTTGAGCTTAGGTTTGGGTCTCAACAAAGTAGCTGGCAAGGTATTCAGAATAGGGCATCTTGGTAACCTGAATGAGGTAATCTTCATTTCCTATATCTATCCTTCAATTTGTTGTGTACATGTTGCAGTTCTGTTTTTAAAATACTTACCTTTCATTCATCTTAGAATTCTTGTGAAGTATTACTTCGGTATTGGGAAAAATATCATGTTTTATGGTTTCATAGTTTGACTTTTAACATTTAAGATAGAAAACATATAGGAGTTGAAGCATTTGATTCGTTGACATGTTAAGGAACATGAACTACTGAACTGATAGTAGGTAAATCAACCGTAAAACTAAATTTTGCATTTAAATTTGTATGACAAAACTTTGTTGTCAGTCACAAGGCTCAGTGCTTGGCTAGACACACGGGTCCAGTTCTTCTATATTGAGCTGGAGCTCAATAGTGAATCAAAGTCTTAAAGCACTATGAACTGTTTAATGCTCCTGCACATACATATGAACTGCCTAATCATACTTGTATTTTTTCCTGTCTTCTAACATCTCATCATTACTATAATTTACTCTAGTCATCTATAGTTGCTATCAGATCTGTTCAATTATTGCAGCTTTCAGCTTTTGTAATATAATGATTAAATAATTGCTATTGAACCAGTGACAAATTTTCTCATGAAACAAATAAAGCATGGAAACTACAACTCACAGGAGAAAATGGTTGAGAGTCTGACATTGATTTGTACATGTGTTTTCAGTTGCAACTGTTGGGTTGTCTTGCTGGAGTGGAGATGATACTCAAGGACGTGGGTTACCCTGTTAAGCTTGGAAGCGGAGTAGCAGCAGCCTGTGCCTACCTGCAGAACAACACTCCCTTAATCCCTTCCAGGATTTGATTCGTCTTCCATCCATAATAGTTATTCTTTTTTCTCTGTTGGCTTCAGGAAACTCTGTAAAAAAAGATATGCATAATGTCCTTGATGCTCCTACTCTTTCCACGGTCAAACGATGTCCTATGTAAATCTTTACTTGTTAGTTGTCCTGTACCTGAAACACTTTCAACTTTCAAGCACAATCTGATTTAATTTCTTCCTTCTTTGCAACTTTATCAATTCTCACTACATTGGTTTATATCTTCTAAGCAATATCTTGATGAGTTGACCAGCTCATTGATAAGGGTTTATTTTTATTTTTATTTTTATTTATTTTTTTTACATGCATTAACAGTAAATCATGTTTGATAAACATTAGCTATTTCATCTCTTGCAAGGTTAAATTAGCAATGATGAAATGCTCTAGTATATTTATGGTTTTCTTTCTTTTTCAACACCATATATATAACCAATTGTAAATGTTAAAAATCCATTGTATATTTTTTTGAAACAAATAAATTTAGGATTCAAGTTGATGAAAACTAAATCATAGAGCTCTCTACTTTTGTTTACATATAAAAATTAATAATCGAAAAAACATAATAAATTTTGAGAAACACAAATTTTAATAGGACAATTGGATAAATAATAATAATAATAATAATAATAAAAAAGTCTAAACCATGTTTTAATTTTGAATAACAAAATTAATTTCTTGTAGTGCTCATGCTACTTCATTCGGTAGCTTTTGATTCCACGACGTAGACAGGAGAGATGGCCTCACCATTCTAAATTTTCTTACATGATTAGTAGTTCACACACATAATAAATCAAGAAAAGAAAACGTAAAATTCTTAAAAAATATTTAGGACTTGAACTTATAAACCATATATTTATTATACATAATAAAAATAAAATACGTGCTATTTAAAATAAATTTAAAAAATTATTTTGTTTGTGGAATAAAACTTTAGATGCTCAGTTGTTTCATTTGAAAAATATTGTAAAGGTCATTTGATTTATTTTTGTTAAAAATTCGTGGAAAGTTTAAACAGAAAATTGAAACGGATCAAAATAGAATTGAAGGGCTAAATTATTTAATTTTTAAAAAGTATACATTAAATTGTAAATTACACTAAAATACTAAGAATTTTTTATTTTTTATTTTGGGATTGAAATTTCCTTTACTCTTCGTTATTCCAGTCCTGAATAAAAAAGTTTATTGGGCCTTACTGGGCCTAAGTGGGCCTCCATTTGCAACTAAAGCAATCAACCAGGGCCTAAATGTTGGTTCAGAATCCACATATTCATTTTCTTCTCGACCTGACTGCCTTGGGGTTTCAAAGAAACCGCCCGCCTAGCTGCAAACCACCGTCGTGACTCCTCCGCCGACGCCAACGGCTTACTGGCTCGACCAACTTTCCTACTTTAGCAGCCCGTAATAATGACCACTCGAATTGCTCCTGGAGTGGGAGCGAATTTGCTAGGCCAACACTCGGCTGAGAGGAATCAAGACGCCACAGCTTACGTCGGTAATCTTGATCCTCAGGTGACTGAGGAATTGCTATGGGAGTTATTTGTTCAAGCAGGCCCTGTTGGTATGGATTTTTTCTTCCTTTTCTTTCTCATTTCTTTGATTTGATTTTTGTTTCTTCCCTTTAATTAACCTTTCTAAAATTTGCATTCCTGTCATAGTTAACGTGTATGTTCCAAAGGATAGAGTAACAAATCTTCATCAAGGATATGGATTCGTCGAATTCCGGAGTGAAGAAGATGCTGACTATGTAAGTTTCCACTTACTGGACAATTGCTTTGATCTTGTTTAATTTAATCTGTTTCTCTTTTCTTTTAGTGCTTTCTTGTTTGAGATTCTTGCGGGCATTTTTGGTTCTTCCTGTTGATTACCTTTCGGTTCCTCTGATGTTGCAGGCAATTAAAGTTTTGAATATGATTAAGCTTTACGGGAAGCCAATACGTGTAAATAAGGTATAGAAGTTTTAGTTTTTCATCTAGGATTTTATGGTTTCTACACTTGTTTATTTGGGTTTTTTTTCCCGTGTTAGGGTGTTGTGGTTTTCATGTTGTGACTTTTTGGGTTTCAGGCATCTCAAGATAAGAAGAGCTTGGATGTTGGAGCAAACCTCTTCATTGGAAACCTTGACCCTGTAAGTTATAGATATCTAGGAAAATAATGTGCTTGGTTTCTGTTGGTTATGTTTATTTCTGTTGATTTTGGATTGGATCAAATACTTTTCTTCTTTTGCAGGATGTTGATGAGAAACTTCTGCATGATACTTTCAGTGCTTTCGGAGTTATAGTTACAAATCCCAAGGTCCTTTCTTCAAACTTTCTGTCAGTTGCATCTTCAACTCCTCCAGTTAAAGAATAAGGGAGAGGAGTGTTTTACTGGTGGTGGTTTGCTGATATTGCTTGCTCAAATTAAAATTCTCATTGGCCAGCCAAATATGAGAGTCGACATTCCTATGGTTCATTGAAGTAATTTGGCTTTAGATAATTAAAGTGGCAATATTAATTTTCCGATTTGTATCAATCAAACTTTACAGAATGGATTCAAGTTTACCTCCTATATTAGGTTATCTTATTTTAGCCATTAGTTACGCTCACCAACCCAATTTATAGAAATGCTTGTTTATGAATAACTACATGAGGAAATTTTCTGATTCTTAAATTTACATGATCATAAGATTTTATGCATCTTTCTACTACTTTTGAGGCAGATGTTCATTAATTTTTTGCTCAAGTTTATTCAGTTATTGAAGCTTTTGGTTTTAATCATTGAATTGGTTCAAATGTTTATATTGTGATTATTGTTATTGTCAATTTTGTGAAAATGTCAGTACTTATTTGCTTTGTATTCTGATGCTTAATTCTTATTTTCAGATAATGAGAGATCCTGATACTGGAAATTCACGTGGATTTGGTTTCATCAGCTATGATTCTTTTGAGGCATCTGATGCAGCAATTGAGGTAACTTAATTTTATTTATATGCATTCATATCTTCCAAATGTGCTTGAGAAATATTATGAGTGGGTTAAACAATAGGAAATGGTTGTAGCGTTATTTGTTTAGTTTAATTACTACTTTTAACTTCCTAGAAGTTCTGCTAATTGTTTCCTTTTCTATTCTTTTCTCTTGCCCTCCCATATTTGTGGTTCTGAAGAGCTCTCTCTCTCTCTCTCTCTCCCCCCTAGTATTTCTATATTCATCCTTTTTAGTCTAGAAGAGAAGCTCTACCCACAAAAAATTGGACTAAACTAAAACAAACCTCTGTAAGTTTGTTTCATTTTGTTTGGTTTGCTTATACATCACCACTCAATTCAATATTAAATTTAAAATTGAAAACTTTTGATTGGAGTCGAAAATATCTATAGAGACTGAAATGTCAGGCAGTTAATACTTTGGCAACTCCTAGTAGGCTGTGTGAGCGCTGTGGCTTGATTCACTTTTTTTTTTAAAACTTTTTGGACTTAACAGGCAATGAATGGTCAATATCTTTGCAACCGGCAGATAACAGTTTCATATGCATATAAGAAAGACACTAAGGGCGAGCGCCATGGCACCCCAGCAGGTGAGGCTATCTGAATAGTGTATTGTTGCTCTAATATATTTTTCCCATTACTTGTTTTGTTACCTCTTACCATGATGGGGTCCATTCTCTAGTTGACTAAACTGAGAGTTTATGGTGGACTTGGTCCTTGTAATAGTATTGGTTTAATTGCTGCTATTATGATGCAGAAAGAGTTTTGGCTGCAAGCAATCCAAGTTCCCAAAAGAGCAGGCCTCACACTTTGTTTGCCAGTGGACCTCCAACTCTTCCAAGCATGCCCCAGGCCAATGGTACAGTTGGTGCACCTGTTCCTCCACGCCCATTTGCAAATGGTGCTGTTGCTCCAGCTCCAATTCCAGCACTCCGTCCACCACCCCCACCAAATGCAGCCTTCCCACCAATGCAGGTAGCTGGACAACCGGCTTGGCAGGGTCAGCCCCCACAGCCAGGTCAAACAATGGCGCCGCTCGCTATCCCTCCACCTCCAATGCAATTCAGGCCACCACCTCCAAACATGCCGCCTCCCCAGGCAGGTCAACTCCTCCAAAGGCCTCCACAACAAATGGGAATGGGAATGCAACCACAAATGTGGCGGCAGCCACCACCTCCACAGCAGTTAGTTGGTGGTGCTCCAATGCAACAAATGATGATGCATCCACCTCCCCCACACAATATACCGCCTCCACCACCTCCATCGAGTTGAAGAGGAGAGCAGTTATCTTAGATGTTTCTTGCATATGTTGCTTCAATTAGGACAATCTGTATGCCAGAATTATCATTAAATGAGCTGATGTGATAGGATGGATGTTTGGTTTTTCATGGAACTTTGCATGCTTCATTTAAGGCGGGTAATTTTTAGATGTTGCAGAAGAGATCAAATATTCGGCTTTTTGATTTCTTTATACCTAGATAAACTCTTCCTCTCTCTCGAATATCTCCACCCCCTCCGGTGGCAGACCCTTCTCTTCGTGGCTATGCTTTGATCTTATTCCTTGTTGATACCTATGTATTGGAACGAGTAGACATTCTACATTTACAAAAACAAGTCCACTTTTCCCCAAATACAATTATCTAGCTTTAGGTGTGTGAAAAATCGGTGTCAACGGGTGCCAAAGAATAACGATATGCTCGTTGTGGATCGAAAGAAACAAAGAACAAGTGGCCCCTGAAGATTAGTAATCTTAGCATTGGAAGAGGAGATAGATGAAAACACTGAATTCCATGGAGATTTGTATTCACTAGGAGGAGGAGGAAATTATCAAAAGATTTGTTAACAGGTGGTGAGTCAAATGAGGAGCAATCAACGCAAGACAAATCTAAAACAGAAGTAACAAAGATCCAGTTGGACTTGTAGACATAATGATGGAAGAGATAAAAAAAAGAGTACAGAGGAAAAGAGGTAGAAAGTCATGATCATCGACGAATGTTTTGATAGAACCGGATGCATACCAAATTTGCTTTAATTACATTCTCTTTGAAGAATACCCATGCTTTTCGAGTTAAGTTTTTACGAGTATCCAATTCGATTGAATTGATTGGTGGATTTTATAAAAGTTATTTTAGGATAAATTTAAATTTTAAAAATAATATTCATATCAATTTCAAATTTTATATATTTAGTATTGATTGTCCAAATCTGTTTTATATAAAAGAAAAATAAATAATCATATATACTATAAGAGAATGAGAATAGCAATCGAATTAATCGATAATCCTAACTAAATATTTTTTTTACTTATAATTGATGAACTGTAATAATTTAGAAGCTGTTTCAATAAATTATATTTTCATTTTGTCTGTAATTGAATATAAAACAAACAATGTGCCTTCATAATTTCTTTTTATTGTGAAATCAATACATTTCTACAAAAATAATTTATATATTATATGCTTATTGTTGTTTTGCTTATGAAATTTTATAATCTTAGACAGTATTTCAGTTTGACTAGAGAAGGACTTATTATATAAATAAATATGAAGACAATAAATAATTAAATAAAACTTAATTTATACTTGATAACTAATAAAATCGTATAAAAATGTACATAAATATGCAGCCAAAGCCATTTTAATCAAACAAAAAATGATTAAAAGAAAAAGAATTTAAAGGATATTAAGCACTTAATTGCTTTTGATTCAGCCTGTAGGAGTAGACATACTTCTAAGTTACTTCTTCATTAAATTAATAAATCTAATGGAAAAATGAAGCTTTTTCTTTAGCCTTTAAAACCATTAAAGCAAAGAAAATTTTGTTTAATCCATTTTTAATTTTTTAATTTTAAAAAATATATTATAATATAAAAAAATTGATTACTTGATTTTTTAATTTTATAAAAATATTTATCAATTATTTTTTATATTAATAATATTTTAAATTTTTTAACAAACATTTAATAGATAGAATTAAGTCCATTTCAAAAAAATAATAATAATAAAATTAAGTTTTTATACACTTTTAAAATTTCAAGGAACATTTTATTATATTTTTAAAAATTAAAAAATTAATTAATGAGATGTACCTAATAGTTATTTTATCCAAAGCAAATTCAAGTGCCACACGAAAAAGCAAAACGTGTTATCCTTCCCACCTACTTTCTCTGGAATGAGAAGAGAAAGATCAAATACAACTTATCATCTGTTGTCAGATATCAATTTAAAGTCTTTAAAAAAATAAAAATTTTGACCTTTTAGATCTATTAGTAAAATAAATAAATAAAAAATTAGAAACAAAATGGAAAGAAATAGGAAATTGGGAATGGATCCAAATTTATTATTATTTTTTTTTTTAAAAAAAAGTCAGAAACTTGGGCTTGCTTAACCATGTCCACAGCTTTGGTCAAAACCGTTAACTCAGCCTGGCGCTTTTGGCTATCCAGAGACTTTTTGTATCTTTCTCTTTTATTGCTCTTCAAGATTCAAAAGCCAGCTTCTCATTCTTGAATCTCAACAGCACAGATAAAACAATCCCAATGAGCTCTTTACAGGAAGAAGATTTCTTTGATGGTCTTCCAGACCCACTTCTTCTTCTCATCTTCATCAAGCTAAAAGATGCTAAATCTCTCATACGATGCCTCTCAGTCTCCCGTCGTTTTGCTTCTCTTGTCTTCCAAACTGACACAGTCTTTCTTTCCATCTCTCCTCACAAACCCAACTCAAAATCAAGCCATGGATTACGCATAAACATTTTGAGGAATATTTTCTTCAAGCTCATTGCCAAGCCACTCCAATTTTTTCACCATAGGATAGCTCCTAACAAGTCTCCTGCTAGGAACTCTGGTAATCTCTCATATTACTCTCCTAGTGAAGTTCTGAAGCGCTTCAAAGATGTTCAATCTCTGCACATAGAGGTTCCTTCTCATGTTAGGAAGATGGGTTTGGAGGGTAATGGTTCATTGCTTAAATGGAAGGCTGAGTTTGATGCTGAGCTCAAGAATTGTGTTGTTCTTGGCGCTACTTCTTTTCAAAAAAGCAAACACCATTCTCAAAACCAGAGAGAAGACATTGTAGAGCGAGTTTTAACTGATGATGAACTCAAGTTACGAGTTGTATGGACGATTTCTTGCTTGCTTGATGCATCTGCGAGGCATTGGTTGCTGAAGGAGATTCTATCAAAACATCACAGGCTTGAAAATGTGACTATAAGTGATGTAAATAAGCAAGGAAAGATCTATGTGGGAAAAGATCAGATTTGTGAAATGAGAAATGCAGTGAAGTTACCGGAAATAGGATCATCATCAGAGAGAAGCCGAGTTCCGGATTTGAGCATGAAGCTATGGTATGTGCCTGTACTGGAATTACCAGAAACAGGTTTCTTGATGAAGGGAGCAACACTTGTGGTGATTAGACCTGTTGATGGGGAGATCAGAAATAATCATAATCATGGTGATTTGGTGGGTTTTGATGGAGATGAAAGTGAAAAAAAGACATTTGATGAAGCAGTGAGGGAGATGATGAAGATGAGAAACAACTATGTGATGACAATGAGCTCCTTTTGAGGATTAGTTTTCAGTTAAAGACAAATTGTCTGATTTTTGGAAATATCTTGTTAGGATAGTATATTATAATTAAGACTGTATATAGCCAATTTTAGTTTTAAGTTTAATACAAAGATTTTAATTTTTGTTTGTTGCTCAATTTAAATTGGAAATTATTATTTATTATTATCAAATACAAATATATTTATAGTTTTAAAACCTTACAAGGTCTCCTATTACTCTATACCAGAGCCTCCCAAATATTATTCTAGGGCGAATGTTTGTTTAGTGCAAAATCCTCGGCACGATTGATAGTAATAGCAACTGGGTAACCTTAACTTGAACCAATGGGCTTATTGGATTCATCTCTAAAATTTGACAAGTCTCTGTCAAAGTAAATTGTACTTCAATATATTATATAAAACAAGCACTTGACGTGTAAGGAAGTTCAACAACTTGTTAAATTACCATTTTGTTATAATTTCTTAAGGTAATATAATAAATACTTCTCAAGTTTTGACAAAATATATAGTAATCGGTTTCGACATCAATTTCATTAATATAATTTGTTAATATTCACTGCATTAATAGTTATTTTTAAAAAAATCTCGGTTTAATCCCTATTTTTTTCCAATTAGAATACTTGTTAATAATTAGATTTAAAATTTAGTTGTACCTCAGTTATTCAAGTATTACATTATAGAAATACTGTAATCTCTCACAATGTAATGCTTTACGATTTGGAAGTAGGTATGGATTTGACAATTAAAAGTATGGTTTATGTGCTAGACTTCTAGCATTTATACCGCCATTGTCATTAACGAACGCTGAATCTGTTGACTTGTCAACAATTTGAACAATTTTCCAAAAAGATTAATAGTAACATTGAAAATTGAAGTTTCATGTTCACTTATATTTCTTTCCTGAAATCTAACTAAGCTTTAAAACGTAAAAAATCAAAATTTCACTGTATTATATTAAAATTCTTTTTTTTTTTAAAAAAAAAAATTGCATTGTAACCTCTATAATCATTTTAAAAACGTATTTATTTATAATCACATATTAAATAAACTTATTTTATAATAATTTATTTTTATATTTAAAAAATATATAAATCTTTTTTTTTTAATGAAACAATTGCAGTATTCTACAAGTTCTTGTTCTCGAGTTATTGCTGCCATACCACTGCCCTGTAGCATAGATGATGAGAGATCCACGCATGTATTTCACTTCCACTTGTTTCAAAAAACAGATAAACAATATTAATGGCAACATTTTGTTTCTATGCCACAATGACAAGCCCAGAAGAATAAGCATATGCACAGGACAGAATGTTGCTAATACCTCATCCCTATTTCCATCCCCATTAAAAATGTTGAACCAATCCCTCCATTTCATTCATTCAGCTTGCTATGTGCATAACCAAAAAGATTAACATGTTCTCCAGCCACTCTAGTTATTTACACTTGAGCAAACATACAACACATTACAAGTTCTTTGGTTACATCAAGAGTTTCTCAATACTCGCGAATGAGAGCCTCAATACCATGCAAAATATGCTGAACAGAACAAACATTACCAACAAAGAAGTAAGCATAAAGTCATTAGCTGGTATGCGGTAGAACATGGATACGCTAATCCTTCCCAAATTGTAGGAACTTCTTGTTATCTTGCAGTCTGAAACCAATGACAACAACGTTTGCTATAAAAGTGATAAAAACAGTATAGGGGTGCCAATTTCAAATGTAATAATTGAAGTTTCAGGAATGACGCAATACACGCCAGCTAGCTGCCTTAGTACATTGATGACTTCATTGTGGCCATAGATGCACTTGTTCCATGATGCACAGAATTTTGCTCTATAACTGGCCTGATCACGACAACTACTTGCCCTTCAAGTTTGTCCCCTTATTTTCTGGGCTCAAAACCTCAAACTACAGATCTCTCCTCATATATTCACAGTTTAGTAGTATTTATCATTTCCTTTATAACTTTTGTGTGTATTCAGGTTATAAGTTCATATAAGAAAAGTACATCACTTAAAACCTAAAGATAACACTGCAGAAAAATAAGATTAGTCACATGTAGCCCATGGATTCAACAATGTGTTCAGATGAAGATAAGGGAAGTTTGATAAAGCAAAGCAAGATCCAATTTGGTGGGTTGAAAAAGTATCTCGCTTAAAACCTTCCTCCCAAAAATAGAGTAGAAGTATCGTAGAAATTTCAGAATTGAGGCCATTCAGCTTCAAATTTTTGAATTCACAAATCCCTCCTTTTCATGACTAAGAGCAACCTAACAAGTGTAATATTGACCTAATCAATTGCAAATTTCATCATTCACCAGAAACTCCCATCGAGTGTTTGACCATATAGGGATAGAGGGAAAGACGACCTTCACAATTAAAAAGGCACAGGCAGGAAGGAGGAAATCCTCAACAATAGCAAAAGCTTATGGAAAACAGAAAGGGTACCGCAAGTTGAATGACACTCCACTAAATGCTTAATTCTGCATAACAATTTTTCTGTTTTCTTCTCTTTGTGAAATAACATATTTGTCAGAACACCTTTCTGTTGAACTGGTAAACAAAACCAGGCACAACTCCCAAGAAAATAACAATGCTGGTGTGGCATGCCCCACACCCTTGGGTAACGGGGACTGAGGAAAATAGAACCTTTCTAATACATTGGTAAATCCAAAATTCTACACAAAAAAAAGATCCAAGGATATGCAACTTGAGCAATATAATGCCAAATATAATGATATCCATTTGACCAACACGCCGTCATACCTGACCCCTTAGCAGGCAAAGGACAGAGGTCTGTGAAGGCCTTTCTGTTGATCCCTCCATGTCATTCACCGTTGAGAGTGGAGTCAATTCTTCAACACCATCTACCCTCGAACTTAACAATCGGAACTTTGATGAACTTGTACCTCAACAATCTGCCGCAAAGGGACAACAAAGGGACAACAACTAGTTAACCATTTGAATCTTAAGGAGACGTCTTCAATCAATAAAATAAAACAGAAAGTATCCAATGCAAAGGGTGGAAGGTTTTGCAAATTTTTGATAACTTCTTATCCTGCACTGCATTAAAAATGGGAAAAAGAGGCACCTTTTTTCATCATTTTCCTCATCTTTTTTCAGCAAAGAAGGCAAAACAGCACCTTATTTTTTAATACTTCTAAACAGCCCAACAATGTGTAGTCTTTTCTTTTTTATATCATAAAATCAATGGTTATGAGCTGAAGTTTGGATAAAAATATTTAACATGCATGAAATGGTGAAATTTCTCAGGTCAGAAGTTCATCTAACTTTGCATTCATGCTGGAGGATGCCTTTTTCTTCTCTTGTTTTTAGGCTTTACAGCATCTTTCAAAGTTTTCTCCCCACTCATTTGAGGCCCAGTTCCAGATGCATCAGTAGCTGAAGTAGCTGGTTTAGTATCTTCAGGTACTTTATCTTCCTTGGCTTGAGTGCTCTTTTGCCCACCTCCTTTCTGTTTATTGGGTGCTGATATTCCTGCATGTTTCACACATCATACAAGTCAATTTGAGTCAGCTCTCTCTCTCTTCCAAACTCTGTTTGTGTTATCTGACATTGACAGAATCACGCCAAGTGCATTACGCAATGCTGGATTCACAAAAGCATTGGATGTACACCTTTTAATATACACCAATGCTAGGTATGACTACTGTACACATACTTTCCAAGTTCTACCTCCCAACCACCAATAATATATATAGACATGACAGCAAAGAAAGAGGGCAAACCATGTCATTCTTTTAAAGAACTGGCATGTTTCACTTTTCTGTATTGTGATTCTCTGGAGTGCAGAGATGCATCTCAAGTCATTTTAGGCAAATGTAATTCTTTAATACTACAAATTTGTCAAAATGATGTGAAAAAACATAGGCATGACCATGCATAAAGGAGAAAACAATCATTCATCAGAAACTCTTACAAAACACAAGGTCTACAGAAGATCTTATGAAGTAGATTCTTGAATTTCAAATAATTTATAAATCTTTTACTACTACAAACTTGTAAAACTAGGCCGTGATACAAAGTCATAAAGTAGCCCAAAACATTAAAATAAGTATGACGCTCAACCAGGAACCACCCAATAGAATGACCTCAAGAATACTTGATTTAGATGAAAAATTGAGAGCTCAATGCTCTCGAGATAGAACAGGCATCATCTGACACATTGAAATAAACTAAAATGAGAACACAAGATAACTCCCAAGATACAAAGCAATGCAACAAGGATGTGAACTAAACACTTCCTGTCCGCCATATATGTGCAACACCATGTGGCAATTCTATGGCCTCCGTGAGTAGGGGTTGCCACAGGACGGTTCTAGGTTGGAGCTAGCAGTTTCAGTTCACAGCCTAGGAGGGACATGAATAGGGGTGAGCAGTATTCGGTTCAAACCGAAAAAACCGACAGAACCAAATTAATTTGAAAATTCGGTTGGGTTTTTTATTTATTTTGGTTCGGTTTTTAATTTCAAAAATTTTGATTATTTCTATTCGGTTTTGATCAGAAAAAAATCGAAAAAACCGAACCGAACTGATTAGTGATAATAGTATATTATTTTCAATAATATAAAGAGATTAGGTTAAAATATTCCAATTAAATTTTAAAATACTAAAAATAAAGTGTAAAAAATAAAAAATTTATTAAAAATTCAAACCGATCAAACCGAATCGAACCGAACCAGATCGGATCGGTTCGTTTCGGTTTCTGACCAAAATTAGTTCGGTTCGGTTTTCATAAATACCAAAATTTCAGTTTTCAGTTTATTCGGTTCGGTTCAGTTTTGAACCGAACCGACCGAATGCTCACCCCTAGACATGAACCAGGTCAAGGGGCCAGTTTCCTATTCTAGTTCCTCTTGTTTCCACTTGGATCCAGATCGAGGCTATCCAACAATTTAAACAAGTTTTTTTCAATTATTTTCTCTTTAAAAAAAACATGGTTCAGACTGGCTGCCAATTCCAATTCAAGTTCTAGTCCTGTTCAGGTTCAATGGATTGTGGAGGAGAACCACCTCCCTCCCTAGTTCCACGCCCATATGAGCCTGGAGAACTGTTATCTGGTTCCACTCCAGTGCCTGTTTTCACCAGATTTGTTCCTGGCCCTTGGCCAGGTTTGACTCTAAGAATCAATGGGATATTCTGCTGGAAAAAAATTTCACTGATTTCTACTCCAATCAAAAAAGGAGTCTGCTAAATTTTACTTCAAATTCCCTTTGACACCATTTCCTGTCAAGACTATATAATGACTCAAAATTGTAATGAGGCTGCAACAACAATAAGCAAACATAAATTACTACAAAAAGCAAAGAAGCAAACTAACTTAATGTACGTTAGAAGCCAGTTGTACAAGTTGCATACCACGTAAAGCTAGAGAAGCTTTCAGGGCATCTGAATCAACACCCTTTGAATAAGGATCCCTGAAACAGAATAAAATAAAAATTTAACTAAGCAAAGCAATGGAAAATGCAAGGCTTTCAATAAGCTGATATGCAATCACAATCGATGTTTTCATGAACCATCTCAGTTCGTTTTGCAATTCAAGACATTTGAGAGTTGAGATTGAATCTGCAAGTATATTGATCACAGAATGAACCATATGAAATAATGTCCAGTTGCAACTTTTTGTTTGCTTCCAATTGCCAAGGCAGACCCATTTTAGACCACAACAGACTGCACTGAAAATTTGGTTTCATTTACCGATTTGAATTTACATTTCTGTTTAAAGAAATTCAGAATTAAGATTTATGGCTCAGTTTTAGAACATTTACAAGATTTCATCATTAAATTATTTACCCGACCCAGTAAGCAAATAAATTTAGGTAGTCACCAGCATAATTATGACTCTAAAATAAGGGAACCCTGTAGTGTTAACTGCTAAGCTCATGGTTCCTTTTTTATAGGAAAGGAAATTTAATAATTATAAGTTAAACTCATAATTATGACTGTCATTCTTTCCCTTCTAGATATGGTTCTTGATAATGTAAAATACAATTATTATTGAGATATTAGAAAGGGCTACACCATACCAGCTTGAGGGGCCCCCAAGGAAATTTGTAGCATTGCCCTCTCGACGACTAGTTCCACCTTGTTCAGATGACCTAAGACCACCATCAATGTCATTACTTTGATTGGTGCATCTTTCCTCAGATTCTAGCTTCAATCTCTCCATCTTGTCCCTTGACAACTCACTAATGCCCTTGTGCACAAAAAAATTGTTTTCAAGCTCTCTGACATCACCAGATACGTTAACATTGACAGCAACAGGAGTAGTAAGGCGCTTGATCTTGCGTAATGCTCTCTCTGTGTTGTATGACTCAACCTACCTCAAATTGCATTACTAAAGGTGAGGTAATAATAAGTATGAAGCATGAAGGAAAAAAATTATCTAAATTATGCTAGAGGCAGGAACTAAAGTACATGAACAGGCCTTATTATTCAATGTCATCCCCCAATTCAACTGCTAAAAGTATATATAGCACCATAAGGAATTGGAAAGCATCCCCATTTGCTTCCTCATGTTAAACAAAAGGGCCAATGTTTCTGTCACCAGGAAAAAATGCCAACCTCATGAAGAAATGGCTGTATTCTGAGAACTAAATTGAAAGCAAACATTGCATTCCTAGGAGCAGATTTAAGCAAGATTTGGCCTATATATACACACACACACACTCTCTTTTGCAGTAAGCTAACCCTTAACCAAGTAGGACCTTATCCATGCTATTTAAATTCAACAAAAAAAAAAAAAACTCTCTTTAACAATATTGCGCTCATCTGGGACAGGACTCATAAGACTATACCTTAGCCTCATGATGACTAGTTGAAATGATAGACAACAACTAAGTTGGTTATATCCAAAGCATAAGTTTTTCAGGTTGCATATGATGATATTAGACCATGATGAACCACGCTATAACTGCTAAAAAAATCATCAAAGCTGCATATAAAATTAAGGCAGCCCAAACTCACAACTGCCGTACCACACTCGATATATTTCAAAGAGATAAGGAGAATCATAATTCACACTAGTCATTAAGTAGTCAAGAGAGAATTACTTGAGGAACAGAGAGACCAGACTGTGGATTACATCACCTAGGAAGGAGGGGTGAAAGGGAAACAGAGCAAGCAAGAGAGAGAGATAGAGAGAGAGAGAGGTGGGGTTTGCGAGAGGGCATTGATCAGAAGGGGAGAGAAACCGCAAAATTCATAGAAACTCTGCTTTAGATGCACATAAAACCACCCACATGCGATGCAAAACAATCCAAATCGAGGTTGCTAAACCAAGACTCAATGAAACCAATCAAGGTTGGGTTATCAGACAAATAAACCAGAAACAATAACAGTGCCAAAACCAAATTGTAGATAAACAGTTCACTTTATTGTTTTGCTTGCATCACTATATATCTTAAAATTGAGAACACAGGTTATGACTAAAGTTGTTGTATGCTTCAAATATGATCACTAGTATACCCATTAATTGCAAAGGCAACAAATTAATTTCAAATACAGGAAATGTTTTCTTCAGGGATTTTAGAACAAGAAGAAACATTTAAACAGGTCTTCAGAAAGCTCTTGCAGCATTAACTCTTTTTTTTTTTCAAGAAAATGTTTAAGGATTTTAGCAATTCTTTTGTGATATAAGGGCATATCATAATAACCAGAAAATAACCCAACACAGAAATACTGGTCCTTTGTTAATATAAAGGAATCCACACATCCAACCATAGATGTAATTTTGGTATTCTGTGTACACATCACTAATTTTTTTTTTTTCAATTTCTGTTAACCAAGCAGTTAAGATACAGAAAAGGCACCTCAATTTTGGAAAGACTTTTGTATAGAAGAAACTCACTGCATCTTTTATCTTCTTTGTTATAGACTCGGCATTCCTAGATGCAAGACGCAAACAACGCATTATGTCACTCTGTGTCACACCCAATCCTCCAGCTTTCTGAATAGCACAGATATCGCCATTTGCGTTCACTGTAATAGTCATTCTTCCCCTTATAATAGCCTCCTCATTATGGTTCGGATCTACCACCTACATGAAACTCATTTAGATTAAATTGGTTGCTACATTAACAACTTGAGCTTTATGTGCATATGTATTAGGGATGGTGCAAAATAAATAGCAATAAAAATAGTAATTTGTAGGAATAAATTTACCCACCATGGTATGCTCACTGTTGAAAAACGCAAAAGTTACTGCTATAGGAAGATGATGCACTATCAAAGGGAGTGGTTCTTTCACCTGCCAGAATAAAGCAACAATAATAAATGAGCATGAAGACTGTTAGGATTTAAACATTAGAATAAACTAGAAGAATGACATTTAGCAGACACACAGACAATATCATAGCTTACAAGATTTACAGTGAGAAAGAGCGAAAGGTGGGGACTTCTTATTGAGAACTATCTCAGCCATATCATTTTGGAAAATAGTCATCTTTGCTATTTGGACAAAATCAAGGAATCTGAGATCATACAAATATGGGCACTTCTTTGTTCCTGGACTACTATTCTTCAAATTATGCCAAATATAGAAGGATACTGAGGTTAGCCATTAGCTTATGAAAAAGCTGAAACTTCAGAAAGGAGAAATTCCCTCCTTGGAGCTGACACTTCAGAAGCAACTCTAAACAAATTGATGCATTAAATTTGTATTTAGGATGATTGAGGTGGTCTTTTTCATCTAAATATTCTTCTTGTGCACTTCTTTATTTACTTGTTTCCAACTTTCTACTGTTCCCATTGTGCCATTATCATATCCAAAAATTAACAAGTTAGAATCTTAAGCTGATGGTGACAATAAGATTCTAAACTGACTTCCAAGAAAAAACACCCAGCTGTTCACTAGAATATGAACACTTCCAGATACTCCTAAATCCTAATGAGCAAACACTATTTTGCTACAAAGCACACGTGGTAAATAGATAAGGGCACGTTCAGTGACAACCAACAAAAAAATACTCAACCACCCAAAAGAAATCATTATACTCGTACTGCAAGCCAAACATCATAGAGGACATAATAGCAATACATAAAATTAAACTACAAATTTTACGAATGTAATTTTTGCATTGTGTTTGGTGCCTTTTCTACAATGTGGACAAAGGATTAAAATGAAACAATGAAATATCTATGTAGCAATACACACTTCTAGAAACATACCCAAGCCCTTTAATGCAACCCAGATTAAAAGAAGGGAGGTGCAGTAGAAATCCAATCAATCTGATACACAAGGGACTCTCAATAACAGTCATTTTTAGTTAGACTATATTTTTTAGGTTCAAGGATAAAATGCATGGCATTGTCAGTAACCACAACCATACTGAGGGTTTGAGTGACCAACTAGAAGAGGTCTTCAAGTCAACACAACTTCTTTTTAAAAAAAAAAGATAATCATGCCTTATTTGAGCAGTTTAAGTAGAAAAAGCTATCTGATTGTCCAAAAAGGGGGAGATCTTGACTGAGCTAATAGTTTTTGGCTCGATGAGGATCTTAAAGGTGAATTTCACTGATATAAGGTCCCAAGAACATGCTTTCTCAAGTTTGCATTTAAGCATCTATTCCTTTTCCCTAGAAACCCAATATATTAAAATACCTCAGGTGGATATACTATCACTTGTTGACCATCTTCTCCTTCTAATGTGCATTCTGGCTTCCGAAATGTCAAGAGAGCAGCTAAAGCAGCAATATTGGCAGCATCAATAAGATTCCTGTCTCCACAACAAGCAAGCAAATAAGAGTATGGTAATAAATATTTAGCATTAGCAAAAGAACATATTAAATAAAATCTGCCCCTAACAGAAGAAAATAGAAAAGATAATGGGAGCAATTATAGCTTACCCCCCATTATCTAAGATGTGAAGATCAATTCGGATGGCCCATACCAACTTCCCGGCGAGAACACAAAGTGATTCTGTATCCACTGCCCTGCTCTCCCTGCAGATCAATTAAAATTGTTACGTGAACTCATTTTCCCTATTTTGAAGCCCATAATTCTTTAGAAGAAGCCCTGCTTATATATCCCATTACATATATATGTATGTGTACGCACATGTACTCGTGTCTGTTTTTACCATATTCTTCAGTAAAGGTCCAAAATAAATATAATTTGTCAAACAACAAGAGATCGTTGATATGTCAAAATTTATAATATCACAAAAGTGTCCTGATAACCCTATCCTCAACATGTTAAAGAATTTCAAATGTAATTACAATTAAATTGATGCAAGCTAAAAAAATACCTTAGACCACGATCAATTATTCTTCCCAACTCCACCGCAGATTCTCCTGGACGGCCTGGCTCAAATGAAGGATCAGCCATTGGTGAGAACTCTGTAAAAATTGAAAGTGACCCTTCATTTGGCCGGTCTCGATAAGGTTGAACTAATTGACTTGTCACATAACCCATTACATGAGTCTGGCCTAGCTGCACCTCTGATGACCCATCTTCTCTGCAAATTCACAACTAACAAGAAATGAAAAATAGCACAATATCTGAATGTATACAAGCATAGAGCTCCAATCACAGCTAAGCAAACTGCAACCAGATAATAGCAATTAGAATACAATGCCAATTCCATCAAAGTAACACACTCAGCTGCTACAATTTCCCAGCTCACCATTTACATCATCCAACAGCAACTGAATTCTATCTTGCCGTAATCAATAGTATATGATCACAAATACAGAATACATATCTACCTAGCCTATTTCTTCTCACGTTACCGAACAAACACAATAAACTGACTTCAGAGCTCCAGAAAGTCCCAGAATATACCTTTCATCAATTCTTCAGCTTTGAACATCAAAGTTCAGTAATAATTCTCAATCAAATGACACAGAAATCCCTTAAACCGATTCTTCAACCATTAAAGACTAGTTTTAGCCCAGCACAACTTAATACTTATATGTAACAAGAAGCAAACTTGCCTGCCAAACTTGATTGTTATTTTACGATACTCAAGGGGATTACGACCGTCGATCCTCAGGTCCGAAGCCAAAGCAGTCTCAATGAATTTCTTCTCATTCACTGTCATTCGCCATGCATTCGTCAATCTAGCATCCATTTTTTACGGTAATGTTTCTCAAATTTTACTTTCTAAAAAAATATGCAGCAGATGGAGATAAGTGAATAGTCGACGGGGAAGGAGAAAAGGCGGCAATAGAGAATGAAAACCAAAATGGACAGCAACTGGCAAATCCACTCCTTTTGCAATGAGAACTGGAAACGACTGTCACCGGTGAATCTGACTAATAAGATTTCATGACTTGACTATGCAATTGCATTGCACCAACTCTTAAAACCCTAGGGTTTTGTTCAAAGCTTGATGCTGCCACTTTTTAGCGCCCCTGCTTGACATTACGCCGACAACCAAAACGAATAGTTAATTAGATTTTTTTAAATTAAATTTTATCGACAATAATTAATTAGATTTAACATTTGTCTTACAATTATTTTTACTTTTTAGTTTGTGACAATTATATTAAAGCATTTGGATTTCATATTTTAAATTTATCTTTCTTTTGAAAAATTCAATTCAATTAAAACAATTTTATTTAAATTAAAAAGATTTAATTTTTTAAAAATAAAAAAAATCATTTTAAAAAATTAAATTCTTATATAATTTTATAAAAAATTTATTTAATTTTTTTTCTTACAAAATAAATTATATAAAACAAAAGGTTAAAGGTTTTCTTACTTTGTAGTTTTAACTTTTTTTTTGTTATTAATAAAATTGGCTTCCTCAACAAATTGTTAGCATTTAATTATTACTAATGAATTGATCACATTCATTTTTCTATTATTTTATAAATTCACATAAATTTATTTCATTTTAAGGTACAGAATACAGAACCTAAACTTGCAGTAGAGAACACACAGTTTGTATCACAGTAAGGAAGAGGAGAACAACAGCTGCAACGACAGAGATGCCAACCCATGGAGTATTGAAATAATTTTGTTTCAAATTTGCCTTCCATTTGTGCCAAGGGGTTCTGCAATACACATTCAGATCGTCAATTACAGCAGAAAAGTAGCATCTATCGGGGAAGACAATGTTCTCTTTTTCAATGTCACGAAACAGAGCTGCTAAGGCTTCATTACTTCGTAGCCAATTTTCTATAATCCCACATCGAGATAGTAGTTCCACATCGTTTGCAGCATTCACAAGCATAGCCATCATAGCAATATAGTCACCTGTATAATTATCCAAGCAATGGCATTGCTCAAAAGCTTGGAGATTTCGCAGTAAAATCTCTGTTTGATCCACTATTTGAAGTCGTGGGATTTCCAAAATTCCATTCTTGAATTTTATATCAAGTACGTTCTTGCTTGAACTCAGCTGAAACTTGACTCCAGCTCGGTAGAGATGTGTTATGCTTGGTACAACTAACATTTTCAACTCCCTTTGAGGCGGCAACTCTAATGGCTGCTGACAAATTCTCAGAAAATGAAGAATGTGCTCTATTTTGAAAGAACTGTGTCTCTCCAGAACGTCCTCCTTCACCCACGAATCCCATCCGCTTCTGAAGAATTCATACACAAGCTTAACAAGGGAGAATCCCTCCAGTCGCCCAGGTATATTGGACAGCACAAACAGATCTTCAAGGATGAAGAAAGGGATCTGATTTTCAAGCAACAGTAAGTCGAATCTTATATCAAGAATCATCATCGGTTTGTTGTAGATTCGATCTTTGTTATTCCTCGAGTCTCCACAACAATGCTTTAGAAAGAGCATGATGATGAAGGTAGCATCTAGCAGTATCATCTTCACAAAATCAGTACTGCTAAAATTGATGGTTTCAGCATAACAATTTCGCAATCTTAGCTCGGATTCTTTCAAAAATTGAATGTAGTCCTCCAAGCTTAGGTCGCCCCAATGAAGAAAATCCTGCAGATACCTGTGCTTATGCTCTTCCATTGCTTGTAGCTCTGTTCTGCCATGGTGAAGAGGGCCAATAGACAGTACGCGAGGCGTATAGGCCTTGGGATTCAACTGGCGGAGTCGCTCAGGTACTCTGTAGATGCAGCACTCATCAGATAAAGGATGCAAGATTTCCAACTTTTCTCTTATGGTCTTGGCTAATTCATCGATGTCCAGCAGAATTTGATCATTTCTTCTCATCTTCTGCTCAATCTATTATCGTCAGGTTCTAATGTCTGAATTGTAAGGACACAGAGACTGGTATATCAGAGGAGTAGCAGATGGACTATTCACTAGGTAACATCGATCGCCATCTCTTTTCTTGGACTGTCTAGTTCTTTCCTCTGTGCAAATACGACCTTCCTCTTCAAAGTCAACTTTTTTTGGGGAATTTTCAAAGTCTTAATCAATTGTTGATTCGAAGCATTCGATGAATTTCCTCATCTTTATTACAGCTATATGTTTAATGGAGACATATTTAAGTGGACCCAAAGTTTCTTTTAACAAATTTGCTATAATGCAAGGTAAATGGATAATTTTTTTTATATATAAAAATGTATTATTAAAAATATTCAAAATCAATTTTACACGAAAAAAGCAAAAAATAAAACTATACTATTATACATAAAGAGGATAAACATTACATCGTTGTTGGAATTTTTCTTTAATATATATACGTTAAGTGAAATTGATCCAACCTTCTTGTTTTGTTTTTAATTCATCTAACAAATTTATATTGCAACGGTTCATTAAGAAATAAAAAGGCAATGGGGTAGCCAGCACAATAATTATTTCGTTTTATAAATAATAAAATTACTCCACAACAGAAGGACTCCATGGCCCAATGGATAAGGCGCTGGTCTACGGAACCAGAGATTCTGGGTTCGATCCCCAGTGGAGTCGAATTTTTTTTGCTTTTGTAAGATTTTTTTTTGTCTGTACTTTTATGCAGTGCAGCGAAGTTCCCTGCAACCACTCTCCCTTTTCGTTTTTCCAAAGAAAAGATTTCTTTTTGTTATTAACATTGGAGGAGGAGTTAACCTGATTCTGCCTTCAACACTTGGGCGACATCTTGGTTTGCTAAAGAAAGGGGAGTTTAAATAACTACACAAGAGAAAGAAAGACGAGAATCAGTAAATACAACACTTATTTGGCTTCCTGTTGAAGGAGGGTCAACCTTGATGAACAGCCTTCCGGTGGCTGGGGCAGCGCTGCTAAGAAGAAGAACCAGGTCCATCTGTTGGGTCAAGTTTGTGTTTTCAGGTCTCTTGGGTTTGTTTGCTTCTCCGAGCTGGTTTTTCTTTTAGAGCCTAGAAGCTTTAGTTGTTTCTTTATGTTTGGTTGGGCCTGGATCTTGGTTCTGCATTGTAATATTTATCTTAATAAATTTTTTATCTTTTGAAAAAAGAAAAGTACAAAAAAGGGAGACACAATACAGTCGCAGGCAAGCAAAGATTATTTTGGAGGAATGAGAACCTCATGAAAACCCACCGGATAAAATCATGAATTATCACACTCAACAATCACAATCCTTAATGAAACGAATGACAAGATGTCTTTAATGAGAAAAAAGTTAAGCTACATGAACCAAATTTACTTTAACTAGCAGCAAAATGAAATGTTTGTAAAAGTTCTAGCAATAAATTCACGGCTAGCAATCTTGCACTGCAGGGTCCATACTTGACCATCAACGTTGAAGATGCCAAGGAGTTCATAGAGGGAGTTGAGAAACCAGAGCCTTTAACATTTTTGGAAAAGTCGGTGATAAGGGGGGCTCTATATTGGGAGGGTTCCCATTCCACGCAAAAGGAGGGAGTTGACCAGCGGGGTTGTGTCTGGGAGAGCATGCCTGTGATCCATAATACAAGCGGTGGCGGGCTGCGGAGGAAACCCTCAGAAGATAATAAGGTAAGGAGGAAGGTGATAAAATAGATTTCATCATGAATTTGTAAGATACAAT
Source organism: Manihot esculenta (assembly GCF_001659605.2). Lineage (NCBI taxonomy): Eukaryota > Viridiplantae > Streptophyta > Magnoliopsida > Malpighiales > Euphorbiaceae > Manihot > Manihot esculenta. The sequence goes on along the minus strand of NC_035162.2, from coordinate 10,854,717 downwards.
TGCACTGCTGCTTCCGTGATTATGGTGAAGAAATGTTGAACGCTCAAAGACTAATCACATGATTCCGTTCTTCATTCTTTATGATAACTACTGCAGAATTAACACTTTTAAAATTCAGGACCATATTTCCGCTTCAGCTTTTCTTTGCAGATCTGGTAAAGAAGAGCAAACTATTACAAAAATAAAGAACATAAACCACAATAATTTTTCATGTCCCCGATGGAGGGGAAAAAAAGGAAGATCATGACAGTAGTGAAATGCAATATTTCATGAACATGGACATGCAAACATATTTCAAAAAATGGAGGGAATGGCTAAAAAAAGTTATTCTTACCCCGTACACCTCAGGCATGAATATTTTGAAAGCAATCAAAAGTTGGATCAGGATCCTAATTCTGTTGGATCAGCACCATATATTGATGAAATTAGCAAATAAAGAACACGGGGTCATCACAAGAATATATATTTCTCTCATGCATAAGTAAATCCTCCAGGATGATACCCCACAAATTTTCGATTCCAAATATGCTCCAAAAGAAATGAAAACTTGATCCTTGGCTTTGCACCCAACTTATAATACATTTTGCTTCCCTGATGAACGACAAGCCATTATGCCTCCTCACTTGAATACAGCAGAACATATCCTGTTCAGAAGAGTAGCATGACATGAGGACAATCAAGTCCAGCAATTCCAGCCAGAAACGATGACAATCTCACCCACCTTAAACATCAAGAGTGTAGAAACATGTATTGCAGTCATCATTGCATAAATTGCCATCCTAGGGAAACTCAATCATAAATCAGTGACTTGTCTAGCAGAAACTGGATTGCTGTCATGATACCATAAGCATATCCTAAACTGTCTCAGTCTGAGCCACAGCTACTTCTGAATAAACAAAGTGATGACAGCTGCAAGGATAACATTTGAGCCCATTAAGCAGCAGATCAACGAAGTTCTTAAAAAAAATATCTAGTTCACAAGCTCAGCCACTGGATTAATCCACATGTCATGCATTAAAAAAGATAAAATTTCTAATCAGTTTGAATTGTAAAAAATCTCATATGAGGCCATTTGATCAATCTTTCTAAAATCAACTCTAAATTCAAATTGAAACACCATATACCTTGTTACATAGGTTGTAGAATCAGATATTTGCCATATGAAGACCGAACCATTATTTAATATTCATTCCACCATGATGTCTGTCATTTATTCACCTTGAATATTTGAGGATAAACTGCTCAAAATATCTGAGGCATTCATCCCTTGTGCAGTAAAATAATTCAATAACCATAGAACTGCAGAGCGGTTGATTGTAATGCGAGCAGAACCATCACCATTCTTGCTGTTAAGTTCCTCTGAAAATTTAGTCAAACTATCAAATAGCATTGAAGGATTAGACACAATCCACGTAGCCAAAGCTGTTGCAGCGAAGTCCTGGAACGCATTATTGGGCAGTAACATGACTGTCCCAACAAGCTCAGGTTTGGGTGCACAACAACTGCACAATGTGAGAAGGCCAGAAACTGCAATGGCACTAATATTAGCATCTAAATCAGCACAGCAAAGAAATTGAAAAATTATCTTCTCCACCTGAACCTCGGAAACTGCAAGCTCTGATCTAATCAAGCCCCAAAACTTATGCTGCTCCAGAGAATCCCAACTAAGTGAATTCTTCACCAAGACAAAAATGGTTCGAGTGTTCTTCCCGAAAATAGAGAATTTCTTTAATCCAATTTCAAACTGTATATCAGTTAGATCAGCATGATCCAACTGACTCACCAGTAACCTTATAATTTCTTCGTCACCAATGCATAGATCAGCAAAGTGATGGAAGATGCTGCAAAATAAACACTTTGCTTTTTTCTTTTCCCATTCTAAAAATGAAACTATGTCACGTATAAGGAGCTTTGACAAAGATATATCATCTAATTTGGGTGAGACAGCTCTAGAGCACTGAAGAAAACATTTGTAAGCAGCAAAAGCATTTTCCACCAACTTGGTAATAAACTTATCCATTTCAGAAGTAGGAATAATGTCTTCATGAGAATGTTCTATTCTTCCATCACGCAAAGAAAAATATCCATCAATATGAAACTTCAATAATGGGAAGTCTGACTTACATAATTTATCAAAATTGTTGTCAACTATTGCATTTCCTAAGTAACCTGCTGCATGTGCTTCATAAGCTAGCCCTGATGCATAAGACAATAAGTGTACTCCTACAGGAAAATCATTCCTTGACCAGAATAAAAGCATTCCCTCCAGCCTTTGATGCTGTGACAATAAGAAGGCACGAACAATTAAGACTGTGGCAGACCTAATTTCATAGCCAGAACAAGGAGCACTAGGACATTTATCGAGTGGGGGAAATAATTTGCAATTAATTGATTCAAATTGATCTGCTATTCTGGAACATATTGTTTCAGGAGAAATTGAAACAAGTGCTGGTGCCTGATCATCCAAATTCACAAGTGACAGCAGTATTGCTTCCAAAATCTGAAGAGCCAGTTTATTTGACTTCTTTATAGATCCACCAAGGTTTTGTAACAAATTCCCGATAGCATCAACTTGACTCTCACTGTTGCTAATAGATGGGCAAGAAGTAGTAACCGAGCTTTCTGAAAAAGTTAAAGAAGAATCAGCATGTTCAGTGCTAGGTCTAACTTCCACCTCATCTGCGGGTTGTTGTTGTCCAAGTGCAGGTGTTGGACTTTTCAGAAAGGACGGATTTTGCAAGCTCAAGGGAGGCACAGAGTCATGAGGAAGATGGAGAGGCTGTAATTTGTTAACGATGCCCATTTTCAAATTTGACAATAACCTCCCAAGTCTCTCTTTCAAGAAAGGAGAAAGTGCATCACATGATGTTAAAACATCCAGCGAGTGAACCACTCCTTTCTGAACAAGTATATTGAAAGCTGATGACAGACCCCTAAAGATTAAATGCATACGATCCACATCATAGTTTTCTGCAAGAAGCAACAAAAATTCAAGAAGAGAGTGAGTCATGTCAATATATTTGGGTATTGAACATACCATTAATAGCATTCCTGGCTCAATATTCATTATATTATCATTTCTTTCATCAAAGAAAAGCCAGTCGTAAAATAAGGCCAACTTCACATTGGCTAGAACGTAATTCTTTCTACAAGTTTTCAGTAGCCATCCTATAACGGTCCATCTTGGTATGATGTCTGACTGGATAGTTTCATTAGATGGATGGTGTGCACAACATATAAATCGAACAATGTCCACTACGACAGTCTCTTTCTCTGGTCCAAAAAGAAACTTCTTGGCAAACCATAATTGGTGCCGTTTTTGACTTCCCAACTTCACATGCATAAGCAAAAACCTCAACTGAGTTTCCATGTCAGGAGTTATCCGAAGCAAAAAATATCGACTTGATGTCCTAGAGCAGTACAATTGAGAAACATCTGAAAATCCTGCAGTCCTGAACTCACCTGGGTTCAGTACCAAATCCTTCCATATAGCTCGAAACACAGGGACATGAACCAAATCTTGCAGTAATCTAATAAGGTCCCTCCCGATCTTCATACACAAATGAAATTGCTCTCTCAACATTTTGACACAAAACTCAATCTCCAGTAGTTTCAGAGGTTCTAGCTTCACATTGCTTGATAGCCTACAATGATCAGCTAACAACCTAAGATATGCATAAAGTGCACTAGTCAAAAGCAATGGCTCTTCTTCTAGTAAACAATCCCATTTACTAAGGAAAAGGCTCACCAACTCAGAGCACAACCACAAATTCCTATCACTAAAATCCCCACCAATAATTTGCCTCAACAAAGACACCAACAAGCCATCAAAACCAACTCCTAGAACACCAACCATTTCTTTAACAACCCAAATCAACTGATCCTTTACTGAATCCACGAGCTTAGCATACAAATCATTTACAATTTTGACCATCAAATGAATAAAAAACCTATACCCATCAGTAACAATTGCATGTAGATGCTTAATATGGGTTTTGGCCAACAGGGGTTCAGTCAAAAGCCCGTAAAGAATGGCACGATTGAGCTGTAAGTATTCTTGCGCGCTTGGGATGGCCAAGGAAAAGGGAGGTCTTAGTTTAGGTTCAAGCTCCTCAAAGGCTTGCCTTAGAGAGACTTCCAGCTGGTTACCGGCTTCGTGCATACCGATTTTAAGTAGCTTAGAGGCCATAATGAGTTCCTCTAACTCAATAACATCAAATAAGAGAGAATTAAAATCAGCATAGATAAAACAAATAGGAAGGCCAAGATAGAAACTTGTTGAGGCTTACTTGTTGGAGTGGATAAGGGTTTCCAGAAAGTGGAACAATTGAAATCAAATTTTTATCGAGCAATCAACAGCATGGATTTTCCCGCTCGTTTCAGCAATCAATAGCAACGAGTTTCCTTTCCCCAAGGATTTCCACTCCGAGAACAAGCACCGTTCTTTCTTCCACCTGCTCTCCGTTTCATCAACCGAAGATTGCGCGGCCGAAGAGGAAACGGCAATATGAGGGGTTAAACGGCGTCGAATCATTTATTTTTGGGCGCCCTACTCTGGAGATTGGATTTTAATTTCCTGCACAATGGGCTACGTTCCTAGAGTGTCGGACACTGTATATAAAATAATTTTATCTTTTATACTTTTTTTAGTAATGTTTGCAATTATATATTTGTATTATTTTATAATTTTTCATAATTATGTTTATAAAGTAAAAAAATGTGTAATTAATATATTAATATTTTTATAAATAAATAAATGGGAGATAAATATTAAAAAAATTTAGAAATCAAATGAATTTAAGATTTAAATTCAAGCTGAGTTGTAATCAGTAAAAAAATGAAAAGTAAATTAAGAAAATAAGCTCTTACATAAATCTGAATCATCCAACTTAATAATTCAGTTACCAAGGCTAAAAATATGTCAAAAATAAATAAATAAAAGTTTTCAGAAAACGAAAAAGGAGATTCCGTTGCCGGGAATCGAACCCGGGTCTCCTGGGTGAAAGCCAGATATCCTAACCGCTGGACGACAACGGAATTGTTTTCTTAATTGTGTTAAACAAAAGTAACAATAAAAAGAATATGTTTAATAAAGTAAAATTATTTTGTAATTGAAAACAATAAAATAATTTATAAAATTCATAATTAAATTTAATAAATATATGTAACAACTTATTTGTACTTTTAAAATCTTTTAGTATGTATTATTCATTTATTTACAATAATATAATTAATTTTTTTTATCTTATAAAATATTATAATATAATTTTTATAAAATAATTTAAAAAATTCATAACTTTATATGTAATAATCTAAAATTTTTAATTTTAAATAATAAAATCTTAACTTTTAAATTTGTTACTATATTTAATTTCTAAAATAATTTATCAAATTGAATATAAAATTTTAAAATTATACATTTAATCATTATCATAGTTAAAATTTTTATTATACCTCAGCTGTTTATTTTTTTATTTTTTTAATTATAATTAATTTTTTTAAAATAATTTTAATCAATTTTAAATTATTATAACTATTGTGTTATATCATATGTTATTTATTTTTTAAATATTTCATTAAATCAATATAATCAATTCTTTTAACTCCAAATAAATTTAAATAAATATTTAAAAAAATAAATAAATAATACATATCAGACATTTATACTAATTTAAAATTAATCAAAACTGAATTCTATAGACTGAGCTAACCTACCAAATCGATTCAATAACGCCTTGTTTTTTAAGCCATCGCATATATAATTGGATTTTTTTCTGGAGATTTAATAAAAAGGTAAAACTTTTAAGCACTAATTATAATTGTAAAAAATAAAAATAAAAAATTTAGATATAATATTAAAAAAAATTAAAATTTTAAACTTTTCTAAATTAATAAATTATTTTAAATCGATTATAATTATAATAAATTTAAAATTAAATTTTCATATTTAAATTAAAAATTTTACCATAATTATAATTAAATGTAATTTATAGTCCTTAAATTTCAATTGCAAAATACAACTTTTATTATAAACTAGAGTGTATTATTCATTTATTTATATTAATTTTGTTAAAATATAAATTTAATTTCAACAGTTTTTTAAATTCTAATTAGATATTAAAAGTCTAGTCTAATTTAACGTAGCAGCTAAGGGTATATTATTCATGACTAATCTTAAAAGTCTAGTCTACTCTAGTCTAGTCTAATTAGATATTAAAAGTCTAGTCTAACAGTTTTATGAAAGAAAGAATTAATTTGAATTTATAAAATATAAATTAATTAATTAATATCAATAAAATAAATACATATACCTTTATAATAATTTATCAAAAAGAAAAATAGGTTTGGTGGTTCTTAGTTTCTCCTTATCAATTACGACTTTGATGATAATTATCCATGACTCACTTTCAATATGAATTATGACACGAACTTCTCGTTCATTTTGTGGTTCTTAAAAAAAATCTTATAGCATCTCTTCAAAATATTTTAAGACACACTTAAAATATTCAAAATTGTAAGTGTTGAATTTCAATTGAATTAAATGCAGTGAAAGAAAAAATTTGAATAGCAGTTAAATAAAAAATAATAATATTTAAAAAATAAATAAATAATTTTTATTGTTTTTTTTCCGTAAAATATAAAATTATTCATTTTAATTAAATTATTATAAACTATAAACTATCAAAATATCCGATCTCTAATGATATTCATATAGAATAATAATCTAAAAACTTTAAAATCATTTTAAGAAATTGAGAGGAAAATAGATTTTGAGTAAATTTTGAAAATTCTTAAAAAGATTTCTGTCAAATATCACACTTACTTTTGGAAATTCTTAAAAAGATTTCTGTCAAATATCGCACTTACTCTCGTAAAATACCCTTTTATGGTAAAACTAATAATAATATTTAATTAATTAATTAATTAATTAATTAATTAATTAATTAATTAAATTATAATTATAATCCATAATTTTAATAAATAAGCTATATAAATCTTAGATAATTTTAATTAAGTTCTTATTTAATTAATTAGATCAAAATTATAATTTTTTTAAATTACAATTTTTTTCTAATATCAATTTATATGCAATTACGTCCAACTTAATTTAACTTTTTGTTTTATTTTCTCATTCAATTCTTTATGTGTGACTCATTATTTTAAAATGGGTCGACAACAAATATAATTAATTTATTTAAAAGTTAAGAATATTGTCTAATAATATGTAAAAACTACTAAAATATTCGAAATGTCAAAAGTAATTTGATTTAATCTTTTAGTATATGGTTTTTCAATATAATTAATATCCCTTCATCATAAATGTTTGGATTTAATATTTAATACATAAAACGTGATTACAAAATTAAATTATATTAGTTCTCATTTATTAGCCATTGACCGATTAAATGAAATTTCAAATCTCATTTGCTAATTTCATTCTACCTTGCGATTTCATGATCAATGCTAGCAAAGAATAAATGAAATATTTCCTAATTTAATATAGTGATAAATATTATCTCAATCACATAAACACTTTCATATATTTCTAATATATTTAATTTATTTTCATTTATTATTTATGAACCAAATAACGTGTAAGATAATTCAAAATATAGAAGTACCTGTATAAGATTATTTATGGATTTCATGTCGAATGATCACTTATACAACTATCACTTAAGTAATTCATAGACAATTTTATTTTTCATATTAAATTCTCAAACGGATCATACTTATTTATAAAATAAACACCTACATAATAATTATAAATATCTCATATATTATCAGTTGTTTCATTTATAATAAAATAACATAATATATACTAGTCTCAACTGCATTATAATTTTATTTGTATAGTAATATAATTTCATGAACTTTATTTATTCAAGATTCAATCAAATTAATACTAAAAATAAATAATAAATTTTATATAAAATATTTAAAATATATGAATAATAATATCTAATTATAATCGATAAATTGATTGTAAAATATATTACTAACTAACAGTAAGATGGTTATTTAAACTTAATACAAATAAGTTTGAAGTATAATACTCAAACAATTGCTAATTAATTTCTATAATAGTCAATAATTTAATAATAATAATAATTTTATGAAAAAATGTAATAATAATAATTATAATTTAAAATTAAAATCATCTCTATATTTTTTTTATTAATTTTTTTTTAAAAAATTATCATATTTTTAAAATTTAAGGTATTATGCACTTACAGATTTAGTCTGGTAGTAAGTGTATCTGAGTAAATCTGAGAGATCTCAAGTTTTACTCTCCAAATCTCCGATCCCATTTCACAAGAAAAAAAAGTGTTATAAAATTTTTTTAATAAAATTTAAGAATGTAAATATGTATTATGTAACTCGATATTGTGGTTCTTATTCTTTCTCTGGCTATAACCTAAAGCTACTCATTCAAATTAGTTAGAATTTGATCCTAAGGGTTAAAAATGAAAAGGGTAATCTATAGTATAGTTATTGAAATTTGATAAAATCTCTAGCTTAGTCCATACTTTTTTTTAATTAGAAGTGATTTAGTTTTTAAGATTTTATTTGGTTAATAAAATACTTTTTATATTAAAATTCATTGATAGACTATAATAATTTATTTATTTATTAATTTCACTTTTATAATAATTTAGATATTTTAATATTAATATTTTAATAATTTAATTTTTATAATTTTAAGTTTTATAACAAATTAAGAGAGATTGATTTTTTCAATTTATGATTGATTAACCATAAATTTAATAAAATAAATATGCAGCGAGCAAAATAAAAATTTAAAAATTAAATTATTTATAATAAAATAATAAAAATTATGAGTTTTTACTAAAGTTTAGGATGACACAGTAAATTAATTAAATGAAAATAATTTAATATAAATGCGTAAATTATCAACTATTCAATAAAATATATACGTATTCACATGCTTAGATCTAATGATAAGGGTATAAGTAAATATAAAAAATTTTAAGTTCTACTTCTCAAATTTCTTATCTCTATTTAAACAAATAAAATAAAATAAAACATATACTCCTAAATTGTTATAAACTTATTCAGTGCACCAAACGAGTTTCCTAATTACAATAATAAAAAAAAATCCCGAATTACATTTTCTCGGATTTTATGCACTTCCAATTTTTAATATAAAAATAAATGTAGTTTTGGTTCAAAATATTTTATAATATTTAGAACATTTAAAAAATTTAATTAATAAAACATATTTTATTTATAAAAAAAATTAAATCAATTTTAAGAAGAATAATTTTAAAATAAAAAATAAAAAAATACACTTTTAAAATTTTATTAAAATATCTATATATAATTTTATTAATATATTTTACTCTATTTTAAAATTTTATTAAAATATCTATATATAAATTTATTAATATATTTTACTTGTTTAATTAAAATTAAATAATGAAAAATAAATTATCTTATTAAAAAATATTTTTTCATATAAAATATTTTTCAGTTATTTTTTACAAACAAAAAAGAGTCTTCAGTTTTTTTTTTCTTTTTTATGATAATTTTAGAAAAAAAAAAAAAAAGATTGTATCTACGATTAAATATACTAGCTCACAAGAAATTAGTAGTAATACTATATGAAGAACTAGCTGAGTCGCCTCATTTGTTGGACCACTAGACTTGATCTTCCAATAGACGTGGAAATTTTTGTCTATAAAAGCTGCATCTGCATTACTTCATTTCCATGTCACAACTAAGAAAACAACCATGAAGTCAGTTTTGAGTCTACCCATGTTCATAATACACTTGATCCTTCTATTCTCTTCTTTTGATCTTGTAGTTGCTGCTGCTGCTTCTTCTATACAGCCCCTATGTCATGATGATGAGAGCTCTGCCTTGTTGCAATTCAAGGAAAGCCACATCCTTGACAGTTCTGTTTCTGATGATCCAAATGCATATCCAAAGGTTAAATCTTGGAACGTTAATGGTGGTGATTGTTGCTCGTGGGAAGGCGTTGAATGCGATCAGGCCAGTGGTTATGTGATTAACCTTGACCTAAGCAGTAGCCGGCTTTATGGTTCAATCAATTCCACTTGCAGCCTGTTTCGCGTTGTTCATCTTCAGAGACTCAATCTAGCCGATAATCACTTCAATCAGTCCATAATTCCTCCTGAAGTGGGTGCTTTTTCGGGGTTGAACTACCTCAATCTTTCTCGATCTTCCTTTTCTGGTCAAATTCCAGTAGAAATCTTGAAATTGTCAAACTTAGAGTCACTTGATCTATCAGGAAATGCGTTGCAGCTCAGAAATCCAGGCTTGGGAAGTCTAGCTGCCATGTTAACTCACTTGAAGCTACTTCATTTAGGTGGAGTTAACGTATCTTCTTTCGTTCCTCATAGCCTGGCAAACTTTTCTTCTTTGAAATCTCTAGATCTTGAAGATTGTGGCTTGTATGGAGAATTTCCCGCAGGAATTTTCCATCTGCCCAGTCTTCAACTTCTCAGCATACAGTCTAATCTTTTTCTCACAGGATACTTGCCAGAATTTAACCAAAGCAGCCCTCTCGAATTGCTTTTTGTTGGGAACACCAGCTTCTCTGGTAATCTACCATATTCACTTGGTAGCCTTAAGTCCTTGAATCAGCTGGATGCAAGTCGGTGCCAGTTTTCAGGTTTAGTTCCATATTCACTTGCAAACCTGACTCAGCTAACTTACCTCTCACTTGCCTTTAATAACTTGAGCAGTTGGAACTTGTCTTGGCTTGGTAAACTAACCAAACTCTCTTACTTGGATTTAGTTGAAACTAATTTATATGGAAACATCCCATCCTCATTTCAGAACCTGACCCAGCTCTCCGCAGTACGAGTTCATAGGAATCTACTGACAGGTCGATTTCCATCTTGGCTAGGGAACCTTACCCAGTTAACACAATTGCTACTTTCAAAAAATAACATGCACGGTCCCCTCCCAGAGTCAATCTCTAAGCTCACCAATCTTAAACAAATTGAACTATTTTCCAATTCCTTTAATGGCACTCTAGAATTTGACATGTTTCTAAACATGAAATCCCTCTTGGACCTCCAGTTAAGTAGAAACGATTTGTCAGTAGTTTTAAATCGTAAAGTGAATGCCACTTTTCCAAAGTTGAAGCTTTTAGGACTAGGTTCCTGTAATTTGACTGAATTCCCAAACTTTTTGCGCGGCCAAGATCAAGTGAGCCTTTTATTCCTTGATGGCAACAACATTCATGGCAAGATTCCCAAATGGATGTTGAATGTAAGCAAGGAAACTCTTGTGTTTTTACAATTGGATAACAACTTTCTAACAGGTTTTGAGGAACCTCCAGCAATTCTTCCCTGGGTCAGTCTAAAGTATTTGTCCCTTTCATGTAACAATCTGCAAGGTCCATTACCAATTCCACCAGCTTCTGTGGCTTATTATGACTTTTCAAACAACCAGTTGACAGGGGAAATTTCAGAAATGATCTGCAATTTAACTTCTATTTTATTCCTTGATTTGTCGAACAACATTATTAGCGGCATACTTCCGCAGTGTTTAGGTTACCTGGGCAATTCTTTGTCAGTACTAAATCTACGGAACAATAGCATTGGCGGCTCCATCCCTCCAACATACTAAAAGAAGAGATAAAGAATGTATTTCTGCACATTTATTCAAGAGTATACAGTAGCTTATATATACGGTTCTGTTCCTATAACTAAGGGAATACAAAATACAAACACACTTAAATAAGATATTTACAGCTAATACTATCTTAACAGAACTTATCATTAACACCCCCTCGCAAGCTATGAATTCCGTTGTAGAATTCGAAGCTTGGTTTTATGCTGAAGAAACCGAGAAGTTGATAATGGTTTTGTAAAAATATCAGCAAGCTGATCAAGAGAAGAAATATATTGAACAGCAATGTTACCAGCCTTGACTTGCTCTCTCACAAAGTGAAAGTCAACCTCAATGTGCTTTGTTCGTGCTTTGAAACAAGGATTCACAGCTAAATAAGAAGCCCCTATATTATCACACCAAATAATAGTGGGATTTGGAGTGGGTTGCTTCAATTCTTTGAGTAAAGACCGAATCCAAATAATTTCAGCAGTTGTATTGGCAACAGCTCGGTACTCAGCTTCAGTTGAAGAACGAGCCACAGTCGGTTGTTTCTTGGCTGACCAAGAAATAAGATTCGGTCCCAAATAAAGAGCAAATCCTCCAGTAGAACGACGATCATGTGCACTGCCAGCCCAATCGGCATCACAAAAGGCTTGTAATCGTTTATCACTGGATGGAGTTATATATAAGCCATGATGAATAGTATCGTTGACATAACGGAGCACTCGTTTACAGGCTGCCCAATGAGTATTCGTTGGTGCTGAAAGAAATTGACAAAGCTTGTTCACAGCAAAAGCAAGATCAGGTCGTGTAAGACAAGCGTATTGCAACGCACCAACCGTTCGCCGATAAAGATTAGGATCTGCCATTGGTTCTCCATCATTTATCTGCAATTGACAAGTAGTAGCCATAGGAGATTTGACTGAAGTAGCTTTGTCCATTTTTGTGGCTAGAAGAAGATCGTGAAGATACTTATGTTGGGAAAGAAGTATCCCGTTGGGAAGATGGTGAACTTCAATGCCCAGAAAATAATGAAGTATTCCAAGATCACGAAGCTGGAATTCTGCAGCAATTAAAGAAATACACTCCTGTACTACCAAATCAGTGCTCCCAGTGATGATAATATCATCTACATAAAGTAGAATATAAAGAACGTTACCCCCTTGTTCCCGAATAAACAGAGAAGAATCTGTATGAGAACCTGTAAATCCAATAGTAAACAAAAATGAACTCAAACGTTGAAACCATGCTCGTGGGGCCTGCTTGAGTCCATAAATTGATTTATTCAGTTTACACACAAATTGAGGGCAACGAGAATCAGAAAACCCAGGAGGCTGTGACATGTAAACAGTTTCCTCCAAATAGCCATTAAGAAATGCATTGGATATGTCTAATTGACGAATAGACCAATCAAGTGAAACGGCCAGAGAAAGAACAATGCGAATTGTTGTAGGTTTAATAACAGGACTGAAGGTAGCAGCATAGTCAATACCTTCAACCTGATTATAACCCTTCGCCACCAAACGAGCTTTGCATCGCTCAACAGAACCATCAGGATTCTTCTTAACTTTAAACACCCATTTGCAACCCACAATGTTGGTATGAGGTGGTTTTGGAACAAGTTCCCATGTCTTATGCTGAATTAATGCCGAAATCTCCTTACTCATCGCATCACGCCAAACTGGAATGTTGATAGCTTTAGAATAACAAGTGGGTTCAGTCAACTCACATTGATTCTGCTCCACAGCAGTATGAAAAGCAAAATTGCGTTTCTTGGGATTTACCCGAAGCATCATTGTATGAGTTCTGCGAGGCGGAGGTGGAGGTGGAGGCGGAGGTGGAGTTGAAGCTGGGGTGGAAATAATTGCAACAGCAGCAGGAGTATCCTTACTAACAGAATGACTAGTAGCAGCAGAAGTGGTGGGAGATTCACAAACTAAGGCTGCCGGTATTGGTGTATTCGGAACCATAAGTTCAGTATTACGAACAGGCAAAGGCTGTGAGCTAACATCACCAGAACTTGGTACCGGAGAAGGAAGTGAAGCAGTCACAGTAAGCCATGGTGAAGGATCAAAATGACAACCAGGGTTGCCAAGTATTGAAGATTTAGCAACATTAGCTTCTTTGTACAAAAAACGATGCTCATCAACCCGAACATGCCTGCTAAGATAAATTCTTTGATCAGATGGATTAAAACATATATAGCCATAATGATCACTAGAATACCCAAGAAAAACACAAGCTGCTGTCCGAAAAGAAAATTTGTGTTGGTTGAAAGGCCGGAGTAAAGGATACATAGTGCACCCAAAGACTCGTAGAAAATTATAATCTGGTGGTTTACCAAATAATTTCTGAAACGGAGAATTCTTGTCAAGTACGGGAGAAGGCAATCGATTAACCAAATAAGCAGCGGTAGTCATTGCAAAATTCCAAAACCGAAATGGAACTGAAGAGTGGGCAAGTAAAGCCAAACAGGTATCAACAACATGACGTATCTTCCGTTCAACAGTGCCATTTTGCTGATGAGTATGTGGACAGGTAATCCGATGATGGATACCATGATCAGTAAGATACTTATTAATAGAACGGAACTCCCCACCCCAATCAGATTGGAAGCTTTGCATTTTAGTATCAAATTGGCGCTCTACCAGTGTGTGAAACTTAACAAACACAGAATAGACATCACTCTTCCTTTTAACTGGAAACAGCCAACAAAAGCGGGAAAATTCATCAACAAATAATGCAAAATAGCGATCTCCAGTAAAGGAGAACTCAGGAGCTGGGCCCCAGACATCCCCATGTACAAGTTCAAAAGGCTTAGTTGCAACAGAACCAGTGGGTGAGAAAGACAATTGTGTATGTTTGCCTAAGCAACAAGCCTCACAAAGTTGAGATGTTTGCTTTATTGAAGAACTAGACAAACGAAATTGAGAAATAATAAAAGAAACAGTTGAGTGCTGAGGATGACCCAAACGTGAGTGCCAATCTGGTGGAGTACTGCGAATGGAATTGAAAGCCCTTCTCTGTGAAACTAGTGGTAACGAAAACTTGTATACCCCATCTTCAGCTGGCCCTCTAAACAATACTTGTTTACTTGGCTTGTGCTTCACAACAAACCCAGCAGAGTCAAATTTAAAAGAACAATGATTATCAATAGCAAACTGATTAACAGACAGCAACTGATTTTGCATAGAAGGAACATGTAGAATGTTATTCAATTTAAGTTGAGCATGAGGAGTAGAAACAAAACGATGCCCAATATGCTTAATAGACAAACCAGAACCATTACCTACAGTAACCTTGTCCGGTCCCGTATACTCATCTGAAATATCAAGCGCGACCAAGTCTGGTGTCATATGATGAGACGCAGCTGTATCTGCAAACCAGGTGTTAGAGTCTTGAGAAACATGAGTAGTGGCAGTATTTGCAGTAATCTTTGCTGTATCCTGGTCATATCGTTTCCTACACCATTTTGCTTGATGATTATTTAATCCGCAAATTTGACACGGATTAGGATACCAGCGTTTAGAACCACCAGAAGATCTATTAGAACCAGAGTTGCCAAAGTTACGATTAGAACCACGTTGTGACTGAGATTGACGTGACCCATTGTTGGTTTGCCTAGCAAGATTCGCCTGAATAGAAACAGAGCGGCTGGAACCCTGTATAAGAATTTCATGGGCCATTAACTGGCCAGAAAGTTCAGAGAAAGTGACCTTCATTTTGCTGGCGGAAAGCGTAGCAATTACCGGATGATACTCAGAAGGTAAGAGTCGAAAGATTGTAGCATTGAACTCATCAGTGGATATAGGGGTTCCGGCTGCAGAAAGTTCATCAGCAATCACCTTAGCCTCTCGCAAAAATTGAGAAATTGATTTATTACCAAATTGCAGATTTTGCAATGCAATATGTAACTGAACGCGCTTAGCGCTGTTGCTGGTCCCAAACGCCTCTGAGAGCGAAAGCCAGGCTTCATAAGCTGTTTCAATTCCCGTAACATAAGGCATGACTTCCTCTGTCAAAGAAGAACAGATCCAACTTAATAGTAGATGATCTTCGTGCATCCACTTGAGATAATCGGGATTTGGCTCAGCTTGATTAGTTGTTTGATTTGTTGTGATAGGAGCTGGTACAGATGATCCATCAATGTGCCGATTAAGATTATAACACTTGATAATTGGGAGAAATTGGGTTTTCCAAGCTAGGTAATTGGTTTCCTTCAATTTTAAAGAAAATGAAAGCTGAGCATGTGGTGGTGTGGAGAATAGGCTTGAGGTTTGAAGGGAAATAGAAGAAGACGGTGAAGAAGAAAGTACAGGAGCACTGGAATCAGTTGATTGGAGAGATGTTGTCATTATAGGATAGAAGGCTCTGATACCATAAAAGAAGAGATAAAGAATGTATTTCTGCACATTTATTCAAGAGTATACAGTAGCTTATATATACGGTTCTGTTCCTATAACTAAGGGAATACAAAATACAAACACACTTAAATAAGATATTTACAGCTAATACTATCTTAACAGAACTTATCATTAACACATACAACAAGGGATGTCAACTGACCTTACTTGATTTCAGTCAGAATCAATTGGAGGGGCAATTACCAAGATCAATGGCCAATTGTACCATGTTACAGACTCTTGATCTCGGAGACAATCTGATAAATGATACCTTTCCATTTTGGTTAGGTACTCTTCCTGAGTTAAGGGTTCTCGTTCTGCGATCAAATAAGTTCAATGGTGCTATAGGAAGACCTGAAAAAGCCCAGATTGACTTCCCTAAATTACACATCATTGATCTTTCCTGCAATAGTTTTACAGGGAAGTTACCATCTCAACAATTTCAGAACTGCGTTGCCATGAAAGTTTTGGGCGCAGAGAAGTTGGCTTATTTGCAGTCAAATTCCAGTTTTACACGGAAAGGTTCATTGACTTTCGAACTCTCATATTCATATGATCACTCAATGACAATGTCAAACAAAGGCTCATTGACTGAATATGAGAAAATTCTTGAGTTCTTTACAGCCATTGATTTCTCATGCAACAAATTTGAAGGTGAAATTCCTCCAGTTATCGGGACTTTGAAAGCACTCAACCTGCTAAATCTTTCCAACAATGGTCTTACTGGTAAAATACCGGCAGAGTTGGGAGAGATGTCGTCGATTGAGTGTTTAGACCTTTCTGGAAACAAGCTCTCGGAAGAGATACCTGAACAGCTGACGCAGCTTACATTTTTGGCATTCTTGAATTTATCATATAATCATCTCACAGGTCGTATACCACAAGGGAAACAATTCAATACCTTTGAAAAGAACTCATTCGAGGGAAATTCTGGGCTCTGCGGGAGACCTTTGTCGAATTGTGGTGACGACAATAACCAGCCACCAGAATCAAGGAGCCAAGGCCAAGATGATGAAGGATCATTTTATTTGACATGGAAGATGGTTGCAGCAGGATATGCATTTGGGGTGGTGATGGGAGGAGTGATAGGTCATATTGCTTTTGAGAGGAAGAAAGAGTGGTTTATGAAGACATTCAGAGTGGGGCAGAAGAAAAGACGTGGTGGAAATAGCAGGATTTGATCTGAGAAGATGCTTTTCAAATGTTTCCTTTTCATTGCTTTTACCTTATTCTGTATTGCTGTTGTAGCATTGTGTTTTCTGTGGTCTGTTGTGTTTCTTATTTTGTTTCAGTCATTGTTGAGACTATAATAATATATCCCTTGGCCGTGGAATCCATCAATTGATTTCTCTCATATCAATCCAATGATTGCTAATCAAGGTAATCGCATATATTATATTCTATTTGTACGTAAAGTAATCTCTCTGATTAAGCTAAAGCTAAATCTGTGAATGCAACTCATTTAAGCTCAGAAATAATCATCAAGTTAAGTCTCCCAATGTAATTTAAAATTTTTAGAATTAATAAGTTTTTTTACTTTCTTTTTTGTAAATGAAATAGATGTTCAATCAATAAATTATCTAAATAATAAAAATATGAAAATTAATATTTATTTAGTTCACACCTAATAATTGAGAATCTGTTCCAAATTAATTTTTATATTTTTAAAAATTAAATAACTAGAATTTTAAATTATAAGATTTAAAAAAAATTCAATATGAACGAACAGATAAAATTCAGTAAATATAACAAGTGATGATTTTAGGTCAGATTTAAAAAAATAACAGTACCTAAGAAATATAAAAGGGACAATAAAGAGAAAAATATTTATATAAAAGTGATTATTTTCTTTGACAGTTGGCGATTTCAAGGTATTTTTTTGCCACAAGAAAAGAGGGAGCAGCTAGAAAATCAATGGAATGATGAGAATGAAGAGAAAATTCTTCACATTTGTAAGAAATACAATCATTAGAGCCAAGCATGTTAATATAATCTTGAGAAATTCCAAGCATAAATAATGAAATCAAACTCAGACTCTCTCCAGGAATTTAAATAAATAAATAAATAATAGATAAGGAAGATAATATTGAGGCACCTGAACAATAACTTGCATCATAGTCCTGTAAGCTTCAACTGAAAGAAGAAAATTTTGGAGAAGAACTTTGCAGCTGATTTCAACAACCCTGGGCTGAATTATAAACCAAAGAGGAAAAATCTGTAATGCATTCACTTTATGAATTTACATGGCAGCTCTTTTTCAACAAGAGCCAGCAACCTACTAAGAATTTACATTTTTCACCCTCAACCCCCACACACCGTACAATATAGGGAAAAAAAATTGAAACCAAGGAAAATCAAAGAGAAAAATATATATATGTATATCTGAAAATACAATCAAACCCCTCTCTTTTGCTCTCCTCTTATAGCTGTATTTTTGCTTCTAATCATTGAAATGACGGAAGCCAATTTCAATTGGTAAGCCAAACCCAGTTGGTGGATATTGCCTCCCAGCATGAGCTGAAAAATGAAAAGAACTTTTCATCTACAGGAATTAAAATTAAAGAAAAAAAAAAAAATCCGAGTGCTAGTGAGCCAAATCATCGCTCCCAACACCAACACTTGACTTGTCAACCATGCGCACGTTGTACTGTTCATATACTCTTGCCCTATTCTCTGCCCACCACTGTTCTGCTTGCTTCTCACTGAACCGCTTTCGACTGCATTTATAATTCATTTCTTTAAAAAAACAAGAACATAATTGCACCAATACAAAAATCATGATCAGGTTCATATTTAGACTTCAATTAAAATACCACAGATCTTTTCACCAAGGAAACTTAACAAACAAGCAAGGAGAGGGATTGCTCCCTCACATTTGTAACTCTTTTACCCCACAGAAAATGAAGGAAAAGTACATGTCGGTATGTACAGTGTATACAATGGAAATTCACTGGAAGATATAAAAAGCCAATGATTTTTATTTCATTAAAATTGTCTTCTACTTAAGACATAAGACAAGTGTGCAGATATATCAGAATATCACTTTGATATGTTAATGCTAACAGTAAAATCATTTACCACAGAAAATTACTGAGGTTGAGTCACACTTTGGACAGTTAGTCCCTGCTAAAACAACGCACCTGAAGCGTACTCGCTTAAGATCCTTGACACCTCCTGGAAGGGAGGTAAGTGTTATATATACTCCAGGCTCATCTTGTTCAACCCATTCAGCTTCATGTTGTGATGCACCTTCTTTTGTCCTGCTTCCATTTCTACCATTTGCATCGAAATGTCCTTGTTTGCTGTAACCTGAATTGCGGATGCCAATGACACCAGAGCCATTAGACAGCTGGCTGTTTAATCTATTTGTTTCTGGTCCTTCAGATGCTATTTGTCCATTCAGACAATCAAGAGAAACATTAGGAATATCATTGGAAGGAGTGGAGGCAAGTGAAGTAAAGGAGGGTGACTTCATGTTTCGTGCTGCTCCTACTGGTAGCCTTTCAGCCATGTCTTTTAACTATTAAAGATAAGGATATAAAAGCAAAATCCATCATCAGTATGAAGATCCACCAGAATGAAAACTGCCAGCAACTAAACATGATAAATCCATTAGTCAAGCAAATAAAATCCATCTTACTTGGGCAGTCAGTGATTTGATGACTTCCTTGGCTGCTTTGCATTTAGCAGTCTCTTCTCCTGCAATTGCTATTGCTTCCTTCAGCTGTTTGGTTGTCCTTTCCAGCTCAACTTCCTGAAGCTGGGCTTTGCGAGTAAGATTTTCTACCTGAAAGAAAGATCAATGGTGCATAATGTAGAAGCACACAACCAAGCTAGTTATATATGTTTGTTAATCGATCAGAAGGCAGAACTATCTGAATTGCCAATTTTAATCTTTATACCATATGAGGCTTAGAAACTGGTTTTATTAAACAACGACATTCAGCTAAATATTTGAAATGAAGTTAACAACTCCAATTTGAAAGGTGCTAATGATGTTTCTCTGAAATAAATTGTGACATACATGACCTTTAAAAACAACCAATCAAGTGCATAAATAGAGGATGTGGCATGATATTAGCAGTCTCAGGAATTCGATAAAGAAAATATAATATAATTGTTAATTACTTAAGCTTTGGCTCCAATACTATTCAAAAGCATAAAAGAAACATGATCTTCAAATAATGTTTAAAATTGATATCCGAGACAACAGACATAAATTAATGATAAGCTTTCTGCTTTTCATACGCATAGAGATTGTTGGGGCTCCCAACGTATTTGCTTGGAACAAATGCAACACCCAGTCCCAAACCTATTAACACTGAACTTTGTTAAAAATGATAAGTACTTGCGTATGTAATGGTAAGTACTCTGGATTAATACCAAAAACATTACCCCTAACCAACTCTTGATTTCACAAATGATAAACAAAATGCTCCAAGATCCCCATAAAAACTTTTGATCGCTCATCCGAACATACTGTGGTGTCAAGGAAGAAAAAGCTTACCATGTCTAGGATTTATTCCATTCCTAATGGAAACTATCACATCAATGACTAAACTCAAGGAGATACAAATTTAATAATCCTTTTGATTATTCCTACTTGATAAACACTAATATAACATAGTATTTCAACCAAAGACTAAAGCCTGGCCTGAGGAAGATCATCAGGGACAGAAGTACATGAGCCCATTGCGCAAATATTTGCACTCCAAACAAATGCAACAAGAAATTTCTTATGCAAAAACTGTCATTCCCTCCTCCTCCTACTCCTCCTTAATGAGACTTCAGCACATGGGGCTGGCCCCTCTTTTTATTTATTTTTTTTTTTTGGGGAGGGGGGTGGTGGTGGGGGGGTTCCATCAGCTGACATAATTCACTCAGCTATTTCCTTTAAGCTAAGATGGAAAATTGAAATATAACTATAGAATGCATCTGCACAAACTGGTCATAGTTAAGGTCAACAGCAATTATGCAAATTTATCGCCAGTGACTGACCAATGTAGATGTATGTATGCAATGCATACATTATTAAGAAAATTATAAAACTAAAATGTAGGGAACTTGTGTTTGCGCACTAGAACTCATAATTTATTGATGTCCTGACCACTAATAAATGGATTAAATCAAACTGTGTAGAAAACTTCCTTCACCTTCACTTCCATCCTTCTAACCATTTTACATGTGTTGACATAGGAAATATGAATAAGAAAAATGCCAATAGTGTACAAGATTACATAGACAGTTCACTGAAAGGAAGGGGAAAAGGTTATACCTGCGCTCTCAATTTAATAACCTCTTGGCTGAGACTCTCATTTGTTCTTCTAGCATCATCTACAACAAGTTTTGGTGAGGTTAGTCCACCCAGGGTTGGGGTTGGTGTTGTTGAGCGAGGTGGGCTTGGTCTTCTTGATATAGGTGATGTTGCTCGAGAGACAATTCGTGATCCAGGAACAGAAGCTGAGAAAAATTTTTTGGATGAACCAAACACTGGGTTAAAAGATTTAGAAATGTTAAGTGCTCCCCAATTGGAACCTCCATTAGGAACGGGCGAAACACGGCTACTGTTGAACTCCAGTTTCTTGTTTCTCTTAGATCGACTTTCTGCCTGCTTCAAGGACTCCATTGATGAAAATCTAGCAAGTTGTGCACCAGATGTAGAGTCCAACTTCTCATCTTTATCAATGAACCCATTAGACCCATGATTTACACCACCTCTCCTACTTACAGAAGACTGAGATGAAGCATCAGTTTCAATGGTTTTCTTCAGTTTATTAAAGCAATTATCGCAGACACGATAAGGTTTGTTGGGATTTGGTGCCATGGAAGCCTTGAGTGACTTTTTGATGCTGCATGAATGACAAAAAACAAGCCCACAATTATAACAATTGTGCCGTTTTCTTTTGAAATTAAATGGAAGGTGGCAGCCAGAACACATAGACTGATCAACACCAGAGACCCACTTATGAAGGCAGATAGCTGCAGTAAAATTAGTACCACAAGCAATATTTTTTACTTGTTTGTCTCTCAAGGCTTCTACCAGTGATGGAATATTTCTATCATCAGTATCCCCATGGCCTAATCGTCCATTTGCTCCCTTTCCCCAGGTGTAAACTTCAGTTTTTGAAGTTAAAACTGCAACATGATAAGCACCACAAGCAATTTCCTGAACAAAACTCTTTGAAAGCTTTCCTTCAACACGGTTGGGGAGTTTTCCATCAGCATGGGGATTACCTAGCTGGCCATAAACAGGACTTCCCATTGTGTAGACATGGCCTGATGTTGTAAGTGCAACTGTCAGACTATGTCCACATGCAACCTGGCAAAAGTTGGGTTCAACAAGAGCAGCAACACATGTAGGAACCAGTTTTGCTTCCTTGTCACCATGGCCAAGCCGCCCTTTATCCCCATCTCCCCACGTGAAAAGCTTCCCTGAAGAAGAATTGCTGGAACTTGAATTTCCAACCATGACTTCCACAACTGCAGCAGTATGCCAAACACCACAAGCTGCTTGCAAAGTGCGGAGTCCTTTAAGGGATTCCACTTCCTTTGGCAATGATACGCTTTTTCGATCTCCATGACCCAAAACTCCAAATGTGCCATCACCAAAAGTAAACAACTGTCCAGCAGAGGTTACAACTGCTGTGTGCCAGGGTCCACAAGAGATAGATGAGACATGTATACCTTCCAAGGGCCCATTTACTCTCTTTGGAACCCAATGGCTTACTTCATTTCCATGTCCAAGAAGACCAAAATTGTAAGTTCCATCACCCCAGGTGTACAAATCACCAGAAAGCGTTACAGCACAAGTATGGTACTCACCACATGCCACAAGCTCAATGTTTATATTACTGAGAGCATCAATAAGCTTCGGATGCAAAACATCTGAGTCTACACCATGCCCAAGCCTGCCTCCTGATTCTTCTCCCCAAGAAAAGATCTCCCCTTGCCTGGTAACTAAGGCTGCATGTCTTCCACCACAGGCAATATTCTGCACATCAAGTACTACAGTAGATTCTAAGGCTTTGGGCAATAAAGAATCCATTTTTCCAGCAAAACCACTTCCAACCCTATGATTTCCACCTCCTAGGACACCATCTCCAGTCCCTTCTCCCCAAATGAATACGTCTCCCAGGGCATCACCATCATCATGACCAGAACCTTGGCTTGATGAGCTAACAGCACTAGATAGGCTAACTCTAAAAGCATCCATTGCCATTGCCTTCATATGACCATGTACACTATCTGAGCCACCAGATGACAAAGAATGTACTGAACCACTAGCAGAATCTGAAGGGAAAAACCCCTTGGGCGGAACAGCATATAATGTCACTTCTGAAAGTGCCTTATCCAGACCATTTTTAGGGGGACTTTCATATGGACTATGAAGTCGAAGGTGATCCCTATCCTGATTTTAAGGCAAAGAAAAGCCCTTAATTCATATTCATCAACCAATTTGGCAGAAGGAGATGACAAACACGCAAGAGAATCATACCTTCTGCAAACTGTCATTACTACCAAATGGAGAATTCAAAGGAGAACTTCTACGAGTATATGTCCTAGGACTGTTTGCTTCAGATGGAACCCCATCACTCCTTGATTCTGTTCTCCATTTTCGATGATGACTACGTGAAATTAATGATTTTAAACCACTAAACCATACCTCAGCTTCATCTTTATCTTTGCAAATCTGGTAAAGAAAGATCAGACCATCAGATTACAATGGACTCTGAAAGATCAAGCCATGACAATCATCCAAACACAACATATCAGTCCAGACTCCAGAGATAATAAGCACAGTAGGAAAATTCAGGGCACCAATCAAATGCATCAATACATACATAAAAGTAAAAAATATATTTCAAAAATGGAAGGGGTGACTGCAAAAAGGGTATCCTTACCAAATCCAGTGACCTGTCATTATATATAAGAGAAAAGGATTGGTACTCCTTCTCTGGTCGGGGATACCTTTGAAAGATTGGCTGGAAAAATAAAGCCACGTTTGATCATTACCATCAGAAGAAAAATACTTGCATTACAAAATTCATCATGTAAAATTTTGAAGCTTTGAACAATTCTATTATCCAAGCACATACAGTCACAGAGAATCCTAAAATTTGAGAAGCAAATCTTCATAACATTGGGACAGGCAATCCCAGCTCAAGCTATCCTGATGGCAGTAATGTACTAACTAAAGGTTAATAAGCAGGATGACCATGTGTAGACACCACTAAAAACATAGTGAAAATTTTCCTATTGCATTAGCCAAAATCTTGGCAATCAATAATGCAAATCTCACATGCAGGAGAAATTACTTGAGCATATATAATTATACACTTCAGGCTGGGAACTGTACCAATCACCCTCTCAAGAACCCACTTCCAGTAGACCAGCAGAACTTGATGACTAATATTAGTGAATAAAGAATGCTAGTTCATAAAAGCAATATATTTTTGCTTTGAGTAAAAAGTAAACATTTTGAATAGGAATCAATACTGAAGTGACTATTATGCACACAAATATAAGATGTGAATTCTTATCATATGACCATTTCAAATTCATCGCAATTCAGATTCAAAAAGTGATTCTAATTGCAGTTAACCTCCATATGGTCATGCATATAGCTTCATAAACCATGTTAATAATGTGTATCATTGCCATATAATAGGTTCAGAAAGAGGTGAGAGCAAAAGCAGAGAGAGACACAGAGAAAAAGAGAACTTTAGATGGGATAAAATTGTTTACAAGCTTTTACCTGCAGCATACTAACATTATAAAATCAAGGTTCAGTTGCTATATACAAGCACATCAGTTTCATAGTAAGACACTTACTGTGCGTTGCCCAGATATGATTCTAGACACATGGCTTAGTCTAAGATGTTTCTCCTCTTTCCCAGAGAACCATATCAAAACAGATTCATCCTGAGAGCAATGAGAAAAGATCCAATTAAACAATAAAGTAATAAAAGTATACAAATATACCACATTTCATAATGATAATCTAACACCCATAGAACATGCTTGGTTCACAAAAGAAACAGCGTAAACAATAATCTTGTAAAAGCAAGATATGTAACCAGGTGAGGACCAGTGCCCAATTGGCTTACTGAAAAATAAGCTTATTCTGAATATCCTACCACACAGAACAAATCAACCATGTTTTTATATCATTTATCTTAATAACAATTAACTACTGTTGAAACAGAGTTTACTTCTTATCAAGTTAATATCAGACTAAAGCAAGTAGGAAAAAAGAATGCACAATTTGGATAATACTTACATTGGAAAGACGGAAAGGGCAAACCTTGGGCTTTCCTCTTCTCCCATACTTAAGCAAGTAAGCCCCCTTCTTTAGTGCAGTGATGGCCTGTTGTAAAGATCATAGAAGAACCTAACTTAAGCATATTCAGCACATTTTCTGGTGGTGAATGAATTAATTAACTACAATATAACCTAGCAGAGTGATAAATAATAATGAAGTGGTAAAACCATATTCAAATGACAAAAGAAATACTATTACAGGGGTTTAAAATTTCCTTCTCTTTTTTCTAAGGGGTAACATGAATGCGAAACATCTACAATAATATTTCTATCTTGTAATATTAAAAGGATGTAATCAGAGCACAGTAAGATCCACAAACATCTCAAAACAGTCTTCAAGCAGAAACTCACTGGAAATGATCCTATTTGTCGTCTCCTTGGTGGCTAAGAAACCACCAGCAGTCTACTACATTCAGGATTTTAGCGATCTGGTTATAAAGAAACAGTGGATATATGTCCATGCAGATTACCTAGTCTTGCAAGTGTTTAAATGAGGTACAATAAAACATGCCACCATTGTTGGGATTTAGAGATAGAAGGATCCACATACAAATGATTTCTCCATGCTGTCATTTTTATTTCGTCATAGCATGTTTAATTTAGGTCCTAAATCCTACAATGGCATTGCAAATAAAAATTAAAATAGTACTCACTTTGCAACAGTCCAGTAGGGACTAATATTCATAAATAACTAGCATTTATTGTGGGAGAGAAGGCACTCCAGTGATTATTCATTTAAGATTTCATAAATTTGACTTGAGGGATTAGCCCACAAAAACATATGAATATGTGAAACTGAAATAACATTATGCCATACAATTTTCCCACAAATAGATGGGCAAAGCAATCAGTACTATTGTTTCGCAAACAAGAGTTTCCCTTACTAGATCATTCATACAGACTAATGTAAGGTACACATATTTCCAGTTCACATTTCAACTTCTATTAGATAATTCAGTCACCTTTCCACCATCGATGTCGCACCTATTTCAAAACTAATCAATAGCACAACAAAATGAGTCAAAAAGAAAAATGTTTGAGGGAGTTCTTCTCTCTTTTCCTTAAATGCCTAACAAAAGAGGAACACATATTAGAAAATAATCCAGTTTGCTCCCCTTGAAAGATAATTCACACAATGCCAAGGAACATAAGTTCACATACTACAATACAGAAATGGATCCATTTCAAATTTGACCTGATCATTTGTTTCCCAAAGTAGAAGTTAGATGAAGATCATACGATGAGATTTGACCTCAAAAAATTTCTCTGTGACCTATAATGTTGACAAATCTTTTACGACAGCATTATCCTTATCCTTTTAATACATTCCCGTAGCTTTTATGAAGCAAAATGGTTATCCTCTAAACTTGTATCCTCCACACCTAATATTCTCTTCTACAATGACTTTATCACTTCCTGATTCTGGACCTTTCCCACTTCACCAACAATTTGCTAGTTTTTAATCCTCTATCAAATTCCCAGTACTTATGCAATTATTGAATATGAATCTAGAGTAAGATCGGCCTGCCAGCAACAACTTTAACCAAGTGACCAGCATTTATTAATCACTTCCACTCGGCATATCCTATGATGTCGGTCTTTACTTTAAACCAATGGATACTGAATTATGTTGTCAAGTTTCAAGTTTTCAAAATTCAACAAGTAACTATCCAAGCTTTTTTTGAACCACAGTATTTAAAATAACACATCTAACAAGATATGGAAGTTCATCTAGCCATTACCCAGATAGCAGGCCCTCCCAACAAACAAAAGAAAATCCAACATGATTAAATTTTCATTTTGAATTCATCCAACCGGAAGTAGAGTTTAGAATATATAAATTTCCCCACTACAATCAAAATCAGGATTTTCCCAGGTATTTAAACTAGTTAACTGTAGCATACAAATAATCCTAAAACTTAAGAAATGTAAACCAAATATTGCCCACACCAGCAAATTAAAATTACCTGCTCGATGTCCCTTTCAACTGGGCCAGTCCTGCTAAGATCCGAGGCCATTCTATCAGTCCGCGACATTACGACCAAAATAATCTACTCACCATTGTCAGGAAAGCAAAACCCTTCATTCACAAACGTCATACTGAATAACCTCTCAAACCCTAACAAATCCATGCTATTAACCACCCATAAAACTCCCTGAAACCCCAGCTCGACCATCAAGGTCACTGGCTTCAAGCTCCAATTCCTCCACTCACACTAGTTCAGTTGCAGCAATTGAGACAGCAACAGAGTCAACTAACAGTTCCTGAACTGAACACTGACCCAATAATCAAGACCGAAGTCAACCTCCGAGAATTTGGAGCAGCTATATTGTTTGGGTGGCGAGAAACTGAGGGAAAATCCTGTAAAAAGCTGTATGATCTGATTAGCAGGTTTCAAGTACAGAGAGAGAAAGCGTTATAACTATGCAAGTCGAAGGAGAGAGAAAAGGAGAGAGAACGAGAAAGGATTATTTTATATAATAGAAATCAAAGGTATAAAAATGGAGGTTAGCCAGTGTATGGCTGGTGAGGGAGGTGAAATAGAAAAAAAGAGAGAATGAAAGAGAATAAAATAATATGGAAAAAAAAAAGTAAGAGATGAGGAGAGAGAAAATTAAAAAAAGAGAAAAGGGATAATATGCCCACAAAAAATTTTCTGTTCCATAATTTTTTTCTTTCCTTAATTTGTCACTTTGTTTTGGCTATTTGATCTTAGCATTGAAACTTACTGTTTGGTGACTGAGAAAACAGGTGAAAAAGAAGGAAAGAGACTGGAGTGAGTTTCCTTTCCTTTCCTTTCCTTACTTTTCTTTTCTTTTCTTTTTATTTTACTTTTTTTTTTCTTTGATGTTAATATAATTATAAACCACTTGCTAATTTAATCCAAATGACTTTTTTAAAACACTAAATTGTCTCCAATGAAAACACTTTTTTATTAGATGGTTTTTTTTTATAAAAATTATTTTGTCATTTTTTATAATTTTCTTAAAAAGATAATTTTGTCATGAAATTGAATATACATCCATTCAATTTGTCATCCATCTTCTATTAACTTTTTATTTTGATATAACTTTAAAAATATATTTTAATAATAATAATATTAAGATTTAAAAAGAAATTAAATATTCCCAAATATAATGTAAGTAATTTCCATATTTCACAATTAATAATTTGGTAAATAGCCTACATTGCTATTATTATTATTACAAATAATTTCCAACTCTATGTTGGATTTTTCTTTGGAGTCCTTTCTTGCATTTTTTTAAATCAAATTAGTAAAGCTCAATTATTTTTTATTTTAAAAAAATTATATAATATAAATTATTAATGTAATGTAACCTTCATCCAAACTTTACCTTTTTTTATCATTTAAATCTTATTTTGCATAATTATAAAAAAATTATTTAAATTGAATTTATATAAATTTATATCGTAAATATATTTCATATGATTTTACTCTTATTTTATATTTAAATTCGGTCTAAATAAAATTTTTCCGCATTATTAAATGTAAACAATTTCATACTAATAACATTATATTAGCAATAGTTGTTAATTTAAAGATATAAAATTATATATATTCTTTTTTTTAATATAGGAAATTGAAATTTCAATTTAATATATTTGCTGTCCAAACCCTAACTTATTATTTTAAGAGAGCTCTAAGTATGCTTAAGGCAGTACCAAAATGCCATTTTAGTAATAACTAAAAATAAATTATGTAAAAAGGAAGATAAATTTTTTAATAGAAAATTTATAATGGGATTTCGTGATTTATTACTCGACAAATAAATATTTTTTATCAAATAAATTCTATGTAATTATTATTATTATTATTAAAACTCGTTAACATAAAAAAATAAAAAAAAAATAAAAAAAAAAGACTCCAAACTGGAAGCAATGTGAAATTTTTGATAAAATGGGGTGAAAAAGATAATTTAACAAAATGAGGCTCCCACAAGTAAAAAAAAAAAAAAAAAGAAGGTTTAAGATGAAAAGTTGGCTTTGGGGCACAGTGCCCCTAACTATACCGCTCTGTCTTTCCAAGCTATTGATTAAGACAAACACCATTTTGTGAGGTTCACTTTTAAAGAACACAAGAAAAAAATAAAAAAGTAAGAATAACCCACCCAGACCCAGTTATTGAAGTTTCTGGTCCCCCCTTCCCTCTCTTCTTTTATTTCTGGCCTTCATGGTCCTACCTTTCATCTAGCTTCCTGTAGCCGGATGATGTGCTTTTTCAATTTTTTTTTTTTTTTTGACACGCTTAATTGATCCGAAAATCAATTTAATGTAATAAACACAATAGTAAATATGAAGAACTCAAGAATTGAGTTTGTACAGAATTCAAATCAAAAAATCGAATTCAAACATCAATGAATATCAAAATTGAACTGAAAATGAAAACCTCTAATTACTGCTACCACATGAAAATACTGAGAAAGGGCAATCGAAAGTCTCCTTCACCGTCGCCTAACCCACAATATCAATAATGCATTTTCAAAACTGAAGCTGAAGGGTACCCTTCAGCTAAGAGGCCACCCTACCCTTACCCAACTTCTAAAAGCTCATGTGTCAATATAAAGTTGAGAGGGACAAGGGCGATACTTGCTCTCCCAAGTTTCCCAAATATTGAAATGGATATTATTTGTCTTCCTCTTTTGTAATTGAATTGGTCCATACATGTATAGCTACGCTTGGCCTTTAAGACTATTTCTTTTGATATGATAGGATTTGCACTTCACATTATTGATTGAAACTTTTGTCTATCTTTCACATGGGACATTTGAATTTTTCAAGGATTGAGGTATTTATTGTTGGTCCTTGTTCTTAGGAGAGGAAAAGCACACACAGCTCTATGTTTCCATTTCTGTAATTATTGAAACTTTAGGCTCATAGCAATTTTCAGGTAAGCTTGTGGGTGGGGACGTGTATGTAGGTTTATATACCACCAATGAATCTTATCAAAATTACCATGGTTTTAATTTTAATCTAGTGGTTGTGTTCTGTGTATGTGCCCTAACTGTAATAAAATAAAATAATAATAATAAAAAAAAAACTCCTGGACAGTATAATGACCAGCTTGTAAATAAAAAAGAAACACTATCCACAAGCATCAAAAGGACAGGCATTTGACAGAATACAAAGTTACATTAGAAAAAATTCAGAGAGAGAGAATGGATTCATGATTGCTATGTGATCAATGTCTTCTACCATATATATAGGTTAATTAATTAGATTTACAATCAGAATACATTTTCTTCCTAAGAGTCATAGTGAAAAAGAATTATACAGGGTATATACAGCTGCCTCTTAGAGGACAACAACTACTCGTTGCCAATGAGCTAAAAACTTCACTCCATATAGCAATGTTCATAAGAGCTTTCCACGTTAGCAAATATAAAACACATCCTCTTCCAATTGTACAAAGTTATACCACCTTTGTCTAGTGAAAATGGGTGCTCCAGTCTACCTAGGAGGTGATCTCAGAAACCCATTGTCCCTTTCCGCAATCTATCGACTGCCAACTCTTCAATCCACAGAAGAATTGGTTTCTGCAGTTTCATCCTCACTGAAACTGGATGGCCTCTCCATGGCAGATCTATGAAGTACATAAACCCAGGATGCATTAGCAGATTTGAAAGATAAGTTGAAAATTTCAGGCACAGATCCCTATCCGGCAGTAATTAAAAGCGAATATTTGCCGTTCTGTAAACAACTCAGGTGATGAAAGAATGATTGGTATGGATAATGGATAAACCAAATTCATTCTTCAACATAATCCAATTTGCGAAGAACTAAGATTACATTTTATTAGTAAAAAATAGATTGCCTTTATCTAGTAGTTTTTTTTTATCGCATATTACTTTATAGTTTGTTATTACATATTCATTATCTTATTTTAGTAGTTTTTTATTTAACTGCTTATATTAAACTTTTACTTTAATAAGAAGTAGTACGATTGTCTGAACCTCCACTATATAAGTGGTTATTTAATAAAACAAGTAGATTAATAACAAATATATTTGAGATCTAAGACTCTCTGTCATTAGCTAGTCTAAGGGTTAAGAGCTCCTTCTAATGAGATGATGATTAACTTATCACCGAGGACAATCAACAGGTAGAACACTCAAAACATGCACCCTAAACACTACAAGTTATATCTTGCATTACCAGAAGTCAATTTCAAATGAGAGATTAGTGTGTGGCTGTAGGTGTGGGTGAAGTCAACAAAATAATGCAACCTCTTCTACAAACACTTGCACTTTGCACTCATACATGTGGGACCATCTGAAATTCTGAGATGGATCCCACGTGTGTGTGAGTGAAGAAGCAATTCACAAGGAGTGCCTAATAATCTCCCATCTCAAATGCATAAACCTACTCTTTGTAAGGCTACAATGTTGGTCCAGTAGGCAGATGTTCTGTCAATCTAACAGGACGAAATGGACCCAAGTCTTGCTATGTGATCAGCCAGTTAGGACAGAAATAAAATTGACAAGTGCTGCACACCAAATATAATTAAGATAATATATTCATCAAGAGGTAGAGCATATTTCCAGGAAAATGTAACCTCTCATTGCCTGTTGAACATTCTGAAAATTTTTGTACATCAGTGAAAGCAGAGCCAACTGTTATATTTTCTAGATAAATGTAAACATTTCCCAAAGTAGTTGTACTACGGTAATATGTGGTCATATTTGCATCTCAATCCCGCTAATCTCTTCACTTACCTCTCCAAAGGAGAAAGGCCTAAAGGATGGTCTGGGATTATGCAACCCAGTGACCATGTTCCTCCGTAATACTCATAGTAATTCTATTCAAATTAGCCATCGTGACAAGAAGCATACAGCTGTCAGGACTCAGTACAGTATGAGGATGAAACAAAATAGTTGGATGCTTTCTCCCATTTTTTTCAGCAAAACAGCAGTAGGACTTCACCATGTGAGCTACTGCAACTTTTAAAGAAATAAAGAAAGAACTAAACCACATGACTATCAACAAAATCACAGCTTTCCACCAACTTATTTTGGAAATTAAAATACTGGCTAAATATACCATGGGAACTAATAAAGCTCCAAATTCTCCCTGATGGGAAAGTTGATGATTCGCTATAGGCTTTACTCAAAAACCAATCAAAGCATATCAAAGATTGACAGGCAAAATTGCCATATATGCACATGTCCATGCACAGTGACACATAAAGAAGAGTGCATTTATATAAGGCAGTGCAGAAGTTTGTACGAACCCTTTATTTGAAGTGTTTCGGGGCACATTAGGAAATGCTGCTTTTGTCACATAATCTTGCTGAAAGAACTCAGATCTGAATCGCTTTGAAACCTTCAATATTAAGCCATAAATCAGAGAGGGGTCAAAAATCAAAATGTACAAGCATACAGTATATATGTATATACATACAGATATATAATTCATATGTATACAAATTACATAATATTGACAAAGTTGATCACATCATGAACTCAATTTCATCTAATTTGCTGGACGCATCCTTACTCTAACTGTGTCTTGATATTCTTTTGTGCCCTTCATTTCTCCACAAAGCTTCTCCTACACATACCCAGCATACAAGTTAACATTAGTATTGTTGATTATGAAACACCGTAACAAAAAGACAGAAAACTGATACAATAAGCAGAAACTTATCAAGAAATTAAAAACCTTTGCCATCCTTGTATATAGAACTCTCTCCTGTGTGTCAAGAGATTTACTGGACCCAGGGATCAAATTTGAAGACTTAGACATATAATCATTGTTTTGAACAACGTTAGGGCTGCCATTGCCATAGTCATGCAGCCAATGCTCTGTCTGCTCACTGATAACTTTACCACCGTCAGGATGATGATCGTTAGAAACAGTATCTGGTCTTATGGCTTCAACAGCATGCTTAGAGTTCAACTTATAATTTCTTTTGCTGCTATGAACAGAAATTTCAGCAGCAAGATCATCACATTTATCCATGGCAGACTTCCCACCAGGGGTAGAATTGGAAAAATTGCAAGAACTAGCTTTCTTTTTTAATCGGTGGTGAGATTTCTTCTCATGAGAATCAGATGCATATTTGAGGTTACAGTTTGGCTCTTTCATATATGAATCCTGAGAACTCACCTTGGAACTATATATTCCATGTCTCTGCAAGGTCATAAATTGAATGCACCAAGGAAATTACCATAAAGTTCACATTTAATAAATAAGACAAATAACAGGAAACACAATTTGGATAGGATGCCTTTAAAGTTCAATGCTAGCGAATTGTTCTTTAATTTAGAGATTCAAAATGCAGAGGTGATGCTGCAAATTAAAGAGCTGGCGGTGCAGAAGTGAAACTGAAAAGGGAAAATGCCATTACCAGTGCAATTGACTGTAAAGCATAGAATAGAACAGTGAAGGTCACAACGGCATTAGACAAGTAGTGACCTCATTGAAAATGAAGGACATGTAATGGAGTCAAAAGTTTCTATCATGAATTCTGCAGATTCTGTTACAAATTGATCCCAAATCCTAATCTAAATATGGAATCCCATGTCAGCCTTAATAATTTCATCTCTCAAGAGATGAAACATGTTTGTGTCATGCCACTGTAAAAAAAATTCAGTTCTGCTGGCCAATGGAATGCAAGCATGCAGAACATAACATTATGGTATTTTCAAAATAAAATGCCAAAATGATTCCTGTGAGATGATAATGATATTTACATTAGTTAGAAACTTTAGCAGGACATAAAGCATATACCAACAATTTGTCCCTGTCAGCAAAACAAATTCTCATGATATTGCAGCTGGTGTTGCAAAGATTTGTTTGTTACTTGAAAAGATGAGTTCTTACCATTTAAATTGAATTCAGTTCATATTCAAGCAAGATTATTTATAGTATAGAGTCTCAGAAGGGTAGATATTGTGTTAAATTTGGATCAGATCTAACTCACCCAAAAACTAGCTCAAGAGGAGGAGTGTTTAATCACTTAAGTGGTACATTACTCTATTCCAAACCGACGTAGGAAATTCAGCACATGCACTAGATTAGAGTGGAGTGTGAAATATGATTAGAGTGGAGTGTGAAATATTTATGCGAGGTCTAATATTAGTGGAAAGCTCTGATACTTTGTTAATTTGGATCAGGTTTAGCGCACCCCAAAATGGGAGGAGTGCCTAAGGCCGGGCATATTACCCCTATTCCAAACCGATGATTCAACATGTTGATTCAAATCAGTTTCTTCTTATGTTTCTTCTTATGATTGTTAGATATAATTGGTATTTTGCTTAGTCACCCCCATCTTTTTGCACCTTCTGAGATGTTATAACCTTGCATGCTCATTATTGACACAAACAGTTCAATTTCCAAAGGATCACTGAAGACATTAAAAGGAAAAAAAAAAAAGAAATCCACTTACACCGATGATACTGGATTGCTTATGAACTCCAGAAACTTCAGGAGAATGAATTCTAGCAAGATTTCCAACACAGTAGGCTACTCCCAAGGATAGTTAAGAGAGAGAAATTAGATATAAAAAGATAAGCTAAAAGTATTTATACTGAGTTATACAAAATCATGAGGAAAGATAAAAAATAAAGCAATGTCCAATACTTCAACAAGGAGTAGCAGAAAATGATCATTAAAAAGAAACCAAATATTTAAATCGAGCATCCAGTAACATATCTAAAAAATCATCAATTTAGATTTCAAAGATGCTAAGATATTTCCATAGAAGAAATACCATCAACATCCCAAAATTACAACCAACCTATCTTCAGAATCCAGAAATAACATTGTAAGTTTACACCTTCAAATGGATATAGAACAACTGGACCATTTATTTGCCAGACACAGCAATTCCTGCTCAATATTCTTGCATTCAGTTGAAGGAAAAAAAGATGAAAATTTTCTTCTAAAAAAAAAGGTAAAAAAAACCTTTGAAAACCACTTTTGGGAATTTTTGGCAGTAATGACTCTGTTTGGCCACAACGATCAGAATCTCAATGACAAATCAGAATTCATATCATCAATCTTCTTCATCATCAAATGTCCCTATTGCTTTTTTTTAAAAAAAAAAAAGAAAGAAAGGAAGAAAATTGGAAGCTTTTGCAATTGGAATAAAACTTTGGAGCTTGGACTTGGAAGATGCTAACTAGATTTCTACTTCCAGATGTCCATAAAAGGTTATGTTAGCATGAACCTTCAATGCAACACTGCTCTTCTTTTAGACAGTTTTGTTGGAAAGGCAATGTTAGGAACATTCCATTAAGCAATGTGTCTCTCTACTCACCTTGTGATATGTATAGTTACTTATCTACCAAGTACCAAATGCCTAAAAACAGTTAATCAGTATACCTATATCAGCAGCATTACTCCTTAAGAAATAAAAATTCAAAGAAAATCAAAAATTTAAAAGATGAAATTAAGAAACAAAATTTAATTCAGTAGTTATATACTTCCTTTTGGCTACACGAATTTCATGGAAGTAGATAGAAAGATGCTCCTGAAGTGATGACATACCATTGACTGCATCCCTATTTGAGGATGAAAATGCTCCAGGAGGAAGCGGCTGGAATTCAACACCAAGTGGTGGACCATCCTCCCTATAGTGTTTGCCCAATTGCCTTTTGACAGCAGTAATGGCAGCATTTTCAATTTCACCCTTTACTTTCAAATAGCCTGATGGCTTATACCCCATGTTATTGGCACCCTTGGGAATTAATGGTCTGCTAGCTCCATTCTGCGTTATGTAGCTAGAAGTTTTCATATCATGAGGATCTTCACTTTGAGAAAATAACTTATCCTGCAAAGATGAGCTACTTTCTGAGGATGTATCATCCATGCCATTAACTTTCCCTGTGTATCGACTTGTATGATCATAGGTGACATCAGCAGCAGAAAGACTGTGGCCATAAAGTCTTTGACTTTCAACTTCCTTTAGATCAACTTTCCTATAATCACTTTGTTTAGTGCTGCCACAAGAATCTTGCCATAAACCACTCCCACGATCCTGAATAATACCACTGGATCGATCCTGTCGGCCAATAGCACATGTTTCATCCTTTGACAATCTTCTATCAAATGTTTCATCCTTTGACAATCTTTTGTCAAGAGCTTCATCCTTTGATAATCTTTTGTCTTTCAACCTTCTGTGGCAGAACCAACTAGATATTTGTTTTTCTGTCAACCCTATCTGCTTTGCAAGTTCAGATTTCATTTCCTCAGTGGGATAATTGTGCTCTGAGAAAAACCCAAAAAAATTTCTTCTCAAGAACATAATGACTAACCTCAGTAAATGCACTAAATAAAATATTTGAGGATAAGAACAAGTACCATTATAAAATTTCTCCAAAGCCATAATCTGGGCTGGCGTCTTGAGTATCCTTTTGGTATTCTTTTCTGTAGACTCTCCATTTTCTTCAGAGTGCACTTCACTTGAATCTAAAAATTGAGGCCAGAAGATCAAAACAAATATATATGAGTTATGCCATCATACCTTTCAGAAGATAACATATAGCC
Organism: Manihot esculenta; assembly: GCF_001659605.2. Taxonomy (NCBI): domain Eukaryota; kingdom Viridiplantae; phylum Streptophyta; class Magnoliopsida; order Malpighiales; family Euphorbiaceae; genus Manihot; species Manihot esculenta. Next base: position 10,817,871 of record NC_035162.2, on the reverse strand, counting down.
CAATTGCAATAGGCAATAATTCTTTACATCAATGCCACTAAAATAGAAAACGTGCAAACATTTATAGAAGTAGAAATACAAGTACATAAGAAAAACAAACCTTCTGTTTAAATTAGGAAACTAAATTATTATTCGAAATAAGCCGTAGAAATCCAGTTCTCCCATATTCCTTCAAATAAGATTTATATATTTTGTATCAGAATGCATGCAAATCATCTTGTCACATGCTCAATCCTGAGCCCATGAGTCTTGATTTGTTTTTAAGCACATACAACTACAACAACCAATTGCCTTCAAAAATCTCCTAGGCAAATTCACCATGCAAACACTCAAGGGTACAGAAATGGTAAAAAGAATTTGGCAATGCTTAAGTGATCACATGTCCCATACGTCAATTTGCATCACAAACTGGCTGGCATGAACCGACCCTGCAATTGTCAAGAGCACTTGACTCGATCCATTCTCCAATCAATTCAATGAAATAAGCCTCAATATTGAAGTCTTATTGCAAGAAAAGCACTCTCCCTTGGTAGGTAAGCACTAGAAAATAGAGTTAATAATAAAGAAACTCCTTGAATAAGCAATCTACCATCCTTTATCTTCTTTTCCTGCACCATCCTTAATTTATGAAGGGAAAATGTGTCAGAAGGTCAGAATCCCGAGCATCTGCATATGTCCTTAAATATAATGTTCCAACTCTTACACTTCACTTTATCCCAGGGCACCTGTATTCAACTACTCATCATATAGATTCAGATGGTTTATACTTTATAGCCAAAGCCATAAACCCTCTAATGCACTGATATTGTTATGTAGTCGATAATCCATTCAAATTTCAAGAACACTCGAAGGGACTACCACATGTCCTATCATAAGGCGAAACCTTAGCATTCGGAAAGCATAAAGTTCCATCACACGCCACCAAAAACAAATGTATGAAAATTCAGATATGTATTAATCACCATTGGTAAAGGCGTTGTTCCGACAACTGCCCATTAATTTTATTTACAATATAAGGTAGAAACTAGAAAGGGAAAAGACAGGGAACATCTATATGGTAAACTGTTAGTTAATTTCCAACAGAAAAACTTATGTCGAAAATCTAGAATCTCACACAATTCCTCAACTTTCTCAGCACCCAAACACCCTACACTCATACAAGGCCAGAAATTTTAACAGTTACTGCAATGATTGCGCAACGCATCTGTCTGATGCAAAGCATCCTAATTCTCTAATATACAATTACAGATTCCAATGAAAACCCCAAACCAAAATCAATTAGATGCCTCTCAATGCAATATGCATATACCCAAAAAACAGCTGCAAAAATCAACCGAAAAGACGAACCCAATTCTCTAAACTGATCCTGCAATTTAGAAATATAATATTACCTTCCATGGTTGGTGCGGGGATTCTCTCTTGTTTTTCTCTCTGCGTGCGTTCGATTCGCTCAAAAAGAGAATCCCATTAGGCCATGATTATCAAAACGAGAAAATGAAATATGGGTTTGTTAAAATTGATTAATATCCTCACATCAGTTAATCTCAAGTCTACACAAAAAGGGAAGAGACAAAGAGGGGTTGTTTCGAAAGGGGATAGAAAGACGAAGAGGGAATTGAATTCTTCTCTTTCTTTTTCTTTTGTTGGGTTGCATTTGCTTCCTGATTTCAATTAACTTTACCACAGTAGTGTTTGTTTCGTTTAATTAAATGATTAAATGATTATTTTCCCAGAAAATCAAATCAAATAGCTTATGCATCAAGGGAAAAAAAACGTTGATCACTATTATTAGGTGCTTGAAGTTGATCGTATTCATGGGCCGCAATGGAATTCAGAATTGGGTCTTTCTGTTTTGTCACCTTCAGCCTTCAGCACCTTCCTCCAACAGAACCGCCGCACTATAAATAAATAAAATAATGGTTTAACATTTTTAAATTTGATCATTATTTTTATATAAATAAGATACTTTGTGTTTTTTTGTCATAAAAATAAATTATTTACTTTTAAAAAACATTTATTTTTTTTCTGAGAATAAATATATGTTAAGACATTATTCATTTGATTTAATAAAAATAAATAAATAAAATTCTTTATTAATTCTATTACGAAATACTTGTTATTCAGTATTGGCCTTTAGTGCTGTTCTCTACGCTTTCCCCTCGATCTTTTCACTGGAGTAGTTTGATTATTTTGCTCTTGTTTCTATTTTTCACAATATATTATATAAACATATTCCACATTTAATTTATGAAATTATGGCTGCACATATGCTTGTGTAAATTAATTTACGTTATATGAATTTATTTAGTAATTAACGTAATGATAAACCTTGAAGTTGCTCTTCAGGAGTGTGAGAAAACTTAAACCAATCGGAATCAATTTATTAAAAGAAAATAATAAAAAAAAAACTCAGTTCTTATCAATTTTAATAATTATTCTATATACCCAAATTATAGTAAAGTTATTAAATTTAATGACCTTTAGTAATTTGTTAATAACATAACACAATTATTAAAAAAAGATATAATTATAAAAAATAATAAAGTTTGAGTTGTTTTTATCATTTTCCCTAAACTTCTATATTTATCATTAATTTTTACTTCATTTATTTCAACCGTTTTACAATATAAATAACTATAATATTATCTTTTTATTTCATTTTCATTTTGCATCAAAGGAAAAATAAGAAAAATATAAACACAATAGTAAAATTATTTTTAAAAAGGATTGAAAATAACAACAAAAAGATTTAATCTCAAAAGATTATAATAAATTTACCGTTTTAAAAGGAAAACCAAATTAAACAAGTCCTCAAACTTAGAAATTTTTTTATCTTTTTTTTTTACAACACCATATCCTAATAATTATTATAAATAATTTTGAAATATCAAGAGAAAAGTCTAGTGTTTTTCCAACCTAGGCAAGCCAAGTGACGACTATTTCCATGCAATAAACCCATGCATATGATCGACCAAAGAGATTCAATTACCAAACATAAATAAAGCTCTCAAAATAAGCTTTTTAGACTTCATTAAGCAAATCATGAAGCCTTTTAAGAATAAAAATAAAATAAAATAAAATCCAAAAACCCAATACGATACTTCTATAAGAAGCTACAAATTTATATTTTTTTTCCCCTTAATTCCAAAATCAGTTACAACTGTGTGCAAGTTGCACAAGTTAAGTTAGCCAGGATTTCAACCTCATAGGAAAAAACAACAATATTTCTATCATGCGCTACAAATGTTTATTCACTCAACCTTTTTTGCAGAGTCGATTTCGCTACTATCTTGAGATGATGAAGCACTCTTCGATTCGTTGAATTCCAACAACTGCAAATTTTTAACACAACAATTGTTTTTTACTTTAACTAATTGGGATAAGACAACCAATTACATAATAATTAATGTCAGAAACAGAAACATGATAATAATATCTCTAAGGGTTTGATTCAAACAAACCGGTTGGACTTCACCATTCCATATGACATGAGCTGCTAAGAATCCTATTACAGCTGGTACAATATAGAGAAGTGCAGGCTGAAAGGGTAGGAAAACGCAACATTTATTATCAGATGATCAATCAAATAGAGTACTTCAGGGTAGAGTTAATTTTCTTAGGATATCGTCTGGAACATGTAAAGTTACCTGTGCAGCCTGGAACCAGTTCATGACAACAATAGTAAGGACCAAACCAACTGTATATCCTAGAAAAGCACTCTTAAAATACTGGCTGTCTTTTCCTCTGGACACATCAAACCGCAATGCCAGAGCTACGAAAATACCTGAGCAGGAAACATACACATAACCAATTAATAACAAGAGGCAGAGCTGTGCTTTAAAATGGTTATTGGACAAGCATTATAATGCATGCTCAAGATTCAGAGATCATAGTTTGGCAGTGTGTTTATTCAAAAAGGTTGAAAACCAAATCATAGGGCACCAAACACCAACGTCTTAACTTGGAATTTGGACATTTTACCAGGAATTACAATATCACCAAGCCCAAGCATGGAAAATGGACGTTTAGCATCTGCTGTTGGGAACAACAGCTACAGAAGAAAAAAGTAGTTATGTTATTAGTATGGTAATAAAAGGAAAAAGCCATATCAAATGCCACATTATCAACACAAACACATAAACCAAGGCCAAATAAATTTTTTATCAAGTAGAACAACTAACCTTTATAGGAGCATCAAATGATTTTGCAACACTAACCATAACAGGAGTGAAGAAAACCCAGAAAATATCATATACAAAAAGTCCAGCCTGTAACAAGTAGGGCAAAAAGAAATGTCAAAAGCAATAACACCTTAAGACCAGGATATTTAAGAAGTGTTTGTCTAATGCAAGGAATTGCAAGATAGCCTACTATAACACATCACAGTAGCCAGGCAATCAAAAGTGGGTAAAAAATAATAACAATGCATCACTAGTTGTCAATTATCACAATTTATATAAATTATATAAGGTCTCCACAACCAGCAAATGAAACTTCTTACCAGGAGAATGACACCAGTCTTAAAAGACCCAAGGGAAAGCATTTCAATACCCTGCAAAAAGAACAAGATAAAATCCTTCACTCACAGTACACAAACTTTAACCATTTCTGCCTCTAGAGAAAAAAAGAAAATTTAAAACTTGTAAATAAGAAGGAAAAGAACCTTAAGAGTACGTTTGGTACAAGGTTAAAAATTAGAGGTTAAATGTTACTCTTGTATATTTTAAGGGAGTAATTATTTCAGGAGCAAAAAAATAATAAATGGTATAACAATTATGGTGTTTGGTAAAAGGTTAATATGAAAGCTTAAATAAAGTTATATAAATATCTGTTATTATGTTTTTATTAACAAATAATAAACTTATTATTTATTCATAAATTAATTAGTTTTAAAAATATAATCAACATAATTTTTATTATTAATTATAATTTTTTACATTTATATATGGGCAACTTGAAAAAATATTGATAAATATGCAAAATATAACCTAATACGATATATTATTTAAAAATTAAAGATATAAATAAATAATATCAATAAAAAAATAAAAGATTGTATATTAGTGTTTATTAAATTTTGTTAACCTAGTCAACAAGGTTAACATTTACCCTTTAACCCTTAAGTAGGGGTAAATGTTAAGGAGGTTAAAAATTAACATATTCTGTAATTAGCATCCAAACATCATTAATAAGAGGTTAAAGGTTACAGGGTAATAATTACCCCCTTTAAAACCTCGTATACACGTCCCCTGAGGAAAATCTTTTTCCTATTTGACAATCACAATGCACGTGCTTCACATGTATATGCATGAAGATAGAACTTGCAAATTGCAATGTATAAGTACGACAATTTATTAGAAAACAACCTGCTAGTAAGGACAAAGTAACACTCAATGAAATTACTTAAATCATGTACTAGCATTGCGACTATTATGCATGGAGAAAGTTACCAACAGCCTGAATATATCTTGCAATTACAATGGTAACTGATAGAATGTACAAGCAGAACTGTCAAAACTAATTAAGCAATACCAGATCATATTTAATACATGACTAGTTCAGGTAACATCTAACCATCAAACATTGGAGAAAATGATAGAAAACATGAAATTACCAGGGTAATAAACAAGTGACTATGATGCAAGCAGCATACTTCTAATGCAGAACAGACAAAACTAGAGATAATTTCACAAGCAACTGAAGCCAGAGAGGAATAGAAGAAAACAACAGTTTACAAATAAATATCAGCAACAATGAGATTTGCTTTAAGAGATGTATACCTGAATACAGAAAGCCAAGCCCAAAATATTGTTAGCTAGCCAATGCTTCTGAGAAGCATACCATGCACAAAAAAAGGTTCCTGGAATTGCAGCAACAATCTGAGATCTTGTGAACTCAATCTCCAAAGCTGTGTAAGAAAGGTATGAGGAAAAACATCATTCTGCATAATGCAAGCAAGATGTCAAACGGATCAAATAAAAATTGCGGCTTGGAAGACAGATTAGATGCTTTAACATGCAGACAATAATCATAACAGGAAAAACATCAGGTGCCACCAGAAACCAAAACATACATTTGAAAACTAGTCAGACTCATCCAATTGAATTCTTAATCTATGGACAGAGTTTGAGTGGCAAATACAACTACAGAAGACACAGGAACTTTGGCACGATCTTTCAAATACAAGCAAAAGAAATTAAAAAAACTGAACCTTGTCAAGTTTGGAGGGGTATGCATCTGACATCCTAACTTGTTAAAATCTAAACTTTATAGGCATAAAATAGGAACGAAAAATTATCCCTTCATTACAATCATGAAGGTTCCTTTCCCAGTCGCCTTGTGTTTTAATTGCAAAACAACAAAAGGTAACATCCTTATGGAAAACATTTTCTGCTGGAAGAGGCACAGCAGCCAGTGTTGCTTTTAAAAAAACAAGGTCAGGCAACAAAATCCATTACAATCACGTTCAAAGATGCAATTATTTGAGAAGCATTCTCAGCAAGAACAATATAAAAGCTTTGGCCAAAGGGAGAGAAGAAAGATATTAAAGAGAAAGGTAGCATGTATGGCATGCATGCTCAGACATGTGCATTTACTTTCTTCATCTATCATTTTCCTTCTCTCTTTCAACCAAACCTCTTTTTCCAACTCTCCTTTCTCATTGTCTCTCTATATCCTCCCCCATTCCCAACTCAAAAAAAAAAATGCAGTATCAACAATAGTGGAAGCAGAATGAAATTTAAAATCCAAAGTAATCACACTTAAAAGAGAAATAGAGAAACATACAACGAAAATATGGAAAATGCCAGGTAATCAGATCATCATTCCAATGCTTTGGCAAATATCGCTTAATGGCTGGTAACAATGTTGCCCTGAAAAAAGTAGCAGTGATAATAATAGATGAAGAAAAAGATTTAAATGGGTCATATCAAATGCGTAATCTGTAAAATAACACATATGGAAAGAACGTACGAAAGAGCAATGATTCCAAGCACAAAAAAGTAGCAGGTCAATACAGCATTAACCAAGTCTTTTGAAAGAAACTTGAAGAGTAAGAACAATGATAATAGCATTGCACTGCCAACAAAGGGAAAGCGCATTGCATGTTCATTAGACATCGTCTCCTGCAAGATTAGACATCACACGTTTCCATTAAGCTTCCCCTAGATCCATCGGAATAGGGAGAGAAATTGAGTAAAGCTGTTGTTACACTTACTGAAGGTGGAGTTGGCTTGACTGATCGGTAGCACCCAACATATACCGCAAGGCATGCAGTCAAAATGACATTTAAGTTTGGGTCTACCTTCACAAGAAGTGGTGCCAATGTTAAACCTGCATTTAAGATCATAAATATCATAAGCAAGGGAACAAAGGACCAAGTTCCCAAACATAACAGGCTAAAAAAAAAAAAGATATTACCACATATATCATAATCATGAAAAAAGAGCTATTGCTCAGAGGACTTGTTTGCACTCACTTATCTCTCATCTACATTGAATTATAACCATTGCTTCAACAGCAAACACCTCACATAATTATGGGATTCATCTACAACACATAAAATTCTAAGCAACTCTACTAAACCCAGCCCAACACCAACTGGGGACAGTTATTCTTTACATGAATCCTTCTCTCCAGTCCTTTCAGGCAACATGAATAAATCTATCTATCCATGATGAATAGAATAAACAGAGAGCTGCCTCCGAAAAAAGGGAGATTAGACTGCATGCTAATCATCAATAATGTACAGAGCACAGTATCAGGTTGAAAAAAAAAAAAAAAAAAGAAAGAACACAAACCTGCCAGAGCAAAATTGGCGAGACGTTCATTGTTCTTCATTGTTCTCTAATTTAATAATAGCCTCTCGAGAAAATTTAACAAATCAAGATGTCTGTAGCAGCCCAGCGAAGTGAAATCTGTTGAAATAGAGTCACTTTACGATCCAGAAGCTGCTACTGAATGTAAAAAAGTTAAAAATGAAATCAAGTCATGATCAAAAAAAAAAAAAAAAGAACGTGAATTCAGCATAAAATAAATAAAACAAAAACTCTCATTTATTCATAATTGAGATCAATTACACTCTGCTTCCCACAGTAGCGAACATATTAATACTGATCTATGAGATTCAAACTAAAATTCTCTTCCACAAAATACGAAAAACAAAAATAATAAAAATAAAATCCTTGTCGGCCCTCAATTTTCTCGGCAACCAAACAGATATAAAGAGTCAAACAGAGAGAGATGTACCTGAGATTTGTCCCCTTTCTCTCTCTAATTGTTATTGCACAAATAGATCGGGAAGAGGTCTCGTCCAACAGGAGTGAGAGACAGATAGAGTTAAAAGAGAACGAAAGCATTGAAGTCAGCTCCAGAGCCATCACCTCTTTACATGTCAGTCACGTAAAGTACGCTCACTGCCAATGAGACGAGAAAGTCTTGCAGAAAATTGCCACCCAATGACTATTGTATTACACGTGGCGTTATATTATTTGGCGTTGATGGTAATGTTAGAAAAAGGGTTGTTTTTTTAGAAGCTTTTGATTATTGATTTTGTGCATCAGTCATTTCGCGTGCCAAACGCACCCCTCCGGTCGCAAAAAGTACGTTAAAAAATTTTTGATACTGCGAAAGCCACGATTGTGAGAAACAAAAATTGTCACAAAATCAAGTAAAACTTAAATTTTTTAACTGATAATTTCTTAAATAAAAAATAACTGAATTTTTTCATTTTGCATAATAAAAATATTTAAAAAATTAATTAAATTGAACTTTTATAAACTGAAAAATTAAAAATTTAATATTAAATCGAAGTGTTGGGGAAGAACTTAAAATTGGACAGCCGGAAAATTTTGGTCAGAAATTTTCCATTCAGGCCACAATTTTCAAGAACTATAGATGTAAAATTAAAAAAGTTCGCCAGGAGGCATGAGGAATGGTAGAAAATATGTCAACTTTACCTAAATGGAGTTGTTCCCAGTTAGTTCACATGTCAACTAGACTTCCCAGGCCTGGATGTTTGAGCAGCAGTGATTTCCCTGAGAGATCAAGTGATTATCAGTTAGACATTTTTTGTTAATGAGTCCTCCCGAATCAAATAATATCAAATTACTTGAAAAAAGTAAACCGTTAATTGATTTATTTGGTTACTTGCCACTATCGCCAAGGTACTTTGCCAATTATTCAATACATGGTAAATCAACGTATAAATTAAAATTTCTTTAATTTTTAATTTATTTATTTTTTAAAATTTATTTTTCAGATAAAATTCTAAATTTTATTTTTTTAATCTAAATAAATTTTCACATAAAATATTATTTTTCCATTCAGAAGATAAAATAGTATTTTTCATCTTTAGCACTAAAAGATTATTTGGAGTTTGAAACTGATTGGAAACCATTATATTAAAAAAAAATTATTTATTGTATTAATATTTATTATTAAATTATAATAAAATCATAAATAAAAATTTAAGAACTAAATTATTTAACATTAAACTACCAATACGGAATAAATTATATTGTTAAATCTCAGCAACTATATTATAAAATAACCGAATTAAAAAGTCTCATCTTCTCGTCTTACTCCTGGCAGTGACTGATACAGGCTCCACAAATCGCCTTCCACGACAGAGGTAAACTGATGGGGGCAGAGGCGAATCAAGCAGAGCACCATATTCAACTGGAGACGACACCTGATACTGTTGATGCCTTGCTCGAGGTACCCTCCAATCTTTTCCTCTCTTCGCATCTTTCTATTAACTCAGCTCGCTTCCAGTAAAGAGTTTCCAGTTCCTCTGATTATACTGGAAAATTTTCATCTTATGGTGTTATTAATTGAAGGATAACAGTTATTGCTCTTGTACTTCTTTATTATAATTATTATTATTATTATTTGTGTTGATAGGCTGCTAGATTTGATGATATTGATGACATTAGAGGCTTAGCATCTGAAGGGGTTTCTCTTGATTCCAAGGACTCACTGGGCCGTACAGGTTACGATCCCTATAATGTCTTTGACTCTCAACTTGCTATCCTTAGGTTTGAGATGCTTATTCATGTTTCTGGTATTATATTTCTTAAGTTTCAAGTTACTATTATTTTTACTATTTTTATTATTTCAAGTCTTTTAGCTTCATCAGCAAGATGAACCCAGAAGCAAGCTGTTGCTGACAAAAATTTTGCATGCTTTGTGTATCCATGTTCTAGTAAGTAGGGCTCTTTAAATGTCCTCCTTAAAATACCCTTTTTGTGTCCTGGTCTCTATCAATTTCTTCAAATAGAAAAGAGTTTCCATAGTTCATGGTTGTTGACATTGTGGTTATAAAATTGAATGGTGCATGGCCAGTAATGCAACGTTTCATAGCTCATTGTTGGAGTTAAAGTTCTGTTAGATGTGGATTTTATAGTTGTTTGTATTTCTGGCTAGCAGCAGGATTGGATCCAATACAGTCCATGAGAAACTTACACTTTGTTTCGAATGAGGTAGCGTAAAGTAATGTTTTCTAAAGTATGGTTTTATAGATAAGGTTTTTAATGGTTTTAAAACTTTAATGATTTTTTATTATTTGGGGGAAAGAGAAAATTTTTGAAAGTATTTGGAGGTTTTCAAGAGAAAACCTTTTCAATCCACCAATTTGGTGGGTTGAAATTGAAGGTTTTGGAGCTTTTTAAGAAGTTTCAAAAACTTTACTTTTAAAAATCTTACTCTCTCTCAAACATAAATTCAAGGTTTTCAAATCTTATAAAACCTTCCATTACCTTAAAAACTTCCTCCCAAACAAAGAGTTAAGGAAAAGCAAGTCGAAGCCATCAAAAAAGTTTTTTATTTAAATGAGGCTCTAATGGACTTCAATCTGACTGGACTTTCATTGAATTTTTTTTATCAATTGAGGCAGCAAAATATTTGATTATGTATAGCTTTTGTACATTAAGCAAATTATATGCGTGCCTGGTGTAATATAACACATGATCAGTATGCTTTACATATGACCTATATTGTATTTTGAATTGTGAAACTGAGAAAAGAATGTTATAATCTGTAGGAAGATTTTGATAATGTTTTCTGCTTCTTCTTTATTAGTTTCTTCATATTTTAGCCCTCCATTTGGGACTAGAATGGTTGCAAATTATGTTTGTTTTCTTGAATACACTTTCTGAATACTGGTACAAAGTTGACTCTGGATTTAAAATTGCAAAATGTAATAGGGTAATATGAACTTTTTGGTTATATAAATATCAACAAATTTATTGTGATGCTGACAAGATGAAGCTCAACAAAAGAATTTTTTTAAAGGCTTAACTGATTTAGAGTGATGGTCTCTATGCATACAGCGCTTGAACCTCATTTTAGTACCGAATTTCATTACCATTCAAGTTGATTCTCATTCCTAGGAACCAAACAGAGCATAAATGATGGCTCACCAAGTTTTCCTACATCACCTTGATATCTTGGATGAATTATTAACTGTAGATAGATATTTATGCTTGGGAAAGGAACCTTAAATGTTATAATGATAATAATAAGATTGCTTCAAACTAAATGGTGTTAAACGACTATTATACTGACATGATGTCATATGTTAAATCCCAGCCCCTGATTGCAAGAAACCCTTCTCATCTAAACTTCCATTGATCTGACAAGGAACCCGTTTAATCTGAACCTCCATCTAACTTAAAAGTCACACACTTGCTTATGATTGTTTATTTAAATAAATAGTAGAAAAACTGAAAGTAAACTAAATAATAACAAGGAAGAGGTGTGCTCCTTCGTCACTTTTCTTTACAACTTCTACTATTACCCTTAAGACATGTCTAGGTTGCTTTGAAAAATGGAACGGGAATGGAGTATATGTCTCCTTTCAAGATTTTCACATCAAGTTCATCTTTTAGATAATTAAATACAGAGTAATGATACTATTAAAATTCATACATAAATATTCCATATTTACATAAATTCAAATTCAAGGTATTCAAATATAAGATATCATAAAAAAAATATTGGGATTCTTTTTGTACCAAACAAGGAATGGTATCTTATTCTAGGAGAAGCAATCTGTTTCCATTTCTGGAACAAATCAAATACAACTGTTTAATCTCTCATTGTAGTTGAAATTCAGTATTGACCTTGAAAGATGAAATTAGACAATGGTACACTGTTTGAGAGTGTACTAGTTAAGTGTTATTTAATTGTGTATAATTGAGGTGCTTGAGCATTTTGAGCAAGACACATGATTTAGGATTTTCTCTTTTAACTTATTTATATGTTCCACTGAGGCACAATAAGTCAATAGCATTTTGGATTTTCAAGTCGCAAACATTTCTAAAAGGTTTAAATGCGTGATACTTTGTCCATCCTTTTGTTTTTTTCTAGTGACAAATGTGGCAGATATCCCCTCGTTTAGCTTGCTTGTCAAGTAGACTCCGTTTCTTCTTTAGAACATATGTTTAAATTGCAGTTGTGGCTAGTGATTTTGATTACTGTGTAAATAACAATGTCTTGTCTCTGCTGATGGAATTACAGCGCTTCATATGGCTGCAGCAAATGGGCATCTTGATGTGGTGGAGTATCTTATCAGCCAAGGAGTGGTAATGTATCTATGTCACAAATTTGTTAGTTGTACAATCATTTTCAGACTATAGCTCAGGCTCAGCATTGATTAATAATTGTATACCAAAAAGTTAAATCTATGGATGACCATATTTCCAATATTGCATGTTATTCATTTGATAAATCTACTTCCAAGCTGATATTTATCTGGAATACTCTGTGGTTTTGTTACTTTTTTACCATGATGGAAAACCAGATAAAGAGAGAGGAGTATCAAGTAGGTTGACGTTTTTCCTCTTTTCTCAAATAAATTGTTCATATATAATTATAGGGTTGCGAATTTTGGTTGGCCTGGGCACAGTTGCCAAGCTGAAGTAATGCGATATATGCAAGGGTTGGGTACTTTGGTGGCACTTTGAGTTGGACATAATCTTTCAATGACTCCATTAAGGCATTAATGAAGCTAGGTGGATTCTGGCCTGTAATATTGTGTCAATCAAGACTCTGTAAATTATATAGCAGATCCTAAGGAAAACAACCACTTATTTTAAATTTATATCATTAATCAAATATTTAGAACTGGAGACCTTCTCTCAAATCTTGCATTTGGATAGGCCATGTAGAAGCAAAACAAGCATTTTGAATTATCATAGGTTATTTTTATTTCTTTTCTTTGTTACACATCACTTTCTTCTTTGGATGTGTTCGTGATTCATATTCATAAATCTCAATTCGGGAATCATCCTTTTGGATGCTAGAACATCCTTATGGACTTAAGGGGAAACTGAAGGGCTAAGCAAAAGCGGACATGCATGTAATATGATGGGATGGTTTTAAGTGTGAGAATAACAACTCATTCCTTCTGAATACGGGATTGGATGGATTGACCTCATAAATTGTAATAGATTTGACTTCTATCTATTTCACTACTCATGCAGTAAGCTTGACTTCGATCTAGTGCTAGTGATCTCTTCTTATCTATCCAGTATTTCACGAAAGAAAATATAAAATGTTTGATTCGTTATTGAGGAATTTAATGTGGTGGTATCTAAGGTAATTCCATTTAAAACTCAGGAATCATGATCTTGGAGCCTGATTTAGAATGTCACTACAAGCATTAAAATATACATACTAAATTTGCATAAACAACTAATTTTTGTAATTTAATTTGGATATTTTTTCAGAGTTTCTATAACCTATAATTTAGAACTAGATGAGTAAGAAACCTGAATGTAGACCCACATCATCTGCATCCAAGTCCAAGCAACGTTGTCAATTATCTATTATTCACTTATCCCTCTCAATTTTGTTACTTCTTTCACTTTTATCATTTTTCTCCGGCTCTTGTCTTCTTTTTTTTCTGCCATCATCTTATTGTCTTTATTCTCTCTCTCTCTCTCTCTCTCTCTCTCTCTCTCTTTCTCTCGTTTTGTCCACGAGAAACAATTAGGGTAAATTCAATACAAACCCTAAACAGAAATTCTTGATAAGCATGATATCTTTAGGATTGTTTATGAACCAATGCACTCAACAAACTTGTGGATGGGCTTGGTATATGCTTGTTTATTTTAATTTAATGAAGATAATGGCCAAGTTTGATATATATTTTGGCTCATTTACTTAATGAGCATTAGCATTAGTGAGGTCACCTCAAGTGTGTTGACAAATAAACCCAATCTGTAACTTGTTAATCTTTTTTTTTTCTTTTTTAATTTTTGTTTCTTATAGCCAACTTAGTTAAACAAATGATTTTAGCCAGTGTGAGCATGTTTACTAACGAATATCTACATATAATTAGCTTCCTATTGTAACAGCCCGGAAACCGAACTGCCACCGGCACTAGGATCCAGATCGACTTAAGGTCGCCGGGACCCGTAGTAAGCCTGCTATCCTGTCTGTATACCTGTGAAATCCCATACATGATCATATGTTTGCTGTAAAAACATAAAACTTTACTTCATTCCAAGGCTTAACCTGTGCATGCAATCTTTCTATTCTCTACTAATCCCTACTAGAGCTCCTCATGGCCCTAGGCGGATCAAACTCATTATGTTAAGCCTGGTTTTGCTCATAAACATACAATAATAAAGAAACATACATAAACTGATCATGTGACTCCACAAAGGGATTACAAGTCTTATAAATCAAGCACCATGCTATACACTATACATAAACCTTATCTCTTTACATTTACATGTCCACACTAGCTATTACACCACTCTGTACTCTTCCTGTACCCTGCTGAGTTCTCTCTGATCTCTGAACCTGCACAACTGAAGTTAGGGGAGAGGGATGAGCTACGATAGCCCAGTGAGTAGAATAGGTAAATAACAGGTGATAAAACATGCTCTCATGGAATGCAACACAGAATCACATCACCTCGGCCGGACGGATCAAAACTCCCTCTATCTCATCTGGGGTACCTAAGTACCATGTGCCTGGTCCCCGTAGGGCTGTTCCAGGTCTTTCCTCTGAGGGCTAATGAATCCTCACGAAGTCCGTGCCGTCTCACATAAGCAATGTACAAGGAGCAGTGCCAAGTACAAGGATAAATGCAATGCATCATCTTTGTGTACACTAATGCACTCACCCTAAAGCATATTCATGATGCATGAAGCATGATAAAATATCAGTTGTCAGATTAAAACATTAAGTTAAATTCCACTCACCTGTAGTTCTCTCTGAACTGACTCTGCAGGTTCTGACTCTGGACTCACTGCTGAGTTCCCTGATTTCTCTGGTCCGTACCTACACAGGTGGACTCAAATGAGGGACTAAACTCACTCAAGAACATCTCTAAGAAACTCCCCAAAACCCCTCTAAACAATCCTCAAACCATCACATAAAACATGCAAAAGAAAGCTGGACAGGGCATTTTCGGCGGCAGGTTCGGCGGCCGAAACCCTACTCCAGAGACGAAACTCATGCATGTTCGGCGGCACATTCGGCGGCCGAAGGTCTCGTCCAGAGACGAAACTCACACACTTTCGGCGGCCGAACTCCCTCTTTCGGCGGCCGAAAGTCCCTTTCTAAACCGAAAGCCCCTTTCTAAACCGAAAGCCTAGCTTTCGGGGGCAACCTTTGGCAGCCGAACTGCCTCCACAAAGGGTTCGGCGGCCGAACCTTCCTTCGGCGGCCGAACCTGGTTTTGCCCGAAGGACAGAACCCTGCTCTGTTTCATGCAAACTTTGCCCAAAAACCTACAAACATGCATAGCAACTACTCCCAACTAGCATATACACATATATATGCACAAAGGGGTCTAAAACGACCCTAAAACCCCAAACAAACATAGCACATAACACGTAAACATGCTGGAACACCACAAATCACCAAAAACCACACCTAAACCTAAACATGCAAACTACCCATACAAACTTCATAAAACCTTTCAAAATCAACAAAGAAGCTCAGGATCTTCACTTACCTCTTACACAACTTGAGGATGAAGGATCCTAACGTGGAGATATGAAGAAAAGCTCTTCCAAAGCTCCAAGCTTCAAACCTTGGTTCTTTTGCTCAAAACCTTCATAAATCACCAAAACTCTTAAAACTCTTGAAAGATTTGATGAAAATCATGGAAAACATGAAAGTCAACGTAGGAGAGGCTGGAACTCACCTCTGGCTGCAAGTGGAGGAGAAATACCCTCCTTCCACCGACCCTTGGCCCTTTTATAGGTGGCTGGCCAGACCACCTTCGGCAGCTGAACGTGAAGCCGCAACCATGCAATGTTCGGCGGCCGAAAGTGACCTTCGGCGGCCGAACCTTTGCATTTCTCCCTTGTTGCTTTTCTTTCAAAACTCAATGCTTATCACACTTCAAAACATGAAAACAAGTGAAATACCTTAGAAAACATATGCATTACCCTTCTCGAGGGTTCCGACACCCGAGATTCCACCGGACGACAGGAATGCCGATGCCGGACTCGAGCCGGGTATTACATTCTCCCCCCCTTAAGAACATTCATCCCCGAATGTCCCTAACACAACATAAACACACAGAAAAGGGGAAAAACTAACCTCAAAACAGATACGGGTATTGCTGGAGCATGGACTCCCGAGTCTCCCACGTGCACTCTTCTAGGTTGTGGTGGTTCCACAAAACTTTCACCATTGGTATCTCCTTGTTTCTCAACTTTCTGATCTGGGTGTCAAGGATCCGCACTGGCTGCTCTACATAAGTGAGATCACTTAAGATTTCCACCTCAGGTTCACTAAGAACCTTCTCTGGATCTGACACAAATTTTCTCAACATAGAAACATGGAATACCGGGTGAATTCGTTCCATAGAAGCCGGTAAATCTAGCTTATACGATACAGGCCCGATCTTCTGCAAGATCTCAAAGGGACCAATGTACCGTGGGGCCAGTTTACCCTTCTTTCCAAACCGAACCACTCCCTTCATCGGAGACACCTTAAGCAATACCATATCCCCCTCCTGGAACTCTATCTGCTTCCTACGGATGTCTGCATAGCTTTTCTGTCTGCTTACAGCTGTTCTGATCCGCTCTCTGATGATAGGCACTAACTTGCTGGTTATCTCAACTAACTCTGGCCCTGCAAGAGTTTTCTCTCCTACCTCTTCCCAGCAAACAGGTGTTCGGCACTTCCTCCCATACAAAGCTTCATAAGGAGCCATCCCTATGCTAGCATGATGGCTGTTGTTGTAGGCAAACTCCACCAGAGGTAGATGCTGCCTCCAAGAACCGCCAAAGTCTAACACACACATTCTCAGCATATCTTCAATGGTCTGGATGGTTCTCTCTGACTGACCGTCTGTCTGTGGATGGAAAGCAGTGCTGAAATCCAACCTTGTGCCCATTTCATTTTGCAGACTCCGCCAAAACCTGGAGGTGAACTGAGGTCCTCGATCTGATACGATCGACACTGGAACTCCATGCAACCTTACTATCTCGTCTACATACACCTGCGCCAACTTGTCCACAGAGTAGTTACTCCTGACTGGAATGAAGTGAGCAGATTTAGTGAGTCTATCCACAATCACCCAGATGGAGTCTAGTCTGTTAGACGTCGCCGGTAAGCCCACTACAAAATCCATAGCTATGTTTTCCCATTTCCATTCTGGAATCGGCAGTGGGTTAAGCATTCCAGCCGGCTTCTGGTGCTCTAACTTCACCCTTTGACATGTCTCGCAGGCTGACACGAACTGTGCCACTTCTCTCTTCATTGCTGGCCACCAATACACCCTTCTCAGATCTTGATACATCTTGGTGGCTCCCGGGTGAATACTATACCGCGCATTATGAGCTTCCCTCATAATGTCTGCCTTCAAACTGCTATCATCTGGTACACATAACCTTTTACCGTGCCGAAGAATCCCCGCATCGTCAAATCTAAACTCTGTACTGTTGCCAGACTGAACAGTCCTGGCAATCTTCACTAACTCGGGGTCTTCGTGCTGTTTCAGAGCCACTTGCTCTAGAAACACTGGTGTCACTCTCATCTGTGCAATCAAAGCACCTGTACCAGATAACTGCAACTGTAACCCGTCTCCCACGAGCTTGTAGAAATCCTTCACCACCGGTCTTCTCTCTACTGCAATGTGGGATAAACTGCCAAGTGACTTTCGGCTTAAGGCATCAGCTACAACATTAGCCTTGCCCGGATGATACTGGATCTTGCAATCGTAATCACTGAGCAATTCTACCCACCGTCTCTGCCTCAAGTTTAACTCTCTTTGACTTAAGATGTGCTGCAGGCTCTTATGATCCGTATAGATCTCACATTTTACCCCATAGAGGTAATGCCTCCACATCTTAAGTGCAAAGATAACAGCTGCCATCTCCAGATCGTGTGTCGGGTAATTCAGCTCGTGCTTCTTCAGCTGTCTAGAAGCATAAGCTATCACTTTGTCATTCTGCATCAACACACAACCTAATCCCACTCGGGATGCATCACAGAACACTGTGAAATCTTCATCACTGATCGGCAGAGCTAACACCGGTGCTGAAGTTAACCGTCTCTTCAACTCTGCAAAACTTTCCTCACATTCCTCTGACCACACAAACTTCTGATTCTTTCTGGTCAGTCTGGTCATAGGAGCAGCTATCTTCGAAAAGTCCTGCACAAACCTCCGATAGTAGCCTGCCAAACCCAGAAAACTCTTGATCTCTGTCACTGTAGTGGGTATAGGCCAGTTGGCTACTGCCTCTACCTTTTTGGGATCTACTGCTATACCTTCCTCTGATACAACATGTCCCAAAAAGGAAATGCTCCTTAGCCAGAACTCACACTTGGAGAACTTGGCATACAAGCCATGCTCTCTCAAGGTTTGCAGCACTATCCGCAGATGCTGGGCATGGTCCTCTGCAGTCCTGGAGTACACCAAGATATCATCAATAAAGACGATCACAAAACGATCCAAGTACTCCCTGAACACCCTGTTCATGAGATCCATGAATGCTGCAGGGGCGTTAGTCAACCCAAACGGCATCACAAGGAACTCATAATGCCCATATCTGGTTCGGAAAGCAGTCTTGGATACATCTCCTTCCCTAATCTTCAACTGGTGGTATCCGGATCTCAGATCTATTTTAGAAAAACAACCTGCTCCTGCCAGCTGGTCGAATAGATCATCGATCCTGGGTAAAGGATACTTGTTTTTGATAGTGACTTTGTTCAACTGTCTGTAGTCGACACAAAGTCTAAGAGGTCCATCCTTCTTTCTGACAAACAACACTGGAGCACCCCAGGGTGAGGTACTCGGGCGGATGAAACCCTTAACTACTAAATCCTGTAACTGCTCTTTCAACTCTCGCAACTCTGCTGGTGCCATCCTGTAGGGAGGAATAGAGATCGGTCTAGCATTGGGCATCAACTCAATCTCGAACTCTATTTCCCTATCTGGTGGTAGTCCTGGAAGCTCTTCAGGAAACAAATCTGGGAAGTCTCTAACAACTGGTACTGAGGATGGTTCCCTAACCTGACTGTCTAGCTCTCTCACATAAGCTAGGAACCCCTGACACCCCTTCCTTAACATTCTACGAGCCTGGAGGGCTGATATCAAACCCCTAGGTGTCCCTCTCCTGTCTCCTCTGAAGACACACTCTGACCCATCCTGGTCTCTGACACTGACTACCTTGTCTCTACAGTTCAGGGTAGCATCATACGTAGATAACCAGTCCATCCCTAGAATGACATCAAAATCTGTCAACTCTAGAACCACCAGGTCAGCTGGAAGGTATCTACTCTCTATGCACACTGGACTGAACCGACAGACTGACTCTGCCAAAGATGGATCACATTTGGGTCCAATGACCCATAGAGGACACTCTAACTCAGACACTATCAGACCCAACCTCTCTGCAGCTCTAGAAGAAATGAAAGAGTGAGAAGCACCGGGGTCCATTAAAGCATACACCTCTGAACACCCAATGATGAGATTACCTGACACCACCGTGTTCGACGTGTCTGCCTCCTGCTGAGTCAGGGTGAAAATCCGTGCTGGGGCTGACGGACCTGCACCTCGGGAACCCATCCCTGATGAAGAGGCTGCCCCTCTTCCTCTTCCTCTGCCACTGCTTGGTGGTATGGCTGAAACTACTGGCTGTACCACACTGCCCGTACTCATCTGCTGGGATGGTGCAACTAAAGTCGCCTGAGGACATTCCCGTGCATAATGTCCCTCCTGCCCACATCTATAGCAGGCTGTGGATCCCAACTGACAAGCTCCTCTATGCTGTTTGCCACACCTCTTGCACACTGGAAAATCTGCGCCAGAACTGGAGCCACTACTCATTCCCAGACCCGACTTAAGCCTATTCCAGAACTTGCCTCTCTTTCCTCTGAATTTCTCCCATCTCTTCTTACTTGCACTTACTGTACCCTGTGAGGAGGAACCTGGTTTAGCACCAGAAGACTGTGCCTTAACTACACCTTGACTTATAGCACTGGCCTCCATCTTTCTAGCAGCATCCACAATAGAGTGGAAACTTTCCTTCTCCGCATGAAGAATCAAAGAGAAATACCTGGGATGAAGCCTTGTGGCATATCTCTTTGCCTTCTTCTGATCTGTATCATATGCCTGACCGACATATGGCAACAATTCCAGGAACTTATCTGTATAGTCATCAACGCTCATCTCCTCCGTCTGTCGCAACTGTTCAAACTCCACAACCTTTAGTTCCCTGGAACTGTCAAGAAAAGCCCATCCAGCAAATTCATTGGCGAACTCTTCCCATGTCATACTCTCAAGTCTCGGGTCCACATAGTTCTTGAACCATTCTCTAGCTTTCTTACACTTTAAAGTGAACCCTGCCATCTCAATGGCTCGACCATCATCTGCTCCCAACTCACTTGTTATCATTCTGACTGCACTGAGATACTCAAAGGGATCATCTCCTGTATTGAATTTCGGAGCATCCAACTTTAAGTACTCGGTCATCTTCACCTTTCCTCCCCTTGAAGAACTGGGTTGCTGTGCTTCCACAACAGGGACTACTGGTTCAGGAGGTGGTGGTGGAGGAACTGGTTCCCTTACTTCAGGTTGTACTGGACTGGGATGAACAGGTGGGGGTGGATACATGTGATATGGTGGATAAAAGGAAGGATAGGGCATATATGGCATGTAGGGTGGATATGGGGCAAAACTGGAGAAATCCGACGTGCCTCCCATCGGATACTCTGGGCCCTGTGGAAAGGGTGGATAGCCAAACCCAGAGGCCTGAACACCTCCCTGGGACTCCCCCATACCTTCTTCTGACCTTCCTACACCCATGCTTGCATCTCTACTCTGATCCTCTTCCCTCACACCTCTTTCTTCTACTGACCTTCCCCCTCTGCTTACTCCTCTCCTGCTCTAGTCAGAAGACCTTCTCGGGTCTCGTGACGTTCCTTCCCTGCTTGACCTGTGCGATCTTGCCCTTGGCAAGGCAGGTGGACGAGCAGCTGTACCCTCACTTACAGGTGGGACTCCTGTCAATCTCGCGGATCGACGAGTTCCTCGCATCTTCACTCTCTGGAAAACAACAAATCACATAACACATAAGCAACACATCAAAAACATGCACATGCATAACTCAGGGCATTGCACATCAACATAACATCCTATCCTCGTGGACATGTTTTTCCTATAGTGCTTGACCTGCTAAACCTCTCTATGAGCCCAACTCTCTCTCTATAGGTCCGACCATATGAACCTAGGGCTCTGATACCAATCTGTAACAGCCCGGAAACCGAACTGCCACCGGCACTAGGATCCAGATCGACTTAAGGTCGCCGGGACCCGTAGTAAGCCTGCTATCCTGTCTGTATACCTGTGAAATCCCATACATGATCATACGTTTGCTGTAAAAACATAAAACTTTACTTCATTCCAAGGCTTAACCTGTGCATGCAATCTTTCTATTCTCTACTAATCCCTACTAGAGCTCCTCATGGCCCTAGGCGGATCAAACTCATCATGTTAAGCCTGGTTTTGCTCATAAACATACAATAATAAAGAAACATACATAAACTGATCATGTGACTCCACAAAGGGATTACAAGTCTTATAAATCAAGCACCATGCTATACACTATACATAAACCTTATCTCTTTACATTTACATGTCCACACTAGCTATTACACCACTCTGTACTCTTCCTGTACGCTGCTGAGTTCTCTCTGATCTCTAAACCTGCACAACTGAAGTTAGGGGAGAGGGATGAGCTACGATAGCCCAGTGAGTAGAATAGGTAAATAACAGGTGATAAAACATGCTCTCATGGAATGCAACACAGAATCACATCACCTCGGTCGGACGGATCAAAACTCCCTCTATCTCATCTGGGGTACCTAAGTACCATGTGCCTGGTCCCCGTAGGGCTGTTCCAGGTCTTTATATATATGTGCCTGGTCCCCGTAGGGCTGTTCCAGGTCTTTCCTCTGAGGGCTAATGAATCCTCACGAAGTCCGTGCCGTCTCACATAAGCAATGTACAAGGAGCAGTGCCAAGTACAAGGAGCAGTGCCAAGTACAAGGATAAATGCAATGCATCATCTTTGTGTACACTAATGCACTCACCCTAAAGCATATTCATGATGCATGAAGCATGATAAAATATCAGTTGTCAGATTAAAACATTAAGTTAAATTCCACTCACCTGTAGTTCTCTCTGAACTGACTCTGCAGGTTCTGACTCTGGACTCACTGCTGAGTTCCCTGATTTCTCTGGTCCGTACCTACACAGGTGGACTCAAATGAGGGACTAAACTCACTCAAGAACATCTCTAAGAAACTCCCCAAAACCCCTCTAAACAATCCTCAAACCATCACATAAAACATGCAAAAGAAAGCTGGACAGGGCATTTTCGGCGGCAGGTTCGGCGGTCGAAACCCTACTCCAGAGACGAAACTCATGCATGTTCGGCGGCACATTCGGCGGCCGAAGGTCTCGTCCAGAGACGAAACTCACACACTTTCGGCGGCCGAACTCCCTCTTTCGGCGGCCGAAAGTCCCTTTCTAAACCGAAAGCCTAGCTTTCGGGGGCAACCTTTGGCAGCCGAACTGCCTCCACAAAGGGTTCGGCGGCCGAACCTTCCTTCGGCGGCCGAATCTGGTTTTGCCCGAAGGACAGAACCCTGCTCTGTTTCATGCAAACTTTGCCCAAAAACCTACAAACATGCATAGCAACTACTCCCAACTAGCATATACACATATATATGCACAAAGGGGTCTAAAACGACCCTAAAACCCCAAACAAACATAGCACATAACACGTAAACATGCTGGAACACCACAAATCACCAAAAACCACACCTAAACCTAAACATGCAAACTACCCATACAAACTTCATAAAACCTTTCAAAATCAACAAAGAAGCTCAGGATCTTCACTTACCTCTTACACAACTTGAGGATGAAGGATCCTAACGTGGAGATATGAAGAAAAGCTCTTCCAAAGCTCCAAGCTTCAAACCTTGGTTCTTTTGCTCAAAACCTTCATAAATCACCAAAACTCTTAAAACTCTTGAAAGATTTGATGAAAATCATGGAAAACATGAAAGTCAACGTAGGAGAGGCTGGAACTCACCTCTGGCTGCAAGTGGAGGAGAAATACCCTCCTTCCACCGACCCTTGGCCCTTTTATAGGTGGCTGGCCAGACCACCTTCGGCAGCCGAACGTGAAGCCGCAACCATGCAATGTTCGGCGGCCGAAAGTGACCTTCGGCGGCCGAACCTTTGCATTTCTCCCTTGTTGCTGTTCTTTCAAAACTCAATGCTTATCACACTTCAAAACATGAAAACAAGTGAAATACCTTAGAAAACATATGCATTACCCTTCTCGAGGGTTCCGACACCCGAGATTCCACCGGACGACAGGAATGCCGATGCCGGACTCGAGCCGGGTATTACACCTATAGAGGAAAATTTATGTTTCTGTGTGTGGGAGCAATTTGTTTGTCCTTGCAAAGTAAGGATGGATACTAAAAAATATTGCATTAACTTGATGTTGTCAGAAAGCAACGTCGTGCCATATGCTTATTTGGGTATTACTTCTGGATGATTAAAAAAATTACTGGAGAAAAGTATTAAAGATATTGAATTTTCATGTTGAAAATGGATTTGTTGGATTCACTAACTTCATGTTATCAGAAAGCAATATTGTGCCATATGCTTATTTGGGAATTACTTCTAGATGATTAAGAAAAAATTAAGGGAGAGAAGTATTAAAGATGTTGAACTTCTATGTTGAACAATACCCAACTGCAAACAGCATGAGTCATGGAAAACAATGATTATGCCCAAATTTCAATTTAGATAGACTAAACCTTCATGATTATACACATACTGCATTTGTCTTTTTCTTTCCTGTTTCAGAACTGTATTTCTACTTGCACTTTTGTATTCTCTCATTTGGCCAAATATTGAATCCTGTTTGTAAATGCTTCTGAAAAGCTGCTCTATTTTGGTATTTCTTCTAAGCAGGATCTCAATGCTTCTAATGATGAGAAGAATACGCCTCTTCACTGGGCTTGCCTCAATGGCCGAATTGAGGTAACAATCATGGTTCCTTGCAATTATTGCAATGTGTATTCTGAGATTCTTACATAAATGTAACCTTTACAGGTTGTTAAGAAATTGATTCTTGCTGGAGCAAGTTTAAGCATTCTAAACTGGTATACTATTTCTAACCTGAAATCTGGAGTGTTTCAGACACGCACACTAATATGCACATGCACTTGGGCTTTCTGAATAACCCTTTACTCAATTGTGTCACTGGATGATTTTCAGCCATGAGCGGACTCCAGTAGATGAAGCTGTCAGTCAGGGAAAAATGGATATTGTTGATGCCATTAATGCTGCTGTAGCACAACTGGAACTTGCAGGTGTTCAAGTTTCCTAATGAAGGAAGTTCGAGATAATACACAGGCTGATACTTTTACAGTGCCACAAGCTTCTGATGTGATCATTTTGGTTTGTGACTGTGGTTTACGTCCTTGATTCTTGGCCAAGTCATGTGTTAGTTATTTAGCTCTGGTCTGACTCTTTTTTGAAAGATGTAATTGGCTCTGATTGAGACTTAAAGTCAATATCTCATACTTATAGGTTTTTTTTTTATCTTCTCTTGTACGTAGAGTTAGTGAAGCATCTTTGATTATGCATGACATATCCTAGTGATGCGAATGGAGAAATAGAGGAAAAGTGCCTCCCTCTTCAACCTCACAAAATTTGTCACGGGAACTTATCATGATTAGGGTTCTGTAATTTAGAGTAAAGTTGCATTGTTACTTCTTGAAATAACTATCGTGAGATAAGAAACTTTTATTGACAAGTAATATATTGAAAGAGGAATGCATCATTAAGCTTGTGTTGGTGTCTTGCTGACTGCAGTTTCTGTGTCTTCAGGTGGGAGTCCTCTCTCTGTTTGAAGGACTTTACTTCAACCAACAATAATTTTGTTTTGTTCTTACAATTTTCTTCCCTATTTGCCTGTAAGATGTAGACTTTATTCGTTTTCAGACATGGACAGAGATTGTGCTTTTGACAAAAGGGTATTATTTTTCTTGTTATCCTTAGTATTTTCACAAATACACTTAGAGGGAAAGGTCGGAGATTATTAGTCTACTGGCGTAATTTTTTTTTAACTTTTTGTTTTCATCCATAATCTTTTTGCTGTAGATGCTCAGATCATTGAGTTGCTGGTTTAACGGCATGCAAACGGGAGCAGATCAGTAAAAAAATATCATACCGGCTTTTGTACTAAATGGTTAGAGTTGTAATCAAACTGAAGCGAGTCGATTATTAGAGCTGTAATCGAACCGAATTGAGCCGAATCGAGATTTGATAAGTTTAGACTCGATTAGAAAATAAATTTAAAAGTTTGAGTTAGAATTTGACTCGAATTTCATTTATAAGTTCAAACTCGATTCATAAAATATATATTAAAATCAAACTCAGTTCGAGTCTGATTCGTAACAAATTCGTTTATCACATTAACAAGTCAACTCAAATTTCACTCAAAAAATTCGAATTTGAATCCATTTAAACTTGAATTTGAGAATTCGAATCTCGATTATATTATAAATAAGCTCAAATTTAAATTAAAAATAAAATTTAAATTATAAAATCATTAAAAGACGTTTAAATTAAATTTTTTTATTTAATTGAAATCTCTTAAATCCAAAACTAATGAAAAAAATATAGAATTGTTGTTTTATACAGGAGTCAGAGTCCTCCATTTTCCTTTAATTTTCGATATGGGATTGGTGTTGGTCATTCGTATCCTTTCAACTTTCGATGTGAGATTGGTGTTGGCGAATGAGTATGTTCATGAATAAGGTTTATAAGTCAGTTCGCAAGTTTGTTTATAAACTTAAAAACGAGCTGAGCTTATGAGTCTAAACGAGCCGAGTAACTGTTAGGTTTAAACTCGCCTTGTTTATTAAAAGAGTTTAAAAAGTGAGTTCGAGTTCAGCTCGTTTAAAAAATGAGTCGAGTCTGATCGAATTTTTATCAAGTCGAATCTCGAATAATTCACGAACAGTTTAATTCATTTACACCCCAATAATTAATTTAAATAATATCTGTATTATTATATAAAATGCCATCTAGTCCGCCATTTAAAAAAAAAGGAGAAATTATATTTTACTTTAATTAAATTTAAACTAGTTTGCGCATTCTTTTTTTTTTTTCTATTTCTTTCCCCTGCTTTTCTTTTCCACTTTTGCAGGCACCCAAATGAAATCCAATAATTATAAATTGGTACTGGAGTATGCTGAGTTGATATTTTTCTTTAAGTATAATTATTTGAATTGTGCATCCAATATATTGGGAAAAAAAAAATCATACAGTATAACGTAGAGAAAACTCTAGAATAATCAAACAAAAAGAGAATGCTTGGATTCTCTGAAAGTGTGCGTATGTATATATGAAATCAAAATGAGGGAATTTGATTCTATCGATTTTGACTTTTGTTTTTTTTTTTAAAAAAAAGGAAATTTAGAAACCCTGATCCCAAATATGGTAAAAAAAAAAAATTCAGATGATAGGAATTTAATTTCATTAAGTTAAACGAAGCTTTTGCTTTAATTATATATTCACAAAATGTTTGAAAACTAAGATGGCTTTTATTTCAAATTTTATAAATTAATATTAAAAAAATTATTATTTAATTTTTATAATATGAAGAGATACACTAATTAATATTTTGATTTTAAAAAATATATTAAAATATTTTAATATTTTAAAAATGTATTGATTATTTTTTTCGTTAGTTAATTGTATCGGTTAAAGTATTATAAAAAATTTAAAAATATTTATGGATTAATTAGTAAATTTTTTAAAAATTTAAAAAATTAATTAATAATTTTTTAAAATTATAAGAATTAATTAATTAATTTTTAAAACTTTAATATATTTTTTAAAATTAAAAAATTAATTAAAATTTTTTTTATATTATAAAAATTAAATAGTAACTTTCCCATAATATTATTGAAGAATAGAATGTGATGCTTGAGATATTTTTTCTTTTTCTTGTTTGTTATATGTGGAATATATATTTTAATATTAAAATACCTTTAGTTTAGTTGAAAATGACATTTATATTTTAAAATACTTTTAGATATTTCAAAATTATTTTATTAATGTCAAAGGATATACAGTATTAAATAATAAATATAATAATTAATATTATTTAGATGTTAAAATATAAAATTATGAAAAATTAAATATTCGTTTATTTATAGAAAATTAGAGTAATATTTTAAAAAATTTAGCTAAGAAAACTATTAATTAAAATATGTCAATTTTTCAAATGGAATGATTTGAAAAATAGCGTTAGGATGTTTTCTACAGTTTTTTTAAGTACAAATTTTATTTTTTAACTATTTTTTAAATGGAAAATAATAATTTTTTATGAGAAAAATATATTATAATATTTTATAACTAAAATTAAATAATTAATTTAAGATATTTAAAATTAATTATATTGTCAAAAAATAAAATATTAGTACATAGTAAAAAAAATTAAAACTAAAACTAATTAGGTTTTAAATAATTTAGTTGTTAATCATGAAATGTATGAGTTTTTTTATTATTTTAAATTTAAAAATCATTTTTTATTATTATCAGGTGAACATGTTTTTCATATTTTTACTTATTTTTCATAGAAAATGAAAACTATAATTTTCTTAAAAAATATAAAACATAAAATTTTCCAACCCAAATTAAATTTTTAAATAAAGGAAATGCATTTAATTATTTAATTTAAAATTTACTAAAAGTATAAAGAGTTAAATTCGTAGCGAAGTGTTTGAAATTTAAAAAATTTGATTTGATTTGATTTAATAATTATTTTAGGGCACAAAAGCTTTCAAATTGTCGCCATTCTCTTTCTAGGGATTAGGGACATAATTACAGATTCTATGCCACACTCACATATTATACAACAAACTCCACTTAACCACAAAAATTCAGGCAATTATAATATTATTATTAATATTATTAAATAATATTTTTTAAAATTATAATAATTAAATATTAAAATATTTAATAATTAAAATTAATAAAAAATAAATTAATAAATTTTTTAATATGTTAAAACGTTTTAATATATTTTTTAAAATATAAAAATTGAATAATAATTTTTTTAGTACAAATATCACTGCCATTTGAGCACTAGAAGTATCTAAATTATACCACCATCCTAAATGGAATTTTACTATATTTGTATTTTATAATCTAAACTTTAAAATATATATTTTTAAAATTTGGAATCATTAGGGTTGCAAATATGCCTCCTTGGGCTTATTCTATTCACCATTTTAATCATCTCCATGCTGCTAATCCATTATTTTAATCTCATCACTAATTCAAATTCCCTGATTTTCTGAAACAAATAAATATATTAATGGAATTTTGTTCCTTCAACACAAACCCTAGGGTCTCTATTGCCATTTTTGAATGCCCTTGGCTCAGAAAGCAATCTGTTGAAGAGATTGGAGAGCATGTGGAGTTGGGAATCTCAGTATCTCTCTACTCAAATTTCCGAAACCCTAAAATACATTACCTTCAAACCCTAAATGACCTAAGAAAATATTTAGATCTATTAGCCTCCCTTTGAATAACAAGAAAAGGTTGAAACTAATAAATATAAATAATATATTATTATAAAACTAAAATTAATATATTAATTAATAAAACTTTAGCTATTTCAATTAATCCAGTTAGCAATTAATATAACTTTATCTATAACTTTAACAAATTGGCGTGCATGATCATTATTTCCCCAGTACAAACGCATACCAGTGCAATATCCGCAACCTTGCATTTCAGGAAACTGTCAACTTTGGAAATGAATGACTTTGCTACGCAGGAGACAGTGGCTGCTACTGCGAGTGCTCTCTGAAACTCTGCAAATCGCATTTCCAACCCCAGAGAGATTCCATTTTGTCAATCAGGACGATTGCAGACACCAAAAAGGTAAATTTTGCTTCCTTTTTTAACTCTTCAAAGCTCAACCACTACAAAACTTCAACCTTTCAACGTATTCTTACAGACCAGACTGCCCCCTTCCAATGTTGTTGTTGGATAATTCATAATTGTCATGAATATGTACGTCTTTAGCGTACAACTCCACTGAATCAATCATCCTTCCACCCACATCTCACCCTTTTTTCTGTTTATTATTATTCCTTTTTCCATACTAGAACAAATTTATACGGAAATTGTAGAAAAAGCAAAAAGTGCAACTATGGTCAACAGATTCAAATTTCAAAAAAAAAAAAAAACATTCGAGGATAGAGCTCAAATGATCAAAAGGCATATTGTAGCATACACAATATTTGACTTTCTAATTCACAGATTGATCATTCAATTGAAAGAAAATGAATCAAATTTATTGAATCTTCTATGAATGGATAACAAGGACCCAAACATGTTCAAATATCTAATCACATCAAACCAGATCAGATATCTGAATTCAATGCCAATAACCTCACACTTGCACTACATGTACGAGCAGATCCACGATGACTTAACACAAAAAGGGAACCACAAAGAAGTGCATTAAAGCTTAAAAAAGGCAACACTACGATGTATTTCAGTCAGTTCACATATTCGAAAAACGTTGTTTCATCAGGCTGGATATGGACTTGATGCAGAAGGTTATTCATCTCCCTCCTAGGTGTAGAACAAAGAGTAACGAAAGATTGAATCTAATACTGAATCACCTTCTTCATCTTTCTTAGACAAGTTAAGAAGCAAAGTTACTCATTATATATGTATGATACACAAGTCCACCCTAGCTTATACTCTCTTCAAGTAGTTAAAAAATCATGAAAAAACAACATTTCGAGTCCTTGGTCAGACATTTAAAACCAAATATTTCAAATTAATCGATGGGAAACAAACAATCATCAGGTATCGTTTGTCAGTTTTCTTCACATACATACTGGTTTAGTACAAAGGAGAAAGAAAGGTAAGAATAAGTTACTGCACTAGAATATAAGCATGGGGAACAAGCAAAAGCAAAACTTTCTGTCTTAAGCACATGGGATACGACCATAACCTTTGGTCCAAAAGGAAAACTAAAAATTTTCACTTGCTGAAATTGATTAACCAGTTATTTGGCAAATTAAGTTGACATTCTATTTCATGTAGATGCATGAATTCAAATATATGTATCATAACATACATATCCAACAAGCAAATCTCATAATATGAACAGAAAACATTGAACTCTTTTACATAGCCCCAAAAAGTGCACAAGAATTTCTAAGGAACTAGATATCCAATAAATAGCATAAGAAAATTCATTTCTCACTCAACATGTAACTTCACAAGTGCTGAAGAAAAGGTAACAGAATTATATCATAATTATGGGATTAGTGAGCAGGCAACAAATGGGCACAAATGTTATAATTAATCTCACTCACATCAATATCTGTCAAGCCAAATGGGAAGCATGCAATAATATATGGTCATGCCTGGTATGGAAACAGGCAGTGTTGGCATCTGTAATACAAGGCATCTAGTAAGGTTTTCAAAAGAAATGAGGCAACAGGCTCCAAAGGGATTGTCTTTATCCCATCACTCATGCACAGTTTACAGATGTGGTATGCAGCAAATCACAAAAAGACACTATAAATAAGTAATATGGACAGAAATAATGATGATCATCACATGACAAAATCTATCCATTAATAAACTAAATGAAGAGATCCAGTGGAACATGTCAGTGGACGGAAAGAAAAAGCAAAGCAAGCATTAAATGCATGCACCAGTTTAATCAACCCACATTAGTCAACAATTGTATACAAAAACTATAGCCAAAAGGATAAGTCACAAACATGTAAAGCATCTCAAGGAATAAAGTATCATTGCAAACCACAGAGACAGCCAAAATAATAATCATCATTGAGAAGAATGAGTAAACTACCTCGGAATTTAATAATATTTGCTCAAATATTCCCATACATTGTATTCACACAACACGGGAACAGACACATTACAAGTTGAGGTAAGAACAAATCAGTGAATAATGAATCAACATGCGGGGCAATAGATGCAGCATAATCCAATGTTTACAAAAATCAAAACAAACTAGGAAAGATTAAAGTGTAAGATGATAAAAGGGGTGATACAAGTCTAACACTACAAAACTGAGTAGGAAGCATTTCCAACAAAAGGACATCAAGCAGAAGCAAGTACACCATGTGTTCATGAATGCATGCAATTGCAAGGTTGTCCATATTATAAAAATAATAGAAGAAGAGAAGTGGGTCGGAAAGGACATCAATGTAATGCTGCTTCTTGCTTTGGCATAAATGATGGTGACATTGCAACTACTACGCATGCTAAAGTCTAAACTCCACAGCAACACAATAATGATGGATTCCTCATTTACTTCATGTTGATGAAGAACCAAACTAACTCAACAGAGAAAATATAAATGGTGAAACACAATGCATGTTTGCAAGCCATGAATAAATGAATGATATGAACAAGAGAACAAGAAAAAAAAAAGGTATAAAGGGAAATTTTTTACAATAAAAATAGACCGGTATATGTCTGAAGCGAACAAGTGGAATAGTGAACAAGGGCAAGACAAAATTGCAACACATAAAAGTTAAGGTTAATGCCAAAATGTCCTCTGATGATAATGCTTTATACTGTAGATCTAACTTTTCTCAAACAAAACTCTAATGAACAAAAAGCACAAGACAGAAAAAAGGGACAAAGAAGACTACAACTTCAAGAAAGCAGACTGATTTTATAATCACAATGTTTTGAGAGCTGGTATATCTAGAAGAACAGGAATTTTTGCCCTTTATTGTCCATCTTGTCTAAAATTTGCTACACGAATTACTCTCATACTGAAGAGGCAAATCCTTTAGCATATTGTGATCCTCATCTCGGTGCAATTACAGAAGGAAATTGTCACGAGGAACAAGAAACCCAAAACAAGAAGATGAAGATATCAAAGACATGTTAACAAGAGACAGAACAACTTACCAAAACCCTATTCATAGTGTTTTTGTAATAGTAATTAGCGGACACAAGGAAAATTAGACTAAAATAATTCCACTCCAAAGCCTTGGAAGTAAACCTCAGTTTATTGGATTACCATAGCTTAAACCACCCAGCAACCCTCCACCGGATGCACCATAAACATCTGAAGGATCAATAATCGGGGAAGATGAGGCTCCGTTCCTTACTCCGTCACCGCCGCCGCCGCCACTGTTAGCACTACCCAAATGCAATTCTGATATATTAGGGAACCCATCTCTTCCTTCAACTCCTTGATCATATAGAAACCCTTTGAAGACATGGCCACCAATATTTACCACAGCCTGATACGCATACTCATCTTCACCGTCGTCCACTGCCGTCACTCTAACACACTTGAAAACCGCCTGTGCACGTACATTCCCCGGCAATGTCTCCTTAAAACTCGCATCTGCAAAAAGGAAATTTAACAAACCCTACTCAAAATTTCGCCTCTTCAACAACCCTAAACCTTTGTCATTTTAAAGCAAAGAAACTAGGTGTATATAGACGAAAGGAGCAGGAAACTCAAACCTTGGTGACTGGAGCTAGTATCAAAGCTTCTTGGTGGGGTAGTGTTAGAAGTGGATGTATGAGAATTGGTGGTGGTTTGTGAGTTTACGAGTCTAGGTTTCTTGATCCCAGTAGTAGACCCAGAAGAACCATCACCTCCTCCGGCTGCAGCTGCCATTAGCTGACGCTCTCTCCTCCTGGCCGCCGGTACCCACGTGCTCTTGACGTGAGTAGAGCAATCATAACCACGACTTTTGCAGCAGGTCCTGCACCTTCTATAGCTGCAATCTTTCTTGGCTTGGTTTCCGCAATCTTGGCACGTTGTTGTCCCAGATGAAGCTGAATTACCACCAATACCACCACCGGAGCTGTTATTGTTACCGCTCTGAAGCAGATTCGCTGGAGAATTATCGTGATCGAGAATCGAAGCATTAGTTCTCTTTATATTGGACAGGGTGTGGTGATGAGAAGATTGGTTTTGCCAAAACTGGAGGCCACCCATTTTGTTGCGCCCATTATTCAGCAAATCTTGATCATCCATGTTTTGCGGCGCTAGACATGGAGCGGCCGTGAGAAGTGGGATAACGCCTACACCCACACCGACACCGAGCGCAGTAGCAGCAGCGTTTGAGCCATGGATTGGATCAGTGGCAAGATTGATAGACGACTCATGCTGATGCTGGTGGTGGTGATTAAAGGAAGCAGGAGTAACAACAAACATGCCCATTTCAGGAGTGATGCCATAGTTAATTTGTCTAGCTGAGCTAGACCACGATGGGCCAGTGGGTCCGGACCCAGGTGCAGCAGTAGCCGCTGCGGCAGTAGGGCCGGCATTAAAGCCGAGGGAAAGGTCGTCCGGTCCCGCGGCGCGGATGGCCGAGGAAGAAGAGGACGTAGCCCAGTCTGCAAAGGCTCCAGAGTCGGATAGGAGCTGCCTACTCCTTGTAGTAGCCACAACTGAAGAATCTTTCTTGATAGAATTGAACAAAGACTCAATCTTATATATACATGCAAATATAGATTATATAATATCTGAAATCCACCACTAGGCAGTGTTTTTATGACAATTATAGATGAGAGAGAGAAGAGATTATAAATCTACAAGGATGTATATGTATGTAGAAATTATGCAAGAGGAGTGGGGTAAAAACAACTCTGAACTTGTATCAGAGAAAAGAGAAAGAGGAGATCTTGTTTGTTGGGGATGGTGGGGCTTTGTTTTCTTTTATCTTTATTTCTCTAAGTAGGACTCTGGGATGCTGCTGCCATTGCTGGTAGGTTCTTCTGGCTGCCGGTTTTGGGGAGGTGGGTTTCTGTTGGCAAAAATACACACACCCAACTGTCAGTTTGGCTTTTGTGAGATGAAAAAATAAAGATAGATAAAAATTTGGCCTTTGGGTTCAGAGAGGAAGAGATGACCGACTACTTCCCTGGAGGATAAAGGAGAGATTTTGGGTCGTGGCAGAGGCACTGATGACCAGCAGCAGCAGAAGCAGAAGTAGCAGGAGAAGAGAAACTGATAAGAAACACAGCAAAATAAAAATAAGATAAGGAAAGGCAGGCAAGAAATGCAATAACCGAGCCTTCAGCAGCTATCTATCTATATGTATATTGCTATCCTTCTTCCTTGGTCGTGTAATTTTCTGTGTGTTGTTATCAGTTGCCTCATAATCATCATCATCGTCATCATTCTTCTTTCTCACCTTCTTCTTTAGTAAGCTAGAAAATGAGGTGGGTTCCTCTCAACCTCTCGCTTCCTCCTCACCTCTCTCTCTCTCTCTCTCTCTCTCTCTCTTTTCTCTCCAGTGTTGTGATTATTGGAGTGAGAATAGAGAAGAAAGAGTATAAAGACTTTTGTTCTCTAGTTTTTGTGATTGTATGGCCTAAATTCACATGACACCTTTCGCTCTCTTGCCCAACCTTCTTCAAAATTATATTTTAAATATTATACTTAGAAAATATTTATATGAATTCGCTTCACCAAATATTAAAATACAAATAAGTAATTTTATTAATTAAATTCATTTAAATATCTCTTAAATTCACACTTGAATAAATTCATCTAAACATTTCCTTTATATTTAATTATTTTTTAAAAAATTTAAAAAACAGAATGGCGTACCTTGTTTCCTTTCCTCGCCTAGCATCTAAATTCCACTCTCTCTTGAGGCTCGTGAACCTCTCTCAATCACCCTATACAAAGCTTATCGACCCTACCTTCGTAGCTTCATTCTCATTGGACAGTGTGTGCACGCTCCATGAAGCAGTGTTTATATTTAATTAATCATTAAATAAACATGGAGATGGAGTGGAGTGGGAGTGGGACTCCCAGAATTCCATCGTCCATAAAGTCCATATATCCGATTTTGTCGTGTCGTTTTGGTCAGGTAATTGTCAGATAAAACGGAGAAAAGATTTTTCAATTGTCGTTTTATGCGGAGCTTGTGCAATTATAATTAGGTAATTCAACATTGGACATGCACAGCGTACATGTCCAATTAATATTTCGGATATATCATGGAAAATTTTTTATTTTTTCTCATAGAATAAACCTCAAATCAAATCCCCTTTAAATTTTAGGGTTTATACATGTTTTCTCTCCATCTAGTATCTGATATAATTAATTAATTAAATGTAGTAAACTGTTCATGTGAAGACTATTAAAAAGGTTTTAAATGCTTTTAGGTGACAAGAAAGGGGCATAAACCAAACCCCACTAGAGCAGAGAGAGGAAGGCAATTTGCTTTTGAGAAGAACATGTGTCTTTAATTAAGGTCACTTCAAAAAAACAAGGTTTAGGTTTTAAATATGCACATATATTTGAAATTTAACGTTAGCAGCTAAGCTAAGGCACGTGAAACTGTGAAAGAGAGACTTTGGGCTTTTGCACTTTGCACCTTCAAGTCTCCTGTGTAAGCTATTCCTCCCACCCACTGGCATTGCAAGGTGTTTGATGAATTTTGAAAGAACTTGTTACCCATATTTAAATTCATTAATGTCCTTCTACTATATAGCTTAGCACTTAGATGATTAAGCTCATGCGCTTCTTTTAGGAAAAAAAAGTATATGTTATTGCATGCACCCATCATGAATCATTTTATTCATGTGGCTTTTAGTGTAGGCTAAAAAGGAGGGATCATTTAGTGCTACTTCTGGTTCCTTGCTCTGATCATGACAGACATCACTTCTTCCTCTTTTATATAAATATATATATAGAGAGAGATTAATTTTATAATTAGATGCTCTCAAAATTCAATTTTATTCCTCTTAATATGATCCACCGAATTGGTATGAAATGGGGAAGAAAGAGCTTTTATCTCTTTGTTTTTCTTTCTTCTTTAAGGCATTAGGTCATTCTTTTGATGTGTTGTCAATTTTTTTTGCATTTCCAAATAGAGGGAGACTGTTTTGCAAAAAGTTCAAAATCTCATATTATATGGTGCTATTTTTTTGATAGATGGAAGGGTGTAGAAAGATTTTATTGTTGATAGACACTCACAGTCCGAGATCGGTTCGAAATGTGCAAATAAGATCATCTAATAGCACTCAACTTCTACTTATTGCAAGCACTCAATTTATACTCATTACAATTGAATTTTTATTTTGATGATTTACGGTTTAATTTTTCATGGGACTCGACTGAGGTCCAAATAGTATAGTTTCAATGGTCATCAATATTAAAAAAAAACAAAATATATTGATAAGAAGCAAATAAAAAGAAGAAGGAAATGGACATAGTGTGATGAAAATAGACGAGAGAAAGACATAAAAAAAGAGGAATTAGAATAGCTAATAATAAGGAAAGAAAGACAGGTGCTCCTATTATTAGAAGACAAAGAAAGACGCTAGGTGCCCAACTTCTTTAACCTAAGAAAACACAAACATGTGTTACATCGAAGAGGATGGGTCCGAAAGAAACCTACAACTCTATATATGACACTTGCGTATGTGAATCGAAAAAAAAAAATGTGATTCATACTTTTTTAATTGGAAAAGTTTAAATGCCCCATGCATTATATGATGTATGATTTGTTAGAGTAGTTTTGTTTTACCTTCATTAAAATTTCAAAACTCACCTATAATTTGAAATACGTAAAAATAAAAGTGAATTTAAAAATTAAAATATGAAAAATATTATATTTTTTTATCGATTAAAAAAGTAAAGGCCAGCATTTTATCTATTCGGTTTAAGATTAATTAAATTGAATAAATTAAAATTTTAATATTTATAAAAATTAAAATGAATTGATTTTAATTAGAAATCAATTTGAATCGAATCGATCTAATTTAATTTGATTCGGTTGAATTTATTTAGTTAAATTTTTTAATATATTTTTTATTTTTTATTTTTTTATTATTATTAATCGATTTAATTTTATTAATTTTTTTATAAAAATTAGATAAATTAAAATAATAATAAATTTTAAAAATAAAAATTAAACTGAATTTTTTTAACTTAATTGAATTTTTTGATTTTATTAGAAGATATTAAATATAAAATAATCTAAGAAGAAAGTCCACCGTATCTTCCTTTTATAAGAAGAAAGCACATGCACTTGTCCCCTTCTATTTCACTCATTAATCTGATTAACATTTAACACCACGAGTTTAAAATAATATTTATATTTTTTATTCATATAATTATCGGTGATAGAAATTTCAAAATATAATCAGAATTTAATTACTGTCAAACTCATAATAATTTAACCTCCAAGTTGTACTTTTTGAAGCTTGATACATAGAAAGTTATATGCAGAGCGAATAATATATAGTTTAAATTGAAAAAATTAATTGAATTAAATTAATTTAAAATTTTAATTTATTTTTTTATTTATTTTAATTTAATTTAATTTTTAATTTTAAAAATTTTAATTATTTTTTATTTAATTTAATTTTAATTAAAAAATCAAACAGAATAATTTTAATTATTTTTAATTTATTTAATTTAATTCAATTTTAAATCTAATCATTCGAATGCACACGTCTAATTGTATGGCGATGCATCGTTGATATTAAAATTATTGCCTATAGCCTAAATTGTTATACACATCGTTTTTGTTTTTTTATGTATAGTGTTCTTAAAAACGTTAAATACTCGGTATTATTGAAAAGAAATTTTAATTTTACTCTATTTATATAAATAAATACAAATCAATCATTAGGTAATATTTTATTTGAAAAAATAAGTTAAAAAACTAGGCACGTTATATAGCTTAAGTCACTACCGAATCTAACTTTGAACGAATGCAAGTGTAGAAGCCGGTGGTGGGGTGGAGAGCATACACTCACAGCACCGAAACGTTAGGCCGGGGCCACGTTTCAATCAACTGGTCACATCAAAGCTCTCTTATCACCGTCAATCTCATCTCACCGTTGACTCTCACACAGTTCTTACTTTCCACCCTCCCGCATTATGGATCAAATCACAATTACCCATGCGCCTATTCCCAATTTTCACTCCTATCTTTCTTTATTTTTCATATTTTAATTTCGTAATTATTTTTCTGCTAAACATAATTCTTAAGATTTTTTTGTTCTAAATTTTTAAAGTAAATTTTGTGAAGTGTATTTAGCTAATATATTTTTTCATTGAAGTACCAAAATTATTATACTGAAACAAAATTTTATTTTAAAAAATTGTTTATTTATTTTTATATTTATTTAGGGATAAATAAATATTTATTTTTTTATTTCTGTATTTAAATGTGATTAGTAATAAATATAAAAATAAATTTATATCAAATACAATTTAATTTTTAAAAATAAATATATTTGTATGTTAATAAATTTATTAAAACAAAATTATATCTCTTTATATAACTTTACCAACTA
Source organism: Manihot esculenta (assembly GCF_001659605.2). Lineage (NCBI taxonomy): Eukaryota > Viridiplantae > Streptophyta > Magnoliopsida > Malpighiales > Euphorbiaceae > Manihot > Manihot esculenta. The sequence continues at coordinate 10,778,990 of NC_035162.2, read as the reverse complement.
TATTACTTATAGAGAATTTTTTAAGACAAATTAACTCTAATAATAATTTATAATAATTTTTTTAAAAATCTTTTCCCAATTAAATAAATTTGTCTCTAATAATATGTTCTTCAACATTATTTTTTTAATTATTAATTATTAACTATTTATATTTATTTTATTTCAATTAAAAATTTTTTAAAATATTATTTAAATTAAAAAGTAATAATAGAACCTATAAAAAAGCAAACATTTCTCAGTCTAGAAAATTTTTAATATGAAGTAAAGAGGTTTTTCACTTTGCTTAAGCTTCTTTTATGAGGCAAATGCCTCCCAATTTCGTTTGGAAACGATGTGGGACTTTGATCCCACTTCGTCCCACACCGTTTTCCTTTTTTATTATTTTTTATTTATAATTTTACATTTCAATTCTTAAAATAAATTAAAGATATATAAAAATTTACTATAATTTATAAATTTTTTAGTATCATTTTAATTAAAAATATTATTTTATGATATAAATTTAAGTAGTCATATAATAAAATTAAAATATTTTAAAATTTTAAATTTATTATTGTATATATATCCGATTAGTTAAAATTTTATTTATTAGCATGATAAATTAATTTTATTAATATAAATTTAATTATAATTATTTATTTTAGTATACACAAATAAAATGTCACAGAAGTGTATATATATATAACATACATATATATGCATATACATATATATATCTGTATTCAATATTTAATTTTATAAAATTAAAAAATTACTTTTCTTATTTAATATTTATATACAAATTTAATATACTGTACAATTAATTCATTTATACCCTAATTAGTTAACAATATTTTTTATATGGAAAAGATGAATATTTTTAATAAATTCAAAAGTGATTAAAATTTTCTATACGATAAAATTAATTTTAAAGAATTAGAGATATATAATTTAATATTTAAAATTAATTAATTTTTATCTTAAAATTTTACTATTAGAAATAAATAATAAAATAAAATATTTTAGAAACCAATATATTTGTGGCTTGAATAATTTATTATTAGGAATAGATAACATAATAATATATAAAAATTAGTAATTAAAAGCTAATAATATATAATAGTTAAAGACCAATAATTATTTATTTCAAAAAATTTATTATTAGAAATAAGTAAAATAGGACATATAAAATTTTAATTTAAATAATAATCATTAATAATAAATTTATTATTTATTTCGAAGTATACATTTTTTAAAAGCTATTTTCTAGTAGTACTTTAAAGAGTTGTTAAAAAAAAAAAATTAGGGTTTGAAAAATTTTATATAGCAACTATATCAAAATTACTTTGATTTTTTTTTTTTAAAGTTCGTATCATTACATAAAAAGTTAGAAACCCAATTACACCAAACTCATGCTACCAAGAAAAAAGTACATTAAAACCAAAAAAGAAAAATTCAAGCCAACTAAAAACACAAAGCCCAAGGTCTAACTAAAAAGATGCAAGCTTTCTATGGTGGAATTGGTTGCTGCCAGTGATGGAGGTAGAATCAACAGGAATGAAAAGAATCATTGAAGCACAAACTAACCAAGCATAGGAACCACCTCTTTTTCAGAACTTTAAAAACTTAAACACTTGAATAACTAACTTAAAATTCGCCATATTCTATGAAGAGGATACCATAAGAGTTTAATGGTCGATAATTACCTTAGGATTGAAATAATAATTATATTTTTTGCCTTTTAATATACTCTTATTCATTATAATTTAATATCCTCTTATTCATTACAAATATATATATATATATATATATATATATATATATATATATTTTTTTTTTGATACTCTAAAATATAGACTTACAATATGTGTGTAAGCCTAGACTTACAATATGTGTGTAAGTCTCACTAGGAAAAGAGACGTCCCTTTTCCTAGTGAGACTTACACAGAGACGTCTCTTTCATTTTTTTTTTTTATTTGTTAGTGATATGTAACCACTTCTCTATTATAGTGTCATTTGTCTTTGTCAGTCAAATTCATACATAACGAGGCGTCAGACTCTCTCCACACTAGGCGGCTATTTAATTTTTTCGATTCATGTGTAGATAAGGTTGTGAAAGGACTGAATCAGTTATTTTTTTTTACATCACATCACTGGACTGAATTATCTCCTGTTGAATCCGGACTCATAATTCATATGGCCTGCTCACGTGTTCTGACTAGAACTTGTGGTGTTGAGTCGATCTGCTTAAAGATGACTTGATGAGTTTTAAGACTGCGTTCTTCTTTAGGATTTGGCTTCAGAAAATTCAACGATAAATATATATATATATATATATATATATAGTTTAAAGAATTACTAAGTAAATAAATTTTATAAATTCTAATAACACTTTGGTAACGGGAGTTATTTAATTTTCAAAATATGTTAAAAAAAACAAAAGGTTTAGTGTGAATAGCATATGATGGAAGTGGAGACCACACTACATCCATGTAGACTCTTTAAGGAACGAAAGCAAAGTGGATTATATCTTAAAGAAGCCATTGCATAAGCTACCATCAATATAAGGAAAGAATATTAACAACTTTCCATAATTAGAAAAAATATTAATTGCCAACTAAGTATTCAACTTTTGAGATTAACAACTAATCACCTATAATTAGGCTTTATCTAAACCCCACCCCATTTGCTTAACTTAATCATGAAATTTCTTTTATCACCACTTTGTGATTATCTTAATTTTCCTACGTGTCCTCTTTTGTTTGGTTTCTTCTTTGTGTTAAAGTACACACTTCCTCATTCCAGCAATTTCATAGTACCACAATTGATACAGCTTGTAAGTGTCATAGCCCTGCCTTTTCAACCCTAACCCTAACCCTAACCCTAACCCTAGTGGTTGGGAGCGGAAACTTAACATGCCCCCAACTCTAATCGAACCTTTAGCCTTTTCTTTGCGGCTTTAATTTTTGTTTTAATTTAATTTAATTAAAAATGTAAACGTGTCATTTCAGATAAAAAAAATAAAAAATGTAAAAATATTTTTATTTGAACATGAAGAAATATATAAATAAAGTATATTGAACTGAGAAATAAAATAGTTTTAGTTTTTTAATTTTTAATGTGTATATATGATTTAAAGTTTTAGGATAAATTATAAAAAGCAGAGTTAAAAATTCGAAATTTTTACTGGGTTTTGGTATCACATAAAAAAAAAAAAGTGGGTTTTGGTAAATAGTTTCAGTTTGAAAGCAATGAATGCCATGTTGGTTATTTTAATGAAAGAAAAAAGATAAAGAAAAAAAAAGGTAAAATAATAAAAAAGTACAGGGAAAATGAGAATAAATTAAAGATACAGAAAGAGGGAAATTATTGGAGGAAAAAGGGACCCACAGAAAGTGTACGGAAAGGTGGGAGCAGCACGCCACCTCCGCTAATTTTAGGTAGGCGGTGACTGTCCCTCTTTATAACGTTATTCTGTGGTCTTGGGTTGAGCCCCGTGCTCTCTCTCTCTCTCTCTTCTTAATTATTCTTTTGATTAATATTAAATAATTAATTACTAATTAGTCGGATTAAGTTTAATATTATTTTTTAAAAAATTACTTTTTAATTACTATAATATAATATAATTAATAAATTTATTCATCCATTTTTAATACCAATACTTAATTTTTCAAATTTAATTTCATAAAAATTGTAAATTTTACATTCAATAATCATATTAAGCTAATAATTTAAAAATAATTAAAAAATACTAAAATTAATTTTAAAAATATCATTATCAATAACAAAAGTTCTCATACTCTCCAAATCCTTAAATTTTTATTATTTAAATTAATTTAATATTTTCTCATTATCTCTTTCCACCGTCCATATACATTTTTGATTTTTTTTTATTTTTTTAATATAATCATATTTCGGCTCTATTCATGATTTTCTGTGGCATTATTCTTTTTTTTTTTAAAATTTTTTACCTGAAATTTTGTTAAATTTATTGAGTTTAACAGTAATAAAAAATTTAATAGTTGAACTTTTTATTTATTTTATAGAGATTAAATTTGATATTTTTATTTTTATTTGGACTGTGAATAGATTTATTTATTTTAATTATTTGATTCTTGTTATGAAATTATAAATTATAAATATAACAATTTTATATCAAAATTTGAGTATTTCTATGAGAAAATAAAAGGGAAATTAAAGGAGTTGAGGAAATTCCCTCAATACTTTTGCTTTTAGTTTAGAAAACCGGACAAAGCCAAGAAGCAAAGAGCTTAAAGTTTACCTTGATCAAAATGATTGAATAAGCATTGTTGGTTAAACACACAAATTTTTATTTGCATAATGTCAGAGGGAAGATAGTTTAATTTTGAAAAATAAATCTTTAAATTTAACGAAATTAAATTTTAAAAAATATAATTTAATCTATCTGATGGTATTTTCAACAGATTGAACTTTAGTTTTAATAAAAGTAAATTAAAATATTAATTTTTTAAAATAAAAAGAAAAAAATATTAATTATGGTATATGAAATCACAAAAAAAAAAAAAAAAGAAAATTCCCCATTCTTATATAGCAGACGAAGATAAAAGGTGGCGATTTGGTTTTCCGCGTGTCACCATCGTACGGTCGCTTCGTTTTTCCTAAAGAATATTAAGTAATTAATTATTCACCGACTACGATGATTATTCATATATAATTCCATATTTAATCATTCAAAGCTTAATAATTATGTTTCTGCTAATTTTTCACTAAAAAACCGAAATAATCAAGAGATTGAATTCATAAAATATATTCTTCGAAACGATAAATATATTTTAAAAAAATAAAATTAAGAAAATTTACTCTTTGTTATATTATACTTTATTTAACGCAAAATAATGCCTAAATATTTTATTTTATTTTTTTTTTAAAAAAATTGGATTCTATAAATTAGTAAAATATTATATAAGGATCAAAGTTGGAATGTGCGTCATGTGAATATTGAGAAGCGGCAAAATTGATGCATATGTTTTACTAGGATTGAAACGCAGTGCAGGATCCCAAGTTTGTTCCTTTATTCCTTCTCCCCTCTTCTTTTTATTCTTTTACTATTTTTGTTGAGATTTACAATTATTTACCAAGAATTATTGTGAATTACCATCTCTCTTTTTGTATCCAAAGGTTAGCTTTTTAAATATTCTAATTGATTAATCCAGTAAGCACAAGGTGGGGAATCTTTTAGGAAAGAGAAGGAGCGTGTGAGGCACGAGAAGTGAGAGAGTAGGAAAGGGAAGAAGAGAAGAATAGATATTGTAAAACAGCGCAGATCTAGTTGAGTAGGTGTAGGGGCAGCTTTTGAAGAGTAGGTGACCCAAATGCCGAGGATCAGAGAAGGTGCCTCGAGCCCTGTGTGAGTTTACTACGTGACCGCTGCTTCAATTAAAACCTCGCAACCCAGATATCTATCTGTTTCCCTACTTTCTGTTTTTTGCTTCTCCCAACACTAACCATTCTCTCTCCACGCGCACCCTTCTCGTTTTGTCTTTCACGTCTTCTTCTTTCCGTATTAATATAATCAATTTTATTAGTTAACCCGTTATTTGAGAATGAATTATAAAATTTTAATTCTTTTCTTTTATTTTCTAGTTTTCTTTTTGTTTAAATCGAAAAAAGATGCGTATATAAGAAATATGTTGAGCTTGGTTTTCAGTCCGAAGCAAGATGAGTAATAAGAAGGTTAAAGCCTCGAAACTCTACCCAAATGTTTTTGAGTCCATAAATAGAGCGGGCCGAACAGGTTCCCAGTCAAAATCAACACTTAAACCCTCTTTCTTCTAACAAGTATCCTTACGTTGTTTTGAGAAAACAATAGTAAATTAACTTTTCATTTTGAAGACACATGAAAAATAGAATTTCTATTTATAGACTTGCCCTTTTGCATCACGTTGAAGAAAACACTTCCTTCCTTTCTCCTACACATTTCTCCGTTCTTCTGTTCTTCACAAATGGAAGAATGAGTAAGCTGTGTTGAAAGCGTAAATAAAGGTGAAATGGAAATGAGTTAAGTTGTGATGAATATGAAGATGGCGATAAAGATCAGTTAGTAGAAGAAGATTTCGAAGAAAATGAAGCAGTAAAATTATCTCAAGAGAATTGGTGTTTGCAATAGCCATGGTAATGAAATTGAGGTGGTAGAAAGTGATCCAGCTCCAACTGTTGGTAAGTATTGTATAAGTATTGATATTTTATCTGATGCCTACCTTTCTTACCCTTCACAGAAAGTGTTTAGCTTAGTTAAAAAGTCTATTTTTAAAGAAAATGATAATATGCGTAAATAAAAGACTATTAGTTATGATAAAAGAATAAAATCTCATACTGAATCATCTTTGAAGAGAATAAATTATTCTGTATGCTTAAGTGCAATTTTAAGAAGTAATGATTTTTTGCATATAATAAACTTACAAACACAACATAGCCATGTGTTAGATCCTAAAGAATTGATTTGTTTCCCAATGAATTGTACAATTTTATTAATAGAACAAGAATATTAAAGCTTACTGCAATGGATATGTTGATTACAACAATATATTTTTAAAAATGCAATAACATAATTAAAAATTTTTTTTGTTTGATTGATACAGATGGGAATGGTGGACTTACTAACATTTTGCTTTTTGTGTATCCTTAAATCATTGCTGCTCGTGAAAAGGTGATGTTGTAAGTACTGATAAAACATATCTTGTAAATTATTACAAAATGCCATTTACAAGCATATTGTTGGAGTAAAACCATCATGGTCAATCAATTTTATTAGATAATTTACTCATTTTATGAGGAGGCAAAGACTTTCAGATAACTTTTTGGATATGTGGTTTGTAGCAATTGTTGGTCGGGCTCCAAATGCAATAATGATGTATTAATGTGAGAGTACGAAAATCAGAATCAAGAAAATTATGCCCAACACCATTCAGAAATTTTGCGTGATGACTGAGAAATTAAGGGGAATTAAAGATTATAACAGGACAATGAAACAATTTATTTTATATGATGATCGTCCGGCCTCGTTCACCTTAGGGGAGGCTTGTGAACGAGGCTAAGCTCGAAGAAGTCCACTCCATTCGGTAGATCCAGCATCTTTGGTTTGATCCAGACACATAGGACAAATCGGGCGGCCGGTGAACTTGGATCACGTAAGAAGGAGTCCAGTTCGATACATGATATGAAAAAGGACAGCAGACCCAGTCGTTTGTCGGGAGAATTAAATAGTAGCTTAGCATGGAGAATGTACGAATCTAAATGATAAGAACATGTGATACTCTAGCTGACAAATGGGAAGGAATAAAAAAATAAAAATATTTTACTCTTCAATCAGAGTATAATTTTAAAATGTTTTAAAAAAATTAATTTAAATTTATTGTGAAATATGATTGAAAAAATAATGAGTAGTTATTAAAGTTGTACACCAAAGACAACTTTATTTTTCATCACTAGATTAAATCTGGAAGTGGAAATGTATATTTATTTTGATGGGTATATTAACTTTACAGGCACTTTAAAACAATTTATTGAGTAGGATGAAAATGGAATGCTTAGGGCATACGTGAGAATTGGAAGTGGGCCATAGCTAGGGGAAGTGTTTTGGCCCACAAGGAAAGAGGATTGAAGGTCCTAAAAGAATAGGGCAGCTTCCCAACTGCCCTACCTTTCTCACTTTAATTGTGTCATTACACCTAATTCATATATAGCAGTACACAAAGTACAAAATATAATAAGATAAATCAAGGAAATAATTTTTTTTTTATTTATTAATGGCAAAAACAATTGGTTTTTATTTTATTTTTATTTTTATTTTTCAAAAGTTTTAATTTTGATAAGTTTTAGTTGTATATAAATTTAACTTGAAAAGAAAGAGAAATTATATTTTACCATTAATTTAAATAAAATATTAACCATAATTATTTGCAAGTTCTTTCCCATATTATAACAAAATTATTTTCTTATTCAAATTGATATTACTTTTTCTTTAAGATTTTGAGAAATTTTGAGCTGTTAGATTTTTGTCTTTTGTATTTTTAAAAATTAGTTTATTGTTGTTAAATAAAATAAAAATATTTGTTTTATGAGCAAATATTTTCACTTTATTTTTTTGAAAAAAAGAAACTTGCATGTGAAATAATTATTTTCTGGAAGAGGGTTAAAACATGAAAAATATAAGGAGAAAATAAGGACTCGTTAGTATATGGGCCTAACTCTTCATGAATCGCTGGTTATTAAAAAGAGAGGAATAGTATAAAAAAAATGTATATTTTGCAGTTTTATTAATTTTTTATTTTTAGATTCATTAATTATTTGAGAATATTGTAGAATAAGAGATATTATTTTAATATAAAATTAAATTATAAATCTCAAAATAAATTATAAATTTCGTAATACAAATCTAGTAATTATATGGTTAATAAGCTTAATCAATGGTAAAGATTAATTTCTAAAATGTAGCCTAAAAATTAAGAGTTAATTGAGGATTAGCTCTAGTAATAATTTTGTTTTCTTATTATGATCGGTATTAAAAAAATATTTTTTATATAATTAAGTTACACATCACATTATAATAAATATTATATCATTTTATGCATAATATTAATATAATAAATAATATTAAGGCACTATATGTAAATATCTGAAAAATGAATAATTGCAATTTACATAAAATCAGTTTAGGAATTATTTGATAGCAAATATTCATTTTTTTTTTCTTGAAATATCCTGTCTTAATTAAATTGTAATTGTTAATAGGTTATTATTCTATCATATTTAATTACTTTTTTCATTAATTTGTTGTTTTATTTTATTTTTTTTAGCAGAGAATTGGAATATGAATGATATATTGTTTTTCTTGAAATATCCTGTCTAAAATCTAGCATTTAACAACAAGCATTCTATGCTCTTAAAAACTTTAAGCATGCTATTTATAATAACTATCTGTAGTCATCTAGCAATTAAATAATAATTCAAAATTTTTAATAAAAGATTTTTTTTATGGCAGAATTAAGCATACTGCTATTTTTATTATTTATTATATTAATGTTATTTAATATATCAATATCATGTAAATTGTTGAAATTTGAGTTTATTGTAGTTCTGATTATTAATATTAGCAAAAGCTTTAAAAAAATTGAATCAATCACAATAGGACTGTATTAGAAAGTTATGTTTGAAATAAATTATTAATAACCTAATTATATCGGTTTAATTCGATACTCAATTAAAATGTGTTATATGGTAGTGTTTTTTATTGGTTGTAATTAAAAAATTAGACGTGCAGACTTGAATATCTGATTGGTTGTAATTAAAAAGTCAGACGTGTAAACTTGAATATCTGATGTGGAGTCTTGTGACTCTCATGAAATATACGATTACTATAAAGAACTGCCGAAATGTATCGATAGAGTTTTCAAAAATTTTAATTTTTATCTTTGAAAGTTGTTATAAAATAAGTTCTCAACATCCCAATTATCATATGATTCTCTACGATGTAATAGTGTATCTTCAGCCCAATTTTCATATTTTGATAATCAAGAATTAAGCATCACAAATCAATTGTTCTTTGCATATATACCCTAAAAGGGAAAAAAGAATTTCATCTGTTACTAATCAAAGCAAAAAGGGCAACTTGTACAATATCAAACTTTGTACAAATTGATCCATAAATTAAATTCTAATATAACTATATATATGATCTATTATACATATCATTTTACCCTTTTAACAATTAGCAGATAAAAGAATTAATACAAAATTACGCATAATTCTCTTCTTTTTGTTTCCACTCCAACCCTAGCAATCTACAAGGAGAATACCTAATTTTGAACTCTGAAATTGTCTCAAGTTTAGGTGACCATGTTTGTTCTTTAGACCTAACGAGCTGTTCATAATGCTTCTTCAACTCTGGCGTACTACACAGAAAACTATTACCATTTTCACTAGCAGACCCATTATTTTCTTGTTCTTTACCTCTATTTAGAAGCCTTGTTATGAATTCAGGCACCACCTTTATCAGAATCCTACCGTTTGGACCCTTTACGTATTGGAAAGGATCACATTCACTGAAATTGATCGGTGCCGGTGTAGGGCAGGAGGAGCTGGTTAAGGCGGCGAGAGAAGCTGCAGATAGAACGTGGTTGAAAGAGATGCGATCTATAGGAAGAAGGAAGTAGGTTTGGCCTGGTTTGAGCTCATCATCAATTGCTAGGGCTGGTATAGGGTGTCCAATGAAGAAAGAATCTGCATGGCAAATAATCTTGTCTGGATTCTCGAACATGATCTCTCCTGCTATGTGTTTTCCTGCGAGAATCCTTGTAGCTCCTTCCCAGAAGATTAGCTTCACTGGTGAAGATCTTGTTTGATGGAAACATGGAGATAGAGCATTTCCCATTTGAGATAAGGAGAAAGGGATGAGATATGGTGGGTGTTTGGTTGGAGAGAAAATGAGGAGAGAAGATGGGTTAAATATAGGAAAGGATTGACTTGGAGAAAGTCTCTCTTTTTTAGTATTTTTATTTTTTTTCAAAATTTATTTATTAATTTTTCATAGGTTTTGATGGGTCGGTGGTCAACCACGCCGGCTTTGAACTTCTCTAAAATCTTTCCTTATAGAGCCAGGAAAGTATCATAAGTTTTAAAGTCTACCAAAAAGTCCTATTTTCCTGCCCTAATTATCATAACTGCTAAGTTCACGTAGTTTTAGACCTTTAATTATATATTTTTGAAATTTTAGTAAATTACTTAGTAATTTATACAAACATTTTCATCTTCTTTTTTAGAAAAAAAAATCAGATAAAGAACGGGTCAATTGGAAAAAAAAAAAAAAAAAACTGACAGTTGCCTTTTTCTGTGAGACTTTAATTTGAGATAATTAAATTTTGGTCATAATTAAGCATGTGATATATAACTACTCTTTTTCTTTGTGGACCTGGCATACACGTAGTGTTTAATGAACCAAAAAGGAAAGCTAATGGTTGCATGCATTCATACTTTTGGCTTTAGGGTTATGGTGCTCATTTTTCAATCTGTGTTTAATTAGGGTTGCCCTATGCTTTTATTGGGGACTAACTATTCCTCACTTGAACTAGTCCAAAGAAAGACCCACCATTTGAATTCAACTTTTAGATTTAGGGTTAGGGATTCATTAATGATATGATACCCACATGAGCTTTTTGGTTGCATATGTGTCGTTCCACTAAATGATCTATCATTTAAAATTTTCTATGGTATTAGTTTATTTTTAAATAACGATATTATGATTTAATTATATATATATATATATTTTTAATGTGCTAATAAGGTAAAGTTTCCTATAGTTTACTAGTTAATTATATTAAAATATTTTAATTTGAAACTATATTAAAAGTTTATATAGAGAATGAAATTAATAATTGATGATTTGAAATTCAAAAAAAAATTAAAATTTTTATATATATGAAAAATGTTAGTCTGAAGGGTCACTCTCTCCCTTTATTCTTTTTTCCTTATATATAGAAAATATTAGTCGGGAGAGATAAACTGAGTCATGTGTTAATAGATCAACTTGCGTTTCTTATGAGTTTTGAGCTGACTCTCATTCAAAGTTTTAATTATGATCCGATTACTATAGACCGGGCGGTGATTGATAACCATAAATTAAACTACTAGAAAGGGCCATAGATTTAGAATGCATGTGCAATTTGTCTGTGCAGTAGAAACAGTATTGCATATGAATGATAATTTGACCCAAAAAGCATGACTTTTCTATTAATTAGAAATAAATCATGTTAGACTCGATTTTTTTCACATAAAATAATTTAAAATAAAATATTTTCTTAATTTTTTAATATTCAGATACTCATAAAGTTTAACTAATAAGACTTCAAAAAAAAAAAAACTAATAAAAAATATTTTTAAAAAAATTAAGATATTTTAAGAAAAATAATTTCTTATTTTTATTTTTGATCCTCCAAATTTAGTATCCAGCTTCGCCACTATCCAGTTGTAAAATAAAAAACGGAGCGGACACTGGAAGCTAGATTTCATATAAGTTATAAATAATGCCAAATTTAATTGAACTTAATCAATAAGAAAAAGTTATTAAAATTTGTTTTTTTTTAATAAAAAATATAATTGTTTGGGCCATGTTTGGAATAAATAATTTGCAACTACTATAATAACGACAACTACCAAACTATGTATAATGCCAAAGACTTATGAGGACAATTCGGTAATAATATAACAACAAAATTGACCTTTAATCCTTAATACATTATCCACCGCTTAATTATGGGATCTCGTCTGACTTTGTTATTATTATTTAATTTTTGGGTGTTATTATTTATGAAAAAGTTATTATATATATATATATATACTAGTAATTTTAAAAGTTATTGTATATGAAAAAGATTAGTATAAGAATTAATAGTTAATTTAGTAAAAATAAATATTAGTAATTTTAAAAGCTAAAAATATTTAGAGATGCAAGTTATTTGCATGGTCAATTGATTGAAAAAAAAATTAATATTTTTAAATTTTAGATTAATTAATTTAATATTTATATTTAAATCGTAAATATGAGAATTCAAATAATATGTGAAATATAATATTTTATTATTATTATTTAAATATAAATTAATTATATATATATAATTAATATTAATTTATATTTAATTATAGTTAATAATATATTTAATTAAAAAAATAATAATTTAATAGTTAAACTTCTACCGTTTTAATAATACATAATTTTTTTATATTAATAATTATAGTTTTAATTTAATAGTAAGTTCATTTGAGTAAATTTGTGAAATATCAGTTTCTACTTTTCGATTTTCATTTAAAAATTAAAATAAAATAAAATAAAATCACAAATTTAATTACAATTACTGCATTTTAATGTATATATATAACAGCTGGGTAATGTAACCAATCAGAGACTTAGAGGTCCTAAGTTCATCCACAATCAATACTTGATTACTAAAGATATTTAAAGCATATCCCTTTCGTATACATCATGCATGAATAATTTTTGTTTTACACTAAACTACCACTGCCACTTTGCCTCACCTAGTTGAATGGTCTGGTCTCTGGTCTAAATTGATGAGCTGTGCAATTAGCCAGCTCAGCGCCATTGCAGTCCTAATCAAACCTCTTCATGCATCTACTAACCCTGGATTTTCATAATAATATTCCATAGTAGCTAACCCTCCCACTGAAAATAATCTTCAAGAATGATTTCAGAGTTCATACTCTATTAGGGCACAAAAGAATAAGTGAAAAGTAAGGAGGAAATATGTTCAAAAGCCAGCACAAGCAGAGGAAATGAAGCTTTAGTTTTACGGTTCTTATTTTGGACCTCTATATAATAATTTTTCTTGCTCACAACTCTAGGGGAGCCAAGTCTACAGCACATCCCTTGCTAGCTTTTTAAAATTTTAAAGCATTCGTAAGATTCAGATGTAACTATGACAAGTGGGTATAAGCTAAAATGATAAATTGTGCAAAGCGTTTTAAATAATCTTGCTTCAACTTGGACAGAATTTTCTCCACCTAGAAGAAATGTGATACAGTTGATGAAAAATGGCCATGGTTGTGGAACTGAGATTTGAGAGGCCTCAAGGGTATGGCATGGAGACACGCAAAGGCCATATTTTGGGCTACAAGATGGACGAGGTTGTAGATCAAAGTGTTTTGTCGGCTTTATGTGACAGTGTTTATAAAGAGCCCTGGTGCAATTCTTGGTTGGGCTTGGGCCTTAGGTCCAGGGTCCGTTGCATCTTCGTATTCTGCGTTGCTTGCCTGCCAGGACAAGGAGTCTACGAGATTAGATCAGACGACCTTTCCTGACTCTTCTACGGCTTTCTACAGCTGCAGCTGAGCCGACTCAATTTAATAAGATGTCTTATAAGTTTAAATATTTTGTTGAAATAGAAAATATTAATTAATTTTCAGGAAATAAGGAAAAGTAAATAAGACGTGTAAGAGGAAGAATATTCCCACATGGAACCCAACGTCCTGGAAAGAAATATTGAAGTTTTACGGCTTTTTATGTCATCCACAACCAGTCCCCTCTTGTTAGGGCCTTTTCGTCCTCTAACCTCAGGGGCTTCTCCTCTCTCTCTCTCTCTCTCTCTCTCTCCCTCTCTGGAATCTCATTAGAATTATACTTCAGCATCTCTATCTCTATCTCTATCTTTGCATTTCTTTCTCTTCTTTTCCCCTTTAGATTTGTACAAATTTCAGATTGTTTTTCATTAGATTAGATTAGCAGAAACAGTTAGATCACCATGACTTCACTCATTAACATTGACGCTTCCCAGCTACCCACCGCTCTTTCCCATTTAGCCATTCAAGATCAGGTGCTTATTCTTTCTCCGTGCTTTTTTTTCTTTTCTTTTTCTTGGGAGTTGCGGAAAAAGGGTTCAGGGCGGTGGAAGGGATTATTATATGGAATTTTTAAAAAGAAAATTTTGAATCAGATACAGTTGATTTAATAGCAAAAGAAGAAAGTTGATTTTGTGTGTGTTTTAATTTTGATCTTATGTTTTGTTTGGTTGCGGTGAAAACGTAGAAAGAAAAATTAAATGATATGACCTATGTTTATTCTTGGTTTGAGTTTTTGTATCATTCAATTTCAACAGCAATTAGATTATTAGGGCAATTAGATTCAAATAATATCGGCGGATTTTATGACTATTAGACTAGATTGCATATATTTTATCATTTTCAGAAGCCCTTTCAAATTAGGCCCCTTTTTCCTCTTCTAGGAAATAAACATGTTGTCATTTATCATTGAATTCGTCCACTGGGATTTTGTCTTCAGGGGGAAGTAGAAACTAAGATGGAGATTCATGAAAAACCTTGTGGGAATCATGGTGGAGTTTGTGCGATATGCTTGGATAAGATTGTGCTTCAGGAAACTGCTCTTATAAAAGGTTGTGAGCACGCCTACTGGTTAGTACAACAAATCACTTTTCTGTTTACGCATTTGGGGTGTCTATCTCTTTCTTTTATTGCATCTGATGATTCAAAAATGAGAAACATGAGCTCCTGTAATGTACCTTAAAGATGATTTCTGGTTGGTCCTCTTATAATTGTGTTGTATATGAGGCTTCGCTCAAGTGGTAAATGAGTAAGTTGTTGATGTGTAGAACCTAGATTATATGTTCTAACTTTTTCAATCCTATAGGAGAAAACTAATGAAGGTGCCTCAAATTCTGTACATGATATTATTGTACACAAAATTTTAGTCAATGTGGTTTAACCTGTGTTCTAGAGTTAGTTTATTTGTTGACCCTAGATTTGAGTTATGGATGGCTGGGGCTATGGTTAGTTATTAAAAACGAAGTGTGAAGGTAAGCTCAAGTTGACTGCCTTGAGGATAATGTACTTGTACAAGTTATATGGGAAGTTAGGAGTTGGTTTCTTAGGCCTGAGCTTTTTTGCTTAGATTTGAGATGGTTGCCTCCATAGTAACTGTACGATGTACATTAGCTTGTTGCCTTACAAGTATGTATGCTATAATATGTTCTGAGCTTGCATCAGTTCTTACCTCTATGTTTAACATATTATCAAACTAGCTGTTTGATGAGAGTAATAGTTTCTTCTAAATTGTTGGGAACTTCAATGGACTCCCTCACTCATGGTTGAAGTTTTTATCGTCATTATTTTTATTCTTTGATGGGGAGGATGGATTTGACGCTGTCTAGATGAATCTGGACTGAATTTTGGTAGGAGATATTTTTTGATTAATACAGTTACCCAACAAGCAGGTTGGAAGCTATGCTTTATGTTTATGCAAATTTTTTTCCCCTCTTTTTTATGTTAGCTAATTTTGTTTCTTTATTTGTTGTTTTTGGTTTTGGTAAATTGTGATGACTTCCATCTATGCTATGAGGCTTACACTGTGCCTCACTGTTGAGCAGTAAATTAAAAAAGTTCTTGCTTTCCTGTCGCCTTTTGAGACCATGGTTTAAATTTTTACTGAGCAGGTTGCTGGAATTTTATAAAGGAGGTATGTTTATTTTATGTCTTGTATCACTTGTGATGCACATATTTTAATCACTTGGAATTGTTTTGTGGATATACATTCTTTTGATGCTAACATTTGCATTTTACATGCTATAAATTGTTTTATTACATCACAAAGAGTTCAGTGTGGTTTATAGAAAAAAGAAACTATTATATGATAGAATGTTTTTTTTCCCCCTTTTTGCTGTTTGTGGTTAATGTCGTTGTTTGGGGCTTTTGATAATATCATGTGATTAGTCTCATTCTCATAGCTTGACATGTCTGATGAATATGTGCTATGAGCTATCAGTTTGCTAGTTCTTGTCTAATTTATGCTCTTATCAGGAATGCCATCTAACTGAAAAACACTTGATGTTCATAACATGCCACTTTTGTGGCAAGTGATAAAATAAAATGTCAATGGATTCACATTAACTTTTGAACTTGCCCAGCTCTATTACATTTTTCTTTCACTTGAACTTCATCCTGTAAATCTATCATAACCATCTTTAGTTTGTGTTTAGTCAGATAAAACTAACCTTTGAATGCAAGTGCATGCTGTACATGATTTACATTATGTTCTTTGTTTTGTGCAGTGTGATGTGTATCCTTCGATGGGCCACGTACAGTGAGAAGCCAACTTGTCCTCAGTGCAAATGTCCATTTGAGTTTCTTAACGTTCATCGTTCTCTTGATGGCAGGTATGCAATACTAAGTGTCATTGAGAGTTTAGAATAATTTCTCTAGGCATACTTAATGTGAGAAGTTTATAAATTTGGCATCCACAATTATACTGGAAATGTCATTTTGTCATCTATTATCTGTATTATTTACATGCATGTTATTCTTCTTCTAGCTCTCTTTAAAAAGATCTATTTTAGTAATGTTTATTTCATCAATTCAACAGCATCCTGGATTATATGTTTGAAGAAAGTGTGTGCCTCCTGCTTAGAGCTGCATGGTTTAAACCTCTGATTGTAGAGGATTATCGTGAAGATGTTTATGATGATTTGGAGGATTATTATCCATATGGATATGAGGATGATGAGGATGATTTAGATGAAGTTTACTTAAGCCGTTCATCAAACCTTCGTATTGGTAATCGGAGGTGGGGAGACAATGGGTATGTTAGGGCGGGGCGTCAAGAAGCCAGGCCAGTTTATCGACCGAACAGCCAGGACTCAGGTGCTGGTTCATCACGCGAACCAACTAAGAAAGAGGCTACAAAGGATAGAACTGGCCGACGTGCAAAGAGGACTCTCAAGCGCGAAGCTGCTGACAAGGCGGCTGCAGCCAAACATCAGCAGCATTTGGCAAGGTTGGGCCGGATGTGATTCTGTGTCTGTATATCTCCCCTGGATGTATTTAGTTCATAATCCAGAAACTATGCATCTGGTCTTTGTACAGTGTTTCCTTTCCTCTTTAACTTTGTGAAATAATGATATGACATGGTAGTAGATAAGGCATCATGGGGTAAACTGGGTGGTTTATCATTCAAAATTTAGACCTTCAAAGATTCAAAACACCTCGGAATCTGGTTATGAATCACTCTTGTTATTCATTTGGAAGCTTTCCTTGATGTCCATCCCAGCTCAATATGGGAACTAACTAGGCGTTTCTTAACGATTTTCAGGTTGCATATGCATGTGAAATCCTTTACAATCCCAATCCAAAGGACAAATGCTGCTGTTAAATCCCAATTTTTGTCATATTGAGAGTGGGACTACTTTATTATTTTTTCTCCTTTAAGCTCCCGTTTTAGTTTTGTTTAAAGGGGTCGGACAAACGAATTTATTTTGTTGATCGGTTTTTTTTTTTTTTTTTTTTGATTTCTTTGGTCTATTGGATAAAAAGAGATATGTCGAACGAAAAGTTCAAATGTGTATAGAAAAGTAATCTTGGAAGTTTTATTTTTTTATTAATAAAAAATCTATTCGTTATAAATATTTATAATATTATGTATGATAAAAATTTTACTATATAGGAACTACTATTACAATAAAATAGCAGTAATAAAAATATTTTATACTTGTTATATATAAAGATATTTTATTAACATGTGTATATTTTTTTTCTGGTTAACTTTATTTAATACTATAGAAATATTACCTTTTTCCATTTATAAAATTTTGTTTTATGAACATTTAATTTTCATCAGTACATATGTGTACAAGTGAAAATGAGCCAGAAATAATAGGATTATTAAAAAAATGGTTGTTTTTTTTTTAAATTATTTTTGACTGTTTTGTCAAACAAAATTATTTATTTTATTATCCAAGATTTGATAAATAAACGTGTGGATTTTTCATTAACAAGAAAAATGGCAAAAAGTTGCACTACAATAATATGAGCTCTGAAGTAGAGTTTACATCATAGAGTAAATTGTTTAATTTTTAAAATAATAATAATAATAAAAAAAAGTATAAGAGCAAATATTAAGCCCAATGACCAGTATAGTATAGATATATAATAAGTCAATAAGTCTCATTTTCAAAAAAAAAAAGAAGTCATGTAATTGAAGTTAGGTCGAGTTGAAAATTAGCATTTCCAATACAAGCCAATGAGACTTTACTTCCAATCTAATGTCTATGTTTCTTTCAAATAATGTGAACATTACATATTCAATAGCATAAAAATATTTACAATAAAACTAATTGGAGATTCTCTTTATACCTGATGTTCATCATCATCATCATCAAGCAAAAAGTAACGGTAGGAAAGAGAAAGAATGAACTTGCTGTTACCTACATTAGACCAATCATATCATACTGTCATCTTAGATTATGACTGACCAACATAGCAAATTAGCAATTCAACTAATATGAGTTTAAGTCAACAAATGTTCAGAGCGTGAAAATATTTTTGGCATAGAATAGAAATGAAGTGAATGTTGATAAATATAGACATAGCTTATCTTAGCTTTCCTTTGAATTTCTTCCTGCATCAAGAATTGGAGATAGAGATAGTTGTTGTCTTAAAGCTTTGGAGAGCATCTGTGACTGTGAGAGGGACCTAGTGGGACCCTCAATTACCTGAGTGGAGAAAATCAACTCACTGGAAGTGGAAGCTCCAATGTCAAGCAACACAACCTCCCAAAAAGGTACAAGTTCATTTATACATTTAATTTTTTATTAATACGTAAATTTTATTATATTTTAAATATTTTAATTTTAAATTATATATCAAAATTATAGTGTATACCTCCATAAATATATAAATTTTTTTTTCATTTATAAAATATATAGTATAATTTAGAATTCCACCATTCAACTCTCTAAAATTTAATTCTGTCAAAATTTATTCCATTTAATAATTTTATTAGGTGAATGATTTAAGTCCAATAAAGAAAATTAAAATACAATTTTAAAATATCTTTATCCATTATAAAGTTTATTTCTATCATCTAAAATTTCAAATCTTTTTCATCCCTATTCAAATCTCTAAATAAAATTCATTCTCAATAATTTTTAGATAATCTTCATTATCATTGAGGGTGTTGGTAGTGTGATTGTCGTTGTGGTTTGCCATTGTGGATCTCAGTGGGTGTATTGAGAGAGGAACTCCGGTGACGGAAAGATCTCCTTCGGTCCCTACAGACGGCGCCAATTGATGTTTTGAGATACAGAAAATAGGGTTTATAATAGTTGGGTAAGTTTGGCCTGAGAGGAGGGTGCTCCTCTCCTTTTATTCTTTTTCTTTTTCTAACCAATGACGTCTAATGACTTTTCTGCTATAGAGACGTCTGTTTCTATCATTCAGCTCTGTACGTACAGTGGTGTCAGTTCCCCCTACTCATGTCAGGCGACCATTTAATTCTCCCTAGAGTGCGTGCAAGAAGGGTTGCAAAAAGACCGGGCCTGCTCCCCATCCTTGGGTCCCATCACGGGGCTGGCTCAACACAGCAGGTTCTGGCCTCGAAGGTAGCCCAGGTCGGCTGACGTCTTCAGGTCTAGTCCATTACTGTGGGCAGACTTTCCTTGAGGTGCTCCAGGCTCTAGGCCGACCTTCGCTATCATGGGCCTTGACTCGGCCTGGGAGGGGAAGAGACCCAGCGGTTATCAATTGCCCCTTTACCTCCTCAGCAGTTATTACATGATTGATGAGGGGGTAAACCCCGAGGACTTATTATGACCGCGTGGCCCGAGGACACTCCCATCAAAACATCTCTTCTGCGACTTATTGATTTCAAAATTCGAATTCTCTCAAAATCTTCAGAGAACCTCTGCTCTTCTCCTGCCTTCTGTGTGCTTCGTTCTCCCTGTCTCTCCGCTGAAATCCTTCCCAAGGTACGTTCTTCCCACTGTCATGGATGATTCTAAGCTCCCTGATATCATAAACCTAGAGTCTAAGGTTACCACTTCTATCCTCTCGGGTCTCTTCTCTCGAGAGTATCTGGATACCCCTCTCTTCCGCATACGAGCGCCTCTCCGGAACGAGAGGATCGTTCTTCCCGATCCTCCTCCTTCTAGTTTAATTGACCCTCAAAAAGACCGCAGTTTGATTTTCTTTGTCAAACAGCCCGAGTACGGCTTGATTTTTCCCTTTTCCCCTTTCTTCATCGAGGTCTTCCGGTACTTCGGAATAACTCCCAGGATGTTGGTCCCCAACTCCATTCTGTTTATGTGTTCTTTTGAGTCCATCGGCTTGAGTTGGGGTTTCACCCCTACGGCTTGCCTATTTTCTACCTTTTTCCGTCTGGTCCGGGCTGTCCAGGGTTTTTACTACTTTGCCCCCTAAAGAGGGTTATCAATATTCTCGAGTCATGAGGACTCCATCAAAGGCTGGGCTGAGGGGTTCGCCGTGGTGGAGCTAAAAGGAGGCCCTGGGTTGTCCTGGCAAGTGGACCTCCCTGGAGAGAAGTGCCTCCGGGCTGCAACGATCTCCCTCAGCTAACCCTTTTTGAGTAGATCGGCTATCTTAGACTGACTTCTGTTGAAAAGAAGTATGATGTCGAGAAGTGTATGTTTGTATCCAGTCTTCAAGACTGCAGGGACGCGGGTATTTTTTGCTCAGTTATGACCTTATCCTTCCTTTTAATTTTGATTGAGTGTCTATCTTATATGTTTTTGGTTTTTGTTTGTTTGCAGCTTCCAGATTCCTCATGGATAAAATCAAGCCTCCCAAGAACTTTGTCCTGTCTCGGGAGAGCATGAGAGCTGCTCTAGACGCTTTCAGTGATACGACTTGGGAAGTTGCTGAGCTCATCTCGCCCAGGTCGGTGGGCCGATCCATGCATCCTGCCTCGGTTTCTTCCCGTGCCCCTAGGCCAAGCTCCAAGGGTTCCCGCTCTGGGATTCCTAGGTCTTCTGGCCGTGGCCGGTCCAATTCTTCTCCCCGACCTCCCGTGGCCTCTAAATCCAGGCCGGGCTCAATTCCAGCTTCTAAGGAGCCCGTAATTGAGGAGTCAGCCGAGGACGTACAGCCTATGCGGACCGAGGTCGTCTCCACTTCTGAGGGTGCTGCTAGTGAGACCCTCGAGGACGTCCTAGCTGCTGGTGTTGTCCCTCGGAGTAGTACTGAGGTCATTTTTGCCGAGGGAGGGGCTTTTGAGGGCAGAGGTGAAGTTGTCTTGGCAAGTGAGGGCGTCCTGGAGGCTGGGGTCGAGGTCGTCCCTGTGGACAAGGGCGCCTTTAAAGACGGAGCCGAGTCCAAGTCTATTCCTGCTGCTCTTCATGCTAAGGCTATTGGTAAGTGAGCTCTGCCTGTGGAGATCCTTCCCGCTGCTCCGGCCTCAAAGAGAGCTCGTTTACTCGACCAGCTGCCCCTGCACTTCCCTCTTTAGAAAAAGGAAAAGCGCCAGTGGGGCTTCTGACCTCGTGCCCCTCGAGTCAGGGAGCTCGGATTACTGGTGTCTTTTATGCTCAGTTGTCTTCTTATTAGTTTTCTATGTACTAGACTTTGATTCGAGCTGGGAGTTCGTCTCTTTGGCCTTGTTTACCTTTGTTGACTGTTTTTCTTTTGTGGGCCTCCCTATGTGGGCCCTTGCCTGCATGGTTTGTTTGATTCTCTATTTTATTGAGTTTTGCCTTGTTTGTGAGCTCGTCCCTTTGGGAGCTTATGAGCTCGGCTTCGAGCTTTTGCTTTTCTAATTGTTTAAAATTTACATTTGAGGTCGGACTTCTGTCATTATTTTTGCGTTGAGTAAAATTGAGGCTGTAGTCTTGTCCGTACGCTTGTATTTTTTCTTCGCTCCTGTCTTTTTAGGTGGGGAGAAGTTTATGGCCTTTATTTTGGCTTGTTTTTCGTTTGACTTTTCTGAGCTCTGTTTTGTATTGCTTAGCTCGGTGTTCAGCTCTTTGTAGATCTGATTCGCTTCTTCTTGGTTGTTTGGGCTTGCTGGGGATCTGATCTCATCTGCCCCCTCTAGATGATTCATTTTTTGAGACCAGTCACCTACCTCACTAAGGGCTTCTCTTTTGTGCCTGTCTTCTTTCCTTTTTAAGGAGCGTAGGACAAGTCATGGCAAACAACACAATTTTGATAATGATATTTGTTTTATTCGCATTTTTTCGAAGTACAACTGTTCTCATTACATTTGGTAGGACTCTAAGGAAAGTAACTTTTCAAATGTTGGATATTCCAAGCATGAGGTTTAGGGTTTCCTTGCATGTCTTCAATTCGATATACACCTGGCTTGACCATTTTGATTATTCTGAAAGGGCCCTCCCAAGTCGGTGCAAGCTTTCCTACTGCAGCTCTCTTCCCCGTAGCTTCCAAATTTCTCAGCGCCAGGTCTCCTACTTTTAGGCTCCTTGCCCTGACTTTTTGATTGTATTAGCGCGCTGCCTTTTGTTGGTATGCAGCAGTGCGAACTTGGGCTCCTTCTCTAACTTCTGCTAAGGCGTCCAGATTGCATTTCAGCTTATCGTCATTGGTGTCCTCGCTATTGAACTGAACTCGATGCGTAGGGACTTGTAGCTCGATGGAAACTACAGCTTCGGTGCCGAACGCAAGCGCAAATGGTGTTTCTCTGGTTGGCGTTTTGGGTGTAGTTCTGAGTGCCCATAGGATACTGTTGAACTCGTCTGCCCAATTTTTCTTTGCTCCATCCAGTCGCTTCTTCAATCCTCGGAGGATAGCTCGATTCGTAACCTCCGTCTGGCCATTGGTTTGAGGATGGGCTACCGAGGAGAACTTGTGCCAGATGCCCATATTTCTAGTGAACTCCTTAAAGGTTCTGCCGTCGAACTGCTTGCCATTGTCTGATATAAGTACCCTGGGTATCCCAAATCTGCAGATGATGTTGCTCCAGATGAAATCTACCATTTTCCTTGCTGTGATAGTGGGAATAGCCTCAGCTTCGGGCCACTTTGAGAAATATTCCACAGCTACTACTATAAATTTTTTCTGGCCCGTGGTCTTGGGAAAAGGTCCCAGGATGTGTATGCCCCACTGTGAGAACGGCCACGGGCTGGATATGCTGGATTGGGGTATGGCTGGAATATTAAGGGCATTGGCAAATCTTTGGCATACGTCACATCTCCCAACGAACTCCCCAGCCTCCCGTTTGACAGTGGGCCAGTAGTATCCCTGCTTGAAGATTTTGTTTGCCAACGTTCCTGCTCCCTCATGGGCTCCACAGATTCCTTGATGTATTTCTTTCATCACCCTTGTTGCTTCTTCCGGGCCCACACATCGGAGCCATGGGCAAGACTTCCCCCTCCTGTACAAGGTTCCTCTTACTACTTGGTAGTTGGCTGCCCGGTCTGTAATTTTTCTTGCCTCGGCTTTGTCCTCAGGGAGTTTTCCCCTCTCTAAATATTCTAGGTATGGGGTCATCCAGTTCTGTCCTTCTTCGATCTCCATCACGGAGTCTGCTTTATCGAAGACAGGAGTGCTGATGTGCTCTATGTATACCTCATTTGGGAGTTGCTCCAGTTCTTCCTTGGACAATCGACTGAGCAGGTCTGCCTCTTCATTTTCTTCTCGGGGTATTCTTTGGTACCTTACCATGATCCCTTGACTGTCGAGCTCAGCCTCTATGGCCTTTACCTTCGCCAAGTAGTTTTGCATGGCAAGGTCTCTTACTTGATATGCCCCTGTTATCTGGTTGATCACTAACTGGGAGTCGGTATTTATTTCGAGGTCGGTCACCCCTATTTCCATTGCAATCAACATCTCATTTATTAGGGCCTCGTATTCTGCTATATTTTTGGAAGCACTGAACTCTAAGCATAGGGCGTAACAAACCTTGAACCCTTTAGGTCCTATCAGCACTATTCTCGCGCCGCTGCCCCCGGAGCTGGATGCTCCATCCACATACAACTTCCAGCTGAACTCTTGTGAGGATTGCCTTCCCCTTTCTCCTTCTATTGCTCCTGAGGGTATCTTATTAAGTTCTGCTTGTTCTTCGTTGAAAGAACATTTTGCTATGAAGTCAGCGAGGGCTTTGTAATACCCGGCTAGACTCCGGTATTGGAATCCCTACCGTCCGGTGGGATCTCGAACGTCGGAAATCTCTAGAAGGGTAAGAACATGTTTTATAAAATGTTTTCATGTTTTAATGGTTTTAAGTATGAAATTGAATGAGTTTTTACAAGAAAAGTCCTTGGAGGAAAACCCAGGTTCGGCCG
The DNA here is from genome assembly GCF_001659605.2 of Manihot esculenta. Classification (NCBI taxonomy): domain Eukaryota; kingdom Viridiplantae; phylum Streptophyta; class Magnoliopsida; order Malpighiales; family Euphorbiaceae; genus Manihot; species Manihot esculenta. The sequence goes on along the minus strand of NC_035162.2, from coordinate 10,754,427 downwards.
CCAAAAGTCAAGTTCGGCCGCCGAACATGCATGCGTTTTGGAGGCACGTTAGGCCCCCGAAAGCATGAGTGAGGGAAGTCCAGGTTCGGCCGCCGAAAGTCAAGTTCGGCCGCCGAACATTTGCATGGATGCGGAGGCACATTCGGCCCCCGAACGTGGTCTGGCCAGCCACTATAAAAGGGTCCCTTAGCCGAAAACGGGCGAGCTTTTTCCCCATTTTCGGCCAAGGTGAGCTTTCCGCCGTCCCTCACCCATTTTTGATGTTCTTCCTCTAAATCTTTCAAGATTTTCACTTGTTTTCCCTTGGTTTTGAAGATTTAAGCTTTTGAAACAAGTTTTGGAGCTTTGGGAACTCAGGAGCTCATTTTCGTGGATCTCCAAGTTTAGGTCGTCTCCCTCTCGATCTTCAAGAGGTAAGAGCCGATCTTAAGCTCCTTATGTGTTTTAAGTAAGTTTTATGCAAGATCTATGGGTAGAAATGCATGTTAGGTTATATGTTGAGTTTATGGGTTTTGATGCTTTGATGAACAATGTAGCTTGTTTATGTGTTGTTGGAAGTGTTGTAGATGGGGTATATGATAGCTTGAGACCCCTAGGTGTAATGTATGTGAGGTATGCATGTTTTAGAACTAGTTTTTACATGATTTGAGCTTGGGAGGCAAAATGTGCATAGAGGAGCTGAGTTTCTGCCCTTCGGGAGAAGCTCAGGTTCGGCCGCCGAAGTGACTTTCGGCCGCCGAACCCTCTTTTGTGGAGGCAGCATTCGGCTGCCGAAGTTGCCCCCGAAAAGAGACTTTCGTCTCTGTCTGGGACTTTCGGCCGCCGAAGGTGCCGCCGAAAGTGCCCGACTTTCGGATCTGTCCAGGACTTTCGGCCGCCGAAGGTGCCGCCGAAAGTGCCCTGTTCAGCCAATTCATGCATATTTCTATGTGATATTTTACTGATGTTTTAGGGGGTTTTTGGGGAGTATTTTAGAGTCATGTTTATGTATGATTGGTCCCTCATTGGAGTCCACCCGTGTAGGTTCGGACCCGAGGAACCGAGGACCTCAGCAGTGAGATAGCTGCTTCAGAGTCTGTAGAGCTTCAGCCAAGAGGTGAGTGGAATGAACCTTAAGTTTTTAAATAAATGAAATATAACTTTTTGGAGCATGTTCATGCATCATATATGCCATGTGATATCTTAGGTTGTTTGCATTAGTATTCACGAATATGTTGCATTGCATAATATGATGTGGATGCGGATTGGCTATTGGATGATCCTCTAGTCCTCCTATGGTATGATATGATGATGATGATACGGTATGGATTGCCAGTGAGGCCCATTCTACGCCCCTGGACTATGTTAAGAGAAAGACCAGTGAGGCCCATTCTACGCCCCTGGCATATTGGAATGTTATGTTATGTTATGTATGTAAGAGAAAGACCAGTGAGGCCCATTCTACGCCCCTGGCACGACTGGACTATGTTGAGGACTATAGGTGACAATACCATCCTTATGTGATATGTTTGTGATATGTTGCATTTCATGGAAGCATGAACTATTTAATATATGTTTTCTCTATTCTGCTCACTGGGCTTTATAGCTCACCCCTCTCCCTTAACCCCAGATGTGCAGGTACAGGGTAGACCAGGAGGTTAGCCAGAGTATGAAGTGATGTTATGTAATAGTTAGATTGTGGACATGAAGATTGTATATGATGTAATGTAAAAGTGTTTTAAGTTATGTTATGTAATTTGAATATTGAGGATAGAGTTGTGCTTGACCAATACAGATTGTTAATCCCACTTGTATGTACATGGTCTTTATGATATGAGGTTATGTTTCAACCAAGCTTATGTATGATGAGTTACCCCATTGGAGCATTTTATGAGGGCTCCAGTGGAGGTTTATGATATGTTTATGTTTATGTACAGGTTGAGCTTGGTTGTTATATGAAAATGTTTACAGGTTTATGAGTTTTGTTGATCATGTATGGGATTTACAGGTTTACAGGATTTATGTCAGGCTTGCTACGGTTCCCGGCGGCCTTATACCGATCTGGATCCTAGCGCCGGTAACGGTCCGGATTTTCGGATCGTTACAGAATGGTATCAGAGCCCTAGGTTCATATGATCGGACCTAGAGTGTCGGGCTCATAGCTGTCATAGAAGGTCAAGCACAATAGGAAAGGTCATGTCCACTAGGATAGGATGTGGAGTCCTGTCTTACATGATGATGTGATATGCCATGATTATATGCATGTGCATAAATGATATGCTATGCTATGTGATGTTTATGATGAGGGTTCATGTGTACCCACATGAACCATATGATGCTGATGTTTGTGCGATGTGTGGTTTTTCAGAAGACAAGATGAGAGGAACTCGTCGATCTGCAAGATTGACTGGAGTGCCACCTGAGGATGAGGGCATGAGCGCCCGTCCTCCAGCATTGCCTAGGGCAATGTCTAGCAGGTCCAACAGGGACCGAGCAATGAGAGACCCTAGAAGGTCTCTGGATCTGAGTAGGAGCAGATCAGTCAGAGGGACAGTTCAGGGAGGAGCGTCAGAGGATATGGGGGATGATATGGACGTAGAACAGAGGAGGGATGGCAGTTTGGGAGTCAATATGTCAGAGGAAGGTATGGGAGAATCCCAAGGAGGCACTCAGGCCTCGGGATTTGTTCAGCCACCCCACTACCCACATTTCTCACAGAATCCCGGGTATTCGATAGGAGGCACGTCGGATTACCCTAGTTTTAGCCCTTACCCCACACAGATGCCATACCCACCATACTACCCACCATACCCACAGTATCCTATGTATCCACCACCACCCTATCACCCAAATCCAGAAAACCCTACCACAGAAAATGTTGCACCTCCTCCACCACCTACAGAACCAGCAGCCCCAGTTACTCAACCTCCTAACCCTAGCTCATCCAGAGGGAGCAAGGTCAAGATGACCGACTACATGAAGCTGGGTGCTCCTCAATATGATAATGGTGATGACCCATTTATGTATCTGGAAAGGGTCAAAATGATAACAGACGAGATAGGGGCGGATGACAGTAGAGCCATTCAGATGGCTGGGTTCACCCTAAAATGCAAGAAGGCCCGTGAGTGGTTCAAGAACTACATCAAACCGAGGGTGGACAGTCTTCCATGGGAGGATTTCGCAAATGAGTTTGCAGGATGGGCTTTCCCTGATAGTTCAAGGGAATTGAAGATAATAGAATTCGAGCAGTTGAGGCAGACTGATGACATGAGTGTAGACGAATATACCGACAGGTTTATGGAGTTGCTGCCATTTGCAGGGCAAGACCTTAGCACAGACCAGAAGAAGTCGAGGAGGTATATCATGAAGCTCCATCCCAGGTATTCCTCCTTGGTACAGTCAGCAGATAGAGAGAGTTTTCACACCATAGTCGATATGGCTAGGAGAATGGAGGCTAGTGCTATCATCGAGGGAAAAGTCAAGCAGTCAGTGGCACAGCCTTCCGGTTCCAAAACCCCAGGTAGGGGAAACGTGGATCCTTCTTCCTTAGGTTCAGGCAGTAAGAGGTGGAGCAGTACCACCAAGAAGCAGAAGAAGAACAAGTTCTGGAGTAAGATCAAGTCAGGTCTGGGATTTGGAGGTGGCTCGAGCTCAGGTGCAGACAATGTAGCATGTGTGAAGTGTGGTAAGCCACACAGGGGAGTGTGCCTCTATGGGTCCAGAGCCTGCTTCAGATGTGGGCAAGAGGGACATATGGCTCGGGATTGTCCTAGAGCAGCTGTTATGGCACAGTCCCAGCAGACAGGTTCAGGCAGTGTAGCTCAGCCAGTAGCTCCAGCACCAACTCAAGCCAGTGGCAGAGGTAGAGGGAGAGGAGCAGCCTCTTCTTCAGCGGGTTTCAGAGGTGAAGGTCCGTCAGCTCCAGCGAGGATCTTCACAATGACACAGCAAGAGGCGAACACATCCAACACCGTGGTGGCAGGTAATCTCATCATTGGTTGTTCTGATGTGTATGCATTGATGGACCCTGGTGCATCTCATTCTTTCATCGCTCCGAGAGCCGTGCTGAGGTTAGGGTTGATGGTCTCTGAGTTAGAGTGTCCCCTCTGGGTCAGTGGACCCAAGTGTGACCCGTCAGTGGCAGAGTCAGTCTGCCAATGTAGTCCAGTTTTTGTGGAGGGAAGATGCATGTCCGCCGACCTTGTGGTTCTAGAGTTGACTGATTTTGACGTCATTCTAGGGATGGACTGGTTATCTACCCATGGTGCTACCTTGGACTGCAGGGACAAGGTAGTTAAGTTCAGATGTCAGGATGGGTCAGAAGTCGTCTTCAGAGGAGACAAAAGGGGTACACCTAGAGGTATGATATCGGCCCTACAGGCTCGTAGGCTGCTCAGGAGGGGTTGTCAGGGTTTTCTAGCTCACGTGAGAGAGCTAGACAGTCAGGTTAGAGAGCCCGCCTCAGTGCCAGTGGTCAGAGAGTTCTTAGACGTGTTCCCAGACGAGCTTCCAAGTTTACCACCTGCTAGGGAGATAGAGTTCGAGATAGAGTTAATGCCTGGAACGAGACCGATCTCTATCCCTCCCTACAGGATGGCCCCAGCTGAGTTGAAAGAGTTGAAAGAACAGTTGCAAGATCTAGTAGACAAGGGCTTCATCCGACCGAGTACCTCACCTTGGGGTGCTCCAGTACTTTTTGTAAAGAAGAAGGATGGATCCCTTAGACTTTGTATCGACTACAGACAGTTGAACAAAGTCACTACTAAGAATAAGTACCCATTGCCAAGGATCGATGATCTATTCGACCAGCTAGCAGGAGCGGGTTGTTTCTCCAAAATAGATCTGAGATCAGGGTACCATCAGCTGAGGATAAGGGAAGAGGACGTACCGAAGACAGCTTTCAGGACCAGATATGGGCATTTTGAGTTCCTTGTGATGCCGTTCGGGTTAACTAACGCCCCTGCAGCATTCATGGACCTCATGAACAGAGTGTTTAGCCAGTACCTGGATCACTTCGTTATTGTCTTCATAGACGATATCTTGGTGTATTCCAGGAATGCAGAGGAGCATGCCCATCATCTGAGGATGGTTCTACAGACCTTGAGGGAACATGGCTTGTATGCCAAGTTCTCCAAGTGTGAGTTCTGGCTAAGGAGCATTTCGTTCTTGGGGCATGTAGTGTCAGAGAATGGGATTGAGGTGGACCCCAAGAAGACAGAAACTGTGGCTAACTGGCCTAGACCCACTTCAGTAACAGAGATCAGGAGTTTCTTGGGTTTGGCAGGTTACTACAGGAGGTTCGTTCAGGACTTCTCAAAGATAGCAGCTCCTCTAACCAGATTGACCAGGAAGAATCAGAAGTTTCTGTGGACCGACCAGTGCGAGGAGAGTTTTGAAGAGCTTAAGAAGAGGTTGACTTCAGCACCAGTTTTAGCTCTGCCATCCAGTGATGAGGACTTTACAGTCTTTTGTGATGCGTCCCGTGTGGGACTGGGTTGTGTGCTTATGCAGAATGAGAGGGTGATCGCTTATGCTTCTAGGCAACTAAAGAAGCATGAGTTGAATTACCCCACACATGACCTTGAGATGGCAGCAGTAATCTTTGCACTCAAGATGTGGAGGCACTACCTCTATGGGGTTAAATGTGAGATCTTCACAGATCATAAAAGCCTGCAGTACATCTTGAGTCAGAGGGATTTGAACCTGAGACAGAGGAGATGGGTAGAGCTGCTGAGTGACTATGATTGCAAGATTCAGTATCATCCGGGTAAGGCGAATGTCGTGGCAGATGCCCTAAGTCGGAAGTCACTAGGCAGTCTATCCCACATCACGGCAGAGAGGAGACCAGTGGTGAAGGAATTTTACAAGCTCATGAATGAAGGTCTACAGTTAGAGTTGTCTGGTACAGGTGCTTTGATTGCACAGATGAGAGTGACACCCGTGTTTTTGGAGCAGGTGGCTCAGAAACAGCATGAGGACCCGGAGTTAGTAAAGATTGCCAGGACTGTTCAGTCGGGCAAAGACAGCGAGTTCAGATTCGACAACAAGGGGATCCTCCGCTATGGGAACAGATTATGTGTACCAGATGACATAGGGCTAAAGGGAGACATTATGAGAGAGGCTCATAGTGCAAGATACAGCATTCACCCCGGAGCCACCAAGATGTATCAGGATTTGAAGAAGGTTTATTGGTGGCCAGCGATGAAGAAAGAAGTGGCACAGTTTGTGTCCGCCTGCGAAGTATGTCAGAGGGTGAAGCTGGAACATCAGAAGCCGGCTGGAATGCTTAACCCACTACCTATTCCAGAGTGGAAATGGGAGAATATAGCTATGGACTTCGTAGTGGGGTTACCGGCGACGTCCAACAGATTGGACTCCATATGGGTAATTGTGGACAGACTCACCAAATCTGCTCACTTCATCCCTGTCAGGAGTGGCTATTCTGTGGACAAGTTGGCGCAGGTATATGTAGATGAGATAGTCAGACTGCATGGGGTTCCTGTTTCAATAGTGTCAGATAGAGGGCCCCAGTTCACCTCCAGGTTTTGGCGGAGTCTGCAGGATGCCATGGGTACCAGGTTGGATTTCAGTACTGCCTTCCATCCACAGACGGACGGACAGTCAGAAAGGACCATCCAGACCATAGAGGATATGCTCAGAATGTGTGTGCTGGACTTTGGCGGTTCTTGGAGGCAGCATCTACCTTTGGTGGAGTTTGCCTACAATAACAGCCATCATGCTAGCATCGGGATGGCTCCATATGAAGCTTTGTATGGAAGGAAGTGCAGGTCCCCTGTTTGCTGGGAGGAAGTTGGAGAGAAGGCTTTAGCAGGGCCTGAGTTAGTTGAGATCACCAGCAGGGTGGTACCCATCATCAGGGAGAGAATCAAGACTGCTGCAAGCAGACAGAAGAGTTATGCAGACGTCCGCAGGAGACAGTTAGAGTTTCAGGAGGGGGATCTGGTATTGCTTAAGGTGTCTCCAATGAAAGGAGTGGTTCGCTTTGGGAAGAAAGGTAAGCTGGCCCCACGGTACATTGGACCCTTTGAAATCTTGCAAAAGATTGGGAATGTGTCGTACAAGCTGGACTTACCTGCTACTATGGCGAGAATCCATCCGGTTTTCCATGTTTCCATGTTAAGAAAGTTCGTGTCAGATCCGGGCAAGGTTCTTAATGAGCCTGATGTGGAGATCCAAGAGGATCTCACCTATGTTGAGCAGCCAGTACGGATCCTAGACACCCAGATCAGAAAGCTAAGAAACAAGGAAATCCTAATGGTGAAAGTCCTTTGGAACCACCACAATATGGAAGAATGTACTTGGGAGACACGGGAGTCCATGCTCCAGCAATATCCCCATCTCTTTTAAGGTTAGATCTTTATGTGTTTATGTATGTATGTTATGTTGATTGCTATGCATGTACTAGTTGAGGAACATTCGGGGACGAATGTTCTTAAGGGGGGGAGAATGTAATACCCGGCTAGACTCCGGTATTGGAATCCCTACCGTCCGGTGGGATCTCGAACGTCGGAAATCTCTAGAAGGGTAAGAATATGTTTTATAAAATGTTTTCATGTTTTAATGGTTTTAAGTATGAAATTGAATGAGTTTTTACAAGAAAAGTCCTTGGAGGAAAACCCAGGTTCGGCCGCCGAAAGTCAAGTTCGGCCGCCGAACATGCATGCGTTTTGGAGGCACGTTAGGCCCCCGAAAGCATGAGTGAGGGAAGTCCAGGTTCGGCCGCCGAAAGTCAAGTTCGGCCGCCGAACATTTGCATGGATGCGGAGGCACATTCGGCCCCCGAACGTGGTCTGGCCAGCCACTATAAAAGGGTCCCTTAGCCGAAAACGGGCGAGCTTTTTCCCCATTTTCGGCCAAGGTGAGCTTTCCGCCGTCCCTCACCCATTTTTGATGTTCTTCCTCTAAATCTTTCAAGATTTTCACTTGTTTTCCCTTGGTTTTGAAGATTTAAGCTTTTGAAACAAGTTTTGGAGCTTTGGGAACTCAGGAGCTCATTTTCGTGGATCTCCAAGTTTAGGTCGTCTCCCTCTCGATCTTCAAGAGGTAAGAGCCGATCTTAAGCTCCTTATGTGTTTTAAGTAAGTTTTATGCAAGATCTATGGGTAGAAATGCATGTTAGGTTATATGTTGAGTTTATGGGTTTTGATGCTTTGATGAACAATGTAGCTTGTTTATGTGTTGTTGGAAGTGTTGTAGATGGGGTATATGATAGCTTGAGACCCCTAGGTGTAATGTATGTGAGGTATGCATGTTTTAGAACTAGTTTTTACATGATTTGAGCTTGGGAGGCAAAATGTGCATAGAGGAGCTGAGTTTCTGCCCTTCGGGAGAAGCTCAGGTTCGGCCGCCGAAGTGACTTTCGGCCGCCGAACCCTCTTTTGTGGAGGCAGCATTCGGCTGCCGAAGTTGCCCCCGAAAAGAGACTTTCGTCTCTGTCTGGGACTTTCGGCCGCCGAAGGTGCCGCCGAAAGTGCCCGACTTTCGGATCTGTCCAGGACTTTCGGCCGCCGAAGGTGCCGCCGAAAGTGCCCTGTTCAGCCAATTCATGCATATTTCTATGTGATATTTTACTGATGTTTTAGGGGGTTTTGGGGGAGTATTTTAGAGTCATGTTTATGTATGATTGGTCCCTCATTGGAGTCCACCCGTGTAGGTTCGGACCCGAGGAACCGAGGACCTCAGCAGTGAGATAGCTGCTTCAGAGTCTGTAGAGCTTCAGCCAAGAGGTGAGTGGAATGAACCTTAAGTTTTTAAATAAATGAAATATAACTTTTTGGAGCATGTTCATGCATCATATATGCCATGTGATATCTTAGGTTGTTTGCATTAGTATTCACGAATATGTTGCATTGCATAATATGATGTGGATGCGGATTGGCTATTGGATGATCCTCTAGTCCTCCTATGGTATGATATGATGATGATGATACGGTATGGATTGCCAGTGAGGCCCATTCTACGCCCCTGGACTATGTTAAGAGAAAGACCAGTGAGGCCCATTCTACGCCCCTGGCATATTGGAATGTTATGTTATGTTATGTATGTAAGAGAAAGACCAGTGAGGCCCATTCTACGCCCCTGGCACGACTGGACTATGTTGAGGACTATAGGTGACAATACCATCCTTATGTGATATGTTTGTGATATGTTGCATTTCATGGAAGCATGAACTATTTAATATATGTTTTCTCTATTCTGCTCACTGGGCTTTATAGCTCACCCCTCTCCCTTAACCCCAGATGTGCAGGTACAGGGTAGACCAGGAGGTTAGCCAGAGTATGAAGTGATGTTATGTAATAGTTAGACTGTGGACATGAAGATTGTATATGATGTAATGTAAAAGTGTTTTAAGTTATGTTATGTAATTTGAATATTGAGGATAGAGTTGTGCTTGACCAATACAGATTGTTAATCCCACTTGTATGTACATGGTCTTTATGATATGAGGTTATGTTTCAACCAAGCTTATGTATGATGAGTTACCCCATTGGAGCATTTTATGAGGGCTCCAGTGGAGGTTTATGATATGTTTATGTTTATGTACAGGTTGAGCTTGGTTGTTATATGAAAATGTTTACAGGTTTATGAGTTTTGTTGATCATGTATGGGATTTACAGGTTTACAGGATTTATGTCAGGCTTACTACGGTTCCCGGCGGCCTTATGCCGATCTGGATCCTAGCGCCGGTAACGGTCCGGATTTTCGGGTCGTTACAGGCTTGAGCTTTGATGGTGGTTCGAGGTCGGTACTCTAGGCAGTAAGGGCTAATCTCGATGGACCATGCAAGCATCCGACCTGACGTTTCTGGTCTGTGGAGGATTTTTTGAGGGGTTGGTCCATCATCACTATTCCTTGATGGCTCTCTAGGTATACCCTGAATTTTCTGACTGCCAATAACAAAGCATATGCTATTTTTTCAATATTCAAGTATCTTACCTCGGCATCTTTGAGTACTTTGCTGACGTAAAATACTGGCTTCTGCTCTCTTCCTTCTACTCTCACCAGTACGGCGCTGATGGCTTGTTTTGAGGCTGATAAGTAGATAAGAAGTTCTTCCCCTTCCAGTGGGCTATTGAGTACATGCGGTAAACTGAGGTAGATTTTGAGCTCCTTAAAAGCTTTTTGACAATCCTCAGTCCATTCGAAATTTGGAACTTTTCTCAACTTCTTGAAGAATGGTAGGCACATTTCTGCCGATCTTGCCATAAAACGGTTAAGCGCCACTACCCTTCCGGTGAGTCTTTGAACATCCCTTACACAGGTCGGTTCAGACATCTTCAATATGGCTTATACTTTTTTCGGATTAGGCTCAATACCTTTTCCACTGACCATGTAACCCAAGAATTTTTGACCCCTGATGAAGAAAGCGCATTTTGCTGGGTTCAGCCTCATTCTGTATTGTTCTAGTACTCCGAATACTTCCTTCAGGTTTATCAAGTGTTGTTGAAAGGTCGGACTCTTTACCACCATATCGTCGACATATACTTCGACATTCCTACCAATTTGGCCTTTAAAAATTTTATTCATCAGCCTCTGGTACGTCGCCCCAGCATTCTTCAGCCCAAAAGGCATGTCCTTGTAACAGTAAGTCCCATCTTCTGTTATGAACGAGGTCTTTTCCTCATCTGACCTGTCCATTGGAATTTGGTGGTAACCAGACATTGGATCTAGAGACGACATGTAATCAAAATCGGCCATAGAATCGACCATTTTATTAATATCAGGGAGGGGGTAACAGTCTTTGGGGCATGCCTAGTTCAGGTCAGTAAAATCTATACACATCTGATACTTGCCATTGGCTTTTTTTACTAGTACAGGATTGGCTAACCATTGTGGGTACATTACTTCTCTGATGAATTCGGCCTCTTCCAGCTTTTGTACCTCCTCCCTGGTGGCTTGCTGCTTTTCTCTCCCTATTACTCTCTTCTTTTGCTTCACCGGTTTGGCCTCGGGAGACACGTTCAATTTGTGCGTCATCACCTTGGGGTCTATCCATGGCATGTCGGATGGCTTCCAAGCGAAGCTTGAGGCGTGAGCTCGGATCAGGGCCATTGCTTCGGTTTTCTGCTCTTTGCTTAGACCGGCATTGAAACTGAAGACCTTGTCTGTTTCTGTCTCTGCCAAGGGGAAGGTTTCCAGTTCTCCTACTGGTTCCGTTCTGGCCTCTCTTTTCTCATCTCGGACTTCCATCACTTCTGAGTCGAACTTCCCTTCTGCCAAGCTTGGATCCGCTACAGTGGCCATGTACACTGCCCTGGCTTTTTCCTGGCGTCCCCGTACTACTCCTACCCTCGCTTCTGTTGGGAACTTCATGGTTAGATACCTGATGCTGGTTACTACCTCAAAATCATACAGCACGAGCCTTCCCAGTATTGCGTTGTAGCTTAGAGGGAGCTTCACCACTAAGAATACTGCATAGTGGGTCCGGGTTGAGGGCGCCTCTCCTGGGGTCAGGGCCAACTTCACTTTTCCTTCCACAGGTACCGGGGCCCCTCCAATCCCTTTCACCGGGGCTTGATCTCGCACCATCTGTTCCTCTGGTATATCAATCTGCTGGAAGACCCTGTAAGGCAGTAAGTTTACTTTGCTTCCGTCATCTACCAAGATCTTTCGAACGCGGAAGTTGTGAACAACAGCTTCAATAACGAGGGCATTATCATGAGGCATTTGAATGCCGTGGGCATCTTCTTGAGAGAAAGAAATGACTATTGGAGAATGTTGTTCTACTTGCATGACTTCGTTGCTACTGCCTTCCCCATCTCGGCCCCTCTTTCTCCCTCTCCTGCTCATCCGACCTCCTGTACCCCCCACGATCATGTTAATGGTCCCGCTGGAGCCGTCGTTAACAGGACCTGCCCCCAGCCTTTGAGGCCTCTCCACTGTGGGGTTTTGCTAAGGTCTTTCTCCTTCCGGTTTCTTTACAAAGTTTCATAGATGCCCCCTTTTTATCAGCCTTTCAATCTCGTTAATTAGCTGGTAGCAATCATTGGTGTCGTGACCATGGGTGCGGTGAAATTGACAATATTTGTCAGGATCTCTTCGGCTCGCTTTCGCTCTCTTCCGCTCTTAAGGGCTTGGGCTATTGGAGGAATTCTTTGTCTTGCATAGCCACAAGCACCTCGGCTCTGGACGCGTTGAGAGGTGTTATTGCCTCTGGGATCCGATATAGTGATGGTCTCTACTCCCTACAGATTGGATTGGCTAAAATAAGAATATCAAGCCTCGTGCCCCCTGCTTTGCCTTCTCTCATATTTATCCAACCTCCTTTCTTCCAAGGCCTTTCCCTTGTCTGCTGTCTCCCTTGCAAACCTACTAGTGGTCAAGGCGTCATCCTGCCTTATGTATTTTTCTGCTCTCTTTATCAACTCTGCCAATGAAGTCAGCGGCTTTCTGCACAAGGAGCCAAAAAATTCTGGGGAGGTGGTCCCCTTCTGCATCTCCTCTACAGCCCTGTTTTCATCCAGCTCGGGAATCTGTAGGGCCTCCGTATTAAAACGCGCGACATATTCTCGCAGGGACTCGTTCCTCCTTTGCTTGACAGTTTTCAGATAACTAGTTTTCCTATCGGCCGGTACTCCCGCGATGAACCTGCTGATAAAGGTGCTAGCTAGGTCACCAAAACTTCTAATACTCCCTGCCTCCAGACTATTAAACCAAGCTCTTGCTGCGCCTGTAAGCATAGTAGGGAATAGCTTGCACATCAAGGCATCCGATAAGGTCTGCAACTCCATAAAAGTTTTGTAGCTGAGGATGTGTTCCCTCGGGTTTCCTGCCCCATCGTACGCCGCCATCGGTGGCATCATGAATTTTTTAGGAATGGTTTCTTGCTGAATCCATCCCAAGAAAGGTGACAACGTGGGCAAGAGAGCCTGGTTATGGTCCTTCGCTCCCAGCTCTGCCAATAATTATTCCTTCATTCTTTGTAACTTCTGGTCTACGTCTTCTTCCTCTTGCCTGGACCTTTTCTCCAGACGGTATCCTTCCTTCCATTCCTCACTCCCTGTTCTTCTGACCGTTCCTGTGGAGTAGCTCTCCACCTCATCATTTTCTATTAGCTCTCTCACCTTTCTTCCATGAGCTTTGGCCACCGGTTCTGCTTCCCCGCCGGCTTCTCTACTTCTCTCCTCCATTCCTTTGCTGCTTTGTTGGGGAGCTGGGTGGTTGAAAGTTGGTTGAGGTTCATGAGTTTGAATCCCTCAGCGACGGGTGGTACATTCAATGGGGTATTGAGGCCCCTCTGTTGCATTAGTTGCCCCAGCCATTGGGCAGTGTTTTGTAACTGGAGGGCCATGGTCTGAAGGTCTTGGTTAGACATGGTGGCTCCAGATATGTTCCCTGCCGAGCTCGGCGAGGGATTAGGAAGCATGGGGGGTTGATTAATGGGTGTGGTAGGGCTAGAGAAAGAGAACTGCTATCCTTCTGGGGTAGAGCCCAAGTCATTTAGGGTGTTGGTAGTGTGATTGTCGTTGTGGTTTGCCATTGTGGATCTCAGTGGGTGTATTGAGAGAGGAACTCCGGTGACGGAAAGATCTCTTTCAGTCCCCACAGACGGCGCCAATTGATGTTCTGAGATACAGAGAATAGGGTTTACAATAGTTGGGTAAGCTTGGCTTGAGAGGAGGGTGCTCCTCTCCCTTTATTCTTTTTCTTTTTCTAACCAATGACGTCTAACGGCCTTTCTGCTATAGGGACGTCTGTCTCTATCATTTAGCTCCGTACGTACAATGGTGTCAGTTCCCCCTACTCATGTCAGGCGGCCATTTAATTTCCCTCAGAGCGCGTGCAAGAAGGGCTGCGAAAAGATCGGGCCTGTTCCCCATCCTTGGGTCCCATCACGGGACTGGCTTCAACACAGCAGGTTCTGGCCTTGAAGGTGGTCGGCTGATGTCTTCAAGTCCGGTCCATTGCTGTGGGCGACTTTCCTTGTGCTCCGAGCTCTGGGCCGACCTTCGCTATCATGGGTCCTGACTCGGCCTGGGAGGGAAGAGACTCAGCGGTTATCAGATTTATTAGATTTAAATTTTGAATTTATTAAAATTTTTATTTTAGACATTAAAGTTGAAATTTTAGTTATTGATTTTGATTATGAATGGATTCTAAACAATAAAAAGACAGAAAATAGATATAAAAATAAAAATGATAATTTGATTTTTTTTATGCACTAATAATAATTTTTACGAAGAATTATTAATTTTAATAGAATTAAATTTTTAGAATTGAAATGTCGAATCCTAAAAATAAAAAAATAAATATGTTAGTTATGATAGTAATGAAAAGGTAATTTTTCATAAAAATAAGCGTCCGTGTGAAAACAACCCAACCATCATCTTCCTCTTCTTCATCTTCTCTCTTCATTCTCACCTACTACCTTCACCCACCTCTTCAACTTGCACAAAGCAAGCTCCTCAATTCCACTATAAGTCTCTCTCTCTCTCTCTCTCTCTCCTCCTGTTTTTTATCGACCCTTTTCCTTGAATTAATGATTGATGTCATCCCAAAAGGATATTTAAACCAGAGGGAAAAGCTTCCATTCTTTGCAAGTAATCAATCTACTGTTTAACAACTCTGTATTGTTCTCTTCTCTTTCCTTCTAAACCAGTCTTTCTGTTTTTAAATTTTGCCTTCAGTTTCTGGCATTGATCCTCCAGAGTTTCTAGAAGAGTTCATCCCTGTCCAAAAGGGGAATACGGGCAGAAATATGATCTTTCAGGGCGTCGTTGTTTATCAGTTTCTTCTGTGCCATCTCTGTTTTATTTTTTCCCCTGTTCTCTCACTCTAAGAGCTTTTCTTGCCAAATTTAAACCATACAGGATTCCTCATCCTGAAAAGTTTTATTCCATATCGATGGATTCCTTCAATCAGGCTTCTGGGTTCCCGTATGATCCAAATTCCAACACATTGGGTGATGCTGAAGGTGATCCTGAAGAGTCGGGGATTCTTGAAATATATGTTCACCATGCAAGGAATATTCACAACATATGTATCTATGATAATCAAGATGTCTATGCAAAATTCTCTCTTACTTACAACCCAGATGAGATCCACTCAACTAGAATTATCAATGGAGGTGGCAAAAACCCAGAATTCAATGAAAAACTGGCGATCAAAGTCGCCCAGCTTGATGCAGTTCTCAAGTGTGAGATTTGGATGCTTAGTAGAGCAAGAAACTACATGGAGGATCAGCTTCTAGGATTTGCTCTGGTACCCATTTCACAGGTCGCAGGCAAAGGAAAAGTGACTCGAGATTATAGCCTCTCCTCTACAGATTTCTTTCATTCTCCTGCTGGAACTGTCCAGTTGACTCTTTCTCTGAACACATCTTTGCCTTTGAATCCCTCTGCAGCTGCTAATTCTTCTATCTCAGCTGAAGTTGTGTTGCTTGACAGAAAAACATCAGAAGAAATTGTTGATCCTTTTGAGTATACGAGGGTAGAGTTTCCTGACATCAATGTTGTCGCTGAGAATCAGCAAATGGTGTCTGAGTATTATGATGGATTGGGTTCCAGGCCTGGCTCGTTTCTTCATCTTGGTGCCTCTTCTCATCTTCCCGTTGACGACTATGAGATGAAAATAAATTCCTCCGAGGAAAATCAAGGAGGTTTCACTTCTCCCATTGACAGCATACAAAATTCAGGTTTCTTGAGCTCCACCGCCACTAGCTTAAGCGATGATCGAAACTCCATCGAATCCATTGACAAAAAGGGTCGCCTACGCACTCATTCGTCAAACTCCCTCAACGTTTCGATCACCACTGAGACTCATCATGGCTCGAGTACTTGCCCTGATACTCCTACCTCGAAGAAAGGAAGTAAAGTGAGAGAAGAGAAAAACAGCAAGGAATATGAAGGAATTGGACAAGTATTTTCATCTCCATTAGGGAACATCAATCTTGAAAATGAGCAATCTGCAATGCAGCAACAAATAGTAGACATGTACATGAGGAGTATGCAGCAGTTCACTGAATCTTTAGCCAAGATGAAGCTCCCTATGGATCTTGACAAGCCTGAAAGTGAAGATCGTGGCGATTTGATCCAAAGCCAAAGCCATAGCAATAAATTAGAGCTGGAGAAGAAGCAGAAGAAAGAAGGATCCAGGGTGTTCTATGGAAGCAGAGCTTTCTTCTAACTTTATCAAAATGCTGCTGCTGTTGCAGGATCTGCATGGAGTTTAATTTAATTAACCAAAACTTCTGGGTTTCTCTTGTAGTGTTATTTTAACCGTCTTCCTTGGTTGATCAGTGTCATTTCTTCTTCTAATTGGTTTCATTCACATTTTGATTGTAGCTGTGTTGCGTTATCAGAGCAGTTGTTCTTGGGTAAGAGTTGGCTTTGCTTTGCTTTGCCTTCCCAAGCATTTCATTTAGGAAATTTCTTATGTTGTTTTCTAGTGAAATAATAAAATCACTTGCCCCTTAGATTTGTGGGAGATCACTCTAACATTTGTAGAATTGAATATATAAAAATTCAATTAAATAAACTAAGTTTTTTAAATAAAAGGAAAAATAAAGGAAGCAAAATACACTTTGAGCTTATTTCTTATTAGATCTCATTACATCAATAATAATAATAAATTTTAATTTTTGATACTATAATTTACCTATAGTTTTTTTGGCTTCAATATAAATTTGTTTCCTCACAATAGTAAGAGGGTGTCTTCAAATCCCCATATGAAATCAATAATTTTCCAATAGTCCAATTTAATTATTTTTTTTATTAATCAATAAAATCATAAATGATTACCTAAAAATATTTTTTTAATTTTTTCTTGCAAAAAATTTAAGTTTCTCTGTTCACCATAGCAGTGAAAGTTTAGTTCGTAAAATCCAATTAAATTGAATTATAAATTAACTAAGTTTTTAATACTTCAAACATAATAATTAGAAAAAAATAAAAGATTAAGTATAATGTAATTGAAATCTTCAGCTTGTATGTGCGTTTTATACAGTAATTACTTTAATTTTATAAATAATAATTACTAGAAAATAAATAGTCATTTTAATTATGGTAGTAATAAATATAACTACTAGAAAAAAAAAAAACATTTCTATCACTCTCCTTTCTTTTGCTATAAAAAAAAATTAAATAAATTCTTAATGAAATCACGTTTAATTTTAACTAAAATTAAAATTATTAAATTAAAAAAATAATTAAATTATCGTGAATGTTTTTTTTTTTATTTTTAAAAATTTCAAATGGAGAGTAATGAAAGCAAGACAATAAGAATTGTGATTTTAAGGTGTGGTTATTGAACAAGCCCTAATGGGCTTTATCCTTTTGTTTTGATAATCTTGCAGTTGGACGCTGGGCTTAGTGCTTTAGCTCATCATGTATCTGTATTTTTATAAAAATGATTTCACTGAATTTTTTTCTTTTTTTTTTAAAAAAGGGGGAAATTGGCTTGTCATGAATGAGAGGAAGAATCACTCAATCATCCAGCATTCCAGAACCAGAAGTTATGTCCTCTCTATCAAAAGAAAAAAAGTTATATATTATATCTATAATTATTTTTAAAATAAAATTATTTTTTAATTAATGTTATTATAATTTATAATACTAACACAATATTAAACTAATATTAGTTATAATTATAAACATTTAATTTGAGTAATAAATATAGTTATAAAAATAACACTTAAGTAGATATTTTTTAAATACCTAACTTTATAACCGAGTAAAGGGAATTAACTTTTACCTGTCCATTTGTCTTGTATCGTATAACTGAACATATTTTACATAATTAAAACACGTGATACACGTATGTTAAATAATAATAAATAGATATAAAAGATTAATTTCTATTGTTTTAAAATCTTGCGAATAAAGTGATACACGTATGTTAATAATTGAGCAAACAAAATTT
Source organism: Manihot esculenta (assembly GCF_001659605.2). Taxonomy (NCBI): domain Eukaryota; kingdom Viridiplantae; phylum Streptophyta; class Magnoliopsida; order Malpighiales; family Euphorbiaceae; genus Manihot; species Manihot esculenta. Next base: position 10,736,568 of record NC_035162.2, on the reverse strand, counting down.
TTTAATATAACTTTTTGTTTTATGTTTTTACGCCGGATCAGATTTTAGATAAATCAGGTGATATGCATACTCTAAATAATAATAAATGTACAAAAAAGTTTATTTTTCTATCATATCTTAGATAAATTAAGTGATACGCACATTTTATATAATTAAAAATAGATAAAAAAAATTTATTCTTCTATTAGATAAATCAAATGATAAGCATATTCTAAACAATAATAAATAAATGAAAAGGTTAATCTTCAAAATCCCATGAAGGTTAGGAAAAAAAGTTTTCTTCTCGTCATGAGTAGCTTATTTTTGGCAAAAACTTACCAGTATTTAACTTTATTTTTTATTTACTTTTTTTTTTTTCCCTAAAGGCAGACAGCCTCCAAAGTTATAGGTTTTTTTGCCAATTAAGTTTCTTCCTTAACCATCTCATAAGGGCAGTTTATAAGATTTATAACTATACTTTTTATTATAAAGAGATATTAGATGAAAAAAATCTAAATATTTAGAATAATTCACATTTATATATAATATGTTAAATTTTAGATGGTAAAACAATTTTTTTTTCAATTTGATATAATTATATTTAACATAATTAAATTGAATTTGAAAAAAATTAATGATAAATTATAATATAATCCTTAAAGTTTTATATTATTAATAAATTGTATAATTTTTTAATTTAAATTTTATATTAAAATTGAATAATTTTATATTTATTTTCTGTAATATTAAATATATTATATTAAATAAATTTTTATTAAAAATAAATTTCTATTACAAATAAATTTCTATTATATAAAATATCACATATAAATTATACTGAATATTTATACTTGATATTATAAATTATGTATATATTTTTTATATTTTAAAAATTTTACTTTTTATTAACAATATTTTAAATAAAATGAAATATTATATATTTTAAATTTTAAAGTTTTATTTTTTTATATTTTAAAATTTCATTAATATTTATGATATTAAATAAAAGTGAGAATAAAAAATAAATAATGAGATTAATAAAAATATATATTTAAGAATTATTTTATTATTTAAATAAAATTTTGGAGATTATATTATAATTTAGTATTAATTTATACAAATTTAGTTTAATTTTATTAGTTATAATAATATTAAATTACGTGGGATTCGAAATTGAGAGCGTAGAATATGAGACATTTCAGATTTCATCAGATACATTTACCATCAAATTAAATTTGCTATATAAATATCATATTATAAAACGCTTATCTAACAAATATTTAAGTTTGCTTATCCAATGGGTATCAACCAGTTTGACAAAATCTCCATATAAGGTAACTACACATATACATTTAGTTTGGCCCGATTTTAATGAATTTAATATTAGCTATATATATTCTTATTAGATTCAAATCTGATTTGAAATTGGTTGTCGCTCAAATCTAGGTCCTAAAACAAGATACCATTTTAAAATCTATGAAATATAGTTTTATATTTAACTTTACAAGTCATTTCTACGATATATATGAGAAAGTGTCAATTTTTCATTCAATTTCATATCACTCGGATTTTATATCAATTTGTAACTGAAGTTTTGCTTGTCTCATTCTAAATATTATATATATATAAATAGTAATATCTAACATAAAACAAATGTCTTGTGTTTGTATAAACCGAACCGAATTTTAAAAGGTTCAAATTGGTTTGTTAAATTTTTTTTGAGTTTGAATCGAATTCAAGTTTTACTAATTTTGAACTCAAATCGAGTATTAAAAAACTCAAATTTAATTCGTTTAGCAAACGAGTTTAGATAAGTTGAATTTCTATTGAGCTGAGTCGAGTTTTTATCGAATTTAGTCTCGAATAATTTACGAGTAGTTTAATTTATTTACATATATAATGAGTTTTATTTTAAAACTAATAAGTTTAAAATTAAAATAATTTTAGTTAAATAAATATATCTACAAATTAGCTCGTAAATTTATCAAGATGAGTTTTTAAATCTTAATGATTCAAATATATACAAGTTGAAGAGTCTAACTAAACTATATAGAACTAAATTTTAAAAAATTTATATTTGATTTATAAAAATATGTGTAGGATTTGAATTTATTTTTTTTATTATAATAATTTCAGCTTACTTAATAAAATTGTTCATGAATCTATTTGTAAGTCTGCTTATAAATTCAAAAATGAATCGAACTCACGAGTGTTAATGAGCCGAATAGTATAAAATTTAAATTTATCTCGTTTAATAAACGAGTCTAAAAATTAAGTTCAAACTTCATTCGTTTAAAAATCGAATCAAACTCGATTGACTTTTTATCAAATCGAATAATTTATAAACGGTTTACTTCGTTTACGCATCACGATTTGGAGAAATAAAAAAGGAAGAGAAAAACAGTGAGTTCTTGAAGAATAAATATGTATATATATATCTATAAAAATTTAACTACATTTTCCAAAGTTGGAAATTGCAAACCCTGGACCCACCTGCATATGTGGATCCCACTTAAGCGCAGATGTGGTGCCCCACCTTTGAATTCTTACCAAAATCTTTGCTGGGGACCTCTCAAGTGTCCACTGTGGGCCACACCCACCAAACTGCACTATATATGTGCTCTCTCTGATTAAGCTTGTCTCCTCACCTCACTCTTCCCTTCAGGAAGTTATTATTTAAAAAAAAAAAAATATCAAAGTGATATCTCTGAGGGGTTGAGAAAGATGGCTGACAATGTCTGTGACAAGACAAACACTCCCTCAAGAGAGCTTTCTCATACGTCCGATGGCTCTTACCCCGACCAAAGTCTCCTGAAACTGCCCGCAAATTCCTCGTCATCTTCTCCCAAACCTCGATCTCTTGACAAACCCTCCCCTGACGATCGTATCCAATCAGCAAAGGAGGTTCAAAGGAAGCCTAGAGGCAGACCTCCTGGCTCCAAGAACAAGCCTAAACGTCCCAGTATCACCACCGACGAAAGCGAGTCCTACCTGAAGCCAGCCATCCTAGAGATCTCCGCTGGTTCTGATATCATCGAGGCCATCATCGGCTTCGCGCTCAAGAACGATACCTGTATCACTCTCGTCAGTGCGACTGGTTCTGTTTCCAATGTCACGTTCCGACAGCAAACTCCTGACGTGCCACCTCTCTCCTTACATGGGACCTTTAACCTGATTGGACTCTGGGGTTCGTTTCTCGGTTCCTTTGACCCAAAAAACTGCTCTTCTGATTCTAGCTCTTTGCTTTCTCCTAGCTCTTTTGGGATATCTCTTGCAGGGCCAGAAAGGCAGGTGTTCGGAGGCATTGTAGCCGGAAAGGTGGTAGCTGCGAGTATTGTGGTGGTCGTAGCCGCCACCTTCCGCAACCCTACATTTGACAGGCTGCCAACCGATCATGATGAGGCTGTGGAGACTGAGACTGGTGTATATATTCCTGCAACTGATTTTTTGACTGATCCTGGGATGCCCATGGCTTTTTATGGCGAGGACATCGCAGTTCCAATGGATTGCCAGATGTCTCCTGATATTTTGCTCTGGGATTTTCCTCCTCGCCCTTACTTCTAACAAAAATTTCAAGGAAGGAACTAAGTATTGTGGGATGCAAACCCTCTTTTGGTTTGCCTTGTCATTTAGGTTAAATTCTGCAAGAAAAGAAGAATGCTTCCTTAGATGTGTCCAGTGTCTTGTCAAAAGCAAATGTGTCTAGTATAAGCTTCATATTGTATGCAAATGAATTTCATAATCTTAGTTAAATGTTTTTTTTTTATAGAGATTTATGCGTAATTAATTAACTAAATTGCATAAATTTACCTACAAACATTCAATCTAATGGCTTTATAATGAATTTAAGAAAATGGCTGCAAAATATTATTATAAATATTTAAATTATAGCAATAATTTAATGATAATAATTTAAAAATGACTGCATTTGCCTCTTTTACTATAATATAGATTATTGATTTACTTATTATTTTGCGATGAATATAGAAATATTCATTGTCATATATATGAGTTTGTGCTCTTTGTCGTATCATCTTATTAGTATGTTATTTTTTATTGTGAGAATATTAGTTTTTTTTTAAAAAAAAGAAAAAGGAAAAAAAAACTTGTTTGGAAGTTCTATTCCAATAATTTTCCTGATAATTGACATTATCAGTAATCAACTTCTGATATAATGTCATTCTTAAAAAAAGTGTCAGTAATCAACTTGCGGAAGCACCATTCTTCACAGGCTATGCTTGCATTGTTCTTGACCTCTTAATTTCCCTTTAACCCATTAACGATTTTTCTCTTCTGAACGCTGCATTGATAGATAGAATTCTTGTGCCTGGACTGCTGGGGCAAAAGAAGGAATTTCTTTTGGAGTCATTCTTGAAATCTATGTAGTAGAGTCTTAGTAAAGTTGGGTTCCTTGCTTTTTGTTTTTCAACGTTAGTCTAGTTCATAGGAGAATGTTTTTCCAACATCTTGCAGGTCTCCTCCCCCCATGGCAACATATCTTGCAGGTCTCCTTTCCTAATGTTTCTCAAGAGAGAAATTTTTGGCAGTTCATCATTACCATAAAAGTAAACCCACTTGCCTTTTTTACAAATACTTGCTTAAATTGTATCCTGCTCATTGCATTGTTTCTTTTCTACAAGAATAACCAACTTCAAAGCTCCTATTCGCTGGTGAAGAATGGTTCACTTTCGATGGAAACCACATATAGAAAATAAAATATAGTGAAAAAGATGAAACTATTAGTGTTTGTCTCTGTGTAGAGAGAGGGAGACAGAGAGATGAGCATATATAAGGATTACGTGATTGCATGAGAATTACGTAAAACAGATAATGATAATATAAGAGAGGGGAGGATTTTAATATCTTTAAAAATATTAATAATAGTTTTTTAAAAAATCAATGAAATAAAAATGATTATTATTTATGAGTATAATATTTATGTTTAGTTCAGAAAATAAACAAGATGATGAAGGAAATAAATCAATTTGACTTCATTATTAATTTGTATAAAATAAAAAAATTAATTGAATTTTATTATTTTAAAATTTATTTAAAATAAAATAAATTTTAATAAATACAAATGATTGATGAATTGCATTAATAAAATTCAATTATTTTCTTATACCAAATGCATGTAATAATACAATTGGTTATCAGATTTAACTTATTAAATCTATGGGTTAAGTTAAAATAAATATCTACTGCCATTTTGGTTAATTGTCTTTCTAAATCAGTGAGGAATTTTTTCTTACAATTGGGATCAGAGTTCCAACTCCAAATGTTCCAACCCTTTGAAGCTCTAACACTACTGATTTAAAATTTATTAATATTTTTAATAAATAATTAAAAATAAACTTAATCTAGTAATAAGTATATTTGAATAAATATGAGAAGTCTTAGATTGTACTCCTTCAATCCCCGATTCTCATTTTATAAAAAATAGATAATTAAAAATAAAAATATAATCAAATTATATATAAACTTATAATAAATATGATTTTATTGAATTAAATATTTATAAAAAATTTACTATAGCCAAAATTCTTATTAATTAGTCTTTTAATTTTAAAAATATATTAATTATAAATTAAAAAATTTATTAATTAATGAATTTCTTAACTTTAACGTAGTGTAAAAAAATTTAAAATGCTTTAGATATACAGGAACTCATTAATAAAACTTTTATAAAATTAGAGATTAATTAATAAATTTTTTTAAATAATAGAAATTAAATAATAAATAATTAAAAATAACGAAAGGATTAATTAATCAATATTTTAAAATATTAAAAATATTTTAATATATTTTTTAAAATTAAAAAATTAATTAAAAAATTTACAATAATACAGTAACTAAATAAAAATCTTTCTAATATTTATTCACGTTCTACTTGTGAACACTCAGACGGGACAAAAGACCAGAGTATGCTTGTCTGGCTTGCCACCGCTTATATAACTTTGTTCTGGGCTATTTATTTTGGTTACCTACCTACCTAATCAAGTATCAAAAATTTCAATTTGATACTATTCTGTAGAACGGAAAATTGAGATACAACCTAAAATCTTTCAGATTTATTTAGATATATTTATTATTAAATTAAAAATAATAATTTAATATTATTTAAATTATTTTTAAAAATATATATATGAATTAAAATCAATTAAATAAAAATAAATTAAACATTTTTCTCTAATAAGCAAATATGTTTCGTTTCTAAGCAGCCATGCAAATACCAATATACTTATTTGGGAAAAAAAACTCAATGGACTGATTAGAGAAGCTATATATAAAGTAATTAAAGAAATATATATAAAGAGTCATATTTGATGAAAAATAAATTTAAGGGCAAACTTATAAGTTTTATGTTTTACACTAATGTTAGAATTGCTATTTGGGTTAAGAGAAATAGTTTTTAAATGCATTAATTTGAAAATTTAAAGTTAAATTTAATATTAATATTCTGAGTATAAAAATTTTAAATAATTAATTCATTTTTTATAGTATCTAAAAAATATATTTTTAAAAAATTTGCACAATGTATATGAGAAAAGAACACATTAATTTTCAGATTCTTTAACTTTATATTTTTTTTAAAGTAAGAGATGGAGAGTGTGAACTCAAATCTGTGCATATCAAATAAGTTATATATATTTTTAACTATTAAATTAAGTTAGTGCTTAGATAATTTTAACTAAAATAATTGCATACTTCCATTAATATAATCTGTAACTTAATATTTTTATTCAATAATTAAACAAACAATTGAATTATTTAAATTATAATAAAATATACTTTAACTTTGAGTAATTACTATATATCACATAGTTACATTAATTTCAATAATTTTTTTTCATTAATTTACCATTAAAATAAGAAAACTTCTTAAGAGAGAAAAAGAGGAATAAAGTATATTTTATAAAATTATAAAAATAGTTATAGTATTAAATAGAGAAAAATGACAAAAATGAACAAATAATTAATATTTCTTGATTTTTCAAAAAATAAATAATTTTAGAGAAAACTACTTCTAAATATAATAAATAAAAGTGAATGCTAAATATTACTATATTATTCATCATATAAGTGATTTATCTTAAATTTTCTTATGTGAATAACACAAAACACTTAAATTTATTTTGTACCATATCGAGTTTACAATAGTCGCCTTTAATTTTATTATTTAATTATTTTTATATTTTTTTATAGATAAATACATACTTTATATTTAACCTGATCGAAATGGAATTGATATCTATGTACAATAATTTTTATAATTTTTATACAATATTATTAAATTTTTTAATAAATAAAATTCATTATTAAATCTCTCGATCAAATAGCGACGATTAATAATCTATTTTTTATTATATTACATCAATATTTATTTATTATCAAAATATTATATATGTATAACATTGTGATATTGATAACAAAATATTAACTTATAATACTTGCAAATTAAAAAAAGTCAAAACTACAAAATTCAATGAATTTCTCTCTATCATAAATGTAAAATTATTTTGTATTAAATTTGAAAAAATTCAAATGAACCAAATGTATAAGAAATATGACTTGTGTAATAAAAAAAAATCATAAGAAATATTACTTTTGTGGATTTGAAAAAGGTGATTCTATAGAATTAATAATTAGGAGCAGCAGTGAGACGAAAGGAAACTGCTAAGAGTGATGTGGGCTTCATCTGTTGGGCTTCCTATTGAACTTCAAAGCTTATTTAGATTAGTGGGAATGAAGCCTCTAAAAAAAATTTTATAATTTAATCCATGAGTATTGTGATTATTAATAAATTAATTTTTATATTTTTAGAAATCTATTAAAACGTTTTTATCTTTTCTCTCCGTCAACGAAATAGTCATTCCATCTATTTTTGCCGTTAAAAATATAGTAAAAAACTAAATTATCCCATTCTTTTCCTCCTTTTTCTTCTTCATCAATTCTTTCTCCTTCTAATTCTTCTACTGCTTCAGCTTCTTCTTCTTCTTCTTCTTCTTCTCTTTCATCATCGTCATCATCTTCTTCTTTTTTGAGGAGGAGAAGGATGGACTATTTGGTTGACGGAAATAAACGATAAAGATGTTTTAATAGATGTGAGAAAAGATAAGGACTATTTCATTAACAAAAAGAAACGATAAGGACATTTTAATAGATATGAGAAAAGATAAGAACGTTTTAATAGATTTCTAAAAATATAGAGAGAGACAATTTCGTTGACGAAAAAAAACGATGAGGAGGGACTATTTCGTTGACAAAAAGAAATGATAAGGACGTTTTAATAAATATGAGAAAAAATAGGAACTATTTCATTAATGGAAAGAAAACGATAAGCACATTTTAATAGATATAAAAAAAGATAAAAATATTTTAATAGATTTTTAAAAATATAGGGACTGATTTGTTAATAATAGCAATATCCAAGGATTAAATAAGAGATTTTAGGGTAAAATTGGATTTTAAAATTTTTATCACTATTCATTTTATTTAATTTTAAAGAAAAAGAGGATCGAAAAACTATTTTATTGACGAAAAGAAAAGATAAAAATGTCTTAATAGGTTTCTAAAAATACTGACTTGTTGACAATACCCAGAGACTAAGTTGTAAATCTTTCAAAAAAATTGCTTTATTAAAGTACTTATTTTAAATAAAAATAAGAAAAGAATTGTATTATTAAAACATTGATAATTTAATCGGAATAAAAATTCTTACATTAATTTCAATATTAATGATCAATACATTCTTAACAAAAGTTCATTTGATACCATTTAAATTAAATTTTAGTCTTTTTAATTTTAAATTTACGAAAACTCTTTTCTTAAGAGAAACTCATAAAGAGGAGTTTAACAAAATTAAATCTAAATGTAATTCTTTAGTCTTTGTTGGTGTCATCAGGAATTGACAATTAGATTCATTCTATATTAAATCTCTTCTTTCATATTATAATTCTATGTGGAATGTTTGAATATGAATTTCAAGATCGAATCAAATTAGATTAGACTGTTATAATTTTATTATTGATGAATTTTATTCATGATCTATAATTTTCTCTCCTGTAATTCTGTACCTCCTGAGTTCTTATGTGATATTGACTCCTGATTTTTCTTAAGGTATCCTAACTTTTATCTTAAAAGAAAATGCAATGTTTCTAGCTAGAAAATTAGTTGCAAGTAAGGCAGCTTTACTCTTATATAATAAGTTTACTAAAAAAAAAATTCTTTATACTTAATTAAGATATCTAACCTATCGATTCTTGCCACTTTGAACAAAGGAAATTTTAGACAAGCAATGTCAAATTAGTCAACTTTCTCAGATCACCAAACACTGCCAAACCTTTCACCACACAATTCATAGCAGAAAAAGAAACACAAGACAAATTCATCTTCTTTGGCAATCAACCATTTCAATTCTTTGGGTTGTTCCAACCTCCATATCTCACCTTGCCCTCAATCCCCGCCTCAGAAAAAAGCTCATATATACATCAATTCCCTCCACCTTCACTTCACAATTATCAATATGGCCACTTGTTTTCATCCGCGACCAAGCACAGAAGAGGACTCCGTTATACTCTTTTCAACTTCTGAAGAATCCACCAGCCGCTCCTCTTCTTTCCGCCTCTCTTCTCCTCCTCCGCCACCACTGCCACTGCCACCTCATCATCACCAGTTACAAATTCCTTACAAGCTTAATGTAAGAAACCTTTCCTATACCATCTGTCCTAGTGGATCAATATGTACATTTTTTCACTTGGTGCAAAAGCCTAAGCCTGTTAACATACTTCAGTCAGTTTCTTTCCAAGCAAGAAGTTCTGAAATTCTTGCCATTGTTGGCCCAAGTGGTACTGGGAAATCTAGTCTTCTTCGGATAGTATCAGGCAGAGTAAGAGAGAAAGATTTTGATCCCAAGAGTGTTTGGATAAATGATCGCTGTGTGTCTAGCCCGGCTCAGTTGAGGAAGATATGTGGATTTGTAGCACAAGAAGATAATTTGCTTCCTTTACTCACTGTGAAGGAAACTCTCATGTATAGTGCCAAGTTTAGGCTCAAAGAGATGAGTTCAAAAGATAGAGAAAAAAGGGTAGAGAGCTTGATGCTAGAGCTTGGCCTTTCAGGAGTTGCAGATAGTTTTGTGGGTGATGAAGAGAACAGAGGGATATCTGGGGGAGAAAGGAAGAGGGTATCTATTGGAGTTGATGTGATTCATGACCCACCTATTTTACTCCTTGATGAACCAACTTCAGGCCTAGATAGTACCTCAGCGCTTCAAGTGATTGAGCTACTTTCTTCTATGGCAAAATCAAGGCAAAGAACTGTGGTGTTATCAATCCACCAGCCTAGCTATAGAATTCTTGGTTATATTCACAACTTTGTGATCCTCTCTCATGGCTCGGTTGTCCACAATGGTAGCCTGGAATCATTGGAGGAAACCATTTATAAACAGGGATTCCAAATCCCGTTGCAGCTAAATGCTCTAGAGTTCGCAATGGAAATAATACAAACACTTGAAAATCATTCAAACTCCAAAACCTGCATATCTCCTCTAGAATACGCCATTTGGAATGGGGAAGGAATTGGCGAAGCTCAACAAGGTATCATCAAGAGCAAAAAAATGGGTAATTGTTGTTTTTTCAATTTGGTTGAGATTATGTTTCTGTGTTCAAGATTTTGGAAGGTGATTTACAGGACAAAGCAGCTATTCTTGGCGAGAACAATGCAAGCCCTTGTTGGAGGATTTGGATTAGCCAGTGTATATATGAAAGTGAGGAAGGATGAAGGAGGAGTAGCTGAGAGATTAGGCCTATTTGCTTTTAGCCTAAGTTTTCTTCTTTCTTCAACAGTGGAAGCACTTCCAATTTATCTTCAAGAAAGAAGAGTTCTGATGAAAGAAACCTCAAGAGGAGCTTACAGAATCTCGTCTTACATGATTGCCAACACCATAATTTTCTTCCCTTTCTTGTTTGCTGTGGCTGTGCTTTTCTCTGTACCTGTTTACTGGCTTGTAGGACTAAATCCCTCAATCTCTGCCTTCACATTCTTCACTTTCGTAGTATGGATCATAGTCTTGATGGCAAGTTCTCTGGTGCTCTTCCTCAGTGCAGTATCTCCCGACTTCATTTCAGGGAACTCTCTGATCTGCACAGTTCTTGGAGCTTTCTTCCTCTTCTCAGGCTACTTCATTCCAAAACAGAACATCCCAAAATATTGGATGTTCATGTACTATGTTTCTCTGTACAGGTATCCGTTGGATTCACTTCTTACAAATGAGTATTGGAGTGTGAGAAGTGAGTGTTTCTCTTGGCATGTTGAAGACCATTCTCAGTGTTTGCTTACTGGGAATGATGTGTTGAAGAGTAGAGGACTTGAAAAGGATACTAGATGGATTAATGTTGGGATTATGTTGGGTTTCTTTGTGTTGTATCGTCTGCTTTGTTGGATCATTCTTGCACGAAGGGCTTCAAAAACAACAATATAAGGATTTATGTGTAATAATCTCAAGTATTTAATCAAGTTCAAAAATAATAAAGGAAACTGTGTAAATTCAACTTAGAGATATACATTTGAATTTAATTCCTTTATTTTGAAAATCCTTTGCTTTTTCATGTTAGGTAATTAGCATATATATATATATATATATATTTTATTTGCATATATGCGTAGTATCAAAATTACCCGCTGTGGTCAGGAGCTTGCTGTGGTCAGGAGCCTGATCTGCGGACATATCTACTCGCTCATTCCAGTATGCAGCTATTTAATTCATTTTCGGCGTGTATGTTGGTAGGATCACGATATAATTGGACCTGTTTTCTATTTTTTATCACATCAGAGAAGCTAAATCATTTTCTGACAATTTCCAGTTCTTAATTAGCTTGGCCTACCTTAAACACGTGAGTTGAATGGTGTATTAATGAATTGATTATATTAGTGGGTTTTAGTGAGTTTTGAGTCCATCTTTTTCTCCACAACTCTATCTCATCCCGCAATCATAAAAATAAATTAAAATTTCTTAATAACATTTATTTATGGAGTAATGGATGTATATTCTTTTGTGTGTAAATCCTAATGGATATCAAAAGACCAGAGAAAGAAGACAAAGCAAAGAGGAATGTCCAAATCCAAATGTCTGGAGATGCCTAATAAGCTCCACGTCATCCGTCCACTAGGCTTTTCATCATCTCTACACAGGAAATTACTTAAAAAAGCCCATACGGCTCCAACTCCATCTCCATGGACCTTCTACATAACAGCTGCATCTGAACCTTTTTCTTTTTCTTTTGTATTTTAATGTTCAATTTTCCATTTGGCCATTTGTCAAACCTCCGCGTTTGCCAGCGACCGTTGACAAAATCCCAAAAACTCTCTCTCTCTCTCTCTCTCCGCCTCCCTGTTCCTCCTCCAATCTTCAGGTTAGAATGCTCTCTCTTTTCAATTGCAATCTGTTATTTCTCTTCTCCTTCTTCTCTTTTGAGTTTTTGCTGGTAATTCTCTGATCTCTCTTTCACTCGGTGTTTTGGGTTCTCTTCTTTTGATTTAATTTTTTCGTGTTTCCTATTAACTAGTGACTAGTCTTCTTAGATCTGTGTCTACCCATTTCTTATTCAACCTGTGTTCTGGATGATGAGTGAATTTTCGTTCTAGTAATATATTAACATGTGGGATTGTTTGGCACTGAAATAGCTTTGTGTTTGGAGACTGATTTTTTTCACTTGTTATTGTTTTATTTGCCGCATTGACTCTACCATTTCCTTTTCGTTAATTTTGATGCAGATTTTGGCCTTCCTGTTTTCCTTTCACCCCGGGTTTGTGATTGGCCCCGTTGGATTTTCTTCATGAAAGTATAGAGATTTTATTGCTGCAATTGTTTTCTGGACCTGTGAAATGAAGTGGGTATAGCTGGATGTACTTGCATTTCTATTTAAATGCTATTGTTGCTAGGGGAATTGGGATTCAGTTGAATTGTGACTTCTGACGAGTTGGATTTATTTTCTAACTTTGGTCTTCAATATGACTGGGAGGAAAAACATGGGGCGAGTATCACCATTATTTTTGGTGCTTTTGTCACTTGGTTTTTTCTTTGCAACGTATAACTTGTTGACATTGGTAATACAATATAAGAGCTCCAATTCAGGAGATGGATTGGAGTTAGCTGACCCCATTACTGATATGCCTCATGAGGTGAAGAGATTAGGGAAGTCAAATCCCAGATACCATGTTGCCCTTACAGCTACAGATGCTCCTTATAGCCAATGGCAATGCCGGATTATGTACTATTGGTATAAGAAGATGAAAGACATGCCTGGATCAGACATGGGGAAGTTCACTCGAGTTCTGCATTCTGGAAAACCTGATAAATTGATGGATGAGATTCCCACCTTTGTTGTTGATCCTCTTCCAGAGGGCTTGGATCGAGTGAGATTTCTGCTATCACGTTTTCAGTTTTTATGTTCACATATTAAATAGCATATTTATATGTTAATCAAAATATACTGTTAGACAGAATTTACCTCAGGACATGGATCTTTCTCATTGAATTTTCATGCTGCCAATAAGTCCATTTTACTCATTAATATGATACTAGAAACAAATCCAGGAACTGATTCCATATGCCTCAGACTATCATGAAGCATGATGGAGATAGTCCAATAGCAAAAAGGAAGGGTCATATGAGCAGGGAAAATAGAGTGTGATAGCCTTGAGCGGCTGAGCCACCTCTTGCTATCATTTTATTGCAATCCCCAACTTCCTGATTTTGTATTATACATCATTGAATCTTTCATTTAGAAGTTACACAAAGTTAATTCCAACGTGCCTTTTACTATTTTTATCATTTCATTTTTTACTACCCTCTTCTTCCTAAACCTTTTCTTCATAAATCAGTCGATGCTTCTCAATTATTATGATCAATGATAAGTTAATTACATATTTTACTCATTTACAAATTTAACATTCTATCCAGGGTTATATTGTCTTAAATCGACCATGGGCTTTTGTGCAATGGCTGGAAAAAGCAACAATTGAGGAAGAGTGAGATTCTAGTTGCTATCTTTACTATTCTTGTTATTTTATTCTGCAGTCACTAGGTTTAGTATTATTTTTATTATTATCATTATTATTTTTGTGTGTGTTCATACTTTTTATCTGTGAAATCCTAAAGGTAGTTATTTTGACTATTGATGCAGATACATTTTAATGGCTGAGCCTGACCACATATTTGTAAATCCTTTGCCTAATTTGGCACACGGAGATCATCCTGCTGGGTTTCCATTTTTCTACATTAAACCAGCTCAACATGAAAATATTATTAGAAAGTTTTATCCCAAGGAAAAGGGTCCTGTGACAAATGTTGATCCCATAGGGAATTCTCCTGTAATAATAAAAAAGGTAGAAATCCTGGTTGCGATTATAGCTTTTCTGACTAACTAATCTGATTATGAATATTTGACTATTAAACTGCTCACTCATTTTCATTAGTAATAAGCTCTCCCCCACCCCCCACAAAAAATAAATAGGAAACTGACAAAGAGAAAGAAAGAAAGTAATTTTGAAGATGATTTGAAATCAAGAAGGTGCTAATACTTGTTTATATAACCCATTGCTGTGCTGATTGTTGAATGACTTTTTTTTTTACTGCTGAACTATTTGGTTTCACCAAGAACAGTATTGCTTTACTAACACTGTCAACTAAACTATCCTTTTCAGACCATACTGGAGGAAATTTCACCAACATGGGTAAATATTTCATTGAGAATGAAAGATGACCCAGAGACTGACAAGGCATTTGGTTGGGTGCTAGAAATGTCAGTAATATTTGAGAAGATCGTTTTATTTTGAATGATGAATTTTGATCTTGAATGGCTTAAATATGCTCCAATGTTTCTGATGTATCTCTGTTTGAACAAAGGTACGCTTATGCTGTCGCATCAGCATTGCATGGTGTTAGGCATATACTTCGGAAGGACTTTATGATACAGGTACTTGTCATAAGTGTGGAATCTTCTTTAGTTTCATTCCATCTATTGTAAATACATGTGAAAAATTATGCAGCTTTCTTAATGTTGCAGCCACCATGGGATTTGAAAGTTGGGAAAAGGTTTATCATTCATTACACTTATGGATGTGACTATAATTTAAAGGTAAAAGAATCTCTCTTATTCCTATCTTGCTTTTATAAAAGATATGATACTCAACTTTTATTTTCTATTTTATTTTTGTGTAATTGCTTTCTTTGCAAATTTTGACCAGTATAATTTTTTACTTAGCAATTTTTTCTCCTTTTGACTGAATTACTGTCCAGGGAGAACTAACATATGGAAAAATTGGAGAGTGGCGATTTGACAAGAGATCCTATCTAAGTGGTTCTCCACCAAGGAACCTCTCGTTACCCCCAGCTGGAGTTCCTGAAAGTGTGGTATGTATGTAATGATTTTTTTTTTATGTAGACTTTGGGAAAATATAATTTGGAAATATTTGAGACTAAATCAATTTTAATGAGGGAAGTTAGTAAATAAGGTCAAGACCAGGAATGCATTTAAGCTTTTCTGAGATAGATATTTGCAGAGATCAACTTTCTCGAATGGAACTTTAATTTATGTGTGTATTTTTGATACAATGGGGAATGCTTAAATGCATGGATTAAACATATTAACTTTAATTAAATGAAGCCAATTGAAAATGAAACATGTAACTAGGTTCAGCCTTCACAAAAAGCCGCTCAATTGTTTTCAGCCTGTAAATGAAGTCTCATGTTAGTTGGTACATATTCTTTTGATCTTTCCTCTCCATTTGAAAGTGGCTGCCTGTGCCATTTGTTCGGCTTATGATTGCGTCCAGTAATGTTATGCAAGATTCGAAAGAAAAGATGTTTGTGAAATATTTTTTATGATGTCTTGAGTTCTGATATTGCTGATGTAGAGATATTATTCTGTTCTATTTTCAGCGTCTAGTCAAGCGATATGGTAAGTGATCTTGCCTAGGAATCAGTAATTCTAGCCTTATCATGCACTTTTCACTTAATTTATGCATATATCTTTACTTTTTTGTTATAACTTGAAGCACTAGTTTCATCTCCTTCAAATTCTGTTACAAGTTATGATTTATCTGTACCCTGGCTTCACCTTCTTAAAATATAGGTAATGATATGAAGATAACTCATGGGCTCTTTCTTTTCTCTCAATAATGCATTTGTATGCAGGTGAGACTTGTAAAGATGGTAAACGAAGCTACAGCTAATATTCCAGGTTGGGGCTAGGTAAATGGTGAATGAGATTGAAGTCGGATCACAAGTTCATCGATCTTCTGCTCAGAATGTTTGCATCCTCGTATGAATCTTTATGTATACTGTTTGTAGGGTACCAAAGAGTGGTATAGATAGAAAAATAGGAAACTTTTTTTCACAACTTATAGGAGGGATTTGGATTTTGACACTTGTGAATTAATCATGGAAGGCCCTGAATTCTTCTTGTACACATCTTGCGCATTTGAAATTAGTTTTAAATTGTGTATCTTGGGATGTTTCAAACCTTATAATCAAACTGAATGTTCGTTGCTTTGTGCTACTCGCTTTTTGCTGGCCTTGTCACTAGTTATGGCTCATGAGGCTTGAGTACTAGTAAATAATTTTAAAGCCTTATAGGTTGACTGAGCTTACTATTCCCATCATTTGGTTCATGGGAATTCATAATTCTTTCTTCCAGCTGATTTCCCATTAGACTTCATTACTCTCAGATTTTTAATAGTGTTTTTGGAAAAGAAAAAGGCATGTCAAGTTCTAGAACTCTGTCATATGTACTCCTTGTTGCCACTGATCAGAATGTGTCTATTCTTGTTCAAGTTACTGTGCAGTCTGAGAATTTAATTGAGCAGGGCCTTCAACCCCACAAGATTTTTTGCTTTTAACTACAGAATGCTTGCATTGTTTATGCGAACTCCTACGAGGTTTTATTGTCTTACTGTTTGATTTAAATACTGTTCTTCCTGCATATCTGAGCTTGATTTTCAATACACAACGCTGGCATTTGTTGCATACAATACGGAGAAACCATTATTTGCTTTTATTTTCTGTTGCTATAGTTACATTTGTAACTGTCGTATGATATAATATGTTGTTATGGGTTGTAGTTGGTTGGTTTAGATGATCTAGAAGTGAGGGATGGCCTCATTTGAACGATCTGTTCATCATCAACTCCCATTTTTTTGGCATAGAGTCCTGCCTCAAAGAAGCGTCTCACCGCATCTTCCATGTACTCCTTCCCTTGCTTTACTGTCATTTCTTTCCCTATCTTTTCAGGAAAACTTGTCAACATGTTATCTCCTTTTAACACTGCTGCTAGCTGCAGTAGCTCCTGCTGGAATTCGCTAACCTTTGCATCTTCATTGGCGTCACCTTTCCTGATCTTGACTGGAGTTGGTAGTTGCACTATCAAGATGAACAGATTGTAACATATGAGCAGAAGCTGAACTTACAATTCTATAATGTCACAACCTCCTATATTTTACAGATTGTATTGCATGGATTGAAAAATGCGGTCTAGGTGAAGTAAACTAACCTGGGCAATCAGTTCTGGGTTCAGTCCGGGTCTGAACAACACCCTCAAATGTGCCAGCCCATTCATCCCTCTTAGTTAGAAAAGGTGAAGACAGGTTAAAGAGCTTCTTCACCGTTGCCGGAATGGATGAATGTTCATATTCCGATGTCGGAAATGGTGACCCATTAGGACCATGAACAACTGAATCACCATCAACATAATTAAAACTTCACTTCTACTATGCAAGCTTAAGTTCTAACTTTTTTCAGATGCATACAAATTTCCATTTCTTATCAAAAACACTATTGTATTAGCAGATTGATTCTCAATCAAGTTATATCTATCTTCTCTTTGACACAAAATTGAATTAAATTAAGCACTAGAAAGTAGAAAATGACATCAATCAATCACAGCCAGAGAAAGAACGTAAGAAAGAGACCACATGACATGCATGCATGCCAATATCTTGGACACATGCACAAGCTTTCATCCCCAAAGTAAAAACCCATTTCCTTTCTGATTGATTTTAACTTTTTTGAGAAGTTTCTAATGCTGGAAAGGAGTTTCATTTCTTTAAATTATGCCCTTCTTGGAAATGACAAGTTGCCAACTAGGTAAAAATTTTGGCAATATGTGAAAACTTAGCTCAAGTTTTCCGAACTTTCTGCCCTAAAAGTGAAGAGATACCTCTATGATGTCCTAACCAACCTATTTATTTTACTCACACCACTAAGTAGTTGGTTGAGAGATAACAAGAAAGTGGCCTACTTTTTGCAAGGATTTCACATTGTAAATTTGACAAATGAAGAGGATGATAAGATAGGAAAAAAAACAAAAAAAGTCAATTTCCCATTGTCTGCTTTTGAAAAGTTTCTGAAATAGAGATAATGACATTGCCTGCTCACCCTTCATCATAAAGTTTTAAAACTTCCATACCCATATGGTTTTTCAATCAATTCAAACGAAAATATCTTCAACATATGTACAACTTCAAAAATAAAAATCAGTATGTGCTCCCACTCTAATACAGGTCAGCATCTATTAACAGAGTTCAGTTATTTTGATTTTTTAAATTAACAAACTTAATCATAAAGTATAAAAAAAAAACCCAGATCATAGCTCATGTTTGAAAATGATTCATATCAAATGATATTGTTTTTATATAATTTTTTTTTTTTATTTAAGAGTGCTGTCACAATTTGTAAGAAGCTCACAAAAAAATTGTTTAATTGAGTAGTGGAGAGCCTTGTAAAGTTTCTCATCATTGACTCTTTATGTTTGAATCAGAGGATGAAACATAATAGATCATAGAAATTTGAAATTGTAAATATTGTTAATGGCTAAGAAATAAATAAGATTAAATAATAAATCGAAGAATTTTTTTTAAAAAAATAATTAATAAATATTCATTAGCACTTACCAGTGCCCTTGTTAATCCAAGGCGAGACCACTATGGTAGGAACCCTAACTCCCAGCCTATCAAACTTGAACAAGAATGGCTCTGGCCCCACTATTCCATCTGGGCTGGGGACCCCATTTACTGGTGTGGCCACATGATCATAGAACCCTCCATGCTCATCATATGTGATCACGAGAAGAGTTTCATTCCACTGTGGACTAGCCCTTAGCGTCTCGTACACCTGCAACCAATTTTACATATTATTTTAAAATAAAACTAAATTTAAAAATAGAGTGAGGAGAGAATAAACACCACACCTCTTTGACAAACATCTGGCCTTGATATACATCATGGGAAGGATGATCATCATTTGCTGGCTCTTGCTTAGTGTCCATGTACCGCTGCTCCACCACAACATATCCGGGGAGCTTCCCTTGCCGTGCATGTTGTTTAAAAGTCGAATCGTATGAGTGAAAGTTGCCGATGTATTTGATCTTCCTTAGATTCCTGTAGAACAACGTTGCGGGAATATTCTGGTAGTATATTCCCCAGGATATCCCGGCGTCGTCCAGATTCTCGAATATAGTTCTTTGTGGGTAACCTTTCACCAGCAATGCCGGAATGTTGCTGGTGGCTCCCGCTGATGTCCCTGAGTGGACGTATAGCCGGTTCGGTTGTGTCGACGACGGCACGGATGCGAACCACCTGTCAGAACACGTGGTCACCTCAGCTAAGCAGGCAATTAATAAGAGTAAAAAAAAATACAAAATTATAGTAATAAATAATCTTAAATGCGAGTGATGGGCGATGTGTTCTTTAGAATTGGAGAGAAAAAAACAGAGATAGAAAATGAAGAAAAAGAATCAAATTAACAAATAAATAAAATATTTTCCAAAAACAATCCAAGTTTTAAAAATAATAATATAAAATCTTCCCATTGCAAAAAGGATAGCAGAATTTTTCACCTGTCGAAGACTGCAAATTCTGAAACCAGAGTTTGATACACAGCGACCTTATCAGGATCAAAGCCATTCATCACATCAGCAGACATGTTTCCAGATGAGTCCATAGAGAAAGCTTGCTGAGCAAACCCATTCATGGGAGGAGGATTCATGGAGGTTTCATTAGACCCAAAAATTTGCTCCCTTATAGCTTGGAAAGAATGACCAGGATCAGGATCAACATACTCTGCTTGCTGCTTGAAAAACAATTTGTCTGAATTAGGATCCTTTGTGTTCAATGGGTTCCACTCAGTTCCATTAACACCGTTGATTTCTGGGTTCATCTTCTTCATCCAACCCAGCATGTGATCAAAAGAACGATTTTCCATTACAAGGACAACTACAGTTTTGATTGAGCTTGCTTGGATTTGGGCATGGAGGATTAAGATGGTGAAGAAGAGGAGGGAAATGGTGGGAGATTTGGGGGTGACCATTGTGTGGTGCGTTGAAGGATGCTTCGGTGATAATTTCTGTGCCCGTGAACTCTTTATATAGTGAGAGCTTTTCTCTTGAGGACAGTTGCTTGTCCGTTTGGGTCTTCATCCCATAATAAATTTTTAAATTTATAAACATTATACTCATTTTATTCTATAATTTTATAATTTTTTTTATATATATTAAAAAATATAATTTTTTATCAACTTTCTAATTATATTATTTTAAAAATAAATAAATATGTAATTAATATTTTTTAAATTATCACTTATATGATTATTTATATTTAATAATTATGATTTTTATAAATTTAAGAGTTGAATAAATTATAATTATAATTTAAATATTTTTAATTGAGCGCACTTTTGGCAATCATCATTAATTAGTGATAAGTTGTACATTACCTAATTCAATGAATTGATAGTTTAGTTGCTAAAAAACCTAATGCTCTTTTGTTCAGTTTACAAAAATGAGTTTATTTCCATTATATAATTAATACAATTGAAATAATAAAATTTTAATATATTTTCACTTTTATTATTTTATTTAAAATTAGATCATAAACATTATACCCTTATTTTAATGCATGTAATATAAAGTTATATTAATAAATTAACAGCACATTCAACCTTTTTTTTTTTTTCTGCTAGCAGTTCTTCATGTTGAAAAGAATGACTATAGATCGGATCCAATTACTAATGAGATACCTAATTTAAATTGGTCTGTCTAATTTTTAGAAAATTAATATAAATGAAGCTACAGTGAAATTATGGCCAATAACTAAAAACTGCAAGTTTTTTTATGCAAATTTATTTTAGTTAAAATTATAAATTTTCTCAAATCTCAACCTTATTTAACATAGTATACTTATTGGGAAAATATTTACGAGTAATGTTTTCCATCAAATATTTCACGCATACTTAAACTCAATTTAATTCAATAATTTTGAATGCAAATGTCCAATAAAAATTAAAAGTAATATTCTCTTAATTCTATCATTTTTTATTATTATAAATTTTTTTTAGCTTTATTATCATAAAATATTATTCACTTTCCTTTCCTATACTGTAATTAATATATAAATTATCTATTATAATCTATTTTATTTTATTTTATTTTTAATATAATTTGTCTTTAATTATTTATTTTTTCAATAAATATATAAATTATTTTTTAATATTCAATTCAGTATCATAATTTTTATCCGCTTCACTTTCTTATGCATATTTAGAAAAAAAAATTATTAATTTTTTAATTGTATACATTTTAAAAATATTAATTTTATTAAATGCTAAAAGATATTTTAATAATAAAAGAGCATATTTGACAAATAAAAATGAATAATAATTTTTAAATAATTTTTTAAAAAAATAAAAATTATGAAATAAAAAAATATAATAAATTCATCACCAGTCTCCCAATCCAACTCAACGAAAAAAAAAATTGTTGAAACAAAACTTAATGTTCTCATTTTATATTAACCCATTTAACTAAAATAATTGTATTTTTTAATTTTTTTTAAAATAAAAATGAATAAAAAATATGTGATGAAGTGAATATTAAAGTTCAAATTTAAATTAATTCTAAATTATACTTTTTTTATCCACTGGTATGTATATGTCACATTCATTTCAAATTAGATGGCGGACAAGTGAAAAGGAGAGGGACACCACATGCTCCCTGCAAGGCATGCTGAAGTTGACAATTATACTTAATCATTCACATATTCCCTATTGTTTTACTCTTTTATGGTACATAAGTTATCTAAAATAGGGTAAAAGGGTGTATGATACAACTTCTGTTTTAGTTTTTTCCAGACTATACTTTAGCAGGGTATTAACGCTTGCCTTCTAACGGTTTGATCCTCAAAGCCTTGAGCAGAATGATCAATAAAAATAAATTGCACCCGTTTTTGAAATTCATTGAAACAAATTAATTAGTTTTCATTATAATATAGTTGACACAAATTATGAAAACACATCCAAATGAGACTGAAGGACATTCAACAACAGAGATATAAATCCACAGTTTATTTCCAAGAAGTTTGGGTCAAACCCAACTCCCAACACAAAAACTAAAATAGTAAACTTAGTTCCATATTTATGCTCATACCCTGTATAAGCATTGACACCAAACAGCAGCATCGTAGACACTGCGACCATACACAATATCTTCCATACACATTTATACTAAATCATAACTACATATTTTATCCCACTGTCCAACTGATGATGCCTAAATCATGTTCAAGCAAGCACCCTTCCAACTTGAGCTCTCAAGATTATCTGTTCTGGCACATCCAATCAAGGACACTATAAATTATCACCAACCAACCAACCTATGACAGCACCAGCAGTTCTTGACAGCTAGGGCAAGATGAAAGTCGAGTAAAACGGTGACCCAGTGCACCATACGTTTATTCTTCCACCAACTCCACCAGATCTCAGCCCAAAAACAACAGTTTGCTCTTATTAAAAAACATTTCTATCTCCAACCCATGTAACCAGACAAAGGTATTAACTTCTTAGGAATTTCACATCATACAGATGTTTGAATATTGTCTTCCCCTGGCAGGAGAGCTCAGCAAAATCTGCATATCAAGCAACAAATCAGTGCCAATAACCAAATGTTTGGTTTCCAGCAAAAATACACAACAAATTCAAGATACCTTTATTTGTATCCATATAAATTGAATGAAATTATTTGCTGAAATTGATGTTGCATCTAGTTTTCAAAGAATAAATTCTACTTCATTATTTTTGAACTTACTGTCACAATATAAATAGAAAAAGGTTAAGAAGTAATTTGCTCAAGGTACAATTTCCCTGGCACATACAAGTTCCTAACATAAACTAAAGCTTTCCAATGAATGTCAGCATTACAATCAAAATGCTCATAAGGGCCAGCATTTTTTTGTTATCTACAGTTAATTTTAGTAGACGTTGGCCTACCGTCAAAGAAGGGCAATGCAATCAGATCATACAATCTCACAATTTAAGTTAGAATGTACATGTTAGATGTACCAGCCTAGTCAAGGACCTCCCCGTTATCAAGAATCACCACTGGAAAATATTCACTTACCCACAGCGAGAGCAGGGTTTTTTATGGGATAAAATGTAGTACTTTGGTTTGAGGAAGGGAGGATGAATAAAGAAGACACTTACTTGTTCAGTAGCAAGCCCCCCGCAAGGAGCCACAGCCACCCATGCTCCAACAAAAACTTAAAATTTGAAATTTGACAAAGGCTGCAAAGTTGGAGTTCATATTTGGTAGCAAGAGGACGAAGTGCATTCCCGAAGTCATTCTCGAAACCTGAGAAAAAGGAGGATGGCATATTAAAACAATTACTAAATATAGAGCACTAATAGGTATTATAACAAGTCTGGGAATGGTGCGGATGATATTATCTTACCATCTATGCGTTTATACTCATCTCACACAATATAACGACCGCTCCAGATGGACTTTCCATGATATTGCTCAGACATTGGAGTAAATTGCTGATTTCCATTTAGGAGTTGTTGCTGCAACTGCTGCTCTTGTTGTAACCTCAGATGCTCAAAGGCCTGGTAATTCTGCCATCCTTTCTGTTTTTCTGTCTGGAATTGCAGGGATGACACCTGTTTTCCAGGAAAAGGGAAGCTAGCTGTTCCACTCAAGCCATTACTGCTATTGATATACTGAGGCATTGCTTCAGAAGTGATGGTAGACATATTATTGAGCACAGAGCCTTTTGTTGATGATGGCAACTGATAGCCATCCAACCAACTATAGTCATCTGTCAGTGAATTCTCACTCATCAAATCTGCGCCAGACACATGTTCATTTACTTGTTTAAGAGGAACATGATTAAAGCCTGGAGGAGGCCCAAGGTGCCTTACAGGTCGGCTGACAGGAGTTTTTTTCAAGCCTGCTGGCAAAGCTGCTGATGTCTTCACAGCCAAATTTTCAGCAATAACATCAACCTTTGATGGAATCACAGCTTCTGGCACTTTAGTCTGATTGTAGAAAAAGCTAGCATTAACATTTACAGGTTGTTGGAGGGGAAGTGAATGTGTAGCAGGATGGCCTATGCCTAAATCTTTTAGCAAGTCATGTTCTGTTACATGTCCATTCTCCATGAACCTAACAGCATTCAAGCTATTTGCAAGTGAGGCAGCTTCTTCCATTAACCACTTTGAGGCAGGTGGTTGAATTGGCTGCAGATGCTGGGAGGCACTAATACCAGATGATGCAGATATTTGAGAACCTGCATCAAAAGCAGAATGCTGCAACATATCAAGCGGAGATGAAACAGCACCACCATAGAATTTCAGATCAGCGGATACATCAGGATTCTGTTTCAAGCTATCATAGGGAGCCCATTTTGGACTAAGTCCATTCCGCTTCTCTGTTGCTGCTGGCCTGAAAACAATAACTTCATCCTCCTCATCCCCTTCTATAAACGGCTGTGCATTAGGCGGCAAAACTCCCACATTAATGACTTTCTGAGGCTGGATTTCTTGCACCAAGTCATTAGTTTTTGGCAGGCCAGAATCAAAAGCCAACATGCTAACATCTGAAATTTGAGGCTCCACACCTATAACAAATTTCTTCATCCTTGGATCATAAAATATCGTTTTTTGATCAATCCTAGCAATATTTGCTAAAGCCTTTCCAGCAGCTAGAATCCTTTTAACACGAGCTATCTTTTCCTTACTGCCTTCACTTCCAAAAGAGTGCTTCCTCGAAAAGTCCAAAATGCTTTGTGCAGGAAGAAGTGGCAAAAATCCCCTCAACTCAAAATCCTCCCATAAAGCAAGCCTATTTCCGGTTTCTCCTTCTTCATAATGGCTCATGTTCTTAAAGCATGTATCATCTTCATTATCATCAAGAGACATTGACCAAAATGACAAGATCTTATTCAGGAATGATGTACAATGGTTCCAAAACTTCAATCTAACAGTGGACTGTTTCTCATCAGCATCACTGCCTGATGCAACATCAGGGCAACAGGCCAACCATTCTACAAAAACCAGAATGCCAGGTAAGAGATAACTAGCAGAAGGATCATGCAGCTGCACAAACCTCTCCAATATGTGTCCCATTAACTCAAAAACTGCAGTAAGCGCATTCTGCAGTAGAACAGCACGCTGAACAATTTCAGCATACGTCTGACCCTCAGCCTCCCTCCTCACATTGTGAACAGTGAAGATAAGAATAGAAATAAGCCGTACAATGAAAATGGCATTTTCAACAACATCTGCACCAAAATTTAGCTGCTCTTCTGGCCCACGTGAAAGAAGATCACAGAAGTCACCACTGACCAATGAGAGAACTGTAGCAAATGTCTCCAGGCTACACAAGGAAAAAAAAGGTAAGTACAAGGAATTAAATCAACAACCTGCTAAGTCAGCTACTGTCAGTGCTAGATACCTGGTGCGTGTGAATAGAATACCATTCAGGCGGACAAACCGGATACAGAATGATTTATGTATCTCACGGATATTAGATGTCCCGTCATTCACAACATTGGCTTCCAAATTTGTGTCTTTAACTGCAGGTTTTGATTCCCCTTTCCCTCTACCCTTGCTGGTCAAGCGCACAGATGAATCCTTGACCACAGATCCTTTAGAATCCCCAAGTAGTTGAGTGTAAATCTGTCGGTTCTGCCAAAGACCAAAAAGAAATTCTAGGTTTTTTCACATAATAATCAAATTACTAGAAGCATAATAACAATGAGATGGTAAAAACTAATTTTTCCGAAAGCAACACCCTATTTAATGGACAATTGCCACGTTAACCTAACACTTATTGCTTGTACTTTTTAATTCAAATATGATCGTTGAACAAGGCGACTCAACTGTCAGAAAAAGAACAACAAACAAAAGAAGCGTAGATAAAGTTTTCAACAAAAATGACATCCAAAATTCAATTTCACACCCAACCAAACTCTCATGGAAAAAGAATGATAAGCCATCCATGCATATTCTTTCCAATTTCACAGGGAAAGAAAATCTTAAAGGTTGATTGAGAAAGCAACATTAATAAATAATTTATAGAAAAAAAGGTCACCTTCTCAAAAGCAACAATCAGGTTATCTCGTGCTGTTGTAAAGGGATTATCAACCGCCAGACTCCTAAAATAGTGATACACAGCCACCAACTCATCTCCTGAATAGGATGCCAAAATAGCAAGCTGAAAATAAGCAGAAATTTTGTCAAAACTAAAGGAATACCCATCTTTAATAAGAATTCAAGCATGGGGAGGAGATCACATTAAAAAATGGCTTACAATATGAAAAATAGAAAACAGCATAAAGTGTTACAAGCGCAAACCTGATGATGGGGGTTCCCACTAGATGGCCACAAGGAAGCAGCTTGCAAATAGTAACTTGAAGCAGCTGCATATTCGCGTGTCTTTGAGTCACCTTCCCCATAAAGTCCCTTGTACCTTGCAAGGTCACCCAAGTATATTAAACTGCGGTGACAAGAGATCAAACCTTTCTTCATATCGGACGATTTTTTTGCATCTTTTTCCAAAACAACTCTATTATCTGAATCCTCAGAGAAGTATCCCAGAGGAAGCCCGTACTTCGCTCTGATTTTCAGGATGAGATCATGATAGAATCCAGTTGCTTCTGAAAGAAATGTTTTAAACTGCAGCCTTATTTTTGTAATACGGTCTGGTCGAGTGGGAACTTTCACTCCCTGAGATGTATTTGAGCCACCATTAGCTAAGGCAGCACTGAAGTGGGCTCTCAGTTCCTCGATGCGCCTATAATGCAACTGCCAAAGAGCATATTCTATATTGTGCTGCTCAGAAAAACCATGATCTTCAAGAACTATAGCTTCATAGTTCTCACGCATCTGTTGCCAGGCATTGGGATCTGACGGAATTCTTGCCTGAGCTGACTTCCGACGCTTATTCTCCAGTTCAATATTCTGTACAAAAGCCAAAAAAAAAAAAAGAATCTATTTCAGAACATATTCTATATATACAAATAGAGTGCTCGAAATCTGAGGTAAGAGAGGGTAACCAATTAGAGGGACAAATGGGCAAGGAGCCTCACTTTATATTTGACAATCAGGAGAAGACTTTAACTTGCAGGAAGAAATGAAATACCTTCTCATAAAGACGTTGTGCACGCTCCCGAGACGAAGGAGCAGACATTTTATCCATCTGCACAATCATCATCCATCAAAAATATTCGACTACCATCCAATTGTCATTCATCTGCAGAAAGCCAGAAGAACAACTGACAGCTTAGAGAAAATCTATAAAAAGCATTTCATATTCTGAGGGAAAAAATAGACATAAAAAAGTTTGAGCAACAGACATACAAAAATAGGAAACTTGATCAATACATGATATCAAAAAGGAAAAGTTGGCATAGAATTAATGTGGAGGTTTCATAACAAAGACTCACCAACTCAATCGACACCAGGTCACTATAGGTAAACATAATTGATTATAAACAAATATTCACTTTATTATGATAATATTTAAACAGAAAATTCAACAAAAGCCAACAACAATAGAATAGAAATAATTTTACAAAGAAGCACCAGTAGAGTATAATTCAGATAGTTGGATTTCTCATATTTGTGTAACTAAAAAATACACAGACACACACACACACAGACATACACATATATAAAGAGGGGGAGAGAGGAGATAGAGAGAGAATCATCTCAGAAACATAGCCACATCTTCAATATCCAACCAAATCGTGGAATATTGAAGTACCAGAGGGAAATAACTTAGTATTGATATGCCTCTCCCAAATTCCACGAAAGTCATTTTTGTTTCTCAAAAGGAGATATAAACAATTGCACAATCTTTCAAATTCACATGCCATAAGCATGTATCACGCTTACCGCAATATTAGAATAAATACGTTGGTTGCAATAGGTTAAGAATGGCTCATGCAGTTTTTCAATTATAGTGCAACATTATTCCGTACAAAATCATCCTTCAAAAAAAAAAAAGAAAGAAAACACGAACAAAAAAAAAATCCAAGTGGAAGCACTTCAACCTGTTCCGATTGAAGCTCCAAATATAACAAGAATGCTGCGAGAAAAATTACAAAAAAAAACTATTGAAAACGAAATGACCATATTCAAAACAACACCACGATCATGCAACACTAGCTTTCAAATTGAATAAACCAGACGTCATTCCCCGTGATTCTTCACAAACCACCGATCGGCCGGCGAGAAAATAATTGAAAACAAGATAAACAATACCCTAAATAAGAACTAAGAGATGGGGGAACAAACCCAAAAGAAACAGATCGATTTGGACATTTTCCCCGTTTTGATAGTAAAAAAAGGGAGAAAAATCGATTCAGATATTGTTTCCTTTTAATTTCCCCAATATCCTCAACAATCAAACCAGAAAACTAATCTATAAATTAGATCACCAAGAAAAAGTCCCGTCTCTAAAACGAAATTAAAAATTTCGAAAAAAGAGGATGGAAAAGAAAAGAAAATAAGGGAAGACAAATAAATCTAGACTATTATCCGATCCGGTGAGGCTACATCAATCAGTTTCCAAATATGAATTCCTTCAAGAAAGAAATAACAAATATTTTTTTCCAATCAGAAGAAGAAAAGCGAATCAAATTAAAAGAAAAATAAAAAAGAAAACGTACCAATTGAAACAGATCTAGACAGACTTGGTTCCGTGGATCAAAGCATCGGATGATGAAATCGAGAGACTCAGAGAGATTTCGGTTAGGGTTTGTATGTTTGATGTGGGGAGAGAGAGAAGAAAATTGAGAAGAAGAAGAGAAGAGGAGAGAGATATCAGAGATGGGCTTTTGGTCCAATTGAGGAAGATGAGGCTACAAATTCAAAGCGTTTTCCTTTCTCTTTCCTCTTCTGTCAGGCGGCTCTCCTTCAAACGACATCGTTTAATCGCCTAATTTAGTAAATTTGCATATTTTTCCAAATAAGAATTGTAAGATAATCTGTCGGTTTTAATTATAACATAGGTATTTTTATATTTATATTTAGTAAATTAAACGAAATTGACGCTCCATCAAGTAGAGTTTGAGTCACGCTCTAGTTTCTTTTTTTAATTCATTAACCTAAATTCTCTAAATTACTATAATTTTTAGAGAATTGGTTAATAACAAAGGCTGTGATGTACGGCCCGCCGAACTCCGTCAACTAACGGCCGAGAAATAATATGGCCATCCCCATAATTTTGTGCCAGCAGAAATTACTTTATTTTTAGCATTGGATTGGTGAAATGAAAGACAATGTGTTGTATTGTAAATAATGTCTAATATTTAATTTTTTTAGTTGATAATTGATGAGATTTTACTTTTTATTTATATTGTGTTATTTTTTATTATTTGTTAATTATAAAATTTTTATATTAAAATAAATTTTAATTAAATAATAATACGTTATTTATATTTATATAAATAAATATAAATATTATACCTCATAAACTTAGTTCGGTGATAAATGTATCTGAATAAATCTAAGAATTGTAAAATAAATATAAATATTATAAATTAATTGTATTAGTTATAATATTTATTTAGTTTTATATAATAAAAATACCTTAAATTTTCAGCCAGCAGACCCTAAATTGTTTGCAAACTCAATTCTAATTTTGGTCTTCATTTAAAAATTAGAATTAAGAAATGCATAAACCTTTAATCCCAATAAATGTAATTATTAAAACACCTTAAATTTAAAATCCCAAATATTCATTTGAATTGTGAAAGCTATTAGTCTTATTTATAGAGAATTTGTTTGGAAAAATTAGATTAAGAAAACAGGTGGATTAAATACTGAAAGCAATCCAGATTTGATTGAGAAAAATAATGGTGGAAAAAGTGAAATAATTAAGGAACTGAGGGAAAAAAGAAGAAAAATAGATATTTTTTTTTTGTCAATTATTTTTGCATTGATAATATTAGCGAGTCTGAAAAAAAAAAAAAATGGGATTATGCAATATTCAATAACTTCGACAATTTTAATGTTAAAACAATGTCTTTGGCAAAAAGAAAGAATTAAAAAGGAAATTATCATGGTTTTATGTAACAACAACAAAAACATGTAATCATATTTAAGCTTTAACTTGAACATTAATTTTTATTATTTAAATTTATATCGGACTCAGATAACTCGTACTTAATGTTTCTAAATATGTGTTGTATATTTAATCATTTATTTTAGAAAAATTATACATATTTAATTACTTTAAAATATTTTAAAATAAATTACAGATTTTAATTAAAAAAAAAATTTTTTTACATTATTTTTTTTTAAAGTAAAATTACTGATTATATTAACAAAATTTCATCAAATAAAAAGGGATATCATCTCAAATAGAACGACGATTATACCTGATAAATTCTCTAGCCAAAGTGTGAGCAGTTAGAGTAGTATTACGACGAATCAAATATCAATTCTAGAGTTTAATAAAGATTTACAATCATTCAAAATCAAACTCATGCATAAGATAATTTGACAAAAATGCTTTTCAGGTGTCTGTCTAAACCCCTGCATAAGATAATTTGACAAAAATACTCCTCATTCTTTCTCATCTCTCGAGCATAAATAATTAAAGTCTCCCGAACAAAACCACGAAAGAGAGTTTTTACGAAATAAAACTCGAATAAGGTTCTAAAACTGACGTCGTTGTTGCGATTCCGGAAATCTATAATAACTAGTAAATCACCATTGAACATTCATTTCCAAAACAACCCAATCAATAAAATTTGAAGAAAAGCCAACTACAGAAACAGACTCATGACTCTTTCATATTAACAAAAGGTCTCCTCCCAATCATTGTCTATTAATTGAGAAGCAACCATCAAAATGTAAAAAATTATGAAAAAATTTCATACGAGAACTAAGAGCTTTTGTTTCCATTAAAAATAAAATGTCCGGTTTGTAACTAGGAACCAATCCTTCAATGCAATAACTGTCCGAGGATTGTCGCCATAAATCTGTCAAAGAGATTTGCATGTTCTGAAAATTAATTGGATTGTATATGAGAAACATCCCCACCATACATAAATCATAAGTGACGATCGGAATATATCTGGAACTCTTAATAGGGACAACAACATCTTTTTCTTCGTCGATAGTCAATTGACGCAGATTGTTTTTCATGAGAAAGGGGAAAGAAGAAGTTAGGTTTAAAGAAGGGGAAAAGGCGAGACTATCGAGTCATAAAGGGAT
This sequence comes from Manihot esculenta, assembly GCF_001659605.2. Taxonomy (NCBI): domain Eukaryota; kingdom Viridiplantae; phylum Streptophyta; class Magnoliopsida; order Malpighiales; family Euphorbiaceae; genus Manihot; species Manihot esculenta. The sequence continues at coordinate 10,705,034 of NC_035162.2, read as the reverse complement.
CACATATGGAAACTTGTGTCGAAAGTAAGATTTTTTCCACTTTAAGTTATCTTATTATTTTTCCTAATATTACTAAACCATATTTTTAGTTGATATTGTAGATTTGAATAACGTTAACTTTAATACTATAAATAATAGTGTATTTACATTATTCATTATCATGAAAAAATAAATACTTATCTTTCTCTCTATTGCTTCTTCTCTATTTTTGGATAATTAATAATTATTGTTATTATTATTCTTGGATTACTTATAATTCAAAAGACTTGTTGAATCATTGAGGACACGCAACCGTTGGCGAATTATCTTTAAGGATAGTGATTATTATCACGTCTCAACTAAATATTATGCTAATCTTTCATTTAATTTCTATATTTTTTTTCTAATATTTTACAACAATATGATAAATATTTTAATTATTAATTTATACAAAATGCCTAAATGATAAAAAATATTTTAATTTTATTAATTTCATCGTAGATCTTCCCATTTTGTTTTTTCAATTTATAATATATTTAGTTAAAACAATTGAATCACGTTACTCACACTAGGCTTCTATGACAAATAGAAGATGTTCTACCATTTTTTTTTTTCAGTTTTTCTCTTCGAATTTTTTTGAGAGATTCTCAACTTTTCTTTTTTTATTCGCTCATACCCATTGGGTACCATTTAACACTTATCAGTCTCTCCTACTCTTCTCAGTAAAAAAAACGTTTTTTTTTCTTTCTCTTCTATCGAGAGAGTTTTTCTATTTAGATCTATTGTGTTTTTGTTATTTTATTAGTTTTCAAGTTTAGATTGACATTAGAGGATAATAGTGAAGGTTAAAAATTAAAGATTAAGGGTTACTCTTATATATTTTAAGGGAGTAATTGTTCCATGAGTATAAAATAATTAATGGTGTTTAGAAGAAGGTTAATAAGAAAATTTAAATAAAATTATATAAAAATTTATTATTATATATTTATAACAAATAATAAACTTATTATCTATTTAGAAAATGATTAATTGTTTAAAAAATATAATTAAGACAATTTTTATTTATTAATTATATTTATATGTGGATAACTTAAAAGAATAATATTGATAAATATACAAAATATAGCTTAATTGGAGATGTTATTTTAAAATTTAAAGATATACTTAAAAGATTTCACATTAATATTTCTTAATTTTGTCAACTTAGTCCCCGATGTTAACATTTAACCATTAACCAATTTTATTGATAGGATCCAATCACTAATATTAATATTACAACCTTGTACTAAATGCCAGTCCCTAAGCCTAACGACATGTGGTTGCGTTCTCCTTTGAACCAAGTGCAAGTTGAACCTCTAATTATTGGGATTTGATGTTTTCGTTGTGGTGCGTCCTTGTTCTTCAATTGTCTTTAAATCTTTTGGCTTTATTCTATAGAGGGAGGTTCCGCTTCTCATCCCAGATTTATCTTTCTTTCCTTGAAAACTTAAAGTTCGACCCAAGGTAAGGTGATGTTTAGTTATATGGCTCTTTCCATGGATCTCGATTTATGAGGGGCTTGGTTTTCTACTGCCGAGTGGCGGCTACTGGAAGGCTTCTGATAGGTTAGCTTCTGGTATATGCATGTGCATACATAATCAGGGCTTTCATACAAACAGGCCTTACCATGACACCACCGCCCTATTTGATATAAAACTAACTTTAATAGACTATATAGACTAAAAAAGTGTTTCATTGTACACGCCTGCTTACCATTTCATTGTCGCTTTCTATCAAAATTAATTTCTTTATACTCATAATACCATGCCAACTTCATTTCTTCAAGCACGCCTCTGCATTCTATCTATATATTCAATATAGTTCCACTACTCAGATCGAGTATAAATCTCCAACTAAGCCCCATGTTCATTTCGATATTACACCATTTTTAATATAATATTATATTCCACTTGTTTCATAAATGATAAACTTGTTTCATTTTTCATCTACCTCGCATTATACACTACTTTCTCTTTTTTTATGAATTAAATATTAAATTAAAAAGCTTTGAATTAATTTAAATAAAAAAAATTACAAATCGAACTAACTTGTGGTAAAATTGAACATTAATTTAAAATATGGAATTACTGCCCTTTGCCCCCTCTTGGAAAGTGGGAGTTGAGAGTTGAGTGGGCAACACCCACCCAGTCTCAACCTCTCTCCCTTCCTAGTCAACACCACTCTACGTCTGTGGGACCGCCCATGAAAAGCACTCCATAACAACATTTTTTTTTTCTCGACCGTCACAAAATTCCAGTTTCAAAGTTCAATGTGATTATTTCATCGACTTTCACTTTCCATTCATTTTCAAGATATCCTTCTTAATAGTATTAATTAAAAGTAGCCATTAGATTAGATTAATAGATTAGTAATCAATATCAACTTTATGATGCAAAAATGTTAATAAAAATCATATTTTGGAAAATCAAACGCTTATGTACTGTCAAAAGGATTTGATTTGGCTCATCTTTTAACATTTTTCTCAATTTTCTGGTGCACCGTATGAATAACTACTAATGAATAATTAAAAAATAAGAAATGAAAAATCATCTAAACATTTGTATAGCAGACAATAATAAGTTCTAAATCTAACATTGGAAATGAGCAAAAATACAACAGCAGCAAACATGTAAAACCCTCGATAAATATGAATGGACGCTCCGATACAACAAATCCATTCCTCTCTTCGTAAGGATTCCAAAAATCAAAATATTGATTAACGAAGCAACCAAACACTGTGCTAAATGGAAAATACTGAGTTTTAACAGAGCATTATAGAAATAAAACTGCAATAAAATGAAAGTTTAACTCCACCAAATTTTAATACAACTTACAATGTGAAAGTGCCTATCCTTTTTCACTAGTGCATTTGTTGGCCTACAGTGCATCTATAAACACAACACTAGAACAAAAGAAGTTTTATGCTTAAAAATGAATAAAGAATTACACGAAAATTATAGAACACCAAAATGGTTTATTTCATATGCAATGCGTCCTATAATGATGCAATATATTAGAATGCAACAACCTATGTTGGCCCCAGTTCTCATATTCCAAGTGGCACTGTTGCCAAAAAAAAAATAATAAGCCTCTCAAGAACCTAAAGCTTTAAGTTCAAGATCAAATTAAATGTCATCAAATGGGTGTGCTAAAGGCAATACCTAGTCAATTTTTGTCTACAATATAAAGCTAAAAGTAGTTATTTACATTATATGCATCTTTGGGACAACCTAATGAGATTCAGATATCTCAAATTTCCAACATAGCCATGATCCCCATTTACCTTTAAGCACTAGCACGAGAATCTTCAACATAGGTGTAAAAATAGAAAAGAAAATACAAGAAAAGTAATCCCCTGAAAACCACTTGCTGTACTGGCCGCATGCTACAATTATGTTTATGTTTTCTGACAATTCCAACCTCTCCATTTCACATTGCTCAGCCATCCAAAATTGAGCAAAGGTTGCCCTGATTGTAACTTCACAAGGTGTATTCTGTATGGTATCAGGAGATTTCTAAGACCTACAATGATTCGGAAAAGAACAAAAATAGAATAATCAGCAAAAACTTGAGCACTGTGTCAAAACGCTTCTACACAAACCCATCCCCTCCACCCCACCTAGATAGTGATTTCATAAGCTTTCTCATAATAACATAGCGGATAGCAAAACGAGAAGCTAGATATACCTGTGATGCACATTGTCTTATAAATCAGAGCAATATGGGTATCTCCTTTAGCAATCATATTTGGCTTCTCCAAGCACGCAAGAAATTGTAAGTCCGCTTTCAGCAGATGGGCTTGATCATGGGTGTCATAACCAATATCATGACAGTAGCAACAATAGTCCAACCAATCAATTGGTCTCTTATCCCAAAGAAGAGAACCCCTGTCTTTTCCACTTGACCAGTTAGGTCCACAATAATGCCCATAGCGTGGAAAAAGCTGAGAAAGAAAGCCTCTTGCGCCAGTATGCCACGGAACCTTGGAAACATAAGGCCTAAATCGCAAGGGATTACCACCAGCACCACCATTTTTAATAACCCCATGAGATTGGGCGCGCCTTTTTAGCCCTTTGTTTATAGTGTTTGGAGTTCGAATTTTATCTTTAGCATTGATAGCCAAAGGCACAAATGAAAGTAAGGACCATCTCCACAGCTTGACATCAAAATGAGCTTTTTGTTTCGGTTGTTCTAAGGTAGAACCCATAGATAAAACCACATCTGTGGGTTTTTGGCTTGTTCTCAAATCCTCGTTTGAGTGCTTACTAAACCAAGGTATGTAACCAAGAAAACTGGGATTCATTGGTAAGAAACACAAGGAAATACCATATTAAAGAATTTTCCTACCACCACAAAATTGCTTGTTGAAAAACCTGTCAGAACAGAGCAATATCAAAAAGTGTTAATGCAAGCAAACGTGATTAAACTATGCGGTCCACAATTTAGGAAGATGACACCAACAAGTTATTTTCTGTATCTTTCATCAGACAAAATCCGTCAGTATGATTTTTTACACTAAAGAAACAGGAAAAATACACATAACCTACAGGTTGTGTGCAATAATAACAATAACAAACAATTAACTTTATCATTTTCATGGTCAAAGAAAGGGAAAGACTATTGATCCACAAACCACACCAATAAAACAGATTATTGGAACAGTCCATAAATCCTATTTTATTTACTTTACTTTTTGCAGGTCAAACCACACCAATAAAACAGATTATTGGAACAGTCCATAAATCCTATTTTATTTACTTTACTTTTTGCAGGCGTTGTTTAATAACAAGCTAACCCTAGAGGAAAAGTACAATACGAATTCCTAAAACGGAAAAAACCATTAATCCTTCCGGTTGGCAGCGAAGAAGAGTTAATATAGGAAAAAAGACGCGAAAAAAATATAATTTGAAGTTCATTTTCGCTGAACAGAGGCTCTCACATTATGAACAAAGATCATATCGTTAATACAAGATGTAGACACAGTTATATAGCTGGCTTTCCAGCATTTTCCCTCCGTTTTCTCACCAAACAAACAAGGCCAGAGGTAAATGAAAAAAAAAAAAGAAGGAAAACAAAGTAAACTCACAGGATCTGATTAGATTCAGGAATATGAGTGCGTATAAGGCGAAACAAAGAGAGCACGGCCGTATGCGGTTGAAGAAGTCTCGAAACGTTTCTCCACTGTCGCAGAAGAAGGGACTGGAACGCTCTCTCTGAGGTCTCCAATTGTGTATGAAGAAACGACACCTGGACTGGATGAATTATGAATAAGCGGGATAACTACAAACCCCGCCCAACGCTGGAGGATAGGTGATGAGGAAGAGTAGGGCCCACTTAGCATTAGATTTACGACGTGGAATCTTATTATTGGTTTAAGCAATTATTTTATTTCCAAAAAAAGGAAAATTCGTGGCTGATGTGGGGAGGAAGAGAATATCGTAGGCAGCTATTACAATTTTTTAAAAAAAAAAAAATTCAAAATTTAAAACTAAAAAGTAAATTATAGAATACAGTTATGTCATGTGTACGCAATTACATATTATTTTGAGTAATCTACAATGTAATTTCGAAGATTTGGAAAACTCACATCTTAAATTTTATTTTACAATATAAGATAATTTAATTTTAAAATTTCAGTTTATTAATAAATAGTTTTTTATTAAATTCACTAAATTAAAAAAATAAATTGTTATAAATATTAAAACTAGAATGATTAAATTATAAATTAAAAAACTTAACTTACACAATTTTAAAAGAAAGACTGTTTAAGCACAATGGAATTTTAGATACTAATCATTTCTTATTAAACAAATAAAATTAAGTTATAAATTTTAAAACTTACACCGTATACTATTCATTTACTTTTTACAAATTAAAGGGGAGTTTATATTTATATCAATATATACAATTAATTTAATATTTATTAAACTTTTTAAATTATATTTATAAAACTTATTTCCAAATATAATTTACTAATATTAAATGAAAAAAACAAAGAGAAGTGTTTTCAGTCATAGTCCTGGCGTTTTTTAAGTATAAGTTGGGTAATAAACCGTTTTCTATATTGTTAAAATTTAAAATCAGATTTACAACACATACACATATTAGCCTATGCAATTTCTTCTTTTTTTTTTTTTTTTATTACTGTTATTATTATAGTAATGTAATATCACATACATTTTACACATTTTACTAATTTTTCTTTAATTTAATTAAAAACATTTTCAATTTATTAAATATAGTTTATGCATTAGAAAAAATTAAATGTATGCTTGGGCAGCAGTTTATTAGTTTATAACGCACTTTTCTTATAATACATAAGTATCGCTCATAATTTGTCAATGACACTAGAAAATAAAATTGCCTAATCTGGTTTAATCCAATAGTTTCCATTTCCACTTTCCAATTCTCTACTAAAAGGAAACTAGAAAAATAACATTTGAAATCTGGTCCTAAAACCTTCATCAATAACTAAACTCCGCAAGCAACACAACCACCTTCAAAATCAATTAAAGTGAGGTTCTCTGTTTCTGCTTATAAGAGAATATTTCCGTATATTCATTATTCTGAAAACAGAAATCAACTCGTTTTTCAAGTACACATGAAGAAAGTAAAAAATGAAAGTAAGATTATTAGAAAAAAGGTGGAATTGCTGGACCATCCACTCATCTGAAAGTGTCTAGGAAATCGAAGACATTTCAAAAATCAGCTGAAGATGTCAGTTTGCTATCAATTTGGAGATACGAATCGACATATTGAACTCATTATTCATGCTTGACATCACTGTCTATAACAAATATATTTGTAGCAAGCATTTCTATTAAATTGAACCTCAAAAACTTTGCATTTGAAATACACCCAACCCATCACAGTCCGATCATTCAATCAATTATACACAGGAGTGTTCTTATCAAATAAATACAAGGCATAATGTTTCTTAAAAGGAAAAAAGTCCGTTCCAATTTGTATGTTCAGAACAGATCAGCTAAATATTGACACAACAAATAACACTTTCTTTTTTTACAACAATGGAAGGCATGGCAATGAGGGGGAAAATGAAGATCAGAATCCAGTCATGTTCCAACTAGGAAAATGTAGAGAGAGGTGAAAAAAGAAGAGAAAATATTGGAATTGAAGCAAGAGTACACAAAATACAACTATATGCAATTCTGGAAGAATGTACAACAGCAACATTGACTCATTGGTGAGCATCACATCACCTTTTGTCAGTTCCAGGGTGGGGATGATGGTCTATAAATAAAATCCTGTGATGATGTTGTGCCATAGTTCAAGTCAAGGTTGTGGAGCTGTTCCATCAGTTGAGAACGCCTCTCCTTAAAGAAATCAAGCCTCGTTGTTAATTCTACCAAAGCTGAAGATGCTGCTGATGGATGTCTTGAATAATCCATCATCTGCAACCACACACAAACATCAGCATCTATATGGATCACTGGAATATAAAGCCAATACATCCATATCTTGAGCTCAGAGTTTTCCCAGTCCACAAATTTATTAAGATCTATGAATAATATGCTCTCAGCAATACTTACCTCTACTGCCTTCGAAGTGGAAGGAGCAGAATCCACACCACACATCTCATTCATGGACATGTTAGTGGATGCCTCGGTGCTTTTAGAATCACTGAGGCTGGTCGATTCCAGAAATTGCTTTCGAGGAGGCTGCCTGCTACTGCTGCCAGTTGCTAATCCTGTTCCTTTAATATTCCTCCAATCTGTCCCCAACAAACACTCCTGTAGCATAGCAGTCCGGATTATATTTATGTTGGATTTGTAGAGTAATATTAGAATTTATTATTTATTTATATTAAAAAGTCTCAAGTCATGTCAAAAAACTTAAAGGAGAGAATTCTAGGGATTAGGAGTGAAATGGTGATTGCTAGGGGCCTAAAAGACTTTTGCATTCAAGCAATAAGCATTATTTGACAATCTCAAAATCTTTGATTCTCTATCTCTATAATTCTCCCATGCCATCACTAATGATTTGAAGAATTACTACAAATTTCAACCTGTTGCACCAAGATAGCCAAGATAAGCAGATTGAGGTATCTTCTTGATGAACCCCTGTGCAAGACAAAGATAATTACATTTTCAATCTAGTTGGGATTAGCAGTTGATCTTTTTTAGGGTTACCTTTTCAGTAAGTTTAAGGCTGTTTTTTCAGCAACATACAGACATACAATATCCTGTCTTGATAATGTAGTCTATCCTTGTTATAACTCATATCTTCTTTGTTCTTATAACTTGGGAAATGCTCAACATACGCACCAGAAATTAAAGTCATCTTAGCAATGCACTCTCATTTTATCCCAAAGTGATTGCATGTTCTTCCTTACAATGCACTCATCCCTCATACAATATTACGTTCCCATTCATCTACCCTACCATTGGTTCTTTGATCATTCTATAGACATGTTTCTTCACTGTTGAACATTCCTAAAATCAATTATCACATATGACAGCCAACTAAATTAGATTTTGTCAGGTTAGCTTATTTTGGCTTTTTCTTCCCTTGTTTTGGATATTTTGGAAGATGCGGTTAAACAACAGCAAGTGATATTTATGCTTCATTTGGTAAACTAGCTTCTTCTTCTTCTTTTCTTTTACGTTTTATAATTGTATTTTTCAATAGCAAAAGATGTTATTGAATTTTCTAATATCATTTTTCTGCCATCATAAAATAATATAGCAAAATCCAACAAAAGTTTTATCACGTGTGCTTTTATTATTGCATTTGTTCTCTATTAAAATCAGAACTTGTAGAAAGTACTCTAGCAATTTTTTTTTAAAAGACACAAACAAAGCCTTAGAGAGCTTCTCCTTCAACTTAATAGGCATCTTATAACTGCATAAAGAAAAAGATTCATTGCCGTCTACATTTCAACTATCCAACCTTGATCTGCGATAGACATTTTCCTCACTTCCACCATGCCTTTGTACAATAGAACCACCCTCGATTTTGTCTAACCTCAATCCTATGAGTGACAGTTTCCTGTCTCCCCACAACTCTTTTGTAATGAAACTAACACACTAAAAGGAATCGCTTCCACTGTCCTGCATGCAATCTTGACCACGGCGTATGAAAGATTTGAATCTCAGTTGGGTCAGATATGGGTGGTCCAAAACCCAAATAAATAGGGTTGTATGGTAATAGGTTACAACCAAAAAAATATTCCCACATCCTTAAGATATGAATTCTATTTACCTTAATGTCAAACGATCATGAAGTTAATCCCATCATTTGAGGAAATCAATAAGCAAACCAAGTTCAGAATAACTATTTAGAACCAAACTGTAGTTTAAAGGCTGTGACATGAAATCATAAAGAAGAAATGAAAGAAAAGCTGACATTATTTAAATCTTAAGCAGAATATAAATATAAAAAAAAAGAATTCCCAAATTCAAACAAGCAGCAAGATCAAACTAGAATTACACACATATCTATTTTCTGAAGCTATTAAACAAATGGTTCAATGGACTGTGGTATGGAGCTATACGATACCTCAGTTCTTTGTTTCCTTTCATGATTCACAAAAGCCAGGGTTGCATCAAAATCTTGCTGAAGAAATCTCCTGCAGATATCAGCAAAAGGAAAAAAAGGGGCATAATAAGAACATGAAAAATGTGTCCATCCAGCCACATCCTTAAATAAGCATGTGAAATTGTATGCTGTCTAATTTCAGTTCTCATAGGGCTACTAATCTGTAATTCGTCCTTGGCTACCAGCATTAAATTTATTACAGCTGAAAACAAATAAAATGCAACTGCAATATAGGTCTGTTAGTTTTCATGTTAAATGACAAAAGACACTTTGCCCTTTCTTCCAGCAAAAACAATCAAATGAACTTCATTATAGCATATTCTGTTGCCAAGGCTTTGAATATTCAAGGCTTCCATACTAACCAACCATGCCCGAAAATGTAAAAGTGCTATGCATCTTAAAGAAATGGTCTTTTATCACCACAAACAAGAACATGCATGTAAGCAGATTGGTTATTTGCAGCAGATGCAGTATGCAGATATATGGAAAGGTGCATCTTGATCTGGGAGTTGTCAGTGTGGGGGCATTGGAGCAAAAACTTTGAAAACATCCCCTTAGCCTATTGTATATTCAGAAAAAAAAACCCTTTAACCTGTTACTGCATTACAGAGTTTCAATCACAATGGTCCCAGAAGAAAATTTCCAGATTCACATGCAGATGCGAAATGCAAAGAAAATGATATAGCTAAAATGCCATGTATCATCAATTTCATACCATCAACATAGTGGAAGAAGAATAAGAAGATGAAAATGATAACGACTTGGTATACTCACTGCTGAGTGCTATGATTTTGGACATGTTGATAACGGTCACATGCATCAGAGAGGAAACCATAATGATGCTGCCTTTGCTGATTAAGTTGGTGGTGGAGTTCTGCAACTTTCTCTTTCAACCTGGCCACATCTGCTTCGGCGAGAGCAATCTCCTCAAGCTCAGCCCTTGTCTTCACATCAATTTTAAAGTCATAAGCACGTGCATTACCCAATAATCAATATATTTAAGGAGTAAGGAAAGAAAGGGAGAAGTCACTCAAGGTTTGCACATACTTTGGAATCCATGCCCCGTGAACTGGAGAACTGTCCAGAAGATATGCTCAAGCCAACTTCGAGTGCAGCTCTAAGATCTCTTTCAGCTTGCAGCTGCTCTTGCAACCTTGCCACCTATGCAGTCAACCACAAGTCAGTAGACACAAGAAAAAATATTTACTCTATCTCCATTAAGTATGCAAATCTCTATAGCACATTATAATGCTAATTTAAAAAAGATAAAAAATATATATATTAAACATTATATGCATGCATCAAAGTTAGATCGTGAACCTACAATCCCAGCCCTGGAACAGAATTGCAATCAGAGATTGGCCAAAAAACATTAATGTTCTTGCTTGCGCTGAATTCATTCTCGAGTTAAATTAAGCAACATCTTCAACCTACAAGCCCAGTCCTAGAACAGAATTGCAATCAGAGATTGCCTAAAAAGTATTAACATTCTTGCTTATTCTGAATTCATTCTCGAGTTAAATTGCATATTTAGTACAAATATTACTGCTGAAGGAGCAATCATACATAAGCGATTGAGTGCATAACAATTTTCTTGCACCAAGTTTAATATTTAACAAAGGAGAGCAATATGTAATGAGTTAAAAAATGAGTACATCTTGTTCAAGTGCCATCCGTCGCTCATGCAAAGCTTGCTTCCTTCTCTCTAAGCTAGCTTGTAAAATTGCATTCCCTCGGGACTAAATAGGGAACAAAAGATCTTGTTAGACCTGAATGCACATATTCCATAATCAAGTATAAGCAGGTTTAAGCTAAGATATTAGACCTCCTTTGCAATCCTCTGTTTCAAGTCATTTTTTGCAATCTCAAGCCTCTGAATAGCAAACCTGCAAACAATAAAGTATTTTTGTTAAACAGATTATATTAGTAGCATGGATCTTATACCAATAGAACAGAGTGATTTAATGATAGTTGATGCTTCAAACAAAAGAGCTAGCCCAAGAAAGGCATTTAAAAATTTACAACAGAACTAAACTAAATCACAGTTATGAATATAAAAGGAAGTGGAAATTACAATGTCAGCAAGCAACAGAAACAATTCAATTCATTTGTGTAGAACTTCTTAGATCTACAAAGTTAACAACTTCTATATTTTATACAGATCTAAACATGTTTTGGATTTGGATTTTAGTTCCCAATAAATTTTCAAGGACGAGTAACATAGGAAGTAAACAAGAAAGGATTAAAATACAGCAAATATATTACATTGTGTCCAAGTGAATATATTAACAGATAAATGTTCAGACAGATTAATTCTATTTAACTTGCTTAACAGCATGAGCCTTACAATTAGACATCTGAATATAAATTTTGTGGTTTATAGTGCCATGGCCCATATATTTATGTGGTTCAGGAGAAAGCAAATAACCAGAATCTTACTCTTCTTCTCCAGAAGAATCAAAAGATTCCATCACTGGTGTCTTTTTGGCCTGTAGAGTAATAAAGATCATTAGATGCTCAATAGCACAATAAATCAGTTTAAAAACTGTAGTAACTGAACTAAGACAACTCACCCTTTTACCTCAGTTATTAAAAAGAAAGCCTGGGAAAAGCCCAAGCTAATAATTTGAGATGAATGGATTAGCTCTAGAAGAGTGAAGGATTGATGTCAAGCTACAATTTTACACTCATGGTTTTCTTTCTTCAAGTTTCTAACCCAACAAAAGTAGCATTATAATTGAAAAGTTATATAGGTTTTCTTTCATGCATATATTACTCACTATTGAAAAATAGAGTTTAGAAATCTTATTATTATTAAGTTTGAAATTATTCTAGCTTACCTTATTTAGGATTCTGAATTGATATTTGACTAGGGTTTCTTATTTGGAATTCCTAGTCCTAGTAGTTATACGACTAATTATTTTCTATTACCTATGTCATCCAGATATTTTGTTAAGGCTTGATCCCTACGAAATATTGACAATAAATAAAGTTTTATTGAGAATTAGTCTCTCTTCATTTGTATCTTGAGATTTTGAGAATGGCTCCCCAGAGAAAGTGTTCTCTACCTACTTTGATTATTTAAAATCTGTTTTTCTTGGTCTACTGTTCCTTATTTTTCGTCATATATCCCATCATTTTGGGGTATGTTAAATACTGAACGGCACAAACACAATTATAATTTCGATATTCACAATTCCCCCCTCAACTTTTTCTTATATTTACAAACAAATATTAGAGGGTAAAAAGAAGAAATTTTTTCCCTTGAGATTGAATTATCTTGTCCAACTTTCTTACCAAACTTATTACTTCCAAGTTAAGGACATTTTTGGTTCTTGGAAATGAATGTCAAGATCCCAAGAATCATATCCAAAGTTTACTTTTTAAACAACTATATAAACTTTAGTGATAATTTTTAGAAGTATAAAAAGTAGATGATTTTAACATAAATAAATATATATACTAAACATGAATTCCTAGTTAAAAAACAAAGAAAGTAAAAGGAACCTTCCAGTTGGAATTGCACTTATGCCCAATTCCATAGCAAACCAAAGATGGGGGGCTTGATCCACTACTCAGATGAACAGTTGCTCAAAACCTTCCATTTATGGGTTTCTTAAACAAAATTTTGACCCCGTAGAAATTCAGCAAGAGACCATCTCAAATTGAAACATTCTATCATCAATTGCATACAATTAATCCTTCTATTTAGTTGATATGTGGCATACAATGCATACGATTGGTGGACTTACATTACTCCTTCCCCAGAATGTTGATCGCTTTCCATTGAGATTGGAGGTTGCAACTTTACCGGCTGGTTTCTCAGCAGATGAATCAAGCCCACGTACAGGTAAAGAAGGAATAGGATCAATTGAAGATAGAATTTCCCCCATTGATCCTTGAGATTCACCAATATGTGACACATTTGAAGTATCCATCTCATTGTTTGAATCATCAGTTCCTTTCTTCATTTTACTTGGTTGTTCCATCAGTTGAACAATTGGGTCTCTAGTTTGCACTGATTCAACAGGTAAGTTTGAACTCTCAGCTGGTACGTGAAGATTTCTTGGTGATCCATCTGATTCATCACCACCAAATGCCTGCATGTAATGTATCAATAACAGGTGTGGGAACAATCAAGGAAGGTTGCTAAGGACATCAAGTAGAAAGACAAACATCTTGATGAGATATAAAATGAATTTATGCTGAATGCATTGCATCCCAAAATCCATACAGATTTAGGTATTTTTCATTTGAAATCAAATACTTAATTACAGATAGTTCAAGAAAAATCTTGGCATTCCACTTCAACCAAATAGACCATATCAATGCATGCATAGCACAAACATCAAAGCCAAAAAGCGTCCTTTCATTTGCAGACCTGCTAAAGTTTAATATCAATGATCTTCTAGACTCACATGAGGTATCCAATATTCCTCTAGAACATCAAATGTTCAGTTCCAGATTAGGCAGGTAATAGAACAGTGTGAGAAAATCTAAAATCTAATAAATAAGATAACCTTGATTGTGACTACATGTTAGGTGCGCACATCACTCCAAAATATCATTGAAAAATAAAAAGATGACAAAACTTCATCTTCACCATGACAACAAAGAAAAAGCTAGAAAAGTCTCTAATATATAAAAGATACATTGAGATAATTCACATGCCATCAGATGCAGGCCTAAGGCACTGTCTTGTCAGAAACACAAATTTGTGCTGCCAACTTCAATACTCCAAAATCCAAATACTTGATGGTTGCTAATGATTAGCAGACACTATTTAAATGATAGAAGCATGTCATATCTCCTTTCCTACTCCTAAGTAAACAGGATGGACTCAACTCACTCTTAAAAGCTAGTCAAGGGGGAAGGAGTGCCCTAAGCATCCTAAGGAGCATATTACCCATATCCGAAACCAATATAGGATATTAAAACAATCCCTCACGCCTAGAACCAAACACCTAACAGGAAGCCCAACATTGGTCGAAGAGACTCCACGCCATATTAAGAAAATGGCTGGATTTAAAAGCTAGTTCAAGGGAAAAGAGTACCCTAGATTTTATAAAGGAGATGTTACGCCTATCCCAAAATCAGTCGATATTAACACCTACAATCGTCTATACTCGGTATGATAACAAAGAGATGTTTTTGCATGAGTTCTTCGGAAACTATAACAATAAGATCTACATATGTCCAGTAGGTTGTACATCTTTTAAAGCCCTCATATTGATCCTCAATCTAGAAAAGTATGGTCCCCACACCTCCTTAAACGTAGCCAGAGATGGGAGCCCCTCCATAGAATATGTAATCCAGTTCTGTGCTTGCCAAGTAGATCCATTAATTTCAAGAGTTGGATATATTGAACTCCAAGAAGTTTTAAACAATCACAATGCAGAAGCCCATGGTTTACAAATTCTCCTCGTCTCTTGCAAAGACACATTCTTACTGTCATTCAATAAAATCAACCAAATAAACACTTCAGCAATTTTTTAGGCATCACATAAAATAAAACTTTCTTATCCCTCAGTATTGAAGCTCCCTTTTAAAACTAGAATTTCAAAGCACTTGCTGTCTTTTAAATTAAAAATAATCAATTAAGCTTCATCACCAATTTGAGCATCCCTTGTTTACATCTTTCAGTAAAATTAAACAGAAAAAAAATTTCATTGGTCAAAGATAAATGGGAGAAGTACAGATCTTGGACTTCAAAAAAATAAAATCATTGTTCACAGAATGTGAAGATATCACATAGTTGCAAATCATTTTTCTTTAGTTAAACTATGTTTTCCTTTCTTTTTCCCTTATGGTGAGGGGACTGATCCTCAGCTGTCTCTCGTTAATGCTTTCGAATAAAGTTGCAAATTTTGGAATATGTCTAAAATTCCAAGCAGAACTACTATTAGATCAGTGCATATTCATGAAAACAAAAGAACAAGTCGAAAGTGCAGGGGAAAGGTGAGAAATATATAGAGATGCTTCTATATGTGCAAGGGAGAACCTCACAACCTTATATTCATAAAGATCACTGCCACCAGAACCACTGCTCTCACTTAATTTTCCACTGAGTACACGTTCAGCATCATAATCAGTTTCTTGATCAACTTCATTTTCTGCATCATGATAACCATTTTCTTTCACATCCGTATTTTCATCATCAGATGAATCGTCACTCCCACTGTTTTCGATTCGAGAATCAGCAGAGATTGAGCATCGCTGCAGATTTTCATCCTGAAACAACAGACAATAGCTACACATTAATACCAGAACAAGCATAAAATAAAATATTCAACAAAAACCTCAACAATGATAAACTTGTTATGATGTTCAGCAAATTCTATAGAAAAAGCCGATGATCATGTCTCCTACAAACTCTGCCAGCCTCTCTTGGTTCTATATGCATAGCCAAGAGTATTTCAATCTGTAGCTGTGCTAATTTTCTTCTCTGGAAAGTTTCTTTACAGTTTTCTCATTTATCACAACTCACAACTCATAATAGTTATTCAACCCATAATAGCCAAACTGGTTGAATCAGGCCAGAAAACGTAGCACCTATTTGCTAACGCAAAATATTGGACAACTATGTTGAAACCTGATCAAACACATTCAGCTCAATCAAGTTTCAGTGAGCTTTTATGAATTGACTTGCTTGGTTTTGCATGAAAATTTACTTAAATACAGCATGTGGCAGGACTTGGACCAGGTAAATCTATAAGAAAACCGTATAGATTAACATAAGACCTATTCTAGGCCATGAAAAAAATATATATATACACCATTGCAACATGAAGACTAAGAAAACCAACGGTTCAACCATGTAACTCACACTTGAACTAGTGACATACACTCACACTTGTCATGATCCAGTTCAGTTTCTCCCATCTTTTCAAATTTGGCACAATATATGAAGTGAAAAAAAGCAAAAAGCAAAGAATTGCATTTCAGTTCTGCAGAACAGACAACAGAAACATTAAAAAGAGGCATCTAGTGTACCAAAGTCCAAAATCATGAGCAGCGAGAGACTCTCTCTCCCTCAATAAACCTACTGTCAAGTTCATGAGAGACCAAAAGAATTTCTTATTATTTTTTATATATTTCCCAATTCCCATCCAATACGACGTATGGTCCTCCAAGCCAAAAACTCTAGTATTTTGTTTCAACGCAATACATCAGCATTCATTGACAGGAACAAGGACAAATGATCACCATATACAAAATATGTGGAAGTAATGAAATTGAAGTCCCATTATCAAACAAACAAATACATAGAATCTTACATCAAAAATATTGTCATACTCCTCTATAAGAGTTGTAATGATGGCTTGAGCATTATTAGCAGCATTGGCAGCAGCAAGAAGCTGAGAAGAACTGTCACCATTAATATCAAAGTCATCCTCTAATTCACATTCACCAGCTAATAGAGGACGTAACAGCAAGGGTGCCATGCAAGCAGCAACAGCAGATGCATTCATTCGATTTTCATGAGCATGAGAAGATATTGTATGCATCATCTTCAGAATTCTGCACAGTATGAAGACACTAAGAAATAGTAGATTGAAACAAGTATAAACATTTCATAGTCATGAGAAACCTCTTGCTAAACCACTAATGACTACCACACATTCCTTTGCAAGGTTCTGATCCTGCATATTGTATCTCAGAACATTAAAATTTTCAGTTTTAGTTCTCCATATGTACAATACAGCCAGTTATCCCCAAACGGGAGAACAAGAATTGCCCACTGAAGCCAAACACACTTGGAACACAAGCTATTCCTCTGTACTTCCGTGTAAGCATCCAGTAGCAATGGACAGGCGTTATTTTGCATATCCTAATTACACTCAAAACAAAATGCCAAAATAACATGCCTTGAAAGCCAATAATTATTTCTTTTCCAATGCATAGGGCTCATTAGTCAGCACCACGAGTGTCATTATATGATCCGATCAGATCCATTGGTAAAAGATACACCAACTTCAAGAAAATTACACTATGCATACAATTGCGACAATTTTTTTTTTTTTAAAAAAAAGGGAAACAATGAAGTGTATAGCAAGCGTGATATTTTAACTCAAATCTGAAAACATGAACAGTAAGATCAGTGGGTCCCACAAGAAAGCTTGAGAAACCAAAAAACCAAGTAAAAAATATATGTAGAGATTACCTCTGTAACAAACGTCGGTTTGGTTCAGGAAATGTCTCCAATGTTGCAGAGCGCATTGCATTAATCCGAGCTTCCTTATGATCAATTTCTTATTCAATAAAACAACAAAAGAACAATAACGTCTAATCAGGCACTTAAACATTTTAGTGCACTACCAAAACAAGTAGGTCCACCTCTAACACCAAAATTTACATCTACAAGTGTTATAAATCATATTGTGAACCCAAGCCCAAAGGCCATTCCGCTTAAGGTCTATTACAGGAAACGATTCAGAGGCAAAGAGACAAGGGCTGAGGAATCTGCTGAGAAAGAACACTTGGCAGAATAATAGAAATCAGTTATATTGTTACCGGGAATCTCGGATGCACAGGACAGAATGACAGCTGGTATTTGATGTGTTTAAATAAGTATAGTGAGAGGAGGGAGGCATGTATATGTTTTCTTCTTTCTGCTTAGGCTGGGCTAACTTTGTTAGACGGGAGATATTCTTGGAATTGAGTTCTTTGGTTGATAGAAAGCTCAATACAAATATTTTCCCTAATTCCTTCTCTTGCAGCAATTGATTAAGTTCCTAATTCTATCAACATGTATACAAAGTGAACTTTTGAAAACAGAAGAAATAGCCCTAACAAGCCATTGTTCAATTTTTGAATGATATTTATCCTAATTCCTGCACTGCATTTTTATGCAAACTACTCCTGTGTCACATGCAATAAACATGATCCCATTAATTTTTAACTTATGAATTTTAGAAACTGATTAAACAATTACAAAAATACTTTTTTAAAAAAACACACACTTATATCACATTAAATAGCCACCTTTTTGTACTTACCATGCCGTTAGAATTTCAATAAATTAACAATAAACAACATTGCAATATGAATATATTACAATAGAGAACTAGGATCAAAATTCTCTTGTTAAGGATTCTCATAAGCAAAGAAAACAAAATAGAACCTGCATGTCCTACTTAGTAATACCAAGTGTATAAAAAAGTTATGAGCAAATTATTATTTAGTCCATATGTTATGGAAAAACTCACTAGTCGGTCTCTCAATTTTGAGAAATGCATTAAAACGTTTCTAACGTTTCAAAAAGCCTACTATTTAGTCCCTTCATAAATTGTGATCTTTTAAATACTGCAAAGAAAGCTAAAATACTCTCAATACAGAGGCATTAATTAGTAGACTTCTTATAAAACTAAGAGACCAACTAATAATTTTTTTTTAAACGGATTAAAAAGTAAAAAACTTAAAGATTAAATTTAACGACTAAATCTAACAAAATGACTAACTAGTAGATTTTTTAAAAAATCAAGTATGTTTTAATATATTTTTCAAAATCGAGAGACCAACTAGAAAGTTTCTTCGTAACATAGAGATTAAATAGTAAATTTTCTAAAAATTGTTTACATACATAATGCACAAAATTTTTATTGGAAGTGAGAATATTAGAGCCAATCAAATCAAATTTCAATTGAAAGAAATATGATCTGTTAAATTGGGCCAGGCCTAACTCACCCCAAAAGCTAGCTCAAGGGGGAGGAGTGCCTATGGCCCGTATAAGGGGCACATTACCCCTTTCCACAACCGATGTGGGATTCAACACACCCCCTCACGTCCAGTATTTTTACTGGTGCGTGGCACATTTATAGGGCGCCCAACATCGGATGGGAGGCTCTGATACCATGTTAAATTTGGGCCATGCCTCACTCACCCCAAAAGCTAGCTCAAGGGGGAGGAGTGCCTATGGCCCATATAAGGGGCACATTACCCCTTTCTACAACCGATGTGGGATTCAATAGGATCCTAACACAGTTCAAAATACTCATGGAATTATGAAACTCTATGAAAAATAACACAAAAACCATCAGGGGAAAAAAACTATATGGAGCTATCAGTCTGAGAATTGTATCACATGCATTATTTAGTTAAATAATCACATTTCGCTAAACTCCTCAATGTGATCCAATCAGTACCACTTTACATTAAATTCATCTGCTAAACACACCATTATAGAACTACCTGTAACCCTAAAAGAATGTACAAAATTGACTCACTTGTGAGCAGCTTTTGTTAATGACATTAAAGTTAGTCTTGGTATCCATGAGCTAAACTAGTGGTCAAACATAGTATTTGATATACATGGGTATGGTAGAGAGGTTCAAAATATAATCATTTTAATCAACTTTGGAAGAATGCCAGTTGCTTCAAGAAGCATAGAGATAAAGAATAAACTTTCCCCCTAACCTTGCTTTTGGAAGAACAGAAGATTCCAATTCGTCCATTTTTTAGTGTTAATATAAACCTTCTACCATGTGTATGTAGGCATGCACATATGCATATAATAGAAAAGAAGATAAATGCTCCAATAACATAGAGGAAGATACAAGGCTGAACTTACTATAAGCCTCCAGCAATGCTGTGCAGCAGGATGCTGGAACTGGAGAGGAGGGCAGCTCCCTTAAGACATGCTAAAGATCAGAAAGCTTGGGTGAATACAGACACAAGTGGAATTTAGAAAGTCGCAAGTTGCAAACTGTAGCATCAAAAAGTACCTTTACACAATCACCAATGACATGAGCATCTTCATCTGCTTCAAATTCAGTCTTGCCTAAAATGATCAAAAGAAATTTTAGTAATGAAAATCTTAGCGGAAGAAAGTGCACAAGATAGGGCAGCATACATCTAAAATTCTATATGATGACAAGGTATCAATTTATGCAGCAAAGTTGAGAATGGAAACCTTAGCTGAAAAATGTATGGAAGCAAGTGCACCAGATAGGGCAGCCAGCATATTATCTAAATGATTGAAAATATCCATTTATGCAGCAAATTTGAGTCTGTTACACTATTCAAGAGAAATGATCAGCAGAAACTGTACCTTGTTCATATTCTTGAACTCTGTGTTCAACCTCCTCAACATCAGCAGATTGTCGCAAAATTCCTTCGGCTTTAGTTCCTACAAGAAAAATATCACAACGCAAGTGTATTTTTGTTCAGGTGTTCGTATGAAGTTGTCTGCCGCTTATCTCATCACCAATCTACATTTCCACATTGCACATTGTTATCAACTTAAGTAAGCAACATTGGTCACACCTATTAGCACTTGGCAAGTGTAGGTCTGGCAAGATGCATTTTAGATATATAAAGCAATGATATAGAAGCAGTGATGATAAAGGTATGGCAGCACAAAAAATGGCGGTAGTAATGGCAGCACAAAGAATGGTGGTAGTAATGGTGGCACAAAGAATGGTGGTAATAATCATTGCATTGACAATAATAATGGAATTGACACTATGGCAGAAATGGTGGCAACATCCCACCAAGTGTATCCTCAGTGTGGTAATGTAACAACTTAAGATGATCCCTCTGCAGTTCCCAAAAAAAAAAAGACCACTAAAATATTTTTAAAGAAGTGAAAAACATAGCCGTGAAGGTAAGCTCCTCAACTAGGGAAAAGTATTTAGATTTTCAGTTTCCCAAAGGATTATAATGGATTAATTTTAAGGAGCTAGTTAGTTGTGCAAATAATGAGTTCGTATATCAACTTTGTCATGCCACCACCCCAAATAAAGGAAACCAAGTTTCTCAATAAATAATTCTTCTGTTTTTTTATGATTAATTGTTTATCCTAGTTCACACTAAAGCCAAAAGATAATCAGACATTTCTATTCTATGTAACCAGTGTTAACAGGATTCTTTATAAACAAATGCCAGATAGCTTTCAAAACAACTTCAGAAAAACAAGAAATTGGAGTACCAACACAAAAGTTGTCATATATTCAAATGATATTATCATTTGACATCCTGCATAAGCTCATATATTGGCAAAATGTTATTAAATGGTGTTAGGTGTGGCAGCATGATAAATTGGCAGTCTGACTGTCCCACATTTGAACTGAACCCAACTTTAGATTGAGAAGCTCATATAAAATCTTCCTAAAATTGAATATTTCACTCAAGTCAGAATCCACCCTAGTTGCGAGACCAAGAAGTGATGATAATTTTAAATCTTCAGGGTCCTTTTATATCAGTAATCAAGATGTATAATAAACATCGGACACTACAACACAACAGACACAAATCTAGACCCAACTCGAAGCCCAATACAGCTCCCAACTTTCCTCATAGAAGCACAGGACAAGTAACCTAGCACCTGTACTAAAAGCCATTACAAGTTGGAATCTTGAAAAGATCCCAACTAGCCAATTACTGCAACAATGCTGAAAACGTCTCTAAAAGAGGCTCTGGTTTCCACAATTCCACTGAGAAAATTAAAGGTTATAGAAGAAGACTTTGACACAACTAGGTATCATAACTCACCAAATTTCTCAAGAAAACGAAGAGCTTTCTCAAGGAACGATGGACTTCCATCGATATCTTCAAGGGCAAGCAAAATTGGTCGTCCAACAACCAATGACTTTATTGGACGTTTATCCCTCCCTGACCAAAAATATAATAACCGCATGAGAATTTTAACAAAAAGAAAAGGGAAAAGAAAAAAGATGTATGCTGCTGAAGTACAAACATTGATGGAAAGACCCTTCAATAGCATCATTGGTATCACTCCGAAAAATTCCATTATGTCCAATAACCAGAGCAGCGCTTGGTGCTTGTGCAAGGGCGTGTTCCAGGGCTGTTTTCCACTCATATAAATCCTCAGAAGTTTCAGCCTGAACATAGAAAAGAAAAAACAGAAGGACCTTACATACTGAAAATTTGTACAAGGAGAGACAATGCAAGTTGTACTGTGCCTAAGATCTCACCAGAAAAAGGATTAACAAATCAGAAAAATACAATGCAGAACTCAAAAAGAAATCAATATCAGGAAGAGCAAAACAAAGCACCTTGAGGGTAAATGCTCGCCCATCACGTCCATCAGGAAATAAGACAGTTAACAACTTTTTATCCTCCCTGACAACAACACTGCAAATACAGCAACCATAAGCCATATTCTTGAGAAATCACCTCCAGACAACATGCAGTTTGTATATACCTCCCCGAATTGTTTAAGTCAATTCCTCCCAAAGTTAAATTCACTTCGCCACCTCTTTGTGGTAAAGCACTCTGCATGACAATCAAACACAAAATCTATGTGAATTAATTCGCAACCATCCAGAATATTATGCATAAAGAGTTTAAAAAGTTGTAAAATTAGCAGGATACTCAAACAAAGTGCTAAATTTCACTTCAAAACTGGAAATCCATGAAATTGTTTAAGAAATGCCAGCATATGCACGTCTATTACAATGATGCATGAGGTCCAGGGATCCTCTAAAGTGCCTTGGTGCCTTGCTTTTAATTTTAAATGATTTGACCAACATAGATAAGATTCTAATCTAAGGGGCAGTCATATCACGAGCATGTGTGTGTATACAGAACATTTATTTTCACCAAAAAATATTACATATATCAACAAGACCCCATTTATTTTCACCGAAAAATGACTTGTCATTTGTCAATGAAAAATACACAGTAGGAAACATGTTTTGGAGAAGAAGGATTATTTCCTATTACATGGTTTGGTTGTAACACATGAAAACAGCAGGAATTTTGTTTTCATGGAATACATGAAAAAGTTTAATTTCCTCCATAGAATAAGACCATGAGAAGGTTTGAATTATATATCATTGAAAATTGAATTGGTCTCAATTCTACTTGAAATAAAAAGAAAGCAAAAAAAAAAAAAAAAAATGCAAATTGCACTGAACCCTGGTAGCCAGCATCTATTGATTTTAGCTGACAAATTAGTGGATGTGGACATGCTTCCTATACGGTTTCCTGATGGGTCCTTCCTTAGTTTCTTCCTCTACAAAATGACTTGGGATTTATTTGGCATTTTCATTGGAGCTTCTATTAAAAAACGCTTGAGATGCTGTTAGGAAAACATTTTCTTAAACATACTACTTGGAGAATATTAAAAATTGATCTAAAAATAAATTTAATGTGTTTTAGCCATATGAATGAACACCAAAATAACAAAACACTTTTCTTTCTGAGCTGCTTTTTTCAACAGCATCTAAGATGAAACTTTTATGAGTGCTTCTGGTCTCAAAAGAAGAAAATCAGTGCCAAACAGGCACTTAGTTTTCATTTAAAGAAGAATTGCATTCTGCTGACCAACTTTTGTATGCGCATCAAATACTAGAAAATTCAAAATATGTCTTAAGAAAATGTTTTCTAGAAAACAAGAAAAGGCATTCTATTCGGAAGAAAAAAAATCATAGATGGCTACAAAGATAATGGATAAACAAATTACAGCAATAATTTTTTTATGC
Source organism: Manihot esculenta (assembly GCF_001659605.2). Classification (NCBI taxonomy): domain Eukaryota; kingdom Viridiplantae; phylum Streptophyta; class Magnoliopsida; order Malpighiales; family Euphorbiaceae; genus Manihot; species Manihot esculenta. Next base: position 10,681,011 of record NC_035162.2, on the reverse strand, counting down.
GCTACAAAGTTCGATTCACAACCATCCTAATTGAATTCCTTAAACAGCTACTATGTATCAATTTAGGGTTAGCTAGGTGCCACACCAATCATAAGTATAGACAATCCAAAGCAATGAAAAAGTTTAAAGAAAAAAAACAGGGAAAAAAAACAGGGAAAAAAATAATACAAAAATAACCGTAAGTACTAACGGGATTATTTTTGAAGAACACCAATGAAGTGCGTGTCAAGATAAACCACCGTTTCTTCCATGATTTCCAGCCTAATCCTGCAGAAATTCAACATCAATTTACTTGATTAGCAAAACAAATGTTTCATTTCTAATGGCCAGTGTAATCAATGTTTAAGTAATTTAGTAATTAGTATGTCGGTCCTCCCAAAAAAATATGCACCAATGACTGGAAGAAGGGTGGTGTTGATGCTAAGATGCAATTCCAAGATTAATCCTAACATTAGTGAATGCACTTTTCCTTATTCACAATACAAGCCTTTGGGTTCCAAGGACTGGAATTTTACTGCTGGCATTGTTTCATAGTCAAATTTCTCAATGTTCAATAAAGTAGACCACCCAAGCAAGTTTAAACTAAGGTACCAAAATATATGCCAGAAGTTATAGCTAACCAAGTAATAAAGCCCTAAGCCTCCTTGCACAATTTTGGACTCAACATATTCTCAAATTGATCAGGAAAACCCCAGACATCGTGATATTGATAAATGATCTTTCCAATCACAACGCATGACATAGGTAAACCCAGGACAAAGCCACCTAAATAAATGCTCAATAAACTTGTCCATAAGAGAACCATGACTCTAACAAACAACAAATACCAAGACTAGGAAAAGCTATATAATACCACCGTGATTCCATGTAGGATTAACTACTTGGAATGGCAATATATATAATAAGTGGATCAGATAAAATAATAACTAACTAATAGAAGACCTATAAAATAACAAGCGCCCTATTATTTAAAAAAAAATTCCATGTAGACTATCTACATGGAATAACTGGTTCAGCAAATGATTTCTCCAAAACTAGTGATAACCATCCTCAAACAACAGCCCTAATTAGCAAAATAACAAGTACTAAGCACAAAAGCTATTGAAATTTTTCTCAACATAATGTCATTAGTGATGGTCTCCCTACATTATTATTTTTTAGAAGATCCATTAGCAAGTTCAACAAAATTAACCATAATGATCATTCCAATCTCTTGGTGTCATTTTTTATATGAATAATCTTACAAAATCTAACAGAGTCAAGAAACTAGTGAATAAATTTTGACTTGCATTAGTTGAAAATATGCGTTGGATTGCAGAAAATCATTTCTTTAGGACAGTGCCTCGAGACCCAAATATTTTACAAAGTCAAACCAACAATAATCTTAAAAGATGTTGAGAACCCAAATCAAGGGGGCAAAGAATAAAACTGAAAAGCAATTGCCTCATTTGTATGGCAAGAAGTAAGCTTAGTAAACAACAAACTCATCATGTTTAGTTTTCGAGGAAGTGCAAAGTCATCAGTCAACTTCCTTGATTGTGAGCAACTTACTAATGAGAGGCTGGTATGTTAACTTAAGAAAGTAGAAGGAAATTAACTAAATTAACTTCACAATAAATAATGTTCTGGAATAAAGTTACGTTAATAAAAGTATTACTGTAATTCACAACATAGTAACCAATAACATAAATTATCCAGAATCCTTTTGAGTGTGATACGTGTATGCAAAAGAATACCATCATGGATCCAACTTTCTATGGCAATAGCATTTAGACCATGGTCTTAAATTGTGGTCAAGGTCACATTCCCAACTGCAGTCACAAGTAACAAAAACAGGCCAGTAACAGCTATAATATAAAAATAATGGCATGTTGCTATGCAAATTTTTATGAAAATTTTGTAAAGTTCATGAAATAAATAGATAATTAAAGATACAACCAAACTAAGATATACAACTATAAGTATAAATATATCAAATAAGGACATTAAAGTCCATCATTCTTAGAAAACTATTGTTAATTTAAATTAGGTTTAAATAGTATTTGTGAAAATCAATATCAAAGTTATTTATTTTTTAAATTTTATCTTGCAAAGCCCACTCAACAAATATATGTCAAAGGCTAAAACTTTCTTTGATATTATTTTCTATATGTATTTACCTAAAATGATTATAAAAAAGCTAAAATTTAGAAAAATAAATAATAAACCCTTGCTCTATTTCACTTCAAAACCACCTTCTCTATTTAATAATCTATGCTCTTAAGCTCAAACTTTGTTGGAAAATGGTAGATTTCACTTACTTGTGGAGAAATTTGAGAGGAAGTGGCAAAATGCCAAGAAATAAAATGAAGAGTTGAATGAATACAATGGAATAGCATTAAAACTGAAAAGATGTTCTTTTCGCCTCCTTTAGCTTTATGTACATGTAGCAAAAGAAAGTCAAAGATTCTTGAATGAAAAAGCCTTTTATGACCTTTAAATAATGGTCGAAACGAACATACCTTTATATAACAGCCTGTACAGCTACAATTTTGAAAATGCTTTAAATAATGGTGTTAATGGTAGCAATAGGCTAAAATTCCTTTAAATAACAGTCCTTAATCAAAACTATGATTCAGACACCTATCCAGAGACTCAATGATTTGGTCTTAGAATGCATAATCCAAAATATGGTGCCACCTAGGCCTAGACCATCCCATATGGTTGTTTGGAGACCTTGGCTCGTACAAGACACTGGCTAGCAGGCACGCTTTCAGGCAAGGAAAGGACATTAAGGCCAAGCCCTCAAATTAGTTGAAGGTCAACAACTGCAACACCTCACTCATCTAGCTGAGTCATGAGAATAGGCTGTCAAGTAGAACTCTCATGAATGCTATTGGTCATTATAGTGACATCCATACTATGAGGGCACCCAAAACATTAAATTGCACCATACGATAATAAAAGTGCCTCTCAACCTGCCGCTCAAGATCTTAAGACTACCAAACCCAAGTCATGATGTTTAGAAGTTGTGCCATTAATCATAGCAATATCTTAGATGCAAAACGCTCAAGGCTTCGCCAATTGTAGAAGGACAATATTTGTTATTGTATTTCACGATAGAGATTACAACCTATTTATACATGAGAGACGGTATCTAAACAGGAAGGAAAATCAAGCCTATGATTATACAATCCTAAGATTAAGCAACTGATCCATCCATCAATATTTACTTCCTATATTAACATATTTACTTCCCATAACCTATAACACTCCCCCTCAAGTTGGAGCATAAATATTAATAATGTCCAACTTGTTACATATATAATCAATTTCAGCCATAAGAACAACCAACCCAAAACAATCAAAATAAACAAAGGATCAGAAGAACAGTAACTCGTGAACAGTAACCGATGAACAATAGCTGTAAAGAGTTCCCGTGAACAATACCGATGAACAGAGCCCTGAGTCTCCAAATGTTACCCTTTATGGTAACCCAAATGAACAGAGCCATAAGTCTTCAAATGTTACCCTTTAAGAGTAACCCAAAATGAACATAGCCTTAAGTCTCCAAATGTTACCCTTTATAGGTAACCCAAAATAAACAGAGCTCTAAGTCTCCAAATGTTACCCTTTATGGGTAACCCAAAATAAACAGAGTCCTAAGTCTCCAAATGTTACCCTTTATGGATAATCCAAATGAACAGAGCCCAGAGCCCTAAGTCTCCAGATGTTACACTTTATGGGTAGCCCCCGATAAACAGAGCCCTAAGTCTCCAAACGTTAGACATAATCTACAAGCTAGCAGATAGACGTCACACTCTCCCCTGCTAAATTTGCGACGTCCTCGTCGCAACTAAATCGAATACAATTGCTAAACCAAGTCCGAACCCTCGGGTATTGTGGCTCGCTAGTACCTTGGGCGGCTCCACCTCGTCTCACACGGGTAGTCCTTTCCTCGCAGGTCCACTAGCTCTGCACAATTGGTCTGACCCAAGGTGGCTCTGATACCATAGAGAAGGATAATATTTGTTGTTGTATTTCACAATAGAGATTACAACCTATTTATACATGAGAGACGGTATCTAAACAGGAAGGAAAATCAAGTCTATGATTATATAATCCTAAGAATAAGCAACTGATCCATCTATCAATATTTATTTCCTATATTAACATATTTACTTCCTATAACCCATAACACCAAGCAAATCACAATGCCATTCTAATCCATGAGTGTACTCCATACTACTTGGTTAAGATCATGGTTTTTGTAATGGTCATAACGTAACCATAATGGCCTGTCGCTAAGCAAATTTTTTTGAAAAATTAGCAAAGTTAATGAAATTAACAAATATTTAAAGGTGCAATCAAAACTAAGTTATACAACTTAATAATAAGTATAGATATATCAAATAAACACAAAATTTACAATTTTTAAATATCATACTTGATAATTAACCTTAATTACCATCAAAATGAGTGTTTATCAAGTTCTTGAGTAGATCCACTTTGATCTTCTAATAAAAGTTATCGAACATTTTAACTTCTAATCATTTTTATTTATACATTCTAAACTAACTTTTTTGCACAATTGATTTTGAAACCACTCTAAAATATAGAGTTCTTGATTCTTGAAGAAGTGAACAGAGGAATCTGCAATCCTTAGTAGTCAAGAAATTTAAGAGAAAGTTGAGAAGAGAGCTTGAGAATTGAGGGAAATTTCCTTTTTTTTTTAGTTTTGGCAATTTAGCTTGGAAAAATGAAGTAATAAGGCTGAAAAGAGAGTTTTCAAGCCTTCAATCATTCAAACATCACATGAAGAAGGCTATCCCAACAAGAAGACAACATTCTCTGCAAATTCTTGCAGAGAAAAGAAAGTAACGGCCTATAATGGCCGTAATGTCATTACTCTAACAAAATTTTATTATCGTTAAATAACGGTCACGACCTTCTCCAAAACCTATAAATAACGGCCGTTACGTTATGTAACAGCCGTTATTAAAACCATGGTTAAGATTGAGTATAAGAAAAGAGGACAAGGTAATAAAACATTCAATCGTTTCACTTCATCGATTACCTTCTTCCCTGAGCATTTGCTTCAATCTCTTGTCTCTCAACTTTCAACAAACTTAGCCATCATAGTACTAGCGGAGAAGAGTTCTCCTCTAACAATTCAATTCTTTTCTTATGCAAAAATAAGCCCGAATATCCTTCAATCCATACAACCCCACTAGAAAGTACATTTACGTAGTGGTCATCCATAGCTCCCCAGATCTCACAGTTATCGGTTACTAAGAAATTAGTAAGTGAACCAAATATAACATTCAAATTAATCAATAACTTTGGGGAAAGTGTGCGAGCCAAACAACTTCCTAATTAATAACTTCCCAATCCCAGCAAGTATTATTTTGCAAAAACTTATTAGTTAAGAAATGAGCTTCTTTGATAAAAAGAGACCACTGAGAATGGCTACCAACCTTTTGAAGATATGAAAAGCGGCCCACTCTTGAAAACCTGTCATGTAATTTCATGTTAGACGATAAAATAAACAACCATCATCTGCCAAATTTCAAGGAAAAAAGGGCAATACGTATGATTATATCATTGCTGCATATTCCCTCAGCAATTTCTTTCAATAAACAGCACAACCATTGTAGGAGCTATTAGTAAAAAGAAATTATTTATACTTCAATAAAGTTGACAAGTGACATTCAATAGTCATTTTACTAAGAGGATATAATTTAGCTTATGAAAATTAGTTTATAAGCCTTTAGTGCTTAGAAGCTAATTTTAGCTTAAAACTGATAAACAGTTGACATGATAGGTAAAAAGTAACTTATAAGCTTATTTATCGTTAAATTGTCAAAACGGATATTAAATGACATATGTGGTAGAGTTTTAAAATTAAATGAGGGTAATATGATAAAGTACTTCTCAAGTTAGTTTATAGGTAAAGTTTACAGTGCAACCTTCATTAATCATTATTCATTAAAAAGTACCAAAATTTCCCAAAGAATTTTACCCTCAATAACCGGTAATCATGCCGTACTAAACTATATTTTGTCCTTAACAAATCAAAATTTACAAAAAGTTCACAAAAATTCTTCCTTATCCGTGAGTCTGAAATTCAACTTAGTTCCAAAGATGGAAATCATAAAAATAGTAATGCAATAAATTAAGCCTAGTATCAGTTTCTGACAGGCACTTGAGTTTATTAAGGAGGTATTCAACTTCTTATGAATTGATTAGCAGTCTCAGGTTTAGCTTGGAGGTAAATGCATTTAGAATATTAGTTTCTTATAGGCACTTGAGTTTATTAAGAACGAGGTATTCAACTTCTGATGATTAGCACTGCCGGTTAGCCCGGAGGTAGATGCATTTAGCTGAACTTGAGAGTCCCTAACATCCCTTTTACCTTTGGCCAAAAAGAAAACGGTATCATTATGACCAATTGGAAAATATCAACCACAGTCTATAAAATAGGAACAGCATCCATCAGCCATCACTGGACTCTTTCCTTTCTTTTTTTCTCTTTTTTTGAAGCTGAGAAATGTAGGGAAAATCAAATTTATCAAAATCCTGAATTTAATTACTCATAGATAAATAATGAAAACCTTCATATGAACAAAGAATTTTATCTCAATCAATTTACGGTAGGAGATAGAACTCCACAAATATATCTATTTTTCCCAGTATTTCTCGCCATCTAAACAGAAAGGAAACAAAGCAATAAACGTAATTTAGTCTCTCTCTCTCAGCCAATAAAAAATAACAACTCAAAACTCGCCAATTAATAAAATGCAAGAAAGGTAAATAAATCAAAATAACGAAATTTTCATATGTTGTTCTACCCTCAAGATAACCGGAACTCAAACACATACACAGCATAAGATCCCAAAATTTTTCTCTCAGAATCGCTAACTTTCCCGCTTAACCAGGAAATATTAAAAAGCGTACCGTATTGGAAGCTCCAGCTCTCGGCCGCTCGAAAGACGATAAAGAAGCCGACATTGAAACCTTCACTCAACCAAAACACTCCAGTACTTCAAAATGCTTAGCATTGCAACTAATTGAATCGCCTGATTTCTCCATTGAGTGAACTTGTCGTAGCTGAGTTCCACATTGACAGTGATTGAATAGATCGGCGAGTTTAATCGGTATCAAGATCTGGAGAAGTAGACAATGAAATGTACCTAGGGTTTTTGCTTCGCCTGCACAACAAGAACAATAAAAGGAGAAAGAACAAACAGGCAGAGGCAACAACAGCTACCGCAGAAGAATCTCCATAAAATGTGAACAAATAAGTGAATTTTTCCGTCAGTTTCCTTCTAAATTTCTCCCATTTTCTTTGCCATTCTCACTCTGATTTCTGCTTTTTCCTGTCCACAGGTGGAAAAAATTTTGTTGATAGTTTTTGTTGTTGGCTGTGGCTTTAGGTATTGAATTGGGTAGAGGGCAACAGTAGCGGTCGTAGTAACATCTGCCAGAGATAAAAAGAAATAGTAGTTTTTGCTTTTCACCCACTGCTAGCTATGCATACACAAGACGCCAGCCAAGACAGAGAAGAGAGCTGTTTTAAGTGGAGGAGAAATGCATGAGGGGGTTGGTCTTGTACGGTCAGTTCTAGTCAATTCTAGTTTTCAATTTCATTTATCCCCTATTAATTCGGAAATTAAATGTCATATTTTTACCGAAAACACTGGTAAAAAAAAATGTCATATTTCTTTCAGAGGAAGTTATTAAGAAGCTCTTTTCGGCCCAATAAAAGTTAAAAAAGGAGAAAATTCTTTAAGCTAGTATTTTATACCCGTGTTTTATGCCAATAGAATAATAACTATGATTATATAAAAAATATAATTAAAGAAATAGAGGAGAAATGAACTTGAAAATCAAGTAGTTTTTTTTTTTTTTCCTAGAAAGTCAACAAGTTTTCTTCTCTTAGCGATGCACTAACGAAAGCCTGGCAGATTTTAATTGGAGCTTGATATGGCAAACTTATTTTTCTCAATAAAATGGTCAAATAAATTTTGGTTATTAATAAGGTAACATGATAATTGTTAATTAATTACAGCATGTAATAGAAATTTTTAATATTGACCGACTATAAGTAAAATGGTCAAATAAATTATGGTTAAAAACCAATTTAATTTTCAATATATACAAGTTCGTTGACTTGGTATATTTATATGAGATTGTTTTAATAATTATGCATAAAATTGAAATGTAGTTTTTGGTTTATGACTAATGAGAAAAGTGGATATCTTTTCCTCCATTCTATTTTCTGAATATTCTTCAGGCTGATTTAAGTAAAAGATAATTTCAAGATATTTTACCAAAATAATAACATTAATAATGAAATTGTATAAAATTTGTCGAGTTAAACTTGAAAGCGCATTCAATCATTTTGATGCGTATAAAAATTGGCTACAAAAGAAATTAAGCACAGTACATGAAGCAACAAATGGAGGTAAAAAAATTGCCTAATTGTCCCACGTAATGACACAGCTTGCTTCTATTTAGTTATTTTTGCAGCCCAGGTATGTCGGATCTCCAGAACACAAGTATAACAAAAGCCAAACTAAGATTTGGGAAGTATGTATACAGTACAACGAGAAAGTATTTACTCAATGTGTGAACTAATCCATACTAAAAATTACTGACATTAAAAAGAAAAAGAACATGCTACTACTACCATGCGCTACATCCACAATTCCACCCAATCAGTAATGGGTGGGTTAACGGGAATGAGACAGTGTCATGTTGGGCTCACACACTCAGCCGTTCGTATGAATTGTTAAAGATTTATTTAGTGATAGCGTGCAAGAGAAGTACGAGTGGACATTATGCCTCTTAGGTGTGTCACACCTGTCTAAGATCCGTCATGCTGCTATTCAATCTGGTGATACACAAGTTAATTACATGCAAGAGCTTCCCATAGCGATCTACCACCGATCCCTCTGTAAATTCAAGTGCAGCAATTAAATTTATTAAATTGAAGCCTCTTTAATAAAAAAGACCCTCAATTTAAAAAGTTGCACCAAAGAAAATAAAGAAATACAATAAAACAAATTATAGAAATCAGAAACAATCACACCAATAAGGCGAGAGGAACTTTTGACGATGGAAGACAAATTAAAGCAAATAAAAAGAATTTAAAAACTCAACCTCACAAAAAAAAAAAAAAAAAAAAAAAATCAGACCTACCAAAAGAATATCAGACCTCATCTCCTTCCAGTGATAGTATGTGCATCTTAATTACCGTCTTCATTTCTTGGTTGCATTGCATGCCAATTAATTGGAGTCAGATGATGCTTTTCATCGAGTGTTCTCGAAGGTGGTCTGGTCTCAGGAGTGGCTTCTTAGCTGTCTGCACTTCTGCCTCTAAGGTTCCTAGTTTGAGATCAATTGAGTTTGTGATTTGATTCTATGGTAGTTTATTTAGATTTGATTTGGTTGATTTTATTTGACTGGTTTGATTCCAATGTTTTGAGCTTGAAATTGTATTGTTCCTCTGCCTATACGCTTTGCCCAGTTGGGCCTTTTTAATGCAAATCTCAGTTTGCATGTTGATTAATAAAAAAAAAACACAGAGAACAACACTCCTAGGATTAAGAGACACCAGCCAGTCAGCGCAGTGGTTGGCTTCACGAAAGATATGCACAATCTAGCCGTCTCAGTTACGATGAATCAAATCCTTAATAACAACAAACAGGGAACTATATTGATCAAGAGTTCATTTCCATGGACAGTTCACAACAGCCTGGTTGTCGCACTCCAAAACCTTTATAGCACCAAAAGACCAGGCAAGCTTTAGGCCTTCCAGCACAGTTTTTCCCTCAGCATGGGTGGAGTTAAAACACCGATTTTTAAGCATATAAAAAAGACCTTAGGAAAAAAGAAGGCACATGTTATATATAGTTCCGGCATTGAAAAAAGAAAGCAGATATAAAGAAAGTGCAAAACGAATGCAATTTTGCCCCAAAAAAGGGGGGGAATTGCCCGACCATCCACTCGTCTGAAAGAGTTTAGGAAATTTTTACCCAAGTGATCGGACTCCAATTATCAAGGCACCTCAAAAATCAGCCGAAAATGTCAATTTGTTATCAACTTGGAGATGCAAATCAACTTATTGAACTCATCATTTACACTTCACATCATTGTTTATAACAAATAAATTTGTAGCTAACATTGCATTTCTCTCAAATCGAACCTCCAAAAATATGCATTCTAAATACACTCATCACAGTCAGATCATTCATTCACTCATATACACCAGGGCTATTGTAATAAAAAAAAAAAATACAAGGCATGTTTCTTATAAGGAAAAAGTCTGCTGCAATTTGTATGTTCAGAACAGATCAGCTAACTATTGACACAAGAAGGGACACTTTTTTACAACAACAAAAGGCATGGCAATGCTGAGAGGGGAAAAGAAGATTAGAATCCAATCAAATTCTAACTAGATAGATGTAGAGAGAGGTGAAAAAAGAAGAGAGGATATTGAAATTTAAGAGACAGTTCACAACATACAAATATATGCAATTCTGAAAGAATGTACAACAACCACATTGACTCGCAGGTGAACATCAAATTGTCTTTTGTCAGTTCCAGGGTGGGGATGATGGTCTATAAATAAAATCCTGTGAGGATGTGGTGCCATAGTTCAAGTCAAGGTTGTGGAGCTGTTCCATCAGCTGAGAACGCCTCTCCTTAAAGAAATCAAGCCGCGTTGTTAATTCCACCAAAGCTGAAGACGCCGCCGATGGATGTCTTGGATAATCCATCATCTGCGACCACATACACAACATAAACATCTATATCACCAGCTTTATGGGACGATGTACTCTGCACAAACACTTACCTCTACAGCCCTCGAAGTGGAGGGAGCAGAATCAATACCACACATCTCATCCATGGACATGTTAGTGGATGCCTCGGTGCTTTTAGAATCACTGAAGCTGGTTGATTCCAGAAATTGTTTTCGAGGAGGCTGCCTGTTACTGCTGCCAGTTGCTAATCCTGTTCCTTTAATATTCCTCCAATCTGCCCCCAATAAACTCTCCTGTAGCGTAGCAGCCCAGATTTTATCAAGTTGGATTTGTAGAGTAGTGTTATAAATTATTTATTTATTTACATTAAGAAGTCTTAAATGATTTCAAAAGATGTGAAGGAAATCGAGAGATTAGGATAAAAGTTATACAAAGAACCACAACATTTGAGAGGAGATCAGAAATGGTGATTGCTAGGGGCTTTCTCGATAAGCAAACCAAATTCAGAATAGCTCATTTACAACCAAACGGTAGTTTAAATTGTCCCAGGGAATCATAAAGGAGAACTGAAAGATTTTAAATCTGAAGCAGAATAGAAAAATTAGAATCCCCCACTTCGAACAAGCAGCAAGATGGAATTAGAATTATGTACGTATCCATTTTCTAAAGCACTTGACCAAATATTTCGATCGACTGTAGTGTGGAGCTATAAGATACCTCAGTTCTATGTTTCCTTTCATGATTCACAAAAGCAAGGGTTGCATCAAAATCTTGCTGAAGAAATCTCCTGCAGATATAAAAGGAAGAAAAGGGGCATAATAAGAATATGAAAAATGTTCATCCAGATACATTCTTAAATCACCATGCAACGTCAAATTTCAGTCCTCATAGGGCTATTCATCTGTAATTCATCCTTGGCTTCCATCATTGCAATATTAAAGGTGAGCATAAAATGTAAATGCAATAGAATCATTTAATTTCATGTTATAAAGACAAAAGATACTTTGCCCTTTCTTTCCAGCAAGAAACTATCAAATGAACTTTATTATAACACATTTTGCTGCCAGCCTGCTTTCAATATTTAAAGTTTCCACACTAACCCCATTAAAAAATGTAAAAGTGCTATGCATCTAAAAAAAGGCCATTTAATCACCCAAACAAGAACATGCATTTAAGCAGATTGGTTACCTGCAGCAGATGCAGTGTGTACACATATGAAAATGTGCATCTTGAACTGGGAGTTGTCATTGGGGTGTGGGAGCAAACATGTAACTCTAATAAAAATAAAGAGTTTCAATCACAAGGGCCCCAGAAAAAAATTTCCAGATTCACCGGTGGATAGCAAATCCAAAGAAATAATCTTGCTGAAATGCCATGTATATCATTCTCACACCATAGACAGTTGAAGAAGAAGAAGATGATAATGACTTGGTATACTCACTGTTGAGTGCCAGGATTTTGGACATGTTGATAACGGTCACATGCATCAGAGAGGGAACCATAGTGATGCTGCCTTTGCTGATTTAGTTGATGGTGGAGTTCTGCAACTTTCTGTTTCAATCTGGCCACATCTGCTTCAGCAAGAGCAATCTCCTCAAGCTCAGCCCTTGTCTTCACATCAATTTAAGTCATAATCATGTCCATCGCCAAATAATCAATATATTGCAGTAAGAAAGGAGAGGGAGAAGTCACTCCAGAATCCAGATTTATACATACTTTGGAATCCATGCCCCGAGAACTGGAGAACTGTCCAGAAGACATGCTCAAGCCAACTTCAAGTGCAGCTCTAAGATCTCTTTCAGCTTGCAGCTGCTCTTGCAACCTTGAGACCTGACAGTCACCCACAAGCCAGTAGACAAACAAAATTATTTACTCAATCTCCAATAAGTATGTAAATATTTACAATGTAATATAACGCTAATTTGAAAAAAGAGCACACACACACACACACATATATATATTAACATCATATCTATGAATGTTAGATCTTGCACCTACAATCCCAGTCCTCACACAGAATTGCAATCAGAGATTGACAAAAAATTATTCATGTTCTTGCTTATTCTGAATTCATTATTGAGTTAATATTTCAGCTGAAGGAGCAGTAATTCATGAAGGGATTGAGTGCATAATTTTATTGCACCAAGTTTAATATTAATGCAAACAGTAGCATAAAGACTAAAGTTCGAAGGTGCAATATGTAAATGAGTACATCTTGTTCAAGCGCCAACCGTCGCTCATGCAAAGCTTGCTTCCTTCTCTCTAAGCTAGCTTGTAAAATTGCATTCCCTCGGGCCTAAACAGAGAACAGCGAATCTTGTTAGACCTTAATGCACATATTCCATAATGGAGTATAAGCAGGTTTAAGCAAAGTGATTAGACCTCCTTTGCAATCCTCTGTTTCAAGTCATTTTTTGTGATCTCAAGCCTCTGAAGGGCAAGCCTATAAACAATAATATAATATTAGATTAGCAGTATGGATCATATAACTAGAGACCAAAGGCCTATAAACAATAATATACTATTAGATTAGCAGTATGGATCATATAACTAGAGACCAAAGACCTATAAACAATAATATACTATTAGATTAGCAGTATGGATCATACAACTAGAGACCAAAGTGATTTAATGACAGTTGGTGAATCAAACAAAAAAGCTAACACAAGAAAAGCATTTAAGAAAGTACAGCTGAACTAAATTATATTACAGTTATAACTAGAAAAGGAAGCGAAGACCTGGAAAATTACAATGTCTTCGGGCAACAGAAAAAATGTCATTTGTTTAGATTGACAAATTACAAATATCCACAAAATCATTTGAATATAAAATTTACATTTTATGGTGCCAGGTCACATATGTTTATGTGGTTCAAGGAGAAAGCAAATAACCAGTGTCTTACTCTTCTTCTCCTGAAGAATCAACTGATTCAACTGATGGTGTCTTTCTGGCCTGTAGAGATAAATAAATATTATTAGATGCCTGATATCCCAATAAATCAGTTTAAAAACCATAGGAACTGAACCAGACAGCTCATCTTTCGATCTCAGTAGGGCAAAGAAAAACTAGGAGAACCCTTATGTTAAAAAATTTCCAGGGAATGGATAGCTCTAGAACGAGTGAAGGATTGATGTCAACCGACAATTTGACACCATGCTACAGTTTCCTGGAACTCACTCATGGTTTTCTAGCTTCAAGTTTCTGACCGACGAAAGTAGCATTATATTTGAAACTATGAAGTTTACAACGGAGGAGGCCTCAAACCATTAGTTATATAGGTAATTCTTTCATAAATATACTGATGGAGAATTGAAAGACAGTCTAGAATTTTTATTATTATTATTGTTATTTAATGTAGTTAGGATGACGAGTTGATATTTGATTAGGGTTTCTTATTTTGGAATTCCTAATCCTAGTAGCAGGACTAATTATTTTTCTATAAATACCGGTCTTCTTAGTATTTTATTAAGCTTGAATCTTGTGAACTATTGACAATTAACCAAAGCTTTATTGAGAATTAGTTTTTTTTCCTGAGTCTAAAAGATTTCAGAATGTGCTTCACTTGATCCCTCGAGAATGTGTTCTCTACCTCCTTTGACCATTGAAAATATGTTTCTATTCATCTGGTGTTCCTTGTTCTATATCATATACCCCTATCTTTTTGCACTATATTACATATTGAAGGGCATAAACATAATCATAATTGATATTTACAATTCCCCTATTACATTTCTTATATTTCCAAACAAATAATAAAGGGCATAAAGAAGCAATGTTCCCTTGAGGTTGAATAATCATTGTCTAACTTTCTTACCAAACTTGTTACTTCTGAGTTTTAAGGACGTGTTTGGTTCTTGGAATGGAATGAGAATGGAAATGGATGCCTAGATCTAGATTAAAGAATCCTATCCAAGTTTTGTTTTCCAACAACTACATAAAATTTAATGATAATTTAAAAAAAAATATACTTCCAAAGTACATGATTTTTCAACATAAATAAAAATATCATAATAAATTGAATTCCTTGTTCACCAACCAAACAAAGAAAAAGGAACACTCCACTTAGAATTGCACTCAATTCCCAATCCACAGCAAACCAAAAATGAGGCTTAATGCAATTGGATAAACAGTTGCATATAACCTTCCATTTGTGGGTTTCTTAAAAATCCTCTTTACCCAGCAGAAAATTCAGCAAGAGACCATCTCCAATTGAAACATTTATCATCAATTAAACCTGATTAATCTTTCCATTTAGATGATTTGGGGCATACAGTGCATCAATAGGTGGACTTACATTACTTCTTCCCCAGAATGTTGATCGCTTTCCATTGAGATTAGAGGATGCAACTTTACCATTTGGCTTCTCAGCAGATGAATCAAGCCCAGATAAGTGTAGAGAAGGAATGGGGTCAGTTGAAGATAGAATTCCCCCCATTGATTGGTAAGATTCACCAATAGGTGACGCATTTGAAGCATCCATCTCATTAAGTGAATCATCATTTCCTTTATTCAGTTTACTTGGTTGTTCCATGAGTTGTACATTAGGGTCTCTAGTTTGGACTGAATCAACCGGTAAATTTGAACTCTCAGCTGGTGCATGAGGATTTCTTGGTGATCCATCTGAGTTGTCACCACCAAAAGCCTGCATGTGTACAAGATGAATAGTTGAATACACATGCATCAATGATAAGTATTGGAACAATTAGAAGGTTCCTAAGGACATCAATTAGAAAGACAAACATCTCAATGAGATAAAAATGAGTCGATGCAGAATGCATAGCATTCCCTGAATCTATACAGATGTAGGTATTTTCATTTGAAATCAAATACATAAACCCAGCCAACTCAAAAAAATCTTTGCATTCCTCTACAACCAAATACACCGTACCATTGCATACATCACAAACATCAAATCCAAAAGCGTCATTCTTTTCATTTGCACAATTTCAATAATCTCTCATTCACATGAACATCCAATGTTCCTCTAGAACACCAAATGTTCAGTTCCAGATTGGATGGGAAACAGAACAGTGTGATAAAATCTAAACAAGTAAGATAACCTTGATTGTGACTAAATGGTAGGTAAACACACCACTCCATAATATCATTGAAAAGAATGATGAAACTTCACCTTCAGCATGACGACCACAACAACAACAAAAACAACAAAAGAAGCTAAAAAGTCCCTCTAAAGTATAAAATATACATTGATATAGTTCACATGCCATCAGATGCAGGCATAAGGCACTGTCTTGTCAGAAACTCAAAATTGTGCAGCCAACTTCAGTATTCCAAATACTTGATTGCTGTTAATCATTACCGGGCAATATTTAAATGATAGAAGCAATTTTGAGATTAACACTATATCTTTTCGAGTAAAAACAAACAAGGTCTTCCGATAAGATCACTATATCTTTTCCTTTTTCTTTTTTAATTTTTCTCTGCTCAAGAAAAAGGATTAGGCATAAATCACTCCTAAAAGCCATCCTAAGAGAGAAGGAGTGTCCTAAGCTTTATAAGGGACACATTATCCATATTTCAAAAATTGGGACATTAACACATCCCCTCACACTCAAGAATGATTACTTAGTGTGAAACACTCATGGGAGGTCCATAGCAGTTGAAGAGGCTCCAATACCACTTTACAAAAATAAGTTCTTCAGCTCAATCCTAGAAGCTAGCTCAGGGGCGCAGGAATACCCTACACTTTATAAAGGGAACTAAAAATTCTGGGCGTGAAGGGGTGTGTTGAATCCTACATCGGTTGTGGAAGTGGAAAGGAGTAATGTGCCCCCTTATATGGGTTATAGGCACTCCTCCCCCTTGAGCTAGCTTTTGGAGTGAGTTAGGCCTGGCCCAAATTTAACATGGTATCAGAGTCTCCCCATCCGATGTTGGACTTCCCATAAATGTGTCACGCACCAGTAAAAATTCTGGGCGTGAGGGGGTGTGTTGAATCCCACATCGGTTGTGGAAAGGGGTAATGTGCCCCTTATATGGGTCATAGACACTCCTCCCCTTGAACTAGCTTTTGGGGTGAGTTAGGCCTGGCCCAAATTTAACATGGGGTGAGTTAGGCCTAGCCCAAATTTAACATGGTATCAGAGCCTCCTCCCCATCCGATGTTGGGCCTCCCATAAATGTGTCACACACCAGTAAAAATTCTGAGCGTGAGGGGGTGTGTTGAATCTCACATCGGTTATGGAAAGGGGGTAATGTGCCCCTTATATGGGTCATAGGCACTCCTCCCCCTTGAGCTAGCTTTTGGGGTGAGTTAGGCCTGGCCCAAATTTAACAGGAACATTAGTCGTATTCCAAACCAGTGTAGCATATTAACACCTACAATCTATTATCAGCATAATAGCAATTGATGTTTTGCATGATTTATTAGGAAACTATGACAATAAGATCTACATGTGTCCAGTAGGCTTTGACATTTTTTATGCTCTTAGATTTATCTATCCCTGTCGTCCTCAAACTAGTATCCCACACCTTAAACCTAGCCCAGCAATGGTCACCCCTCCATAGATGCTATCCAGTTTCTATATTTGCCAAGTAGATTCATTAATGCCAACAGTTGTATATATCAAACTCCAAGAAGTTCTAAGAATCACAATGCAGAAGCACATGGTTTATCAATTCTGGTTGCCTCTTGCAAGAGGCATTCTTACTCTCTTTCAGTAGCATCAACCAAATAAACACTGCCCCGAATTCTCAAGGCATCACATAAAACTTTAAACAAATCCACAAACTCTTCCATCTCTCAAGCTTGAAGCTCCCACCTAAAAACTAGATTCACACCTTCATCACCAATTTGAGCATCTCCTGGTTTTTTTACCTTGCGGTAAAACTAAACAGAAAAGAGAATGCAATTTCATTGGTTAAGGAAAAATTGGAGCAGTATAGATTTGGGGCTTCAAAAAAAAAAATCATTGTTCATTGAATGTGAAGGTATCGCATAATCTATTATTTTCTTTGATTAACCTAGCTATTTTTTCCTTTCCTTTTCCCTGTTATTGTGATGAGGGAGTAGGGACTGTTCCATAGCACACATGTATGACAAGCCCCCTGCTGTCTCTCATAATGATTTCAAATTAAATTGCAAATTATGGTAACTGTACTGTGTAAAATTCCAAGCACTACTACTCTTAGGTCAGTTCATATGCATGAAAACTAATGAACAAGTCAATTTTAAAATGCAGGGGCTGTATGGAGATGCATCTATATGTGTAAGAGAGAACCTCAACAACCTTATAGTCGTAAAGATCACTGCCAGCATAACCACTGCTCTCACTTAATTTTCCACTGAGTACACGTTCACCACCATCATCAGTTTCTTGATCAACTTCATTTTCTGCATCATGATAACCGTTTTCCTTCACATCCATATTTTCATCATCGGATGAATCGTCACTCCCACTGTTTTCCATCCGAGAATCAGCAGATATAGAGCACCTGTGTAGATTTTCATCCTGAAATAACATAGCAACACATCAATAACAAAAGAAGTACGCAATAAAATATTTCACAGAAACTTCAATGATGATAAACTTGCTATGATGTTCAGCAAAGTCTAAAGAGAAAGCAGATGATATCCCCTATATGCCAGCCTTTTCTGGGTTTTATATACATAGCCAAGAATGTTTCCATCTATAGCTACGCTAATTTTCTTCCCTGGAAGTTTATCTAATGTTTCCATCTCTAGCTATGCTAATTTTCTTCCCAGGAAGTTTATCTACACTTTTCTCGTTTAGCACAACTGACAAGTTATAATAGTTCTTCAATCCAGAATAGCCAAACTAGTTGAAACAGGCCAGAAACTCTAGCACCTGTTTGCTACGTCAACTATGGACAACTATGTTAAAACCTGGTCAGACACATTCAGCTCAATCAAGTTTCAGTGAGCTTTTCTGAAACTTGCTCACTTTGCATAAAAATTTACTCAAATACAGCATGTGAAAACCTGGTCAATCTACAAGAAACTAGCACAGCTTGACATCAGACCTATTCCTAACCCATGAAATGTATAGACTGTTACAACTTAAAAGAATAAGAAAACCAACTGTTCAACCCTGCAACTCACACTTGCACTAGCAACATCCTCATACCAGTCAATTCCCTGATCTTCCGTTTCTCCTAGCTTTCCAATTTTGGCACCACTTGTGAAGTGAAAAAGGCATCTATTGACTAAAAGAATTTCGTTCAATTTTGCAGAACAGACAACAAACATTCAAAAAGCTGTCTACTCTACAAAAGTCCAAGATTTCTATTCGACCTATCACCATGAACAGAGAGAGATTCTCTCTACCTCAATTAACCGCCTCTTAAGTTTGTCCCAAACTCTGAAAGAAAAGGTAAAAAGAACGATAGACCATGAAGTAATTTCTCTTCTTTTGTATACATATTTCCAATATAACATATAGTCTTCCAAGTCTAAAACTCCACTATTTTGTTTCAAAGAAAAACATCAGCATTCATTGATATGATCACTGTATACAAAATATGCGGAAGTAATGAAAACGATATCCCATTATCAAACAAACAAACGAACACATAGTATCTTACGTCAAAAATATTGTCATACTCCTCTAGAAGAGTTGCAATGATGGCTTGAGCATTATTAGCAGCATTTGCAGCCGCAAGAAGCTGAGCAGAACTGTCACCATTAACATCAAAATCATCCTCCAACTCACATTCACCAGCTAACAGAGGACGCAACAGCAAGGGTGCCATGCAAGCAGCAACAGCAGATGCAGTCATTCGATTCTCATGAGCATGAGAAGAGATTGTATGCATCATCTTCAGAATTCTGCAAAGTATGAAGGCAATAAGAAATACTAGATTGAAACAAGTATACATATTTCATGCTCATGAGAAACCTCTTGCTAGACCACTAATGACTACACACATTCCTTTGCAAGATCCTGATCCTACATATTGCATCTCATAACGTTAACTTTTTAAGTTTTAATTTTCAATATGTACAGTATAGCCAGTTATTTCAAAAACAGGAGAACAAGAATTGCCCAATGAAGCCCTAAACACTTGCAATACAAGCTATTCATCTCTACTACTGTGTAAGCATCCAGCAGCAGCAGACAAGCAATGCCAAAATAAAATGCCTTGACAGCCAATCAATTTCCTTTCATCAATGCATAGGGCTTATTAGTCAACACCACAAGTATCATTATATAATAACATACACTGGTGAAAGATACCCAACTTCATGAAAAATACACTATGAATATTAATGCTGAAAAAAAGAAAATAAAAACTGAAACTATAAAGTGTATAGCAAACTTGAGATTTTAATTTCAAACTGAAATCCAGAAACATGAGCATTAAGGCCCCACAAGAAAGCTCAAGAAATTCAAAAACTTAGTAAAAACTATGTATGTACTGTAGAGATTACCTCTGTAACAAACGTCGGTTTGGTTCAGGAAATGTCTCCAATATTGCAGAGCGCATTGCAATAATCCGAGCTTCCTTTCGATCAATTTCTTATTCAATAAACAACAAAAGAAGAATAATAACATATAATCAGGAACTTAACGTTTTAGCCCCACTACCAAGACATGTAGATACACGGATAAACCGAAATTTACATGAACAAGTATACAAAAATGTACTTTTGAGAACAGGTAGCTCTAAACAAGCCATTCTTTGATTTCAGATAATGTCTATCCTAATTCCTTATTGCATTTATGCAATCCAGTTTCATGTCACATGAACATTTGTGTCTTAAAAAACTGATTAAACAATTTCATACGAAAATACTTCTAAAATACACAGTTATATTCCACCTGCTTGAACTTACCATGCCACTAGAATTTCAATAATATTAACAATGTATAACATCATAACATGAATATTACAAAATAAAACTAAGATCAATACTCTTCTGTCAAGAATTCTCATAAGCAAAGAGAACAAATTAGAATTCATATTCCACGTTACGTATAAAAATTTATTCAAATAAATAATTCACAATATTTTTACTGGAATTGAGAATTTTAAAGCCAATCAAATCAATTTTCAATTGAAACAGAAAGGATGCTTGCACAGTTCAAAATACTCATGGAAATATTAGAATTATGGAACTTTCTGAAAAAAATAGAGCAAAAAACGATTTAAAAAACCTAAATTATGTGTGTTTTGATATTGATCTATCTGACTGATAATAGTATTATGTGCATTATATAGTTAAATAATGCACATATGTCTCTCAATTCCTCAGTCCTCAATGTGGTCCAATCAAGTACCAGTTTAACAGACATTAAATGCATTACATAAACACACCATTATATGTGAGTGGTTACCAAGTATGCTGACTCAAATTAAAAGATGTACAAAGGATGTATGTATGTTGTTGAATCCCACATCGGTTGTGGAAAGGGGTAATGTGCCCCTTATATGAGCCATAGGCAATCCTCCCCTTGAGCTAGCTTTTGGGGTGAGTTAGGCCTGACCCAAATTTAATGTGGTATCAGAGCCTTCCCATCCGATGTTGGGCCTCCCATAAATGTGTCACGCACCAGTAAAATTCTGGGCGTGAGGGGGTGTGTTGAATCCCACATCGGTTGTGAAAAGGGGTAATGTGCCCCTTATATGAGCCATAGGCAATCCTCCCCTTGAGCTAGCTTTTGGGGTAAGTTAGGCCTGGCCCAAATTTAATATATATGTAGGTTACACACACATCAGCAAATAAAGGAATTTGCGTTAATATATACATTTTCTTGCAACATGGACATGCATTAGGTTTTCATACAATATGTTTCTATTTTTCTAAGAGTAATATGTTTCTATTTTTCTAAGAGTAATATGTTTCTATTTTTCTAAGAGTAAAATGACATCTATAGGACCAAATAAAGGAATTGAGGGAACACACCTTGTGATCAAGAGCTCAATGGTAAAAATAAGAATGGTTGAATATGTTCCTCAGAAAAATTTAAACAAATAAGAGCAGTCTTCCAAAACATACAGCAGAGATCAGCTACTATTGATGCAAGAAGCAGCGCTTAAACTATTTTGAGTAAGCCACAGCAATGCTAGGGGCAAATGGACATTTCATGATTACTATCCTATTATATTCTATATAGAAAAAATGTAGAGAAAGGTGAAACAAGGGGTTCAGAACTGAAGCACAAGTTCACAAGATAGAACTACATGTAATCCTGAAAGAATGTACAATATTGACTCTCTGGGGAGCATCATCTTTTGTTAGTTCAACTACATTAGTGGTATTATTAGCTCTTGTCAATGACATTAAAGTTAGTCTTGGTGTCCATGAGTTAAACCAGTGTTCAAAAAAATATTTACTATACATGGGTACTGTGCAGAGTTTGAATTAAATCATAACTTTAATCAACTTGGAAGAATGCCAGTACCTACAAGAAGCTTAATGATAAAGAGAGCCAAAACTTTTCCTCTGGGATTTTCTATTGAGTGTTAATATCAACCTTCCTTCGTGTGTATGTGTGTGTAATGTAAAAGAAGATAAATGCTCCAATATCATAGAGGTAGAAAATAAAGCTGAACTTACTATAAGCCTCCAGCAACGCAATGCAGCACGATGCTGGAACTGGAGAGGAAGGCAGCTCCCTTAAGACATGCTAAAGATCAGAAAGCTTGGGTCAATACAGAAACAAGTGCATTTCAAAACTCAGAAATTGTGAAATGATGCATTGAAAAAATACCTTTACACAATCACCTACAACATGAGCATCTTCATCTGCTTCAAATTCAGTCTTGCCTGGCGATAATCAAAGAAAATTTAGTGATGGAAACCTTAGATGAAAATGTAAGAAAAGCAAGTTCACAACCTAAATGATTGATAAAATATCCATTTAAGAGCAAAGTTGAGTCTATTACAGTATTCAAGAGAAATAATCAGTAGAAAGTATACCTTGTTCATATTCTTGAATTCTGTGTTCAACCTCCTCAACATCAGCAGATTGTCGCAAAATTCCTTCGGCTTTAGTTCCTACAAGAGAAATATCACAACATATGCGTATCTGCCTCAGGTGTTTGTATTAACTATTAAGTTGTATGCCCATTAACTTCATCACCATTCTACAATTCCACAAAGCACATTGTTATCAGCTTAAGTAAGCAACAAAGCTCATACCTATTAGCACTTGGCAAATTTAAGCTACTGGCAAGATGGGTTTTAGAGATTTAAAGCAATGAAATCAATATAGAAGCAGTACAGTAATGATAAGATTTGGCAGGAGCTTGGCAGATGGTACTGGCATTATGGCAGAAATGAGGGCAACGTCTTACAAAGTGTATCCTCAATGAGGCAATGTAACTGATCAAGATGAACCCTTCACAGTTCCAAAACAAAAGACAACCAAAAAATTTAAATCAAGTGAAAAAAGATAGCCGAGAAAATAAGTTCCTCATCTAGGAGAAGAATATTTGGACTTTCACATTCTCAAAGGATAAAAATAAACTATTTTTTAAGGATCTAATTAGTCGTGCAAATAATGAGCTTGTATATCAACTCCATCATCATCACCCCCAAATAAAGGAAACCTAGTTTCTCAATAAATAATTCTTCAATCTTTTTAAGATTAATTGTATTTCCCACTTTATATTATACCAGATATTGCTATTTTATGTAACTAGTTTTTCCTTGATTCTTTATAAACAAATGCCAGGTAGCTTCTGAAGCAACTTCAGAAAAACCTGCATTGCAGGACCGCCATAAAAGGTGCCATATATTCAAAAGATATTACCATTTAACATCCTGCATGATTCATGTGGTTGCAAAATGTTATTAAATGGTGTTAGGTGTGGCAGCATGATAAAGTGGCACTCCTACTCTCCCACACCTGAACTGAACCCAACTTAAGTTTGAGAAGCTCATATAATCTCAGCCTAAAATTGAATATTTACCAGCAAAAAATCCACCCCAGTGGCAGGACCAAGATGTTTATGATATTCTTTTAAATCTCCAGTTCATTTTTTTATGACAGTAATCGAGATGCATCATAAACATGCGACACTACATGTCTACATCAGAACACAAATTTAAACACTACTCAGAGCCCATTCACAGCTCCTAACACTCTTTAAAAGAAGAAAGGCCAAGTAATCTAGCACCCGTACTAAAAGCCATAACAAATTAGAATTTCGAAAAGAGATCCGCAACTAGCCAATGGCTGCAAAGATGCTGAAAACAACTTTGCCAAAGAAGGCTCCAATTTCCACTGTGAGAAAATTAAAGGTTAGAGAAGAATGAGTTGGACGCAATTAGAGATCATAACTCACCAAATTTCTCAAGGAAACAAAGAGCTTTCTCAAGGAACGATGGAGCTCCATCAATATCTTCAAGGGCAAGCAAAATTGGTCTTCCCACAACCAATGACTTTACAGGACGTTTGTCCCTCCCTGACCAAAATATGTATAATGTCAAACCGGTAAGTCTGAAAAAAAACTGTCAAGACTGACATATAACTGGATGAGAATTTTAAATAAAAAGAAAAAAGGAGAAAAATGTAAGCTTCAGAAGTACAACATTGATGGAAAGAGCCTTCAATAGGATCATTGGTATCACCACGAAAAATTCCATCATGTCCCATAACAAGGGCAGCGCTTGGTGCTTGTGAAAGTGCATGTTCCAGGGCTGTTTTCCACTCATATAAATCCTCAGAAGTTTCAGCCTGAACTTAGAAAAGGAAAACCAAAGGGCTTTACATACTGAATGCTTGTACAAGAAATTGGAAGAGATAACACAAGTAGTACTGTGCCTAAGATCTTATCAGAAAGAGGAACAAATCAGAAAAGTACAATGCCAAACTCAAAAAGAAATTAATATCAGAAAAAAAAACAAAGCACCTTGAGTGTGAATGCTCGCCCATCACGTCCATCAGGAAATAAGACAGTTAATAACTTTTTATCCTCCCTGACAACGACACTGCAAATAAAGTAACAACCATAAGCCATATTCTTTAGAAATCACCTCCAGACAATATATAGTCTGTACGTACCTCCCCGAATTATTCAAGTCAATTCCTCCCAAAGTTAAATTTACTTCACCATCTCTTTGCGGCAAAGCACTCTGCATGACAATCAAAATACAAAATTTACAAAAATTAATTGACAAGCATCCAAAATATTATGCATGAAGAGTCTTAAAGGTTGTAAAATTAACCAGATAACAAAGTGCTAACTTTCACTTTGAAACTTGAAACCCATGAAATTGTCTAACCAATGCCAGCATATCACATGTCTATTACAATCAGGCATGTGTCCAGGGCCCCAGGCATTCCAGGGATGCTTTAAAGTGCCTTAGTGCCTTGCTTTTAAATCATTTTACCAGAATAGATAAGCTTCTAAAGGGCAATACGATCACAACAGCATGTGTGCATATAGAGCACTGCCATGTATTCATAAGGCCCCATTTATTTTCACCAAAAAAATTGAATAGTCAATCATCATTTATCAATGAAATATGCTCCAGAAAACATACTTTGGAGAAGAATGGTAATATTCTATTCTTGGTTTTGGTTTTAACACTGACACATGTAAGCAACTGAAAATTTCTTTTGCCTGGAACAACATTAAAAAATTTAATTTTCTTCATAGAACATGACCATGAGAAGGTTCAAATTACACATCATTGAAAGCAAATGGGTTTTAATACTACTTCAATAGAAGAAAACTAGAAAAAATGGGAAAATTGCATTGATCTCCGATTCTCCGGTTGCCATGACCTATTGATGGTAGCTAACAAATTAGTGGATGTGGACATATCTCCAATATGTTTTCCTAACGGAACCCTTCCTTTGTTTTCTTCCTTTATAGTTAGAACTTAGAAGTCTTCTTGAAAATGGCTTAGGGTTTGTTTGGCCTTTTTGTTAGAGCTTTTGTTTCCAAAGTGCTTTTTTTTCAACTGTCTAAGATGATCCTTTTTTTAAGGTGCTTTTTGGCCTGAAAAGAAACTCAATGCCAAGTGGCTCTTAGTTTTCATTTAAAGAAGAAATTGTCTTCTGCTGACCAACTTTTGTATGCACATCACATATTACAAAATAAAAAATGTCTTCATAAGATATTTTCTACAGGACAAGAAACAACATTCCACTAGGGAGAAAGAAATCATGGGTATCCTTAGAAATCATAGGTATCTAGAAAGATAATGGATAAACAAATTATAGCAATAAATTTTTTATGTCACAAAGTTCAATTTACAACCACCTTAATTGTATTCCTCAGCCAAAACAGCTGATATGTATCATTTAAGGTTAGCAAAGTGCCACACCAATCACAAATATAGACAATCCAAAACAATGAAAAAGTGAAAAATAAAAAACAAAAAATGAGGAAGAAATCATACTAAAATAAGAATAATATTAACAGGATCATTTTTAAAGAACACCAAGGAAGTGCGTGTCAGGATAAACCACCGTTTCTTCCATGATTTCAGACAATCCAAAACAATGAAAAAGTGAAAAATAAAAAACAAAAAATGAGGAAGAAATCATACTAAAATAACAATAATACTAACAGGATCATTTTTAAAGAACACCAAGGAAGTGCGTGTCAGGATAAACCACCGTTTCTTCCATGATTTCCAGCCTAATCCTGCAGCAATTCAACATCAATTTATTTGAGTAGAAAAATAATATTTCATAAGTTCTAATTGGCAGTATAATTCAATGTTTAAGTAATTTGTTGCTTAGAAGTTAGAAGACCTCTTAGTCTAATAGATAATTAATATAGTAAGTAGTAAGTAGTCCTAAAAAAATATGACATTAATGACTGGAAGAAGGGTGGTTGTGTATGGTAACTGCTAAGATACAATTCCAAGATCAATCCTGACATAGTGAATGCACTTTTTCTTTTTTAACTCTTGGGTAAGGAAGAAAAATATAATAGATGCATTAATGAACCTCAAGTAACCGAGAAAAAACACGCTCTTGCCTTGTTTCTAATTGACACTAAAAGTCTAAACCCCCTAATTTCTCATCTTGCTTAAGCTGTCAAATATGAAAAAGAGGAATCTCATGTCATCTGTTATTGTGCCCCAAAAAAAATAATAACCATCCAATTATTTAAAAAAAAATGGGGAATTCATATTGTGTAGACTTATCTCATTGGTTTTTCATTCCATGTAAGCGGATTCAGCATATAATTTCTCCAAAACTAGTCACAACCATCCAAAAACAACACCACTAATTAAAAAATTAACAAGTACCAAGCGCAACAGCTATTGAAATTTGTTTTGCCATAATCTCATTAGTTAAAGTCTCCCAACATCAACTAGGGGTAACTTGTGTAAACAGTACACTAACTTTGAGATTTATAACAGTAAGGTATCCAAACTTCATTTTGTCATTTTAAAACCCCCTCAATTTCTATTTGAGCAATATTAAACCCCTTCTAACCGACAATAGCAGGTTTTCAAGTTACCTTCGCTGATGTGACTTCCATCAAATTAAAAAATATTTAACACTTGATTTCTCAATAATTAAAATTATTTTAATCAAATAAAAATATTTTTAGTTATATCATTTTATCTCTGACTCGACTTTTTTCCCTCTCCATCTTAGTCGATGTCTCAGTGTTTCCGGTGTTGAATGGTTGGAATATTTTGGCAAGCTTGAATTAAGAAAGGTAGACTAATTTAGGTGGGTGATGTAATTAATTTAGGAACTAATTGGCGAAAACTACAAAAATTGCAGTTCAAAGTGGATGCTAATTACAAAAATATGAAGGTTTATAATCAGTTGGTTGTTGATTGATGGCAAAAGCAATTGGTCCCAAGTGAGTCTATGATGGTAAGTTGGAACTTAGCCCTGTGAATTGCATCGTCAGCCTTGAGAGAGCGCTTGCTTGTGACGGGAAAGCGCAAGAACTTGGAGAAGATTCATCTGGACATGCATTGAGGGATTGTGACATTATAGGCTAAACACAAAAAACAAGAAATCTACTATCCATTTCCCTACAAGTCCTTTCCGATTTCTCCTAGCATTGCATCTTCTGCTGAACAATCCTTTGAGATTGACAAATGAAAGTCTTAAAGTAGTAGCCCAAAATTGTCCAATGCTTGAATTTGTCTGAATATCTTTTTCTGATGGGGAGTTCCCTTCCTTTTCATCCTTTACTTTAAATGGTATCCTTGCTTTCATTCAGATGTGCCCGAACTCACCCTTGACTAATGTGGCATTATTGGGAAGAGGGGCATTATTGATCGTAGAGATTCGAGAGGGGAGGAGGGAGGTTGGGGAAGAGGGGTTTGTGGGGTTGTTTGCGGATATTGAGGGGGAGATTTGTCGATGGAAAAAGAGTTAAGTCGAGAAAGAGACAAAATAATTAAAAATATTTTTTAATTGAATAAAATAGTTTTAATAATTGCCAAATCATTCAAGTATTTAACGTTTTTAATTTAATAGGTACCATATCAGCAAATGTAACTTAGAAACTTGCTACTATAGGTTAAAAGGGATTTTATATTACTAATAGAAGTTGAAGAAGTATTAAGTGATGAAACGAAGTTTAGGTAACTTAATCTTTCAGACACCAAAGTTTGTGCACCGCCTATGTAAATTACCCCATCAAATAGAATTGAGAAATTTCTAGAAGATTCATTAACAAGCTCAACATAATTAAGCATAATAATCGTTTCAAACTTTTATGCGTCATTTTTTGCATATGAATAATCTCATAACATCTAAAAGAGTCAAGAAACTAGTACATAAATTCATATTTGCATTAGTTGAAAATATACGTCGCATTTCAAAAAATCTTTTTTTTTCTAATAAAGAGCCTTGAGAGTTGAGACTCAAATAATTTACAAATAATCCCCAATTTAGAGCATTAAGAACTTAAGAAACCAAAGTAATCTTGAAAGATGTTGAGAAACTTAATCAAGGGAGCAGAACTAAAAGCAATGACCTCAATGTTTTGCAAGAAGTAAGCTCAACAAATGGATTTTCCTAGGAAGAAGACGAAGTCATCAAGTATAGTTGTCAAGGAAGTACAAAGCCAAAGGGAAACCGAACTTTTCCTTTGATCGCTCAACTTCATCAATTATGATTTGTGAATGACTTACTAATGAAAGGCCACTATGTCAACTTCAGGAAGTGGGAGATTAACTAAATTAACTTCACAATAATTTCGTAAAAATGAACTTCACGATACTTTAACTTTACTATAATTTCCTAAAATAAAGGGAATATTACAAAAGAACTGCCATGTGATTTGACGCCTATTTCAAAAAGAGTCTAATGATTTAATATTTGACAAAAAAGATACTACCGCTTCACTACGTTAGCAAAGTAGGGATTTTCTTCTAACACTATTAATAAATGTTGATGTGGCATTTCAAAATCAATTAAAAATAATTTTTAGAGAAACATATCATTTAGTCCCTATATTTCTAAATTTAGTTATAAAGTATGGTTTTACTGAAAAAATGGTCCTTTTAGTTATAATTCATCTTTATATTTTTATAGATTGATCTCCAAATATTATAATTGCTTACATATAAATATTTATATTTTTTAAAACTAATATCCCATGTTTATTAAATTTTATTATCTTATATTTGGTAATAAAATAATAAAATAAAAATTAAATCAAGAATCTTAGCACGATATGTATACAGATTCAAGCCCAAAGAATTCTTTCCTAACTTATTTCCTTTCCTTGATTTATTCTTTTTCCTTAATTAGGGAAAAAAGGAAATAACAGATTTTTTATTTTTTTATTATTTTTCATATATAAGACTTAAAATTTAATAAATAAAAAATAATTTGTAATTATAAGAACTCACTAGTAATTGTAATTTTAGGGACCAATTTGTAAAAATATAGAAATTAATTTTAACTAAAAATATATAGTTTAAATTAAGAAATTATTTTATTAATTAAACAAAACTTTAAGGACTAAATTTAAAAATACATGGATTAATATGTATGTTTCACTAAATATCAAGGAGCAGATTATGATTTACTAGCAATATTCAAGGGTGTTAGAGTAAAAGCCCCACTTTGCTAACATCATAAAACCACATGAGCCTTTTTATTACAAATTAAATCACATGATCCTACTTGAAAATGTGTTAAACCATAGGGTAGTTTTTTGTAATTGCTCCTAAAATATATTTATGTTAATGAAAGTATTATTGTAATTTACCACACAGTTACTGACAACATAAATGATCCCTCTTATTTTGAGGTGTGTACTTGAAAGAATACTATACTAGCATGGAATTGACTATCTACAATATTAGGACACCCCTAAAGAAGCCCAACAATCTGGTTTGAGAATGCACTGTCCATAATATAGTGCTCAACCATCCTTCATAGTTGGATGAAGACTCTGACTCGTCCATAGAATCAAATAATGGCTGTTACATTATGCAATGGGATTTTGGGGAGTTAATTACCCATTTCACTGTTATTTACAGGCACCCCATAATTTGCAAGTGTAATGGTTGTTACAACCATCTTACCGGTAACGGCCATTACTAATAATTCACCTCTTCAAAAATTTTTATTCTCTGCATAATTATTTAACTATAAATTAATTAATGATAATGATGTTTTAAATTGATACATTTTTTGGCTTTGTTGATGTATTACACTTAGTGTACAGTTGTGTGTCTTAATCTTATTTATATCTCCCGATATTATCAAAAAATAAATAAAATAAGCAACACCATGTCAGTTGTCGTCACATTATGCTCATTATAGCCCTATTTCCCTTATCCGCTAACATGACCAGCAAACGCGAATGCAAATGTGATTTAAAACCATGGGCTCATCCAAGACACTAGACAGCTCAAACATGTTCAAGAAAAGAGGACATTAGGTTGGACCCTCAAATTTGTCAGAGGTTGGCAACTGCGTCACATCACTCATCTAGCCGAGTCATGAGAATAGGTCGTTGAGTAGAATTTTCATAAACACTACCTATCCTTATTTTGACATTCATAATGCAAGGATGAGAATCTTAAATAGCCACCTAATCTTAATAAATGTGCCTCTCAACCCACCCTCGAGGTCCTAACACCACAAGTCCAAACCCAAGTCATGATGCTCAAATAGTGTGCCCTTACTCAAAGGAAGCAACAAGTATATCTAAGATGTCTAACACTCAAGGTCCAACCAATCAAGTCATTGTGCCATTCTAATACATGAGCATGCTTTAAGGTTGATTATAAGAAAAGAGGGAAGATAATTAAACATTCATTCCTTCCACTCATTTACTACCTTCTTCCCAAAGCATTTACTTGTATCACTTTTCTCTCTCAACTACAACTAACTTAGCCATTGGAGTGCAATTAGTGAAGAGTTTTCCTCTTGCTTTCTAACTCTTTATCTCTTGCAAACATAAGCCTAGATATCAATCTACAAACCAACTACCTCTCAATCATCCCATACAACCTCAATACAGACACATGGCCATCACCCATAGCTCTCCAGATCTCACAATTATCGGTTAATAAGAAATTAGTAAGTGAACCAAATATGACTTTCTAACTTATTAATTTCAGAGAAAAGTGCTTGAGCCAAACAACTTCCTAATTAAACAAGAAAAAATAAATAGTTAAAATGACTGCCAACCTTTTGAAGATATGAATAGCGGTCCACTCTTGAAAACCTGTCAAGTAATTTCATGTTAAGGATAAATAAACAACTATCATCTACCAAATTTTGGAAAACAAACAAAATTAAAAATAAGTACGACTATATCATTGCCGCATATACCCTTGGCAATTCTCTTTAATAAACAGCACAACCATCATAGGAGCTATCAATAAAAATAAATTATTCATACTTCAAAAAGTTGACAAGTGATGTTCAATAACCATTCTATTAAGACAATTCTGGCTTAACTTATGAAAATTAGCTAACTTATGAAAATTAGCTTATACAATTTTAGTTCTTATAAACTAAGCATTTAAAATTTTAAGCAATTATATGTTTCGTTAAAATACTTAGTATTAAAGTACTTATAAGTGGCTGATAAACAATTAAAACATTTGGTAAAGTGTAACTTGTAAGCTTGTTTATTGTTAAATTACTAAAAGAAGTATTAAATGAGATATGAGAGAGTCCTAAAATTAAATGAGAACTTCATAATGTATTATTCATTAAAAAGTATCAAAATTGCAAAAGAATTATTACCCTCAATAACATGTAATCATGTCAAACTAAACTATATTTCAACAAATCAAAATTTAATAAGAAATTTACAAACATTCTTTCTTGCTCACAAGTCGGAATTCAACTTAGTTTTAATTGTGGAAAATCATAAAGATGGTATTTGTCTAAATCAGTTTTTGACAGGTAATTGACTTTATTAAGAATGAGGTATTCAACTTCTTATGATTGTGTAGCTATAAAATAGAAACAGCAGCCATCACGCCATCACTGGATTTTTCCTTTTTTTTTTTTTTTGAAGCTGAGAAATTGCAGGAAAAGTGAAATTGATCAAAATCCAGAATCCAGTTTATTTATAGATAAATATGGAAACCTTCACATGAACAGAGAATTTGCTCTCAAACAATTTATCCTAGAAAATATAACTCCAGTATAATTATTTTTCCCAATATACATACAAGAAACAAAGCAATAAAATGTACTTTAGTCTCTCTTATCCAATAAAAGACAACAACTCCAACCTCGCCAATGAATAAAATGCAAGAAATGTAAATAAATCAAAATAACGAAATTTTCAAATGTTATTCTATCCTCAAAAATAATGGGAAGCAAAACACACATACGCAGCACAAGATCCAAAAATTTTCCTCTCAAATCTTTCTTCCCCACTAATCAGGAAAAAATTAAAAGCGTACCGTATTGGAAGCTCCAGCTCTCGGCCGCTCGAAAGCCGCTAAAGAAGCCGACATTGAAAACCTTTACTCAACTACAACAATACTCCATTATCTCAAAATGCTTAAATATTGCAAATTGAATCGCCTGATTTCTCCACTGAGTCAGCTTATCGTAACTGAGTTCCACATTGACACTGATTGAATAGATCGGCAGTTTACTCAAAGATTGAGAGTCGATATCAAGATCTGGAGAAATAGACAATGAAATGTACCTTGGGTTTTTGATTCTGTGATAGACACACAAGAGAAAAAAAGAACAAACAAGCAGAAGCACCACCAGCTACGACAGAAGAATCTCCGTAAATTGCCAACAAATAAGTAGAATTTTTCCGTCAGTTTCCTTCTAAATTTCTCTAACTTTCTTTCACTTTCTCCCTCTGATTTCTGCTTTTTCTCCGGTTTAGGAAAATAATTTGTTGATAGGTTTTATTGTTGGCTGTGGCTTTAGGTGTTGAATTAGGTAGAGGGCAACAGTGGAAGTTGGGTTGCAATATAGTAATATTATCCGTGAGAGATAAAGAAAGAGTAGCCTTTGCTTTTCACCTAACTCTGTGTTCACACACACATAAGATACAATACACCGAGGGAGGAGGGATGTTTTACCGGAGGATAAGTGCGAGAGGGCGCTAGTCTTGTACGGTCGGTTGTAGTCAATTCCAGTAAACAGGCTGCAGCTAGAATCTGCCACGCCATTAGTGCAACGGCTAAAACAGTAAAACTTGGTTGATTTCCAGTTTCATTCATCCTCTATTATTTTCTTATTTCCGTTACCAAACATACAAAAGTTCTCTTTAAGGACATATTTTATGAGTTGTCTTTTAAAATTTCAGTGTTTAAATAAGATTTATATAAAATTAAAAATTTTATTAAAATTATTATAATTTTAATAATAATTCAAAAAAAAATAACAATTTAATCTTATCACTGAATTTGGTAAGTATTTTATCTCTCATAAAAAATCCATTTTAGTAATTAATGTAGCAAATTTCTCATTAAAATAAATCATTTTTAATAAAAACTATAATTTTTATTTCAATATATAAATATAAAAAAAATAAAATTTTCCGATTATAAATAAATGGGGCAAACAAGATATGGCATTTTATAAAATTTCAAACTGAACTCAACTTGTTTTTATTGTTTTATTATAATTTTTCATAAGAGCAGTAACAAAAAAGCAATTTATAAATGTATTATTTTGTTCTTTATAGATTTTATAATTTCAATAACATTATATATATATATATATGCAATAATAGTAAAAATTAAAATTAAAACTAAATTTAATAGTACCAAAATTTCAAATAAAATTGAAGCTGAAATTTAGTTTCAAATTCTCATGCTTAAAAATTAAACAAGAAAATTTTAGTTTCGACTTTAATTCTTTACTAATCTACACAGATAAAAGAAAACTGCTCATATGATGACATGGCATACTTCTATTGGTCAATCTTGCTGTCTTGGCCTAGTCGGATATCCAGAAGATAAGTACAACAAAAGCCAAACGAAGGTTTGGGTAGTTCGTAATCGTATACTGTACTCGACAATCTTTCGTAATAACCCAATACTGAATTCACTGACGTTTAAATAAATAATAAATAATAAACTATCTATCGTTAAAAAAATTACTGACGTTAAAATAAACAATAAAATAATAAACCAACAAAAGCAACAGCAAATTTACTGCCGACCGTCTGGATACCACAACCACGCGCTACATCCACACAACCAGTCACGAGAGAAACAGTGCGTAATGGGCCAACTGGCTCTGCTTGCCGATCGTATGAATTGTTAAAGAACTTTATTTTTTGTTATTTAAAAAATAAAAAATTACCATTTGTTTAATAAGAGCGTGCGACAGAAGTCCGAGCAGACATGCGTAAATCTAATGCCTCCTTGTCACACCTGTCAAAGACCCGGCCCATTGTGACCCAATCCAGTAGTTCTACCAGAGATCGGCCTGGATTATTGTGCGAATCAATCACAGCTTTGGATGCGTGGGCTCCATTAGGAAAAAAAAAACATTTTATTCATTATTTTTATATTTGGAACACTTTTAACAATTGGTCATTACAAATCCTTTTACAATAAAATAATAATTTTAAATAAAATGACTTCTTACTTTTTTTTTTAAATAATTTTTCTTAAATAATAATCTTATGTACATCACTGTACTTTTTATATATAATTTATTATAATATAAATGGAGCTTTGATATGGATTTAAAAAATAAAATAAAACAATACTGAATTCTTATCTATTAATATATGATTTAAATCAACATAGATATGTAATTGCGTGTCCGATTATAATTTTTAAATATGTTTAAAATTAAATAAAATATTATTACAATTTTAAAATTTTGGAGGCATATATGCATGTATAATTTTGATAAAAATTGAATTAAATCAAACTAAAAGAGGCTATTGGGGCTCCCTCCTTAGTTCAGAGTTGCAAATTTGCTATTTTGACGGTGTTGTGAACATTCGGGTGCTTCAGATGAGGGTAGCTTATGGAGATCTACATATAGGAATTGAAGATTTGAAGCTTTGCTTTATTGGGTTTGATGGGTTTACAAGGGTGCCAATGGAGGTCCTCATATAGGATCCTCCTCATCAATGATAGTTTAGAGTAATTTTCACAGGCAATCCCTCAATTTTACTTGTATTTTCAGTTTATCTTTTTTTTTTAAGAAATCCTTTACCTTTGATTTAATTATTAAAAAACTCCCTTTCATGAATGAGCAATTTTCAAATTAAATTGAAAAATTCAACCGAATCAATCTAATTTTAATTCAATTAATTTTATTTTAGAATCTAATTATTATGGTTTGATTAATAATTTTGTAATTTTAATTTTTCAATTCAATTCAATTAATTCAATAAAAATTTAAATTAATTGACACGACCAAAATACAAAATTATAAAATTATGTCACTTTTTATTTTGCATATATCACTTTTGCGTGCGCTTCCTCCTTAATCCACTATCCCTCTTAATTTATTTATTCTCTCACAATTTTACCTTTTTTTTCTTTCAATAAATTTTTTTCTTTTTTTCGTATAAAAATATAATTTAGAGCGTCATATGCATCATGTTGCCTTAAGAGTGAAACGACATTGTTGTATTGGATCGAAAGGCACTATCGCATCAGGAACACAACAACCTCAAATCCATGCCTTGAACCCTCATATCTCCAAAGAGAGGTGACACACTATAATTGGATGTGTTGTTTCATCATTGAGAGGTGACTCTTGCTGCAGTCACCCGTCGCCAATCGTAGTTTCATATTTGCTCTAAGATCTCGCTTCCCCTATTTAGACTTGTGTTCATTAGTTTGGGATTTCTTGGTTTATCGTTTTATGGATGTATAATTCGGGTTTGTCATGTTATTGGGTAATTGTTTGAATTAAAAGTTATAATGTTCATGCAATATTATTGTAGTATTGTAGAGTTTATGAAATTTTGAGCGGTGTATTGATTTTGTAAATATTTTTTTTTTATTTATACTGTTGATTCATCAAATCAATTTTTGGTTGATCGAATTGAACATAAGTAATTTATTTTGATTCAATTGAGTTTTTATATTCAATTTAGTTTGATTTTTTTAAAAATGTAATTCATTTTTTAAATTTTTTAATTTTGATTCGATTCTAAATTAAACTAACTTGAATGTTATCTCTTTTAGTTATTTATAAATTTTCATATTGATAAATTAAATAAATAAAATTTAATTTTCTTTCAATCTATCTTCAAATTTATTTATTTATTTTTATAAAAAAATACATATTAATAGGTTTACCATCAATTCTAAACCCAACCAATTTGAATGTTATCTTTTTTAGTTATTTATAAATTTTCATATTGATAAATTAAATAAATAAAATTTATTTCTCTTTCAATCTACTTTCAAATTTATTTATTTATTTTTATAAAAAAAATACATATTAATAGATTTACCATGAAAATTTTTCAAAGTTAAATAATATTGAACGCCTCTCCTTGCACTGTGACAATTTTCCTTAGTCCATTGTGTTTAGGGTAATGGTTTGGCTTAGTTGCTGATAACATACTAATGATGGGTTCTCTTGAGATCGTGATATATATACAAGAAAATAGAAGGGTCCACAACAACACGTCCGGTCCGACTATCTTACAAAAGGATTATCCATCATAGTATGATGGATCATACCTCTTACACCTTCGACCTCACTAATGCTCAGAGCAAACAGGCTCACTTTTTTAAGATACACAAATTCCCCTAGGGTCATAATTACTTGTGCAAGTAGGGCTAATAGACAAGACGCGAGTGATGGACAGGACATGGGCGAAGTGGCTCAGCATTTATTAGCTGACTGTCCACCATAAATGAACCGCCTGATATTTTTGTCACAACACTCCACTGTCGCGTCCGATAGGATAATCTGTTAGAACGATCCAAGACGGTTAAGGGATTGATACCCTAGAACCAATTACCTAGAGAGATAGATTTTATAAAACCCAAATTCTAGAATCTCTTCAATTTCCCCCCGAGAATTTCAACATTCCAAAAGCCGAAAAAAACTAGCCTTATCAACTCTCAACCCTCAACTTCCCAATCAGATCCATTAAGTTCTCCGTAAATCAAACCCTTTAGCTACGTGTCATTATCTTATGATCTCACTGGATATCAAGTTTATCAAGTGGTGCCATTTATGGAAAACGAAGGAGATATCTTGTCGCTTGAGTTTCCAAACTAAACCCATTAAAATCCATATGACAAACTAAGAAGAGTTAAATAGCCAAATAATAAGAAAGACAGAAAGAAAGAGAGAGGATGTAAAGATGCAGGAATCACTATAGCATCTAAAAGCCACACGGCAAAAGATCAGGTAGAAAAAGATGTTGATGCGAGAAGAAAGAGCAATCATGGAAAAGGAGTGATGTGAACAAGTTACTGAATTTGTAGTATTACTTTCTTTAACTCAAAGTATTTTTGTTATTTCGAACTAGTCAAAAAATTTACAATCTTAGATAAAAGCCTTGTGTATGTGAACTCTAATATGATAACACACTAAATAAGCTTAAAAGCTCCCATCTATGATTAATTTTAGCATAAATCCATTGAGAAAAAGATTATCTATTTAAAGCGTGCTGCATTATGGTTTGGAAAGTGTAAAGCAACTTATGCATTATGCATGAGAATATTTATTAGATTCTTTTAAATCATATGAAATGATGTGGTTGTACATAATTAATGTTTGCAGTCAATCGAACCATGAATCTGAAATATCTGGCTATTCAAATTAATAACAGGCATTCTCGTTACATACACTTTGTGCAAGTTTTTATTTTTCAAAAAAATTCAAAAGCAAAAGAAAGATTAAAGATTCGAGGTCAAGAGTGTAATACCCGGCTAGACTTCGGTATCGGAATCCCTACCGTCCGGTGGGATCTCGGATGTCGGAAACCTCTAGAAGGGAAAAACCATGTTTTTATAAAATGTTTTAATGTATTTTATGATTTTAAATGAAAATAGCCTTGGAGGAAGATGCAGGTTCCGCCGCCGAACATGCATGTGTTTCGGGTGTGCCTTAGGCCCCCGAAGGCATAAGTGAGGGAAACCAGGTTCGGCCGCCGAACATGGCATGCATGCGGAGGCACGTTCGGCTCCCGAATGTGGCCTGGCCAGCCACCTATAAAGGGGTCCCTTAGCCGAAAACGGGCGAGCTTTTCTCCCCATTTTCGGCCAAGGTGAGCTCTCCGCCGTCCCTCACCAATTTTTGAGTTCTTCCTTCAGATCTTTCAAGATTTTCATGAGTTTTCACTTTCTTTTGAAGATTTTGAGCATTTGAGCAAGTTTTGAAGCTTGGAAGACACAGGAGCTCTTTTCCTTTGGTTTCCAAGTTTAGGTCGTCTTTCTCTCGATCTTCAAGAGGTAAGAGCCGATCTTGAGCTCATTGCATATTTCAAACAAGTTTTAAGTTGATCTATGGGGTAGAAATGCATGTTTAGGTTTTGGTTGGTTTTATGGGTTATGTTAAGTTTTTTAGCAATGTATGATGTTTGAGGTTGCTTGATGTGTTGTAGTTGGGGTTTAAGATAGTTTGAAGCCCCTAGGAGCTTGTATGCTTGAGTATGCATGTTGTAGATCAGGTTTATGCATGTTTGAATGGAATGGGAGGCTATTGTGCATGAAGAGCCGAGTTTCTGCCCTTTTGGCAGAAACCAGGTTCGGCAGCCGAAGGACTTTCGGCCGCCGAACCTGCCTGGGAGGCAAGCCTTTCGGCTGCCGAACCCTGCCCCCGAAAGAGGACTTTCGTCTCTGTCTGGGAGTTTCGGCCGCCGAACCTGCCGCCGAAAGTGCCCTGTTCAGCCCTCCTTTGCATATTTTCTATGGATGTTTTAAGGTGTTTTAGGGGGTTTTTGGGGAGTATTTTTCAAAGTTATGTTCATAGATGTTTGGCCCCTCATTTGAGTCCACCTGTGTAGGTTCGGACCCGAGGAACCGAGGACCCCAGCAGTGAGTCAGCTGCCCCAGTGTCTGGTCTGAGCTAACCAGAGGTGAGTGGAATAACTCTTTACGTTTTAAATTAAATAATTAATGATTCAGCATGATTCATACATCACGAATGCCATGTGATATAATAGGTTGTTGCATTAGAATCCACGAATATGTTGTACTGCATTCTTTATTGTGGATGTGGGTGAATGCTGTATGATCCAATTAGTCCCTGAGGAAAGACCAAGACCCCATTCTACGGCCTGGCATGGAATGAAAGACCAGGACCCCATTCTACGGCCTGGCACGATATGGAATGCGAAGACCAGGTGCCAGATGAGGCCCTGGGGCAATGGTAAGTAATGTTATGAAATGACAGGAAGACCAGGACCCCATTCTACGGCCTGGCATGGATATGATGCTGGGACTATTTGGTGACAGGTTTACCCTTGATGTGAATTGTCTGTGATGTGACTCATTTCATGAAAGCATGAATGTTAATATATGTTTTTACTATTCTGCTCACTGGGCTCTAGTAGCTCACCCCTCTCCCTTAACCCCCAGGTTTGCAGGTACAGGGTAGACCAGGAGGTCAGCAAGAGTAATGAAGTCTTGGTTATGTAATAGATAGTGTGGACATGAATAATGTTGAGATGTTATGTTTAGTACAGTCATGTATAAGTACTGTAATACCCGGCTAGACTCCGGTATCGGAATTCCTACCGTCCGGTGGAATCTCGGATGTCGGAAGCCTCTAGTAGGGTAGAAACATGTTTTCATAAAATGTTTTAAAGTATTTCATGGTTTTAAATATGAAAATTTAAAAAGTTTTACATGAAAAGTCTTTGGAGGAAAACCCAGGTTCGGCCGCCGAAAGTCAAGTTCGGCCGCCGAACATGCATGCGTTTTGGAGGCACGTTAGGCCCCCGAAAGCATGAGTGAGAGCAGACCAGGTTCGGCCGCCGAAAGTCAAGTTCGGCCGCCGAACATGGCATGCGTGCGGGAGCGCTTTCGGCCCCCGAACGTGGCCTGGCCAGCCACTATAAAAGGGACCCTTAGCCGAAATGGACGAGCTTTCTTCCATTTTCGGCCACAGCTAGCTTCCAACCTCCCTCTTCCAAATCTAGTGTTTTTCCTCCAAATCCCCACCATTTTTCTTGAGTTTTAAGCTTGCATTGAAGGTTTTGAACTTTTGAAACAAGTTTTGGAGCTTTGGGAACTCAGGAGCTCATTTTCTTGGATCTCCAAGTTTAGGTCGTCTCTCTCTCGATCTTCAAGAGGTAAGAGCCGATCTTAAGCTCAATGCATGTTTTAAGTAAGTTTTAAGTGATTTTATGGGGTAGAATGGCATGTATAGGGTTGTATGAGTTTTTAAGCAAATGTTAGGTTTTTTTTTTGTGATTTTTGAACAATGTGGCATGTTTGAGTATGCTTGAAGTGTTGTAGTTGGGGTATTTGTTTGTTTGAGGCCCCTAGGAGCTTGTATGCATGTTTTGGTTGAGTTTATGCATGAATTGAGAGTTGGGTGGCGAATGTGCATAAAGGAGCCAAGTTTCTGCCATTTGGCAGAAACCAGGTTCGGCAGCCGAAGGCACTTTCGGCCGCCGAACATGGCTGGGGAGGCAGGCCTTTCGGCTGCCGAAGTTGCCCCCGAAAAGAGACTTTCGTCTCTGTCTGGGACTTTCGGCCGCCGAAGGTGCCGCCGAACATGCATGAGTTTCGCCTCTGTCTGGGAGTTTCGGCCGCCGAAGGTGCCGCCGAACCTGCCTGACTTTCGGCTCTGGAGGGACTTTCGGCCGCCAAACCTGCCGCTGAAAGTGCCCTGTCCAGCCATTTCTTGCATGTTTTTAGGTAGTTGTTTTATGATGTTTTAGGGGGTTTTTGGGGAGTATGTTAGAGTTATGTTTATGTACGTTTGGTCCCTCATCGGAGTCCACCTGTGTAGGTTCGGACCCGAGGAACCGAGGACCCCAGCAGTGAGCCAGCTGCTACAGAGTTTGTCAGAGCTAGCCAGAGGTGAGTGGAATGAACCTTAAGTTTTAAATTAAATGAATTATGAATTTTGAGCATGATCCATGCATCATGAATGCCATGAGATATAGTAGGTTGTTTGCATTAGTATTCACGAATATGTTGCATTGCATTTATGATGTTGATGTGGATTGGTTATTGGATGACCCTTTAGTCCTCATATGGCATGATGATGCTACGGCATGATACGGTATGGAAGTCTAGGTTGTACCCATTCTACGTCCCTGGCACGATGTAAGAGAAAGTCCAGGTTGTACCCATTCTACGTCCCTGCCACAGTTGGACTGTATGATATGTTATGT
Source organism: Manihot esculenta (assembly GCF_001659605.2). Lineage (NCBI taxonomy): Eukaryota > Viridiplantae > Streptophyta > Magnoliopsida > Malpighiales > Euphorbiaceae > Manihot > Manihot esculenta. Next base: position 10,639,600 of record NC_035162.2, on the reverse strand, counting down.
TAAAGGAAAGACCGGTTGTACCCATTCTACGTCCCGGCACAGTTGGACTATGTAGAGGACTATTGGTGACAATACCATCCGAGATGTGATTTGTTGTGATGTGTTGCATTCCACGAAAGCATGAAATTTTAATATATTATTTTCTACTATTCTGCTCACTGGGCTTTGTAGCTCACCCCTCTCCCCTAACCCCAGCTGTGCAGGTACAGGGTAGACCAGGAGGTTAGCCAGAGTTTTGAAGTATGTCTATGTAATAGTTAGATTGTGGACATGATAATTGTACTATGATGTAATGTAAGAAATTACAGTATGTTATGTAATGAGGTATATTGAGGTAATAGATGTGCTTGACCCTATGAGTATTGTAATCCTTTGTTGATGCATGATCTTAGATATTTGATGATACTGATGTTAGCCAACTCATCTCATGTTGTATTGCCCGTTGGGGCATTGATGAGATCCCACTGAGGGATCACGATTATGATCATGACTATGTACATGTATGTTCAGGTTGAGTTGGAGGTTTTGAAAGAAAAGTTTAAATTTTTATGCATGTTGTTGATCATGTATGGGATTATACAGGTTTACAGGTTATGTCAGGCTTGCTACGGGTCCCGGCGGCCTTAAGCCGATCTGGATCCTAGCGCCGGTAGCGGTCCGATTTTCGGGTCGTTACAGAATGGTATCAGAGCCCTAGGTTCATAGGATCGGACCTAGAGTGTCGGGCTCATAGATGTTCTAGAAGGTCAAGCACAATATGAAGGTCATGTCCACTAGGATAGGATGTTGAGTCCTGTCTTGCATGATGATGTGAAATGCCATGACTTTATGCATGTGCATTAATGATATGCTATGATATGAATGATATGTTTATGTGATGAGGGTTCATGTGTGCCCGCATGAACCATATGATGCTAATGCTTGCTTGATGTGTACTGTTTTCAGAAAACAGGATGAGAGGAACTCGTCGATCTGCACGATTGACTGGAGTGCCACCTGAGGATGAGGGCACGAGCGCCCGTCCTCCTACATTGCCTAGGGCAATATCTTGTAGAGCCAACAGAGAGAGAGTGTCAAGGGACCCTAGAAGGTCTTTTGATGCTAGCAGAAGGGGGACAGATAGAGGAGGAAGTTCTTCCGATGTGAGGGAGGTTACAGAAGAGGATCAGAGGAGGGATGGGAACTTGGATGTGAGCATGGAGGAAGAAGGGACAGGGGAATCTCAGGGAGGCGTTCAGGCCTCGGGGTATGGTTTTCCACCCCATTATCCACCCTTCCCACAGGGTTCAGGGTATCCGATGGGAGGTACATCGGATTATTCCAGTTTTAACCCCTACCCTACCTACATGCCTTATCCACCTTTCTATCCACCTTACACACAGTACCCAGCTTATCCACCCTCACCCTTCTATCCAAACCCGGCAAACCCCACCTCTGAGAATGCTGCACCTCCACCTCCACCACCTACAGAACCAGCAGCCCCAGTTACTCAACCTCCTAGACCTAGCTCAGTTGATGGGAGCAAGGTAAAGATGACAGATTACCTCAAGCTAGATGCTCCCAAATACAAGTCAGGGGATGACCCCTTTGAGTATCTGAGAGTAGTGAAGACAATAACTGATGAGCTAGGGGCAAGTGACAGCAGGGCCATTCAGATGGCAGGGTTCACTTTAAAGTGCAAGAAGGCACGAGAATGGTTCAAGTGTTATGTGGACCCGAGACTAGACGGTATGACATGGGAGGAATTTGCGAATGAGTTTGCTGGATGGGCTTTTTCAGACAGTTCTAGAGAACTGAAGATGATTGAGTTTGAGCAACTGAGGCAGTCAGAGCACATGGGTGTAGAGGAGTTCACAGATAAATTCTTAGAGCTATTGCCTTTTTCAGGGCAAGCTCTAGATTCAGATACGAAGAAAGCCAAAAAATATGTTATGAAGCTGCATTCCAGGTACTCCTCGTTGGTTCAGTCAGCTGAGAGAGAAAGTTTCCACACTGTGGTGGATATGGCTCGAAGAATGGAGGCAAGTGCTATAGTTGAGGGGTCAGTGAAGCAGTCAGTGACCCAGTCTTCAGGGGTTAAGACCCCAGGCAGAGGAGGACCAGGTTTCTCTTCTCAGAGCTCAGGTAAGAAGAGGTGGGATAACACCACCAAGAAGCCGAAGAAGAATAAGTTTTGGAACAAGTTGAAATCCAGTCTGGGATTTGGCGGTGGCTCGAGCTCAGGCTCAGATGGTACAGAATGCCAGAGATGTGGAAGACCACACAGGGGAGTGTGTCGTGCTGGGACTAATACATGTTTCAGATGTGGAAAGGAGGGACACATGGCTCGGGATTGTCCTAGAGCGCCTTTTATGGGCCAGCCCCAGCAGACAGCTTCTGGTAGTGTGGCACAGCCAGCAGTTCCAGCCACAACTCAGGGCAGTGGCAGAGGTAGAGGGAGAGGGGCAGCCTCTTCTTCTGGTTCCCGAGGTGAAGGTCCATCAGCTCCAGCCAGGATCTTCACCATGACTCAGCAGGAGGCTAACACATCCAACACCGTGGTGTCAGGTAATCTCGTCATTGGGTGTTCTGATGTGTATGCATTAATGGACCCGGGTGCATCTCATTCATTTATTGCTCCGAGAGCCGTTGAGAGGTTGGGTCTGATAGTCTCTGGGTTAGAGTGTCCCCTATGGGTCAGTGGACCCAAGTGTGACCCGTCAGTGGCAGTGTCAGTCTGCCAGTACAGTCCAGTTTTTGTTGAGGGAAGATGCCTCTCCGCCGACCTTGTGGTTCTAGATTTGACAGACTTTGACGTCATTCTAGGGATGGATTGGCTATCTACCCATGATGCTACCTTGGACTGCAGGGACAAGGTAGTCAGGTTCAGAGATCAGAACGGGTCAGAGGTCGTCTTCAGAGGAGACAAGAGGGGCACACCTAGAGGTCTGATATCAGCTCTTCAGGCTCATAGGTTGCTTAGGAAGGGATGTCAGGGGTACTTAGCTCATGTGAGAGAGCTAGACAGTCAGGTCAGGGAGCCGGCCTCGGTGCCAGTTGTTAGAGAGTTTCAAGATGTCTTTCCTGATGAGCTTCCAATTTTACCACCTGCTAGGGAGATAGAGTTGGTGCCTGGAGCTCGACCAATCTCTATCCCTCCCTACAGGATGGCCCCAGCCGAGTTGAAGGAGTTGAAAGAACAGTTGCAAGAGTTGGTAGAAAAGGGCTTCATCCGACCGAGTACTTCACCTTGGGGTGCACCAGTTTTATTCGTGAGAAAGAAGGATGGATCCCTTAGACTTTGTATCGACTACAGACAGTTGAACAAAGTCACTACCAAGAATAGGTACCCTCTGCCAAGGATCGATGATCTATTTGACCAGCTAGCAGGAGCGGGTTGTTTCTCCAAAATAGATCTGAGATCGGGGTACCATCAGCTAAGGATAAGGGATGAAGACGTGCCGAAGACAGCCTTCAGGACCAGATATGGGCATTTTGAGTTCCTTGTAATGCCGTTCGGGTTAACCAACGCCCTTGCAGCATTCATGGATCTCATGAACAGAGCGTTTAGCCAGTACCTGGATCACTTCGTTATTGTCTTCATAGATGATATCTTAGTGTATTCCAGGAATGCAGAGGAGCATGCCCATCATCTGCGGTTGGTCTTGCAGACCTTGAGGGAACATGGCTTGTATGCCAAGTTCTCTAAGTGTGAGTTATGGCTAAGGAGCATTTCGTTCTTGGGGCATGTAGTGTCAGAGAATGGTATAGAGGTAGACCCCAAGAAGACTGAAACTGTGGCTAACTGGCCTAGACCCACTTCAGTGACAGAGATTAGAAGTTTCTTGGGTTTGGCAGGTTACTACAGGAGGTTCGTTCAGGACTTCTCAAATATAGCAGCTCCTCTGACCAGACTAACCAGGAAGAATCAGAAGTTTCTGTGGACCGACCAATGCGAGGAGAGTTTTGAAGAGCTTAAGAAGATGTTGACTTCAGCACCAGTTTTAGCTCTGCCATCTAGTGATGAGGACTTTACGGTCTTTTGTGATGCGTCCCGTGTGGGACTGGGTTGTGTACTGATGCAGAATGAGAAGGTGATTGCTTATGCTTCTAGGCAGCTGAAGAAGCATGAGTTGAATTACCCCACACATGACCTTGAGATGGCAGCAGTAATCTTTGCACTCAAGATGTGGAGGCACTACCTCTATGGGGTAAAATGTGAGATCTTCACAGATCATAAAAGCCTGCAGTACATCTTGAGTCAGAGGGATCTGAATTTGAGACAGAGGAGATGGGTGGAGCTGCTGAGTGACTATGATTGCAAGATTCAGTATCATCCGGGTAAGGCGAATGTCGTGGCAGACGCCCTAAGCCGGAAGTCACTCGGTAGTTTATCCCACATATCGGCAGAGAGGAGGCCAGTGGTGAAGGAGTTCTACAAGCTTATTGAGGAAGGTCTACAGATGGAGCTGTCTGGTACAGGTGCCTTGGTGGCCCAGATGAGGGTGGCACCCGTGTTTCTGGAGCAGGTGGCTCAGAAACAGCATGAGGACCCGGAGTTAGTGAAGATTGCCAGGACTATTCAGTCAGGCAATGATAGTGAGTTCAGATTTGACAGCAAGGGGATCCTCCGCTTTGGGAGCAGACTATGTGTACCAGATGACTTTGGGCTAAAAGGAGACATTATGAGAGAGGCTCATAATGCAAGATACAGCATTCACCCCGGAGCTACCAAGATGTATCAAGATTTGAAGAAGGTTTATTGGTGGCCAGCTATGAAGAAAGAAGTGGCACAGTTTGTGTCAGCCTGCGAAGTGTGTCAGAGGGTGAAGCTGGAACATCAGAAGCCGGCTGGAATGCTTAACCCGCTACCTATTCCAGAATGGAAATGGGAAAATATAGCTATGGACTTCGTAGTGGGGTTACCGGCGGCGTCCAACAGAGCGGACTCCATATGGGTGATTGTGGACAGACTCACCAAATCTGCTCACTTCATTCCTGTCAGGAGTGGCTACTCTGTGGACAAGTTGGCACGGGTATATGTGGATGAGATCGTCAGGCTGCATGGGGTTCCTGTTTCGATAGTGTCAGATAGAGGGCCCCAGTTCACCTCCAGATTTTGGCGGAGTCTGCAGAATGCCATGGGTACTAGGTTGGAATTCAGTACTGCCTTCCACCCCCAGACCGACGGACAGTAAGAAAGGACCATCCAGACTATCGAGGATATGCTCAGAATGTGTGTGCTGGACTTTGGCGGTTCTTGGAGGCAGCATCTACCTTTGGTGGAGTTTGCCTACAACAACAGCCATCATGCTAGCATCGGGATGGCTCCATATGAAGCTTTATATGGGAGGAAGTGCAGGTCACCTGTTTGCTGGGAGGAAGTTGGAGAAAAGGCCTTGGCAGGGCCTGAGCTAGTAGAGATTACCAGCAGGGTGGTACCCATAATTAGAGAAAGGATCAAGACTGCTGCAAGCAGACAGAAGAGCTATGCAGACGTCCGCAGAAGACAGTTAGAGTTTCAGGAGGGGGATCTGGTATTGCTCAAGGTGTCTCCAATGAAGGGAGTGGTTCGCTTCGGGAAGAAAGGTAAACTAGCCCCACGATACATCGGACCCTTTGAAATCTTGCAAAGGATTGGAAATGTGTCGTACAAGCTAGATTTACCTGCTTCAATGGAAAGAATCCATCCGGTTTTCCATGTTTCAATGTTGAGGAAGTTTGTGTCAGATCCGAACAAGGTTCTTAGTGAGCCTGATGTGGAGGTCCAAGAGGATCTCACCTATGTTGAACAGCCAGTACGGATCATAGACACCCAGATCAGAAAGTTAAGAAACAAGGAAATCCCGATGGTGAAAGTCCTGTGGAACCACCACAATTTAGAAGAATGCACTTGGGAGACACGGGAGTCTATGCTCCAGCAGTACCCTCATCTCTTTTAAGGTTAGATCCCTATGTGTTTATGTGTTTTGCATGTGTGTTATGCTTTATGCCATGCTATGTGTGCTAGTTGAGGTACATTCGGGGACGAATGTTCTTAAGGGGGGAGAATGTAATACCCGGCTAGACTCCAGTATCGGAATTCCTACCGTCCGGTGGAATCTCGGATGTCGGAAGCCTCTAGTAGGGTAGAAACATGTTTTCATAAAATGTTTTAAAGTATTTCATGGTTTTAAATATGAAAATTTAAAAAGTTTTACATGAAAAGTCTTTGGAGGAAAACCCAGGTTCGGCCGCCGAAAGTCAAGTTCGGCCGCCGAACATGCATGCGTTTTGGAGGCACGTTAGGCCCCCGAAAGCATGAGTGAGGGCAGACCAGGTTCGGCCGCCGAAAGTCAGGTTCGGCCGCCGAAAGTCAAGTTCGGCCGCCGAACATGGCATGCGTGCGGGAGCGCTTTCGGCCCCCGAACGTGGCCTGGCCAGCCACTATAAAAGGGACCCTTAGCCGAAATGGACGAGCTTTCTTCCATTTTCGGCCACAGCTAGCTTCCAACCTCCCTCTTCCAAATCTAGTGTTTTTCCTCCAAATCCCCACCATTTTTCTTGAGTTTTAAGCTTGCATTGAAGGTTTTGAACTTTTGAAACAAGTTTTGGAGCTTTGGGAACTCAGGAGCTCATTTTCTTGGATCTCCAAGTTTAGGTCGTCTCTCTCTCGATCTTCAAGAGGTAAGAGCCGATCTTAAGCTCAATGCATGTTTTAAGTAAGTTTTAAGTGATTTTATGGGGTAGAATGGCATGTATAGGGTTGTATGAGTTTTTAAGCAAATGTTAGGTTTTTTTTTTTGTGATTTTTGAACAATGTGGCATGTTTGAGTATGCTTGAAGTGTTGTAGTTGGGGTATTTGTTTGTTTGAGGCCCCTAGGAGCTTGTATGCATGTTTTGGTTGAGTTTATGCATGAATTGAGAGTTGGGTGGCGAATGTGCATAAAGGAGCCAAGTTTCTGCCCTTTGGCAGAAACCAGGTTCGGCAGCCGAAGGCACTTTCGGCCGCCGAACATGGCTGGGGAGGCAGGCCTTTCGGCTGCCGAAGTTGCCCTCGAAAAGAGACTTTCGTCTCTGTCTGGGACTTTCGGCCGCCGAAGGTGCCGCCGAACATGCATGAGTTTCGCCTCTGTCTGGGAGTTTCGGCCGCCGAAGGTGCCGCCGAACCTGCCTGACTTTCGGCTCTGGAGGGACTTTCGGCCGCCGAACCTGCCGCCGAAAGTGCCCTGTCCAGCCATTTCTTGCATGTTTTTAGGTAGTTGTTTTATGATGTTTTAGGGGGTTTTTGGGGAGTATGTTAGAGTTATGTTTATGTACGTTTGGTCCCTCATCGGAGTCCACCTGTGTAGGTTCGGACCCGAGGAACCGAGGACCCCAGCAGTGAGCCAGCTGCTACAGAGTTTGTCAGAGCTAGCCAGAGGTGAGTGGAATGAACCTTAAGTTTTAAATTAAATGAATTATGAATTTTGAGCATGATCCATGCATCATGAATGCCATGAGATATAGTAGGTTGTTTGCATTAGTATTCACGAATATGTTGCATTGCATTTATGATGTTGATGTGGATTGGTTATTGGATGACCCTTTAGTCCTCATATGGCATGATGATGCTACGGCATGATACGGTATGGAAGTCCAGGTTGTACCCATTCTACGTCCCTGGCACGATGTAAGAGAAAGTCCAGGTTGTACCCATTCTACGTCCCTGGCACAGTTGGACTGTATGATATGTTATGTTAAGGGAAAGACCGGTTTTACCCATTCTACGTCCCGGCACAGTTGGACTATGTAGAGGACTATTGGTGACAATACCATCCGAGATGTGATTTGTTGTGATGTGTTGCATTCCACGAAAGCATGAAATTTTAATATATTGTTTTCTACTATTCTGCTCACTGGGCTTTGTAGCTCACCCCTCTCCCCTAACCCCAGCTGTGCAGGTACAGGGTAGACCAGGAGGTTAGCCAGAGTTTTGAAGTATGTTTATGTAATAGTTAGATTGTGGACATGATAATTGTACTATGATGTAATGTAAGAAATTACAGTATGTTATGTAATGAGGTATATTGAGGTAATAGATGTGCTTGACCCTATGAGTATTGTAATCCTTTGTTGATGCATGATCTTAGATATTTGATGATACTGATGTTAGCCAACTCATCTCATGTTGTATCGCCCGTTGGGGCATTGATGAGATCCCACTGAGGGATCACGATTATGATCATGACTATGTACATGTATGTTCAGGTTGAGTTGGATGTTTTGAAAGAAAAGTTTAAATTTTTATGCATGTTGTTGATCATGTATGGGATTATACAGGTTTACAGGTTATGTCAGGCTTGCTACGGGTCCCGGCGGCCTTAAGCCGATCTGGATCCTAGCGCCGGTAGCGGTCCGATTTTCGGGTCGTTACAAGTACAGTATAGAAATGTAACGTAATGATGTTCATGGATGTTAAAGGTGTGCTTGACCATAGAATGTTGCTATCCCTTTTAATATATGATCTTGATGTTTTATGAGGTTTATGTAAACCAACTCAACACAGGTTATGTCACCTATTGGGGCATTGATTAGATCCCAAAGAGGGGTCAATGTTTATGGTTATGTTTATGTATAGTGTATGCACAGGTTGAGTTTGGTAAATGAATGAAAGAAAAGTTCAAAATTTTTATGCATGTTGTTGATCATGTATGGTATTAAACAGGTTCACAGGATGAATGTTAGGCTTGCTACGGGTCCCGGCGGCCTTATGCCGACCTGGATCCTAGCGCCGGTAGCGGTCCGATTTTCAGGTCGTCACAAAGAGCCTGGAAATCACTCAAGACAAAAATGCTAAGGAGCAAATCCAAGACTAAAAAAGTCCAAAAATCGACCAACAAACTAAGGAACTGGTCAAAGCTAAAAAGCCAGAAGGATAAGATAAAGCTAAGTATATCGTACACTCAATGCTTATTGACAAACATTACCTAATAAACAGTGAGTGTTCTCGCTACATATATATGCACAGTACAAGTTGTTATTTTGCAGATAAATTCCAAGAGTTAAAGAAAGGCTAATAAGCTCAAAATCGCCAGTAAAGCCATCAGCACGAATCTCAAAAATCGCCAATAAAGCCACGAGTCTGAATCTCGAAAATCGCCAGTAAGGCCATAAACCTGAATATTTGAAATTGCTAGTAAGGCCATTCGCCTGAATCTCGAAAATCGCCAATACAGTAAGGCCACGAGCCTGAATTTCGAAAATCACCAGTAAGGCCACGAGCCTAAATCTTTAATATCGTTAGTAAGGCCATGAGCTTGAATCTTTAAAATTACCAGTAAGACCATAAGCCTGAATCTCGAAAATCGCCAGTAAGACCACGAGCCTAAATCTTTGAAATCAATAAAGCCACGAACCTATATCTCGAAAGTCGCCAATAAGACTACGAGCCTGAATCTAGAAAATTACCAGTAAGTCTATGAGTATTGACTCGCGGTTATCGAAGCCGGTAAAAAATAACATTTCCGGTTATCAACAATAATAATACTGTAGATAGTGGTAAAGGATCATATCTACAGAGAGTTGAAAACTTATCTATTTTTCTCAACAAGACCAAGAAACTTAACCGAATGAGAAACTGAAAGCATGCAACTGAAAGCAGAATAAAATAAATTGCAGTAAAAGTAAAATGGGGGGTTTGAGATTGATTTGATTAGCAAACTACTGAAAGCAATTAAATAAGCAAATAATTAAAATAAAAGAGAAATCAATATGAGAAAAGTCTAGTTGAAGAGATGGATCCACTTTGGTTGTTTGGATTGATCATTGAAACTTATGTTCCTTAGATTGATTCAATAGATTAGTTATGGAGACGGAAAACGCTTCTCACCACCATGTCTCTCCTTATGATTAAATCAATTAGGAAACATCCTCTAATTAATTACTAATTAACAAATTGCCAAGGAACGTCCCTCCAGAGCCGAAACTCAGCCACTTTCGGGGGCACCTTCGGCGGCCGAAAGTGGTTCTAGAGCCGAAACTCATATATGTTCGGTGGCACCTTCGGCGGCCGAAACTCCCTTCCAGAGCCGAAAGTCCAACTTTCGGGGGCAGGGTTCGGCAGCCGAAAGCTTGCCTCCACAGGCAGGTTCGGCGGCCGAAAGTCCTTCGGCTGCCGAACCTGAGTTCTTCCAAATGGCAAAACTCAGCCTCTTCATGCACATTTTTGCCTCCCAAACCATTCAAACATGTATTTAGCTATTCTACAACATGCATACATAAGCAAATAAGCATTTAGGGGTCTCAAACTATCCTAAACCCCAACACAAACACATAAGGCAACTCAACAACATACATTACCCATAAACTCAACATTTACCCTAACAACAAACAACTAACTTACACATGCATTTCTACCCCTATAAACTTTCGTAAAACTTATTTAAAACATACAAGAAGGGTAGGATCTAAGCTTACCTCTTGAAGATCGAGAGGAGAAACGATCCTTAACTTTGAGGTAGGAGAAATCTAGCTCCTTGGGTCTCCAAGCTCCACAACTTGATCTTAGTTCCAAAAACTTCAAAAACCAAGTAAACACTTGTTAAAACTTGAAAGATTTGAGGAAAATCAGCAAAATCAACCATGGGAGGGCATGGACTCACCTCTGGCCGAAAATGGGGAAGAAACTCGCCCATTTTCGGCCATGGGGCTTCTTATAGGGGCTGGCCAAGCCACATTCGGAAGCCTAAAGTGCCTCCAAAACTCATGCAAGTTCGGCGGCCGAACCTGGATTTCCCTCCATGGTCTTTTTCATTCAAAACTCAATTTCTTTCTTACTTAAAACCATAAAATATATGAAAACATTTTATAAAAACATGGTTTTACCCTCCTAGAGGTTTCTGACATCCGAGATTCCACCGGACGGTAGGAATTTCGATACCGGAGTCTAGCCGGGTATTACAATCACGGTTAAGAAAAAAATTTTGAGGAGTTGAAATGCCCTCCATCGAAATGATAGAAGCTACAAAAACACCAAGAACAAGTAAAAACACAAAGGAATGAAATCAACAGAGAAGTAGGAACAAAGGAATAGTCATATACTAGCAGCATAACACCTCTTCCCTGAGTGGATTTCCAGACATTTGAAAACATTGCATTTAGAGGGAAAGGAAGAGATCTGGGCAAAATACAACTGCTCCCACTCATAAAGAAAGGGGAGAGCATTACAAAAGGTATCCACGGTCCCCCATCCTAACTCTAAACCCCAGTCGGGGCCCCCTTTGACTCCAACTATAGTGAAACTATCCACCCAATGGTTGATGGAATTCTTGTGGCCAGTGAAAATGGTCAGATCATTCTGGCCACAAAAAACTCAAGAATCTATTATTAACCTTTAAATTTTTTTAAAAAAAAAACTAAACAAATTTAAAGAAGGGGCAAAATTCCACCTTGGACACATCGCCTCAAAGGCACTTATAAGCAAAATTGAATTCGGGATCAACATCCGATGAGCGATCTAGTAAAATCTAAAAATAGAATGCACAAATCCATAAAAAGGGAAAAAAAGACCATAGTCAATCTGTTTTAAATAGAAAACAAGCCTCCTCTCCGATTGAGTATCCACCAGGGCAGGGGGAGGAGGCAAGGAAAACAAGGCAATCCATTTATTTAGGTTTGGAGCCCGAATATAATAGGTCTCTGTGAAAAGGAAGGATCGATGGAAAGTCTCTCGGAGGGAGGTAGGAGTTGCCCTAGAAATAATTTTTTCGATTCGAGAGAATGGCAGAAGAGCCATTGAAAAAGAAGCGCATACTTGAGATTTGAAAAACATGGAAGAAGAAGAGAAAAGCAAGAGGAACTATGAGAAATGGGGAATAGAGGTAACAAAGAACAACAAGAGTATCGAAAGTGAGAAAATGAAGATGAAGGCTTGATTTTATACTCCAAGCGAAGCATTTATGAGATTTCAATAGACCGTGTTTCGGTAATTCAAATAGCAGCGGCCATCAAGACGCCTATAGGATGTGCACGCGTGTCACGCGTACTTATGACAACACTTCATAAATCAAGAGGACTTAATAGATGCACATTTAGCAATGAAAGCGCCAATTTCAAATCCCTCCCTCAACTGTCATAACTAACCCTTGGAGAAGCGAAAGGGCATCTGATAACATACTAATGATGGACTCCCTTCAGATTGTGACACATGTATAAGAAAGTAGAAGGGTCCACCCCAACACGTCCGATCCGACCACCTTACGAAAGGGCTATCCGTCATAGAATACAGGTCAGACCTCCTACATCTCCGACCTCATCAATGCTTGGAACAAGTAAGCCGACCTCTTAAGACACACAGATCCCCTTAAGATCATAATTGCACGTGCAAGTATGATTGACAGACAAGATGTGAGTGATGGACAGGGCATGGACGAAGCAGCTCAGCATTTATTAGCCGACTGCTCGCCATAAATGAGCCGCCTGACACTTTTGCCACAACACTTCATCATCGCGTCCGATAAGGTAATCCATCAGACTGCCCCAAGACGGTCAAGGAATTAATTCTCCCATAACCAATTACGTAGAGGGACAGATTTTATGAAACCCATACTCTAGAATCTCTCAACTTCCCTCCGAGAAACTTAACGTTCCAAAAGCTAAAAAAACCAGCCCGATCCACTCTCAACTCTCAACTATCCAATCAGATCCATTGACTTTCCCGTAAATCAAATCTTTTAGCTACGTGTCATCGTCTCCTGATCTAATCGGATCTCAGACTTATCAGTTGGAAATGGCGCAACTCTATCATCTTCTCTTCGGAAGAGCAAAGCCCCAATTTTACGACTAAACTATCTTTAAGTTGCTCAAGGATTTTCATGTTTCTAATTTGCAAGTTTGCTTGGCTCCACAGGTATCCATGATAGACAGCTAATATTACCCTATTGGTTTATTGGGCTCCGGCTCCTCCAGGTATTGTGAAGCTTAATACTGATGGGGCGAGGTTTGCTTCCACAGGATATTTGCTTCGGCAGGTGGACTCATTCGTGATCATGAAAGCGCATGGCAAGATGGTTTTACCATTTAAAAGACTTAAAGGTTTATATTCAATAATTAAAAATAACAAAAAAAAGTTTTAAATGTATATGGTTTGTGTAAATATATCATTGTTAACGTAAATATTTAACCTCTATTAAATTTTAATTATAAAATATAAAATTATATAAGATGTAGAAATAGAGAAATAATATTTTAATTGAATTACCTAAAAACTTTGCAAAAGTATATTAGTGGGAGTTTACTGATATTTAAATTAAAATTAAAATTAAAAAAAAAAATTGAAGCTGAATAATCAAACTGAAATTATGATAAACTTGAGGGGCTACAAACGGAAATTACCCGGAGAAATGGAGTTTTTGATACAGTTTAGTAGTTATCTCCAGCCACTGGTCGCCCCTCCTCCAAGAAATTGCTTTTCTGAATCTTCCTTGTTTTTCTTAATTTTATTGGTTGCAGGAGGATCTTATCAAACAGTAGTGAAACTAAAAATTTAATTGAAAGGGTAAACTTTAATATTCCTTATGTATTATAAATATAAATTTATTTTATTCCTCCCTTTTAAATTACGAATTACTCTATTTTTAAAAATATATTTTATTTATTTATTTACTAATATACTCATATTTGCTATACATTGAAAAAAATCACTAATTTTAATCACAATTTAATAATATGAGTTATTCTAATGTAGTCATATAAATAGTTAATAAATTATGAAAGAGCAATATTTATTATTTGTAACTATATCAATCATATCAATAAAAAAAATATAAATAAACCTATTTATGTGGGGCAAAAAAGTATTTTTTCTATAAAAATGAAAAACAAATAGCATAAAATTAATAACATAATAAGTTAACATAAAAAATTTATATTATCTTTTATTTGAACGAAATTACAAAAATTCGCTATCAATTTCTATGCTTTGACAACATTAATAATTTAATTGTTAATTTTAGAAAAATATATTTTTAATATATATAATTAAATAATATTTAATAAATATTAATATTCAATTTATATAAGACTTGATCCAACTGAATTTTATTAAAATAATTATATATATATATATATATAATTGTCCAAGAGCTAATATATAGTCAAGTTTTAAATGAATTGGGTTTAAAAATAATTATATTCACATAAAATTCAAAATATGAATGTTGAATATTGATTATTTAAATTAGTTTATACAAATGATTAATTAAATATAAAATTTTTTTATTTATACGCAGTAATTTTAAATATTTAAAATAAAACTTATAATATGTAAAATATGTTATGTATATGTTATTAATAAAATATATAAAATTAAAGGGATTTAAGTGTCATTTAGTTAATAATAATAATAATAATAATAATAATAATAATAATAATAATAATAATAATAATAATAATAATAATAATAATAATTAAATTCACATTGATTTAGATATTTTAGGTAGTAAAATAGGCAGGTTCCAATAAATGCACACAATAAACATGGTTATAACCTCCTGCTTACTAAATGTTATATATTTACTTATACTTTTGAATTATTTGAAATTAATTATTTTTCTTTAAAGTAAAATTACAGAGGGAACGATTATGCCTGATAGATTTTTTAGTCAAAATATGAGCAATTAAAATGGTATTACAATGAATTTATCTAACAGAAAAATCAGTTATAGAGTATAACAAAAATTTACAATCATTCAAAATCAAATCTCTGTATAAGATAATTTGGTAAAAATGCTTTTAAGTGTCTGTCTAAATTACTGTATAAGATAATTTGGCAAAAATACTCCTCATTTTTTCTCATCTCTCGAGTATAAATAATTAAAGTCTTCCGAACAAAACCACAGAATAGAGATTCTACAAGATAAAACTCGAATAAAATTTCAAAATTGATATCGTATTCCGAAAACCTATAATAACTAGTAAACTTCCGTTGTATATTACCTTTCGAAATAATCGAATCAATAAAATTTGAAGAAAAGTCAACCATAGAAACAGACCCATGACTTTTCCACATTAACGAAAGGTCTCATCTTAATCATTGTCTATTGACTGAGAAGCAACTATCAAAATATAAAAAATTACAAAAAAATTCTATATGAGAACTAAGAGCTTTTGTTTCTATTAAAAATAAAATGTCCGGCTTATAACTAGGAATTAAATCCTTCAATGCAATAACTGTCCGAAAATTGCTGTCACAAATCTGACAAAGAGGGTTGTATATTCTTAAAATTTATTAGATTATATGTGAGAAATATTTTTATCATACAGAAATCATAAGTGACGATCGAAATATTTCTGAAACTTTTAATAGGGACAACAACATTTTCTTCTTTATCAATAGTCAATTGACGCGATAGTCAATTGACGCAAATCGTCTTTTATAAAAAAAAGTGAGATATCGAGTCACAAAGGGATTATAGAGAAAAATTTTTAAAAAATCATTAAATTTGATTATTTGAAATTAATTATTAAATACCTAAATTAAAATTATAATTTAATATATATTTTAACCTATAAAAATTATAATAACTAAATAAAATCAACCATGTGTAAAATGGTCAGAATTAAATTTATTTGTTTTCAATCTACTCTAAATAATTTAAATTTTCACTGTAATATAATTCATTAATTTATAAAATTTTTTAAAAATTAATAAAATTCAGAGGGTAGTGTATAATATTTATAATTAATTTTATTTTTAATAAATTATATAATAATATGATTAATCTATATTTAATTATTATAATTTTTATAAATTAAACAATTCAATAAATTAATATTTTAATTTAGTTATTTAACAGGTTAGTTCTAACTGTTGTAGGAGTGAATGTATTTTCAACCTATAAAATATTGTCAGCAAACACCTAATGGGAAGGCTTAATTACGTGGCAACAACAAATTTCGTTTTGGCCAGATAACCAATGCCCGGGGTACTTTTGTAATTTAATAAAAATTAAATCGATGCTCCGTGTTCTCTCTTGCTATAAATGAAGAAAGATTTGGTCGTTTCCCTCTCTCAGGGCTCTAATCAATTTATATATCTAATTATTTAGATACACTAAATAATATATATATATATATTTTAAATTTATGACGACTTCGTGTCACCACCGGTTAACCGCCGGTGCCGCAGCGCCTAATGGTCCGCTTCATTGCCGGCCAAGAACGCCGGAAATTTTATCTCTTCCTTTCAGCCGCAATTACGCAAATCAAAGTCTAGGTATTATTTTGAGATCTCAAAAATCTTCCAAACCATTTATTGTCGAGGCGGTGGGACCCAGCGGTGTATGGAACCGATCAGATGACGGAAATCAATCCGAGAAGGCGGGGCCCTGCTTGTATTCGGTCGGGGATCAGGCGATAGGAGATGTGGCGGGGAAAAGTGGGAGCAGCGATCGGGCGGTGGAGATAAACAGTATTGGAAGGAGTAGGACTACGAGTAAGAATAGAAAATTGGAGGTGGCGGTTGCTGTGGCGGCTACGGTGATCTTAGGTGTGGGAAACCGGGTTTTGTATAAACTGGCACTGGTTCCGCTCAAGCATTATCCTTTCTTTCTCGCTCAGCTCGCGACTTTCGGGTACTGTTTTACTTGCCATTTTTCTTTTTCTTTTTCTTTTTTGGTAGCTTGTTTCGCTTTTTCTTGTTTTGTGTGCAATTTGGTATTTGCCAGGATCATTTTCACTTCCTCCGCTGTCTTTTACTGTTTTTCAAATTGTACTCTGAGTCTGACTACTCTCTTCATCTCACTCTTATTATTATCATTATTTTTATTTTAACTGCTAATTGGACAATTTCACTCGGTATTTTCATGGAAAACATTGATGACTTTTTTGTAATTAAATTTTATGAATGTTTGATCGGTATGGCATATAAAGTAAAGAATTATGCGAGCTAAAATGGTGGCGTTTTTTTTTTTCCTGAATGGTGGTGGGTTTTGTTTACTAAGTAAAAATATATTTTTAAAAATTAATAATATCTGAATTTTATATATTTTTATCATTTATATTTGTGTAAAATGATATTTATTTTTATGCAATAATTATTTCACAAATTTATTTATAATTAGCAAGAAAATGAAAAAAATAAAGTTTTGTAGTTATAGTTTTTTGATAAAATAATAAAATATTGTTTTATATTAGTAATAGTAAGTGAAATTATTTTATAATTTTTATATGTTTATTTTTGAGGCGTCACCATTTTTAATTTAATCTATTATGTTTTCTTTTGAAATAATTACTTAATTAAAAAAATACTATTTTATATAAGATTTACGGAAAAAGTCATATAAGTTTTATTTTATTTTATTTTTTTTGTGGGTAGTCATGTAAGTTTTGCAAAGTTTGAAATTTTCTAATGAATCTAAGTGATAGAAGTCACATCTGAAATTGAGTAATCTGATAATTAAAATACTGACTCTGATCCAATGGTGATCATGTGTTCACGTTGTTAGTGGTAGGTCACTGAAGCGGTTTTTATTTTATTTTATTTTTCTCTTTTTAATGTCTTTACTTAAGTAATTTTTCTGTGTACTTTATTTATCTAAATATTGACCAAATATATAAAAATTTGTGCCTGATAATCAAGTTATACAATAACAATAAGGTTTTACACTTGATTTATTCGTATCGTTAGTTTAGTTATTTTTAACTTTTGTCTAAATTAATTCCAGAACGTTCAATTCAAACCCAATTTTAACGTAAAAAAAATTTAGATGTAAAAGTTAGCTCAAAATCAAAATGTTCAATTTCTTATTTTTGGGTTAATTTTTTTGATTTAGAATAAAAATTAGAAAAAAAAACTCAATTTATTGATTTATGAGTTAAATTGAATTATTGAATTATTTAGACTAATTTAGATAAAAAGTAAAATTGATCATATAATCACTCGGCTAGAAGTAGTTTCACGTAAATATGAGCGCACCCACAGGTGTCCAAATTCAACATCTCAACACAAGTGGCCATAATTCCTAAGACATGCCTTGCTCATGTCCATTGTCCTCTCTAACTTTGATTTTCTTCTCGTATCCTACACTTGTGGGCTTATAGCCATATATTTCTCCAGGTTTCTATCTGAACTATACAGTTTTTTCTTTTCTTTCGTTTCTTTTACCCCCAAATTTTTTCTTCTTCAAGTTATTGTGTCTCAATTTATCTATTAACTAAAAACAAAAAAATGGTTACATACTTTAAATTGGCTAACATGTTCCCATCTCAAATGAGATGATCACATTCCCTAATGGGACAGAATCGCACTTATTATTATTATTATTATTATTTATTATTATGTTAATTTGCGTACCGTCCACTGGCATTTATGGGGAATTTTTTTATGAATTATTAGCACTCAATGCACATCCTTCTTTAGTTTAACCCTTTATTCTTCTTATTTTTCTTCTTCTCACTTTTAGTCGTTGAACATGTCTTTTTCAAATTGAACCAAAAGAAAGAATATTTATTTCAGAGAATTTGCGCTCGCTGATAAATTAATTCTAAAAGTGTAGAATATTCTTCCTTGAGATGATTGAGATTTATCTTAAATCAATTACATCGTGATACCAGTAATAAGTTTTTAGATGCTTCACTTGATATGAAAAAAGGCATTCTGTGATTATCAATGGTTGATGATGCTTATACTTGGACCGAATTTTGATTTCCATTTTGTACAAGCAATTATCTAATTATCATAGGAGGAAAGCATTGAAAGGAAGGCCATCGGAGAAGCTTGGGGATTTTTATGTCAAAAGGAATGCAAAAAAGAAAAGGAAAAGGAATATGATTAACAAAATAGAAAAAGGAAGTAAATTTGTTTTGTGCTTTGTTCATTGGTGGGTCCAATCTTAACGAATGCCTCAGAAGTCATACGCAGAGTCAAAGACGATTGTGCCTCGCCACATCGATATTCCATCGTATAAAGACGTGATATTGTCACCTGCGGTTTTTTTCTTAGATATCGTAACACTTTGGTGGGCAAGTTGATGCTGCTTTTGTTGTTATTGTGGGCACATGCCTGTCAGAGTCCCTTTCTGTCTTTTTGCTTTTGATTTGTGGTCCAGATGAATACCTTTGTCATTTCAAATTTCATTTGGCTAATTTACAGCAGGTACCCTTCACTTCTCCGAAATCACAGACAAGTTCACTTCTTTTGTCATTTTTTGGGTTGATATGGCTAGATAAATTATAATACCTCTGCCTCCTAGGCCCTAGCCTAAGTATGCTACTTGAATTAGTGGACCCAATTATTTCAATAATTCATACATAATTTTGTTGATTTGCTCCTTTAGAACTATTAAATGAAAAAAATGGAATTTGTCATGGAGGAATTATGGCAGTATCTTTTTTTAAAAAAATTATTGTGTGCCAATAAAACTATAATTAATTAACTGAGACATCGGTCTGTTTAACTTGAATGCCTTTTAACGTTGCATTATTAAGTGGACAATTAAACAGCAATATTGTTCCATGAGCATAAAAGAAAAATTTTCAAAATGCTAAGTTTGACCATGTGATTTGGTATGTAACTTCTGAAGTTTGCAATTCTAGCAATGGAAATGCTATTGGGTGCAATTCTCTCTTCCATTCCTTTTATTTTTTGTAATCTTTAATATTCACATTGGCTTATGACTTACTTGCTTAATAGCTGTTAGATTCAAATTTAGGGAACTTTGGATGTAACAGATGGCATTACTAAGAGAGATTATTAATTTATCCACTGTTCATATCATTGACGCTTTTGTTTATCTATTATCCAGATATGTCCTTGTATACTTCACTATCTTGCATATCCGGTACAATGCTGGACTTGTCACAGATGAGATGCTTTCCCTGCCAAAAGCACCATTTCTTCTTGTAGGACTTTTGGAGGCTCTTGGTGCTGCAGCAGGAATGGCAGCTGCAGGTAATCTAAGTGCTTATTTGGTATTCTGGTTTCCAGGTTAAAACTGCTTTTTAGGGGGAAAACGTTACTTTAAATTGTTGACCAATATAAAAGGTTCTTAATTAGGAGGGTTCAGATTTTTTGGATCCTAATTAGGTTTGATTATAGAAATTTTATTTTTATTGTAAATATTCCTAATTTAGATTTTTTTTTGTATATAAATACTCAAATCTTGTAAAGATTAATTCAATTGGAATAGAATAAAAAATTTCTCCCAAAATTTTTAATGGTATCAGAGCCTTACCACTTTAAATGACATAGATTTTAAATCTGTCACAAAAAGTTAAGGTTAACTAATAAGTCAAGCTTCTAGACGACTATATTAAGGGAGTTGTGCGACACCAAGAAAGCCCATCAAATTTTCGGCTGATGCGACCTCACTCCGAGCACGCATGTGCCCTCATGCGCTGCCATAGCTTTTGCGTCTCCTTCCACGCCCCAGCGCGTGAGCCTTCCTCCGGCGTCCTTTTTCGTCGGCGCTCCTTTTCGGCCCTTTTTCCGGCATATCGCGCCTCTGACCAGCCCTGTTTCGTGACCGGATTCTCCTTTAAGTTTTTCAAGGTGTTTTAACAGTAACTTGGTCGTTTCTGGTCTTTTTATTGCTAGCCCCTTTTGACCTTTAAAATGTCAAATAAGAAAGACACTAATGGAGGTGATGTATGTGGTTTTGATACTGCTCTATGGATTGCTAATTCTGGTGCAAATAGACACATGACGGGTTCCTCTAAAGGCTTCTTTAATTACATTTTGTGTCTACAAAAAGACACGGTCAGAATAAGCGTGTCTCTGGAATCGGATCGATTGTTTGTATATGTCCTCCATGTTCCTCATTTTCCTATTAATCTTTTATCTGTTAGTACTCTTATCAAAGCTCTTAACCATAAATTTGAGTTTTTTTCTAATCATTGTGTTATTCAGGACCTTTAAAGTGGGAAGAGGATTGACTATGGTAGACTGCATGATGACTTATATATATATAAAGGGAATCTGAATTTGAATTCATCTCGGGCTCTTTCTGGAAAAAATCAGGATGTCAACCAAGAAATCATATAGTGGCATCGATGGTTAGGACACTCATTCTTCTTTGTTTTAGAGAAATTTTATCCTGATTTATTTTTTAAGGCTCAATGTGATTCTTTAGTTTGTAATGCTTGTGAGTATGCTAAACATACAAGAGCCTCTTATCTCTCTAGTAACAATAGGAGTACAATCCCTTCTATGATAATCCATTCTGACGTTTAGAGACCTACTCAAACGGTCTCACTATCTAATAACCGTTGTTTTGTTACTTTTATTGATTGCTGCACTCGTATGACTCGAGTTTATTTGATAAAGGTAAAGAGTGATGTATTTTCTTGCTTTCGATCTTTTCATAAGATGGTTTGTACTCAATTTGATATTAAGATAAAAGTTTTGAAAACTAATAATGACACAGAGTACATGGATGGACTTTTTCTGCTTATTTGGAGTCTAAAAGGATATTGCATTAAACTAGTTGTCGTTACACTAGTGTCTAAAATGATATTGCTGAAAGAAAAAATAGGCACATTTTGAAAGTAGCTCGACCTCTCCTTTTCACCATGAACCTTCCAAAAACCTACCTATTGGGGAGATGCAGTCTTAACTGCAATTTATCTCATTAATAGAATGCCTTTCAAAGTTCTTGCCTTTGAAAGCCATTTAGAGGTGCTACAAGGGAAAAATGCTTATACTGTTACACCAAAACTGTTTGGATGTACATGTTTTGTTCATACTAGGATAGGTGGGAAACTCGATCCGAAAGCTCTTAAACGTGTATTTGTTGAGTACTCTCCTACATAGAAGGGTTACAAATGTTACCACCCTCTATCTCGAAAATATTTTGTCAGTATGGATGTTACGTATAGAGAAACAAAACGTTATTTTAATACTACTCTATCACCTCTTCAGAGAGAGAATAATGAGAGAGAAGAGGTGATTCGTAGTCCTATAACTCTAGAGCGTTTTACTCTAGAGGAGACTACTATACAGGGGAGACTAATGGTGATCAGGACAAGATAATAATTAGCCGTTTGGACAATTCAAATTTAAGGAGATACTCAAGAAGAGACACCACAGAAGCAGAAAAAGCTATTGTGCAACCTATTTAGTGTCATGAATCTTCCTTTTCTCCATCTGGTGAGTCATCCTAAACTTTGAGCCCATTAATGATCTAGATAAACCAATTATTCAAAGAAAAGGAGTTAGGTCTTGCATAAAGCACTCTATTTCTAACTTTCTCTCTTATGATTCTTTGTCTCCATTCTATAGAGTCTTTGTCTTGTCTATTTCCCCTGTATCTATCCACAGAATTGGAAGGAAGCTCTCAAATATTCTAATTGAAATGGAGCAATGATTATAAAAATGAAAGTCTTGACTAAAAATGAGACTTGGGACTTGATGTCTCTTCCATCTGGAAACAAATCAATTGACTGTAAATGGGTATTCACTGTGGAACACAAAGCAGATGGATCAATTTAAAGATTCAAGGGCAGATTAGTTGCCAAGGATGCACTCAAACCTATGGAGTGGACTAGCAGGAGACATTTGACTCTGCTGCCAAAATGAACTCAATCAGAGAATTGTTATCTTGCGCTGCCAATCTTGACGGGGATCTACACCAATTTGATGTGAAAAATGCATTTCTCCATGGAGACTTGGAGAAGGAAGTGCATATGGAAATCTCTCATGGATTTGCTGATGAAAAAATACAAGCAAAGGTATGCAGACTAAAGAAGGTTTTCTATGGGTTGAAGCAGTCACCGAGAGTTTGGTTTGATCGATTTAGTAGAGCTATGATTTTATTTGACTATCAACAGAGCAATGTTGACCATAGTTTATTCATCAGACATCACAATGGTAAAATTACTCTTTTCATAGTTTATATTGATAACATAGTAATGACAGGTGATGACACTAAAGAGATGACTCAGCTGAAAAAGCTTTTGGTTTAGGAGTTCGAAACTAAAGATTTAGGAAAACTTTAATATTTTTTGGGAATCAAGGTTGTCATATCAACGAAGAAAATCTTCATTTCTCAGAGAAAATACATTTTGGATTTTTTTGGAAGAAACTGGTATGTCAGGCTGCAAACCAGCAGAAACTACCATTGAGAGCAATCACAAGCTACAAACAGAAATTGGTAAATCAGTGGATATTGGCAGATATCAGAGGTTGGTAGAATCAGTGGATATTGACAGATATCAGAGGTTGGTAGGTAGACTGATTTATCTTTCGCATACTTGACCAGACATAGCATATGGAGTCAGCTTAGTCAGTCAGTTCATGCATGATCCTCGTGAGTCTCACATGCAAGCTGTTTTTCGCATTTTGCGATATTTGAAGTTTGTTTCTGGAAAAGGTCTCCTATTCTCTAAACGTGGTCATCTCCACATATATACATTCACAGATGCATATTGGGCTGGATTCCTTGATGATAGGAGGTCGACTAGTGGTTATTGCACACTTGTAGGAAGAAACCTTGGCACTTGGAGAAGCAAAAAACAAAGTCTTGTTGCTCGATCAAGTTCTGAGACGGAATATAGAGCGATAACATAAAGTTTTTGTGAATCCCTATGGTTGCAGAGATTGTTGGAGGAATTGAAACCATTGGAGAGGATAAACTCATTTTGTACTATGATAGCAAAATTGCCATTAGTATAGTTCACAATCCAGTTCAATATGACCGAACAAAGCACGTAGAGATTGATTGACACTTTATTAAAGAAAAGTTAATAAATGGTGTTTTGAGATTAAATCATGTGAATCGCGATAAACAGTTAGGGCTCAGCAACAAGATCTATCACACCTTAGTTTGCAAGTTGGACACTTGTGATATCTATGTATCAACTTAAGGGGAGTGTTGACCAATATAGAAGTTTCTTAATTATGATTAGGAGGATTTAAATCTTTGGAATCCTAATTAGGCTTGATTATAGGGATTTTATTCTTATTATAAATATTTTTAATTTAGTTTGATTTTTTGTGTATAAATACTCAAACCTAAGATCAATTCAATTGGAATAAAATAAAAAATTTCTCCTAAAATTCTTCATAAATGCTGTGGAAAAAAAAAACAGTTTGGAAAGTTATTTTGTTGATTTAGTATTCTTCTTGACAAAGCTATCAAATTTAATTTAAATGATCTTTTAGTACTCTCTAACGACTATATTTAGAGAAGTGCTTTCTCACTAGCGGTCCAACAATAATGCCAAACATACCTTTAAGTCTCATCATTCCCATCTTTTTTCATTTTCTTTGCTTCACTGGGTTTTAAAAGGATTCTGGAGTTCTAAAATTTAATGGCAATATGGTACTGAATTCTGATGATTCACTACCTCAGATATTGTTTGGATTTATTTAAACCATTCCTTCCGTGATGCTTCTATCCAAGGCATGTTAGTGGGAAGCTTACATGCTAACGTAGCTCTAGAATATTCCATCTAATATGCTTAATGCATTATCCTTTCCTGAATTAAGGCATGCTATGGATTATCGTTTTCTAAATTAAGGCATGTCGACTATGACTTTTCATTCTTCCACAGTAAGCGACTTGCCACTAGGGTCAAGTGCATATCTTATAATCCATGAAATTAGGGGTTCAATCATTGGCACCCTCTCTGAAAGCTTCCTATGTATTAAAGAAAAGCAGGTTGCCTCTTTTTTATTAGTCCATTTTCACAGCTGGCTTGAAATTGAAATTACTTGTTTGTGATCCATTAAACGTCAATTATTGTATACATACTGAAAAACATATTTGTCACTGTATTTGGAGTTTTTGTTTTAGTGGGGTTGTTGTAGCTTTCTGAGGATCTTTTCTTATTTTACTTCTTTTGAACCTTATGAATTTTTAGGTGTGTAAAAAAAAAATTTCTTTGAGATTTTGACTGTTATTTATTATTATTTTTTTATGATGGTTGTGAAAACAATTATTTAATGCCTTTTATATCAAGATTTTGCTGAATCTTGTGCATATTCTTTGTTGTTGCCTGCCTTGAATCAGCAATGCTTTCTGGAGCATCAATTCCAATTTTATCTCAGGTATGAAACATTCAGTGATCGCACCTTCCATTTTCACCTCTTGGTTAATATTAGGTTCACTTGTCTATGACATCTTTTAGTTATTTTGCTATGCTTATGTAAAGCAAATGAGAAAATTACTAGATTTATGGTTTTGGTGCCTCAAAATAAACGTATTATTGGTGCAAAGAAGTTCTGGGTCAAATTCCTAGGCCAGCTACTCCTTTGAAAGGAAGGTTGTTGCTAAGATATAGAGAGGTGAAGGCTTCATCACATTGTGTAGCCAAGGTCAAATATGCTCCTCAATGGAGAAAAAATGATCATGATACTATGCACTAATACATCATAAGGAAATTTGCGTGTTCCTTTTCTCCTCTTATTTTTTTTAAGAAAAAGATGAAATAACAAAAAAATTAGAACTGACATTGGATAGTTAATTTTGTATATTCTTCTTCTGCAGACCTTTCTTGTTTGGCAGATTCTCTTGTCAATTACTTTTCTTGGGAGGAGATATAAAGTCAATCAGCTACTTGGATGCTTCCTTGTTGCCATTGGCGTGATTATAACTGTAGCAAGGTGAGCTCATTGTTAGAGACACTTTATTATGATATTGGGCTTATATTTATGAGTTCTGTGGCTGAATACTTAAATCTTTCCTTAATCAAAGTGAAGAGGTATAAAATCTATTTACGATTACAAATCATAACTTATTTGCAACATATACAACTTGTGTTGCTTGCCTGCTTCTTGTTTTTCCTTTCTCCCTTCCTCTTAGTTATGAGGAAACTAACAAGAAAAGACTTGAAACCTTAATTTTAGCAAGTCAGTTGCAAAAAAACAATAGGTAGAGAATAAGCAATATAAAATGTGTTTTTTTTTTTGAAAAAGGAGTTTGAATACTGTAGACTAAGATAATCATAAACCAAACCTCTAAGAATGCTTTTGCCTACATTTGAACAAGGAGATGAATCTAAGGTTGTGAATGCTACCAACAAAACAGCATTGTCTACCCTTTTGTAACTGCCTATTGCTAAGAAAATGAACTGAAGGCATGGGACAGTTATGTACTGGGAGAAGCTCCAAAGCTAATTGAAGCTTACTTTCGTCACATATGATCCTATTATTTGGCCTTAAAAAATATGAAAGGACATATGATATATTTGGTTTTTTTGCCCCAGAAGCTGGATTGTGTACAATCTCTAATGTACAATTCTTTTCTAGTGGTTGAATTGGTTAGATGTCAGCTAAATCATATCTTTTTATTTGTTGTACTTCCATTCTCTCGGGCACTAGTGTGAAAAAAGAGGAAGAAAAAAGAGGAGGATAAGATCAAACCTGAACAAATCTTTGATTATCTTAGTAAATGAGCAAAAATTGTCTTTAAATTAGCCACATAGGTATGCATTGCTCTCCATATGGTAATCAAAAGAAGTCTTTGTATTCCCTTCATATTGGTGACTAGGAAATCGAGTTGATTGTTTAACTCTCTGTTTAGAGTTCCTTTCAAATTCATAGTTTTTTCACATTTGAAATGATCTCTCATCCATAACTGTTAATAATTAAGGTTTTAAGTGATCTACTTTTTAAAATTGTAACAAGTTTCAATATGATAACAAACTATAATTATGGTTTTTGGTTATGTTGATGGTAAGTCAATCAACCAAAAGCCTAACAACTTATCAAAATTATTCTATGACTCGTTCTACATGATGCTGACAATTGATATGCGTGGCTATGTGTACTTTGCAGTGGATCTAGTGCCAGTCATTCAATCAAGGATGCAGGCATATTTTGGAGTCTTCTGATGATATTCTCTTTTCTATTGCAAGCGGCTGATACAGTACTGAAGGTTAGAATTCTTAGCAGCTTTTGCACTTGAAGATTTCTAAACTTGTATTGCTGTTGCCAACAACGTGAATTTCTTAATCTGTAGGAGTTTATTTTTCTGGATGCTGCTCGGCAGTTAAAGGTACATTCCAAGAATTGGAGTAAATATTTAATTGCCAAGATGAGTAATCACTCCAAAAATGAAGTGATTATACAACATCTATTTCATTTGACTAAAACTTTTCTATTTTAGTGGGGGAATGGATTTTGACTACAGATGTGATCCCCAACAAATAATGATGATGAAATTTCAAAATTGTATCACTTTTTAGAAGTTCGGGTTTGTTTTAGGCTATGTTACTCAGATCTCAGGTACAAGTGTTAAAAATGGATACATATCCTTGTATTTTACTTGTCAATTTTTCAAATAGAAAATACAAGGATATGGATCTAAATTTGATAGGGGCTCCAGTAGATCATCAAATACATAAATCAAATAACTATTTTCTGAAAAAAAGGCAATTACTTTGTTATCCATGCTCTTCATCATGAGAGAAAATAGTGCTCTATTGATGTTGCTTTTGTTTTTAGAGATCTTTGTAACTCATGTCTGACTACATAAATATGTGTCCTACACATACTCCATGTCATGTGCCATGCGTATCACGTTGAACGGCATGGAAAAATGAAGAGCCGGAGTCTCAAAGGTTTTGGCAAATGTGATACACAAACTGATTTGTGTGAGTTGTCATTTCGAAGGGATTCCATTTGGATTCTTACTATCATATGGACTGTGGAATATTCTAGGCTAGAAAAAAACTGAAGAGTTGATATCAACTCGTAAAAAGGGGGGGGGGGGAGGAACATGTATGTAAAAGTTGAAAAACCGTCCTGCACAAGCGCACCAGGATTGAGCAAAAGAAAATTAACCTTTTATGGGGATTCTGAAAACTGCCTAGCTACATAAAAAATTCTATTTACTTTTCATTTTACATTTTCATGATGTATTAAGATGATGCTGTCCCATCAATTCCAGGGAGGTTCAGTGGATCTGTTCGTTGTAAATTCCTATGGATCTGCTTTCCAAGTAGGTACCTTACAGTGAATTTAAATAATAAAATTATGCTTCTATTTATATTTATGGCATTTGATTACCGCATATTCTACCTATATTTTCTGCAGGCACTGTTTGTATGTCTTCTTCTTCCTTTCATGTCAAAATTATGGGGTATACCATTTAGTCAGCTTCCAAGCTATCTCAAAGATGGGGCAGTTTGTTTTCTAAACATTGGTAGTTTATCAAGTGGTAAGCTATGATTTCCTCTCCAAAAAGAGTTGATAACTTTAATTTATTATTTCTTACATTTTTCTTTGAGTTTGTTTCAGTATTCGTCTTGGCAAGCTTGAAAACTATGCGCTAGCTTGTAGTAATGCAATTGAATTGTGTAATGACTAATAAGACAACAGGATCTACGGAAATGTATAGGAGAACATACTGTATAAATAGAGGATGGATTGTAAGAGTTAGGTAATCAAGAATTCAAAATACAATAACTAATCCGTCTCTTTCTCCTTCCCTCTCCCTCTCTCTCTCTCTCTCTCTCTCTCTCTCTTCCCTCCACTTTTCTCCTTTCTCAATCTTCTTCTTCTGTTTCACCTTCCTTCCTTCTTTTCCTTCTGTCCCTCTTCCTTCTCTTTCTTCTGCAGATCTAGTAAGTAACAAGTGGTATCAGAGTTCTGCACCAACGTGTGTTTTACTCTAAATCTGTTGCTGGAGTTTCTGGGAGAAGCTTTGCTTTAAATCAGGGTCTTTTGCTCTTATTTCTATTATTTTCCTCCTCCTTCCTTTCTTGAAATTCTTATTTCTATGTTTTTTTATTGGTTCATGAGAAAGGAACCCTGTTTTCGGGGTTTGAAGTTGACAAATCCAAAAATCTCTTCAGGAAACAATATTTTCTTTTGTGTTGTTTTTCTTCTTTCGTGTTCTCTATTTCCAGAGAAAAAGAAATTGTTCCTTCTTTTTTATTTCTTGAGTTCTAGAATAAAATTCCTTCTTTCTTGAAATTCTCTTCTTGTTCTTCCTAATTTCCTTAATAATGGAGAATCAACTGAAGAATGAAGACGACAAGCTGGAATTGAAGCTAGACCTGATAGTACTGAAATGGACCAATCGATGGAGATGTTAAGGGTTTCTCGATCAAAAGATAAGGAGACTGTTTCTCAGTTGGTACACTCCTGTAAATAAAATCACATGCGGGGTAGAGTTTTGCAGTAGGAACAATGTTGAAACTTGAAAAGTCAAAAAATGTGTGCTTTAAACACCTAACAGTGCCTTCTATGTGTTTGCAATGCTAGTATGCCCGAACAATTATTTGTTTCTTTTCACATGGATCTCTGATGATATATTGATGTGTCTTTTAATGCATGTTAAGCTTTACTCCTTTTTGAATATTTGGATGTTTAATTGAATTTTTTATGTAAAATCAAGAAACTCATGTAAGTGGCAGGGGAATAGTAATGTGAAAGATTTTAAGCATATGGAAGTAGAGAAATGTGTAGGATGACTAAGTTAAACTCCAGCGAGAATGCACAATTAATTTGGTACTAATATACAATTTAAATTTCAAGGCCCTGTTGCTCTTAACCTACTGTTATCTAGAGTTAGGTTTTGAAAGAAGGACAAATAGGTAATGGTTGAGTTGCTCCTCTTTCTGCTATACTATTTTGTTTTTAGTCTTATAATTAAGTTACTGTAGATTTTAGGCCTCAATGCTTTTGCATCTGATTCCTTTTAAATTTGGCTGTCCACAGGATGTGATGGTGCGCCTCTGCTGCCTTTGCTGTTTGTTCTTGTCAACATGGGTTTTAACATATCATTGCTGCACCTCCTCAAGATTTCTTCCGCTGTTGTATCTTCCCTTGCTTCAACATTTTCAGGTATGTCATTTTTAATCCATTAAAGTAAAATTTTCCTTTTGTATAACATATTGCAAATTGCAATCGTGCTAGCAGTATATTCTACTGTTATTCATTCATTAACATTTCAACTAAGTTGATTATTGGCCTACCTACATAAAAAAAGAGGGCATAACTTTTGTTGCTGTCTCTTATTTTTAATCATATTCCGTTGTTTCATATTATGGTAGTGATATTTCAGACACGTTGAGGGAAAGTTTGGCTCTGCGGGATCTCTGCAGACTGCAGTGCACAAACTTGGGAACTCTAAAATAATGACAGTTTTTCCTATTTCCTTAGCTTTTATGCATAGAAGTCTAACCATACAACACTATGTTTTGCCTAGTGACCATGACACATATCTCAACTGAGCACTTCTAGAAATGAGCTGAGAGCTTAATGAGTTGACATGATTCTTTTCTCTTACCTACCTATTTTGTTGTTCAAAAGGTTGATTTGCAGTTTGCTCACTGAGGATATCAGGGAGTGAGCTTATTTTATAAAAATATCATGTTTCCTCTTGTTGATTTAAGCCTTTCCAAGTTAACCCAATTGATGAATCTTCTCTTGGGTTTGCATGGCAGTGCCAATCTCTGTATATGTGTTCACGTTGCCGCTGCCATATCTTGGTGTTGCATCCTCCCTTCCAACCGGCTTTGTTGCAGGAGCCATCATCCTTGTTTTGGGCTTGTTTATCTATGCATGGACGCCAAATGGCAGATCGAAAATCTCAACTTCACCATCTCCTAGCTAGTAGAGATATATGTATACATATATATTTATGTGCGCAGTCACAATTACCATTTTCAAGCTCAGAAAATGGTGCGAGCTGGCAATTCAGCTAGGACTAATATTAAGTATGAAGGAAAAAAGATTATGTTGTTGTTGTTGTAATCATAATCTAAGGTCCAATGTAAAATGGAAAATTGGAGAATGTTGATTCTTTGTACCATCATATATGTCAATGATGGTTAATCATCTGTCTGTGTGAGCCAAACAAGGATGCGGCAAAGTAAATCTTGGTGATCTCACTAATAGATAAAGAAACCCAAGTTTCCGCTTCTGGTCTATTTAATACTCTAACCCTTTGTTTGGATGCTTAGCATTAGAGGCTTTAAAATAGTGAGGTATTTAATTGTTTTAATACAATTAATTTTCATTTCTTTCCATTTCCCACCAATTTAAAGAAATATTTTGGACTAAATGCAAGAAGTTTGAGAAATATGTTTTCTCTTTCTTTTCTCCTCTAGTTAATGTCTAAACAAGAGAATTTAGAAAAATTAAATTTATTTCTCTTTTCTCCGCTTCTTGATTGCCCCAACTAAATCCTGGATTAAATTTCTTCAACAGCCAATTCATTGAAAAGAAACTCTATCCTACTAATAGTACAAAACCTCTTAAAAATTTTATTATAATAGAATTGAAATATGTCTCTTTAATTTAGGCGTGAGTGGTATCTGTTATATTTCTGGGTGGGAATTTATTTAAGAATTGAAATCGATTTAAAATGATTCCAATTATTTTTTTTTTCATATTTTGGTTTCAATTGAATTTTTATTTTCAAATTCTAATTTGAAGTTCGGTTGGTAAAATAGTTTCATAAAATTATTTCTGTAGAAAATCACATTTAAGCTTTAAGAATTAATTATTAATATGAATATATTAAATAATATTATTATTTTAATTATATAATATGTACTAGTAAATTACATATATAATTTGGAATTAAATATATTTATAATTAAAATGAATACAATTTAATGTCTATATATATATTTTGTTTTTATCTCTATAAAACATCTACTTGTTGGAAAAAAAAAACTCTATAAAGAAATATTATTTTTTAATTAATTAATTATATAATATGTAAGATAATCTTTTATATTATATATTTTTCTGTATTATAATTTTATTTACTTTATTTTTTTATACATATAAAAAAATAATTTTTTTATTGATTTTTTAATTATACTCATCTTAATGATATTAAATTTTATTAAAAATTAGGAAATATTTTAAACAAAAATTTATAAATAAAATAAAATAAAATAATATTGTAATACTCGATTTATATATTATTATAGTGTAAAAATAATAATAAA
This sequence comes from Manihot esculenta, assembly GCF_001659605.2. Lineage (NCBI taxonomy): Eukaryota > Viridiplantae > Streptophyta > Magnoliopsida > Malpighiales > Euphorbiaceae > Manihot > Manihot esculenta. The sequence goes on along the minus strand of NC_035162.2, from coordinate 10,607,751 downwards.
TAATAATTTTAAAATAATATAAAAAATAATAAAAATTATGGAATGAGAATATGTATTAACTAATATTTATTTTTAATTTAAATATGAATTTAAATTTCTTTTCATTGTATCGACATGATTAAACTATAACTTTTTATTATCAATTATAGTGTTTGATTAAGATATATTGATTAAATGTTTTGAATCCTAAGATTTTATTAAAAAGAAAAATCCTAATAATCCAATGGTACAATCGTCAATTATTCCAATGATTCAATAAGATAGTAAAGTATTCTCTCCTTTTAATTGCAAAGCTTAAATTACCTCACCTAAAATTTATACCTTGATAAGTTTGGCCAAATTGCCAATTAGCTGGTGCAACATTATTAGATTGCACCATTCTACCATCACTAGCAGTCACTTGGAAAGACAATATCTGCCCTTGTAAACTTTCCCAAGTCTGCCAATTCTGACCCCAATTTCTCGTCATTTGTAGCCATCTAGTCTTAGAGCCTTTTATTTTAACATCAACAACTCGCCCAGCTCCTCCAACATTATAAACCAGCACCAACAACCAATTAGGATTTCCCTTGAGCTCAAATCGAATTCCTCCTTGCTTATGGCACGCGACTCTCCTGAAACGCACTGGAACTATGCCAGCTTTGTACTCTGCAATTTTCAAGAACATTGGGAGAGACAAATCGAAATGCTTCTGGGGTGGGTTGCACCAGACGTCTGTTGTTTTTGTGTAGTTTGGAGGGCAGAAATTGGTGGCAGTGACCCTTATGTCTGGAGCATCCTTCTTGCACCAAGACGAATTTGTGCATTGTAGCTGGAAACAGCCTCCACAGGTGGATCCATTGTTGAATAGGGCTGTGCTTAGTGCTGTTGTCGCTAGACCATACCCTTGTTTGATTAGATTTCCATATCCACAAGCACCCTCTGAAAAATGAAATTTTTTTGTGTTATACAGAAATTCAATTTAGGGGGTTAGTTCTTGAAAAATTTTCTGTAGATTATTTTTAAGGTAATTTATAGTATAATACTTAACATTTAACAAAATATATAATTTAATCTCTAATTATTAGTATAAAATAATTTAGTTCATGAATTTTTATTTTTTTAATAAAATAATAATTTTATTATATTTACGATTAATCAATCATAAAGTAAAAAAGTCAATTCAAATTAAAATAATTAAATTATTATAAATATTAGAATAATCTAACAATAAATTTTAATAAACCAACTATTTTTTTTAGTAAAAATAAAACTTTAATAATTAAATTATTTCTTATTAAAAGAGTAGTGATTCAATTTTGGATTCTATCAAGTCTAACAATTAAATTATAAATTATCCTTCTTTGAGTATTGCTTTTTTAGTAACCTCTCTCTTTACTGGAGAAATAAAGAGCCATTATTGGATGATTCTTTTTTCAGGAAATATTAAAAACACATGATTGATTTAACATTTCTTAATACGTAAAATAATAAAAAGAATATAAATTATCTAAAAAAAAATATGAACCCCTATTTAATTCATTTACCATAAAATAAATTCGATATATAAAAAAATAATTAAAAAAATTAAATCATTAAAAATACATATAAATCAAATTCGCTAAGTAAGTGAAATTTACGTACCCATGGTTTCTCTTCCATTCATGCCACCATAAAAAGTTGCATGAGCTAACTCCCATCCATGGCTGCTGTGACTCGACATCTCCACAACAAACATAAGATAAATCACCACTGCGACATAAGGACATAAAAATCCCAACATCTTCATTTTCTGTACATTAATTTATATAAATTTACACAAAATAATCTTAATTTATAGAGCATTTTAGCCCCCAATATTTGGTAAGTCTAATTAGAAAGACAATTTCATTGGTTAACTTTCTTTGGTAGGTCTTTAATCTATTTACTTTTTTTTGATATTATTGAATTATGTAATATTATTCAAAAGTAATTTTATTAATAATAAATTTTAATGTAATGATATTTAAATTATCTTTAAATAATTACATATCATTTATCTTTTATTAAAATTTCACTATTAAAAAAATTAAGTGATTTGTTTTTATAAATAACTTAACCCCATTTATTCATAATAATGTAAACAAAAATAAATTGTAAAATAATTATTTTCTCTTTTTTTAAATATTATTCACACTAATAATGTATGTAATTTTTCATTAATAATTATATCATACTATTTTTTATATTCAAAAGAAAATTCATAAATTATAAAAATATATTTAATGAATAAGGAATGGCAAATAAATAGTAACTTTTTTTTTTTTTTTTTTTATGGAAGTTAAGTTTTGAATTTCGAAATGCACATTGTAGATACTATATTTGTTTGGATAATTTAAGAAAAATACTAAAAATAAAAAATAATTATTTTGAAATTTGGATTCTAATAATTTTTTCAAGTTAATTGACAATTCTTACTTAATATTAATTGAATTTTATCTACATTCACCATTTAATTCTAAACTTTTAATAATTTCTTTTCCCTTAATTTTTTATTAAATTAATATTTTAATTTTAACTTTAATTTCAATTTAAAAAAATTATAAATTATAAAAAGACAAAATTGATTTTAATTTTATGAAAATATAAAAATAGTATTTTAAAATCCCCACCTTTAATTTTAAGTCTCTTTAATTTTTAATCAAAATATTAAAAAATTGAATAAAACAAAATGTCTTATTAAATCTTCACCATTAATTTTAATTTTAAATTTTAAATTTTAAATTTATTTTAACACTTTTAATCCAATCATGTTTTTAATTTTTAGTCATAATCTACCATTTAAAATCAATAATTTTAACTTTTACTTCTATACAATTATGAATGATTTGATAAGAAATCATTTGAATTCTTTTTTTATAAAATTAATCCTATCAAATAAAATCATGAATCATTTGAATTTTTTTATAAAATTATTACATAAATAAAAATTTATTAAAATAAAAATGTACCTTTTAATATTCACTCTCTCGTTTAATAAGAATAAAATTTAAATTGAAAAAAAAATTAGTACTTTAAAATTTAATCCATCCTTTTTCTTTGCTTTCAATCCAAAAAATTCATTTTAGGGCTTAAAAATCTATAATTACCTGGAGAAAAAATTGAGAATTACTCTGAAAATTAATCAAATCAGCTTTCTTGTTTCCGACGTGAGTTTTCTTTCCCAAAAGACTTGAGCTCCAGCCGTTTGTCCCCTCTATTTCAATCTTCCATCTGCCCCATCAATACCCGAAACCCATACTTACATTTTCAATCAACAGGCCCACGATGGCCATCTCAACCCTCGCTCCCTACCTCTGCTATCCATCCGCCAATGCTCCCACCAAACCCAACTATCTTCTACTCTTGTTTGTTTCTATTTACTCTCAAAGCAGTCTCGAAGGTCCTATTATCCCCAAAATCAAAAGCCTCAATGCCATTCTCACCATTTACCTTCTCTCAACTAGCAACACAATCACCTCCTTATAGCCTCTCAGTATCACCATTGACCTAGCAACACAATCACCTCATTGGTGAACTTTCTTTGGCAGGTCTATTTGCTTTTTGATATTATTGATTTTAATATTTCAATTATGTAACATTATTCAAAAATAATTTTATTAATTATATATTTAAATAATCACACATCATTTATCTTTTATTAAAATTTGACTAAATCACTTAGCTAAAAAATAGCTTACATGGTAAAGGTTAATTGCAAGTTGGGATTTACTTTACATTAGAATTTATTTTTATAAATAACTTAACCCATTTATTTATAATAATGTAAATAAAAATAAAAATTTTAAAATAATTATTTTCTTTTTTTCTCAAAATATTATTTAAACAAATAATGTATATCATACTATTTTTTATATTCGAAAGAAAATTAATAAATTATAAAATATATCTGATGTATAAGGAATGACAGATAAATAGTAACTTTTTTTTTTTTTTTTTTATGGAAGTTAAGTTTTAAATTTAGAAATGCACATACTATATTTGTTTGGATAATTTAAGAAAAAAAATTTAAAATTTAAGAATTAAAAAATAAAAAATAATTATTTTGAAATTTGGATTCGAATAATTTTTCAAAGTTAGTTGACAATTCTTACTAAATATTAATTCATTCACCTTTTAGTTCTAAAATTTTAATTGCTTATTTTCCCTTAATTTTTATTAAATTAGTATTATGATTTTAACTTTGATTTAATTTAAAAATATATAAATTATAAAAAAAATTGATTTTACTTTTATGAAAATATAAAAATAATACTTTAAAATCACTAACTTTAATTTTACTTATCTTTAATTTTTAATCAAAATATTAAAAAATAAAATAAAACAAAATATCCTATTAAATCTTCACCTTTTTTTTTCTTTAGTTTTTAACCATTACTTTTAGGGTTTTGAAATTCTATAATTAATTTTAGTTTTAAATTTTAAATTTATTTTAACTCTTTTAATTTTATCATTCAGTTTTTTAAATTTCTTTAATTTTTAACCATTCCTCTGGTTGTTATTTACAATTTATTTTTATCTTACAAGTAAAATATTTGTAAGACTGTAAATACAACAAATTAATATAATAATATTTATAAAAAAAATAAATTGTATAAAATTCAATCTTCACTAAAAGTTAATTTATATAAGATTTTGTCATAGTGAATATAATAAATAATAATATATTTCTGTGTTAATTTAAATATATTTATATATTAATTTATAATATACTTAATATAATTATACTATATCTTAATTGATATAAAATAAAATATAAAGATTATAACATATTTATTTAATTTATTTTATAAATATAATATATTTATATAATTTATTCACAATTATATATCCATTTACTTATAAAAATAATGCCTTTTCTTTAATTTTTGAAAATATATTTGAAAATTACATTTAATTTTGAATATTTGTATTCTCTAAAAACTTGAATTTTTTTTAAAAATAAAATAAAAACAATAAATAGAGTCAAAATTCACTCTAAATTGAGTCAAATATTTAAATATGCATTTGATTCAAGTCAATAGTGAAATATTTGTATTACTATTTTTTTATTTTTTATAGTCAAATATATATAATCAATATTATAATTTAAACTCTATTATATTTTATTATTAATTAATTTATTTAAGCATAATTTTAAATTTATCTATCTTATTTAGGAATGATGCAGATTGCTTTAACACTTTCTCCTGTCTCAAATTCAAAATTTTTGAAATATAATTATTTTTTTAATTTTTTCTCAAAAATAAATATTTTTTCTCTAATTTCCATTAAAATTAAGGTAAATCTCCTTACTTTCTATTTCACTCTTGTGACATACATAACTAATGTTTTCACTTACCTACATTTTTCTTAAAATTAATTATCTATTTTTTTTATTTTTTCAGGATGCTATAATAAACATTAAAATAAACAATAAAAATATTAAAAAATATTAATTTTACTACTATAAAAATTAATATAAAGTAATAATATGAATGATTTATTTTTTTTGAATTATAAATTAAAAATCGAAAGTGTAGAATTTCAGATATACATTTACTATCAAATTAAATTTATAAATACTAATATGAATGATTATTGTTAATATAAATGAGATAATAACAATAATGAAAATTATAGATTTTAATAAAAAATTAATTTTAAGTAGTATTTATGGTGAATAACAACAACTTATTTAGTAACAACCATAATTATTTATATATTATCGTCTCTCTAAAAAATAAAGAGAGACTTTTCTCCAGTAATTTTATATTCTCTTTTAAGATTTTTTTTAAATTTTTTATTGGACCGTTAGTTTTCTCTATCACGCTTAATAATAAATTTTTTTTTATTATCGCGTAGAATATATATATATATTATTTTGCTTTTGTTGTTACTGTGTAAATCTTGATGTTTGAAGGTGAGAGTCTTTTTTTTAGATCTGTTTTTTGTTGTTACTGTGTAAATCTTGATATTTGAATGTGAAAGTTTTCTTTTAGATCTGTTATCTTTTTGTATTTTTCTTACTTTTCTTGGCTTATTGGTGTTGTGTTTGTTGCAGGTGATTCCTCTTTTCGGAATTTATTGCATGCAAAACTTATTTTTTTTGAAAATTTAGCTGACAATATATATAAAGGTCTATAAGCCAAATGGAGAAACGGTCTTGAGAATTTAGTAACGGCGCCTGCTGGTTGTTTGGATTGGTCCGGTTCTTAATGAGCTCTGTTTTTTTCGGTTCTCCAACATGCTTTATGCTAGCCTCTCTCTTGAAATTCTACTCCTTGTTGTTTTCTAGGTGGCTAGGAGAAGTTTACTATTTTTGGTTGGTGTCTCTCTAATCTTCGATTTATTAGAATTCTGTTACGGTGCGGTGAAACTTCCTCAAACGATTGGAAGGAGTGCGGCGGCGACACTACGCTCTTTGCTTGGGGTATCGTTCTTGGGTCATAACTTGGTCTAAGTTCTTAGGATTTGTTTTTGTTGGGTCTTTGGCTGTACGAAATGTGGGCTAAGGCTTTGGAGCTTCTATTTCACCTTGCTTTGTAATTTTTAGTCCTTTTTTGGACTCTCTGTACTGGGCATGAATTATCTTAGCCAAAAAAAAAAAAAAAAATCATAATTATTTAGAAAATATATATCATCACAACTTTATAAAATTAAGTTTTTAATCATGTGTTAATTATTTTATTTTAATATTAAAATATAGATTATTTGTCTCTATAATTAATCATAATAGTTTAATTAATGCTCTATTTAGCAGAAATATAAATATTAAACTTTGGTCGTGTGAAATATAAAAATATTTTAATTAATATATAAAATATAATTAAGTAATTTCAATAGAGTATAACACTTTGTTATAAATATATTTTTTATGAGAAATTATTATTTAATTTTTATGTTATATAGAATCTAATTAGTTATATTTTTTAATTTTATTATTAATAAATATTAAAATAATTAATTTGATACTCTTTATTTTTGAGCCATATAAAAAATTTAATTATTATAAAATAAATATTCACTAACAACATTTTACGATAATGGATTTAGTCTCAGCTGTTTGAAAAAAAAAAAAATGCTGTATTACTAAATTAAATAATAGTTTTGTTTATTATATTTATTTCCGAGGGATCATTGCTGGGGCGTGATTTGCCGTTCCCCTCTACCCTGACTGGAACCATTGCTCTTTCCTTTATCCACTCTCCCGCCCGCCCTTCACAATCTGAGTATAAAGTCGCAGCCTTTTGGCCATCATAAGAAGAAATTGCTGTGCTTCATTCTTCTGCAACTGAATCTGTGTGTGGGGTTGAGTTTATACTCTTAACATCATTTAGCTTCATGCCCTCAATCTCTCCTATCTTCTTCCGGCTGTAAAGAAACTCTTCTCCTCGTCCTTCTTCACCATTTTTATTTATTCCAGGTACATGATTAGTTGATGTTCTGGTGTTTTCAATCTTCAATCTTATTGTATCGGATTTGCCTACGAGCACCCATTTGCATTTTTTTTTTTTTAATTCAATGGATGAATAGGCTGGAAAACCAAAACGGAAAAATTTTGATTTTTTTGGCTTGCCAAAAGCTAATTACTTTCCATTTCCGGTGTCGATGTCTGCAGGATACTTGGGTCGTCCATTCCTTTACAAGAGTTGATCAAACTTAGCGAGGACAACTGCTTTCTATCTTCTTCGGAGAAGTAAATTGGAGAATGGAAACTAAGCTGAATTAACTTCCTTAGTTTTGATTAGTTTCTATAATCAGGTATTTGGCTTTTTGGTTGATGCTGTTTTTATTATTATTTGTTGTTAAGATGTAGGAACTGCAATGGTAAGTTTTCGGCCTCTGATAATCCAGTGTAATGGTAACAACCAATTGAAAGCTTGAAGACATTCAGATTCCTGATTCTCATGTGAAATTATCTCAGGGGATTGCAGAGTGTCATATCAGTACGTGCATGTATAGGCTTCGTTTGGTCTATGGGATAGAATAGAGCAGGGATAGATAGCTACTTTATGACCTTGGAGCGCTTGTTCCTTTTTCTTTCCTTTTTTTTTTTGGGGGGGGGGGGGGGGAGAGGGGGGAATTCATATAACTACCCCTTTTGCTGCTTAATTTGATAAGTCTAAGGACTTGATTTTCCTTTATGAACTTCTAGCTAATAACTGCAAAAGCTACTTGTCCCCATTCCCTCTGATGCTGAAAGGAATGGACACAACATGACCAATGATAGAACCACAACACAAGGCATCTGAAAATATAGAAATTATTACAACGGTACCAGTAATATTATTGTTAAGCTATGTCTTTACATACTACCAATGGAAAAGCACAAAAATAGTTGTGCTGGACAGAAATGAGACTAACAGTAAAATTTAAATGTAGGCATAGACCGAGTTATATCAAAAGGATCCCATATCATGCAGCACATCTGTCAAAAGATGCATGTTGTAGAACATATTGGAGATAAAATGAGAGAGGGTCAATTAAGATGGTTTGGTCATGTCCAATGTAGAGCATGAAATGCCCTAGTATGAAAGTATGATAAGTTTATAGGAAGTAAGGAGGGAAGGAGGAGGGGAAGGGGGGAGATCTAAAATAATGTGGAGGGGAGTGAAAGGGGTTACATGTTTTGGATATTGATGCAAACTAAGTATCTAAAAAAGCTAAATGGCGAAAAGGATCCATATAGTCGATGTCAATTAGTATAGGATTAATGCTTAGCTGTTGTTTTCATATCGACCAAGTTATATAAAATTTTATTGATTTCTTCATGCAAATGGAGAGAAATATTTATGGTTGTCTAAAGTGATTGCTTTGATTTTAACTGTGTATATATGTATTGATACTGCTTGCAGATGAAACAGCTTAGCAGTTGCTCTCAATTATAATTTGTGCTTTTGTGAATACAACTGGAATGGGTATTTGTTAGTGATGCTGCGTGGAAGCTCTTTGGCTCCCTCTTTTAATAGAAACTCTCCTCTTTTCTCATTTTTCGTCCAAATGCCATTACTGTCAGTTTTTCGAAATAGTTCCCTCGCTTTCCACCGGCCACTTCTCCATTACCACAGTTACTTATTTGCCAAACCAGTTCGTGATATTCAAGCCTATGATCTCCCTATGGACAGAAGAGCCCATCTTTGCTGCTCTGCTCTCTCTACAACACCAAAGGTTCATGAATCCTCTGCACTGGCTATGGATAAAGTTTCAAACAAATCAAAGAGGAAGGCACGACAGGAATCACCTGAGGGAGTCCTTAAACTAAAATTAGATATGTGCTCGAAGCATGGTGATGTTGTTCAAGCTCTTCACTTGTATGATGAGGCTCGAACTAATGGGGTGCAGCTTAACCAACACCACTACAGTGTGCTGCTCTATTTGTGTTCTTCTGGTTCTTCTGTCAAATTGAATGGAAATGTGGTTGATGCAAATGCCTCTAGTTTGTATTACAAAAGGGGGTTTGAGATTTTTCAGCAGATGATTATTGATAAAGTTGCTCCGAGTGAGGCTACTTTTACAAATGCAGCAAGACTGGCTCTTGCATTGGAAGACCCGGAAATGGCTTTTGACTTGGTTAAGCAGATGAAAGGTTTTAATATCTTGCCAAAATTGCGTTCATATGGACCAGCATTGTTTGGATTCTGTAGTAAGGGGATGGCTGATAGAGCTTATGAAGTTGATGCACACATGGCTGAATCTGGTGTGATGCCTGAAGAGCCTGAGCTTTCCGCTCTCTTAAAACTTAGTGCTGATGTGAAGAGGGCAGATAAGGTGTATGATACGTTGCATCGATTACGAGCCATCATTAGGCAAGTTACGGATTCAACTCTTGGCATTATTGAGGATTGGTTCAACTCTGAAGATGCTTCAAAAATTGGAGAGGAGAATTGGGACACAAGCAAAGTAAGAAAAGGAATTCTGATGGGAGGTGGAGGTTGGCATGGGCAAGGGTGGCTGGGCAGTGGTCAGTGGAGAGCAGTGAGGACTCAAATTGATGAGAAGGGTGGTTGTCATTCTTGTGGGGAGAAACTTGTCTGCATTGATATAGATCCAAGAGAAACAGAAAACTTTGCTACCTCATTATCCAACTTGGCTTGCCAAAGAGAGGTTAGAACCGACTTTGTTCGGTTCCAGGTAAAACAAAAGCTTTTAATTGCTCTAGTATTTGATATAATATCAGTAAAAAATGCTTATTCTTAGGACTAATAACTCAAAAAATCCAAGTGATTTCAAATAATTCTTTTAGTATTGGCATTATTGACCTAATGGTTGCAATGTTCTCCAATTGATCAAATTGGTCAAAATTGAAATCAAATAAATATCAATTCATTAAAATATTTTTCGGTTTTCTTTTATTTTCTCTCTCCTCTCTCTCTCTCTCTTATTTAGTCAATTTTCTTTTTTATTTTTTCATTAAAATCAATTTTTTAATGAATAAAATATTTTTTATTTCATTTTTTATCACTTCGTCGGATGAAATTGCAAAGTTTTAGAAATTGGCTTCAATGGAGATTGTATTAGATTGCAAATTCGTGCAAATGTTTTGCTTTTGGTAGTTTTCCTCTTTCTTCAACTCTTGTAAATATTTATTGAATAAGTTATTTGTTTATCGATTTACCATTCAAAATCTTTAAACTGTCTGATTTTGGTCAATAATGGTCACGTTCACATTTTCTGTCATTTCCTTTTACCTCCTAAAATTTGGATTCTTATATCAAGAGAAGACGATGCTTAAAAGTTTGAATTTTGCTGTGAAGTATTTATATGGCCACATTTTTTTTCTAGTATATATGGGCATACATAATAACCTTTTTTTATATGAATAGTTTCTTTTTTCTATATAAAATAGTAATATAGCCTTCTATAGCATAAGTGTTGTCTCCATGTTGTTAGGAAGGCGGTGGGCCCTGGAGCATGTATGTAGCCCTCACTGTCTTAGAAACCAGCTTTTTTTTCCTCATCTTGTATGCTAGTTTAGCACTAACCTTGCTAGCAAATAGTCAATAGTTGCTACTTCTTTAGGCTTCAGGCAAGTGATGCATAAAATGCTTCTCAGTAATTACCCTGACTGACTAAGGAGGTTAACTCATTCAGGAGTGGCTGCAGCAGCATGGCCCATTTGATGCAGTTGTTGATGGCGCCAATTTGGGTCTTGTCAATCAAAGGACTTTCAGCTTTTACCAGGTAAGGGAATTGTGAAGGTTGGTGTTTATGAAACTGTATCTTTTAGTTATATGTACAGACAGGACTGTCATTGGCTCCTTTTGGTTGAAGCTTAATTCTGTGGTTGGTAAGTTACGTGAAATGAGCCCATCAAAGAGATTGCCACTTATTATTTTGCATAAACGCCGTGTAACTGGTGGTCCAGCTACAAATCCTAAAAACAAGATGTTGTTAGAGTTTTGGAAAAAGTCTGGTGCCCTTTATACTACCCCTGCTGGTTCAAACGATGATTGGTAAGTTTTTCTTTGTCAACTGTATTTATGATAGGCACATAATCTTTAATCTTATTTTCACTTGGGGTCCTTGTTGGTCTGGAAGGCGACAAATCTTTTGGTTTTCTATGGAAGCGATAAGCCAGAATCTTTAGTTGAAGCTAGTTTTAGTAATAATTTTAAGGTTTAGACTTTGGATTTTGTGATGTGGATGGAACATTTTTATGTGAACGCGATGCCTAAGGACTTCTAATTGTGAAGCTTAGAGTTCTCTTATTCTTTAATCAATTTTGTAAGCAAATTTTGATTCAACACAGAATTCCTTTGGTGAAATCCTAATTGACCTCCCATCAAATAACCTCAAGAGATTCCTCCCCTCCATCCCCCACACTGGGCGACCTTTTCTCAATTATTGTTCATAATGCAGGCCAAAAACTATAAATAGTTGCAAAATCATGATTCCTTTTCTTGGTTTGATCCTTAAGTAAATGGTGTTTAAGGGAAGTTTGGTTGTGTTAGCATCATTAAAGTTGTAGCCTATCAAAATATTATTGAAGTGCTATTCATCATAGCCCATCAAAATAAGAAGAAACAAGTGACGTCAAAATTTATAGCCTACCAAAATTGGAAATTTGAAGTCCTACTTTGATGTTTGGGTTCTCTAGATGTCTGTACTGCTACTTTTACAAATATTTTTAAAGATATTAAATTAAGATATTAATTATCACCGTCATTTCAAATTCAACTAAATAAATCAAATTGACATCATTATTATTGATTTCCAAAAAGTTAAAATTGTAACGAATAAAATTATTATTAGCTGCTATATTTAAAATTGTGCATGAATTGGCATAAAAATTGCATAAACAACAGATTGTAAGTGAGATTTTTTGAAAAAAACAAAAAAACAAGAGATCATCAATTTTCACTCAACAAACACCCCCCTCCAAAAAAAAAAAAAGAAAAGAAACAAGCGAACTGATTATGCCTATTGCAAAATACTCGGTACATGACCAAAAAGTGTACTGTGTTTCCATCCCCATTTAACCACGTTCTGTTACTTACCACGTTCTAAGTAACCATGGACAGCCTTGTTGATAGTAGATGAAGCAATTATGCAATCCTCCTTCTTCCTTTTTAATGATGCCAATGCGATTTTAACATCCAATTTAGGGATTGCTCGATTTTGCAATTCACATAGGTGGACGGCCTAGTTGAACCCAATTAAAGATCAGAGGCTAAAGCGAACTCTTCCCTTATAGTTGAGAAGCTCAATTCACATCTGTTTGCATTCATGTTTCTTCTTTAAGATAAATTATTTAGGTTTTCTCTCATATCACCTTTGAAGTTCTGTTTTGAAATCTTTTGCATGTTTATTTACAGGTATTGGTTATATGCAGCTGTTACTTGTAATTGTTTATTGGTGACAAATGATGAGATGAGGGACCATCTTTTCCAGTTATTAGGGACTTCCTTTTTTCCAAGATGGAAGGAAAAGCATCAGGTATATTCTATTGTTTAGGTAAATAGGGTAACTACTTGCGTTTTAAGTCATGTTGATTATTCATTTTGACCAAGCGCTTGCCTCTGGTTAATAAATATTTGTGCTGCATGGAACTGGAGAAAACTACTCATTCAGGTTTGTTCATGACAATTCCCTAAACAAGGTATTTTCTGTTTATATCCCAGATTATTGCTTACGCATAGATTTTTCCCCTTGTTTTTTCAGCACTGTGAGTCTAGTTCAAGAATTGTTCTAGATCCATTTTGCTTACCATTCATATGTCATACAGTTGTATGCTATGCATACTAATCACTTCCGTCTTGTTCCTTTCTCTCTTCTTTTTGCTCCTTATGAAATAAAATTTATTTTAATTTTTTTATTCTCAAAAGGACATGTCAATTGGGTTGCTTCAAACCTAGCTTGGTTCTGAGTTGTGTCTGGTTCATTCTCTTCTGTTCCTTTCTTAGGTAGGGGAGTAGGGGCTGCTACTATTAAGAATATTTGCTTAGTCAATTCAGCTTATGAGTTGGTTGAAACCCATTTGAAAAATTTAACAAACTGCACTTCAGCAAATTTCTTGACCTTCATGTTAAGCATATATTGGTGCTCGAGCTTAAATTAAGGGACTCAAAAAACATTTGATGCTTGACTTGGTCTGCTCAACTACTCAAACACATGAGATGATGCTCAAACTCAAACACATGAGCTGATGCGAGTTTGATTTGACATCAACTAACATTGCAAAAGTGGTGAAAAGATTTTCACTTTGCTGAATTGCGTGGGGACTAGGAAGTGTGCCTAAATGTGCTTGAGAATGTAGATCTTAGAATCTGAATTGAGAGCTTCATTCAACTACACCGCATTGTTGTGAGGCATTCAAGGATGTGCACAAAACCAATCGTCTTTTGGAAAATTTGCAGGTAAGAATTTCAGTCTCAAGAAGTGGACTTACTCTACAAATGCCTCCGCCTTATTCAATTGTCATTCAGGTGAGACGATTTATCAGTTTTCCATGTAATAAATCAAACTGAATTGGTTTGGTTGGAATCAATTTTCTTCCTGAATCAATTTTATATTTGGCTTTTTGATTTTTAAGACTAAACCAAATCGTGCTGGCCGATGCTCACCCTTGATGATGTGCGAGTCATCACAAAATGGACCTAATTCATCTATCAATATCTAGTGATGTTGGTGTATGTTGACTAAATGCAGGAGTCTGAAAATGGTAGTTGGCATGTCCCAACTATTGCAGGCGATGATCTTGAAACACCAAGGCAGTGGTTGTGTGCCACCAGAGCGAAGAATAAAGTAATTCCATTCTAAATTGGCAGTTTTTGGTGCACAAATGGGCATGCATATTCATCGGTGAGATAAATTGAGAGGAGGTTGTAATTTAAGCGTAATCTATATTTTGTTTTGAAACATTTGGCATAACATACAGAATAAGTAGCGACAATTGTCATCTTATCATTTCATTTTAATTATGGCTCTCTGAATGTTTGCATTGCTATGGCACATCTTATGGTAGTGTTGTTTTATCTTTCTATTCTTTAATTTGTTTGTACATTCTCTTGCACATGCATCATCCTTGCCAACCCTAGCTTCAAATGGATTGTAGGCAGGTAAGAGAATCTTGAGGAGAGAAAATGGTGCTAATGCATGAACTTGGCATCTAATTTTGTTTGCAACCCTAATATAGCATAAGCTCCTAATTGAATTGTGTTTTGAACATAAAAATCCTCCTATTAGGATTAGGGCTCCCCCAAACTAGCATAGTCAACACTAAAGGGCAGAAGTAGCTTTATTTTGGGAATGACTATGGTAACTTTTGTTTCAAAAGTCACCTCTTTCAGTAACATGAACTGTTAACTTTCAAAATTATAATCTTCTGTCCTCTGCTGCAACCCATGGCTTTCAACTGCATGCATATCTGCTGCCAGTGGGTTTTGATTGTGTTTGATAATAAGGCTGCTAAAGGTGAATATAATGGAAGAGAAATTGCTACTAACACTTTCATTTTACTCTCGACTGAGAATTCTTGCATGTTGAGGTCTGAATTTTTCTAATAAATTCTGAATCTGTATACTATAAAAGTGTCATAATTTGATAAAATAAAATTTAAAAAACTAACTCTAGTTTTATGTTAGCAAGTCAGCAACAATAATCCCTTTATATGTACTCCTAATTTGGATACAATACATACACAGCATCATTAAATTCCTAAGCACTAGTTCTCTTCTGGAAATGATTACAATGTTTATACAAAAGGGGGAGAAGTAACTGCCTCACCAATAGTTTTCTTCTTATGCATTTCTCATTCCCTCCCTTCAACACAATTTCTTCGACGTTTTTCATCCAGGCCTCTACCAATTTGTGCATGCTCTCCACTATACCTTTCCTCCAATGCCAATGCCAAAAGCTCACCAATGTAGTTATCATCTTTCTGTTGCAGCCACCCTTGCAAAATCAAACAAATATATCATCACGCCTTTTCTTTGGATTTGCATCTGGATTTCCTTTTCTCATCATCGCCACAAATTCATCGTAGTTGATCCTTCCATCCTGAGACAAGTTTCAGTTTTGTACACTTGTAAGTAGTTGCAGATCAACACAGTAAGATAAAACTTGACGATGTTTCAAAAGAGAAATTACATTATCAGCGTCAACTTCAGAAATGATTTCCTTGATTTCCCTCCCATCATGCATTCCATAATCTCGGAGTGCTTGCTCTAGCTCTTCAGTGGTGATATACCTAAACATACAAGTGTAAGTATAGTTATCTATAAAATGATTCTGAACTAATAATTGAGATTTTAGTTAAATAAATAAATAGCTTTTGTTATGATTATTTGGTGTTACCCGCTGTTATCTTTATCAAAATGCTGGAAGGCTGTGTAAAGATGTTCTTCTCTATCCATTCTGTTCATATGCATTGTTGCTGTGATGAACTCATCATAGTCTATTATTCCATTACCGTCTGCATCAGCCTGTTTTGCCAGTGGGGATATTGCATTAAATGTTTCTGATAATTAGAAGAAAAAGAACCATCCAAGATTTTTTGAACTTTAAAAATGGTTTTATTGGCATATCCTGGCGTAATTCAGCTGTCAATGCATCAAGCTCAATCTAGCAGAGTCCTCTTATCCCCATATCCCCATAACCAAAAAGAAAAAATAGTTTCATTGCCCCCGGAAACTATTGAAATGGAAATAGAACAACTTACAGCTTCCATGAGTTGTTTCACTTCATATTCAGATAGCTTTGTCCCTTGCTTGGCAAGTCCTTGCTTCAGCTCTTCAAGTGTTATAGTGCCACTGTTGTCAGTGTCCATTCCCTTGAACATCTCCTTCAATCCCATAATTTCTTCCTCAGATAGACAGCCAGCAATAACCTGCAAAATATATCATTAAAATTTTGATGCATACCCTTTGAAGCAAATTTGTTAAATAGGTCAATTGTTGCATACCCTTAGAGCAACTTTCTTGAAATTATTCATTGCTTTGAATTGTTTGAGCCTACTCAATACTGCATTGTCAAGAGGAGTATCAGGAGCTTCTCCATCCTCTTTGATCCATGGATGACCTAAAGAACCCAAATATATTTCCATCAAGAACCTGCATTTTGAGGTCAAAATCAACGTCAGGAATTATACTTACTTAGAACCTGAATGGCTGTCAGCCTCTGTTTGGGGTCTGAATTTAGCATTTTCCTGACAAGATCTTTAGCTTGAGGTGAAATTGAAGGCCATGGATCACTTGCAAAATCAACATGGCCACGTAAAATTGAATTGAAGATTCCATGTTCAGATTCTGCCAGCAAAATATTGTCATAGTTTCAGGCGTTTTGCACATAGCTACACAAGATTAATTGGAAATGAAAAAGGAAGAAACTTGCCAGCCCAAAATGGTGGAACACCACTCAGAAGAATATATAACATGACCCCGACACTCCAGATGTCGGCTTCTGGTCCATATTTCCTCTTCAACACTTCAGGTGCTATGTAATATGCACTGCCAACAATGTCCTTGAATACCTCTCCTGCCCATATCAAATTATTGCATATTAACAAATTAATTTTAAAAAATATTTTATTGTTTTTTAAAACTAAAGATGGTTCTACATATCAAAAAATTATGAGAATAAATCATTGAATTTGTTATCTTTTATTTTTATTTTTGACATTAAGATAATGTAGTTATAATAATTTTCATTATCTTAAAAATATTTGTAAAAAGACCTTTTTGATACTCAATTTGATAGTAGTAAATTTTTTTTAGAAAAAGTAAGTTAGAAATCAAGAAGACTATAAAAAACTCAAAGATACGTTTTCGTAACTTTAATCTGTAAAAATATTTTCCAAACTGTAATAAAGTAATATATTTTTTTTTTATTTCCAATTTATTTCTGTATCGAAAGCAAAAGTTTTACGTCAGAAAAATAAAGCAAAGTTATAAGGAGTCTAAAATTACTTTTTCACAATTTTTTGATCTACAAAACTTTTTTTTTTTTTTTTATCTAATTTGCATGTAAGTGGAAATATATTTACTAATGAATTTTCAGCATAACAATTGCAATGCCGTCACTATATTGTTGGCATGTCAAAGAGTTTTCGTCTTTTTTTTTTAAAAACAAAATTAGTTGAATTTGTCTAAGCCACCCTAGTTTATAAGTTTCTTTGAATTCCATGCACAAACAAATGGTAAATATTTTGTAAAAACACAGATTTGGCAAAAAAATGGTATAAAAAAAAGATTGTATTATATAACCTGGCTTATAAAAGACGGAGAGGCCAAAATCTGTAGCCTTGAGAGGCGCATCTTCATTCTTATTAAGCAAAAGAAAATTCTCAGGCTTGAGGTCTCTGTGGATGACACCCATAGAATGGCAAGTATGAATAATCTGAACAATCGTCCTAAGCAAAGAAGCAGCTGCACGTTCGGTGTAATGACCCTTAGCAATGATCCGATCGAAAAGCTCTCCGCCGGCGCACAACTCCATAACCAAATGCACAGATTGCTTATCTTCATATGCTCCCTTGAGTTCAACGATATTTGGCTGGCCAGTCAGATGGTGCATTATCTGAACCTCCCTCTTAACGTCGTCCACATCTTCCTTATTCACTAGCTTCCTTTTGGCTATTGTCTTGCATGCAAATTGCTCGCCTGTGGCCTTGAGCGTGCACAGATGGGTCACACCGAACTGGCCCCTGCCGAGTTCTTTACCCATGGTGTAAACTGATTTTATGTCCTCCATTGGCCGACCTAAGACAGGTCCAATAGGAGCAGTTTTTCCTGCTGCTGCCGGAGAAGGAGGAGGAACATTTTTAGGTGGTGGGGTGGTGGAGTTTTCATTGGGAGCATCGTCTGGATTATTAGAGCCTTCTGCTTGATCTCCCTTTTCATTTTCTGGAGCATCCCCTGAATCCCCACGAGAGCAACAACTGCCCATTTTGTGGTACTACGGGAAGAGAGAGAGAGAGAGAGAGGGAGAGAGAGAAAGAAGAGGTGGTGGTGGTAGCAGCGGTGGGCGCCTTAAGGAGGGAAATAAAAGTTAAATGGTGGTCTCCGGAGAAAGAAATTAGACATGTATAGAGAGAGGATTTGTTAGAGAAAAAATGTGGAAAAAGATAAGACTGAGGTTGGATTTTTGTTGCAAGGAAAGGAAGAGGATTGATAGTGAGGAATTTTAGGATTATGGAATGTGAACTGTGTTGAATGAGTCTTTAATTTAGGTTGTGTTTGAAATTAGTAGGAAATAAGGTATTTTAAGGACCAAGGTTGAGAGAATTTTCCGGGAAAAATAATCATAAAAATAAAAACAAAAACAGCCTACCATTTGCCATTGTATGAACTAGTTGGTTTGACATGGCAATGATGAAACCAGTTTTCTCCTAAAAATGGAATATTGGGCTTTTTGCCATTCTATTATGCTATGCTGTTAAAGAAAAACAATTTGAAGAAAAAAAAAAAAAAATAAAACACACAGCTGCTGATAGTGGCATTTTAATTGTTGTATGAAAATTTTTGTAATCAATGTATGTGAGTGTAATTGTGAAATTAATCACATGCAAACTTAAATAAAATCAGTTTTATGGATTAAAAAATTGTGAAAATAAGCATTTTAGAATTCGTAACAATATTGTGGATTAAAAAATATATTTATATATCAAAAAATTATGAAAATTATATTTTTGAGATGCCAATAATGCTTTTGATTTTTGGATTGAGAAATAATTTGAACATAAAAATTATTATCGTATTTTGATTTAGATAAAAAAAAATTCAACATAAAAATATGATGATATATTTTTGAATTTTTATGACATTAAAATAATAATAATAATAATATTTTTGTGAATTTGTTTTTTTATTGATTAATTGGTTGTACAGCGACTCTGCTATTTGGCAATAAATATAAACTTTTGTTGAAAAAAAATATTTTTGTGAAGATATCTTTTTACCCAATTTAACCTTGCAGTAAAATGAAAATTTTTACATTAGAAAAATAAAAAGTATTATCCAAAACCTAGAAATATTTATTTATTAATTTCTGATCTGAACAAAAATATTGAAGTGCAAATTGGTGATCACCAGTAAAGTCACTTCCAGAAATGTAAGAATGGTGAATGAGACACCAAAACAAAACTGATCGATGGAATAGCAAAATCTATCAATAAGTAGGAATGGAGGGATCAGCCGTCATAGCATAAGCATGGATTCCACCAGCCACGTTAAATACTCTCCTAAAACCCTGAACCATCAGACACCCAATTAATTAAGAGAAAAAAAAAAGAAGAAGAAGAAGAAAGATCAGAATCACAACAGTCAAGCAACATGGTCATCAGTTCATAAACTCAATCAACTGGAATATCGCATGCTTCAGCCAAAATGCATTTCTTATTACAGAGTCAGTAGCATATAACCATCACCTGTATCCTCTACAATGTTTTGGTGTATATTATATGCTCCAGAAGCAAAATTTTGAAACTTGGGGGAAGGGGGATAAGCAATTGCTCTAAATTCTTATATTAAATCAGCAAAGGAACTTTTCTTCCCAAAATTTTTTTCATAAAGAAAGTAACCTTCCTTGAATGAACCCCAACAAAGCCCAGAAATTTTCCTGAAAGCCTATTTTAAAAGACCAAACTGGAATTGAAGATCAAAATCAAAACAAGCACACAAATTTGCAAATGAAAAAGAATGATTCAATGGACAACAAGAATGTAACCTAATGGTCCTCATGACACATTAAATATCCATACAGTGAAATAGATATATCTTCTGGCATTGGACCAAAATTGTTCTTCCAAATTATTTCCTCCCCATAGCTGCATTACATACATTCAGGAGGTATCTCTTATTTTTACATGCTCAAATTAATAATCCATTATTTTGATATACTAAAATTGGCTAATATGGATAATAGCTCATAGTTCGCTAAGACAGTTTCTACTTTCTACCCATAAGAAGCAAGATAAATCAGTATTCAAAATGGCCATAAGAAATAAATGTCCAAACAACTAGAAATTTGATCACTGGCAGAAGACAACTAGAAGTAAACAAAGATGGACAAGTGGAAAGATATGGAAAGATAAACTATTAGGAGAAGCGTACAGGGTGAAATAAGAATGACAAAATATAAAGCACTCAAGGATATGTCATACCAAAAAATTACAAAATCAAACAGTCAACTGAATTTCTGGTAATCATTAACCCCTGAACCAATCATCTTATGCACCAAGTCGAAAAAACATGAAATGACATGACCACTCCTTATGGTGCTAAACATGCCCTCAAGCAACTTATCTTTTTGGGGAAAGAAAGGTTTCAGTAGAAAGGGTTTTACCTGTGTCTGTAACCACTTGGCAACTTGTAATGATCGCATGCCATGGTGACACTGCATATAAAAATATTTTTTTAGGAATCTAGAAAAAGAAAGCAACCTTTTTTTTCTTGTTCTAAGGAATTATTTATTTTTCTAAAAAGGCTCTCCAGCAAATAATTAAACAATAAAAAATAAGATAAAACAGAACAAGAAACTATGTCATCAGAAGAATTGCTTATTTTTCTATTTAGCAGCTAGAAGATGAATAAACAGAAAACAAGACAGTAGGACATTGGAAAAATGGGATAAAACAGAATAGGAAACAGTAGCATGAATAGCACAGTGAAACCATCTTTCTTCTTTCCTCTGTAAGAGAACAGGACCATCTTGGATCAGAGTACAAGTTATACAACTAAATCTTCCACTTAGAGGCAATCATAAGAATAAAAGGGCGACCACTGACCCAGTGCACAAAGCATCCTATCTTTATGGGATCTGTAGTGGGTTGATTCCAATCTTACCTCTGCTTTGCAGAGAGGCTGTTTATGCAGCTTGAGTTGAGTAAGAAAGGAAAAATGAATGTACATTAAGGTATTAGCATTTCAAAACATCTCACTATTGTTTAGAAAAATTCAACATAACAAGGAAATATTGTTTATTGGAACTGAATAGATGTACACACCATAAGATATGTATCCTTCTGTGGATCCAATTTGGTAGTTATTTCTGGTCCCCAGCTTCCAAATTGCCGAAGGGGAAGAACCTCAAAACCTGGCAGAGAAGCTTTGGCCCTATTTTTTAAAAAAACATAAAAATAAAAAAGGTGGTCAGAACAGTAAAGAAGAAAATGCACATAAAACTTCCAGAAGAGGGGGTGGTGGCAGGGACCCTTAAAAGGCAACAACTTCCATAAAGTACAAACGCGCCCCCCACCCCCATCCCCTCCAAAAAAAAAAACCAACCCAAGAGACAAGAGGCCAGGTGAAAGAGAAAGATTGATTCCTCTCTCTCCCATGATTAAAGTCACCTTTCAGCTACAACATTATGCCAATTGTGTTTCCCTATGACCATTGCAAGCAGGGATGACCCAACTTGGGGTCAAGGGGGACATTTCCCCCAGAGATTAGTCAATTTAAACAAAATTTAGAGATTCAAAAGTATATAACTTTAACTGAATTCGTCTTCTATTGTTTTCCTAATATAAAGTTGGTTTTTTTTTTTAAAAAGGTTAGTACTCAAAAAGTTTAAGATAGTAACTTCGTTATTAATATTTTTTTGTCAAACTTCAAATTGTAGTCTTAATTCTGAAAGGTATCTTATAAACTTTTAAGACTTTCCATGCTTGTGACTATACATATTGATATGAGATATTATATATACAAGCATGAAGATGATGATTCATCTTACAATATAATTTTTGAATTTTGCAAGAGGATTATTATCAATTATAAATATATTGATTTTAAATGTTTCACAATTATTAAAGGCCTCCTAACTAAGATTTTTTGTATCTATCACTAATTATGAGAAAACTTTCATATGTTATTATTCATTGATAATCTGCTCAGGATAATTTTAATTATAATATGATTTAAAGGTCCCCTAATTAAAATCTATATATTCGTCAATTGTGAGAAAACTTTCTGTTATTATTCATAGATAATCAACAGAGTAAACTTTTAATTATAATAAGCTCTATTAGGTGCCAAATTCATTAAAGTAACTAGAATAATCAAGATAGTTATATTAACGACATGTGCACTATCTAGATGGCTGTTCTAGTCCTAAGCCTGCATCATAGAAACTTTAGAGGGACATTGCAAATATTTTAAAAGCATATCAGAAACTCTACCAAAATCCAAGTAAAACGCAATAAGAGAACATACACTTCATCAGGTTCTCGAACATCAATCAACTGAACCTCTTCAACAAACTTGGGATCTTGCATTTTAACATGCAACTCATCTGGTTGAATATCTTGAAGTGAAGATTCTTCTCTGTTGGCACAAAGTAAGATCAAGGAGAAAACAACATAGAAAATAAGGTTTGGCACTGACATATCATTGCTTTTCTAGCTCAATAATCAAAAGTAACTGATCCTTTGGTATACCTCTCAGAAAGAACTTGCAACAGATGCCACCCAAATTTAGTTTTACATTTTACAACTTTATTCAGAGGGGCGTTAAACGCAGCTTCCTCAAATTCGGGTACCTGTGGAAATTAGTCATTAATCAGGAAGAAAATTGCCAAGTAAAATTAAGCTACACATGAACAGCCACAGTTAACAAGGAACAATTCTGGTCTTTTAATGAAGTGTTAGAAAATTCAATTTTAATATGACCTACTTACCATATCCCCCTTTCTGACCCACCCAAGCATTCCCCCCTCCGCTTTGGATGGACACATCGAGTATTCCAAGGCAAGGTCACTCAAATCCTCTCCTTCACAAAACAAACAGAATTACAACTTCGCATTAGATAAAGAACAAATATAAAACCAGTAATGTTAACACGGAAAACAAATACTATTTCATTAAAACTAATAAACACAACAAACACAAACATAAACACTCACCTGCTGAAATTCTCTTCTGAAGCTCCACCAATAGGTTAAGATCATCTTCTTTAACAAGCAAGTGCTGTACCAATATCTCTCTTGCGTCTACAGAGACACTCCCAGAGCTAAACGAAGCTGATAATCACAGAAATTGAGACCTCTTAGCGTAAGGACAATAATTAACCACAATAAACAGCTTTCTAAACAATCCAAAAACGATGGTGAAAGAGGAGAATGGGGAATTACTAGAATTACCCAGATGTACCTTTGGGGCATGGATGACCTACCATAGTAGGAAGTGGCTTGAAACCAAGAGAAAGTGAATAGGGTTTCCTCGTTTTGGGTGGAGAGATTTCATGAACGTGAGAAGACGATGAAGAAGAATAAGAAGAGAGGGAGAAAATGGGAATGAGAGAGAGTTTAAGAGCAAAGAAAGTAGGAGATATTATGGGAGAAAGATGAGATGACCTTAGCATTGCTGCTTCGGGAATTTGAATTCGAAGCCAGGGGAGAAAGTAGTGAACTTTAATCTGTCCGCCAGAAGATTTATTATCTCCTTTCTGTTGGATTACATTACATTACTCTCATATCCCTATAGGTTCTTGATTATACAGTCCTTGTTTGGAAAAAAAAATATTTTCCCTAAAAATATTTAAAAGGATAATTTATTTTCCAATTTTCTTTTAATCATTAAAATAATTTACATTAACTAATTTTTTAGTATTTTAAACATTAAAAAATATATTTTTAAAAAATGTTTTACATGGAAGTTAAAATTTTATTTGTTTGTAAATAATAGTTTATATATGAAAAAGATTTTTTAAATATATATGAAGAAAAATAAATTGGAGAAGGATTTGGGGAATAAACAGCATTGGGTTAATTAACCCATATCATATGGCTGAAAGAGGAAAAATTTGGGATTTGAGGAGCTATGAAGTTGGCGGGGAAATCAAGTAAACTGCAATGTCAAGTTGAGAGGATAAATTTGTCTTTTCAAAATCATTAACAGTAAAATAAATGGAATAACTTTTTCTAAAAAAATTATTTTAAAAAATTATGTAAAAAATAATTTTTTTTTGAAATGGAAAATTTTAAATAAAAGAATTATTAAAAGATGAATGTAAAAGTTTATAAATTAAATATTTTAATTTTAAAATACAAAACTCACATCATAATAATTAATAAAATTTAGTTTTTCTTAAAAAAATATAAATAAATGATAAGACCGACCGACATAGTCCTAAATTTTGGAGGAAACACAGGTGGAAAAGATAAAAAAACCAATGTGCAAGTAAAAACGAACTACGAAATGGGCCTGGCCCGCCAAAAGATCCGGTTTGGATACGGAGCACGAGAGTTTTAATAAACGGACTTCCGCCGCTACCACTATTTACCGCCTTTACGACACGGCTCTCCTTTAGCGCTCTCTTTGTTTTCGCACCAGCTTATTTTGGAGCATTTATCTTTGTCTTGTCCCCAAAGTAAACAGCAGAGAGCAAAGAGAAATGGCAGACTCATCGTCGGCAGTGAAGTCCGATGCTGAGACCGAAGAATTGCTGGATCGAATGCTGACCCGACTGGCTTTATGCGACGATTCTAAACTCCAAGCCTTACTCGCCAAGCTTCTTCCTCTCACTCTCTCCTCTCTTTCCTCTCAGTCCACCGCTGTTCGCAACAAGGTAAGACCTTTCGTTCCCATTCCTTTTCTTCATTGGATTCTCTTTTGTTGTTGATTTTATTGTTATTCAGAGTTAATCTTAATTGGTTTCCTGAAACTTGATACAGCTATTTGATTGGGAAATTAACAATTGAATTTTCTATTAGTTTCTGGGGTTTTGTCATTGTACAGAATGGTCGATATCAGTTCAATAATAGGTAAATATAGCAATAATTCAATATGTGTAGAAAGAGGAAAGGGAACTAAAGTATTAACAAATATCAAATAAATGATGCAATATGTAGTTGCCTGACAGATCGTGTTCTTTTCTGTTTTGCTCACAATTCCGTTTATTTGGTCTTTTTAATCTCTATTGGTCCTTCTGTCTATTGTACTCGTTTTGTTTGCTATTGAAGTGTAGTTGTAAAAATGAGGATACTGAATTCAGACTTCATTTGATACTTAATTACATCTTTCAATTTTTTTTTGGGGTTAAATCTGCTATGCAATAGCGTTGGCCATATTTTTATTTTCTTTTATGCCTTTCCATTTTCCGAGGACATATTATAATTTTTGTCATATACGTTTTATTTTGTTTCCGTTCTTAAAATTATTTTGAAAAATCCTTTCTTTCCATTTTCCTGGGGACAACCTGAAATATTTGAATTGGAGGCCCGTAAGGATTGGATTTCAAGTAGGAGGTTTAGGGGTACTTTAGCTCTGTTGATATGTCCTTGTGGTGTTAGCTTTCAAAATAGAATAGTTGAACAAGTTTGCTAGCAATAAGCAAATTGAACTTTTTGGAGGTTGTGTAATACAATTAGGAACCAAGGTGTGATGCTCATGGGAATTGAAGTGTGATGCCTAAGGTGTTCTAAGCATGAAGTTTAGGCTCTGTTTATTTCATGTGGAGAAAATTTTCCACATTTTCTAGCTCCTTTTGGTGATGAAAGAGGGGGAGGGGGGGGGGGGGGAGGGGGATTGGTTAAAAGAAAATATGCTGTTGTTCAAAGGGAAACAAAGCCATTTTCATTTTTGAGCGCAATTATTTTCTATTTCTATTATCACAGCTGTGTAATACCATTAAGTGCTATTAGTATCTTTGCATGTAGCATTTACGTTTGATACACAAATTGCATGTGATTTTAGTTGAAAGTACTATAATAATAAAAAATGTGAATGTAAATCAATTTTACTTCGAGAGAAAAAAAGTCAGAACTTATTGATCTTGTTAATACTGTAGCATTCTAGATACAGTATTGCAAATTTATGCATTAGATTAGATTCAATTCTAAGACCAAATGAGCCATTACCACTCTAGATTCTATTTGTTTATTTAACTTTTTTGGGGTGGATAAAGTTCAATTGATAAACTTTCACATGGGTTGTCTTTCCTCCCCTTCTAATGAAGTACTTGTGTGCATGCACACTATCTATTTTTTTCTTTGTCTGTTATACATCTGGATTTGACTTTGGTCACAGGTTCTTGAAATTTTGAGTCATGTGAACAAGAGAGTTAAACACCAGTCTGAGATTGGGTTGCCATTGCTGGAACTATGGAAATTATATACAGAAGCTAATGCTACACCCATGGTTAAGAACTTCTGCATTGTGTATATTGAGATGGCATTTGAACGTGCAGATGTAAAGGTACATGCATCTGCAAGTGTTGTTCAGAAGTTTTACTCTTTTTTTCGAGTGAGAATAATGTTGCAAGCTGACATCTTTTGGAAATCAATCCTTGCCTGTGTTATAGGATAAAGAAAATATGGCACCTATGCTTTTATCTAACATTTGTAAACTTCCTCATCAACATCAAGAGATTATCCTGAGAATTGCTACTAAGGTATGTCCAGAGTTGTCTACTTTTGGAATAACTTTATCTCTGTTACTAAGTTGTTAAATTTTCCATTAATATGGAGATTATTTTGGCCAAATTTTTAATTATGTCGGAAATTTTGTGAATCTATTCTTCAGTTACATGACAGTGAGAGCATATAAGCTGTTTTCATTTTCGTTTACCAGTGACTGGTCCTTCATGTTAATAAATGATACTCTTGTGTCAATGATTCAACAGGACTGAGATTTTGTTCTTCCAATATTTCTTCTCTTGTATTTTAGTTTTATTTAGGAGGATGTCTTATTGTTCTTTTTGTTATGATTGCCTCTTTTTTTTTTATTTAAATTTTTAAATTTTACTTTTACCTTAAAATGTCTAATGGAAAAAAGAAGGTTTTGAGTGCTATTAGAAGTATCCAATTGGGAATTAGTTTTAATTTTCAGGACTTCATTATAGTTATTTGTGTTTATTGGTTTTGCTCGATTTCAGGTGATTGGTGAATGTCATGCTGGTCAGATTGATGAAGAGGCTGTAAAACAATATAGATTGGCAATTGGTTCTCGGGATAGAGAATTGTTCATTGAATTCTGCCTTCATTTGATGTTGTTTCAGCAGCCACCCCAAGGGTCTATAACTCTGTATCTTTGTTCATCATAATGGGTGTATGGTCTTTTAATGGTTCTGAGGAGCTCATTATTTTGCTGCAGTGGAGGATGTCCACCTGGACTTTCAACAGCTCAAAGTGATCGTGTTACAGGAAAGCATTCTTTGAAAAGTGATGTGCTTTTGGCAAGAAAGGTGATACTAAAATCTGAAGATTGTCCTGTAGGCTGTAGTAGGGATGATGGGATTTCTTGGTTTTGTTATAAATATGATTTCTGCTTTTGGCTTTTGTGAGCAGTTGGGGATTTTGAATGTTGTTGAAGCTATGGAGCTGGATCCAGAAGTTGTTTATCCCATATATCTGGCTGCTAGTGCAGATTGGTAAGTTTTGTTTCTACATATCTTGAAAATCAATCTCATCTGTTTTGTACTTTAAAACTTAATTATATTTTTGATTATTTACTTTTTCAAGTCAAGAGCCTGTTGTTAAGAAGGGGGAGGAGCTTTTGAAGAAGAAGGCATCTACTGCTAATCTAGATGATCCGAAATTGATGAACAAATTGTTTTTACTGTTTAATGGTATGGGCTATAAATTCATTTAATTAATTCTGTTCAATGGTTGAATTCGGTACTGAGCTATATTGAACATGAAGTCGATGTTCTGTAATCTTACATGTTACTGTTGAATTTCTAATTGGCAAAAAGTTCGAGTGCTCTTTTTGTGACTGTGTGTGTGTGGGTCTTTGTGATATCCACTCCCTCCTTATGTGTGTGTGTGTGTGTGTGTGTGTGTGTTAGAGACGCATTCATTGGACAGCCATATGCAAGGCATGTGCAGCAAAATAATGAAGGAAACAACAATGAAGGGAACACAATCCAAGATTAATATGGCAGCTAAATCATTCTCCAGTCAATCAGCTGATTATTCTCTGGATATGTTATCAATCACAGTCTAGCCTTAGATATAGGCTGTAAATTAGAATAATAATTCTCTCTTTCTTTTGAGAATTCTTGTAAAATCCTGTATAAGGAGAATATATTTGAGAAATAAAGCACGTAGAATTTGAGTACATATTAAAGGAGGTTTCAGCTCCCTCCAAAGAGCTGCACAAGTCTCAATTGTAGGTTGCTCTAGGAAAGGTCGGGATTCCAGCAAAGGGGACTCGTTCCATGTTGCAGATTTCTCCTTGC
This sequence comes from Manihot esculenta, assembly GCF_001659605.2. Taxonomy (NCBI): domain Eukaryota; kingdom Viridiplantae; phylum Streptophyta; class Magnoliopsida; order Malpighiales; family Euphorbiaceae; genus Manihot; species Manihot esculenta. Next base: position 10,579,141 of record NC_035162.2, on the reverse strand, counting down.
AGCATCCCGTGACTTGGTCCTATTCCCTTGCATGCAACAATTTGATATCAGAGCAAAGGGTTATGGGGGACTCGGATTGGCCGGAAAAGGTGGAAACCTTTATGCACGGCACACACACGAGGGTACAAAGGGTGGAAGAATCACATGCAACAGTAGAGACCAAGATTGAAGACCTGTCATGATAGCTCATGGAATTTTTTAAAGGGGCGAGAAAAGGAACCAGCCACCAGGAGGAAGGAGGGGGAGGGGGGCTACTAGTGATAGCCATGCCAATTTTCCATATGAACGTGAAGGGCAGCAGATAGCCCAAGTCATTCAAGGTATACTAAATTGGACTTTTCTCTCATATGATGGTTCCCCGTTGAGTTGGTTGAATCGGTGTGAGCAGTTCTTTTAGAATCAACAGACTGCTGAAATCGATAAGGTGGGATTAGTAACATTCCGCATGTTGGAGGAAGTGCAGCTGTGATTCTATAAATTGCAACTGGAGTCTGGCTTGAATTGGGAGACCTTCATGGAGTATTGCAATCTATGGTTTGGGCCTCCATTGCAAGGCAACCCACTAAGCGAGCTTGTTAATCTGAGACAACAAGGGACTGCTGAGGGCTACCAACATCAATTCCAATCAATGTTAGCAAAAGCAACAATAATATGTCCAGACCAGTAGGTGGACCTCTTTATGGCCTGATTAAACGAGACCATTAGAATGGATGTGGAGTTGCCGAACCCATCAAGTCTTACGATGGCCATGAATCTCGCTCGAGCCTACGAGAAGTGGATGCACTTGGAAAGAGGCTGTGGGTTAAGGAAAAGCAACACTAGTACCCATTATCATGCCACCTGTGTAATCAAACCTCATAATGCCAACTAAATGACGACCAAAATAGGAGAAGGGAGCAAGGCAATTAAATTCAACGCCTCACAACAACTTTACTGCAAGCAGTATGGCATTATCACCTTATGTCAAAAAATTTGAGAAGGGCTGAGATGGGGGAAAGAAGGGCAAAAAGGCTCTATTATAATTGCAACGAACTGTATTCCGTTGGGCATCAATGGAAGAAGGTTTTTTGATTGGAACTTGAAGACATTGAAGACACTCAAGATCCCACGGAGCCTGATACACTCGGGCAATCAGAAATATCCGTCCATGCCATTACTAGAAGGCAGAATGCTTGGACCTTGCAACTCTGGCAATGATTATTAGCCGACCTCTACTGGTACTCGTAGATTTGGGAAGCACTCACAATTTTGTTAGTCAAACAGCAACAACATGCTTGAACCTGCTCATTCAACCAAGAACTCGGATGAGTGTCTCAGCAACAAATGGAGAAAGGGTTGCAAGTCATGGCATTTGTTAGGCAGTAAATTTCTCACTCGATCATTATAATTTTTCGACTGATTTTTTTTGTGATTCCTCTAGATGGATTCGACATTGTGCTAGGAGTTAAATGGTTGACAATGTTGGGACCAATACTCTGGAATTTTGCCACTCTCACTGAGCTTTACATGGGAAGAGAAGCCGGTCACCCCTTAAGGGTATCAACTGCCATAACTCTCACTTACATTTATTGCAGGATGCAAAGCACGACCTAGGGATGCTCAACGAAATTCTATTGGAATTTGATGATTTATTCCAAGATCCAACAGGCCTACCACCGCTGCGTTATCGTGATTACCACATCTGCTTGTTGCCACTTGCCAGATACACTTGTCACGGACTAAGTGTTTCAATACCCGAAACTCACTTAAACCGTGCGGCACTTAGCTCCCCCAGCTAAGTTCAGCCTTACTCCTTGCTCAAAACAAGAGCAGTTGGGTGATTGTGGCAACGGAAGCTTAGTTGTGTGAGAAAGTGTTGGCTAAGCTCAAAGGAGAATGATGATGGAAGGAAGAAATTTGTATTGCTCAAAGAAAGCTTTACAAGGCTTTGTACACCCTTTGGTATCTCACTTTCTCACTTCTTTGTCTTGTATGTTCTCTCTAAGTGGCTATTTATAGGCATCCCACCTCCTTAATGTGTGGTGGAGATGCATTCTCCAACATGTGGCTAATATTTACTCTCTAGAAGTTTCAGGGACTTTTTGGTAATTTCACACCCTGTAGAGAATTCTGGACATGGTGGCTGAGTTGCCTGTGGGACCCACTTGGCTTGGTTGAATCTGCTGGCCAACCAGTTTCTGGAAGCTTCTGGGCAATTCTGGGCAATTCTGGGCTGATCTGGGCAATTCTGGGCAATTCTGGCTGTCTCTGGCCAATTCTGGGTGCTACTGGCCCGTTCTGGTCCGAACCCATCAAGTCTTACGATGGCCATGAATCTCGCTCGAGCCTACGAGAAGTGGATGCACTTGGAAAGAGGCTGTGGGTTAAGGAAAAGCAACACTAGTACCCATTATCATGCCACCTGTGTAATCAAACCTCATAATGCCAACTAAATGACGACCAAAATAGGAGAAGGGAGCAAGGCAATTAAATTCAACGCCTCACAACAACTTTACTGCAAGCAGTATGGCATTATCACCTTATGTCAAAAAATTTGAGAAGGGCTGAGATGGGGGAAAGAAGGGCAAAAAGGCTCTATTATAATTGCAACGAACTGTATTCCGTTGGGCATCAATGGAAGAAGGTTTTTTGATTGGAACTTGAAGACATTGAAGACACTCAAGATCCCACGGAGCCTGATACACTCGGGCAATCAGAAATATCCGTCCATGCCATTACTAGAAGGCAGAATGCTTGGACCTTGCAACTCTGGCAATGATTATTAGCCGACCTCTACTGGTACTCGTAGATTTGGGAAGCACTCACAATTTTGTTAGTCAAACAGCAACAACATGCTTGAACCTGCTCATTCAACCAAGAACTCGGATGAGTGTCTCAGCAACAAATGGAGAAAGGGTTGCAAGTCATGGCATTTGTTAGGCAGTAAATTTCTCACTCGATCATTATAATTTTTCGACTGATTTTTTTTGTGATTCCTCTAGATGGATTCGACATTGTGCTAGGAGTTAAATGGTTGACAATGTTGGGACCAATACTCTGGAATTTTGCCACTCTCACTGAGCTTTACATGGGAAGAGAAGCCGGTCACCCCTTAAGGGTATCAACTGCCATAACTCTCACTTACATTTATTGCAGGATGCAAAGCACGACCTAGGGATGCTCAACGAAATTCTATTGGAATTTGATGATTTATTCCAAGATCCAACAGGCCTACCACCGCTGCGTTATCGTGATTACCACATCTGCTTGTTGCCACTTGCCAGATACAACCCCAGGCCTTATCGTTATCCACGCCTTGGAAAAAAAATGAGATCAAGCAACAATGTGAATAGATGTTACAACAAGGCATCATCAGACCCAACTGTTCACCATTCTTCTCCCCTATTCTGTTAGCTCGAAAATATAACGGAACTTGGTGCTTTTGCATCGACTATAGGGAACTCAATGCACGGACTGTCAAAGATAAATTGCTAATTCTAGTGGTGGAGGAACTATTGGATGAGCTCCATGATGCACAATATTTTACGAAGTTAGGTCTCAAGTTTGGATATCATTAAGTACGAATGGATCAAAATGATATAGAGAAGACGACCTTTCGAACACATCATGGGCATTTTGAATTTTTGATTATGCCTTTCTGTCTCACCAATGCGCCCTCCACCATCCAAGCGTTCATGAGCAAAGTCTTCAAAGAGCATTTGCGTAAGTTTGTTTTGGTTTTCTTCGATGTCATCTTTATTTACCGTAAATCTTGGAGTGATCACGTGTTTCACTCACAATTGGTTTTCTCTTTTGCAAGCTCACTATTTGTTTTTGAAAAAATCTAAGTGTGCATTTGGGGAAGAGCATATTGCTTACCTAGGCCATGTTGTTTTGGGCAGCCGTGTCTTAGTGGATAAAAGCAAATTCAAGCCATCTTAGAATGACCCCTTCCACAGTCCCTCAAGGCTTTTGGAGTGTTTATGGGGCTTGTCGACTATTATAGAAAAATCATCCATTATGGACAGACAACAGCTTTATTAAGCAAGATGTTGAAATGCAACTCCTTTCCATGGACAGACACAGCCTTAGCTGTATTCATTGAGCTCAAGCAAGCCCTTGTTAAGCACCCGTTCTTCGTTTGCTGAATTTTGATGAAGAGTTTGTCATTGAATGTGATGCATCGGGGAGTGGTATTGGGGCAGTGTTACAATAGGATAATTAGTCGATAGCCTATTTTAGCAACAAACTTCTTCAAATTATCTGCATATGAAAGGGAATTTATTGGATTAGCAAAGGCAGTACAACATTGGCATGCTTATTTCTGGGGCTGAAAATTTTTAATTCGCTCAGATCATTACAATTTAAAATACTTGCTTGAGCAGCGTCTATCCACTATGCCACACAACACTGGGTTGCCAAATTATTGGGCTTTGACTTGTGGTATACAAGGTAGGGCATTTGAACCAAGTAGCCGATGCTCTCTTGCGTTGGGATGAAAAGGAGGGCGCAATTTATGCCATCTTACACCCTCGTGTCCTGTTTCTTGATGCCATTCGCGATGAAGTTGTTGCATCCAATACTCTCCAAGAACTTTGTGCCAAAATTCAGAATGGCCTAGATGACTTCTAGACCCTTGGTCCTATTGTGATGGCTTTATCCTTTTAAGGAGAAATGTCTACCTTGACTCCAACTCTTCCCTCGTTGCTGTAATCCTTATTGGCTTTCATGATAGCACACATGAGGGGGTTCATAGAACACTACAACGTGTCCATTAGGATTTTTATTGGAAGGGGTTATGGGCTATTATACAGGATTATGTTGTTTCTTGCCTTGTGTGCCAACGCGACAAGGCCGCTCACTTGCACCTGGCTGGCTTGCTCCAACCACTTGCCATTTCCACCCAAATTTGGTAAGACATATCTATGGATTTCATTGATGGATTGCCAAAATCCCATGGCAAATCGGTCTTATTGGTGGTGGTGGACCGCCTCTCCAATTATGCTCATTTCATGCCATTAGCACATCCCTACACCGGTCTCACAATCACAACTATTTTATTTGATTAGATTGTTATACATGGTCTTTCGAAATCAATTGTGGGTGATCATGATGTCATCGGTGCTTTTGGGAAGGAACTCTTTTGCTTAAGTGGTACAAAATTGGCTTTTTCCTTCGCTTATCACCTCCAATCTGATGGCCAAGCGGAAGTGGTCAATCAGACTATTGAAATGTATCTATGCTGCATTGTTGGGATACACAAAAAATGTGGGTTCAGTGGCTTCTATGGGCTGAATATTGCTATAACACTTCATTCCATATCTTGCTGCTCACCTCCCTTTTCAAGGTGGTTTACGGTCGAGATTCACCTCGCCTCTTAGCTTATACAACAGGCTCTTCCCTTGTTGATGCCTTGGACAATGCTCTTTAGGACTGTGACTAAGCAGTGTAGGAGATTTGCCTTCGTCTCCAATAGGCTCAAGCACAAATGAAAAATTTCTCTGACTAAGGTCATTGCAAAGTGGAACTTACTCTAGGTTCCTTGGTCAGGTTAAAATTGCATTCTCATCGACAACAATCTCTCTTAGCAAGTTGCGATACAAACTGGTACCTTGGTTTTATGGCTCTTTCAAGATTCGCCGTAGAATTGGCCAAGTTGCCTACCAACCGGAACTTTCGTAAAATCATGATGTCTTTCACATCTCTCTCAAAGCTGGCTGTCTTCCCCTCTCCTCTCACAATCCTATGCTCTTGCCTCAACTATGGTGTTTGGGAAATTCTCGTTCCTTGGCAGGGCTTACCTTCCATTGAGGCTACATGGGAATCAGTCCTTTAATTTCATGCTGCTTATACCAATTTCAAGCTGGAGGATAAGCTCTTTCTCTGGGAGAGGAGTAATGGTAGAGACACATTCATTGCACTGCCATATGCAAGGCGTGTGCAGCAAAATAAAGAAGGAAACAACAATGAAAGGAAACACAATCCAGGATTAATATGGCAGCCAAATCATTCTCCGATCAATCAGCTGATTATTCTCTGGATATGTTATCAAGCACAGCCACAGCCTTGATGTTCTGCTTGATGTAAGCCTTAGACATAGGCTATAAATTAGAATAACAATTCTTTCTTTCCTTTGAGAATTCTTGTAAACTCCTATATGAGGAGCATATGTTTGAGAAATAAAGCAAGTAGAATTCAAGTACAGATTGAAAGAGGTTTCAGCTCCCTCCAAAGAGCTGCACAAGTCTCAACCATAGGTTGCTCTAGGAAAGGTTGGAATTCCAGCAAAGGGGGCTCGTTCTATATTTCAGATTTCTCCTTGCAGCATCTCATGACTCGATCCTATTCCCTGGCACGTAACAATGTGTCTTGTTTTTCCTTATCAGAAATGAAAGAGGAGAAATCAGGTTTAAGGAAAGGTAAGTTTCAGTTTACAATTTAAGATTGCAGGAAATTTTCACGAACTCGGGTGAAACTCTAGCCTTGGCACAATATAGTAACTTTTGTGTTCTGGAGGTTAGGCTCACCACAATGCAAGGAGACGGCTGTGAACATCTGACCTCTTTGGAGCCAGCAATGTTGGAAGTTCTATGCATTGAGATACAATAAATTGTTTAACCAACTGATGCATTTTATGCAGGTACAACTGGAGCTGAAAATGTTGCACCAGAATCTAGGGTCACTCCTGGAAGTATTGCTTTGAAAGCAAAGCTGATGTCTATATTTTGCCGCTCTATTACTGCAGCAAACAGTTTCCCTGCAACTCTGCAATGTATATTTGGCTGCATATATGGTAAATATCATTTTAGTTACATATTACTGCAATGCTGATTCTACATCTAGCATGGGTTGCCAAACTCATCAAGCAGACTGTATATGTGGTCCTAGACAGTAACTTGTTTATAATGTTTTTATTGTGTAAATGCTAATACTCATGGAACTTTGTTCAAGTATTCTTGCAATTTATTTTCAGCTAATCATACTTTGACATTTTAATGCTTCTAATGATACAGGTTGACATAATCAATGAAAAAGAAGAACGATTAAACACTAATGAAGTAATTCTTGTTAATCAAGATTAAAATCAGCTTAAGGCACTCATTGAATACCCCTTATGCATAAGCCTTTGAAGAAGCCGAGAAAATTGTTTAACCCATGATAATTGCATAGCGGATCTTTGGTTCTTAAATTAAATATCGTAGAGTTCCCTCCCAACAGATGGTCTGACTAAGTGCAGACATAGCACAATGCCTTTACCTCTGTTTCTTTTTCTTCTTTTGTAAAGTTCTACATTTAATTTGCAAATATCCATCCACACATTTATGTCTCCCAAAAATTCTAGGTATTTTAGCAAAAAAAAGTTGGAACATGTTTCGCAGTTCTCATATCATGTATCTTATGTCATTGCACCTTGTGCTTCATTTTCTCACTGTGACATCTTAGTATACCTTTACTGTTTAGGCATTAGATTTTCTGTTTATGTTATGCATTATTATCTTTCATCTTTGTACTTCCATGACAATTGATAATTATTTTTGTTGCTGGTTTTTTTGTCTTTTGAATTTTGGATTGCTATAGGAAGTAACACAACCTCAAGGATGAGGCAGCTGGGAATGGAATTCACTGTTTGGGTATTTAAACATGTAAGGACCTTGTTTGTTGGTTTGGGTTGTATTTTCTTTTTCAAGCCAATTGGTAAGGTAGGTCCCTTAGGCCTTTTAAAAGTAGAGAATGGTGTGATGTGTGTGTACCCTATGCTTACATGTCAACCTCATGTCTCCTTGCCAAAATAAGAGGGAAAATTACCTGGAGGGATTTTGAGAAATGAAAGAACTGATATAAAGTGAAATCCCTTATAAATACTAACGTATATGACATGCTGGGCTAGAATCCTTTTTCTTATTCCTTTGAAAATCTTGCTGATGTATTTGTTGCAGTGGAAGGATCTTTGGATGAGGAGAAGTCTTGAAACATTTGCACCAATTCTTATATTTTCTTTATCCCTTTCCAAATACTTTGTCAAACAATTAAGTGGTTTTGTCATAAGTATTTTGATACTTCTTTCATGATTTGTAATTTTTGGTTTTTACATAGAACCAAACAACTATCGTTGCCAGGAAAACTAGTTGTTAGAACTTAATTTTGTGTGATTAATCAACAATTCTAACCTGATAACAATAGTTTGTAGAATTCTTTAACTTGGCACTAATCCATTACAATTAATGAAATGCAATACCTGGTAAAATGGAAAATTATTCTTATCAAATGATCCTCTAATTTACATAAAACTTTGACATGCCTAGGTAGGAAAACTCAAAGTTTATTTAATCGATTGACAATCATAATATACCCAACAGAATAGGAGAATTATGTTTTACAAAAGTAAATGCTAATGTACTTAAAACTATAATATTTTTAATTAGGAAGGCTTCGAACCTAATATTTGATCAATTGATGATAAGAGCCTAATATTAAGAGGCAGTTATGGAGCTTTATATATGTACCAAAGTCTATTGTTCTATAAGGAGCTCTAAACATAATAACGGTTTGGATTTGAACCAAAATTTTATTTTAATATCTCCTAAATGATAAAATTTAATTGATCAAACTTACTAATTAAATAAAATTACTTTTGTAATACCTTATCTCTTGTCTTAATCATTTTTCTTGTTTGGAAAATAGTAACGCCAACTCTATAATCTTAAGTTAGATTGAACAAGTAGGTTGAGCTTGATATGACTGTTATTCATAAATTTTCTCAAACTTCGACTTAGAAGTTGGAACATTGTTAGTAGGCCTCTGCAAATCTATAGCTGATATACTCGTGGGAGGAAGAAAAGGACGTAGGTGGCTCAGAACCCAGTTAATTCTAAAAGTTAAAATTCAGTTATTATGTCCATGGTGCTTCTGATTGAGATGCATGATCGTAGTGCTGTTCTAAGTTGCCATAATTTAGGGAGTCATGTTTTAGTGGTTTAGCCATGATATAGTTAGTGGGATGATATTATTTTCAAATCCTTAGCTGTAGGAGGGTGACTCTCCATTATTTTTATGGTTCCTTGTAATTATAAGATGGTTATCTCCATCCTTTGTATTTAAGCACATCAAATTAACAAAGATGGCATCATAAAAATCCTAAAAGTTTTGAGTACTTGAATCGAAGAGATTGTAGGTTCTCTCAAATGAACCTATCAGCTTTTCAAAATAGGTCGCAAAAAGAAAAAACCGTCATTATATTCCTTAATCTGCCAAAAGAATCATTCTATAGACCCATAGCTCGATCCCGTATGCAGGACCCTAACATTTTGGTATCAAAGCCAGGGGTTATTTTGGACTCTATCCAACAACAGATGGCTAGTTTTCTCACCCTCTTCTTAGAAGAACAAGCAGCCCACAAGGCCCGACAAGATGAATTAGATTAAAAATTAGAAGCTCTCAACCGTGATATTGCTAGTTCCGTACAGCCAACATAAGGTAGCAACCATGCTTGCTCTCCAAAGGCTAAGGGAGTAATGGGTTCAACAGGTTCTGAAAATTCAAGTAATGGCACCATTGTCCCAAAATTTATCAAGCTTGATTTTCCCTATTTCAATGGTCATGAAGATCCTTTAGAGTGGTTAAGCAGATGTGAGCATTTCTTTGTCATCAGCAAACTTCATTAGAAGAAAATGTCAGTTTAGCTTCATTTCACTTGCAGGGCATAATACAACTATGATTCCTACAACTTTTGCAAGACTATCCAAACTTGACATAGGAAGAATTCAAAAACCAATGCAACCAGCTTTTTGGTCCACCAATCTGAAGCAACAAATTGGGCAAATTAGCAAAGCTGAAGTGGTCGGGTAAAATTGCTGACCATCAAACACAATTTGAAATATTAGTCTTGTGAGTTGGTCTCCTCAACCAAGACCCAAAAAGACAACTCTATATTAGTGGTTTACAAGAACACATTGCATGGAAGTCGAGCTTCATCAATCCAAGGATTTGCTTTTTGGCCATGAGCATGTCTCGACTCTCTGAATGAAAGAATTGGACCCAGCGGTTTCGGGACGTCCAGCTGCACATTCCTTAGAAATGTGATAGCGACCGTACCAAAATGGTCAGAGAAAAAAATGCTAGGTTCATCAAACGCCTGAATCGCAAAGACATGAAGGAATGCATGCACAAGGGATTATGCTTCAACTATGATGAGCCATTCATTCAGGAACACTAATGCAAAAAATTATTCTGAATTAATTTAGAGGACAAAGAGGACTATCGGACATCAAACTAAATATGGAGCAATTTCCTTGAATGAAATCATTGGCATTCGAAATCCACATGCCATGTGATTAGAAAGAGATTGGAATGGTAAAAAGGTCTTAGTAGTAATTGATTTCAGTAGTACCTAGAGCTTTGTTGCCGCTAAACTTGCATCATATGTTAATGCCCGAATTGATAAGAAAGATGGGCTCCATGTTAAAAGTAGCGACTAGCTAATGGAGAACAATTGTGTAGTCCAGGAATTTGCCACAAAACTAATGGGGAAAATCAAGTAAGATGGGTGTAAACTGGTTGTCCTCTTAAAAATAGTCACACTTCAATTGGTCCTCATCCTCTCAAAATTAATCTGTTTGTCCTTTCTTTAAGTGGAATTGACATTGTCTTGGGTGTAAACTAGTTGCACCCGTTAGGACCATTTTTGTGAGATTTCATGACAATGGCATTTTTTAAGTAGGGCAAGAGGATAAAATTACAAGGGCTTCAGAATTTCATGATCCTTCAATAGCTAAAGCTCCACACCATCCAAAGATTTCAGGATAATGAAATTCTTTTGACTTATTTACTAATCCTAGCTGATTCTAGAGATTTGATTTGATCTGATTAGGATCCTTAATTATCTCTGTAATTATTATTTGATTATTTGCTTCCTGTTTAGATATGATTCTCTGTGTATAAATAGTCATGTAGACCAATTGTAAAGATTAAGAGTGAAATACAAGAATACTCAAAATTTTCCCCAAAATTCTTCATGGTATCAGAGCCTCTTCCTGATTTTTTGGGTCCAAATTCAATTTTTCCTCTTTAGGGTTTCAAAACCCTAGATCTACCTTTTTGGTACTAACCCATTTAGGAGCCTCTCATTCTCTCATCGCCGGCACCAGGAGAACCGCCGGACTGCCGCCGGCCGATCGACCAGCTCCGACGCCGGAAAAGCCTGCGCTTGAGGCTCACGCACCACCCCTTCCCGGCGCGTGACCCGTTGCTTCTCGGCGCGTGACCCATCGTCTGTCATTGCTTTGCTGCTCCGATCACTCCGGCGACGATTCCGATCATCTTTCTGGCCTTCCCGTGCTGCTACCCGGTCTTTTTGGTGAATCGATTGGGCTCTCTTGTGTTTACAACCTTGGATACCTCCTATTTTATCACAGTTTATAAACCTTTACCATGGCAGAAGGTAAAAGGGTGTCAGTGACAGAAGGTAAAAGGGTGTTGATAACAGAAGGTAAAAGAGTCTCGATTCCTAACTCTGATTACTCATTCTTTAGTGCCACATCTGACTTTGTAAAGTCAGATAATGCTTCATCTCTTCATAATATTCTATGGATTATCGATTCTGGTGCGAATAGACACATGACAGGTTCTTCTAAAAGCTTTCTCAATTATTTTCCTTCCCTAACCAAAGATAGTGTCAAAATTGCTGATGGCTCTTTTACTCCCATATCTGGAACAGGTTCTGTTATTTGCACATCCAATATTAAATTATCATCTGTCCTCCATGTTCCCCACTTTCCTGTCGACCTTTTATCTGTTAGTGCTATCACCAATGCCCTTAATTGTAAAATTGAATTCTTTCCTGATCATTGTGTTATTCAGGATCTTCACACAGGAAAGAGGATTGGCAATGGTGGACTGTATGATGGCTTATATATGTTGGAGGGTGATCCAGGTTCTTCGATATCTCAAGCCTGTTTTGGAGAAAATAAGGATGTCAATTAGGAAATAATATAGTGGCACAGACGGTTAGGGCATCTATCATTCTTTGCCTTAGAAAAACTTTATCCTAATTTGTTTGCTAGAACTCAGTTTGATTCTCTATTTTGTGATGCTTGTGAGTATGCTAAACATACTAGAACATCCTATCCTTTGAGTCATAATAAAAGTCAAATTCCTTTTGCGACTATTCATTCTGATGTTTGGGGGCCTACCCAAACTGTCTCCTTGTCTGGTAATCGATGGTTTGTCACCTTTATTGATTGTTGCACTCGAATGACTTGGGTCTATTTGATTAAAGCTAAAAGTGATGTCTTTTCTTGTTTTCAATCCTTTCATAAGATGATTTGTACTCAATTTGATACTAAGGTGAAAATTTTGAGAACTGACAATGGAAGAGAATACATGGATAGTAGCTTTTCTGCTTATTTGGAGAGTAATGGGATAATACACCAGACTAGTTGTCCTTATACTAGTGCTCAAAATGGCGTTGCTGAGAGGAAAAATAGGCATCTATTGGAGGTAGCTCGATCTCTTATGTTCACCATGAATCTACCCAAAGCATATTGGGGAGATGCAATTCTTGCATCTGCTTATCTTATCAATAGAATGCCTCTCAAGACCCTTGACTTCATGAGTCCTTTGGCGGTTCTACAAGGGAAGAATTCATACGTTGTTTCACCAAAAGTATTTGGGTGTGTTTGCTTTGTCCATACTAGGACGGCAGGAAAATTGGATCCCAAGGCCCTTAAATGTGTGTTTGTTGGGTATTCTCCAACACAGAAGGGATACAAGTGTTATCATCCTCCCTCTAGAAAATACTTCGTTAGTATGGATGTTACCTTCCGAGAAACTGAACCCTACTTCAATACCACCCACTCACCTCTTCAGGGGGAGAATAATGAGCAAGAAGAGGTGATCCCAAATTCTGTGATTCTGAATGATATAGTTCAACTAGAAAGTTTGAGTTCTAGTAGACAGGGGGAGATGTCCAATCAGGGAGAGAGAACTGGTTGTTTGGACAAGCCAGATTTGAGAAGGTATTTAAGGAGAGACAAGGCAGAAAAAGCCATTATGCAGTCTACTCAGAGTCAAGAATCTTCTCCTGGTAAGTTACCCAGTCATGAATCTTCTTCTGATGAGTTACCCACAACTCTTTCTTCTGATGAGTTACCCACAACTCTTTCTTCTGGTGAGTTACCCACAACTCTTGAATGTTTCAATGATTTAGATAAACCTATTGCACAAAGAAAAGGGGTCAGATCTTGCACTAAACACCCTATTTCTAACTTTGTTTCTTATGAATCTTTATCTCCTTCCTATAGAGCCTTTGCCTTGTCTATTTCCTCTGTGTCTATTCCACAGGATTGGAAGAAAGCTCTTGCAGATCCTAAATGGAAGAAAGCAATGATTGAAGAGATGAAAGCATAGGCCAAAAATGAGACTTGGGAGCTTGTCACTCTCCCACTTGAGAAGAAACTCGTTGGCTGTAAATGGGTGTTCACAGTGAAACACAAAGCTGATGGCACAATTGAATGGTTTAAGGCCAGATTGGTTGCTAAAAGATTCACCCAAACCTATGGAGTGGATTACCAAGAGACATTTGCCCCAGTTGCAAAAATGAACTCAATCAAAGTTTTGTTATCTTGCGCAGCCAACTTGGACTGGGACTTGTAACAGTTTGATGTGAAGAATGCTTTCCTCTATGGAGATTTAGAGGAAGAAGTGTTCATGGAAATTCCTCCTGGGTTCGCTGATGAGAAGACACAAGGAAAGGTGTGCAGGTTAAAAAAGGCTTTGTATGGGCTAAAACAATCTCCCAGAGCTTGGTTTGACAGGTTTACCAGAGCCATGATGTCCTTTGGTTACCAACAAAGCAATGCTGATCACACTCTGTTTATCAAACATCATAAGGGTAAGATCACCCTTCTTATTGTGTATGTTGATGATATAGTGGTGACAGGTGATGACAAAGAGGAAATGGCTCAACTAAAGAGGTTGTTGGCCCAGGAATTTGAAATCAAAGATCTAGGAAAACTGCAATATTTTTTAGGTATCGAGGTGGCTAGATCAGAAAAAGGAATTTTCATCTCCCAAAGAAAGTACATTCTGGATCTTTTGGAAGAAACTGGTATGATGGGGTGTAAACCAGCAGAATCTCCCATTGAAAGTAATCACAAGCTGAAAGCAGGAACTAGTGAGTCCGTGGATATTGGAAGATATCAGAGATTGGTAGGAAGGTTGATTTATCTCTCACACACTCGACCGGATATAGCCTATACTGTTAGCTTAGTCAGCCAATTCATGCATGACCCTCGCGAGACTCATATGCAAGCTGTACTTCGCATCATGTGATACCTAAAGTCTGCGCCAGGGAAAGGGCTTCTTTACTCCAAACATGGATTGAAACTTTTACAGATGCAGATTGGGCAGGATCTCTCGATGACAGGAGATCCACCTCTGGCTACTGCACAGTTGTGGGGAGGAACCTTGTCACCTGGAGGAGCAAAAAACAAAGTGTTGTTGCTCGGTCAAGTGCGGAAGCAGAATACAGAGCAATGGCCCAAGGAGTATGCGAACTCTTATAATTGCAGAAGTTATTAGGAGAGTTGAGATTGTCCAAGAGAGACAAGATAACCTTGTATTGTGACAATAAAGCTGCTATAAGTATAGCACAAAATCCAGTCCAACATGACCGAACCAAGCACATTGAAATTGATCGGCACTTCATTAAAGAAAAGTTAACAGACGGTGTCTTGAGCCTAGTTCATGTGACTTCTATGGGGCAACTTGCGGATGTGTTTACTAAAGGGCTTAACAACAAGATCTACCATACTCTGATTTGCAAGTTGGGCATGTGTGACATCTTTGCACCAACTTGAGGGGGAGTGTTGACTTATTTACTAATCCTAGCTGATTCTAGAGATTTGATTTGATCTGATTAGGATCCTTAATTATCTCTGTAATTATTATTTGATTATTTGCTTCCTGTTTAGATATGATTCTCTGTGTATAAATAGTCATGTAGACCAATTGTAAAGATTAAGAGTGAAATACAAGAATACTCAAAATTTTCCCCAAAATTCTTCAAATTCAATTATAAAATCTGATCCTTGAATTCTCCTCCATCTTTGAAGAACCAAAGGCCTTCCAGTTCCACCCAGTAGAAGATGTGACCATCGAATTCCATTAGCAGGGCACTAAACCAGTGGTAGTTTGACTTTACAAATATTTGCATGCATAGAAAGACGAGAATGACAAACAATGCAATGATGCAAACAGGAAATTATTGGCAGAGTCATTCGCCATTCTCCCCTTCAATCATTCTTGTTCCAAAATCTGACAGGCTGTGGCGATTATGGGTTGATTACCGTGATCTTAATGCAAGGACAATACTAGACAAGTTCCCAATACATGTGATTGATGAATTGCTGGAAGAACTAGGAGCAAAATTTTTCACGAAGCTGGATTTGCATTTCGGATACTACCATATTTGAACGTTTCCACCCGATATTAAGATGACAACTTTTCGAACTCACCTCAGCCACTTTGAATCCTAGTGATGTTGTTTGGCCTTTCCAAGCTCCTTCTATGTTTCAAGCGCTCGTGAACGAGAAAATGTGTGCTTGTATTTTTTTAATGATATTGTGATCGACAATAGAGCTTGGGTTTAATATCTCTTTCATTTGCGAACAACCTTTTAACTTCTGGTCACCAACAAGTTGTTCCTAAAGCAATCTGAGTATGAGCTGATCCTTCAAAAATTTTAGCTATGCTTGAATGGCCACAACTTGCAACCATAAAGGGACTTCGCGGATTTTTGTGACTCATTGTGTACTACCAGAATTTTGTTCAAAACTAAGGAGTCATTGCAGCTCCTCTCACTGCTGTGTTGCAAAAAAATTAATTCATATGGACGGAAGAAGCAACGAAGGCTTTCGAGACTTTCAAAACCAAGATGACTGTTACTCTTGTTTTGGCTCTTTCGAATTTTGATGCAACTTTTGTAGTAGAATGTGACACATCAGATTTTGGAATAGGGGCAATATTTTTGCAAGATGATAAATATGTGGCTTATTTTAGTTGAACCATGGCCATAAGGCATCAAAACCTTCCAGGATATGAGAGAGAATTGATTGGGTCGGTACATTCTTACTTGTACCTATGGGGACACAAAAATTCAGCATTGTAGACCATTATAGTCTCAAGATCCTCTTGGAACAAAAAGTATTAAACAGCATTGGTATAGTAAATTATTGGGTTTCTCTTTCTCTGTTGAATACAGGCTCGGACATTGGAATATAGTAGCCGATGCACTTTTCATGCAAGATGTTGATGCTTCAGTGCCTCAAGTTAGCATATTTGATGAGATTTGAAGAGTATAAAATCTCTCTCATTAATGAAAACAAAGCAGCAGAACCTTGGAGCTTCAAACAAGGCCTTCTTTTCTATAAGAACATGATTTATGTGCCCTGCACCTCTCCTTCAATGCACCTCTCCTTCAATTCAAACCATTTTGGCAGCACTTCACAACCAAGGCCTTGAAGGATATCAAAAAACCTCTTCTGAATCACTCGAGGTTTTTACTAGGTTGGGATGAAAAGCCAAGTCAAGGAATTTGTTTGCGCTTGTGAAGTATGCCAAAGACACAACGAGACTCTTTAGCCACAGGTCTTCTCCAACCACTTCCTGTTCCTACTCAAATCTGGTCCAACATTTCTAAAGATTTCTTAGAGGGATTACCAACATCTAGAGGAAAAAATGTTTTGTCGGTGGTGGCCGACCGCTTCTCCAAATTTGCCCAATTCTCCCTCTATCTCATTCATATATAGCTGTAAGAGTAGCAAGATTATTTTTTGATCATATATTGAAATTACATGGTTTACCCGAGACTATGGTCAGTGATCATGATATTACTTTTACAAGTTCATTTTGGACTGAATTATTCAATTAAGTAGAACCAAATTAGTTTTGAGTTCAGTCTATCATCCACAGTCCGACGACCAAAGGGAAGTGGTTAACAAGACAGTAGGAATGTATCTGTGTTGTTTTACCAATGAGCATTCAGCCAAATGGATGGATTGGTTATTTTGGGTAGAATATTGTTATAACACCAACTACCACTCTTCCTTGCAAACTACTCCTTTCGATGTGGTCTATGGCAGGTCTCCACCATGGTTAACATCTGATATTCCTGGCAGTTCAGTAATTGATGCTGTGGATCAAGGCTTCATGTTAGAGATGCAATGTTGGGATCCATTCGTCAAAATTGTTAAAATCACAACAGAAAATGAAGGCAGTGTATGACGAGCACCACCAAGCAGTTAAATTCCAGGTCAGGGATGAGGTGTTGTTATGGTTAAAACAATATCAGCAATTATCTCTAGCCAATTGGCGCTACCAGAAACATCTAGCAAAATTCTATGGACCCTTCACCATTCTCCAATGTATTGAGCAAATTGCATATAAATTGGAACTTCCTGCAGATTCAGGTTTGCATTCAATTTTCCATGTTTCAAATTTAAGGGTTTATTGTGAAAGACAAGATGCTAGTAATTCTCGGCTCCCTGCATGCCAACCTGAAGCTGAAACTCGATTACCTTTGGCAATTCTAGATCATCAAACTCATGCATGCCAACAAGAAGTTCTAGTTCATTGGCATGCGTCTTGGGAATTTGTTACCTCCTTGCAAACTCAATTTCCGGAATTCACATTTGAGGACAAGCGTGTTTTAGAAGAGGGGAGAAACGATAGCAGGCCTTTGCAGATCTATAGCCGATATACTCATGGGAGGAAGAAAAGGACATAGGTGGCTCAGAACCCAATTAATATTGACAGTTAAAATTCAGTTATTATGTCCATGGTGCTGCTGATGGATTGCAGTGTTGTTCCAAGTTGTTTTTCTTGGTTGCCATAATTTAGGGAGTCATGTTTTAGTGTTTTAGCCGTGATGTAGTGAGTGGGATGCTGTTAGTTTCAATTCCTTAGTCATAGGAGGGTGGTCCTCCGTTATTGTTGTGGTTCCTTGTAATTAAGAGATGGTTATCTCCATCCTTGTTTTGAGTGCTTGAACTTGATAGATTGCAGGTTCTCTCAAATGAGCCTGTCGGCTTTTCAAAATAGTTCACAAAAAGAATAACCCATCAATGTCTTCTGTTACTCTGCCAAATGAATCATTCCATAGACCCATAACTCGATCCTTACGCAGGACCCTAAAAACATCCAATAGCATGGTGGTTTTTTGTACTCTGAATCACCTAATGGGTAATGATAGGCAATTGTTTCAAAAATGCATTCTCAACCTCTTTATTTCCAACACTAATTTATTATAAATCATCTGGTTTGGATTCTACTAATAGAATGAAATTGAATTTTAGTATTGTTCTGAGCGCGGTGCAAAGGTTATGTGGTGAATTGTCAATTGTCATAAGCACTGGCAAGATAACTTATATTTCTTTCTCTACTCTCCTTCCAAATTGGGTGCGCTTTCATTGTGTTTAGTACATCTTGTCAAAGAAAATATTAATGAGGTTCAGGCATTTTCTTTCTTACTGTTTTACTATAGTGTTTTTATTTCCATATATGCAGGCACAAATCAATCAGCTAAAGCTCATGGGCCCTGTTATACTGAATGGTATTTTGAAGTTACTTGATAATTTTTCAAATTCAGAATCAGGTATTGTGCAAATCAGTCTTTTTGATGTCTTCCATATAACTCCAAGCCATTAGGTTATGTAGAATGTCATTCTGAATGATCCAGTTTAATCTGCTCATTCACAAACAATTGATATAATTTACTTCCAGATGTTATTGCTAGGGACACCAAAACCTTTTCTTTTCAAGCAATTGGATTGCTCGCACAGCGCCTGCCCAATCTCTTTAGGTGGTTTACCTATCCTTCCTTTTTGTGGGTGTGTCTCATTTTATATGATAAAAGAATGTGATTTCCATTCTTCCTTGTCTTAGGGACAAGATTGACATGGCTGTTCGTCTTTTTGATGCATTGAAAGTGGAGGCCCAATCTCTTCGTTTCATTATCCAAGAAGCAACCAGTTCTCTTGCTGTTGCATACAAGGTTTTGCACTTAACTTCGTCAGGGGCTTGCTTTGTTTTCTTTCTGCAATATGCAGGTTTCATGATGAAGCTTTTATCTGTTGCCTGCTTGGTGTTACCTGGGCATATCCAGATCTTGCAAGTTGTGCATTGTTTTCTTCCTGATTGCTGCATTATGTGGGTCCATTTGTGTACTACTTTTTTCCTTGAAAAATATATTTTTTTTAGGCGTTTGGTTTTTACATGTTCTGGTTATGTTTATTTGAATATTTGCAGACAAATAACGAACAATGGATTATAGTATACTGTGGTTGGGATGGAATAGTAGTAGTAATGGTAGATTGGTAGTAACTGGGATATTGCTTCTATTTAAATTATCTTGCCGACTATCCAATTTGTTTCATTAATAAGGATTTTATTTTTTGAGCATCAGGGAGCTCCGGCTACTGTTTTGATGGATTTGGAGGCGCTTCTGTTGAATAATTCTCAAGTGGTATGGTGTATTTTGTGAGAAATCCCTGTTGCATGGTGCAGATATACAATTGTCTCATACTATTTATGTTCAATCCATAACTTATTGCTTCATAAATTGAAACTTAAAGATTTCTACTGCCAACCAGGAACAAAATGAAGTACGTTTCTGTGCTGTGAGATGGGCTACATCTTTATTTGATTTGCAACATTGCCCAAGCCGATTTATTTGTATGCTTGCAGCGGCTGATTCTAGGTTGGATATAAGGTAGTGAAGTTTTTCTCAACAATCATTTGCTACTTTTTGTTGAGGCTTCTACTTTTTCAATAGTCTTGCTCATACTTATCAAAACTTCTCCTTGATGTAGTGAGATTAAAAGTGTTTGAATTTTTGTTGCTTCATATCACTATTTAATTTGTGCTTCATTGTGTGAAAATATGATTTTAAATAAAAAATGGCCTGTGGTTAGGTTTCTTGGATAGGATTTTGCCAGGTACTGACATGAAGTGCTTCCAAATCCTCGTCAAACGAGGACTATTCCGAGTATTTGGGAAATTTTCTATTGGCAGATTAGTATTTCAAATAGAAATCATATTTGAAAGTTGGTTGATCATCCGATGATTAGTTTATCTATAACTACCCATTAACACATCTCATCTCACCAACACCCTGTTTACAACTCCTGTATTGAACTGTTGCTTTATGGCTTAGTTCTCAATTTCACTAACAGCCTCTCCACAACTGGTCATGTGTTGGGGAAGTTTAATTTAGCCCATTCAACCTTTTTCCAAATTAGTCCAAAAGTGTCAATTTAAGTTTAATTTATCTAAAAAAAAAGTGTTTCTTTATTTTGGGCTAAATCAAGGAATCATGAAATTTTTAGCCCAAAAATCAATAAATAGATATTCTTGATTTTTTTTAATCTAAATCAAGAAATCAAGAAAATTGGCCTATGAATTTGGGGCTAAACTGAGCTTAAATTGAAACTTTTATGGTAGTTTGGACTGAAAGTTGAAATGGACTAAATTGAACATCTCGAATAATTACAGGATTGAAATTGAACGTTTAGCTGTTTCTTTATCAGCAATTTCTCATCTGCTTCAGGTCTCTTTCTAAGTCCTCCATTGATAAATTCCACTAGCTTCAGTACTTGTGGAGGAAGATTCATAACCTGTGCTATCTTTATTTGTGGAAATTATTCAGTCTCCTATAGTTGCACAAAGATGTCCTTAACATGAGAAGACCTTAGACACTTCAATATCGCTTAGTTGGCACAGCAGCTCCCTTTACTTCAACTACAGTCATTGATGATTCCCCTAGCGCAAAGAAGGGGAATTTATTTATACTGTCCATTCTGGTTGATATAATGGAATAATACCTTTTACCTAACTGGATAGAAAAGGGGAGTTGAAAGTTGAAACTATTGGTAATCTTTCACCTTCGTACATTCCAGATTCCCATAAAAGGTGCATCTCTGATTAGATTTCCTTGGCAACCTCTACCTGTATGATCATAAGTTGCTTCAGGTACAACACTATCCTCTCAACTACCAAAACTTTGACCTGACTCTTTTATGTAAGAGGTGTTGAAAGGACAAGAAAAGGGGTTTCTTGATAGTTTTCTGTCTGATTACTTCATTACTATTTCCAATCTCTTATTAGTAACGTTATTATAACACCTTTTTTGTACTTCTTTCTTATAACTGTTATCTCATGTTCTCTTTCTTTTTCTTCTTCATCAACTCCTCCCCTCTATCTCTCAAGGGAAATGGCACTTGAAGGCTTGTTTCCTGTCAAAGATGAAGGCCGACTTACCACTCAAAATCTTGATCTTAATTACCCAAAACTAGGAAACATGTTGGCTTGCATTTTTAAACAGCAACCGAAGCTGTTAGATTCAAATGAATTAAGGGAGCAAAAGCTTATTTTTCCATCAAAAGTGTATGTGGCTATGATTAAATTTTTATTGAAGTGTTTTGAGTCCGAATTGGAGCAAAACAACTCCTTAGAGAGATCATCAGAATTTCTCTCTTCCGTGGAAACAATGTGTTTACTTCTAGAACATGCTATGGTATATGAAGGCACTGTTGAATTGCATTCCACTGCTTCCAAGGCATTAATTACAATTGCATCTTATCTTCCAGAGGTTGGTCACCACTCACCACAGTTATTCTCATGCTTTAGACTGCTTTTGTGGTTGCATATTGATACAATTCATTCTAACTCTTTCTATCTTGTCCTTTTTCTATTTTTTCTGGGTTTTCATAGATGATAGCATCACATTATGGATCTAGAATTTCATGGCTGAAGCAATTATTGAGTCATGTAGACATAGACACTCGTGAATCTTCAGCACGCCTTCTTGGCATAGCCTGCTCTGCTCTTCCTAGTACTACATCATCAGATCTTATATGTGAAATTCTTTCATCAATTAGTGGAACAAACAATTTAAGGTCTGTACTCCCCCCCTCCCCCCCCCCCCCCCAAATAAACAGGTTTCTTGTTATAATTTTATGCTTCATTGTTTGGCTATAATGCTATACATTCTGATTCTAGGTGACATGAATTTACTTTTCAGGTTTGAAGCAAAACATGGAGCATTATGTGCTATTGGATACATCACTGCTGACTGTATGTCTAGAACACCTGCTGTAAGTTGTGTATTCTGTTAACTACTGTTGGATTTTGTTCTTTTCCTGATCTTTCCTTCATATATTAATCAATTATGCGTTTTTACTTAATATGGGTACCTGTGGAATGAGACACAATGTCTAAAAAACTAAATGAACAAGAGGTGGAGGAAGATGTTAATAATGTTTCAGTTACTTCAGTATAGTTGAAAAGATATGTGCAAGGTTTTAGTGTTTTCTTCTTGAATAACATATAGGGGAGATGTACCAAGGTAGTATTCAAGGAAATTGCAAATATATATATAAAACCTGGCAATGGAATGGATATTTCTTATGAGTTTCTCTTTAACTAAAAAGCATAATGGTAACAAAATTTTTAATCAGTGCATAATGACATTCCTTTATTGGTAATGGGCAATAATTAATTAAAGCATAAGAGTTTAAACCACAACTGCCTTTTCCATGAGCATTTGTTTGTATCAAGTGATCTTAAAGCAGATGGGAATTATTGTATCATGCAAGAGAACTTTGGTGAAACTTTTTTTTTTGTAAGTTAAAACATGAATGGCCATTTTCGAGAACAGTCACTAAATTGTCAAGCTTCTGAATAAGGTTGAAATGTATTTGGAACAATAAGTACAAGGGATGATTTTGGGCTTTTCTTTTTCGGTTACTATAGGGTAAGAAAATAGAGCTTCTGAACTTATAGATCATTTCACACATGAGAATTTAGATAAGGATTTGGTTCTCTTGGTGTTCTGTTAGAACTAAGTCAGAACTCTTTATTAACTTCCCTGTATATTAGGTTTGGGTATTGGTTACCTCAGGAAACCTCCTCTTTCCATTTCGGGTGTTGTCTTGTACAATTAACATGTACTTGAGCTATTTAAAAAAAGGTTCTCGAGTCGAGCAGTTTTTCTGGCCTTTTTATATTTTTCAAAATGAAATGATGACAATGACACTGATCCACATTGGGTTTGGCTGTTGGTTATATTCTTAATCATTCTTTTGTTTGTCATATTTGTCATTGACTATGTGCAATTCATGTCATTACTTAAAATTTTGAATTCTTAGCAATTTCTCTTCAATTGTTTCTGAAATTTATTTGCAGATCCAAGATACATTGTTTCAGAATATACTTAAATGCCTGACTGATGTTGCTAATTCTGAGACTGCATTTTTGGCCTCTGTTGCAATGGAAGCTTTAGGTCATATTGGGCTACGTGTGCCATTGCCTCCACTTTGTGATAGTTTGGATTCAGGTAATGTTTCTAGCTTCTCAGAATAGTTATTTATGAATTTGCTCTAAGGTTTATGAATGACACAATTGCTTCATTGAAACTGCAGCGGAGATTCTGTCACTCTTACGTGAAAAGTTGAGCAAACTACTTTCTGGTGATGACATTAAAGCAATTCAGAAAATAGTTATCTCCCTTGGACATATATGTGTAAAGGAAACATCATCTTCACACTTGAATACTGCTCTTGATTTGATTTTTAGTCTGTGCCGATCAAAGGTGTGGAAACTAGATCTTCTTTTATCTTACAATCCAATGTGCTAGTTTTTGCTTATTGGATATCATAAAACACTTGATTTCTAAGAAATTCATTTGATTTATGAGGTACATACAGTTGGAAACACATCTAATTTCTAATCCCTGGATTTTGGAGTTGCACAGGTTGAGGATATCCTTTTTGCTGCTGGGGAGGCTCTGTCTTTTTTATGGGGTAGTGTCCCTGTGACACCGGATATCATTCTCAAAACGAACTATACTTCACTTTCCATGACGTCAAACTTTCTTTTGGGAGATGTGAACTTATCTTTATCAAAATACAGCTTTAATGGGAAAAGTGAAGCTAATGAAGACTTCCATGCGACAATTAGAGATGCAATTACAAGAAAACTTTTCGATGTTCTTTTGTATAGTAGCAGAAAAGAAGAGCGCTGTGCTGGAACTGTTTGGTTATTATCACTGACAATGTTTTGTGGCCATCACCCAACCATCCAACAAATGCTTCCAGACATTCAGGTTACCAATTTTTTCTTTCTTCTAATATTTTCCCGAACTGAATTCTCATATAATTGAGATTAGGGATTGAGGATTTATTAAGTGTAAAAGACGATGATTTATTGTATATCACTCAGAACGATAATACATATATTTAAATACATGTACACATACTAAATAGGAATATAATCCCCAAAAATAAGCCCTATAATCAGCGCTATAATTATTCCTAAGATCAAGCTATTTAATAAGGAAACTATCTAACAAGGAATATACAAACTATTTAAAGATTCCTTATAACATTAAGAAAGCCATGCCTTTGTCAATTGATATGCTTGATGCAGTCTAATAGTAAATATGAGTCTTGGACAGTAATTTTTCATAACCATGTTTTGTTTGAATTTGTAATGACTATGGCCAACTTGCCAGGTCCTTTTTTGACCGTTTAACAAGTTGTTTGTGGTCAGGTCCTTTTTTGACCATTTAACAAGTTGTTTGTGATAACAAAATACTGTCTAGTAGAGGGGAAATTTTATGAGTATGTGATTTGACTATCTATGATGTGTGTCCATAATTGCTGGGCAGTGAAGAAACAGACGCACAAGATTAGCATGCCAGAACTGAAGGTGCTAAGATGAGTGTATAGAAATACAAGAGACTAGATAAAGAATGAATGATATTATAGGAAGGGTGAAACATCACCTATTGTGGAAAAGATGAGTGAAGGGACATTGAGTTGAGATCGTTCAAACACATGCATTATAGATTAGCAAATACACCAGTAGTAAAAGTTGGGCTTGGGCATATTGGAGTGATGGAAGGAAAATAACAACAGCATGGAGGTATATATAGCCTCCATGTGTCAAGTAGTACAAAAGAGTGGCTTTGAACTTTTTGAAGATGCAGCCCTAAACTGGACAGTATGGAGGAAAATAGTTATGTAAATGACTCCATCTCGTTTTGCATTAAAAGTTAAGGTCTCAAATTAATCTTAATCTATGTTAAGGTTGGTTCCAGGAGTGCACTTGTCTTCATTCAAATAGAAAAGCATGACATAGCAAGTACTTGTGTTGTATTCTATATTTGCACAACTTTTTCCTTAACTTATAAAATATTTCAAATGATTAACATTTCATGCATGCACAATGTCATATATGATTTATTATTCTAATATGAATATTATACTGTTGTTAATTTTTTTTAAATAGCACTATCATTTATCTGGTTTATCATTTTCAATTGAATGCAGGATGCATTTTCACATCTGCTAGGTGAACAGAATGAACTTACACAAGAACTTGCATCCCAGGGCATGAGTATTGTCTATGAACTTGGGGATGAATCAATGAAGAAAAGCTTAGTTGATGCACTTGTAACCACTTTGACTGGTTCAGGGAAAAGGAAAAGAGCTATCAAGGTAACTAGCATGTGATTTCATATCTTCTGTTTTGGTGCTTTATGTGTGTGAATTTGAGGGTGAAGTTTTAGAGTGTTACGCTGACAGCTTGTTGAAGACTCTGAGGTGTTTCAAGAGGGGGCCATTGGTGAGAGTCACAGTGGAGGGAAGCTTAGCACTTACAAGGAGCTCTGCAATCTAGCAAATGAGATGGGTCAACCAGATCTAATTTATAAGTTTATGGATTTGGCTAACCATCAAGCTTCTTTGAATTCCAAGAGAGGTGCTGCTTTTGGGTTTTCAAAGATAGCCAAGCAAGCTGGGGATGCCCTCCAACCTCACTTACAGTTATTGATTCCACGACTAGTTAGGTACCAATATGATCCTGATAAAAATGTACAGGTAAACATCTTTGAGCTCCCTGGTGCAGAGAAACTTCAGGTTTTATTTCTAAGAAAGTTTCATGTAAATCAATTAGTTGTTGTTATTTTCTTATATTTTTTTTTGTGTGCTCTCTCCCAAGAATTGTATTACTCTTGCATACCATCAGAAACTATGAAATAGAGCAGCATTTACCAATTATTTCAGGAAATTTCATATTGTCCATCTCTGATTGCTCTTTGTTCGTAAATATAGGATGCAATGGCACACATATGGAAGTCGCTAGTGGCAGACCCCAAGAAAACTATTGATCAACACTTGGACATTATCATCGATGATTTAACTATACAATGTGGATCTAGGCTTTGGCGATCGCGTGAGGCTTCTTGTCTTGCGCTTGCAGATATTATCCAAGGACGAAAATTTGAGCAGGTAAGTATTTTGTTTTTGCTCTTGTCTATGCCACTGTACATGTTTTAATTTATTTTTCACCCATTTTGATGTCTTGCTAAAAATATGAAATGGAGAAGTACTCCAAACTTTCTAGTGCTTCTCATAAACCTATTCCATATTGGTTTCGCGAGCATTTACACAAATTTAGTTGGAATCATGGTTGTTAAAACCGGATCAGACCAACTGGTCAGGCCTGTTCATCTGGAAACCGGACTATGGTCTAGTTTGGTTCAGCTAGAAAACCAGTATAAACCGTTGTTGTGAATCGGCCGGATAATCAGTAAACTGTCAAACTGACCAGTTTGAATATGATATTTTAAATAGAATCACTCACCTTTAACAGAAAATTGCTATTTTTGGTGCCAAGATCCCCCCTTCTCATGTTCTATTCATACCTATTTTTTTTCTTCATTGTGTATTTTTTTTTTCAATATATTCACATTCATATTCACATCATTGTATCGAATAAATATAATCCGATCTGAGGTAATTGGATCTTACCTGTGGATCTATTTATCCCTGTTCCATGAATTTGGTTTTTTCTTCATTCAGGTGATGGGTTTCTTGGATTTGTTGTGATCCAAAAGGTTTCTTGATTGAAAAAATTGTATAAAAAAACTGTTATAGTTATATATTTATATCCATTGTTATTTTTTTACCGTGACCATCTATATGTAAATAATTTTATCAACCTATAACTAATCCTTATAAAGAAAAATCAAAAGGTACAATTCATATAAATAATAGTATTAATAATTTATTTTGTTAGTTAGATTAAATATCACATTATTTTATTTTATTTTTCATAGAGTGAAGAAGTAAATAAATTTTTGTAGTTATTTTGTTCTATAAATATAATATTAATATATTTATTTTCCATTTTTTATGTAATTATAATTTTAAGTATTTGTCTATTATATATAATTGAACATTATTATTTAAAATTTCAAATCACTATTTAAAAAATGTTTTGGATCTTAAAATTTAACTGAACTCATTTTCATAATTATTATAAGATATATAAAGCATTAGTTGTAATAAAACTATTATCATTAATATTGTAATATTTATTTAATAATAAACTGGTTAAAACCTAATTTAATATGGGTTGAGCTTTAAACCCTTAAACCCTCTGCCTTCACCGGTTCAATGACCAGGCCTTATTTCAAAACATTTATTAGAATAGTTATTTAATCTGTCCATTATACATGATTCTTTGTAAGTCATCTACCGTGTAATTTTTATAAGAATTTGTAATTTTTATAAGATTTTTCAATTTCATGTTTTCTTTAGTATCTTGTATCTATTATTGGATTCATAGTAATGTACACACCTAAGAATATGATAACAATAACTTGTATGCTTCATCCTGAATTACCCAAAAAATTAACCTTTGCATTGGCACCTGCAAATTTGTTTGACGATGATTTAGCAATAATGGGGATACTATAATGCAATGGGTATAATTAAAATCAATGTTTATTCGATTAGGAGTATTAAGATTATCAATAGCACGATATGATAATCTGCAGCTATTGCTATGTTTGGATGTCAACATTTGAGATGAGGAATTTGGATTTCATTTCATTCTAAATTTTAATGGAAGTCGATTTATTAGTTAGTTAAATTTATGAAAGAACTTGTAGTTTATGAATGTAGTTAAGAAAGATTTCAAATAACACAATTTCATAAGTATTTCAAATCCAGACTCAAATAAGTTGTTTTCCACATTTGTATGTTGATTTTAATCTCAGGAGTCTCATGACCCTGATCAATTAATGGAAACCTATGCATTATCAAATTCACAACTCACATTTCCAATTCCTCCATCCACCAAGGTATACGCGTATGTATGTATATATATACACACACACACACACACGCAGAGAGAGTGACCACTAACAAGTGCTCACCTTATGGTCATTGGACTTGGGCTCTAGAAAGGCATGCCTTACTACCATCCATCAAGTTTTATATATATATATATATATATATATATATATGTATAGGAAAGGTGGTGACTTCTAACAAGTGCTTGTCTTATGGTCCTTGGCTTTGGCTCTAGAAAGGCATGCCTTCCTACTTTCCACATATAGTGAGCACTTTCATCTGCAAAATAGCTACCGCCAAACTTGAGATGCTTTGATCCACCGGAATTTGGCGTCAACATGCTGGAAATTGCTAGAATCTTATTGGACTACGCGACCTAAAATTACACTACCTATATTTCTATGTCCTTAAATCCCTCTCTTTTGGGTCCTGGGTTCTCTATTTCTCTTTTCGATCTTCGCTTGCTGCTTGACTAATTTGTTTCTGAGTTATCTGAAACTGCTTTTTCCCCTCCCTTTAACAACACTAATAATGCTAGTCTATTTATGAGAGTCCAAACTGTAGGGGTTGTTTCTGGATGTCCAAAATATAGATTTGTTTTATTTTCTAACATGTTCGCATAGTGTTATGAAAGAGGAAAAAAATGTCATTAATTGTGAAGTCTATATCATACCTGTGGTATTTTATCTTAGTTTCAATTTTTTTTGCATCTTACAATGACCTCCCTCAAGTGCATGCCTTGACAGGAGATAATACCTGTGGTATTTTATCATAATTTCAATTGTGTTGATATTTTATCCTTCTTACATAGATTGGGAAGCATTTGAAGAAAATATGGTCGGCAGCATTCCGCGCCATGGACGACATAAAGGAAACTGTTCGAAATGCTGGTGACAGATTATGCCGTGCTGTATCTTCATTAACAATAAGGCTATGTGATGTCTCACTCACTGAAATATCGAATGCCAGAAAGGCAATGGAGATTTCTCTGCCTTTGTTGCTTATGGAAGGCATATTAAGTAAAGTCGACAGTATTCGCAAGGCTTCAATTGGAGTTGTTATGAAGCTTGCAAAGGTTTGATACATTTTTCAACAAAATCTACGTTTATAAGTCATTTCATTTTCTATTTACTTTGGACTAGCTCAAGATTGCTCCATGAAACACTGATTCTGCTTATACATAAGCATTAACATTGAAGATCAAAAATTATGAAGAATGACCATCATGAGATATGGCTAAGTTTAGTTTGCCATATTCATCCACATGTTCAAGGCTTAAGGTAACAGTGCAAAGGATGTCAAAATAAAAAAATAGCATATGTTACTCGTAACACAAGCAAAAAGGTTGAATGTATAGGAGTGCAGGAAGTAAATGGGGATAAGCAGCAGTTTGATGATCCTGACTGGTTTGTATATTCTGAACAAGGATGCCATGTTGTGATGAACTTGAGGGAAGAATTAGACAAGGAAATCATTGGGGGGTGTTTATCTTTGTATTTTGGCGAGTTTATTGTATGAATTGTGCATCCCCTACATCAAAATGTTCTTTAATAAGTTCATATGCTAGATCTGTAGATTTATGTGAATTTAAGAACCCGTTAAGAGAAAATCGTGTTCAAAATATCAACCATAAATTAAATAATGATAATAATAATAATAAAATAGATCTCTGCTTCTTCTTTTTCTAAGAGTTGTGATTTTGATTTGACTATTTGTGATTTTCCACTTTTTCTAATTGTTAGCAAGTGATTAACTCCACAGCTTCATATTACAGTTTTTCTGTCTATTTTTATGAATATATTGACAGATTTTGTCAAATCCACAGGGTGCTGGTGTTGCACTTCGTCCGCATTTGCCAGATTTAGTTTGTTGCATGCTTGAAAGTTTATCGAGTCTTGAGGACCAAGGGCTCAATTACGTTGAGGTTTGTGCCACTAGAGCATCTTTGAAATGTACAGTAATCCAATTTATACAATTATCAGTTTACCTTTTCCCTTATAGTTGCATGCAGCAAATGCTGGGATACAGACAGAGAAGCTTGAGAATTTGCGGCTTTCAATTGCAAAAGGCTCCCCAATGTGGGAAACTCTTGACCTATGCATAAACGTTGTGAACACTGAATCACTAGATCTCTTGGTTCCTCGTCTTGCTCAAATGGTTCGATCAGGGGTTGGCCTCAACACTAGGTGAGTAATGTCAAATTGATGGGTATTTGTGGCCTTATCTTAATGGTTCAATAGTTGTATCTTTCTAGAAGACCAGGTTGCCTTGACCTCTGTCTTTTTTAGTTCACACATTGAAGGCAAAATAAAAAAATTTTGGTACTTCTACTGAGCATATAAGAACCTGCCAATTTCATTTGATACAGCTAAATTTCTGGCTTTATCTTCATCAGGACTTTGGAAGTAGAAAAGGATAAGAAAGCACGGAAAGTCTCGCACTTGGTATTTTTAATAAAAGATTAGTAACATGACGCAATATTTTAAGGGTAAATTACATTTTGGTCCCTGAGTTTTAGCATGATTAATGGATTGATCCTTGTATTTTTTTAAACTAACCATTTAAATCCCTCTACAATCAGTCCGTCCAAATTAGAGGTCCCTCCATCCATTTTTGCAGTTAAAAATGTGAAAATGTCTTTATTATACTTTTTAAATAGATAAACTACATTTGAGTTCTTGAGATTTAACATAACTAATGGATCAGTTCCTGTATTTTTTAAATCGTATACTTAAAATGCCTTTGTAATCCATCTGTCCTTATTTATTATAATTTAAACATTTTGATTCTCCATTTTCTATTTGAAAGAACATTTAAGTCTCCATTAACTTTTATCTATAATATCTCATTTAATTAATTTTTAATACTTTTTTTCTTGAATTTTCATTAATTAAAATATTTCAGTACTTACAATTTCAAAACTTTCAGAAAATACTTACAATTTCAGTTATTTTTAAATAGTAACAAGTAACTTTTAAGTAGATTGTAAACTTTTATAAAGAGTATTTTAAGAAGAAATTGTACTTTTAAAAAAAATTTGACCATCCACTAGTTTTGAACTAATGTCTCTAGTGAATGGAAGATTTGTAATTTTAGACGGATTAAATATAAAGGAATTTAAGGATTTAGTTTTAAAAATATAAGGATCGATACTTTAATTACGCTAAAACTTAAGGATCAAAGCGTGGTCTAAGTGTGGTTTATGCAATATAAAATTCTTACCTATATTGGAAAGGATTTAAGTATTCATGAGAAATGTTTATTTTCCTTTTGACCAATTGATTAACGGAATTATTGATAGAAGGACCTCCAATTTGGACGGAATGATTATATAGGGATTTAAATTTTTTATTTTAAAAATATCCGTTAATTACGTCAAAATTCAGACTAAAGTGTAATTTACCCTATTTTTATTAAAAGTTCACTTAAGACACAATATATCAATGTATCAACACCTAACAATTATTTATTATCAGTATGGTGTCCAAATATTGATTTTGTTAATTTAATTTATGTCCTAATATTTTAAATTGAACTTAATTAATAGACCTTTTTATTAGTTGCATAAAAGTAATTAGTGTATACTCAAAATAAAAGCTACGTATAATAATTGATAGATTCCATATACAAAGTTTTCAGGAAAAGATATTAAGTAGACAAAAGGTGGAATCAAGTTCTAAATAACTATAGAAGAAAGTATATTTTATATATAATAAAATATGCAATTTGTACAATTTTATTTTGACTAGTTAATCAAACGGTTGATATATGTTTACTTGATTTGGTTCAGTTAACAAAGCAACCAGACTGTATATGCATTTTGGTCTTCGCTATTTCAAATCATCAGTTTGGTTTTTTAGTTCTCTTTGCCCATCCCTATCCAGACCCTTTTCACCCTGTCTAAGCCCACCAATACCAATTGTGATGGCTATCACATTCCAATTTCAAGAAAATTGAGTTCCTCAATTTGTAAGGATTGTTACTGATACCACTAATAATCTTGATCTGTTGCAGGGTTGGTGTTGCCAACTTTATTAACTTGTTGGTTCAGAGAGTTGGCACAGATATAAAACCATTCGCAAATATGCTTTTAAGGCTGTTGTTTCCAGTTGTGAAGGAGGAGAAGAGTACTGTCGCAAAACGTGCTTTTGCAAGCGCTTGTGCCATGGTTTTGAAACATGCAAGCCCCTCTCATGCTGAAAAGTTGATAGAAGAAACCACAGCTTTGCATACTGGGGAAGGGAATGCACAAGTTTCATGTGCAATCCTTTTGAAAAACTATTCATCAGTAGCATCTGATGTTGTGGGTGGATATCATGCAGCAATTCTTCCAATTATATTTATTTCAAGGTTTGAATCACATATTTCTTTGTTAGGCTGATATATGATATTATTTTCCTTATTACGCTTCCCAGCTATTATCTGTTTTCTCCATCCATACTTTCTACATTACATGATTTAAAGATTGACAGTTTGATAGAAATTATGACATTGTATTTACCTGAGGTATTAGCTGCTTTTGGTTTTCCGCTTTATTTTTTCTGTTTTTGACCTTTTCTTTCAATTAAAGAAATTACTCATGCAATCAGTTAATAAAATTATCTTTAGTTTTGAAAATTGGTGAAATCTGAGTTTCAGTGAACAGGATGAAAACCACAATCTTTCTCTCCTGTGAAAGTGCAATGGAAATTCTCTCTTAGATAAAATTTGTTGAAACCTGTGCAAGTAATCCGGAATCAAAAGTTGGATGTTGCTGTAATGGTTAGTGATTTTGAATTCTCAAATGATAATGATAGAGCGAGATGATTTAAATTAGAACATTAGATGACTTGATGGTTTACCTTGCACTATTTGCAGCATATTGAAGTTAGGAGCTCTTTTATTAACATGTCAAGCTATCTGAATAGTCATTCACAGAAGACAGTTTTGTTGATCTCCCTTCCCGGAAATCTGAATTACTGTGTCCTGATTATCAGACATCTCAAAATTGGAAGACTAAATCATGCATCAAATTACTAAATATCTCAAGGATCTATGGAACTCATGAGCCAAAAACTTCATAACTTCTTAAGAATCATTCTATTTATTTCTTGTTGTTTTCCTGAAAAAGCCCGGGAGCTTCTCTCTCTCTATGCCCCCTCCCCTTTCAAAATTTATTGATTATAGATTGAGATTTTTTTTTATCCTTTGGAATTTAATGTGTTAATACTTCTTCAGATTTGATCATGACAAACATGTTTCTGGGCTATTTGAGGAATTGTGGGAAGACAACACAAGTGGTGAAAGGGTCACTATTCAGCTATATCTGGGAGAAATTGTTTCCCTAATTTCTGAGGGTCTTGTATCATCATCTTGGGCAAGGAAAAGAAAGGTGTGTGTGTGTATCTGCCTTGCATTCTTATTTCTCAATGGACTCAATTTTTGGTCCCTTCTGCTACTTATAACTGTAATTTGTATTTGTTGCTGGCTTGCACATACAGTCAGCTCAGGCAATTTGTAAGCTTAGTGAAGTTTTGGGGGAATCATTGTCCTCTTATTACCATGTTCTGCTTGAAGCTCTTATGAAGGAAATTCCTGGTCGACTGTGGGAGGTAAGAATTTTAATGCCTTTATTTTTCAATGCTTGAAATGTAAAATTTTCGAGCTTAGAAGTTGTAATCCACAAAGCGAGTTATAATATTTTTGTCAAATTATAATTGTAGCTTTTCAGTTTTGAGATTCAATTTTGACTAGGTCCGGAAAACCCATTTCAGATTCAAGTGCGCCCATATGGAGAATATAGATTGTCTGCAGAAAGATGGGTCTATTGATAGCACTCCATCAAATCATTCAGGCTGATTAATTTTTTCCCTTTTTGAGTTAATTTTGGAAATCATTATTTGGATCATTTGGCCTGGCCACAATTGCATTCAACAACTTAGTGTCAATTCAAATTGTTTGTTTGAATGGACACTAAGATGGGTCTATTGACAGCACTCCATCAAATCATTCAGGCTTATTAATTTTTCCCTTTTTGAGTTAATTTTAGAAATCATTATTTGGATCATTTGGCCTGGCCACAATTGTATTCAACAACTTAGTGTCGATTCAAATTGTTTGTTTGAAGAATGCTTGCTATCACTGCAAATTGGTAGAGTTCTGGATTTTTTCTAGTGATAAACTTAAGAAAGTTGTTACCCTCATATTTTCATAAGATTTTCTCTAGTTCTTATTCTGAAGTATGCCTCATGATATTCATTAAGTTATACTTACATGTGCTTCTAATTATGTAATTTTAAAGAATAATATTTTGAGTGTTATGCGCTTTAGGTTCTTTTTTGGTTTGCTAATTAATTTCAATATAACAGGGAAAGGATGCTCTTTTAGATGCAATAGGTGCACTCTCTACTTCTTGCCATAAAGCTATTGCCTCTGAAAATCCTGCCACCCCTAAGGCAATTTTGGAAATGGTATCTTCTGCATGCACAAAAAAGGTGAAGAAATATCGAGAAGCAGGTTTCTCGTCTCTTGACCAGGTAGTCATTTGATGATGGTTGTGCAGAGCATTCATCCAAATGTTTACTTCACTTTCAATAAAATGAGACATATATGTTTTTTTCCGCCCTAGATAAGTGAGATTGGTTCTTATTTAATTGGATCAAAATGCGTGCTTGCTAGGGACACTAAAGAATATGAAATTAAGAGCTTCCCTAAAGTGGCTACAAGCAAATATAAAACCTATTTCAAAGTCTTCAATCTTGAAGGCAATCCCTATAAGCCTTCTCTATTTCTGTGCGTCTCTCATGCACACACACCCACAAAATGCAAATATTAAATGTAGAATTTAGGTGATTGTTTCTTTTCAAATGATTGGATACCATGATCCTGACAATGAATTAATTGATGAACACAGTGTGTTTGTGGCTTACTGTTCAGGGGACTAACATTTCAAACAAGTTGATTAGTCCTTTTTTTTTCTCTTCAAACATCTCCACCCAGAAAAAAGTTATTGCTGCTGAGTTCTCTTCTTGAGTCTTTACTTGGGTCTTCATTTAAGTTTCAAATTTAAACACTCTTGCAACCTTTCTGTTTCACTTCATTTCACTAGGCTGGATCCAGACAAATGGTAAAACAACTATTTCAACTCTATTAAGTGTCTTGTCAAAGGTGCTACGGAACGAGTGAGAGATGATGACAAGTGAAATTTACTCTACTTATGCATATCTGAATCTTAAAAAGTGATGATAGGAGAAGTAGGATTTTTTCATTATAAGAGAGTTTATCACTGACTATATGTACGATGAACTTATATTTATTTTTTTCAATTAAAAAAATGATATCAGTCAGTTTTATCTCTTCAAAATTCTCCATTTATGGAAGAACTGAAAAGTAGGCCAGAAAAGTCACCGCTAAATTATCTTCTCTTTTAGTTATTTCTTCACTTAGTTTTCAAATTTAAAAAAAAAAAAAAAAAAGTTTGTCCTCTCTTGGAGACTTGAATTCTCCATGAGAGAGTTCCCACAAAGCTGGATCCAGACAAATGGTTAAGCTACTACTTGAAGTCTACACACGCTGTTGTTAAGTAGTTCACAGTATCCAGGGCATTGTGGAACTGGAATGATCATATTGTGAATAATGAATTTTTTACTTTATTTATCTGCCACTAATGTTTAACTGGTATTGGAAAGAAATTCACGTTTTGTTCTTCTTCACAGGTTATTAAAGCATTTGCTGATCCAGATTTCTTTAATTCCATTTTCCCCCAATTATTTGGGATGTGCAGCTCAACTGTTGCCAATATATCTGGCCCAACACCAATGGCGAGTGATGCAGCTAAAACAGGTGGTAATATACCTCAGTTATCCACTGAAATTTTATATCTGAGTAGGTGAATTGTGAAATACCACAAGTTTGGCTGTGTAGAAGTGTACAATGGCGGTGCTATATTATTTGCATATTCTAAAATTGGACTATTTCGTAATGCAACTTAAAACAGTGATTTAAACTACAAAAAAATTGTTCCACGCAGGGTTCAACATTTGTTTCATGAAAAGGGTTAAACTTCTTCATAACTTCGTCTTTAACCAAACACTTGTGCTCCTCATCATTAAAAGATCTCGGTGGGCTATATCTAATATTCCAGCCAATTAGGTTTCACCTCTATGCATGACTGAAGATTTCATTATTCATTTAGGGATGTGGGTATGGCTTCTTGAATTGCATTTCTAGCTTCTTCCCTCAGGCTGAATATTCTCGTACTCATCCCCATAACAGCAAGTTTCTATGCAATTCCCATTGCACAATTGCTTGAAGCACATCCTTGTTTTAGAGTGGTCTGCTGTCCTTTGTTTCACCTAATGCTTCAGTGCCTTTTTAGCATGTTTGGCTACCACACAATACTTTCTTTTTTTTTATGCTTTATCTCATTCAATTTATCTGTGTGCATCACTCGCTTTTCTCCTGTAATGTTCCATGAGCTAGCTCTTAGATGACCAAGTTGTTTTTTCCTTGTCCATCAATTAATGCCCACTTCTAAAATCACCAATTTAGGTCGAGTGGTTGGCACTTCCCTTGGTACGCCACGTCATTCCCTATTTCACAATCAGCCCACTCGTTGAGGAAGCCTATTAGACTGCTAGTTTGTCCAATTTAAAAGTCAACCGAATGTGATTCTCTTTTAAAATAAAGTATTTGAAAACTCTAAAATTGTCCCACTTTTCTCAATCTTGCTACAAAAACTATGATTTCCTTGCACACTATGGGAACCTTTTGTCCCCTCATCCGTGTTCTCATATGAATCTACTTGAAGAATGTCTCTCTTATCAAAGACTCCTTGGATAAGCTTACCTATGCTTTCCACAATTCTTAGTTGACTACCTCATCCACCCTGCCCAAGTTGTGGGGTGACGTTTTGCCAGACAGCATATAAACTATGGTTTAAAAAAAAATGTAAAGGTTGTTATTTATAATTTTTTTTTCCATCCTATGGCCGTTACACCTGTTACTTGATGGCGGGGAAAATTTTATTCCAATAACGGCTGTTATATAATAGTAATGGCCATTATTTACTGTTAAGTAACGGTAACAACTTATTCTGTTTTTCCTGGAACGGGAAGTTTTATGTTATTGTATTTCACTTTTCTTAAATTTCTATAAAAAGTTAACCATCTTCAAATGTATCATCAACTATCTTTCTTATCCTAAACATTTGTGCCTTATAAAATTTGAGTTATTTATCTTTGTTTTGACTTCTTTTTTTCTTTTACTTATTTGTTGAAGAAAATAATGTTGAATGCGAACTTTTAAATTTAGAATATGAAGAATTATTCTTTACTATCTATATTATCAATATTGTTATTTTAGCTATAAGTTAATTACTAATAAAGATGTCTAACAATGATAGATTAAATGTCTTTATTTGATATATCAATGTTTATTATTTGATTGGTATCTTAGTTATATTCATCACTTTTCATTTCATGAGTGGTATCCACTAACACAACATTTAATTTAGAGAGACCAAACTCCAAAGTATACACTTAATAAGAAGTTCAGTATAAATATGCTAAACAATTTTAATTTAAGTAGAATTAAATTTAATAAAAACAAAATACTAATTTATTAAATTTGAACTCATTAAAATTTTTATAAAAAAGTTACTCTTTTAGTCTTTATGATATGATATGAGGAAACTCATTAGTTGGTCTCTCAATTTTAAAAAATACATTAA
Source organism: Manihot esculenta (assembly GCF_001659605.2). Lineage (NCBI taxonomy): Eukaryota > Viridiplantae > Streptophyta > Magnoliopsida > Malpighiales > Euphorbiaceae > Manihot > Manihot esculenta. The sequence continues at coordinate 10,541,257 of NC_035162.2, read as the reverse complement.
AACGTTTTTAGGGTTTTAAGAAACCTATTAGTTAGTTTTTTTCATTAATTTTAGCATCAAGTGTTCATTAGTAGTTGGTCCCTCAAGTTTAAAAAATACATTAAAATATTTATGAGGTTTTAAAAAATCTACTAATTAATGTTCCTTATTGAGGACATTTTAGACTTTTTCCCATTGCACTTTTTAAAAATTAAAAAATGTTTTAATGTATTTTTCACAATCGAGAGATTACTATTGTGTTTTTCTATACTACATGGATTACAATAGTAAGTTTTTCTATTTTTATTCGGTTGGCCCAATTAAAAAAATCAACTTTTTAATTTTTTCTAAGAATCTGTGGAGGGGCTAAATGCAGTCCAATGAAAGAAACTCTATTCAATTACTCCCATTTAAAAATTAATTAAGTGATATTCTTCCCTTTACTTTACGCCTTAATCTGTGGATCTATTTCTTGAAGCTTTTTGTTGTAAATATATTTTATGTATTATTGGAAAGAACAAGTATTAATGAAAATGTAATCTTTTGGGTTTTTTCCCCTCTCTTCTTTTCCTCCTCATTCTATTTTAATTCTAAAATTTAACCATTGCAATGCTCCTTCAAAACGCCTGATTTTCAGGAAGTTTCTTTTTATTTGTGCAATGTAACATTCTCTTTTATATCATTGAACAAGAGTATGCATTTAAGAGTAAGGACTTTTTTTTTCTTTCTTTCTGTTTCCTTTTGTTGCCTGTTTATATTAGTATGTTATGAAACCTATCATTGATTGTATTTTTTCAGTTCGTCATGTGATAAAAAGTGGGTGCTTTTTTTGTTTAAAATTAGTTTATTATTCATCCCCAATTTAATTTTATCAGTATAAGCTAAATTGAACGGTCATTTGCCGTTGAACATATTCTTTTCTGTTTCTTTTATCCCATATTTTCCTCTCATTTCCCTTCAATTTTTGGTGAGAAAAATGAAGAAATTTTTTCTCTGCATGCCACTTTTAGCCCTTCGTCTTTGTTGTTTTCTTGCATCTAGTCATATTTAATTTAATCCCCTGGGTATCCTTTGATGTGATTGGGTACATGAACCCATTCGCACCAGTGAACTCTTTCCAAAGCTATGTTCTTTATTAGATTGCAGGCGACCTTTTTATGTTCACTTTTTTCCTCCAGTTTTTTAATTATTAGAACCGTATTACTTAAATTTGAATGTGAAAGCTCTACAAACATGTAGTAGTATCAGCATTTTATTTTATTTTATTTTCCTTGTTTGCAGAGTCAGATAATGTTGAAGACTCTTCTGTTCCCCTGGAAAAGATTTTGGGCTGTGTTTTGTCTTGCATCCATGTGGCACGTGTTAATGATATCCTTGAAAAGAAAAAAAACTTGATGGATATGTTATTAGCGTCTCTCTCACCTGGCTTTCAGTGGACAGGTATCTAATTTTGCCAATACTTTCTTCTCTCTTGTTTGTTGCAAAAGCTTTACTTACAAAGTTTCTATGGCCAGTCAAAATGTCAGCATTTTCATTAATTAAAGAAATCTGCTCGAGGCTCAGCATCCCCAATGATTCCGAGGAAATATCTCTACGTGATAGCATAACTTCTTTAGTTCAGGAGGTAATCAAATTTTATTTTCAGTATAATATTTTAGCCAAACTGCTGGTTATCTTTTTTGGACTTTGACAAGTTCTTTCTATCTTCAGTTGTTTCAGGCATTAACACCTAAAATAGTTGAGTGCATAATCACTGTGAAGATTGCCCAGGTATGTCATCCATTTTCCTTGTACACTCCGTCAGTTGGCAGTTATTCATTCTGGAAAACCACGGATCTGATTGCTAAAGCTTTTTTGGCAGTTCACATTATTTACATGGCTTTCCAAATAAACACAGATATGTCAACATTGATCTTTGAAAAATGGTGTCTCTATAATTCTTGCCACAACTCTTTCATGCTATATGCTGTTGCAGTTGGATGCATTCTACACAAACAAAAATTTGATTAATCGGGCATTTCAATTTAACAAAAAAGGAAATGCATATTTCAACAGGGCTTAGGATCTTTTGTTTAATAATTAGCATGTCTTGTAGATAGAAAGACAAACTGCAGGATTTTTTTATCCTTTCCCTTTGTCAAAGTTAATTATTGACCACAATTGGCTATACGTTGCTAATTGATCTAAATGTCCAAGACTTCAAGGATGAAAACTTTGTTTCAGATGTGTGTTTCAGTAATTTCACCGAGTAACTTTTGCTCTACTTTAGGTTCACATCACTGCTTCAGAGTGCCTTCTGGGTATCACCAAGCTGTGCAGACAACTGGCATCAGTGCATTGGACAGATGTCGGGTTTAAGGAAGAGCTTCTTCATCTATGTGAGGTGGAGAAAAATGAAGAGGCAAAGTCATATTTGAAAAAATGCATTGACATCTTTGAAAACCTGGAATGAGAAGTTTTGGCGAATTCTTGGTATGGCTGATAATAGCTCGGTTTGAACCCAAAAATTCCTCACGCCCAATCCAGTTGGGTCCACAATCCAAAATCGTCCCAGCTTCTCTTTAATGCAAGAGCCCAAGAGGTTCGCTGATAAGCTACTTCGTGTCACTAATTCATAGGATTTTTTTTTAATTCATTGAATTACCAATGTCTTTATGATCTTAATTGTAAATTTTGGTGGTCTTGATGAAGATTATAATTTTAGGGTCAAATGAAAAAGGAATTGTTTGTAAATCATGAATAATTTATTTCCAATCGAATTAAAGAATCGGTATTCAATGTTCAAATCTCGTATGCTCTATTAATCTTAATTATTTCGAATCAAATTTAAAACCGAGAATATATTCCATTTTATTACATATTAAATAAGATAATTTTTCTATTAATTTTTTTATTATATTTATATTATTATTTTTAAGTTTATTAAATATTAATAAATATTTTAAAAAAATTTAAAAATAAAATAAAATGTGATTATGATAATTAATTCATATATTATTATAAATAAAGCAGGGACGAAGGGTTTTTTTGTAGAAAAAGAAATTCAATGTTTAGTTTTTTTTGGTATTTGAGCTCAATTGAAACAAGTTAAGCTGTTTCGACGTCTGTGTAAATGTATGATTCTGCTTTTGAAACAATTGTTTTGAATTTTATGGAAGTTAATGCGTATGATTTTATCTACTGCTAATGAAAATCATTCTTTCGCTCTAAGCTAAGAGATGGCAACCTCATTTGAACACAGTTGAATCTATTTGCGTTGCCGCTTTATACGATGCTAAAAGTTTTCCGGCTATTAATATTCATTCGGCTTTCAGCAGATAAAATATTAAAAAGAATCTGTATAATAATTTTAAAATAATTAAAAGAAAAAACAGAAAAATTTTAAGATGAAAGAATTTTTTTTTTTTCTTTTTAATTATTGTTTAGAGGTAGAATGCCAAACAAAATACAAGCCGGCTTGATAGAAAGGCTGAATTCCTTATGGGCCATTTGAAATCCGAACTCAGCCCATTTCCTGTCTCCTATAAATCATATATATATATAGTTGGGTTCTCCTATAAATCATATATATATATATAAAGTTGGGTTCTAAAATGGATTAATAACATATTGACAAGCGGCATAGTTAGGTTGATGTAATTATGTTAGGTGATACTCTTAAATTTACATATTTATGACGAGTGGTACACTTTGTTTTACTTTTATTTTTATTTTTATTTTTAAATTATATTTTTATATTTAATAATGTTACTAATTAATATATTTATAGTAAATAAAATTTATTATTTTTATTATTATAATATATGAGTTTCTAATTTTTTATTATTCTATTAATATATGATTTTTTAATTTTCTATCATTGTGAACTTTTAATTTTTTATCATTATTATTGGCGTGTGACTTTTTAATTTTCTACAATTTTTTTAATACAATATATTAACTATAATAAAATAAAATTTTAACATATATATTTTATTTTTAATAATAAATAAATTATAAAAAAAATTATAATCAACATTATTAATTATTTAATACTATATATTTTTCATCTTTTATGTGAATAATAATAAATATATGAGAAATTGTCAAGTGCATAATTAATTTTACATAATTATTGATGTTACTGAGTGTAGATTGATAATGTGGCCGGAATGGAATTGAGCTGCAATTGGCTAGAACTTACAAGAGAGGAATATCGGTGCCCACAGCAGTCACTCCGACACTCAATTCAGCGTTTTGAAGAACAGAGAGAATGTAATGGATTACTTAGAGTTTGAGTAATATTAGAGATAGCATACTCTTGTCTTTGTGATAGTTCTCATTTTATATTGTAAGAGGATAGAGATAAACATAGCATTTCCTATAAATCCGGCGATGATGTGGTCGGCTTCTCGATAAGGGGCATCGCCAACTAATGAGTTAGTAATCCCATGATCTAGGGCAAAATAAGAGTGTGTCTAACAATGATAACTCTATGCCAAGACTCGGCCCGTTGGGGAAGGGCGAATCTTGTTGTCAAATTGGATGTTAAAGTATCCGCGTCTCCCTTTCCTTGGGCGAGGCCGTGTTTTCCACTTGTTAGTTTCTTGCCACGTGGCCTCTGTCTTGTGGTGACAGCTCATAACTTACTTTAGGCGAATGTTATGTAACATCATAGGTCCCCCCGCTAGTTTTCATTTCTTTAGATTCGAAGGGACATCTTTTACCGAAGCCTGAAACACGTGGCTCCTTGAGATTGGCTCTTTACTACTCACGTTGCCTCGCGTACTGATCCTTTTGACGGTTGTTGTGATGTTTATCGTATCGTATTTAATTCCTGTAGTTTTCCTTTGACTCCCTTCTCATTTTTGTTAAGGCCTTTGCTTCATTCACGGTAACTTTATCATCCTTTTAATCATGGATAGGAATACTTCCTTTACTCTTAACGAGCCCTCTGTTTCTAGTTTCTCTTCGGAGGGCCCCATCTGAGGGTCAACCCCATTGTTCTATTGAGGAAGACCTCCGAGAATGAAGGTGGCTCCCTTAGTGATATCTCATCCATCTTCTCGGATAGCAATGTGGATCATTTGTATGATGCCTATCACATTTCTCAAGATTCTTTTCGAATTTTCACTCCTTCTCTCTGCGTTCGTGCTAATGATTTGATTCCTGCTGGTGACACTATTATAGTCTTTGGGGAGCAGTTGAAGGCGAGTCTCTGTTTCCCTTTAGACCCCTTCTTTGTGCAAGTCCTTTGATTTCACAAGCTTTCTGTTGCTCAACTCCATCCTAACAGCTGGAGAATCTTAATAGCTTTTCGGTTCGTGTATTTTAATAATCACATTGAACCTAGTGTAACACTTTTCTCCTAGTTTTATCAACTGGGTACTCATAAGAATGAGGAGTTCTAGTACTTTAGCAATTGAAAATATTTGAGCATTTTTTACCAGATGCCTTCTTCTTTAAAACGGTAAAAAAATAAGTTTTTTATCCTCTGTCATAGTTCTCCGAGAGGCTTTGGGTGCCTTCAAACTAGCTGACACTATTAGGTAGAGCTAAAGAAAAATGGGGTCCACTCCAAGAGAAAGGAGGACAAGGTTTTAGCTTCCCTTATGGCAATGACTAAATCTTTAAGGAAGATTGATATTACCCAGGCAATGAGGAATGTCAACTTTTCATGGTAGAGTCATTTACCGGCAAGCCAGTCTTGCGCTCCTCACACGCCCAACACACCCTTACCTCAGGATTGGGGCACTTCTTTCTTCATTCTTTTTATTTTCTGAACTGACTATCTTATTTGATTTTTCTCTTTTTTGTAGATATGGTCGGGTTAAGTAGAATTGTTGAGGCAATACGCGTTGCTCGAAAGGGCAAGGTTGTTGCCACCAATTCCCTTACTAATCGTGCTCGCCCTTCGAAAGAGATGATTATACTTTCCCCTCTCCCTTCCCAGCCTACGACCGAGGAGCTGGCACCCCCTTCATCTTGAGTCTTTGGTTCTAGGTATTGCCACTCTTGCCCCAACCTCTGTGCTGCCTGCAGATGCCCTTTCTTCCTCTACTCCTGGGGTCAAGTCTTTCTGGCCTGCCGATATTCAATGTTTAGCCTTCACGTTAAACAGGGCGCCTTCTGTAACACCCCCTACCCGGTTAATTAATTAACTGAGTCGGAGACATTACATCTTGTAACAATTCTCTTATTTTTCCTTTAATTTATATCAAGTAAATCATGTATTCTGTTTTGGTAATATAAGCAACCATCGGCTTTAATCTCAAACCCATTATCCTTCCCTTCCTGTATTTGACTTACCTTTACTGCAATATCTTTATCTTCCTTCTGAGCTTCCTGGACTTGTTGAAGCAAATTGGGCCTAACTTTCAGTTCTGCAATAACAGCTCCATCTCTAGCCAATGTCAAGTGAGCATTCATAGCTTTGAGTGCAAACAAATGTTTTCTGCTAAGAGCATCTGCCACCACATTTGCTTTGCCAGGGTGGTAGTCAATAATACAATCGTAGTCTTTTAACAGCTCCATCCATCTCCGTTGTCTCAAATTTAACTCTTTTTGAGTTGGCAAGTACTTTAGGCTTTTATGATCCGTATAAATATAACACTTTTCGCCATAGAAGTAATGCCTCCAGATCTTTAATGCAAAAGCTATGGCTGCTAACTCTAAATCATGAGTGGGATAGTTTCTTTCATGTGGCTTTAATTGCCTGGAAGCATAAGCAACAACTTTCCCATCTTGCATCAACACGCAACCAAGTCCATTGTGAGAGGCATCACTATAAATCACAAAGTCTTTACCTGACATTGGTTGGGTAAGAACATGTGCCTCCGTGAGCATAGCCTTTAATCGATCAAAACTGGCCTGACACTTGTCATTCCATTCGAACTTGACATTTTTCTGCAACAACCTTGTCAATGGAGCAGCTATTTGAGAGAATCCTTTTACAAACCTTCTGTAATAACCAGCTAACCCTAAAAAACTTCTGACTTCTGTAATGTTCTTGGGTGGCTTCCATGCAAGGATAGTTTCTATCTTTTTGGGATCGACTCTTATGCCTTCTGCAGATACTACATGTCCCAGAAAAGATATTTCATTCAGCCAAAATTCACATTTGCTGAACTTAGCATAAAGCTGTTTCTCCCTCAACGTTTGTAATACAATCCTCAAATGCCTATCATGCTCTTCTTTTGTCTTTGAATAGACAAGAATGTCATCTATGAACACAACAACAAACTGGTCCAAGAAAGGATGAAAGATACGATTCATCAGGTCCATAAATGCAGCTGGAGCATTAGTCAATCCGAATGGCATGACAAGGAATTCATAATGCCCATATCGAGTCCTGAATGCAGTCTTTGGAATATCTGCATCCTTTACTCTGAGTTGATAATAACCTGATCTCAGGTCAATTTTAGAAAAGACACCCGCTCCCTTTAGCTGATCAAACAAATCATCTATACGAGGCAGTGGATATTTATTTTTGATGGTCACCTTGTTGAGTTGTCTGTAGTCCACGCACAATCTCAGCGAACCATCCTTCTTCTTAACAAATAGCACTGGTGCACCCCAGGGAGAGATACTAGGGCGAATGAAACCCTTATCAAGTAATTCTTGTAGCTGCACTTTTAATTCGTTTAATTCTGTGGGAGCCATCCTATAAGGAGCAATTGATATAGGTGTAGTGCCTGGTACAACTTCTATGGCAAATTCTACTTCTCTTTCTGGAGGTAATCCTGGTAATTCGTCTGGAAAGACATCAGAGAAGTCGCAAACAGAAGGTATATCTTGCACAGTAGGTTTCTCCTTCTTAGCCTCCAAAACACAGGCTAAGTATGCCTCACAACCCTTTCTTATCATTCTTCTGGCTGCAGTAGCAGAAATAACATTGGAAAGAAAATCTGATCTCTCACCCACAACTACTACTTCTTCACCTGCTGGTGTCTTTAACGTGATTCTCTTCTTTCTACAGTCAACTATAACTTGGTGTCTAAACAACCAATCCATTCCTAGGATCACATCAAACTCCCGAAAAGGTAATTCAATCAAATCTCCATGAAAAATGTGACCGTGAATCAAGATGGGACAATCTTTAAATACTTTACTGACAACTACACTGTGGCCAAGAGGATTAGTTACTACTATATCCTGGTCCAGTATGTCTGCTTGTAGTTCTTTTTTATTTGAGACAGGTATGCAAATATAAGAGTGTGTGGAACCAGGATCTATTAAAGCATGAACAGACTGGCCAAAGATAGAAAATGTACCCATGATAACATCTGGGGAATCCTGATCCTCTCTGGCTTTGATGGCATAGGCTCTGGCAGGTGCTCTAGATTCTGGTCTATCTACAGTCTCTGACACTCTTTGACTAGAGGTACCTGTCGGCTCGCTTCTACCTTTGCTTCTAGTCCTTTGAATTACTGGTGCAGTTCTTTCTGTTGCTGGTGCTGAGGCTGTCTGCTTCTTAGGACAATCCTTCATAATGTGATCCATAGAACCACATATGAAACAAGCTCCCGTCAGCAGTCTGCAAGTACCAGTATGCCTCCTTTTGCAATGGTCGCACTCTGGTGGAAGGCTTCTTCCTGAACCTCCTGAACTGGCCACAGAAGCAGTCTGTTGAACAGACCCACTTGCTAAACTCTGAGCTGATTTTTGGCCCTGCCCTTGAGACTGGCTTGATCTAGCAGGTTGAAAACTCTTCTGTCTCTTACTAGAGCCCTGTGAAGCTATCATCTGTCCTTGACTCTGATTCTGACTGTGAGTCCTTTTTTGCTGACTCCTTTGCCTTCTATTCTGATCTTCTTCCCTCACTTTCTCTACATTTAAAGCTGCATTCACCAGTGCTGAAAAATCTTTGATTTGAAGAGCAACTAGAAGAATCCTGATCTCAGTGTTTAACCCTTGCTCAAATCTTTTACACTTTGCCTCCTCTGTAGGAATAATTTCCCTGGCATATCTGCTCAGTCTAATAAACTCTCTTTCATACTCAGCTACTGTCATACGCCCTTGCCTCAAATAGATAAACTCTCTTTTTCTCTCTTCCAGATAAATGTCTCCTACATACCTCTTTCTGAATTCATTTAAGAAAAACTCCCAGGTCCTCTGTATTGGTTGCACTGTCTGTGCCACAGTATCCCACCATTGGTAGGCTTCTTCTTTCAGTAGTGACACTGCACATACCAGACTATCTTCTGGGGAACACTGTAGCTGCTGAAGCACCCTGTCTGTACTTTGCAACCAATATTCTGCTGCGGATGCATCATCTTCCTTTCGACCTTTGAATTCTGTAGCACCATACTTTCTCAGTTTATCAATAGGCGGCCTGGCTGGTGCTGGTGCAGGAACCGGTGGTGGAACTATAGCTGGCTGAGCTACTCCGGCCACCTGCCTGAAAATCTCTGTTAATTGTTGTAATAAGACCTCTTGCTCTGGCCTTCTAGCACCAGGAGGAGCCTGTGGCGGTGCATGGCCAGTGGCCTCAGTCGGTACATGACTTTCTACTTCTTCTCCGACTTGAAGTTCTCTGTGTTCTTCAGACATCCTATAATATTAAAATTCATAAAAAAAATAGATCTGCATCAGAGTTACATCATATCTTGAATTTCTTGAAATAGAGTTGAGCACAAACCTTCCCAAGATCTTCCACAAGCTTAAGATTCCCTAATTTTCCTTTTTTTTTTCCTTTCCCTTCCACTTCTTCTTCATGAAAATAAACCAATAAATCAAATTAATACAATATTTCTCATAAATATTCACATAAAATGCTAATAAATATCCCTACAATAAAAATCCCTAACATACCTTTAAATTTCAAACCCTTGGTTACTATTCACTCCCCTCTCACCCTTGAAATTTTCTCTTAATTTCTCTTCTTTTCTTCAAATTCTTCTTTGAAAGGTGTTGGGGTAAGATGGGTAGTTGATTGAAGATGGAAATTTGGAGAAATTTTTGGTGTAGGAAGAAAATAAAGAAGATGGCTCTTCTCTTGGGTTCACGGCACAGAGAAAAGAAAATTGAAGAAGTTGTTCTTCTTCTGACACTTTCTTTTCTTTCCTCTTTTCTTTTCTCTTTTTCTCTTCTCTCTTTTTTTTTTTTTTTTTAATTAATTAAGTGGCTAGCAAAATGCCACTTGTCCTTAACCCAAAATTTCATTTATCTTTCTTTCTTTTCTTTTCTTTTCTTTTTTCTTCCTTTTTAATTCTTTTAATTCTTTTTCTTTCTTTTATTATTATTATTATTGGGATGTTACACCTTCTCTCCTTGATGACCCTTCTTTGGGCCTCCTGCTTATCAATAGTGTCCTGAGGGCCGTAGATCACCATGACTTGAAGGAGATTGAGACAGACGAGCTGTTCGTTAATGTTATTCTTTCTACGTTGGAGGGTACCTTTTGCGCCTATGTGGTTAAGGAGCATTTTAGAGCTTTAAGGCGAGAGTTTAGTGTCAATGAGACGCATAGGGAGCTTTTGGCCGAAGAATGCTCAAACTTAAAGGCCCGGGTCACCGAAGTTGAGAGTATAATGAAGGAGACCCTAGAGTCGGTGGACAAGTTTCAGGCTGACCTTGACGCGGTCATTGCCTCTAACCTGGGTCTTGAAAATTGGGCTAAATTAGACAAGGACTAGGTGGTCTTATTGCAATGCTAGATTTTGGAGCTGCAGGCTAAAGTTGAGGAAGCCCGGGCTACCTCCATCAGGGTAATTGAGCTTGAGGTGGAACTCTAAGAGACAGTGACCTAGGGCAGGAAGATGTTTATTCAAAGCCAGCATTCTGTGATGAAGGAGTTGATGAAGCATTTTCCTTTTGAGGATTTCTCTTGGATAGATGAAATCCTCCCTGAAAAAGAAAACGAGGGTGGGGAGAGCGTGTTGAAGATACTCCCCTTGAGGATGAGCGTGGTGAAGTTGTACCTTCTAACCGGGTTTTTCCTATAATAAACACCAAAAATATCAATATAACGAAGACTTGCACTACAAGAATTTTCCGGATTAGTAACGGATTTTTCCGTTACTAATCAATGAAAAATCCGTTACTAACCAGTTTAGTAACGGATTAGCAATGGATTTACATCCGTTACTATGAACCTCGTTGCTAATGCAATAGTAACCGATTAGCAATCCGTTACTGATTTAGTAACGGATTTAGTAACGGATTTATAATGAAATTTAGTAACGGATTTCAAATCCGTTACTAATTTAATAAAAATTAAAAATATATAAATAAATTGCATCCGTTACTAAATTTAGTAACGGATAGAAATCCGTTACTAATTTGATAAAATAAAAAATAAAAAAAATATTTTAAATTTATATTCCGTTATTAAATCTATTGTTAATTTTAAAAATTATATTAAATTATTAATTTATTTCATTTTTTTAAATGGAATTAATTTATTTCATTATATTTTACATTAGATAATAATTTAATTATGGTAAACTATTAATTTTTTCATTGTATTTTATATTAAATATTAACTTTAATATTTTAAATTTTATTAATTTTATGAGAAAATTATTATAAAATTACATGAGAAAATTTAAAAAAAGAAAAAATGTGGGAGAATAGAAAAAAATGAGATATAAAAGAGAAAATAACAAAAGAAAGAAAATAAAAGAAAATAATGATAAAAATGAAGAGCAAAATAAGAAAAAAGGGAAAATTAAAGGAAATGAGAAAAAAGGAAGAAAAAATAGAAAAAAGAAAGAAAATGAGAGAAAGATGAAGAAAAAATGAAGAAAAATAAAGAGAAAATGAAGATATACAAAAGAATGTAAAAACAAATGTTAGAGTATATATATGAGAGAAAAGAAAGTAAATGAATGAATAATGAAAGAAAAAGGAAGGGAAAATGATAGAAAGTGGAAGAGAAAATGAAAGAAAATAAAAGAAAATGAAAGAAAATATAAGAAAATGAAAGAAAAAAATATGAGAGAAAATAAAATAAAAATCAAGTGATCAAAAAAAGATCAATGATGAAAGAAAATTGAAGAGAAAATTGAAGGAAATGAAGAAAATGAAAAAAATTGGAGTTAATAATTAAGAAAAAAAAAGATAAGGGAGAAATGAAGAAATGAGGAGAGAAGAGGAGAAAAAAAATGAATGAAATGAAAGGCAAATAAAATGGGGAGAAAGAAAATGAATGAAGTGAAGGGAGATAAAATGGGTGAGTGTATAAATACGCGAATTAGTAACGGATTTAGTAACGGATTTAATCCGTTACTAAATTTTTTAAAAAAAACGCGGGCGAACTAAAATAAAAGGGCGGTATTATTCTCCAAATTTTAGTAACGGATTTCTTAATCCGTTACTAATTTTTAAATTAGTAACGGATGTAATCCGTTACTAAATTTTTTAAAAAAAAACGCGGGCAAACTAAAATAAAAAGGCTGTATTATTCTTTAAATTTTAGTAACGGATTTCTTAATCCGTTACTAATTTTTAGATTAGTACCGGATTTAGTAACGGACTAAATCTGTTACTAAACTTAAAAAGAAAATTTAGAATTTTAAAAAATAAAAAATCGATTTTTTTATTTAAAAAATAGTAACGAATTAAATCCGTTAATAATTATATAATATATTGCATTCCGTTATTAAATCCGTTACTATTTTATTTATTTAATTTATTTATTTAGTAACCGATTTAGTAACAAATTTATTAACGGATTGATATCCGTTACTAATTTTTAGCTAATTTAGTAACGGATTTATAACAGATCTTAAAATCCATTATTAAATTTATAAATAATTTTATTAAGTAACAGATTTAGTAACGGATTGTTAATCCGTTACTAAATAATAAAAATTAATAACGGAATATAAAATCCGTTACTAATCCGTTACAAATTTATAACAGATTTAAATCCGTTACTAATATCCGTTACTATTCCGACAGATTTTTGTAGTGTTGGGCAAAGAAAGCTGATGACCCTGCCCTTTTGTAAATTTATACATATCTTTTAATGAGAATGTTGCCTTTATTTTTATTTTAGGTGTTTTTTACATTTTCTGCATATAGTATTTTTTGAGGCGGAAAGGGTTTGCTCAGGGAGTTAACACTCATTTATTACGCCCAGTCACTGACCATTTTGGGGTTGTGAAGTAAGAAACTTAGGAAATTTTCAAAAAAGCGCTAATGCCCTAAACATAAGGTATTAGCTCATTTGGTTCGAGCTGTTATTATTCATGGCCTAGCAAAAACTATCTTGATTTATGGGACTAATGTCTGAGTGTTCTTGCGGAAATTGCTCTATGATCTGGTATGGCAAAGATTTGCCTTGTGGCATTGATTCATGGGACCGACACCGAGTGGTCTAGATAGAACCGCCTGGTGAAGATTTATCTTGCGGCCTTGATTCATGGAGCCAACGCCCGGTGAGAATCACCTTGTGATCTAGCCTAGCAAAAATTTTCCTTATGGCCTCGATTCATGTGACCAACACTGGAGTGGTCTGGCGGGAACTGCCTTGTGTCCTAGCTTGGCGAAAATTTATCTTGTGGCCTTGATTCATTGGACAAGTGCCCGAGTGGTCTAGTAGGAAACCGCCTTGTGATCTGGCCTAGCAAAGATTTGCCTTGTGATCTTGATTCATGGGACCGGAGCTCGAGTGGTCTCGGAGGAACCGCCTTGTGATCTAGCCTGGTGAAGATTTGCCTTGTGATCTTGATTCATGGGGCTAACGCCCGAATGATATGGCAGAAATCGACTTGTGAACTAGCCTGGCGAATATTTGCCTTGTGGCCTCAATTCATGGGGCCAACGCCCGAGTGGTTTTGTAACGACCCAGAAATCAGACCGCTACCGGCGCTAGGATCCAGATCGGCATAAGGCCGCCAGGACCCGTAGCAAGCCTAACATGCATCCTGTATACCTGTTAAATCCCATACATGTTCAAATATATACATAAAATTTTAAACTTTCTCTTTCATTTACCAAGTTTAACCTGTGCATGCACAAACTCATAAACATAAAACCCCACATTGGAGCCCTCATCAAATACTCCAATGGGTAACATCATACATTAAGCTTGGTTTACATAAGTCATCAATAAAACATTTCATAGATCATGTGCAAAAGGGATTTACTTTACATACTAGGGTCAAGCACAACTCTAAACCTCAATAAACATCATTACATTACATTATTGTACTATACTTTACATTACATTGTCTTTCTCATGTCCACAACTAGCTATTACATAAAACATGACTTTACTCTTGCTGACTTCCTGATCTATCCCGTACCTGCAAACCTGGGGGATTAAGGGAATGGAGTGAGCTACTAGAGCCCAGTGAGCAGAATAATAAAACATTTTATTAAAATTCATGCTTTCATGAAATGCATCACATCACAAATAAATCACATCAAGGATGGACTTGTCACCAATAGCCCTCTACACATTCCAATAGTGCCAGGGGCGTAGAATGGGTCTCTCTGGTCTTTCTCTTACATAACATAACATAACATAACATAACATTCCAATGTGCCAGGGGCGTAGAATGGGCCTCACTGGTCTTTCTCTTACATCGTACCAGGGGCGTAGAATGGGTCTCACTGATCTTACATGCCATACCATATCATATCATATCATGTCAACATACGAGGGCTAATGGATCATTCAACACCCATCCACATTAACAACATAATATGCAATGCAACATATTCGTGAATTCTAATGCAAACACCCTAATATATCTCATGGCATTCATGATGCGTGAATCATGCTAAAACTTTCATTATTTGCTTTGAAATATAAAGAGTCATTATACTCACCTCAGGCTAGCTCTGACAAGACACTGAAGCAGCTATCTCACTGCTGGGGTCCTCGGTTCCTCGGGTCTGAACCTACACAGGTGGACTCAAATAAGGGACCCAACATACATGAACATAACTCTAAACTATTCCCCAAAAACCCCCTAAAACACCTTAAAACAATCATAGAAATCATGCAAAGGAAGGCTGAACAGGGCACTTTCGGCGGCAGGTTCAGCGGCCGAAAGTTCCTCCAAAGCCGAAACTCAGCCACTTTCGGCGGCACCTTCGGCGACCGAAAGTGGTTCCAGAGCCGAAACTCGTGCATGTTCGGCTGCACCTTCGGCGGCCAAAGCTCCCTTCCAGAGCCGAAAGTCCAACTTTCGAGGGCAGGGTTTGGCAGCCGAAAGCTTGCCTCCATAGGCAGGTTCGGCGGCCGAAAGTCCTTCGGCTGCCGAACCTGAGTTCTTCCAAAGGGCAGAACTCAGCCTCCTCATGCACAATTTGCCTCCCAAACCATTCAAACATGCATTTAGCTATTCTACAACATGCATACACATACCACTAAGCATATAGGGGCCTCAAACTATCCTAAACCCCAACACAAACACAAATAACAATTCAAACAACACACATTGTCCATAAACTCAACATTAACCTAAACATACATTTTTACCCCATGAATCTTCATGAAACTTAACCAAAACATGAAATGAGGTGAGGATCTACTCTTACCTCTTGAAGATCGAGAGGAGAGGCGATCCAACTCGGAGATGGGAGAGATCTAGCTCCTTGGGTCTCCAAGCTCCAAAACTACGTTTTTAACTCAAAAATCTTCAAATAAGATGAAAGCTTGTCAAAACTTTGAAAGATTTAAAGGAAATCATTGAAACTAACCATGGAAGGGCATGGACTCACCGTTGGCCGAAAATAGGGGAGAAAGCTCGCCCATTTTCAGCCATGGATCCTTTAATAGGTGGCTGGCCAGGCCACCTTTGGAAGCCGAAAGTGATTCCAAAACTCATGCATGTTCGGCGATCGAACTTGGATTTCCCTCTATGGTCTTTTTCATTCAAAACTCAATTTCTTTCTTACTTAAAATCTTAAAATACATTAAAATATTTTATAAAAACATGATTTTTACCCTTCTAGAGGTTTCCGACATCCGAGATTCCACCGGACGGTAGGAATTTTGATACCAGAGTCTAGCCGGCTATTACAGGTTTGGCGGAAACTGCTTTGTGACCTGGCCTGGCGAAGATTTGCCTTGCGACCTTGATTCATAGAATCAATGGCCGAGTGGTTTGGCGGGAACCAGCTTGTGACCTAAGAACATACCATGTAAAAATACTTTATTGACTTTATTATTAAAAGAATATCTTTTGTTTATATATGAGGGTAAAACTAAATTTCTTGTCAAAATGTGAACAATACCGGAGCAGATACTTTGGGTAGATGACCCTTATGAGCGAAAGTTTTTTCCAGACTTATAAATTTTCCCCACCTTTCTAAGTTTGTAGTCTTGTATATACCTTATCGGGTTCTTTTGTTATTACATGTATGACTCTCATGGGTTCTCTATCACTAGTCGTCTTAGGGGTTATTTCCTTAGACTCAAATTTTTGCCTCTCTTTTCCTTTTCTCGTGAATTTCTGGAGGGTTTCATCTCTTATGAGCCTCTCGATCTTGTCCTTTAATTGTCGATATTCTTCTATTGTATGTCCATAATCTTGATGGATGCGACAATATTTGGTCATGTTCCATTTGTTCACCTTCTCGAGATCATTCTTCTTGGTCCACATCAAGATACGAGTTCGTGAGTCATTTAGCGAGGTGTAATTCTTACACTTACTTTGTTCGTCCTTCCTTTGCAAGATGAGATAGCTCCTGTGATCCTCTTCATGGGCTCGTCTCTCAGGCTTTTGATTTAGCTTTTGACTCGCTTTCTTATTTTCTTTTAGTGTCTGGATCTCATCATCCAATCTGATATACTTCTGGGCTTTATCTATCAGCTGTTGGTATGTTGCTGCCGGGCTTTTCATTAAAGAATCCATGAACTTGATGTTATGGGTCCATTTCTTTAATTCAATGCCTCACATATTATTTCATGATTCAACTCTTCCACCTATATGGCTTCAGTATTGAAATGGAAAATAAAACTCCTTAAAGTCTCGCCCTCTTCCTGGTGGATCTTCCGCAAGTCCGAGAAAAACTTTTTTAAAGGTATGCAAGTGATAAATTTGGATTTGAATATTGTAGCAAACTATGAAAAATTTTGGATTAAACCTGGCTTAGGTGTTGTTACCATTTCTGAGCTAAACTCGTGAGTGTCAATGGGAACACTCGATATAACACAAAATCATTTACATTTTAAAACTGCATGATCGTCCTAAAAATGGCTAGATGGCTTTGAGAGTCCGTCGTTCTGTCATACTTATCTAAACTGGGCAACTTGAACTTAGCGGAAAAAAGTTTCTGCCAATATTTCTTCCGAAAGAGGCAAAACTCCATCCAAACTAAAATCATGTTCCTATTCTCTTTGATATCTTTGTACGATCCGTACTAGCTTCCAATCCACTCCTTTCAGAGTCTCATCTGATTCATCTTTAGATTCAAACTTACCTTTATGTCACATTTTAGTCACTTTTGTCTAGGCTCTGGGGGTGTTTACGGAAGCTTCATCTATTCTTCTGGGGTCCATCTTAGACGCCTCTTCTTGGACCTTATACTGTCCGAGAGTAGGCTACAACCTTTGGATATACTGAAATATCTGCTCGTTGTTCAAATTATTAAGGTCTGCTTTGTTGACCATTGGAGGCATGTTCTCTCGGTTATCTAGGACAGAGGAAAGGATGACTCCCTCGTTGGTAGCAATATTGTCAGCAGCGATAGGGCTTATAGCCATTTCAAGTGAGGAAAGACGATAGGGAACCGGGTGTGATCTAGAAGCAGGTTTAATGAATCCTTTCTGACAATGGAACCAAATGATATTGTTGAGATTAGATAGATGACATAGCCGAAATGGAACTGAGCTGCGATTGGCTAGAACTTGCAAGAGAGAAAATGTGAGGTAATGGTGGGTGCCCACACCAGCCACTCTGACGCTCAAGTCAGCGTTTTGAAGAACATAGATAATGCAATGGATTATTTAGAGTTTGAGTAGTATTAGAGATAGCGTACTCTTTCGTCTCTGTGATAACTTTCCTTTTATACTGTAAGAGAATAGGAATAAACATAGCATTTCCTGTGAATCTAGCGATGATGTGGCTGGCTGCTCGATAAGGTGCATTGCCAATTAATGAGTTGGTAATCTGCGATCTCAGGCGAAATAAGAGTATGTTTGACAATGATAACTCTATGTCAAAACTTGATTCGTTGGGAAAGGGCGAGTCTTATCATCAAAGCAGATATTAAAGAGTTCGGATCATTCCTTTTCTTGTGCGAGATCATATTTTGCACTTGTTAGTTCCTTATCACGTAACTCTTATCTTGTGGTAACGGCTTATAACTTACTTTGAACGAATGTTATGTAACATCACTTATGTTATAGGGTATAAATTTATAAATTTTTATAATTTTTAAATTTTAAATTTTTTTTACATAAAATAATAATTAATAAATATATTAAATACAATTTATTATTTTTATCATCACTATAATATATAACTAACTTTGTACATTTTAATTATAATAAGTATAATTTATTATATTAATTATTGACTTTTTACTATTTTTAATATAATATATTATTAATATTATAATAAAAATTTAATATATTTTATTATTAAAAAATTATTGTATTTTTTATTTTAATAATAAATATAATATTAAAAATATATTTATAATAGTTAGGTAACTACTATATAAAAAGATATTTAGATTATAAAAATAAATCACTATATATATATATATATATATATAAATTTTGACTATCTCACAATAGTATTAGTTTAATAATTTTTTAAAATTATATTTAATATAATTTAATTAATAAATATTATATATTTTTATTTCTCAATAATTATATAGAATAAATATATATAATCAATTAAAATTATTATAAAAAATATTAATTGTGATAAAACATATGAAATAATTAAAAAATTAATAGAATTGCATAAATATTAAATTAAATTTTTATTAATTTGAATAATTTATAAAAAAATAAATAAAAATAATAAAAATATGATAAAAAATAAAATAATATTTATAATACTCATTGTTATAAAATTTTAAAATTATTATAATTTATTATATTAATAATTATAATAATTTTAATTTATTTACTTTTTACTATATATAGCATCCATTCTATATAAAATTCATTAGTATAATTTCTTTCACACGGTTCTATTCCTTTCATTTTCGATTAATTCATATCGTGAAGTTTTTTATTTTTCCCTTTATACTTAATACCTTTCATTTTCGATTGACTCATGTTATGAAGTTTTTTATTTTTCTCTTTATGCTTAATATGGATATATGATTATACAATTTTTATAGGTCAACTCAACTCTTTTTATAGATAGAAATTAGATTCAGCCAACTCAACTGTTTTTGATAGATAGAAGTTTGGATAAAAGTTATTCAACTGTTGAAACTCTTTTATTAAGTGATTTTCCTCTTCTGCCACTGCTGTTATCATTATCTACCACTATTAAAACTTAATAAACTTTAAATATTGTCACTTGAATGAAATCTCTTATTCAATATTAATAATTCCTAGTAAGCATTAAAATTTTTATTTTTTTTTTATTTTTATATAATTAAATTTATATTTTTAAAGAAATAACTAAAATTTATTGATGTATAATTTTATACTTATTAATATTTGAGACCTTTAAATTTTTTACTCTAAAATTAAAAATAATGCCTATTAATTAGATTTTTAATTATTTTATATAGTTATATTCTTTATTTTATGGCTATACATATTTAATTAATAATTTTTTTACATTATTTTAAATCTCAATAAATAAAATAAAATATTATGATATATTTTTCATAGCTTAAAATTTAAAAACTGAATATAAAAAAGAAAATATTTTATTTTTTGAGTAAATTTATATAAAAAAATATATTATTTTATAAAATAATTTTATTTAATAATTTTATATAATAATAATATAAAATATTTTGATATTCGCAACATTCAATTAAATCAATTATTTAAAACAAACGAATTGTCAGTAGTGTCTAGAGTCTTCCCGTGGGATCCAGTCGCCAGATTTTGAAGAGCTAATTAGAAGCGCCTCGCGTGGACAACGCACGCTCCACATTCGGTACTCCACGCCATCTCATATTCTTCTCATGCTTCGTTTCTGTGAAAATTTGCAATTTTGTTTTATTCTGCTAGTCACGTATTTCTAATTTCAGATTGACTAACCATCTAGACAATCCATTCTCGGCCACAGCAGGATGAGGCGGTAGCACTTGAAACTGCTCCCCGCACCATTTTCTGTTTTATCTTTTTTTTGTCTTCCCCGATTCTTGCATTTGCACTGCAGGCAAAGAAGTGGCAGGACGCATGAGAGGAGCAGGAGAGGGATAAAAAGGAAACAATTAATCAAGCTCTTGGTTTCCATGGTATGTTATTGCTTCAGAAAATCTTTCCTCTTTCTTCCTTTCATATCTTTGGTTGAGGATTTCCTTTCAATTTCACTGTTTATTTATCGTATCGTATCTGGATTTTGTCTAAATAGATGCTTTCTGAGTGAAGCTGAAATTGGCAGCTGAGGAGGAGGAATGTTTCTGGTTTTTGAAATGTTGCTATAGTTCATCACTTTCCAGTGAGATTGAAGGTTTGATTTATACAAATAATTATAAAAATATATTTCTTTATAAAAAGTTTATTTAGCGAATCGAAGGAAAAAAAATTTTAATTCTAATTTAACTAGCTGAAAATATTTATAATTATAGAAAAAATATTTGAAGGTAATTTTTTTTTTATTTTATGAACAAGATATTATAATGATAATACTTGCTTTATTTGATATAAGAATGAAATATTCTTGGCAAGTTTTTCTCGATACTTTGTTTTATTTGAAAAAAAATTATTAATTTTAAAATATTAAAAATTACAGACTCAATAAAAACATTAAAAACTTGTGCTGCCTTATGATTAAATAATATAATCTCAAATTGAAGCAATTTTGCGGACAGAATTTTAATTGGATGGAATTTATATAAAGTTGAATTAAAGAGGTTATGCATTCGGCTTTTAATTCTGGCAAAAAAGAAAATGAAGCAATTTAAAACGTGATCGTGCCAAATTTACTTAATTTTACTAACTCAAGTTCATCCGGTCATCGATTTCAATTCGGCCGTAATGCTTGCACCTGAACGCTGCTTTTGGTATGGACGGCACTCGGCACGTGCCTAGCTATGGGCAGTTGTGGAATTTCATGAGAAGATGAGAAATCCTTGTTAAACCCTAACTTCCACGGACTCAGCAAGAAGCCTCTGCTACTACTCTCTCGTTAGCTCTCTCTCTCTCTCTTCCCCTGTCTCTCTGAAGATGGCAAAGCGTTTGATTCCTTCTCTGAATCGCATTTTGGTTGAGAAAATCGTTCCTCCTTCCAAAACTAACTCTGGAATTCTGCTTCCTGAGAAAACCTCCAAGGTTTGTTTTTCTTTCTCATTTCTATTCCTTTTTTTGAATTAACCTTACAGTCTTATTGTCAGGGCATTTGATTTTTGTCTGCTTCTCTACAATATATTACTGGGTTTTATGACTATTGCTTGTATTCTTAGATCGTCTCTGGGTTTTTAGTATCCTTTAAATGTGGGTCTTTACCATATTGGAGATACTTTTATTTGTGTATTTATCAACTTCTTGTTTTCATACTGATTTGCATGGACATTTGTTCTGTGTTTATCTTTTCCAATTAGTCGACGTTAATAATTTCTGGCTTCTTACTACTAAGCTTTTGGAGTGACTGATGTCAGCTTTCTGTTGATGGCCATCCTCATTTTGGTTGCTGAGTATAAGTCTTTTATGAGATTGGATAGAGAAATTAACACTCTGTTTGGAAGAAGTAAAGTTTTTAAAATATAGTTTGTTGTGGGCTTAAAAATTTTGCTACTTTTTGTTGTTTGAGAACAAAGGAAGTGTTTTTAACGTTTTTGGAGATTTTCTAAAATCTCCAAGAACCATACCTTATAAAGCATGGGTTTTCTCAAACATAAATTCATAGATTTAGAACCTTGAAAAAAAAAAAAGACTCTTATAAAGCCAAACGAGACTCTTATAATCCCAAACGAAGTGTAAGGCAACAATAATCTAACTTGTAGTTTATAAGCTACCACATTAACGTTCAAAGAAACTGTGATAAGTGTTGGGAAATAGGACTATCTAATAATGAAAATTCATCACTATTAACTATGTAGGTTACTATTTTCTAGAATGTGTTGCCCTGACAGCACTTCCTTGAAGGGGATGACTTAATTTATGAGAGTTGAAGAAGGTTAGTTTAATAGCCTGTAATTGTGTGGCAGCGTAATCTGGGATGTAGGATGCATCTTATTCTTAAGTATGATGCCTAAAATCTTTGTTTGTGAATACTAGGAACCTACTCCAAGTTCCTTTATGCAAATTGTGGGCCATTATAATCTCAACTCTCATGTCCTGATTCATTCACACTCTATTGACATTTAATAAGCAAAAAGAAACTGCAATGAGATGTTAGATCTCATTCTCTTGACCGGTCGCAAACCTCAAATTGCATGTTGTTGGTATTGAGGTTGACCTTGACCATCTCAAGTCTGACAGTGGCTTCTTTTTATCAATTTTAAGTGTCTGAGCTTCCTGATTCGGTTATAGTTTCAGGATTCTGATTCAAAATTTCGTTCCTACATGTACGAAATCAAAGTTTCAATTTAATTATTGAACAGTTTCTTCAGTTGGGCCTTGTCTCAAATGCTGAGGATTGTGGTGGGTTGCACTTGGTTAGATCTTACAATTTCCACACTTGCCAAGAAGAAAAAGAAAATACAAATAATGAACTTTCATTTTGGAAATTTGACACTTCCTTGAAAAGCTGTAAAGTCCAGCAATTTTGTCCCTTTTTGGTTCTTCATCCTAGGAATTGCTTTACATGTTTATCAGATTGCATATGTATCTGAGTTTTGTGGGTGATTTGGTAAACTCTGTTGGATAAAAATGCTCTGAGGTTAATCTAATTTCTTTATTTGTTTTATAGTTGGCTACACATCATGTGTACTAACTGTTCTGTGGATCTTATTATTATTATTTTTCTTTTTGCCAATGCTTAATATTTGTAGTTGAACTCTGGAAAAGTGGTTGCCGTGGGTCCTGGAGATAGGGATAAAGATGGAAAGCTTATTCCTGTTACTTTAAAGGAAGGAGACACTGTTCTTTTGCCCGATTACGGAGGCACTGAAGTGAAACTTGGAGATAAAGAGTAAGTCTTACTGTCTCTCGAATGTCCTTCAATGCGGTTTAGTGTCTAATAGTTGGTTTCTTTATGATATTTTGCATTTGATGGTACTTCTTTGGTAATCCATCTTTGACGTGTTTCTTTTCTCTCGGTTCATCATGTAAGAACGTTAAATATCTTTTCTCATTTATACTATGTTCCTTGTTTATGGCACTTGTTATTATCTTGTGAAATGCATGTCACAGTCTGAATATTGCCTGGTAAGTGGCATAATGATTTGAAGTAGATCAAGGTAGTGATTCTAGAGAACACGCTACTCTGCTTTATTGTCTTCTGTAACTATTAATGAGTTGAGTGAATTGGGATGCCATAATAGATGTGTGTTGCCTTCTTTAAATTGTTTTGTTGGTACATCTTGACTGCTTTTGTTATCTACAGTTCTGATTGCAATAAGCTTAGATGACTTGCCTTGTGCTTGTTTACAAACTCTTGGGAAGCAGTGCCAAACTAGAGATCTATTTCTGTTCCATTATTTTGTTGAGATTGCTCATGTTGAATCGCAGCTTAATCTTAGGTGTTATTACCTCATCGGTCTTATTTGCTCTTTCAGGTATCATCTGTACAGAGATGAGGATATTCTGGGAACTCTTCACGACTAAAGCATAATGTTTCCATTACATGCAAATGTTGGAAATTAATCCAGTTAGATACTCTTGAAATGTTACTGTTGGTTTCCCGGCATGCCAATTGAAACTTGTATCAACTACTTACTCTTTTGTATTTCCATGGGAATGAGGTTGATGTTAATTTGCTGCGGACTACGAGAAAACCGAAAACTTTCTTGTTCCATTTGATGAGCGTCGTTATAGTTGATATCCCATTGTGTCGTATTTCAAGTTAAACGCATCATTTCATCAATCTTGAGTGGTACACTTATAATATCTAATAATTTGCATGAAAATCTAGGTTTTCTACAGCTAAGATCTCACAAAAATTGGGTAAAACTTGAATAATTACGACAAAAGTTCAACTTTTATATTAGAAGCGATTCTTTTTTCTTCTTATTTTAATTAATCAGACATTTTCTTTCCGATTTCTTTTTAAATAGAATTAAATATGTTAATAACTCTTTAGTAGAAGATTATTTGTGTTGATTGAATTAATCATTTGCTAATTAAGAATCCTTTCATGGATTTCATTTCATTAATTAAATACTTAAATAATGGCAAGATGCATCCTCAATACACTGATACTAATGAAGCAAAGTATCACCTTTTTTTTTCCGACTTAGATTAGAATTTAAATTTAAAATTTTATTATTAGTAAAATCAATTTAATATTACCAAATTAAAGCTCATTATATCAACTCTAGGGCTATATATGAAAAATAATTAGCATGTGATTGTCCTCTATTGGTGCGATATACTGGAACTCAGTGTAAATTTTTGTATTGTATACATTATGCTTAAAAAGGTTTTATTAATTACTTATATTATCCTAACTTAATTGTCAATTAGGATAAATTACTTTTTTATTTTTAAATTTAATATATGTGTTTCTTTATTTATCAATATTTTAGCCCACGTCACTTCTTCACAATTTTATATTATTTAATGATTAAATTGTATCAGTATTAACACTTAATGGGTTAATACTGATTAAATTGTATCACTTCTTCACAATTTTTAAAATTATTAAAAAAAATCATTTTTTACTTTATATAATAATATGCTTCAATAAAAATTTATTTTATATTTAATAAAAATTATAATTTTAACTATATTATTCAAGATAACAATTAAATTATTCTATCAATTCACTTTTTATTTGTTTAAAAAAAAATTATTGTCTATACTCAGCAACTAAATAAATGTAGTAATACTCAAATTTTTATTATTTACTTATAATTAAAGTATATAAAATAATAATTATGACAGAAATCCAGACATGATTTAATAATAATACTATAAAAAATACTACATATATAAATCAATACATAAACGGATCTTTAGGCCATGTTCTTGTCTTTTAACTTTTTCTTTTCAACCTCATCTCTAATCTAATTAAAAAACATCATGTTTTAATGAAAAAAAAAAGGTTTTAAGGAATGAGGAGGAGTTTATACATAGATAATTAAGAGATCCAATATGCAGCAATTTACTTAAAAAGCCAGAGCCAGCATATACATACATGGTTGCTTTGAATTAAAATTTTGGTTTTATTAAGAAAATGAATTATACAAAAATTATATATAGCTAAAGTCAATAATTCCCTAATGAAATTCCCATTAATTCATTTAATTTTAGGATTAGAAGAACAAAAGGCGAAAAATCATCTGTTGTAATAAAACACTATTTTCTCTGTCCTTTATGGAATGCTTCACCTATTCTTTTTGTATTATTATTATTTTTAGAGTAAATTAACATAACTTCATTGGGTTCCCCATGAAATTTCTCTCATGGAGAACGACTATTCCATATTTAAAAGAAACAAATAGGTATATATATATATATATAATGAAAGAAATTCATGCAAAAAAGAAATATTGAAATTAAGGATCATGATATTGATGCCATCAATGGAGGCGTAATTACTTTATGCTTGTTAATTTGCTATTTTAACTCTTGGGTGGTTGAAAATAGTAACTATCAACACCTCTCAGCTGACCTCTCTCTATTTTATATAAATATATATATATATATAGAGAGAGAGAGAGAGAAGCAAGTTGATGTCATCAATATCATGATCCTTAATTTCAATATAACTTCTTCATTCAAGAAAGAAACATATCAAGGATTTCTATACGCAGTTGTGAGACTACACAATGAAAGACAAGTAAAAATAATAATAATAATAATAATAGAAATTATTCGAAAAAAAGAAATATACAAATATATTAAAAACTCCCATTATGTAAATATATATATAAATATATAATTCAAAGCTTTATAACTAGCTATCTATTGTGTAAAGGATTGGGACCTGTGTAGATTTTCCTCTTATCATCACTCAAACCTACTGGATCATCACCATCTTCATGATCTTTATTGTCTCCTCTGAAGCCACCATGAGATTCAACAGGATGAAACTGAGAAGCAGACCCAGTTTTGAAGCTTCCAAATCTTGCTGACTCATCTGGAAAAGCTGAACTTTTTAACAATAAAACTAACACAAGAAGCAAGGCGAAGAAGATGAACTCTTTTAATCTTAAACCCATTTGCTTATTCGCTCTCTAGAGCTCAGAGGAGAGACCATGCAATATTTTTATCTTTATAAATGCTCCTGCCACAAAACCCTAAAGTGAAACCAGCAGAAAAAGAAGAAAATGGACAAAAAGGGAATTTCCTGTCGTTGGATCTAATTGAAAAAAGGGAAGTATCTGCTAGCCTCTATATGTGAAACTCAAGAAAAAGTACAAGAAAAGCTGAAGTTTAGAATGGGACATCAAGCAGAAGAGGAAGAGGAAGATTTCAGAATTTTCTTTTTTTCTTTTCTTCGTTTTCTGTGATGGGAAATAAACTTGGAGTTAGAGGTAGCTAAATGAGAAGTGGTCAATGAGAGAGGAGAGTCAAAATGCATAGGGTTTGGTGCCTGAAGCTAATGAAGGCAAATAAATATGTTGCAGAGGCCATGTTTTATTTGGGAAACCTCCTTTGGACCAGAGAGAGAGAGAGAGAGAGAGAGATGTTTCTGTTGGAGCTTTAGGTGATAGTTGCTTCTGCTGTTGCATACATTTACAACCAGACAGAGAGAAAGAGAGAGAGAGAGAATAAGGTGTTGTTTGTCTGAAATATACTCCTTTGACATAAAAGTATGAGAATTATGCAAGAAGACACTGTAATTTCTATATAATTTTTGGAGAATAAAATTTTGGGCAAGTAAGTTATGATGATGAAGGTGAAGTCTAATCAAAGATGAAATGAAAATATATAAAAATGGTCAAAGAGGTAGGAGGGGACTGTTGGGCCATGGAAATTAAGGTGGAGGAGTGATGTATGTATCTTTCCTTTCTTACAGAAAATGATGTTGTCTTCACTCCCTTTTTATCATCACAAAGGACAATCTTAAAGCTATTTCATTTCATTTAAAAAATCATCCTCATTGCTCTACAAATTCACCCCCCTCCCCTATAAAATCTTCCTAAATTTCACCATTTCCTTTTTTTTTTTTTTCATCCCACATAAACAAATGAAATTCTTGAAAAATATATATTTTTTAAAATCAAATTAATCCTGAATATTAAAAAAAAATCCATTTTATTGAATTATAGGGTTATTGATCAGAGGTGGATATTATGTGATGATAACCTATGGTTACACCCACTCCTCCTCACCTTAGACCTTAGCAAGGGGCCAGGATCAAGCAAAGCAAGGTTTTGACTTCTGTTTACGGACACGTGGCAGTGTTTAATAGGATGGTGTTTTTATCACATATGATTGTGTCGTGAAATCCTTCATCTTTGTACGGCAATAAGGTAGGTTGATTTTGTTAGCTTGTAGTTCACGACTCCTAAAAGAAATAAATAAAGCCTTCGCATGCTAAATAAGAAATACTTTTTGTACAAAAATACTTTCTAAAATCAAATAAATTTCTCTTTTTTTTTGGTTATTTTATTAATTATTTTACGAAATCTAAACAGATTATAGGATTGATTGAAACTCCTTTGCACATAAAGGTTTAGTGGCCATTTGACATTATGGTTGCAAAATCAATGGAAAAAATAATTTTAAATGCTATTGAAAAAATATTTTTGTAATTAAATTTATGTACTTTTTTATCATTTTAAATACCCTTTAACTAATATATTTCAAAAGTTTAATTTTTGATATTAAAATCATTAAAACAATGTCAAATTTAACTTTTAAAAATATCTATGATTGAGAATAAATTAGATTTTATCTTTTTATAACAAATTAATACTAACACTTAGTTAAAGTTTAAATTTATGGTATGACGGCTAGGCAGTAATGGTAATGCCATATCCCTATAAAAACAATTATCTTTTTATTAAATTTTAAGAATTTCTTTTTAAGAAAAAGTAATGCTTTTTATTTTAAAATGATAAAAAATTTTATTTTATTTTATTTTATAGGGATGGGGACAAAATAATAATAACATTATCAAAAGAGAATCAATATTCCAATATTGATGTCCCCTCTTCTATACTAACATTTGTTATTTTCAAGTGTTTGTATATTAACTTAGTCAAAAATGAGCGTCCCTAACTCATCATTATATTTAGACTTGTGGGCAATCGTACCTCACAATCCACCAATGGATTAATTGATCCTACTTTTTTTCTAATTAAATATTGCTAAAAGTAAATAAAACTAATAAAATTTTCGTAAAAAATTACATAAATTAATATTTTATGTTATAATATCGTTATTTTTTTATAATTGCTATTGATTTATAGTTACTGTTTAAATATATTGTGATAGCACAAGGATATACCAAGGAAATCCATTAACATGAATGGCTAAAACTATAATCTATCTTGGTGCTTTGAGAGTATTTCTTGATGCTAAAGGGAAAGAGTTTCCACTTTTGGCAAAGTTTGAAAACAATAGGTCATCTACATGTCCTAATATTCAGCTGTAAATTGTAAAGAATAAAGGGTAGACCTCCAACTATTCATATATTAGATTAATTATTAGCCTAAAAAAATCAATATGCATGGCTCTGAATCCTGAATTTTTCATCTCCCTATGCTCTTATAAATTTCATGCCACCTTTTCACTTTGTGAGAACTTTCAAGGCTCCCTTTTAATTATGAGTTACAATTTGAGTGCTATATAGCTCTGAGTGAACTAGCAGGGAAATAAATTAATTAATTAAACCACCAGACTGTCCCCTTGTGGGAATGATTAAGGGCTTGGTGGGCAAGCAATTAGGAGTTCACTCTCTTTATTTCTGCCTTTTTCTTAGTGGTCAAAGTCTTGGTGGTCTATCATCATTGGGATCTCAACTCTTCCATAACCTTTGACACCTTGTCTCCATAACCCCTGTTAATTTGTGACAGGCCTTTCAAGTTCTAATAGGAGAGGGCCAATCTCATTCCAAATATTACTTTCCCTTCAAATTTTCTACTTCATCACAAATCAGAGATGGCTTGGACACTGAACAGAAATGTAGAGCACCAAGCTCAGATTAGATGGCGAAAGCAATCGCGTCAAAAATAGCAGTGACAGTGGGTACTAACCACTATATTATAGAGTTGATAGTGATGGCAGTGACAATCATCATAGTAAGTGTAACAGTGATAAGTTGGCAATAACAATAATAATAACAGTGATTGAATATGTGATATCATTGATTTATAAAAAAAAAAAAAAAAATAGCAAAGTGCCCAAAAAGAAAGTTATCTAAACAAAGGGTGCCTGTGGTAATCCAAATTAAGAAAAATGAAGCTTGTCTTTCATATTCTAGATTATCAAGAACGAAAATGAAAGCTCAGTTTCTATGCCATTGAAAGTTTAAAGGTAATCAAAACTCTGTCCTACTTGTTATGCTAAAAAAATTAAATAAATAAAGAGATATGATGTTAATTTCATTTTCTTATTCAGCACAATATGCAGTTTCTGCTACTAATAGCATACAATCGAGTAAAATGAATAGTTTGTTGATAATTACAGGATATCTGGCTCTTAGTTTTTATTCTCATCTATTTGTATACATATGAGACATACGTGTGTGCAGCAATCAATTCGAAATCTTCCTTGATTGCTAATCTATTTCTACCTGAAATGCCTCATATCTTAGAGGCATCAGCAGTAACTCGGCTCAAGGCAACAGCAGTCTTTGATCCAGACGGGCGACCTAAATGCTTGCATATGAAATCACCAGCAGAGAGGAGTTTTGGAAGATCAACATTGGTTTTCACCCCAAGCCCATTAAGCATGTAGACAACATCTTCAGTGGCAACATTGCCTGATGCTCCCTTAGCATATGGGCACCCACCTAAACCAGCGATAGACGAATCCACTGTGCTAATCCCCATCTGTTAAAAGCATCAAATATTGTTATTGAGATCGATACCTCTTCAGACAGGAAAGTGAAACTTTTATCGTTGGGCATGAATACAGAAAATATGAGATTTTGAGCTATAGTGTGTTCATATTCTGGTAAATTGATGATTGCTAAAGAATTGTTGATCATACTGGAGATAAACTATGGACTACTGCAGACTATACACTGCATATTGCAAGAGGTGGCTGCAATTATTATACTTCATCAGAGCATATTGCAACAGGCTATTATCATAAGTTCATAATCCAAAACCCAAAGCACACCTGGAGAGAAACTAAAATATTTGGGAGAGATTGCCCATATGTGTCATGAAAGTGGACCGCAAGCTTCTCAATTGGAACCACAGCCATTACTGCTTCAAGCATGGGAATAACGGACCCTGTTTCAAACAAAAAGTAAATAAGGGGGAAGAAAAATGTGGCTGTAATCACAAGACCGAACCAATAACGAGAACATGGAAAATATTTTTTAAAAAAAAATGAAAAAGAAAATTGTGTTCCTGAAAATGATAATTCAGATTGTTCTCGTCAAGAATATAGTAATTTGTTCACTCCATCATCAGCTCTTCAGTACACATGTATGCTATATCCTCCATGCTTGCTTTTAACATCTAATTACGGGTGCCAGCAAATATTACAAAACAAAAGCACAATGTATACTCAAGTTAATCAGTGCTGACTTTGAGATGGAGAAGTAGAGAAGAGAACATATAGATGTTGCCAAAATATGAAATGGAATTGAAAGTAAAGAAAAATACCAAAAAATTGTTAAAGAAGAAAGTAACCCAGTAAGGCAACATAAATATTTATAACAAGAGTTCTAAAAAAAAGTATATTCCTCTGGAATTAAAAGAATATTGACTTTCTAGAATGAATTATGGGCACAATGGAAGAGCCAAAACAGCAAGAGCATCAGGAGATCTGTTAACAGCATTATCAACAATAACACTGAGGACAGCGTGTGAGGGAAATTATAACTTCAAGCAAGAGTAAGTTTAAAACATTACCAGGTGTACCAACACCAATTGTATCACCCAGAGAAATTTCAAAGCAACCCATGTCATAAAGTTGGCTAGCCACATATGCCACTTTTGAAGGAGAAATTGCTCCTTCCACAGGACACCCGACAACGCACGATACATACCTACAAAGATATTCAAAGTCTGATAAAAAAAGGTATATTTGGCCTGATCTTTGTCTTCAACAGAAGCATCATAACACAAGTCCACCTATAGGGAAAGAATGATAAAATGCCGGAAATAAAGTAGCCAGCATTGGCATGGGTTGATGTAGATAAAGCAAAAGAGATTTGATCTCCCAAGAAATTTCAAGGTGGAGAGAGGGTAAAAGAAGCCATACCCACGAACTGGAATTCCAAGCTTTTTAGCAGCATGTGTAACAGCACGATAACGAGCAAGGCTCTCTTCAATGCTACAATTTATGTTTGACTTCGAAAATGACTCAGAAGCTGATGCAAAAACTGCTACTTCCTTAGCACCAGCCGAAACAGCTGCTTCAAATCCCTAGCAAATGATTCAGTAGAACGGATTATTCCGATTAGAACCATTACGACATTCTTAGATTGCTTGCAGTGTACCAGTAACAAAGATACCTACTTTTAAATTAGGTGTCAGAACAGGCAGTCTAGAGCCCTCCAAACTTTTAACTGCTTCCATCACATCTCTTGCATCAGCTAACTGTTTTCAGGACACCAAAAGAAGGCCAAAATAAAGAAAATGAGTCATGCAGTTATATTAGTTTACTATAGCAGCAAGTTCATTAAGAAGAAACTTAACTAACTCTCAATGAACTCATAATGGAAGTGAGTTAAAATAAACTACAATTGAAATCACAGATAGAGGGAGGAGGAAATGTCTTTTATGCTACAATCAAGATTGCATTTTAGAAACAAAAAAAAAAAATTCTTTCATATATAAGCAGGTACTAGTTTCATCAAAGGATAGTGAATTCAAACCACATAGTATTCAGGTACTCAACCCCATAGAATTAAAAAAAAAAAAATTGAACCTAAACTATGTTTGAGAGAGAAAGTGTAGGGGCCAAAAAGGAAGGAGAGCACACGAGAGGGTATAAATTAGTTAAACTCCTCCCATTTGGATGGGAAGAAATGGAGTGCAAAGTAAAATCGAAGTTAGGTTGTGTATACAATATCTTCAGCATTTACTGAGATATTTATGTAGATTAGCAGGGATAAATATGTCATTTCAAGCATTGTTATCCATCTTCCCCCGTAGTTAGAGATTTTCTCCCCCGTTCATTCTGTCCTCACAGTTTCAGCCCTTAAAAGTTACACCATGAGTAAAACCAAATTATTGTTCAGAATCATCAGTCAAACTTAAGATAAATAACATAATCAAAGGGATAGATTCTAAATTATTGAACAAAAAGTTTACTCGGCATCATCCTCCCTCCCTAGTCCCTCCCCTTATCCTTCACCCCTAAATCTCTCTCCCTCTTCTCTTCACTTTCTACTTTGCTGTCTCTTTTTGGGTTTCCCCCAACAAAAATTCTACCTCTGAGCCTTCAATTCCCACCCATATGTAAGGGACTCCACTGAAGATGCTATAATAGCCCCAAAGAAGGAAAAAAGCAGATATCAATAACAAAATGCTCAGGTCCTAAGAGAGAGGCTATCCGAGAACTGAAACAACATAACTTTCTAATGAAAAACATAGATAACTGAGAGATGGTGCTTCATTGAGCAGGATGTTAGTAAACAGAACATAATTTATTACCAGTATTATTCTCTGTACATTAGGATGTAAGCTGGTCACAAACAAGAACTGGAAAGGATGAAAACCAAGAGAGCTAAGGAGGGCATACAAAAGGAGTAGTGTATAAAGAGCCCACATTTACCTCAGGAATACATGATTAAACAGAGATCATGGGGAAAAAACAAAGAGAAGCTTATTCAGTATGGATAGCAGAACAAGGATAGAGTGCTTGATCATGAAAAACTAAAAGTATATTTGTTGAAAATAACAGCAATACAAAGTCCATAATCTTCTAGGAAGAATTATTTCATAAGCAAAGAGGTAATATAAACATTCGAGAGGAAATTGGCCATAATCTTCATTCAGATAAATTTGGAGTAGACAGCTAACTCAAAAGTAATAATGCTAATAAAGGTCATTGTACATAGAATAATCACTAAAAAATTGTAAATTTTCAATTAAAATGAGAAATTCTTAGATGGACCTGGTCCATCATAGACCAAGCCAATTTCAAGGCATAAATTTGTGGTCCCATATTCATGGGGATCCACTTGTTTGTGCCTTACAATTGGCTTGATCCATGGTGAACCGGGTCTAGGCAAGTATTTCTCAATTAAAATTACTGGTTTTATGCAATAAGCAATAATAAAAATCAATAAAGACAATGGACAAGTTGGTGATAGTAACTAAATAGACTTGGAGAACCAAGAATTAATGTAATCTAGTAGTGGTACAGAAGCAAAGGCCTTCATCTCCTTTCAAGAAAACATCAATTTACACAAGCTGAACGAAGCAACCAATTCACACAGATAAACCATGAGTAAACTGTTTCTATTTGGATTATTTACCAAGTAAAATTATTATTCTACAGAAATTATGGAATCATCAAAAAGACCATGTAGATTCATGGATGCACACATTTATATGCTTTTAAGGTTATAATTGAGTTGTGTTAATTATTCCTAAGAACATCACATTTATAAAGCAGTGGACGAGCCAAAAAATTAAAATTTTTTTAAAGCTAAAAGGGAAGATGTACAGATTGAGACTAAATTACCTGAGGAACCCATTTGGGTGATACAAAACTTGTAGCCTCAACAACTGGCAACCCAGAAGATACTAGTCTGCGAATCAATTCAATCTTTACATCTGTAGGTACAATATTTTTCTCGTTTTGCAGTCCATCTCTCGGACCAACTTCTACAATCTTCACAAAATTTGGTATGCCTTTCCAAAACTGCTTTGTCCAAGTAATGCAAAAAAGTTCACAGTTTAAATAAGTTAAGTTGAACAAATGGTCGAATGAAGTGTTTGAACCATGAATCAGTTATTAAAGGCGCAAGATCACTAAGGTGCAAAGCGGTCTTGGAGCCTAGACACGGGGAAAAGGCAAAGGGGCTCACATGAATGAGGTGAGGCTCAAAAATAAAATAAAATAAAATAGATATACCATTGCTTTAACTAAGCTTATCAAATATTGTCAATCTCCAAAACATTAATAAGTATAAAAAAGTAAAGCCAAATAGACTAACCATTAATATCAATTTCTCAAACTTGTTAGAAAGTAAACAAATCCAAGATTTGGACATTCAAAACAAACCCTAGATTTTTAAAATAATCTAGAAATAAATTACCTAAATAACATGCGAGGGTCTTTTTGAAATAAAAATGACAATAATAATAACAATAACAATAACAATAATGAAGCAATATCCAAATAACACTAAAATAAAGGACCCACATAGCATTTGTCAATAGTATATAAAACAGGACAATCAAGAAGTAAAGGAGTTCAAAAACAATTAAGATACAAAAAATAATAGTAAAATATTGAAAACAAAAAATGAGAAGAAGGATTAAAAGGACCATGAGTGTTGAAAATGGAAATGTGGGAGGTTTGTGGTCCTGGGTGAGACGGTTTGATGAGATTTTTCTGACTGGTTATCACTAGCAACACTAATTCAGAAATTTTCCCACTCTGTCAATATCAAATTCTAGTAGAACACAAATTTCAAGTCAAGTCGTGTGTTTTTGCTAATAGAAGTGCCCATCAAAGATGAAAATAGAAAAGGCACGCCTTCCTAGAGTCTTGTTTCTGAAACAACACGCACACTTAGTTGCATAAGGAGAGTGCATAGTCAATGTCACCTGCCTTCTCCTGTAGAGGCATTAGGTTTAGAGCCTGATGAGCCTAGAGCTTGAGGCATGCCCTTAATAACCATGCTACAACTCAAAACAGTCAACAGGACAAATGCAATCATGACAAGAAATGAAGCCAGGAATTTCACCTTTTAACTAAATGACAATAAATACAATAATGAATGATTTACCAAGACAACAAAAATAAAGTTCCACTTAAGTTATTTAATCACCTTATTTGTTAAATCCTGCATGTCCTTCTTATTGGACTTGAAGTTGTATTGGCAATCTGGAAAGTAACTTGAGTCCCAAACTGTTCCACATACCATGTGGTTCCTGCCTAAGCTCATGGTTCTTCTACCAAAGGAATCAACTTGGGACAAACCCCTGGTATGCCTTTTCCAAGGAAATGCCTCTCCTGTAGCCTCCTCATAATCTTCCCTGGACATGAATGGAGGCTTAAGGATCTCTACTTAATAGGCAATATGAAAAAATTGATTTAATGGCTTAAATCTAATAGCTTTACTTATGTACAGGTTATATAATTTTAAGTGAGAAACAGCAGTGAACTTATAAGCCCTAATGAAACAGAAAACTTGGATGCAATTTGGGGCGCTTTTAAACTTTAATTTTGGATGTTGCTGTAATGGAAGTAATAACAAATTACCAATAACCTGTTCGCTAAATATTTGCTTTTGCTATTAAGGAGGGAAAAAATTTATACATATAGTGGTGAACAGGCAGTTATTGATTATCAATAAATAAAGTGGCAGTTGTTCATAAGGGCTACGATGGTGATGCCAGTTCGTTAATATATAGTCTCTACAACACCTTATTGATTGTCACTTACTCGCAACTGTTGGATGAGCTGCAACTCCTTCCGTCATTCCAGCAACTTCCCATTCCTATATCATCAGCACTGGGACGACAAGCACCAGATGAGAACCTTTGAATCATGTCAATGGTACTCATGCTTGGCAACTTGTCAAGGCCAAGTGGCTCTTCCAAACTCGACATTTGCTCTGCAGTAAATGCAAAAACTGGTACTGTAATTAAGGCACAAAATTAAATTAATGTCTAGTTAAGAAAACTCATAGAAAGCCATTATTGCTAGTATTCAGTCAGTAACACCTTGGATATGCATATCATAACAAAAGAATACTCAGAATTTCTTTTTTTTTTTTGTTTAATTTACCAGCTGATAACATGAGAAATTCCTAAGTACAACTTAACATCTAGATCAAGCATGTATGATTGAGAACAGTAACTTATGTTTCAACTCCTGCACATGCAAATATAGAAAATCATTTTTCACAATAAAGGATCCAATACTTCCAGTGAAAATATTATCAATGGAATAAAAAAAAAAAAAAAAAAACAGCAAGTATAACTCTCAAACTTGAGTAGACATGACTCATAAAAATAGCCCGCAAGTCATGATCAGACCACAAACAACATAATTTTCATAGTTAACTTCACTGAGGGATCCTAAACGAAATAAACAAGTATCTGAAAGTAGAATCTTCAAAACAGGTCCAACTTTTATATTGACAATACATTAGCAAATGTAACAGAAAATGATATACTAGCTCTGAATAAATTCTTTTTCAGTGATGAAAAAATAAATGTTTGAAAATAACAGTTAGCAAATGCCACAAGACTTTACAATGTCATAAAGAAAGTAAAAGGCATTAGTAGAGATTTGACAAGAAATAAAGCAAAGCAGATTAATTTATGGTGTATGCAATTTCAAAACTTTCAAAAAGTATAATTACTGCATAAATGGCAATGTCACTGAAGAAGCCTAAAACATAACTTTTTCCTCCAATCTTAAGGAATCACATGCATGCCAAGCAGAACAGTTATTGAATTGAACAGAATATAGTAAACCTTTTCAGCAAGTAATCAAATTTCTATAATCCCCACTCAAAATCTAGTTCAATATGAATAATCCACTTCCAATACAATGATCCTCAATAAAAAGGAGGCAAATTCTGGACAAGAAACGCAAAAGCACTTGGGGGCAATAAAATGGCAAATGCAAGTGAATATGAGACAGCTAAACATCTGTGCACATTATCTGGTTGCAAAAGTTTAATACGTCTTGAAACTTGAACTAAGTAAAGCATCAATCAAAGGTAAAACTACACTCAGTGCACCAAAAGCTACAGTAAATTGCTCAATAATCAAAACCAGACATATTGAATTCCAAAGCTAACTATATTCATTAAGAAAAAACAAAGCAAAGTAATAATAATAACAACAACAACAACAATAATAATAATAATGGGAATTTCACATTCCTCTGATAAACCCATTAAAACAAACAAACACATAATTCTAAAAAAAAGAAAAAAGTTTGAAACTTTTTTCCTTGGTACTTTTGTTTCCTCTCTATTCCGCCAGTTTGTTGGAAGACAAACAGAA
Organism: Manihot esculenta; assembly: GCF_001659605.2. Taxonomy (NCBI): domain Eukaryota; kingdom Viridiplantae; phylum Streptophyta; class Magnoliopsida; order Malpighiales; family Euphorbiaceae; genus Manihot; species Manihot esculenta. The sequence continues at coordinate 10,503,808 of NC_035162.2, read as the reverse complement.
AGCACATTGAATTGAAAAACAAATGAGCAACGAAAGGAAAGAGAAGGAAAGAAACCTCAATTGAAGAGAAAAGTTTGAAAGGAAAGACTAGGGTTTCAGATATTATTATCTGAATTAACTAAAAATGCAGTCTTTTCTTTGGGTTAGATGAAAAGAAAGAGGAAGAAGAGAAGGTGAGACAACGTGAAGGAGTTGCAAACTATGAGGTTCTTTTCCTTTTTCGGGAATATTTGTGTTTTAGTTTATTCAATATTATTATTTTTTGCTGAAGGACATGAAATCAATCACCACATAAAATAGAAATGGTGGTAGGTAGTTTTCTGTTGGGAGTTAGGTCTTTTTTCCACACTAGTTTTTTAATTGACCTTGTATTCTATTTAAGTTTAAATTAGTTATTGAAAAATATTTTTATTTAAATTTAAAGATTATTGTCATAATAATATTATTAGATAATAATTTTTTAATTAAAACGATTATATGACTTGGTTTAATTATTTTATAATTTTTAAAATTTTATAACCATGGGCAATTGGATTAAATTATATTTATTATTATGATTTTTTATAAATTTAAATATTCAATAAACTATAATTTTAATTAAAATTAAATTTGTTTATTGCTGGATTATGTGTAGCATAAGGAGGGGTGAGCATTCGGTCGGTTCGGTTTAAAATCGAACCGAACCGAATAAACTGAAAATCGAAATTTGAGTGTTTATGAAAATCGAACCGAACCGATTTTAATCAGAAACCGAATTGAATCGAACCAGTCTGATTCAATTCCGTTTGATCGGTTTCGATTTTTAATAATTTTTTTATTTTTTACACTTTATTTTTAATATTTTAAAATTTAATTAAAATATTTTAATTTTAATATGATTTAATTTCTATATATTATTAAAAAAACATATTATTATTACTAATCGGTTCGGTTCGGTTTTTTCGGTTTTTTTATGATCAAAACCGAACCGAATCAAAATAACCGAAATTTTTAAAATTGAAAATCAAACCGAACCGAAATATATAAAAAATTAAACCAAATTTTCAAATCGATTCGATTCGATCAATTTTTTCGATTTGAACCGAATACTGGACACCACGCATAAGTATAAAAGAAAGGTAGATGTAATTCCAAGCAAAGATCAATATCAAACATCAAACATAAAGAACTTGAGGTCAAAATTACTTTGTTTGGAAGCAGGCACAGCAGGTCCACCAAGGTCTAAATTGAAATATATATATATATACATATATAATTAAAATTAAATTAATAATTTTAGTTATTCATAAAATTATAATGGGATATTGTCAAATAATTTTATTTTTATTTATTCATATATTCATTTTTAATTCATAATTAAAATGAAGTAAATTATTATAATTTAATTAAGATCAATTTTGATTAATTTGAGTTTGAACAATTTAAATTAAATTTTAATTTGAAATTAAATTGTTTTATTCCAATTTCAAATTGAATTTTAACGCGGGGTTTGAATAAAGGCCAAGGTAAGCTTTCGGTTTCAAATTGGATTTTATTCCATCATTTGTCAACAAAAAATAACAAATTTATTTATTTTTATAAAATAAATTTATACCCACTATCTTTTTTATTATTAATATAAAGATTAAATTTAATTATTGATCTTAAATTTATTATTTAAATTATTTATAATTTTATAAATTTAAATTTATTAATCTTTTTGTATTTAAATACTTTTAATTAAAATTTTATTTTATTATAATTCAATTAAACCAAAAAAAGTACTTTCGCCTTATAAAATTGAAAAATTAAAATAATAATTTTAATATGTGATGCATTATTAAATATATTTTTAAAAATAAACTAAAAAATATTTTTTTAAAACCGATTTGTATTAAGATTAATTAAAAAATACAAAAAATCACTTTCACCTTATAAAACAAAAAAAAATATTAATTTTAATATGTAACATGACATTACATATTTTCTTTTGGAATTTTTTTCCTTTTAAATTGATTTTATAAAAATAATTAAAAAAAAAAGCTAAAAGAATTTTAACTCTATTTATTTTTTTGACTTCAAAAAAAAAAAACTCTATTTATTTTTTAAAATTATAATATATCATATGTAAAATAAAAATAAAGTGTAACCTTATAATATATAATTTAAACAAGAGAAGATAGCTTAAGAGAGCCCTTAATCAAAAGGGCCCATTAGCTCAGTTGGTTAGAGCGTCGTGCTAATAACGCGAAGGTCGCAGGTTCGAGACCTGCATGGGCCACCGCTTTCCTTTTTACTAAAAAATGCCAATGTCACGCTCTTGATTCATCCCTAAACCAACCAACATGATTAGTTCATTGCAGTCTTTTAAAATTGAGCTTAAATAAATTGCTTTACTATTTTATTATTTATATTTAATTTATAAAAATTGAATTTAATAAAATATAAGATTTACTATAATAAATAAATAAATAAGCTTATATGACTCACCTAAACCTATAAAGATGAACTGTAAATTTATGTCAAAGGATTAGGTACACTTGCTACTTGCATGTTATACTTATATGGTATTTGTACTTCTATCCTCCAACTCCTCTTTTATCATTTTTTTGGAAATTGAATTCATATTTCAAAAATACTTATATACAGGATAGGATTATTTAAATTTTTTTATTTCACTTTTTTTTTTTTTAAAGATTGTCCAAATGTACCAAATAAATTAAGCCATTTGATTAGTTTGAGCTCAACTTGGTTATTAAAATTTAAACTCAAATGATTTATTTATTAAATTAATAAAACCGAGTCACACATCATTCTGTTCACAAATGTGAGCTAATGAAATCATATATTTTTCCTGATAAACTTAAATCAGAAACAAAACTAATAAAGTATGAGTTGATACGTTATAAATAAAAATTTATAGGTATATAATTTAAATTTTAAATTCTTAGTAAATTAGTTTTTTTTCTTTTTTAAAGGTAAAGCAGCATGGTTTGGGTCATCTCCGGGATTCTACCCTAATTAATCAAAGGCTTACAATCTCTGGCTGGTGGCAGGTCTGCAGAAAATGGATCCTGCAATTGAGCTTCACATTTTGACAATGGCAAGCCTGTTGTGTTGGCATGCGTGGAAGGCTCGTAATGCTGCCATTTTTAATCTCTCTACCCTTACAATCAGGAGACTTGGCAGGGTGTTTAGGAATCGATTAGGTTTGAGATACGTCACCAGTTCACTTTGCAAGCTAATGAAGTCGCCAGATACCCAGTTAGTCCCTGTTAGCAGGACTCTATGCCAGTGCTTACTTGAGATTTTAATCAATGAATCTCTCAGATATATATAAACAATGATGGATACCATCAGCTTGTAGTCAATTTGCCTTGTTAGATAAGCATCCTGCTCACCTGCAATTGTATTTATATAAACCACATCGTACAAAAAGGGCAAAAAAAAAAAAGAGGAAAAAGCGATGGCAGGAATATATTTTTAATTAATGCAAATGATAGGGTTCATTACAAGCAAACTGGAAAAAGAACGAAAAATTCCTCGCCAACCCTCTGTATCTCCACTGTATTTATAACACATATATAGAGAATAATAAGATTCGACAGATGCTACACAATTCCAGGATAATGAATCAGTTTGAACCCAAAGAAAACCGAAAGACGAGCAAAGAGAAGGAAACATGCATGTTTCTCACACAATCAAAATCCACCAAGTGCTGTACAATGATGATACATTATATAATATGTATTAATATTGATCAGAAACAGAACTAGGGTACAAAACCAATGTCCTTGAAGTATTCATGCTCAAGAGCACTCCTGGCTGTAATTCTCTTGCTGGGATCCAAGCACAGCATTTTCTGCCATGTCAAAAAAGCACATACGTAAGCAAACGAAAGGACACACATCTCAGCACGGATTTAGAACTAAGTTGCATAACAATCTGTACATCACTAATCATATAGAACGGCATAACGCTCAAAAAGCTGCCAAATAATCACAAGTGAACAGAAATTACAACCAATTAGCATCAGTTGAACCAAAGCACCAGAAAAGCACATGATTTTCTCCCTTTTATAGGGTCTGCTAGTAATCAATTTATTTTGAAGGCTGCACCAAAAGTTGCCTTCTAGTTGATGCATGTAGTACATTCGAACATTATTCTAGTTGAAGAAGAGTGGGAGAGAGAGCTTGTCATGATGTGCAACTATAAAATTTGAACTTACAGTAAGAAGGTCAACGCCAGCAGCTTCGAGAGTTGGAACTACAGTTGCCAAGATCTGCAAGGTAAACATGCATAAGAGTTGTCAATAAAATAATACAGGCAAAGTGGGAAAAAACTTAAAATATTGCATAACCTCACAATAAAAGAACAAAGACCTTAGGTGGCCACTTTGGAAAGGCAGACTTGAAGTCAGGCAAAGATGTAACCCCAGGCCATGTGTCCTCATTCGGAGTTCCCAAGACCCTGCATGTGGAAACAACATTAAACAGTAGAATGTTCAGTTACAAATTTGGGAGAAACTATGAGGAATTCAAGAGAGGCTGGTCAGACTTGGAAGACAGAAAACAAATTAAGCATGGTTAGCCAAATTTCAAATGCGAAACATAGACATCAAGGAAAGCAGTGCAATTAACAAGATATGACACCTAAAAATCTTGAATAGTTCATCAATTTCAGAGTCCCCAGGGAATAATGGCCGCTGATTCACCATCTCAGCAAATATACATCCCACTGACCACACATCAACTGGAGTTGAGTAATGTCGAGATCCAAGCAGAATTTCTGGTGCCCTATACCACAGGGTTACAACCTAGAAAGATGCATCAAAACATTTTAAATGCCAGTCACCAAAATTGCCAATAATTTATATGCATTAGAAACTTAATGCTAATTGCTGTTTTTCTGTCTAAATAAAAAAAAAGTGGAAAATGGAAGAAAATGGATCTTTCGGCGATGACAACAGACAAGGAAAGTTTGGTTATAAACCAAGGGATATAACAACTGATGCTTTAGTAAATTTAAAATACTAAGTTCTACAAATTTCAGTGAAAAAACAAATAAATTTGAGTAGCTATGAGCATCTGGACTATGAAGGTCAAGCAGTACCGGGCAAACAGCAACAACTTATTAGAGTAGACAGGCTACATAGAGCATCTACATTGAACAGTCTTTTTTACCTGCTTCCTTCATTGGGTAAAACTTTGAATAATTTTTCATAATTATTAAAGTTATCCTATTGGTAGTGAGAAGAGAAAGGATCTTAGAGCCGAAGACTAGTAAGAGTATAGGAGAAGTGTGTGTAATTACATATATCTAGCAGTCTGAAGTTCTTTCCGCAAAAAAGAGTACAATGGAATAACACTAAAAAAAACCCAGGAATTGGATGCAAAAGTCAGATATCCTGATCAAGTAAATACAGTAAGGCCAAGGAAACTAATTCCAGTGTGATTGATACCTCATGTGTAAATGTCCTAACAGGTATGCCAAATGCTCTGGCCAATCCAAAATCTGCAAGCTTTAGTGCATTGGTACGACGATCTATAAGGAGATTTTGTGGTTTTAAATCTCGATGGAGAACTCTATGAGAATGGCAGTAAGCAATGCCACGAAGTATCTGATAAAGGAATTGCTGCGAATAAAAGAAAATAATCAAATAGTTATTCAAGCATAAGTAACAGCACCACCATAATTATCTTAGAATCAGAAGCCATATACATGAAAGGTGTCTTGTGGAAAACTTTTGGGCAAAAGGAATAATGGTAATGTTAATAGAATCCCCATAAGGTACACAACAAACATATAATACAACTATATGAATGTTCGTGGAAGTAAGATTACACAAAAAAACTGGCCTGCCTAGAGAAAATCTTGGCCATCAGGCATGAAAAATAATATAATAAATTTCTGATATTTTTAAGGATTATTTTTTGAAAGATATTTTTAAGGATTAACTTGCCTACAATTTCAAAAACTTTTTAAAACTACAACTAGGTCTTTCATATTTCATAAAGTAAAGCCAAAAACAATGACCCAAACATAGAGAAAGCAATATAGAAAAGCAAGAGGAAACAAGCCTCTAAATGGGGAAAACAAAAAGAAAAGAAAGGAAAAGAAAATCTTACTCACTTTTATCAGACGAGGATTCTTAGCAAATTCAGGGCAAGAATCCATGTGCTTCTTCAAATCCAAGTCCAGATACTCAAAAACCAAATACAGTCGCTTCTCACTGTGCACCACATCATGCAACCTGTTCCCATAATTCAACTATATAATTTCTTACCATATAAGCAGAAAAACAAAATTGAAAAGGAAAAGTGAGACTATTGAAAGATTTAGATATGATTATTCCACAGATAAACATAGAGTATGGGCTGGAAAGAAAGAGATTAGTCTGCACCACAAAATCTTTTTATACATTGATAGCATTTTTTTTACACGTTTTGCTTAGTGAGACTGCTCAATCTTTGTGACTTAAGGATGAAAAGGCTTCTGGGAAGTTGTTCCATGAATTCATGTGAATATGAATAGAATATTTGGCTGAGGCGTAGAGTCAGCACCACAGAATCTTTTTTCATACATCCTTACCATTTTTTCATATGTTTTGCTGAGTGTCAACTGCTCAATTTTTGTGGCTTGAGTAGTGCTTCTAGGAAGTTGTTCCATGAATGGATGTGCAATTGTGTGTATACAAATGCTAATTGATCCCAAAGGCAAAAATCCTCAAAATGGTGAAGTAGGTGAGGAAAAACTAAAGAATTAGAGATTAAAAGCCTAAAAGAAAGCAGTCGTGATGAGAATTAATTAAATGATACATCTAAAAGTAATAACTTAAAGTACAATAGTATTGGAACCTGTATACAAAATTAATCAAATAACACATCTAAGGTGCTATAAAGTTTCAACAAGAAGGAACAGAAACTTATAGTTGGCATTTGTATCAACAAACTATATCACACAAGCCAACCTTGTGAACAAACTCTACTTACTTTATGAAATTCTATAAACGGACACATGAAAGTTTATCCAATCACTGGAGTATGCAGCAAGCCCAGCTGACACCTTGTCTTGTCAGCAATAACACTTATTTCAAAATGGAAAAATGCATGTAAAAATTTGCAATCACATTGTTTTGCTGAAATATGCCTGTTGATTAACAGAACAAAAAGATGGGGTAGGATTCCTATCAGCAACCAGGAAAGCTTAAATCTATCCGAAGGCTTTATGTACAACTCTTATAGTCTTTAAAAGAGCAGCAAGACAGGATGAAGCTTGCTGACGGAAAGAATAGTGATACAAGAACTCATATTATATGACCGCTTAACCATCATTAGCATTTTCTATCATCAATTTTGCACATGTAACACCCCATCAACATCAAAGACACAGCTGCATATTTTATCCAAAATACTTCGGCAGAAGTTAAAGGTGCTGTTTTCCCACTTTACAGAATATGCTCTATGCACTGCACTTAGAAAGAAAGCCCTGTTAAAAAATGAAATAAAACAAAATACAAGAGTGACAGGAGGGAGGTCAGATACAATTTTAACTTATTTTACCATGTATCAGTAAAGTAACCAATCTAAAGAGTGGCCTGTTTGGTTTTCCTATTTTTAAAAACTTTTTATAGTTTTTCCCACTAGGTTGATGCTCACAATGCCATACTCATGCCCATCCAATTATCCTTATCCAACACAGCTAACCTACTTCAAGGAAAAGTGAAGTGTTGCAATAACTATGCTCCAAAGTTTAGTTTGATCAACTGAATAAACAAAACACCTGACAATATTCCCATGCTGCATCTCCTTCAAGAGGGAAATTTCTCTAATCGCAGTGCTTGGAACACCTTCATCTTCCTGCTCCAAGCGTATTTTCTTCAGAGCTATAGTCTCATTGGTTACTCGATCACGAGCCTTGTATACCACTCCATATGTTCCTTCTCCTATCTTTTCAACTTTCACATACTGTCATATTTGAACATCATAAAAACCAGGAAAACCAATTACAAGGAAAATTAACAAGGGTCCAGCAAAAATCACAATATATCCATTTATTACAAGCACACAAATATGGATCTTTTACTGACCTGGTCCATCCAGTTAATGTCAAATGCCTCTACAAAGGACTGTCCACAATTAACAACAACAGATTTTAGGAAAATTAACAAAAGTTAAAAGATATAATATGCATCACAGGACATTAGCAAATCAAAGCAAACAAGTTAATAATATAGATCAAGGCCCCAATCTGCTAGCTTAGCCATATTAAAACAATTTATATCACTTGTTAAAATGATGCAATAGAACCCATTCATTTGGTCTGACACTATACTATATGCATATACAAGAAGCCTATCCATTTGCAGAGATTATAGACAAATTTCATGACATTAAATCATTGCTAGTATGCCTTAGCACAAGGAACAAGTTAACAAGATAAAATGCATGCAATTTAGTTCTAAGAAGAACGTTATAGGGTAAAAACAGATGATTGAGTTGCAATTTAATCCATAGTAAGAACTGCTTGCCCAATGAATAAACCCTTCAATGTCACTGTGGCTAACTTGTTTTTCTTTTAAAATAAATAAACAAATAAAGTGGGACAATTTTATTACCAAAAAAAGGGATCAAAGTGTAGTCAAACTAAAACACAAACTCCAACCTGTCTTATCAGGATTCAGAAACCAAACCTACATTTTGATAATGAATCACACACATTGATACCAACTACCCCAAAATTGATCCAAATTTATCATACCAACACAAAAATTCTGCATTAGTTGATAAAGTTTCAATAAACAGTACACTTGTCAAGTAAAAGACCACCAAACATAACAGTGAACTTACTATCAAACGTCAATAGCTATAATATCAAGCTGGAGGCTTAAATGTTTGCCTCAGAAGATAAAGCCTACTGACTAATGGTTACACGTTGCCACGGGGTGATCTGCAAGAGAAGAGAAACCAAAGGAACCATGTCCTTCAACTTATTAAACTCTAATTCTCAACCCAAATTATTCTTTAATGAGGTCAAGCTAAACAATGCTCGTTTCTGTCTGGAAACAGTCCATCACGTATCTAATAAAAATTGCAAATATGCTAAGACTCATCAATGCGAGGACATTTGGAGAATGGCATTGATATACCGAATTGAAATTCATGCAAATAAGGGTAAATAGAAATGAGATAAATAATAATAATAATGAAATCAAAAGTAAAGTTCACAAAATCCCCAAATGGACGGCAAGACATGGAATCCCCCATTGATTATAGATAAAAGAAAGCCCAAAAGAAATCATCAAAACATCAGCATAAATTGCTGATCCACTAGCATTTACAGCGAAAGAGAGAGAAATCCAGTACCCGGTCGCAATTGGAAACCTGAAATCAGGATTCACCAGAGAGAAGCGACGGCAGCAGATTGATTGATGGAGATGATATGGGCAAGTCCAGAGCTGCTGCTACTGCAACACTGAGAAGGTTAAGTGAGAACTGAATGAGATGAGAGGACTTCGCATAGACTTTCCCTTTACCCTAATTTTAATTTTTCTTTTTTACCATTACCTAAAAAAAAAAATCGCGATTTAATCCTGGACAACGTATAATTGATTTCATTCTTTTAAGCGAGTGAAATTTAAAAAAAAAAAAAAAAAAAAAAAAAGAAAGAAAAAGAAAAAGAAAGAGAAATTGTAGATATAAAATTAAAAAAATCCAGTAAAAAAATTTTAATTGGATGATAAGTCTTAAATAATTTAAAATTTAGTTTTCATTATATAAAATAAATGACAATCAATGTTTTTTTTTTCTTTAAAGCAGACAATCAATGTTTTGAATAATGGATTTAATTGAAACGTATAAATGCTTATAGTATTATTTATTCTTATTAGTGATAAATATGCTTAATCAATATATATTTTATTATTTAATTTCTAAATATTATTATTATTAATAAATTAATTTCTATATTTAAAAAATTTATTAAAATATTCTTATTTTTATTATATTAATAAAATATTCTTTACATTTATTTCTATCATTAAAAATATAGTAAAAAATTAAATTACTAAAAATAAACTATTTAGTTCATAAAAAAATTAATTTAATAAAATTTAAAAAATATAAAAAAATTTTAAAAAATTTCTAAAAGTATAGAAAAATACTTTTTTAACCAATGATTAATGAAAATATAAAAACGTTTGAATAAATTTTTGAAAATAGAAAAATTAACTTATTAATAATAAAAATATTAAAAAATTAAATAGTAAATTTTCCTCATTATAATAGTATAGATTAAAAAAATAAAGAAAAACATATATTGTATCCTTGTATAACTGATTTTTTATTATTTTTATTAAAAAACTTTGATGACGAATAAATTGTTTATATATATAAATGTAGCCTTATGAATTATGAGAAAATTGATTAACTAAAATGTATTTCTATCCGTCCAGCCAAATTTCTCTCTCAAAATCCCTGTTTAGAATTAGAAATTTTATAAAAATTTAATTTAATTGATTTATTTTCTGTTACTTCTTTTATTTTAAAACAAAAAATCAATTCTTTTTAACTTAAAATTTTTATTCTAAAAGAGATTAAAATCATGCATACAATGAACATCCATACTATAGGCAGGTTCCTTTTTTTTCCCAGAAAAGGAAAAAAATGAAAGAAAGAGGAATGAAGAAGAAGAAAAGAAAATGAAAATTATTAGCTTATTAGGTTGAAAGTAGAAAAGAAGAAACAAATGTAACACATAGATATCAAAATTTGAGCAAGAAAGTGCGAATTTCCATTGGACCTAGCTCAACAACAAAAGTTGAACTATCAACAGGGCCACCTCTAACTGGTGAGGCTTCATCTCCACTCTCACCCTCTACTTTCCATGTCATCCTCTTCATCTCTGACTTGTATTGGTTTGCTGATATGCTCATTTCCTTCAGCTCCCTTATCTGAATGTTCATACACCAAATCAACACACAGTAACAATGACTTCACTGTAACTAATACCACAGTTCATACACATGTTCTTACAATTTTTCCACTAAACATCTTGTTGAGTTCAACTTTAGCCAGTGCTGAATAGTTGGCATCTTCTCCCTCCTGACCCCATTCAATCATTGCAGATGAGATTTTGCTCAACTCAGTCATATGAAAAATAGTCACTTTTTGTTGAAACAAACGCACAATACAAGAACATATGCACTCACAATCGTAATATTATGGAAAACAGGAAAAAAAATAGAGGCAAGAAATTTAATGTGCTTGCTTCAACTGTAAAGTCTATGCCCACGGAGATGAAAAAGTGCAATACAATTTCTCAGAACTCTTAAGAACCTAAACTCGGTATATTTTTCAGATTCTCATATAATGAAGTGTAGAAAACATATAATTATTTATACTTCTTCACTGTGTTTTCCCAACCAAGTGTGTTACAATCTTCAGAATTCTCAGAACCCTAATTTGAGTGTTTTCCAGTTTGTCTGTCAGTCCTGGCTCTCCAATCTCAACATAGATTTCTATTTTTTATTCAATTCAAGTAACAGTGCTGAACTTTTGAGGCGAATATACCCAAAATTCAAGTCTAAAAATTAGGCTTATGAGGAATGGCAGTTATAGATCTAATTGCACCAACTCTAGATTGAGAATTGGTTCATCAGTGGGAGCTTAGACACTATGGCAATGAGATGAATGGCAAAGTGGAAGAAAAAGAGTATGAATTTGATTTGCTTTACCTCATACAGATGTGCCAGACGAAGGAGTACGTTTCCATCATCCAGCTCCTGCAAGGCAATGATCAGAAAGAGACAGAGAGAAATAGAACTCTAGATTCATCCTACAAGAGGTTGCCACTGTCACCTGAAGGGTAATCAAAGCAACATTCAAAGGCAAGCTGTAATCAGGATCCATGACTGTTCCTTCGGTCAAATGAAATGCCTTCCAAGTCTCCTCTTTCTGAACGGTAATCATTTTTACCTAGTTAAAATCCAAGGCAATTCATGCTCAAAGCAAGCAAAGTGAAGCCATACCTCATGGGTGAAAGCTAGAAGCAGTGGTGAGTAAACTTCTTGGCCAACTGTTCGACGCCAGATTGATCCAGCTCCTAGCTGGTTGATGCTCAAATAATAATTTCCTCTAACCTGAATGAAGATGTTGATTATAAAAGTTCAAGAGAAGCATTCATGAGTGAGAAGAACTTTCTGATGAGCTCAACAATGACAAGCATTTATCAGGAATGCTCACAAAGAAAGTTAATATCCTCGTAGAATAGCATACCGTTAATCCTTCACATTTGTCTTCAACACAAACACTTTCGTCAAGGGCTTCACCAAATCCTCTCAAGTCAACGAAGATCGTGCGCCTTTGCGCAGGAAAAGAAGCAAAGCTCAGTTTAATATGTCCATACATATTGGTATGATTCATGAATGCTGTAAAGCAAAAGAGGGTTGTTATCTGCACCTGTGAAGCATTAGCTCTATTTGACCATCTTTAATGCTGGCTCCTCCTGTGGCACGATCAACCAACACTGACAGTTCAGATTTCTTATCCTCTATATAAATTCCGAGGTTAAGCTGGAAAAATCAACCACAGGTTTATGTCAGTAAAAGAGAAAATATTTTAGCTACTGATTGAACAGCTTTGATAATGATTTTGAGATGAGAAAATTTCAATTGATGCAGAACTTGACAAGCAACCACTAGACTATATCTTAAAATGATGAATTGTTGACCTTCTTCAGGGGCACAAAACCGTACGTACATGTTTATGAGCATATACATAAACACAAATTGTAACTGACGAATTGAAAACAGACAGTTCTGCAAACAACAATACAGATTGACTGTAAAAAATCATATATCATCATAAAGAAGATTCCTATCTTAAAGCACTGTTTGAAAACATTAAGAGCTATCCTTTTGAATGCAACAAAAATCCATAAAGACCATTTATACGTTTGAACTTCTAAACGAATCAAATGGACACACAGGTACATAACACTTAGAAAAATCAACAGAAGAAGATTATTTGCATCTCTTTATTGTTGGATAGCCTGAGAAAAACCAGTCACTGAAAGATCAAATCAACTCGGGTCAAATTCCAAATCACTTTGACAGGAATCTCCTCCACACGTTGCCCCCTCAAGGCCACGTTAAATGCGCTAATAATATATTCAAAACAGTTCTCCTCCCCATGCATTGCCCAACAAACAGCATCATATTTGTACGGTCTTGGATGCACACACACACAAAATTGGTTGAGTTTTAGAATTTATGAAATTACTGGATAATAGTTTCCTGCTTGAGGTTGATTAACTGACAGATTCCAGTCAGCTCTATAGTCACGAATCTGCAAGTTAAAGAAAAAAAAGGAGAAGAATCAAAGCATCACCACTGAGCACATAAACATTAAGTATAGTGTAAGAATTTTCGTAAAGGGGAAATAGCTTGCATGTGTCTTCTGAAAAAGAAGTTAATGAAGAGACTCAATACTTCAGTTTTAAATGTGTTGATATAAAAGTGTAGCAATTTACATCAATACTCTAGTTATGTTGTGCATAACTTCTCAGCTTCTTTTAGACACATATCAGCCAACAATAAAATTTCTAAGTATAGTTAAGGCTTCTTGCATCATGCTTTTGGCACCTAGTACTTCACCCTTTTAACCAAGCAGCAAAAAAAATTTTACATTGTGAAAACCATTATTAAACCACCATAGAAGAGGGGCAAAAACCAACGTTTCACCTGAGCATTTATGTCTGAGGAAATTTTAAGTGAGTCTGACATGGTAAAAAATGCACAGCAAAGAAAAAACAAAATCCCAGTATTCCTGGACACGTTGGTTCTACGGTAGGGCTAGATACAAGTTAGTGTCTAAGCTGAGAAAATCACATCTATATTTAGATTCAGCATAGCTGCATGTTTTCAGGAATCTTTCAAAATTCATGGGATCAAGGAGAAAGATCATTGCGAGAGTTACCCGCTTTAGAAAGTCCCTTCCATTAGAATCAGTATAGTAAACCTTGTCTGTGACCATATTTGCTGTCATTTGTGTGATGACCTCCTTTCCAATACTATCTTCTGTGGGAATTGGGCCAATCTTCAGAATAAAAGATTGTCAGGAATGATTGATATGAACATAGTGAATCAAATATCTTCAGCTTACAGCTAAAAGAAGTAAAATATTAAGAAAGTATAATTAATCTATTTGAAAGAAGATTACTGTTTTAAGGCAAAGAAGAAGAATTATTTAAAGCGCTATTGGACAAAAAAAATCCGAATGTTTACGGTAATTTACATTTATGTCCAATAGTTTAAATCTTGAACTAAGCTAAATCTTTTCAATTTGATACAATTATAATCAAAAGGATTAAATTGAATTTGTACAAGTTAACGGTAAATTACAATATAGTTCCTAAAGTTCTATTTGAATAATAAAATAGTCCTTAAATATATATTCTTATTACAATAATTTTATTTTTTATTAATCTCATTATTCACTCCCTATTCCCACTTTTATATAATATGGTAAATATTAATAAAAACTTAAAATATAAAAAATAGAAAGTAAAGTTTTCCAAATATAAAAAATATACACATAATTTATAATATTGAGTATAAATATTTAGCGAAATACTTTAATATATATTATTTATATGTGATATTTTATATAATAGAAATTTTTTTGTAAAAAATATTTATTCAATATAATATATTTAATATTACATATAATAAATATAAAATATATTTAATTTCAATATAAAATATAAATTAAAGAATTATATGTTTTATTAATAATATAAAATTTTAAGTACTATATTGTAATACATCATTAACTTTTCAGATTTAATTTAATTCTTTTAGTTATAATTATAACAAATTGAAAAAATTTTATTTTACCATCCAAAATTTAAAATATTGGATATAAATGTGAATTACCATAAAAGTTTGAATTTTATTTTTCCAACACACCTTATTTAAATCATGTAACTCACAGTATATTCAATTTCAGCATGCTCTTTCTCTTTGTAAAGTCTTGTGACCTAATAAACAGACATAAACAAAAGTTAGCTGAAAGCATGTTGACAAGTACAAAAAAAAAAAAGCAGAAGCTTGGATCACTAGCTAAAAGGATTCCCCTAGTCAACATCATTCACAAAATCCCTCAAGTGCAAACGATTTTATTTTTATCATTAAATCTCTAATATCCCAGTTGTTAAACAAATATGCATAGTTAGTCCATGCATATAGTATAGTTAGATCACCAATCATCATAAAGCAATTCCAAAGAAAAAGGAAGTCTTGATCCATGTATAACTAAACAAAGTGATACTAACTGACCTGGTAGATCCATGGATTAAATTGTTGATGGACCTCATCAACCACAGATCCACGATAGACCTTCAAGGGCACCTGCAGATGATTATAAATATAATTATAAATGATAAATTAAGTAACAGTAAATTTCAGCTACAAATGCATCATGTTGAACTAGTTGGTTTTTATGGCATCCAATACAGGAACTAAAACAGTGAAGAGGTGCACACTTACTCCAAACTTGACGTGTGGCAACTACATAAAAGCAGACATCTCCATCATGTAGACCAAAAAGAATGGGAGAAACAAGAGCTAAAGAACAGAACATAAGCCCAGCATAGAAGGCAGGATAAGTGGCAGTTTCCCACATCATGTTTAGAGAAATAAAACCAAAATATTATCTAATTGATCAACAAGTATAACTAGTATAGGATGCCAAACAGTGCAAGCTCCTGCAAAAAGATTGGAACTTTTTTCGCTAATTACTTCCATGTGAATACCAAATGGCAGCATTTCTTCAATAACAGCCATTCTTCTACTCAGTACTCAACAAGATAATAGGATAAATTATGAAAAACAAAAATCCTTCACATTGGCAAAATTCTTGAAATTTTTTTGAAAAAAGTGAATACAATGGGCCTCTTTTTTTTTCATTTCTTACAGTTAGGCCTTCCATTAATATATCATATAGTTTAGTGCCTGAGTTTTTTCCTTTGACTAACACTTTAGTTCCTATTTTTGAAAATGGAACAACTTTTCTACCCTAAAGATTAGAAGGTGAGGGACTAAAATGTCAACATTATTAGTTTCCAATTTAGTTTAAGTTTTGACATTCAGGATTTTTTTTTCCTAATCAAGATGTTTAATATTAATTACAATATTTTGCATGCAGTCAAACATTTGGTGTTCATCAAGATTTACTAGTTTCCAGTTTCTCAGTGGGTTTCTTCCAACTAAAAGACCACTTCTTATACACAGATTAAAAATTTACCATTTTTTCAAAACATTCAAAAGAACCTACTAAACAAAAGCAAACATATTTAGATATTTCCATACTAAATGTTTCATTGAGGTGAGTTTAGGATAAATTAAACTGAGATTTTAATTGACATTTAGATCTTTCTCCTTCTGGATTTCTTCTTTTTTGCATCTTAATTCTCCTCCTTACAATGTAGCCTTATCTATTTCCTTACTCTTCCCTCCTTACCCTAACCCTGTTCTGATTCTGTAGTAGAAAAGTTTAACAATGCTGTGAGCACAGGAAGAAAAGGGGAAAATGGAAACAGAAAGGGAAGAACTAACTGATCTAGCAACAATATGGGGAGGGGACCCATCAGGCCGAAAAACGTATGCACCAGAAGGTTGCTGCAAGCAAGAGAATATCACTGGCATCAGACCAGCTTCATGAACTTAAAGCCAAAATTTAAAATTCTAAATCAAGGAACAGAAAATGTATACCTGGAGATCAGAGCTTGAACCATACCAAAGATAGCTTTGCTGAAGAGGAACATCAACCTGGTAAAGGCAAACAAACAATTACAGATGACCTCTAATTTCATAGCCAAAACATCTCTTAATCTATTACTCCACTCTTTTGGATGATATAACCTAAATACTTGAACCATTTGCATTTTCATACCAAAGCTCCATCCAATTGAACTTATCCTTCATCCTTCTACAAGAGCTAAACTCACAAAATCGGAGAAGACAGCTGAGAAAAACTATCCAAGCAAAGCAACTTACCCCAGTTTTTGAATTGTGCATTCGTTTGAGTTGGCCAGTGGTAGAAGAAAATGACATTTTCAAAATTCCAGGTCCAATTTCAACAGTCTCATTGAGTGGACTTTCTGTTACAGAGAGCCCATTTCTCCTTTTTCCTGCATCATTTCAGTAACCATACAGGAAATAGTATCAACATATGCTCTCGAAGGAGATGATAAAATTGTCTTTTTTTTTTTACCTATAGCAGGCGCATTAGCAATGAAGTAAGTACTCCATCCAAGTGGTGGCACAGAAACTGGAAAGACAAGCCAATATTGAGGAACTTGATTGGATGAAAGTCCTAAGTAGGCCTTCTGATAGAACTTTCTTAAGTTGCTTGTAACATTATCCATGATCACATATTGAGCCTCAATGGTTTTGCCCGAAGAATCAGAGACAACAAGATTGGCATCATTAACCTGGTCGGTATTGTCACTTCTAGATCAAATTTGAACAGTAACTTTATTTACAAGGGAAAAACATAGGAAAAACAAACAAATAAATTCAAACTTAATTGAAGCTTTTAAATATCTCAATCAGAAGAATATCCCATTGAAGATACTAAACTAGCAATAGACAAAGCATCTTTAATGGAAGAAATAACTCCCTAATAGGCCAAGATTATAATGAAGAATCCTTAAATAACAAAAAGCAACAAAACAACATTTTCTGCAGGCTTACGTAACTTCATTGGACAAAGCCAAACAATCCAACCAAGTTATTTTCATCTTGATTTAAATGGAAGCTATATGTCCATATCTATGAGGTCATAAATAATATGAATTAACAGAAAATCATTTGCTCTTGGGATTATCAACCAAAAACAGAGATTTACTTACTGGAATCCTAACAATTTCAGTGCGATTCCATCCAAGAGGGTTGTACACTACTATAACCTGAAAGTAACCAGTTGTACATACGGAGTATGAAACCTAGTGAAGTAATCATACAACCAAAATTCGAAATAAATGAAAACAGTATGTCAGTACCAAACTCTTTCCAACTCCAGCTTCCTCTGCTGGTGGACAGTAACTGATATTTAACAATTGGCACTGGTGGAAAAGAAGGGAAAAGAGTAGCTTGATTAGGCCAGATGTGGTAACTTGATTATCTAAATGCACATGTGCATCCAACAATGAGATTCAGGATGAAAAGAATATCTTGAGATAATCTTCACTGCTAAGCATTCGATTATGCAGTGAATAGAAATAGGCATTATGAAATATATAGGAAATTTCTAAAGATGAAGCTTTGTGCTTCCTTAACATAATTAGTGAAAAAGGTAACTCTCACACAGACCAAGAGGAGAAAGACAGTAGATACCTGACTGAAAGTAGCAGTTGTTGCACATTGATCTCTGGATTTATTGCTAACTAAGCATGAAAGAGCAGAATTGCCAGTGGCTTCTGCCTGGAGAGTATTGAATAAGTTAAGTTTGAGGAATATAATTAAAAATTTTGGGCATTTATAACAAGCAGGTAAATTTTCATAGGAAATTCAACTACACACCTCAGATGCTCCAATAGCTAAGCGTTTAGCATAGTCATCTGTAGTATGTTGTTTGGCAGTCCCAGAGACAGCATCATGATGCTGTGCTATTCCTAAAGCATCTCCAAGGCTGCAAGTGCTGGGACCATTGGATTTTTTTCCCACCAAAAACTCAAGTTGCCGTGTAGCCTGTTTTCAACAAGAAGATAAAACTGTTTCAATTAAAACACTATATTCTAAAACCAAAAAAAGATGAGAAATACAAGACAGTTCTCGTGATAGGGAGAAAGCCATTCTCTCTACACAGGATGCACAATTTCATCTAGTTGTTGCAGCATACAGAGGCCAAGAAATTCTCTCAACAAAGGAATGTAAAAACATCAAAATAAGCATCAAGGCACAGTGATTTTGGAATCATACCAAATAAAATCCACTCAGCTGCCGAACATATCTCTTCAAGCCTGGGCGACTAGTAAAAAATCCAGTCCAATATGCATTTTCCCTATCTGCATATCTGCCAGAAAACAAGCAACAATTGTATATACACAATACACGTTGCTTCATCAAGATAATGTAGTAAAAGGAATCAAGAAAACAAGCAATTCTCACGGAAAATAATCATCAGTCTTCAGTGGCCATGCTTCATTTGCTGCATTTTTCACATCAGTATAAATAGATGGAGTAGAATATAATGCATTAACTCGACCATCCTGAAAGGTGAATAAAACTGTTATCAAAGAAAGTACATTGAACAAGTGATAAAGAAAAAAGTAAATATATTGAAAAATTTTCAATGCATAAAATTCAAGAAGATCACATGAAAAAATGATGCATTTGATTTCAGCAAGAGTGAATAGTTGAACATAAAGACGAAGAAATTGAAGATAAAACAAAGAAATTTAACAATTAACTAAAAAGTGTAAGAAAGATTAACCAAACTTTTCAAAAAGAACATGCATCATATTGTGGTGGGAAAACTGATAGAACTGAAAGGACAGATGAACACAAAAATAATCAATGCTGAATATGTTATATTTAAGTTTCAGTTGCTGTAATATCTATTCTGATAGAAATTATACGAGTTACAGTAGACTGAGAATGAAAACTTCAAAATCAAGTCCTGAACAAGGAAAAACATTATCCCATCACTCTAACACACATTGCTAATAATATAAACAAGAGACTTGTGTTTCCTTTTTGTTTGAAGGAAACAATTCTTCACATCTTTAGGAGCCATTTTATGAAGTTCAGTGCTGCCATTTTATGAAGGCATGGTGAGGAGATGCCTCATGAAAGGATCCATGAGAATTATGTTGAGAACAATAAGACTTAAAAAGGGGCCTTTTTTTCATATAAAACTATACCTTGTTAACATAGTGAATCAGTTTGTCCATTTGCTTGAACCAAGACTCAGCATATTGGTACTGGAAATCATCACCCATAGTCCACATAATATGGTTTGTCCTTGTTACATTTGCCTGTAAAAATGAGGGCGTCATGTTCATAAAACCATGCTACCTCTGCAATAATAAATTAATGCATGATTATCTTGTTAGAAGCCATACTAAAAATAAATAATTAAAAGAATAACTACAGAAAAGAGAGGGGTGGGGGGCTTAGACATTACTTGAGTTATTGCAGCATTTATGAAATCATTAACCCGTTGCTCAACATTGTAGTCAAAGAGAAGAGGATTATCCTACAATGTGAAATTCAACAGATAAGGAGAAAGCTCAACAAGAGAATCACATGGTAACGTGAGAAAGTAATACTTGCAGAAACTATAACCTGAACAGGCACAAAATCATCAAACACTTCAAAATTGAAACCAGGTGGAGGACTATAATGCACAGGGAAAGCATTGGCAAAAATCTGAAAAGGCACAAACAATTAAACATTAAACACACCAAGCCCTTTCAAAAAACTAATTTATAAAAATAGGGGATCAGTCATTGCTTGGAAGTTGGAACCTGAGAGGATGAACCAAAAGTTTTAGACCCACGCCAAATGACCTCTAGAGATTTATCTCCTTTGCACTTTGCTCTGTCCTGGTAATCAATCCTTGCAAAATGAACAGAATCGAATCCAAGCTGCAGCAACCAATCAAAGTACATCGATCTTATGCTAAAAACACAGCAGAAAAAACTCATTCCAAGGAAAATACATGTTATTTTTATCAAATAGTTGCAACTTCCTTCTTGCTAAAAAAGGCACTGATGTTGGCATACAAAATGGAGTCAGTGAAGTATGCTTTGAGCAGGCATGTAGGGATAAAAGACTAAATTAGCCACCTAGTTGGGTGATTGACCATTCATATATAGTGTACCTCAGCCCCAAGCAGGTAAGCTTGCACAGCAGAGTGTCCAAACGGATCAATTTGCCATCCAGCACGAGGAGTCTTGTTAAACTGTTGCTTTATTGCAAGATGACCAAGTGTTGTTTGGTCAATCATATCTACATAATGGGTTGTTGCCTCATCATGCATACACCATCCACCATTTCTGCAATTGAAAAGTTTAAATACTTTGTCATATATGCTAAAGAAACAGTATAAGTTAGACCTTCTTGCTATTTTCTCTGCTTTATAATTGCATACACGAATTCCAATTGGCCAGCATCTACAAGTTTCCTCATTTGCTCTTGCATTTCTTCACTTTGTTCTAGCCACCATCGTTGGAAAAAGGCCTATGATTCATTTAAGGTTCATTAGACACTGGTAATATGACACTTGTTAGACAGCATAAAACTCAGAAACCAAAATATTAAACAGCGGAAACTACCATCCTCGCAATGATACAACATAGCAATTGAATACAAATGCCCAATAAAAATCTCAGAAATTTCAATTTAAATGGATCCAATATCAATGAAAACAAAACAATCAACAAATCTTTCATGGGATTACCATTTCAGCAAAAACAAACTTCCTGTTTGCATTTCTAAGCAGAGATTCCACAACCGAGTCCAGCACATTTTCAACACAAGCACCCTACAAGAAAACAAGTAACAAAATAAATATAACTCATCTCATAATCTAAAGGGAATGAAGACAAGACAGTGCACAGATTAGAACCTGAATACTGTTGTTTGATCCAACATAGTACTGATCAACAGTCTTTAACCAGCCAACATCATCATGTGAATGTGCTACCAAATGAACATTGAGTTTTCCTTGTACAACTCCACCTCCAGTGTTGTACTTCACATAGCCCCCATTAACTTTCCCGCTCAAACAAAACCCAGCAACAAAGCAACTGATAAAAAACCATGTTACAACACTCTCAGACTTGTCCATTTCAGCACCCAGTTGGCTCTGAGCATCAAAGGAAACTCAAGTTTTTTCCTTTTCATGGCCGCCAAATTTATAGAGGCAAGTGGGAGCCAAATATTGATGGGGCATACGTGGCGACAAATGAACCTCAGTTTCGTCTCTAGCATTTCCATGCCGGCCGAGGAACAATGTTTTGTTTTATTAGGAGAAACTGGGAAGGGGGGTAAGTTTTTACTGAGGCACTCAAATTTATCACTACCTTTTTCTTTTTTTAAGGATTGTAGCCAACTTTTAAGAATTCTGAGAAGGAAATGCTTACCAAGAAATTCCATTTTGGATTGAGATTCCGTATGAGAATGGCTGATGCAAGGAGGATCATCATCTATCACCAGGAATATACACTCCTTGTTTAAAAATGGAATTTAAACTCCTAATACTCCGTCCAAGCTATCAAATCACTATATACAGTAGATTGTAAAATCAGCATTCTCACTGCCGCCAAGTGGCAATACACCTTGCAACTTCATCATCAGAGGTCCCACTTAGGTAAGTGGCCTTTTATTTTGTTTTCTAATTAAAAATTTTATGGGTTCATTTCTTTAGTGATATTTTTTTCCTATTACGTTTTAAATTCGTGATTTTTAAAGTCTACAAATGACTATGTGATATATCATAAACTAAAGATTTAAGAAAGAATTAAATGATAATAAAAATTAAGGATCTCAATTTTTAAATTTAGAAAATAAATAGTGAGTAACTTAAATAGGAAATTTTTATTATATTAATATAATAAATATTCCTCTTCATGATCACAAATGAGATGGATTTATTTATTGTGCTCTATTGAATAATCTTCTTCTTTTGTATTGATGATGTGTTATTAAAAAAAATAGAAATGTAAATATAAGATTCTAATAAAAAATTTTAAAATGTAATGAAATTAATAATTATAATTAAATAAATTTATCATCTTCATATTTATCACTAAATGTAATAACTTTATTTTTTAAAAATTACTATAAAAAAAATTCTGCAAGTATAACGATAAATGGTTCATTTAGTAATAATTTAATCAATCGTATGGGAATAAATTATCAGTGAATTTTATAATAGGATTATTAGTTGCTCATTAGATTTTTTTAACATTTATGGTGAGTATTAAAAAAATAAATTTAATATATTTCTATTTAAAATAAAATATTTTACAAAAATTAAGAATTCCTAATTAATATCTGTGATTTAAAAATTGGCCAAGATTCAGAATATTTTTTTAATAAGCTTAATTTTTATTTCTCATTTTTTTATTTATTTTTTATTTTTTTTATGATGGGTGCTCATATTCCTCTATTGTATTTATTTCATAATATGAATTCATAATATGTCTAAACGTACTATATCTTTTTCCCTCTTTAAACGACCATTTAATTTTATTCGAGATCGCTTAAATACGATTTCATGTATTGGAGAGTCTGCTTTCCTTTAAAAGCTAATGGGTATTTGGGACTTTGATCCCACGAACAGATTCACATCCAACTCGACTCGTCTGGACAGTCCTTAAGTCAATATAGGCTTAGAGCACATATTAGTCCTTATTGAATTCAGGCCTAATTCTTCTCGTTTGAGTTGCTTTAGGCCCAAATATATAGAGCATGATAATCAAAAATACATATTTATCTGCTCATTAATTATTTTATGATTTATAAAAAATAAATTTTAAGATTTTAATTATTACCGTGCGATTTTAAAAGAATTCTATCAAGTCGTTTTTTTCTACCTTTTTCTATTTTAAATTTTATAATACCTTGTAAAATTTTAATTATAAATTGTATATATTATTATTATTATTAATATTATAATAGTAATGAGTATAGATTAAAACAATAATGAAATGATTTACAAGAAAAACATATATCGTGTTCTCGTATCACTGATTTTTTTATTTTTATTAAAAAACTTTGATGATGAATAAATTGTTTATATATATAAATGTAGCCTTATGAATTATGAGAAAATTGATTAACTAAAATGTATTTCTATCTGTCCAGCCAAATTTTTCTCTCAAAATCCCTGTTTAGAATTAGAAATTTTATAAAAATTTAATTTAATTGATTTATTTTCTGTTACTTCTTTTATTTTAAAACAAAAAATCAATTCTTTTTAACTTAAAATTTTTATTTTAAAAGAGATTAAAATCATACAAACAATGAACATCCATACTACAGGCAGGTTCCTCTTTTTTTTCCCAGAAAAGGAAAAAAATGAAAGAAAGAGGAATGAAGAAGAAAAGAAAATGAAAATTATTAGCTTATTAGGTTGAAAATAGAAAAGAAGAAAGAAATGTAATACATAGATATCAAAATTTGAGCAAGAAAGTGCGAATTTCCATGGGACCTAGCTCAACAACAAAAGTTGAACTATCAACAGGGCCACCTCTAACTGGTGAGGCTTCATCTCCACTCTCACCCTCTACTTTCCATGTCATCCTCTTCATCTCTGACTTGTATTGGTTTGCTGATATGCTCATTTCCTTCAGCTCCCTTATCTGAATGTTCATACACCAAATCAACACACAGTAACAATGACTTCACTGCAACTAATACCACAGTTCATACACATGTTCTTACAATTTTTCCACTAAACATCTTCTTGAGTTCAACTTTAGCCAGTGCTGAATAGTTGGCATCTTCTCCCTCCTGACCCCATTGAATCATTGCAGATGAGATTTTGCTCAACTCAGTCATGTGAAAAATAGTTACTTTTTGTTCAAACGAACGCACAATACAAGAACATATGCACTCGCAATCATAATATTATGGAAAAGAGGAAAAAAAATAGAGGCAAGAAATTTAATGTGCTTGCTTCAACTGTAAAGTCTATGCCCATGGGATGAAAAAGTGCAATACAATCTCTCAGAACTCTTAAGAACCTAAACTCACTATATTTTTCAGATTCTCATATAATAAAGTGTAGAAAAAATATAATTATTTATACTCCTTCACTGTGTTTTCTCAACCCAGTGTGTTACAATCTTCAGAATTCTCAAAACCCTAATTTGAGTGTTTCCAGTTTGTCTGTCAGTCCTGGCTCTCCACTCACAACATAGATTTCTATTTTTTATTCAATTCAAGTAACAGTGCTGAACTTTTGGGGCGAGTTACAATTCCGCCGTTAAAAAAATATACCCAAAATTCAAGTCTAAAAATTAGGCTTATGAGGAATGGCAGTTATAGATCTAATTGCACCAACTCTAGATTGAGAATTGGTTCATCAGTGGGAGCTTAGACACTATGGCAATGAGATGAATGGCAAAGTGGAAGAAAAAGAGTATGAATTTGATTTGCTTTACCTCATACAGATGTGCCAGACGAAGGAGTACGCTTCCATCATCCAGCTCCTGCAAGGCAATGATCAGAAAGAGACAGAGAGAAATAGAACTCTAGATTCATCCTACAAGAGGTTGCCACTGTCACCTGAAGGGTAATCAAAGCAACATTCAAAGGCAAGCTGTAATCAGGATCCATGACTGTTCCTTCGGTCAAATGAGATGCCTTCCAAGCCTCCTCTTTCTGAACAGTAATCATTTTTACCTAGTTAAACTCCAAGGCAATTCATGCTCAAAGCAAGCAAAGTGAAGCCATACCTCATGGGTGAAAGCTAGAAGCAGTGGTGAGTAAACTTCTTGGCCAACTGTTCGACGCCAGATTGATCCAGCTCCTAGCTGGTTGATGCTCAAATAATAATTTCCTCTAACCTGAATGAAGATGTTGATTATAAAAGTTCAAGAGAAGCATTCATGAGTGAGAAGAACTTTCTGATGAGCTCAACAATGACAAGCATTTATCAGGAATGCTCACAAAGAAAGTTAATATCCTCGTAGAATAGCATACCGTTAATCCTTCACATTTGTCTTCAACACAAACACTTTCGTCAAGGGCTTCACCAACTCCTCTCAAGTCATCGAAGATCGTGCGCCTTTGCGCAGGAAAAGAAGCAAATCTCAGTTTAATATGTCCATACATATTGATATGATTCATGAATGCTGAAAAGCAAAAGAGGTTTGTTATCTGCACCTGTGAAGCATTAGCTCTATTTGACCATCTTTAATGCTGGCTCCTCCTGTGGCACGATCAACCAACACTGACAGTTCAGATTTCTTATCCTCTATATAAATTCCGAGGTTAAGCTGGAAAAATCAACCACAGGTTTATGTCAGTAAAAGAGAAAATATTTTAGCTACTGATTGAACAGCTTTGATAATGATTTTGAGATGAGAAAATTTCAATTGATGCAGAACTTGACAAGCAACCACTAGACTATATCTTAAAATGATGAATTGTTGACCTTCGTCAGGGGCACAAAACCGTACGTACATGTTTATGAGCATATACATAAACACAAATTGTAACTGACGAATTGAAAACAGACAGTTCTGCAAACAACAATACAGATTGACTGTAAAAAATCATATATCATCATAAAGAAGATTCCTATCTTAAAGCACTGTTTGAAAACATTCAGAGCTATCCTTTTGAATGCAAACAAAATCCTTAAAGACAAATTAAATGGACACACAGGTACATAACACTTAGAAAAATCAACAGAAGAAGATTATTTGTATCTTTTTATTGTTGGATAGCCTGAGAAAAACCAGTCACTGAAAGATCAAATCAACTCGGGTCAAATTCCAAATCACTTTGACAGGAATCTCCTCCACACGTTGCCCCCTCAAGGCCATGTTAAATGCGCTAATAATATATTCAAAACAGTTCTCCTCCCCATGCATTGCCCAACAAACAGCATCATATTTGTACGGTCTTGGATGCACACACACAAAATTGGTTGAGTTTTAGAATTTATGAAATTACTGGATAATAGTTTCCTGCTTGAGGTTGATTAACTGACAGATTCCAGTCAGCTCTATAGTCACGAATCTGCAAGTTAAAGGGAAAAAAAAAATAGAAAAAAATCAAAGCATCACCACTGAGCAGATAAACATTAAGTATAGTGTAAGAAATTTCGTAAGGGGGGAATAGCTTGCATATGTCTTCTGAAAAAGAAGTTAATGAAGAGACTCAATACTTCAGTTTTAAATGTGTTGATATAAAAGTGTACCAATTTACATCAATATTCTAGTTATGTTGTGCATAACTTCTCAGCTTCTTTTAGACACATGATCAGCCAACAATAAAATTTCCAAGTATAGTTAAGGCTTCTTGCATCATGCTTTTGGCACCTAGTACTTCACTTGGTCAAAACCCTTTTAACCAAGCAGCAAAAAAAATTTAACATTATGAAAACCATTATTAAACCACCATAGATGAGGGGCAAAAACCAACGTTTCACCTGAGCATTTATGTCTGAGGAAATTTAAGTGAGTCTGACATGGTAAAAAATGCACAGCAAAGAAAAAACAAAATCCCAGGATTCCTGGACACGTTGGTTCTACAGTAGGGCTAGATACTAGTCAGTGTCTAAGCTGAGAAAATCACATCTATATTTAGATTCAGCATAGCTGCATGTTCTCAGGAATCTTTCAAAATTCATGGGATCAAGGAGAGAGATCATTGTGAGAGTTACCCGCTTTAGAAAGTCCCTTCCATTAGAATCAGTATAGTAAACCTTGTCTGTGACCATATTTGCTGTCATTTGTGTGATGACCTCCTTTCCAATACTATCTTCTGTGGGAATTGGGCCAATCTTCAGAATAAAAGATTGTCAGGAATGATTGATATGAACATAGTGAATCAAATATCTTCAGCTTACAGCTAAAAGAAGTAAAAGATTAAGAAAGTATAATTAATCTATTTGAAAGAAGATGACTCTTTTAAGGCAAAGAAGAAGAATTATTTAAAGGGTTATTGGATAAAAAAATCCGAACGTTTACGGTAATTTACATTTATGTCCAATAATTTCAATTTTGGACAGTAGAGCCAAATATTTTCAATTTGATACAATTATAATCAAAATGATTAAATTGAATTTGTACAAGTTAATGGTAAATTATAATATAGTTCCTAAAATTCTATTTGAATAATAAAATAGTCCTTAAATACATATTCTTATTACAATAATTTTATTTTTTATTAATCTCATTATTCACTCCCTATTCCCACTTTTATATAATATGGTAAATATTAATAAAAAGTTAAAATCTGAAAAAAATAAAACTTTATAATTTAAAACATATAATATTTCATTTTATTTAAAATATTATTAATTAATAGGAAGTAAAGTTTTCCAAATATAAAAAATATACACATAATTTATAATATTGAGTATACATATTTAGTGAAATACTTTAATATATATTATTTATATGTGATATTTTATATAATAGAAATTTATTTGTAATAAATATTTATTCAATATAATATATTTAATATTACATATAATAAATATAAAATATATTTAATTTCAATATAAAATATAAATTAAAGAATTATATGTTTTAGTAATAATATAAAATTTTAAGTACTATATTGTAATATATCATTAACTTTTCAGATTTAATTTAGTTCTTTTAGCTATAATTATGACAAATTGAAAAAATTTTATTTTACCATCCAAAATTTAAAATATTGGATATAAATGTGAATTACCGTAAAAGTTTGAATTTTTTTTTTCCAACACAGCTTATTTAAATCATGTAACTCACAGTATATTCAATTTCAGCATGCTCTTTCTCTTTGTAAAGTCTTGTGACCTAATAAATAGACATAAACAAAAGTTAGCTGAAAGCATGTTGACAAGTACAAAAAAAAAAAGCAGAAGCTTGGATCACTAGCTGAAAGGATTCTCCTAGTCAACATCAATCACAAAATCCCTCAAGTGCAAACGATTTTATATTTATCGTTAAATCTCTCATATCCCAGTTGTTAACAAATATGCATAGTTAGTCCATGCATAGAGTATAGTTAGATCACCAATCATCATAAAGCAATTCCAAAGAAAAAGGAAGCAGAGATGGAGACTAGTCTTGATCCATGTATAACTAAACAAAGTGATACTAACTGACCTGGTAGATCCATGGATTAAATTGTTGATGGACCTCATCAACCACAGATCCACGATAAACCTTCAAGGGCACCTGCAGATGATTATAAATATAATTATAAATGATAAATTAGGTAACAGTAAATTTCAGCTACAAATGCATCATGTTGAACTAGTTGGTTTTTATGGCATCCAATACTGGAACTAAAACAGTGAAGAGGTGCACACTTACTCCAAACTTGATGTGTGGCAACTACCTAAAAGCAGACATCTCCATCATGTAGACCAAAAAGAATGGGAGAAACAAGAGCTAAAGAACAGAACATAAGCCCAGCATAGAAGGCAGGATAAGTGGCAGTTTCCCCCATCATGTTTAGAGAAATAAAACCAAAATATTATCTATTAGATCAACAAGTAAAACTAGTATAGGATGCCAAACAGTGCAAGCTGCTGCAAAAATATTGGAACTTTTTTTGCTAATTACTTTCATGTGAATACCAAATGGCAGCATTTCTTCAATAACAGCCATTCTTCTACTCAATACTCAATAAGATAATAGGATAAATTATGAAAAAAAAAAATCCTTCACATTTTGCAAAATTCTTGAAATTTTTTTGAAAACAAGTGAATACAATGGGCCTCTTTTTTTTTCATTTCTTACAGTTAGGCCTTCCATTAATATATCATATAGTTTAATCCTTGAGTTTTTTCCTTTGAGTAACACTTTAGTTCCTATTTTTGAAAATGGAACAACTTTTCTACCCTAAAGATTAGAAGGTGAGGGACTAAAATGTCAACATTATTAGTTTCCAATTTAGTTTAAGTTTTGACATTCAGGATTTTTTTTTCCTAATCAAGACGTTTAATATTAATTACAATATTTTGCATGCAGTCAAACGTTTGGTGTTCATCAAGATTTATTAGTTTCCAGTTTCTCAGTGGGTTTCTTCCAACTAAAAGACCACTTCTTATACACGGATTAAAAATAATCATTTTTTCAAAACATTCAAAAGAACCTACTAAACAAAAGCAAACATATTTAGATATTTCAATACTAAATGTTTCATTGAGGTGAGTTTATGATCAACTAAACTGAGATTTTAATTGACATTTAGATCTTTCTCCTTCTAGATTTCTTCTTTTTTGCATCTTAATTCTCCTTCTTATAATGTAGCCTTATCTATTTCGTTACTCTTCCCTCCTTACCCCAACTCTGTTCTGCTTCTATAGTAGAAAAGTTTAACAATGCTGTGAGCACAGGAAGAAAAGGGGAAAATGGAAACAGAAAGGGAAGAACTTACTGATCTAGCAACAATATGGGGAGGGGACCCATCAGGCCGAAAAATGTATGCACCAGAAGGTTGCTGCAAGCAAGAGAATATCACTGGCATCAGACCAACTTCATGAACTTAAAGCCAAAATTTAAAATTCTAAATCAAGGAACAGAAAATGTATACCTGGAGATCAGAGCTTGAACCATACCAAAGATAGCTTTGCTGAAGAGGAACATCAACCTAATAAAGGCAAACAAACAATTACAGATGACCTCTAATTTCATAGCCAAAACATCTCTTAATCTATTACTCCACTCTTCTGGATGATATAACCTAAATACTTGAACTATTTGCATTTTCATACCAAAGCTCCATCCAATTGAACTTATCCTTCATCCTTCTACAAGAGCTAAACTCACAAAATCGGAGAAGACAGCTGAGAAAAACTATGCAAGAAAAGCTGCCATAAAAAAACAAGAAGAAAAGTAAAGCAACTTACCCCAGTTTTTGAATTGTGCATTCGTTTGAGTTGGCCAGTGGTAGAAGAAAATGACATTTTCAAATTTCCAGGTCCAATTTCAACAGTCTCATTGAGTGGACTTTCTGTTACAGAGAGCCCATTTCTCCTTTTTCCTGCATCATTTCAGTAACCATACAGGAAATAGTATCAACATATGCTCTCGAAGGAGATGATAAAATTGTCTTTTTTTTTTACCTATAGCAGGCGCATTAGCAATGAAGTAAGTACTCCATCCAAGTGGTGGCACAGACACTGGAAAGACAAGCCAATATTGAGGAACTTGATTGGATGAAAGTCCTAAGTAGGCCTTCAGATAGAACTTTCTTAAGTTGCTTGTAACATTATCCATGATCACAAATTGAGCCTCAATGGTTTTGCCCGAAGAATCAGAGATAACAAGATTGGCATCATTAACCTGGTTGGTATTGTCACTTCTAGATCAAATTTGAACAGGAACTTTATTTACAAGGGAAAAACATAGGAAAAACAAACAAATAAATTCAAACTTAATTGAAGCTTTTAAATAACTCAACTAGAAGAACATCCCATTGAAGATACTAAACTAGCAATAGACAAAGCATCTTTAATGGAAGAAATAACTTCCTAATAGGCCGAGATTATAGTGAAGAATCCTGAAATAACAAAAAGCAACAAAACAACATTTTCTGCTGGCTTATGTAACTTCATTGGACAAAGCCAAACAATCCAACCAAGTTATTTCATCTTGATTTAAATGGAAGCTATATGTCCATATCTATGAGGTCATAAATAATATGAATTAACAGAAAATCATTTTGTCTTGGGATTATAAACCAAAAACAGAGATTTACTTACTGGAATCCTAACAATTTCAGTGCGGTTCCATCCAAGAGGGTTGTACACTACTATAACCTGAAAGTAACCAGTTGTACATACTGAGTATGAAACCTAGTGAAGTAATCATACAACCAAAATTTGAAATAAATGAAAACAGTATGTCAGTACCAAACTCTTTCCAACTCCAGCTTCCTCTGCTGGTGGACAGTAACTGATATTTAACAATTGGCACTGGTGGATAAGAAGGCAAAAGAGTAGCTTGATTAGGCCAGATGTAGTAACTTGATTATCTCAATGCACACATGCATCCAATAATGAGATTCAGGATGAAAAGAATATCTTGAGATAATCTTCACTGCTAAGCATTCGATTATGCAGTGAATAGAAATAGGCATTATGAAATATATAGGAAATTTCTAAAGATGAAGCTTTGTGCTTCCTTAACATAATTAGTGAAAAAGGTAACTCTCATACAGACCAAGAGGGAAAAGACAGTAGATACCTGACTGAAAGTAGCAGTTGTTGCACATTGATCTCTGGATTTATTGCTAACTAAGCATGAAAGAGCAGAATTGCCAGTGGCTTCTGCCTGGAGAGAATTGAATAAGTTAAGTTTGAGGAATATAATTAAAAATTTTGGGCATTTATAACGAGCAGGTAAATTTTCATAGGAAATTCAACTACACACCTCAGATGCTCCAATAGCTAAGCGTTTAGCATAGTCATCTGTAGTATGTTGTTTGGCAGTCCCAGAGACAGCATCATGATGCTGTGCTATTCCTAAAGCATCTCCAAGGCTGTAAGTGCTGGGACCATTGGATTTTTTTCCCACCAAAAACTCAAGTTGCCGTGTAGCCTGTTTTCAACAAGAAGATAAACTGTTTCATTTAAAACACTATATTCTAAAACCAAAAGAAGAAGAGAAATCTAAGACAGTTCTCGTGATAGGGAGAAAGCCATTCTCTCAACACAGGATGCACAATTTCATCTAGTTGATGCAGCATACAGAGGCCAACAAATGCTCTCAACAAAGAAATGTAAAAACATCAATATAAGCATCAAGGCTCAGTGATTTTGGAATCATACCAAATAAAATCCACTCAGCTGCCGAACATATCTCTTCATGCCTGGGCGACTAGTAAAAAATCCAGTCCAATATGCATTTTCCCCATCTGCATATCTGCCAGAAAACAAGCAACAATTGTATCTACACAATACCCGTTGCTTCATCAAGATAATGTAGTAAAAGGAATCAAGAAAACAAGCAATTCTCACGGAAAATAATCATCAGTCTTCAGTGGCCATGCTTCATTTGCTGCATTTTTCACATCAGTATAAATAGATGGAGTAGAATATAATGCATTAACTCGACCATCCTGAAAGGTGAATAAAACTGTTATCAAAGAAAGTACATTGAACAAGTGATAAAGAAAAAGATAAATATATTGAAAAATTTTCAGTGCATAAAATTCAAGAAGATCATATGAAAAAATGATGCATTTGATTTCAGCAAGAGTGAATAGTTGAACATAAAGAAGAAGAAATTGATGATAAAACAAAGAAATTTAATAATTAACTAAAAAGTGTAAGAAAGATTAACCAAACTTTTCAAAAAGAAGATGCATCATGTTGTGGTGGGAAAACTGATAGAACTGAATGGACAGATGAACACAAAAATAATCAATGCTGAATATGTTATATTTAAGTTTCAGTTGCTGTAATATCTATTCTGATAGAAATCATACGAGTTACAG
The DNA here is from genome assembly GCF_001659605.2 of Manihot esculenta. Taxonomy (NCBI): domain Eukaryota; kingdom Viridiplantae; phylum Streptophyta; class Magnoliopsida; order Malpighiales; family Euphorbiaceae; genus Manihot; species Manihot esculenta. The sequence goes on along the minus strand of NC_035162.2, from coordinate 10,470,639 downwards.
TAGACTGAGAATGAAAACTTCAAAATCAAGTCCTGAACAAGGAAAAAGAAACATTATCCCATCACTCTAACACACATTGCTAATAATATAAACATGAGACTTGTGTTTCCTTTTTGTTTGAAGGAAACAATTCTTCACATCTTTAGGAGCCATTTTATGAAGTTCAGTGCTGCCATTTTATGAAGGCATGGTGAGGAGATGCCTCATGAAAGGATCCATGAGAATTATGTTAAGAACAATAAGACTTAAAAAGGGGCCTTTTTTTTCATATAAAACTATACCTTGTTAACATAGTGAATCAGTTTGTCCATTTGCTTGAACCAAGACTCAGCATATTGGTACTGGAAATCATCACCCATAGTCCACATAATATGGTTTGTCCTTGTTACATTTGCCTGTAAAAATGAGGGCGTCATGTTCATAAAACCATACTACCTCTGCAATAATAAATTAATGCATGATTATCTTGTTAGAAGCCATACTAAAAATAAATAATTAAAAGAATAACTACAGAAGAGAGAGGGGTGGGGGGCTTAGACATTACTTGAGTTATTGCAGCATTTATGAAATCATTAACCCGTTGCTCAACATTGTAGTCAAAGAGAAGAGGATTATCCTACAATGTGAAATTCAACAGATAAGGAGAAAGTTTAACAAGAGAATCACATGGTAACGTGAGAAAGTAATACTTGCAGAAACTATAACCTGAACAGGCACAAAATAATCAAACACTTCAAAATGGAAACCAGGTGGAGGACTATAATGCACAGGGAAAGCATTGGCAAAAATCTGAAAAGGCACAAACAATTAACATTAAACACACCAAGCCCTTTCAAAAAACTAATTGATAAAAATAGGGGATCAGTCATTGCTTGGAAGTTGGAACCTGAGAGGATGAACCAAAAGTTTTAGACGCACGCCAAATGACCTCTAGAGATTTATCTCCTTTGCGCTTTGCTCTGTCCTGGTAATCAATCCTTGCAAAATGAACAGAATCGAATCCAAGCTGCAGCAACCAATCAAAGTACATCGATCTTATGCTAAAAACACAGCAGAAAAATCTCATTTCAAAGAAAATACATGTTATTTTTATCAAATAGTTGCAACTTCCTTCTTGCTAAAAAAGGCACTGATGTTGGCATACAAAATGGAGTCAGTGAAGTATGCTTTGAGCAGGCATGTAGGGATAAAAGAATAAATTAGCCACCTAGTTGGGTGATTGACCATTCATATATAGTGTACCTCAGCCCCAAGCAGGTAAGCTTGCACAGCAGAGTGTCCAAACGGATCAATTTGCCATCCAGCACGAGGAGTCTTGTTAAACTGTTGCTTTATTGCAAGATGACCAAGTGTTGTTTGGTCAATCATATCTACATAATGGGTTGTTGCCTCATCATGCATACACCATCCACCATTTCTGCAATTGAAAAGTTTAAATACTTTGTCATATATGCTAAAGAAACTGTATAAGTTAGACCCTCTTGCTATTCTCTCTGCTTTAAAATTGCATACACGAATTCCAATTGGCCAGCATCCACAAGTTTCCTCATTTGCTCTTGCATTTCTTCACTTTGTTCTAGCCACCATCGTTGGAAAAAGGCCTATGATTCATTTAAGGTTCATTAGACACTGGTAATATGACACTTCTTAGACAGCATAAAACTCAGAAACCAAACTATTAAACAGCGGAAACTACCATCCTCACAATGATACAACATAGCAATTGAATACAAATGCCCAATAAAAATCTCAGAAATTTCAATTTAAATGAATCCAATATCAATGAAAACCAAACAATCAACAAATCTTTCATGGGATTACCATTTCAGCAAAAACAAACTTCCTGTTTGCATCTCTAAGCAGAGATTCCACAACCGAGTCCAGCACATTTTCAACACAAGCACCCTACAAGAAAACAAGTAACAAAATAAATATAACTCATCTCATAATCTAAAGAGAAAGAAGACAAGACAGTGCACAGATTAGAACCTGAATTCTGTTGTTTGATCCAACATAGTACTGATCAACAGTCTTTAACCAGCCAACATCATCATGTGAATGTGCTACCAAATGAACATTGAGTTTTCCTTGTACAACTCCACCTCCAGTGTTGTACTTGACATAGCCCCCATTAACTTTCCCACTCAAACAAAACCCAGCAACAAAGCAACTGATAAAAAACCATGTTAAACCACTCTCAAACTTGCCCATTTCAGCACCCAGTTGGCTCTGAGCATCAAAGGAAACTCAATTTTTTTCCTTTTCATGGCCGCCAAATTTATAGAGGCAAGTGGAAGCCAAATATTGGGTGGGCATACGTGGCGACAAATGAACCTCGGTTTAGTCTCTAGCATTTCCATGCCGGCCGAGGAACAATGTTTTGTTTTATTAGGAGAAACTGGGAAGGGGGGTAAGTTTTTACTGAGGCACTCAAATTTATCAGATTTTGCCAATAAAGTTTCTACCTTTTTCTTTTTTTTAAGGATTATAGCCAACTTTTAAGAATTCTGAGAAGGAAATGCTTACCAAGAAATTCCATTTTGGATTGAGATTCCTTATGAGAATGGCTGATGCAAGGAGGATCATCATCTATCACCAGGAATATACACTCTTTGTTTAAAAATGGAATTTAAACTCCTAATACTTCCTCCAAGCTGTCAAATATCTATATGTAGTAGATTGTAAAATCAGCATTCTCACTGCCGCCAAGTGGCAATTCACCTTGCAACTTCATCATCAGAGGTCCCACTTAGGCAAGTTGCCTTTTATTTTGTTTTCTAATTAAAAAATTTATGGGTTCATTTCTTTAGTGATTGTTTTTTCCGACTACGATTTAAATTCGTGATTTTTCAATTCAATGATAATGAAAACTCAGAATCTCAATTTTCAAATTTAAAAATTAAATAATAAAATTTTTATTATATTAATATAATAAATATTCCTCTTTATGATCACAAATGAGATGGATTTATTTATTGTGTGGTATTGAATAATCTTCTTATTTTTAGAGGTGGAAACGAACCAAAACTCGATGAGACTCGACTCATTTTTTAAACGAGTCGAATTTAAATTTATTTTTTTAGATTTATTTAATAAATGAACTAAACTTAAATTTAGTAGTATTCGACTCATTTAAACTCGTAAACAAGCTCGTGAGCATACTCGTGAGCAGACTCGCGAATAAGTTTGTTTGCTAATACTAATCCCACATCGAAAATTGAAAGGATATGGAGAATCATGATTTCTGTATAAAATGACATCTTTGTACATTTTTTTTTATTAGTTTTGGGTTCGAAATATTTTAATTAAATAAAAAAATTTAATTTAGAAATTTCTTAATAATCTTATAATTTAAATTTATTTATAATTTAAATAAATTTAAATTATATTAAACTTGTTTATAATATAATCGAGCTTAAATTCGAGTCTAAATAAGTTTAAATTCGAGCTTTTTAAATGGAGTTTGAGTTGACTCGTTAATGTGATTAACGAGTTTAGTACAAATCGAGCTCGAGTTTAATATTTATTTTATGAATCGAATTCAATCTTATAAATGGAGTTCGAGTCGAGTTAAGTAAGAGCTCGAACTCGAACTTTTAAATTTATTTTCTAATCGAGTATGATCTTATCAAAACTGGACTCGACTCGATTCGATTACGGTCTACTTATTTTGTATTGATGATGTATTATTAAAAAAATAAAAATGTAAGTATAAGATTCTAATAAAAAATTTTAGAATGTAATGAAATTAAAAATTATAATTAAATAAATGTGTCATCTTCATATTTGTTACACTAAATGTAATAAATTTATTTTTTTAAAATTACTAAAAAAAAATTCTCCGAGTATAACGATCATTGTCCCACGTCGTTAAATGGTTCATTTAGTAATAATTTAATCAATCTTATGAGAATAAATTATCAGTGAATCTTATAACAGGATTATTAGTTACTCATTAGGTTTTTTTAACATTTATGGTGAGTATACAAGTATAAAAAGTAAATTTAATATTTTTCTATTTAAAATAAAATATTTTACAAAAATCAAAGATTCTAATTAATATATGAGGTTAAGAATTACTCTAGGTTAAAGATATTTTTTAGTAAGCTTAATTTTCATTTCTCTTTCACACCCTTTTATTTTCTTTCTTTTTTAATTTTTTTATGTATAACCATTATTTTGTACTCGTATCTCTCTGTCACATTTATGTTTATAGTATTTATAAACATATTGTATTATTTTCTCTCATTAAGCGATCATTTAATTTTATTCGATATCACTTGAACATGATTCTAAGCATAATGGAGTCTGCTTTTCCATAGAAACTAATGAGTATTTGAAATTTGAATACCATGGACAGGTTCACATCCAGCCCTACTCGCTTAGGCAGACCTTAAGCCAATATGGGCTTAGAGCGCATATTGGTCCTTGTTGAGCTCAGGCCTGATTCTTCTCGTTAGGCTGTTTTAGACCCAAGTATATAAAGTCTGACAGTTATCAAGTGTCTCTTTACTCACTCATTAATTATTTCATAATTTATAAGGGGGTAAATTTTGAGATCCAAATTATTACCATGCGACCCCAAGAGAGTTCTGTCAAAACTTCTTTTCCCTAACTTTTCCTATTTCAAATTTTTGCTTTTGCTTGTTGCTCTATCTCTTATGTTGCTTCTGCTATCTTGCCCTCTCTCTTTCCTATAATCTCGATTATTCGATCTAAGGTATGTTTCGCTCCTTTCGTGACTTCTACTAGGATTCCCGATGTGGGCGGTCTGGCCTCTTTCGTCACTTCTTCTTTTTTCCATTATTTTTCTTGCGACCTTGCTGATACCTCAATCTTCAAGACTAGGGCTCCCTTGCCTAACGAGCGCATAGTTCTTCCTAACCTATCGCGAGAAAGCCTAATAGATGCTCAGCAGGGGCGTAATTTGATTTTTTTTTTTTTTTATCAAACAGCACGAATTCGGGCTAACATTTCCTTTTGCCCCCTTTTTCATCGAGGTCTTCCGGCATTTTAGGGTGATCCCTTGAATGTTGTCCTCCAATTCTATTATGTTTATACGTAGTTTTGAGTCCATTTTCTTACGTTGGATTTTACCTCTTCTGTCTAGTTATTCTATACTTTCTTCCAGGTTGTTAAACCAAGCTCAAGCTGGTTCCGTCAGGGTGATTGGAAAACCTTACACATTAAAGCATCAGAATGAGTCTGCAACTCTATAAAAGTCTTGTAGTTCAGTATATGCTCTTAGGGATTCTTTGTCCTGTCATAGGCTGTCAAGATAGGCATCATTAACTTTTTCGGTAGTGTCTCTGTTAAATCCACTTTACAAATGGCGATGAGGTTTGCAATAGGGACCACTATTGTCTCTGGCCTCAATTCCATCAACAGCTGCTCTTTCAATCTTTCCAGCTTCTGATATACATCAGTGTCTTCCCTTCTGAGCCTCTATTTCAGGCGATAACTTTTTTACAGCTCTTCATTTCCGGATCTCTCTGCGGATTCAGAAAAGTAGCTCTCTGCTCTGTCATTTTCAATGAGCTCCCTTACTATCCTACCTTTTATCCAAGTTGTTAGTTCGTTCCTCGAACTTGCTTTTCCATTTCCTTCTTCTGTCCCATGCTACTTTGTTGTGGGATTTAGTAGTTCAGTGTGGATTATGGCTCATTGTGGTTAATCCCTTCTATCATGGGTGGCCTGCTTAGTGGGGTACTGAATCCCTTTTGTTGTAATATCTGGCTTAGTCAGTGGGCGATGTTTTGCAATTAGAGCGTCATATTTTGAAGTTTTTGATTAGACAAAAAGGTTCGAGGCATAGTTCCGGTCGAGTTTGGTGAGAGGTTTAGTAATGTGGGTGGTGGGTTTACTGCTATTGTTGGGATAGAAAATAAGAATAGTGGACTTTCCTGAGCCGAGCTCATATCGTTCTAGATGATTCCTATAAGGTTTTTATTGTGGTTGGCCATATGGATCTCAATGGATGAGCAGGAATGAGAACTCCAATGACGATAAGATATTATTTATTCTCACATACGACTCCAATTGATATTTAAGATTTAAAAATGGGTCTAGGCTCATTATATTTTTTGGTAAGTTGATTTTTATTTCTCTCTCTTCTTTTTCTTCTCTTTCTCTTTTATTTTTTTATGACATGTAAATATCGTCATGTACTCTTATCTCTCTGCCACGTTCACATTGACAGTACGTACAGACATACTGTTTCATTTTCTCTCATCAAACAACCATTTAATTTCATTTGGCGCTACTTGAATACGATTCTAGACATCGTAGAGTCTGTTTTTCTACAAAAGCTAAAGGATATTTCGGGCTTGAATTCCACGAATAGATTCACGTTCAGTCCAACTCGCCTGGGGAGGCCTTGAGCCAATATAGATTTAGAGCCGTGTATTGAGCGCTCATTAAGGTCAGGTCCAATTCTTCTCATTTGGACTGCCTTAAGCCCAAAGGTCTAAAATTATGGATATGGAGCTCCACGGTCATCATTAATAATTATGTTAAAGTAACCTCACTTATATTATTAACCCGATATATTTGAGAATAATTGTCTATTTTAAAATTAGTTTTTTATTAATAAATAATTGAATAATATTAAAATTGTTGCAGATTTTAATAGAATTGAATCATCTTAGAATTGTTAAATAAAATATTTATATCAAAAATTTTTACAGACAATTAATTAATATATAAATTTATACAAAAATATATAATTTAATAATAATTATATTGTTTTTCAAATAAGATCGAACAAAAAACATTTCTCTTTACTTGTCTTGCGTTGATGTCACTTATGTTTGCTGCTGTTATTTCCTCACTGATTTTGTTGGCATGGATGTCTTTTTATTTGTGTTCGTCACTGTAAGATAAGTATTCCACGTTAATCAATGGAACATTTTACTTCAATTTTAGGTGGCATTGTTTTTATCCTAGCTCTTATATTTGTATTGATTCTTCGAAACAGATTTCTTTTCTAGAGCCGATTTTGTCTGTAAATGAGTTACAGTCTAATTTAGTAAGTTTTTTTATACTTTAGAAAAAGAAAGAATCGGAATTGATCGCTATATTTCTCGAAACAAAGGAAAATGAAGCGAAAGATGAAACATAAATCATGGATCAATTAAAGCCCTCTCGGGGACTTGCTTAAGAATAAGAAAGAGGTAAATACCATGAAATAAGGTTTGATCCGGGATTCCGTAAATATTCCATTCTAAAAAAAAAAAGAAAGTTCGAAACAATTGGGATTTTTTTGGAGATTGAGTGCAGTTACTAATTCATGATCTGGCATGTACAAAATGAAAACCTCATTCTCGATTCTACGAGAATTTTTATGAAAGCCTTTCATTTGCTTCTCTTCGATGGAAGTTTTATTTTCCCAGAATGTATTCTAATTTTTGGCCTAATTCTTCTTCTGATGATCGATTCAACCTATATAATACTCAATTTTTTATAAATTAAAAAGAGATTTTTTTCTTTAAATAAAAAAATAAGTGTAAACCTTTAAATTACCATAAAATTTCACCTAATATTATTCCTTTTCGCTATTCCATTTTAAGCGGTATACAACACATGACGATTAATAAAGAATATCATATTGAGTCATATAAATCTGGAATGATTCTGACATAATTATAGGAGATTACCTAATCATAAGCCGATTGATTGATAGAGAATTATTATGGATTGTCTTATCAAGACTTTATAATCACTATATATACCTACTTTTTTTTTTAAAGCAAAACTACTAATTGTATTAATAAAATTCCATCAAATAAAGAGGGATATTATTCCAAACAGAGAGACAATTATACCTAATAAATTCTCTAACCAAAGTATGAGCAGCTAGAGTAACATTACGACGAACTCATCTAACAGAAATATAAGTTCTAGAGTCTAACAAAAATTTACAATAATTCAAAATCAAACCCCTGCATAAGATAATTTGATAAAGATACTCATTCTTTCTCATGTCTTGAGCATAAATCATTAAAGTCTCCCGAACAAAGCCATGGAAGAGAGTTTCTACGAGATAAAGCTCGAATAAGATTCCAAGATTGACATTGTTATTACGATTCCGGAAACCCATAATAACTAGTAAACATCCACTGAACATTACCTTCCGAAACAACCAAATCAATAAAATTTGAAGAAAAGCCAACCATAGAAATAAACACATGATTCTTTCACGTTAACAAAAGGCATCCTCCCAATCATTGTCTATTGACTGAGAAGCAATTATCAAAATGTAAAAAAGTTACGAAAAAATTTCATACAATAACTAAGAGTTTTTATTTCCATCAAAAATAAAATATATTGGATTGTATGTGAGAAACCTCCCCACCATATAGAAATCATAAGTGACGATTGGAATATCTCTGAAACTCTTAATATGAACAATAACATCTTCTTTTTCATCGATAGTCAATTGACACAGATCGTCTTTCATGAGAAAGGAGAAAGAAGAAATCAAGTTTAAAAAAGAGAAAAAAGCGAAAATATCGAATCACAAAGGGATCACAAAGAAAAACTTATGTCGTATACTCACTTATTTTAATAAAAAAATATACTGAAATTATTCAATTATTTTTTATTTTATTACATTAAAATTATATTCACTAATTTTCTAACTATTATTTATGTATGAGATAATATAAAAATTATTTTTTTATTAAATATATACATCACCGTTTATAATTAATGGGTAGAAAGCTAGTATTCAAAAATGAAATAAAAAAAAATAATATTGTGGACCAAAATAATTTATGAATGGTCCTGGAGGGTTGTTTTGCACTTGAATGTTTTTAATAAATGCACATTGACTTCACACACTCATACAGCTGCAGAGAGGAGGGAGTATTGTTTAATAATTTTCAATTTAATTTTCATGTTTCAAAGTGAAAGAATTTTAATTTAAAAATTAAAGTTAATAAATTCAATTGATTTTTTCTTGAAAAAATCAAAATTGGCATAGATTTTCATTTACTTATTTATTTATCACTTTTTTTCTAAAACAATATTTATCTGTTTAAGTTATTGAATAGCTCGATGATGACTTTTATTTTAAAATTATTTTATTATATTAAAATTTGTTAATTTTACGAGAGTAAAAAACTCACAATTAAGTGAAAAATTATTAATAATAATTAATGATACAATTTTTAATTGATAAGTAAGACATTACCATAAAATTATTTTCCATTAAATCATATTAATGCAATTAAAGTAAAGGAAGATCTTCTTAGTATGTATTTAATTTATGATGACTGGAATTCCACCTGACAATTACGCGTGTTAAGTGGAAACTTTTTTTTGGTCTAATGTTAAGTGGCATTTGACTCCACTCCAATTAGACGTATAGTCCAGATAAAGTGTTAATTAGTCTTTTTCAAAAGATAAAAGGTTTAAAAGTCTAATAATTACTTATTTTATTAATTTTAATTGTAAAAATTTTATTAATTAATTTTTTATTAACTTTAATTATTGTGTAATAACCGTTGAATTTCGTTTTACTTTCGCAGAGTTTGGGTCCGCGAAAGCAAAACAAATCCAGAGCTTGGGAGGCCCCTTGGCAGGCTTGTTCAGCAGTTCAGACCTCGGCTTCAGAATGCGTAGCAGGCCGGGTCGCCTGCAAGTCCAAATCCAGTAAAAAGAAGTCGGCCCGGTGATAGGACACGAATAGGAACAACAGGCACAGTCCTTTCGCAGCCATATTCGCACGCTTATTTAAAAAAATTAAATGACCGCCTGACATAGATAAAGGAATTGACACCACTGTACATACGAATCTGCACGATAAAGACATGTGTCACTGTAGTAAAAAGACCGTTAAACGTCACTAGCAAGTAAGAGGAAATGAATTTAAGGGGGAGTACCTCCTCTTCAGTCAAACTTGTCCAACTATTACAAATTCTATTTTCTTTCGATCTAAGAACATCATTAAGTACTTTATTATTTAATTTATGTGATTTAAAAAATTTATTAATTAATTTTTTAATTTTATAAAAAATTTATTAATTAATTTTAATGATTACAGTTAACGAAAAGATTAACTAGTTGAGTTTTTAAAATGTTAATAATATTTTAATATATTTTTTAAAATTTAAAAATTAATAATATAGAAATTAAATAGTAAATTTTTTTTTAAAAATAAATATTTTTAATATAAATTATTTTTGAAGTTAATATCAATTAAATCTAATTTTAAATTTATTAATTTCCAATAGAGGTTTATGATTGTTGGCTGTTAAATCTTTCAATCCAAAGAATCTTGGAAAGGTGATCAAAATGATGTTCTCTTTTATCACATGATACAGTCTATATGTATACTAGTCAACTTTGCTTGATGATATTTATTTTTTTAAATTGAATTTAACTAGATCTATTTAAAATTAAATAAAATGTTTTTGTTTAAAGTAAAATTAAAATATTTTAATAAATCTTGACTCTTATTTTAAAATTAAGTTATTTTAATAAATTTTAATAATTTGAGTTAATTTAAATATTGTAACAATTCCCAAGTGATGAAAAAGACAAATCATAATGATGTTAAAAAAATTAAAAATAAAACTCATATCACGCCGGGTTCTATGGATTCAAATGAAAAAAATTTAGAATTTCTAAAAACGAAAAGGTCAATTCCAACGAAAATTCGTAGAAGTTGACTAATTAAGTCAGTACGATTCATTTTTTTTAAATTTTTATTCCCAAGTTTTTGTTTTTTTTCTATGTACAATCTCAATTGAAGGTCCACAAACAGGCTAAGTTCACAATATTACATATTAAAAAGAGAAGCCCACCCCTAAACTACAACGCCCAGTTCACAAAATACCCAAAGCATTCAGCACCGACGTCTCTATCGTCCTCATAATCGCCAGCCAAATAACACAAGTAGAAGTAGCCGGAAAACATTAAAGAAGAAAAAAAAAAACGAAAAAAGCACAAGGAAGAAGATCAAGAGTAGACAAAAAAAAAAAGCCAACAAAGTCCAAAGAAAACCTAATAAATCGATATCATTATGGCAACACAGGCGCAATACTAACCAAAATAAGAGGCTAAAATTTATGCTGTGACGCTTTCCCAATCAAGCACAGTGGGCACACAGAACAGAAGCCACAATTAAAAAGAAAAAGAAAAAAAAAAAATTAAACAACAGGCACACCAAACTCGGCAAGAAAAGACCAAAAGAGAATGAGACTGAAAAAAAAAAAAATTATATAACGGGTTTCTTCTCCGATCTTAAATGATTAACTTAGTATTAAATATGTTATTATACATATTTAATAGTTATTTACTAGTGACAGCTGACCAGCCATAACTTTCAATACAATAAGAGAGTTTTGATTTTTATTTATTTATTTTTTTATCATCCTAAACACATAGTGATATATTATTTATCTAAAAACTTACTCTAGACTATTGTTATAGATTAGCATATTTAAAAAGCAATGTGAATAAGTTAAAAAAAAATCTAAATAATATATTTTTAACATATAAGTTAATACATTTAAATTGTTTTATAAAAATTGTATTTATTATGTCATTACAGATATTTATTTAATATTTTATCAGTATCGAGTGCCTTCACAAGATTTCAGACCAGACAATTTAGAAGCCTTATTCAAGCTTCAAATACTCATCCCGTTTAACCATTTATTGTGAAGTGTTGAAATTTAATTCGTTGCTTACTTTAAATTCGAATGGAATATTAAAAAAATCAAATTTATTTCGTTTAAAAACAAATTAACACTCTCGAATTAGTTATAGAGAGTTTCAATAATTTAGCCATACTTAAATTTTAATGGGTCGAACTTAATTACTCACGAAGCTTAAACTTACTCTTAATAAACCCATCATTCGCAGCAAGATTTAAACAATATCACTTTCTTTGCCATTCAAAATAACCTGCCCTTGTAAACACAAATAAAGCATCAACAGCTACAACAAATAGCTTTCAGACCTCGAGGATTTAATTGTACATGCAGAAGCCAGTGATGGTATGAAAGCTCAAATGTCCAACATGTTTAAAACACTCCTGATGTGATGCCCCTTCAAATTTGAACATTCTTTTGATTTAGCTGATAATAGATCAGTTCAGGAACCCTTCCGACACCAAAATCCAACGCCATATAATTATCACTTCTCCTCCTCCTTAGGCTTGTCTTCTTCCTTCTTTTCTTGGGGCTGTAAATAAAACAAAAATGACAATGAAATCATATTCAAAATTCTTTCATTACGTAGAATCCCTAGCATTAGAATGGAATATCCTTTTGTTTTGCAGAGTAAAAGTTATTTTCAAGACCCATATAAACAGTAAGGAACAAGCCTGGAAGAAAGAGAAGGAAAATAAAACATGAATCGAAAGTCAACCATAAGCGATTCACTTGGAAAAAAAAAAAGACGGTAGAAGTTCAATGAACTCACCTCAGACTGGCTTTGCATGGAAGCAAGCAAATCTTTGACTGAAGGATCATTTGGATCAACTCCTGGAAGCTGCAGAAGCAATGAACTAATAAATAACTATAGCATTGGGTTGAGACCACATATATGTTGGATATGAGAAGATGGATTCTTCCAGTTAAAATTTAAGAAGCCATACCGAAGCAAGGATGGAGGATACGAAGGACTGGTCGGCCAACAATTTGCTCATATCTGTCTGGCTTCCTGAATCTTTTGTACTGTCTTGCACAGACAATTGAAGAGCTGCAAGAACCACCAGGGGCATTAACAGAATGCTTGCAGCAATCATTAAAAACTTTAGCATTGTCAGTAACAAAATTAAATTCTAGAAGACTATGAAAGATTAGATGCCAGATTTAAGAAATATACACCGCAGGACATGGCTTTATCAATTGACGAAACCAAAGAATTTCAGAGGCATTCCTATTGTCATCTCTGACCAACAAGAATAGCAAAATTCAAAATAGTTATATTTGTCAGACATGTCATCGACCAACTTCTTTGGTAAGTAAAATGCCAGAAATCCCCAATACTTGCCAAATACATCCTAAGCATGTGATTAGTATTTCTGAGTTTCCGTGTACAAATTCGAGAGCTAGCCCCAACAAGTTCCATGGTGTGACCATGACTGACAGGAAAAACACATGCATGCACAAGCAATAAAGTTACTGGACATAAGGATTCACCAATTGCCAAGTCTGGATCATCCGTAGCAGCCTCTGACATATCAGTATCTCGCAGTTCATGGCTAGAGGCAGGGTCGTCCATTGACATGGCAAGAGCTTGTTGTAGGAGCGCATTCTCTTCATCCTATAATAATTAATGTAAGTTATTATGTGTAAGACGTAGATTAACCCCATGCCAGCAATATGAAGCACAAGCAAGCAATATATAATATATATATGTGTGTATATATATACATAGAGAGAGAGAGAGAGGACCAATAAATGATAAGAAGGCATAACAGTTCGGAATCCAAAATTCTAACAAGATGTTTTATTTTAGAAGCAGACAATTAAAAAGGCAAAACTTTCTTCCATTGTATCATGAATCTTCGCCTAAGATTATAATAATGTTCATACACGGGACAAAGTCCAGCAGCTTTTCTGGCATTTTGCAAAATCCCATGTAGGCTCAGCCTGATAGGTCATGGGTTCAAATTGACCCATATATATATTGCCCAGTCCAAATGAAGGCGCCAAAAATGAATAGCATAATAAAGCTTAGAAACATTCAGTCTCACATCCACTAGGTATTGGCAAAAATTGCTGGCCAATCATCCTCCCACAAGGTGCCTTTTATAGTATTATCAACATGGTATTAAGCCAAACTGCACTTTTATATTCGCTCACTGGCAAAGGTCAAGTCTTGCAAACTTCACACTCTATATATCCAGTCCTAGGTGTGAGGAAGTGTGTTACGTTACAAACCGCTAGGTATTGGGTATAACAAGCTTCATATAAAACTTCGGCAATCCTCCTTCCACATGGTGCCTTTTGCAATGAAGTTAAATCTGGCCCATTTTACATAAAGGGCGGGGAAAATTAAAAAAGGACCCATTACACAATCAAGCATGGTATAGGCATTCACCACCAACTGTTATAAACAGGCAAGGATATCCGCTTCAAGCTAGAATGTACAAACCGTTAAATCATTTCTCTTGTTGTCAGCTTCAGGAGCTGTAATACTGGCACTTTCAGTCATAGTTGCATCCTGAGAGCTAGTTGGTTGCTCCCCTCCTTTTTCCTGCTTAGAGGCTTCCTCAGCAGCCTTTTTGGCAGCTGCTTCTTGCCTGGCCCTCTCCTCCTCCATTGAAACTCTAAGAGCAAGGGCGAGTTCAGGATCAAGGTTGGGATCCACACCAAATTCAAAACCAGAAACACCACCGGCTGCAGCTGCTGCTGCAGCAGCAGCAAAACCACTTCCACCTTCCCCATCACCAGTGAAGATGGGTGTGCTAGCATTGGACAAACAAAATAAATAAAAAATCAGTAAAGCAATGAAGTTAAAGTTTGGCACACACAACAGGGAAGATTACTACCTGATAAGCACATCAGAAAGAGCATTTGGACCAGAAGGAACATGAACGATGTGGCTGCTGTCATTATTGTTAACAGCAGAAAGAAGAGCTTCCAACTTCTCTGCCTTCCCATCATCGTCTTCACCAAAATCAACAATATCAAGTGCAACACTGTTCTTTTTCAACCTTCTTCCAATCATCTCCAATGCCTTCTTATCATGTTTAATGGGGCTGCAAGCACCAATTTTATATTGATAAAACATTAAAACTATAAGAAAAACAAATTAAGAGAGACCACTAGGCGCTAGCATGTATGATGAAACACACCTTCCAGCAAATACAATAATCCTTTGTTGCTGCTTTTTGTTTTGACGATGCTTGAGAGCTAATTGTGCAACCTGGATACCAGCAGCCAAGCTCAACTCCCCACCTATTTCTAAACCTAAATTGAGGGGAGGGCATCACATTTCAATGTAATTTTAGATAGGCTTAGAAACAAATTAAAATCCTACCAAGCTGTTAAAAGGAAATGACACCAATTCACTTGTAGAAAGTTTAAATAACATACTATGTACTTTATTCTATTTGGGAAGTAAAAGACTATTTTCCAATTACAATATCCAAAATAAGAGTATCAAGACTTAAATCATTTTTACAGACTATGATTGGTATTCATAAACCTAAGGCCTACATAAAGTTAATCCACTCAATATACTATTTCCTACACAGAACTAATGCTTTGAAAACATAAGCCAAGCTATTTGAAGCATAAATAGTTGCTTCAAGCTTACTACTATAAATATAATCAAATCCTAATTGGAAAAGGAAAACCATGAAAACAGCTGTCATTCAGATAAAAATATTAAAGAATTTAAAGCTTCCACAGCTCTTCTAAGAAGACACCAATCGTAGAATGCAAATAAGATTAAAGTGACCTACAAATAAAATAGGAACATGTGACCTTTTTTAAGTTCCTATCCTACACAACAGACTATGGTACTTATTAATTTTTTATGTCATTGCATATTTATAATGTGAAAGTAAAAAAAAGTTTAAACAAATGCGGGATAGAAAATTAGTTGACAAATAATATCTTAAACAACCAAAGTTCATGGCAATTACTAATATTGACCTTGCATCGAGTTCTTGCACAATTTATGCATTAAATGCAGTTTGATACTAATAAATTGTATAAGGCGTAAAAATTCTCCACAATGTCAATGACACTTATTTAACTTCTGGAATGGCTTGCTTTTTGAGACATCATGACCAAAACTTAAAACCAATAGCAAACTCCAGGTAAAAGCCCCTTGTGGTAAAAGGATTGACTGCTGGAATAAACCTCACATCTCAAAAAGGGAATGAGGAGTTATGATCACTGTTTGAAAGTCATCTCCAGCACTGCCCAAATGCTGGAAGAGTACATCTAATGCAAAAGAACACCAACCCTATCACCACCAGAAGCAACATGTGCAGATTTAAAAAATCATCAACTAGTTGAGCCACATCAGTTAGGACTTAGGTGATAACCGTATTACTCGAAAACTACCAATATTACATTCATTAAATAATTGAAAACATATCACTCCATCCTAGAACAAACTGCAAAGAACTAACAGCCAATATATCAATGAGGAACTTCGCACTCGCTTGTCAGCCTCCATACACTTAAATGGGAAATAGATTACGACCTGCAGGTGATTCTTAATATGAGTAACTATTAGATGTTCATTAGGCATTAGCAACCACACGATGAGAAGAAAGATAAATTTCAGATACTTATACACAACAGTAAGCTTGCACCAGACATCACTGAGGTTCAATTAATGGCCGCCAGCTATGGTACAAGGTTCAGGTGAACAGGAAAAGGCCGGGTCCCTCAATTTCGGTTCCAGCATGATTATAATCAAATTCAATTTAAAATTTTTTTCTTTCTAAAAAATGGAAAAAAATAATAAAACTAGGTTTTGGCTGGAATTCAACCGGCTGGCTCCTATCTAATTGGGTTTCTGACTCGGAAACCAGACTATGGCCGGTCTAGGTCCAGTGGTGAACCAAAAACACATAAGGCCTAAGTCATCTACACAGAGAGAGGAAAGAAGCTAACCATGCATGCAAGCTAAGATCTTGCCGAGGTCACTAGTAGGCGTGACCAAAACACGAACCCCTTTTCCTGCCATTGTGAGAACTCCCACCGTATTCTCCGGATTTGACTGCAAATACAATCCAGACCACCACATTCACTAACAATTTCTCAACCCACAATCAAACACTAACTGCTGTTTCAAAAAAGTCAATCTAAAGAAGAACTGAAAAAATAAACAAAGAAAATACTTAAAGGATATATATATCAACAACAATAATATCAATTAAACCTGTGTTTTAGCTCCACAAATAAGATTAATGGCATCAGCTTGAGCTTGAAACCTGGAGGGGGAGTAATCGCCGTTTCGCATCCATTCCGAATTATCGATACATATCATCGTCGCCTGTTCATAAGATATCATAATACAATCAAATTACCGACATTAACGAAAAAATGGACTAAGAATATCAAGAACAATCATAAACCCCAATTTAACGAAATTATAAGAAAGATTAGGGTTTACCTCGAGCACCATGGTTAGTGATTGGCAGGAGAAGGATACACGAAGGATTGAGAGATAGACGTTTTCGATTAATTGAGAGCGCAGAGAGAGAGAGAGAGAGAGGAGAAGGGAAGAATCGGGTTTTACTTGTACAAGAAACCAGACGATTCCGACTTAGAGCACGAAACTAGTATTAAAAGTATAGTATTAAAAATTAAACCAATCGGGTTTTGGTTTTCTTTTACTTTTATAAAATAATTTTATAGTATTAAAAGTATTCTATATTATATACATATTAATTTAAGCCAAATGTGACAATACATGTAACAAATTTTCTTTTTTTTTTATGTTTTTAATATTTATAGCAAATCAAAATTTATTGATTTAGGGGTGTTTATTGTTTGAATTAAATTTAAATTCAAAACAACTTTATCTATTATGATAGATTAGTTATTTAAATTTGCAATTATAATAAAAATAATTAATTTTAATATTACAGGTGCAAAAAATACTAATTTTAACTTTTAGAAATTGAAAAAAAATAAAAAGTAAAAATTATTGAATTGAGATATCATACTCCTAAAAATAATAAAAATATAAAAATAAATTAATATTATATTAAAAAAATTAAAAGGAAAAGATATAGAGTTAGATTAGAATGTGACAACTGGTTGTAGAATAATTACTTGTTAGTTTATTAATAAAAAATTATAAAAATTGAATAAAATATTATAAACAATTTAATATTGCCATTTAACAAATTTTATCAGTTTAAATTAGTTGGATTGGATGGATATAATGGATTGATCCATTCATGAATATTCCTAATTGGTGAACGCTAGATTTCTCCAGCCCGGTCTGGGTTCCGGCCCACGGTATCAGCCTATTACTTGGAGACCTTTAAACCTCTCGCATGAGCCAGGTCCAGTCCATTTAGCTTTAGGACCGGTCTCCAGATAATTTCCCCCATCAGACCGGCCCGGCTCGTTCGGCCCAACAGATAGGTCTTCTCTGGGCTCAACCTTTATCTTATCTTCCGGTCTAGCTCGGAACTAGGAAGGAAACCAACTCATCTGTCCGGCGGGTCCATCCGCATGCGCATTCGAGGATAATCAGGGGCCGTTACGCATGGGGCAGAGATCTGATTTCCCCGTACGTTCATATCAATGTGGCAGGGACAGGTGGACCAATGATAGACAGTCTGTTATACGTCATTAGCAGACAAAGGAAACAGATAAAAGGGGAAATGCCCCCTCTCTAGAAAGAAGTTTTTTCCCCAAGCTAAGAGAACCCCTGTAAAACCCTATTTTATTGGATCTCAGATCATCAAGTGGCGCCATCTGTGGGAAACGAAGGAGATCTTTTCATCACCGGAGTTCCACTCTTACAATACCCACTGAGATCCACGATGGCTAACCATAATGAAAACAACAATCTTAACACTCCCAATGACCTGAGCTCTGCCCAAGAGGGGCAGCAGTTCTCTTTTTCTAGTCCTACAACTCCAAACAATCAACCACCCATCCCTTTCAACCCCTCGCCAAGCCTGGCAGGGAATGCGTCCGCCGCTGCCTTGTCCAACCAGGACCTCCAAACCATCACCCTTCAGTTAAAAAACACCGCCCACTGGTTGGAGCAGATGATGCAACAACGGGGCCTCAGCACCCCAGCAAATGTGTTGCCGATGGTAGAAGAGTCCCGGACCAATGAACCTCAACCTACCTTTAACCATCCCCAAACTGTCAGCCGAGAAACCGGGGACGGGGGGCGAAGGGCCGTAGAAGAGGAGGAACCGGAAGCTAGGGTCCATGAAAGGAGGGTGAGGGAGATGATTGAGAATGATGGGGCCGACAGTTATTCTACCGGAATAACCAGGTGGACAAGAAGCGAAGCGGAAGATGAGGAGTGCCGCCTGGAGAAAAGGCCCAGACAAGAGGAGGAGAGTGTAGATCAAAAGCTGCAGAAACTAAGGGAGCAACTCCTTGCCGAGTTGGGGACGAAGGATCAGAATCAGGCTCTCCTGCCCACCTCTTCACCCTTCTCGAAGTGGGTGCAGCAAGAGACCATCCCCAAGAAGTTCATGATGCCTCCTATAGCAGCATATGACGGGGCTGGCAACCTGAGAGAGCACGTCTTGAACTACAAGACTTTCATGGAGCTGCAGACTTTGTCAGATGCCTTGATGTGCAAGGTATTCTCCACGACGCTCTCGGGGCCAGCACGGGCATGGTTTAACAGCCTTGAGACCGGAAGTATCAGAAGCTTTGGAGACCTGGCCACTCGCTTCATCACCCAGTTCATTGCCAGAGTGCCGGCAGACAGGAAGACAAGCTACCTGGAGACAGTCAGGTAGAGAAGGGACGAATCGCTCAGGGAATACGTCGCCCGTTTCAATACAGAGGCCCTGCAGATCCCCGAGCTAGACGAGGGTAGAGTGGTGGAAGCCATGCAGAAGGGAACGACCTCACCTGAGTTCTTTGGCTCGCTGAGTAGGAAGCCTCCCACCTCACTGGCGGAGCTGATGAAGAGGGCTGAAAAGTATATAAGGCAGGATGATGCCTTGGTAACAAGTAGGTTTGCTAAGGGAGTGGCAGATAGGGGGAAAGCCCCGGAGGAAAGGAGGCCGGAGAGACACGAGAAGAAGTACCGCAGGAAACCTGAGCCTTACAGGCAACCCTGGGAGCAAAGGGACCAAAGACCCCTCCCTCCTCGGGCCTCAGAACAGAAGACACTTCCCCCATGGGTTCCAGAGAAGCCGACCCCACTCAATGCCTCTCGAGCCGAAGTGCTCATGACCGTCCAAGACAAGGAATTCCTACAATGGCCTAGACCCCTGAGAACTGAAGCAGACCAGTGAAATCCTGACAAATACTGTCAGTATCATCACACACACGGCCACGACACCAATAACTGCTTCCAGTTGATTACTGAAATCGAGAGGCTGATAAATAGGGGACACCTCAAGAACTTCGTAAAGAAACAGGAGGGACAGAGGCCTCAACCTAACCCGGCAGTCCCAGCACCAAGGAGAACGAGAGCAGGGCCAGTAAATGATGGGTCCAGTGGGACCATCAACATGATCGTTGGAGGCACAGGAGGTCGGATGAGTCGAAGGGGGAAGAAGAGGAGTCGAGAGGGGGAAAGCAGCAGTGTCGAGATCATGTAAGTCATCGAGCACTCTCCGGTGGCCATCACCTTCTCTCCCGAGGATGCTCAGGGTATTCAAATGCCTCATGACGACGCTCTGGTTATTGAAGCTATCATCCACAACTACCGGGTGAAGAAGATCTTGGTGGATGACGAGATCAAGGTGAACCTGCTGCCATACTAAGTTTTCCAGCAGATGGGAATTCTCGAGGAGCAACTAGTCCGAGACCAGGCCCCAGTGAAAGGGATAGGAGGAATCCCGGTGCCGGTGGAGGGGAAGGTGAAGCTGGCTCTCACTTTAGGCGAAGCGCCAAGAACTCGCACCCACTATGCGGTGTTTTTAGTGGTCAAACTCCCCTTAAGCTACAACGCGATATTGGGAAGACCTGCCCTGTTTGACTTCGAGGCCGTCACCAGTATCAGATACCTGGCGATGAAATTCCCCACAGGGGCAGGGGTGGGAGTAGTTCGGGGAAGCCAGGAAGAGGCGAGAGGGGTGTATCTAGCCACAGTATCAGAGCCGAGCTCAGCAGGAGAAAAGCTCGACTCAGAGGTGCTAGAGGTCAGGGATGAGAAGAAAGAAGCCAGGACCGAGCCGGTCGGAGAGCTGGAGACTTTTCCTTTATCAGAAGCAGAAACAGATAAGGTCTTCAGTCTCAATGCCGGCCTCACTGAAGAACAAAAGACTGAAGTCATGGCCTTGATCCGAGGTCACGCATCGAGCTTCGCCTGGAAGCCTTCGGACATGCCTGGGATTGACCCTAAGGTGATGACGCACAAGCTGAATGTTCTCCCCGAGGCCAGACCGGTAAAGCAGAAGAAGAGGGTAGTTGGAAGGGAGAAGCAACAGGCCACCAGGGAGGAGGTCCGAAAGCTAGAAGAGGCCGGATTTATTAGGGAAGTGATGTACCCATAGTGGTTAGCAAATCCTGTATTAGTCAAAAAAGCCAATGGCAAATATAGGATGTGTATAGACTTCACTAATCTCAATCAAGCATGCCCTAAAGATTGTTACCCCCTTCCTGATATTAATAAAATGGTCGACTCTATGGCCGGTTTTGATTATATGTCATCTTTGGATGCTATGTCTGGTTATCACCAAATCCCAATGGACAGGTCGAATGAAGAAAAGACCTCGTTCATAACAGAAGATGGGACCTACTGCTATAAGGCCATGCCCTTCGGGCTGAAGAATGCCGGGGCAACATACCAGAGACTGATGAACAAAATCTTCAAAAATCAGATCGGCAGGAACGTAGAAGTCTATGTGGATGATATGGTGGTCAAAAGTCCAACTTTCCAGTAGCACATGGTAGATCTGAGAGAGGTATTCGAGGTGCTAGAACAGTACAGAATGAGGCTGAACCCAGCAAAATGTGCCGTCTTTATCAGGGGAGGAAAATTTCTGGGGTATATGGTGAGTGAAAAAGGCATTGAGCTCAATCCTGAGAAAGTGGAAGCTATCTTAAGCATGCTCGAACCAACCTGTGTAAGGGATGTTCAGAGCTGTGAAGTCTTCATTACTGGTAGGCAGAGCTAACACCAGTGCTGATGTTAACCTTTTCTTCAGCTCTTCAAAACTCTTTTCACACTGATCAGACCACACAAACCTCTGGTTCTTCTTGGTCAATCTGGTCATAGGAGCGGCAATTTTGGAGAAGTCCTGAACGAACCTCCTGTAGTAACCCGCCAAACCCAAAAAGCTCTTGATCTCTATTACCGTGGTG
The DNA here is from genome assembly GCF_001659605.2 of Manihot esculenta. Classification (NCBI taxonomy): domain Eukaryota; kingdom Viridiplantae; phylum Streptophyta; class Magnoliopsida; order Malpighiales; family Euphorbiaceae; genus Manihot; species Manihot esculenta. The sequence goes on along the minus strand of NC_035162.2, from coordinate 10,448,689 downwards.
GGTCTAGGCCAGTTAGCTACAGCCTCTACTTTCTTGGGGTCCACTTCTATTCCCTGTTCTGACACAACATGCCCCAAGAATGAGATGCTCCTCAACCAGAATTCACACTTGGAGAACTTGGCATACAAGCCGTGCTCCCTCAAGGTCTGCAAAACTATCCTCAGATGATGGGCATGCTCCTCTGCATTTCTGGAATACACTAAGATATCATCGATGAAGACAATAACAAAGTGATTCAGATACTGACTGAAAACCCTATTCATGAGATCCATGAATGTTGCAGGGGCATTGGTTAGCCCGAACGTCATCACTAGGAATTCATAGTGCTCATATCTGGTCCTGAATGCCGTCTTCGGCACATCTTCCTCTCGGATTCTCAACTGGTGATACCCGGATCTTAGATCTATTTTGGAGAAACAACCTGCTCCTGCTAGCTGGTTAAATAGATCGTCGATCCTAGGCAACGGGTACTTGTTCTTGGTGGTGACTTTGTTCAACTGCCTGTAGTCGATACAAAGTCTGAGGGATCCATTCTTCTTTTTTACAAACAGCACTGGAGTACCCCAAGGTGAGGTACTCGGTCGGATGAAACCTTTATCTACCAACTCTTGCAAATGTTCCTTTAGCTCTTTCAACTCTGCTGGTGCTATCCTGTAGGGAGGGATAGAGATTGGTCTGGTTCCAGGCATCAATTCTATTTCGAACTCTATCTCCCTAAAAGGTGGTAGTCCTAAAAGCTCGTCTGGAAAGACATCTGGAAACTCTCTAACCACGGGCATTGAGGCGGGCTCCCTAACCTGACTATCAAGCTCTCTCACATGAGCTAAAAACCCTTGACAACCCCTCCTGAGCAACCTACGAGCCTGTAGGGCTGATATCAGACCTCTAGGCGTACCCCTCCTCTCTCCCCTGAAGACAACCTCTGACCCATCCAGACCTCTAAACCTGACTACCTTGTCTCTGCAGTCCAAGGTAGCACCATGAGTAGATAGCCAATTCATCCCTAGAATGACATCAAAATCCGTCAAATCTAGAACCACAAGGTCGACTGGAAGGCATCTATCCTCAACAAACACTGGGCTAAACCGGCAGACTGACTCTGCCACTGATGGATCACACTTGGGTCCACTGACTCAGAGGGGACACTCTAACCCAGAGACTATCAAACCCAACCTCTCAACTGCTCTCGGAGCAACAAAAGAATGAGATGCAACAGGGTCCATTAAAGCATACACATCTGAACAGCCAATGATGAGATTACCTGACACCATGGTGTTTGACGTGTTTGCCTTCTGCTGTGTCATAGTGAAGATCCGTGCTGGAGCTGATGGACCTTCACCCCGGGAACCTGCTGAAGAAGAGGCTGTCCCTCTCGCTCTGCCTCTGCCACTGCCTTGTGTCGTGGCTAGAGCTACTGGCTGAGCCACACTATCAGAAGTTGTCTGCTGGGACTGTGCCATAAAATCTGCTCGAGGACACTTCCATGCCATGTGTCCCTCCTGCCCACATCTGAAGCAAGTTGTCGTCCCAAACCGGCAGACTCCCTTGTGTGGCTTACCACACCTTAAGCATTCTGAACCATCTGAACCTGAGCTCGAGCCACCACCTAAACCCAGACCGGACTTCAACCAGTTCCAGAACTTGTTCTTCTTTGGCTTTTTAGTGGTGTTCCCCCACTTTTTACTGCGTGAAGCTGCTGCACTCAGAGAAGAGGGATCTAACTTTTCTCTGCCTGGGGTCTTGAAACTCGAAGACTGTGCCACTGTCTGCTTAACTAACCCCTCAATGATGGCACTAGCCTCCATCTTTCGTGCTGCATCCACAATGGCATGGAAGCTCTCCCTCTCTGCTGCAAGGATCAAAGAGGAATACCTAGAGTGGAGTCTCATGGTATACCTCCTTGCTTTCTTCTGATCTGTGTCATATGCCTGACCCACATACGACAACAGCTCCAGAAACTTGTCGGTGTACTCATCGATACTCATATCTTCTGTCTGCCTCAACTGCTCAAACTCAATCACCTTCAGCTCTCTGGAACTATCTGAAAACGCCCATCCAGCAAACTCATTGGCGAACTCCTCCCAGGATAGGCTATCTAGTCTTGGGTCCACATAATTCTTAAACCACTATCGTGCCTTCTTGCATTTCAGAGTGAACCCCACCATTTGAATGGCTCTACTATCACTTGCCCCCAGCTCATCTGTTATCATTTTCACTGTTTTGAGGTACTCAAACGGATCATCACCTGTCTTATACTTGGGAGCATCCAGCTTTAGGTAGTCTGTCATCTTCACTTTGCTCCCCCAAGATGAGCTAGGTTTAGGTGTTTGGATTTCAGGGGCTACTGGTTCTGTTGGTGGAGGAGGAGGTGCAGCATTCCCTGGGTTAGGGTTTGCTGTGCTTGGGTAGAAAGGTGAGGGTGGATACATTGGGTACTGTGGGTATGGTGGGTAAAAAGGTGGATAAGGCATGTAGGAAGGGTATGGGTTAAAGCCAGAGTAATCCGATGTACCCCCCATCGGATATCCTAGGCCCTGTGGAAAGGGTGGATATTGGGGTGGATAACCAAACCCCGAGGCCTGAGCGCCTCCTTATAATTCCCCTGTACCCTCCTCAGACATGCTCACATCCATATTTCCATCTCTTCTCTGATCCTCATCCATAGCTTCCCTCACATCTGAAGACCTCCCACCCTGATCTGTTCCCCTTCTGTTAGCATCAAAAGACCTTCTAGGGTCCCTTGATGTTCTTTCCCTACTTGATCGGCAAGACATTGCCCTTGGTAAAGCAGGGGGATGGGCATCCATGCCCTCATTCTTTGGTGGTACTCCAGTCAATCGTGCAGATCAACGAGTGCCTCGCATTCTGTTTTCTGAAACACAGTATATACATATAAACATTAGCATCATATGGTTCATGTGGAAACACATGAACCCACACATACATAGCATATCATTAATGCACATGCATATAATCATGGCATTACACATCATTCTCAAGACAGGACTCTATATCCTATCCTAGTGGACATGATTTTTTCCTATTGTGCTTGCCCTTCTAGAACATCTATGAGCCCGACACTCTTTAGGTCCGACCAAATGAATCTAAGGCTCTGATACCACTCTGTAACGATTCGGAAACTGGACCGCTATCGGCGCTAGCATGCCTAACATACATCCTGTATACCTGATAACATCCCATACATTATCATACATTTTCATAAAAAATTTAAAACTTTCCGTTCACCAAGCTTGACCTGTGCATGCACTAAAACCATATACATAAAACTCCCTATTAGAGCCCTCATCAAATGCTCTAGTGGGTTAACATAACATACATCAAGTTTGATTCATCATTTCTCATCATAAAAACATTTCATTTAAAAGATCATGTACAAAGGGATTAACACTACTATTAGGGCCATGCACAATACTAAACCATAAAACATTTCTCTACACTACATTACATAATACCATTTTACAATACATGTCCACTTCTAACTATTACATAGACATAACCTTCAACCTTGAAGACTTTTCGGTCTATCCTGAACCTGCAAGCCTGGGGGTTAAGGGAGAGGGGTGAGATAAAAAGCCCAGTGAGCAGAACCATAAAACATTACCATAAATATGCTTTTATGAAATGCATCACAACGCAAACGCATCACAACGCAAACAATTCACATCAAGGATGGACTTGTCACCAATAACCCTCTACATATCCAACTGTGTCAGAGGCGTAGAATGGGCCTCACTGGTCTTTCTCTTAACATCACATAACATAACATAACATATCCAATGTGCCAGGGGCGTAGAATGGGCCTCACTGGTCTTTCTCTTACATTGTGCCAGGGGCGTAGAATGGGCCTCACTGGTCTTTCTCTTACATTGTGCCAGGCGCGTAGAATGGGCCTCATTGGACTTCCATATCGTATCGTATCATAACCTGCTCGAGGGCTAATGGGTCATCCAATGTCCATCCACATCAACATCATAATATGCAATGCATCATATTCGTGAATTCTAATGCAAACAACCTAATACATATCATGGCATTCGTGATGCATAAACATGCTAAAAAATTTAGTTACTTTAAAACATAAAGTTCAGTTCTACTCACCTCTGGCTGACTCTGAACTGACTCTGAAACAGCTAACACTGTGGGCCTCCTCGATTCCTCGGGTCCGAACCTACACAGGTGGACTCAGATGAGGGACCAAACACACTCTAAACAACTCCCCAAAAACCCCCTAAAACATCTCAAAACATGCATGCAAAACAAGCAAAGGAAGGCTGGGCAGGGGACTTTCGGCGGCAGGTTCTGCGGCCAAAAGCTCCCTACAGATCCGAAAGTCAGGCACTTTCGGGGGCAGGGTTCGACGGCCGAAGGTCCTTCCAGAGCCGAAAGTCATCCTCCTTCGAGGGCAGGTTCGGCGGCCGAAACTCCCCTCCAGAGCCGAAAGTCCAACTTTCGGAGGTGAGCTTAGGCGGCCAAAACTTGCCTCCACAGGCAGGTTTGGTGGCCGAACATGCCTTCGGCAGCCGAACCTGAGTTCTTCCAGAATGGGAGAGCTCAAGCCTCTCACACACATTTGCCTCCCAAACCCTCCAAACTCATACACAACACTCCCAAGCATGCATAAACATGTATTCAAGCATATAGGGGTCTCAAACTAGCCTAAATCCCAACAAACATCACATTTAGTATACATTTCACATTAAACTAACATAACCCTAACATTTTTGCATTTACTCTAAACATGCATTACACCCTCTTAAAACCCATCAATACTTACTTAAAACTTAAAAGGAGGTGAGGATCTACTCTTACCTCTTGAAGATCGAGAGGAGAGGTGATCCAAACTCAGAGATGTAGAGGAAATGAACTCCGGGGTCTCCAAGCTTCAAAACTTTGTTCTTAGCTCAAAAATCTTCAAAGCAAAGTTAAAACTCATCAAAAACATGAAGGGATTGAAGGAAAACATCAAAACTAACCATGGAAGGGCATGGACTCACCTTTGCCCGAAAATGAAGAAGAAAACTCGTCCATTTTTGGACATGATGCCTTTTATAGGTGGCTGGCCAGACCACCTTCGAGGGCCAAAGGTGCTCCCTATACTGCACCATGTTCAGCGACCGAACCTGGCTTTCCTTCCTTGGTGCTTTTCTTTCAAAAACTCAATTTCTTGCTTCTTTAAAACCTTAAAATTCATGAAAACATTTTATAAAAACATAATTTACCCTTCTAGAGGTTCCCAACATCCGAAATTCCGCCGGACGATAGGAATTCTGATATCGGAGTCTAACCGGGTATTACAGAATTGAAATAAAACTTTTTTTTGAAACAAACGAGATAAAAATTGAAATAAATAAACAATTAGTCAAATAGCTAAAATAAAAATAATGAAAGAGAAAATAAACAAATAAATAAAGAAACGTAGATAAATAGGAATTTATCTATGTTCAAGCTTTAATATCGATTGACAAAGAATGAGGTAAAGATATTTTCTAGAAAGTTGCTTTAATACACCCATAACCAACCATGTGATTAGTAATATAGATAATCAAACAATAAATTATTAATAAGTTAATTAAGTATGAAGTAAATCCATATTAGACGCTATAAGATTAAATTTTGATAAGTTGCTAAACATGGAGAAGAACTAAAATATTATAAAAAATACTAATTAACCAATGCAATTAGAAGCGAAGATTATAGAGCGACAAATGAGTTAGAAATGCCACAAGAATATTTTGATAAATTTGCTAAATATGACATAAAGAAGAATTATCTTCGTATTAAGAAAATTAAAATATTATTAATCACATTATCTCTATTGATTCGTGGCTGCCATCTTAAAGGTATTTTTATAGTTTTCAAATCCTAATTCTAGTGTGTTAAAGTGTAATAAGGAGTAATTACAATATAGAAAGAGTATCTAGTCAAATAGTTAAACTTAAATTACAATAAAAATCTTTTTCCTAAATTGTCTTGGAGAAATTTCATTTCTAAACAGACTGTATGAATTTGCCTTTTAATTTAGGATAAATTAATTTAAAACAAATCCCACAAAATATTAAAATACTAAAATAACAAAATTGACCTAAGTGCAACTTGACCATTCATACATTACGCGATCTGAAATTATATTGCACGTCTATATGTATTGAAGAGTGTGTTGCTTATTTCTTTATTCTCCCATGTTTTTCAAATATATTTCTCAACTCGAATACCTTTCTTCCACATATGATAATGTGATATTGGATGATTCAAAAGTTGGTTTTGAGTTTCATAGCTTGCATGTTTGAAGATTCTTTAAGCTCTTGTGTGCATCAATTTGTTGAAAAATAATGTCCCTTGAACACACATCAACGTGGATCAACCCAATTCCATCAAAAGATATTTTTATAAAAGGACATATCCCTAAACTAAATATGAAAAATTACATCTTTGCAATATAACCCTTAAACTCTCTCTCTGTATATATTCTAAAGCTAAGTTGTTAGGATTCACTTATGTGAAAAGACTTAAAATAGTATACAAGGAAATTGACAAAAGCCTTTAGTATTTGGTTTTTGAAAGCTCTCGTTGAACATATGTATAGAGCATTTTGATTCTATATATAAGGTATACAGCTAAACTCTAAAAGTTCTTTAGATAAATTTATGTTAAATGCATGTAATTTTATTAGAGATTAATTATGCATTTATGCATAAAGAAAAAAAGCAATACCAGAACAGAATAAAAAATTAAACCAGAACAACACCGACATTTCGATTCAGAACTGAAACCATACATCTCTACCGAAAGATTGCAGACTTAAAACCCACTGGGAAATATATCAGAATCAATTAAACTCCAGAACAAAAGCATTAATTACAGAAGAAAATGCAGAAAGAGAAAAAGCAATCTCACTTGAGAAAGCAAACTCTGCAACTGAGAAATATATGCTCCATGTTTTATTGTTTATAGAAACCTGAAATTATGAAAAGTGAAATATAAAAGGAGTGGCAAAGGAGGTCTCACGTGCTTAAAGTGAATATCAGGGGTGTACACTTTGGTGACAAAAGCTAAGAGCACATTCTGAAAGAGATAACTGTTTACATACAAAGGATTTACTTGTTACTAATATAGTTTAGCCCTGTCATTCTTTAGATTTCTTAGTTTAGATCCCTTATTTCACTTCACTCCGATAGTATCATAAATCGTTTTGTTGCTATTTCTTCTTAGCAGTTCCTGCCATTTCAAAAGAACACATTTACATGAGATCATTGCCCAAGAAAGCCCCAAAGGAAAATAATAGCACCAGTTGATTTTCAAAGCTAATCAGATTTCTGCAGCCTAAACAATCCCAAGACATTCCCAGAATCATGAAATGAGCAATAGAAGCATCTGTTACACAATACATTACGGGGAGAACAGCCACGTGCAAGGAAAGGTGTCATAAAGATAATATTTTCCATCACTTCACATTCTCAAGTATAAGAATTGCTCCATTGTTGGATTAAAGACAAATTACAATGAGTGATGGTCTCAATTCTTAGAGGCTGACTGGAAGATGAAAACAGCAGTCAAAACACCCACCAATCCTGTTACTGCCAATGCTACTGTAGGCAACGGTGTTGTAAGCCCAAAATTCTGCAAAACCAAAATGAATGTAGATTTGATAAGATAATTGCTCATGAACAGAGAATATCATGTGTCAAAAGACAATGTATCTAATGTACATGTGTAAAGGGAGAGAAAAAGATCAAGCATATATCTAGAAATAGGAATCTGATCACCCATCTCTTTTTCTGCCCTGCTGCGCTGCTTACTTGCCTTTCAGGTGAGGCATGTAGGGGGCAGTGAGGAGGCATTTTCTGTGAGGTAAAAAGTTTTTTTTGAAAAAAAGGTAATAAAAAGGAAGAAAAAGAAAGAAAGAAGAGAGGGAGAGGAGATGATAAACTCCCACCCTCCAATTGCAGAACACTGCTCACTCTAACCCAACAAAATATTGGTCCCCAAATGAAGCAGTACCAATTATAATGGATTCCTTTCTCCATCTAATGCAATCCAATAAAAAAGCATCTAATGAGCAACCACTTTAACAACACTAATCTCTTTTAAGAGGAAAGGGAGACGGGGAAGGTCTGGACATATGGGGGAAAGGGAAAGCCTATATATATATATTTAGATATAGTGTCATGTCAAGAAGAAGAATGAGCTGAGAAGAGAATGAGGTTAGGTGAGAGAAGAACAGAAATATTAGAGAGAAAATGATGATTGTATTTTTTATGCATGCTGATTCTGTTACAGACTCTCCCATTTATACAAGAATCAGAGTCTAACAAACTCTAACAACTTTTCTCTCCAATTACAGCCGTCACCTGTCACTTATTTACTTGCTTAAAATTCTACTATATCTATTATTTATTGACTCTCTTATTCCTTCGGGTATATGTGAGTCACTTCTATTCAGAAACAAAATAATCTTCAAATACAGATTTGAGGCAATCTAAAGTTGGGGATTAAATAGGATTCTTAGTTATATAGTTTAACCGCCTATCAAGGGCGATTCATATTCCTGAAAAGGTCACCAGATCATTTTTCATAATCACAAAATCACAAATGGAGTTACTTTCTCAGTTTCAAGTTACGTCAGTATTTTATACTAGCAAGGAAAACTTATCAATGGATAACCAATAGTTAGAATACAAAATCATATCAGTGAATAAACCATCAATATTTGAACACAGTGCAACCTGTGATAAAAGCTTTGAAGTTTCTGTGTGCTCAGAATATCCAAGTTATTCCATAAATCATTGACAGAGTATACAACTATAACTATTTTTTTAGAAAGAACAAAAAAGAAATCCACAATTGCAAGTAATTAGCTAATTTATTGAAACGAGGGTGGTTCCTAAAAGCATACCTCCAGAAGACCCTTGCCTGTGGCTATTTCAACACTGATAGCCACCGCAAAGCCAACCATTGCAAGCCGTCCTAACCATACGTCCAAACTGTTGCCTCCCTGGGTACTTTGTTCACATCTTACAGGCACTAATGTTCTGCTCACAGGCTTCCTCTGAAGAGAAGTTCTTGATATCACTGAAATGAAAACTGATATTAGCTTTTATTTTCCTTTAGTTGGCAGTACTACACAGGAAAAGATCTGGAAAATCTCCATCCATGGTTACAAGTAGTTCAAAATTATTATTTTCTGGCAAAACTTCTTGACCATAAGATGCACCAAAGAATTGAGATGAAAAACATTTTACATTCAGATGAGACGTTACTGTTATAACTGACATTCAGATGCTAAGCTTTGAATGATCCTAGATGTACTATTGAAGAACTCCTTACCAAGCTCTATTTAAGTAAGTGTTCAAATATCAAAGGTTGGAGGTGTCAAACATGAGGACAACTATGTTCATTTAAGTAAACTATGTCAAGAAGATAGAGATGAGAAAGAGAAGAAAATGAGATAAGAGGTAGAAGCATGGTTTTAAATAATAGCTGTTACGTAACTTACAGGTATGCAAGCTGGCCGTGGCCATTAAGGCCTGTAAATAATGGTAGAAAAATTTTGTTGCTGTAATGACCATTATGGGTAACGGCTGTTACTTTTCTTTATTTCACATCCGCTGCTCAACTTTATAAATCTTGCAGGGCAGTACCTATTTTATTCACCCAGCAGTTCAGCACTAGCCTTTGTCACCTGAAATGCATTATTGAAGGGGAAAAAAACTGATTTCTCTATTTCTCTTTAGTCTTTAGTATTTTGTCTTTAGTCTTTACTCTTTCCATCTAGCACTCTCTCCACTTCTCTAGCTCCAGGCTCCAGCATACAGAGAGTTCTTCCATACTTCTTTTCTTCCATACTTATTTTCAACCTACATTTCAACTTTTCAAGTAAAAAACTGCCATCTCTCTCTCAAATTTTTTGACAGCAGCCTATGTACTTAAATTTCTGCTCAAAAACTTACCTTAGACGATCATTCTGGTGGTATTAATTGAGGTAAGTTACTATATATAATGTTTAAAATTTATAGATTTTATATTTATTTGATATATTTATACTTATTATTAAGTTGTATAACTTAATTTTGATTATATCTTTAAGTACCTTTTAATTTCATGAACTTTACAAGTTATAAGTTACAAGTTTACTTTATTATAAAATTAAGTTTTATACTTTAAGTGTATTAAAAATTATTCTCTTCAATTAAAATGATAGTTTCTTTCTTTAAATAATTTAAATGATTTTGCATAAAGTAAATTTAAATTTAAATTAATTTGCACATTAATTTGATAATATATTTTTTATTTTACAGTATATAATTTGATAATTTTGAAAATGCCGAGAGGGAGATCTAATAAACCAAGTTAAAATGTTGGATGGAATTTTGCCACCCCTACCGGAAAAAAAGGAGAAATAACCTGTAATTTTTGTGAAAGAAAAATAACTGAGGGAATAACTCAATTAAAGCAGTTTTTGGCAAATATACCAGGGTAAGTTGCTGGTTGTCAAAAAGTTTCTACACAAGTAAAAAAGACATAGGAAATATGTTGGAAGGTTTTGAAGCTGCAAAGAGGGCAAGGGAGTTGAAAGATAAAATCATGAAGATGACAGAAGTTGAGGATTCATAATCAGATGAAGAAGATATTGAATTAGAAATTGCAAGACGCTAAAATATGCGTCAGTTTGATGAAGATGCTTATAGAAGGAGAGCTTCTCATTATGAAAATAGTGGGAGTAGCCATCAAGCTCCTCCTCGCCCAGGAATTAATCGTTCAACGACCGTTGAGAGAGGTAGAGAAACATCAAGATTTGTTGAGCAAACATCAACACCTGCTTCTAGATTAGCAGTAGTTGAAATTGAATTAGAAAAGAGCAAAAGCATTAAGCAATAAAAGATTAAAGTCAAATGGCTTAAGTCGCAGAAAGAAAAGTTGCTTAAAGTATTTGGTAATTTTGTTATCCACGATAGATTACCTTTTAGTGTGGTTGAGTTACCATGGATAAAGTCATTACTCAGAACAGCCGCTGAAGTGGAACCTAATGTATCACCACCTTCAGCATATGAGATCTCTGAAGTGTAATTGAAAAATGAATATTAAAACAAAGATGAAAAAGGAGAGGGAAGTAGAGAACTTGAGAGAAAGATGCTTGATGATTCTCTCAAGCCAATTGGGGTATATATACTATTTACAAGAATACATACTAGGTAAGAAAATAAATTAATTCCTTAATTACAGCCTAATCATATGCCAATCATATTACATAATCATATCCCTAATTATACACACAATCACTACAAATCTAGGCTATTTACAGAAAGTATCTCAACGCTCCCCCTCAAGCTAGAGCATACATGTCATATGCTCCAAGCTTGTTATAAATATATTTGATTCGTGAACCCCGAAGAGATTTTGCGAAAACATTAGCTAGTTGATTACTTGAGTTGACAAAACACATGCAACCCGACTCAATCTTTTACCTAATAAAATGATCCTCTATATGCTTCGTCCTTTTATGAAAAACTGGATTTGATGCAATATGGAGAGCAGCTTGGTTATCACATATCAGCTGCATTTGGCTAGTATTGCCATATTTCAAATCCTAAAGAAGTTGCTTCAACCAAATGAGTTTGCATGTTGCCAAAGCTATAGCTCGATATTGCTTCTGCACTTGATTTTGAAACCACACCCTACTTTTATTTTTGTAGGATATAAGATTTCCTCAAATCATAATAAATATCCTGAAGCAGACCGTCTATTTAAGGGGGAACCTGCCCAATCTGCATTAAAATAGCAAACAATTTGTGAGTAACCCCTGTCCTCATAGAGTAAATCCTATCCTAGAGCTCCTTTGATATATTTAAGAATGCAAATGACTGCATCCCAGTTACTATTGTATGGGGTTTGAAGAAATTGACTAACCACACCTACAACAAAGGAAATATCTAGTCGCGTGATAGTGAAATAATTGAGCTTACCAACTAATCTTCTGTATCTAGTAGGATCTTTAAGTGGCTCTTCTTGTTCAGGAATAAATTTGACATTTGGATCCATGGGAGTGTCTATATGTCTACAGTCTAACATGCCTGTTTCTTCCAATATATCTAAAATATATTTCCGTTGAAAAATCACAATACCTATTTTAGACTATGCCACTTCAATTCCCAAGAAATACTTCAATTTTCCCATGTCTTTAGTTTGAATCTAAAGCAATGGAATTTAATGATGGGCCTTGTCCAAGTCCACATGTGGTGAGAGTGTTGAGCCCTATAGTGAGACTTAATTGAGTTTGATGTGGTAGCATTTTCCAAAATGCCCTTAGGCCCTCAGCAATTTGGATTTGGCTCATTTCACTTTATTAATTCTTCTTTTTTCCTTTCTTTTTACCGATGTAGGATTCTCACATCTCCAACACTCCCCCTCAAGTCCAATTGGCCTAGCCAATTGTGACTTATCTTCATTTTGTCATCCTGAACTTGTGTTCTTTTTTAGTCTCAAAGGCCTTAGATCTCTCTTTTCATTTTTGTCTGGACTTGTACTCTTCTTGAACCTCAGAAGCCATAGGCCCAACTCGCCAGAAAATAGCCTTCTCCAAAATACCCTTAGGCCCTTAAGCAATTTGGATTTGACTCATTTCACTTTATTAACTCTTCCTTTTTCCTTTTTTTTTACCGATGTGGGATTTCCACTTCTCCAACAAATGGCAAAACAACAAAAAGAAGAAGATAATTGATCATAAAAAGCAAAAGACGAAATAGGATGAGTGCAAGTACATCTCCTTCGCGAAGGGCAATGGACAGATCCAAGTCAAAATGGTGACAAATCGATGGGGGCAGGGCTAGCCAACAAAGAAGCTGGTAGCAAAGCTGAGTCAGAGTCCTCTAGACGTCTGGAATAAACATGGAAAATAGAAAGGCGACCTGACACATGAGCGAAAGGTGCAGGAAGATTTTGAAGGTGAGACAAAGAGCGAACAGTGTATACAAGAGGTCATCTTCCTCCCGTGTGTGTCATAAACAGATGATGGTAGAAAGGACAAAGTGGAATCAAAAAAATGTTACATCAGCAAACACAAAGTACCGATTAAGACTAAGAGAAAAACAACGATACTCTTTTTAAAGCCGAGAGTAGCCAAGAAAGACACATTTGAGTGATTTGAGATCCAATTTAGTAGTTTGTGAACGAACATCATGAACAAAACAAGTACACTCAAAGATATATAGTCAATAGGAAATAAAAATTTAGTGGAAAACAAACTGTTATAAGGCCTATCACCATAAAGAACGAAGGAGGGCATGCGATTGATCAAAAAGCAAGCAGCGGGCATAGCATCAGCTTAGAAACATTTATGGACTTTCATTTGAAATAAGAGAGCTCTGGCTACTTTAGATTCAGAAAGAATATGAGATTTAGCCGTCTCAAACTCTGGAGGGAGACCTACAAGGAATCTCATAATAGCCATTTGCTCTCGTTGAGCTTGTTGAGTTTTCACATTTGTGCTAAAAGACATCAAGACATCAAATTCCTCATAAACTGTTTTAAAATCCATAAAGTATTGAGGTCAGAGTTCTACCCTATTTCTCCACCTGATAAAATGCCTTACACACCTCATAAATACGAAAATTATTCCACTTTTCTGAGTATAAAAGCTCCAAATAATCCATTAATTCTTTAACAAATTTACCGTGATTAATAATACTGATTACCTCACTATGAATTGAATTTTGAATCTGTAAAAATAATCGAGCGTCATCCCTCATCCGGTCTTTCCTAGTGTCATCAGTTGGAGGATCCTTGGTAAGGTGATCGTCCATTCCGATACTTCATAAATAAATACGGATAGTCTTACTCCAATTTTGCAGCTCTAGCCACTTCGAAACAAGCTTTGCTACCAATTTGTCAAGAAGAGAGACTGAGAACAGAATTTAGAGATTAGAAAGAGAAACAATTGAGATGAGAAGTAGAAGGTTAGAATGAGATGAGGGAAAGAATCAGATTAGATGAGAAGAGAAAAGAATATAGAGAGAGAATAGGATGATCTTTGTTGTTGATTCTTCATGCATAGTTGCTGAGTACTTGTCAGCTGTTATTTATACATGAGAGTAATATAACTGCCTCTAACAAACTCTAACTACTAGGGTGACCTGTACAGAACTTCCCTCCAAAACTTACTTGCTGATAACTGTTTTCCCTCCCGTTTATCTTTTAACAATTCCTTTCTTCTTCTTTCTATAATATGTGACAAACTACCTTCAGCTCCACAAACACATAATCTCCCACCCATCTTCTTCTCCCCAGTTATCATAATTGGAGTGACTTACAAGGGACTTGTACACCAAAAGAAGAGATAATTATCAAAATAATTTGATTTAACCTAATTGCATTGGATCCTAAAAGGGGATAAAGACCCAGGAATAAGAGCTATGAACTTATCTGTAAAATAGGATTAAATTAAAAAAAAGAGAGAGAGAGAGAAACTTAGAGACATTGGGTGGTTCTAAATTTAAAGGATTTCACCCTCTTGACAATTAAACCCATTCTTATATCCATTGCATTAGAATAAAAACGCAGGTGAAATGTGCATTTCCTTTTGTATTACACTAAAAGGGATGTAAAGGCAGGCAACAATAATTCAATCAAATCAACTTCAAGCACTCATCCATTAATTAACATGGAGAATTTCAGCTAAGAATCAGTAATAACTACTGAAATCAATACATGAATGAAGAATGATAGGCTCATGCAATCAGGAGCTAAAGATGTAAGACTAGATGACGAAGAAGTATCTTACATAGAGGAGAACCAGCGGCGAAGGTGGTCCCAATTTTGGTAAAGCTCGAAGTGGGCAAATGAGAAAAGCCATTGCTTCTTCTCACTGAGGTAATAGCACAAACATCTGCAACGTGATTTCGGTAAAGCTTGAAATGAGAGCCATGGAATCATACACCCCGTAAAAGACCATAGAGAAGGAGAGAGAGAGAGAGCGAGAGTACCGCGGACGGAGAAGGAGAGCGAAACGCTGAGTTGAGCTACAGCCATGTTGCTGTGTATGGCCAAAGGCGAGAGAACTTTGTGTGGCACTCAGTATCTCTAATGGAATTTTTTGAACGATCAATGGAATTTATTTTCTATAAGTTTATCTATTCTCAGTCGCAATTGAAGATGTCCAGACATATCTGAGAGAGGAAAACTGACACGTATCCGTTGAGTTTTTTTATAAACAACTTTGGTAAAATACAAAATTAAGAATAGAATTTAAACGGATCCGCTATCTACAAAAATTAAATTACATGAATTTAAATTTAATTTATATTAATAATATTAATTCATTCCGAATCCGATTAAAAATTAATTTCAACTATCAGATTTTATTTCAAACCCGATTATTATTATCGAAATAAAATTCGAACCCATTTAATCTTATATATTTTAATTAATAATTTATATAAAAAATATTTCACATTAATAATTTTTATTTAAAAAATCTAATATTTTAAAAGAATATTTAAATTTAAATTTTTAAATAAAAATATATAAAAAAATTTATAAATATTATTATAAAATATATTTTTTATATTAAATTAATTATTTATATAAATGGGTTCGAATAGTGGAGCTGTACATAAAATTCGATCCGAACCCACAACGGATATTATTTTTAAAATCTAAACCCATTCCAAACCTGATTATAACCATCTAAATCCGTTTTATTAGGATTTAATTGGATCGGATACCTAAAAATATCCGATCCGTTGTCATCCCTAATATCTCAGTCCTTCACAAAATACTTTCTACTTTTTATTAATTCGATATTTTTCCTTTTAAAATAGTTTTGAAGAAATATTTGAATCTTAATCTCTAAAAAGATAAAATTGAACCTTGGCACAAGATTAACTATAATAACATTTTATTTCAGATTTTTTTTAAAGGTTAGATATTATCTAATATTGATATTAGAGTCGTTTATTTTTTGATAAAAAAAAAAAACTCAATTTATTGTTCAATAAAAAAAATCAGTTTATGGTATTCTTAAATTATATTTCTTACAGCTGACAGGAAAAATTTATATTTTTTTATAAATTTTCGGTTTTCTTTGCATGTCTTTGTTTAATTTTTTTTATACTTTTGTTGTTTTTTTCTTTTTTTTATATATTTTTAATTTTAATGTGTTTAATTGAAATGTTACATACTCCGAAGCACTTTTTCCTTTTGGCAAAAAATATAAATATATTAGAATTAAATTTTTAATTTTTTAATTTAAAATATAAAAAATTAAAAATATAAAAAATACATAATAATAAATAATTTAATATTTAAGATATTAAAAAATTTATTGTTATAATTATATTTTAACTAAAAGTAACATTTTAATATTAAAAATTAATATTTTATTAGATCATAAATTTTTAGCTTGAATTTAAAATTAAGATTTTATTTGATAAAAATTTTAATTGGACTTATCTGCCTTCTATGAATAGTTCAGGGGGCTGATTTGTTCTTTTATGTCCTTTTTCTTTTTCGGCGTAACCTACATCTACACTAGCAAAACAAAGAGACGAAGTGGACGAGTCCAATCAGGAAAGATGACTGGGGATGAATTAATCAGAAGAATGAACGGAGAAGAAGAGTCAAAAGAGGAGGAAATTGTTTGCTTAGACGAATCTTTCTTTATCAATGACGAGTAAAGGACCAGCCACTCTCTTTTCATTTCTCTTTCCCCAGTAATCACAGTCTGAGTAATGATGTCTACTTCTCCTTCTTGTGCAGTTACCAGCTGACCACTTTTACATTTGGGTCTCATGTTCTTCAGCTTCTATGTCTCCAGTCTGCATCTAGTGAGTTATTTCTCAATTATCTGATGCAATATAGTTAAAAAAACAAAACCCTTTTCTTATTTTAAGGATTTGATCATTATTGTTCAAGAAAGATATTTGATTGTGTACTCAATTGACTGATGATGTCTCTTTCCGGTTTGTTCTTGGATTCTAAGATTATCGAGTAGTTGCAAAAAAGAACTCTCACAAGCAAGTTCGCTTAATAAAATAAATAGGTTTTAAATATGGAAAAACCACAAGAAGGAAATGATAACATATTAACCAGGAGTGAAGATGAATAATTTATTGGCTGGTTTATCTGCAATAAGATACTGGCAACTGTATATTGATGTGGCCATTACTTTATCCTGCAATATGGTCTGGATGGGTTCCTCCATATACTGGAACTTGGAAGGGTGATTAGTTTTCAAAATCTTGGCGAATAACGATGTGACTATAGGTGATAATGGCTTTGTTTTCTGAATTCTGATTGTATATCAGTAGTGGCAGTTTTACATCACTGTGATCTCGGCCTCCCATGTGCAAGCAAATTTAGGAATCAATGGTAATTATGAAAATTTATGTGACAAACTAGCAAATCTAGTGCTGGAGATATCTAATGCATTTTCCAAGATTATTTAATATTGATAAGCGTATCTGCAATGGGATTGTGTGATTGGAGGGAGTCAACAGATATGTTATTGCTGATTCTTGTGAAGTTGTCATCTATGACCCCTTTTTGTATTCCTCTCTTCTCCTTTCCTGATAGATGATATATGTAAGTTCTATGCAACAAAATAATTAGAACTCCATGAAACTTGCCAATCTCTGTTCATTGGTACTGCACTTTTACTGATCATAATTATGCATATTCTTAGACATTGATCATTGATGAATTAATTTCACGTGGCTCTATGAATTCAGTTGCTTTCATTTAGTATGATATTTTAAATTGTATACTAACTTGTTGTGAGACAGCTGATTTTGATTTGACAGGGCAACTAGTGTGGCCTGGTGCCAAGCTATTGAATGATTATCTCTCAAAAAATGCTGAGATGCTCCAAGGATGTTCTGTTCTAGAGTTAGGATCTGGTGTAGGTGAGCAGTGGTCTAATCATATTTTACTACTTGTTTTTTACTCCATCTCTCTTTTGTATATGTATGTATGCATGTGTGTGATTAAACAAGCAGGCGGTTTGTTCTTACTTGAGTATTTATTTTTTAAAGACAAAAACCGACTGAAACAAACATTCCATTTGATGGATAGACGTTTTGAGACTTGACTGAGTTGGCATTATATTGTATTATCTGAAGTTGTTCTCTCTTTCTTTCTCTGTACATCTTGCACATATTTGCACATGTTGGGTTGGTTTCAGTTTGAATGATGCTCAAGTTAGGCTGAGATTGTAGGTGGTGATTGTCCTTCACCCATTGGAAAGATTTAGCTAAATCTTCACCAAAATCAATGGTTTGACAAGATACCTTATTTTCACTAGTCTCTTCATTTTCTATTGCATGTTATCATGTTGGAGATTTTGGTTTGGTAGATTTGGATAATCAGTAAGTGCAGTCCTTTGTGGAAGGGCTCAAATATATAGAACATTTGTCAATTCATACTTGGTATGCTAGAAGTCTGTGGATGTACAATCAATATTTATCAATTGTTGTGTCAAAGAAAAGGGACTCTTAGACCTCCAATTGAAGGAGCACCTTGTCAAACATAACATAATAGATTGTTGTAGGTCTCGATTGGTCCTAGTTCTTGGTGAAGGTTCAAGACTGGCTAGACTGGTCCATAGTCCCTTTGCTTCTCTATATTTGTTCTCTGGACAATAAGTCAGTCCTATAAGAAATAATTCTTGTATACTAAATGGTATTTGTTACATAACAGAAAAGAATATCCCTTTCAGCCCTCTGCTCCTGTTTCTCATCATTGCTTCTGTAGTTTATCCATAATTGTCTAATGTATTTCCATACTCAATGCAATTTAGTATCAAAAGCTTCTAGAATGCCCTTGATCTTACTGCTATTTGTTTCTCCCACATTGCAGGAGTTACTGGGATACTATGTGGCAGATTTTGTCGTCAAGTTGTGTTAACTGATCACAATGATGAAGTGTTGAAGGCAAGGTTGCAAGATTGTTTTGAATCTTAATATACATGAAGATGCTATCTTGAATCTTATCATATTCTGATGATTTATGTTAATTCCTTTCAGATCATCAAGAAAAATATAGAGCTTCATGCACCTTCAGTGAACCCCAATTCTTGTGCTGGTGAGAAAAAGGAATTCTCAAGTAGATTTCGTGTTGAGTGTAGCTCATGTCTTCTTTTTGGTGTCTTACATGCAGAATTAGAAGCTGTGAAACTAGAGTGGGGAAGTTCTGATCAAATAAATCAAATTTTAGGAAGATATTCAGGAGGATTTGATCTGATTCTTGGAGCTGACATATATATCCTGATTGTTTCGTCAATTTTTCTTCTGCATATATTATTTTCATTTTCAAGCAATATACATAATTAATTTTGAAAATATGAATTCTGCCCTTTTTTTCGAAGTATTATGAAATTGTCATTTTGGACTTTGCTATTCAGAAAATAAAGGATACTGTTATTATATAGGAGTTCCCTTGAAATCTAAAATCCATCAGTTTGTTTAAGTATTCCTATCCTAGAAGCACTAGCAGGCAGGTTGCTCATTTGTCCCATAGCATACTTTGCGTAGAATTATCCAAAACCAAATTCATGAAAGCTTCCCTTAAAATGGCATCAAAACAACACATCTATTGAGAAATGGTTGTCAGATTCTTCAACATCCTCCTATAAAAAAATAAATAGAATAGGGAATAAGGGAACATTGGGTATTTACTCAAGACATTCCTCAGAATTTCCATCAGGTCCTCGAAAAAAGAAGCTAGGAAAATGATTTAATCCCATAAGTTTTTGGAAAGGCAAGTGTGAATCCTTAAAAATTCTTAGCATTTACCTCAACTGAAAATATCAAATCAATCTCAAGATTTAAATTTTTGTTTTTATTGAATTAGTTTAATTAGGTATTATTATTCTGCTGGACTGGTGTTGCTACTTGCTATTACAATTGGCATCTTTGTGGTTCCATTTTTTTTTTCCAGTTTTCACCTGCTGTTCTGCTTTCTTTCTTTTTTAATTACAGTTGCTTTAATTGTTGATTAGCTGGCTATTACAAACAATACTGCCTATATCAATATTCTGTTTTATGTAGTAGATCATTCATAATTGATTTTTTTTTGGTATGTTCTGCAGACTAAGCAACATTGAGGTGTTATTTTTGACAGTTCATTTTGGATTGTTTCAACAATCTTTTGGGACTAAAATTAAGTTTTAATGCTTTTGGGACCAAAATGCCCACAATTGTCTCAATAGTGGCAAAAGCATTGGCCAAGTAATCTGTAACCCAAAGGGAATCTGTAGGAAAATCCAGGCAAACCTGGCTTCAGTGCATTCACTTATAACCATGCATTACAATACTTAAAATGGATCTTGATGCATATAATTTTTACTTGTGCGGTGGCTCCTTAGTGTCCAACAACGTGAAGATATTGCATTAAGGTGAATGATATTTGCAATGTAGCTAAGGCTGGTTGCGTTTTGTTCCTCTTGTATCTCTACAATCATTTTTTCTATATTATCACGAAAAGTGAAAATCCCTTGACAACATTTAAGCTTTCAGCAGTCAAGCATTCCTTTGCTCTTTGATACTGTGGAACAGCTTCTTCGCTTTAGAGGAGAACATTGCAAATTCATACTAGCATATGTATCCCGAGCAAAGATGTGGGTATCTTCATTTCATATCATTTTCATTGTCCTCTTGTTTATCTTCACTTCCTCCCTCTATCCACAATTTGTCACCATGTTTCTTATAATTGCTTCATTAAGATAAAAAGCAATTGTTTGTGAGGGATGTCACGTGCAAAAAGGTGAACCAATGTCTTCTATACATTGTTTGGGTGCCTGCAGTCATGTTGACGAGAAGTGTGCTCTACCCGAGTGCTTTTAGAGTTTTATTCATCACCTACAATCACCTGTTCTGTAGTTTCTTGTATTAAATGCTCAAGTTCATAATTGTTACACTTCACAATACTTTGTGGCGAATTGTTCAAAGTGATGCAGTTATATTGTTGTTTCTGTGCAGCATGGATACACTGGTCATCAAAGAAGCTGCCCAGCATGGAATGAGGATGAATGAAGTACCTGGGACCCGAGCTCTGATCGGAAATCTTGAAGGAGTCATCTTTGAAGTTTCCATTAATAAGAATCATCAGATCAGTTTGATATTAGGACAATGAGAGGTTTGTGTGTATGCAGCAAATCACAAAAAAGAAGGCCATTCTCCAGGACAAGATCTGAAGGTGAACTGTTGACAACATTTTTGCAAAGCTCAATATGCTTTTTCCAGATGGTAGCGACAAAATTTTGAGATGAGTAGATGAGTTGTCTGAATAGTGTTGTTAAAGTAATTTCAGAATTTAAAATATGAAGAGAAATAGACAGTTTAACATTGTCCTCCTCTTCATTGGCATATACATGTAAATGCATATTGATTCGCCTCTGAAGGTGCATAAACCATGATGAAAGCATTCACAATCAAATAATTTAGTCCAGATTTTTAAATGTTTTTAGCATTTTTCTTTATCCATCTTATATTTTTAAATATTAAAAAAAAAAAGAAATGTTAAATTAAAAAAAAAAATCTAAAGTCATTACCAAAATCTAAATTGTTATACATATTAAAAAATATATAAATTATTTAAAAAAGAAAATATAAATGATTAAATTTTATAACCTAATATGAATTATTTTATTATGTTATTTCTATTTAATTTTTTAAATTCCATTATATACAAAAGAGTGAAGTTAACACTCTTTTTATTTTATTATTTTTATCCACTTTTATGTTTTAAAAAATGTTTATTTTTTATATTATGGTTAATATATAAACTGATTATTGTAATTTTATTTTATTTTATTTTTAATACAACCCTTAATTGTTTGTTTTCTCAAATGAGTATTTAAATTATTTATTATGAATAATAATTTTATTATAATCTCCTCATTTTACATTAGAAATTAAATAATTGAAAAATTAATAAAAAAAAAATTTTATGTTTTAATTAAAATAATTATTATTTTTAATCCGCATGCAAAAAAAAGTTATAAACATTATGAGACATAAGGACTATAATTTCTAGTGATATAATAATAAATATACTTACAAACATTTCTTTTTATGCAGTATTAAGTGTTCTAGCATCCAAAATTTTAAATAATTTTCAAATAAAATATTATTGAGCGTTAAGCTCAAAAGGGCCTATTAGCTCAGTTGGTTAGAGCGTCGTGCTAATAACGCGAAGGTCGCAGGTTCGAGACCTGCATGGGCCAATTTCATTTTGTTCTCTCACGAATGCCACGCTCTTCGTTCGGGGTTGAAATTTTTTTATTTTTATTTTTATTTTTTTTAAATTAGAATTTAAAGTATTATTTTGTTTTTAATGAATAAGATATCGAAGAACTTATAATTTTATTCCAAAATTTGACATACATTTTTAAAAAGATTATTTAGAAATTATTACAACTTATATAATTAATTTTATTTATAAATAGCATGCACCTGTTTAAAAATCATTCATTCCCTCTTATAATTTTTATTTATATTATTTTTTATATTTGAAAAAAATATTTTTTTATAAAATATTAAAAAATATTTTAAAAATAAGATAAAATTATAATAATTAATTTATATATTATTATAGTATAAAAAATAATTTAAAATTATTAAATAAATAAAAATAATGAAATAGAAGAGAATATAATAATATTAATTTTTTTATAATGATTCTTTAACAAACTATTTAAGGAGTAATTTTTTCCAGTGTACGTTATATTGCGTATTCTTTATACTTAGTATAAACATTCCTAATTTATTTCATATAAATTTGAACATTTTTTATATTTTTAATGGCATATTACACATAATTAAATTTGGTTAAAAGGATTATAAGAAAATAAAATCCATAAAATATTTTAATTCAATTATTATAAATAAATTACGTGAAATAATATCTAAGAAATATTACATTATCAATTTTTATAATATGAAATAAAATAGCGTAAACACCATTAAAATAAAAATTTAATCAAACTAAGTTTAAGTTTAAAAAAATTCTTTAATTAATTTGAATTTAAATAAACATAATATTATTTTCTAGCCTATTAAAGTAATGATCAACTTATAATTATTAAATAAATTAAGCAATTTGATTAATTTATAATATGTGTCGTGTATGAGATAAGCGTCCATGCTCACCTGCAATACACATAAACGACAACGTACAAAGGGGGGAGCACGGTTACTTCACCTATATCTTCACCACACCAGAATAGCAACATAGCATTCTTTTAATGGCTTCCATATACCAACAGAAGAGTCAGAAACAGCAACCAAAGAGCAAGAATGAAGAAAAAGAGATGGAAGCCAATATATTTTTAATCAAAGCAAATGATAGGGTGGGTTCATTACAAGCAAACTGGAAAAACAACTAAAATTCCTTTGTGTCTCCCCTGTATTTATGACACATATATAGAGCATAAGATCCAACAGATGCTACACAATTCCATGATAACGAATCAGTTTGACACCACAGGAAAACCGAAAGAGGAGCAAATAGGAGAGAACAAGCATGTTTCTCACACAATCAAAATCCATCAAGTGCTATACAATGATGATACATGATATAATATGTATTAATATTGATCAGAAACAGAACTAGGGTACAAAACCAATATCCTTGAAGTATTCATGCTCAAGAGCACTCCTGGCTGTAATTCTCTTGCTGGGATCCAAGCACAGCATTTTCTGTCATGTTAAAAGAACATGCATGAGCAAATGAAAAGACAAACATCTTACCAGAGATTCAAAATTTAGTTGCATATAATCTGTACATCATCAATCATATAGAGCCATAACTCTCACAAAAAACCCGCCAAGAAATCACAAGGAGCAGACTTCAAACTCAAAGCATATAAAAATACAAGAAGTTAGCATCAGTCGGACCCACATGCACCAAACCTTCTAGTTGATGCATATAGCACATCTTAACACAAGTCTAGTAGTAGGAGAGAGAGAGAGAGAGAGAGAGAGAGTTTTGCCATGATGTGCAACTATAAAATTTGGACTTACAGTAAGAAGGTCAACACCAGCTGTTTCAAGAGTTGGAACTACAGTTGCCAAGTCCTGCAAGGTAAACATGCACAAGAGTTGTCAAGAAAAGAATATAGGCAAAGTAGCAAACAACATAAAAATTGCATAATTTCACAAGCAAAGAACAAGACCTTAGGTGGCCACTTTGGGAACGCAGACTTGAAATCAGGCAAAGATGTTACCCCAGGCCATGTGTCCTCATTTGGAGTCCCCAAGACCCTGTGTGTGAAAACAACATTAAACAGAATGTTCAGTTCACATTGGGTAGGAATCACGAGGAATTCAAGAGTCGCTGGTCAGACTTTGAAATCAGAAAATAAATTAAGCATGGTTAGCAAACTTTGAATGCAAAATGTAAACATAAATATAAGGACAGCATTGTAATTAACAAGATGTCACACCTGAAAATCTTGAATAATTCATCAATCTCAGAGTCCCCAGGGAATAATGGTTGCTGATTGACCATCTCAGCAAATATACACCCCACTGACCACACATCAACTGGAGTTGAGTAATGTCGAGAACCAAGCAGAATTTCTGGTGCTCTATACCACAGGGTTACCACCTAGAAAGATTATTCAGTGAACCCAGATGTATCAAAACATTGAAAATGTCAGTCACTAACACTGCTAATATTTCATATGCATCAGAAACTCATTGCTACTTGCAGTTTTCCTGTTTTAAAATTAAAAAAAAGGTGGAAAATTTAAGAAAATGGATCTTTAGATAATGAAAACAAAGAAAAAGGGACAAGCTGATCTTCATCAAGGGATAGCAACAGATGATTTAGTAAATTTCAAATTGTAAGTTCTACAAATTTCAGCATATAAATAACAAAATACTTTGGAGTGGCTATGCGCATCTGGACTTTGAAGTTCAAGAAGTACAGGCCAAACAGCAATAAACTTATTAGATAGGCTACATAAAAGCGTGTAGACATTGAACAGTCTTTTTTTATCCGCCTCCTTCAATGGGTAAATTTCCAACTAATGTTCCACGATTATCAAAGTTATCATACAAGTTTATTGCATAATGCATATATCTAGCAGTCTGAACTTCTTTTCACAATATCTAAAGCTCTTTGTTCTCAGTTTGAAAACAAAGAGCACAATGTAATAACACCAAAAAAAGAGAGGAATTATATTAAAACAACTCAGATATCCTGATCAAGTATAGACTAATTCCAGAGTGATTGATACCTCATGTGTAAATGTCCTAACAGGTATACCAAATGCTCTGGCCAATCCAAAATCCGCAAGCTTGAGTGCATTGGTACGTCGATCTATAAGCAGATTTTGTGGTTTTAAATCTCGGTGGAGAACTCTATGAGAATGGCAGTACGCAATTCCACGAAGTATCTGATAAAGGAATTGCTGCAAATCAAAGAAAATAATCAAATAATTAGTCATTAATAAGTAAAATCACCACAATAGTTACTCTTAGAATTCAGAAGCTATATGCATGAAAGATGTCCGGTAAAAAACATTTGGGCAAAAGGAAATAACATTAATGTTAACACAACTATATGAATGCACGTAAAATAAGATTACACAAAAGAACTGGTCTCCCTAGAGAAAAACATGGTTTCTGTCAGGCATGAAAATAATATAATGAATTTCTGATATTTTTAAGGATTAACTTGCCTATAATTTCAGGAACCTTTTTAAACTACCAGTAGGTCTTTTACATTTCAAAAATTAAAGCCAAAAGCAGCAACCCAAACATAGAGAAAGTACTAGAAAAAGGAAGAGGAAATGAGCCTCCAAATGGGGGAAAAAATCACTTACTTTTATCACACGAGGATTCTTAGCAAAATCAGGGCAAGAATCCATGTGCTTCTTCAAATCCAAGTCCAGATACTCAAAAACCAAATACAATCGCTTCTCGCTATGCACCACATCCTGCAACCTGTCACGACAATTCAATTAGAAAGCTTGTTACAAAATAAGGAGAAAGAAACATCAGAAAAGGAAAAGTGAGGTTATTGAAAGATTTAGGTACAGTCTCCAAAGAAAAGCATGAGTATTTGGCTGAGGAAGAAAATATTAGTCAGCACCATGAAATACTTTTCATACATTGTTTCCATTTTTTTACATGTTTTGGTTAACTGCTCAATTTTTGTGGCTTATGTAGCGATAGGTGGGGAAGTTGTTCAATGAATACATGTGTGTATTACAATGCTAATTAATCCACAAGGGCAAAAAGCCTCAAATTGGTGAAAAGGTGAGGAAAAAATAAAAATTAAACAATAAAAACCTAAAGTAGCGTTGAAATCATTTCAAATCATTGAAAATAGTAAAACACAAATTAAATGACATGTCTAGTAATAGAAACTTAAAAGTACAATAGCATCGAAATCTATGTAAATAATTAACTAAATGACACGTCAAAACTGCTACAGACTCTCAACAAGCAGAAATAGAAACTTAGTTGGTGTTTGTATCAAAATTTCTATTAAACCACATAAGTAATTTTATCCAAGTTACATGAGTATGCCCAGGTACGGGTGCGGAACCTTGTCTTGTCAACAATGAAAAATTATTTCACAATAAAAAGAAGCATTGCAATCACATTGTTTTGTTGAAATATGGCTGTTGATTAACAGAACAGAAAGATGAATCAGTTTCATATCAGCAACGAGGATAGCTTATATCTACCCATAGGCTTTACATACAACTATCAAAATTGTTGAGGAAAGCAGTTTGACTTTGATGGGATGAAGCTTGCTGACGGAATGAAAAGTGATAAAGTCCAATCAACATCAAAGACACAAACAAGGCTGCGTACTTTATCCAATATACTTTAGCAGATGTGAAATGAGCTCTTTTCCTACTTTAGAGAATATGCAATATGCAGTGTACTTGGAAAGAAAACCCAGTTAGAAAATGAAACAGGCCAAAATACAAGACTGACAAGAGGGAGGTCAGATGCGATTTCAACCTATTTTACCATGGAGAAGTAAAGTAACCAATATAAAAAGTGGCCTGCTTGGATTTCCTATTTTTCAAAATTTTATATATCTTCTCACTATTCACTAAGTTGATGCACCAAAGCGTCACACCCATGTCCAGTTATCCTTATGCAACACAGCTAGTCAACATTAAGAAAAAGTGAAGGATTGCAGGAACTATGCTCCAAAGTTTAGTTTGATCAACTAACTAAACAAAACACCTGACGATGTTTCCATGCTGCATTTCTTTCAATAGGGAAATTTCTCTGATTGCAGTGCTTGGAACACCTTCATCTTCCTGCTCCAAGCGTATTTTCTTCAGAGCTATAGTTTCATTGGTTACCCGATCACGAGCCTTGTATACCACTCCATATGTTCCTTCCCCTATCTTTTCAACTTTCACATACTGTCATATTTGAACATCATAACCAGTAAAATCATCAAGGAAAATTAACAATAGGTCTAGCAAAAAACAAAATATACCCATTTATTACAAGCACACAAATACAAATCTTTTACTGACCTGGTCCATCCAGTTAATGTCAAATGCCTCTGCAAAGGGCTGCCCACAAGTAACAGCAGATTTTAGGAAAATTATAACGAATTTAAGAGATGATAATATGCATCACAGGACATTAGCAAATCAAAGCAAACAAGTTAATAATATAGATCAACACAACAATCTTCTAGGCACGCATATTAAAAAACTTTAAATCACTTTCATTCCCATGGTGAGTTAAAACCTATGCATTTGGCCCGACAGTATACCTAGTAAACCTCAGCATAAGGAACAAGCTAACAAGATAAATGCATTCAATTTAGTTCTAAAAATTAACAGTATAGGCTAAATAAAGATGATTGAGTTGCAATTGAGTCCATACTAGACACTGCTTGCCAATGAATAACCAGTAGCTAACCTGTTTTTCTTTTAAAAAAAAAAAAACTAATTAAAAAAAATGATCAAAGTGTAGTCAAACGAAAACCCGAACTCCAACCCGTCTTATCGGGAACCAAACCTACAGTTCTTATTTTTATAATGCACCACGGGTATTGACACCAACAACCCCAAGATTGATCCAAATTTATCATACCAACATAAAATTCTTCATTAGTTGATAAAGCATCAATAAACTGACCAGATATCATGTAAAAGACCTCCAAACATAACAGTGAACTTAATACCCAACGTGAATAGTCAGTTAAATCAAGCCGGAGGCTTAAATTCTTGCCTCAGAAGATAAAGCCTCCTGGCTAATTGTTACAACTCACCACAAAGTGATCTGCAAGAGAAGACAGACCAACGGAACCATGGTCTTCAACATATACTCTAATTCTCAAAACCAAAGTATTCTTTTAATAAGGTCAAACTACAACACAGTTTCTGTCTAGAAATAATCTTTCAGATAGCCAAGAAAATTTGCAAATATGCTAATACGCATCAATGCCAGAACAAAAAATAAGATTCAGAAATGGCATTGATTTAATGAATTGAATTCATGCAAATAAGGGTAAAAAAAAAGAGATTTTAAAAAAGATAAAATCAATTGTAAATTCACAATATCCCCAAATTGATGGCAAGCCAACCATGGAATCCCCATTGATTATACATAGAAGAAACCTAAAAGAAATCATAAGAGTTGAGAGTTCCAACATAAATTGCTAAACCCGCAGGCATTTATAGATAGATGGAAATCCAGTACCTGGTCGCAATTGGAAACCAAAATCAAGAATCCGGCACCGGAATCTTTCAGTGACCGGAGAGAAGAGACGGCAGCAGATTGATTGATTGATTGATTGATGGAGAGGATTTGGCGAGTCCCAGAAGTTGTACAACACTGAGAAGTGAGAAGGTGAAATGAAAACTGAAGGAAAAAGGAGTGGACTCGCATACACTTTCCTTTTACCCTAATTTCCCATTTACCTTTTTCACCATTTCCTTAAAAGGAAAATGGTGATTTTAACCGTGTGAAATAATTAATTGATTTCAGTTTTCTCTTTGAATAAGATAACAAAAAAATAAATGTTGATTATAAAGTTATAAAAAGTTTAACATTAGTTTTTCATTCCATAAAATAAATGGTAATCCTTATTTGGAATAACTGATTCAATTAAAATGTTCTGTAAAATTTTAAATACACTTTTATAAATTTTCAGTTTAATTCTTTTAATATCTGTAAATTTTCATCTAAATATATATCTGTCTATTTTTATTTATTTTTCAAGAATAGTAATTATATTTAAAAAGTAGCCGATTCAATGGCTAAAACATGTATTACTTGAAATATATATATATATATATATATATATATATTGAAAAATAGTAAAATTAATTAATTAGATTTAAAAGTACTACTACCGCTAATTATTTTCTTATTGGAAGAAAGGTCAAATTTATCTTGAAATTTTTAGGGACGTTAAACTAAATAGTTTACTTTTTCTCAATAAACCCATAATTTTTTGCCAAGTCTAAATAGCACTAAGTTTTTAGGGAAAGATCATTAATTTAATTTTTAATATAAAATATATCATGTAATTTTAAAAATAATCACAAAAATAATTGATAGATTTCCTTTTTCTAAAAAAAAAAAATTAAAAGACAGAAATCATGAATCAAGAACACAAACAACAAAAATAGAATCTCATAAATCCAGAAAACAAAACCCACCAACACAAATTCAAGAACTGCAGACATATTAATATATGACAAACCCAGAATATACAAAATCAGTAGCGGAGCAAAACAGCTCTCCGTCTAATGAAGTAACCATTACCTTTGGCCCAAACAAAAAAAAGCTCTTCTTTTCCAATAATCGATGTAAGACGGCACATGAAAATTTAAAAGTTATTTCATCTCTTTGAAAACAAGTGTCGACTGTAGGGAGGGAACATATCACCATCTTACCAATAACCCATGACCATCTCACATCACTAGCAGCAACGTTTAAAGAAAATGAGATTTAAATTTTGAGTTGTAAAATAACAAGGTACATAATGCTCTGCTCACTTTCCTTTGCCATTCAAACAATGCTTGCCCTTCTAAACATAAATAGAATGTTAACAGCTACGGCAAATAACTTTCAGACCTCAAGGATTTTAATTGTTCATGCAATAGCTAGTTATCATATGAAACCTCAAATGTCTAACAAGACTCATGTGATGCGCCATGCCCCTTCAAATTTTAACATTCTTTTGAATTTAGCTGATAATAGATCAGATCAGGAACTGGGACACCATTATCTGACACCAAAATTCAACACCAGAGATTTATCACTTCTCCTCCTCCTTGGGCTTGTCTTCTTCCTTCTTTTCTTGGGGCTGTGGTAAAATAAACAAACCAATGAGAATAAAATCAAAGTCAACATTTTTCATTACATACAATTCCTAGTATTCAAGAGTAAAAAAAATTATATTTAAAGCCCACACATAATGTAAATAAACAGTAAGAATAACCTGGAAGAAAGACAAGCAAGGAAAAGGAAACATAAATGCAATGCAGCGTCAACCATGAGCCACTCACCTTTAAGGGGAAAATAAAACGGAAAAAACAGTATTTTACTCTACTCTCATTCTACCTTGTAAGTCTAATGAACTCACCTCAGACTGGCTTTGCATGGAAGCAAGCAAATCTTTAACTGAAGGATCATTTGGATCAACCCCTGGAAGCTGCAGAAACAATGAACTAATGAATAACTACTGCATTGGATGAGGACCACACATATTTTGAATACGAGAAGATGGATTCTGCCAGTAAAATTTAAGAAGCCATACTGAAGCAAGGATGGAGGATACAAAGGATTGGTCAGCCAACAACTTGCTCATATCTGTCTGGCTTCCTGAATCTTTTGTACCATCTTGCACAGACAATTGAAGAGCTGCAGAACCACCAGGGGCATTAACAGAAATGCTTGTAGCAATAACTAAAAAAATTTAGCATTGTCAGTAACAAAATTAAATTGTCGAAGACTGTAAGGTTGGATGCCATATTTAAGGAAATATACACTGCAGGACATGGCTTCATCAGTTGAAGAAAGCAAAGAATTTCAGAGGCATTCCTATTGTCAACTCTAACCAACAATAATAACAAAATTCAAAATAGTTATATTTGTCAGACATGCCATCAGCAAACTTCTTTTACTAAATAAAATGCCATGAATCCCCAATACTTGCCAAATACGTCCTCCTAAGCATGTGATTAGTATTTCTGAGTTTCCCTGTACAAATACAAAAACTCGACCTAACCTCAAAATATTGCCCCATCAAGTTCCGTGCCATGACCATGACTGACAGGAAAATAGATACGCATGCACAAGCAATAAAGTTACTGGATATAAGGATTCACCTAGTGCCAAGTCTGGATCATCTGCAGCAGCCTCTGACATATCAGTATCTCGCAGTTCATGGCTAGAGGCAGGATTGTCCATTGACATTGCGAGAGCTTGCTGTAGGAGCGCATTCTCTTCATCCTATAATAATTTAATGCAAGTTATTATGTGAACATATTGATCAATCCAATGCCAGCAATGAGAAGCACAAGCATGCAGTATAAAGAATGAGGGAAAAAAAAAACAATAAATGATAAGACATAACAGTTCGGAATCCAAAAATTCTAACAAGATGCTTTATTTTAGAAGCAGCATGCTCTTCAGTTTTTGCAATAATGCAGCACAGTTAAAAAAGCAAAACATCCTTCCAGAGTATCATGAATCCCCGCTTAACATTCTAATAATGTTTATATACAGGGTGAACCCCTGCAGCTTTTTTGGGGTTTGAGGAAGTCCATGTAAGCTCAGCCTGAGAGGTCAAGGATTCAAAGTGACCCATATGTTCAGTCCAATTGAAGATGCCATAAAGGAATAGCATAAGACATGCTCAGTCCCACATCAGCTAGATACGGGGCAGGATATCTTTTGGAATAGAGTTAATCCTGCTCCTTTTTACCATCACAGTATTAAAGCCAACCACAATTTTGATATTGGTTCACTGGCAAATGTCAAGTATTCAAGTCTTGCAAACTTCACAATATATGATATCCAGTTTAGACGTTAGGGAGCGTATTCACTTAACGGTTATACAACTTAGGCAATCCTCCACCCAGAAGGTGCCTTGTGCATTGGAGTTAGGCCCAGTCAGTTTTATCAATAAGAACAATGGGGAGGGGAACATTTGAACAAGCAACACCAACAATTTTAACCAGACAAGGATAACAGCTTCAAGCATAAAACGATACCATCAAATCATTTTTCTTGTTGTCAGCTTCAGAAGCTGTAACACTGGCACTTTCAGTCATAGTTGCATCCTGTGAACTAGTTGGTTGTTCCCCTCCTTTTTCCTGCTTAGAGGCTTCCTCTGCAGCCTTTTTGGCAGCTGCTTCTTGCCTGGCCCTCTCCTCCTCCATTGACACTCTAAGAGCAAGGGCAAGTTCAGGATCAAGGTTGGGATCCACACCAAATTCAAAACCGGAAACACCACCAGCTGCAGCTGCTGCTGCAGCAGCAGCAAAACCACTTCCACCTTCCCCATCACCAGTGAAGATGGGTGTACTGCCATAAACAAAACAAATATCAAAAACCAGTAAGGAAATCAAGGTAACATTTGGCAAACACAAAAAGGAAGAGCTTATACTACCTGATAAGCACATCAGAAAGAGCATTTGGACCAGGTGGAACATGAACGATGTGGCTGCTGTCATTGTTGTTAACAGCAGCAAGAAGAGCTTCCAACTTTTCTGCCTTCCCATCATCTTCTTCACCAAAATCAACAATATCAAGTGCTACACTGTTCTTTTTCAACTTTCTTCCAATCATCTCCAATGCCTTCTTATCATGTTTGATGGGGCTGCAAGCAACAATTTTACATTGATAAAAAACTGAAACTGTAAGAAAAAAAAAAAAATAAAAGAGAACTTAGCAGGTATGATTAACACACCTTCCAGCAAATACAATAATCCTTTGTTGCTGCTTTTTGTTTTGACGATGCTTAAGAGCCAACTGTGCAACCTGGATACCGGCAGCCAAGTTCAACTCGCCACCTATTTCTAAACCTAAAGTGAGGGGAGGAGATCACAGTTCAATTTTAGATAGGCTTAGACTAAATGAAAACGATGACTTCCTGCCCAGCTGTAAAAAAGAAATGGCACCAAATTCACATAGAGTGCAAATAACAGAATTCACCCATGAGTAAGTACTATATTTTATTAGGGACGTAACTGTCTATTTTCCAAGTTGCCTACAACAAGAGTATAAGACTCACCACTTTTTTTGCAGACTATGGTCGGTACTAATAAATGTAAGGCCTACACAAAGTTAATCCATTCAGAACACTAATTCCTACACAAAATTAACCCATTCGATACATGAGCCAAGCTATTTGGAGCATAAATATTTACTTCTAGCTTCCTACTATAAGAAAAATTAAACTCTAATTGGAAAAAGAAAACCATGAAAACAAGAGTCACCCGGATAAAAAGTATCAGAAAATTTAAAGCTTCAAAAACTCTTCTCAAAGACATCAATTACTAGAAAGTAAATAACATTAGAGTGATCTAGAAATAAAATAAGAATGTGTCACCTTTTTTAAGTTCCTACACAATAATCTATAGTAATTAGTAAATTTTATATGTCATTATATATTCATATAATGTAAAACTAGAAAAATTCAAAAAAATGTGTTAATTGGATAGGAAATTAGCTGAAAATAATATTTTAAACAACCAAAATTCATGGAAATAATATTGAGCCTGTGTCAAATTGTTGCACAATTTATGCATTAAAACCAATTTTGTAATGTAAAAAAAATGTTCACAATGTCGACTGGTTTAACTTCTGCAATAGCTTGCTGTTTGAGACATCATGACCAGAACTTAAAATCAATAGCAAACTCCAGGTAAATGCCCCTTGTGTTAATAATAGGATTAACTGGAAGAATAAACCTCAAACCTCAAAAAGGAAATCAGGATCTATCGTGAAAATCATCTGCAGCACTGCCCAAACAGTGAAATACAACATCCTAATGCAAAGAACACCAATCCTATCACCAGCAGAAGCAATGTATGCACAGTTCCAAGATCATCAACTAGTTGAGCCGTATCAAGTAATAGCGGTATTAGACTAAAGTTACCAACGTTATATTCCTTCAAAATTCGGAAACAGATCTCACTCAAGACTAGAACAAAGGACTAACAAGCAAAAACATCAAAGGGGAACTTTGCACTCGCTAGTCAGCCTCCATACACTTAAATAGGCAATAGAATAAGACCTGCAGGTGATCCTTAATATACCTATTAGATATTCACTAGGCATTAGCAACTACACCAAGAGAAGCAGATAAATTTCAGGTACTTGAATTTCCTACAAAACAGTAAACTAGTGCCGCACTTCGTTTTGAGGTTCAATTAAGGGTAGCCGTCACAAAAAGCGAGCAAAGAAGCTAACCGTGCATGCAAGCTAAGATCTTGCCAAGGTCACTAGTAGGCGTGACCAAAACACGAACCCCTTTTCCTGCCATTGTGAGAACTCCCACCGTATTCTCCGGGTTTGACTGCACACACAGTTCAGACCACCACATTCATTAAAAATCTCTCAGTCCGCAATCAAACACTAACTGCAGTTACAAAAAATTTCAATCCAAAGAAAAAATGAACAAAAAAAAATACTTAAGAGTAAATATTAACAACAGTTTTATCAATTAAACCTGTGTTTTAGCTCCACAAATAAGATTAATGGCATCAGCTTGAGCTTGAAATCTGGAAGGAGAGTAATCGCCGTTTCGCATCCATTCCGAATTATCGATACATATCATTGTCGCCTGTTCATA
Source organism: Manihot esculenta (assembly GCF_001659605.2). NCBI lineage: Eukaryota > Viridiplantae > Streptophyta > Magnoliopsida > Malpighiales > Euphorbiaceae > Manihot > Manihot esculenta. The sequence goes on along the minus strand of NC_035162.2, from coordinate 10,413,874 downwards.
AGATATCAGAGTACAATCAAACTACCGGCATTAACGAAAATCGATTAGAACTCTAAGAACAATTACAACCCTAATAAATCCTGAGAAATTTTAGGGTTTACCTCGAGCACCATGGTTAATGATTGCAGGAGAAGGATAAACGAAGGATCGAGATAGACTCGTTTTCGATCAATTGAGAGCGCAGAGAGAGAGAGTGAGAAGAAGGAAAGAATTGGGTTTTACTTGTACAAGAAACCAGTTGAGAACTTAAGATAAGGTGCGGTCGGTTCCATGGACATGCCTCCCGTGTTTACAAGTCCTAACCAATTAGGTACATTTTTCTGAATGATATGACCTTTTTTTTTAATAAAAATAAAGTATTAAAAAAAGGGCGTGATTGAAGTTTTTTTCGACTAATTAATCGATATGTAGATGATTGATTTGAGAGACAACACAAAGGTTTTGGAAATATTTTTAGAGTATTTTAAAGAAAACTTTCATTTTATTTTAATTAAAAGTAAGAAAAAAATAAAACAAGATGTATATAATGGTAATAATAAAATAACTATTTAATTTAAAAATCAAATTTAATTATCATATCTTTCATAAGTAAAAATGTACCATTATAAATTATTTTCAACATTTTGTTTATTTTTATAAATTTAATATGTATTATTTATTTATTTTATATAATTATAAATATCTTTAAATAATTATTAAATTTTAAATATGAATTGATAAATATTTTCCTCTTCCTGGTCCATGATAGATCTGGTTTTCTTCTGGGTCCCTTCTTGCTGGGCTCCCTGATGGGTCTCTCCATGTTTTACCTGGTGAAAGGACCTGTAAAATAAGAAAGAATGGTCAGGGGCCTACCGGGTATGCCCCGGCAGAGGCCCTCCGACGCTCAAGTCAGATTTTATGGCTCAGAGTAGTATATTTAGGCAAGGGTTACAGAAAGAATAAAAATGGTGTCCAGGAAGGAAAAGGAAGAAGAAGAGAGAGCCCTCTGCGTGGCCTCTACCGTGATATATATATCTGTCTCTCTGCCATAATGCTAGCTGTCTTCTGTAGCCTAGCTCCGTATGTACGGATGTGTCAGGCGCCTGCTCCATGCGTAACGGCCATTAATTCTCCTCTGATACATATGATTCTCCTCTGATACGCATGCGGAAGGACCTACCAGCGGGGCATCTTGGTCATTTTCCCCTTTCCGGGCTGGGTTGAATGGTAGGGCTGAAGTTGAGCCTGGTGAGGGCCTGATTACTGGGCCGAGAGGTTTGGGCTGGTTTGCTTGAGGAGTCTAGGCGGAGTCCGGCCCTGTGACTGAGCGGGCTGGACCTGGCTCTCGAGGGGAATATTGAAGCCTTCGAATCATGGACTGTTTTCATGGGCCTGGCCTTTATACCGGGGTGAAGAAATCCAGCGATCATCAATTGCCCCTTTATCTCCTCAGCAGTTATTCCATGACTGGTGAGGGGATAAATCTTTAAACTCTATTCATGACCGTGTGGTCTGAGAACTGCTCCTGTCGAAAGTATCCCTTTCTTGCCTTTTTATTATTTTTGCCTGAGCGTTGGACTCTTGTATATGTTTTTTGCCCCTGAGTATTTATGGGCTGTCTTCTTTCGAGCATTTTGCGGGCTCTTTGTTGCTTGGACCTTTCTCTAGGTCAGCTGAGTTGGTTTAGTGTGAGCGGTCAATTCTCGAGGTCGTTGCCTCTCATGATTGCCCGTGATTCTCTGTTTGGCTTTGTATTTTGGTATGCAGTTTGCTTAGAAATCGCCCTGCCTTAATTCGGTCTGTCTTATCGGGTTTACCAGTACTGCGCTCGTTTTCTTGAGATCGGCATGATGCTTTGGTACTTTTGGCTGTTGTGTGAGATTAAAGTCTATCTACCTGATGACTTGAGCTCCTTTGGGAGGTCGGAGTTTAGCTTTTTCATTTATGGTCCCGTGCCCCAATCTTTTATGTGAGATCAGAACTATGTTCTTTATGAGTTGTTTTTGCTTGTTGCACCGGATGATCTTGGGGATTCTGGCTATTTTTGCTCCGGGAGATCTTTGAGATCTTTGCCGGCCTTCTACCTCAGTGAGGTCTTCTGCCTCATTGAGGTCTTCTGCCTCTTTGAGGTTTTCTGCCTCTTTGAGGTCTTCTGCCTCTTTGAGGTCTTCTGCCTTTTTGAGGTCTTCTGCCTCTTTTGAGGTCTTCTGCCTCTTTGAGGTCTTCTCTTGTCAAGACCTTATTGAGGTCTTCCTTTGTTAGGACCTCAGTGAGGTCTTCTTTTACTAGGACCTCAGTGAGGTCTTCTTTTGTCAAGACCTTGTTGAGGTCTTCTTTTGCTAGGACCTCAGTGAGGTCTTCTTTTGCCAGGACCTCAGTGAGGTCTTCTTTTGCTAGGACCTCAGTGAGGTCTTCTTTTGGTGGGACCTCAGTGAGGTCTTCTTTTGTCAAGACCTTGTTGAGGTCTTCTTTTGCTAGGACCTCAGTGAGGTCTTCTTTTACTAGGACCTCAGTGAGGTCTTCTTTTGTCAAGACCTTGTTGAGGTCTTCTTTTGCTATGACCTCAGTGAGGTCTTCTTTTGTCAAGACCTCATTGAGGTCTTCTCTTGGTGAGACCTCAGTGAGGTCTTCTTTTGCTAGGACCTCAGTGAGGTCTTCTTTTGTCAAGACCTCGTTGAGGTCTTCTCTTGGTGAGACCTCATTGAGGTCTTCTTTTGCTAAGACCTTATTGAGGTCTTCCTTTGTCAAGACCTTATTGAGGTCTTCTCTTGTCAAGACCTTATTGAGGTCTTCCTTTACTAGGACCTCAGTGAGGTCTTCTTTTGTCAAGACCTTATTGAGGTCTTCTTTTGCTAGGACCTCAGTGAGGTCTTCTTTTGTCAAGACCTTATTGAGGTATTCCTTTGCTAGGACCTCAGTGAGGTCTTCTCTTGTTCCTTTGCTAGGACCTCAGTGAGGTCTTCTTTTGTCAAGACCTTATTGAGGTCTTCTCTTGTCAAGACCTTATTGAGGTCTTCTCTTGTCAAGACCTTATTGAGGTCTTCCTTTGCTAGGACCTCAATGAGGTCTTCTTTTGTCAAGACCTTATTGAGGTCTTCTTTTGCTAGGACCTCAGTGAGGTCTTCTTTTGTCAAGACCTTATTGAGGTCTTCCTTTGTCAAGATCTTATTGAGCTCTTCTCTTGTCAAGACCTTATTGAGGTCTTCCTTTACTAGGACCTCAGTGAGGTCTTCTTTTGCTAGGACCTCAGTGAGGTCTTCTTTTGTAAAGACCTTATTGAGGTCTTCTTTTGTCAAGACCTTATTGAGGTCTTCTCTTGTCAAGACCTTATTGAGGTCTTCCTTTGCTAGGACCTCAATGAGGTCTTCTTTTGTCAAGACCTTATTGAGGTCTTCTTTTGCTAGGACCTCAGTGAGGTCTTCTTTTGTCAAGACCTTATTGAGGTCTTCCTTTGTCAAGACCTTATTAAGGTCTTCTCTTGTCAAGACCTTATTGAGGTCTTCCTTTACTAGGACCTCAGTGAGGTCTTCTTTTGTCAAGACCTTATTGAGGTCTTCTTTTGCTAGGACCTCAGTGAGGTCTTCTTTTGTCAAGACCTTATTGAGGTCTTCCTTTGCTAGGACCTCAGTGAGGTCTTCTCTTGTTCCTTTGCTAGGACCTCAGTGAGGTCTTCTTTTGTCAAGACCTTATTGAGGTCTTCTCTTGTCAAGACCTTATTGAGGTCTTCCTTTGCTAGGACCTCAATGAGGTCTTCTTTTGTCAAGACCTTATTGAGGTCTTCTTTTGCTAGGACCTCAGTGAGGTCTTCTTTTGTCAAGACCTTATTGAGGTCTTCTCTTGTCAAGACCTTATTGAGGTCTTCCTTTGCTAGGACCTCAATGAGGTCTTCTTTTGTCAAGACCTTATTGAGGTTTTCTTTTGCTAGGACCTCAGTGAGGTCTTCTTTTACTAGGACCTCAGTGAGGTCTTCTTTTGTCAAGACCTTGTTGAGGTCTTCTTTTGCTATGACCTCAGTGAGGTCTTCTTTTGTCAAGACCTCATTGAGGTCTTCTCTTGGTGAGACCTCAGTGAGGTCTTCTTTTGCTAGGACCTCAGTGAGGTCTTCTTTTGCTAGGACCTCAGTGAGGTCTTCTTTTGTCAAGACCTCGTTGAGGTCTTCTCTTGGTGAGACCTCATTGAGGTCTTCTTTTGCTAAGACCTTATTGAGGTCTTCCTTTGTCAAGACCTTATTGAGGTCTTCTCTTGTCAAGACCTTATTGAGGTCTTCCTTTGCTAGGACCTCAGTGAGGTCTTCTTTTGTCAAGACCTTATTGAGGTCTTCTTTTGCTAGGACCTCAGTGAGGTCTTCTTTTGTCAAGACCTTATTGAGGTCTTCTTTTGTCAAGACCTCAGTGAGGTCTTCTTTTGTCAAGACCTTATTGATGTCTTCCTTTGCTAGGACCTCAGTGAGGTCTTCTTTTACTAGGACCTCAGTGAGGTCTTCTTTTGTCAAGACCTTGTTGAGGTCTTCTTTTGCTAGGACCTCAGTGAGGTCTTCTTTTGCCAGGACCTCAGTGAGGTCTTCTTTTGCTAGGACCTCAGTGAGGTCTTCTTTTGGTGGGACCTCAGTGAGGTCTTCTTTTGTCAAGACCTTGTTGAGGTCTTCTTTTGCTAGGACCTCAGTGAGGTCTTCTTTTACTAGGACCTTAGTGAGGTCTTCTTTTACTAGGACCTCAGTGAGGTCTTCTTTTGTCAAGACCTTGTTGAGGTCTTCTTTTGCTATGACCTCAGTGAGGTCTTCTTTTGTCAAGACCTCATTGAGGTCTTCTCTTGGTGAGACCTCAGTGAGGTCTTCTTTTGCTAGGACCTCAGTGAGGTCTTCTTTTGTCAAGACCTCGTTGAGGTCTTCTCTTGGTGAGACCTCATTGAGGTCTTCTTTTGCTAAGACCTTATTGAGGTCTTCCTTTGTCAAGACCTTATTGAGGTCTTCTCTTGTCAAGACCTTATTGAGGTCTTCCTTTACTAGGACCTCAGTGAGGTCTTCTTTTGTCAAGACCTTATTGAGGTCTTCTTTTGCTAGGACCTCAGTGAGGTCTTCTTTTGTCAAGACCTTATTGAGGTCTTCTTTTGCTAGGACCTCAGTGAGGTCTTCTTTTGTCAAGACCTCGTTGAGGTCTTCTCTTGGTGAGACCTCATTGAGGTCTTCTTTTGCTAAGACCTTATTGAGGTCTTCCTTTGTCAAGACCTTATTGAGGTCTTCTCTTGTCAAGACCTTATTGAGGTCTTCCTTTACTAGGACCTCAGTGAGGTCTTCTTTTGTCAAGACCTTATTGAGGTCTTCTTTTGCTAGGACCTCAGTGAGGTCTTCTTTTGTCAAGACCTTATTGAGGTCTTCTTTTGCTAGGACCTCAGTGAGGTCTTCTTTTGTCAGGAGATCTTGGGGATTTTATACTTCCGGGAGATTTTGGGGATCCCGATCTTTTTGTTTACCCGGGAGATCTTAGGGATCCCGGTCTTTTTTGTTTTCCCGGGAGATCTTGGGGATCCAGGTCTTTTTTGTTTACTCGGGAGATCTTGGGGATCCCGGTCTTCTTTGTTTACCCGGGAGATCTTGGGGATCCCGGTCTTTGTTTTCCCGGGAGATCTTGGGGATCCCGGTCTTTGTTTTCCCGGGAGATCTTGGGGATCCCGGTCTTTTTTGTTTACCCGGGAGATCTTGGGGATCCCGGTCTTTGTTTTCCGGGAGATCTTGGGGATCCCGGTCTTTTTTGTTTTCCCGGGAGATCTTGGGGATCCCGGTCTTTTTTGTTTACCCGGGAGATCTTGGGGATCCCGGTCTTCTTTGTTTACCCGGGAGATCTTGTGGATCCCGGTCTTTGTTTTCCCGGGAGATCTTGGGGATCCCGGTCTTTTTTGTTTTCCCGGGAGATCTTGGGGATCCCGGTCTTTTTTGTTTTCCCGGGAGATCTTGGGGATCCCGGTCTTTTTTGTTTACCCGGGAGATCTTGGGGATCCCGGTCTTTTTTGTTTTCCCGGGAGATCTTGGGGATCCCGGTCTTTTTTGTTTACCCGGGAGATCTTGGGGATCCCGGTCTTCTTTGTTTACCCGGGAGATCTTGGGGATCCCGGTCTTTGTTTTCCCGGGAGATCTTGGGGATCCCGGTCTTTGTTTTCCCGGGAGATCTTGGGGATCCCGGTCTTTTTTGTTTACCCGGGAGATCTTGGGGATCCCGGTCTTTGTTTTCCGGGAGATCTTGGGGATCCCGGTCTTTTTTGTTTTCCCGGGAGATCTTGGGGATCCCGGTCTTTTTTGTTTACCCGGGAGATCTTGGGGATCCCGGTCTTTTTTGTTTTCCCGGGAGATCTTGGGGATCCCGGTCTTTTTTGTTTACCCGGGAGATCTTGGGGATCCCGGTCTTCTTTGTTTACCCGGGAGATCTTGGGGATCCCGGTCTTTGTTTTCCCGGGAGATCTTGGGGATCCCGGTCTTTTTTGTTTACCCGGGAGATCTTGGGGATCCCGGTCTTTGTTTTCCGGGAGATCTTGGGGATCCCGGTCTTTTTTGTTTTCCCGGGAGATCTTGGGGATCCCGGTCTTTTTTGTTTACCCGGGAGATCTTGGGGATCCCGGTCTTTTTTGTTTTCCCGGGAGATCTTGGGGATCCCGGTCTTTTTGTTTACCCGGGAGATCTTGGGGATCCCGGTCTTCTTTGTTTACCCGGGAGATCTTGGGGATCCCGGTCTTTGTTTTCCCGGGAGATCTTGGGGATCCCGGTCTTTTTTGTTTACCCGGGAGATCTTGGGGATCCCGGTCTTTGTTTTCCGGGAGATCTTGGGGATCCCGGTCTTTTTTGTTTTCCCGGGAGATCTTGGGGATCCCGGTCTTTTTTGTTTACCCGGGAGATCTTGGGGATCCCGGTCTTCTTTGTTTACCCGGGAGATCTTGGGGATCCCGGTCTTTGTTTTCCCGGGAGATCTTGGGGATCCCGGTCTTTTTTGTTTTCCCGGGAGATCTTGGGGATCCCGGTCTTTTTTGTTTACCCGGGAGATCTTGGGGATCCCGGTCTTTTTTGTTTACCCGGGAGATCTTGGGGATCCCGGTCTTCATCCGGGAGATCTTGGGGATCCCGGGCTTCATCCGGGAGATCTTGGGGATCCCGGGCTTCATCCGGGAGATCTTGGGGATCCCGGTCTTCTTTGTTTACCCGGGAGATCTTGGGGATCCCGGTCTTTGTTTTCCCGGGAGATCTTGGGGATCCCGGTCTTTTTTGTTTTTCCGGGAGATCTTGGGGATCCCGGTCTTTTTTGTTTTCCCGGGAGATCTTGGGGATCCCGGTCTTTTTTGTTTACCCGGGAGATCTTGGGGATCCCGGTCTTCTTTGTTTACCCGGGAGATCTTGGGGATCCCGGTCTTCATCCGGGAGATCTTGGGGATCCCGGACTTTTGAAAGATTCAGGATTTTTCTGCAAAATAAGAGCTTGCACAGAGCGTATATAACAAGGATGCTCATTGTTAATTCAATAATATCCGTCAATAAATAATATGTCTCACATGTCCCTTGGTTTCATGCAAGTATTTAACTCATGCAATTTTTAGAGATGCAATGAACAATATATTTGCATATGTAAATTTCTCCAAGATTTTTCAATCTATACAATGTGAGCAATTATTAGGATATCTAAACTCATAGAGATATATTTTAATTAAATTTAATCTTACTATTTACATGCGAAGCATGCCATTTGGGTCCTGGAGCATATATATCATGGGCATTTAAAATAATAATTAAAGTTATGCTGTTATTGTTTTATTGATCTATTTATTTACTGAGCAATATATTAATTATTTTACATTTATCTTGTTTTATTTTTATCTAAATATTATTAATTTTAAAAACTAAAATAGTAATTCTTCGTTCTATGGGATCGTACCTCTGTGTCCTCGAGGAACCATGATTGTGGGGTCAGAGCGTGATTGATGTCTGATCCATTCTTCGGAAGTGTTCATGGCTGTAGAGGATTGTTCTCGGTTGGGATTTACTAGCTGGGGCGGTCCCATGATTGTTTGACAGATATTACCACCATTGAATTTGGTGGTCAAATCTTTCAGACCACAAAACAAACCTTAGCCCTTGCGGGACCCAAATTGCTCTTCTCCCAATTTTCGCAGTCAATTCACATGAGTCTGGGTTCTCTGTTCATCGACAGAGATCCGGAGTTGTTTTCTATCCTTCTCTCTCTCGAAAGCCGGGAATCTTCTACAATTTCCCTTCTTCCATGGCCACGACGTCGTTTGGGACCCTGCCCCTAGCTCATGGCAGCAAAATAACTTCTTCCGATTGGGCCTTGCGCAGGAAGTCGACCATCCTTACCCAGTTCACGGCAATCGATTCTCTCTTGGCGATTTCGCCAACTCTTGCAGCCGCGGGAGTCACTGATTTCTCAGGGATGCAAATTTAGAAACATGATTAGAAATAAATAGAGCCGCAACGACAGTGCATCAGATCTAGCCGAGCTCCGACCTCCTGTAACTCTGCAGTAGGTCTTGCCATGCTCGCCGACCTCTTGTAACTCTACAGCAAATCTTGCCGAGCTCTCCGTCCTCCCACAATCTTTGCAACAAATCTCTGAGAAGCTGATCTCCTTTATCGAATGGGAGCACTCCTCCTTCCTTTACTAACACTCTAGCAGGGTTGACGACCTCTTTCATCAGAGAGGAGATGGGTGGTGATGAGGGAGTGGTGCTCCGGACATCCCACCAACACTATCAGGCCGACCGGCGAAGTCCGTAACTCCTCCGAATAATCTTTCATTTCCTCAATAACCAATTGCGCCACTCATGCAATCTGTTCTTCATTCTTTCCTAGAAAAGGAACGTCAGTCACACTAGCCACTGGCACGTCTCTGGCTTCATTCAAATTATCTAACCCATTATCCTCGCATCGCAAGTTCAAGTGTCTTAGTGCTGCCTCTTCCTGCCTTCTAGATAAATAAGAAACTCCTTCGTGTATGCAGTCGTTCATTTCCATGCCGACCCACAGGGTCGCATTATTACATGGTCGCGCCGACCTTCAAGGTCGGATTGCTACCTTGTCATGCCGCGCCGGCCTACGAGGTCGGATTGCTACCTGGTCATGCCGACCTCACTTCTTGGAGCTCGACCAGACTAGCATCTTCCGTCTCAGGTCGGCGCGTTTTTGGCAGCTCCACTCCTCCTCTCTTTCTCTCACCTCCTTCTTCTCTTTCTCCATACCTTTTTCAGTTTTAGTCTTCTTCCAGGATGACTACTCTCACTCAGCAACCACGGCTTGTTAATCTTTTTAGCTTCTCTTGAGATTTTGCAAATTTTGGACATGATTTCAATCAGTACGACCAGATTGTTTGCTGATAATAATTTTTTTTTTTTTTTTTTTTTTTACGGACTCCTCTTCTTTTTCTCTCGCCTTCTTCTTCTCTTTCTCTTTTCTTTTCTTCCCCTTTTCTTTTTTTTTTTACAGCAGACCTCAGAATTCCAACAAATACATATATTCCTCACCCTTTTTTCCTTTTACAGAAAATATTCACCAGACTTCAAAGAAAAAAAAAATCAGCCGTAATAAAATCTAATAAATATTAAAATAAATTATCTGGAGACCATCAAAATATTCTTTAGCACAATGAACCTTTCTTTTCAGCTGGGTTATTTGCTCAAACTTTCGTACCTTATGTGGATCTCAATGGGTGGATCTGAAAACTTTTGAGATAGTAAAATCTCTTTCGTTTCCCACAGACGGCGCCATTTGATAAATATTTTCCTCTTCCTGGTCCATGATAGATCTGGTTTTCTTCTGGGTCCCTTCTTGCTGGGCTCCCTGATGGGTCTCTCCATGTTTTACCTGGTGAAAGGACCTGTAAAATAAGAAAGAATGGTCAGGGGCCTACCGGGTATGCCCCGGCAGAGGCCCTCCGACGCTCAAGTCAGATTTTATGGCTCAGAGTAGTATATTTAGGCAAGGGTTACAGAAAGAATAAAAATGGTGTCCAGGAAGGAAAAGGAAGAAGAAGAGAGAGCCCTCTGCGTGGCCTCTACCGTGATATATATATCTGTCTCTCTGCCATAATGCTAGCTGTCTTCTGTCGCCTAGCTCCGTATGTACGGATGTGTCAGGCGCCTGCTCCATGCGTAACGGCCATTAATTCTCCTCTGATACATATGATTCTCCTCTGATACGCATGCGGAAGGACCTACCAGCGGGGCATCTTGGTCATTTTCCCCTTTCCGGGCTGGGTTGAATGGTAGGGCTGAAGTTGAGCCTGGTGAGGGCCTGATTACTGGGCCGAGAGGTTTGGGCTGGTTTGCTTGAGGAGTCTAGGCGGAGTCCGGCCCTGTGACTGAGCGGGCTGGACCTGGCTCTCGAGGGGAATATTGAAGCCTTCGGATCATGAACTGTTTTCATGGGCCTGGCCTTTATACCGGGGTGAAGAAATCCAGCGATCATCATGAATAATTATAGTATAATTTAATTATGAAAAATCGTTACTTTCGTTTAATAATAGATGAAACTATTAGTAATCTATTTTTAATTTTTATATAATTTGATGATTCCTAGAGAAAAATGCGGATTTGATGTCTGACCGGGAGAAAAATACGGGTTTAAAATTTATCAAACCACAAGTAGGTAGGTCGACCCAAAATTGCGTGACCCAACCCTATGATGAGAGACAGATCAAATTGATTACATGCGCAACCTACTCATGAAAAACTCAACCCGAAAATGTGGCATGAGCGAGAATAACTAACTCAGTCATTTCGCAATCTTAACAGCACGCACGTTAAACGACTGTCTAGAGGAGTGTTCTAACACGTCCGTACGTAAATATTTGAATAAAAACAAAAATCGATTAGACGTCACTAACAGACAAAATGAAAATGAATAAAAAGGAAGAACCGTCTTTTGTCTTCTTAAAAGAAACGTCTTCTTCGCTAATATACAATAATCGGAATATTATACACAAAAAAGCAAAAGCATTTGGGATAATCAGATGATTTGTTCAGATACCGTTGTTAAGAAATTTTAGAATTTAAAACTGGGAGAGAAATTGGCAAACATGAAGATGAGTTTATATGATGATACATGAAAATGGAGACGTTTATAGTGGGCATGCTACATTGTTTTCTTAATCAAAATATTTAAATTATAAAACTGTATCTCAATTGAAATGAGATTTTTTTTTTTTTAAGGAGGAAAAAGCACCTGGGAACATTTGTACAAATTCTCCTGTTGAACAATGTCAGGTAGACAGCAAATGATAAGCCTTAAGCCACCACGTTTATCTTACAATTTACGAATATGCCAACCTCGTGAATTGGAGGGGCCCAAAACAATACCAATTCACAAAACAATGGCCATCTGTCTGCAAGAAATCTCCTCGTTTTTTTCTCCTGCCACCATGAACGTCAGGGTTATCAATGCTCTCATGGCCAAAATTCTTTATGCTCTTCATTTATCAGCTGCTTCATCTTGCAACTCGTGCTCACAAATTTTGCAAGTAGCGTCAGTATAAAGAACATAGAGGTGAGAGTGGGCTGCCAAGCAATCTGCCAGATTTAAGGCAATTCATCTGAAATGCATGATGTGCCTGAATTCAACTTCAGGCCTTTGCCGTATGCAGCAATAAGTAATGCCTCTGCTCTTCCTGCAAATATCAAATACTAATGAAAAATGGATTCTCTTGAATTTGAAGGTAGCATTATTTTTTGGAGCTTGTGCTAGTAATACTCACGTCCCAGCAAAATTTGCAAGTTTTGAGAAAAATGATTCTCATTTATGTAAAGATGGCAGCCAAACTACGGATTAAATTTCAAATGATTTCACCTCATACAGGAATGAAGTGAGGTAACAAGGCAGAGATGGATTTTCTATCACACGAGGGATAGGGATCCACCCTTGTTCCTTGCCATTTTAATTAGTTCATGCCTCATGCCGTTGCATTTCTCTAATCAATGAGAGCAGAGCTCAGGTAAATCAGAAGTTGAAATTACTGAGTGCCCCTAAAATTTTCAAATTAAACAGAGCTAAAAACTAAATCCACACTCTGCAACTCTGCTAATGCTAGCAGACTGATGGTATTGGGTGCCACAAATGGATCATTTCTATTATATGGGTCTATCATGATGTGTGAGAGAGAGAGAATAATTCAAGAATATAGAGAGAAGGTGGCTCCAATTTGTATGATCATATAGAACATATCCCTGATGATGCAATGCACTAGCATGGAATGAGTCTCATATGACAGAAGCCAAAAAAGGACCATGTAAATATCTTAACAAATGTAGTAAAGAGGGATTTAATCTCTTGATAGATTGTAGAATATGTTGGGAAAGAATCCATATAGCTGATCCCAAATAGATCAGGACAAGGCTTATTCAAAGTGCACTGATAATAGAGGATGGGAGTCTGATTAGTTACCTAACATGGAACTTCTAAATTCATATGACAAAAATTATAAGTTATGTTAATTTTGAAACTCAGTCACAAGCAAAACTCTATTATTGGAAATTGAAAGTTCCATTGAAGAGCATGTGTCCAGGCCATCCAAGAGATACTGGCTCATGCATCAAGTCGAGGACCTTATGCTGAGATCATGGAAAAGAAAACTGAAGACTATTGAGGCAAGCATTTGAGGGACTAGTAAGCACATTTCCAACACAATTAAATGATGATACTTTAAGGGGTTAAGGACACATAACAATTACCATGGTCTTTTTTCCTCGTCAGCACTGAACTCAGTGATGGAAATAATGTTGATGCAACCCTTCGACTTTCATCCTGTCAAAATCCAACATCAATTATGAATAAAGTTGATCTTATGAAAATTTATTAAAGATTGTGCAAGAATTTTTGCACCCAGTTGGTAAGAGTAATATCTAGGGCAAATGGTGTGTGCAACTGTGCGTCCAATAACCATGTTTGATGAATCAGAAAAACAAACAACATGAATTAAGAAATACACCAACCTTTGTACAGCTGCTTCCAGAGAGCTCATATTCATTCTTCCATGTTACAGATGGCACTGGAACTACAGAGTATCCAGATGCCACTAATATGCCAATCCATAATCCATAACCAAATCCTCCACTCCACCATCCCTTTATAGAAGCATAGAAAAATACTCAGTATTGAGGCCTCCATTGCCGCACACACCCCCAAAAAAAACAAACAAAAAAAAAATCACACACAGAGAGACACACTTCTTTCTCATATTCACCACAAACTCAAAATAGAAGCCATTTAAAGGTTTAAAAGACATTAAATATAACAAAATTCGCCACCAGAATGGCACAGTTCTTAAGACAATTCAGTAAATTGAAGCAGTCTCTATGAGGAAAAGATGTACAGGACAATTCCTCAGCTGCATGGACAATAGGTTGCCGACCTCTTACCACAGGTACAATCAAAGTACTGCCAGTTTAATCTTTTTTTAAACATTATTATTGCTGAACCACAAAAGGAAGTCAAAATAGAAAAGAATACTATTCTTATTGATATGCCACACTAACCTGTTTCCCGTCTTTTGGAAATGGCATCGATTGCTCAATGTATGCAGTAGTTCCTGAAATGAGAAAAAAACATAATGCTTTGTAGTTTTTCAAGCATAAATAGCAATTGATGACAGAAATCAAGAGATGCAGGTACCATAACCATATATAACCAAAGGTTATAAAATGAACACACACCAAATATATCAACTAATGCGAACTAGAAAATTTCTCAGATACATAGGTGCAGACAAGTAAATGGCAAAGCCTATAGCATAAATGAACCAGAAACACATAATTTAATTCATATACTGGTTACAAGGTTTTACCGCAACGTTAAAGCAAAAGAAGGTGATCTACTACCATGTTTATGCTAATCATTATGACTTTATGTACTTAGACAAAATCATGGCACTGTCATTCTGTGTCTTATCAATGAAGTTTCATTCTAAAAAGACCATCAATTCTAATTATATTTCATCCGTTGTTTCTCAATGAAATCACCTCCACCTCTTACATTTTGGAGGTATCCGAGAGCTACTGATAATCTCCATAACAATCATGAGATGGTGAATTTTAGTCTTGCCTCTCAATGGGCCACGGAAAAACAAACATCTAAGGAGGAACCAATGCACCTTTAACACATTGACAGGCACATGTAAATGCATATTGATAAGCCACTCAAGATGAACCAAAAGGAAGGAAAGAGAGAGAGAGAGATAACAACCACGGACTAACAATAAAGTATTCAGAATCAAATAAATCAGCGTAACAAATAAGTTTGAGAATAACAATAATCTTGCGAAAGATAACCATACCAATTGGAGCATCAAAACTACGAAGCAACTGAACAATAGACTTAGCATCTAAACGCTTCCGAATTCTTTTTCCAACCAAAACGTTCAAGTGAGGTGCATCAAACACCTGCAAGGGAAAAGAATATATCATGTAAATTGACAGGTCAAGCTGTGCCTATTTAGTCGGAGAAAATTATTAACTAATAGATGCCAAAATGTTTCTCTGACTAAATGGAATATCACAAGAGGGAAAATTGCAGCCGCAAAATTTAATTTTCCCCTTTTGTTTGGCGACCCATAATTCAATTCCAAACTATGAATAAATGGTAACATGTTTCACCATTTAACTTGAAAAATAGCAAATGGGTAATTGAATAAGAGCGTCTACCTGAGCAGAACAACCGGACTCATCAATTTTCAAGAGGGCGAGAGCACCGGAAACATCGGGGTCGACACCGATGACCCATTCGGGACCCACATTGTTCGGGACGGGATCAGTTCCACCGCAAGCAGAAAGCTGAGTTTGATTATCAGGACAGGGGCAAGAAAGAGAGTCTAACCAGTCCTCCTTCAATCGTCTTGCAGCTTCAGCTATAGTAGCCCTAGCCTTGACACTGTCCCTTGAAGTACCACCATCACTGCTGCAGCTGCTTCTTCTTAAGCCATGAGGTGAAGTGAGAGAATTTGTAGTGCAAAAGGGTTTTAGGTAAGATATAGATGGGATTAAAGAGAAATTGGCTTTGAGCCTCGGCAAGAGTGAGTTCATGAATTGGGGTTTTGGGGATTGTAGGATTTGTGGTCTGATTTTGAAGGTTTCCATTTCATTCAAAGTTTGTAACTTTGCATTTGCATACATGAAAGAGATGAAAAGGAGAAAGATTTCAACTTCAAAGTTTAGCTCTTTTTTGGAGCCAGGGCATAAAAGGCTAATTAAAAATATACCATCACTCAGTTGGTTGTTTTAAAATGAATTAAATGATTTAGTTGGATTTAATTTGATGAATTTAAATTTTTAATAAATTTTTATTTTTTTATTTTATTTTAATATTTTAAAATTTAATTAAAATATTTTAATTTTAATATAATTTAATCTTTCTATTATTAAAAATAGAAAGATTTATAATTTAATTTTTGAGTATTACTATTATTAATAAATTAATTTTTATATTTTTAAAAATTTATTAAAACGTTACCTTTTTATTTCCGTTAACAATTAATATTTTTATCTATTCTTACCATTAAAAATATAATAAAAAATTAAATGCCCCTTTTATTTTCCTCCTCCTCCTCCTTTTTTTTCTTTATTTTCCTCCTCCTCCTTTTTCTTCTTCATCAATTCTTCCTCCTTCTTATACTTATACTTCTTCTTCTTCTTTTATTTTTATTTTTGCTTCTTCTTCTGCTTCTACTTCTGCTTCATTTTCTTCTACTTCTTCTTCTTATTTTTCTTCTTCTTCTTTTTTTTAGGAAAAACTAAATGGAAAGAAACAATAAGGACATTTTAATAGATGTCAGAAAAGATATATATTATTTTATTGATAAAAATAAATAATAAGAACATTTTAATAGATATAAGAAAATATAAAAACATTTTAATAGATTTTTTAAAATATATAAAGGGACGATTTCATTAATGGAAAGAAACGATAAATGAGAAAATATAGAGATTATTTCATTGATGGAAAGAAACGATAAGTACATTTTAATAAATATAAAAAAAGATGAAAATGTTTTAATAAATTTTTAAAAATGTAGAAACTAACCTGTTAATAATAGCAATATCCAATAACTAAATAAGGAGTTTTATTTGAGGGTAAAATTTTATTTTAAAAATTTTTTCTCTCCTCTTTATCTAATTTTAACAAAAAAAAAAGACGTAATAACTATTTTGTTGACGGAAATAAAAAATAATAATATTTTAATAGATTTATAAAAATAAAGAGACTGACTTGTTAATAATGACATTATCTAGAGACTAAATTATAAATATCACTTAAAAATAATATATTATTATCACTAATCGGTTCGATTCGGTTCGATTTTTTTATTTTTTTAAAATCAAATCTATTGTTTTTAATTTTTTATGATTAAAATTAAATCAAATCGAAATAACTGAAATTTTTAAAATTAAAAATTAAATTGAAATAAATAAAAATTTAAATTAATTTTTTAAATTAATTCGATTCGATTAATTTCTAATTCCTACGATTGAACAGTATCTTTATACTATTAAAAAGTAAAAATACTATTAAATATTTTGTCAAAATTTGAATTTTTAATACTATTAAAAAGTAAAAATAGAGTTAGGAGAACATGCTAAGATTGTATAAAGTTAAACTTCTTACATAGTAAAAAAATATCTTATTTCTCCAACATCATATTATCTTCGATGTAAGACATAAATACAGTTATGTGTTTTATACACTTATGATTGAGTATTTAGTTTACATTATAAGAATTATAGTTCAAAGTTTTAATTAATAATTTTCATATTCCACAAATTTTTTTAAATATAATAAAAAATAGATATAACATCAATAAATGCATTGATTAGTATAGCATGAAGCTAATCCCAAGACAAAATTTACTAGAAAGGTTATTGTCCGGCCATGCTGAAGGTCAACCATCAGGGTGGGTCGGGTCACGGGTTATCGGTTCAATTCTAGGTTCCGCTTAGTTGGGTTATCTTTTGTAATTGGGCCTTATATGTTTATGTAATGCTTGTGATTTGTAGGCCTTGGGCCAATTTTAATTTAATGAATACTATTATGATTAAAAAAAAACAAATTTTATATTTACGAGTTAATAAAAAATAAAATAAAATAAAAAGTTAAACTTGAATTTTCAAATATATAGTCAAAATAAATTATATTTAATAATTTATCTTTTTGACGGAAAAATAGACAAATAACGTCCATCCATCGTAACAGTCAAAGAGAATATAATTTTTTTTCAATTTAAAGAAAGGAGAAAAACATATTTGAAGATGTAATGAGGAGAAAAACATCAAGAAAAGGTATAAAAACGATGCGTTATAGTTGGAAATGGACAAGGGACTTGAAAATCTGATCAAATGGATATGTGGGTGATGAATGGTTTGTTGACTTGGCAATGTTTTGTCTATAGATAGCAACAGACAGTTACCAAGAATCCTTCTTTTTTATATATATCTTCTAAACTTTTGAAGGATAGTTTGGAAGCTAATGTCTAAAGGAGACCCAACTCTTCATATATAACGTTATACTTGAACTGGAGGAGTTGGGTTTCTTGGTTTCTGGGATCAAGATCAACAACAAACACTTCATCGTACCTGCCTTCCCTTTTGTTTTTGTCTGAAAAAGATCGTATCTTTATTATTTATAATCACCATGTCTGCTCAAGTCTCCATTAATCCTTCTTTCTTTGCAAGTGCACCCACAAGTCCTTCTTCTCCGTTTCATCAAAATATGTGTTTCTACAGTGTCCCTAATAGCCCCTCCAAAAGGACGTTGGATTCCACCAGTGTTCTCACAAATACTAATTCTACAACCTCCTCCACCACCACATCCACCACCACAACTCCCAAATCTTGTGATGGTCTTAATTTGGATGATATTGAATTTGAAACGAATCGTCGTTTCAGTGAGAATGATCTCGTTTACCATGACGATGATGATAGTGATTCAGACTCTAGTGACGATACAATCGATTATCAGCAAGAAAGGCTGAGGAAGCATCAAAGGAAACGTCACGAGTCGCTTCCTGCCATGGCATTTGCTGACGAGTTATTCTGTGAAGGAAAGGTGATGCCTCTAAATCCTCCACCTTGTCAAAAATACTCGAATGGTAATGCTACTGGTGGTGATCATAAAGCTGGTAAGTTTTCCTTAAGCCCAAATTCCATTTATAAGATTCCATTCACAAAGAGGAGTTTGTGGAATGATGATTTTGATCCGTTCGTGGAGGCTCTTGAGACTGTTAAAAAAGGACGCCATCATAGACGTGCATGGTCCATGTTGCCTTTACGTGCATTCACCCACTGGAATTCTGATGAGATCATGAAGTACGACCACCAGAACTGTTTACATGCAAGCCCTGTCATTCTCTGCCCAACCAAGCCAATGGAGGCCAACGGATCACCAGCTCCCATATGGATGAGTCCTCAACGACCTGTTAACGAAGGTTCGAAGAGCCCCATAAGGCTGGCTGAGCCCAAGGGAGTTTTATTTGCAAGAAGGGCTAGAATAGTGCAAATGGGTATGAAAATGGGTATCAAATACCCACCCAAGCCCACCACCACGGCTGTTCCTCATGCAGAGCCAATGGTGCAGGGAGGAGATCACGCAGGACTAAGTGCAAGGCCTTGCCATTCAGGAAATAAGTGGCATAGAATCATGAGCTTTAGTTTCAGGAGTTCATCCATGAACAGAGCAAGTAATGAACACAAGCACAGAGGTCACAATGAGGAATTTTCAAGGCCCAAAATATTAAGAAAATTGAGCTTCAGTTCTAAGAAATTAGTTCATGGGAATGAGGAGAAAGCAGCATCTCAAATGACCAAGATGACCCTAGTCAGATACAGACCAAAGTTGCTTTTATGCATGGGTTATGGGGCAAAATATGCAAAGTGAGTGTCCTTTATTGTCTATTTGTACTATGTAGAGTCTGTAGAAAGCCATCCCTACCTGTTTCTGGGATGTTTAATGCTTGGATTTTGCTTTTTTTCTTTTTAACCTTTTGTTTTCGTATATAGGACTTGTGTTGTACCCTTTGATATTGATTTTGAACTTGCAAAGGATTGATTTTTCTCTTGCCATTACGGCTTCAAATATTGTTGCAAAGGATTAATACTTGTTTGGAATAAAAATTTTATAATAATTCAATTCTTTTCTATTAATTTTTTTGTTAGAAAATAAAATTATGCATAATTTTATAAGAATTTATTTGAATTTTTTTTCTTACAAAATGAATATAATGGTAACAAAGACTAAGGGATTATGAGCGTAGAATGAAGGTAAATTCTCTACTTTTAATATATTAAACTCGAACTGAGATTCAAACTCAGTAACTTTTCAGTCCATTTCTCAAAAGGATTTGGTACTATTAACCTGAAAGCTCAGTGGTGGAAATCTCCCATCTGAATGCCTATGACATTGAAGCAGAGTTTCTCTATCTTTCACATTCTTACCACACTGAAAGCTTTTCTTCATTCACAAAAGTTGATTGTTAGCTTTATTGGTATGATTTTGAAATGCCTTAGATACAAAGCAAATTCAGTTTAGCCAAAGTTTTAAGCTTCAATGACAGGCTAGTGAGAAGGGAGGAGGCTATTTGATGATCCTCCATGTGTACATGTATCTTCCTTTGCAATCATGTCAGGTCTTAATGTTGAAGTTCAAGGCCAGTTCTGTGGGATTATGCATGAAATTTGCATCAATGAAAGACATTTTCCAAGCGAAATCATAATATGAAAGTAACGTTTTGATATAAACGAATTCAAATAACTTTTAAATTTAATTTTCACTTAGCTTAAAATCGTTAACCCAAATTACTTAATAGTTTTTTTTTTTTAAACTATTTTATAAATGGCAATTTTATCCTGTATAATGCTGGACGTGGGACTTCACATGAAATCTATTGTAGAACTTTTTCCCAAGTGAAATTTTTACACACATCAATCATGTCTTAGATATTGTACATGAAATTTGCATTAATGGGAGACATTTTACATAGATCAGGATCACATGAAATGGGCATGAAATCCTGCCTCGGAAAAAATATGAAAAAGAAAAACAAGTGGAAAAAAAAGAGAGATGAAGATGTCCTCCACATTTATGCAGCTAAATCAGAAGCCTACTTTTCAACTTTTACAAGTTGCTGTAATACAAGTGTAAATGGAAAAATTTCAATCTTTAGTGGAAGAAGTAGAGGCTTCTGTGATTAAAATCATCATGCTCATTATGTTTAAGCTTTAGCCTGGAAAAACTCCTACTCCAAGATTTCTCTTGGCCAAAGCTGCTTCCACCTGGAAATTTCTTCTTTGCTTTTTAGCTTTCTAATTCCTCCATAGAATCCATCTGCTTCATTTCCCTCCTCCCTATGCTCTTTCCTGTTGATCATTGTACATCTCCACCGCGAGCCACGAGTGTACTGATGAAACTCCAAAACTACAGTGTCTGTCGGCACAAATTTATTGTTAAAAACCCAGAGGATACAATCAACTCAAACTTTCAAACACCACTATTCCGTTTGTGATTGCAAAAAATTCAGTTCTTTTTTTGATTAACATATTCTAACTTGGGGTGTTTATGAGAAAGAATGCTTGTTGGAAATGTTTCAACAAGTTTTATCAACTTCCTTGGCAAGTATGGCACTGATCCAACTTTTGCAAGAAAATGATATGGAAGATATTTATTTATGTTCTTATCTTCGTTCTCAAGTTCCTTCAATATTTATTGTGTGTGTATGTTTGTCCTACTTTTTCCTCTCAGTGCTTGATGACACAAGGTCACCTAATTTAATGTCAACACCAGCAATTATGGTAACTAGAAGGTAATAGAGAAGGAAGAAAAGATGAATTGACATCATTACTCGAATCCGAAAAGTGACAACACTGATAAATAGACCTTTCCTGATATCTAACCAAGATAGACTATGACCATTTGAAGATAAAAATCACAAAGTAGCTGAAGACCAATCATCATCATTTAGCAGGATTTCTGGGTATCAATTTATTTATTCATTTATGTTAATGAGAAAGAACATGAAGTTTCTAGCTAGAGCTAAAACAAGTGGAAAATGACCTCATTTTCAACCATAAGTTCCAAAAGCTAGGGCTATAAGAAATGAAATAGTTTCATCATACAGCACCAGACATGTTGGAATACAAAACATATTCTCTTTTATCAAAGTTGCAAGTAGCAAAGAAGAGAAAGTGTCCTTTTTGATGATGTAACTTGACTAGTGGGTGCAGTTTGCTTAAAAGACAATTGAGGTCCATTAGGTAGGGAAGATAGGAAGACAGAAAATTTAATGAGAGATGTGAAGATTACAATAATTTAAATAAAAAAAAAAAAGATTCCAACTTAGCAAACAAATGAAGATCTATGCGAGGCACTATGTTCTTTCATCAATGTGGTTGCCCATTAATATTCTACTGAGACAAAGGTTATCACAATGTTGGTGGAAGGCATGACATACTGACAGGGATTTGTGCTGGGGACCAATCAAATAAGCATAACTTGTGGTCCAAAAATTGAAAATTGGGATTCAAGAAAAAAAAATTCTGAAAAATGGGTCTAATGTGTGAAAGTAGACTTTACAGTAATCTCATCCACATTTCAAGAGGAAAGTTGTTAATGGCATCTTTTCTTGAACATGAGGAATTACCATTCAGCTATTGCTATTGGTTTTAGACTTGATATATATTAGTTAGACTCCCCAAATTTTTAGTTTGTTTTTCCTTATCTCTTATTTTTATGGGGAATCACATGGAGCATAAAGTGAAACTTGCAAGGAAAAAGGAGAAGATGAAGAGATGAACTTACTGCTATTATGACACAGGCAATAATTTTCATTCCCATCACATGATTCCAAGTGACCAACAACTCCATACCACCAACCTGCAAATGCATATGCCATATTTAATCAAAATATTTAACTACTCCAAATTGTAATTTAATAAATAAATAAATAAATTCTGCATCCACATGTTTGCAAACTTATGTAGGCATTTTTAAGGGCAAATGCAGAAAGAATAACATAAAAAATTTGTTTTCTGCTGTCTCTGCCTCTTGCAGACAAGAAGAGTATTGTCTATGAAAATTTTTCCTTAGATTTCTTCAGTTCATCAATATAAAAATCATTTGTCTCCATCTTTTCTCTTCCTATCAATGATGAGGTGATTAGTATTGAATTGGTCTTCTATCATACAGATTATGTGCAAGTTGAAGAACTATTTTTTGTATTGGTTCCACAAAATCTTGGAAAATATGACATGGAAAATCATTTTCTGGACATTGTGTTCATGTGTTTGTGCAAAATCTTTTCCTGGAAACTGTAACTTTAAGAAGGCAGAAAAGGCTCAATTTTTCAAGCAACCACAAGCTCTGACAGATAAAACTATAAAAGATAAATCTTCAGATTGGACAAAGGCAGTAGCAAGAACAAACCATAAGGGAATTCTTTGTTTCTTCTCCACTGAATCTCAATGTGATCACCAGGGCGTAAATCATTCAAGCAATCAGAGATGTGCAGATCATGTGGAGAAGTATCAACAGGTGGTGCTCTGATCCTGTCCCATTGCACACCAGTTTCTATGGCAATTGCTCTCCTTCCATGTGGTGGATACCTGAAATGGTGACAAACCATGTAAACTTCACTCCATTAGTATTACTGCAACACCAGCATGTTGTCCAAAAAAGGACAGCTTATCCTCCATTACCTGGCTTGAAAAGTATCAGTCTGAGGATCATAGCTAAGTTCAGCATCATAACAAGACAACATGAACCCAACATGCCCATTCTGCAGTAGATAAAGCATCACAAATCATTCCTCTAAATTTTATTGAACTTGAAAAAAATTGATATGTATATATACATGTTTAAATTGAGTACCTCACGGTTGTAGACCTGAGCTGGGAACCAGAACCTGCCAGATTCAATAGCAAGGTACCAGGACATTATAGAATCAACAGACAAAGAACTGCTGTGCTTGAAACTATTATCATTGTTAAGCTTATCATCCTTTGATTTCATCCAAGAAGAAGGCCAAACTATAGATAGAAGCTTCCTCAAGCTTTTCTGCTTGCTCAGTTTGCAACTTCCAAAATCCTTGCTTGAAGCTATATGAAATTGCCACTCTCTGTAAGCAGAAGGACCAATAATCCTCCCCCATTTCTTCTTCATGTGCCTTTCCCACAGGTGATCACTGATGCACCTTTCCCTCAAAGAAGTACAAACACCTGCCATGCTACAAAGCCCAGCAGGTGATAGCCTCTCAAGAATGCAGTCCAAAGCCAATTCTGGCAAGTCCAAAATTGACATCTCTCCAGTCTCATCCACGGGATTTTCTAGCTTTCCATGTGAAGAGAGAGTCATTCTCTTTATGGAGATTTTAGAAGGAATTTTAGAAGCTCTGAAAAGGGTAACTTTTAGGGACTCAAAATAAGGAAACAAAAACAACTCTTTCCAGAACCAAAGAGACAGCAATCTCACCTCAGTAGCCCATGAAGGTAGTGGCTTGTGAGGGAGAGACTTCAAAAAGATGAAGGAGAAACAAGTGATCAAGAAGTAAAGTAGCATTTAGAAAAAGGGGAATTCTTTTTAGGGGTCAAATTCAAGTTTGGCATAAATGGTAGATTGATAAAGTGGAAGAAGATCAAATTTAAGGAACAAGTAGTGGAAAAAAGGAAAGGTGAAAAGAAAAAGAGAAGACCCAATTGTCTCCTTCTCCTCTTCTCCTACCTCAACAACTTTAAAAAACAAGAGAAATAACCAGTGGGATCTTCAAAATATATGTATTTATAATGAAAATAGCTTTCAACATATGGGTTCTAATTGGTTGTGAGAAAGCCCACCAAACCCAACCAGTGGGCCTCCTCTTCAAAAGTCTAATTAAGAATCAAATAAAGATGCTAATCTGCTGAAACTCTTCAAAGAACAAATTCACTTTGGTAAGATTTCACCTCATGACCCAATTAAAGAACCCAAGATTCCAACTAAAACAGCACAATTCTCTCTCTGAGATTAGAGTACAGCCCCGATCAACAGCTGTCGTTTAAAGATCGGATTTTTACAAGACAAAGAACAAATTGAGGGGTGCGTTGGATGAACCCAGTTAAGAATAAGAGGCCAATGAAATGATGGTGGGGTTATTGGGATCTAATATGGGTCTCTGACACTTGGAAATCCCAAGAAAAAGAAGAGTAGATGAGTCTAGATACAGATACCCATATCAACAAAAATCTAAATTTTTTGGTAAAATAAACAAAAAAAAACTGAAATCTTTTATCAAAACAAAGTGGATTGATTATACAGATCTGGGCTAGTTGGGATTTGAAGCACAATTAGGTGCACCCAACAAACTCAAGATCTGTATAAACTATAGAAAAAAGGAAACTCAATATAACAACAAAAACCAAAAGAGACAAAGGAGGTTAAGTTAAGACAGTGGGCGAGAAAGAGAAAGAGATGACGATGAATGAAGGTGATGTCTCTTCACCTCATTCCATCATTTTTCTTTGTCATAAACCTTCTCTCTCTTTCTCTCTGCCTCTGCTGACAGAGGAAAAATAGAGAGATGAGGTAAATTTATAAGCTTTTTAATGGATGGCTATGGTTGAAGTTATGGGTTCTTTCGTGCATATCAAGGAAATTTCTTTCTTTTTTTTTTCGAAAGAAAATAGAGAAAGACCTTTTTTTCCTCTCTCCATGATTTTTCTTTCTGACATGTTTGTTACCCCTAAAAGGAAAAAACAGTTAACTAACGTCCAACTGGAATGAGATATATGAAACAGGTGGTCTAGAGGTTGCCCATGGATTGCCTATGATAAAGCAACACGTGACAAAAAAGAAAATTTTTCTTGTTCAGACTGCCCATAATCCTGGAATTTGTTATTTGCTTATGTTAGATTTGGTTGCGGTGCGATCCATTGTCCATTATACGGCTGTAGATTAGATTCCTATTTTAAGAGATTAACTGTTTTCTAATTTTACTGTTGTTCTTTCATTTTATTTTTCTGGTCTTAGTGGACTAAGAGGTTGTCATAGCTTGTCCTGGTTAATCATGGAAACTTTCAAATTTAAATTAGTATTAAAAAATAAAATTTATTTATTTATAATAACAGCATATATCAATAAAATTTAATCTAAATATTTAACATTTTGCTTATATTAATATATATAAAAATAATTATTTGTAAAACTACTTGTAAAGTTAAAGTATGAAAAATAAATAATATTATATATTAGTACACATGTTTTTTTTTATTTATTTTATATATAATTCCTATTATGCGTATAAAAAAATTCCACTCAGAGGAGAATCTGCCCTCAACAAAGTCCACATGGGTGACTCTGGAAAAGGTAGCTTTCCGGTGGCGGTGGCTGGCGGTGGCTGCTTTGCAAGAGAAATTGTGGTGGGCCATGGACTGTGTGGAGTTGCAATCATGTCATATTCAAGTCTTTTCCAAGCCTTACCTCGTTCATATGTAAATCTAGTCTGTATTTTCTTACGTGCAAAATTCATCTACTTTATAAAATTATAAATATTCATTATAAAAATTTTAGTTCACATTTTTATTTATTTTAAACTAATAAATTTTAAAACATAATTACATATCAACTGAACATTATCCGCTCTATATTATTATTTTAAAAGTATTTTTATATAAATTAATCAAATTATATTCATCACGGTATTTAGCACTCGTAAAAATATTAATTATTTTTTAAATTTTTTTAGTAATATATTATTTTTAAACAGATATATTTATAAATTATTTAATTATGAAGAAATTATTAAAAAATAAAAAATTAAATAAATGGGTGAAGCAAACAAGGATTAATTAAATAGTATTTAATAAGATGGTAAAGTAATTATTAGGAGTGAGCAATTCGTAATTCAATCGAATAAATTAAAAATTAAAATTTTAGTATTTATAAAAATTGAATTAAATTAATTTTGATAAAAAATTAAATCAAATTAAATTAATTTAATTTAGTTTGATTTAATCGATTAAAATTTTTTAATGTTAATATAATCTATTTTTTTATATTATTAAAAATAATATATTATTATCATTAATTGATTTGATTTAATTTTTTTTAATAAAAATCGATTCGAATCGAAATTTTTAAAATTAAAAATAAAATTAAAATAAATAAAAAATTAAATTAAAATTTTAAATTAATTTAATTAATTTTTTTAATTTCAACTCAATATTGCTTACTTCTAATTAATTATTTTGTGGATACTTAGTTTGGATAAAGAAAAGCAAAAATAAAAATTGGTCTATAACCTCATTATGAGTCAGGTTTGTATTGTTGACTTAGCAAGAAAATGGATAAAAAAACAAAAAGAAATTTCTTCTTGTCGTAGAATGTCACCACTGGATAGCCGGTTTTGTTGACCTTTTATTTCAATTCTGATCATAAACTTTAAAGTGAATTATCCGTTCGTCCATGATAATACAATTCTAAATTATTGATGTGTCATCATCTCTTTTTTGCGAGTATGAATTTACAAGTAATTTTAAATAATATTTTTATATTTAAATCAGTATAAAATATATAAAAATTTGAAAGTAAAAAATTAATATAATAAAATAAGAGACATAATATGCAAAAAAATCATTATATAAGCTCTATTTTATAATAATTTTAAAAATAATATCTAAAATTTGAAGTATTTAATAATTAAAAATGTAAATTATAAAAAAATTATTTTTTATAAAATCACACTTCGTTTTTTTATTGTTGCAGATTGGATAATCACAATACACTCATATTTTAAAAACTTCTGTTAATCATTTTAAAAATTAATTAATGTATTTTTAAAATCAATTATAATAAAATAATTTTTTTAAATATTCAATTGTTCAATATGGAAAATTCAAACTTAAAATACGTCATAAATATATTTTTAACTATCTAATAAATTTGACAAAATTAAAAAAAAAAAAAAAAGACAAAAGGTGGGTTGGTGTGTAGAAGTTGGTTGAAGGAGGATGGTAGGGTTAGATTTGGGATTAGGATTAAGAGATTGGGATAAGGTAGACCCACCTGCTCACTAACTATAACTTAAATTCTCACCTTGGTTGGTAGAGTGAAGCAATGTCACTTTCATGACTAAATTTACAAATCATATAAAAAATATTTAATTATTGACATATTAATAATAATTATTTTTATAATTTTTTATTTAAAAAAATATAAATTTTTTAAATATAATCCATTTGCATATGCTTTTTTCAACAAAAGGCCAAGTTTGATTGTGGCCATTCACTACCTCTTTCTTTGTTGTCAATTGTCATGTACTTCAACTTTAAGAGAAGATGCCTTCTTTTATTTTCTTGCTTGCTTTCATTAAGGGTCTCCATAATCTAAGGAGAAAATAACATATGCTGTTTGATTTTTTTTTTTTTTTAAAAAAAAATCATAAAAGTCATCTCTAAAATTTTGAGGAAATTTTATTTTGCACATTTTCACAAATTTAAAAATTTTAAACATTGAAAATCTCAAATTTAGTATAAGAAAAAGGGAAAATTGCATGTAGACAAAAGGGTAAAGGAGATTTAGGCATATTCCCATTTGTTACTTTGAGATTTCCATAAGGTATGCAATCTTTTTGATGCTTTGTCCCCTAAAGTTGAAACATCTTATCTATCAAACACAACAACTATTGAATTTGGTACCCCACCAATTTTGCTAATACAAATGCCTGCCTTCCCTCGTGTGCCCATCGTTTTATCATTATTGTGCATGAGTTTGTCATTTTTTTTATTTATTATGTGAGAATTATTTTTAAAAATAATTATTAAATATTATTTGCATTATAAACGTATTAGTTATTATATTTTCTCCTTAATTAATTATTAATTATTATATTTTTTAATTAATAAAATAACCAGCGTTAAACAATATAAAATGACTTTTACTAATATTTTTCTTATTAGAATTTTCTTCTCCTTTTTTAATTAATCTATACTTACTAAATATTGTAAAATTATTAACTAAAATTTGGTGATCAAATGATTAAAAATGTAATAAGAGATTAAAAGCCAACCCATATACTCAAATATATAGCTTATGATTAGGGTGATTTCAAATTGAAAAAATCATTCCAACTAAATTAATTTGAAAATTCGATTTAATTTTTTTTATTCAGTTCGATTTTTAATTTTAAAAATTTTAGTTATTTTAATTTAGTTTAATTTTAAAAAAAAATTCGAATCGAACTGATTAGTGACAATATTATATTATTTTTAATAATAAAAAGATATTAGATCATATTAATGTTAAAATATTTTAAATAAATTTTAAAATACTAAAATAAAATATAAAAAATAAAAATTTTATTAAAAAATCAAATCGAATCGAATAGAACCGAATCAATTAATTTAATTCTATTTGATTTCTGACTAAAATAAATTCGATTCAATTTTTATAAATATTAAAATTTTAATTTTCAATTTATTCAATTTAATTTAATTTTAAAATTTTTAATTTATTCGATTTAATTTAATTTTGAACCGAATCAACCGAATAACCCACAAATTCCACAACTTACAATAAACTCTACATATCTTTGGGCCATTTGCCACGATAAGGTTTTGCGAGCCTAAGCTCCAACTTCTTATTTATTTTCAAAATTTTTTGACTCTTATTAACAATAATAAATTTTTATACACTAATTTTATTACTACTCTCTTTTTGTTAATGTTACAATTAAATAATAAAAAATTTATTAAAAAATGATTTTATTAAAAATATTTTTACGTAACGATTATAAAATTAAAATAGTTTTATTAATACTCTCTTTTTAAAGCGAAATTGAAAAAAATTTAGTTTATTTTTAAACTAAAAAAATAAATTATCACAAATTATTTGATTTTTACGACAAAAATTAAAAGAAAGAAAAATTGTTTGTGGTTTAAAAAGGTAGAGGCCCTATTAGCAACGTCACAGAAGCATAGGCCAAGAACCTTAAAACAACCCAATCACATAAGCCCAAAATACGCAGAGAAAGATCTATTCACAGAAGCCCAAAATCCTCATAAAAAGTTAATCACAGAAGCCCAAAAGCCCAAAATTATTTGAAACAAATATAAAGAAATTAACAATATTTCTTTGATCTTTTGGTAGATTAATTATTTAAAACTTTTATAGTATTTATGATTATAGAAGAATTTACAAAAATAAAATAAAATTGTTTAGAAGAGTAAGAAGAATGATCTGTCTTACTCAAAAGGAGTAAGAGAAGCCATGAGCTAAGTGGTAAAAAAAAAAAAGAAAAACCTTTAACTCCATCAACTGGGTAAGGGATGAGAATATAAAGTTATTGGAATTAGCATGAAAAAGCTGTAATTGTAGAGAAGAAGATGGGGAAGCAAAAACGAGGCATGACAAAGAAGAGCATATTATAGAACAATCCCAAAGCTATCTTTAACCCATCAAAAATCTTCCTTTATATTTATCTTTTTTCTGCTTATTGGGTGAGCCAATCATAAATATGGTTACTCTTTCTATGCCACTTTTTTTCTTCTTTTCAGAGAAAAAACACAAAGTAAAAGAAAAAAATTCTTAAGATTCCTGCCATCATATTCATATATAATGTCAAAACTCACACCGTTGCATGATTGCCTCCTCTCTCTCCCCCCACCCCACTTACATTCTCTCATTCTCATTTTCCTACCTTTTATTTTCTTCTGTTTTTTTTTCTATAACATATTTTATTTTTTATCTTAATATTACTACCAGCATAAACAAACAGAGCTAAACTTTAAAAAACTCAAACTTAATTCGTTAAAATTCGCTTGAATTTAAATTTTACTTATTTCGAACTCAAGCAGAGTATTAAAAAGTTCAAATTTTACTCATTTAGCAAATGAGTTTAGACGAGTTGAGTTTTTATCTAATTTAGTATCAAATAGTTTACGAGTAGTTAAATTTATTTAAATGTATAATGAGTTTTATTTAAAACTAATAAGTTTAAAACTAAAATAATTTTAGTTAAATAAATATATCTATAAATTAGCTCGTAAACTTATAAAAATAGCTTTTAAATATTAATGATTTGAATATATATGCAAGTTTAAGAGTGTAACTAAACTCTATAAAACTGAATTTTAAAAAATTTAGGTTTGACTCATAAAAATATATGCATAATTTGAATTTATTTCTCTTATAATAATAATCTTAGTTTACTTAACGAGATTATTCACGAGCCCTCAGAAACGAGTCAAGTTTACGAGTTTTAACGAGTCAAATATTATGAAGCTCAAGGTTGACTCGTTTACCAAATGAGCCTAAAAGTTAAACTCTTTCGAGTTTTTATCTAACCGAATCTGGAATAGTTCACGAATAATTCAGTTTATTTATACCCCTAAATATTACCTGAAAAAATTATGTCGGACATAACGATTCATAACTATTGTTTACTTCCAATTTATAGATAATTCATCTGAAATTACCAATAATGGAACTGTTTTCGTAGTTAATTCAATATTTTCTCCTAGCAAATTTTTTTTGAAACAGTGAATGAAAAATCTAGCTAGATTATCAATGGAGAGATCCAACATTTTTTTTTACCGACTCCAAAAGAACATGAGCCACTTATCTACAAAGCTCATCCTGTGAGATAAAATCTTGCCCAAAACAACTTGGAGCCAAACTGATTTTCTCAAAAAAGCTAAATATTAATCAAAAGAAGATCCCACCATGCACTAGTACAATGCTTGTTGATCAATCACTTCTGTGTGTAGCCTCTTCTTCCCACTAAGAGCAACTCCAAAAAGCTTCACTGATCCATTTGCTTCTTCACTTAAACTCACTGAAGACTTACCCAAACCAAAATCTCTAGGGCTTAATTGATCTTGACATGAAGGACCCAATTCTACAATCTTAGGAAATGTTGAAGAACTGTAACCCTTTTGCTCATGAGGGAGTGCTTGTGGAGGCTTTACATGGCTCTGGATGAAGTAGATGATGTCATTGTATAAGCTCTTCATGTGAGAGAGTTCTGATAAAAGCATGTAGTTTTTCCTTCTAAGTCTCTGATTATCTTCAGAGAGAGCTGTTAGGAGATCTGTTGTGGGTTTTGGAGATAATGGAAATATTGGAGGATCAATCCAGCCAAAAGTTTCTTCTTGTTGGAGAATTTGATGAGGAAGTATCACTGGTGGCTGCTGGTTCAGTGGTGTTTTTCTCCTGTGGATCTCAGATAACAAATTCTTTGCTCCTTTTCTAAAGTACTCATTTGCAAACTCCCATCTATCTGCTACTACTTTTTTAAACCCCTGCAATGTTATTACCTAGTTAATTCCACTAACAAGGCCATTGGAAACACATGAAAACTTCAAATTTCAAGTTATACATTCATTTTTAACTCAATGGGTAAGCCTGCAAGTTCATGAAGGAGAATAAGTTCATGAACATACTTAAAATAGATAGCATTTAGTCATGATGAAGAAGTTACTTCAGAGCTAAAACAATGGAGTCATGACTTTGAATAGAGGGAGAGAGAGGGAGAGAGAGAAGCTTACATAGGTGTTGAGCTGCCTAACAAAGCTTGAGAAGTTGTTGTGCTTAAAGTAGTTAGGAAGAAGATCTCTAGCAAACTCAGGAGGTCTCCACACAATAAAGGAAGTTTGATCATCCCCCCAAGAGACTATATGATCAGTGAGAGGATCATCAACAAGCTGATATGTCTTAGTTAAGAAAGGTGCAGGAACTGCCTTCTGTGACTCTACACAGAAAACCATCTCTTCATCACATCTCTCCACTGTAAAAGCCATTTACCATTAATCACCCAGAGCTTCAATCTCTTCTAATGGAGGAATATCACTGTAATAAAATGAAACTTCTGTGTTCAGTACTAATTATATAAGAATACCCAGAAAACAACTTGGACTGAAACATCCACTGGCCTTAGCTAGTCTTCTCTCTGTTTAAAGCAAATTCTTCTCTCTCTCCTCATTATAATTTTCCAGCTTTATGAAGCAGAAACATATGACCATGTCACTCAAATATTAGCTTTTCACTGTTGTTTCTAACTTTAAGAAGAAATTTAAATGGCCATGTCAGTAAAAAAAAAAAAAATTATATTCAGTTGTTTAATTTGTATTTTCTTGAATAATAATAATACCCAATAAGCTATTAATTAGCTATTGATTGTCTCCTTGGCTGCAGCTTGATATTAAATTAAATGCAGTATAATTTTGAAGTAAAGAATAAATATATGCATATTGGAGTTCATCATCTTTTTCTTTGATTAGGGCATGTCCAGCTATAGTATTTGCTTTTGGAATGCCTTTCCATGGAAGGACAAATTTGTCCCCTTTTCATTTTTTCTTTTTCTTAAATTTCTAGACTTTTTTTGCAAAAAGAATATACTATTTATGATTAAGATTTTATTACCTAGAGTATATCAACAAAATATAAAAATTAATTAATAATTATTACAATAAAATTTTAAAAAAGGGTATGGTTCCCTAGGAGAGACATTATATTCTTCTCTAGAACTGAGACTTGGCAGGTTGTGACCATAAAATATATTATTCTTTTTTTTAAAAAAAAAAAAAAAATTTGTATCCATTGCTTAGTTGCTATAATCAAGGAGAAGACTGAATCTCATCAGTTCATTGGACTTTTATTGTTGATCTAGATATAAGTAATTTTTTTATTACAAGAAAAAAAAGGGTTTTTTTTTAAAAAAATTTCTTGTGAACAGAAATCTGATATTAATTAATTTATACACTGATGGGATCAAATAAAAAATATATGTAAATATGTAGCAGTTGGTATATATAGAAATATGGAGAATGGTCTGAAATGTTGCAGGAAAGAGCAGTGCATTGGGTTCATTTACATACAGCTAAATTATTCCTTTTCTTCAATTTTCTCTTTAATTTTCTAGGCAATTCTTGGCATTTTCTCATATCATGTCTACCACTCTATTCTCATCATCTTTTTTTTTTTAAATAAATTAAATATTTTTTAAAAAAATTTTCCTATGGTAAATGAAAATATATCTCTCATAAAAGCAATTCACTTTTTTTTTTAAAAAAAAAGAGAAAATTACTTGTAAATATATTGGTTTTGAAAACCCCACTCAAGATAATAAACTAATAATCTAGATTCCACACTATTTCTAGGGTTTGATTTGAAAATGGGTAGCAATAAAAAGAAATGAGATGATTCCATTTTCAGAGTGGATTTATTTTTTAACTCTCTTGCTTGTGTGTTGAATAATGATTGGTTGGTACTCCAAATAGGAAACCCATTTGGAAGAGACTGCATTTTGGAATCCTTCATGAGTTCAAAAAAATTATACTGTAAATGTATAAATAAATAAAAAAAATTTGAATATTTAATAAGGAAGATTCTATTCCAAAAATGACCCACTTCTTCAATTTCTCAGAAAATTGACAGTGGACAACTTATGTCTTGCATCACATGAACTCTCTCTCCCTCTCGTCCACCATGTGACCCATTTTGCTTTTCTTTTCTTTTCTTTTCTTTTCTTTTTCTCACTCACATAGAAAGAAAGAGAAAGAGAAAGAGATAGAGATGAGCTAGACCTAGGCTTTTGTCTCTTATTAGCACAAATCTAAATGCACCTCATGTGAGGTTAGAGTGCAATGATCTATTGGATTATCAGAACATGGATTTGCTAAAAACTATTAGCCTTTTCATTTTCTAATATTAATAAGACAGACATTCTGAATTTGGTCTGAGTATTTTTTTTTTTTAATATTTAGATGTTTGTGATTTAAAATTTTTTCTATTTTATAAATATTTATTTATTTCTATTTTTATATATAAATAAAAAATATAATTAAGGTAATAATAATAAAATGAGTAGCCAATCTTGGGTACATAATGAAATGCACATGCAAAGGATCTAAGCCAACTTTAGGTCATAATGCATTTACATTCCACAAAAGAAATGGATTTGGTCTTTGGATCTTTGCATCATTACCTCTCATGCACTTGTCTCTCAATAAGATCATAAACAAATAATAATTTTTTTAAATTTATGTTAAAATTTTTTATCACAGATTCAATTAACAATAAATAATTTATATTAAATTAAAAATTAATTAATAAATAATCTTTTTAAAACTATGTAGAACTACTAAGATGAAAAAATAAATTAATTTAAATGAAATAATAAAAATTAATTATGAGGATTAAAGGCAGAAATGAATTTTAAGTGGATCCATTTGAAAAATAGAAGTATATTCAAGGCATATCTGATTGAAATTTTATCCATTGTGTGAAAGTGAGGTATGGAGATGCTTGAGAAAAGGAAGAGTGATGAGAAACAGAAGCAATTATGCCATATTTATTAAGCTTTTCAATTTTATTGAGAAAGAGAAAAGAAAAGAAAAGAAAAGAAAAGAAAAGAAAAGATAGAATTGAAAATGGGGTGGTGAATGGTGGCCTGAAGGACAAAATATGCTTTAGAGGGAAACATCATATTCTTTTAACACTATGAAAGACAAGAATATGGGTCAAGCTCTGTCAAACACTTACAAAATCCATTCATTGTTGTACTCAAAAGTTGATGGAAAGCCCTATTTCATTTACTTTTCTTCTATCCCACTTCTCTTCTCTTCTCTTTTTTTTTTAAAAACAATATTTAGTTTGGGTAATGATTTGAGGGGTGAAAAAAAATAAATAAAAATCGATAGTCTTTTCTTTAAGTAAAATTAAAAATTTTATTTTTATAAATAAAATAAATATTTTATCTCTTAATAAATTAATTAACCGAATGGAAATAAAATAATAACTGTATTATAATAAGAAAAAATTCAGTAAGGCTGATTTAGGCCAATTATAGTAGATAGGTTCAGCTTTTAGATTCTATAGGCCTTTGAAGTCCATGATGGGCTTAGATTGTGGTAGTCATGTTAGCTTGAATCAGAGTCCATTTACTTTAATCATCAAGCTTTTGGGTAAATGAATAAGTTCCTTTTTAATGATATATCATTTTTTTTTGTCAAAAAATATGTTTAAAATTTTAAATTATTAGACTCCTGTTTTATAAAAAAATGCAACAAATTAGTCACCCATTTGAAACTGAAGAGTTATTTTATAGCTAAACAAGAGCTTAATCCTTGTAATTTAATGAAATTTTTTTTTGAAATTTAATTATTTAATCCTTATAATTTTAAAAAATTAAATAAAATTATCTATTTGTGCGTTAAATTTATAATAGTACAAAGCATTATATATACTTTGGAATCAATTAGGGTGTGCATTCTCACAACAGATATTCAGAAGGATACAAGAGAGGGCTAGAGATATGAAATGCGGAGGATTTCTACAGGGGCGACCTGAGATCACATGTGGCCATCCTCAGATAATAATCCCTTATCTAGACTTTTTATTGGTTGTGTTTTTCATGTGTTCCCATGTCGTCGCTGCCGGGATTTCCTCCACTGCTTAATCAGTTGGATGATTATGTAGATTGCTGATTGTGAGTTCTTGGGAGTCTAGCCAATGAAACTCAGCCACTCGATTGAAGAACTGGTAGCTGATTGTTAATTATAATTTAATTATAATGTATATTTCTTTATATTTTCTTTTATAAATGTTAACTATTGATGGTTAATGAATAATTGGTAATTGATTGTTAATTATAATTAAAAAATAATAAATAAATTTATGCCTAAAATGATAAATATGAATGTATATATATTATATAATTTATTTATTATTAAAAAATATATAAAATTAATAATTTATCATATAATATATATAATTTTATTATATAAAAATAAATCAACCGTTATAATTAATATAGTTATTTCTATGATATTTATATTTTATTTTTTAATTATAAATAATTTATTGACATATATTAAAATTTATATTAATATGAAAATTTGATAATTAATGAATATTAAAAAGATAATATAGTGTAAATTAGAGCGGATTGAAAATGGTATTAACTGTTTGGAGGTGATTTTGAATGGAAAGGATAAATCAAATACTCTCTGAATTTTTTTAGATAAAATACATTTAATTGATTAATATATACATTAAAATTCTGCATTTTCAAATTAAAAATTCTAGGGGAAAATAATATGAAAAAAAGGTGATGGTCAATGTTTTAAAAATTGGACACGTTTGTTGACAGCTTCAATTAGCATGATTATTCAAAATTAATGAAAAACAATTTTTTAAAAATTATATTAAGATTAAAAAATTAAAATTAAAATAATAAAAAAAAGCAAATTAAACTAGATCACATCAATAAGCTTGACTTTTATTCTAAGGCAGAGTAGGGATAGGGATCCAAGGGGTCGTTCTTTTGGTACTGATTCAATTGAATTTTATTGGTACGAATTTAAATTTTTAAAAAATATTTATAATAAATTTAAATCATGATCAAATTTTATTTTTAGGGTATTCATCATTCAAATTCATTTATATTAATAATTAATTTAATATAAAAATTTATTTTTATAATAATATTTAATAAAAATTTTATATATTTTTATTTAAAAATTAAAATTTAAATATTTTTTAAAAATATTAAATCTTTAAATGAAAAATATTTTTTTATATAAATTATTAATTAAAATATATGAAACAAAACGGTTCATGATTACACGATCTTCATAAATAAATTGCACAGTTGAATTATAAATAAAGCATTAACTAAACCAAAATCCTTACACTCTCATAGGCAAGTAGCTCTTCCTCCCCAACTTTCTTCCACACACCATTTATCATCAGACAACCTCTAATATCTGCCGGCAACATAACATCTTCATATGATTCACTAGAATCTAAAGTCTCTCTCATCTTCTTAACAATTGACCTATCCAATAAACAAATATCATTACTAGCTTCCCTCTTGCTCCTTGTCTCAGCACCTGGGTTATCACCTTGAATATCGGAACTATGTTCTTCTGCAACACTATGTTTCACTTCTGAGATTTGAGGTCTTTCTGACGAATCCACAGGCTTCTTGCTAACATCATTATGGTCAAGGACAGGAAGACATCCAGAAGACCCAAGATCATGAGGCAACATACCAATTGGACAGGGGTTCCATGATTTCACCACAGACCATCTGCCTACTCTTCCCAAAGCACCATCTGTTGTCTTCACAATTCTGCGGTTAGCTAGGCTATGTTTTACCAACTCTAGTTTATTGGCAGCTTGCTTGATAGACTCATCTTGCTGGACAAGGAGGTTACTAGAACACTTAAGAGAGTAAATTTCTTCAGCTACATCTAAATCTGAAGAACTGGGAAAACTTAGTTTGCTGAGTTTCTCCATCAACCGGCTGTTACCGGTCAACTCAGCAAGATGAAGTGCTGAATCCATAAGTTGCTTGTTGCCACATGATATCACAAGGCATTTTCGTAGCACCTCTATCAGTATTGGATTTGACAGATATGTTTCTGTTGCAGAGACTTCAGTCTTTTTTGTATGTACGTGGCGAAAGGGCTTCAGTAACTTAAGTTGTCCAACAAGCCAAATGAACAAAAAAGAAAGTTGTTCAATTTTGCCAGTTCCTGTGCTAGACTCCATTGATGCCAAATATGTTCCTAAATAAAAATAAAAATTTCAAATGAAAGTCAACAAGAATCCTGCAACAAATTTTGTGAACCTAGAATACATTGCTGCATTTGCAGTTACCTGTTTCGTATTTCGTGGCTTCTTGAGTCTCAATCATATTTAAAATGGCCTTAAGAAGCACTGGAAGTAATTCTGGTTCCTTGTTTGATAATTTTGTTATCACAAGCTTCCAATCATCCAACTGTTTGTGCAACTCTTGGCCAATTAGGTCATCTCTGGGAAGCTGCACCAAATTTGATGAATCCAAAGCCTTGAGCAAGAACTCCAACAGTACAGATAGTACTTCTGAGGAGGAGGAGGAATATAAATGAACCAGATTTTTCAAGGTCTTCACAGTGTGCTTCTTAGAACCTGAACATAGGTACATCATGTCATCATCAGATCAGCATACATAATGCATCTCATATGCTGATAATACTAATATTTTGTTGTTTTCCTTTTTTTTTTTAAAGGAAAAAACCTTTTTCAATAATATATTAATATTTGAGCACAGAAACTAACTACCAAGAATGCTTGCGGAGTGAAATAAAATCATGAATTAAAATCACTACTGCTTTCAGACTGGAGGGAAAGAAAACCACAAATTACAGATACTTTTCACATATATAAGGATTCTCCTACAAGGAAACAGAGCACAATATCTTACCCCCAGATTTGGACAAATTCAGCTTGCTGGCCATAAGAGAAAAAAATTTATTACGGCCACAAAGCTGTTCCCGATGTTTGCCACCTACAAACATGATGCTTATTGCTTAATAAGATTGCAAAACCCTAAACTAGTGACAAGATTTGTAATCACATAACAGAAAACACGAAACCAAATTAAAGCATATAATACCATATGCATGTATTATCCCTGTTAGGATACAGAAAATTTTAAGGTTTACAGTTAAGTCAAGACTGTTTTGGCAGTGGCAGACAGTTAAGCAGTTCCTTTGGTATTCAACAAGACACTAAATGCTAATTGCTTTACTGACCTTGTGACAAAAACTGGGAATAGCATATTATATCAGAATTCAGGCTAAGATGTTCTCATTAAAGGATTAACCCATTCTACATAAAGGATAAAAAAAACTGAGTAAAAGAAATTACACATTCACCTTATCTCAGTGGGTATGACAACCTAAACAGCATTTGTCTTTACAGTGTAGATTCCAAGGAGATTAAACTGAAAGCCCCAAAACCATATCAGCATCTGAAATAATTTTATTTTAAGAGTCTCCTTTCCTTTTAATACTTCAAATGCTATAATGTTATTTTCAATGAACCAAGCACAAACTGATTTTTAAAAGATGGTGGTTTTCAAATGAAAATGCTGCAAGAATAGATATTACTTAATGAAATGACATCTTTAAGAATATTTATTGACAGCAACAGCCACTAAAGTTAGAAAGGCAAAACACTAAACAATATCCTTAAAACCTTTGTGCAAACTCCTCCATAATTTAAGTCAACAACAGGTTACATAAGCTAGAGAATAACACCAATATAAGGCATCATAGTATAAAAGAAACAGAGTTGCAAACTCACATTTTCCTTTGATTAGTGAAGAACCAGGTAGGGAATTCTGCCTAACTTTCAAGCATGATGCCAATTCCCGGAGTTTTGCTTTGATTTCTTTCCTGATTTCAGCAGTTCCATCTCTTTGGAACGGAATCTGTTCTGTCTGAGGCTCCCAATAATAAGATTTCAACCAATGAATTGCCTGAAATTATCAACAGCAGATACGATGAAGTTGCTTGTAGACACTAGATGCCAGGAGGAAAAATAAACTCGCAACATTTTATCAGAATACAATTCAATTAAATGTGGGATCCACATGCAAAAATATGGCGTGAAACAATAAGAGGCAACAGATCTATTGGCCTCTGTGAATAGTCGCAAATGGTTTAGCACTTAAAAGATGGCTAATTCTTCTACTAGAGGTCCGAATATTTACAATTTAAGATTACTTGACTTAGACAGTTGCCCATCAAAATTATTTGAAGACTAATAGAAGATATCCTCAAGCAAGAGCCAGTGAATTAAGAAGATTAGCAATAGCAAACATTAATTTAATGAGTATGCCTCAGCTATTTCCTAGAAAGCAGTTACCAGCGAAAATGAGTGACAAAAACTGGTTTTGGTAGGGCAATTGGCCCAATGGTAGCTGAAAAAGAAACCATTAGCAATTGATATGGCAGTTCCATTAGACAAGCTCTAATAACTAAATTAACCAACAAAGAAGAATCCTATGGAAGACAACCAACTCCAATGATTATAAAAATTATTACACAGACAGCATAGTAGCATACCTTAACTGCTGAATCCCTAACTAGAGTCAGGGCAGGCAGATCACGGTGAGAACCCTCTACAATTAGAGTCAGCAAACAAAGAAATAAGTTCCAAGTTTTCAAGCCAAAATATGTCAAGAATATATTTCATGAATCTAATTAACGGACAACTACAGAACTTGCAGCAACATACATCACTTTGCACATAAAGCAATTAAAGAATTAAATACATTTTGTGTTGTGAACACAATTGTACAACAGTAAAGTTTTTGTTGCGATATTTATGAATTGTGGGAATTGCAAAAGTTACAAATCAAGTCCTGAAAAATGATGATAAGTCATAAAGACAATAAATTTCCAATGGCAAATGTAACACAATACTTAATTTTCTATTCCAATTACTAAATTAGTTAATGCCTAGAATGGACTAGGCAGAGGATTACCATGACGAATGTCAATCAGTGTGCGTGGAATGCCAATTGCACCAGCTGCCTCAGCAATTGAAATTTCAGTTTTTTTCCGTGTCTTCTCAACAACACAGTTCACAAGCCTTCAGGAATAAAACTCAATGTCAGACTAACAACTCTGTATACAAATGGTGTCATACAAAACTGACAACCTTAAGTGTAAATTTTGGCCAACAAAGATTAAACCATGAAAACATGTATAAAATCCATGTTACAAATAAGCTAGACCTTATACTCAATTAGCCGATAAATTCTTCTCTATTATGTTAAGATTTTGAGGCTGCAAAATAAAATCAAAAGGCAAAACAGCATTTAAGGCTGGAAAGCAGCCTATGCTACCATCATCATTTTTCTAGAGATCTATCGAGCAGCATATGTGATTACCATTGTAGAGGCAGAAGAGGAAGAAAAGACACCATTGTGAAGCAAAGAAATGGTACCTCAAGATTGCCATGCAATATAGCATGGCCAGCATTTGCTCTGAATGTATAGCATCGCTTGGTAGGTCATTTCTACAATGAAGGGGAAAACAGAGATATTATTTGCGATATCTAAAAGATAATATCAATAAAAAGAAACAACGACAACCTATAAGAACCCCAACACAACAAAATTGAAGCGTTTCAAATTGCACTTCTCTTCTCATTACTTTTCCTCGAATTTAAGCTCTGAAAGAAAGAAAATCTGCTAAAGAAAATAACCTAGAAAAAGCATACCTGACTTTGCCCACATTCGAATAAAGAAATTACCTGTAGAAAGGATCCTTTTGCTGAATTTCGATGATTGAAGCTGTGACATCAATAACAACTGGTAGGCATCCCCTGCTTCGCCATGTTGATATCTAAACACGAAAATAAGACATTTACAAAGATAATGCAAGAGAAATTTATCCATTTTCAGAGGAAAAAAAACGACCAAATAGAGAGAGAAAATTGGATCTTACTCTTTTAATGGCAGATGCTATATTTTCTGGAGAATCTGAAAAAAGAGAATCTCTAACCCATTCCCACTCATCCCAGTTCAACCATGGCACCAACTTGTAACTACGCGACGATGATGATGATGATTTCACTTGGTCATCAGCATCAACCACTAGAGTTTGCTCCTCGAATCCTAACAATGCATCCATGAGGAAGCTCCCACTACCAGATTATTGTAGCAGATAATTGAGCGTACAACGCTGCAAGGACCAAGATCCCTGATTCTTGTGTTTTTGATATATATATATATATATGAGTATTAGACGTGCTGCTTCCGATTTACACGCCAGTCTCAGAGTAAAACCTCTGTGCTCGTTCTAAAACCCTAAACCCAGTTTAGACATTAGAACTACTGAACTTTAGTTACCGAACCGAACTTAAAATTTAAAAAATCAAATCGAAATAAGGAATAACTTCACTCGAATCAAACCGTTTAGTCGGTTTCAGCTAATAAGATAAAAGGGAGACTAACTAATCGACTAATTCATTTATATTGTAAAATTATTTAATTAAAATTTTCTAATTTTTTGTAAAATTAAATTTATTAATTATTTTATTAAAAAACTAAATTCCATTTTAAGTATATAAATTATTTTAATCTTTATAATTTTACATATTTATATTATTTAAACTTTTTAATTAAAATAAAAATAAAGTAATTAATAATTTTTAACATAATAATTAAACAGTTTAATTATAAAAATATATATATATTCTAATTGGATAATTAAAAAAAAAACAAATTAGTTAAATTTTTCAAAACCTATCACCTAATAATAATTATTAACATTAAGGTTGACTTACAAATGCTATAGAATTCTGTCGTTGTAGCGTAATGACGTGAAGGAATAGTATGATTGGTTATCTCTTTTTCTAAAATAAATAAATAAATAATACAGTGAAACGTGTAATTTCCGTAATCTGTAAAAAGAAAATAGATAAGAACATTAAATTATAATATTTTTTTTTGAATTTATTTGAAAATATTACATCTTAAACAATACAAACAAATTTTAAGAACATAAATTGTCATGTTAAAAAGCTATCCTCTTTTGTTTTTTTAAAATAGGGATCGGGAGAGTCGAACTTTAAACCTTTCAAGACTACTAGATGTATTTTTCACCAGGTTAAACCTTAAAATGCGTTAAAAAGCTATCCTCTCCGTGAACTTTATGAAATATATATATAATTCTGTAGTTTGAAAAAAATATAATTAATATATTTAAAATAATGTATATTATATAGTTTTTATTAGATTATTCTATTAAAAATAAATATTTCATGTTATAAATTAGTTTTTAAACCAATTTTTTATTTTTAAAATATAAAAATAATAATATATTTATTTTAAAAAGTTATATATAATTTGAGATTAAAAAAAAAAGCTTTTGCAGTTTTGTATATTATATAATTCCTGCTATCTGAAATCAATAATATTAAGATGTTAAATTTAATTATTAGTTCAATTTTATTATAATTTAATGAAAATGTAATATATCAATAAGGGTGTTCAATGAAAATTTAACATCATACGAAACCAATTACAAAAAGAAGACTCCATGAAATAAAAGGTAATTTTTTTTATTATAAAAATAAATATTTTAAATAAATAAAAAGATTAAAATTCGAAATTTTACTATTTTTATATTTTAAATATATAGAAAAATTTAATTGGATCATTCAAAATTAATTTTATAAAAATTATATCAAATATTTATATGCAGCAGTACGTATATAATCAATATTTGAATTTAAATATAATATCTAATTTAATAATTATAATTAATCAAAAATTGAATTATTTTATTTAAATAAAGCACTTAATTAGCAAATTCTTGTGCACCTCGCCATCTAATCAATCGATCAAATCGGCTCTAGGGAATAAAATCTCATCCTCCAAATTTTTTTAAAAAAAGTGCTGACCTCATAATTTAATTTTAAAAATATTATATCAAAAAATAAAATTTTAAAAAATGTAAATATTAATGGATTATATGATTTGAAAATGAATATAATGATGCAGGCGCTCGCATTCACTTGCAGGTTGCAGCAGTTGATTGATTACAGCTCCCATGGCTTCGACTTCCACAGCTTTTCTTCTCTATCTCTTGTCGCTCTCACTTCTTCTCTTTCCTTCTCCTTCAGTATCACAATTAAACCAGGTGCTTAGAACTTGCCTTTTCCGGGTTGACATTGACGTTGTTTGGATGCCCGGAACATGAATTAGAATGAATTCGATAGTAATTGAAGCGTTCAAGCCTTGAGAATAAAGGATTTTAATTGGTGCGCTTTTTGTTTAATGGTGATCTTTTGCAGTTCTGTGAAGTTGGGACTGGATATGGTGAAGCTGGATGTGGAATTCCA
Source organism: Manihot esculenta (assembly GCF_001659605.2). Taxonomy (NCBI): domain Eukaryota; kingdom Viridiplantae; phylum Streptophyta; class Magnoliopsida; order Malpighiales; family Euphorbiaceae; genus Manihot; species Manihot esculenta. The sequence goes on along the minus strand of NC_035162.2, from coordinate 10,370,214 downwards.
GTATCATCGTCAAAGCTCTTGATTAAGGGAGGAACTGTTGTGAATGCTCATCATCAAGAGGTTGCTGATGTTTATGTTGAGGATGGGATCATTGTTGCTGTGAAGCCTAATCTCAAGGTCAATTTCTTGGTGTTTGTTTATATATTGAGCTTTTAATATAACTGGAGCTCATGATTTTGACAATCAAATAGAATATAAGAGTTGGTTAGCTATTGCAAAAGATACAGGTGAAAATTGAAGCTATCCAACTAACTTCACTGGAAATTCTTCAAGACTGTAGGAAGATGATTCGTAAGAATTTACGATTAATTCCTTTAACAGACCTTAACAAAAGTAGGTTTGCTTCTGTTAGATTCGTAACTCAGGATCTAGTAGGATTTAGAAAGACACTTTCCTACTTAGTTGGGAAAAATATTACTTAATAATATGGAGGCTTATTTCTTAGATAAAGTAGATTTCCTATGTATTGTGTTAGTCTAAATTTAATGTGATTCATAATTAGACTAAATCTTTAGTACTATAAATATGAATATTATGATAGGTTATTAGCTGTTGCAAAGAGCTTGTTTGGATAGTTGGAAAGTGGGGAGGAAAGACAATAAAGGAGCTAAAATAAATTTGGTGTGATATTTTACCTTGTTTAGATAGAGGAGTAAAATAAGTTTTATTTTCCCTTCAGAAACCATAGACTTTTTTATATCACATATATATATCAATTTTATATGTTACCCCTTCCTTCATACTTTGTTTTTTTCACCTATCCAAACAACAGGAGGGAAAATAAATGAGGAAAATAAATAATATTTTTCTCCTTTTATTTTCCTTGCCCTCTTCAAAATTACCCAAACATGGTATAAGGTGGAGAGAGGGGTATAGAATCCAAGTAGATGGAATTCATGTCTATTGATGAGGGGTATTGAACATATAATCTTGAGGAGAATGAGAAGGACTAACTAACGTATTTTCTATGATAGTTTATTGTTTGGGATATATCAGGTGTATTGGGATAATGCATAGAAAGTTTTAAGCTTGTAATAGTAGTATTTATTGAAAGTAGTGAAAGAAGGCATGTCTATTGATGTAGACCAACATTGAGAGGGTAAACCAAATTGAAATTCTGTGCTATTTTATTATCTGTTGGTGATTGTTACTACAGCTTCATATATTTCCTATTTGAATCGCTGCAGAGGAGTTTCAAACGTTAGAAAAATCATAGTTGAATTAAGATGTACCCACTTTTTTCTGCAACTTCCTGTAAATATGGGTCTGATTTGCACTTCATTTATGCCAATCCCTCTCAGTCTGTAACCATCTTAAGTACAAATGATCTGCCAACCTACCAATAAACAAAAAAGATTATATTACACTGTTCTATTGGTTTTCACTACTAGAAATTGGTTATAGGCTGTTCTCTTCATCCAAATGTGATCTTTTTGATGTCAAGTAGGGGAACATATTACATGACTGTGTTTTAATAGTAGCCAAATCCAAATCTATCTTTTCATTATTTAGTAGAGTTGGCTTTTGTTGTTGGTAAACTTAATTTATCTTGTACTTTGGTTGATCTAGATATATTCCTGGAGAGTTGAAGGATTTCCAATGATTCCAAGCATGAAAAAGAAAGGAAAATTCTTTTTAAAGAGCTTTTTTTTTTTGAGAAAAAGAGAATAGGCTTTCTTTTTCTGGAAAATTAATTTTTTAATCAATCCTGGAATTTCTTCAAAGCAATCAACAATGCTTTCTCATATGTACTGCATTTCTGTGGTGTACCTCAAATGTAAATAATAACTAAGCTTTCCCAACTTGGCATAGAAGTTGCATTAGAAAGTGTGAGTCTTGTACTTTGTAGTTCTGAACTTGTCACTGTTGAAATTTTATCTACTAATGCCCTTATGATTTACGAATGAATCTGTCTTCTCTATATAGAATGTGATACTTTTCTATTACCCTTTTATGGTGCTCAGTTGTCTAGTTTTCTGGCTTATTCTCAGCCTGGTTTTTAATTGTTAATGCTTTCCCTTTTTATTGTGCTCCCTATCTTTCGCATGTGATTTATTTGGTTTCCATTGGCAGGTTGCTGATGATGTTAAGGTTCTTGATGCCACTGGAAAGTTTGTCATGCCAGGTTAATTGCCAATCTACAGATACATACATGATAGATTGCTGCTGCTCTTTTTAACCCTTTTATGAATGGAAGGAAAATCTTTGTGCTTCTTTCTTATCAGTGGGAACTATAAGTAATTCAATCTAGGGCATCTAACTGAAAATGCAGTTAAAATGTTTTCCTACAGAACAGGTAATTAGTTACTAAGTTCCCATTTTATGACTGATTTTCCTGGAAACATTAACAGGAGGAATTGATCCCCACACTCATCTAGCTATATCATTTATGAATACGGAGGCTATTGATGACTTCTTCAGTGGTCAGGCTGCTGCTTTAGCAGGTGGAACAACGATGCATATTGATTTTGTTATGCCAGTCAATGGCAATTTAACGGCAGGTCTTCAAGCCTATGAAAAGAAGGCAAAGAACTCTTGCATGGATTATGGTTTCCATGTGGCAATCACCAAATGGGATGAAGAAGTTTCAAAGGAAATGGAAATTATGGTGAAGGAAAGAGGTTGGTACCATTAACTTTTATTTTTCATAAACTGGATTTTGGCGAATTTGGTTCATTTTCTGCTATTTGTATATTTTTAATAAATTGTATATACATTTGGAATTCACAGGTATAAACTCTTTCAAGTTTTTTATGGCATACAAGGGGTTCGTTATGGTCAATGATGAGCTTCTGTTACAAGGATTCAAACGGTGCAAGTCTCTTGGTGCCTTAGCCATGGTCCATGCAGAAAATGGAGATGCTGTTTTTGAAGGGCAGAATAGAATGATAGAACTTGGTATTACTGGTCCTGAGGGGCATGCTCTTTCAAGGCCACCAGTGGTAAATCTCAAATCATATCATCCAGCTTTTTGAACTTTGCTTTAAAGATTTATTTCTCGACACATTGATATGCACTGTTAGCATCACCTTTTATTCTTGATAGTTCTTTTGATTTCTTTAGTGATAGTAAGCGTACATACGCACTAACTTTTAAAGAGAGCCAAGAGTGCCATGATTGTAACTACCAGAGCAGGTGTTCTGTTTTGTTGGGGTTGGAATGCTAATGTATTTTGTAAATCACTACTCATGTATATAAACTAGCCTTTAGATGTGTTAACTCTTTTATGCATCTAACTTTTTATATTTTTTTTTTCATGTGTTTTTTCTTGTAAATCAAATTTTCACTTGTCTTGGATTTTTGTGTAACTAAAATGAGAATAGTGATCAATCTGTTGGCTATTTATTGACTAAATGTGTTGTTCATATCTTTGACCAAACTAGTAGTTTCTTAGTTTTATACATATATGTGTGCGTGCCTGTGTGTATATATATGGCGAGTGTGGTATGGGCTTTAAATGTTCTTTAGATTTCCAGGATCATGAACTTTATTTGGCATTATGCTTATAATGTTGCAGACTTGCAGAGATAGTTGTTTCTGTATTTGTTTTCAGTGCACTAGTCTGTATGAGGTCAATCTTGTGATACAACTGTTTAATGGTTTTAGTCAATTGAAGCGCTGGGAAGGTCTTGTATCTGATCTTGCATTGGTGCAATTTGTTGTGGTCACATAGTTCTTTAAGAATGGATTGTTTATGATGAATGATTTGCATAGTTTAGCAATTTGTATATATTTCTAGTTGGAGCTCTGATTTATAACCATTCATATAGAGCAAAAAATTGTTTATATTTCACTTGTGTGTTTTTTTCAACTTCCTTTATGAGTATTTCAAGTATGCTTGGGTTTCATGTATAACTTAGATTTTGATGCTGCAGCTGGAAGGTGAGGCAACTGCTCGTGCTATTCGTTTAGCAAGTTTTGTGAATACACCTCTTTATGTTGTTCATGTGATGAGTATTGATGCAATGGAAGAAATAGCTAGAGCTCGGAAGTCAGGTGCGAATTCTTGACATATCAAATTTTGTTGTGTGATGTTGTTTGAAGTGATGGTGCTAGTAAACATGGATAACCTGTAGACTTAAGTTGAGAAACCCTTTACTAGAAAGATTCCTTTCAAAGAGGTAGCAAACTGTAGATTTATATCATCCATATGTTTGTTCAATTTTCTTGAATACCTGAGTCTTAAATAGCAAGGTGCTGTAATATGTTAAATGTTGTCTGTATGACAGAATTAACCATCACTTGTGCTGTCTGGAGAGTGCTGGAGAGTGAAGTAAAGGATAAACAGTGTGCAATACACAGTACCAAATTTAGAAATCCATGACAGTTTTAGAGGGTGTCTAATGCCTATTTAGATACTAGTCACTTATGCTCTAATGCAACACTTCATACTCTGGATTCCTCAACCTTGAAATTTTACGGTTGATGTCACCTTTGCATCTGTAGGTACATGTGTTTATTTGATTGTGATGCTATGGTGAACTTGTCATTTTAGGGCTCCAAAGAATTATAAAAAGAAAAAGAAAGTGTTTAATTGTTGGATGCATCATGTTGTTAGTCAATAAGTTAAACAAGCTACATGAATTGAATAAATATGTTTTGTTAACTTTTGAATTTTAAATTTTATGTGCAACTTTTGTGAACACAAGCCATTAGCCAGAAGTCACTCTTATGGCTTAGTAGAATTCTATATTTGAAGCCCAACATGCCATGATTTTAAGATTCTGAAATTGAGTAAACCAAGTGGCATCATTGAAAGAGGTTATTGAAACTTCAAAAGCTTACTGGCTGTTGTTTGTGGGGAAGCCTATAGTCCCCATAATGTAGGATTCTACACCCCTCAATTGGAGGATGTTAGGTCTGTGGGATGCAGCATCTCCCAATTGGGCGATGTTAGTTGTTCTCCAGATAACTATACTATATCCAATTATCCATGGATAAGACAAATACAGAATAGGATTTGTCTAATCACATATTACTCAGGTGCACCAAAGGCACCCCACTTCGTTGCAATATGGTTGTTAGCTATTTCGTTAGCTAAAAATGTATTTGGATTCCCAGTAGTGAGTAGACCTGTACTTATGTTTTAGAAATATAGGTTTCTAACTTATACTTCTACTGCCACCTGTTGCTGTATTGATTTCAATTTTCACAAGACATGAAGGCATTGTCGCTTTCTTCCAACTGCAGGACAGAGGGTGATCGGAGAACCAATCATTTCTGGTTTAGTTCTTGATGATTCTAAGCTCTGGGATCCTGACTTCACCACTGCATCAAAGTACGCCAACACTATTTATCATTAGTTTATTTATCTTTCTATTTTGAACCAGTTCAGTCTGTTTATTCTGTAATCTAAGCATTTAGATTTATCATGTTTCAGGTACGTCATGAGTCCCCCTATTAGAGCATCAGGACATGACAAGGCCCTACAAGCTGCCCTTTCAACTGGAGTTCTGCAGGTTTCTCTCTTTTCATTATGCACATGGTGTTAACTTTTAAATGTGATGCACAAATTTGAACAAATTAGCAGTTCAAAAATTGTGCTTCCCAGTCACCTTGTTGGACACAAAACAAGAAGACTTGATATTAATTTACTGCCATCTAAAATACACGTCATAGACAACTTAATGTCATATCTTGTTAAAACTTCTGATGTTTCATCTTCTGATTTCCTATTACATCTTCGTTAATATCATAATTGAACAGATCTGACAGTTCTATTCCCATGGTAATCTTTTTTGTGCAGCTTGTGGGAACTGATCATTGCACGTTTAATTCTACACAAAAAGCCCTTGGGATTGATGATTTCCGCAAAATTCCAAATGGTGTCAATGGTAATTGGTTTTTCAGTTAAACATACATGCTTACTATGCGGATTCAATTTAAGCCATTTTACTTATTCACTATGTTTTGTAATTGGTAATATAGGAATTGAGGAGAGGATGCATCTGGTTTGGGATACAATGGTGGTAAGCTATTCTGGACTCTTCACTAACCCTTCTCTCAACCTGTATAAGTTGATGTCACTATTCTCCTTGTCTTCAGGAATCTGGCCAAATTTCTGTTACTGATTTTGTTCGGGTGACAAGCACAGAATGGTATGTTTTGTTCTTAAGTTGAGGGTTAAACAGAAAAATGCATGGTCACATGTTCTGCAGTCTATGTGGGTTTACTTGCCTGAAGTATGTAAAACTTGTTTTGATCCATCAAAAATTTTTCCAGTGCTAAGATCTTCAATATATATCCAAGAAAAGGAGCAATTCTTCCTGGATCTGATGCAGATATCATTATATTCAATCCAAACTCAAGCTTTGAAATTAGTGCAAGGTCTCACCACTCTCGATCAGATACAAATGTCTATGAAGGCAAGAAAGGGAAGGTAATATTTTCATTGTAATCTACTAGTTTTCTTGAAAATGAAATATAAGAACATGAATGCCCTGGTTTTCTTCAATGAGTGTTAAAAATGATTGAAGCGTCAATATCCTATGCTCCTGATTGCTTCTTATTTTTCTTGTGATGCTCTCAGTTCATTTAACAAAATTAATTCAAATTCATGATTTTAGATCATAAGTCCTCATCTTTTGTGCAAGTTTCCAGTACTGTTATATTTATGATTCATCTTCAGTTAAAAATTAACGTATGCTGCATCCTTCTAGTTATGAAAGGATAGCTGGACTTTTCATCGGTATATTTCCACTTAAAGGCTCTCACATTGTAAACTAGTGAATTTTCCCAAGTTGAATTGGAAAAGCGGTAATGTGCCCTTGTAAAGTCTTTGGCGCTCCCAATCTTGAGCTATCTTTTGGGCATGAGTTATATTCAGTCCATTTTCTTAAGATAGTATAGGAGTCTCCTTAGCCAATGTTGGCATTCCACAAGTGTTTGATTCTGCTAGGTGTGTTAAATTCCCACATTGATTTGGGATAAGCGATGGTGTGCCCCTTGTAAAATCTGTAGACTCTCCTCCATTCTCTAGAGTTAGCTTTTGGAGGTTAGTTAGGTCTGACCTTTTTTTTTTTTTTTTAAATAAATGAAGGATCCCGGGGCAAAATTATGGGCTTTTTATTTTCTTGCAAACAAAAGTATTTATATAGAAAACATGTGGCCTCATAAATATGATAGTACCTTTCCTTATTCTAAGTTTAGGCAGTAGGCACCATCTGCTGTTTCATGGTTGTTATTTACCATATGCTATATTATTTTCTTGCTTCTTAAACAGGTCCCTTGGCCTGATCCAGCTTGACTAAGGTCGGCTCCATAAATGAGTTGGGCCTATTCTCGCCTGGTCCACGAAACCATTTTTGGTTTTTATATTTTAGAATGCATCTATTCAATTGGGCATCTAAGGAGCTGATAATCTGGGCTTGGTCATGTCTGCATTAAGGACTAAAAGATCTGGAACTGATTAGTCCTGGCCCAATTTCTTTCTCTCCATGTGTTGTCTTCTACATTCATGTACTTATCTTTTGTGTGCATATGTATTCATGTTAGCATTCTGACCTAGTTATTCAATATTATGTTTGGAAGTTAATAATCATCTCTTCTCAGGGAAAGGTTGAGGTGACTATTGCTGGAGGAAGAGTTGTATGGGAAAATGGTGAACTGAAGGTTGTCCCTGGTTCTGGAAAGTACATAAAAATGCCCCCTTTCAGTTACCTTTTCAATGGAATTAACAAGGCGGATGAATCATACCTCTCTTCCCTCAATGCTCCTGTTCATCGTTCTAAATCTACAACTTAAGCGCAGGTATTATGCTTCTTCAGTCCATACTGAAAGTGCATATGTGAACTGTACACTTACGCTGAAACTTGTCTTGAATAAATAAAATGGATTCTATGCTGTGTATCCCTCCTTGCAAATAATATTATTGATAATATAGAAATTCACTGTGTTTATCCAGTTCAACATATCTTTTCCTGCTTTTCCAATATAGAGCAGATGCTGAATTAGAAATTTGTCTGTTTAGACATATATAGCACACAAAAATTTTACAGAAAGTTCCCAGATGAAATATCTATTCATGGACATTTTTCATCTGTAGATTTACTAGCCAAACCTTGTTTCTAATATTGTAAAAATATAGGAGATTTGTAGACAATGCCTTGAAAATTATCTGCAAATCAAGGCTTAATACAGCAATTAATGTAGGTCAAGATCTTCTTTTTCCTCTGCATGACAATAAAAAGGGGAAAGATTAGAAAGCAAAGTCACAAATTATGTTGATGATTTTTTCTGTTTGTCCTCTGCTTTCTCTCTTCTTCATTATTTTCTCTGTTCCAAAGCAGAATTCATATAATTTGCTTTCCTTGCAAGTTTAGAAATTTTCTTGCCTCGGCTAGGTCTACGTTTTCATATGCGACTCAATCCAATGACATTACGCATATTTTTTTATTTCATTCTAAAATTTCTGTTTTTATTTCACTGCAAATTTTTGAATGAAATTCAAAAAGCTGCAATGTCATGAGTCTATCTCTTAATCCACTGTAGACAAGAATTTTCCACATGTTATATAGCATTCGCTTCGTTTGAAGGGAGCATGGTAAACCTAATGAGACTAAGTTGTGCAAGTAGAAAGTTACCATGACTGAATCATCTTGTTGAGTATGAGCAAATTCCCTTTCATTTCCAAGACTGGGATGTTTGATATCTCTCTTCTGCTGTTTCCTGTTAGCTCGAGCTTGTTGAAAAACCACCGAGTAATCGGTGTTTACTGGTGTTTTGGAGTCCCAGCCTCCAAACTGAGGAACGGATGTCCAGCCATTTTTCTGTAGAACAGAGAATCATCTAACAAAACATCTTAGAAACTTAAAGAGCAAATGATTGCTATTCAAATATAATCAGATGAAAAGGAATTAGGTTTAGATGAATTTCCCATTGCAAAATTACAAAGTTTGTGTCTGCACTCTCAAGAATGAGAAGATTCGATCTCGAGACTTTAAAGTGTGTTGAAGTTAGTGCGAGATATTGATGCACAAACTCTTCGCACACTTATTAGATAGTCGAGAAATGCTTGCTCATTTCTCAATTGAATCGACGTAAAATCCTTGTGAACTTGGCTTGGTTAATATCCCTTTGGTCATCAATGCATATTAACCAAATACAAGTTCATGGATTCATATTTCTGCTACCAATGCTTTGTGAATTTTATGATTCACTATCTTTTTAGGGCAATTAATACATATCATGTAATTTTTGTTAAAATTTTTTATCTTTACGTAAAATGAGTCTATTTAAAAAATTATGTTTGCCCTATTTCACAGAATTGCAAGAATTGTAGTTGAGAAAAATATAATTATATTAGAGATAATTAAAAATAGTTTTATTTAAAAAATAATATATTTTAATTACAAAACATAAAAACATCTCAATATCTAAAAGCTGCATTTTCAAAAAGCTTCAATGTCAAGAAAAAGGCTTTTCACAGATAATTAAATTAAAGATAAGAAAAATCAGAACATTCTTATTGAATTAATAAAAGAAATCAGAATTGAAATTGAAAACAAAATAAAATTAATTTCTTGAAAAAAAAAAACTTATAAAATTAGGAATGCTTACCTCCTGCTTTTCCATGGAGGACAAGGAGAGCAAGGAGAGAAAAGTTGGAATAATGTGATGTGATATAGAAAAAAGAAATCTCAGTATATGTATTAATTTAAAGGGAATCTATCATTCCCTGCTCTGTAAAAAGTTTATATAATAAGGATTACAACTTCTCCATTAGAATTTTTTTTTTTCCCTCTTTTTCTTTGGCCGGTAGTTTTCTGATCCCTAAACAGCCAGCATGATAGACTATAGATAGATCTTTGGCAAAAAAATAAAAAAATAAACTATTGATAGATATCTTTGGCCAAAACTGGTGTTGGGGCTTGAATTAGAGTGGTAGGTGAAAACTTTTGAGATAAATCAGGAGAAGAAATGTCAAATTTAGATCATATTATTGTCTTACCAGGAGTGTCTATAATTAGAGTTTTGGGTGGTTTTCCTTGTTATTATGCCTATAATTCTTATACACACTCATTTAATCTAAACCTAACGCATCATTTAAAATTTAAAAAAAAAAATCTTATCTAAATTTGATAAATTCATTTATTAATATGAAATTCTAAATTCTAAGTGCATCTCAAACTTTACTATTTTTGTCTTTTTTAATATTAATAGTTTATCCTAAAAAATAAATTATGATGCCATGGATTCTTTTTATTTTTTAATTTAAATTTTAAATATGAAACATTTTTAAAATTTAAGAAAAAGCACCTTACTCTTTTTAGTGGACATACTAGTATGAATCTAGATTAGTTTGGCTAATAGATTTTTTAATTTGTTTAATTTTTTATCTTATATTTGTATGATTCATTTTATAAGAAAAAAAAATTAAATAAATTTTTGAAAAAAATTATGTATAATATTAATTTTATTTAAAATTATTTTTTTGAAATTAAAAATTTTAAATTATTTTCTTAAAAAAATTAATTGAATTGAGTTTTTGTAAAGTTTTTTATTCTAAATGGAGGATTAGGATTGAGAATTAGGGTTGGATGTGAAACAGTGGGATATTTTAAGTTAGGTGCAATGTTATAAGGTTGCACAAAAATAAATTTTATAATTAGTAAACTAAATATTTATATTTTATTATAAATATTTTACTTATTTTTATATTAATATTAATATAATATTTCTTAAATATGTTTTATATAGAATTATATTTATATTAAACGTATTCATTTAAATTCAATGTAGTTTTTTTAGTTATAATTGTTGTAAGTTGAAATTTTTTAATTTTATTATTTAAAATTTAAAATTTTAGATATAAATATAAATTAATAAAAATGTTTATAATTTTTTATTTAATAATTTTTTTAAAAATTAATAAACCTATGTGACATGGATTAAACTTTATTTTGTCAAAATTGATTGATATTAATAATTAAAATTAAGATAAATATGAAAAAAATTAATTTTATTGTTTAAAATTTTAAATTTAGGATATAAATGTAAAATATTATAAAATTTTAGTCTTTTTTTTCATATAAACCTTAATTTTAATATAATTTTAGATGGAAAACGTAATTTATGACATTTTCTTTTATTTGGAAAATGAAGAAAAATAAATAAGAGTGGAAAAATAAAATCTATTTTACTTTGGCTTTTTTTTTTTAATTAAAAAGAAAACGGAGGAAAAATACCAAGGGAGATAAAAAATAAAAAATAAAATAAGTTTTATTTTCCCTCATTTTTTTTTACTTCGCAAACAAAGAAAAATGTCATTTCAAAGTTATTTTACTCAAAAGTTATTTTTTCTTTCCTCCAACCTTCCGAAGAGAGGGAAAGAAACGACCAGTATGTTCGTAACGTAATTTTTTCAGCAAAATAATTGGAGAAATCCAATTTGATCATGGAAGATTACTGAGTTAGTGCGTGGAGATTTAGGCATTCGATCGCCATGGATTTTTCACTGGGGAACTCTTTTGCTGCGTTGATGATCAAAAGGCATTGAAACTGGTTGAACCCACCAAGGTTCCTATGACCGACAAGAACAAATCACAATCTTCCAATCTTGCTAATACTAAGAAGTCTGCAAAGAAACCTGAAAGCCAACCTGCGGATCCTGAGATGATGCGAGCGAAGCCTCTAATTCTTCCTGATAAATCTTTCAGGAGGGATTATGTTTTACAGAAGCCTAAAAACAATGATGAAGTCCGATTTCAGGGTACCAATGGTGAGAAGAAGAAGAAGAAACCTCAAGCACAAGCAAATCTTCAAGCAACAATCACCAGTAAATTTTTATTGGTTTGCTACTAATTTGTCAATAATTCAAAAAAAAAATCTCTGTAAGATTGATTATGATATGCAATATTATACAAGATGATAATCACTTGTAAATAATTAATTAAGATACAAAAGAAAATATAAATAAAATGAATTTAAATATAAAACCTCACAGCAACAATAACCATCAAAACAAGCAAAAAATCCCAAATAAAACCAAAATCCCATTCAACTTCAAGCTTATGAACCTCAAATATAACGAAATAGAACCTGACTCCACCTTATCATCATCGCTTACATCTTGAGGATGATCAAAATTGGCAGGTACGATTGTTTCTGGTGCAGAATCAGCACCGTTGACATCAGGACTATTAGGTGCAGGGGCCTGCTCCGACGGACTTTTGAGACTTTCCGGCAAGCCTCGACCATGAGTGACATTGATTTGGAAGTGTTGACCGTTCTTGCATTGGTCGCCGTCATAATCACCGGAGAAGAAATAAGTGGTTCCTTCCTTGAGTAGAGGAACAGCGACGGTGACTCCTTGAGTGTCAGTGTTTGAAGGATCAGTAGCTGACCATTCTATGGTATCATTTTCTAAGGCGTTGTCGTAATCACAGAGCTTGTATGTCGTCAAGTTGTATGTTTGAACTACTGAATGATTGTTGTTGGTGTTGAAAACTGCCATTAACATCAAATTTAAGAAACAAAAAACATTAATTAATTAACCCTAATTGAACTGATCAATTAACCCAAACTGCAGAGAATGTTGGATTTTTGCAAAAATATTTTAATATATTTTTTAAAAATACTAAATAATAATTTTTTTCTTTAAAGAGTTAATTGGAATTATTTTTTTTTATATAATTTATCATTATTTAGCAGAACGGCCAATGATACAGTGCCAGATTAGAAAGAGAATGAAAGTGTTGTCTTAAAAGCTAGTGAAATATATGTGAGTTTGGGTTCTGACTGACAGATGTCAGTGAGCACTTTCATTTTCATTCTTTACTGCCATTGTCCAATTGTACTGCCATGTGACCGCACCGACTCAATCTATTTTTTAATAAATTTATTATTTTATAGGTTTTCATTCTATAAAAATATATATATATATATGTTTCAAAAAATAAACCTGTCCAATAGAATTAAAGAAAAAATGAATTTTCTTTTTTTTTAAAAAAAAAAAAGAAAAGAAATAGTAACATCTTAAATGCTTACTATCCTGTCCTATCCTCTGTGATGAAACTCCATCACTCATCCATTTCATTAATTGAATTCAACCGGAAAGTCAGTAATTCACCCAAAAAAAAGAAAAAAAAAACTTAAGCATCTGATAAAGGGATCAGAAACATGTGGAAGATGTCATCACTGACTCTGAGCTTAGCTTAAATTTTTATTTGATTACCACAGACTGCAGAGAGACAGAAATTCAACAAATCAACGGATTCAGGCAACAATTCAATCAGAGATCAGAAACTTCAGACATGAGAGAGAGACTTAATTAGAAGAATGAATTCATCAAAGATTCAGGAAGAAAACCCATGAATTGAAAAGAAAACATAAAGAAAAGTGAAAAATTTGAGAGCTTACTGAGGAAATCTCCCAAGCTGAAGTTCTTAGAATCAGCCCATTTCTGGTAATTAACAGTAGGCTTTTCAGAATTGTCATACCAACCCAAGGAATCACCAACTGTGTAGTTTTTGTAAGCTTCAACAGATCCTGAAACACACAGAAGAAGAAGAAGAAGAAGAAGAAGACAAGAGAAGGGATGAAGTCTTATGTATGCTCTCTGTTCCATTGTTGGGAGTGTGAGGTATGAAGATGATGGAGAAGTGTGGATTTTTCTTATTCTGAGGAATAAAGGCAATGAGAATACAACTGTTACATGCTTCCACTTTTATAGCTAACATTTTTGGCCATTGTTTCTCTTGGAATTACTAATTTTCTTCTCCTTTTTTTAATTTATTTTAAAACTTTTATTTTAATTTTTGAATATTATTTTTTATTAAATAAATAAAAATTATTATTATTATTATTATTATTATTATTATTATTATTATTATTGCCTTTTTATTTATTGTGTTGTATCCAGTTAAGAGAAGTTGTTACATCACTGAACTCATCATTGAAGCCAATGTCCCATGATTTTTATTTTATTTTATTTTTTATTTTATTTTTGCATGTATATAATGGAAGTATGTTGGAGAAAATAATTACCAATTAATTAAGTGAGTAACCATATAGATGAGAGGCAATAAGATCTTAATTCCTTTATAAATTAAAACTAAACTCAAATTTGGGATTTAAAATGAGATTTTAGATTTAAAAACTTACATATGATTCTCACAAGTAAGAAGGGTTTTAGGGTTATTGCTTGATTGATTAGGGTTAGGTGAACTAAAGAAGCACTCAATAATTGAATTTTGCTAATATATAATCGGATGCTCAGTGGATGAAATTTCAAACTTTTGTTATAAGAAATTATTGAATTGGCCAATTAGGTATTTGGTTGTTGGTTATCTAATATATTATTCACTGAAAATTTATTTGTAATAAAAAAAAATTCAATTAAATTTTTAGAGAATACAAGTTCAAAGAATATTTTTTTTAATTTTTATATATGACAATTTATTAAAAATCAATCAAAATAAGTTTTTATAAAAAAATTTAAATTCTGATGCATAATTTTATTGCAATTTTAATTAAATTCAACTTGTTGAAATAAAAATAATTTAAAATTATTAAATTGATAAATAAATTTATTTTTATTTTAATGATTTAGATTTTAATCTTAATATTAAATAAAATAAATATTTTTCTTCATTTGTGAATCACATTTTTGGTATGAATAATTAAATTGTGAAGAAAATTTTAATATAATAACAAAAAAATCGATAATATCATTACAATTTTTTAATTTTTAAGAAGAAAAAACATCTTTTCTTTTTTAAAAAAAAAAAAAACAAATAGTGGTTAAGTTTATTTATTCAGGAAACGTACTGGCACACGCAATCACTTTGGCCTTTTTGAGAAGAGTGAGAAGAAAGGCAGTGTCGGTGTGGATACATGTCACGTGCTCGTAGCTTTGATTTCACTGCCATTGCACCTTAGACTAACATGCACTTCCCCTTTAATGCCTTTATCCTTCTTTTTCTTCTTTTTTTTCCCCTTAATTTTTATGTTTAAATTTATATATTTATAAATTTTTTAATATATTTTATATAAAGATTATTATCACACTTTTATATTTATTTAGTTTTTTAAAATAATTATTTCAACTATTTCTTATTTCAAATTGTAGAGAAAAAAATAAATTTAAATAAATATATTATCTTACTCGTTTATGTTATTTTCGGTTATAGTCAAATATTTTTATTTTGAATAAAAATAATTAACTTTTGAGATTAAATATAATTTTAGCTATAATCTAAAATTAATTTAGAAATTATTTAAATTGTGTCTATCAAATTAATATTATAATAAAAAATCATATTTTAAATGCAAATTCATAAAAATAAATTGAATGAATTGAATTTTTTTTTTGAATGATGTAATCGTAGTTTCTAAAATAGGCGCTCATTTTAAGTATTATAGTATAAAATCTCTTTAAAGTATTTAGTTACTATAGTAATAAGTTTAGAGTTTTTGCCTATTACATTTTATAATTTAGTATATTCTAATTTTGAATTTAACTATAATAACGGATAAAAAAACTTAAGCGTTATACTTATATATTTAATTTCGTCTTTAAGTGTAGGTAAGTATATTTCAATAAATTTGATAGATTTCAAATTCTACTCTTTTAATCTCCGAACTCTATTTAAAAAAAAATTATTACTTAACCGATGAACGAAACCATTTTTAATATCAAGTCGAGCCATTATAAAACGTGAATCAATAATAATATAAATTCTTGGCAGAGGCTCTTAGGAGTCCAAGAACCTAGTTTGATTCCACTTACTCATAAGATCAATCAAGAAACAAAGACTCGAAATAATAAGAAGATTGTACGGGCCAAACGAAAATTAAAGAGCTGCTTTAGAAATCAAAATCTCCTACCCTCAAACACGTCTTTCGAATGTAAATAACAATCAAGTTAGAACTTAAAACGGTAAAACTACGTACAAAAAAAATAAATTAAACTTATCAAAAAATATTCTAAAATAAATTTATATTTAAATATCAAAACATCAATAACAATCGATTTTAACATCTATTTGAATCTCAAAACATCAATAACAATCAATTTTAAAAGTTTTAGTATGTCATCAAGAATCAATAGGCTTATTAACTTCATTTGCTTATACGAAAAGCAAAGGTAGTTCAAACATTTATATGGAAATGTGATTTGATATCTATTATCTCTAAGTTACAAAAGAAATCAAATTTCTAATTAAAGGTCTTGTTTCTAAATTCCACTAAAATTAAGATAAATTAACTTTAGTTTATTATGTGAGAGTGATTCATCTTACAAAAAGTAAATCAAATGGAATCAAACATATGGTGGGTTGATAAGAAACTAAAAGTCAGAGATCATCTGTAACATACTGAAATATATTTCAATCCCAATGCGAATAACAGACTGAGATTAAGCTAAGGCTCAACTAATAAAAAATTTAAATTAAGTTTTGCAATAAACTAAAGGTGTTTAAATTAGACTTGCATTTAGTGTTTGCTTATAAGTTAGTTGGACCCTGTAATTTAAGTGTTTAGTTATAATATTTATAAATGTTTAATAATAAGTGTATTATAAGCACATTTTATTATTGTAATTACTAAAAATGATATTAGTTAAGATATGTGATAATATTTTAAAAAATAAATAAAGATAATATAGCAAACAAGTTACTAGGGACTGAGGATTGTGGATGTCCTTTGCTTGGGTAAAGCGACAGACTAACTGGTTGCTGATGCTATGGAAAGAGAGGTTTGTTCTCATGCTAGTCATAAGACTTGAATGAGCTGCCTAATGTTCTGATGTTGGATCATTTAGTTGCATCTTAATGAATTTGCTTGATTGAAAAAAAAAATCCAAGCAGATTCTAATGAGAGCTTAATGAATTAGATTACTGACCATATTTCATGCAAAACTGAGGTCCCAACCAGCTAAGCTTGTCAATTTGCAGAATGAAGACAGTTTCATCTCAACGGCCGCACATTTCATTCATCAAGTTAACCTCATTACCTGAATGTCAGAGCGGTGGACTTTAACTTAAGCATCTGTAAAATACAGAGCAATCAAACGGCCACCACCACACAACATTAACAACCATGATAAGTGATAAACAGCTGTCCTGGTCCATCCAAATCACATGAGGTTCCCCAACAACTGCAAGCCCATCAACTCTCTCTCAATTATTGATTCTTGGGTTGACAAAGTAAATGCATAATGTTTCATATTCCTGCTGCATCCAAATCCAAGGCATATGGAGAGGCTTCAAACACAAAACAAAAGAAACTTCATTATCATTAAAGGAATATGAAAATGAGAGCAACACCAGAGAAGGAACCATAAACAAATACTACACAACATCTTTCTTCGTCCTCCCATATTACATTATATTTTGACTACTAGAAAGATTCACCCATACAGGCACTTTTACAACTGAAATGATTCACCCGGTTTCAACAGAAAAGAGCAGATACATTTAGACATCATACGCTGTAAAATACATTTGATAAAGGGACCTCTCACAGTTCATTACATATCGGCAACCCCTTCCTCTTCATCCTCATAGTCGAGCTCCTCTTCAGCTGTGGCATCCTGGTATTGCTGATATTCAGACACAAGATCATTCATATTGCTCTCAGCCTCAGTGAACTCCATTTCATCCATGCCTTCCCCAGTGTACCAGTGCAAGAAAGCCTTTCTCCTGAACATAGCTGTGAATTGCTCACTCACTCGCCTGAACATTTCCTGGATTGAGGTTGAGTTACCAATGAAGGTTGATGCCATAGAAAGTCCCCTAGGTGGAATATCACAGACGCTAGACTTCACATTGTTGGGGATCCACTCAACAAAGTAAGAGGAATTCTTGTTTTGGACATTAATCATCTGTTCGTCCACTTCTTTTGTGCTCATCTTACCCCGGAACATGGCTGAAGCAGTCAGGTAACGCCCATGGCGTGGGTCTGCAGCACACATCATGTTCTTGGCATCCCACATTTGCTGGGTAAGTTCTGGGACAGTTAGTGCACGGTATTGCTGGGAACCGCGTGATGTTAGAGGAGCAAATCCAACCATAAAGAAGTGCAGACGGGGGAAGGGGATGAGATTCACAGCAAGTTTCCTAAGGTCAGAGTTAAGCTGACCGGGAAACCTAAGGCAACAGGTGACCCCACTCATAGTTGCAGAGATCAGATGGTTCAGATCGCCAACTGTCACAATCAAGAAGCCAAATTTAACTAGGACCTTCTTAAACGTTAATCCGTTATAGAAAATATGAAAACATCAATGAAGGAGACATAGAACACTTGCATATATGCATCCTCCAGTAGTAAAGTCGCAATACAATATTATAGGCAAGAAGCATAAAACCCAAAAAGGCTTACCACCATTCATGAGATGAGATGCAAATCTACTGTTCTTAAAAGCCAATTGTATAGGAAATTAAATTTGGATCGTCTTTGAAGTTTGAAGAAACAAGCAAACTTCATCAACTATGAAACCTAAGCCATTTGTAATATAAAGTAAAGTAAAATTGCATTAAAATTTTATCTTAAGAATAAAATAAAAACTAGGCAGAGTCATAGAGCAGCAACAAATTTTTAGATGGAAACTAGAGGGAAAAACATCAACCAAAGTAAATGCCTTCCAACTAGAATATACACTGAGAAATTATGAGCTCTGTTAGTGAGGACCCACAAAGATAAAGAAATATTGTAATGACATCAACATTTGATACCATACGCATAGTACACAACTCACAAGTCACAATTAACAAACATTTGTCATTAATGAACAGTCAAAGCAAACATAAAAGAAAGAAGCAACTAGCAAGTACGAATACTAAAAGCAACAGTAACCAATGCCTTCACAAATAAAGGAGAAAGCAACCAAGCAACCAGGCAACCAAGGATGTCAGAGCCACCATGGCACTACCCCGAGACAGGTAAGCAGAGAATACTGATGCAGCCGTAAAAAATGAGAGAGCTTCAATACAATCAAAGTGAATTTTTCATATTTTACACTATTTTTCCCCTTTGTCGGATACTTTCCATAAAATCCTGAATTAGTCATGATCAACATGATCCATTCTTTGAATATGTTTATATACCATCCAAAAATAACCAAAGTCTGATCCCAAAAAAGAAAAACATCTATCCAAAATATTTACTAAAGTCATCATTCGTTAATCAGCTAAACATTCCTTAAGATTTTCATTAATGGCAATCACTTGACCAGAATCTACAACTTTTAATGGAACACAAAGCTAAGATGCACTTACAGCTGGGAGTAGTTAACTTGAGAGTCCTGAAACAGATGTCATATAAGGCCTCATTGTCCAGCACCATACACTCATCAGCATTCTCAACTAATTGATGTACAGAAAGGGTGGCGTTGTATGGCTCAACAACAGTATCTGAAACTTTGGGTGACGGGAACACAGAGAAAGTAAGCATCATCCTGTCAGGGTATTCCTCCCTGATCTTAGAAATCAGAAGAGTTCCCATTCCCGAACCAGTTCCACCACCGAGCGAGTGGCAAACTTGAAAACCTATACAAACAGAAGAAAAATAAAACTGAATAAATTATAAATTAAATAACAAACAAGGCTCAATTACTAAAGAGTTAGTAAAAAATAGAAAACCCAATTTATTCCAAGGGAACGTAACTAGAAATCACAATTCATGAGTTCAGTGCTTTTGTAAAAGCACTTCATAGAGCTTACTCAAAGGAAATATATTGTAGGAAATGAATAACCTTTGAAACGCTATACTTGGATATTATAAATGAAATTAAATGCAGTCAAGAAGTAGATTCTACATCAATCAAATGGATTAAATAATAACTGAGAACACAAACCAAACAAGAATATACACCTTGAAGACAGTCACAGTTCTCAGCCTCCTTGCGTACAACATCCAAAACCGCATCAATCAGCTCGGCTCCCTCAGTGTAATGCCCCTTGGCCCAGTTATTTCCAGCACCAGACTGACCAAACACAAAGTTATCAGGCCTGAAGATTTGACCATATGGACCAGTCCTCACACTGTCCATGGTACCAGGCTCAAGATCCATAAGCACGGCACGAGGGACAAATCGCCCGCATGAGGCCTCATTGTAGTACACATTAACGCGCTCTAACTGCAGATCAGAGGATCCAGCGTATCGTCCAGTAGGGTCGATGCCATGCTCGTCACAAACGACCTCCCAAAACTTGGATCCAATCTGGTTACCACATTGTCCACCTTGAACGTGAAGGATTTCTCTCATTTTTGTTTATCTGAAAATAAACGACATCGAAATAATTTCAGGACCTCAAACATCTATTTAAACCGTTGGAAATGCGGCAAAAATTCAACAAATATAAACAAATTGGATCAGTAAAATTTTTAAATAACAAGTACTTCGACAAAAATGAAATGGAAGAAACTTAATTACGTCAATAGAAAATTTCAGAAAATTTGAAAAAATTTAATCGAATTTGAAAAAATTTCATCGAATTCAATGAACTGAAGAACAGTCATCTAACTGCAATTATAAACATAGAATTAAGATCTAAAATTATTTTATATCACAAAAAATTGAAACTAAAAAGAAACAGAAACTGGAGGAAGCAATTATCAATAAAGACGGAAAATCTAAACAATCAAGTTGAGTAAAACAAACAAGTAAGCTTCAATTAGAAGATAAACAAACAAGTAGACAAGCAGGCACAGATCTTGCCGGTTTGGCTGCCAGAGAAATGCAGGAAGGGAGAATAGAAAATCAAGTAAGTAAACATAAGCAATCACTCAACAAAATTTAAATAGAAGCTCAATGCAAAAGGTTTAACTTATTTCACTTCGTTTCCTCTGTTTTCTCAGAATCCAAACTGAATTCAGAATATGAATAGATATCAGATCTGAGAAAAGAAACTAACCTTCGGTGAAAATGAGATGTTTTGATGATCGGGCCCGAGTGAGGCTCGATTGAGTGAGCAGAAGAAGAAGAAGAAGTGATAATTGTGCTTGTGTGGGGTGCTAGGCGTACGCTGATATTTTGTTATATAACCCATGGATTGGGCAAGGGAAGTGAGATCTGACGGCTAATATTATTTCCCTCCTTTTTCTTTTTTTGGGTCTGTTGGATGCCGTTGGATGAGGATGTTTGAAGGGTGTGGACGTTGGTCTGATTTGATTGAGGAAATGATATTTGATTTTTGAAAAAATTATTAATTTTTTTTGACGGCAATGGGCTTGCTTGAATGACGATATTGCCCTTCCATTGTAGAAACAGACCGGACGGCTAAAATTTCCTGACGCCACGTGGACGGATAAAAATCATAGTCGTCCGGCATGAAGGAGGAAGTGGGCTCCACGATGGGGCCCATTGACGTTGAGGTCCACTTATTTTGTATTGATCCACTGTAAAAATTATAATTCCGAGATCTAATAATAATAGATAAATTCAAGACGATTAGATCAAAACCTAACTTTTTTTTGAATTATTTTGTAATTAATATTCAAATGACATTCATATCGCCGCATTGGCGCCCTTTTTTCACATGTTTATTTGAATTCTGAAGACTCCTTTCACTCGAAAAAAATAGGTTGCAATGATAAAAATATTTTTCATGAAAAAAGGTTATTTTTTAAAATTAACTTATTTATATTATTTAATTGTAATGTTAAAAATAAAAAATAGTAATAAATTTATATATAAATATATTAATAAGATTTCAAATTACATAAAATTTTCATTTGAGCAAATGTAATGTTAAAAAATACATTTTGAATTATTTTAAAGTGAAATTTAATTGTTGATTTGACCAAATAAAATAATTATTTCCATTGTATAAATCATTGCATTTTCAGTTTATTTAACAAATTTATAAATTAAGATAAAAAGGGAGTTTCAATAGATAAAACTATACATTCCAAAACACACATATAGTCAAATTGTGAAGAGAAATGATTGTGATTAGGTTAGATTTTGGGTGAGGCATTGCTTCAAATGAGGAAGATAATTTGGTCCAAAAAAGAAAAGTGTGATGGATGATCTAAATAGAGACTTTTTCATAGTTGACAAGTAATTCTCTATACCTTAGATTCTGAATTTTTTAGGTTTTAATGGTGGTTGGGTAGGTAGGATAAATTGAACAACAAGCAATTACACAAACCCAAAAAAAAAAAAAAAAAAAAAAAAGAGGGAGAGAGTTTCAGTGTGGTCATTTGCCAATTGGCTCATTTCAAAGCAAGAGGATCAAAATCAGGTCAACATTACACTTCTATTAGTGGATTATGATTATAGAGAAATTAAATTATTATTATTAAATTTTCTGATAGATGCAAACATTTTCCCCTTGTTTTCTAAATTTTCATGTTGTGATTGAATGATAGCAATTGAATTCAAGAGTCAATAATAAATAGTATTATCAAAATTAAAATTAATTAAATTTTTAAAATTTTTACTAAATTAGAATTAAGTAAGTGTTTATGATTAATTTAGCCTTTTATGATCCTAATTGAATCATCTTAAAATAAAAAAAATGAATTCAAGATCTTGACCTTCATAGATCTATATGCCATGTGTGTGTGTGTTCTTGTTTATCATAGCAAGAGGCTGTGTGGGATTTGGACCACCTAGTTTTTCATATCACATGCTATTATATATTTTCTACATTTATAGATCCAAGCAGCAGAGGATTGTATTTTTTTTTTCTCCCTATTTTATTGTACAATAGATGCATATAATACACATCAATCTTATATAAGATGAAATTAATAATTATTAAATAATTATTTAAATCAAATTTTATACAAATTTATTAAATGTATATAATAAAAATATTATTTTATATGAAAATATTTTATTTAATAATTATTGAATTCATCACATCACATGAGTTTGAGTTTTCTAAAAGTACTGGCAAGATTTTGAGATTGACGTAGGGATCTGTTCGCTTTATATACGACCCTTGCCATGGGGCTGGGTTCTAATCCGGTTTTAGACTCGAATTGATCTTGGTTAAAATATGACTGCAAAAATGATGTTGATCTGATTTCAGTTTGATGTTGATTCGTTTTTTAACTATAATAATAATATTATATATATTAAAATACATAAATTTATAAAATTTAGATTTTATACTAGTTATTTTAATTTATTTCTATAATAAAAATTTAAGTATTTCAATCAATATAATTTTTAAAAAAATAATAATATTTTTTAAATCGGACCAATTTCAATTATGATTCAATGAAGAAAAGCCCGTGCATTTACAGTCTGATTTGGTTCACAGTAGCTACGAGAATTAAAATCCAAATATTCTTATCTATTATATTATGAGTATGCCTATAAATCAGAGTAGAAAATTTGTTTTCATAATCAGTGAAAACCATGAATTTAATTAATAATTCAGTTATATCATAAAAAATTAAAATTTCGATAAAGGCATCTTTTTTATAAATCATTTTATCATAAAACTCACCGAGGTTTATTATCATGGCAATTATAACAATTACCGAAGTTATTGAACTTTTGTTGTAAAAAGTTCTTATCCTGTAATAGAATGGCAAATACCCAAAATATTGGAGGCTCAGGGACATAAGCTTTAACAAATAACATAAATTTCTTAACCATTAGTCCATTTGCCTCAAAAACTAATTTCTATCTCTAATTTAACTAATAAGCTAATTTTTTTTTAAGATCATAAATTTTTTAGTTTAAATTTTAATTGAAATTAAATAAACAAAAAACTTCAATGTGTTATTTTTTTAATTTTAACATCAACTTGAATTTTCTTGTACGTTAATTTAAATATGTAGTAATTGTTTAAAAAAGGAAAAAAAAAAAAAGAAGAACCGTCTGATTTGAAATTTAAAAACCAACTAAAAAAGAAAAAGAAGTGGAGAACTGTGATCAGTTATGTCTCATTTTAAGTAATCTTATGATGCTTTACCTATTCAAGCGGTCACAGTGAAAGATAAAGTGAAGAAGATGACATCGACAAAAGAAATGAACTGGTCGCAGTAGGACTCTTGTGGGCAAGTGAGAATGGGAAATAGAAATAAACTGGATAACAAATTAAAACATGCTGTACATGTAGCAGCAGTATTGGCTATGAATGAAAGGTTTCAACTTGACCTAACGAAAATTCAATGTAAGAGCTGGGAAGTGGAACTGGTGCCAAAGTTGGAAAATCCCATACAGAACAATGAAGACCACGCATTTAAATTTCTTGGTTGACGTAGAAATGGATCGGCATAGTACTGATAATGACACGCAAGAGTCAACTCAGTTGATGAGGTCTCGGTCTTCGTCATCGCATTCCAAACAGCCAAATAAGAGGCGTGTCGATGAAGGTATGGTGGGAACTGATTACAGTTGCTACAAACACCAAGAAGAATAGATATCTATGCACTAACAGAATTAAGATGCAGCTTCCAAATTTCAAATTTATGTTTAGAAATGCCTTTGCACAAGGCCACAATACTTTGGTTCCGCATCTCTTGCTCGTACGCTGCTCAGCATTCGCGAAGAAAAGGGGACTCACGCACTTGACTTGAGGGATTTTTTATGCTTAAAGATAATTTGTCCAGACGAGTTTACCAATTTTCCTCTTTGGCCAAATTATCAAATTTGTTAACCTGCAGTATCTATACACCTTGTTAATTTCTGTTTCCAATTGGGTGATGCTAGTTCATCAATTCATCACATTATTGCCATCTCTCTACCAAACAGCCATTTCAAATTTTCATTAGTTTAAAAGGCTAGAGTCGAACAACTTTCATTTTGATACTCGTGAAATTGCCAAGCACGCATTCACAGGAATCTATCATAGTTTAATAATGATAATAATAATTACATGTAAATTCCACCGAGTTGGAAAGATCCATCAAACATGAAACAAACGGATAGGAGGGTTAGCAAAAGCATCTCTCTAGATATGTGAATGCAGATCCATCAATTGCTGAAAAAAAATGGTCCAAGCCAAAAACAATTAAGTGCTTCAGTTACTACCAAAAGGAAATATTCATAATAAAATCATACAAGAAGAATCTAAAGTTTAGATTAATACAGATGTTATAGAAAGAAAAATACTAACAAGGCCAGAATTATCAATCAAAACCTCACTACCAAAAGCAGATTTTACACATCCAAAAATTGCAGAAATAAAAACGGGAAACAAAAATAACAAGGATGATACAGGAAACCTGATTTCTAATAACTAGTCAGGAGAGTCTCGACAGCTTCAAAGAATAGGGGTGCCATGTCGGGGTTTGGAGTCTTGATTGCACATTTGACCCCTGGGGATCCAACAGCTGTGGTGAGTTCAATTAAAAAGGGAATTCCACGAGGAATTTTAGCGGAGAAGTAGAACACATCTTGGTTGGCATGCTTCCGCTTTGCAATAAAGAACATGTTCGATGCAGCCAAACGGTCTAAAGTAGCTTCAACACCATTCACTACAATGCCAGGAAACTCCTTTGAGACCTCATTTGAATCAGGAAGAGACCTCCACGTCTGTAAGGTCAACAGCATGCAATATCAGATTTCAATAACAACAACAAAGAGCTTTAATCAAAAGACATCTTCACTCAACTCTGAATTTTTTTTTTACTTGCAGACAAATGACACAAGTAGTTCCTGAACTGAAGTTCCTAACCTAAACTCAAATTGGAAAAAACACAAGTATTTGCTTTGCCTAGAAATTATGATCTATTTTAGCCCTAATTAAGAAGAAAGGGAAAATATCATGAAAAGGAAAGCACAAATAGCCGATAGTCAGATGGATGGATGATTTTAGATGCTTTAATGCTAAATGAAAATGAAGCTTTAAAATAAATGCAGAACTGTGATTTATTAACCTAGTAGCTATTATTGCATCAATGATGTAGGTCCAAACCCTACATGAGATATTTAAATGTCTAATCAACTTCTAATGAATACTCAAAGAAGCTGTCCAAAATCATGCCCCCCCCCCCTCTCTCCTTCCTTTCTGTTTCCCCCTCATACAATTCTTATAGACAGTTCTGCTAGTATAGAAGCATCATATGAAAACACTGGCTCCGTTTAGCATATCACAAAACTAATAATAAAAATAATATCACAGATGAAAGAGCTTACACATTAGGTTCACCATTTAGTGCACATAAAGATCGAAATCAAAGGAGCAGAACTTTTCCATACTCCAGAGAAGATCAATTAATGGGTTTCACAATCATTCCCATTAAGCACTTAATATCATCACATTTACTGTGTTTTATCAACTTGGATACATGATGGTCCAATGAAAGAAAATACAAATTTTTTCTCCCTCTTACCTCTAGGAAGCTTCCACGTTCCATCCTCCCATCCTCAGTGAAGAACACATGCAATGAAATTTTATCACTGAAGTATAATACTGGCTGTTGATTGTTCTTCACAGCAACTTGCAAAAGTGAGTTTGGAGGAGCAGTAGACATGTTCTGGAACAATACCATAGGCAGCAGAGTTGCCGCTGATGTCCCAGGTTGCAATTGTGGAACCTAACAGTCAATATTAACATGGGAACTTATACTCAATATGAGGGAAAAGTATAAACTTACTGTTTCAAAACAATGGAAGTTAAAACTACCTGCAGAGGTCCAACAGCAGCAAGACCAAATGTATTCTTATTAAATTGAATCATAAACCCATCAAGGGGAATCTGTGAGTTGTTCTCAAACAATATGCTATAAAAGATTTGACCATCTCTTCGCGTTAACTGTCCACTGATTTGTAAGCCATGACCAGCTGATGCTGGCAGTAAAACTGGCAAAGGCGGACTGCAACAAGTTCAACCATCTGCTTAGTATATTTTAGGCCTCCAAATAAGGCTTGCAAATTATGCTGGGTTCAATGCATGATAAAGTTAAAATAGGCTTTGCTAACATTACGCAACAAAGTGATTACAAAAGAGAGTTGCATGCTCCCTGTCCCACAAATTTCAGCAGAAAATTATCATATACGTGCCAGCATACTTACCCAGCAGGAGTAGATGCCTGGTCAACAGGGACAATAGCACTATTATCCAGGCCCATTAAGTCACCAAGTAAATCTGGAACAGGAGCTGCAGGTATAGGAGAAGCTGGTGCAGGGGCCGGTTGCTTTGCTCCAGCAGATGGTACATTACTTGAACTGGTTGGTGGCGAGGCAGCACTATCGGCAGGATGAGCAGGTGACTCCGAATTCCCTGTTTCACTCCCGTCTGGATAGTCATCATCTTCAGCCTTCTGTGCTGCTGTCTTCACGCGGGTTACAAATGCTTCTGGAGGCTTGTGATACACAGAGGACAATGTAGCAATATTGGAAAGAAGCTCATCGAGAAGAGATGGATCAAGCTGGTTAGAATCATCACTGATCACAGGCTTCTCTGCCAGCACAACATCCTTAGCAGCCTGAAAGATTAAAATTCACTAAATAGAATACATGCTGACAACAATGTTATTTTTTTCGTAAAACACAGCATGCATGTGTTTATAAAGGGAATTTCATAAAATTTGAAATTCCAAATTTAACGAGTGTAGAATACTGAATAGGGTTCAAAATTGTCAAGAAGTTGTCCTTCCACTGAAAGGGATTAAAATAGCTTGATTAACAATTCAGAAATTAAAAGAAGCCCAAAGCAAGCAGATAAAGATACTGCAATGCAGCCAACTGAATGAACTTGCACATATTGTGGTGGCATAAATACCAGGGCTCTCATCACAAGCTATTATAGTTATCCTCATCTCCATTCCATACCCCCCAACCCCAAAACAGAAGAGAAAAAAGAATACAGCAAACAGTAATCTGCATGCCTCCAGCAGACAAATGCAAATGCAATTGCAACGGATTGAAACACATAGTATGAATTTCAAAAGCAAAACCACTAACCTCAGGATCAGTAGATAGCAGTCGCCAATATATGTATGCCCGATCCCGTAAATCAGGATTGTCTGTTTCCACAGTTGCATTATTCAAAACAACCTGTGAAAAGAAAGTATTATAATGAGAATCGACTTAAAGATGTCAAGTCCACGGGTAACTAAAGAACAAACCACGAAATAAAGAACGGCGATTAAAAAGTTGTACTTATGATGAGGGAAAGTTAACAAAGTACCAATGAAGAAATGCTAGACAATAACGAATTGCGACATAACTGAAATGTCACTTAGTTGCCTGCCTGACCCCAACCTGCGGCTAGCCACCGGGGGTTGGGGGAGAGAGATTTCTATAGAAAATATAATACAATATTGCAACATTGCAATTTAGACTTCACACTGCTAAAATTTCATCAATCTATGTTTGAATATCTGATGAGCTAATTTCCAGCTCAGGATAGAATTCAAAAATTGAAAAGGTAAAATATGGAGAAACAGAAAAGAAGAGGCAATAACTGCAAATTGCAACTTCCCCTGCTTTTTGAACGGAAAAAAAAAAAAAAGGTTCCATATCAAGCTGAAAACCTTTACTCCATATAGCATACATAAGATCAAATATCATGACATTTGAGATGATATGCCAAGTGGAGGAGTCGAAAGACTAAGGAGCCAAAAGGTCAAAGTAAAGGAAAAAGTAAACAGAGCATAACTTGCTGAAGCACAATCATGTAGGTATAAAGAAAAACCTGAATCATCTGCTGAGGGCCTTCAGTCGGCTTTTTCAGGAAGAGTTTGACGGTTGCAGTCAACAATTGCAGCTGAACTTGTGCAGGCTCTTCAGGGAAACTCTCCAAGAAGCTTTCTAGGAGCTCATCTGCATTGTCAATTCTTTCCGCATACTCCCCAATTATCCAGATCATGGAAGCCTTAAAAGAGAAGAAGGAAGATGGTAAAGCATAATAAAATCTAGAATCATAATCTATAATGGAAAAACATGAAGAACAACACATTACCTTAGCTTCTGGTTCATCTAAAGTATCTAAGCTCTCACAAAGTGTGGCAATGATTGACTCGTAACTGCAAAGGAAGAGGAAGTACGAAATTTAAGAAGGAAATCAGAACAATCATAACCATTGGGGTGACAGAAACTACAACTTACGTATTAGGGTATCTTCTAAAGATATCTTTGATAACTATAATAGCCTCTTGAACCACATAATTTACTTTAATTTTAATCAGCTCTAGGAGGACACTAATGCAGCGTTCAGCTGCTCTCTCCAACTTGATGGCACAGCGTCCAATGGCACGAACAGCCTTCCTGACAAAATCCACATCTACTTCTGTGGCATACTCTTTGAATTCCAGCAGAACCTGCAAAAGAGTTCATCAAAGCAAACTAAAAGTTAAACTTTGGACAAAAAAGACAAACTATAAATGCACCAGGTCTTCCCCAAAAAGAGAAAGGAAAAGGAAAAAGAGCATACTTGGTCTATATTTCGGTCTGAAGCAAGTTTTATCATGATTTCTAGTTTCTCCATCTTCACATAAATTGGGTCATTGTACTTGCAGAAAAAAACCTGAAAATAGAAGAAAAAGTTTTTGGAGCAGGACCTCCCAAATACAACATGATCAAACGTGAAGCACGAGTGGGAATTTTAAATGAATTTATATATTTCAACTAGTGGACATAATTATGTCCATTTACCTTAATTTCATGTGCAAGGATTGTAGGCCTTCTCTGTACAATTAGGTTGATGTTCCGCAATGCAACATACTGTATCTCAGGTTCTGCAGAGAGTAACGTCACAAGAGGAGGAGCCATCTTCTTGCAAAGATTGCGAACAACGTCAGTGCTGGTGATAAGTTCCATTTGTTGGAGGATCATCTATAAGGATGAAAAATGAAGAAAAGAAAGTACGAAATTAAGTTTAGACAAGTTGAATACAATCAAAGTTGCAAACAACAATCAAGCAGTACAGCAACAAAACGCTGAAAGCATGTCACCTTAACAGCTGAAAGTACAACTGCACAATTAGCGTGTTGTAGCCTTGGAGTAACTCGCTCCACTATATTTTCAGCTTCACGGGCATCAGCCGCCTTGTATCTAGAAAGAGCATCTAATATAAAAACTTGGCCCCACCTGAAAAAGGTAAAAGTTAAAAAAAACTTAGACATACACCAACAAGAGGTTGCCCAAGCAAAAAATCTACAGGAGATTCCAGAAAAATTCATTTAATGATTAAAATAATTCAAAGCATAGAATCACTCATTTGCTGGTGAAATTGAGTCATGTATGCTTCATAATTAGGAAATAGCACACACAAGTATGCACATTGGGCACTGCACAAAATACAACACAATGTCAAGAGGGACAAAGAACAGATTGTACCTAATATTGCAAGTTTATTGAACCCACAAAAAGCATTTCTATCTTCGAGAAAAAAAAAAAGCATTTCTGTTACTCCGAGAAAAAGGTGAATTAGGAGAAGAAAAGGAGGTAGGGGCTGAGAAGAAAGCAAAAAAGCACATCATACACGTTTAACACAGCTACATGTGCATATAACCAGATTTTGAACACCTTTAGCTCACTCCATTCATTTGGCATGCCCAAATAAAAAGCAATATGCACCAGTCCAATTGAACCATATCAGGCTCAGAGCCAGCAAGGATCAAAACATCAGTTTCCTCATAGTCATAGGTGATGGGTCTCTCCACATCAAACCAAGAAAAGATTTGCTACATGTCATTGTAAAAACTTACTCTGTGCACTCATTTAGAGCAGTAAGCAGCTTGGCGAGTGTGGTACTAGTGATCTCAAAGATGGGTCTGCTACTATTCTCTTGAATCTCCGCAAGGCTTGCCACAGCATTTGCTACAACCATTGGATTATTGTCAGATATCAAGTCCTTGAGAGATTCCAGAAAACCCCTATCTTCAACTAACTCAGCATTTATGTCAAAAAGTTTTGCCACACAAATGGCTGCTGTCTTGCGAACATAAGGATCATCATCCTGTTAAAATACATGAAAAATGCATGAAAGAAGGTAAATGGGAGGCATCAGACAGGAGAAGCAAATTCAAAAAAACAAATCATCAATACAAAGCAAGATAAGCATGCAAAATCCAAGCATAGCAACCTACTGAACATATAAATTCCAACAGACTGCATAAACACAAATTTATATCAAATCTTAAACCCAACCTTTAGACACCTCTGAAGGGGATCACATAAATACTCTGTAATTTTGTCAACGCGAATGCAACCCATTGTCCGTACAGCCAAAGCTCGAATAAGAGGATTTGGATCTTGTGAATCCTGCAAAAATGAAAATAAAAAGTCCTTTAAAGGTGACAGAAGCATGTTATACCAATGCCAAAAACATGACAGAAAACAACATCAAGAAAGAGAGAGAGAAAGGGCAACTCCCTTTTGCAAAACATTTTAAATTTAGTCTAAAGTCCTCTATGGTAGGCACAAAAGTAAATCCAGATGAATTAAAAAACAACACTTTGAAGCTGTTCTCCGCAATAACGAATATGGTGCCATGTAGATGAGAAAATTTTGTAGTAGATTGTTAC
The DNA here is from genome assembly GCF_001659605.2 of Manihot esculenta. Classification (NCBI taxonomy): domain Eukaryota; kingdom Viridiplantae; phylum Streptophyta; class Magnoliopsida; order Malpighiales; family Euphorbiaceae; genus Manihot; species Manihot esculenta. The sequence continues at coordinate 10,338,834 of NC_035162.2, read as the reverse complement.
AAGTTGTACCAGATGCAGAAAACTCTAATAGATAAGCCGTCAACAGCACTTGGATGCATTAAGAAGCTCTAAAATGATTTGAAAATTTGAAGTAATATAAACAAAATTTAGTCTTGTTCATGGTAATGCTCGCCAATTTAAGACGTTTTGGAAAAACAAGCAATTAATGCATTATATGACTTCTTGTTTTTTCAGCAAATCATTCATTTTTTTACCATAAAAGACATCTTTGAAATGAACGTTACTAAAATGATCAGATAACTAAACAAAAAATAGTTTTAATCAATTTCAAAGCAATGATAACTATATATACTAAAATGATGATTCTTGAAGATATTAAACAGATAAAATGAAATGTCAAATAATTTCAAAGCCAGGGTATATAAGACAGAAATAATACTATGAAAATCCGTTAGTGATTAGCTGTTTTGCTTTAGTCTTACCTTAACAAATGTATTTACAGCAAGTATTGCTAGATCAGGCTGGCTCTTAGCATAATTTATAAGATATAAATAGACCAGCTTTTTAAGCTCCAAATTTTCCGTTTGCATGCAATTCACTACATCAGTGAAGAGCGAGGACACATCCTTCCCAACAGTCATCGCAGCAATCACCTTCTTAACAGCATCTTTTCTCTTATCCTGCACAAGGAGATATTAGTGCAGCAATACAGCTTCACATGCATTCTACTGTAAGATTTCAAAAAAAAGTTCCATTATAATTTAAAAAAAAAAAAAAAAAAAACTACAAAATATAAATCCTGAAAACGTTCGAATGAAATATAAATTGTATGTGGGTACAGAGTCAGAGGAAAACAGACCTTGTACTGAGAATTGAGTTCTTCCTTGAGTTCAGGAATTTCACCCTTCTTGGTGGTCGAGAAGTACTTCGAATCGTGGCCACTCATGGCTGGGCTCTGAACCAATGAACTCCAAATGCAGAGAGAAAGATATTTGATTCCAGTTACTCTAACAACAGTTCTTTCTCATGTGCAAAGCACGCACATCTTCCACGATGCAAAACAATCATAAAACAAGAAGAATAGCAATCAGCGATTAGATGCCACTCGGGAGGATAAGTTAACGGATCCTTAAGATCCGTACTCAGGGCCTTTGTTCCTCTATAATACGAGAAAATAAGAATTCCAAAGAAACTCAAAAACCGTATCAAATAATCTCATATGTATTTAGCTGAGCAAAAGCGAACTGAAATTGAACTAGATCATAACAATCGCCAATCTGCTCACAAAACCTAGCACAAATTCAAGCGTATTATCCACGACACGATCCAGTTCGAACAAATCACAAGAAACTCCTAGATCTAATCTGATGCAAGTTGAGAAATAGTAAGAGGAGGACAGTCCACTTACGAATCACTGAATCAGGCAGTAGCGTAAGGCAGCGGTCGACGACGACGACGGCCGCGGAGTCTCAGTGGTGGTGGTTTCCGGCAGCGCAGGAGGAGTGAGTTGATAGCTGGAATCCTTACAGATCTATAAATGATAAATCTGTGCAAACGGAGAAAAGTATGAGAACCAAGTCGAGTCGAACCGTCGTGGAGTTTTAGAAAAAAATAAAATTGACCAACGCTAAACATAATAAAATAATAGGACTGCTTCTAAAAAAAATAATAGAAATTTGGATTAATCTTTAATTTCACTCATGTGTGTATTAGAAATTTTAAATTTTACTTTATTTTTAATCTTCATTTAAACTGACACATAAATTTTGATCAATTTAAATAAAAATAATAATTGAGCTTTTCAATTTTCTGGCTAAATCACAATATAAAAAAAAAATCCATTCATAATCATCAAATTAAATTTCTTAATTTTTAATCTAAATAATTAAGTCATGAAATTTAGTGTACAAATGTAAAATTCACATTTACCCATATAAATTTCTATCAAAAATTTGTTTTTATAAACTAATTGTTTGATTATTAATTATTTTGCAACAATATAATTAACAATAGAAAACAAAATAAAGATAGTAAACTCAAGTAAATAAATTATAAAATAAATATTAAAAAATAATATGAATTTATTTCTCAATATATATATATATATAAACATTTCAATTAGATTATAAATTTTCAATATTTTCTATTATGTAAACACTATCTAATTGAGTTCAAAAAAAACTATCAAATTAAAAATTACAAATATCATTATACTATTAAAATTAAATTTTCTAAATAAAAGTACAGTACTAATCTATATTTTACTAAAATATTATTTAAAAAATTTGTAAAACTTATTTGCAAATACGTCATTTTAATAAAAAGGTATGAATTGAAATTTGAGTAATTAATTTTTAAAAAGTTTTCAAATATAATAAACATATGAAAGTACAAATAGATTGTTCATATTTCTATTATCTAAGTTGTCGAGCCATAACACACATAATACATATTATTTTTTATTAAAACTTAATAAATAAATTTAATTACATTAAAATATACCAAATATTACCTAAATAAAATTATCATGTGAAATATAAATATTTTGAAGTTATTTATTTAGAAAGAAAATAATATACGAGGCTTTTGCTCTCAATAAGTTAATTGTAATGAATAAAAATAAAACATTGACTAAAATCGTAACTTAATTTAAATGAACAGTTTTTATAAATTTACTTATTTATTATATTTAGTTGTCTTATAATGTAATTTTTTACATATTAAAAAAAAAGTGATATTATATAATAATTATTCAAAACCATAGAGTGATTTTTTATTTTTGATATTATATAATAATTTTTTACATATCAGTTACACCATAGTATATTTAAGAATAAATCATGGAGCGATGTTTTATTTACAAAATTCCCTTTAGATAATGAGAAACTATAACAAAATTTTTATATTTTATTAATTATTGATAATTATTTTATTTATCCGTTTTCTAATTATTGACTAAGACCCTTTAAATAAATTGATATTTATCGAAAGAAAAATATTATCCATTGTTACTCTAAGTGATTGTCTAATACTAAAAAATATTTATTATATTTTATATTTTATTAAATAATAATTGATTATTATTATAGAATAATAATTAAATATTATATTTTTTCTCAACACCATATAGTTTGACATTGCAAGTAGGCATTGATGAATTGTGGATGGAGAATATGCCCTCTTTTATCATGCATTAGCTCTAGATGGTGTACTTTGCTTTGCCTTGATTCAACGGAAATTCTATAGGCTTTTTTAAAAGAAGATTTACTTTGATTCACACTTGTTCTTTTTGCAAGACGGTGATTTTAATAGCCAGCCATACGCGAGAGACTTGCATAAATTTTTACCCTTCAAATTTTCAAGCATGAAAATTGATAAAAAAAAATAATTAAAAAATCAAAAATCAAATTATTATAAAACTCTAGTTTCTATACAAGTGTTATTCAAAATTCCAATAATCTAAAATTTATCAACTTTTTTGTTTGGATTCAACCTTCAAAATAGATAATATACATTTTTCCTTAAAAAAAGACATTTTTAAATAAAATAAATATTTCACTGAATGATGTAAGGCCAAATTTCATAAAATTAAATTTCTAATGCAAACTTACCTCATTCTCTTAGCGGTATTAAAATCAAATGGCATATTCAATTAATATGATTAATTTATAAAAAAATAATAATTTATTTAATTAATTTAAATTTAATAACAGATATATATATATATATAACATATATAAAAATTATTTTTAAAATCATAAAATTAATATATAAGCTAAATCTCTCATCTCATTTGGCCTTAATTATTTAATAGATAAATCTCATATTGAACCCAATACTAAATAAAAAATTCATATTTTAAATAGCACTTAGTCTGGTGAAAAGTGCATCCTTGTAGCTTTGAGAGGTCTGAGGTTCAATTCCCCCAACCCCTATTTAAAAAAAAAAAATAGCACTCACTAATATCCACGGTGTAAAAGAAACACATAAAATTTATATCAATTACAAAATTATTATCTCTCAACTCCAAATTATTATTTTTCTCATAAAATATTTTCTAAATTATAAAAAATAGGAGAGGTTTACAACACCATTCCCATAGGAGTATATCTCATATCGGTGTTAAATATATTAAGCACTGCGCTTTGCACATAAAATATCATTCTTTTTTTCAAAGGTAAGAGTCTAGGATTTAATTCAAAAAATTACAATTGGACCCAAATAACACAAAGAGGCAAACCCATCTAGCTAGTAGCTTAGTTCACAAACAAAACTCTTCCCATAAACCCTATGGCAAGGCAAGAGAACTAGGTAGGGATTCAAAAAATGATTCAAAAACCAAAGGCAACCCAACATTGCAAACAACAATAACGCTGCTATTAGATCTTCGTGGGGAGACACCGTGGATAAAGCCATAGATAAACTAACCCAATAAATCCAAGAAGAAAGGACATCGTATGAGAGTTAAAAAAGACAAATACATATTTAGGGAATGGAGGATCTGAACTAAGGGAAACCATGAATGACTTTAACTCATTTGGTCTTTTAGAGATCGGGTAGTTGACAAACGCATAAAGTAAAGACCCATAAATTCTACACATGGCTATCCTCAACAGAGAATACGCACTAATGGATTCAAATTTGCATGCAAGCTTCGCTGCACCAAATAGCACATTATAAAGAAATACAACAATACCATAAACCATAGATCCTTTAATTCGCTCACCGTGAAGCTCCAATCTGCAAACAATCAAAATAAATATTTACATATATTAGGGATATGTCTTAAAGCATGATTGTAATTTATTATTAACTACATTCTTTATTTATTAGTATTTATAATTAATTTTATTTATTTGATTAAATATTTTTAATTAATAACAAAATTCTTTATATTTCAAAATACGGTGTATATAAAATTATGAAAAAGTTAATAACGTGAAATTTTTATTATATGTAGATATATTAATACTTAAATTATCTCTCGTCATAATATTATGATATATTATATTTTTTGAGATTATAAACAATTACGCTTGTAAATTAAAAATATAAGATATTTAGAGTTAACATATACATGTTTATTTGAGAAATAAATAAATTGAAGATTCAAATTTAATATAAATAAATATATCATATCATATTAGTTACATAAATATATTTAATTTTGAGAAATACTTTTATATAAATACTACATTTTGATTAAAATGCTTATATTTTAGTTTAAAAGTATTGAAAATCAAGAGATTGAATATAATATATAATATTTTAAGGTATTTAAATGATCAATATCTCAAATAATAATAATGGTAAGATATAGTTTTATCATTTTGAATCAAATCTCTAAATAGAGTAATATATCACTTAATAGATAATATTCATGAAAATATAATTTGAACAAAATTTATAAATCTATCAAGAAATATATGAAATAAATATTACATTTAATATAGATTAATGTAATATCGTGAAATAAGTTTATTTCCTGACAACTGAATATGGAAGGTTATGATTAAATACTTTTGACCTCATAGCAATTGGATAATTATGATATATAGCTGAATGTCTTTCATAATAATAATATATAATATAAATAAAATAAATTAATTATAATTTAAAAAATTTTAATTATAAATACATTATTAATTAATATTATGTACAATTAAAATATTTTATAAATCTAATGAATCACATATATAAAATTTAAAATTAAAGGTAAAATAATAATTTAAATATCGGTATAAAATGTTTAATTAAGAGAGAAAATTAAATGATTTAGTATACTATACCAAATATTAATTAAAAAGTTTAAAATTAAAATTTTAAATTAATGAGTACAATGAACTCAATTAATTAACTGAACTCAATGAATTGATTAATTAAAAGACCATTACTAATAAAAAAATTTATTAGAATTAAATTAGAAGAAGATTTTTATTAAAATCAAATAACAAGAAAAAGAATAAAATAAATGAGATTATAAAATAATCCATTAGCCAAAATATTGATCCACCCAAAAATATAATAGAAAATTTACTCTTATCTACTTCCTTCTCTCGGTGATTATTGAAAATTTTCAAAAAGGTAAAAATTTTATATTTTAATAAAAAATTTAAATTTTTACTAATTTCTTATTATGATCGAAGTTTTTAAATTTTCATTTTCAATTATTAGCATTTTATTTATAATTTTGAAAAATCAACAATATCCGGAACAAGTTGTTTCTTTTTGCCTATCATAGATGTTAATCTAGAGATAACGGATTAATAATTTAAATATATAGGTGTTACTACCGACCAATGCCAGACCGTTGAAGTTTTTAGTTCTAACTGTAATTCACTATAATGAATAAATATAATTTGGATTGATTCAATTTACATATTTTGTTGTAAGCATGTATGCTGATGTCTGCAACAGAGTCAGCATTTTTTAATTTTACTTTTTTAATATACAAATACACATAGGAGTTGCCCGGCGATAGAATCCAAATCGTTTGGTGTTTCTTGGAAATTTTTAAAAAATAATAAATAAAAGAAACAATCGAGTTATAAGGGCGGCTTTTATTTCCTCTCTTTTTATTATATCTACTTCCTTTTTAAAAAGCAAGCCACCCCACTTTTTCATACTCTCTCCTTTTTTTCTCTTCTTCACCTTCTTAAATTGTTTCAAGGAAATTATTATTCTGTCTCTGAATAAATCAGGATTTTCCATTTCTTCGCTACCTTGCATCTGATCCTAGAATCTTCAAATCCCCATTGCTTATTTTTCTTTTTTAGTTACATCCCTTTATGTATTTACATGATCTGTAAGTTTAAGCTTCCCTTTTTGTCTCCATTTTTGCGTTGCTTTTTCCCACCCGAACAAATTAGACTTACTTGAGGGTTTCGTTTTCGTTCTTATCTGTTTGTTTCTTCGATTTCTTAGCTGAGCTGGGTTTGGACTTATTTTCTTTTTATGTGAGTTTTCTCTTGTTAAATGTGATTATTTTCTTTTTTTTTTTTACTTATTTAATTATATTTTATGGGTTTTTTTTCGCTGGAGCTAATTTCAGTTAGTATGATCAGTGTTATGGCTGTTCTTTCAAGGTTTGCTTCTTTTAAATTGATGGATGATATCTGCCTGTTCATTTTTTCGGTTGGCTCTAAATTTCTATAAGCTTGCGTAGGAATCTGAGACAATGGAGCAGAAAATGAAATGTCTTGTAGTGAAAAAATTTTCCCAGAAAATGAAATATCTTGTGGTGAAAAATTTCCCCGCTGATTAAGATCTAAAAATTCAGAAATTTAAGTTAATTTGTTCCATTGTAATTTGTTAACAAGCAAAAAGGTTACTTTCTTTTGTCTTCCTCGATCAATTACTTAGTTGAGTTAATTTCGGTTGGTAGACACTGACCCACATCTTGCTTGTAAGTTGAGAAGTCCTTTTACAATGATCATGAGCTTAACTCCTTATTGTTAATCTTATTCTTTCTGATTGTCAAACAGGGTAGTTAGTTTGGAATAATGACGAGGGTAAGCCGTGATTTTGGAGGTACTATGCAGAAAGATGCTGTCCCAGCTGTATCAGCTGACGTTGTGTTTGCTTCAAGTCGCTTTCCTAATTACAGACTTGGAGCAAACAGTCAGATTCTGGAAGCAAAGGATGACCCAAAAGTACTTTCCATGAAGGAGGTTGTTGCTCGTGAGACTGCAATGCTTTTGGAGCAGCAGAAACGCCTCTCTGTCCGAGATCTTGCCAGTAAATTTGAGAAGGGGTTGGCTGCTGCTGCTAAATTGTCTGAAGAGGTGGAGTTGTTTGTTTGTTTGTTTTTTGAATTTTGTATTACTGTATTACTTCTGGATGCTTGATTCCATTTTTGAGTTTTACATGAATTGTTGAAGAACTTGGTTGTAGTTGTTTGGCAAGTTGACTTACCTGTGAAAATTGAATTCAGTTTGTGAAGTATCTGTCTAATTTATGCTTTCCTTGGTCTTTTTATTGTATGACAAAAAATTGAAAAAATTGTTAAACTGTACCTAATTACCAATTAATTTTAAATTGGGCTGTGATAATATGACTTCCTACAATTGTGCTTGTCTAGCAATTGATTAGGTGGAGCATGAATGAAATTTGAAAATAAGTTGGAAGTCTCAAGCTAGTCATCTGTGGATTACAGGCCCGACTCAGAGAGGCAGCTTCATTGGAAAAACATGTTCTTTTGAAGAAGCTTAGAGATGCACTAGAATCCTTAAGAGGGCGTGTGGCAGGCAGAAACAAGGATGATGTAGAAGAAGCTATTGCAATGGTTGGTTTTGTATAATTGCTTCTCGTATCAATATTCCTCATTTTTTTTAAAGGTTGTATAGATGATTAAAGATTCTGCATAGCCACTGTAAACTACAAAGCTATTATATCTTGTTGAATTAAAATTTCAGCTGTACTGTAACAGTGCATAGTGATATAAGGTTCTCTTCATATACATTATGCATGGAAAGTATTTTTGTAAATTGCCTAAAATCTGATTAGCATTTGCAAAGAAAAATATGCTTGGAACAAAACCATTATGTTGAATTTGTGATTTTTGCAAATGCACCTACTTTATGCCTTGTGTTGTACCATTTCTTAGTTCTTGAATGCATTGCTCAAGTGTTTCTATTATTATTGTTATTATTTCAACTGAGTACTGAAAATGTGCCTAAACTGATTCGTAGAAATTGAAATGAGTGAAAAGATTTCCTTTTGGAAAGCAACATTTCTGCTATAAAATGACCTTTGGTTTTTCTAGTTTAATTTGTTTCCATCTAGAGTTTGTTTAGGTTCTGAATTCATATCGGTGCTTCCTCTGGTCTCTTTTGAATGATGCAACTTACACATGCCAAATTGTGGTCACTTCTTCTAGGTGGAAGCTTTAGCTGTTCAACTGACTCAAAGGGAAGGAGAGTTGACTCAAGAAAAAGCAGAGGTCAAGAAGCTAGCTAATTTTCTTAAGCAGGTGATGATTCCTTTGTAGAAGCTATGGATATGTCTTATGCTGTTCTGGTTTTTTATGACCACATTAATTTTTAGGAGATTTGATCCTAGCATCTAGTTTTTGGAACCATGGCAAATAATCAGAGGGGGAAAAAAGTACATATTTCTTGTATTATGTGCTCCATCTACCTCCACCCCCCAATCTCTCTCTCTTTTTGTTGTTGCCTCTCTCTCATTCTTTTAGCTAGTGATGTTACTTTTAGTTTGAAATTAAAAGGAAAGGGAAGGATTCCAGTGTCTGCTTCTGAATTCTTTAGTAGTCTTTATTAAATTTATTTATTAATGTTAGGAATGCTCTTTTTCTCTAGAAAACTTACAATTAACTCATTGTATATCTCAATTCCAGACTTTTTTTTGGTTCCAAACATAAACCTCCCGTATGTATATAAACATAGATGTGCATATTTGTATTTTTCTTCTGGTTGATTTATTCAAAATTTACATTTTTCCATTGAATTCCTCTAATATGTTAAATTTCATTTCTATAATTGGAAGTAGAAATCTCTGTTGCTTGCTCATCTCTGACGTAAGACCTCTTTTTCTTTTTCATTGAGAACTCAAGAAGGGTGGAGATGGAGAACTATGGAATTTAGTTGTACACTCAAGAAGTTCCTCTCACTCTCCCCCTCCTGTTCTTTCCCTTTTTTGTCTAAATTACTTGCCTGTATAATACCATTTTTTAATATCTTTTCTGAATAGAATACAGTTTCTGCCCCTACTCACTCTGCCTTTTGTATACACAGACATATCACTTATCTCTGGGGGATAAGTAGCTTGTAGTTAGTTGCTGAGTGCTTGTATGCATTTGTAGGCTTCAGAAGATGCCAAGAAACTTGTTGATGAGGAAAGAGCTTTTGCGCGTGCAGAGATTGAGAGTGCTAGAGCAGCAGTTCAGAGGGTGGAAGAAGCCCTTCAGGAGCATGAACGGATGTCTCGAGCTTCAGGGAAGCAGGTTTATATTATCTGTTACTTGGTCCAGTAGTGCCACTGCCAATCATCAATCTTCAATTGTCTGTTAGTTGATTTTTCCAGTATTCAGGGAGGGATTCTGTTTTATGTGGCCAATGGCTGATTATGTCCTTGTTGGCATATCCTGTTGCAATTTTGATGCTTACCATTTATTTAGCAATTTTCTGAAATTTTTGAATGGATGAGCATAAATGCACATGCCTTTCATGTTCTCTTTTGGGATCTCTTGTGTTTAGAATTTGTTAATTTAGTGTTTTCTGCATCTATTTGCAGCATGTTGCGCTCTAATTTGTTGTTAACAAATTATCACTTGGGATATTAGGACCTGGAGGAATTAATGAGAGAGGTTCAAGAGGCTAGAAGGATCAAAATGCTGCATCAGCCAAGCAAGGTGCACATCTGAACTTCATTCTTAGTTTTGTTTCTCAGAGAAACATTAGAAGTTGCAAATTAACCTATTCTATTATCATTCATATTTTGCTATTTCATTTATCTAATCATGTTGTAGTTCTTGTAACATAATTGTTTCTTACACATGATCATCAAAGGATTTTATAGGCTTCAGGCTCAACCCCTGAGGTTGCATGCTGTAGTGGTCTTGGGCTAGGTTCTATCTATGTTTAGGGCTATTCTATTAAAAATTACAAATGAGGAAGGGGCTAATTTAAAAGGAGATGGATGCAGACGAAGAAGCAGTGTTTTGTGAGTGTTTTCAGCTATGCATAGTGGTGGTGGTTATGTTTTTGAACTCTTAGCACCTGGCTTCTGTGATAGAAATATGGCTTGAGGTTATGTTGAACTAATTCAGCAATTAGCTTCTTTTAGTTATTCATTTCTTCAGTGAAAAATATTTTTGTATTCAGTTGTTACTACCTAAAAATTGAAAACAGTCTGTAAATATTTTACATACACATCAATTAAATTTGTGCTTTGTATCCTTTGAACGTAGGCCCCAGATACTTCTCATGACAAAGTGCCTTGCACTTTTGAGGCTATGCTCTTACACTTGGCTTTCTTGGTGTTTTAATCTGTTATCCTTCTATCTAAATGTAGTAACTGAACAATATTCATATTTATATAAATATTGCTTACATAGTTTGCTAGCAGGATGTAGTTGTCAGTTTGAGCAACTTTAGATGTTAGATCAAAGTTTGTGGAGGTCAAAATTATTCATTTGCTAGAAGCTTGGTTGGCATCTATTGTATTATGAAATTTATGTATATGAGGCTATGAGCTTTAGTAATGGGACTGAGGTGTGGTATGAAATGTTAAACAATTCCTAACAGTAACTGTAATGGGAGTTCAATTTCAACTTTCAGATGCATTAGCTTTATGTGTTTGGAAACCCTTTCTTGCTGTGTTCATTAGCTTTCTGAAATTTCAAATTTATATTGATCCAAGTTTATTTGTTGATAACGAGTTGGTTGAACTTAATTTGTAGGTTAAGGACATGGAGCGTGAGCTACAAGCGTTGAGGATTCAACTTGCAGAGAAGTCTAAACGTTCTATTCTACTTCAGAAAGAGGTTAGTTTATTTCTTTATGCTTGTACCTTTTGAAAATAATAATAAAAAACTCATAACGTATCCTCTGAAGATCTCATGGCTAATGCTGATCCTGGATATGCTTAGTTTGTTGCTGGTTGCGGTGCTATCCCACATTGAGGTTTTGATTTATATATATATTATCACCATTTTATGGTCATATAAGTAAATGAAAGAAAAGAAGAAAAATGGAAATAAAAACCCCTACATGAAAACATGTCCTCATGCTTTGCTCCTCCATTCAGAACCCTTCTCCTAAAAGCTATAATTGCATAATACATTTCTGAATAAGAGCAATAATCTCAATATGTAAAAACACTCTCTTTTCAAGCTGTTGACACATTTCTGATTTTTCATCTAGATGCACATGTTTTTGTGTTGTAGTTTATGTGAACAGTGTCATACTAATATGGTGATGAAGTGGCTTCCATTACCAACATCTTCAACTTTCTGCTTTTCTTTTCACCTTTTTCAGTTGGCAAGGAGCAAGAGAGCTGAGCAGAATATATCCCAATCATATGAATTAGATGGCTCTGAAGCTTTAGGTTCCTATTTATGGATCAATCCTTGCTCTGATAATGCTCCAGAACTTTCTAAGTGTTCAATTCAGTGGTATCGAGTGTCATCTGAAGGTGGCAAGAAGGAACTTATATCAGGTAACCTTAATCAATCAATGATTACTTTGCTTTACGTGATTCAATAAAGCAGAGAGGGGACACAATAAAAGCTTTGTGTTTGATTCTGCTTTTATAAAATATTGATGTGACAAGAGCTTAATGTTTTTAACTTTCTAGCAGTTTCTGTCCTTTTGAGTTTGGACTGGTTTTTGTTGTGTTTCTTTCTTCTAATTTTGTTCTTTCATAAGCCAAATATTCGCATGGAAAAGGCATGTATTACTTGCATGTTGTAAATTGGTGCTAACATGAAGTAGGAAAGAAAAAATTCATTATGACAAGAAGATGGACTTCATGACTCTTCTGGTCAAGCAAGCAGGCACTACTAGTTTGCATGCTCAGTTACCAAAATTCAACTGCTGTCTGAAGCATTTAGGCCCCTATACTTTCAGTATCCTTTATTCCTTTTAAGCTCTGATGATGGGAGATCTTCTCTTCCCTTAAGTACAGAAGTATCCCTTTTTTCCTGATATCCACAGTCAAGCCCCCCCCCCCAAAATCTCTCTCTCTCTCTCTCTCACACACACACACACACACAAGGGATTTTCAATAATACAGATGAGATAATTGCAAAGTTGAAATTGGCTGCTGGTGATGAGAGATTATACAATTGACATTTAGCCTCCGTTCGTTTCATGGAAAATATTTTTCTCATTTTTTGGCATTTGGGACACTCTAGAAAATTGGTTATCATATTTTCTTGGTTAAAGGAAAATGACTTTTTCGAGGAAGTCATTTCTAAACTTTAAGGAACTTGTTAATACTATAATATATAAATTATTAATATCCTTTATTTTTTAAATAAAAATCAACGAATAGAACATAAGTATTGTATTGGAAAATATTTTCCATTGAAAGCATTTATTTTCCATAAATAAATGGAGCCTTAGCTAATTTCATTAGTTCTACTTCCCTGCAGGAGCAACCAAATCAGTTTATGCTCCAGAACCTTTCGATGTTGGACGAGTACTACAAGTGGAAATTATTGCTGATGGACAGCAAGTCACATTGACTACCACTGGTGCAATTGATCCTGGTCTGCTTTTGTTCTTCTCCTCCTCCAGTTTGTTAAGATATGAGTTAACTATTCCTTATAGTGTTAAACATTTTCGGGTTCATGTTGACTACCACTGTTACCAGCCGCTGGTCTGGGGAGCTATGTGGAGGCACTTGTGCGGAAACATGATGTTGAATTCAATGTAAGTTGTATTGTAACTATTCAAACTGTTTTGCTGATTGCAATTGAGAATATGTTGCTTATTTGGACATTGTACATACTACATAGTGCATCAGTGTGATCATTCTGTTTATGGTACACTCACCCTTTTGTTGTGTTCGTTGGGATATAAGTCATGTTTATGCTGGCCTTACTATTGGTGTTGGTTGCTCAGTCAGTCTTGAACTGGGGCATGACATGATATCTCCCCACATGTTACCTTCAATTATTAAAGCACATGTGCGATTTGCTTTTTCATATTCAAAATAATCGCTATTAGTTTATTCTTTAAAAGATTGTTGACAACCTAGGTTTCTATTGATGTTGCTTGATATCAAATCTAAGTGCCTATCAAAATTTGCATGATTTAGTGCGATAGCATCTGGTATGTTCATTTCTTATGATTCAGATCAGTTCTTGTAGATATGAAATTGCTGGAAGATGTAGTGAGCAATCACGAATCCATCATTTCCTTATTTCCTCTATTTCAGATTCCAGAAGTCTTGCTAATTTGCCAAAAATGTACTATAAGGTTTAGATTATTGCATTGGGGTGAAGATCTGTTAATATTACATTGCTTGTGGATTCTTTTTTGAGAATCTGCATGGGGAAAGAAGCAACAATTTGGGGAGAAGGAAGTGCGGATTAGGGGGAGCATTTGCACCCCAAAAATTAATTTACATTTTTTTATTATGATATAGGTAATGTGAAATATTAGAACCATTTATTTCTTATCACATATCCAGTAAATTTTTATAGCATTGGAGCCCTTCAATAGAAATGAATAAGTGTAGTTAACTATTTTTTTTTTTTAAAATTAATTTTATGCTCAACAGTAGCCTCCTAAAATAAAATATCTGGCTTTGCCTCTGGCGACAATAGTAGTTCATATTAGGCTAAATAGCAATAAACAGTGGTTAATTTGAGCTGAACGTATTGGAGTATTTATTTGATGTTATTTTCTGCATCTACTTCCTTGATCCTTCTAGACCATGTTTACCATATTTATATTGTCACCTCTACAGGTAGTTGTTACCCAGATGAATGGTGTAGATCATGAATCAGAATCAATTCATGTGCTTCATGTGGGAAAGATGAGGATGAAGCTTTGTAGAGGAAAGACAACAGTTGCTAAAGAGTACTACTCCACTTTAATGCAGGTAACGCCATTTGTAAGTTAAATCTTTTTTTCAGAAGATGATTTGATGCTGGAAACTCTTATCCTTGTTTTAATGTTGTTTTTTGGTTAATTTTTTAAATTTTATTAATTAAACAAATTTCCGTTCAATCTATTCAAAGAACTGTTACAAGGACACTGCACAGGGCAAAAAATATATTCATAAGGTCCCCACACCAGCAGTGTGCCTAATGTGCATCGACTCTCTCGTGCTCTCTCTTTTTCTCTTGCTCTCTCTTTCTCTGATGTGTTCACAAACCCTTACATATTAAATCCAAGTGAAAAATAGTGATCTCTTTCTGAGACTTTACTTATATTTTAGCTATGCGGAGTTAGAGGAGGTGGGAATGCTGCAACGCAGGCCTTATATTGGCAAGTGAACAAAGGGCTTTCCTTTGTGTTAGCATTTGAATCAGAGAGGGAAAGAAATGCAGCTATTATGCTTGCAAGGAGGTTTGCCTTTGATTGCAATGTAAGCATTTCTCAAACTCTTAAGATCAATTTTCTATTAGAATCTCTTTTTCTGCTTTTGTCTTTTTGTTTCTTTTCCTTCTAACTTGCAATGGCAAATTCTTGAAATGCCAGATCATGCTTGCGGGGCCGGATGACCGATCTCCCTTAGGAACATAAATGACTCCCTTGGCATTCCATTTTCACTAATTGTAATTATTATGCTGAGTTCCATCTTGGTGTTATATAGGTTTGTAATAGTAGGATTTGGCATGTCCTATTGTGTTATGGGCTTCCACCATTCTTTTCTCCTTTGATTTCTTCCTTTCTTTCTTCTCCAATCCCAACACCAAGGCATGTTTTTTTGTTTGCCCTTTTTGTCTGAGTGTAACATAAATTTCAATTACAAATGGAGATTGATTGATTGATTGATTGATTGTAATACCTGTTAAAAATAACAGCAGATGTTGCAGGATTTATGTATTATGACTAATACATGATTGATGTCTGCTATAAGAGAAGGTTTTGCTTTTCTTTTTTCCCTTAGAATAATCTTTGTGACTTCATTTTTGGTTTTTTCATATTTCAACTCTCTAAACTTGTCAATTGAATGAAGATGGAAATGAAGAAACTGGCATAGGCATCAGTAAGAATGTTGCCTAATTGCTTTAGCACAAATGTTGAGTATTTGGAATTGATAATTCTTTTTTTATTGAATAATGTAAAAAGTTTATTTATGGGGTTTTTGCTTTTATCATAGTTACCATTGCTATAGTCTAATGAAATAAGATTTCGATTATTCTCTTAGGAGATGATAAAGTATTATTTGAGTTTTAACTAATATCGTTTGATTAAGAGAAAAGATAGGTTAAACTATGTAAAATTTTATTGAAATTTTTTAAAAATTAAAAAAATGAGTTTTTAATAGTTAAAGTGAGATTATTTATAATAGAAATAAAAATTTTATTGAAATTTTTTAAAAATTAAAAAAATAAGTTTTTAATAGTTAAAGTGAGATTATTTATAATAGAAATAAAATTTTAATAAGTAAAATTATGAAAATATTTAAAATATTAAAAAAATAATTAAAATGTAAAATTGATTCTTTAAATGATAAAATTTTTATATGTGGCTTACAGTTCTCGTTATATTTTTAAAAGTCATGCGTTTTAAAATTTTCTTTTTAAAAAGTTATTGTGGGTTTTTATTGAATAAAAATTTTAAAAAGTTATTGTGAGTTTCTATCGGACGTTGATGGTAAAAATTAAATTTAGTTCAAATCTGTCATATAATTTAAGGTTAATTACTTCAAGAGATAAGTAGATAATATAAATTATCATATATCATTGAAAAGAGAAAAAAAATTTTATTTTACTTTTAAGAATTTGAAAGATTTATATATTTTTCGATGTATTATTAAAATTTAAAAATCATAATTTATGTTTAAACCTAAAAAAAACAATTAAGAGTGTATATGAATAAAAAACCTATACTTTAAGGGAGTTTGTAAAATTCATCCCCAAAATTAAATGCTAAGATATTAATACAAAGCAAAGGAACAGGCACATGCAATTTTTTTTTCTTATGTCTCTTATTATTAAGGGTCACTTTTAATTGGCACTAGCAGTAGAGCTGTCTTCTTGTAAGTCGTAAGACCAACCTTCTCTTCCATGTTAATATCTTCCTCCTTCGTATTAAAAGGCAACTTCCAATCAAACCAAAATAGAAGGTTTGCAAGTGCAAGCTCCACCATTGTTATTCCCATGGAGATTGCAGGACACCCTCTCCTGCCACCGCCAAATGGCAACAATTCATAATTCTGCCCTCTAAAATCAATGTGATTATCTACAAACCTCTCTGGATAAAACTCTTCAGGGTTTCTCCATATCTTGGGATCCCTTCCTATTGCCCACACATTCACTTGGATTCGAGTCTTGGGCTCTATCTCATACCCATTTATGCTGAACTTTGACATGGTCTCTCTTGGAATTAGTAGTGTGCTTGGTGGGTGTAGTCTCATTGTTTCCTTCACTATCATCTTTAAGTATACAAGCTTGTCAATGTCACTTTCAGAGACTTTTCTTTTCTTTCCTATGCAACCTCTGATTTCTTCTTGTGCTTTTTTCATAATTCTAGGGTGTCTAGCAAGCTCTGCCATGGCCCAAACCATTGTTATTGCTCCGGTGTCGACTCCGGCTAGGAATATGTTCTGATAATCAATAGGATCTTCGTATCAAATGAATGATTCAATAAAGAAAAAGAAAGGGGAAAAAAACCAGTTAACTAATTACCATGAGAATCGCTTTAATATGATCCTGGGACAGTTGAATTGCAGAAGATTCAGTTTGAGGTCTCTCCATCCCAAGCAAAACATCGATAATATCTTCGTTTCCAGGCTCTTTAGTTTGCTTTTGGATGTGATCATCTATCACTTTCTGGTAGAAAACATCAAATTCTTTAAAGTTTTTTTCAAGTCTTGCATGGAGACCTGTGAGTCTATCAACAATCCAACCCACGTAAGGAAAGAAATCAGCTGCAGAGAAGCTCCCAAGCATAGCCAAGCCTTCATGAATAACTTCTTGGAATCTTTCATCGCCGAACTCTTTCTCTTCAAAAATCTTCCCAAAAGCTGCTCTACAAGTTATGTTCGCAGTGAGAGACAGTATCTTCTCACTAAGATCAACAGGGGTGGCAGAGGAAGAAAACTTGGAGATGGAACTGATGAGCAAATCAATCTCTTCTTCCCTAACAAATTGAAACGACTGGACTCTCTTGGCACTGAAGAGCTCAAGAACACAAAGCTTTCGCATATCTCTCCAGTAATCCCCATAGGGAGTGAAAGCTACATCAAGATAGTTGTAGGATAGTTTCCCAGTACCAGCCAGGAGAGGTCTGCTGCAACAATTGAGATCATGGGTTTTCAAGACCTCCTTAGCTGCATCTGCAGAAGAGACGATAACTGTTGGTACACGACCCAGATGGAGAAGCATCACAGGACCATATTTCTTGGAGAATTGCCACAAAGAGCGATGACGCAATTCCCCAAGTTGATGCAAGTTGCCAATGATTGGAATGCCTGGAGGCCCTGGAGGTTGCTGCTTTCTCTGTGATCGCTGAGCTTGAATTTTATTTTTCAAAAGGTAGAATAATACAGGAATCATAAGAAGAAGAGGAGTTAGCCATATTGGAGAAGCCATTTGCCGTTTTTTCATCATTCTAATTGTTCATTCTCTCTTTTGAATGTTAAGAGAAAAAATTTTTTTTTATTTAATTATAATATTAAAGGAATAAAGATATAAATAATTTTAGACATGAAACATTTAATTGTGCAGGTGACTGTCTTGGACCGTACTGAAGTTGAGAAAAGTCCAGATAAGAGACTGCCTTGAAATATGGTCCATTCTTCTGTCGCAATCTCAACACAAAGAAAAGTCCAAATTCGAATCTTATCAACTTAAAATGGCAACTGCAAGTCTATCTAATATAACCACAAATGTTAGTGAAATTTGAGAGTTGGTGTTCAAATTGGATTTGAAGTCTATGGTCCTAAAAGCTTGTAAATTCTTATCGCACCGAGATAATAAGTTGAGGAAATTGCTTAAAGGCCCATGAGAGTTCGGAAAAAATTATTTCTTGATGTTGATGGAACGTGATATTCTGTTGGTAGTTGTTATTTTCAAATATAGGTACCTGTGCTTTTTATTAGGATAACACTCCTTTCATAGACACCATATTTATTATATTATATATAGTAATTATTGGATTGATTGGATGATAATGATGGATATAATGAAGGATAATTATGATGTTGGAATATCATTTTGTAAATGTCATGTTATTATTAAATATTTAATATTATTTTTTAAAATAATTTAAACATAGATATAATATAACTATCACTTAAAATAAATGATGTGTTGTTATTCTAAAATGGAATCATGTGATAAGAGTTTGATAAACCGATATACGGTTTTACTTATGGAAAGAAATTTTCGATTTGTATCAAGACTCGTCCTATTCAGAAAATATTGAATATTCACATAAAATTATTATTAGTAGACATAATCCATTAGATTTCTATTATACCGATGATTACAAGATTTTCAATCAGTTAGGCAATGGGATCCTTTATCAATTAGCCAGCACCCACAAGATTTTTAGAAAATATTGTGATTAACTTCATCTTCCTATAGTATAAAAGTTAATGATCACATAGACCAAAATACACAATTCTTACACAATTATTCTTGAATTCTAAGCAATTTCTTACACTCGTCTTATTCTTCAGTTTACTGACTTGAACGTCAGAGTGGCTGCCGTAGGTGCCAATCATCTCACTTATCTCTCTTGCAGATTGATCAATCATAATACAGTTCTATTCCGACCATATCATTTAATTCCATTGTCAGGAAATCTATTGAATTCTCTATGTTTATTTAGATTAAAACTGGTATCTTATTCTTGTTCTCTTAAAAAGAAATCTTTTTTTTTTTCTCTCTCTCGAAATGACCTGCAACTCACAAGCTGCTGTTAAGGTTGCTACCAATGAGGGCATTATTATTTCTTCTGCTCTTGGCAGTGGATAAAACATGCCCTCTATAGTCAATAAAGCTGATCTCAACAATCTGAACAATGAGTAGATGTTCCAATACATCAAAATGTTGCATGCTACTCTATTGCAATATAAAATTCAGAGGGAGGCGTCATTCATGACTCTCAGGGGAAGAAAGGGAGAAAGTCTCTGTTGATACCCCAAGAACTCAGACAGAGACGATCCAAACACGATCTAAAGGGAAGGTCGAGTTCGAGGAAGAAAAGTCATTAGACGATACCCCGAAGGACGTTGATTGGAAGTTGGTACGAGCTGTTTAAAGGTACCAGAAAGAGCAGGAATAGGGGTGAGCATTCGGTCGGTTCGGTTCAAAATCGAACCGAACCGAATAAACCAAAAACTGAAATTTTAGTGTTTATGAAAACCGAACCGAACCGAACCGATTTTGGTCAGAAACCGAAATGAACCGAACTGGTCTGATTCGGTTCTATTCGGTTCGGTTTGATCGGTTTCGATTTTTAATAATTTTTTTATTTTTTACACTTTATTTTTAATATTTTAAAATTTAATTAAAATATTTTAATTTTAATATAATTTAATTTCTCTATATTATTGAAAAAATATATTATTATCACTAATCGGTTCGGTTCGGTTTTTTCGGTTTTTTTTCTGATCAAAACCGAACCGAACCGAAATTTCTGAAATTAAAAACTGAACCGAACCGAAATGTATAAAAAATCGAACCAAATTTTCAAATCGGTTCGGTTCGATCGGTTTTTTCGGTTTGAACCGAATACTGCTCACCCCTAAGCGGGAAGAGAACTTTGGCCTGGATGATGACTCACCTCTTTCAGAAGAGATCTTGGTAGAGATATTCCTCGCTAAATTCAAACTCTCAAATTTGGATAAATATGACGGGACAACAGATCACATAAGTCACCTAGCGATCTTTAGGACGACCATGCAGCTTCAGGATATCAACGATTTTGTGTTGTGTCAAGTGTTTCCGTCAACCTTCACAGGTTTGGCTCAGAAATGGTACCAACATCTAAGCTCAAATTTAATTCAGAACTTTATGTAGTTTGCCATGTTATTTAAATTCAGGTTTATTACTTGTATACCTCCTAAAAAGCTCTCCTCTAACTTATGGAAGATTCACCAAGGAGAGGGTGAGTCTTTAAAGAGTTTTATCTCACGGTTTAATGCAAAAGCAGGTGGATGAGTTAAATTAAGAGATAGCATGTGAAGCATCAAAGAAAGAAATACGCAACATCAAGTTTATGGATTCCTTAATCAAGAATCCAGCTGCTACATACCAACAATTGATGGACAAAACCTAGAAGCATATCAGGCTGGATGATGAAGTCCAAGTATTGAGAGAGGACAACAGGGCGAGCCAAAAACAAAACCAAAAGCCATAGAGATAAGGATATGAAGGAGACCACAGAAGTTATATCGTCTCTCGAAGGAGGGATGAGCAAAGTAAGTATAAGAATTATACTCCATTGCATGACTCATGAATACGTATTCTAATGTGGATCAGAAAAAATGATAAGGAGGTCAGGTGGCCTCCCAAGCTCCATCCCGAGAGAGTAGAAAGGCGAGATAAGACCAAGTACTGCCTCTTTCACAAAGATCACAGATATATAACATAGGAGTGCCGACAGCTGAAAGACGGGATCGAGAGATTAATAAGGGACGATACACTTTGAAAGTTTGCTATAAAAGACATAAGAAAAGAGCTTAGGACTTGAGGTAAGAACACTAGTCCATCTCGATAAAATGAACCTATAGGGGTTATTCACGTGATTGCAGGAGGACCGAGTAGCAATAAGGGTCTATAGAAGCAGAATGTCACATATATTTAATTCCTAAATCAAAACTCCAAGTTTTGCAATTGGTTAAGTTAGAAGACCGAATATTTTAAATGTTCTTGAAAGTATTTTTGTAATTTATAATAAAACTATGATGCATTCTTGAGTCTTTTTTAACATTGGATAGACAAGAGCGCGGAGATAAAGAATAAACGCCATAAGGTGGGAATCTACTAGGCGAGCCACAAGGTAGAAATCTGCAAGGCACATATCCGGGTGTTAGTCCCGATCAACTAAGGCATTTTATGCCAATACTACAATGTAAGAATCCGCCAGATGAGCCACAAGGCGGGAATCTACCAGTTGCATATTCGGGAATTAGTCCCGAGGCATCTTATGCCAATGCCACAAGGCGAGAATTCTCCAAGCGAGCCATAAGGCGGGAATCCACCAGGCACATATCCAGGTTTTAGTCTCGATCAACAAAGCATTTTATGCCAACGCTACAAGGCGGAAATTCACTAGGCAACCACAAGGCGAGAATCCTCCAGGCACATATCCAGGTGTTAGTCCCGATCAATTAAGGCATTTTATGCCAACGCCATAAGACAAAAATCCGCCAGGCGAGAATCTGCCAGGTGCATATTCAGGTGTTAGTCCCGATCAACAAAGCATTTTATGCCAACGCCACAAGGTGAGAATCAGCCAAGCGAGCTATAAGGTGAGAATCCACCAGGCACATATCCTGGTGTTAGTCCTGATAAATAAAAGTTTCAAAGCTATAAGGCAGGTATCCGCTAGGCGAGCCACAAGGCGGAAATCCGCCAGGCACATGACTGGGTGTTAATCCCGATAAATAAAGTTTCAAGGCCATAAGGTTGAGTATATGCCAAGCGAGCCACAAGGCGAGAATCTTCCAGGTACATGATTGGGTGTTATTCCCGATAAACAAAAGTTTTAAGGCCACAAGATGAGTATCCGCCAGGCGAGTCACAAGGCAGAAATCCGCCAAGCACATGATTAAAAATTAGTTTCAATAAATAAAAGTTTTAAGGCCAGAAGGCGAGTATCCTCCAGGCACATGACCGGGTATTAATCCAAATAAAGAAAATTGGCCAAGTATTTTATATTTAATTTGACCATTAATCAGTGATAATACTAGATGAAGAGTTTCATCTATGGTCAAGTACTGATCCTAATATACTTGGTGAAAATTAAGGTAATCATCATTTATGACTAGACAAAGCAACGCAAGCATGAAGAGTCAATCCAAAAATGCCACGTACCCAAGATCGTGAAGACAAATGTAACCTTCGATTTGAAAAATCGAAGACCAACAGGGAAACTTTTGATTTAACACAACAATAGCCCAAAATAAGTTATAAGCTATCACCCTAAGACGGATCACGTGGCAAGAGTCCGATAAACCGATACCGATACGTAGTTCTACCCGTGGAAAGGAAGATCCAGACACCGTAACTCTCGATTTTTCATCAAGACTCGCCCTATTCAAGAAAGGTCGAGCCTTCACATAAAGTTACCGTTAGCAGGCACAATCCAGCAAATCTCCATTACGCCGGTGATTACGGAAATCCCAGTCAATCAACCGATGAGATCCCTTATCAATTAGCTAGCACCCATCGAATTTTTAGAAAATGTTATAATTAACTTCATATTCTTACAGTATAAAAACTAATGATCACAGAAACCAAAATATGCAATTCTTATATAACTATTCTTGAATTCTAAACTATTCTTTACACCTGTCTTATTCTTCAGTTTACTGATTTAAGTGTCAGAGTGACTGCCGTAAGCGCCAACTATCTTATCTTTTTTCTCTTGCAGATTGATAATCACAGTTTAACTCTATTTCAATCATATCAGATAACTATTTATGAATGAAAATAAATTGTAGTAATTAAATTGCATAAATAAATAAATAAGGATATTTAAATAATTTAATATATTATTTAAAATAATACTATACAAGGCCATAACACCATAGTAAACAGAGAATTTTTACTGTGATATAAATTTGATTCTTCAAATTGAGCCTTAAATTAGAGCATCAAAAGTGCAATCAATCAAGTAACTTGTAGTCCATAATTAAAAATAAGATAAATTCAATTTATTTATATATTAAAATATCAACAAAACTTAATAAATAAGTCAAATAAAAAATATAAATTACAGAAACATTTACAATAAATTTACTTATAGATTATTTTCATAACATAATAAAAGTGCAATGAATTTTGTTTTAAGAATTATTTTTTAATGATTATTAATTACAGTTTAAAAAAAATTACTTTTATTTTGTTATATATATATATATATATATCTTTGGCCCTACTTTTCAATGCTGCGTCCATCCTTATTCATTTTAATAATTCAAAATTTTATTTAGACAGAAAAGTTTAAAGGTTTATATGAACAAACAATCTATATTTTTAAAAGCCAAAATCAGTTTTTTTCATATCAATTTATTCAATAAACAAAGTTTGTAAAATTCATCCTCAAAATTAAATGAATTATTTCTTACTTTTATTCAAAGCAAATGTTATCAATATAAATTAAGCAAAGCAGCGTAAGATCATATAATTTTTCTCGCTCTCTCTCTATTATTATCATGCAGATTGATATTGAATAGGCACTAGGAGTAGAGCTGCTTTCTTATAAGTAGTAATACCAGACGCCTCTTCCATGTTAAGCTCTTCCTCCTTCAAATTAAAAGGCAACTTCCAATCAAAACAAAACAGAAGATTTGCAAGTGCAAGCTCCACAGTAGCTAGTCCCATGGAGATTCCAGGACAGCCTCTCCTTCCACCACCAAATGGTAGCAATTCATAATTCTGCCCTTTAAAATCAATGGGATTGTCTATAAACCTCTCTGGAAAAAACTCTTCTGGGTTTCTCCATATCTTGGGATCCCTTCCTATTGCCCATACATTCACTTGGATTCGAGTCTTGGGCTCTATCTCATACCCATTTATGCTGAAGCTTGACATGGCTTCTCTTGGAACTAGCAGTGGACCTGGTGGGTGCAGTCTCATTGTTTCCTTCACTATCATCTTTAAGTATCCAAGCTTGTCAATGTCACTTTCAGAGACTCTTGTTTTATTTCCGATGCAACTTCTGATTTCTTCTTGTGCTTTTTTCATTACTCTAGGGTGCCTAGCAAGCTCTGCCATGGCCCACACCATGGTTATTGCTCCGGTATCGACTCCGGCCAGGAATAAGTTCTGGAAATCAATAGGATTAATTTTCGTATCAAATGAATTAATCAATAAAGAAAAATAAGGGGAAAAAAACCCAGTTAAGTTACCATGAGAATCGCTTTAATATGATCTTTGGACGATTGAATTGCAGTTTCAGTTTGAGGTCTCTCCATCCCAAGCAACACATCGATAATATCCTCCTTTCCAGGATCTTTGCTTTGCTTTTGGATGTGATCCTCTATCACTTTCTGGTAGAAAACATCAAATTCTTGAAAAATGTTTTCAAGCCTTGCGTGGAGGCCTGTGAGTCTATCAACAACCCAACCCACATAAGGAAAGAAATCAGCTGCAGAGAAGCTCCCAAGCATAGCCAAGCCTTCATGAATAACTTCTTGGAATCTTTCATGGCCGAACCCTCTCTCTTGAAAACTCTTCCCAAATGCTGCTCTACAAGTTATGTTCGCAGTGAGAGACATCATCTTCTCACTGAGATCAACAGGAGTGGCAGAGGAAGAAAACTTGGAGATGGAACTGATGAGCAAATCAGTCTCTTCTTCCCTAACAAACTGAAACGACTGGACTCTCTTGGCACTGAAGAGCTCAAGAACACAAATCTTTCTCATATCTCTCCAGTAATCTCCATAGGGAGTAAAAGCTACGTCAAGATAGTTATAGGATAGCTTCCCAGTACCAGCCAAGAGAGGTCTACTGCAACAATTGAGATCATGGGTGTTCAAGACCTCCTTAGCTGCATCTGCAGAGGAGACGATAACTGTTGGTACGCGACCGAGATGGAGAAGCATCACAGGGCCATATTTCTTGGAGAATTGCCACAAAGTGCGATGCCGCAATTCGCCAAGTTGATGCAAGTTGCCTATGATTGGAATGCCTGGAGGCCCTGGAGGTTGCTGCTTTCTCTGTGATCGCTGAGCTTGAATTTTATTTTTCAAAAGGTAGAATAATACAGGAATCATAAGCAGAAGAGGAGTTAGCCATACTGGAGAAGCCATTTGATGTTTTGGAAGTAGCTCTAGCAGCTTTTTTGGGATAAATTGGAGCCTGAAATTTGCTCAAGATGGGTGCTTTACTTGATGGAGTTCATCATAATCATTTAATTATGAATATAAATTAAATATATTCATCATCACATGATTGTAGAAATTATTATAAAGAATTCTTTTTTTTTTTGAAATGGATTATTATAAAGAATTTGAAATTATTAATACACGTTATTTTAATTTAACATATGCAGCCTCATCTGAGATGGAATTCTCACCAAACTCTATTTTTAATGCATTTTTTTTTTTATGAAAAATGCCTTTTAATACTTTATTTAATGATTAATGATTTTTTTTTTCAATGGATTTTTTTACTACTTCATTAATGATTCATTTTATAAAAAAATTCAAATAAATTTTTATAAAATTTCTTTCAAAATAAAATAATTAAACTATTTTAAATAAATTTTTTTTAAAAAAATCAATGAAATTAAATTTTTAAAATTTTAAATTCGAAATAGTGAATAAGGGATTTCTCTAGCCACTCCATGCGAATTATAAACACTTGTTACTGTACAAATTATCATAAAATTTTTTGATAAATCCTATAAAATATTAAGCTTTAATATCACATGTGAATATAATAATAATAATAAAGAAAAAGTATCTTTTTGAATAAATAAACAAATAAATAAAATCTTCATACAAATCTTCTATGTCCAAGGGGTTGATTAAAAAAACCGCCACCTTTTGTGTTTGCTGTATAAAATTATCATAGTAACCAATGCTGAATACGCACAACGAAGAAAAAGAAATGCCGTTGTTGGCTTAATGGACCCAAGGCACGCGGAGAAATCCCCTGGAAGATTTACAAAAGATAGTTAGGATTATTTTCACGATATATGATAATATATAAAATACAACTCATCTTAAGATTTTGCCACGTATATTTCATTAAAGATGATAGGGATATATGAATATTAGAGATTAATAATAAGTTTATATCTTATGTTTAGCCTCATAATTTTTTTTAAAAAAATTACTTATTTAGTCTTATAAATATTATCATTTATTATATATTTAGTCTCGTATAAGTTTGAAACGATATTGTATTTTTAAATAAATATTAAAATAAATTTAAATAATATTAATTACACATTTATTCTCCTAACAAGTTTGAAAAAATTAAAAAGAAAGGTTCTTGCTTTGATGATATTGACTCTATTCTATAAATTTTTAGAAAATCTTAGTATTACCTTTTATGTTCAAATGTGTGAAATAGATTTAAATATTAATATTGCTTACTTGGTATTACTTGATTGGATAGCTTGCTTGGGTGGTATTATTGCGGATATTATTCAAATTAATTATATAATATTTTATTATATGAGATAAAAAAAAATGAAATAAATAACGTCAAGCTTTATGTAATTAGTTTGCATTATATGTATATATTTTAAAAAAATTAAATTTATTAATCAAGTTTACTATGGATAGTTAAAAAAAATACATGTATATGTGAAATATCAACGTTGATAAATGAAATAAAAATACTATAAATTTTTTTTATTAAAAGTTGAATCACAAAAACCTTGAAATTTAATAATTAACTATTTTTAAAAAAGAATATTAAATATTTAATATAAAATATCATAAAATTAAACTCTCTTGAAAATAATAATATATGGCAACACTAAAAAACACTATTTAAATAAACTATCACGCCTCTACACCAATTTTAAGAAAAAAGATATAGATTTTAAGAAAAAGTTAGCAATTATTAATAATTTATTATATAGTGATATTTTGAAATTTAAAAAATAGAATTTACAAAATATGTTTAAGTTTAGTTTTGAAATATCTAATTTTTTCCTACTTATTTATTTTTCATTTATTTTATAGTGATATATAACCGTCATTTTTTTATAATGTCACCTCGTGTCACGCAGACCCACATGTATGGACACTTATATTTGTCAGACAACCATTTAATTTTTCTTCGATGCACATATTGATAGGGTCACGAGATAGCTGGGCTGCTCTCTTATCTTTTATCATGTCATCGGACTAAACTTTCTTTTGGTGGACTTAAACATAGAGTTAGTCCGGCTTGCTTAGTCAAGAGCTGGAAGACGCGATGTTGGACTGGTCTGCTCGAGTCTATTAGATGTTGTGCCTGTTTTTTTTTTTTTTTTAAGTTTTGACTTCAGTCTAAGTGTGAGAAATCCAACCGTCTATCATATAGTTATAGTTATGATATGAATGTAGTCAAATTAAATTCATCCTCAAAATTAAATGAATTATTTCTTACTTTTATTCAAAGCACATGTTATCAATACAAATTAAGCAATGCAACGTAAGAACATGTAATTTTTCTCGCTCTCTCTCTCTCAATTATTATCATGCAGTTTGATATTGAACAGGCACTAGGAGTAGAGCTGCTTTCTTGTAAGTACTAAGACCAGACGCCTCTTCCATGTTAAGCTCTTCCTCCTTCATATTAAAAGGCAACTTCCAATCAAAACAAAACAGAAGATTTGCAAGTGCAAGCTCCACAGTAGCTAGTCCCATGGAGATTCCAGGACAGCCTCTCCTTCCACCACCAAATGGTAGCAATTCATAATTCTGCCCTTTAAAATCAATGGGATTGTCTATAAACCTCTCTGGAAAAAACTCTTCTGGGTTTCTCCATATCTTGGGATCCCTTCCTATTGCCCACACATTCACTTGGATTCGAGTCTTGGGTTCTATCTCATACTCATTTATGCTGAAGCTTGACATGGCTTCTCTTGGAATTAGCAGTGGACCTGGTGGGTGCAGTCTCATTGTTTCCTTCACTATCATCTTTAAGTATTCAAGCTTGTCAATGTCACTTTCAGAGACTCTTGTTTTATTTCCGATGCAACTTCTGATTTCTTCTTGTGCTTTTTTCATTACTCTAGGGTGTCTAGCAAGCTCTGCCATGGCCCACACTATGGTTATTGCTCCGGTTTCGACTCCGGCCAGGAATATGTTCTGGTAATCAATAGGATTAATTTTCGTATCAAATGAATGAATCAATAAAGAAAAATAAGGGGAAAAAACCCAGTTAAGTTACCATGAGAATCGCTTTAATATGATCTTGGGACGATTGAATTGCAGTTTCAGTTTGAGGTCTCTCCATCCCAAGCAACACATCGATAATATCTTCCTTTCCAGGATCTTTGCTTTGCTTTTGGATGTGATCCTCTATCACTTTCTGGTAGAAAACATCAAATTCTTGAAAATTCTTTTCAAGCCTTGCGTGGAGGCCTGTGAGTCTATCAACAACCCAACCCACATAAGGAAAGAAATCAGCTGCAGAGAAGCTCCCAAGCATAGCAAAGCCTTCATGAATAACTTCTTGGAATCTTTCATGGCCGAACCCTTTCTCTTGAAAACTCTTCCCAAATGCTGCTCTACAAGTTATGTTCGCAGTGAGAGACATCATCTTCTCACTGAGATCAACAGGAGTGGCAGAGGAAGAAAACTTGGAGATGGAACTGATGAGCAAATCAGTCTCTTCTTCCCTAACAAACTGAAACGACTGGACTCTCTTGGCACTGAAGAGCTCAAGAACACAAATCTTTCGCATATCTCTCCAGTAATCGCCATAGGGAGTGAAAGCTACGTCAAGATAGTTATAGGATAGCTTCCCAGTACCAGCCAAGAGAGGTCTACTGCAACAATTGAGATCATGGGTTTTCAAGACCTCCTTAGCTGCATCTGCAGAGGAGACTATAACTGTTGGAACACGACCGAGATGGAGAAGCATCACAGGACCATATTTCTTGGAGAATTGCCACAAAGTGCGATGCCGCAATTCGCCAAGTTGATGCAAGTTGCCTATGATTGGAATGCCTGGAGGCCCTGGAGGTTGCTGCTTTCTCTGAGATCGCTTAGCTTTAAGTTTATTTCTCAACAAGTAGACTAATATGGGAATCATAAGAAGAAGAGGAGGTACCCATATTGGAGAAGCCATTTGCTCTTTTTCATCTTTCTAATGTTTCATCGGCTCTCTTTATATATAAAAATTTTATTGAAAAATATATATGTTTTAAAAATAACTTATTTTTTTAATTGTAATATTAAAAAATATTTAAATAATTTTATACATAAATCATTTAATAGTGTTTGGACATCAACCACGTGATTTCCTCGAACCATGCCGGAGCATAAAAAAAAATAAGTCCCACCATTTATTTGTATTTTAAATCTCTTAGTCTAGATAAAAATTAATTTTTTAGTTAATTGTTATAATAATGTATAAGACAACAATCCCAACTAGCCCAGATCTGCATAATATGTTTTGATAAAAGATTTCAGTTTTTTATTTATTTCTCCCGAATATTCACATTTTCGTTGATATGGTGATCTGTATCTACACTATTTCCCGTTCTTTTTTATTGGGATTTCCAAGTGTCAAGACCAAGATGCGCAAAACAAAGGCATGAGCACAAAAAAAGAAAGAGAAGTCCAAGCCTAATTAAGATAGGGCCAAAAAGTTAGGAAGTATTCTGCCAGACAATGCAAAAACAAACGCAATTGAAAATATTTAATTTTCTAGATAATCAAGCATCCCTTGCACATTCAAATCAAGCATCCCTTGCACACACAGCTTCACAGCTCCATCACCCAATAACACACTAACTACTGCAGATCACAAAAGAAGCGATCTTCCCTATATTCTACTGAAATCAAAGGATTTCATTCACATCTTTACATCTCTCTTTCACCCAAAAGCTATAAACAATAACACTAACTACACATTGATTCTTCTGAGTTCTTCACAGTGATTGTGCCAAAAGACTCTTGGCTGGGGTAAGAAAAGCCACAGCTCCCCGTTCTGCACTTGAGAATTTCTTATGCACAGCCTTGAGCTTGCTTTCGGCAGATGCAGAATGAAATTTAACCAGAAGCTTTGCACAATCCCTGTCAAATTGACCAGTTAACAACTCTGTCACTGTCATGCTCTGCCACCAAATATAATATTGTATGCAAATTTGGTGCATAGGATCATAAATTGAATCAAAGTAAAAGAAAATTACATTAACATATCTTCACTGTATCCAGTGTGATGCTTCAGAGTTTCAGTCCAAAATGGGCTCTTATCAAGGGAACACCGTGCAGCATACACAGCCGATGCAGCAATCAACGAGGGGCAGTACATGATGACCACTGGATATTGCATCAGACCAAGTTCAGCCAGGAAAAACACCATGTTCTCCATCTATATCAGTCAGATAATTAACTAATTTGTAAATATAACTGAAACGGCAGAGTTCAAGCAAATCCTGTGTGTACAAGTTTACCTCCTTATCAGATAGAACTGATGCTTTGATGTATCTAACAAGGAAGACATATGGCGTAGGAACAGTTAAATACCATTCCAACTTTCCCAGGATAGATTTTTCCATTGCCAGAACCTGTTCTCTAGTATAGGCGTTGTCTGATATGCAGATAAAGTCACCAACCTGCAAATTCAGAAGCAAAATTATGCTAAGAA
The DNA here is from genome assembly GCF_001659605.2 of Manihot esculenta. Taxonomy (NCBI): domain Eukaryota; kingdom Viridiplantae; phylum Streptophyta; class Magnoliopsida; order Malpighiales; family Euphorbiaceae; genus Manihot; species Manihot esculenta. The sequence continues at coordinate 10,307,729 of NC_035162.2, read as the reverse complement.
ATACATGTCAGTATCCAGAAAATTACTTCAAGGCAGTAGTAGCAGATGGCGTTAGAATACCTCTGGTGCCCATATTTCTTCATACTTGCATGCAATGAGCATTGAACTGATGCCAACCAATTGAAGTTCCTTCCTTGGTACAACCTTTACCGCAAGGAATCGATCCATTATATTAATAGTAAGGTAAAGAGTTTCTGGCATGAGTTCAAATTTGCGATGAACTTCAACCAACCAATCCACGAGAATTGATCTCATCTTTGCATTTATGTCAGGCTGCAAGTGCATGTAGTCATGCACCCTACCATCAGCCTGCAAAGGGAAACCCGTGAGCTTAATTTCCAAAAGAGGGAGCAGGAGAAATGGGGTGATGAAATATATTATTACTTCTGTGAGCTTGTAGAACTTATAGATATCATCGACATATTCAACCGCCGCCAACTCGTTCTCAACATCAGATGCATCTATGTTCACCAGTGACTCCTCTGGCCTTTTGGCAAGTCCACATGCAGCCTTAAGATTAATCAAACCAAGTCAGCACACCAATCACAAACGGAAAACAAAATAGAACAAATTGAAAAAGAAAAAAAAGGAAACCTTGCTCCGAGCAGTCAAGATTGAAGTCAGAGTTTTCACTTGCTTCCTTGACCCTTCTTTTGATAATCTTCTGACAGCAGGTTTACTCTTCTCACTTTCTTCGTCAGAGCTTATCACAATCACCGTCTCAGGTGCATGTTTCTTCTCAACTAGCTTTTCTACAACTGGCCTTGCAGCCACAGGGCCTCTCCCAGCTCCAACCACGTTTCTAACATCTGTGACTGGTTTCTGCAAATTGGCGAAACTCAAGTAATTCAATAGGTGGGATTCTATTCTAGATCTGATTCTCTATCTGGTACATTAAGTACAAAAATGATTTTGTCATCACTTTACCTTTGCTTGTAAAGCACGATCATTCACCAGATTACCAATGTCTTTAAGTACTCTCCTATTCCTTCCATCTGCTACAACGTTCTTCTGCTTTACTTCTCCTGAAACAGCCAAAATAACCGGGGTCAAAAACATTTGCAGTGCAGAAGAGCTCCCAGCAAAGCTTTAAAAATATCCAAAAAAGCGAAGCCATACATCAATAAATGTACCAACTGAAAACATAATTTTGGAAAGAAACTATAGATAAACTTTCCGTTAAGATGAAAACTCTTTAAATCAAGAACCAGCCCACTTGCAGATTTTGCAAAATTTTTGAAAGATGTTCGAAACAGAGACAGCAAACACTTGTAAACCAAAGCCCCTCTCAAAGTCAGATCTTAAATAAGAACAAAAATTTATCAAAGATCATAACCAATTAGTAACAAGAATTGCAAGAAGACCAATCTCAGAGTGAGGGATCAAAAGTAAAAGGTCCAAAAGAAAACTACAGCAAAGATCCAACCTCCACAACAGATCAATTAAAAAGGCCAAGAATTATTAATATCTATAACTATAAGATAAACAAAACCAAACCCAAGTGTCATCAAGTCAAAACGGAATTTAATCTCCAATTATTAAATGAATAAAAACATAGAAGAAATGGAGATCAGAGAAAAAAAGACCCAAAAAAATCAGAAATTGAAGAACAAAGGAAAAGAAAGAAAATAACGATAAAAAATCAAGAGTGATGTTTAGTTAGTAACCTTTTAGCTGTAGATTATGAACATCAGCATTCGAAGCCATTTCAGGTTCTTCTCCCTCCTCTAATTTTTCTTGGTTTTTGCCGAATACTCTTGCCAGGATTGATGACAGAAACTCTTGGAGAAGACTAGTGCGCGTCTCTCCTTCTTCTGCGTGTACAGTCGCCACTCTTCTATCTCTGATTCTCTCTATAAAGAAACCCCTTTTATCACCCTTCTCTTCTACAATCTATTTCTTTCAATCTTTCTCGTTCGTTTTGTCAACTTCTCTGGAATGGGAAGGGAAGGGAGGGTTAAAAATCCTTCCTTTAAAATCTCTCTGCACATCCTTTTGAAGAGACGCGAGTATCTCCAACGGTCTTATTTTCTTTCGTTTACTTTAAACCGTTGGATCTTTTAAGATCTAACGGATATAAAGTAATTAACGCTCCATACTGGATTTCCAGTTTTCGTAATTTTTCTAGCCGTTAGTGGTGGTGAGGGTATTTCTACTGGACCAATCCGGGTCGGATAAATAGCTCAAGCTCACTAATCAGTAGATTTGTGGATATGGGCCATCTTGGAAGCAGATGGGCTTGAATTATTGCGTTTTTAAAAATGTTTTTTAATTCATATATGAAGTAAAAATAATAATTAATTAGTTGATACTATTATATTGAAATCAGCTTTTTTTAAACAATTCTAGAATAACTAATTACTTCTCTTATAATATAATTTTTTTAGCAAAAATATTATTTACAACTATTAATATTAAAAATATGTAATTTGAAAACTCTGGAATAATTCATTTGCAAATAAAAAAATCTAAATAACAAAAAGGAGATTGAGAGCCAACCATTTATTTAATTTTCTTTTTTTAAATAAAGATATTCGATGTGTAAAAATAATAACATTATAGTTTCTCAAAATAAACACTCACACGATTAATTCTAGGAGTAAAATGAGAAATCCAATTCTCAAACCCCATTTCAAAAAAAAAAAAATTCTCAAAACAATTTGCCTGCCTTTCATAATTGTATTGTGGCCATGCCTTTCACACGATTATAACATATTTTGTATTTTTATTAAGAAAAAACTCTTTTTCCCTGTAAAAAAATAAAAATTATTATAACTTGTTAATATTTATAAATTTTCCAATTGAATTAATTAGATCAATGGAAATTCATAAAACATAGAAATATTAAAGTTAAAAAAAAAAAAAATGCCACAAGACAATGTCTAACGATAATCTTGACAAGTATAAACATTTCTTTCTTTAAATAAAAGTTGAAGATTAAAACACATGATGATATCTACAGCAACAGAAGATCCCTACCTTTTTAAGTCCACAGAAGCTCAAAGCTCCACTCTTTCTCAGCAAAAGAGTCCATGTCAGACAGCTGCAATTCTCGCCACTTCTCGTGGCTAATGAAATCTTGCTTCCCCAATCCGCAAGACCCCAGCAAATCTCTCTCGCCAAATCCCATTCACCCCATCGCTATCTCCTCCAACATCACCACCACTCTCTGCTCTCTCCCCGATGACCTCCTCTTAGAATGCCTCTCCAGGGTCCCCTCCAGCTCCCTCCCTGCTCTCTCCCTTGTCTGCCGCCGCTGGTCTTACCTCCTTCGTTCCCCCGCTTTCCTCTCCCTTCGCCGCCTTCATAAACTCCTTCACCCCACTGTCTTCGCCTTCTCTGCTTCCGACTCTGGCCTCTTTGCTGCCTCTCTTCGCTTCCAAGATGATCGAATCAACATCCATGGACTCGGGAAGGTTGCTTCGTCTATTCCCTTTCAAATTGCTTCACTGGATAATATTTCCCATTCCCGATTGTCTGCAATTGGACCCAGAGTCTACATTATTGGGCGGAGTGGATTGCTGTGTTATGATACTTGGAGCGGCACTGTTTCACTCAGGTCTTCCATGATTTTCCCCAGGAAGAAATTCGCCAGTGCTGTGGTTTGTGGGAAAATATACGTTGCCGGAGGTGGATCACGGGTAGCGGCGGTTGAGGAGTATAACCCTGAAAGCGATACATGGGCAGTGGTGGCACACGCTCCCAGGAGGAGATTTGGGTGCATTGGGGCAGCCGTTGATGGTGTGTTCTATGTAATTGGAGGACTGAAAATTGGTGCAGTGACCGGAAATGAATTCTCACGCTTGGCCGCGGCAGGGGCAGAGGCTCATGTGTATGCAAGCTCAATGGACTTGTACGATGTGGAGGCAGGTGTATGGCTGAGGAGCCGAGCGGTTCCCGGCGGTGGGTGTGTGGTGGCAGCATGTGCAGCAGCAGGGCATGTTTACATTCTAGCCAGCCACGCGGTGGAGCTATCGTTTTGGCGATTTGACGCTCGTAGACAAGCAAGCGGCGGCGGTGGATTCGGTGAATGGTGTCGGATGAAAAGCCCTCCACTGCCAGCCCAAGTTAGACTAGACAGTATAGTGAGGTTCAGCTGCGTAGGAGTGGAAGACAAGGTGGTTCTGATTCAAGTTAACGGTTGCATTGACGATTTGTTGAGAAGGAGTGGAAGGAATATCAGGGGATTAAAGGAAGGATTGATTTTGGTTTACGATTCTGGCCGTGGCGAGTGGAGTAGAGGCCCAGATCTGCCGGGAGTGATTCGACGCGCCGCTTGTGTGACTGTGGAATGCTGAGGGAACGCAATTATGACTAACGTGCGCCGAGAATCAGGTGCATGTTAGGGAAAGCTTGCGTTACGCTGGCTAACGTACGCAAGTAGATGTCGTTTCGGTAGCAGACAAAATTATCAATGTAACATGTGTTTGATTGCCATTTACGATAAAGCTAAAGCGACGCCTGGGGGCACATATATTCTGATTTTTTAAAAATCAAATTAAAAATGGTCTTTTTTTTTTTTGATATGAGGAAAGCGTTCTAGTATAATAATAATTATTAATATAATTATGTTGTATGGACAAAATTTTAGTGGGTGGGGATTCATAGATTTGTCCAATGGGATGGAAATGTGAGAAGTATTATAATGTTTAGGGCTTGACCACATCCTCATCTTCATGTGCTCCTTTGATTAATCTAATTCTTATTAAAGTAAAATTAGGGTTTTCTTTTTCGTATAATAATAATAATAATAGTATGAGATCTATAGTCTCCTAAAATGATGGTTCTGTCCTCACCTAAACTTTCTTTATTTTTCAATAATCAAAAGCATAATGAAGCTATTAGGATATTGGAAAGAGCTGTCTTTTTGTGTTTGATGGTGATCTAAATGGAACTTTCTAAAATTAGAATGAATACGAGAACAGAAAATTATTGCCTAAATGAAGGCATGCTAATGTAAACACTCGATTAATTTGGGCAAAAAAAACTTTGTAGATAAAAATTGTTGTATGAATAGTGGGATGCTGAAACATTTGTAAATGAGAATTTGTTACATGTTTTTACCTCTTCATATATAATAGTATATGAATATAATCCATTTATAATATTTTTCCTAGAACTTGATAGATTATTGAGGTTATAATATAATGCCAAAATATATAAGTTTGTTTATTGATATTTTTATAGTTAACTTTTAACATATCATTTTTATAAAAATTTAACTATTTAATTTTGATGTATAAGTACCAATTATATATATTTTAAAATTTTAATATTAAATAAATATATTTTATAAAAGTAAAAAATTTAATAATGATATTTTATAAATAGAAATTAAATAGTTTTTTTTTTTTATAAAGTTTAAGTGTTAAAGTCAAATTTTATATTTTAACCTAATATAATAGTATGGTTGAAACCTTTTTAAAACTCATTGCTTTTAAATTGCGAATAAATTAATCTGTGAATAACTTAAGGATAAAGCGTTTCTCTTTTTGCCCTTTTGACTTTATGCACCTTTAACTTCAAAATAATAATAATCATTGCGTTTTTTAAAATGGAGCAGTGAAAATAAAATCTGGAGATGCAGGGGATCGAACCCTGTACCTCTCGCATGCAAAGCGAGCGCTCTACCATTTGAGCTACATCCCCGCCCGGAAGACTGGGACAGAATAATATTTATAATACCTTCCGATTGATTCAAAGTTTTGATACGAAAGATCCCGCCTTGTAAAAGAGAAAATTTCTTAGAGATGGATTTCCAAGTGGTTCACTTTGCCGATTGCACTTCAAAGAATATGAGCCTTGTGCTTCATTCCAGGATGGAACAGGTATTGAGCTTACTGCAGGCTGTGAGAGTCCTTAGCCAGAAAAAGAGAAATTAATAAATAGGGGTGGCCCTTTGCTGGAAACAGAAATGTCAATTCAAGGATTCACCTCCATTGCGTTTTAGTAGGATGGGCAATTTCTCAGTAACTAATAGTCTGCTACCATTGGATGCTAGATTACAGCTACGACAAAAGTAAGAGAATCCAATGTCAAGATGCGCATCATCCAGCTTTTATCAATTATTGTTGCTTAAGATGTTCTTTTTTTTAGCTGGGGGCCTTGATGCTAGTTTTCTTTGTTGTCTTCCTTGCATTGCTTCCCATGTATGCATATCGACTGAATTACAATAAATTAGGTTCAATTTTGCCTTATCATTGTAGAAGATATTAAATTTTACTGGTGATTTCCTTTTCATCATTCTTTAGAGAATGTTGGTTGTAGTTGCTTGTCTACTGGTCATGATTCTTTCGAACAAATCCGTAATTAATGCCTGGAAAGCTGATATTCTTATGCTCTAACGAATTGATTGACAACCATGGGAGATTAGCAAGTATCTATGTTTTGCATGGTTACGAAAAAAAAAAAAAAAAAAAGGGTTTCCACAATATCTGGTTCAAACAATCTCTGCCATGGAATCTGCAAACTAACTTGAGTGAAGTCGCCTGAAAAAAGCCAGCCACTGGCTTCTGTTCATCGGGGTTGGGCTTGGCTTTATTAAATCTAAAATAATGTACAACCTTGCAGTAGGTTTAAATAATCGATTTACAAATATGTGTAATTGTACAACACGCATTAAAAGGGAGAAAGAAAAACTGGAGAATCTTTAACATAACACAGCAGAAGAAACAAAAAGAAAATTTGTGTGAAGTTGCATGATATCCCTGTATTGAGAGTACCTGATGAGGGAAGAATAAAAGGTTACTCTACTTGAAAGAATTAAAGAAGCTAATGGTGTCATTGAGTGCCTGAATGAAAGCATCAACATCCTCTTTAGTGTTGTAGAAATAGAGACTAGCTCGTGCACTTGCATTTACTCCTAAATGCCGATGAAGAGGTTGAGCACAATGGTGACCTGATCTGATAGCCACTCCATGCTGAAAATTTAGTAATGTTAGTTGCATTCAAGATGAACCCTTTCGCTCAACTCCAGCAACTTTTTCTAATATTATTTAGTGTAATGGCTCATAGATAAAGATGGTCATTAAGAATAGGGCCTTATACCTGTTGGTCCAGAAAGGTTGCAATATCTGTGGGGTGAATATTCTCAACATTGAAAGAACAGAGAGCAGCACGGTGAACGGTTTCTGAAGGTTTTGGGCCATAGATATCCACATTGGGAACAGCGCAGAGGCTTTCATATAAATAATTAGCCAACTCCACCTGTATATCAACCAATTATAGAACAGTGATTTCGATTAGAACAGTCATATTTATTATTTAATGCATGATGCATCATGGATAGGTTTAAACATGTTAAAACGAAACAGCTTGTGAGGTGATCAGATCTGAATTCCTTCAGAATCCAAGAAATGGAAGTTGAGATGAAAAAAGGAGAGGACAAGAGGGAATTCAGAAAGGAGAGAGAGAGAGAGAGAGAGAGAGAGAGAGAGAGAGTTGAGAGGCGAGGGATATTATTGATTCTTCATTGATAATCTGTACAGGTATGGCTCTTTCCACCACCACCTCATCAAATCCAGGACATATCATCTCTGCTTGCACATATTCAAGTTGAAACCAAGATTATATTGCTTATGAAAATTGAAAAAAAAATAAATATAAATGGGATGGCAACAAACAACCAACTTATAAAATAATGGCAATCAACAAATCCTATGCAGAAATTTTGTCTTGGCAAAATAGATGATGGATCACTCCTACACAACCAGCTCAGTGCCTCAAGCCATGGGAGGCATGAACAGCTATGGAAAGAGAGGGGGAGGTCGTCAAGAAAAAGGTGACCTTTTCACTTGCCTCTTCTAAAGATGGAAAAAATAATAAACTACTGACCTTAACATATTTCCTCCTTTTTTCCAGTGATATCTTGCACTGACCTAATACTAGGAATTTTTACAAACAAAAGGATTCTGATTTAGATCATCAAATTGATTAGAGAAAAAAAAAGATGGGTGTTTTTCTGTACTTTCATCATTAAAATGCCACCACTAAAATGCCAATCCCACCATAAAACGTCAGTAAAATGCAGCTGAATTAATAGTCATGTATGTCAGAAACTATTGAATACAGATGTCAAAAAAATGCAGCACACCTCATACTCATGAATCTTTTGCATGCCAATTCCGGACAAATAATCAATTGCTGCTCCTAGCCCAATTGCTTCTCCGATTGCTGGAGTTCCTGCCTCAAATCTAAACCATACAAAGAGGATATTAGACAATAAAGCATTTAATTTAAAAAAACAATTACCAAGTACTTCAACACAAAAATGGTAGGCGTTGCAAGCTAGAGTTCCTTTCAACATACAATTATATATAAGAAATATATAAACCTGAAACTAGGATCTAACAATGAAATTAGTAATAATATCAATCCTAACTTATTTAGGGAGTTGAATAAAGCATCTTTCATCCGTTAAACACACACAATATCATCTAATTCAATTCTAAGCAGCCAGAAAGAAGAATAGACAGAAAGAATACCATTCCCCTTCTTTCGATTTTTTTTTCTTTTATTAATTCTTAGTGTTCCAAGGGATAAAAAAGCAGGATATTGACCGACTCGTTGCCCTTGAGACTTAGGGCTTAGGGTTTCAACTTCAAGAGAGAATTAAATCTCTGAAACTAACTGGTTCCAGGAAATGGAAGGTAATTTGACAAAAGATGAAGGGCACTGACTGTTGAGAATCTATATGAAGTGAGTATGACATCAATCCACTGAACCACCAGACTTTACTCACATTTGATAGTTGAAAACAAAGACTGCATTTTGTTGTCAACAATAACAAATGGAAGAATCACCCATACAATGTCTGATCCTACACTGCTAGCACAAGGATAACCTTTATATCCTACTTCTTTGGGTCACTAATGACACGTGCAGAAAAACATGACAAACCCATCATGAATGAATCATTCTCACCCATAATCTGTTAATGACACAAGGCTCCATTTTGATAAGTGATCAATTGAAAATAAAGTAAATTTGGATTTGTGTTTGGAGAGAAAATTTATAAAACATCAATATCAATATAATGCCAAATTCGAAGGCTCATGCATTTCAAATCCTCATCTCTCTAAACAGAGGAGTCCTAATGAAATTTCCAAATTTATATTTGAAAACAAATATGGAATTGCTTCATGCACTTGTCACCCCTTTCTTTATATTTGAAAAAAAAATGCATTGATGACCTAGAATACAAGATGGAATCATGTACAACCTACAGATTTCATGTAGACAGAAGACTTGGAGGGTACATAAAAATTTATGAAAGCTGGTCAGAATTGTACAATAAATGTTTATGCATCAAGTTCTTTTCTTTCAAACATTTCCATGTGTTTCATAAGAATTTATATACATTTCAGAGTGTATTCATTCTCTGTTGCACATAAATTTAGAAGAACCATCAATTCTAAAAATTCAACTCTATGTTCAAGGTATATACTTGACAATGCTAGACAGTTGGTGGGATTTAGTAAATAATAAATGTCGCATGCAATGGACATGAGCTAAAGCAAGGTAAAGGAAAGAAACAGAAACCGCTAGTATTCTGACAGTGGATCCACTTAGTTCTATGATACTAAATGTCAAGTGTCAACAAGCAAACAAGTTCACCAACCTTGATGGAGGATCTGCATAAGTAGAATGATCTAAAAATACATCAGAGATCATTTCTCCACCACCTACAAAAGCAAAACAAAAATCAAGGCATGTCGATGAATATTCTCACACCACTTCTTCCTGTGATACAGATACATAAACTCTTGAAATGAAGAATTAAACTCTATGGGGGAACATCTGTATAACCCCTTAAAGTAGTAACTTACCTAAAAATGGAGGCATTGTGGACAAGAGATCACTTTTACCATATAAGAATCCTATGCCTGTGGGCCCACACATCTGGAGAATGATTATTCCTTAACTTCATATACTTATCTGAAGTTTATATTTCAGCATACAAGACAACAACCTAACCTTGTGAGAAGATGCAACAAGAAAATCAGCATCAAGTTGCTGGACATCAACCACCATATGCGGAACACTTTGACAAGCATCTATGAGCACTTTAGCCCCAACATCACGTGCCCACTGGATTATGTCTTCAACAGGAAGGAAGGAAGCTACAGAAAAAAAAAAGATAAGATAAAACTTTAAACAATAATTAAATCCTTAAATCTTTTGGTGTTTCTATTACTCTAGTAACAAGTCAATGAAACATGCTTTTGCTGAGCAATAAGTTAACATCAATGTGTTCTATCATTAAGATTGCATGAGAAAGAAATTCTAAACTACCCAAGACATCATTAAATAACGTAAATCATGAAACATGGGGAGATAAGAGAGACAAGAAAAGAGAGTTAAAATAAGAAATCTTCTTCCATGCATCCTCCCAAAGCATCCACAGCATTAGTTTCCCACCATATATTTCACTAATAATGATTGAAGGGTGCGAATAAGTTTAGTTTAGTCTCATCTCAGTATTCTAAGTTACTTGTAGAAATTCTGTTAATTAGGTTAAAAGAATGTCTTATCCACTGATTTGTTAACTTTTTTTGCTCTCTTAAATTCTTAATAAACTCTCTCTTCTTATAAAATGAGAAAAGGAAAATGACCAGATATGGTGAGCATATGCCAGAAAGATGCAAAAGCAGAAAACTCACCAAGAACATTTGAGATGTGATGAACAACTACAAGTTTTGTATTCTTTGAGAATATTTCTTTAAAATTCTGCATATCTGGAACGTCATTTTCATTCAGAGTTACAAATTTCAAGATAGCACCAGTCCTCTGAGCTACAATTTGCCATGGAACAATTGCACTATGATGTTCAGCAACTGTAAGTATAACCTGGAAGAAGAAAAGATATAACACAAGAGTTTCATTGTTCAAGTTATTATTACAATAGAAAGACCAAGGAATTATAACGGCCATCTAGTTAAACATTTTAAAATTGCAGATATCATCTTAAGATGAGGTAGCATAAGTGCATAACAGACAGAATTATTCTCACCCAAGACATCATCAAATTATCCATTCAAGCTTCCAATTCTTCATCTGCATCATGATAGTCTGATGGTTGAGCTAGATTGCTAAGTTTTCATATTACATGCCCTTTATAGGGAAAATTACACAAATAAAGCAAGTTGTATCCCTAGATTGCACAGGGTTCTATGCTTCTATTTGAATAACTTCAAATCTTCCATGGAAATGAATTTTGTTGTTTAAATAGATCACATGTATGTTGCTGTTGCTACAGCAATAAGCTACCCAGCCAAAAAAGCAAATAGGCAATAATAACATATTTTTACTTGATAAAAAAAAGTAGAAAGCAGATTAATAATTGCATGATTCAATTCATGGAAGTCATGCAATTATTCAAAATGTAATTCAGGAATACCATATGCTAGGTTTCCTCTAGACCTCTTAACGTTTTTCTCTGGGTGACTGTGGAGCACACATGGGCATCATCATATTTATGGTTTGGTAGAAGTTGCAACTTCCATATTAATAAGGGCACAGTGACATTAAAATATTAATATTGTACAAAATTTCAACCTCAAACTCTGCTATCATTTGGCTGAACAGCCAGAAGGATTCACACATAATTCAATGTTGTAAAAATGAAGCAATGAGACACAAAGAGGAAGCTGAAGGTTTTTGCTCACATTTTGGAAAGCCAGAAAATATTTAAATAAATAAATAAGAAGGCACATTATTTCCTTTCTTTTCTCTTTCATCTAACATGGAACAGAGGACCAAAAAGTGCATAAGATGGGGAATTGGAACACTGCCTACCCACAATCTGAATGCCCCAAATATTGTAATTGGAAATCAAAATTCACTAAGCAAAAGCTCAAAGCTTTGGCCCCCAACAAATCTCAAAAATTGCTGGATCAGCTTCAAAGTGCCTTTTCGACCACCATAAAAAGCCTTTGAAACTTTCCAGATGACTTCCTATAGCCTCCGATTAAAATACTTTTAACTATATCTGACCCTTGCAGACAAACTTTGACAGGAAGTGAAACTTAACAAAAGTAGTATGTAATTACATTCATTTTCAGAATGTCTACAATGTTGAACGAAGATGATAATAGACAGCACATAACAAGACAAAAGAATAAACGTACCTCATCTCCCAATTTCAAATTTGCAAGGCCCCAGGAGTAAGCTACCAAATTGATAGCTTCAGTAGCATTCCTAGTAAAAACAATCTCTCTGGACTCAGAAGCATTTATAAAGGCTGCGACCTTCTTTCTGGCTAACTCATACTCATCAGTTGCCTTTGCACTGTATTGAAAGATACATGAAGATATGGTTACTACCAAAAGATATCAAAAGTGAAATTCAACCGGCCTCTACGCTAAAACCAGTCTCTTAGCTGAAAATATATGCAAGTCGATATATATAACTTTACAAAAAAGAAGAATTTCCACCTTAAATAGTGAATTCCCCGGTGAACATTTGAATTGTAAGTTTCATAGTAATCCTGCAAAGCCTTCAACACTGAAATAGGCTTTTGGGAAGTTGCAGCATTGTCTAAGTACACAAGTTTGGAGCCATTTATCTCCTGCAACGTCACATAGAGGGACAAATTATAAAGCCTAATCCCCACAAAATGATAAGAGAACTCCTCATCTATGGGATTATAAGAATAAAATTAAAGCCTACTTTATATATCAAGGAGCTCCAGAATAATACATGAACAAAATTTCAACTTTATTCAGAATTTATTGCAGTAAATAACAAATCCAAAATTTTCAAAGGCAGAGATAGAAGAAGAAGCAAAGAGACAAACCTGGTGAAGGATGGGGAAATCAGGTCGAGTGATATGACCGAGGGAGAGGGAACTAAGAGTCTGGTCGCCTTCTCTACCAGTAGTAGCTAATGCGGGGATAGAAGAGAGAGAGAATCTAGGCAAGCTGCACCGTATAATTGCAGGGCTCCGTGCGGCGGCTGAGTTGGGGCTTAGGAACTTAAATGACGGGAGTTTGAACACCATTACATCCATCATCATCTAGCACAGATAAAATTGGAAGCGAACAAAACAGAAGAAATCGAATCTCTCTCCGTGTGTTTGAATGCTACAGTCGAGTGTTTATGGGTTCAGAGTTTCAGTGAACTTCTTGGATCAATTGGACGGTAAAAAGCGAGAGACGAATAAGCCGCCAATACTGAAAAGCAAAACAAATCCATTATTGGTCTGCTAGTTTTTCTTTTATGCAGTCCTTCAGCTATTAACGGCGACGTATTGATGGCTTTGGCTTTTATTGGAGGGGTGTGGCGATTAAAGATATTCCATTGAAATTTATTATAAGCTTTTTGAATTGTTTTATTATTATCTAATATTATATTTAATTTTATACATTAATTAATATTCATATTTAAAAATTAATAATTTTAAAATACATACATTCTATATGTTGAAAATATATTATATGAAACTTATAAATATATATTTTTTTTGAAATGAAAATTAAAAATTAAAACTTGAGACTTTTTAAATTTATTTAGGTGCATGAGATTTTTTAAATTTATTTAAGTACATTTGTCATCACACTATTTGTCATCACGCTAAATATTATGTACTTATAAATGTTATTATAAAAATAAATATATTATTAATTAATACTATTAAAAACTGATTCAAATTTAATATAAACATTATATTTTTAAATTTAAATTCATCTTATATGCTACAATTTGCACCGATAAAATTCATTTAAATTGAATGCTCTCTAAAAGGGTGGTATAAGATTATGAAGAATGATGATTTCGTTTTTAAAATTGATAATTTGGTGTCAATTTTTTGAAGTCACCATAGGCATGGCGTTGCAAGGAAGGAGCAAAAAGCCTCAGGTATTGATAGCTTTTTTTTAAAAAACTTTTTAATAATGTTTCGTGCAATAGGGTTTAATTTTAAAACACATTAGAACTGCTGAAAAGTAGTTGTTAATATTCGATTGCATTACTGATGAAATTCGAAGTGATAATCATAGAATCAGTTGAACATTGTTCATTTAAATTCTGTAGCAATAATAGAGGAAAAATTGAAGAGGTAGCATATGACTATTACAGGAAACAAAACTAGATGGAAGCTTACCAAGAAGCTATTGGGAAAAAAATAAAAAAAAAAAAAAGAAATTTTGAAAATGATTGCACATCGTTGTATGATGTGAATCTCCCCTCCAAATTTTCATTAGGGTAAATCAATGCAAGGTGATAAGATTACAAAAGATTACGAAACGAAAGACCAAAAACTAGAATGCTGAAATTTCTTTAAATCACAAAATGAATTGGTGTAAAAAAGATCAAGTTTACCCCAGAATACAAGCTCACGAATTGTTGATGTGAATAAGTAAAGCAAAATGTCAAAAAAAAAGTGAACTCAAATCTCAAAATCATTACTATTCAAAGCGACCACATGACTTGAGATGCTCCGGGCTGCTTGCAAAATTGAAGCATAAATCAAAATGAAGAGAGGATGTTTCTCCTTTTTCATAATTTTTTTCCAGGATAGATTGCTAGTAGTAACACATGAGATGAAAGAAAAAAAATGCTATTGCTGCTTTAAGGAAGGAAGCAAGCACTCGTAGACACGCTCCATTCGTGATGTCACTACAAGCTTATACGTAGTTTGAAGGCTGGGTTTTCCCAGATCAATAATATCCTGCCTCAAACTGTTTGACACGACAAAAGTCAGCTTCAGAAACAAATGCATATGCCTTACTCTATACAATTCAAATAACAAGTTGAGCTATACTAACCATCGCCATTCACCAGTTGCTTTTGCATGCCTCTCAACAGCATGAAACAGGCGATCCAAGCTGGATAACATCAATCCAAACATGCATTGTGACTCCTTTTCCTGAAAAAGAAAAAACAATTGACGATTTTTGTACTTCCATTAATTTATTTATTACATTTATCCTCTCCTCTTCTCTCTCTATCCCTCCCACCACCCCCCACCCCCCCACCCCCCCAAAAAAAAAAAAACTTTTTGTGAGCACAGTTTCAGGAGAGCCAGGATTTGGCAAGAGTTGATATCAATTTATAGAGGATGCATTATCTATTTAATTTGACTTTTTTTTTCAGCAGCAAAGTCTCAACTGCTTCAAAATTACAGTTATCAAATCACATACAGTTCTTGAAGACCAACTGCTGAGAATTCTTTGTTGCTTATGCACAGATGCATGCAGAAAATCAGATCAAGCACCACAAACTGGTAAATGTCAGTCAAATCAATAGAGATGATCATATTTGCATGTCGAGATGCATGCGCAAGCCACAATCATCCCTTTGTGTGTCAAGTTGGTGAAAAAAAAAACGAAGGCCTAGGGATTTTGGCAATGGGTGGCATAGAAAATGGATAGTCCTCGGCACAAATCCTTCCCCAAGCAAAAGAAATAACCCCAGATTGCTACAGTTTGTATTGGAGAAGGTCATTATACACAAAAGTTGTGTCATCCAATAACTGTGTCAAAAAATATAGCCAACATTATACACAAGTAATAATTTTTCTTTTTCAAGTAAAAAAATCCATAGCCACTACCAAATAAAACATTGTTGAACAAAGAAATTTGTTAAGTGAGGACATGCTGAGGGAGAAGAATAGGGAAAGAACAAAGAGCATCACAAGTAATTCAAATATACAAACTAACAGCCCTGAAATCTCAATAATGATTGAATGTTTAAGAGATGAGAAAATCAAGGAAGAAGTATCAGAACACCAAATCTAGCTTCTTACCAGTCCTTGGTCAACAAATGTTTGGTACTGCAAAATCTTTTTTTCAACTTCCACTAAGATTAGCCTCCTTTGGCGCCGAGCAATCCTTCCTCTTCCTTCTGCTTTAGTATCCTGACTTGTGCAACCAAATTAATAACAAAAGGACAACAATTAAGCATTTTCCAAACTTTGACAACTATAACAGGAAAAACAAGATTGATTAGGTCGAAATCTTTAGCGCAATTGATCAATCCCAGTTACAAAAGCCATAATATACTTTGAGGTGTCAAAGCACTGAAAATATTCATTTATCACAATTCAGTTAAGCCCAAAATTCACGTAATTTTCCATATCTAATTTTCACAAATCTTTTACATAATAAGAGTGCATTTGAATAATTTTATTGGAAGCAAAATATAAACAATCAAATCCTTAAAAGTATCCGATAAGTTGACATTTGAATGGGGACTTTGAAATCCAAATATTTGAAATTGAGTTTAAAAACATGGATTTTAATGAAGAAGAAATCTTATTCTAAATTGAAATCCTGATAAAGGAATAGGAAAAACAACGGGGAGTATGCCTAACCAGACCAAAAACCTGTTAACACTTAAAGGAATATATATCTCATTCAAGCAAAGCAAATGGGGGGTGGGGGGCGCTCTTTACCAAATACCTTTTTTCTAACCTCTGTCCAAACTATCTAAATGAAACCTCATTTTCTAACATGACATTTCCTAAGTTGCAATACATAAATTTGCCATATTCACATCTCTGGGGAATATAATGTTTCTATGATGTTTTACAAGGGTTGTGGAATAATTATCAGTAAGAGTGTTTTACTGTATATGCAGTTTACGCAACCCAACCACAATATGTCATAAAATGAAAGAAACAAAAATGATGATTCCATGAGAAGAGTCAGAAACTCAAGACGGCGTAAATGAGATGAACAGAAGCTTCAGATATATATATTATCTTAGCCAGCATAGGGTACTGCACCAGCCATCATATAACATACAATTCAGTGATAGCCCTGTGAAAATTCATTAAAATTTCCTTACCTGTTTGAACCATGCACGGACTAACATCAGCAGAACAATAGAAATAAAAAATGCTGGCAAGGCAGCTAGAATAGCAAAGTTGATTTCATTTGCCTTGAGAATCTGATCCAGTTCAAGCATTGCCCTGTTTGAAGATTAAATGAGACAAATTAAAGGAAAATAAGATTTGATAACTTTTCCAAGATACGAGTCGCTGAACTTACGTCTCAATGTCTAGTTTTAACTTCTGAACCTGAAACACAGAAAACCCATTTTAGTATGACTAGAATTACAAGCAGAAATTCCATAATAAACTAGCTTTTAGAACCTGGATGAGCAGAGCACGGGCAAGCTCCCCACTTAGAAGATTTTGAATAGGGTGCATAAGTTCTTTTTCATACCTAAATTTTACAAAATCAGAAAAAAAAATAGAAAACATAACCAGTAGTTCAAGGGACATGGCATTACAAATAACAATAATGAGGCAAAAGTTTCAAGATATTTAAGAGTATTGAATGTCCAACTATTGTCCAAAGCATCTACTGCACTTATAGTCATTGAAAACTGAATATCTGCAATTCATATACATTCAAATAGGCCACACAAACAGGACCCTTCACCCTTCCAGAACACATGCCAAGAGTAAAGGCAATTTAAATTATTGAACATGTAATATGCTTTAT
This sequence comes from Manihot esculenta, assembly GCF_001659605.2. NCBI lineage: Eukaryota > Viridiplantae > Streptophyta > Magnoliopsida > Malpighiales > Euphorbiaceae > Manihot > Manihot esculenta. The sequence continues at coordinate 10,290,279 of NC_035162.2, read as the reverse complement.
GGAATTTAAAATATGTTACCATCCAACGAACACAAAGCAACCAGAAATACATGCAACCTACAGGTACATATAGATAAACCACGTATGCATCATAGATATTTATGAACATGTTATACTCAGATTTATCTCATCTTATGCAATGCCTTGAGCAATTTTAAAGAATCTATAAGACTTGAGTTACTTCTGCAATCAACCTCCATATTTAACACAATTATGCAGCTAACATGAAATAAAGAATATTCTTTGAGTCCTTGTTGGAAAAAAAAGGCTGTAAAGACTTCTTTTTGCGGTTATTTTTTTTAAGGTTGATTCATCATTCTTTTAGTTTCACATATAGAGCATAAGTCCTTCACTAGAATAGGAATGCTAGAATCCTGTATATTCATGAGTCTCTTTTAGTTGACTAGAGACAGCTATTCTCAAAGATATTTTCCAACATCTTTTTTTGAATCTTGTGAATTGTGATGCAATTAAAATTTCAAAACTAAGAGCCACATTTACTGGACCCTTGGTAATTCTGCATAATTAAACAAAAGGGTGTATCACGCCCAACTGCCTGGCAATTGTGGTCATTGATTTAGGTACACCTAGTGGCAAATTTGTTGGCACTTGGCAAGTAAAACACATGCAAAACATGCAGCATTAGAAACAATATCTGTTTTTGTTACTGTTTAGAAAAGAAACAGTAAATGTAGTTTCAAAATCACAAATGTTATGAACAAAGGTTTTTTGGGAATGTTACTTTTAAAAGTCACCATCACCAGCATTTGGAAACACCAATGGCGTTCCTTCATTTTCAGGGACCATAGTAGCCATCTCGGTTTTAGGACCTAACGTCCCTCTATTCCTGCCCCAATTCAACAATTCCCTAGTGGTGCTCTATATGCAATCTCTTAGCATCTCATTGCCTCCTTATTTGCAAATACAAATACAATCATATGTAACTACCCATAGGCTTAATACCTTGCCATAACTATTTCAAGCATTTCCTGATCTGATGCATTCTCTGGAAACTTTTGTCCTTTCGTCTGCTCGCTAAAAGTCAATAACATTCTGTGCCAAGCAAACAATCAGATAAAGTTGAATGAAAATTGAGCTCAGCAAAGCCAAATTATCTTGTCAGAAAATTGAAGTTTAAATAATAATATCAACAAAACAAAACAAAGGAACTCCGTACCACATAGACATTCATTTTGTCTCCATAGCAGTGCATGTTAGTTGCAATAATTTTCTAAGTCAGCCATAAAAAATCTACTATTTATGCAATTCCAGAGTTTCTACATCCCTCCATTGACTCAAATTATTGCAAGACAAGAAAAGTTCCTGAATGGCCCCAAAATTTTCTTATTCTTTAATTAATAAATAAAGGTCACAAGGGGGTGCACACCCATGGGGAAAAAGAAAAGGTAATACATCAAGCAAAGTGATCGAGAAAAATTTAAAATCACTGAACCTTTACAATAGTCCTAAACCAAGCAAAAGGGCCAAAAGTATCCATATAGACAATTCAAAGTAAATTGGGATAGAAGCTGAGTTAAATATGCCAACATAATGGCACAAAATCATACACATATAAGGTATCCTTCACAAAAAAAGCATCTCCTTTCCCACTTATCATGGTGAATATCTTATGCATTCCTCGGCATTCTCTCATCTTCTACTTCCATAAGAAAGCTTAAATGTAAATTAAAAACTATACCTAAGGAATGAATTTTGAGTGAGATCATATGCAGATAGTCCAAACAGAAAAGGAAAGAAAACGTCAGTCACATTAACTCACAAGGCATGTGTAGGGTACTTTTGTGAGTAAGGTAAGATATAAATTTTAGCATAATGAGGCATTCCAATGCTATGAGGAAAAAGGGAGAACAACTGGAAAGAAATTTTGACCTGTGCAAAGAATTTGCAGTCAGCTGCACTTCTTCTAACTCCATCACTCCTTTGTCTCTCTTCCTAAATGTCTCAAAAAGTTCATCTCTAATAGACAAAAGCTGATCATAGATCAAGTGAAACATGGTTAATGACTTGAAATTTTCACACATCCCTTAATGTAACACATGGATACAACATTCAAAATAAATAACTAGCAAAACCAATAAGCAAAGGGACTAAGACTGACATAATCTAACTTCATACTATTACATAATTTCAATCGACCAAAAAAAGTGGCATAAAACTACAGCCACCTACATCCACATATGAAGGAAAAATACAACAAACTGCTAACTGGGATTTGGATATCAGAGCATGGGGAAATAGGTATGCTTCATCAAATACTTGATTTAAATGTTCAGAGGAACCCAAAAGTTAATGGCATATCATCAAAAGTAAAGGGCTATTATGCCATTCAAAAATTCCAACATTTAACCCCGATCTCAACAGGTACATTACATATAATTAATATAGTCCACCACTTAGGCAAATCAAAGTTTAAAATAAGGACAAACATAGATCCAGGCTGAATATTTTGAGTTCATTAATGGATCAACAACGAGATTCCACAGAAGAAAAAGTTAAAAACAAAAATTATCAAGGAATTACCAAATTAAGACCACCAGAGGATGTGTTAAGATTGGAATCAGATTTCCAGAACCAAACTATTATGATTAGTAGGGAGAATAAGAGACAGTAATTTTATGAAGACGAGAGACGAGATAGCTGTGAATTAATTAGAGAAGTCAAAATTTAGGTTAAGTGGCAGGACCAGTTATTCCTGTTGATAAGCAGTGTATAAATAATGGCCCATGACTTAGACAGGATCAATCCAAAAAATATAAATATTATAATCATTTTCCTCTCCAATTCTCTTTATTCTCTCTCACCTAAGTCCTGTTTCTCTCTCTATTTCTTCTTCTTCCCTCATCCGGTCTTCCCTTTCTCTATTTCTCCCTAATTTCTACTCTTCTCTACAATCGGAATCCTGCACCATGGCATAAATATCTGTTGAGACTGGGATTGATCCTTAAGCAAGTAAGAGCTGAATATCTTTATTAGCATTTACTTTATTTTTCCAAACAATGAGTTCATCTTCCAAAATTTCTAAGAATAGAAGTAAGTTACTGATCCTTTAAAATGCCAGCACTAACACAAAAACAAGAGTTCATTGGTCAAAGCAACTTAATAATGCGAAAGGAATCTAGTGTATACCGGTTGCTCCACATGTTCATTAAAGAAGCTAACAGTTGAGTCCTTTGCACCACGAATCCAATTGTCAATATCAGGACTTCCCATCAAACGACTATGCCTTAGGAGCCACATGGAACAAACAGATAGGCCGACTGCACCACATGTGTAACGAATCCAGTACTGTGTTACTTTCTTTGGCTTTTGGTGTTTGGCAACCTAAGAAAATATTACTTATGCATAATATTAACTCAAAATCTTAAACTGAAATGGTGAAGACAATCTATCAATTACAAGATGTCCATATAAAGTCAATACACAAATGAAAGGATGATGAAGTATTCTTACTATAATAGATAAGTAGGAGTCCAATTTCTGTATATTTTTATTAACCAAGTTGATGGCATCTGCAATTTCACATTTGGTCCACTGAGAGCCTCCTTGATTAACTTCTGGAAGTGTATCAAATAGTAAAGGGAACGAGTAGCTTCCACCAACAGAAGAATCAGCCTGCATATTCATTGCATATGAATTAAAAAGATATAAAAACAAGCATGCATAACAAGTGTATATAAAAACCTTTAGGATATCACAATGAGCTCAAGAGTAAAATCCAAAAAGACTATCATGAGAAAGAAGGAAAAAAAAATAATCATCTAACATTTTCATACTTACCCCGCGCGCTGCATGTAGATGGCCAATTGATGCCTCCAAATTGGAGAATAAACTGTCAACATTAACTAGCAACGAGGGGAATGACTTTTCTGGATCCTTCACCAACTCTTCTCCACATCTATCAACTTCCATGTAAACCTGTAGATACAAGCAAGATATCCATTGAAAATCAACTAACATGTTTTTGAGAATATGTGGTGCTTATATGTGCATTACGTACATGTATAATGAATTATACTGAATGGGCTAGAAATAAGAAACTTCACACAATTTACTATAATTTAGGAGAAGCTTCCTGGTTGCATAGCAAGAAAAGGAGCTATAATGAAGATTATAAGACAAACAAGATGATGTGAAAAATTACTAAGAGGGAAAAGACAAAGAGAGACACCAAGTGCTAGTATACCTACAAACATTTTCATTAGATAACTGTATCCCTAGAAACTTAACATGCTAACAGACTTAAGAAGATGCACTTAAAAGCCCACACCACCACGGTATACTATGGAACTCCCCTCTTCACAAGAACATTCATGAACCATCCCTCCACGTCAATTGGATCTTAACAGCATTACAAAATAAATAAGGAAAAATGAACAACATAAAATCATTGTCTTCTGTATGTGTATGTAAGCATGCGCCAGATAAAAAGAGCCTACTATAGAGGACTATGGGTTCAAATTGAGAAATGAGAACCAAATCAATCAGTCAACATTGAAATGTTTTGCAAGGGGAAGAAATAGTTTAAGGTTGTTGGTGATAAGGAATTACAAACGCAAACAAATCAAAATAAGTGAAGAAACATTATTAAGACTGAAATACACAATTGAAATGAGACATAAAACAAGATGGAGAATACCTCAGCCAAGAATGTAGCAAGCACACGTCTTAATGTCGTTAAAACAGCCAGCCTCTCAGATATATAAGCAGATGCACATTGGCTCATTGAAGGACCATCAGCAATATATTCTTGCACCAACTGAACTGTTCCATCAATGAAAGCACGAGGCCCTCTCTCGAAGATCATGAAGTATAATTTGCGAGAATTGGAACCCTGCAAATTAATAGAAAAATACCGAGAAGATGTTATTCACATGGAACATAAATAAGAATGCACATACCAGACTAAAGAGCTCACCTCTGCTCTAGATTGCCAAAATCGCAAATTCTTTTCCACATTATGCAAATTTACTAAGATGTGGCCCATTATATCCTCCAACACCTCATATACCACGGAAGCCTCTTTCACGACCCTGAATAAACAGAGAGGGGAAAAAATAATCTTGTATCAGAATTTGATTAGAACACAAAAGGATATGTTAAAAGAAGAGGTCATACAGAGAAGATTCAGGGGAGTATGAGGGCAAGGGGAGAGGGAGGCAAGGCCTGCGTCTGCGAGAAGAAGCACGGGCTGTTCGGCGGCGGAGATTGGAGATTTTCCCGAGAAGATTGGAGTAGAAGGAAGGAAGTATAGTAGAGAATCGGTTCCATAGATAGTGAGAGTAAAATGAGACTAGGGTTTTGACCTCTTTGGATTCGTCTTGAGAAGGATGATCCTCCATGGTTGTTCTGTTTACTCTGCTTCTAAGCTGGCAGTCGGTTTATAAGGAATCGACTGATATTTCATTCTATTCAAACATAGTCGTCTGCATAGATGATTTGCAAATCCGAGAGTGCCCCCTTTCTTCTTCTTTAAATTACGAAAATGCAACTTCTTTTTGTTTACATTTGCTATTATTTTAACTACTTATTGTATCCTTAGAAGAAAACAACTTATTGTATGAATGCGAGGGCCTTTTGTTTTTTTTTTCAATAAAAAATTATTACATTGTTAAGAACAATCTCAAATGGATCTTGATTAAAAGAAATCAAAATTAATTAAAATTGAAATATTCAATTGATTATAACAATCGGAATAAAATAAATAAGTATTTTTTATATTCTTAATTAATCAATTATATAAATAAAAAATAAATTTTTATTTATAATAATAATAAATATAATTTATTTTAATAAATACTTATAATTAATATATTCGAATAAATCTGAAATGTTTTATAGCTAAGCAATGCATTTCAAGATACAAAAGCAAAATTTAGAGAAGCAACCTCCTCAAACTTATAATTACATTAAACAATAACATTCTAAGATCTCAACACCCATTAAAAAATTTTGAGATTTATCAACATACATTTTATTATTTTCTTGAATCAAACAAAATATAAGAGATAAACATAAATCCATGGCTAAATAATTCCAAGACAAACCCATCACACAAAAATTTGAAAATAGAAAAGATGGAAGAGGGAATGAGTAGATCTAGATGCGCAGGAGAGGAGCATGGTGAGAGCAACAGAAAATGGAAAAAATTGCGAGAGCAGCAACGCAAGCAGTGGCAGTGGCGAGATCAGCGGTAGTGCGAGCAGCAGTGGTGGCTCGAGCAGCGGCAGCAACAGAAACTGCTCAGCTTTTATTTTTATTAAAAATTGCACAAATATTTGTATGAAGAAGTGGAAGAGGAGGAGAGAAGTCTGAGATTGAGGGCGAGATCGTGAGTTGAAGGAGAAGAGGAAGAGAGAGAGGAGGAGAAAGGAGAGATCGTGAATCTAGGGAGACATTGTGAGATTGAATGTGAATGGAGGCTAGGTGTTTTGTTTAATTTTGTTTATACAGTCAGTTGGCTCGATTTATTCACTGATTTCGATTTCAGTTAATTAATCGAATTGAATTTAAATAAAAATAAAAATTTTTATAAAACTAAAAATCAATCCAAACCGATAAAAAAACCAAATCAAAGAGTTCATTTAGTTCAATTTTTTGATTTAAACTGAAATATGCTAGATATGCAGACAAGAATTCTCAAAAAAACAGCTCGGGCCACAAGAAAATGATGCTGTAGTCAACTTAAGAATAACAAAATACCACATTGCAATTCATATTGTTTGAACAAGGTTCAACTACCACTTGCTTACATTTCCAAAATGAAATTTTTGATACTGCAATTGCAGTTTTGAACTTCTGGAGAAACAAATACCTGCAGGGTCTTCATGAATTCTTTCAAGCAATATTTAACACGATGGAGAGTTAGAGCTTTATGAAAATTAGCAGAGCCAAAAATAGTGGTTAACATCATCAATTTGGTCAATCAAGCATTGAGGACATATGTTATAAAATTGTTTGGGTTTATGGAATTCCAAATATAATACTTATTATCTGACTTTGCTTTAGATTTTGCATAAAGAATAATAGTTAATCACAATTTTGATTCATAGCTCAAATATGGAACCATTACTCCATTTTACAGCTCTTCTGCAAACTTTTTACAGAATATATATTCCCATTTATATGAAAGAATAGTCATTCCATGAACACAAAAACAACTATTCTATTCCACTAACCAAAGAGGAAACAGAGCCTATTTGTGTAGCTCTGCATCTGAAGTTTCTTACCTTAGCAACACATAATAACTCTTTCACCTCAATATGGTCAAACAAAGCATATACATCAGACAACACTTGACAAAATAATCAAATAAATCTATGCATCTTTAGCCACATTCATCTTCAGAAATACCTACACTCAAAGCAGTCCATACAAGTATACACATCATATTCTGCTCTAAAGATGCAGCACAAAGCAGTAGCTTATAAACCTCAACTGCATAAATCTGCACCCACCTTTTTTCCAAAAAGATTAGCCTAAGCATTTACATACTCACCTTCTGGAACTATATTTTTTGGATTTTTTTGCAAGCATTTTGAGTGGATGATATGTTAAGTTCATTCAACTCGGCACTTACCCAAAAACCAACCACACTTGGTCTTGTAAGATTTTTCTATACTTATTGCAAAAATTGAGCTTTAACAGATGCATGATAAAAAAAAATTGTTGACTTTGACTTGTTGGCTTCAACGATACCTAGATGTAGTAAGAAGAGTAAACTTTTCAAACCTCTAAAGTAAGAGATTGTATAAAGCATGACAGATATCCAAGAAGTTTAGACAGCTGGAATTTACAGGCAGTTCTTTCTTTCCCTCTTCCTTCTTTCCCCAAGGTAATATAACAAACATAGATTAGATACTATCCATCCTAACTGCAATGTCTAATCCAGTGTATTAGAAAGCCACTAATGACCATACACGCAATTATGAATCAATGACTTTAATATTTGCATACACCCTGTCCTAGAGTAAAGAAAATAGAGCAAAGGATTGCAAAGGAAAGAGATTACAAAGAGATACTACATAGAATTAAATGCAATAAGTTAAAATACAATTAGATATATTTGGGTTAATAGCGCAAGAAAAACTTGAAGCTTCATTAGCAATACAGCATGAAAAACTGCACAAATTATAGGCAATAGGCAAAGAGGCAAAGCTAAATAAACTAAAACTTGTTGCCTTCAGGATTGGTTAACTATAGCACAATTTTTGTTGATGAATGAGTAGACATGCCAATAACAACTTGCTAACTCCTATATAACACACAAGTTTGAACAAAATTCAAGTACTAACCGCATCCCCCAAAACTCGGTTTTATGCATCAAAAGAATCGGCCAAGAAGCAATTTATGAAAGAGATAGTATCACATCCATAAAAAGGGACTCTTAAGTAACAATGAAGCAAGTTTATATTGAATAAATTGTCAACCAGCTGCAGCTGACATAAATATGACACTAACCAGCCACGAAAGCCAAAACTGACTTTCTCTAGTAAATTCAGACTTTCACCTCGATACATAATACCAAAATTTGAGGAGTCTCCTCATAAATAATTTTGCTAGGAAACTAAAATATTCCCTTCCCTCTTAAAATATGATCACCATTAATTTCCCCAATTTTTAATCAGAAATCATTAGAAATGTTAAACTAATGCCTAAATATTTCAATCCAACGAAACTACCTCATTTCCATTCCAAGAACTACGTATGCTTATTCTTGATAGTGACCCCAAGTTCCCCTGCAACAATGACTGTAGTTGCCATATCAAGAAACATGCCATGCTCAACAACACCTGCTAGCCTCAGAATTGCATCACTCGCAGCTTTCAAGTCCCCCATATCTCTCTTGAAGTACAAATCCACAATATAATTCCCATTATCAGTAACAAAAGGCTCCCCACCACTCTCCTTGCCATTAGAACCCTTGGTCCTCAGCTTGGCCACACAACCTGCGTATCCAAACAACTCCTGCAACCTCTTGGCAGTGAATTTCCAACAAAATGGCACAATTTCAACAGGCATAGCTAACCCACTACCCCCAATATATTTCACCATTTTAGTCTCATCGACAATTACAACGAACTTCTTGCAAGCACCCTCTATCATTTTCTCTCTCAACAAGGACCCACCTCGGCCTTTCACTAAATTGAGATGGGGATCAACCTCGTCGGCCCCATCAATTGCAAGATCGATATTTGGATAGGAGTCAAGGTCTGACAAAGGGATTCCCAAAGAAAGAGCTTGTTCGTGGGTCTTTTTTGAGGTGGGTATGCCGATAATGTTCTTGAGCTTGCCTTGACGCAAAAGCTCACCAATTCGGTCCACAGCATGCTTAGCGGTGGAGCCAGTGCCGAGGCCAATAACCATGCCGGATTCAACATACTCGACGGCTTTGTAGGCAGCGATTTTCTTGAGTTCATCTTGGGTTAGTATTACTGGGGACGGAGACAGAGGGGACAAGCCTGTCTCCACGGATTCAGAGGCACGAAAATTGAAATGAGGATAAGGAATGGCCATTTCTTGAAAATGGGAACCCCAAAAAAAATTACAATAAATGGGTTAATTCAGTTGAAAAGAATTTGGTTAAAATTAATCAAAATCTAAAGCAGAACCATTTCCAGAGCAGATAAAATCTAGATGAAAAAGGAAAGAGATTTGGAAGAAAGGTGAAGAGGAAGGAGGAACCCAGATGATAAAATCAGGGTTGAAGACTTGAAGGTGGCGGAGGCTGCAGGGAGGGACGAAGAAGTTGGATTCATGGAAGAGAGTATATATAGCGGAGGAGGAAGAAGGGTTGAATTAAAGAGATAATTAAGAAATAGATGTGTGATGGGAAAAAAAGGCGTGTTTAGTGAGACTTTCCTCGAAGAGAGGAAAATCCTATCTTGTGGATTTTCACGAGACGCTGTCTGTCCCTTGTCAGCGCGCTTCCGAGTTTGTGTCTCTGTATATAATAATCATTTTTCTGACACTACTCGGGATTTTTTTTAAAAAAAGTGTAAAAATTATAACTTTTACTGCTTTATAAATACAAATTTATTTTGTACTCAAATTATATATATATATATTTTAAAGTAATTTTGTAATTAATTCAATTGTAATTTGCAAACCATACAGAAGTAGGCGATTCATTTACATCCTTGTTTTTATATTTAATTTTGCGGATCATAAATATATTTAAACTAATTAAATAGGAGAAGCATGAATCGTGCTTGTAAATCTTTAAATAGAATAGACATGAATTTGCTTAATGTATCAAATGAATGGTGGAAAGGGTTACAGTATTATTCAAAATATTTTTAGAAAAATTTACATCATAATAATGAGCTTTCCAATATTCAAGACTAAGTACAGATTATTGGGAAAAATAGCATCAAGTTGATTTCTGTCCCAAAAAAAAAAAAAACTTTACTCATAAAGAAAATTGCATACTGCCAATTCCAATTTCTACAATTAAGGAAGTTAGTGTAAATTTCATTTTTACCTATCTTCTATATTATATTATACAAAAAGTTAAATTAGTTAACTAATAAAATTACATAAAAGTGTGTATTAATTGAACTACAAAACTTTAACTATAAATGTTAAAATTCATAAAATTATATATAGTGAAATAATATCAACAACAAAATAATAAAAAAAAAATCAAATCTTTATGCACATTCTCTTTAATCAATTATTTTCTGAAAAAAAAAAAACATTAATTCTACCAGTAACTTTTGTTTTACAGGACCAAAAAAAATATAAATTAAGGATCGTAAAAAAGGATAGCACAAGCAAGGTATGCCAATAAGGACTACTCACTCCTCCACTCGGTGATTGCATGTGAGCGTGACTCAAAGGTACATCTGAACCAATGAACCCCAAAAGGCGGAACCAATCCTCTTCATTGCATGACGGCTTCTTCAGAATAAATCCAAAACCAGCATTACGGTTGAGGACTAAAAAAGGCATTTTCCATCTTACATATTTACAAAAAGTTTTAGAAATAATTATTTTATTATTTTAATATTTTTATAAAAAATCTAAAATATATTACATATAATTTTTTAAATTAAAATTTTAATTAATATAAATTCAATTAAACTTTTAATATTTTTATTCTCTAGTTTAAAATAGCTAATTAAGCTTTTATATTATTATTTAAAGATTAAATAAGCCATCATCTAATATAATTTTATTTTTTAATAATATAATATTATTTTTTATAATTTAAAATATCATATTTTTTAATTATCATAAAAAATTTTAAAAATATATAAATATGATAAATAATTTTTAAAAATATAAAAATAAAATTTTATTATATAAAAAATATTTTTATTATTAAAAATAAGATTATATTATTTAAAAATAATATTATATTAAATAAAAATTTATTTGACTCTTAAATAAGAGTATAACACTTAATTGGCCCAAAATTTTAAATTAAATTTATTTGACTTTTAAATAAAAATACAAAAATTTAATTAAATTTATATATATATTTTAATTAATATATTTAATATATATATACTTCAATAGCGCTCTGATTACAACAGTGCAAACACCCTTGAGTAGTAAAGTAATCAAAATATAACTATATATATTTTTCATATGTAAAGTAGTCAAGTACTCCTTTCAAGTGAGCCCAAATAGGAAATATCTTTAGAGTCCCAGTTATGAAAATAAAATCCAAAATGATAGATGTGAAAGAATGACATTAAAAGAAAAACACATCGATCCAATGTATTGGATGTGCTTCAGTTTCAAGACTGTCACTACAGCCAATACTTCTCTCACCTAAGAATCACATATCAAAATGTGCAACTCACCTTTACCCTTTGTTTGCCCCTTATATTAATTATGTTTGGAAAGTTTTTTAGGAGGAAAGAAAATAAAGAGGAAAAATAAAAATAAATAAAAAGTTATTTTCTATTTTTTATTTGGATGATAAAAAGGAAATAAAGGTGGAAAGTTATTTATTAAATAGTAAAATATCTATTTTGTCCTTTATTTTATAATTAAAATAAATTATTATAAAAATAAAAATGTAATTTTAGTTATTTACTATTCACTTTCTCACAAAACAGAGGGGATGTTCATGGGTCCCATAATTCACCTTTTCGATTTATTTTTCTCTCCTTATTTTTTTTTTGAAGTGATGGATGGAAAATAAGTTTATTTTCCTCTCTAATTTTATTTTTCTCTCCAATTTTCCTTCCCCTCTTATTTTCCCCTCAATTCAAACATAGTGTTAATTATAAAGGAGAAATGAAAAGAAATTAAAAAAAAGAAGAAATGAAGAGAAAATAATAATAATAATAATATGATTTATTTTCATTTGTCTGGATAGATTATTAGAATAGGAGAAAATACAATTTCTCTAATATAAAAAATAACACTAATATACCCTCACAAATTAAGAAATTGAGGCTTTAAAATAATGATGATATTTAAGTATTTTAAAATAAATAATTCTCATTTCTCTCTGTTTCCTGCTAATTTAGAGAGAAATGCTTTGGACTAAATACAAATAGTTTGAGAAATATGATTTCTTTTTCTTTATTTCCATTTTTTTCTTTTCTTTTCTTCCCCCTTGGTTGATGTCCAAACAAAGAATTTAGGGTAATTAAATTTCTTTTCTTTCCTCTTCTCTCTATTTCCCTCGATCCGAACAAAGCATTAGAGACTAACCTAAGGATTTGGCTTTGTTTTCCTCTACAAACAGGATAATCCACCAGAAGAGGAGGAGGAGGAGGATAAGGGAGAGAGATGCGTTTTAGGAGGGATATAAAACAATGTGTTCCTGTTTGATATAAGCTTTCTATCAAACTCGCATGAATATGTTGATGCATGTAAAAGCAAAAATACATTATGACACTTTACTTCTCTCATGTTGAAATAAGTTAAGTAGGATACCTCAACCAAAAAGAAGAAAAAAGATGGACACTGAAACATCAATGAGAAAACAGAAGAAACACTTTTCAATATTATGACAACCTAGATCCCCTTGTCAGAAAAGAAACACTCACATTAAGAACTTAATTCTATTTCCCTCCGCTTATTGACACATTTACCTTTTCTTTCTATGTTTTGTCGGGACCTTTGCAATTAGAAGTTTTCCTCTTTTTCTTTCTTTTTCATTTTATTTTTAGCTTCACAGATTCTAGTACAACAAAGTGAAAGGTGAGGTGTTCAACTTAAACGTTGCAGCTAAGGCTACTAAGGACATGTGGTACTTAAAGTCATGATATGCAATACAAAGCATTCTCCAAAATGATAAGCCATATATGACTAACCTTGTCTCCGGACGCTGATGCACTCTGTTTTTGTATCTTACTCCAACAAAGCAACCGGAGCGATTGTAAATATATCACACAAAATCACTCATCAGACTTCAAGAAAATCCAGATCTTCATTTTGTGATAGAGGAAAAGAACTCTTTGATTCAATCAAGCTATACCCAGGTACCTTAGAGACGTTCTTTTCTTTCATCAAGTCTCTAATTATCTCAGCCTCGTCATATCTACCAGCTGCTGCATACATGTTGGACAAGAGCACATAATATCCAGCTTTCTCTGGCTTCAACCTAATTAATTTCTTTGCAATTCGTTCTCCAACCTCAACATTATTATGAACTCTACATCCCGCTAATATTGCACCTAGCACTGCTTCATCAGGTTCCATGGGCATATCTTCCATAAACCTCTCTGCCTCTTCCAAAAGCCCAGCTCTCCCTAGACAATCAACCATACTAGCATAATGTTTGAATCCAGCCACCAGTCCATAGTCTTTGATCATTTTGAAGTAGGAACGTGCTTCCTCCACCAAGCCACCATGGGCACACGCTGATAAGACACCAAGAAATGTTACATCATTGGGCTTAATCCCTCCCATATGCATCTGATCAAAAAGCGCCAAAGCAACACTAACATTGCCGCTCAATCCGTAACCCAAAATCAAAGAGCTCCAAGAAAACACGTCTCTTTCACTCATTTCATCGAAAACACTGTGCGCATAAGCTAGTGCTGCACATTTAACATACATATCAACTATAGCGTTCCCTAAGCTTAATTCGAATGCCAAGCAATTTCTAAGACACCACCCATGAACACTTTTTCCGTGTTTTAACCACCCCAATTGACCACACACCAAAAGCAAGCTCACCATAACAACCCCATCAACCTTGACATCCATATCAACCATCTTCCTAAAAACTTGCAATCCAAACATTGGTTCCCCATGTTGAGCATAACCAGCCAGCATTGCTGTCCATAACACCGCATCTCTCTTAGACATTCCATCAAACAACACTCTAGCATAAAACAAATTGCCAAAAGTAACGTACATAAAAACCAACGCCGATGCAACAAACAAACTCACGGCCCAACCCGTTTTCACGCACAACCCATGCACTGAACTCCCTAGTTCCACAGATCCCGAACCAGCACACGCCCGCAAAACAAGAGGAAGCGAGAAGTCATCGGGTCGAACATGGGATTCCCTCCACATATGAAGAAACAAGTCTAAAGATTTCTCGGGAAAACACGACCGAGAAAACTCACCAATAATGATGTTCCAAGAGTAGATATTTCTACATGGCATGTGAAAGAAAACAGAGAGAGAATGAGGAATGAGTTTGTTGTGATGTGAGTACATCAAAACCAGCTTAGAACTGAGGACTACATTGTCGTACAGGAAGGTGCGGATTAAGCGAGCATGGAGGTGGCGCAGATGGGTTAGGTTAGGGGAAGAGTGAAGAAGGGCAAAATAGTGTGAAATGAGAGAACTGTTTTGAGGGTTCGTGGAAGTGGTGGTGGAGAAGAGCTTATTGAAGAGAAGAGCCTTTGTCCTTGCCCAGAATAGCGAAGCTACGTGCATGGCCAAGCCAGAAATTACCGCCGAGGGTGAGCGTAGACTAGTTTTATCTCCATTAATTCACAAAAAGAATGTAGTAAATGAGAAATTAATTTACTATCTCAATTAAATGAAAAAAAGAAAAAGATGGAACTTGTTATATCAATAGAATAAAAGGAAATTTCTTAGTGAGAAGATTTAACGGGGAAATAGTTCAAATTTTGATAAAATATAATTTTCTAATTTCTCCGAACACTTGGTTGCTTTAAAAAAAAAGGCAATTTTGCATATACATCAAATGATAATTTTTTTAACCCATTTTTGCATTTAGCAAAAATAATATTTGTTTTATTAAATTAAAAAAAAATTCTAAAATGACAACTAAAAATTATGGACAGGGATGGTGGGGGAATGGGGGAAGAGCTCTACTAATTAGCTTGATGTGACTATAGTGAAGCCTGGAAAATCATCTCTGCAAGTTCCTGCCAACATCAAACAAAAATCTTCTATTAGATTCTGCCATTACCCTTTCATTATTGTTCATCAATATGTTCAATCTTAATTTTGAATTGATATGAAACGCAAGCCAACCATAAGCTCAATGAAGAAGGATTCCAAAGGGAGAGAATAGAAGAAATCACAATATGAGAATCGGATGTGGTAGATATTTTGTGATTGCTGAAGCATTTGATCCAAATAAAGAAAAAAGAGTGAAATAATTTAATTACCTGCTTAGCAGAAGGAACATTGGGTTCTCCCCATTCAATGGCTTTCTTCTCAAGGAGTTCAAAATTAGCCTCACCAGCCTGTTGAGGACCATTATTTTTTTGCATCAATTCCAAAAGGAAATCAAAACTAAGCAAGAAAAAACAAAGAGAGGAATTAATTGGAAGCATATCCCATACCTCTATTTGCGCTCCAATTTCTGTGTCAAAACTCTCATACCTCCCGCGAACGAGTTCAGCCAAAGCACCCTCCTTCATGGCACAGAAAGAGAATTCATTAGTATCAAATCAAGTAAAGAAGATGAAATTTAATTTAAAAAAAAAAACTGACCTTAATCAGCTTGGCAGCATTTCTTAGTCCACGAGCCAGAGTATCCATTCCAGCAATATGAGCAATGAATAGGTCCTCAACATCAGTACTCTCTCTTCGCCTAAAAATATAATGAAATCATAAGCAGAGAGGCAGTCATATGATTAAATATTGTATGCATCTATACAAGAACAAGAAGCAAACCAATATGCCAGAAACTAACAATTTAGCATCAAAATTGAATCCTCCTGGCGCTAGTCCTCCCTGGATAAGACCAAAAACAAATAATTATAATACCATTCTATCTGAATTAGCCAGTTATTCAAATTTTCATGACCAATTTGAAGTTACATTTCTTATCACACTAAGCATAACCATAGTTGCCTCTGCAACATCCATCAGGAACTGATCTGTATCCCATCCTGTAAAAATGACAATCACCTCATGTTACAACTTCTAAATGTTTCTGCATTTTTTTCATCTGGGTTGCTCTAGGATCCAAAGGCGGCTATTTGTAAAGCACAAATGTTTCTTATTATTCATTACCAATCTGAGGGTCACCAGAGTTTGCATCTATATTTCCCAGCAAACCATCGATTCTTGCAGTTTCAAGCTCATGATGACAGCTGCAGGATGCGTAAGTATTACGAGTTAGCAAATATTGCCTATCAAAATGTGGTTGGCAATTATCTTCTCAAAAAATGGAGCATTGCATAAGGAATGTGTACCTGTGACCAGAAAGAGTGGCATGGTTGCACTCAATGTTGAGCTTGAATTCTCCTACAGAAGTCAATGTTAAGCATTTCTCATCGGGTCCTAATATCAACTTGTACTTGCATACAAAAATCTGTATATAGATGTTTTCTCCCTAAATATTATAAAATCACAAGATTAGGAAAACAAATACTAACCTTGAAGTCCGTATTTTCGGAGGAAATTAGCTGCTGTTGCGGCATCCCAATCATACCTGACAAAATAACAGCATTTGTAAACAGAATGGAACTGTAAGGCACAGAAAGAGAGAGGAATAATGAAATAGAAAAGCTTACTGGTGTTTGGTAGGTTCCTGGGGCTTAGGCTCAATCAGCAGAGTCCCTAAAAGGCAAAGAAGGATTAAAGATAGAATTTTACCAAAGTGAAAGAAGGAAAATCTAGTTAATTAAAAAACCAATTCAATCTACTAGAAAATAATGCTATGTTTATGTAATAAGCATAATTATACCTTTGAATCCAATCTTCTTCTTGTAAGCAACAGCTGCTTCCATAAACCTTGCCTATGGGTACCAATCGCATAAAATTAAATGGAAGAGAAAAATGCTTCATGTTAGAAACTGTGGGAATAACAAGCACTAATAAAAATTACAAGATCTTTAAGTGCATACTCCAAAACAATTTAGGAGTTATACGAATGAGCATACCAAATGATTAAGCTCCCTTTCCATATTTGTGTTCAAGAGACTCTGGTACCCCTCACGACCACCCCAGAAGACATAATTTTCTCCACCTAAGTAATGTGTGACCTATTGACAAATATCAATCGTAAAAAGATGGAAAAAGCAAGTAGGAATTCTGTTATATAATTAGAGGTCATATTCAAACAGCTATATTAAGATTGTAAACACACCTCCATTGCTTTCTTAACTTGAGCTGCAGCATATGCATATACACCTACTTCAGAACTGTGCAGAAAAGGACCAAATGTTCAATGAATATGCATATTATTCCATTTCTACTTCAGCATTCAACTAAAGAAAAGATTCAAATACCTAGTAGCAGCACCATGCATAAATCGAGGATGGACAAACAACTGAGCTGTACCCCACAAAGGATGGATCTTGGTTCCCTGCATGATCACAAAATTGAGGTACTTGAAACTTAAAAGGGCTTACAATTTTTTAATCTCAATATGATAACTTGTAGATCCACAAGGACTGTATGCAAATACCAGGTTGAGTATGTATGGTGTGAGTGGTATTAAATGAGCTTAATAAAAAAGGTGAGCGATGGTTCTGATCTTGAAGTTTTTCAAGTGTTAAAGGTTGTAGAGTAACATAGTAAGTTATGAGGTTGAAGAAGATAAGGTGTAAGTTGCTTTTCCAAATGGAGATTGAGGTTTTTATATACCCCTCTGTACAGGGTTCAACTGAGGGATGTTCCCTGAGAGAGGGCATTTATCTTCCTTACCGACCTTATTCTCCAAACCAGACTTTTAGAGTCCCCTGACCCATCTCATGCAATGGTTCAAGTCTGATCATACCCACAACACTATGGGAGGGCACACGTTGCATGGTCTTCGGTGGGTAACATTTTATATGTTATCACAATATATGCAACTAGAGAAAGAAAGAACACTGTTGCTGTCTGATGGAAGAAGCATCATCAGAAAAGACTTGAGAAACAGGCAATGGCATCAAATATGGATAAATTGTCCAAGTCCCAAGGGTGAACTGCCCCATTGAAAGCAAGACGGGATACATGAGTTGAATGCTAATTCATTCATGAAAACTACCTGAAGTTCTTTAGCAAGGGCCACGATTTCATCCAAGTTTGCATTGCTTTCCTGTAAGGAAAATAAAGAGCACCAGATTACTAGTTTCAGTTCGCAGACTTGTGATCAATGAAAATTACATAATCAGAAGCTAAGAACAATTTTAGAAGGCAAAGATTTGCTTCTCAAATGTTCAAATCATGACAAAGAGAACCTTTTTTTTTCTATTTTCCATAATCTTAAACGACTCACCTCCAGGGTTTTGCCTTCTGGTGCAATATCTCTATCGTGGAAACACCACATATCAACTCCAAGCTTCTCAAGGAACTCAAAATTGGCTCTCACTGAAATGTTGTTCACAGATATATTGCCATTTATACAACGCATTATCCTTGATATATGATGCTTAATGTTTATCAAACTTACTTCTCCTTTTGGCCATGGCCAGTGAATTGGTACCATCCTCCCAGGGCCAATATTTAGTTGGTGCACCAAATGGGTCGCCTCCTGTCCCACGAAATGTATGCCAAAATGCAACACTGAACCTCATCCATTCCTATGGCCATGAATCACTGTCAGAACATCAAACAGTTTAAACAATATACAATACTAAGAATGAAACACCACCTTCATTTTCTTCCCAAGAATAGTTTTTTCTGCTTTGTACCATTTGAATGCAAGTGGATTTTTACTAGAAGGACCCTGTGGATAGAAAACAAAATATGTACATTTAGAACACCGCAGAATTGCAAAGAAAGATGCAGAGCCAACTGCAAATGGAGATACATATACTATATAACAACGCTAAAATAATTTGAGAGATAATAAACAACTTCCGAAATGACTAAAAAAAGGAGTTGAAGAGATATAAAAAATATATATATACTGTAAACCAAAAAATGGCACAGTATTTAGTAGAGTTTCACATGATTGGACATATTACTTATAGAGACAAACTACAAGATAAAACATCTTTACCTCATACTTAATTTTTGGAATGCCAGGGAAAAATTCCCCTTTCCATTCATCTGAATCATCGCATCCACTGCTATGATCAGCGGGGCATGTTGGGGGACTACCAGCAATCTGAGTGCAAACAATGAAGGTAAAAAATTTCAGGGAAGACAACAGAATTTATATATTGTGAGTTTGGTTGTTCATAGTCACGCCTACTAAACCAAACAGATAAATATTCTAATACTAGTAATTAAGGCAGATCTTAAAATTATAGAGTACATGCTCCCAACCAAAATGCAAATGAGAATTTGATTGAGCCTTACCACTCCAGAAGCGATTATATTCAAGAAAAGGAGAAGCAGCAAGACCTTCCCACCCTTCATTTTGCAATTCTTTTGCAAATCAATCAAAATATGATTTATCTACACCAGAAGAAGCTACCAAGTTAGCACTAAAATATACAGAACACATTATATGTGTATACATGAAGAGCAATGAAGAGAATCTACGTTTAGAAAAATGTATATGATGCTCATTCAGGCATATTCACATACAAAGTGTGTATATCTATCAACCCATTATCCAATTTGCGAACTTTATCATGAGAATTTTGTGATCTGGAATACAACAATAAATGGGTATACAACAAAAGATGAGTATGAACCCATCAAGATAAACAAACCACTCAGCTTGATTGAATTTTTTTATGAAAGATCAACCAAATCACTAGAATAATGAGAAAAGGTCTTAATTTCTTTAAGAAGAAATCTTAAAGAAATTAACAGAAACATTTAAAAAAGAGATCAAGAGTAAGGGACCTGGGAAGACTCTGGATTAAACTAGATGCTAACTGGTAGTATGTTTCTAAAGAGTAATATGGAGCTGAGGTTGCAATCTTTATGAAGAACAAAATCTGTAATTTTGTAAACGGATAACGTCAAAAAAAAAAAAAAAAAAATCTGATTTAAATTGGAAACTTAAAAAGCGATTTGACTATAACTAAATGATTTGTTTTGTAACGGTTGTTATCTGTCAATTTTATCCAACTTCAACGATTTTCCCTTTTTAATCCTTCCAATCTGTTGTGTCATATTTAAAACAAATAATATTTAAAATTTATTTATTAATAAATCAATTATCAAACTTATCTTTTTTTAAAAAAAAAATTATCAAACTTTATCTAAAACCTATATTATTATGAATAAAAATAAAATAAATTCATAGATTAGCTAATAGCTTTAATTTTTTAAAAAATTATAATAATTTGTTTAAAGCACTCTGTAAATTTTTTTTTTGCCCATTAATATTAAATATTTTAAAGATTAGTAAGAGTACATATAAAAAATAAAAATTAATATTATTTTGAAATTTTTAAAATGATAAATAATATGAGATAAAAAAATTTTCTCCTACAAATATTGTGGAATACACCGCATTGACTCAATCAAAGATTGTAACAGAAAATAAAAAAACTTAAAATTTCTCTTGAGTTTTTTAATTCTACTAAGATGTGCTTCATCCCAATTTTCTACAATTATTTTTAGGTTTGAAAAGTAATTACTTACTGGAAATTGAAGAGTGTTACATAAGAAAAGTTAAGAGTGATTTATATAAAAAAAATGTTTAAGTATTGAAATTGGAAATTGAAAATTGAAAATTGTTTATTATTGGAAACATAGAAGAAAAAAAAAAAGTTTTATTGTATTGCTGAAACGTGAATTGATTGCACTTAAAAAGTTTTAAAAAATTGTGCAAAAATGTGAATTGAGTGTGATGCTATGAGATCCATATAAAAGTTAGGTCTAGGTGTTTTTTTTTTGTAAGCTTGATCTTATTTTGATTGATTTTTTTTTATTATCTCTATTTTCTTTTCTTTTTTATGTTTTTATCGGTTCTATAATCTGAATTAATTATTATATTCACATAGATAGTCTATTTGTATATGCAAAATGTTACGTTCACATAGATAATCTATTTGTATATGCGAGATTCTGATTTCTAATAAACAATTATTTAATTTCTCTTTACTGTTTTAAAATACAATTTTTATTATTTCAAATTTTACTAACAGATAGACTTTGATGATCGGCCGAAATTAACCATTATCAGCTTGGAATCCTATCCAATCCATGAAACCAGATTCTCGTTGATTTAGCTTTTTTTTTCTAAGCGATATGTTATGATCTATGTTATGTTTGTCCCAAATCTCGTGAGTTGCTGTGCCTATGAATGTTGAAGTTCGTGTGAATCTTAAAAAGCAATGTTAGTGATGCTTTCTATTGAAACAAACATATTGTTGAACAGTAAATAAATGATAATGAATGTGAACTGCTTATTCCATGAAAATCAGATTTTAAATTCCAAAGGGCAATAATTGAGCATATTGAAATGTTAAAAAGAATATTAAATATTAAACACAAAAAGAAAAAAAATATTAACAATTTATTTAATATCAAAAATTTCGTAAAAATTTAATTTAAATAAATTTTTTTAACAATTTTATCGTTTGGAGTGAAAATTTTTAATTTTTTAATTTAAAAATTTTTACTTTAAACAAATTAAAATTTTTAGGGGATAGCGGAGTCAAACTGGATTTAAATTTTTAGGGTTCCGTGGAATATTGGGCATTTTACTTGTTGGCCCATATAAGCCCATTTGTTTCTCGTTGGTGATTTTGTAGCTTGTAATTCTTGGACTTTTCAAGACTAGGAAAAAAAAAAAAAAAGAAGAAAAATCTATTGGCTCCCTTAGCACAATAAAAGAAAAAAGAAAATCTATTGGCGCCTTCACCTTCATTGACGGTGAGGCAATTACCATGTGCTGATTCCTTCATTGACCAATCAAAATTCAGTATCTGCTCAATATTATATTCGATACTTAATAATGAAGGAAGATATATATCTATAAATTATTATATAGCGCAGCACAATCCACTGTAATCATCTTTACGAGTCAACATTAACTATTGAGCACCACCCACGTCACGTTATAACGAGCACATTGATTGATTGGACGCGCTGGCAGTGGTAAGAATAGCAAGCACGTAAACAGTTTGGTCCACATTAATTTTTTATTATTTCCCAAACAATGCATGGACGTTTCCAATCTCCATATCTCAAAACGGCGCCAAATTGAACAACGCGTTTTGTGGGAAATTAAAATGCGAGTCGTTTCCTTTCCATTAATATCTCTGTCTCTCTCTCGGCATCCTATATAAGAATAATAAATTCAGCTTATCTTCACCCGTTACAATTTTCTCATCCAAGAAAAGCGAAGAAAAGGAAAGAAAATCCCAAGGAAATGGCAACTTTAGGAGGTATTAAGGAAGTGGAGGGATCGGCCAACAGTGTTGAGATCGATAACCTAGCTCGTTTCGCCGTCGATGATTACAACAAGAAACAGGTTCTCTATACAGTTTAAGATCTGAATTTCATTCAATTCGACTTGAGAATGACGGTTTTCTCGTTTTATTTTGATATTAAGTCTAGTTTCATTCTAATTTCCTTTTTTCCTCTCTCTGGTTGATTTCAATATGTATTGATTGAACTCAATGTCTCCTTTACTTTTTTTTCATCTATTATTTTTTAAAAAGTAACTTTCGTCGAATTTTAGGAATTTTGATTTGCTTACATGTTTTTCTCAAATGGAATTTCTTTTCTTTTAGCTGAAATTTTTGGCTTTCAATTTATTCGTCTCTGAAAATACATGGTATGAACTACGAACAGAATGCGTTGCTGGAGTTTAAGAGAGTGGTGAGTACAAAGCAGCAGGTGGTGGCTGGGACCATGTACTATATTACTTTGGAGGTAGCTGATGGCGGTCAAACCAAAGTTTATGAGGCCAAGGTCTGGGAAAAGCCATGGTTGAATTTTAAGGAGGTCCAGGAATTCAAGCCAATTGGGGTTGCCCCTTCAGACTCTACCGCTTAGGTGGGTGACGCTATTAAATTTACTTACCTTGCTTTGATTCAAGCACAAGTGCAATGCTCTAACATTTGGAAAGTTAGTGTATTTGATGTTAAAACATGTCAATACTGAAATATCTCTAGACAACTTTAAAGGAAATGACTGCTTAACTATTATCTTCTAATCGAGTACAGTGTGGAGAAATCATTGTCTCAGATGAAAAAGAATGCTGAATTCTGGTTTTTTGATGTTATGCTAGTGTGTAAATGCACAATCTAATTTCTGGTTTACTTGAATAGTACTGAAGAATAAAAATGCAAGAAAATAACTAATTCATATAATTGAAAACGCCTTAGGGATGCAACATTTGGGGTTCGATAAAATGCCTCATTAGCTTTATGTTTTTAGAATTGGTTCGGACATTTATGAATCTTTAGGTAGACTCTGTTTAGCTTCTCTGTCTGCCAGAAAATGATTCCTATTGGTTAAGGGTTAGCCTGGATGCTGCAGAGTTGTGTTTGTAGCTGTAGACATTTACCGTTCACCACGTAGATTTTCTGGCCTCTGTTATATACTGTGGTGGAGATCTGGACATATCCTGTAAATAATCACCAGAAATTTTGTTTACCTGTATAATAATCTTTTCTTAGATAACTCGTTACTATGATGAGTAAGATTTTTACTCATAGGTACTTGAATACTCGCTTTGTTTTGTAAAAAATTCATAATACAGCTGGTCTAATAGTCATTACTTAAGCCAACTGCTTTCGCTATGTGCCGTATTTTAATGTAGGGAAAATTTGACTAATATGTCTTGCATGTGAGCTAGTGTTGGATAAAATCGGGATTAAGGACAAGCTTTCGGTTTTGATTGGCCATTATAATTATGTTGGTATCAACTGCATTATGATGTTACTCTTGTAGGAGGTACTTCTCCCGGATATATCATACCTTCTTCTCTCCCTTGTGCCGTTTTGCATGCTTAGAATAGTTAATAATTTGGTCTTATTGGCTCGCTTTCATTCTTGGTTCTGATGTTATGTTCTCAATTCAGGTGACTGAAGACAATGTATATGCTACTGCGCTTGGAGTTGATGCTCAAAATAAAGAGTAAAGAATAATGTTGACAGTATTTTATTTCCCTTATCTAACTGGAATCGTCTATATGAAATGGGTATTTATGAATGGTTACATCTATCTTCTCTGTGATCTTTATTCTCCTTCAGTTGCTTATCCCATCCCAGTTCTCTATGGCCTTGAACAAATGAGATGTATTTGCCCAAAGAAATTTGCCAATCACATGTCATTTAGCCGAGACGTCAGCTTGAGTACGATTAGGAATATATCAAAAACTATTTAAAAAAAAAAAATCATGTAAAATGTTTGAATCTTATTTGAAGTAAAAAGTTTCTGGGTTTTGTGGGATATGATACTGTGTAAACATGGTAAAAAAAAATATAATGGGTTGATGGAATTAAAACCCACTGGTTAGGGATTCAATTTTGAATCTTCTCCAGCATTTTCAAGGCACAATTAATGGTTCGGGATTGAATTTTGAATCTTCTCCGGCATTTTCAAGGCACAATTAACTATTGAATATCGCTGAAATTTGTTGTTAATAGTGAACTTATGGCAAGCATTTAGTAATAATAGTGAATTTATATCTAGCCCTTCAATGGTTGGACTGTGATTGTCATCATGATGAATAATATCAAAATTATCTTCAATGACATATAAATACATTAATTAAGCTGATAAACCAATTGTTAGAAAATGCAACAGATAAAAGCAGTCCCCCAGCTTAAGTGACAATTGTCCTTTTCAATTTCACGAGAAAACACCAACACGTATCTCTAACAGTTTGGTTTTCATCTAAACTATGTAAACGGATAGGTTAACGGATAGGTTACCACCTGTATAATTGAAAGTATCCAAATTCGAACCCAATTATGTATAAAATTTCCGAATCCGTTTCAAATCCGTTTAGTATTTTAATTTTACTACCCGTATCCGTTCTAAATCCATTTAACACTATCCGCATAATACCCGAACTCAATTTTTTATATCCTTTTTAAATGTAGAAAAATCAATTTTATAATCAACTTTGGATTTGAGAGAGCCACAAAAGAAAATTATCCTTGAACATAGCTAGCTTATGACATTATCCTCCACTCTCAGCTTATTCTTTTCCCACGCTCCCCCCCACAACCCCAAACCTTGTTTTCTTCTTCCTTTAGACAAAGAAAAAAAGGCAGAAAGAAAAAGTAGTAGTAATAGTAACAAAAATAATAAATCACCCCATCATAACCGTTAACAGTATTCAAATAATCAAATTAATAGTCTATAAATTCTATAAATTTTTAATAACAACTAAAAATTCTTTAATAACATGCACATAAAAGATCTTGATTATCAAAAAATTTGATTGCAAACCTGAAGAGAGTTCCAGTCAAAAGAGATGTTGCCGACACCGACGCCGATTGGGGAGAGACAAGGGTTGTCTCCAGCAATCGCCAGTGAAGTGGGGTGAGAAGGTCAATTGGAAAGAGTAGATGTCACCGATTGGGGAGAGAGAAGGAGATGTCGCCGATGCCGACCGGGGAGAGGGAAAAGTTGTCTCCGACTGGGAAGTGGGCGATGTGGCCATTGAAGAGAAAGAAGGAGATATCGGGAGAAAGAAGATTTATTGTTGACTGGAAAGAGAAGGAAATGTCACCAATGCCTGGGCTACCGGCAGTCGTCAGTGAAGCGGGGGAGAGAGGCGCCGACGGAGAGAGAAGTATGAATCGAGTAAAATGAAAAAAGAAAGTGAAGCGGGGAGAGAAGCGGGAGAGAGAAGCGCCGACGGAGAGAGAGACGTATGAATCGAGTAAAATGAAAAAAGAAATTAGGGATTAGGGTTAGTTTTGATATAATATAGCTAATCGGATTCGGGTAACGGGTATCCGATTACCTAATCCCGAACCCTACCCGAATCCAAGACGGATAAAATATTTTAAACTCGAATCCGCCCAAATCCATTTTGTAAAAACCCAAATCCGTCCTAATAAGATTTGGGCGGATCGGGTACCCGTAAAAACCCATCCGCCTGACATCCCTAACTACAATAAATCATCTTTGACCATGAGGGTCGTCTTCAAATTTCCCATGGCAATGGTACGAGAAAGAAGCGGCAAGAAATATACTTTATATGACAGATTAAGAAAGATCCTTTTCACAAAAAGCCAGAAAAGAAATATTCTTTTATTAAGTAAAATAATTCTTAAAAAATATAAAATTTCTCCTTTTAAAATTCTTTAATCCTGAATGGCAATGATGCACTATGCTTAGAATTCCCTAGTTATACAAAAGACTTTATGAAAGGAAAAAATTTCTAATACTGTTGAACCAGCATAGACTTGAACTAGTGAAATACTCGGTCCACTTTTCTCAACCCCTTACAAATTCAAAGCCTATCCTAGTTTGTAGAGGGTGCAAAAGGAAACCAAAGACTCTTTGAGAAAAGACTAATAGAAGCAGACAAAAATTATATAATAAATGATAATGTTTCTTGTTTATATAAGCAAATAGATTTTCTGGCTGAGGTGGGTTTTGTGCCTCCTTCGAGAAACAGGGCACAGGATTTTCCTTTTGGAATCGTATGTGGGGAGACTAATTTTCAGCAGCTCCTACTACTGGACTAGCCATTCTTAAAGAAGCTCTAAGAAGTAGAATTAGCTAGTTGTTGTAACTGCCCCACTATAGGCATAGTTTCTAGAATTTTGATTTTATGGACCCTCCAGGTCCTGAGACAATGATGCTGAGCATTAGAGATGTTAAATTATTTGAGAGCATTTGATTGGATGATCAAGGAAACCTGACAAAGCTGGGCCAAATCACCAGTCATTTTCCCTTTGATCCTCACAAGCAAAGATGCTCATGTATGAAAAATTTTCAATTTTCTCGTACAATAAGAAAAACTCCTAGAATAGCTAAACTATATAACAGCATGATGCAATTCTAGAGGCATTTAGACGTTATGGGATATTCATATGATACACCATATAACATCAAACACTACAAGGATTTTTTTTTCTTTTTAAATAAAGATAAACATTACAAGAAAGTCAATGGTCCCAAAACCAGAGTAAAAAAATCTTGATAAAATTTTAAACGAAAGCTCATCAAGCCCACACTTCTTTATATTGTATAACCAAATCAATTTTCAAAGAAAATGGACACTCCTTATGAGGTCCATGGAACCCTTGTCTCACTCTTTGTCAGAGACATGCTTGTCAAGAAATGCTTTTGCCAGATTACTAAAGTTTATACTTACTGCTTCTGCTGCAGCAAACCTCTTGATACAATCTATAACTTCTGGCTTTAGAATCTCTTCCTTGTTAGATGAGTTGCAAAGATAGTAAAGAGCAGCAATAGCATAATTGACCTACAAGAGTGATACAGGAGGTTAATGGTATAAAATCTGTAAGCTTTTGGTCCCTAACTTCTAAATCAACCTTGGAGGGATGATTCCCTGTACCCTATCTGGAAAGCTAACGAAGTTTAAAGAAAAAAAAATGCATACAATTTTTCTGAAGAAAAGTAGACAGAGAGAACTCTTATGTAAATCACAGCCATAGGCACTTTAGAGATGCCATAATAAAAGAGTAGAGGAAAAAAATAGGGGACGTGGGTGTTTGAATAAAGAGGGAGAATATAAGAGAGGTGCGGGGGGGAAAAAAGGATATTTGACATCATACTCATCATTAGTTATGCACAAGTTAGTCTGAACCTAGCAATGGACAGATAAAACTCAGCCGACAATACCAAAATTTAGCATTTTAGCAGGTAGTCACACTGAAATATAGGTAGCACCAAAAATGGCACTTTAAAGATGGGATAATAGAGAAAAAAGGAAAGGAAAGGAAAGGGAGTGTTACATAGTGAAAGAGAAATACAAGAGGAGTGAGGAAAGAAAAGAATGGATATTTGACATAGTAATCATCATTTATGCATGTTTTAGTCAGAACCAAGCCATGGGCAGATAAACTCAACCTAGCATTTTATCAGACAGTCACAATTATGTGTTATTGTGGTACTATTGAAGTAATTAGAATATCAGGTGCAACAAGCTAAGCAAATATTTTTGTTTCTCTAGTCTCTAGTTACTAATAATCTAAAGAAATGCTCCCAGAAAATCTTATAGGAGCAACTGACAGATGCATGAAGGACGAATATAAACTCAAATATAAGTAAAACCAAAAGCCACCAATTATTTAATTTTAAAGAAAAGAAATTGCCTTTTAAAAGAAAAAAAATGTGTTTTATGCCTGCAACTAAATGTGTATTCTCCTATTTAAGTCCCAAGGTAAATTTCCATGTTTCAATGGAAGTTTTGAGGCAAGCAGGTGAAACCAATCACATACTGTATTTCTGACTGGGCTTGATAAGCATTGGATAACAAGGGGTATACCACCACACTGAGCGACAATTGCACCATTTGCTGGATCTACAATGGACAAAAGATAGTCAGCACTAAGACATGCATAACTTCAAGGGAAGAAAAAAATATCTTGACAGCTTTAATGGGAAAGAAAGTTTAGTGGTCGCTTCAGGTTTTAGCAAAACATTTATGTTGCTGGACTTACCAGCACAAGAATTGCATAGACCCCCTACCCCAAATTCTACAAGCTTCTCATTTGGCTCTGTTATGCAATCTATAAAGAGTTCCAAAACATTGAGCTGCTAAAAAATACATGCAAAAGATGTTTATATGGGAAACATGTGTAAAAGAAACAAAAACATCTTCGGTGACATTCCAAACCAAATAATTCCAACAACATAAAAGCATTGAACCTGGCGTAAGAATGCATAATTGTAAGGATCATAAGCAAAGTTTGCCAAGTTAGCAACAATTCTCTCCTTGGTTTCTGCAACCACAATAACAAAACCTGGTTCAAATATTTCACAAATGACAACAACAACATAAATGAATGAAGTACTTGTCAATGGAATGACCATATCATAATAGGATGCTGTCAGATAACATTTGTAAATTATTCAAATTACAAGAGATATTTGCACACTAACACCATTTTCAGTCACAGTAAAAATAGTTAAAGAATGTAAATAAGACATTATTGTAATCAATACTAAGCTCTCAAATTGTCAAACTTTAGTTAGTATATTTGACAACCACGTATAACTTTGAAGTTGAGACGCCAAAAAGAAGAAAAAAAGAGACACACTGAAAAATCAGGAAATCATAGAATGTTCATGTTCCATAAGCATAGTGCTTCCCCTCTCACAAATATATGGGTCATCATTACTGTGTGGAGATAAGACACCACATAGTTGTGGGATAAGGAATGTAGCAATAATATAATCTCTTTTATAAAGTAAGCAAACCTTCATCAGTTGCACTCTGAAACTGGCTCACTAATTCCTGTAATGAACATAAAGAAAAAGAAAAAAGGTGATTACTGATACCATATGAAAAAGTCACTAATGCACATAATAAATGCCAAGTTTTCTGCATTAGAAAAAAGTAATAATATAGAAAAATACAAATTAAATAGAAACCTGAAGGTATTGGAGCCTTGGAGTTCCATATTTTCCAGTTCGTTCTTCCTGCCTCCGATTATTTGTAAACATTTCTTCTTGCCCAGCAAATTATTTGAGAATCTGAACCTCATACCCTTTTCTTTGTTGAGAAATTATCCTGCTTTGACCGGCGTTAAGTGCATTAATTGAATCTTGTTAGGACTCAATTTCAATACCCAATCCCCCATCCCCTCATCAAAAAAAGAAAAAAAAAAGGCCCAAACACTCGGGTGAATTGTCCAAACAAGTCCACACGATGAGAGACCACCTGATAATACAAATAAGTGTTTCACGTTCGCTTCCTATGTATCTCATTCATATAGAAAATGCACTCAACCATTTCCCGGCACTAATACAAAGTAGGAAAGAAATACAACTGAGGAGCATTTCCCAGTTAGGCAAAGAACAATCAACCCACCACCTCAATACTATTTGAGAATACCAAAGTTAACCACTAAACAGGACTTCACTAACACATCTAATTAAAAAGGAAAATGAACGAACAATGGTCCCCTTGCACGCTTCCCAAACAAAATCATTCGACTAACCTAAAAAAATTGGCTCGGAAGTTCATCAGAAAAATTTCCTAATTCCCAATTATAAATCTGACGCAATTTCAAATGCCAAAGTTAATTCATATAGAATGGGATTTATCAGCATATTTGACAAAATAAAAGAACGTGCACACAGAGAATGAAGGGAGGGAGAGAGAGGCGAACCGGCGGAGAGAGACAGGACACTGCGTGATTGATGGAAGGATCAAGGATTGAAGTCGGCAAGGCGACGAGAGAGATAAACAAAGGTACTTGGAGGCCCATACAGAATTTATAGAAATATAGAATTGGGGTTTTGCGAGAAGGAAAAAGAAAACGTAAACAGTACAATTAAGCTGTCTCCTTTAAATAAGCCAATGTATTTTAAGAGTAAGATAAGTGCTAATTTAATTTAATATTATTCCTTCTGTCTATAATTTTTGTAATTTTATTTTTTATATATATTAAAAAAATATAATTTTTTCATTATTTTTTAATAATATAATATTAAATATATTAAATTTTATTAAGTATTAAAATATATTTTATATATTACTATAATTTAAAAAAAAATAATGAGTTTGAAATAATAAAAAAAAGAAAGATAAATAAAAGAGAGTATTTTTTAATAATGGAGTTTTTTAATAATAAAATTTTATTTTTATAATTTTAAAAATTATTTTTCTATTTTTATATTAATTAAAATATTAAATTTTAATATTTTAA
The DNA here is from genome assembly GCF_001659605.2 of Manihot esculenta. NCBI lineage: Eukaryota > Viridiplantae > Streptophyta > Magnoliopsida > Malpighiales > Euphorbiaceae > Manihot > Manihot esculenta. The sequence goes on along the minus strand of NC_035162.2, from coordinate 10,259,197 downwards.
ATTAAAAATATTTTATTATTAAAAATAATATTATATTAAATCTGAATTTATTTAACTCTAAATAAAAATAGAATAATTTAATTAGCTAAAAAAATAAATTATTATATAATATTCTGTTTTATGTATATCTGTTTTAAAAATAAATGTATATCTGTATATCTGTTTTAAAAATAATATATGTATATCTGTTTTAAAAATAAAATAATAATTGTATTAATTATTAAAATTTTATATTTAAATTATAATATTATTAAATATGTATGCAAGTATGAAAGAAATAATAAAATAGAAAAGGGGAACATAATTAATATTTTGAAAGAAAAGGAAAAAAGATACAGGGCGAGAGAAGACGAGAGTGGGGCCATACATGTATTGTACATTAGCAGTTACGGATTTATCATATCAAATCTATTTTCCTCTTTTTCTTTTCGCAAAACCCTAATTCTATCGATTCATTTCTGTTTGGGCCTCCAAATACCTGTGTCTATCTCTTATCCTTCCCGACTTCAATCCTGATCCTTCCATCCATCACGCTGTCTCCTGTCTCTCTCCGCAGGTTTGCCTCTGTCTCCCTCCATTTCATTATCTGATTGTACTTTTTTTTTTTCATTTGTCAAATTTGCTTTCATTTTGATTCGCTGATAAATCGCCTTCTTTGGGAATTAACTTTGGGATTTGAATTTGCGTCTGGGATTTAGAATTGGGGAATTGGGAAAATTTTCTGATGGACCTTTGAGCTTTTTTTTTTTTTGGTTAATCGAATGATTTTGTTTGGTTGAGTGTGCGAGGGGACCATTGTTCGTTCATTTTCCTTTTTAATTATACGTGTGAAGTCATGTTTAGGGGTTAAATTTGGTATTCTCAAATGGTGTTGAGGTAGTGGCTTGATTGTCATTTGGCTAATTGGGAAATGCTACTGAATTGTATTTCACTAGTGCCAGAAATGGTTGAGTGCATTTTCTTCATGAATGAGATTTACGGGAAGCAAACTTGATACACTTGTTTGTATTATGAAATGGTCTCTCATCCCGTGGACTTGTTTGGATAATTGACCGGAGTGTTTAGGGATTTTTCCCCTTTGTTTGGATGTTATTACACATTTCTTTTGGTCATTACCTGTGATAATGTGTGTTAGTTTCTGGCCCAAGAACTGAACGGGAAATGCTTAATAAATTTTAACGATTCCCTATAAGCATTGGGATGCCTTTGCTTAAACAATAGCCTGACTGTAGTTTTTAGATTGTGTAACCTTTGAATACATATTTGCTAAAAACTGTTTAAATGTTCATCTGACTTTTCTTGATCTGACAAGTGCTTGACTGATATGTAAACTGAAATTTGTTGCGTACAACAGAGAATATAGTGCAGTGGTCCAAGCTGCAAGCATTAGGGTGCAAGAGAAGCGGGATGGATGTTTATTTACTAAAAATTTGTATACATATTGTGTTCTTATTGTGTTAAAACGAATAATGAGTGTAAAAAATTTTTAAAAAAATTTATAAAGCAGTAATTGACTCTGAAGAAAACTATTAATCCTGGTCAAGTATATACAGGACAACCCCCTGTAAGTTGAGGATGATCTGAAAACAACCCCATGAGATTGCAATTGTGAAAACAAAGTTCTGCTCACAATCCTCTTCTGTGGAACTAGTTATCATCATCATCAGCATCTTTTGCTGTTTTTCCTTGTTAGAGTTGAATATAGTAGTTTGCAACATGTTTATTTTACTTTTATCCTCTGATTTTGAATGTTCCTCCTAAATTTCAGATAAAGATGTTTTTATTGTTTTAAAGAACTTTCTCTTTTTTGGTTCGCTTGCTAAAGTTAAAAAACCAAAAAAAAAAAAAAAAACGAACTGATTTTGCTCCTTAATGCTATTGGCCTTCTGAACCCTAAGTATTTAAAGCTTTATTTCATTCCCTGCTGTCAGCCGACTTCCCTTCCCTTTTCTCTGTTTCTTCTTTCATTCCTCTCCTAAAGGACTGCCAACAGACCAAATACGCCATTGATTCCCTCACGACTCACAAGTGGATCCAGTGATCCACTCAACTTCTTCTTTTGTTCCTTTCCTAAGGAACTGCCAACAGACCCAACACACCAGTGGATTATTTGATCTATGTGACTGTCATCACGACTCACGAATGGATCTAGCAACTGTCGCTGCCCATCACGGCAGCATACTGACTGAGTCCATCAAGGTGATTCACCATTCGACTTACCGATGAAGACTTTGATTTCGTTGACCAAGTTCTTCTTCTCATTTTGTTTGCAGATTTTGATTTCATTTCCATTGTGTAATGAGAATCTCATTTTGTTGTCTTTCATATTACAAAAGTTGACTCTACCAATTCTAGTTTCATAATCATGAATCTATTGTGTTGGTGTTTAGTTTATTCCAACTATCATTTGTAGCTGATCAACATTTGGCTGTTGTCTTGGTGCTTGTGCAAGTTTCTTTAACATTGTGGAATTCTTAATGTTGATTATTATATTGGCACATCTTGAACATTGCAGGAATAGATTGCTTACAAGGAAATGTCTCCAGCATCAAAATACAAGTCCAAGGACAAAAAGGCTGGCAAGGAGGGCCAGAAAGCTTCAAAGTCTACTGGGCTTTCTAATGCAGCTAGTGGTATACCAGCTAGTGCATACAATCCTCTTTCTGGAACATTTCATGCACTGGAAATGGTACCAACATCCTCTGCTTCACCTCTGCATGCTAATGGTCGGTACCAGAACATAGATGAGACAGATGATCACTTTGGTGGTTCACTTGGAGCTGGGGTTGAGTATGATTCTGTTTCAAATAATGGCAGCTGGTCTGGTGAGTCAGAAGATCATAAAGAGAAGAATGCCATTGTTCGGCAGGAAACAATCCCAGGAGCTGACAATGACAAAAGGGAAAAAATCCGTCAAAAGAATGAAAGGAAGCATCAGCGTCAAAAAGAGAGAAGAGCCCAGGAATTGCATGATCGGTGCAGTGGTTATCTCATGTCAAGAAAGCTAGAAGCGCTTGCTCAAAAGCTTGTTGTGATGGGATTTTCGCATGAGCGGGCTACAGTGGCTCTAATATTAAATGAAGGTAAAGTAGAAGAATCTGTTTCATGGCTATTTGAAGGGGGTGAAGATGCAGACAAGCACCAGGATCAAAACATTGGTGGGGCTAATTTGAAAATTGACATATCGGAAGAGCTTGCTCGAATGACTGATATGGAAATAAGATACAAGTGCAACAGGCAGGAGGTTGAAAGGGCTGTGGTTGCCGCTGAAGGTGATCTTGATAAGGCAGCAGAAAGTTTAAGAGAACTGAAGCTAGATCCACCTACTGGTCCCCCAAAGCCAGAAGAAACTGGTGATCCTCCAACAGTCAGTAACGGTAAGCTTTCAGTTTCAGTAAGCCCGAATATGGTGGGACAACAACAGAAACCCAATCCACCTTCTATAATACCACAAAAAAGGGATGACAAAGATTTTAATTACACAAAGACAGTGGTTTCAGTAGCAGGATCTCCAGAATCTGGGAGTAAAAATCTGCAGTCTCTAAAGAGATTGCAACCAAAGTTGGAGTGGGCAAAACCTCAGCAAACTGCAGTGCCTGCTGAGAAACGATGGCCAAGTGCAGCATCAAGTCCGCCTGTTTCTTATCCTTTGGCATCACCTTTGCAAGCCTCAACTTTGCCAGCCAAGACAGAAGCACGTTTTGTGGCTGTTGGAAGTGAATATAAGAAAGTTCACCTAGGGACGGTTAGGGAACCGGTCATCATGATGCAAAGACCTCAATCTCTGAATGCAAAGCAGGTTCCAGCTACAAGCATAAGTTCCCCTTCTGGGACAGCTGCCAGTTGGCATCCTTCTAATAGTGTTGATATTGTGAAATCCAATGGCTTGATGCCTCATATTCCCAGCACAAGAAACCTCAGTCCAAACAATCTGAATTCAAATCAGATGTTCCATCAACTTCATTATCAACAACAGCAACACTTCGTTCCAGGCAGTGGTCCTGGGGATTCTCCTGGAACCAGCCGAGGAAATGGCTTGTGGAATAGATTAGGTGTATCGCCTACACTTGCTGCTGCTTCATCTCTTGGACTCTTCTCTGGGTTGGGTGGCCCTGCTGGTTCATCAGGTGCATCTTCTCCAGTTGACTGGAGTACTGCTGGCTCTATGACCCAGTTAGATTACACCAGCATAGACTGGAGTTTGGATCGAAATATTTCCTTTCCAAGGCCTAGTGGATTGTGTTTGGGGCCATGTTCTTTAAAAAATGGCACCCAGATATATGATTCAAGTGCTACTAGCACGGGTGCTAAGCTGGCAATGAAAACAGCAGCAAATGGGAATGGTGTACGCATTCCAGGATTGCAGGAGGGTGGAGTGGTCACAGAAACATCTGCAGCTAATTCTCATGAATGGACATCCCCATTTGAAGGGAAAGATCTCTTTAGTTTACCTAGACAGTTTGTTTCATCTCCCTCACTCTAGGGTGGGGGGCATGATTTCAATGAATAAAATGAAAAAAAGAAAAAGACTAGAAAAATATGTTGAATTTGATGTTGGTGTTGGTTATTGTCGTGCTTCTGATTTGAAAGTTGGTGAATGTCTTCATAGTTGGTAAAAAAACAAAGAGCATCCTCTGATTGTTTGCCTTTTTCACATTTAGGCTAGGGATGGTCCGATTAAACTTTAGTGTCCTCTTTACTTGGCCAAAATTCTTCCAACACTTTAAACGAGAGTGTTTAAAACGCCTGCATTAGTTATTATCAATTTGCTCGCTGTTGAATTGGATTGATTTGATTAGAAACATTAATAAAGAAAAAGACTTAGAAATCACCTTTCAAGTGATTTTAATGAGAAAATTTATTAAGAAGAATTATGAACGTCTTTGTAGACCAAGAATCTCTTGGCATGCAATTCTGTCTGACATTTTCAGTACCAAGAATCTTTTGGCAAATGCCTCGTTTTTTTTTTCCCCTCCTGAGCCCCTTGAAACCAGGGCTGAAAAAGAATCGGCAGACTCTCATCCACTTCTAAAAGTGAAGCAACTCAATGAGGGAAGCCACATTGTATTTGCGGATCCTTGTCTCCGGCAGCAATAATCCAGTGTAGAGCTTTCAAAGTGTCTAAGGTATTTTATTATTATTATTTTTCTATACTGACAACAAAATTCCAAAAGTCATAACCTTGCCAAGTGAAAAATTAGTCAGAACTATTTTGCCTGTGACACTACAACGAATGCAAGATTTGAGATGAGTTTTTGCTCTTATTTGTTCATGACAACAAACTTTAAAAACTATTCTTAAGATGGAAAAATCAACATTCCCATAACGTATCGTTCGTGGGAGATTAGATATATAAAAACGCTGCATCATTTTTCTCACAAAATATATGTAAGTCACTCAATAGACTCCGAGAAATCAGGTGGCGTGCTACAAGTAGCGGTTGAAGTAGGTTCTTTGTACCACTGATTTGCTTCACGAGTCAAGAACTTAGCCTCTGCAATGACACAATTTCCAGGTTAGCCTAGAACTGAGGCAAACAATACAAATAAGAGGAAGAAAGGAAATTTTAATGTTGTTTTGTGATTTTATTAAATCTTATTGGATGAAAAAAATACAAATGTTTACATTAATTTATTTATATTTATAGCTAACACTTTAAATCTTCAATAATAAATATAAACCTTTTCATATTTTTCAAAAATTCAATGTTTACATTGAATATTTGAGAGAGCTTTTTTTTTATCAATTTAATAAGATAAAAGAAGAACTTAGTTAGTGACTATCAAACCATCAAATAATTTTTATGAGTTATTTAGTGACCAGAAAACCATGTTGTTTGAAGAGTCAAAAGTATCTATTGTTGAGACTTCTCCTTTAGTTGGATAATTTTGAGGAACCGATTCTTGAGAAAGAGGCTAAAGAGAACTGTTAAAAGAACAGTATCTTAGGGAAAGAAGAAAATAAAGCTATGAGGAAGACAATGGAAATTGAAAATTTATCTACTTCTCTTATTTCTAGTGAATTGAAGAGCCTCTCATCTATAGTTGTGATTGACTTTATATGGGCAGATGTTTCTAGGGATGCAAAGGAAAGCATAAAATATTGTGCTCTAATCTTATTGCTACCATCCAAGAAGATGAAGTTGCCTGTCCTCCAAATTCAGTATTTTATTCTCCATATTATAAAACTCAAGCTCATATTTCTTCAACCAAAGGAGAATGATGAAGTTAAGAAAAAAACTCAATCTAAAAATTTACTTTGGTTTAATTTTTATTTGTAAGATTAAGATCTTTGATTCAGATTTTCTAGTACTAATAGGAAATTCAGGATTCTATTATTACTTTGGAATATTTGAGAAGTTCTATTATTGTTTAGTATTTTCCAAGTTTGGTGTTGATATGTTATCTAGGTATTTTTGCTGAGAGTTTAGTGATATGGATAATTGAAAATAATAGAATTTAAGAGTTTATATCTTTGTCCAAGTGGTTTTACACCAGAAGGTGACTGCTTCACATGCATCAGTGGTTTGCTTGAGGCTTCAGAAATAATAGCAAGACAATCAAAAAATAAGCTAGGGATAATTAGTCAAACATTACCTGAAATGAAAACGTCCTTGTAGTCATCATCATCATAAATAAATTGTGGAGGGTCTGGCGAACCAATCCCGACAATGGTACTTCCACTGTATCAAAGAAATTGTTTAAGGACAAATAAGATAATGGTAGATGGCAAGCCTTGATCTAAGCTTCAAATGCTAATAGAAGTTGCATAAATTATTTGACATCTCTCTTTTGGCTTATGATCACTTTTCACATGATCCTCCAACGCTAAGCCTCAGAAATAGGCTTACATGTACTACTTTTAAAAAGATAGCTGAACTCATAAAACTTTCAGTTCTTTATTTTCTAGCACTCCATAACCAATTTTAAAAAGGTTCAGCTTTTTTCTAGACCTATAACAATAAGATAGCCTAAACTAGCCAATGCTACTTTCAGAAGAGAAATATACATGGCTTCTTGTAACTGACTTGGGAAGTATTTATCTCGAGGAAATGATAATAGGAGGCTAAATTTCAGAGCTTGTTACTCATCTATGCAATAGACATACATACAGGAAAAAGCTAGAATTTGTACCTCCCAGACATAAAAACTGCATCATATTGTCCACGGCTTGCTGCAATTATACGTTGCTTTAATCTTTTAAGAGATGGGAGAACTTCAAATGCAGGAAGTTCTGCAGAGAACATATATGAGAATACAATGAATGTTCTTTCACGAAAAGTAAGAAAAATAAAATGTTTGATTGCAATAAGAATGCATTGTGCTATCTGGCACAAGCACAAATCTAGTGTCAGCTGTGATTGATTCCAACTGATTCCAGGATAAGTGTGCCTATTGATTTTGATAGTGCCTCCACTAGAATCAGGGTGTCTCCTGTTGAACAGATTATGGATTAGCTCAAGCAGAAGGGTCCTGTTATAGATCTTTGCAAAAGATCGTGTCACAGGTCTGTTGACAGGAAATTCAATCCTTTGCCCTATGATGAATGTTTAGAACTGAACTCAAAGGAGGGAGCTCACTCCCTCAGACTCCTTGCAGAGAGCCTTAGATCTCATAATATTTAGAATAAATTTCTTGATTGCCTTCTATTGAAATCAGAAACTCCTTATATTGAGATTACATAAGCTGATCACTCTATCGCAAGAAGAGTTGTGCTAAAACATAAATTCTTATTGATCCTAATCTGATAAAATGATAAATCCTAATCTGTTGTAATGATAAACTTTAATCCTAATATGATAAAAAGATAAATCCTAATCTGCTATAACGATTACTTTAATCCATTGAATAATAAATCTAATAATTGCTAACCCCACGTATCTTTTCAACTGCAACCAGCTTCATTATTTCTCTGCTGTCCACGTCTCTTGCATGCTTAACCCACAAATGCATCTCTAACAGGTCCTTTTGGCACAAGATGATTGTAACTAGAGAGCAATTTCTGTTTTCATTATTTTCAGTATTGATGATCTGCCTAATCTGAGAGGTTCTCATCTACTTATATATCTATTTATATTTATTTAATGTTTTTAAACTGTCAACCTGAAGCCAGCTGATTGCCCACATACCTAAAACAGCCAGTAGGTTGGTAATGAATAATGCAAGATGATTGGATAAGAATGAAGGAAAAACCAAGAAAAGTAAAAGGAGATAAAGCAAAATTAAGGAAGATCAGGTATTTTTCTATAATTTATTACCCAAATCATTGATACAAACATCTTGAGATATGCCATTTCTTGAGATCTTCTCCAGTAATGTTAAAGGATCAACCTGACTGGTTTTATCCAATTGAAAGCGCTGAGAAATCAAAGTTTCCTTATTAAAAAAATTGCTGATACTAAATCAGTGAAAGCATTACAGTATATACAAATTGCATTACCTTGTAAACTTCGGCAGTTGAACAAGCCTCCTGGGGCTTTATGAGAACCATTGGAAGGTCTAGAGGAACTGGCGAAGGAATATCTTGAACAATCTGGACAAAAGAGAGAAAAACCTTACTTTGGAACCAAATAGAAGGCTGTTTATGTCTACCTGTTGCTTGGGAAGTGCAGGATCAATAATGTTAATGGCACTGTACGCTTCTAAGATTACTATGAGAAAACAGTTATAAGTGATGTAAGTTGTCTGTGCAAAAAAAGTCAGTCCTTGTTCCCAATGCCTATAACAGTGATATGATGAATTGATCAACGAGAACATGACTGGGGAGTGATTCTCTCAAGGAAACATTTTGCATCTACTAACCAAATATGGTATCTTTAGAGCCATAATTCTCCTCAAGATTTTGCCAAACTAGGGTCACAGATTCACAGTACAAATGGATGATGCAACAGTACAGTTTTCATGGCAGTGACAACAAATTAATAATACAACTGCATTTGAAGACCAAATCAAACCACCCAGAGAACTCCAGAAAGAGAATGATCCATGAATCTGAAGGACTAAGTTTTCCATTTTATTCATTATGAAACCATTGCAATAAGAGGCACTTTAGCTATCTCAATAGACTATGCAAAATCTCAAACAGAGTCCATGATATAAATGACTATATTTTGCAATCTTAGCACAAGGCTGGATTGTAAAACAAAAATAGGAAAATATATCATAACGCTGCATCTTAAACCAAATTAAGAACTTACTTCACCCCGACCCGTACAATAGGCTGCTCCATGAGAAAAAAAGAAAGAGATATCTGAACCAATCTCACTTGACCATTCTAACAGTTCTTTCTCAGTGGCAAGACCACCACTGAACTGATTTGCTGCCCATAGAGCAGTTGCAGCATTACTGCTTCCACCTCCAAGCCCTGCTCCAGTAGGTACCTTTTTATCTAGATGAATCTGTCAACAAATTGCAAAAGTATTCCCATAAATTCTTCGATCGCTATTTTCACATCCTAAAACAGATAATCAAACAAACTCATAGAGATTAATCTGTGATGCTCCTCACCCAAAAAAAGTTATCAGTGCCAGTTTTTTTCCTGTAAAGATTAAGGGCCTTAATAATCTGCAAAAAGAAAAATGATCAACATAAAATCCACAAGGCAATGGTATAAACAATAGGAAAAAAAGAATCAAAAGATACAATAACGTTTGTTCATGCCTTACCAAATTCCTTTCATCAAGGGGTACACCAGACACATTGGTTGATAAACGGTCGTTCGATTTTGAAGGAGATAAAGAGAACTTGATTGTATCTCCTAGACTAATTACCTGAAGACAGAAAAAGGGACCAAATTGTCAAAATTTCTCGGAAAACAAAACGGAATAGAAAAATTATGCATCCTAATGGTTTGTTTATAGTAACTTAAATTTTAGATAAACTTACATGAAAGAGAGATGCCAAATCATGATATCCATCTTCTCTCTTATCGGTTATTCTAAGAAAAATATTAATCTGCATCACATAAGCAATCCACGTTTCACATATATGGGGTCATAAATTAAACATAAAAAAGGAGACCATCAAATTTAAAAGAAAAAAGAAAAACTACCTTGCAAGGCGAGAACAAAGTGAGCCTTGAAAGAGGAGCAATCTTGTCTACTTCATCTGCCCACTTGTTCAACCTTTCATCAGGATCGTAAACTATCTAAATACACCAACCCACCAACAAGCCAAGTTAGAAAAAGAATAATTAACAAAATCTGTAACTTAAATTCAAAGAACAAACAAAAAAGGGAGTGATGGATGGATAGAAGACGACCTCCAGCTGCTTCTTGGAGGCTTTGAGAAAAGGGGTCCTTTGCCTTTGATAAAAGGAGACAGACCCACTTGGCCTCAACGACGGTAGATTGCTTTTGGCGAAGGAATTGGAGGAAGGGTGGACAGCATGGTTGTTACAGAGGAAATGAGCGGAAGCCATGGTTGCTGGCTCTGCAGTTGCAGTCTCAAGCACATGTATTAATTGTTTTGAAATAGTAGACTCTAGGCGCACTATTAGAAGTCCAGTGGCTGGCTGCTTAATTATTTTATATTGCTATTAGTTTATCTATCAAATCTGGAGACAATTTTGAACAGCCAATTGGTATCTTCCATCAACCTGATTTTTCTAGTTTTACTTATTTATTATAAGGCATTACAGTGCACTAAGGGCTTCCTAGTTTTCTGGACTATTATTATTATTATGCCAAAATGTCTAGAAATCTAAAATTTTAACGATTGACCTAATTTTAATAATTTTTTTTCTTGTTAATTTTAATTTAGATTTGAAAAGTTGGTTTTTAAATTTCAGTCCATGAGTAAAAATGAGATTGGGAGTTATGACCAAAGGCTGAAATAATATGGATGTGAATTTTATTTATCTTTATTAATGTAATTACAATTTTATAATATTTTATAGTAAAAATTTTTAACACAAAAAAAGAGAAGTATATTAAAATAGCCAATAATGGTTCAGAGAAAGCGATGACAACAATGATTTTAACAGGTACTTTAGTTTAATGATAAAAACGGGATTACCTAGAATAACGGTCAGGTTCAAACTTCCCTGGTAATAATCCTCATCTCCCAAAGTTGCTTGTAAGAAACAATGCTATTTCCTCATTTTACCTGTAATCTCCAAGGATCCATCTCAAAAATTAGCAGTGTTGATGTCTGAGAGTCATCACTAAGGCCATACTTCTCCCCCATAGCCCTTAATGTTTTATACACCTGAACCATAGTTGGCCTTTCATCAGGCAAAGGCTGCACACAATCACATGCAATTCTCAGTAGCTGAATAATTTCACCATCAAATTCTTTCCAAATTAAGGACTTGTCAACAACTTCATCAAGATCATAACAGACATCAGAAGTCCTCTCAGGATTTCTTGAATCATTCGTTTCACTTGGTTTCTTTCCTGTTATAAGCTCAAGAAGCACAACTCCAAAGCTGTAAACATCCTTCTTCATATGACCCAGTTCACAAGTCTTGCTCTTTGCAACCTTAGTATTGTTAGCATTGAAGAAGATTGCACCTGTAAAATTTGACAGCTTCGGTTCGAACTTAGGATTAAGTAGGATGCATTTTGAGCTTACATTAAGATGAGCGGTTGGCAAGTAGTGGTTATGGTGGAGCCATGCTAGACCTCTCGCCAGGCCGACCGCAATTTTCACCCTTACAGGCCACTCCATGGTCTGAGTCTCACCTTTCATAGAATGCAGCCGCTCATAGAGGCTTCCATTTGGTTCATACTTGTAAACTAAAAGCTTTTCCTTGTCTTTAGAGGAGAAACCTAAGAGTCTCACTATATTAGGGTGCTTCAATCTACCAAGAGCCATTACTTCTGAGAAGAATTCATGATCAAAATTCTGAGAGTTGGGTATTCTTTTAATGGCTAGGAACCAATTGCCATTAGAAACTGTGGCTTTGTACACTGCTCCCATCTTTCCCATCCCTATGATGTTGTTTTTGCTGAAATTGTTTGCTGCTACGCTCAGTTCCTCAAAATTCATTCTTGTAACCAAGCTTTCTAACACTGGAATCTACAAAATTTACAAAATAATAATAATAAATATGTTAATTATGTAGCTTGAATTTTGAATATCTTTTCTTATAGGCTAAATTGTAATCCAATTTGAAAGTTTCCGCTTCAATACGAATTGGATGAAAGGTAGGAATTTGTTTTGGGAGCGGATTACGACGGCCCTAAGGTGAGGGTTATAGATAATTATATTTTTTATTTTCATGGTAGGATGTGAGATTTCGAAAAATACAATAAGTTCAGATCTGCGAGAATTTTGAAAGATTATATTATACTTCTTTCGTTTAAAATTTTATTTTTACTCTAAACTTTATAATCGAACCGTATTAAATTTTTTATATTTTTCTTTATTATTGTGATTGTAATGCATGGGCGTATTCATAATATTGTGCGTTTATCATAAGAAAATAATTGGATAAAAATACTCTTACAACAAGTTCATGAATTTGTTACATTAGATAGAGACAGACAAGTGTACCTTATTGCTTGCTTGCTGTAGGTGCTTGACATTTGTCAGTTTACTATATGCTACATATTCTCTTTCTTTGCTTCCTTTCCTTCCGAAATAAACCAAACCTGCACTGTACGAGAACAAAAAGACCAATACTGAAAGAACAGAAAACTCAAAGCCAACCCCAAACGCATATCTGAATGGACTTTCAGTTTCAGGAAAAATTTTCCAGACTTGCAGCTCTTTGCAGGGTTTCAATGGCTCCCCACAAAGTCCAGTGTTATTTTTATAACAATCACTTGTAACATTGAGATTAACAAAATCAGGGACAGGACCTGATAACAGATTGTGAGCAACACTGAATATCTTAATCCTAGTGAGCCTTCCAAGTTGCCATGGTATTTGACCTGTGAGCTGGTTGTTTTCAAGTCTCAAACCATTTAGATAAACACAATCGGCAATTCCAGGTGGGATTTCACCGCTGAAATTGTTGGAGGATAGATCAAGAAATGTCACGAACTGTAAGATTTCTTCAATATCAGATGGAAGATGACCTGAAAGATTGTTGTTAGAGAGGTCTAATGCTGTTAATCTAGTACAGTTACCTACGCCTCGAGGGAACTTTCCGTTAAGCCCCAAGTAAGAAAGATCGAGACTAAACACATCGTTTTGAAACTCATTCCAGCAAACAACTCCCAGAAAGTTACAAATGCTGCTGCTGCTGAAACTCCATGATTTCAAATTATCATAAGGGTCTTCCAAAGATTCTGATATGGACTTCAAGCAATTGATATCACTGATGTGATCAGCTTGGCCTGAGACAAAAGTACCCAATAATAACATCTGGAGGAAGACCCTAACAGGAGGTCTTGCAATAAGGGACATTTATGAATGAGACTCACTTTTGGAACCTGGAAATTTATGAAGATAATTTGCTTGTGCATAAAGATTTATTGGAATTTGGAAGGGCTAGCCTTATTATATTTAGTCACTCGAATTTTCCAAAGCAGGCATGGAAATCACAAGGCAAATACCACGGTGATAGCAAAGGCTTATGAAGTTTAATTATAATTATTATTAGTGCAAAATCTTAATTGAGTAATAATCTGGGAAAGCTTTTCTTTATTTTTTTTTAAAACTCAATATATTTTATTAAAAATCCAGATCAGCGGGCCTATTCAACACAGATACAATAACTCCATAAAAATATATATATATTGCCAATCAATTTTTTTGAGGTTCCAATGATGAATTGCATAAATGTTACATTGTTTATTTGTTCTGAACCTCCTCTTAAACTTAGGCTTCTACAATTCGGACAATAATATGACATTTTCATTTTTCAATTTTGTAGATTAGTTATACACAAAGAATTTATCCAAAAACAAAGGTTAGAAATGCCATTTTGGTCTTAATTCCTCTTCCTTCTCAGTTAACTCCCGATACTGATACCACTCTGCTCCAGCTTTACCCACTGGCAATGGAGGCCGAACAAAAATCTCAACTGGCTTTGGAACATGAACAGCCAAATGCAATTCTTTAACAGTTTCTTCTAAATTCGATTCAGGCCTTCCAGGTGATCTACTTACTGGTTCAATGGCAATCCATCCAAGACCAGATATAGCCACATCACTTGCAGGTCTGCCCATGCAAAAGAAAAAGATAAGGTTGCATGTTTGTTGATTCTCTTGGCTCATATCAAATCACGCCACAAACACTGGAAGTGGTGTCTTCTATATATATATATATATATGCACAGGAGAAGCTTCTAACATTGACTAAAATTACGCAAATATATATGTATCCAAATTCCAAAGGCCATCAGTTATATGATTACTTTTACAACCTAACCTTCTGGGATCTTCGAATTTTATTTGCAGTTCACGCATGATTTCAAGTCCTTTCCAGTCTTTTGCTTTCTTTTCTCCAGTGGGAGGTGTCAATAGAACTCCGAGTTCTTTCTGCAACATTTACACAGAAACCTCTCCATTAACATTGGGTAATGTAAAATAAATTGAAAAATGACAACACAAAAAAGTTTAGAAGTCACAAGAATCTAATTCCAGATGAAGTGAGTACATAAATACATAAATAAAACACACACATCTTCTCTTTTTCTGATGTTGAATGACCACATGAGAGATAAACAACTTATAATTAGTCTTAACCAGTTTCAATTACCTTGTAAAACTCATCAGCTTTATCAGTGGGTACAATATGAATCTGCAAAGCCTTGGGCCCATAGAAAGTTAGGCTAGTTTCTGGGAGAACCTGAAACTACCAAGAGTTGTGACACATCGAGTACACAAGTACGGGCAGGACAAGCATAACCAGTGTAAAACCATAAGGAATTCAGAGAATCGGAAGAAAGAAACCTTGAGAACATCTATTCGCACAAGACCTCCCCAAAATATCGAAAACCCATTCAATCCATTGGATTCAAATTTGTCTGCAATCCCATTTTCAGAGGCTGCCTTAGCATTCTGGTACAGTAAAATAAAAGCTCAGAAAACCGAGTAGAAAAGCCAAATTACTATAATATAATTCATTTTTTTAATCTAATCGTTTAAACCTTGATACAATTGTCCATAATTTCAAAATTTTTATGAAAATTTTATCCAAAATAAAAAAATCAATTTGGGGAGAATGTTTGCGATCTAAAATGGTTGCCCACCTCTCTCTCTCTCTCTCTCTCTCTCTCTCTCTCTCAGTTTTGCAGAGGAAGACAGAGAGAGATTTTGGTGAAGTTTGCAGAGGGGAGAGAGAGATATAAAAATGGAGGGACTGGATCACTGGAACAGGGGAAGGGCAGAGAGAGAGAGAGAGAGAGAAAGAGAGAGAGAGAAGGAAGGTGTTTATCACAGTTATTTTTTTTCCAGTATGGCATGTGAGTCCCAATATTCTCTATCTTTGCTTCTACAGAGACTTCCTAAGTCATTCGAGAGAGACTTAGGGTTGCAGACGGAGACAGAGAGAGAGATTGGGTGAAGTTTGCAGAGAGGAGAGAGAGATATAAAGAGGGAAGGACTGCGAGAGAATGAAGGGCAGAGAGAGAGAGAGAAGGAAGGTATCATTGTTTTTCCTTTCAGTCTGGCATGTGAGTCCCACTATTTATATAATAACAAATGCTACCTAGATTGCACGTCAGATTGAAGTGAACATACTCTCCACAAATTGATTTAACATTTAGATATAGTTTTCACAAATTTTTAAATTATGGACAATTGTGCCCAGATTTAAATGTTAATATAGAAAACAAAACTAAAATAATACTTGGATTATTATTATAATTTGGCCAAGAAGAAAAAGGTGTAAGCTTAGAGGATAGTTAACATACAGGAAAAGATTGACCCCTCAGACGACTGCGAGGAGCAAGGATAGGTAAATCATCTGAATGAACCACTGCAGGTTGCCTGTGGTGGAGATGAACTCCAGGTGTGTCAAACAATTTCTGTAGAAAGAAAAAGGAAACATCGCATTTTTTTTTTCTCAAAGAAACATCACATGTTTAGAAAAAGCACTCTCCAAACATATACATAAAGAACAAAAAACTTTGCTGACATTAGATTATCCATGTCAAAAACAATGATTAAACAGAAAGTTAATGATGCCAAGAGGGAAACAGCCTCAAGAGTACATAAACATAGTAACAAAAACGACATACCCCTCCTCCAAGGAAGGCATCAATCTGAATAGGACCTAAGGTAGTTCCAGGAACAGCAGATTGTATTGGTTTATATTTTCTAGCAGCTGCAGCAGCTGGATCCCGATGTGCCATCATTTCTGATTTTAAAACCCAACGTTAATCAAAAGGTAAAAAAATGAGAAGTAACTAATTGAAGAAAGAGAAACAAATGGGAAAAATATATCCCTAGCTGTATTCAGAAGAGTAAAGTCCAGAAGACCTAACAATAGTGGAAAACATGCAACAGACTACGAAATATATGTGCCATTTGCAGATATTGTGAATTCTGAAAACCACATTGCAGATATTGTCAATTGTGGGTACCGCTACTTTCTAGAGCAGACAGATACCTATGGTGCATGATTTGAGTGGTACAAGCTCTACTCATTCAATATGTTAAGACACAGGCAGAAAATATCAAGCCAAACCTCTCTTTCTTTCAGATTTATGTCGGTCCATTTGATTGGTAAGATTTACAATCACTTAGCGGTCATATAAAGCTCACAAATCCAACATTTTTGTGTTTAAAAACAATGTGCTTTCATATTACCCTATCAATATTCTTCTCATCTTTTTTCCTTTCTTTGGTTTTCAGACATGGAGTTACTTTCACCTCAACCTTTAATCAAAATGAGGAAAATAAAGTTGACTTACTCAGCAAAGCATTTATAAACGCAGATTTCCCAACGTTAGCTGAACCCTGTGGAAATGATGAAATTGACTATCAAGATCAACATATGCTGACTGATATATTATGCATTTACAATTTGCCAAAAGTAACACCAACTTTTGAATTCAACTATTTAACCATGAAGGATTCACCAAGAGGGGAAACACACTCAGCCTATTATTCTGAAAAATTTTTCACTTGTAAAGAAAGTTGTCAGGGACAAGCAACACAAATAACATTCCTTCAAATTTCAACAAGAAGTAAACGGTCTTGTCCAGCATTGATACCAACCACCCAATAGATTTCCATACAGAAGTTAAAGGCGGAACTCAGAAGGAAGATAACTTTCTTTTTACAAGTCGAACTTCTAACTTTGTCTTTAGAGGTGAGAAGTTTGGCCAATCAGGCAAGTGGAAGAATGTCACAAACAAATAAATCAAGTGCTTGGTATAACCAAAAGATATAAAGAGAAAATGGGGTAGCTCTTTTCACCCTTTTCTCTCCCGTGTGACTGAATGCATAAGAAAATACTAGCAAATGTCTCCAAAACTAAGGACTGTGAGGAGAGTTCTATAAGCTACAGAACAAACAAAAAATTATGCTAGTCAATCATTTTTAAGAATTTGAGCTTAATTATGTGGTGGAAAAGATAAGAATACCCAACAACAGCAACTTTCAACATTTACACTTTTATACTTGTCAACATTGATTCCTGAAGGATACTTAATTCTACCAGCTGTTCGATGGGGCTTTGATTCCTAGAGCACTTTTTATTATATATTCAGTTAAACACATGAAAGAAAAGAAGAGCTAATGTTACATACAAGTAAAGGCACAAGTAATTTCAAAAAGGCATTAGCTTTGAGATCTAAGTTATTGAGGCATTTAATTCATCCAAG
Source organism: Manihot esculenta (assembly GCF_001659605.2). Lineage (NCBI taxonomy): Eukaryota > Viridiplantae > Streptophyta > Magnoliopsida > Malpighiales > Euphorbiaceae > Manihot > Manihot esculenta. The sequence goes on along the minus strand of NC_035162.2, from coordinate 10,241,473 downwards.
TGAGAGGAACACACAATAAAAACATCAATTCCATGACAACTCAGTCTTCCAGTTAAGAGAGTCACCAACCAGAATGTAAACATCGCGGCCCTACAAAAGTGCAAATAATATGACGTCAGTTGATGGAGATGCTATAAATACCATTATAAATACCCAGAATCTGAGCTGATGAAAATGTAACTATATCAGTTCATAACATCTAAGTTTATTTCTATATTAAGTTCTGATTGGCAACAAATAAGAGCTACAACAGACACACAACTGTAGTACTATTGCAACAACTAAAAAATGCAGTCAATAGTAGTAAGACAAATCCAGTAGTTGCACACAACAAAAGACACATTAACTTCTGGCATTAAAATTACACATCAACCTTCTTCTTTCCCTTTTGTCATTTAGTTAATATTTATGAACAGTATATGAATTTCAATTTTTTTTTTCTTTTCCTCCTTTTTTGGGTAGAAAATGCTAAATAGTGCCAAGAGGAACATGACCCAATAAAAAAAGGGAAATTATGTGCATGAGAAGGAACAAAAAAAAAAGTTAATAACATAAAAATGCCCACAAAAACAGTTCAGAAAAATACTTGTATTCTATCATATATTAGTGGAGAAAAACACCTTCTTCTCTTTTTGAATTTCTGAGATAACTCCAGTAATTCCGACTAATGACTTTGAGCTTGTAAGATGAACACTCAGAACACTGCAACAAAGAGCACTCTTCATCAGAAACATTTAAATGGATGCTTATGCGTTTAGAATGAAAATTGCTTGTAACCTTCATGCAGAAAGCTCAAAATCACTGCAGAACAAAGAAAATAGACTAAACTTATTGCAACACCTCAAAACCAAGTAATGTTTCAAATTTAGAATTCAAGGAAGCCAACACTACAGCATTTAAAAGGCAAATACAAGGAGGGAAACTTACTTAAGCTTCTTCTTAGTGGTGGCCTCTACAACCCAATCACCAACACAATTAAGATCAGTGTCCCTAGGAAGGAGATCAACCTGACAGTAGAACATAGGAAGAATCAGAGAAACTTTACCGTAATATTCATATATCTATATCATAATTGATAAGGCCACAAATCACCTTGGTTACAACTAATATTATAGGGTTTGCACCAGCAAGATCACGCACACGAGCCAAAAAGCTGCCATTGAAGTCCACAATATCAACCTAATTTTCCACAAAGATCAATAATACATCAGATTTCATGCCAATTTTATATAGAAAAACTCATCTTTTAATTTTGAACCACAAGCATAAAAAATTTTCAAGGAAGTTTCATAATTTAGCACTCACTAATTTGACAATCAAAACTCTCTCATGACGTAAGTGAGACAGCTTTTCACGAAGTTCATCAGCTGAAACGAACTGCTTCCCCCCAGGATACCCTCCATTCCCACCAACAGCCGTTATCATATGACCATGAGATAACAGCCTACACCTCCCACAAAGAACAGTTCTAAGCTGATGGTGTCTCTTCTTCTGCAACATAAAATTAGAAAGAAAAAAAAATAAAAAAAAAGATAACCACTCTCACCCTACAATAATTGCAAATTTTAACACATGCTCATTTTGGATTACACATAGCAATATCAATTGATACCCAAGATATCATCGAATCATCAGCATTGCAATATAATTTTTCCCCCCCGTTTCCCGAGAGGAAAAGGACTAGTTGAGCAAAAAATTAAGGTGAAACTTAGGTTCCTAAGCAAATTACCTGCTTCGTGAAATGCCAGATAAAGGCCCTAAAATCATTTACTAGCAGATTAAAAACCAAAATGAATCAATTTTAGCTCTTGAAGAGCAACCAATTATCTTTTTTTTTTTTTAAGACCATCAAATTGAAAAAAAAAAAAAAGGAGAACTTTTATCATTTTAAACTAACAAAATCAAGTACAGCATTTTCTACCATATACGTTATCGCCATACCAATTCATATGTATCCGGGTCCACATAACCCGGAGCTTCCTGATCCGAAGTTTGCAACGGAGCCCCGCACCCATAACAACAAACCACTGCGGAGTTCACCTTCAAAGCCTTCTGTTTCTCCCTCCTCTTTTTCTTCTTAGCCTCTTTCATAACCAGTTTCGCAGCTTCAAATGCTTTTTGGCGCTCAAGAAACTGCTCTCCAGGGGTAGGAGCAGCTGCCCCCGCACCACCGGCTTCCGGCATGGAAACTGATAATTGGGTCTCCGAGAGCGGAGTTTTATGTGATTGTGCGGATTTACAGAAGATGCGAGTAGGTTTCGTGTTAATTTTAAGGAATTTGGGGTTAAACTGGGTAAGATGGTGAGGGAGAGATATAGGAGAGAGAAATGCGGAGAGGGTTTTGGGCGCCATTAGAGACCGTTAAAGAAGATAGAGAGCTGGGGTTTTAGCTTTTGGTGGCGAGTGATAGAGTGGAAAGAAAAGAATCAGCGTACAACACACTAGTATACCATTATTGTACACTTACAAATTATATTTTTATAATATAATATCAATAAATTTTAATTATTTTAAGATAATTTTACTGATTTTTATAATTGAATGAAAATTCTAAAAAGTTAAATATATTAATAAAATTTACATTATTTTTATAAAAAAAACTGATATTATACATTTTTATAACTTCTTGTATGTATGAGGTTTTCATTATTCATTATCAAGAGTTGCAATCTTCGCCAAAAATGCTAGCTTTTCCTTCTTTCTTTTTCTCCTCTTGTTACATCACTGCACTAAAAATGCTAAATGGATGATTTTGTTATGCTTTGATGGATAGTTGTTCTACTGCTAAACTATGGACTGACATTCACACTGATGCTTTGATCACCTCTAATTGCTTTCTGGATTTTCATGCTATAAAAATGTGCCTGTTTGAATTTCAGTAATATAATACAAGCAATGAAAACTTCCTACATAGATAAGTAAAGAATTCAACCACTAAACTCTTGATCCAGAAACACTACATCTTCAATATGATCTATGAATTAAGTAGAGGAAATGCAGGAAGAATACAAGAAATTCTATGATGAGACTCAAAAGGATAAACATAATTTTAAGCCATAAAAAGAGTTTATGTTCTTGATAATTAAGAGAGCCCAAAATTCTGCCGTAATTCTGAAAGAATGATGTATCCTGCACCTCCCATCACTAAAGAAAGGGTTATTCTTCCACCAGGAACTAGCTGCGGCAGTTTTACAGTTGATGATGAACTTGAATACCTGTCTGACCAAGCCATTGCGGCCGGAAAAATCCCAAAGAGCACCAAAACTAGGACAACATATGAACCAGTTAACAAGTTAGTTGTGGCTTGACTAAACTTGTATGAACAATCATATATAACATCCTGTAAATCCAAACTTCACTCGGGAAACAGAAGAAAACAGTTTATAGGGCGGAGAGGACTTTGAGTTGAGGACTTATATAAGAGAAAAGCACTTTACTTGCTTACCACCATATGTTCCTGCAAAATCCAAGGCTTTGAAAAATATTTCGGGGTCCAGCAATGCTAATACCAATGGTGGAAACAGAGTCAAGATGTAGGGTAGAGGGCTGCTCTGATTAGCTGGGAGTTTTAACACTGAATACCACAGAAAAAAATATATATATAAAGATCCACTCAAACAACTCATTTGCAGTTGAGAATAATGACAAAATCAAGGAAACAAAAGATACTAGTTATTAAATTCTCTTAAGGAAAAAAAAATGAAATATTGATAAAAAAATGTAAGAAAAAGCCTATAATAGCTAGGTTAAACGCTCACAATCAGCAAGGAAGTCAGCAAGCCCCAAAATGAATCCAATATAAGATGTTGCAATTGCAAGTAGTGAGAATACCTCAACTATTGGCTGCAGAATCAAACCAGGAAAAGAAAAACAAGGCGTTATTTTAATTTCCTCGTTTAACTTGTATATCATCTAGGAGTTTGACGTTTAGAGATTTAGCAATTTGCCGGAACAAACTTACCCCCACAACACCATTGGTAGATTTCAACTGTTGTAGTGGATCAATCATCTTATCAGCCATCTCTGAATTCGGAATTGATCCTAGAATAACACCATTCCATACAAGAAACAAGCCCAGAGGTATAGCAGTGCCCAGAACAATTGCAGCCCTGAAAATAGACATTCTGATGATATATATATATGCATACATTGCAGATGTATTTTCCCAGGAAAAATAATAGTACAAAATAACAATACGAACAAGACATATAAGTGGAGAAAGCATTAAAACTCCCATTATCAAATTATGATAATAAAGTCAGGGCAGTTAACAGCGAGAGAGATGCCATGGAAGGTAATTTAATCAGTCTTCCATGGGCACATCTACACATGGTAGAGGCTACGACGGTAACCTGTCTTGTTTGCACAACCTACAATGTTCTTGTACTGACTATATAATGGCTCGAATAATATGTGACAATAGTTCATTTGCCGAGTTGATGAGAGATTGGGATGTGAATTGCAGCCCAATAGTGGTCAACCTAATCTGAGCTAAGAATCTGAAGCAAGGAAGCTCATCTATCAATAATATATAAGTATACATCATCATGTAAAACTGGGCCTTTACCAAGTTTGCTACAAACTTCAATCACCCTCTTTAGCAAACAAACAAATAGCATTTAAAAGTTCTCATCTGCCGTCTGCTTCTTATGACTGCCAATGCTAATTGACTAAATAACCTCAGTGACAAACTAAAGCAGAAGTATAGCTTGGTTAGCTTGTCCTTTTCAAAACAACCACCGAAACCGCTAAATATGTCCTGAAGCATCGATATGCTTAAGGTTCCAAGTTTTCTATCTCAAAGAGGAGTAACTCCACAGATAAGAATGTTGAGCTAGAGTGAGTCATATTAGGAGACTTGTTATACACCTAAAGAAGGCCCTGGATATGATGGATGTTTTGTGCAAAAGGGATGCAGAGAGAATGGTGAGATTCTGCTACCTAACATTGTCCTTTTAACTTCTTCACAATCTATATTAAGAACCATCCACAAATGGGTTCAAAATATTAGCAGGCAGAGATGCAATCATAGTGATAATGCAAATAAGGTCAATGATAAATATTACAGCCATCGTGCGCTTAATATCAAGCAAAATCGTGATGATAAGATCTATCACCTTACTTTTGAAATGTTTCCTTCAAGGTTCGTGCAAAGAACAGGTACTACATTCTGAACAAAGCAGATAAGGATGTCACAACTACTTCCATATCAAATTTCTTTAGGCTTGTGAAGTTACCTGATAAACAAATGAAAGTGCAATTATGGGTATACTCATAGGAACAGCTTCAAAGTTGGCTTTCAAAAGAGCATCTAGTTGCAGCCCTCCACTGGCCACTGCCTAAGAAACAAAAGTTTAATGTCTATTTAATGTAATATGCAATGAAACACCAGAACATAAAACTAATTGAAAATGAAAAAGGTAATTTTGTTCATTTCTTGATTGCAGTTTTCTTATTTTCTAAATATCCATAGAGGAAACGTGAAGAAGAAGAAGAATTGTTCTAGGCACAACATTCTTGCTTGCATGCAAGCCTTTGCATTGTAGCATAGACTCCGCATAGACTTGCATGTTTAACTATCCAAGAAAACTCTCATTCCCTGCAGAATGGGTTCATGCTAAAGTTGGTACTCCTCATAAGTGGTCTTTCTTAATGTCCTTGACTCCTACTTGGGGGAAGTTTAGTCTGTAAGATTGTTGGAAGGCTTAAAAAGGTCAATTTCTCAAATCCAATGTTTCAGGTGCAATTTGAGTTAACTTTACATTAGCACTTTTATAACAAATGTAGTATCTCCAAAGTCCATAGAGTAACTACTCCACTCTACAGCGGGAATGGGTACAGAATCTGTAAGTAAAAAGAATTCCCAGTTTGAATGTCAAGTATCCTTCTCTTTTCACAAGAGAAACAGTTGGCAAAAATATGTATGGGTTTGGTAGAAGTACTGTAGTCTCTCTCTCTCTCTCTCCCCCCCCCCCCCCAAAAAAAAAAGCAAAAAAAAAAACATAATTCAGTTCAACAGTATTTTCACATGTGAACATCACCCATTGTTCCCAGGAAACTAATGTCATTTGAGTAATTAAGTTCCTAGTAGCATGCTAATTTAAGTTCCCAAGGGGGAACTAAGTGAATGGGGTCTCCAATTCGAAGTCTCAAGTCCAAACCATAATGGTGAATCAGGGGGTTTATGGAATGGGAGGAAAGAATGGGAGGAAACTGTCCTCCTTGGTATAGCTTAGCCACGGGATAAAAAGATTGCAAAATTACTATTTAGTCTTTATGGTACAGAAAAACTCATTAGTTAGCCTCTCAATTTTAAAAAATGCATTAAAATGTTTTGATATTTTAAAAGTTAGTCTCTCCGTTAATTTTAACCATTAAATATTATAAAAAAGTCTTAAATTTTTCTGATACGGAAGAACTAATTAGTAAATTTTTTAAAAATCTAAAGAACCAATTAATAAGTTTTGCAAAACTACAGAGACTAAATAGTAAAATATTTAACAGTAAAATTAATGGAGAAACTAACTAATAAATTTTTTAAAACGTGAATGACATTTTAATATATTTTCAAAATTGAAAAGTTAACTAATGAGTTTTTCCATGTTATAGAGATTAAATAATAATTTTTTCTAAAAAGATTATCGGATAAAACCCAAGTAGAGTTTATAATAATACCAGGATGATTGAAAAATAAAAATGTATTTTTCATCAAGTGAGAGAATTACCACAAGAGCTGTGAAAGAAATAATTATTCCAAGTACTAGAACACCATTAACACCACCAATGAAGCGCTGACTGCAAATTAAGAGAAGTGTAAAGTTAACTTTTCTTCACTTAATTAATGAGAAAGAGAGAGGCGTTCAATTGTGGTACATAATTAAAATTTGATATGTAAAATATACTCGTTCAGATAATGCCTATTGTTCACAGCATAGCTAATACAAATACTACCAAGTCATCGAACAAAGAATATTTCAGAAAGCAACACTAACCTTCCAAAGTAGCATATGCCTCCAAAAACCAAAGAAAACAATGCTGCGCTTTCCCATCTGCAAATTACAATGAGTCATTCCCCAAAATACGATCCACAAGAAATACAGATAAGGCTGCAAATTCAGATTCACAAATATGCATTACTTGGGCACTTAGAATTATTAAAATTATGGTTCGTACAATGGAATGCCAAGAAAGTTTGTCAAAATTTCTGAAGAACGAGCCACATAGGCAACTAGAAGGGCATAATGGATAAAAATGTACGTCCAACTGCAAGACAAATGTACAACAGAATGATTGTCACAATTCAAGGAAAAAAAATGCACAAGAAAATTATGCAACAGCAAGGTCATTTTCCACCAAAATAATTAAGATGGAAATAACTATAAACATTTGAAACTTCGAGATTATGAGACCAATATGCAAAAGTATGTCTGATCCATTTTGTTGAAAACTTGAAATGCAACGGCAATCTTAGTAATGAATCAGCAGTAGCAGATCTGTAAGCAAATTATGTTATTCTAAAGCAGAATTGAAGCTTTCTTGCTAAACATGAATAATTAAATGTATAAATTGTTTTGATGTCTTGAGGACTCAGGAAACTATCATGCAATTGGAAAATTGCATGACTTGTTTTGTCACTGGTCATAACAGAGCCCATTTTCATAGAACTTCTTCCAAAATTATGACAAGTTTCTTGGAAGGAGTAATATGCCTAAAACCGTATTTTCACATTTAATGTTTTTTTTTAATCTGCCATTGGAAGGGACAGGCCAAATGACTTGTCAGCCTACCATGCAATTTGAACCCCAACTGTCCCAAGAGTTCTTCTGGCCATTGACACCTGACATCAATCACAGGGAAAACAGAAGGTATTAGCCACATATAACACACCAGCAAAAACAAAATTAAAAATTAAAAAGTTGTAAATTCACTTCATAAGAAACTAATTCAAAATTAATGAACATCAAGAAAATCTTAACATAATTACCAAGGATACTCCCCCAGAACCCAATTCACACATTGTGTTCACATTTACTTCAGCAATGAGTAGTCCAGTAACAACCTGCACAGTAGTTTAAAAGCTGAACTTACAGTAAAGCAATATAATAATAATAATAATAATAATAAAGCTAAAAGCTGCTCTGAATGCTTAAGAATTCAACACAACGAGCTCAGCTGGCTCTATAAGTAGTCTGGTAATTGACGTCAAATTGACTTCATGTATAAACAATTGCTTTGGTGTATAGTTATTTCCTACATAATAACCTCAGCAATTTCCCCCGTTTAGGTCATAGTAGTTAACCCAATGGTAGACTCCCAACCCCTCGCCAATCAATTATCCAGCTTCAGTGCTTCATTAGCTACTCGCTTTGGAAGCCCTCGAACGGATCATGCAATGTAGCTCTTAACCCATAATTTAGTCTATCTCAAGACATGGCAAATTTTCAAGGATGACGGAAATCAAGATACAAACTTATTAAGAATTAGCATGAAAGGTTAACTCGTAAAAAATTGCCGAAATTTATACCATAAATATCCAACAAACGATGCAAGCCACTGCAGAGGCCAAAAATCCAGATTCTTCAGTAACAGCAGGAATTGCTAGGATCCCAGCACCTACCTGGTGATTCAATTAATCACATTCATTAACAACAACAACAACAATAATACTAATAATAATAAAAGCAGAATGGATACCGTTGTACCCGCGACCAGAAAAATTGCACTAGATAAACTTCCTGGTGAAAGAGAAAACAAGAGAAGAATTTCATAAGATTCTGCAGTAAATAAAGGAGCAAGCATATGTAAATTAATGAGAGCCCATTGGATCAACAATCCATTAGTCTTGTAGAATGTCAAGGTTAATCAGATACAAAAAGCAACTTTTTCCAAAAACCATGCCTAGCCTGATTGAGTAATCAGATATATTTACGTCCATCTGAGATCCCATATAAAAAAAATTTAAAATATATATATTGAAGGTGAGGAAATTGAGTACCAGGCTCTCTCTTAAGAGTGGCTTGGTTAAGGTTGGAAAATAGCCTTTCAACTTGATATTCTTGCTGCTTTTGAGCCTGGCAACGAAAGATTGTTGAAGAGTGGCTCGAGAATGGGCGGTGGCAGAGGTGGAATGAGCTTTTTGATTTTGAGGATTGACGATGAAAGGGAGGAATGTGCAAGAATTTGTACTTTCTACAAGGGATTGAAATGGTAGGAAATTGTAAAGAAGAGAAAGACATAGCCATTGTTTTTCTCTCTGGCAGTCTTGTGGCTGTGCCCTGAGACTCTGTCTATCTGAGAATGGAGAAACCTGAAAAAGTCAGGAAACAGTTGAAAGAATTTGAGGGGTAAAATTAGTTTAAAGTGTCAAGATAACGTGGGCCATCCTTCCATCATTTGTGGACGCAAGTCAGAAGTTGCCTTTGCGCAAAATTATTTCATTTAAGTAAATGAGTCCTTACTTTTTTCTTTTCTAATCTAATCTAATCAAACCAAATCAAATTGATTTTTGGATGAAACTCTTTTTAATTTTTAATTGTATATTATATTGAGAAAATATATATATTTAAACGTATGAAAAAAGTATTTTTTCAATATAATTAAAAAAAATTAATGTTGATAATTAAATTTTTTATATTTTTTAAGTAAAACTACGTATTCTATTAATAAAATTTCACCAAACAATGAGGGATATCATCCAAATAGAAACGATCATTCTTAATAGATTGTCTAACTAAGATATGAACAGTTGGAGTGGTACGACGACAAACACATTTAACAGAAATATCAATTTTAGAATTAACAAAGATTTACAATCATTCAAAATCAAACCCAATTCAGAAATGTCTAAATGTATATATCGAAGAGTTTGAACTACCTGTAAACAGTCCCTAAGAAATGCAGCCATTATAAAGCAAAAATTCCGTCGCAAAGAGCAAACAGTGACAGAGAGTTAAAACTTCAACAATTACCGGCGTACTATTACCTTTCAAGAAACTAGAAACACCACGTTAAAATATACTCTAAAAGTTTTACATAACAAAACCGTAGCCAATAAAATCTTGAACTTGAAACAAAATCCCATCGATAAAGCCAACTGAAATTGTCCAAATTTAAAAATAATGCATGATTTTGGAGAGAAATGGCTTTAGGATTACGAGCAAGGTTAGAGGAATAAAACAAGTTCATGTCTAATATAAAGCAGCAATGGTATTTTCATGCAAAGTACCAGCACATTGAGCAGTTTTCCAATCCAATATATGATGCATGACGTTTTCTATAAAGTGAACTGCTGAATTTTGCACTTGGTTCCATAATAATGAGTTTCTTGCTGATCATAATCTCCATGCACAGATCATTAAAATCTTGCACTTAGTTCTACAAAAATTTTTCGAATCTTGTCTTGAAATTTTAAAATCTGTAGTAAAAAATTAAAAGAATTATCTCCTACTCCCCCTAACCTCCAAACTTCCTTGAACATAGGATAATACAATAAAATATGATCGATACTTTCATCTTCATGGCACCAAAGATATCTAGCATCTATATCCACATTTTTTATATTTTCATAACTCTTAATATATATAATTAAGATATATTATTGTATATCTCCCAATAAAAATATTGATATTTTCTTTTAAATAAAAAAATAGCACGAGTTGTTTTAGATGTCTACTATAGTGGAGTAAGATTTAATTTTATTTTGTTATTAGTTCAAAAAATTTAAAGGGAGATTTACTATTTGATTCCTGAATATTTTCATTACTAATAAGTTAGTCCCTACATTTTCAAAAATCTATTAAAATATTTTTATTTTTTTTCATCAATAAAATAATCTTTCTATCCTCTTTTCCATTAAAAATATTTGAAGAACGAAAGAAAAAAATTTTAAAACCCAATTTTGCTCTTAAATAAAATTTTTTATTTAGTTTTTGACTATTATCATTGGTCTTTATATTTTTAAAAATTTATTAAAACTTTTTTATTTTTTTAAATCTATTAAAATATTCTTATTTTTTCTCTTTATCAATAAAATAGTGCTATCATTAACAAGTCAGTCCCTATATTTTCAAAATTTTATTAAAATTTTTTTATTTTTTTTAAATTTATTAAAATATCTTTATTTTTTCTATCAACAAAATAGTCACTCAAAAAAAAAAGAAAGAAAAGGGTAATTTAATCTTTTACTATATTTTTAATAGGGCGAAAAACTATTTTGTTGATAAAGATAAAAGATAAGAATATTTTAATAAATTTTAAAATATATAGAGATTGGCTTGTTAATAATAATAATATTCAGAGATTAAATAATAAATCTCCCAAGTTTAAAAAAAATGAAAACAACCTAATCATATTAATTTGAGAAAAATTTAAAGAAATACATTAAGAAGCGTTAATTATGAATATCTCTTTATTTTCATCTAAATATATAAGTTAATTTATACGTTCAGTTAATAATTTTTTTTTAAAATAAAAATTAGATAACATGAATTTCATATTGGGATGCGTACAAGAATTTCCGAAAGCCACTCAATATTAATTAATTCCTATCTAATAAAATTTTAAATTCTACAAAGAACATAAATCTGAAAAAAACTTTTCTAGGGGCCTATAACATCAATCAAATAGCCCATAGCTGAATGCAGAAAAATTAAGCAGATTAAAATGACTTGGTTTATGAACCAATTAAGCTGAATGGGAAAAGACATGAAGTAATATGTAATTCTTGATTTTCAGATGTATCCATTCTTGCCTCCATAAGCTTTTAACCCATCTATATCTTTTCACCTGAAAATAAGAGAAGGATACATATTACTTATGATAGAGCTTAATATTAATCCTAAAATTGAATTTCTTTTTTTAATTAATAATCTGTTTAGAATTTAATTTATATAATATTAAGTATTAATATTTAGTGCTTTATAATTGATATTAAGAATTTTTTAATACTATTTTGTTAATTTTTAAAAAATAGTCCATCTTAATTTATATTTTTTAACATAAAAGATTTATGTAAAGTTAAAATTCTAAATATTGTGAAAATATTAATAATAGTGTTAAAAAATTTCAATGTGATAAAAATTATTATTATTTATAAAATATATATAAATAATTTTATTTAGTTTAGAAATAATAAGAATATTGAAGGAAATAAAATAAGTTGAATTTATTATTAAATTGTTTAAAATAAATAAATTCAATTGAATTTTATTATTTTAGGAATTTTTTATGAATTGAATTCTATTAACTTATAAGAAATGTATTCTAATTGAGGGCTAAATTCCAGTACTAAGATGGCGAAAATCAAGTGTTAAAACCTTAAAATTATACCTAAATGGAAGAATAGCTGTAAAGCAAAAGCGGCTGCATGATGAATCCTCATTCAAGTTAGATAATTACCAATCTTCTTCTCCTTCCTTCATCAAGTAAGGCTTGTTTAGATCAATGTTATCTTCTTCTCCTTCCTGCCTCAAGTAACGCTTGTTTAGAGCAGTGTTATCTTCTTCTCCTTCCTGCATCAAGTAACGCTTGTTTAGATCAATGTCGAATATCCCATGACCTGCCTGATTAGCTTCTGCTTCTCCCGATGAAGCTGTTTTAGAGCCAACCTTATTACTTGCTTGTGCTAAAGCTGCTTCATTTAATAGAGGTCTAGCTGGTGCTTTCCGATGGATTCTTTTGTGGCAACCGAGTCCCTGAGCTGTAGAGAATGTTTTGTTACAAATATCACATCGAAAGGAAGTTTCCGTTGATGCTACAGGGTGGTATGAGTCATTGTCTCCAGTCTTTCCTGCTTCTTTATCAGGTTTCGAGGCAGGAATTTCTTTGGCAGTAATGGCATCATCATCTGGCAATGCAGATTCTGCCACCTGGACTTTGCTGTTATTCTTGCAACGACATGGTGATCTACTTCGGAAAGATTTACCACAGTTGCTACATTTGGATTCACAAGGCTTTCTTTCTGCATTTCTTAACTTGCTTATATAGTTCATTTTCTTTCCCTTCTTCGTAGTAATCAATCCACAAGTTTCTTTTGTAATGTCTTCATCTTCTTTAGACCCGTGATCAGGCCCAATCCCAGAACCAGACCCGGATCCAATTTCAGTCCTTATGGACTTTCCCGACGATGTAGTTGCATACCCACTAGTCTCAGGTTCATGTCCATGTCCGTGTCCATATGTTCCTGCGCGAGATAACAACAACAGATTACGAGCTGCCTCAATTTCTGAATTTGTCAAGTTGCTTATATAGTTCATTTCCTTTCCCTTCTTCGCAGTAGTTTCTTTTATAATGTCTTCATCTTCTTTAGAATTGTGATCAGAAATAGACCCGGACTCAATTTCGGTCCTTATGGCCTTTTCCGACGATGTAGTTGCATACCCACTAGTCTTGGGTCCATGTCTTGGTGCGAGAGATAACATCAACAGAGCATCAGCTGCCTCAATTTCCGCAGCTGAATTGATTTGATTCCTTGGAGAGCCTTGAACAGAATAACAAATTGGTTTTCCATCACTATCAATCTCCACATCACCTGCTTTGCTGGTACTACACCGCTTGGAGCCGCCATGTTCTTCTTTCTTGATCTTTATATTAGATTCTTCTTCTTCTTGGGTTCTTTTACTATTATTCCTCATGATCCTGAGATGATGCTTTTTATGCCCACCCAATGCCTGCCCAGAAGAAAACTTCTTGCCACAAAACTCACAGACATGTTTTTCACGTTTGCCAGAGCTGCCGCTGCCTTCTCCTCCTCCTCCTTCTCCTTCTCCACCAGATTCCATGGTGGTGTTATTTGGAAGCTTGAACTTTACAGAAAGCTTGCGAAGTCTTGGAAGCAGAACCCTTCGATGGAGGATGATCTTGAAGCTCATGAGAGATGGGTGAATTAGGGTTAGTGCAAGACAAGAAAGATTGCTACTACTATACTATAGGAGAGAAAGAGAAAAGCAAGGGATCCACATTTCGGGGAAAGAGGGAAGAAGCTCTTGGATTGGATAGACAGAATCATATGCCATAAATCTCAGAAAATTAGGGTTAGTCGTAATTAGAATTCCAAAATAATAATAAATTTGAGGAGGCTATCTTTGATTCAAGTGAGTGAAAGTCCTTCTTGGAAATCATAAGCTATTTAAACTCTTCGTTTCAGACGTTCCCACGTAATTGTTCTTTTCTTTTCTTCTTTTCCAAACACCTATAATATTCTAGTCTTGCTTAGTAATGGAATTTTAAATATTAAAAAAAAATAAAATATTTATTTTTCGAGTGATTTTTTAAACAGTGAAAAAGCATTTATTATATTACTCTCTCCTCAATTAATTATTAATTATTAAAATTTTTAATAAATACAATGAAAAATGACAGTCATTTAGAAGAGTGATTCTAGCCTGCATTCTCTAAACATATTTATTATTAAAATTATTTAAAAAATATATTAAATAAGATATACATTATTTTGATAATTTTTAATTTTTAAAACAATAACTGATATTATTTAATTAACTAATGCCACATAATTTTTCCTCTGATCTGAATAATTACATAGAATCAATAGACATAATCAATTAAAAATACTATAAAAAACTAAAATGATACTCTTTAATTTTACATTATAATAAAAAAAATTAAAACACAAAAATGAGTTTTTAAAAATATGTTTAATAAAAATTATTACATGTCCATCTTGCTCATTAATATATCTATATATTCAAGCAATAGCTCAGTACATATATTGTGAGTTTTAAGCAATAATTTGATAAAAAATACATAAAATATTATCAAACTAAATCGACTCATATAATTATAAATAATTAATAAATATAATAAAAAGTAAAATAACATTTATTTTATATCAAAAAATTTTAAAACTTGTATGTAAGAACCCAAATTCAAAATTATTATTATATTATCTCTTATTTTCTGTCATGTTGATATTGCTTTTCCAAATTGCAAAGATGGTTATAGTTGTGTTTTATTACCAGTGAATTGGTCATTACTGATTTTTCAATAAGTATAGTATTTTTTTTAAAAAAAAAAAATTATATGTTCTTTGTTGGATTCTGGAGTGGTCTTCTACACCACCTTCTTTTGTTATTGTTGATGCTCTTGTTGTTAATGTTTTTGGATAATGCATTATCCAGTTTCAAAAAAATATATTTTATTCAAGGGTGAATTTAATAAAAAGGCAACCACGTAAAAAAAAAAAGAAGCTTAATAAACTGTTGATTAATTTTTTTTTTAACAAAAATTATGCATAATTAATTAAAATTGATCCCACAATATATTACTGCTATTTTTACATGTTCTTTTTTGTTGCTTGTTCAGGGTGTCTAAAGGGAGAAATTAGTGGGTAACTAAACTTTAATATTCTTGCAATCACGGGTCTTTTTTAAAATTATGAAAAGCATATATACACAGCATCAATTTTATTTATTTTAGATATTTAAGAGAGCGAAAAATCTAATCCTAATCACTTAATTTAAATTCATATCTATTCAAAATCGATTCAGATTCAATTCTGTTCAATTTGAACATCGATTCAATTTCACAATTCTGTTCAATTTAAACACTAATTCAATTTTATTTAATTTTGAACCAATTCTGTTTAATTTTGAACTGAACTAACCTAATGCTTATCACTATTCAAAATCAACCCAGACTGAGCACACACATCAGGCAGGCAAAGACTTCAATGATAAGGTAGGAGAAGAAGTTTAGGGTTCTTCAACGCGACTTTCAATTCCCAATTTTGTTTAGCATTAGGATTCTCTCTGATGAAGTCTTCTACCTGGTTGGTAGAAAGTGAAAAAGGACATTAGGGCTAAACGCATTCAGACCTGCCCCATGAGTTAAATCATAAATAGTGTGCTACGGCTGTAACCATAATAATGTGGACATGGATCTTAGGTTACGATCAAGTCCAAGTTGAGTTCAGATATACCTATGAAATTGCCGATTGAAACAATAGAGCTGAAATTCACAATCAGGGTCAGTTTTTTTCAACAACCAACCAGCTCAATTCAGCAATTTTAAAAAGAAGTTCAGCGATTTAGATCCTCGACAGCAATGCATCCCCTAATTGAATGGCATTCACAGCAATGCATTGACCAAGTCTGACATCAAAACTACTCAAGTTTTGCGATTATAGTGCAAAATTTCGATTATTGATTGCCATTACACAAAAGGAGAAAATTAATGTTTCATAAAATCATCCAACCTCTCCACTGCTACGAAAAGAAATGATCAAGAGATATGCAAGCATACTAACATGCAAATTGTCATGTCATAGTTCACAAGATATTGGAAAGAGAACCTCTCAGCAAATCATAATGAAAAGATAATGAGGGTGAATGCAGTTAGAAGGATGAATAAAGCATCAGAGCTAACAAATTGGCAAGTTCTCTCACTTGCAATCTTGATTAAAATTCTGAGCATCCATTTGCTAGCATTCGCTATCAATATCATCACCAAGACATGCTCCTACTTCATCAGTTCGTACAGATTGGTTGTTAACGAACCCACTGCCAAGCCCAAACCAGCCTGAACCGAGTAAAACATCTGGTCTTGTAAAGTCAATCTGCTTGGGAGCTTCTTTCCCTTCAATGTATGGGGTTGAAACCTGATTGGTTGTTTCAGGCTTGAGTTCAAATCCTACAAAAAACACATGTTAAAGTAGACAAAAGAGCAAAGTCCCAGAAAGTTCTTGCAATATAAAATACCATCAACTCCTATATGAAATACAAAAACATTACCAATAAGACATTCCTGGAAGTCCTGCAGTGTAAAATATTCTCACCTGGTTCATCTGATGAGCTTCCGCTGATAGGAGTACATGCACTGAATACTGATGCAGCAGAGTGACCTAAAGGTGAATTTGGGTCATGATGTACTTCCCATTCTGTGTTATAGGTATTGAAGGGGCAATCCTCTACATCACCAGTTGCAACAGAAGTATCTGAAGTCTGATGACCAGAGCATTTCTTTGAGTTCTTCAAAGTCTGTGATTCATATAGTACTGCTTCCAACAGACCACTGCTTCGTGGTGAAAGGCAATCTGATTGAGTCTGTTCAGCTGGAGGAGACAGAATCAAAGTATCAACAGACTCAAGTGAAGGCAATGGGGAATTAGGTGTCCCCCAGCTATCTTGTTGAGTTTCTGGATATTGGAGTGAAGGGAGCTCCAACTTCATAGCCCCACATAAGGGCTCAGAAGAAGAAGAATTGTCATTTAATAGGGCATGACTGCCAGGAAGAACACACAGTGGTGGCTGGCCAAAGGTGTTCGTATGAGAATCATACTGAGAAGATATATCAAAGGATTCTGTGATCTTCTCAGAAAAGTAATCTGTTGATTGATTGAATGCTGAGAGGCCACTGCCAACACCACCATCCAGACTAGGGAATATGGTCTGTGATTCTCGAAGGCGTTTGTGAGGATGCATAGTTGGAAGCATAAAGCTACTGCCATGGGAGGAACATACACCTGATTTCAGCATGCTGCTTGTAGGAATATCAAGAACTGTTGGTGAATAAATAAGTCCTCGATTGAGTTCTAAATTCTTGAATTCCACTTCAGGAATCTCAAAATGGTCAGACTGTATCAGATCCGGACCACATGCATCTGTATTTTGTAGTGTGCCCATGTTTTGACTTTCTTGACTTCCATTTAATACTTGCTGGCATACTTCTGGAGGATAAACTGGTAAACCAGCACGTTGCAATCTCTTTATTCTTGTATTCCAGTAGTTCTTTATCTCATTGTCTGTGCGTCCAGGCAACTGCAAAAGAAATTATGTTAAAAAGTGGATATCACAATTGGAACAGCCATTATTTTTTCTCAACATAGCAAAAATATTCTTGCTGCTGCAAAACTTGAACTACAAAGGTTTTGCAATGATCATTCAAAAATGAAAATGCTCCAAAGCCCAGATGACCCATAGGTGTTATTCTGAAGAAAAATGAAGAAATTGCTCATCCACCCATTTGAAGAGACCTGATACTACTATTTGGATCTGGAACCAGTGGTTTGGAGGAGATTTGGAAAGTATTTAGAGCTCATCTCGGCCAACTCTCCATCTTTCTTAAGCTGAGTGGCATGTATTTCCAGGTGCTACACTTAATTCTAACTGATTAGCCATGTACTACCACAGCTATCAGTTATCCTTTTTTTTTCCTTTTTCAGAGAGAAGCCAACTGGTCATTGAAATGAAAGAGATAAAAACATATATTTCACATTAAAGTACAGCATTCTAGTGATTAGAAATGTAAAGTTTACAGCCACTTATCTCCTTTTCATTCTAGGCTTCTAAGGTTTATCTAAAGGAAGTCAAACTTAGCTTCATAGAAACTTACTCCCTAAAGCTCATTGAAACATCAAAGCAGCTCCCTTTATCAATATCCACCTGAAGGCGTCTTTGCTCATGCCACTTAATGTTGTATACAACATTTTAGAATATCTAAAAGCTAACTGTTAACTTCAAATGTTGAACATTCTGAACAGTATCAATGTCTCAACTCTCAAGCCACATCCCTAATGTCAAAATTCATACAAGAATAAAACACACTACAAGTCCTAGCTTAGAATCTTGGACCTGAATAGAGGATTCAGCCATGACCACCATGCAGAAAAGGATAGCATCTCCCATTCTACAACTTCAACTACGAATACTTGAGACCAGAACATAATTTGTATCATGAAAAGCATTCTAATGGTGACATCAAAATGGTGCTACACTACTAAGCATCAGTATTATGCATAGCAAGAATTTTTCAAAGAATATAGCAATCAGGGGGAAACTAGATGTTGTACTCTTTTTTTTTCATTTGCAGTGTTGCCATGATTTCAGAATCTAACTAGTCTGTCTCACTAGTCCTGATAAACCATTGTTGTTGGAAAAAAATAAAATAAAATAGAAATACTATCAGCAACTAAATTTACATAAACCTAACAGGGGATCATTTGTTATCATACTTTTCACTTAACCAGGAAAATAGGTAATTATTAAATTATTCTAAGAACATATATCATTATTTAAGCTGTAATGAACTATCATGAATAAGATGTATTACATCAATAATTGTCCCTCCTAGCTGCCCCGTGGGCAAGAGGTCTTTCCAATCTAGAAACCTATTGTAGTGCCATCCCTCATGTACTCACACATTTAAACAGACATTTATTTAGATTTGGATTTCCTCTCTCACTTGAAAATACTCTCTTGCAATTTTAAATTGTTACAACATGGATTAGTAAAATGGTAACAGAAACCTGTAGGAGATCATCACCAAGAAGTCAAATGAAATTTATCCAGTGTTATGGTCGAACACTACCCAGGATCTTCTAAAGCTATGTGGTAATGTTCCTCTCGGAAATAGATGCACCCCTTATTTGGGAATTAAGCTGCAGCCTATACCCAGTTTCCAAGGACCTTGGCAGTTGGCTGCCCTTGAGCTTTTAGGTTTAAAACCAGTGGCTATAACCATAAGTCAAAACTGCATTTCCAACAACTGCAATTATTGGCAATTTTTGCCAAACCTAAACTCTAGTGCAGATACTAACTTTTCTAGAAAAACATTCAGATACACAACATTATTGAAGAAATTATTAAGATTCAGAATAAACCGAAAAAAAACTCTATCCTATCTGTCTATATGCCACTTAACATAGAACTTATTGCGAAGGCATGTAGGCTAGAATCTATTGTCCTGGCTCAAGTCCATGATTATAGTTAGTACCCCAGTAATGTACATAACCACCAAAATACCAGAGCTACCAACCTCTGCAGCCATCCTCGCCCATTTGTTTCCCATCTTTGCATGGAGTTCAATTATGCGCCGCTCTTCCTCTGGAGTGAATGCACCCTTCTTTAAATCAGGCCTTAGATGATTTGCCCATCGCAAGCGGCAGCTTTTTCCACAACGAGAGAGCCCTGAATGCTTCTGAACAGCATTCCAATTTCCCTCTCCATGCTTAGTGACATATTCCACCAAAATTGCATCTTCTGCTGCGGTCCATGGGCCTTTCTTCAAGGGACCATTACTGGCTTCTTCAACTGATGGAGAATCTCGACGGTTTTTTGACCTTTTATTGTCCTCACCTCCATTTGTCATTTTGCTCATCTTCTAAATATGCCTGAAAAAAAAAATGAATTAAGGCCATTCGTAGGTTAAGCAATTTATTCAGAATTTTTTTTTTTAAAAAAAAAAAAGAAAAAGATGAATACCGTAAACTGCAATTGGGATAGAGGATGCATTTCAATATAGGAAATGATAAACCAAAGATAAAGTCCCAAACAATAATATATTGTAGAAAGCTTTTACGAATGACCTTGATATAAAACAAATGAATATCCACAAAATTGATGGAAAATCATGCGAAACCAAAAGGCTCACTGGCACAGTAAATTGAAAACGGAAAAGCACTAAACCATCCACTGCAAATTAGAACTAAGAAGACTTTTGGTACGTCTGGTGCAATCATTTGAACATTATTGCTAAAAGAGTAGCAAAGATATACCACTGTGAACCCTTTGTTTTATCATATCTGTGTGCACTCTTGATTCTCGCTATGTTTAAGTTTTGGAAAAGGCCAAATTGTTCAATTGTAGCACTATTCTCAGTCGATTGGAATTGGATGCTTTTCTACATTTGATTCCTTTTATAGAATGTTTCAAACTACACCAAAAATGAACTAAAATTCAAAATAGAATGTAATGCAAGTGGACAGAATTCTTTTACCTGGATAGAATAAGACGTGTGCCGGTTGCCAAATTCAATTGAGTAATGAGGTACCCATGATTCCCAATCCTTCCCACAGACTAAAACCTATGATCTCACTCAATAAAACTACCAGGAAATGAAAACACAAGAATGGGATAATGAAATGGAAGAAATTAAAATACAAAAACCAAAATCAACAAAATTATTGGAGAAAAAAATTGCCAAAACCCTTAAACCCCAATTGAAAACTGAAAAAAAAAATGAGAAAAAATGAACAGATTGAATCAGATTTGCAAAACAATAGCTAGCATACAAATGGAAGCTGGAAATTGAGACCCGATCAAACCCATAAACCCCATAATGAGTGAAATTGGAGCTTCACATTTGAGGAGTTGACGAAAACAAAAGATAACCAATCAAAAAACATGAAAATAATAATACCCAGATCCAGCAAAGTAAAACCCATATCATGAAATTAGATTAAACATTGAAGAGAAGAGGAAAAAGAAGTTTCCAAGAAAAGAGAGCGGTGCTTGACAGTGAGAAAAAGAAAGGAGAGCTGAGTGAAGTAAAGATCTAGAGGAGAGAGAGATGACACTGAGAATTAAATGAAAGGAGAAGAAGAATTAGATTTTGTTTTTGAATAATAATAAGTGAGAGAATGAAAGAGAAAGAAGCCTAACTCAATTGGAGAGGAGACATGGCACCATAAGAGCAAAAGTAGGAGAGACAGAAGAGGAGAGAGAACCAGCTAACTCTCCCCTCTCTTCATTTCTCTTTCCCTTTTAATCTCTTATTTTCCCTTTCCTTTTCTATTTTCATTATATTTCCAATTCGGGGTTGATCAATAAAATTTTGGATTTTATTGTCAAAAATCAAGAGTCCACCTAATTTTTAATTCCATTTATAAGCAATCATCATCATTAAATTCTCTTTATTAGCATCTCTTCTTAGAAAAGGAAAAAAAAACAGAAGGAAATTTGTCTAAATCATCTCAAAATAAATTCAAGTTGCATGAGGATTAAGGCATGGCTGAACAATCTCAGTATTGCTTTCTAAAAAAAAAATTATTATTATTTCCACAACTGAGCTTTACTTCAGTTATATATTTTTAATTTTCATTTGTTACTTGAACTATTAAAAAAAATTTGTAAATATAATTAGTATTCAAATTAGGTAATTTTAATATATATAACATTTTTTTTTTATAAATTACACTATGTTAAATATGTCTTAGTGAAAATTTATGCATCTTTCTGTGTATTGTGCTCAATCAAATCCATAATGGTTAATAGTGGAGAAATCATTGAGTTGCTTCTTTTCGTGAACATGGGCATACCTTGGCCTAGGAGGCAGACACCTAAGCATGGGGAGGCTGTGCACTATATTTGATTTATTAATGGGGATATCAAAAATAAATAAAAAATATTAACATAATATTTTTGATTTATTAATGGGGAAACTTAAAAATAAATTGTTATCAAAAAATATTTTGCTTCAAAAAATATTATGTTGTTATCAAAAATATTAATGGGGAAAGAAAAAGAAAAAGAACAAGCATGGGGAGGCTGTGCACAATGGACAAACCTCATTTGACACATGTTGTGTCTGTATATACTTTATTTTCTTACCTCGGCCTAGGAGGCAGACACCTAAGCTCTGCCTTACAGTTTGAAGCTCTGGTTGAAGATCTTGAGTTGAGGATGCAGTTTACTGCATTGGAGATTGCCAAGCCCAAGCATATGTTCTCAGCAAAGGAGTTTAGCTCTTTTTTCCTTTGCAGCATTTGCATCCAAGGTGGGAAGATTACAACATAATATTTTTGGAATAAGCAGTCCAGCATGAGACTTGGGGCAATTGATGAACTGGTCTCTCACCTATTGCATAAGGAGCGGAATCCCACTTCTCAAAATGGGCTGAAAAGCCTGACTTCATGTGTGCTCTTGTAATCCAGGAGCTACCATATACAAAGCTTGATGATCCACTTCTCTTCAATTCAATATTAAAATTGGGCAAAATTTTTTAATGAATAATTACAAAAACTTGTATTTATATATTAAATCTTATATTATTTCTTAAATATATTTTTTATAAAAATTATTTATATAATAAATTAAAATATTAAAATTTTTGTAATATAATTTAAAGTAGAGGACACTTGTGAAACAATTATTTAATTGAAGAATAATAAATTCAAGTTTATTATAAGTTAATTTATAAATTGGTGATAATAGACAATAAACACTTCAATGAAAACTTTAAAAGTGATATAAATTAAAATTGAGTGAAATTAATCCAAAATTAAATTATTGGATACTGTAAAGGCGTGAATTTTTGTTGTGAAGGCAAGAAGAGAGAAGATGTTTGAGCCGAAGGAAAGAAACAGATGACACAGAGAGCGAGAGATGGGGGCTTCTTCCAAGAACAAGAGCCTAGGAGGAGCCTCGACTGCTCCAAAAATTAACGCAAAAAGCAATGCTGATAACCAAATCAAAGCAGGCTTCACTCTACTCACAACTTCTCTTCAACAGAACCACAATCTTCTCAACATCTGCCTCCTCTTCTTTTGCTCCTGCTGCTTTCTCGAGTCGTCTGAATCTGAATTGCCCAACCCACCAACAATTCTTCGTTCCCTCTTGCTATTCCACTGCTCATAATCCTGTATTTCCAATTCAACAATGCAGCTTCAATCCCATCTTTAATTCCAAGGACATTGTTCAATCCTTTAAGGAACGGTTGCAGCTCGGAAATACCGAATACTTGGATCGGATTTTCGAGATCCTAAGCGCTCAGCATAAGGTGGATGATCTTGCGCTGTCCCAATTGGGTCTCCGCCTCACAGAGTCATTGGTCAGACAGGTGCTTTATTATGGGAATAGCAAGAATGACATCTTCTCTTGCCTTAAGTTCTTCGATTGGGCTGGTCGCCAACATGGGTTTCGCCACACTCGCTCAACCTTCCACGCCATCTTCAAAATCCTCTCCAAGGCCAAGCTTATGCGTCTCCTGATGGATTTCCTTGATAATGATATGGTTTTCGGCTTTCTCAATGAGAAGCTCGGTTCATTTGGATTTTACAGCACTTTGGTAATTGGGTACTCTGTGGCTGGGAAGCCACAACTTGCACTCCAAATGTTCGGTAAAATGCGATTTCAGGGTTTTGACTTGGATTACTTGGGTTATCATGTTCTTCTCAATTCTTTGGTCGAGGAGAATTGTTTTGATGCTGTTGGCTCTATTTCCAGGCAGATTTCTCTTAGGGGGTTCGAGAACCATGTAACGCATTGTATAGTAGTAAAGAGTTTGTGTAAGCAGAAACTACTGGATGAGGCCAAGTCATATTTGCGCCGAGTAAACCTACTCGGCGATGGGTATCTCCATGGGGACGCGGTGGGTGTTCTTGTGACTGCGCTTTGTCAAAATGATCAGTTTGACAAGGCAGGGCAGGTGGTTGAGGAGTTTAGGGAGTTGGGGGTGTTGCCCATAGGCCCTGTTTATAACGTGTGGCTTAGGAATCTTGTTCAGGCTGGTAAGATTGATTCGGCTTTGGAGTTCTTGCAGCGGAAAAAGTCATTAGAATGCTATGTTCCGGAGGTTTTTCGGTATAATGCTTTGCTATGGAGGCTCTTAAAAGAGAACCGTCTCACTGAAGCTTGTGATTTGCTGATGGAGATGATGGAGGGTGGGGTTTCTGCTGATAAAGTCACATTGAACGCTGCATTGTGTTTCTTTTGCAAAGCTGGAATGGTAGATGTTGCAGTTGACTTGTATAATAGCAAATCAGAGTTTGGATTTTCAGCTAGTAGCATGGCTTGTAATTATCTCATAGATTCTCTATGCAAGGAGGGGAAAATTGATGAGGCTTACAATATGTTGAGGGATTGTACTGAGCAAGGTTATTTTCCTGGCAGAAGAACATTTTATATACTTGCAGATGCTTTTTGTAGAGAAAGCAAGCTTGATATAATGACACAGCTGGTTCTCGCTGCTCTAGAGCGGAATTTTATGCCAAGTGATTCCCTGTATAATAAGTTTATATCAGCTCTATGCAGCGCTGGGAGGCCAAAAGATGGTTACTTGATACTCAATGAACTTAATAGAATGAATATAGTTGCTACAAGGACTACTTACTCAAACTTGATTCATGGTTTTATAAAATTAAAGAAGGGGGATATTGCTGTTAGGCTTCTTGTTGAAATGCAAAATAAAGGTCATATGGTTAATCGAACTTTGTTTAGAGCTGTAGTTTGCAGTTTGTATGATATGGAAAACCCAGAAATTCAGTTCTTCAAGCTGTTGGAAATGCAGCTCTCTTGTCATGAACCTGACTGTAAGATTTTTAACTTCTTCATTGATGGAGCTGGGCATGCAAAGAAGCCTGAATTAGCCAGACAAGTGTTTGAGATGATGCAGAGAAGCGGGATTGAGCCTAACCTGAGATCTGACGTTCTTATGTTACAAAGTTATCTAAAGAGTGAGAGAATATCTGATGCTATAAATTTCTTTGATGCTTTGCGTCAGAGAAGAGAGATCGGCAGTAAGCTGTACGAAACCATGGTTGTTGGTCTTTGTGCAGTCAAGAAAGTCAATCTTGGTTTGCATTTTTTCAGGGAATTCCAGAGTAATGGAAGGTTTCCTACCGGGGAATGTTATGAGGAGCTTATAAAGCTGCTGTGCTGGAATAAAGAATACAAAATGGTGGTACATCTTATTATTGACTTGGAGAAAGCTGGGCGCCCAGTTACATCCTTCATTGGTAACACCCTTTTGTTGCATTCCTTGAGAAGTTTAGAGCTCTATGATTCTTGGGTTGAGGTGAGGGAGGTGCAGAAATTTCCCAATCTATCAGTCCTCGGCCAACTGATTGGTGCATTTTCTGGCCGCATTCAAATGAGCCACAATATTAACTGGGAACAAGTGATTGAATTATGCTTCCCACTTAATCTTTACACATACAATATGCTATTGAGGAGACTAGGTATGGATAAAATGGATGATGCATGCGAGTTGTTCAAAAAATTATGCCAGAAAGGTTTTAAGCCTAAAGGATGGACTTATAATATCTTAGTACATGGCCTTCATAAGCATGCAAGGACAGATGAGACTAGGAGATTGGCAGATAATATGTTTAGGAAATGCATTGGACCTAACAACTCTTGTACAGGTTAACAGTTACAGCATCTGAAACATTCAGAACTTCACAATTTTGGCAAGGAAAAAAATGATAGAAAGTTGATTGATTACACAGCATATCAAATTCTTCTCTACATAGCTGTGTTGATCATTTGTAAGATAAGTATAGTGTGTCATTCATAATTTAAAGCAATTTTTTTATTGATAGAAGGGATCTTAAGAATTGAAATGCAAGAGCTAACTCTGAATTCAAGTGCAGGGTTCCTTTCCTTAAACTTACTTTATCTTAAAAACATGAAGCCTGACCTAAAATGATTCTATATACAAATACATATGTACATATATGTATGTGTATAGTCCCTTACTTTGGTGTATATATGTATGTATATCTTCTATGATCATTTTCATGGTTCTGGTGGCATATTGTTTTTATTTTATTAGTCCGTGCCTCCTTTTTGTGGGAGACAAAACTACTTATTCAAGTTGCTGTAGTTAGTTGCTTTGGAGCAAAATCGTGTCATTAAGATGTAGGCTATGGCTGCTCAATTGCTCCTTAGCTGAATGCATGCAATGTCTGGTGGAAAGGCATATCATATGAAGAATCAATCCCAAATGTCATCAGATTCCTCCTCATTCTCGCATCATATGATCAGTCAAATCATGTTAACTAAGGGCAACAACTTGGCAAATGTTTTACATTCTTGAATTTTGTAAGCTTTTATGCCTAATCATTTGTTGCTGCCTGCCTGCATCTTAAGTTTAGCCCCAGACATTTCTATGAATATGAACATATGTTTTTGGCAATTTTATTGTGATGTTCATCAAAATTTGAGCTGAAAGTGCTTGAGAATATATCTGCATGAAGTTTCTTTTAATTGACATGGGTCATCTTGAATTCAGTTTCTGGTTTTACAATTGGCAAGTTAGTTGTCCTGCGACACTTTGCAATTTGTGCTTTGTGCCTAGCTGGTTCATCCCAATTAATGTTTTGATTGTGGCTGCTATAGTGACTTTATAGTTATTTTTTCAGTTGAAAATGTAGTCGGCCAGCGTCCTGGTTATTTCATATGTTATTTTTGCACCTGGCATAAACTCCAAGGGAAGTGTCCTGATGCTGCTATTTGATACTCTGTACTAGAGGTAATTTAATCACACTGTTGATCTTTAAAGCTTTCATCAGATCCTAGTTTTTGTATTCTAATGATACGGACATGAGGTCCCAGAAAATAGGACTGAATGTTTTGAGAAGAGGTTTTCCGTTTGGATTCTTGTTTGATTACAAGATTGGTTTTTTTGCTAGATGATGATATTAGCTCCCTTTCTCTTCAAGTCTTGGACCTTGTTCTTCATCTTCGTAGACAAGCCGATTGTAGTTTAATTAACATGTAGATATAGTTCTGTAGCAAATCCGACTGTTAATCTAAAGCTTATACACTATTCTTTCAAAATTATCCAGCTTTCATCATTAGTCGTGTCATCTCATTAATTAATTTCATCTCGGCTGAGGGGGTCTGTGTTCTCTTCTTTTGTTCTATTTGCTCAAAAATATTAGCTAAATGTATAATTTCGCATTTATATTTTAATATTTTTATTAATTTTAATTATAATTTAATAAATATTTAAAATTTAAAAAAAAATAATTTTTATACATAATTGAATTTATGATTTTAAAGTTGTATTTAAAAGTTTTTTTTTTTAAAATTAAGTGTTTAAATTTAATGTTTATTTAAAATTTAAGTGTTTATTATAGTATGATTTTATTTATGAGTTTAATTAATTTTATTTGATAATCATGTAGGATAATTATTAAAAATTAATATTTTGGTAATACTTAAATTAAAATTTTTTGAGATAAAATTATTAAAATAATAAGTTTAAATATTAATTAAAAATATTAAAACAATTATCATATATCGAATTATTAGATTTACATTTAAATATTAAATAATTATGAAAAATAATATAAAATATAAATTTTATTAATGTTAGATTATTCAATAATAAATGATTTTTCTAATTATTAATAATTATATAAAAAAATGTAATTAAATATTAATTAATTATAAAAAAGAATATTAAAATAATAGTTTGATAACATAAAATTATTGGATAATGTGTTGGTTTTTTAATTATAACAATTTTATTTTATTTTTAAAATAAAAATAACATTTAATTTTGATTAATTTAAAATAGGTTAATAAATATGTAAATTTTAGGATATATATGAACGGTAAAAAATTTAAATTGATATTAGAAATTATAGGATAATAAATGATAATGTAACTCGAATAATGACAAATTAATTTTTAATTAATAATATTAAAATATTAAAATAATTATAATAATATGAAATTATTAGATAATAAATCTAAATTTATAAAATTATAATTATAAAATAATAATTAAATTAATTATAATAATTTTAAGAATTTAATATAATCTTAAATCTTCTTTTTGTAGTTATAAAGGATTAATAATTTTAATTATATAAAAATATCATATAATAAGTTGTTGCTTTAATTATTTATAAGTATATTTAAATTTTAAAGTGGACAATAATTTTTATTATTTTAATTTATTTAAATTAATTAAATAAATATGTAAATTATGAAATATATATATATATATATATATATATATATATATAAATAATCAAAATTTTGATATAAAATTATCAAAACATATTTTAATGATGAATTCTGAAAAATAATAAAAAAAATTAACTCAAAATTATAAAAAAAAATATAAATCATTATAGTAATCGATTATAGTTTTAAGAATAACTTAATTTTAATGTTAACTATTTTAATATTTTTTAAAAATTAATTATATAAATATATTGATAATTATAATACATTAGTAAATTTAATAATATTATATTCTAAGATTATAAGTTGTTATTTATATTATTAACCATTATATTACACAAATACCCTTGGCTAAGAAAAGAAAATTGATTATCCAATGTCATTTGTCTCTACATAAAATTAACAAAGAAAAATTCAGGTGTCGTGCTATGTCCCATCCAGTTGAAATTTAGATAAAATTGCCAAAGGCCTAAAAATTTGAATTTCAGTGTTAAAGAATGAAAGATTTGAATTAAATCGCAAAAACAAAAAGCAAAAGCAATTGCATCTTTGTCAGACTTTCATGACTAAATTATACAGGAAAGTGATCTCAAGCCTTTGCAAAGCAATACGCAGACCAATTTATGGAAAAGAAAGAACAATCAGTCAATCAACAGTCAATACTACCATTTGGGGAGCAATTTCTTTACGATAATCGAAGGCATAAAAAGGATAGTATCAGCGACACTACTATAATTCTTTGGTGAGATATGTAATCTGTGA
Organism: Manihot esculenta; assembly: GCF_001659605.2. Taxonomy (NCBI): domain Eukaryota; kingdom Viridiplantae; phylum Streptophyta; class Magnoliopsida; order Malpighiales; family Euphorbiaceae; genus Manihot; species Manihot esculenta. Next base: position 10,212,281 of record NC_035162.2, on the reverse strand, counting down.
TCATCAAGGCCACTCAGCAAAATATTGCAATCAGCCACAGGAATCCGACGGGCAAGCTGAAGTACCAACACAATAATTTTGAGTGAACAAAAAGTTACTAAATCTGATTGAATTTACCAATCAAACAATTCGCCAACTAGTCAAAATGAAAGAAATGACAATGAACCAAATTGATACAAATATTTTCACAAAATCAAAATCAAACGTTAAGAAATCTAAACGATTTATGATTTGTCATTTTAAAGGTTTCACTAAAACCAAAATAATAAAATAATAAAAAAATAAATAGTATGTCATTTGACAAACTCCGTGCAAATATCACAAAAAATTCTCCATAAACGCCAAGCTGAAGTCTGTCAAGAAAGCAAACAAATGCTTCAAATGACATCGCCAACATGCTGCCCCAGTTTCTCATGTTGAATACTCCCAACTCGTGACAAAAAATCAAGAATTTTCAAGAAGCCGATAAACTGTGATCTCTTGCTGCTTAAAATACCTTCTATCCTCTTCATCAACTAGAACAAGATTCAAGAAATACTTCACACTGAATTTGTTGTTGATGTTACGATATGTGGGTGTCAACTCATATGGACTTAGGAACAGCCTGATTGGAATTGATTCACCTGCTAGGGCATCATAAATTGCATAAGTGGGACGATTCCTATGAACATGCGATTTTCAAGCAGACAGTTAATGAAACACAATCATATTAACTTCAACATTTTCCTAATATAACATGGACTATCAAATATATAAAAAAGTTAAACACTGCTACTGAGACCCTAACAAACATACAGTAAGCATGCATTTTGATGATGGAAAGAGAAAATGTAAGAACCATCAAATTGTGAGACACAAAGACATTGAATTTTCCAAAGCATGAAATCCATTGCAGCCATCTGTTTTGACTGACGTTACAACAAGGTGCATTTGCTTGTTATTCCCACTTCTGTTAAAGACTGATCCAGAAGAAACTATTGATTCAATACTAAATGATTTATTAACTAATTTTCCCTTTATTTTTTAAAAATACACTGAATAATCCCTGTCTTTTAAGATTGTTAGCTATTTAGTCCCTTCTGTTAATTATAAGGACTAAAATAGTTGTTATTTTGAAATTACAGGGACCAAATAGTTATCATTTTGAAATTACAGGACTAAATAATTATTCTTTGAAAATTATATGGACTAAATAGTTATATATGAAATAATATATACTAATTAAAAATAAGGTTTTAAAGTTATTTTACAGCATTACTGACGTTTTACATAGACAGAAAAACTAAGTAGTTGATGGTTTGAAATTAAAGGGACCAAATAGTGAAGAGTTTGAAAAAACAGAGACTATTTAATGTATTTTTGAAAATAGAAGAACTAAGTAGTTAGTTTCACTAAACTACAGGAACTAAATAGTTAATTTCCCTATTAATTAAACTTTTCATTTTACCAACGGCTTAAGCTTTCATCTTATCTTTAAAAAGTGATAGAACTACTGATTAAAGATTTCCTGATAATTTAAGGTGGGAGAAGAAATTTGGGTCTAAACAATTAATTTTTGGATTATCTCAGTGGAAAGAGTTCAGCATATAGTAAAAACCAATCGGACATGACATTGCTTCATCCACCAAGTACAGGAGATAAACAGTTTACAAAAGCTACAGTGAGCTAAGATTCAAAAATAATATACATTGTTTCACAAGCAATGGCTTAGTGACTACTAGGAGAAAGAAATCATAAGTTAATTTTTTGCAATGAGTGCTTAAAGGGACTAACAATTTATAAACCATAATCAAGTGCATTCGGCTGGTTTTTCCGCCAAAATGGCTGGCAAACATTTCATAATTGAACAGAAAAGAGAGATGAGAACAGAGAAGAAAAAGTGGAGAAAATGGCTTTTCAATTTTAAGCTCATGGTATATGTGATTTGCGCTGCCTTTTCATTTCATCCAGAAAAACAGGCCCTAGCATCCACATTAAGTGGACTTGATCCTCAATAGAAATGAACATCTCTGATGTGTTACTCAGATTATCTGAGAGTATCTTGCAAGATATAAATAAATAAAGCCATATATATTTATTCTATGATCTGTCTTGCAAATAAAATTATGTACCTCTAACAGGAGCACCATCCATCAACTCAAATTTTGCTAGGGTCTCCGTCTCAACATATGTATTAGGCCCTGATCCTGTCGACTCACGACGCCTGATCTCAAGCTCCATATTTTTAATCTTAATTCTCACCAGAAGAAAATATATTTTTCCAATGATGACATCTTTCAAATGGTACCTGAATATTAATATCAGTGAGAGGATATAAGACTAAACCTCTCTTTCAACTTAATTCAAATCACATGAAGTCAAATCATCTAATATCAGCCTCATTTAGACCTACTTGCTTTTACTGTATTCAAACTCAATATGAAGGCAATCCTCAATTCCAACTTCCATCTGCAAGAGGAATATTGACAAGCACAAAGGATCAATTTTCGGAATGAAGTCATTAATATTGTTAGAGATCAGGAAACACTAAATTATATTTGAGTGTCAAACAATTAAGATAAATGATTAACTTGGAGTTGCACAAACCTCAACGGAATAGAAGTCAGAAGTCATTTTTCCTATATATTTTCTAGATAAAATTACAGCAGTGCAAGGAAATCCTCTAAATAACAATTAGTGAAACCTCACTAATACACAATATACAGAATTTGTGCCAATAAAGTGGGAGATAGAATGTGACTTAGTAGCGGTTATATCTACCACAAAATCACATGCAGAGGAGTTAAACATTCAAAATGTATGTTTCACATCTTATGGAGTTGATCCTAGCTATTTATAACAAATAAAAGAAATTAGTAAGCAAAAATGGATAAACTACACATCCTGACCTTAATGCTATTATTTATTGATGGAAGTGCGGAGTAGTTGCGAACCTGTAGAGAAATACATAAAGCAATAAATCAGCTATTGTATAATACTATCAAGATTGCAAATTCACATGATTATCCATTGGAGGAACCAAGAAAGGAGTTAGGTTTTAGATTTTTTTTCAAAATGAGTCCAAAGGTCAGTTTGCAAGACTTCTATTTTAGCTAGTCCTTTTTCTTATACCACTTCTTTAACATATACAAATTTCTAAATGCACATTATTTAGCCCCCGTATATCCATACACGTGTCCATGCCTATAGATTTACATGTATTTAATCATCACATGTATTATAAAAAATATATACACATATAGTCCCATAAACTTCAATTCATTTACAAAAGCTTTTGCAGTTACCATTTGCTTTTTCTATTCTCATTTCTCTTTTTAAGTTTTCTAGGCCAGCTTTCATCTCAACTAAACCTTAATCCCAAACTAAATGAGGTCAGCTATATGGATCAATTTTCTCCATTCCAGCTCTTAGGACTACATCTAGAAATAAAAAATGCACAAGAGCAAAAAACACCAGCAACACGATTCAAAGCATTGCTAGCTGATGCCAAAATACATTACCACAAAATCCTGGTACTCCACAATGTTGTTGACATAATTACGACTGATTGTCACTTTCAAAATATATCTGCAAGTCCACAATAACCTCAAGTAGTTGGCATATGCCTTCCAGAAAAGAGTTTTAGTTTCCATTTACAGAAGCGAAGAGGGAAGGGGGATGGGAGTTTTACAGTTTATCAGACAAGATAATAATATAGAAATCAACAGTAAATTCTTAACTTCCAAACAGAACAAGAATTGAAACGATTATATGTCAGAGAAGTTTAGAGCAACAATCAATAAAGTCAGACTAATCTAAACCATGCTTAGCTAGCAGAACTCATCCTTAGGAATAATAAGAAGAGTTTTTTGATAATCAACCACACCCAAAATGATCAGAGTTACTATTGTCTTTGCCAAAGTCACTTGTAGAGTTTAAAAAATGATTTATGAACCAAAAAATGTCTGGAGGAGAGAGAACTTTGCAATTCAACAAAAAATTATTAACAGAAAACATAAATAAATTTTGAGGTACGGGGTTAGAGAAGAAGAAAAACCCTGAAGCTGCAACAATTATTCATAAAACCAGAGAAGTTTGTGCTGTTCACAAATGCATAGCCACCACCAATTGAAAATCATTTATACAGTGCAAATTAGAGAGTACGGATGGTTGGACGACTCAATTAGGTAATGGGACCAGTACAATTTAAAAGGATACCTTACCTAAGCCTCACGTTGACACCATTGTAAGACTCATATGGCATTTCAACTGTAGAAAACTCAAAGGAATATGTTTTTCTTTCATATAATTCACCAGGAATATCAAGTTCACGAACTGCATATGAAACATGAGAGTTAGAGCTTATCATATATATATATATATATATATAAACTTCCCTAAACTGATCCACTGATAATACCCAATCATAGAACCTGTAGAAAGAACAATAAAATTATGGCAGCATGAATAACATAATGATTATCCTGTCAATAATACTTAATAAAACTCATCTAAAATAACTAGAAAACCTTGTTCTAGCAAAGACTTGTATGATAAAGAGCATGCCATTTATCATCAATTTGATGAGAAGTTAATGCTTATCCACTCACCAAGTGATGTAAAATCGTAGAAGTTGCCTCGGTCAAAATACAATTCTGCAAAGAGGAAAACAGGTGTCATGGTCTAAGCATTATCCTTTTACAAAATAAAGCAATGGAATACAGTCATTGTGATTCCTGCAACATCCAGTAAAGTAATTTGGTAGAGCAATTGCTCCTATGCTTCACATAAATGAGTGTAAAACACAAAAAAATTGTGTTCTTTTTTTAATGTAAGATAATATACCTCAAAAAATTCCTTGGTCTAGGCATGACTGATGTTAAAAGAAATTTCCAATTATATTAGTGAAAAATTATCACTGGGCATAACATATTTGAATAAAAACAAATTAAAAATTATATACATAATCTTGAATTGGAACATAATTGTATAATAGTAAATATTTAATTGCATGTTAAGTCTACAAACATAGACAATTTCACCGTGATTCATGATTTTTCCAGGCACAACATGTTATTGATGCTACTCATTGCTTGTGAGGCTCAATAAATAAGCAATTACTATGTCATCAATGTTGTTGTCAAAAGATGAACTGAAAAAGAGTTCTAATTCAGATTAGCTTAGCATTCTTTCCTATTACCGACATAAATATAACCTATTAGAAGGTAAAGAGGGTAAATTTAACAAAAATGGGTTATGGGAAAAAATATGCAGATACTCTGGCCTAAGTACTATGCAGTTGAGGTTTTAATTAGGATAAAAAATAAATACTTAAAATACAACAAAAGAAAACAAAACAACTTAATGAGCTTAAATAGGCATAAATTGCAGCGTAAGATAGCAAGTACTTTGCCATGACTGCAATCTCTATTGGCATGTTCTTCAATATTCAACCAAAAGGGCACCTTCTAAAAAAGAGGTGTTCTGTATGCATACACTTAAGGGCCAAACAATTAAGAGGCTATATTTGAGTGTTTCAAGAATTCAGAGGCCCAGGTATTTCTAGAACTAATGTTATATGAACATTGGGAATGTGATCCTTCTTCCATACGAACTTTATTATGAAGCATACTTCCAATCTCCCATTGCACTTGTATTTTTAACTATGTATGTTGCAAATTCTGTGTGGAACTTGGAGTTCCAAATGTAAGCCTGAAAGTACCCCAATTAACAGAAGCATCACTTAAGCAAGGGAGGGAGAGAGAGAGAGAGAGAGAGAGAGAGAGAGAACAAGATTGGTGGTTCCATGATATATTAATTGGATCATAGTCGCATAAATATAATATTTAAAAAACATCAAATTCCACTGTAGTCACCTAGAGATATAATATTTTAGAAGGATTTCTCTTCAGATATGTGACATGATTGAAAAGTGCCCTTGTGTTCATAGGTTCTCACATAAGATATTTTCTTGCTTTGCATGGAGAAAATTTTTCTTCCTTTTGTGCGTCTTTTTTTCTCTATCAGGAAAGTTCAAACTACACGAAGAGAATAGAATTTGAAGGGAATTCAACATAACATACCTATCTGACCAAGTAGCTCAATCTTAACGCCAGTGTGTTCAACTTTTTTCCCTTGTGCTGGTTCTATAACAACCTGAACATCATAATGAACATTAATTATGAATATTACAGTTCCAAAACAGCACCAACTAGAAAGTATAGATAATCAATTTGATCAGAAGAACAATCCACAACATCACAAATACCTCTCCAACAATGGTTTCTTGACTTTGAAAGAGAGGAACCATGATATTTTGGCCATTTTCCTTTTTAAATGGAACCTATAGGAACACAGAGACATTAAGTAAAGGTTGAACAATATTTTATTTTAAAAAACCTCTAAATAGAAAAGATGCAATTTTATCAATTTCTGTGACATCTATGTAAAACTAATAAAATCCCAGGAGTAAGTTTGCCATTGAATGTGTTAGATCTAACAAAATTACAAAGCCTGGATCACAGATTCTCACCCCAACAGCAGCATGATCAATCAAATGATGGAACACATTAAATGTGATAAACTGACACTTAAAAACCTCCGGCACAATTAGACTCTATTGGTTCAAACTTCCAGTGCAGACATCACTTTATATAATTACATACAATTGAATTGCAAATGAAGATCATTTACAGAAATTTCTGACTTAAATAATAGAATTATTTTTCTCACATAGAACCGAAAGAAAAATAAAAAGATAATTCGAAGTAATTTTACATAAATTAACTAAAAGCTTCCAATTTCATTATCAAGTCCTACATGCCAAAAACAAATGTTGAACATTCTTGAATGCAGTACGATTCATGAGAAGTTCAGAAGCTATTACGAATTATTTCTGCTTTCATTCCCATTTTTTAAAAAGTAATAAATAAATAAGCAAATAATAGATAAAATACAAACTGAGCTAGTTTGATCTCCCTCAAATCACAATACAATTCCTTCGTTATACTGCTCAACAAGAAAATAACAGGTCGCCAACGATTGAGCACAGAAATTTTACAGTTTGTCAACAAAATTAAAAATAACATTATAATAAAAAGGAACGCAAGTAAAAGTTTCTGTAGCCATATGAAACCTGCTTGCGAGTTCTTCCATCAGCAAAAGTGATTGAAACGTTACATGGCGGCTTGAAAGCTCCGATCAGGAAATTCTGAACCAAGAACAAAGGCGCATCCATAGTTTTGTGAAAAAAAATCTCAACGACTGCAGAACGAGCATCGCAGAAAAATCAAAGGAATGGAAGGCTTTACCATGATCCTCAGCTCAAATCCAGTAGAATTACTGCGACTTCGCTAGGCATGAAGAAGCTTGCAAAAGAAAGCAACGAGTTCAATTCCAAGTTAGCAATGTATTGATTAAATTAAAGCATTCTCGAAAGCAAATACCTGGAGAGGCATTGAAATGAGCGGGTTTCAAAGCCTGAATAAGCAATTGCAGGAGGAAGAAGATCAGCTGGTGCCGTTTTAGCCTTTCTCCCTTCTCTTTCTTAGTCGGCTAACGTCAAGTCGTCAACAATTTCTACCCTTCCAAACCATTATTATTTGCAGATTTTATTTTTGGTTAAAAATTTTCATAAATTATTAAAATCGTATTATAATTTCACATAATACTCTTGGCTAAGGAATAAGGTTTTAGATCTACTGAATGTATCACTTGATTTTTTCTTTTTTTCCAAATTTAAATACACGCATACACGAGACTTTTAATATTGGAATTTTTTACTTTTATATAAAATGTTATTTTATTACTATAATCTTTTAAGAGTTAATTTTTAGAAATATAATTATTTAATATTTATAGGAAGTTTTAGAATAATTAGAGAGATCCAGCTTCTTTCACAATCAATTGTGTATAGGGCGTATACGCCAAATTATTAAAGAGTTATAATTATAAATTTTAGAGATTAAATATCGGACACATTGTGTTAATTGACTTTTTTTTGTTATATAAAGATTGGGGACTAAAAGATATTTTTGACTCTCTAAATTTTATTCTTAATTATAATTTTTTTCACATTTTAATACACAACATTTTGAATTAAAATTTCTTGTTTTAATCATATTTTTATTACTTATGAATATTTAGTCTCTCAAAAGTTTTCCTTTTAATTTATGATAATATAAAAAATTTACTAAATCAACGAATATGATATGAATTTTTTACAATATATTTTTATAATTTATATTAAACTTTTAATGTTATTTTATTTTTTTTATTTTCCACGTTTTTATTCAAAATTTGCACAAACACACAAGTAGCTTTTTGTGTAAAATAATATAACTCACCTAATTAAAGGGCTCTTTTTTTATAATAGTTAAATTTAATACACGATGAATATGTAGTTAAAATTGAAAAATTGATTGAATTGAATTAATTTATAAATTTAATTTAATTTTTTATATATTTTAATTCGATTCGATTTTTAATTTTAAAAATATTGATTATTTTAATTTAATTTAATTTTAATAAAAAAAATAAAAAAAATAAAATCGACTCGATTAGTAATAATAGTATATTATTTTTAATAATATTATATCATATTAAGATTAAAATATTTTAATTAAATTTTAAAATACTAAAAATAAAAAATAAAAAATTTATTAAAAATTCAAACCGATTCAAATCAAACTAAATTAAACTAAATCAGATCGATTCAGTTCGATTCAATTGGATTTATATAAATAGTAAAATTTTGATTTTCGATTTATTCAGTTGAGTTCACGAATGATCGCCCTTAAAATTTAAGTCACAACATACAATATAATTTTTGCATTTGCAATAAGATGGTATCAAAGGGCTAAAATAGCTTAATCATTTTTCTCACTTCTCCATGCCACTATTAAAGAAAATTTAAAGTTACAACATTTACAATTCCACACAAGCATAATCAAAGCCAAAAGCAAATATACAACAAAAAGGAAACATATACAAACATCTTTATTTGCCAAATCTCTTGTTCTTGACATCGTCCAGTTGAAGATAAAACCAAACAAAGGCTGTGTGTATTTTCCATGCTTTCCAACAATACTAGCAAGGAAAACAATTGCTGAAGAGATGTCTCTAATTCTACACTGTAGAAGATGGTTCCCAAAAAGTGGGTGCTAAAGAATGAAGATATAGAACAAGTATGACACATTTGGCAAGCTAACACAAAAGCGACACTATTTTCACTTAATTTCTTGCATGTCCTCCTCAGTTTTCCAGACAACATCATCGAGGCAGGTCGAAAGATTTTTATAGAACTGCAGAAACAATATCAAGTAAATGAAAACATAACAAACTTGATCAATATATTCACTAAATGTAACCAAAATGACTTATAAGACTATGTTTTACAGTTGTTTGACAATATTGCCATGAAAGCTCGAACATGTACGAGTTTTGAGCGCCTATTTATCTTTTACTGATATCTATGGATTGATCATGAGTCGAAATATTTTTAGAACCAATTAACAGTCTATTAATAGCAATTCCTAAGGAGTAAACTTGAAGCAAAAAATCATAAAAAATACAGAAAACTCAGTTTTTAACCCTCTAAAAGGAAATTCAGAATTAAGAGAAATGATACCTTATGGAACTCCAAAGTGTCACCTTTTGCTTTTCGGACTTCAACCATGTGTAGAGAAGGTGCTACTTGAAAAATCTGATAGAAAATGTAGAAATAAATAATTAATACAAAATTACTACTGATACTGACTATATAATAATAAGAACTCTTATTATAACTGACCTCGGTGGCGACATTAAGGTTTCCCTTTCTCCCAGCTTTCATATTTTCAAGCTTCATCTGTGAAAGACAATGGCTATATGTCACCCTGGATTCTTGCATGAGCCACATAAAAAAGTAAAAAGTATAGTATTCACATTTTGCTCACCTTGTAGTTTTTCTTCTGCACATCAAAACCCAGAGGCTTTGCAGCTTCTTCAATCTTATGGATTATCTCATTAGCAGCGCATTTAGATGTGAACCTTGTTTCCCTTTTGAATCCCTGTAGCCAACCATTAGTCACAAGATATGAACAGAGAATAATACAAGATTCAAGTCAGTCAATCAATGGAATCCCAGAATTTTGTTGCCACAAGTCAATTACATGTTATGCCACCTAAGAAAGATAACCTTGTCAAAAGACTATATGTATATACCTCCTTTGGAAGCCTATGAAACTTTGAGAATAGTTCGTTAATATTTGATAATGACATGAAAAGAGAATTTCAACAAGTTCTCTCAATCTTATACTTCATAATTTCAGAGGTTGCATGAAGCTATGCAACCTTTCTCCCAGAAATTTAAAACCTGTGCTGGTCTGAAAGCACTTTGAACAAGATCAGAAACACCAAGTCTCTGTTATTGTGCCTTCACGGTTTAACACGAAGATATAGTCTAGTAGCAAAGAGAGATCCTTGATTGTTTCAAGCATCCCCTTGGCATTTACATGCAGGTTTCTCCTATGAATTTTAGTGAGTTGACATACTTGAAATGCTCGAATTACGACAATATCAAGGCAAGGCATACGCATGTGCATGCACACATCCAGTCCCTGCCTGTGAATGCAAAAATTACTTAGCATCAAGCCTTACTTCATCAGAAGCAGGAAGGGGATGTTTGTTGCACTACTATCTTCCCTTTGCTTAAATGCACAAGCTCATGCACATGCACAACCACACAAGGCTCCATCAATTTTGAATATATAGTTTAACATTACAACATAAAGAAGGCCTTCTAACATGCAAACCTGTTCAGAATCAAACAAATTCCCGAGATTTAGTCCTTTCGACATAGAAATCAACTCAAATGCATTCATAGCTGCTGGATGTTCTTCCTTCTTCTCTGTTACAAGGTGATCCTGTGACGATACCAATAAGTTACAGTTCAAAAAACACTTTCATCAAGTATAGCAGAACAAATGTAGCAAGTTCCCAAACAGTATGCAATCATTTTATAATTATAGCACTTACTTTTGAATCCTTAAAAACAGCTTCAACATCATCCAAGTTGGTGTCATCTTTCTCCTCAAAGACAGGAGGCTTATAATCTTTCTTAAACCATTCATCTTCCAAGATTTCAGATATAGTGATGCGCTGCCACAAAAATAGATTGTAAGCCGAAGATTTAAATTTATAAATTGTAATACAGTAGAGATTTCTCTTTGCTTTTTAAAGATCAAAGTTACCAGCCGCCAGTTATTTAATGTAGTAGAAGAACAAGTAATGGAAATTACAGAGAGACAATTACTTACAGTCACAGGGTTAGGATCCAAAATTCTAGTGATTAATTTCATGGCACCAAAAGAAAGCCAAGGAGGGCAAGTGAACTCAGCTGCTGAAATCTGCATGTGGGGAAAGAAAATAAATAGCAGAGGACAGAGAACAACAAAGAATAGTTCTTTGAAAAGCTGTAAAATGCTCACTTTTTTATACAGGTTTATTAGATTATCATCATCAAAAGGCAAGTAACCTGCAAGCAGTACAAATAGTATTACTCCACATGACCATATGTCTGCAGTCGCCCCGTCATAACCTCTATCATTAAGAACCTGAACATCAACAAAACATTATTAAATGCTAAAGGTTCAAAGGTTGATACAAACATTGTCATAAAAACAGTTTTACAAACCTCAGGAGCAACATAATTTGGAGTTCCACAAGCAGTATGAAATAGGCCATCATCCTGCCAAATAAACTTATGAGTAAGAAACAATTCTTGCCCTCCAAGAGCCATCGAAAAGAGCTGGAAGGCAGAGCAAATTTCACTTTTATGAGAAAAGAAGTGTGCTTTTAAGAATGCTTCTTTTTTCTCATTTAACACATGGCATGCATGCATGATTTATTGGCAATTGATTTAATGATCAGTCAAACTTAAATAATCTTTTCTTCATTGTTTTGCAGGTAGTACAACTCTATGATATCGCACGAGGATTTGATAATAAGAAGACTTGTCCAATAGTTCAATGAGGTCAATCAGAAATCCAGATCAAGCAAAAATAAGCAGAGATTGCAGTTATGGTTATGTTCACAAATAATCCTACAAACACTAGTGAAATTGGTCTAATTTATGGTAGGATTTGATTGGGGAAGGGAAAGCGAAGTCCATAATAAATTGAGCTAAGAAATGAAAACTTTATGATAATTACCCTGACTTGTTGTGACAATGCACTCAATCCAAAATCAGAAATTTTGAGGTTCCCACAAGCATCCAACAGCAGATTCTCCGGCTGCAAGAAACACAAGATGATGAGCTTTTTTTGGTAAGCCAAACAGGTTTATAGAATATCATAGGTTGATAAAGGTTAAAGAGTACCTTCAGGTCTCTATGGTAGACACCCCTACTGTGGCAGTAATCAACTGCATTAATAAGCTGCTGGAAATATCTCCGAGCTTCATCTTCTCGCATCCGTCCATGGTTTACCTTCATAACTAACACATGGTCATGCTAAGCCATTCTCAACAAGCAGCTTGAGACTTACAAGAGGGAAAAAAAACATTCAACCAATTTAAACCTTTGCTGCTATCAATGGAGAACTGCATTATTATAAACAACACAACTACGAAAAGGGGACAGTTCTTAACAGATCACATTCAAGATAAAACGACAGATTTGTAAGTAGCTTTAATGATGTTAAACGTGTGCAAGTCCTTAAACCCAACAGGAATATCAAACCAATTAAATGAGAAGGGCAGAAATAAAGAGTTTGAACAACACTACATCAACTTACAATTTTGTCAAAAAGCTCTCCCCCAGTAACAAACTCCAAGACAATAAATATCTTTGTCCTGCTTCCCATCACCTGAAAAAGAAAAGTAACTATTTGATAAATCTTGCACCAAGCCAAAAAAAAACACGAAATTTACATCTTTGCTCAGGATTGAAGTACTAATTTTGCACAGACCTATAGTTAATTTTTCAAGCACATAGCATATACATGCAGAATAGATTAAATGCTAAAGGAAATGAGAGAGGGAGACCTCAAATAATCGAACAACATTAGGATGCTTTATAAGCTTCATTGTTGCTATCTCTCGCTTGATCTGTAAAAGCATGCTGAAACATTAGAAGCACAGCAATTTACACAAAGTGCAGCTAAAAATAATCCATTCTATATGAGAAGTGGAAACAAGACAATTTTAAAAGAAAATAAAGCAAAAGAAAGGCACCTGCTCAGCCATCTTGTGTTTAAGAACCTTCTCTCTGTCAAGAATCTTCAGTGCCACAGGCTCCCCTGTCTCGGAGTTCCTTGCAAACTTCACTTTTGCAAATGTTCCCTCGCCAATTGTTTTTCCCACCTCATATTTACCCACTCTACGCTTGATTTTAGGTTGACTCATGCTCGATTTATTCAACTTTTCCTGTCCTCACAGTTCTGCAACTGTGTAAATACTCTCCCTGAAAAGCATATCAAAGCATAAGCTCTACATAACTGCCACATTATTTTAATAGATATGAAAACTTTTGAGCCATTTCCCAGACCACACTTTATGAACAGAAAAAGATCACCACTTTTTTGGGATCTGATACTGTCTCAGGCATCTATAACAAACATGAAAATTAAAAATAAATAAATACCAACAACCAATTTCATTCTCTCAGGACAAAAACCATTAGAAAGATTGCATGCAGAGTGAATAAAAGGATTTAATGCAGATCATGTACAACAGAAGCATGTTTTAATTTAAGAAAAAGCTAAAAGGAATATCTTTGCGAATACCCATCAATCACTATTCCCAGAAGAAGAAGAAGATAATAAGGGAAGTAAGATGCAGAAAGTTAAGTTCAAGTTTATGATGCTAAAGAAATTTAGAACTAACCAGGAAAATGAACAAGTGAAGAATTTGCAAAATTAGAATACCAAAAGCAGTGAAGAAGATATGGAGGAAGAAGAAGCAGCAGCGAAGAAGAAGGAAGTGGCAAAGAACAGCAAAGCAGTCAAAGACGAAGTTCAAAGCAAAATCAAACAAGTGAATATATAAACGTATAAGTGGATGATGTCGAGTTCAATAATATAAATCTTGAAGATTAAAAAAAGAGGGAGAGAGAAAGAGAGAGGATATAGTTGAGAAAGGTGATGATGGTCGGAAAGATGAGATAAGAAGAAAGGGTAGCTATTGCTTTTGCAGTAATGGCTTTTGAGTTGGCCGAAAAGGCAGACTGAGATCTTGTTAAACACAACACATATTTGAATCATCAACTCTTGTCTCCTCTTTCTTCTATTGCAAACCGACAAATTCTTTTTCCTGCTAATTACCTTTCTACTGCAAAGTTCTGCATTTTCTTCTACTCTCCATGCGTTTTATTAATTCCCAGCTATGATTGCTATATAGAAAAATATTTTTATATATATGATTTTGGTAAGTTTTCTTGCCTTTTTAATCGAGTTAGATTTAATTTTTTCTAAGATTTACTTCAGATACCCAACCTTAACCTCTTATTTCACTGAGATATTCAGTGCTCTGCTCTATCATGCTCAGGCTGATAATTAAATTATTTAATTCATTTTGAGTTATTTTTACTGTAATACACGTAGTATATCAGTCTAATCATGCGTTGGGTATTCAGATTGAATTTATTAAAATTCCACATCTATTTAATATTTGTATTTTAAGCAATTTTTATTCAATAATATATTTTTGAATGAATATTAAGTTTAATTCATTTTATCAACACCATAAATTGCAGGAAATTGCAGGAAATTATACATTACATGAACATCTGGCCTCTCAATTTTTCCCATTCCTATAATCAATGAAAGGACAATAAACTTCCATATTTTCCTTAGTGAACAACCCATACCGGATAAATTTGGCCCCACCTCTATTTTTGTAAAAAAACAAATTAATAAATTTTTATAAAATTATATAATTTTTTTAAATTAAAAAAAAATTAAATTCCTCCCTTAAAAGAATTGTTAAAACGAAATAATTAAATTGAATTCATTCAAAATCATGGATTGTAAAATGAGAGATAAAAGAAAATTTAATGACTTATTATGAAAACTATTTAATATAAATATTTTTCTTATTAGCATATTGAAAATGTGGATATTTAAACTTTGGTCAATCAAATAAGGCTCTTCGATAATAACATTTTAAAATAGTATGAAAAACACTAGTATAAAGAGATTAAATGAGCAAATCTTAAAAAGTTAAATTTTTATCTAACTATTAGAATAGCTATTATTATTAAAACAGTTAGTATTATGAAATAAAATTTGAGTGATAATATGCTATCCACCGAGTTAGTTAAGTTAAATTAATTTTAATTTAATTTCATATAAAAATAAATTTAATTATTATTATAATATTATGCAGAACCTAAGAATATCAAATCCTTAAATTCCGAACACATAAGTGATAAAAAAACAAGAAGAAAATACAGATTTTCAACCTATTGAATCTTCCAAATGACTAATGCAAATGAAAACGTAAGTAATTGATTGATTAAGAACTCAAGAATAGAAATTTAATAGTATGCAATACCTGGATGAAGATCGATTCTTGATGCAATAGAGATTCAAGCCAAAGACAAAAGTTTAAAGAAGAGTTTCAAACTCTACAAATATGTTTTCCATTCAGAAATTAACTCCTCATTTGGTTTTTGGAGAGGGTAGTTATATCTCCTCAAATTCATTGCACCTAGACAACTAGATTAGGCCTTACACCAAAATAAATAACCTCAATACTTAAATAATCTTAAAATAGCCTTAAACTAAACTATTTAAATATGTCAATACAAATAAAGCCCATATATAAAAATACATTTAATGACCTATCCAAAAGTTTACTCTTCCAACTTGAAATAATTGATTAAAGACGAGTTGGATCCTTCTTGCATATTCAGCCCAATTTAATTAGATGAAACTCCATTGACATTCAATGCACATTGAGCTTTCATTCCCTCTAACATTCTGCCGATATAAATTTGAAGTGATTCCTTGAACTTTTTTGGCTCTCAATCTTGTAATTGGTCATTGAGGTAATGCTAGCTCTTTCTTCACTTCTCTTTTCTTACCATCCATCTTTGTGCTCACATTATTTCCTCCCTTCTCAAAAGAATTTGTACATCTTTGTGCTCACATTATTTCCTCCCTTCTCAAAAGAATTCGTCATCGAATCTGAATTAAATTTAAAAGGAGATGTATCAGATATATTAAATGTAGCACTTACATTATACTCATCTGGCAAGTCTATCTTGTATGTATTACCATTGATGCGCTCCAACACTTGGAATGGTCCATCACTCCTTGCATCAAGCTTTGACTTCCTTTCCTGTGGAAACCTCTCCTTTCTCATATGTACCCAAATCCAATCTCCTGATTCAAAGATAACATGCTTTCTACTTTTAAGGTCAGTTTCAGTAAACAAATTTTCCTTAAACCGAATCAAAATCATTGTTCTCTTGCCTAGACATGCACTCGTCATCTCTCTCTCTTTTACATAAAAGTATTGTTGTTTCTTGACCTTTTCACTCCTCTCATTTTCTTTATTTTCACTCATTTTCTTTTCATTACTCACTAATTTGTTCTCTCCTACACATGTCACTTTACTCACTTGTGCAGTTACTCACCTTCGGTCCTTTTTCTTTATTCTTTTCTCTATTGGCCTCTTTTCTCTCTTCATTCTTCTTTTGCTCGCTACTTGAACCCACACAAGGACTTTGTTGTATTTTGACTTGATCCTCATATACTTCTTTAGGTGATAAAGGAGCAAATGTGATTTTAGTGTCATTATACTCAAATGTGTAGTTGTTCCTATATACATCACGTATAATATGCCTATCAAATCTACCTAACAACATGTGACCAACTTGCATAGGTACAACATCACAAATAATATCATTATTATACCTCCGAATTGAAAAAGCTACTACTATCCTTTTAGTAACTCTAACTTCTCCACTATCATTCAACTATTGTAGCCTATATAGAGTAGGGTATTTCTCATATTTCAACCCCAACTTCTCAACCAAAGTGGTACTAGCTATACTTGCTCAACTTTTTTCATCTATTATCATGTTACAAACTTTACCACTTATTAAACATCTAGTGTGAAACATGTTCTTCCTTTACTCTAAACTCTCTACTTTTACATTCAAGTTTAATGCACGCCTAGCAACCAAAGATTCACCTTCAACAACATATTCAACACCTTCATCAATATCAGAACAATCTTCTAAAGAGGGCATACTCAATTCACTATCATCAGAATCACTATCATGTTCAGACTCAGAAACAACCTCATTACCTTTCAAGAACATTATTTTCTTACTGGGGCATTCAGAAGCAATGTGACCCTGCCTTTGACATTTAAAGCATACAATATCTCTATACCTTGGTTTAGGAGGTTTGAAAAAAGAATCATATGTACCTTTATGTGAAGTGTTATTCTTCTCCTTAGCATTGCTTGCATCTTTTCCTTTCTCCTTGAAACCAAATTCTTTTCTTTCTTATCCTCATTCTTATTCCATTTTGAGCTCCATTTGGTGTGAAAATTTGAATAAGACTTGGACTTCCACTTTTGCTTTTGTTGCCTCTCCACCTTTATGGCAGTATTCACCAATTCCTTCATGTCCATATAGTGTTGTAATTTAACCACATCAACAATCTTCTTGTTCAAGCCTCCTAAGAATCTTGCCATTGTCACCTCCTCATCCTCTTCAATGTTTGCTTTGATCAAAAGTATTTTCATCTCTTTATGGTAATCCTCCACTATTGTAGACCCTTGTGTGAGTCTTTGTAATTGTTGATGGACATCTCTATAGTAATAGGATGGTACATATCTCTTCTTCATCAATCTCTTCATCTCCTCCCACGTAGATATAAGAGCCTCCCCATTTATCCTCCTATTCTTGTTTAATTCATCCCACCAAATACTTGCATGGTTTGAGAACTTCACAGTAGCAAGGCTAATCTTTTTTTCTTCAAAATAGTTGTAATACCCGGCTAGACTCCGGTATCGGAATTCCTACCGTCCGGTGGAATCCCGGATGTCGGAAACCTCTAGAAGGGTAAAAGTATGTTTTTATGATATGTTTTCATATTTTTTAATAATTTTAAGTATGTTTTTAAATGAGTTTTTGCATGAAAAGTCTTTAGAGGAAAACTCAGGTTCGGCCGCCGAAAGTCAAGTTCGGCCGCCGAACATGCATGCGTTTTGGAGGCACGTTAGGCCCCCGAAAGCATGAGTGAGGGCAGTCCAGGTTCGGCCGCCGAACCTCAAGTTCGGCCGCCGAACATGGCATGCATGCGGAGGCACATTCGGCCCCCGAACGTGGCCTGGCCAGCCACCTATAAAAGGGTCCCTTAGGTCCGCACGGGCGAGCTTTTTCTCCCCCGTTGTCGGCCAAGGTGAGTCTCCGCCACCTCTCCCTCGATCTTGAGTGTTTTCCTTAGATCTTCCATGGTTTTCACGGGTTTTAACTTCTGTTTTGAAGATCTGTGAGTAAAGAGCAAGTTTTGGGTACTTGGAGGTTCAAAGAGCTCAATCTCTCCATCTCCAAGCTAGGATCGCCTTTCCTCTCGTTTCTTCAAGAGGTAAGCTCAGATCCACCCTTGTTATGTGTTTTAAACAAGCATTAAGTTGTTTTATGGGTAGAGATGCATGTTTAGGCTTGTTGATGAGTTTATGGGTTTTGATGTTTTGATGAACAATGTATGTTGATTTGTGTTGTCCTTGTGTGTTGTAGTTGGGGTTTAAGTTAGTTTGAGGCCCCTAGGAACCATTGTATGTATTTTTGCATGTTTTGGTTGAGTTATGCATGATTTGAGAGTTGGGAGGCAAATGTGCATAGAGGAGCCAAAGTTTCTGCCCTTTGGCAGAAACCAGGTTCGGCAGCCGAAGGAGCTTTCGGCCGCCGAACATGGCTGGTGAGGCAGGCCTTTCGGCTGCCGAAGTTGCCCCCGAAAGGAGACTTTCGTCTCTGTCTGGGACTTTCGGCCGCCGAAGGTGCCGCCGAACATGCATGAGTTTCGTCTCTGTCTGGGAGTTTCGGCCGCCGAAAGTGCCGCCGAACCTGCCTGACTTTCGGCTCTGGAGGGACTTTCGGCCGCCGAACCTGCCGCCGAAAGTGCCCTGTTCAGCCATTTCTTGCATGTTTTTATGTGTTGATTTCATGATGTTATAGGGGGTTTTTGGGGAGTATATTAGAGTTATGTTTATGTATGTTTGGTCCCTCATTGGAGTCCACCTGTGTAGGTTCGGACCCGAGGAACCGAGGACCCCAGCAGTGAGCCAGCTGCTACAGAGTTTGTCAGAGCTAGCCAGAGGTGAGTGGAATAAACCTTAAGTTTTAAAATAAATGAAATATGAAATTTGAGCATGATCCATGCATCATGAATGCCATGAAATATAGTAGGTTGTTTGCATTAGTATTTCACGAATATGTTGCATTGCATTTATGATGTTGATGTGGATTGGTCATTGGATGATCCTTAGTCCTCATATGATATGATGATGCTACGGCATGAGATATGGTATGGAAGTCCAGGTTGTACCCATTCTACGTCCCTGGCACGATGTAAGAGGAAGTCCAGGTTGTACCCATTCTACGTCCCTGGCACAGTTGGACTGCATGATATGTTATGTTAAGGGAAAGACCGGTTGTACCCATTCTACGTCCCGGCACAGTTGGACTATGTAGAGGACTATTGGTGACAATACCATCCGAGATGTGATTTGTTGTGATGTGTTGCATTACATAATGGCATGAAATTTTAATATATGTTTTCTCTATTCTGCTCACTGGGCTTTGTAGCTCACCCCTCTCCCCTAACCCCAGATGTGCAGGTACAGGGTAGACCAGGAGGTTAGCCAGAGATATGAAGTGTTTATGTAATAGTTAGTTGTGGACATGACAGTTGTATTATTATTTAATGTAAGAGATTTCAGTATGTTATAGTTATGTTATGTGTATTGATATTGAGGATTAGATATTGTGCTTGACATTATGTATTGAGGTATCCCTTTTATTACATGATCAAAATGTTTTATAATGTTATGGAAGCCAACTCATCTCATGATGTATTTGCCCTTTGAGGCATTGTTGAGGTCCCACAGAGGGATCCTAATTATGATTATGACTATGTACAGTATATGTTCAGGTTGAGTTGGATGTTTGAAAGAAAAGTTTTAAATTTTATGTATTTTCTTGATCATGTATGGGATTAAACAGGTTTCCAGGATGTATGTTTGGTTTGCTACGGGTCCCGGCGGCCTTAAGTCGACCCGGATCCTAGCGCCGGTAGCGGTCCGATTTTCGGGTCGTTACAATAGTTGTGACATGCAAAAATCAATTCTACATTTCTCTCTCATTCCAAGTAATTTTCTAGTTCGTACCTACCCTTGAATGGTGGTATTTTCATCTTGATAGCATTGATGTTGTTACCCCATCTTTCTGCTCTATCTTCCCTTCTTTCACCCCTTCTCGGCCTTCCTCTAACTGAATGGTCATCTACTTCATCTTTCTCATATCCAGTTATATTTAACTCTCTAGGCCTCACGCCATTGCTCTTATTATTTTCAATAGCAGCTCTTGAAACATCATTAACCCTCTCATTCAACTCATCCATCCTAACATGTAATCTCCTAAACTCCCCCATAAATGTCTTATATAACAGTTTCATGTCAGATATCATCTCATGCTTCTTGTCTTTACCTTCCCTTCTTGACATGATTTATGTAACGACCCCAAAATGGACCGTTACCGGCGCTAGGATTCAGGTCGGCTTAAGGCCGCCAGAACCCGTAGCAAGCTTGCTATACTCTCTGTGTACCTATAAATCTCATACATGATCATACATTTTTTGTGAAAATAAAAACTCTTTTTTGAACCAAGGCTTAACCTGTGCATGCACTATCTCTGTACTCTGTACTCTGTACTCTGTACTCTGTACTCTGTACTCTATACCCCTTACTAGAGCTTGCTCTAGATGGGTTATCTCATACCTGTTAAGCCTGGCTTTTCACATACAGTAAAACATATATACAGATCATGTTCAGAACAAACATCACTAAGTCAAGCACATACTTTATATACAACTATTACATCTCTTTCATAGTACATGTCCACTCTACACTAGTACAATGCTTTTTACTCTTTACTCTTTTGGCACTCTGTTGATCTCCTCTCTACCCTGTACACTGAACCTGCAAAACTGGGGTTAAGGGAGTGGGATGAGCTCTACAGCCCAGTGAGTAAAACAGTAAAACATCTCAGTGACACATGATCTCATGGAATGCGTCATAACACAGTCAATCCACATCAAGAGTAAACCTGTCACCACATAGTCCCAGTAACTCTGTACCAGGGCGTAGCATCGAGCACCTGGTCTTCTTGTCATATATGTATATGTGTATATAACACCTCTGTACTTACCATTGCCAGGGCGTAGTCAAAGGCTCCTGGACTTTACTATATACCTGCCAGGGCGTAGTCAAAGGCTCCTGGTCTTTACTATACCTGCCAGGGCGTAGTCAAAGGCTCCTGGACTTCCTGTCTGAGACTATTGGATCATTCAGCATTCACCCACATCAACAAGTTATTATGCAATGCAACATATTCGTGGAGACTAATGCAATCAACCTATTGCATAATCATGATGCATGAGAGATGCTAAAACATTCCATTGTGCAATTAAAAGAGTTAAGTTTAGTTCCACTCACCTCTGGCTATTTGGACTGACTGACTCTGCAGGCTCTGTAAACTCTGGAGCAGAACTCACTGCTGCTCTCTCTGGTTCCTCTGGTCTGTACCTATACAGATGGACGCAAATGAGGGACCAAACTAGCTTATGAACAACTCTAATAAACTCCCCAAGAAACCCCTTAAACTCACTCAACTATCCATGCAAAGCATGCAAGAGAAGGCTGGACAGAACACTTTCGGCGGCAGGTTTGGCGGCCGAAAGTCCTCTCCAGAGACGAAACTCAAGCACCTTCGGCGGCCGAACTTCCACTTTCGGCTGCCGAACCCTTTCGGGGGCAAGTTTCGGAGGCCAAAAGGCACTCCAGAGACGAAAGTCTCTAACCTTCGGCGGCACCTTCGGCGGCCGAACTTCCCTCCAGAGCCGAAAGTCCAAAAGCTCGGGGGCAAGCTTGGGCAGCCGAAGCCACCTCCTCTCATCTCCTCAGGGGTTCGGCGGCCGAATGTACCTTCGGCTGCCGAACCTGAGTTCATCAGCAGGGCAGAAACTTGCCCTGCCTCACGCCCAAGGCACAAAACTCACTCCACTTCAAACACCTCACTACTTCCACTTGCATACACTCATGTATATGCTCCAAGGGGTCAAAACCTACCTAAAAACCCCAAACACACAACTCAAACAACACAGAAACAAGCTCTATGCACAAAATCAGCAAAACCTCTCTTTTTACCCTATTCATGCAACTCTCTCCATAAACCCCATAAAACCTTCAGAAAACATAAAAATAAGCTCAGGATCTTCACTTACCTTGTGAAAACAAGTAGATGAATGATCCTAATGTGGAGTTTTGAAGCAACTCTTCTTCAAACTCTCCAAACTTCACACCTTTGAGTTTTTAGCTTAAAACCTTCAAAATATCATAAAAACTAATCAAATCTTTGCATGATTTAATGAAAACATGAAAGAATACTCACAAAGGACAGAGTTTCACCTCAGCAAGTGAAAGAAACGGTGCTCTTACCGCTTCAACCGACTGAGGGCCATTTATAGGTGGCTGGCCAGACCACCTTCGGCGGCCACACGTGAAACCGAAAGCCATGCATGTTCGGCGGCCGACCCTCAACTTCGGCGGCCGAACCTGGCTTTTCTGCCTTGGTTCATTTCACTCAAAAACTCAGTTCCTTATGCATAAAACTTGATAAACATAGCAAAACATTTAAGAAAAACATAAATCTAACCCTTCTAGAGACTTCCGACATCCCGGATCCCACCGGAAAGTAGAATTCCGATGCCGGACTCTAGTCGGGTATTACAATTTATATACTGCAAATAACATTAGTATAAAAATATAACCTAACAATTCACTCTCTTACGTGTTTCACTCAAAGATGGGACTTAGCTCCATTTCACACAAATTTTGGCTTTTACCCACTTTTAAGCTTACACACTTAAGCCTTTTACCTCTCAAGTTTGTTGTTCTCAATTGCACTTCATAATTAATCTTCAAACCAAAATACTCACAAACAATAAATTAAAACTAGAAATGTAATGAAAACACTTAACAAGAAAGACAG
Organism: Manihot esculenta; assembly: GCF_001659605.2. NCBI lineage: Eukaryota > Viridiplantae > Streptophyta > Magnoliopsida > Malpighiales > Euphorbiaceae > Manihot > Manihot esculenta. The sequence continues at coordinate 10,189,036 of NC_035162.2, read as the reverse complement.
GCACAAAACTAGAAGCAAGTATACTAAAATGGAGAAAATGAAATGAGCATGCAAGAAATAAAGAATTTGTTGCCCGAAATACAAATTTCAAATTAATAAGTATCAAATTGTTAATTAAAATGTAAATGGAAGCAAAAAGTAAGAGATACTAAAACAACAACTTAGAATTGAATAAAATGATAAATCTATAGCACAAATGCATAAATTAATATTTTCCTATTAAAAAAATAAATTTTGATGCAAGATGCAAAGATACAAACCCAATTCAATGACTTTGTGGAGCCAATGGTATTTGAAACACAAAAATTCAAAAGTTTAAATTTTGACTTGAAATTGAATGTGAGGTCTCAAAACTCACTTTCTACACAGCCTGTAAAATTTCAGAATTGTTTCTGTGCAGGTTTACAATATGATTCAGTAGAAAATCAGTTTGCGGCCAAATTTTGATTTTCTACACAAATGGTTGAATTTTGGTCTTAAATTTAATATGGAGACTTTTGTGACACTATTAAGAGAGCCTATAAAATTTCAGAAAGTTCCAAGCTGGTTGCTATGTGAATAAAGAAAAAGTCTACTTTGCGGCCAAATTTGATTCCCTACTCAAACAATGGAATTCTAGTTTGAAATTTTATGTAGTTTACCCCTGGATACTTTCTAGAAGGTCGGCAAATTTTCAGCAATTTCTAGGTTGGTGTGCTTAGAATTCCAAATTCATCATCAAGGATAATGTTCAATATAGTAGAAGAAAGAACAATACAATAAAGTCAAACTTAACAAAGGAAGCAAAAAGTTTAAAAGAAAATTAGCACTAGCTGAAAAAATTTTACTAATGGACAATTTCGAAAAATTGAGATAATAATTTTTTTATGACAGAAATAAAAACTTAATCTAGGATAAATAAGAATTCACCCTAATTCTAGCTCTGATGCCAAATGATACAGAACTCCAAGAATATCAAATCCCGAAACTCCAAATACACAAGTGATAGAGAACAAGAAAAAGATGCAGATTCCTAACCTATTGAACCCCCAAATGACTAATGCAAATGGAAACACAAGTAATCACTTGATTAAGAAGTCAAGAACAAAAATTCACTAGTATGCAAATACCTGGATGAAGATCAATTCTTGAGTAATAGAGATTCAAGCCAAAGCCAAAACCTTGAAGAAAAGTTTCAAACTCTACAAATCTGTTTTCCATTCAGAAATTAAGTCCTCATTTCGTTTTTGTATAGGGTAGCTATATCACATCAAGTTTATCGTACCTAAACAACTAGATTAGCCCTTAAATTTGGACCTTACACTAAAATTGTAATACCCGGCTAGATTCCGGCATCAGAATCTCTACCTTCCGGCGGAATCTCCGTTGGAATCTAGAATTCTGAATATGCCAGAGGTTTCTAGAGGGGTAAAATGTGTTTTCTAAAAGGTTTTTACTGATTTCATGGTTTTAAATGGAAAAAGAATTGAGTTTTGAAAAGAAAAGACCAAGGAGGCGTTTGCCAGGTTCGGCCGCCGAAAGTGAAGTTCGGCCGCCGAACATGGAAAGGCTTCGGGAGCGCCTTTGGCCTCCGAAAGTCTTGTTTGAACGAGCCAAGGTTCGGCCGCCGAAAGTCAAGTTCGGCCGCCGAACATGCATGAGTTTAGGGGGCACGTTAGGCCGCCGAAGGTCTTCGACCAGGCCGCCTATAAAAGGCTCTCAGATCGGAAATGGGCGAGTTTTCTCCCCATTCTCGAGCTCAGGTGAGTTTTTATCCTCCCTTGGCCGTTTTCATGTTTTTCTTCATCTCCTTCATGTTTTCATGAGTTTTATGGTTATTTTGAAGAGTTTTAAAGCTTGGATCAAGGTTTGGAGAGCTTGGAGCTTTTGGAGCTTGGATTCTCCACACCTCAAGCTTTGGGTCACACCAGCCCTCGATCTTTAAGAGGTAAGTGCGGATCTATGCTTTCTTTTATGTTTCATGAAGTTTTAAGTAAGTTTTAAGAGGTTTTAATGGTTGAGTATGGGTAGATATGCATGTTAGGAGTTATGTGGGTTTTATGCCCATGTATGTTTATGTGATGTTTTGAAGAAGTTTTAAGCTAGTTTATACTTGTGGGAGTGAGTATGCATGATGGGGAGAGAGTATGTGAGATTATGAGTTGTTTTGATGGTTTTGGCCTATGTGGGTCATAAGCTATCTATGTATGTTTTGATGTTGTTTTTGGAGTTTAATATAGTTGTTAAGCTCCTTTGTGCATGGTTAAGGGTTTATGCATGTTTTGGTGAGGTTGGGTGTTTGTTTTGGGGTGTTGGAAGGTTTAGGAGGCTTGAATGCATGAGAAGCTGAGTTCTGCCCTTCTGGGAAGAACTCAGGTTCGGCCGCCGAAGGTGGTTTCGGCCGCCGAACCTGCCTTTGGATGCATGGATTGGCCGCCTAACCTTGCCCCCGAAAGTTGAGTTTTGGCTTGAAAGCAGACTTTCGGCCGCCGAAGGAAGGATTCGGCCGCCGAAAGTGCCTGACTTTCGTCTCTGGAGTGGGACTTTTGGCCGCCGAAGGTGCCGCCGAAAGTACCCGAGTTTCGTCTCTGGAGGGAGGGTTCGGCCGCCGAAGGTGCCGTCGAAAGTGCCCTGTCCAGCCTTTTCAAGGTTGTTTTCTATGCATGTTTAAGTGATGTTCTAGGGGGTTTTTGGGGAGTTGTTTATGAGTTGTTTAGAGTGTGTTGGCACCTCATTCGAGTCCACCTGTGTAGGATCGGATCCGAGGGATCGAGGAGGCCATCAGTGTCAGCAGTTGCAGAGTCGGTCCAGCGTCTGCCAGAGGTGAGTAAAACTAAACTTAATCTTTTATATACAAAATCAAATGCCTAAAGCATGTTCATGCATCATGTTTATATGTAATAGGGTTGATTGCACTAGTTTCACGAATATGGCGCATTGCATTATTTGATGTTGATTCAGGAGGTTTGGACCAAGGCGACTTCAATAGCCCACTTATGTCATTGAGTCTTAGGTAAGTCCTTTGAGAGCCGGACAAGTACATATAGGAAAGTCACTGTGAGCTCTCTGTGGACTAGGTACCCTGTCATGTATGTGAAAGTCCTGTGTGAGCTCCTTTGGGGGAGCCGGGCACCGACAGAGGAAATTTTGAGGTCATGTCCGATCCTTGAGAGTAAAGGATGCTAGCAAAAAGAAACTCTCAAAAAGAGTCCGTGGGGAATATTTATCTGCATGAGCCCCGAGACGGACCAGATACAGTTATGTGATTTCTTTGTGATATGACGCATTTCATGAGAGCATGTAATTAATGAACTGTTTTCTATGTTTCTACTCACTGGGCTTTTTAGCTCACCCCTCTCCCCTAACCCCAGTTTTGCAGGTTAGAAGTAGTCCAGGAGGACGTCAAGGGTAAAGGTTATGGTTATGTAATAGATTAGTAAGCTTTTAGTGTGGACATGTATTAAGATTCGATATCCTTTTTGTAAGATGTTATGTATTGTAAGAGTTATGTTTATGGATTAGAAATGTGCTTGGCCCTAAGATTTGGTTAGTCCCTGTTCAATACATGATGTATGTTATGCTAGATGTTGAGTGGAGTTTGAACTAATCTTGTGGCATGTGTTGTTTACCACGTTATGTTATGGATGAGGACCCTAGTGGAGGTCTTATGTTTGTGGTTTGATGCATGCACAGGTTAGGTTCTAGTTCTTTGGATGTGATTCCGGCTTGATGTATGTTGTGTTGACCCAGCTAGAGTGATGAGGGCTCTAGTAAGGGGTTTCTTTATGTTTTCAGTTATGTTGCATACAGGTCAGGCTCGGTTTGTACATCAGATGTTTCAGTTTTTATGTTAAAGTTTTGTTCATGTATGGGATTTGACCAGGTGATAGGAGGTATGTTTGGCTTGCTACGGGTCCCGGCGGCCTTAAGCCGATCTGGATCCTAGCGCCGGTGGCGGTTCGGACCGTTACAGAGGGATATCGGTTTCCGGGCTGTTACAGTTGGTATCAGAGCTTTGGGCCTCAAGAGTACGGTGTGTTGCACATCGGAAAGAGGTTGGTTTAGAGGTCATAGAAGGGCAAGCACAATAGGAAGAATCATGTCCACTAGGATAGGATGTTGAGTCCTGTCTTGTATGATGATGATGTGGAATGCCATGATTTTATGCATGTGCATTAATGTTATGTATGATATGCTATGTATGTGTTGCAGGTTCATGTGTTTTCATATGAACCGTATGATGATGCTAATGATTGATTGTATGCTTGTGTGTTGTTCTTCAGAGGAGCCAGAATGCGAGGTGCTCGTCGATCTGTGGAATCGACTGGAGTTCCATCTGAGAGGGAAGGTTTGGACACCTTTCCCCCTGCTCTGCCAAGAGCGCAGTCGTGGGGAGTCAGCAGATGGGAAACATCAAGGGACCCTGGAAGGTCTTTTGATGCACGCAGAGAAGGAATGGCTCCAAGAAGGATGTCAGCTAGTATGAGGGAAGTGGAGTTGGAGGTTCAGAGAAGAGATTTCAGTTTGGGAATCAGAGTGCCAGAGGAAGGCATGGGAGATTCTCAGGAGGATGCTCAGACTCAGGATTCTAGGATTTCAGGTTCATGAGGGATTGATCCCTCCACTTTGAGTACAGCCTCCACGAAGAGTAAGAAGTGGGGCAGAGGCCTCAGAAGGTCGAAGAAGAAGTTTTGGCAGAATTTGAAGGCTAGTTTGGGTTTTGGTGGTTCGAGCTCTGGCTCAGGCAGTTCAAGATGCGTGAGGTGCGGAAGGCCGCACAAGGGAGTCTGCCGTTATGGGACTAATCTATGTTACAGGTGCGGACAGGAGGGGCACATAGCACGTGAGTGTCCCACTGCGCCCAGGTTGGCTCCGTCCCAGCCAGCAGCTCCAGGTAGAACAGCTCAGCCAGTAGCTCCAACCATGTTTCAGGTTAGTGGTCGAGGCAGAGGAAGAGGGTCAGCCTTTTCTTCTGAGGGTTTCTGTGGAGAAGGTCCGTCAGCTTCAGCTCGGATCTTCACCCAAACTCAGCAAGGGGCAGACACATCGAACACAGTGGTGCCAGGTATGCTCACTTTTAGATGTTCTGATGTGTGTGTTTTTGTGAACCCTAGTGTTTTTCTCTTTCTTTAGTTGCTCTAGGAACCGTCGAGAGGTTGAGTTGATAGCTTCTGGGCGAGAGTGTTCTCTTTGGGTCGGTAGACCCGAGTGTGATCCATCTGTGGTAGAGTCAGTCTGCCGGTCCAGTTCTGTGTTAGTTGAGGGTAGATGCCTTCCACTCGATTTTGAGGTCCTAGACTTGACTGTCTGAACGTCAATCGAGGGATGGATTGGTTTCTGCTCGTGGCGCTATCTTGGTCTGTAGAGACAAGGTAGTCAAGTTCAGAGGACAGGATGGGTCAAAGGTAGTCTTCTGAGGGAACACAGTAGGGATGCCTAGAGGTCTGATGTCAGCCTATCAGGTTCGTAGGGTACATAGGAGGGGTTGTCAGAGGGTTCTAGCTCTTGTTTGAGAGTTTAGCCGTCAGGTCAGGGAACCAGCCTCAGTGTTAGTTGTTAGAGAGAGTTCTTAGTTGTTTTCTCAGGCTAGTTGTCAGCTTTACCACCTTTCAGGGAGTTAGAGTTTGGAGTAGGAGTGGTGTCTGGAACCAGAACCATTTCTTTCCTTCCCTACAGGATGGCGCCTGCGTAGAGAGAGGTAGTAGTCCGAGTAGAGGCGAGACTTGGTAGACAAGGGGTTTTATCCGACCTAGTACCTCACCCTGGAGTGTTCCAGTGTGGTTGTGGGAAAAGAAGGATGGATCTTTGAGACTTTGTAACAACTGTAAGCAGTTAAACAAGGTCACTACCAAGAGCAGGTATTCCCATGCAGGATGGATGATCTATTGGGACAGCTAGCAGAGGCTGTTTGTTTTCCAAGATAGATCTGAAATCCGGGTACTACCTGTGAGAGTTAGAGTTAGTTTTGGGTTAACAGTGAGAAGGAGCCAGTTAGTGAAGATGAAGAGAAGAGTAAGGATCAGAGTAGCGCAGTGGAAGCGTGTGGAGTTCAGGAGAAGGTTGGGGTACTGTTAAGGTGTTTCTTTTGGGAAAAGCGTGCCTAGAAGAACCGGGAGTTTTTACTCCAGCAGTACCTGTGTCTCTCTTTTAGGAGAGAGGTTTTTTTAAGTTTTGCTTGCTTGTTGCTTGCATGTTATGTATGTTGATGCTATGTTTTGAGATGCCTGTTTGTTTGTGGAACATTCGGGGACGAATGTTCTTAAAGGGGGGAAGAATGTAATACCCGGCTAGATTCCGGCATCGGAATCTCTACCTTCCGGCGGAATCTCCGTTGAAATCTAGAATTCTGAATATGCCAGAGGTTTCTAGAGGGGTAAAATGTGTTTTCTAAAAGGTTTTTACTGATTTCATGGTTTTAAATGGAAAAAGAATTGAGTTTTGAAAAGAAAAGACCAAGGAGGCGTTTGCCAGGTTCGGCCGCCGAAAGTGAAGTTCGGCCGCCGAACATGGAAAGGCTTCGGGAGCGCCTTTGGCCTCCGAAAGTCTTGTTTGAACGAGCCAAGGTTCGGCCGCCGAAAGTCAAGTTCGGCCGCCGAACATGCATGAGTTTAGGGGGCACGTTAGGCCGCCGAAGGTCTTCGACCAGGCCGCCTATAAAAGGCTCTCAGATCGGAAATGGGCGAGTTTTCTCCCCATTCTCGAGCTCAGGTGAGTTTTTGTCCTCCCTTGGCCGTTTTCATGTTTTTCTTCATCTCCTTCATGTTTTCATGAGTTTTATGGTTATTTTGAAGAGTTTTAAAGCTTGGATCAAGGTTTGGAGAGCTTGGAGCTTTTGGAGCTTGGATTCTCCACACCTCAAGCTTTGGGTCACACCAGCCCTCGATCTTTAAGAGGTAAGTGCGGATCTATGCTTTCTTTTATGTTTCATGAAGTTTTAAGTAAGTTTTAAGAGGTTTTAATGGTTGAGTATGGGTAGATATGCATGTTAGGAGTTATGTGGGTTTTATGCCCATGTATGTTTATGTGATGTTTTGAAGAAGTTTTAAGCTAGTTTATACTTGTGGGAGTGAGTATGCATGATGGGGAGAGAGTATGTGAGATTATGAGTTGTTTTGATGGTTTTGGCCTATGTGGGTCATAAGCTATCTATGTATGTTTTGATGTTGTTTTTGGAGTTTAATATAGTTGTTAAGCTCCTTTGTGCATGGTTAAGGGTTTATGCATGTTTTGGTGAGGTTGGGTGTTTGTTTTGGGGTGTTGGAAGGTTTAGGAGGCTTGAATGCATGAGAAGCTGAGTTCTGCCCTTCTGGGAAGAACTCAGGTTCGGCCGCCGAAGGTGGTTTCGGCCGCCGAACCTGCCTTTGGATGCATGGATTGGCCGCCTAACCTTGCCCCCGAAAGTTGAGTTTTGGCTTGAAAGCAGACTTTCGGCCGCCGAAGGAAGGATTCGGCCGCCGAAAGTGCCTGACTTTCGTCTCTGGAGTGGGACTTTTGGCCGCCGAAGGTGCCGCCGAAAGTGCCCGAGTTTCGTCTCTAGAGGGAGGGTTCGGCCGCCGAAGGTGCCGCCGAAAGTGCCCTGTCCAGCCTTTTCAAGGTTGTTTTCTATGCATGTTTAAGTGATGTTCTAGGGGGTTTTTGGGGAGTTGTTTATGAGTTGTTTAGAGTGTGTTGGCACCTCATTCGAGTCCACCTGTGTAGGATCGGACCCGAGGGATCGAGGAGGCCATCAGTGTTAGCAGTTGCAGAGTCGGTCCAGCGTCTGCCAGAGGTGAGTAGAACTAAACTTAATCTTTTATATACAAAATCAAATGCCTAAAGCATGTTCATGCATCATGTTTATATGTAATAGGGTTGATTGCACTAGTTTCACGAATATGGCGCATTGCATTATTTGATGTTGCTTCAGGAGGTTTGGACCAAGGCGACTTCAATAGCCCACTTCTGTCATTGAGTCTTGGGTAAGTCCTTTGAGAGCCGGACAAGTACATATAGGAAAGTCACTGTGAGCTCTCTGTGGACTAGGTACCCTGTCATGTATGTGAAAGTCCTGTGTGAGCTCCTTTGGGGGAGCCGGGCACCGACAGAGGGAATTTTGAGGTCATGTCCGATCCTTGAGAGTAAAGGATGCTAGCAAAAAGAAACTCTCAAAAACAGTCCGTGGGGAATATTTATCTGCATGAGCCCCGAGACGGACCAGATAAAGTTATGTGATTTCTTTGTGATATGACGCATTTCATGAGAGCATGTAATTAATGAACTGTTTTCTATGTTTCTACTCACTGGGCTTTTTAGCTCACCCCTCTCCCCTAACCCCAGTTTTGCAGGTTAGAAGTAGTCCAGGAGGACGTCAAGGGTAAAGGTTATGGTTATGTAATAGATTAGTAAGCTTTTAGTGTGGACATGTATTAAGATTCGATATCCTTTTTGTAAGATGTTATGTATTGTAAGAGTTATGTTTATGGATTAGAAATGTGCTTGGCCCTAAGACTTGGTTAGTCCCTGTTCAATACATGATGTATGTTATGCTAGATGTTGAGTGGAGTTTGAACTAATCTTGTGGCATGTGTTGTTTACCACGTTATGTTATGGATGAGGACCCTAGTGGAGGTCTTATGTTTGTGGTTTGATGCATGCACAGGTTAGGTTCTAGTTCTTTGGATGTGATTCCGGCTTGATGTATGTTGTGTTGACCCAGCTAGAGTGATGAGGGCTCTAGTAAGGGGTTTCTTTATGTTTTCAGTTATGTTGCATACAGGTCAGGCTCGGTTTGTACATCAGATGTTTCAGTTTTTATGTTAAAGTTTTGTTCATGTATGGGATTTGACCAGGTGATAGGAGGTATGTTTGGCTTGCTACGGGTCCCGGCGGCCTTAAGCCGATCTGGATCCTAGCGCCGGTGGCGGTTCTGTAATACCCGGCTAGACTCCGGTATCGGAATTCCTACCGTCCGGTGGAATCTCGGATGTCGGAAGCCTCTAGTAGGGTAAAACCATGTTTTTATGAAAAATTTTAATGTGTTTTATGTTTTAAGCATGAAAGAAAATGAGTTTTTGCATGAAAATAGCATTGGAGGAAAACTCAGGTTCGGCCGCCGAACATGCATGCGTTGCGGGTGTACTTTAGGCCCCCGAAAGCATAAGTGAGGGAAGTCCAGGTTCGGCCGCCGAACCTCAAGTTCGGCCGCCGAACATGGCATGCATGCGGAGGCACATTCGGCCCCCGAACGTGGTCTGGCCAGCCACTATAAAAGGGTCCCTTAGCCGAAAACGGGCGAGCTTTTCCCCATTTTCGGCCAAGGTGAGCTCTCCGCCGTCCCTCACCCATTTTTGATGTTCTTCCTCTAAATCTTTCAAGATTTTCACTTGTTTTAACTTGGTTTTGAAGATTTAAGCTTTTGAGCAAAGTTTTGGAGCTTGGAGGTTCAAGAACCAAATCTCTCCCAACTCCGAGTTTTTGGGTCGTCTCTCTCGATCTTCAAGAGGTAAGAGCCGATCTTAAGCTCGTTTTATGTTTTGAATAAGTTTTATGCAAGATCTATGGGTTAGAATGCATGTTTAGGTTATGGTTGTGTTTATGGGTATAAATGTGTGTTCTTGAACAATGTGGATGCTTGATGTGTTGTAGATGGGGTTTATGATGGTTTGAGACCCCTAGGAACATGTATGCTTGCGTTTGTGTGTTGTAGAATAGGTTTGATGCATGTTTGATAAGTTTGGAGGCGAAATGTGCATTGGGAGCCAAGTTTCTGCCCTTTGGCAGAAACCAGGTTCGGCAGCCGAAGGAACTTTCGGCCGCCGAACATGGCTGGGGAGGCAGCCTTTCGGCTGCCGAAGCTTGCCCCCGAAAGGAGACTTTCGTCTCTGTCTGGCAGTTTCGGCCGCCGAACATGCATGAGTTTCGTCTCTGTCTGGGAGTTTCGGCCGCCGAAGGTGCCGCCGAACCTGCCTGACTTTCGGCTCTGGAGGGACTTTCGGCAGCCGAAAGTGCCCTGTCCAGGCCTTCTTTGCATGTTTTTGTATGGTTGGTTCATGATGTTTTAGGGGATTTTTGGGGAGTAGTTTATAGTTATGTTCAGGTATGTTTGGTCCCTCATTTGAGTCCACCTGTGTAGGTTCGGACCCGAGGAACCGAGGACCCCAGCAGTGAGTTCAGCTGCTTCGGTGTTGTCAGAGTCAGCCAGAGGTGAGTGGAACTAAACTTAATCTTTTAAATTAAATGTTTTATCATGTTTCATGCATCATGATTATGCTATAGGATGATTGCATTAGCTTCACGAATATGCCGCATTGCATCTATTGTTGTTGATGTGGGTGAATGTTGGATGACCCAATTAGTCCATGACAGGAAGACCAGGACCCCATTCTACGGCCTGGCACTATGTAAGGAAAGACCAGGACCCCATTCTACGGCCTGGCACGGTTATGGGACTCGAAGACCAGGAGCCCAGAGGAGGCCCTGGGGAAATGGTAAGTAATGTATGTTATGACAGGAAGACCATGACCCCATGCTACGGCCTGGCACAATGTTAGCTTGGACTAATTGGTGACAAGTTCACCCAACCCTTATGTGAATTGTCTGTGTTATGATGCATTTCATTGGAGCATAGTGTTAATATGTTTTATAGTCCTACTCACTGGGCTTTTAGCTCACCCCTCTCCCTTTATCCCCAGGCTTGCAGGTACAGGATAGAGCAGGAGTCCGGTTAGAGTAAAGAAGTCATGCTTATGTAATAGCTAGTTATGGACATGATCAAATTGTAATGTAAAAGTACAGTATAGTTATGTAAGGATGTTCCATACTCACTCTCACCAGACTATTCCCTTAAAGTGGGAGGTCAAGGGTTCGAGCAGTGGGGGAGGCGACCTAATTTCCTAAGGGAAATTTGGGCCAAATCCACTTGGGGAAGGATGCGTTTGACGAGAACCCAAGGGGACAAATCCTGCCTGGAACCCGTGAGGGTGAAGGGATGTTAAGAGCTGCTCACGACGCCAGTGGAAAGCCCGAGGTGGCAAGAGGCCAGGCGAGGGATAGCCCTGGGCCATGAGCGGTAACAGTGCCGGGGATCACGTCCGGGCTGTTACAAAAATAAATAAGCTCAATATTTAAATAATCTTAAAATAGCCCAAATCCAAGCTATTTAAATATATCAATGTAAATAAAGCCCATATGTAAAAATACACTTAGTAACCTGTCCAAAAATTTAGTCTTCCAACTTGAAATAATTGATTAAATATGAGTTGGATCATTCTTGTATATTCAGCTCAATTTATTTAGATGATACTTGTTTTAATTATATGAAGAACAAGATAAAAACAACCAAAGGAGGACAAAAACCTACCTTTGCCCAAAAAGATAGTGAAACACACTCCAGTTTCGGTCAAAGGGCCTTTTTATAGGTGGCCGGCAAACCTTCTTCGGCTGCCTAAGCAGCTTCCACACCTCCACCACCTTCGGCAGCCGAAGTGGGGATTCGGTGGCAGCAAAAACATGCCACTTTCGGCGACCGAACTTCACTTTCGGCGGCCGAACCTGGCAATTGCCTCTTTGGTCTTTTTCTTTTCAAAACTCAATTTTCTTAATCAAAACCATAAAACATGTAAAAACATTTGGAAAAACCTCTGTTTTCCCCCTTCTAGAAAGCTCCGACATCCAAGAATTCCGGATTCCAACGGAGATTCCGCAGGAAAGTAAGAATTCTGATACTGGGGTCTAGCCGGGTATTACAATACTCCATTGACTTTCAGTGCACCTTAAACTTTTATTCCCTCTAATATTCTGCCAATATAAATTTAGTCATTCCTTGAACTTTTTTTACTCTCAATCTGTAATTAGTTCTTAAGGTAATGCTAACTCTTTCTTCGCTCCTCCTTATCTCTTACCATCCATCCTTATACCCACATCATAATATATATATATACCAATATTTATATATAGTTTATTAAAAATTTATATAAAATTAATTAAAATATTTAACAACTATATAAATATAAATAATATAAATTCATTTTTATATAACAATCTCAAGAGAAAGCCGATGTGCGTGTGTTAAGGTTCTTTTTAGGCATGCTTTATAGATCTTTCAGTATTTCATGTGGATTATGAATAGATATGTATATATTTATATATCTTTTAGAAATCTTGTCAAAATTATTATAATTTTAATTAAAATTTAATAATTATGATTTGTGTCTTTGAGAAAAAAAACTCAATAATCACTACTTTATAACTTTGAACACAACTTTCTTAAACCACAATAAGTCCGTAAATCCTCATATAAACAAATTTCCTTTTTCTGAAAACAAAATGCCAAATCCATAACTAGAATGAGTTTCACTCATTGAACAAGATAGGTATATTTTTCTTATTGAATTCGACATTTCATATTATATTATCGAATACTCTTTAATTACAGAAATAAAAATAAATATTTTTAAATTTCTATTATTCATTTATATTATATGAGCACATTTATATATTCTGTAATAAATTTCACATTTCAATCACATGTATATGTGAATATTTGTATAATCTTTAACATTATTCTTTTATTACTGACATTCATTATCATACTTGAATTCAAATATACCAAGAGATATTAAAACATAAATTTAATAATTTCTTATAAAAGAAAGAAAGAATCGTAAAAATTTAAGTAAATTATTGACTTATATTTAATAGTTGAGATAAATGCAGTGGTTTTCAAATCGTTACCGTTGATTCATAGTTGTAGTAAATTATATAAAATAATAATTTATAATTATTATTTTCAAAAGGTTTATGTGGTTGAAATATGAAAAGAGAAGTTGATTGTGAGAGGAGAACGTGGTCCTAAAAGTTAGTTGAGACTTGAGACCACAACACATCATTTGCTTTATATGTAATAATAATAACAACACAAGCAACCTAACCACTTCCTGTCTTTCTTCCATATTTGTGTGTCCTCTCATTTCTCTGTCTCTCTCTTTTTTTAAAGTATTTTCATAATTCTTCACTTATTTCTATATATTAATTACGGTCTCTTTTTTTTTTTTCCCAGATTCCATCAGATCATGATTCAGCAATTTTTTTTCTTTGACCGCGTATCTTCCATTATTATAAGTAATATTATTTTGAAAAATTTACAATTTAGTCTCTAAATATTATTATTATTAACAAATTAGTTTCTATATTTTTAAAATCTATTAAAACGTCCTTATGTTTTCTTTTCATCAACAAAATAATCATTCCATCCTCTTTTCCGTTAAAATTAGATAAAGGAGGAGAGAGAAAATTTTTAAAATCCAATTTTACTCTCAAATAAAATCTTTTATTTAGTCATTGGATATTGTTATTATTAACAAGTTAGTATTTACATTTTCAAAAATCTATTAAAACATTTTTATCTTTTTTTATATCTATTAAAACGTTCTTATCGTTCTTTTCGCCAATAAAATAGTCCCTATCTTTTCTCATATTTATTAAAACGTCCTTATCATTTCTTTCTGTCAACGAAATAGTCATTCCTCATCGTTTCTTTCCGTCAACGAAATCGTCCCTCCCTATATTTTTAGAAATCTATTAAAACGTCATTATCGTTTCTTTTTGTCAATAAAATAGTTCTTATCTTTTCTCACATCTATTAAAACGTCCTTATCGTTTCTTTTTATCAACGAAATAGTCCCTATCTTTTCTTTCCTCCTCCTCCTCAAAAGAAGAAAAAGAAGAAAAAGAAGAAGAAGAAGAAGAAGAAGGAGAAGGAGAAGGAGAAGAAGAAGAAGAAGAAGGAGAAGGAGAAGGAGAAGGAGAAGAAGAAGAAGAGAAAGAAGAAAAAGAAGAAAAAAAAGAAAAAGAAGAAGGAGAAGAGAAAGAAGAAAAAGAAGAAAAAAAGAAGAAAAAGAAGAAAAAGAAGAAGAAGGAGAAGAAGAAAAAGAAGCAAAAGAAGAAGGAGAAGAAGAAAAAGAAGCAAAAAAAGAAGAAGGAGGAGGAGGAGAAGGAGAAGAAGAAGAAGCAGAAGAAGAAGAAGAAAAAGCAGAAGTAAAAGGAGAAGCAGAAGCAGAAGAAGAAGCAAAAGAAGGAGGAAGAATTGATGAAGAAGAAAATGAAGGAGGAGGAGGAAAATAATGGGAGGTAATTTAGTCTTTTACTATATTTTTAACGGCAAAAATAAACGAAATGACTATTTCGTTGACGGAAAGAAAACATAAGGACGTTTTAATAGGTTTCTAAAAATACAGAGACTAACTTATTAATAATGGCAATACTCATGGACTAAATTATAAATCTTCCTATTTTCTTTAGGGATCAAATTTGAACTCTCCCCTTGACAAATGAATAGAATCTATAATTATTGGAGAATTTTACTATTAGATTTTTATTAGTAAGATGATTTTTTTTATTCCACGTGTATTTGATTAAATGTACATTGGAATTTAAAAATTTTGCTCCGGAATAAAGTGATTCCAAAGTTTAAATAAATAAAATGTGTATAAAATCATTATTGATTGGATAAGTCTTGGAAAATCGCATATTTGGTTATCTGATTTTGAATTTTTTAAAAATATTTTATCTATTAATTTTAACTCAAATAACAATTAATTTGTTATTAAATTAATGATGTAAAAATAATAATAACTATTTTTTATATTATAAAATTAAATTCAAATTGTAATATCTCACTTCTGATCTTTCATAGATTGTTAACAAAATAAAACAGAGTACTCTTTTAATTCATTAATTTTTTTTAAAAATTCAGTAGTTATAACATAGTAATGTTGAGTTTCTAAAAATTATATTTGACGCTAGTGAATGCTTTATTTTTTCTTAATTTTTTAAATTTTTATGGTTTATCCTTTACTAATTTTTTTAGAATCATTTGAAATTTTATAAAATTTTTAGAGTATCTCTAAAAAACTCATTAAGCTACTGGATTTTAATGAGAAAATTGATCTAAGTATTTTAAAAAATTTTAAGAATTTATTAATAATTTTATAAAAATATTTCAAATTTTCATACCGTCATTATTAGAAATCGATACTAACTGATATATTTTAAAATATATATATTAACAGATATACATGCTTTAAATAAAAATAAAAAAATAAAAATACATTGCCATTAGGTATCTTTCTCTTTCATCAAGTTATAATTTTTTTTTCTCCATAGTCAAGTTAGAATTTTTTTTTTTTCCCCTTCCATAATTTTACATGTTCTAACTTCTAAGCATATTATTTATTTTAATTATATAATTTAGTTAAATTTACTTTTCATGATTGATTTGGAAAAATCATATTTGAGTTAAAATGAAATAACAAGCTTTTTATTATATATTTAATTCAAAAATTCATACTATTAAGTATTAAACATTTATTCCCTTTTGAATTAAAAAATAATCTCATTTAATTTTTAACAAATAAATTTTACTAAATAAATTTTAAATTGTTTATTATTTAAGATGGGGATAATAAAATGAAAGGAAATAATTTATTTATAAGCCTAAATTAAATTTGTGGATCATGATTGAGTAAGAAGTGGACAAATGCAATAATTAGGGTTAGTTGAAAGTAGATAAGACTAATTGGCCTAATTACTTACATTAATTATTATGTGACAAACTTTTTTGCTTTTCCACACACATTAATTAATTTAAGTGAAAATGATTTTTTGTTAGGTTTATTAATAATAACATGACAGCATGGTTTCGTTTGGTTTAATTAACTAACTACTTTATGATTTATTTATGTTAATTATTTATAATTTGTAATAAATCTTATTTTCTTAGTTGAGTGCAATACTTGAATTTTCTTATTTCTTTTGGTCAAGGTTTCTTGGCATATTCCTTTTATAGAATAGAATATATATTATTGTCCAACCTTTTTCTCAATAATTATAGAAAATATTCAAAAATAATTGCTTAATTTATTATTTTTATTTTATTTACTAGTTACTACATCAAGATTCGAGAGATGAGTTTTAAATTAAGATTGGATTTTTACAATAACTTATACTACAATTAGATTGAAAGAGAGAGAAAAAAAAAAACTAAACTAAATTAAAATAGCCAAATTGTTAAAGATTCAATTATGTAGGAACACCGAGAAATTTGACCCCCCACAGAAATCTTCTGTTTGTAATTAATGATATGATGTGGAGCCTCCGTCTTTCGCACAAATGTTATAGATGTTTCGAGAGAAGCCCATAAAAATGGGTCATCGGGGAGAAGCTGTCTACCAAAGGACAATTCTATCAACGCTAATCATACAAAAGGTAGAAAAAAGCCGACAATATTTTTCTCAAATCAACAAACTTCACTCTCAATATGAAATCCAACTTAGTTTCCAGTTCTGTCCTAGTGTTGCTTTGTCTGATTCCCATGATACAGTACACGGATGTAAATGAGTATGATATTTGTGAAAATTATTTTAAATTATTTAAATTTATCAAAAACTCCATTATTATTATTATTTGAATTCAATCTCATTTCATATTAATAATTTATAAAAAAAAAAGTATATTTTTATTAATAATTTTCACTTTAAAAATATTCATATTTCTCAAAAATATTTAAATTTTATTTTTTAAATAAAAAACATAGAAAATTTATAAATATTATTACAGAACATATTTTATATTAAATTAGTTAGTTTTATAAATTGATTTAAAAAATAAAAATTCTATATATAAAACTCAAACACGTCTTAAAATGCGTATCAGGCTAGCAGCAAGGGGAAAGCAATAGCTCAAACCAACAAACAAAAATGTAAATAAAATGCACGAAAGCTGTCAGAATCCACGTCTGGTATTTTCTCAGTATCAAAACTATGAGTATTCTATTATACACTCTACCCTCATTTTCATCAAAATGCATCAGCTATAAAAGCACACAATTTTAATGCTTCAGGAAGTAGCTTCTATGACCCTGTGGTCTCACAAGAGCGAGAAAAGTTCCGTTGTCAATACCACCAAAATAAAAAGTTAAGTACCTTCTCCAGATGGTAGTCACACTACCTATTGACACGATCTCAGTGAACACGGTTGCTGACAGCTTGATAAAGTGATCTAAGTTGTGTGTTCCATTTCTCGATGGCAGTATACTTCTTCATTCCTTTTGACCTGCAAAACGTTTACAAAGACGACAATGTTGATGATGACGAGCATGATAACTACTGCTGCAACAATGGTAAGAAACTATGCACATGAACATTCCAATCAGATCCCAACTAATCTGAGAACTGGAAAAGGTAAGTGAATTAACAAGTTACCTGTCTCCACGCTCTAATAGTCGGTTCACTTGATCAATATGTCCATCAATACGGTTATCCAATATTAGTGAAACCAACAGCTGCTCAACATCTTTTTCTGGCACATTTAGCTCCTGAAAGTCAATCAAGTCACAAAATTTCAGTCTAGGTACTAAGATTCTTGTAAATTACATGAAAATACAATAGCATTGAAAGAACTGGTTAAATGGTGAGAAAGAAACCATGGTCTTCACCTTGGATATGAAAGGAATCCGAATTCTTGTATAAGGTTTAATAAGCTTCAGCAGCACTTGAGTTCTAACATTCTTCAACAGATCTTCAATATAGTTCCGAATGAATGGATCATCCATTATTGTCCTTCTGTTACTCTAAAGGAAGTCCAATACCAACTTAAACCAAAGCAAGGCAACAACCAACAAATTCTAACATAATTCCATCAAAACATTTTAAGCATACCTTCAGGATTTTCTCAAACTCCAATATTTCATTTCGTTGATATGCTGCTATGAGGTTTGTCATTGCCAAAATCTCAGGGTCATTTTTATATCTGAACAGTAATCATCATAAGAAAGGTGCAAATAATAAAAAGAAAATCACGTATCTCAGTAACAGTACTTACGGTTTTGCCTCTTGACCATCAAATGGATTCACCTCAGATTCCATCAGCATATTAGCCAGAACCAGGTATCTGTCAGCCATGATGGTTAACACTGTTAGGTGATCCTAAGACACTATATTGGAAGTTCTCACCAAATAGAAATCATGTTGGAATTGTGCAAGGAATGCAGTGCAAAAGAAGCATACACCATCTTGAATAGCAAGAAACTCTGTAATACCTTCTTTGTGAAGGTATGTATACAAGATAATGTACAAGGCATTACAATTAAATTTCTTCAATCTAAACTCCAATCGCTTCATAGTTTTGTCAAAGGTTATGGATTAACACAAAAAAAATTCAATAAGGTATGTCTGAGGTAGAATTCTGCCAAGTTGTAACTGTGGTCCTTATTCTCAACAATAGTCTTTACATATATTTCATATACAACCCCAAAAAGCAGCCCTGTGGAGGAAGATGTGGGGCAGAAGGCTTATGTAAGTGCACATATAGCTGTATTTCAATAATGAGAGAGAAAGAGACTTCTATTCCTCATAATTTGAGTAAAGTTATTCAATAACCCTGAACAAACTATGAATAATAGGTTGGTTTCCTTCCCCACCAATAAAGTGTGTTCATAAACATCTATGAAGCAGAGAAATAATTCTCTCCACATCTCTCAAACACTTACTTATATATTATTCTGTTGAAACAATCAGTCATGTTAAATTTTTCAATTTTAAATTTGTATTTTACTTTTCTAATTTGTGTAGTACTTGACATTTATCTCTTGCATGCTTCATGCAGCATATCAAAGCCTTGCTTGTGACTCTGAAAATTATAAAAATAAAAGAAGATAAGAAGAGATGGCAAACATACTTTAGGCACTGTATACGTCTTTGGTTCCCAGCTTCATCATAATTCTTAAAAGCTTCAAAAAAATCTGTTGCTGCTTCAGCCCATTGACGTTCTGCCATATGCATCTTCCCACCACATTCTCGAATTATCCCCATTATTCTTGGATGTGGAATTGCTGACTTGATTGCAAGTGCTTTTTGGTATAATTGCTGGTAAGACAACACAGGGAAACATCATTATACATAAATATAGAAAGATGAGAAGAAATGAAAGCCTCCAAACAAATCAATACGACAATACTGGAGCATCCCTCGACTAGAGAAACAGAACTATCACAGAAACAAAAAGAAAATGCATTACGATGTCAACTCCACTTATTATTTTTCATTAAAAATGATCAATGCATTTCAGCAGCGAGTGCTGCTGGAAATCATACAGAACATCAAAATCCAGACACTAAGTAATCAATCCAGGAATAAAGCATGTATGTTAAAGGTCACTGATATCATGTTCTTGTGAAGGATAGCATCTATCCAGCTTCCTATTCTTGGACATACCAGGTTTAACAATTTTTCCAACTAGGCAGTAGGCAGCACGGATTAATCAAATAGCTACCAAATCGTCTGCAAATATAAAATTCTGCCCAAACTGTGTAATAATATGTATTGAAAATTTCTATCCACGTAACTTTTCTAGTTTTCCATAATTCCTCACCCCATTGATGTTTCATTAGGAGGATTATTTGTTAGTTTGATAGAAAAGCATGAGCTTCAGGCTCATTATCCAGTTTCCAGCTGAAAATATAATAAGCTTGTTATTTAAACAGGATATCGTTTCAAAGAGCTAGACTGAAGCATTTGGTGAATAGCTTGACACCCTTAAACGTAGTTCAACCCCAAGGATTTTCTTTTTGTTGGTCCTTTGCTCGAAATAAATTTTACTAAGATGAGGAAAGGTCAACCACAAGTCTCAATATACAATTGGAGCACCAAATGAACAAAGGAAAAACTCTACCTTAAGCTTTTTGTTGTTCTTGGTTTCAGTGTACATTTGAATCTCAATTGCGTATACCTCCAGAAGTTGACTGCCTTTCTTTTGGTCATCTGTACCATCTTCTCGTTGACAAGACTTGTGGAGTTCTTTCAGAATCTGATCATGTAAACAATTAAATCTCATAAATAAATAGCAATACAGGTATAAGAAATAGCAAGCTCAAGTAATTTTGACAAGGTACCTTGCTCATCCGCCCGTATTCACCCATATCAAACCATATCTTGCAGAGCTTAAGATTTGTTTTGAACCAAAGTCTCTGTACATGAGAAACTATATAAACATCTGGACGTAAATGGCACTATAAAATATTTATTAAATATTGTTGAGATACTTTTTGTAAATAGCCTAAATTTATAGTGATTGTGTACATAATTAAGAATATGATTGTGTGATATGATTGGAATATGATTAGACTATAATTAGGGAATTAATTTATTATTATAATTAGTACATAAACCCCAATTGGTTTAAAGGAAATAATCGTCCCAAAATCTCTTTCCTTTTTTCATCACTGTTTCATGGTATCAAAGCCAAGCATCTTGGCCTTGGCCTAGCTGTGAGTGGCAAATCTGCCACCTTCATTTGGAGGTTTTCTAGAAGTTGGTTAATCTCACCACCCAAGCCACCAGTCTCGCCGGTTTCCGATCAGCACCTCCTTGAAGCGCCGTCACCAGAAACACCGCCATGCACCTTCACGCTCCACCACTCTATTTTTGTGTTCGATACACACACCAGCGCGTGACCCTTATTCTGGCAACCTTCTCACTCCGGCATTCCTTCCCCAGACTCGCCTGACGCTGGCAGCAGCCCACTAAGTCCAATCAGCACCTCCTTGAAGCGCTGGTGCACGCACCTTCATGCTCCGCCACTCTATTTCTGTGTCCGATACACGCGACAGCACGTGACCCTTATTCTGGCAACCTTCTCACTCCGGCGTTCCTTCCCCCAGACTCACCTGACGCTGGCACCAACCCACTAAGCCCGGTCACCTGCCCAGCCCTCCTTCACCCATCCTTCATGAACAGTAACTTCGAGACTACTGTTTACATCCTGAAGCAAATTCCTTTCCTCTTTAACATGTCTGAGAAGTAGATAACCCTAAATACAGTTCACATAACCCAAGTCTGAACAAGCTACAAAATCTGGTTCCTAATATCTCTTCCTTGCCTTCTTTAGAATGTGAGTCTTGTCAATTTGGAAAGTAAACTCGAGCTTCTTTTCCTAAGCGGGTAGAGCCACTTCTATATTTGACATTATTCATTCAAATATTTAGGGTCCAAGTCGGGTTAATACAACTTGGAGAAATTAAAGTATTTATTGGGAATTGAAGTGGCACAATCTAAAACAGGTATTGCAATTTCTCAATAAAAATATGTTTTGGATATATTGAAAGAAACAAGTATGTTAGACGGTAGACATATAGACACTCCCATGAATCAAAATGTCAAACTTGTTTCTGAACAGAGAGAGCCACTTAAAGATCTTGCTAGATACAAAAGAAGTTGGGAAGCTCAATTATCTCACTATCACGCGACCAGATATTTCCTTTACTATAAGTGTGGTTAGTTAATTTCTTCAAACTCCCTTAGAGTAGTCACTGGGATGCAGTCATTCGCATTCTTAGATGTATCAAAGAAGTTCCAGGACAAGGTCTATTCTATAAGAACAAGGGTCACTAACAAATTGTTGGCTATTCTAATGCAAATTGGGTAGGTTCTCTTTCAAATAGACGATCTACTTCAGGATATTGTATTACGATTGGAGGAAACCTTATATCCTGAAAAAGTTAAAAACAGGGTGTGGTTGCAAGATGAAGTCCAAAAGCAGAATATCGAGCTATGGCTCTGGTAACATGCGAACTTATTTAGTTTAAACAACTCTTTCAGAAATTGAAATATGGCGATACTGACTAAATGAAGCTGATATGTGATAATCAAGTTACTCTTCATATTGCATTAAATCCAGTCTTTCACGAGATAACGAAGCATATAGAGATGGATTGCCATTTTATTAAACAAAATATTGAGTCGAGATGCATTTCTACTAGTTTTGTCAACTCAAATAACCAACTAGCGGATGTTTTTACAAAATCTCTTTGGAGTTTACGAATCGAATATATTTGTAACAAGATTAGAGCATATGATATGTACGCTCCGGCTTGAGGGGAAGTGCTGAGATACTTTCTGTAAATAGCCTAGATTTGTAGTGATTATTTGTATAATTAGGGATATGATTGTGCGATATGATTGAGATATGATTAGGTTATAATTAGGAAATTAATTTATTCTTGTAAGTAGTATATATACCCCAATTGGTTTAAGGGAAATAATCAAATATCTTTATCTCAAAATCTCTTTCTCTCTCTCTTTCTTTCTTTCATCACTGTTTCAAATATCTTACCTCATTCTTTGCTTCTTCCAGGGCTCTCAAGGTGGTTTGATAAAATTCTTGCAGGAGGCCAAAATTCTGACTAGCTGATCCAGAAACGAAGTCCATGATGTTGTTTATACATTTCTCACTGTAGTTGCGGGTGACTGCTGATCTAATGTATGTAAGCATTTCTCTATAAGAAACCATCATTTCTTTGTACTTCCCCAAACGGTAATAAAGCTTAACAGTTTGTTTCAGTGCTTTGAATCCCCTGGTGAGAAGAACAATAATCTGATTATAACAAATGGCTTGAAACAAATAAGAAGTTGTATGCCAATAGGTTATAAACATGCAACGGTAAAGCAAGAATATCCTATAAGAATGCATAGACAATGACAACGTGAGTGGTGAAATGAAATACACATTACCTGCAACAATGACATTACCCCAATTACATCAGATGTTTCATGCAGCAAATAGCACAGTGAAATATAACCACAAACAAAATACACAATTGCCTGTTCCTTGATCCTTTTGATGCTCTCACTTTCAAGATAACCACTATTCACTCAATCAAAAGTCAATTTTCAAAAGCAGCAAATTACTAAACAAGAATAATAAATTATCATTATGGATGCTCTAACTTCCCAAATGTGAGAATTGCCACCAAGACAACAGCCCACTTCACAAGAGCATCATCAACTTATTATTTCAACAAAAAGTTCAATTTTTTCTTGGACTAAACATATTTGTAATTTTGAGATTTGCTAAAAACTGGAAAAAAGAAGGTTTCCAAATTTGATGGGTTTAAGTATCTTGCAAGTGTCTACTACATGATTTTATTTAATAAGTCTCTGCAAAGTAACAAAAGCTTATAAGCATTAGGAATTTGAGTGCCTTTCTACATATATACAGCTACATAGCGAACAGCAAGGAACAGTTTTTAAAGATTATCAGCCATGCCTTCCCTGGTTATATGAAGCAACATGTGATAACGATTCAAACCTTGTATGCTGGGGGAAAATCTTAGCACGAAAGCTAGAATATATTATGTTCCTTTTAATTCAACAAGTAATTTCATTTAATCTCAATTTGTGTGATTCTCTTAAATCCTAGTTGTATAATTTTAGCCTAATGTCAATGCCAGAAGTTACCACCCTTTGGTAATTTTTGGACGCATGACTTTGATGATTTGGAAAAGGATGAGATAGATACACTTTTTCCTGTTCTTTACTCTTAAAAAGAATACTGTAAATATCAAACATTCACTCACTATGATCTCACTTTTAGTAGGGCGCCTGGGTAAGCATTATGCTTGGGTGAGTCTTTTGAAGATCGCATAGCTTAAGAGTTGCTGGGAACAAAGCTTGGAGCCTCATGCGCAGCGCTTGAGGTGAGCCTTTAACAATATGACTCCGATGTACCATTCATAGTTTGACATGGACATAGTATAGACCTTATATCAATATCTTTTATGGTTAAATGTATCAAGTTATCAGTACTTCCATTGAAGCTAACCATTCGCCAGGAAGAGAATGGAAGGGACTAAGGTTAGTGGTTATCCTAATGAATCCGTCTCCATAGGGAGGCAATGTCAATGCAATAAAAGGATATATATATATATATATATATATATATACATGTAGAAAGCTTCCTGACTCAACAACTTTTGTCCTTGAGCTTTTGACTGTTGAAAAAAAAAAAACAGTATGTCCTAACTGAATAAAATTCATTATTAAACATTAATGGGCAAGGACCAGTATATCAGTAAAAAAAGTCTATTTATTTGCTTTCACCAGCTCAGTGTTCTCTTGTTTCTTTTCTTACAGCTTATAGTGCTTTTAATGTATATTTGGTGTAACACAATCCCCAATACACACCTCCTTCCTGGTTGAACTTGGCTCTATGGTCTAAACATGACTTGGAAGAGAAAACTTGCACTTCTTTGAAAAAAAAAATACCTAAACACGAATCCAGTGACTTAGAGATGGATAAGTACAAAAACTAAGATAAATAGTTAAAGTAACACCACTATAAGAGTGGAACACAAAGTGGAAGAGCCCAAGTAAAAAGTAAAGGGACAAAGAAAAAGAGTAGCAATTTGTTTAGCCTACACAGAACCCAGAAATCAGCATGCAAGGAGGCAAAGTAACAAGTTTTTGACAATAACAAATATATTGATTTACACCTCACTTGCAAGACAAACTAGGCACAAAACAACCAACACAAAGGGTTAATGAGCACAAAGAAGAGGCATAAAAATGAAATCAGCAACCAGAAGATACGCAAAGCTGCTCAGCAGAGACAAAGCAATAATCTTCTATAATAAAATATATATGGAATTACCTCCCAAAGAGAATAAAGGCACAAAAACAAGTAAATACAGGTCAAGCATGCAGTTAGAAAAAGGAATCAGATATTTTGATGATAAATGAGTTTCCAGTCAGGGTATCTGACATTCTGACTGCCTTATTAATCATCATGCCACTATGAAGACTTCTCTAAGGCTACTGCAGATAGGAATTTAAAAAGAAATCACAGAAGATAATGGGATATAAGGAGGTTAGAGAAGTGAAATTTCCACTTTGACTTGTGACTCTTCTAAAAAATTTATTTCAACTTGACATATCAAAACTGGATAATAAATTGCATGAGAGGGGGAGGGGGGGGATAAAATTGAATACCAAGTTCTGTGGCACTCACCATTCTGCCTTCTCTGGCTCCATGCTAACAACTTCAGCAAAACCTGCAAGCGCTCCTTCTGGGTCTGTTTCAACCATACCTTTTTTACAATGAAAAGGGAGGGAAAAAAATGATAGATTAGTAAAACACATAAAGTACAAAGCTGATACAAACATTACAGCTTTGCCTGCATAGAGAGAGCATCATATAACAATTGATTTTTCCACAAGTTTTAAGGAAATTTGTGCTATCTAATGGCTGTTTCACTGAGAACTGTTAATCATAGGATGCAAGTACTGGAACACATATTAGAAAGTTAATGATTACATGGAAGCACTCAAACAAGGATAATACAATTACATATAAAAATAATGAATTCTAACAAATACATAATGAATTCTAACAAATCTTTAACAAAGTGGAATATATGAATCTCCATGCGTAGCAAATATTTCTAATACCTAAAATCAATTAAAAAAAATTCATGGCCTCAAAAAGAAAATGTAATAGGATCACATAAAAAGAATTTCACTCTCTGATACCTAATTCTTTAATAACCTTTATAAGAAACCAAAATGCACATGCAAAAGATTGCCACTGACATAAAGGAAAAGCCCATGAAATTCCCAGCACACTTCTAAGCAATACTACTTATCTCCTTATCAAAAATTTGCAACACCAACTTAACTCTAAAAAAAATCATATTAATTTAGATGCACAGCACAAGTCTCAGGAACTTGTCCAATATCATAAATATCCCTTACTCAATTTGCTTAGAAAAACAGAAAAATGATTAGAAAAAACCTTTGGAGTTGTAATATTGGTTTTCAATGTCGACGTCCTGTTCCTCAGGCTCCTCGTCCGAGTACTCGAACCCATAATCCTCCATATCCGCATCTGCGCATAGCCATTATTGCTATTGTTAGTATTATCACTATCAACACAATCGCAATTTAACATCTAAAAGATTTTAAAAGGAAAAAATAAATTGTGATTCCCTTTTAGCTACTCACTGATCACTGAAGTGATGAATTACAATGATTAGAAGTATTAAACTAGAGAAACAAAGAAAAAAAAAAGCACCTGAACCCATGATTGGAAGCAGAAATCGAGAGTTGAAATTGAATGAAACGCTAAATAACAACAATAGCCGATGATCGTCGAATGCTCCTCCGATTCAAATTCCTTAAGGGACTAGAGCACTCCTCCGTCTATATAATTAACTGCTTTCGATGGTTTGACGGAAACCCTATGCTATCAATGTTATCTTAGCACTCCAGCCTCGTTTTAACTATAAAAATAATAGTGACTGTTAATTATAATTAATATTAAATTAAAATAAATATTTTCTTGTGTTCTTTTGTTTTGTTTTTTTCCTTTCTTTTTCTTTACCACTTGTGGAGGTTTCCTTCGTTCAACAAAATTGTCTGCTTCTCTTCTTCTAATACAGAAACAAATTATAATAATTGATTCCTTCATTGTACGATTCTAACGTATTTCTTTGAAAAAAAATTATCATTTTTCCATTCACACAAATCCAAAAATCAAAACGTTCATGCAATAAATATCCAATACAAGAAGGTCTTGAATCACATCAGCCCCCAAAGCTGAAAAGAAGAGGTAAAATCTATAAATTTTTTATTGAAAATATTAAATTCTGATTCCACTTTTTTATTATATAGAATAGTAATTTTTTAAAAAATATAAAAAGTTTAAAATTTTAAAGCAAATTGTCCTATAAGATTAGAATAGATTAATCCCTATGAAAAAAAAATAAAACAAAATTGTGTAACTTCTACTTTTATTCCAAAAACGGTGAGTACTGAGCCTAAAATAACCATCCAATTATTTTGTTTGACAACATAATCCTCCTAGTCCCTAACAAGCAAAACTTGTAAAAAGAGCCCCCCACAAGATTCATATACATGCCATTTCCAAAATAACATTCTCCCACAACTGGGAGACTATATACAAACATTGATTTTTTTGCTGCAAAATTTGGTTTTTGCATGGTCTGCAAAGCTGAGAAGCTTTACATGTACTAGCTTCAAGAGCACTATGGTTCCCCAGAACACAAGGGAAAATGCAGGTCATGTCAAGTTTGTAATTGCTGTATTGGTCCTGCGAGGACTATTCAGTTGCTTGATCCTGTGATTATCCAGATTAGTTGGAGAGGGTGATGTTGGGACATCCTTTGATATGTTTTTTTCTAATGCCGTTAGGACCTCGGTCATTGATGGCCTATTTTTGGGATCTGTGTGCAGGCATTGTAATGCAAGTGCAGCTGCAGCTTGGGCTCCTTTCTTGGAGTACTGACCACCCAATCTAGTGTCCATGATTCTTAAAACTCGCCTGGGGTCACTCAGGAAAGGTTTCGCCCAATCGACCAGAGTTTCTTCGACGAAGTTAGCCCTCTCATCGTCCATTGCTCTTCTTCCTGATAGTAATTCTAGCAAGACAACACCAAAGCTATACACATCGCTCTTTGGAGTCAAGTGACCTGCTTGATTTAGACCAGCAAAAGGAAAGAAAAGGATGTTAAAGATCTCTTCTTTTTGCTTACGTTCAACTTACACTAAGATGCAAATTGCGGACGAAGACAAACTACGTAATTTAAAATCCCAAAACCAAATGAGCACCAGAATTTAACTTCACACAATTCTTTTTTACATGTCATAAGCATTTAAGCATACTGAGGTTATGATCATCATTCTTGCAAGTTGTTCCCCAATCCATCTTGCATCAATTATTTCGTTTGTTTTATCAAAGGAAGGGGAAAGAAATATAACTGCATATGAGTTTCTGGCACACATTAGAGCAAATGCAGACAATTTCCTTCATTTTGAGCTTCTTACAAATAGTGTTATAAATTTTCATATGATAGGCTTCCCAACCCCAAACATACACAAAAGTTTAAAACATAGTAATTGATAGCTAGAAAACAAAACTGCAATTTTTAATATTTGAAACATGTTTATTTCAAATTGTATCTTGCAAAATTGATTAGTTGTAATCTGTAAGTAGACTTGAAAAACTCGCGTAACATGAAGTTAACTAACCTGTGGCTACATATTCTGGCGCAGCATAACCCCTAGTTCCCACCACTCTCGTTGAAACATGAGTATTATCTCCAGTAGGTCCATCTCTTGCAAGGCCAAAATCTGAAAGCTTCGCATTAAAATCCTGAAACAGAATTTCTCAAGTTCATCAGCCATGCATATACAAGCGTAGCAGAATTGTCAGTCTATGTTTCTCAATGAAATTAAAAAACTTTTAGACTTCAACGTACTGAATCAAGTAGAATATTGGACGCCTTCAAATCACGGTAGATAACATTGGCATTTAACCCATGTAAGAAGGACAATCCCCTTGCTACATCAATGGCAATGCGCATCCGTGTAGCCCACGGAAGAGGTAGATCCCTTTCTACAAAGAAGAAAGGATGTCAATTTACTAGCAACTCCGGTGAAAGCACATTCAAAGTGTAGTCGGCCTCGGCCCCAAAAAGAGAGAGAGAGAGTAGAAATGAAAATGATAACAATCCTTAAAAATGCTTGAATCCATTGTTGAAGCAGTCATTCTCAAGGCCAAAAAGGTGAAAGATAAAAATAGAGAGGTTCTTGGAAAATCATTTCAAAAGCTGTTACTGCATGCATCAAAACAAATTTATTGAAAACAACATTCTGTTAATGGTCTTTATGTTTACTGCAGACTTGCTTTGTAACCATTTCTTAACTGATTTTCGTTGAGCTCCCAATTTCCAGTCTTGTTGGGCAAAAAAAAATCACATTTTAGCTTACCAGAAGAGCAACCATCTATCAAAACCATTAATAATACTATCCCTAATCAAAGTCACCAACATCAGGCTGCATCAGTCTCATTGGTTTAATTCCAACTCCTCAATGAAGCAACTTAATTTATTCAAAAAGTGCAACTCACTAAATATAGGCACAGCCTCATCAAGAAAAGGACCAATTTCTCTTGGTTCTCTCTTATGAACAATTCTCATAAGAAGAGTGGAGAAAATACACATTCAAGAGCAGAGTGAATCTTCAATAACCTCCATCAAGAAATTCAAATTTTGTCCATTTGATCCTAGGGAATCATTGAAAATCACAAGTTCCTCACATACAAGATTCCACCTGGAAGGTTCACCCTGTTCATTTGGAGTTGTAATATTGGTCCACAATGTGCCTAATTCTAGCCCTGTTTGTATCTTATTGACAATTGCATTAACAAATACATGTAAGACATAAGAACACTGCCTTTGCCTATACAAGTAATAACAGAGCAAGATCATGGGAAACAACATTCTACTTGAACATTTAAGAAGAAAATTGGAAAAATTTAGTCCCACGAAGGCAAATTTACTTACTTCTGAATAAATGACACTCCAAGCTTCCCTTGGGCATAAACTCATAAACTAGAAGTCTATTCTCAGATTCTGCACAATATCCAATAAGCTTCACTAGATTTCCATGACGAAGCTGTCCCAGATAGTTCACTTCTGCCTGCAAAGTAGCAAGGAAGAGAACAAAAATAAGTTGAAATAGTCTTGCAAGGCCAAAGGGGCAAAAATGATATAATAGTCCTAAATGAACATACAAGCCACTCCTTATGGCCCTGAAAGCTTTCTGCCTTGAGCCTCTTTACTGCCACAACAATCCCAGTTCCTGGTTTAGTAGGAGCTAAGGTATTCTCATCAAGCCATCCTTTGAAAACGCACCCAAAGCCACCCTCTCCAAGAAATGTTTCTGAACGAAAGTTCTTGGTGGCGTTCTTTAGTTCACTAAAGCTAAATGACTTGAGATTGCTGGGAACAGATGTATCAACCTTGCTTGTTATCAAAGAGTTGTTGAAGCTTCCCCATGATGCTTGCAGGTAAGAAGAGGTAGAATCCTGCTTCAACTCATTATTATGAGACTTTTTTCTTCCTGTAAGGACAATAAAAAGGCATGAGCGATCAATCACTCAGACCCAAAAGAATTTTTCATTCGGGAAAACCAAAAACAGATTTTTTTTTTTTTTAACTTGTTTCATGGGTTGGAAAAAGCAGCGAGAATTAGCATAATTCATGAGCAGGAGACAATATTAAAGCAAAAATACGAGAATTTTATGTTAAACAAGAACTACCCTCCTGAGGAAATTCATGTATGAGGGAGAATTTGAGGTCAAGAACCCGAGAAAGATTCAAACAACAAAAGTAATAATATAGCAGCCGACAACATCATCTCCCGTTGCTTTATTTATAAAGAAAAAGGGCACAGAGTCGTAATAAAAAAAAAGAAAAAGCAAGCAGACCAACCAGAAGAAAAATTAGTAGAAGAAGCATGAGCGCACTTGGCTGGTTTTCTGCAGCAGTTTCCCATGATTGAATAATCTCAAAAAACTTCTTCTCCCATAGAACAAAAAGAGGAGGGAGGAGAAGAAGAATAGTAAAAAAACAAACTTTGAAAGGCAATGAGGCGAAATAGCAGTGAAAATAAAATAAAAAGAGGAAACGTAAAATGGGTAAAAGCTTACATTTGATTTTATTTCATAATTGACAGGAACAAGAAGGAAGGAAGAGCAGAAGAAGGAGAAGGGGATAAGCAGGCAATCTGGTCAATGAAGGAAACCTCCATTAGCGTATCAAATTCAATGCAGCGGCCAGAGAGAAAGGACCCACGAGGCCACGTATTCATATTTGACTCTACACACACCACGCCACTGCAGAAATCATTCGAAAAGGAAAACTTTGAGATACGGTGAATTTAACATAAATACATGCATAAATTAGATGCTTATGTTTAATTTTATATAAAATCATTGATTAGTAAATAATGATATAAAAAACTACAAAAATATCAAATTGTCTCGCTTGTGCACATGATTCATTCAACCAGCAACATAGTTTTTTTTTTTTCTTCTTCTTTTTTCTGAGATGAATTCAAGTGAAAGAACAGGAGATATTAAGTAGGAATGGAACCCAGAACAGAGATAAACTGAGTCAATGAATTGACAATAGAATTTGGATCAGTCTTCACTTTGAAGTTTGAAGGCAAGGGCGTTTCTATTCTTGCACCTACGGGCATAGCTGCTAAAAATATAGTTGTTCACATGGTTGGGTTATAAATTTAATCTCATGGTTGGGCTCAATAATTGATGGCTATAAGATTTAATCACCTAGTTGGTCCATACGGTTGAGTCAAATACATGATTTAGCCATATAGTTTTACCAGATGGTTAGTTAATCTAAATAATTAGTTAGGGCTACATGGTTTACATGACTCGATTATTATAATATTAATTTAAGTACATGGTTCATACATATGACTTAGTAAATGTAATGACCCGGAAACCGGTACCCCTCAGTAACGGTCCGAACCATCACTGGCACTAGGACCCAGATCGGCTTAAGGCCGCCGGGACCCGTAGTCAGCCAACTATACTCTCTGTGTACCTGATAAATCCCATACATGATACAAAACGACTCAACAATCCTGTAAAACTCTGTAGGCTTAACTGCTGCTACTCAGATATGTCAATCTGAAATGGCCCTCAGGGCCTATACCAGGGACTACTATCTGCTGTGGGTCATGGGAATGAAACCCTTTTAATCTGTAACACATTCCACTGGTATCTCATCGAAGCCATACATTAAGCCTAACTCACACATTTCTCATCAAGAAACGTAAAACAGGATTCATGTACAGGGGATTAAGCATACATCACACAACAGTAAAAACACTAGGGAAAGCACAGTATATGCCAATACATATCTATAGAGTACATCACACCTATTCTTTGAATTACAGCATGTCCACTATGCTATTACAACATACATTCATGCATAACTTTCCTCTGTACTCTTGCTGACTTTGATTTCCCATAGCTATCTCAGGACCTGCAAAACTGGGGGTAAGGGAGTGGGATGAGCTCTAGAGCCCAGTGAGGAGGAACAATAAAAACAGTTCATTAATTACATGCTCTCATGAAATGCATCACCTCACAAACATATCATCTCAAGGATGAATGTGTCACCATTAGCCCTTTCCTGTATACATATAGTAATATGTCCAACTTGCCAGGGGCGATTAGGCCTCACCTGGACTTCTCTTACCTGACTCCATCACAAGACCAACTGTGCAGGGGCGATTAGGCCTCACCTGGACTTCTCTATCTGAGTCAGGTCAAACTGTCTAACTCTTAGTACCAGGAGCGACCTGGACTACCCAGGGGCGACCTGGTATGGCTATCTCATGCCATAACTCTGTATCTGTGCTCTATCAAGGGCTAAGGATCATCCAACAGTCATCCACACAAATATCAGCTTATGCAATGCAGCATATTCGTGGAATCTAATGCAATACAACCTAATACATAACATGGCATTTTATGATGCATGGACCATGCTAGATTCGTGTCATTTCTCAAAATAAAATATTCAGTTTAGTTCCACTCACCTCTGCTCTTCTGGCAGATACTGTATTGACTCTGAGATCTCTAACTCTGATGACCTCCTCGAACTCTCGGGTCCAATCCTACACAAATGGACTCGAATGAGGTGTCACACATACTTTGAATAACTCTTAAACAAATCCCCATAATCCCTTCTGACCCTCTAAAAACAATCACACAAAGCATGCAAAAGAAGGCTAGACAGAACACATTCGGCTGCAGGTTCGGCGGCCGAATGTCCTGAACAGAGCCGAAACTCAAGTACCTTCGGCGGCCGAATATCCTCTTTCGGCGGCCGAACCCTTTCGGGGGCTACTTTCGGAGGCCGAATCCCCTAAACAGAGCCGAATCCCCTAAACAGAGCCGAACCTCAAGGCACTCAGGGGTAAGCTGTGGCAGTCTAAGCCACCATGCAAGGGGTTCGGCGGCCGAATCCTTCTTCGGCTGCCGAACCTGAGTTCTTTAAGAACTCAGCGTCTTCCGCAACCTAGCTCCTTCATCTTTTCCTCCTCTCTAACCATGCATAACTCCAAACCTCAACTTACATATACTCAAGTATATGCTCCAAGGGGTCCAAAACTACCTATCAACCCCAACAACACACATAACACATAATCATGCATAAACCATTAAAACATCACAACTAAACCTATAACCATAACTCTACCCTTAACCTCTTAAAAAGCTATTAGAAATCATTAAAACAAGTATAAAGACTTCCCTTACCTCCTGAAATCAGAAGCTGGACAACCTGAACACCAAGCTATGCACCAACACCTCTTTTCCTTCACCAACACACCAAAACTCTCTTCTTTTGTTTCAAACCGTTCTAAACACTTTACCACCCTCAAACCTGTGCATGAGTGATGAAAAGCTTATAGATGAGTCATGGGAGACGTGGCATAACCTCTGGGAAGATTTGGAGGTAACATCTGTCCCAAATCAATGACTAAGGAGTGCCCACACATTGGCTGGCCAACTCAGCTTCGGCTGCCGAAACTGCATGCAAAACCATGCAACGTTCGGGGGCCGAACATAACCTTCGGGGGCCGAACATTGGGCACTTTCGGCGGCCGAACTTAACCTTCGGGGGCCGAACATGACAGAAACTCCTTTGGCCAATTCTCCACAAAACTCAACTCGTTTTCTACCCTAAACCTTTAAACTACTTGAAAATATTTTAGAAAACCTTCACTCTACCCGTCGAGAACTCTCTGACATCCCTGAATTTCACCGGATGGTAGAAATTCCGATGCCGGATTTAGCCGGGTATTACATTCTTCCCCCTTAGAAACATTCGTCCTCGAATGTTCAAAACAAACACAGATGCAAAGAAGCAATTAAGGAAAGCCTACTACTTTCCTCTGCGAAGAGACACAGATGTTACTGGAGTTCAAACTCCCGAGTTATCTACATTTCCTGACTCTGCTGATTCTTAACTGCTGAATCTGTGTCTATACTCTACACTGATTGCTTCTCACTATTTCCAGTACCCAACTGACTTTTCTCTTTCTTTAGTCACACTATACGAGTTACACTCTCTTTACTCAACCCGGTCAGAAGAGCCATACCTCTAAGGAAAACCTAGATGCCTTGCCTATAGCTTCAATGCTCTACTGATTTTACAACAAAAACGTCTTATGACACCTCATAATCATACGGACATGCCCCGAAACTGAACTTATATGTATGCCGTGTTCTCTTAGAATCTACACCAGGTAGTAGATAATGGGCATGCTTCTCTGTTTTTCTGAACTATTCTACACTTTTGCTGAGCACTCTGATCCTTGCCCGCCTTTTTTCTTCTTTACTATA
Organism: Manihot esculenta; assembly: GCF_001659605.2. Classification (NCBI taxonomy): domain Eukaryota; kingdom Viridiplantae; phylum Streptophyta; class Magnoliopsida; order Malpighiales; family Euphorbiaceae; genus Manihot; species Manihot esculenta. The sequence continues at coordinate 10,155,007 of NC_035162.2, read as the reverse complement.
CTGGCTTTTGTGTTTGTTTTTTTTTTTTTTTTTTTTTTTTGGACTCTCTCTAACGCATAGATCTATCGTGGAGAATCAGCAGCTCCTACTCGCTGTCTCCACAAACTATTAATCCTTCGTGGGACCACCTGTCCTTGGTAGTGATTTTGTGTAACTGCTCACAGTCGTTACAAAATCCCACGGTGTCATCCTTCGTTTCTCACACTGACACTGGAACATTCCAGGGTGAGGTACTAGGTCGGATAACCGTTCTCTACCAAGCTTCTCTATACTATGCTGACTATGCTCTCTTTACAGGTGCCATGCTGTAGGGTAGAAGGAAAGAAGGAAAGAAATGGTTCCGCGTCCAGACACCACTCCTATTCCAAACTCTGACTCCCTGACAGATGGAAAACCTGACAGCTCATCTGGGATAACCATTTAGAACTCACTAGCACTGGGTGTTGAGGCTGATTCCCTGATCTGACTCCTACACTTGCTCACAAGAGCTAGACCCCTCTGATACCCTTTCCTGTGTACCGTTGAGCCTACTGGGCTGACATCAAACCTCTAGGCACCTATACTCTGTCCCTTTCAAGGACTATCTCTGATCCATCTTAGCCTTTGAACTCTCGTACCTTGTCTCTACAGATACAGACACATATAGTACTATGAGTAAGTAGCCAATCCGCCCTAGAATGACATCAACTGGTCAACTCTAGAACCATAAGGTCAGCTGGATAGTCTCTACTCACTCCAACCGCTAAACTGCTCTGACTAACAGACTCTGCCTCAGATGGATCATACTCGGGTCCACTAACCCAGAGAAAACAAAGCCTAGAAGGCATCCAACCCACGCGATTAACAGCTCACTAAGTCACAAGAAAGTAGAAACACGCGGGGTCAAAACAAACAACATACACATCCGAACATCCACAAGTGAACATACCTGACGTCACTGTGGTCGATGTGATAGTTGCCTACGGAGTTAGAGTGAAGATCCGACCTATAGGTAATGGACCTTCTCTCGGGATTGTACTATTGAAAAAGCTAACCCTTTCCTCTGCCTCAATTTATCACCGAATCCCAGAATAAACTGAAAGCTCCTCCTGACCTTACCCTTAGTCTTACTTTTTTCTTTCTCTATTTCATTCTAGTTTGCGTATTCTTTTTCTTTCTTTTGTTTTGTTACTCTGATCTATGACACTTACTTTTCTCTTACTCTTAGTCTTTTCTTACTCTGTTCTTTGACTTATTTCTTATCTTTGAGGGCTGCACTCGGAGATGAGAGATCACTCTCCCTAGACCTGGATAAAAAGCATCTCATAGCACCACTCTCACATATCTTTCCTGGTTCACTATCTCACTATTACTCATTTGGCTTTTCCTATCTCTCGCACTCTGGTAGTGCACTCTTTACCATTCGTCGTTCTCACTCTCTTCGTTTAGCGGGTGGTACACCTGATGACTTGTCTGGGTCCTATCGACAACTTTTCTCTGGCTGTGGGTACTACAACTGTTCCCCTTCTAATCGGACTAATTACGCTGTTCTCTGACACAAGCAAGAAACCTTTGATAACCTCTCCTAAATAGCGTAAGAGCCTCTAGGGCTGATAGCAAACTTCTAGGCATCTCTACTTTGTCCCCTCACACATTACCTGTGATCCATCCATCCTGGTCTCAAAGTCTGACTACTCTGCCTCTGCTATAGGCAGTACGATGAGTAGCTAGCCCATCCACCCCTAGAATGACATCAACCAGTCACTCTAGAACCACAAGGTCAGCTGGAAGGCACCTACTCAAAACTCGCACTCAACTCTATTGGCAGACTAATTCTACCACTGACGGATCACACTTGAGTCTATTGACCCAAAGAGGACAGTCTAATCCCAGAAGTTATCACACCCATACTCTCGACGGCTCTCACAGCCCTAAGGAAAGCGAAACATCAGAGTCTCTACTAGCAAACACATCAAAACATATGGAAGTGAAACATACCTGTCACTGCCATGTCCGATGTGTCAGCCTCCTGCTGCGTCAAAGCGAAGATCCGTGCTGGCACTGATGAACCTTCACCTGGGGAACCTATGGAAGAAGGAGTAATCCCGCTCCTTCTGCCTCTGTCCTGCGCCATGGCTAGAGCTTCTGGCTGAGCCACTCTGTCTGAGACTGTCTGCTGGGACTGTGGTAGCAAAGTGGCGGTGGAACACTCACGTGCTATGTGCCCCTCTTGTCCACACCTAAAACATGCTGTTGTCCCTACCAGACAGACTCCCTTGTGCGGCCTACCGCACCCCGGACATTTTGCGGTCTTCAAACCAGAACTCGAACGCTCACTTATCTGCTTCCAGAACTTATTCTTCTTTGATCTCCTGAGGCCTCTACCTCCTTTCTTACTCTTGGTATCAGCCTCATGCAGAGAGGAGAGAGTAACATCACTTGTCCCTGCGCGTTGGGTACTAGCTTCCCTTTTCTGTACCATATCTATGATATCATGGAAACTCTCCCTGGACCTATCTAAAACCCCTCCTACAAACTCATGAGCAAACTGCTCCCAGGATAAGCTTTCTACCCTCGAATCCACATACTGGTTGAACCATTCCCTTGCTTTTTCACATTTCAATGTGACCCCTGCCATTTGAATGGCTCTATTCTCACTGACTCCCAACTCCTCAGTTATCATCTTAACCATTCTAAGATACTTAACAGGGTCATCTCCAGTCTCAAATTGGGGAACATCTAACCTCAAATAATCTGTCAGCTGCACCATACTTTCTCCAGGTGAACTCAACTTAGGTGTTTGGATAACTGGGGCTACTGGTTCTACTGGTGGTGGAGGAGGTGCAACTTGCCCTGGGTTAGGGGTTACTGACCTTGGGTAACAAAAGAAGGGTGGAAACATGGTATACTGTGGATATGATGGTGGATATGGCGGATAAAAGGGAGGATAGGGCATAAAGGTGGGATATGGGTGATATCTAGGCAACTCTGATGTACCTCTCATCGGGTACTCTGTCCCCCACTGGTAGGGTGGATACTGAGGTGGAACAAACCTCGAGGCCTGAGTGCCTCCTTGGGACTCACCCATATCTCCTCCTAATCCGCTCATACCAAAGTCGCCCTCTCTACTCTGGTCATCCTTCTCTCTTTCTCTCATAAGCCCTGACATACCACTCTGGACAACTCCCCTTCTACTCTCCTCACCAGACCTTCTAGGGTCCCTTGATGTACCTTCTCTACTTAAACTATCGGATATTGCCCTTTGTAGAATAGGGAGCTGGACATCCATGTCCTCATTCTCCGGCGGAGCTCCAATCAATCTCGCAGATCGACGAGTTCCTCTCATCCTGCCTCTGTAAAGCACAACAGCACACAAAAATATCATCAAATGATCCATGTGAAAACACATGAATCCTCAGCACATATCAAACATAGTCATAGCACATGTAGCTCATCATGGCATTTCACATCATCATGCAAAACAGGACTCCACATCCTATCCTAGTGGACATGCGTTTACCTATTGTGCTTTCCCTCCTATACAAGACTACACCTCTTTCCGATGTGGGAATCTAATCCTTGAGCATCTTCGCTCAACACACCGTAAAACTCTAACCTCTTAACCTCTTTCCGATGTGAGATAGCTGACTCAGCACATCGTACTCTAGAGGCCCTATGCTCTGATACCAATCTGTAATGACCCGGAAACCGGTACCCCTCAGTAACGGTCCGAACCATCACTGGCACTAGGACCCAGATCGGCTTAAGGCCGCCGGGACCCGTAGTCAGCCAACTATACTCTCTGTGTACCTGATAAATCCCATACATGATACAAAACGACTCAACAATCCTGTAAAACTCTGTAGGCTTAACTGCTGCTACTCAGATATGTCAATCTGAAATGGCCCTCAGGGCCTATACCAGGGACTACTATCTGCTGTGGGTCATGGGAATGAAACCCTTTTAATCTGTAACACATTCCACTGGTATCTCATCGAAGCCATACATTAAGCCTAACTCACACATTTCTCATCAAGAAACGTAAAACAGGATTCATGTACAGGGGATTAAGCATACATCACACAACAGTAAAAACACTAGGGAAAGCACAGTATATGCCAATACATATCTATAGAGTACATCACACCTATTCTTTGAATTACAGCATGTCCACTATGCTATTACAACATACATTCATGCATAACTTTCCTCTGTACTCTTGCTGACTTTGATTTCCCATAGCTATCTCAGGACCTGCAAAACTGGGGGTAAGGGAGTGGGATGAGCTCTAGAGCCCAGTGAGGAGGAACAATAAAAACAGTTCATTAATTACATGCTCTCATGAAATGCATCACCTCACAAACATATCATCTCAAGGATGAATGTGTCACCATTAGCCCTTTCCTGTATACATATAGTAATATGTCCAACTTGCCAGGGGCGATTAGGCCTCACCTGGACTTCTCTTACCTGACTCCATCACAAGACCAACTGTGCCAGGGGCGATTAGGCCTCACCTGGACTTCTCTATCTGAGTCAGGTCAAACTGTCTAACTCTTAGTACCAGGAGCGACCTGGACTACCCAGGGGCGACCTGGTATGGCTATCTCATGCCATAACTCTGTATCTGTGCTCTATCAAGGGCTAAGGATCATCCAACAGTCATCCACACAAATATCAGCTTATGCAATGCAGCATATTCGTGGAATCTAATGCAATACAACCTAATACATAACATGGCATTTTATGATGCATGGACCATGCTAGATTCGTGTCATTTCTCAAAATAAAATATTCAGTTTAGTTCCACTCACCTCTGCTCTTCTGGCAGATACTGTATTGACTCTGAGATCTCTAACTCTGATGACCTCCTCGAACTCTCGGGTCCAATCCTACACAAATGGACTCGAATGAGGTGTCACACATACTTTGAATAACTCTTAAACAAATCCCCATAATCCCTTCTGACCCTCTAAAAACAATCACACAAAGCATGCAAAAGAAGGCTAGACAGAACACATTCGGCTGCAGGTTCGGCGGCCGAATGTCCTGAACAGAGCCGAAACTCAAGTACCTTCGGCGGCCGAATATCCTCTTTCGGCGGCCGAACCCTTTCGGGGGCTACTTTCGGAGGCCGAATCCCCTAAACAGAGCCGAATCCCCTAAACAGAGCCGAATCCCCTAAACAGAGCCGAACCTCAAGGCACTCAGGGGTAAGCTGTGGCAGTCTAAGCCACCATGCAAGGGGTTCGGCGGCCGAATCCTTCTTCGGCTGCCGAACCTGAGTTCTTTAAGAACTCAGCGTCTTCCGCAACCTAGCTCCTTCATCTTTTCCTCCTCTCTAACCATGCATAACTCCAAACCTCAACTTACATATACTCAAGTATATGCTCCAAGGGGTCCAAAACTACCTATCAACCCCAACAACACACATAACACATAATCATGCATAAACCATTAAAACATCACAACTAAACCTATAACCATAACTCTACCCTTAACCTCTTAAAAAGCTATTAGAAATCATTAAAACAAGTATAAAGACTTCCCTTACCTCCTGAAATCAGAAGCTGGACAACCTGAACACCAAGCTATGCACCAACACCTCTTTTCCTTCACCAACACACCAAAACTCTCTTCTTTTGTTTCAAACCGTTCTAAACACTTTACCACCCTCAAACCTGTGCATGAGTGATGAAAAGCTTATAGATGAGTCATGGGAGACGTGGCATAACCTCTGGGAAGATTTGGAGGTAACATCTGTCCCAAATCAATGACTAAGGAGTGCCCACACATTGGCTGGCCAACTCAGCTTCGGCTGCCGAAACTGCATGCAAAACCATGCAACGTTCGGGGGCCGAACATAACCTTCGGGGGCCGAACATTGGGCACTTTCGGCGGCCGAACTTAACCTTCGGGGGCCGAACATGACAGAAACTCCTTTGGCCAATTCTCCACAAAACTCAACTCGTTTTCTACCCTAAACCTTTAAACTACTTGAAAATATTTTAGAAAACCTTCACTCTACCCGTCGAGAACTCTCTGACATCCCTGAATTTCACCGGATGGTAGAAATTCCGATGCCGGATTTAGCCGGGTATTACAGTAAATGTGAGATTTATCCGGTAAAACGAAAAAATACATAATAATTTATAATTTTTTAGTAATCATATCATGGCAAAATATATCTTTGTTTATAATTAATTCTGTACATTAATCTCCTCAACCAATTTAATATTCTAAGTTGAAAATATCATTTACTTAATTAGTGAAAGAGATTATTAAATTAACTTATTTGATATTTCTTTTTTATTTTATATATTTTGATGATTATCAGACTTTTTACGCTCTTAGATAATACTGGACTCATTAAAAAAATAAAACCTCAAAATCTATCGAAACCCATTAGAGCAGACCAATTCAGTTTATGAATTTCAATCCGTGATTAAGGTAGGCTGAACTGACCCACGCGCGGGTTCACTAGATGATAGCCTAACTTGATAATGTGATGATAATTTAATCATCTTGTAGACTTATCAGCATGCGCGCTAATAGAATTAAATAACTGTTTAATAGACATACGTACGGAGCTGAATAATATAAATAGATAAGAAGAATAGTGATTATGCGTAACTATAAAATAAAATAAAATTAAATACAGGGAAAAGACGTGTGCTCTCAACTAAATTCATTCTAAACTCTATTTTTTAAATTTCAGAATATTATATTTATACCAAGAAGATTATATTAAATAGTGATGTTTAATTTTATATAAAATTAAATTTGTAATTTAACAATTAATAAATCTATTTTCATATAATAAAACACCATTTTTTAATATATCAAGGTGTAAGTTGTTTTATTGTTTTTTTTTTTTAAAGAAGTGTAACTTATTTTATAAACTTAATCAATTAAAAAAAATTATAATTGGCAATCAGTCTGTACGTGGACATAGATAGCGAGAGTGCTTCGTCAGCAGCCGTTGAAAGTTCAAAGCTAAGAAAAGTATACGGTCATGGCTGCAGCTCAGCTTGAAATATAATAGCCATGTTTTTGTTGGTAATTTAATGTGCATGACGTTCAAATTATACCAGAAAATTTATGTTTAAAAAAATTCCACATTTTTATTATTATATTTTTTTGACCGGATTATTGTTATATTTATTTACAAATGATTCGAAAATGAATATTACTATTAATGGTGAAATTTGATAATTGAATTGATATTATTAAATATTAATTCACGAAATAAAATTTAATTAGTAATTATAATACATTATTATATTATATTAAAAAAATTAATTGAGTTAATTATACATTTAAAACTTTTATATATAGTATTATAATTTTAATATTTTACTATATAATTAATTATAAAATATATATTCTAATTTTTACAATAAAATATAAATATTTAAATATTTTTTTTATAATACACTTAGATTTAATTTGACAATAAATATATTTTTATATTATACTTGTTCAATTCTTAATTTTCGATTTTCATTTTAAAAAAGAAAAAAATATCTTTTATAATATAATTTTATATTATATTATATTTAAAAAGTAATGTAAATAATATAAAAACGTATTAACACACGTCACATAAACTAGTATAGTAAAAACAACAACGAATGTTTCACTTGCAAATAATTTGTAACTTTGAGAAAAAGGAATGAAGTATCATTCTAATTGTTTATTCAGCTTATATTTTAAAATTGGATATAGTCAATTAAAAACATGAAGATTATATAAAATATATGATATGAAATAAAATTTATATTATAAAAATAAAGATTATATAAAATATTGATATAAATAAAATTTATAATAAAATATATAATATAATACTCATAAATTTAATTTAATGGTAAATTTATTTGAATAAATTTGAAAAATTTCAAATTTTAATATCAGATCTTAAAAAAAATAAAATATATATATATATTATTATAATACGAGTAAATATAACATGCATATAAAATATGCAAGACACATTAATAAAATTTAGTGTACGAAATAATTTAAGTATTTTTCATTTTTAATTAATTATATAATTGATTAAAAAAATAGATTTTTATTATTTTAAAATTAAAATTATTTTGTAAAATTAAAAAACAACTATTTAGTTTTCACAACTTTAATTGGAAGAGACTAAATATTTAATGGTATGAAAATATATTAACTTGTTAATAAAATTTGCAACTATGGGGGCGACTAAATATTTAACGGCTTAAAAAATTCTCAGAAATGTATTATTGAAATTAAATGTATTAATTAATTAATTTCAATAAATCATGGAGCTCTAAATAATAAGATTCCATCCACTCTTTGTCGTTAATAACTGTGATTACGATAGAGGCAAAGTCAACTATGTGCAAGGGCATGGTGGTTGAAAATTTTCAAATTATTTGTGGATAATTAAATTAATGTTTTTAGAAAGAAAAAATACCACCTTTATATTTAAAAAATTAATAGTTTATATTTTAAATTATTAAATTAAAATATTTTTCTAATTAATAAAATCAAAATTTTTAATTATTTTATTTGATTATCTTTACTATTTATACTATTTAATTCATATAATTTTAGTTACATATATATAATACTATTAATTCCTTCTCTTTTTAGTATTTATATATTTTTAAATTATTTACTCATTATTTAATTTAATTTAATACATTATTTTTATTATTATGTAATTCTATTTTTTATGTGATCAAAGTTATTTGTTAAATTATTCAAAATTGGAGAAAATAAATTTTAAATTTGTAAAACAAAATATTTTATGAACTATGTTGAATTATTTAATGAATTTTATGAACTATTTAAATTTAAAAAAAAATCTAGAAAATGTAAGTTGTAATAGGTAATAGATTAGGTAATTTAAATTTAAAAAACAATAAATAGCAAATAGTGTATTAAATTATTATATTATTTTAATAATATATTTATGTTGTTGTATGCTATAATCACAGTGGTATTATCTTTTTTTTAAAACAAATATTACTAACCTTTTAGTTAGTGAAAAATAATTTAAATAAATTATTATAAAACTATATATAATATTATTTTATTTTAAAATAAAAATTTTATAAGTTAAAAGAATAAAATGAATTATTCTATTTAAAAAAATTATAGAAAAAAAAATTAATTAAATTATTATAAAATATTTAATTTCAGACAAAAAGTCAAAAGTTTACTCTATGATATCATTGAAAATGAACCATCCAATGATTGATTACTTATATTAAAAAATATATTTATAATATTGACAATTAAGTTATTATAAATATATTTAAATTAATAAAAATAGATGAAAAGAATTGTAACTTAATGTAATAATTTATTAACTTTTTCGGAAAACATTATCTTCTCAATGTATTTATTTTACATATGTTTACTTTCTTTTATCATTAATTTAAATTAAAATATTAAATTTCTAAATCTGTTACTAATTACAATTAGTAAAAAAATTAAAAACAAAAATCAATTTGTTACTGTATTTCAAAACTGATTGAGGTATTTTTTGTTTATCATTCTTAAAACTGAATGAAGTTTACGTTTTATTAAAATAAAAAAAATTAAATAAAGTATAATTCCTGAACTAAGCTTGACATCTGAAATCGGATTCAGCTTAACTAAAAATGAAACTGTGAAATTTTTGTTCGTTTGAAAAATAAATATATCTAAACTAACGTTCCTCAGCAAATAGCCTTTCAAATTTGACCCGCAGATCTGCTTTGTTTTCTTGTGAATTCCTTATTGTCAATGAAGGTAGTCTATCTTGACTGCATCAAATATAATATTGAATATCGATTAGCTTAATTCATCTAACATTTTAAAATTTAGCGTTTGGATTTCAATTAAATTATTATATTTTAATAATTATTCATGTTGTATATTTTCGTCATTGTTGACTTTGCAATCTTAAGTCCCTTTTGAAATGAGTAACAGCGTTGATAATTAGGTTTTATGGTTGAAAATTAAACATTTCTAGATGGACTCAATACTGTATTTTTATTTATATAAAAGATTGATTAATAAAAAATATTTTCACCATAAATAAATTTTTAGAAAAATAATTTTTTTTTTCAAAAGTAAAAATTTTTTCTTGCACTTTGAATATCTTAATAACCTTGTTACATATAAATTTATTTCATTTATTTTTTAAATTATAACCAAATAATATAAAATAAATTTTGTTAACGTGATTATGAGCTTGATCTTCTTTATAAGTTTTTTAATTATAGTTTTTGAATAAAAAATAAATATTGATACTGAAAAAAATAAATTTTAATTACGATTAAAATATGTATTTATTAACGCTCATAAATTTAATTTGATAATAAATATATCTGAATAAATCTTTAAATATGTTAAATGGACCAACCACAAAAAAAAATACTGCTTTGGAAAAAATTTTATATTTAAAAAATATCTTTTGAAATATATAATTTTATTTTTAATTATAATTTAAAATAATCTATATTTTTAAAATGTGAAAATTTATTTTTCCAGACCCAAAGCTCCATAATATATGTAGATATACAACAAATGAAGCTTGGTCCAATAAAATACTCGAGTTGAAATGAAATATAAATCTCTTTTAATTTAATCCAAAATTGTAACGTTTTACATTTAATTTTCATCGTAAAAAATACTAACAAATTATTTTTTCTAATGCAATTAACATAATAAATTAAAAAGAGAAGAAGGAAAGGAAGACGGACTTCTCATCATATGGGCCATGGCCCATGGTTTAAGCCCAGCTCATAATCCACATTGGCTTTACGCCTCCGTCTTCCTTCTTGTCTGTCTTGAGATCGAAGAAAACTCGCCGAGCTCTATTTCTACTACTGTTATTAGGAAGCTAAAGAACCTAACAAAAATCACACAGAGGCAAAGCGAAGGCTAGAAGATGAGCAGCATTGGAACAGGTTACGATCTCTCAGTCACCACTTTCTCTCCCGATGGCCGCGTTTTCCAGATCGAATACGCTGCCAAAGCCGTCGATAACAGCGGGTCCTTCTTTTACTCTCTTTGATGTTTTCTTTATGGTTGTTTCCTGAGAAATTGTGTACTTATCATTAATGTCTCTCCTGTTTTAACTGTTGTGGTTAGTTTTGAAGTGGACTCTTATGTGATCCGTGGCAAATGATGAGCAGCATTAGGGTTTTTAGTTTTTTTTTTTTGTGATTTTTGATGTTTTGAATTGCTTTTGCTTTTGCTATTGCAGTACTGTTATTGGAATCAAGTGCAAGGACGGAGTTGTTATGGTGAATTACCTTTCTTTCTTTGATTTCCCTCTTTTTCCTTCAGTTCACAGTTTAGTGTTCTTTTGGAACATTTGCATGGATTTTTAAATTTGTATTTGTATTTCTTCTTTTGGAATTTAGGCTGTAGAGAAGCTCATTGCATCTAAGATGATGTTGCCGGGTTCCAATAGGAGAATTCACTCTGTTCATCGTCATTCTGGCATGGTACTTACTAACTGTATCTATGCTGTTGGTAGATACTTTTGATTATCTTTGGCAGTATAGGTCGATACTTTGGCGTGTTTACTCTTTCACGATGTATCATATGTGATTTGGCCCTCATTTAATCCTCCAACATATAGAGACATGATTTCAATGTACATCTTGCCTTGTTTTGTGCACACCTGATGATTTGATGAATTTGTGTGGAATGGGTCATCACCTGTGTAGTTGTGGCTAATGCTGATAGGAATTGTGGGATAACGATGGATTGAAATGCTGATCATGGACTGAAAGACATTCTGTTTCTTTTAAAACTACATGGTAAACTTAAACTTGGTATATGTGTTAAGTTGTCAGTTGGCTTGGGATTTGGAAGCAAAAATTCCATGTTAGCTTTCTAACCTAGCAAATATTTTTATATAATTAATGGATATCTTGCATCATCTTTTGATTTTGTTTATTTATATGCCTTTGCAAGTCAAATTTATTGAAGAATGTAATAATTGCTTCAGTGCTAGCTCTTCAGTGATGATTGTTGTGTAAATACTACTTGATGGTTTACTCTGTACTCATTTCGATCTCTGACCATTTGCATTACTTGCTTTGAAAGTTGAATACTGTTCTCAATGTTCATAAAACAATTATGCACTAACAAAATAGTAACTTTTCAGCAATGCTTATTCAGTTGTAGGAATAATAGAAAATCATCTCTTCTTTTAATGATCTCACAAGAATATTTTCTCTGGCTTACACATGCAAGTATAAATGACATATGTATGTATTTTTAATAGTTTTCTCTCAAAATGTGTAAACCACACAACTTGTGTTCTCCCATCCAATTCAGCATAAGGATAAAAGGGTGGAAGTAACTGCATTTTATTAACTTCTAAGCTTAACTGGGAAGTTATGTTTCAGGAAGAGCTAAGGTGCTGTACGTAGTATACAAGAAGAGCTTACCTCATTCTCTTGTAGTTAATTAATTTCTTACATGAGTGTAGAATACTGGAACACAAGTTTTTCCCATGCTCTATGGGATATCTATTCTTGAACTTCTACATGCATATATGGTGTCGTTTTTTCCTTTTCAATTGATGGAATTTGGAAATTATCCTTTTGTCGAGGTGTTTGAGTTTTCTTATGTTTTTCTTTTTGTCGGCCTGCTGGTTAGTTGATCTGTATTTATATTTTCCCACAGGGTTTGGTCTTAAAGTCCAATGATTGGAGCTGTTCTGTTGTAGTACTACTGCTGGTGCATGTTTAAACTTCTAACACTCTTTGTGTCTATCTATCTATATTCTCTATATTCAAATATCAGGCTGTTGCTGGTTTAGCAGCTGATGGGAGACAAATTGTTGCACGAGCAAAGTCTGAGGCAACCAATTATGAAAGGTTTGCTGTTTACTTTAAACCATGCCTTGTTTCTCATGCTAAAGCATACTTGAATATGGAAAACTTTGTTCTGGTTACTCTTCTAGCAATTTACATGGTTATGGGAGGCTGAAACCCTAACTTCTCTGTTCAGTTTGATGGTTATCTGAGCTTGACTATATTTTCATTTTCAGTTTTTCCTTGTGCCTCAAAGGGTTGCTAACATTGGTTTTTTTAAAAATTTTTTTTATTGTTAGTGTTTATGGTGAACCTATTCCTGTGAAGGAACTTGCTGAACGCGTTGCTAGTTATGTGCATTTGTGCACTCTCTACTGGTGGCTTAGGTAAGGGAAGCAGTGATCCATGTTTTTTGCATTTCTGGCACACAGCTGTGGCCCTTTTAGTAAAAGTTACATAAATGTTGTTAATGATACAGGCCATTTGGTTGTGGAGTAATTCTTGGTGGTTATGACAGAGATGGACCCCAATTGTACATGATTGAGCCATCTGGCATATCATATGTGAGTTGAATTGCCTTTATTATAGCTATATCTCACTTGCTTTTTCCCATACCATTTTCTATTGGTTTGTTGATAATTGCCTTGAATTGGTAACTATTTGACGGTTGTATTGTTTGGAGTTGCTTACAATGTATCCTTGTGCTTCTTTAAAAAATGATACAGAAATATTTTGGTGCTGCTATTGGGAAGGGAAAACAAGCAGCTAAAACGTAAGTTATCAATTTTTCACATAATGATGAATTAATTAGCATATAATCATGACTTTCATTATGTGAAAACAATTATTTGTGCTTATAGCCTTCAGACATCTTTTCCTCTAATTTTTTTTCCATCAAATTTCATGAGATAGTGGTGTGACTATGGTTATCAAAGCAAATATATTTGGATGAAATATCTCCTCCAACTTTTTAGTTCAGTACTTGGCCACCTGTTTTCATTTTGGAGTTTAGTGTAGCAAGCAACCTGTTTGTTCAGTCATTATATTAACATTACATATTCTCTTGCTAGCATTTTGCATATGTTTCCTTTTCATTTTTAATGAGTTTATGAATTGCATGGACAGAGAAATTGAAAAGTTGAAGCTTTCTGAAATGACTTGCCGAGAAGGTGTTATTGAAGTAGCTAAAATGTAAGTGTTGCCTCCTCCACCCTGAATAGAAGTTCTCGCTTTTTGAATTATATTGCATTCAGTGAACGTTTCTTTGTTCATTTGTTAATTGTATTCTATTCTTTCTTCCCCTTCCCTTCTATCTCCATCTAATTCCTTTTGATGCCTAGGGTTAGGGGTGTGCATCGGTCGGTTCGGTTCGGTACCGAATCGAATCGGCCAAAACCGATTTAACCGAATTATTTCAAATTGAAAACCGAACCGAACCAAATAAAATAGAAAACCGAATCGAACCGAACCGAACTAGTTCGGTTCGGTTCGGTTCGAAATCGATTTTTGTCTGTATCTCCTTACACTGTCCAACAGATGACGATTCAGGTTTTGCACTAAATTACAGTTCTATTGCACATTACCGTTTTGCTCACCACAATCTTGCAACGACCCATAAATTTCTTATAATAAAGGAGCTCCCACATTCAGAAATATAGTAATAAGAAAACAACAACAGCTTTGAATATGTGGGTTTAACAGTTTTGATATATAACCAAAAGGAACTTACAAAATAATTCTAGAAAAATAAATCATAATTGAAAAAAAAACTTCTGGGTAACAAATTCACCTAGAAAAATACACAGCTTTGAATATGTGGGTTTAACAGCCATATCACTAAAGAAACTCAATTTTAAAATTTTTTATGGGAACTTCTAATCCATTGTTTTCGATTACTAAACAAAGCACAATCCAAAAACGGGTATTTATAGTGAAAGCATAAGGAGTAGTTTTGAAAATAGAAAGGAATTACCTTGGAAGGATCTACCTTCTGAAAATTCTTGACGACGGAGACAACACGATCTGCGACATCGGATTTGTAAGGAAGGAGCCCCTCACGAGAGAGACGCGAGCGATGGCCGTGAGAGAGAGATGCGAAGGATGGAGAGAAGAGACTCTGGCTTTGGCGAGTGGGTGGCAGGGTGGGTGGCCGGTGAGTGGGTGCTGTGGGACTGACGATCGGGTGGGTGGGTGGCCGTGGCTGCGGGACTGAAGCGGCGAAGGATGGAGAGAAGAGACTCTGGCTTTGGCGAGTGGGTGGGTGGCCGCGGCCGGTAGCTGGTGGGTGGCTGTGGGACTGGCGACTGGGGTGGGTGGCCCTGGCTGCGGGAGACGCGAAGGATGGAGAGAAGAGATTTGGTCTGTGAAAGAGATGAAGGTCGGTGGCTGTATACGGGATGGAAACTGGGAAGTGTGCCGAAGTGATATAGCCCTATAATAAAACGGAGCGTTTAACGTTAAATTCGGTCGGTTCGGTTCGACCGAACTATTTTGTCTCCAAAACCGAACCGAACCGACCAACCCGAAATTTTTAAAAATTAAAACCGAACCGAACCGATTTTATTTTAAAACCGAACCAAACTATTAAATTAAATCGGTTCGGTCGGTTATTTCGGTTCAAACCGAACAGTGCTCACCCCTGCCTAGGGTAACTTTCTAATAAAATAAATCAGTCTGGTATATAAAGGAAATGCCAAAAAAAGTGATCTGAATGTAATTTTAAATGCTAAATCATTTAAAAGAATCGTTGAAAGATATTGAGAGGACAGCTTTACTTGAAGCCTTTTGATCCTTGTTTATTTGCTAACCCTTTGGAGGCATTGTATGGTCCTACTACTGTTTTCAAGTTGAGAATATTCTTTTGTTTTTTTTTTTTTTTTTTTTTTTGTTTAAAAAATCTATTTTTGATGGTACACAAAATTACAAATGCTTGTGCCTTGTTTAAATTGAGGAGGAATAAAAATAGAAGTTACGATCTTGTAAAACAAGCAAAAAAAAGAAGGCTTGGCCCAAGCTGAAGACCTTAGGCTTCTCTATTTCTAATCCTTTTACCTCTCCTTAAGTTGGTATGTTAGTTAGTGATGTCATCAGAGGAGGATCCATTCTATAAACAGACTATTTTGAAAGTTCTGTTTAAAATGGTTAACTTTATATTTCAAATGGACCTCCTGCCTTATGATTGCAAGCTCAAAATATTTATCACTGAAATATTTGCATTAGATAAGAGTAAGAATCCGAATAGTTATATAAATAGAAAGAAAGAGGAATGAACTTTAAGAGGGGAGAAGTCTTTATACATGCTTTTGCATGTGCACTTCATAGCTAGTGCTCATGTGATGTTTTTCCCTTCTCCTTTGAGCAGCATTTACAAGGTGCATGATGAAGCAAAGGACAAGGCCTTTGAATTGGAAATGAGTTGGGTTTGTGATGAATCAAATAGACAGCATCAGAAGGTAATTTCTAGTCCTATTCTAAATTGGTGTTCGTGTCTGTGGTAGAGTAGAAGCATTAAAATGGAGAATTCTTTATTTGAGTAAAATTTTCAGTAATAAGAACAACCCCCCGCTCCCCAATTCTCCAAAATAAAGAAACGGTGCAGTTGCTTGGGCAGTTGAAAGCAATTTCTGGCGAGCAATGGAATTTGCAGAATGATTTACATTTTACAGTAATTATGTATTTGTCATGCAATTCTTATCATTACTGTGGGACTTTCAGGTTCCCGATGAACTCTTAGAGGAAGCCAAGTCTGCTGCTAGGACTGCTCTTGAAGAAATGGATGCTGATTAAAGTTAAAAGTAACCTGTTTCCCTGGATTTCCCTTGTCATTATCCGAGTCCGTTGGGTTCGTATTTGGAGAACTCCATGTACAAGTAATGTCTGCAATCCTTTTTTCCCCTTGTTCTTGTATGGTTAACATGTGCTTAATTGGAGCAGGACTATTTTAATATCTCTAGGCAAAATCAATGAAATTATTTTTGATACTAATATTTTTGCTTTATAAATTCAGGGAACATATTTATTACCCCTTTATTATCATCTCTTCCCTTTTATATTACAGTATACCAAATTTCGTCCATCTTAAATTAAAACTAGACATGTACACCCTTTTTATCTTTGTTTCATTACAAAAAATACCGAGTAAATCATGATAAAGCGTTAACAATTGATTTCAGGCTTCAGAAGGAGGGATAAACTTCTGAATCTATCATTATCATGAAATCGAAATGCGTTGCAAGCTAATCCTTTAAAGTCCTTTAAAAATATTTCAAATGAGAAATTTTATAATACAATCGTTAAGGGTTGTTGTGGGTTGTATTTTTTGTTTTTAATCGGAAGGTATGTATATATTGATCAATAAAAAGTATATGGCCCATGGCAGAAAGGGCCTTTAAGTTTAAAAGAAGAAATACAATATAAAGCCTTAGAACCAAGAGGCGCAACCTGAAGGAGAAAGATCCGATGAAAGAAACCTTGCAGTGCCACTCTTCCTCTGAACTGCTCCGGCCACCAGCATCCACCGGTAAAGGCCAACAATCTTCTGTATCAGTAGCCATTTTTTGTCTTAGTTGACATTATAAAGCTCCAAGAATATGGAAAAAAAAAAAACACTGCCAACAATAAGCAATCCGAAGATTTAGACCAAAGCGTAAAAATAAAGCCACTAATATCAACGTAAAGATAAATAGATGATGCTGATGAATCATCCCATACAAGATTTACAGAGTACCATCATCAAGGTCAAGGGTCCAACCAACACTGAACATTGCCAACTAAGGTGAAGGGTACGTTTTTTAGCATTTCAATTACGTGTTTCGAGTTATGCTCTACGACCGACCGGTGCGCCATTCTTCATCAGACTTAAAAGCAAGATGAAGAATAAGATTCCTCAGACTTAAAAAGCAAAATGAAGAATAAGATCTGACAACCACTAACCTACATACAACATTCATAATAAGGAAAGAAAAAGAAAAAGAACACAATAACAACAAAAACCAAAACAAACAAAAATCAAAACAAAAAAAATCTCAAAAATACTATTTGGAGGTGGAGAAAAACTCACTCTTTGGATTGAATGGAAACAACATTTCCCTTGCCCGGATGGGACAAGGGAAAATCAATTGATGGCAGGTAAAGAGATGATCTCTCAGTAAATAGGAGTTTTTGGAAAGAAAATTCTCTCTCTAGATATAATTAGAGAGAGAGTATGAATATAATAAATTACAATTATATTATAGTTATTAATCATTGTGGATTATATGCAAGTCTTATATATAACGAGAAGAGTTCCTTTTTGAGAGGTGCAGAAAAAGCTCTATCGAATAGGAAAGAGGATTAATTTCTTGAAAAGAAAATTATTGTGGATTCACTTAAAGGACTTCATAGATATTCATATGGCTGGAAGTAAAGATGAAAGACCTAACTCTATTGTGGCAGCTTTCTTGACCTATCATGCACTTTTTGTGCGGTATGTGGTCCATAGTGGGATGGGCATCCCAAGTGAATTGCATGCAACAAATGCAATGGAATCATCAATAGTGGGTTTGATAATTAGTGCTTTATCTAAACGGAGCTTTTACCAAGATATGAAGTATCATATCTTCTACCTTCAGACTTCAATACCTCAATTTCTTGAACTTTATATATGTAGAATACATAATTTACTCCTTTATTCTGTTAATTTTTATTATATTTTATTAATTTATTTAATTTTTATACTGTAAAATAATTTAATTTTCATAATTGATTTATCTACAAGCGTGATGTTTATATGGTATCATGTTATAGCAATAAATTATTTTATAATTAAGAGTCTGTTGTTTTATTTTATAAATTAAATTATTTAGAATTTGTTATAAAATTAAATGAGCAAAATAATTATTTTTGTAAAAAGTAAGTTGTAAATTATGTATTCTATCTTAAAATAATGAAGAATTTCAACTCATATATGTAAAGATGAGTGGGAAGAAGCAAATGCTAGCTTATAAATATTATCAAGGCGAAAACATAGAACCCCTTTTGTGATAATCCCTGGTGAGCTTTGTAATGCAAATCTGCAATTAAAAAAAAAAAAAAAAATCTTCTGATAATGAAGAAAAGAAGAGTGGGCAAAATGTCGAAGTTTCAAGAGAATAATTCATAACAAAAGGGAACGCCGCAATCAGAGGACACAAGATGTTCAAGGCCCACCTAAGTGGACTTATGTACTCTCTGTCCATAAAAAGTTTAGACCCTACTCTCTCTCTCATTTTTTGTTTGTTTTCTTTTTTTAAAAAAAAACAAGAAAAAATAAAAATAGGAAATTAAAATGTGAGATTCATATCAAAATTTATCAAGTGATATATTTTTAACTATTAGGTTATAAGCTCTATTGATTTTTTTCTTTAACTTATAGATATTTTGAGAAAAAAAAAAAAAGAAAATCGAACTTTAATCACCAAAAAATTTTCAAACATGATTTGTCAATTGAGTGATATTTGGCTCTACTAATTTAGTTATAACTTTAAGCATGTTGCTTAGACATTAGGACCCATAGCATTCACAAGTCAACAAACAAATTGTAAAGAATAATAATAAAATTGATAAAGCTAATCAGGTAAATGAAAAAGAAAATTAGGATAAAGACAGGTATGTGATTGAAGAAAATGGAGAAGATCACATGCACCGTTCTTTTCACAATTAAAGTGAAGGAATCAGTGGGATTCCAAAACCAAAAGCCTCTTATCAGTTCTCCTCATATTTGCAAGTGGGTTCTGCCCTTTACCCCTATTGTCAAGCCTGCCCCTACCATTTAGTTTTCCTTTCCCAGTGAATGCTTCTACTTTTCTTTTCTTTCTTTTTTTAATATAATAGTTGTATTTTTATTTTTCAAAAGATAAACAATTAAATTTGAACTCTTCAACTTCACTCGTACGTATTTACTATCAAATATGCGGATGTAAACTTTATACTTTTATTTTATTATATTTGTAATTTTAGATTTCATAGTTGCATACGACTAACGATAAGCAGTATTCGGTTCAAATAAAAAAAATCAATTGAATTTAATAAATATCAAATTTTGATTTGATTTTTTATTTATTTCGATTTAATTTTTAATTTTAAAATTTTTTATTATTTTGATTCGATTTTAATGAGAAAAAATAAAAAAAATCGAATCGAACCGATTAGTGATGATAATATATTATTTTTAATAATATAAAGAAATTAAATGATATTAAAGTTAAAATATTTTAATTAAATTTTAAAATATGAAAAATAAAATATAAAAATTAAAAAAAATATTAAAAATTTAAATTGATTAAATTAAATCGAATCCGATTAATTTAATTTAATTTTTAATTAAAATTAATTTAATTTAATTTTTATAAATATTAAAATTTTAAATTTTAATTAATTTAATTTAATTTAATTTTAAATTGATTCGATTAAATAATTAATCCAACATATAACAAATAAACTCGAACATCAAGGAAAAGAAACTACCAGCAAAAAATTGAAAAGTCTTTCACTATGATTGAGGGCAGTTATGAATGTTACACAATTATTGTCTTATCTTTCATCATATATATTTCAAAAATTAATAAATTACCCTATAATTATTATGAGTTGGGAGGTATTTAGATTTAGATATTTTTAGTATCTTTATTATATTTTTTTATATAAATTATTAATTATGAATCATTATTTTGTTAATTTTCAATAAAAAAATATTATTTGTCATTATCTACATAGAGGAGATAAAACCTACCACAAACACCACTGCCCTCAAGATTCATCCACGTGTAGGGTGGATAAGAAAGATTTTTTGTTTCAACTACATTATAAATAGGGGTTTTGGTCAGTCGCTTATCCACCATCTAGGCGCTTAAAATTTTATTTCCTTTGTAAAATCTCCTCTAAATCCTGAAGAAAATGTCTTGCTGCGGAGGAAACTGTGGCTGTGGCTCTGGCTGCAAGTGCGGCAGCGGCTGCAACGGGTAATTCGTTTTCTCGGAAAGTATTTTCTTCCTTACCGAACATCTTTTTAGTGCATCTAACTAATTTTTTCTCTATCATTTTCTTGAATTCTTTCAGATGCGGTATGTACCCTGACATCTCGGAGACCACCAGAACTGAAACCCTCATTGCAGGAGTTGCACCAGCCAAGAAGTAAGCATCACAGATTCAAAAAATATAAATCAAAGTTATTAATTCTGTATAGAGGATGAAATTAATCGAGTATTGCTATGTTTTTGCAGGTTCAACGAGGGATCTGAGATGAATTTGGGTGCTGAGAGTGGACATGGCTGCAAGTGTGGATCAAACTGCAACTGTGATCCGTGTAACTGCAAGTGAGAAACCAGACTGAACATGGACATGGATCCATCAGAGCAATAGTACTTAATCTTGGTGTTCAATAAAACCCTAAAAAAAATAGAAAAACAAAGATGAAAAGGGAAAAAATGAAAAGAGAAAAAGAGAGAGTTGGTTAATAATATGTATAATATATCTATAATACTTGGCTTGCTGTAAATAAAACAGCCATGAAAAGTAATCCGCTGGGATTTCAGTTTCATGGCTTGTTTCATGTGTTGTGGCCTCTCTGCTTTGGTGGTTTGATCTTTTTAACTTTGTGACTTCAATTATTATGGTAATACATATCCTTTCACTTATCTTATAATTTTCATTCTATTTTATTAAAATTTTTTTATTTTATAATATTTAATCTGCTGACTTATTTTTTTTTAATAATAAAATTAATAATAAAATATGATATCATATGTATTATTATTTATTTAGTGCAATTTTAGGTAATACTCATAATATTTTAATATAAGGTCTTTTTTTAAATAATTTATATAGAAAAAAATTACTAATTTGTGATTACAGTGTTAGAAAATTTAATTCTTAATTATCTGTTGTCTGCACTCTGCAGCCTAAATTTTTATTATATTTTATGCAATTAATTTTAATTAAAACTCATATTCGAGACTTTACAGCCTCAGTGGTTTAATTAATGCCATATTTTATTTTATTTTATTTATCAATAGTCCTTTGAATAGCATAAAGATAGTTGTTTGTATAGTAATTTTAATGAAAGGGTAATATGGTGTTTTTATTTATATTTTTATGAAAATAATTAAACGAGATAAAACTATTTGAATGCTATTTTGATTACTGTGCCACTAATTCATTTGTCGTTGTCAAGATGATATAAATTAAGGCAATTTGGTGTCCAGTTTTCATCAACTAGCTCCTTTTCTTTTTCCTTATTTTAATCGCCAAAATATTGGTAAGCAATATAGGAATCATATTATCTTGCTTTTCTTGTTAAGGTGAAATATCATAAAATCAATAAGATAAAAGAAGTATTGACCATAAAATCAATGTTGAGCCTTCTCAACGGTGACGGGATTTATACGGGAAAACCAAAGTAAATTGCATTGTGCACAATTTTAAGGCTCTTCATACTTATTTTAAAATTAGTTAAAGTTTTTTTTATTATTTTAATTCACTCTCACAATATTTAAATAATAGTGGTTTAATCAGTTTTATTGAATAGAACTTTAATATTAATTAAAATTTATTTTAATTAAAAATTATAATTAATATAATATCTTTAAATAAGCTTAGACTGTAATCATAAATCGTGTTCATCTTACATATTACATCAAGATTTTATTTGATTGGGGTAAGTAAATTATTTTTTAAAAAATATAAAAAATCTCTTAATTCATATTTTAAGTTAATGACCCCTCTACGCATTAATCCAGACAATTACAGGAGGCCGTTCTAGTACTCAATGTTTTTTCGGTTAAAGAAAAAAAAAAGTAAAAACTGAAGTTAATTGCATTGAATTTTAGGGCCCTATTCGTATTAAAACAATAAAATTAACTCCTATATTTGAAAAAAAAAAAGAAAGGAAAATTAACTTGTGTACTGGATCTTTTATCTCCTTTTCCCATTTATATTAGGTGAATTGAAGGATGTTGTTATATAAATTAAAATTTACTTTTATTTTAAAATTAAAATTTTTGTAAGAATTTAATTAAATTCTTTTCATATAAAATTTTTATTTAAAATAAAAAAATTATAAAATCATGTGTAATTTTATAAAAATTTATTTAAATATTTTTTTATAAAATTATTCATATCAAATTAAAAAAATAAAAGAAAGTAAATTGCATCTTGCATAATTTTTAGGGTACTCTTCATATTAGAAAAGAAAATTTAGCTTGTGGACTAAAACCCTACATTGTTTTGGAGGCAATACAACATAAGGTATTATAAATCGTAGTTATTTTATTGTATTATTGTAATAGTAATTAGTTAAAAATAAAGAATATATATTTTTAGATTCACTCTAATAGTGTTTTGACAAATTTTATAAAGAAAGATTTAATATCAATTAAATTTCAGCTGATGCGACTAAAGGAGGTCGCTGAGATTATCTCCCCCACTCTACTGGTCGAGCCATCTCCCGTGCCCCAGCCTCTTCCCGTACTGTGGCATCGAGCTCCAAGGGTTCTCGTTCGGGAGTTTCTAGAGCCTCTACTCGTAGGAGGTTTCACTCCTCCTCCCGATCTCCCACGGCTCCTAAGTCAAAGCCAGCCTCAGTATCGGCCTCCCAGGAGCTCATTGCCATTGAAGAATCTGCTGAGGAGGTCCCGAAGGGAAAGGATGAGGTCTTTCCCGCTACTAGGGGCGCTCCTCGAGAAAGCGACGAGGTTCCCTCGGTTGTTGGGGGTGCTTCTGAGGGTGGAGCCGAGGTTGTACCAGCCGGTGGGGGTATCTCTGTGGTCAAGGCAAAGGCCAAAGCCATCTCAGCTACTCCCCGCTCGAAGAAGATCTCAGCCAGCAGCGGCGTCGTGGTCAAGGAGGCTTGAGCTTCTTCCTCGGAGGTTCCTGCTGAGGTTCCAGCCCCAAAGAAGGCTCGCGTGTCCGAGCGGCCTACCCCAGTTCTCCCTCCCACCGAGAAGGCAAAAACACCTGTGGAGCTGTTGTCTTTTGCCCTGGACAATGAGGTTTTGAACGCGGATGAGATCACTCCTCAGCCCCCCGCGAGTCGTGTTGTCGAGCTATTAAGGGAGAGGATGTTTGGCGGGGTCACTGAGACTTCAGACCCACGCTTGCTTGCCCTTACCGGCCTCTTAGCCTGTTCTACTCGAGAGCAGGTGGCTTTTTGCTTCCGGACTCGAGAGGAGCTTGGGGATACAGTCAGTGAGATGCTTCTAATGGTAAGCTATTCTTTCTTTTTTGGTTTATTTCTTGCCTTTGTTGTTTTCTGATTTTGTCATTGTCTCTTCTTTTCACCAGGTGACGGGTGTCTTCATGGAGATCGACGTCCGCGACTGGTCGCTCCAAAGCACCGTGGATCGCCAGGTCGAGGAGGCCCGTCGCGAGGAAAATCTCATGGCTACGGGTGATGCCCGGGGCTAGCTCGCCGCGACTCAGGGTTGCTTGAAGGACCTCGAGGATGAGTTGGTTTGGACCCGGGATGCTGTTAGGAGGGCCGACGAGAGGGCAGCTGTGGCAGAGTCCCGTTGTGATGAAGTTTCAGCTTAGCTGTCCTCTCCGGAGGAGGCCCGGCTAGAGAGGGATGAAGCCGTGGCCTAAAAGAACGAGGCTTGGCGTGAATGCGAGGTAGTCAGAGCAGATCGTGACAACGCCCAGGCCCATTTCGAGACGGTAAAATCCTAGAGGGAAGAGGCCCTAGCCCGGGTTGTTGTTCTCGAGCAGGAGCTCACCAAACGCACCGAAGATCTAAAAGTCCTGACTCTGACTGCAGAGGGATTAAAACTTCAAAACCAACAACTCTGTTAAGAGGTTAAGGTCTTAGAGGGGAGGTGTTTTGCCCTGCTCGAGGATGCCAAGCTGACTGAAGACAAAGTCCAGTTGGCCTGTGAGGAGCGCCTTCAGGAATACAAAGGATCTACTGAACTAGCAGCCGAGATCGATCAAGCCTGCCAGAGATGTCTGCGAGAGTATAAGGATTCTTCAGAGTTACAAACTGAAATCAGGCAAGACTGTGAAGATCATCTCCAACATTACAAGGACTCTCCTGAGCTGAAAGCTAAGATTGAAGAGGCCTGTGAGGCACGGCTTGTGGAGTTCAAAGCTTCTGACACCATGAAAAATGAGCTTTGGCACAGAGCTTTCCGCATGTTTGCCTCCGGGTTTAACTAGGGTCTGAAGGAGGCTAGGGATGCCCCCTCCACCCCATTAGCTCGGCTCCGAGCCCCTAAAGTAGATTTCGATGGGGAGGAAATGCGCTATGGGGAGGATGATAATCCCTTGCCTAAGAATACCTCTTCATTGCCAGTTGGATCTCGAGAAGGGGGGGATGGGCCTCAAGGATCTCTAGTGGAGAGCGATGATGACAAGCTGCCTGTAGGGGATGACAGACTTCTCAGGAGTGACAGTGTGCTTAGTGTAGGTGATAATGTAGTTACTGATGTTGAGCCCCTTAGCATCATTTTGCCAGATGTAACTAATAATGAATAAATAAAGACTATAGTTTCTTTCTTATACTTATGTTGTCTTTCTTATACTTAAATTATTCTCTGTTTATGTTGCTTTGTGGTCTTGCCGAGCTGCCTATATCTTTTTTAAAGCTAGAGCTCTTTTCTTCTGTTGAGCCTGTGAAATCTTCTTAACTTAATATGCCCAAGAAGGTTTTTAACAAATTGATGTTCTCAACAATTCCTCAACTTGCTTAACTCGGTGTAACAAATTAAATTGCTTTCCCTATGATTTTGCTAATCAAGTTAACCTGGACTGAGGATTCAACACTAGGTGGAATTTCTTACTCTATGGGTGTTTCTTATTTGGGTGGGGTCAGTCTATCTTTTGGCTTGCAGAGTCTTTGATGCGCTCAATGATATTCAACCTTTAGAGAAATAATTTTGTTAAAATGAATGTCATACCTTAGGTAGCTTTATTCTGTCCTTGCTGCAAGCTCGGAGGCGTTTTACCTCTCTTTCCATGCCCCTTGCTGGCAATCATTCAAGCCTAAATCATATACTCAGCCGTTGCCTTTCTTTCTTGGCTGATTTGTACTAGGTTTTTTCTCCATGGGGGCTGATGCGAGTCAGAAGCTCGTCTTTTTGACTTTATTTACCTTTTTTAGGTGTTCTGTGTTTGTAGGCTTCTTTTCGTAGGGCCTGTACTTACATGGCTCACTTAGCTTTGCCATGCTTGGTTCGCGTGCCGTTTCTTGTTTACGCATTATTTTATTAGCTGACTTTCCTTTTCTTCTAGCTCGGCTCCTTTTTGCATTTGGTTTTCTCCGAGCTCAGTTTTATGCGGTTCCTTTTCTCCTTCTGGCGATTTGGGCTCTGTAATACCCGGCTAGACTCCGGTATCGAAATTCCTACCGTCCGGTGGAATCTCAGATGTCGAAAGCCTCTAGTAGGGTAAAACCATGTTTTTATGAAATGTTTTAATGTGTTTTATGTTTTAAGCATGAAAGAAAATGAGTTTTTGCATGAAAATAGCATTGGAGGGAAGTCCAGGTTCGGCCGCCGAACCCCAAGTTCGGCCGCCGAACATGGCATGCATGCGGAGGCACATTCGGCCCCCGAACGTGGTCTGTCCAGCCACTATAAAAGGGTTCCTTAGCCGAAAACGGGCGAGCTTTTTCCCCATTTTCGGCCAAGGTGTGCTCTTCGCTGTCCCTCACCCATCTTTGATGTTTTTCCTCTAAATCTTTCAAGATTTTCATTTGTTTTAACTTTGTTTTGAAGATTGAAGCTTTTGAGCAAAGTTTTGGAGCTTGGAGGTTCAAGAACCCAATCTCTCCCAACTTCGAGTTTAGGTCGTCTCCCTCTCGATCTTCAAGAGGTAAGAGCCGATCTTAAACTCATTGCATGTTTTAAGTAAGTTTTAAGTAGATCTATGGGATAGAATGCATGTTTAGGTTATGGTTATGTTTTTGGAGTTTATGGGTATAAATGTATGTTCATGAACAATGTGAGTTTCTTGATATGTTGTAGATGGGGTTTATGTTGGCTTGAGGCCCCTAGGAACATGTATGCTTGTGTTTGTGTGTTGTAGAATAGGTTTGATGCATGTTTGATAAGTTTGGAGGCGAAATGTGCAAAGGGAGCCAAGTTTCTGCCCTTTGGCAGAAACCAGGTTCGGCAGCCGAAGGATTTTCGGCCGCCGAACATGGCTGGGGAGGCAGCCTTTCGGCTGCCGAAGCTTGCCCCCGAAAGGGAGACTTTCGTCTCTGTCTGGCAGTTTCGGCCGCCGAAAGTGCTGCCGAACATGCATGAGTTTCGTCTCTGTCTGGGAGTTTCGGCCGCCGAAGGTGCCGCCGAACCTGCCTGACTTTCGGCTCTGGAAGGACTTTCTGCCGCCGAACCTGCCGCAGAAAGTGCCCTGTCCAGGCCTCCTTTGCATGATTTTGTATGGTTGTTTCATGATGTTTTAGGGGGTTTTTGGGGAGTAGTTTATAGTTATGTTCAGGTGTGTTTGGTCCCTCATTTGAGTCCACCTGTGTAGGTTCGGACCCGAGGAACCGAGGACCCCAGCAGTGAGTTCAGCTGCTTCGGTGTTGTCAGAGTCAGCCAGAGGTGAGTGGAACTAAACTTAATCTTTTAAATTAAATGTTTTACCATGTTTCATGCATCATGATTATGCAATAGGATGATTGCATTAGTTTCCACGAATATGCCGCATTGCATCGATTGTTGTTGATGTGGGTGAATATTGGATGACCCAATTAGTCCATGACAGGAAGACCAGTACCCCATTCTACGACCTGGCACAATGTAAGGAAAGACCAGGACCCCATTCTACGGCCTGGCACGGTTATGGGACTCGAAGACCAGGAGCCCAGAGGAGGCCCTAGGGCAATGGTAAGTAATGTATGTTATGACAGGAAGACCAGGACCCCATGCTACGGCCTGGCACAATGTTAGCTTGGACTAATTGGTGACAAGTTCACCCAACCCTTATGTGAATTGTATGTGTTATGATGCATTTCATGGAGCATAGTGTTAATATGTTTTTCTATAGTCCTACTCACTGGGCTTTTAGCTCACCCCTCTCCCTTTACCCCCAGGCTTGCAGGTACAGGATAGAAGAGGAGGTCGGTTAGAGTAAAGATTGTTTATGTAATAGATAGAATGTGGACATGACAAATCATAGAACGATGTAATGTAAAAGTACAGTATAGTTATGTAATGAGATGATGTTTATGGATGTTAGAGATGTGCTTGACCATAGATTGTTGTATCCCTTTCTATACATGATCTTAGAGATTTTTATGATGTTTATGTAAACCAACTCAGCATATGTTATGTCACCCAATTGGGGGCATTGATGAGATCCCACTAAGGGATCAATGTTATGATTATGTTATGTATGATGTATATGCGCAGGTTGAGTTTGGTTGATGTATATGGAAAGAAAAGTTTTAAATTTTTGTGTATGTTGTTGATCATGTATGGGATTATACAGGTTTTCAGGTTACATGTCAGGCTTGCTACGGGTCCCGGCGGCCTTAAACCGATCTGGATCCTAGCGCCGGTAGCGGTCCGATTTTCGGGTCGTTACAGGCTCTTTGACCTTGCTGTCGCTTCATCATTTCAGCCAGTTTTGTGGTGCCGGAGTCATTTTCTAAGTCCGGTCACCTACCTCACTGAGATCTTGAATAAGATTCAAGCTCTTTAGCCTTACTGTCGCTTCGTCATCTCAGCCGGTTCTTGAGGTGCTGAGTCATTTTTTAAGCTCGGTCACCTACCTCACTGAGGTCTGGAATAAGATTCAGGCTCTTTAGCCTTACTGTCGCTTTGTTATCTCAGTCGGCTCTTGAGGTACCGAGTCATTTTTTGAGCTCGGTCACCTACCTCACTAAGGTTTTGCACAAGATTCAGGCCCTTTGGCCTTACTATCGCTTCATCATCTCAGCCGGTTCTTGAGGTGCCGAGTCATTTTCTGAGCTCGATCATCTATCTCACTAAGGTCTTGAACAAGATTCAGGCTCTTTGGCCTTACTGTCGCTTCGTCATCTCAGCTGGTTCTTGAGGTGCCGAGTCATTTTCTGAGCTCGGTCACCTACCTCACTGAGGTCTTGCACAAGATTCAGGCTCTTTGGCCTTACTGTCATTTCGTCATCTCAGCCGGTTCTTGAGGTGCCGAGTCATTTTCTGAGCTCGGTTACCTACCTCACTGAGGTCTTGCACAAGATTTAGACTCTTTGGCCTTACTGTCGCTTTGTCATCTCAGTCAGTTCTTGAGGTGCAGAGTCATTTTCTGAGCTCGGTCACCTACCTCACTGAGGTATTGAACAAGATTCAGGCTCTTTGGCCTTACTGTCGCTTCGTCATCTCAGCCGGTTCTTGAGGTGCTGAGTCATTTACTGAGCTCGGTCACCTACCTCACTGAGGTCTTGAACAAAATTCAGGCTCTTTGACCTTACTGTCACTTCGTCATCTCAGCCGGTTCTTGAAGTGCCAAGTCATTTTCTGAGCTCGGTCACCTACCTCACTGAGGTCTTGAACAAGATTCAGGCTCTTTGGCCTTACCGTCGCTTCGTCATCTCAACCGGTTCTTGAGGTGCCGAGTCATTTTCTGAGCTCGGTCACCTACCTCACTGAGGTTTTGCACAAGATTCAGGCTCTTTGGCCTTACTATCGCTTCGTCATCTCAGCCGGTTCTTGAGGTACCGAGTCATTTTCTGAGCTCGTTCACCTACCTCACTGAGGTCTTGAACAAGATTCAGGCTCTTTGGCCTTACTGTCGCTTCGTCATCTCAGCCGGTTCTTGAGGTGCCGAGTCATTTTCTGAGCTTGGTCACCTACCTCACTGAGGTCTTGCATAAGATTCAGGCTCTTTGGCCTTACTGTCGCTTTGTCATCTGAGCCGGTTCTTGAGGTGGCGAGTCATTTTCTGAGCTCGGTCACCTACCTCACTGAGGTCTTGCACAAGATTTAGGCTCTTTTTAAATGCTTGTTCTATTTTCTTTTAAAGGAAAATGATGCGAATGGCAACAAAATGACATTGTTTGACTTGTTTTGCATAGTCAATTTTATTCATATTGCTTCAGAATACAATTGTTCATGTTACATTATCTATATTTCAAGGAAAGTACCTCTTCAGGTGTTGAATGTTCCATGCGTGCGGCTCTAGATTTCCTCGCATATCTTCTATTCGATATACACCTGGCTTCACTACTTTAATTATTCTGAAAAGACCTTCCCAGGTAGGTGCCAGCTTTCCTATTGCAGCTCTCTTTCCCGTGGCCTCCAGCTTTCTCAGTGTCAGATTTCCTACATTCAGGCTCCTTTCCTTGACTTTTTAATTATAATAACGAGTTGCTTTTTGTTGATATGCCACGGTTCTTACTTGCGCTTCATCTCTGATCTCTTCTAGGGCGTCTAGATTGCTCCTCAATCTTGTTATTGTTAGTGTCTTCGTTGTTGAACTGGATCCGGTGAGTGGGGACTTGCAATTCAATAGGAACCACAGTTTCAATTCCAAATGCTAGTGCAAAGGGTGTTTTGGGGTGTGTTTCTTGCCGAACCTGGTGAGGGAACGGGCGACATTGGTGGTTGGCTATTTTGGATCTCAGTAGGTGTAGTGAGAGTGGAACTCCGGTAACGGAAGGATCTCCTTCGTTCCCACAGATAGCGCCAATTGATATTCTGAAATCCAGAGAATAGGGTTTCTAGTACGTGTGTGTAAGCCTTTTCGTGAGGAAGGTGCCTTCCTCCCTTTATCCTTTTTTCTTTATCTCTTAGTGGTACCTAATGGCCTCACAGTTACAGTGTCATCTGTCTCTGTCATACAGGCTCGTATGTATGAAAGCGTGAGAAGTCCGCCCAATGTCAGGCGGCCATTTAATTTCTCCCAGCATGCGCCTCACAGTTACAATGTCGTTTGTCTCTGTCATACAGGCTCGTATGTACGAAAGCGTGAGACGTTTACCAGATGTCAGGCGGCTATTTAATTTCTTCCAGCGAGCGCCTCACAATTACAGTGTCGTTTGTCTCTGTCATACATGCTCGTATGTACGAAAGCGTGAGACGTCTGCCTGATGTCAGACGGCCATTTAATTTCTCCCAGCGTGCGTATAGATAGGGCTGCGAGGAGACTGAACCTGTTGTCTTTTCTCTTATCATTTTTCAAGGCCGAGCTCGTAAGGAGCAGATTAGGATTTATGAGTGATTCAATTCATTTGGTAAGATTGGGTCAGAGCCGGAGAAACCAGTTCGGCCCATCAGGGAGACTTCGTGTACCTCGAATACTGCTCTCGCAAGTCTGGCCCTACGCTGGGATAATGATACTCAGCGGTCCCCAATGTATAATATATAAACTAACTTTTCTTTCTATTTTTTTTTTCCCTCTCGGAAGACTAAAGCTAAAGATAAATTTTAGGGTCCTCTCCGTGTTAAAAGAGGAATACTAGATTGTATCACAAAATCTAAAACAAAACCCTAGTTTGTGTTTTTTTTTTTTTTGAAAAAAAATCTTTGAGAAGTGATGGACAAGAACATGCTACAAGGTCTTGATGGTCTACCTGAAGAAGACCAGAGGCGAATGGCAGCTGTAATCGATCAACTCCAAGTACGAGACAGGTTTGTAAATCTTTCCTTTATCTCATTTAATTTTTTCACTTCTTTATCCTGAACAGATCGACTAACTGGTTTGTTTCCAAATTGATCTTTTTTTTTTGGTAGTGGTGGTGGTGGTGGGGGGGGGGGGGGGGGTGGTGTTTAGGGGCTTAGAAATTAGCTCTTTGTAGTTACTGTGTTATATGAAAGTGGCGTAGAATTTGTGATTCCAAGTATGAAGCTTTGTATTTTCTTTTGCTATTCAGTTTAAAAGGAAGGAAGCAAACAAGATTAGTGTTTGTCTGATGGGTTCGTTTCCTCGAGGTGTAAATTTGTTTTATTCCCCCCTCTCGTTTACGGCTTCACACACCAATTTTAAATATTGATGTTGCAAGTTTGGTTTGTGACTTCGTTGGTGTGGAGCTAAAACAATGTTCCCCTTAAAACCGGTGCAGCCAATCATGTGCATATGTTGCATTCGGACGTTTTGGGAAGAATACCCCTTTTCCAAAGTTAGGGATTATGTTCATGTGTGAGCACTTGTGGTATGTGTACTTTGCTGTGTCCTTGCCATTTCACTGGACACTTTATTATCTGACATTTTGCTGCATATTTCAATTTTTAGCTTGTCCAAATCTTAGTATCCACAACTCAAAAAAATGCTGATGATACTAAATTTTAGGTTGTTTCAGAATTCAGATCTATCTTTTTTATGTGATATGTGCATTACCATGAGCCTTAGAGCATATTCAATATCTTAAGAGGCTACATGAGTGTGATTGTCACTGAGATGTTAAGTTCTTGTAGGAGCTCAATGCTTCCCCCCTTCCCTCCTTGCTGTTGTCTTACAAAGATCGGTGCTTTTGTTTTTTCCAGTGTTGGTCGTTTTGTGAAGCTCTAAGAGTGGCCAATGGATCTTCGTTTTCTTGCTTGTTTATATGGCTCCACATCCAGTTCTTGTATGCTGCAGGTCAATTATGGAATTGGCAATTGTGTTCCTAACTTCCTATGAAGTAATCTTACCGTGTAGTATGGAAACATGTGGAGTACAAAGTGGTCCTCTCTTGATTTCCTCTTATCTGTACAACTCCTAGGATTTCTAAGAAAACCTTTATTCCAAACATAGCCTATTTATGGAATTGAATGCCCGAATATTAATCATGCCTAATGTGTATCTGCAGTATGAGGATGTACAATTCAGTTGTGGAGAGATGCTTCAATGACTGTGTAGATAACTTTACACGGAAATCACTACAAAAGCAGGAGGAAACCTGTGTCATGAGATGTGCTGAGAAATTCTTGAAGCATTCAATGCGAGTTGGTCTAAGATTTGCAGAGCTTAACAATCTTGCTGCTACACCAGACCAAAGCAGCTAAACAACCATGGATTGCTCAAACAGCATTTCATTAAGGTAGAATCTGCTTTGGATAAAAAGGGCATGTTCTTCCCTTTGTTGGCAATTTTCAACTATTCTTCTCAACGGGGTTTAATCACTTAGAAATACATCTTTTATTAGTTAATTTCAAGCATAAGAGAAGCCCTGTTGAATAAGACATTGAATATTTTATTTGAGATTCAATTTTTCAGCTATGTTTCCCAACAGGGTGTCATCACTTGGAATTGCACCTTTATTAGTTATTTCAAGCATAATAGAAGCCCTGTTGAATGAGATATTTAATATTGTTGAGATTCAATGTTGCAAGATTTGCCATGGGCGCTTTGCTCCACTTCGTTTAGGAAAACGATGTAGGAAATTGGAACAAACGTGTCATAATTGAATTTTTGCTTTGGCCTCGGTGAAGTAACAAAGACTACAGAAATTAGACGGAATGAAATCCTTTTTTTTCTTTTGTGGCAGCCCGTTTTGTTCCAAGCTCTGTTATGGAATTAGTACCTGTGCTGTACTGGAAACTGCCTTTTTTCAATTCAAACTAAAGAGTCAATATAGTACAAATTTTTTTTGGCAAGAATATGGTACAAATTAACTATACAAACACCATCGTTCATTTAAAACTTGTATTAGAGAAAGCTCAAGCTCCTTTCTGTCTTTTTCTCTAGGTAGGGAAAACCGAAAAGATAAATAATCTGTATAATTGAAAATTGAAGTGGTGCTTCGGACAGACCATGTTCCAAAGCAACTACTTTTTATAGGCTCTTTATACAACTCGAACAAAAATGTTTGAATATCTTACTTTTTATTTTTTAGAGAGAAATTATGATAGGGACAAATTTTCAGACGTTCATGCACAAGAATGGAACCGAGTACTTCAATTACACCACTAATTCGCTCTGTTTCTTGTAACTCAGTCTACATATTAACCCATCGATCCCTGCAAAAACAAAAAACTTGGGCCGTAAGCTATCAAGCACCAATTCATTTCAAAAGCAGTAATCAGTCGCATCATTTTTACAAGACAACCTTTTAAAATTGGGAAAACAAGGGTTAATTCATGATTTACAAGTACATATGAAACGCAGCAGTGGTGATCTTAGGGCATGAAATGCAATACAACCAATACATCGCACAAAAACTTATAATTAACTATACAGAACACGTAGCAATTAAGACTAACTACAGTTTATTCACAGGTAAGTTAGGTAAGAAATCCACCAAAGAACTAAATTGTTTACCTTCACTAGCAGGGGGTGGCCCATCCTCCTCATGGTGGCGCTTTTCACTCTCTTATCATGTCGCTTTGTAACCCTTCCAACTCGTGAGTCATCAGAGCCACTCACATCAGAATCAGATGCTGATGCTGACTTCCTGCTCTTTCGCCTTTGCCTTCTGGCAGAGTCATCAGATGCATCTGATTGAGAATCGTCAGTATAGCTGTGACTTATCCTCCTCCTCCTCCTCCTCCTCCTCTTCTCCTTCCTATTCTTTCTCTTATAATGCTGCCTCTCTTCCTCGTCCTCAGAGGACTCATCCCTCTTCCTTCTCCTCCTCTTTTTCATTTTACCTTCATCCTCATTCTCTGAATCGTTAGTGCCCCTCTTCTTACTACTCCTTTTCCTTGACCTTCCCCTTTTCTTCCTCTCCCCAGAATCGGAATCTGACCCTTCATCAGAATTCTCTTTCTTAGATGACCTCTTCTTACTACTGCTCCTCTTACCATACCTTTCAGCAATAATCCTCTCGATCTCTGAATCTGCCTCAGAATCTGAAGTGTCACTGTCCTCTTCCTCACTCTCCTTGCTCACAGCTGCAAATTTTCCATTACCCATCATATTTTCCAATCCAGACAAAGCTGCTACTTGGACTGCTTCTGGGTCTTTCTCCTTGTCATCCTTAACACTAAAAAAGTTTCTACATTGATAAGCCAGATGACCAACACGACCACACCTCTTGCAAGCACCACGAGCTTCATCAGCACTGGAACCCGTGATTCGGGCAAGAGCTAAGAGGCCCTGGAAGCTGGCGTATGAATTCTCTGACTCAGGTTCCGCATTTGAAGGCTTTTGCTGGGAAGAATTTTTAGTATCATCCTTGTTGGGTGCATATGGGTCATACCCAATTGCACTCTGCCATATACCATGAGTCTGGAGAGCAGCACTGCTATGTACCCTATTATTTGCAGGCATGCGAACCCTTCCTGCTGTGGCCGGCATCTTAAAATATGGGGAATCAAACTGTAACCAAAATACCGACGAGGGATTTCAATCAAAATTGCTATAAATTAAAGTCAACAGCATATTAAACTTTCAAGTTGACCAATTGAAATGGAACATGAAAGAATCGACTATGACAAGAAAACAGTAAGTTTCCAATTCGTAGATGCACTAGTTGGCAAATACGTAAAAAACTTCGAATCAATCACTTAACAACCATATTGGATAAGATCAAATTGAAGTACTATTTTTCACCTTGCAGCTATTTACATTAAAATAAATAAGCACTATTTTTCACCTTGCAGCTATTTACATTAAATAAATAAATGAATAATTATTCAATGAAAATTCATTTAAATATTTCATTTCCTTTTAAAAGAAGTATATAAATCTGATATATTAGTTGGGATAGAAGTATTTGAAATAACTCTAGGTTTGTTGAATTTGAATAAAACAATTCCTTTTATTGAGTATCCCAATTAATGCAGTCGCAAATGCTCAATTGTCATATCCACTGTTGAATAAAAAATTACACCTATGCCTTGGCTATGTATTATGTATTTCGGTTTAACCCTGCACCACTATACCAACAGGCGGCATAAAGAAAGAAGCACTACGCCTATGAATCAACAATGCAAAAACTTTGTTAACATTCAACAAAGCCAGCATATAACAGGAAATGCAAGACGTTGATCAAAGGTTGATTTTTCTAGACAAGAAAGGATTAAACAAATTGATCAAGCAAAAGAGAGTTTAGTGGACAGTTTTGCATAGAAAGGCCACTTTATATATAGATTAATAGACACTTAAAAGCAAGACTTAAATCAAGATACCGGTCATGGAAAGATGAGAAAAGATTGCAGAGCATTAGCTCTGTTGGATTGACCATTGCTACGAAGATAATAGCATTCAGGTGCATAATAAGAAGGATTTACGCAGCTAAATTTGGGACCGGTCACGGAAACATACATAATGCAGATGTACGAGTCGGTAAATACCAAACCACAAATTAAAGCAAAATCAAAAGAATCCAGAGTAGAAGAAACTCGCTTAACAGAAAGCTTAGTGTAATTATATAGGAATTATAATGATTATATGATATCTTTCCAATAATATTTTCTTAATATAAAATTAATAAGAAAATAATCAAAAAATGCCAGAAAAATGAAAATGAAAATGAAAATGAAAAGAGCGGATTCTCACCCAAAATGAAACCACCAGATGACTAGAAAATCAAATTTTTCATAGGAAACAAACAGGAAACCAAATATTAAAAGAAAACGTCAATGAAAAGGAAAAATCAGAAGAAGAAACAAGCTTACCTACAGAGATTCGAAGCCCCCAATAGAGATTTTGAGCTAATAGAGATCGGATGTAGCTGATAGAAGACAAAATATCAAAATAAAAAAAAAAAAAAACTACCCGAAGATATATCTATGAAACGAACTGTGTTTGAGGAAATCTTATATCTGTGAAAAGACCGCCAGAGGTTTTTAGGAAAAGAAAAAAGCAAAAAACAAAATTGCTCCGCCCATTTCGAAAGATTGTGCTGAATCCCGTTGGGAGGCTAAGGCAAAAGCGTCAATTTGCAAACGAAAACGAGGGATGACCGCAAACTGACGTCGTTTTCTGTATAACCATTAACCAATAGGAGATGTAGATTAAAGAAATAAAAAATTAAAAAAGTGCGATATTGGTTTTCAATACTTTTGGTAATTGTACGTGTTTATTTTAAGAGTTAATAGGTGAAAAAATCTCTATTTTTTATTTTATTTTAATTATATTTTATATTTTTTAATTAAAATTTAATTTTTTAAAATTATTTTAATTATAATTTTATTGTAAGCATCATTAAAAAAAATTAATAAAATTATCACATTACTTATTATATAATCCTCATATTACCATATCATACTAATAAAATTTAAAATTAATCATAAAAAAATTTTTATATACTTTATTTTATTACAATTTTAATTTATACTTTTAATTTTTATCAATTAAATTTTATTTTTTAATATTTGACAAAATATATTCCACCTTATTAGTATAATTAGAAATTTATAAAATTATAAAATTATTTATTATTATTATTAAATATATTTAAAAATTATTATTTATATTATTGTTTAATTTTTTAAATTTCTATCAATAATTTTATAATAATAATTTATTATAATCTTATCTGAACTAAAATCATTATCAATACATTTTTCTTGAAGTTATCTAATATATTTACTATTTAGTGTTTTAAAATTTTCATTAAGAAAATAATATTATTAAATATATTAGTCATGAAATATTAAAAAATAATTTAAAATAATATTTAATATAATATAATTTAAAAATATTAAATTTAATTTTAAAATATTTTTTTAAAATTATTTTTTTATCTCTTAAATATAATATTAATTCATCACTCTTTTTTAAATTATATTTAGAGTGAATTTTAAAAAAACTAATAATATATAAATTAAATATTTAATTATTTAATTTGATTGAGTGGCTAAAAAACTATATAATTAATATAAAATTATAAATTCAGTTTTTATTCTTTTAAAAAAATTATTAATAAAATAAATAATTGTTATAAGAATTCTATACTTTTAATTTTGTTATGATTTTATCCAAAATTTTTAAATTATTATTAATTTTACTCTAAAATTTAGAGCTAAAATTTATTAATATGACAAGTGACGTGATAATTTTATTAATTTTTAATGGTACAAATTTTAATTGTATGGGGACTTGGACTTGGACTTTGCTAGATCGGAGGGACCCTGGATTATTGCTGACCACTACTTGACTATTCGTCAATGGTGCCCGGAGTTTGACCCTTTTCAGGATGTGTTAGAACGTTTAACTGTATGGATTCGTTTCCCTTGCTTACCTATTGAATATTATGATGAGGAACTTTTGTTATGCATTGCCCGTAAAATAGGTGAGCCTGTTAAAGTTGACTCTAATACTAGCCTTGTGACTCGAGGACATTTTGCCAGAGTTTGTGTGGAATTGGATTTAACTAAGCCCCTTCTATCTAAATTCAAGCTACACCGTAGAGTTCGCCGAATTAAATATGAGGGTTTGCATATGGTGTGCTTTGAGTGTGGTAAGTATGGGCATATGAAGGAAACTTGTCCTAGTATTAAACCAATGCAGGTTAATCAGCAAGGTGCTGTTGTTGGTCATGAGCTGAACCGTGAGACTTACAAAATGCCTGAGAGTTTGCTTGTCAATCCCGCTACTACTGAGGATTTTGGGGATTGGATGTTGGTTCGGAGGGATCGACGTAGGGATAATCGTCAAAGTATCAGGCCTGGGCCTAAGAGAGTTGACAGAGATGAGGTTCGAAGGGTAGTTGCAGATGGGTCTACGGGAAATCGTTTTGACTCTTTACTTAATTTAGAGGATGAGGTCATACCAGAGGAGCAGAATAATGGTAGTTTGGGCACTCAGGAGATTCACATGGCTGTCCATGATGAGCGTCCTAGCAACCGGGCAAATAATGTAGTATCTAGGGGAGGTGGAATCCAGAGAGGGAGTCGTGGTGGTAGAGGGCTGTTTCGTGGAGGACGAGGAGGTCAGGCTGTGGCTAATAATGCTAATGTCGAGATAATTCCATCCTCTGCTACGACTTCTAGGGAAGTACAACCTAATACTAGAATTGGATTATCAAGGAAAGCAGCGGCAGAGGTTGAGCATACTGTAGTTGTTGGTAATGGGAAGGAGAGGGTAGAATCTTGGGTTGTTTCTTCTGAAGATCAGGTGGGGTTGAGTGTCTTGAATCATGTGCCTCCAAATCCACCAGGTTTTCGTAACCCATCTTTCCCTCATCCGTCTAGCCCGAATATTGTCCCTGGACAAAAGACAGTCAATGGGAGTGAGGATGATGTCACGTTGATTATGGCCGGGACAATTTTGAATGAGTTGAATAAGGCGACTTCTGCTAGTTTGGTTGCTCCTTTGGAGCACCAACAGCGTATGTGATACCCTTGTGAGATTAATCTGATGATGCTCTTTTTAATATTTATTTTAATGATAATTATAACCTGGAATTGTCATGGTGCATCATCATCTACTTTTCGCAATGCTTTTCAGGAATACAAGAGGCTATATCATCCTAACATCTTTTGTTTAGTGGAACCTCGTATTTCTGGAGAAGCGGCTGATGAAGTTTGTGGTTTGTTGGGGTATGAAAATTGGATCCGTATTGAGGCAGTCAGATTTAGTGGTGGTATTTGGTTGCTTTGGTCAGAAGATGGTTTTCGAATTGAATTAGTTGTTACTGATCCTCAATTCATTACGGTAGCAATTAATTTTTCTACTGGAGAGAAATGGTTGTTTAGTGTAGTTTATGCAAGCCCTGATATTTATTTAAGGAGGAAGCTTTGGCAATCTCTTTCTGGAGAAAATAGTCTATCCATTTCTAAATGGATTGTCGCGGGTGATTTTAATTCTGTAGTGGACTCATCTGAACAAAGTGGATATTCTTCTTCTAATCCTCCAGGAGCTCAGGATTTTTCAGACTGGATTTTCAAGCACTCTCTTATTGATCTGGGGTTTGTTGGGAGTGGTTTTACATGGCAGAGAAGTGGCGAAAATGTCCCCTATCAAGCTGCTCGGTTAGATCGATGTTTTGTATCTACTGATTGGAGACTGGATTATGTTGATGCTATTGTTGAACATCCACCTAAATTGCATTCAGATCATGTCCCAATTGTGATTAAATGTCAAGGGGTTCTAGCTTTTGGAGTTCGTCCTTTTCGGTTTTTAACAGCTTGGACACCACATGCTCAGTTTGATCAAGTAGTTGCATGCTCTTGGGATCCAAATCGTTCCCTAATTCATAATCTGAGCACATTAAAAATTCAGCTTGGAGAGTGGAATAGGACTCAGTTCGGTAATATCTTTAATAACAAGAGAAGGCTTTTACGCAGGTTAGGTGGTGTTCAGAGAGATCTTGCTGAAAGCCGGACAAGGAGCCTTGTAAAGCTTGAATTTAAATTGAAACGCAAATTGGAAGAGATTCTACGCCAAGAGGAGATGTACTGGTTTCAGAAATCAAAAGAGGAATGGATAGCGAACGGCGAACGAAATACTCATTTCTATCATCTAGCAGCTACTATCAAACGGAAAAAATTCTGTATTTCTGCTTTAAAGAATGATTTGGGGGAGGTTGTTACTGATCCGTCGGTTCTTAAAGGTATGGCCATCAATTTTTTCCGCAATTTGTATACTTCTGATTTGGGTGAGCTTTTGGATATTCCTTTCCAATATGCCCATCCTGTGCTCTCCACGACACAAATTACAGAACTTGATAGACCATTTTCTCTAGAGGAGGTTAAGCTAGAATTGGACCAGATGGCGAGTGGTAAAGCGGCTGGCGACGATGGTTTTACTGTTGAATTTTGTAAGAAGGCTTGGCCAATAGTTGGGACTCAGGTGATAGATTTTGTTCTTTTTTTATTACGAGGCAATGAGCTCCCAAGCATGATTAATGAGACGGTTTTGGTATTGATACCGAAGGTGGCTACCCCTGAATTTATTACTCAATTTCGGCCAATTAGCCTCTGTAATGTGCTTTATAAGCTTATTACGAAGGTCTTGGTGAACAAGTTACAACAAGTCCTTACTTCATTAATTGGACCAGAGCAGAATAGTTTTGTTCCGGGTCGGCAAATTACGGATAATGGAGTCATTTACCAAGAGGCTCTTCACACTATGGGGAAAATGAACGGTGGCAATGGATTTGTGGCTTTGAAAATTGATTTAGAAAAAGCCTATGATAGGCTGGAATGGAGCTTTATTGATTGGAGCTTGGAGAAAGCTAATTTTTCCAGTTTATGGAGAACGAATGTGTAACGACCCGAAAATCGGACCGCTACCGGCGCTAGGATCCAGATCGGCATAAGGCCACCGGGACCCGTAGCAAGCCTACTATGCATCCTGAACAGCTGGTATAATCCCATACATGATCAAACATTAGCATAAACTTTAAAACATAAGGCTGTAAACTTTTTCTTTAACCCGTTTGACCTGTGTATACACTATGACTGAACTCATAGAACCCCTAGGGTCAGCATACCCTATGTCAAACTCGGTCCATCACACGGGACAACATAATATAAAACTCATGTACAAAGGGATTAACCAACTCGGGCCAAGCACAATACTATAACTCTGAACATATAACATAAAGTCATAATACAATATAACTCTTATACATCCTTACATAACTTTACATTACATCATGTCCACTACTATTCTATTACATATACATGACCATGGACGTAACCTGCTGATCTCCTGACTATCTCTGACCCTGCAAACCTGGGGTTAGGGGAGAGGGGTGAGCTAAAAAGCCCAGTGAGCAGAAACCATAAAAGAAAACAGTTCATTTTAACGTATGCTATCATGGAATGCGTCACATCACAAATATATCACCTCAAGGATGAATCTGTCACCAATAGCCCTCTACATATCAATCTCATACCATAACAAGTCAACAACACTCTATGCCAGGGGCGATACGGCCACGCCTGGACTTCACATACTCTATGCCAGGGGCGATACGGCCACACCTGGACTTCTCATACTATATGCCAGGGGCGATACGGCCACGCCTGGGCTTCTCATCTCATATCATATCATACATGCCATATCATATCAATTCATATCATGTCATAACATACTGAGGGCTAGAGGATCATCCAGTATCCATCCACATCATTATCATCGTATTATGCAATGCATCATATTCGTGAATTCTAATGCAAACAACCTATTGCATAACATGGTATTCATGATGCATGAACATGCTTGAACATGCTGAAAACATTTGATTTAAAACATAAGGGTTAGTTCCACTCACCTCTGGCTAGCTCTGGACTAACTCTGAAGCAGCTAACAGTGCTAAACACCTCGGTTCCTCGGGTCCGATCCTACACAGATGGACTCCAGTGAGGTGCCAAACATACTCTAAACAACTCATAAACAACTCCCCAAAAACCCCCTAAAGCATCACTTAAACATGCATTGAAAACACCCATGAAAGGGCTAGACAGGGCACTTTCGGCGGCACCTTCGGCGGCCGAAAGTCCCAAACAGAGACGAAAGTCAGGCAGGTTCGGCGGCACCTTCGGCGGCCGAACTCTCTCTCCAGAGACGAAAGTCAGGCACTTTCGGCGGCCGAACATTACCTTCGGCGGCCGAAAGTCTGCTTTCAAGCCAAAACTCAACTTTCGGGGGCAAGGTTAGGCGGCCAATCCCTGCATCCTCAGGCAGGTTCGGCGGCCGAAACCACCTTCGGCGGCCGAACCTGAGTTCATCCAGAACTCAGCCTTTGTGCATTTCAAGCCTCCCAAACCTTCCAAAACAAACCAAACCTCACATACTCTCTCCCAATCATGCATACTCTCTCCCATATGCTCAAGGGGCTTGAAAACTAACTTAAGCCCCAACACAAACATCACATGAACATACATTATCATACATTGGGCATAAAACCCACATAAACCCTAACATATATTTCTACCCATGCTCAACCATCAAAACCTCTTAAAACTCACTTAAAACTTCATGAAACGTAAAAGAAGGCATAGATCCACACTTACCTCTTGAAGATCGAGGGTTGGTGCGACCCAAAGCTTGAGATGTGGAGAACCCAAACTCTTAAAGTCTCCAAGCTCTCCAAACCTTGATCCAAGCTTTAAAACTCTTCAAAACAACCATATAGCTTATAAAACGTGAAGGATTTGAAGAAAAAGCAAGAAAACGACTAGAGGAGGACATGAACACACCTGAGCTCGAGAATGGGGAGAAATCTCGCCCATTTTCGGTGTGAGGGGCTTTTATAGGTGGCCAGCCAAACCTCCTTCGGCGGCCTAACGTGCATGCAAAACACCCCCATGTTCGGCGGCCGAACTTGAGGTTCGGCGGCCGAACCTGGTTTGTTCAAACATAGCTTTCGGAGGCCAAAAGCGCTCCCAAAACCAACTCATGTTCGGCGGCCGAACTTCACTTTCGGCGGCCGAACCTGGTAAAAACCTCCTTGGTCTTTTCCTTTTCAAAACTCAAATCTTTTTCATTTAAAACCATGAAATCAGTAAAAATCATTTTAGAAATCACATTTTACCCCTCTAGAAGACTCTGGCATCATCAAAATTCC
Source organism: Manihot esculenta (assembly GCF_001659605.2). Classification (NCBI taxonomy): domain Eukaryota; kingdom Viridiplantae; phylum Streptophyta; class Magnoliopsida; order Malpighiales; family Euphorbiaceae; genus Manihot; species Manihot esculenta. Next base: position 10,111,906 of record NC_035162.2, on the reverse strand, counting down.
ATATTCCAACGGAGATTCCGCCGGAAGGTAGGGATTCCGATGCTGGAATCTAGCCGGGTATTACATTCTTCCCCCCTTTAAGAACATTCGTCCTCGAATGTTCAAACAGACAAACATGCATCAAGCATAGCATCTAACATACATAAGCAAGCAAAACCTAAAAACCTCTCTTCTAAAAGAGAGACACGGTCATTGCTAGAGTATAAACTCTCGGTCTCCCTGGTGCACTTTTCATCTGAAGGTGATTCTAAGGGGCTTTCACCATCGGGATTTCCTTGTTTCCACACTTTCTGACTTGTGTGTCTGTGGTCCGTACTAGCTGCTCAACATAGGTGAGATCCTCTACGGTCTCCACCTCTGGTTCCTTTAAGAACCTCACTCGGACCCGACACGAACTCATATATCGTGGAAACATGGAAAAACGAATGGATCTCTTCCATTGAAGTGGGTAAACCTAACTCGTGGGATGCATTCCCAAATCCTTTGCAGGATTTCGAAGAGTCCAATGTATCTGAGAGCTAATTTACCTTTCCGCCCATAGCGAATCACCCTCTCTTTAGGAGACACCTCCAGCAAACCTCGACTTCCTCGAGAACCTCAACACGCTTCCGCCGCGCGCTCTGACAAAACTCTTCTTCTCTTCCGAAACTCTACATGCCTCTTGCGGACGACTTCATACTCTCCTGCTGACTCACAGCAGTTCTGATTCTTCTCATCTTCTGACTATGCAGCTCTTACTCCTTTTCTCTGCCTCTGATTCTCCTCTCTTGACTCAAAATGTATTGCAAGCTCTTTCGATCTGTAAGGATCTGTCCTCATACCTTATACAGGTATCGCCTCCACATCTTGAGTGCAAGTATTACCATTGCCATCTCTGGATCGTGTGTAAGATGATTCAACTCATGCTTCTTCAGCTACCTAGAAGCATAAGCAATCATTCTACCACTTTACATAACACACAACCTAGTCCCACACGGGACGCATCACAGGACACTGTGAAATCTCCATCACTGGCGGACAGAGCCACCACTGGTGCTGACATCAACATTTCCTTTGGCTTTTCAAAGCCCTCTTCACTCTGAGTAGACCACACACCCTCTGGTTCTTCTTGATCCATCTGGCCATAGGAGCGGCAACTCTAGAGAAGTTCTAGATGAACCTCCATTAGGTAACCTGCCCAACCCAAAAAGCTCTCGATCTTAGTCACTACAAGGGGCCTGGGCTAGTTAGCTACAACTTCAACTTTCTCAGGTCTACTTCACTTTTCTTTTCTCCGACACACATGACCCAAGAAGGATATGCTCCTCGACCAGAACTCACATTGGAGAACTAGGCATCCAAGCCATGTTCTCTCAGGATCTGCAATCCTGATTTCAGATGATGGGCATACTCTTCTGTATTTCTGGAACTCGCCGAGATACCGTCAATGAAGACAATAACGGAGTGATCCAGAAACCGATTAAAACTCTGCTTATGAGATCCATGAATGATGTAGGGGCGTTCATTAACCCGAACGACATTCCTAGGAACTCGTAGTGCCCATATCTGGTTCTAAACACTGTTCTCAGTACATCTTCTTCCTTGATCTTAACTGATGGTACCTAGACTTCAGATCTATCTTGGAAAGGCAACCAGCTCCTGCTAGCTGGCTTAAAATAGATCGTCGATCCTAGGTAACAAATACTTGTTCTGGGTAGTGACTTTGTTCAACGACTTGTAGTCGACACAAAGTCCTAGGGATCCATCCTTCATCCTCATAATACTACTGGAACACCCCAAGGTGAAGTGCTCAGTCAGATGGGAATCCTTAACTACCAACTCTTACAACTGATCCTTATAACTCTTTTAACTCTGTTGATACCATCCTGTGGGGAGGGTTGGTCCGATTCCATGCATTACTTCTATTTTGAACTCTATCTCCCTGACAGGTGGTAGTCCTGGGAACTCATCTGGGGAAACATCTAAACTTTCTAACAATGGGCACTGAGGCGGGCTCCCTGACCTGACTGCTATACTCTCTCTGAAGAGCTAGAACCCCTGACAACTTTTCCTGAACAACCTACGAGCCTATAGGGTTGATACTGAACCTCTAGGTATCCCTATTCTGTCCCCTCTAAGGACTACCTCTGATCCATCCTGACCTCTGAACCTGACTACCTTGTCTCTGCAGACTAGGCAGTACCACTAGTAGAAGAACCAATCCAACCCTAGAATGACGTCAAACAGTCAAATCTAGAACCGCTAGGTCAGCTGGAAGGCATCTACTCACAACACATACTCTGACTATACCGGCAGACTGACTCTGCCGCAGATGGATCACACTTGGGTGCACTGACCCCAAGGGATTACTCTAACCCATAAGCTATCAACCCAACCTCACAAGGGCTCACAAGCAAACAAAGAAAAGAGAAACATCAGGGTTCATGAAGCAGACACACCAGAACATACCAGAGTGAGATTACCTGATCCCATCGGGTTCGATGTGTTAGCCTCCTGCTGAGTCATGGCGAAGATCCGCGCTGGAACTGATGGACCTTCCCCATGGGAACCTGCTGAAGAAGGGGCTGTCCCCCTGTCTCCGCCTCTACCACTGCCCTGAAACATGGCTGGAGCTGATGGCTGTGCCATACTGCCTGGAGTTGTCTGATGGGACGGTGTCATAAAAGCTGCCTTAGGACACTCCCGAGCTATGTGTCCCTCCTGGCCGCATCTGTAACATGCTGTAGTCCCAAACCGACAGACTCCCTTGTGCGGCCTACCGCACCTTGCACACTCTGCAACCTCTGTGCCTGAGCTCGAGCCACCTCCTAATCCCAGACCAGACTTTATCCGATTCCAGAACTTGTTCTTCTTTGATCTTCTGAGACCTCTGTCTCCCTTCTTACTTTTTGTGATAGCCTCACTTAGAGGGGAGAGATTAACATCACTTGTCCTCGGGAGTTTGGAACCCGAAGACTGTGCCATGTACTGTTTAACTGTCCCTTGGACAATGGCACTAGCCTCCATTCTCCGCGCCATATCCACTATAGCATGGAAGCTCTCCCTTTCTGCTGATTGAACCAACGAGGAATACCTGGAGTGAAGCTTCATAACATATCTCCTAGACTTCTTCAGGTCTGTGTCAAGACCTTGTCCTGCAAACGGCAACAGCTCCAGGAACCTGTCTGTAAACTCCTCTACGCTCATCTCTTCTGTCTGCCTTAGCTGCTCAAACTCAATCATCTTCAGTTCTCTGGAACTATCTGGAAAAGCCCATCCTGCAAACTCATTGGCAAACTGCTCCCAGGATAAGCTCTCCAACCTTGGGCCCACATAGTTTTTGAACCATTCCCTTGCCTTCTTGCATTTCAATGTGAACCCTGCCATCTGAATGGCTCTACTGTCACTTGCTCCTAGCTCATCTGTTATCATCTTTACCGTTCTGAGGTACTCAAAAGGGTCATCGCCTGCTTCGAACTTGGGGGCATCCAACTTGAGATAATCTGTCATCTTTACTTTACCCCCAACTGATGAACCAGGTTTGAGTATCCGGACATCAGGGACTATTGGTTCTGCTGGTGGAGGAGGAGGTGCAGCATCCCCTGGGTTAGGGTTTGCTGGACCTGGGAAAAAGGGTGAGGATGGAAACATGGGGTACTGTGGGTAAAAGGGAGGATAGGGCATAAAGGTGGGATATGGATTATGGCTAAAGAAATCCGATGTACCTCCCATCGGATACCCTGGCCCTTGCGGGTAGGGTGGACACTGTGGTGGAACATAGCCCGAGGCCTGAGTGCCTCCTTGGGACTCTCCCATATCCTCTACTGACATACTCATGCCCAAACTACTATCTCTTCTCTGGTTATCTTCCTCTGTTTCCATCACATCCGCTGACATAACTTCATGAACTGATCTCCTCCGACCTGCATCAAAAGACCTTCTAAGGTCCCTTGATGTACTCTCCCTGATCGTCCTACAAGATCTTGCCCTCTGCAGAGCAGGGGAATGGGCATCCATGCCCTCATTCTCTGGTGGAGCTCCAGTCAATCTAGCGGATCGACGAGTTCCTCTCATCTTGACTTCTGAAAGCATAACATAGCACATAAACATTAGCATCTTATGGTTCATGTGGAAGCACATGAACCTGCATCACATACATATCATAGCATTAATGCACATGCTCATCATCATGGCATTTCACATCATCATACAAGACAGGACTCCACATCCTATCCTAGTGGACATGATCTCTCCTATTGTGCTTGCCCTTCTATAACATCTATGAGCCCGACACTCTAGGTCCGACCATGTGAACCTAGGGCTCTGATACCATTCTGTAACGACCCGAAAATCGGACCGCTACCGGCGCTAGGATCCAGATCGGCATAAGGCCGCCGGGACCCGTAGCAAGCCTACTATGCATCCTGAACAGCTGGTATAATCCCATACATGATCAAACATTAGCATAAACTTTAAAACATAAGGCTGTAAACTTTTTCTTTAACCCGTTTGACCTGTGTATACACTATGACTGAACTCATAGAACCCCTAGGGTCAGCATACCCTATGTTAAACTCGGTCCATCACACGGGACAACATAATATAAAACTCATGTACAAAGGGATTAACCAACTCGGGCCAAGCACAATACTATAACTCTGAACATATAACATAAAGTCATAATACAATATAACTCTTATACATCCTTACATAACTTTACATTACATCATGTCCACTACTATTCTATTACATATACATGACCATGGACGTAACCTGCTGATCTCCTGACTATCTCTGACCCTGCAAACCTGGGGTTAGGGGAGAGGGGTGAGCTAAAAAGCCCAGTGAGCAGAAACCATAAAAGAAAACAGTTCATTTTAACGTATGCTATCATGGAATGCGTCACATCACAAATATATCACCTCAAGGATGAATCTGTCACCAATAGCCCTCTACATATCAATCTCATACCATAACAAGTCAACAACACTCTATGCCAGGGGCGATACGGCCACGCCTGGACTTCACATACTCTATGCCAGGGGCGATACGGCCACACCTGGACTTCTCATACTATATGCCAGGGGCGATACGGCCACGCCTGGGCTTCTCATCTCATATCATATCATACATGCCATATCATATCAATTCACATCATGTCATAACATACTGAGGGCTAGAGGATCATCCAGTATCCATCCACATCATTATCATCGTATTATGCAATGCATCATATTCGTGAATTCTAATGCAAACAACCTATTGCATAACATGGTATTCATGATGCATGAACATGCTTGAACATGCTGAAAACATTTGATTTAAAACATAAGGGTTAGTTCCACTCACCTCTGGCTAGCTCTGGACTAACTCTGAAGCAGCTAACAGTGCTAAACACCTCGGTTCCTCGGGTCCGATCCTACACAGATGGACTCCAGTGAGGTGCCAAACATACTCTAAACAACTCATAAACAACTCCCCAAAAACCCCCTAAAGCATCACTTAAACATGCATTGAAAACACCCATGAAAGGGCTAGACAGGGCACTTTCGGCGGCACCTTCGGCGGCCGAAAGTCCCAAACAGAGACGAAAGTCAGGCAGGTTCGGCGGCACCTTCGGCGGCCGAACTCTCTCTCCAGAGACGAAAGTCAGGCACTTTCGGCGGCCGAACATTACCTTCGGCGGCCGAAAGTCTGCTTTCAAGCCAAAACTCAACTTTCGGGGGCAAGGTTAGGCGGCCAATCCCTGCATCCTCAGGCAGGTTCGGCGGCCGAAACCACCTTCGGCGGCCGAACCTGAGTTCATCCAGAACTCAGCCTTTATGCATTTCAAGCCTCCCAAACCTTCCAAAACAAACCAAACCTCACATACTCTCTCCCAATCATGCATACTCTCTCCCATATGCTCAAGGGGCTTGAAAACTAACTTAAGCCCCAACACAAACATCACATGAACATACATTATCATACATTGGGCATAAAACCCACATAAACCCTAACATATATTTCTACCCATGCTCAACCATCAAAACCTCTTAAAACTCACTTAAAACTTCATGAAACGTAAAAGAAGGCATAGATCCACACTTACCTCTTGAAGATCGAGGGTTGGTGCGACCCAAAGCTTGAGATGTGGAGAACCCAAACTCTTAAAGTCTCCAAGCTCTCCAAACCTTGATCCAAGCTTTAAAACTCTTCAAAACAACCATATAGCTTATAAAACGTGAAGGATTTGAAGAAAAAGCAAGAAAACGACTAGAGGAGGACATGAACACACCTGAGCTCGAGAATGGGGAGAAATCTCGCCCATTTTCGGTGTGAGGGGCTTTTATAGGTGGCCAGCCAAACCTCCTTCGGCGGCCTAACGTGCATGCAAAACACCCCCATGTTCGGCGGCCGAACTTGAGGTTCGGCGGCCGAACCTGGTTTGTTCAAACATAGCTTTCGGAGGCCAAAAGCGCTCCCAAAACCAACTCATGTTCGGCGGCCGAACTTCACTTTCGGCGGCCGAACCTGGTAAAAACCTCCTTGGTCTTTTCCTTTTCAAAACTCAAATCTTTTTCATTTAAAACCATGAAATCAGTTTACCCCTCTAGAAGACTCTGGCATCATCAAAATTCCATATTCCAACGGAGATTCCACCGGAAGGTAGGGATTCCGATGCCGGAATCTAGCCGGGTATTACAGAATGTGAGACATTGTGTTCATTCTGCTACTATGTCAGTTCTTTGGAACAATGAGAAGTTGGAGTCTTTTTTGCCCACTCGTGGGGTTCGGCAAGGCGACCTTTTATCATCCTATCTTTTTGTGCTTTGTGTGGAACAACTTTCCAATATTATTAAACATTCGGTGGAACAAGGGGAGTGGCATCCACTTCCTATTTCCAACAATGGTCCGTTGATTTCACATCTCATGTTCGCCGATGATATGGTATTGTTTGCTGAAGCTACGGAAGAACAGCTGGATGTTATTATTAATTGTTTAACTGTCTTTTGTAATGCTTCTGGACAAAAGGTGAATTTTTTAAAGTCAAGCCTTTTTGTTTCTCCGAATGTGAGTACATCTACAGCCTCTCGTTTATCCTCTAAATCAGGAATTCCTTTGGTCTCTGACCTTGGGTGTTATTTGGGTGTACCATCTCTTCATGGTAGAGTATCTCAGGTACAATTTCGTGGATTGGTTGATGATATGCGAAGCCGGCTTGCTGGTTGGAAGGCGGGTGCACTTTCTAGAGCAGGGAGAATAACGCTGGTCCAATCAGTCTTGAACTCCATTCCTATTTATACTATGCAATCTATTAAATTGCCGGTGTCTATTTGTAAGGAAATGGAGCTGTAACGCCCCGGAAATCCGGACCGCTACCGGCGCTAGGATCCGGGTCGACTTAAGGCCGCCGGGACCCGTAGCAAGCCTAACATAACCTGTAAACATGTTTAATCCCCTACATGATCAACCATAAACATAAAAAGATAAAACTTTTCTCCATACATACTGTCATCAACTAACTCAACCTGTGCATACTCTGTACATATACATAACATAGTCCCTCTGTGGGATCTCATCAAGCCTCAAAGGCAAAACAATCGGTGTTGAGTTAGTTTACATAAACATCATAACATAAGATCATGTATATACAAAGGGATTAACAATATATTATGGTCAAGCACAACTCTATCCTCAATAACCTCATTACATAACATACTGAATATTTTTTTACATTTCATCATTATACATTTGTCATGTCCACAAACTAACTATTACATACATATGACTTTTTCTCTTCTTGCCTTCTCTATCTATCCCGTACCTGCAAACCTGGGGGGTAGGGGAGAGGGGTGAGCTAGATGCCCAGTGAGTAGAACTGTGAAAAGAATATTTAAAACATGCCATCATGAAATGCGTCACTGCACAAACAAATCACACCACGGATGGACTGATTCAAAAATCCCTCAACTCCATGCCCGGCCCTATTATGGGCACCACAGGACTTCGTATTGCCCGGCCCTATTATGGGCACCACAGGTCTTCGTACTCGGAGTTATTGCCCGGCCCTATTATGGGCACCACAGGTCTTCGTATTGCCCGGCCCTATTATGGGCACCACAGGACTTCGTATATAGAAGGCTAATGAATCATCCTAATGTCCATCCACTATCATCTATCACAACAATACAATGCGGCATAGTCGTGAATTCTAATGCAAACATCCTATAATATGATCATGATGCATGAAGCATGATAAAAGCATTTCATTTCTTAATTTAAAAGGTTAAGTTTAGTTCCACTCACCTCTGGCAGACTCTGACAAACTCTGTAGCAGCTGGCTCACTGCTGGGGTCCTTGGTTCCTCGGGTCCGAACCTACACAGGTGGACTCCAATGAGGGACCAAACATACTTAAACATAACTCTAATATATGCCCCAAAAACCCCCTAAAACATCCTGAAAATATCACATAGAGATATGCATGAAGTGGCTGAACAGGGCACTTTCGGCGGCCGAAAGTCCTGGACAGAGACGAAACTCAGGTAGGTTCGGCGGCACCTTCGGCGGCCGAAAGTCCCAGACAGAGACGAAAGTCTCTTTTCGGGGGCACCTTCGGCAGCCGAATGCTGCCTCCACCAGAGGGGTTCGGCGGCCGAAACTTCCTTCGGCTGCCGAACCTGGTTTCTGCCAAACGGGCAGAAACTTGGTTCACATGAACCTCCTGCCTCCCAAACCCACAAATCAAGCATATACTCCAACCAAATCATGCATACAAGTTCCTAGGGGCCTCAAACATGCATATACCCCCTCTACAACACTTCAATCATACTCAAACATGCCACATTGCTCAAGAATCACATAAAACCTAACATTTGCTTAAAAACTCATACAACCCTATACATGCCATTCTACCCCATAAAATCACTTAAAACTTACTTAAAACACATGAGGAGCTTAAGATCGGCTCTTACCTCTTGAAGATCGAGGGTTGAGGAGATCTAAACTCGGAGATGGGAGAAGTTCCAACTTTTGGTCTCCAAGCTTCAAAACTCGTTCTAAGCTCAAAGATCTTCAAAACCAAAGTTATAAACTTGTAAAAATCATGGAAAAAGGAAGGAAAAACTCAAGATTGAGCAAAGATGGCGGAAATGCTCACCTTGGCCGAAATGGGGAGAAAAAGCTCGCCCATTTTCGGCTAAGGGACCCTTTTATAGTGGCTGGCCAGGCCACGTTCGGGGGCCGAATGTGCCTCCGCATCCATGCAAATGTTCGGCGGCCGAACATGAGGTTCGGCGGCCGAACATGAGGTTCGGCGGCCGAACCTGCACTTTCCTCACTCAGGCTTTCGGGGGCCTAACGTGCCTCCAAAGCGCATGCATGTTCGGCGGCCGAACTTGACTTTCGGCGGCCGAACCTGGGTTTTCCTCCAAAGCTATTTTCATGCAAAAACTCATTTTATAAAACATGTCTTTACCCTTCTAGAAGTTCCCGACATCCGAAATTCCACCGGCCGGTAGGAATTTCGATACCGGAGTCTAGCCGGGTATTACATTCTCCCCCCCTTAAGAACATTCGTCCCCGAATGTTCCTCAACTAGTACACATAGCATGGCATAAAACATAACACATGAACACATCAACACATAGGGATCTAACCTTAAAAGAGATGAGGGTACTGCTAGAGCATAGACTCCCGTGTCTCCCAAGTGCATTCCTCTAAATTGTGGTGGTTCCACAGGACTTTCACCATCGGGATTTCCTTGTTTCTTAGCTTTCTGATCTGGGTGTCTATGATCCGCACTGGCTGTTCAACATAGGTGAGATCCTCTTGGACCTCCACATCAGGCTCACTAAGAACCTTGCTCGGATCTGACACAAACTTCCTCAACATTGAAACATGGAAAACCGGATGGATTCTTTCCATCGAAGCAGGTAAATCCAGCTTGTACGACACATTCCCAATCTTTTGCAAGATTTCAAAGGGTCCGATGTATCGTGGGGCTAGTTTACCTTTCTTCCCGAAGCGAACCACTCCCTTCATTGGAGACACCTTGAGCAATACCAGATCCCCCTCCTGAAACTCTACCTGTTTCCTGCGGATGTCTGCATAACTCTTTTGTCTGCTGGAAGCAGTCTTGATTCTTTCTCTGATTATGGGTACCACCCTGCTGGTGATCTCTACTAACTCAGGCCCTGCCAAGGCCTTTTCTCCAACTTCCTCCCAGCAAACAGGTGACCTGCACTTCCTTCCATATAAAGCTTCATATGGAGCCATCCCGATGCTAGCATGATGGCTGTTGTTGTAGGCAAACTCCACCAAAGGTAGATGCTGCCTCCAAGAACCGCCAAAGTCCAGCACACACATTCTGAGCATATCTTCGATGGTCTGGATGGTCCTTTCTGACTGTCCATCAGTCTGGGGGTGGAAGGCAGTACTGAAGTCCAACCTAGTACCCATGGCATTCTGCAGACTCCGCCAAAATCTGGAGGTGAACTGGGGCCCTCTATCTGATACTATAGAAACAGGAACCCCATGCAGTCTGACTATCTCGTCAACATACACCTGCGCCAACTTGTCCACAGAGTAGCCACTCCTGACAGGGATGAAGTGAGCAGATTTGGTGAGTCTGTCCACAACCACCCATATGGAGTCCAACCTGTTGGACGCTGCCGGTAACCCCACTACGAAGTCCATAGCTATATTCTCCCATTTCCACTCTGGGATAGGTAGCAGGTTAAGCATTCCAGCCGGCTTCTGATGTTCCAGCTTCACCCTCTGACATACTTCGCAGGCGGACACAAACTGTGCCACTTCTTTCTTCATTGCTGGCCACCAATAAACCTTCTTCAAATCTTGATACATGTTGGTGGCTCCGGGGTGAATGTTGTATCTTGCATTATGAGCCTCTCTCATAATGTCTCCTTTTAGCCCAATGTCATCTGGTACACATAGTCTGCTCCCATAGCGGAGGATCCCCTTACTGTCGAATCTGAACTCACCATTATTGCCTGACTGAACAGTCCTGGCAATTTTCACTAACTCCGGGTCCTCATACTGTTTCTGAGCCACCTGCTCCAGAAACACGGGTGCTACTCTCATCTGGGCCACCAAGGCACCTGTACCAGACAACTCCATCTGTAAACCTTTCTCAATAAGCTTGTAGAACTCCTTCACCACTGGTCTCCTTTCTGCCGCGATGTGGGATAGACTACCGAGTGATTTCCGGCTTAAGGCGTCTGCCACAACATTCGCCTTACTCGGATGGTACTGAATCTTGCAATCGTAGTCACTCAGCAACTCTACCCATCTCCTCTGCCTCAGATTCAGATCCCTCTGACTCAAGATGTACTGCAGGCTCTTATGATCTGTAAAGATCTCACATTTTACCCCATAGAGGTAGTGCCTCCACATCTTGAGTGCAAAGATTACTGCTGCCATCTCAAGGTCATGTGTGGGGTAATTCAACTCATGCTTCTTCAGCTGCCTAGAAGCATAAGCGATCACCCTCTCATTCTGCATCAGTACACAACCCAGTCCCACACGGGACGCATCACAAAAGACTGTAAAGTCCTCATCACTAGATGGCAGAGCTAACACTGGTGCTGAAGTCAACCTCTTCTTAAGCTCTTCGAAACTCTCCTCGCACTGGTCGGTCCACAGAAACTTCTGATTCTTCCTGGTTAGTCTGGTAAGAGGAGCTGCTATTTTCGAGAAGTTCTGAACGAACCTCCTGTAGTAACCTGCCAAACCCAAGAAACTTCTAATCTCTGTCACTGAAGTGGGTCTAGGCCAGTTAGCTACAGTTTCTGTCTTCTTGGGATCTACCTCAATACCATTCTCTGACACTACATGCCCCAAGAACGAAATGCTCCTCAGCCAGAACTCACATTTAGAGAACTTGGCATACAAGCCATGTTCCCTCAAAGTCTGCAAGACCAACCGCAGATGATGGGCATGCTCCTCTGCATTCCTGGAATACACTAAGATATCATCTATGAAGACAATAACAAAGTGATCCAGGTACTGGCTAAACACTCTGTTCATGAGATCCATGAATGCTGCAGGGGCGTTAGTTAACCCGAACGGCATCACAAGGAACTCAAAATGCCCATATCTGGTCCTGAAAGCCGTCTTTGGCACATCCTCATCCCTTATCCTTAGCTGATGGTACCCCGATCTTAGATCTATTTTGGAGAAACAACCCGCTCCGGCTAGCTGGTCGAATAGATCATCGATCCTAGGCAATGGGTACCTATTCTTGGTAGTGACTTTGTTCAACTGCCTGTAGTCGATACAAAGTCTAAGGGATCCATCCTTCTTTCTCACGAACAAGACTGGAGCACCCCAAGGCGAGGTACTCTGTCGGATGAAACCCTTTTCTACCAGCTCTTGCAATTGCTCTTTCAACTCCTTCAACTCTGCTGGGGCCATCCTGTAGGGAGGGTTAGAGATCGGTCTAGTGCCAGGCATCAACTCTATCTCGAACTCTATCTCCCTAGCAGGTGGTAAACCTGGAAGCTCATCAGGAAAGACATCCTGAAACTCTCTGACAACTGGCACCGAGGCCGGCTCCCTGACCTGACTGTCTAGCTCTCTCACATGAGCTAAGTACCCCTGACATCCCTTCCTAAGCAACCTACGAGCCTGAAGAGCTGATATCAGACCTCTAGGTGTGCCCCTCTTGTCTCCTCTGAAGACTACCTCTGACCCGTTCTGATCTCTGAACCTGACTACCTTGTCCCTGCAGTCCAAGGTAGCACCATGGGTAGATAGCCAATCCATCCCTAGAATGACGTCAAAGTCTGTCAAATCTAGAACCACAAGGTCGGCGGAGAGGCATCTTCCCTCAATAAAAACTGGACTGTACTGGCAGACTGACACTGCCACTGACGGGTCACACTTGGGTCCACTGACCCATAGGGGACACTCTAACCCAGAGACTATCAGACCTAACCTCTCAACGGCTCTCGGAGCAATAAATGAATGAGATGCACCCGGGTCCATTAATGCATACACATCAGAACACCCAATGACGAGATTACCTGACACCACGGTGTTGGATGTGTTAGCCTCCTGCTGTGTCATGGTGAAGATCCTGGCTGGAGCTGATGGACCTTCACCTCGGGAACCAGAAGAAGAGGCTGCCCCTCTCCCTCTACCTCTGCCACTGCCCTGAGTTGTGGCTGGAACTGCTGGCTGTGCCACACTACCAGAAGCTGTCTGCTGGGGCTGGCCCATAAAAGGCGCTCTAGGACAATCCCGAGCTATGTGTCCCTCCTGTCCACATCTGAAACATGCATTAGTCCCAACTCGACACACTCCCCTGTGCGGTCTTCCACATCTCTGGCATTCTGTACCATCTGAGCCTGAGCTCGAGCCACCGCCAAATCCCAGACCGGATTTCAACTTGTTCCAAAACTTATTCTTCTTCGGCTTCTTGGTGGTGTTATCCCACCTCTTCTTACCTGAGCTCTGAGAAGAGAACCCTGGTCCTCCTCTGCTTGGGGTCTTAACCCCTGAAGACTGGGTCACTGACTGCTTCACTGACCCCTCAACTATAGCACTTGCCTCCATTCTTCGAGCCATATCCACCACAGTGTGGAAACTTTCTCTCTCAGCTGACTGAACCAACGAGGAGTACCTGGAATGCAGCTTCATAACATATTTCTTGGCTTTCTTCGTATCTGAATCTAGAGCTTGCCCTGAAAAAGGCAATAGCTCCAAGAATTTATCCGTGAACTCCTCTACACTCATGTGCTCTGACTGCCTCAGTTGCTCAAACTCAATCATTTTCAGTTCTCTAGAACTGTCTGGAAAAGCCCATCCAGCGAACTCATTCGCAAATTCTTCCCATGTCATACCGTCTAGTCTCGGGTCCACATAACACTTGAACCATTCCCGTGCCTTCTTGCACTTTAAAGTGAACCCTGCCATCTGAATGGCCCTGCTGTCACTTGCCCCTAGCTCATCAGTTATTGTTTTCACCACTCTCAGATACTCAAAGGGTTCATCCCCTGACTTGTATTTGGGAGCATCTAGCTTGAGGTAATCTGTCATCTTTACCTTGCTCCCATCGACTGAGCTAGGTCTAGGAGGTTGAGTAACTGGGGCTGCTGGTTCTGTAGGTGGTGGAGGTGGAGGTGCAGCATTCCCCGAGGTGGGGTTTGCCGGGTTTGGATAGAAGGGTGAGGGTGGATAAGCTGGGTACTGTGGGTAAGGTGGGTAGAAAGGTGGATAAGGCATGTAGGTAGGGTAGGGGTTAAAGCTGGAGTAATCCGATGTACCTCCCATCGGATATCCTGAACCCTGGGGAAAGGGTGGATAATGGGGTGGAAAACCATACCCCGAGGCCTGAACGCCTCCCTGTGACTCCCCTGTCCCTCCTTCCTGCATGCTCACATCCAGGTTCCCATCCCTCCTCTGATCCTCTTCCATAACCTCCCTCACATCTGAAGAACTTCCTCCTCTATCTGTCCCCCTTCTGCTGGCATCAAAAGACCTTCTAGGGTCCCTTGACACCCTTTCTCTGTTGGCTCTACAAGACATTGCCCTAGGCAATGTAGGAGGACGGGCGCTCGTGCCCTCATCCTCAGGTGGCACTCCAGTCAATCGCGCAGATCGACGAGTTCCTCTCATCCTATTCTCTGAAAAACAGTTCATAACAAGCAAACATTAGCATCATATGGTTCATGTGGACACACATGAACCCTCATCACATACATCATATAGCATAGCATATCATTAATGCACATGTACAAAATCATGGCATTTCACATCATCATGCAAGACAGGACTCAACATCCTATCCTAGTGGACATGACCTTCCTATTGTGCTTGACCTTTTATAACATCTATGAGCCCGACACTCTAGGTCCGACCATATGAACCTAGGGCTCTGATACCATTCTGTAATGCCCCGGAAATCCGGACCGCTACCGGCGCTAGGATCCGGGTCGACTTAAGGCCGCCGGGACCCGTAGCAAGCCTAACTTAACCTGTAAACATGTTTAATCCCCTACATGATCAACCATAAACATAAAAAGATAAAACTTTTCTCCATACATACTGTCATCAACTAACTCAACCTGTGCATACTCTGTACATATACATAACATAGTCCCTCTGTGGGATCTCATCAAGCCTCAAAGGCAAAACAATCGGTGTTGAGTTAGTTTACATAAACATCATAACATAAGATCATGTATATACAAAGGGATTAACAATATATTATGGTCAAGCACAACTCTATCCTCAATAACCTCATTACATAACATACTGAATATTTTTTTACATTTCATCATTATACATTTGTCATGTCCACAAACTAACTATTACATACATATGACTTTTTCTCTTCTTGCCTTCTCTATCTATCCCGTACCTGCAAACCTGGGGGGTAGGGGAGAGGGGTGAGCTAGATGCCCAGTGAGTAGAACTGTGAAAAGAATATTTAAAACATGCCATCATGAAATGCGTCACTGCACAAACAAATCACACCACGGATGGACTGATTCAAAAATCCCTCAACTCCATGCCCGGCCCTATTATGGGCACCACAGGACTTCGTATTGCCCGGCCCTATTATGGGCACCACAGGTCTTCGTATTGCCCGGCCCTATTATGGGCACCACAGGACTTCGTATATAGAAGGCTAATGAATCATCCTAATGTCCATCCACTATCATCTATCACAACAATACAATGCGGCATAGTCGTGAATTCTAATGCAAACATCCTATAATATGATCATGATGCATGAAGCATGATAAAAGCATTTCATTTCTTAATTTAAAAGGTTAAGTTTAGTTCCACTCACCTCTGGCAGACTCTGACAAACTCTGTAGCAGCTGGCTCACTGCTGGGGTCCTTGGTTCCTCGGGTCCGAACCTACACAGGTGGACTCCAATGAGGGACCAAACATACTTAAACATAACTCTAATATATGCCCCAAAAACCCCCTAAAACATCCTGAAAATATCACATAGAGATATGCATGAAGTGGCTGAACAGGGCACTTTCGGCGGCACCTTCGGCGGCCGAAAGTCCTGGACAGAGACGAAACTCAGGTAGGTTCGGCGGCACCTTCGGCGGCCGAAAGTCCCAGACAGAGACGAAAGTCTCTTTTCGGGGGCACCTTCGGCAGCCGAATGCTGCCTCCACCAGAGGGGTTCGGCGGCCGAAACTTCCTTCGGCTGCCGAACCTGGTTTCTGCCAAACGGGCAGAAACTTGGTTCACATGAACCTCCTGCCTCCCAAACCCACAAATCAAGCATATACTCCAACCAAATCATGCATACAAGTTCCTAGGGGCCTCAAACATGCATATACCCCCTCTACAACACTTCAATCATACTCAAACATGCCACATTGCTCAAGAATCACATAAAACCTAACATTTGCTTAAAAACTCATACAACCCTATACATGCCATTCTACCCCATAAAATCACTTAAAACTTACTTAAAACACATGAGGAGCTTAAGATCGGCTCTTACCTCTTGAAGATCGAGGGTTGAGGAGATCTAAACTCGGAGATGGGAGAAGTTCCAACTTTTGGTCTCCAAGCTTCAAAACTCGTTCTAAGCTCAAAGATCTTCAAAACCAAAGTTATAAACTTGTAAAAATCATGGAAAAAGGAAGGAAAAACTCAAGATTGAGCAAAGATGGCGGAAATGCTCACCTTGGCCGAAATGGGGAGAAAAAGCTCGCCCATTTTCGGCTAAGGGACCCTTTTATAGTGGCTGGCCAGGCCACGTTCGGGGGCCGAATGTGCCTCCACATCCATGCAAATGTTCGGCGGCCGAACATGAGGTTCGGCGGCCGAACCTGCACTTTCCTCACTCAGGCTTTCGGGGGCCTAACGTGCCTCCAAAGCGCATGCATGTTCGGCAGCCGAACTTGACTTTCGGCGGCCGAACCTGGGTTTTCCTCCAAAGCTATTTTCATGCAAAAACTCATTTTATAAAACATGTCTTTACCCTTCTAGAAGTTCCCGACATTCGAAATTCCACCGGACGGTAGGAATTCCGATACCGGAGTCTAGCCGGGTATTACAGGAGCGGCTTTGCCGTAATTTTATTTGGCATGGTAACAGTGGGGATTCTGCTGTTCCTCTGATTAATTGGCAAACTTTGCTATATCCAAAGCAAAATGGTGGGTTGGGTATTCGGAATTTTGGATTAATGAATCAAGCTATGATGGGTAAATTATGTTGGCGGGCATTTATGAACCCATCTGACTTATGGATCTCATGTCTTCTTTGGAAATATAATAATGATAGAATTTCTTGGAATCTTCGAGTACCTCCTGGTGCCTCTATGAATTGGAAGGCTTTATGCTGGGGCCTCCAATTAGTTTCTAGCGGTGTTTCTATTGACGTTCGTAGTGGTACTGATGTTAAGTTTTGGCAAGATGATTGGCTTTCGGTTGGACCTCTTTTCCGATTGGTTTCTGCTCCTATTGATCCTTTGGAATTAGAGGTGGTTGTGAGATATTATTGGATCCCTGGATATGGATGGGATTGGAATAAGTTGTCTTTATGGCTACCTGATTTCGTTTTAGCATTTTTACTCCCCATTTGCCTACATAATGATGTTAACTCAAGGGATGGAATAATATGGAGACATTCCATTAGTGGATAGTATTCAGTTAAAACGGGGTACTCTCTTCTGGTGGAGAAATGTGGTTTACCAGTTGCCTTACCATTATGGAAGCTTATTTGGAAAGCACCTGGCACGCAGAGGATGCGGGTTTTTCTATGGAAAGTTGCCCATGAGAAAATTATGGTCAATGTTCAGCGGTTTCGGAGAGGATGGATTAATTCAGACTTGTGTATGAGCTGTGGTACTCAGTCTGAGTCGGTGCTACATGTTTTAAGAGATTGCATCTTTATTAAGAGTTGCTGGCTTAATTTATTACCTGCTAGTGAAGTCCAAACCTTTTTTGGCTTCGTTGATATCCGGGAATGGTTGTCTTGGTGTCTTAAAAGCTCTTTTTGTATTGGTGAGCTTCCCTGGCCTGTAGTTTTTATGGTTACAGTTTGGTGGGCATAGAAATTTCGCAATGAACGGTCCTTCAATCTTGGAGTCCAAAGATCAGTTCCTCGCCCACTAATCTTGGCAAGGCTAAGGAAATATATCAAGCATGGAATGATTATTTTTCTTCTTCTATTCAACGTCAATGTCGAGTGATTAGAGTGGCTTGGACACCAGTAGCTATGGGGTGGATTACAATCAACACAGATGGCAGTGTGCATCAAAATTCAGGAGCTGCAACCTGTGCGGGTTCTTTTCGAGACAGTTTTGGTAAATGGCTACTTGGTTTTCGTTGTGTGTTGGGAGTTTGTGGTGTGGTTGAGGCAGAATTATGGGCCATATATCATGCTTTGAATGTGGCTTGGAGTAGGGGATGGCGGAAAATTGTTATTCAAACTGATTCTCAAATTGTTGTTCAGCTTTTTCAAGGTTAAGGCAGTGGTGTTTATAGACTGCAGTCTTTCGTTATTAATTGCAGAGCTCTTATCCGGCGGGAATGGGAGGTTAAGGTCGTGCAAATATATAGGGAAGCTAATATGGTAGCTGATTATCTTGCGAATAGTGCGCATGGTGGAGTTTTTGGTATGAGTCTTATTGATTTGCCTTCATCTAATATTAAGCTCCTCTTGGATGCTGACTGTATGAATATTTTTCATGATCGTATAATAAATTAAATGGTTCTATCCCTCCTTTTAAAAAAAAAAAAAAGTGTAATTACAATAAAATAAAAAATATAATTTTTTTTTAGTCATTTAACTCTTATTTTAAATGATTGCAGACGTAAAAATAGCAAAATTGTAATCGCCAATCGTTGTCTAATGTCTATATTTTTAAAGGTTTGAAGTTTTTTTTTTTTTTAAGAAATTAATATTTACATTATATGGCTATTATTAGCAGAAAAAGTCTATCAATTGATATTATTATCAATTTGATGATAATAAAATTTTTAAATAGGGGTTAACTATTTATAACAGTGTTTATCTGATAGATAATTTATTATAAAAAAATATTTAAAATGCTAGAATAAATATTATGTATAATCAAAATTGAAATCCTAATATTTTATGTATGATAATCGAAAAACTACAAAAACTATTATATGTAATAATCGAATGAGTTTCACATATAATATATTAGTTATGGACCAAATATAACCCTAATTCAAGTTCACATGGAGCTCAGCTTAATTTCATACAGAATATTTACTCAATTGCCATTTTATTATCTTAAGCTTAACGATGTCGTTTATTACATGTACATGGCTAGTTTAGCTAGCACTTCGAAGAGAGTACCAACTTCACAAGCAATAATGAATAATCACCTATTTTTCTAAGGTTATTATTTTTATTGTTTGATATGATTTATTTTAAAAAAAGAGAATTTATTTTTTTTAAATTATATACAATTTAAATATTTAATAAAATAAAAAATTTTCAAATTAAAAAGGTTAAAATTTTCATTTTAAATAAAAACATTATTAAAAAATTAATTCAATTGAATTTTTATAAAAAAAATTTAATTTTAAACGGAAGTTATAAGAATTTTTCAGAATTTTACAGTCAACCATTAGCAGTAATCCAACTATAAAAGAAATTCTAATAATATCAACTTAACAATGAACCCACTTTTATTTGTACTATCATCTATTTTAGTCATCTTTTCACGACGACAGTTATATTACATTACAAGTTTAGGAAAAGGAAAAGGAAAAGTCCAACTCGAAATAATAATTAATATAATAATTAAATTTTAATATAATTAATAAGTTTATCTCTCTATTCTTTAAATTAAATACTTAAAATTTTTAATTTATACTTAAATTAAAAATTTTTTTATTAACAAAATCTGTTAAATCAATAAAAAAATCATAATCGATAATAAAAGTGGCATTTTTATTCTTAAAATACCCTCTCCCTCAACCTCTATCACAACTTACTTGTGTTTGCATTATTCTTGCATTTACATTATTTGAACTCAATTATTGATTTGTATTTCCAGATCATAGAGTTATTTTCTTTTATTAATTAATTAATTAATTATTCATTTTGTTGTATTAAAGCTTGCTCAATAAATCTAATTGGTGCTTTTCTCTTTTCCACAATACGAGAAAGCTTTTTTGTTGTATTTTTCGGTAGTTGATAAAGTATACTCAGCCGAAGTCCTTCATCGACAATCACAATGGCTCCATTAACAAATTTACAAGCATCAATAGTATGGTAAAGAGCAACAACAATAATGTCCCATTTCTCCCCTAGTTTGCATAGAGGCCTGTATTTTTTTTTCTTTGCTATTAATCTTCTTGGTCATAAGTTTACTCATGCTTGGAGTATCACCAATGGGGCTTGGAGCAATCTCATTCATCCTATCATAGTCGCTGACCCACTCCAATACCAGATAATGACCTTAACATCATTGGGTAAGGAGTATGAATCTTACACTGAATTCGTGAATGATGTGATTGAACGAATATAAAAATATTTTCTTTTCATCAATAGGATGAGATAATAATTTAAGAGTATGACAATATTAGAATTTATGGATTAAAAAAGATGCAAACTTATCTATGTGAATGATATAGGTTTAGAATTATTCAGTTTTTGAGACTGCACTAGTATTTCCTAGCATCAATACTGATAGCCAAGGAATGTATTATACAGAATTGGATGAGAGAAACTCATCCTTCTGGACGTGGCTGAGAGAGATGATGAGGAGTATAAATATATATGAATTATAAATGCACAAATTGTAAGCTCAATAGCTATTGAACGTAAACTTCGTGGTCCAATTTATTGATTTTTTCGATAGATATTAAAAGATGTATATATTTTATTTGATAAAATATTTGAGGGAGATATTAAATAATGCATGTATTTTATTATATGAGAATTAAGTTTTTAAAAATTTTTTCAAGTTAATTAAGAATGTTGTAGTTATTTTTTATTTTATTAACATTAATTTTAATATAAAGACTTTTAATTTGGATAATTGTAAAATTATTTGATTTAAAAACTGGAGATGTATATTCGTTGATTATGATAAAATGTAAAAATTAAGGTATAATTTCCCGTTGCCTCTAACAGCCAACTTTACTTTTACATGCTTTTCAAACAACTCAATGCCCTGTGATTAACAAAACCAAAATTTTATTACAGAGAGCTAGGTTCCCAATTGTTACTAAATATGCTTACTGACAATTTAACGAAAGTTATATTGCGTAACATCTTATATATGTCTCGTCTCACGTGCCGGGTATAAACCGGTGACCACCACAGGCCAGCTCCACCTCTGCACAATGCAGCAGCAAGCTAACCACCAAGCTCTCCTTCTAATTCCAAAAATGGTGAAAAAGCCGCCTCTCAAAGCTCTCTCGCTCTTCAATTCCTCAATTGAGCAAGGCGTTCACCCAACCCACCAGTCCATTGCTTTTATTCTTCACCACCTTCTTAGCTCCAACATGCTGTCCCACGCCCAATCTTTCCTTCTTCAGTTGATCTCTAATAGGATTTCCTCTCCTTTCTTCACTGTTTCATCTCTTCTCCACCATCTAACACAACCCATCTCTCATCCAAGCCCAATAACGGGTGCCCTCCTCTATGAATCGATCATCAATGCTTATGTTCTATCTCGCTCAACAGAGCGAGCTCTGTTCTATTTCAATCAAATGGTTGATAAAGGCCTTGTCCCTAGACCAAATACTTTCAATAATCTTTTGGATTATCTTGTTAAATCTAGCTGTTTTGAGAAGTCGTGGTTATTTTTTCATGAATCAAAGGGAAAGATTAAGTTGGATGTGTATAGTTATGGGATAATGATCAAGGGTTGTTGTGAGGCTGGTGATTTAAATAAAGGTTTTGAGCTATTGGTTCAATCAGAGGAGATGGGAATTTCCCCTAATGTTGTCATATATACTACCTTAATCGATGGCTGTTGTAAGAATAAAGACGTGCAAAGAGCAAAACTGTTGTTTTATAAAATGGGAGAGCTGGGTTTGGCTGCTAATCAGTATACCTACACAGTTTTGATCAATGGGTTCTTTAAGAAGGGACTTAAAAAAGATGGGTTTGAGTTATACGAGAAGATGCAGCTTGATGGGGTGCTTCCTAATTTATATACATATAATTGCGTGATCAATGAGTATTGCAATGAAGGAAAGATAAATAAAGCTTATGAACTGTTTGATGAAATGTGTAAGAGAGGGGTGACCTCTAATGCTGTTACCTACAATACCTTGATTGGTGGGTTGTGTAGAGAGAAGAGGGTGTGGGAGGCTGAGAATTTGGTGGGTCAAATGAAGGGAGCTGGCATCAACCCGAATTTAGTTACATATAACACACTAATACATGGGTTTTGTAGTATAGGAAAGTTGGATAAAGCTTTGTGTTTGTTTGACAGATTGAAGTCAAATGGTCTATCTCCATCTTTGGTAACTTATAATGTTCTGATTGGAGGATATTCTAACGCTGGAAACTGGGTGCGTGTCACTGATATTGTGAGGGAGATGGAAGAGAGAGGCATTTCTCCTTCTAAAGTTACATATACCATTTTAATTAATGCCCATGTTCGGTTAGAGGACATGGATAAAGCATTTCATTTTTATTCCTCTATGCAAAAGGTTGGTCTGGTTCCTGACGTCCATACCTATGGTGTGCTATTACATGGTTTGTGCATGAAAGGTAAAATGAATGAAGCATCGAAACTTTTTAGATCAATAGCTGAAATAAAGTTGGAACCTAGTGACGTGATGTACAATACGATGATTAATGGTTACTGCAAAGAAGGCAGCTCCTTTAGGGCCTTGAGATTACTCGAAGAAATGGAGGGTAAGGGATTAGTTCCAAATGTGGCTAGCTGTAGTTCTACTATTGGAGTTCTGTGCAAAGATGGTAAGTGGCAAGAGGCTGAGGTCCTACTAAACAAGATGATGGAATTGGGATTAAAGCCACCAATTTACATCTATAACATAATCTCCGAAGCTAAATATGGTTTGGAGTTGAGGACTTGAATTGAAACACTTGTGTTGGATGTAGAAGAAACAACTGGAAATGGGTAGGAAGAAAATCATCCATCTTATGACTTATGTTGATTGCCTAAAACTGTCACTACTATTGTATATTCTAAGAGATCCACAGGAAGATTTATGTATTGCTTTCAATTCTTGCACTTATTTGATAACTGCTTTGATCCATATGTAATTGAAGATATTCAGGTTGCTTGGTTTATATCCACAAGGGGCTACCTGTTAAGATATCTTTGGCTTTGGAACATGGACTTTCTGAGATTTTTTTCACCATCTTACCAATTAAAGAGTAGGTCGGGATTTTGAATAGAATAATGTCTTTCAGATATGTTCATTAGGAAGAGGGACTGATTGTTAAGGTGTTGATGGAAAATCTCTTTGTTATCAAGTAATGACTACCCAGATTACAAGTTTGTAGTTTGTCTTTTCTCGAATTGCTGCTTTATATTTCATTCTGGATCACATTGTTTGATATGACAACAAATTGTAGTAGGCTTTCACTCTTCCACTTGAAAACAAGAGCTTCTAATTTGAACAATGTAGCTAAGATTATTATGTTATACATTGTTGTATATGCGTTTATTAGAAATGGAAAGGAACAATATTTCATGTTGTAGGAGGACAATCCCTTTCTTATGCGAACCATGTCATTGAGGTTTAGAAGAAACCAATTTTTTATATCCTTTGTCGTTAGTGCCTGTGCTGAGACGCAAAATATATAATGCTAGTTTGGTTTTGGCGTAGGTTGCAATATAACGGTTTAATTTGGTTTAGAATCTGAGAAAAATAAGCCTGAGGAACTCGAATAAAAACTAAATTTGATCATATAGGTGAAGATTGCAACAAAAATATTATGTATAATTAAAATGTGATAAATACATCTATATGTTGTTTTCTAAGTTGCAGGTTGGTTTATCAAGATGAAGCGAGTGCCCTCATTTGACAATGGATAATTCACTTTAAGTCCAATTGGAACCAAAAGTCCTCATATATTAAAGTCCAAGACCTGACTAAGGTTATTCCTCCCGCCCCCACCCCCCCCCCCCCCCCTCCCTCCCTTCATTCTTCTCCTTTTCTGAATTGATATTCTTTGTTGCTCTCTCAAACTGAACCAAGTTGACTGGTTGTTGTCATTGCACATGATTGCAGGCTCAAACAATTCCTAGTTAAGGGGTGATCAGAAATTATCAAGGGACTATCCGTACTGCCTCAGATTTATGGAAATTGATGTAAGCTAAATATTAGAACTCCGAGATGGACAAAATTTATATTGATACATGCCGTCCCAAAATCTATCTTGTGCAACACAAAAGCAGATAGCTTTGATTTTATGATGCTTTACGATATAAAAGCTTTTCTTTAGCTGTATCTGGCCCAAGCCAAATTTTCATACAATCAGGAATACTTGTCTAATTCTTGGCTAGAAATGATGTTGGAATTTCATTGATGTGATGTCTATATTCTTTATGTGGCAGCTACTTGGTCTGTTGTCTCTTTCTTTTATAAGATTTCAAAAGAGTCGATTGCTTTTGTTATTAGTCTTTTTTTTTTTTTTTTAAATTTTTGTTTAATGTAATTGAACACGAGGAATGTTCTCCATATTTGTAATATCCGGCTAAACTCCGGTATCGGAATTTCAACTTTCCGATGGGATCTCTGTTAGAATGCGAGACTCAAAGCTGAAATCTTTAGAAGGGTAAAATAGAGTTTCTATAAAATGAATGTAAAACATTTTAAAAAATGTTTCAAAAAAAAAAAGAGTTTTAGATCTGCAGCCACCTGTAAGAGGGGCCCTGCCCAAAAAAAAGAGAACTTTATCTTCTTTTCAACCAGAGGTGAGTTTTTCTGTCCCTTTTCTTCACAAAACCTTTTTCTAAATTGTTTTGTCATGAGTTTTACCGTTGTTTTTAAAGAATCAAGTTGGATCTTAAAATTTTAGCCTTTGGGGACCTTTCGGAGTTGTCTTGTCCTCTTTTCCGAGTTCTTAGCTGCTATCACCGTTGTGTCTCCAAGAGGTAGGTTATAATCATTGCCTTTCTTTTGATTGCTGGAGTTTTTTCAAAAGAATTATAAGTGTTTTAATGATTTGTTGATGCATGCATGATTCTTTTAAAATGGTTTGAGGTTTAAGTTCTAGCTTTTAGATGATGGATGTTGTCCTATGAGGTCAATGCATGATGAAGTTGGGTTAATTTTAAGTGGTCTAGTGTGTTGAGTTGTTTTTGGTTGCTGTTGAGCTATTGCATGTGAATTTCATTGTGTTTTGATGGCTGTGAGTCAAGGCAGAATCGGGTTCTGCCTTGCTGGAGAACCCAGATTCGGTCGCTGAACCTGTTTATGGAGGCAGCCTTTTGGCTGCTTAACCTGCTTCCGAAGGTTTGACCTTCAGATCTGTGAGGAGACTTTAGGCCACTGAACCTACCGCCGAAAGTCCATGTCAAGCTTTTTTCAGCTTGTTTCTTATGTGTGTTCTCTTATATTTATAGGGGTTTATTGGGATAGTTTCTAGAGTTATAAAAATTATATTTGGTCCCTCATTTAAGTCCATCTATGTAGGATCAGACTTAAGCTACCGTAGAGGGTTGCAGTGAGATAACTGCTCTAGAGTTAGGCGTGCGTCAGCCAGAGGTGAGTAGAACTAAACTGAATTATTATTTCAAAGAAAACAAATGTTTTAAGTATGCTCATGCATCACGAATGACATATATATATATATATATATATATATAATTAGGGTGTTTTGCATTAGAATTCACGAATATGATGCATTGCATAATTTATTGTTGTTGTGGATGGATGTTGGATGATCCACTAACTCTCGAGTATAGTATGACAGATATGGAAAGACTAGGGCTTGCCTATTCTCCGCCCCTGCCACTATGTAAGGGAAAGATTAGGGTCTATGCTCCTAACACTATGGATATGTTATATTACATGTAAGAGGAAGTATTGAGAGCACCTATAGTGAGTCGGGCACTATTGGAATCTGTAGAGGATTACTGGTGACAGATCCATCTTGATATGAATTGTTTGTGTTGTGATGCATTCGTACAGTCATATATTTTCTTAAACTGCTTTTATTTACATTTCTGCCCACTAGTCTCTTGTACATTATCCCTTCCCCTTAACTCCAGGTTTGCAGTATCAGAGTTAGTTCGTGAGGCCGGCTGAGTTGTTGGTATAGTCCGTTGTAATAGTATAGCTGTGAACATGTATTAAATTGTGGATTACAATTGTGTTTTGCCCGAACTTTCTTTATAATCTCTGATTTATAATCTTTTTATGTAAAAGTTTTTAAGTATAAGTTATATTTGAACCAACCTTGAGACATGTAATGTTGACCATACATATGTTTTATGTTTTCAATTATGATGCATGCACAAATTGAATTTTGGTTAATGAGATGAAAATGTTTTTTTTTTGTTTGTGTGGTTTTATATGAGATTATATAAGGTGTAACAAAATATATAGTAGGTTTGTTACGGTCTCTAGCGATTTTAAGTTGATCTGAACTCTAGCATCGGTAGCAGTCAGATTGCTGGGGTCATTACAATCTTGTGGTGGAATACATTGAGCCTGTGTCAAGTCATCAATTGTTCCAAGAAAGAGGTGCAGTATTATCTGGAAACAGGAACCTTGAAGCGGAAATAAAGAGCAACAGAGAATTCTGAAGCGAACTTTAATGTAAGAACCAGAGTTTTATTTTTATGAGAGCACTAGGCCCTGCAGGCCCTCCACCATTAACATTGTTCTTTTTCTCAAGATTAACTTGAATTACTCGTGTAGACGCCGGAGAGTTCTGGGAGTAGTAACAAGAAGGCTATCAAGAGTAGAAAGCGTCCTGAAATGAAGTTTGATAATTTGAATGTGCCTGCTAGGATCAAATGTATTCTTAAAGGTGCAAATGAAGATGCTTAGACTCCCTTCATTGGAGGCGAAAAGGTGACTGAATATGATAAACAAAACTGGGAATTTGGGATGCTGCGTTTTCATCACCAACAGCAAGAAGCAATGGTGAAACAATGATTTGAAGCTTTTCAGAATGAGCTTCAGAATCCAGCCCCCTGAATCATCAAATGTAGCTCGCACAGGCCAAACGCGTAGGCATTATCTTCGTTCAATGAATATTACCTGGTGTCTTGCTTTTGACAGGATATGATATGATCTTTATACTGGACCATCCTGTTATATGGACGACGAGATATAGTCTTACAACCAATATTTCTTGAAATTGATTAATGGGGTTTAACACATTAATATTGCAGTTTGAGATGTTCAAGTTTGTATTCGATCAAAACCAACTGTATATAAATATACATATGTATAAATCTTTTCTGGAACCGGACCACTGGCTGGATAGGGTTAATATGGTTGAATGTATATTTGTTGGGGGACCGGATAAACTTGAAAGTTCATTTACCGATGTTTCTTGTTGTCTGTATCTGTTATTAATATGAGGAGAGTTTTTGATGGACTTTTAAAGGGAAATAACAAAAGAACTATAGATCCTTTTTCTAGTAACTGAAAATAATTTCATCATTCACTCTAATTTAATACTTGTGATTGCATGTATGATCTATTTGTAGTAGTAAAAAATGACAATCAATTATCAGATATTTTCAATTTAATAAAATGACATTCTAATTCAATTCATCTTAATGTGAACGTATGAGTTTGAAATGAATCTACTATCATTTCACAAGAAAATAAAATTATATATAAAAAAAAAAATTTCTGGATTTAAATCTAAGAATGATATTTTCCATTGAAAATATAATTGTTGGAGTTTGATCGTATTAACCAACAACATAATCCTTCAGGGTATGGTTTTTGAGATATATATGATATTATGTGTATAAAATTAGTCGGGTAAATGCATTATTAAAAAAATATATTGAACTTTAAATTATAATTCATATTTTCAGAAATTCATTAAAAAATTTAAACTATAATTCCTTTAAATATGTTTGTTATTTCTTTAATTTAATAGTTGCTACTTACAGAAAATATTAAAATATGTTTATAAAAATATAAATATTTGAATTTATTTTTTAAAATAAACGAAAGTGTTCTATTTTTTTTAAATTTAATTAATACATTATGTGAAAGTATACTTATAACCTATAGAGAAAATTAAAGTTTTTGAAGAAATAATATGAATGATTAGTCATTACACATTTCAAAAATCATCCAAAAGTGTATAATTTGATCGTCGAAATTTGGCATTAAAAAAAAAAAAAAAAAAAAAAACGGAGGATAATATCGGCATAACATAAAAGCAGAGCGTCCAGTCCCACGTCGATCATTGTGCGGAATCTCATTATAAAGTCCCTGTACTCTGTAGCCACTCCCAAATCTACGAGCTGTGGTTTTCATCTCTTCTCGTTTCTATCACCCAACCTAAGCAACTATGGCCAGAAAATTCTTCGTCGGCGGCAACTGGAAATGCGTATGCAACTGGAAATTTATTCTCTCTTTTTACTTTGTTTTGCTCGCTCTTCTTTATTGTTGCTTCAGTTGAGATTTCATATTGCCTTTTTTTTTCTTTTTTTATTTTGGAGAGTTTGTTCTATGGAATTCTACCGATTTTTTAAAATCTGATCACCATGCACTGAGTTGAACGATCTTATCCATTTTGCCTGTTTTGATTTCTGTGACTGTTAGTAGATCTGATGTGTTCAAATCCGATGCTTAAACATCTGATTTGCATGTCAAACTGATGCAACTCTAGCGGAAGTGTGTCAGTGTGATTTTGTGCTAATTGCATCATTTACTAATGTGTTGAGTTTATTTGTTTGAATTTTTCTGTGGGATGTTGCAGAATGGAACAACTGAGGAGGTGAAGAAGATTGTCACCATTTTGAACGAAGCTGAGGTCCCTTCTGAGGATGTTGTAGGCAAGTTTTCGTGGGCTCTTTATTTCCTTAATTTTGGAAGTGAAATTAGCATGGAAATCATAAAATGTCAGGTCTTATACGCTTTTGCTTCCATTACTTTTTCCATTTCCACTTCTAAGAATAACCAAACAGGCCCTTTATCTCTAATGTTGACTTTCAATTACGGAAGGAATTTGGTTCTATCTCATATTCTGTTGAATGAAAACTTATTTGTAGAACAAAATTGTAATTTGGAGGCTCGTTTTGGATTTAGAAGCATTAGGAATTTTGATCACTCTCTTGAGGCTTCACTGCATAGAAAGAATAGAAATATATGCACCTTACTGTATGCAACTATGAGTTCATTTTTGTCATACTTGGTTGTCTGTCATTTCTAACTTCTGTGGCATTTGAAGAGTATTATTGAATATGTATAGGTTATGAAGTTCTAGAAGGAAAGAAAATTACAATTACATTCGTTTGCACTATACAACCATGTTGTATTTTTTACTTATGGTGATTCAATCCATATCATCTCTGCATTGGATGAAAGTTCCTTAAATTCTCTATGCATAGACCTGATTCAGTGGATGATAACGCAGTTCACCTTATTGTCCTCAAGTTTCTTTCCACAATTATACAATATCCATGCTTCTATAGCTCTTTCTCTCTGACTGTATGTGTGCAGTATTGTCTAATGATCAGTGAATCCTTTTGTGTTATTTCAGAGGTTGTTGTGAGCCCTCCCTTTGTATTTCTTCCAAAGGTAAAAGGTATACTGAGACCTGACTTCCAGGTTGCAGCACAAAACTGTTGGGTTCGCAAAGGTGGTGCTTTTACTGGAGAAGTTAGGTATGTTCACATCTGATAAATTTATGATCTCTGTTTTATTGCAGCATATTCTTTTTCATGAAATATTTTGTGGTTTTGCTGTTAAAATATAGTACTGTTTATAGTGAAAATCCCAAGTAACTATTATTTAGTTTTTTTCAGATAATTTATTTGTGACACTTGAGGAGGTAGCTTTATAGACCTCTTTAACATACATGATGTTATCGGAGATGATCTATTCTCATGTTAGGGAGGATGAACCTCTTTTTGTTTTGGATATATGGTGATATATTTTCTGAGATATGGTATCAAGTCATAAAACAATTGAATACCAAGATTTGATCCTTGTATACTTCCTTTTTCCAGCCCTTTTCTCCCCTTAAATTGTGTGCACACAAGTGCACATATTGTAAACTGCCTACTTATCGAACATTTTTCTCCTTAAGTGTATTGTTTTGTGAAGTTGGTGTATCTTTTATGCACAGTGCTGAGATGCTGGTGAATTTATGTGTACCGTGGGTCATTCTAGGCCATTCTGAACGAAGATCGCTTTTACATGAATCAAATGAGGTAAGTATGTCATTTTCCAGCAAGCATATTTTTACATTCTCAGCATTTTATTTATTTTCTTCTTACTTTTTTTTTTTTTTTTTGCATTATTTATGAGGTGTACTCCTTTTTCCTTTTATTGCAGTTTGTTGGGGATAAAGTTGCATATGCACTTTCTCAAGGTTTAAAAGTGATTGCTTGCATTGGTGAGACACTTGAGCAGAGAGAATCAGGATCCACAATGGATGTTGTTGCTGCACAAACAAAAGCAATAGCAGGTACTTCCATATAGTCGGAGATGCAAATTTCAATTCTTTGATTAAGTGGATTGCATCTAGAGAAGTTTCTTTACACCTAATTTATAACTGGGATCTTGCATTGGTTGAGAACTGTAGATTTTTTTTTTCTTTTAGCAAATATATTTTGTTTAATTTGTAAAGTTTCTCAATTTCTTCCCCTAAGTATCTTCCACTTGGATATATATTAGCACATTGTACACTTTTACCTGCTTGCTCTTCCATCTCTCTGCCTATTTTGACACTTCATAAATGATCCCTTGTTATTCTCTTGCAGACAAAGTAACCAACTGGGCTAATGTTGTTTTGGCTTATGAGCCAGTATGGGCCATCGGTACAGGGAAGGTTGCAACACCTGCTCAGGCTCAAGAGGTAAGCCTGAATTTACCAATTTATTTAGTCGATGTTTTGTTTATGAATTCATTACATTTACATTTATTTTCTACCTCAGTTCATGTATTTAGATCCTGTAGATTCTGTATGTATGAATGGATTCTTAAGGGTTTGTTTTTAAATTATAGAACTCTCTCCTCCATGTGAGAATGACACATCCAGACAGACTTTTTTGTCAATCATAAAGTAATTTGCTTGTCATGTACAAAACTCTTCATTTTTGACTAACATTATGCTAATTCATGATGCATGTGTCCCTAATGCACAGCTTATAGCCCTTTTCCATGTTAGTGTAATTAGACTATGCATAGGACACCAATTGATTTGATAGGAAATAAGTACTTACTGAGGCTGATTGCTTTTACTTCATCTGGTTGATTAATGAACTAGGTCCATTTGGAATTGAGGAAGTGGCTTCATGACAATGTCAGTGCTGATGTTGCAGCCTCAACAAGAATTATCTACGGAGGTAACTTTAACCTGTTTTTGCTTGTTTTTTAAACTCAAGGTTTGTAGGGTTAACAGTCTGTCAATTATCACATGATTCTGCTTAGAACTAACTTCTCCATACCTTGCCTTACTTTAGGTTCTGTAAATGGAGCAAACTGCAAAGAGTTGTCTGCAAAACCAGATGTTGATGGATTTTTGGTTGGTGGAGCTTCTCTTAAGGTGGGTCATTTTGCTTATGACTTTGTACTTGCTTTTTGGTTCTCAACTTCAATGGCTGATCTTTACCCATATTTGCTTTCTATCAGCCGGAATTCATTGACATAATCAAGTCCGCCACTGTCAAGAAGGAGTGATTGAGGTCCACTGAAATCTGTCGAGTTACTTGAATGCCCTTTTATCTAACTCGGTGCAACCATTGTTAGCTGTTTTTCTGTTTATTGGCCCTTGCTTGCCCAAGGAAAAGGAATAAGCCAGTCCTTTATTATCGGCCTTTATCCTAAACCAAGGATTTATGACCTATGTAGTTTTGAGGGTGTTTTGTTTTGTATGCAATTGTTTTATTTTTCCTTCATTTGAGTCCTCCTCTTACATGTATTGAGCAAGGTCCTCAGTCCTGTTGGCATTGAGGTTTTGGTGCTTGAAGTAGAATAAGGACAAAGATGTGTAGTTAATTGACATGGCAAATTATTTTGAATCCCTGGGGGCAGGCATGACAGGGTTTAGTTGTATCCTTCAATGTTGTAAAACAAGGTGATTGTGCTATGAGGGGATTTGGCTATCAATTGAGATAATGATGCTCATTATTGGTAATTGCTACGTTAGAATGGGCCATTTGGATTTTAAACCCTAATTCAGAGTTGCATTTAGGGGGTTGGGAGGAGAAATAGGATCATACAAAGAAATTAAATTTGACGTGCACGTGCTTGCCGCCCGATCCTTCTGTTTGAACCGTATTTTCGCGGAACCTTGTTATTATTATTTGATATGCCAAGCGAGGATAAGACCACATAATTTTCCTAGAATTTTTTTTATTGGCTTTTTAGCTCGCAAAATTTCTTTTACAGTTCGCACCAGCTCCCTACGCCCTGCAGCTTCTAGATTCCACGTTACTAAATAGAGACGGCATAAGAGCTTTATCCGTGGGGGAGCTCACGAGTGACTGAATAAAGTAATAAAAGGTATACTAGGGCTATCGAAGGTAGTATTCATCTACAATGTTCTTTTTCTTCTTCCCCTTTTGCTATTTTTAGCCCTCTTTTATATACATGTTGAAAAGTGAGGGGAAATATAATAAGGGTGGAAACGTAATGGACAGACCATGTGTACTGAAAGGGAAGTATATCTATTGAATGTGAATATTCACCTTAAAGCAATTTATATTTTGTCATTGCATGGATTTTTTGGAAATAAATGTTTTTTTTCCTCTCAAAAATGACAAACACCAGGAGAATTGACTTTGGATGCCATGTCCCTCCACACATTACAATATTCATTGATATATTGACCATGGAAACTAAATGAAAAAACAATTGTTTTCTCCAACTGTAAAGATTTATTGGGCCATAAATAGTGTTTTTTGTCAACCACAGATTAGGCAACCCACTACGGCGTATGCTTACCATACAACCACTCTCTTTCCCAAGTGGTTTTAGAACATGGGATTTAAATTAATAAAAACCACAGGCTTCTTTTGCTCTTGGGAAAATTTATCATATCAACTTAAATAACATATTACTTTTACTGGCATTATGTTTCTTCTACAAATTAAAATTTTCATAATAATACAAAATTTGCAGTGTTTTACATGAAACATTAGAGTAAACTTACGGCACATACATTTTATTTTATAATTCAATAAGATACTAATATGTCCGATTTTCTAATTGAATTTTGTTATGATGTGTGGTGCTTAGTATTAGATTTTTTTTTTACCATGCAAAACAATGCATTACAAGGCTAAAGATGACAATAACCACAAAAGTTGGGACAGCTCCAAAAAAATCTATGCAGAAACTAGTCCGAAGACAATAAATGTCGTAAAAAAAGTTTAGCAGCTAGATTTGTAAAATGATTAACTACATGAGGCACACGAGAGAACTAGATATGCAAAAAGTGAGAACAAAAATGAAGGATAGCCAATACGGTAGAACTAATGTTCCAAAGAAGAAACGGATGAGTAACACTAACCGCTGCATGAAGAGTGGAAGAATCTGTCTCACACTCAATAACCCGATAACCTGTGTCTAATTTCCATAAAACGCCCTCCAAAACAACCCGAGCTTCACCAACATTAACAAACGAACACCAAAACTTTTAATGAATCTAAAAAGAACAGTGCCCATACTGTTAGATGCAATAACAGCTATAGCAGCCAAAGAAAAATGATTGATCCAAGCTAAGTCACAATTAAGTTTAACAACAGAAGAGGGAGGATGCCAAGCCAAATACAGGGGCACTCCCAAAGAGGCGGCCGACGAAGAGGAATGATTAGAAAAAACGCCACTAAGCTGAAATTGATGAAGATCATAAGAAATCTAGAAAGAAATAACGTGAGGATCAAGCTGCACCCTATTAAAAACAAACTTATTCCTCGCTTTCCAAATATATCATAAAGTGACAATGACCACTGTGAGGAGATAAGGGTCAAAAGATTGGAAAAGCGAAGAGTTCAATAAGTTCGCCCACCACTGACGAAAGTAGGAAAACCAGCAGAAGAAGGCTTATAGCCAAATGGGTTGAGAAACTAAACTGTTCTGAAAAAATTATAAAAGAAAAATAAATGTTCAATGGTTTTAGATTGAGATTGACATAGTGGGCAAAGAGAGGAAAGAACTAAATGTCGATGGAACAAATTAGCAAAAACAGGTAAATCCCCATGAAAGCATCGCCAAAGAAAGATATACAACTTAGGGGTGACCTGAGCAGTCCAAATATTTTTCTACAAATGGCTAAACAAATACAAGGAGCAATCAAAATCAAGAGCATAGTTTATCAGGAGATGATAACCACCCCTAACTGTGTATTGTCCATTGGATGTGAAATGCCAAACCCACGAATCGACTATACCAATAGGAGCAACTAGAATGGCCAAGATAATAGGGACTAGAGGGGCATCAAAGAGTAGATGTACTAGTCGCGGATGCCAAGTTAAAGAACAATGATCAATTAAGTCAACTACCTTAGTGATGTTAGGAGGGCAGAAAATACGTTGTGGAGTAAAAAATTGGGATGCCAAAAGAATCCAAGGATCAGAAGAGAGAGAGTGGACAGTCCATCACCAATATTCAAGCAAGCACCAAGGCGAAAAACATCACGGCTTGCAAGCAAGCTTTGCCACATCCAAGAACTGCCTCGCTTAGGAGTCACATGCCAAAAGGATGAGCAAGAAAAGTAAATACCCTTGTAAAGACGGGCCCATAAACTATCCTGGTTATAAAGCAATCCCAGACACTGTTTTTCCAAACAGGCAAGATTAAATTTTTCAAAATCCCTAAAACCAAGTCCACCAAAAAACTTTGAAGTACAAGACCGTTGCTAACTAATCTAGTGCATCTTATGGCTATGGACATCATTCCCCCACTAAAAGTTAGGAAGCAGACTATTCAGTTGAGATGACACTTGTTTAGGAAATAAAAAAAATAGACATTAAGTAGGAAGGAATAGCAGATAACACAGATTGAATCATAGTAGCACAGCCAGCCTGAGAGAGCAATTTATGTTTCCAAAATTGAGTTTTCAAACGAACCCTACCCATAACAAATGAGACAACCTATTAACGAGATCGACCCAGGAGAACTGGAAGGCCTAAATATTGACAGGACGAAGAAATCTCTTGCATTCCAAACTGCCATAAAATATCACCTTTGAGATCAGGAGGCGTATGTTTACTAAAGAAAATATGGAACTTCTGATAGTTAATAGTTTGTCCTGTAGCTAAGGTATAAGACTGGAGAAGACCAAAAAGAGTACTTATTTCTTGTCAAGAAGTACAGGCAAATAATAGAGTATCATCAGCGAAAAGAACATCGAGGATCGGAGGAGCGTACTGCGCAACCTTAATACCCTTAATAAGCCTATGAACATGCATTGAAGATAATAAATAAGAGAGCAGTTGAGGAACAAACAGTAACAAGTAAGGAGATAATGGATCCCCCTGTCTAATACCTCGAGAAGGCTAAAAAGAAGCAGTAGAAACACCATTAAACAAAATTGAAAAACTAATTGTAGGCCTTATGCATGTCCAATTTGAGTGAGGACTTTACGGAGAAAAAGCCAATCCACTTGATCATAGGCCTTATGCATGTCCAATTTCAAAGCCAAGGAGTGAAGTTTGTTGGTCGAGGTTCGAAGATGGTGAAACATCTCATGTGCAATTAAAATATTATCTTGAATTGTCCGGGATGAAACAAAAACATCCTGATCAGGTGGGATTAAAGTAGAGATCCACGATTTCAGCCGATTCACCATTGTCTTAGAAATGACCTTGTAAGTAAAATTACAAAGGCTAATAGTTTGAAACTGATGAACACCAATCGGGATATGACACTTTAGGATGAGAAAAATATTAGTTATTTTCATCTCATGAAGTAAAAAACCAGTCTCATAAAAGCATCGAATTGCCAGACATAACGAAGGCCCAACCATGTCCCAATTATGCTGATAGAAAATACCAGAGAAGCTATCCGGGCAGGGGGCCTTATCACCTCCTAACTAAAGCACAGCTTACTGAATCTCCGCATCAGTGACGAGTCTTAGTAAGGCCTCATTAATAGCGGGCATAACCAATATAGGTACAACAGCAAGAACATGTTCACAATACAGCAAAGAACCAGTAGAAAAAAGTCAACAGAAGTAATTATGAATAAAAAGCCTAAGAACAAGATCCCGATCAAGCCAGCAACTGGACTCATCCTGCAGTTGAGCAATGTGGTTGTATTGACGACGGCGGAGTGTAGAAACATAAAAAAATTTAGTGTTGCGATCCCCTTCTTTGAGCCAATGAATTCGAAAATGTTGCCGCTAATGCCATTCCTCACTCTGCAGTAGAGATTGGAGTTGAGATAATAAAGACACTTTGATATGAGCATTGGAACTAGCAAAATGCTGATTATACAACACCCACAACTGGCATTGTAAATGATGTACCTGAGTAACCACATTTTGAAAAACATGATGATGCTAGGAACTTAAGCAAGTTTTACAAGATTGCAGGCGACGCATCAGCGAGAATATGGCTGAACCATGAAAAGTAGCGCTCCAGGCCTGCTGAATTACTTGAGAATATTGAGGATGTAATAACCACTTACTTTCAAAATAAAAGACAAAGGATCTCCGAGGTGGACCACCTAAAAGAGACAACAGCAGAGGCCGATGGTCAAAGGCAAGCAAATCCTCGTGGAGCAGTTGAGCTTGAGGGAAGCTCACGAGCCAATAAGGTGAAACCGATACACGATCCAAACGTTATTGAATAGCTCGTGTTCCAAATCTTTTATTAAACCAAGTATAAGAGGGATCTTTATAAGGAAGATTAAGTAAAGCACACGAACTTATAAAGGCCTCAAATCCTGCCACCTGTGATGAACGAACAGGGCAACCACCAATCTTATCCTTCTAACCACGGATAGCATTAAAATCACTGAAACAGCACCAAAGGAGAGAAGAAGAAGTGGACAAAGGCATCAAATCATTTCACAAAAAATCCCAAGAACTTGAGACCGCATAACCATAAACAAAAGTAAGATGCCATTGGATATTAGTAGGATCCATTTGTACAATGCAGTCAACAAAATGTTGAATAACCAAGGAAGGAGAGAGAGACAGACTCATTCCACCACAAAGATAAGCCTCTTGCCCTACTCACCTGTTCAACAAAAAAGGAAAAAAGAAAAACCACACTAATGCTGCAAACATTGCATGTATGTACAATATTGTTTAGTTTCCATAAAGAATACTATGGACGACTTGTATTTACATAAGAGCCCCTATAGAGCTATAATTGTCACAGATTTGCCAGGTCCCTGACAGTTCTAAACCAGCAATGTTATGGCACTGTAGGTGGCTCAAGGCTAGCCACCATAGCCGTAGAAGAACTAACCACACAAGTAGAGGTAATAATAGCATCAGAGAGCAAAGCTCTCGGAGGAGAACTTGGCATAGCCACAATGCTCTGAAGACAGTCGCTGCCAAAAGCAAGGATGAGGACGGAAAGACCCAGACTTAGTATCAAGGGTCCTAGCAGCCAAAGAAGACATAGGGATCCGTGAAAACATAGGTAAAGAGCTTGTAATATGCAACAGCTGCTCAATTTGAGAACTAGAAGGACCAGCTATAATAGTTTCAGGATGTAGCAAACTGCTAGCTAGGTGGACCAAACAATTAAAAGGGCAAGGATGAAGAAGAGCAAAGTCCAAAGCCTCTTGTACCATCATGATTGGATGTAAAGTTGCGGAAAAAGTCGGGCGATGATCCATAGGAGAAATAGAGCCAGTACGAGGGATAGGTGGGTCACAAAAATCAAGATCACCAAACTGTCGTTTCCGTCC
Organism: Manihot esculenta; assembly: GCF_001659605.2. Lineage (NCBI taxonomy): Eukaryota > Viridiplantae > Streptophyta > Magnoliopsida > Malpighiales > Euphorbiaceae > Manihot > Manihot esculenta. Next base: position 10,073,954 of record NC_035162.2, on the reverse strand, counting down.
AACCAAACCAACTGAAAGAGAGGAACATGTAATGGGTGCATAAATCTGCTCTCCACAGCCAATGGAAGGCGACGTGGCAGCACAAATTGGCACCGTAAGTCGAGGCCAAGACAAGGCAGAAACATCAAAAGAAGAGAACCTTTGGGGCACGGATTGAGAAAGTGGCAGTGGCATCGAATGAGAGGCTAAGCCTTGCAAATTCTGCCACGCCGAAAGCAAGGAGGCATTAGTGTCCAGAGGAGAAACAACAATAAGCGGTGGAAAAGAAAAACACTGCACATCATGTGGCTGCATGGAAGCTTGCATAGAGACACCAGACACCAGCCGCAGCCGGTCACATGAGCATGAGAAAATAGAGCCGTGGATCGAAAAAGCAGGGACAGGGTGGCCGTGCAATGGGAAAACAACGGGTACAATGGGAAAATAGTGGGTACATCGGAAACGACTTCATGGTCGGCAGAGTCACCAGGAAGAAGAAAGGGAACCAGAGCCGATGAAGGGCTCAATTACTCTGGAGGACTGACGAGGTAGCAGGAACTCGCTGAGTATCAGTTATGGATTGGCAGGAAGGCGTCGATCAAGCATGCAGAGAGCCACATACCAAATTTAAAACTAGAGAGCTCATCAACTGGAGATGCTGGGGCAAAAAAGCATACACGGAACATATGACAAAGCAGAAGAAAGGAAAATTTTTATACCGAACTGATACCCAGATCTTGCTTGAATCAGATTTAAAGTAAAAACCAGAAACTAACGGTTGAGAAACCTGGAAGCGAACCCAGATGCGAAAATAAAGCCTGCCCACGTTCAACTCATCTGATGAAGAAACAGAGAGTAAACCATCAAACAATGAAGCTATACGCTGAGCATTAGCATGCGTCCATATACGTGAGGGCAAACCATACAAATGAATGCAAAAGTCCGTGGTAGGAAACTCAATCACATGGATAGAGACATTAGGGGACCAACGCTGAAAGAGCAGAAGAGATTCTAAGGACCACCATTAAGAACAAAACAAACCTGCTCATCAGAAGAAAAGATCAAGATAAAAAGATTTGGTTGTTCTCGTTTTACTTGGAACTCATCAACAAACTGCCAAACCTTAAGTAGCCGAAACTTAATAAACCACGGGATATGCTTCTTGATGCTAGGAATCTTGAGCAGCAACTTATGAGAGGTAGTCTCATCACCAATCGTACTCAAGAACTGGATCATCATAACACAGAGAGTCCATCGTAGTAATAAGCTGATCCAACAGAGACGAAGGAGAAGCCATGCAGACAAAAATTGAAACAAAAACCAATAGGGCCAAAGACAACGACGAAAAGTAAACCATTGCAACTCAGAATTCTGCAACTCCCCTCTCGCTTGTCACGTCACTGTTCCATTGACAGCCATACCAAAGCTTTTTTAATAATATGCTCAATTATTTGGTAAAAAAATATAATTTATTGTGCTTAGTATTAGATTGTTGAGAATAAATGACAAGTAAGCATAAAATATACAATTAATATGTGTAGTATAGAAGAAATGAATGAAATTGTAATGTTAAAATAAAAAAGGTTCATCAAAAGAAATCAGTTTAGAAGGATCAAAATTTCCAATTATATTTAAAACATCCTTCTAACAATAATAAAACATTGACAAATCATCTCTTTCAAGGTTACTTTATTTTAACACATTTTGGTTATATTTTGTATATTTCACTATTTAATGTTTCTTATTCAAAAGATAACTTACTCTGAAGGAAAAAAAATATCACAAATCCTCTCCTCTCTCATTTAAAGTAAAGAAAAGAAAAGTGAAACATCATTCATTGTTATTTTAAGGATTTATTTAAAAAAAAAAAGGAAAAGTGAAATTTAAGTATGTGAATAAAATTTGGAGAAGTGGAGGGGTGGGCTAAACCAGAGCTAAGCCCATTTAGCAGAATACAACCAAAACCCAGAGCCCAAAAACTAGACCCGGCCGGATAGAATATTGTGAAGAAATCTCCAGAAGCTTTTTTTCTGATATTAAAGTTTAAAAAATTGTACGGATTGCGGAAAAGCCAAAGATGGTGGGCGTCAATCTCGTCGACAAAATGGCCACCCTTGGCACTTGTATAATCAATCTTTCATTTTCAAACTTTTACGTCTCTTAATTAAAAATGCCACCTATTTTCTTTTATGTTATCTAACAACCTTTTGCTTTCAATATACAGAACGTGAATTTCGTAATTAGGTTTTCGTCTTTTAAATTCACTGCGCTCCTTAATTCACAACACCTATTATTTTAATAATATTTATATTTTTAAATTTATGGTAATATTGTAATTAAATGTTTATTTCATCATCATAATATAAAAAATATGTAAATACTAAACATGAAGAGTAATCATATATTATTCACTTATTTTATTTAAAACAATTTCAGAACTTTTACTTAACATTAAATTAATTTTTATTTATTTATTTTATTAAATTTTATATTTAAACATGATAACTGAAAGAGATTAATTCTTTAATTTTTAAAATTATATAAAATTTAAATGAATTTTTATATATATATATATTCTAATCGAAACTCATAAACTACTTGTAGTAAAATATTTCAGAGATCAATCTTAAATTTTTTTTTTTCAGTATTAATAATTAAGAGTTGAGATCATGTGTCAACTATGTTACCGACGGGTGGGCCATTGCCCCATTGACACTGATGACCTGACCCGGCCTCTAGAACCGCTTCAACGAGCCGTTTTGAGCCGAGCCGAGCGGAGCTGAGGCTAGCACGTGTGGCTTTTTTTTTTTCGGTTACCACTTGGCTTTAGGGGTGAGCATTCGGTCGGTTCGGTTCAAAACCGAACCGAACCGAATAAACTGAAAACCGAAATTTGAGTGTTTATGAAAACCGAACCGAACCGATTTTGGTCAGAAACCGAATCGAACCGAACCGGTCTGATTCGGTTCGGTTCGGTTCGATTTGATCGGTTTCGATTTTTAATAATTTTTTATTTTTTACACTTTATTTTTAATATTTTTAAATTTAATTAAAATATTTTAATTTTAATATGATTTAATTTCTATATATTATTGAAAAAACATATTATTATTACTAATCGGTTCGGTTTTTTCGGTTTTTTCGGTTTTTTTCTGATCAAAACCGAACCGAACCGAAATAACTAAAATTTTTGAAATTAAAAATCGAACCGAACTAAAATATATAAAAAACCGAACTAAACTTTTAAATCAATTCGATTCGATCGATTTTTTCAGTTTGAACCGAATACTGATCACCCCTGCTTGGCTTTCCCGCAGTTGTAACCCAATCCCCATCTCCATCTCCAGGCTCCAGCTGGAAGCTTTTGGTACGTAGAGTTTTGCCTTGTACGCTACAAGTGAAGTAAAATTGAAATAAATGAGAACCAATAAATATATTACACGTAAATACAAATAAAACAAATTATTTATTGACGTAAATGGAAGTTGAAATTGCATGTAGGACAGGACAATTCCAGTGAAGGGAGGGAACTTGTCAATTTCAATTGTTTTTTAGTGTAAAGTGAATTTAAAGTGAGAGTGATGGGCCAAAAATCAATTTTGCATGATAGAGAATTGGGAGATTTAAGTTGTAGGGTTTGATGAATGCTCGTAATTTGAATCCTAAGCGATGGAAATTTCTGGGAAAATCATGTGATCTAAAAAGGTAATTTGTCTGTCATGGAGGTTGCTTAGAACCACATATTTCGATTAATGCCCACAATTTTTGGATAATGAATGATATGGATATAAAAAATTTCAAGTGGGAGGTCACCACTTGACACTTCACTTGTGTTTTTGTGTAGAAAGAGATATTTCAGGTGTAAATAATTTACAGGCAAATATATTAAATAAATAAAATTAAACATTAATAAATTTATTTTTATTTTTATTTTTATGAGATCTAGTATTAGAAAATTATGATCAGTTTAATTAATTAGATTATTATTATTTATGACAATATTTTGACAAATTTAGTTTAAAATAATAATAAGAACAAAAGAACAAGAAGATGGAAGACATTCGTCATTGTCAACAAGAAAGTCCAAGAGATAATCCAGAGAAATGATTTTTAATTAATAAAATCCAACAGTGAACGGCAGAAATTGAGGGCCTGAACTAGTCCAAGAAAAGGAAGCTGCTTTGAAGCCAAGCCACGCAAAGTAAAGGGGCAAGCAGATACAAACCAGTGCAGCGGTGATGATTCTTTTTTAAAAATCAAATCCAACGGTAGAGAGCAGTGGCTGCCGCTGCAGGGCTTATCTGTTCTGACTTGACTCTGAATTGTGTTTTTTAGGGAGAGACAGCCGAAGAGAGATATGGCAGGGCAGGGTATAAAACGTTGGGCTTAAAGACGGGACCAGCCCGCCATTTATGCAATTCTTTTCACCTTCCTCTAGCTCTATATTGATTGCGCTACTAGTCAAGCTAAAGCTAAGCTCAAACCTCGTCAATTTGCTCTCTCTCTCTGTCTCTCTTCCTTCTCTATCTCTGCTTCCTTGTATGTGATTTGTTACTGGACTAACAAAAGGAGAGGTGGGTTTTTGAATTCTTTATGTTCTCATTCATGGGTTGTGAGTTTTTCTGTCCTTTTTTTCAATAAATTGTTTGATTTTCCTTATTTTATTTGCAAGTAAAGATGTTGCTGTGTAAAGCAATCCATTTGGTGTTTCTGTTTTCTGGGTAAAAACCTTTTGCTGAAAAGAAATATTATCGGTTTCACACTTAGATCTGCTCTTTTGTTGTGCTTTTAAAGTTTTTCTTTTGTTTTCAAGTTATCTGGAGCTTAGCTCTCCATATTTTGTGGTCTGTAGGAAGAAAGCTTCAAAAGGGTGCTAGTTTCTTGATTTAATTTTATGGGAGGTTGCTTGAGCGCCCAAATTAAAGCTGAGAGCTCATGCAACACAGGTACTCTAATTTCTCTCTCTCTCTCTCTCTTTTTTTTTTTTTTTTTAAAAAAAAAAATCAAACACATGTAGTTTAATTTATTTGGTTTTATTTTGTAGTTCTGCCTGCTCAAATTTAAGTTGTTTTGCTTGAGTTTTTGTGGTTCCTTCTTATTTTTTCTCATCTCCTTCTTTCCCCTTTTGATAATGTTTCCTTATCTGTTTCATGCCTTTTTCCAATTGTGGTGTGCTTGATTGCGGGTAGTTGTTGCGTAGGTATAGTTTGTTGAGGAGTTTAAATCTATGAAATTGGATGACTTTGAAAGTTAGATGCTTCTCAATTGGAACCATGGTCATTGCTAAAAATCATCATCACAACCTAAATTAAAGTCAGTTTGTTGTCCTAAATATATCTGACAGCAAAAGGGGCGGATTTCACCTGGCTTTCATTTTCATTTCTTAGTTTCTTGGCAATCAAACAGGCGTTGCAATATTTTTAAATTTGTCGCCATGGGCAATCTTTGAATTGTTATTCTATATCGTTTATGTACATGAGAGTCTTTGTTCCTTCAAAATAGGATTGGAAAACCTTTTAAGTAATTGTATGTAGAAACATTCGTAAGGATTCTCTCGTATAGAAATAGAGATTAAAGTAATTAGAAAGATTATTAAAACCCCACTGCACATTGGCTTGTGCAGGGCTGAGCTCGAGGTATGTTAGCACAGATGGGAATGATCATAGCTCGAGTAGCGAAGTCTCATCAGTTTCAGTGCCACTAGCTCTTCGGACCGAAGGTCAGATCTTGCAGTCCTCTAATCTGAAGAGCTTCAGCTTTTCTGATCTCAAGACTGCTACGAGAAATTTTCGTCCTGATAGTGTCTTAGGAGAAGGTGGTTTTGGTTCGGTTTTTAAGGGATGGATTGATGAGCATTCATTTACTGCTGCCAAGCCTGGAACTGGACTGGTTATTGCTGTGAAAAGACTTAACCAAGAGGGTTTCCAAGGGCACAAGGAGTGGTTGGTGGGTTCATTTTCTCCTTAATTTTATAGACGTAGAATTGGTCTAGTATCATAGTTGATTTATTTTATTTTATTTTATATTGAAGAGCCTATTAAGTTTTAGCTAAGGAAGGAGAAGCAACATGCTCACACCTGTAAATATCCACAAATCTTTTTTTTTTTTTAGGATTGACCTTGTTTATCATTTGAATCTTTGTTAGGAACAGCCATTTATTAGTCTAGTTAGCATTCTGAATGCAGAGATTCACTTATGCATTTGCTTTTCTTTCCTTCATTCATAGGCTGAAGTAAATTATCTGGGACAATTTTATCATCCTCATCTTGTGAAGCTGATTGGCTACTGCTTAGAGGATGAACACAGGCTTTTGGTATATGAGTTCATGCCTCGAGGCAGCCTGGAAAATCATTTATTTAGGAGTGAGTTCTTTCTGCTTCACCTCTTATCGTTATGAGGCCAAAAGTCTTTGATCAGTATTTTGAACTTTACATAATATTCATTGCTGTTTTTCCAGGAGGGTCTTATTTCCAGCCTCTTTCTTGGAATCTCCGCTTGAAGGTTGCTCTTGGTGCTGCCAAGGGGCTTGCATTTCTTCATAGTGCTGAAAATAAAGTTATATATCGGGACTTCAAGACTTCTAACATTCTACTTGATTCGGTATTAGAGGCGTAAACATTCTTTTTTTTTTTTTGAAAAAATAAAAACTTTCCTCCAGAAATTTCAGTTTCTATTAGCTCTGCTGAAAATTTCTTTTGTGCTTCTATCATAGAACTACAATGCCAAGCTCTCTGATTTTGGGTTGGCCAAGGATGGGCCAACAGGTGATAAGAGTCATGTCTCGACCAGGGTTATGGGTACCTATGGATATGCAGCTCCGGAATATCTAGCCACGGGTATTACTCTATTGTGATTGGATGTATTACATAATCTGTTAGACCACTCAATGTGGTTCTTTCTAGGTGCTGTTTCTTTCGTTTGCTGGATTTTTCTGCACAGTTGTTCATGTGCTTACCTATTTTCATGTGCTAGTTCTGACAATCACTTCACTTCCTCACTGTCTAGGTCATTTGTCTGCCAAGAGTGATGTCTATAGCTTTGGAGTTGTTTTGTTGGAGATGTTATCTGGAAGGAGAGCGATCGATAAAAATCGGCCATCTGGAGAACACAATGTAGTGGAATGGGCTAAACCCTATCTGGCAAACAAACGAAAGATTTTTCGAGTCCTGGACAATCGTTTGGAAGGACAGTATTCAATGGATGTTGCCTACAAGGCAGCTACCCTTGCATCGCGTTGCATTTCTAGTGAACCCAAGTTCCGGCCGAACATGGATGAGGTTGTTTCTTCGTTGGAACAACTCCAAGGTTCCAAAGAAACGGAAAGCACCAACACACCTTCAAGCAATGCACGCAGACTTCGTAGACGAAGTGCAGATGATGCTATTGGTGGAAAGACAGCAACTGCTTATCCTCGACCGTCTGCTTCCCCTCTTTATGCTTAAAAATGGTACACCTTGACTATACCTGTTTTCATATGTCAATACAATGCAGGCGGGTTAGCGACTATATCTGGTGAATCAGGGCCATTCAAGTATACTTGTCAAATGACTGTACAGTTCATGGTTCAGCTAATGTATTGAAAATCAACCTTCTGCTGACAAAATCTGCTGATCAGCCTGTAACACGAGTTTTCACATTGTTGTATCTTCCAGATCTACCAAAATGTAACACTTCTATCAGGGATGCAATTGCTCTTGTATGACGATTGACGAGTTGGTTTTTTTTCTTCCACAGCCTAGCTGCTTGGATTTGATATATTTAATATTTATTTTATCACATTTTTTTTTGTTCTCAGCTGGATCTGTAATCATCCTTTAGATGTACAAGTGTGTTATATGATAGATTATTAGTTTCTTTCATCAAGGAGGAAAAGGAGAAGAGGCTCAAGTATTTAGCTACATTTACTGTCTCCACGTTCCATCTCATGTGTTTGTTTTGGTGGAAAAGCTGTGAACAGTGAACTTTTTGTTCCCTTCTCTAGCAGCAAAAAGGTGTTTAAAGAACAAAAGTTGCAGATGAGCCCGGCCGGGAAAGGTCGAGGATATGGGTAAAGTAGACGGATACTCGTGGGGTGCCATTGCTATGTTGATTTCCAGTTCGTCGAGACTCTCAACGACTTGATGATCTTTGAGCTCCGATATCTGATGATGGCACACACACCACTAAAATGCAACAGTAAACTTTACTACCATGGTCCCTTCTGGACCCAACACAAAAGTCCAACAATACAAAAAAGAGATTCAGAGATCGGGGGATAAATTTGTTGTGCCATTTTCCTTGCCCCTCAGCCAGAAAAGAAAAATCCTTTCCTAATGGCCAGATTACCCGATAAGATAGAGACTTCATAGCAAATGGGAAATCGATCGAGTCGGTTTAATTTCACATAATATGCAATTTGAAATTTTGAAAAAGACTTGGGCGGTTGGGTCTACCTTTTTAATCATCACAGCCCATAATTTAGACATGGGCCTATTTGATTTGGATTAAATTGCTTAAATCCGGACTTATCGTAACTTTATATTGAATTCAAATCAGATCAAATTGAATCAAATCAACTCAAACCCAAACTTGAGTTGAACCACAGAAACCCTTCAATCCAATCCCATATCTCCACTATTAAGGATTAAAGCTACCAATCCAGTTCGATTCCAGTCCGAAACTGAAACCCAATACGCCTTGAAAGGCTTATCTCACGGGCATAGTGTGCCATTCATTCCCCCTGGCGGCCTGGCTGATTCCCTTTTTCCTTGAGGCGCATTTTCAAGGAGATGATGAATTCGTTTGGGTTTATTTCAAGGTAAACGTTGCTACAATTGATATATTTTCAACAAGCATAATTTCCGGGTCTGGTATCAGCTTATTCATAAGAGTAATAACATCCAAGCGCTTCTAATAAGCAGTAAAGCAGAAGCAAAAGAGAGGAGGGGAACTGTTCATGATTGCTGTGTAGAGAAGAATTTTTTAGAGTAAAAACAAACAGGAGTGTATGCATGGACCTCAGTGGGTGCCAATGTGAGGAAAAGACCATGGCGCCAACTTGTTCAAAGTAGGGATGCACTACCTAAGCCAAGCCCGGTCAATGAGAAAATCCAATCTCCTTCAAATTTGATATACGTTTGTTTTTACTAGCAGAGCATGATCCCCAATAGGGTCAAGGATAGGAGCAAAATTATAGTAAAGCCTCTGTACCATCTAGAATTGCCTACATAAATATAGTCTAGTAATAGATGGTCAACCCTAAGAATAAGATAACTAACTAGTAATTTTTTTTTTCAAAAGTAACTAGTTCTGTATAATTGCCAATCTCTTCACTATATAATTTTTCCAAGGATAGGCAAGTGAATTTCCTAGTTCAGAGAAAAATATGTGGAAGCCTTCATACTCGTAAAAGTGATAAAAGCATGTATAAGCAATGCTCTAACCTGTAAGACCGTTGGGCAGGGCAGGATGGCCCCACTTTTGGAAACCAAAGTCGTGCACACACTCAACAATTCACTCCAGGCGCAAGAAAGACTCGGGAAAATCAGCATCTCGCTAAGCATCTTGGAAAAAATTACAAATTATAGTCGACTTGCAAATTTGTTTCTTACAAAGTGTATTCAAGACAAGTTCATGTCCCTGTAGCTTTAGGCCCAACAAACTATATGTACAGCTATCCTGCAAACAACATATAACTAATGCCCTTCAGCTTTATGCACATATCATGTAGTCCAGTATTCATCTCTTCAACAGTGAGGATGAATCAAGAATCATTTCTCTTCCATTCCTATGAGCAAGACAGGGTGTATGCGTTTCTATTATCAAACGTCTATTCTGAAGTTCTCACCAACCCAGGTGTCCAATTTCTCCAATCTAATTTCCCTATGGATCTGTTCCTCAAGTTGACTATTTCTCTTAAATCAAAAACCTTCTTCCGACATCCGTTCCCTTGTTTAATTGACTCATCAGTCTCCATGGAAGTTCCTTGTTTAATTGACTCATCAGTCTCCATGGAAGTTTCTTCCTTTACTTCTTCAGGTTCACAGGCAACTTCGTCTTGAGATGATGTGTCACTTATGATGTCTCCCAGCATCTCCACCACCTCGCTCATTTTAGGTCGGGATTTTGGCTGTTTTGTTAGACACTTGTTTGCGATGACTGCTAGTTTCTGGGCTGATTTGATGCAATGCTGTCCTTCAAGTCTTGGGTCTAAAATAAGGTGGAACTTCTTTGAATCTGATACATACGGTCTTACCCATTCTAAAAGCTTCTGCTCAGCCCGGGGAAGGTTTCTCTCTAGCGCTCGCCTTCCTGTAATAAGCTCATAGAGAACTACACCAAAGCTCCACACATCACTCTTTACAGTCAGCCTGCCAGTCTGAACATACTCTGGAGCAGCATAACCCACTGTGCCCACAACCTTCAGGAATACAATTAAATTATCAGAGGATAACAGAAAGATACCAGGATTTATATAAAGGAATGATATTAGAACACAACTTCCTCTTTTCTTAAAATTAGGTCTAACGATATAAATTAATGCGCCAATTAACAGATGAATAGATATTTCAAAATATTCTGAAACAAAAAGGTGGTGTGCAGTGAAACTGCTGTGCTTCTCCCAGTGTGCCCAAAACCTTTTTAACTGTTTAAAAAGGAAGGCTGAGAGATGAAGTGAAATTTAATACACAGACAAGTCCCTCTACGAGCTCAAAATTAAATTAATAACTTCATTTGAAATTATTCATTTTGCAATAAAAGAATTCAAATTAATTCTTAAAAAATCATCCGTGATTTTAATTTCTTACATAATAAGCTTTTGAAAAAGTTAAAATAATTGAATTATTGCATTCCAAATAAGAAAATTGATTAAAAAAAATCAATTGAATTGAATTCTTAAAAAATTAGGAAAATAACTTACTGAAGTTGAAACATGTCCAAGTCCTTCAGGAGGTCCCTGCCTAGCCAGACCAAAATCTGAAAGTTTTGCATTGAATTCCTCATCTAGCAGAACATTTGATGGTTTAAAATCCCGAAATATTAGCTGCATCAATGTAAGACAAATCCTAAGCAAACAACCAGTGGATAGAAACCCAATAAAATATAGACTGCAGCTAATGGAAACGCCTCAAATACTTTAAATAGATTTGAACAAAAACAGAAAATTTCTTCATGAGCATAATAATATAAAATGAATAGCTGTTCACAATTAATTAAATAGTTTCGAACATTACAAAGTGATGCACAATGTATACTTCCAACCTAATGTCGCAAAGCATACAAGGATAACATACCTGAAAATCCATTTCTTCATGGAGGTAAGCCAATCCACGAGCTGCATCTTGGGCAATTTTCAATCTTGTCATCCACGGGAGAGATGTAGGCACTCGAGCCAACAAATGGTCCTCTAAACTTTTGTTATGCATAAGCTCGTAGACCAAAAGCCGTTGCATCCCTCTTTCATCATCTTCAGCACAATAACCCACCAACTTGACAAGATTTGGGTGCTTTACTACACCCAAAAAATTCACTTCATTTATCCATTCCTTATGCCCCTGAACTAGAAATGCAAAACACAAAAAAAATTTCACATAAGCTTACCTTTAAAAAAGGAAACAAATAAAAAAAATTTTAATCTTCCAAGAAATCATCTAATCAAAATGCACGTCCTAATCACAATTTTTCTATAGTGAAATACACATAATTAGATTAATTACAATCATTAGAACTGAATAAATACGGCTATAACACACAATATACACACATCATTTGTGTCATTTTCAAATTAATTAAATTTCAAGCAATTACTGTCTCTTACAATTATCTGAAAATTTATGATCTAAAGCAAAAGATAAGGAAAATGCATGCCTGGAAACCATGACGATTCAACTGTTTTATAGCAACGTCCATTTTAGAATCAAAACCGTCGTTTTCATCATCCGGAACCCTAACAACACCTCTGTAAACACAGCCAAATCCTCCCTCGCCGATCAACAGAGCTCTGCTGAACCCTCGGGTAGCAGATTTAAGGTCCGCGAAAGTGAAAACTCTCAGATCATTAGCTCTCCGCTGAGACAAAAACTCATAGAAACCAAGCGAGTCAGACAAGTCCCTAGACGAGTTAGACTCAGAGTCAAACTCAGAACGTCTAGTGTCCACACTACTCGACGCCATACTCAAAGACCTTGCCCATGACACCCTGGACACGACCCTTGAAACGACATCGGTTCCAGCAGCACCACCGCCGACTCCCTCGTCGTCCTCTCTCCGTTCCCCGTTGGTGAAATGAAAACACTTCATTGTTTTTTTTTTTCGAAATTAGAAGAAAAGAATGGTCAAAGTTACAGGCGAGATAAGGAAAGGAAACAACAAAGATCGATTCTGGTTTTTGAAACTTAGATTAGCGAGAGAAGAAGAATAAGAATAAGAATAAGATGGGCCCATCTTTTGCAGAGAGGGTCAGACTTCAGAGTCAGACTCACAAGGGAGAGCGCAGATTGCTAAATTTGCAATGGCTGGGCTTTTACAGGGAAAATTAAAAATGGAAGGTCCCCACATCTCCTCCCTCTTCCTCTTTAAGTCTCCTTTTTTTTTTTTTTAATCATTTTAATAAATCCATATTAAATTTAAATCAGTAGAAAAACCTCCATCTTAAATAGCAAATTAATAACAATAATAATAATAATAATAATAATAATAATAATAATTAATGTAGTTATGTCACACAGACAAATTAATTTGTAAAGAATAAAAAAATTAACGTCACTATCATGATGATGTAACTAATTAATTTTTGTGAAATTTTCAACCCCAGATTTTGCTGACTTAATGCAAAACAGAAGACCAAGTCTACTTCCCAATGCTGTGGAATTCCCATTGGAAACCAAATTTGAAAATTTTATGGTTCAACTGTACTTAAAACGTGACGCTTCTCAAACTATCCCACTATATCGATTTAAATGAAAAATCACATGCAATAATTATTAATCAATTCTATTGAATTTATTGGAACTAAATTAAATTCATTAAATATTACAGATGTAATTTCAAACTTATTCTATTTATATTTCAAAAATAATAATTAATATAAATAAATAAATGAAAAATGTTCGATAATCAAACGAAAAAATAACTACAATTAGTATTTCTCAGTTTAAGAATGAATGATTGTATAGGAAAGAAATCCACAAGCAACAATTATAGATGTCTAGAATTCGAACTGTAAGAAATATAAGAAAGAAAGGAAAACATGATAATGTATACTCACGCACACACGAATTCATTTGTTTTATACTTAATTAACAAGGATGTCTTGCATATTACAATGTCTAGAGAAATAAATGCATGAACCAGCATAGTGGCCGGGATGTGATGTGCTTATCGTTATTATTGTTAATGAGGAGTATTGGCCACGTTTCAATTAATGTATTTGGATGCCTATTATTATTACCTACTGCAACATTTAAAAAATAAAATCTTACATATTTTATTAAATGATAATTAAATTTATAATATTTTAATTTGATTAAAGAAAGTGAAATGTATATATGAACGCGCTGGTAAACTGAAACTACCAAATTAGTTGTAAGATTGAGAACATGACAGACATTTAATGATTAGTTGTCCAAACTCCTCAGATTAAGGTTAAAATTATATATTTTAATGGGATGAATAATATGGAGGTTATTCTTTAAAAAAAAAGAAGAAAAAGATTGCCCATAGTTAGGCTTCAAAAGAGTCAAAATCCAGAGGAGGCTGCAGCCATCCTTGAAGTCTTCAATTCAATCCCTAATTGAGAATACTCAACGCTGTCACAGTACCTTGACCTGGAAAAAAAAGTAGTACATAAGAAAATAATTTTAATTTTATGCATATATATTTATTATCTTAAAAATTATTGCATATGACTAAATATTTCAATTTATTGTCACATTAGTTGACATTTATATACATTTTGTTTTGACATTCTGAGTTTTATATTTTCTGAAAAATTGTAAAACTTATAAAGGATTTCATGTCAAATTAATAAATTAACTCTTAAAGTTAAATTATTGAATGGATTAAAATTTTAGAGTAGGGCAATCTCCTCCTGTAGTTAAAGGGGAAAAAACGAAAAGGGATCAGAATGCGTATTTTCTCTCTGGGCCTCATAGTAGACAACAAAGTAATATGAACTCAATGGCTTAACCACTACCATATGCAGCCCATTCTCATCACCACAGCGATCAACCAACTTTTTTCAGTGTTTTTTTTTTAATATTTAATATATTTTATTATTATTTTTAAAGAATTAGCGTATTGATGAGTAATTAGTAAAGCAAACTATACTACATAATATATTTAATTATTCGTTAAAAACTTATGTATATAATTTTTTCAAAAAATAAGAAAGAAAAGAAAACCTTGTAATATATATTAGACTATTAGGGGCTATTAATTCCATTATAAAGTATTAAAAAAAATTCAATAAACGACAAGAAATGCGAAAAGAAAAGGTAAAACGACAACAGTAACAAACCAACAGAGGAACTATTACGCGAAGGAAATTAGAAGTACAAAGCTGGTTGACTGGTGGTGGGTCTAATCCAGTGTACAACATTGCAGCAGTCAGACACCGTCCTCTCGCACTTTTTTTCTATACTATATCACTCAACTTTTGATCCATCTACGTGTACTCTTCTCTATATCTCCATAGTGCCTAATATGTGTGTATATATATAAATATAGGGTATACATTGTTGCCTTCGTATTAGATCATAATTGATATTATATTTCATATTTAAAATATATAAAACATTTTTAATATTTTAATTTTATTAAATTTTGTAGTTTTTAACACTCGATTCCCTCCTCATTTCAAATAAAATTTAATAACAAAAATTTAGTTTGGAAAATAATTTGCATCAATGGGATTGTCCTCTTCTTTGTAATGATCCTCAGAATATTCAATCCGATCAAATTTTAATAAAATTAATTTAAATAATTATAATCAGGTTTGAAATAAATTTAAATTTAAAAGTTAATTTTTATTATAAATTCAAATCAGATTCGAGTTTTATATATAAAATATTCACTATCCAAGTCTATTTATATAAATAATTAATTTAATATAAAAAATATATTTTATAATAATATTTACAAATTTTTTATATTTTTATTTAAAAATTTAAATTTAAATATTTTTTAAAAAATATTAAATTTTTAAATAAAAATTATTAATAAAAAATATTATTTATATAAATTATTAATTAAAATATATAAAACTAAATGAATTTAAATTTTATTTAAATTCAAATATTGCTAATATAATTTTCACTTGTATTACCCGTTTACGTCCCTGCTTTCCGCGTACGAATTACCTGCCAATTAAGTTCTTGTGGCCTTAAATATACAACCAAGCTAGTCCAGTTAGATAAGATTTCCACTTTATTAGGGTAAATTTTACCACAAAACCATTGATTATGGTGACTCTTGTCTCGTCTAATTAAATTTCACCATAATATCTAACCGTTATACACATATATATAAAACTCAAAAAAATATGAAAGAACATGGAAAATCCAGCAATTGAAAGCCAGGATGAAGAAAACAAGGTACAAAGCTCGTGAGCAATTAAGTTGAAAGGTACATAGATGATGAATATGCAGCTGCACAGGAAGAAGAAGATGATGGATGGTATATGATTCTCTCTCACACTAGTGCAGGAACCTACGAGGCGTAGCTAGAGCATAGCCGCAATAATGATCTGAATCTGATGGATAAAAGAAAGGTACAAACACGGGATCTGTTTCTGATGTATGTAGAAGCTGATAACACCATCGCATAAATACTTTCAGCTTTTTCTTTCAAGTCTTTCTACGTCCTCTCCTCATACCTGACAAATTCTATTCAAACCCACTTCACTATTCACATGCCTTCAAATTTTCGATGCACGCTATTGCCCTATACATCTACCTATACCCAGCATCTAAAATCACACCATTTTATTACCAGTTAATCCAATTTCTTGCTAATTTAATTATGTTTGCATCTGATGGCTATATCATAGGCTCTCTATGTAGAGTAAAAAGCTGAGAAACAAAAAAAACAAATGCATGCATGCAATTGTAGATGTGTTGTCAATCAAACACGCCATGTCGAGAAGGAAATACCCTTTAGATTATTGTGATCACCCTCGATGGAAAACAGGTAATTAGTGAAAATCATCGGTTTGATAATCACCAAAAATCAGTGAAAAAGAATAAAGTTTGAAGAACAAGAACAAGAACACTGATAATAAGTCAACTAACTAGAATAAAAGCATCAAACTACTGTTACATTAAGCACCTAACATGCCCACTCTTTATCTCTCTCCAAATTACATCTACGTGTACACTTTTATATGATCTCCATGGGAATCGATATCTAACCTTGCAAGATATAACTCTTAAAGAAGATTAGCATATGGTCATCTCTTTGTTTCCTTGCTGTGTGTATGTGGAAGGATCAAACACTGGCTACTACCTAGCCATAGGGTCACGAACTTCAAAGAAAGAGCGATTCTTGACGACAATATCATACATGTGAATAGACCTGAAGTTGGAGAAATGTTTAGGGAGAGAGATTAGATGGGCAGAGTTGTCAGACTTGTGGAATTGGATGAGGTTTGGCTGATTGGAGTTATAGTAGCGAGTCCAGCCAAGTTCATTAAGTCTGTATTCGAGCTCAGTGTATGAGCGAATGACATGGTTGGTGGGGAGATAGACAAGGACCTTTGGTCGAGCCCCTGGTGCCGTGGCTGTGCCTGGAGAGGGTGGCTCTCTGTGCTCGAAAGACTCCCTTGTCGGATTGCTTACTAGGCGAGCCACGCCTTTCTTGTCAAATATCCACACACCGGACATGGCGAGCACCGTGACAGCGGGGGAGAGAGAGGAAGATAAGGGCTGGGGACTGACAGTGCAAGATGTATAGTTGATGAATTTATAGGAAGAAGTGTACAAGTTTACCTGTTGGGTCTGCCTCAAGAAATCTTAGAGGAGGAGGAAGGGATATCATCTAGTGGTACATCTTATTAAAATATATATATATTAATTAAATTTAAAATAATAAAATTATATTGAATATGCGTATATATAGCTCAATCGATCGAAATAGAAAGTTTCCTAATCATATGGGTATCTTAAAAAGAAAATTAATATCTTAGAATCTTACTACCATTTTTAAAGTCATTAGTTAGTTATTATTATTCTGTTTTGCAGTTGTATTTAATGATAGGGTTTAGTATTTAAATTAAATTAAAATATTAATTTTTATTATTTATTGTTTGATAATATTTTTTTATAATAGTATTTGATAATTAAATTAATAAATATTTAAAAAATTATTCTATCCAACATTTAATATGTGACAACCACTAGTTATATTTTCTTTTACAATTATATCATTTTATTTTTTATAAATTTATAAATTTAAACTTTCATTATTATACTGTGTTATCCGTCTATTACATTTGGAATAGTATTATTTTATTATATATGACGTATTAAAAAATTAATTAGTTTATTAAATTAAAAATATTTTATATTTTCTATAGTTGATTTATTAAAAAGATATTAATTTATTATTTATATTAATAGTTGATGAGCAATATTTATTCATATTTTTTATTATTATTTTATATTTAACAGTTTATTAAATATTTATTTTATACTAAACTTCTATTTAAAATTATTATATAAACAATTCTAATATTTAACTACTAGACAAATCATTAATAACTATTAAAACAGTTATTTAAACCATTAATATGTTAAACATAGTCCATATGTCTAATATATGGTTTCAAATACAATGTTTATTTATAAAATAAAAATATAATCAGACCTGTTGTAAATTTAAATGATAATTGTTTTACTTTAAAAAGTATATATATATACATGGAAATACGAAGCCGTCTTAGCTCAGCTGGTAGAGCGCATGGCTTTTAACCATGTGGTCGTGGGTTCGATTCCCACAGACGGCGTTTTTGTAATGGTTTTTCTTTCTCTTTTTGCTTGAATTGGTGGGCTGAAATCATAAATGTAGCCCACAGCCCACAGGCCTCCCCTTACTATAATAGGCCTGCTGAAAATTAATTATGTATCCTTGTATGGTTTAGTTTTGATTTCTTTTAATCTAAATATAAAACCAATTGAAGTGATGTTGCCAATCCAATTTCAATAATTTAATATTTATTTTTATAACTTTTTGACATTGGGACGACTTCTCTTTAATTAGTTTGGTTATAACAAAGAGTATTTGGCAGTGTTGATTTGTATCTGCATCTCTTATTTCACTTTAGAGTTTAGTCGAAAAGGAAGAAAAAAAAAACATTTCATGAAATTAACTTATTAAACTTGATTAAATGTTTCTTCCTATTGTTTGAAAGACTGTGTTTATGCACTTGTATTCTTTGATGATATACATAAATTATAGTGAAGTTTTGAATAAATTTTAAAATATAATTATTTTATATATAACGGCTTTAATATAAGTTAGATTAATAAAATTATAAAAGCAAATAGAATCATAATTCTCACCAGTTACACTATATATTAATTTAATTTTATATTATATTGTTATTGTGTTGCATCACCTTTATCATTTGCTTTTTCAGTGACGGTTGGTGCTCTCTGTTTTGAGCATGGGCTATTTTCTTTTAGGTTGCAAGCAATTGCCTTGATTTGTTATGTTATTTACTCTTGTAACTTTAACGTTGAATATAGTCAATAAAAGGTAAATTTCTATACTCTTTTTTTTTAAAAATTTCTTAACTTTCAAATTGCGTCGGTCTCAATCGATTGCATAATTTTTTTATTCTGATGTATTTAAACTTTGAATCCGTAGCAAGCTTTTATCTCAATTATATCATATTACCTTTTGGGGAAAAAGATAAGTAAAAAAAAAAAAAATTGTAAAAAAGAGAAGGAGAAAACCTAGGGTGAGTGAGCCTCCCTCCTCACTTAAATTTGCATTCAGTTGCTGGCTGCTGGGCAAATGATTTGTTTTTTGCTATTTCTTATATTCCCAAGGATCCGCGCATGCCAATACATGTTTGAGTTTCAGGTTGCTTTTAAAAAGAAGTGTTCAACTGATATTTTAATGTTAAAATTATTTATCTCAAAATGGTTTTTTGTTATTATTTTACTTTTAATTTACTTTATTTACACTTTTGAATGGTAATTATTAAGTTTTACTTTATGAAAAACAAAGTTACAATAAGACTTCCCCTTGAAAATCTTCCCTTATAAATAGATTTTAAATCACATTATTCAATAGCAATAATTAAATCCCGCACACCCCTTTCTCATGGAGTCTGCCGTTGGTACGTAACAGTATAAAAATACCCAAAGACGATTCATTCTTTTCGTCACGTATTGTCTTTGCTAGTAAAACTTCAGCTCACGACGTCGCTTTCATCTCTAACGATCGGAGTCTCCGTCTTCCATATTCAACAGTCTGACTAGGGTTTTGAAATCGGGCTTCCAGGAAAGGTATGAATTCATGTGTTTATGTTTTATGTGGTACTGGAGACGCATTTTACACTTGTGTTTGCTTGGTTGGGTAGAAAATGGGTTAAGGGAGGGAAAAGAGCTTAAAATTTTCTACTTCTTTTTTATTCTCTTATTGTTTGCGTGTTTAAACCTGCTTATGAGCTTATTTGCCTTCGACTTGGTGATGATCATACAGGCATTTGCTTATAGCGAAAAGGAATGGAATTCAAAGCTTGAACCTTTTTTCCCCTTTTTATAGGTTTAATATTGCTAGTGTATTTTTAATAACAATATCCGAGAATCTTGATTTCAGTTTTGGTACCACTTTCTTGTGTGTGGTTTGCTGGCAGAATAAAGGAAGAAGAGAGCTAACCTGTGCTTTTAGTGCTTATGGGCTTGAGATATGTTTGCAATTTGTCCCCAGTTAACCAAGCATTAGCTTTTATGCTGTCAAATTTTCAGTGTTTTAAGACCTTACAGTAACACAAACGCATGTATAGCTCTTTTGAAAAGGAGAGATTTGGTTACAATCAATTGATGGTGCAGTTTTATGGCGACTACCTTAATAGTATCGTCTCATTTTAATTACTCTAATTCTGAGTTTTCTGTTTATTCAATGGTAAAGTTTTAGATTCAAATGGGGCTAGAATTATCTGCTTGTGTTTATGTGACAATTTCAGGGACCAAAAGCACCCGACTCAGTCTCTGACTTTGATGTATTTCAGGTTTGCAATGCCTCCCACTTCAGAAAAAGAAAGAGGCTCGAATGACGTTAAGTTGGAAGACTACAAATATAAGTACTATAAAGAGTTGTCGAGGGGAAGCATCAAAGTTAAAATTTCCAGTTCAGCTTATAGATGCCCCTATTGTCACGGGAAGAAGGATTACCATTTTGAGGACCTTCTCCAACATGCTAATAGTCTTGGTAGAGTTTCTCAAAGGATAGATCTCGAAGAGAGAGCTCAGCACTTAGCTTTGGAGAAGTATATGAACAGGCATTTTAATGTGAAGGAGAGGTCGGTGTATGGCACCAAAACTGAGTCTTCCAGTGCACAAACACGTGATAGAGATCACTTTATCTTTTCTCCAACACATATGAGTGGGGATACTGATTGGAAAAAGAGTCCAATGAATGTCACCAAAACTGAGTCTTCCCCTGTACATAAACGTGATAGGGATCACTTGATATCTTCTCCCAAGTATATGAGTAGGCATATTGATGTGAGGAAGCATTCAGGGTATGCCACCAAAACTGAGTCTTCCCATGTGCATAAACATAATAGGGATTACTTGGTTGTTTCTCCACCTTTACATGAAAAGGGTAAGGATCAATTGCTTGTTTGGCCATGGATGGGAATTGTTGCTAATATCCAAACTCGGTTTCAAGATGGTCGTCGTGTCGGTGAAAGTGGTGCAAAACTTAGGGATGAACTAACAAGAAAGGGGTTTGAAACAATTAGGGTACATCCTTTATGGAATCACTTGGGGCATTCAGGATTTGCCATTGTAGATTTCAAGAAAGACTGGGATGGCTTCAGGAATGCACTTATGTTTGAAAAAGATTATGAAGTCAATAACTGTGGGAAGAAAGAATATTTTAAGCCTCCACTAAAAGGTCGAGGAGATAAGTTGTATGGTTGGATTGCACGTGAAGATGACTATAACTCCAGAAGTATTATTGGTGATCATTTGAGAAGGAATGGGGATTTGAAAAGTGTTTCTGGTAAAGAAATTGAGGACCGTAGGAAGGATTCAAAACTTTTGACCAAGTTAACGGATACCTTGCAAATGAACCGTGAGCGCCTCAAAGAAATGGAGGTCAAGTACAATGAGACCAGTGTATCTTTGAACAAACTAATGGAAGAAAAAGACGCCATTATCAGAGCTTATAATGAAGGTATGATCATATTTTCCATGTTCACTTTCAAGGCTGCAAATAAAGCTACTACAAGTGGAATTTGAATTATGTGTTCTTCAAGTAGCATGTTCAGCAGCAGCTTATTTTCATTGTTCTTTTTTTAATGATTTAATGTTCATTAGAAAAAAGAAAGATGCAGCAAAATGAGCGTGATCATTTTGAGAAGATTTACTTAGAGCACGAGAAAGCTATGCTGCGATTGGAGGATCAGAGAAAAGATCTGAAGGAGCGTGAGAAGCAATTGCAACAGCGTGAGTTTCAAAATGAAGATGAGAGGAGGAAGCTTCATCATGAGAAGAAAAAGGTGACATTTTCCCATCTTAAGTCAAATTCTAGCTCGCATCACTTATGCTGTCCTGCATAATAAATGAAGTTGATGTGTTTAACTTAAGATGAGTGAGTTAAATGTTTGGCTTGTTTTGGCATACAATACAACTAAGGATGGGAAATAGAAAGCTAAATTATGTATTTATGTTAACATTTCTGCAAGAGTACCGCATCTTGTTTTTCTGTTTGCTTCTTGGATATTTAAGTTGAGTTCGACCTTATGGTCTGAAACTGACGATACTCTTTGGATCTGGTTAGAGTACCAGAAACCATCACATGTTAACTTCCTATATTACTTTTGAGTTTTATATCCCATTTGATTTGCCAACAAAGGTACTCTATAGGTTATATGCTAATGAAATGGTATTTCACATTTGGAAGTAGTTGCAATCCATTTCAATGCCCTTGAAACTTAATCGTGGATATCTTTTAAAATGTGTCAATGCCCCCTTTTCCTTCTTTTAGAATGAGAGGGCAATCTTGGAGCAGAAAAAGGCAGATGAAAGCATGTTGAGGCTGGTAGAAGAACAAAAGGTGCATTCTTCATCCATCTTCTTGAACCATAATATGAAAAGAATGATCTAAAATGTACCCTTTGAATGAATATTATAATTCTGTTTATGATCAATCATCAATGGCAGATACAAAAAGAGAAACTCCATATGGAAATTATTGAGCTGCAAAAGAAGCTTGACACTAGGCAAGCATTGGAGTTGGAAATAGAGCGCCTGAAGGGTTCTTTACAAATAATGGACCACATGAGAGATGAGGACATGGAGGTCAAGAAAAAGATGGACACAGTGCGCCAAGAATTGATGGAAAAAGAAGAAGAATTAGATATATTAGAATCACTTAATCAAACTCTTATTGTTAAGGAGCGCATGAATAACGATGAAGTCCAAGGTGCTCGAAAGGAGTTAATAAGTGTAAGTACCTACATCTATAGTCCCTTTCACTGCAAGACTTCATTGAAATAAAACATGGAAGATAAGTAGAATGTTTAAATTGAAAAATCAATGGCTAAGTTGAATGGTGAAGTATTATCATTATATGTTTGTTATAGACTGAAAATCTTGCCAATGTGATAATGCTATAAGCTGGAATCTGATTTCCTTGCTTTTGTAGGCTTTGAGAGAAGATCCTCGTGCTTTGATACGTGTAAAGAAAATGGGAGAGCTTGATGGTTCACCTTTCCAGGCTGCAGCCAAGAGAAAATTTTCTGATGACGCAGATGGGAAAGCAGGAGAGCTGTGTTCACTGTGGGATCATTACCTTCGAGACCCTAGCTGGCATCCATTTAAGATCATCACTGATAAGGAGGGACATAGTGAGGTAGCTTATATAATCAAGCATTTTTCCCTGACTAAATGAAATGGCAGAGTCACCAACCAGGATATAAGAACAAAGATGAATTACTGTCCTGCTTAACTTCGTAAAATTTCTTTCATTCATCACTTTAAAATGTCAATAATTTCCCCTGCAAACTTGAAACTAGTCCATGTTTAGTTCTGCTTATTCTTTTCTTACCTGCTGAAGTTTGTTGTCAGTGGTATATCCTATAGCAAGCACAGCTTGACTATGTTTCAAATGTTATGCATGATAGTCGGAAATCGCTGGAAGTTCAAGTTGCAGTTTTCTTTATCATATAATTTCTAATCGATTTGTAGAGGACATGCTATTGTCTTTATCTTTGTGGAGGTATTCCAGTCTTTTTTGGACAATTTTTCTACAATTCTCTGACACCTTGCTTTGTACTCGTCTTTCTCTTTTTCCTCCAATTTTCAGGGAGCTATTTTCTATTACCCTCCTCCGAGGCTCTCCCTTTTTGTTATTTTACTAATATGGATTTTTTTTTTATAATCAATTGATCAACCAAACCTTTTGTTTCCTTTTGATTGTGAAATTATAGTTCTTCAATCTGGTTGTGCAGGAGATAATCAATGAAGATGATGAAAAACTGAAAGATCTGAAGAGCGAGTATGGTGATGAAGTTTATAATGCTGTGACCAAAGCCTTGAGAGAAATAAACGAGTATAATCCAAGTGGAAGGTACATAGTAAGGGAGATTTGGAATTTCAAGGAGAACAGAAGAGCAACGCTACAGGAGGGAGTGGCACATTTACTGAAACAGTGGAAGCCGCGTAAACGAAGGAAAACCTAAGGTAAGTACATGCTGTTTGATACATTAACCTTGTTTATTATAATTAATTTTTCATTTGTCATGTCTAGATATTGTGGATGAACTAATTACAATTGAACTTATTATAATTATTTTTTCATTTGTCATGTCTAGATATTGTGGATGAACTAATTACAAGTGAATAATATGGCATAGCGAGTGGAGGATTCTGATCTGACACAACTACCTTTTTATGCATGTTGTTGCTTGATCTATTCATGACTTAGCTTGGACGTGAATTTGTTATAGAGATTACCCACTTGTATGAGCTTAATATGCAGCATGCATGACATAGTAAATACTGTTTAATCCACCCAAGCACTTGCAAATACACACAAATGTATTGTAGTAGTGCTTACAGAAGGCATAATCTGGATTTTCCTCTCATTTTTCACATACATGCAAGTTCACACATTTTATATCAACATTAATGTAGTAGTGCTCTTATCATGCATTGTGAATCCGGTACTCATGCGCTTTGTTTGTCTTTGTAGCCTTAATGATTTGATTCTTGGATTGACTTCTGATCTAAATTCAATGGTTGACAAAACCTGGTCATGTTATCTTTCGACTACCTTGGTCTTGGGACTAATTGTTATAAAGGAAGATAAGATGAAAAACAGTTAAATTTTAGGGAATTATGTTATCACGTTTTCTGGATACATTTTTTTTTTTTTTGGTATTTTTTCTTTCTCTTTCTTCGAGATACAAAGTTTGGGCAGTGATTGACTAGTTGTCTCGATGTATGTGCTTATCCAAATAGCTAATATGCTAATACATTTCTAATGGCATTGTTAATTTTTTAACGATAGGTTCCAAACTTGTAATTACTATAGCACTCATGAGCAAAAGTTGAAAATTTTATCTATTTTCATGACACAGGCCGGATGAAGGCACGTTTCAACTTGACCAATGAAATTCACAGACAAAAATAACTCTAAATCACAAAAAGCTTCACCAACAATTGAGCAGCTAGGACATTCGATTTGAAATCTTGCCACCGAATTCACACTTCTTTTTAAACCCTTCCTTTCAAATTTCTAATCTTATGATTTTGTTTTTTTTATTTATTTCAATTTTAAGGTCCCTACGATTCCAATCGAGCATGTGAACTAAAATTATGCAAAATCTTAGATCAATCCGCTTTTCTTGATTTACATTTTAAAATTTTATCTTTCTTCTAAGTGATGATGAGCTCGTTACTTCTCTAATTCTGGTTTGTTTTGGCTCCTTTGGTGGGAAGCATAAGTGTTCTATTCTATTATGATATCTCTGTTTGTATACCTGCACCATTGAATCCTGACTTTGTAAAACCAGAATTCCAAATTCACGACTCTGAGTTCATATGTCATAACTTGATATTTTCCCCTACATCGCTTTCCAAACATCACTGTCACTAGCCCTCGTTTTGTAGTGCAAGGTATTCAACAAAGTATATAATCCCACCTAGAATGTGAGACCCATCATCTCTGCAAAGCATCGACCAAGGAGATCTCAGATCATTTGTTTTCTTATGATTACTTTGATTTTAAGACACTTTTTATAAAAGAAAATTTTATTTTTGTGAAAAATAAATAGCTTTATGCGCAACAAATTAAAAAGCCACAGATTGGGCCCATCAAACCCATATATATATATATCCATATTCAGTTTTTTTACCATTTCACCAGAGACGAACTGTTGAAGTTGAAGACTACAATTTCAAGGCAACCCCTGACCCAATTCCAACATAAAACTAACAAAGCAAGCAGTAACACAACACAATCATGTCACGTCAAAGGCACCGAGCATTCCAGCATTTGGATGTATGACATATGCAAGGAAGCCTAAATATTTCGGGAAAGAGAGAGAAGGGTAGAAGAAGAAGAGAGCGAAATGCGGGTGTAAGTAGTATTGACTGAGATCGCCGGTTTCGCTTTCTGTTTCTTTTCATTTTGATTTTTTTTTTAGATTGTTTATTTTTTATTGCCTTCAGCTAAGGACAACGATCCATCATCCTTAATTTTTCTTATCATGAATAGTGGTGCCAACTTATTTTAGGGTTTTTTTTTTTCATTTTCTTCCATCATTCTTGGTTTTTCTTATTATGAATGCAGCTTGTTTTGGATTTCTTTTTTATTTTCTTGATTTTGCAAGTCCATATTGTTTTCTAGGCGAGAGTTCACTGCTCTATAGGACCTGTTAAGAATTAATAGCTCGCTTTTGGCTGCCATAGAGACTTATCATTGCTATGATGCTAGTTTCCTAGAACCGGCTCACTTCGCCCGAGGGATCACGCCCTTGTTAGTTGATGTTTGATTGTAGGCTTTACTCGACGTGCCCTCATACATTCTAATTCTGTTATGGACTGCCTCAAATCTGTGTTCATCCTAAGATTCTAGTTTGGGCATGACTATTTTTGCATTTTTTTTGTCCCTGCCAGCTATACTTGATTGCTGCTCTGTTTTGATTGGTGCTGTTGCTATGGGTTTCGGTTGCTCAGTGACTGATGATCGATGTTCCTCTCTCCATGCGGTGCATTGGTTTTTATGGCTAAATTGAGTAGATTTTGAGCTAATTTTGAGTTGGTTTAGTTCGTATGTTGTGTTTTTGGTTTGGAAGGGTTGACTTTTTTTTTGGACGAGTTGATTTTCTGGTTTTTTTGGATTGTATGTAGATTTTAATTTCTTCTGTACTTTGAGCCTCTTTTGGCCTTGTTAAATGCAGCCTTGCATTATTAAAATACATATACATATATTTCCATTTGCTCATTTTATTTATCAAGTATATATCGCACAAAATTAGAAGGATGCAAAAGAAACTTTTATATCAATATAAATCGTATTCCTTTATAATTTCTGTCCTGCAATTTCTCCAGTTCAAATATTTCAGTTTGTCTATTACTTCCATCAGAATGCAACGAAACTATAAAATTGTGTATATTGGAATTGATAGTTTAAATATTTATTCCTCCATCAGATTTTTGTGTCAAGTAATAATTGATACTTTATATCTCAACCTGCAACTGCAAGCAAAAGTAGAAGGAATTTGTTAGTTTCATTATTTACCCCCTTCCATGAAAGCCTAAGGTGAACCTAATTCACGGATTATGGAGACAAATGAAATTCACAAACAGGTTCAACGAGTATTTATATATGTGTACAAATTTAAAACTCAGAATTCATCAAGGTATTTTTGAAGATGACATAGGTTATATAAATTTTGCTATTATGCAGACTTACCAAGATTGGACACACACATGTAGAAACGTTAATGGGCGGGGATCCCTTGTTCCCAACGAGCATCTACCCAAATATAACAGAGATGAGTATAACCTATTTGGTATAGTTATATAACATAATTTTATATTTCAATGGATAATGCATTACTATTTTGTTTAAATTTTGGAAAAAAAAATAAAAATCAAATGAAAATAGGGAAATATAAAACCATACAAGGAAAAAGCAACTCGGGGGATGGGAAATTTTTTCTCCCCGCTAGGGGGACAATGACAATGCGGTGGACTGGCCACTAACCCTGCCCAGTGGCCAAGTCCCTTTCATTAGGACTTGTCAATCAATAATTGTTTTAAATATTTGCATTTATTATTAGTGGCAGCAGTATTTTATTTATTATGCATCTATGTCTTGTTTGATTTGAAAATTTTTACCAAATTATTCGCTATAACAAAGCTAAACAGTAAAACAAGTTTTTCTAAGAGTCAGCAAGTAATTTTCTATTAGATTATTTATTTATTTATTTATTTATTCTGCTCTTATCTTGTGATTATTATTAAATAATAGAAAATAACTTTTTACATTGTTTTTTGAAAGAAGTTATTTTTTTCATTCTAATAATAATATATAACTTTTTAATTTCTTAATATTTAATATAAAATTTTTAAATACAATTAATATATATATATGTAAAAATTTAAAAAAAATATTAAATTTAAAATTAATAAGTACAAATAATTAAAAACACAACCATAATTTTAATATATATTATATTTATCTTTCAGTTGTATTTTACTCTTAACCGCTTATTTCTTTTTTTGTCTGGGACAATATCTTAACTGTTGATAATTATAATATTCACATAAATAAACTTTATTGGTTTTATTAAATATATATTAATATTTTTATTATTAATTACTTATTGATATGATTATAAAATATCCATATAAATCTAAATCTAAATCTAAATAAATATTATAATATTGAATCAGTAAATAAAGCCAAAACA
Organism: Manihot esculenta; assembly: GCF_001659605.2. Taxonomy (NCBI): domain Eukaryota; kingdom Viridiplantae; phylum Streptophyta; class Magnoliopsida; order Malpighiales; family Euphorbiaceae; genus Manihot; species Manihot esculenta. The sequence continues at coordinate 10,045,837 of NC_035162.2, read as the reverse complement.
CAAAATTCAATAGACAAATGACAAGTAAAATAAAAAATAATTTATAAACTATAATAATGAAATTACAAGTTACAATCACAAGTAGATGAACATGAATGGATACCAAGTAAAATTAATATTAAAAAAATAATTATATTCTATTTTAATAAAAAAATGTCTATAAATATAAAAACATTACAAGCCTCTACCGTCAAATTTTAAAAGTTAAATTAAAAATATATTTAAAGATAATAAACAAAACTTTCACAGATATTTATAAGATATATCCTTAAACTTTAATTTTAAATATTTTCAATATTCTTATCTAAATTTATATATTTTTTATTTTACTAATAATTTTAGAAATAAATATTTCTGCACGGGCACTTAAGAGTATAGTTAGAATTTAAATTGACAATTCAAAATATCAATTAGATAACTACGGGTTGAAAGCTTAATATTGATAATAAAAATAAACAGAAATGTAATGACAAACCACTACTCATTGAAAAACAGGCAGTTTCAATATCAGTAAGTTTGAAAGTTCATACATGGGTTGTCTGATGATGTAGGCAAGCAACTCAACAAACTACGATCACTCTTTTAAGTGAGAAAGAATTTTATGCTCCTAGTAATCAATGAGACTTATTATACTGGCTGACCTTATCATAGGTGTATAGGAACTCTCAAACCATCACGTGCAAGCTGCACCGATATTCCTGCCCTAGAAACAGAAGGTGACAAAAGAATATCAGTTGCTTAATCTTCGATCAATATAAAAAGAAGAATGCAGACAAAATATAACACAAAACCATAATCCTGTTGAACTCTGCTGACACGACATTATCTCAATACTGCATTTTATTCAACAGCCAAATCAATATGTAATTGAAAATGCATGTCATTAAGACTATGGAATAAATTTTACGCCTTTCAGACCATTCTGCCAAGAAGTCATTGTCCTCGTAATGATCAAACTCATGATTCCTTCCAATTAGAAGAGCTAGCCTTGGACTAATCTCTTCATTGCTTCAAGGGCCTGCAGGCAGGCAGCATAAGTGGCTGTAAGAGCATTTAAAAAATTAAGAAAATCTCAAATAATGAATTGGAATGGGAAAGAGGGAAAAAAACTAAGCAGAAATGAACATTATGAGATCCATTCTGCAGTGAGGGTGCAAACAGAAGATAAATGATGTAAATTACTGAAACCATAAGAAAATATATAGCACAATGGCAACGCAAATTTGGCTAAACAGGTGTTACCAATATAGAAGAGGAGGAGAATGCAATCAAGGAGGTTTCTTAGAAGTATGAAGGGCCTATGCATTATTCACTTTGGTGGAAGATTACCATCCCTATAACTGCCCTAAAAATCAATTAAATCATCTTTAAGTTCTATTTAATCTCGAACCATTTCTACTGAAAACTATTTTAACCACCCTCACCATATTCTGTGCTTGCAGGAAAACGTGCAACATCAAATATATAAGCAATCCGGCTTTTTTGGCCAAAGAGAAATCCCAAGCAAATATAGTCCTCTACATGCATTACCTGCATGAGAAAGCATCTGTAAACAATGAGGATGCATACATTTTGTCTTTTTGCGCATGTGTATTTGAAGAGAGTTTCAATGTAACTGGCAAAGGGACAAACTGTAAGCCTGAGCAACAAATGAGCTCCGACAATCTTCTGCAATTATCTTCCAATCTAGCTGTGCTACCCCCCTTATTTCCTGACCTTCCCTTCATTTTTTCTTTATCAATTAGGGAATCTTCAAAGCAATGCTGTTTCCAAAAGGCAAAACATAGGCAAACATCAAAACAATGTTACAAGGCAGATTGCATCTGATACAGAATAAAGTAACAAATGTAAAAATTTAAGAATTCCCCTTGCTTAAGTTCAATTGTCAGCAAGTCTACATTAAGACATAACTGTGTTGTTGTGTAATTGATAAACCAGATGAGTTTAGCTACGTTTTAACAAATCATGAATAATGAAGGTCCCAGATTATACAGTAACAGATCCGCATTGACTCAAAGGTAGAAGCAGTTGCCCAAGGGACTGAGAACATTTCCCTGCAAAAATTTCCTAAGTATATAGTTGCATATTTCATGACAAAGCACCCATAGAAGACAGAAAAATCACGACAAATAATTATTTCCCATAACAAGTATGAGAATGTGAATGTATAAAGCTGTAACTATGTAGCTGAGAAGGAATACCAAACGTACCTATCCATGGCAAACTGGCTCAGGAAAACTGGGGGTTCTATCAATATCATTTTTCAGACTAACTGGTTCCACAGCACGTATGTCATCAATTCCAAGAACTGCATCAGCATGGATGGGTCAAAATAATGTTCAGTCATACAAAATTAGTCCTAGTACTTCTCCATGGTTCAAAATGTATTATAACGAACAAAGAAAATCAACCACCAAGATAGAACAAGGAAGGAGAAAGGACAAAACGAGAGAGAGAGAAAAAGAAGAAAGGAGGAGAATAAGAATACATATCAGAAGCTTTAGAGAGAGAGTGTGTGCAGAAAGGAATCCTTGTACTGTTATTTGTGAATATACTCGTTATAATCTCAAGCTCTATACAAGTAATGCATTCTCCTGCCTCTTTGTGTTATTCAATTATCTACAGCTGCAACTAATCTCCCCTTCAACTAACTATTCCAGCTCCACTAACACTTGCTGACTAATTCCATTACATGTTCAATCACACACCATCACAGCTCACTTAGTCAAGTCACCTTCTGCCATAGCCACAACATAGTAACTGCCAGTTGTTGAGTTATGGCTTATACTGTTAGAGGAAAAGTTATCGTCCATTAAACCATCCTAGTAAAGGGGTGGAGCTCATGGGCAGCATGCTAGATATTGCTAATCTTGGAAGTTTACTCTGTGATTATGTGAATCTTATTTGTGTAAGAAATCCTAGGTTACAAATATTAGGTCAATATAAATAAGGCTACAATACTCTCCTTTCAATAGTAAAATGCAGGCAGTTATTGGATGATGTAATTACATTTTCCAAACGGCAAAAAGTTCTTGTGTTTGCTTTTCTCTATCTATTTTTAATCTGCGTATCTGTGTACAGGAGGCCTTAAGGAAATAGCTGAATGTGACATTTAAAACAAAGGGGGAAACTACTGCTCCACCTGACGTGATTAATTATGCAGCCATGGCAAAACGCTAGTAGCACTCTAATTCAGAAAAGGAACCTATAATTTTTTGTCAGAGTCGTCAGTAGTGAATACTTACGTTCCTTCCTCATAAGGTTCTTTCCTCCCCATTCTACCATTCTTTTACGATATCATCACAGATTCTTAAATAATTAATTAAAAAAAGTTGAGAGATAGACAAAAGACTTAAATCAACTAAAAACACTTCATCAAAGAAAAAAAAAACTTAACGATGGTGATGCCGATGCTTCCTAGCCTGGTCCTGGTTGTATCTTGTTTCCCAATTTGAACTTTGTTCGCTCAGATAATAATAAAGAATTGAAAATAGATTTCCATTCATATCATTGGAAATAACACAATCAGAATCTCTTCGAAATCAATCCAAGCTCATATGCAAACTTGTCGTGGCTATTTTGTCCAACCAATGCGAGTCATGACAAAATACTTTCATACAGTTAGCAGAGAGTTTCGGTCGACAAATTAAACATAAAATGACAGAAACATTACTTACAGAATCCAGTCGAGGAATACGGTAGAAAGTAAACCACCTAAGCACTTGCTCCCTAAATGTCTTCCCGACATCAATTAGTATGCAATTGCGTTTCCCATCACTCTGGCAACAATCTATAAGCAGAGTTGTATTACACCTGTACAAATAATATAATTTTAAACAAAAATTGAAATCAAACCACGCGCGCACACAGATCAATTTTATTCCTCAATTTTCGCATCAACCAAAAAAAAAAAGCAGAATAAGAAATAAAAATCCAATGCCGAAGAAAAAAGTCATCATCAACTTTGGCGCTTTTTACAATGGGTACTTGTTTATTAATTAATTGGAGCTATAAAATTAAGCTAGGTTTTACAATTGAATCCCTATTAGTTTTCACTTAATAAGCCACATCAATATGATCATTAAAAATTTATGACTAATAGATAAATTTACAGCACGAGGAGAAAAGGCTAAGATCATTAAAATCGAGAAGATAACCTATAGTTGGGGTTTTGCTCAGGGAGGATCGAGAGGGCCATGGAGCAAACATGGATGGAAGATCAGACGGCTGGATCAGGCACAGTGGGAATGGCACGGAGTTGAAGCAGCCGGTGCCGAGAAAGATAAGAGCTGATCTGATGTAACACCATCGTTATTAGCAGGAATCAATGGAGATTCCATTTCAGTTGAGTCAATTTGAGAAACTGATAGACTGAGAGAGTCAAGCGCGTAAAGAGAACGTAGAGATCGAATACATAGGGTGGGAGGGAAGGATACGAAGTTGTTCTCTTTTGGCGGCTTTTTTCTTTTGCTTTTGCTTATGTGGCAGCAACTCAATGTGAATGAGTAGTGTTTTTCACATTTAAATCATGTGGCATTTTCTCCTCGTTGGCTGCTCTGCAGTATTCATCTTTCAAATTATACTGGTGGATTTAACTAGGCATTAATTTGTTGCTTAAACAAATTAATAGATACAAACAAGACCTAACTTTGGGGAGGAAGCAGACAATGGGGTAAATTTCTTTTATTTTAGTAATAAAATTATATTTTTTTAATTATCAAACAACTAATTATTAACTAGTTAGGTAAAAGAAAATGTTGCCTCCTGCGTCAACTTTTAAATGATATCAATAGCTAATACTTGAATATTAATAATGTTGATCAATTCTACCTAGCAACTAAAGAATATCCAGTTTGGAAGCAAGTGTCAGCAGCCGGGAAAGAAAAAACGTGTGTAGGGCACAGAATTTGGATGGGGTTTGTTGTAAGTTTGATAACCATGTGGTGTTAAATCCATATCCAGCTATTCGGTAATTGTTGTTAATATTAAAATGGATGTTCACTCATAATTTTAATTTAATTATAAATATATCTGAAGAAATTTAATACGTTTTAAATTTTATTTTTTAAATTTTTATTTTAAAAAATTAAAATAAATGTAAAATAGTAGTCAATGTAATTTTTTTACATTTTTTAAATTGTTGAAGACTTATTTAATTTTAATATGATTATTAATACTGCATAAATCTGTTTGCTCTTAATTCCTTACCGATGTTGAATTGAATTAAAAAACAAATTAATTTAACAGCTTATTTAAATTTTATTAATAAAATTTATTTTAAAAAAAACTGTGTCAATATTATTTCATTTTGGCTTTTGTAAGCAATGATTTCACTCTAATCCTCTGCTGATTCTTCTAATGCCTACTAGGGAATATATGCAATTTCTGACCAAAAAAAAAGTAATATATGCAATTAAATAATCCAAAATTTAGCAATCCAATCACTAATCAAATGCATTTTTTCCTTATATATTAAGACCCAAAACTCAATCAGAATACAATTAGTTCAATGCGGAGAGACACAAAAAGTGAAACAGCTTGGCAAGTCCAAAACGTTTTCTTCTTGTCCTGAACGATTTTGCTTATTCTCCACGTCACCTCCTCTCTTCCCCAGCTGTGCATGCCACCCTTCTTCCTTCCTCTCGCCGTCCTATAATTTATCTCTTCTTCTTCGTTCTTTACCTCTGAGCATCAGAGACACAAAAGGAAACAATTATCACTGTCTGGGCCAGTACCCTAGATCTCCATCTGTCCTTCAAGTTTCAACCATATCATAGCGTCAGGATTCGAATTTTGAACCTTTCCCATAAAACACACCTTATTCGTCTGTGTACTTCAACATTTCCTTTTTTTTTTTTTTTTCCTCAAAGTGTACCTGAACATTCAATCTTTTTCTTTCCAGAAAGGCACCACTCATAGCCCACAAATCAGAAATGCTTCGCCTCTTATCTTTCATTACCTCTCTATCCACAGCACTTCCATACATAGTTTATTTTATTCTTTTCCTTCTGTTTTTTGAGCAGATCTCTTACTTGATAAAGAAACGCCAAGCTCCTGGTCCGTCTCTTGTGCTTCCTTTTTTTGGCAACGCAATCTCCTTGGTTAGAGACCCCACCAAATTCTGGGAAGCTCAGTCTGCTCTCTCTTCTGGGTTTGGTTTCTCTGTTAACTATATCATCGGGAGGTTCATTGTCTTCGTTCGCGACACTGAGCTCTCCCATCTTATTTTCGCAAATGTGAGGCCCGATGCTTTCATGCTTGTTGGTCACCCTTTTGGTAAGAAGCTATTTGGAGAGCATAATATGATCTACATGTTCGGCCAGGATCACAAGGATCTTCGCCATCGGATTGCCCCCAATTTCACTCCAAGGGCACTTGCCACCTACTCTGAGCTCCAGCAGATCATCATGCTGAAGCATTTGAAGAAGTGGGAGACAATGGCTAAGGAGAAGCCTAATGAACCCATCTCCCTGCGTCTGCTGGTTCGAGACATGAACCTTGAGACTTCGCAGACTGTAATGGTTGGACCCTACTTGAGCCCTGAAGCTCGAGAGAGGTTCAAGTTCGATTATAACTTATTCAATGTTGGCACCATGAAGCTCCCTGTTGACCTCCCCGGATTCGCCTTTCGAAACGCTAGGCTTGCTGTTGACCGCCTCGCCCAGACTCTAGCCGGATGCACTAAACAGAGCAAAACGATAATGGCAAAAGACGAGGAGCCCAAATGCTTGGTGGATTTCTGGATGAAAGAAACTCTCAGGGAAATCTCAGATGCGAAAGCAGCCGGCAAACCTGCACCACCTCATACCAGCGATGCCGAGATTGGGGGCTATCTCTTCGATTTCCTCTTTGCTGCTCAGGATGCTTCCACATCTTCGCTTCTATGGGCAGTGGCTTTGCTGGATTCGCATCCTGAGATTTTATCTAGAGTTCGAGAAGAAGTTACCAGCATCTGGTCACCGCAGACCAATCGTCTAATCACTGCAGACCAGGTCAGGGAAATGAAGTATACACAGGCGGTGGCGCGTGAAGTTATAAGGTACAGAGCGCCAGCTACCTTAGTGCCACATGTCGCCGTGAAGGACTTTCCCTTGACGGAGTCATACACAATTCCGAAGGGGACAATAGTGTTCCCGTCGGTGTATGAGAGTTCGTTCCAAGGTTTCATAGAAGCAGACCGGTTCGACCCGGATCGTTTCTCGGAGGAACGGCAGGAAGATCAGCGGTTCAAGAGGAACTTCCTGGCATTTGGGGCCGGAGCCCATCAGTGTGTGGGTCAGAGGTATGCTTTGAATCATCTGGTGCTATTTATCGCCCTGTTTTCTACCTTAGTTGAGTTCAAGCGCCACGGAACGGACGGCTGCGATGATATTGTTTACAATCCAACAATCAGTCCAAAGGACGGATGCACAGTATTCCTTTCTAGTCGATGCACAGAATTTCCCAGCTTCTGAACAAAATATTTGTGGTCAAACAATGGTATTTTTCTTTAAAACAATAAAAGTTATTAATTTGTACCTTTTTATTATTGTGTGGGTTAGGATTCTTTTGATTAACGGTGTGGGGGAACATTGATTGGTGAGGGAGACCGGCTTTGGTGTAAGTGGGAATCGAAATAAATGTGTGCTCTGTATTGGGTAAATGAAATTAATTTGAAAATGTTGTCTTTTTGAGCAATTTCGCATATTAAAGAATGACGATTCTCATCGACAACCGATAGGATTGTCGCAAAAATACTTTTATTTGAATATAAATTTAAATTTGATTAATATTATTAATATTTAGATTTATTTTAAATTTAATTAAAAATTATTATTTAAATAAAACTCTAATTTATTTAATTTTATATATTTTAATTATTAAATTATATAAAAAAATATTTTTCATTAATTTATTTTAAAAAAATAATATTTCTAAAAAAATTTATTTTTAAATAAAAACATATAAAAGATTTTATAAATATTATTATAAAACATATATTTTCTTAAATTAATTATACATAGCCAATAAATAATATATAACACCAAGCTAAAACAATCACATATTTTAATTTTTAATTTAAACTCATCTTAAATTTGATTATAACTATTTAAATTTATTTTTTAAATAATTTAATCTAATCAAATACTTAAAAATATTTAATTTATTACTATTCTTTATCTATATTAAATTTATATAATTTTTTAATATAAAATTTTGTCTGTTGTAAACAAAATATTTTTTAGTATTTTAGATATTTAAAAAAATAGTAAATAAAAAAATTTTATTAAAGAAAAAACTATTTTTTAAAAAAAATATTATACTCTTTTGAAAAAAAATAATTTTTTTATTGTAAAATTTTTATTAATACCTCTGAATTTATGAATATATCTTATTTTTAAAATTAAATTAAATAATAAAAATAAATTAAAAAATATTTGTTATATAAATTATTTTTAAAAATAAATAGAATCTAAATATATAAAATTTTATAAGACAGCATTGTATATTTTTAGTATATGGGTGTAAGTAAGTATTTTCCGTTAATAACATGGATAAGATTGGATGTGCAAACTGCACAGACCGTAGGTGGTCGTTGGCTGCTGTCTCGAACTTTCGCCGTTTTTACGCCAACAGAAGTTGACATTTGACAAGATTTTGGTCCATGCTATTGACACATTAAAATTACAGATATGCCCTTTTAGTTGAAGTCAAACAAGACTTTTCATTCATTACGGTCGCATATCATGTCAGTCCAAAAGCACAATAACCCACCATTGTGGGACAAGGATTATAGATAAGGTGTCGTTTGATTGGAATAATTCAATTAAAAACTTTTAAATTTTGCGTCCTTTTTCTGACTAGTTATTATTTTGACTTTTTATGAAATCCAAGTTTTTATTTTCTCACTCGTATGGATGGTAAATTATTTCACATAATCTAGTTAAATTATTATGAAAAAATCTACCTTTTAAAAAATAAGCTATTTAAATTAAATAAATCTAAATTTTTTCTATTATATTTTTTACTGGCATTTTTTCATTATTAATTTATTATTTAAATTAATAAATTTTACTTATATGATAGATATTGAATAGTAATATGTCGAGAAACTAACAAATAAATTAACATTAAATTTTGAAAAAAAAATCTTATAATTTAAAATAGATTAAACATAGTATATACTCATGGTTGTGGAGGAAATAAGTAAAAAATATTTATACGTAATTTGAGTAAGGGCAATATTTAAAATAATTATTTTATATAATTAGACTTGAAAAATATTTTTTAAAAAATTATTTTATATATTTTTTGTATTTAAAACACTTTAAAAAAAATCAACATAACAATTTTTTTCGAAGAAAAAATTAAATTATTGTACACATTTTAAAATATTAATAAAATTTCTACATATAAATTTATTAATATATTTTATTTTTAAAATTAAAATTAAATAATAAAAAATAAATTATTTTATTAAAAAATATTTTTCGCATAAAATTTTATCCATAAGTAAATAGAGCTTAATTTTAATTAGAGTTTAAATTCCATAGCTTTTATTTCTAAGAAGATATTATTATTAATAAATTAAAACTCATTATTTGTATTGTTTTAAAAAATGTAATGATCAACACATATCCCTTTTGTATCACATTGATTTTAATTATCAATAGTCGCTGTAATTTATCAATTTATTTAAATTTAATTTTAAAAATAAAATTTATTAATAAATTTATATACAAAATTTTAAATATGTAAAGAAAAAATTATTTTTTTATTTGTTCTTTTAATTAATAAAATATTTTTCATAATTGGAATTTTTTAAATATTTAAACAATAAAAAATATAAAAATTATTTTCCTGCTGTGATCTAAATATAAAAAGTGCGAATTTTAAGACTAGATCTTGGACAAACAAACAAAATAATTTGTCTCTTTGTACCTTCTCAATCTCAAACTGAGAGAATTATGTGGATGGAATTAATTATTGAAAGAGAAAATTTAATTAACAAATTAAAAAACACAAAAAAAGTATAATTGTCAAATAGAAATCAATAAATTTATAAAAATTTAACTGAATCCATTTATTTTATTAATTATATTGCTTGAAATGACAAAAATATATTTTTTCTACGTTTTAAAAAATTCATTTAAAAAATACAATAATGTATGATCTGGTTTGCAATCAATTCCAGCTGGTGTTAGCATTCCCTTTTGATTAGCACCATGGATTAATATATTTGTTGCGGTGGCTGCTTGACGTGGAAACTGACTTGGCCGTTTTTCAAACTCAAATTGTACTAAAATATTTTTTTATTAAAAAATAAAAATAAACCTCTACTTTTATTAAGCATGATTACGTCGGTTCTTTTATTTTATTAAAAAAATAAATAAAAATATGTCCTTTCAATTTACATATTCCTTTTATTTTTTTAGCTATTTTATTAAAGTGTGGTTAACAAGTATCTCACTGGTTAAAAAGCTCTTAATTAATGAGTTTATGAATTTCGATTATTAGTTAATAATCTTTTTTTCTTTTTGGAACGCATAAATAGTTATCCTTCATAAATAACATACTTATATTTTTATAATAAGATTTATTTTTAAATTAAAGATATAATAAAGTTATTTTACCATATCACTTATAAAAAATATATATTTTTAATAATTAATATAATTTGATATTCAATAAAAATATATTACATGATGATAAATTTTATTGGTGCAAGTATGATATATCGTTAATTAGATAATTCAGATGTTTAGACGTAAATATTTAAAGTGAAACTTAAGACTTTTATGATTGTGTATTTGATTATGATAAAAATCCATTTGTGTATTGGCAAAATTTTTTAAAATTTTATTTTTTATTGTCGAATGTTATTATAAAATAATTCTCATAAATTTCAATTATCATGAGATTTTTTAGTCATTAATCTTTATAAATAAAATTATAAAAAAAAAATTAAATAACTTATTTTTCTTATAAAACATATAAAAGGAAAATAAAATATATATTTAAAATATGCATTCTACTATTCATCCAATACTGTTTACCGTATTTATATCACTCGATCACTTGAATATTCTTTTAACTTGAATATTAATAGTATGTTTTTGGAGTACGATAAAATTTTCATAAATTTATAAAGTTTTATAACGAATTTAATTAAAAAATTTAGCGGTAGAAAGAAATAGATTCTTTAATTCATTATTTAGTCTGAATTAGTGAAATATTGATATTTATAAAAATTATTTAAACAGGTTCTAAAATAAATTTTAGGAGTTCTATGAGAATTTAAAACTTGAATGCTTTGACAGCGGAAGGAATTCAGAATGAAATGATTTTGAATATCAATTCATTAACATTGACTATCTCATTTTTATTAGATTATTAAATTATTATAAGAAGAGTTTTGATCATCATCAATAATATCATTTAAATTTATATTATTTATATTTTTAATATATATATTTCTTAATGGTACATCATCTCTTAATAAGTAATTTTATTTTCTTAACGTGTTATATATATATACACAAAAGAAACTAGAAGAGCTTAATTTTTAATGAGTTTTTATAATTAAAACTAACAAGTAACTTTAAAATTAAAAAATAAAATATTAAGCAAACAATTTATTTATTTATTTATTTATTTATTCACTTTTAATTAAATATAGGTATCAACGCAGATACGGTGTAGCTTTAAAATTATTTAGTATTGTCAACGCATATATATTAAGAGTAACGTGAAGTTAGATAGCGTATAATTGCTATTAACTTTTACTTATTGCGAAGCATCATCGCTTTCAAATCTGCAAGCAACATGGACTACTGTTGACGTCTAATTCATATCGGCGACTTTCTCCTCTTTTCTTTTTTTTTTTTTTTTTATATAAAAAAAAAACTCACAATTTTTCTTAAGCTTATCGTAATTAAATCAATTATATTTTTACTTTTGTTAAACTTATCATAACGAAGTCCTCCTTTTGGATGAATAATAAATTAATTTTTTAAAAAAAAACATATATTTACAAATTTTTGGTACTTAATATAATAACATGCAGCATTTTTATAAAGAATTGTCGTTTATTTTTCATAATATTTCAAAAATTACCGAATGCCATATTAAAAGATTGTAAAAAAATTCTTAATACTGATAAAAATCAAACCAAAAATTAATTAAAAAATCATAATTAAGATCTGTTTGATTATATTCTTATCTAAATTAACTAATGCACAATTAATGATACTTATATTAATGTAAAGGATTAGAAGAAGTACTGAAATAATTATTTTCATGGATTTAATAGAAAATAATTCTCCTTAATATTTTACATTATTTTCCATACCTATATAAAGTCCTATTTGCAGACAAAAACTCTTTAATTGGATTATTATGTAAGAATGTATAAATAGAATGTATAAATTGTAACAATATATGCTTAATTATACCTTACTATTTTTAGAAATTAATTTAATGCAACAAATGGACACTTGCCCCACTGTCCCACCCACTTGTATCTGTATTATAATTATAATATTTTATTTAACGATAAATATCGCTTAAGATTTATTTACTTAAATTATTAAGAATAATTATCTAAAATATTTTTTATATAGTCTTTGTTTTTTTACATATTAATAAGTATTTGGAGACACTTTTTCCTTTTCTCTTAATCATGAACGACGCCTCTTCTCGAATTCTGTATTGTTAAAAAATAATTTGCAACCTTCTGACGTATTGAAATATTTATTCAATACTTAGATTGTTGAGATATGTTTCATTGACTATAAGGGTGTGTATTATTCATTATCAGGAGTGAAAAAAAAATAGAATTTTCATCGGTTGCAATCTTGACAGTAACTTATAAATTGTCATTCATTTTAAAAAATAAAGGAAAGATTTCTTTTTAAGGAAAAATGGATAAGAGACCAGTTTTAATTTAAATGAATAGAGAGAATTCAATAGATATTCCATCAATGAATCCAAATGATATTGCTGAAACTAAAATGATAATGTAGCCATAATGGAGTTATGTTTGATTGACAAATTATGCAAGATAGAAAAAGTGAGGTAGTGTGTTGGTCTGCGGAAAGAAACATTCATAAAAGGTTACAAGGCCATATGGGTATTGGTCTCACATATAATTCGAACGTTGGTCCTTAGAAACAAAGATTCATAAAAGGCTACAAGGCCATCCGGCTATGGATCCCACATAATAATGTATTTGATATCAGGTCGCAAGGTAAAAATATACCAGGTCGACTGACTGGGTGTTAGTCATATTTCACAAAAAGTTTCTAAGACATTTCATGTTAGGTCACAAGGCGAGTATATGCCAAACCAACTAACCGAGTATTAGTCCCACTCACAAGAAGATTTTAAAGCGTTTCATGCTAGGCTGCAAGGCGAGAATACGCCAGGCCGACTAAACGGGTGTTAATCCCACTTAGGGCTGTGCAATCGGTCGGTTCGGTTCCGAACCGAACCGAACCGAAAAAACCGAAAACCGATTTATTAAAATTTTCAAAACCGAAAAAACCGATTATAAAAGTATAACCGAACCGAACCAAACCGATAAAAATCGGTTCGGTTCGGTTCAAACCGAAATAACTAATCAATTTCATGAAAGCTGGATCGTCATGGAAGTTCGACGGTCGCCACGAAGCGGCATCGTCATTGGAACGGCTTAATTTCTCGGTGGCGGAATGTCATCTCTGATCTTGAAATTCCCTCCCAACTTCGTGCGCCAGCTCAGCACCAAGTCCCGCCGGAACTGCAGCAACATCGATGTGGCGCAAGTCGTTGCCGCTTCGTGGTCCGACAATTCTGCTACAGGTATTCCCTCGGCGGCGGCTGCCGGCTCCGCTGCAATCCCCGCTACGCCAGTCGATTTGATTGACGGCGATGAGGCGACAGTGGTTCGGGTTTGGCTTGGGTAAATTCGGTTTGCAGTGGTTATGTCCTCAGTTGATCCACAGAAAGATTTCAGAGATTCAATGATGGAGAGGGGACAGGGGAGGCGAACGCCTGGGCCGAGGGTTGGGATTAGAACCGAAATCGGTTATTTCGGTTTGATCGGTTATTTAACACGTTTAAACCGAACCGAACCAAAAACCGAATAATTTTAAATATACTAACCGAACCAAACCGATCATCCCGATTAATCGAATCGAAAAACCGAAATTAATCGGTTCGGTTCGGTTTTTCGGTTTAAACCGAAATCTGCACAGGCCTAATCCCACTTCACAAAAGGTTTTAATGCATTTAATGCCAAGTCGCAAGGTGGGTACACGCTAGGCCGACTAACCGGGTGTTAGTCCCACTTCACAAAAAAGTTCTAAGGCATTTCATGCCATGCTGTAAGGCAGGAATATGCTAGGCCGACTGACCGAGTGTTAGTCCCGCTTCACAAAAAGGTTTTAAGGCATTTTATGCCAGGCCACAAGGCAGGTACACGCCAGGCCGACTGACTGGGTGTTAGTCCCACTTCACAAAAAGGTTCTAAGACATTTCATGCCAGGCTGCCATGCGAGTATACTCCAGATCAACCAACCAGGTGTTAATCCCATTTCACAAAAAGATTCTAAGGTATTTGATGCCCGAAAATTTATCAGGGTTAGAGAAAGTCCAGAAGCACGTCAAAGCTAGGATCAGGGTTAGGAAGTGCATGTAAGGGTTAGAGAAAACCCGTGAGCTCGTACGGGCTGGAAAATACTCGAAAGCCCATCAGGACTGAAAAAATACCAAGGAGCTCACAAGGGCTAGAAAAATGCCCGAAAACTCATCAGGACTGAAAAATGTCCGAAAGCTCATTAGGACTGGAAAAAGGTCAAAGAGCTCGCAAGGACTAGAAAAATATTCGGGGGCTCATCAAAGCTGAAGAATGCCTGAAAGCCCATAAGAGCTGGCAAAATGCTCGGAAGCCCGTCAGGTTTAGAAAAAGGTCAAGGAGTTCGCAAGGGCTAAAAAAATACTCGGAAGCTCATCAGTGCTGAAGAATGTCCGAAAGCTCATCAGGGCTGGCAAAATGTCTGAAAGCTCAAGTGGAAGGTGCTTGCAAGGGCTAAAAAATGCTCGAAAACCCATCAAGGCATTACTATATCACTCGAACCAATTTTTGCCAAACAATACCTTGGACCTGACTGGTCGGCGGGATAAGTAAGGAGAAAGCAAGGACGTCATGCGTTCAACTACATGTCAGATCATAAAGACAATTGTCATTTTCGAATTTAAAGAATCGAATATTAGTAAGAAACCTCTGATGTTACACAACAATCGCCCAAAGTAGACAGTGAATTGTTACTATAAGACAGGACCATATAGTAAGGATCTGATAAACCAATATACGGTCCCACCCGTAGAAAGGAAGATCTAGACATTTCAGAAAATGTCAGACAAACTCGTCCTCTTAACTTCAAGACGAGACTTCATAAGAAAGTTACTATTAACGGTTATACTCTAGCAGATTCGCTTTACACCTGCGATTATGGGTTTCCCAACCAATTAGTCAGTGAAGATTCCTTACCAACAAGCGGACCACATTATTGTTGTATATTATCAGGAAACATTATATTTATCTCCGCATTCTTATAATATAAATTAGGAATATACAAATTGAGAACAACTATAGAGGTAAAAGTTTAAAATTCTCTAAAACATAAATACTTTCAAGTTTTATATTCATTTCATTCTTAATATTACTAACTTGAACATTGAAGTAACTGCCGTGAGCATCTATCACCTCACTTTTTATGTCTTGCAGAATTAGTCAATTACAACACAGTTTAATTTCAGTCACTTTATTATTTTAGTTTCAACAATATTAAATATTAAATAGATTAAATAATTATAAGAATATATATAAAAAATAACAATTAATATTATATTAAAATTTTTAGAATAGCAGATAATATAAAATAAAAAAATTTCTAAAACCATATTTATTGTAGAATGGAGGTAATAATTTTTAATATATATATTTTACATAAAGTAAATTATTTATATTAATTAATAATAACATTTGATTTAATTTATTTTTGTATAAATATAATTACTCTATTAATAGAAGTGAGACTAATTATAGATACAGCATTAAATATTTATTAATCTTTGTATTCACTTATTGCTTTTGATAATTAATTTTGTGTTGGACATATTTTATATTAAAATAATTTGTTATACAGAAAATAGAATTGAGATTAGTATTCAACAATATATTTTCTGATAATGACATTCATACATCATTCATACAAGTTAAGTTATATATTATTTTATGAGTATACATGTGATAATGTTTTATTATAAAATATGAAAAACACAAAAGAATATTGATTATTAAAATTTCGACTATCAACATTTTTATTATAAAAACAAAGTGAATATCTAAAAAAATCCATTATAGAATAAAAAATTATATTATTAAAATAAACAACTAATTTTGTTAATAAAAAAAGAGAAAAAAATGGGAAAAAGAGAGATGGTTCATCAATGGATGATGTAAGGTAAAATTATTTAACATTTAAAGTTGCTTGTTGATGAAATAAATATTTTTAAAAAATTTTTTGGAGTCGTCGCCTATTGTTAACCGTTGATGGCTTTTTATTTATATAATATAGTTTTTTTAATAAAATATTAGTGTTTTCAACCAAAATCTGAGTATGACAAGTGAATAATATACCCTTATCTACTGTTAAGATAAATTTTATATAATATAGTTAAAATTAATTAAACTAATTTTGATACAATATGTGAAAATATATAAATCTGATGCAAAACTTAATTTAGTTTGGGAAGTTGGATGAAATCATAATAAAATAAAAGAAGGGTTGTACTCACAGGCTTAGTCTGGTGATAAGTGTATTCGAGTAAATCTGAGAGATCTTATGTTCGAATTCCTTACTCTCCATTTAAAAAAAAAAAAAATAAAAGAGGGTTTTCATTTAATGTGAGAACCAATTACACCCAATTTTTGTTTGCACAATAATAATGTCCATCTATACACAATCCTGCTGGATTTTGGGACAATACAAAAGTTTATTTGGGTCCCATTTTATACCTAATGATAAAAATTAAATTATCTTTTACATAAAATCAATAATTTGGCTAAATATATAAACTTTATTTTTTGAATAAACATAATCGTTCTTTTAAATTAATAGAAAAATACATTAATGGTCATGATCTTTTAATTTCAACTATTATATTTTAACATTTTTTTTATTTATGATATATTGCCATTTTTTAAAAAAATTAACAATTAAAATTCTACAATGTTATGAATAAATAAATTCCGAGTTGAGCAGGAAAATTTTCAACTCTTTAGTTCAACTTAAATTTGATCATTCACATGCACAACTTAAAAGTATGTTGAAATACATCCGAAAATTCGCTTCAACTTACATAAAAATATGCCAAATTGATAATAAAGATAAAATTTTTTGATATGGCTTCCTCTGGCATTGAGCCGGATCTTTTTGGAATCAGATCTGACCTCTGAATCATTATCGAATATGCAACTGCTCAACCCTTTTTTTTTTTTTTTTTAAAGTTAAAAAAACAATTCACAAATATAAGCAAAGTATTAAAATGGATTCATTTATAAAGGAAAAGTTCCGTAAAGAAAGGGATTATCTGCAAATTTGATCAATATTGGATGCATATGGGCCAACAATTCCAACAATAAGGTCCAATGGGTTGCCCTTTAATGTTTCGTTTTCTAGCAGCCCAAAAATCACTTGTTTTGCATGAAAAAAATTACTAGTAATATAAAGAAACTAAGAACTCTATTATTATTAGATTTTTCTCTCTTAATAGTAGGATATTTCAATTGAGTTTTCTACACCATGGTCATTACTGGAAACATATTAATTGATTAGTTTATTTCATCATATTATATCATTAAATAACAAATTTTTTATTCATTAAACAAGAAAAAAAAACTATGATTTTTTTAAAAATATTAAATTATTTTTTTAAAATATTTTGTATGGTTTTAAATATTTTAAAAATATTTTTTTTGAATAACTATTTTGAGTATGTTTAACTCTTTATTACGGTTTAAGTTTACTTAGACCGTTTACAATTATATGCTGAATTGAAATATTATTAATAATATTTAATGTTTTAATATAATATGAAAAGATAATTTCTATTCCCATTTCAAAAAAAAAAAAAAAATCTATTCCAAAATGAAAAAGAAAAAAATAAGCACATCACAGGGAATCATTAACCTTTTCAATTACATGCGGCTTCAAATTTTCCACACTAGAGAGGCCCCCACAATCAAACACTAAATTTGTGTTAAAGAATCCAATGTTCTTTCTACTTTGGATTTTCCTTCTTCTTTTCCCTGTTTTTTTAGGTGTAATAACAGGAACCTTGAGATCTTTGTCTGAAAAATGAAATAAAAGATGAAGGGGAAGAAGAACAGAAACATCAACATTTTCTATACCCACATGAATACACAGAGCATTAACAAAATCCAACCCCACCATGTGCAACTTTGATTAATGCAATTTCACTGGGCCTTCTTCTGTGATAGTGACCTCCTTGTAGCCTTTATACTTTGCTAGTTACACTTCCCTTGTGAGTATTAGATCCTTCTTTTCCTGTCTTTTCTACTGCAAATTGCAAGCTATATGCTACCCAACATAAAACATGTAGCTCTCCTATGTACTTGGCAGGCCCAAAAGCTAATTGGTGTGAAATATAGTGCAGGAAACATCCATGATCATTGCAATTTGCAATAGCTAGGCAACATTTAAGACATTTCTTTGAAGTTTCTCACAAATTATGTTCCTATTAGAATAAAGTACTCTCAATAGAAATTAAACTCTCGATCCCATTTAAAAAAAGATGCCGAATTAACTTTATCCTTTATCAAAATCAAGTTCTTAGTTTCTTGTGGATTTTAGTTCCATCTAATCACCTGGATGGTAGATCTTTTGAACTTGTGAAATTTCACAGGAAATTTCCCTACTAGTTTGTTTGGAGCAAATAATGTATTCTGTGAAAATATAGATGTAGTAAAATTGAGAAAGAGAATATAGAAGGCAACCAAATAAATCTTGCAAACTCAACTAAATTACTACAAATGCAAATGTGTGCCCATCACCATCATACACTACATAAAGAAAATAAGAAGGACTTGCTAAGGGCTGCGGGCTAACAATTTTTGTTTGGCCACTTCAGCCTCAACCCTAAACTTCACAACTTAGCATACCCACCATTCACAATCTCAAAAATAATCCATTTTCACTCTTTTTTTTTTTCGGTCCCACCCCCTAATAATGCCAATTACCGATAACCTGCGTCAAATAAGCTTTGCTTTTTGAAAAAAAGAAAATAACCAAAATGGTAAGAATGGAAATAGATTACGGCCGGAAACTTGAACCTTTTTTTTGGGTTTTGGGTTTTGGTTAATATTTAAATTAAATCAGACTCTGAAATTCTTCCCTGTGAACGTTTGACCAAATTGCCAGTTGTTTGGGACTATGTTCCATGAAGTGGAAGTGCGTCTGTCACTGCCTGTGAGCCTAAAGGAGAGTGACTGACCAACCAAAACTGCATTTGATTGCCAGTTTTGACCCCAGTTACGGCTCATGCTCATCCACCCGGTCCTGGAACCCTTCACGCTAACCTTCACGATATCCCCTGCACCTGCGACGTTGGAGATCAATACCAAATTGAAGTAACGGAAACCGTTGATTGTGAACCTGATTCCGCCTTTCTTCCGGCATGGCACCCTACGTAAATAGAACACAAACCGTGAGGAAATATTGTAAAATTAATTTGAGAATATGTCAGCATGAAACGCGGAGCTGGGGACACCACATGTAACCCTTTTATGAAGACTAGGATGATTTCGGGGACAGGGTTTTTAGGTGTTTGATGAATGTGTCGTTTCGATTTTCTAGTAAAAAACTACGGCTCTCTGCTAAAGAGGAAGGAAATTACAGTTGGGGTATCTACGTTCCAGTAATTGATTCAACAAAATCAACCACCTGTATTATTTATTTGTTTTATTTTAATTAAAATTTAATATTTTTTAATTTTACACGGTACTGCAGCTTATTAGCTCATAGATTTTCTTTTTTCCTATGGGAATTGGAAGAAAGGGCAAGGGTAATTTGGTACTTTAGCACAAAGAGGCAAAAAGAGCGGAAACGAACCAACGAAACTGACCGAAAACGGTTCAACGGCTAAACTCTAGTAAACGACGGAATAGGAGAAACGGTTCTTACTAAACGCAAGCATAGGATTCGTCAACATTTTCAAGATATCAGTTAGTAATATTCTGTAAAGACTATGGGCATTTCAGTCATTTCTCACTAACTAGTTAATGTCCAAAGACGGCAACTTTTCCCGCGGCATGACAAATGCAATAAACCAAAATCTGACCCCCAACGCCAAAACAGAGCACCACCATAAGCTTAGATTAGATAGATACAGAATGTTTCTATTTATCAACACCAAATTTTTATTGGTTTCAAGAATTAAAGCCACAAAAAAAGCGAAACAGTTAATTTTCTGCATTAATTCTGTACATGTTTTGGTACTTGAAAAACAATTGAAATATTATATGACGTAGAAAGTTATGTTCATCATTAAGTTAATAATTCAGCAGTGGAGCTTGTGCGAAGTAATGTTAAAAGATGTTAGAATGAGAAGGGTAACAACGGGCTTACCGGCGGTAGGCCACAGGGACAATGCCGGCGCGGTACTCGGCGATCTTGAGGAACATGGGCATGGCGAGGTCGAAGTGGGGGCGAGGAGGGTTGCACCACCCACCATTGTCATTAGGAAGAGCAAAATTTGGTGGGCAAAAATTTGTAGCGGTAATGAAAATGGAAGGGCTGCCTGCGTGACACCATTTTGGGTCGTTTGCGCACTTGATTTCAAAGCAAGCACCGCAACTCAGTCCATTGTTGAACAGAGCTGTGCTCAGTGCTGCAGTGTTCACTCCATAGCCTTGGCTGTAAAGGTTACCATACCCACATGCCCCACCTGAAAATTAAAGAAACACGCAATTTAAGGACTTTGCTTCTAGATCCCAACTAAAGTTAAAGGTTTAATCCTCAGATTTGCAGAATTTTAGAGGAAGGTAAGAACCCAAGAAATGAGGACGTCACTTTAGAGTTAAAGTCGAAAGAAACTAAATTTAGAAGCAGTTTTTTTTTTTTCAGAAAAATTGCACAATGAGTGTAAATGGGGGTAAAGAAAGGAAATACCCATGGTGCCGGAGGCATCAGCGCCACCATAGAAAGTAGCATGCGCATTCTGCCAAGCACCGCCGTTGTAAACGCCTGGAATTCTAGCTTCAGCCATCCACATTAAAGACATGAGTAGAGCTGCAATGTAAAATGCAGTACCCGCTGCCATTTTTTTCTTGATTTTCTCTCTCTTGACTGCCAAACTCAACGCTAAAAACCCACTCCCGTTATGATCTGAGAAGAAAGGAAGGAGAGAGAGTGTTTATGGAGGTGTGAGGGTCTGAGGAGAGGAAGAGCAGAGTACTTAAAGAGGTAGCTAGAGGGGCATTTCATGTAATTTTCAAACGGAACCATCATTAATAATACTTTTATAATATTTATTCTTCTTATTCTTTTTCATGTGTGAAACTAAAACGGAATTTTATTTATTATTTACTAATATTTATTTATAAATATTTTTAGTCCTATTTAACTACCTGGTTAAGTATGTATAAATCTTATTTTTCATCTCAGAATCGTGACTTTAAATATTAAATCTCAAAATAAAATTTTCTTTTTTGAAATGGGTCTCAAAATAAATTTTTAAAAATTATTGATATAAAGGTATAATTATAATATTTAAAATTATATATAAATAAATCTTATTGATATCATTTTATACAAATTAATTAATATTTTTTGTTTTTAAATTTCAAATTAATAATTAAAATACTTTTCATATATAAATAATTTTTTATAAATAAATAAATAAATAAATAAAATCTTGATATGTTAAGTAATTATTATTTTAAATTAATAATTAAAAGTAATTTCTAAAAGAATACAAAACATCCCATGTTTAACATCAAATATTAAAGAAAACAAATTAGTGCCATTCTTATCGAGAAAAATAAAAATGAAGATAAAAATAAAAATCTCATGCAACTAACTGAATTACGTGTGGACACCACCATTCATACCAAACGGTAGAAAATATTAAAAATAAATAAAATCAGGACAAAGGAAAATCAACAGGAATTTTCAGTTTCATTGGTAGAGCAATTTTCACGGTGAGACAAAAATGCCCTTGGATGCCAATAGTGTATGGGCAATGCATGACATCACTTGAGAACCCACAGGGACAAGGGCCGGAAAGGGTACACATCCAGTACGCTATAAAAAGTAAAGTAAAACAAAGTGTCTGGAGGGTTAGATCAAGACGCGTGATTTGCGGCTGTGGTTTGACGGAGATTTTTGATTGGGGCCCAAAGGAAGACCTTATCGGGTCTGAGATGGATACGAGCGAAACCCCATATAAAAATGGACCCAAACTAGAAGACACGGAGATGGAAGGGCATCCAACGTGGGGGCATGGGACCCACTCAAAGGAAAAATGTCCCCGTAATCATCGTTCCATATACTCCGGTGGGGTTTAACAGTAAATGGGGCGCACAATCTCGAGCCGCACGCGCGCACGCAGACAATTACTACTCTCCATGCCTTTTTCTTTTTTGGTATATATTTTTCTTTCTTGATTTACTGCTTAAATTCATGCATGTTGCCTGAGTTAGTAGTGTCATTTCATTAGCTTTTTAGAACAAGTATGCTAATTTGGACTGCCTTTAATCATAGTCTTCACTCTTTACGGTGTCTCCATTTTTCAAATTAGGCGGAGAGATGGCCAAATTAGGTTAAACTCAAATAATTTCTATACACTTGTTTTTAATTGATTTGTTTTGGTCTAATTTAGATATAGTTCATAAAAACTCTAATAATGTCGCAAATTATAAATATTGTATTTTGGACTTTGAATTCAATTGCATAAAAGCGAGCAAATGGGCCAATTAAATAGAGGCACGTAGGGATAGGGGGTAGGGTTGGGTGATGACTAAGTGTGAGTGGGAAGCATGTGAGTCCCAATCATTTTTACTTGATTTTATTAACTCCCCCAAAGTCAACTTCTACAGTAATCACTTTTTTTTTTTCTTTTTTCTTTTTCCCTCAACTCCCCTTGTTATGCTTTATAAAGAAATTTGTGTATCTTATTGTATGGAGGAGAAAGGATTTTGAAGTTAGTATGGTAGTGAGATTAGGGTTTTTGGGTGGCTAAAAGAGAGGGTTGGTTGTGGATCTTGGAAGCTGTATAGCCATGGCTCTGAGTGAGTGAGAAAATTGGCATGAATGTTTTGATAAATTTTGAGGGTTTTGTTTAATTTAAGGTTGTTATAAGTGAAATTTAAAATTTTGAAAATTTAATAAAAAAAATTTATAGAATGCAAATAAATAAAATGAAGTAATTTAGCGAATAATTTGAGATAAAATTACTAAAATTTAAAGAATTTAATTTTTTTTTCATTATTCCTGATTATAAAACATATAATCAATATCTTTTCTTTAAAAAATTACAAACGTTGTACAATGTATTTTTTAAATAGCTAAAATAAATAGTGTGGCGTTGGATAAATAGGCAATAATAAAACAGTTGACATGCATCTCAATCTGTGGGTGGCTTTTAACCTTTTTGTTTGATGTGTGTCTTACTTGATATCGTCTAATTATGTTCTTACCAAAACCATATTAATTAAACAATTTTTGATTAGTTATAACTTGCATATAAAAGAGGCGATTTCTTTTGTTTTAATTTGCTCTATTTTAATTTGATAGGTTATTTTGCATTTGTTCTCTTGGAATGTTGCTATTTGGTTTTAACACTTTTGGACATCTTCCTTTCTAACCACTTTCTTATTGTTTTCTTTTCTTCTGGGTATTTGCAATATTAACTTATTAGTTTGTCTATTTTCCACTGTAAGTTCTTGTTCTCTCTCCCTCTTATTTTTTATGCATGATTGACTATTAATTTTTTAAACTTTTTTCTGTGGATTTTGCAAGTAAATAATATGAAGCACCATTGAATTTGGGTTGATGGAGAAATGATACACTCCCTCCATTCCAGAGTAATTTTCACTAACTGTTACTAAACTTAAACCACTGTTACAATTTTTAAACTTCAATTTGTTTTAGAAAATTATTGACTTTTAAATACTTATCTGAAACACTCACTTAAATGAGTTTCTAGAAAATTTTGCACATATGTCAGAGGCTTAATCTCGGCATGACATAATTCTTTAACCCTTTTGCAATCCCTTCAATCTTTTTCATAATTACACTGGAACAAATTCGATAAATCAAAGATAAATAAAATAAAAGAAAATAATTTTGAGATAATAATAATTTTATTAATCGATTTATGTATTATTATAATTTTAAAAAAATAATAATAATTTTGAGATAATAAAAAAAATTATGGTTAAGAGAAAATATAAAGTAACATAAAAAAAGGAATTGACTTGTGATAAGCATAACTAGTTTTTTTTGGTATAAATAAGTATAACTAGTTTAAGATGCGAAGTGTGAACCTAATCTTTGAGTACCATATTCACATTAATTAAAGTTTTTTAAGAAAATAAAAATTTTCTAAAATGCATCAGTACTTGAGGGGCAGTATTTTAGGTAGAAAGAAAAGGGTGTTCTTTTTTTTTTTTTTAGAAAAAGAGGGATAGAGCCCTTATTTTATTAATTTAGGCCATGAAAGCCCTAACCTATCAGCATCCAGTAAAAATTTAATAGTAACAGGAGGCCATTGATGAATTTTCAAATTAAAATTATCACCAATGGTTAAACTAGTCAAACGATCCGCTACCGCATTTGCAGAAAGGGTGTTCTTTGGCAACCGCTGACTTTGAATCTTTCAGTTTCTTATTAAGAGATAACGAATATTTAGAGTTATACACGTCATGTCTGAAAAATGAGAATTCTGGAAGGGGAAAATTGGTCATATGACTACCACTAATTTAGGCATGATTGCAGTAAATCAAAACCTTAAAAAAAAAAAAACTAGCACTCTTTGCCCACGACTCGATCGTACGTGTATTTGCAAAATACAATATGTTTCTTTTTTTCTTTAAAAAAAAAAAAAAGACATCTCAATTAATTAAACAATTATGGGATTAATAATTTAATAATTAAATCCTTGTTTTTAAAGAATTTTATATGCATAAAAGAAAAAAGAAAAACTAGATAAATGTAATAAAATATTATCCTAGAATGAAGTCATCAGTAAGTTAAATTTTCAGTGGTAGTTAAAGAAAAGCCAAGCTTGATGAGCTATCAGAGTGAAGATTCTGCAGCAATTGGCAAGATATAGCCATCTGTTTTTCAGTGTTTTTAGCAGCCTTCTACTCATTTTTTTCTTGGTATTATTAGGTAACTGGTTCTTTCTGAGCTTTCTACACATAGATTCTTCCCTTTGACATAAAGTTGTTAGAATAAAATTTTTTCTTACATATATTATAAGCATAAATGTGAATGCAAAGACTGGGTTAGGCTCGATTTCATGCTTATCCTCAGCAAAAAGCATTGATAGTTATGAGATCACATGGGATTGAGAATGAGAAGGTGTTTGAAAGGAGACTGTGTGAAGGGATGATATCACATGACATGAAGGAGGTTGAAGAGGCCATAAAGAAGCTTGCAGAGGGTAAGAAGAAAGATTTCATAACCATAACCATGTGGGCTCAGAAAAACTTGCTACAACAGGACAACTCAATTTGCCCCCACCATCTTTGTCTATCCTCCTCCACTCCCCATGTGACCTTTATTCATAAAATAAAATCACCTTATTTTCTCAAATTTGGAGAAGATATGTATGGCCCATGGTGACTGATACCCATCAAATTCTGACCTCATCAAGGCAATTTTTTTAAAATATTAAGATACAATTTATATTTATTTTAATAATATTGAATGATGGGATGTTTTAAATATGTAAAAGAAATTATTATGAGACTAGCAAGAAGAAAGAATCCAATCCCACAATGAAGCATTGATGGAGCACAAGACCATAATATGTGAAGGATTTGGGTTGCAGAAGCCAATCTGAACAACAGATATTGTGGAACGCAGGGAATAAGTAGATAGGGACATGGTTCCCTGTAAAGCAAGATTTTGACCAAAGAGGTAGACACAGAGTGTCAGTCAAAGTAGATACAAATTTGAGACAGGAATTCTATCATGCAAAATATTACCTTATGACTATCCTGCACTCTCTTGTCAAATAGTATGGCCATGGGGTTACCAAACTCAAAGGCTGCAGCCTCAGCTCCAAAAATTTGACCGACTCAACAAATGGGTTTTCTTTTCTTTTTTTTTTTTTTAAAAAAAAAAGAAATCACAAGCAAATTTTTTACTGACATAATGTGTGGCAGAGAGACCAGGTGAAAAATTGATGGTCAAATGGTAAATGATAACATGTCCTTGGACAGTTGAGACAATTGAATTTGATTTGATAGGACAAGGCATCTCTTCTCTTGAGGCATGAGAGTTGAGGGTTCCACATGGAATATAAATTTTCTAATATAATCAGTTGCATATATATCGGTGATTTATATGAAATCTATCATAATTAATGACTATAGAGAAAATATCAGTCATGGGTGATCAAAATAATTGAAGGAACAAGAGGTTTAGCTGCCTTTTGCTGGACTTTTAAATCACAAGAGCATTCATGTTACAAAAGAGAGCAGCTAGAAAGAGGCATTTATTGAGAATCATAAATAGCTGGAGAGATGTAAGGATGAAGTATCTATTGCTTATTTGAGAATAGTAAGGATATTTATTCAACCCATCAAAATTTATTTGTCTTGACCAACATAATTAGATTAGTTTTCCTTATTAAATTAACTTTTCATTATCATTAGTAATGAAATTGAATGAAACTTGGAGGATTAATATCAAAGATTAAATAATTAATCTGTCCTTTTCAGACAAGAAAGATATATTAAATCATAAAGATCATTCTCCATAAATGCATCATTAATCAAATTTCAAAAATTTCTCTCTTCCTAATTGTGATGATCAAGGGTTTGAAACTAGGATAAAAAACAATAATTACAACGGAAACCAGCATGCAAGTATGATGAAGAGCCTTAGGCTGGTCACATCAATCTGTTAGTTGAACACGGGGACCAATATGCTAAACCATGCAATTTCTATTTTGATTAAACCCCTGCATGCCTTGAAAAAAAATTAGTCTTCAACTTTACGCAATCTCTATATGAACCCCTCCCCCCACCCCCCCCCCCCCCCCCCCCCACCAAAAAAAAAAAAAAAAAAAAGAAAAAGCTTATATAAAATGTTTCAGGAGCAAGATATGAAAAGACAGAATCATATCTAAGGATTTTTCTTTTTCTTTTTCCTACATAAACCACAGGCACCATCACTGCATTGCTAGTGATCTTAGCTTTGCTTTATTTGCTTTTGAGGCAAAAGTACTAAATTCTTGCTTACAATATTCCGGCAACCCTAGTTTAGTTTAGGAGTAAAGACCAACTGCTACAACTACCAGCTTAACTACCCATCATCATCTTCAAAAGGGCAAAGATTCTACAACCCCCAAAAGCTAAATCTATGAAGAGGGAAAAGGATTTGAATGCTGAGGGGAGAGTGTAGCGAAAGCAATTGATATCAAATTATCCACCACCCACATGCATGCAAAAGACAAGACATTATGGCCCAACCCACTTTCATTTGTATGCTTTGAAATTCATTTAAAAGATTTGATGGGTTATGCTCATTTCTTCACCTACCTCACCTAAGTTAGTGTTTTTCACTTATTTTTTTAAAGTACTTGTTCTTGTTGAGAAATTATTTATTTGAAGTGCAATAATTTATCACATTTCACCACTTCGCTTAGACTTCAAGGTTTTTAAGAAAAACACTTCACGTGGGGGTCCTATTTTCAGAACCGAAAAAAATAATTTAAATATAAGAAATATTTTAACATAAATAATTTGTTTTTATTATTTAATATTAAAAAATAAAATAAATTACTCTATCCATTTTATAATTTTTATTAATTTTATTTTTTCACATAAAAAATATTTTTTTATTAATTTTTTAATTATATTCATTTTAAATACATTAAATTTTATTAAATACTAAAAAATATTTTAAGAGATTTCATAAATATAAGATAAAATTAAATAGAATTATAATAATCAATTTATATATTATTATAATTTAAAAAAGTAAACAATAATGTTGAGATAAAAAAATAAAAAATAAAAATTATAAAACAGAAAAAGTAACATTAATAAGATTTAAAAAATAAAAGAATAATTTACTCAAATTTAAAAAGAAGAATTCATAGTTTAAAAAATAATTAAAACATTAGAAATTTATTTTTGTTATAAATTATTGAAAGTAAATATGTTAATATAGGAAGTAAATATTGATAGATGTGTCAGTTGCTTAATTTTAGGGATTGTATAACCATAGGTTTGATTTTCCTTCCTGTTTGGTTACCGTCTCTCATGTATAAATAGATTGTAATCTCTATTGTAATATACAATAAATATTATCTTTTTACATGGTATCAGAGCCTCTCATAGAGATTTTTTTTCTCTTTTCTCTCTCGTAAAGTTTTAAAATTTTTTTGGAGATTTAGGGCTCCGTTCATTTGGGTTATCCATAAAAGGTAACATTTGGATCTCACCATCGCTGGAGTCACCACACCGACTCCTTGTCAGATTTGAGGTTTGTTTGTCATTTGGGTGTTGGGTGGAAGTGTTTTATTTGGTACTGTTCATCGGACACTGTTCACGGTACTGTTTACGGTACTGTTCATCGGCACTGTTCACGTGGTACTGTTCATCGGTACTGTTCACGCTGGGTATTGTTTTCTGATTCTGTGTTTCTTTTGTCGCTATCGTTTTTGGGTTGGTTGTCCTTATGGCTGAAGTTAAAACCACCACCGTAACTGATGTGATTCCTATGATGACTAAAATCACGGAACACAAATTGAATGGATCTTCCGATCAGGGAATTTTGATATCTACAGATGAGTATGCACAATTCATCCAATACCAGACATCTATAAAATCTTCTAATTCCTCCTCTATCACTGCAATTGCCGAGTAAGGTAACTCTACTGCATGTCTTGTGTCTTCATCCTCCAAATGGGTTATTGATTCTGGTGCTACCGATCATATGTCAGGTAATTCTACCATTTTGTCCAATCTTGAGTCTCATACATCGCCTTCTTATGTTACTCTTGCTGATGGCACTAAATCGTCTGTCATGGGTTCTGGTCATGTCAACTTAACCCCTTCTCTTTCTGTATCCACTGTGTTATGTCTCCCTAAGTTCGCATTTAATTTGCTTTCCGTGAGTAAACTCACTCGTGCATTGAATTGTTGTGTCTCATTCTTTCCTGATCACTGTGTTTTTCAGGATCTTTCGACGAAGCAGATTATTGGTAGAGGAAGTGAGTCAGAGGGTCTTTACGTCTTGGATCAGCAACTACCTCGATCTCCTCGATCTCTGGTATGCTCCACGCGTTTAACACCTTTTGATGTTCATTGTCGTTTAGGGCATCCTTCTCTCTCGGTTTTAAAGAAGTTATATCCACAGTTTCATTCTTTGTCTATTCTAGATTGCGAGTCTTGTCAATTTGCCAAACATCATCGTTTACCTACACTGTCTCGAGTCAATAAACGGGCTTCGTCTCCCTTTGAGTTAGTCCATTCAGATGTTTGAGGTCCTTGTCCTGTTGTGTCTAAGTCTGACTTTAAGTATTTTGTTACTTTTGTTGATGATTTCTCTTGTACTACTTGGTTATTTTTAATGAAGAGTCGTTCAGAATTATTTTCTATTTTTTGTGCATTTTATGCTGAAATCCAAATCCAATTCAATACTTCCATCCGTATATTGCAAAGTGATAATGCTAAAGAGTATCTCTCTAGGGAATTTCAATCTTATTTGTTACAAAAAGGGATTTTTCATCGGTCCTCTTGTGTTGCCACTCCTTCACAAAATGGAATTGCTGAAAGAAAAAATCGACATCTTCTTGAAGTAGCCAGAGCCCTCTTATTCCAAATGAAGGTACCTAAATGTTTTTGGGCTGATGCTATATCCACTGCTTGTTTTTTGATCAATCGCATGTCTTCCTCCGTCCTTCATGGTGATATCCCTTATAACATTTTATTTCCCACTAAATCTTTGTTTCCTATTGAGCCACGTATCTTTGGTTGTACTTGTTTTGTTCGTGATGTTCGTCCACAGGTTACTAAATTGGATCCCAAATCACTCAAATGTGTCTTCATTGGCTACTCTCGACGTCAGAAAGGGTATCGTTGTTTTTCTCCTGATCTGAATCGGTATCTTGTGTCTGCGGATGTAACATTCTTTGAGTCCACTTCGTTTTTTCCGCCATCATCTGTTTATAACACCCAGGAGGAGGAAGATGACCTCTTGTTATACACGGTTCGCTCTTCGTCTCCTCAGACTACTCCTACACCTTTCGCTCATGTGCCAGGTCGCCCTCCCATCTTTCATTTGTATTCCAGACGCTTAGAGGACTCTGACTCCGTTCCGCTACCCGCTTCTTCGTCGACCGATCCTGCTCCTACTAATCCTTCATTGTCTGATTTGGATTTTCCCATTGCTCTTCGCAAAGGTAAACGTACTTGCACTTATCCTATTTCATTTTGTGTCTCTTATAATCAATTATCCTCCTCTTCTCGTTGTTTTGTCACTGCTTTAGATTCTATTTCAATTCCCAAAACTGTTATTGAGGCTTTGTCCCATCCTGGTTGGCGTGCTGCAATGGAAGAGGAAATGATGGCCCTTGACACTAATGGTACTTGGGAGTTGATGTCCTTGCCCCCAGGAAAGCGGGCTATTGGGTGCAAATGGGTGTTTGCAGCGAAAGTAAATCATGATGGATCTATTGCTTGCCTCAAGGCCCGTTTAGTGGCCAAAGGTTATGCACAAACTTATGGAGTTGACTATTCTGATACATTCTCCCCAGTTGTCAAGCTCGCATCTGTCCAATTGTTTATTTCCTTGGCGGCTACTCATGATTGGCCTTTGCATCAACTGGATATTAAAAATGCTTTTCTTCATGGTGATCTTCAGGAGGAGGTTTATATTGAGCAACCACCTGGTTTTGTTGCTCAGGGGGAGTTAGGTAAGGTTTGTAGACTTCGAAAATCGCTTTATGGCTTGAAACAGAGTCCTCGGGCATGGTTTGGCAGGTTTAGTGAGGTGGTCCAACAGTTTGGAATGAAGATGAGTAAGTGTGATCACTCAGTGTTTTATAAAAATTCTGATAGTGGAGTAATTCTACTTGTAGTATATGTGGATGATATCATTATCACAGGAAGTGACATTGCTGGCATCACATCCCTAAAAGAATTTCTTAAAACACAGTTTCATACAAAGGATTTGGGTTCCTTGAGATATTTCTTGGGAATCGAAGTTATGCGGTGTAAGAAAGACATCTTCTTGTCTCAAAGAAAATATGTTCTTGATTTGTTGGCAGAAATAGGAAAATTGGGTGCTAAGCCTTATAGTGCCCCAATAACCCCTAACCTTCAACTTACCACAGAAGACAGTGAGCCATTTGCAGATCCTGAAAGGTATAGAAGATTAGTTGGCAAGCTGAATTATTTGACGGTGACTCGTCCTGATATTGCATATTCAGTGAGTGTGGTACGTCAGTTTATGTCTTCTCCTACTGTTGCCCAGTGGGATGTTCTGGGACAGATTCTTTGTTACCTTAAAGGGGCTCCAGGACGAGGCCTATTCTATGGTAATCATGGGCACTCAAATATTGAATACTTTTGTGATGCTGATTGGGCAGACTCGAAAGTTAATAGGAGGTCAATTACTGGGTATTGTGTTTTTGTGGGAGGTAACTTGGTCTCATGGAAAAGTAAGAAACAAAATGTGGTCTCCAGTTCTAGTGCTGAATCTGAATATCGAGCTATGGCACAAACTGTTTGTGAAATCTTGTGGGTACGTCAACTGTTGGAAGAAGTTAGGTTCACAAATTCGGTGCCTGCTAAGTTGTGATGTGATAATCAAGCAGTTATCCACATTGCCTCCAATCTAGTATTTCACGAGAGGACTAAACACATCGAGATTGATTGTCATTTTGTTCGTGAAAAGGTCCAACAAAAGATAATATCAACAGGACATATCCGAACTGGAGAACAATTAGAAGATATTTTCACTAAAACTCTAAATAGGACTCGAGTTGATTATATATGTAACAAGTTGGGCATGATTAACATTTATGATTCAACTTGAGGGAGTGTTATAAGTTATAGAAAGTAAATATGTTAATATAGAAAGTAAATATTGATAGATGAGTCAGGTGCTTAATCTTAGGGATTGTATAATAATAGGCTTGATTTTTCTTCCTGTTTAGTTACCGTCTCTCATGTATAAATATGTTGTATAAATATGTTGTAATCTCTATTGTGATATACAATAAATATTATCTTTCCACAGTTTTTATAAAATAAATAGAGGATAAATCTATAGACATATTCAGCTCGAATTTTTTTTTTCATAAAATAAATAATCTGTACACATATTCAGCTCATACCTCCAATTCTTTATTTTTCATTCGGAGACTCTGCAGAAATAATTTAGAAAATTATATGCCATATCATATGAGTGTTCCATCACGAGAAACAGGCAACCCACTTAGTCACAGACACTTTATCTTCTACTCTAATTGGGCATCATTTAGCCTTTCTTCTACTGGACGCCAACTCCAAACTGATTTGAGGCACAACTATACTATAAAGCATAAGCAACTGTTACCATCGAAAGGAACACACCAACTACAAATAAATAGTATATTATGCATATCATACTTGTAAATTATGTCATATTTCTTAATTATATAAATTTCATATTGGAGTACAAAATTATAGCGAAAATAAGATAAGTTCCTTCATGCAATATTGTCACAACCCGCCAGATCCGCAGACATAATAATTGATTCAAAAACTCTACGAACCTCTAATGCTCCCATCGAAAATAAATTGTATTCAGAATCTTAAGGGTCAAGGGCAAAGCAAATAGTGTTCCTGGCACTAATTTGATTTCACAAGCTAGGAATTCTTTGCACCAAAATACAATCAACAAACTAAAAACAGTCTAAACAGCAGTTAACATGATAGACAACAGCAGTTTCTGCCTCGAGATTGCTGATGCTCACTGCTTAACACGAAAGACGACGTAAATTCAATGTGGCTGCCACTTGTTTCAGAATTTGCTCAGTTCTCAGTACTGAGATCTGGTACCAATATACCGGTCATATAGACCGATATTCTGGGGCGGAGCAGCAGGACGAAGCAATGCCCTCGTGTAAGGCTGATATTCAGATGGCTGGGAAGCATAATATGGGACATCATGGTCCAAAACACGATCCCTGTAAAGAACATAGGGATCATGGTGTTCAATCTCCCTTTGATGCCTCATTTCCAGACCTAGAGAAAATTCATTGCGACGCTCATGGATCCTTAAACGCTCAGGCTGCTGTCGATGCCTCGGCTCCAAATCTCGGAGTCGCACGTACTGATGCTCAACAAGCGGATCCCTTCTGTAATCGTTCATTTGCAAGTTCCCTTCATAAGAATATGATCTGGGAGGGGGCGCAACAGCTGATGCTGAGGGTAAAAGTGCACGCGATTGCAGAGGGGCAACAGGGGATGCATAAATTTCCCTTTTATAGGTGTCTTCCCTTTTGTAGGTGTCTTCCCTTTTGTAGGTGTCCTCCCTTCTATAGGTGTCCTCCCTTCTATAGGTGTCGCGGTGTCGCTTCCTAGTCCTGTCCTGATCAGCAAATCTACTGGTTTCTGTTCTGCGACTTCGTTTTCTGCTCTTATCTCGATCAGTAAATGTACGTGTCTGTGCTCCAGGATTTCTCTGCAACCCTTTTGAGATGGAGGTTTTGCTTACAGGTTGAAAAAGCTTGCACAAATTCTTCACCTATAGACAAGAAGCAATCTCCATCTTTTAAACAAACTAGACGTGGCATCATCCTTAATTTACCTGATGCCAGTAGCACCTTTTATAGGTATATTCATAATTAGAAAAGGTCAAACCTGTTTTGATGTCAAACGACAATCAAATTTGTTCTTCCGGTAGTAGTTCTCTTTGATGACCTTTTTGAACTTTTCCTCTGGCAGCGGCATGCAGTCCTCATAAACATTGAACCGCACCTACCATAATAAATCCTCTTATAACAAAAATATTTGATCACGAAACTGGCAAATAACACATATTTTCTAATATCTTTAACTACATGGTTGGGACAGAAACCACAATTAACCAAATCAAGATCCAGGTTTATCATTAGATCTTTTTTAAGTGAAAAAGAACAAGATGGTGCCTAAAGCAAATCAAACAACAGTGGTTGGCAATGCAATTAGAGAATCAAGCGTGAAATCAATTGAATGTCATAAAAACACTAACAGGAAGCCTTAGCATGACTTGACATAACATCAGTGTTTTTTGGCACACATATGCAGGATCCCTTGAGCTAAACAAATAAGAATGTGCCACATGCAATCTTCCAGAAGCAAGATGCCAATGAGGTGCTAATGTAGCTTTATATTGCTGAAAGAAGAGTGAGTTACGTTTTTCATCTTTTTAAAGGATTCTGTATAGCCCACATAAAGGCCCCTTTCACAAGCACTCCTGATGAACCTAGCATGAACCCACAACAATCTCATCTTCATATTAGCATTGACCATTCTCCTATTTTAAATTGATTACTTTGAGTTTGCTGAAATGATCAAGGGAATCACATGATTTCAGGAATATCTTGTCTGGAGCTACCAAACTTGTACGGTTTCTACGTGCATTAGTAAATAAAGAAATCCTTCCATCAAAACTTCAAAAAGGATAAACTAAGAAAGCAAGGACTGGGAAAGGAGATGATATGAAACGTTAAACATTAATCTGCCACCCTCAAACCCTCATAGTAAGTACCCTTCTCCCATAGAAAGCCATTGTTACAGGGCCTTCTACACGGATGGGCCAAGTCAAATTGGGGGTGCATTAACAGTATATTTTAGATGAAAGATGAAGCATGCAAATTATGATGAGGTGGCTGAGAATTCTGAAATGTTAGTTACTGGGGAATATATTCTGAGATGTTAATTACTGAGAATTCTGAGTTGATAACCAGTTTTGGCGCCTAAGAGTGTGTTTACTTATGGAAAATAGTTTTCCATTTTCTATTTTTCACTTTTTAAGAAAACTCTAGTTTTCATTTTTTACAGAAAATCAGAGAAAATATGGAGAATGCTTTCACCTGCAATAAAAAAAATCATGTTCTAATTAAAAATAAAAAATATTTGTAACATCCATAATTAAAAAAATTAAATCATTGAAAAATACTTAAAAACTTAGTAGTCTTCCATTAAATTTTCAGTAACAAATTAGTCCCTAAATTTTTATTTCTGTCTAACAAAATGGTCCTTCCGTTAAAAAAGGTACATATTGGTGTTAATTAACCATTAATTAAAGGTTATATAATTTTAATGACCAAAATACCCCTTCTAAGTGACATAATTCTTTTTAATAAAACGTTATTTTTATTCATTATTTTAATAATAAAAAAATTGAAGTACTATTTTGATTATTTTATCCATTACATATTAAAATAGCAACCTCTCAATTTTTATATTAGTAAAATAATCGATAAAAATAACTTTTTATTAAAAAAATATTGTCACCGGTATTTTGATCATTAAAAAATATATAACCTTTAGTCAATGGTCAACTAACATCAATATTTAATTTTTTAAAAAGGACCATTTTGTTAAACGAAAATTAAATTTAAGGACTAATTTGTCACCAAAAGTTGAATGAAGGACTATTTTGTGGATTTTATCAAACCTCAGGTCCAGTAAATTACCCTTTTTCAAATAATCATTTAAGTTTAATTGTGAAAAGTGTTACATGTGACAACATAATTTTTATTACAGAAAAGTCATTGACTTCCATTTGGAAAACAACTAGAAAACAGAATTATTATTGTAAAAGAAAACTTCCATTTGCAAAACAACTAGAAAACAGAATTATTATTGTAAAAGAAAACGGGAAAACACCTTACTAAATCTTAGCAAAATTTTGAAAACTAGAAAACTAGTTTGACATGTAAATCGGAACTGGGTTCCAATTGCCATAGAAAGTTCTTTCAAAAAACTGTTCCAATTTGCATAGAAAGTTCTTTCAAAAAACTGCTCCAATTTTCTAGAAGTGAAAGTTAAGAATTAGTTTGAGTCTACTAATGCCTATGAACATAATGTTTATAACAGAGGGTTTTTTCCCCTTTTCTGTAAAATTAGCTCCACTAGAAATTTGAACTTAAGACCTTACAACTATGAACACGACTAACTCTAGAGATGACCAAGTACCATGGTTTTAAATAACAAGCCGTTATGTAACAGATTTTGGAGGGGGGAGGGGGGAGCAGTTACCCGTTACTCCGTTATACAACGGCCCCCTTGGTTTGCAAGGGTTACGGCCGTTACACAACATTAACGGGCGTTACATACCGTGAAGTAACGATAACGGCCGTTACCGGTAACTGAAATTTGTTTAATTCCTCCCTCTTTTACTCCCTATTCTCATTTTTATTAGTTTCTACATTTTCCAGCAGCTTCAAAGACTATATATTTTAAGTTTTCTCTTCCCTTTCTCCATCAAATTTCAATATTCCCTGCATATTTTTCATATAACCTTAGATCCATCATAAACTACTATAAATCCAAGCTTATTTTTTCTAAGAAGTTAGTCAAATTTTATGTATTTTAGTTTTTTTAATTGTTATTTTTCCCTTTTTTTTTTAAATTGTGACTTAAAGTGTTAGCTTTGAGTTAAAATTGTACTTTCAACTATTAGTTTACTTGATCTATAAAAATGATGTTGATTTTTCTTATTTAAAACTATATGATTAACTTAAGTTAAATAATCTATATTTCATGTATTTATATTTATTACGCATTTGTATAAATTATTCTAAATTAAATCTAATCAATACAACATTAAGTTACAGGCCTGTTTCCATTACTCACGACCGCGATTTAAACCCATGCTAAGTACCAAACCTAATGCTTTATATTGAAATTTGAAAGGGGTAAGGACTAGCACAAATAAATTCTTTCACATGAAGATTATAATGCGATTCTCATGAAAAAAAAAGATTTGCAAGTTCATTCTAATTGTTCTTTTGTGATTGGTTTACACTGTTATTAACTAAAGATAAAAAGGCGCCTCTTAAATCTTCTTAAAGGGTGTTTTGTCTTTATAAGTTAGATAAACAAATTTGTAATATCTAAAAATAAGTTGTTTATAATATTTTCTTTTAACTTGTAATTGGATTATAAGCTAAAAAAAACTAGTACGAGATCAATTTTTCATTTTGATACTTATAAGCATTATACTTAAAAGTTATTTTTACTAAGAATGTTTACCATATTGCCACAATTTAATTTTAAAATTTCCCCATATCCCAATTTGATACCCATTTTAGTAATATTAGCTATAAATGAGTTTATAAGTTACTTTCTACCAAAAGTATCAACTAATTATCATCCACCAATAAAAATTTAACCAAATATGTAAGCTTAAAGTTTTAAAGATTTATAATTTAAAAGCACCCAATGCTTATAAGTTGTCTTTCATAAGCTAAGTTATACACCCTCTCAAGCATAAGCTACTTGTCAGGGAAAAATAAAGATAAGAAAAAGGTAAAATGCGAGAGCTTGCAAAATTTGCCTAAGAAAATCATCAACCATCATAAATTAAAATAAAATTGAAGTGCACTATGGCCACTAACCTGTGAGGGGAATGCAGACTTGAAAGCCTTTGGTTCAATATTATAACCTCCAGGTCCTGTAGCTTTGTAGATTCCATATAGCAATTTCAAATCAAAATCAAACAAAAATAGCTTCATGCCTTCATTGATTTGTAGAACAACATCTCTCTTGTTTGCGGGTAGACCTAAAACCTTGTAATGATAGCAATCCTTCTTTGTCTTAGAACTACACATAAATATCATCCCCGAAAGTTTGGCATTCTTTATTGCCTTTATGTTTGAAGGTTCATGGTCATTCTTATCCTTGACAATCACTTCATTCATGCCCTTCAAAGCCATCTTCTTCTTTGAGTCTTTTCCCCGCTTTTTCCTCCACTTGCCTATTTTCTTTTGGGAAATATCTTCTACTTTATCTTCACTCTTCGCTTGTTCTTTTATGCTTTCTTCATGCATCTCGTTATCATCAACATTGTCTTTATCATTCAAAGTTTGAAGGTTCTTGTTTGTAGGTTCTTGATCATTTGTATCCTTGACAATCACTTCATTCGACCTCTTCAAAGCCATCTTCTTCTTTAAGACCTTTTTTCCCTTCTTCCTTGGCTTATCTATTTTCTTCTTGACGATAGCTTCCACTTGTTCTTCATTCTTCACCTCCTCTCTAGCATCTTCCACAAGAACCACTCCTTCATTAGGATTCTCTTTGTTATTCAAATCCTCCATTGCATGCTCTTTCTCCTTGTCATGTCCTATAACCACATTAGAGACTTTTGCAAACTCTTCCTTCTCCTTGCCACCAAGAATCAAAATTGATTCGTCGCCATTTGCATTCATTGGATCCAAGGAAGTTATCTCAGTTTCAACATTCTCAATCTTATTATCATTCATCTCCACTTGCATATTTTCTTTATCCTCTTCACAACCAACAATCTTATCAAATTCTTTTGAAAATTGTTCCTTCTCTTCATCTACAAGAATCAAAATTGATTGTTCACCATCCACCTTCATCGTTTTTGAGGAAGCTATCTCAATTTCAACAATGCCACTCTTACCCTTATCCACTTCTTCCATCTTATCTTCTTTCTCCATTTCACCTTCAACATTGTCGTTGTTAGGCTTTGGCATTGAGCTAAGAGCATCCACCCCATTCATTTCATCCATTGCACCCTGAATAATCATATAGAAGTTTTTAATCAAGTATAGCTCCCTATTTAGACATTTATAGGTTAAACCAACTATAACAAATGGCAACAAAAAATAGTATTGCCAAATTGCATCCCCTTACAAGGAATTCAAGGAATTGAGCTCCTAGTCTTCTTGCTAGAATCTCTCAAGAACTTAGAGAACCTAGCACTTGGACAATATGGAGGAACCACATTAACATAATCATCCTAGTGATATAAAGAAATAGAAAGTTGCCTCTAGACACTTACAAGTTTGTACAACTTGTTATTACTGAATAAATTAAATCCAAACTATGGTACTCCTAAAAGCATGAACTCGAACTCTAAAATATCAAATTACATATGCAAGACGAGATTTAGTAGGAGCCAAAAGGAAAGCAAGGAAGAAAATAGAGACTACAAGTATAAGATTTTTTTGCTCAAGATAACTCGCTCACATTATAACTTCGAGCCATGTGAAATACATAATTCACAACATAGTCCTCAAGGTAAATAAAAGAATATGTTATTGTTTGATATACCATAACTAGGGCTGAAGCCAAAAAATTCTTTTTTAGAGGATCAATATTGTACACATGTAATTAATTTGAAAAATTATTAACTATACTCATTTTATTAATGTCATATATTCAAAAAATCATAATAGAGTACAATTGACTAAAATTTTTTAGAGGATGCCAATAACGTAAAAATTTATTGTATATATAATAAAAATAAATACTTCTAATATTTCACATTAACTATACCATGATAAAACAATAAATTATTTTCAGAGGGGCTAATGACAAAAATAAAACATTTTTTCCTTAAATGTATAGATACATAAGAAGTTGTATGGAGGTTGGGGAGGCCAAGGCTCCCCCTAGTCCCCACTCCCTTTGCACTTGACCATGACGATGTAACAAGGATATATTTTAAATATCTATAAGATCACCCAACCATGGTTGATACTATGCTACCCTTGTGCAATATCAGCCATAGGAGAGAGAGAGAAAGGAAGGAAATAAACTTTTTGAATTGATGATTTATAATCTATTAAGACATGCAAATAATAGATGGAAAGGAACCTATAATTAAATTATAGTGTAAGGAGAACAAATAGTCATTTGTTCTTCAAATCTCACATCCATGCTTCTCTAGAAGCACAAGACCTTATTTGGTTCACCAAGAATAATGATTAGGAACAAGAACCAAGTGTTCAATCCAATGATTTAAGTTCTCCGTTGACAAATATTGAAAAGAATCAAAATGAATGGTTTTCATTGGCCAACTTCATAACCACATATGGACTAGGTATTAGGAACAGAAAAAGGGAGACAAATCTCAATAACCAGCAAACTCCAAGTGTTACATGAGCTTGATAGTTATTATAAACGG
Source organism: Manihot esculenta (assembly GCF_001659605.2). Classification (NCBI taxonomy): domain Eukaryota; kingdom Viridiplantae; phylum Streptophyta; class Magnoliopsida; order Malpighiales; family Euphorbiaceae; genus Manihot; species Manihot esculenta. Next base: position 10,005,416 of record NC_035162.2, on the reverse strand, counting down.
AAAAATTCCTTCCACCGAAAGCCATGCCCAATAATAGAAAGGAAATTAGATTCACATAGCAAATCACCTAGATATTTCCTTCCACAAAACTAACCAAATCCATTCTGTGGCAGATCTAGGAAAAAAAAGTTTTGTGGTAAAAATACAAACATTTTTTAATAAGAGGTTTAATAGACCTCCCAATTGGATAAATACTTCTATCACTAAAAAAGTGGGTTGAATAATTAAATTATGAAGGTCAGTTTAAATAAATGCACATATACATAATAGTAACTTTTAACAAAAAAAAAAGACAAAAAAAAGAGGGGTCAATTGACCCCAAATTATCAGTATATTCCCCAATATATCCATTAGATATTTGCAAGTGGCAATCTGAGGACCTTTAAATTTGTTTGCATTTCATTTTTTCAATATATTGATCCTTGTCAACTCTATTATTATGCCATCCATGAAATCCTCACCAAGATTGCCATCATTGTGCTGTTTCTTGTTACATTTTTTACTCAACTAACAGAGTATGAAGTAAGGGAGAGGATGTGAGATGTGAAAAAAGTACAAACAGTCAATAAGAAAAGATACATCCATGTGCAAGAGGAAGAAATTTTTCAGAAGTAGGATTCTGTAGTTCTAACATCAACTAATCACTTTATAGTTAAATTTAAGGGAACATTTATTTTCATGACATTTCCTAAGAAACATTCATCTGTTAGGAAATATGCCAGTCAAAGTTTAAACAAAGTTCTTAGAGAATCAAGTTTTCCACTTTTCCTATTTTAATTGGACTTTTGAAAATAATTCTTCCAGTTCTCTGAGTTCCCTTTCTGAAGTTTATTCTTCATAGTAGAAAGTTAGAAAACATATTCACCTAAATGTATCTTTTCAAAAATTCTTATCAAGTTACGGAAATTGAAACATCCCACTTACTAAATTTGGACAAATAGCTGAAGACCATGTCAACTGAGTCTAGTTTTTCATGTTCTCTTGTTGAAAAATAAATTAGAAAATGTAGATAGAAAAACCTGAGAGAAGCAGAAACAATAGGCTGAAGGAAACGCAGGTCCAATTCCTTTAGAATGAAGCAGGCTCAACCACATGGAAACCAAATAATATCCAAAACGAAAGCATGTAACTCAAATAGTATCCAAACATCCTATACCTCAATAGGAGTTCTTAGAAACAACAAGCCACTCGAGGAACAATAGAACATGGAATGCAATAAACCTACATAGGTAGCAGCAATTGGATTCAACATGAATCTGTTAGTGACAACGTTGAGAGTATCTTAAGCACGTGAATTAGCCAAAAAGAGTCACACAAGAACGAAAACCCTAAAAAAATTACTAATCAAGCCCCGAAGCTACTAATTGTTACATAAAGTTTCCCCAAAATGTAAACCAGAACGAGTACAAAGCGATAGATGCATATAAAAAGATAAAATATATAACAAATTGGTTCCATTAATCAAGATGGAAGAAATCATACCCTAGGACAACAAAAATTCACCTAGAATTTCTTCGAAAAAGAAAATAAATGGTAAAACCTAACCTCCGTGAGATCGCTACCTCGCTAATGGCCGAAAAGAAAATCTGCAATCGGAGGACGATGACTCCCCTTGTGTTTCCAGTGAGAGAGAAAGAGGTATCGAGAATTCGCTATCGACTATAGAGAAAGAGGCTTATTGCAGTTTTGCAGATATTTTCCCCAACGTTGGCCCTAGAAAAATTTATACACGCGGAATCATCCCCGCTATGCTTATGAAGATGATAGCCAATATTTTCTGGATACCTGGCACGTGGGGGGGGCACGACGGCAGTTACAGTGTTGTGTTTAAATGTAATTTACTCTTTCCCCCCACTTTTTATTTTCTATTTAAAATTTTTACATAATGTTAAAAATTTAAATTATCTAAATTGTAATAAAATACTCGTTTAATTTATCGTATAGCTCTAATTTTCTTTCATTAATTTAATATTATAAAATATAGATAAATAAAAGATAGAAAATGAGATATTAATATAAGTTTAAAAAGTTATGAAAATAATTTTTTTAATAGTTATAAAGTTAATATTAAAAAATTAATTTATTTAAAATATAAATAATTTTTAAAAAGTTTCTGAATAAAAGAGTATAAATTAATATGATTTCTATTTTTTATTTTTCATTTAAAATTTCACTAATTACTCATTAAATTAAATTACGTATAGTATAAAAAAATACTCATTAAATTAATTAAATTACCATTTATTTTATCTAATTACTTAAATTTCAATAATAATTTCTTCATCAATCTATTATAGTCAATATTGAAATAAGATAAATTTAAAGAAATTATAAAAATAATATTATGCTATTTTTAACAGAAATAATAATAAAATTAAAAATCAGTATGAAAACTTATTGGCATACTTTTAATTCTTAAAATTTTAGTTAATAAATTGAAAACTATAATAATTTAATTTATAATGCAATTCCTAAAAACTATATATTCCATTTACTTAAAAGTATAACATTAAAAGTAAATGATTTAAAAATCATGACAAATTAATTATTTAAAAAGTAAAACTCAATTATAAAATCAAGCATATTTTAAAAACCTTTACTGCTATCATCCCAACAATATTATCTGCAAAAATCAAGTACTTTACTTTTTTTAATGGTAATAAAAGTTTGAATTTGTCATAATAAATAATAAGGTATTTTATAATATTTCAATATCAATATGCTTCATTTATAAAAAGTTAAATAAACGAAATTAGGAAAAAGAAAAACCAGTTTAAAAATAAATAATCACTTCATATTCTTTTCTTTTTAGAATAAGTAACCACTTCGTGTTCAGCTACAGTTTGTGGAATAGGGACCTAATGTCACATGCGAACAGTGTTAAATGATTTGACATAAATAACAAAGATAAAAGTTTAATGTTGTTGGGAGTTGCTAAAGGGACAAAGAGCAATTCAAGCTTTATAATTATTGAAATTAGTTTTAAAAAAACTATTGAAGTTAGTTTGACTGGAAGTGCTACAGTCATCTTTTTCCCAAAATTATGGAATAGTTTAAAATAAATCCCAAAAGAAAATGAAATTATAAATCATAGTCCCATTGCATTTTAAATTCTCCTCATTAAATTTGAAATAAAAAAAACTTTTGTACATATTTCCTTTGCCAAACTGATGACTGTTCACCGATTACAGTATACCATGACTCAATGTACCATTGATCTAAAATGCAAACAAGTTACTTATTTGTGTATTGGGTATATAGTGCATCCAATTTAGTTAAAACTTTCCCTTCAAAGGAGTAATGCAGCCATGCTATTGGCTATATATAACGAACTAATCCAACAATGAACAAAGAAGCAATAGGTAGAGAAAGGCTAAGGTTGATCCTCTGGTTATGACACAATTCTGTAAATTGTGTGATATCACACATCAAGGTTGTTTCTATTCTGCTAATGGACCAGTTCTTTTAGTTACAATTGTTGTAAAATTCTATATTTATAAAATTTTTGTTCCACATACAACAAACACAAATTTCTCCTTTAATTTATAAATGACTTTTTATTATTAGGCTTGTAAAGAGCGAGTAAGAAGAGCAAGCCTTAAAATAAATAGAACCAAATATTGTCACTTGGAAAAATGCACAAATCAAATAACAGGTACCTTGAGGAATAGAAAGTAATACCTTTACCTATTAGAGTATTAGTTGCTTTAGCTTCTTTTAAATGGAGACTTCGAAGCAAAAAGTTATATGGTACAACCTGATAGTTATGTTATTTCTGATCAAGAAAACAAAGTATGCAAACTTCTCAAATTCTATCCTCATATGGTTTAAAACAAGCACCCAAACAATGGCAAGTTCTGTTAAATGATGGTTTTTCCTCTGGTGAAGTTGATAAGTGTGTATATACAAAATGTATAAATGGTGAATCTGTGATTATTTGTTTATATGCGGATGATATGCTTATTTTTTGTACGAATTATGATATCGTTTGTAAAATAAAAGCTTTCCTTACCTCTAAATTTGATATAAAAAATACGGGAGAAGCAAATGTAATTTTGGGTGTTAGAATCATAAGAAAGAATGATAATATAATGTTATTGTAATACCCGGCTAGATTCCGGCATCGGAATTCCTACCTTCCGGCGGAATATCCGTTGGAATCTCGAATTTTGTCGATGCTAGAGTCTTCTAGAGGGGTAAAATGTGTTTCTAAAATGTTTTCACACGATTTTATGGTTTTTAATGGAAAAGAAATGAGTTTTTAAAAGATTAGACCAAGGAGGCATTTGCCAAGTTCGGTCGCCGAAAGTGAAGTTCGGCCGTCGAACATGGGAAGGTTTTGGGAGCGCTTTTGGCCTCCGAAAGCTTTGTTTGAACGAACCAAGGTTCGGCCGCCGAACCTCAAGTTCGGCCGCCGAACATGCATGAGTTTAGGGGGCACATTAGGCTGCCGAAGGTGGTTCAGCATGCCACCTATAAAAGAGCCCTCAGATCGGAAATGGGCGAGTTTTCTCCCCATTCTCGAGCTCAGGTGAGTTTTGGTCCTCCTTTGGTCGTTTTCATGCTTTCTTTACCCATCCCTCAAGCTTTCATGAGTTCTACCCTTGTTTTGAAGTTTTGAAGCTTAAATAGAAGTTTTGGAGCTTGGAGGCTTTGGAACTTGGATCCTCCACACCTCCGAGTTAGGTGTAATACCCGGCTAGAGTCCGGCATCGGAATTCCTGTCGTCCGGTGGAATCTCGGATGTCGAAACTCTCTAGAAGGGTAATAGGTATGTTTTCTAAGTATTTTGAATCTGTTTTACTGTGTTAGGTATAAAGCAAATGGGTTTTTGACTGGAAAACACAAAGGAAGGAAATGGCAAGTTCGGCCGCCGAAAGTGAGTTTCGGCCACCGAACCTTGCATGGTTTCGGAAACACGTTTGGCCTTCGAAGGTGGTCTGGCCAGCCACCTATAAAAGGCCACATGTCGGTGAAATGGATAGAAATTTCATCTATCAGCCGCCATAGGTGTGTTCCTCTCCTTCCTCATGTGATTTTTTATGTTTTCCCGTAAATCTTTCAAGGTTTTGAAGAGTTTTGTGTTTGTTTTGAAGTTTTGAGCTACAAGTCCAAGTTTGAGAGTTTGGAAGCTTGGGAAGGTTGGTTCTCCATCTTTCCACGTTGGGATTACCTATCCTCAAGTATTCTCCGAGGTAAGGGTAGATCCTGAGCTTCTAGCATGTTTTCTAAAGGTTTATGGAGTTTTTATGGGTAGAGATGCATGTTTAGGTTAAGTATGGTTGATGTGAGTTTTGTGCAAAAGCATGCTTATGAGATGCTTTGATGTTGTTGTTTGGGGTTTTAAGATAGTTTTAGACCCCTTTGTGTATGTACATGCGTATATGCGAGTTGTGGTTTGGTTGGTTGCATGTTTGAGTGTGTTTGGGGGAAGTTGTGCATGAGAATAGCAGGATTCTACCTACATGGCAAATCCAGGTTCGGCCGCCGAATGTGCTAAGGAGGTGGTTTCGGCTGCCTAAGCTCGCTTTCGAAGGTTTGAACTTTCGGCTCTGGAGCGGGATTTCGGCCGCCGAAGGTGCCGCTGAAGGATAGAGACTTTCGTCTCTGGAGTGCCCTTCAGCCCCCGAACCTTGCCCCCGAAAGGGTTCGGCTGCCGAAAGTAAAAGTTCGGCCACCGAAGGTGCTTGAGTTTCGTCTCTGGACAGGACTTTTGGCCGCCGAACCTGCCGCCGAAAGTGCCCTGTCCAGCCTTCTTTTGCATGCTTTATGTGATTGTTTAGGTTGTATTAGAGGGGTTTGGGGAAGTATGTTAGAGATGTTCTTGAGCTAGTTTGGTCCCTCATTTGAGTCCACCTGTATAGGTACGGACCAGAAGAACCGCAGAGACCAGCAGTGAGCACTGCACCAGAGGTAACCAAGTTAGACCAGAGTCAGCCAGAGGTGAGTAGAACTCAACTTCATCTTTATTTTAAAGAAATTAAATGCCTCAAGCATGTTCATGCATCATGCTGTTTATAGTAGATTGATTGCACTAGTTTCACGAATATGGCGCATTGCATAATATGATGACTATGATGATGTGGATGGACCAAGGCGACTCCAATAGCCCTAGAGATGTTGTAAGACCTGGCCGGGCCAGGCATACAGATGTTGTAAGACCTGGCCGGGCCAGGCATACAGATGTTATAAGACTTGGCCGGGCCAGGCATACTGATACTGGAGGGAGTTTTGGTGGTCATGTCCATCCGTGATATGAAATGTTTATGATGTGATGCATGTCATGAGAGCATGTAATTCATGAACTAGTTTTCAGTGTTTCTACTCACTGGGCTTTATAGCTCACCCCTCTCCCCTAACCTAGTTTTGCAGGTTCAGTGTGCAGGGGAGTCTAGCAGGGTACAGGAAGAGAAAGAGTAAGAGATGTGTAATAGCCTAGTGTGGACATGTAATGATGTAAAGAAAAATAATAATGTTAAGAGTTGTAATGGTTTTGTATAGTATTGTGCTTGACCCAGATGTAATGTAAATCCCTTTTTGTATACATGGTCTATGTATACATGGTCTATGATGTATATGGCTAGTTGATGAGTATGGATGACCAGGTTTGACATATGCTGTGTGGACTCAGCTAGTGCTTTGATGAGTGCTCTGGCAAGGGGAGTCTGTGTAATGAGTTAGTGCATGCACAGGTTGAACCATGGTATGAGATAGCAGTTTTACAGGTTATGTTAAACATGTATGGGGTTTTACAGGTACACAGAGAGTATAGCAGGCTTGCTACAGGTCCCGGCGACCTTAAGTCGATCTGGATCCTAGCGCCGGTAGCGGTCCGATTTCGGGTCGTTACATTAGGGATCGCACCAACCCTCGATCTTCAAGAGGTAAGTGTAGATCCTTGCTTCCCTTGGTGTTTAATGAAGTTTTAAGAAGTTTTAATGGTTGAGTATGGGTAGATATGCATGTTAAGGTTTTTGTGGGTTTTGTGCCCAATGTATGTTTATGTGCTGATTGTTGGGGGCTTGGACTAGTGTTTATGCCCTATATGCATGTGGGAGAGTGTATGCATGATTGGGAGAGGGCAAGTGAGATTATGGGTTGCTTTAATGGTTTTGGCGTATGTGGGTCATAAGCTATTGATGTGTGCTTTTTGATGTTGTTTTAGGAGTTTAATCTAGTTGTTAAGCTCCTTGATGCATGGTTAAGGATTTATGCATGTTTTTGAGAAGTTGTATGCATATTTAGGATGTTTGGAGGCTTGTTTGTGCATGAGGCTGAGTTCTGGATGAACTCAGGTTCGGCAGTCGAAGGGACTTTCGGCCGCCGAACCTGCCTGTGGAGGCAGCTTTTGGCTGCCGAACCTTGCCTCCGAAAGTTGGACTTTCGGCTCTGGAGGGGAGATTCGGCCGCCGAAGGTGCCGCCAAAAGTGGCTGAGTTTCGGCTCTGGAGGGACTTTCGGCCGCCGAACCTGCCGCCAAAAGTGCCATGTCCAGCCTTTTCTTGGGTATTTTTATGCATGCTTTGATGATATTTTAGGGGGTTTTTGGGGAGTTGTTTATGAGTTGTTTAGAGTGTGTTTGGTCCCTCATTTGAGTCCACCTATGTAGGATCGGACCCGAGGAACCGAGGTGTTCAGCAGTGAGTTAGCTGCTTCAGAGTTAGCCCAAAGCTAGCCAGAGATGAGTAGAACTGAACCTTATGTTTTTGTTAAATTTAAACCAAATGATTTAAGCATGTTCATGCATCACGAATACCATGTTATGTAATAGGTTGTTTGCATTAGAATTCATGAATATGATGCATTGCATAATACGATGATGATGATGTGGATGAATATTGGATGATCCTCTAGCCCTCAGTACGATATGATATGACATGGTATGACATGAGATGGAAAGACCAGGTGTGGCTTAATCGCCCCTGGCAATAAATTATATGTAAGAAAAGACCAGGTGTGGCCTAATCGCCCTGGCATAGTTGGACATGTTATGATATGAGATATGTAAGAAAAGACTAGGCGTGGCCTTATCGCCCCTGGCACAGTTGGACATGTTACGATTTGTGGAGGGCTATTGATGATAAGTTCATCCTTGATGTGATATGTTTGTGATGTGATGCATTTCATGAAAGCATATGTTCAAATGATTTCTATTATCGTTCTGCTCACTGGGCTTTATAGCTCACCCCTCTCCCCTAACCCCAAGTTTGCAGGGTCAGAGATAGTTCAGGAAGACAACAGGATATGGCTATGGTTATGATATGTAATAGAATAGTAGTGGACATGATGTAATGTAAAGTTATGTAATATGTTCAGAGTTATAGTATTGTGCTTGGCCCGAGTTGGATAATCCCTTTGTATATGAGTTTTATGTTATGTTGATATATGTGTTGGACCGAGTTTGACATAGGGTATGCTGACCCTAGGGATTCTATGAGTTCAGTCATAGTGCATACATAGGTCAAGTTTGGTAAAAGTAAAGTTTTAATGTTTTATGGAAATGTTTGATCATGTATAGGATTATACCAACTGTACAAGATGCATAGTAGGCTTGCTACGGGTCCCGGCGGCCTTAAGCCGATCTGAATCCTAGCGCCGGTAGCGGTCCGGTTTTCGGGTCGTTACAGTTATCACAAAAGCATTAATTGGAAAATTTTTAAGAAAGTTCGAACATTTCGATGTTAAACCAGTGACTACTCCTTATATAATCCTAACTCTCAATTAAAGAAAAATAGAAGTGATTCCATTGCTCAATCTGAATATGCACAAATTATTTAGAGCCTGTTACATTTAATGAATTTTTCACGACCTGATATAGTTTATGCTGTATGGAGATTGAATAGGTATACACATAATCTCAATGATAATCATTGGACTACATTTGTTAGACTAGTAAAATATTTGAGAGGTACCATAAACTATAGTATCTTATATAGTGGATTTCCCGTTGTATTAGAAGGATACAGTGATACTAACTAGATTTCATATTCAGATGAGATAAAATCCACTAGTAGTTATGTATTTACTCTACGAGGTGGTGCAATTACATGGAAATCAAAAACAAACTATCATTGCTAAATCCACTATGAAGTCGGAGTTTATTACTATGGAATTAGCAGTAACTGAAGCTGAGTGGTTAAAAAACATTTTAGCAAATATTTCGTTAGGAATAAAACTAACACCATTTGTATCAATGCGTTGTGATTGCCAAGCGGTAATAGCCATTGCAAAGAATAAAACTTTTAATAGCAAAAATATGCATATTCGTCTAAAACATAATGTTATTAAGCAGCTGCTGAAAGATTGAACTATTTCTATTGATTATGTGAAGTTAGAAGTGAACTTGGCCAATCTTCTGATTAAATCTTTAGAGAGAAAACTAATAGATGAAACATCGAGAGGAATGGAACTTGAGCAAATTTGAAATTAACAGTAATAGGAACTCGACTTTTGTGATTGGATATCTCATGAAAAAGGTTCATATAGGTAATAACAAGTCACTTGTTAGTTCTGCTAACACTATTTGTCGTTGTCCCTTTCTATGATGTGAAAAGTGCTAGACTGCATTAATGAGAGGATGAGATAAAAACTCTTAATGATATTCATATTTCTTATGAGTGGTGTATAAATTACATAAATATGGAGTGGAGCCACTCCTACGAGATTGTGGCATAATCTCCAAAGTACTTATGAACTACTAGGCACATGCATAACCTATTTAGTGCAAAACAACTTTAACAGCAAATATTGTGAAGTGTAATATGATTGATAAGATTTTAATCTACAAAAAAAGTACTTGGTTCATAGAAGCAAGAACTTCACTAATTACTTTGTATATTATATCTTATCAGTCTAGGACTAGGGCTGTAAACGAACTAAGCTATTCGTGAGCTATTCGAGACTTGGCTCGATAAAAACTCGATCTGTAACGATTCAAAAATCGGACCGCTACCGGTGCTATGATTCAGATCGACTTAAGATCGCCGGAACCTGTAGCAAGCCTACTATATATCCTGAGTACCTGATAAAATCTCATACATGATCATATATTAACAAAAAAACTTAAATATTGTATGAAACCAAGCTCAGCATGTACATGTATCATACTGAAAATATAAAACCCATACTAGAGCCCTCATCAAATGCTCTAGTATGGTTAACGTCACATGTCTCAAGCTTGGTTCAAATAATGTTTAAGTTTTTATGTTAATGTATGATCATATATGGGATTTTATCAGGTATCTAGGATGTATAGTAGGCTTACTATGGATTTCGGCGACCTTAAGTCGATTTGAATCCTAGCGCCGGTAGCAGTTCGATTTCTGGATCGTTACACGATCGGGCTCGATTTGATTTCTAAACGAGTCAAGTTCGAGCTTAATTTTTAGGCCCGTTTATTAAACAAGCCAAACTTGAACTCTGTAGTATTCGGCTTGTTAAGGTTCGTGAGCTTACTCGTTAAGAAGCTCGTGAACGGACTCGTTAAGAGGCTCGTGAACAGATTCATTAAGAAACTCGTGAACAGATTCGTTAAGATACTCATCGAGTAGGCTCGTAAGAGACTTAGCTGAATTCGATTACACCCCTAAGCCACTTAATTTATTTACTATATATATCATTAATTTTTATATTTATATCCATTAATTATATAACTATATTATTATTTTATATATTTATTTTTTATTATATGGATAGACACTCTTTTTAAACTATTAAATCTCTTAATAAATTATTATTATTATTATTATTATTATTACTTTCGTATGTTTATATATGTGTTTGTATGATTATTTTTCTACTTAATATTATTCGCTTAATTTTATAAATTAAAATTTTTATATAATTTAAATATAAATAAATATGATTTGATAAAATTCTGAGTATAATGTATATATATAATTATATAATTTAAATTGATTATATTTATATTAATATATTTATTTTATATAATATTTTATATTTATATTATATGTATAGTATTTTTTATATAATAAAATAATTTAATATAAATTATATATTTAAATAAAAATAAATAATGATATATGAATAATGAAATAATAACATATAAATAATTAATAATAAAATATTAATAAATTTTATATAAAAATATTTATTGATACTAACAATAAAATTATACAGATTTAATTAAAATTATATAATTTAAAAAGAACTATATAATTAAAAAAAATATCCTTCTTTATCATCTATATAAACTGTTTATATATAAATTTATATATTTATTATATATATAGATTTATATATTTATTATATATATTTCAATTAATTATTTATGTAATATAAATATTTAAATAAATAATTATTAAATTTAGTATTATATAGTTAATCTTATATTAAATATATTTTATATAATTAATTAAAAGTTTATAATTAGTATTTAAATAATAAATATTATTTAATATTATAAATAAATATTTAAATATTAAAATCTAAATAATAAAAAAGAAAAAAATTTAATCATTTATTTAACAGAATTCAAAATTTTTAAAAAACCACATTTTATTAATCACCAGAGCACAAATCTACTTTTATAAAATTATTATGCATTATTTTATATACGAGGTATTAAAGGTTACTAAAATTTTCTCCATAAATAAAAATTTTACTTTTTATTATATTTTAAATTAAGAATTTAGTTAGAGTAGATTTTAATTAAATTATATTTAATTTTATTAAAGTCTTTTTTGAATTTTTAGTTTAAAATTTTAATATTTAAAATTTTAAATTAATTAAATTTTGTTAATGAGTTTTTTAATAGAGTTTTCGAGTTTGAACTTGAATTAGACTCGTTATTATTTTAAATGAGTTTTCGAGTTCAAGTTTCAATTAAGCTCGTTATTAGTTTAAACGAGTTTTTCATGAATCGAACTCGATTATAGTATTTAATTTTTGAATAGAGCTCAAGTTCGAGTTTATAAAATTTTTTAATAAACGAGCCTAAACTTTATAAAACTTGACTCGACTCAATTCGATTATACCCCTATCTAGGACTAGTTTATATCCTAAAGACATAAACTTTAAAGCATTTTCACTTAAAACTTAAACTCAGCAAAAAAAAATCTTTTGAGATATGTGGAGATTATTGTAAAATTCTATATTTAAAAAACTTTTATCTCATATATAAAAAAATACAAACTTTTCCTTTAATTCATAAACGATTTTCGTTTTTAGACTTGTAAAGGACAAGTAAGAGAAGCAAGACTCGCGCAAACAGACTTGTACCGAAAAACTAATTTTAGTTCAAATCTATTGATTCACCCCTACGCATGCGAATAATAGAGCTGTAGAATTTTTAATTTTTATTTATTTAATTTTTTGAACCTTATCTACTACTAAATCAAAACTGTTTATAGCAGTTGAAAGATTTTTATTTAAACCATTCTATTGATTTTTCTAAACAGCTCCAACATCTCTTTTTCTACGATTATAAATAGACTTTGTTTGTACAATTCAGAGATCTCTGCTCTCCTATTCTACCTTTCTGTACTGAATTATATTAAATAACTTATTGTTCTGATCTCAAAAGATTCTGTTTAATCCTAGAGAGTTATTAGATAATCCTTAAAAACAGTGCAAAGCACAATTCAGACTATGTTTTCCTTTCTAATGGGAGTTACCCAATTTGAAATGCAGAAAGCAATTTATTAAGAAAAAAAAATAGTAATTTTCATAAAATTGATTCATTACTCGGCGGCTAAAGATGCAGAATGAATCATATACAGCAATTTTTTTAAACAATACGATTCAACCAACACTCTATTCTCTCTTGTCAATATGTGCACATCAACTACAAAGCTGAGAGCATAGCTGCTGAACCTGGGAAGAGGTATCATCTGACAGTGGATAGATGCGGCTTTTCCCATTGCTCAAGCATGTCAAGTTGAACTGATTCCCAAACTCACTCGACTGGAGAAACAAACAAATAGATAACAAGAAATGAGAAATAATTACAGATAATCTTCCATCAGAGGTTGAACTGACATAAAAAGAACAATTAGAACCCATTCACATTGGCGAATGCAGGTTGGCCACATATCACCTTCCGTATCTCAACAAATAATTTTCTTCTAGTTAAGAAAAACAACTTTAGAAGGTGGGATCATTTTAAACAATTCCTATATGAACTTTCAATAACAGCCTTTTCCTCCCTATAGCTGATTCTTTGGCCTTTGTCCGATGTGAAAAACACATATGAACCAATGATGAACATGTAAGTAAAGAGTGTAAAGATATCAGTTACCTCACAATAAACTTTATCTGACTTGCAGCTCCATAATGAGTTAGGAACACAGCTCAAATAATGACACCAAGAACATTGATTATTCAAATCTGTCCCTCGAAGGAGTGCAATCAACCCACCAGTAAATCTGGAAAAAGTTATAGAATGCCAGTTAAGATAACTTCTGAATATTATAACGAAGCTAGTCATAAAATTATTATGAATTTGTCGAGATAAATGCTCTCAATAATATGCGACAAACAACAACTAATCAAGCCATCTCTCAATCATTTCTTTTTGGCAACATAATTAATTGGAAAATCAGTCACAACCAATTATACAGTCTGCCCCAAGGTGACCAGGCATAGTAAAAAGATCCAAGCAATAATCATATGAAAATCTAATTAACCACACCGCTAATGTTTTCTTCCAATGTAAGAAGGAACTTCTTTATTCACAGAGATGAATCCATTGCAAATACTACCACAAATAATAAGGAAAAAAAGGGAATGCCAAACGAAACAATCAACTTACCCAACAATCAATAGTACCAGAGAGAAAACCCACAGTACATATTGATAAGTCTTGTGTTTAGATTTAACCGGGGGTGCAATGTACCCTGGAGGACAAGCCTTTTGGTTAATCCACCCAAACTGGGGCCGAATTAGCAACACAAATCCAAGCAAAAAACCAGAAAGAAATCCTCCAATATGGGCAAAGTTGTCTACGTGGGGAAGGATTCCAACAGCTAAATTTATTACGATGATTAAAACAAGGGTCGACAATGCCGCCAACTACACAAAAATTCAGCTTTTAGTTCAATAATAAATTTTGACTTCTTCATGGGGGCTGAAATATTTACAAGAAAATTGTGTTTTATTCAGATCAATTGAACTTACCTTATTTGCATATATTGTCCAGTTTGTAATCAGCTCTGAAAGCATACCCCCAAGTAGGCCAAAAAGTGCACCAGATGCACCAACAGAGATACCTGACTGAATAAAAAGAGCTGACAACAAACTCCCACCAAAACCAGATATGACATAGACCAACCCAATTCTGACTGTAAAAATGCAAATAAGAGAAAGAAATTATTTTTTGTGCAGAAGTGTAACTGATCTTCGCCCAAAGATTAAAGAAAAAAAGAAAAGATTCTATACATAGGTTCAAAGAATCCCTCTGCCATCCCAAACCCCCACCCCTTCTTTTTCAAATTATCATCCATAAAAACATCCATGAACTCAACTGCTGGTCTGCTGCACAGATTTCTTTATATGTGTGACTGCAGCCTTAAACAGCCAAGCCCTTTTAATATGTTCATTTCCTAAAGTTTCTGAGCAAGGTTCAAGTTTTAAATTTGCGAAGTATGATTGATTGGATATATATTTTTTATCAACAAAATTCTACAGATGCAAATCCAAAATTACCATCACAGGGTCAGACTGACAGGTGTTCACATGCCTGTAAATATCATATAATTTCTTCAAAACCTTCTGACTCAAAGTAAACAACAGGCAACAATAGGATATATTTTCAGCATTTCAATTCAGTGGAGTACACAATTAAGTTTATTTCATCTTGATCCATAAGCTCAATGAACCTAGTAAACTTTCCATTACTATTTTCAGTATTTCAAACAATTTTTTTTTTTTTTTTTCAAAGACCAAACAAGTTAACTACCATTAATTCTTGCATACATCAGCAAGAACAAATAAGTAGTATTTGTACGGTCATATTTGTTGCTGTACAACACTACACACACCTTTTTCTGAAGGTTGCAATTAATAGAAAAGTAATAGAAGCAGATTTCATATAAGAGACATGACAACATAAAAACAAAGGTGAAATTGAGAAACCAGGTGCATACTAAACCCAAATTCTTGCTCGAGGCGAATTCCAATAAATAGAAGACTTAACATGTTCGAGAGTATGTGAAACACCCCAGCGTGTAACCATATGCAAGAAACGAGACGCCAAGGCTCGTGCCCATGCACTACTTTATCCACATCTAGAGCTCCCATCTTCTCTAATCTGAAGAATTAATAAACAAACACCAGAACATATTAGACCCCCAAAGAAAAAAAAAATCTCTGCTTTACACAGACCCAAACCAAAAAACAGAAGAACGCGTCATCCTTAAGCAGCACAGTCGGCCAGAAAACATTATACGGCACAACTTTAAGTGCACACATACATAGGAAAATCAATAGGAAGCACATGTTAACTCAATAGAGAGGTTAATGCAACTAAATTTCATTGAAATTGGGATTTCTGTCCAACGAGGGAGAAAAGAAAAAAAAAACTCCAATATTCACCCACTACGAATTCGAAGAACAAGCAGTGTAGAATCAAATATTCAGATGCATGACATTTAATCAAATCCCACTATGCAACATCTTCAAAGTTTCAAAGCAACTTCCAAGGGAGACATCAAATATAGCAAGAAGGAATGCACTCACGTGGTAGAGGAAGGACCAAGAAGGGGATTTTCCTTGATGGGTTGAAACGAGAATCTCCCAAGGAACTTGCCAACACAAGATTCGGAGTTCTTCGGACAATTATTAACATACATGGCAATAAAGAATATAACGATATTGACTACGACAAACAGCGGCACCAACCATGATACCCACCGCCTGAAAAGGCTGAAATTGCCGGATGGCACCTGCTGACGAGAAGGCACAGCTGGCGACTGCCCTGATCTCTTGGGCAATAGCTTAGATGATGAACCGACCGGGTGCACGTCGTTGTCCCCCATCTGGGAATGCACCTTGATCTCCACAGCATTGTGTGCCAGCTCTTCCCCCACCATAATCAAGAATCAATTTCTTAGCTAACACTATGACATTAAAGGTGAGATCACAGAATGTGAAGAGAAACGGTCGACAGAGAGAGAGAGAGAGGGGGAGAGATGGGAGTTGGAGGAAGAGGGAAGGAGGACGGCGTTTAGCTCGGTAATCTAACATACAAAATCTGGAAAAAGGAAATGTAGTAATTGTAATAAGGAGTGAATTTAAGATTTGAGTTTTCTTTTGCTTATATTCTTATTTCTTACTTTTCGTAGGCATTAAACACTAACTTAGCCCTATTCAACGGTTAAAGTAAATAAACAAATAAAACACTATTATTTTACCTTTAGACTCGAATTCGGTTTCTTCTTTTCTAATAGCCCACCGCCTAATTTAATTACGGACAAATATTTATATCAAAATAAATGAATTAAATTCGTTTATTTTGTTTGAGAAAGTTATAATTTATAATATTTTAATATTGTTAAGTTTCTGATTTTGCAAGGATTCTATGTGTCCAAAACAAATAAGATCCCATTCCTAGACGTCCAATTGTGGGATCTTTTGTTCGGGTTTCTTACAAGGCATTAGTGATGTCCTGTCATTGAAAAAATTGTTCCTCAAGGATTTGGTCTGATTTAAAGATAAGTTGTGTTAAACGTTAGTGGAAATATATATATATATATATATATATATATATATATATATATATTTTTTAAAATTTAAAACTTTTTAAATTTACTCAAAATGTTTTAACCGACATAAAGAAATTGATCTTTCCATTAAATATTAAATTTTAGTTATTTGCTTATGGTGCTAAATTACAACAATTTCTATAACACGAACAAGCAAATCCAATGGTTGAAGCAAAAGATGACTTTGAAACCCCTCAAAAGAGACAAAGGAGTTTTTCTTTTATTAGTTTGCATTTAAAAAATTAAAATAAACTAAAAAAGCTTAATATGAATTTGAGGTAATGTTTTATAAGCAAAGTTTAGTTTTTGTTGACTTATGGCAAAACATTGCGCTTCCAAAATAATCAATTTGTGGTGGCGTTATGAAAGAGGTTACATCACAAACCATAGTTATAGAAATAAATCAACACAAAAGGACAATTCACAAGTTTCCAATCCACAGAATCAGTGCATAAGAAGGAAGTTGTTGTACACATGTAAGATGTGTATGTTTCATAAAAAAAAATAAAACATTTTACACGTCTTTTAATATTTAAAATACTTTAAATTTAAAATATTTTATTTATACTATATATAAAAATGAAAAGAGAAAAATAATAAAATTATTTATAATACCTTTAAATATTTAAATTATATTTAATTATTTAAATACTTGATAATTTTATTTTTTAAAATTTAATTTTTAAAATATATGATAATATTATACTTTATATTAATTTTAATTAGTTAAGAAAAATTTTAAAAAATTATATAAAACAAATAAAAAAATAAATTTTGAATATTTATAAAAATATAAAGTTAAATATTTTTATAAATATATATAGAAATAATTTATCTATTAATAATTAATTAACAAAATAAATAATAATATTTGTAGTTTAAACTTCTTATAATAATATATCATTATCATATCATATAAGATATAATAACTACCGTTAAATTTAACTAGAATTATTGTAGGAATAAAATTACAAATTCAATAGATATATTATTTTTTAAAATAGATGAAAATATTATACTTTATATCAATTTTAGTTAGTTAAAAAATTTTCAAAAAATATATAAAATATAATAATATTAATTTTTTAACATTTCTACCATTAATTTTATAGGTTTTGATATATATGATTAAAAAATTTAAATTTATATATATAATTATTAAATATTATTTAAAATATCAAAAATAATTATCACAATATTAAAATAATAATTATTTATTTGAATTTTAAAATAGTAATTAGTAAAATTTAATTGGGATATAAATCCATGGTGTCGTGGTCTGCCTATTATAAATACCTGATTACTTAATAAGACTCGAATCATATCGCATTGCATTTTAATAATTTATTACATTACTCGAAAGGTTTAATAATTTTTGTTAATGCAGAAATAATAAATGAAAGGACCGTTATAAAATAAATTGAATTTGAATTAAACAATATTTAATAGAAAAGTATCTTACATTTACATATTGATGATCGCTGGATTTCTTCACCCCGGTATAAAGGCCAGACCCATGAAAACAGTCCCTGATCCGAAGGCTTCAATATTCCCCTCGAGAGCCAGTCCAGCCCGCTCAGTCACAGGGCCGGACTCCGCCTAGACTCCTCAATCAAACCGGCCCAAACCTCTCGGCCCAGTAATCAGGCCCTCACCAGGCTCAACTTCAGCCCTACCATTCAACCCAGCCCGGAAAGGGGAAAATGACCAAGATGCCCCGCTGGTAGGTCCTTCCGCATGCGTATCAGAGGAGAATCATACGTATCAGAGGAGAATTAATGGCCGTTACGCATGGAGCAGGCGCCTGACACATCCGTACATACGGAGCTAGGCGGCAGAAGACAGCTAGCATTGTGGCAGAGAGACAGATATATATATCACGGTAAAGGCCACGCAGAGGGGGCTCTCTTCTTCTTCCTTTTCCTTCCTGGACACCATTTTTATTCTTTCTGTAACCCTTGCCTAAATATACTACTCTGAGCCATAAAATCTGACTTGAGCGTCGGAGGGCCTCAGCCGGGGCACACCCGGTAGGCCCCTGACCATTCTTTCTTATTTTACAGGTTCCTTCACCAGGAAGAACATGGAGAGATCCACCAGGGAGCCCAGCAAGAAGGGATCCAGAAGAAAACCAGATCTATCATGGACCAGGAAGAGGAAAAGATTTATCAAATGGCGCCGTCTGTGGGAACGAAAGAGATTTTACTATCTCTGAAGTTTCTAGATCCACCCATTGAGATCCACATAAGGTACGAAAGTTTGAGCAGATAACCCAGCTGAAAAGAAAGGTTCATTGTGCTAAAGAATATTTTGATGGTCTTTCAGATAATTTATTTTAATATTTATTAGATTTTATTACGGCTGATTTTTTTTTTGAAGTCTGGTGAATATTTTCTGTAAAAGAAAAAAAAAGGGTGAGGAATATATGTATTGTTGAAATTCTGAGGTCCGCTGTATATATATATAAAAAAAAAAAAATTCTGAGGTCCGCTGTATATATATAAAAAAAAAAAAAAAGAGAGAAGAAGAAGGTGAGAGAAAGAGAAGAGGAGTCTGTGAGAAAAAAGGAGGTCGGAGCCGTGTTTAGCAAGACAGAAAGGAACTCAGCAAATCCGACGACCACAGCGATAGATTGGTCGTTGAGGTCGGATCCATGTTCGAAACTAGATTCGTGGTCGAGGTTGGAGTCGCATTTCAGGACAGATGGAAAGCATTGGGGCGACAGGGAGACAATACGAAAAAGAAAGCTTACACGAAAAAGAAAGCTGGAGATTTACAGTAACCCAGCTGAAAAGAAGGACCCAGCTGGTGTAAGAATATCTTGATAGTCTCTTAATCTTCATTTTCCTACCCTCGTTGTTTATTTTAACATTTATTGAATTTTATTACTACTAACTTTTTCTTTGAGATCTGACGAGGTGAAACTTCATATCGAAATGCTTGTCTCTGAGTGTAGATTTTAATTTTTTTTTATAAAAGAAAAAAAAAGAAAAAAAAAGAATGAGAAGTATATATATATTTGTTGAAGTTGTGAGGTCGGCTGTAAAATATCAGGTTAGCAAGTTAGAGAGAAAATTAAAAATAGACAAGGTCGGACTAACATTTCAGGTCGGATAGGACATGAGGTCAGAGGATACACGATTCATAGCCATCCAACTCTGTTGGAAAGCAACGCCCCTCAAGTATCAGAGCAACCTGAAGATAATAGGAAATAATCAAATATCCAGGCAAGGTGGATAAGTTCGGACGCGGTGCGCCGTCCAGCTCAAGGACAAGGTGAGATGAGATACCCAGGTCGGCATGGTCGGCATTAGTCCGTCTGATTGTCGAGAGAATGACTGATCAAGCACCGGTAGTAAGACCGTCAATGGTTTCGCTAGTCGGAGTAACAAAACTGAAAGGAGCTCGACATATCCAACGACCCCGACATTAGATTACTCGTTGAGGTCGGATCCATGCTCGAGCTTAGATATGTGATCGAGGTCGGATCCGTGTTTGAAGCGTTACCTTTCTTCCTGGGTTTTGGCTTCTGGAACCAGTGTTCTGCAGAGAAATATTTCTGGGTTGGTTGGTCGGAATAGCAAGACAGAAGGAACTCGGCAAATCCGATGACCACAGCGTTAGATTACTTGTTGAGGTCGGATCTGTGCTCGAGCTTAGATGTGATCGAGGACGGAGCCGTGTCTGAGATCGGCCTCACATTTCGGGTCGGATAAAAATGATTATCGCGTCTAATTGCCGCTCTCTTGTTTTTGGTTCGCGTAATGCTGGAGGCCGGAGAACTCGGCAAATCCGACGACTATAGTAATAGATTGCTCGTTGAGATTGGACCCATGCTCGAAATTAGACTTGTGTTTGAGGTCGGAGCCATGCTTGAGGTCGGACTCGCGTTTCAGGTCGGAAGGAATAATGTTGTAGACATTGGCCGGCTTGAAGACGAGCGCAGGAGTTCGTCGCTCTCGTGGGCGTGTGGTTTCATGGGAGATGACAGAATCGAATCTGTGTGGCTCTGTTTCACCTCAGATTTCCAGGCTGGACGAGCTCACCAAATTGTCTCTTGCAGGAAACAACTTCGCTGGGCAGAGCATCGAAGGAACGCTTGATTAGAGCGTCGAGGGATCTGCGTGGTCAAACCCGTAGGTCGGACAATCAAGAGCTCGATAGGCCGGTTAGATTACCAGGTCGGCAAGCCTTCAACCCCTAATTGAATAGGCCAGCTCTAGCGTTGGGCGCTTAATCGGATGACAGAGGCCTATGGCTGTACAGTGGGGGGGTTTCTTCTTTGCTGGTGGCCTGTGTGTTGCGTCCTCTGTACCAACTGCAGGAGGAGGCTTGTTAATTAGTGGCTTGTATTGGGTAAGAGAGTGAGTAGTGAGTAGCACCACCGCAAGAAACAACACTAGCAAATATTTGGGAGGCAGTTTAATGCTTTCGGGAACCAAACAGAGAAAGGAAAAGGAGATGAGGAAGGTGAACGCGTGAATGGGCTAGAGCCTATAACAGCAGGACAAGTGTCCTCTCTATTGGCTTTTTTGTATGCCAATAATACATATACATTTATATCAATGCAAGAAGAATCGCACCTGCTGAAGAAGATATGCTAGTTGATGAAGATGGTGAGTTTAAGGTAGAAGTGAATTCGAGTAGCTATGGAAAGCGCCCAAGGAGATCTGATCGGCGTAAGCAACAGGTCTCTTATAAGGAAAATTTGAGTGACGATGAAGACTTCATGACCCATTCAAAGAAAACCAAGGGGACGGGATCATCCTGTGCCAATGAAGAGAAGTGCAGAAATGGATTGAAGGACAATTTATTTAAAAAAGATAATCATTCTGGTGTAGCTTATGTGAAAGATCTGAATGAGGAGAACCAGAAGAAAGGTCCAGAGAGTTTTGTAAATGAATTAAAGGACAGCAAGGATGAAAAGAGAAAAGAAAAAGCAGAAGAAAATGGGTATTCGGGCTTAGATCGGCACTGATGGGCCTCCGTTTGTTGCCATCAGAGCTGACATGGGTGCTTTTCCCATTCAGGTTCCTATCTCCTCTTCTCGTAGTTCTATGTAGGCATGTGTCTACATATGCATTCATCTCATGCCATGTCATGTGCATGATAATATAACATATAGACATGAAAAAAAAGAAAAGAAAAGAAAAGAAAAAGAAAAAGAAAAAGACTCTTTTTTATAAATTAACCGATTCTTTTTACAATTAGTATTCGAAGTCCCAAATAGGTAAGATAGAATTTAAATTTCAAGATTGCCTTTGGTTATTGGTAATTATTTTTTACAGATGATTTTATAAATTGATTAAAAGGCATGCTTCGCATGTAAATAGTAAGATTAAGTTTAATCAAAATATATTTCTATGAGTTTAAATATCTTGATAACTGCCTATGTTCTATAGATTGAAAAATCCTAGAGAAAATTTACACATGCAAAAATATTGTTTATTGCATCCCTGAAATTGCATGAGTTAATACTTGCATGCATCTGAAAGGTGAAACCAAGTGACATGTGTGACATATTATTTATTGACGGATATTATTGAATTAACAACAAGCATTCTCGTTATATACGCTCTGTACAAGCTCTTATTTTGCAGAAAAATTCAGAAAAATAAACAAGACCTCAGTTAGGCACAAAACCAGTTGAGATGACGAAGCGACAGTAAGGCCAATGAGCCTGAATCTTGTGCAAAAACCTCAAGAAGGCACAAAAAACTGTCGCCGGGGCCCCGAGGTCACCCCCGAACGGCCGGCGAGGATCTTAAAGATGCCTCTCGGAGCATGAAGACCGGGATCCCCTAGAACTCCCGGGAAAACAAAACAAAAAACTGCCGGCGGGCCCCGAGGTCACCCCGGAACGGCCAATGAGGATCTTAAAGATGCCTCCCGGAGCATGAAGACCGGGATCCCCTAGAACTCCCGGGAAAACAAAACAAAAAACTGCCGGCGGGCCCCGAGGTCACCCCGGAACGGCCGGTGAGGATCTTAAAGATGCCTCCCGGAGCATGAAGACCGGGATCCCCTAGAACTCCCGGGAAAACAAAACAAAAAACTGCCGGCGGGGCCCCGAGGTCACCCCGGAACGGCCGGTGAGGATCTTAAAGATGCCTCCCGGAGCATGAAGACCGGGATCCCCTAGAACTCCCGGGAAAACAAAGAAGATCGGGATCCCCTAGAACTCCCGGAAAAACAAAATAAAAAACGGCCGGTGAGGATCTTAAAAGACCTCCCGGAGCATGAAGACCGGGATCCCCTAGAACTCCCGGGAAAACAAAGAAGACCGGGATCCCCTAGAACTCCCGGAAAAACAAAATAAAAACGGCCGGTGAGGATCTTAAAAGACCTCCCGGAGCATGAAGACCAGGGTTCCCAAGATCTCCTGGCAAGAGAAGACCTCACTGAGGTCCTAGCAAAGGAAGACCTCAATAAGGTCTTGACAAAAGAAGACCTCACTGAGGTCCTAGCAAAGGAAGACCTCAATAAGGTCTTGACAAAGGAAGACCTCAATAAGGTCTTGACAAAAGAAGACCTCACCGAGATCCTAGCAAGAGAAGACCTCAATAAGGTCTTGACAAAGGAAGACCTCAATAAGGTCTTGACAAGAGAAGACCTCACTGAGGTCCTAGCAAAGGAAGACCTCAATAAGGTCTTGACAAAAGAAGACCTCACTGAGGTCCTAGCAAAGGAAGACCTCAATAAGGTCTTGACAAGAGAAGACCTCAATGAGGTCTTGACAAAGGAAGACCTCAATAAGGTCTTGACAAAAGAAGACCTCACCGAGGTCCTAGCAAAAGAAGACCTCAAAGAGGCAGAAGAAGACCTCAAAGAGGCAGAAGACCTCAATGAGGCAGAAGACCTCAAAAGAGGCAGAAGACTTCAAAAAGGCAGAAGACCTCA
This sequence comes from Manihot esculenta, assembly GCF_001659605.2. Classification (NCBI taxonomy): domain Eukaryota; kingdom Viridiplantae; phylum Streptophyta; class Magnoliopsida; order Malpighiales; family Euphorbiaceae; genus Manihot; species Manihot esculenta. The sequence goes on along the minus strand of NC_035162.2, from coordinate 9,981,796 downwards.
ATGAGGCAGAAGACCTCAATGAGGCAGAAGACCTCAAAGAGGCAGAAGACCTCAAAGAGGCAGAAGACCTCAATAAGGCAGAAGACCTCAAAGAGGCAGAAGACCTCAATAAGGCAGAAGACCTCAAAGAGGCAGAAGACCTCAATGAGGCAGAAGACCTCACTGAGGTAGAAGACCGGCAAAGATCTCAAAGATCTCCCGGAGCAAAAATAGCCAGAATCCCCAAGATCATCCGGTGCAACAAGCAAAAACAACTCACAAAGAACATAGTTCTGATCTCACATAAAAAATTGGGGCACGGGACCATAAATGAAAAAGCTAAACTTCGACCTCCCAAAGGAGCTCAAGTCATCAGGTAGAGAGACTTTAATCTCACACAACAGCCAAAAGTACCAAAGCATCATGCCGATCTCAAGAAAACGAGCGCAGTACTGGTAAACCCGATAAGACAGACCGAATTAAGGCAAGGCGATTCCTAAGCAAACTGCATACCAAAATACAAAGCCAAACAGAGAATCAGGGGCAATCATGAGAGGCAACGACCTCGAGAATTGACCGCTCACACTAAACCAACTCAGCTGACCTAGAGAAAGGTCCAAGCAACAAAGAGCCCGCAAAACGCTCGAAAGAAGACAGCCCATAAATACTCAGGGGCAAAAAACATACACAAGAGTCCAACGCTCAGGCAAAAATAATAAAAAGGCAAGAAAGGGATACTTCCGACAGGAGTAGTTCTCAGACCATACGGTCATGAATAGAGTTTAAAGATTTATCCCCTCACCAGTCATGGAATAACTGTTGAGGAGATAAAGGGGCAATTGATGATCGCTGGATTTCTTCACCCCGGTATAAAGGCCAGGCCCATGAAAACAGTCCCTGATCCGAAGGCTTCAATATTCCCCTCGAGAGCCAGGTCCAGCCCGCTCAGTCACAGGGCCGGACTCCGCCTAGACTCCTCAATCAAACCGGCCCAAACCTCTCGGCCCAGTAATCAGGCCCTCACCAGGCTCAACTTCAGCCCTACCATTCAACCCAGCCCGGAAAGGGGAAAATGACCAAGATGCCCCGCTGGTAGGTCCTTCCGCATGCGTATCAGAGGAGAATCATACGTATCAGAGGAGAATTAATGGTCGTTACGCATGGAGCAGGCGCCTGACACATCCGTACATACGGAGCTAGGCGGCAGAAGACAGCTAGCATTGTGGCAGAGAGACAGATATATATATCACGGTAAAGGCCACGCAGAGGGGGCTCTCTTCTTCTTCCTTTTCCTTCCTGGACACCATTTTTATTCTTTCTGTAACCCTTGCCTAAATATACTACTCTGAGCCATAAAATCTGACTTGAGCGTCGGAGGGCCTCTGCCGGGGCACACCCGGTAGGCCCCTGACCATTCTTTCTTATTTTACAGGTTCCTTCACCAGGAAGAACATGGAGAGATCCACCAGGGAGCCCAGCAAGAAGGGACCCAGAAGAAAACCAGATCTATCATGGACGAGAAAGAGGAAAAGATTTATCACATATAATTACTTATCAAATATTTTTTTTCCTATCGTTATCAAACTCATACAATTAGCTTTTTACGTTCCAAGTACACCTTTCCAAACACACCTTTAATCTCTCAAATCTCAATTTATGAAGTTTATATCATTAGATATTTGATTTTATATATTTATTTAAATTATATTTAAAAGGTTAAGAATTTTTATTTTTATAATTTTATTTATTATTAAATTGGTTTTATTTTTATATATATTTAATTGAATTTTTTAGATATTTCATGTAATGTGGATACGAACTGTAATTTATATATATATATATATATATATATAATTTTTGAGTTCAGAATATATAATTTTTTCCATATAAATATCTCATGAAAAAGATAAATAAAGAAAAATAAAGTTTACTAAAATTAAGATTGAATTAATAATAATTTAATGATATATATTTTTCAAATAATATGATTATTTTATAATTGATGACATTTATTAGCAAGTGTCATTAATAATCAGATTATTTATACATTGTTAATTTCAATAAAAATATAATTTTTTATAAATAGTTGAATTTTAAATTAAAAATTAAATCATTGTAAAAAATATAAATAATTTGATAATATAAAATTATTAGATAATAGGTTGTTCTTTTAATTATCAATTATTATATTTGAATATTAAAGTGAAAAATTAATATTTATTATAAATAAATACTTAAATTTTGGTTATATATATTAATAAACAAAAATAAAAATTAAGATAATATTATTGAAATAAATTTAATTTTGATAATACTAAATTATTAAATAAAAATTTTAAATTAAAAAAATATTGTAGGATAATAAATGACAATATAATTAAATCATCAGATAATGATAATTTAATTTTTAATGAAATTATTAAAATATTATTATAATTTTAATTATTTAATAAAATATTTAAATTTATGAGATTAAAATGATATAATATATATACATATATTACTTTTAAAATTATTAAAAATGATATTTAAATTTTAAAATGTATGATAATTCAACCAAACTTATAAGATAGAAATATAAATTATTAAAGTGATAATATAAAATTATTAGATAATGTTATAAATAATTTGATAATGAAAAAAAATCAAAATATAAATAATTTGATAATATAAAATTTTTAAATAATATAGTGTTGTTTTAATTATTAATAATATATTTAATTTTTAAATAAAAAATATAAAGTATTAAAATAATAAATCATAATATCAAAAACCAACTTAAAATTATTAATAATTTTAACTAATAAGTAATAAAATTGTACTTTTAAGTTCAATAAAATTTATTCTGTATCTTTTAAAAAAATTATAAAAATTCACTATATTAATTTTAAAATTTAATATTATAATATTAAAAAATAAAATAAAATAATATTTATTAAGAATAATTAATAATATTGATCGATTTATTAAAAGATAATAATAAATATTAAATAATTCAAATAATAAAATTTTTTAATTTATAAAAATATATTAAATATTAAATTATTAAAATAATGTTAAGATATCACATAATAAGTTTAAATTTTAAAATTTTTATTTCTGTTTATATTTAAATTATTATAGTTAATTTTTTATTATAATTTAAATTTATAATATATATATAAATAAATAAAAAAGTAATATTTATAATTTTAATTTAATTAAAATAATAATATTTAATAATTGAGAAAATAAATTATAAAAATTTATTTTTTATAATATTTGATTAATCACTATTCTAAATAGCATACAATTTTTCTTAAAATTTGATAGTGATTGTCAATGCTAGCTCCAAAAATAATTATTATCCTTTTGAAGAGATTTTATAGTGTATTTATTTTAATGTTAAATGCAATTGATATTTCCTACTTAGTTAATTGATAGTTAATATTATTAACACGTAAAATAATGTATTTTACTTTTAATAAAAATAAAATTTCATTTGTTTATATAAAATAATTTATATTTGAAAAATATAATAATTTATTTTTATTGTTTGATTTTAATTTAAAAAATAAAAATATATTAATAAAATTATATATAAAGGTTTTAATAAAATTTTTAAAGTGTGGAACTTATTTTTCTTAAAATAGTTTTTTATGATAATAATATTTTTGTTAACCGTGTCATAAATATCAAAAAATATAAAAAATATTTTTTTAAAAAATATTTTCTACGAAAAAAAGGAATCTAAATATAATTATATTATATATTATTTATATTTATTTTATTGTATTTGTTTTCTTATTAACGTAGATAAATAAAAATTTTAAAGATATAAAAATATGAAAAATGTTTTAATATAGAGATGTAGATTTTTGTTTTGGACAGAGATAGAAAGGAGAGAGAACAAGCACTCCAAGATTTAGTCTGGTGGAAAGTACATCCTGTAATCTTGAAAGGTTTAAAGTTCGACTCCCCCAACCCCTATTTAAAAAAAAAGAAAGGAGAGAGAACAAGAAATAGATTGCAGTAGGTTTCTTTATTTTTCTTCCTCATACAAAAAAGAAATATATATAAAAGTAAGAAAAACAAAGTTACACAAGTTCTAACAAAACAAGAAAAACAAAGCTACACAAACTCTGTTGCTTGCTAGAGAAGAAAAAAACAATAGAGAAAAAGAGAAAGGGATATAATTATTTAGTAGACAAGTGGAGAAAAAGAGTTAAAAGTAAAAAATGAAAAGAGACTCAAAAAGCAAAATCTGTAAGTCTACAACAAGAAAGCATTCACAGGTTGGAGGGAGCATAGTATACTTGGGGATAAAAATAGCAGGAAAGCCCAAGAAGGATAAGTGCCAATGAATTCAAACTCTAATTTAGAGTTGGTAGCAATCAGAAACCCTCCTCATCTCTCCATGCGTTGACAGCTTGATGGCCATCCATCTTTATTGTGGGCATTTGACAACTCTATTCTGCCATGTTTTATTTTATTTTCTTTAAATCCACATTATTCCTTTTATTACTAATTCAACAACAATGGCTTTCAAACTCTCCTCCTCCTCCACTCTTTACTTTCAAGACATGGATGAGCTCTAGAAAGTTTCAATCCGTTCGCCTTCAAATATTCTTAAAGCCATGGGCTCTAACTATACCATCATAGAGCTCAAAAAAGTCATGAACGAAACTGACACTAATAAGAATATTTTCATCAATTTCCAAAAGTTCGCTCAACTTTACTGTTTTTTTTCCATCGTGTCGCTGACTTTGAGTTGAAAGAAGTTTTTGATCCATATAACCAAAATAAGAATGAATTGATATTATCTATTGAGTTGCACCAAATATTCAATCGTTGGGATGCAATCTTCTGTAAAAGGATTGCTTGAGTATGATCAAATGGGATAGGTGTAAATTTCAAAACGTAAAAGGCAAATAAAAGAACATTTGACAATCAATTGATAGATCATTACGCGTGTATCTCACACATATTTGACAAGATAAATTTATATCTAAGGGTTATGATTTTTTTTTAAAGTATAGATGCTAAATAAATACACGTGTATATGTTAGGCAAATCTTAGATAATAAAAGTGTTTAATGATATATTTTACTCATTTTAATATATTTTTTAAAAATAAAATACTAATTAATAAATATTCCTATAATATAAAAATTAAATAGTAATTTTTCCTAAATAAAACCAAAGAGGCTTCATTCTGCACGCGATTGAACCACATTCTGGCTAAAATATATTTGTATAAAATCGATGCGAAAACTAAAGTCTCCAATGGAATTAGAATTAAGGATGTTTAATGAGTTTTTCCAAAGCAGGGAGACGAAGTTATTAATCATGACAATTTTTAAATAAATTTCCTTTTTCAAAATAATTATTGTGTTTAAGAATTTCGTGGCTTCCCTTCCTTAATACGTGAGGTGTGGTAGCTATTAAACCAATTGGATTCTCTGCTAACATAACAGGACAGGTTATACTATAATTATAGAACATTCCTCAACAATATTCAATACATCTTGAATTCTTCAACGCCACCATTTCCTTCCTTCCTTCTATCTCTCTCCTTTGCTTTCCAAGCAATTCTTGTTTCTCTTTCATATCCTTAGACCCCCAACAATTCCCTTTCTTTTTTCTTTATCAACAAACAACTCTTCTTATTCTTCTCTCTACTGTCATTTTCATTACAACATCTTTCGCTGCATCGACATCTCCGATTCTTGATTGTCAAGAAAACTCCATACATGCATGATTTTGTGGGACTAAAAGGGAAGCCTATGATAGGAAAGGGCCATAACAAATTCTGGTACTTTGTTTTAGCCTCATTTCATTTATGGTTCTTATTGCTTTACTTCTATTTCTCGGGTTTAAAGATTGATTACAACCATGCTTCACTGCCAAGAGAAAATTCTAAAAATTTTTATGTCCGCAATTCTAATTCTGTCAATGCACGTGGAAAAGAAACACGGGATGTTGCAAGGTCTAGTAAGGACACGAATGTAACTGGTAATCCAATCGACAATTTCTTCATCGGAGGTGATTGGGATAAGTATCTTGATGAAATGTCAAAGGTCAATAAAGAATTAAAACAGGTTAATAAAGAACATCTCACAGAGAATGAAGCACAATCTAAAGAAGAATCTGATAAAGCAGTGGGTAGCAAGGAAAATGGGGTTGATTCTGTTCCAGTGGAAGAGAAAATCGAGGAAGTCTCTGATCCCAGTTCTGATTCAGATTCTGGACCATGCTCCGGTAGATACATTTATGTTCATGATCTTCCTAGCCAATTCAATGATGACTTGATCAAGCATTGTGAATCACTTAGTGAATGGACTAATATGTGCTTCTTCATGTCAAACTTGGGGCTAGGTCCAAGACTTGGGAATTCTGAAAAGGTGTTTTCAAACACTGGGTGGTATGACACGAACCAGTTCATGCTAGAGGTCATTTTCCACAACAGAATGAAACAGTATAAATGCTTAACCAATGACTCATCATTGGCTTCAGCAATCTTTGTGCCTTATTATGCTGGACTTGACGTTGTTCGATATCTATGGAATTCTCATAGATCGGTGAGGGATTTTTGCTCTCTTAATCTTGTCAAGTGGCTAAGAGAAACTCCTGAGTGGAAAAGATTGTGGGGTAGAGACCATTTCTTAGTTGCAGGGAGGATCACATGGGATTTCAGGAGAATAACCAAAAGTGCTGATTGGGGAAACAGGCTTATGCTTTTGCCTGAATCTAAGAACATGACCATGTTAACTATTGAAGCTAGTCCATGGAGCCAAAATGACTTTGCAATTCCATATCCTACTTACTTCCATCCTTCAAGAGATGGTGAAGTGTTTCAATGGCAGCATAAAATGAGGAGAACGAAAAGGAGATTCTTGTTTTCTTTCGCAGGTGGTGCAAGACCCAACCTCACAAATTCTATCCGCGGTGAGATCATTAATCAATGCCTGGCGACAAGGAGAAGATGCAAGCTACTTGATTGCGTGTCTCGCTCAAACGGATGCTACAAGCCAGTTTATGTAATGAAAATCTTCCAAATGTCTACCTTCTGCTTGCAGCCTTCAGGGGATTCTTATACTAGGCGATCCACTTTTGATTCAATATTGGCTGGGTGTATTCCAGTTTTTTTCCATCCAGGTTCAGCATATGTTCAATATTTATGGCATTTTCCAAAGGACTATACTAAATATTCAGTGTTCATACCAGCAAACAAGGTAAAAAAAGGTAAAGTTAGCATCGAGAGGACACTGTCTCGGATTCCAAAGGCAAAAGTGTTAGCAATGAGAGACCAGGTGATAAAACTGATACCAGGAGTGGTATATGCAAATCCAAGGTCTAGTTTGGAGACACTTGAAGATGCATTTGACATCACTATCGATGGAGTTCTTGAAAAGGTTAAGAAAACAAGGAGGGATATTAAACAGGGCAAGGATGTTTCTGATAATGGGGAAGAGTTCACTTGGAAGAAAAGATTATTTGGGACTGTAGGGAAACATGAATGGGATCCCTTCTTTGACAGGTCATAGAATAGCGTTTGTGCAGGAAATAGGAAGAAATCTTAGAGAAAATGACGATAAAAAGATTCATTATAGTTGTAAAAAGCATTAACTAGGCCATTGTTTTTCACTTTTTCTCTCCCAACTTCCAACTTCTTTTGTAATTTCTAATATTTTTTATACAATTAGAATTAATTGAGTTAAAACTTAATTTATTTTTTCTTATTGCTGAAGATATCAGGAACAACCATTCAAGTTTTCTGACAACACAATTTAAAAAAAAAAAAAAAATGCTGAAAGTTAATCAACATGGAGCAGAAAGTAATATAACGCAGTAAGAAGATTTGAACGATTCTTATGATTTGCTATGAACCCTGGATCATTGTTAGCAACATGATTGCAACTAGAAGGCTACTGTTATATAATACAATTTGAATGGTAGTAACAGAAACTAATAAAAAGCTATTTTAAAATTATCAATGACAAAAAATAAAAGATATTTCACTGATAGCAATTATAATATAATCTGTAATGATACCACATAATACAGTGGTTGTACATAGTAGGTAGCATGACATTAAAAACTATTTAAATTTGGAAACGTAAGCCTTATGTCGCATTGAGCGCGTTTGTAGTCCAACGGTTAGGATAATTGCCTTCCAAGCAATAGACCCGGGTTCGACTCCCGGCAAACGCATCCTATTCTACAATTTATTATGAGCTTTGACGACGTCGTTTCGAAGAAAAGTATTTTATGACGTCGTTTTTGCAAAGGACAAAAGCTAGCCAATCGCGCATGAGAAAAATCGCCAAGCCTCCAGCTAAGATATTTACGCGCCAAAACCACCAGAACCTCACAAAGGGTATTCTCGTAAACAACCAAAAAAATCCTTTTAAACCCAATTCCGTGGCTGCAAACAACCGTAGATTGCTCATTTTTCGAACTGTTACATTTCAACCTAATGTTCTCTTCGACTCCTAAACGGTAGCTTGAAGCTTCTTGTTTCATGGCCGGCACGTGCACCTCTATTACGCGCCACGTCGTCAGATCCACGACCGTCGAATTATCCAGAACCGGCAGCCGCAGCTGGACTTCTTTTTCGGCCAGGATCTCTATGAAGGGCAATGGAGCGTCCGCGACGTTCGGGGAGCGTCAGTTCGCAGGCGCAGCAACAGCGACAGCTGAGGGGCCATCTTGCATATATGTTGGTCCTATTGAGACCGCAAGTAAAGAAACCCTAGAAGCTCTCTATCGTCAAGTGAGATGCTTCAGCTTTTCTTTTTCTGTTTTATTTAGCAATTTGTTCATTGATAAAAATTTGCCCCTCTTTCTCTTTTAGCCTTATGTGTATTGTTGGCCATGTTTGGTTGACGGTAACACATAGGAGAATATGAGTTTTGATTTTGAACATTAGGAACGAGAGCATTTATTTATTTATTTTTAAAAAATGATGCTCCTTTGTTATGATATTTTTCTTATGGACATTCATAACTTTTTTTTTTTTTTAATTTGAAGTGTTGAATTTTCTTCCATTATTTTCTTAGAGAGGCTAATTTTTACTATGACCAGGGATGAGACGATAACGTGTGGTAGTGGACTGATGTTGTTTTTGCCTTGTAGGCACGGGATGCGTATTACAGTGGGGAACCTTTGATAGTTGATGACATGTTTGATAGAGTAGAGGTAACATCATGCGCCAAACTTTCGTGGATTGGATTTCCAAATATTTGGTAATTTAATCTTTATTAATTCTTAATAAATTATTGAATCAGTTAAAATTGCGGTGGTATGGTTCAAAATCTGTGGTCAAGTATCCTCGTTGCAGTATTAGGCGACAATCCACATATGCAGATGCTGAGGTAATTCTCTTTTGAATATTTCATATTACATGTAGCTATACCCTGCAACTGCCTAGACTTGAAGCAAATTGGTGTACTGCCTTAAAGCAGAGATAGGCACTCTGCTGATGGCGTCATCTCTTGCTGATTTTAGTTGTCCTACCAAAAAGAAAAGAAACTACTGAATGTTGGAGAAACTCTTGTATGATTTCAAGGGATTTTGCTTTCTTTCCTCTACAAGCATAACTCACTTGGTCGGTTGGTATTAGAGTTGGGTTTATTGTTATTATTATTTTAATCTTGCTTCTTGCTTCCACTTGAAGATTGATTGACATGGATGTAGGGCAGGAAGATATATCACAGGCTTTTGCACTAGCAAGCGTATGGATTATCTTTCTTGCATTTGGGAGTTCAGCATTGGTTGGGCCTATTATCTACACTGTTTTTCTAGCTTATCAAGATGCATTTGGCTCAGGAATTTCCCAAGGCAGCCAAGCGTCCATAATACAGTTTCTTGAGATGGTGAATGGCATTCTCTTCATGCTAGTGGGATCTCTGATTGGCTATCCAATTACATCGGCTTCTGGTAATAATTTATGGCTGACTTGACTTTTCTGTGTTATTCATAGAACTACAAATTTCGTGCAATTTTGAATTTAAGTAATTTGAATCATGATGTTTGCTATATGTTAGATTCTTGGATTAAATGAAAAACATTTGGGCCTTTTTGCCAACTTGTGGTATCTTTGTGACATATGGAGTTGATACAAATATTAAAAGAAAGACTTCCTTGTAAAATTGGAATTGTGCATTTCCAAAGCTGCCTTTGTATTTTTTGCTAAACTGGTGTGATTGAGTGTACTGTGAGTGAACAAAGCAAGTTATTGGGTATAATTTGGTGTAACAAAAACCAAAATTGGCATGATTGAATATGTTGTATTTGAAGGCCAAATGTGCAGGTGGCTTGTGGAACATTCTAAAATGAGTTCACTTTATGATCTTGAATTTGGTTGCGCCACTTTTGATTGTGGGGTTTTACTTTTGCTGCAATTTTTTTGGTTCTTTAATTTACCTTCTTTTTTCCCCCTTCTAGAAATAGCAATGCTAACTAAGATAAGCAGATGAACTTATGTAAGAATGAAATCAGAATCCCTGAAGTATGTTATTGCTTATTATATTTTCTCCCAGTTAAGGTGCTCTTGGGGCTTTGGAGGAATGATTTGGTGTCTCTTAAGGGAGCATGCCCAAATTGTGGAGAGGAGGTCAGCACCGATAGATATTATCTTGTGTTCTTCTCTTTTAGTGCTTTACGTATTTAAAAAAAAAAAAATTAAAAAGAAAAACTGGAGGCATCTACTCTCCTGTCTTTTCTTCTATTCTGTGGATGTATTTAACGCCATCTAGAAAAAATAAATGAAAAAGAAAACATCTCATGGTTTAACATATATTCATTTTATATCCATCCTAACCAGTTTGGCATATGTGTCAGGTGTTTGCCTTTGTGAAATCAGATCAGTCTAATAGTTCTGCACACAGAGCAGACTGTCATGTATGTGAAAGCTTACTAGAATTCCGCACTAAGGTCGAGGTATGTAAATCTGATGTGTCCTTATCAATTTGGTATTGAATTTCTAGCTTAATGAACTGATATGGATATGGAAATGGCCATTGTAATGAAGAAAATTAAAATTCACGGTTTCTTTTAGAAATTTTGACCTTTAGAAATCCGAACTTTCTCTTTGGGCCATTGAAAATGTGGCAAGTGAACATCAATAAGTGGCTTCTGTAAATTTGCAAGTTGACTGACTGTACAACCCATCCATTTTTCTCCTTGCATCTCAGAATTTTACTCGACCGTCAACTTGTTCTATTACTGAAGAGACCGGGAAAATACAGTAGAATATGGGGAAATTTTAGTGTGGTATTTTGGATGTTTACCTCACTCTGTTGTCATTATGCAGCAAACCGTTTCAACACTGGGAAGACGATGGGTCTATGGCCGAATATATCTTATATCACGCAGACGTCGGAGATTGAAGTAAGATCCAGACTAATATATACAAGCAGCTCTGTACCATAGCATGATTCTTTCCAGATTGTTTTCTCCTCTTACTTAATTTTAGTTGGTATGTTGAAGTAATTCCTATTCGTCAGAGAAAGAGAGTGAGAATAAAAAACCGTTGGGAATTGTACGTTGTAGAAATACAATTTCAGCTTATCGCTTATGATCAAATGATCTAGAGCTCGTATAGCGAATTATTTCAGAGGAAATTTAAAGCAGGCAAAGACTATCTTCAAAAGATATACTTGTTCGTTTCATAAATCGAGAACACTTCTGCCTTTTGTTAATGGTATATTAATAAGCCATGTTGTCTCTGCATCTTCGTCTCTCCGTTATCTTCCACATTTATAATTCAAGAATACTCCTTTTCCGTACAGTGGAGGATACGGTAGATGACTGAAAAATCAGACAGAATCAAATGAAAATAGGAAGGAAACCCTTGTTCTTGTCCTTCTTTTGAACTAACAGAAGGACGACTAGGAGAAATGCAACATGCGAAAGCAAGTATAGAAAAAGTGAAGTATCCTGTTGCAAATGCACCGCCACTTTCTTTAGGCAGTATGCCTGAAGCTTTAGCTTCTCTTCAACTGATCTGATCCTCTATTTATTGTCACTGAGGAGGAAGCTTTCTTCTTGCAAAGATGTCATGGCATGCGGTAGCTTGCAGACGGGCAAGCTAAGGACTAGAAAGAGAAGGCTAATCAGCAGAGGAGTGCAGATAACAAGTACAAAACAGGCACAGAGATTAGAGAAGTTGACCCATATCATATTTAAGGGAAAATTGCAAGTTACCATGTCATGTTTAATGGAAAGAATTGCCAATTAAGAGCCTAATTAACCAATACTAGATTAGATTGCTTCCTCACAGGAAAAAACAAAGGAAAAAGTGTCATGAAATATTTATTAAAAGTATGATACTTTTCATTGATTCTGAGATTAGTGAAATACTTTCATTAAAATTAGAGAAACTTTAGCTACATGATTGACAAACATCACAGAAATGAACAAATCCGGATGACTCTACTGCATAGTTCTCTAATACCTTCTTTTAAGAACAAAAGGCAGAGAAATGAACAAGCCCGCAAGATATGGGCAAAAAAAAAAGACAAATCAAATTCCATTTTCAATATCTTTAACCTTATTGAGTTTTAAAGTTCTGATTCATGGATTTTTCGATTTAAGGACGTTTTAAGAGTTTTTTGTTTAATGATGCATCTAATGTAAGCCAATTCTTGAAAGGTAAGGACTAAAAAAGGGAAGAACTGAAAAAAATGAATTGGCAAAAACAAAAATGGAAAAGTAAGGTTTAAAAACCCAAATAGGGAATGGTATCCCCAGAATCAGAAGCCTGGGAAAGAGGGAACCCTCTGTGTCTCGGTATGGAAAAAAGGAAAGAACACGATTTTTTATATTCAGGGCAACCAAATCCTCAGCACAATAAACACACCGCGGATATTTCAACTAGACTTTTACATGATAATCCATAGCAAAATAAGATTTTTCTACTCCAGTTTGACGATGAAAAGTGGCCTATATGACTTTCTTGTTAAGTACCAGACGAAATCATTTTGATCGAAAGGGAACCCAGGTTGAGTGATTTATTGGTATAAATTTTGTTTAGTGGTAATGCTGAAATTGGAAAATAAAATCAGCAAGCAAGAGTCCTTGCTGGCACAGAAAATTATCTATAAGCACATATAACTCTTCATTCATTTGGCTTTGCAGCTCATTAATTTAATGATCTCTCGCACAGCATATGAAAACCATTTGCTGTTTCCACAGGTGCGTAACGTAATCCAAAGAAAAACAAATAATACTTCCTCTCTACAAACTGCATTAGTCATTCAAATTGAGTGAATTCAGAATTTTGATTGCAGATGCGCAACCCATAAATTGCAACATTTATGACGGTGTTGAACGAAAACATTGATTTATCATCAATGGGAAGTTAACACTTCCATGCACTGCAAAATCTAGATGTTGCACAATCATAGCGTAGCTAACTGATAATAATTGCAATAACTTTCTCATTGTTTTTAGAGCACATGTCATGGTGCCTCACCCAGCTTCATACAACTCTTTGATGGAGAAAGGCCAAAGCAGTCAAATTGGCGTACCAAGTGAATCAGAAGTGCGCCAAGCTGTATACTAGAGTCCATGAGAGCTGGAAAAAAGATAAAAGTTGGGTTTCTTAGTTCCTATTCTAATTTAACATGCTTGAAGTTGAAGGATGCATTACCTTGAAAGATAAAGAAACAATGACAAAAAGATAAAATACCAGAAATAGAGTAATAGAAGCAAAAAGTCCCTCTTGGAGAAGAGCACCATGACCACCAAATTCTTCCTCATCAACCTTCAATATCATTGAATAATAAACGTATACAATCCCAGAGGATATAACCAGGAAACTGCAACAAAATGAGCAGCAAAAAACTTTTAGCAAGGGTTCACCAGAGGCAATAAAAGATAATAAAATTTAGAAATTCAATCATACAAAGTTTCCATACACAAAGTTTTGCATATGTAAATGAGTGTATTGGTGGTTGGTGCAATCTCAGTGTCCTTATTTTGTACACAAGCAATTCGATATATTCCTGTACAGGAGACAAGAAATTTTAGCTCATATGAATAATTGAACGTCAAACTTTTCTCTAAGCCAAGCTTGAGCCATCAACCAAGCCAATCAAATCTAACAATTCGAATTCATCTGCTCTAAATATGAAAATTAGCATCAAATTGACAATGACAATATAACTCTGAACATTGTCAACTGCGCTTATTTTCAGATTTAGAAAGCAAGATCTTTCAATAAAGCAAGAAATTATACATCACCCCATTTCATTCTCTTACTTGTCCTCCAAGTAGGGAAAACACCCCCTGTTGGACTCTCCTATGATATCTACCTTGAACTTGCTCCATTATAAGGGTGAAGTCTAATAATATTTTTCCCAATGGTCCACCTAACTGTTACCAAGGATGCAATTTGTTATGGGAACAAAGAATCATGGGATCCTATTACCTATCTATCTATATACAAGCACAGCACAGAAACACACATTCTCCATAGTAACTTTCCAACTGGAGAGAGGGAGAGGGGGGGGGGGGGGGGGGAGCTGTTTCTCAGAAAAAGAAAATTCTAAGTTTAATTGTTCTTGAAAATTTACAATAATGCAGCTGCAATAGGAATTAGGAAAGGCAGTAAATCAAAGAGAGAGGATACTAGGAACCAATTATATTCTTACTAGAAATTTGAGATGGTTTATTGGGCTGTCTACAGATTCATATTTGAGCAGTGAACTTTTAACTAAATTACCATGTAACCTGATTTGAGCATGTGTCCCTTAATCATTTTGATTTGGACGATGTGCTCCCTTGTTATGCTGCTATCAAAAAACTGATACACACAACAGGAACCCTCTGCAACACTTTTATCTCCTTAAAGATGGATTTCTCTACCTTTGGCAAACTAGTATTTCCCCCTCTCGATAAATCTGCACCACTCCCCTTCTCTTGCCCCCCTAATTCTCTCTCTTTCATCAATTCTTTCCTTCCTCAAGGAATATTCAAAAATTAAGCAAGATATTTGAGGATCCAATGAAGATTCAAGCATCACAAGCACTCAAAGAATAAAGAATTTGGAGATCAAAGTCCATTGCCGTGAATCTGTGTTGACGAGGAGTCCAACTAAACTACCTTCTGCACTTAAAGCACCATAATCCAATTATAAAATCTTCATTTAATCTGCCAGTAGAGGGTCTTTCTGAAACTTTTTCCCCTCATCAAGAAGAACTACATGAAAAGGGGTTGAGAAAGTAAGTTGCAGAAGGAAAACGAACCTACTGACAAGTAGATCTCCCACCTATTTCTCATGTAGCTCAATTTCCAAGAGGTTAATTTCCCTTGACATCATGAAAGTGGAGATTCTCATTAGTCATGTCTTTTGAGAATTCCCAAAGGCAAGCAAATATGTGTAGAAAAGGCCCTGCAAGCCACTCAACTAAATTTCCAAAAACATATGAACCAACTTTATTTATAATGCCCTAGTCCTCTACCAGTAATTTATGTTGCTCAACCATCAAGCCCTAGCTATTTGTCACAGATAATCATCCATTAGATATTAGATATTGAATTGTAATGAAAGAACTGCAAGCATCCATTTGGCTAAAAGAGTTTTTACTTTTTTTTAAAAAAAACGCATTAATCATAAAAAGAATCATAATAGAGTTGTGGAAAATTCTACTTTCCTGATGTTCATTTACTCCTTTCATCTCAAATATATCAGAAATTAAATAAGTGGAAATCTTCTGAGTGAAAATCAAAAACCAAAGCATCCTGTTTAAGTACATAAATAAAGTTTAGGACAATGGAATACTAGTCAAAGGATTCATATGTGAAGCTTTTATTCCTCTATTTCTCAAATAACTAGAATCTTGACCCCTATTAAGTCACAACGTGTAAAGTCACATGCCATGGCCATTGTTTAAGTGCTTTCTGAATTTCTAATACATGCAGAAACTAAGCTTAATTTGGCAGAAGTCCAGCCCTAAGGATTCAGAGTCAAAGAAAAAGTGTCTACTACTGCTGCTGCTTAAATATCACAAATTTATTGATCTTTATAAGTGAACAATAAAGACCCAAAAAAGCTAATGATATAACACAATAATCGCCTGAAGTGTATTATGCGTTAGCAACATGCGATGGGACCACGTGGTAGAATCTTAATAAACTGTGACTCTTGGTCACTCAGGTCTCACCCACTAGAAAGGAGACCCGGTCGACAGGATGATCGGTGTTCGGATCAGTAGAAGCTCGCCCTGCATGTCTGATAACATCTAGTTACCGTTAAAGGATGTTATACAACAGATTCCCATTACAATCACGGAATCTTTTATCCATTAAACGGTACTAGTCAGATTTTCAGCAAAGTGATTAACTAACCTTATCTTATTAGGATATAAAAGCAAAATATACACAGAATTCAAAATACACATTCTGATACACTCATCTCTAAGCTCAAGTTATCTATTTACACTCATCTTTCTTGAAAACTCACTGATTTGAGCATCAAAGTGGCTGTCTCTAAACGTCAATCACCTCACTCTTACTTTTTGCAGATTGACAGATCATATTCAGCTCATTTTCGGCAACATCAACTAAATTCTTCAAGCTTATTGCATATTGAACACATCATCCTAGAGGTTTGTCTCCTTAGATTATTCCACTAGCTCCATTAACAAAATTAACACGAAAGCTTCAAATTGAATCCTAAGACCATAATTGCATTATAGCTAGAAATAGGGTGGTGCTACCATCAGAATGAATGACATCTCACACAGTTATAAGTGTAAAAATAAATATGCATCTTCCCCTTTTACCACGAGGAGGCTATTTCCATTATTTAGACCTGTGATTCAAAAGTCACAAAAAATGGAACAGCCTGTGCTATCTGATGATGCATACAAAATTTTCTTCAAAAGAATATCAATAGCAAGCATCAAATATTCAACAAGTTTAGTCTTACAATCCATACAAAATTTTAGAAAGCACAGAAAACAATGATGCATGGAAAAACACATTTGGAGGCCCCTGTACTTATCTCAAATCTTTCACCAACAATGCTCCTACGGTCTATTTCTTTTTTTTTAAAAAAAAAAAAAAAGACGAGGAAAACAATATTCATATACTACAAAGAGAAATCCAGAAGTAATAAGTTTAGGGAAGAGAAAAATATTTAGAAAAAAAAAATAAATGAGGATGTTGAAGGAAATACTGTGAACGGTAACTGGAAATACCATTTCCAAAGAGAATTTGAAGAATTCAACAGTTAGCAAAAAGAATAAAAGGGTTTGCAAGCTCCAACTTACACGGCAATCCATATACCCCCAACCAAAGGTATAGCACCCCAAAGCAATCCACATAAAAGCGCCACTACTTGCCTAATCCAATGCAAGACATCACCCAATTGATCCTGTGGAAAAAAAAAAAAAAAAAAAAAAGACATCAACAACCAATAACTCAAAACCATACACTATTTCATTTGGGCATTATATATCTATTGCAAACCGCTAAAAAAGGTGGTCTAGATTCCAATTTAATTAATGGGTTTAACTCCACAACCACTATTAAGCTAAAAGCCATCAGAATAACTACGCTGCATAGTGCAGTAGCGGACTACACTGGGCACTGGGTCCACGATGATTCTATATATAGTTTACATACTCAACACCCCAAAAAAATAAGCACTTGAATGTTATGAAATTAAGAAAAAATTAACAATACATATACATAGAGAGAGGGATTACAGATTGAAAAGGAAGTAACCTTATCCCAAGAAGCCTCTGGATCCAACAATTTAGCAAATTTGAAAGGAGATAAGTGGCCGTTTTGATGTTGGTGTAGCTGCTGATTATTCAATTTACTCGATTTCCCTTCTTTCATTGCTGGTCAAACCACCAAAAAGAATAAAATAAAATTCCCAAAAAAAGAAAACCGGAAACTACAGCAACCTAAGAAGTACTTCTCCGACCGGACTATCAGTACGGATTTTGGTACTGAGGGTTTAAGGATTGTAAGTGGAAGCAGTGGCGGGTGAAAAACGAGCAAGGGTTGGATTGATTTCAGGGAGATATGGGATTTGAGTTAGATAATAAGAATTGAAGTTTCCCCCTGTCTGTAGATCTGCAGCAATGAACAAGAAAAACTTTTTTTTTTGCCTTTTTTGATTAGTGTTATCTTTATGGTTTAGTCCTTTAGTGCCATGCACGTGCTCTGTGCCGAGCATCGTTGCACCATGTTTGGATACGTGAAATATAAGGGTCTATTTCTAATTAAGCATTATATTTTTACATAAAAAATAATAAAATTATAAGTATATAATTATTTTTCATCCATTTTATTTCCTTTCAAATAAAAACATATATATATATTTTTTATTTCTTTTCATTTTTTTTATTTTTTTCTTCTGTAAGTAATTTTCTAAATAATGTGTTAATTGCGAAAATACAAAAAGGTTTAGTAAAAGTAGACTTATTTTTACAAAGCCAAAAATTCCCTTCTCCGAACTCACAGGCTTCCCCCAAATGTTGAATTCAACATCACCACTAAATACAAAATTACCAAATTGACCTTAAATATTACGGAGAAAATAAATGGGAAGAGGGCCGAAGCACCAATTTAATTTATCTGATTTTGATTCATTCCCGGTTCCAATCTGGCCCTTGATCGGATTCGGAGATAGCCCATGTGAGCCAGCCTGGTCCAGGTCCAACAATATTATAACTTTGGTCCTTTATGCATTAGATTATGTGCGGTAACGTGCCATGTTGGATTGCTAAAGTGGAGATGATGATTGCGTTAGGCTTATTTGTCACAAAAATAATGTCAGCAAATTATGTAAAAAAAAAAAAGCTATATAATCAGCAGTGTCCTATCTATCATCACCCATATATATATATATACTTCTAATATTGCTTTAATTGTTAAAAATAATCATTTTCAATCATTAGAATTAATTTTCATTGTCAATAAATATTTTCAACTGTACATTATCTTTTGCCCTACAAATGAACCTTTTTTTTTTAAATAAAAGGATTTATTTTTTTTAATTTATAAAATTTTCACTTTTTTAAAAAAAATTGTACATAATTTTGTAATTTTTTAATTATATTTTTATACCAAACATATCATAAAATCTTCTAAAAAGACAAACCACCCTAAAAAATCTACTTCAAGATCGAGAGCATTGGATGAAAAAACCAATGTGGAGTTGAAGCACCATGTTACATGGTCAAACTATAATTTTATTTTTATTTTTTATTTTATTTATATAAAAAGGATATTTATTTTTACAAATCAATCATTTATATAAAAATTAAATTAAAAATAATATCTGCTTTATATATATAATGTTTCACTAAAAGATACATCAAATTCTCTCGTTACTATATTATTTAGAATAATTGTATGTTTTTAACTTTTTTTTTAATTTTTAATTCATTTTATTATCCATTTTTTTAAAAAAAATTCATTTCATTATTGAATTAAATTTAACCATTTATGATTATAAGATAAGAATATATAAAATCTATCTAATTAAAAATTAATTATTATATAATTTAATTTTATTATGAGTTATTATCATCTTTTGCTTCTCTGTCCCCTCTGTCATTTCACACTTCTCCACAATTGGTGCAAATCAACGACTCTTTCTCTCTCTATATATATACACATCTCACCCTCACTACATCGCTGCGATTTTAAATAGCTGTTTTGTCCTCGTGGATTTGCCGGCGAGGAATTGAGGTCAGAACTAAATTCAGAATCAGCTAAACCTGGTTGTACTTCCTAGACGAGCTTGTAGTGATGGATACTCCTAATAACAATCAAAGTAAAGGGTTTTTTGCGGCCATGACCTCTGGTTTGTCCATGTTTGGCAACGCTATGCACAGATCCGTTAATGGGTAACTCCAGTTTTTTTTTTTTTTTTTTGTGAAAAGAATTTAGTTAGATGGTCAATTTGATCGCGATCTGTTAACATCTATGTAACTGGGATGTTGAGTTCTTGAATTCAATATCTGGGTTTTCTGTGCTTAATGTCCTAAATTTTATTAGTTTACTTTGTTCTCAATGTCTCCAGATTACTTGGTTATGAAGGGGTAGAAGTCATTAATCCAGAAGGTGGTAAAGATGACGCAGAAGAAGAAGCTCAGAGAGGAAGATGGAAGCAGGAGGTATGCTTCCTTCTTTTAATCCTCACCTTCAAATTTGCTTTCTTTTTTTTATCAGTTGGAGTCAGATGCTGTTAATCATCGCATGTGTTACTTCTTCTTCTTCTTCTTCTTTAAGTGAAGATGTTCTATCTACTGGTTTTGTTCTACAGGAACGAGATAGTTATTGGAATATGATGCATAAATACATAGGCTCAGATGTTACATCTATGGTGACACTCCCTGTCCTAATTTTTGAGCCGATGACCATGATTCAGAAAATGGCAGAGGTTTGTGCTTCTCTGTTTCCTGCATTTTATGATTTTGTGAGATGGACACTCCATACTATCTGCACTGTTTTCTAAATTATACCTGCCTGTCACAGTTGATGGAGTACTCCTACTTGTTAGATCAAGCAGATAAATGTGAAGATCCTTACATGCGTTTGGTGTATGCTTGTGAGTAATATGCTTTTGCATTAAATATTTATGAGGTTAACTTGGGTAACAAACTGAATTCGTGTTACCTGCTGCAGCATCATGGGCTATTTCTGTTTACTATGCCTTTCAACGAACATGGAAACCATTTAATCCCATTCTTGGAGAAACTTATGAAATGGTTAATCATGGTGGCATTACATTTATTGCGGAGCAGGTGAGTTTTCAACTTTTTTAATATTTTATGAAGTAGAACCTGCGCAATTCCTACCATTGCTTTACTCTTTAGTGTAGTCTTGCTTGTGGAAGCTCTGCTAAAATTGCCTCTCTTTTTTTTTTTCCTTTTTTCTCCTTACCCTTCTGTTTCGTCCAAAGTGATTTCTTTTGATTTATCTGGCTATTTTTAATCTTTATTTGGCAACTATATCATTGAAAGAAGTTTTCATTTCATTTCGGTTGCTTTTTTATATTGCTTGCAATGCTCATTTTCTGACCATATGTTGTAACAGGTAAGTCATCATCCCCCTATGAGTGCTGGCCATGCTGAAAATGATCATTTTACTTATGATGTAACATCAAAGTTAAAAACTAAATTTTTGGGAAACTCTCTTGACATTTACCCAGTTGGAAGGTAATATCTGCATTGCAGCTTTCTATTGTTTGTTTCAGCATTTTGTTGTGTGTCTTGAGAATTGTAAGAAAAGAAATTAAATGAATTGAATTCTTGCGAATTCTTCATTCCAAACAGAGGAAGAGAGATTGCATTTAGTGGGACCAAGGGAAATTTGGCTGCTTTCTTTTCACTTTCATTTCCTTGCATGTCTTCCCCACCTTTCTTCTCACATTTTCCATTCTGCACAGACCATTTTCTCTCTCCTAAGTTCCTTTTCACCAAAAGTAGCGTAATGCTGCCTTTTAGCAAAGCAATTAAAACATGTATGCTACTTACAGGGCTTGAACATAGCTGACTACTTTTTAACTTTGTTTAGTATCATGAGATGTTTTGCTTTGTTAGAATTTGAGCACTTAAGTAGTCTATAAATTCAAATTGAAAGATTACATTTAATGGGACAAACGAAAATTTTGAGGTTTTTTCCCTTCCCTTTCATTTACTTGCATGTCTTCCCACGTTCAAACAAAGTAACTTAATTTTCCTCTCACATTTTTCATTCTGCACGCTCCATTTTCATTCTCCTTATTTCTGTTTTCCCAGAAGTAGTGTAATGCTGCCTTAAAAAAGCAGTGAAAACATGTGATGCTCATACAGGGCTTTGTCAGAGCTGACTACTTTTTTCCTTTGTTTAGTATCATGTGATGTTTCATTTTATTAGAGTTTGAGCATTTGTGTTGTGTATAAATTCAAATTCATCCATTTGATGTTTATTTTATTAGATTTTGTGCATTTAAGTAGTGCATAAATTCAAATTTATTTACTCATTTGCAGAACACGTGTGACTCTTAAAAGAGATGGTGTGGTTTTAGATCTAGTGCCACCTCCTACAAAGGTAAATAATCTAATTTTCGGACGAACATGGGTTGATTCACCAGGGGAGATGATAATGGCAAATTTGACTACTGGAGACAAAGTTGTTCTATATTTCCAACCATGCGGCTGGTTTGGGTATTTAACCTATTTCTTTCTCTCTTTCTGATTTTATTATTCCATTCCCTCAAAGCTCTTCTATGTATAAAATCTAGGTGATTGATAAATGTAGAATTTTGTGGCATAATTACCTTTATCATTCTGAAAGTTGGAAAATTATGGGTGAATTTGACTGGAATGAAGTTGGAGTTATATTTAGACTTTACCTACTCAATTGCCCATGCTCTGTCTCTCTCTCTCCTTTAAGATGTCTTTAAATCTACGGGAGATAAAGTTGGAAATGCATAAATTTGAATTGATTACTTCGTCTTCAGATTGTAAGTTCATTGAATAGATTTTGATGCTTCTACATGTTATCTCTCTCTCTCTATATATATACATGTGTGTGTATATGGGAGGTTTTAAAAAAGGGAAAGGTCAAAGGAGAGGGGGGATGTTGGGTCCATATCTTCATATTTTGTTCAGACAAGAATCTCAACCATCATTGCATTTAAATTCTCTTAACCTGCTGGTGGTGACTGGAGAACAATTGTGCTTGATGGCAGTGCTGGTCGCTATGAAGTGGATGGATATGTTTATAATGCTGCTGAAGAGCCAAAAATATTGATGACAGGGAAGTGGAATGAGTCATTGAGCTATCAACCATGTGATATGGAAGGAGAACCTCTTCCAGGCTCAGAATTGAAAGAGGCAAGAACTTATGTTACAAAATGCTTGCTTTGTTTTGCTTTCAGTTTCCTTTTCTATCTGATGTGAAACAACAGCAAACTTTTATAACATGTTGAGGTTTATTATTCAATTTTTGCATTAAGCATTCTGCTGTTGTGCTTCTTTAACATATATCAGTTCTGATAATGGCTTAAAGGCTGTTATGACTAAATTTTAATTTATGCATTGTCTTCTTCCTTGTGTTCATTAGTCACTTTTTGTAGTCAGGGCAAGCTTATAAGAAGTTGCATGGAATGTTTTTCTTGCTTTTGCATGTTTTCTATTGAGAATTTGTTCCTCTATCTTCTACCCTGAAATCTGATTCTGATAAAACTGCAAACAAAATATTTTCCTGTTCCTAAACAGGACACTATAGTAAGAAGCACTCAGAGTACTGTTTTTCTAAGATAGTCTGCCAAACAAGTTTTAACATTCACACCATTTTCATTTTTTCATAATTGAACTTAATTTTTGAAATAGGAATTAAATGCTATTCTTACAAATGAACATTTGGATTACTGAAGCATTGCATTTGTCTTTTCCTTTTATTTATTTAAATTTAATCCCACTAGCACACAAAGAAAGCTTTTGAGGATGATGTTGTTGAATGTGTTGTGAGTGGTTATGCCTGCACGTGTGTTGGGATAACATTTGTGATGGAAGTTGGAACGGATCATCTTTGGTAACTAATAGTCAATTAACTTTGGCTTTTGCTAGTATTGGACTTGGTAATTAAACATTTCACCCAATAATTACTTCTCATTTTGGGTCTTTTTTTAATTTTGGTCGGCAGGTCTGGCATGTTGCTGATGCACCAGCGAATGATAAATTTCAGTATACTTATTTCGCACATAAAATTAACAGCTTTGATACGGCTCCTAGGAAGTTGTTGGCATCTGATTCTCGACTGCGCCCTGATAGACTAGCACTTGAGAAAGGTGATCTATCAAAAGCTGGTGCTGAAAAGAGCAGGTCTCTCTCTCTCTCTGCACCAAATTTATCACTTGACTAATGCCTGGAATGAAATATCCTGCAAATAACTTCTTTCAACTTTTAATGCGTTTACCCTATGTTTTCTCATCGATAGTCTGGAGGAAAGGCAGAGAGCTGAAAAAAGAGAACGCGAGGCTAAAGGCCATAAATTTATACCAAGATGGTTTGATATGACTGATGAGATTACACCTACTCCATGGGGTGACTTGGAAGTGTACCAGTACAATGGTAAATATGCTGAGCACAAGGCTCATGTGGACAACTCAGACAACATAGAAGAGGTTGATGTCCAATCAATTGAATTCAACCCTTGGCAGTATGGTAACTGTTCTGCTGAATGACGTCCTACTGTCTTCATATTTGCTTGGGTTTATGCAGTTGGTTGTCTTTGGTATCATGTGGAATCCAGCTGCTGTTTGTTCCTTATGTACATTATATTTCCATTTCCACAATCACTTTGCAATTGAATATGAAACGTTCTATCTTTCTTATTTTCTTAGTTTTATAAGGAGCTTTTTAGCCTTTTTCTGATATATCCAATCTCCCCTCTTTTGCTATACATATTGCTAATTTGCTTATGAAGATTCTGGTATCTTAGGGTGCCTGTGCATAAATGCAGGAGCATTGAGCTGTTATAATATTATATTAGAAAGCAAGCTAAAAATTCATTTCCTTAGAGTACAGAAGAATAGGGAAGTGATGGAATAAACAGTGATGAATCATTATCACTATTTTCTAGTCAGAGATGTACCATATTTTGTCAGGTTATCATCAAAATATTGTACAGGTAATTACTATTATTCCATTCACCAGCTACTTTGAGTAGCTTTATTCTGTCATGTTGAGATGGCATGGAAAATGGATTAGTTTTTCAACTTCCATCTTGAAATTTGATGCACTCCAGCCATCAAAATTCTTCCTCGAATCTTGAACACAGATCAGATGAGAGGTCACAGATATTCATAAAGCTGTTAATGCACAGCTAGAATGAGCTTGATATGATGAACCCCCGGTATCAAATTGGTTGATTTTAACTGGGTACATTTGGTTTGGAGTTTCACTTATCAAATGTCTGGGTGGGAAAAAGCTGTCGCATTTTTGGACTAATCAAAGACACAGTTACGAAAGGTATCATCTTTAAGAATATTTGAGTAAGTTAGAAATTGGGAGAGGATGTTGATGCAAATAGGTGGTGAGAAATTATTGTCTCCCCACTGTGTTTTTATTCATTATAAAGAGGTTCAAATTTTGAGATTTTTAGGCGGCTCAGTTTCAAATTTTTGATTTTTGAAATTGGTTACCGTACATCGCCTTGTGAATGTGAGATTCTTTTTAGGAGAATCTATGCATTATTTCTAATCAGACCTTGTTAAGTAACTATCACAACTTGTCATTTAGAGAGTGAGGAAAAAGAAAAAACTTATTGATGCTAAGATAACTTTACATCATATAAAAATAATTATTAATTTAAAATTAAAATGATTTCTTTTAATTACAAAAACTATAAATAATACTAATTTTAAAAAAATAATAAAACGAGAACTAAGTTACTAGCAAAATTGAGATTATTACAAGGGAAAATTGCATTTAATGAATAAGATGGGGAAATTGTAGACATTCTAATAAAACAATTAAGGGACAATAAACAAAATTCAACAAATTTCTTTTTTAATTTTACATAATTGGCTTTCTTGTTGGGCACTTCCTCTTCCTCTTCCTCCACGCATGAAAGAGTCAAAAGCATGACAAGAAAGAAATAAACACTTTCATTTGTCGTATGTGAGGTTTCCCATTTTCATGGAGCATGCAAATTAATTTCTTCTGCAAAACAATTAATAGTTCCGTTTTCCCAAAAAACTTTCCAATAAAATCACTATTCACATTTAGCTAAGTTGTTATTATTACTATTACTAAAAAAATATATAACACAGTTTCTAATGAAAAGGGTTTGTTGAATGTTGGATTGTATATGTAAAAAATTCTTTTAATTATAAAAATAACAAAATAAATGTCCAGAACATAAAATATTTTAATGATGAAAATTCCCAAAAATAATAATAATGTGATTATTGGAAAATTCAATTAAAAATCTCTCCCACTCTATGACTTTTTTTTTTTGTTAATTTAGTTTGTCCCCTAATTAGATGCTAATTCGGTGGAGGATAAGCTAATTGCTTGCCAACCCAGCTTTATGATACCTCTTATCTTATGTTTTGGGCTGAAAATCCTCACTCTTCTATTTTTTTTTTTTTATTTCTCATGTAATTATTTTTTTTTATTTCATCATTCTTTGGCTTGTACATATATAAATGTACGAATTTATTAACAATTTAATTACTAGTGGTAGTGGAATGTTTTTGTAGTGACAAAACGAATAGGATTGGTCCAATTAAAAATAATTATTTTTTTTCATTAATTATGATTTGATTAGATAAAGTAATATATAAATTATTTTTTTATAAACATGTCAGGTCAGTATAAAGGAATGAAATCTACAAATTAATGCAAATAATAAACGTAAAAAATATGGATTTAATTACAACTATTTGATTTGATTTGATTTATAGAAAAAATTATTTAAATTTAATTCACTTTTTGATATCAATACAATGTAAATTAGAATCAACAATTTTATATATTTAAAAAGCCGAATCAATTCCTAATTATTAAGAAATATTAACTTTTCTACTTACTGATTTTACAAAAATTATTTTATTTTTTATTATTTAATTGCAATGTAAATGTTGATTTATTTTATTTATTTATTTTATTAGGAAGAGATATGAGTGGCAGAGGCAGATACAAAGTGTGGATGAGGAAACAAATAAAATAATGTGCAAAAAATCCGAAGCAAAGAAGAGAAAGATGCAGCACATGAGCTCAGGCTCAGATCAGATTTAACAGATCATACCTCACACTCATACCATGTTGGATGTCTGCTACACCAACACCCAAGATTTAGCGGTATCAAATCTTATCTTCTTATTTAACCATATTTATCATCATCCTCTTGTTTAGCTCATATTAAAAATTAAAATCAAAATTCGCATTCACCACCATATTTATCATCATTCTCGCATCCGAGTAAATATGAGAGTCTTAATTACTATTCTTATTTTTTAAAAAAATTAAAATTAAAATTCAATCATTTATAATTTCTCTCTATTTAATAAAAAACACGTTTTTTAATAAAATTTAAATAATCATGAATTGTGATGGTAAAATGGACGGTTGAGATCCATGTGATGTAATATACTATATTATCTCCATAAGTTAACTAAATATTAAATATGATTATTCTATTTATTAATTTTTTTCCCTTAACTCATTGTGTTTTTTCCTGGCTATTAGTGTACTGAGAATTGCTTTTATGGATTTTAATAAAAAATTATTTAATAAGTTAACAACCAAAATTTTCATCCTGTATAAATAATCAAACTTAACTTTACTCAAATTTAAGATTTAAAGTATATTTTATTAAGTTTAGTTTGATTTGTCTCTTTTTTATTTTTTTTATTTCTTTTCTCTTTTATTATCTAGTGACGCATAATTGTTATTCTAGTGACGCATAACTGTCATTCTGCGTTCGTATATTTCTGCTAAAGTCACACTGGCTCTATGTACAGATGTACTGTGTCTTTTCTATCGTCAGAATACCATTTAACTCCCTCTGGCGTCATGTGGACACTATTCCTTATACTCATCAAGTCAGTTAGAG
This sequence comes from Manihot esculenta, assembly GCF_001659605.2. NCBI lineage: Eukaryota > Viridiplantae > Streptophyta > Magnoliopsida > Malpighiales > Euphorbiaceae > Manihot > Manihot esculenta. The sequence continues at coordinate 9,954,256 of NC_035162.2, read as the reverse complement.
CTAGATCTCCCTCCAATTGACCCGAGTCCTACTATGTCCGACCTATTTGCTCAAAGTCAGAGTCGCACGCTTGTGGATGGATCTGCATAGCAGGTTTTGATGAGGGTACGGTCCGACCTTCCTACATGGGCTTAGCTATGGTCAGGATATTCGACACCCAATAGTTATTAAGTGCCCTTTTACTCACTCATTAATTATTTCATAATTAATGAAGGGATAAATCCCAAAACTCCAATTACTACGCGGCTCTAAGAGTGCTTTTGTCAAAATGTCTTCTCTCCGCCTGTATCCATTTCAAATTCGCACTTTTGATTTCACTCACAGTTCTTCCTCTTGCACTGCCTCTACTATCTTACTCTCCTTCTTTGTAATCCCTGCTTTCTCAGTTTGAGGTACATCTTATTATCTTCATGACTTCATTTAGAATCCCCGATGTCGTGGGTCTGGTGTCCTCCATTACCTCTTCTTCCCTTTCTAATTTCTTCTCTAACGACTATGTTGATACCACGATTTATAGCATTAAGACTCCCCTTCCTAATGAAAGGATTGTTCTTCCCAATCCACCTCCTACGGACTTAATAGACGCCCAGCAAGGGCACAGTTTGGTCTTCTTTGTCAAACAGCGCAATTTTGGGCTGACCTTTCCTTTTACTCCTTTATTTATTAAAGTCTTCCGTCACTTTGGAGTGACTCCCTGTATGTTGTCTCCCAATTCTATTCTATTTATGTACTGCTTTGAGTCCGTTTATCTGTGTTAGGGTTTTGCATCCTCTGTCGCTTTGTTCTCCACCTTCTTCTGCCTCGTCAAGTCTAACTACAGGTTCTACTACTTTAGTCCCTGGGCAAGATTATCCATCTTCACCGAGTATAAGGACTCGATAAAAGGCTAGGCTGAGACCTTTATGGTAGTCAAGCTGAAAAAGAGCTTCGGGATCAATTGGAATATTGATCTCCCTTAGGAGGAAATCCCTCAAGACTGCAACGACTGCCCTAGGTTGACCCTGTTAGACCAAGTCTGCTTTTTTCGACTGATCTCTATTATAATACCCGGCTAGACTCCGGTATCGAAATTCCTACCGTCCGGTGGAATCTCGGATGTCGGAAGCCTCTAGAAGGGTAAAACCATGTTTTCATAAAATGTTTTAATGTGTTTTATGTTTTAAGCATGAAAGAAAATGAGTTTTTGCATGAAAACAACCAAGGAGGAAAATCCAGGTTCGGCCACCGAACCTCAGGTTCGGCTGCCGAACATGCATGCGTTGCGGGTGTGCTTTAGGCCCCCGAAAGCATAAGTGAGGGAAGTCTAGGTTCGGCTGCCGAACATGGCATGCATGCGGAGGCACATTCGGCCCCCGAACGTGGCCTGGCCAGCCACTATAAAAGGGTCCCTTAGCCGAAAACGGGCGAGCTTTTCTCCCCGTTGTCGGCCAAGGTGAGTTCTCCGCCGTCCCTCACCAATCTTTGATGTTTTTCCTCTAGATCTTTCAAGATTTTCATTTGTTTTAACTTTGTTTTGAAGATTTGAGCTTTTGAGAAAAGTTTTGGAGCTTGGAGGTTCAAGAACCCAATCTCTCCCACCTCCGAGTTTTAGGTCGTCTCTCTCTCGATCTTCAAGAGGTAAGAGCCGATCTTAAGCTCATTGCATGTTTTAAGTAAGTTTTAAGTAGATCTATGGGGGTAGAATGTATGTTTAGGTTATGGTTATGTTTGTGGGTTTAATGTGTGTTCTTGAACAATGTGGATGCTTGATGTGTTGTAGATGGGGTTTATGTTGTTTTGAGGCCCCTAGGAATATGTATGCTTGTGTTTGTGTGTTGTAGAATAGGTTTGATGCATGTTTGGAAGGTTTGGAGGCGAAATGTGCAAAAGGAGCCAAGTTTCTGCCCTTTGGCAGAAACCAGGTTCGGCAGCCGAAGGACTTTCGGCCGCCGAGCATGGCTGGGGAGGCAGCCTTTCGGCTGCCGAAGCTTGCCCCCGAAAGGAGACTTTCGTCTCTGTCTGGCAGTTTCGGCCGCCGAAAGTACCGCTGAACATGCATGAGTTTCGTCTCTGTCTGGGAGTTTCGGCCGCCGAAGGTGCCGCCGAACCTGCCTGACTTTCGGCTCTGGAGGGACTTTCGGCCGCCGAACCTGCCGCCGAAAGTGCCCTGTCCAGGCCTCCTTTGCATGTTTTTCTATGGTTGTTTCATGATGTTTTAGGGGGTTCTTGGGGAGTAGTTTATAGTTATGTTCAGGTGTGGTTGGTCCCTCATTTGAGTCCACCTGTGTAGGTTCGGACCCGAGGAACCGAGGACCCCAGCAGTGAGTTCAGCTGCTTCGGTGTTGTCAGAGTCAGCCAGAGGTGAGTGGAACTAAACTTAATCTTTTAAATTGAGAAATTAAATGTTTCATCATGTTTCATGCATCATGATTATGCAATAGGATGATTGCATTAGTTTTCACGAATATGCCGCATTGCATCGATTGTTGTTGATGTGGGTGAATATTGGATGACCCAATTAGTCCATGACAGGAAGACCAGGATCCCATTCTACGGCCTGGCACAGAGTAAAGAAAGACCAGGACCCCATTCTACGGCCTGGCACGGTTATGGGACTCGAAGACCAGGAGCCCAGAGGAGGCCCTGGGGAAATGGTAAGTAATGTATGTTATGACAGGAAGACCAGGACCCCATGCTACGGCCTGGCACAGAGTTAGCTTGGACTAATTGGTGACAAGTTCACCCAACCCTTATGTGAATTGTCTGTGTTATGATGCATTTCATAGAGCATAGTGTTAATATGTTTTTATGGTTCTACTCACTGGGCTTTTAGCTCACCCCTCTCCCTTTACCCCCAGGCTTGCAGGTACAGGATAGAGCAGGAGTCCGAATAGAGTAATGAAGTTTTGTTTATGTAATAGTTAGCAATGGACATGATCAAATTGTAATGAAATGACTTAATCAGTATAGTTATGTAATGAAATGATGTATATGGATGTTAGAGGTGTGCTTGACCATAGATGGTTGCTATCCCTTTTATTACATGATCTTAGAGACTTTTATGATGTTTATGTAAACCAACTCAACATATGTTATGTCACCCATTGGGGGCACTGATGAGATCCCACAGAGGGATCAATGTTATGTATAGTGCATGCACATGTTGAGTTTGGTGTATGAATGGAAAGAAAAGTTTTAATTTTTATGTATGTTGTTGATCATGTATGGGATTATACAGGTTTACAGGTTAGATGTCAGGCTTGCTACGGGTCCCGGCGGCCTTAAGCCGATCTGGATCCTAGCGCCGGTAGCGGTCCGATTTTCGGGTCGTTACATCTATAAGGAAGACGTATGACGTCGAGAAGTACATATTCATGTCTAGCCTTTGGAACTGCTAGGAAGCTGGTATTATTATTTTTCTATTTTTTTTCTTTTTGTTATTTTGAGTTCTAACTGGATTAACATCTCTTTTTCAGCTTCTATTGTTTCTATGGATAACATCAAACTCCCGAATAACTTTTTATTATCTCGAGAAAGCATGAGAGCGACATTGGCAGCCTTTAAGGCTAATAAGACAGTGGCCAATGTAATCCGGAAAGTCTTTCAAGCGATGGATCCAGCAGTTGCAAACCGTTCTACTTCCCCTGCCCCTACTTTGGCGTTGGTGCCTGCAGTAGGGGGTTATCAGTCTGCAGCCTCGAGGATGTCCATTTCTACCAAAGCGCCGGCTCCAACTAAGACTCCAGCTGCTCCTAAACCGGCTTTCAAGGAGCCCATTGCACTTAGTAAGTATGCCGAGAGCAGCTCGGAGGAGGGCACTAGATTTGCCCCTTTGGATGTCCTACCTCTTCAGGCTGTGGGGGCCATAGTGATTGAAGGGGTAGCTAGCAAGTGGGCCTGGACTTCAAAGCCTGCTACTGAAGGCAAGGCTACCAAACGGGCTCGTACTACAGAGCCTACAAGGACAACCCCTCCCCCCTCCGCTGATAAGGGGAAGAAGGCCATGGAGCAGCTATTGTCAACTCTAGACAACCAGTTCTTGAATGCTGCCGAGGTGACTCGTGAGTCTTCACATGCTTCGGCAGCTAAGGTGCTCTGCAATAAGATGTTTGGGGGGATTCCGGATGCCTCGGATTCCTATTTTCTAGTTCTCATCATCCACCTTGCCCGCTTTACTAAGCAACGGGCGACGTTCAACACTCGCTCTTTGAATGACCTCGGAGACAGCTGCAGGGAGATGTTCCTCATGGTAAGCCATCTATCATTCTCAAAGGTATTTCTAACTTTTTTAGCTTTTTAACTTTGTTTTTCTGTGACAAGCCTTCGGAGTATTCTTGGAGATTGATGCCTGGAATAGGTCTTTTTAGAGCTCGGTGGAGCAGCGCATTGCTGAGGAGCGCCGAGATGAAAACATCATTGCCACTGGTGAGGCCTGCGAACGAACCATTGAGTTTCAAGGGGTTATTGAGGATCTCACTGTAACGACCCGAAAATCGGACCGCTACCGGCGCTAGGATCCAGATCGGCTTAAGGCCGCCGGGACCCGTAGCAAGCCTGACATGCAACCTGTAAACCTGTTTAATCCCATACATGATCCACAATCATACATAAAAATTAAAACTTTTCTTTCATTCATTCCTCATACACCAAACTCAACCTGTGCAAGCACTAAACATAATCATAATCATAAACTTGACCCCTCTGTGGGATCTCATCAATGCCCCCCAATGGGTGGCATAACATATGTTGAGTTGGTTTACATCTATATCATAAAACATCTAAGATCATGTATTTAAAAGGGATAACAACATCCATAAGGTCAAGCACAACCTCTAATCCTCAATATCAATATACATAACATGACTATTCAACTTTACATTATCTTACAATTTATCATGTCCACTTTCTAACTATTACAAGCATAAGACTTTACTCTTCTTGACTTCTCTGTCTAGCCCGTACCTGCAATCCTGGGGAATTAGGGAGAAGGGGTGAGCTACTAGAGCCCAGTGAGCAGAATAATAGAAAACAACATTTAAAATCTCATGCCATCATGTAATGCAACACATCACAACAAATCACATCTCGGATGGTATTGTCACCAATAGTCCTCTACATTCCAAAGTGCCGGGACGTAGAATGGGTACAACCGGTCTTTCTCTTAACATAACATATCATAACATACCAATGTGCCAGGGACGTAGAATGGGTACAACCTGGACTTCCATACCATATCATGCCGTAACATCATCATATCATATGAGGACTAAAGGGTCATCCAATAACCAATCCACATCAACATCATAAATGCAATGCAATATATTCGTGGATTCTAATGCAAACAACCTATTTCATCACATGGCATTCATGATGCATGAACATGCTTAAAAATTTTATAATTTATTTGCTTTAAATCGTAAAGGTTTATTCTACTCACCTCTGGCTGAAGCTTTACTGACTCAGAAGCAGCTGAACTCACTGCTGGGGTCCTCGGTTCCTCGGGTCCGAACCTACACAGGTGGACTCAAATGAGGGACCAAACAACTAGAACATAACTCTAAAAACATCCCCCAAAAACCCCCTAAAACACCTCAAAACAATCATGCAAAAACATGCAAAGGAAGGCAGAACAGGGCAGGTTCGGCGGCACCTTCGGCGGCCGAAAGTCCCTCCAGAGTCGAAACCCAGGCAGGTTCGGCGGTACCTTCGGCGGCCGAAAGTCCCAAACAGAGACGAAAGTCTCTTTTCGGGGGCAACTTCGGCAACCGAAAGGCCTGTCTCCCCAGCCATGTTCGGCGGCCGAAAGTTCCTTCGGCTGCCGAACCTGGTTTCTGCCAAAGGCAGAAACTTGGCTCCTTTATGCACATTTGCCTCCCAACACATACCATCATGCATATAGCTCAACCAAAACATGCATACAAGCTCCTAGGGGTCTCAAACTACCTTAAACCCCAACTACAACACATCAAACACACATTACAAGCCACATTGCTCAAAAACTCATCAAAAACCCATAAACATAGCCATAACCTAAACATGCATTCTACCCCCCATAGATATACTTAAAACTTACTTAAAACATGCAATGAGCTTAAGATCGGCTCTTACCTCTTGAAGATCGAGAGAGAGACGACCTAAAACTCGAAGGTGGGAGAGATTGGGTTCTTGAACCTCCAAGCTCTAAAACTTTGCTCAAAAGCTTAAATCTTCAAAACAAAGTTAAAACAAATGAAAATCTTGAAAGATCTAGAGGAAAAACATCAAAGATCGGTGAGGGACGGCGGAGAACTCACCTTGGCCGACAATGGGGAGAAAAACTCGCCCGTTTTCGGCTAAGGGACCCTTTTATAGTGGCTGGCCAGGCCACGTTCGGGGGCCGAATGTGCCTCCGCATGCATGCCATGTTCGGCGGCCGAACTTGAGGTTCGGCGGCCGAACTTGAGCTTCGGCGGCCGAACCTGAGCTTCCCTCACTTATGCCTTCGGGGGCCTAAGGCTCACACGAAGTGCATGCATGTTCGGCGGCCGAACTTTGAGTTTTCCTCCAAGGTTGTTTTCATGGAAAAACTCATTTCCTTTTCATTTAAAATCATGAAAAACATTAAAACATTTCATGAAAACATGGTTTTACCCTTCTAGAGGTCTCCGACATCCGAGATTCCACCGGACGGTAGGAATTCCGATACCGGAGTCTAGCCGGGTATTACACTCACCAAGCAATTAGGGGAATGAGGGAGGAGGTTGCCCATGCCTCCCAACGAGTTTCTTTAGCTGAGTCTCAGCGAGATAAGGTCTGAGCACAACTATCCTCTTTAGAGGAGTCCTATCGTCAACATAATGAAACCTTAGCTCGCATTGTTGTCCTCCAATAGGAGCTCAATAAGCACATCAAGAACCTGAAAGACATGGTTTCGATAGCAGAAAGTCTCGTCTCCAGCAACAACTCTGTCAGTTTAGAAAAGACTAAGAAAGTGAAGCGATATGCCTCCAATAGTGAGAGAGATTATTAAGATTTGAATTGAGATTAAAATTTCTCAGGTAAGTGTTTTATAATGATTTGATGAATTAGGATATTTTTTTAAGTTTTATTTTTTTAACTACAATTGTTATTTTTAATCTAATCACAATAATTAATACTTAATCACATATAAATAACTATAGTTAGATATATTGTTTTTTTATTATTTATACATACATAATTATATCCTTATTCCCTTTAATGATAGTCTTCTTCCGTGTTCAAATAATTTTTTATTATAAAACCTTTGATAATTGAGAAATTGATGAATAGTGGTTTTCATCCAACTACTTTCTTTGGATATAATTTTTTAAAAATAAATATACAATATCATATTGATCTGAGTTTTCAAAAAGCTATAGCATCAATAATGATAGAGATTTCCAATTAACACAAAAAATGTTACTAAAATATTTTTCATGGCAAAAACAATAACATAATTTCAAGTTTATATTCATTAATAATATATATTTATTTATATCGAAAATCATATTTTACCTAATAAACATAAAATAAGTTTATTACTGTTTGATTACACTTGCTTTCATTCACCATCATACATACAAGAGATTCATTTCATGGTTAAATGAGTATAGAAAATTAATAATTTAATTTTATATTTAAAAATATATTAAATAGTTTTTATTTTTAATAATTGCTAAATCGTTAATTTATTTTATTACACATTATTAAATATTTTAATTTATTCGTATATTTAATTCGTTAATAAGATATAAAATGATTAAAATATATTATTTTTAATTACTATATATAATTTTAGAATATAATTATTTAGTTTCAGTAATTATTAAGTTATAGTAATTACTTAGTTTATGTAATTTTATTATATTAATATTTAATTTTTATAATTTTACATTAATAATTATGTAATTTTTATAATTAACGGGAGAGATGAAAAATTATTTAGTGATTTTTTTAAAATAAAAACACTAAATAATTAGTTTATTAAATTATGGAAGATACACAGTAATTTTATTAAAATAAAAAAAATAAAATAAAAAAAAACACGAGAAGGGCCCTTCTCGTAGTTCTCTAGTGATCCAACGTTTTTATCGATCATATGGATCACAGGCAGCCACAGGATACCATTTGCACACACGTGTCAAAATCTTGAAGTCACTGAAAAAACAAGTGAACCGGTCTTTGGGTGTTTTTCCTGACTGGCTATAGCCGGTACACTTTGAAGCACTTACCTATAGGTCCGGTAAGCGAGGGTCAATGGTATAAGGTCTGGGGTTTAAGCAATGGCTGGGTGGTTTTGGAGGGTTTTGCAATCAGAGAGATCAGAAATAGAGCGGGTTTTTTCCCTTTGTTTTTTGAGAGAGAATTGAAAATGGGTAGCACTTGAAATTACGTTTTCTCGATAAAATATGGGATAGAAAATGACAGAATCCGGGGAAACTATGGTGTGAGGGCAAGGAGAATTGTTTTTTCTTCTTTGATATTTGCATTTCCTTCCAAATTCTGAGAATTTCGCTGTTCGTTTTGTATGGTAAAAGTTTTGCACTTTGAATCGAACCGTCGCTAAGAGGTGGGTTGTGGATTTGGACATGTGACTAGTTTTCTTCTTTGTTATGGGTTTTCTGGACGGGTTGTGCTTTTATATAATATAAAAGTTCGTTTGGTTTCCGGGAAACGATGTGAAATAGGGAGGAAAATGGGAATTCCGAAAGAACATTCACCCCAGGAATTTATATGACTCAAGAGTTTTGGAACTTTATTTTCACTAATTTTTTCTAACACGTTAAGTGGGTATGTGGGCATGGTTTGTTAGCTTTAATAGTTTCTTCTTCTTCTGTTTTCTGCTTTTTTTAATCTTTCTTTTTCATGGATTTTCGTCTTCATCTGCAATTATGTTTTCAACGGACTTGATCTGATTTCCAGAGTGATATTATCCTTCAAAAAATAAATCTTGCTTTCAAAATTATAAATTTATGCCCTTTAAACTTTTGATTTGATAAAGTTTCAATTTTTTTTAAACCATAATTTTGAACCGAGTATTTGATTTCTTCAAGGTGGATCCTTGTTGAGGGTTTTAGATCTTTTGAATTTGTTTTGGTCTGAAATGAACAGAAATTTCCTCCGCAACTGTCTGAACTTGTGTTTATTTTCTTTTAAATTCTCTGACTTGGATCCCTGATATCAGGGTTTTGTAATGGTTTTAGTTTTTCCTCAAAAAAAAAAAACGGATTTGTTAGATTTCTATATATTTTCATGCCAAGATTGAATCTATTACCTTTGTGATCGAAGTTAACAAAAATCATAGGGTAAGGATTTTTTGGGCGTAATTTTTTTTAAATTTATTTTATGCCTCAATTGGCAATATGACATCAAGTCTCGTTTTTTTAAGCTGTTTTTCTTTTCTTTTAATTTTTTGTTTTGGTCCTTTACATAGAATCTCCAGGATTTATCATTCTTCTCTCTTATTTGATTTCATGTTTTTTCTGGTATATCTGGTATTTTCTGTTGTGCATTTGGTTTGTTCAGATCACGAGGATCTGATTATGAATTCTACCCTTTGCTCAAAGTTTCCCTTTCTGTACCTCTGCACTTATATATGGGTTGAATTGGACTGCAAGGAATAGTGGTCTCAGACTGATGATCAGTGATCTCAATTCTGATTGGAAGTTTTGCAAATCCCAATTCCACGTCATTTCATTGCCAAAAAGCTTTGGTTGTTGCAGCCAACTGATTGGAGAAAGAGAAATAAGCAGTGGTCTCTGAGATAATGGTGTTTTTGATTTTTTCTTAGTTCTCTTTCTCTATATGCTTTTTTGGGTTACCACGTCTCTAGGAGTTTAAAGTATTGATCTTTTGTTTTTGTTTTGTTCTGTTCTGTTCTGTTTTTCATTTTTGACCTTTATTTTCTAAGGCTATATTTCTGAACTTCAGATGTTCCATATTTTGTTGTTGAAACTTTCTATTTGTGAAATTTTTATCAATGGTCTTATTATCAGGTCTATAATCATTAAATAAGTCGTTAGTTTGATGCCACTTTCAGGTTCTTCTTACTGGGTTCTGCAAGCTCAAGTGGTTAGGAAGATTTGCGTTTGAAAATTAGGACCTGAAGGCTGATTTAAGCATGCGATGTTGTCCTTGTTGGTATGATCTCTGAGTTATGGTGTTGCAGAAAAGGTTAGACTATGGATTCAATGGCTATCAGGTTCCTCCCACACCCCGAGCTACCAGATCAGCTAGGGTAATGTATTCCTCTATTCTGCTGTTTCTTTGCTGTTCATTTTTATCTTCATAACAAAAACTCTGATCTATACTTGCACCCTATTGTTTCTTATAGAGGAGGGGCTCCCTCAAGAAGAAAATTGGACAGAATCAAATGTGTGCATTTGACTTATTGGCCGTTGTAGCTGGAAACTTATTGCTTGAGAAAGGAAGTCCCAGTTCTAGTGATGCGTTTGCTGACAAAGATCACTGTCTGGTTGTCAATAATACTGTAAAAAATGAATGGCAAGATGAAGAAAAAAATATGAAAGTTGAAGCTCATGATCAAGGAAACCCTGCTAGGAGCTTCTTTGTTTCGGAGCTTGTCTCACAAGGTAATGACCAAAATTGTAGTTCCAAGGAATTATTGTTTGCTCAGAATGAGCACAATTTAGGGTTAGCTTCTACGCTGGCAGCTTCTGAGTGTGCAGAGAGGTTTGATCCTAAGTTGGACAGCAAAAGCAAGAATGAAATAGGAACTTTTGCTAGCAAGGTAGAGGTAGATTCCTCTGGGTATAGGGAGTTTAACGACTGTAAACTAGAGGGTTCAACTAAAGACCTAATAAAAGATGAGTCCAATAAGTCTGGGAAGGTGCAAATTGGCACCATGGCTAACATATGCTGCTTTGAGGATCCAGTGGACTGGGATGGAAAACCTCATGCACTTGCCAGTTCAGACAGTAGTGCCAAGGTGCCTTTGTGGGGGAACAACATTTCCCGTAGTTCTTATCCCACAAATGGGGATAGTATAAATGTAGATAATAGAGATGATGACGAAAACTCTTCTGGGTGTACTCACCCTAGCAAAAAAAAAAAATTATTTAGGCCAGCACCACATATTGGAGGTCGAAGAATAAGGAAAATTTTGGCTTCTAAGTACTGGAAAGTAGCTCCAAGATTGAAGGATGTGACCATTTCTAACGCTGGTAAGTGCATGATCTATGATTTAAATTGGTGCTTCTACGTTTCTTCTTGTCTTTATATGCCATCTCATTAAATCAAATGATCTATTTTTTAAAAATGAAATTTCTTTTGGTGCATGCAGATGGTGCTGATTCTATGCCTCTTTACCACAAGAGGAAGAACTATTACAAATATCAGAGATCTGAAAGGCTGTATCCTTTCAAAAAAAGGAAACACGTTTTCTGTGCTTCAGAATCAAATTCTGAAGGGGGGATTTGTAATGAGTTCATTTCCAATTCACTCCAGAAGGGTAGTGATGGTGATGCTGCTGGCTCCACTCCAAAGAAGCATGGAGGTCTTTTTCTTCATACTGCTCCGATTTTGGGGTTTCTAGCTATTTATGATATTTGACTGATAATCCTAATTTAATATGCACAGCTATTGGGGTCTCATCTTCCGTTGCATGTCAACACAGTTCATTCCGACCTAGGGATTCTCACGGTATGAGAACCTTTGATGGAGTGATTCATATGTACTCTTTTGACTTGACTGGTGTCTGACATTCAAAGAGGTTCTTACACCAAGGTGTATTTCCTTTTGCTCAGTGAAGCTTAGGATAAAGTCTTTCAAGGTACCGGAGCTATTTATTGAGATTCCAGAAAGCGCAACTGTTGGCTTATTGAAGGTATAATGATTTTTTATTTTGGTCATTTTGATAAATGGAATTTATTTACTATTTTGGTGTTGTATGTATATATGTGAAGAGAGACATATTGGTTTATTCTATGTTTATGTTTTGTATACATGCTCTATAAAGGCTTCTGCGCTACCGAACTCTCTGATGGGGTCATTTTTTCACTAGAATTTAGACACTTGGTCTCTTGTGTGATTATGGTAACAAGTAATTGTTCCACAGAGGACTGTTATGGAGGCTGTGACTGCTATACTTGGGGGTGGATTACGTGTTGGTGTACTTCTTCAGGGAAAGAGGGTTTGTGATGACAATAAAACTTTACTGCAGACTGGAATTTGTCACAATAATCGATTGAATGCTTTGGGTTTTAGCCTAGAGCCAAATTGTTCTCAAAGTCCCCATTCTTTGTGCCCTGGAGATTCGCCTTTTCTGATTGACACACCACAGCCTGTAAGCAGGTAATTGGAAAACATTGATGAATTTCTGGAAAATAAATCGCTGTCAGTCATGTTTATCTGTAGCTAGAAAGTGAATTTTTGTAGCTGGTTCTGCCCCTTCTTGGGCATTGAAAACCTGTTTTGTTGAGCTTGTGATTTTGTGCAATGGATGACATGATAGAATATGGTGAATTCTTAGAAATATGATTCTGTGGTGGGAAGAATCAGATCATGGAAGTTGAATAGTTATTTGAACGTGTCATAAATTCTGAGAGTTGTGAATGATGGGACAAGTATCGTGAATTGGATCTAAATAAATAATAAAGTTGGGTGCTGATGTCCAAATTCTTTTACCAGGTATCCACCTGTTCCGAGTTTGGCACAGAAGACCACTTGTGCTGCATCTGCAGAGCCTCATGGGACTGATTTAGAGAATTTAATTGAAAGTGATCATGATTCAGCCCCCTCTTCTACAGATGTTGACAAAACCAGAAATGATGCAAAAGCTGTGATTCCTTTGCCAGAAATGAATATAGAGGCACTAGCGATGGTTCCGGTACACCGGAAATCCAAGCAATCTGAGATTGTGCAGCGCCGAATTCGTCGACCTTTCTCAGTTGCTGAAGTTGAAGCTTTGGTGCAAGCAGTTGAGAAACTTGGAACTGGAAGGTATATTGATTATTGTCTTCATGGTACACAGCTAAGGAACTAAGAAAAGCTGCTGGAGACATTTTATATCTGAATCTGAGATTGGTTAAATTTGGATTGTTCGGTAAAGATATATTTAGCCCAGCCCTTGGCCTGCCTGGTGGTGGCTATTTCATTGCAAATTTTTCTTTGCCAACAATTCTGTTGAACAAAATGAAAAATTTAATGGGTTTTTTAATCCTCACAGATGGCGTGATGTAAAACTGCGAGCTTTTGATAATGCAAAGCATCGAACTTATGTGGATCTGAAGGTGAGTTTCATTTCATACATCTTCTGTTGCTTTAAATGTTTATGTATATCCCTTTCGTTTCCTCTATATTGCTGTTACTTTTGAGGGTGGTTTGATAGTTTCCAGACTATCATACTCATAATCTAGTCCTTCTGGGTCCGCAATTCTCGAGGACTTGCTTTTAGTTTAAAAAATAGTTGCTTGTATAACGGGTAAAATGATTAGATAAGACTCAACAACTGTCACAAGGAATCTTCTCAACTAATTGAATCTTCCTTGAAAGGTTAACAATCACATGGACACGGTTCCTAGTTTGACAGGTATTTATGGGTTATGCAGGATAAATGGAAAACACTTGTGCACACGGCAAGAATATCCCCTCAACAAAGGAGGGGAGAGCCTGTACCCCAGGAGCTCTTGGACAGGGTACTTGCTGCACATGCTTACTGGTCCCAGCAACAAGCCAAGCAACAGCCAGAGACTTGCCTTCTCCTCTGAGATCTCTAAAGCAACACATAGAGAAGGATTTCTGTGTAATCTTGTTATTATTGTATAAAAAAGTTGATGACTAGGGGAGAAAAACAAAAGCCTTGAAGAATTAGAATTGAATTTTATGGCTCTCGCTGTGATTCTTTTCCTTGAGGGAGAGGTACAGCACTTGTAAATGGTGATGAAATAAGAGCTTTGCTAAAGGGATTCTTTTCTCAATTAAATCTTTGATTTTAACTTTTTTTATTCGCCTAAATGATTTGAACATCAGCGAAGAGTAGTTGGAGGTGGGGTGATGGAACATTATCTGAAAAAGAATTCAAGCGGAGAGTTTTCAAAGCGTGAATATAGAATTGAATTGACGTCAAAATCACCCTCAAATCTCTTTCAACAAAGGAAAAAGCTCGTCTCTTGCTCTTCCTCTTCCTCTTGTGGCCACAATTTTATAAGGCTTCTTTCAATTTCTTTTCCTATTTATCGACAAAAAGATGATAATATTCTACTACTTGTGTCCAACAAAATTTCAGAACTCGTTTTCATTTGTCAAGAAAGTTAGCAGAGAAAGAAATAAAGAGTGTTGCCATCTTTTTAAAATATTTGTCAAATACAAATTTTAAGGCTCTTGGGTTTTATTTTGTTATATAAAAAAAATTAATATTTAGCCTTTATGATATAGAAAAATTTACTAATTAATTCATTGATTTTGAAATATATATTAAAATATTTTTAATATTTTAAAATGTTTATTATTTAGTTTTTTAATAATTTTGTTTAGCTTTTATAATTTAAAAAAATTTATTAGCTGATATTTCATATTTTCAAAAAGTTTATTAATTTATTTCGAAATATTTTAAATTCTTTTATAATATCTAAAGGTTAAAATTAATAGAGCAATTAATTAACAGACTTTTTTAAATATTAAAAATATTTTAATATATTTTTTAACATTGAACGAATAATTAACGAGTTTTTTGGTACCATCAAAACTAAGTAGTAATTTTACTTCTTATAATTACATTTAGTGCAATGTCTTTCGTAATTGGGCTTAATGGCTTTCGTAGGGCCTTCTATTCATCCACTAAGCCTTTGGGCCTCTTAAAATATGTACGTAGAGATATTTGTGGATTTCTCTGAGAGCCGATTTAGCCTTAGGTTTGTGCCTCTTGTGCACAGATCTCGAAGGCCTTACACGGGGCCAAAAAATTAATTATAAGTTCATTAATTATTAATCCCGGAGATTTGATTTATCAGCTGGGATTCGAGTTAATTTTGATTAAAGATTCGTTACCCCTTTAATTCTTTTTTATCCTTTCTTTGTTGCTGGTGTCTTTTTCGTTAGTTGGTTTCTGCATCAGAGGAGAGTTTTGTCTCTTTATTTATGAGAGGATGATTGAGTTTCTGATATGGACACAATTACAACACCTGTAGACATAATATATGAACAAATATGATGGAGCAATCACCCTTCTTCCTCCAGCACATGTCCAAATTAGCTTAGTTAACAACGATAGAATGGTGAATATGGGGAATTTAAACCATCGTGTATGCAGACAACTCTTCCAAACTAATTTCATTTTTCAATCCACCGCCTGTTCCAGTTCAAAAGAGCCAATGGGTTAGCAAGAAATGGTAATGACAAATGAATTCATTCAATAAAAGTCTTCCCTGTATTTTTCAACAAGGTCTTGTCAAGGGAAAAATTCAAAACAGATTTGGATGACATTAATCTTTGAAGGTGCCCCTTTAATGTAATGGATGTTACTTATGTAGCCTTTCAGAAAGCTTATGCATGGCTGTGTTCTTCTAAAAGAGACTTTCCGTTGATAGACCACGGAAGCTTCAATACGTTTTTAATGACATTGATAATTTAAGACGAGATGCCAACTAGAACTGAGGAGTTAATTGCTTGGCTTTAAGATAAAAGACTAACTTCTCAAAACTATTTCTTGATACTGTGTGGAGCGTTATGAATTTTAGGCGTGTTGTATTTTGCATCCTCTCAATGAGCTCGAAGGACTGTTTGATGGCCGCTTCTACTTTGATCTGCAGGACAATTTTACTTGTCGTACTTGTCTCTTTTAACTTGTGGGTTAAAGAAATGGCACAAGTCATCAGACGAGTTTTCCACTTTGCCTGCCATTTGTATTTGGCAGCAAATAGTATGTATACAAAATTTGGACGTATTATTTGCATTAAAGTTGAAAAAAGAGGAAGAGTATTAATTTTTCTGATTCTTTGCAGCATTTTAATTTTATGAAACATAAATATATAATATTTTCTTACTTGTCAACATTGTGTTTAGGTTAAAAATAATAATAATATATAGAATTATTTCTTCATAATTATCGGTACACATATTTCAATCACATGCCAAATAGCAGCCAACTACTGTTAATTTCCTTGTAATTTTCAACTAGAGTACAAGCTGTCTAATTTACTGAACTGCTCTTTGTTCAGCTTAGGTCAAAGATGCATGGTGTTTTTTTATTTATCTTGAAATGCCGGATTCTTTGGTTCATGCATTTCTAGATAATATATGCATACTTTATTCAAACATTCTACTCTAATACACATATTTTTTTAATATTTAAACTTTCTCTAACCACTGATTCAACTGCCATTAAGTCATTGATAGCCCTGCAGGCTATAATGAGAAGTTGCAGAGAGTTAAAGCAGGGAGGCTCGTTAATGATACAATTCAATTTTTTTTATTTGGTTAAGTGTATAGTTTCCCATGCATGGACTTCCCTAGTTCTCCTTAATTTTATGCTTCACGTCAACGATCAGAAAGGATCGAAACGACGCAGGTTAATTACATAGCAGCAGCAGCCTCCATTGAAGAATTGGAATCTACAAGAATGGAATGTGGAGAACCTTGTTTGCAAAAATAAGAGAAATCTTTTGGTACACTCATGCTATTTCTACTGAAACAAAGCTGGTAGTGAACTAGCTTTATTTTCAGAGTGGCTCGCCAGTGGTTAACCAGTGAATCTTCCTTATAGAAACTATTCAAAACTCTTCTATGATTGTTTTTCGTGTTATGTATTGATTTGGGCTTTTTGGATTGACTTGAAGGTGATTTGCTCTGTAAGGTTCTTTGTAGTGGAGCTAGCGGATTCGTCAAAACTTTAAAAAAAAAATAGTGATATTAGCGTGAATGTGGTTCCATAATGTCGAATAAACTATTGGCCGATTAGTAGTCAAAGTCTAAATGCTGACGTTCATGTATTAGACTCTCTTTTTCTTTTTACAGGAGTAATGTTTCTTAAAAGAAAAATTAGCTGGGCAATAGTAAATCAAAGAAAATGTCGCCACATAGTCGCGTACAGCTGAAAGCGACAGGGTGAATATTGCAGATGAAAGAGTTTTATGTTATGTGCTCTTAAGTCTTAAAACTTATAATCTTGGCTTTCCATCTCGTTCATTTACTCTTCATAAACCAATTATCAGAGTCTTTAAGCTCCTGCTGACCATATCTTTCCTTGTTAACAATTCCAGGTAATAAGTGGAAATCCCTCTTAGGACTCATGAACCCAGTTCTTCAAAAGCTTTCAAATGATGCTATTTTGAAGTACATCAACCATGCTCTTATGGAGGAAGAGTTAGAGGAACAAAGCTGCTGCATTTTACAGCACTCCGCTCTTCAGGCTGCTGAAAAATGCTTGCATGATATTCTTGGTCCGAAATGTCTCCCACCCAAAAATATTTATCATGCATTTTCATATGAAAATCGGGATCTAGGCAACCATGTCAGTACTTACTGCACCACAGCTAACGACATCGCTGCAGTGAATTCTAGATTGTTGATTCGCGATGTCCATGAGCAGGAATCTTCCTGTACAATTACTACTTCGCCACTTGGATTGGAACCCAGTTCATCGCCTTCCTTCCTGGCAGCTGCAAGCATTTCTGGAACTAAAAAGTTGCAGTCTATTAGCGGATGGGAAGTAGAAACTGGGGAATTCCCTCGTAACGGAAAACAAATGATTCTCGATTTTGCAAACAATAGAGTGACTCCTGTGGCGGCGGCTAAGACAAGCAACGGTAGGAGGGACATTGATCATGAGTATGATTTCTTTAACCCTTACGAAGATTTTCAAAATGCACCAACCAGATGGATATTGAATCGGAAGGGAAAATCAAGGGGATCTAATGGTGAAACGACACGCGGGATTAAAACCCGAAAATTTGTTGACCTCAGCACTCTTTTGATTCATTGTGCAGAAGCAGTATCAGGCAATGATCACAAAACTGCAACTGAACTGCTAATGCGGATTAGGCGGCATTCTACTCCATGCGGTGACGGATCCCAGAGGCTTGCCCATTGCTTTGCAAATGCTCTTGAGGCGCGCATCATTAGTAGAGAGAGCGAGGCAGTTGCAGCTCTTGCAACGACTAAGGTGCCAGCCACTTGTATGTTAGATGCTTGGAAGCTCCTTTTTTCAGCTTGCCCTTTCTTGAATATATCGAATTCATTCGCATTCCACACCATTATGGAAGTTGCAGATAAAGCAGATAGGCTCCATATCATACACTTTGGTGTTGTTTATGGTTTCCCATGGTCGTCCCTAATTCAGCATCTCGCGAAAAGACCTGGAGGCCCTCCTGTGCTTCGTGTTACAAGAATGGAGATCCCCGAACCTTGTTTCGATTCAGCATCAAAGCTTGAGGAAACGGGAAGTTACTTGAAAAGCTTTTGTGAGAGACTGAATGTTCCTTTTGAGTACACTGCAGTATCAAGGAGATGGCCAAGTATCCGATTTGAGGACTTCAAGATAGACAGAGATGAAGTAACCATTGTCGCCTGTTTATATCGGTCCAGGAACCTGCTCGAAGAGACGGTAGACGTAGACATCAACTGCCAGAGGGATGCTGTTCTTAACTTGATAAGGAGGATGAATCCAAGTGTCTTCATTCAGGGGATAGTCAATGGGGGCTATAACGCTTCCTTCTTCACCACGAGGTTTCGAGAGGCTCTTTTTTACTTTTCGTCGCTGTTTGATATGCTTGACGCGAATGTATCCCACAACGTACCCGAGAGGATGGTGCTTGAGCAAGAGATATACGGGAAGAGGATCTTGAATGTGATTGCATGCGAAGGATCGGAGAGGCTAGAAAGGCCGGAGACATATAAGCAATGGCATCTTAGGAATATGAGGGCTGGGCTCAAGCAACTCCCATTGAACCAGAGGATCATGCAAAATATGAAGGAACAAGTGAAGTTACAATACCATAAGGACTTTTTGATGGATGAAGATGGACACTGGATTGTTCAGGGATGGAAGGGAAGAATCCTGTTTGCCCTCTCTTGTTGGAAATCTGCCTAGCAATTTCCAAAGAGAATGTACATATTGGAATTTTCTTTCCTTGATTGTCGTCTCTCTCCGCTCTTGCCTATCTATGTTGATAGGGTTGTTAATTTACCATATATTTCTTTTCGTGCTATGGACTTATTGCATTTTGGGCAAAGTCCTCACTTGGGTTGTACCAATTTGCTACTCTTGCAATTCGCATTTCATTTTGTCATTGCTTAGTTGTTTCCTCTAATTACTTGCTCTTAATAAGTGAGAGCAAAACAACCAACTATTTCTTTTTTTTTTAAGGGAGAGAGGCCGATGAGACTATCTCGTATGACTATAAAAGAATGAAATGTTGGTATGTAGGGGTTCTATATTTTTTTCCTTTCTAATATGCCTTCAGTTGTCAATTGTTCATTAAAATAGTTTTAATCAGTGAATTTAGTAGATAACTGAATAAAAAAATAGTTTGTTTCAAATGATTTGCTCCTCAAATTAAGTTTACATTAGCAGTGTTTTCCATCCGTTTTTAGTCTATCGGAAAAATATATCAAAATATTAATTTGTCTTAGTTATATATGAATTTAATGAGTAAGTTAAATAAATTTTATTAACTACGCTACATATATGTGTATATGTGAGTATATATCATTAATATGGTATGAATACTTTCATATGCTATAGGATTAAAGAGTCTGGTTATTCTAAAGAATGAAAGCACTGTGTCAATTTAAGGTTTGGTTCTTGGGGTATAGGATTTGTTCTAAGCCTTGTATAGAATAGATCATCAGATATTTTGTCGGATTTGTCCTTGGACTAGGGCTAGGTAAATTTCTATTATTTCTGGTTAGGCATTATCTATTGTATCCAATAATAAAGTAAAAAAATTGACTATAACTCATTGTTTGAACTTAGAACTTGCAAGAAGAGATCATGAAGAACCTTTAATATCAAAGAAATGTCTGAATGTGAGTCTCTTAATTTAGAACGAGAGATATTCACAGGGAAAAGTTAATTTTTGCCGAGTTTTGGCAAACTTAATCTAAATTTTTAGTTGTTAATATTATTGGCCAAATTCTTAATTATGTTAATGATTTTATTCAAATTTAAAAACAATATGTTCATATGTGTCTTTTTTATTATTTTCTCAACAAGAGTGCATGTTATATGAAATAATTATTTTTTTAAGAAAATAGCCTATTAACGTATGTTTGTACAGTTTTGTGATTTAATATGAAACTTTAAGTTTTAATATAATATATTAAATTTTTAAAATTTTTGGCAATTTTATTTTTAATCTAAAGAGTATATTATAATTTCTCAAACGAAAAATTTCTATTCTTCACATTTTCTATTTTGATACTTTTTATTATCATTTAAAAAAAAGAAAGAATATATGTAAAGATTTCTTCGTCAAAGCTCGTCCAACATTTGGTTGTAAGGGATTCAGAATCATAAATATTTACTCTTCGAGAAAGGATTTCAGAGGCTTAATATAAGTTTCAATTTCACAAGATAACACTTTAAAGACTTATTTTTTAATGAAAAATTAACTTTCATACTTCAATTTTGATTCGACGAATAAAGATACATTAGAGTTTTAAAAGAATTATGTGAAAATTTCATAAATAATTAATTTTTTTTGAAGATAAAAGAAAATTAAATTTTTTTAATTTGAAAATTATTAATATAAGAGATTATAACAATACCATTTAAATTAAAATAAAATTATCAAAAAATTTAAAAGTTTGATATGTTATATCAAAAATTAAATATATAGATCAATTCGCAAAAGTTTGAATGTTTTATTATATCCATAGTTTTATTTTATTTTATTTTTTTTAAAAAAATATTTATTTATTTATTTTTAAATGTGTAGCGAACACATTCCATAAAGCTAGCAACTTTGGCTGTTAAAATGACAACATACCAAAAAGGAATACGTGAGAAAACAGAAGATAATAGAAAATAAAAACTTAACAATGAAACTACATTTAATTTTATATATATACCATTTTTTTTAATAGAGAATTGCTTCATTCGCACTGTTTGAGCAGTAAAAGAATTCAGTATAAAAAATCATCCATTTATTACAATTTTTTTTTATACAATGTCGTGAAGTTGTTCAAAAATAATGAATATAGAAAATAAGTTTGAATAGAAAAATATTAGTCTTAATGAAGAAAATAATATTCAAGATCTCAATGTCGGATAATTTACGTTTTCAACGAAGAATATTTTCTTCAATCAAGATTATAATTGGTCCAATTTCCATTAAAATCCGAATGATTTAATTTTTATTTTGATAGAGTAAAGGGTTAGGAATTCAAAACTGGAAGGTTAGGGTTGGTGAATAGATTTGACCATTAATTTGGTCATTATCATATGCTATAATTAATCTTTTAAGTTCTATAATCATGGCTGAAACCCTAAATTAATGTGGGCGTCCCACTGCCAAGTGGCACATACTTGATTAGGTTTGCATTATGTTCCATTAAGAGGAAAAAGGACATTAAACAATGACAAATGGATATCACAGCAATTATTACCCTTTTGTTTCTTACTACAGCCATTATAAATTCATGCTGATTTGCTCAATCTTCGATCGGATTCAAAGAACTTTCTTATATAAAAGGAAAGTTTCATTTAACTTAGGAAAATAAAATAAACATCACAATCTGTAATAGGGACAGCAGACCAGGTGAAATGAATCCAATTATGTCGGTTTTAATATATGTTATCCATTTTCTTTTTAGGCGGCTAAGCTTTAATTTAGGAATTCTAAAGTTATTTTACTGAATCTTATTAATATCTTTAATTAGGTGGATTTATTTAAATTTCAACAAGCCTATATAATTTCAAAAATAGAAAATTAAAATAAGTCATTTTGATTTAAATGGTAGGCCAGAAATTAATAAATTTAAATTACTAAAAATTTTGTGGGTTAAGACAATTTTGATAAATTTAGGAGAAGATTGTAATTCGAATAAACGATAATGTTAAAAAAAGGTTAAGAGACATTAAATATAACATTATTACAGATTTTCTTTTCTCTTAACAGGATACCTTTATAATAACATCTCTGTGAATGTTAATTTAACAGACAACAGTAAAGTAGCTCATTCCATCAAAGGTTGGGATAGTCGAAAGCAATAATCGTCATGTGTTAGAACTGCCGAGGACTCGGTAATCCTCAAACAGTTAATGTATTGAAAGATTTAATTACTAATTACAAGCTGAACATTTTATTTTTGTTGGAAACAAAAACTCTTAATTCTCGTATGAAATTTTTTTGTAATTTTTTACATTTTAATGGTTGCTTCTTAGTTAATAGATAAAGATTGGGAGGAAACATTTCATTAATGTGGAAGAGTCATGTGTCTGTTTCTGTGGTTGGCTTTTTTTTTTAAATTTTATTGATTCGATTATTTCGGAAGGTAATGTTCAATAGAATTTTACTAGTTATTATGAATTTTCAAAATCGCAATAATGATATCAGTTTTGGAACCTTATTCGAATTTTATCTCGTAGAAACTCTTTTCTGTAATTTTATTCGGGAGACTTTAATGATTATGCTCGAGAGATGAAAAAGAATGAATATTTTTATCAAATTATCTTATATTGGAGTTTGATTTTTAATGATTGTAAATTTTTGTTAGACTCTAAAGCTGATATTTCTGTTAGACGGATTCATCGTAATACTACTCTAACTGCTCATATTTTGATTTGAGAATCTATTAGATATAATTATCTCTTTATTTAGAATAATATCTCTTTTTATTTAATGAAATTTTATTAATATAATTAATAATTTTACTTGTAAAAAAATTTATTAACTTTTTTAATGAAATTAGATATATTTTGAGAAAGATAATAGTGGGTAAGGTCAAAAAAGGTCGTAAAAGTTTGAGGATTGAAAGATGAAAAGAGTCGATTCTCGAATTTTCTTTTGAGGTCCGTCGCTTTTCTTATGGGTCCCATAGAATTGGACACCGGCGGCTTCGGTAATTACATATTTTCAATTATTTTATTATTTATTAATATATTACATCCGGATTAGATGCAGCTGTGCTCCGGTTTAGAGGGGCATTTAAATCCATTTTTTAATTAAAAAATTAAATTGAAATTGAAGTTGACATTGAAAATAAAGTTGAATTTTTTTTTTTTTATCAATTTGTATTACACAAGGTCTAGAAGGTAGAAACATGCAAGAGGACGCAATACTTATTAAAGATTCAGGAAATAAAATCAAACTAAATTAAGAATTAAAACTACTCAAACAAATACTACAGTTTGAAAAATAAAACAAAACTAAAATACAAATCAACCACACCAAACAGTCAATTGATTGCCTCAATAAGAATTCACCACACCAACAATCCACCACCGAATCAGAGGAATGGATATCACTCATAACACAAAGAAGGCTAATACAATATTACCAAAATCATCCAATAAATATAAATGGACGATCAATAAAACAACAAATGAAAAATTAAAAAAAAAAGAGATTCTCAATGAACGGAGCGAAATAGTATTGAATCACTACCGTGGAGACGATCCGATAGAGCTTCCGCAGAAACAGTAGCTACCAAACATATTAATGCGATTTTAAATTGTCGCTGTCATTCGTGCAAGAAATCTATTAGAGAAGAAGTTCAGAAAAACTCTTTGGGAATAGATTTAGAAAGAAATCCCTTCAAACGAATCATCGAAAACCTATAAAATATAAATAAAAAATAAAAAAATAAAAATATTATCTATGATAAGAAGAAAATTATTAAAGGCGAAATTAAAATAAATAAATAAATAAATAAAATAAGACTAAGTCCTTCCATTTAAGGGTGAGCTCCATTTAGGGGTGAGCAGTATTCGGTTTAAATCAAAAAAATCGAACGAATCGAATCGATTTAAAAATTTGGTTTGATTTTTTATATATTTTGGTTTGGTTTGGTTTTTAATTTTAGAAATTTCGATTATTTCGGCTCAGTTCGATTTTAATCAGAAAAAACTGAAAAAATCGAACCAAACCGATTAGTAATAATAATATATATTTTTTAATAATATAGAGAAATTAAATCATATTAAAATTAAAATATTTTAATTAAATTTTAAAATATTAAAAATAAAGTGTAAAAAATAAAAAAAAATTATTAAAAATTAAAATCGATCAAACCGAACTAAATCATACCGATTCGGTTCGATTTAGTTTTTGATCAAAATTAATTCGGTTTGATTTTTATAAATACTAAAATTTTAATTTTTAATTTATTTGATTCGATTTAATTTTAAATCGAACCGACCGAATACTCATCCTGCTGCCACTACTTGAAGGTAAGGGAAGGCTACCGACTATAAAAATGACCATCAAATGAAAAAGCAATAGCACCGACGATAAGATAAACCGAACTCACTAAAATATATACGATCTTTGCCTTAATGACTTTCGCCTTATGAATTTCACTCTTTCTTTCTCTACCTTTTTCTTTCTCCGTCTTATAAGAATAGCTTCATTTTATAAATATAAAATTAAAATTTCAAATAATCGTTTTACTTGAGTGGAATATAATTTAACATTTTCTCCTATTTTAAATTTTAAAATCATACTATAAATTTCAGTAATAATAAAATTTATAATTAGTTATCACCATATTTCAAATAGTAATCAATAACTTTTAGACAGTAATTTATTTAATTATATATATTTATAATTAAAAATTGTAAATAATAATTATAATTTTTATATGATTAAAATTAAAATTTAAAACATAAAAATATTTATATAAAAGTTAGTACTCTACGCTCAAATTTGACTAAGGTTAAATAATAAAAACTTCTAATGGTCTACGATAAATGCATGCATCGTCATGAACACAAAATCATTAAAATGCCTGGTCCAATGCTTATCTGAATTGAATGAAAATGATTTTTTTTTTTTAATGAAATATGATTAGTTTAGATTTGTAGAGATAATGTTCATCAAAATCTCGAAGCGACATTTCCACAAAATTGGCATCAGTCAATGATGTAATTTCCTTTTTTTTTTTTTTTTAATGGATAATATAATATGATATATGGATGAAGACGTTTGAACTTCACATCCTGGAAGTATCCTAATTAACATCGGAAATTGAAAATAATATGTTTGATTAAAGTTGTCCAATCCTATTTGGCTCTGTCATGCTACAGGTTTCTTAAATTTTTATACTGAGAGATCGAGGTACTTGCGTCGACTTTCTGGAAATTTTCCTCTTCTTCTTCACTTGATTCTTTAGTCCTTTTTCTGATTTTGTATCTTTACCCAATAATTGCTCCTCCGCTTCAATGAACGGAGGCGAGTGTGAGTGGGGAGCATTTGCAGTTACCACAAACCACAAATCATAATCCTGTTGGTGGGTTTAGTTTCAATCTTGAATCCATGAACCCTCTTTCAATTTCTGCCGATCTGCAGCCTTCTGGTGCCCATATTCTATCTACGGAATTAAACACAAATAATGATTCTCCCTACAATAGTGAAACCGGCGATTTCTCCCATGCTGTCCTCAAGTTTATAAACGACGTTTTAATGGAAGAAGAATCGGAGGATAAACCCTGTATGTTGCAGGATTGTTTAGCTCTTCATGCTGCCGAGAAGTCCTTGTATGAAGTCATTGGCGAGAAGTATCCACCTTCTTCTGATCAATTCCCTTCTCCTATTCACCGAAACGCAGAAAGCCCAGATGAGAATTTCACTCCAACTAGCAGCGGTGACAGCAGCAACATTGCTATTGAGTTCAATTGGATTTCTGATGAATCCTCTGCTTTACAACCTTCTCCTATGTACTCTGACGAGATCATATTTTCTCCACTAGATTTATGCGGAGATATGAGCTCTTCTGGGAAGGTCAATGGGGTGATGGGGAATTTTAACAAGTCCTCTCCAAATAATTGTTCTTTGATTTTGGCACCGACGAATCTAGAGAAAGACTTGGCAGAGAAAAATACGGAGAATGATGGAAGAAGGTCCTATGCGTCAAATCCGTCAAGGGGGAGGAAAAATCATCCGCCGGGTGATAATGGCTGCATTGAAGAAGGAAGAAGCAAGAAGCATTCTACGTTCGTTGCCGGAGAGTCTGAACAACTAGAGATATTCGATAATTCATTTCTGCATAAGATTGGGAACAACGAGGCCATACCATGCCCTCTATACGATGCATCACGTAACGAAGAAAGCAAGAAACTGCAGCAGAATGAGCAGTCGCAAGCATCTAACTCACGCATGAGGAGGCAGGCTCATGATAGAGAGACGATGGACTTATCCACTCGCCTAATTTACTGTGCACAAGCTGTGGGAACCGGCGATCAAAGGACTGCATATGAGCAACTAAAGCAGATAAGGCTACATGCTTCTCCATTCGGAAATGGAAACCAAAGAATGGCTCATTATTTTGCTAATGCCCTTGAAGCTCGTCTAGCAGGCACTGAAAAATTGTTTCAGACCCTCATTTCAGGGCCCTCGACTTCTGCTGCCGATATCCTGAAAGCATACCAACTTTATGTTTCAATATGCCCATTCAGGATGATGACAAATTTCTTCACTAACAGAACAATAGGCAAAGTAGCAGACAAGGCAAACAGGCTGCATATTATTGATTTTGGCATTTCTTATGGTTTTCAATGGCCTTGTCTCATCTATCGTTTTTCAACAAGGCCTGGTGGACCTCCCAAGATTCGCATTACAGGAATTGATTATCCGCAGCCAGGTTTCCGACCTGCAGAAAGGGTTGAAGGGACGGGGCGTCGCTTGAAAAGATTGGCTGATAGATTGAATGTCCCATTTGAGTACAATGCCATAGCACAGAAATGGGAAACCATTCGATATGAGGATCTTAACATTGACAGAGATGAAGTGGTCGCTGTTTGCTGCATGTACCGATTGAAGAACTTACCAGACGACACAATAATGCTAGACAGCCCAAGGGATGCTGTTCTGAAAACGATAAAGAGAATAAATCCTGATATATTCGTCCATGGAGTTGTTAATGGATCTTACAATGCTCCCTTCTTCACCTCAAGATTTCGTGAAGCACTCTTCCATTACTCAGCATTGTTCGACATGTTGGAGGCAAATGTAACTCGGGAAGATCAAGAAAGGCTGGTCTTCGAAAGAGAATTGATTGGAAAAGATGTTATGAATGTAATAGCTTGTGAAGGTGTAGAGAGGTTTGAAAGGCCAGAGACATATAAGCAATGGCAGATGAGGAATTCCAGGATTGGGTTTAAGCAGCTGCCATTACACCAAGATCTCATGAAAAGAGTGAGGAACATCAAATCTGATTATCACAAGAATTTTGTGATTGATGAAGATGGGCATTGGATGCTGATGGGATGGAAAGGGAGAATAATTCATGCTATTTCAGCTTGGAAAGCTGTCCAGGACTAACATGTACATTTTTTTTTCCCCTTCAGCAAAACTGAACTTGAGATTTAACTGCCTAAGAAATGAGTTGGGTATATTTTTTTAGTTAAACATTGTTCACTTTGTGTTCTGAATTTGGTGGATCCGAATTGAAACCCAAATTTCCTTGTATAATATGTAAAAGTTTAATGGGCCTTGAACTTAGTCCATGAAATCAATTTAAAATTCGATTAAGTAGGTCCAATCATCAATGTTCAAACGAGAACATACATACCTTTTCTCCTATATTCCCAATCTCACAAGTCATAAGCGAGGGTGAAAATAAAAGTCTACAAATTTCACTTAGTCAATTTCATAAATAATTTTATTAAATTGATTTAATAAAATATTGTAAAAAAATAAATTCTCTACGTTAACAGAATAAAAAAAATTATTATGTTGGAAAGTAAGACGTGGATAAATTTATTGCAAGTAAAAATTGATCTCTTATCCTTAATTTTAGAAGTCAAGTAATGATTAAATTATGAGTATGTCTGTGACCCGCCCATCACGCACGCTTGCATGTGGACAGCGTTGCAGTTAACAGAGCTCAAGCGTGTGCTGTGACAACCCACAGCCGTGAATAATGTTAGCTGCGGTGGTGATTCCACATACTCAATTCCATATAAGCTAATAATAATAATTTATATAAATAAAATAGGCTCTATAAATAAATATTTTTTTAAAAAAAATATTTAAAAGTAATTATATTTATAATTGTTCTATCTTGCTTTTTCTTTTTTTAATTTTTATTTAATTTAAGATCAGATCAAACTAATAAATATTAAATCCAATGAATTCAATTGTAAGTTCAAATCAAACTCTAACAACTTTACTTGGGCAAGAAGCTAACTTGGATTAAGACTAATCACACAGTTGGTTGGGTGAAAAGGAAATTATTTTAAAATAATCATAGAGATAAATTTTCTCAATATAAGTAATTTTTCTTCAATAAAACATGAAAATATTTATCCAAAGAAACCATAAATATAGCATCATGCATGAAATAATTAATTAGAAAATAGAATCTACTACATATTTATGGAATTGCAGCCATGTTCATACTTTTCTTCACTGAAAACAAGGAAAGTTACTATTCTTAAATTCAAGTTCATGAATTGAGACGCCATTGCATAACTTGTACGTCCCAAAGAGATTCAGAATTCATTGTGTTCACACTTCTATATCTGGTCAATGACTTGGTGATCAAGGACATTATGATAATAATAAAAGAAAAAGAAAACAGGACAAGACAAAGACAGCCTAGTGAGTCTAAGGTCAACATTACATGTGAACAGACGTTGATGCACTCCAGCGCTCACGGGGACTCCTAAAGGTTACTGAGCCTTAATCTGTGTCTGAAAAGCTAACCACTGTGGCGTAGGCTGGCGGCTGATTTGGTCTATCTTTAATGGACCTTCCCAGAAACTTCTTTCTTCTAGGTTATGCCTTCACAGATTCTCTTTTAAATAACTTTGTGTTTACTCTCTCACTGATTTCAATGCTTCATAGCATCTCGCCAGAGCTTTGTGGTTTCTTGGTATTTCATGTTCACACCTTGCTTCTTTTCATCTTTACCTTGCTTTAAATTCCGATTTGATCTGTTGGTTTGTTTTCTGTTTTCATAATAATTATTTATTCCTTTCTTTTTGTTTGAGCCCCATTTTCCTTTCTATATTCTGGAATTCTCTTGTTCGATTGGCCTTCTGGGTATTCTTTTATTTTATTTGATGAGATTATCCTTGTAATCTCTGCTGTTTATTTATATTCCTCTGTGATCTTTTTTTACAAGATTCTGGATTTCCCACTTGTTCAATTAGATTAATTGGTTCTTTATCATTTCTTGCACATTTATTCAGCAGAGATCTACTGAACTGTTTAAATATATTTGGGAAACGTGAGCCTTAGTTTTCTTATCTTGTCTTGATTGCTCTTCCCCAAATTGATTGGGGACCCAAAGCACTGTTGTTGTTCATCATGAATACCCTTCTCCAAGAACTTCCTGATTCCATGAATAGATTCAAATTGCAAAATACATTTGAATATTTCCCAATTTCTTTATCTTCAAATAAAGATCTTCTCAGTGGGTATGAGCTCAATAATAACTCCATTAATCCTTATTCCTCCTTTGCTTCATTTGGTCCACACATACAACCTACTAATGACTTCACATCATCATCTTCTTCTTCCTTGAGCTCAGAAGGACATGATCCAAATAATAATGTTGTTCTCAAGTACATAAGTGATATGCTTATGGAAGAGGACTTGGAAGGCAAAACTTGTATGTTGCAGGACTCTTTGGCCCTCCAAGCTGCTGAGAAATCCTTGTATGATGTGCTTGGTCAGGAATACCCTCATTCTTTGGATCACTGTTCTCAAAAGGTTGAAAGTACTGATGATACTTCACCTTGGAGTAGCAGTGTTGATAGCAGCAAGACCTATCCAGCTGCTGATAACACTTCAGTTGAAAAATCAAATTGGGTGTTTAATCAAGTTGATTTAGATTTCTCTGGAACTCAAAGTTCTCTTATCGACTCCCCTGAAAGTGCCCTTATCGGACCAGATTTCCACAGTGAGATACAATCATTGACAGTGTTCAGGCAAGGCATAGTAGATGGTGATTCTTTGGTATTGGCAACAAAGAGCAACTCAGACAAAGAGAGAGATTATTCACCAAATGGTTCACGGGGAAGGAAAAATCATCAACGTGAGGATGGTGACTATTTGGAAGAAGAGAGGAGCAACAAGCAGTCTGCTATTTCTCTTGCAGAGTCTGAGCAGTCAGAGATGTTTGATGAGGTATTGCTTTGTTCAAGTGAAAGCAATGAGTCTGAAACATGTGCTCCTTTTGAAAAGTCACAGAATGGAGCTAGCAGGAACTATGGGCAGCCTAAAGGATCTAACAGTAGAAGTATGCGAGGAAGGAGACAGGGAAACAAAGGAGAAGTGGTGGATTTGCCAACTCTGCTAACTCAGTGTGCACAAGCTGTGGCAATCAATGACCAAAGGACTGCAACAGAGCTACTTAGGCAGATTGGGCAACATTCTTCAGCTTATGGGGATGGAAACCAAAGATTGGCGCATTACTTTTCCAAGGCCCTCGAGACACGTTTGGCTGGAACTAGGATGCCTAAATATATACCGCTTGTAAGCAACAAAGCTCCGGTTTCCGATATCTTAAAAGCTTACCAGGTATATGTTAAGGCATGCCCATTCAAGAAAATGTCAAATTTCTTTGCTAATCAGACCATTTTCAAACTGGCAGAGAAATCAACTAGACTCCATGTCATTGATTTTGGCATTCTTTATGGTTTTCAATGGCCTTGCCTTATCCAGCGTCTCTCACAAAGGCCAGGTGGACCTCCAAAGTTGCGAATTACAGGAATTGAGCTCCCTCAACCTGGTTTTCGCCCAGCAGAAAGGGTTGAGGAAACTGGTCATCGCTTACAAAGATATTGTGAAAGATTCAATGTCCCATTTGAGTATAATGTGATAGCTCAGAAATGGGAAACCATCAAGTATGAGGATCTCAACATCGACAGAGACGAGATGACTGTTGTTAATTGCTTATTTCGGTTCAGGAATCTCCCTGATGACACAGTTGTAGCAAACAGTGCGAGAGATACTGTCCTAAAATTGATCAGGAGAATCAAACCAGACATTTTTATCCACGGAGTTGTTAATGGTACCTATACTGCTCCATTCTTTGTCACTCGGTTCAAGGAGGCACTCTTCCACTTCTCTTCCCTGTTTGATATGTTTGAGGTTACCATTCCTCGCGAAGATGAACAGAGAATGCTGTATGAGAAAGAAATATTTGGAAGAGATATCATGAATGTCATAGCATGTGAGGGTACAGAGAGGGTTGAAAGACCAGAGACATACAAGCAGTGGCAGGTACGTAATATGAGAGCTGGGTTCAGGCAGCTTTCATTAGATCAGGAGATATTGAAGAAAGTGAGATGTACAGTGAGATCAGAGTATCACAAGGATTTTGTTGTTGATGAAGATGGCCGATGGATGCTACAGGGATGGAAGGGGAGAGTCATCAATGCTCTTTCAGTTTGGAAACCTGTCCGACAGTAACATGAAGATATGCTTGCAACTTCTACTTAGGATTAGAGGTTTATGAGGTGTTACTACAAATTTTGTTTACATCTTTTATGTAAACGTGGCTAGAAAATTTAATATTGATGTTTCCTTTTTCCTGCCCGATTGATGAAATGTTAACTACAATATATATACGTGTATATACCAATTCCTAGGAAACAGGTATTTAAGGATGCTGAAAGGGAGATGGATATTGTATAAACCAACACATGTTATCATCCGAGTTTTCTGAGTAGTTCCACAGATCTTTTTTAAGCTATTGTCATAGCAGACATGGGCACTCCCATTGAGGGTACGTAGGGAACAAAATTCTGCCAATATGCTTTGTCTTGAAAATGCCGACTTGATCTTCCGTTTGATTGGAACAGCCAAATAAAGGTCTTGTATGTGGCAAAAACAAAAGCGGAAGTCCCCACAAGTGCAGCTAAAACAGGCAGCTTTCTCAAGGTCCCCAACTAAAATATTACCAAATAATGCAACCAGGAATACAAATTAACTTATTTGTCATGAACTTCTGAGACATTTTTTAGCAATTTTAGGCAATAACTGATAATGAAGCAGTACTGGGCATGGCAGCCACTCTCATGGCTTGTCCAGTATAGTGAAGATGGTGATCAAGAAAAATACAATTAGGAGGAATCTGTAAACAAATATGATTCTGGAAAGGTAGACCTTGCAAAAGAACATGGTATAATTTATATTTAATTGGCAAACCAAAAAGAGAATGAGTGGAAAAGAAAAAAAAAAGTTTGAACTTTAAATTAAAAGTCGATGACTAAGGAATAGATTTATTTAAGAGATCATGATGGGAACCTAGTTCTCAGAAACCCCCCATATGCTTCCACATTTCCTTGTCAGTGACATGTGGATCCAGATTCTTCAAGTTGGCTTGTCAACCAAATATTCAATAAAAAAAAGTGACCTTACATTGTTAATCGTGACATTTATAGTCTCCCATTGGCTACAACTTACCTAAGGTACCACTAATGTATGAAAAGTAGATCATTGCAAGCTGAGCAGCTGGTTGGTTCATCAGTTCATTGGCTTCCTAAAAAGGCTCCTGGACTGTTCCTGCTACATTTTTCTCATCAATTTTCTCAAAGTACAATCTAAGCCTCCTACTGGAGAGAAGGACATACTGCTGCTTTCTATAAAATTAGGTGAGCTTTCATCTTTCTTCCTCAATCTCCTTAAATCCTCAGTGTTGATTTTTGGCCCAAGATCCACAGCAACAAGAAAAGAGGAATCAGATTTTACAGTTTTTTTGAGAATAAAATTAATATCTGTTTCCATCAGGCATCAGTTGTGGATGATGTCTGCTCCGAGCAACTCCAGGCTCCATGACCAGATACAGATTTGACCACGCCACCATGTCAGTCCTTCCAAATCACCATCTTGTTAATGATTTTCAACTGTATCATGAATCTGTACATCCACAACAACCACTGTTTCCAACAAATGCACACGCTTCAAGTAGTGATGCAGCATCACATTCAGGCTCAAGCCCTGAAGCAGATTCCCTCGATAATAGTGAGTTCTCCAATGCTATTCTCAAGTACATAAGCGATATGCTTATGGAAGAAGAACTAGAGGGCAAGAACTGCATGCTGCAGGACGGTTTAGCCCTCCAAGCTGCTGAGAAATCTTTCTATGATGTTCTTGGCCAGAAATATCCTCCTTCGTCAGATCAGTCGTCTGGCTTTGATCAAAACATTCACAGCCTAGACAGTGGTTTCACTTGGAGTGCCAATAGTGATAGCAGCAATACTTTCACAACCTCCATCCACTTAGCTGAATCAAGTTGGATTTTTTACCAAGCTGAATTTGAATTGTCTCATGTAAATACCCTCCAGGTGCCAGATTTATGTAGGGAGTCAATTTCAAATGCTAGTTCTTTGATTCTACCAGAGTCTCCAAATGCAAGGGATTCTCACTCAGTAAAAGATTGGAGGGAGAGAAAACATCATCAGCTTGAGGAAAACGCCTATTTAGAAGGGAGAAGCAACAAGCATTCTGCATTTTCAAATGAAAAGCCGGAGGTAACAGAGATATTTGATGAGGTGTTGCTTGGTCAGGCAGGAAAGAATGATCGTGGATCACTTGCTCTTCAAAATGATGGAAAGTTGAAGAATGATGGACAGAAGAAAGGTAAAAAAGCTCGGTCAAAGAAACGTGGTGGTAAAAAGGAAGTGGTAGATTTGTGGAGTCTCCTGCCTCAATGTGCACAAGCTGTGGCTAACAATGACCAAAGGGCTGCAAAGGAACTGCTAAGGCAGGTAAGGCAATATTCTTCCCCTTTTGGTGATGGAAACCAAAGATTGGCACATTTCTTCGTAAATGGCTTGGAGGCACGGTTGGCCGGCACAGGGACGCCCGGATATACGCCTGTCGTCAGTAGTACAACATCAGCTGCTGATATGCTAAAAGCTTATCACGCATATATCACTGCCTGCCCTTTCCAGACAATGTCGTACCTTTATGCTAGTCATACTATCATGAAATTAGCAGAGAAAGTGAGCAGGCTTCACATTATTGATTTTGGCATTCTCTATGGCTTTCAATGGCCTTCCCTTATTGAGCGTCTCTCAACAAGGATTGGCGGACCTCCAAAGTTGTGTATTACAGGAATTGAGTTTCCTCAACCAGGCTTTAGGCCTTTACAAAGGGTTGAAGAAACAGGTCGTCGCTTAAGAAAATATTGTGAGAGATTCAATGTCCCATTTGAGTACAATCCCATAGCTCAGAAATGGGAAACTATCCAATATGAAGATTTGAAGATAGACAGAAATGAAATGATTGTTGTTAACTGTTTGTATCGGTTAAAGAACCTCCCTGATGACACAATGGTAACCAACAGCGTGAGAGACATTGTTCTGAAACTAATGAGAAGAATTAATCCAGATATCTTCATCCATGGAGTAGTTAATGGCACTTACAATGCACCCTTCTTTGTGACACGCTTTCGAGAAGCACTCTTCCACTTCTCAGCGTTGTTCGACATGATTGATGCTACAATACCCCGTGAAGAACCTGAGAGAATGATGTTTGAGAAAGAAATATTTGGAAGATATGCAATGAATGTCATAGCCTGTGAGGGAGGGGAGAGGGTTGAAAGGCCAGAGACATATAAACAGTGGCAAGTTCGAAATATTAGGGCCGGGTTCAGGCAGCTTCCATTAGACCAGGAGAACTTGAAGAAAGTCATAGCTACTGTGAAATCAAATTACAATAAGAACTTTGTTGTTGATGAGGATGGCCAGTGGATGCTGCAGGGATGGAAGGGGAGGATAGTTTATGCACTTTCAGTTTGGAAACCTGTTCACGATTAACATATATGTAAGGCTCTCATTTTAATTTGTTAGAATTAGTGGATTATGAGCTCCCATTACAAGTGCAAATTCTCCCGTCTTGTCTGTTATACTATGTTAGCTTCAGATTTGCCCGTGTTGCTGTTTTATTTTACCTTTCCAGGTGAAGGACTTGCAAAGAAGATTCTTAATTGTAGATCCACAAACATTTACCTAATGTGGATTTGGTGTTTTTTTTTTTTCGCTCTCCCTAAATCCTCAGTCTTTTGCTAGTACGCTATGATGACTCGCCCTGAAAGTTCACTTCTCTAATGAAGAAATCATTACCCAAGCAAGACCAACGAGCAGCGTGGAACACACCAAAACAGGCTCCCCTGCTAAGCAATATTCCTCCGCTTCTTCTCTAACAATGACTAATAAGTGGCCCATCTACCTTTTCTTTTTTCGCATGTTTCAAAGATTCCTTGAATATTCTCTTTCTAGAAGACATTGATTAATGTTTCTGGTCCATAGCCTATTGGTTGTCTGATAATTATGACTAGCTATGCATTTTCATGTAGTACTGGTTGAGCTGAATTCACTGGAGAGAGAGAGAGATGAGCATGCTAAATAAAGTTCCTTGATTTAACCATTCCAAACAATTCTCTCAGCAAAACAAATTATGCAGGTAGTAAAGAAGTTAGGATATACCGTGTTTTTATATATGTGGGTTAGTAGAGATTATAATATATTTATAATATATGTGTAAATAAAATAAAAATTAATTTAAAATATATATACGGATAAAATAAGAGTCAATTTAAAATATAAATTTAAATTGTGATAAATGTAATTGTTAACTTCTCCTAATATCACATTAAAGTAGTTTTATTAATAGATGAAGGTGTATTAAAAAAGCGGGGCCAGCATCTTTGTTAAATGCACTCATCATCCAACTGTTTATTTATGAATATGACTTGGGATGTGATTTTGAGGATGACTTGCGATTTGGCACAGTTTAATCATCCAACTGTTAATACTGAAGTAGGTCGGAGGGTTAAATATGAATGGCATCATCTTCTACAACCATAGCACATGGGGCTATCATGAGCGCAACCTAGTATGAAAACTATTTAATAATATAAAATAAATTATTTACATTTTAATTGATTACACAGTACCACTTCAGACTATTTTTCAAATTCCAAGAGAGAAACTCTCTTCTCTTTCTCCTTGCTCCCTTGTATCCGGATATCAGGATCACAGTTCTGGAAAAGCAATTCTCATCCACTTTGTAACATTGCAATCCGTTCATTCACTCATCCATTAATCTACATATCAACCAAGCAGCCCTATCTTCTTTAGGGACAACAGTAATTAGATTTAACTGAATTAAAGAATCGAAGAGAGAAACAAAATCCGACAACGCCAACCTAACAACTAATATAAGCTACTCACATCCTATTACCTATCCTGCTATAGCTCTTTTGTTGGAAATTATAACAATCGATGTCATAAATAAAAACCTTAGACTTGTTCAAACTACAACCAACAGTCACCATTAATCATAAACCAAGAAGAATTAACTGAAAAAGTTAACTGCACACAATACATTAAACAGAAAGAGAAGTAAAATTTCATAAAATTAACAGTGACCAAGCTTTCAGTAGAAACTAGCAAAAATGGAAGAAGAAAGATTGAAGTTTAAAGTTCGATAAAATATTACCTTCAAGTTCTCGAGAGTACTGGACCTCGCTCTTTGCCATGTTTAGAGTTCTCGAGTAAGACCGCTTTCCTCTCCAAGTAGCGCAGTAGATTTTGATTAATTGGGAGATGGAGAGGAAGGGTAATTGGGTCGGATTAAAAAATGAATAGCTCCGCCCAATAGCTCATATAGCCAGGCCCGAGCTTCGCTAGGTTTAAAAGTTTGCTAGTGTGGTAATAATTTTTAATGGTATTTGTATTTCAGAAAATAAAAAAGGTAGTATTTGATTTCTCTTTTTACAAATTTTTCGTAAGAAATGACCTGAATTTGATTGCTAAATTTTTTTAAAAAATAATTATATTTATTTAAAGTTATGAATTAGTTGCTTTCCTCCCATTCTATGGTTTGAAGTAGGAATATCCAGGAGGAGGACCGTAACATAAAGGACATTTTAAGAAATTAAGAAACCACTTTTATTTCTCCCTTGCATAAATTAGGATTCATATCAACACTTGTACAGGCTTCATTACAGGAAAGCTAAGATCAGTTAAATAATACAAAACATGGACACGCACAAAAGGAACCACTCTGAGAGCTCAATCGCTCAACTGCTACAAAAATGTGGAGATAAAGAAAATAGTATGTCATTGTGTGATTGCATTAGATGGATCTGAGAAAATGCCCACCTACATATACGCTATGCCTCCACTCAAGTCTCAATTGCAGCCTTTCCCGAACACTTCACACCTTCAGAATCCTCCCACAGCTCTGCCAGTGCTTCCTTGATATTGTGGATGCTTTCTACTGCATAGTCCACACCTTCAGTTCGCTCGGAAGAGCCTACCTGTCCTCGCATCATCAAAAGTTGATTATGAAGTCTAAAGTTCTTCTGAGTTACAATCTTGTTCAATGTTAATAAATTAACTTACCCACACAGTGTTAAGACCCACACGTTTCCCAGTCTGTATATTACGGATGCTATCGTCAAAGAACAACTACAAAGCGAGAAATGACGATGTGAGTGAAAGATAAAAGAGACTACGGACACAGGGACGTCCCATCAGTATAAATATCTTACAGTTCTCTGAGGATTGATACTGGCAATCTTAAACACCTGGTCAAACGACTCTTCAAATGGTTTGCATAGAACTGGTGACTTGGGAAGTGCGATACCAGCATTAGGAGCAGAACAGTATTCATTGATATCAAAAACTGCATTGTCATCCTCTTCAACACTGTCATATCCTTTGCTAGTGGTATTCAAGGTCTCAAAGCATAAAACCTCTTCAAAGCAGTCCTCTAACCCAAGTTTACTGAGGACCTTAGCAGCATGAGCTTTATCTGCATTGGTGAAGATCTGGACAAGAACTAGATCAAATCATTACCACCATAAGAAAACTTGATGGCAAGCCATCAAGATTCAAGCAGTAAATAGCTATCCATATGTTGAAACAATAGATGAAATGAAACTTACAACTTTGCGGAGAGGCACACTATGTAAGAGATGACTAAGAACATGGTCAGGCTCTAGGATTTCATAGGGCAACCTTCCATGAACAAAACTACACAATGGGACAAAGAGTTAGACCACATTTATTTCATAAAAAGAAACAAATAGACATAAAGAAAGAACCC
Source organism: Manihot esculenta (assembly GCF_001659605.2). Classification (NCBI taxonomy): domain Eukaryota; kingdom Viridiplantae; phylum Streptophyta; class Magnoliopsida; order Malpighiales; family Euphorbiaceae; genus Manihot; species Manihot esculenta. The sequence goes on along the minus strand of NC_035162.2, from coordinate 9,916,088 downwards.
TTACCTGTGGAAGTCATCATAGTCGAGCTTGTACCCAATAGCCTGGAGATAAGAAAATCCACAAAGAACAAAACTTTTTAATCAAAAGACTTTTATGAAAATGAACAGAAAGAAAACGCTCAAGTTTTTATGGAACCATACTCTGAGACCAGCCATGGTTGTCCCATAATGCTTGTACAAGGAAATACACAATTGTGGGACTTTACTTTCCTCAATGCCGAGCTTTTGAATCATATACTCTAAAGAAACAAGTTACAAAATGCATTCAACAAATTCAAAATCATATACACACAAATGAAATACGTAAAATAAGCAACTAAAAATCAGGAAAACAACAACCTTCAATATTCTTGGTGACCTGTTTAGACAAGCCAGAACTCAGAGGATAAAGCGTGTCATCTACATCTGAAAAATGATTATAACCGGTTATCGCATACTCTAAAAAGAAGAAGAATTGGCTATCAAACAGCAATACGACAAAATAAAAAAGCATAATAGAGCTTACCAAAAAGGAGACAGTCGTACTTCTCCAAAGCCAGGGGTTGGTTCCCTTCATTCTCCATTTTTATATGTAGACTAGAAACTGCGGAGAAACAAAGTTAAAATGTGAACCAAATGCTTAACAAAAAGGATTGCATCTTACCAGAAAATACTTTGTTCAAAAAAAAAAAAGGCTAGATGAAGCACACATAGGTCATGATGATTTCATATTTAGGCGACATTACAACAACAAAGATAAAAAGAACACAAAGAAAGAATAATGTGGCTCAAGTACTTCATCAAACGACACCAAAGACGAAAATGGGGGAGAAGAGGAGAAATGGAAAAAGAAAGAGAAAGGAATTGAAAAACCCATTTAAGGCTATTACCAATGTGATCGCAGAACCACAGAAAAATGCAGAGGTAGTGCAATTTGATTAAATGAAAGGACGCAAAATGGGAGAGAAGAAGAAGAAGAAGAAGAATATGGAAGTTGGCTTCTTGTGAAGTTAAATAGAGAGAAAACAGGGAGACGAGGGGTTGAGGACGCTTCACAGAGGGAAAATAATTTTTAAAATTAATTTTATTTAGTATTTACTTTGATTGGACGAGACATCCAGAAGAAACTGAAATGTAGGAGCGTTGACTTTCCTTTAGTCTCACGTTTCAGAGTTCCATCAAATTAAAGACTTTTGTGTGTCTTATTTACGTTATCAGATTGAAAGCAAACTGAAGAAACCATCTGTTGACACTTGTTAATTGTAGAATTGGCGTGTTTTGAGTTTGTGCAGGATATTTTGCCACGTCCTTAAATGGCCTCATTTCATTTTTTTTTTTTTTAAAAACTGCTTTTTTTCTTTTCTAGATTTTACTCCTTTCTTGCACATTATACACGTTACATTTTTGTATAAATTATAATTTTGAATGGTACACATGGGTTGTATTCCTGATTGTTTACCGAGGAGATGGTTTGAGTAGAATGAATTTCAAAATTAAATTAATGAATTATTGACTAATTATATATTTACTTCATTATAAAAAACTGAAACAGTTCAATTCTAATAAAAATAACTTTGTACTAACTATTATATAGTATTTAGATTTACATTACATAGCTGACTATTATACTTAAATAAGCAGTTAATTATTACCCTCTTTTTATTAAATTTGCAACATTATTAAATTTTTAAGTACCGTGGTTTATTAATATTTTGGACGGTTCTACCTCATCTTACACAATAGACTTTTTTTTACATGTTCACTTGCGATTTGTACTCATTTACTATTTGATTCAAAATTATTAATTCAAATTATTTAATAGTTTCACACTAATTATTATATATAATTTAAATTTATCTAACTATTAATTTATCATAATCCGTAGATATAGGACGAATTGAGCAAGCATCTTACTATTACAGAAGTAATTCATGTAACCATCAAAATTTCATGATACTGTAAATTGATGAATGCCTTGGTGAGTTCCCAAGAGCCAAGATTGTTGGGGAAATTCAACTAGTTAAATCCATCAAATTAAGCCCAATAAATATGAATAAAAATAATAATAATTTTTTTTAAAAGAAAAACCTTTATTGATGATCATAAGTGGGGATAAAAATTTCCCAACACAAATGTCAAATGGTGTTACAGAAACTGAAACGGAGAATGGTAAAGTTATGCAGTTACAGATGTTCCAAATGCGACATTTCCTGTATATTTCATAGTCTCGGACTTCTTGTCATTTTCTTCCCAGAGTTCTGGAAGTGCTTCCTTAATATTGTGGATGCTCTCCAGCACATAATCAGCCCCAGAAATTCGATTCGATTTGCCCACCTGTAACCCAGTTTCTTCCAGATTAGCACATTGGGAAGTTAAAAAAGAAAAATCTCAGATCAGATAAGCCAAGAGTGAGAAATCCTGTAAGGTGTAATAGAATTTACCAACACGGTCGTGAGTCCCAATTGCTTCCCTTTCTGTATGTTGCGGATGCTATCGTCAAAGAATATCTGAAAAAATTGAAACAGGATATAGATAAATTCCCCAAGTTAAAGCTCAATTACAGGGTCCATGTCAATGAAGTTTGACATCCACTTACTGTTGTTTGAGGATTGATGTTAGCCAATTTAAAGGCCTGCTCAAATGCATCTTCAAATGGCTTGCAGAGTATTGGAGTCTTGGGAAGTATTGAACCAATATCAGATTGGCATGGATTATCAAAGTTTTCACTTCCAAATTGAACATCATTTTTATCATCAAATCTACAACTGGTTTTGTCATTAGGATTGAGGGTCTCAAAGCATATAATCCTCTCAAAGCAGTCCTCCAATCCAAGCTTCCTCAGAGTCTTTGACACATGGGCATTATCAGCATTTGAGAAAATCTGCAAGCAAAAATTTCAAGTACTTAGGACCCTTTCTAAGTGTGAAGAGTCTCACGCACTGTAAAATCCTTGTTTTTTCATATGAAGGACGAAGGAACTTACAACTTTACGCAAAGGCATGCTAAGCAGAAGATTCCTTAGAACATGGTCAGGCTTCAGCTTCCCATAAGGTAATCTTCCATGAACAAAACTGCAAATTACAAAGCAAGGTGTGAGATGATTATCATGATTATAACTAATCATAGATATAGTAGAAACACAAAACAGGAGATCAAGTATATACCTGTGATATTCATCGTTGTCAAAATCATAGCCAATGGCCTGAATAATTGTAAAGGAAAAGAAAAAACAAATTAGTCTAATTTCAGAATGAAAGTTGTGGATTTTTCAAATAAAAAGTTAGAGAACATATGTAAAAGTACCTTGAGACCTGCCATGGAGGTTCCATAGTTCTTGTAGAGTTCTTGATTCAACTGAAAGACTTTATTTTGTTGAATGCCAAGCTTCTGAACCATATATTCTGGAGAAAGACAAGAAGAGACAATTGATTAAGAAAAGAGTAAAACAACTGATAAAAACATCAGATTTTCTTGGAATGCTGCACACTGAATACCTTGAATGTTCTTGGCGCATTCATTTGAGAAACCAGTACTTAAGGGATAAAGGGTATCATCCACATCTACAAAAAAATTATGATAAGATTAACACATTGGAACTTCTTATGAATCTTTTTTCCAAATTGAGAAAGTAAAGAATCAAATAAGGGAAGCTTACCAAAGAGAAGAGTATCATATTTTGATTGCTGGTATTGATCTTCATATGCCATGTTGATTTGCTGATTCTGAAATCTTTGATAAGGAACAAGAAAATGAAAGAGAGACTGATTATTTTGAATGAGGAAATGAAATAAGAGATGAGAAGAATCTGGAAGATATATAGAAGAGAGTAAAGGAAAGAGGAAAGAAACACAAGTTCCTGTTTCACACTTGGGTCCAACACTCTCCTACAACACAAAGATATGACCATATTCCATGAATTAACTAATTTAACCACCTCCTTTTGACTGGCATGCCGACATTGAAATACCTGTTCTTTGTAGCGCCATAGTATTCATATACCCGATCAATTAAAAATTATTGAATTTATCATGATTTTACTATATATAATAGTTATGAATTTATTGCATGTGTACACTTGGGTGCAATAAAAATTACCCATTTGAGAGTATGCTATTTGTCCAGAGTCCTTTTCTTTGTTTTTTACATATTATAATCATAACTAAACCGGTAAAAAACGATTTCTTAGAAAAAGTAAAATTACGATGGTTGAAATTTGAAAAAGACTTCTATAGCTTTAAAATTGAATATGGGAGAAACATTAAAGAAATTCTTAGAAATTTTTAGTTGTGAATTCGATTTGGATGATGAAATGGAGTAATTAATTTTAGATTTTACAGTAAATTTAGATCAAATTTAATTTTTATCGTTGAAATTCGATAAAAACTTACGATAACTTTTCGAAAAAAAAATTTCGAGATTCACGACTTTTAAAAATGTGATAAAATGAAAATTCTACAGTTTAGAGTCAATTTTACATTTTAATTATTTTTTTATATATTTTTATAATTTTACATATTATAATTTTTTTTCATTATAAATCATTTTCTTTAACTATTTAAGACTCACTTATCGATCTTTTAAGAATTTTAATAAATTTTTTCGGCTTTTAATCTCTCATTTTTATTATATCGTCTTAACCAAACGTTATTAATTAAAACTGAATATAATCAACTCTATATCAGTTGAGATTTAAGATTATAAGATAACAACACATATAAAGGATTGATAGTTTACTCAGAGAGTAAATAAACTTGATTTAGTAAATAAAGATAATCACATAGTCCGATAGTATTTTCGAAAAAGCTTATATGGAAAGTATTGAAAGTTTGAGAAAACAAAATGTGATCTCTTCTTCAGAATAGAAAGGATATTTATACTAGATCTATATGAGGTGTCTTGTGACATATTGTTTTAGAGAGAATAATAAAATTTTTGATCAACTTTTTGGACGACTTATTAATAGTAGATAATTAACTAATTTAATATTTAACCAATTAAGATCATATCATTCTTGACATTCATATTCTTTCTATTGTTATAGCATATGCATTTAAAATTTCATACAAATATTAAAAATATATTCTTTCTATATTGTTATAGCATATGCATTTAAAATTTCATACAAATATTAAAAATCAAAAGCATGATACTAAAAGGGTTAGAACATTGAAAAATATAATAGACTTAAAAACAGAGCTAGAAATCCCTGCAAGTTGTGATTCCTATAGGTTCGATTCAAGATAACTTATTTACTAATTTATAATTAATATACCTCATATCCGATATCATGATTTTTGAGGTTTATAATTAATATACCTCACATACGATTTCCTGATTTTTGTGGTTTATAATTAATATACCTCACATACGATGTGGTGAGTTTTGAGGTCCATATTTGATATGTTATCACAAATTATTATTATTAATTTAAACATGGGCAGGTGGGACGCTGGACAATAATTCAAGAAAACATTGTCTCATGGTGGCATGTGTCAGCAGTTGGTTGATAAACTGGAAACAATATTGGCATTTATTTCATTACGAATAAAAAAACACAATGGCCGCACTCACAGACTGACAGTAAATACTCAGAACTCTTAACTTTTACTTTTTAAATTCTCAATTTCCATTAAAAAAAAAAATGCAATGGCCGTGTTGATTGAATTTTTATTTTTCCCCCAAAAGTATTCGATAATCACTTACTATTGTGCTTATGATTGGAATTAGGAAGATATTAAAATATAAATTCTATTTATAAAATCTGCAAATTGGATTGAAAGTCGAGTAGAATAATGGAATGGATATATCCTTTCTTATTTTTAAACATTATCATTTTGTCGTATTTTATTTGCAACACGTGTATTAGTATTTTACTATTTTCAAAAAAAAAAAAGAAAAATATTTATTAATATTTTAATAGTAATTAGCATGCCAAAAATGACATTTGCAATGACAGTCATATCAACAACCGCCTCATTGACATTTTTTTTTCTTTATGATGACTGAATTATTTATTTATTTTTTTTAATGTTTAATAAAGACTTGAACTCCCACTTCATTTTTCATACATCGTTAAATAATTAATATAAAATTCCTAAAATATAGGATTATTATTACAGGCTGAAAACCCATAGCCCAACGAACTAAAGTCAAATACAATAACAGAGTCGAGGTAGAGAAAATACAGGCTGAAAACCCAGAAGAAAAACGAAATACGGCTCCATTTATTACCCACATAGTCCAACCCAATAGAAAGGCCTGCAGCCATAAAAGAGAAAAACATAGCTCAATTATTAATTATGCTGTGAATTTGATTTGAATTGGTTGATTATGTTATGATTTTAAAAGTTTACAGTGTCTTCCACAGCCACAGGTGTCTATTCTTGATGCCAAGAGTTTACTGGCGAGCTAATGGCTCATTTTATAGTTTTTTTGTGAGAATTTGGAAAATTATTCTAAGAGTCCAGCGTGGATTTCTAGCGTGCACAACCCGCTCATGCCCAACACACCCGATTACTTATTTCGGCCAACATTATCTCTGGGATCCTTGAACACACGCCAACCGCAACTAGAGAAAGGAGAGCCATAAAAAAATTCTATTCAACATTGATAGCTACATCATTCACATTTAAGTTTGATCTTCAAAACACACAAACGAAAGCACTTTTCTTTCCTTTTTCTCTTTATTTTCCTTTTTCCATTTTCCCTTTTTTCCCTGCACTATACATTACATCAACAAATAAATGACTTGGGCACGTACGCCTTTTGACATGAACTTGTTGCAGACCCAGACCCAGCTTCCACTAATAAAAACTAGCAAATACCTATACTACTTGATAATAGGATTCCCCACCAACAAGCAGATTTGGACAACCAAATTTTGTTACTTTTTTGGCCCCATCGAGCACAAGAGAACGGAGGATGTCTTTCTAATCAGATTTTGCAAATTTTTGCTTAGGCCTTGGTGCCACTCTTATAGGCAAGCCCCTCTTCGGCACAGGGAAAGGACCATATTGTATTCCATCCTCGTCTTCTATAGCTTGCCACCTACATGCACCCAGCCCAAAAACATCACAAAATGAGTAATAATACACATTTCATACAGGTCACGTCAATCAAATTTTTCTTTATGATTAAGAATCATAGAAAGGTATTTTGCCTTGAAAATATAATCAAGAAAATAAAATGTCTAAATCTATTTAAAAAATATGAAAATTTAAGAAAGTGATGTGGAGTCTAATTTGCAGAGCAAAGATGTGGTATGAAGTAAACCTACAAGGTGACACATCATCACTACATTTGTCATATAGCCCCTAGATTTGAAACAGAATAGCTGGCAAACTGTGTCGTTTTTACCATAGAGTTGTGATTCTGTGCGTCTAGTGCACAAAGATCACATTTTCATGACATTCTTCAATGGATCGATATACATAGATAATTAGATATTCGAATATGGAAAGGAAGTTATTTTATATACATGACCATGGAAATTTCAGAAAGTTATCTTAACCGAATAAAATGAAATGAGCTTTCAATATATAACATGTCATTATGATTCAACAAGGTAATTCTTATTTAAATTGGATATATATGAATTTATAATGTATATAGGAGTGTTTTATATGAATTTTTTTTTTATTTTATACTATAAATTCATTTAAGTCTGCTCTAAATAAATTCTTATTTAATTCAACATATTATAATAGAGGACAGATAAAACATAAAACACATTCATTAACCAATGAATTATCGACAAATCAAACAAAGTGTTAAACTAATATTATTTACTAATGAATAATAAGTTTTAGCTTATTGAGTATCTTGGCTTGAAACATTAATCAGAACTATGCTAAAAACAATACTGCTCACTAATGTATAGATCATGCATGCAAGTGCAACTGATATATTGGTTGTGATTAATTACAGCTTTTACTGATATCGACTACTAAAAAGCAGTGGGTTCCTATAGAGAAAAAGACCACTTCACAGCCCAAGGTACCCTGTGGGAGGACCACCACGTCTCCGTCGACTAGAGACTTCAACAAACTAGCTAATAACTTCGTATTCAAGCCATATATAAGGTGGCACTATCTATATCTTCCATATCGAACTAAAATGTGTATAAAACATTACGACTGTGTTTTATTATTTTTTGTAGCTTTATATTATTAATATGATCTAATAATTGTCGGTAGCCATTCCATAAGATGATTACTTAAAAACAAGTATTTCTGCTGGATTTTAAAGACTTTTGTACATAAACTGTGCTATTGAAAGAGAAAAAGAAAATGACCTGTAAGTGATGGTGAGGTGGTGAAGAAGAATGAGCATCTCAAGCTTGGCTAGCTCACTGCCTGGACAAGAGTGGACTCCATTGCCAAAGGGCATGTACGTATTAGGCCTTGGTGGCACCTGCACCATCACAATTTTTTCAATTAACTTAATAATCTAGAAAATTATTCAATATTGGTCAATGATGAAATATTCTCCTCTGTTTGGCAGACCTAGCCCTGTTGAAGCAGGGCACTTCTCCTTAAATAAAAATTATTACAAACTACTTATTATAACTAAAAAATATTATATAAAAAAACTAAATGAAAACAACCTGACCCTCATTATTACAATGTTACAGCGTTAATTAATATGCCATCCTATAAATAGAGAGTCTCTTGAGTGAACTAAATGGAGGATGAAACGGGATCGTTTTACCGGTTGTTTTAGTCTTACGGTCTAAAAAGAACTACTATTGAACTTAATTAGTTATTTTTTAAAACTATTGATAATTAAAGGGATCGTTTTTAAATTACATATATCCAAAAGAACATGATGACCCACTTGATGAAGAGAGCGAGTGAGTGTGAATATATTAATTAATAATTAAAGGGCTCACCTCGAATCTTGATGGGTCAAATTTATGGGGTTGAGGGAACAAATCTGCACAGTGATGAATGCTTCTGAACAGAGGCAGAACCTTCCAACCTTTTGGGATCAAGTACCCTTCAAACTCCACTTCTTCCACTGCTTCTCTAAACGTAAATGATAGTATACTTGCTGTTCTTAGAGTCTCCTGAATCACCTGTAACTTCTTTCTCTCAGTCACTACTACCTCTTCTTTTTTCGTATTATAATATAACTTTTTTTTTTATTAACTAACAGAAGTGTCACTCGAATTCCAATATCACTAAACATAAAACAAAAAGGAAAAAAACTTCGAATTGAAAGAGATATTATACGAACCCTGGTGGTCAATGGCATCCGCCTCGTATCGTCCCACGTAAGCCTTCGATTTGCCTCAATTATTTCCTGTCTAATTCCTTCCTGTTCACTCTAAATGGAAAAATAAAATAAAATAAAAAAAATTATTGGCAGGAAAAATAATACCAAATATTTAGAGAACGGACATTTGACTGTCGGCATTTTATTGCACCGGATAACAAAATAGAAAGACTAATATATACTAAAAATAGAAATAGCTAATTATTAAATTGATGAAGAAATTATTACCCTTCCCAATTTTATTTTTTTTAAATTTAGAAAATTACCGTAACAGCTTCTAGTATATCCTGGTTATCGTGCAAATACTTGAGAACCCAAGTAAGGATACTAGCAGTAGTATCATGAGCAGCGAAAATGACACCAATGATATTGTCGGCAATTTGAGAGTCATTAAGCTTCTCATCTTTAGCTCCTAATAGAACACCAAGAAGGCCTCCTCCTTGTTTCCCACTGTTCCTTCTCTTTTCTATCAATCTCCTCAAGGTCTCATTCAGTTGCTTCCTTGCCTGCTTTTGTCAAACAGATTAATTAAAGGTAATGTGTGAATTAGAGTAGAGATGGAATAAAAAGGTTCTAAAAGAGGGCAATGTAGGAGCCCACGGCAAACCTTCATTGCCTTGTGAAAGGGAGTGCCTGGTAAATCCAAAGCCATGGAATTGTAACCTTTTTCTAAGCAGCTATATAGATGTTTGATTCCTTCCATTTCCAACTGTTGTTTTTCTCCAATGACAGAAATCATTGCCACGTCAAAAGTGTACTAGAGAGATAGAGAGAGAGAAGGAAGGAGACTCTTTTGGTTAATAATATCATTATAATGAGACAAAATTATCATGCATTAAAAGATAAAATTTGGTTATTTTACCTTCTTCATTTCCTGCAAAGTGTTAATGGTGGCATATTTCCAAGTAGGAAGAAACTCCAAAACAATCTGTTCAATCTCTGAGATAGAACCTCGTATTGCAGATGGCAGAAATGAGGCCTGCACCAACTTCTTGAGCCTTGAGTGGTAAGCCCCTTGTTGAAAGAAGAGAGCTTCCGGTCCAATCATTTTTTCTTTACTTGTTGGATATGTTGGCTTGAACAAATGTGCTCCTGTCACTAGAACAACTCTTGCTGCTTCCGGGCTTGAAATCATCACACAAGGGCATCCCAATATGTGAGTCTTAAATATATCTCCATACCTACAATTAAATAATGACCCATTCGTTAATACTAAGAGATTGGCCACTCTCTCTATATATATATCTATTAAAAAAAATACCCTTTATGTTCTATTGTGTACCGTTTCTGCCTGTTGGAAAAGAAGGAATTGGGGTTCTCAGTGTAGAGCTTGAGGGTTTCTCCAATATAAGGCCAACCCATAGAGCCAGGAGGGAGGCGTTTGTCTTTGGAGTGATGCCACTGAAGAAAAAGAGGAAGAAGCAAAAGAATCAAGCAGGAACACAACAACAGAACTGGTATCACCATCGTCATAACCGGAAAACCAAGCTCCTGAGATTGAAAAGTTGGTGACGATAAACAAATAAATGAATTAATAAGAACATGCATGGTTACTAATAAAAGAAGAAAGAAAAAAGAAAAAAGAGGTAGAGAGACGGCAGAGCCTAACTTGAACAGTTGCTATAGGATTGTAATCTTTAAACGAGGCAACCATGAGTTGGTGGTAGCGGTGGTAGTGGTACCGTGGTAGGGCTTATATGGAGTTGGGAGGGAAGTAGGTGACAGGCGTCACCACGTCAATGGGAACACCTCGCTCTCACCTCACCTCATATGTAATATGTATACAGCAACTGAGTTACACATAATTTGTGCCTTTACAACAAAAGAATTGTGCCTTGTTTTTTTAAAAAAAAAAACACTCGCAATTCATTGTTCCCTTGTGAAGCCTTAATTTAAGTTAAAGCTTGTTATAAGGTTTTATTCGGAAAAAATTATTATAATACAATTATTATTCAAATATTCATTAATATAAAATCCATCATCTTCAATTGCTATAATACAATAATCATTGTGTATTAATGGTTACATAGTAAAATGTATTTTTTTCGATAATAATTTGTGAAATATAATAAATTTTATACAATAATTATCCTACATAAAAAAAAAATGTGATTTGCCACAGTTTTCAATGGTGGACCACTCGTGAAGTCGTAGTCTTAATGCTAGAAAGTCATTATAATTAAGAAAAATGGAAGAAAATAAGAGATGAGGAAAGAATTCATCAATTGATTAAAGAAAGTTAAGTACACGCCCTTAGCTTGGAGTTTGGTCGTGTCCCTGAAAGCAGGAGGACAGACATCACATTCCTCACGGTGCTCATCCGAGCTAATATTTGAGCGCAGGCGGGAAAGCCGTGAGTCGTGAGCAAGTCGCTTTGGGATTTTGGGCTCACTTGTGGCTTAAGCCTAGACTAGGTGTACGGTATTTCTGTGCTCTCTCCAAGTCCGTACTTTTCCGCACAACGCCACCCACCGGCCCTTCCTGTTTTTTCAGTTATCCAATCTTTACCAAAAATACTTGTCTGCTTTTATTTTCTTCGTATGGTATCGAAGCTCAAACGATTAAGTAATAATTTTGATTCGATTATATGTAAAATTAATTTTAAAATCTACGAATTTTAATATGATATCATAATATTAAATTTTTTTATTATATAATTAATGTACAAATACACCGATAATTATCAAAATTCAAAAGATTGACCAACAAATTCACGTGGATGGAGCAATTGCCCATTCTTCCTCCACTCCTTGTCACGGGTGCAGTACCAATCAAAGCACGTGTGTTAGTTTTGGACTTTTATTTTCTCAACGTTTAAAATCCTTTCCTTATTTTCTTACATTATTACACCTAATTTTATACCCTTCATAAATTTTGGATGTTTAATCCTTTTCTTTTATTCGATTGCTGAGCTTAGAACAAATAGATTGAAGGGAGCCGGTTCTTTTAAGTACTCTTTAATAGGATTCGATACTTCGCTCTATTTTTAATTTTCTCCAAAATCAAATGGACTTTTTAATTTTTTTAATGATGTTAGATTTATAATAATATTTTGTTACATTTAAATAAAAAATAAAGTTTAATTGAACTTGAAAAAAAATGCAAATTAATTAGTTAATCCTAGTAATCTCCGTCATTGAATGCATTCTGTGGGCAAGAATTTAATGGTGGCGGCCACAAGAAAATCTCAACACGTTAGCCCCCAAGATGGACTTCCCAAAGCGTGCTCAATGCCATCTGACGGTTCTCAACCTCCTAGCTAACCTCTCCCTCTCTCCTTGATCACCGCCTGCTTTTATTGCAAGAGGAGGAGATTTCTGAGTCGATAGTAATCCTAGCTGTCATTGCGACACGCGTCATATAAATGATGTGCTATTGGTGTGACAGTATTCATCGGGGCCCATTGCATCTTGGTGATAATGGCTGGGGATTGCAAATACAAATTACAGAATGTTTCACTTTGCAAAAAAATTATACTGATAAATTCTTAAGCTCCAAAGCTAGATATGATATTATAACTTTGGAATAATAAAATTCTTTTATATATTCATTTTTAATTTAAATAAAGTTAGATAGTATCGTATTGAAATCATTCTCCTTTGTTGCTGTGTTAAATTAATATATAATTTAAGATTTTTCTAATCTTTACTTAATTATTAAAAATTATTACATTAAAATATTATAATAGTATATAAAAAATGTAAAAAGAAATTATAAATTTTATAATAAGTATAAATAATATGTGATGCAGATTAAATAAAAGCTATTAATAAAAATATAGTTTTTTAAATGAGAAACTCATTTTTTAAAAAAAGAAAAAGAAAAAGTCATTGGGCGGTTATGTCGGGAGCTGGACTTTGAAATGTGATCTGTTGTTAAAAGGTAGAGCCGAGCTGATCAACACTTCGGTCTTCAGTCAGTGTCCCAAGCCCAACCACTACTCGTGCTTTCATCACTGCTGTGATTTGGATAATTGGACCCCCTTTCCTCGTTTCATTTTTTCTTAAGAAATTTTTGCATTTATTTATTCCATAATATGTTGTATTTATGAACTGATTAGTTCAAATATACGTAAGCAATTGCTAATTTTTTCTAATTTAATAATCTACTTGTATTTTTTAAAAACAACTTCAATTTTAATAGGAAAATAATCGTTTACATATATGATCATTATAAATTCAATTCTATGTCAAAATAAATTTTGCAATTATTAGGTAACAAGGTTATATTTAAAAATTATACTTATATATATATTTTATTTATTATATTTAAATTTTAATATAAATATTTAATTTTAATAATTATTAATTTATTTTGAATATAAGTAAGCTTATATTAAAATCGAAAAAATTTGCTTTTTAATTTTTATAATATAGCAAAATTAAATATTTAATTATTCTATTTCAAAAAAAAATTTTTTTAACGGAACAATTGTTGTGGTATTTTTATTCCATATTAGAAATTAAATAATACTAGGAGGGAAACAGACTCCCATGCTCCAAGCCCTGCATTAAAATGTGATTCTGTTGCTAAAATATGAGTAATAGATCAATAAACAAAGTGTACACTTGATTCATTAAAATTTTATAATTTTTAAATAAAATACTAAAAGGATATACATCAAATTAAAACTCTAAATTCACAATATTACCAATTAGTTGAGAGTTTTATTTAATAATAATAATGTGTAATGACTATCGAATTTTATATACTCGATTATGGTTGAACTCGTATTAAAAAGGTCATACTTTAATTCTATCAACGCTCAATACAAGGTATGTTCCACATCACAAATCTTAGTACTCGCTTGGACGGACCATACAAGACTCGAATTCACATATGAGAGTTCTAACCTAATTGTCTTGGTGGATCCGCAAGACAACAAATTTCAAAACATCCGGGATCGTGTCCACATAGCGCTAAATGAAATTAAATGGCCGCTTGGTGATGGAAAAGGACGCAGTATATTCGTACGTACAACCAGCATAACAATAACAGAAGATACGTGCAGGATGGTGGTTATACGTACGTCAGTAGAGAACAAAAGGAAAATGGAATAAAGAAAGTAAGAGAGACAAATCAGATCAAATTTATCAAAGTACACATTGAATCTACCCTTTACTAGATCTTAAAATATCAATATGGTTTTAGTTTCTCAACTTCACCCACCTAAACATTTCATAGAAAGCCATTATCTTTGTCCGTTGAGGTGTAACACGTCTAGGGATATGCCATGTTTTGGCAACCACGAATGGACCAAACTCATCATGACATACTGCACCTGCTCCTACATAGCACTGAGCTTGGTTTGGGGAGGCATCGACATTAATGTTTAACCAGCTTGATGGTAGTCTTGACCAAATGCAACTAAATCCTTGTTGTTCATGGCCTGCTACTAAAGACCGCTGCTGGACCAGCCAGTCATGATACACCTTCTTCACTAGATGAAGAATTGATGATAGCAACATGAACTTGTGGTTCCAAACTGCTTTATTTCTTGCCATCCATATAGACCATAACACCATAATAATCTCTTCAGCAGTTTTTTTATCGGCCACCTGACAAACATTAACAAACCACTCTAATAAATTTGTAGCTCTTGGAAATTGTCACACAATTGTAGTTACTATACAGACTGATCTTACAAAAGAACACTGCAAGAAAAGGGAGATTAAAGTTTTTTCTCCATCGTGACACATAGGACAACTGGAACTCACATCTTCTACATGCTGGCGTCGAAGGGTATCCAAACAATACAAGACTTGCCATATTAAACGCCACCCAAAATTGATTACTTTTGAAGGAATTCTACATTTCCAAAATTTGGACCATAATTGTGAAGCAGCAACACCCATGTCACTGATAATGACTCTCAAACTGCGATAAACACTTTTTATTAAATAAACTCCTTTCGGTTCAAACTTCCAGCACATTTTATCTAGTGCTTATAATCAAGAAAGCAGGATTGATAGAATTTCTCCTACATCTCTATTCTTAAAGGTATCCCAAATCACGTCTCTTTTCCAACTTCTGTTCTCAATAATATCATACACTAAAAAAACTTAATTTTGTGTCGGTCGAATGCTAGTAACATAAGAACTCTCCATATTTGGCAGCCATAGTTCATCCCAAATAGTGATAGAATGACTAGTACCTACCTGCCAATAACAACCATTCTGAATAAGCTTACCGGATTCTGAAATACTTCTTCATATGTAGCTTGGATTTGCCGCTAAAGGAACATAATGGAAAGTAGATCATGGAAAATATATAGCTTTTAAGGCTCGAGTCACCAAATCTTGAGGTTGCTGGATAATCTTCCACCATTGCTTCCCCAACATAACTATATTAAAACTATGGAGCTTCTTAAACCAAGATCTCCAAATTTTCTTGGAATTGTCATTCAGTCTCAGGCCAACTAATGAATCCCTTTGCTATTTCTTCCTCCATGCTCCCACCAAAACTTATTCATGATTCCTTCAAGCTTCGCCCAAAAAGTTTTCGGCAATAAGAAAAAACTCATAGTATAAGATGGCGTATGCTGAAATACAGTTTTCAATAAAATTTCTTTACCCGGACGAGATAACATGGCAATCTTCCAAGAGTTGAGCTTCTTCCACGCCTTATCTTTTATATAAGAAAAACCTCTTTTCTATTCCTTACAATGTGCGATGGTAATCCCAAACAAGTGCCAAGTGTCTCTTTCTCAAAAACCCCAACTACGCTGGCAACTCAAAGCCAAGGTCTTCAAAACTAAAAGTGATTGAGTATTTCTGAAAGTTTATCTCATGATCAGATGCTAATTCATAATTCTTTAGTGCATTTTTCACCACTTTTATTTTCTGTAAATTAGCCTTTATGAAAATTAGGCTATATCAATAAAAAATAAAGTGAGGTAACCGGCCCATCTCTTGAAATTTTACTTCTCAAAAGAGAATAATTAGCATTATGGAATTGAAGCAACCTGAATAACCTTTCAGTACAAATAATAAAAATACAAGGAGATAGCAAACCCTGTGAAAAAATAATTGGTCTTAACTATTTGTCATTCTGAAATATTCAATATCTAACCGTTGATAAGGACATATAGATTAAATTAACCATTTTAAGCCTAATTACTTTCACAAAATATCATTTTATTCTGTCATATTGTAGTGATATTCATTTTGAGAGTTGTCAAAAAAATTTTTCAAAAATATATTAAATAGTGTTATTATTATTTTAAATTATAAAAACTAACTAATTATATTTTGAAACTATAAATGCGAATTAGTATAAAGACATTTTAGTAATTTTATATACACTTTGGAATGGAAAGTATAGAGATCATTTAATTATTTTTTGAAAATGATGGGACCAAATCATTTACTTCACTAAATTAGAGAGACCGTAGACTTGGCCTAAGTTTCACTCTGTTTTTGCGATGGAATCGTTTATTTGGCTGACCTGACAATTTGCATCGATTTCAATTTGAAATCATGCTTTGATTTCAATCCTAATTTAGACTTTTAACATTGATGACTATCCCTATTTTATTATTAGTGTTCGATAGAATATTAAGTGTTAGTTTGAACTGACATTTTCGAGTTGATTTTATATTAGTGAAAAGTAAGTATCAATTTTGAGTCAGTTTATAAACTAAAATCATTAATTTCCAGTTATATCTTTGATTTAGATTAATTTCGAGTTACTGGATCATGCTGAAGGGTACTACCAAGCTGATCGTAATTATATGATTTTTTTTTTTTCCTGATGATTTAAAAAATTAAACAAAATATCTTTTAATTCAATTCAATTTTGATACAGTAGGACCGGATATCCATATTCTCAAGTTGGTCTTTGTGGGTCCATGAATTGCCAGTGTTAAAAACAAAATAGCACCACCTAAGCAGCATATAAAAAATTCCCGCACCTTCACCGACCAAAGGTAATTGGCGCCGAGAAAAAAATAGAAATGTAAGATGGATGATAACTAATGGGCCACATGTTCAATCAACTAGACAAATGGCGCTCCTACTGTCGTACACGTGGATGTCATATTTTACTTAGGTGTAAGTATGTCCACCACAAATTTTGGTGACCTCCAGAACCATCCACATCCTTTTAGTTTCTTGAAATTTGGTCTTTCTAAAAAATAATTATATAATAAAACCCTCAAAGCCACCCATCGACAGAAGTCGGTTTCAGATACTATTGGGGGATGAAGAGAGAAGGGTCGAGTGAAAAGTCGGTGATCATGAAGGCTGACAATGACGGTGAACATGGTTGCACCACCCCAAGGTGCAGAATACCAGAGCCGAAAGTGTGTCCGCCACCCCCAAAGAAGAAGCCATTTATGTTAGTTGGAAAGAAGACAGAACCCAAGAGCGGCTACTTTCAACCTCCTGATCTTGAGCTCCTTTTCTCCGTGGGTTCAAGACGTCAAGCTTGTGCTTGACTAATTAACAACAGCATCAGCTTGGTGATTTTGTGTCTTTTTTGTTTTTGTAATGGGTGGTGTTATTGGGTGCTGGGCAGTATTAGGAGAATAATGTTTATAAATTAGAAAAAAAAATGTAAATTCTAAGCCGACTTTTCTTTTGGGGTTAAAGAAGTGTAGTAGTAGGTTGGTTTGTTTTTGGTAGTTCCCAAATGGACTGATGAAACTAAAAAGTGTTTGCATGTGTTTTGAGTTTCCGATTATTGTCTGCACAAATCTCCATTACTGTCTTGATTCATCTGAATAGTAGTTTGCATTTCCGTGTAAGTTTCTTATTTTTTTAAAGATACGATGGTGCAGGCCGGAAGTTAAGAGGAAAGAGCATGGCTGTGGGTCGATTGATCTGAATGTAGCCCATTACTCGACTTCATGTGGGCTTGTAATAGGCAGTTAAAATTTTAAATGAAAAAATCAATTTGGTTTCAGTTTATTATATTTTAAAAAAAATTATAATTTGAATTTAGATTAAAATTATATGGTATTTTTCAACCAATAAGTCATCAAAATTCAATAAACAATAGGTATTCTCTAAGAAGGCATGAAACTTGGAACAACAGCACAAGAAACAAACGCTACTTGGGCATCATGCTAATCTTTACAGTAACAAGAAATAAATAATTGATTAGTTAATTATTAAGATTACAAGAATTCTCAACCAGACCAAGTGCATGCGGTTAACTTGATAAATGTCTAATTAACTTTTAGGCAAAATTGTTTAACACTCTTTACCATTTTAATTAAAAATATAATAATTAATATAATAAATATTTTTCTATTAATAAAATAAATAATATTAAACAATCCTTTCAAAAATAACTGTCAGTAGCATTTCTTTCTTTGGTATATGGTAACCACGACAAAATAGCTTTAATGAATTAAACATGTATATTTGTCTATGGAAAAGCCATCTAAGAGATTGAATAGTTGTCCATATTAAGTTATTTTCTTCGATCGGATGAGTGAGTTTAGTTGAATTATCAATAATTAATGCTTTTTTTACATACCATTTAATTAATTTAAATTTAATTTATTATAAATTAATATTTTTTAGGAGTGATTAGAAATTTAAGAAATTAAATTTAAATATAAAAAAAATACTTAAAACTGATTCCCCCTCCTAAAAATATTACATAATCTTAAAGTAGGGAGCTTTGTGATGTGTGTGTAGTGTAGCTTTACGCGTAGTCCACACGTTGGGCTGCCAATTTTCAGCTAATTACAATCATGGTTAGCATAAAGTACCCTACCCTCCTTAAACATATCTTAAGTGTCATCACTTCTTTTTTTTTTTCTTTTCTGGAACCTGGATTGATTCCACACTTCAATTTCTTTTTATTTTTATATATACTATTGAGGAATTTTCTAGAAATTATATACGAGTTTGGATCATTCAAATGTTTGATGACATTATTATAATCTTAATCCTTACGAATAGTTTCACTTGTTCATCATCAGTCATCACTAAAGATACAAATATGATTGCTTTGATTAAAGAAAAACAAGCAATATATGTGGCAAGCAAGAATCTTTTGGGAGAAAAACAATAGATATGTGGGGTCAGGTCAGGTCATCGCTCCCACAGGCCACATGAAAATGGTTTTGTTTAGTAGTAAATGGATGAGTATCTTTTTTATTAATTAAGCTGAAATAATTAAAGAGTATTCTTACTCATCCTCAACCCTCCACTGAAGCTTAGCTAATTTGTCATTTTGTTTAGGTATATCTTACTACTTTCCTTACCACCAAAAAGATTCATCTCACTAGTTCTTTTTTGGACACCTGTTTCTGTACCAAGTTGTTAGGTATGCCATGCCAACTCCTCCTTAATTAGATGATTTCATTTCTTCTTTTTTTAAAAAAAAAATAATAATAATAATATTGTAGATTTTCTAAAATTTTTATTTGGGTGTGTATATTTCACATTACATGACACGTAATCACATTTTTTATCTAACTGATGATCATAATTAAATACAAACTATTACAATAGAATTTAAAACATTTGATTAAATTAACAAAAAGTTTCGCTTAAAAGGCGGGGAGAGAGAGAGAGAGAGAGAGAGAGAGGGAGTTAAGACTATATCCTAAGTTGGACCAATCATATGTATTCCATTCATTCTATAAATACCCTCTCTCTATCTCTTCAATCCACACATCTCTTTTTCTGTTACATTCTCTTCAGCTTCTGTTTTTTCCCAACCTAGGTGGCTGTTTCTTTCTTTTTGTTCATGGAGGCAATGGTGTTTCAGGGATATATAGAGACATCTCAGGAACCATCCATCAGTCAGTGTTGGCAGATGCGGCAACATCAAGATTCACAACTTCCGGAGGCTTCACTCTGAGGTAAGGCTACTGCCGACCTGGGCCAGTCGCCTACTCAATCGGGAGAGTTCCTCGTTTTTATGAGAATCTTGATGATGCTGCATCAGCAAATATCTGACTACATACACTTGTTCATCATTACAGCATCCAAATATCATAAAGGTGATGTATCTAACATAATCTTGCTAGCTATATGGATTTTTCGAATTGCCATGCTCTTAGTTAATATCTATTCAATTCCGCAATTACTTCCCAGTTCTTAATTTCAAAAAATATCTAAGATAGCCTAGCTAGGGTTTGTTATATATCAATCTTGTAGGTTTTACTTTTGAATTTTTAGAACATCCACTAATATACTTGACTATTATATGAAAGAAAACAGATTTTTAATTGCATGACATTTGAGATTTTGAATAGGCAAGGAGCGTAGAATTTCAGAAAGTTAATGGGAGTTGATCAGGATGGAACATATATATTAAGAAAGTTGAAACTACTTTTTTGAAAGAAAAATTATTAATTATTTAAAATTCTTCTTTATATTATTTTAAAATTAAATTAATATCTTGTAGATGGTGATTTTTTTTTTTTCAACAGTCGTTCAAACGACAAATTTTACATAAACCATACGTAACAGACTTTGAATCACAAAGACAATCATGATGATGATCACAATTATTGTCAGTTGTTAGTGGTGGAGTCTGTTTACCTCCTTGACCATGCAATCCTAGATGTAGGAAGCCATTCCCTATGAAATAAAATATGGACATAAAATATAATTTCATCATGAATAATTATAAAAAATTTCCAATGATAGTAGAGATTCATACACCAGAAAGTCTGATTTCACATTTTCCTTTTCTTAAATCTATACCTAAGTCGTTGAATAATTTCCACTTCCAATATTAACGTATGCTTATCTTATATTATAGTTTTAAGAAATATACTCAACTATTAGGTTGACAGTTCCCTTGTAATTAGTCATTAGCAAGAATACAGCAATCTGATCACCCTAAGCTGTTTTGTTTTTTGTTTTTGGAAAGATTAGAAGCTGTTTTGTGTTTGAGGGCATTAATCTCCCATTTTTTTGGAAGCTTATTTGTGACTTTGGGCCTCTATATTCACCCGCAAAAACCACAATGGGCTATGCTTATTATACACAAAATTGTAAAAAAGTTTGACCTATATTTTCTTAAGTTTAGTCTAAAGAAAATATTTATTATTTTTAAATTTATTTACTTTTATCTTTATTTACAAAAGTCCATCTCTTCCTGACCCTGATCATATGCCTTGTGCAGCTCACATGTCTCCATGTGGGTCTCCCAAATGCTGATATTCTCAAGCCTACATGTTTAAGCTTTATAAAAAAAAAATGCCATGCCCAAAGAGCCTTAAGTTACCTTGTATACCAAACACAACATACCATGTGGATTGATTTTGACTCATCTCTTCAAGCATTTTGACCAATCAAATCTTATACATCAACTCAAGTTAAAGTTGTTCAAGCAATTGCCATAGCAAGCCTACCCCCATTACATCTTCTGCAGCACAACTCAAGATTTTTGCCATTTAATTTGACATTGTGTAAAGGTCTCTATGTGTTTTGATGGTAGAGATTTTATGGGTTTGTTTTATTTTTTTTAATTATGATTTGATTCAAATTAATATTCTGCTAAGGTCAAATATTCTCTTAACTATGATTGAGAAAACAGTGTTATGATCACATGAATATGACTAATTCCACAAATAAAACCTATTTATTTATTAACAATAATCTATGTTTTCTAATATTGCTTTTTTATATATAGTTTCGTAAAAAAAAGATTGTTTATTGTATTAAACAAAAGCCTCATTGTCATATATTTTCTGTACGGAAACACAGAAATTAATGAATAAGTAAGAGAATTAATGATGGTCGGTCTAAAGTCCTACGATGAATACCAATCTGAAAAGCAGAAAAATCTTGAAGCTTGTCCTCCGCCAGAGAACATATTAATTTCATCACATGGAGAGAAGGCACACTGGATTATTTTGATTCGAGGAATTTTGTAAATTTGGATTAATAAAATACTAATAAAAGATAGACAGATGGCAGAGGACACATTTCATCAATCTTAATGTGGCATAATTCATACGCTAAGAACCTTATAGTGAAAATTTCGAAAAAAGAATCCCAAGAGAATGCAAGAAATAATAAAAGAATCCCAAGAGAATACAAGTAATTGGCAATGTTGAATTAAAACATTAATTAATTCAAAATTTATAATTAGTTCATAATGTTAGTAATTAGTAGTTGCAGAGTGATAAATTAATAATGTGAGAACTTAAATTTATAATACGGTTTTTTCTATATTAACATTAATTAAATACAAATCTCATAACTAATTTTACATTTAAAATTGTTAGTATTTAATTTTATATATATCAAATAAAAAAGAAAAATACATTGTTAATGTCAATCGTAAAATGTATAAGATAATTACATGATAAAGGATTTGAAGTTGTAAAGAGATAAAGACAGCATCTAGGAGTTGATTGAAGATTCATAGGTAAGGAACCAAATGGAGCCCAGTTGAAGAGTAGATACAGCATGCTCCTGGTTTCAACACATAAGGTAAGAATTTCAATTATTATAAAACCCACCCAGTCCTTAATGGGTAAAAGTAATGCTATTGCAGTCACTTTTTTTTTTTTTTTTTTCAAAAGTAATTATCCAACGCTCTTTAATTTAGCAGTTGAAAAATATAATAATTAACACTCGGTTGGTTAAATGAGAAAAAAAAGTTAATAAATATTCAGTAAACCGGGTAAAATAGTGTAGAGAGA
This sequence comes from Manihot esculenta, assembly GCF_001659605.2. Taxonomy (NCBI): domain Eukaryota; kingdom Viridiplantae; phylum Streptophyta; class Magnoliopsida; order Malpighiales; family Euphorbiaceae; genus Manihot; species Manihot esculenta. Next base: position 9,893,209 of record NC_035162.2, on the reverse strand, counting down.
GAGACAGACTAATCAGCCACTGCCGTCTGCTCTTCTCTCTCCCAAATGTGACCTTAAAAAAGTCACCATAATGGAGCACCGTACGACACCACTGTCTCCATATTAAATGATGGATGTATCTCCAAGAGAGATGAGTGTTCAACAATCAGGGATTCATCTAATATGGACATCACCCATGAATCCTTTTTCAGAATTATCCAATCATATCATGACACACCAGTAAAACAACCACGCAACCATACACAAGCAATAACTTAACTCCTCTATATATTATCAGAACCCCACAATAACCCACAGTTCTCCTTTAAATCACTATCTCTCTGTCTCTCAGATAATATACACAGAGAATTATCATTTCATTGGCCTTAATTTCTTGCTTGGTCTTTTTTTTTACATGGATGAGAAGTGGAAGACATCAAAGAAAGAAGGTTCATCTTCTTCTTTTGTTAGAAGTTTTTCTACCAAGAGTTCATCTTCAAAGTCTCCCCTCTTGAGAAGCTCTTCCCTTAAATGCTCTTCTCCAACCAACAAGTGTGCTCTTCCAAGAAGTTACTCTCAGAAGAACTCCTCCATTACTAGCAAGTGTAGTAGCTTAGCTAAAGAACAGAAGGCAAGATTCTATATCATGAGGCGCTGCGTGGCCATGCTCGTTTGCTGGCATAAACATCGAGATTCTTGAAACAAGAAGGCTTACTCATCCCAAGAATCTTATATATCTATATATTTATATATACATGGATAGAGATGGAATATATCCTTGAAGGGATTAGAAATATATTTTCTCGGTTGCTTCCCTATCTTCTTCTTTTTTCCTTTTGTGGGAGATGGGTGTTGGGTTTGATTTGAGCTTATAAATTTTCTACCATCACAAATCAAGAAGCCAGATTAGTTTTTTATTTTCTTGAATTTCAGAAGCAGCTTGTAATTAATTACGATTTAAAGAGAGCTACAACTTTAAAGATGAATTCATATAACACATACACAATCCATCTCAAGTCTCCAACTACCTACATTATTTGCCCTTTTGATTTTTCTTTCCTGTCTTTCATAACTAAATAGATCTCTGCACAAGCATGATCCATTCTTTTATTATTAATTTATTTTTCTTCTGTGTTTGATGGGATAGAGAGATTCCTTTCAGCTGCCGTTGGTTCTGCCACTGTATATGGTAATGGTAATAGTAGACATTATTGACAATTGGATCTGCATTGGGAATGCAACTAATCTTTTAAGAATTTTGATTTGAGAATCACAGAATTTTGAAATACCTTGTAGAGATCCCCCTTATCTTTCTTTGCTTATGTCTGCATCTGTTTGATTTACATTTCCTCTATTGAATTTGGGGCTATTTTTCTAAATCTTATGTTTACCAACATTTTAGTTTAATTCTTATGGTTATTGAAATTAAAGAGAAAAATATTAAATTTTGTTTGGTTGTTGAACGGAGACAAAATGGATTAAATTGGTTCAATGTATTTTAATTAATTCGGCTTAAAAATGATTTTTATAACTCCACTGGATTTATTTTTTTTAAGATAATACTTTCATTTCATTATAATCAAACTGATGGATTAGTCATCAATATTTGGAGTGGATCAGCTTAATTAATCCACAAAAAGAACCTAAACTTATGCAAATAGGGGGATTTTAAACAAAAATTGAGATTGATTAGGGTTTTGTCATTCCTGGTATAGACAGGGACCAATCCTTCCAGTGAAAGTGATTTAAAATTACACCTGAATCTTGTGGCTCCATTCTCAAAGCTTCCATAAAGAATCAAAAGTGGTTGACAATAAGTTAAATAGACAGTAATAAAAGTGAAAACTGACAGTGTGCACACGTAGTGGACACTGAACCAAAGCTGATAAAGAAACTTCCCATCAGAAGAAAAAAAGGTGGTGAGAAATTGGGCTTTTTGCAAAATTAGGGTCGGGGCTATTTTTATTTTCGAATTTGGGGTTGAGAAAATTTTATTTGCGATTTTGGAGTTTGACTGCCACGTGGCAGCCGAAAAGGACTCCTGACGCCTCTTTAACAAGCGCCAGAGCCTGGCGCCACTTTAAGTGGCGCCAGGCTCTTTTTTTTTTTTTTTTAATGTCTGGCGCCACTTAAAGTGGCGCCAGACAATTATTTTTTTTTTAAATTGTTTTTATTATTATTTTTAATTATTAATATATTATAATAAAATATTTATATTATATTAATTTTTTTTATTTATATTATATTTTTATAATAATAAATATTTTTTATAATTTTAATATATTAATATTTAAAAAATTTTATTATTAATATTTAAATAAAAAATTACTGGAATTATATTTCAGAATTATAAAATTGATATTATGTTGCGATGAGATGTATAAAAATAATTCAATCATATCGTATAAAGTGATAAATTTTTTTATTATTTTAATATATTAATACATTAATTCTGTAATTAAATAGTACAAATATTTTGTATACGGTTAATGTTATTTTATAACTTTAGTTATAAATAATTATTGTAGTTATAAATAATTATTATATTATCTTACTATTAGATATTATACAAGAATTGAGTTATTTATAATTTATTAAAAAAATAATTAATTAATCTAATTCAAAGTAAATTAATTAAATTTATTATATTTGATAAATTATAAACAATGAGATGATCGCATGCAACATTTAAATAGCCTATAATAATATTTTATAATTCTAAATAGCAGTTAATAAAAAGTAAATTTAATTTTTATAATTTTAAATATTAATATTTATTTATTTATTTTTATAATTATAAACAATAATGTAATTTAAATAATTAATAAAAAATAATAATTAAATATTATATACGATCACTTGATTATTTATAATTTATTAAATAAAATAATATAATAATTTTAAATATTTTATACGAATTGTTTATAATTTATTAAAAATAAAAAATAACTAAATTAAGTAATTAATTCAATAAAGCTATTTTATACAGATTTAATAGCAGTATAATATTATAATTCTAAATATTTTTATAATATTATTACATATTGAAAATATTTTTTTAAAATATAATAATTATTTATAACTAGTCTTAGTATTTTGTAAAATTATGAAATAACATTAAACGTATATAAAAATATTGATACTATTTAATTACAGAATTACTGTATTAATATATTAAAATAATAAAAAAATTTATCCATCTAATCGCAATATAATATCAATTTTATAATTTTGAAATATAATTTCAGTAATTTTTTATTTAAATATTAATAATAAAATTTTTTAAATATTAATATATTAAAATTATAAAAATATTTATTATTATAAAAATATAATATAAATAAAAAATAATATAATATAAATATTTTATTATAATATATTAATAATTAAAAATAATAATAATAACAATTTAAAAAAAAAAACAATTGTCTGGCGCCACTTTAAGTGGCGCCAGACATTTAAAAAAAAAAAAAAAGAGCCTGGCGCCACTTAAAGTGGCGCCAGGCTCTGGCGCCTGTCAAAGAGGCGCCAGGCGTCCTTTTTTGCTGCCACGTGGCAGTCAAACCCCAAAATCGCAAATAAAATTTTCTCAACCCCAAATCCGAAAATAAAAATAGCCCCAACCCTAATTTTGTAAAAAGCCCTGAGAAATTAACAAAGAAATTGCTTTCTTTTTTGTTTTCCCTAAATTGTTGGCAACTAAACTTAGGGTGAGCTCTTAGAGGGTAAAAAATCATGCATAATTTAGGCAGTAAATTTTTTTTTTTTTATTTACATTTTTTAAAAAAATTTGTCAGAGTAGCCATGTGAAATCTGCAAGTGGGAACTATATATGGGAATCAATTTTGCCCTTCGTGGGGCATCTCAGACTGTATTCCTGGAAATAATACAAGAGGCTGACAAAAAGTTTATTACTGCCATAAATTTTAGGAAAAGAAAAATCTTCAATTATGATTTTTGCAGTTTTTTGCGGTTATCAAATAATTATTCTTAATAAGCACTGTTGAATGCCAACTCAATAATGAGTTGGGAGCAATGGCTATTCATTCTCTATATCAAGTCCTTCTCAGAACCTTGTTTCTTCCATATTCTTGTTTTTTCCTATCAGATTGGATCTCTACATCACCAACATGTCGTTTGAATTGCTGGTAAAAGATTTGATAGAGAGACCTCATAAGCCACAATTGTCTGATATCAACACAGTATATTCCTAGTTTCTAACCATTAGCTAAACTCTTCATAAACAGGCTTCAATGCATTCAGACATACCAGTTTAATAATGTTAAATTAAATTCGTGAATTTGATTATTAATATTATTGAAGTGGTTTTGAATCGTCAACCGTTGAATTGGATGAGAGATTCAGATTCAATGGCTGACCATTCATACACAAGTGAACACTTGATTGCACACTAATGAGTATGATTATACTAAACCTTGTCCACTGTCTTGGTCCCATTTTTGCTGAGTGGAAAGTGAACTGTCTAACAAGCCGACCAACAAAAGAAAGGAAACAAACAATTGGGGTCCAACAGAATGGTTGGACAAACAAAATCCTGACAACATCGTAAGTTAATTTAAGTAGGCCCTGGTTTCATTATTTGATCAACAGTTGGGAAGATCGAACGGTGGAGGAAGCATCTTTTGATTGGGAAGTTCTCCATCAAGGACAATCCATGCCATAGTCATGCCCCAACTAAGATGGACATCAAAGTGGCAGTGCATCAACCATACTCCTGTATCAGACTTAGAAATTGTAAGTCCATGAAGTGAAGAAGAAATTAATATTTGATTAGTGCCAACAGATTCCCTCTCCATGAATATGAAAATAAATACTCACCTGGATTATCAGCAAAAAAGCGAATTGCCAGCCACCCACCAGAGGGCACAGCAGCAGTATTGAGTTCAACAGGATCAACAAGGTTATAATTTTTGGGATCATTATAGGGATCAAAATTTCCAAATCCTTGACCAACAACATAGAAATTGTAGCCATGGAAATGTAGAGGGTGACTCTCATTACCCTGAATGCTAGTACCTTGCAAGACTACCTCCACACCAGCATTGAATGGAAGCACTGCAACTTTAGTTCCTTGGGTAACGAAAGTACTGTTTGGTGGTGTTCCAGTGTAGTTGAATGGGTTCGGTGGAAATCTTGGAAAGTTTGTACTGTAAACCCCATTAGATTGTTTAGTATAATAGGCTTGAAGAATTGCTTTTGAAGGTAAAGAAAAGGAATTGTTGTTCATAGAAGCTGCAAATTTTGTGCCATTAGGCCCTTGACATGTTTGATTTTTTGGGCAGGGGCTGGTTCCTAGACCTATTGTGAAGTAAAAGAACCTGTCAACATTTTGAGGCATATTAAGTGGGAATTGAGCATTAACCAGCCTGCGCAATCTGCTCGAATAATTGGCTGCAACATTGGTAGCACTAATAGGAGGCAGAGATGGTCTAATGACTGGAAGTCTGTTGGATTTGAAGAAATTTGAGCAAGTTTGATACTCAAGAATCCCAACAACAGTTGTGTTATCAATTTGACCTAGAGAGGTGGAATATGGTCTGGCTAAAATAAAGAATTTTGCACTAGGGGCAATGGGTTTTGTTTTGAGGAGAACATTTACGGTCTGCCCTGCTGAAATCAGCAAAAGCTCTGTTTCAAAAGGCTTAACATAATTTGCATCAGCTTCAACCACAGTGAGACTGTGATTTGCAATGGTGAAGAAGAGGTCCGCATCAACTGCAGCATTGATCACTCTCAGAAGATATGTCTTTCCTGGTTTCACCTTTAACCTGTACGTATCTGCCAGTACCCACACGTCAGAATCATAAGATCAACACTTTAACTTTTTCCTACTCAATAATGAAAATAATAATCGATCATCATTTACACTCCCCGATTCTGAAAGACTCACTTAGATATTAAGAAACGAAACTAGAGCTTAAGATTATTAAGTAATCCCAAGTTACCTTTTGATGAGCAATTATACAAGGGGCCTGGAAGTCCATTAATGGTGTAGGCATCAGAGACATTAGGGGCAGCTCCTGTCTGTAAAGCCTGACTAATGATTGCTTCAGGATCTGTATTATACCACTCTCCTGTAGTTAATTGAATAATATAAATTTGATTAGTGGCAGTGGCATATTGGCCATGTTTCATTAGTGAGAAAGACCGAAACCCGAGAGGATGAAAGACAAAATCTGAATACTCAACGGGTCCAAATTCGAAATGGACAAATTATATTCGGACATAAATTCCAAACTAATTTCTACTTCAAATATAACTCCTACGAAATAGGTCATTCATCAGGACAATCTCCAATCCAGATTGAATTTCTAACGGCTATAAATGTGAGTGGCCTTCAATTATGCATGTTTATCTCATTATTCATTTTGATTATCCTTATTGATTTAAGTATCGAGATTTATTTTGAAAATTTAAACCGTTAAACATCCATTAGCATTGATTAGATTGAGAGGGTAGGCAGATAAGATATAAGAATTACCAAGCAAGATGGTGACTTCTTTATAGGGTTTGGGAAATGGGTAAGAAGCATTGAGCTGAGGGAGGATTATAAGAGGCCCATAGACAGTAGCTCTAAGCCATTGGAAGTGAGCATGCCAAAAGAGAGTTCCTCTTTGTCCTGTAATAGTGAAGTTGTACACGTAAGTATTGTTTGTTTGAATAGGGCATTGAGTGATGTATGATGGCCCATCTGCCCATCCATTTCCAAGCTGTCGAACTCCATGCCTGAGGTTTTTGTCATAGGAAAAAAATTCAGTAAAAATCATAAACAATCAGAAACACTTATTTTTCTGGTGTATTCTACCATTTTACTGAATAATACACATTTATCAGTTGTATTTACACCTAATTTTTTAAATGCAGTAACGAATTATTAATAATTCAAAAATATAAAATATAAAGCAGCTCCATCCCATAGGCAACCGCATGAATTATAAAATATAAATAAAAAAATTAACGTTGTATAGTATATGTACGATTTATAGTGGTTTACATACCAATGGATAGTGATATTGCTAGAAACGTGATTGACCACCTTGACTAGAAGATGATCACCTTCTCTGACGACCACGGGAGGCCCTGGGAACTGGCCGTTCACCGTCACCATGCTCTTGGTGCGACACAATCTGGTGACGTTGGTGGATACTATCTGCAAGAACATGAAAGCAAATTAAATAGGAAAAAAATGCACTTGCCCTATCATGATGTAATAAATTTCAATTGACAAGCAACCAAAAACAACCCAATGAGTAAATTACGTACGTTAAATTTGTAGTGCCTGGTAATGCAAGCATCGGCAACCTGGGGAAGGCCAAAGAAGCAGCAGAAAGCAAACAGCAGGGCTACAAGAAACACTGGGAGTAAAGGATTTGAAGCACCCATATGTGTCTGGTTAATGTGCAAACTTCTGTCGCCTTAGCAAATTCTCTTAGTTATTTGCAATGATATCAATGGGGCCAGTGGAGAGGGTATTTTATATGTGTAAAATAGGGTGTGGTTGGATGATTTCGTTCCCAGATAATCTAACTGTCGATGTTTACAATTAATTTGGAGTGTAATCAAAGTCAATTAGTTAATTTACCTGTCCTTTCGAGGCCTTAAACTTGCACAAATATATTTTCTCATTTTTACCTCAATAGACTGTAGCTTGCTTTGCTTAATTACTTCTATGGGAAAACCATTTTCAAGGAAATTCTTCTCATGGAAATTTTCTTTAAAAAACAAAGTGGGTTGCATCTGTGAAAGAATTTCACAATACCAAATGAAGAAAATTGCAAGATATTTTGCCCGTGCGAATAGTCCTAAAAAGGACGTATCTTCCACTGAAAAAGATTCATTATAGCTTTGCCAAAATTGAATCATAGCCCAGAAGGACGTAATCGAGAATTACATGCAAATACAAGAAAATCTGCTAACCTATGTATCTTATTCATCAGCTACAAGGAGCCGTGGCCGAGATATAATATAAAAGGGCTCCAATTTTCAAATTATTGTCAGTGAAAACATTGATTGTTGTTTTAAGTCTATACAAGTTCACAGTAATCATTTTCGTGGAAAGCACACGCTGGGACATGAAACATTGGTTGATGATGGCATATGTCTCAACTAAACAGAGTCTTGAGAACGCCAAAAGCCAATAGGAAGACGAGGACATCTGATCTACCTTTCTTCCATGCAAGAAAAGGCTGTTAATGCCTAGGTTATTTAGCAAGTTTTTTCTGTAAATAACCAAGATATGAAGTCACAAGAGCTAGTAAATTAGCGAAGCTAAATGCTTATGTGATCATGAGTGGGATTTTAGTTAACTAGCGACTGAGTTCTAATTTATAGGTGCACCAACTACTCTCCTTGTAGCCTACTCCTAAGAATATTTTCTACATTGCTTAAGCAAAAGTAAATATATATAAGCAATGATTTTTACTTATACATGTATAACATTAATGAAGTTGTCAACTTACAGCAATAGTAAAAAGCCTAGTGAATAACTATTTTGTCACAGAAAAATAATTGCTTTCGCATTTAAAACTGTGAAGCTCTCGTATAAAATTGAAAACTTACAAGATTTTAATTATCAACATAGAAAATACCCTATTTGCAATTACCAATGCAATAGAATACTAAGAAGTGCAATTTTCAATCCCATTCCTCGGCTGCAAAAATTTTGTGCTGGGATATTGTCAATAGGTTTCTCCATGCTGCTGATCAAGATAAAGAACTTTTTTATTATACATGATGAAGGTTAAGAACCAAGTTTCTGAGTTAAGAGATTCACGCTCTCAAATCAAGCCTAACCACTTTGAGCTAGAAACTACACTTTGTAACCAAAGGTTGAGTAAAATATATGTAAAGTTATCCTAAACATAGAATTTATTTTGGTATCATTCGTAGCTAGGAAATAAGTATATCTCTCTATTCCTTTCTAATACTTTAATTTAGAGATATACTAGATTCCTTGGCATATCGACAAATCTCTATTGTGCACATTATTGTTAAGAAACAATAATCACCCTAAAAAGCAAACCAAAGTTGATACGAAAGAAATTAAGCCATGCAATGAATAACTCAAGAAGAAGGAGGGGGAGCTAAGTTAGTCATTTTGGCCTAATGACTATCAACGAGGTGCTGGTACTGCTAGATCCCAGGTTCATTCAACACCTAGCTATATATATCAGATTTGGTGTTGGTGGCGAGGTCCCCGTCAAATCCTACCAGCTGTGGCTAATGCCATTTGATCCAGAGACCCATAGATAAAAAGTATCAACTCAATGGACCTTCAGGCCATTCCAATCCCACCAACAAATTGAGTATCCAAGAGAACGAGATTCTGTTTTCATTGCAGAAGTATGGGAATTGGGGAGACACGGCCACCAGCGAAGGTGCATGCGGTGCTCGCAACAAAAATGATCAAACGCCAAACTTGCTTCAAAATCAACCCTTTGGCATGCAAATCAGCGTTATCATTCATCAGGCTCCATGGACCTTGACTAATGAAAATCGAAGGATCAGCACAGAAATGTAGAGCGCTTGGCTTGGATAGTTTGGATTTGGATTATCAGTTAGTTATAAGGTTACGTTAGCTGGATAGTACAGAGAAGTAAAAGGGGATAAATACGAACTCCTTTCTAGTACATTTTTCACTTCCAAGGTTGTAGCAATCTCCCTAGGCTGGGCCAAACTCAGGAGAGGCTGTATACCTTCAAATATATGTGGCGCAAGAAGCATATTGGTTAAATAACAAATAAGCAAGGCCTGAAACTTGAGACACAATAAAAACAAAGCCCAACATACCGAGGCCCTCTTCTTGCAAGAGAAGCATATCAACCATGCATGCCCATAACAACTTGCACCAGACAAGCTAAAAGAGGAACATGGCAGTTGCGGTTTCAAGTAGCAATGGAAGGGCAGCATTTACGCCTATATGCGGTGGCGCCTTCGTTTGGATTCATTTGCCGGTAGTGAAGATTCTTCTGAGTATCTTTATTTTGTGGTAAATCGTGGTTTTTGTTTGTTTCGATTTATTCTCCTGCTGTGAATCCCGTAGACTCAAACTTTTAATCTGATTCCATTTTTATTATATTTTACTATAAAATAATATTTACTCATTATATTTAACAAAACTATTTTTTTTTAAAGTATTAATTGCTCCTTATATTTTTTATTCCATTCAACTCTGCATTTAAATTAAAATTGTCTATAATATATATTTAAGGTGAGAAATTATCATTAGGGAAAAAGGATTAGAGAAAAAGGTTTAGAAAATACGTAAAAATAGAGGCATAACATTAAAATTCTCTCTTTTTTTTTTTTAATTAATACATATTGGTCGGATACCGAGCATGGGATGCTGAGACGTTTAGTTGTTTATTGTCCAAAGCTGAGAGTTTAGTTGGTAAGGGGCGAAAGGGACAAAAACTCTCTGACGACATCTTTAATTCTTCTCGTGAAAAAAGCTAAAATAAAATGCGGTGGGAGTCCCAGCTTGCCCACAAACAGCCCAAAAGGTGCTGGATTTCAGGGCGGGATTGCTCAATTTGGTCATGTCTTTATATCATTTAACCACTTCCTCACCTACCTATATCAATTTGCATAGAACCTCACTTGTTTTCGGTCCAATCCTATTATTATTCTTATTATTATTATTATTAGTATTATTCTTATTTTGAAAGGTCCAATCTTATTGTTTAGGAATTTGTGCAGTTTTTTCTATCGTTTGATACATTTCCCATTGAGGTTCAAGACAAAGCCTTTAGCCCCTAGGACATATTGATAGAACCATACAAATAAAGCTCATGTACTGAAAACTCTTAACATCCATTTTGCAGAAAGACCCAATTTCAATTTGGTAGCTCCAACATTAACTTCTCTAGACAAATCCGGTCGTCCAAGCATTATCTACGTCACCGGAAGTAAAAAAAGAAAAAAAGAGTAAGATTTACTCCCTATTGTAGTTAAGACAGTCATAGACAACCAAAATGGAGGACAGGAGATGAAGAATCAACCAAAAAATTCAAATTAATCACCATTGCCACAAGGGGAGTTCCGAATTCAATCAATACTATGCATGCATCTAAGGATTAACGTGGATAACACCGCCACAACCAATTATTAGCCAATTAGTTAAATATGTTACCTTTGAAAATATATATACTTAAAAGTAGAGAGGGCAATTTATTGTCGAATTAAGAAAAGATATTCTCGGACTCGAAAGAGGCAAAGAAGATCACCTATTAAAAAAAAAAAAAAAAAAACTCGATTAAACTAAAAAGAAAAACTACACCACCACAACCAAGAGAAATTTAATTGATTTAGTTTGTGAAGTTGAGGGTTGAGGTTTTGCAAACATTTTATGTACTTTACCATAAAAAAGTACAAGTCTTTGTCTCCGCCTCTTGGGTTGGGTCATGGCCCTAAAGTGGTCCAACATTTCCCTTCTAACAGTAATACAAAGTTATGCAACCATTATAAATATGTGTTTTTTAAAGATAAAGTAGAATTCATTAAGCAATAAATTAAATCCAAGTGTGTGATTTCAAGCTATATTTAGAATATCACAATACAATACACCATTAAAATTTCTATTAAGATTTAATAGAAAATATAATTACATTTTATTAAATTATGAAATATCAAACATATAACGCATTTAAATATAATAAAATAAAAAGGGCAAAACAAAGCTCATATAACCAAAATAATAATAATAATAAAGACAATCTTACGAAAGATAAAAGGCCAAGCTTATAATAAAATTCTAAAACTAGCTTAATCATATACGATTTCTCCGTTTTGGCATTATTCATTTTAAAAAATAAAAATAAAAAAATAAATTTTTATAAAATTATTTATAACTTCAATTTTTTTTAAAATAAAATTTTGTTTAAATTAAAAAGAAATTGAATTTTTTCTTTTAAAATAACAGTTTTAATAAAAAAAATATTATATTAAATTGAATAGCTGTAAAATTCTTAATTACAAACGGTGGAAATAAGAAAAAGATCACAACACCAACTGTACTGTCCATACCCAAAAACCACCCAAAGAAAAGTAGGGAAGAACCAACATTGACAAACACCAAAAGCCAAGATATGCAAGATTAGTAATATTGTTGCTTTGCTACTCTGAAAGAAAAATCCTGCGTTGAAGGGCTCCTACTCATATTCGTCATTTGAGGGCCGAATGCAACAATTAAGGCTTTCAGAAGATATCACCTCATGAAAGCAAAATATATAGAACCATATTTCGCTTAAAAAGAAAACCGTTGAAAATCGCTTACTAAAGTAACTTTGGGTTTACATGGAGGAGGCACTGAGCTCCTCGGACGGAACCAATAAACTCATGTACACCAAATCTAAAAATAACACCCTCACTCTTATGCTTAAGATATGGGACCAACACAAAAACTGCTCGTATTGGGAGGAAACTCCACTTCCCTCTTAAGACTAACTCCGCTTCCCACTTAAGAGTAACTCCACTTCCCAAGATGGAAGGCGCAGGTGAAATCCTAGTAAAGCCAAGGAAAAACTGGTTGTATTGGAGGACCACCAGAGGAAAACAGAGAGTTTTTCTCTCCAAATTTTGAGAGAGAATATGCTTTTGTATTTTACTACAGGTGTTCAAAGTGCACAACTTTATTCCTTCGAAGCAAAAGTAACCATACTCTCCATATGTAGTCATAATCAATGGTCATATCTTGGATGCATTGAGTAACCAGGAGTGGTATTATTATTATTTTTTTTTATCGAGGCAAATTCTGAGGAATGATTATTGATCCCAAAACGTCGGAATTAATGTACATATGTTGTACTGTAGACTAACGGGCCTAGCACCAGGAGTTGTTCTATTTCAAAAAATGATTCACTTGAATTTGGAACCTCTTTCGGAATCTGAATTTCGTTTAATTTTACGACTAGATCAAGGGATTTTCTTTTTAATTATAGGCCTTTCAATTACTGATCAGGAAAATAAATGGCACTTGCATCGTCTCCAAGTTAGTTTGTCATATATGAGTAGCATTTTGGCTCTGAGAAAAAATGACGTTATAGTTATTCATTTCCATATTTATGTAAGTCATTATATTGTTATTGATCCCTGCAAAATACTTATTAACCTCAAATTTAATTATTTCATGTAATATAACATTATAAAATTTTCATTAAATGTTAGAGGAAGGGTATTCAAAGTCAATGTCAAAGAAGAAAAGCTTTTTAATAATGCAGCCATAGCTAATAAAGATATGAATACAGTTATGGCTTGAAAAATCAAAAACCCACGCTGGATTTGTTTGAATGGACAAGTCAAAACGATTTTAACATAATACAATGTGGACGGACAGCTATTTCCACTCGTGGAAGGACTGGGTAAACCACCTTTAATCCATTCACATTTAACCAGTTTCTATGCATGCACACATGATCACCCAGTTCACACAAGTGCACATTCATGGGTGTCGCTGTTTGAATTCCACAGCTAAAAGCCACCACCCATGACCCAACATAATAAGCAGAGGAAAAGATAAAGTAGCTCATAAAACTAGGCACATGATGAAATTGGTGCTTTTGTGCTAACAGGGCCACAATTCCAGAAGCACGTCGTTTTGTCAAGATAAGGATCAGACGTGCCATTATATTCATTAAACTAGGCAGCAGACAGTAACATGATTAGGCAGCAAATATGATTTAATCCATTTGCATTAAAATCCAAGAAATAATCTCAACAGAAGCTAAACTTTCCCACTTGAATAACGTTTCAATCTGGCATATCCGATTAACAGAAAACTGTCTGTATCTGCGCGTGTGTTTTCGGAGGGGGAAAACATCAACAAATTCCATATAACGAATGCAAAAGAAAGAAAAAGAAAAATAATTAAGCTTACAAATTTCAATTGTCTTTTTCTTCTTCTACATTTGCAAATTTTCCTAATTCAAACAACCTTTGCAATTTTTAATCTTTTCCATCTCTCCTGAACCGCAACAAAATTGTGCCATATGAAGGGCCAACCAAATTTTCTGCCTGTCCCCATTCTGATTAAAATTAAAAATATTCTCTTTGGACTTTGCAAGCCTTGATCAGGAATAGAAACTTAAATTCAATAAGAGATTCTTGCCTATTCAATTAAATTCTATATACATTGATGAAAAAATAAATCCGAACCTTCGGGTACGATAGTGCCTTTCAATTTCGATCACCACCTTTCGGTCCCATTCTCAACTTCCAAATCCAAGCCTCTTCTGCGTCTGCTTACATATCGACCAAACCCAGAACTCGAGTGACTAGAACTTCTACTGATGGAACCAGATTCAGGATCAGGATGCAAACTCGAAGATGTAGTAGAAGAGGAAGAAGAATTAGACCTAATCCTCCTCAAAAACGAAACCAACCCACGGAAAACCCTCCTAAACCCACCACCACCACTGCTCTCCCTCCTCCTACTTGTTCTACTCACCCACGAAACCCTCCTAGGAGCGCCACCACTTCCACTAAACCCACCATCCATCTCTGTAAACACGCCCGGAAACTCTCTCTCGCCTCCCCTCCTTCCCCCGCTAAATCTTCCCACTGCAAATCCACCTCCTGGCAGCCTCCAGATGGTCAGCCCAACAATTTCATCCGATTCCCCCGAATTCTCGCTTTCTTGCTGATCCGCCGGCAACTCGTGGCGGCAAACGGGGCACGAATTCCTCACTGCTAGCCAAGGGAGTATGCAATCCGAGTGGTAAATATGTGCACACGGCATCTCCCGTGCTTCACCACCAAGTTCGAACGCCTCCTTACACACTGCACAGTGTGCCTCCGCTAGTACGTGGGTTTGATTTATTTCAACCGTGGGCATCGACTCCACCACCGCTTTCGAAGCCGGCGGGTTTCCTACCCGCCCAAAACCATTCACTTCAATCTGTGCTAACTGGTCTAGCAAACGGTCAAATCCAGATCCCATAAAAAATTCGGACATACTTGCCGGCACTGGTCTAAGACCCGACCCGGTTCCGTCGTCGTAGTAAAACTCGTAGCTGCTTCCTTCCTCGTTCTCTTCGGAGGCGGTTCCACGCAAGACAATAACCGGGTTAAACGGGGAACGATCGCCTGCGTTTCGTCGATTCCTGCGAAATCTTAAGGTGGGAACCCGATCTGAGTCCTGACGGTTACTACCGTTGTTATCCGATAACATATACATGAATCGACGGTGTGGATTGTCCGATTGGGAATTAGCTTCGATCTCTTCAATAAATCCACCATGGCAGTGAGGACAAGTGACATCGTTGTTATCCGGAGAGAGCAAGACGGTGACGAAGCGCGTGCATCTATAACACCAATAAGACGTCGACGTCGACATGACTGAAAAACTTCAGATCCGGCGAGCAAAAAGAAAGAGACGAGAGAACAAGAGAGAAAAAGGCAAAAGTCTAACGAAGTGATAAAATAAAGAAGAGAAATTGGGTTTTAAAGGCTGGCGCTGGGGCAGTGTAAAAAGGGGCAAGATAGAGTTCAAAAAACGCGTGAAATTCACTCGTTTCTGTAGTTTCGCCCTCAGATTTAGATAAATAGAAACAATGACACGGACAGTAATGGAAAGGACCAAAGAGGCGCGTTATGCAGGAGCGTAGAAGGGAAAAGTTGACTGGGAGGCGGTATAAAATCGGCGAGTTTGAATTTTAATTAACTCGGCGATAGTGCAACTCGTAGGAAGATTCTGAAACGAGGCAAGGGGATTGGTGTTGTGTGGTTACATTACACCTGGCCAAAAGACCGGACCGACTCCAAATGGGAAATGAAGGTAATGAGATTATTGAAATTATATACGAAAAATGTTCGTGGCGATCACTTTTCAAATAATTCTCTAATATTATTTGTTTTATTGATTAAAATATATTTATAATAATAATTATATAATTAATTATTAAATGGATAATATTAAACAGTCAGATAATAGTATTTCTCATAAACAACCACCAATAAATAGAATTTTATTGATGAATTAAATTATCAGTAAACAATAGTTGAAGGCTGGTAAAAAAGAAGGCAAAATGTGGAGAAGGGCAGCAATTGTTGTGTAGTTAGCACAGCATGATTTTTGGGTGAAAATGGGGAATGATTTTGTGCCTATATTTCTCCTAATGCGCACGCCTTAAAAGTAATAATTGTTCCCCTTTTTCACTATACCAATCCACATTTATATGAATATGCATGCAGAGTCGATAAGAAAAAAAAAGAAAGAGGCTTCATATTCAATGCTTGAAATTTAATGTTAGATATTTAGAATGGATCATTTAGTGAATTTTAAGATGTAAAAGTTTCTATTCAAATTTTCATAAAAATTGGATTTAGAAATGAAATTCATTCAATAAAACCAAAAGCATATAATCAACACTAAAATTTTAAAAGATGTCGGAAAAAGAAGAATACCTATCAAAGGCAAGAAATGAAATCTTGACTTAAATGGAATAAAATCAAAAAGGTATACTTGACAAAAAAAAAAAAAAAAAGCTCAAAGTCGATATGCCAAATTCAAGCCCTTCATTCATGCTGTCTTTAAAGTTTAGAGATGCCTTTCTTTAGCATCCGCTCCCACAGTTTTTTCAACATTTTACAAAAAGCTGTATTATTGTGATAATGACTTGTTTACAAGAGAAAGTAAAGGCAGTACTACCACCAACATTTCATTATTAATTTGACATTAATTAACGTTTTTTTCATTTCCTACCATATTTGCATTGCTAATTTTGATTAGGTTGAAAATTGAAATCGTCCTCTACTCTTTTCTCATGAAGATTTGTCTTGTAATTAAATTCCCATTTTACTTTCTCAAAGGTATTATAAAAAAAGCCCTTCTTTTTCATTTGGAAAACGAAAATATAATTCACTGAGAGACAATCAATGCTTCAAACTAGGGGCCACCCATGAAGATTCCTAGCTGGTGGCGGTGCAGGTACTATGTCTCCTCAGCTAAACTAAATAAATTCATCAATATGTTGAACCAGCTGCTGCTATAGTGTCTTGTGGGGAATCCTGGGAACTCCAAAACATTAGATCGCATTTCTGCTAATCTTCCAAATGTGCCAAAAATAGAGACAGCCATCTGCATGAAGATCTCGATGAATTTACATCAGCTCAGGAGACCCCTCCCCCCAACTGCCACCAGCTAGGAATACAACTCTTAGTTCCTTGATGCCGACCATGCATGTTAATTTCTTAAAGATTAACTTTGATGTCGCTGCACACGCAAAGGGAATTGGAGGAGCAGTAGCAAATATCATCAGGAACAAACCTTCGGATTGGTGCTGCAAGATTTATACTTCCATTGCTGAGGCTTTGGTGCTGGAGGGTCTTGCTCTACAATGCTCCCAGTTTGCATTGCGCAGAGGTTCATTGCAGCCACTTTGGGGAGGGAGACACCTTTCTTGTTACTAGAGCCAATTCCGTGAATCTGCTGTACCCGTAGACGTCCAGTGTAACCACTAATTAAAATGTGGAGTATCAAGGAATTGTCGAGTAGGTTAGTTTTGCTATCCTTTTCTCATATGAAACCTGTGTGTAACCACTAAAATGATTAATTATCTTTCTTTCTCTTCTATTATTGTGCCTCACCAAACCTTTGTCTTCGGCTTTTTCCCAAGTTCGCTTTAATGAATTTAATATTTCGGGAAAAAATTAAAGAAATTAAGGCTCCAAAATCCATCAAATAAATGGTTTTCGTGGGTTTTTAAGCTAGATCTCTTGCAAGGACTCGGCCCACGGTATCATGTAATTAGTCCACTGGCCCTTCACTAAGCGTACATCATATTGATGTTGAGAACCCATTTGCCATTTGTACGATGAGTTCATTGGATTAAGTATTTGCGATCGAGTGCGTATTTTGTAGTATTAAAAGTGAATATTCTAATAACTTAAATAATAATTAATATTTTTATATAACCAACGAAAATATTAGAAATGAACCAAGAAATAACATTCAAAACAAGTAAAGGCTCATAACTCCTCAACTCAAACACAAACTTAATTAGGAACATAAATCAAATGAGCTAACGCATGAGCAGGAATATTTCCACCTTGCTTAACAAAGGACCACATGCAGAGTGGAAGCTGTGAAACTTGAAGAAGAGAATCACGCAAGGCATCACCTAAAGTATTATTAAATGAAACACTCAACTGCAAATAATGCTTTTACAATCGAATTCAATAATGATTCAAAAGAAACATAACTTCAAAACAAGTTGCAGCTTGAAATCTATGGCCATAGCATCACAAATAGCAAGCTTCCTACCTGCCATCGACCCATTTAGCAACACATACTAGGATTTGTTCTTGAAAATCCCGAAACACCTCTCCAAAGCTCACCAATATGTTCTCCACAACCCTTCATCTACATTCATCTTTATTAAGCCTTCTGGAGGAGAGACTCATCTGTCAACGGCTGTTTCCACATCCCCTGAATTCATGCATCGTCTTAGCAGTTAGCACGACAACTTAAATTAGCCCGATTCTATTCTTTCTTATAAAAAATAAGTTCATTCCGTCCACACCAAATCTAATAATATACCTACACTACTAAACACAGCTCTTCCATTGAGGTCAAGTCACAAATACCCATCCATCAGTACTTGAAACTACCTCCAGAAACTGTAGTAACCCAGCCCAGACCACATGAAAATCAGACCCTATCAAACATGGGCAATCACGGCACAAATGGATAAAACTCTCTGGCTAGTCACATCAAAGGCAACAAGCAGAAACGAAATCTAGATGCTCATGAAGAAAATTCCGAGTGGGTAAAATACCCAGAAGTGCACGCCAAGCAAAGGTCTGAAACTTTGGTGGAACCAACAATTTCTACAATTGTTGATATATAGTTAACGTTGGGGAGGAATAAGAAGAGCCCATATCTTGTTAATTCAGTTTTAGTGCAAGAGCAATGCAATACTCACTTTTATCCGTATAAAGCCCCTTTTTCTTATAGTGTCAAACCCAAACATTCTTTTAAAGGAACCGGGGATCAAATTAGTAATGCCATTAACCGGAAAGAGAACATCTTTGAAAAACTCAATATTCCAACTCTTGAAATTGGTGTTATTTAATTTTAATACCTTAGCATGGAGTGGCAAAATTTGTTGTTGGGATACAATTTTAAAAGTTAAAGGTAGTGGAATCCAAGGATCCAACTAGATATGAGCTTGTATACCATCTCTTATTTGCCACCGGAGACCTCGTGTTAAAATGTCCCTTCCAGCTAAAATACTCTCTGTCATGTAAAATTGAGAATTGGCACATATAACAGCATCAAGATACGAAGACCGAGAAAAATAACGAGCCTTTAACAATCTAACAACCATAGATTTAAGATTTTATAAAATTCGCTACCCTTGCGTGGCCAATAGGACCTTATTGAAGGCATCAAAATCTCTAAAACCCAACCCACCTTCCTCCTTTGATCGACATAGTTGAGGCCAAGAACAATAAGACATCATTCTTTCAATATGGTATTGACTCCACCAGAATTGACTAATCATAACCCGTAACTTATTACATAACCAACCGTTAACATAAAATATTGCATAATATAAGTAGGAATAGCCTAAGCAACTACCTTAATCAATAGACAGTAACCTCTCCTTTCAACCTTGTAAGCCCTGCCATACTCTATCCTTCAGAGTCGAAAAACAGATTCTTGCTCCACCTAATCACCATAGGCAAACTAAGTACATCTTAAGTGTATCTACCCTTCGCACCTCTGGAGTAGCTGCTAAATAACACTTTAGAGAATCACCTACAAGAGTATTAAATACCACTTTAAATTTGTGAAAATTAACCTTTTGTTCTGTTATAAAATATCAAAAATAACAGAAACTTCAGTATGTATGACTCCAAAAAAATTAAATATATAATTAATAATTTATACAATAAGATATGATCATTATAGAAATAGTAACAATCGAATTGAAATTTTCTAATCCTCCATGAAAGTTTTTGCCGTTTTACAAATAACAAATGTTAATTTAGACTTTTATTAATATTTAAAAAAATGATATACATAAAATAAACATTGAGCACAATAGTTAAGAATCAACCAGTTTTAGCTATTCTGGCCATAACTACGCAAGGTTTAGAGAATTCAATTATAAGTTAAAACTATGAATTTCTATATAATTAGATTGTAATGACACAATAGTTATTTTTTATCAAAAATTAACTAAAATGAATAATTGACATCTCTCCTACTCTCATCAACTAAGGAGTGTGATGTTGAAATTTTGAATCCTAATTTACTTCCATCATGGCAACTTCATTAAATAATGCCATGTCAATAAAGACTAATCCAGATTTTCAAAGATTCTTTTGGAGAAAAATCAATCAATTTGGAATTGAGATCGCTAGTTTTGACTTTTGACTCTTATGTATCTATATAGTTCTTGACCCATTTAGATATACTAGTGTTGTTCAATATCCGTTTCACGTTTTTATACTTGGTTATAATATTTATAAATTTTATTTAGTTATATATATTATAAATTTAAATTATAATAAAAAAATTAATTATAATAATTTAAGTATAAACAGTAATAAAAATTTTAAAATTTAAATTTATTATGTGATATTTTAATATTATCTTAATAATTAATCTAATATTTAATATATTTTTATAAATTAAATAATTTTATTTTTTAATATTTTATTATTATCTTTTAATAAGTTGATTGATGTTGTTAATTTTCTTTAATAAATATTACATTATTTTATTTTTTTTAATATTATAACATTAAATTTTAAAATTAATATAGTAAATTTTTCAAATTTTCTATAAGAGTACAGAATGAATTTTATTAATTATTAGTTAAAATGGTTAACAATTTTAAGTTGATTTTTAATATTATGATTTATCAATATATCATTAATAATTAAAACAACACTATATTATTTTAAAAATTTATATTCGCAAATTATTTATATTTTGATTTTTTTAATTATCAAATTATTTATAACATTATCTAATAATTTTATATTATCAAATTATCACTTTAATAATTTATAATTTTTATCTTATAAATTTGCTTCAATTATCATCTACTTTAAAATTTAAATATCATTTTTAATAATTTTAAAAGAATATCTATATGTATTATATAATTTTAAGCTCATAAATTTAAATATTTTATTAAATAATTAAAATTATAATAATATTTTAATACTTTCATAAAAAATTGAATTATCATTCTTGGATGACTTAATCATATTATCATTTATTATCCTATAATATTTTTTTTATTTAAATTTTTTATTTAATAATTTAATATTATCAAAATTAAATTTATTTCAATAATATTATCTTAATTTTGATATTTTTATTTATTAATGTATATAACTAAAATTTAAATATTTATTATAATAAATATTAATTATTCAAATATAATAATTAATAATTAAAAGAGCAACATATTATATAATAATTTTATATTATCAAATTATTTAAATTTTTTATAATGATTTAATCTTTAATTTAAAATTAAAATATTTATAAAAATTATATTTTTATTATAATTAATAATATATAAATTATTTAAATTGATATATAATGCAGGTTAAGAACTCACTAAATCATTGAAAATGAGAGTAAATATTTACTTTAAAATGTGATAAAAAAATTTTAAAAAATTAAATGTTATTGTGTACTCGGTAACAACTAAAAAAGTATGTACAGACTGATACCACCAATCTACGAGCATTTTTAACGCAATATATAATATATACCGCAAATTTGAAGGGCATTATCCGCATTTCAATTAATTTAAATTATAAATTTAATTTTTTATTTAATTTATTATTTTATTTTATTAATTTAAATTTATTTAATTATATATTAAATTTATATAACTATACTTATAAAAATTATATTAATATTAGTATTGATATTAATTATTTTAAGTTATTTATAATATAATATTAAGAGATTTATAATTTAGTAACTGAATATTACCATTATTAATAAGTAAATTTTTTATATTTTTAAAAATATATTAAAACGTCATTTCTTTTCTTTCCGTTAAATGAAATAGTCATTCATAACTAATTTCATTAAAAATAGATGTTATGAATTTCATTAAAAATAGATAAAAAATGAGAGAGAAATATCAAATAAAAACTTTTATTTAGTTTTTAGATATTGCTATTATTAATAAGTCAGTTTTTATATTTTTAAAAATCTATTAAAACGTTTTTATATTTTCTTATATCTATTAAAATATTCTTATATTTTTTTATATTTATTAAAACGTCTTTATATTTTCTCCTCCTTCTCAAAAAACAAGCATAAAAAGAATAATAAAAAAAGAAAAAGAAAAGAAATAAAGAAGAATCCAAAAAGAAAAAAAAGACGAGAAAGAATCAATAAAGAAAAAGAAAAAAGAGGACGAGAGGAGGAAAATGAGCGGTAATTTAGTTTAGGTAAAAATAGACGAAAAGTCTTTTATTGATGGAGAGAAAAGATAAAAATATTTTAATAGATTTTTAAAAATATAGGGACTGACTTATTAATAATGATAATATTCAGAAATTAAATTATAAATCTCTTTATAATATTATATTTAAATTATTTTTAATTTTGATATTTTTAAATTGAATTAAATTTAAATTTATTAATATTTAATATGGTGTTAGAAATTTTTTTTTTATTAACTCAAACTCAAAAAATTTAAAGAATAAAAATCTAAATTGTTTAAAGCTTAATAGGCTAAACCAAAATAATAAATCCAACGTTGAAAACTATAATCCCACTAAAATTTGCAAAAGGCCCTACTCTAATAAGCATGGTAATTTACAATCACACATACAGCCTGAAAATTTGACTGTATTATTAAATACGGCATAAGTTAGGACATGGGCAGCGAAAAGGAGAGAATCTGTAATGAGCTGACGTGTCAGTTAAAGATTCCCGCTCTGGAGTCTGGAGCACGAGGCGAACGAAATATCATAATCTCCGTCTATTTATTCTCAATTTCTTTACATCAGTCGGTTATCACTTGGTCAATTAACCTAATTTTTAACACAAATTTAATAATCCCAAAAAATATATATATTTTTGTTTATTTTAAGAGAATTTAAAAAAAAAATCAGAAAATTAAAAAGAAGAAAAAGAAAAACCCAAGATGGAGTTTTCACTGCTACCAATCTTACCGTATTTAATCCTGGCTTGATATGGAACAAAACCCTAAGGGTTCTTGCAAGAACCAATCGCCGCCAGTTTGATCTCAGCCGTTTATTATAACTCTTTCTTTCTCGCTTTCTCCGTTCCATTCATCTATAGTTTATATTCTCTCCGCTGATATGCCTCACTGGGTTTTCTTGTTTCCTCATAGCAATTTCTCTTCTTAGATTCTTGTTCCTGTCTGTTTTATTGCCTGCTCTTACATGGAAACACGGTTCGCCAAAGTTGTCTAATTTACATTAGGAAATCGATTGTAGGCAGTAAAACATATTTCGATTTCTAATTATTTTGTGGCTAATAATCGAGGTTTGTAGTTTAGGATTGGGAATATTGTTTTGGTAGAGGTTTAGGTGATAGAAAGTTTTGATCTTTTGTTGTTAAAGTTAGCTTCTTGGACCTGTATATATGGTGTTTAGCTGCTTTAAACGAAGAAAGTTCTCGCTTTTGGGGAACTTTAGGATTTAGGTTGTGATTGTTGGTACTGGGTATTAAACAGTTTTCAAGTTGTTATCATGGGTAATGATCAAATTGGAGTTTTGAATATGTTATCTGAATTGGGTAGACGGCCGATGATAGGAACTAATGACGGATCATTAGGTGATGATTTAGAGAAGGAAATAGGGTTGTTGCTGCGTGAGCAACGTAGGCAAGAGGCTGATGATCTTGAGAGGGAGCTCAATTTGTACAGAAGTGGTTCTGCGCCTCCAACTGTGGAGGGTTCATTGAGTGCAGTTGGGGGCTTGCTAGGTGGTGGAGGCAGCAGCGGTGGTGCTGCTGCCTTTGCTGAGTTTGTTAATAGCAAAAATAGGAATGGGCTTGTGTCAGAGGAGGATCTTAGGTCTGATCCAGCTTATTTATCGTACTATTACTCAAATGTGAATTTGAACCCTAGGCTTCCACCTCCTTTGCTTTCCAGGGAGGATTGGAGGTTTGCACAGAGATTGAAGGGTGGAGGGAGTTCGGTTTTAGGTGGGATTGGGGATAGGAGGAGAGTTAATAGGGCTGATAATGGGAGTGGAAGATCTCTGTTCTCCATGCCACCAGGATTTGATTCAAGGAAACAAGAGAGTGAGGTTGAGACTGATAATGTTCGTAGCTCCACAGAGTGGGGTGGTGATGGGCTGATTGGTTTACCTGGTTTAGGGCTTGGGACTAAGCAGAAGAGTCTTGCAGAAATCTTTCAGGTGATTCATTCCTACTATTTGCTTTTTGATTGTGAATTTGATGCCAACTCCTGTGGTGTTGTTTACTTTATTTCTTTATCACAGCTTTAGTGTAAATGGCATTCATTTCCATGGGTTGTATGCTGTGGCTATTGTTGCTTCCTATTGGCATTTGATGCAAAAATGTCAATCTACCCTTGAGGAAATTCCATTTATGGATTGAAATTATATAAAAGGTTTATGGCAGAAGTACAAATGTGTTGTGTCTTGTTTTCAGTTATTATTGTTTCTTTCTTTCTTTTTTTTTTTTCTAATACTTCAAAATTAGTTTATGTCCTTTGATAAACTTTACCAGTTATGACAATTTGTTCAGTATAGCATTCAGTCGTTTTTATGCTGTGATGGCCTACGTTATGGGTTACATAGGATGCATTTTACATGCAGTTCTGATTCAGTGATGTTCTATATGTTCTCTAGTGTGCATGAATTTAGGTGTATAAACCTGGAATAATGTGTGCAAGCATCTCTTTTACGATGTAGATCTAATCCTTCTTGCAGCAGCCACTTAAGTTGATGACTAGTTTTCATTAGCTTGACTTTTTCTTGAAAGCTGAAAATATTGATATTAAAGGTTTATTGAGGCATGTGCCTCAGAGTTGAGCCTCGACTTGTGAGTGCCACTTTAAAGTGCATTCCATATTCCTGAGGATTTGACTCCTTTTATGGACTGCTATGATAAAATCCAGTTTTAGGGTTTTAGCTGTTCTTTCAGTAGTTCTTTTAGCCTATTGCTTCAGACACAACTTGTAAGGAAAAATGGAATACGCACAAATAGCTTGACTATTACTTCTAGATTATTTTCTCACAAATGACCCTTGCATTATTCTTGTGGAATCTTAAGGCTTTTTTATCATTCAGCAACATTCAACTTTGCATTCTTATTTCTTGGACCTAATCTATTGACTATATCTGTATTCTAGACGGGCTATGTTTGGCCTGGGGGGGGGATTCTATTAATTCTTTTGACCATTGCCTTAAAATGTGTTCTGAAATATTGAGGTTTTTTTTATTAGTTCCTCACTAATTCTCTGATATGGATCTTACATGTGTTCTATTTCTTATGCTTTCCAATATTATTGTTGTGATGTAAAATCTTGTATTCATGCAGGATGATTTGGGGCGTGCAACTCCTGTAACAGGGCACCCTTCCCGCCCTTCTAATGCATTTAATGAGAATGTTGAGAGTGTAGCTTCAGCTGAAGCTGAGCTGGCTCATTTGCGCCATGAGCTGTCTTCTGCTGGTTCAAATGGTCAGGGCTCATCTGATGTCCAAAATATTGGTCCACCTACATCTTATAGTTATGCTGCTGCTGTGGGTTCTTCCTTGTCTAGAAGTACTACTCCTGATCCTCAACTTGTTGCCAGGGCCCCTAGCCCTTGCCCTACTCCTATTGGACAAGGGAGGGCTACTTCATCTGAAAAGAGAGGTATTAATGGCTCAAAGGCATTCAGTGGTGTTTCTTCTAGCATAGGTGAGTCTACAGATTTGGCAGCTGCTTTGTCTGGCATCAATTTGTCAACCAATGGTGTGATAGATGAAGAAAATCGAACGGATGTTGATATCTTTGGTCTCCAAGGAGGTCAGAATCATATGAAGCAAAATGCCTACCTAAAGAAGGCTGAGCCTAGAAATTTACATATGTCTTCTCTCCCTCAATCAGCAAAGATATCCTACTCTGATTTGAGTAAGAGCAATGGCAGTGGGCCAGACCTGAACAGCTCGTCCTTGGTAGCTGATAGGCAGGTTGAACTGCAAAAGTCTGGTGCTCTTTCTGGTAATTCTTACATGAAGGGATCACCGAACTCCACTCCTAATAGTGGTGGGGGCTTACCTGGTCAGTATCAGCATCTAGATAATTTGAATTCATCTCTTCCAAACTATGGGTTCAGCGGATATCCTGTCAATTCAGCTTTGCCTTCTATGATGGCTAGCCAACTTGGCACTGGTAATCTACCAATGTTGTTTGAAAATGTTGCTGCAGCATCGGCTGTGGCAGCTCCAGGAATGGACTCAAGAATGCTTGGAGGACTGGGGTCCACAGCAAATCTAACAGCTGCTGCTCCTGAGTTGCATAATCTTGGAAGAGTGGGTAGTCCAATGGCTGGGAGTACCCTTCAGGCACCTTTTGTTGATCCATTATATCTCCAGTACTTGAGGACTCCTGAGTATGCTGCTGCCCAGCTTGCAGCTCTTAATGATCCCTCAGTTGATAGGAGCTACTTAGGTAATTCTTATGTGAATTTACTTGAACTACAGAAAGCATATGTTGGAGCTCTTTTATCTTCTCAGAAAGCTCAGTATGGTGTCCCAATGGGTGGTAAATCTGGTGCTTCTAATCATCATGGCTATTACGGGAATCCTGCCTTTGGTGTTGGCATGTCATATCCTGGAAGTCCCCTGGCAAGTCCTGTTATCTCAAATTCCCCAGTTGGACCTGGTAGCCCAATCAGACATAATGAGCTGAATATGCGTTTTCCTTCTGGGATGAGGAACTTAGCTGGGGGCATTGTGGGACCATGGCATTTGGATGGAACTGCTAAAGTGGATGAAAGCCTCCCATCAACTCTTCTGGAGGAGTTTAAGAGCAACAAGACCAAGTGTCTTGAACTTTCTGAAATTGCTGGCCATGTTGTTGAGTTCAGGTAATTTCTGCTCATAAAATCATTTTATGTTCTATCATTAATTTAAGTATCTAATTTGTTTCTGTGGCATTAACATCTTATTTGAGCAGTGCTGACCAGTATGGTAGTCGTTTCATTCAACAAAAACTTGAGACAGCCACAATTGATGAGAAAAACATGGTTTATCAGGAAATCATGCCCCATGCTCTTGCTTTAATGACTGATGTGTTTGGCAATTATGTAATTCAGAAGGTCTGGTATCTCTATTGCTTCTTGATATGTCAAGTTTTGTTTTTATGTATTTTACTGTACTTGCAAAATGTAACTGTTTGTTTGGTTATAGTTTTTTGAGCACGGACTTCCTTCTCAGAGAAGAGAACTAGCTGGCAACCTTTTTGGTCATGTTTTAACTCTTAGCCTTCAAATGTATGGTTGTCGAGTGATCCAGAAGGTACTATAATATTCTTCCTCTTGATTCCGTTTTAATAAAATTTTCTATGTTCTGCTCTATCATTATATCATAAATTTATGAGCCATAAATGACATTGAGAAATACAAGTGCAACTACATGTCATATAAATATAAGGGAAATGGTTTGGCCAAACTGACATGTGTTACTGGGGTGGTGGACAATGGCCACTTATTGCACAAGGAGGTGAGCTACACACCTGATAGTGACTACATATTATATTCTGAGGTGAAGAGCATTGTCTATGTATTGGTTCCATGCTTGAGTATCACACTGAGTTGAAAATGAGTAATTTATTAGAATACACCTACTGAACTAGGATAATATATGTCCTGCTGCTGAAAATTTGATTGTAATGTTTGTTTAAACTGTTCAGGCCATTGAGGTTGTTGACATAGACCAGAAGATTAAAATGGTTGAAGAGCTTGATGGTCATGTTACGCGCTGTGTACGTGACCAGAATGGGAACCATGTCATCCAAAAGTGTATCGAGTGTGTTCCTGAAGAAAATATCCAATTTATTGTCTCAACATTCTTTGATCAAGTTGTGACCCTCTCCACCCATCCATATGGGTGCCGTGTGATACAGGTTCATAAATTGTTTCTTGGTTATTTTGAGTTTACTGGACCTCTCTGGAGGAATGACTGGAAAACATTCTCTCTTATTAACAGAGGATATTGGAGCACTGCAAGGATCCAAAAACACAAAGTAAAGTCATGGATGAGATTTTAGGAGCTGTTAGCATGTTGGCACAAGATCAGTATGGCAACTATGTTGTTCAGGTTGGTTACCTTTCCCTGCAAACTCTTACCAATTTTTATGCCAATTAAATTCTCAAAAGAGAGAGCATGGGTATGATTTTTGTGTTAGGTGGGAGTACTGGTTCCGACGTCCTGTGTTGGTTGTAGAAAAGAAGTATGTTGTATTCTTGAGATGATAGGATGTAATAATGGTTGGAAATATTATATCCTCTCCTTTAATGAAGGGGAAGAATGCTGAATGAACTTTAAGATTGGAATTTTTAGATCTAATTTCTGCATCTCTCATAAGTCATTCTATGTGTCAGGAGCCATAGTTTGTTAATTAATTTCTTCTGTTATCCCCTTTGGGAAGGCTGTTCTTTTACTGGTGGTCTGGACTCACCAAGTACAAGTCATCATTAGAGTACAAAGTCGCATGTTATCATGTTGTTCTCTAGAAAGTTTGATACTTTTATGATGTTCGGCTTGCCAGCTAACTTGATGAGTAATAGTATTATATAAGCAAGTGTGATGCTTATAATGGCATTGAGAAACTCATTAATAAGGTGCCAGACTGCAGCTCTATGTCTTTATTCTCACTTCTCAAGGGAGGAAAAAGTATTGTAAAAGTTCCTTCCAAAGCCATTTTCTGCCTTTCCTCTGGCTCTGTTGGACTCCCAGAGTGTTGTTTTGTATATCCATGTCTTTAAGTGTTTTTCTTTATTGTTTTAGTTAATCTATAATGCTTGTTCTTTAACAACAGCATGTACTGGAGCATGGAAAACCCCATGAACGATCTGCTATTATTAAGGAGTTGGCTGGGAAGATAGTTCAGATGAGTCAGCAGAAGTTTGCCTCCAATGTTGTGGAGAAGTGTTTAACTTTTGGTGGCCCCAGTGAACGAGAGTTACTGGTGAATGAGATGCTTGGAACCACTGATGAAAATGAGCCGCTTCAGGTTTGGGATTTCTGACATCTTATTACAAACTAGAATGCAATAACATTAAAATTTTGATTGTTTCACGTAAAGAAAGTTCAGAATTTTTGTCATTCTGCTGCAAGCATATGATATCATGGTGGGGATAATCATGTTTCTGTTCTCTCCTTTTACCCCTCCCCCTCCTTCTGTATGTATCCAGGCAATGATGAAAGATCAATTTGCAAACTATGTTGTGCAAAAAGTGCTCGAAACTTGTGATGACCAACAACGCGAGTTGATTCTTATGCGAATAAAAGTTCACTTGAATGCATTGAAGAAGTATACTTATGGAAAGCATATTGTTGCTCGTGTAGAGAAACTTGTTGCTGCTGGAGGTATTCTCTCTTTTGTAAATGATTTTTCAGAAACTTGTATGCTTGCACTTTGGGTAAGCTATGATCGCCCTGAAAGGGGAAGTTTGGGGAATTATACCACCCTCACTGTTTAGCAATTGTTATGTGGCACATGTTAGCATGTAGTCCAAATTAATGTTGTTGGCATAAATCCCCATTAACACAAAAATGGAAAAAGGGATTGCTGAGGGAGAAAACTAAAGCCTTTTTCTCCATTGTGCTTGTACATCCTAGAAGTGAAACTGTTTGGCTTTTGTCATGGCTGTTAAAAGCAACTCTTGTTCTCAAGGCTCTAAGAATGCTAATAATCATAACTTCCCTGCTTATGGACACTGAAACAGAATTTTCGTATGCATGTATTGCGAACAATTTCTTTCTCAGTACTCTTCTAGTGGGTTGGTATGTAAAAGTTTACAATTTCTTCCATGTCAATGTAGCTCGCTAATTAGTGGCTTGAATTGTATGCAGAGAGGAGAATTGCAGCACAGTCTCTGCACCCTGCTTAGGTGGCATAGGAAGGGAGTCTGTACAGCTAACAGAGGCTAGTGTGAGCTTCATCCCGATCTTCCTTCGCGTATCCAGAGCTATGTTTTTACTTATCCTTTTAGAGAGGTATGAGCTGATTGAAAATAAACAAGGTTGCTTGTACCAGAAACTGTACATTGTGTAGTTTCTTTAAGGTTTATACATAGAGGAGTTGAGGAAGCTGAGGTTCAGATGTTGAATACGCCTGATACCCCTGCAAGGAGGAGATAAAAATGACTATACAAAGTGTGTTAAGGGTGTAAAAAGAAAAATGATGAAATGTATGAGGTAGACTAAACGTGAAGATGACTGTACAAATGTCGGAGTGTGGAGAGCTGTTAATGTTAGGTGAGGCCAGTCAGAGTTTTCCTTTCATGTATCGGTATTTGACTTTACCTTCCTCCCTTTAAAAGTACATTTTTTTTACTTGTATCTTTTTTTTTTTTTTTCTAATTAATGTATGTCTATAACTGCGCAGGTTATGTTTTTTCTTATTGTTTTCTTTTAGCCAAGAAAAAGCCTAATCTTTTGCCTCAAGATTCTTCTAAGCCGACTTTGAAATAATTTTTACTTGGTCATGAATTCATATGATCTACCAATTTTATTTGGAAATTATAAGATATTTAAGTATGGTGATGTTAAATTACTAAGTCGTGGCTTTAAATTATTTAAGTTAGAACTTTACATAGATAATGATATGAAGATGACATTTTTATTTTTAAAATGTTAAATGTATTCATTTTACTTTTGAACGTTTTGGGTCTAGGAAAATGAAAATAAATTTCTACCATTTTCAATACATAAATATAGGTAAGTTTTGCTCTCGCGAAGTTTTTGAAAATCGATGGGTATAGCTAGTTTCAATCTGAGAGGAGTATTCCGATTAAAAAAAAAAAATTCTGAGAGTAGATGAGGAAGTGAAGCGCAGAGCTAAGTTGTAGGTGGTGAAAAGATAAGGTTGAGGAAACGAGTGCTGGTAATAGAGGGGAGATATGGACATGCGATAGGCAATAGCCGTTAGCTCCCTTCACAAGCAGAGCCAGAGCGACGGATGTAACTATTTACATTTTACCATTTTAAGGGGTGAAGAAAGGTTGGGCTTTTTTCCAAGGTATGTTGCTTATGCAGTTCATTTGATTTCATTACCATTTTGCTTGTTAGTGACGAGTGAACATATCCTTCCATATTATTATTATTATTTTTATTAGTACTAGTTTTTTGAAGATAAGGATTCATTAAAGGCCATAGGAGATATGAAAGAAGTTACAAAGATGATTTGTTGCCAACGATTAACTAGAAAGGAGTCATCTTAAGTGTGTAAGAATCCAAACTATGGACAGCTTGATTACAAAGTCCAGGAACGTCATAAAAGGAAATGTATTGGAAGTTGGCAAAAAGTAAATTAACATCATTGAGAATGTTTTGTATCTCTAATATCTCTAATGGAGGTGAATTTAGCTTCCCCTTGATCAACTTGATAAGCCTTTAAAACGACTCAAGAAGAGAGCCTTCTGACAAGCAAGTGCCTCCGGATAAAAGGGTTCAATAATTGCTTGAATTTTCTTGCACAACTAGCCTTTAGGTTGGAGTTGGTGATCTCTTGCAATGGCTTCATATTTTGTGTGACAATTCACTGAAGCATCTAAGTTACTTCTGAGAGTAATCTACGGAAATGAGGTTTAAACTTGGCATTGTATTCATCACCGTTGTAGGTATCGGACGTGCTGGGCATCAAGAAAGTCAACATGGTGTTTCAGTGCTCCTTCAGTTTACCTCACAGCTTCGGGTGGTGCAGTGCTAAAAATTGTAGGAGTTCCTTTTTCTCTAGACATGTCATAGCAGGAAGACAAAGGTTGTAATCAACATATCACTCTGTTCGTGACTCTCTAAGGTTGTAATCACTTCGTCTAAATGTTTGCTATGGTGTTGCCATGCAAGTTGGTTGACCTAAGACCGAGGGGAGACTGGAACTAAACTTTAATAGCTTTTGGGCAGCTGAAGAAAATATGGCTTAAGGATTCCACCTTCCCGTAATGGAGACACTCCTTCGGTAGCTGGTTTAGCCTCCTGTGAAGGAGGAGTTCCATACTTGGAAGTGTCTCTTCAAATAAGGCACCAACTGAAAACTACCATTTTCTTGGATAATTTCAACTGCCAAAGCTTCTATCATAATAGGACAGGAGGGACTCGGGCCTGCCTCTTGTTTGACACTCACTCCTTCAACCACTTCCTTTGCTACGTAGTAGCCCGAATTCACGGTGTAGTGACCATATTTAGTGTGATTACACATAAGGTGGTCTGCCCCTCTGAATGTTGATGCAAGATTGACTCCGATCCTTTGCACCTCTTCTTTGAGAAAACTACTGTGAAGGGTGGACTAGTTCCAGGCTGAAGAATCCTCTTCCAGTAGTTGAGCTACCCCATGGATAGTTGGATCATGGTGAGACTTCACTTTGGGCAATTCTGGATAGCAGCTTGGGATCCAGGCTTCCGTTTTACACAAGATTGATTGTCCATTTCCCACTTGCCACCTCATGCCTTTTCTAAGTACCTCTCTCCCTCCAAATTAAGCTCTTCCACCTCCAAGAAGGGTTACTTCCTAACCCAGCGTCCATAAAAGAATTAAAAAGGAAAATACTTACTTTTTCAGGCCCTAGGCCAATAAGGAGTTCAGTGAAGAGATTTTGCTGAGTTTAAAAAGATTTGATTTAAATAGAGAAGACGTCAACAAGGCTTCGTTTCGTTTATGAATGGCTCAATCACCAGTGAGGGTTCGTTCTTCTAATTAAACATGAAGATGGACATCACCAAAGAGGGAAGTGGGAGTGACACACATAGATTCAACAAAAAGATTTAAGAAGATGAGGAAGAAGAAGAGGAAGGAGGAGGAATGAGAGTGAGATGGCTGGAACGGAAGCGAGTGAAATTGTGAAAGAAAAGAAGGTTTTGATTAACATAAATGTCAAAAGGACGCAGCATCTATGAAAATTAATTATTTTTTTTAACAGTTAAATATTTTATTATTTAAAAAAATTTATTAGTTAATTTTTTAATATTATAAAAAATTTATTAATTAATTTAATACTTTTATAATATTTAATAATTAAAATTAAAAATTAATTTATAATTTTTTAAAATTTCATATATATTTTAATATACTATTAAAAATTAAAACACTAACTAATAATTTTATATATGAGACCAATATTCCCTTTTATAAAAGTAATTTCATCAAGTAATGTCAAATTAGAGCATTGTGGGTTGCCACTTGAGCATATTGTTTTTTATAAAAAGTAATTGGCTTACATTTGCATGACATAGTCTGCAAATAAAAAAAAAAAAAAAAAAAAAAACAATAATATTTATGGCAATACTGCAATTCCGAGGAAAGTGGATAAGGCAACAGTTTTATACTAAAAAATGTGCTACTTACTGTAGGAAGAGTAATTTACATTTAAGACCTCGAAATTTAATAAAATTGACATATTAATATAATGCTAATAATTCCTATATTATGATAACTCATTTAGTTGAAAGAGAATGAGAATGAGAATTTCATTAGAAAAGTATACCACATTTTCTTCTTTGAATGAGATAGTCTCTAAAGAAACTCAACACCAATATTTGCCTTTTTAGAAGCACATGGACTATCAAGGCTTCTACTTGCAATTCTTCAATGTTAGAATCCTTAACTTCAAGTTGCATAGTTGAATCCCGAAGCTCCTTTTATCATTCACTTTCTTGTTTCACAACCATGGAGGATTTACGAGTACACATGCTCACGTATGAAAGAGTGAAAATTAAGAGAGAAAAATAATTAAAGAGTTTTTTTTTCTTTGTCGAATATAATTAAAAAAAAAATTAAGTAGTATTATTAAAACTAAAAGTGACATTTTTTTTATAAAAATCATATTAAGGAAATATAAACAAAAATAACAATTAGAACATAGAGATTGCATTATGATATTGTACATGCATAAATATAACAAGTTCAAATTGATCTAAATGTATAAACCATTTCATTCAAACTATCGAATAAAATCTCTTTTCTTGGATTAATTTTTTTTCTTTATGATGAAAAAGAAAAAAAGTGAACTTATATTGTATAAAACTTAATTAGAAATTACATGTAATTTGTAAAATTAATAATTCTTGTTTAAAATCATAGCGACTTAGATAATTGTTTTATTTAGAAAGTCTAAAATTATATGGCTTTATATATTTATAAATAATAATTAAATTTACTAAATATGTCTATTTGGTTCTACAATTCTACAAATTGATGATCATATATGAAAAAAAAATTATACAATAGATAAATGTATATTCCGAATAAAATCATAGCAAAAATATTTTCGCTAAAAGTTACAATATATATATATATATATATCAAAATTATTTAAATAATCTAAATAAATAATCGTGAAATAGTTTGAAATTATCCATATTAATTGAAAAATAGAGTTATATTATAATTAACTAAATCTGTAAGAAAAAGGATGGTGGTGTTCATGGCAACCACTCCGATATTTAAATCAGTAAACTTGAAGAGAAGGGTAAGAGAATGAAATTACTTATAATTTTAGAATAGTTGTATAAGAGAATTGTATATTTTTATCTCTGCATGATCGTTTTCCTTTTAAACAATAAGAAAGTAAAAATAAATATAATATTTTTTGATAATTCGTCAATAATATAATTGATTGTTTGATAAGAGATTTCGCCGGATTAATTGGTCGAGGATCTGTGATTACAGACATAAAGGAGATCTATGGATTATAACTGTTAATGGTAACTTTTTTATAAAGTCTCGCCTAATAGTTGAAAGGGCGAGTATTGACAAATTAAATCGACTTGTCTTGAAGCGCCCGACTCTTTTTTTTTTTTTTGATTTCGAGTATCATGATGGCAGATTTTTTTTTTACGAGTGAGATCATATATTAAATCTTTATCATGTAATTTTATTTTGTAGTGACAACTCAATCTAGTATTATAGTGAGTGCATATTGTCTAACCGTAACGATTATTATACAACATAAATTATTATTTAAAAATATAATTTAGTGAAATATCAATAATTTATTTCTCTATTTAAAAAAATATATTAATCAATTTCTATTAATAAATATAGTTAACTATATAAAATTTTCACAAATTATAAAAATTATAATTAAATTATAATTTTGAAACTATATAAACTAATAATTGTATTTTGTATTGCAAGTTTTTTTTAAAGGTTTATACATTCCTAATGGTTGAAATAAAATAAAAGATTAAATAACTCATGGTTTTAACGAATCACAGCAATTAAATTGTTTTTTTTTTTTTAAAAAAAAGAGAAGTGAAAGTTGACATTAGCAGTTTTCTTTTTCCTCTTTAAATTATGGAAACAATTTTTTTTTGTAAAAACAAGTAAATAAAAAATGAAGAAAGAGTTATGCACACTTTCACGTAAAGCCCACAGCAAAAGATGTTGTGCCGTCTCTAATTGGCCAAGTTTTTACTCTCCCACTCCAGCTGTCCACCAACACTCTCCTTTCCCATTGGTCCAAAAAGGTCACAACTAATAAACCTAAACTTTCAAGGGCAAACTCAGGCTATCAGATTCAGAAAAACACAACTTCCCAAATTACCAAAATAACCTCAAAAAGTGCAAGCGCCTTGCCTACTTAGCATCGACCCACATATTACAACACTTCACCGACTTGCTTACATGGCATAAACTCATTGGATAATGGACAGATGTGAGAAAAATAGGGCGAGTATGGGTCCTTGGAGTTGGAAGTGGAGAGTGAGATGATGACTTTTACGAGGATAGATATTTAGAGGATCAAAAATATCTGGCTAACTCGTCCATGTTGGCACTCTAACCACACCGATCTGGAATCAGATATTGCACTTTTCTCTCGTTTACCTTCCTAAAGCGCAAGAAAATTTTTTTATTTATTTATTTTTTCTTTTCTTATCCCCAGAAATATCTCCGCTTCTTTCTCCGACTCCGATCCAATCCAATTCTTATTGATCAAATCTGGGGACTTACGATACTGTAAATTATGGGGGAGGAAGTGAAGATGGGTGAGTACGAAACCAACGGCGAGGATACCCACGGAGATGTGGAAAGAGTTGCAGAGTGGGAGATTGGCCTACCTACTGCCGACGACCTCACCCCCTTATCTCAGGTGTTGATTCCTCCGGAACTCGCGTCGGCGTTCAGTATCTCGCCGGAACCTCAACGCACGTTTATCGACGTCAACCTAGCTTCGCAAAATACTATCTCGAATCTCCGTGGGCCTGGCGCTGGGGGACAGTTAAACGCGCTGTCATCGAATAACTTCAAGTCTTATAATGAAGACCGAGCTCCCGACCTGATGTTGGTGGACCCGGAACAGGAGCCGGAGGACAACAACATGGATCGGGACGGTTCGGGTTCCGAGTCGAGGAAGTTGAGAAGAATCGATTCCGAAGAAGCGGATTCGGCTTTGAGAACTGAAAATTCCGGCGAAGATCCGTCAACGAGGACGCCGAAACGGCCACGTCTCGTGTGGACACCGCAGCTGCACAAGAGATTCGTCGATGTGGTGGCTTACCTTGGGATAAAAAACGCGGTACCGAAGACCATCATGCAGTTGATGAACGTAGAAGGTTTGACCCGCGAGAATGTGGCGAGCCATTTGCAAAAGTACCGCCTTTATTTGAAAAGGATGCAGGGATTGTCTAGTGAGGGTCCTTCGTCTTCTGATCAGTTGTTTGCCTCTACGCCCGTGCCGCAGAGCTTGCATGAGAGTGGTAGCGGCGCAGGCAGTGGAGGTAACGGAGCCGCCCACGCGAACGGCCACTTGGGAATGCCCATTCCTGTCCCTTATCATCAGGGGGCCGGGTCGATGATGCCAATGCCGGTGTATGGTCACATGGGCAATCATCATCATCATCATGGGTTCGATGGTAATCTTCCGTACAATATGTTACAACAGAGGGACTGGAGCGGGAATAATTATGGGTCGGTCGTGTCTTACCCTCACCATCCTCCTCATGTTGCTCCGAATGATAATATGTGATATCATTATGGTTTCTTTTTGATACGCCGTAGAATAGAGAGAAAGAGGTGAGTTCGCTGTTAGATTGATAAGATATAAATAATTGCTGATTGCTGTTGTTTCTGTTTGATTATTGAAGTATAGCTCTATCACTTTTTGAGAAGTTTAATTCTGAGCAATACCATTTTAATTTTATTAGAGCTGCAATTGTAAAAATCTTTCTTGATTTTTGATTGCTGAAAGTCACTTGTGGAAATGCTGGCTTTCTCCATGAATGTGTTGTACCAGAGGCCTGGTGCTTTGAACTGGTTCTTCGGCCTGAAATGAGATATTTCTGCAGGTGCACAATTTATGCGGAGTCTATGTTTAAGATCCCATTTTGTGAATTCTGTTTCTCATATAAACCATTATTTTTAAGCTGACGTGTGTTTCAATCCATGAGATGCTGCAAATCAATTGATTTCATTCCTGTAAATAATAAATGATAAATGGGATGAGAAACTGATATTTATTGGATCAACTTTGTTTGGATACGAGATGAGTGTCTTAAAGGTTATTGGTGGTATGATTTTATACTCTTTTTTCTAAACAGATATGTTGCTCTTTCAGTTCTTTATTTTTAGGAGGAGTAATAATTATAAGTCTGGCATTGAAAAGGTAAATTGTGTTTACTAGAATTTGTTGACTTTTTTTTTTTTTAATTAAGCATCTGTTTCTCCTATTTGATTCATGATGTGACAAGGAACCAAACATCAGTAAGCAGACATGAAAATGCATACCTTTTTCATTGTTTCTGGATGCAAATCTCTAGGATCTGCACTTGATCCTTTCAACTGAACTAGGATGATGAGGGGACAACCCAGAATGTGGAAACGGTAACAGCACAACCAAGATTCTGTAGAAATATTGTGAATTTAAGACATGACTCCAACAAATTTCGGGAGCACAATAAGTATAATTTTCAATTCTCCCAAATGTCATGCCTATGAGTTCTTGAAGCAGAGAACCCTACACATTACACCTGCATTCTATCCAGCTGCAAACCATTGGCAACAATATCAGTCATCCAGTTGTTATAACTGGAAGCAAGAGAAGAGTTGCATGATGGTGCCATTTTGATCGTTCTGGGGCTTTTTATGTAATTTTCAAACACAGTCACTATCTTAGTGA
This sequence comes from Manihot esculenta, assembly GCF_001659605.2. NCBI lineage: Eukaryota > Viridiplantae > Streptophyta > Magnoliopsida > Malpighiales > Euphorbiaceae > Manihot > Manihot esculenta. Next base: position 9,854,902 of record NC_035162.2, on the reverse strand, counting down.
TTTAGTATTTCTAAAATGTGAAAGTGCTCCATATGAGGATTAAAAAATGTGTTATCTAGATGAAATATTGTAGATGCATGTTATTATTCCAACCTGTACCGAAATACATACAAGGATAATTGGAGCATGGATTTCCTTGCATTTGTTGCCATTTCAACAGTGAATTATTTTTTAGTCATTTAAGTTTTGAATACCGAATACCATTTGTTCATGATTTTGTCTTAATTTGGTTCACATTTTGAATACAATTCATTTTGAATAATGTTGCTATGTAGTAACTTTGGGTTTAGAATTTTCAACCTATAGAAATTTCCTGCATTATTTTCCATTCAGGCAATTGTTTCAATGACACATTAAATGATGCAGCCGTTTGCATAATAGCAATATGTTGCCTGATTTTCAGAAAGGTCACTTGCAGGTTCTAAGGTTTTCCATTTTTGCTGTTAATTGTCTGCATTTATTTTGGGGGCTCCAATTAATTGGCGGTGCTAAAATTTACAGTTGATATTATCTGTTTTCTGTAGATTCTAAAGTATGAGCAAACCTGTTATATACATTGAGCTATGACTGAGAATTTGCACATTTGACAGACATGAGATGGGTTTTCAGGAAGGCCTGTATGGAGACAATCCAGAGACATTCAAATGTAATGCACGTTATGCGTCATGAATTATGAACGGTTACACTGCTTCTCTTGGTTCATGTCATATGCCAGTTGTCTGATGGCAGCAAACAGATTTGGGGATGTTGCTTATAGTTAACATATGATGACAACTCATAGATTATATTCTCGACCTGTTATTTAATTGATAAATGTCAAATAAGTTGTATAATGGGATATATTACACCTTCTATTTTAGCCGTATACAAAAAGCAAATAGAGACCTTCCAGTTTTGCAATATATGAAAATTGAATAAAGGAGCAGTGTACAAAATTCAGTTATAACCTACCATCCTGTTTATTGAATGCTGCTACCATTCTATGTTCTTTGTAGTTGTCTTTAAAGTGAGATGATTGGTTAGTTATGTAACTCTGTTCTATCCAAAAGTTTCTCATTTATTGGAAGCATTTTATATTTTTGTGAAAGTTTACTTGTGGAATATTTTAGTGTTACGTTTCTATCTATTTATCTGCCTATATGTGTGTGTTGTGTGTAGTGCTATATTTGAATTTTCTTTGTGCGTTTATGAGGTTCTTGCATATTGCTGTTCTTTGGTCTTGAAGGCTAGAATTTGGGATGTAATTTGTACTACTTTGTAATAGCAGTGGAGAGTGGTGCCTCTGAGGTGGTTGTCACTGATTTGTAGACTTGGGCATTGTATGTAGGTGGCTGCATATATGGAGTAATGTACGGAGAGGTCTTTTCTTGAAGGTATGAGCGCTTAAAAGCCATGGTCTCTGATGGTATACCATTTGAATGGCTGAATTCTAGTTAGTATCTATGGAAGCAGCCCAACAGCAATAGCTGTTATTCAGTTGTTTCAAAATGTCCAGGCAGAATTGCTATAGCATCATTAACAATATACAGTTATGCTGTCTAACAAATGTTCTCACATACCTTGATGCAACACTTGATAATTAACTTTTGCTTTCTGATTTTACATATTTACTAGACATTTCTTACTACTCTTGTAATCTATTTTTATTTTTATTTTGGCTTAAAATTCATTTGCAGTATGCCAAGTGTTTTTATAATTTATCTAAGACATCTCTATCTCACTTGTTCATTGCGTTTCTCTTCTTGTATTGGAGTTGAATTGTTTCAGTGGAATATCATTTAGCCTCCTCTGTGTGTCAAATAATTTCAACTGCTCTAGGATCTCTTCTGCTGGAACTATTTACAATTTGTAAGGTTGGAGTTCCATTATTTCGGTTAGGCTAACGGATTTCTAGTTGTGAGTTTGAATTGGAAACTAAATTAGGAAATTGAGGCCTGCTATTTGTCCTAAATGTTACCAATATGCTGTTTAAAGGAGTGGAAAGAAACTTTAGCTACGGATAGAGGAAGAAGCACTTTATGCCATTAAAAACTAGTGATTGGAATGGAGTAGGACTAAATGTTTGTTTCTTCTATTTTTCTTTTTATACTGTCCACTAACATTTGATTGATTAAAATAAAAGACTTTCTTTATGCTTTACTACGTCGTTTCTTTTCTTCAGCTGTGCTACTTTATTGCCACTGTAGAGGAAGCCAAGAAGCAGTACAGAGTTGTACTCCTCTTCTCCTCAACTTCCGCATAGATTAATCTCCCCCGCCTTCGAAAGCTATAGGACAGAGACGAAGCAAAGGACAAAGCCTAAAAAGATAATTCAATTTTTTTTTCTTTTTCTCTCTTGTTCGTATGTAGTAGGCAAGGGGGAGTAACCATTTGTTTACTCCCAGCAACGGGGTGGCCGTGTCTGCACGCGCTGTTTATCCAAATTGATTGATGAAAGGAGGATTTATGGCAATTTTTGGATGGATAACTCCCCGTGGGATGTATGCTAATTTTCTATCGCATAAGAGAGAAATTTTATGAGAAATTTTCTCTGTAGTTCGTTTTTTGTTTTTGAGACTTGAGGTCTCTTTTCTATTGTTATCTACGGCTATTCTCCGGGTAGAGACAGTCTTCCGTTCTTAGCTCAGATGTGGGTCTCGCCTCCTTGCTTCTAGGGCTGAATGTGAATAGTTTTTCTTTTAATTTTTTTTTTTTTTTATGCAGATCTGTTGGATGATGGAGAGGAATTTTTCTTGATCTGTTTTTCTTTCGTTCTGCTTGCCATGGGGTTGTTTGCTTGTTTCTTGAGGGGTTTTTTTCTGCTAGGACAAAATCTCCTTTGTGTCTGTAAGCCATCGGAAATGGTTCTCGGTTCTCGGCTGACCTTGAAGCCCCGTTTTGTCCTCTCCTGCTGCTTATGGCTGCTAGTTTGCAAGCCGACTCGATCGACCTTTCTTGGATATTGAAGACCCGATGATGCTCCTCGATGCAAGTATATAGTTTTTTCTTCCATGCATGGGCTTCGATGGAGAGAGAGTTTTATTTTATTTCTGAGTTTTTCTTTTTGAAAGCCTCCCTAATGATATCTAGGGGGGATAGCTCCACGCCTATGTTTCTTTGGCCATGCATGTCTTCTAAGATGAGAAGTTTTCTTCACCTTTTTTGATTGTCTGCGATCACTGTTGTTCAGTCGGTGAGAAAGGTTTGACTTCACAAGGAGGGATGAGGCGCTGATGTTGGATCCATCTCTTGCAGAACCGGGTCATTTTCTCCGGATAGCAAGATCTGCCAACCTAGAGTTTTCTCTTCTGGGCTTGGACCTTTTATTTTTCTGTTGGGTTGGGTAGATTACATTGTATTTGGGCTCACAACCTTGTATTTCCATGGTTTATTGAATCCAATTTTTATATTTGGAAAAAAAAAAAAAAAAAAGGAAAGCGAAGAGCTCTTATCCCAGTATTTGTCTATGACATGGTGCTCGGTGCTCGGTGCTCGCTGGACTAAAGTAAATTGGCCAATGCAGAGGGGGAATGCTTTGGGCTTTAGGATGCTATAGCCATCCATCTCATTTGTTTACTAAGCGCAACGAGGAGAAACCAATGCAGGTTCTCGGGACGAAACTTTCCAAAGCAAATCGCGTCAATTTTTAGAAAAAAATAAAGAAAAATTCAGGAAACTGCAGTTGGAAGAAAGAGAGAATAGGGGTGGGGTGCTTTACATCAATACAAAAAAGCAAATATAAAAAGGAGTGGTGTTATAATTACGGTCAAAGATTGCAAAGGCCCTGTCACGCCCATTTGAAATTCTCATTAGCAGAAGTCTCTTTTAACTTTTTACGACTCCGTAACTTGTCTATTATGACTCGCTATCAGCTCCTGCTAAAGAGTGGTTTAATCTTTTTATTCCAACAATTCTAGCAGATAGAAGAAATAATGCCCACTATTAGCCCCTCATTCTTTAAATTTCAATGAAATCATGAAAATTTATCGAAGTCCTAAGTTATTAACCCTTATAATACATTTCCATCGAATGCAATGCAAACTCCCAAAGCTATGATCTAATACCCCCTGCTGGATAAAACCTAAGATCCCAAGGTTTCCAGGTCTCAAAAGGAAACAGCAAAACCTAGGAGGCAGGACACTGCACAGACAAACCAAGAAATCTTTCAGTTCCAGGCTTGGGATTGAGCAAGTTTCTTTTCAGAATGCAACAGTTATCAGGCAGCCTCTACCCAACTGCAACCAGAAAATCTTCTCAACTTTTTCCTTTTCATTAGCTTCTTGAACTTTGCAACATTTTCCCAATTTTGAGTATCAGCATATACATTTGACAGAAGCATATTATTTCCATTATTCTGAGGCTCAAGCTCAGCCAAATGTCTAGAAGCTATCTCAGCGAGATATATATCCCCATGATTCCTACATGCCCCCAATAATGCTCCCCAAACAAACAAATCAGGCTTGACCGGCATCGTCTTAATCATACCATAAGCCTCGGATAATTTTCCAGCTCTACCAAGTAGATCAACCATGCATGCATAATGCTCCAATCTTGGAACAATCTTGTACTTCTCTTGCATCAAAAGTAACAAACTGTGTCCAAGTGCAATCCTTCCAGCATGGCTACAAGCAGTGAGGACTGCAGTGAAACTCAAGTGATCAAGCTTGTTCTCCTCTGCCTTCTCCATCTGATTAAAAAGTTCAATAGCTTCATTGCAGTACCCGTGATTTGCATACGCAAAAATCATTGAATTCCAAGTAGCTGTGTTCTTTTCAGGCATCTTATAAAATACCACCCTTGCTTCAGATATGAAACCACATTTGGCATACATGTCAACAAGAGCACTCCTTACATATATATCCTCTTCAACTCCAATCACCACTGCATACCCATGTACCTTCCTCCCAAGCCTCACATTCGCCATAGTCGCACAAGCAGATAGGAGGCTACTAATGGTTGCAGAACTTGGATAAAGCCCATGTTGCAACATTTGTTTAAATGTATCAAGAGCCTTCTCAATCTGAACATTCTGCACCAACCCTGAAATAACTGAAGTCCAAGAGAAGGCATCAGGCTCCACACCATTCATAAGCATTAATTCAAACAGCTTTGAAACCATAACTTCGTCACATGCTTGTGCAAACCCAGAGATTAAGGTATTCCATGTTACCACATCAGGCTTGATATCCAACTTTTGCATTTGCTCCACCAAAATAAACCCTTCCTCAGCCAAACCATGTTGAACGTAACCTAACACCATGGCATTTAATGCCACCAAGTCTTTCTCATCCATCTGATCAAACACTTTTCGCGCCTTTTCAACTTGCCTGCATCTAGAATACATATCAATTAATGCACTAATGACAAAAACATCAGACTCAAATGACGACTTCAAAATCACAGAGTGTAATGTCTTCCCAATTTGCAACTCAAACAAACGACCACAAGCTCTAAGAACACTCGGAATAACAAATTTATCAGCCCCTAACCCTTCACTCTGCATTTCAGAAAAGACGGTTAAAGCTTCCTGATAAAACTCACAACGAGAGTAGGCCCCAATGAGCACGACCCAACGGTGGATGTTTGATTTAGGAATTTCATCGAACAGTTTACGAGCGTCGGATAACTGTTTAATCTCAGCATAGAAAGAGATGAGCTTGGAGGCAAAACGAGGTGAAGAAGCTAAGCCGCTTACGATCAAGTGGGCGTGCAGCTTTTTTCCCCTGTGCCAGGCTGGAGATTGAGCGAAGGTTTGGATGAGTTGAGAAGAGAAATCTGGTGATGATTGAAATAAACGGCATATGATTGAGATTTTAAATTGTTGTGTACGAAATATTGTGCAACTGGAAAGATGCAGCTGCTTCATTTCAATTTCAGTAGCTGAAGCAAGCCAAATCCATTATCTTCATCTCCATCTCCAAAACAGTTAATTTCGCATAAATCACTTAATTTTTATTTTTTAAAAACTCAAAATAAAATATCTTCATTTATTAGAATTTTTTAATCAACTCTAATTTAATTAACATTTTAGTTAAATTTTTTAAAAACTGAAATTAGGTAACTAATTTTGATAAATTATTATTTAAATTCACATGCATTATTATGATTTATGCTATGATATATTAAATTTAAAATATAAATTATTAACTCTCTGTTTTATAAATATATATTCACTTTTTTATTTCTCTCAAATTATAATTTTTTAGAGATCATAATTTATTATTAGCTTTCTATTAATCTTTATTTAATATATATTAACTAATAAAATTTATTAGTTCCAATGCTAACTTAGTAATGTCAATATATGTAAAAGGTATTACAAGAGACTTCATAAAATTAATGATTATAAATCCCATTTAATTTAATATAATTTTATAAACGATATTTTAATTTTTTTTAAAATGAAATTTAAAATATTTTTAATATTTAATTTAATTTGTATATTATTAAAAATAATTTTATTATTTTAATAAAATTTAATATTTTAAAAAATTACTATTTAATTTTTATAGTATGAAAAATTTTATTAATGAATTTTTTTATTTTAAAAAATATATTAAAATATTTTTAAAATTTTTAAAATTTATTAATTAATCTATTTATTAATTTTTAACTATTAAATATTATAAAAAAATTTAAATTATTAGAGAAAATTAAATAGTTTTCTTCTAGAATTTGAAACAACGACAAAGGTAATCCAAAACGACATGTCTTAGCTAGAATCTCTTAACTTGGTGGGTGAGATACCATACACGGTTGTTATTTCAGGAACATGTACGGATTTACTTCCCCTCCAATACCGCAAAATCCTCCCTGGCTGCTTCACTCTTCCTCGAGATCTCTCCTTTCCTTGCAAAACCAGGGAGGACCATTTATACCCACTTGTAGATATAGCTATGGAGGTGATTTTTACCATCTTTTGTTTTCTCCTCAAACATTTTCTCCAATTTTCTGGAATTTCAAGAATAGTAGAAGAAATACCCTTTTGCGAGCGAGTCGTAGAGAGTCTCCTTATGAAGTTCTAGGTGTTTCTCCTTCTGCAACCCCCGATGAAATAAAAAAGGCGTATAGGAAACTTGCTTTGAAGTATCATCCTGATGTAAATAAGGAGGTATGTGGTCCTTAATTGCCGACTCCTATTTTTTTTTGTTTTTCTTTCCAGTTCAGTAATTTTGGTGAATTAAGCTCCAATTGTATAGAATTGTTTATGATTTATCTGGTTGGATTAGTTTTGTCTAGTTTATTTTGGCTTAATTATATTGATTGTATTGAATTTTGAGGATTTTGGGTATGATTTATGTCATTTGTCATTCTTCTTTGAATTGGAATGGCGTTCTTTGCTAGAGTGTGGAATTGTTCGAGGTTATTTGGTTAAGGGAAGATCTCTAATGTAGTTGTTTATGGAGCATTTTAACGCAAAAGGTCAGTTAACTTGGTTGCTGAATAAATTTAACTATCGTTTGAGCACTTCCTTTACGTTAATATAGATGTGGACACAAATTTGGAGGAAACCCAAAATCTGTTATGTGAAGAAATTTCATAATCCTGGCTGTGTGATACATTTATAGATGCACACATGTACTTCACTCATGACATTTTTAATTAAGAATGCAAAATGGGTATCTCAGTTTGGTTTGAGTTTGATCTATTCCCATGAAGGGATCTCTAGGGATAGAGGTAAGTACTATACTAATCATTTGTTGCAGTTGTAATGCATTCTAATATATGGTTATTGATTCTCTCTCAAAAATTTATGGAGGACAGAAAAATGCTCAGGGGAAATTTATGAGGATTAAGCATGCTTACAACACATTACTAAACTCCGAATCTCGGAGGAAGTATGATGCTGGAAGTTCTTCTGGCTTTTCATACTCTGGCACTGAAAGAAGTCAAAGCAGGAACACCCAAAACGAAGAGGAGTTCTATGGATTTGGTAAAACTAATAAACCTACAAAAATCTTTTTGATTATATAACGTTTAAAGAACTTATTCTTGTTGACTCCATTGCTCTTTGTATTAATTTTATTTGCTATTATGTTCACCCTTTCAGAGGTGTGTTAAGTAGCCTTGTAATGGCTCACTACAGGGTAATGTAAGCACAAAATGTTATGGATTCTTTTCTAGTATTTGATTTATTTTAGAATTAGATTGCTAAGTATTTGATTTATTTTAGGATTAGATTATTTTATCTTATCTCTTAGTTTTCTTATTCTTTAAGACTACTATCTTAGTAGAATTGTGTTAAACAGTGACACTATTTCCTATATATATTGCTGGAAGATTAGAAATAAAATAAGCAGATTTATTTCATCTAAATTGAAATCTGAACTCTCACAATCTCCCACAACAATTGGGCAAGGAAAGAATCAAGGAAAACCAACGGCTTCGGCCTTGGATACTGTAAGCATCATGGAGCCTAGCGTCATGGGAGATCAAAATAATCTACATAGAATCTCATATCAAACTCTCTCAATAGCAATGTCAGGAACAAAGAGAGATTTGAGGATTACTTGAGACTATAACTAAGCAACTAACTTTGTCAGGAACAAAGAGAGATTTGAGGATTACTTGAGACCATAACTAAGCAACTAACTTTGGCTCAAGAGGCTGAATAAAGGAAGAACCAAGATCCTGAAATGGGAACAAGCAGCAGCAACGACAACCAATCAAATTTTCCAAAGAAAATTGAAGATCGGGTTGATGTTAGACCTGTGCCACGCTATACTAAGTTGGACTTTCCTACTTATGATGGCACAGAAGACCCATTGGGGGTAGCTGAATCATTATGATCAATTTTTTCACAATTAAGGAACAGTAGAAGTTGATAAAGTGGGACTTGCGGCATTCTACATGATTGGAGAGGCTCAATTATGGATTTTCAAATTAGACCAGAAAGAACCAGGAATAACTTGGGACACCTTTAAGAACTATTGCCATTTGCGGTTTGGACCTCCACTAAGAAGCAATCCTTTGGTGAGTTAGCCAACTTGAAACAAAGCAGCAATATGGAAGAATACCAACACAAATTTCAGGCCTTGTTAGCAAGGGTACACTCAATCACAGGTCCACAACAGGTGGAGATATTCATAGTTGGATTAATTGAATTGATTAGAATGGATGTGGAACTTTAAAATCCATCCAATCTTGCAACGACCATGAGCTTAGCAAGGACCTTCAAAAAAAGACAGACTTTGATGCAAAATGGAGCTGTTGGATAGGGAATAAACAATATGCACTCTTATCATCCACATTACTCCAAAACCAAAGCACCAATAATACTCCGACAGTGTCCATAGTTAGTCACAACAATAGTACTCAGGGCCTTATGGTGAAGAGATTAATTAAAGGTGAAATGGCGGATAGATGTGTGATGAACATTATACTGGTCGTCAATGTAAGATGCTATTTTGGTTACAAGTCAACAATTGGGGTGATCGAAGTGAAAGCACGCGGGTCGTCAATGTAAGATGCTATTTTGGTTACAGGTCAACAATTGGGGTGTTCGAAGTGAAAGCACACACGGGAGAAGTCCAGAGGTTTTAATTCAATGGATCTTTGAGCTTGAGGACAAGCTCTTTGTCCAGGGGGGCGATGTTGGGGACTCTTTAGTATTTGATTTATTTTAGAATTAGATGGCTAAGTATTTGATTTATTTTAGGATTACATTGCTTTATCTTTATTTTAGGATCAGATTGTTTTATATTATCTCTTAATTTTCTTATTCCTTAGAAATCCTTAGTAGAATTGTGTTAAACAGTGAAATAAGCAGATTTATTTTGTCTAAATTGAGATCTAAACTCTCTCTCTCAACAACAACAACAATTGGACGAGGAAAGAATCAAGGAAAATCAAGGGCTTCGGCCTTCCTTGGATACTGTAAAGCGACCTGTGATGCGATCCATAACTTGGGACCGTAACACAGTAGCTTGCTACTTGGTTGATCTTTACTGAGGGATATCCTGGGATGTTATCAAACTAGATTACTCCTTATCATAGAACTGGATAATTCTTGAAAAAATGAAATTGATCAGATAAATATTTGCTCACCAATCTGAACAAAATTATACTTGCGGATAGCTTGAAATGTAAAATTCGTCTAAAACTTATCTCCCTTTTTGTTATCTGTATACAGTGTTTTTGGCTATTTGCTGTACATTTTAGCATACCATGGCATTAGAACCTCGTCCTGTTGTTATTGTGTTAGATCTGTAAAATAATATGAGGGTGGGCAGACTGCTGGGCAAACCTGTGAAATATCATGTTCTCAAATGTCTGATGGGTTGATTAAAATTTGTAAAATGTCGTAGAGACTTGTTTACAGTTTTCTTGCATTCTCTTGAAGTTTCTGTTCATGTGTCGTTTGGTGGGTAATCCTCCAATTTTTTGGGAGAGTATTTTTGTCATCTTTTTCTTAAGGTTAAACTTATTAGGAGTTAGGTTCACTTGTTCTTATACTTGACCGCTTTATGATGCAGGTGATTTTTTGAGGGATGTTCAGATAACAATAGGTAGTTTGTACTGTCTGTGAGATAGAACAATGATCATACATATTTTCTTTTCCTGTTTCAAGATGTTGCTGGGCATCTTTTCTTTCCCCTTCACATTGCCATTACATCCTAGATCTTTGTACTTCTACAAGTCTGATATTGGTGTTACAGGGGACTTCTTTCGAGATCTCCAAGAAGAATTTCAGAACTGGGAGGCTACTGCTTCATCACAAGGGAAACCAAAGAGCCTGTGGGAGGAATTAGCGGTACGCATGTGGTACCTTTCGTAGTTCTAGCGTGAAACTTGCCAATTTTACTCACAGGGGTCATATGAGTTGGTCAAACAATTTTTGGTGCCTTGACTCAAGAGGGAACAGCCTCACCTTAGTATTTTATTTCTTCACAGGAAATTGGAGAAGAATTTGTGGAATTTCTGGAGGAGCTTAACGTAACAGATACAGAGGTTGAAGCAAATGATTATGGTCGTCCAATAGACAGTTCATTTTCTGCTTCAGAGACGAAGAGAACAAATGGTGTTAAAAATGAAGATGGAAAGGGTAGCAGCATTAAAGATAACATTGATGAGATTGAAGCTACTCTTGCTAAGCTGAAGAGGGAATTGGGATTGTAGCTCTATTCAATCTGTTTGGTTTTATTTAAATCAATTGATTGCATTCAGTGTGGAGCTATTAAGATGGACCAGGCTGAACCGTTTGGTTGGGTTTGGCTATTATTGGTTGCCATGTTGGAGGGGCAGGCAGGCTAAGAAATCTAAAGCTAATTTTTCAATTAATTATTATAATTTCATGTTAAAAGAAAAGTAATATAAATTTATTTGTAATGATCATTTCGTTTCCCGTACTTATATAGCAAATTTTACTTTACTAACTAATTAAATGAGTTTATAAATGATTCCGATTATCATAATAACGAGAATTGATTTTTGAAATTGTAGTTTTATTTAATTAAAGTTGAATGACGAAGTAACTAATCAAATAAGTTCATAACATTTATAATTTCTTTTTTAATTTTATTTAACCGAAAATTTAGTATGACATAAATAAGCATAATTTTGAAGTTAATTGTTAGTGACAAGCTTTCTCAAAGCCATTTCTTTCATATAATAATTATTTTTTTTGAGACATTAATTTTATGACTTTGCATTGCGATTGAATTTTTATTTTTTTTAAAATAAATTAAAAAAAATTAAAAGAAACTAGCTTTCAACATCAAGATGTTTCAAACAAAATATAGAGAAATGATACCACTAGAGGGAAACACATAGGAGACTAGAATGTCACAAGCAATAAACTAGTGATATATATATTTATGGTTTATATTTACTTTTTGGTTTTAGAATCTATGAATTTTATGTAAGAATTTGATATAATATTATTATGAATTTTTTTAGATAATATAATTTATATCATAAAACTATATAACAGTCAAACTTACAATTTTGTACTACTTATCATTTTATATTGAGATATCCATATTTATAATCCATCTGTTTAGAATTAATAATTTTATAAAACTTCAATTTGTTTGTTTTTTTTAATTAATTCTAATGTTTAAAATGAAAAAATTATGATTATATAAGAATTTATTTAAAATTTTTTCCTTGATGAATTTTTTTGAAACTAAGGGATTTTCTTGATGTACCTGGACCTGGAGGTGCAGAAGTGAAATACATAATTGAACAAGAAACACAAGGCAGAGATTTTGATTGCACAAATCAGAAGTTGAGGAATTACATCGAGTCATGAGGCTGAGGAAGAGGAAATTCCTGTGCCAGGGCATGAGGCTAAGGAAAAGGGAAACAGTTATACAGGCCTAGTCATTAGCTATTTCAGGAGACAACATTTTGTGACTAGCAATTAGCAATCAGAATTCAGAAAACACTTCGTAGTTTTCCTTGCCATGTGTAAAAATGAAACCCACAAGCCCTGTCATACGTTTACTATGGACATGTGACTCCTTCTCTCTGCCTGTTCAAGAACCTCGGAAACTGATGCTTTAGCGTTTAAATTTCCCTCTCCGTTGTAAGAGAGGTAGACAATTTGAGAGACATTAGGAAAGTTGATTTGAGAGACAATTTCAGAGCTCAGAGCAAAATTTATGACACACCATCAACATAGAATTGGAGCATTGTCTCCACTAGATGGTATGCACAGGCCAGGTGAAGGTCCGAGATCTCCATCCTCTCAAACTGTTGAACAACTTCTGCGAGGTAATGTATGTTATAACTACAAGTTTAAGCATACTAGAATAATGGGTTTTGCATTTTTCCAAATCCGAGAAAATTTCAAGTTGAAGTCCTGTGAGGTTATCTCTGCAGGAGGGGATTCAAGGTGGTCACCAAGCGCTATGCAATCGTTAGGGAAAGAACATGACATGGAGGATGATCATACACCACATAGAAAATCCGTTCTTGCAAAAGTGAGGGAGAAGGCCAGGAAATGGCGAAACACTCTCAGCAAGAAGAAGCACAATGAGGATGGTAATGCTACACCCTCGTGGGGTGTTAGCTTGGAGGATGAGGATGATGAAGATGAAGATCCTGAATATCTCGGAGCCCCAAGTAACAAACATTCAAAAATTTCTCTCTTTCAAAAAGTAGAGCTAGAATGAGATTGGTTTTACAGTTTTGAACCCAACAAAATGTAGCCTTTTGCTGATTTCCTCACCAGATCATTTTATTTTCAGTGTATGAATCAGAGATGGCACCTGAGGGATACAAGGAGACAGCTAGACAGCATCCAAGAGCAATTCCTGTCATATCTGAGAGGCATGTTTTAACAAGCAGTGTGAACAGTGGTAGCCCTTCTCAAAAGTCTCCGGATCCTAGTCCTCCAGTTAACTCTCCCAAGACAATAAGTGAAACCGTGGCAGAAAAGCTGGCACCGGCTTATGCCTCAGTAACAGATGCAACACATGCGCTTGCTTCGAAGATTCAAAGTCTCACTGTCTCAAACGCAGAAGCACAAGCACATGCACCAGCACCAGAATCGAACCCTGCCACAATACCCTCATTAGCACCAATCCTAACAGTGAAGACATCAGACCCACCAACAGCGAGTCCTAGAGCAAAGGTATTAACCCCACCAGCTCTAGGTATTGTAACAAAACTAGCAAAACAAGCCCCAGCAAAAATGGAAAAGGCTGAGCCAACATCAGCTCCTGCGGCAGCAGCAGAAAGAAATCATCCTAGCACAGGGGAGCAAATATGGGATAAAGGGGTCTCAGTGAAAGAGTATATAATGCACAAACTGGAGCCAGGGGAAGATGAAAAGGCACTTTCTCAAGTGATCTCCGACGCAATTAGTCCAAGAAAAACTCCTGGTGATGTCGGTGTGGTGGAGAAAGTGAAAGTAGCTGTAACATCTTTGCTCCGCAATGAGTCGTACTCCGAACGCAGAGTTTACCATTCAGCTCAGAACTCATCATCACAGATTCCCATCTCAACAAATGCTCATGAAGGTAATATTTTATGAATTCTCATGGCCGATGGAACCTTTTTCCTGACCTGCTAAGGGGTCTCTAATGAGATGTGTTGCTTTGCAGTTATCGAGGAAGAGAACCATGGAAGAATACTTCAGGCCAACTGAAAGTGGAAGTCATTGGCTACTAAACAAGTTCTATATATGTTATGACAAGGAGTTCACTAAGAGTATTTTCCATGTCCTAAATCTATATTCCACTAATACAGTAATAATGAATATGTTTCTGCAGCTGTACTAGATTTAAACAATGAGATAAATGTTACATTTTGTTTATGACGTTGGATTGAAAATTCAATTAACATTGGTTTCTTTACTTTAAAATTTTATTTTGATTCATTAATTTAAACTAACTTAAATAACTTTTAAATTAATTTTTTAGTTAATTTAAAATAATTAATTTAATTTATTTATTAACTTTTAATTAAACTTGGTATTATATATGCTTTTTCATTTTCATGTCCCACCGATGTGAGATTGGGATCTCACATAATATTTTTTCTTTAAAGTAGATTAACATAATATTAATACAATAAAGAGAATAAGGTATAACTATGTTAGTAGCTCTCTTTATCAATATTAATATGTATTTAATAATTACTATGTATGTATATTAAATGAAATTGATTATTAGTCTTATTATTAATAATTAATATGTGATTTTTAATCATTTATGAAGTTTAAGTACCTTATTTTTTAATTATAATTGTAGTAAATTTTTAAATTTGAAATTAAGAATTATAAATAATTAAAAATATACACAAATAACTCAGTATTGCCTAAATTTTTATTGCATTTTAATTATTAAAGAACTAATTGTACATGTTAAATAAAATCTATTAGTGTATTAAATTTATAGTCCTTTGATTATCACTAAGCTATAATGGGAGCTTGCTGATTAGAATTAGCTGTACCTGATTTAATTAATTTTTTTTTAAAAATATAATTTAGGAAAATAAGTTTCTAAATTAAAAAAATAATAAGAATAAAAGAAAGATTAATAAGCTAATAACCGTTTAAGTCAAGGATGAAAAAAGAGAAAACATTTTGAAAATTTTATTTCCGAGAGAGAAAATGACGTTACGCTTAGTCTGGAAACTTCAAGCTTCCTTATGTACCCAGACATGCTCACGTGGATATCACATGTAGCTTTACAGATCATCACAACTTAAAGAATGCAAAAATAATTTCCCCGTTACATCAGCAAGACAATGGAGAAATTAACTGAGCAATAAGACATAGTTTTACAACAATACTGCTTAGTTTTATAACTCAACACCCGCTATTCCTAATAAAGGTTTAAAATTCAACTTGCGGGTGAGATGGTTATGGCGGCAGAGCCTTGGTGAAGATGTTGCCAATTGTTCTTGAGTAGGAAGATGATTATGTGAGATAAAGCCTCATTGAAGTTGATCTCGGACAAGGTGGCAATCGATCTCGATATGCTTCGTGTGCTCATAGAACACTAGGTTAGCAGCAATGTGCATGGCCGCTTTGCTGTCGCAGTGCAGTGGTATACACAAAGGAGTGGGAACCTACAAATCTTGCAAAAGATAACTAATCTAGAGAAGTTCACACACAGTATTGGTCATAGCTAGGGGTGAGCAGAATCCGGTTCGAACCGAAAAAACCGACCGAACCGAACCGATTTGAAAATTTGGTTCGGTTTTTTATACATTTCGGTTCGGTTCGGTTTTAAATTTCAGAAATTTTGGTTATTTCGGTTCGGTTCGGTTTTGATCAGAAAAAAACCGAAAAAACCGAACCGAACCGATTAGGAATAATAATATGTTTTTTCAATAATATAGAGAAATCAAATTATATTAAAATTAAAATATTTTAATTAAATTTTAAAATACTAAAAATAAAGTGTAAAAAATTAAAAAAATATTAAAAATCGAAACCGATTAAACCGAACCGAATCGAACCGAATCAGACCGGTTCGGTTCGATTCGGTTTCTGACCAAAATCAGTTCGGTTCGGTTTTCATAAAATCTAAAATTTCGGTTTTCGGTTTATTCGGTTCGGTTCGGTTTTGAACCGAACCGACCGAATGCTCACCCCTAGTCATAGCACGATACTCAGTCTCAATTGAAGACTTGAAAATGGTAGTCTGTTTCTTCATTTTTCAAGAAATGAGACAAGACCCCAAGTAAATGCAATACCCAGATAAAGATTTGCTGAGTAATTGCAAGCAGTCCAATCAGAATCATAATATGCATTAAGAGATAAGTTTGTATTCACAAGGAAGTAAAGGCCCTGGTGCAAGGACCCCTTAAGGTAGTGAAGCAAATGTAAAGCAGCCTCCCAATGAGGCTTTCAGGGCATACTCATAAATTGCTTAGGTGTTGAACAATATAACAAATATTATACCTTATTAAATTGATGTAAAGACGTCTGCCAAGCAGCCTTCTATACATATCAAGCTTAGAGAGAGGTTCTCCTGATTCAGGAGTCAAGTACAAGCTTTGGGGTAAGAGAGAAGATGCAGGTTTATATTGAAACATGCTTGCATCTTTGAGAATATCCGAAATAAATTTTGTTTGGTTGATAATAGTTGCATGTAAAGATCTCCCAACTCCTAGATAGGGGTGAACATCCGGTCGGTTCGATTTAAAATCAAACCAAACTGAATAAATTGAAAATTAAAATTTTAATATTTATAAAAATCGAACCGAACTGATTTTGATCAGAAATCAAACTGAACTGAATCAGTTTGATTCACTTCGATTCATTTTGATTTGATCGGTTTGAATTTTTAATAAAATTTTTATTTTTTATACTTTATTTTTAGTATTTTAAAATTTAATTGAAATATTTTAATTTTAATATGATCTAATATGTCTATATTATTGAAAATAATATACTATTGTCACTAATCGATTCGATTAGATTTTTTCTGATAAAAATCGAACTGAACCGAAATAATCAAAATTTTTAAAATTAAAAATTGAATCGAACCGAAATAAATAAAAAGCCAAATCGAATTTTCAAATTAATTTGATTTGGTCAGTTTTTTCGATTTGAACCGAATACTGCTTACCCTTACTTCTAGATCAAAAAATATTTCATAGGTCCCAAATCTTTGATAGTAATTTTGAATGCAAGGCAAATTTGCACTTATTGATTGCATCAATGGAATAACCGGTCAAGATAACATCGTTAACATACACCGGCAAAATTAAAACCAAAATATTAATATGCTGTGTGAAGAGACAGAGGTCATTAGTGGATTGCATAAACCCTAAGGTCTTAGGGAAGGCTGTAAATGTCACACCCATTCTTTAATATGTAGAGACGGATATGACTCGAAAAATTGACAGAATTTTCTCTGATATTTATACATATAAATACATATAACATGCTATAATTTTAAAATATTAAATATATAAGAGAGGACTGATGGATGGTCTAGTCAATTCATAATATATTTATACTAAACAAAATACATCCAATACTTAAATATACAATTTATACATTATCTTCCAAAATTACAAAAAAGTTATAAAGGACTTAGAATTGACCCGACCTCCACTAGACTATGAGCAGAAGAAGTGGAAGAAAAGATAAAATTAGGAGATGTAGACCGCTAGGAGTGGATCACCAAAAAGGATCTGTAATATTAAAAGTATGAGGGGTGAGTACAATTTACTCAGTGAGCGGATAAATAAATAATAAAGGGAAAAAGATAAAATTTAAGTACTTAATAGTACCAAATATTTAGTTAAAATAAATCAGTTGAATAAATACAGTTTAATTCAATCAATATAAAATAAACTGAATATAAATTGTTAAGATTTCACTGCTGGATAATAAAACCAGAATTCATAAATGTAAAAAATAAAATCCGCATACACTCATAACATGCTCCCTGTAGATAATGCTGGCATCTCAAGTGTAATAAAATAAAATAATAATAGTATGAGAGCAGTGCTGGCATCTTAGGCTCTATGATGACAATTTTGGCCAAAAAGCTAATAAAATATTGGTCATACACATGTGCAGAGCTATCCCAAAGGGTGACCATCTAACATACGTCCCAAAGGCTGTCTATCAAGCGCTGTCCCAAAGACAATATAAATATATATTATGCTGAAAATAAATCTCCTGTCATCAAGATGTTATCTGTTCGGTGCATATATATAGTATAATCGGTTATTTATTCAGCTGCACTTTAAATTCAATTTTCATTCAAATACAAATTCATTTCATTTTTTCCCATTTTAAATAAATAAATAGCATATACATATATAAATATATTTAAAAAAAGTCTCAATGTTACATATTTATCCACTCACCAATACTGGGACAAAATAATCTTAAATCGTAGGAGCACCCCTATTATCTATCCTCAAAGCTGAGTCCTCTTCTAAAATTAAGAAGAAAAATAATATATCAAGTAATAAATAAATATTCTACGATGAAAATATAAAACGTAAAATGCGAAATTTTAAATATATTTATATATATATTTTAAAGAAAAATTCGGCAATATTTCGACATAGCTAGACCTCCCAAAATTACACAAGCTCAATAAAAATACAAAATAAACTATAAATATTATTTAGATCAACCTATGAAAATTATCAATCCAAGAAGAAATATAAAATCTCATTAATTGGGTCTAACTAAAACATATCCCCTTTTAATTCTCAAATAATAAAAATCACTATTTAATGATATAGAAAATAAATTATATCGTAATAATTTGAATAAAAGGGATAAAACTTATCTATCCAATTATTAGAGCCTCTGGGAGAAATTATTGAATTTCTGATCAGGATATTGGTTTAAATTAGAATCTAACTGAGGATTTTGGAAGTTTAAGCATTGATTGGGTTGAGAGGATGGAGATTTGGATTTAAAAGAGGAATTTTTTTTTTTTAAAAAAATAACAGAGGGTTTTGCTCTGTTTTTAGGGAGGAAGATGGTGAGCTCGCTCTGATTTCGGGACTTTCCTGAAACCAGAGCTTTTAATGCGCTTTTTTTTTATTAATTATTATTATTTTTTTAATTTTATTTTAATAATAATTATTATATATATATATATTTGTAAGTTATGGGTCTTCTCTTCACTTTTTCTTTTTAATTTTTATGGGCTGAGCATGATAGTAAATTCAATATTCTATTGTCTAGAGGCCTGCTTAAGGCCATATAGAGATTTTTTAAACCGACACACTTACCCAAGTTGTGTCTTGTGATAGCCCTGAGGAGGTATCCTATACACCTCTTCGTTCAAATGCCCATGCAAGAAGGTATTATTGATGTCCAATTGAAAGATGGACCACTGTTTAGAGGTAGCCAAAGCAATGAAAATTCTCACTGTGGTAAGTTTGGCCATAGGAGAGAATCTATCTTTGTAATCTAGGCCCTCAATTTGGTTGTAGTCTTTGGCAACCAAATAGACTTTATGTTTATCTACATCCCCGTTAGGTTTAAACTTCACTTATATATCCACTTACAACCCATGACTCTTTTATTCTTAGGCAGAGTGGTAAGGATCCAGGTATTATTGTTTTCTAAGGCCTAAAGTTCTTGTTCCATGGCCTCAACCTAGTGAGCATTATTGGATGCTCGAGAGTAAGTGCAAGAGAACGTGAAGTAGTGAGTGCTCACAGTAGTCACTCCGATACTCAAGTCAGCATACTGAAAAAGAGAGAGTGAATGCAATAAACTGCTTAGAGTTTTTGTGTAAAAGAATACTGTACATTTATCTCTATGATTTTCTTCTTCTATACTGTAAGAAGATGGAGATAAATATAGTATTTGTTGATAATCCGACAATGATATGATCAGCTACTTGATAAGAGATATCACCCGCTAATAGATTGATGATCCTATGATTACAGGTGTAATAGAAATATGCTAAAGTGTCTCTATTTAACGGTAACTTTATACCAAAACTCGTCCTATTTTAGAGAATGTGAGTCTGTGATTGTAATACCCGGCTAGAGGCCGGCATCGGAATTCTACTTTCCGGTGGCATCTCGGATGTCGGAATCCTCTAGAAGGGTAGTAGATATGTTTTTCTAAAGAATTTTAGTATGTTTTCATGTTTTAAGAGTAAAAGGAAATAAGTTTTGAAAGAAAAGAGCCAAGGAAGAAATGCAAGGTTCGGCCGCCGAAGGTGAAGTTCGGCCGCCGAACATGCATGGCTTTTGATCTCACGTTAGGCCGCCGAAGGTGGTCTGGCCAGCCACCTATAAAAGGCCCTAGGTCGATGAATGGATAAGATTGCTTCCATTTTCACAGACAGAGGTGAGACTATGCTATTTCTTGGGTGATTTCATGTTTTCTTCAAATCTTTCAAAGTTTTGATGAGTTTTCTTAATTGTTTGAAGGGTTTGAGCTAAAAACCAAAGTTTTGACGTTTGGAGAGTTTGAGGGAGAGTTTCTCCATATCTCCACATTGGGATCATTTATCTTCTTGTTTGTAAGAGGTAAGTGAAGATCCTGAACTTCTTTTCATGATTTATGTAAGTGTTATGGAGTTTTATGGGTAGAGATGCATGTTTAGGTTAAGTTGAGTTTTTGGTGGATTTGTGGTCAAAGCATGCTTATGTGTTTATTTGTGTTGTTTGTTGGGGTTTTAAGTTAGTTTTGGACCCCTTTGTGCCTATACTTGAGTATATGCAGGTTGTGGAAGTTTGGGTTGCATGTGTATGTGAAGTTGGGTGAGTTTTGCTTGAAGCAGAGCAGGGTTCTGCCTTATTGGCAAACCCAGTTTCGGCCGCCGAAGGCAGGTTCGGCCGCCGAACATGCTAAGGAGGTGGTTTCGGCTGCCTAAGCTTGCCCCCGAAAGTTTGGACTTTCGGCTCTGGAGGGGGGTTTCGGCCGCCGAAGGTGCCGCCAAAGGTTGGGGACTTTCGTCTCTGGAGAGGACTTTCGGCAGCCGAAGTGCCGCCGAAAGTGCTTGAGTTTCGGCTCTGGAAGGGACTTTCGGCCGCCGAACCTGCCGCCGAAAGTGCCCTGTCCAGCCTTCTTTTGCATGTTGTATGTGATTGTTTTAGGATGTTTTAAGGGAGTTTTGGGGAGTTTTATAGAGTTGTTCTAGAGTTAGTTTGGTCCCTCATTTTGAGTCCACCTGTGTAGGAACGGACCAGAGGAACCGAAGAGAGCAGCAGTGAGCACTACTTCAGAGGATTCAGAGTCAGCCAGAGGTGAGTGGAACTAAACTGAATGTTTTAACTTGAGACCTTAAATGCTTTTAGCATGTTCCATGCATCATGATATGTAATAGGTTGAGTGCACTAGACTACACTAATGTGACGCATTGCATTATTCTATGCTTGTACGGATCAGACATAGTGGATTCATTAGCCCTCGTAGTAAAGTCCTGAGGAGCCCTAAGAGGGCCGGGCACAGGCACCCTAGGGTGCGTAATAAAGTCCTAAGGAGCTCCTTCGCGGGCCGGGCACAGTTGAGAGATTTTTGAATCAGTCCGTCTGAGATGATGTGATTTACTTGTGATGTGATGCATTCCATGTGAGCATGTTTTATTGACATATTTGATTTGTTCTACTCACTGGGCTAGTATAGCTCATCCTGCTCCTTAATCCCAGTTTTGCAGGATCTTAGTTCAGAGGGGAGTCAGCAGGGTACAAGAAGAGTAAGGAGATGTGTAATAGCTAGTATGGACATGTACTATTGTGAAGAGATGTATTAGTATTGTGCTTGACCCATTTGTATTGTAAACTCCTTTTGTGTACATGGTTTGTTTGATGTAAATGTGTTTATGAGGAGATGAAAACCAGGCTTAACATGTATGAGGTTAACCCGTCTGGAGCAAGCTCTAGTAAGGGGTTCTATAGTACAGAAATAGTGCATGCACAGGTTGAGCCTTGGTTCAGAGCAAAGTTTTATGTTTTTACAGAAAATGTATGATCATGTATGGGATTTTACATGTACACAGAGAGTATAACAGGCTTGCTAAGGGTCTCGGCGACTTGGATCCTAGCGCCAGTAGCGGTCCGATTTTTGGGTCGTTACAGTGATGAGTCTTGATATCAAATCGGGTGATTTAGATATCCGGGTCTTTTTTCCCTCAAATGAGACCACATTAATTATTTATTAAATTCTTGTCACGTGATCTTATTTAATGATAATAGCTCATGACTTATTTTATGCCGTCAGTAGCATCAAATAATTACACTAAAAAATATTCAACGAACATGACAATGGCGTGTAAAAACCCATAAAAATGAGTTTACAGTTATTAATGACTTGGTCATTTATGCACACAAGTCTTAAATTTTCAAAAATTATGATTATACAAAATTATGAAATATATCATATTATTTTTTTATTATTTTTTTATATTTCTATTTATTGAGTCCAAATAATAAATAGAAAAAAATTAAAATTAATAAGATAACCTTAATTACTATGTAGTGTATTTAGTTAAATATTAAAAATGTTTTACAATTGTTGCTTAAAAAATTTATAAACAAAATAAATGAGTATGTACATATAAGTTTATTAAACGTTTTTTTTTTTCTAATAAAATATATGTAAAAAATGAATGGCATGCCTATAAAGATATTTATTTATTTTTATTTACATAATTTTGATACATTATTTGTTATTATTATTTGAAAAAATATACATATATCTTTATTTATAGCATTGCTACTTGCTATATTCTTATAATAAAGAAAATGAATAGTGACAATTCTCATTTCATCTATTTTGAAGACTAACTTTATATATACCTATACTAAAAAAATTATTATTAGAGAAATAACTTTAATAGTTTTTAAATAAAAATAAGTTTATTTAAATTTTAGATCATTTCAGAGATGATGATGCAAATATTTAAAATGTTATTTCCCAAATTTAAGATTTTTAAATCTTAGATACTATATTCTTATTATTGATTTTATCAATAATTATATTTATTTTTCTGATTAGAGGAACTAGTTTTCATTCTATATGATAAACTGAGTTTTGGGAGAGTTTCAGAATTAAGACACCTAGATACTGATTTGATTTAATGAGAAATCATGAGTTAAAATTGGTTCAAAATGAAGTAAATGCAAAAAATAAAAAAGAGTTAATGAATTTGCAGAGGCATTTAAAGAGATTAAGGTTTCTTAAGGAGTAATTAAGATGGTGGATTTTATAAGTTAAGAAAATCCCCTCAATTCGGGCTATCCCAAGAGTATATATATATTTGGTCACACTGATGTCCCTCATGACATGTCTTATTAAATATGATTGGAGAGTTTTTCAGTAGATTTGTCAAACGACTCATTTAATAGGATGCAGTTAGCTAACAAATGCGGAGTGAGCTAACTCATATTTGAATGGTTATATTCATACTTGTAGTATAAATTTAAAAGAAAAAAGTCCATTTATTTCAAACTTTAATAGAATATGAGATGTTAATTCGTACAATATAAATTGAACTTTATTTACAAAATTTATGAATTCTTTTATTTATATGGTGTCGGTGTGGATGCGTTCGTTGTTCACCATCAACAATAAGACATGCGAGTGATAAAAAAATTATCCTTTCTTGATGCAGTGTAATAAGTAATTAATTATTGGTGATAATCAATTCGCATTCTTAATAACTTCTTTTCGAATATTCTATTTCAAGAGTTTTCAAAAACATATATAAAATTCGTTCAACAACTATGGTAGACTTACTGATATTTCTTGTGCCAGTGGAAATAACTTAATAAATTTTATATTATTTTTTTGAATATATCTTTAATGCATGTTATTTCATAATTAAATTATTTCTAAAATTAATAGATTTTACATTTTTTTCATTATTGTATTTGTAAGGGGTGAAGTCATTAGCATTGTATCCGGTTGGAACATTTTAATATTTCAGCTAAGAAATTGAATTAATCGGCAAAACAAAAGAATTCATTAGCATAAAAGTGTTAGAGAAATGGATGAGCAAGAAATACCTGTGTTTCTCCATTTTTTACACGCTTCCTCCATGGCATTGTTTCTCACGTCACTTAAACTTTTGCTAGCTTTTTTCGTTTGCTCGATACCCTTGTCCCTAGCTCAAGAAGCAAATCACTTCATTTACAATGGCTTCAAGGGAGCCAATCTGAGTCTCAATGGGATTGCAAAAATCAATCCCAATGGTCTTTTACAACTTACAAACACTTCCCACCAGCAAATTGGCCATGCTTTCTTCCCATTCCCATTTCATTTCAATTCATCTTTGTCTAACAATTCTCGGCCATCTTTCTCATTTTCTACTTCTTTTGTGTTTGCCATGGTTCCTGAGTCGCCTGCTCGAGATGGCCATGGCATAGCCTTTACTATATCACCATCTCTAGAGTTCAAAGGGGCCATAGCAACGCAATATCTTGGACTCTTCAACTCCAAGCATTTTTTCAAATCATGCAGAAATAGAGAAATATTTTCAAAAACATGCAGGATCCGAAAATATTTTCGGATTCTGTGTGTCAACGCAGCGTGTTCGCCAGTCATACTGGCGAACATGCTTGTTCGACACCCATGGTGTCGAAGAAGGAAGAGTTCGACACCATGGGTGGCGAACTCTGCCTTTCTGAGCTTGTTCGCCACTATGAGTGGCGAACAAGCTCGTCCGGGCCACGGGAGCAGTGCAATCTGCTCCCGTGGCACGCCAGCTTGGCGAAAAGAATTGTTCGCCACTTAAAGTGGCGAACAATTGT
Source organism: Manihot esculenta (assembly GCF_001659605.2). Lineage (NCBI taxonomy): Eukaryota > Viridiplantae > Streptophyta > Magnoliopsida > Malpighiales > Euphorbiaceae > Manihot > Manihot esculenta. The sequence goes on along the minus strand of NC_035162.2, from coordinate 9,830,272 downwards.
GCTGAGTCATGTTCGCCACCTTGAGTGGCGAACATGCACAGAAAGAGGAAAAGTGTTCGCTAAGCGGCGAACAGTTTTCTGTTTATATCACATGCATGTGTATCACAATGCATGCACATGCATGTGTATCACAATGCATGTGATACCTCAGTTGCATGTGATACCACAAATTTGTTTGATAAATAAAAATTAAATATATAAAATAAATATAAATTTAAAAAATTTATAAAAATTAATAAAATATTATATTAAATTAAAATTTATTTATTGATATTAATTAAAAAAATATTAATATTAAAATTATTTTTTATATTTAAAATTATATATTTTTTAATTATCAATCAATTAATAATTCATTTGTAATTTTATTATAAAATCAATTTTTAATATTATTTAATAATATTATTATTATAATATTTAAATTTAAATTATCTAATTTATTATGTAGTATTTTTTAAATTTAAATAGTTTATGAAAAAATTTTTTATTATTAAAATATTATATATAAATTTTTTTATTTTTAAAAATTTAAATTTAATATAATTCTTTTCGCCAAGCTGGCATGCCACAGGAGCAGATTGCACTGCTCCCGTGGCCCGGACGAGCTTGTTCGCCATTCATAATGGCGAACAAGCTCAGAAAGGCAGAGTTCGCCACCCATGGCGTCGAACTCTTCCTTCTTCGACACCATGGGTGTCGAACAAGCATGTTCGCCAGTATGACTGGCGAACACGCTGCGTTGACACACAGAATCCGAAAATATTTTCGGATCCTGCATGTTTTTGAAAATATTTCTCTATTTTTGCATGATTTAAAAAAATGCTCCTTCAACTCCACCACCTTAGGCTTATCTTCAAACCACTTGCTTGCTGTCGAGTTCGATACTGTAAGGAACCCTGAATTTGGAGATATTAACGACAACCATGTTGGAGTAGATATCAATAACTTGACGTCCATTGAATCAGCTCCGGCGATGTATTTTTCTGAAAATGATGGGAAAAATAAGAGCTTGGACCTTGCTAGTGGGAAACCAGTGCAGGTTTGGATAGATTATGATGAATTAGAGAAGTTACTCAATGTAACACTAGCTCCTCTTGGAACAGTGAAGCTAGAAAAGCCACTATTGTCGACAACTGTTGATATCTCTGCAGTTCTCTTGGAGTCCATGTATGTTGGGTTCTCTGCATCTACAGGTTCAGTTGCATGTTACCACTATATTCTTGGGTGGAGCTTCAACAATAATGGGCAAGCACAAAGCCTTGACCTCTCAAAGCTTCCTTCACTTCCTCTTAAAAGAAAATCAAAGAGTAAGCTAGAACTAAAAAATTTTCCACCATTACTGACAGTAATTGTCTTCCTCGTAACTATTTCTGTAACTATTTATGTAATGAGGAAGAAATATGAAGAAATACGTGAAGATTGGGAACTGCAATATGGTCCTCAAAGATTTTCTTACAAGGATCTTTACAAAGCAACCAAAGGTTTCAAAGACAAACAGCTTCTTGGGTCTGGAGGTTTTGGAAGTGTTTACCGAGGAACGTTACCTTCATCCAATGTGGAAGTTGCAGTAAAGAAAATTTCACATAATTCAAAACAAGGAATGAAGGAATTTGTGGCAGAAATTGCTAGCATGGGAAGGCTAAGGCACAGGAACCTGGTTCACCTCCTAGGCTATTGCCGGCGAAAGGGAGAGCTTTTCTTGGTCTATGATCATATGCCCAATGGAAGCTTTGATAAGTTCCTTTTTAGCAATGAAAAACCCAACCTTGATTGGGTTCGGCGATTTCAAATCATCAAAGGAGTAGCATCTGCTCTATTCTACCTGCATGAAGAGTGGGAACAAGTTGTTCTTCATAGAGATGTGAAAGCTAGCAATGTTTTGTTAGATGCTGATCTCAACGGGCGACTAGGAGACTTTGGACTTTCCAAGTTTTATGATCATGGATCAACACCTCAAACAACGTCTGTGGTTGGAACTGTGGGATATCTTGCACCTGAACTTAGTACAACTGGAAAACCTACTACAAACAGTGATGTTTTTGCTTTTGGGATCTTCCTGCTTGAAGTGGTTTGTGGAAGGAGACCTGTGGAGTATAAAAGACCACAGGAGGAAGCTGTTTTGTTGGATTGGGTTCTTGAATGCTGGAAAAGAGGGGACATGCTTATGACTGTTGATCCTAGATTGGAAGGTAGCTTTGTTGTGGAAGAAATGGAATTGGTTTTGAAACTAGGTCTACTTTGTGCACACCGTCTACCCATGGCTAGGCCCACAATGAGGCAAGTGGTGCAATATTTAGATGGAAATGCCACCTTGCCAGAGATACCATTGCACGGTGCGGGTGTTGGTGTATTTTCAGTTAGCCATGAAGCACCTAGTGATCGGCCTTTTCTTTCTGCAGAGAGTATTTATTCCTTTTCCTTCTCAGATACTGACTCTGTTAGGCCCAGCCGTTTTAAAAGGAAAAAAAAACAAAATGAGGCCCATAAGTATATTTTCATATAAAAAAAAAAAAAAAAAAAGAAAGAAAAAGTGAGCATTAAAGCTCTGTTTCGGGAATGTCCCAAAACATTCCCGAAACAGAGCATTCGTCTTCCACCCCCAGAAAACAGAGCGAAAGCTCTGTTATTTTTTTTAAAAAAAAAATCTCCTCCTTAACTCAAATCTCTTCCTCCTCAACCCAAATCAACCCACAAACTTCTAAGTAAATATATTAGGGATTGACAGGTCCAACTATCAGTTTTTCTCTTACATGTTTTATAATTTAGAATTATAGCAGGTTACATGTTTTTATATGTATAAATACCAGGAAGTTCTGTCAGTTTTTCGGGTCATATCAGTCTCTACAATTTAGGGATTGGGTGTGACAGATTCAATTCTCAATGGTCACTGAATCTCTCATGGCCTAATGGCTCAGTGTTCATATGTTTATTTTGCAGATTAATAATATTTTTGTGCTGAGTTGTTTAAGCAAAATTTTCTCTTCTAGGACTATTGATTATCCTCCAGCATAAGAACTGAGAAAAGATGCAACACTATTATAAAACTGTAAAAGCTTAAATGAAGTTTCGCTACAACAGAGACAACTGAATGTTGCAAAAGCTTTTAGTTCATTGTTAAGTTGAATTTTGCTTTCTATAACATTTCACTTTGTTGCCCACATTTTTAATCATTATGTTTTTGCAGTTTAACCTTTGGAAATGTTCAAATCAGTGAGATGGATGTTAATGGTTTGTTTCAATCAACCTTTTGCTGCCCAGTCTGATGACATTAATGACATCAAATTGCTTTGTTGATGATGTCTGCAAGAAACACACATCAGGGGGAACATTTCTTGATGACCGTGTTTTAATGTAATTGCTTGTCAAAATAGCTGTACCAAATTACTGAACAGCAGAATAACATTGTGAGTTTCGCAGGTTCATTCAAGGCAGTGTCCCATTTGCTATTATTATATGTTATCAATGATTTGTCTATACAAATTTAGTCAAGTCATGGATTACCGAATGTCTCCATATTTTTTTTATTATTTCTCTTAAACAAGTGTTACCTCCGCTGTTATTTTATCTATTTGCTTTTAATTGGATAACTGATAGAATCATGTACTAGCTATGTTAAATTGAAAGCAATTTGACTGCAGAAGCATGCATTTCTTGCAACTGGACAAAAATAAAAGCAAGAGAAAAAGGAATCAAACTCACATCCAAAAAAATTACATTTTCACTCATTTATATAAAATCATTAGTTTTCCAAAATGGCATATTTTTTCTCCTACCTAACAAATACAATGTCAATAGGGTGTTCAAGTGGTCTGAATTATTCATCGGTCCATTTACTTTAACTGCAAGATTTACACAAATATTCATAAGTATTAATTGTCAATTTACATACTCCATTGACTTGTGATAGCGGTTGTCGAAACCGTAAAAAATAAACATATTAATCAATCAATAAATAACTTATAGATAATGGCAATAGGATCGAACCACAGGGATTTGACACTACGGACTTTCCTAACAATGACTTGGTCAAGTAAATAACAAATAAATAAAGAGGGGGTTCTGATGATAGTGAATTAATACTAAATAGCAGGAGAAAATAATAATTTAAATAGTTGAGAATTTCGATGGGAGAAGGATTCTAGTTGAAGCATGGATCTATTTTAGTTTTTTTTAGAATTGATCATTGACTCTTTAGTACTCTTATTTATTTCAATAAATTAGTTTAGGACGTGGAAAACGCTTCTCACAATCCAAATTCCTCCTTAATTCTAGTTTTACTAGGAAACATTCACCAATCAAACACTAGTTAACAAGATATCAAGGAACGTCCTTGGGGCTTTTAGCATCGAACAACTGTTAACTGCGTTAGGATTTAGAGAAACCTAATTCTAACCTTGCCAACCGCATGGTCAAGTTTAGATTATGCAACCGATTATACTTGAGTTTAAACAATCTAAGCAATTACGGACCTAAATCATTCAAACAATATATTACTTAAACAATTAAAAGCAACAGGCCTTAATTGATTCTAAAAGCACAACAATAATTATAGAAATATCAAGTTGCATAAATATTGAAAGTAAACAAAAGTTTAATAATGGAGTTTTAAATCTCCCAATTCATCACAAATCTGAAATTTTCCAACTTCAACTAGAAAAGGGAAGTGTTTAGCCACTCATGGTGGACAAAATCACAAAAAGAAAGAAGAAAGAAAAGAATGGAGATGCTGTGTGACTGCCGAAATTCTGCAGAATTGCCGACGCTGAGAAGATTGATTTTGCTGGTTTAGATGCTGTCCCCTTTTATAGCTGGAGAATCCTAATCCAATTAGGGTTTGGAAATCCCAATCTTGACTTGGTCCTTGTGGTCTTTAATTCCTCTTTTTGTCTTTGAATTTTATTGTGGATGGAATTCCTTTGGTGAGAGATGTTTCCGTGGCTCTTGGGACTAGTTTGGTGGTGTTTGAAATGGATTTGGACTTCTTTGCTTTTGAATTTCAGTTTTCTGCACTTTTCACGCTTCTGCTGTCTCTCTGCGTCAATGTGATTTGGGCGGGTGATTTGAGCAGATCACTTGCCCAAATCATTTCTGTGTGTTGCCTCCAGATTTCTATTTTAGCTTTCTACTTCTGATTTCTGTGGGTGATTTGGCCAAATCACTTTGACCCAATCACTTTTCCAGCTTTTTCTGCACTTTTTCTCAAACTTTCCATTTTCTTCTTTTTTTTACAAAAACATAACAAAAAAATAAATTAAGCTAGAAAAATGTGTATTTAAACAGTGATAAATATAATAAAAATGTGGCTAAATTATGCTTGATCAACTTGCCATCAGCTTTGAAAAGTATATGGTCAAGCATGAAAATGGGCAGAGAAAGGTTGATATTTCATCTCTAAAGATCTGAGAAGAAAAAACTCAGAGCACAATCTTTTTGATTATTTGATCAGAATCAAAACTCCTGTCCCTTCATGTTGTTAACGGTCAAATTGCTGTATATTCTGTTATGCAGTTCTGTTTTCTTGAAGCATTTGGCCTTAGCAGATCAAGAGGTAAATCAGTTTATCTACCATGGCTTCAATGAAGCCAACCTGCATCTTAATGGGATTGCCAAAATCCTCCCCAATTGTCACACCCATTCTCTAATATGTAGAGACGGATATGACTCAAAGAACTGACAGAATTTTCCCTGATATTTATACATATAAATACATGTAACCTGCTATAATTTTAAAATATTAAATATATAAGAGAGGATTGATAACCGGTCTAGTCAATCCATAATATATTTACACTAAACAAAATACATTCAGCACTTGAATATACAATCTATATATTATCTTCCAAAATTACAAAAAGAAGTTACAAGGGACTTAGGATTGGCCCGACCTCCACTAGACTCTGAGTGGACAAAGTGGAAGAAAGGACAAAACTAAGAGATGTGAACTGCTAGGAGTGAATCACCAAAAAGAATCTGTAATATTAAAAATATAAGGGGTGAGTAGTGAGCTGATAATTAAATAACAAAGGAAAAATAAAGTTTAGGTATTTAATAGTACCAAATACATAGCTAAAATAAGTCAGCTGAATAAATACAGTTTAATTCAATCAATATAAAATAAACTGAATATAAATTGCTAAGATTTCACTACTAGATAATAAATTCAAAAATTATAACCGTGAAAAATAGAATCCATATACACTCATAATATGTTCCCTGTAGATAATGCTGGCATCTTATGTGTGATAAAATAATGACAGCCTGAGAGTAATGCTAGCATCTTAGGCTCTATGATGACAATTTTGGCCCAAGAGCTAATAAAATACTAGTCATACACATGTGCAGAGCTACCTCCAAAGAGTGACCACCTGACATATGCCCCAAAGGCTGTCGGTATATCAAGCGCTGTCCCAAAGACAGTATAAATATATATTATACTGAAAATAAATCACCTGTCATCAAGGTATTATTTGTTCGGTGCATATACAAAGTGTAATCGGCTATTTATTCAGTTGTGCTTTAAATTCAATTTTCAATAATTTAATAGCTCAGTTGTTCAATGACAGAGATAGGAGTTGTATTTTGAACATCCCTCTAAGTCTTTCTTCGTGCCCAAATGCGTAGAGCTGGAAGTTTGCGTCCAAGGGTCACTATTCTGTCAAGAGTGCTTACAGATTTCTGGTTGCTGGGTTTCGACATAGGGAAGGTAGTGAGATATGGAGTCGTTTTTGGAAGACGAAGGTGCCTCCTAAAGTGCTTAATTTCTGTTGACGTGCTTTAGTTAATGTTGTTCCTTGCCTCTCTTTGCTTCAGTCCAGGAGAGTTCCGATTGATTCGATGTGTCCGTTATGTCATGAGACTCCTGAGACTGTCTTGCATATTCTTGTTCAATGTCCTTTTGCCCGCAGTTGTTGGTTGAGTTTGCCTTTGGGTTGGCCTGCATTCTCTGCTGCCTCTCTTAGGGAGTGGTTCTCTTTAGCCTTCCTTACTGCTTCTGCAGAGAATGCTTCCCTTATTCTAATGATATGTTGGGCTTTGTGGCATAATAGAAATAATGTTATTTGGAAAGCTCAGAGTCGAACTGGGAATGGTGCGTTCTTCATGGCACTGAATTTTTTGCAGCAATGGAGGGGGGGCCTGTTCTGATTCTACCAGCTGCACCAATGTTGTGTCGACTTTGACTGTCTGTGTAATACCCGATTAGACTCCAGTATCGGAATTCTTACCGTCCGGTGGAATCTCGGATGTTAGAACCTTCTAAAAGGGGTAAAATCATGTTTTTATGAAATATTTTCATGTATTTTATGGTTTTAAGTAAGAAAGAAAATGAGTTTTGAAAGAAAAAGACCATGGAAGGAAATCCAGGTTCGGCCACCGAACCTCATGTTCGGCCGGCGAACATGGTGCAGTTTAGGGAGCACCTTTGGCCTTCGAAGGTGGTCTGGCCAGCCACCTATAAAAGGCCCCGTGTCTAAAAATGGGCGAGTTTTCTTCTCCATTTTCGGTCAAAGGTGAGTCCATGCCCTCCCATGGTTAGTTTTGATATTTTCCTTCAAATCCTACAAGTTTTTAATAAGTTTTAGCTTGATTTTGAAGTTTTTGAGTAAATATCAAGTTTTGGAGCTTGGAGACCAAAGGAGCTAGATTTCTCCCATCTCCAAGTTAGGGATCGTATCTCCTCTCGATCTTCAAGAGGTAAGCATAGATCCCACCCTTCTTTTATGTTTTATGAAAGTTTTGAGGGGTTTTAAGAGGGTTTGTTGCATGATTAGAGTTTATGCATATGTTAGGGTTTATGTAAGTTTTATGGTTAATGTATGTTGTTTGTGTTGGTAGATGTGATGTTGTTGGGGTTTAGCCTAGTTTGGGACCCCTATATGCTTGTATATGTGTTTATGCATGTTGTTGTATGAGTTGGTATGAGTTTGGAAGGTTTGGGAGCAAATTGTGCATGAGAGGCTGAGTTCTGCCATTCTGGAAGAACTCAGGTTCGGCAGCCGAAACCATGTTCGGCCGCCGAACCTGCCTAGGGAGGCAGTTCTGGCTGTCGAACCCTGCCCCCGAAAGTTTGGACTTTCAGCTTTGGAGGGGAGTTTCGGCTGCTGAACTTGCCCCCGAAGATTGGCGAGTTTCGTCTCTGGAACCACTTTCGGCCGCCGAAAGTGGCTGACTTTCAGCTCTGGAGGGACTTTCGACCGTCGAACCTGCCGCCGAAAGTGCCCTGTTCAGCCTTCCTTTGCATGTTTTCTATGATTATTTTATGATATTTTAGGGGGTGTTTGGGGAGTTGTTTAGAGTCATGTTAGTGTATGTTTGGCACCTCATTCGAGTCTACCTGTATAGGATCGGACCCAAGGAACCGAGGAGCCCAGCAGTGAGTTAGCTGCTCCAGAGTTAGATCAGAGTCAGCCAGAGGTGAGTAGAACTGAACTATGTTTTAAAATAATAAAGTTTTGAGCATGTTCATGCATCACGAAAGCCATGATATATTTTAGGTTGTTGCATTAGAATCTCACGAATATGTTGCATTGCATAATATGTTGTTGATGTGGATGGATGTTGGATGAACCATTAGCCCTCAATATGATATGATGATTAATGAAAGTCCAAGGCTGCCCATGTCCACGCGTCCTGGCATTTGTTATGTATGATTTATGAAAGTCCAGGGCTGCCCATGTCCATGCGTCTTGGCATTGTGTTATGATTAAGAGGAAGTCCTGAGGAGCTCCGTCGAGGGCGGACACATTGGATATGTAGAGGGTTATTGGTGACAAGTCCATTAGTGATGTGAATTGTATGTATTGTGATGCATTCCACGAAAGCATAATTTACGTATATGTTCTTTTGTTCTACTCACTGGGCTTTTTAGCTCACCCCCTTTCCCTTAACCCCCAGGCTTGTAGGTTCAAGGTAGACCGGGGAGTCTTCAAGGTTGAAGTCAAGTTAAGTGTAATAGTTAGAGTGGACATGTATTGTAAAATGATTTTATGCAATGTAATGTAGAGAATGTTTTATGGTTTAGTATTGTACTTGGCCCGAATAGTAATGTTAGTTCCCTTGTACATGATCTTTTAATGAAATGTTTTTATGATGAAAAATGATAGTCCAAGCTTGATGTATGTTATGATAACCCGCTATAACATTTGATGAGGGCTCTAGTTTGGGGTTTTATGTTTATGATTTTAGTACATGCACAGGTCAGGCTTGGAATATGGAAGTTTTTTTTTAAATTTTTATGAAAATGTATGATCATATATGGGATGTTATCAGGTATATGGTAGGAATAGGAGGCTTGCTACGGGTCCCGGCGGCCTTAAGCCGATCTAGATCCTAGCATCGGTAGCGGTCCGGTTTTCGGGTTGTTACAGATTGGTATCAGAGTTCTAGGTTCATATGGTCGGACCTAGAGTGTATCGGGCTCATAGGAGTTATAGAAGGGCAAGCACAATAGGAAAAATCATGTCCACTAGGATAGGATGTGGAGTCCTGTCTTGAATGATGATGTGAAATGCCATGATTTATGCATGTGCATTAATGTTATGCTATGTATGTGATGCGGGTTCACGTGTTTCCACATGAACCATTTGATGCTAATGTTTTATGTGATGTGTGTTGTTTTTCAGTAAGTAAGATGAGAGGCACTCGTCGATCTGCACGATTGACTGGAGTACCAGCAGAGAATGAGGGCATGGATGCCCGTCCTCCTGCATTGCCAAGGGCAATGTCATGCAGATCTAATAGGGAGAGATCAGTAAGGGACCCTAGAAGGCCTTTTAATGCTAGTAGACGGGGTACAGATCAGGGTGGGAGTTCATGTAACTACCCGAAAATCGGACCACTATCGGCGCTAGGATCCAGGTCGGCTTAAGGCCGCCGGGACCCGTAGCAAGCCTAACATACATCCTATGAACCCGTTTAATCCCATACATGATCAACAAAATTCATAAAAAATTAAAACTTTTCTTTCATTCATTCATTCACACACCAAACTCAATCTGTGCATGCACTGAACATAATCATAATCATAAACTTGACCCCTCAGTGGGATCTCCTCAATGCCCCCAATGGGTGGCATAACATATGCTGAGTTGGTTTACATAAACATTAACAATTATCTAAGATCATGTATTAAAAGGGATAACAACAAGCTATGGTCAAGCACACTTCTAGACCTCAATATCAATATATTACATATCTATTCATCATTATACAATTTCATCATGTCCACAATCTAGCTATTACGTACATAAGACTTCACTACTCTTGCTGACCTCCTGGTCTACCCTGTACCTGCAAGCCTGGGGGTCAAGGGAGAGGGGTGAGCTACAATAGCCCAGTGAGCAGAATAATAAAACCTTTGAAACCTATGATAACATGAAATGCATCACATCACAGCTAATCACAACAAGGATGAATTTGTCACTAATAGTCCTCTACATATTCCAACTGTGCCAGGGGCGTAGAATGGGCCTCACTGGTCTTGCATACCGTATCATCATCATATCATCCCATATGAGGACTAAAGGATCATTCAACATTCATCCGCATCATCAACATATTATGCAATGCAACATATTCGTGAGTTCTAATGCAAGCACCCTATTATATCTCATGGCATTCATGATGCGTGAATCATGCTAAAACTGATTTATTTATTTAAAAGTATAAGAGTTATTCCACTCACCTTTGGGTAGCTCTGACTAGACACTGGAGCAGCTGAACTCACTGCTGGGGTCCTCGGTTCCTTGGGTCCGAACCTACACAGGTGGACTCCAATGAGGGACCAAACAACTAGAACATAACTCTAAAAACATCTCCCAAAAACCCCCCAAAACATCTCAAAACATTCATGCAAGAACATGCAAGGGAAGGCTGGACAGGGCACTTTCGGCGGCAGGTTCGGCGGCCGAAAGTCCCTCTAGAGCCGAAAGTCAGGCAGATTCGGCAGCACCTTCGGCGACCGAAACTCCTAGACAGAGGCGAAACTCATGCATGTTCGGCGGCACTTTCGGCGGCCGAAACTCCCAGACAGAGACGAAAGTCTCCTTTCGGGGGCAAGCTTCGGCAGCCGAAGGCTGCCTCCACAAGAGGGTTCGGCGGCCGAAACTCCCTTCGGCTGCCGAACCTGGTTTCTCCCAAAGGGCAGAAACTTGGTTCAAACATGCACAAATGCCTCCAAACTCAAACCATCATGCACTTAGCTCAACCAAAACATGCATACAAGCTCCTAGGGGTCTCAAACTACCTAAGACCCCAACTACAACACATCAAACACACATTACAAGCCACATTGCTCAAAAACCCATAAAAAACTCATAAACTCAACATAAGCTTACTCATGCATTCTCTACCCCATGAACTTCATAAAACTTACTTAAAACACAATATAAGCTAGAGATCGACTCTTACCTCTTGAAGATCGAGAGTAGAGGCGACCAAACTTGGGGTTGGGAGAGATTTGAGTTCTTGAACCTCAAAACTCCAAAACTTTGCTCAAAAGCTCAAATCTTCAAAACAAAGTTAAAACAAATGAAAAACTTGAAAGATCTAGAGGAAAAACATCAAAGATCGGTGAGGGACGGCAGAGAGCTCACCTTGGCCGAAAATGGGGGAAAAGCTCGCCCGTTTTCGGCTAAGGGACCCTTTTATAGTGGCTGTCCAGGCCATGTTCGGGGGCCGAATGTGCCTCCGCATGCATGCCATGTTCGGCGGCCGAACTTGAGGTTCGGCGGCCGAACCTGGACTCCCCTCACTTATGCCTTCGGGGGCCTAAGGCTCACCCGAAATGCATGCATGTTCGGAGGCCGAACTTTGAATTTCGGCGGCCGAACCTGAGCTTTCCTCCAAGGTTGTTCTTATTCAAAAACTCATTTCCTCTTTACTTAAAATCATCAAAAACATTAAAACATTTCATGAAAACATGGTTTTGCCCTTCTAGAGGTCTCCGACATCCGAGATTCCACCGGACGGTAGGAATTCTGATACCGGAGTCTAGCCGGGTATTACAGTTCAGCTGATGTGAGGGAAGATATGAATGTTGACCAGAGGAGAGATGGAAGCTTGGGGGTAAGCATGTCTGAGGAGGGTTCAGGGGAGTCACAAGGAGGCGCTTAGGCCTCGGGATTTGGATATCCACCCCAATATCCACCCTTTCCTCAGGGCTCAGGGTATCCGATGGAGGGTACATCGGATTTCTCTAGCTTTAACCCCTACCCTTCCTACATGCCTTACCCTCCCTTTTACCCACCATACCCTTAGTATCCCATGTATCCACCCCCACCTTTCTATCCAAATCCAGCAAACCTTACCTCAGGAAATGTGGCACCTCCTCCTCCACCAGCAGAGCCAGCTACCCCTAACGTGACCCGAAAACCGAACCGCTACCGGCGCTAGGATCCAGATCAGCTTAAGGCCGCCGGGACCCGTAGCAAGCCAAACATTCATCCTGTGAACCTGTTTAATCTCATACATGATCAACAATATACATAAAAATTTCGAACTTTTCTTTCCTTTCAATCACCAAACTCAACCTGTGCATGCACTATTCATAAACATAAACATTAACCCCACCTTGGAGTCCTCATCAATGCTCCAATGGGGTGACATAACATAAATTAAGTTTGGTTTACAATAATCATCATTTAACATTTAAGATCATGTACTAGAAAGGGATTAACATCAAACTATGGTCAAGCACAACTCTAAACTTCCATAAGCATCATTACAGTACATTTCTATACTATACTTTTACATTACATCATATTCATGTCCACAGCTAGCTATTACAATAACATAACTCTACTCCTGCTGACCTTCTGGTCTACCCTGTACCTGCAAACCTGGGGGTTAAGGGAGAGGGGTGAGCTATAAAGCCTAGTGAGCAGAATAATTAAACATTCAATTTAAATTTCATGCTTTCATGAAAAGCAACATATCACAAACAATCCACATCAAGGATGAACTTTTCACCAATAGCCCACTACTCATTCCAATAGTGCCAGAGGTGTAGACTAGGCCTCACTGGTCTTTCTTTTACATTACATTCATAACATAACATTCCAATATGCCAAGGGCGTAGAATGGGCCTCGCTGGTCTTTCTCTTACATAGTGCCAGGGGCGTAGAATGGGCCTCACTGGTCTTCCATACCGTATCACATCATATCATAACGTAGTGTGGCTAAAGGATCATCCAACATTCACCCACATCAACAACATATTATGCAATGCAACACATTCGTGAATTCTAATGCAAGCACCCTAGTATATCTCATGGCATTCATGATGCGTGTATCATGCTCAGAATTTATTTATTTACTTTGAAACGAAATAAGATATTCCACTCACCTCTGGCTGAAGCTCTAATGATTCTGAAGCAGCTATCTCACTGCTGAGGTCCTCGGTTCCTCGGGTCCGAACCTACACAGGTGGACTCAAATGAGGGACCAAACATACATAAACATGACTCTAAAATACTCCCCAAAAATGTAATACCCGGCTCGAGTCCGGCATCGGAATTCCTGTAGTCCGGTGGAATCTCGGGTGTCGGAACCCTCGAGAAGGGTAATACATATATTTTCTAAGGTATTTTCACTTGTTTTCATGTTTTGAAGTGTTAAAAGCATTGAGTTTTGAAAGAAAAGCAACAAGGGAGAAATGCAAAGGTTCGGCCGCCGAAGGTCACTTTCGGCCGCCGAACATTGCATGGTTTCAGCTTCACGTTCGGCTGCCGAAGGTGGTCTGGCCAGCCACCTATAAAAGGGCCAAGGGTCGGTGGAAGGAGGTTATTTCTCCTCCACTTGCAGCCAGAGGTGAGTTCCAGCCTCTCCCACGTTGACTTTCATGTTTTCCATGATTTTCATCAAATCTTTCAAGAGTTTTAAGAGTTTTGGTGACTTTTGAAGGTTTTGAGCAAAAGAACCAAGTTTTGAAGCTTGGAGCTTTGGAAGAGCTTTTCTTCATATCTCCACGTTAGGATCCTTCATCCTCAAGTTGTTTAAGAGGTAAGTGAAGATCCTGAGCTTCTTTGATGATTTTGAAAGGTTTTATGAAGTTTGTATGGGTAGTATGCATGTTTAGGTTTAGGTGAGGTTTTTGGTGATTTGTGGTGTTCAAGGATGTTTAAGTGTTATGTGCTATGTTTATTTGGGGTTTTAGGGTAGTTTTAGACCCCTTTGTGCATATCTATGTGTATATGCTAGGTGGGAGTAGTTGCTATGCATGTTTGTAGGTTTTTGGGCAAAGTTTGCATGAAACAGAGCAGGGTTCTGCCCTTCGGGCAAAACCAGGTTCGGCCGCCGAAGGAAGGTTCAGCCGCCGAACCCCTTGTGGAGGCAGTTTCGGCTGCCAAAACTTGCCCCCGAAAGCTAGGCTTTCGGTTTAGAAAGAGACTTTCGACAGCCGAAAGAGGGAGTTCGGCCGCCGAAAGTGTGTGAGTTTCGTCTCTGGACGAGACCTTCGGCCGCCGAAGGTGCCGCCGAACATGCATGCGTTTCGTCTCTGGAGTGGGGTTTCGGCCGCCGAACCTGCCGCCGAAAGTGCCCTGTCCAGCTTTCTTTTGCATGTTTTATGTGATGGTTTTAGGATCGTTTAGAGGGGTTTTGGGGAGTTTCTTAGAGATGTTCTTGAGTGAGTTTGGTCCCTCATTTGAGTCCACCTGTGTAGGTACGGACCAGAGGAATCGGGGAAGTCAACAGGGAGTCCAGTGTCAGAACCTGCAGAGTCAGTTCAGAGATACCTAAAGGTGAGTGGAACTTAACTTAATGTTTTAATATGAGAACTGAATCTTTTATCATGCTTCATGCATCATGAATATGCTATAGGGTGAGTGCATTAGTGTACACGACTATGACGCATTGCATTTATCCTTGTACTTGGCATGGCTCCTCGTACATTGCTTATGTGAGACGGCACGGACTTCGTGAGGATTCATTAGCCCTCAGAGGAAAGACCTGGAACAGCCCTACAGGGACCAGGCACAAAGACCTGGAACAGCCCTACGGGGACCAGGCACATGGTACTTCGGTACCCCAGATGAGATAGAAGGAGTTTTGATCCGTCCGGCCGAGGTGATGTGATTACTTGTGATGTGATGCATTCCATGAGAGCATGTTTTATCACCTGTTATTTTATTACTATTCTACTCACTGGGCTATAGTAGCTCATCCCTCTCCCCTAACTCCAGTTGTGCAGGTTCAGAGGTCAGAGAGAACTCAGCAGGGTACAGGAAGAGTACAGAGGATTGTAATAGCTAGTGTGGACATGTAAATGTAAAGAGATAAGGTTTATGTATAGTGTATAGAATGGTGCTTGACTATAAGAGTTGTAATCCCTTGTTCTTTTCACATGATCAGTTTATGTTTACATATATGTGTTGTATATATGGAAGAACCAGGCTTAACATAGATGAGTTGAGCCGCCTTGAGCATAGAGGAGAGCTCTGGCTGGCGTTTTGTAGTACCGTGACAGTATTTGCACAAGTTAAGCCTTGGTATGAGAAAAGTGTTCATTTTTACAGAAAATGTTTGATCATGTATGGGATTTCACAGGTACACAGAGTTCATAGCAGGCTTACTACGGGTCCCGGCGACCTTAAGTCGATCTGGATCCTAGTGCCGGTAGCAGTTCGGTTTCCGGGCTGTTACAGATTGGTATCAGAGCCCTAGGTTCACATGGTCGGACCTATAGAGAGAGAGTTGGGCTCATAGAGAGGTTTAGCAGTCAAGCATCATAGGAAAACATGTCCACGAGGATAGGATGTTAGTCCTGTCTATATGCTGATGTGCAATGCCATGATTTATGCATGTGCAGTTTTTTGATGTGTTGCTTATGTGTTCTGTGATTTGTTGTTTTTCCAGCGAGTGAAGATGCGAGGAACTTGTCGATCCACGAGATTGACTGGAGTCCCACCTGTAAGTGAGGGTACAGCTGCTCGTCCACCTGCCTTGCCAAGGGCAAGATCTCACAGGTCAAGCATGGAAGGAACGTCACGAGACCCTAGAAGGTCTTCTGACGAGAGCAGGAGAGGAGTAAGCAGAGGGGGAAGGTCAGTAGAAGAAAGAGATGTGATGGAAGAGGATCAGGGTAGAGATGTAAGCATGGGTGTAGGAAGGTCAGAAGAAGGTATGGGGGAGTCTCAGGGAGGCGTTCAGGCCTCGGGGTTTGGCTATCCACCCTTTCCACAGGGCCCAGAGTATCCGATGGGAGGCACGTCGGATTACTCCAGCTTTGCTCCATATCCACCCTACATGCCATATATGCCCTATCCTTCCTTCTATCCACCATATCACATGTATCCACCCCCACCTGTTCATCCAAGTCCAGTACAGCCTGAAGTGAGGGAACCAGTTCCTCCACCACCACCTCCTGAACCAGTAGCCCCTGTTGTGGAAGCACAGCAACCCAGTTCTTCAGGGGGAAGTAAGGTGAAGATGACCGAGTACTTAAAGTTGGATGCTCCTAAATTCAATACAGGAGATGATCCCTTTGAGTATCTCAGTGCAGTTAGAATGATAACAAGTGAGTTGGGAGGTGAGGTTTTTGGTGATTTGTGGTGTTCAAGCATGTTTAAGTGTTATGTGCTATGTTTGTTTGGGGTTTTAGGGTAGTTTTAGACCCCTTTGTGCATATCTATGTGTATATGCTAGGTGGGAGTAGTTGCTATGCATGTTTGTAGGTTTTTGGGCAAAGTTTGCATGAAACAGAGCAGGGTTTTGCCCTTCGGGCAAAACCAGGTTCGGCCGCCGAACCCCTTGTGGAGGCAGTTTCGGCTGCCAAAACTTGCCCCCGAAAGCTAGGCTTTCGGTTTAGAAAGAGACTTTCGGCCGCCGAAAGAGGGAGTTCGGCCGCCGAAAGTGTGTGAGTTTCGTCTCTGGACGAGACCTTCAGCCGCCGAAGGTGCCGCCGAACATGCATGCGTTTCGTCTCTGGAGTGGGGTTTCGGCCGCCGAACCTGCCGCCGAAAGTGCCCTGTCCAGCTTTCTTTTGCATGTTTTATGTGATGGTTTTAGGATCGTTTAGAGGGGTTTTGGGGAGTTTCTTCGAGATGTTCTTGAGTGAGTTTGGTCCCTCATTTGAGTCCACCTGTGTAGGTACGGACCAGAGGAATCAGGGAAGTCAACAGTGAGTCCAGTGTCAGAACCTGCAGAGTCAGTTCAGAGAGACCTAAAGGTGAGTGAAACTTAACTTAATGTTTTAATATGAGAACTGAATCTTTTATCATGCTTCATGCATCATGAATATGCTATAGGGTGAGTGCATTAGTGTACACGACTATGACGCATTGCATTTATCCTTGTACTTGGCATGGCTCCTCGTACATTGCTTATGTGAGACGGCACGGACTTCGTGAGGATTCATTAGCCCTCAGAGGAAAGACCTGGAATAGCCCTACGGGGACCAGGAACATGGTACTCTGGTACCCCAGATGAGATAGAGGGAGTTTTGATCCGTCCGGCCGAGGTGATGTGATTACTTGTGATGTGATGCATTCCATGAGAGCATGTTTTATCACCTGTTATTTTATTACTATTCTACTCACTGGGCTATAGTAGCTCATCCCTCTCCCCTAACTCCAGTTGTGCAGGTTCAGAGGTCAGAGAGAACTCAGCAGGGTACAGGAAGAGTACAGAGGATTGTAATAGCTAGTGTGGACATGTAAATGTAAAGAGATAAGGTTTATGTATAGTGTATAGAATGGTGCTTGACTATAAGAGTTTTAATCCCTTGTTCTTTTCACATGATCAGTTTATGTTTACATATATGTGTTGTATATATGGAAGAACCAGGCTTAACATAGATGAGTTGAGCCGCCTTGAGCATAGAGGAGAGCTCTGGCTGACGTTTTGTAGTACCGTGACAGTATTTGCACAGGTTAAGCCTTGGTATGAGAAAAGTGTTCATTTTTACAGAAAATGTTTGATCATGTATGGGATTTCACAGGTACACAGAGTTCATAGCAGGCTTATTACGGGTCCCGGCGACCTTAAGTCGATCTGGATCCTAGTGCCGGTAGCAGTTCGGTTTCCGGGCTGTTACAAAAAACCCCCCTAAAACACCTTAAAACAATCACATAAATCATGCAAAGGAGAGCTGAACAGGGCACTTTCGGCGGCAGGTTCGGTGGCCGAAAGGCCCTCCAGAGCCGAAAGTCATGCACCTTCGGCGGCACTTTCGGCGGCCGAAGGTTCCCTCCAGAGACGAAACTCATGCATGTTCGGCGGCACCTTCGGAGGCCGAAACTCCCTTCCAAAGCCGAAAGTCCTCTTTCGGGGGCAGAGTTCGGCAGCCGATACATGCTACCACAGACAGGTTCGGCGGCCGAAAGAGCCTTCGGCTGCCGAACCTGAGTTCTTCCCAAAGGGCAGAAACTCAGCTCCAACATGCACAAAAGCCTCCCAACCCATTCAATATGCATTTACCTATTCTACAACAAGCAAACTCAAGCCAACAAGCACATAGGGGTCTCAAACTAACTTAAACCCCAACCAAAATACATCAAACATGCATATTCAACATACATTGTTCATAAACACACATTTAACCAAAAACTCATCATAAACCTACACATGCATTTCTACCCCAAGAAACTTCATAAAACTTACTTAAAACATTAAAGGAACTATGGATCTACTCTTACCTCTTGAAGAATGAGAGGAGAGACGATCCAACTTGGAAATGGGAGAGATCTCAACTCTTTAGTCTCCAAGCTTCCAAAACTCGCTCTTTTGTTCAAATATCTTCAAATCAACATAAAACTTGTTAAAACGTGAAAGATCGGAGGAAAAACATCAAAGATCAACCATGGGAGAGCATGGACTCACCGTGGCCGAAAATGGGGAGAAAACTCGCCTGTTTCGGCCATGGAGCCCTTTTATAGGGGCTGCCAGACCACCTTTCGGCAGCCTAAAGTACCTCCAAAACTCATGCAAGTTCGGCGGCCGAACATGAGGTTCGGCGGCCGAACCTTTGAAACTTTCGGAAGCCTAACTTGCCCCCCTAAACTATCCAATGTTCGGCGGCCGAACCTGGAAATGCCTCCTTGGTCTTTTTTCATTCAAAACTCAATTTCCTTTCTTGCTTAAAACCATAAAATACATTAAAACATTTAGGAAAACATGGTTTTACCCTTCTAGAGTTTTTCGACATCCGAGATTCCACCGAACGGTAGGAATTCCGATACCGGAGTCTAGCCAGGTATTACAAAATGCCTAAGCCTAGCTCATCTGGGGGGGACAAGGTGAAGATGGCTAATTACCTTAAGCTGGATGCTCCCAAGTTTAAGACGGGGGATGATCCGTTTGAGTACCTCAAAACGGTGAAAATGATAACCGACGAGTTGGGAGCAAGTGATAGTAGGGCCATTCAGATGGCGGGATTCACACTCAAATGCAAGAAGGCCAAGGATTGGTTCAAGAGCTATGTGGACCTGAGGGTGGATAGTTGATCAAGCATAATTTAGCCACATTTTTATCATAATTATTATTGTTTATTTACACATTTTTTAGTTTAATTTATGGTTTTTATCTTGTTTTTACAGAAAAGGAAGAAATTGGAAAATGGGAGAAAAAGTGCAGAAAAATTACGAAAGGATGATTTGCCCAGTGATTTGCCCAAGAAACTCGAAGATCACTGGCCAAATCACTCGCAGAGACATAGAGGACTGACTCACAGAGAAGTGATCTGGTCAGCGATTTGCCCAATCATTTGAAGAAACTAGTCAAATCACCGGGCAAATCACTTTCACAACAGAAACTGACAGCAGAGCGGGAATTTGGGCAGAAAACAGGAATCCGAATTTTCAGAAGTCCAAATCCAACTCAATCACTATCAATACAAATCCAAGAGCCACGAAAGAGTCTCTCATCCAAGAAATTCCAATTGCAATTAAAATCAACATCAAAAGAGGAGTTAAACACCAAATCAAAGAGGGATTTTAAAACCCTAGATGGAGAGAAATTCTGCAGCTATAAAAGGAGAGCCTCCAAACCAGCAAAATCATCATCTTGGATCAGCAACTCAACTCGCCAGAAACTCTCCAGCATTTTTCTTCCTTTCTTTTCTTTTCATCTTTTTGTATTTAGACCACTATGAGTGGCTAAACTCTTTCTTTTCTAGTTGAAGTTGGTGAATTTCAGATTTGTGTGATGAATTGGGAGATTTAAGTCTCCATTGTTAAACTTCTATTTCTTTTCAATATTTATGCAATTTGAGCTTTCCATAATTATTACTTTGCTTTTAGAATCAATAAGGGCCCATTGTTTTTAAATTGCTTAAGTAATATTATTTGAATGATTTAGGTCCGTAATTGCTGAGGTTGTTCAAATACACATTTAATCAAATTGCATAATCTAGACTTGACCACGCGGTTGGCAAGGTTAGAATTAGGTTTCTCTAAGTCTTAATGCAGTTAACAGTTGTTCGATGCTATAATGCCCCGAGAACGTTCCTTGGCAACTTGTTAACTAGTGTTTGATTAGCGAACGTTTCCTAATCAAACTAAAACTAAGGAGGAATTTGGATTGTGAGAAGCGTCTTCCACATCCAAAACTAATTTATTGAGATAAATAGGAGTATTAAAGAATCAATGATCAATTCTAAACAATCTGAAATAAAACCATACTTCAACTAGAAGCTTTTTCTCTTATTGATTTACTCATCTTTAAATTATTGCTTTCTTTTGCTATTCAGTTTTAATTCATCAACTCAAACCCCCCTCTTTTAATTATTTGTTATCTTGGTTATTATTAGGAAGATCTTTAGTGTCAATTCCCTGTGGTTCGACCCTATTGCCACTATCTACAAATTTATTTTGTTGGTTGATAATAGGTTTATTTTTGACGGCTTCGACAACCGCCTATCAAAAATTGGCGCCGTTGCCAGGGAATTGATTTAAACTAACGTATTTTCCCTTTATGACCAGGTCTGACCGTAAAGACACTCTTCTTTATGACCCGGAGATTGAAAAGACTGCCAAGAGCTTAAGGAAGCAAGCAAATTTGAGGAACCAAGCCTCAAAACCATCTTCATCAACAACTCCACCTCACAGACCACCTACTGCCCCTGCTGAAGAAATTTCTGCACCAGCAGAAACTTCCATTACCGCACCTGCTACAGCATAATTTTTACCAGAAACTGAATTTCTGGTCATGGCAGAAAATCCAGCAATGGCAGTTCCACCTGCTGCACATGTAGAAGCTGAAAATCAAGCAATAAACGTGCCCATCCAAGCACCCCAGCCACGGGAAAGAACTCTCAGAGAGTTAGCTGAACCAACAGGAGATCAAGCACCCTTATGCATCGAATATCCCCTATTGACAGCACCATTCGAGCTAAGGACAGGCCTAATTCATCTCCTTCCTAAATTCAGAGGCCTAGAGAATGAAGATCCTCACAAGCATTTGAAGGCATTCCACGTTGTGTGCTCAACCATGAGACCCCAAGGCATTCCAGAAGACGATATCAAGCTTAGAGCCTTCCCTTTTTCCCTTGAAGATTATGCCAAAGAATGGTTATTCTACTTGGCACCGGGATCCATCACATCATGGGCTGATATGGTAAGAGCATTCTTGAGAAAATTCTTTCCAACCTCAAAAGCCATAGGCATCCGTCGAGAAATAAGTGGCATAAAGCAAAAGCACTTGAAGGTTTGTATGAGTACTGGGAGAGGTTCAAAAAGTTGTGCACAAGCTGCCCTCGGCATGATATTTCTGACCAATCTCTCATTGAGTACTTCTATGGAGGTTTGCTACCCTCAGAGAGAAAATTTATTGACGCAGCCTGTGGAGGAACAATTGAAAAAAAATCACCTCGAGAGATGAGGGACTTGATTTCCTCCATGGCTGCAGCTTCTCAACAATTTGGAGACCAAGAGCTGCCAACAAGGAATGTAAATGAGGTGAGTAATTCCACTTTATCATCCCAACTTTCTGAACTCACCAATGCTGTCCGTAGCCTTGTTGTGAGTCAAACCCAACAAGTCCAGCAGATTCAGCAGCCCAAGACATGTGGAATATGTGCCAACAACCACCCAACTGATCTATGTCCTTCCCTTCAAGAGGAGGACCAGCAAGTCAATGCTGTTGGAGGTTTTAATGGACAAAGAAGGTATGATCCCTATGCAAATACTTACAATCCAGGTTGGAGGGACCATCCAAATTTCAGTTATGCAAGGGGACAACAATATCCAAGTTACCAGCAAAGAAACCAAGCTCAAGCTGCACCTCAGAATTCTAATGCATCTCTTGAAGAGATTGTGAAAAATTTGGCAAATACTGTGCAGAATCTTGAGAAACAAATGGGGCAAATGGCTTCATCCTTAAACAAAATTGAATCACAAGGAAAGCTACCTTCCCAAACTGAGATAAATCCAAGGCAAAATGCTAGTGCCATCACATTGAGAAGTGGAAAGGAGTTGCAAGACAATAGGGCTGAAAAAGTGCAAAAACAGGGCATGGAAGAAATTCTGCCAGAAAGTGATCAGGGCAGTGATCTGCCCAGTTTGCTCGTAGAAACTGACCCGATCGCTGGGCAAACTAAGCTGTCCAGCAGTGATTTGCCCAATTCTCCAGAGAAGGCAGAAAGTGATTTGCCCAAATCAACAGACCATGCAGAATCCAGTCAAAGGCAGAAACAGCAACCTATGGAGAAATTCAAGATACCTCCTCCCTTCCCAAAGAGATTTGCAAGGTCCCAAAAGGAGAAAGAAGAAAAAGAGATACTTGAGACACTCCGCAAGGTGGAAATCAACATTCCCCTACTTGATGCTGTAAAGCAAATCCCAAGGTATGCCAAGTTTCTCAAAGAGCTGTGCACCAACCGAAGGAAACTTGCTGAACGTGAAAAGGTAATTGTGGGGGAGTGTGTTTCAGCTGTCATCCAAAGGAAACTACCAGTCAAATGCAAAGATAGAGGAATGTTTGCGGTTTCATGTAAAATAGGCAATGTGGAAATAAAGAAGGCCATGTGTGACCTTGGAGCTTCAATAAATGTCATGCCTCTGTCTATTTTTAACTTGTTGAATGCAGGTACACTCAAGGGCACCAGCATTATAATCCAATTGGCTGACCGATCCATTGTCTACCCCAAGGGAGTGCTAGAAGATGTGTTGGTACAAGTGGACCAATTAGTCTTTCCAGCAGATTTTTATGTTATTGACATGGAGGAAGACAAGAGCAACACCACCTCTGATATCTTACTTGGGAGACCATTCTTGAGCACAGCAAGAACAAAAATTGATGTGCATGATGGCACATTGACTATGGAGTTTGAAGGGAAAGTTATCAAATTTAATGTTTATGATGCCATGAAATTCCCCAATGATGTTTCTCATGTTTATGGCCTTGATGTTATTGATAATTTAAGTCAAGAAGTTTTTGATTTTGATCAAGAAAACTTACTTTATGAAAGTCTTTGCAGGAGAGGAGAAGTGGACAGCAACATCTCTGAAGCAGACAAAACAGCAGACTGTTATAATTTGCTGGATGTGGGTGATTTGCCCAGTGATTTGCCCAGAACACCAGAAAATCTGCTCAAATCACAGCTCAAATCAGACAGCAGGCAGACAGAAAACCAGCAGACAGAAAATGCACCAGAACTGAAACCCTTGCCTAACCACCTCAAATATGCCTACTTGGGAGCTGGAAATACACTTCCAGTAATCATCTCCAACCAGCTCAGCCAAGAAGAAGAGGAAAAGCTCCTGGATGTGTTGAGGAAACACAAGAAGGCAATTGGGTGGACATTAGAGGACATAAAGGGTATCTCACCCTCAACGTGCATGCATCGGATACTTATGGAGGATGAGTGCAAACCTGTTCGTGAGGCACAAAGAAGGCTGAATCCACCTATGATGGAGGTTGTAAAGAAGGAGATTGTGAAGCTCCTAGACATTGGGGTAATCTACCCTATTTCTGACAGTAAATGGGTGAGTCCCATCCATGTGGTACCAAAGAAGACCGGGATTACCATTGTCCCTAATTCTGAAGGAGAGCTAGTACCCACTCGTGTACAAAATGGGTGGAGAGTTTGCATGGACTACAGGAAGCTCAACACAGCCACAAGGAAGGACCACTTTCCCTTGCCCTTCATGGACCAAATGCTTGAGAGACTTGCTGGAAAAAGCCATTACTGCCTCCTAGATGGATATTCGGGTTTTTATCAAATCCCCGTTGCACCTGAAGATCAAGAGAAGACCACTTTCACATGCCCATTTGGCACCTTCGCATTTAGGAGGATGCCCTTCGGTCTTTGCAATGCACCAGCCACCTTCCAAAGGTGCATGATGAGCATTTTTTCTGACTATGTGGAGAGGATCATTGAAGTCTTCATGGATGACTTTACGGTGTATGGCAACTCATTCCATGAATGCCTAGCCAACTTGGAGAAGATACTTCAAAGGTGTTTGGAGACAAACTTGGTTCTCAACTATGAGAAGTGCCACTTCATGGTCAGCCATGGCTTAATCTTAGGCCATATTGTTTCAGCAAAAGGGATTGAGGTGGACAAAGCCAAAATTGACACCATCAAAAATCTGCCCTACCCAACCAGCATTAGGGAGATTCGATCATTCCTTGGACATGCTGGTTTTTACAGGAGGTTTATCAAGGATTTTTCTAAAATAACTCAGCCTCTTTGCAGATTGTTACAGCAGGATGTACCATTCAACTTTGATGACAGCTGCAAATCAGCCTTTGATTTGATCAAATCACTCCTAATTTCTGCCCCAGTCATCCAGCCACCTGATTGGACCCTTCCATTTGAGATCATGTGTGATGCCAGCAACTTTGCTATAGGTGCAGTATTGGGACAGCGTATAGGTAACTCACCTCATGTCATTCACTATGCCTCACGCACCCTAGATGCTGCACAATGCAATTATTCCACCACGGAAAAAGAGTTGCTGGCTGTTGTGTTTGCATTGGAAAATATTAGACCCTACCTACTTGGTACAAAGGTGATTATATACTCAGATCATGCTGCAATAAGGTATTTAATCAAGAAAAAGGAGTCCAAACCTAGGCTGGTGAGGTGGATATTGCTGTTACAAGAGTTTGACTTGGAGATCCGTGACAAGAAAGGCAAGGAGAACCTTGTGGCTGATCACCTCAGCAGAATTCTGACCGAGATGGAGACATGCCCCATCAATGAGACCTTCCCTGATGAGCACCTCTTTGCTGTCCAAGAAGAGGAACCATGGTATGCTGATATTGTTAATTTCCTCGCCATAGGTGATTTGCCCACTGATTTGCCCAAACACATAAGAGACAAGATCAAGAAAGAGGCAAGGTATTATGTGTGGGATGAGCCTTACCTATGGAAGCATTGTGCAGACCAAGTCATAAGGAGATGCATCCCAAACCATGAGATCACATCTGTCCTAACTTTCTGCCACTCTTACAGCTGTGGAGGTCACTTTGGGCCACGCAAGACAGCCTTGAAAGTCCTTGAAAGTGGATTATTTTGGCCTAACATATTTAGAGATGCTTATTTATTTTGTAGGTCATGTGTAAGATGCCAACAAACAGGAAACCTTGGCAAAAGAAGTGAAATGCCACAAGCACCCATCATGGTGTGTGAAATCTTTGACATATGGGGCATTGACTTCATGGGACCATTCCCACCTTCCTTTGGCAACACCTACATACTACTTGCTGTGGATTATGTGTCCAAGTGGATTGAGGCTAAAGCAACAAGAGCTGATGATGCAAAAACAGTGGGTGATTTTGTAAAATCCCACATTTTCTCAAGATTTGGACTGCCCAAAGCCATAATCAGTGACCGAGGCACCCATTTTTGCAACAAGGTAGTAGAAACTCTCCTCAAGAAGCACCATGTCATCCATAGAACATCTACTGCCTATCATCCTCAAACAAATGGGCTGGCTGAAGTATCAAATAGGGAGATCAAGTCCATCTTGGAGAAAACGGTCTGCCCAAATCGCAAGGACTGGAGTACACGCCTCAATGATGCCTTATGGGCATATAGAACAGCATATAAAACTCCAATTGGGATGTCTCCATATAGGCTGATTTATGGGAAAGCATGCCATCTACCTGTGGAACTTGAACATAAAGCCTATTGGGCTGTGAAGAGCTGCAATCTTGATGAAAAAGAGACGGGAGTTCACAGAAAATTACAGATTCAAGAGCTTGAGGAGATCCGGCGTGATGCCTATGAAGCTTCATGGGATTACAAAGCAAAGACTAAAGCCTTCCATGATAAGAATATCTCCAGAAAACACTTCCAGGTTGGTGATAAGGTCTTGCTTTTTGATTCCAGGTTCAAATTATTCCCTGGGAAGCTTCGGTCTAGGTGGATTGGACCATTCTTGGTTGAACATATCTATCCACATGGAGCTGTTGACATTAGGAGCCCACAAACAAGCAAAGTTTTCAAAGTTAATGGGCATCGTTTGAAGAGATTCTATGAAGGTTTTACTGTCCATGTTGTGGAGGAGGTTCCCTTGGATCCCCCTTCCCAAGATTGCTGAGCAAAACACTGAAGTCCAGCCCAAGACAGAAAACAGGGCGCTACTGGGAGGCAGCCCAGAGACAGTGATTTGCCCACTGCTTGCCCAAATCGCCGGGCAAATTGACTGAATGTACCATAATCACAAGTGATCAGGACAGTGATTTGCCCAATTGCCCAGATAATGTGACCAGATCATCGGTCCCATCGCAAAATCAAGCACACCATCAGCAAAGGGCGTGAACAGTACCAGCCCCGCAACTGCAAAAGAGGAGTGATCTGGCCAAAGTGATTTGCCCACCGCTTGCCCAAATCACTGGGCAAATCACCCTGTCAAGAATCCAGAGGGCCAGCATTAAATGATCAGGGCAGTTCACATACCCAAATCACTTTAAGTAGTCTTTTCTTTTATTTCTTTATTTTTTACGCAATTTACTGCTTTTATCTCTTCTTCTTCTTCAAGATTTCTCTCCTCCGACCACCACTCACCCACCGGCAAACTCAAGACCACCATGGTCCGAATTAAGATGAAGGCCACCGACGGACCGTTCATGTGGAAGAAACTAGGGCTGCCGAAACCCATCCCCTATGACAGTGACGATGAAACGTGGGATACCCCTCCACCAGCCACCACAAGCACCGAAACGCCACCGGCTACTGAACCAGCAACCGGACGCACCGACTCACCGGCCGCCCAGACATATCGCCGGCAAAAGAAACGGCAAAGAACGCCGCCACCACCATCCACAATAGCCCCAGCGGCAAAACCTGCGGGCGAAATGCTACCTGAAACCACCACTTCCTCCGGCCACGGCCAGAAACGGCTGAGAATACAGTCGCCACCTCCGCCTCCAAGATCAGAACCAGAACCTACCATTGCCACACATCCCGCAGGACACAAAGAAAGTGGTACGCCCACTGCCTCCACCAGCGATATGCCCACCGATACGCCCACGGACCTGCCAAGTGATATGCCCACTGATGCGCCCAGCAATGCGCCAAACGCTAGCGATGTGCCCACTGATGTGCCCACTGATGCGCCCACTGACTTACCCTGCGACACACTCAGCGATATGCCCAGCAATTTGCCCAGCGATTTGCCCAGGCCAGCATACCCAGATCACATCGTCAAAGCACTGACATTCAACAAAATTTCTGAGCGCACCAGGCTGCTTAAAATCTCATCCCTACCATATCACCCAGGTAAGTATATCCACCATGCCACCCTTGGAGCACTGAGACTCCATTACCAGGTACGTTCTCTAATTTCTGCTGTTGGCTGGGACACTTTTTTCTTCCTGTGCATGCCCTCTTTCCTTGAACTCACACATGAGTTCTTCACCACGTTCTATTTTGATAAACCTGCCATGCATAACATACACACACCAGGCACTATTGGATTTAGGTTATTGGGGAAGCAATTTCGCTTATCCCTGCAAGAATTCGGCATAGCCATGGGCTGTGAATGCCCTCAGTCCACCTGGGATTTCCCTGCTGAGTTTGATCCAAGCTCTGCGTACTTGGAATTAAGTGATAACCCCCCAGATTCATACTCACCCACTAGGTCCAAGGACCTATACCTCAGCAACCCCAGTTTGAAATACCTCCACAGATTCCTGGCCTATACATTCTCTGGGAGGAAGGATGCTTCCAACATCCTGACCAGAACTGAGTTGTATATCCTTTGGTGCATGCACAGGGGCAGGAAAATTCATCTTGGATATTGGGTTGCCACCCAACTATCCAGCATCATACAGTATAACAGGCCACTAATTTTTGGCCCCTTGATCACTGCCATTGCAGTGAATCTCAAATTATTGCACCCAACATATACTGACCTTTCCCCCACTTCCAAGACAACCCCCCTGGACCTACGCACATTAGATGACATGGGGTTGCTTTGCAAGGTGGGGGATGTTTTTTCCATTGCACCTGCAGGTCCAGTAACGCCACGCCATGAGCGTGTTTTCAGAAGGAAGAAAGCCACCATAAGCACCACCACCCAGCAGCCAGCCACTATAGCAGATACTGCAGATGAGGCAACACAAGCAATAGGGCAGGAACCAGCAAATGAGCCACCTCCAGCAGCCCCCCAGCAGGATGCTCCTCAGCCACCTGAAGACGAAGCCCCCAACCAGACAGTAGAGGCTCGTCTCAGAAGGATTGAAGATCGAATGCAAAGGATGGAGCACTTGTTGGACCTGCTGGTGGACCATTTTCTGCCCCAGCACCGTGACAGATAGCGATCTGCCCAGTGATTTGCCCAGTGCTTGCCCTAGTCACTGGTCAAATCACTCACATGCCAGGAAGTCACTTTCCCTTTTCTCCTTCATTTTTCTATATATTTATTCAAACATTGAGGACAATATTTGGGTTAGGTGTGGGGGTACTGGAGAGTATTTATTCATTGATTACACCATCTTTTTGCTTCTTGTTGTTTCTTTTTGTTTCTTTTTGCATTGTTCTTACCCCTTTTTGCACACACCAGAATTTTTTCACACTCCTAGCGCACATACACAGAATTTTGTAGCTAATTGCTTTACTCAACATAGATAACAAGGCTAAAAAAAAGCTTCCTTATCTCATGACCCCATTGATTTGCCACCCCTTTAAGCCTAAACTGAATCATTCACAGTATGTTACCTTCACTTAGGAAGTTCTTTATTTGAATTGAATCCTTAAATTTGTTATGGTCAAGGGAAATAAAAATAAAAATACATGCAAATAAAAAGCTAGTGTAACTCCCTATGAGCTGATTTGCCCAAACTATCATAAAAAACCAGCATAAAGCACAAATCATAAACTTGTTCCAATGGTCTAAGACTATGAACTGAGCCTAATAGCCACTTGGAGAAGTAACTGACTGAGTAACCGGGGGTGTATCACCCATGTACACAATCGCGTAAAAAGGTCAGTAACTTTTTCAAGCAAATAAGTTTCGATGGTCTAGACTATGAACAGAGCTAGTAGCCACTTGAACAAGTGACTAACTGAGTAACCGGGGGTGTATCACCCATGTACACAATCGCGTAAAAAGGTTAGTGACTTTTTCAGGCAAGGATAAGAATAAGTGCTGCTGAAAATAAAAATTGAATAAAAAGGAGAAAGAGAGAAGGTGGCAAGTCACTCCTAGGGGTTACATTAAACCTAACATAAAAGAATAAGCATGATTGAATCAAAAACCTTTCCCTTGACCATGGTAGGTGAAAGGAAACAAGGAAAGGAGAGGATGACCTTAGTGCATGTACTATATACTGTGATACTTCAGTTTAGGAGTCTAGGGGGGGCTGATTAAGTGGAACTTAGGCTCTAAGGAAAAAGGGGGCTTGATTGGCTAAGTTATTTGTTGCTTGAGGACAAGCAAAAAGCTAGGTGTGGGGGTATTTGATCAAGCATAATTTAGCCACATTTTTATCATAATTATTATTGCTTATTTACACATTTTTAGTTTAATTTATGGTTTTTATCTTGTTTTTACAGAAAAGGAAGAAATTGGAAAATGGGAGAAAAAGTGCAGAAAAATTACAAAAGGATGATTTGCCCAGTGATTTGCCCAAGAAACTCGAAGATCACTGGCCAAATCACTCGCAGAGACATAGAGGACTGACTCACAGAGAAGTGATCTGGTCAGCGATTTGCCCAATCATTTGAAGAAACTGGTCAAATCACCGGGCAAATCACTTTCACAACAGAAACTGACAGCAGAGTGGGAATTTGGGCAGAAAACAGGAATCCGAATTTTCAGAAGTCCAAATCCAACTCAATCACTATCAATACAAATCCAAGAGCCACGAAAGAGTCTCTCATCCAAGAAATTCCAATTGCAATTAAAATCAACATCAAAAGAGGAGTTAAACACCAAATCAAAGAGGGATTTTAAAACCCTAGATGGAGAGAAATTCTGCAGCTATAAAAGGAGAGCCTCCAAACCAGCAAAATCATCATCTTGGATCAGCAACTCAACTCGCCAGAAACTCTCCAGCATTTTTCTTCCTTTCTTTTCTTTTCATCTTTTTGTATTTAGACCACCATGAGTGGCTAAACTCTTTCTTTTCTAGTTGAAGTTGGTGAATTTCAGATTTGTGTGATGAATTGGGAGATTTAAGTCTCCATTGTTAAACTTCTATTTCTTTTCAATATTTATGCAATTTGAGCTTTCCATAATTATTACTTTGCTTTTAGAATCAATAAGGGCCCATTGTTTTTAAATTGCTTAAGTAATATTATTTGAATGATTTAGGTCCGTAATTGCTGAGGTTGTTCAAATACACATTTAATCAAATTGCATAATCTAGACTTGACCACGCGGTTGGCAAGGTTAGAATTAGGTTTCTCTAAGTCTTAATGCAGTTAACAGTTGTTCGATGCTATAATGCCCCGAGAACGTTCCTTGGCAACTTGTTAACTAGTGTTTGATTAGCGAACGTTTCCTAATCAAACTAAAACTAAGGAGGAATTTGGATTGTGAGAAGCGTCTTCCACATCCAAAACTAATTTATTGAGATAAATAGGAGTATTAAAGAATCAATGATCAATTCTAAACAATCTGAAATAAAACCATACTTCAACTAGAAGCTTTTCTCTTATTGATTTACTCATCTTTAAATTATTGCTTTCTTTTGCTATTCAGTTTTAATTCATCAACTCAAACCCCCCTCTTTTAATTATTTGTTATCTTGGTTATTATTAGGAAGTGATAAGCGGTTGTCGAAGCCGTCAAAAATAAACCTATTAAACAATCAACAATAAACTTGTAGATAGTGGCAATAGGGTCGAACCACAGGGAATTGACACTAAAGATCTTCCTAATAATAACCAATATAAGTAAATAACAAATAATTAAAAGAGGGGGGTTTTGAGTTGATGGATTAACACTAAATAACAAAAGAAAGCAATAATTTAAAGATGAGTAAATCAATAAGAGAAAAGCTTCTAGTTGAAGTATGGATCTTATTTCAGATTGTTTAGAATTGATCATTGATTCTTTAACTCTCCTATTTATTCCAATAAATTAGTTTTGGATGTGGAAGACGCTTCTCACAATCCAAATTCCTCCTTAGTTCTAGTTTGATTAGGAAACGTTCGCTAATCAAACACTAATCAACAAGTTGCCAAGGAACGTCCTTGGGGCATTGTAGCATCGAACAACTGTTGACTGCATTAAGACTTAGAGAAACCCAATTCTATCCTTGCCAACCGCGTGGTCAAGTTTAGATTATGCAATTTGATTAAATGTGTATTTGAACAATCTAAGCAATTACGGACCTAAATCATTCAAACAATATTACTTAAGCAATTTAAAAGCAATGGGCCCTTATTGATTCTAAAAGCAAAGTAATATTTATGGAAAGCTCAAATTGCATAAATATTGAAAATAAATAGAAGTTTAACAATGGAGATTTAAATCTCCCAATTCATCACAAAATCTGAAATTCACCAACTTCAACTAGAAAAGAAGGAGTTTAGCCACTCATGGTGGACTAAATACACAAAAAGATGAAAAGAAAAGAAAAAGGAAGATGCTGGAGAGTTTCTGGCGAGTTCAATTCCTCAGCCGAAGATGCCTTTGCTGGTTTGGAGGTTGCCCTTTTATAGTTGAAGAGTTCCATCCTTCTAGGGTTTTGAAACCCCTTTTTAATTTGGCTTGTGACTCCTCTTTTGATGTTGAATTTAATTGCAACTAGAATTCCTTAGGTGAGAAACTCTTTCGTGGCTCTTGGAATTGTTTTGGTAGTGATTGAGTTGAATTTGGACTTCTGAAAACTTGAAATTCGGTTTCCTGAACAATTTCCCGCTCTGCTGTATTTTCTGCTGTCGAAGTGATTTGCCCTGCGATTTGACCAGTTTCTTCAAGTGATTGGGCAAATCGCTGACCAGATCGCTTCTCTGTGAGTCAGTCCTCTATGTCTCTGCGAGTGATTTGGCCAGTGATCCTCGCGTTTCTTGGGCAAATCACTTGCCATATCACTACTGCCTGTTGCCTTCAGGTTTCTGCTTCAGCCTGATTTGGGCAAGCAGTGGGCAAATCACTGGGCAAATCACTGACCCGATCACTTTTCTGTCAACTTTCTGCACTTTTTCTCCAATTCTCCAATTTCTTCCTTTTCTGTAAAAACAAGATAAAAACCATAAATTAAGCTAAAAAATGTGTAAATAAGCAATAAAAAAGATAATAAAAATGTGGCTAATTTATGCTTGATCAAATACCCCCACACCTAGCTTTTTGCTTGTCCTCAAGCAACAAATAACTTAGCCAATCAAGCCCCCTTTTTCCTTAGAGCCTAAGTTCCACTTAATCAGCCCCCCTAGACTCCTAAATTGAAGTATCACAGTATAGAGTACATGCACTAAGGTCATCCTCTCCTTTCCTTGTTTCCTTTCACCTACCATGGTCAAGAGAAAGGTTTTTGGTTCAATCATGCTTATTCCTTTATGTTAGTTTTAATGCAACCCCTAGGAGTGATTTGCCCATTTTCTTCTCTCTTTCTTTTTATTTTTATTTTTATTTTTAGCAGCACTTATTCTTATCCTTGCCTGAAAAAGTCACTAACCTTTTTACGCGATTGTGTACATGGGTGATACACCCCCGGTTACTCAGTTAGTCACTTGTTCAAGTGGCTACTAGCTCTGTTCATAGTCTAGACCATCGAAACGTATTTGCTTGAAAAAGTCACTGACCTTTTTACGCGATTGTGTACATGGGTGATACACCCCCGGTTACTCAGTTAGTAACTTCTCCAAGTGGTTTTTAGGCACAGTTCATAGTTTTAGACCATTGGAACAGGTTTATGATTTGTGCTTTGTGCTGGTTTTTTATGATAGTTTGGGCAAATCAACTCATAGGGAGTTACACTACACTACAACATATTACATCTCTAGTTACGATACGTAGCTACAAAAAAAATTATTGTGGCTAATATATTTATTTTATTACAGCTAAAAACCTATTGTTGCTAATTTAAACTATTTAGTAACAAAAATGCAACAATTATAACTAATATGCATTTTTTGTTTTATTTTATATATAATGTAACTATTTGTTGACTATTTGCCACAATTAATTTTAGCTACAAAGTAATATCATAGCTAATAGATATAATAGCTATAAATTTAATTTTTTTGTAACAATTACTACCATTGTAGTCACAACACATTAATATTATAGGTAATAATTTTAATAGCCACAAAGCTAATATGATTGTAGTAATAATTATTTTATTAGCTACAGTTTATTAGTCATTACAAAAAATTTGTAGCAGAAACATAAAAATAGTAGTCATGTAATTATGTTTGTCATAACTATTACTAAATCATTAGCCACAACATCGTAGCTAAATGAATTGTATGAGTACTATGATATTTTAATTATAATTATCAAATAGTCATGGAATTAGCTATCAAATAAGCCACAATTATATAACTACGATAGAATACTATAACTAATAAAATAATTTGGAGAATTACTTTGAGGTCCTCTAGGTATTATATATTGGTTTATCAAGTTCAAAAAATATGCTTAAAGGTTCTAAAAAATTGCATATAATATGTTTTTTTTGTCTCTCAATCAATTTTTCTTCTATTGTCCATTTGTTTAGATAGAAAAGTTATTGAGAATTATTTTCTAAGTTAAAAAGTTACATATTAATGAATCAATTTTAGTTGAAGGATGCTTTTAAATTATGGTAATCTGTGTCAAAATATATCTTTGGACGAAGCAAGTGCACTTATAGTTTAAGAACTGATAATTTATTTTTAATCAATATGGTTTGAGTAGCGACCATAAAAGATACACAAAAATTGAGCACTTGCATTATCTTTTAATTTTTTATTCTCAAACTGATTGTTATTTTATAGAGTTAATTTTGCTATTTGGAAATCACAAGATACATATATTAAGAATTTTATGTATATATATTTTCAACACATAAAACAATTAGATAATAGTGTTGGAAACTTTTTGTCGAATCATTTTTCAAGAATCAAACGATTAGTCTTAGCACATAAAAAATATTAAAATGTCAGTTTCAAAAAATTCAAACATCATGAATATTTCATTAAAAAGAATTACTAATTACTGAACATAATTACTAATCGGTAACCAAAAAACCAAAATTCTTTATCCACAATATATAAATTAAATTTATACCAAAATTATTCCAAATTTTTAACCAACAATTTAACACCTTTAGGGTCTTATTCCATCAAAAAACACAATTATGCCAAATTTGGCACACTTAATTTTTTTTTTATATACTTGAATTTTTTTTACCTACATATTTGTATTTTGCGTATAAATTAATTTTGAAGTTTTTTTTTTGAAAATAAATTTATTTTGATGTTAAAAATACAGCTCTACAAAGGTGTGGTCATGATTTTTTTTCTTTTAAAAAAATATTCATAGCGTTGATTTTGAATCTGCTTAAACAAATTAAAATTATTTTATTTTGCTTATTTAATTAAAAATATAAAATATTTTAATTACAAAAAAGTAAAAATAAATAAAATTATATTAATTAATAAAGGAAACCCTATCAATTAGTGGCGGCAATATAATGATAAGCTTGCTAATATATATATTTTTTGCTTGGGGGGAATGAAAACCTTAAAATTAAAAATTCCCTCCCTACAGCCGCTACTGCTACCGCTACGAATTCTAATTTTTATTCACTCATGATTCATTCAGTTTTCAATTTCTGTCCACTATCAAAATGAGAAGCTCCCACTATCAAATCCAATCAGGTACGTTTAAAATTACAAAAGACTTAAAATTAATGTTTCATTGTAATTGTTCTAGGTTAAACACGTGAAAGGCATCTGATATTTACTTTTCATTCGTTTTTCATCTGTTAAAAAGCTTTGATTCACTATTTTTATATTAATTTATCCTCTATGTGTAATATTCAATTTTTTCCATGAAGCAGAAGCAAACATCATGGCTCGACGATGCAAGTTGCGGAAAGGAAATTCCATCAATATTAACTTGAAAAATGAGACTGAAAATAATGTTAACCAGAACTTTCAAGAAACTCAAGAGTTACACCAAAATCAGGCGTCAAATTTTCAAGGTAAATAATATTTATGTGATTTATAAATTTTAAGTTGTTTTCGTAAATAATTAGATGGTTAACTTCAATTTTTTTTTTTTAGGGAATACTAGTCAGAAGACAATGAGGTATCATTATGAAGGCCATTTTATATTTTCACCAAATAGAATATATGAAAATGGTAGGTTCATGGAGAAACCTAATTTTGATGTTGATTTCATCTCATTTTTTGATATATTGGATGACTTGAAAAAGGATTGTGGATTTGATGTTATAAAAGGAGATAAATTTTATTACTTGAAGGCTGATAAAGCTCTTAGTGATCTTGATGCATTGATAGAGGTTAAAGATGATACAGATGTGAAAAATATGATGGATAGTTATAAGAAGTTCCCTTCGAAATCCATTGATATATACACTCTATTTCGAGATTATGATATTTTACCAAATGGACTTGGTGACGAGCTACCCGCAGTTACCGTTGATCACACTTCTAATCAACTTCAAAATCCAAATGCAACTGCAGCAATAGGTTTACTCATTTAATTTTATTTAAACAATTGATTATGTTTACTTGTTCTATGTACAAAAATTCTTGTTATTATATGATTATTGTTTTACTTTTGTTTTGAAATAGGTTCCAATACAATTAAAAGAAAAACTAGAGGACCAACACGATGCTTGAAAATCACACAATTGGAGAATGGGCAAAAATTGCCAGTAGAATTTGATGAAGATGATCAAGCTATTGGTGATAATGCTACTGCATTTGTTTGGTTTTTAGGACAAACTATTAGAAGTGTGTTGTGTTGTCCATTGCAAGTGAAACAATGGAATAAGATTACCGATGATAAGCTCGACCATATGTGGTCTACCATATTGGTACGAAAATTTATATTAAATTACATCCATTATAAAATGATTATAATTTTTTTAGTTCTATTAAGTATCATAATCTTTGTTTCTTACTTCTATGCTAAAAGGAAAAGTTCACTTTTGAGTATTCTGATGCAAGAAAGGGAGCAATTTTCGATCATATGAATGCATTATATAGGTATTATAGGCATAAGTTGAAGAAGAAGTACTTTGATTCAAAGGCAACTTATTCACTTGTCTCCGAAACAAGCCTAAGGATATGGATGTAAAAGATTGGATGTATTTGGTTAATCTTTGGACAGAAAATGTATTTCAGGTATTAACAATTCGTGTAAAATTTAATAATTTATTTTATATGAATTCAGTTTCTGTTAGCTAACATAAATTCTGAAAATTTTTCATTGTTTTTCTTTAGGAGAGAAGCAACAAAAATAAGACAAATATATGCAAGCGTTCTATGCCGCCATACACGGGGACAAAAAGCTTTGCTCGGCTGAGAGATCATATGGTATGAGTTTGTTTTTATTTTATTAGTATTATAGTGTTTTTTATTAATTAAATGATACATAAATAATCCCTTTTTATTGCTATCGTTTTGTGGACTATGGCTAGAAAGAAACAAAATAGTATTTGATAATTCTAGTTTAGAGCTTGAGAAAGTTTATGATTTGATCTTTTATGGATCTTTTGTTTGGTTTAAGATGTGCCCAGCTTTCTTTATTCCTTAATCCAAATTCTTTTTAGTAGCTCAACAATCAAGAACTGGTCAACCTGTAATGGTATAAGCTAGCTGTTTTTTGTTATTCTTTATATTCTGCTATAACTCTCAAAATTCTAATAAAAACTATTTTTATCAAAAAAAAATAATAATGCCTTTTGAAGTTCATATGATTGTTAGAACTTTTTGATATGCCATTTACTATTTTTTCGATGCTATGTTTGCTGATGTACTTGGGCCAAAAAAAATGATTATGTATGTGCTTATGGTCCTGAAAAAAATGTCACAGAATATTTTGGTGTTAGACCTATAAAGATAAAACTACTTAGACAACTTGATAATTCAAGAAGAGAAGCAAACGAGCGTGTCCAACAAATTCAAAAAGAAGCAAGTGAACAAGTAAATGATGTTAAGAAGCAAATGGATGAGAAACTTGTATAGATGAATAGAATATGGGAGCAGAAATTCAATATGCTTTTGGAGAAAAACAATAATATTGCATCAGTAAGCGATTAAAAACTAAGTCTCATTTTTTTTCTAATATAAGAATTTTTGTAAGCTATATAACTAGTATGAACCTTATCTATTTTATATAATTTTATTATTAATATTTTCAAATAAAATTTTATACAGCCTATGGAGGATTCCCAAGATGATGAAATTGGAGGATGATTTGCAGTATATTTGAAGTTTTAGATTTTGAAGCAGCCAACAGCCTTATAATACTACTTTTAGAAAATTTAGATATTAATATTAGTGTTAGTATAGTATTATAATTTCAAGTATTTTTAGTGTGATTGCTTTATGACTTAAATTAGTTTATTTTGAATATTAGTTATTTTGGATTAAATTTATTGTTATTTTATAATTGTCATTCTGATTGAGTCTTAATATTAATATATAATTATTTTATAAATTTAAATTTTAGCTAAATTTTTTATATAAATTTTATATTCTATTATAAATTTTACCAAAATTATTAATAGATAAATAACATATGTAATAGTAAATTATAATATAATCCCATTAAATAATAATAAATTAAATAAATATTACATTTTAGCTACAAATAATTAATAGTAGCCGTATGTACTATATTTAGAATAGCTTCTAATTAAATAATTTTGTGGCTTTATTCAATAGTTATAAAATAAAATTAAGTGTAACAATTATACTAGAACTTGTCACTTTCTTATTTTTGTGGCTATAAATTTTATTCTTGCCTTATAATTATTTAAATGTGGCTAATAGTAAATATTTTTTATCATACAATTAAGTTTATGGCTAAATTTAGATATGTTAGCCATAAAATTAATTTTGTAACTATACATAAGTTTAAATTGCGACATTATTATTTTTGTAACATACTCATAACAAAATCACTTACAAAAAAAAGTTGTTGTGGCAAAAAGAAAATGTGGTTACAAATATTCCATTCTTGTGGCTAATAACTAGCCACAATATTTATTTTTAATGGTAATATTTTTGCTTCATTTAAATAAAAAGTGTGACTATAAATATTTATTTTAGCCACAACACAGGTAAATCCTGTAACTAAACTTTAGTTACGCCACTTCTAGCTACGACATGTCACGGGAAAAATATATTGTGGCAAAAGCATCTAGCCACCAAAATTCTATTTTTAGCTACAATTTATTTTGTAACAAGATATGAATAATGTTGTAGTGCTAGCTTTGTGTTTGCATGCATTTGTATTTTTATTTCTCTTGACCTTAGCACATTTAAGGATTCAATTCAAGAGAAAAACTTCCTAAGTGAAGGTAACATACTGTGAATGATTCAATTTAGGCTTAAAGGGGTGGCAAATCAATGGGGTCATGAGATAAGGGTACTCTTTCAACCTTGTTATCTATGTTGAGTAGAGCAATTAGCTACAAAATTCTGTGTGTGTGTGCAAAAAGTGTGAAGAAAGAAAAAAAAAAAAAATTTGGTGTGTGCAATAAGGGGTAAAAATAATGCAAAAAGAAACAAAAAGAAATCAAAAAAATGGAAAGATGGTGTGATCAGTGAATAAAGACTCTCTAGTACCCCCACACCTATCCCACATATTGTCCTCAATGTGTGAATAAACATATAGAAAAATGAAGGAGAAAAGGGAAAGATATTTCCTGGCCTGGGGGTGATTTGACCAGTGACTTGGGCAAGTACTGGGCAAATCACTGGGCAAATAGCTATCTGTCACGGTGCTGGGGCAGAAAATGGTGAACCAGCAGCTGCAACATGCTTTCCATGTGCTGCATCCTATCTTGAGCCTCCACCGAATGGTCTTGAGGTGCCTTTTATGTCCTCCAAGGTCCACCCAATTGCTTTCTTGTGCTTCCTCAACACATCAAGGAGCTTTTCCTCTTCTTCTTGGCTGAGCTGGTTGGAAATAATTACTGGAAGTGTATTTCCAGCTCCCAAGTAGGCATATTTGAGGTGGCTAGGCAAGGGTTTCAGATCTGGTGCATTCTCTGTCTGCTGGTTTTTTGTCTGCTTACTGTCTGATTTGAGCAGATTTTCTGGTATTCTGGGCAAATCACTGGGCAAATCACTCACTTCCAGCAAGTTACAGCAGTCTGCTGTTTTCTTTGTTTCAGTGATGTTGCTGTCCACTTCTTCTCTCCTGCAAAGACCTTCATAGAGTAAGTTTTCTTGATCAAAATCAAAAATTTCTTGACTTAAATCATCAATTATATCAAGGCCATAAACAGGAGAAACATCATTGGGGAATTTCATGGCATCATAAACATTAAATTTTATAATTTCCCCTTCAAACTCCATGGTCAATGTGCCATCATGCACATCAATTTTTGTTCTTGCTGTGCTCAAGAATGGTCTCCCAAGTAAGATATCAGAGGTGATGTTGCCCTTGTCCTCCTCCATGTCAATCACATAAAAATCAGCTGGGAAGACTAGTTGGTCCACTTGCACCAACACATCTTCAAGCACTCCTTTGGGGTAGACAATGGATCGATCAGCCAATTGGATCATAATGCTGGTGCCCTTGAGTGTACCTGCATTCAACAAGTTAAAAATAGAAAGAGGCATGACATTTATTGAAGCTCCAAGGTCACACATGGCCTTCTTTATTCCCACATTGCCTATTTTGCATGAAACCGCAAACATTCCTCTATCTTTGCATTTGACTGGTAGTTTTCTTTGGATGACAGCTGAAACACACTCCCCCACACTTACCTTTTCATGTTTAGCAAGTTTCCTCCTATTGGTGCATAGCTCTTTGAGAAATTTAGCATACCTTGGTATTTGTTTGATAGCATCAAGTAGAGGTATGTTGATTTCTACCTTGCGAAGTGTCTCCAATATCTCTTTTTCCTCTTTCTCCTTTTGGGACCTTGCAAATCTCTTTGGGAAGGGAGGAGGTACCTTGAATTTCTCCATAGGTTGCTGTTTCTGCCTTTGACTTGATTCTGCCTGGTCTGTTGATTTGGGCAAATCACTTTCTGCCTTCTTTGGAGAATTGGGCAAACCACTGCTGGACAGCTTAGTTTGCCCAGCGATCGGGTCAGTTCCTACGAGTAAACTGGGCAAATCACTGCCCTGATCACTTTCTGGCAGAATTTCTTCCATGCCCTGTTTTTGCAATTTTTCATCCCTATTGTCTTGTAACTCCTTTCCCCTCCTCAATGTGATGGCACTAGCATTTTGCCATGGATTTATCTCAGTTTGGGAGGGCAAACAACAACTTACTTGTGCTAGCAATCTGGTTGTGCTGGATTCTCCAGGGGGCTGGTTTGTTTCAGAAATTTCAGCAGATTTTGGTTCAGTTGGGGCACTTCCAGCAGTTGCTGGTTTATGGACAGCAGCAGGGGATGTAACAGGTACTTCGGCTGGT
Source organism: Manihot esculenta (assembly GCF_001659605.2). Classification (NCBI taxonomy): domain Eukaryota; kingdom Viridiplantae; phylum Streptophyta; class Magnoliopsida; order Malpighiales; family Euphorbiaceae; genus Manihot; species Manihot esculenta. The sequence continues at coordinate 9,789,317 of NC_035162.2, read as the reverse complement.
GCTGATTTGTGGGCAGCAGTGGTTGTGGCAGTTTGACAGCAGTTGCTGTCTCTATTTTCAGCAACTTGGACAGCAGCAAATTCTGTAATTTCTGGTGTAATTTTGGCAGTTTCAGCAAGTGCAGCAACTTCTGGTTCAGTTGGGGCAATTTCTGAGGTTGCTGATTTTTGGACAGCAGGTGCTGTTTTTGCAGCAGGAGCTTCGGTTGGTGCTGATTTTTGGACAGCAGCAGGTTCTACAGTGGTGATTTGTGCCTCAGATTCAGCAGCTTGGTCTGTTTCTTCGTCATCGTCCCATAGATCTTGAAGCTCTTCCTCCCTTCTTAATATGTGCGCGTTCATTGAGTTGACCGCTTGATCCACTTGCTGTTGGAGAATTTTCCCAGAAATTTCCAATTTTCTCACCATCTCTTCAAGTTCCATATGGGAGTTTTGAGGTGTTGCTTGGGCTTGATAGTTTTGGTAGTAGTCAGCCCTTGCATAGCCATAATTCGGGTTGTCCCCCCAACATGGATTGTATTGCAGATCTCTTTGGTAGTCATGGTCTGTCCTTGTATAGCCATAGCTCATATTGTCTCCCCAACCTGAATTATATGTGTCAAGGTAGGGATTATGTCTTGGCTGTCCATAGAATCCTTCAAATGCATGTGCTTGTTGAAGTTGTTGAACTTGTCGAGCTTGACTATAATTTCTCACAATAGAGGTTAGTTCAGAAATTTGAGAAGAGAGAAAAGACATACTTACCGTAGCCATGCTTGTAAGGTCTTGGCAGTGCGTTCAATTTCAGGATCGTAAAGAAGAGCTTCTTTACGATCAGCCCTGATCATAAAAGGAAAATACGTTAGTTTAAATCAATTCTCCGGCAACGGCGCCAATTTTTGATAAGCGGTTGTCGAAGCCGTCAAAAATAAACCTATTAAACAATCAACAATAAACTTGTAGATAGTGGCAATAGGGTCGAACCACAGGGAATTGACACTAAAGATCTTCCTAATAATAACCAATATAAGTAAATAACAAATAATTAAAAGAGGGGGGTTTTGAGTTGATGGATTAACACTAAATAACAAAAGAAAGCAATAATTTAAAGATGAGTAAATCAATAAGAGAAAAGCTTCTAGTTGAAGTATGGATCTTATTTCAGATTGTTTAGAATTGATCATTGATTCTTTAACTCTCCTATTTATTCCAATAAATTAGTTTTGGATGTGGAAGACGCTTCTCACAATCCAAATTCCTCCTTAGTTCTAGTTTGATTAGGAAACGTTCGCTAATCAAACACTAATCAACAAGTTGCCAAGGAACGTCCTTGGGGCATTGTAGCATCGAACAACTGTTGACTGCATTAAGACTTAGAGAAACCCAATTCTATCCTTGCCAACCGCGTGGTCAAGTTTAGATTATGCAATTTGATTAAATGTGTATTTGAACAATCTAAGCAATTACGGACCTAAATCATTCAAACAATATTACTTAAGCAATTTAAAAGCAATGGGCCCTTATTGATTCTAAAAGCAAAGTAATATTTATGGAAAGCTCAAATTGCATAAATATTGAAAATAAATAGAAGTTTAACAATGGAGATTTAAATCTCCCAATTCATCACAAAATCTGAAATTCACCAACTTCAACTAGAAAAGAAGGAGTTTAGCCACTCATGGTGGACTAAATACACAAAAAGATGAAAAGAAAAGAAAAAGGAAGATGCTGGAGAGTTTCTGGCGAGTTCAATTCCTCAGCCGAAGATGCCTTTGCTGGTTTGGAGGTTGCCCTTTTATAGTTGAAGAGTTCCATCCTTCTAGGGTTTTGAAACCCCTTTTTAATTTGGCTTGTGACTCCTCTTTTGATGTTGAATTTAATTGCAACTGGAATTCCTTAGGTGAGAAACTCTTTCGTGGCTCTTGGAATTGTTTTGGTAGTGATTGAGTTGGATTTGGACTTCTGAAAACTTGAAATTCGGTTTCCTGAACAATTTCCCGCTCTGCTGTATTTTCTGCTGTCGAAGTGATTTGCCCTGCGATTTGACCAGTTTCTTCAAGTGATTGGGCAAATCGCTGACCAGATCGCTTCTCTGTGAGTCAGTCCTCTATGTCTCTGCGAGTGATTTGGCCAGTGATCCTCGCGTTTCTTGGGCAAATCACTTGCCATATCACTACTGCCTGTTGCCTTCAGGTTTCTGCTTCAGCCTGATTTGGGCAAGCAGTGGGCAAATCACTGGGCAAATCACTGACCCGATCACTTTTCTGTCAACTTTCTGCACTTTTTCTCCAATTCTCCAATTTCTTCCTTTTCTGTAAAAACAAGATAAAAACCATAAATTAAGCTAAAAAATGTGTAAATAAGCAATAAAAAAGATAATAAAAATGTGGCTAATTTATGCTTGATCAGGAAGATCTTTAGTGTCAATTCCCTGTGGTTCGACCCTATTGCCACTATCTACAAATTTATTTTGTTGGTTGATAATAGGTTTATTTTTGACGGCTTCGACAACCGCCTATCAATAGTCTATCCTGGGAGGAATTTGCAAATGAATTTGCAGGATGGGCTTTCCCTGATAGCTCCAGGGAACTGAAGATGATTGAGTTTGAACAGCTAAGGCAGACAGAGGAGATGAGTGTAGATGAATACACTGATAGATTCCTGGAGCTGTTGCCGTTTGCAGGGTAAGCTTTTGACACAGACCTGAAGAAGGCTAGGAGGTATATCATGAAGCTTCACTCCAGGTATTCCTCTTTGATCCAATCAGCAGAGAGGGAGAGTTTTCATGCTATAGTGGATATGGCCCGGAAGATGGAGGTTAGTGCAATAATCGAAGGAAAAGTTAAACAGTCAGTGGCACAGCCTTCAGGTTCCAAGACTCCGAGCAGTGTAAAGATGGACAGATCCAAGTCCAAGAAGAGTAAGTTCTGGAATAAGTTAAAGTCCGGTCTGGGAATGCTCAAAATCATAAGCTCCCAAACGTCTAGCACGATCCACTATCTCCCACAGATCTCTAAGTTTAGTTGTACCAGCTGCTATAACTACTTGTGCCACAAAAGCACCCAGGTCTGCATTTATCTGAAAAGGATTAGCTGGTGCTACAGGTGGAACAAAAGATGGAGCTGCAGGCCGAGGGAGGCTATGGTGCAGTCGGATATGCCCCTGATTCAGCACCATGAGAAACAGAATATACGTGCCCTTCTCTGCTCTCAGATAAATCATGATCTGCCACCCCTTCTAGAGGTGGAGGTGTAACTATAGGATCCCTATGAGGTTGACCAATATCAACTAATCTAGCTGTACGAACACCACGGCCTTGACTTCTACTACCTACTCTTGGTGGCATTGTCCTACAAATGAAAATACGAAAAGAATTATCAGAATATAATTAAGAATACTAACTCAAAAAAAGTCTATAGAATCTATAAACCTAAGCTCTGATACCAAAAATTGTCACACCCATTTTCTAATCTGTAGAGACGGATATGACTAGAAAAGCTGACATAATTTTTCCTGATATTTATACATATAAATAGATGTAACCTGCTATAATTTTAAAATATTAAACATATAAGAGAGGACTGATAACTGGTCTAGTCAATCCATAATATATTTACACTAAACAAAATACATTCAGCACTTGAATATACAATCTATATATTATCTTCCAAAATTACAAAAAGAAGTTACAAGGGACTTAAGATTGGCTCTACCTCCACTAGACTCTAAGTGGACAAAGTGAAAGAAAGGACAAAATTAAGAGATGTGAACTGCTAGGAGTGAATCACCAAAAAGAATCTGTAATATTAAAAATATAAGGGATAAGTACAATTTACTCAGTGAGCAGATAATTAAATAACAAAGGGAAAATAAAGTTTAAATATTTAATAGTACTAAATACTTAGCTAAAATAAGTCAGCTGAATAAATACAGTTTAATTCAATCAATATAAAATAAACTGAATATAAATTGCTAAGATTTCACTGCTGGATAATAAATCCAAAAATTATAACTGTGAAAAATAGAATCCGTATACACTCATAATATGTTCCCTGTAGATAATGTTGGCACCTCAGGTGTGATAAAATAATGACAGTCTGAGAGTAATGCTGGCATCTTAGGCTCTATGATGACAATTTTGACTCAAGAACTAATAAAATACTGGTCATACATATGTGCAGAGCTACCTCCAAAGGGTGACCACCTGACATACGCTTCAAAGGCTGTCTGTATATCAAGCGTTGTCCTAAAGACGGTATAAATATATATTATACTGAAAATAAATCATCTGTCATCAAGGTGTTATCTATTCGGTACATATACAGAGTATAATCGGCTATTTATTCAGCTGTGCTTTAAATTCAATTTTCAATCATTCAAGAAATACAAATTCATTTTATCTTTTTCCATTTTAAATAAACAAAATAACATATACATAAATAAATATATTTAAGAAAAGTATTAATGTTATATATTTATCCACTCGCCAGTATTGGGGACAAAATAACCTTAGGTTGCAGGAGTACCCCAATTATCTATACCAGAAGCTGGGTCGTCCCCTAAAATTAAGAAGAGAAAAAAAAATATCAAGTGATAAATAAATATTCTAGGATAAAAATATAAAACGTAAAATGTGAAATTTTAAATATATTTTTATATATATTTTAAAAAAAAAATCGGCAATATTTCGACATAACTACACCTTCCAAAATTACACAAACTCAATAAAAATACATACTAAATTATAAATATTATTTACATCAACTTATGAAAATCATCGATTTAAAAAGAAATAAAGAATAACTGAGTCTAACTAAAATATATTCCTTTTTAATTTTTAGATCGCAAAAATACTATTTAATGGTAAAGAAAATAAATTATATCATAATAATTTGAATAAAAATATAAAACTCACCTATTCAATTATTGGAGTATATGTGAGAAATTATTGAATTTCTAATTAAAATATTGATTTAAATTATAATCTAACTGATATTTTTAGAAGTTTATGGATTAATGGAGTCAAGGGATGGAGATTTAGATTAAAGGAGGAATATTTTTTTTAAAAAAAAAAATAACAGAGCTTTTGCTCTGTTTCTATTTCTGCTTTTGCCAGGAAGAAGGTGAGTTTGCTCTGGTTTCGGGAAAGTCCCGAAACCAGAGCTTTTAATGCTCTTTTCTCTTTTTTATTTTATTAATTATTATTATTATTATTATTTAATTTTATTTTAATAATAATAATTATATATATATATATATGTAAGTTATGGCCTTCTCTTCATTTTTTTTTTTTCTGTTTTAAATTTTTATGGGCTTGGGCATGATACCAATGGTCTATTAGAGTTGACAAACATTTCAGTCCAACAAATTGGCCGCGCCTTCTTTCCACTCCCTATCAAATTCAGTAAAACTGCATCCACCAATTCCCAGTCTTTCTCATTTTCTACCAGTTTTGCTTTTGCTATTGTTCCTCAGATGCCTGATTTCGCTGGCCAAGGCTTTGCCTTCACAATTTCTCCATCTGCTGAGTTCACAGGGGCGTGGGCAATAGGGTACCTCGGACTTTTTAATTTAACAAACAAAGGCTTGTCCTCAAACCATGTCTTTGCTGTTGAGCTTGATACTATATTGACTCCTGAATTTAATGACATCAATGACAACCATGTTGGAATTGATGTAAATGGCTTGATTTCCAATGTATCAGCACCAGTGGCCTATTTTCCTGATAAGGAAAGGGAAAATAAGAGCTTAGAGCTCAGAAGTGGAAATCCAAGGCCTCTATTGTCAACAGCTATTGATCTTTCTCCAGTCTTCATGGATTCTATGTATGTTGGCTTTTCTTCATCTACTGGAACACTGGCAAGCTACCATTATATTCTTGGATGGAGCTTCAACAGAAGTGGACCAGCTCAAAGTCTTGATGTATCTAAGCTTCCTTCACTTCCACCTAAAAGAGAATCAAGTAAGAAACTTGATTTAAGAATTATGGTCCCATCAGTAACAGCAAGTATTGTGCTGATAATAGCATCTGGAGTTGTTTATAGGAGGAAGAGATTTGAAGAATTGCACGAAGATTGGGAACAGGAATATGGTCCTCAAAGATTCTCTTACAAGGATCTCTACAAAGCAACAAGAGGATTCAAAGACAAAGAGCAGCTGGGATTTGGAGGTTTTGGAAGTGTTTACAAAGGTGTATTGCCTTCTTCCAATACACAAGTTGCGGTTAAGAAAGTCTCACATGATTCTCAACAAGGAATTAAGGAATTTGTTTCTGAGATTGTCAGCATGGGGAGGCTAAGGCATAGGAACCTGGTGCAGCTCCTAGGCTATTGCCGTCGAAAGGGAGAGCTGCTCTTGGTATATGATTATATGCCTAATGGAAGCCTTGACAAATTCCTATTTCAAAACGACACACCAAATTTGAATTGGATTCGCCGATATCAAATCCTGAGAGGAGTTGCATCTGCCATGCTTTACCTCCATGAAGAGTGGGAACAAGTCGTTCTGCACAGAGATGTTAAAGCTAGTAACGTTATGCTAGATGCTGAACTTAATGGACGGTTAGGAGATTTTGGACTAGCTAAGTTCTATGATCATGGATCAATTCCTCAAACAACCTGTGTGGTTGGAACTGTGGGATACCTTGCACCAGAGGTTTCAAGAACAGGAAGGGTCACTACCAGCAGTGATGTTTTTGCCTTTGGGATCTTAATGCTTGAAGTGGCTTGTGGAAGAAGGCCTATAGAGCCAGAAAGACCACCTCAGGAGGCGCTTTTGTTAGACTGGGTTCTTGAATGCTGGAAAAGAGGGGCCATTCTGGAGACGAGTGATCCTAGACTGGAAGGTAGGTATATGGCAGAAGAAATGGAAATGATTTTGAAGCTAGGCTTGCTTTGTACTCACGCTACACCAGCAGCAAGGCCTATCACGAGACAAGTCATGCAATATCTGGATAAAAATGCTCCCTTACCAGATATACTATTGGATGGTCCTGGTATAGGTTTGGTCACAGTTAGCCAAGAAGCCGCTGGAGATTTCTATTCGTCCTTCCCTGCATCTAATGATTATTCTGTGTTGTCTATTACCACCTCCATCCTTAGCTACGGTCGCTGAATCTGAGATGTAAACATTCCCTGAGCCAGTCGTGCTTTACCTATAGGTGCAAACTTAAAATTAGTGCTGCTTATTAAATGTACTGAGGGTGAAGCAGAAACCAGAGTATCATGTTGTATACATTTAAATGGCATGCTGTTCTATAATCTTAGTCTTGATAATTTCTTTATGGATTTAAACAGCTAACTGGGTGATTACTGATAATCCTCCTCATAGTAACTAACCAAATATGGGTTTTACTAACCTGTGGTTAATTGATAAGCGTATGAGTTGATGTTCAGTAGCTTCAGTAGAACAAAAGAGGCCCACAGGAAGTTTCCCGTTCGTCATCCAACCACAGGAAAGATTTCCTTCCAAGAGGAAAATTTTCCAAAAACACACGTCCCCAGAGACTGGTTTTTGAAGCGGCAGATCAGCATTATATGGCAAAAATTTTACAATTTTTCGTTAAGAGGAAGCAATCCAACAGCAACATTACGCAGCTTGCAAAATGACCAAGTAATATATGATTCTAAAATGCAGATGTACGTTGATCTGATCGTAAAGTTCAGCATCATGTGAAATTGAGCTTACGGTGGCCACACCATCTATTCTTTTTTTTTTAAATTGAGTTATAAATATAAATATTTTCTGCAGCGGCAACAAAATAAACAAAACGTTAGGTTTACCAAGATATACTCATCAATTAACATCCATACAACATCCAATTTAATATTCTTATCTTATTAAACAGCTCTAAGATGCATACTTTCCACGTGATATTCACAAACACGTTTGCCAGAAGCATACTAACAGAAGTTTCCAACAGTTGAGAGCCTTTATTTCAAGATTTTAGATTCAATTTCCTCCAAACTCAAACCTTTAGTTTCTGGGACAAAGACTATGGTGAATAAGAGGGACACCAATGCAATAGCCCCAAAATGAAGAAAAAGATTTTCAGCTCGAAGCAGTTCCTGCAGAATGAACAGATGTAAATTTGGATTACTCCATTATCAATGCAGAGAAACGTCTATAAACTAAGAGGAGGGAAACATTTAGAAAGGAATAATAGGATCAAAATAATACCTTTAATGGTGAGAATGCAAGGTTACAAGTGTAATATAGTATTTGTTGATAATCTAAAGATATGACCGACTGCGATCGCTCGCTAACAGATTAATGATCCGGTGATTACCAGTGTAATAGAAATACACTGCATTTAACGGTAACTTTCGTCCTATTTTGGAGAAGGTGAGTCTGGAATGTGTCTTGATATCGAATTGGGTAATTGAGATGTCCATGTCTTTTTTCTCTCCAATGCGACCACATTAATTTCTTATTAAATTCGTGCATTATATAGCTTCAAATAATTAGAATAAAAATTAATCAACGAACATAACAATGGCATGTAAAAAACCATAAAAATGAGTTTGTAGTTATTAATGACTTAGTCATTTATCCACGCAAGTCTTGAATTTTCAAAAATTATAACTATACAAAATTATGAAATATATCATATTATTTTTTAATTTTTTTTTCATATTTCTATTTATTGATTCCAAATAATAAAAAAAAACTAAAATTAATAAGATAACCTTAATTACTATGTAGTGTAGTTAGCTAAATATTAAAAATGTTTTACAACTGTTGCTTAAAAAAATTATAAACAAAATAAATGAGTATGTACATATAAGTTTAATGAACTTTTTTGTTTCTTATAAAATATATGTAAAAAATGAATGGCATGCCTATAAAGATATTTATTTATTTTTATTTACATAATTTTGATACATTATTTGTTATTATTATTTTAAAAGATATAGATATATCTTTATTTATAGCATTGCCACTTGCTAGATTCTCATTTCACCTATTTTGAAGACTAACTTTATATATACCTTTACTAAAAAAATTATTATTAGAAAAATAACTTTACCGAGCTTTTAAATAAAAATAAGTTTATTTAAATTTTAGATCATTTCAGAGATGATGAACAAGAGGTGCAAATATTTAAAATATTATTTCCCAAATTTAAGATTTTTAAAATTTTTAATATTCCTTTGTAAACTTAAATACTATATTCTTATTATTTATTTTATCAATAATTGTATTTTTTTTTCTGATTAGAGGAATTTATCTTCATCCTATATGATGAACTGAGTTTTGAGGGAGCTTCAGAATTAAGACACTTAGATATTGGTTTAATTCAATGAGAACTTGATGAGTTAGAATTGGTACAGAGTGGAGCAAATACAGAAAATAAAAAAGAGTTAATGAATTAAATATTGAATTTGGAGAGATTTTGAGATTAAGATTTATCATGGGAGTAATTAAAATGGTGGTTTTGTAAGTTAAAGAAAATCCCCTCAATTCGGGTTATTCCAAATATATATATATATCTTTAGTTATACTGATATCGCTAGTGACACGTTCTGTTTAATATGATCAAAGAGTTTCAGCAGATTTATTAAACGACTCATTTAATAGATTACAGTTGACTAATAAATGTAGAGTCGGCTAACTCATACTTGAATTGCCAAACACATTATATTTACCCTCATTACACGTATATTTAATAATTATAGTATGAATTTTGAAGAAATCAATCTGATTATTACAAAATTTAATAAAAAAATGGGGTTGATGATCTCATATTTATATCTCATAAATTCCACTTTATCTAAAGCGAATCCTTTTATTTATATGTTATCACGGCCGTGCGTTCGCTGTTCAACATCAACAATGAGACATGTAAGTGATAAAGAAATTATTATTTATTGATGCAGTGTAATAAGTAATTAATTATTGGAGATCATCAATTCGCATTCTTAATAGCTTCTTTTCGAAAAATCTATTACAAGAATTTTCAAAAACTTTTATAAAATTCGTTCAACAACTATGGTAGAGGTACTGATATTTCTTGTGCTAATGAAAATAACTTCAGTTAATATATTTAAAGTAATAAACTTTATATTATTTTTTTTAATATATCTTTAATGCGTATTACTTCATAATTAAATTATTTCTAAAATTAATAGATTTTACATTTTTTTCATTATTGTATTTGTAAGGGGGAAGTCATAGGGGCCCAAAATTATTTTCCTTACTGTTTTATTTATTGACTTCAAAGCACACCAAAATTCTCATTCAAATGTAGGACTTCACCTCCTTGCCAGCCTGCCTGTATGGGAAGTAGTGGATCCCAATGAAACCAAAATCAAACTATAATTATCATGCTCAATTTGATCCTTACTTTGTTTTTAGTAATGATAATTTCATAAATTTATTTATTTATTTTGTGCAGCGGACTTCGGCTGAACCACCCAATTTTGTATCTTTTATGATTTCATGGATTTTGCACAGCAGTCATCTATGGAAATGAATTCTTCTTCTAGATTTTTCTTCTTTAGGGCCAACATGCACAACTCTGACTATAATTTGGTTCTGATGTTGCAAATTTCTTATTGCTATGATTTTTTAAATATTATATTAAAGTCTGAAAACATTGTATCCGGTTGGAACATTTTAATATTACAGCTAAGAAATTGAATTAATAGGCAAAACAAAAGAATTCTTTAGCATAAAAGTGTTAGAGAAATGGATGAGCAAGAAATACCTGTGTTTCTCCATTTTTTACACGCTTCCTCCATGGCATTGTTTCTCACGTCACTTAAACTTTTGCTAGCTTTTTTCGTTTGCTCGATACCCTTGTCCCTAGCTCAAGAAGCAAATCACTTCATTTACAATGGCTTCAAGGGAGCCAATCTGAGTCTCAATGGGATTGCAAAAATCAATCCCAATGGTCTTTTACAACTTACAAACACTTCTCACCAGCAAATTGGCCATGCTTTCTTCCCATTCCCTTTTCATTTCAATGCATCTTTGTCTAACAATTCTCGTCCATCTTTCTCATTTTCTACTTCTTTTGTGTTTGCCATGGTTCCTGAGTCGCCTGCTCGAGATGGCCATGGCATAGCCTTTACTATATCACCATCTGTAGAGTTCAAAGGGGCCATAGCAACGCAATATCTTGGACTCTTTAACTCCACCACCTTAGACTTATCTTCAAACCACTTGCTTGCTGTCGAGTTCGATACTGTAAGGAACCCTGAATTTGGAGATATTAACGACAACCATGTTGGAGTAGATATCAATAACTTGACGTCCATTGAATCAGCTCCGGCGATGTATTTTTCTGAAAATGATGGGAAAAATAAGAGCTTGGACCTTGCTAGTGGGAAACCAGTGCAGGTTTGGATAGATTATGATGAAATAGAGAAGTTGCTCAATGTAACACTAGCTCCTCTTGGAACAGTGAAGCCAGAAAGGCCACTATTATCGACAACTGTTGATATCTCTGCAGTTCTCTTGGAGTCCATGTATGTTGGGTTCTCTGCATCTACAGGTTCAGTTGCAAGTTACCACTATATTCTTGGGTGGAGCTTCAACAATAATGGGCAAGCACAAAGCCTTGACCTCTCAAAGCTTCCTTCACTTCCTCTTAAAAGAAAATCAAAGAGTAAGCTAGAACTAAAAATTTTTCCACCATTACTAACAGTAATTGTCTTCCTCGTAACTATTTCTGTAACTATTTATGTAATGAGGAAGAAATATGAAGAAATACGTGAAGATTGGGAACAGCAATATGGTCCTCAAAGATTTTCTTACAAGGATCTTTACAAAGCAACCAAAGGTTTCAAAGACAAACAGCTTCTTGGGTCTGGTGGTTTTGGAAGTGTTTACCGAGGAACGTTACCTTCATCCAATGTGGAAGTTGCAGTAAAGAAAATTTCACATAATTCAAAACAAGGAATGAAGGAATTTGTGGCAGAAATTGCTAGCATGGGAAGGCTAAGGCACAGAAACCTGGTTCACCTCCTAGGCTATTGCCGGCGAAAGGGAGAGCTTTTCTTGGTCTATGATCATATGCCCAATGGAAGCTTTGATAAGTTCCTTTTTAGCAATGAAAAACCCAACCTTGATTGGGTTCGGCGATTTCAAATCATCAAAGGAGTAGCATCTGCTCTATTCTACCTGCATGAAGAGTGGGAACAAGTTGTTCTTCATAGAGATGTGAAAGCTAGCAATGTTTTGTTAGATGCTGATCTCAACGGGCGACTAGGAGACTTTGGACTTTCCAAGTTTTATGATCATGGATCAACTCCTCAAACAACGTCTGTGGTTGGAACTGTTGGATATCTTGCACCTGAACTTACTACAACTGGAAAACCTACTACAAACAGTGATGTTTTTGCTTTTGGGATCTTCCTGCTTGAAGTGGTTTGTGGACGGAAACCTGTGGAGTCTAAAAGACCACAGGAGGAAGTTGTTTTGTTGGATTGGGTTCTTGAATGCTGGAAAAGTGGGGACATGCTTATGACTGTTGATCCTAGATTGGGAGGTAGCTTTGTTGTAGAAGAAATGGAATTGGTTTTGAAACTAGGTCTACTTTGTGCACACCGTCTACCCATGGCTAGGCCCACAATGAGGCAAGTGGTGCAATATTTAGATGGAAATGCCACCTTGCCAGAGATACCATTGCACGGTGCGGGTGTTGGTGTATTTTCAGTTAGCCATGAAGCACCTAGTGATCGGCCTTTTCTTTCTGCAGAGAGTATTTATTCCTTTTCCTTCTCAGATACTGACTCAATCCTCAATGGTCGCTGAATCTCTCATGGCCTAATGGCTCAGTGTTCATATGTTTATTTTGCAGATTAATAATATTTTTGTGCTGATTTGTTTAAGCAAAATTTTCTCTTCTAGGACTATTGATTATCCTCCAGCATAGGAACTGAGCAAAGATGCAACACTATTATCAAACAGTAAAAGCTTAAATGAAGTTTCGCTACAACAGAGACAACTGAACGTTGCAAAAGCTTTTAGTTCATTGTTAAGTTGAATTTTGCTTTCTATAACATTTCACTTGGTTTGCCCACATTTTTAATCATTATGTTTTTGCAGTTTAACCTTTGGAAATGTTCAAATCAGTGAGATGGATGTTAATGGTTTGTTTCATTCAACCTTTTGCTGATCAGTCTGATGACATTAATGACATCAAATTGCTTTGTTGATGATGTCTGCAAGAAACACACATCAGGGAGAACATTTCTTGATGACCGTGTCCCACTTGCTATTATTATATGTTATCGATGATTTGTCTATACAAATTTAGGCAAGTCAATGGATTACCGAATGTCTCCATATTTTTTTATTATTTCTCTTAAACAAGTGTTACCTCCGCTGTTATTTTATCTATTTGCTTTTAATTGGATAACTGATGGAATTATGTACTAGATATGTTAAATTGAAAGCAAGAGAAAAAGAATCAAACTCACATCCAAAAAAAAATAAATTTTCACTCATTTATATAAAATCATTAGTTTTCCAAAATGGCATATTTTTACTCCTACCTAACAAATACAATAGGGTGTTCAAGTGGTCATATTAAATCCTTCAATAGTTTATGACTCCAATCAGGGTTAAGCATGAATAAATGTCAACTTCCTTATACAAATGAATTATTCATCAGTCCATTTACTTTAACTGCAAGATTTATACAAATATTCATAAATATTAATTGTCAATTTACATATTCCATTGACTTGCCATCGGCTTTGAAAAGTATATGGTCAAGCATGAAAATGGGAAGAGAAAGGTTGATATTTCATCTCTAAAGATCTGAGAAGAAAAAACTCAGAGTAGAATCTTTTTTATTATTTGATCAGAATCAAAACTCCTGTCCCTTCATGTTGTTAACGGTCAAATTGCTGTATATTCTGCTATGCAGTTCTGTTTTCTTGAAGTATTTGGCCTTAGCTGATCAAGAGGTAAATCAGTTCATCTACCATGGCTTCAATGAAGCCAACCTGCATCTTAATGGGATTGCCAAAATCCTCCCCAATGGTCTATTACAGTTGACAAACATTTCATTCGAACAAATTGGCCACGCTTTCTTTCCACTCCCTATCAAATTCAGTAAAAATGCATCCACCAATTCTCAGTCTTTCTCATTTTCTACCAGTTTTGTTTTTGCTATTGTTCCTCAGGTGCCTGATCTCGGTGGCCATGGCTTTGCCTTCACAATTTCTCCATCTGCTGAGTTCACAGGGGCGTGGGCAGTAGGGTACCTAGGACTTTTTAATTCAACAAACAACGGCTTGTCCTCAAACCATGTCTTTGCTGTTGAGCTTGATACTATATGGACTCCTGAATTTAATGACATCAACAGCAACCATGTTGGAATTGATGTAAATGGCTTGATTTCCAATGTATCAGCACCAGTGGCCTACTTTCCTGATAAGGAAAGGGAAAATATGAGCTTAGAGCTCAGAAGTGGAAATCCAATGCAGGTTTGGATAGATTACGATGATATGGAGCAGCTTCTCAACGTAACAGTAGCTCCTCTAACAAGCAAGAAACCGCAAAGGCCTCTATTGTCAACAGCTATTGATCTTTCTCCAGTCTTCATGGATTCTATGTATGTTGGCTTTTCTTCCTCTACTGGAGCAGTGGCAAGCTACCATTATATTCTTGGATGGAGCTTCAACAGAAGTGGACCAGCTCAAAGTCTTGATTTATCTAAGCTTCCTTCACTTCCACCTAAAAGAGAATCAAGTAAGAAACTTGATTTAAGAATTATGGTCCCATCAGTAACAGCAAGTATTGTGCTGATAATAGCATCTGGAGCTGTTTATAGGAGGAAGAGATTTGAAGAATTGCACGAAGATTGGGAACAGGAATATGGTCCTCAAAGATTCTCTTACAAGGATCTCTACAAAGCAACAAGAGGATTCAAAGATAAAGAGCTGCTGGGATTAGGAGGTTTTGGAAGGGTTTACAAAGGTGTATTGCCTTCTTCCAATACACAAGTTGCGGTTAAGAAAGTCTCACATGATTCCCAACAAGGAATTAAGGAATTTGTTTCTGAGATTGTCAGCATGGGGAGGCTAAGGCATAGGAACCTGGTGCAGCTCCTAGGCTATTGCCGTCGAAAGGGAGAGCTGCTCTTGGTATATGATTATATGCCTAATGGAAGCCTTGACAAATTCCTATTTCAAAACGACACACCAGATTTGAATTGGATTCGCCGATATCAAATCCTGAGAGGAGTTGCATCTGCCATGCTTTACCTCCATGAAGAGTGGGAACAAGTCGTTCTGCACAGAGATGTTAAAGCTAGTAACGTTATGCTAGATGCTGAACTTAATGGACGGTTAGGAGATTTTGGGCTAGCTAAGTTCTATGATCATGGATCAATTCCTCAAACAACCCGTGTGGTTGGAACTGTGGGATACCTTGCACCAGAGGTTTCAAGAACAGGAAGGGTCACTACCAGCAGTGATGTTTTTGCCTTTGGAATCTTAATGCTTGAAGTGGCTTGTGGAAGAAGGCCTATAGAGCCAGAAAGACCACCTCAGGAGGCGCTTTTGTTAGACTGGGTTCTTGAATGCTGGAAAAGAGGGGCCATTCTGGAGACGAGTGATCCTAGACTGGAAGGTAGGTATATGGCAGAAGAAATGGAAATGATTTTGAAGCTAGGCTTGCTTTGTACTCACGTTACACCAGCAGCAAGGCCTATCATGAGACAAGTCATGCAATATCTGGATAAAAATGCTCCCTTACCAGATATACTATTGGATGGTCCTGGCATAGGCTTGGTCACAGTTAGCCAAGAAGCCGCTGGAGATTTCTATTCGTCCTCCCCTGCATCTAATGATTATTCTGTGTTGTCTATTACCACCTCCATCCTTAGCTACGGTCGCTGAATCTGAAATGTAAACATTCCCTGAGCCAGTCGCGCTTTATCTATAGGTGCAAACTTAAAATTAGTGCTGCTTATTAGATGTAATGAGGGTGAAGCAGAAACCAGAGTATCATGTTGTATACATTTAAATGGCATGCTGTTCTATAATCTTAGTCTTGATAATTTCTTTATGGATTTAAACAGCTAACTGGCTGATAATCCTCCTCATAGTAACTAACCAAATATGGGTTTTACTAACCTGTGGTTAATTGATAAGCGTATGAGTTGATGTTCAGTAGCTTCAGTAGAACAAAAGAGGCCCACATGAAGTTTCCCGTTCGTCATCCAACCACAGGAAAGATTTCCTCCCAAGAGGAAAATTTTCCAAAAACAAAAAAAACACACGTCCCCAGAGACTGGTTTTTGAAGCGGCAGATCAGCATTATATGGCAAAAATTTTACAATTTATCGTTAAGAGGAAGCAATCCAACAGCAACATTAAGCAGCTTGCAAAATGACTATGTAATATATGATTCTAAAATGTAGATTTACGTTGATCTGATCGTAAAGTTCAGCATCATGTGAAATTGAGCTTACGGTGGCCACACCAGCTATTCTTTTTTTTTTTTAATTGAGTTATAAATACAAATATTTTCTGCAGCGGCAATCCGGAATGGGCTCATATTCTTGTCTGCAATCCATGGTTATGTTTCTCTGCACTGAGTTTTCACAAATGCAATCAATAGTAGAACAAAATAAACAAAACGTTAGGTTTACCAAGATATACTCATCAATTAGCAATGACTTGGTCACTTAGAAGATCCATTAACATCCATACAACATCCAATCTAATATTCTTATTTTATTAAACAGCTTCTAAGATGCATACTTTCCACTGATATTCACAAACACGTTTGCCAAAAGCATACTAACAGAAGTTTCCAACAGTTGAGAGCCTTTATTTCAAGATTTTAGATTTATAGAAGGTTTATGGTATTGGAAATTCTTTTTTTTGTGTTATTGTATTTTTGTATAGAATACATTTATATATTATATATTAGGTCTATCAACAGTTAGCTAGTGGTTGAGTTGGATATAGATTGTATGATAACAAATATTATCTCAACCAACTCTAAACCTTATTATAACTCTAAACCTTATCACAACTCTAACCTTATCTTGACTCTAAACCTTATCATGTCTCTAAACCTTATCATGACTCTAAATCTTATCACAACTCTAAGCCTTATCACGCCCCCTCAATTCGTGCGTTGTAGGGACAGGACGAATTGTTAAATGTTGCATTAGAGTTTGATGCCGCATTTTAGATAATGGTTTAGTCAGAATGTCAGCTAATTGATATTTAGAGCAAATAAACTGTATTTTGACTTCATTTTTTTGCACTTTATCACGAACGAAATGAAAATCGACTTCCAAGTGCTTCGTCCGAGCATGGAAAACAGGATTGATAGAAAGATATGTTGCGCCAATATTATCACACCACAAGTTGGGAGTTTTGGTGGAATGGAAAGTAATGTCACGCAACATTGACTGAATCCAAGTTAATTCAGTGACAGCAAGACCAATAGCTCGATATTCAGTCTCTGTTGATGAACAAGCAACTGTTTGTTGTTTCTTGGAATTCCAAGATATGAGATTTGTGCCCATGAAAATAGCATAACCTGTGGTAGACTTGCGATCATCAATGTCACTCGCCCAATCAGCATCAGTATATATATTCAAATCTGTGTTTGCCGATTTGGAGATGTAAAGACCATGACCAACAGTGTGCTTGAGATACCTCAATATATGCTTAACCGAACACCAATTATCCTCACTAGGTGCATGAAGAAACTGAGAAACCTTGTTAACTGAATAACAGACCTCCGGTCGGGTTAAACTCAAGTATTGCAATCCACCTACTATACTCCGATATAACGTGGGATCACTCATTGGGCGGCTTTGTATAGCAGACATCTTATCTTTTGGAGTTGCTGGTGTGGAGATTCCCTTGCAGTCTCCCATCTGTGCTTTGTAAAGCAAGTCAAGTATATACTTTTATTGAGTTAACAAAAGTCCATTAGCAGTCCAAGTTGCCTCCATACCAAGGAAATACTCCAATGTGCCCAAATCTTTCAACATGAACTCAGATTTAAGAGAGGAAATAATATGATTCAAAGTATGATTGCATGTATCGGTCATGATAATATCATCCACATACATAAGGATAAACAACTTGATACTGTTCTTGACATAGCAGAATAGAGAGGAATCTGTAGGAGAGACTTGAAACCCTTGATTGATTAAGGCTGAGAACTGACGTTTATACCACTGACGTGGAGCTTGACGAAGACCGTATAGTGAATGGCGTAGACGATAAACATGATCTGGTTTAGATGTATCAGTGAAACCTGGAGGCTGCTCCATGTAAACTTCATCATCCAAATCTTCATGCAGAAAAGCATTAGAAACATCTAATTGCTTCACTAACCAACCATTTGAGACGGCTAAGGATAAAATTATTCGAATAGTAGTTGGTTTGACAACCGGTGAAAAGGTTTCAAAGTAATCAATGCCCGGATGTTGATGATATCCTTTAGCAACAAGGCGAGCCTTATATCTATCAATACTGCCATCAGATTTCTGTTTAACTCTGAATACCCATTTACAACCAACTATATTCTGTGACTTGTCCCGAGGGACGAATTCCCAAGTTCTGGCTTGAATTAAAGCATTAAGCTCTTGAATCATGGCATCATGCCAATTTGGATCTTTGACAGCTTGAGTATAGCAACTAGGTACTGAGACAGAAGCAGTCACATTATTTAACTTTGGAGACCATGGAGTTTGCAGTTTGAGCTTGCCCTTTGCTGTCTAGTCACCATGGAATGTGTCTTAACTTGCAAAGGAACATAACGAAAATTGATCAGCTCGATTTGGTTGGTATTTAGTGATATGGTGCACTCAGGTGATGGGCTTGGTATGTGGGCCTGACTTGTGTCAGTTGTGCCGTCGTTTTGGGTAAGGGGTAGAGTAATGGAAGCAGCATCATTTTGATGTCTAGGAGAGGTTTGTAAGTTGCGTTTTGGAGCTGCTCCTAGGATACCAGGTTGTGTATTTGACAAAGGTGGAATGGGTGGTAATGGAATGGATGTAGGACTCACTTCAGTCACTGAGGTAGTGCCATTATCATCCAACTTCTTAAAAGGAAACTCTTGCTCAAAAAACAAGACATGGCGTGAGATAAAAAGACGACCAGAAGAAATTTCAAGACAAGACCCTTTATGAAGTTTACTATAGCCAAGAAAAATACAACGAGAAGATTTAGGAGCAAGTTTGTGAGATGAATAAGGTTTCAACCAAGGATAACAGAATGAACCAAACACACGCAATTCATCATAAGTAGGTTTCTCATGAAATAAAATTTCATAGGGAGTGCGTTTGTTATTGGATGAAGAGGGCAATCTATTTATTGTATAGGTAGCAGTATTGAAGGCATAGGTCCAGTAATTGGAAGGAACTGAAGTATGATGTAATAGAGATTGGCCTAACTCAACAATATGCCTATGCTTTCGTTCTGCACATCCATTTTGTTCAGAAGTGTGAGGACAAGAAACCCTTTGTGAAATCCCATGTTGTTTCAAGTAATTGGACAAAGACCGAAATTCTTCCCCCCAATCCGATTGAAAGTTTTTGATAGGCAATCCAAAATATTTTTCCACTAAACACCGAAATTGAACAAAGACAGAGAAGACATCAGATTTTTGTTTAAGAAAATATAACCAGCAATACTTACTAAAATAATCATAGAAAAACACATAATAACGAAAATCAACAACAGAAACAACAGGGGCAGGACTCCAAACATCAGAACAAATGAGTTCAAGAGGCTGTTTAGCACGATAAAGAGAACCAACAAACTGTAATTTATATGATTTACTCACATTGCACGCATGACAATGATGAAATTTATTACTAGAAATAAAAGAAATATTATTAGATCTAAGAATATCATGAACAACTTGAAAATTTGCATGTCCTAGCCGCTCATGCCATAATGAAATTGTTGCTGGGAAAGCTTTTGGAGAGAATGACCGAACTTGCTGCAAAGGAAAGAGATAAAGGCCATTGTCACTCGGGCCTTAGTATAATACCTGTTTCGTGGGGATATCCTTCACAAAATATTTGTCAAGGAAAAATTCAATTGAAGTGTTATTTTGTGAGGTAAAAGCAGAAACTGACATTAAATTGTTAGTAATAGCCGATGAATAAAGAATATCATTCAAATGAAAATTATGACCATTAATAGAAGTAATTGAAGAACCACGAGATAAGACAGGAAGTATTTTACCATCGGCAATTGTGAGAGTGGTGGCGTCATTGACTGAAATATGATGAGCTATAGTTTCCTGATTAGCTGCTAGATGATAATTTGCACCGGAGTCCATAGTCCAAGCCTGAAGAGGTTCAGTTTGAGTTTTGGCTACATTGGCTTGAGGATTGGTGCGAGGTGAGGGACATTGTCTTGAAACATGTCCTATTCCATTGCAATTAAAACATGTTAAAGTAGAAGTGCCACGACCAGAAGCATAACTAGACTGTCCAGAATCGCGTCCTTGATATGATGACTATCCACCACGTCCACGGTAACCACGGCTATGCCCTCTACTGCCTCACCCAGAATTTGCATAGTGAGTAGTAGCAGGAACGACAGAATTAAGAGTGAAAGAATCAAACTTCAATTAGGATTCTTCACTGAGTAGTAATGCATACAACTCATCAAAAGTAATCTGAGTATTTTGTGCTTCTATAACACGCGTAAAAGGACGACAATCCGAACTCAATCCTTCCAAAACATCGCACACAAGATTTTCCTCTGTAACAGATCCTTCTAACGCACAAAGCTGATCATAATACGATTTCGCTTTGCGCATGTAATTGTCAATCGAATCATTACCTCGCTGCAGATGCTTGAGTTGTTTACGCAGCTGCTGAATCCGTGTTTTAGCACCAGCGGAATAGTACAGTGAGCTTGTCCCAGGCATCCTTGGCAGTGGTGTAATGAGTGATCTGATGAAGAATAGATTCAGAAACGGAACAATTGATCCAGCTACGAACGATCTGATCGTGACAGAACCAATCCATAAATTTTTGGATTTGGTTCGCCAGTGGATAAAAACTGATCTGGTACAATAACAGTACCATCGACATGAGAAACCAATCTGTATCCATGAAGAAGAGACATGATTTGTGCATGCCATAGCAAATAATTAGCCGAAGTGAGTTTAATGGTGAGAAATTGAGTGACATTTGGAATCTGAGGATTGGGAATAGATAATGTGGATCCGATAGTGGTTGAAACAAGAGATTTCTCAGTGTTAGTCATTGCTGGTACGAACAGACGGAAGAACAAGATGAGAAAAACGTAAAAGAAAAGAGAAGAATTTGCTGTAAAGCTTTTATGGCTCTGATACCATATAGAAGGTTTATGGTATTGAGAATTCTTTTTTTGTATTATTGTATTTCTGTATAGAATACATTTATATATATTATATACCAGGTCTATCAACAGTTAGCCAGTGGTTGAGTTGGATACAGATTGTATGATAACAAATATTATCTCAACCAACTCTAAACCTTATTATAACTCTAAACCTTATCACAACTCTAACCTTATCATAACTCTAAACCTTATCACAACTCTATGCCTTATCAAGATTCAATTTCCTCCAAACTCAAACCTTTAGTTTCTGGGACAAAGACTATGGTGAATAAGAGGGACACCAATGCAATAGCCCCAAAAAAAAGAAAAAGATTTTCAGCTCCAAGCAGTTCCTGCTGAATGAACATATATAAATTTGGATTACTCCATTATCAATGCAGAGAAACGTCTATAAACTAAGAGGAGGGAAACATTTAGAAAGGAATAATAGGATCAAAATAATACCTTTAATGGTGAGAATGCAAGGGTTACAGGTGTAATATAGTATTTATTGATAATCTAACGATGATATGATCGACTGCGATATCGCCGGCTAATAAGTTCATGATCCTGTAATTACAGTTGTAATAGAAATACGCTGCATTATCTCTGTTTAACGGTAACTTTATACCAAAACTCGTCTTATTTTGGAGAAGGTGAGTTTAAGATGAGTCTTGATGTGTAATTAGGTAATTGAGATGTCCGGATCTTTCTTCTCTTGAATGGGACCACATTAATTACTTATTAAATTCTTACAACATGATTTTATTTGATGGTAACCGCTCATCGATTATTTTGTGCGTTATATAGCATCAAATAATTAGAATAAAAAATAATCAATGAACATAACAATGGCATGTAAAAAACCATAAAAATGAGTTTATAGTTATTAATGACTTAGTCATTTATCCACACAAGTCTTGAATTTTAAAAAAAATTATAATTATACAAAATTATGAAACATATCATATTATTTTTTTAATTATTTTTTCATATTTCTATTTATTGATTCCAAATAATAAATAAAAAAAAACTAAAATTAATAAGATAACCTTAATTACTAAGTAGTGTATTTAGCTAAATATTAAAAATGTTTTACAACTGTTGCTTAAAAAAATTATAAACAAAATAAATGAGTATGTACATATAAGTTTAATAAACTTTTTTGTTTCTTATAAAATATATTTAAAAAATGAATGGCATGCATATTTATTTATTTTTATTTACATAATTTTGATACATTATTTGTTATTATTATTTTAAAAAATATAGATATATCTTTATTTATAGCATTGCCACTTGCTATATTCTTATAATAAAGAAAATGAACAGTGACAAATTATTATTAGAAAAATAACTTTACCGAGCTTTTAAATAAAAATAAGTTTATTTAAATTTTAGATCATTTCAGAGATGATGAACAAGCGGTTGTGCAAATATTTAAAATATTATTTCCCAAATTTAAGATTTTTAAAATTTTTAATATTCCTTTCTAAACTTAGATACTATATTCTTATTATTTATTAATTATATTTTTTTTTTCTAATTAGAGAAATTTGTCTTCATCTTATCTAATGAACCGAGTTTGGAGGGAGTTCCAGAATAAAAACACCTAGATATCTAGATACTGATTTAATTCAATGAGAAATCGATGATTTAGAATTGGTTCAAAGCATAGCAAATACAGAAAATAAAAAAGAGTTAATGAATTAAGTATTAAATTTGGAGAGATATTTGAAGAGATTAAGATTTCTTAAGGAGTAATTAAGATAGTGAATTTTGTAAGTTAAGAAAATTCTCTCAATTCGAGCTATCTCAAAGGTATATATATCTCTGATCACACCAATATTCCTTGTAACACATCTTATTAAATATGATTGAAGAGTATTTCAGCAGATTTGTCAAACGATTCATTTAATAGTGCAGTTAGCTAATAAATACAGAATTAACTAATTCATATTTAAACTGTCCGTTGTATCTACAATCATCGCACACATATTTAATACTTACTATAGTACAAATTTCGACGAAATCAGTCCGTTCATTCCAAACTTTAATAGAAAATGCAGACCATGATCTAATATTTATATCTCAAATATTGGGCTTTATCTACCCCGAATTCTTTTATTTATATATTATCACTATCATGCATTCTTGTTAACCATCAACAATGAGGCATGTGAGTGATAAAAAAATTGTCCTTTCTTGATACAGTGTAATAAGTAATTAATTATTGATGATCATCCATTTGCATTCTTAATAGCTTCTTTTCAAATAATATATTTCAAGAATTTTCAAAAACATATATAAAATTCGTTCAACAACTATGGTAGAGGTACTGATATTTCTTGTGCTAATGGAAATAACTTCAGTTAATATATTTAAAGTAATAAACTTTATATTATTTTTTTAATATATTTTTAATGCATATTATTTCATAATTAAATTATTTCTAAAATTAATAGATTTTACATTTTTTTCATTATTGTATTTGTAAGGGGGGGAAGTCAAAGCACACCAAATTCTCATTCAAATGTAGGACTTCACCTGCTTGCCTGCCTGCCTGCCTGTATGGGAAGTAGTGGATCCCAATGAAACCAAAATCAAACTATAATTATCATGCTCAATTTGATCCTTACTTTGTTTTTAGTAATGATAATTTCATAATTTTATTTATTTATTTTGTGCAGCGGACTTTGGCTGAACCACCCAATTTTGTATCTTTTATTATTTCATGGATTTTGCACAGCAGTCATCTATGGAAATGAATTCTTCTTCTAGATTTTTATTCTTTTGGGCCAACATGCACAACTCTGACTGTAATTTGGTTCTGATGTTGCAAATTTCCTATTACTATGATTTTTTAAATATTATATTAAAGTCTAAAACATTGTATCAGGTTGGAACATTTTAATATTTCAGCTAAGAAATTGAATTAATAGGCAAAACAAAAGAATTCATTAGCATAAAAGTGTTAGAGAAATGGATGAGCAAGAAATACCTGTGTTTCTCCATTTTTTACACCCTTCCTCCATGGCATTGTTTCTCAAGTCACTTAAACTTTTGCTTGCTTTTTTCGTTTGCTCGATACCCTTGTCCCTAGCTCAGGAAGCAAATAACTTCATTTACAATGGCTTCAAGGGAGCCAATCTGAGTCTCAATGGGATTGCAAAAATCAATCCCAATGGTCTTTTACAACTTACAAACACTTCCCACCAGCAAATTGGCCATGCTTTCTTCCCATTCCCTTTTCATTTCAATTCATCTTTGTCTAACAATTCTCGGCCATCGATCTTTCTCATTTTCTACTTCTTTTGTGTTTGCCATGGTTCCTGAGTTGCCTGCTCGAGATGGCCATGGCATAGCCTTTACTATATCACCATCTGTAGAGTTCAAAGGGGCCATAGCAACGCAATATCTTGGACTCTTTAACTCCACCACCTTAGGCTTATCTTCAAACCACTTGCTTGCTGTCGAGTTCGATACTGTAAGGAACCCTGAATTTGGAGATATTAACGACAACCATGTTGGAGTAGATATCAATAACTTGACGTCCATTGAATCAGCTCCGGCGATGTATTTTTCTGAAAATGATGGGAAAAATAAGAGCTTGGACCTTGCTAGTGGGAAACCAGTGCAGGTTTGGATAGATTATGATGAAATAGAGAAGTTGCTCAATGTAACACTAGCTCCTCTTGGAACAGTGAAGCCAGAAAAGCCACTATTGTCGACAGCTGTTGATACCTCTGCAGTTCTCTTGGAGTCCATGTATGTTGGGTCTCTGCATCTACAGGTTCAGTTGCAAGTTACCACTATATTCTTGGGTGGAGCTTCAACAATAATGGGCAAGCACAAAGCCTTGACCTCTCAAAGCTTCCTTCACTTCCTCTTAAAAGAAAATCAAAGAGTAAGCTAGAACTAAAAAATTTTCCACCATTACTAACAGTAATTGTCTTCCTCGTAACTATTTCTGTAACTATTTATGTAATGAGGAAGAAATATGAAGAAATACGTGAAGATTGGGAACAGCAATATGGTCCTCAAAGATTTTCTTACAAGGATCTTTACAAAGCAACCAAAGGTTTCAAAGACAAACAGCTTCTTGGGTCTGGAGGTTTTGGAAGTGTTTACCGAGGAACGTTACCTTCATCCAATGTGGAAGTTGCAGTAAAGAAAATTTCACATAATTCAAAACAAGGAATGAAGGAATTTGTGGCAGAAATTGCTAGCATGGGAAGGCTAAGGCACAGGAACCTGGTTCACCTCCTAGGCTATTGCCGGCGAAAGGGGGAGCTTTTCTTGGTCTATGATCATATGCCCAATGGAAGCTTTGATAAGTTCCTTTTTAGCAATGAAAAACCCAACCTTGATTGGGTTCGGCGATTTCAAATCATCAAAGGAGTAGCATCTGCTCTATTCTACCTGCATGAAGAGTGGGAACAAGTTGTTCTTCATAGAGATGTGAAAGCTAGCAATGTTTTGTTAGATGCTGATCTCAACGGGCAACTAGGAGACTTTGGACTTTCCATGTTTTATGATCATGGATCAACACCTCAAACAACGTCTGTGGTTGGAACTGTGGGATATCTTGCACCTGAACTTACTACAACTGGAAAACCTACTACAAACAGTGATGTTTTTGCTTTTGGGATCTTCCTGCTTGAAGTGGTTTGTGGAAGGAGACCTGTGGAGTATAAAAGACCACAGGAGGAAGCTGTTTTGTTGGATTGGGTTCTTGAATGCTGGAAAAGAGGGGACATGCTTATGACTGTTGATCCTAGATTGGAAGGTAGCTTTGTTGTAGAAGAAATGGAATTGGTTTTGAAACTAGGTCTACTTTGTGCACACCGTCTACCCATGGCTAGGCCCACAATGAGGCAAGTGGTGCAATATTTAGATGGAAATGCCACCTTGCCAGAGATACCATTGCACGGTGCGGGTGTTGGTGTATTTTCAGTTAGCCATGAAGCACCTAGTGATCGGCCTTTTCTTTCTGCAGAGAGTATTTATTCCTTTTCCTTCTCAGATACTGACTCAATCCTCAATGGTCGCTGAATCTCTCATGGCCTAATGGCTCAGTGTTCATATGTTTATTTTGCAGATTAATAATATTTTTGTGCTGAGTTGTTTAAGCAAAATTTTCTCTTCTAGGACTATTGATTATCCTCCAGCATAAGAACTGAGAAAAGATGCAACACTATTATCACACAGTAAAAGCTTAAATGAAGTTTCGCTACAACAGAGACAACTGAATGTTGCAAAAGCTTTTAGTTCATTGTTAAGTTGAATTTTGCTTTCTATAACATTTCACTTTGTTGCCCACATTTTTAATCATTATGTTTTTGCAGTTTAACCTTTGGAAATGTTCAAATCAGTGAGATGGATGTTAATGGTTTGTTTCAATCAACCTTTTGCTGCCCAGTCTGATGACATTAATGACATCAAATTGCTTTGTTGATGATGTCTGCAAGAAACACACATCAGGGGGAACATTTCTTGATGACCGTGTTTTAATGTAATTGCTTGTCAAAATAGCTGTACCAAATTACTGAACAGCAGAATAACATTGTGAGTTTCTGTAGCAGGTTCATTCAAGGCAGTGTCCCACTTGCTATTATTATATGTTATCAATGATTTGTCTATACAAATTTAGTCAAGTCATGGATTACCGAATGTCTCCATATTTTTTTTATTATTTCTCTTAAACAAGTGTTATTTTATCCATTTGCTTTTAATTGGATAACTGATAGAATCATGTACTAGCTATGTTAAATTGAAAGCAATTTGACTGCAGAAGCATGCATTTCTTGCAACTGGACAAAAATGAAAGCAAGAGAAAAAGGAATCAAACTCACATCCAAAAAAATTACATTTTCACTCATTTATATAAAATCGTTAGTTTTCCAAAATGGCATATTTTTTCTCCTACCTAACAAATACAATAGGGTGTTCAAGTGGTCATATTAAATGCTTCAATAGTTTATGACTCCAATCAGGGTCAAGCATGAATAAATGTCAGCTTCATTATTTAACTGCAAGATTTACACAAATATTCGTAAATATTAATTGTCAATTTACATATTCCATTGACTTGCCATCAGCTTTGAAAAGTATATGGTCAAGCATGAAAATGGGAAGAGCAAGGTTGATATTTCATCTCTAAAGATCTGAGAAGAAAAAACTCAGAGCACAATCTTTTTGATTATTTGATCAGAATCAAAACTCCGGTCCCTTCATGTTGTTAACGGTCAAATTGCTGTATATTCTGCTATGCAGTTCTGTTTTCTTGAAGCATTTGGCCTCAGCAGATCCAGAGGTAAATCAGTTCATCTACCATGGCTTCAATGAAGCCAACCTGCATCTTAATGGGATTGCCAAAATCCTTCCCAATGGTCTATTAGAGTTGACAAACATTTCATTCCAACAAATTGGCCGCGCTTTCTTTCCACTCCCTATCAAATTCAGTAAAAATGCATCCACCAATTCTCAGTCTTTCTCATTTTCTACCACTTTTGTTTTTGCTATTGTTCCTCAGATGCCTGATTTGGGTGGCCATGGCTTTGCCTTCACAATTTCTCCATCTGCTGAGTTCACAGGGGCGCGGGCAATAGAGTACCTAGGACTTTTTAATTTAACAAACAACGGCTTGCCCTCAAACCATGTCTTTGCTGTTGAGCTTGATACTATATTGACTACCGACTTTAATGACATCAATGACAACCATGTTGGAATTGATGTAAATGGCTTGATTTCCAATGTATCAGCACCAGTGGCCTATTTTCCTGATAAGGAAAGGGAAAATAAGAGCTTAGAGCTCAGAAGTGGAAATCCAATGCAGGTTTGGATAGATTACGATGATATGGAGAAGCTTCTCAACGTAACGGTAGCTCCTGTAACAAGCAAGAAACCGCAAAGGCCTCTATTGTCAACAGCTATTGATCTTTCTCCAGTCTTCATGGATTCTATGTATGTTGGCTTTTCTTCATCTACTGGAACACTGGCAAGCTACCATTATATTCTTGGATGGAGCTTCAACAGAAGTGGACCAGCTCAAAGTCTTGATGTATCTAAGCTTCCTTCACTTCCACCTAAAAGAAAATCAAGTAAGAAACTTGATTTAAGAATTATGGTCCCATCAGTAACAGCAAGTATTGTGCTGATAATAGCATCTGGAGTTGTTTATAGGAGGAAGAGATTTGAAGAATTGCACGAAGATTGGGAACAGGAATATGGTCCTCAAAGATTCTCTTACAAGGATCTCTACAAAGCAACAAGAGGATTCAAGGACAAAGAGCTGCTGGGATTTGGAGGTTTTGGAAGGGTATACAAAGGTGTATTGCCTTCTTCCAATACACAAGTAGCAGTTAAGAAAGTCTCACATGATTCTCAACAAGGAATTAAGGAATTTGTTTCTGAGATTGTCAGCATGGGGAGGCTAAGGCATAGGAACCTGGTGCAGCTCCTAGGCTATTGCCGTCGAAAGGGAGAGCTGCTCTTGGTATATGATTATATGCCTAATGGAAGCCTTGACAAATTCCTATTTCAAAACGACACACCAAATTTGAATTGGATTCGCCGATATCAAATCCTGAGAGGAGTTGCATCTGCCATGCTTTACCTCCATGAAGAGTGGGAACAAGTCGTTCTGCACAGAGATGTTAAAGCTAGTAACGTTATGCTAGATGCTGAACTTAATGGACGGTTAGGAGATTTTGGGCTAGCTAAGTTCTATGATCACGGATCAATTCCTCAAACAACCTGTGTGGTTGGAACTGTGGGATACCTTGCACCAGAGGTTTCAAGAACAGGAAGGGTCACTACCAGCAGTGATGTTTTTGCCTTTGGGATCTTAATGCTTGAAGTGGCTTGTGGAAGAAGGCCTATAGAGCCAGAAAGACCACCTCAGGAGGCGCTTTTGTTAGACTGGGTTCTCGAATGCTGGAAAAGAGGGGCCATTCTGGAGACGAGTGATCCTAGACTGGAAGGTAGGTATATGGCAGAAGAAATGGAAATGATTTTGAAGCTAGGCTTGCTTTGTACTCACGCTACACCAGCAGCAAGGCCTATCATGAGACAAGTCATGCAATATCTGGATAAAAATGCTCCCTTACCAGATATACTATTGGATGGTCCTGGTATAGGCTTGGTCACAGTTAGCCAAGAAGCCGCTGGAGATTTCTATTCGTCCTTCCCTGCATCTAATCATTATTCTGTGTTGTCTATTACCACCTCCATCCTTAGCTACGGTCGCTGAATCTGAAATGTAAACATTACCTGAGCCAGTCGCGCTTTACCTATAGGTGCAAACTTAAAATTAGTGCTGCTTATTAGATGTACTGAGGGTGAAGCAGAAACCAGAGTATCATGTTGTATACATTTAAATGGCATGCTGTTCTATAATCTGAGTCTTGATAATTTCTTTATGGATTTAAACAGCTAACTGGCTGATAATCCTCCTCATAGTAACGAACCAAATATGGGTTTTACTAAACTGTGGTTAATTGATAAGCGTATGAGTTGATGTTCAGTAGCTTCAGTAGAACAAAAGAGGCCCACATGAAGTTTCCCGTTCGTCATCCAACCGCAGGAAAGATTTCCTCCCAAGAGGAAAATTTTCCAAAAACCAAAAAAACACACGTCCCCAGAGACTGGTTTTTGAAGCGGCAGATCAGCATTATATGGCAAAAATTTTACAATTTATCGTTAAGAGGAAGCAATCCAACAGCAACATTACGCAGCTTGCAAAATGACTAAGTAATATATGATTCTAAAATGTAGATTTACGTTGATCTGATCGTAAAGTTCAGCATCATGTGAAATTGAGCTTACGGTGGCCACACCATCTATTCTTTTTTTTTTTTTAATTGAGTTATAAATATAAATATTTTCTGCAGCGGCAATCCGGAATGGGCTCATATTCTTGTCTGCAATCCATGGTTATGTTTCTCTGCACTGAGTTTTCACAAATGCAATCAATAGTAGAACAAAATAAACAAAACGTTAGGTTTATGGTCACTTAGAAGATCCATTAACATCCATACAACATCCAATTTAATATTCTTATTTTATTAAACAGCTTCTAAGATGCATACTTTCCACGTGATATTCACAAACACGTTTGCCAGAAGCATACTAACAGAAGTTTCCAACAGTTGAGAGCCTTTATTTCAAGATTTTAGATTCAATTTCCTCCAAACTCAAACCTTTAGTTTCTGGGACAAAGACTATGGTGAATAAGAGGGACACCAATGCAATAGCCCCAAAAAGAAAGAAAAGATTTTCAGCTCCAAGCAGTTCCTGCAGAATGAACAGATATAAATTTGGATCACTCCATTATCAATGCAGAGAAAAGTCTATAAACTAAGAGGAGGGAAACATTTAGAAAGGAATAATAGGGATCAAAATAATACCTTTAATGGTGAGAATGCAAAGGTTACAATAGCATTGGAACCAAAGTTAGTAAGAACTGCAAGACTTATTCCCTTTCCTCTAGTGCGAAGTGGGAAAATTTCTGACACCATTAGCCAACTGATAGGCCCAAACGATATCTAAAATGACATGAAAAGAACAGAATTTTCAGAATCAACTTTCACCATGATTCAACAGAAAGGGAAAATCAATGTATTACAAGAGAATTTTCACAAAAGATCAGAAGGGACAGCGGACCATGGTTTTATTCACTACCATAAGTCTTAGACCCAAAACAGATGAAAGAACAGAGGAGATGTTTAGCAGACAATATACTTGCCTGGTAGCAACCAACATAGAGAAGCAGAGCTGATACAGCAACAATTGGGAACCCTCCAAGAAATTTGTAATAAGCAGAAAGCAGAAATAAGGAGAGAGCCTGAAAGGCATGCACAGAAAAAAGCAGAATTTACCTTCATACTAGAAATAATAATACTAATAATAAGAGAGAGAGAGAGAGAGAGAGAGAGAGAGAGAGAGAGAGAATAAAATATACAGAAGAACAACTACATACAATCCCACCAACACCTCCAATCAGCAAAGGTCTTCTTCCAAGATCATCAACTTTTGCAACAGCTATCCATGTCATCACCAACTGCAGAAGATTCATGGCCAACCAATCATAATTTACATTAGCAATAGGATCAAATTTGGCAAGGAGAGAGAAGAAGTTGTCTTTATTCACAATTCAAAAACTTCCCCAAAAGGATAGGTACCTTGAACAAACCAATAATCACAGAAACTCGGGTGGCATCAGCAGCAGCAGAGAATCCAGCACCCTTGAGTAACACAGTAAAATATATTAAAGAATAGGCTAAACTCAGATAACGGAATACTATCCATCTCATAAAAAGAAAGGTTTGGATTCAAGTATCAGGTACCTGAAGAATTGGGCCGGCATAGTATAAAACACTTGGTTGCCCAGTTATCTATCACAATCAGAACAAAAATCAGCTCACAAACATGATATTCCCAACATACTCTATATTGCTCTCTCCATTTTAAGCAGCTCACAAACTGAGAGTAAGAAGCACCTGTTGGAAAAGCACCAAACCTCCACCAATAATGAAGGCTTTCAAATTTGGTCCTTGAAACACTTCTAAGATACTGCCCTCGGATTCCTCCTCTGAACTGAGGAACTTCAGCGAGACAAGGGTATCTTCTATTTGCTTCTCAGATTCTCTGTCACCAAGAGGTCGGCCCCTTAGCTTGCTCAAGGCAAAAATGGCCTTCTCTTTGAAGTCTTGTAAAGATGCTTTACCTTGAACTGCCCTGAGAAGTAACCAACGTGGAGAGGGTGGGAGACTCCACATGCCTAGTCCCATAATTACAGCAACTGGGACACTTAGTCCATACATGTAACGCCACCCCCCAACTGAATTAATTTGAAAGCTTCCCACAAAATATCCCAACTGCACAAAAAGTCCATTACTTTAGCTATTTCATCAAAATAAAGGCAATTAAGAAGACGACATAAAATCATTTCAGCATACCAAAATTCCCAAAACTATGAACAGTTCCTTCAGAGATATTAGAGTTCCACGAATCTGTGATGGACAGGTTTCTGCAATATAGAGAGGTGCACCATGCATGGCCTGCCACATGAAAAAGATATCAATAAAATAGTTAATATGCATCACACTCTCAATAAGCTCTGCCAAACACAATGAGATTAAGTTTAATGAGGCTAACCAAGCCAATGCCAAGACCATAGAGAAGGCGTCCTACTAAAAGAACACCAAGGCCTGGTGCATAAGCAGTGGTCAGACCACCAAATATATACAGCACAGCTGCTGTAATAAGTTCTCGCCTCCTTCCTTTATGCATGAACTCAAACAAATGGGTGAGAACATTCAGTAATATCATCAGAACTTTAAGATTAAACCTAAAAGCACACTGATGTACCTAGAAAATCTGCAATTGGGTAGACAAGAAGGGAACCAAGGAGCGCTCCATAAAGAGAACCACTGACCTACACTAACAGCAGTCTGATATAACAAATTGCTCATGCATTAAGCAGAAAGAGACATAAGTTAAAACAGTTGCCACTGCCACCACTACAGAGGAGGCATACCACAAGTCCAAGCTGAATAGCTGAAAGGTTGAACCATGTTGTCCCACTGAGCTCAGCCGACTGATAAATTGGCAGATAAAAAGACAAATTAGATTTAACAAAAAAAAAAAAGGTACTGCAACGATGGTAAGCTACAATTATGTTCTGAAGTGACGTGTGGCAAATTATAAGCAGCATTAGAACATGGAAAACACCTGTAATGATATGGTAGCACCAGAAGTGGCACCAATGTCATACCCAAATAGCAATCCTCCCAAAGCTGGGAAAAGAAACCTAAAATCCATAAACCAAATTAATTAGACACAATTATAGCACAAACATGCAAAAAGCCTTCAATATAAATTTCACAAACATAAACAAAAATTTGGGTATAGATTACGGCACAAAAACAACTTTACCCTCTACTCTTTCACTGCCAGGATGTTAAAAGAAGTTCTTCCTAGAATCTTCCCACTTTTAATAAAATTCCCAATTGGAGGTCAATTTATATATTTGATTCTCTTATGAATTTATGCCAATTCGCCTCAAAGAAAATGCAAACCCACGACATAGAGTCAAACACTCGCCCATTACAATTTATTCAAGAAAAAACTAATTCAACAACGAACGAAAAAAAAATACCCATTAACAATTCAAACACTGAGGAAAAAGAAAAAAAAAAAAACTGAAGGAAAGATTCGACAAGAATAACTCACGGCAAGATCACAGAAGACCAAGCAAAAGCCTCCTGCTGGGTCGCGTCAGGTACAAACGACTCTGCTTCCTGTCCAGCAGAAAACTCAACCTACCCACAAAGAAAAAAAATCAAAAAATAAAAATAAAAATTTCTATCACCCTGTAAATCATAAAGGAAAGTTCGTTTTGCTTATAGCTACATCGAATCCGAGCTTGCGACCAGAAAGAAACGTTTCTTTGGACGACATGGGGAACTTAGGATTGAAATGAGAAAAAGTTTTGTGTTTTGGACTTGGGAAATTGAAGGAGCAGACAAAGACAGAGTGAGGTATGCATTTTGGTTTTTGGCGAAAAATAGGATGAAATTGTGAGCGTCTGAGTGAAGGAGAAGTGAAGGAGGTGGAAGCCATGGCGAGACTGATCATGGATCAAACGGTTGGTAGTTGTAGCGTTCCCGCTCTTCATTATCTTGTTGTGAGAGATATTTGTAGGCTTTCTACACCTTAACTTTTCAACTTGGAATTGGATGCTTTTGATATGGAAACTACGAACCATAACTTATATGGTCCTCTAATGGCACCCTCTTTACCTTTTACACCTTGTTGGGCAGGAGATGGATTAAAAGTAAAGTCTTTTATAGAAATGATTAGCAAAGATCATGGATTTTGAACGGAGAAGATTTTCTCAATCTTTTAATTTAGTAAATTAAATACTTCCCTACCATTACGCTGCACCTTCTTACTAATTAAATTTTATTTTTTTAAAATTATTTTAAATATATTTAATTATTATTTATATAATTAAAAATTAATAAAATTATTATATCAAGCTACATTTATGTTGTATAAACAAAATTTAAAATTAATCTCTAAAAGATTATGTAATTATTTTGTTATAACCTTTCTTATATTTTTATTCTTTGTTGTACTTACTGGTATTTGTATATTTAGAAATTTATAAAATTACTAAGTTATTTTTTAATTATTAAATATATTTAAAAATTAATATTTATATTATTATTATTTATTTATTAATAATTTCATAATAACAATTTATTTAAATTTTATTTTGATTAAAATTATTATCAATAGATTTTTTTAAATTTATTCAATATATTTATTATTTAATATTATTTTTAAAATTATAGTTAAAAAATAATTTTATTAAATATAATAATTATAAATATTAAAAAATAATTTAAAATAATATTTAACGTAAGTCATTTTAAAATATTAAAAATAATAAAATAATTTTTTTAAAATACTTTTCATAAATTATTTTTTTAACATTAAGTATAATATTAATCAACCACTTTTTTTTAATTATACTAATATTTAAAATAAATTTTAAAAAATTAATAATATATGAATTAAGTTAAATTTAATTATTTAGCTTAATTTAGTTAGATTACTAAAAGAATATATAATTTATTTAAAATCATAAATTTAAATTTTTATTCTCTGTATTTTAAAAATAATTATTAATAAAATAAGTAATAATTTTATTGTAATTCTACTATAAATATTTAAATTATTATCAATCATAATTATGATAAAATTAAAAGTATAAAATGTTTTTAGTGATTAAATCAAATTAAAAGCAGAGATTTTTCAGAATCTCTAAATATTTTACTTCAAAATAAATCTAAAAAGTCTTTTATTATTTTTAAAAAAATTCTAAAAGAAAAAACCTTTTTAGTGTACTATCAATTTGTTGTAATTAAATTATTATTCTTTTTAGAACTATTAATTTTATATTTTTTATATTAAAAATACAGACTTTTTTTATAAAACCATCTAATCTTGGTAATTTTTTTTTAAATTAATTTTGTTAACGATACGTTGATAATTGATACCTAAAACATATTTGTTAAAATATTCATGTATTTACTATAAAAATCATTTATATTTGCACTCCAAGGCTTAATCTGGTGGAAAGTGCATTCTGATGGACTTGAGAGGTCTAAGGTTCGACTCCCCCAATCCCCTATTTCAAAAAAAAAAAAAAACATTTATATTTTACGAGAAGAAAGTGTGATAACATGTTATTTACTTAACATGTTTTTTTTATTAAAATTTAATATATTTATTATTTTTCTTAAGTTAAGTTGTATATAAAAATATTAAAAGACACTTAATAAAAAAACATAGGAAGTATTTTTTTTCATTCAGTGAGAATAGGAGCAATATTATAGAAATCCAATAAAACTCTATTAGTTATCCTTAATTCCATGGATTTCCATTCCAACCTGTCTTTTTTTTTTTTTTACTAACAATTTTATGGAGAAAAAGAGCTCTTCGGTTAATCCCCGGAACAAGGAATATGAAATTTTTTATAAAAAAATGTTAGATATTTCGTATCTGATATTTTTTGGTATTGAATTTCTATAAATGGAACCGTCACAATAAATTTTAGGCATTCAGAAAGAAAGACTAGCTCTAGGTATTATTTTGAGCAATTGGACAATTACTAACTGTCCATCCATAGCTAATCCGTTCTTTGGGCTTCCTCTTTTAATTGAATTCACAACTTATTCTTCTCTGTATGAGCGTGTGTGAGAGAGAGGGTTAAACTTATTTCATTGGAGTTGTATGGGAGGCAAGTATTTTTCAACACTTTCTTTCAAGTTTTATATCATTATTAAGAGATGGAAAACAAAAGTTCTTGCAAGTTCGAGTGCATATAAACTTCAAAAATTGAGGAAACACATTCCAAAGACAGGAACAAGTAGTAGGCAAGACCGAAACCAAAGTAGGGAAGCAACCCACAAGGCTACAACAGAAAGCCTCAGCATCCCTTTGGGTTGCGAACTACGGCACCAAAAATCACCTTGTTAAACAGCCTATCGCTTGAATCCCACACCATGGGATTATAAAATGAAATAACAATATATAATATTCCGGTTTATAACAGTTAAATAATTTGATTTAACCATTTTGATTTAGTGTAGAAAGGTTCAAAGATTATATAGTTCAATTCTAAGTAGGCTGTAGCCAGTTGGCTATTACACTATGTGCTCCCCAAAGAGGCCAATTCTCCTCTCACTCCAATCCCTCTTTATCACCACTAATCATAGACCACCACCGCCTCAACGGGCAGAAGAATTCAGCTTCTGTATAGTAAGTGGTGAAATTGACGAAGACAGCAAAGACAAGATCCATGCCAGGAGGGTTGGCAGCATCCAGCTGCGGCGGGCCGTGGATACCTGGAACCATCATCCTTGTTTACTTGATGCAAATGTCCCGTGTAGCATGTCTTCTACCTCAATTTTACTGATGACCTCGATTCATCACGAGTTTTCTCACACTCCACGAAACCTTTTATCATTCAGGGTTTGTTTGTAATCCCCGAAGCCATTGTTGTTTAATTGACTCATTTTATTTTTCTGTATGGAAAAAGAGAGCTGTATCCCTTGCATGAGACTAAATCCATGATTTCAATGCATTAACATTTGTAATCTAATCTTAATTAGCAACATCCATCTCTGTGTCTCTATGCATGCCCTGCAATTTTAGCAAAAATACAAGGCATAATATTCCCCCTCTTTCTCTATGAAATCAGATTCCATCCAAATTTTCCATTAGTCTACGAGCTTCATTGCATTAACCGAAATACTATCACAACTAATTCACGTTCATTAGTATTACACGAAGAGAACAACATTTTAACTGATTCCCCAAAATACAAACGTGCTAATCAACTCACACAAGAATAAACGCACAAAGTCGCTTTCAAAGCTCAAACTGAAGAAAAAAGCATATAAAAACAATGAAAATCCTAAATTATATCCACGTGAATAGTTTAAATAGGCTTACAAATTTCACTAGAGAAATGGAACTTCAAGAGACTCTTCAAGCTGCCATCCGTTTTAAGGCTGAAAAAGCTCTTCTTTTATGTACAGGAGGCCATCCACCAAACCCAGTCTTTAGAAGACAATAAACCAACCGTCTCAGCTGCTTCCCCGGTCTCACTTAACAATTAAACGAAGTTATGGAACATCCAATGACACCTCAGAATTTGCTCTTTTAAAGCAAATGCTGCATCATGATGACACATCTCCTCTAACAAAATCAAAAGTCAAACTCTCCTGTTGCCTGCAGAAAAGTTGAAGACTTGTAATAACAAGCTTGCAATTTAAATATGGTACAAGACAAAATTATAAAAGAGTCGAACAAATCCTTCATATAGTCACTAAAGAATTCACCTTATTAAACAGAATGTCCTTGTTGTTTATGTGCATGATGCCATCCTTGAGTGTGCATTTCCACCTGCTCTTGGTACGAGTAACCTGTCCATGCAAATTACAAGCCATAATAAGGTCCACATTATACGCACAACTATTCTATCCACCCAAGCTACTGCTG
Source organism: Manihot esculenta (assembly GCF_001659605.2). Classification (NCBI taxonomy): domain Eukaryota; kingdom Viridiplantae; phylum Streptophyta; class Magnoliopsida; order Malpighiales; family Euphorbiaceae; genus Manihot; species Manihot esculenta. Next base: position 9,751,441 of record NC_035162.2, on the reverse strand, counting down.
CTGCCACAACAGCCTCCACCCAATCCTAAGAAGAAAAAGAGGAGGGTGTAGGTGGGGTTGGGAAAATTGACCAATGTTACCTTATCAAATTGAGCCAAAACCAAATGGTGTGTGTTAATATCCTCTCCTTGCTCCACATCGTCCAAATCATCATCATCATCATCTTCATTCAGTGGCTCATCTTCATCATCATCTCCAGCATCATTTTGTGGAGCAACAGCAGGAGTGCTTGCTTGTAGGTCTGGGAGTTGCAAAGCCACAAAAACACAGGTTAGCTATCTCCCTCTTCCACTCACTCACACAACACGTGCTAATATGGATGTTAAATTCCCATCAGAAAAATAATACAACTTTCAATACATACTTCACTGGCTTACCATTAGGAGCTGGTGTGTTCGCAATGTTGTAGTCTTCATTGACAACTCCTTGATAATTGTATATCTTCAAAGAAATTTTTTATAAGGAAAAGGCATCATTTGGTTAGCAATGAACATACGAACCTTCTCGCCAAACATCTAGAAACTTATGCAAAAAAGTAACAGTAAGCAGCACATGGATAATGAACATCCCATAATCCATCAAGACTAGCCTACTACCTAACTCACCACATTTAAGTACAGCCCAGTTCTGCCATAATAAATGGTGAACGAACCAAGGGAAGGTGACCACATGCATGTATGTAACCATGCAACCATATACATACTAAAAAAAGGACAACCAGATAAATATATAGAACATCAGGGAAATCCCTTTTTTTCACGGATAGAATATCATGACAGCTGTTACAAGACTATAAATCAAGAAATATGGGACCCTGGCAGGACCAATACTTGCATCTTCTTTTATGGTGCAGCAAATATGATATTTGACAAACAGTTGTAAGCAAGGATGCAGCACAACAATTTTATTAATGCAAAAATTACTTAAACACAATGTTATTATGTTTATTCTTTTCAGTGCAATTGCTGTTACTTAAGTGCAATTCCTGTTACTTACATTGGGAGTTGAAAGAACATCGTCATAAGGATCAGGTATAGGCCCATCCACTTGAGAAATCTTCAAAGTCTGCCTTGTTACATGTGATATGATAGATATATTTGCATTGGTAATTATGTCATGTCTACCAAGGGAACCATTCCCTTGACTTGCCTGAAATTTACAGTTCCATGGCTCGAACAAATAAGCAAGTTTCTTAAATTAAACATGACTTTTGTATGGGATAAACAGTTACAAATTCTAATACACCACAACTTGGATCCATAGCAATGACAGTAGACATGTAAAACAATCTGCAACTGCTTGATATATCACAAGAATTTATTAGCTACATCACCCAAAGTTAAATCTACCTAAAGTTCTTCACAGCACAATTACGACACCTACTACAGCAACTGCTACTTGATAACTTCAACAACCTCCACATTATTGTTCATCATGTTAATTTTATTTATTTTTGTAGTTTGCAAGCATGCAAATTGCAAAATCCATCAAGCACCTTGCATGCATAATATTTTGACTCAGAAAAGACTAATAAATTATACCATATTCCCAAATTCAATAAAAGAAAAGAAACAAAAAGCCTCTAAAATCAACCAGCTGGTCACTTGGGCCACCACTTTACAGTTCAGATAAAGCCAAACACTTCAAACACTTAGCTTTAAGCCATGCTTAATCAGTTGGTTATTAGTCACAAAGAACCATTTAAAAATAAAAAAGAAAGCACACCCACACACACAAAGAACCAGTATGACTTCTGGTTCTGTTTTTAGTTTCTCAGCAAGTAAATCTACTATTGAGTTTGTTTTGATGTGTTTGACATCCTTCCCTCAAACTTTCACATTCTTAAGGAAACCAAAAGAAATTAGAACCTTCTTCCCTAGCATCATATTAACATCCCTTACAACCAGAGAATTGTCAATCCATAAAGTGATTGAAACCAATCACCAACCAGCTTGAATTTGCCAATTTTCAACCAAACAGGTCAGTAAACATCACTGAAGGTCATTCATACATTTAATGAAGGTTCTGGAGATCACTGATTGAAATGCAGCCAACAGAAGATCGAAGTCGTTCAAGTCAACAATTTTAGGTCATGTTTTTTTTGCTCAAACATGTTGCTCAGCATAGTTCAGGGCAGATACATATCATTTGTTCAATTACATATTTAAAAACCATATCTCTATCTTGTCAAACAACTCAGGACATCAAAACACATAGGGACATTATAACAAGCTTTATTATAGGCAATGATAGACAGCAAATGACAAGCAGACAACAGCAAAGGAGAGACTAATGTTACTCCATTTACTTCCATGTAACAAAGACCAAATTTTAAAAACAACCACATACATAGTTCACTTTCAGCCATTATATCCAACTCATGGATACTTTCATATTCTTTTGCATCATTTTCCACATGATAACCAACTTATGAGGGGAGCTTGTGTCAGGCTCCATTTGGATAGATAATGTTCTGAAATGAAGGCATCATTGATGTTTTAAGAACCTAAAACAGGAATTAAAATCCTTGTTTATTTCAAATGCACATCTGTCCAAATGGACCCTCAGATAATTTACAGCTTACATAACCACTCTTTCTCACACAAATTTCAAAGTCCTTGACAGGCAACAGAACTTCATGCTCAATGTTCAAAATCTAAGATGGACTGTCAGCAGGGCTTAAGTTGATTTGAAATCTCAACCCACTTCAATTCCTCATAGTAGTATCCAACTGAATTTTTTTTTTAATCACTATTGGAGGAAATCATCGAGTTAATAGGGTGCTGGAACAGTTGCAAGTTACACAGAGGCTAATCACACTAAGCAAATGGAGGAAAAATTGAAAAGAAATAAAACTTTATGCTTCATACATCATGCTTCAATCTTTTCAACAATTCCTGCCTTACTTAAGTTATTGTGCCCTTGAAAATACACTCATGCTTTAGCCTTTAGAAATTCAAGAGCAGGAAATATAACACCAGATCACAAAGCAAGCACATAAATCTACTTGTTGATACTTATCAGTACAAATTCAAAGTAGTCTAGACACTGGTTGACCCTAGTCAGATAAGATAGAAGAAAGAAAGGGCAGCAAATTCATTCATTGATAGGATGGCCACCACCATTTTCAACCATCCAAGGGCCTTAAGGACCAGGCAATTGCACATTAACCAGGCTGTGCGGTAAAGCTTATAGCCTAATTTGGATCCTCACTATCCCAATTGATCATTAGCATTAACATGATAACACTCAATAATTGCAGTAAGGATTCAATAGAAGCTAAAATACTTTCCCTGGTTAACCAAGAAATACTTTGGGAATAACAATAGCATGTCAGAACACAGGCAATGCCATGATCATTATGTCCCACTAGACTGAAGTACAGAAAGATGATACAATTAAAGAGAAATATGATGATTTGAAGAGGAACAAAAATGCAGATCCAAAAGAACAAACAATCTCAAAATGATCTTCAGATGCTTTATACTAGAAAACTCAGCTGAATCATAACATTCTTCCAGTTTCCATGACATACAGCAAGGGAACACCTTTAGCAACCATTTTTCCCATGATGTCCTAAGTAAACAGGTAAAACAGAACAAAATATTGAACACAGATACGAATCAACAAAAGATCACAAATGTCTACACATCAAAGTCATATGTATCTTGACACATGATGTGCTCTCATGTTTGCATCGTCTTCCAACTCTGACTTACCGAATTAATCCAAAACAAATTGTATACAACACACAAACTACCCCATTAAATGAGAATGTTTACCACAATCCCAAGACTCCACAATAACTAGAATATAAGAGCTCAAAGCTAACAAGGCAAGACATAATGGAGAAGCTAGTATTCAGCAAAGATCAATGCATCTCTGTAAAGGATAGATCAAATCCATAACAATCTCAGACTCAGAGAAACAGTGAGCCACTCAACTTCTAAAACCTCACATGTACAGACACCATCAAAGCCCAAAAGCTGATAAAAAGACCACTGGTAAGCAAAATATACAATATGGAAAATAAGAAAGCTGATAGAGCTTCTGTGGATATGAGATAGCTTACACCAAAATAAATAAAGAAAATATAGCTCAACCTGCAAAGCCTCGGAGTAAGCATCCCCAGCTCCATCCTGCTGGGGTATGAATTCACCATTTTTATACTGTGTGCCAAAATCTTCACGTTTGCGTTTTCCAGAAGACATCATGAAGAAATCCTGAAATGTTTTCCAATATTAAAAATGACAATTACCAACTACTATGAGAACGACATATTATCACCTTAGGGTGAGAAAAAGAACAAGAGGAAACATTTTCAAAGTACATACACTATCTTAACATGTAAAACTTAGATTGTCTTTGATGTGAGTTTTCCCAAAGAACAAAACTAGACAACTCTCTGCAGTTTCAGCATATACAAGCAACAAAACTATACATGCTTCAGAAGTTACCTGCGTCAGGGTTTGCTGAGAAGCTCCTTTATCTGCCTCATCACGCCCTTCCACATAAGCTACAATATCATCACATTCATTAGTTAAGAACCATTAAAATATGGCACCCAACTAATACACCATCAACCTCACCAATGTTAACATCAAGAGGGGGCCTTTGATTCATCCAAGGAGAAGGAGGTTGCTGTTGAAAGACAGCAGGAAAAGAGTCACTAACCTCATCCATGACTAACTCACAAAACTAAAGTTAGTGAAGCACCTGTCCAGTTGGCTAATCTAGCAGAACAAAGACCCCCCACCCAACAGAATGAGAAAACGCGAAAGAAAGGCTTTGACAATTAGGACTAAAATGGGGATGGAATGTCAGTTCTTACCATGTAATGGCTAGGCCTACCAGCTTTTGCCTCAGTACTGCCACCAGTATCGCTTGCAGGGGTGGAATACTCACTAGTAGGTCCAGTAGGAATGTTATATATAGAGGAGTTGTCCACACTTCCAGGCAAAGGCGTCTGCACATTTCCTGGTAATGGCGTTGGCACATTTCCTGGTAAAGGTGTTTGCGCACTTCCTGGTAATGGTGTCTGAATGGGAGTTTGCAGTGGTGTCTACAATTCCAAAAACCCACATCAAAATTACAATTACAATAGTCATAATAACTAGCAATTCACTCCAATAATCCCAAATAGTAAATAGATATTTGCTTTGCTGGCAAAAAGCTCACTGGATAGAATAAGTTCCCAGTTAAAATTCTAAAAAATAAAATAAAATCAACCAAACGTTTAAGCTGTTCAACCCAGAACTCGCGCAGAATTCAATGAACACCTCAATTATCAATACAAGCACAGATAATTCATTATTTAAGGAAACAGTATCCGGATTTAATCACCTTAATAAGTTGAATTGATAGATTTCACAATTGTCATCACATAGAGAAGAAAGTACTCACGGGAGGGAAGAGCATCTCAGCAGTGGGAGTCTCATACTCCTCTGTCCCTTCATACGGTACATTAAGGTCATGTACTGGAGTAATAGGAGCACCGGATGCTTGCTTAGAAGTTGATGACCTGTCTATTGGACCGCATATTACACCGGCTTGGATCATTTTCATCTCCCAAAGCTAATCAAAATGCCCAATAGAAAAACAGAGGTAACTAAAAAGCTCCCAAAATTAAAATACGTATTGTACCTTAGAACCCTATAACTCAATACCAGATCCACAACAATACACCAAATCCCATCATCCGAAACAAGTAAAGGAAATTATAAAAAAAAAAAAAAAACTGACATTAAACAACATTGATAAACATAGTGTAACAGAAATAACGAAGAGAGATAAAATGCAAAAATATTGCTACATACTCCTTCGAGTTCATTGAGGACACTCTCGCCAGGCCCACCGTTGTTGATGAACTCATCGCGTACCTTGTTGATGACGTCTTCGATGACGTGGACATAGACCGTGCTGGTGGTAGACGATGTCGCCATTTCCACAATTCTCTCCTTCGGGAAATCTTTTTCAATTCGGCTAATTATTTATCTTCCTTTCAATTTTGTGGGGGAAATACAGGATGAAAGGGAAATCTCGAGGACAAAACTGAAGAAAGAGATGGATAGAGAAGGAGGGGTCTAGGGTTTGGGGCTGTGAGGGGTGGGTCTGTGGACAGAGGGAGAGACTAGAGAGAACGGCCAGGAGGGACAAGAGAGAAGGAAAAGAGAGAGAGAGAGAGGGGGAGAGAGGAGCGGACCAGAAAGAAGAATAAAGGGTGGAATATAAATAGGTTTGCATCCGATTATATGGAGTTGGACTACGTGTCAATATCTGCAGTGGTGTAGATTTTTTCCCCCGGCGAATGGTGATGCTGGGCTTGATTAGCTATGCTTTGTGTACAGGCTCTTTATTATGTTGGTCACTCACCCCCTACTTCCGCTGCTAATTCGCAACATGTGTCCATTTCCACAACATTTTGTATTAGGTAAAAAAAAAATGTACCTAATATAATTTATATAAGCTTTGTGTACAAAAATTAATAAACTTTATAGAAAATTTATATACAAAAGTTAATTTATAATTTTAAAAATTGATGTTATGTATGTGGCTAAATATCTGAGTCCGGTGGTCAATGAAATTTTTAAAATTAAATATAATAAAATATTTAATTAAATCAGCTTATAAATATCAAAATAGAAAGTGATGTCTGAATTTTATTTTTTGAAATGTCAACTTTTTTTAATTATAAGCTTTAAAAAATATTATAAATACTTTCAAAAAAATATTATAAATATGTAAAAAATAAATTTAATTTCAAAATTTATAAATTAGCTTGACCCAATTTATAATCATCAGTCACGCAGCAACTAATAAGAACGTTGCGTTCTATTTAAGCGGGGAAGTAGCGTAGTGGTTATTGAAGGGAAAAGAAAACGGCATTTCTAATGGTACAAATACATTGTTTAAGCTCGTTATTGATTCTTGCTATTTAATCAAATATTTTTAGAATTTGATTAGATTGGCTGGCAAGTCCAGTAGAGATTTAATCTTTTTAATTTATAATTGTTCTCAGTGAAATCATAAAAAATAAAATTAAATTAAAGATTCTATTTATTTTGATTTTAATTAGTAATGAATGCAAAATTTTAAGTTAGAAGATCCAAATTCATCTTAAACAATATTATTAATTTTGATCATTTTAAAAAAATTTCTATTTAAATGTATATTAAAAATAAAATTTTTAAATTGATATTTAAATTCAATTAGAGTAATTTAAAAAATTATTTTTAATAATAAATATAATTATATAAAAATAAATTAAATAATAAGTGAATAATTTATTTATATATTTTTTTAAAAAATAAGTAAAATACTTAGAATAAATTTTAAAAAATTAAAAATAAATTTTTTGGATTGTAAAAAATAAAGATGAAAAGTAATACATGGACAATGCTATAAAAATAATATTGAAAATTAAAAAAAATTATTTATGAGAAAATTATTATTAAATTTATAAATTTATAAAAAATTTATTAGTTGTTTTTATATTAAAATTATTTTATTAAAATATTTTTATATTTTATAAAATAAAATTATTTAATTTATTTATTAAAAAATTAATTTATTTATTTTAGTTTTGACTAGATGAACTAAATAGTATGGATATCTATAGAAATTAAATAATAAATATAATTAAAATTATATAGATTAAATAATATAAATTTAAGATAAGTTAATAAATTTTTAATATAAAAATTAAAGAAATTGATTTTATAAAATGTAAAAACTTTTTTAATTAAATAATTTTTAAATAAAGATAAATTAAAAGATTTAACAGTAATTTTTTTAAAATTAAAGAAAAATCACTTAAACCTCCATAAATAACTTAAAAAATTTATTCAGAAGAGCCCATAGCCCTCTCGACCAATACTTAGATCCATCTTTTGATTTTAATAAGATATATTTAAATAATTTATTATCATAGGAGTTTAAATTTAATAATTACTTGTTATATTAAAATTTTAATTTTGCATAATAGATATTCATCAAATTATATTTAAAATTATGGTTTTGCTTTTAGGTTAAGTTTAAACTTTTAAATTTAAAATTGCTAAAATCTTTATTTTAAAAAAAAATAAATACGTTTATACATATAAACTATTAAATTTTAAAATTTAAATGATAAAGTATAAAAAATTAATTATAAATGTACTTAATAATAATAATAATAAACTTGTAAAGAGAAATCCAAAACCATTTCGTATGCAACCAAATACTGGAATGGACAAAACTCATGGTGTGCCAACTATTAGTTGAGTGGCAAGTGAATAATTGGGCTTTCTAGGTTATCATGAGTTTTCTTTTTTTTCAAAAATATGGAATACCATTGGTAAGGCTTTGAAAAGTCCAAGAGTACAGTATACAAAACATTATAAGAAATAAAAGGTTGTTTAGCGTGCAATAGATAAAGACCCAAAAACCCATAGAGCTTTAAAAATTCAAATATGGTTTGTTCCGTTCCCAACCTGAATAATCTAAACAAAACATGTCGCTCTATGATCACTTCCGGTCGTGTCTGTCCAAAACTGTCTCAATAAAAGTAAGACCTCTCAAAACAAAAGTCAAAAGCCGCAAGTGAACAAACTAAAGAACTGAGGAGGAAGCCACATCATTGGACAAGGCGAAGAGAACCACCCTCCGTAAAACACCCTCTCCTTCATAGAAAAGTCCCTCTCTAATAGTGAGAAGGGTGTTGTAATCTATCTTGAATTATTATGAGCTCGACTTCCATATTTCCCATCATTTTATTTTCAATAACAAAAATTAAGATCTAGATGGTAAAAAGTAAAAATACATTTTCCCCAATTATCAAAAAATATTTTAACTTTAATTAGTTTATTTAGTTATAAGTAAATATATATAAAATTAAAAACTATGCAATAAACAAGTAAATATCCAGTTAAAAAAGCGTAATTCTCACTAAAAAATAAAAATCTAATTACTTATATAAAAATTATAAATATAAATATATAACAAGTAGAAAAAGTACAGTATGTGATTTTCATAAAATTTAACTTATTTAAAAAAAATTAATTTAATTATTTTGTTATTAATTATCTACTCATAATAAAAGAATTTAATTATTTTAAATCTAAAATAATTAATTAAAAAATAAAATAAAATATTATTTAAATTACTTCCTTACAAAATAAATAATTGAAGGATAAATGTATATTTTTAAAATAATAATTAACGGTAAGAATTCATCTGAATAATAAAATTATATTTGAATTTTTTTCAAAGGCCTACAAGGCCCGATTTGCCTTGTTTCCAGCGCCATTACATTTTATCTGGCAACGGTTCTGCATCCGAATGTTGAATTATCACAACTTTGGAGTGAGGCTCCCACTGGGTTAAATACTCGGTGTCCATCTGTTGAAAGGGAAATCACCAAATATCATTTGATTAATAATCCAAAACTAAGCCTCCATATATTAGAAAAATGTTTTTCATATTTCTTTTATTTGAGATATTAAAAAAATTTTAGTTAATAAAAAATATTTTTTTATCAAATGAAAAAATTTAAAGAAAATGATTTTTTAAAAGAAACCATATTTTTAACATTTTAAAAAATTTATTATGACTCCTATATATAAATTTATTAATATATTTTAATTTTTAAATTAAAATTAAATAACAAAAATAAATTATTTTATTAATTTTTTTGAAAAAAAATAAATATAAATTATTTTTACACAAACAAATGGATGACTAAGTATTTAAACGTTAAGCAATCTTTATCCAGCAATTGTGAAAAAAAAAAAAAAAAAAAAAAAAATAGAGGATAAGTCTGAAATTTGCAAAGGCCCGCTTCCGCTTCTTGTCAATTTATGCGCTAAAGTATGCCCCCAAAACGTCTGGTCTTCAACTCTTTCCAGTAGATAACCTATGAACACGTGGCTTCAGCCCATTTGCTAGCCGTATCTTACCTCCGCATCTGGATGATATCCAAACCAAAATTGCTACAATTGCCACAGGCAGCAAATGCAAGGCACTTGGATATAATGAGATCTCCAGAAAATACCAAAACAACTTGAAACTTGGAGGGGAGAGTCATCACTTGGAAACTTCTCTTTTGCTTCTCATGGCTCCAACTCTCACCTCCAATTCATTTCTCCTTAACTCCACGCCACGCTCAAGACACACTCTCATAATCCCAAGGCTCGGGGTCTTTGCCAAAAGAGCCGGACCCTTCTCCCCATTCCAGCTCGGCAAACCTAAAGATGACAGTGCATCAGAGACTAATGGTTCAGACAATTCCAGTCCTTTTAGTTTCAACTTTGGCAAGGTACCTGATGTGAAGTCCTTGATACCTGTTGTGAGTGAGCCTGCTTCTGGTTTCTCGTTTCCAAGAAGGAAGGATCCTGGCACTGTGTTTGTGGCTGGTGCTACTGGCCAGGTGGGCATTCGAATTGCACAAACTTTACTGCGCGAAGGTTTTAGTGTTAGAGCTGGAGTTCCTGAGCTAGAAGCTGCGCAGGAGTTGGCTCGTTTTGCAGCGGACTACAAGGTTAGCTAACTTTATCAACTAGTGACTTTCTGGTTATATTATTCGATCTGAATTTGATCTATTGGGGGAAAAAAGAAGGGCATTTCTATTCTGTATAATTGTAGAGACTTGCAGGTTTTGCTGGCTATAAGTTAGAGACATATTAATCTCTAGCACGTAAATTTAGTTGTTATTTTGCATTTTCAGTGCCTCTTGCTCTATTGCCGCGAGTAATTCTATCTAACAATTTAATTAACAGAAGGGTAATATAATATGCCAAGAAAAAAGCACCAAATTCACTGTTCATTGATAATTGATAGTTGTAGTCTCAGACAATGGGCTAAAATCTACCTCTGGATGAACTTTGTTCTAAGTTTCCATGGCAATGAGCTTACAGTCTTTAGTGGTAGAGAGCTAATATGTGTTGTTTTATATTTACATGTTCATGATGCTACGCTCACATCGCATTATGTTTATAAATCATTGATGCTACATTCATATCACAGATCATATCAAAGGAACAATCAAGACGTCTCAATGCTGTTCAATCCACTTTTGAGGATGCAGAATCAATTGCCAAAGCAATCGGTAATGCAAGCAAAGTTGTGGTCACAATTGGTCGTGCAGAGAATGGTCTTACCTCTGAGGTCTCTACATCAGATGCATTGCAAGTAATCCAGGCTGCTCAGCTAACAGGTGTTGGCCATGTTGCAATAATCTACGATTCAAACACCGCAAACTCTTCGACTTATAATGTCCTAGACGGCTTCACATCATTCTTTAACAACTTGTTCTCACAATCCCAGCAACTGACCATACCTGAGTTCCTGCAGAAAGTAATCGAGACAGACATTAGTTACACTTTCATTAAGACGAGCTTGACTGAAGATTTTTCGCCAGAGAGTTCTTATAATGTTGTTGTCTCAGCTGAAGGAATCACTGGTTCAAACGACTACAAAGTAATGTAATGTATGCAATTATTTCTGTTTCATTAATTAAATTCCTTTTTCTTTCTTGGTGTTCCATTTTTGTTTGTGTTCCTTAACCTTCTTTAAGCTTTGAATCATGTTTATTAGGTGGCAAAGTCTCGGATAGCAACCATAGTGGCTGATGTTTTCTCAAATACAGCAGTGACAGAAAATAAGGTGCATTTAGCTTTGATTGTGTTGATTTTACAGGCTAACATGTTATCACTGGTTTCTAAAATGACTTCTGAAAAATTGTGGTTTGCTTATGCTTGTATTCAAAATTTAGGTGGTGGAAATTTTTACTGATCCATCAGCACCTTCAAGGACTGTGGATGAGCTTTTCAGGTAAAATTATGGTTTTGACATCAAACTGGAACTTCTTGCATTGCTTGAAATAAGCGCTTGCTAATCTTAATAAAATTTCATTTAGTGCCATTCCTGAAGATGGAAGAAGAAAAGCTTATGCAGAAACTCTTGCAAAGGCAAAAGCTGAGGAAGAAGCAAGTGTAGCTGCTGAGAAAGCTCGTAAAGCAGCAGATGCAACAAAGAAGCTTGAAGAAGAAGTGAAAAAGTTTTCGGAGCAAGAAGCTAAGGCAAATGTTCTGGCTGAAGAAGCCCAGGAAAAGGCAGATGCTGCAGGGACTTCAATAGAAAATCTCTTGAGTAGAGCAAAGGACATCAGAACAGGGTTTTCTTGGGAGAAACTAAGTACACAGATTGCAACTGCAGTTCAAACAACAAACGGAGAAAAACCAAAAGTGCAGATTGCTACAGTCAGAGGACAAGCCAAGGCTCGTTCTCTCCCTGTCCAAAAAGCTGCTGTTAAACGACCAACCCCAAAATTTCCTGCCTTGAAACCAAGGAAGGAGACAAAGCCAAAGGCCGAAGAGACAGAGTCAAAGGCAGAAGTAAAAAAACTATTCGGAGGCCTGTTTCAGCAAGAAACTATATATGTCGATGACGAATGAGACAATGTTTTGTAACCGTATCTTATCTTTTAAGCCCTTCAGATTCATAAGTCTAAACAGGAAATGTGTACTGTGTTTAAGTTTTTCCAATCATTCTTCCCTATGACAAATAAATTTTCTTGGATTTCGATGGGTTTAAGCACATATGCTCTCCCCATTAGCACTAATCTATGATGTAATGAACTTGCAGGCTACTGCAATGACTCGTGCAGTAATATTCTTGTTGCAACATCTACCATGTAAACCACAGTAATATATGATATTTAAAGTTTAAACTCTTCATTAGATGAGGCTAACTCTTGCGAAAATGGGTTTGACACTCATTAAAATAGATATTAATTAATATTTAAATCTGTATATTTATTATATGCATTTTAATTAATTATTTATTTTGTATACATTAACTAATTGAACCGTATGAGATCTAGATCGTAATTCTTTTTAGAAGGGGGCATCATGGGTTGTGATGGTTGAATAGCGTGTGTTGCTATATAAAGAAAGCGGCGAAAGGCAGAAATATTATTGGGGGCCAACTTGAAAGAGACCACAGCGGTGACAATAAGGATAACAACGACACCAATGAAAAAACGATTAACTAACGACAAAAACCATCACCAATTAACCAGAAAAAAAAAAAAGTTGGCAAGAAAATTCTGCTGAAATTTCTGCATTGGCCTTCTCACGCGTTAATGACCAACGACAGGTTTCATGTTTGGAAAGGTCGAAAATGATGAATATAGAAGATAACATAAAGGAATTTTATTTTTTTGTATAAAATTTCAAAAGAATTTTTGTAAGTAAAGAAATCTTATTTAGAAAGATCTGAAAGGCGAGGGAAAAATTAGTAGTTATATCTTTCGCTGAAATTCATTTTTTCATAATTTAATTAATAGAAGGGGTCTATTTATTATTTAATAATAATAATAACAGTTCCACTGCAATGATGAATATTTACATAGGCAACCTAACAGGGGTACATATATGAGGGATTTATGAAATTAACACTTTTCAATAATGCTACCATTATCAAACATTATTTGTAATATTTTTCCCAAAACCATAACGTATAATTAATTATCTAATATCGATTTTCAGAAATTGTTTCATTACTATGCAGATGAACTGAAATTACTTGGTCGCTGATTTGATGACAAAAAGCCACGCTAGTAACATTGTTAATTTCACAGCCATTACATATCTTTTGGTGATTCCAAATAAGAGACAGTGTGTCCAAGTCAAGGAATGTAATTGTTTCCAATAAATGATAATACCAAGTAATCAAAGAAATTAGGTGAGATAAAGAATAACTACACAAATTAAAGAGTATTTTGTTACAATTTAGATAATTTAACTGATTTTTCTATTACTATATAAAAACTTTAAACACCATATAAAAGTAGATGAAAAGAGTTTATTATATATATATATAAGTCGAAGCTTATCATGCATTCCATATTGAGAGTGGAACAGCTTTGAGTTTGAAGCAAAGATTTGCATTTGACTTGAGAAAACAGAAATTAACACAGATATTACTATAGTAGTTAGATTTAACTTCCATGAGATGCAATAGTATATATAAATCAATTCTGCTTTAATAAAAAATTTTGAATTCGAGTTATGAATATAAAACACTTTAAACTTTGCCCATATTAACGATTTCAAAATTAGATAAGTCAAAACATTTTCGATACGAAAAATAATAAATTAAGATCTCCGATTTTACTTGTTTAGAAAGAAGAAAGACAAAACAAGCACAGCTACACCAGAAGAAATATAAGAGCTTTAGGAGTTCACAACAATCTAGGGTTAACGTGCTTTCAGTAGCATCCATATACATATATATATATATATATGAACACTAATTTCAAACTAAAAAATCTGGGTTATACATACACTTTCTCACACACATTGCCTAGCCAGTTCTAAAGTTCTGTGTACAGCACGGCCTTCTTCCATAAATAGCATATTGTTCCACATAAACCTAAAATTAACAACAACCTTGCCCAAAACAATGTTGTCTCTCCACCATTAAGACATAAGTTAACAAGTAATTAAAACCATAAAAATGAATAAAAATCCAAATTTTGAAACAAGAAAGATTCATAATAAAGATCAAACCCCTAAAATTAATTAAGGAAGGTTCTTCTGAATTTGCATATTCTATAACATATTTCTGAATGAAATATAGGTACATAATGCATTCAAAATAATTAGCAACAATGAAAAGTGCAGAAATGATCGATGTAATTATACAATATGCAAATTCAAAAGAACCTTTTTGTACTCGTTGCCGGCAATGAGTCTTGAGGCTCAGGACCCAGTCTAAGTTCAAGGTCTACCTCTGAACTTAACAAGCCCTGGCTTGTCGAAAAACCCTTTTCGGTGCTGCTACGAACTTGACCACTGTTAGGTTGTTGTTGATGATGATCTTTAGTAGATGGTTTGTCAACAAACAAGGAAAGTAATTGCTGGATTTCTCCATTCCTTTTGGAAGCATCATCACTTTCTTTATCAAGAAAAGGCGACTTGATTGAGCTTGCATCTTGGCCAGACTTTGGTTGCATTAATGGGTGTATCATGCTTGTGGGAATTGGGGAACTAAACGAAGAAGAAAGAATCTTTGGGATGTCCGGAGATTGTTGAAGGTCATTTGATGAGGGGTGTTTGAGCTTGGCTTTGTCTTTACGATGAATATTCATATGCCCTCCTAGGGCTTGTGCATTAGAGAAGCCTCTCTTGCAAAAGTTACACTCGTAGGATCTAACTTGGCTAGATCCTTGCTCTTCTGTGTTCATATTGTCTGGATTTTCTTGGTTGGATTGCTCAGTCTCCATTACCAAGTGATCTCAGAGAGAGAGAGAGAGAGAGAGAGAGAGGTCAACTACTGGCTGTTTTGTAGTGAATCTGTTGTTTGTTGACGGGGATTATGAGGCTATCAAAAAGATTTTGGATATTACGGCAAAAAGACAAAGATGGCCATAGAAAAAATTGTTAGGATTCTCTGGCATGGAGTTGCTTATTTTTACTCTGGAATCTTGATTTTTCTGAAATTTTTATGGATTTTACTTTTCTAGAAGATGTAATGCATGGCAGTGGATTCCAATAATTGAGCTCTTTTTGAATTTGGTAGAATATGGTGAAACCGTGTCTTGGACACTTGAAAGGCATTCAAATTTGAGAATTTTATCAATGTCTCATTATTTAATTTCCAATAAATGGGTAGCATGAAATATATATATACATATACATATATAGTCAATAAAAAGAAAAACAAATGCTAGCTAAACCTTTTCTTAATAAAGCTAAACCATTTGAATAAAACCATTATTTGAGGTGGACTGATATACGAGTCATCTGGTGATAGAAAATGATATTGCCTCGCTAATCACTATCACTGCCTAGTTGATGCATTTGGGATTGATTCCTTATAACACGCAGCGGGCTTAGAGATTAGAATCTGCATTTCAACAAGTAAAATATCAAAAAAAAAAAAAAATTGAACAATATTAACAATTAAAGACAGCAATAGTATCTTAAGAAGACAAAGAAAAACATTGATTTTGCTATATTTTCCTCCTCCTTTTTCTTTTAAGGTTCAGGGAGGAAAATTGTTGAGGAGAAAAAATAAATAAATATAATACCACAAAATTATGTCTAACTTTTATATTGTTTTCTTTGCTCACCAAATTCATATTAGGAAATCACCACATGAGAATATTTAGACGATATTTTGATTTAACGAGAAAATCAATGGATTGATATTAGTTTAATAAGAATTTAATGCAAAATAGGAATTAATGAATCGAATACGGCGTTTGCAAAGGTTAAAGTTTACCGATAAAAAATAAGAATGATGGATTAAGAAAAAGTCAAGAATAATGTCCTGACTTTGAATTAGACCAATGATGTATATACTCTAATTCATATTCCATCGAATTGAGTCGAAATATTTTTTTATAAAAGTATCAAGTGACTCATTAATAATGTGCAATTGGTTAATAAATGTGATGCTGACTGGTTCATATTTTATCTATTACACATGTTATATCATGTTAAACTATGAATATGTGTCTTGATGAAAGGTTGAATTATATTACCACCGAAGAAATTGAAAATAAGAAAAGAAATCTCCATTTCTACAATTTAACTTTAATTTTTGGAATTCATTAAATACATACTAGTAATTTTAGTCGAAGTGCGTATACTAATATATTTTTATATAGAGTAATAATTCACTCATTAATTATAATTTGATGGATTATGAATTATATGATATTGTTGTATAGAGATAAAATAAAAAAAAATATGATAAGCTGTGTCTTAGTAACGAATAATTATTTCAGTTATAGAATTATATAAAATTTATTATAATTAATAATTATTATTATATATATAACAGTTATATTATAAAATTATTTTTAATTAACACTGTTATGGACAGCATAGCCTTTGAAGGCTTCATCAGCGGATGCAAATTCGGCCGCCTAATACCAATTGCAAAAGGGAGTAATTTTGGGCGTGTGCCAGCTAAATTCCACCAGCCCTTCCTTGGAGATTGCCAAGTGGAAGCTCTCAAAGACAATAACCCCTCTATGGAATACATCGGTGAAACCATATATACCGTACCATTTTATTTAAAAATTAGTGAGTTTATTTAAAATTAAATAAAAAATAAGATATAATTAAAATTGAAATGAATAAATTTCATTGGAAACGCCATTAGAAACGACAGGTTTCTCTTCGGCTGTTGGGGGGAATTGAAGTAAAAATTGTTTGATTTCATTCTCAGAAAACTTATTACATTTTTTGTTTAATTTAGTTTATCACGTCTTTATTCATTCACACAAATGAAGGACACACTTCAAATTTGGTATTCTTCCGCTCAGAGTGTCTTAAATATTTTTTTTAAATGGAAGTAAAGATTGAAAAAATAAAATTTAAAATCTATCAAATTTATTTAAATTTATTTGCTATCGAAATAAATTTGTGAATGAAATAAATTTATGAATGCAGAATATCTTGAATGTTAAAATTAAACAATATAAATATAAATATAAATTAAACTAAACAAACCGTTATAAACTTACTCTTATTATGAAAATCCACTAAAAATGCCACTCCATCCCTAAATCCACATAGATATTAATTTGTTTTATCTTTATTTTAAATATTTTTTTTTATGTATTTTGCTATTATTTTTATTTTAACAATTTTTTGAAAAAACCCAATTAGTAACTAATTAAAAAAATAAAACCTAAAAATAAATAGGATTTTGCAGGGAATTACAGGGATTCTATTTATATGAAAAAACAAGGTTCTAAATAAGGGAAAACCCAAGTCTAAGTTCAAGATCTAAGCCTTGGGTTGCATCTTCACACAGTCTCTTGAATTCTGCTTGAAGATGATTTTTCTTCATGGAAGTTGATTTGGGACTTAATAGTTCATCACTTCTCTGTCTCTTACAACTAACATTCTCCCTCTTCAGCTCAGCTGGATTCATTGAAATATCAGGTTTATGGCATTTCTTATCTCGGGTCATCACCGGGAATGAAACTCCTGCTGGGGAGACAAAAACCCTAGAATTAGGATTGTGAAGTAGGGTTATTTCATGAAGATTTTGATGTTGATGATGCAGAAAGTCGTTTTGGAAATCAGGAGATTGCTTTAGCCTTGCTCTATCCCTCCTATGAACATTCATATGACCTCCCAATGCTTGAGATGACCTGAATTCTCTTCCACAGAAATTGCAGAAATAAGATCTTGGAGGCCACACAGAAGCTTCTTCTTCCTCCCAACATCTTGCTGCCTCCATTTTCGATAATAGCAACGATCAGACCAAGATATGGGAATTCTGGTCTACTACTGTATATGCAAGAAGGAATTTACAATTGAGAATATGGCTTGGTTTCAACTTACAGTTATCAGATATATATATGCTGAGCTTCTATTCATATATGAGACCTCTAGGAAATTAAATTTCTTATTGGGTTTTTTTTATATAAATTTTTGAAGAAATATTAAATTAAATTAATTAATATAGTATATGACTAAATAGTTTCTACCAATCACAGGATGTGGTCGGTCAACATTTCAACATTCTTTCCTTTAGAAAATTCTATTGTGGGGCCAATTTTAGGCAATTTTTGACTTATAAATGGCCATATTTAGATGACTATCTGATCTAAGCTAGCCAAGTATATATGGAAATTTGTGATTTGCTAATTATCTAACTACCTCACATCAGAAAAAATAATAAGCATAATCTATATTTTGTAAATAATTTAATTATTAGTATAAATTTTCCAGATGGAGATATAGATAGAGGAACAATTTTCATATACTGCACACAATTTTCAGACACGAATTAGTTAGTTTGCAGTAGAATTAGGCTTGATTAATGTAAGTTTTAAAAGGAAAATAAATTTAAAAAAAAAGTTATTTGAAAAAATAATAAAAAAGGTGAAAGACTTATAAAGAGAGTAAACCCAAGGAATTCTGACTTAGAAGTATTCTGTTGTCTAGGTAGGGAGTCTTCTTTGGAATTCGTCGGTCTTCCTTCTAGGGATGATATTAACTTCCCCTCATCTTCACAACAAACTGTTCAATCAAGCCATTTCATTTTCCATTATGATTATGTTCAATTTGTCTAAATAATTTTTTAATTTTAAATTTAATTTTTTTTAACTGAAAATTGAAAATTATAAGAGTAGAATTGAAATTTTTTAAATTTATTCAGATGTACTTACCGTCAGATTAAGTGTAAGTGTTTAAATTTGATTTTATAATTCAATTGGATTAATATATCAAATTAACTAATATATTTTAATTAAAAAAAATTGCTAAAATTTAACACTCTTGCTATATCACAGGCATTAAGTCTGTGCAATATATTGCAATCTATACGGATCATGAATATTTGTTACATTAAAATTTATTCATATAATCTATTTTATAATAAAAAAATTTTGATAATTTTTTTTAAATTATGCAAGAATTTTATTTTTCTAAAATAATATATTTTTAAATTAAAAGTAATTAAAAATTTTCATTTCAAACAAAAAAATTATTTTAAAAAATTAGTTGGATTAAATTTTTATAAAACTATTAATTTTAAATATAAAGTATAAATCAAAATAATTTTTAATTTTCCGATTTTTTTGTATCCAATCTCAATTATTTTTATTAACTATTTATCGTATGTCTAATTAGTAACTAATTCAAATACGCGTGGAAATTATCAATGTTGACGGCGTAAAAATTATGGTTTGTGGTTTCTATAACAAATTAATAATACAAACTTATTTTTATGTTGAAAATATGGTAATTCACTTAAAATAATACGATATAACATTCTTAATAGAGAAATAATACAAATATAAATTATTGAAAACTTTTATTTAGAACTAATTTAAGAAAACCATTTCGAAAAAAAAAAACCCTAATTTAAGAAAAGTAATTTTTTGGTTACTAAATTTCCATTTCATTCATAGGGAAAGCCAATTTCTAAAATTTAAAACTATTATAATAAATTTATTAAATTTCCTTTATTTTTAATAAAATTATAATTAAATTAAGAATGAAAAATTAATAAATTATTTTCTCTAAATATTTTGCATAAACTAATTTATAAATGCAAATTATTTGTACAAACAAATGGAGTCTAGACTTTCAATTTTTACTTTAGATAATTAAATAAACCTTTTGTATACTTAGAAATTTGTCACCTTAGTGATGAAGAAAAAGTTTAGTTGTGATGTTTGTTGGGGTTTTAAGTTAGTTTTTGACCTCTTTGTGCCTATATTTGAGTATATGCAGGTTGTGAAATTTTGGGTTGCATGTTTGTGTGAAGTTGGGTGAGTTTTGCTTGAAGCAGAGCAGGGTTCTGCCTTACTGGCAAACCCAGTTTCGGCCGCCGAACGTGCTAAGGAGGTGGTTTCGGCTGCCTAAACTTGTCTAAGCTTGCCCCCGAAAGTTTGGATTTTCGGCTCTGGAGGGGGGTTTCGGCCGCCGAAGGTTAGGGACTTTTATTTCTGGAGAGGACTTTCGGTAGCCGAAGTGCCGCCGAAAGTACTTGAGTTTCGTCTCTGGATGGGACTTTCGGCCGCCGAAAGTGCCCTGTCCAGCCTTCTTTTGCATGTTTTACTTGATTATTTTAGGATGGTTTAGGGGGGTTTTGGGGAGTTTTATAGAGTTGTTTTTGAGCTAGTTTGGTCTCTCATTTGAGTCCACCTGTGTAGGAACGAACCAGAGGAACCAAAGAGAGCAGCAGTGAGCACTGCTTCAGAATTTGCAAAGTTAGCATGAGGTGAGTGGAACTAAACTTAATGTTTTAAATTGAGAAATTAAATGCTTTTAGCATGTTCCATGCATCATGATATGTAATAGGTTGAGTGCACTAGACTACACCAATGTGACGCATTGCATTATTCTATGCTTGTACGGATCGGACATAGTTTGATTTCATTAGCACTCGTAGTAAAGTCCTGAGGAGTCCTGAGGAGTCCTGAGAGGGCCGGGCACAGAGCACCATAGGGTGCATAATAAAGTCCTGAGGAGCTCCTTCGCGGGCCGGACACAGATTGAGGGAATTTTGAATTAGTCCGTCTGAGATGGGTGATTTACTTGTGATGTAATGCATTCCATATGAGCATGTTTTCTTGACATGTTTGATCTGTTCTACTCAGTGGGCTAATATAGCTCATCCCTCTCCTTAATCCCAGTCTTGCAGGATCAGAGTTCAGAGGGGAATCAGCAGGGTACAGGAAGAGTAAAGAGTTATGTAATAGCTTAGTGTGGACATGTAATATTGTGAAGAGATGTATTAGTATGGTGCTTGACCCAGTTGTGTTGTAAATCCCTTTTATATACATGGTCTGTTTATGAAATATGTTATTGAATGTTTTATAAGTATGATCACCAGGCTTAACATAGTATGAGTTGTAACCCGTCTAGAGCAAGCTCTAGTAAAGGGTTCTATAGTACTGAGATAGTGCATGCACAGGTTAAGCCTTGGTACAGAGAACGTTTTACGTTTTTACAAAAAATGTTTGATCATGTATGGGATGTTACAGGTACACAGAGAGTATAGCAGGCTTGCTACGGGTCCCGACGACCTTAAGTCGACCTGGATCCTAGCGCCGGTAGCGGTCTGATTTTCGGGTCGTTACAGTTTACATACCGAATGTGAATGTAAAGTAGATCACATTGTCGGCTCCATCGCAAAGCAATCAGATCCGTTGCCACCCCAACTCCCGCAATAGTTTATTCAAACCACCACCCCTCTATCTCCAGCACCACTTCTCATACCACCACGTAACCCTCCACCACCCTTCCATCTGCAGCCCCACATCTGATATCACCACATAACCTCTCCTCCTTCTCAATGTGTCTCTCTTTTTCTGCCACGTATTCAGTCTCTTTTTCAATTTGATCAACTACTTTCATCTTTTTTCACCGCCACCGCCACTGTCACCATGCGTTTTTCCTCGTGTATCACCTTTTAAACGTATCACCTTTTATCCTGTATTTTTTATTTAACTGTTTTAATTTTTAATAACTTTGTGATAAGATTTCAATTCCAAAGAGATCAAGAAAAATAAATATCAAAGTCTATATTAAAATAAGAATAACCGTCTCCAATAAAATATAAATATTATATTTTAATTTAATTTATATTTTTAATTTTACTATATAAAATATAATAATATTTGAAATATAATTAAATAATTAGTATGAAGGATAATAATAATAATTATTAATTATAAAGTAAATTTAGGAATTGTACTTGGAAGAGTAAACCTCCGTATTCACTAGCTTGCAGAACTATTTCTTGTTTGATGTTTGATAATTAGTGTATTTACATTATCGCCCCCAAAAGCCCAAAGCTTGCCTCTAACCAAGGCCCAGCCTCATTTTAAAGGAGACACCGGTTAATTTGTGGTCAAAAGCACAACTTATTTATACTCTTTTGTCTTTTCATATATTTTTCATAATATTTTCTTTATTAAAATTTTTGTTAAATTATATAGTATATTTATTATTAATTTATTTATTTATACTAATTCAGATTTTAGAAAATATTTTCCTTCATTAGCTAAATTGGCAGTTAATACATTAGATTCTTTTAATTTCATTGTTATGTAAAAGATAATAAGGTTGACATTATTAAATTATTTTTAAAGCTATAAAATTGTAAATTTAATTTTATCTAAATTCTAGAAATTATTGAATGTTTCGTGAGAAATAAAATTAATGAAAAAAATCCAATGCTAATTATTGATCTTATAGATAATGCTAGATTTTATATTGTTAGTGATTTTTTATTTTGGAAAGCTTAATTTAAGGTGAACAAATATTTTTTATTTTGATGTTAATTTTAAATCATTAATTAAATAATCTCCTAATGCGAAGAAAATTACATATTTAATATATCCATATATATGGGCTAAAAAATATTTTAAAAATAATTTAATTAAATTATTATAAATTTATTTTTAAATTATTATAGAGTTTCTGAATTTTAACGATATTAGCTATTAGATTCTTATAATTATAAATTTCAATTAAAATATCCATTATAATTTTAAAATAAAATTATTAAATATTCAGTTAGTTTACTAGTGTAATTATTTCACCAGAGTATTAAAAAATTTATAAAATTATCCTCATATTCCTTTACCAAAATCATATCTTTTCCCTTTTTCTCTTTCTATTCGTCTCTTTCATTTCCTTATCTTCTATCATCTTCTCTTCTAGCACCCATCTTTCCTTGGCTGAGTAATGGACGAACTTTCCATGGGTCTTCTGCTTGCAATTTGCGTCGTTGATGAGAATGTTGCTTGCGATTTGCATCGTTGGTGAGAATGTTACTCGCGATTTGCAGCGTCAATGATGAAAGCTCTCCTCTGACCATCGGTGATCAGCAACCACCGATAATCAATAGCAATAATTTACAGCAGCGATGTCTCACACACAACGTCCTTGGAGTAATCCTCCCTCGCGTTCAACTTGAACGCCTCCACTAGCGCACGCCACCAGTTATCTCTGCGACAAATTGGGACTCTGATTATTACTCTCAGCCAAAGACGATTTTTTTTTTTGTAAGAACTTCTCAAAATCAATATTTTGGTACCAATTATACTTTGTATCAGGCTATTATATATAATGGAGGTTTGCCTGTTTCCTTCAGAATATTTTTTTATCAACTCATTTGATTCTCATCATTATGGAGATTTTAATTATTATCACTTCTATCGATTGCATAAATTAGTGGCACTATGTAATTTCATTTGTTGATTATTTGGAGAACTTTGTTAATTTTAAAAATCTTCTGAAAATGAGAATGATGGGAATCATATTGAAATTAGTATAATAGTGTTACAAGATCGGACCCAAGAAAACAGCCTTGGTCCAAAATTCCTAAAGCCTTCCTCAGTCGCCCGGTTTAGTAATTTAAGTTCCCGTCCAAGTGCGCGGGACATGGGTCGTCCATGAGTCCAGGTCCGATGAGAAAAAATCCAGCCCGGTAATGTGACGTGGTGAAAGATAGCAGGCCCAGGCACTTCGCAGCTCTGCCTGCATGCGTGTCAGGGGAATTAAATGACCGCTTAGTATGGAGAGAAACTCTGACATTTCTATACATACGAATCCGCGTGATAAACACAGGTGGCACAAAGAGGCCGTTAGACATCACTAGTAAATAAAAGGAAATGAATAAAAGAAGGGGAACACCTCCCTCTATCTAAATTTACAATCGCACTGTAAATCCTATTCTCTGGATTTTAGAACATCAATTGTAATGGGTCGGAGGAAGTGAACATTGCAAATTAGAAGAAAATCAAAGCCTATTTCAAACATTTCACACAAAATTAAAAGAAGAAATTAATTATTTTTAATAGAAGGACAATAATAATTTTTTTAATTTTTTATTTCAAGTCAAATGAAGCACTGTATTAATGAAATTTATATAAAAAAAAAAGGAAAGATATTTTTTAGTCCCTGAAATTTAATGTAATTAACACTTTTATCTCTTTATTTTGACAATCCAACACTTAAGTCCCTCGCTTTCTCTTCCGTTCAAATTCGTAGTCCGTCCAAATTCGTAATCCTTCCATCCAAAATAGTCATTTAGAACACGTGAATTGACAAAATTGACCCTCATTAAAAGTCCCTCTATTTCAAAATCACGAAACTCTATTCCTCTTTCTTGACCCTCATTAAGAGTTCCTCTATTTCAAAATCACGAAACTCTATCCCTCTTTCTTCTCCCTCTCTCTCGCGCTCTCTCTGTCTTTGTCTAAACTTCTCTCTCTCAGCTTTGTCTCTCTCTCTCAGCTTTGTCCCTCTCTCTCGCGCTCTCTCTGTCTTTGTCGAAGCCTTGTCCCTCTCTCTCGTGCTCTCTCTGTCTCTATCAAAACTCCTCTCTCTCTATAGTTCCATTGTCTCTCATTTCCTTAATCTTCTCGAGAAACACTAAACCCACTATATTCCAAAGGTGGAGTCAGTGTTCATATATGCAGAAGAAAATAAAATCGGGGTCCACTTCAAAGGTACGAAAATCCCTTTTATTTTACGATGAAGACAAATTCATTGTTTTACTGTTTAGATTTTTTGAGTTACAATAAATAATTTTTTATTTATTGATTTTTCTAGGGTTTACTGTTAAGATTAGGGGTTTAATGATTTGAAAATTAATTGTGTAATTTCTTTTTTTATTTTCACAGATAGCAATGGATAAATCTGAGAGTTATAATTTGTTAATCAAATATGAAGGGCAGAGAATGAACAATTTGCTTGCCGACAGGTACTCCTACATCAAACTATTGACCGACATATATAAGTTATTAAATTTAAAGAGTGATTTTATAGAGATTAAGGCCGGTAATGGTTTCACAATAAAGAATGATGTTGACATAATGCTTATATTTGAACTTTACATGGAAAACTAAGAAATACCCTTAGTTGTTACAACTAAGGCAGTAGCATTAAATGTAGAAATACCTAGAGGAAATAGGAAAGGGAAAAATATATGTTATATTGATATTGAGCATGAAGTTGATGCTGTTGAAATTGTACCAGTTAGGAATTATGAGAAGGAAAGTGGTTCTGTTAGGGGCAGTTAGGGTGTGTTTCATGAAATTAATATTGAGGGTCCTAGTACTAGAAATAGTGAAGATGAAGAAAATGTAAAAGATGAAGAAAATGTAAAAGGTGGAGAAAATATAGAAGGTGAGGAAAATGTAGAAGGTGAGGAAAATATAGAAGTAGAGGAGGAAAACAAAGAAGGAAAGGAGGAAAATGTAGAAGGTTGGAAAAATGAAGAAGGTGAGGAAAACATAGAAGGAGAGGAGGAAAATGTAGAAGAAACTGAGGATAGTACAGATTCTGTGGGTGCAGATTCTGTGGATGTTGATTCTGTGGGTGCTGATAGTGAAGACAATAATAATGATGAATTGTATAAAGAGGATGAGATGGAGGATGAAATGATGGGTGAAAGTGATTCTATCCCTTTCTCTGTTTTTCATAGTGGAGATGAAGACAGTATTGATGAAGAAGCTGAAATTGTAAATGATCAGTGTTGTCAGAGAAAATGAAAATATCCTTTAAAAGGATTATACTCAGATCCATTTTCTTGTTAAAAAGTGGAACAAATACAATTTAAAATTGGTCAAGTTTTTTATAATATCCAAGCAGTTAGAGATGCACTTAGGGACTATGCAGTCAAAGGGGGTTTTACAATATGAAACCTAAGAAGGAGCATAAGCCTTATGATTGGTTGCTGAAGATATCACTTTCATATTGGTCAAGACATGCATTTTGGATAACAACAAAGTGTGACAACGATACTAATAATTTCACTGAATCATTTAACCGCTGAATTGAAAATCTGAAGGGTTTGCCAATCATTCAGATTATTGAGAAGGTAAGACAGAAATGTATGCTTAGATTCCATGAAAGATATGAGAGGGCTACAACTTGGCAAGGTAAAGTGACCCAAATGACTCAGAAGACTTTGAGGCAAATTATAAACCAAATGAGATATGTGAAGTTAATTCCTGGAAGAAATGATAAATTTGAATGTCCTTGTAGGTTTGCATTTTTCACTTGAAAGGATAACTTGTTTATGTGGTTGGTGGGACATTTCAGACATGCCATGCAAGCATGTTGTTAAATCAATAAGATACAAGAGAGCTGAGATTGAAAACCTTTGTGATGAATGTTTCACCATTTCTATATACAATAAGGTATATCAACATGCAATATATCTCATACCACAAAGGAATTTACAACCACATGAGGATCACCCACTAATACAGCCTCCTCTTTTGAAAGGGCAACCAGGTAGACCAAAAAAGATAAGAAGGAGAGAAGATGGTGAGGCAGGTCCAGCTACAAAGAGGACAAGGAATACCACAGTGGTTTGCAAAAGGTATCACAAGTAGGAGATAACAAAAGAACCTGTTAGGTTACACCTAGTAGGGTAAGAATATCTTTCTAATTACTATTTTCATTTACATATATGTCCATTTACTATTTCAATTTATTTGACTATTTCTACTAATTTCGATTGTAGTCCACCAGTAGTCACAGGCGAAGTCATTTTGAAATAGAACAAACTGAACAAGAGACGGTGGATATTAATTCTACTCAACCAATGGACCTCCATAGACAAGCATCAGCAAATTAAGATGCATTTTGAAAAATTAAAGACATTTTGAAACTTATATTTTTTGGGCAGATTTATTTTTGCATGTTGTGATATTTTTTGTGAATAGGTATGCAGGTTGTGAGTTTTTTGTTGGATATATTAGATGCACAACATATTTTTTTGGACAGATTTGGTAAGTTTTAATTTAGTCCAAATTGGATGAAATTGTATTTTTTTTTTACATAATTAGTTTGCAGCTTTTGATGTTTATTTATTTATTTTTTTTATAGATTTCATTTGCAGGTTTTGAACATATATTGATCTTCTTGAGATATTTTGATGTGCAGCTATTTTGAATATATACTGGTTATTTTCAGATATTGTAAAGGTATTTTAGACAGTTTTGGAGAATTTAGATAGTTTTTTAGATATATTTTGTGATATAATGGATAAAATTTTATTCGCAATGTAATAGACTTTATCAGTAGAATGATAAGGCTAATGTTGTAGTGATGAAACTTTTATATGAATGAATATGCAGTTTTTTTCACATACTGTGTATGCATTTACATTTCTTGTTAACTACTTTTTTATAACATTTTTATGTATGAATGGAGATAAAGTACTTTGTAACAAAATAATATATTTGTGAAGGATACTGTCACTTAATTAACTAAAAGTTAACAACACTATAGTCCCCATACATTTAAATATTCAAATACTGTAATCCTTATATTTTTAAATTTGCAGACACTTTAGTCCTCATATACTCAATTTTTAAATACTTATATCCTCATAAAATTAAATATTCAAACACTTTAGTCCCTCGTATTACTGTAAATTCAAAATATATATTCACAGCAAAAGAAGTAATTTCCATTATCTAAATTCATGGTATATGTTATTTTAAATCACTTTCATTGCTACTCCAACTACAACAAAAATCAAAACAATATAAATTATTCTCAATTGGCACATAATCCCCATAATATTTGCAATCTCATCCCTAGTAGCTCTTTGTTCTTCCTTCATCTTCTCAAATCATTTTTCATTTTTGCAATATCTTCTATGACCTTCTCTAGCATTTATTCTATAGGTGTTCTTTTTTCAATTTTTCATCCCTCATACACGTTAATGCTGCCACTTGATGGAGTTGAACTTTGATTCACAGGTTCACACTACCCACGAAAAGTTCCACACACATTATCTCTGCAAAAATAATATAGCTTATTAGGGTTTTCGGCTGACTCAGAAATCATTATCCCAACCCCTTTGCCACATCTACAGTTCACATTTTTCAATCTTTCATTCTAGTACCCGGCAGACCCATTTGATACAAATATTATTCTTCCTCAGTGATGATTCACAATAATGGCCGAAAGAAAATAGAGAAGATATGAGGGAGAAAAAAGATATGAGAGAGAAGAAAGATGGAAATGAGAAAAAAAAAAAGGAGAATTAACAATAACCGAAAGAAAATAGAGAATATATGAGGGAGACCAAAAATATGAGAAAGTAGAAAGATATGAGTGAGAATAAAGATGGAAAAGAGAGAAAAAAAAAAAGGAAAATCAATGAAAGCCGAAAAGAAACAGATAAGATATGAGGGAGAAGCAAAATAGAGGGATTTCAGGTTGAGAGGGGTTTTAACAAATTCATTAAGAGCATTTTTGGAAATAAATCTCACCTTCACCTTAGACTCTTTGACCAAATGACTATTTTGGACGGAAGGATTACGAATTTAAAGGGAAGGAATACGAATTTGAATAAAAGAGAAAATGAGTGACTAAAATATTGAATCGTTCAAATAAAGGGATAGAAGTATTAATTACGTTAAATTTTAGAGATTAAAAATCCCGGCAGCCCTTTTGCCTCCTTTTTCTACAATTCCCTTTCCTTTGACTCGTTTTAAGGAGAAAAATCTCATCCATATAACGGAAAGTGTAGCGGTACTTAATGATAAGGTTTAATATAATCTTACTGCTTAATTAGGAGTTTCCTTGAATCAAAAAATTTATAAAAAGCATTTTACCTATCAAATAACTATATTATTATAGTTTTAAAAATAGTCGACTATACCGAAATGATTTCAAAATTGAACTCTAAATTTTTAAAAGTGGAATCGTTTCCACTCCAAATTAAAATTGATTTCCAAATGAATTGAAAATCTTTGAAAATTAAAATATCCAAAATTTACATTTATATTAGAATCCTATTTATATTAACAATACTTGAAATTATCTAAAATTCAATTAAAAATTAATATAAATTATCTGAACTCATTTCAAACTCGATTATTATTACTCAAATAAAATACCGTTTAGTCTCTTATATTTTAATTAATAATTTATATAAAAAATATTTTTTATTAATAATTTTCATTTAAAAATTTAATATTTTAAAAAAATATTTTATTTTAATTTTAAATAAAAACATATAATTAATTTATAAATATTATTCTAAAATATATATTTTTATATTAAATTAATTATAAATATAAACGAGTTTAGCGATAAATATCTTATAATAAAATCTAAACCCGATTCAAATTCATCACGATTTTATTTTTTAAAATTCGTATCAAATTCGATTATAATTATTTAAATCTATCTTCTTTGAGTAGCTGAAATACCCGACTTAATTATAAATTTCATAATTATTTTAAACAAAATAATGATTATATATAAAAATATTTTTTACAAAATAAAATTAATTTCTTTAAAAAATATTTTTTTTGAATGTTTTTTAATTTAAAATCCTGTAATTTAAAATTTTATTAACTTTATTTAATTTTTAAAATTATAATTAAATAATAAAAAATATTTTTTCTTGAGAAATGTGTTTTTACAATGTTTTATAAAAAAATTAAAATGTCACATTTCCAAAAACAGACCGTCAAAATTGATGCACTATTTCCGTCCAGAAGTCACCTCAAATTTATGTTAGAAAACCAAACCAACCTCCCTCGCAAAGCAGTCAGATCCACTGCCACCCCAACTCCCGCAACAGTTTACCACATCTGATATCACCATATAACCTCTCCTCCTTCTCAACATGTTTCTCTTTTTCCACCACGTATTCACAGTCTCTTTTTCGATTTGATCAATTACTTTCATCTTTTTTCACCGCTACCGTCACTGTTACCATGCGTTTTCCCTTCACGTATCACCTTTTATCCTGTATTTTTTATTTAACTGTTTTAATTTTTAATAACTTTGTGATAAGATTTCAATTCCAAAAAGATCAAAAAAAATAAATATCAAAGTCTATATTAAAATAAAAATAACGGTCTCCATTAAAATATAAATATTATATTTTAATTTAATTTATATTTTTAATTTTACTGTATAAAATATAATAATATTTTAAATATAATTAAATAATTAGTATGAAGGATAATAATAATAATTATTAATTATAAAGTAAATTTAGGAAATGTACTTGGAAGAGTAAACCTCCGTATTCACTAGCCTGCAGAACTATTTCTAGTTTGATGTTTGATAATTAGTGTATTTACATTATCGCCCCCAAAAGCCCAAAGCTTGTCTCTAACCAAGGCCCAGCCTCATGTTAAAGGAGACACCAGTTAACTTGTGGTCAAAACCACAACTTATTTTTACTCTTTTGTCTTTTCATATATTTTTCATAATATTTTTCTTTATTAAAATTTTTGTTAAATCATATAGTATATTTATTATTAATTTATTTAGTTATACTAATTCAGATTTTAGAAAATATTTTCCTTCATTAGCTAAATTGGCAGTTAATACATTAGATTCTTTTAATTTCATTGTTATGTAAAAGATAATAAGGTTGACATTATTAAATTATTTTTAAAGCTATAAAATTGTAAATTTAATTTTATCTAAATTCTAGAAATTATTGAATGTTTCGTGAGAAATAAAATTAATGAAAAAAGTCCAATGCTAATTATTGATCTTATAGATAATGCTAAATTTTATATTGTTAGTGATTTTTTATTTTGGAAAGCTTAATTTAAGATGAACAAATATTTTTTATTTTGATGTTAATTTTAAATCATTAATTAAATAATCTCCTAATTTAGTAATGTGAAGAAAATCACATATTTAATATATCTATACATATGGGCTTAAAAATATGTAAAAATTATTTTAATTAAATTTTTATAAATTTTTTTAAAAAATTATTATAGAGTTTTTAAATTTTAATGATATTAACTATTAGATTTTTATAATTATAAACTCCAATTAAAATGTCCATTATAATTTTAAAATAAAATTATTAAAATTTTTTATTAAATATTCAGTTAATTTACTAGTGTAATTCTCGGTGAAACGAGGATGTATTTAAAAATTTATAAAATTATCCTCATATTCCTTAACCAAAATCATATCTTTTCCCTTTTTCTCTTTCTATTCGTCTCTTTTATTTCCTTATCTTCTATCATCTTCTCTTCTAGCACCCATCTTTCCTTGGCTGAGTAATGGACGAACTTTCCATGGGTCTTCTGCTTGCAATTTGCGTCGTTGATGAGAATGTTGCTTGCGATTTGCATCTTTGGTGAGAATGTTACTCGCTATTTGCAGCGTCAATGATGAAAGCTCTACTCTGACCATCGGTGATCGACTTGCAGCAACCACCAAATAATCAATAGCAATAATTTCCAGCAGCGATGTCTCGTACACAACGTCCTTGGAGCAATCCTCCCTCGCGATCGAACTTCAACGCCTCCACTAGCGCACGCCACCAGTTATCTCTGCGACAAATTGCGACTCTAATAATTACTCTCAGCCAAAGACGTTTTTTGTTTTTTTATAAGAATTTCTCAAAATCAATATTGTGGTACCAATTATACTTTGTATCTGGCTATTATATATAATGGAGGTTTGCCTGTTTCCTTCAAAATATATTTTTATCAACTCATTTGATTCTCATCATTATGGAGATTTTAATTATTATCACTTCTATCGATTGCATAAAATTAGTGGCACTATGTAATGTCATTTGTTGATTATACGGGGAACTTTGTTAATTTTAAAATTTTTTTGAAAATGAGAATGGTGGGAATTATATTGAAATTAGTATAAGATTGTTGATGACCGTTGGGCTTCACCACTTTTGGACAAGATCGAGCTCAAGAAAATAGTGCTGGGCCAAAACCCCTGTCGCTTTCCTGAGTTGCCCGGTTCATTATCTTAAATCCCGGTCCTAGTGCACGGAACAGGGAGGGTCGTCCGTGAGCCTAGCTCCGATAAGAAGAAAACATAAAAGGAGAGGAGGAAAATGTAGAAGAAGTTGGTGCAGATTCTGTAGATGTTGATTCTGTTGGTACTGATTCTGTGGATGCTAATAGTGAAAACAATAATAATGAAGAATTGTGTAAAGAGGATGAGATGGAGGATGAAATGATGGGTGAAAGTGATTATATCCCTTTCTCTGATTTCATAGCCGAGATGAAGACAATATTGATGAAGAAGCTAAAACTGTAGATGATCAGGGTCGTCAGAGAAAATGGAAAAATCATTTAAAAAGATTATACTCAGATCAATTTTCTTGACAAGAAGGGGAAGAAATACAATTTAAAATTGGTCAAGTTTTTTATAAAAGATTTTAAAGTTTTTATGTTTATATTTGATCATATATGGGATTATACCGGTTATTCAGGATGTATGTTAGGCTTGCTACGGGTCCCGGCGGCCTTAAGCTGATCTGGATCCTAGCGCCGGTAGCAGTCCGGTTTCCGGGTCGTTACAATAATGTCCAAGTAGTTAGAGATGCACTTAGAGACTATGCAGTCAAAGGGGACTTTACAATAATTAGAAAGAAAAATGACAATAAAAGAGTTACCGCAGTATGTGACAATGATACTTGTCCTTGGAGATTTTATGCTTCTGTTTTACGTGACAAGAATACATTTATGATTAAAACGTTGCAAGATGAATATACATGTATAAGACCAATTGACAACCAAAATATAACCATACTTGCATTTGGATTGCTGAAAAACTTAAGAGTAATTTGAGAGCTGATATTAAAATGAGTTATGAATTGATGCGAAATGAATTGAAGGAAAAGTGGGGTGTTAGCCCCCTATATGGCAGTTGTATAAAACCAAATGTAAGGCAAAAGAAAAAAATATTAGTTTGCATGAAGACTCTTACAAACAATTGCATAAGTATGTACACTTCTTGTAGATGTTCAATCCTGGTAATGAGGTGAAAATTCAAAGTACTGAACCTGTTAATTGTAATGAACCTAGGGTCTTCAAGAAAGTATTTATCATGTTTGATGCTGTTAGAGCATGATTCATAGATATATGTAGACCCCTTTTTTGTGTTGGATGAATGTCATCTTAAGGGATTTTATGGTGGGATATTCCTATGTGCTATTGTATTGGATGGCAATAGGGGAGTGTTGCCCTTAGCTTTTGCAGTAGTTGAATTTAAATGTGGAGATAGCTCGAGGTGGTTTCTACAATGCATGGAATCACGTATTGGGTAAGATACAGATGACAGACTATGGACAATAATGTCTGATAGACAAAATATATATGTTCATTATCTGCATTATATTCCTTTCACAATTATTTCAATAGACTTTATATAATGAAAACTTCTTTTTTTTGCAGGGATTAAAGGAAGCTGTGAAGGACATATTTCCTTCAGTTGCTCACAGGTTTTGCTGTAGATAGGGGTGAGCAGTATTTGGTTCAAATCGAAAAAACCGACCGAATCGAATTCATTTCAAAATTCGGTTCGATTTTTTATTCAATTCGGTTCGGTTCAGTTTTTAATTTTAAAAATTTCAGTTATTTTGGTTCGGTTTGGTTTTGATCAGAAAAAAATTAAAAAAATCGAACCGAACCGATTAGTGATAATAATATGTTATTTTCAATAATATAGAGAAATTAAATTATATTAATATTAAAATATTTTAATTAAATTTTAAAATATTAAAAATAAAGTGTAAAAAATAAAAAATTTATTAAAAATCGAAACTAATCAAACCGAATTGAATCGAACTGAATCAGACCGGTTCGGTTCGATTCGATTTCTGATCAAAATCGGTTCGATTCAATTTTTATAAATACTAAAATTTTAGCTTTCGATTTATTCGGTTCGATTCGGTTTTAAACTGAACCGGCCGAATGCTCACCCCTAACTGTAGACACTTATACATTAATTTTAAGAAGGAGTTTCTTGGGTTGACATTAAACAAGGACTTCTGGAATACAGCCAAAACTACTCATGGATATGAGTTTTGGCTACATATGAAAAATATGAAATTTAAGGAGCAGAAGCCTTATGATTGGTTGCTGAAGATACCACTTTCACATTGGTCAAGACATGCATGTTAGACAACAGCAAAGTGTGACAACTACACCAACAATTTCACTGAATCATTTAACAGCTGGATTGAAAATCTAAAGGGTTTGCCAATCATTCAAATTATTGAGAAGGTAAGGCAGAGATGTATGCTTAGATTCCATTAAAGGTACGAGAAGGCTGCAACTTGGCAAGGTAAAGTGACCCCAAGAACTCAAAAGACTTTGAGGCAAATTATAAACTATAGTAGATGTGTGAAGTTAATTCCTTGAAGAAATAATGAATTTGAATGTCACGAAGGTCCTTATAGGTTTGGAGTTTCACTTGAAATGAGAACTTATTCATGTGGTTGGTGGGATGTTTCAGGCTTGTCATGCAAGCATGTTGTTAAAGTAATAAGATACAAGAGAGTTAAGATTGAAGACTTTTGTGATGAATGTTTCACCATTTCTATATGCGAGAAGGTACATCAACATGCAATACATCCCATACCACAAAGGGATTTGCAACCAGATGATGATCACCCAACAATACAGCCCCCTCCTTTGAAAAGGCAACCGGACAAACCAAAAAAGACAAGAATGAGAGAAGATGGTGAGACAGGTTCAGCTCTAAAGAGGAAAATGAATGCCACAATGGTTTGCAAAAGGTGTCACAAGTGGGACATAATAAAAGAACCTGTTAAGTTACAACTAGTGGGGGTAATAATATCTTTCTAATTATTATTTTCATTTACATATATATTCATTTACTATTTCAATTTATTTAACTATTTCTACTAATTTTGAATGCAGTCCATTAAAAATATTACATTAAATTTTATCCATATAATTTATTTTATAATAAAAAAATTTAGATATTTTTTTTAAATTATGCAATAATTTTTTTTAAATAATATATTTTTAAATTAAAAGTAATTAAAAAATTTCATTTCAAAAAAATTATTTAAAAAATATCAATTGGATTAAATTTTTATAAAATAATTAATTTTAAATATAAAGTATAAATCAAAATAGTTGTTAATTTTCGGATTTTTTTTATATCCAATTCCAATTATTTTTATTAACTATTTATCGTATGTCTAATTAGTAACTGTTGTCCCTTCAGGCAACCCAAGAGGGGGGGTGAATTGGGTTTATAAAAATTTAATGGCAAAGACAAGAAATTAGAAGAGAATAGGGAAGAGAAAAATCAACACAAAGATTTATAGAGGTTCAGCTATCCAAGCCTACGTCCTCTCCTCAAGGTCCACTTGAGAGTTCAACTCCACTATCAAATCTTCTTTGGGTGAAGATCAAAACCCTTACAATCTTAGAGCAAGCCTTTACTCTTTACAAATCTCTTTTTCCACTCAAGAGCAATTCTTTGCTCAATGCCACACTCACAACAACAGAATCTCTCAATCAACCTTTACTCACTCAGAGAAGCCAATCAATTACAACTCAAAACAAGCTTTCAAGAAATCAATGCTTTGGCTCAAGGTTTTGAGAGAGAGGGAATGAAAAAAGCTGTAATCTCAATAAATATTTGCTTAGATGGTTGTTGTAACCTTACAACAACAAAAACAAGTTGTATTTATAGTTCTATCATAAATATGGCCGTTGGGGGTGCATTAAATGCAAATAGAGCCGTTTATGTTCAGAAATAACCGTTATACCGTGCCCAGAAAAAACTCAGGTTCGGCGGCCTAAGCTTAGAGTTCGGCGGCCGAACCATTTGAGGTGAAGAAACAATTCCTTTAAAAAAGAACTTTCGGCGGCCTAAAGTCAGAGTTCGGCGGCCGAACTTGGGTGACTTTCGTCTCTGTTCCTCTCTTTCGGAAGCCGAACTTTAGGCTTCGGAGGCAGACCCAAAACACACTTTCGGCGGCCGAAGGTTAAATGTTCGGCGGCCGAAAGTGTGGGACTTTCGTCTCTGTCCCTCACTTTCGGAAGCCGAAGGTTACACTTTGGGGGCTGGTTGAAAAGCCCACTTTCGGCGGCCGAAAGTCAATGTTCGGCGGCCGAACATAGGGGACTTTCGTTTCTGTCCCTGACTTTCGGAAGCCGAAGGTTGTGTTTAGGGGGCACAAAAATTCTTCTTTAAAACTTTGAAAAATCATAACTTAGGCTACAAAAATCCATTTTTCAATCCGTTTGAATTTTTATAACCTATATTTTTAGAACTTTCAATTTGATGAAAAATATTTTCAAAAGCACTTTTTTTGGAAAATTTCATTTTGGTCCCTGAAGGTCAAGTACTCAAAAAAAAATTGGCCATATCTAAAAGAACTTTTAGAAATGAAAGAACCTTGAGCCATCACAATCAATTACTTGAAAATCACAATGAATAGAATGACAAGCATAATAAATAAAAATATTTTATGATCCCTTTCTTGTAGTATGCTTCCAAAATTGGCACTTTTCACTTTTGTGATTGAAGCAATATCATTTGTTTCAATAAGGGACCTGCAAGCTCAATACAAACACTCTTGGAAATAATTAGTAGCACACCAATTATTTATTAATCATCAAAACAAGGATTAGGACATTTAGGTCCAACAGTAACTAATTCAAATACGCGTGGAAACTGTTAATGTTGAGCGCGTAAAAATCATGGTTTGTGGTTTCTATAATAAATTAATGATACAAACTTATTTTTATGTTGAAAATATGGTAATTCACTTAAAGTAATACAATATAAAATTCTTAATGGAGAAATAATACAAACATAAACTATTGAAAACTTTTATTTAGAACTAATTTAGGAAAAGTAATTCTTCGGTTACTAAATTTCCATTTCATTCATAGAAATTAGAAAATACTTTTTTTTAAAATAAAATATTTTCTGTTCAAAGGGGAAAGCCAATTTCTAAAGTTTAAAACTATTATGATAAATTTATTAATATCCTTTATTTTTAATAAAATTACAATTAAATTAAGAATGAAAAATTAATAAATTATTTTCTCTAAATATTTTCTCTAAAAATTAATAAATTATTAAAAAAAAAAGAAAGAAAGAGAGAGTTGAAACTCAATATTAATATTAGAGAGAACGTAAATATATATATATTCTTAAAAAATCTGGAGTCATTACAATGCCTAATGAATATTAGCCTTGAGCTTCTTTTTATTAGAGTTTGAGATACCAATAGAAAAATAATAATAATAAAGAGAATCAAATAATAGCCGAAAAGAAACAGAGAAAAATAGAGAAATTTCATGTTGAGAGGTATTTTAGTAAGTTCATTAAGAGTATTTTTTGAAATAAATTTCACATCTCATCTTAAATTTTTTAATCAAATAATTATTTTGAATGGAATGATTACGAATTTAAACGAAAGGAATACG
Organism: Manihot esculenta; assembly: GCF_001659605.2. Taxonomy (NCBI): domain Eukaryota; kingdom Viridiplantae; phylum Streptophyta; class Magnoliopsida; order Malpighiales; family Euphorbiaceae; genus Manihot; species Manihot esculenta. The sequence goes on along the minus strand of NC_035162.2, from coordinate 9,713,727 downwards.
AATTTGAACAGTAGAGAAAATGAGAGACTTAAGTATTGAGTCGCCCAAATAGAGAGATAGAAGTATTAATTACGTTAAATTTTAGAGATTAAAAATTCAGACAACCCTTTTACCTCCTTCTTTTTCTACAATTTCCTTTGCTTTGACTCATTTTAAGGAGAAAAATCTCATCTATATAACGGAAAAGTATAGTGATACTTAATAATATAGTTTAATATGATGTTACTGCTTAATTAAGAGTTCTTTTAACAAAAAAATTTATAAAGTTCATTTTACGATATTATTATAATTTTAAAAATAATCAATTATACCGAAATGAATTTAAAATTTAACTCTAAAATTTTAAAAGTGGAATCGTTTCTACTCTAAATTAAAATTGATTTCCAAATGAATAGAATATTTGTGAAAATTAAAATATTTAAAATTTATATTTATATTACAATCCCATTCATATTAACATACTTGAAACATCAAATTCAATTAAAAATTAATATAAATTATCCGAATTATAAATATAAACGAATTCAGCGATAAATATATTATAATAAAATCTAAATCTGATTCGAATTTATTATGCTATTATTTTCAATAATTTGTATTAAAGTCAATTACAATTATTTAAATTCATCTTCCTTGATTGGACTGAATATCTGAAAATAACTGAGTTAATCATAAATTTCACAATTATTCTAAGCAAAATAATGGTTATATATATTACTTTCTAAAACTATTTTTTCAGAAAATATTTAAAGTAATTGATAAATAAAAATATTTTTTATAAAATAAAATTAATTTTTAAAAAAAATATTTTTTGAATGTTTTTTTAATTTAAAATCCTGTAATTTAAAATTTTATTAACTTTATTTAATTTTTAAAATTATAATTAAATAATAAAAAATATTTTTTCTTGAGAAATATGTTTTTACAATGTTTTATAAAAAGAATTAAAAATGTTACTTACATTTCCAAAAACAGACTGTCAAAATTGGTGCACTATTTCCGTCCAAAAGTCGCCTCAAATTTATGTCAGAAAACCAAACCAACCTCCCTCGCAAAGCAATAAGATCCACTGCAACCCCAACTCCCGCAACAGTTTATTCAAACTACTGTCACTCTGTCTGCAGCACCACATCTGATACCACCACGTAACCCCTCCATCACCCTCCGTCTGCAACCCCTATATCTGATACCACCACGTAACCCCTACTCCTTCTCGATGTATCTCTCTTTTTCTACCACGTATCCACAGTCTCTTTTTCGATTTCATCAACTACTTTCATTTTTTTATTCACCATCACCGCCACTATGCATTTTCCCTTCACGTATCACCTTTTTTCCTGTATTTCTTATTTAACTGTTTTAATTTTTAATAGCTTTCTATTAAAACTTCAATTATTAAAGTTTTAATTAAAAAATTAAGAAAAATAAATATCATTGTCTATATTAAAATATAAATAACCGTCTCCATTAAAATATAAATATTATATTTTTAGTATTTAATTTAATTATAAAATTTTAATTCTATAATTAAATTTAAATTTAAAAAATAATATTAGTAATAAATTCAAATTTTATTTTGTAAATAATTTAATTATTAATATAAATTTTCAAGGATGGAGGTATAGATAGAGGAACAAATACAAATCATTTATACATATACTGCACACAATTTTCAGACACGAATTAGTTAGTTTGCAGTAGAATTAGGATTAATGTAAGATTTAAAAGGAAAATAAATTAAAAACAGTTATTTGAAAAAAAATAATAAAAAAAGGTGAAAGACTTATAAAGAGAGTAAACCCAAGGAATTCTGACTTACAAGTATTCTGTTGTCTGGGTAGTGAGTCTTCTTTGGAATTCGTCGGTCTTCCTTCTAGGGATGATATTAACTTCCCCTCACCTTCACGTCAAACTGTTCATCAAGCCATTTCATTTTCCATTATGATTATGTTCAGTTTGTCTATGTAATTTTTTATTTTTAGATTTGATCTTATAATTCAATTGAATGCTAATATATTTTAATTAAAAAGAATTGCTAAAATTTAACACTTTTGCTATATCATAGGCATCAAGTCTGTGCAATATATTGCAATTTTTAGGGATCATCAATATTTGTTACATTCAAATTTATCCATATAATTTATTTTATAATAAAAAATTTAAATAATTTTTTTAAATTATGCAAGAATTTTATTTTTTTAAAATTAAAATTATTTAAAATTTTTCATTTAAACAAAAAAATTATTTAAAAAAATTAATTGGATTAAATTTTTATAAATAAATATAAAGTATAAATCAAAATAGTTGTTAAATTTCGGGTTTTTTTATCCAATCCTAATTATTTTTATTAACTATTTATCATATGTGTAATTAGTAATTAATTCAAATACGCGTGGAAACTGTCAATGTTGAGCGCGTAAAAATCATGGTTTGTGGTTTCTTTTTTTTTTTGAGTTGGCATGGTTTGTGGTTTTTATAACAAATTAATGATACAAACTTATTTTTATGTTGAAAATATGGTAATTCACTTAAAATAATACGATTTAACATTCTTAATGGAGAAATAATACAAACATAAATTATTGAAAACTTTTATTTAGAAATAATTTAGAAAAAGTAATGTTTTTGGTTACTAAATTTCCATTTCATTCATAGAAAATACTTATTTAAAAAAAAAAACATTTTTTACTTAATTACCTTTTAGTGTTTGGAGCGTTAAGAGAAAATATTTTCTGTTCAAAGGGGAAAGCCAATTTCTGAAGTTTAAAACTACACCAGCAATACTGGGATTCCCTAGTGATGCTTTCATGATTTGAGAGAATGTGACGGTGGTGGGGACTGGACCATGTGATATTCATTCTTGCAGCTTTGTCATTATTCCAGCTCTTCATGCTATTTTCCTTCATCATGAAAATGACTCATCAACACTTTCATTCAATTTGCCATCTGTAAAAGATGATACATCTAACAGGGACTTCCATATCATCTCTTAACAGCTACACTGACCACATAATATATAGCAGACGTAAAACACAACTACAAGTTTCCTTTCCTCCTTACCCATTCAAGAACTAGGCTACATTAATTGTCTAGAAGCAAAAGCAAGATTCTGCCAATTAAAGAAAAATAGCAATGTATAAGCAAGTGGCAGATGATTCACCCAATCGATTACAAAACCGACATAAATTTTCCCCTACTGAAATTAAACCAAGGTTGAAGAGCTAATCTCTAGTGGGTGTTGTATAAAATCAGATACAATGAAAATAAAAGGATTTATAGAATATGATTATGATGGCATCAAATTATATGTTAAAAGTCATGGTCATATAGAAGCAAAGCAAACACTGAACTGTCTTATAAATTTCCAATAGGTTTAATATATTGCTTTTAATTGGAGATAGTTCTTGGGCTTTTGCTTTTGTAATTTTCAAAGCCTTCAAATATGATTGATATCTTCATTAAGATATTTCGCCCAAGGCAAATTTGACCTCCTATGCTCCAGAAATTATATAATACATTAGAGGTTTTTAATTGGCATCACAAATCACGTAATTCTTATAAAATATTACATCCTCCCTTTGCTTATCATATTATAAATTAGAGAATTATAAATACTTTGACTGTATCTATTAATAATTTTAATTTATATTTTTAACTTTACTATATAAAATATAATAATATTTTAAATATAATTAAATAATTAGCATGAAGGATAATAATAATAATAATTATTAATTATAAAGTAAATTTAGGAATTGTACTTGGAAGAGTAAACCTCCCTATTCACTAGCTTGCAGAACTATTTCTTATTTGATGTTTGATAATTAGTGTATTTACATTATAATTTTAAAATAAAATTATTAAATTTTTTTTATATTAAATATTCAGTTAGTTTACTAGTGTAATTATCGGTGAAACGAGAGAGTATCAAAAAATTTATAAAATTATCCTCATATTCCTTAACCAAAATCATATCTTTTCCCTTTTTCTCTTTCTATTCGTCTCTTTTATTTCCTTATCTTCTATCATCTTCTCTTCTAGCACCCATCTTTCCTTGGCTGAGTAATGGACGAACTTTCCATGGGTCTTCTGCTTGCAATTTGCGTCTTTGATGAGAATGTTGCTTGCGATTTGCATCGTTGGTGAGAATGTTACTCGCGATTTGCAGCGTCAATGATGAAAGCTCTTCTCTGACCATCGGTGATCGACTTGCAGCAACCACCTATAATCAATAGCAATAATTTCCAGCAGCGATGTCTCGCACACAAGGTCCTTGGAGCAATCCTCCCTGGCGATCGAACTTGAACGCCTCCACTAGCGCCCGCCACCAGTTATCTCTGCGACAAATTGCGACTCTGATAATTACTCTCAGCCAAAGACGATTTTTTTTTTGTAAGAACTTCTCAAAATCAATATTGTGGTACCAATTATACTTTGTATCAGGCTATTATATATAATGGAGGTTTGCCTGTTTCCTTCAGAATATTTTTTTTATCAACTCATTTGATTCTCATCGTTATGGAGATTTTAATTATTTTCACTTCTATCGATTGCATAAAATTAGTGGCACTATGTAATTTCATTTGTTGATTATTTGGAGAACTTTGTTAATTTTAAAAATTTTCTGAAAATGAGAATGATGGGATCATATTGAAATTAGTATAAGAGTGTTGATGGCCGCTGGGTTTCACCGTCTTTGAGTATGATCGGGCCCAAGAAAACAGCGCTGGCTCAAAATCTCTAGCGCCTTCCTCAGTGGCCCGGTTTAGTATCTTAAGTCTCGACCCAGGTGCGCAGGACAGGCTGAGTCGTCCATGAGCCTAGGTCGATTGAGAAGAAATCCAGCCCAGTGATGTGACGTGGTAAACGATAGCAGGTCCAGTCACTTCGCAGCCCTGCCCGCATGCGTATCGGGGGAATTAAATAGCCGCCTGGCATGGAAGGAGGCTCTAACACTTCTAGGGATGTAAACGGGTAGGGTACCCGTAAAATTGAGAGTACCCAAACCCGAACCTGATTATATATACAATTTCCGAACCCGTCCCAAACCCGTTTAATATTTTAATTTTATTATCCGAATCCGTCCCAAACCCGTTTAACAATACCCGCACAATACCCGAACCCGATACAAAGCAAATAATTTTTTTAATTCAATTAAATGACAAAACCAAATAAACTATCTTAACAGTTGCACAACCCAGTAGGAGGAGAAATGTTCAATGACAAGTAATTAGATTAATTGTCCATAAATTTTAAAAATCAACAGTATTACATTAATCAAATAGCAAATAATTAGATTTTTTAACATATCCAAATAATTAGATTAATAGTTCATAAATTATAAAATTCTTTAAGAACATACACATAAAAGATCTTGAAACCTGAAGAGAGTTATGTCGCCGATTGAGGAGAGAATGGTGGTCTCTAGCGTCAGTGAAGTGCGGGGAGAGAAGCATAAATCGAAAAGAGTAGATTTTACCCGACTGGGGAGAGAGAAGGAGATATCGCCGACGCCGACCGGGCAGAGGGAAGAGTTGTCTTCAACTGAAAAGTCGGAGATGTCGCCGCTGGAGAGAGAGAAGGAGATATTGCTGACGGGGAGAGAGAAGATTTATCGTCGACTGGGGAGAGAAAGAAGACGTCGCCGGTGACGACTGGACTGCCGGCAGTCGTCAGTGAAGTGGGGGAGAGGCGTGACTGAGAACTATGGGAAGGGAAGCGAGGGAGAGAGAGAGACGTAGACGAAGAGAGGAAAGAGTAAAATGAAAAAATAAATTAGGGATTAGGGTTAGTTTTGTTAGTATAGTTAATCGGATTCGGGTAACGGGTATCCGATCACCTAATCCCGAACCCTACCCGAATCCGAGACTGGTAAAATTTTTCAAACCCGAATCCGCCCAAATCCGTTTTGTAAAAACCCAAATCCGTCCTAATAGGGTTTGGGGGGATCGGGTACCTGTGAAAACCCGCCCGCTTGCCATCCCTAAACACTTCCGTACCTATGGAACCACGTGATAGAGACAGGTGGCATTGTAGTAGAGAGGCCGTTAGACTGTCACTAGTAGACAAAATGAAATGAATAAAAGGAGAAAAACACATTTCTCTCTATCTAAGCTTATAATCGCACTGTAAATCCTATTCTCTAAATTTCAGAACATCAACTGTAATGAGTTGGAGGAAGTGGACATTGCAAATTGGAAGAAAATCAAAGCCTATTTCAAACATTTCACACAAAATTAAAAGAAGAAATGAATTATTTTTAATAGAAGGACAATAATATTTTTTTTAATTTTTTATTTCAAGTCAAATGAAGCACTGTATTAATGAAATTTATAAAAAAAAAAGGAAAATATATTTTTTAATCCCTGAAGTTTAATGTAATTAACACTTTTATCTCTTTATTTTGACGATCCAACACTTAAATCACTCACTTTCTCTTCCGTTCAAATTCGTAGTCCGTCCAAATTCGTAATCCTTCCATCCAAAATAGTCGTTTAGAACACGTGTGTAATACCCGGCTAGATTCCGGCATCGGAATCCCTACCTTCCAGCGGAATCTCCGTTGGAATCTGGAATTCTGAAGATGTCAGTCTTCTAGAGGGGTAAAATGTGTTTCTAAAATGTTTTCACATGATTTTATACTTTTAATGCAAAAGAAATTAAATTTTGAAAAGAAAAGACCAAGGAGGCATTAGCCAGGTTCGGCCGCCGAATCTCAAGTTCGGCCGCCGAACATAAGGCTGTTTCGGGAGTGTTTTAGGCTTCCAAAAGCGTTGAGGGTAGAAACCAGGTTCGGCCGCCGAATCTCAAGTTCGGCCGCCGAACATGCATGAGTTTAGGAGGCACGTTAGGCTGCCGAAGGTGGTTCAGCAAACCACCTATAAAAGGCCCTCGGACAGAAAATGGGCGAGTTTTCTCCCCATTCTCGAGCTCAGGTGTGTTCATGTCCTCCTTTGGCTCATTTCTCGTTATTTCTTCAAATCCTTCATGGTTTTTATGAGTTTTAGTTCGGGTTTTGAAGTTTTGAGCTTAAAGTTCAAGTTTTGGAGCTTGGAGACTTTGGAGCTTGGATTCTCCATACCTTCAAGCTTGGGTCGCACCAACCCTCGATCTTCAAGAGGTAAGTGTAGATCTTTATCTTTTGTGATGTTTTAAGTAAGTTTTATGAAGTGTTAAAGGCTAGGAATGCATGAGTTGTATGGATATGCATGTTAAGGGTTTTGATACCCTTTATGATAAAAGTATGTTAATGCATGTTATGTGATGTTTGTTGGGGGGTTTAGGCTAGTTTGAGACCCCTATATGCTTGTTGTATGAGTTGTGCATGTTTTGGAAGCGTTGGATGTGAGTGTGGGAGGTTTTGGAGGCAGATTGCATGAGGCGGAAATGGGTTCTGCCTTGCTGGGGAACCCAGGTTCGGCCGCCGAAAGTGGTTTCGGCTTCCGAACCTGCCTGTTGAAGCAATCTTTGGCCGCCAAATCTTGCCCCCGAAAATGGACTTTCGGCTCTGGAAGGGACTTTCGGCTGCCGAAGGTGCCGCCGAAAGTGCCTGACTTTCGTCTCTGGAGGAGACATTCGGCCGCCGAACCTGCCTCTGAAAATGCCTGACTTTCGGATCTGTGGGAGCTTTCGGCCGCCGAATGTGCCGTCGAAGGTGCCCTGTCCAGCCTTCCTTTGCCTGTTTTGCATGCATGTTTTGAGGTGTTTTAGAGGGATTTTTGGGGAAATATTTAGTGTTATGTTAGAGTTGTTTGGTCCCTTATTTGAGTCCACCTGTGTAGGATCGGACCTGAGGAACCGAGGTGGTCAGTAGTGTTAGCTGCTTCAGAGTTAGCCCGGAACTAGTCAGAGGTGAGTAGAACTGAACCTTATGTTTTTGTTAAATTTAAACCAAATGATTTAAGCATGTTCATGCATCACGAATACCATGTTATGTAATAGGTTGTTTGCATTAGAATTCACGAATATGATGCATTGCATAATACGATGATGATGATGTGGATGAATATTGAATGATCCTCTAGCCCTCAGTACGATATGATATGATATGATATGACATGGTATGACATGAGATGGAAAGACCAGGTGTGGCCTAATCGCCCCTAGCAATACATTATATGTAAGAAAAGACCAGGTGTGACCTAATCGCCCCTGGCATAGTTGGACATGTTATGATATGAGTTATGTAAGAAAAGACCAGGCGTGGCCTTATCGCCCCTGGCACAGTTGGACATGTTACAATTTGTGGAGGGCTATTGGTGACAAGTTCATCCTTGATGTGATATGTTTGTGATGTGATGCATTTCATGAAAGCATATGTTCAAATGATTTTTATTATCGTTCTGCTCACTGGGCTTTATAGCTCACCCCTCTCCCCTAACCCCAGGTTTGCAGGGTCAGAGATAGTTCAGGAAGTCAACAGGATATGGCTATGGTTATGATGTGTAATAGAATAGTAGTGGACATGATGTAATGTAAGGTTATGTACTGATGTAAAAGAGTTGTATTGTAAAATGATATTATGTAATGTGTTCAGAGTTATAGTATTGTGCTTGGCCCGAGTTGGATAATCCCTTTGTACATGAGTTTTATGTTATGTTGATATATGTGTTAGACCGAGTTTGACATAGGGTATGCTGACCCTAGGGGTTCTATGAGTTCAGTCATAGTGCATACACAGGTCAAGTTTGGTAAAGGTAAAGTTTTAAATGTTTTATGGAAATGTTTGATCTTGTATGGGATTATACCAGCTGCACAGGATGCATAGCAGGCTTGCTACGGGTCTCGGCGGCCTTAAGCCGATCTGGATCCTAGCGCCGGTGGCGGTCCGATTTTCGGGTCGTTACAGATTGGTATCAGAGCCCTAGGTTCACATGGTCGGACCTATAATGTGTCGGGCTCATAGAGGTTATAGAAGGGCAAACACAATAGGAAAAATCATGTCCACTAGGATAGGATGTGGAGTCCTGTCTTGCATGATGATGTGAAATGCCATGATTTTATGCATGTGCATTAATGTTATGCTATGTATGTTGCAGGTTCATGTGTTTCCACCTGAACCGTATGATGATGCTAATGTTTGTATGATTGTGTATTGTGGATTCATGTGTTCCCGTATGGATCATATGATGTTATGTTTAGTATGTATGTTATGCCTTTCAGAAAGCAGGATGAGAGGAACTCGTCGATCTGCACGATTGACTGGAGCTCCACCAGAGAATAAGGGCATGGATGCCCATCCCCCTGCATTGCCAAGGGCAATGTCATGTAGATCAAGCAGAGAAGGTACATCAAGGGACCCTAGAAGGTCTTTTGATGCAAGCAGGAGGAGCTCAGTTTAGGGGGGTATGTCAGAGGATATGAAGGGATCGGAGGAGAATGATCAGAGAAGAGATAGGAGTATGGGCGTGAGTATGTCAGTAGAGGATATGGGAGAGTCCCAAGGAGGCACTCAGGCCTCGGGTTTTGTTCCATCACAGTATCCACCCTACCCACAAGGGCCAGGGCGTCCGATGGGGAATGCAGCGGATTTCTTTAGCTATAACCCATATCCCACCTTTATGCCCTATCCTCCCTTTTACCCGCCATATCCACAGTATCCCATGTTTCCACCCCCACCCTTTTTTCCAGGTACAGCAGACCCTAACCCGGGGAATGCTGCACCTCCTCCTCCACCAGTAGAACCGGTAACCCCAGTAGTCTAAACACTTAATCCTAGCTCATCTGGGGGGAGCAAGGTAAAGATGACAGACTATCTGAAGTTGGATGCTCCCAAGTTTGAGACAGGTGATGACCCTTTTGAGTATCTCAGAACGGTAAAGATGATAACTGATGAGTTGGAAGCCAATGATAGTAGAGCCATTCAGATGGCAGGGTTCACATTGAAATGCAAGAAGGCAAGGGAATGGTTCAAAAACTATGTGGACCCAAGGTTGGAGAGCTTATCCTAGGAGCAGTTTGCCAATGAGTTTGCAGGATGGGCTTTTCCAGATAGTTCCAAAGAATTAAAGATGATTGAGTTTGAACAGCTGAGGCAAACAGAAGAGATGAGTGTTGAGGAGTTTACAGATAAGTTTGTGGAGTTGTTGCCATATGTGGGGCAAGCCTATGATACGGACCAGAAGAGGGCTAAGAGGTATACCATGAGGCTCCATTCCAGGTATTCCTCTTTGATTCAATCAGTAGGCAGGGAGAGCTTCCATGCCATAGTAGATATGGCTCGAAAGATGGAGGCTAGTGCCAACATTCAAGGGACAGTTAAGCAGTACGTGGCACAGTCTTCGGGTTCCAAAATCCCGGGGACAAGTGATGTTAATCTCTCCCCTCTGAGCGAGGCTGTCACAAAGAGTAAGAAGGGAGGCAGAGGCCTTAGAAGATCGAAGAAGAGCAAGTTCTGGAACCGGATAAAGTCTGGTCTGGAAATAGGTGATGGTTCGAGCTCTGGTTTGGACGACTCCAGATGTACGAGGTGCGGTAGGCCGCACAAGGGAGTCTGTCTGGTGGGGACAACGACATGTTTCAGGTGCGGACAGGAGGGGCACATGGCACGTGAGTGTCCCACCGCGACCTTGGTGACACAGTCCCAGCAGACAGCTTCAGGTAGAGTGGCTCAGCCAAGAGCTCCACCCATGGCGCAGGGCAGAGGCGGATGGAGAGGGATGGCTCCTTCTTCAGCAGGTTCCCTAAGTAAAGGTCCAACAGCTCCAGCGCAGATCTTCACTATGACGCGGTGAGAGGCTGACACATCGGACATGGCGGTGACAGGTAATTTTCACTCCCTTATGTTTTGATGTGTCTGCTTTTATGAACCCTGATGTTTATCTTTCCTTATTGCTTTGAGAGCCGTAGAGAATATGGGTTTGATAGCTTCTGGGATTTGAGTGTCCTCTTTGGGTCAATAGACCCAAGTGTGATCCATCGATGGCAGAGTCAGTCTGCCAATAGAGTACAGTGTTTGTTGTGAGTAGGTGCCTTCCAGCTGACCTAGTGGTTCTAGAGTGACTGTTTGATGTCATTCTAGGGGTGGATTGGCTAGCTGCTCATAGTGCTGCCTTAGTTAGCAGAGGCAGGGTAGTCATGTTTAGAGATCAGGATGGATCAAGGTAGTCTTTTGAGGGGACAGTGTAGTGATGCCTAGAGGTTTGATATCAGCCCTACAGGTTCATGAGTTGTTTAGGAAAGGTTGTCAGGGGTTTCTTGTTCATGTTAGGGAGCGTAGCAGTCAGATCGGGGAAACCAGCTTCAGTGCCCGCAGTCAGGGAGTCCTTGGATGTTTTCCCAGACAAGCTGCCAGGTTTACCACCTGCTAGGGAGATGGAGTTTGAAATTGAAGTAATGATGGGGGCCAGACCCGTCTTTACCACTCCCTACAGGATGGCACCTGCCGAGTTAAAGAAGTAGGAAGAGTAGTTGCAAGAGTTGGTAGACAAGGGTTTCATCCGACCGAGTGCTTCATTTTGGAGTGCTCTAGAGTTGTTAATGAGAATAAAGGATGAATCCTTAAGGCTCTGTATCGACTACAAGTCGTTGGACAAAGTCACTACCAAGAGTAAGTATCTGTTACCTTGGATCGACGATCCATTCTAGACCAGCTAGTAGTAACCGGTTGTCTTCCCAAGATAGATATGAGATTCAGGTACTATCAGTTAAGGATGAGGGTAGAAGATGAGCTGAAGACAGCTTACAGGAGGAGATATGGGCACTATGGGTTCTTAGTAATGCCGTTCGGGCTAATAAATACCCCTACAACATTCGTGGATCTCATAAGCAAAGTTTTTTTTTGTGAGATTCTGGATCACTTCGGCATTGACAATACCGTGGTGAGTTCCAGAAACACAGAGGAGAGTGCCCATTAGTTACTGGTAGTGTTGCAGACCTTGAAAGAACATGGCTTGTATGCCAAGTTCTTCAGGTGTGAGTTCTGGTTGAGGAGAATTTTATTCTGGGGGTATGTTGTCTCAGAAAATGGAATCGAAGTGGACCCCAAGAAGGTGGAAGTTGTAGCTAACTGGCCTATACCCACTACAGTGACCAAAAGCTTCTTGGGTTTGGCAGGTTACTACAGGAGGTTCGTTCAGGACTTCTCTAAGATTGCGACTCCTATGACCAGATTGACCAAGAAGGACCCGAAGTTGTGTGGTTTGATCAGTGTGAAAAGAGTTGTGAAGAACTGAAGAGAAGGTGACGTCAGCACTGGTGGCAAATTATAAACCAAAGGAAATATGTGAAGTTAATTCCTGGAAGAAATGATGAATTTGAATGTCCTTGTAGGTTTGCATTTTTCACTTGCAAGGATAACTTGTTTATGTGGTTGGTGGGACATTTCAGACTTGCCATGCAAGCATGTTATTAAATCAATAAGATACAAGAGAGCTGAGATTGAAGACTTTTGTGATGAATGTTTCACCATTTCTATATACAATAAGGTATTATTTTTGCAATATTTTCTATTACCTTCTCTAGCATTTCTTCTATAGGTGTTCTTTTTTCGATTTTCTATCCCTCATACACATTAATGCTGCCACTTGATGGAGTTGAATTTTGATTCATAGGTTCACACTACCCACGAAAACTTCCACACACATTACCTCTGCAAAAATAATATAGCTTATTAGGGTTTTCGGCTGACTCAGAAATCATTATCTCAACCCTTTTGCCACATCTGTAGTTCACATTTTTCAATCTTTCATTCTAGTACCCGGCAGACCCACTTGATACAGACATTATTCTTCCTCAGTGATGATTCACAATAATGGCGGAAAGAAAATAGAGAAGATACGAAGGAGAAGAAAGATATGATAGAGAAGAAAAATGGAAATGAGAAAAAAAAAAGGAGAATTAACAATGGCCGAAAGGAAATAGAGAAGATATGAGGGAGACTAAAAATATGGGAAAGTAGAAAGATATGAGTGAGAATAAAGATAGAAAAGAGAGAAGAAAAAAAAAAGGAGAATCAATGAAAGTCGAAAAGAAACAGATAAGATATGAGGGAGAAGAAAAATAGAGGGATTTCACGTTGAGAGGGGTTTTAACAAGTTCATTAAGGGCATTTTTGGAAATAACTCTCACTTTTCACCTTAGACTCTTTGACTAAATGATTATTTTGGACGGAAGGACTATGAATTTAAACGGAAGGAATACGAATTTGAACAAAAAAGGAAAGAGAGACTTAAGTATTGAGTCGTTCAAATAAAGGAATAGAAGTATTAATTACGTCAAATTTTAGAGATTAAAAATCCCGACAGCCCTTTTGCCTCCTTCGTTTTCTACAATTCCCTTTGCTTTGACTCGTTTTAAAGAGAAAAATCTCATCCATATAACGGGAAAGTGTAGCAGTACTTAATGATATAGTTTAATATAATCTTACTGCTTAATCAGGAGTTTCTTTGAACCAAAAAATTTATAAAAAGCATTTTACCTATCAAATAATGATATTGTTATAGTTTTAAAAATAGTCAACTATACCAAAATGATTTCAAAATTGAACTCTAAATTTTTAAAAGTGGAATCGTTTCCGCTCCAAATTAAAATTGATTTCCAAATGAATTAAATATATATGAAAATTAAAATATCCAAAATTTATATTTATATTAGAATCCTATTTATATTAACAATACATGAAATTATTCAAAATTCAATTAAAAATTAATATAAATTATTCGAAGTCATTCAAACTCCATTATTATTACTCAAATAAAATACTATTTAGTCTCTTATATTTTAATTAGTAATTTATATAAAAAATATTTTTCATTAATAATTTTTATTTAAAAATTTAATATTTTAAAAAATATTTTATTTTAATTTTAAATAAAAACATATAATTAATTTATAAATATTATTCTAAAATATATATTTTTATATTAAATTAATTATAAATATAAATGAATTTAGCGATAAATATCTTATAATAAAATCTAAATCTCATTCGAATTCATCACGGTTTTATTTTTTAGAATTCGTATCAAATTCGATTATAATTATTTAAATTTATCTTTCTCAAATACCGAAAATACCTGACTTAATTATAAATTTCATAATTAGTCTAAATAAAATAGTGATTATATATATTACTTCTTAAGGCTAACCGTTCAGAAAATATTTGTAGAGTAATTGATAAATAAAAATATTTTTTTACAAAATAAAATTAATTTCTTTAAAAAATATTTTTTACAAAATAAAATTAATTTCTTTAAAAAATATTTTTATGAATGTTTTTTAATTTAAAATCCTGTAATTTAAAATTTTATTAACTTTATTTAATTTTTAAAATTATAATTAAATAATAAAAAATATTTTTTCTTGAGAAATGTGTTTTTACAATGTTTTATAAAAAAATTAAAATGTTACATTTCCAAAAATAGACCGTCAAAATTGGTGCAGTAATTTATGTCTGAAAACCAAACCAACCTCCCTCGCAAAGCAATCAGATCCACTGCCGCCACAACTCCCGCAACAGTTTACTCAAACCACCGCCCCTCTGTGTGCAACTCCACATCTCATACCACCACGTAACCCCTCCACCACCCTTCCGCCTGCAGCCCCACATTTGATATCACCACGTAACCTCTCCTTCTTCTCGACGTGTCTCTCTTGTTTTTCACCACGTATTCACAGTCTCTTTTTCGATTTGATCAACTATTTTCATCCTTTTTCATCATCACCGCCACTGCCACCATACGTTTCCCTTCCACATATCACATTTTATTTTATATTTTTTATTTAACTGTTTTAATTTTTAATAACTCTCTGCGAAAGGTTTTAATTCAAGAGATTTCACTGTCTCTTAAAATAAGAATAATTTTTTTTTATTAAAATATAAATATTATATTTTAATTTAATTTATATTTTTAACTTTACTATATAAAATATAATAATATTTTAAACATAATTAAATAATTAGCATGAAGGATAATAATAATAATTATTAATTATAAAGTAAATTTAGGAATTGTACTTGGAAGAGTAAACCTCCGTATTCACTAGCTTGCAGAACTATTTCTTGTTTGATGTTTGATAATTAGTGTATTTACATTATCGCCCCCCAAAAGCCCAAATGTTGTCTTTAACCAAGGACCAGCCTCATTTTTAAGGAGACACAAGTTAATTTGTGGTCAAAAGCACATCTTATTTATACTCTCTTGTCTTTTCATATATTTTTCATAATATTTTTCTTTATTAAAATTTTTGTTAAATTATATAGTATATTTATTATTAATTTATTTAGTTATACTAATTCAGATTTTAGAAAATATTTTCCTTCATTAGCTAAATTGGCAGTTAATACATTAGATTCTTTTAATTTCATTGTTATGTAAAAGATAATAAGGTTGACATTATTAAATTATTTTTAAAGCTATAAAATTGTAAATTTAATTTTATCTAAATTCTAGAAATTATTGAATGTTTCGTGAGAAATAAAATTAATGAAAAAAATCCAATGCTAATTATTGATCTTATAGATAATGCTAGATTTTATATTGTTAGTGATTTTTTATTTTGGAAACCTTAATTTAAGGTGAACAAATATTTTTTATTTTGATGTTAATTTTAAATCATTAATTAAATAATATCCTAATTTAGTAATGCGAAGAAAATTACATATTTAATATATCCATATATATGGATTAACAAATATTTAAAAAATAATTTAATTAAATTTTAATAAATTTATTTTTAAATTACTATAGAACTTGAACAATTATTTTTAATCCCTAAATAATTATTTTTAAGGATGTCTCGCACACAACGTCCTTGGAGCAATCCTCCCTCGCGATCGAACTTGAACGCCTCCACTAGCGCACGCCACCAGTTATCTCCGCAACAAACTGCGACTCTGATAATTACTCTCAGCCAAAGACGTTTTTTTTTTTTTTTTTTTTTATAAGAACTCCTCAAAATCAATATTGTGGTACCAATTATACTTTGTATCAGGCTATTATATATAATGGAGGTTTGTCTGTTTCCTTCAGAATATTTTTTTATCAACTCATTTGATTCTCATCATTATGGAGATTTTAATTATTATCACTTCTATCGATTGCATAAAATTAGTGGCACTATGTAATGTCATTTGTTGATTATTTGGGGAACTTTGTTAATTTTAAAAATTTTTTGAAAATGAGAATGGTGGGAATCATATTAAAATTAGTATAATAATGTTGATAACCGCGAGACCTCACCACTCTTGGATAAGATCGGGTTCAAGAAAATAATGCTGGGCCAAAACCCCTGTCGTTTTCCTGAGTCGCCCGGTTCAGTATCTTAAGTCCCTGTCCAAGTGCACGGAACAGGCCGGGTCGTCCGTGAGTCCAGATCCGATGAGAAGAAAACATAGAAGGAGATGAGGAAAATGTAGAATAAGTTAGTATAGATTCTGTAGATGTTGATTATGTGGGTGACATGGAGGATGAAATGATAGGTAAAAGTGATTCTATCCATTTCTCTGATTTCATAGTGGAGATGAAGATAATATTGATGAAGAAGCTAAAACTGTAGATGAGAAAATGGAAAAATTCTTTAAAAAAATTATACTCAGATCAATTTTCTTGTCAAGAAGGGGAAAAAAATACAATTTAAAATTGGTTAAGTTTTTTATAATGTTCAAGCAGTTAAAGATGCACTTATGGACTATGCAATTACAGGGGGGTTTACAATAATTAGAAAGAAAAATGATAATAAAAAAGTGACCGCAGTATGTGACAATAGTACTTGTCCTTACAGATTTTATGCTTCTGTTTTACCTGACAAGATTACATTTATGATTAAAACGTTGCAAGATGAATATACATGCATAAGACCAATTGACAATCAAAATCATAACCATACTTGCATTTGGATTGCTGAAACACTTAAGAGTAATTTGAGAGCTAATCCTAAAATGAGTTATGAATTGATGTGAAATGAATTGAAGCAAAAGTGGGGTGTTAGCCTCCTATATGGCAGTTGTATAAAACCAAATGTAAGGCAAAAGAAAAAAATATTGGTTTCATTAAGACTCTTACAAACAATTGCATAAGTATTTCAATCCTGGTACTGAGGTGAAAATTCAAAGTATTGAACCTTTTAATTGTAATGAACCTAGGGTCTTCAAGAAAGTATTTATCATGTTTGATGTTGTTAGAGCAGGATTCATAGATGGATGTATACCCCTTTTTTGGGTTGGATGGATGTCATCTTAAGAGATTTTATGGTGAGATATTCTTATGTGCTATTGTATTGGATGTCAATAGGGGAGTGTTGCCCTTAGCTTTTGCAGTAGTTGAATTTGAATGTGGAGATAGCTGGAGGTGATTTCTACAATTCATGGAATCACGTATTGGGCAAGATACAGATAACAGACTATGGACAATAATGTCTGATAGATAAAAGGTATATATTCATTATCTGCATTATATTCTTTTCACAATTATTTCAATAGACTTTATATAATGAAAACTTTTTTTTTTGCAGGGATTAAAGGAAGATGTGAAGGACATATTTCCTTCAGTTGCTCACAGGTTTTGCTGTAAACACTTATACAGTAATTTTAAGAAGGAGTTTCCTGAGTTAACATTAAACAAGGACTTCTGAATGCAGCCAAAACTACTCATGGATATGAGTTTTGGCTACATATGAAAAATATGAAATCTAAGGAGCAGAAGCCTTATGATTGGTTGCTGAATATACCACTTTCACATTGCTCAAGACATGCATTTTGGACAACAACAAAGTGTGACAACTACACCAACAATTTCACTGAATCATTTAACAGCTGGATTGAAAATCTGAAAGGTTTGCCAATCATTCAGATTATTGAGAAGGTAAGACATAAATGTATGCTTAGATTCCATGAAAGGTATGAGAAGGCTGCAAATTGGCAAGGTAAAGTGACCTGAAGAACTCAAAAGACTTTGAGGCAAATTATAAACTAGAGTAGATGTGTGAAGTTAATTCCTTAAAGAAATGATGAATTTGAATGTCACGAAGGTCCTTATAGGTTTGCAGTTTCACTTGAATGGAGAACTTATTCATGTGATTGGTGGGACATTTTAGGCTTGTCATGCAAGCATGCTGTTAAAGTAATAAGATATAAGAGAGCTAAGATTGAAGACTTTTGTGATGAATGTTTTACCATTTCTATATGCAAGAAGGTATATCAACAAGCAATACATCTCATAACACAAAGGAATTTGCAACCAGATAAGGATCACCAACCAATACAGCCTCCTCCTTTGAAAAGATAACCAGACAGACCAAAAAAGGCAAGAATGAGAGAAGATGGTGAGACAGGTCCAGCTCCAAAGAGAAAAAGAAATGCCACAATGGTTTGCAAAAGGTGTCACAAGTGGGACATAATAAAAGAACCTGTCAGGTTACACCTAGTGGGGTAAGAATATCTTTCTAATTACTATTTTCATTTACATATATGTCCATTTACTGTTTCAATTTATTTGACTATATCTACTAATTTTGATTGCAGTCTACCAGTAGTCACAGGGAAAGTCATTTTGAAATGGGGCAGATTGGACAAGAGACGGTGGATATTAATTCTACTCAATCAATGGACCTCCATAGACAAGTATCAACAAACTAAGATACATTTTAGAAAATTAAAGATATTTTGAAACTTATATTTTTTTGGGCAGATTTATTTTTGCATGTTGTGATATTTTTTGTGTACAGGTATGCAGATTGCGAGTTTTTTATTGTATATATTAGATGTGCAACATGTTTTTTTGGACATATTTAGTAAGTTTTAATTTAGTCCAAATTGGATGAAATTGTTATTTTTTTGGACATAATTAGTGTGCAGCTATTGATGTTTTTTTTTTTTTTACAGATTTCATTTGCCGGTTTTGAACATATATTGATCTTCTTGATATATTTTGATGTACAGCTATTTTAGATATATACCGGTCATTTCAGATATGTAGATACTGTAAAACTATTTTAGGCAACTTTGGAGAATTTAGATAGTTTTTTTTTATATATTTTGTGATATAATTGATAAAATTTTGTTTGCAATGTAATAGGCTTGATCAGTAGAATAATAAGACTAATGTTGTCATTCAAATAATCAAACTTTTATATGAATGAATATGTAGTTTTTTTCACATCATGTAAATGCGTTTACATTTCTTGTTAGTTACTTTTTTGTAACATTTTTATATGTGAATTGAGATAATGTACTTTATAACAAAATAATACATTTGTGAAGGATATTGTCACTTGATTAATTAAAAGTTCATAACTATATAGTTCCTATAGGTTTAAATATTTAAACACTATAATTCTCATATTTTTAAATTTGCAGACACTTTAGTCCTCATATGTTCAGTTTTTAAACACTTACGTCCTCATAAAATCAAATATTCAAACACTTTAGTCTCCCATACTACTGTAAATTCAAAATATATATTCATAGAAAAAAAATAGTTTCTATTATCTAAATTCCTGGTATATATTATTTTAAATCACTTTCATTACTACTCTAACTACTACAAAAATCAAAACAATATAAATTATTCTCAATTGGCACATAATCCCCCCAATATTTGCAATCTCATCCCTACTAGCTCTTTGTTCTTTCTTCATCTTCTTCAAATCATTCTTCATTTTTGCAATACCTTCTATTACCTTCTCTAGCATTCCTTCTATAGGTATTCTGTTTTCGATTTTTCATCCCTCCTACACGTTAATGCTGTCATTTGATGGAGTTGAACTTTGATTCACAAGTTCACACTACCCACAAAAACTTCCACACACATCACTTCTACAAAAATAATATGGTTTATTAGGGTTTTTGGCTCACTCATAAATCTTTATCCCAACCCTTTTGCCACATCTGCGGTTCACATTCTTCAATCTTCCATTCCAGTATCCGGTAGACCCACTTGATATAAACATTATTCTTCCCCAGTGATGATTCACAACAATGGCCGAAAGAAAATAGAGAAGATACAAAGGAGAAGAAAGATGTAAATGAGAAAAATAAAAGGAGAATCAACAATGGCCGAAAGGAAATAGAGAAGATATAAAGGAGAATAAAGATATGAGTGAGAATAAAGATGATAAAGAGAAAAAAAAAAAAAGGAGAATCAATAGTAGTCGAAAAGAAACAAATAAGATACGAGAGAGAAGAAAAATAGAGAGATTTCACGTTGAGATGGGTTTTAACAAGTTCATTAAGAATGTTTTTGAAAATAAATCTCACCTCTCATCTTAGACTGTTTGATCAAACGGTTATTTTGGATGGAAATACTACACAGAAGAGAAATGAGGGATTTAAGTATTGAGTGGTCCAAATAGAGGGATAGAAATATTAATTATGTTAAATCTTAGAGATTAAAAATCCCTGCATCCCTTTTGCCTCCTTTTTCTACGATTCCCTTTGCTTTGACTCATTTTAGGGAAAAAATCTCGTCCATATAACAGGAGGGTGTAGCGATATTTAATAATATGATTTAATATTATCTTATTGCTTAATCAGGAGTTTCTTTGAATCAAAAAATTTATTAGGAATATAACTATTTTGAAGTTTATTACAAGTTTAAAAGATCATTTTACCTATCAAATAATGATATTGTTATAATTTTAAAAATAGTCAACTATCACTGAAATGAATTCTAAATTGAACTCAAATTTTTAGAAGTGGAATCCTTTCACTTTAAATTAAAATCAATTTCTAAACAAATAAAATATCTGTGAAAATTAAAATATTCGAAATTTGATTTATATTAACAATACATCAATTTATTCATATTAACAATATTTGAAACCATCCCAAATTCAATTAAAAATTAATATAAACTATTTAAACTCATCACAAATTTAATTATTATTACTCAAATAAAATCCCATTTAGTCTCATATATATTTAATTAGTAATTGATATAAAAAAATATTTTTCATTAATAATTTTCATTTAAGACTTTAATACTTTTAAAAATATTTTATTTTAATTTTAAATAAAAAATTATAAATATTATTATAAAATATATATTTTTATATTAAATTAATTATCTATTGTTGGTGGATATTTTATAATAAAATCTAAACCCGATTCGAATTTATCACAACATTATGTTTTTAAATTTATATCAAATATAATTATTTAAATCAATTTTAATCGATAATATCTGAAAGCACTCGCAATATCATAAATTTCACAATTATTCTAAACAAAGTAATGCTTATATATATTACTTTCTAAGGCCGTGTCTTCAGAAAATATTTGTAGAGTAATTGATAAATAAAAATATTTTTTACAAAATAAAATTAATTTCTATAAAACTATTTTTTTATTTTTTTAATCTAAAATTCTGTAATTTAAAATTTTATTAACATTATTTAATTTTAAAATTATAATTAAATAATAAAAAATATTTTTCTTGAGAAATATGTTTTTACAATGTTTTATAAAAAGAATTAAAATGTCACTTACATTTTCAAAATAGACTGTCAAAATTAGTGCGGTATTTCCATCTAAAAGTCACCTCAAATTTATGTCAGAAAACCAAACCAACCTCCCTCGCAAAGCAATCAGATCCACTGCCACCCCAACTCCCCCAACAGTTTCTTCAAACCACCACCCCTCTATATGCAGCACCACATCTCATACCTCCTCGTAACCCCTCCACCACCCCTCCGTCTACAGCACCATATCTCATACCACCAAGTAACCCTCCACCGCCTTCCGTCTGCAGCTCCCATATCTGATACCACCACGTAACCCCTCCTCCTTCTCAACGCATCTCTATTTTTCTACCACGTATTCACAGTCTCTTTTTCGATCTTCTCAACGTATCTCTATTTTTCTACCACGTATTCACAGTCTCTTTTTCGATTTCATCAACTACTTTTATCTTTTTTTGTACCGCCACCACATGTCACAAAATCACCATCTACATTAAAATAAGAATAAACGTTTCCATTAAAATAATAATAACAGTAAATCTATTAAAATAAAATATTATATTTTTAATATTCAATTTAATTTAATTTAATTTAAATTTTATAATTAAATTTAAAATAAATTTAAATTTAAAAAATAATATTCTTCATAAATTTAAATTTTATTTATAAACTATTTATTATTTGAATTTATTTATATAAATAATTAATTTATTATAAAAATATATATTTTATAATAATATTTATAAAAATTTCTATATGTTTTTATTTAAAAATTAAAATTAATTTTTTTAAATATTAAAATTTTTAATAAAAAATATTTTTATATAAATTATTAATTAAAATATATATTGAATGGGATTAAATAATAATAATAATTAAATTTAAATAATCTATATTCATTTATAATTGAGTTTGGAATGTATTGTTGTAATATGAATAGTTTTGAATTTGGGTATCTTAACGCCCTTAATCATATAATCTAACTCACATTCTCTGCATTTAACCAAACCACAGGTTTCCTTTGTACTGTTGTAAAGTAACCACAGTTATTTCAAGTTTTGCCCTTATTTGTCACGTGGTGGTAAGCTTTCGCCTGCTGTCAACTTCATGGCACTGGATACAGTACAACTGCTTGCCAGCCTGATTTTACACGCGGAGCCTTTGCTATGGGTCTTTTATCATCCTACATTTTTCCCGAGTGGCTCCTACGCACCGTACTCTCCTATCTGTCATCTCACCCATTGTCCATTAGGTTCCTTCCACGTGTCATAAGAATCCACTTGAGTTTATTATTCGCTGCCCAGTCCTCATTAGTTAAGATTACTATTCATCTTGTTATATTCTACCAATGGTATCTTTATTTTGATATTACATAATTATTATAGTGTCTCTAATTTATCTTAATTAATTAAAAAATTTATATATTTTTCAAATTATGTCGCGTGAACCTTTCTATTTGGTTGGATTTAATAGTAGAAAGTTTTGACTTATTGAGTATAAAGAATCAGACCATCATTCTTTCTAAATTTACTAAAACCTGAAATAGACAGATTGATCTTTTCAAAGTTTAGAGAGGATGGATAGACCTATTCAAAACCCATATTATAATGAGATTTTAAATGCAAACGTGGTCGATCTCAGTGACCGAAAGGAATTAGCCTCTATATAAGTCGGATGAACAAGGTACAATCTGATGAAGCCATGGTAAGGACATTGATCTCTTACGCACTAGTCGTCTCCTTGATATGGTACAAGAATCATTAGGCAGATTCCATTTATTATCACGTCGCCCATCATTAATGTGTCGTCTGACACACCTACACAAAAACATCCTCGCCCAGTACGATGGGGGCACGACATCAGGGGTGTCAGAGTCATCAAGAGGTATATGTATCACTAAACTAACTAAAAGAGGAGACCCTTTCTCGCTCGGGGGGACAGAGTCAAAACCCTAGAAACCATCCTCTCTCCGGGGGAGCTTTCTCTTCTATTCTCCTCTCCTCACTATTTTATTTCTCTCCATACCATTAAAGGGTCCTAGATCTGACTTAGTGTCGAAGGGTGTTCACTAGAGTACTCTCGGTGGACCCTTAACCTTTTTTCCATATTTTGCAGGCCCTTTTTTCAAGATCGGCCATGGAGGGACCCGTATAAAATCTCCAAAGCATCCACCCCTAATCGGTCCAATCACAAATCGATAATTAGTTTATCAAATTGAGCCTCTACCTAGGTGTTCGCATCTGGTGCCTCTGTTGGATCTTGCTTTATCAAGTGGCGCCATCTGTGGGAACAAATGAGACTATCATGTCAGTAGAGTTTCCAAACAAAACCCATTGTGATCTGCTTGGCAAATCAAGAAAAGCTAACAGCCAGACAATAAGAAAGATCGAAGGGAAGAGAGATAGTAAAAGACCCAAGAATCACCAATTGCATTTAAAAGCCATACGGTGAAAATAAAAAAGAGGAAGTTATTGATATAAGAAGAAGAAGCAACACAAGGGCAATCCATCAATCATGGAAGAGATATAAATTTTAAAAGTAAGAGTAAGACTAATAAGTCCGGAAGCCACAATCACAAAACGAAGAAAAACTCAACTACGATAGGTGTTAGTCTCGAAAATAGACCCCTAGTACTAGATAAGCCGAGTTGACGAAGTGAAGACCCCAACCGCGGCAGGTGCTGACCTTAGAAATAGACCCCTAGCACCAGAAAAGCCAAGTTGACACTCAACAAAGAAAGAAGCCCAACCTCGGCATGTGTCAGCCTCGAAAATAGACCCCTAATACCACTAAGCTGAATCGAGGACTCAACGAAGAAAGAGCCCAACCATAACAGGTGCCAGCCTCGAAAATAAACCCTTGAGACCAATAATCTGAGTTGAGAAATTAAATGAAGAAGACCCAACCACGATAGGTATCGACCTTAGAAAATTGACACCTGGTACTAGGTAAGCCGAGTTGAGGTACAAAATGAATGAAATACCTAACCACTGTGGATAAGGCTTAAGGGAAAAAAGCCTAAAAAGCGCTTAAGGGCAGATAGCCCAGAAGATACAAAGAGCCATAAGAGCACGAAAGTAGAATAAAGGCAAAAGAGCCCGGTAGATGCTTAAAGACAATAAATTCAGAAAGTGCTCAAGAGCAAAAATGCTCAGAAGAGTAACCAGCGCTAAAGAGCCTAAAATAAGGTCTAAGGGCAAATAGCCCAGAAAGTGCTTAAGGGCAGATAGCCCGGAAGGTACAAAAAGCAAAAACGGTCGGAAGTAAAGTCAGGGCTAAAGAGCCCCGAAGCTGACTAGAGAGAACAATGATTGGACTAAGGTCTAGGGCAAAAGCCTAGAAGATAACAGAGAGACAAAATGCTCAAATAAAAAATCAGGGCTAAGTACTCCGAAGACACTTAAAGAGTAAAATGCTCAGACTAAATTTTAGGACTAAGAGCCCAAAAAATGACAAAGAGCAAAAGTGCATAGGAAAAGAATCAGAATAAAAATACTCAGAAGCAGATCTAGGGCTAGGTTCTTGGAAGAAACACAAGAGAGAAATGCCCGAAAGTAAGTGAAAAAATAGCCCGAAAAAGTGAAAATGCTCGGAAGCGGATTCCCTTCTCCAATGGCTCATAAATAACCCTCAAAGAAGGGTAAGAACACGGAAGAAGAATGAGGGCTAAAAGCCTAGAAAACGTTGAAGGGCAAAAAACCCATAAGATGTTCAAGAGCAAAATGCTCGGAAGGATATTCAAGGTTTAGAGCTAGGAAGACATTCTAGAAGCAAAACGTTCGGACTAAGGTCCAGGGCAAGAGCTCAAAAGAAGCGCTTAAGAGCGAAAGAGCTCGGAAGAAGCGCTAAGGAGACTAAAGAGCTCGAAAGAAGCTAAAGAGGCCAAAAAGCTCAAAAGAAGTGCTTAAGAGCCAAAGAGCTCGGATAAAGACCTAAGATAAAGAGCCGAGAATATCACAATGAGCCTAAGAGCCAAAGTACCTGGATGAAAACGCAGGGCTAAAAAGAGCCCGATAGAATACAAAAAGATAAAAGTGCTCTGAGAAGATGCTTAAAGGGCAAAAATGCTCGGACTAAGATCCGGAGCTGAAAGAGCTCAAAAAATACTTAAATAGAAAAAATGCTCGGACTAAGGCCCGGAGCTAAAAGAGCTCGAAGAAAACGAAGAGCAAAAGCGCTCAGACTAAAAATCAAGGCTAAGAGCCTAATGAAAGATCACAAAAAGCCTAAGAGTTCGGACAAAGAATTAGAGCTAAATAGCCCAAAAAAGAGCTAAAGTGCTCTAAAAAATATTTAGAGCTAAAAATTTCGGAATGATATAGAAAACCAAAGAACTCGATGAACGTTCAAGGCTAAAGAATCCAGGAAAGAGCTAAATCGCTTATAAAATCAATCAGTTGAAACACTTATTAAAAGACTTGGGGCTTAAAGCCCGGAAGACGTCTCAGAGTAAAATGCTCAGAAGAAGACCCAAAAGGGTTGACAAATAAGATCAGGTCAAAAAGACAAGGCTAAAAAGGGTAACCGTCAAGATCAAACCTTCCATAAAGAAGATTCGAAAGGGCAAGTCATTAAGGTCAGGTCGAAAAAGCAAGACTAAAAGGGTATACTATTAAGATCAGGTCGTAAAGGTAAGGCTGAAAAGGCAGAACATCCAAGTCAGATTTTTCAAAAGGAAAACTACCAAGGTCAGACTTTCCATAAAGAAGACCATCAAAATCAAATCAAGAAAAGTTAACAGCCAGACAACAAGAAAGACCGAAGGGAAGAGAGATAGTAAAAGACCCAAGAATCACTAGCTGCATTTAAAAGCCACACGGTGAAAATCAGATAGAGAAAAATACTAATATGAGAAGAAGGAGGAACACAAAGGCGATCCATCAATCATAGAAAAGAGATAAATTTTAAAAGTAAGAGCAAGGCTAAAAGAGAATTAAAATAGAAGAAATGTGGAAAAAAAATAGAGACTAAACTCACCAAAATTCACCTAATCTCAATTCTATTCTCGATTCTCAGACATCACCAACCATGGTCAATAAATAAAGAAAGACGTTATAATTAACATATAACTTTCAACTCTATTTTTTAAAAATCTAAATAGAACCTATTAAAGTCTTCTAAATAACAAAATAAACTTACTAAAAACTATACAAAATAAAGTAAGAAAATATTAATCAATATCATTTTTTTCTAAATCAACAACATTTAAATTTTATTTAAAAATTGATACATCTTTTCTATTTATCCTTTTATTGCCATTTACTTCTTTATTTTTATTTATAAAAAAATAAAATTAATAAATAAAATGATATTTTTTCAGTATTTCTAAAATGAATAGTCCGCAAATCTATCTAGTCGAATTACGCGGGCTCGATCTCAAAATAGACCGAATAAAAAAATCTATTTTAAAAATGGATCTTAAATTTCTTGTTCAAATTCATAAAAATTATGGGGAATTCTAAATTATCAGTGAACTTAAATCCATTTTAAGGATACTACTCACAATTGTCAATGTATTGTAAATCTCTATTTTCTTAAAGAGAAATATGAAGGGAGATGCAATAGAATATGAGAAGGGAGAATATGAATATGAATTGTAAATAAATTTTATCTGATGAGAGAGTAATTTAAGTATACAAAATTTTTCAAATTTATTAATAAATTAATAATAAAAATAAATAAAAATTAGTAAATATCATTTTTAATTAATGTAATAAAAATATAAATATATTTTAATGTAATCTTAAAATATAAAAAAATATTTTAATTATTTAAAATAAATTTAACAGTAAAATTAAATAAAAATTAAAAGATGTTTTTTTAATTAAAGAGAGCTAAAGCTTAAAACAAATAGTAATTATGATCATATTTCTATAATTTTTGTATAAAGAATAATTGTTATCATATTTTTATAATTTTTTTAATTAATTAAAATATTTATAGATTTTTAGAACTATATTAAAATATTTTTAATTAAAAAATAATTAACTATTAATTGATTAAATAGTGATAAAATTACAAATTAATGCATTTATTATTCAGAACAAAGCAATAACATGATGCATTTTACAGATGTTTAACTGCCGAATCAAAATTAGGATAAGTTGATAAACTACTTGTAATTAATTTTATTTAAATAAAGAGTGTAATAATTTTAAAGAAATTAAATTTGAAAAAATATCTCTGAAAGATTTTCTTTTATAAGTAGAGGTTTAGTCGTAGAGCATGCTGCTAAAGTCTCTAACGTGAAACGTGTCAGGCTAGACAACAGGTAGGGTCCAGGTGTTGGGTGGATCATCGACACGTGGAATTTAGTAAACAAGCCTCGCCTCAGATATTCTACAGGCGTTCCCCGTGGATGGGGACTCGTGGGCCCAAGAATGTCAATGTCACTAATGGGTACGTAATGGAGTTTGATTGGGCCACAACGCCTTGAGGAATAACGTTTGGAATTTTAAAAAAATTGTCTACTCATTCTCGTATTTACTTGAGGGCGACACGTGTTCCATACTTTAATTGCGATATCATTTTACTTTTTTTTTTTTTCCCTAACAAAAATTAGAATTGATCGTTCGTTTTTATAGTAATTATATTTGATATAAATTCATCACCATATAATAAATTATATATTTTATTCAAAATTTTACATATTTATTTGAATGATTTTTTTATTATAAAAAAATTACATATTAAAAAAAAATCAATAATAACACTATGGAATTTCACAAATACGAAATAACAAATAGCTCAAAAAAATTACAACGTAGTCTCACATAAGCCTATAAGCAGAAGCATAACAACTCATTCCAATAACTCAACAATCTCGTAGCCCGTTAACGAATGTTTTGAAAAAGCTCACCATCAAAATAACAATAATAATAATAATAATAATAATAATAAAACTATACAAGTCTACTGCCACAAACATCATTATCTAAAGGTAAAGGAGCTTGATGGCCACAGCACCGATTTGAAACAAATTGCAAGCAGGTTCGCCACTTTATCTTTCGATAATTTTATTTGGATTGATGAAAAAAAAAAAGACAAATTTAAAAGATAATTTTAAAAAAAAATCCTTGTTTTATTTTTTTATTGCTCATAATTTACGCAAACATACTATAAAATTCACATTATGAGAAAACACTATTTTAATAGTTATAAAAAGTTTATTTTTTTAACCTTTTATTAATTTTAATGAATTATTATACTTAATATAAAGCTTAGAAATATGAGGAATATTGATGAACTTTCATATTATTAATTAAAAAATTAAATGTATCAATTATATTATTTATTTTCTTCTTCAGTCCTTTATTTAAAAAATAAAATGCTATATAAAAATTCTCAATATTACATATCACATTTATTTGATTTTATTTAGTGCAAATAATAATATATATATGAATTCTAAAATTTCGAGTTCCATCAATATGTATAATTTGCCCATTTATTTTAAATGCTATGAGCATTGTTAAAAAAGAAAGAATGCAACCAATTAAAATTAAGGAATCATTGTAATAAATTGAGTAAATTCGTTTTACATTTAAGAATTCTTTTATAATTTTTTTTGTTTTTTTAACGATTGAAAGTTACACAATTAGATTTTTAGAAATATAAACATATATATAAAAACGAACACTTCAAAATTTAAAGTTTAAAAGCCATGGGAGAGATGGTGGAACAAGGGAGGACCACATGCGTGTGAGAAAAGAAAGGACCTGTTATTGGTCGTGGAGAACTGTAATTGGGCCACGTAGTTTCTGAATAAAAAGGCTTACACGTGTCCAGAAAATGAAGCAGAGAGCTAATAATCTAACGGTGGAGATGTGTTTGATTGGAAAAAGGAGGGCAGTACGTCACGCCACAGAGAGTACCAACTGCCCGTGACGGTGACGGGCAGGCAGCCCGTGCCGACCATACTCCGCTCTCTTATTAAACCAGAAAAAAAGAAGCAGAAAGTGTTTTTCGTTCGTTTTAGATTACAGATTACAGGCTCCTTAGCACGCACCCGCCCATCACCCACCAGTCCAATCCTCCATGGCGGAAGCAGTCTCTCGCTCTTTTCAAGCTCTCGCTTAAACAAGCGGGGCCTTCTCTTGATTCCAGTTTCAAAAAGAAAACTTGAAGAAAGGGAAGATTTTTATCATAGTCTTGGTTTAGATGGCTTGTGACTAATAGGTTAAACAAGAATCGTTACTGAGTACGGGAAGTACAACAAGTTGCTGAAGATCTTGAGTTAATAAGGAGTGTATTTTCTTTTTTAATGGCTGGGATATGTTGCGAAGTGGTGAGTGACGGTGAAGCATCGACTCAGAGTGAAGGGAGTTCGAGAGAGGCTAGGCGGAGGAGAATGGAGATCAGACGGCTTAAATTCGTGACAAATGTTGCTCCGGCCTCGCCCGAGACTGAGGAAAGTAATAAACGCCGGAAAATAGAAGTTCACACGGCATCATTACCTGCTTCTCGCGGGGACAACTGTGAGGATACGGTTGTGGAAAACCAAGATAAAAGAATCGAACTAAAGGTTGAAAATGGAAAATCGGAGGGTAAAGAAATTATAAATTCGAGCAAGTCTTTGAATCTGTTTCGAAGTCGTTCCATTTCATCACCTGCCATAGATCCAGACTTCTTTCCTAAGTACGGTGTTGCTTCCGTGTGTGGAAGGAGAAGAGATATGGAAGATGCAGTGACAATTTGCCCATCTTTCTGTAGCGTGGGCAAAAAATCTACCACCGATTTGCACTATTTTGGCGTCTACGATGGCCACGGTTGCTCTCACGTATGTCACCTGCCCATGTTTGTGCTAAATTGTGTGTTCCAGTTCTAGGGATGATAAAGATTGAATCTTTTTTGTCCCCTATTATTTTTCAGGTGGCGTTCAGGTGCAAGGAGAGATTGCATAAGCTGGTGGAGGAGGAATTGCAGGAGAGCAAGGAAGCAATAGCAGTGACAGCTGCTGCAAAATGGAAAACGGCGATGGTGAGGAGTTTCTGGCGGATGGACAGGGAGGTGATAGCTTGGAATAAAGGGGTCGTTGGTGCTAGTTGTAGGTGTGAGATGCAAACCCCAGAATGCGACGCTGTTGGATCTACCGCCGTGGTTGCAATCGTCACACCTGTTGAGATCATCGTAGCCAACTGCGGAGATTCTAGAGCCGTCTTGTGCCGTAACGGCAAATCCATCCCCCTCTCTACTGATCACAAGGTTCTTGCTCATCTTTATTATCCCAAATGCTACAGAATTTTAAAATAGTGATCAAAGCTAGCTAAACCAGTCTTTTACGCGGGTTGGTAAAGGAATGGGCTTTTTTCGGTTTTTTTATTTTCATACCAACCAAACAAGTGAATGCAATGTGTGTACTTGTTCTTAAAATTTTCGGATTTTTTTTTATTAACATGGATATTCTCGGGATATGTTGTGACAGCCGGACCGTCCAGATGAGTTGAAGCGAATACAAGCCGCCGGTGGGCGTGTAATATACTGGGACGGGCCGCGGGTTCTTGGAGTTCTGGCGATGTCTCGAGCCATAGGTACTTAATTTTTTGTATAAAAAGGTCGCCATTTCTAGTGTGGGATATCTCACAAATTTTTTTTATAATAATCCGCTTAGGTGATAACTATCTAAAGCCTTACGTGAGCTGCGAGCCGGAGGTGACGATAACGGAACGGACGGTGGAGGACGATTGCTTGATAATAGCCAGCGACGGGCTTTGGGACGTGGTGTCGAACGAGACAGCATGTGGGGTGGCGCGTATGTGTTTGAGAGGGATAGTGCCGGGGCCGCAGTTGTGTTCTCCGGCAGAGAATGAGGTGGTGGGCTGTGGTAGTGGCATCAGCAGCGGTTGCGGGGAAATGTCGGACCAGGCATGCTGGGATGCGTCGATGTTGCTGACGAAGTTGGCTCTGGCCAGGCACACTGCTGACAATGTGAGCGTGGTTGTGGTGGATCTTAGGAAAGGCACGTAGCCATGACCTTATATTTTCTTTTTCTTTTTCTTTTTGAATCCTTGAAATGTTTGGGTAGAGACGGTCGCGTGTAGGCTTTCATTTACGGATGATGAAGGAAAAGTGCAAAGAAATGGGGGATGGAAATGAAATTTGGAGTAAGGAGAGTGAAAAGCTTCTTGTCCGCCTCTCAATGAAAATCAGTTTTTTCATATGGTAATAAGTATGGTTCTTTTTTTTTTTTTCTTTTTATCACTCATTTCTATTGTGGAGTTATTTAATTATTTTGCAAATGAGGTTTATTTTTTTAATAAATAATTAAAAAAAAAATCGTTCGTTGAGTCTATTGTAAAACTATTTAATTAAAAATATATATTTTATAACATTAAATTGTTTAATTTTTTCTGTTGAAGACACGGAGTCAATTTGTGTTGTTTTAATTTTATAATTTTTATTAGGAAAAGATTCCTAATTGAAGGATTCGGACGTTTTAATATAGTTTATAAATAAAAAACCGACGTTTTAAAATGGTTTTTAAATAAAAAAAATTAAATGAGTTTGGATTAAATAGTAAAATTTTTATATGACATTAGAGAAGAGTGAGTTTATAAAATTGATTTTAGTATAATAGTGAATTAGTGAATCCTTAAAAGTTTAGGGATTTGTTGATAATTCCTTTTTATAAAAAAATTTAAATTGAACTTTGTTTTCAGTTGATATAAAAGAAACTTGGGAGGTGAAATTTACTTGAATGGAAAAGGAAAGTTAAAAGAGTTCTTAGTTTTCTTTTCTTTTCTTATAGTTGATTCATTTTGTTAAATAAAATGAAATATTATTAAGTTCCCAACTGTATAATTTTATTTCGCTTTTATTTTAACTTCAAGTGCTACATGAATTTTGGGCGTAAAATCATTCATCTAATGAATTTCTAGATTGAAAAATAAAATGAACATTGTATGAGTTGAATTCCTGATAATTACATATATGCAGCGTTTTGAATGATCAGTTACAAAGTTAATTTTTCAGCTTTTAGATTTAGAAGGTTTGCTCAATATGGTTTTTAAATTAATTTTTCAAGATTAATATGATCATTTGGCCTTTGTATGTAAAGAGTTGCATTAAATAATTTCTCATATAAGGATGGCAGGCTGCTATATTACTTTATTAATCATTTGATTACTTGAAAATTTTAAATTTTATTAATTATTTTTTTTAAAATTTGTTTTGTAAGTTAACGTGCAAGAGCTAATCTTTACAAGTTAAATATCCTTAATGGGCAGGTATATATGCAATTAAGATTTGTTTCTCAAAGTAGAAATTTGAATGGTAAGACAAATATTGGGTAAAAGCTGAACAATGGAAAAGGAATAAATGAAAGGGGAGATTAGGAACGTAAGCTATATTCTAAGGGAAAAGAATAAAAATATTTGAAATGAAAGAATTGATTATCATAAATAACAAAGAGAAGAAATGTTTATAAATGGATATATTTGATTAAAGAATTAGGTTTAAAGGTAATAAGAAGGGAGAAGAAGCATAGTGAAACAAAACAAATCTGGCAATGGGGCCAAGAAGGATTTGCAAGTTATAAAAGGGAAACAAAGATGCCCCCCTTAAAACTTGTATACTAATTTGTATCTTTGGGATTGACAACACAGCACCAATTATTTTAATTAATGGTTGGAGAATTTGACACATGGATTTGCAACCCATTGGAATTCGCTGTTTTCTTTCCCCTTGGAAAAGTTGGTGCGCAATTGCAAGTGAGAGGAAGACATGGCTATTGCAATTTCTAATTATCGATAATAGGAGCACTGGTTCTGAATAAACTACATAAATTTATACAACTACCACAAGAATAATTAAACTCTTAGCGAGATTTGTATTTTCAAAATATATAAACAAAGTTATGGGCCTATAAGGGTAATGGTGATGTTCATTAGTTTGTTGAGCCTTGAAAAAAATCTGAAAGAAAGTAGTTCTCGAGAATTGACAATTCCGTTCTGTGCTATTGGTGGTCAGGTTACATATGAGTAGGGGCCACCTAGCCTCAATTGCTCGAAAGGACTCGAGTTTGTACGAGTTTTTTGTATAAGGTAGTTTAATTGGATTAGCAAAAACAAATTATCTTTTTTTATAATAAAAAATAAAATTTAATAAAGTTAAAAGAAATAAACTATTTCCGCAAGTTAAAAAAAACTCTCAACTTCCTAGTTAAGAAAAAATTGTCACTTAACAACTAAAATTTTAATGGATTAAAATTTTTTTAATTGAGTTGCCTAACTAAATAATTTAATTAATTAACTTAATATATATATGCTCTAATTTCACATAATTTATTTAATTTTACTTCCATAAAATCCTGAAAGAACTAAACTGAGGGTTGTTTCATTTACCTTGTTTATCAAGGTTATTTTTACACAAATGATGAGAGGAACTCCCAATTTACGGAGATAAAGGCATAAAGCAAAATATTAAGAGAAATACAAAATCCCCCGACGTCTGGCTCCAAAAAGTATAATAACATTCCCACTGACCCATCAAGTCCACTCAATTAGCTGGGTCCTTTTCAGACCTTAAATTATCAAGAAAAAAAGCATATGCAAGACGGTCTAAATAAAATTAGGCTCCTGCATAGGATGGAAAGAAAGAAGGGATGCACCATTTGAGAATAGAAGCTTAAAATGGGAAAGCAATTTCATTCAATCAACGGAACAGGACATAGAATGTCCAATGAAAGCTTTCCACTGATCCACACTACCACATGCTGTAACATGAACACATCAACTAAAACAAAAAGCCCGGTTGCACACAAGAAAAAGGCCTAAGGCAGGGGAGAAAGAACTTCCATTATATCTGGAACCCATTTTCTGATGTCAAGCTAATATAGAAAGAATCTTCTCTAACATTACATTTGCTTGCTACCATCTTCAACTTCAGTACTCTTCAGCGCCTTCAATTTTCTGTAACCCTTATCGGTGCCAAAAACCCTGATATTAAACAGAAAGAGCCATCAAATCACGGTCAATACTCTATATTATTTTCAACTTTTGCTGGAGAATGAAAAATGGAAATTGAGAACTTCTATTGAGAAAAAAAAAAAAGGATTAAAAGCACGTCTAATTCTTTAAGACCGCATTCAATTATGCTTCTTAATTCTTAAGTCCACCAGATTGTAGTGACAAATGCTAATGGGCCTTCTCTAACCACAACTTTGTGATAGAGAAAGGAGAAAATCCTTCTACAATCATAGAGCTTGAAAAAGAGCTCTTGAAAAGGACGCGTGAGAACTGATTCACCTACATTTAACTGCTTTTAGATTTCTACTTTGTATATCCGTAGTTATCATGTGTAGAATAATATAAGTAAACAAAATCCAACAATGTATAGAGGCTGTCCTTCTAATTTCTAAACTGATTCCATCTCTTTCAACCACAAAATTCCAACAAGTTAAAGCTGCAATTTAGGTTCGCATGCATAAATAAAATGATGAATTTACATTCTAACCACAAGACAGAGAACTCTAAGCAACAGAATCCAATTAACTCACCAGTCCATATAGACAAAAGTAGATGAGTAGTTTCCAGATTTAGTATATAGCAAGCGGTGGTGATAGTCATGGAAATCAGCACTGAGATTTTATGAAGGAAAAATATCAGATACAACAATAAAAAATAGGCATTAAACAAACAGCTTCAAGGTAATCATACCAGCAAGAAAAAAAAAACTCACCCCCCATACAGAGGTATAAAGTTGGAAAGGCTCCATGGGAAATGGTAACCACAGTGTGCTTCAACAGTCTCCAGAACTCTCAGAACCATCCATAACCACAAAGTTATGAGGTGGGGGCCAGTGATGGCTGGACCAATAATAGTAGCAAATCCAAGGAACAGTATTTCAGCAGGGTGAGCATATTCAGATGTCAGTCCAAATGGTGTAGCATATCTGCACAAGTATTATCCAGTAAATGCATCCCAAAAGCAACATGTAGATGACATTGCTAAAACCTAAGTGTGGATGACTGGATGTTAATGATCTCACTTACTCATGGTGGACACTGTGCACATTCTTATACAGCCACTTTGTATGCAGAATCCGATGACCCCAGTAGAATACAAAATCTTCGAGGATGAAGTAGAATATTATCTGCACAAGAACTACTTTCCTGCATAAGCAAAACCAGAATCTATGATTCAGAGGAAATAACAATAGCTAAAGGAGAGATGTTTACATATAAGTTACCCAAAAAGGTAACATGTATCTATAGCAATTATAGCACCACAGACAGTAAACATGCAAGTGAAAATAAGCTTTAGTATATAAAGAACCTGAAAATACCAGGACGGCAATGGAAGACTACTTCGCATGCCCATGTATTTGAATACAGGGTATGAAAAAAGCATAACTGGTAGATTGACACCAAAATGATATAAAAGTAGGCGAGTAATGCATTTCTCCTGTGCTGCAGGACTGTTGTTTTTGGTCTGCACGGAACAAGCAACTAGTAATGACATCATGAGACCCAAAGGAAACAAAGAAAATGAAGCAGCCTGTTTGATTATGCAATTAAGCATCAAGAATGGCATCTAGAAAATGTATAACCATAATGACTAGTTATGCTAGGTTTGAGGGGAAGAACTGTAGGTTTCCCTTGAAGCATCCGGAACTTTTGTGCATATAAGTGGTCAAAAGTTCTAACAGATCATGAATCTATAACCAGGCATGAACTTTATGGATAAAATAAGCATTGAATTGTGAGAGCAAGCTGTCCAGTTTAATCAGACAATGAAACCCTATCCCAACATATTGATTGGCTTCGCAAATTTTCAAAGAAAGTAGCAGCATACAACTAATTGCTTAGACAAGCTAGGAAACTAACAGCATTGCCATAGCAATAATGAAAGCAGAAAAGGGTAAACCTGAATCTTGTACTTGCTCAGCCAACCTGCCCTTTCAATAAATATAAAGGGAAGTCCGGATAAGAAGAAGACACTTTCATGAAGAAAAAAGCTTCCCAGACATGCCAGCTGAAAATCACTGAAATGTGTAATCAAATACTGCACACACATACACAAAAGAAAAAAGAACCATTATTTTTCATATTGTTAAGAATAATAAAAGCATGAATAGGACTGAAAGCTGAAACAGATTTAACAACCGAAGACCACTGACCAAATGGAATTAATAATATGATATGTTAGAATTCACATAAAAAAATAGCAAAACCAAAAGAAATTAAATAGTTTGGTACAATTCACCGACATTGTTGGAACATGGGAATCTTATTAAAAAGGTAATCCTCACTGAATTGTCATTCTAATTAGATTTTATTAGCCTATTCCGCAAGTGATGGAATATAATGGATGCTTATACATGTAATGCTCATTTCATCAGGAGATGTATAACAATTAACTGATTATATTACAACAAAAACATCAAAAGCATACTTAAATACATTTTATGGTTCATAATCATAATTATTGTACATTTTCAAGCAATGTAAAGTTAAAATTACAGTTTCACACCTCTCTGTTCTTTTGAAAGCAGATGACTTCTTTTCACTAATGCAATGTACAAATAATATTGAATGCACCATAACTGTATTTTGTTAAAATTCAAATAAAATTCAATTTTCGCTTCATCGTTCTGTCCATCAAATTCAGTATACACTTTCGTAAAATAATTGCAACTAATTTTTTTTAAGGACGGTAAATTGCGTTAAACTCCACTCCATTCTACTGCTTATCTAACTATGCAATTCATTCCGTTCTATTACATTAAAGCATGTCAAGCATCAGCTGACAGCTCCAAACTTAACACTCAGCGTGCTGAAATAATAGAATCAACCAGATGTTTCACCCAACAAACCACACAACAAGAGGCAACCAAAAGAAAGTTCAAAAAAAAGGGAGAAACAACAAAAACTTAGAACATGAGGAATAACGTTTCAGATTCTTAATTAATTAAGAACTACTTCAGATTCCTAATTAACCATGAGCAGTAACCTAATGGTTAAAAAAATTGATAAAGGAAAAAATCAAGCATATATTTCCTAACAAAGATCTCATAATGAGATACGCATGATAATGCTCCAAATCTTCACGAGCAAACAATGAGTTGAATAAAAATTCATCCACAACAAGTACAAAATAATAACAATAATAACAAGTACTCCTAGAATTAACTACTCGCAGTGAACAAAAAGATCTGCTTCACATTTCCCTAAAACCATGCAGCAGGAAACTCGAATCCTCGAAACATGAAAAATCAACAGAAAAATTGGCATCAATAGACGTAAAAAACAAAGAGGCACAGATCCAAGGAGCTGGAGAAATGAGGAAGAAATACGACAAATCTAAGATTAATCGTTACAGAGAAGGTAGAATAAGGGAGGAAGAGAGGAGTTACCAGCCAGCTAGCATGGACGAAGGAAGCCATGGGCAAATTGGCAATGGCAAAGCAGAAAAAGAAGCGATAGTAAGAGTGAGGCTTTACGAAGCAGAAACAGAGCCACGAGATGAATGAGACGCACTGACAGCGCGAAAGGGAATCTGGGCTTTATTATATAATTTCCCCGCTTTGGGCCTTCTCTGCACTAAACATTCATTCAGTCTTACACTCGTGCCTCCCTCGGTCAAATCTTTTTCTGCTGTTAAAAAAAAAAAGTTTATTATCGACGTGGCTTCAACCATATTTGTACTTTGTGGAATATATTTATTGATTATTTTATATATATCAAATATTAATTTTTGTACATAATATAATGTTACTAATATTATTATTTTAAATTTAGTTAATGAAATACGAATTTTTATTATTATAATGTCAAATCATTATTATTTTATTCATATTTAAGTAAATAAAAAATTATAATAAAAAAAATTAAAAAATATATTATTTTATTACCATAAATGAAATATTATATATGGTAGTATAATAAAATTTTTGGTTTTATTAGCAAACACTTACTATTTAATACAATTATTATTATCCATATATATATAATAT
Organism: Manihot esculenta; assembly: GCF_001659605.2. NCBI lineage: Eukaryota > Viridiplantae > Streptophyta > Magnoliopsida > Malpighiales > Euphorbiaceae > Manihot > Manihot esculenta. The sequence continues at coordinate 9,675,378 of NC_035162.2, read as the reverse complement.
AGATTATTATTGTTCAATTATAATAAAAAATGGTTTGTAAAATAAACTTTTATCATAATGCAATACAAATTTAAAAAGTAATACTTTTATAATTTTATTTTACTTTAAATTATTGATTTTCAACAATAAAATTATATATAATCAATTATAATTTTAAGGATATGGTTAATTTTTCAGTATATTGAAAATTTTATTAGTGATTATTTTATTTATAATTTTATTTTTATATAATAAAGAAAAAAAATTATTTACAAAGCTTTACTATTATTAAAACAATTTCAATTTTTTTGTTTTGATAGTATTAGAATTTTAATTTACAAGTAAAATGTAATATATTAAAGCTGTTTGTGAAATTTGACTGCTTAAATTAAATACATATACATAGAATTTACAAAAGTTAGTTATTGTATACATTATTATTATTAATATAAACGTACAGCTAATTAAATTCAGTCTCTTATGTCACGTCCCTTGCCAGTGGGCTCCGAGGATGCTCCCCATACATCCACGGTGCCTAGAACAAGGGGGCATAACACTTATCATCACAATACCAAATCATTAAAACTGTAACTTATATCTAACTAAATACAAATATTTTATGAAATAAAATTTAAAAAATTTGGTATTTTATTTAAAATTATTATTGGAAAAGAAATATTGTAGATATGGTAGTAAAATACAGTTTTCCTATTTTATTCACTAGTATTTATTATTCAATACAATTATTATTATTAACATGTATTTTTTTTCCATAAATTGCTATTGTTCAATTATTTTATTTATAATTTTATTTTAATATAATAAAAAGTATTATTTATGAAGCTTTACTCTTATTAAAAAAAATTAATTTGTTTATTTTGATTTTTTATTTTAATAGCATTAGAATTTTAATTATTATAAGTAAAATGTAATATATATGAGCTATTTGAAGGTAATGAAATTTGAACGCTTAAATTAACTAAATATACTTAGCATTTTCAATTTTAGCTAATTTTTATTTTATTATTTTTATTATTAGTATAAGCATAGCCGATTAAATTCAGTCTTTTATCATGAGAATACCAAATCATTATTAATGAAATTTATATTTTATTAAATAGAAATATTTTAATGAATTAGAATTATAAATTATAGTATTTTATTTAAATTTATTATTATAAATAAATATTGTAAATATAGTGGTAGAATATATTTTTTTGATTTTATTCCCTAATATTTATTATTCAATACAATAATTATTAACATATATTATTGCTATTGTTTAATTATAATAAAGATTGTAAGTAAATTAAACTTTCATCATAATGTAATAAAAATTTTCAAATTTTATGGTTTTATTTTATTGAAATTATTGATTAATAAATTGACTTATTTTTTAACGTATGAAAAATATAAAGAGGATACTCTCTAGAGTTATCCAGCATCAAGCCATGGAAATAACATCCATAGAGCAAAAGAAACAAATCAAAACCGTAGTGAAGCACAAAGGGATGACCCACATCTTCCATATCAGATTGAAACTGCTAAGACATGCAAAACAAATTTGAGTTCTGGGATGAATCATTGCCTCCATGATCCACCAATCAAACAACACTGAAAACCCCAACTAAACAGCCATAAAACCTCTCATACTGGACAGGAAGAGAAGCGGCCTTTCATGCCTTTGAAAAGCAGAGAAAGGCCAACATGAGCAGCAGATTACATAGACTCGACTCTAACCCTCTGCTTGGATACTTAGCTGAAAAAGGAAAATGAAGAGAAATTAAAGAGGAAGAATGAAGAGAAAAATCACTAAAAAAATTCTATTTTTTTAGATTTTTATAATTATATCCTATATTAATTTAATTAGTAATCAAACCCTGAACTTCATATATAGTCCCATTAGTATTTGATGAAATTACTACGTCAGCACATTTTCAGGTACAATGAATAAAAATTTAAAAAGTCAAGGTGTAATTATAATTTTTTTAAAATTCGTTACTTTTTATTATTTTATTTACAATTAAAATTTATAATATAAAAAAATATATTATTATTATAATATATTTTTTTAGTTTTACCCATAGTTTAGGTATATTGTCTTATATTAATTCACCTCCTAAATTATTTTTTCTGAAATTTACTCTAAGTATTATTATAGTTTAAAAATATAAATGATTAACAATATAATTGAAAGTAAGGAAAAAAATTAAAACAAGTATAGTTAACAATATTGTTGCAATTGCAATATTTATTAATTTAATGATAAATTAAATTCTATCCTTATAATATACTTTTTTTAAATAGCTTTTTTTATAAAATATTTTTAACTATATTATTAATAGTATACTTTTAATAAAAATAATAATTATAGTAGATTTTAGAAAAAAATAATTTAGAAAGTGAGTTAATTCGAAATTAAATTAATGTAAATTAATATATTCAAATTATTAATAAAACTAAAATAAATATAATAATAATATTAAATATTTTAATTATTATAAACTTTAATTTTAGACAAAATGATAAAAAAAAAACCCTTAAATTTTAAAAAAAATTATAATTATACCTTTGTATTTTAAGTTTTTACCAATTATACTTTAAAATTTGCTAACATGGCAGATAATAGGGCAATTCCACTAGACATGAACAGCAAAAGTAACAACTGGATACATTTGGGACAACATATAAAGTTTAATATTTAATTGATAATTGATGAGCTTGAGATCCGATGAGAATGGGAGATGATAACACATAGCTAAAGAGTTTGATTTATGGGGAAGTTAATGGATCTGATTGGGTAGTTGATGATCGATAATAGATCAGAGTGGTTTTTTTTCGAATTTAAGAACGTCGGGATTTTCAGAAGAAGTCGACAGCTTCTAGGGTCTGGATTTTATAAAAAAATCTATCCCCATGTAATTGGTTCAGGGGTATTAATATATTGACCATTTTGGAGTGTTCTGACGAATCGTCTTATCGAATGCGACAATGGAGTTGGCTATTAAATGCTAAGCCGCTTTACCCATATTATGTTCATCATTCTCGTCTTGTCTATCAGTCCTACTCGCATGTGCAATTATGATCCTAAGGGGAGATCTGCGCGTATTAAAGAGGTCGGCTTACTTGCTCTGAGCATTAATGAGGTCGAAGATGTAGGTGGTTTGACCTGCACACTATGATGGATGGTCCTTTCATAAAGAGGTCAGGTCGGATGTGCTGGTGTGGTCCCTTCCACTTTCTTATACATGTGTCATGATCTTAGAGGCGCCCATTATTATTATGTTATCAGATGCCCTTTCGCTTCCCTGAGAGTTATTTATGATGGTTGGGGGAGCGATTCAGAATCAACACTTTTATTGTTAAATGTGCATCCGTTAACTCCTTTTGATTTACTAGGCGTTGTCATAAATATGCGTGGCATGCATGCACATCCTTCTAGAGAGGTCTTTATGGCCACTGCTATTTGGAATACTGAAATGCAGTTTCTTTGAAAGCTCATGAATGCTTCGCTTGGAGTATAAAATCAAGCTTTCATCTTTATTTTCTCACTTTCGATATTCTTGTTGTACTTGCTGCCTCTGTTCGCCATTTCTTAGAGTTTTTCTCACTTTTTTCTTCTTCTTATAAGTTTTTTCGAATCTCAGGTACGTGCTTCTTTTTCAATAGCCCTTCTGTTATCCCCTCGGGTTAAAAAAAATTGTTTCTAGGGTAACTCCTACCTCTCTTCGGGAGACTTTTTATCGATCCTTACTTTCTACGTAGACCCATTACATTCGGGCTCCGAACCTAAATGAACGGATTGCCCTATTTTTCCTGCCTCCTCCCCTTGACCTAGTGGATGCTCAATTAGAGAGGAGACTTATTTTTTTATTTAAAATAGTTCTCTATTCTTTTTCGGGTTTGTCCATTCTATTTTTAGGTTTTATCGGGTCACTCCTTGGATGTTGACCCTGAATTAAATTTTGTTTATGAGTGCCTTTGAGGTGATGTGTCGAGGCTAGGGTTTTTTTAATTTGTTTAAGGATTTTATTTTTTAAAATTTAAAAGTTAATAATGAATTCCTCAGATTTTGTGGCTAGAATGGTTTGACCATTTTCACTGGCCACAAGGATTCCATTAAACATTGGGTGGACAGTTTCACTATAGTTGGAGCCAAAAGGGGCTTTGGCTGGGGTTTAGAGCTAGGATGGGGGACCGTAGAAACCTTTTGCAAATGCTTTCCCCTTTCTTTCTGAGTGGGAGCAGTTATATTTTACCTCGATCTCCTCCATTCCCTTTAAATTCAATGTCTTCAAGTGCCTAGAAATCTGCCCGATGGAGGGGTGTTATGCTGCTGGTATATAACTATTCCTTTGTCTATGCTTCTCTGTCAACTCCTTAGAATTTTTCCCTTAATTGTGACGCTGTTCGAAAGGCTGTGGAGTCTTTTAAGACCCGAAAGACCATAGATGTGGTCATTGAGATGCTAGGGGTAGAGGCCGTGCCAGCTCAGGTTGTGCCTCCTCTGCCTCTCATTGAGGCCAGTATGGAGTTGGCTCTGGTCGATTCCGATCAGGCTGATGTCGCGCCGGCGACTATTAGGGATGCCCCTGTCCTTAGAGAAAATTCAGAGGTTGCTATAGTGAAGGCAGTGGTCAACCTGGATAGGTCTTCTCCTGCAGAAGAGGTAGGGGAGGTTTAAAGCGAAATAATTCTCGTCTCCCTCAGGAGTCAACCGCCACTGCCTTGGGGACGATAGGAAAAAAGAGGCCGCTGGTGAGGGAATCCAAGCTGGTCTTCTCTTAGAAGGTGACTTCATCTTCCTCCAATCTGGGAAAGTTCTCTTTGGATAAAGCGAGCAAGGGCAAGAGCAAGGAATGCCAAACTCGAGTGATCAATGAGGGGCTACCTACTGCCTTAATTTCCAAGGAGGTTAGGTTGCCTTTCCAACTAGGTCCTGATTCCACTCCTACCTCAATTGTTGAGCTGTTGAGCAACCATGTTTTCGAGCCATCCCCCAGTTTGACTGACCTTTGGATGGTGAGCACAATTTGCAGGCTAATTGAATACACCGAGCAATCAAACTCTTTACTTCTCGAGCGGAGGAGACCTTTTTGGGACTTCTAAGAGACAAGTTCTTCTTGTAAGTTTTCTTACATTTCTTTTTTCCTTTTGGATGTTCTGGTTGTTTCTTAACTTATCTATTTGTTTTTGCAGCTTCTAGGGGCTTTACTAGAGCTCGAGAATAGAAAAGTTAGTGCTCAGAAGGCTGCCCTCTACGACATTGAAAAGGCCAAAGAGGAGAAGGTTGTCCGGGTAACTGCCGTATTGAAGACTCAATACGAGGGGGAGATGAGCTGGTTGGAAGGGCTTCTCTAAGATAATCAAGCCAAGGGTGAGAAGATTGCTCTCTTGGAGGCACAAATTGATGAGGAGAGGTCTATTGCAGAAGCTAAACTTGCTCAAGAGAAGGTTTTTGCATACTAGAGGGAGAAAGGCCTTTCAGCCTGATTTGCCCATCTTGAGAGAGAGATGATGAAGTTGTTCGAGGAACTGGGGAAGGTCAAGTTAGGGCTGAGTAGGTTTCAAGGGGATCTAAGTGCTTTCGAAGCCGTGAGAAAGCTTGAAAGCGAGGTCCACAATCTTTCTGCGCGGTGTAAGAATTATGAAAAGAAGATCGTGGACGCTAGGGAGAATACGGAGGCAATCGTCCAGAGCCAGATCAACAAGTACCTAAAGTCAGACGAGTTTAAAGGTAAGGTATTTGAGCAATCCACTCGTTTTTATGCGACGGGCTTCAACAATGGCCTTTTAAAAGCTTGTGAATCTCCGACTATTCCTTTTAGGACTTTATGTGTTATAGAGTATGATTATGATGGTGAAGAAGTACAATATGGCTCCAACAACTGTGCTCTTCTCAAAGTGCGTCCCCCTCCTCCCCATGGGACATTAGACCGCTTGGCAGCTGCGTTTGACCAAGGTGCCAGTAAAGTTGGTGATGGTCCACCTGTAGTTGAGGCCGTTAATGCCCTTATGGATCCTCCTTCGGCGAGTGATGTTATAGTGATTTCGACTTCGCGATTGTTAATGCTCCAGAGAATGCTTTTGAAGTTGAGCCCGACTTGGCTGAAGATCTTGCCTCCTCTAGAGAGACTTGAAGATCTTTCTCTTTTTCTTTAGAGTTTCTAATTGTAAATACATAGTTAATTTGTTTTTTGTATTTCAACCTCTTTGTAATGTATGCATATTTTTTATTGAAATGGAAAATTTCTACTTTTGTCTGTTAGTTTTATTTTGCCTTTTCGGCTTATGTTTTTGTGAAATATGCTCAGCCCTGTTTTTTGTTGAAATGAAACCTTAGTGTTTTGTTAGATGGGTAAGGTATTTACGACTTATCTTAGTTCTCATAGCTTGTCAAAATAACTATACTTTGAATTTCGAATGAACAAAAGAAATAAATATATCACTTAAAAATGATGTTGTTGAAAACGTTTTGTAAGTAAGAAATCTCCAGAGGTTGTAACATACTTTACTTTTTTATTTTTAGACTTTCACCTAAAACTTCTTTTTCAGGTTCTTTTGCCTTTAGCATGTTTTCGAGTATCTTCGTTCTTTCATTTTTTCTGAGCACTTAGCTCTAATTATGGTTTCAAGCTCTTTTGCCCTTAGCGTGCTTTCCAACATTTTCGCTCTTTTTCTTTTCTGGGCACTTCGCCCTGATTGTTGCGTAGGACTCTTACCCTTGATTTCACTTCCAGCCTCTTTTGCCCTTAACGTGTTTCTGAGCATTTTCACTCTTTCACTTGGCTGGGTACTTAGTCTTGATTATGGTTTCGAACTCTTAGCCTTAATTTTGCTTTCAGGCTCTTTTGCCCTTAGCATATTTTCAAGCATTTCGCTCTTTTATTTTTGTGGGTACTTAGTCCTGATTGTGTTTCCGGACTTCTAGATTTGGTTGGAGGTTCTCTGGCGAACTTGCCTTCTCTTCTCTTCTCTTCCGAGTTAGGTGTACCGTGGCAGTTTGGTCATGATTTTTTATTTCTAGGATAAAGTTTGGCGTAGGTTCTTGGCTAGGGGTTATGATGGGTGTTATATTTGTGGGTATGGGTGGGGTGAGACCCCTTTTGCTGCATTATTTGGTTGATCCACATCATCGTTTGTTGCAGTTGCACAGACATTGCTTGCAAATCTTGGTTAGATATGTGTGTTTGTGGAATAGTGTTTGCTAGAGTGGGGTTGCTGGTGGAAGGTGTGTGTGGTAATATTTGAGTGGGGGAGTGGAAACAATGTCATAGGAAAGCCTTGAAGATTTGGGGGTTCGAGGGTTGGACTTTCATCTCCAATGGGTGTTGACGGGTTATTTTTTTGATTTGCCATAGTGGATCTCAGTGGATTTATGTTTAAAATACTCCAGTTGATTGGATAATCTTCTTTCGTTTCCCACAAATGGCGCCAATTGATGAGTCTGAGATTCAGTGAGACAAGAGATGATGACACGAAACTAAAGGATTTGATTTATAAGGAAGTTAATGGATCTGATTGAGTAGTTAAAGATCAATAATGGATCAGAGTGGTTTTTTTTGGGTTTAGAAATGCTGAGATTATCGGGAGAAGTCGAGAGTTTTATTTTTCTAGGTACTTAGTCCTGATTGTGTTTCTAGACTTTTGGATTTGGCTGGAGGTTCTCTAGCGAACTCACCTTCTCTTCTCTTCTCTTCTCTTCTCTTCTCTTCTTTTCCGAGTTAGGTGTATCGTGGCAGTTTGGTCATGATTTTTGATTTCTGGGATAAAGTTTGACGTAGGTGCTTGGCTAGGGGTTATGATGGGTGTTATATTTGTAGGTATGGGTGGGGTGAGACCCCTTTTGCTGCATTATTTGGTTGATCCACATCATCGTTTGTTGCAGTTGCACAGACATTGCTTGCAAATCTTGGTTAGATATGTGTGTTTGTGGAACAGTGTTTGCTAGAATGGGATTGTTGGTGGAATGTGTGTATGGTAATGTTTGAGTGGGGGAGTGGAAACAATGTCATAGGAAAGTCTTGAAGATTTGGGGGTTCGAGGGTTGGATTTTCATCTCCAATGGGTGTCAACGGGTTATTTTTTTGATTTGCCATGATGGATCTCAGTGGGTTTATGTTTAAAAAACTCCAGTTGATTGGATAATCTTCTTTCGTTTCCCACAAATGGCACCAATTGATGAGTCTGAGATTCAGTGAGACAAGAGATGATGACACGAAACTAAAGGATTTGATTTATAAGGAAGTTAATAGATCTGATTGAGTAGTTAAAGATCAATAATGGATCGGAATGGTTTTTTTTGGGTTTAGAAATGCTGAGATTATCGGGAGAAGTCGAGAGCTTCTAGGGTCTGAGTTTCATAAAAAATTTATCCCTTATGTAATTAGTTCATGGTATTAATACCTTGACCATTTTAGAGTGTTCTGACAGATCGTCGATAGATGACGGTGGAGTGTTGTGGAAAAAATGTCAGACGGTTCATTTATAGTGGACAGTTGGCTAATAAATGTTAAGTCGTTTCACCCATATCCTGTCCATCACTCGCGTTTAGTCCTACTTGCATGCGCAATTATGACCCTAAAGAGGATCCGCGAGTTTTAAAGAGATTGACCTGCTTGTTCATAGCATTAATGAGATTGGAGATGTTGGTGGTTTAAAAGGACCCAAGGTATAAAGGAAATTTCAATGAATGTATTACTGTAAACAGAGACTGAATTTATACAGGTAAGTGAAACTAAATGTGCAGGAACGGGTTGTGGAGATAAGGTAGAAGGTGGAACACGTTGTTGAAGAGGAGCAAATAAAGGAAATTCTGGTGGAGAACCGAGGACTGAGGAGCTACCATCACTTTGCTTGAACGGAAAATCCTGTTCATCAAACAAAACATGACGGGAATAAAAAAGTTTATGAGTAGATAAAGAAAGACATTTATATCCTTTATGCAGAAGACTGTAACCAAGAAAAACACATTTTGTAGATCGAGGTTCTAATTTATTAGAAGTGTATGGTTTAAGCCAGGGAAAGCAAGAACAACCAAAAATTTTGAGAAAATTATAATCAGGCTGCCGACCAAATATTTTTTGATAAGGAGACATGTGATTAAGATTGGGAGTAGGTAAGCGGTTAATGGTGTAAACGGCAGTAGCAAAAGCATGATCCCAATATTTAGAGGGAACAGAAGCATGAAACAAATTGGCTCGACCAGTTTCAGTGATGTGTCTGTGTTTTCTCTCGGCACACCCATTTTGTTCAGGTGTATGGGGACAAGAGCTTCGTTGAATTATTCCATGTTGAGCAAGGTAAGGTTTTAGTGCTTGGAACTCCCCTCCCCAGTCAGATTGGAACATTTTAATAGAAGTATTAAAGTAATTTTCAACTATTTTGCGGAATTGATGAAAACAAGAACGAACATCTGATTTGTGCCGCAAAAAATAAATCCAAGAGTATTTGGTGTAATGGTCATAAAAAAGAACATAATAACGGCAGCCATCTAAAGTAGCAATGGGTGCAGGACCCCATAAGTCCGAACAAACAAGTTCCAATGGTTTTTTTGCAACAAATGTGGAATCAAGAAATGGCAATTTATGTGTTTTGCTAACACAACAGGTTTCACACAATGATTTATTTATTTTATTGAAACAAAACAAATTATTGGATGACAAAAACTCTGGAAACAGTTTTAGAGCAGGCATGACCAAGCCTAGCATGCCAAGTAGATAAAGAAACTGAATTGCAAGAAGGAGATATAGACGCAGAAGCCAACACATAGAGTCCATCTTTAACATGCCCCCTGTGAAGTATCTGTTTCGACTGAAGGTCCTTAATAACAAAACAATGAGGAAAAAATTCGAGTGAAACACCATTAGAAAGAGCAAACTGACGAACAGAAATTAGATTAGAATTAGCATTAGGAACATGTAAAATATTACGGAGTGAAAAACGATTAGAATCAAGAGATAAAGAGGCAGAACCAGTATGAGAGATTGGAAGAGTTTTACCATTTGTGAGAGTAACTTCGTCAGTGCCAGAATATTCAGAATGAAGAGCAAGATTATCCAGTTCAGATGTCAGGTGATGGGTCGCTCCACTATCCACAATCCAGGGTTGAGGGGTAGCAGTTGGAGAAGATGTGTGATGACTGACAGGTCTGGGATTATGTCTATTATACCTTGGACTTGGACACACATTAGCCAAATGACCTTGGCCGCCACAGTTATAACAAACTGGAGATGATGTAGAATTTGTGTTAGAGCCAGAACCTCGACCAGCAGAACTGGAGTAACTACCACGTCCACCACGCCCTCGACCACGAGAAGGGCCACCACGATAACCAGAAGTATTGAGGTGAGCAAGTGCAGGCACAATTGGTTCAGCCGATTGCAATTGCAATTCTTCAGAAAGCAATAAACCCAATAAGTCATCATATGAAACGGATGCCAAACGTGCCTCAATATTACGGGTAAACGGACGGTAATCAGGTCCTAACCCACGAAGAATATGATCGACAAGATCATCCTCAGAAATCGCAGCATCAAGAGAAAGTAACTGATCATAAATCTGTTTGGCACGACTCATATAGACTGGAATGGAGTCCGTACCTTTAGAAAGGACATAGAGGGAGGACTTAAGTGTGCGAATTTGAGCTTTTGAGCCAGAAGCATACTGGATTTTTAATCGAGACCAGGCATCATGAGCCGTAGCAACACCAACAACCTGAGAAAGAACAGATTCGGATAAGGAACTTAGAATCCAACCAAGAACAGTCTGGTCTTTAAAAAACCAAGTAGAATAAGCAGGATTAGGAGCATCATTGATCTCCTTAGGTGGAGCAATAGCAGACCCATCAATGTGATGAACGAGCTGCTGACTATGAAGAAGGGGAAGAATCTGTGTTTTCCAGAGTAAGTAATTGGTCGAAGTTAATTTGACAGTGACATGATTGTGGATCGAAGGGATGGAATAAGGAATTGTAGAAGAAGAAGCCATTGGGAAAAGCAGAAAAGAGTCGAGAAAAAAAAAAATATAGGGCTCTGATACCAAAAAGGACCCAAGGTATAAAGGAAATTTCAATGAATGTATTACTGTAAACAGAGACTGAATTTATACAGGTAAGTGAAACTAAATCCCTAAACTAAAGGAGATACAATCAGATACAAAGAGATACAGATTATAGAAATATAAACGGAATAGCTATGCCTAAAGAATAGGTCTTTACGATAGTGCCTTATCAGGTTTGACCCGCATACTATGACGAATAGTCCTTCTGTAAAGAGGTCAAACCGAATATACCGGTGTGAACCCTTCTACTTTTTTATACACTTGTCACGATCTCAAAAGAATTTATTATTATTATTATTATGTTATAAGTAATTAAATTAATATATGGTGTAATTATAAAATTTTGAAAAGAATAGGATTTTTTATAATTAACTCTAATTTAATTTACTTTGTCTTGTTTGGATACACTTTAAAAATAAAGGAAAAATACAAATTTTCTTTTAATAAAATATATTAAAAGACTATTATATGTAAAAAAAATAAAAATTTTAGAAAGATGAAAGTATTTAAGTATTTTAATATAATTAATATCCATTACTCTTTATTTCTCTCCATTTTCTATAATTTTAAAGAAAAATATTTTGAATAGGTCGAGTGAAGAAATATAACTTTTCATCCTTTCACTCTATTTCTCTTTTTTATAAAATTTGAAATAAAAAAATTTTGGAAAATTATATTTCTCATGTTTTCTTTCTCGCTATTTCCCTCCATTTAAATAAAGTATAAAAGAAAAGAAACAGTAAAAAGGAGAGAGTTTCTCTGTCTACTTTAAACTAGGGAGAAAAGCAACTTTCTCTCCCTGTTCAGTCAAGCACCTTAATTATTAATCCGTCCTCGAGTACAAACCTCTTTTGAATTTTTATACCAAGTGAGTTGTATCAACAGACTCGGAGTATAAATAAATCCGTCTCTTAATTAAAAGCATCACTATCAATTATTTTTTTTATTTATAAATTAAAATTAATGACTTTGTTGAATCATTGTCAGCATGTGGATATATTCTGAGAGTGCAATTCTGCTGCTGATGACTTGGCTAATTTAGGGCAGCACTTGTTACTTAGTTCTTATATTTAGCCGTATAATTCTTTTAAATGCTTAATTTGGTGGGCGTCGACTTCTGTTATGGTTTAGTGTTGTTTCCTTTTCAATTGTAGATAAAAGATTAAAAAGAAAGATAATAATATAATGCAATGAAGAAAACGAGTCACCAGACATAGTTCCAAAGGAAAAAACTATCCTATGGCTCAACTGAACCGTTCTTTTCTTCCCTTTCTTTCAATTTCGGAAAATCCAAATGATTTTGTAGAAAGACTTGTGCTCCTATTCTTTCCTGTTTTTGACGATAGATAATTAAATTTTAAACGATAGATAATTAAATTCTAAACTCATTAGTTTTAATTTAAATATTTTTTGAAATGGGGTTAAAAATTGAGAGAATAGAACATGAAATGACTATACATATTTAGTTATATAAGTCTAATCATAATCGATTAAAATATACATCGCTCTCGTTAAGATTCATCTAGGAGAATGGAGGACAAGGGATTTTTTTGTGCACCTATCCAAGGCATAACATAGCTCAAGCTTTGCCACCAACAGAACGTTTTCTTCGTTTCTTTACTGTACACCGATTAATAGACCGCTCAACAGTAATGCACTACATTCAGACAATAATGGACAAGAAAAACGACGTTTGAACTAATAGCAACTGGTGCCTACAGTTTAAGAAGAGCTTTCCTTTACCCTTCCATGGTCTATTATTTGATCGGAGAAATTGGCCTTCAAACTAATTCCTAAGCTATATAAACAGCTATCTTTCATAATCCACCAGCTCTAAGCTCTCTCCGATCTCATCAGTTCAAAACCTGTAATGGAGGGCCTAATACCGTATTTCTACAAGGTGATAGTTCAGTACAATGCTGAAGGACAAACGAAGGAAGGTAGCTCATTTGGTGAATCGACTAGTGCGCATTACGTAAGACTTCCAGGCGATTCGGGACGGTTCAATCCATCATGCACCCAACTTTTCCATCCTGAGTATGTTCCTACTTCGTCGGCTTCCGCTGCACATCCGACTCTTACCTCTCAACTCCTTGCCCTTGCAGGAAGCCAATCCCCAGCTCATCTTCCTGTCTCTCATCGTTTCTTTTCCTTCTTTTAACAGCAGTTATATCAGTGTTCATGAGTCTGTACTATGCCAGATGGAGCGAAGTTGATGGCTATTTTTCGGTTACATGTAAAAGGAGAAGTCCATAGCTCATACTTGCTGTCACGTAACATAAACTGCAATTTAGGAATTCAAAACCAAAAGCATCAATAAGAGATGCCAGAGGAGCATCACACTTTGTGCATTGAGCATTGCATCGGGTAAAAATATGTAATAGAAATCAGAAAGGGAAAAAAAACAACCACCCATTAGAAATAAGAGCACTTCAGACAACAAATGCATTTCCAGTTTGCTAGAATTGCCAACTTTTAGCTACTGGTGCTTCTTCTTTGTACTCTGTTACTAAACTAATATATCATATTACCAATTACGTTAAAAAATTATGAGCCAGTAAAGGGGATTAAAGTTACAGATCATTCTGAGAATTTGTTTCCATGCTGGTCCTATAGCATTACATTAGTTAATTTCCATATAAAACTAAGACCATATGACCAAAATTATGCAACACGAGCAAAGGTACAAGTAGGATGAACATCAAACTCTCAAATAAGCCTTGATAAATGTAATCAAAGGTACTTGAAAGAAATGTCCAGAATAGGGCCGGGTCCATCAGGGTATATGATTTCAATTTCATGCTCTAGTAGTTTCTCACTTAAGGAACTCTCTTTTTATCATCCAGCAACACCATCTCAACTGAGAGAATTAGAACGTCTGAATGACAAATTGTCTGTCATCTAAAATCTAGACTTTTGACAGAGAGTTCGAAAACTTCAGGTAGGAAAAAAATCAGATACACATGAGCTATAATTTATGCAAATCGTCTCTTATAGTAACACTCACCCTGACCCATCTCTACGCCGAACAAACTCAACTGGCTTGTTCTTGCGGCTGAGAAGCTCAGCAAAAAAGTTTATATCAGCAAAATCATTCCTGATCGTCATCGTATGGAAGAAATTTTTTGTCATTGCAACCGCGTTTAGCGATAGACTTCTTTATCCTTTTATTTTATTATAGTTTAGTTTGTTTTCATCTCATTATTTGTGTACTTGTTGGCAATTCTTTGTTTTCCTCCTTTGGCAATGTTGTTAACGACATTAATTTGTTTCAAAATGGCCCAAAAAAGTTAATTCTCTTCAACATTGAAGGAGACACCATTTCGAATATTAGTTCACAGTTAAGCTTTTCAGGAGATTGGTGATGGTGAAGCTGTGAACAATGAGCTTCAGAAACTCAAGGACATGAAGGGTCGTGCTTCTTCATTAATCGTCTTCGTGAAATTTCCAGGTTTATTCACTGTCTTGCACTGGCTAGGGCGAAAAGACTCTTTCAGACTATAATTTGAAATTTTAAACGTTTGATTAACATATTTAAAGTGATATTTTCTCTGAAAGTAATTCAAAATGCCGCGCAAACGGATTGGAAGATCGCCAGCTTGTTTTGGTCGAGAGAATGGCTCATGGAGGGAGTTTGGCACTGCGGTCTCCCTTCTCTGTCCGACACATTGAACGGCACTTCTGCAAACGTTGGAAGACGCGTGCTTTGTTCGGCGACTGCATTGTCCGCTCCAAGTTCACAAACTGGTCGGAGAAATTTTTCTGTTCCCCAGCGGAGGACCGAAAGATTCTATACATGACAATTCACCAAAATACGGTATCGTCGAATGACGTACTTGCTGTTTCCTCGACCAACGTATGATTATGCAATCCCTTATAGGAAATGTCATCATTATCTAGCGGGAAAAATACTTTCTTTGATGCCTTGACATTTTCAGTATATGTTATCTAGAGGAATTAAATGCTTAGTTTAGCACTCAAATTACTAATTTAACATTCATATCTTCACTTCATCACTTGTGGTAATTGAACTGCATTTCTTTTCCTTCGTTCTCTTTATGATCTATTTTGCTATATCTGGATATCAAATTGTTTGAGAAACTTAATTTTCTGTGCAGTGCTGAACATCGCAGAGAAGTTTTATATGGTCGAGAATATCTAGTGCTGGTTTTACTAGTTAACGCATCACATTTCAGTATTTTTCTGAACCAGTAAAGAAACTTGCTCCTTCCAAATCCTTAAATTGATGGGCTATATCAAGGGCAACTCCGTTCCTCTTCAGGCCGAGTGCAGATAATAAGCTGCCTCTTCTCTAAAGATTCAGTATTAATTTTCAATAGATCCAAATGAACATGAAGAATATCTAACAGAGAACACGAATCTGCTGCCAAAAAAAAAAAAAAAATACAAATACACACTTCACACCCTTAAAATAAATCAGCCATAGGTAACCATGTTTTATCAGGTTAGAGTCACTGAGTCACATATTATTCACCCCACATGCTCCACTATGGCCGATCAACAGAGAAACCTCAATCAAAAGAGAACAAAAATGAGGGGAAAAAAGCAGAGACAAACTCAGTAGTAACAAGCAAACAAGAAACAAAGCCAAGATTATCCACTTTCAACTTCACGCTCTCACCCGTCACCACCACCGCCACTACCCTCCTTGGCAGATATATGCACAGCACTCACTGCCACGGCAGCTGCTCCGGTGGTTTCATTGCTGGAAGCAGTGGTAGTTCCCTGAAGGCTGCCGCCTTCTGTACTGGGATCACCTGTCCCAGAAGAAGCATCTCCTTTACTCTTGTCCTTTGTTCCAGCAGATTTCTCCCAGTCCTCAGTCTTGTTCTCTTTCTGCTTTAGTCCTGGGATGCAGGAGCAGAGGTTAGCACATATCCTCATTGTTACAAAAGCTTAATTCATCTTGTTTCTTCTATAAGGACAAGCAATATAAAAGGGTTCCTTAATTTTTAATTATCATCATGATTGCGTAGTTAACAAGCATAAATCAAGGAATTATTGGCAAAAAGTATGATTATGATGTTCACTTTTCTTTTTCTACGTGTTGTCCACTACGCATCCATATAATCAATATTGGTATTTATCGGTAAATAATCACTCTGTAAATAAATAGGAGAAAATTTTACACAAACTGACAGTTCTCTGATGATGCACATAGTGAAGGGATATTCAGGTCTTGGTAATTACCCTAAAAAAATATTGAAGTTTGTTTGACAATTAACATGGGAAGATGCCTGTGGAGAGTTGGAAAGGCCAACTTAGCTACATGTGTAGGCTGTAAAGTAATATTTTGCATAATTTATGGAAGAATTAAAGTAACAAGCTATAAAGATTCCTTAAAAAGTTGAAATCCATGAATGATTAATTGGGATTAATCTTGTTACATAATGAAGCAAGTGATGTGAGGCATATATCAGACAAAAAGGACGCCAAATTCTAAAGTGCCATGTGCAGATACAGTCCCTTAGATAATGGACAGGCTGTTATCAAATTATAACATCCTATTTTTACCCTTTGAAGCTAATTAGAATCATTATTACTAATTAAGGTTTTCTTTTACTCCATTTGCATAATTATATTATATATATATATACATTTTTTGCTGTAACATCATTTTTTTTATTTTTTCTTTTTCTTTAAATTGCTGTTTTTTTCCTTTTAGTTAATAAAAATTAATATTTTCATTTTCCATAGAAAGTGTCTATTTATTATATGACGAAACATGGGATATGTTGCACGCTTTTCTAATTATAATCAAAATAACGCTGAGAAGGCTTGATAATTGCCTTAAGTCTGGAGTTTGAAATGTTTCTGTTTATTTAAAGAATAAAGTAAGAGAGAATCAAATAAAAATAACAAGATAAAATGTGAAAAATGATAAAAGAAAAAATGTCTGAGCCCGGGTTCGAACCGGGGACCTCTAGTGTGTGAGACTAGCGTGATAACCAACTACACCACCCAGACGCCTTTGAAGTAAATTTTTCCATGTAATAAGACTATTGTATTATTTTTTTTAAATCTCTTCCCAGTCTCTTTTAGAAGCCTGCGGAGAGAAAAATCGAAACCGAGGTCCAGGGAGAAAGAGAGGAAGATTCATCAGAATTGGCTATTCTCTTCGCCATGGACTCTCATCACGCTTCTCTTGGTCGAAGAACGGTACTTATCTCATCTTCTTTATGCATGATACAGTCGTGGTTTTCTCTTTTAATCAATTATCAAATTTGAACTCATTTTCAATTTCTTTCCTTGTCATTCTCTTTTTTTTTTTTTTTTTTTTTAATTGGATGTGAATCTGAAATCATGTTATATCTGCAGTTGGAAGAGATTAGGCAAAAGAGAGCTGCTGAGAGATTGAGCAAAACATCTTCTGGGCCTGATCTCACAAAAACTCCAAACCCTAATGGTCTCTGTCTCTGTCTCTTTTTCTTAGTAATTTTTTAGAGAATATTTGTCTTCTGATTGATGCATTTATTTATTTTCCCCTTCTGAAAATTTTTTGTGCAGATAATATAGGAATAAAAAAATCAGAAAGCGCAAATCGACTCTCTGAGGTGGGAATTCAACCTTCCATGACCCTTTCTTTTAATTCCCATCTATATATCGTTTTCTGTATGTATTACATTATTGTTTGCGGATAACGTTTCTAGTAAAGTATGGAATTTAAATTTATTTGAAGTGTGCTGTTTTATCATATGGCTGACTTGATGCGGCAATTTATGAAAAGAAAGGAAAACAATAGAATTTTTTTCATTCACGTGTAAGGCCTTTTTTAAATAATTCAATCTGAGTAGGGAAGCAGGCACAGTTTGTTAACGTTTTTTAATCTTGTGCAGACAGATGTTAGTGGTTTAGTTTCTCAGCTAAAAGATCTGCAGAAAAAGAATGCAGATTTGGAGGAAATCAACAAGACATTATCCATGAAGGTACCGTGTGGTAGTTACTACACATTTTATGTTTGGAGTTTAACACCAGAAAATGGCGTTTAGATTGTGCCCATCAAGCTGACACTTTAGTTGTTCTATTGCTTTAGGTTCAAACAAAAGATGTTGAGAATGAATCTCTGCAGAAGCGCTTAAATGATTTGGTAAAGGATTGCTCTTCCCCTTCTATTTGTTCTGCATGTTTAGCAAAATAATTGTTTTAACTGAACTTTGTAGTTTGCTTCTACCCTTTTTTTATTGTGGTTTGCAGGAACAGAATACTGTACCATCTTTGAGAAAAGCACTTAAGGATGTGGCCATGGAAAAAGATGCAGCAGTAGTTGCTAGGGTGAGCAACTATTGGCTTGCTATTTTCTTTAAATGCTATATTTATGTTGTTTTTTCATTCTTCACCCACAATGTCTGATAATTTAGTGTAGGAGGACCTTTCCGCCCAGCTTCGGACCCTTAAGAAACGTCTGAAGGATGCAGAAGAAGAACAATATAGAGTAGGAAAGCTTATTCTGCCTATTTCATACAGTAGCAAATTAGCAATTCAAATTCTAAATTCTCATTAAGTTTACATATGGAATAGGCTGAGGAAGATGCTGCAGCTTTGAGAGCAGAGTTAAACTCGATGCAGCAACAAGCAATGAATAGTAATATACTCAGTGGGATGACATCTGTTGGTATTTCTCCTGATCGTGTCCAAAGCTTGGAAAAGGAGTTGGCTAGTTTAAAGCTGAATTTGCAGGTTAGATTGCTTACTTTGTTTCCCCACTGGAGTTTTGTTATGTGTTTCTTATGGTGATCAAAACTTGTAGCAAGAGTCATTATTGAGGCAACAAGAACAACAACAATTAGCAGAGGAGCAAGCTCGGGTTTCTACCCTTACATCTGAGAAATTGGAATTGGAGGAGAAACTTGGAGCTTTATCCAGAATAGCCCCTGGTATATTCCTTTAGAAGCTTCACAGTTACCCAGTAGTCTTCAAAATGTGGTCCCTGTACAATGGGGACATGCACAATTAATCATGTTCTCGTCATTTTCTGCTATCTTTGTTGGTTCTCATTTGCTTTTCTTAGTCATTGTCTCTGGTTTTGTGCAACGCAGAAGTATCAGAAAAAGTGGCTCTTAAGGCGTTTTCAATGGTAAGAAAATCTCTATGGTTGTTATATTCATTGGTTTGGGTTTCGTAATTGCAAATCATGACATGCATGCTAACCTTTCCGTTATAATTACTGCCTCTTTCCATCTGTTTTGTCAGCCTCCTTTCCAGAAAAATTTATCATCAGTTCTTCATCCTTTGTTAACAGTGGTTGATGGAATGTGGCCTAAGATTTTGATGATGGATGTTATGTGCTTTGCAGGAAGAAAAGGAGAAACTTGAGAAGCAGTTGCATGATATGGCTGTAGCAGTTGAGAGATTAGAGAGTAGTAGACAAAAACTTTTGAAGGAGGTGCAGTCCTTATTTGATTTTCTTTCAGTTGTATTAATGAATGCTAGATACTCGCTTGATCTCAATGCAACCTTGTTCATAACTTGGTTTGCAGATTGATTCCCAATCTACGGAAATAGAGAAGCTATTTGAGGAAAATTCTAATATCTCTTCTTCTTATCAAGAGGCAATAAGCGCAGCAAAACAGTGGGAGAATCAGGTACTTTCTGTACAGTTGAAGTCTAATTCAAGTTTGAGAAGAAAGAAAGAAGTCTAATTCAAGAATTGTTGTATCCAAGAAATATGGAATGCATTTACGCATCTTTTTTTTTTACTCCATAATTAACAAGTTATCAAATGATGTAGTTAATATAGTTAATAGTGGGGATTGAAGGTTGAAATTGGTTGAAATGGAGGAAATAAGCCAGAAAAACAAACTAAATTTTGTTGTTGAAGCAATGGTGGATATCATATGTGTTTTCCAAATGTCATATCCTTGGTGTTTGATTTTCCATAAAACTATAGAAGAGCACGCATGATATAGCACCTTATTGCTGGTGAACTTGTAATTGGCCACACTTTATGTTCAAATTTTGACGTTAGCTATTTTGTACTTCAGATAAATAATTTCTTTGGGTGTAACTTAATGCAGTTGAAGGACTGTCTCAGTCAAAATGAAGAGCTTCGTGGAGTTCTCTTTAAGATGAGAATGGAACAGGCTAATATGCTTTCTTCAGGTGATAGGGAGATCCTGAAAAGCTCCACCGAACACAAAAGCAATGGTATAAATGGGACTGGTTCACAGATATATACAACTGAGGTCCTTTCCCTCAAGGTTAGTATTTGAGGATAAAGGGTTTTGTTTCTAAAAAGTTCTGATACCTCTCTCTGCATTTGTTCCAGTGACGTCTGAGATACAGCATTTGAGATAGAAGAGCCATTTTTGCTTAATGATTTTTATTACATATTAATTTTCAGTCCATCAGTATGCATTCCCTCATGGTTGTGTTTCCTTGTAGGGTGAGCTTGCAAAAGAGCAGAACAGAGCAGATGCATTGTCAGCAGAGGTCCTGCAGCTTTCAGCAAAACTCCAAGAAGCTACACAAGCATATAATGGTCTTGCACGCCTGTAAGTCCTCTTTCTCTCTCTCTCCAGCCACCCCTCTTCTATTTTGGGTACAAACTCAATTTGAAGGTAGAGATTTTTGGACATTGTAGCTACACTGAGTGATCTGATTTGCCTCTGCAGCTATAAACCAGTGCTGAGGAACATTGAGAACAGTCTCATCAAAATGAAGCAAGATGGCTCTGTGACCGTACTGTGAAAATACAGCAATGTTTCTGCAATACTGTTGATGTCTTTCTTTGACTAGTCGGTTGCAATACTTTGACTTCTTACATTTTTGGGGGATTACATGACGTTGACAATATTCAGAGAATGCTTTCCATAGGTTGGTTATTTGTTATACAAGGGTTGGGCCAGCAACCATAAACAAAATGTTGATCTACTTGAGCATTCATTTACTAATACAAAATGTTACGTTGTTTATTTGTTCTGTTATCCATATGAGTAGTTTACTATGATGTGATAATTGCCTTTTGAACTAAATATGCTTTCAGAGCAGATTGTTTATCGCAAATATTGAATTGCATAATAAATACTGGAGATACTTTCAATTAAGTGTCAGATGTCGATTCCAAAGATAGGGAGCATGAATATCATAGCAGGAACAGGAGGAGAATAGCATATAATTATGATTTAAACAACCTAATCAAGACCCACTCGTAGTAGTATCGATAGTAAAATTTCGAGATTGATGTGGTGTTAACTTGGTACGGCATATGCTATTTTGAGCAATTTAAGTACAATGTCCTTTGGACGAAAAAAAGAAGGGTACAATTTCCTGCCTAAGCTAGTCCGTTGAAACAGCGGCAGTTGGTTTGGGCCTTTGCTGTGAGGTGATGGGAGGCTTGGATCAGTTTCATTCGTCTTTGTATCATAAAACTGATCTATTTTATCATTTACGAAATACAAGAAGCAGTGATAGTGATCATAGATTAAATTCAATTGATGATGCTGTCTGGTTGAGCCTCTTCTATTTATCTCACAAAACAATCAAATATACATGAAATCCTAACACAATGTCATCTGATGCATGCTAGTAAGCAGAATGTGGGACTACACGTGAGAGCCACATTCAGCCTTGTGAGATTCAAGTAAAATTCTCGCGGCTTCAACGACTACTTGTCCACTGACATAATGCTGTCGACATACAGGCATGTAGACATCAGCCCCACCAATAAGTTCTATCCTTGTCTCCTCTGTCTTTCTCATGGTAAAGAAAGCCCGTTTTCCACAAACTTCACACCGTGCAGTTAGCTTAGTTACGGAATCAGCCAGGGGAATTATATCAAGCACAGAACCAAAACTCCTCCTGCCACCATCAAAAGGAACTCTGATTATAATGCAATTTAAGAAACAAATCCATGGATTAAGCAGAAAGTAACTATTTCAAAGAAGCAAGTAACGAGCACAGAAATTTGAATTAAACTAAATTAAATTCCATCAGTGTGTATAGATGTATACCTCAAATAGTCACCATCCAGACCAGCAACTATCAAAGTTTTCCCATCATGATCTGCAGCTTCACGACAAAAATCATATAGGTCTTCAAAAAATTGTGCTTCATCAATACCAATCACATCCAGCTGTTACCATGTGGTTTTCACCAGTTAATGTTACCAAGTCTACACTATAAACTCTGGAAACTAGAAAGAATAATACACACATGCATTCAGTACTTACTATTTTTCTGGTATCTTTCTTTCAAGTAGTCATATCGGTTTTCACAAAAATGATTTACTAAAAACACTAACCCCTTGTTTGGAATAAAAAATTTCATAAAAATTCAATTCGATTTTTTTCTATCAATTTCCTTGTTTAGAATGAAAAAATTCATTTCTTTTTTAATTGAAAAAAAAATGATTTACTAAAAACACTAACCCCTCGTTTGGAATAAAAAATTTCATAAAAATTCAATTCAATTTTTTTCTATCAATTTCCTTGTTTAGAATGAAAAAATTCATTTCTTTTTTAATTGAAAAAATTTTCATTTCAAATGAAATGAAATCGTGCATAATTTTGCAAGATTCATTTGAATTTTTTTCTTGTAAAATGAATCATGCCAAACGAAGGGTAAAAGAGAAATAAATGTATATGCGGATATTAACTATCAATAACTTGAATACATGCATTAAATATAGTTTTTTTACGGGACATATATATTATGTTTTGACATTCAGATACCTGTTCATATGCATCAAAGCCAAATTTTTGTCTAAACAATGACAAACTAGGCAGGGCCACACATGGCAGTTTCACTCCATCATGTGTCACTATTGAATCAAGACCATATCTTGTATCCCTGTTCGATTTTATAACAGCCACGTTTCTGCATAACAAATGCACAAAAAGGAAAATGAATTTTAAACTAATAATTTCACTGAAGATTCAACACAATTCAAATTCTACATGAAACACTGCTTTAAATCATCAGCATCTCTGACTGAAATTGTTAAAAACTAAAATTACAAGTCCTATAAAATTTATATGCAGAATATTAGTCTCACTGTTGTATACCACAATAGTAAAGTGAATCTGGGGTGCCCAAGAACATCACCAGGTAAAACACGAAATATTGACATAAGAGTTCTGCCAAGCAAAAAACAATAATAGCAACATACCAAAATCATACTCGAGTTTTCAAAATATGCAACCATTTAGTAAGGAAATTACCTATAAAAAAAACAGTGTAGCTCAAAGTAATTTATGTGGAAAGCAAACAAACATCTTTACCTCAAATTATCATCAGCCTAAGCCTTGAAATCCAATGAGAAGCTCAGCCAATAACAATGCTATATTTTGGATTGAAAATGTAAAGCATATCAATCTTCTAAATGAATTAATTCACTTATGTCAGGAACATAGCCAGCATCTCTTAAAGTGCACATCATTTTGATAATTGTACTACATATTTCCTTATATTTTCTATGAGATTTATCACCCATTAAGAAGCAGTGGATCTCCCCTTGAACTTCAATCCTACTATAAGCAGGCTCCTTCATTATTCCTGAATCTCTCATCATACTCCTAACCTTTGCAACATCATCCCAGAACCCAAATGTGGCATAAGTATTGGACAAGACCACATACTTTCCAGCATTTTGTGGATCCAATTTGAAGTATTGCTTGGCTGCATGATTTACCAGGTCCATGTCTCCATGAATTCTAGAAGCCCCAAGCAAAGCACCCCATACAACTGAGTGTTCTTTACAAGGTGCCTCCAAAACAAACTCATAAGCCTCTTGCAACATGCCAGCACGACCTAAAAGATCGACCATTGCTGCATAGTGTTGCCCTCTAGGCTGGATTCCATAATCTCTCTTCATTGATAAGAAATAATCCCAAGCTTCATCAATCAAACCTCCATGACTACAAGCGGAAAGCACTGCTAGAAAAGTAACATAATTTGGTCTGAAACCTTCATCTTTCATCCTATGAAATGATTCTAAAACCTCTGTAACTCTTCCATGCTGGCCATACCCAGATATTAATGAAGTCCAGGTAACAACATTCCTGTTTAATGATTTACTAAAGACCTTATGCCCATCAGAGAGATTGCTGCATTTGAAGTACATATCTATGAGAGCACTATTGACTACAACATTTTCACTTAGGTTACACTTTATCATAATACCATGGGCTTTCTTACCATGTTCCAGTGTTGCTAAAGCAGCACAAGCTCTAAACACAGATGCAAATGTATACTGGTCTGGTGTCAAACCATTTTGTCTCATTTTGTAATAAAAAGTAAGACCTATCTCTTCATGTCTCTTTTGCACATATCCAGCTATTACTGCATTCCAAGAAATCAAGTTTTTCCCCCCCACCATATTAAACAGCACACGTGCAGTCTTTAGATCCCCAGATTTTGCATACAATATCAACAACTTAGTCTTCAGATATTCACTGGCAACATACCCTACAATAACCATATGTGCATGGATTCTTTTCCCCTTCTTATACTGTTTTCCAAATATGCATTCTTGCAACAGAAGAGCATAGGTACCATGTTCCACTTTGAACCCTGTGTGCCATAACAGTCTCACAGCTTCACTCGTTCTCCCAGAAAAAGAAAGATCTTTTAAGGTTTTATCCAATTGACGTACACTTGTGACCTGAAAGCTGGCAATATCTAAAGAGTGATAATCCCGTTCCATCAACCAGAAACATTGAGTAAACCTCACCTATTAAGCTAAAAGCAGGAATAACGATAACACGAAGGATTTTAAAAAACCTAGGACGATCACAATCAATCAAATTAACAATTCAGGAAAATATTGGCTTTTACTCACTGTTATGTATATATATATATACATATATATATAGTAATGCAACTACATCAACAATTCCAAAATAAAGCCCAAACCTAATCATATAAGAAAAACAAATAAGAGAATCAAAAGCACATTACATAAACGAAACAAAATCTTATATCAACACAAATAACATGTAGAAAAAATAAACCTGCCATCGCTGCTTTCAGACTGCATACGACGGAGAAGCGTTGTGGTTTTTCCAGCGAACATGGGCCCAACTATAACGTGAATCTCGCCGGAGGAGGAAGAGGGGGAAGAATTGGAGTGGAGACATCGATTTTGAATAGGAAAAATTGAAAGCATAGGAGGAGGTTTAAGGGGGAGAGAAATGGGACTGGTAAGAGTAGTGGGAAACGAGAGAAATTTGGAATTAGAGGGTAAAGAGAAGAAGAGGGAAGGTGTAACCTTGGGAATGGATGAAAATGGTGGGGATATAAGGGACTTCATCCTTGAAATAGTAGTTAACATTGACAGAAAAAGCGAAATAGGCTAATGGGTTTTGGACCTTTTGGTTACTGGACAAAAATTTTTATTCGCATGCTTGCTAAATTTAGGGTTTGGGATTGAGATTGAGAGAGAGAGAGAGAGAGAGAGAGAGAGAGAGAGTAGGGTTTAAGGTTTTGCTGTGACAAGGGCGAGAAGAGGAGAGAGCTGAGAACTACTGCCTTGGTTCGCCTGCAAACTCCGGATCACGTGTTGTGCTGTCCACACATGTTTCCTGAGCATGCATTCACTGAAGATCTCGACCGTCGACTCGCATGCCTTGCCATTCGTTTTTCTTTTTCCCCCTCGCAAAAGTACTTAAAATATTTTTTCAACTAAATTTATATGACCTGTTTTTTTAGAATAAATCTATGAGACATTTTTCCTTGAATAATGCGAGGAAAATGAAATTTTTACCCATACTCTCCCATCTTTAATTTATTACTTTTAAAAACATTAGGAAAGGATCTTTTTCACCTTTAAAATCTACGTAAACTCATTTATTTTTAATAATATTACAGAAAAAATCGTTAGACTGTTTTCCATTGAATTATTTATTAAAATTCATATACTGCAATGGAGTAATGAAAAAAAAATTATTCTATTAAAATTTATTATTAAATGATAACTGTTTAATAAACTACAGTTTATTTTTTATAATTTTAATATTTATTACAAAATAAAATTTTAAAAATTAATTCTATCCATGCATCTGTTTTATCAATAGAGTTGATTTCGGCGGTTTGTTTTGAATTGATTTTATTTTGTCGCTATTCTCATTGGATTTTGTAGTTTGATTTCTTGTCTTGTTTTGAGCCCTTTATAGTCCCGTGGGCCTTGAATCAATATTATATAAATTTGGCATTTGTCAAAAAACAAATAAACCTAATCCAAGGCTCTTGTTCAACCATGGCTAGTTCAGCAAGAAAATTCACATTCGGGGCAATTCTGAATCTAATCTATATGGACGTAAACTACATGAAGTTAAAGGATTTCGTTTTTAATTTTACATTCCCACTATAGCCTTAAATTCATGTAACCAGTTTTAGATAAATTTTTCCCAATTTAAAATGCATTCAAGTAGAAAAGTTTTCGTGTACCCAGCTGCTTAACAGATATAGACAATGAGCAATTCTTTTTTTTTTTTTTTCTTGAAGTTAATTTAACTGGTGTAATGACATCATAAGAAAGAACAACATCTTTGCCCGTCTTCATGCCGGAGATCCTGAGAAATCCCGAGAACCTCTAAAAGGTTAATAATCTGTTAGACTTGTCAACAGTCTTTATTGCCATTGTTTTTTATAATATTTAACATATATTCTAATATAAAATTATTAAATTACAACATAAATTGTATTTAAAAATGTCAATACTCCTCTCGTAAGTCGTAATGAAGTATGACTGGCATCGTTCCAATTTCAATTGCCTGGAAAAGAAAATACTTTCAGCGATTCAACAATGCCCTGGTATTCGTATTTCTTAAAATCCAACTTAAAGAAAATTCATGCCCCACAAACTATACAACAAGCACTAAGAAGTGAATGCACTGCATACAGGGAAGTTTGATGCAATCAAAAGTTCTCGTACACTACTCCACTAAGCAGTTGCCGGATCATTTATCACACCCAGGAAATCATCTTTTATGGTACCAATGCAAAACTGCCATAGAAAAGATAAAGAATAGTATTAGATGGACAGCCATGGAATTGGAATCTTAATACAATGAGAACTTAATTAAGAAAAACAAATGATTAAGCAATCTTTCTTACGGAAGCTCCCTAACGTTGTTCATTCTGTGATATCACCATATGACTTAAATGGTGTGAAAGAACTCGTTAGCTTTGGACCCCTTTATCCAGAGGATCATCATACTAAGAACTAGGATAGTCCAACCTATGCCAAACACATATGCTGACCATAATAGAAGATGACTCGAATCATGTCAGACGAAACACAAATTGCAATTTTCTGTGATGTTCAATCTATAAAAAATGAAAGCCTTTCATGATGTAAAAACTTACTCTCACTTATCTAATTTCTAAGGAATACATCAAGTCAAACAGGGAATCTAACGGTCTAATGTAACATGTCCATTTCTTTTATGAAAAAAAAAATAATATTCCTAACTTGATAAAATGGTTTTATCAGTTTATTTGTAATAAAATGCCCAAAATTACTCAGTTACAAGAGAAAATAAATTCTACAATTTCATTTCCAGAAAAGATAAGTGTCATTGAAGCTTATGGTTGATGAGAAAAAAATAGCCAGTGAGATATCAAGAAAAAAAAAACAAAGGAGTTATGTACGCACAATTTCCGTAGCATCAACTCGAGTCCCAATTATCTTCAATCTCACTTCACAATCCTTCTGAATCTTCACCTGAAAAATGTGTGCGACATCAATGACATGCAATGTTATGTCAAAAATAGAGAACTGATTTCGATTCAAAATATGCATAAATGAAAGCATACTGATCCATCCGAAGTTGTGTAGTTTGGCATATCTCCAGACTGGAACTCCATATCATCAGGTATTAACTAGAAAACAAAATTAGAAAGCTAAGTTGTAGAAATGGGGGGTATAAACACAGTTTTATGCATGTAACATTTGTAAATGCGTTTAACAGTTGTGGAGACACGATAGGACAACTTATAAGCTTGAATATTATTAGGCTGCGCATGATATAAAACATAAAACTATATGCACTTGATATGCAGCATTCAACAAATATATAAGATTATGTGTCACAAACAAAAAAGTTCTATTACATAGAGCCAACTCTCTTATAAATATTCATTTCCCCTATTATAGAACTGCTTTCCCTAATAACATTCCCCCTGTCCCACAAAGTAAACAAATGAAATTCTAAAGTTCTTTTTATTTGTATGGAAATATTAAAGAAGTAAAAAACTGAAGCATGACATTAAGCAAGTGTTTCACCCTAATTCTTGAACCAGACATAATCTGTAACTGCTAAGAAAAAGCAAATAACATTGGCAAAACCAAATTCTTTCTCCTGTGACTTTTGGGCTTATGAAATTATAAGATCCATAGAACTAGGTCAAAAAGTTATACTTCCACAAATTAGGTGATTTCAATTTGCTCAAAAGGCAAATATTAATATTGAACAAGTAATCCTACATTTGTAAATGACCAAAAGGCAAAAATGCTGAAAAGCATCAAGGGATTAAAGCAGTCTTGTTAATACAAGGCAATGAGGGAAGCTCATAATCCACTAGAAGAAAACAATGAAGTAAATTACAAAACTTACATGATTTGAAACAAAAATTTGAACAGGCCCAGCTTCTGCAAAAAATCCCATCTGCAAAAATTCCAAACAAAGTTATTCACTGACCATACTTGAAAGGTCCACAAAACATTTCCCAATGTTATTAAGCTTTACTGGAAGAATCTAAGAAAAATGCATATACCTTGTTTACCATTGTAACAACAGCTTCCAAAATCTCTCCTTTAAAAGGTCTGAACACAACGCACTGGTACTTCACTGGAAATGTCACAAATCCTGTTCCATCTCGGATCAACCCTTTCCCAATGTTCTCTATTCCTGTTATTGCAACAACAAATCCATGTCGACCACTGCAGCAAAACCAAGATTTTTAATAATGTTCACACAACATTATTCATCACAAATGAAAGAACTAACAATTCATCTCGTGTTTCAGTGAAAGTGACTCAGTTTCAGAGGACTATTAAAATAAATAAATAAAAAGAAAGAAATCAATCTTGCGATTTAATATCACATTTAAGCACATCCACCAACTCCATTTGAAAAACCAAATTCCAAGTAATTAAACAAAGCTTGACAATAACAGAACAACGCCTTTCATCCTCCCATCTTGTGCTTTACAGTCAGTAAAGACCGTTAACGTGATAAGATCAAGCGGCAAACAGACATGCCAAACATAAATTTTCCAGCAACAAAAGTGGCTCAAATAAGTCCATAGCACACTGAGTACCCTGTACAACAGCAGGCCTCTTCCCAATTATCCATTGATACAACCCATAAGTAACAGCTATACCAAGCGCCATCATTTTCAGCCCTTTCTAGTTTTCACGATGATTTAAGCCTCCCTTAAGTATATAAGACACAATGCCATAACACCAAATGATTCCAATAAACAAAGTTTAACTCAGGTGGTGCTTTCTCTGGTGCCAAGCAAAAATACCTAAGAATCCACAAACTACTATATTCTACTCATGTTTGATAAACCCTAAAAGATGAAACGTTTGTAAGGGTTCAAACCTCATTCTCTTCAATTCCAAAGTTAAGTGAAAAACTTCAATTAAGAGATTTAGGGTCTGGTTAAATTGATTGAAAATGAAGGGAATCGAAAGCAGTAAAACAGAAAGCACAGAAGATAATCATACCTGCAAGTGCCCTCGACATCTTTCATGAGCTTGGATACGAGATTTTCACGGAGGTTGCGGCCGAAGTAGCGTGGGTGCAATTGCATGTTCCTTTCCAATACTATGTGGAAAAACATCTTCTCTGCGTGTGTAGATGCTGCCCTTTCCCTGGTTAGAATTACGAGTGCGACTACGAAGAAAGGCAATACAACTGCAGCGAGCCGATGAGTGATGGTGATCTTGATGGGCTTTGTGGGCTGCCTTTCAACTACAGCGGCTGAGGGCTAATGTTCTCTTAATTTATTTGCAATATTGATAAATATAAAAGATCAGTTTTATATTTCCTTAAAAAAATAAAATAAAATAAAATTTCATACTACAACAACTAAACATATCAAGACTATTTAGGCAAAACTGTCATTAAAATCAAAGTAGTATAGCCATCTGTTGCTCATGCTTGGCAACTGTGACACTGGACGGTGAGCAGTATCCTATTGAACAGTGTGTCAGGATTTGAATTTCTATGGTAGGTTGGGTTATAGTTGTCGGCCTTGGACCATTGCTGGCTGATGGTTCTGTAAAGGTTATGAGTTGTGGGCCTTGGATCTTTATTGATTTAGGTTGTGGATTATTCATTTAGGTTAGGTTTCTCTTTTAGCCTTTTCTAGTTTTATATTTAGCCAGCTTCACTTCATAAACTGTGATCCTTTGTATTGTTCAAAAAATTACATAAGAAACTTTTATTGTAATCTTTCAAATATTAGTTATCCATTTGAATTCCATCATTTTTAATTATGCATGTAATCTTCTTATTAATGATTTTGTAACTTTTAAATTTATATTTATAATTAATAGCTTGTAAATAGACACTTCATATAAAACTTGATGATCTGCGATTAAATTAAAAATTAATCTACTTTTATCTCTTTATTATCGCTTATCTATTTTCGTCTTGTATTTATTATTTTAATTTTTTTTTATAAGCAATAAAATTTATTGAATTAAATGAAGAAGGAGACCATAAGCCAGTGGCACAAGAGAACCAAAGAAAAGGCTAAAAAAAAACCAAAAGATGCCACATTAGACAAAACGAAGACATTTGGACAATAAAAAACACGTGGACAAACAGCTACCTATTAGTTTTTTCTTAAAGTTAATTTAGTTTTTTTTTTAAAAAACAATATTCAATATCTAGCGTTTAACAAAGCCAACAGCAAGATAAAAAAGATAATAATCTGGAAAATAAAAAAGAGGACAGCACTTGATTATTAGCAATTGAATTAACTGCTAATAATCTGGAAAAAAAACTGCTAATAATGGGTTTTCTCACTTTTTTTTTTTTTTTTCTTTTGAATGGGTTTTCGTACATATATTCAAATTTTGTTCTTTGGTACAAAAGGATACTGTTGCCGTGGTCCATACAAAGATTTCCATTAGCGTTTTCTGCCGCTCATTTTTCTTGTATATTTTTTTGGTTATAATTTTATATTCGTGTAGAATGGTAAATAGTTTTTTTGTTAACATTATTCTAATAATTAGCCACTATTTTATGCAACTGATTACAATTAACAACACACCACAACTAACTTTTAGCAATGGTGGATACAGTGGTAGGAAACAACAGGAACGTAGGCACACGACAGCATATAGGAAATTATATAATATGCATGTTTTTTTCATAGAATATTGGTCCAGACACTGGAGAGGCAAGTGCCTTACTTTATTTAAGATACTTGTGACATTCATAACTGAGGTTGATGCATGCCCTTTGATAGTGTAGATGGAACTTGAAATGATTCTGATGATGGATATTCATGATCTGGTGGTGTTTAGGTGGGTATACCTCAGGAAGGTGGTGTATACCCATAAGAAGGTGGCGGCCTTCGCGCTGGTGGACCTTCAGAGGGTGATGTTGAGTTGGGTGGTGGATAATGGGTGGGTGATGGATATCCTTGTGAGGGTGGTGGATGACGGCTAGGTGGTTGACGTTCTTGTGAGGGTGGAGGATATTTGGAAGAGGGTGGTGTTGAGCCACATGGAGGATAACAGGTTGGTGGTGGACTTCCACGTGAAGGTGGTGGATTTTGACAAGGTGGAGAACGGCTAGGTGGTGGATGTCCATGTGAGGGTGGTGTTTGGGTAGGTGGTGGACGATAATGGGTGGGAGGTGGATGACAGTCTGAGGGTGGTGTTTGGATAGGTGGTGGACGATAATGGGTGGGAGGTGGACGTTGTGAGGGTGGTGTTTGGGTAGGAGGTGGATGATAATGGGTGGGAGGTGGACGCCCGTGTGAGGGTGGTGTATGGATAGGAGGGGGACGCCCATGTGAGGGTGGAGGATATCCATAGGATGGTGGTGTTCGGGTAGGTGGTGGACGATAATGGGTGGGAGGTGGACGTCCATGTGAGGGTGGACAACCTTGAGAGGGTGGTGTTTGGGTAGGTGGCGGATGTTCTGGTGAGGGTGGAGGACGATGGGTAGGCGGTGGGTACTGTCCGTGCGAGGGTGGTGGATATCCGTGAGAAGGTGGTATTTGAGTAGGCGGTGGACATCCTTGAGAGGGAGGTGGATGTCCATGTGAGGGTGGTGGATATCCGTGAGAAGGTGGTATTTGAGTAGGCGGTGGACATACTTGAGAAGGAGGTGGATGTCCCTGCGAGGGTGGTGGATATCCGTGAGAAGGAGGTGGACATCCTCGAGAGGGAGGTGGATGTCCATGTGAGGGCGGTGGATAATGAGTTGATGGAGGACAGTGACTAGGTGAGGGAGGAAGGAGAACGAGAGGTGGTGAAGGTCCATATGATTGGGTAGGAGGTGGATGGAAATGCGAGAGCTGACTTAGCTGGTGAGATAGTGGGGTTTTGAGGACAGGTGGTGACAGTCCACGCGGTAGTGGAAGAGTGCCATGGCCAGGTCTATCTGGTTTAATGAATCTGTCATCGTCGGGAAAAGCTCTAGTGATGGTGGCAAATGAAAGAGTATCGCCTCCAACTGCAATCACCACTAGTAGCAAATGAACACAGAAGGCAAACATCTTCATTTTAGCCTAGCGAAACGAGCTTCGTTAGAGTTTGCACATCTAACGAAGTGAAGAGCGCACAAAAGAGAGTCACCAAGTTAGACTATAAATAGAGTCATCAAGTGAGCAGGATGGCATTATACTGACGGTTTCAGGTGCTTTGAGCGAGGACATTACTTTTTTTCCCCAAACATGCTAAGATGGAGAACCAAAAAGCTGGATATGATGTAAGAAGCTTGACATTATGGGTGGAAATAGACGTCAGGGAAATGGCTTTTTATATATTCTAACGGCTGTGAGTGCAAGAAAATCCATGGAAAAAAGAACGGATATTGAGTGTTTGCTGGGCCTTTCTAACTCTTTAAACGCAGATCTAAGTATGGTACGGACATATGGCACGCTTTGCTGCCCATGCAAGCGTTTGTTCTAAGATGAGCCAAAATTTTAAAACACTTGACCTGCTGCCACTGCAAATTCATAACTAGTACTAACTTCGTCAGATGGCTAACCAAGACACCTGAGGATCCTCGAAAAGATATTCTTGCACAAAAGGCAATCTCGGTGGTGTACTAGTGCAAGCATTTACAGCAAAAGTGAGCGATTTCCATGAAATAATAAATGGAAATGATAAATTTTGGCCTTTGCCACTGCACTCACAGCGGTATCACTTCCACAACAGGAATCAAGTGTTCCTCCTCCAAACAAGAGAGATAGAAACCAAAAGAAA
Source organism: Manihot esculenta (assembly GCF_001659605.2). Taxonomy (NCBI): domain Eukaryota; kingdom Viridiplantae; phylum Streptophyta; class Magnoliopsida; order Malpighiales; family Euphorbiaceae; genus Manihot; species Manihot esculenta. The sequence continues at coordinate 9,641,918 of NC_035162.2, read as the reverse complement.
TATGAGAGAACAGGGTGACTTTCCTGAAAATAGATTTGCACAGAACCATGAATCATCCTCTTCAGTCATTAAATAAAATTTATCTTGCCCAACCTGAGAGAACGGTTAAGAATTCTGCAAAAATTTCAAAGGTTTCTGATCTGATCTACACACCAACATGTTCTGCTCCGCCAGATGACCAAACTAATCTTTTATCATTAAACTTGCAAAGCGAAAAAAATAATATAACTTCGTTCCAAATCTCATGAAACCAGGGATGATCCACTATTGCAACATCATCATTCTAGACATCCATTTCTGAAGTTCCTAATAACAAATATATGAATTATTAACTCATCCTTGTGTACTCTATTTTTTTTCCCCAAATAATAAAAAGGAAAAAACAAAAGAAAAGCATTTAAAACTAGAGTTTCAGAATTGAATATTCCTTCAACGTAAATAAGCAAAGTTACATAATCCAATTAGTTCAGGAAATGTAATACACATATCACAGAAGCAAGAAAATCGTTTTCTTTCTAACACGTAGCTTTTCCTGCAAAGAAAAACTGAGAAGTATATTTATAGAATTGTCACCTAAAAAAAAACAAACATACTCTGCTGGTAATAACAATGAAAAAGGAGAATGGTGTGATGGCAATAGCATGAAATTTGATAGCGGACATCTTAAAATACATGAGAGTTCCAGATATCCTGGATACTGGCGTTCAATATAATAAAACAACCGTACTAAAGGATAAAATGCTCAAAGAAAGATACTGTGTGCTCAACAGTTTAAAGGTATCCTGCAGAGCGTGTAGTGATAATGAAGTAATTAACAAGGAAAGCATAGGAAGAGGTCAGTAATTGATCATAGGATGATGGTGGATATTCTGAGAAAAGAGATTGTAATTGTATAATGTTAAATACGTCTGATCAATGACGCTGCCTCTCAAGTAACCATTCATCTCAAATTAAGAAGCAGCATTAGGTGTAAAAGTAAACCTATTCCTATTTACTCCAAACATCAGATTCAAAATAAATATTCATTCAAATGCATTTCATTAATAGCCTCAAAGAAAAGAAAGTGGAATATTGAGCAATACAACAAATAAAGAAGCGAAAACAAGCAAAAGATATAAGGTCAGCAACGATCCTAATGGCTAATGCATGGAAGAGGTTATCTATGTTGTTACATAGAAAAGGATGCCCTTTTAAGTTTCAGAAATTAAAAAGAACATCCATAGCATAAAACTTATGTTAGCTATTTGTAAGCGGGAATAAGAACAGAACATGTCCTTTTCACATGAATTTGGGCTTTCTATCTGCAGATTTAAGTATTTGGAAAGAGCACATTAAGGTTTCATCAACACTCATCATTGCACCAGCATTATCAAATTCACCACAATAGTTGGGAGCAGAAAAAATTGTAACAAGCTGCCTGTCCGCAAAGAATTCATATCCATCCTCAACAACCTGAAAAAAGAAAAAGGGGAAAAAGGGACATACTGGTAAACTAATCGAGCTACAAGAATCACAAAAGACACAAGCTTCACCAACCTGATGGGCACGACAGACAAGATCCATATCATTATTCATTAAGAATTCTGACACTTTATCTGACCCGAAGGTGTATGAGACTCCTCTGTCATTCATTCCCCAGCCTTTAACATCCCTACTAGGATCAGACCAAAGTAAATCACAAAGCAAACCGGAATCTGGAACATCGGTTGGACGGGGTAAGTTCCTAATTTGATCCAAACTTGTTAAATCAGGGGAAAGCCCTCCATGCATACACAATATTTTGTCATCTATAAGAGCAGCAACAGGAAGACAGTTAAAGCAATCAGTAAAGGTTTTCCAAAGTCTCACATTGAACCGGCGTTTACATTCATCATAAAATCCATAAATTCGATTAATAGATGCAGACTCATGATTTCCTCTTAAAAGAAAGAAGTTCTCAGGGTACTTGATTTTGTAGGCAAGCAAAAGGCATATTGTTTCCAAACTCTGCTTGCCACGATCTACATAATCGCCTAGGAATAAATAGTTAGCACTAGGAGGAAAACCCCCATATTCAAAAAGTCTCAAAAGATCAGAATATTGCCCATGGATGTCACCTGGAAATGCAAAGGGAAAAAAGAAAAAAAAAAAAACTATATAGGTTAAGGAAAACATGACGTGAAAGACCAGAACACAAAATAACAATAGCAAAAATAATAATTCTATAAGCAAAGGGCATTGCAGTTAAAGAGTCGAACCATACATATTTGTTTTGTTTAAATTAAAAATGAAGCTAAATAGTTCCTCAATTTAGGTGGTGTAACAGCAATACAAAGTCACAGCTACTGCATGAAGCAGTAATATTCTAATATATTATATGCGCCTGCAAAGCTCAACCAAACTTTCATTGTAATATCTGGCTAATAGCCAGTGTCGGAATTTCAACTTTCCAATGGAATCTCCGTTGGAATCCGAAATCTCGGAAGCGGAAACTTTAGAAGGTAAAATGAAAACCGAAAAAATTAAAAGGGTAAAATAGGTTTTTCTATAAAATGAATTTTAAGCATTTTATAATAATAATAAAAAAAAAGATAGAGTTTTAGAAAAGTTTTAAAATTTGACCGCCGAACGTGGCTTCTCTAGTCACCTGTAAAAAGGGTTCTGCACGAAAAGGAGAGAACTTTTTCTCCATTTCGAGCAAATGTGAGTCTCCTGCCTCTTTTCTTCATAAATTCTTCGTTTAAGCAGTTTTCTCATGAGTTTTACCTTTGTTTTTAAAAAATCAAGTTGGATCTTTGAAGTTTTAGCTTTTGAGGATCTTCGGAGCTCATTTCTCTTTCCTCCACAACTTCCTTCATGCAGTGTTGTGTTTCCTCCGAAGAGGTGAGTTGGACCCTCAATTTTCTTTCAGTTTTGAGAAGTTCATAAATTGTTTTAAGTGCTTTCGTTGCATGCAAAGATTGAGTTTTCAGTTTTAAAAAAATCTTGAGGGTTGGTTGAGTTTCCTTGATTTGGTAGTTTTGTTGAATGCATGTTTAAGTTGGTTAGTTTTAATGTTTCTTTGTGTGTAGAGTGGTAAATGGTTGTTTTTAAGTTTCTACATGTAAGTTTGAAAGTATTTTGGTGGCTGTGGGCTGAGGCAGAATTAGGTTCTTCAGAAAAACCCAGATTCGGCCGCTAAAGCCAGATTCGACCACCGAACCTGCCTATGAAAGCTGCCTTTTGGCCGCTTAATCTGCCTCCGAAGGTTTGACCTTCGGATCTGTAAGGGAACCTTAGGCTGCTAAACCTACCGCCGAAAATCCCCCAGTCATTTTCAACTCGTTTTCTACATGTTCTCTTATATCTTATCAAGAGTTTCTTGGGATATTTTTGAATATTATAAAAGTTATGTTTGATCCCTTATTTAAGTCAATCTGTGTAGAATCAGAGTTAAGGAGACCGTAGAGGTTTGCAGTAAGATAACTGTTTTAGAGGTAGGCTTGCGTCAGCCAAAGGTGAGTATATCTAAACTGAACTATTATTTTAAAGAAATCAAACGTTTTAAATATGTTCATACATCATGAATGCTATGTATATATGATTAGGTTGTTTTGCATTAGAATTCATATTCATATGATGCATTCCATAGTTAATTGTTATTGTGGATGAATATTGGATGACTCACTAGATCTCGACCATACTATGGTATGTTATGACGGATATGGAAAGAACAGGACTTACCCATTCTACGCCTCTGACACTCTGTAAGGGAATGACCCTGGATTGCCCATTCTATGCCCCTGATACTATGAATACGTTATATTATGATTAAGAGAAAGTTTTGAGGAGCACTCGTTGTGGCCCGGACACTATTAGAATTATGGAGGGTTACTGGTTACAAGTCCATCTTGATGTGAATTGTTTGTGTTGTGACGCATTTATATGATCATATGTGTTATTAAATTGCTTTCGTTATATTTCTGCTTATTAGGCTCTTATACCTTATCATTTCCCCTAACCCCCAAATTTGCAGGATCAGAGTTAACTCGAGAGGTCAACAGTACAGTGTGGTATAATTCTGATATAATAGTATAACTGTGAACATGTAACAATTTGTAGATTAGAATTCTGTATTGTCTGAGTCTTCCTTTATAATCCCATGCTTATGATCTTGTGTAAAAGTTTTAAAATTTAAGTTACGTTTGAACCGAGTTTGAGACATATAATGTTGACCATACTAAAGCATTTGATGAGAGATCTAGTATGAGTTTTATGTTTTTCAGTTATGATACATGCATATGCAGAAGGAAATATTTTTATATGCTTGTATGATCATGTATAGAATTATATCAGGTGCAATAGGATATATATTAGACTTGCTACGGGCTCCGGCGACCATAAACCGACCTAAACCCTAGCGCCGATAGCGGTCCAATTCCCGGGTCGTTACATTCATCTTAAAGTTACTTTCGCGCACAGAATCAGGGACCATTTGCAAATTAGGATATTTGATCAGGGAAGTCTAAAAGGGGATAAAGAAAGAGGGATATCATGATTCTCAAATCTCATATATTTCCTCTCTCAGTGATCTACATTGCAATGGTGCTCCCTCTAAAACCAAAGGGAAGATATTTTGACAATTTAAATGGTAATATGGTGTCATAATTCTAGACTTGATGCTTTGACAATTTTAAAGTGTGTTGTGGATCCCAACAATATAACAGTGATAGAATTATGAGACCTAAGAGATCTAGAAATGCTCTCAGCATATACCCATATATTTTATGCCATGGCTCCTGCTTCTGTCTTCATTCTATTGCCGTGATAGAGACCAATTTCCACAAAACAAGCTTTAACCACAATATTGCCACGATGAGTCAATAGAACTAATATCATCAAGAACCAGAATCAAACTACCACAACAAAGGAAAACCACCAGGTGGCTGCAGTAGCGCAAGCCACTCAACAATAAAGGGAACCCAGCTTACTAAAAAAAAATTCTGAACCATAACCTACAGTTTAAACACTTCAAGTTTACCTCATACAACTAGCAAGATGTCTTAACTTGAACTGAAAATTGCTAATAGTAACATATGTCAGCCCAAATGTAAGATTGATCTAGGAATAAATTATGATGGATAGCAAGCAAAAGTTTTTGAAGCAAAAAATTGGGTATAAGCACATAACTTTATTTGGGAGATAATAGCAAAATCTAATTGGGAAGGGGGAAAAATGAGTCTACTAAAAAGTAAGGACATGCTAATCAAATTTAACAATACACAGGAGCTAGGTTGACTAACTTGTTCCATAACATCCCAGATCAAGGTGACAGTAAAGCACTGAACCACAGCTGGTTCATATTCATCATTTACATAAAAATTTATGAAACATGACTTGAAAACAGCAAATGATTTGGCAAAGTAAATAGTCAAATACTGATGCAAAAATTTTCTCAAAGATGGTATAATCTTTCATGTCTCTCATCTCTTTCACCTCATGCATATGAAGCTCTCCTATGTCCTAAGCTGATTGTTAAGTGGCACTGTATGGAGATTCTCTAGCCCTATTCTATTCAGGGCTTGTTTCCATCTCTATCCAACTCCATGTTTTATTTAATTTTCCCTAAGTCCTCAATCTTTGAGACTCTGTAATCAATAAGCCAACACTCTGAAACATAGAAAAATAAGTTACTCTGTTATGTCCACCAAAGGAATGCTACGCAGGGAAATCTAGTTGCAGTCTTGCCATCTGCATTTTTGCATTAGGCTGCTGTTCTCAAGTTGTAACCAGCAGCTTGTCAGTGGCAGTCCAGGACTTCTATAATTGCACTAGGGAAGACTAAAATCCAGAAAAAACATAGGATCTAACAGCAGTACTTGTTCCATTTAATCGCCATTCTGCATACCAAGTTTTGGATTCCCCTTAAGCACATAACTACCCTCAATAATGGCCAAAACAATCGACAAAAATGAAAAATTATAACACCAAATGAAAAATTATAACACCAAATGATCTCTCTCAAAATACTAGCATGGATCCCCAGCTTCCTACATCAATAAAAGTCATTTTCCAATCCCAGATATTCAAATTTTAGCGATATACAAACGCCAACTAAAGGCAGCAATGAGAAAAGCGTACTTTTTTTGTCCAAATGCAACAGCACTACTCTATCCAATCCCTTCCAAAAAAACAATAGAGGGAAGAAAAGGGAAACAGAAGCAAGTACCACAGATCTTGAGGGGGGCTTCGAGTTCGAGAAGATTGGGCTGTTGAAGAAAGATTTCTCTAGAGACAGTACAGAGTTGGCGGATCTCATTCTCAGTAAGCTGAACCTGCTGCTGTTTGGCTGCTCTTGTTTGCCTAAAATCCAATAAACGACTGATAATATCGTCCAAAACGGCAGAATGGATGGAAGTCTGTGGTCGGTGAGCCATTGAAAGCGATCTCAATCTATCTCAGAGGGAAGAATCAGAAGGAAAGGAAATTGAAGAAAATGACGGCACCAAGACAAACGGTGTTGGCTTGTTAAAGTTCACTTTTTTTTTTTTTTTTTTTCCTCTTGATTTTGAAATGAGTTGGTGGTGGAGACTGCGATTGCGAGCGTGGTTTCTGTATATTTGGTTGGCAACTAAAATAATACTTATGTTAAATTTTGTTAAATAAGAAGACATGTTTTTTAAAAAATTTTAAAATAAAATAATCTTAAAATAATAGAAAAGATAAATAGAAATTATGAAAAAAAGAATAATAACGATTAACACGGTAATTTCAAAGTCCGATGTGGCGGAGAAGCCTTACCTGGCAGATCATTTTCCATCTGCTTCTTTCGCCTACTTTTTAACTCAGTATAATTTTTAGGGTGAAAAAACATTTTAATCCAAAAACTTATGATAATTTTAATTAATTTTTAACAAATTAAAATGTAAGAATTTATATAGCATAGAATATATAATATTTTATTATTTTTTAAATATAAATTAATTTTATATATAAAATAATATTATCTTTCATCTAACTAAAGTTAATTTGCATATTTAATTTTAAATTTAATAATAATTTAATTATTAAATATATAGAATTTATATTTTTAACTGTAAATAAATTTTATTTTATGATAATAATTTTAAAAATTTTATAATAGTGAATAGAGGACTTTGATTATACAATCGATTTTTACTTATTTAAAAGGAAATACAATATATTGAAAACCTTCTCTATATTTCTTTAATTCATTTTGATTTTTGAATTCTGATTAACAACCTTCTCTCTGGTTATTATAATGAGACGTTGATTAAATTAATCAGAAATTTTGAGTTTGATGAGGAGAGTGCAGTCTGAATAAATAATAATGTTAAAAAAATGTCAAGAAACACTAAATATAACGTTGTTATAGGTTTTATTTTCTCTCAACGAGATACCTCTAATAACACTTTTGTGAATGTTAATTTGACAGGTAATAGTGAAACGGCTCATCCCAACAAAGGTCGAGATAGCCGAATATAATGGTCGTCTTGTATTGGAACTGCCGAGAACCCGACAATTCTCGGACAGTTAATGCATTGAATGATTTAGTTACTAGTTACAAGCCGGACATTTTATTTTTGATAAAAATAAAAATTCTTAATTCTCGTATGAAATTTTTTTATAATTTTTTACATTTTAATGGTTGTTTTTCAGTTAATAAACAAGAATTGAAATGAGCCATTTTGTTAATGTGGAAGAGTTGTGTGTCTATTTTTAGAGTTGGTTTTTTTTTAAATTTTATTGATTCGGTTGTTTCAGAAGATAATATTCAATGGAGGTTTAACGGTTATTATGGGTTTCTGGAATCGCAATGACGACGTCAGTCTTTGAATTTTATTCAAGATTTATCTCGTAAAAGATCTATTCTGTGGTTTTGTTCAAGAGATTTTATTGATGTATGCTCGAGAAATGAGAAAGAAGGAGAGCATTTTTGTCGAATTATCTTATACAGGAATTTGATTTTAAATAATTATAAATCTTTGTTAGACTCTAAAATTTTATTAGACTTTAAAAATTGATATTTCTGTTAGATGGGTTCATCGCAATACTATTTATAATTGCTCATATTTTGACTAAAAAACTATTAGTTATAATCGTATTTGTGTTTGTGATGATATTCATGACGATTTGATGAAATTTTATTAGTTTTACTTTAAAAAAAAAATAAATTATTCTTTAAAAAAAAATCCAATGAATTCAGTACATGCAAAGTCTTTAACTAATCACCTACAAGATATTTATAAAATAGCAACATGGATAAAATAAATTCAAAGCAGTAGCATATATAAAATAAAATTAATTTATATTAATTTTATTTTTTATATATATTAAAAAATATAAATTTTTTATTAACTTTTTTATTATATTTATTTTAAAAATATTAAGTTTTATTAAATATTAAAAAATATTTTAATATATTTATTAAAAATAAAGTAAAATTAATTAAGATTATAATAATTAATTTATATATTATTATAATATAAAAAATAAATAATAATTTTAAAATAATTAAAAAAAACAAAAATTATAGAATAAAGAGAATAATAATATGTTTGCTTTTTGTAAAATAAATCTATATAATATTAAAGTTATATAGTTTATATACATAATTTTAAAAGAAAAGAAAATATAGAAAAGTTATAAATATAATCCTTTATTTTATTAATAAGATTCTCAAGAATCTTTGTACTTGTTACTTAACGATGTCGTATTTATTAGCAAATAATCCTTTTTTTTTGTGGCATAGTATAATTAAAAAAAATAATAAATTTGATCATATATAAAAAGATAATTATGCTTTTTTAAACTAAAATTGAAATTTATCAACGTATCCATATTTGATATTTCTGTAAAATATTTAAAAAATATATTTTTATGAAAATCCCTATAATTGGCATAATCCATTATTCATATATATATATATATATATATATATATAAAGACGCAAGATTCTCAAGAATCTCATGTATTAGCGAATACAATTACACAATGAATCTTGGTTTTTATTGGAGAACATTTTTGGTACTAAATTAAACGCTGAAAGCATTGCCTTTTTTTATGCTAAAAAGTAAGGTTCTTTCCTGCCGGCCTATCTCTCTGCAATAAGAAGAACAAGAGAAATTTGAAAACTGCAGGAATCATTCTCTGTTTTTCTATTATAAGAATTTGGTAGCCGATCGATTTCTTTCGATATTATCTCACTTCTGGGCCAGAAACCAATTTTTCAATTCATGCGATTCTTCCTCTCCTCTTTCTTGTGGTTTTCAGGTATATCCTTTCATCAACTTTCCATGCTTGCAATGTCTTTGGTTTTAGATTTTCTCTTTTTTTTGGTATTTTGTGAAATGGGTTCCTAGCAATTTTATTGATCGTCTCAGAAACAATGTTTGATCAGGTATTTTCCCAGTTTTGAGGTCAGAGAAATAGAAATGAAATTATACCGTTGTCATTTTCAAGTTATGGTGCTATTCCTAATGAATTTATGCCTTAGGGTTTTAGATTCTTTTCGTAGATTGAAGTTAGGCTGGATTGCTTGATCATCTAGAGGTGGTTTTACTTTTCAGTGTATAGGAGAAACAAAGCTTTTAAAGGGCATATTGATGCAATGGAGTTTTCATATTAATATGAGTTCTATCATTTGAAATGGGAAGAGTGTCTTCTAAGTGTTTTCTGATTATCATATACAGTTTAAACCATTCAAGATGCCCGATAAAATACTTTACTGCTGCTAAAACCGCATTAAGTGCTATTAGCAGCACAGCTATTAGTTTATTAGAACTTTTTGGTATGTCATGAAACTCAGTTGGAGGATGAACAATTTGGTCAATGAGGAAAACCTTCTGAACTGAAAGTTTTCGTTATGTGGTGGAAAGAAGTCATGGTAAAATAAAATGGTGGGAGTAAAAATCATGGACTCTCTAAAGGAGGTTTTAGAAGATGAACTTTGAATGCTGAATCCATTATTGGTTACATGTAATGGTTTTATTAAGCTACTAATAGGTTTTAGTTTAGTGGTTCTGGAACGTGGACTGAGAGATCTGGCATTTAAGTTCTAGTTGGAGCCAAATTAACAAAAAAAGAAAAAAAAAATAAAGGTTTTATTGAGCTGATGATGGAAGAATCATAAGTAAGGATTATGAATTTATGATTACTGGTCATTAATTTATTTACAGAGGATAAGTGGGATTGTTCTTTAAACTTTTTCAAGGGGTTGTAGATATTTGATATTGATCACCAAAAGGAGGTTTGTGCAAATTTTAAATTTTATTTTGCTTATTTTCTAAAGCTAGCTGTGTGGTCAGTATTGCTACTTGTTGAAATTTGCAGACATTATGAGTCTTCCAGTTTATCGACTTTGATTGTTTTGGTCTACTTGTTATGATGTAATGTCTATCCTTTGTATCTCTACTACACATTTCTTGGTTATAATCATTATGGTACTAGACCTGCTAAAAACTTTTTATCTTAATTGCCATGGCTGGCAATATCGTAATTGATTGTTCTTTTCTCTCTGGCAGTTACTTTTTGTAGCTTGTAGCATTGAAGCTCTCCTTTCATTGTCTGTTTGTGAAGCTATGGCAATTTTACTGTTTAAATTTCTTGTTCTAAATATTATTTTAAATTGACTGAAGTATTAACTTGTTCTCCAAACAGATGGAACATGATGGAGTTCCTATTCTGCAATTACAGCACCGGAAGAATATTGAGATGGCCATAGCTAATGAAGAAAATGCTGTCCTTCCTGTCACAGCACAGTTGACTTGCAATTCTATTTGTGCCTTCTCCAAACATGAAAATGATACTTTTGAATTGGAAGAAAGATCAAAGTCCACAATGAAACTTTCTGGACTTATAATTTTCTATTTAATAGTCATGGCAGTTGAGATCATTGGTGGCTTAAAAGCCAACAGCCTTGCAGTTATTACAGATGCAGCACATTTGTTAACTGATGTTGCTGGATTCTGTATCTCTCTTTTCACAGTCTGGGCTTCAGGTTGGAAGGCAACTTCGCAACATTCTTTTGGATTTAGTCGCCTTGAAGTTTTAGGTGCTCTTCTATCTGTGCAGCTTATATGGGTGATCTCAGGAATCTTAGTTTACGAAGCAATAGACAGAATTCTTCACAAAAATTCAGAGGTAAATGGAGGACTCATGTTTGCAATTGCTGCCTTTGGATTCATTATTAACTTGATAATGATAATATGGCTAGGTCATGACCACTCTCATCATGCTTTCCATGATCATGACCACGACCACAATCATGATCATGACCACAACCACGATGACCACGACCACAATCATGACCACAACCACGATCATGATCACGACCACGATCATGACCACGATCACGATCACGACCATGATCACGACCACATTCACAATCATGAGGTTGATGAGTTATGTGCAGTAAATGAAGGGGAGGGGGCTAAGCTGGTACCAAATTCTCCACCAAAAAGAAAAATATTGAACATAAATATCCAAGGGGCTTACCTACACGTCATGGCTGATCTAATTCAATCTGTTGGAGTGATGGTTGCCGGAGCAATTATATGGGCAAAACCTGATTGGTTGGTGGTTGATCTGATTAGCACTCTCGTGTTCTCTGCTTTTGTTCTGTTTTCAACCATACCCATGCTTATGAACATATTTAGCATCCTGATGGAGAAGACTCCTCATGACATCAATGTTGACAGGGTAGAGAGTGGTCTGAAGTGTGTACAAGGAGTACAAGATATTCATGACCTGCATGTATGGGCCATCACATTAGGAAAGCTAGTATTGTCTTGCCATGTAGTAGCTGAGCCTGGAGCCAGCTCTACTGAATTACTCAACAGGATTAGGGATTACTGTGAAAAGACATATAAGATTCATCATGTAACCGTACAAATCGAGTAGTAGCTTACAGATCTTCATTTTTCAATTTCATTTTTGCTGCATTTGTGACTTGGAAGTTTATTAATTATGGCAGATGCAGGGGCTCTTGAAGCAAAACCTTGTGAGCTGTTTGATTCCCTTTATAAATCAGCTCCCATAGGCTTTGCGCCTGGGATTCTCTGTAAAGTGTAAATTGACTTGCAAAAAGCTGGCCCAGAAATCTTATAATTTGCAATATGGTTAATTATTCAGACCTTGATTGATTCCCTAGTAGCCTATCTGTGAAGAAGAAATTTGAGGTTCTCCACAACATTCAGATGCAAATGTCAAATCCTTTCTAGAAGCAATTTCTTAATAAATCATGAAAAATATGTTTGTAGGCCGTCCAATTTTTCAAGAAGTCGACCAGTTCGTTGCTCTCAATCATTTCACATTAACCAAACGTTTTAAATAATACTTGGCACTTTCGAATATTACTAGAAACATTTTTTTTATAAAAAGGAACCAGCAAAGCCTTGACATGTGTCACGATTCTTCCCATGCCTCCCTAAAATCCAAAGAATTTTGTGAAGGAAGACTTGCGGGACAGCCCTATGGAGTGCCAAAGGGGCGTTGGTGACAGCAGCTGCAGGGCAGGCAGTTGACAGGTGCGTGGTTGGCCTACGGGAGAAGGGCCACTGCCAACTGGGCCTGCGGGATGCGTGGTAGGCCTATCGGACGAGCAGCAGTGTTGCGGGCGCTGGGACAGCGCTGCGCTGTGGTGCGCGGAAGGCTGGCGTGCGCAGGAAGTGTAGGCGGGGCAATCACTGGTAGGCCTGCGGAAGCTGGTTGGCCTACGGAAGACTGGTTGGCCTACAGATCCATGCCAGGCGAGGTCCAATTGGCGGAATGGGCTGGAAGGCGCCCGAAGCTTCCAGAGGCGACTGGGATGCGTGGGAACTCGCCAGAGATGCCTGGTTGGCCAACGAAATTTCCAGGAAGCTGTGGTTGGCTAACGAAAATTCTGGAATCACCCAGAATTCACCAGAGACGGCCAGCAGCACCCAGAACTGGCCAGAACAGCCCAGAACCTTCCAGAATTTGGTTGGCCAGCAGATTCAACCCAGCAAAGTGGGTCCCACAGGCAACTCAGCCACCATGCCCAGAATTCTCTGCAGGGTGAGAAATTACCTTTTAGTCCCTGAAAGTTCTAGAGAGTGAATTGTAGCCACATGTTTGAGAATGCATCTCCACCACACATTAAGGAGGTGGGATGCCTATAAATAGCTACTTAGGGAGTTCATTTGTACATAGAGGTGAGAAAGTGAGCAAAGTAAGATACCAAAGAGTGTACGAAGTCTTGTAAAGCTTTCTTTGAGCAATACAAATTTCTTTCTTCCATCATCATTCTCCTTTTAGCTTAGCCAACACTTTTCTCACACAACTAAGCTTCCATTGCCACAATCACCCAACTGCTCTTATTTCGAGCAAGTGGAAAGGCTTAACTTAGCTAGGGGAGCTAAGTGCCGCACAGCTTAAGTGAGTTTCGAGTATTGAAACACTTAGCCCGTGACACATGGCATGGGCACTTGAGCACAGCTGCTTATCATTTGAATTTGAGCCCCTAACTAATGATGATCCCGACCCAAATGAGAGGGTGATTGATTGCCGATTTCTCTGTTCAGCTGACAGATACCACTCATTTTTGCATACATTCTCTTTTATTTTGGAGTTGGCTTCCGTTGGAGCTACTCTCGACTTTGAGCTCCTTAAGTTGAACCATAATGAGTCCTGTAAGCTCCTTTAGTTGAACTTGATTGGGACGGGTTAATATTGACTTGACTTTGGAAAAAGTAAAGTGTCGCACGTGGATTTGAAATCGGCTCAAGTACATGGTCAATTTGCAAAGAACGTGACACTTCTCTCAGGTTATCTTTAGCTCATAAAAGGATTCTTCTCCATGAATTTTCCTTCATATTTTTGAAAAAGACATTAAAGCTACTTGTCAGAACTTGTTGACAAGCATAATATTCTAAAACAATCATTTTGCCATTTTCCTGACAAACCATTCGATAACTTTCCCCTTATCCTCACATGAAGAAACAGATTACACTTTGCTTATTAAGAATCCACTTTGACCTTTCCTCTCAAAACAAGGGTCAAAACTCAATGCTTTGTAATGAAGAAAAACGAACCTATGGAATATGTCAAGGCTTCTCGCAGCGGAAAGAAATAAAGGATTTGCAAGTAAAACAAGTAATTGCGTGAGAAAAATGGCGGTAACCAATCTTTGAAAAAACATCTCACGAGGGTGAAAAGCTTCTATTGGAAGTTAGGAAGTAGCTCGACAAACAAAACCCAAAACGAGTACTAAAAGCTGCCCTTTATGGTTCTGCACCACTATTTCTCCCAATTGAGATAATGCGATTTCACAATACATCCCTGCTATCAGTCAGTTCCACTTTTAATAAACATACAAGAAATAAACTCAGAAAGAAGAGATCATACTGAAATTCTAACATCACTGACTTTTTTTGTTTCAAATTCACAAACTCAATTTTAAGTAAAAAAGACGAGTAATCTACATGCCTCCCTCAGCCAAAAATTGAAAAAGAAATTTGTTTAAAGAACTTTAAAAATAAAAAGACTGTTCGCTGGCAATGCTTTCCTTCCTCAAATATGGCACTAAGTAGAGCAGCAACCCTTCTTTGTATTCCCAGAGGTCTCAGCAACGTTAATAGTGGTTCCTTGACCAGGGAGTGTAGAATTGCCAGCTGCTTCTTGCGCTGCCAATGCCTTTTTGCTAATAATGTGGTAGATCTCTGTCAATATGGTTTGGAATGCCTTCTCAACATTGGTTGCTTCCAGTGCTGATGTCTCAAGAAATGAGAGACCTTCCTTTTCTGCCAAGCTCTGACCATCTTCCTCTGCAACAGCTCTTAAATGATTCAAATCAGACTTATTTCCAGCCATCATAATGACAATGTTAGAGTCTGCATGGTCCCTCAGTTCACGCAGCCACCTTTGAACATTGTCAAAAGTCTGCCTCTTGGTTATGTCATAAACGAGAAAGGCACCAACAGCTCCTCTATAATATGCACTAGTGATAGCTCGGTACCGCTCCTGACCTGCTGTATCCCAAATCTGTGCCTTTACTGTCTTTCCATCCACCTGCAATAGAAAAAACATATGTATATATATATATAAGAAAAGGGGAAAAGATATATCTAAATCAATTTGCAATATCTCTGCACAAGACTTTCAAAAAATTATAGATCAGCTATAGCCTTGTTAGCACGAATCTGAACAACATAGATGATACCCACTCCCACATAAGCATTCACCACCTAGTTCATACCCAGATGCAAGGTGTCAATTGTCATTCAGATCCTTAATGGACATTGCATTTGAGAGGATGGAATGCCATGTAGCAGATTACCATAAAGAACCAAGTAATTATTTTATAAATTGCAAATATCACTTGGAAAAAATCCATTTAGTCTCTAGAATGGATCCTGTAGTTTCTGACCATGAGAAAGTTGGCCATATTAACGAAAGATCAGTCAATCACACACCCGCAACTAAAGTGAACAACCAACTAAGTTCCACATAAGAAGATCCTAGATATCCAAAACTTACTGTTGAAGCATTTGAGGGAAAATAATGTACTTTACTTATCAAAACAAATTAATTAATGATAGTTCATTGCACAAAGACCAGTTGAAAACTTCATCAAAACTCTGCATCTCCCAAATGAAACTGTTAACAGTATGAGAGTACATGCAAACTCTCTCTTATAGCATAGAGCCCCACAGTCCTGACCTTCAATTAAGGCTTATTATTTGCAGAATCCGAAGAATTTCTCTCACTCACTAATATCTCACAGTCAACTCCATTATGCAACTGGTCAGAGTCACTTAATCGCCGTCGCAATACCAATAGCCAATATCAAAACAAAAAAAATAAAGATACCTGCAAATATATTCATCCTTAACATCTAAGAAATTTCATTTTCGTCATCACACGAATAACCATCAAATATTCCGTTAACCGATGAACAAAAATACGATTCAGACGCCAGTAGATGAACAGATCGTCTTAAACATGCAGAGAGAAAAAGGAAGACAGCGGATAGAGAAAATATTGGATGTGTACCTGGAGAGTTCTAGTGGCGAACTCGACACCAATAGTGGATTTGGATTCCAAGCAGAATTCATTTCTGGTAAACCTGGAAAGGATATTAGATTTTCCCACACCAGAGTCTCCAATCAGCACGATCTTGAACAGGTAGTCATACTCATGATCTACTCTATGCGCCATACTCTAATCTCCTCCTTCCTCTCTTCTCTCCTCAGATCTCTCTAACCTGCCAGATCCAATCACGCACATAGAAATATACATAAAAATCATGAACAGGTCCGTAGAGATATCAAAGAACAGAAGCAAAGCAAGCACGCACCCTAAGGCGAACAGATCGAGAAGAGATTTTTCCACGGAGTGTTTGGATTGAAGAAATTATCTATGGAAATAAAATTGGGAGAATTCCCTTTTTTTTCTCGGAAAAATAAAGACGATGATTGAGGGAAAGGGTTTGAAATGGGCGAATAAATATACGGGTTCCGCCATAGCTCTGTGCGCGTGATTAAGAGCTGAAACAGCGTCGTTTACGAGTAAGCGACAAAAGTTTCGGTGATGTGCGAGTGCTCTTGGATTAGGAACGGCGTCGTGTTACTGATAGGGACAAAAGATTTGGGCGATGTCAGAACGAATGAGATGGCAACTGACAGTAGCAGGCTGGCAGGTGGAATCAGCGGGGATGTTTAGTGATATCCGCGCCTTATTTATTTTTCATTATTATTATTTTTTGTGGTTAGGTTCTGCTCCTCTGAGGTTCATCTCAGCATTTCAAAAGTTATGTCGCCAATTAAACTTTGCCAGGCGAACCTTATAAATAATTTGTTTATATATTTGAAAGTCCTTAAAGGGCACTATATTATTCGGGGAGGGAGATTCCCGGTTAATTCAGAATCGAGATTGATATTAGCTGGCCTTAGCTACTTATAAAAGTTATGAATAAAAATTTTACAGATTTATAACAAAATATGAATACACTAAAAAAAATAGAAAAATTAAACTGCAATTACAGTATTGCATGATATGAGTAGCTAGAGACATCATGATGAAGGATTGGTGATGATGATAAGATATGATATGATTGGGTATGAAAAGCACAATATAGTTTGGTTATTGGGTATTAGTGTTGGTGACTAATCAAATCAAATAATTTAATTGGAAAATACTAATTGTTGGTGAGATGAGACCATTATAAGCCACTCATTTTCTTATTCATGTGGCGCCACTACTATGTCTATACGCACTGCACAAGCATGTCTTGTGATCCTCAAAGCCTTCATTTTATCCCGTTGGATAACAGATTTGACCTCCACACGTTGTGCTGAGATGTGCAGCGGTCATCATCAATTGGCCGAAAAATTCTCCATTTAAATTGAAAAAAAACTAAACCAATTGGTTCAACTTTAGTTTGATTTTTTTTTGGTCCATTTAAATTGGTTTGGTTATTGGTTTCCAGAATATTTATTTTTTCTAGTCGGATCAAATTATATATCAAAAATTAATGCAGAAAAAACAAATTAAACTTTAATAAATCATTTTTTTCTATTAATGGAAAAGTTATTGCATGTTTCAATACTCAGTGATCTAAGTACGTATAGAATAAAACAAATTATATGCTAAGTTACAAACTCACGAGAATATAGATGTTTAATTTATAAAAAAATAATCTAATCAATCAAATCAAATTAATTTAATTATAAATCAAACTAATAAGATCAAGCCAATTAAATTCACCCAAATCCAACTTTTATACATCACATAAGTGCCAATCGACAGACTTATACCACTACACCACTCAACATGCATCCAAGCCAACTCTTAGAGTCCCAATGCAAAAGCTCCCGCCAGACTAAGAAGGTAATGAACAAAACCATCACTCCAAACTCAATCGTAATGAAGAAGCATCGACAAAAAATCAAAATCTAACTGAAGGAAAATTCAAAAGAAAATATACAAAAAGTCATAGTCTCGTCAGTAACCAATAAATATAAAAAACAAATTAAAGACCTTTATAATCGAAATAAAGAATTAATTCATAGCGTCTCACTCTAATATATCCATAGAGCCACTTGGTGGAATCAAACTGAAGACTCATTTGTCGATTATCATTGATCTCAGCACTCCCGACAAACATTACATAGCGAGTCAAAATTTTTCATCAAAATAAACTCCTCGACTTACTAAAGAACTTTTTATAAATAAACCCACACAAAATAAAAATTAAAAATAAAAAAATAAAACCAATTTAATCAACCTTCACTATAAAAAATAAAAAAAGCTAACATGCTTCGACTCATGAATATTCAATTTTTCTCGCTATAATCGCCTTTTTCTATAATCATAATAAATCAACTCATAAATTTTAAAGGGTAAGTAACTATTATATTATTAATCGTTTAATTAATTTTTTTAAAATTTTTTAAAAAGTTAATATCTCGCCTTTTTTATTATGACAAAATAAACTAATTCTCTTTTAACTTATTAAATTATTTTTTCAAAATTTCATCTCCTAAAAACTAAGCCATTTGAATTAAATAAAGATTATCAAATATCATTTAAAAAAATTTTAATATATAAACATTTTAGTAGCGCCTATAGTTTTAAAGTCAAATTTAAGTTGATTTGCTATATAAATATAAGGGTAATTTACGATTTAGTCTCTGAGTATTGCCATTATTAATAAGTCAGTCTCTGTATTTTTAGAAACCTATTAAAACGTTCTTATGTTTTATTTCCGTCAACGAAATAGTCCTTCCGTCCTATTTTCCGTTAAAATTAGATAAAGGAGGAGAGAGAAAATTTTTAAAATCTAATTTTACCCTCAAATAAAACCATTTATTTAGTCATTGTATATTGTAATTATTAACAAGTTAGTCCTTACATTTTCAAAAATCTATTAAAATATTTTTATCTTTTTTCATATATATTAAAACGTCCTTATTATTTTTTTCCATCAATGAAATAGTCCCTATCTTTTCTCACATCTATTAAAACAATCTTATCGTTTATTTAAGTCAACGAAATAGTCCCTCCTCATCGTTTCTTTCTGTCAACGAAATCGTCTCTCCCTATATTTTTAGAAATATATTAAAACGTCCTTATTGTTTCTTTTCGTCAACGAAATAGTCCCTATCTTTTCTCATATCTATTAAAACATCCTTATTGTTTCTTTTTATCAACAAAATAGTCCCTATCTTTTCTTTCCTCTTCCTCCTCCTCCTCCTCCTCCTCCGAAAAAGAAGAAGAAGAAGAAGAAGAAGAAGAAGAAGAAGAGAAAGAAGAAAAAGAAGAAGAAGGAGAAGAAGAAGAAGAAGGAGAAGAAGACGAAGAAGGAGAGAAAGAAGAAGAAGGAGAAGAAGACGAAGAAGGAGAGAAAGAAGAAAAAGAAGAAAAAGAAGAAGAAGAAGGAGAAGAATGAGAAGAAGAAGAAGAAGATAAAGAAGAAGAAGAAGAAAAAGAAGCAAAAGAAGAAAAAGGAGAAGAAGCAGAAGAAGAAGGAGAAAAAACAGAAGCTGAAGACGAAGAAGCAGAAGAAGAAGAAGCAAAAGGAAGAAGAATTAATGAAGAAGAAAAGAAAGGAGGAGGAGGAGGAGAAAAATAATTGGGGGTAATTTAGTCTTTTACTATATTTTTAACGGCAAAAATAGACAGAAGGACTATTTCGTTGACGGAGAGAAAACATAAGGACGTTTTAATAGGTTTCTGAAAATACAGGGACTGACTTGTTAATAATGGCAATATCCAGGGACTAAATCGTAAATTGCCCTAAATATAATTATATATTGGCGGTTATTTACATGAAATCATTATTTTAATATTTATATTTAAATTCATATTTGTACTAATATTAATGAGAAACCTAAAAATCATGAATTTTGGCTTATTGATTCTTATCTAAATTGACTAAATTAAACTTACCCAATACGAATATGAAATTTAATATTAAAATAAATTATATCCATCGATGAGATATTTGTGCTTAAAATTTAACTTTGTCCAAATTAATTTATAAATTTAAATTTAAGCTAAATTAGCAATAGAATACTTGCATAATTTTTTGGCATATAATTTGACTTTTACGATTTTAGTTTATTTGTTTAAAAAATAGTTAAGTATTATTTCAATTTTCTTATTAATAAAACAGTAAAATACTATTGAGATTTGTGTTTTATTAAAATTAATTATTTAATTTTAAATTATTCAATTAAAATATTTATACATTTTGTAAATAATTTTTTTAGTATTCTATCAAACATTTTATCAAAATTATTTACTCAAATTATTTTTGTATTAATAGTATTGATATTTAAAATTTTAAAAACTAAATAATAAATATATTTATTAATCAAATAGTAATTTGGTTAATTTTTCATTATTTTTAAAATATAAAAAGCAGATAGGATAAATTTTTGAGGTGGCATCCTTAAAAAACTAGCTTCTACAGTATAGTCATCAATTGTATTTGACATACCTCTTGATTGTAATCAGAGGGTATGTTTATCTGATTAAATTAAAAAATTAATCGGTTTGGATTAATTTATAAATTTAATTTAATTTTTTATTTATTTTAATTTAATTTTTAATTTTAAAAATTTTAAAATTATGATTTAATTTAATTTTAGTAAAAAAATCAAATTTTTAATAATAATATATTATTTTTATAATATAAATAAATTAAATTTTAAAATATTAACTTGATCAAATTAAATTAAGTTGAATGGAATCATATTAGTTTGATTTAATTTGAATTTTTTTAAAATTAATTTAATTTTTAAAAATATTAAAATTTAAATTTTCAATTTATTCCATTAATTCAATTCAACCAATTAAATGTCTATTTTTAATTATAATAAAATAAATAAAATATTAATTAATTTTTAAAAATATATAATAATGTGAATAAGATATTTATTAATTTTGAAAAAATTCATACCTCGATTTAGTTCATTATTTATTCAAAATATGTAAATGTGAAATTAGCATTTGATTAATGATTGGCAAGAAAGGGAAAAAAACATTTAATTAATGATTAAGAAACTAGTAAAAAAAAAGACTATTGAGCTGCGCAGATTTAAGAGAAACAAATCCTGTCAATAAGATTTGCCACCGGAGAATCAAAGTGAAATCAAAATTCACTTCGATCGCGGTCTCTCATATCACCATTGATTCGCGTCAAAAGGATAAAAGCCTTTGGTAGAAGCAGAAGAAAGATGAGAAAGGAAGATACAGTGAAGCTGATCAGCGCGGAGGGGTTCGAGTTCGTCATCGACAAGGAAGCGGCCATGGTTTCCCAAACCATCCGCAACATGCTCACCTCTCCAGGTCCTTCACTTTCTCTCTCTGTCTCTTTATCAAATTCGTAAGGTTTCTGCTTTGATCGGTAGTAAATTTTCCTTGTTCTTTTGGGTATGGATTAGTTAAGAGCGTGCTCTAGTTAATTAAGGATGATTAGTCAGTTTGCGTTAGTTTCTGCTTTGTTTTCGTTAACCTTTACAAATTCATTGTAGAATTTAAAGAGTTTCCTAACCTTCTTTGGGCTTAACTTATTGGGTCGCAAGCAACCAAAATGAGGTTTCTAATTTGTGGCAGGTAGTTTCGCTGAGGCGCAGCATGGAGAAGTGACTTTTCCGGAAATAAGCACCACCATTCTAGAGAAAGTTTGCCAGTATTTCTACTGGTCCCTTCAATATGCCAAGTGCTGTTCTCATCCTTATCTTTTTTTATCCTTTGATTATGTTACAGTGTCATCTTAATTTGTGGTTCAATTTAGGTTCATTTGCTTCAAAAGCTTGGTTTCAGTAGATATCGTGTCGTACATAATTGTTTTGTTCTGTCTGCAAACGACCTATCAGGGTGAAGTGTTGATTAGATGGCAATTTTTGTTGTCGTTTGAGCAATTTACTGTGATAGTTACCCACATTGAGGCTTATGAGTACGGTGTTGAGTTTTGGTTTTGAAATGTGATGCATTTATCACGCATTCATGCTTGTTGAGTAGAGGATAAAAAAAAAGAATAAATAAATAAAACTTTTGTCAATCCATCCCCACATGCTTGTGAGGCCTAATTTATATCGTTAATGGGAAGCAATTTTTGTTGGTTTTGTTAATTTTATTGCCTCTCTGATGGTTTCATATTTTAGTTTTTGGTAGAATGTCCACTAAAGATGTTTTTTTCATAAATCTCTTCTCTTAATATTTTGTGTGGTCTGGAGTGGAGATGCAAAATTGTCCTTCTGTTTGGCTTGATGGTGAAACGGGTGGAACTACTTATTTTGCCAAAATGATGGTTCGCTTCTCCATTGATTAAAAATCTTGTCTTTGGTCCCAATATTTAGAAAGTCAGAGGTCTGCATTATATAATTATGCAGCACTTTTATTTTTAAATCATTATTAGGGGAATAAAGGTTTCCTCTTAAATAACTTTTGGTGGTTTTGTACCCATTATCTATTCTGTAGTCTGTACACTTTAAGATTTTATGAGCTTATTGTGTCTCTTTAGTTCCTCTAGTCCGTTAACTAATCTCCTCCCTATCATGATTATGAAGTTTTAGCTATACATTCTGTTCTCTATTTCTGAAACTAGTTTTTTTTTTTATTTTTATTTTTCTTGTATGTGTAAGCTGAAAATTTCACCTGCTTCAGGCTCTAGTTCTTCCTTATGATATATTTTAGTATATTACAATCAAAGAAATTGTCTGTTCAAATCCATGTCTCTGCAAGTTATTGTGAAAGTAAGCATCTATGCATATACCTTACATTTTCTGGGTGTCAACCAGCTTAACTATGAAAATGAGCAAGGACGAAAAAGGTAGAAAACAGTGGGTGTTGTCCTGGTGTCCTTTGCATGGCCATCTACTTATTTTTCCAATTGCCGCTAAAGATAATGGCTGGGAGGTCATGCTGGTTGTCAAGTTGCATTGCACATTAACAACTGAGATCTTTTGGGTTTTCCATATGGATCTCCTGTTTAATAAGCCTTGTTGATCTTCATCGTTTTATTGTATCATTCCCTTCTATGTATTTATAGGTTTAAGACTAATCAGGTTCCTGGCTTCTTATTCTATGTGTGATTTTCCTCTATTGACATGAAATTTCTGCTCTTCTTTCAGGGGAAAGGAGACTGAATTCCAGATTGAACCTGAACTGACCCTGGAGCTGATGATGGCTGCGAATTATCTCCATACTTAACCAAATTGTTTTGCTTGTTGTTTGGGTGGCGTGTCTTGCTTAAGATTGTAAACCTACTCTTTATCATCACCTCCCTAGATACAGCATCTGTTAAACACTTGGGTTTAATTTTATTGTAAAACGATTTCTTTTAGGGGATCTATACGAGACAGGGATATAAAAGGATAACAATAGTTTCCCAATAAAGCTTATAAATCATAGGATTTTCTGTATGTGTCAAGGATTGGAAGTGCGGGAGGCATTGCAAGGTCATTTATTCATCGAACCCGCAATGTCATCTATGTAAATTTGAACAGTTCTTGGACTTCGTAGCTAATTGATCATGACTGAATGATGTGACAGCTATTATGAACTGCTCAAGGTGTTGCTCTTATGTCTTAAAGATACTCTTGTCCTTGATTTAATCATTTAAAAAAAAAACCATTTTATTTGATTTGATTCAATATTTTAAGGAAAAAATTGAAGTAAAACCTAGCCGATTAGTATTAGGAATTTAGGGTTAATAGGTTGCATGTATCCCATCCCTATTCCTATAGCTCAATGTATAATGCCTGTACGCCTAAAACGCCAATGCCTCCACTTCTCTAGCTTTGAGTTCTCCATTTCTCTTACCAGTTCTCCCATCCTCCCCGATGAGTTATTGGAATTAGTTTCATAACCATAGGACTATGTAATTCTATTACTACTTTTGTCAATATTGGGAGTTGTATGCTTTTCTTCCATAAAGGTTTATAATTTCCTTGGCTTTGAATGCACGTGTAGCTAGTTAATTGTGCATTGTGAAATCCAGTTAGCAAAAATGTTAAATACCTAGGATTTTGTTGGCAGGAGCTTGTTTTTCATTTATTATGTAAAAATGTTTCTCCTCTGTTTCTTCTTACATAGATGTGAAAACTGGAAATCTAACAGGCAACTTTTAGCTCAAGGATAACACTGAATCTAACACTGAATCTGCTATTGTACGGACTGCTAAATCTTCGCATCCTCTCTACACATCAGGGCTGCGTCTAAATCAGCTCACTTTCTTTGCCGCGAAGCCCTTTATTGGCATCCAAACACAATTTATATGATGTTATTATTGAAAGAGACTCTTTGACGGTGATCCAAGTTACAACTGGTCACACTATTCCCTTTAGTATTCAGGGTTTGATCAAGGATATTAAAAAATTGTCAACATTTTTCAGAACTAATTCCTTTAAATATGTTCGTGTAGAGGGCAACAAAGCATCTCACGCTGCTCCTTTGCAATCGTTATAGTTAAAATATACTTTGTACTTATCAATAAAATCCATATTCGCCATATATAATTTAGATTAGCATAATCTTTTTCACTAAAAATGAATATTAATTTCAAACCAGATTTTGAAAGCTGTACATGTCACATTCTGTTCATTATGATGCTTGGCAATGGTTGTTATTGTCCAAAGCAGCAGCATTGACATGAAAACTCATTGTACAATTAATTCAAATTTTCAATTAAAATATTTTTATAAAAAAATAATGATAAAAATAATGCACAGTACATCATTCTTTTGATTCTTTTTTTTTAATAGGGAAATATGGGAATGAGAGAATTCGAACATGATTATCAAATTGAGTTTAATGCCTAATTTTTGGACCAAGACTAGCCATTTTGTATTAAAATTTTAATTTCTATTGAAAAAAAAAACAAAATATTTACCGCTTTTTATATTTATATAATAATTTTAAAATTTTAGATAATAAATAAAATTTTTTCACATTTATTTTAATTTTAATTATTTATTTTAGTTAATTTTAACAAAATAATTTGTAGTCCACAGTAACACTAATGAAATAAAACAATGGAACTGCCATAGTATTTTCGTTTTTAACTCTTCAGTGATTATTAAATCATTTGCTAAGTTTTATATTTTTTTTTAAAAAAAAATAAAAGTGAATTTTATTACGGAATCGTTTGGAATGCACAAATAACTGTACAGTTATTCAATCTTTTTTTTATTATTATTATTTTTATATTTTTTTATTATTCTTTATTTCTTTTCATTATTTTATTATTATCACGTAATATTATTTTTCAAAATATCTGTTAAATAAAAAAATTTTAAATATTTACATTAATATATATTTATATTTTAAATTTTAAATTTTGAATAATAAAATTATTTTTTTTCAATTTCTTAATTAATTATAATTAAGAGTATTAAATTAAATATGAAAAAATTAATTTAATTCCTAAAGTTTTATATTAATAAATTAATGACAAATTATAATATAGTTTCTAAAGTTTTATATTAATAAATATGTAGTTTTTTAATTTAAATTTTATATTTAAAGTAAATTTATTTTATATTTATCATACATAATATTAAATAAATATTTATTATAAATAAATTTTTTACTACATAAAATATTACATATAAATATTATATATTAAAATATTTCATTAAAGTTTGTACTCACTATTATTATGTATATATTTTTAATATATAAAGAATTATAGTTTATGTTAATAATATTAAATAAAATAAAATATTATATATTAAAATATGTAAAATTATCACTTTTATTATTTTTATAAAAATTTAGACATATTGACTGAGATATTTAATATTTTTATTTTACTCATCTATATAAAATATATTAATTTATTTATTAATTTGATAAAAATTATATTTTATATTAATAATATTAAATAAAATAAAATATTATATATTTTACACTATAACTTTTTATATTTTAAATTTTTATCAAACTATAATATGTGCATAAAAATAAAAAAGAGAAATAAATAATGAGAGTAATTAAATAAAATATTTTTAAAAACTATTTTATTAGTTAAATAAAATTTTAAGAATTATATTATAATTTTTAATAACTTTTTAAATTCAATTTAATGTTTTTAGTTATAATTATAATAAATCAAAAAATATTTAATTTTATTATTTAAAATTTAAATTATAAATATAAATATAAATTAAAGTAAATATTTAAATTTTTTATCCTAAATTTTTAATAATAGTAAAAAAAACCTTAGTAGTTTTACAATGAAGGTTTTTTTTATTATTTCAAAAAAAAAATTAGGGTTTGTTTTTTTCCAATTCAATCTTAAAATTTGAAACTTTATTTTTTTTTTTTCCACTTTTTATATTTAATTGAATTGAGCCCGGTACACCCTGACGGCCCTAAGCAAGTCTTGGGACCAAACACCGTGCGAGTTTTCCCGTCTCCCTCAAGCACTCATCTGCCAGAGCCACTAGATCCCGTAAACATAGTTATCTCATAGCACAATCAAATGGCGATTCGCGCCTTTTCAAGATCAAGAGTAGCAAAACTCAGTACAGTACTCTTTCAAAATCTCCCAAATCAATTAATACATCGGAATTCATTGCCTTCAAACCCCCAAATCCCAGCTTCAGAATCAAATATTTTATACAATCGCGTTTATGGGCTGAGGCAATACCACGACGGTAGGCCGAGAGGGCCACTCTGGAGAGGCAAGAAGCTGATTGGAAAAGAAGCCCTTTTTGTAATACTAGGATTAAAGAGGTTTAAAGATGACGAAGAGAAGCTTCAGAAGTTCATAAAAACCCATGTTTTGAGGCTCTTAAAAATGGACATGATTGCTGTCCTTACTGAGCTAGAGCGCCAGGAAGAGGTCTCTTTATCTATCCAGGTAGTTTATTACTTGTTTGTTTTCTCTTTTATTGCTAAAGTTTATTTCTTTTGCTTTAACTGAGTGGTTTTTTAGGATTTTTCTAATTTAGTTTTCCTTGTTACTGATTGCATTCGTAGTTTTATAGATAGAGTCATTGAAACGTCGGCAATCTTAATGGTGGTGCGATGGCGTTATGTTTATATCACAACTGATGTAGCTTGTTAATTGTTTGATGTTATGCCTCAAAGAAATGTTGACTCTTGGTTATTGTGTAATTAACTTGATGTTGTCAAATAAGTAACACTTTAATATGCATTGAATAGATATCTTCATGAGCCAGCCCTTAATTAAGCTTCAAGATTGTTACCGAATTGCTGTAGTTTTGACCATGCAGATGCAGGAATGTAATATGGCATTGATCATTTTACTCGGGTTATGGTCATATCATAAAAAATTTCAGGTGTTTCAAGTGATTCAAAAGCAAGACTGGTATAAGCCCGATGTCTATCTCTACAAGGATTTGGTCATTGCATTAACAAGAACTGGGAAAATGGACGAAGCCATGAAGCTGTGGGAAGCTATGAGAAACGAGAATTTGTTCCCGGATTCTCAAATGTATACAGAAGTCATTAGGGGCTTCTTGAGGGATGGGTCTCCTGCTGATGCAATGAATATATATGAGGACATGAAGAAGTCACCAGATCCACCAGAGGAATTACCATTTAGGATTTTGTTAAAGGGGCTTTTACCACACCCACTTCTTAGGAACAGAGTGAAGCAAGATTATGAAGAGCTTTTCCCTGAAAAACATGTTTATGATCCTCCAGAAGAGATATTTGGCGTGTACTAAGGTTTGTATGAGGCATTTATCTATATTTTCTTGGTATCATACTTTGTTTATGCTTGTAACTTGTTTGGGGAGATTCATTAGCATGCTTGTGACAATAGAGACGGTGATGTAATTGAGGAGTGCTTAATTGACCATCATGGCGAATCTGATGCTATAATTGTATGAAAAAGTAATTTGCTTTCAATATAAATGACCTTTTCTGGTATTCAATCAGATTTTCTTCTTGTGATTTCATTGTGCTTGGGGGTTGCATGCATGTACATGTGGTTGTGTTATCTCAACTTCTTATTTTGTGGGCGAGAACCAAATATTTTTGCCTTTTCTCATGGATTTACGTATCAGCACATTTTCTTTGAAAAATTACTTGCTATGAGTGGTTAAATTTGAAACATACTTAACTCACCCAAAAACTAGTTAAATTTGAAACATACATAACTCACCTCAAAAACTAGTTAAGGTGAGGGATGTTTAAAGCCTTTGTAAGGGGCACATTACTCTTATTCCAAACTCTCAAACTAATGTGGGATTAAACACACCCTCACGTCCAGAATTATATTGGAGAATTATATTAGAGCGTGATATATTTACAAGAAACCCAATATTAGTGGAGGCTCTAATACCATATTAAATTTGGATTAGACTAACTCATGCTAAAAACTCCTTCAAAGGAAGGAGTGTCTAAATCCCTTATAAGGGAGGCACTTTACATCTCATATCATGATAATGTGTCTTTATAAGAGTTTTAGGCACTTCTCCCTTAAGCTAGCTTTCGAAGGAGTTAGTTAGATTTGTCTCAAATTTAATTTAATATAGTATCAGAGCTTCCATTGACACTGGATATCCCGTAAATATGTCACGCTCCAGTATAATATTGAGTGTGTATTGAATTTCACGTTATAATATTGGGTGTGTGTTGAATTTCACGTTGGTTTGAGATAGAGTAACTTTGAGATAGAGTAACTTTGAGATAGAGTAACGTGTCCTTATAAAGGTTTTAGACTCATCTCCCCTTGAGCTAACTTTCCTTGAGCTAGCTTTTAGGAGTGATCATTGAAATTGAAATTGAAAAGGAGTACATGGTGTGAATTCATGATTAATGAAAGAGATCATAGGAGAGTTTGGCTTACAAAATTGCTTTCATGTGTGATGATCTGAGATCCAATAGAATAGGGTTTTACAAGGGTTCTTGTATTATAGAATCAAGATTAAACTTTCTGAGGAGGGGACTCCTTTTTTATACATTGTCTTGCTTGCTGGTGACGTGTAAAGGTCTCTCCAGGATTGGGCCACGCGTCTCTGCCATACAGATTCGGGTGTACTAGGGTATCAGCTGCCTGCTACATGCGTAACGGCCTCTGATTCTCCTCATGCGTACGTTCGAGCGGATCTGCCAGGCTGTCTGGTGAGTACTGTTCTGGACCCCGGGCTGGGCCGAGAGTAGGGCTGGACGCTGGGCCTGAGAGGGGTCTGCTGGTCAGGGATCAGGCTGGAGAGGAAGCTTGGTCGAGCCCGGCCCGGAAGCTGGAATGAGCCAGGCTTGTTGGGGGGTATCAAGTACGTGGGCCTCTGTGTCATGGGCCTTTGGCTGTGGTCAAGCCCCTGTTCTGGGGTGAAGAAATCCAGCGGTCATCAATTGCCCCTTCACCTTCTCGGGAGTTATTGCTCCAACTGCCGAGGGGGTGAATATCAAGAACTATCATGGCCGCGCCTGTTCGTGTCCAGGTGTCTTTATAATACTCTTTCATTTTTTTATCTTTGCGCAGTTTCTGAATCCTATCTGCTCTTTCCTCTTTCGGACTTTTCTTTATTCTTCGCGTTCTCGGTTATTTTTGCTTTCCTGTCATTGTTATCTGGACATGTCTTTTCTTTCCTTTCTCATGAACATCTTTTAAGGATTCTGACAGCATTAATTGAGAATTCGACTCTACCTTGTCCTGCAAAACATAAACTTTTGGATATATATATTAACCTCACCTCTTTACCATTCCCAGGCACTTTGTTGGAACAGAGAGATTTTCTTGTTTTATCTGTGACGGATCCATTTGGTGCCTTCTTCAAGCGGGCGAAGGCGAGCTTGATATTACATTGCAGTGTTGCCCCAGGAATTTGTTTTAATCTTACTTTTATCATCTCGTCGGAAAATTGTGCTAACTTATCCCTTTTTTGGGACTCTTTCGCAGTACCTGAGACGAAAATGAGTCAATTCAAAATTTCAGAAGAGTGGATGTTACCTCTAAGGAGTTTGAATGTTGCTTTGGAGATCCGTCTGGTAGGGCGGTCGATGGGTGGGACCATTCGGCAAGTTGCTGAAATTATTTTGCCCAGGTCGTCTGGCCGACCTCCCCCGTTGCTGTCTCCTTTGGGTATAAATGGAAGGGGCTCAAGTGCTCGGTTTGTTGTTTTCTTTGATGTGAAGCACCAGTATTATTAGTCTCTTTGATGTGAAGTACCAGTATTATGCGAGACTGAGGTCTGCTATACTTAGTCAAGCTTCTGCTGGTACCTTCACACGTTAGCCCGGCGATCCTCCTGAGGTCGTAATCCGAAGCCTGTTTTTTTATGCGTGATATACACACAGCATATGACATGTGAGTTTGTCACGCGTATCACACTTGGGCAACCGAATGCCGACCTACAGAGGATCCATGGGAAACGCTTATGAGGATTAACTTCTTGGCTTTCTGCAGCTCTTTCTGCCAAACTCACATATCAAGCTGCGAGAATTTCTCCGAACTGAAGACCGAAGTAATAGGATAGGCGATAACGATGTAATCGTAGATGATGACGTATGTGGCTATGTAAATCCTTTAAGAATAGTCTTTCGTCCCGTAGTGTAGGCCTTTGTAACGTGCTGTAATGTGCTTTTCTTTTAATGAAGTTCTTGTTCTGCTCTCATACTCAAGCTGTTCTTCCTTTATCATGTGTGAAATACTTTAGATTGCTCGCCTTATAATTTTAACCAACTGAGCTCTGTCCTTCTTTTTGCCGAGCTAACCATATCTGCGAGCTCTGATGAGTTGCACTCCGGATCCACTTAGTCAACTGGGCTTTCAAGTTTCCGAACTGGACTGTCTGACCGACCTGTGAGCTTGGTCTTTACTTCGATGAATTAAGCTTTGAGTCTCCGGGCTCTCGTGTCGTGTTGTCCGAGCTGGACCATCCGACCTGAGGGCTCCGTCTTTTGTTTAGTGAAATGAGCTCTGGGTCTTCTTTAACTGACCGGGCTCTTAGGCCATGTTGTCCGAGCTGGACTAACCGACCTGAGAGTTCTGTCTTTACTTAGTGAAATGAGCTATGAGTCTCCTTTATCTGGCCGAGCTCTCAAGTCACGTTGTCCGAGCTGGACTAATCCGACCTATGAGCTCGGCTTCTGATGAGTTGGACTCTAAGCTCTCAGCTCAGTATAGATCCGAGGTACCCTTGTCGTCTCTTTCCGATTGCGTAACCCTTGCTTTAACTATAAGTCAAATTCTATGTGATGAGTAGGTCTAACCTTTATCACGCTTTCAACTGCTTGCCTCTTTGAGTTTTTCCTTCTATTTCCTTGATACTTACCACGAATGTGGTGAAGTGATGAATCTTGTGGGTTAAGTTGTCTTGGCCGAAGATCGGGTCCGAACAAGTTGGGCTTGCCTGGGCCTTTAAATGATGGGCTATCATTGTGGACCTGGCCCTTGATAGATGTAGACAAGCCCATCGATCATCCTTTTGCCCCTTTACCTTCTCTCCGGTTATTACTTAACCGTTGAGAGGGTAAACTTCGAGAGCAATTAATGATCGCGCCGCTCCAAGACAAAACTGTTCAGATCAACGTTCCGTCTCATCATTGCCTTTCATTTCGAATTCCTTCTGTCTTCCGAAGAAATTAGCTCTCTTCTGCTCTCTGTCTTCCTGCGACTCCTTTTGCGTTTTTCACCTTATTGTGTTCTCAGGTACGCTCCCTTGTTCTTCAATGGCAAGTTCAAAGCTTCCTGATGTTGTTAACCTTGAGTCACGTATTACGTCTTCCAATATAACTAATCACATCGCCCGGAGGCTTTTAGATACTCCGTTGTATTTTATTCGAGCACCTCGTCCAAATGAGAGGATAGTTCTTCCCTACCCTCCCCCTCCTGGTTTAGTGGATCCCCAAGAGGGTCGTAGCATAGTGTTTTTCCTAAAGCAGAGAGAATTTGGTCTGCCATTTCCTTTTTCCCCTTTCTTTATTGAGGTCTTCGAATACTTCGGGGTAACTCCTCGGATGTTATCCCCAAACTCTATTTTATTCATGTCCTGTTTCGAGTCTATCTGTCTGGGTTGGGGTTTTGCACCTACGGCCTGTCTGTTTGGCACTTTTTTCCGCCTGGTTAGGGCGAAGCAAAACTTCTATTACTTTTCCCCCCGTAATGGGCTATCTCTTCTTACGGGCTACAAGGATTCAATAAAGGGATGGGTAGAGAATTTCCTTGTGGCGGAGCTGAAACTGGGGTCCTGCCGATCATGGGATGTGGACCTAAGTTGGGGGGAGATCTTTCCGGGCTGTAACGATCTGCCCGAATTGAGTCTTATTGAGCAGGTCGGGTTGTTTCGATTGACTTCCGTTGAGAGGAAGTATGACGTCGAAAAGTGTATGTTCGCTGCCAATCTTAGGGATATCCGTGATATGGGTATAGTGTTTTGTCCAGTTATTCTGTTTCTTCTTTTCTCATAATATCAGAAGATATGCTGACTCTTTATAACTTCTTATTTTTTGCAGCTTCTGAGGTAAAAATGGATGGCATCAAATTCCCCAAGAACTTTGCCCTGTCTCGGGAGAATATGCATGCAATTTTTGACGCCTTTGGGGATGGGCGTTCGGTAACTGAGATTGCTGCGGAGCTGGCTCAGGCCGCTTCTTCCAAGAAGGTCAGCCGACCTCCTGTTAAAGCTTCTTCTCGAGCTTCCAAGCCGAGCTCCCGCAGCTCCAAGTCAGTTCGGCCATCTAACCGTGAGGGGTCGAGCTCAACTTCGACGCCTGCGGAAGGATCCAGGGAGACTTCCTTAGCTATTGTGGAGCAGGCCCAAGCTACTGGACAAGTGGGGCAAGATGTTGCCCATTCTGCTGAGGAGGTGTTAGGGGGAGAGTCTCAGTCCCCTGTTGAAGACAAAGAGACCTCTGGGACTGGGATGGAGATCATCCTCCTAGAGGATCAAAGCCCAGAGGTTTCTGTTGAAGGTGCCCCTGCCCCTGTGAGAACTGAGCCTGAGGGCACTCCAAAAACTGGGGAGAAACGTTCAACCCCTTCTGGAGCGTCTGCCCCTCCTCCTGCCCGGAAGAGACCCAGAACTGCTGCCAGGCCTTCTCCACCTCTTCCTCCTATTGGGAAAGGGAAGGGCGTTTCTGCTGTCCCTTCGTCATCCCCTACTGTCGTCGTTCTAGATCCGTCAGCTATTACCTCTGAATCTCCGGCCAGTGCCGTTGCCGCACTTCTCAGGAAGCGAATGTTCAGCGGAACAACAGAGGCTTCGGATCCTCGCCTTCTGGCTCTGACTGGCCATCTGGCCAGTTCGACTAAAGAACAGGTGTCCTTCCGGTCTCGCTCTCGTGAGGAGCTCGGATCCACAATTAGAGAAATGCTCCTGATGGTAAGTTATTTTTTCATTTCTCTCTGTGTTTGGTTTATTTCTTTCTCCTAAATGTTGGCTTCTCTTACCAGGTGACAGGTCTTTTTATGGAAGTTGATGCTCGCGACCACTCTCTCCGGGAGTCCGTGGACCGCCAGATCGAAGAGGCGCGTCGCGATGAGAACCTGACTGCCACCAGCGACGCAAGAGGTCACCTGGTAGCCGCCCGGGAGCAGATCCAGACTCTCCAGATGGAGTTACATTCTGCGCGGGAAGCCACTAAAAAGGCTGAAGGCAAAGCGGCTGAGGCAGCAGAGCACAGCAAATCCCTGGAATCAGAGCTGTCCCGTACTTGCGGGATTCTCCAGGAGACTGACAAGAGGGCAGCTGAAGTGGAAGCTCGTTGTGTAGAGGTTGTGAAACAGCTGTCCTCTATGACAGCGGCCCTTCAGGAGAGGGATGATGCTATTGGCCAGAAAGCTGAAGTCCAGCGCCAATATGAGGCCTTAAAGGCTGATTTCGAAAGACTTCAAGCTTACCTGGATGAGGTGAAAGCTCAGAAGGGAGGTGCCCTAGCCCGGGTGGAGGTCCTTGAGCAGGAATTGGGTGCAAGTTCTGTGGAGTTCAACCTTCGCCAACAACAGCTTAAAAATGAAGTCAGGGCTGTGGAGCGTAAATGTTTAGCCCTGCTCGAGGTGGTAAAGTATGTCGAGGGGAAGGCTCAGCTAAATCGTGAACAGTATATAGCGGGGTATCAGGAGTCTGATGAGCTGAAAGTTAAAATTGAACAGGCCTGTGAAGCTCATCTTCAGGACTACAAAGACTCTTCTGAGTTTAAGGAATTTGTAGCTGAGGCCTGTGAAGAATATCTCGATGAGTTTAGAGCTTCTGGTGAGATGAAAAAGGCTATCCTTGATAAGGCCTTCCGCATGTATGCGACTGGCTACAATCGCGGTTTAAGAGAAGCTAGACGGGCTCCTGATATCCCTTTGGCCCAGCTTCGCAAGCGTGAAGTGGACTCAGATGGTGAGTCAGTGCTGTATGGGGAGGATGATTTCCCTATGCCCCGAGGAGATTGCCGGAGGGACCGAGATCGGCCAGCTGAGTCTTCTTCAGAGGGATCCGAGCTAGGGTCGGAGGAAGACGATCCTGATTCTGTGAAAGGCCCTCACCCTGGGTTAGATGTTGCCCCTGTCATTAATGTTGAGAGCTCTGGCCCAAGGGACACCGAGCTTCCTTCGGAGGGGGCTGTAGATAGAGATAATGTAGGCGAGGGTGTTCTCACTGGTGTAAGTCCTTTAAGGACTATTTATCCTCCCACCTCGCCGGAGGGATAATTTGTAATTATCATCTTAATGAAATATCAGTTTCCTCTTTTCCCCTACTATTCTTGCTCTTCATGTGTCTTCTTTATGTATCTTTGAATTTATCTTAAGTGGCGAACTCAGCTCTTTAGCTGATAGTCAGAGAGAGCAAATCTCATACCTTTTTATTGGCGAATTTGTCTGTTTGCTTTTTGCTCTGCCTTCTTGGCTGTGACTTTGTATGTTTGTTCCAGGTAAACTGATGTAGGCTTTGATTGTAGCCTTAGTATCCTTTCTAAGGATTTATGAGTCCTTCTATGGAGGGAGCTCGGCCTTTCTCTTTGGCCTTTGTAACTTGATCTTTTGAGGATAGGAATTTATCCGAGCTGGGAGCTCGGTTTTGGGCTTTCAAGGATATTGGTCCGAGCTGGGAGCTCGACCTTTTCTTCTGTACCTTGAGTTTTTGAGATAAGTTTTTCCGAGCTGGGGGCTCGTCTTTGGCACTTCTTTAGCTTTTACGTCTCTTTAGTAAGTCGGAGCCTTAATTTTTCTTGGGAACTCCGGACCTCTCTGTGTTTGTGAGGTCGGAAATATAGCTTTGTAAGTTATCCCTGCATAAAGTTGTGGGAAATTTTCATTTTTGGGAGGCCCTTAAGTCCCTCACCAACTATTTTTACTTTCCGGAGGTCTTACGAGATCCTGGCTGTGCCGGGGTCTTACGAGATCCTGGTTGTGCCGGGGTGACCTTGGGGCCTCGCCGGCTATCCTTTATTTTGTTTTCCCGGGAGTTCTAAGGGATCCCGGTCTTCTTTTTTACTGAGGTCTTTATGTCTTAGTGAGGCCTTCTTTTGCCAGGAGATCTTGGGGATCCTGGTCTTCTGCCTTACCGAGATCTCTATGTTTCAATAAGGTTTTCTTTTGCCAGGAGATCTTGGGGATCCTGGTCTTGTAATTCCGGGAGATCTTGGGGATCCCGGTCTTCTACCTCCAGGAGGTCTCTATGTCTCAAGGAGGTTTTCTTTTGCCAGGAGATCTTTTGGATCCTGGTCTTCTACCTCCAGGAGGTCTCTATGTCTCAAGGAGGTTTTCTTTTGCCAGGAGATCTTGGGGATCCTGGTCTTGTAATTCCGGGAGATCTTGGGGATCCCGGTCTTCTACCTCCAGGAGGTCTCTATGTCTCAAGGAGGTTTTCTTTTGCCAGGAGATCTTGGGGATCCTGGTCTTCTACCTCCAGGAGGTCTCTATGTCTCCAGGAGGTCTCTATGTCTCCAGGAGGTTTTCTTTTGCCAGGGGATCTTGGGGATCCTGGTCTTGTAATTCCGGGAGATCTTGGGGATCCCGGTCTTCTACCTCCAGGAGGTCTCTATGTCTCAAGGAGGTTTTCTTTTGCCAGGAGATCTTGGGGATCCTGGTCTTCTACCTCCAGGAGGTCTCTATGTCTCAAGGAGGTTTTCTTTTGCCAGGAGATCTTGGGGATCCTGGTCTTGTAATTCCGGGAGATCTTGGAGATCCCGGTCTTCTACCTCCAGGAGGTCTCTATGTCTCAAGGAGGTTTTCTTTTGCCAGGAGATCTTGGGGATCCTGGTCTTCTACCTCCAGGAGGTCTCTATGTCTCAAGGAGGTTTTCTTTTGCCAGGAGATCTTGGGGATCCTGGTCTTGTAATTCCGGGAGATCTTGGGGATCCCGGTCTTCTACCTCCAGGAGGTCTCTATGTCTCAAGGAGGTTTTCTTTTGCCAGGAGATCTTGGGGATCCTGTTCTTCTACCTCCAGGAGGTCTCTATGTCTCAAGGAGGTTTTCTTTTGCCAGGAGATCTTGGGGATCCTGGTCTTGTAATTCCGGGAGATCTTGGGGATCCCGGTCTTCTACCTCCAGGAGGTCTCTATGTCTCAAGGAGGTCTTCTAATTCTTGTTCTTTCTTTTTCAAAGAGAAGTAACATTCATAATGGGGATAACATCATGGCGTTATTTTATTTATTTATGCTTTTTAGGGTACAATATTTTTCTTTACACCTATTTCAAGGGAAGTACCTTTTTAAGTGCTAGATGTTCCAAGCGTGGGGCTCGGGGTTTCCTTGCATGTCTTCAATTCGGTATACCCCGGGCCTAACCACTTTTGTCACCTTGAACGGACCTTCCCAGGTCGGTGCTAGCTTGCCTGCGGCTGCTCTTTTCCCACTACTCTCTTCTTTTGCTTTACTGGTTTGGCCTCGGGGAGGACGTTCAATTGGTGTGTCATCACTTTGGGGTCAATTCCAGGCATGTCTGAGGGCTTCCATGCGAAGGTCAGCGCGTGACTTCGAATCAGGGTCATGACTTCACCTTTTTGTTCTTTGGTGAGGCTGGCATTAAAACTGAAAACCTTGCTTGCATCTGCTTCTGATAAAGGGAAGGTCTCCAATTCTCCGACTGGCTCTGTCCGGGCTTCTTTTGTTTCATCTCTGACCTCCAGAACTTCTGAGTCAAGTGCTTCTCCAGTTGAGCTTGGCTCTGTTACCGTGGCCAAGTATACCGCCCTTGCTTCTTCCTGGTTGCCCCTGACCATTCCCACTCCTTCTTCCGTTGGGAACTTGAGTGCCAAATACCTGATGCTAGTGACAGCTTCAAAGTTGAACAACGCCGGCCTCCCCAAAATCACATTGTAGCTCAGCGGGAGTTTGACCACCACAAACACCTCATGATGGGTGCGAACTCTGGGTGCTTCTCCCAAAGTAAGGGCCAACTTTACCTTCCCTTCTACTAGTACTGGTGCTCCTCCGATCCCTTTGATGGGTGACTGGTCTCGAACAAGCTGTTCCTCTGGGATTCCCATCTGCTGGAAAACCCGATATGGCAATAAATTGACCTTACTTCCATCATCCACCAGAACCTTTTTCACCCGAAAATTATGAATGACTGCTTCAATGACAAGTGCGTCATCATGGGGCATCTGAACGCCCTGTGCATCTTCTGAAGAGAAAGCGATGGTCATGGGAGAATGTTCAACGATCTGCATAACCTCGCCGTTGCTGGTCTCCCCTTCCCGGTTTCTCTTCTTTCCTCGACGGCTCATCCGTCCTCCGGTTCCTCCAACAATCATATTAATAGTCCCACTGGACCCATCATTCACTGGTCCGGCTCCAGTTCTCCTGGGCATCTGGGCTGCCGGACCGGGCTGAGGCCTCTGCCCCTCCGGTTTCTTCACAAAATTTTTGAGATGCCCCCTTTTTATCAGTCTTTCAATCTCCGTGATTAATTGAAAACAGTTATTTGTATCGTGGCCATGTGTCCGGTGGTACTGACAATACTTGTCGGGATTCCTCTGATCTGCTTCCGACCTCATGGGTTTAGGCCACTGGAGGAACTCCTTATCCTGGACTGCCATGAGCACTTCGGCTCTAGAAGCGTTGAGGGGAGTAGGCTTCTCGGGCACCCAAGGAGGGAGCACTCGTGGTTCATGAGCCTTGAGAGGAGGGGGAGGCCTTTGATCTCTTCTTTCCCAGGCCTGCTTGTACGGCTCAGACCTCTTTCCACGCTTCTTCTCGTGTTTCTCCGGCCTCCCCTCCTCTGGGGCTTTCTCCTTTTCTGCCACCCCTTTGGCAAATCTACTCGTTACTAAGGCGTCATCCTGCCTTATATACTTTTCTGCCCTCTTCATCAACTCGGCAAGTGAAGTCGGAGATTTCCTGCTCAGAGAACCAAAAAACTCAGCAGAGGTTGTTCCCTTTTGCATGGCCTCTACCGCCCTTCCTTCGTCAAGCTCGGGGATCTGCAAGGCCTCCGTGTTGAAACGGGCGACATACTCTCTGAGGGATTCACCAGCTTTTTGTCTCACTGTTTCCAGATAGCTCGTCTTTCTTTCTGCTGGTACCCCGGCTACAAAACGGCTGATGAAGCGGATGGCAAGATCTCCAAAACTCTTAATGCTTCCGGCCTCCAGGCTGTTGAACCATGCCCTCGCTGGTCCCGAGAGGGTTGTTGGGAACACCTTGCACATCAGAGCATCCGACATGGTTTGCAACTCCATGAAGGTCTTATAGTTCATGACATGCTCCCTCGGGTTACCAGCCCCATTATAGGCCGCCATCGGCGGCATCATAAACTTTTTGGGAACGGTCTCCTGCTGCATTACCTTTGAGAAGGGAGAAGAAGTAGGCAAGGAGGTTTGACTCTGATCTTTCTTACCTAGCTCGGCTAGGAGCTGCTCCTTCAACCTTTTCAGTTTTTGGTTCATTTTCTCGTCTTCTGGGTTGGATCTTTTGCCCAAACTACATTCTTCCTCCTCTGTTTCAGTTCCCGTTTCCCTGGTTGTTTCAGCAGAATAGTCGTCCACCTCTTCATTTTCTATCATCTCTCTTGCCCTTCTCCCATGGATTCGGGCCTCCGGTTCTTCCTCTTCTCCGGCATCGTGGTTGTTAGTTTGGAGGCGGATAGAGGTAGGTCGGGGTTCATCGGTTCTGGGTTCCTCCACTACTGGGAGTGCGTTTACTGGGGTGCTAAGTCCCCTCTGTTGCATTATCTGCCCCAACCAGTGAGCAGTGGTCTGTAACTGGAGAGCCATGGTTTGAATGTCTTGATTAGACAGGGTCATGGTAGGAGTATTCCCTGCCAAGCTTGGCGAGGGATTAAGGGAAATAGGGGTTTGGTTATTCATTGTTGTAGGGCTAGAAAAAGAGAACTGCTGCCCATCTTGGGCAGAGCTCAGGTCATTTGGAATGTTAAGGTTACTTTCTTGGTGGTTTGCCATCGTGGATCTCAGTGGGTTTTGAAAGTGAAAACTCCGGTGATGAAAAGATCTCCTTCGTTTTCCCACAGACGGCGCCAATTGATGATCTGAGATCCAATAGAATAGGGTTTTACAAGGGTTCTTGTATTATAGAATCAAGATTAAACTTTCTGAGGAGGGGACTCCTTTTTTATACATTGTCTTGCTTGCTGGTGACGTGTAAAGGTCTCTCCAGG
Source organism: Manihot esculenta (assembly GCF_001659605.2). Classification (NCBI taxonomy): domain Eukaryota; kingdom Viridiplantae; phylum Streptophyta; class Magnoliopsida; order Malpighiales; family Euphorbiaceae; genus Manihot; species Manihot esculenta. The sequence goes on along the minus strand of NC_035162.2, from coordinate 9,602,443 downwards.
ATTGGGCCACGCGTCTCTGCCATACAGATTCGGGTGTACTAGGGTATCAGCTGCCTGCTACATGCGTAACGGCCTCTGATTCTCCTCATGCGTACGTTCGAGCGGATCTGCCAGGCTGTCTGGTGAGTACTGTTCTGGACCCCGGGCTGGGCCGAGAGTAGGGCTGGACGCTGGGCCTGAGAGGGGTCTGCTGGTCAGGGATCAGGCTGGAGAGGAAGCTTGGTCGAGCCCGGCCCGGAAGCTGGAATGAGCCAGGCTTGTTGGGGGGTATCAAGTACGTGGGCCTCTGTGTCATGGGCCTTTGGCTGTGGTCAAGCCCCTGTTCTGGGGTGAAGAAATCCAGCGGTCATCAATGTGTAATGTGAATGTGATTCCCTTGTTTTGATTAATCCAAATTCCGTTAATTGCAGCTAAAACTCATCCTTCACTTTATCAAAGGGCAGCATCATACTTCAAGTTCAACCACTTCAAGTCATGACAATGACAGACAGAAGATGGTACTATGCGCTATTTTACTGCGAGGAAGGAGAGGATTGGCTCTTCAACGCTAGTATACATCCCACATTGCCATTGTTTACTTTTAGAGCCTCAAGCTGTGGACTTCTCTATTGTTCCTATCTTCTAAGATGGAGCTGAAAGGTGGAAGCTGGAGGATTCTTTGTATACTGTTATGTCTTTAAATACCTGTTATACCAGCTTCTTGTGGATTCTCTTCATTTTGGTATTGATTAATGATTTACTTGTTCAATTGAACATTTCAACGAGTCATTATTAGTCTTTTGAGATTGGTGTGATTCTCTTTCTGATAATGGACACCACTCTGCTGGTAATCTCTACTAACTCTGGCCCTGCAAGAGCCTTCTCTACCACTTCCTCCCAGCAAACCGGTGATCTGCACTTCCTCCTATACAACGCTTCATAAGGAGCCATTCCTATGCTAGCATGATGGCTGTTATTGTAGGCAAACTCCACCAAAGGGAGATGCTGCCTCCAAGAACCGCCAAAGTCTAACACACACATTCTAAGCATATCCTCTATGGTCTGGATGGTCCTCTCTGATTGACCGTCAATCTGTGGATGGAAAGCAGTGCTGAAATCCAACCTGGATGCATTTAATTATAACAATTTTGAGTGGGGTGTGAATTGAGTTAAATTTTGACTTTACAAAAATATTAGGGTAATTTTTCATGATCAAAATACTGATAAATTGCTCTATCCTTAAAATAACACATGCTTTTTGATTTCTCTATGGTCTAGTTCTTATATTTTGAGTTTAATTTTATCAAATTTTTAAATGTACAATATTTTCATATATGGATGACAAGAAAACATTAAAAATACAAAAGATAATTAATTTCGACATAGCTAAAAAATTAAAAGTAATTCATCTTAGAATTTTAATTTCAACTTAAATCTATATTACATAAGAAAAATTTTAAAAAACATATTAAACAATTACAAATTTTTATCCTATCATAAACTTTTATCACCTCCATCACTTTTTCCTCAACTTTTGTAGTTAATTACAAATGCTTTCATTTTTTTCCCTTTTTTTGAATATTTACAATTTAACCCCTCAGTATTACCATTATTAATAAATCAGTTCCTACATTTTCAGAAATCTATTAAAATGTCCTTAATTTTCTTTCCGTCAATAAAATAGTCCTTCTGTCATCTTTTCCGTTAAAAATAGATAAATAATAAGAGAGAAAATTTTTAAAATTCAATTTTGCCCTTAAATAAATCTCCTTATTTAGTCATTGGATATTACTATTATTAATAAGTCAGTCCTTATATTTTTAAAAATTTATTAAAACGTTTTTATCTTTTCTCATATCTATTAAAAAATTTTTATCGTTTATTTTCGTCAATAAAATAGTCTCTCCTCCGCCTCCTCAAAAAAAAAAGAAAAAAAAAGAAGATAATGACTTATGCGAAGAAAAAGAAAAAGAAAAGAAAGAAGAAAAAAAGAGAAGAAGATGATGATAATGAAGAAAAAGAAAAAAAAATCTCCTCCTTCTCCTCTCTTTAAAGAAAAAGAAGAAAAATTAAAGAAGAAGAACCAAAGAAGAAGAGAATGAAGAATCAACGAAGAAGGAGAAGGAGGAGAAGGAGAAAAAGAAAGATAGGAAATTTAGTTTTTTGTTATATTTTTAACGGTAGAAATAGACAGAATGACTGTTTTGTTGATGGAGAAAAAAGATAAAAATATTTGAATAGATTTTTAAAAATATATGAATTAATTTATTAATAACGAGAATAATCAGAAATTAAATTATAAATTTTTTTTTTAATAATATAAACGCTTTCACTCTTCAGTTTTAACATCACACATATTTTTATTAATAACACTTTTGTGATATTTTTTATTCCTTTAACTAATAATTAAACTGACAAAAAACAGCGTAAAGGATCAAACAGTTGATGTAATTAATCTTGATGGATGCTAGATTTCTTAAATAAAGAAGTCGTTATTTAATTAAATTAGAAGGGAGACATCAACAAGTGGGCGTGCCGGAGTGGTTATCGGGCATGACTAGAAATCATGTGGGCTCTGCCCGCGCAGGTTCGAATCCTGCCGCTCACGTTTTTTTTATAAGTTTTCAATAGTCTGTAAATTTCTCTTTTTTTTATTTTCCTTCCCTACGTTCATCTACAGAATAGTTTTTCCTTTTTAATTAATATAAGAGCTTGAATTTGAGTTATTAATCAAAAGAAATATGTTAAAAAGCGTTATTACGTTGTGTACTTTATTAAGTTAAAAAATATAATTTTTACATAAAGTATTAAAATCATAATCAAATTATTTGAATATTTTTAATTTTCAATTTTATATGTGCTTTACATATGTTTAATAAATCAATAAATTATAAATAATGAGACTGTATTGACGGTATTGTGCGAATATTTTAAATATAATTATGCTTAAAAATTTAGGACTTGGCCAGCAATTTTAATAAAAAATTATTATATATTAACTATAAAATATATAATTGTTAAAGTTAAAAATATCTGTACACTCAGGTGCTTAATCGTAGTAAGTGAATTTTAGATTTTACTTTTTTAATTTTTAAATTTTTATTTTAAAAAAAATTTAAAATATATGTAATTATGAAAATTAATTATATTAAATATTAAATTTTCAATTATGATGTCCTGAAATCTAGAAAATTAGAGTTTTATCGTGTGTAAGCTTAGCTGGTGAGAAAGCTGTTCTTCCCCTTTTATCCATATTTTTTTGTCTGCCAGTGATATTTAACGATCTTTCTGCTAGAGTATCACATATTTTTATCATGCAGATTCATATGTACGGAAGTGTCAGAATCTTTCTCTATGCCATGCGGCAATTTAATTTCTCCCAGCGCGCATTGGAGTAGGACTGCGAAATAATGCAGTTATTTAATTTTTTTCGACGGCATAGAGCTGCAAAATGACTGAATCTGTTGGCTTTCCTCACGTCACATCATCGGACTGTATTTTTTCTGTCGGATTTGGTCTCACGGAGGATTCGACCTATTTCGCTTATCTGAATTAGACCCTAAAATACTGAGTTGGTCGGTCTAAGAGGTTCTATAAGTTTTGGAGCAGTTCTTATATTTTTGAATCTGGTCTCGCACAGAATTGAGGCCCAATAGTCATCAAATCACATACATAATATATATAAATATCATTTAATAATCTAAGAACGGTATTCATTAAATATGAAATTTAAGGAAAAACAATTTCATTGATCCAATAAGATGTAGAGGATACAATTATTTAAATTAAAAAATTAAATTAAAATTTTTATAAACCTAAAAGATGACCCTTAATTTTATTCTCAACTTTTTGGCTGTAAAAGGAATGCACTGATAAAGGATTAAAGGTCCAAAAAATTCTAATTTCCAATATCTAATCATGCAGAAAAATGACTAAAATTAGCAATCAAAGAGCCGCAAAAGTCAACAGCAAGTGAGCCGCCAAACCAATCAAGCACTTTGGCGGAATGTTAATTCACCTAATCATTGCTTTAATTATCATTATAATAATCCAATAATTGCCCTAATTTTTCTTTAAAGTGGAATTTTGTTACAGTTTCAGAATGGCTTAACCATCACAAAGATCAACGCCCCACTTTATTCCCAAGAATAAGTTTTTATGATGATGATGATAATTTATTTTATTGTGTAAAAGTACCCTTTTTTTTCTAATTTTCATTAAATTGATCTACAAGAAAGTGAAACTCCATTTTTTTTAATAATTTTTTTTTAATTTTTAATAAAATATTATTTATAACTATTAATAATTACTATTTTCAATTAGAATATATAATGATCGAGTTTGAGATTATGGATTTGGATTAGAGCGGTGTTGCTGTTGAGGATACTAGTTTTGATAATTGAAGGAAAAATAGTCAACCATCCACATCCAAATGAGATATTGAGTGGAAAAACAAACCTTATCTAGTTATCTTGTTGTGGGATCAAAAAGAATGGAGATTTCTTGAAATCTATCAATTTCCTTATCAAAGTCTTCAACCCAATTAATATCCAGGAAAATCACTCTTAGAAAGGAGAATGACCATTGGTTAAAAAAATAATTATTAAAAAAAAACTTAGATATGGGTCTTTTGAGTGGGAATTTTTTTTTTCATGAATTCTTCAATTTTTATGTGGCTCTACGGAGCAAGGGGAGGTTGCAATTATCCAGTATAGAACACACTTCATTCATTGGCACGTCCACTTGGGATGACATTTGGACCCCACGTGGCATTTATCCATTCATGTTTCCTGGAAAAAGAAATGATGATCATGGTGGGGTATTAGATTTGAAGAGAGGAGCAGAATGTTAAATTAATTGGCAAGAAAAATTCTCATATCTCAGATAAAAAAGAAAAGAAAAAGAAGAAGAGATAAAATAAAATAAAAATTGAGCTTTCTTTCTTTCACTTCTTTTCTATTTTTCTTTTTTGTCGATGATGGCACATGGGCGGCAAGTGCCGTCTAGTGTAGGGTTATATATTCATGCACATGCTTGACGTTTCAATGAGACAACTAATCTATTCCGTCTTTTTTCCTGCTTTTTTATCTGCAAACGGTATCTGTTTTTATCAGCTGTAACTGTTTTTTGGGAACCAGAATTGGTTAGGCTGCCAGAGATATAGCTAGTTTCATTAACAAGGTAGATAAGATTTTAATGGACTGTAGGAAGGAAGGGTCTTCTTCTTCATCTTCATTCACAGCTGAACTTTTTGGCACCAAGGACTCACCACCTTCTTCTTCAACTGGGATTTTTGCTTCCATCTTTCCCCCTCCGGCCACGGTATGCTTCTGCACTACTTAGGTAAATTACATCCACAGATAGGCTTTAGAGTTGATATACGGTATTGTATTACCTGGATTTTACTTGATATAACAACTCGGAAAAGAATTTGAGAAAATGGGGAGGGAAAGAAAGTTATTTAATGGTCTAATTTGGATGCCCATTTTGAAATACTATGCTTTTTAATGTTGCCTTCAGGGGCTTTTCTGAAATACAAGTACAATTTCTTGAAGTGAACTGATAAAGTTCACAATAGTGGTGGGATCTGCTTGATTTAGGAAAACAATCATAAGCATAAAGTAGGTCCATTTTGCAGATTTTTTAATTTACTTTTTGATATTGAAATTAATTAACATAACTTTGACAGCAGATTTCTTGGTCAGTATCTGAACTTCGTTTTGGTTGTTCAGGTTTTAGGGAGGAAATCTTCTAGCTCTGAGGTGATAGGATCTTGGCAAAAGCAGCCTTTTGGAAATCAAGCGTGGAACACCAAACATGGAGCTCCAGGTTTGTGTTAGAAGGCTAGATCCTGCATTCCTTATATTTATTGTGAAATGCTAACATATCTATCAACTACTAAGCATAAAGCATAAGCTTGGAGCAAATTGCCTCACGTGGGATTTCTTTATTAACAATACAGCTGCAACTAGCGAAGCAGCAAGCTATAACATGCCTAACAAGGACAAGAATTCTATTTTCATGGAAGAAAAAGCAGAGCCATGTCACCTAAGTTCATCCCTTTACTATGGTGGGCAAGATAACTATTCTCAGCCACCAAGTAGCCATATTTCTGGATCATATCCTCCGGTAAGTGTTCATTATTAAACGAATTATTCGAATCCGCATAATGAACTACTGAGGTTAGGTATCAAGTAAATGACCTCATTTACTCTGTGAATGAATTAGTTCAAGAAAGATGGGGGAGAAGATGATCCTAATGGAAACAATTCAAATGATGCTTCTAGAGGAAATTGGTGGCAAGGTTACCATTAATATGTTTTCCTGAGGCTACAAGTAGATATTTTAAAGTCCTGTTCTAGACTATAACATTAACTCCAAGATTCTGAATGCGCTTTTTCTGCAGGTTCTCTTTATTATTAGGACCTTGCCTTCCATTGGCATATGAAAACTCACTCTATTTTTTAAGGTATGCAAAAATACAGAATCTTTTTTACAATAAGTCTTTTTATGGTATGTAGAAATTCATTTGCTCTAATTTTTCCACTGATCAGCAGGAAGACAGCACCATATGTTACAATCTCCTCCATCCTAATCCCACCCAACTGAAAAACTGGGAAAAATAAAAGGGGAAAGATAAGAGAGAAAGAAAAAGCCGGGGTGGGGTGGTGGGGGTGTTAACTCATGGTTCTTCATCCATTTTTTGTTTGATCTGTTCTTATTTCTTTTCCCTTTATATCACAGGAAATCAAGAAGCCTAGGTGAGAATAATGGAAAACGTGCAAAATAAATAAGCAGCTGATGTGGTTAGGTCATGTCAGCAACTTGAAATGCTCATCCCAGTAAAGGCATTCAAGTAACATGATTTTGATATGAGTTTAGCCTCAATGAAAGACATGTTGAAGAACTCTAGGCTGTTGAATATTGTTCTGATGCTCTTTTTATAAGCATGTGAGAAATATCAATACATAGATGATTTCTGAGCCTCTTCAGTTGTACATATTCGCATGGATGCTTTACAGGTTCAATCCCAGAATTTTGTGCATCTTCCCTATTAGCTCTAGAAATACATGCAACTAAAGAGAAGGCTCATGTACTATTTTTTCCTGAGGTACAGGTTTCAGCCTTCAGTAGGCAAATCATTAGATATTGTTCTGGCACAAGCAGCAGGCGGTTGAGCCATTTTCACTTCTAAATACACCATCATATTTTATTGCAAAACCACACAGTTCCATGTATAAATGTCATATTTCTTTCAGGATTTTCATAAATATTAATCAAAATCCATCTCTCTAGCTTTGTCTGCTAAGTGCAAATCCATACACAAAAGTAGCTGCCGATAATAAGTACCTTGTTAGAGGCCAAGAAAATTTAAACTTTCACCCAGCTTGAGGCAAATTGCAGCCTGTGAATCTACAAGTTCAAAAATATAAAATAAGAGACTAAAATGCAAGAGAATTTAGATATTTACAATAAACTATAAATTAAATTTCCTTCTCATTAGTGTCATGGGCAATAAATAAGCATTCAATGGTTAATAATTGTCACAGCTGCTTACTGGATTCAGGTTTATCATGTCTATATAGTAACACTACGATTTTGGTTTCTGTCCTGTTTTCTTCTTAAAGGTCTCCTTTCAACTGGTTCCCACAGCTTCAACCCGACTACTTAATTGTAATGACAGGACCTTTCGAACAGAAGTTACAGAATTCCGTACAACAATTTGCTGGCTCTCTTGAACTGCATGAGACAATGGTGCTGCTATTTTAATTGGATTGGAGGTTAGCATTGACAATAATCTTACATTCTGTTCTCATCATTTGATATGCAAAGAAAAAGCCTTTCATAAGCAGCTGCCATTTTGGCAGCAGTGAACAACTGCAACCCTAACTGCCTAGCAGCCTGGCCTTTCTTTTCTAGAACTCCTCTGCCATCTTCCCAAACCCTATAGAGTGCATTCTTCAAAGAAAGTACTGTTGGAGAAAAGATGTAGCCTATTTCTTTTCCAACAATCACAGATCCTGTGATGCTGGCTACCCTTGTGGCCATAACAGGCTTACCAGATAGCATTGCCTCTAATAAAGTGTGATCCAGTCCTTGAGCTCGAATTGTTGGGTTCACAAAAATGTCTATTGCATTGTAAAACCGTGACAGTTGAGCTTGTTCTAATGGCCCCAGAACAAGTGCATTAGCCCCAAGATCCCTGTATCTAGGACCCCAAGGACCATCTCCAGCAACCAGAACAACAGTGTTCTCACGAAATGTATCATTTTCTTTGAGCATCTGCTTCAGGGCCTCAAACATTAAGGGATGTCCCTTATCTTTCACCAACCTCCCTGCCATGCCCAATACCAATAATCTCCTCTTTGTGACACCAAATTTCTGCTTAAATTCCTTGCCTTTGGCAGCATCTGGCTTGAAAATCTCCTCATCTATGCCATTGAGAATAACATGAACTCGTTCTTCTGGGATCATATATATCCTTTTCAGGATATCTCCAGCATGATCACTAGTAGCAACATGGTGAGCATAATCAGGGAAAAATCTAACCTCTTCGACAACTTTGGTAACTCTTTCAGTCAATGCATACGCCTGTGGCTCTTCAGAATTTCGTAAAAGTTCTTGAATGATGTCAGTATGAATGGTTTCATATGCAATCCCATGCCAAGTAACAGCCAAGTTGGTCAGGTTCCGTGCTCGAGCATGCCAGAGCGCTACACTTTCAGTGTGCACTATATCAAAAGGTTTTCCAGTTGAGTTTTGAGTTTGAAATAGCTTCCAGACCAATGCTTGGTCCAGATAACCAGCAGCTGTTGGTTTTGAAAGGTGAAAATGTAAATTGCTCATTGGGTACCTTGGGAAGGTGGAGTTGAGGGGAGAAGTGCTGAAAACATGTAGCTCATGCCCCCTTTTGGCAAGTGCAAGATGAAGGGTCAAGGCATGCCGTTCAAGCCCTCCAGCATGAGATCTATCAGGCCATTTCTTCACAAAGAGTGCAATTTTAAGAAGTTTTGGAGGTGGTTTTGAGGGAAAGGAAAGATGATTCCATGCAGAAGGGAAATAAAGAAGATTGATGGGTTGATTTTGCTTTTGCAAGACCATCTGGCTTATGGAATAGCAAGGAGCAGAGCATTGAAACCAATAGAGAATTGAAATGAACGAAAATGCAGACAGGAGCAAAATCATCAAGCAGAAACTGCGTAAACTCAAGATAGCAGTCTGATTCCTAGCCATGAAATGCCAAATTATGATACGAAATCCTTCTAGCAAGTCTTTCCTTAGGAAACACAAATCAAGTAACGGGTAAATATAAAATTCAGAACATGAAAGAAATAATTAGATGGGAACTGATGCAAAAATCAACTTGGATCTACTAAGGAACCAAACACGAAGCAAACTTTGAGTGCCAAAAAGGCTTTCATATTCTGAGCTTGAGTTAGAAGGGACCTTCACATGGTTCTCTCAAGTCTTACTAGCAGTGAAGGTGAATCAAATGCTAAACAATCCAATTCAGTGCTTTTTTTTTTTTAAAGCAGCTTTAAAATAACAACAAAAAATTGGTTAGCAATCGTAAAATCCATTGACTTTACAGAATAAAGTATCCTGCTTTGATATCTACACCTCTTGCTATATTATAACACTAAATTCATGCCATTGTCTCAGCCAACTCCTTAGATCATGGCAAATATTATAAAAGACAAAAAAGAACCATTCCCAACACATCCCGCAATTTTATACTGCAAATTGCACCAAATTATGCACCTAAACCACTAGATCGCATCTAAACAGTCAAGAGGGTCCAACTCAGATGCTTGAAGTTCAGGCTAAGACTAAAATGAATTTTAGCATTAAAAACATGTCACAGAATCAACTAATTTACACACTTAGAAATAACTGCAGTATTTTCTTTTCTTTTGACCCATTGAGGTCAAGGTAAGATTATTCAGACAAACAACACTTGGAATAATGAATATATTATTTTTCACTTGATTTTTTATTCATTTCATTTTTCGGAGGCCATACATGTGGCGTTTCACAAATTTACCTTTAATATAAGCATTGACGTAAAATTATAATCTTTTTGTCAATACTATGAACATAATTCAAAAAACTCTAGCGAGTAAATGAATAAATCATAAGAAAAACATAGATTACTAAGGCGAAAGGAACCAATATCACCAAAGGACCGATTGCAGCAAAAGTATACAAACTCCCACAAGCCAAAGTCCCCAACTTTATCTGCACCAAGTCCACTAAAGCCATCATCAAAAACCCACATCCAAAAACAGACCCAAACCCAGAAATCAAAGTCCCCACCCTTAGAGCCGCCAAGTTAACATGCACCAGGGACGCACTTCCCACCTCCTCAAAACTAACAATATTATTGTCGTTTTTATCTGCTATCTTGATAGCCTGCTTGAGGGCTAAAGCAATGAGGCTAGAGAAGAGGAAAGAGCTAAAGGAGTACACATGGAAGGCGATGAGATCCTCAGCGATAGAGGAGCTAGCAGCGCAGGAAGGATCAGTGACAAGGGTGATTGAGGGGTCAGGAGCAGGATACCAAGCGAGACCAAGAAAAAGCGCTAAAGTGAATAAAGAGTTCACGTTAACGATTCCATCTAAGGCCATAATGTGGGTTTTTGTGGTTAGTATTAGAGTGGCGCTCGATAACTGCGGACGCATGGTGGCTGCGGCGGTGGACGAAACAGAGAAAACAAGGGAAATGGAGAGAACAGAGAAAGCATTTTTGGCAATAATAGGAATCACGCGAAGTTTCGTTTGGCAAAGAAAACAATGGCGTGGAGCAGGTAACGTTCACGTTAGGAAGTTTGGGATCAGGGAGTGGCCTTTGGCGTGTCTTTCCCGGCACGGGAATCGCAGCGCAGCGGAAAATCGTGGGCAGATTATACAATATGGATTTTTTCCCCTTAATACAAATTCACTTAACACTTTTTATATTTAACCCTTAAAATTTTGGTTAAAATTACTATTTGCACCCTATAGTCTAATAAAATTAATCATTTGGTCACTCTATTTCTAAACACATAGTGTTTTTATCTTTTCAAACAATCTAACTATTTAATGCAAATAAGTCCGATTAATCTTACGGTTCAAATAATTTTAATTCAAAAAACTTTGTCAATTAAACTCATATTTTAATTCAAATAAGTCCGATTTTCTCTTGGTACTTCTTAAGTCAGCCGCTTGGGGATTAATTGGATGGCCCATGCCCATGGAATATTAGAAAAATCATCAAATGAAGAACACGAATGATGACAATAGCTGGGTATAATTGCCTACATATATGTACATGAAGATGAAAATCAAATTAACTACAGGAAACAGAGAATCTCTGTAGCCAGAGGTATTCTGGGCATTGCCATGACAAATGAAATTCAAACTTCTGCTGCTAAATCTAAACTTAAATTTTGATTCAGCACTGATGATTGTGTTGTTGCAGTCAAGGCCAAGACAGATCGATAGAAAACTTAGGCTCCTGCAGGTCTTCAGCTAAGATCTCTGACTCGTATTTCTTGGTGTCATTCGTCAGAACTGGCCTTTTGGAATGGGAAGAAGAAAATGCACCAGCACAAGAAGAGGCAAGAGAAGAGGAAGCCGCTGTTGAAAAAGCAAGATTTGGATTCTTGGGTCGAACAAGAGCTGACAACAGAAGAAGAAGAGAAGCCATATAAGGAATGCAAGAATCAAGGTCGATGAAATTTGGAAATAAAAGAAATGGTGAAGAGCATTTTATAGGGTTAATACATAGGGATCGTCGAAGAAGAAAGAGAAAGAAAAAGAAAAAGAAAACAAGGGGCGGCAACCGGCAAATTCAATTCAAACGGTGCAGATGCAGGTAGTTTTATGGTGTTCTGCGGCGTTTTAATAAGGCAATAAACACTCAACGCGGTCCCTACCAAATTAGTTGGCGGCACCTGGTTTCGAATTATTGCGCCGTCAAAAAATTGGGACCCGCCGTGGGAGGCCAACGTTATGGGCTATAGGCCTCGTAGTTTGGGCTCTAATAGAACTGGGTTGCTGGTGTTTAAAACTGGCCCATGTTTTATATGTACAGGTGATTTGATTCCACCGGCTACTATTATTGGAGACTTTTCTGTCAAAACAGGCTTATACTGACTCGTCAGGCATGACGAAGAAGACTCTGGATTTTGTGCAAGGTGTTGACATAAAACCTACTCCGTTATGCGTGACAAATGAACCGATGAAATACTATCTCATTTCCCAGGGTAGATTTGCTGATGGCTTCAATAAATTTACTTGGGTTTTTATTTTAGTTTTATTTATTTATAATTTTATTTTAATTTTTATATATATCATTTCAATAACATAAAGCACTGTCCAATGGCGACGTCTCTCCTTGGTTAGTTAATAATGAAGGGTCAAACCTCCTATTGTATATACATCAATGTGGTCATCAGTGACATTGCTGGAACTAAGCTTTGAATTGGCTACTATTGCAGGCTTACTCGTCAAGCAATTCTCTCTTTATATACCTCTCTATAAATGGAGTACCACCACGTTCATTCATAAACCATAAACAAGCCTACCAATTTCAAATGGCAGAAGAAGTGAAGCTGATTGGCGCCTGGGCTAGTCCTCTCTCTCGCAGAATAGAACTAGCCCTGAAACTAAAAGGGATCAAGTATGAGTACATAGACGAAGACCTCCCCAACAAGAGCCCTTTGCTCCTTAAGTATAACCCTGTTCATAAAAAAGTTCCTGTCCTCGTTCACAATGGCAAAGGTATCTCAGAATCACTTGTCATTCTGGAATATATTGACGAGACCTGGACGCACAATCCTATCCTGCCTAAAGAACCTTATCACAGAGCCGTAGCTCGTTTCTGGGCTAAATTCATTGATGAAAAGGTAAATTTAACACTCCATTAGCTTTCTATCTCAATATGGTGTTTATATAGTCTCACAAGATTTGATAATCCATGCATGCAGATCTTGCAGACAGCACTCAAGATTGGTTCTGCCATAGCAGAGGAGAAAGAGAAGTTGATTGAAGAAGTTCACCATGACCTCAAGTTGCTAGAGAACGAGCTGGAAGTCAAAGAAAAGGAATTCTTTGGAGGATTGGAAATAGGGTACCTAGACATTGCGGCATTTTTTATAGGGCATTGGCTTCAAGTTCGCCAAGAAGTTATGGAAATAGAGCTGATCCATGAAGAGAAACATCCACATTTATGCAAATGGCTGGCAAAGCTTCTAAAGATTGATGTGGTGCATGGATGCGTGCCTCCAAAAGAAAAACATATTGCTTTTATGAAAGCTCGAATTGAAGCTGCCAAGTTTTCTTCCAAGTAATTAGAACTAGCTTTCGTCGTTATAGTTCTTGTGTAATTCTCAATGCTTCTCTTTGTTTCTTTGGTTTTCATTTTCCTTCTTTCCTCCTATGCTGTTTTGTAATGGATCGTGTGCTATGTTTCCTTGTGTTGGTTGTCTCTTCTGTTTGAAGAATAAAAGCTTGGGTTTGTTTTGATGTTAAAATAGTTTTCCATTATAATGTTTTATCCTCTAGGGTAGCAAAACCACTTTATTAACTCCTGTTTTTAATTTTTCTAACAAATTTTTAAATTCTACTTTCATTTAATAAATTCAGCATTCTGTTAAAAATAATGACATTTTGCCATTAATTTTCCTTTGACTGATTTTTCTTTTTTAATATCAAAGATGAGGGCTATTACTTCCCTGCCAAGACTTTTGATCTAATATTTTGCAAAACTATTTTGGAAGCTCACCCTTTCCGTAAATATTAATTATAACTTGGATTGAACTTAAGGAAATAAAAAAAATCTTTCGCACTTATTTCCTTTTTCTTTCAAAAAAGGTAAATATATGATTTGTTTTTTCTTCCTCGTGTCCACATAAAAGGAGAGAAAATTGATGGCTAACTAAAATTGATATAATTTAAATATATAAAATCTTAAAATTGCCGTTTTTTGTTAGTGGTGCAACAAAATATAGTACTATTTTATACAAATTAAATCGCATATGATAAAATGAAAAATCGATAAAATTATATAGTATTTTTTTATATTTTCAGAAAAAAAAGAAGACAATGTAGGCAGGGGAAAGGTTGTGCAGCAGAATTGTGAGTGCGACTGTGAAGTTCTGATTAAAGAAGCTGTAACATTTAATGGAGGAAAATAGGCTCATAACTAAAATTGACACCTGAAGTTAAATGAATATGAAATGATCTTCTGTGTTTTGTAACTTTAAACTTAATCTTGAAATCCTGAATTTTTAAGGTTTAATAAAGAAATTGTCCAAAGAAAAGAAAAGGAAATTTTACCTACTTTTTTTAATAGTATGATTTAACACTAAAGACACTTCTGAATGCTAAGCTAGATTGGAATAATCGGCTTTGTTAGTAAAGGATGTACGTATATGATCTTGAGGAATCCGGTCGGCACAATCTTGAGGTCATCCATGACATTGCTGCTTCTTTATACAACCAAAGTAAACTTCTGGATATCAATTTTATATTAATGACAACTTTGAATTCTAAGTGAGTGAAAGGACTTTATATAATAGCTTCCATCTCAAATTGCTTATAAAAAAACTCCACCACATATTGCACCAATATTCACAGCCAAACAGCCAAGTTCAGTACCCAAAATGGCAGAACAAGAAGTGAAGCTAATTGGTATGTGGGCCAGTCCTTTTAATCGCAGAGTAGAACTAGCCCTGAAACTAAAGGGCATCCAATATCAGTATATAGAGGAAGATCTTTCCAACAAGAGTCCTCTGCTTCTCAAGTACAACCCAATTCATAAAAAGATTCCTGTGCTTGTGCACAATGGAATATCAGTTGCAGAATCACTTGTAATTCTCGAGTACATTGACGAAACCTGGCAAAACAATCCCATCCTGCCTAAGGATCCTTGCATTAGAGCCACAGCTCGTTTCTGGGCTAAATTCGTTGATGAAAAGGTAAATTTGATCATCACTTATATCTTTTCTCATTTTTTGGGTTATATGGTTGTACGTTTTCTGGTTTAACTCCCATGGACAATTGATGCAGATACTGCAAACAGGTCACAAGATTAGCATGGCCGAGGGGGAGGACAAAGAGCAGCTCATAGAAGAACTGGATCAAAACCTGAAGCTCCTGGAAAACGAGCTAAAAGGAGAGGAATTATTTGGAGGTGAGAAGATTGGATATCTAGACATTGTGGCATTTTTTGTAGCCCATTGGTTTCAAGTAGCAAGTGAAGAACTGACGCAAATGGAGGTCATCAGCGAAGAGAAATTACCATTCTTACACAAATGGCTGAGAAAGATCCGAGAAATAGATGTGGTGAAGGAATGCCTGCCTCCGAGAGACAAACATGTTGCTTTTATTAAAGCTCGTATTGAAGCTGCAAAATCTGCTCCAAAGTAAAGTGAAGGTTTTCATTATTCTACGTGCATGCAAAATCTGCCTCGAAATAAAAAGTTCAATTGATGGATGACGAGGAAGGTTCGAGAATTGTGCTTGCCAATGTTACTATTTATTGTTTGTGTTTATAAGCTTGTTCAACCTTGCAATAACTTCAGAAATAATGGTAATAGAATGAGTCAATGAGATATTGTCTCTTCCATTCGTGATTTATATCTAGGATTATTCACCCTCTACTTATGGCCTTTTTGTGTATAGCTAGTTGTGGCTGGGCCATAAATTGCCCTTTTTTATAAAACCTAGAGCCTTATTTTCTTTATTGTGTAATGGGCCGTGAGCCATGTCCTGCTTATTATCTTAATGCAATGATTCTGCTTAAAGCAAACTAACAGCCACTTTTTTTTTTTTAAATGAATAAATATACCAGACCAAAAAATCGCTGAAAAGAAACCCGAGTTGATGAAATTGTTAAACCATTAATCCGGTTTCATGCGTATTATGATGAGACTGAACATGCTTGATATTTTGCAGTTTGTTTGGGGTAGTGTAGTCTTTTCCTTGGATACCAACCTTATCCACTTGACTACATTTAACGTGTGGCTATTCTCTTATGTAGAAGGTGCATCGTCAACATTTTTTTTAGAAAAAAAGGTTTTCATAAATCAGCAATTAAAAATTCATTTCTTCACTGTATTTTACTTGTCCTTCAAATTAATCACCAATTGTTTATAATAAAGACACAATTTGTTTCAGCCTGAAGTAGATACATATATTCTTGAGTTCAGGATCCTAAATGAATGGAGAAGTGAAGCTGCTGGCCACATGGGCTAGTCCTTTCAGTCACAGAATGAAACTAGCCCTGAAGCTAGAAGGAATACAATACGAGTACATAGAACAAGAGCCTCTTGCTTCTCAGGTCTAATCCAGTTCATAAGAAAATTCCAGTTCTGTTACACAACGGGAAACCCATTGCAGAATCACTTGTGATTCTTGAATACATCGATGAGACCTGGCAAATAATCCTTTCTTGCCTAAAGAACCCCGCCACCGAGCCATAGCACGTTTCTGGGCTGCATTTGTAGACCAAAAGGTAAATTATACACTTTCTTTTTAATTAGAAGAATGAGTTACATGGGCATAGCTGGAGTTTCTAACTAGGATTGAGAATTTGTGCAGATCTTGCAGACAGCTCTGAAGGGTAGTGCAGCCACAGGAGAGGAGAAAGAGCATATCATGGAAGAAATTGGTGAACAACAGAGGCTGCTAGAGAACCAGCTCAAAGAAAATGATTTCTTTGGAGGTGAAGGTGTTGGATACCTAGATATTGTGGCGTTTTCTGTATTATATTTCTTTCAAATACGTCATGAAGTTATGCGAATAGAGTTGATCAGTGAAGAGAAATTTCCAGTTGTATGGAAATGGATGGGAAAGCTGAGTGAGATAGATGGAATCAAAGAAACCCTTTCTCCAAGAGACAAACGTTTTGCTTACACTGTAGATGCTTCAAAATAGGGATGTTAGGCGTGCGGGTTTTTATGGGTATCCGATCCGTCCAAATCCTATTATGACGGATTTGGGTTTTTACAAAATGGATTTGGGCGGATTCGAATTTAAAAACTTTTACCCGTTTCAAATTCGGGTAGGGTTCGAAATTAGATAATCGGATACCCGTTATCCGAATCCGATTACCTATATTAACAAACTAACCCTAATTTCCTTTTTCATTTTACTCTTTTCTCTCTCCGTCGTCGGTGCCTCTCTCCCTTGCGTTCCTTTCCTCTCTTCGTCGACGCCTCTCGCGTTCCTTTCCTCTCTTCGTCGACGCCTCTCTCCCTCGCATCCCTTTCCTCTCTTCGTCGACGCCTCTCGCGTCCATTTCCTCTCTTCGTCGACGCCTCTCCCCCACTTCATTGACGACTGCCGGCAGCCCAATCGACACCGGCTACGTCTCCTTTCTCTTCCCGATAAATCTTCTCTCTCCGCAGTGCGATATCTCCTTCTCTCTCGTCGGCGACATCTCCCACTTCCCAGTCAAGACCTCTCTCCCCCACTTCACTGATGAGTGCCGGTAGTCGGCACCGGCGATGTCTCGGGTAAGTGGGAGACAACTCTTCCCTCTCCTTCTACTGCTATTTCTTGTCATTGAACATTTTTCTGTTTACTGGGTTGCTGGGGTTCTTGTCATTGAACATTTTTCTTTCTACAGTTAGTTAGTTTATTTGGTAATTTTTGTTATTGAATTGATTATATTTAATTAATGTAATACTGTTGATTTTTAGAATTTATGAACAATTAATGGTTATAAATCATTATTTGTTGGGTTGTTTGTTTTTGTCATTGAACATTTCTTCTTTGGATTGTGCTGGATTATACAAATGTTAAGAAATTTATTTGCTAGTTTATTAAATTTAAAAAATCGAATTCGAATATTATGTGGATATTATTAAATAAATTTGAGATAAATTCAAATAATAAAATTAAAATATTAAACGAATTTAAGACGAATTTAAAAACTTGTATATATAATCGAATTCGAGTTTGGATTCCCTACTTCAAAGTCTGCTCTCAAATAAAGAGATAAAATCAAGACTAATTTTACTAAGGCGTGCTAATACGTACTCCATCCACAGTCGATGTGGGAATGGGAATCAAGCACCTGGCTAAAAAGCTAAAAGCCACTAGAACAAGTCAAGCTAGAATCCTAGAAATTGAGGTCATCAGTGACGTAGCTGATATTAAGTAAATCTGATCAATCCAAAACCCAAAACTGTCAACAGCTTTGAAAATTATGCAAACCACTTGGAATTTTACTATATATTACAGGCTTGCTTATCAAGAAAAGAGGGGATTAGAGTTGCAAACTCCTAAATGGCAGAAGAAGTGAAGCTACTTGGCTTATGGGCTAGTCCTTTTAGTTGCAGAGTAGAACTAGTCCTGAAGCTAAAAGGCATACAATATCAGTACATAGAAGTAGATCTCTTCAACAAGAGTCCTTTGCTTCTCAAGTCCAATCCAGTTCACAAGAAAATTCCTGTGCTCATACACAATGGAAAACCAATTGCAGAGTCACATGTCATTCTTGAATACATAGATGAGACCTGGAAAAACAATCCCATCTTGCCTGAAAACCCTTACGATCGAGCTATTGCTCGTTTCTGGGCTAAATTCATCGATGAAAAGGTATAGCAATTTATCTCCTCTTTAACTTGGTCTCCTTAATTTTTTATGTTGGAAATTTATTATGCAGATCGTTCAAACAGCTTCAAAGTTCAGGTCAGCCAACGAGGAAGAGAAAGAGCAGATCCTTGAAGAACTTGGTGAGCAGCTGAAGGTTATTGAGAAGGAGTTAGAAGGGAAGGAATTTTTTGGAGGTGAGAGCATTGGATACGTAGATATTGTGGCCTTTTTGTTAGTGTATTGGTTCCAAGTGGGTCAAGAAGTTATGCAGAAAGAATGGATCAATGAAGAGAAGTTTCCAGTTTTATGCAAGTGGATGGGAAAGCTCCATGAAATAGATGTATTCAATCAGTGCCTGCCTCCAAAAGACAAACATTACGCTTATATCAGAGCTCAAATTGAGGCTGCAAAATCTGCCTCCAAATAATTAGTCTTTCAATGCTTCATAGTTTCTGAATTTATTTTCTTTTCTTGTTGGATTGCTCTCTACTTTCTCTGCATCACATATCATTGTGGTTATGTCCAAACATTCTGAATAAAGAGTTTGGGTTTATAATTAGGCAACCGAGGCCTCTGCTACACATTACCAGACAGTCAAGCTTCAGATCCTTCACCTCTGAATCAAGTTTATGGAACTTTATATCCTTTTGTTTATCTGTTATGGGTCAGATTGAAAATAAGAAAAAGATCATAAGGAACACGCAGATGAATGAAAGATGAAGGAGGCAACTGTTTCTGCCTAGAGACGGTGTCTAACATATACAAAACCTCTGGATCAAGTTTGATCACGAAACTGCACAAGTGGAATCAGAGCCATAAAAACAGGTGATTTTAATAAAATAAGCTAGTCACCGTTACATCCGCTTCAAATTCAAATTCACTCTCGTGAACTTAGCACTGTATATAGAATAACTTATCATTTTCATATGAAAGTTCATGTGTTTGCAGGCATATTAGCATGAAGCAATGACTGATAATCCAGAAAGTGTGCATGTACTATTTCAAAAAAGAAAAAAAAAAAAAAGAAAATATGTATGCATTACTCTTGAATCCTTGATGTCTTTGTTGTAATTTTACTTTTCTACAGACGTTGTGATCCTATAATGCAATATCTTTGCATGTCAAAACAATTCTTGTTGGTTTTGCATTCAACACATTGGGGTTTTGTTGGGCCGTTAAAGCCCAATTCCCCTTCTTAAAATGACAATGTTGGAATGCCAAAAACTGTCTACAACTCATGGATATGATTTACGGATGCATTTTCATTAATATTAAAAAAATACTGTAATATCCAAGTAATGAATAAACTTCAAATATATATTCTAAGAAAAACTTCATGTATATATAAGAATATTTCAAAAGAATAGCTACCATAACCATTTTATTGTTTTAAAATCAAAGAAAATTTTTTCTTGAACCATGGAATTTTATTTTATAGTATTGGTACCCAGTAGCTAGCTATCCAAAGTAGTTAACCCATCCCTCAATTGACATCTATAATCAATTTAATTAGTAATTAATCCCATTTCTGGTGGATGGGCTATAATTTTATAGGAAACAATTTGGGTAATTTCCTTTTCAATCTTCATGATCTCTCTAACAAACCCTAGCTTTGATACCTAATTAATCCTGCATGCTTAACGTTAATAATGAATATTAGACACTTACCTAATCCAATATGAAAGTCGGTTGAGTTTGTTGACTAATATCGTCATTTTAAAATAAGCATGCATTTAGTTTTGAAAATTAAGTATTTCAAGAGTGATGACCGTTGGGCTCCTACACCTAGAGTAAGGTCGGGTCTTAAGAAAAAACACAAATCCAAGACCCATCATGTCCATCTCAAGGTGAACCAGCCCCACGCTGTGTGTCTTATCTCGGTTAAGAGAATCAGGTCGGATAGATCGCACACGCGGACCCATTTGAAAGAAGTATAGCCCAGTGACGTGATAAGAGAAAGGAGAGCAGGCCAAATCGCCTCGCAGCCCTGCCCGCATGCGCTCCGGGGGAAATTAAATGACCGCTTGGCGTAGCGAGGGGTTCTGACATATCCGTACGAACGAATCTGAGTGACAAAGACAAGTGGCACTGTAATAGAGAAGCGGTTAGACGTCACTAGCGAACAAAAAAAAGGGGATAAAAGGAAAGGAATGTTTTCTTCTCTATTCAAACTTAGACAATCACTATAAACCCTATTTTATAGATTTCAGAACATCAATTGGCGCCGTCTGTGGGAAAGAAGGAGATCTTTTCATCACCGGAGTTCCGTTCTCATAATATCCACAGAGATCCACATGGCAAACCAAAACGAAAACCACACCCATAACATCCCTAATGACCTGACCTCTGCTCAAGAGGGTCAACGGTTCTCTTTCTCTAGTCCTATAACCCCCTCCAACCAACCACCAATACTGTTTAATCTCTCGCCGAGCTCGACAAGAAATGTACCTAGAGTCACCTTATCTGACCAAGAACTTCAAACCATAACTCTTCAGCTACAGAACACCGCCCACTGGCTGGAGCAGATGTTGCAGCAGAGAGGTCTCAATACCCCATTAAACATACCCCCTGTAGCTGAAGGAGTCCGTGCTACCGAACCTCAACCCACCTTCAACTACTAGATCCCTCAACAGAGTAGCAGAAGGACCAGAGAAGGAAGTGGAGGAGCTGGTAGAGAGGAGGAGCTGACAACCAGAGTCCAGGGAAGGAGGGTGAGAGAACTTATTGAGAATGATGAAGCAGAGAGCTACTCAACGGGAACAGCCAGGAGGACGGAGAGTGAAGAATGGGAGGACAGGTATCGCCTAGAGAAGAGGCCGAGGCAAGAGGAGGCAGATGTAGATCAGAAACTGCAGGAAATGAAGGAGCAGCTCCTGGCTGAGCTGGGAGCAAAAGACCACAGTCAGACCTTCCAACAGCACTTGGCAGACCTGAAAGAGGTATTTGGAGTACTGGAGCAGTACAGAATAAGGCTGAATCCGGTAAAGTATGCTTCTTCATCAAGGAGGAAAATTCCTAGGCTACATGGTCCGGGAAAATGGCATTGAACCAAACCCCAAGATAGTATAAGCCATACTGAAGATGCTAGAACCGACCTATGTAAGGGATGTGCAGAGGCTCACAGGGAGGGTGGTAGTGCTCAACCAGTTCATGTTAAAGTCTGCAGAAAAGTGCCTGCCATTCTTCAAGAAGCTGAGAAAAGTTTCAAACTTCGAATGGACAGAGGATTGCTAGCAAGCCTTCAAGAGCCCCAAGCAATACCTCAGCTCACCACATGCGCTCAGCAGTCCACTGGCTGGGGAGGAACTCCTGATTTACCTAGCGGCCTCAGAACAAGCCATAAGTGTTGTGCTGGTAATGGAAGAAGGAGGAGAGCAAAAGCTAGTCTTCTATATCAGCAAGGTGCTCAAAAACGCCGAGGTCATATACTTAAACATAGAGAAGTTGCCATTCGCCCTGCTGTTGGCAGTGAGAAAGTTCAGAGTCTACCTTGAAATCCATTAGGGAGTAATGATGACAGATCAACCCTTGAAGAAAATTCTTCACAGGCCGGAAATGTCAGGCCGAATACTCGCTTGGTCTGTTGAAACTGGCCTTTACCGACCTCGAACGACCATCAAACCTCAAGCCCTTGCTGACTTCATAACAGAATGTTCCTTCAATGAAGAGCAACCGGAGCTTAGTAGAGAATTGCCTGGAGTGGCAAGAGGAGAAAATGGTGAACAGCCCTCATGGGAGTTCGACTGGAAATTGTTTGTAGATGGGGCATCCAGTGCTGAAGGCAGTGGTGCTCGAATACTGCTAAAAGGTCCATAAGGGTTCAAGGTCTGTTATGCCCTGCGACTAGAGTTTGCAACTTCTAATAACATGGCAGAATATGAAGCCCTAATAAACGAGATACTGATAGCAAGAGAAGTGGGGGCAACCGATCTCAAAATAAGCAGTGATTTCCAGTTGGTAATTAATCAAATAACGGGGGCATACCAGGCGAGGGACCTTACCATGCAGAATTACTTGACAAAGGTGAGAGCAGTAGAGGCCGAGCTCGGCGAGTAGGGAATCATTGTGCAATACCAGAGGATACCTCAAGAGGAGAATGAGGAAGCGGACCTGCTTAGCCGGTTATCTAAAGAAGAATTGAAACAGGTCCCCGACGAAGTATATGTACAGCATATCAACATTCCCACCTTTGAAAAGCCTGCCATAATAATGCAGATCGACGAAGGGTAGAACTGGATAACCCCATACCTAGAGTACATGGAGAAAGGGAAGCTCTCTGAAGATAAAGTTGAAGCAAGAAAAATTGCAGCTTGAGCTATCAATTATCAAGCAGTAATAGGGACTCTATACCGAAGGGGAAATCCAGTCCGTGACTTCGATGTGCAGGCCCCGAAGAAGCAGCCCAGGTGATTGAGGAGACACACTAAGGGTTCTATGGAGCACACGAAGGAGCAAGCACGTTGGCAAACAAAATTTTCAGGCAGGGTTACTACTGGCCCACGGTTAAAAAAAAAGCAGAGCAATTTGTCAGGAGATGCGATGTAGGTTAAAGGTTTGCCAACGCCATCAACACCCTAGCTACACTCCAGTCTAGCATATCCAGCCTGTGGCCATTCTCACAGTGGGGCATAGACATCCTGGGTCATTTCCCTAAGACCACGGGGCAAAAGAAGTTTGTGATAGTAGCTGTGGAGTACTTCTCAAAGTGGCCTGAAACTGAGGCCATCTTCACCATCACGGCACGAAAAGTGATAGACTTCGTTTAGGGCAACATCATCTGCAAATTTGGAATACCGATGACACTTATATCAGACAATGGCAAGCAGTTCGACTGCAAGACCTTCAAAGATTTTACAAGGAACATGGGCATCTGGCACAAGTTTTCCTCGGTAGCCCACCCTCAAATCAATGGCTAGATGGAGGTCACGAATCGAGCTATCTTTTAAGGATTAAAAAAGTGATTGGATGGGGCAAAGAAGAATTGGGCGGCCGAACTCAATAGCATCCTATGGGCATTCAAGACTACCCTTCGGAAGCCAATGAAGGAAACACCATTTGCACTAGCATTTGGCACCGAGGCAATAGTCTCCATCTAGCTGCAAATCCCTTCTCACCGTGTCCAGTTTAACAATGAAGACACCAACGACGACAGGCTGAGAGGCAATTTGGATGCCCTAGAAGAGATTAGAGAAGAAGCCCAAGTACGCACAATCGCTTATCAATAAAAAGCAGCCCGATATTACAATCAAAGGGTTAGGAAAAGAAGTCTGAAGGTTGGAGACCTAGCCCTGAGGAAAAGTCACGGGACAAAGAGCAGCAGTGGGGAAGATAGCACTGACCTGGGAGGGCCCCTTCAGAATAACTAAAGTTGTCAAGTCCGGAGTATACCAGATTTAAGACTTGCAAGGGAACCCGGAGCCCCATGCTTGGAATATCCAACATCTGAAGAGGTACTTTCCTTAAAATACGGGCAATGTAATATCCTGTACTCTGACAAACATGAATGAAATAGGAAATATTATTTTTACCATTATATGTGTCTCAATCATCTCTTAAAAAAGAAAAACAGGCATTAGAAGCCCTCAGTGAGATGGGTGACTAGCCTCGGAAAAATGACCCCAGCACCACAAAACCGAGCTGAGAGGATGAAGCGCCAGTAAGACCAAAGAGTTTGAATCCCAAAAGCCCTCAGTGAGGTGGGTGACTGGCCTAGGAAAAATGACCCCCAGCACCACAAAATCGAGCTGAGAGGACGAAGCGATAATAAGGCCAAAGAGCCTGAATCCCAAGTGAAGCCCTCAGTAAGGTGGGTGACTGGTCTCGGAAAAATAACCCCTAGCACTACAAAACCGAGCTGAGAGGACGAAGCGACAGTAAGGCCAAAGAGCCTGAATCCCAAGTGAAGCCTTCAGTGAGGTGGGTGACTGGCCTCAAAAAAATGACCCCCAACACCATAAAATTGAGCTGAGAGGACAAAGCGACAATAAGCCCAAAGAGCCTGAATCCCGTGCAAGGCCAAAGAGCCTGGAAGCGACAGTATGGCTAAAAGAGCCTGAATCCCGTGCAAGGCCAAAGAGCCTGGAAGCTACAGTAAGGCCAATGAGCCTGAATCCCATGCAAGGCCAAATAGCCTGGAAGCGATAGTAAGGCCAATGAGCCTGAATCCCGTGTAAGGCCAAAGAGCCTGGAAGTGATAGTAAGGCCAAAAGAGCCTGAATCCCAAGGGAGGCCACAGAACTTGAATGCAATAATAAGGCCAGAAAAGCCTAAATCCCGAGCTAAGTTGCGCAAAACCAAGCTCGGAGGGAAATAAAACCAGGAAAGAAGGTGACTGAACCTAGACAATGACTATCAGCACCGCCCAACCGAGCTACAAAGAGAAAGATCAATAAAGAAAAATAGCGGCTCTGAGCCTTCCTTCACTAGAGGAGACTAAGGCAAAACGAAAACACGAATAAATAAACTAAAGCATAGCTTGTGTTGGGCTCTGCACAGAAGCAAGGAAGCAAGTCCGACCTAAAAGATCGAGGCACTTGAAAACCAAAAAACAAAAATCTGAGCTCCCAAACCCATAGTAGAGACGGGCTCACAGCTTAGGTGAACCCACAACATGCAAACCCCCAAGCCGAATAAAGCCAAGTGCAGAAGAAATAGTAAAGAGCCATACCCCCTGTTGTCCCTTGAGGCAACCCAAGAGGGGGGGTGAATTGGGTTTATAAAAAATTTAATGGCAAAGACAAGAAATTAAAAGAGAATAGGGAAGAGAAAAATCAATACAAAGATTTATAGAGGTTCAGCTATCCAAGCCTACGTCCTCTCCTCAAGGTCCACTTGAGAGTTCAACTCCACTATCAAATCTCCTTTGGGTGAAGATCAAAACCCTTACAATCTTAGAGCAAGGCTTTGCTCTTTACAAATCTCTTTTTCCACTCAAGAGCAATTCTTTGCTCAATGCCACACTCACAACAACAGAATCTCTCAATCAACCTTTACTCACTCAGAAAAGCCAATCAATTACAACTCAAAACAGGCTTTCAAGAAATCAATGTTTTGGCTCAAGGTTTTAAGAGAGAGAGAATGAAAAATGCTGTAATCTCAATAAATATTTGCTTAGATGGTTGTTGTAACCTCACAAAAACAAAAACAAGTTGTATTTATAGTTCTATCATAAATATGGCCGTTGGGGGTGCATTAAATGCAAATAGAGCCGTTTATGTTCAGAAATAACCGTTATACCGTGCCCAGAAAAACTCAGGTTCGGCGGCCTAAGCTTAGAGTTCGGCGGCCGAACCATTTGGGGCGAAGAAACTATTCTTTTAAAACTGAACTTTCGGCGGCCTAAACTCAATGTTCGGCGGCCGAACATGGTGGACTTTCGTTTCTGTTCCTCACTTTCGGAAGCCAAACTTTAGGCTTCGGAGGCAGACCCAAAACACACTTTTCGGCGGCCGAAGGTTAAATGTTCGGCGGCCGAAAGTGTGGGACTTTCGTCTCTGTCCCTCACTTTCGGAAGCCGAAGGTTACACTTAGGGGGCTGGTTGAAAACCCACTTTCGGCGGCCGAAAGTCAATGTTCGGCGGCCGAACATATGGGACTTTCGTTTCTGTCCTTGACTTTCGGAAGCCGAAAGTTGTGTTTAGGGGGCACAAAATCCCTTCTATAAAACTTTGAAAAATCATAACTTAGGCTATAAAGATTCATTTTTCAATCCGTTTGAATATTTGTAACCTATATTTTTAGATCTTTCATTTTGATGAAAAATATTTTCAAAATCACTTCTTTTGGAAAATTTCATTTTGGTCCCTGAAAGTCAAGTACTTCAAAAAAGTGGCCATATCTAAAAGAACTTTTAGAAATGAAAGAACCCTTGAGCCATCACAATTAATTACTTGAAATTCACAATGAATAAAATGACAAGCATAATAAATAAAAATACTTTATGATCCCTTTCTTGTAGTATGCTTCCAAAATTGGCACTTTTCACTTTTGTGATTGAAGCAATATCATTTGTTTCAATAAGGGACCTGCAAGCTCAATACAAACACTCTTGGAAATAATTAGTAGCACACCAATTGTTTATTAATCATCAAAACAAGGATTAGGACATTTAGGTCCAACAATCTCCCCCTTTTTGATGATGACAAACAATTGGTAAACATTAGGATAATAATCATAAGTGTAGTGTGTGCATTTAAAAAAAATTCTCCCCCTTAATGTGCTCCCCCTGTTAAAAATACTTTATGCCATATTTAAAAAGTGAGAAGGCACATAAGGGAGGTTTTGACTCAATGCAATGAGATGTAATGGATCCTATATGAATGAATGAGTCCCAACAAAAATGCATCTCAAATGAATACACACAATATCCACAAACCAAGAGAGAAAAATATTTAATCCAAACGAGTCAAATAAAAATAGCCAATATCCATAAAAATTATCAAATGTATACATAAGTAATACCATCTCTCCCCCTTTTGACATCATCAAAAAAAATATCACAATAACAAAAGGGGAAAACAAAAGTAACCAAATAAACAAACAGATCACTGAGGAGGCTGAGGAGGTGGCACTCCAGATGACTGCTGAAGAAGGTGCAAAATCTGGCTCTGCTGCTCGATCAGGATCTGCTGCTGGTCTGTAAGTCGTGCTAACTGCTGCTCCATCTGAGTCTGGCGATCAGATATCTGAGTCTGGTGATCAGACATCTGAGCCTGGCGATCAAACATCTGAGCAACCTGCAGCTCCAGACGACCCATGGCATCATACAGATCAGATGCAGTCCGTGAAGATGTACCCTGCTCGGTGGACCGCCCGGTACTAGCATCGCCTCTGGGAGCTCGCTCTGTCTCAAGATCAGTAGGAGAAGCATCATCTGACTCCTCATCAGAACCATCATGTGCCTGTGCTGCTGCATGTGCTGCTCTGCGGGCTGCAAAATCTCTCCTAGAATTATAAAATTCATTGCCTCTCCTAGTCAAACCCATGTGGTAGAGTGTAGCCTCAGTATAGGGGGTGTACTCACTAGACAAAGGTAAGGCCGACTCGGTACCTGGGTCAACCCCTAGGGCTCGAAGAAGAAGAGTGAGATGACGGCCAAAGGGGGGACAACCTCGACTCAGCCTAAGGGAGTCTGCTATAGAGTGAATCATAATATGTGGCAGGTTAAGGGCTCGACCCTCTAGCAGACAAGATACTACAAACATGTCAGAGTAGGAGAGTGCAGTCCTATGACCCGATCTAGGGAGAATCTCATAGGTGACTATGTGGTGAACAACTTTAGGGAGAGTGTTGAGGTCACAGGCCTTAAGCCTAGAGGGCTCCTCACGATCTACGTCTCCTGAAATGACCCTAGTCTGGTGAAGGGAAGAGACCTCACCAGTGATCCACTTATGAGTGGTAGAGACAACAGCCCCAGAATTGGGGATACCTAGGTGACGAGCAATGATGTCAGGAGTGAGGTAAACTCTCTGACCATTTACAAAACTGACTAGGTGAGGGGGAGTGTGACGGGTGAAGGTGTGTAGGTTTGCATAGAACTCCCTAACAATCCTAGGATGGGTGTCTGATGGAGTGATAAGAAGGTGCTCCCATTCCTGGACAATGAAGGGCTCTAGGAAACCCTGAGTACGAAAAAGCCGAATGCTGTTGGGATGAACTGTTCTCCCAGGATGAACAAACCTGAGAGTAAAAGGCTGAAAAGCAGGATCACCCTCTCTAACTACAGGAAACTCAAAGGGTGGAGAATCAGGAGGGTCTGGGGAGGGAGATCTAGGAGGCTGCCTACTAGTCTGACCTCTAAAGTATGGGTGTCTACGGGCTGTGGATTTTCTACCCATTTTACCCAAACAACAGCTACAGAGGCATATGAAGAAAAAGAGAAAGAAAAAAAAATAAGCAACATTGCCACAAAAACTCAGCCCATAAACACACAAAAGCCAACCAATAAGAATCACAGTCTTATATTTAAAACTTGATATATATAAAAACCCAGCTAATCAAGATAACACAGCTAATCACAACAACCCAGCTAATCAGTTACTGCACCAAGGCCATATTCAGAGCCAAGGTCATGTTCAAAACCAGAGAAAAATTCTGATGCTCCATCGTTTGCAAAAACATAAACAAGTATCTAAGACAAAACCAACCAACTCAATCCAGCTAACAAAATGCATTATAAAGAGAGCAAAAAGAAATATTATATGTATATAACCAGCTAATTGTTGTTCAGCTAACAGAGAGCAACAAAACAGAGAAAGAATAGGCAGTTTAAAAAAAAAAAAATAGCTATCAATAACCCAGCTAATCAGTTACTGCAAAAAAAATGCCTACATTCAAAACCAAAAAAAAATTCTGATGCTTCATAATTTGCAGAACTAAAAAAATTGTAAACCAAATATATATAAAAATAAATATACTCAGCAGATTCTAAATACCCATATCAACAAAACATAATAAAATCACAACCCTAAAGATCAAATCAACAAAAAAAAATAAACAAAAATAAAGAAAAATAGAAAGAGAAAAACAAAACTTACCCAAATGAAAAAGGTTCGAAATGGGTTCCGTGGGAAGAAACGAAGCTGATTTTTGGTGTTTCAGAGAGAAAAACGGAGTAAAAATGGAAGTTTTTGAGGAAAATGGGGCTCAAAACAGGTGATTTGGGAGAGGGAGACGAAGAGAGCTTCGGGGAGAGAGAGAGAGAGCTTCGGCGAGAGGGAGAGGGCGCGCGAGGAAGACGATGAGCTGTCGCGAGGGGTTTTTAAGGAACGCGCAGTTTCGGCGGCCGAACCTGGGCAAGTTTAGGAGGCCGAACTTAATCTTCGGCGGCCGAACTTGACAATGTTCGGCGGCCGAATAAAATGTTAGGCGGCCGAAAAAGAAAAAGAAAGAAGACAGAAAAATTTCCGCTTTTCATATTGCCCTTGAAATTGAAGGTTAGGGGGCCGAAAGTGCCTCCGAACCTGGAATTTTTGGGCTTCCCCTCCCCCTTTTTGTTAAAAAAAATAAAACTATATCAAACAATTTAGACATGCTTTCAAAAAGATACACACAAAAAAAAATATACACTCAACAACCACCATCTAGCATTCCCAATTCCCTTTTAATGAAGTTAAATCTTTCTTCATTTAAAGGTTTAGTGAAAATATCAGCTAGTTGGTTGTTTGTATCCACAAACTCAAGAACAACATCACCATTTAACACATGATCACGAATGAAATGATGTCTAATGTCAATATGCTTAGTTCTAGAATGTTGAATGGGGTTCTTGGTTAGATTGATTGCACTTGTATTATCACATTTAATAGGAATGTGATCAAGAGATACTTCAAAATCTCTTAATTGTTGTTTAATCCAAAGGATTTGACTACAACAAAGACCCGCCGCCACATATTCGGCTTCGGCGGTTGATAGTGCAACCGAATTTTGTTTCTTGCTACACCAAGAAACAAGAGATTGTCCTAGAAGTTGACAAGTACCCGAGGTACTCTTCCTATCAAGAATGCTTCCGGCAAAGTCGGCATCCGAGTAGGAACATAAAGTAAAGGATGAACTTCTAGGATACCATAACCCAAAATGCAATGTGCCATGTAAATATCTAAGAATGCGTTTAACGGCATGCAAATGAGACGCTTTAGGACATGATTGAAAACGTGCACATAAACATACGGAAAACATGATATCCGGTCTAGATGCGGTGAGATATAAAAGGCTTCCGATCATACCTCTATAGAGCTTTTCATCAATAGGCTTACCCTTTTCATCCTTGTCAAGCTTGGTGTTTGTGCTCATTGGAGTTCTACTTGGCTTGCTATTCTCCATTCCAAACCTTTTGATTAGCTCCTTTGTGTATTTGGCTTGGTTGATGAAGATGCCATCCTTAGCTTGTTTGATTTGAAGCCCAAGGAAGAATTTGAGTTCTCCCATCATGCTCATCTCAAACTCACTTTTCATAACTTTTGAAAACTCTTCACACAAACACACATTAGTAGCACCAAATATAATATCATCAACATATATTTGTACCACAAGGATGTCATTTTCATGATTTTTGACAAAAAGAGTTGTATCAACTTTGCCTTTTAAAAAACCATTTTGCAAAAGAAAATTACTTAGTCTTTCATACCAAGCTCTAGGAGCTTGTTTTAAACCATATAAGGCTTTGGACAATTTAAAAACATGATTTGACAATTTATGATTTTCAAACCCCGGAGGTTGCTCAACATAAACCTCCTCCTCAATAAAACTATTTAAAAAGGCACTTTTCACATCCATTTAAAAGAGATTAAAATTCATGTATGATGCATATGCAAGCAAGATTCTAATGGCTTCTAATCTAGCTACGGGGGCAAAAGTTTCATCATAGTCTATGCCCTCCTCTTGGTTATAGCCTTTAGCTACCAACCTAGCCTTGTTTCTAATGATATTGCCATCTTCATCAAGCTTATTTCTAAACACCCATTTGGTGCCTATGATGGGGTGATGTTTTGGTCTAGACACTAAGGTCCAAACCTTGTTCCTTTCAAATTGGTTGAGTTCTTCTTGCATAGCAAGAACCCAACTCTCATCACCAATAGCCTCATCTATAGATTTAGGCTCTATATGAGATATGAATGCAATATTATTACATACATGTCTAAGAGAGGATCTAGTAGTTACCCCTTTTGATGTATCACCAATTATTTGATCCTTGGGGTGATCCTTCTTGTAGGCCCAATCCTTTGGCAAGTCATGTTGGACTCCTTGACTTTGTGTAATTTGCATTTGTTGCTCTTGAGGTCCAACTTCATCTTCCTTTGCCTCTATTGAATCCTCCTTGGGTTGACTTTGATCTCCATGAGGTTGAGGATCTTCAATGGTCAACTCATCAAGGTTACCTACAAGATCATCATCACAAGATACCTCCTTTCTAGGAGCAAAAGGATTAGATTCATCAAAAACAACATGCATTGACTCTTCAACTATCAAGGTTCTTTTATTGAATACTCTATATGATTTACTAGATATAGAGTATCCTAAGAAGATACCTTCATCGGTTTTGGAATCAAATTTGCCTAGATTATCCTTATTGTTTAATATGAAGCATTTACAACCAAAAACTTTAAAATAACTAATTCTAGGTTTCCTTCCATTCCAAAGCTCATAAGGAGTCTTATTTAAGAGAGGTCTAATTAAAACTCTATTTGAAACATACCAATCCGTATTTATGGCTTCCGCCCAAAAATAAGTAGGTAAATTATATTCTCTTAACATAGTCCTCCCCATATCTAAAAGAGTTCTATTTTTTCTTTCAACAACACCATTTTGTTGGGGAGTCCTAGGAGATGAAAAATTATGAGTGATCCCTAACTTATTACAAAAGACTTCAAATTTTTCATTTTCAAATTCTCTACCATGATCATTCCTTATTGAAGAAATTTGAAAATCCTTTTCATTTTGAACTTTCTTTGTAAAACTTTTAAAAGCATCAAAACAATCATCCTTATGAGCAAGGAACACAACCCAAGTATACCTAGAGTAGTCATCAACTATAACAAACCCATAATGCATGCCACCAAGACTAGCTACTCTAGTTGGACCAAATAAATCCATATGCAAGAGTTGCAAAGGTCTAGAAGAGATTACCTTATTAATAGCTTTAAAGGAACTCTTAACTTGCTTACCCATTTGACATGCATCACATACTTTGTCCTTTTCATATTTGATCTTTGGAAGACCATCAACTAGCTCATCTTTGCTCAAATTTTTGAGGAGATCCATGCTAGCATGAGAAAGCCTTCTATGCCAAATCCAAGAGTTATCACTAACAGACACAAAGCACTTCATATCTTGGTTAGTCATAGCTTGTAAGTCAATAAGATAAATATTCTCAACTCTTTCACCAACAAACAATATTTTGTTATCCGACATTCTAGACACAAAACATGATTTTGGTTCAAAGATAACTCTACAACCTTTATCACAAAATTGACTCACACTTAACAAATTATGCTTCAAACCATCAACTAATAGAACTTTATCAAGAATAGGAGAGTTTTCCTTACCGACTTTACCTATACCAACAATTTTACCTTTTCCATTGTCTCCAAAGGTTACTTGTCCACTTCCGTCTTTCTTTTCAAGAGAGATGAAGTGATTTGAGTTTCCGGTCATGTGCCTTGAACATCCACTATCTAGATACCATTTGCTTTCAATTTTTGAGGATTTCAAGCACACCTAAAAGAAAGAATTCAAACACTTTTAGGTACCCAAATGTACTTGGGTCCTTGGGGGTTAGTCATTCCACTATCCAATTTCCATATGCTACCATATCCAAGATGCAATTTTCTAATAGAGCACTTATAGTTGGTATGACCAAACTTGCCACAATAGTGACAATGACCATTGAACCTTCTTACTCTAGGTCCATAGGTGAGTGAGTATGTTTGAGTTCTCATGTGGCCATTTCTCATGTGGCCATTTCTCCTTTGCTTATTAAAAACATGTGAGCAAGAGATATGATTAGAGTGGTGATTTTGTGAACTATAAGTGTGTGTTCTATAATGATCATTTCTCTTATATGCAGCTTGCCTAGGTGTGTGTCTTATATGAGTGTTGTAACTAGTGGATTGGTGTACATGTGCATTCCTTGTAGGTGCATTCCTCATAGACAAATCACTACTAGAATCTTTAGGCATATTTCCATTTGAGCTAGAAACCTTAGGTTCATGTGAGTTGGTAGCTTTAACAAAAACGGTTTTAGAAAAATTTGCTTGAGTTGATTTATCATAGCCAAGGCCATACTTGATGCTAGGAGACCTTTGAGAGTCTAAAATCTCATCAAGTTTGTCCTTGCCTTTTAAAAATTTTGAAAGAGAATTTTTCAACTCAAGGATTTCATTTTTCAAATTTTTATTTTCTAGTGAGAGCTCATCTAAGGATTTTTGTAAAGAATCATTTGAGGGTAAAGGTTCCTTAGGTGAGTTCTCACTTTCCTTTTTAAAGCTAGCTAACTCACATTTCAAAATTTTATTTTTCCTATGACTCTTTTCAAGCTCATCATTCATCAATTTTAAAGCACCTATAAGTTCATCATATGAAAACTCAACATCATCATCATTTAAAGTAAAGTCATCAAGAGTAGTTACCTCATCGGAGCTTTCCTCTAGAGCCATGAAGCACATGTTGGCAATTTCATCATCAACCTCCTCTTCTTCGGAATCACTTGACTCATCCCATGTTGCTTTGAAGGCCTTCTTCTTGAACTTCTTGATAGGCTTCTTCAACTTGGGACAATCCACTTTGTAGTGACCCGGCTTATTACATTCATAGCAAATGACTACTTCTTTTTTGCTTGATTCACCCTTTTCCTTTCTAAAATTCTTCCTTGGGATGAACCTTTTATTTTGGAGAAGCAACTTCCTTATTCTCCTAGTTACCAAAGCCAGTTCTTCCTCACTTATCTCTTCTTCTTCCTCACTAGTATCTTCGGAGGCTACCCTTAGAGCAATGTTCTTTTTCATCTTGCTAGGTTCCTCCACTTGCTCTCTCTTTAGAGTCATCTCATAGTCAATGAGATTCCCCAAGAGTTCATCCAATTGCACTTTGGTCAAGTCTTTGGCATCCTTTAAGGAAGTTACCTTTGGTAGCCATTCTTTAGGTAGACATCTAAGGATTTTCTTCACCAACTCTTCATTTGTGAATGTCTTCCCAAGAGATTTCATCCCTCCAATGATCTCAATGAACCTATCATACATTTGGCTAATAGTTTCATCGGATTTCATCTTGAACAACTCATATTGATAGATGAGGGATTCCATCTTGTTTTCCTTGACTTGATTGGTACCTTCATGAGTGACAACCAAAGCATCCCAAATTTCCTTGGCGGTGGACTTCATGCATACTTTGTTGTACTCACTTCTACTAAGAGCACAAAACAAGATGTGAATGGCTTTGTCATTGAGGGCTACCCTTCTCTTCTCTAGCTCACTCCATTCACTCTTAGGTTTTTGCTCTTGGTTTCCATCAATGAATCTTGTGGGAAAGAAAGGCCCATTCTCTACAATGTCCCACAAATCAACTCCTTCCGATTTAAGGAAATAATACTGTAATACCCGGCTAGGCTCCGGTATCGGAATTCCTACCGTCCGGTGGAATCTCAGATGTCGGAAGCCTCTAGTAGGGTAGAAACATGTTTTCATAAAATGTTTTAAGGTATTTCATGATTTTAAGTATAAAAATTAAATGAGTTTTTGCATGAGAAGTCTTTGGAGGAAAACCCAGGTTCGGCCGCCGAAAGTCAAGTTCGGCCGCCGAACATGCATGCGTTTTGGAGGCACGTTAGGCCCCCGAAAGCATGAGTTATGGAAGTCCAGGTTCGGCCGCCGAAAGTCAAGTTCGGCCGCCGAACATTTCATGGATGCGGAGGCACATTCGGCCCCCGAACGTGGCCTGGCCAGCCACCTATAAAAGGGGCACTTAGCCGAAATGGGCGAGCTTTCTCCCATTTTCGGCCACAGCAAGCTTCCGACCTTCCCTTTGCAAATCTTGTGTTCTTCCTCCAAATCTCTTCCATTTTCCTTGAGTTTTAAACTCACATTGCAAGTTTTGAGCATTTAAACCAAGTTTTGGAGCTTTGGGAACTCAGGAGCTCATTTTCGTGGATCTCCAAGTTTAGGTCGTCTCCCTCTCGATCTTCAAAAGGTAAGAGCCGATCTTAAGCTCCTTATATGTTTTAAGTAAGTTTTAAGTTGTGTTATGGGTAAAGATGCATGTTTAGGCTTGTTGATGAGTTTATGGGTTTTGATGTTTTGATGAACAATGTATGTTGTTTGTGTGTGTTGAAGTGTTGTAGTTGGGGTATTTGATAGTTTGAGACCCCCTAGGTGTGATGTATGGTGTTTATGCATGTTTTAGAATAAGTTTATGCATGATTGGTGAGTTTGAAGGCAAAAATGCTTAAGGGAGCCAAGTTTCTGCCCTTTGGCAGAAACCAGGTTCGGCAGCCGAAGGGAGTTTCGGCCGCCGAACATGGCTTGAGAGGCAGCTTTAGGCTGCCGAAGCTTGCCCCCGAAAGTTGGAGTTTCGGCTCTGTCCGAGACTTTCGGCCGCCGAAGGTGCCGCCGAACATGCATGAGTTTCGCCTCTGTCTGGGAGTTTCGGCCGCCGAAGGTGCCGCCGAACCTGCCTGACTTTCGGCTCTGGAGGGACTTCCGGCCGCCGAAGGTGCCGCTGAAAGTGCCCTGTCCAGCCTTTTCTTGCATGCTTCCTAGGAGTGTTTTGAGGTGTTTTTAGGAGGTTTTTGGGGGTATGTTTAGAGTTATGTTCTTGTTGTTTGGTGCCTCATTTGAGTCCACCTGTGTAGGTTCGGACCCGAGGAACCGAGACCCCCGGTTGTGAGATAGTCGTTCAGAGTTCGTTGTTAAAGCTTCAGTCACCAGGTGAGTGGAACAACCCCTTAAGTTTTAAAGTAAAGTAAATGAATAAATGAATGAATCATAAAGCATTGCCCATGCATCATTATGCCACGCAATATTTCAGGATGTTTGCATTAGAATTCACGAATATGCTGCATTGCATAAATTGATGTTGATGTGGATGGTTGTTGGGTGATCCATAGTCCTCTGATGTAATGTTATGATGATATGTTATGGAAGACCAGCGAGGCCCATTCTACGCCCCTGGCACTATGTAAGAGAAAGACCAGCGAGGCCCATTCTACGCCCCTGGCACTTTAGAATGTTATGTTATGTAAGAGAAAGACCAGTGAGGCCCATTCTACGCCCCTGGCATTTGGAGATGTTGAGGACTAATGGTGACAATACCATCCTTTATGTGATTAGCTGTGATGTGTTGCATTTCATGAAAGCATGAATAAGAAAAAGAAAGAAAAAGTTAAATAATATGAAAAAAAAATAATAATAATAATAATAATAATAATAAAATGAATAATAATATACCTAAAAATGGAGGAATTAAAGCAAATATTTTTTTTTAGTTTCTGCTCATTGGGCTTTATAGCTCACCCCCTCTCCCCTAACCCCAGTCTTGCAGGTGCAGAGTAGATAGAGAAGTCAGCAGAGTAAGAGAAGTTTATGTAATAGCTTAGCTGTGGACATGGTTTGTTGGTAATGTAAAAGTATGAGATGTAATGTAATGTAAGTTTAATAATGTGCTTGACTAGAGTCTGTTGTATTCCCTGTACACATGGTCTTGCATGAGACATAATGTTTTTATGATGCCTATGTAATCCAAGCCTATGTTACGTTATGTTACCCCATTGGAGTATTTGATGAGGACTCCAATGAGAGGTTTATGTTATGTTTGTGTATGCACAGGCTAGGCTTGGCAAAGAAATGTTTGAATGAAAGAAAAGTTTTTAATTTTTTATGTATGTTGTTGACCATGTATGGGATTAAACAGGTTCACAGGATGTATGTTTGGCTTGCTACGGGTTCTGGCGGCCTTAAGCCGACCTGAATCCTAGCGCCGGTAGCGGTCCGGTTTCCGGGTCGTTACAGAGTGGTATCAGAGCCCTAGGTTCATATGGTCGGACCTAGAGTGTCGGGCTCATAGATGTGATAGAAAGTCAAGCACAATAGGAAATCATGTCCACCAGGATAGGATGTAGAGTCCTGTCTAGAATGAAAGTATGATATGCCATGAGATATGCTATGTATATGATGTGGGTTCATGTGTTTCCACATGAACCATTGGATGCTAATGTTTTGTTATCTGTGCTGTTTTTTCAGTAAACAGAATGCGAGGAACTCGTCGATCAGCTAGATTGACTAGAGTACCACCGGAGGATGAGGGCACGAGCGCCCGTCCTCCAGCATTGCCAAGGGCAATGTCAAGTAGGTCCAACAGGGACAGAGCAGTGGGAGACCCTAGAAGATCTCTGGATCTGGGTAGAAACAGATCAGTAAGAGGAACGGTTCAAGGAGGCAGGTCAGTGGATGTGGGAGAAGAGATGGATGTGGACCAGAGGAGGGATGGTAGTCTTGGTGTGAGCATGCCAGAAGAGGGCATGGGTGAGTCTCAGGGAGGCACACAGGCCTCGGGGTTTGTTCCACCACCCCAGTACCCACCTTTTTCACCATACCCTGGGTATTCGATGGGAGGTACATCGGATTACCCCAGTTTTAATCCTTACCCTTCTCACATGCCATACCCACCCTTCTACCCACAGTATCCACAGTACCCTATGTACCCACCTCCATCCTTCCATCCAGGCACAGCAAACCCTATCCCAGGGGATGCCGCACCTCTACCACCAGCAGAAACCACAGTTACAGAAACCCAAAGACCTCAACCTACCTCATCTGGAGGGAGCAAGGCCAAGATGACCGACTATATGAAGTTGGGTGCTCCCCAGTTTGATACCGGTGATGATCCGTTTGTGTACCTGGAGAAGGTCAAAACAATTACAGATGAGATAGGGGCTGACGATAGTAGAGCCATTCAGATGGCTGGTTTCACTCTGAAATGCAAGAAGGCACGAGAGTGGTTCAAGAACTATGTGAAACCAAGGGTGGACAGTCTGTCATGGGAGG
The DNA here is from genome assembly GCF_001659605.2 of Manihot esculenta. Taxonomy (NCBI): domain Eukaryota; kingdom Viridiplantae; phylum Streptophyta; class Magnoliopsida; order Malpighiales; family Euphorbiaceae; genus Manihot; species Manihot esculenta. The sequence goes on along the minus strand of NC_035162.2, from coordinate 9,564,344 downwards.
AGTTTGCGAATGAGTTCGCAGGATGGGCTTTCCCTGACAGTTCCAGGGAGCTGAAGGTGATTGAGTTTGAACAGCTGAAGCAGACAGATGAGATGGGTGTCGATGAGTACACCGATAGATTCTTAGAGTTGTTGCCGTTTGCTGGGCAACATCTGGACACAGATCCGAAGAAGTCGAGGAGGTATATCATGAGGCTCAATTCCAGGTATTCCTCTTTGATTCAGTCAGCTGATAGAGAAAGTTTCCATGCCATTATAGACATGGCCAGTAGAATGGAGGCTAGTGCCGTAATAGAGGGAAAAGTCAAGCAGTCAGTGGCACAGCCTTCTGGTTCTAAGACCCCAGGTGGGGGAAGGATAGACCCTTCATCCTTGAGTTCAGCTAGTAAGAAGTGGGGCAGTACCACTAAGAAACCAAAGAAGAATAAGTTCTGGAGCAAGATCAAATCAGGTCTGGGATTAGGAGGTGGCTCAAGCTCTGGTGCTGATAATGCAGTGTGTGCAAGGTGTGGTAAGCTACACAGGGGGGTATGCCGGTTTGGGACGACAACCTGCTACAGGTGTGGGCAAGAGGGACACATGTCTTGGGAATGTCCGAGAGCAGTTCCTACGGCACAGCCCCAGCAGACAACTTCGGGTAGCGTAGCACAGCCAGTAGCTTCAGCCGCAACACAGGCTAGTGGCAGAGGCCGAGGGAGAGGGTCAGCCTCTTCTTCATCAGTTTACAGAGGGGAAGGTCCGTCAGCTCCAGCACGGATCTTCACAATGACGCAGCAGGAGGCAAACGCATCCAACACCGTGGTGTCAGGTAATATCATCATTGGTTGTTCAGATGTTTATGCCTTAATGGACCCGGGTGCATCCCATTCTTTTGTTTCTCCGAGAGCGGTCGAGAGGTTGGGCTTGATGGTCTCTGGGTTAGAGTGTCCCCTATGGGTCAGCGGACCCAAATGTGACTCGTCAGTGGCAGAGTCAGTCTGCCAGTACAGTCCAGTTTTCATAGAGGGAAGATGCCTATCCGCCGACCTAGTGGTTCTAGACTTGACAGATTTTGACGTCATTCTAGGGATGGATTGGCTATCTACCCATGGTGCTACCTTGGATTGCAGAGACAAGGTAGTTAAGTTCAGATGTCAGGATGGGTCAGAGGTTGTCTTTAGAGGAGACAGGGGGAGTACACCTAGAGGTTTGATATCAGCCCTACAGGCTCGTAGGCTGCTCAGGAGGGGTTGTCAGGGTTATCTAGCTCATGTGAGAGAGCTAGACAGAGATGTCAGAGAGCCCGCCTCGGTGCCTGTGGTTAGAGAGTTCTTAGATGTTTTCCCAGACGAGCTGCCAGGTTTACCGCCTCCTAGGGAGATAGAGTTCGAAATAGAATTGATGCCAGGAACCAGACCGATCTCTATCCCTCCCTACAGGATGACGCCAGCAGAGCTGAAAGAGCTTAAAGAACAGTTGCAAGAGCTGGTAGACAAGGGCTTCATCCGACCGAGTACCTCACCTTGGGGTGCTCCAGTGTTGTTCGTGAAAAAGAAGGATGGATCCCTCAGACTTTGTATCGACTATAGACAGTTGAACAAGGTTACTACCAAGAACAAGTACCCGTTGCCTAGGATCGATGATCTATTCGACCAGCTAGCAGGAGCAGGTTGTTTCTCCAAAATAGATCTGAGATCTGGGTATCATCAGCTGAGGATAGAGATGAAGATGTGCCAAAGACAGCATTCAGGACCAGATATGGGCATTTTGAGTTCCTAGTGATGCCGTTCGGGTTAACAAACGCCCCTGCAGCATTCATGGATCTCATGAACAGAGTATTTAGCCAATACCTGGATCACTTCGTTATTGTCTTCATAGATGATATCTTAGTGTATTCCAGGAATGCAGAAGAGCATGCCCATCATCTGCGGTTGGTCTTGCAGACTTTGAGGGAACATGGCTTGTATGCCAAGTTCTCTAAATGTGAATTCTGGCTGAGGAGCATTTCGTTCTTGGGGCATGTAGTGTCAGAGAATGGTATTGAGGTGGACCCCAAGAAGACAGAAACTGTGGCTAACTGGCCTAGACCCACTTCAGTGACAGAGATTAGAAGTTTCTTGGGTTTGGCAGGTTACTACAGGAGGTTCGTTCAGGACTTCTCAAGGATAGCAGCTCCTCTGACCAGGTTAACCAGGAAGAATCAGAAGTTTCTGTGGACCGACCAGTGCGAAGAGAGTTTTGAAGAGCTTAAGAAGAGGTTGACTTCAGCACCAGTTTTAGCTCTGCCATCTAGTAATGAGGACTTTACAGTCTTTTGTGATGCGTCCCGTGTGGGACTGGGTTGTGTACTGATGCAGAATGAGAGGGTGATTGCTTATGCTTCTAGGCAGCTGAAGAAGCATGAGTTGAATTACCCCACACACGACCTGGAGATGGCAGCAGTAATCTTTGCACTCAAGATGTGGAGGCACTACCTCTATGGGGTAAAATGTGAGATCTTTACAGATCATAAGAGCCTGCAGTACATCCTGAGTCAAAGAGATTTGAATTTGAGACAGAGAAGATGGGTAGAACTGCTCAGTGACTACGATTGCAAAATCCAGTATCATCCGGGTAAGGCTAATGTTGTAGCTGATGCCTTAAGCCGGAAATCACTCGGCAGTCTATCCCACGTCACAGCAGAACGAAGACCAGTAGTAAAGGAGTTCTACAAGCTCATCGAAGAAGGGCTACAGTTAGAGTTGTCGGGTACAGGTGCCTTGTTGGCTCAGATGAAAGTGACACCCGTGTTCCTTGAGCAAGTGATCAAGCATAATTTAGCCTCATTTTTATTATATTTCTTACTGTTTATTTACACATTTTTCTAGCTTAATTTGTGTTTTTTATATGTTTTTACAGAAAAGGAAGAAATTGGAAAGTTAGAGAAAAAGTGAAGAAAAAGCTGGAAAAGTGATTGGGTCAAAGTGATTTGCCCAAATCACTCGGAGAAACTGGCCAAATCACTCGCAGAGACAAAGACAGAAACTGGACTGAACCCCAGGAAGCGATTGGGGCAAATTGAGCAAGTGATTTGCCCAAATCACTCGCAGAATCTGCCCAAATCACTTTGATAGCAGAAAATACAGCAGAGGCGGGAAAAGAGCAGAAATTAGAAATTCAAAGAAAAGAAGTCCAAGTCCACTTCAAACACCACAAGATCAGTCCCAAGAGCCACGCCCTTCACTTAGAGAGTTCCATTCTCAATCAAACACAAAATTCAAAGAGGAATCAAAGACTACAAAGAAGACCAAATCAAATTGAGATTACAAAACCCTAATCAAATTGGACTTGGGACTCTCCAGCTATAAAAGGGCAGCATCAAAGGCAACTCATCATCTCTTCCAGCATCTGCCATCCTCGGAAATTCTCCAGCAACACAGCAGAAACTTTCTTTCTTTCTTTTCTTCTTTATTTTTGTATTTTAGTCACCATGAGTGGCTAAATTCATTATTTTCTAGTTGAAGTTGAGAATATTCAGATTTGTGATGAATTGGGAGGTTTAATACTCCATTGTTGAACTCTTGTTTATTTCAATATTTATGCAATCTGATCTTTTCCATAATTATTACTTTGCTTTTAGAATCAATAAGGGCCCATTGCTTTTAAATTGCTTAAGTGATAAATTGTTTGAATGATTTAGGTCCGTAATTGCTTAAATTGTTTGAACATAAATATAATCAGTTGCATAACCTAGCCTTGACCACGCGGTTGGCAATGATAGAATTGGGTTTCTCTAAGTCTTAATGCGATCAACGGTTGTTCGATGCTAAATGCCCCAAGGACGTTCCTTGGCAACTTGTTGATCAGTGTTTGATTAGCGAACGTTTCCTAATCAAACTAGAACTAAGGAGGAATTTGGATTGTGAGAAGCGTCTTCCACAACCAAAACTGATTTATTGAAATCAAATAGGAGTCTTTAATAATCAATGATCAATTCTGAACAAACTGAATTAGGCTCACACTTCAGCTAGAATCTCTTTCCCATTGATATTCTCACTTATTTAAATTATTGTTCTCTTTTGCTTTTAGCTTTTAACTCATCAAAACAAACCCCCCTCTTTTACTTATTTGTTATTACTTGCCTTAGTCATTATTAGGAAGATACTTGGTGTCAATTCCCTGTGGTTCGACCCTATTGCCACTATCTGCAAATTTATTTGTTGATTGATAATAGGTTATTTTTGACGGCTTCGACAACCGCTTATCAAAAATTGGCGCCGTTGCCGGGGACTTGATTTAAACTAACGTATTTTCCCTTTATGACCAGGTCTGGCCGTAAAGACACACTTCTTTACGACCCTGAGATTGAAAAAACTGCCAAGAGCTTAAGGAAGCAAGCAAATTTGAGGAACCAAGCCTCAAAAGCATCTTCATCAACAACACCATCTCACAGACCACCTACTGCCCCTGCTGAAGAAATTTCTGCACCAGCAGAAACTTCCACCACCACACTTGCTACCACTGATTTAGCACCAGAAACTGAATTTCTGGTCATGGCAGAAAATCCAGCAATGGCGGCACCACCTGCTGCACATGTAGAAGCTGAAAATCAAGCAAGAAACATGCCCATCCAAGCACCTCAGCCACGGGAAAGAACTCTCGGAGAGTTAGCTGAACCAACAGGAGATCAAGCACCCTTATGCATTGAATATCCCCTATTGACAGCACCATTCGAGCTAAGGACATGACTGATTCATCTCCTACCTAAATTCAGAGGCCTAGAAAATGAAGATCCTCACAAGCATTTGAAGGCATTCCACGTTGTGTGCTCAACCATGAGACCCCAAGGCATTCCAGAAGACGATATCAAGCTTAGAGCCTTCCCTTTTTCCCTTGAAGACTATGCCAAAGAGTGGCTATTCTACTTGCCACCCGGATCCATCACATCATGGGCTGATATGGTAAGAGCATTCTTGAGAAAATTCTTTCCAACCTCAAAAGCCATAGGCATCCGTAGAGAAATAAGTGGCATAAAGCAAAAGCACTCTGAAGGCTTGTATGAGTATTGGGAAAGGTTCAAAAAGTTGTGCACAAGCTGCCCTCGGCATGATATTTCTGACCAATCTCTCATTGAGTACTTCTATGGAGGATTGCTACCCTCAGAGAGAAAATTTATTGACGCAGCATGTGGAGGAACAATTGAAAAGAAATCACCTCGAGAGATGAGGGACTTAATTTCCTCCATGGCAGCAGCTTCTCAACAATTTGGAGACCAAGAGCTGCCAACAAGGAATGTAAATGAGGTGAGTAATTCCATTTTATCATCCCAACTTTCTGAACTCACCAATGCTGTCCGTAGCCTTGTTGTGAGTCAAACCCAACAAGTCCAGCAGATTCAGCAGCCCAAGCCATGTGGAATATGTGCCAACAACCACCCAACTGATCTATGTCCTTCCCTTCAAGAGGAGGACCAGCAAGTCAATGCTGTTGGAGGTTTCAATGGGCAAAGAAGGTATGATCCCTATGCAAATACTTATAATCCAGGTTGGAGGGACCATCCAAATTTTAGCTATGCAAGGGGAAATCAATATCCAAGCTATCAGCAAAGGAATCAAGCTCAAGCTGCACCTCAGAACTCCAAAGTACCTCTTGAAGAGATTGTGCAAAATTTAGCAAATACTGTGCAAAGTCTTGAGAAACAGATGAGTCAAATGGCCTCTTCAATGAGCAAATTGGAGTCTCAAGGGAAGCTACCCTCCCAAACTGAAATAAATCCAAGACAAAATGTTAGTGCCATCACATTAAGGAGTGGAAAAGAGTTGCAAGATAGCAAGGTTGAAAAATTGAAGAAACAGGCCATGGAAGAAAATCTGCCAGAAAGTGATCAGGGCAGTGATTTGCCCAAATCACCCAGACGATCTGCCCAAATCATCTGCGGTAATCTGCCCCAATCGCCAGAAAAGACAAACTTGACAGAAAGTGATTTGCCCAAATCACCAAACGATTTGCCCAAATCACCAGATCAGGCAGAACCCAGCCAAGGGCAGAAACAGCAGCCAGCAGAGAAATTCAAGGTACCTCCTCCCTTCCCCAAAAGATTTGCAAGGTCCCAAAAAGAAAAAGAGGAGAAAGAAATACTTGAGACCTTTCGCAAGGTGGAAATCAACATTCCCCTACTTGATGCTGTAAAGCAAATTCCAAGGTATGCTAAGTTCCTCAAAGAGCTATGCACCAACCGAAGGAAACTTGCTGAACATGAAAAGGTGAGTGTGGGGGAATGTGTCTCAGCTGTTATTCAAAGAAAAATTCCAGTCAAATGCAAGGATAGAGGGATGTTCGCTGTTTCATGCAAGATAGGCAACGTGGGGATAAAGAAGGCCATGTGTGACCTTGGAGCTTCAATCAATGTCATGCCTCTCTCTATTTTTAATTTATTGAATGCAGGTTCACTAAAAAGCACCAGCATTGTAATTCAATTGGCTGACCGATCGATTGTCTATCCCAAGGGAGTGCTTGAAGATGTGTTGGTGCAAGTGGACCAACTAGTCTTCCCAGCTGACTTTTACATCATTGACATGGAGGAAGACAAGAGCAATTGCACCTCTGACATCCTACTTGGAAGGCCATTCTTGAGCACAGCAAGAACCAAAATTGATGTGCATGATGGCACATTAACCATGGAGTTTGAAGGGGAGATTATCAAATTCAATGTTTATGAAGCTATGAAATTCCCTAAAGATGTTTCTCCTGTTTATGGCCTTGATGTCATTGATGACTTGAGCCAAGAAGTCTTTGATTTTGATCTAGAGGAAACACTCCATGCTGATTTGTGCAGATATGAAGAGATGGACAGAAACTGCTCAGAGACAGACCAGATAGTGATGTGGGCAGATTCTGCGAGTGATTTGCCCAAATCACCCAGGCAATCTGCCCAAATCAACCAGCAGACAGAAATGACAGAAGGTGATTTGCCCAAATCACCGGATGATTTGCCCAAATCAACAGGAAATCTGCCCCAATCAACCAGCAGACAGCAGGCTGAGACAAAGACAGAAAGTGCACCAGATCTGAAGCCCCTGCCAGATCATCTCAAATATGCCTACTTGGGGGCTGGAAATACACTCCCAATCATCATTTCCAACCAGCTCAACCAAGAAGAAGAGGAAAAACTCCTTGATTTGTTGAAAAAGCACAAGAAGGCAATTGGGTGGACCTTGGAGGACATCAAAGGCATATCACCCTCAACATGCATGCATCGAATACATATGGAGGATGAGTGCAAACCTGTTCGTGAGGCACAGAGGAGGCTGAATCCACCCATGATGGAGGTTGTGAAGAAAGAAATAGTAAAACTCTTAGACATTGGGGTCATCTACCCAATTTCTGACAGTAAATGGGTGAGTCCCATCCATGTGGTGCCAAAGAAGACTGGGATTACCATTGTCCCTAATTCTGAAGGAGAGCTAGTGCCCACTCGAGTACAAAATGGGTGGAGAGTTTGCATGGATTATAGGAAACTCAACACAGCCACAAGGAAGGACCACTTTCCCTTGCCCTTCATGGACCAAATGCTTGAGAGACTTGCTGGAAAGAGCCATTACTGCCTCCTTGATGGATATTCAGGCTTCTATCAAATCCCTGTTGCACCTGAAGATCAAGAGAAGACCACCTTCACATGCCCATTTGGCACCTTCGCATTTAGGAGGATGCCCTTTGGCCTTTGCAATGCACCAGCCACTTTCCAAAGGTGCATGATGAGCATCTTTTCTGACTATGTGGAGAAGATTATTGAAGTCTTTATGGATGATTTCACGGTGCATGGCAACTCATTCCATGAATGCCTAGCCAACTTGGAGAAAATACTCCAAAGGTGTTTGGAGACAAATCTGGTTCTCAACTATGAAAAATGCCACTTTATGGTCAACCATGGCTTAATCTTAGGCCATATAGTTTCAGCAAAAGGGATTGAGGTGGACAAAGCTAAAATTGACACCATCAAAAATCTGCCCTACCCAACCAGCATTAGGGAAATCAGATCATTCCTTGGACATGCTGGTTTTTACAGGAGGTTTATCAAGGATTTCTCCAAGATAACTCAGCCCTTGTGCAGGTTGTTACAGCAAGATGTGCCATTCGAGTTTGATGACAACTGCAAAACAGCTTTTGATTTGGTCAAATCATTACTGATTTCTGCCCCAGTCATCCAGCCACCTGATTGGACTCTCCCATTTGAGATCATGTGCGATGCCAGCAACTTTGCTGTAGGAGCAGTGTTGGGACAGCGTATAGGTAACTCTCCTCATGTCATTCACTATGCTTCACGTACCTTAGATGCTGCACAATGCAACTACTCTACCACAGAAAAAGAGTTGCTGGCTGTTGTATTTGCATTGGAGAAGTTTCGGTCCTATCTACTTGGGACAAAGGTGATTATCTACTCAGATCATGCGGCACTAAGGTATTTAATCAAGAAAAAAGAGTCCAAACCTAGGCTGGTGAGATGGATATTGATGTTGCAAGAGTTTGACTTAGAGATCCGAGAAAAGAAGGGAAAGGAGAACCTTGTAGCTGATCACCTCAGCAGAATTCTGACCAAGATGGAGACCTACCCCATCAATGAAAAATTCCCTGATGAGCACCTCTTTGCTGTCCAAGAAGAGGAACCATGGTATGCTGATATTGTGAATTTCCTTGTCACAGGAAATGTACCTACTGATTTGCCCAAGTACAAGAGAGACAAGATCCAGAAAGATGCAAGGTATTATGTGTGGGATGAGCCCTACCTATGGAAGCATTGTGCAGACCAAGTCATAAGGAGATGCATCCCAAATCATGAGATTTCTTCTGTCATAACTTTCTGCCATTCCCACAGCTGTGGAGGCCACTTTGGGCCACGCAAGACAGCCATGAAGATCCTTGAAAGTGGGTTATTTTGGCCTAACATATTCAGAGACTCTTATTTATTTTGTAGGTCATGTGCAAGGTGCCAACAAACGGGAAATATTGGCAACCGAAGTGAAATGCCACAAGCACCCATCATGGTGTGTGAAATCTTTGACATATGGGGCATTGACTTCATGGGGCCATTCCCACCTTCCTTTGGCAACACCTACATACTTCTTGCTGTGGACTATGTGTCCAAATGGATTGAGGCCAAGGCAACAAGGGCTGATGATGCAAAAATAGTGGTTGACTTTGTGAAATCCCATATTTTCTCAAGATTTGGTATGCCCAAGGCCATTATCAGTGATCGAGGCACCCATTTTTGCAACAAGGTAGTAGAAACTCTCCTCAAGAAGCACCATGTCATCCATAGAACCTCTACTGCCTATCATCCTCAAACAAATGGGCTTGCCGAAGTGTCAAATAGGGAGATCAAGTCAATTTTGGAGAAAATAGTCTGCCCAAATCGCAAGGACTGGAGTGTGCGCCTTAATGATGCTCTATGGGCATATAGAACAGCCTATAAAACCCCAATTGGGATGTCTCCATATAGGCTGATTTATGGGAAAGCTTGCCATCTACCTGTGGAGCTTGAACACAAAGCCTATTGGGCTGTAAAGAGCTGTAATCTTGATGAAAAAGAGGCTGGAGTCCACAGAAAATTGCAAATTCAAGAGCTCGAGGAGATTCGACGTGATGCATACGAAGCTTCATGGGATTACAAAGCAAAGACTAAAGCCTTCCATGACAAGAATATCTCCAGAAAAGACTTCCAGGTGGGTGATAAGGTCTTACTCTTTGATTCCAGGTTCAAATTATTCCCTGGGAAGCTACGGTCTAGATGGATTGGACCATTCTTGGTTGAGCACATCTATCCACATGGAGCTATTGACATACGGAGCCCACAAACAAGCAAAGTTTTTAAGGTTAATGGGCACCGTTTAAAGAAATTTTATGAAGAATTCACTGCACATCTTGTGGAAGAGGTTCCCTTGGATCCCCCTTCCCAAACTACTGAGTAAGATACTGCTGTCCAGCCCAAGACAGAAAACAGGGCGCTACTGGGAGGCAGCTCAGATGAAGTGATTTGCCCAAATCACTGGGGCGATTTGCCCAAATCACTGGGGCAATTTGCCCAAATCACTGGGGCAGATCATCTGACTGTAGCATAATTAAAAGTGATTGGGGCAGGTGATATGCCCAAATCGACAGGCACATCGACAAGGAGAATAAGCTCAAACAAGTCGGTCGAACCCAATGCGTGATTTGGCCAAGTGATTTGACCAAATCACCAGGCCAAAACACCCATTCAGCACATCATCACGAGGAGTACCGACATAGCACTGCAATGAGGAAAAGTGATTTGGCCAAGTGATTTGCCCAAATCACTAGCCCAAATCATCCTGTCAAAGAATCCAGAGGACCAGCAATTAATGATCAGGGCAGTTCAACCGCCCAAATCACTTTAAGTAATTTCTCTTTCATTTTTTATTTCTTTTTCCTTACGCAATCTTTGTTTCCTCTTCTCCTTCTCTTTCAAGATCCTACCCACCGGCGACATCAAGAAGCACCATGGCCCGTAGCAAGATGATGACCACCGGCGGCCCCGGAATATGGAAGTCACGCGGAATGACTAGGCCCGTCCGCCTCCCCACTGACAGCGACGAGGAAGCAATGGACAGCCCTCCATCAGTGCCAAACAACGACGGCGTCAACACTGGAGTGACAGTCGAAGCAAGAAACTCAGAAAGCCCAGTGGCGCAGACCTACCGCCGCCGGACTAGGTCGCCATTGAAGTCACCACCACCACCTCCTTCCCCACCAGTCGCGACGGACATTCAAGAAGGCAAAACGCCTCAAGAGACCACGCCTTCCACCACCAGTGGTCAGAAAAGACCCAGGACACCGTCACCACCACCGCCCGACACCGAGCAACATTCAGGCACCCCCATTAGTACACCTCCCACAAGCAATGAAGGGGGCGAATTACCCAGTGATTTGCCCAAACCGTCACACCCTGATCACATCAGCCAGGCGCTCACATTCAACAAAGCCTCAGAAAGGGCCAGGCTTGCAAGAATCTCGTCCCTGCCACACCATCCAGGTAAATGCCTCCATCATAACACTCTTGCCACCCTGAGACTCCATACCCAGGTATGCTTTTTCATTACTGCCATTGGTTGGGACAGGTTCTTCTACCTTCACCTCCCTTCTTTCACTGAACTCACACAAGAGTTCTACACTACATTTTACTTTGATAAGCATGCAATGCACCATCTGCACACACATGATGTAATTGGATTCAGACTTTTGGGACAGCGATTTCGCTTGTCCATGCATGAGTTTGGTGTTGCCATGGGCTCTGAATGCCTTGGATCCACCTGGGATTTTCCTACTGACTTCAATCCCAGCAATGCCTATCTGGAGTTATGTGATAACCCTCCAGACTCTTACTTGCCCACCAGGTCCAAAGACCTGTACCTGAGGAATCCCAGCCTCAAATACCTGCACAGATTACTGGCCTATACCTTTTCTGGGAGAAAGGATGCACCTAACATCCTAACCAAAACAGAACTTTACATTCTGTGGTGTATGCACACACAACAGAAAATTCACTTAGGATATTGGGTAGCAACACAAATCTCAAGCATCATACAATACAATAGGCCACTGATCTTTGGGCATCTGATCACTGCCATAGCAGTGAATCAGAAGCTGTTACACCCTGCCCATACTGACCTCACCCCCACTGGTAAGCAAACTCCCCTGGACCTCCGATCATTGGATGGTATGGGGTTGCTACGCCAAGTGGGGGGCATCTTTTCTCTTTCCCCTGCAGGACCCCTCACACCACGCCATGAGCGTGTGTTCAGGAAAAGGAAAGCCAGTCAACCATCCATTTCTCAGCATCCTGCACCTCAAGAAGCAACAGCAGAAGTGAGAGCCAATGAACCAGCACAAGAAGCACCACAGCAGGAACAGAATCAAGTCCATGAAGACGTAGCCCCTAACCAGTCAGTACAGGCTCGTCTCGACAGAATTGAGACCAGAATGCACAATATGGAGCACTTGCTTCAAATACTGGTGAATCACTTCCTCCCCACAGAACAGCAAAGACAGTGATTTGGCTGGGTGATTTGCCCAAATCACTGGGGCGATTTGCCCAAATCACCCACATCCCAGGCAGTCCCTTTCCTTCTCCTTATTAATTTTCTTCATATTTATGTTTAAACATTGAGGACAATGTTTGGGATAGGTGTGGGGGTGTTTGGGGAACATTTTTTTCACCATGCTTACATGTTTAGTTTTCTTCTACATTCTTTTTGTTTATTTTTGCTTAGGTTTTACCTCTGTTACACACCAGAAATTTTTTGTCTCTGCCACACATATGCACACACACACAGAACTTTGTTTTTTCTAGCCTATTGCTTTACTCAGTATAGATGACTAAGTCAACAAAGCTTCTTACCTCATGACCCCATTAAATTATCCAACCCTTTAAATCTAAATTGAAACATGCACAGTGTGTAGCCTTTACTTAGGAAGTTTTTCTTCTTGAATTGAGTTCTTGAAACTGCTGTGGCCAATAGGAAAGGAAAATAAAATACATGCAATAAAAGTTAGTGTAATTCTCTTTGAGTTGATTTGCCCAAATTGATATAAAAAAAAAAAAAAAAAAAACTCAGCAAATCAGAAAGCACAACCTGTTCCTATGATCTAAGACTATGAACTGTGCCTAAAAGCCACTTGGAGAAGTGACTGACTGAGTAACCGGGGGTGTATCACCCATGTACACAATCGCGTAAAAAGGTCAGTGACTTTTTCAAGCAAATAAAGTTTCGATGGTCTAAGATTATGAACAGAGCTAGTAGCCACTTGGACAAGTGACCAACTGAGTAACCGGTGGTGTATCACCCATATGCACCATCGCGTAAAAAGGTTGGTGACTTTTTCAGGCAAGGATAAAAAGTGCTGGTAATTAAAAATGCTTAAAATAGGGCAAGTCACTCTTAAGGGATTGCATTAAACCTAATATAAATTAATAAGCATGATCAAATAAAAAACTTTCCCTTGGCCATGGTGAGCGATAGGAAACAAGGAAAGAAGGGGACAACCTTAGTACATGCATCCTACACTGTAGTGTTTCAATTTAGGAGTCTAGGGGGGGCTGATTAAGTGGTACTTAGGCTCAAAAGAAAAAGGAGCTTGATTGACTAAGTTGTTTGTTGCTTGAGGACAAGCAAAAAGCTAGGTGTGGGGGTATTTGATCAAGCATAATTTAGCCACATTTTTATTATATTTCTTACTGTTTATTTACACATTTTTCTAGCTTAATTTGTGTTTTTTATATGTTTTTACAGAAAAGGAAGAAATTGGAAAGTTAGAGAAAAAGTGAAGAAAAAGCTGGAAAAGTGATTGGGTCAAAGTGATTTGCCCAAATCACTCGGAGAAACTGGCCAAATCACTCGCAGAGACAAAGACAGAAACTGGACTGAACCCCAGGAAGCGATTGGGGCAAATTAAGCAAGTGATTTGCCCAAATCACTCGCAGAATCTGCCCAAATCACTTTGATAGCAGAAAATACAGCAGAGGCGGGAAAAGAGCAGAAATTAGAAATTCAAAGAAAAGAAGTCCAAGTCCACTTCAAACACCACAAGATCAGTCCCAAGAGCCACGCCCTTCACTTAGAGAGTTCCATTCTCAATCAAACACAAAATTCAAAGAGGAATCAAAGACTACAAAGAAGACCAAATCAAATTGAGATTACAAAACCCTAATCAAATTGGACTTGGGACTCTCCAGCTATAAAAGGGCAGCATCAAAGGCAACTCATCATCTCTTCCAGCATCTGCCATCCTCGGAAATTCTCCAGCAACACAGCAGAAACTTTCTTTCTTTCTTTTCTTCTTTATTTTTGTATTTTAGTCACCATGAGTGGCTAAATTCATTATTTTCTAGTTGAAGTTGAGAATATTCAGATTTGTGATGAATTGGGAGGTTTAATTCTCCATTGTTGAACTCTTGTTTATTTCAATATTTATGCAATCTGATCTTTTCCATAATTATTACTTTGCTTTTAGAATCAATAAGGGCCCATTGCTTTTAAATTGCTTAAGTGATAAATTGTTTGAATGATTTAGGTCCGTAATTGCTTAAATTGTTTGAACATAAATATAATCAGTTGCATAACCTAGCCTTGACCACGCGGTTGGCAATGATAGAATTGGGTTTCTCTAAGTCTTAATGCGATCAACGGTTGTTCGATGCTAAATGCCCCAAGGACGTTCCTTGGCAACTTGTTGATCAGTGTTTGATTAGCGAACGTTTCCTAATCAAACTAGAACTAAGGAGGAATTTGGATTGTGAGAAGCGTCTTCCACAACCAAAACTGATTTATTGAAATCAAATAGGAGTCTTTAATAATCAATGATCAATTCTGAACAAACTGAATTAGGCTCACACTTCAGCTAGAATCTCTTTCCCATTGATATTCTCACTTATTTAAATTATTGTTCTCTTTTGCTTTTAGCTTTTAACTCATCAAAACAAACCCCCCTCTTTTACTTATTTGTTATTACTTGCCTTAGTCATTATTAGGAAGATACTTGGTGTCAATTCCCTGTGGTTCGACCCTATTGCCACTATCTGCAAATTTATTTGTTGATTGATAATAGGTTATTTTTGACGGCTTCGACAACCGCTTATCAGCAAGTCGCTCAGAAACAGCATGAGGACCCCGAGTTAGTGAAGATTGCCAGGACTGTTCAGTCAGGCAAGAATGATGAGTTCAGATTTGACTGTAACACCCCGGAAACCGGTACCTCTCTGTAACGGCCCAAAGTGCTCGGCACTAGGATCCAGATCGGCTTAAGGCCGCCGGGACCCGTAGTAAGCCTGCTAGGAACTCTGTGTACCTGAGAAAATCCCATACATGATCCAACTCGACTCCTAACTTTTCTGTAAACAATGACCAGACTTAACCTTGAAAGCATCAGACCCTCAGGGCTAAACCAGTGATACTCTACCAAGTAACCTCCATGCACTATGCTCTGAAACATAGAACCCACTCTGTAGGGTCAGCATATCATAAGTTAACCTTGGCTACCATAGAGTCACAGGAATCAAACCTGGTCTTCTCTAATGGACTCTCTATGGGTCACAGGAATCAAACCTGGTCTTCCCTCTGCACTGGTCTTGGGTCAAGGGAATTAAACCCTATCTTCCCTCACAGTTATCATTCACTGGGTTTTTGAAACACAACATCTATTAAGCCTGGTTTGACTCATTGCTCATCACGAAACTGAAAACAGGATACATGCATACACAAGGGCTAAAACATACTATAGGCAAAGCACATACTAATCCATAAGCACCTTAACTGATCATCTATAATAAATATCTCTTTAATTTACATCATGTCCATTCCTCTATTACACAAGCAATACTGAAGCCAATATCCTGCTGCTTCTAACCTTCCCAGCTAACCTTGTACCTGCAAAACTGGGATTAAGGGAATGGGATGAGCTATAAAACCCAGTGAGTAGAAACACTGAAACCAGTTCATTCATACGCATTTTATATGAAAATGCATCACAACGCAAACATTCCACATCTTGGATTAGACAAGACCTCAAAACTCCCTCGACGGGCTATTGATGTCGCCTTGGTCCAATCCTCATAAACAATGATAATGCAATGCATCATATTCGTGATTCTAATGCAATCACCCTAATACATCTCATGGCATCCATGATGCATGAACTATGCTCACACATTCTGTTATTTGAATATAAAATATTAAGTTTAGTTCTACTCACCTCTGCTCTTCTGGCAGAACCTGTACTGACTCTGCAACTGCTAATCCTGACGACCTCCCTGAACTGTCGGGTCCAATCCTACACAAATGGACTCGAATGAGGTGTCAAACATACTCTTCTTAACTCACAAACAACTTCCCAAAATCCCTCTAAAAGCTCCTGAAACAAGCACACAAAGCATGCAAAAGAACAGCTAAACAGAACACATTCGGAGGCAGGTTCGGCGGCCGAATGCCCTGTCCAGAGACGAAACTCGCATACTTTCGGCGGCCGAATCTCCTCTTTCGGCGGCCGAAGCCTTCGGGGGCCAAACCATACTCCAGAGACGAAAGTCTCCAACCTTCGGCGGCACCTTCGGCGGCCGAACCTTCCCTCCAGAGACGAAAGTCCAATCCTTCGGGAGCAGGTTTAGGCAGCCGAAACCACCTCCTCAACACGTTCGGCGGCCGAACCCTCTTTCGGCGGCCGAAGCTGGGTTCTCCAGTTAGGCAGAACCTAGCTCAACTCATGCACAACTTCCCCCACACCTCACTCAACATGCCTCTCAACACACAGAACAAGCATATACGCAAAGATATGCACAAAGGGGTCCAAAACTACCTAAAACCCCCAACAAACAACACCCATAACACATAAACATACTCATGCATAAAAACCCTCAAAAACCTCCTTTTACACCTCACCATGCAACTCGCCCCTTTCCCTCCATAAAACTTGCTGAAAACACTATAAAACATACGGATCAACACTTACCTCTTGGCTTGTGTGATCCTAGCTTCAAAACATGGAGAAACCAAGCTCCTCAAGCTTCAAGCTCCACCACTTCCTCTTTTTACTCAAAACCTTCAAACCCAAGTGAAAACTCATGAAAACCTTACAAGATTTGAGGAAAACACCATGAAAACCTCCCAAGGAGAGCATAACCTCACCTTTGACTACCAAGAGAGCTTCCAACACCCTCCATGGCCGGTCAAAGGGGCTTAAATAGGTGGCCAACCGCCTTTCCTTCGGCTGCCGAAACTGCATGCAAAACCATGCAACGTTCGGCGGCCTCACGTGAAGTTTCGGAAGCCGAACCTAGAGCACTTTCGGCGGCCGAACATTACCTTCGGCGGCCGAACCTGCATTCTGCCTCCTTGGTCTTTTCTCTTCAACACTCATTCCCTTGCCTTTCAAAAACCGGAAATCACTTAAAACATGGTAGAAAACCTTGTAACAACTTCCGTGTCCCGTGCAATGCCCCGCAAAACGACTCCGACATCCAAGATTCCACCTGACGGGAGGAATTCCGATGCCTGAACGAGCCGGGTATTACAATCTACCCCCCTTATAACAACATTCGTCCCCGAATGTTCAAAACAAATCAAACAAATAACAGGCAAGTAAAGCCTAACACTTCTCTTCAAAAAGAGAATTTCTGAAACTCTACTTTCCTGATCTGCGTCCATACTCCAGAATTAGTATCCTAATCTTTTTCTGAACTCCACAGCTTTCCCTGCGCTACTCTGATCCTTATTCTTCACTTTTCATCTTAACTCAACTAATCTCTTTGTGAAACTCTCACTCTTTAATTCTCAACAGAGACCAATCTATAGGTTCGACACCAATCTGTACTCCTAATCCTTACCCGCCTTTCTTCTTCTTTATTAAACTAACTTACTCTTTACCTCGCAACAGGCTACTGCTGCTGACTCTCAACGGATTCTACCTGAATCTCTGATCATACCAATCTGTAAATCCAATCAACTGAACAGCTAGTAGATCATCAACCATAATACTACTCGGTAACACTCATATCTAAGGACTCATCCTTCGTTTCCCACAACAACACTAGAAACATTCCAGGGTGAAGTACTAAGTCAGATAAAACCTTATCTACCCCAACTTTCCACTATTTTGCTAACTCTTAGCTCTCTCTGCAGGTGCCATTCTGTAGGGAAAGGAAAGAAAGAATTGGTTCTGCGTCCAGATACCATTTTCACTCCCATCTTAAATGTCCTAACAGATGGTAAACCTGACAGTATGCTAGTACCCACTAGCAATGGCACTGAGGCTGATTCCCTATCCTGACAAACTTACTCACAAGAGCTAAAACAACCCTCTGATAACCTTTCCTGAATAACTGTGAGCCTGTAGGGCTGTCATCAACTTCTAGGCACCTCTATACACTGTCCTTCTAAAGGACTACCATCGATCCATCCTAAACCCTGAACTCTCCTACCTTGTCGCTGTTGACACAGGTAGTACTGTGAGTACCTAGCCAATCCGCCCTAGAATGACATCACACAGTCAACTCTAGAACCATAAGGTCAGCTGGATCGCATCTACTCATCACAAACTCTGAACTGAACTGACTGACTCTGCTTCAGATGGATCATACATTTAGGTCCACTGACCCACGAAACACACTCGAAGCCCAGAAGTCATCAAACCCATCCTACCAACAGCACACAACAACAAGGAAAGTGAAACACTGGGGTCTAACATAACCAACATACACATCCGAATACTTACACACGAACGTACCTCACGTCGCCGTATTCGATGTGTTAGCCTCCTAGTAAGTCAGGATGAAGATCCAAGCTAACGCTCATGGAACTTCTCTAGGAAACCTCCTAAAGAAAAGGCTGATCCTTTCCTCTGCCTCAACTACCACCTAATCTTAGACTGGCTCTAACCTCTTTCTGAACTTATTCTGCTTACTTACTTTTATCACATATAACCAACTGATATCCTACTATAGTGCACACAAACACATATCAGATCACTCAATCATGAGCATACCTGGCACAGAGGTGTCAGATGTGTCAGCCTCTCCTCCTTGCCTATCAGCCTGAGCTGCTCTATCTGTATCTGCTCCCTGAGACTGAACCAACTGAGGCGCAAAAGGACACTCACGCATCACATGTCCCTCCTGTAATACCCGGCTCGTTCAGGCATCGGAATTCCTCCCGTCAGGTGGAATCTTGGATGTCGGAGTCGTTTAGGAGTCGAGTTGGATCATGTATGGGATTTTCTCAGGTACACAGAGTTCCTAGCAGGCTTACTACGGGTCCCGGCGGCCTTAAGCCGATCTGGATCCTAGTGCCGAGCACTTTGGGCCGTTACAGAGAGGTACCGGTTTCCGGGGTGTTACACCTCCTGTCCACACCTATAACATCCTGTCGTACCAACAAGACAAACTCCCTTATGCAACCTTCCACACCTCAAACATTTTGCTCTGCCTCTACCAGAACTTGCCCCAACATCATAACCTAGACTCTTATTTTGCTTTGACCGTCTCAAGCCTCTAACCTTTTTCTTACTGGTTCTCCCCCACATCACTCCTTTCGCGGTAGCTGTACTCCAAGTGGAGGGTTCAGTCTCTCCTATCCTAGAGTCCTTGGTTTGAGCATCCTCTAAAACCTCTTCATTCAAAGTCACCTGTATACCCACATCCTTTCTTTGCACATCTCCTCCTGTCTCTCTCCTGTTTCCTGACATTCGTCCTAGATCTATTCCTTCTCTAATTTCCTCAAAAGACTCTTCAGACGGATCTGATTCCACAAGGTAACCAGCATCACTCATCTTAGCTCTCCTGAAGAACAACACACAAGACACAATCAGTAGCACACATAAAGTTCATATGAAAACACATGAACCTACAAAATGTATACATGCATACACAGTACAATATTTATGCACATGCATATATTCATGGCATATCACATCATCCTCAAAACAAAACTTAACTTTCTTATCCTAGTGGACATGAGTTGACTTATTGTGCTTGCTGTAACGACCCGAAAATCGGACCGCTACCGGCGCTAGGATCCGGGTCGACTTAAGGCCGCCGGGACCCGTAGCAAGCCTAACATAAAACCTGTAAACCTGTATAATCCCATACATGATCAACAACATGCATAAAAATTAAAACTTTTCTTTCCATTGAACATCAACCAAACTCAACCTGTGCATAACATTAACATAACTTTGATCCCTCTGTGGGATCTCATCTATACCCTCAATGGGTAACATATATCTGTTGAGTTGGTTTACATAAACAACAACAAAATCTCTAAGATCATGCATAAAAGGGATACAACAATCTATGGTTAAGCACATACTAACATCCATAAAACTCATTACATAACTATACTGTACTTTTACATTACAATTTTGATCATGTCCATTACTAGCTATTACATAAGCATGACTTCTTCACTCTATCCAAACTCCCGCACTATATCCTGTACCTGTAAGCCTGGGGGAAAAGGGAGAGGGGTGAGCTAAAAGCCCAGTGAGTAGAGCTAGTAAAAACACCTTAACACTATGCTCAAATGGAATGCATCATAACACAGACAATTCACATAAGGGTTGGGTGAACTTGTCACCAAATAGTCCAAGTTAACTCTGTGCCAGGCCGTAGCATGGGGTCCTGGTCTTCCTGTCATACATACATTACTTACCATTTTCCAGGGCCTCCTCTGGGCTCCTGGTCTTCGAGTCCCATAACCGTGCCTTACTCTGTGCCAGGCCTGTAGACTGGGGCCTGGTCTTTCTTACTCTGTGCCAGGCCGTAGCATGGGGTCCTGGTCTTCCTGTCTTGGACTAATTGGGTCATCCAACATTCACCCACAACAACAACAACTTATGCAATGCGGCATATTCGTGAAAACTAATGCAATCATCCTATTGCATAATCATGATGCATGAAACATGATAAAATATTTAATTTAAAAGATTGAGTTTAGTTCCACTCACCTCTGGCTGACTCTGACAATACCGAAGCAGTTGAACTCACTGCTGGGGTCCTCGGTTCCTCGGGTCCGAACCTACACAGGTGGACTCAAATGAGGGACCAAACATATATAAACATGACTCTAATATATCCCCCAAAAACCCCCTAAAGCATCATGAAAACATCACAGAAAATATGCATGAAATGGCTGAACAGGACACTTTCGGCGGCACCTTCGGCGGCCGAAAGTCCTGGACAGAGACGAAACTCAGCTAGGTTCGGCGGCACCTTCGGCGGCCGAAAGTGCCAGACAGAGACGAAAGTCTCTTTTCGGGGGCAACTTCGGCAGCCGAAAGGCTTGCCTCCCCAGCCATGTTCGGCGGCCGAAAGTACCTTCGGCTGCCGAACCTGGTTTCTGCCAAAGGGCAGAAACTTGGCTCCCTTTGCACATTTCGCCTCCAAACCTTCCAATCATGCATATTTTTCAACCAAAGCATGCATACAAGTTCCTAGGGGCCTCAAACATGCACATACCCCATCTACAACACTTCAAACATACTCAAACAACACACATTGTTCAAAACATCAATATATATATCCATAACTCAACATATACCCTAGCATGCATTTCTACCCTTAGATCTTGCATAAAACTCATTTAGAACACATAAGGAGCTTAAGATCGGCTCTTACCTCTTGAAGATCGAGAGGGAGACGACCTAAACTTGGAGATCCACGAAAGTGAGCTCCTGAGTTCCCAAAGCTCCAAAACTTGTTTCAAAAGCTTAAATCTTCAAAACCAAGTGAAAACAAGTGAGAATATTGAAAGATTTAGAGGAAGAACATTGAAAATGGGTGAGGGACGGCGGAAAACTCACCTTGGCCGAAAATGGGGAAAAAGCTCGCCCGTTTTCGGCTAAGGGACCCTTTTATAGTGGCTGGCCAGACCACGTTCGGGGGCCGAATGTGCCTCCGCATCCATGCAAATGTTCGGCGGCCGAACATGAGGTTCGGCGGCCGAACCTTGACTTCCCTCACTCATGCTTTCGGGGGCCTAACGTGCCTCCAAAACGCATGCATGTTCGGCGGCCGAACTTGACTTTCGGCGGCCGAACCTGGGTTTTCCTCCAATGCTATTTTCATGCAAAAACTCATTTAATTTCATACTTAAAACCATTAAAATTCATGAAAGCATTTTATAAAACATGATTCTACCCTTCTAGAGGTCTCCGACATCCGAGATTCCACCGGACGGTAGGAATTCCGATACCGGAGTCTAGCCGGGTATTACACTTGCCTTCCTAGAACATCTAAACCAACCTCTTTCCGATGTGGGATATCTCTAATCCTTGAACAAAAATGCCCAACACACCGTACTTAAGAGGCCCTATGCTCTGATACCATCTGTAACACCCCGGAAACCGGTACCTCTCTATAACGGCCCAAAGTGCTCGGCACTAGGATCCAGATCGGCTTAAGGCCGCCGGGACCCGTAGTAAGCCTGCTAGGAACTCTGTGTACCTGAGAAAATCCCATACATGATCCAACTCGACTCCTAACTTTTCTGTAAACAATGACCAGACTTAACCTTGAAAGCATCAGACCCTCAGGGCTAAACCAGTGATACTCTACCAAGTAACCTCCATGCACTATGCTCTGAAACATAGAACCCACTCTGTAGGGTCAGCATATCATAAGTTAACCTTGGCTACCATAGAGTCACAGGAATCAAACCTGGTCTTCTCTAATGGACTCTCTATGGGTCACAGGAATCAAACCTGGTCTTCCCTCTGCACTGGTCTTGGGTCAAGGGAATTAAACCCTATCTTCCCTCACAGTTATCATTCACTGGGTTTTTGAAACACAACATCTATTAAGCCTGGTTTGACTCATTGCTCATCACGAAACTGAAAACAGGATACATGCATACACAAGGGCTAAAACATACTATAGGCAAAGCACATACTAATCCATAAGCACCTTAACTGATCATCTATAATAAATATCTCTTTAATTTACATCATGTCCATTACTCTATTACACAAGCAATACTGAAGCCAATATCCTGCTGCTTCTAACCTTCCCAGCTAACCTTGTACCTGCAAAACTGGGATTAAGGGAATGGGATGAGCTATAAAACCCAGTGAGTAGAAACACTGAAACCAGTTCATTCATACGCATTTTATATGAAAATGCATCACAACGCAAACATTCCACATCTTGGATTAGACATGACCTCAAAACTCCCTCGACAGGCTATTGATGTCGCCTTGGTCCAATCCTCATAAACAATGATAATGCAATGCATCATATTCGTGATTCTAATGCAATCACCCTAATACATCTCATGGCATCCATGATGCATGAACTATGCTCACACATTCTGTTATTTGAATATAAAATATTAAGTTTAGTTCTACTCACCTCTGCTCTTCTGGCAGAACCTGTACTGACTCTGCAACTGCTAATCCTGACGACCTCCCTGAACTGTCGGGTCCAATCCTACACAAATGGACTTGAATGAGGTGTCAAACATACTCTTCTTAACTCACAAACAACTTCCCAAAATCCCTCTAAAAGCTCCTGAAACAAGCACACAAAGCATGCAAAAGAACAGCTAAACAGAACACATTCGGCGGCAGGTTCGGCGGCCGAATGCCCTGTCCAGAGACGAAACTCGCATACTTTCGGCGGCCGAATCTCCTCTTTCGGCGGCCGAAGCCTTCGGGGGCCAAACCATACTCCAGAGACGAAAGTCTCCAACCTTCGGCGGCACCTTCGGCGGCCGAACCTTCCCTCCAGAGACGAAAGTCCAATCCTTCGGGAGCAGGTTTAGGCAGCCGAAACCACCTCCTCAACACGTTCGGCGGCCGAACCCTCTTTCGGCGGCCGAAGCTGGGTTCTCCAGTTAGGCAGAACCTAGCTCAACTCATGCACAACTTCCCCCACACCTCACTCAACATGCCTCTCAACACACAGAACAAGCATATACGCAAAGATATGCACAAAGGGGTCCAAAACTACCTAAAACCCCCAACAAACAACACCCATAACACATAAACATACTCATGCATAAAAACCCTCAAAAACCTCCTTTTACACCTCACCATGCAACTCGCCCCTTTCCCTCCATAAAACTTGCTGAAAACACTATAAAACATACGGATCAACACTTACCTCTTGGCTTGTGTGATCCTAGCTTCAAAACATGGAGAAACCAAGCTCCTCAAGCTTCAAGCTCCACCACTTCCTCTTTTTACTCAAAACCTTCAAACCCAAGTGAAAACTCATGAAAACCTTACAAGATTTGAGGAAAACACCATGAAAACCTCCCAAGGAGAGCATAACCTCACCTTTGACTACCAAGAGAGCTTCCAACACCCTCCATGGCCGGTCAAAGGGGCTTAAATAGGTGGCCAACCGCCTTTCCTTCGGCTGCCGAAACTGCATGCAAAACCATGCAACGTTCGGCGGCCTCACGTGAAGTTTCGGAAGCCGAACCTAGAGCACTTTCGGCGGCCGAACATTACCTTCGGCGGCCGAACCTGCATTCTGCCTCCTTGGTCTTTTCTCTTCAACACTCATTCCCTTGCCTTTCAAAAACCGGAAATCACTTAAAACATGGTAGAAAACCTTGTAACAACTTCCGTGTCCCGTGCAATGCCCCGCAAAACGACTCCGACATCCAAGATTCCACCTGACGGGAGGAATTCCGATGCCTGAACGAGCCGGGTATTACATTGACAACAAGGGGATCCTCCGCTATGGGAGTCGATTATGTGTACCAGATGACATAGGGCTAAAAGGAGACATTATGAGAGAGGCTCATAATGCAAGATACAGCATTCACCCTGGAGCCACCAAGATGTATCAAGATTTGAAGAAAGTTTATTGGTGGCCAGCGATGAAGAAAGAAGTGGCACAGTTCGTGTCAGCCTGCGAAGTGTGTCAGAGGGTGAAGCTGGAACATCAGAAGCCAGCTGGAATGCTTAACCCGCTACCGATTCCAGAATGGAAATGGGAAAACATAGCTATGGACTTCGTAGTAGGGTTACCGACGACGTCCAACAGAGTGGACTCCATATGGGTGATTGTGGACAGACTCACCAAATCTGCTCACTTCATCCCTGTCAGGAGTGGCTACTCTGTGGACAAGTTGGCGCAGGTGTATGTGGATGAGATTGTCAGGCTGCATGGGGTTCCTGTTTCGATAGTGTCAGATAGAGGGCCCCAGTTCACCTCCAGGTTTTGGCGGAGTCTGCAAAATGCCATGGGTACTAGGTTGGATTTCAGTACTGCCTTCCACCCCCAGACTGATGGACAGTCAGAAAGGACCATCCAGACTATAGAGGATATGCTTAGGATGTGTGTGCTGGACTTTGGCGGTTCTTGGAGGCAGCATCTACCTTTGGTGGAGTTTGCCTACAACAACAGCCATCATGCTAGCATCGGGATGGCTCCATATGAAGCTTTGTACGGAAGGAAGTGCAGATCACCTGTTTGCTGGGAGGAAGTTGGAGAGAAGGCCTTGGCAGGGCCTGAGCTAGTAGAGATTACCAGCAGGGTGGTACCCATAATCAGAGAGAGAATCAAGACTGCTGCAAGCAGACAGAAGAGTTATGCAGACATCCGCAGAAGGCAGTTAGAGTTTCAGGAGGGGGACCTGGTATTGCTCAAGGTGTCTCCAATGAAGGGAGTGGTTCGCTTCGGGAAGAAAGGTAAACTAGCCCCACGATACATCGGACCCTTTGAAATCTTGCAAAAGATTGGGAATGTGTCGTACAAGCTAGATTTGCCTGCTTCAATGGAAAGGATCCATCCGGTTTTCCATGTTTCCATGTTGAGGAAGTTTGTGTCAGATCCGAGCAAGGTTCTTAGTGAGCCTGATGTGGAGGTCCAAGAGGATCTCACCTATGTTGAACAGCCAGTACGGATCATAGACACCCAGATTAGAAAGTTAAGAAACAAGGAAATCCCGATGGTGAAAGTCCTGTGGAACCACCACAACTTGGAAGAATGCACTTGGGAGACACGAGAGTCTATGCTCCAGCAGTACCCTCATCTCTTTTAAGGTTAGATCCCTATGTGTTTATGTGCCTTGTATGTGTGTTATATTCTTTGCCATGCTATGTGTGCTAGTGAGGAACATTCGGGAACGAATGTTCTTAAGGGGGGGAGAATGTAATACCCGGCTAGACTCCGGTATCGGAATTCCTACCGTCCGGTGGAATCTCAGATGTCGGAAGCCTCTAGTAGGGTAGAAACATGTTTTCATAAAATGTTTTAAGGTATTTCATGATTTTAAGTATAAAAATTAAATGAGTTTTTGCATGAGAAGTCTTTGGAGGAAAACCCAGGTTCGGCCGCCGAAAGTCAAGTTCGGCCGCCGAACATGCATGCGTTTTGGAGGCACGTTAGGCCCCCGAAAGCATGAGTTAGGGAAGTCCAGGTTCGGCCGCCGAAAGTCAAGTTCGGCCGCCGAACATTTCATGGATGCGGAGGCACATTCGGCCCCCGAACGTGGCCTGGCCAGCCACCTATAAAAGGGGCACTTAGCCGAAATGGGCGAGCTTTCTCCCATTTTCGGCCACAGCAAGCTTCCGACCTTCCCTTTGCAAATCTTGTGTTCTTCCTCCAAATCTCTTCCATTTTCCTTGAGTTTTAAACTCACATTGCAAGTTTTGAGCATTTAAACCAAGTTTTGGAGCTTTGGGAACTCAGGAGCTCATTTTCGTGGATCTCCAAGTTTAGGTCGTCTCCCTCTCGATCTTCAAGAGGTAAGAGCCGATCTTAAGCTCCTTATATGTTTTAAGTAAGTTTTAAGTTGTGTTATGGGTAAAGATGCATGTTTAGGCTTGTTGATGAGTTTATGGGTTTTGATGTTTTGATGAACAATGTAT
Source organism: Manihot esculenta (assembly GCF_001659605.2). Taxonomy (NCBI): domain Eukaryota; kingdom Viridiplantae; phylum Streptophyta; class Magnoliopsida; order Malpighiales; family Euphorbiaceae; genus Manihot; species Manihot esculenta. The sequence continues at coordinate 9,538,005 of NC_035162.2, read as the reverse complement.
GTTGTTTGTGTGTGTTGAAGTGTTGTAGTTGGGGTATTTGATAGTTTGAGACCCCTAGGTGTGATGTATGGTGTTTATGCATGTTTTAGAACAAGTTTATGCATGATTAGTGAGTTTGAAGGCAAAAATGCTTAAGGGAGCCAAGTTTCTGCCCTTTGGCAGAAACCAGGTTCGGCAGCCGAAGGGAGTTTCGGCCGCCGAACATGGCTTGAGAGGCAGCTTTAGGCTGCCGAAGCTTGCCCCCGAAAGTTGGAGTTTCGGCTCTGTCCGAGACTTTCGGCCGCCGAAGGTGCCGCCGAACATGCATGAGTTTCGCCTCTGTCTGGGAGTTTCGGCCGCCGAAGGTGCCGCCGAACCTGCCTGACTTTCGGCTCTGGAGGGACTTCCGGCCGCCGAAGGTGCCGCCGAAAGTGCCCTGTCCAGCCTTTTCTTGCATGCTTCCTAGGAGTGTTTTGAGGTGTTTTTAGGAGGTTTTTGGGGGTATGTTTAGAGTTATGTTCTTGTTGTTTGGTGCCTCATTTGAGTCCACCTGTGTAGGTTCGGACCCGAGGAACCGAGACCCCCGGTTGTGAGATAGTTGTTCAGAGTTCGTTGTTAAAGCTTCAGTCACCAGGTGAGTGGAACAACCCCTTAAGTTTTAAAGTAAAGTAAATGAATAAATGAATGAATCATAAAGCATTGCCCATGCATCATTATGCCACGCAATATTTCAGGATGTTTGCATTAGAATTCACGAATATGCTGCATTGCATAAATTGATGTTGATGTGGATGGTTGTTGGGTGATCCATAGTCCTCTGATGTAATGTTATGATGATATGTTATGGAAGACCAGCGAGGCCCATTCTACGCCCCTGGCACTATGTAAGAGAAAGACCAGCGAGGCCCATTCTACGCCCCTGGCACTTTAGAATGTTATATTATGTAAGAGAAAGACCAGTGAGGCCCATTCTACGCCCCTGGCATTTGGAGATGTTGAGGACTAATGGTGACAATACCATCCTTTATGTGATTAGCTGTGATGTGTTGCATTTCATGAAAGCATGAATAAGAAAAAGAAAGAAAAAGTTAAATAATATGAAAAAAAAAAATAATAATAATAATAATAATAATAAAATGAATAATAATATACCTAAAAATGGAGGAATTAAAGCAAATGTTTTTTTTTAGTTTCTGCTCATTGGGCTTTATAGCTCACCCCCTCTCCCCTAACCCCAGTCTTGCAGGTGCAGAGTAGATAGAGAAGTCAGCAGAGTAAGAGAAGTTTATGTAATAGCTTAGCTGTGGACATGGTTTGTTGGTAATGTAAAAGTATGAGATGTAATGTAATGTAAGTTTAATAATGTGCTTGACTAGAGTCTGTTGTATTCCCTGTACACATGGTCTTGCATGAGACATAATGTTTTTATGATGCCTATGTAATCCAAGCCTATGTTACGTTATGTTACCCCATTGGAGTATTTGATGAGGACTCCAATGAGAGGTTTATGTTATGTTTGTGTATGCACAGGCTAGGCTTGGCAAAGAAATGTTTGAATGAAAGAAAAGTTTTTAATTTTTTATGTATGTTGTTGACCATGTATGGGATTAAACAGGTTCACAGGATGTATGTTTGGCTTGCTACGGGTTCTGGCGGCCTTAAGCCGACCTGAATCCTAGCGCCGGCAGCGGTCCGGTTTCCGGGTCGTTACAAATACATTCTATTTTTTCAATATAGAAAGTCATTTCCATCAAAGAAAGGTGGTCTCACAACCGATTGACCTTCTTGAGAATTGAGGGCTGCCATTTGATCTTTACTCCAAGATAATTATATCTTCAAGAAAGGGAGACTTAGCTCTGATACCACTTGTTGTCCCTTGAGGCAACCCAAGAGGGGGGGTGAATTGGGTTTATAAAAAATTTAATGGCAAAGACAAGAAATTAAAAGAGAATAGGGAAGAGAAAAATCAATACAAAGATTTATAGAGGTTCAGCTATCCAAGCCTACGTCCTCTCCTCAAGGTCCACTTGAGAGTTCAACTCCACTATCAAATCTCCTTTGGGTGAAGATCAAAACCCTTACAATCTTAGAGCAAGCCTTTGCTCTTTACAAATCTCTTTTTCCACTCAAGAGCAATTCTTTGCTCAATGCCACACTCACAACAACAGAATCTCTCAATCAACCTTTACTCACTCAGAAAAGCCAATCAATTACAACTCAAAACAGGCTTTCAAGAAATCAATGTTTTGGCTCAAGGTTTTAAGAGAGAGAGAATGAAAAATGTTGTAATCTCAATAAATATTTGCTTAGATGGTTGTTGTAACCTCACAACAACAAAAACAAGTTGTATTTATAGTTCTATCATAAATATGGCCGTTGGGGGTGCATTAAATGCAAATAGAGCCGTTTATGTTCAGAAATAACCGTTATACCGTGCCCAGAAAAACTCAGGTTCGGCGGCCTAAGCTTAGAGTTCGGCGGCCGAACCATTTGGGGCGAAGAAACTATTCCTTTAAAACTGAACTTTCGGCGGCCTAAACTCAATGTTCGGCGGCCGAACATGGTGGACTTTCGTTTCTGTTCCTCACTTTCGGAAGCCAAACTTTAGGCTTCGGAGGCAGACCCAAAACACACTTTTCGGCGGCCGAAGGTTAAATGTTTGGCGGCCGAAAGTGTGGGACTTTCGTCTCTGTCCCTCACTTTCGGAAGCCGAAGGTTACACTTAGGGGGCTGGTTGAAAACCCACTTTCGGCGGCCGAAAGTCAATGTTCGGCGGCCGAACATATGGGACTTTCGTTTCTGTCCCTGACTTTCGGAAGCCGAAAGTTGTGTTTAGGGAGCACAAAATCCCTTCTATAAAACTTTGAAAAATCATAACTTAGGCTATAAAGATTCATTTTTCAATCCGTTTGAATATTTGTAACCTATATTTTTAGATCTTTCATTTTGATGAAAAATATTTTCAAAATCACTTCTTTTGGAAAATTTCATTTTGGTCCCTGAAAGTCAAGTACTTCAAAAAAGTGGCCATATCTAAAAGAACTTTTAGAAATGAAAGAACCCTTGAGCCATCACAATTAATTACTTGAAATTCACAATGAATAAAATGACAAGCATAATAAATAAAAATACTTTATGATCCCTTTCTTGTAGTATGCTTCCAAAATTGGCACTTTTCACTTTTGTGATTGAAGCAATATCATTTGTTTCAATAAGGGACCTGCAAGCTCAATACAAACACTCTTGGAAATAATTAGTAGCACACCAATTGTTTATTAATCATCAAAACAAAGATTAGGACATTTAGGTCCAACACCCCCTATATGAAGGGGCCCACAAACATGGAACACATAAAAAATGAACGAAAGCAAAGAGCCCTGCTTCCAGCTCGGATCAGCTCACAATAGACAAATACTTAGCAAAGATGAGCTAAGCAAAGGAAAACGTCAAAAGGCCGAGCTCCCCATCCCAGCGGGACACACAGCCCAGACCGCACTGACCATCAAAGGGTTACATAAAAAAGGATAAGGTGTCCGAGCCCATAGCAAGAACAAGATTTAAAAATCGTCTAATGCGAGGTACCTATGCAAGCAAGTTATTTCTTTAAGTATTATATGTCCGAGCTCACAGCACTGAGGAGGTCGTGGGCCAAAGAAGGAAATACCCGCATGTAAGTAAGAAAAACTTGCAAGACAGAAGCTTAATCAGACGTCGAGCTCTCAGCCTAGGTCAGTTCGATTGGCAAAGTCCCAGTAGAGACAGCCTGATCCATTAATTAACTAAAGTTAAGTGAGTTGCAATTTGCTAAGTATGCATATGGCTCAAGGCTGTTACGATTAAGTTAAGTTAGAAAAAATTCACAAGTGAGATAGAGAAGAGGATTTAAGTCTTAAAAGATTTGAGCAGATCAACGAAACCAGTAAGACAATTTGAACAAAAGATAATCTAAGTATAAAAGAGGCATATGCCGAAGTAAAATATCATTCATCATCAAATACACATCTCTAGATCGCCATACGATCAAACATCAAAGAAAAGAGACAAAGAAATAAAATAGCAAAAAATACAACACAAGTACAGAGAAGGAAAAATAACATCTTTATATATTTATTTATCCAAGGGTACAGAAGATGAGCCTGAACTGACAAGATCGTTCAAAGACTTATTTACACTATCCTCTCCTTGGAGCTCGATGCCCTCTCCTTGGGGCCCAGTCGGCGGGGGAGGAACTCCTTTGGGAAATGGATTATCATCCTCCCCGTAGCGCACCTTCTTGCCATTAGAATCGACTTCAGGAGCTCGAAGGTGAGCCAACGAGGTGGAGGGGACATCCCTAGCTGCCTTCAAGTCTTGATTGAATCTGAAAGCGAACATGCAGAAGGCTGAGTTGTATAATTCTTCTTTCATTGCATCAGAAGCCTTGAACTCCGCAAGTCGAGCCTCACAGGCCTGCTCGATCTTGACCTTTAACTCAGAGGAGTCCTTGTACTCCCGTAGGCGATCCTCACAGGCCTGCTCAATCCTGGCCTTCAGCTCAGCAGAGTCCTTATACTCCTGCAGGTGCTTCTCACAAGCCAACTAGACCCTGTTCTCCGCAAGCCTGGCATCCTTAAGCATGGCATCCTTAAGCATGGCAGAACACCTCTCCTCTAGGACAGTGACCTCTCGGTGGAGTTGCTGTTGTTAAAGTTGTAACTCCTCTGCTGCCGAGACTATGCCTTTCAGGTCCTCGATGTGCTTGCTGAGCTCCTATTCAAGGAGAACAATTCAGGCCAATGCCTCCTCCCTTTGAGCCATCACCACCTCGCAACGGGCCTAGACTTCCTCCCGTTGAACCTTAGCTGCTTCGCATTGGGCCCATGCCTCATCACGCTGACCTCTGGCCTCATCCCACTCTTAACAGGCATCTTCCAGAGAAGACAACTGCGCTAAAGCCTCGTCACGACGAAACTCCGCCGCAGCAGTCCGCTCGAAAGCTCTGTCGCCCTCAGCCCTCAGCAGTTCAGGATCCTAAATGAATGGAGAAGTGAAGCTGCTGGGCACATGGGCTAGTCCTTTCAGTCACAGAATGAAACTAGCCCTGAAGCTAAAAGGAATACAGTACGAGTACATAGAACAAGGTTTGTCCAACAAGAGCCTCTTGCTTCTCAGGTCTAATCCAGTTCATAAGAAAATTCCAGTTTTCTTACACAACGGGAAACCCATTGCAGAATCACTTGTGATTCTTGAATACATCGATGAGACCTGGCAAAATAATCTTTTCTTGCCTAAAGAACCCCGCCACCGAGCCATAGCACGTTTCTGGGCTGCATTTGTAGACCAAAAGGTAAATTATACACTTTCTTTTTAATTAGAAGAATGAGTTACGTGGGCATAGCTGGAGTTTCTAACTAGGATTGAGAATTTGTGCAGATCTTGCAGACAGCTCTGAAGGGTAGTGCAGCCACAGGAGAGGAGAAAGAGCATATCATGGAAGAAATTGGTGAACAACTGAGGCTGCTAGAGAACCAGCTCAAAGAAAATGATTTCTTTGGAGGTGAAGGTGTTGGATACCTAGATATTGTGGCGTTTTCTGTATTATATTTCTTTCAAATACGTCATGAAGTTATGCGAATAGAGTTGATCAGTGAAGAGAAATTTCCAGTTTTATGGAAATGGATGGGAAAGCTGAGTGAGATAGATGGAATCAAAGAATCCCTGCCTCCAAGAGACAAACGTTTTGCTTACACTGTAGATGCTTCAAAGTCTGCTGTCAAATAAAGAGATAAAATCAAGACTAATTTTACTAAGGCGTGCTAATACGTACTCCATCCACAATCGATGTGGGAATGGGAATCGAGCACCTGGCTAAAAAGCTAAAAGCCACTAGAACAAGTCAAGCCAGAATCCTAGAAATTGAGGTCATCAGTGACGTAGCTGATATTAAGTAAATCTGATCAATCCAAAACCCAAAAATGTCAACAGCTTCGAAAATAATGCAAACCGCTTGGAATTTTACAATATATCACAGGCTTGCTTATCAAGAAAAGAGGGGATTAGAGTTGCAAACTCCTAAATGGCAGAAGAAGTGAAGCTACTTGGGTTATGGGCTAGTCCTTATAGTCTCAGAGTAGAACTAGTCCTGAAGCTAAAAGGCATACAATATCAGTACATAGAAGAAGATCTCTTCAACAAGAGTCCTTTGCTTCTCAAGTCCAATCCAGTTCACAAGAAAATTCCTGTGCTCATACACAATGGAAAACCAATTGCAGAATCACTTGTCATTCTTGAATACATAGATGAGACCTGGAAAAACAATCCCATCTTGCCCGAAAACCCTTACGATCGAGCTATTGCTCGTTTCTGGGCTAAATTCATCGATGAAAAGGTATAGCAATTTATCTCCTCTTTAACCTGGTCTCCTTAATTTTTTATGTTGGAAATTTATTTTGCAGATCGTTCAAACAGCTTCAAAGTTCAGGTCAGCCAACGAGGAAGAGAAAGAGCAGATCCTTGAAGAACTTGGTGAGCAGCTGAAGGTTATTGAGAAGGAGTTAGAAGGGAAGGAATTTTTTGGAGGTGAGAGCATTGGATACGTAGATGTTGTGGCCTTTTTGTTAGTGTATTCGTTCCAAGTGCGTCAAGAAGTTATGCAGAAAGATTGGATCAATGAAGAGAAGTTTCCAGTTTTATGCAAGTGGATGGGAAAGCTCCATGAAATAGATGTTGTCAATCAGTGCCTGCCTCCGAAAGACAAACATTACGCTTATCTCAGAGCTCGAATTGAGGCTGCAAAATCTGCCTCCAAATAATTAGTCTTTCAATGCTTCATAGTTTCTGAATTTATTTTCTTTTCTTGTTGGATTGCTCTCTACTTTCTCTGCACCACATATCATTGTGGTTATGTCCAAACTTCATGTATATATAAGAATGTTTCAAAAGAATAGCTACCATAACCATTTTATTGTTTTAAAATCAGAGAAAATTTTTTCTTGAACCACTGAATTTTATTTTATAGTATTGGTACCCAGTAGCTAGCTATCCAAAGTAGTTAACCCATCCCTCAATTGGCATCCATAATCAATTTAATTAGTAATTGATCCCATTTCTGGTGGAAGGGCTATAATTTTATAGGGAACAATTTGGGTAATTTCCTTTTCAATCTTCATGATCTGTCTAACAAACCCTAGCTTTGATACCTAATTAATCCTGCATGCTTAACATTAATAATGAATTTTAGACACTTACCTAATCCAATATGAAAGTCGTTTGTTGACTAATATCTTCATTTTAAAATAAGCATGCATTTAGTTTTGAATATTAAATATTTCAATAGTTAATTAATATTTTTATGTTTATTTTGTAATAATGAAAGATTGGAAAATTGAGAGAATGAAATATTTTGTAATATAATGATTTAATAATATTTGAAGTAATATAAATTGCATGAAAGATTAGCATATGGTATCATTAAGAAATCTCATATCAAAACCAATAATTATTCAACCAAACTTTTCCTTTTTTTTCCTGTTAATATTCTTGTACTAAATTTCATCCAATCCGTTTCTTTTTTTTTTCTTTTTTTTTTTTTAAAAAAAAAAAATTAATCCCTTATGCTCTTGGATGGTCGTTAATGAGTATTTTAATTGGTTATTATTTATTATTTTATTTTTAAATTAAAAAAAATTCCATAATTAGCTTTTTAAAAAATTACATAATTTTTTTAAATTAAAAGAATTTAATTGTGCTTCATTCAAAAAATACAGATTTATTCAAAACCAACTGCCTGGATCTTTTGTAAAAATATTTAGCAATAAAATAAATTAAGAGTAGTTAGAATTTTGAAGGGTTTAAATTTTATTTATATTATTTAAGATCAAATTAATTTTAAATTTTAATTATTTTAAATTTAAATAAAAAATTAATAAAATTAAATTTGATTTACTTAATAAATAAATAAAAATAATTTAAATTTTTTATACATTTAATTTATTTATTTATACATTTAAATTCACAAATAATTTAATTTATTTATACATTTAAAATGGAATATAATCTTGCAACCTAATTTTGTAGACAAATAAAATTAAAAATCCTAACAAAGTATCAACTCACAGTTAACCTCCGACAAGTGGCAGCTGGGTTGCATCAACTGAAGTTAAAAATCTACGAGGCCGAGCCACTCAAAGCCCAACCAAATTCCACAGTTACAGTTACGGTTTGACAACTTAGCTACATCTTTTATAAACCTCGGCTGGAGTGGGATTTCTTCAGGTCTCTCTTTTTCTCTCCCACCACTGCCTCTGCCTCTTGCAAATCATTAGAATCCTAACCTCACTTCTCTTTACTGAGCAAACTCAATTTCTTTATTATGGCCATTGACCTACACAACAAAGATTCATTATTGCTTCCACCTCCTCAGTCTCTGTTTTTCACTGATCAGAGCAGCAATACTCTCTCAGGGAACAACAGCAAATACCTCAGCCAAGCCTGGTCTTCTTGCTTTAGTTCCTCTGATTTTGGTTTTTCTTTGAGTTCACCTGTTGAGTCAGAACTTGGTTCCACTGAATCAGAGTGTGACCAAGACGACGATTACTTCTCTGAGTTGACTCGCCAAATGTCTCACTACATGCTCCAAGATGATGAGAACAGACACGCAAATGAGGTATTTCCCTGTCTTTGCGATTGTTGCATGTTTGCATTTATGTTCAAGTTCTGATTTGGGGTTAAATACTCTGGGTTTTAGGCATGGAGTTTCGCTGGTTCGCCTCAATCAACGAAATGGTCTACGTTGGGGGCGAGCCAAGAAGAGGTACTCACGACAGGGAAGTTTGGGAACTTGAAGTTGAATGGGGAAAAACTCGGGTATAACAATAGTGAAAGATTTGCAGGTACCTCACTTGAACCTGCTTCGGTACCTTTAGCCATGAGGAAACCCAGAAACCCAAACATTGAGATTCATTCTAAGCAAGCTCTAATTGATTACCAAATACGGGCTATTCAGGCAAGTGCTTTATATCTGCTTTAGTGTTTACAGAGCACTTATTTTACTTCATCGCTAATCTTGGTGGTTTGTTTTGCAGTTGTATAAGCTTAGGCAAGAGCAGATTATGAAGCAAAAGCAGGAGTCTCTGTATTGGGGAAAACAAGCGAGTGGGTATAGTCACCTTGAGCATGAAAAACAAGAAGCCAGACCATTTCATCAAAGCAAAGGGAGAACTTGTGGTGGCTTTGGAAATAGACAAAAAGTTTCATGGGCTAATCTGCAACACCATAGAACCGGTTCAGAAATGACAGCAGTTTTCCTTGGTGACTCCGGTTCAAGAAGTGGTTCTTGTGGGACTGGGGTGTTCTTGCCTAGAGGAATCGGAAATACTTGCGAGTCACGCAAGAAACGAGGTAATTGCTAAAGAAAGTTTCTGTCTCTGATTCTGGGTCATCTTAAGCTCTCTTTTTGGCTGAAAAATTTTATCTTTTTGTTGAATTTTTTGATTCCGGAGGATTTTGATCAGTTGTTAGTTACTAGATTGGTGTGTCTCCCCTATCACATATTCGTCTAGATTAGATTTGGATTTGGTATTGATTTTGTGGAATCCAAATTGGTTCAAGGTGCAAGATTCCCATTTATCCGCAGCTAAATCTTCTTCCATGGATGGTCCACTAGTTGTTTGTTTGGTCCTTCCACAAATAGCTTTCAGCTAACCACTGAGACAAGAAATTGATTAACAGCCATTTGAGCAACTTGTTGTGGAAACCCTTGATTGCAAGCAATTTAAAAAGGGAAAAGAAAAGTGCGGTTGAACTGATATGGTTTTGCTTTTGCTTGGAGCAGGGTGTCCCACTGTTCTTATACCAGCAAGAGTGGTTCAAGCCCTAAAGCTTCACTCTGACAAAATGGGCACTGATTCAACATCCAATACGCCTACTTTCCCTCTTCAACATGGTGCCTTTCTTTAACTAAACTGCAGTTGGGTCCACCTGCAGTCTTGTAAAAAAAAACTTTTTAAAAATGTTGTTTTATAATATATTTGTGAACCAATTTCTTTTATTTGAATATTGTTTCTGTAGATGCTTTAATGGGTGATGTGAGGAATGGCCTGCGCATCCAGAAAAAGAGCCAGTACCGGGCGGTGCCGGCAAAGAAGCAAGAGATGTGTCTGCCTCAGGAATGGACATATTGATAAGAAGCAAGGCACATGTCTCTCATTAATTGTGTTTTGGATGTTTTCGCTAAAGAAAAGAGGAAAAAGGGTTGCACACAGAATAAAGAAGCAAGAAAGGACAGACATTGGTCAAGAAATAGAGAAACTACATAGAGCAGGACAAAATTAAGGCTCAGTAGATGAATAGAACCATCTGTTTTTGTATATTATATATTTCTTAATAGAAGGGTAGATTTAGATGGAGGAAGAAAATAATGTTGTCTCAAAAGAGACACTAGTGGCAGCTCTGTTCCTTCTTTTGGCCTCTGCTGGCTGGATATATATATATATATATATAATGAAATGCTTGTGCTTATATCCATTTCCTATTAATGTTCCATGTTTTATATGAGAGTAAACTAATTTTAGAAAAATTCTTAATCGCACTAAATATTTATATATTTATATATTATGATTTTAATATACATAATAATTATTAGATTGGCTAGTGTGTATATGCAAATAAGAAATTATTTTTAAATATTTAGAGATGTTTGGGTAATTCTCAATAATATGGCTTCATAATAAATAGTTTGTTTCAAAACGCGTTCTGCTCGCAATAATTTAATTAATTTTCCGGATAATAAAACATTTGAGATTTCATCTTTTGAAATCAATACAAGTAATTGTAGGTTGGATCTCAGCTTTTAATAACATCTGAAATTTGACTTATTATCTTTAATGAAAAAGTGTAATTACAATCTCAATCTAAGTAGCTCGTAAATAAAAAGTCATTTACAAAAGGAAAATCAAAATCCTAACTGGGAGACCCATTTGACTTGGGCCACATTGTAGTCTCTCTCGAGGCCATTGAATTTTAATATATTATTGTCAGAGCAAATTTTATTTAAAACTATTACTAAAATGGTGGTGTGGAACAATTTTTTTTTAAAAGTATATTAATTAAAAAAATAAAATTAATATGTTTAACCATAAAATATTAAAACAATAAAATTAATACAAGTATATAACTAAGCTAACTCAATATGCTAATAAATTATTAAGAAATAATAAAAATGAATCGGAAGCCTTGATCTTTAAGAGCAATATATGGAGGAGCTTGTTACGACTAGAAGGTCCCCACTGCCCGCTATCAAAGATCGATCCGTAATTTTGATTTCTATCAAGAACAGAGAAAATTCGAATGAATTGACAGGCAAGTAGATTGAAATTGATGCAGAGATTTTAGCAGGGAAAATCACAAGTGGAGGAGACACGGCTAACCTGTGAGATACGGGAAACTTTGGAGAAAAAAAGACCAGGCTGATAGTCTATGACAGAAGAAATTACAAAGAAGTAGGGGAGGATCGCCATCATCATTTAGTTTTGGTGTTGGAATGCAGATGGGGAGAGACTAGGTCTACAATGAATCAAATATACGTGTCCGTATTGAAGTGGAAAGATGCCCATGTGGAGATTAGCTGCGGCTGGTAGTGAGTGTGGTGAGATTCCATTTAGGAAACTTCAAGGAGCGCGTCTTTTACTTGGAAGCTGGGACATGGTCCTTTGCTTCTCAGTGTTTTGTTTGGGCGTGTGGACCTGGAAAATTTACATTTTATGATGTCAGCTTTTTCTTGCCATCTGCCAGCCAGCACTTGGAAGGTTCCACCTTCTCCAAGTTTTACATCTTTTTCTTTGGAATGGTTCAACATCCTTGTAATAAGATTTTAATTTGATGATAAAAATTCATCATTTTTCTTAATTTATCGATCCCTCTTAAAAATTTAAATTAACTTTAACACCCTTAATATAAATAATATGACTACAAAATTCACAGGTTTATATTAGAAACTATTTTATTTCTTAGAAAATGTTTTTTGAGAAAATAACTTATTACCTATTTTTTAATTATGATTTAAAAGTTAAAGGATATTAATAAACTTGTATATATTAGTGAAAGTCTAGAAAATAATTTTTTTAAACAAAAAGTCATTTTAAATTTTTTTATCTAATAAATATTTTCCAGCAAACGGAAGCAAAATTATTATAAAATTAAAGAGAAAATGACTTTTAAAAAAAAAATTAGAGTGCAAATTGATCCCTTATTTTCTTGTGCAACTTAAGATTTTATTGTGAATAAAAAGAAAATAGATTGGGGAAAAAATGCCAAGCAAACAAAAACAGGCCTTTGCGCAAACAAATCAAACCCAAGTAGAACACAAAATGCTCAAACAGACTCGTCCAATGCTCATTATAGAGATAGAAAATCAATCCAGCAAACAAAGGATTGCTTTCTTGGAAGACTAGCAAAACCTAGTTAACTAGGTTTAAGAGTTAAATAAAGGATTTCTTTCTCTTCTCTTGAATTAATTATATATAATTAATCTATCAGAAATTGGCTTTTCATATTATTTTATACAATAAATAGGTGCATTCGCAATAATTCAGGCAAACATATATATTTCATCATACATGCAAGATCAATTTCCTGCGCTGGTGGCCATGTCAATCAACTCGTGAATCTAGCAACAAATAATTGATATCAAGTATCCGTTTATTTTATAAAAAAAAAAATTATATTTAAAAATATTTTCTATAAAAAATATTTTTTACGAAAATATTTTTCTAGTATGTGCAATATTTCTCTTCTTTTGAAAAGAAATTGAGTTTCAATACTTATTGCCATTGAGTTTCAATGAAAACCTAACATATCTTGATTAAAATGGACCATTTGTTACTTTGCTTTTCGCTATGCCCTTGGAAAATTCAATATATCTGACTTAACTCATTATTAGCAATTTTCACAGCTTCAACCCACACAATAAACAGCTTAACAGGTCTCTGTCTGCTTAATTGACCACACACATCTCAGTTTCTTGATTATAATAAAATCAATCTCTAAACTAATAAAATTACACACACAAAATTAGGTTTAATTTGATAGAACTTCACTAATCATACAGATAGTTTACACCTCAATCCAACAATAATCATATTCAGTTGTCCACGTAATTTTTCTCCCAAGCCATGTAATTGTTGAACCTGCAAATCCAAACCCAGGAACCAGTTACCAATATTCAACAACTCATAGGAGGAAGATCGTAAGTTTTTGCGGGGGGTGGCGATTCCTTGAAAACCCTACTCCCAAAGAACAAGAACCCAAGAGTATGACCGGCCACCGCCACCAGGAAAACACCAACATTAAAGGACATAACAGCCAACATGACGAGGTAGGCCAAACCAATACGGAGAGCGTGCAAGAAAGTCTGGATTAAACCGGCAGCCAGGTGGGTGGAGCCAGGCTTGATCAATTGGCAGTGGGAGAGCCACTCAACAAGAAAAGCAAAGAAAAAAACGGATATCAAGGCTAAAACGTACATGCCGGTTCTGGTTCCAGGCCAGCCATCGAAGAGAATTTCAGCATTCTTACCCCAGAAGAAGGTCATGTGCGTCATCATATGGTGGGTCATGGTCATCCATCCTGTGGCGTTGAAGTTGTTCATGGCTTGACCCATGCCTCCCATGTCATGATCCATCTCTTTATAATGTTAAAGTGTGTTTCTAGTTCTTGGAGGGTGGTGATGGTGGCAATAGGAGGAGGAGAGGGTGGCGGTGTCTAGCCTGCTTCTATTGCATGTATACAAAGGGAGCGCTGAGGTGGATTTTAATTAAAATCTGATAGTACAAATTAGAGAACTGCATGTGTACCGCAAAGGAGGAGGTTTTTCCCCCCTGTGGTGCGCAATATACGCCACAATAGGCAGCCCTCCCAAATCTTCACATTAAGACGCTAGAAATACACTGCTGCGTAACTTCAAGTAACCACCCTTGGAAAGAAAAGAAAAATCAAAATGTGCGCCCGTCCTGCACGATTGCCGAGTCAATTTTATATTGATATATTATTAATTATAGTTATTAAGTTAAAATTTATATATAATTATAAAATTCATATATTATAACATTATTTTATGGATATCATGGCATATATAATATACTATATGATTAAAAAAATAAATTTATTGCCCTCTACAATATATAATAAATCAGTTCATTATTATTAGAATTAAAGATATAATGTTTCTTTTGTTTATAATATATAAAAATCATTTACATAGCATTATGAAATGTATCAGAATACTAATAGATTAGAAATTTTTTAAATCTATGGATGTGTCCCAGTAGCTGCATTACTCTGACAAATGGTCGTCCTTCCAGCTCAGTATTTACATATTTTGTAGAGTAACGTTTTAATTAATGGACATATATAGCTCGGCCCTTGGGCGGAGAAATACAAGGATAGAATTTTCTCAACATAACTAATGCTTGTTGTAAGTAACAAGATAGAGAACTAAGAGCTCTGTGCATCTGCGTGAAAGGAGAGATGAAGTATATGATAAGACATCGCCGCCAGTTGGTGCTAATCCCATGTTCGTAGCAAGGCCACATTAGCCTAATGCTTCAACTCAAGGACATATGGACTAGAAAAGCCCAGTTCTAAAGAATAAATACAACACATGCCCAATAGACAAAGCCTCTACAGACCAAAACTCTAGGTCTATTGAGTTGAACCCTTTTTTTTTTCTCAAAGAGTAGAACCTTATTGTCACAGGGTTCTAAGTCGAAACACACGCAGCGGAACAATCACTCAGAAACCTGCTAGGCAACCAAGAGATCCCACTTGGCTCAGCCACACAATCTCACAAAGTGAGGTTCGAAAGGCACAAAATCTCAACCAACAAAGTGCAAGACAACAGTATTTACAGGAAATAACTTTCCCAACCTTTCATTCACTAAAAGGAAACAATACAAGAGACACCTCTCACAGAACTCTCCCAAAACGTTCTAGCAGTGCTCTCTTTTTAGCTCTCTCTAGCCAACCCCACACATTTACATATGCATGAGTATATATAGGATACATCAACAGCCTACAAGAAGTTGTGGTTGACACCCCCAACCACTAAGGAGTAAAATCCGCCCACTACTCATCATGGAAGTTATATAACTACCCACTACTCATCATGGAAGTTATATAACCGCCAACTAATGATCATGGGAGTTATAACTACCCACTTCCCATTATGGGAGAACATGGCCACTACTCTTCATGGGAGATCATGCCCCACTCTAGCATCACTTCCCCACGTTTGTAGGCCACTCCTTTGCATTCAGCAACTTCCAATCCCGACTGTAGCAGCATCCCACATGATGGACCGAACCGACACCCGAAGTCCAGCCCTTGCACCCAGCAGTCCACCAGCCTGCCCAAGCATACAGCCTTGCCAATTGAGTGCACCCCTGCACACTCCCAGTTGTGGTGAAATCAAGGCCCAATTTCACCCCAACTCAAGCCAACCGGCTCAAGGGTCTAACAAACCACCCCCACCAAAAGAAGCCAACGTCCTCGTTGGTAGGGCTTGCAAATAATCCTCTATTTGCTCTTCAAACTGCCACAAGGTTGTATCTCTTTCCCAAGTAGCTTCTGAAACTGGCTTGTCCTTCCATTGAATAAGGAACTCTGTTCTCCTATTCTTTTTGCTTTGCCCCAGTGTCCTATGATCCAGAATCTCCCCAATCTGATCATCGAACTGTTTCCTCACAACCGGCGGAGCTCTCTTCGCTTGGCTCCTTGAAGATTCAGCGACATCCTCGTGAAACTTCTTAAGGAAACTCACATGGAAAGTTGGATGAACTTTCAATCTTTCAGGCAACTTCAGCTTGTAGGCAACCTTACCCACCTTGGCCACAATTTCAAATGGCCCATCGTACTTAGGGATCAATCCCCTATGTACAGTTTTACTGCTTATCTTCTTCCAAATCTGCGGAGTCAACTTCAGCAACACCTTTTCACCAATGTCGAACTCCACGTCCCTTCTTCTCCTATCTGCATATTTCTTCATTCTCCTCGAGGCTTTCCTCAGGCTGTCACCAGCTTCCTCCAGTAACTCCTGTCTGCCTTTGGCGAACTTATACGCAGCAGGACACTTGCCACCAGCCCCCGGTTTTGCCATCTCCACAGGAGTGTTGGGCTGATGCCCCAGAACAAGTTCAAATGGACTCGCTTCTGTAGAAGAAGATTTGTGCAAATTGTAACAAAATTGTGCACTATCCAGCAGTTCCAACCAATTCCTTTGACTCGCACTCACATAGTGCCTAAGGTACTCCTCAAGCAACCCATTGATTCTCTCAGTCTGCCCATCAGTTTGGGGATGATTGGCAGTGGAGAATTTCAACTCCGTCCCCATCATGTTGAATAGAGCAGTCCAGAATCGCCCAGTGAACCGTGCATCTCGGTCACTCACAATGTCTCTTGGCAAGCCAAAGTACTTTACCACATTTTTATAAAACAAGTCAGCAGCAACATCAGACGGACAGGCAGAAGGGGCAGGAATAAACACCGCGTACTTGGAGAATCGGTCCACCACAACCATAACAGAAGACATATCACTTGTAACGACCCGAAAATCCGGACCGCTACCGGCGCTAGGATCCAGATCGGCGTAAGGCCGTCGGGACCCGTAGCAAGCCTGACATACAACCTGTATACCTGTATAGTCCCATACATGATCAACAGCATACATAAAACTGTAAACATTTTTCTTTCTTTTCCAAGCTCAACCTGTGCATGCACATAACTATAAACATAAACCTCCACTGGAGTCCTCATCATATGCTCCAATGGGGTGTCTCATCATATATAAAGCTTGGACTAACATAAGATCATAACTCATAAACATCTCTATAGATCATGTATATAAGAGGGACAACTGTACATATAGGGTCAAGCACATTTCTAATCCTCAATATCATACATAACATTACATAACTGTTCAATACTTTGACATTACATCAAAACATTTGTCATGTCCACATTCTAACTATTACATCACATCTCTTCAGTACTCTGGCTAACCTTCTGATCTACCCTGTACCTGCACATCTGGGGTTAGGGGAGAGGGGTGAGCTAGAAAGCCCAGTGAGCAGAATAGAGAAAAACATTATATTAAAGTTTCATGCTCACATGAAATGCAACACATCACAAACAAATCACATAAGGATGGTATCGTCACCTCTAGTCCTCTACAATCCAAAGTGCCGGGACGTAGAATGGGTCAACCGGTCTTTCTCTTACATAACATACATAACATAACATTCCAATATGCCAGGGACGTAGAATGGGTCAACCTGGTCTTTCTCTTATTCTGGCCGGGACGTAGAATGGGTCAACCGGCAAACATACCATACCATGTCTCATCATAACATATCAAGGACTAAAGGATCATTCAATACCCATCCACATCATCATCAAGTATGCAATGCAACATATTCGTGAACTAATGCAAGCAACCTATTATATTCACATGGCATTCATGATGCATGGGTCATGCTCAAAATTCACATTTCATTAATTAAAAATTTAGGTTCATTCCACTCACCTCTGGCTAGCTCTGACAATACTCTGAAGCAGCTATCACTGCTGGGGTCCTCGGTTCCTCGGGTCCGAACCTACACAGGTGGACTCAAATGAGGGACCCAACATACTTAAACAAGACTCTAATATACTCCCCAAAAACCCCCTAAAACATCATGAAAAGCTCATAGGAAAATATGCATGAAATGGCTGGACAGGGCACTTTCGGCGGCAGGTTCGGCGGCCGAAAGTCCCAGACAGAGACGAAAGTCAGGCAGGTTCGGCGGCACCTTCGGCGGCCGAAAGTGCCAGACAGAGACGAAAGTCTCTTTTCGGGGACACCTTCGGCAGCCGAATGCTGCCTCCACAAGAGGGGTTCGGAGGCCGAAACTTCCTTCGGCTGCCGAACCTGGTTTCTGCCAAACGGGCAGAAACTTGGTTCAAATGAACCTCCTGCCTCCAAAACCATAAATCATGTATATGACTTAACCAAAACATGCATACAAGCTCCTAGGGGCCTCAAACAAACATATACCCCATCTACAACACTCCAAATACACACAATCAAGTCACATTGTTCATTAAAGCATCAAAAACTCATAAGCTCAACATATACCCTAACATGCATTCTACCCCTTAAAACTTCATAAAACTTGTTTAAAACGCATAATAAGGGTGGATCCGAGCTTACCTCTTGAAGAAACGAGAGGGAAGACGATCCTAGCTTGGAGATGAAGAGATTGAGCTCCTTGAACCTCCAAGCACCCAAAACTTGTTCTTAGCTCACAAATCTTCAAAATAGAAGTTAAAACTCGTGAAAACCATGAAAGATCTAGGGAAAACACTCAAGATTGAGGGAGGAGCGGCGGAGACTCACCTTGGCCGACAATGGGAGAGAAAAAGCTCACCCGTGCGGACCAAAGGGACCCTTTTATATGTGGCTGGCCAGGCCACGTTCGGGGGCCGAATGTGCCTCCGTATCCATGCAATGTTCGGCGGCCGAACATAAGGTTCGGCGGCCGAACCTGCACTTCCCTCACTCATGCTTTCGGGGGCCTAACGTGCCTCCTAATCACATGCATGTTCGGCGGCCGAACTTGTCTTTCGGCGGCCGAACCTGGGTTTTTCCTTAAAGAATTTTCATGCAAAAACTCATTTAAAGTCATACTTAAAAATATTAAAAACATGAAAACATTTTATAAAACATGCTTTTACCCTTCTAGAGGTTTCCGACATCCGAGATTCCACCGGACGGTAGGAATTCCGATACCGGAGTCTAGCCGGGTATTACATTCTCCCCCCCTTAAGAACATTCGTCCCCGAATGTTCCTCAACTAGTACATGTATAGCATACACAACAATCATAACATACAAAATCCATAAAACACACAGGGACTAACCTTAAAAGAGATGGGGATATTGTTGGAGCATAGACTCCCGTGTCTCCCAGGTACACTCTTCGATGTTGTGGTGGTTCCAAAGGACTTTCACCATCGGGATTTCCTTGTTCCTCAACCTTCTGATCTGTGTGTCAAGAATCCGCACTGGCTGCTCTACATAAGTGAGATCCTCTTGGATCTCCACATCAGGCTCACTAAGAACCTTGCTCGGATCTGACACGAATTTCCGTAACATAGAAACATGGAAAACCGGATGGATTCTCTCCATGGAAGCAGGCAAGTCCAGCTTGTACGATACATTCCCAACCTTTTGCAAGACCTCAAAGGGTCCGATGTACCGTGGAGCTAGCTTACCTTTCTTACCAAACCGAACCACCCCTTTCATTGGAGACACTTTGAGCAACACTAGATCCCCCTCCTGAAACTCTACCTGTTTCCTGCGGATGTCTGCATAACTCTTCTGTCTGCTTGCAGCAGTCTTGATCCTTTCTCTGATCATGGGCACCACCCTGCTGGTGATCTCTACTAGCTCAGGCCCTGCTAAGGACCTCTCTCCAACCTCTTCCCAGCAAACAGGTGACCTGCACTTCCTCCCATACAAAGCTTCATATGGGGCCATCCCTATGCTAGCATGATAGCTGTTATTGTAGGCAAACTCCACCAAGGGTAGATGTTGCCTCCAAGAACCGCCAAAATCTAGCACACACATTCGGAGCATATCCTCAATTGTCTGAATGGTCCTCTCTGACTGTCCATCAGTCTGGGGATGGAAGGCAGTACTGAAATCTAACCTGGTACCCATAGCACTCTGCAGACTCCGCCAAAACCTGGAGGTGAACTGGGGCCCTCTATCTGATACTATAGACACTGGGACCCCATGCAGCCTTACTACCTCATCCACGTAGACCTGCGCTAACTTATCCACAGAGTAGTTGCTCCTCACTGGAATGAAGTGAGCAGATTTAGTGAGTCTGTCCACAATCACCCATATGGAGTCTAGTCTGTTGGATGTTGCCGGTAACCCCACTACAAAATCCATGGCGATATTCTCCCATTTCCACTCTGGAATCGGCAGTGGGTTAAGCATTCCAGCCGGCTTCTGATGTTCCAGCTTCACCCTCTGACACACTTCGCAGGCTGACACGAACTGTGCCACTTCCCTCTTCATAGTTGGCCACCAATACACTCTTTTCAGATCTTGATACATCTTGGTGGCTCCAGGGTGAATACTGTATCTCGCATTATGAGCTTCTCTCATAATGTCTCCTTTTAGCCCTATGTCATCTGGTACACACAGTCTGTTCCCATAGCGGAGGATCCCCTTATCATCGAATCTGAACTCTTCACTTTTGCCTGACTGAACAGTCCTGGCAATTTTCACTAACTCTGGGTCCTCGTGCTGTTTCTGAGCCACCTGCTCCAGAAACACAGGTGTCACTTTCATCTGGGCTATTAAAGCACATGTACCAGACAACTCCAACTGTAGACCTTCCTCCATGAGCTTGTAAAACTCCTTCACCACCGGTCTCCTCTCTGCTAGAATGTGGGATAGACTGCCAAGTGATTTCCGGCTTAAGGCATCAGCTACTACATTAGCCTTACCCGGATGGTACTGGATCTTGCAATCATAGTCACTCAACAGTTCTACCCATCTCCTCTGTCTCAAATTCAGCTCTCTCTGGCTCAAGATGTGCTGCAGGCTCTTATGATCTGTGAAGATCTCACATTTTACCCCATAGAGGTAATGCCTCCACATCTTGAGTGCAAAGATAACTGCTGCCATCTCGAGGTCGTGTGTGGGGTAATTCAACTCGTGCCTCTTCAACTGTCTAGAAGCATAAGCTATCACCCTCCCGTTCTGCATTAGCACACAACCCAAGCCTACTCTGGATGCATCACAGAACACTGTGAAGTCCTCATTGCTGTTTGGCAGAGCTAACACCGGTGCTGAAGTCAACCTCTTCTTGAGCTCCTCAAAGCTTTCTTCACACTGATCGGTCCACTCGAACCTCTGATTCTTTCTGGTTAATCTGGTTAAAGGAGCTGCAATTTTTGGAGAAGTCCTGCACGAACCTCCTGTAATAACCAGCCAAACCCAAGAAACTTCTGATCTCTGTCACTGAGGTGGGTCTGGGCCAGTTAGTCACCGCTTCAACCTTCTTGGGGTCCACTTCTATTCCATTTTCTGACACTATATGCCCCAAGAACGATATGCTCCTTAACCAGAACTCACACTTGGAGAACTTGGCATACAAGCCATGTTCCCTCAAGGTCTGCAGAACTATCCTCAGATGATGGGCATGCTCCTCTGCATTCCTGGAATACACTAAGATATCGTCT
Source organism: Manihot esculenta (assembly GCF_001659605.2). Taxonomy (NCBI): domain Eukaryota; kingdom Viridiplantae; phylum Streptophyta; class Magnoliopsida; order Malpighiales; family Euphorbiaceae; genus Manihot; species Manihot esculenta. Next base: position 9,516,757 of record NC_035162.2, on the reverse strand, counting down.
ATGAAGACAATAACAAAGTGGTCCAGGTACGGTCTAAACACTCTGTTCATGAGATCCATGAATGCTGCAGGGGCGTTAGTTAACCCGAACGGCATCACAAGGAACTCAAAATGCCCATATCTGGTCCTGAAAGCTGTCTTCGGTACATCTTCCTCTCTGATTCTTAACTGGTGATACCCGGATCGTAGATCTATCTTGGAGAAACATCCAGCTCCTGCAAGCTGGTCAAATAGATCATCGATCCTTGGCAACGGGTACTTGTTTTTGGTAGTGACTTTGTTCAACTGTCTGTAGTCGATACAAAGCCTGAGGGATCCATCCTTCTTTCTCACAAATAGTACTGGAGCACCCCAGGGTGAGGTACTCGGTCGGATGAAGCCCTTGTCTACCAACTCTTGCAACTGTTCTTTCAATTCTTTCAACTCAGCTGGTGCCATCCTGTAGGGAGGGATAGAGATCGGTCTAGTTCCAGGCATCAATTCAATCTCGAACTCTATCTCCCTAACAGGTGGTAAACCTGGCAACTCATCTGGGAACACATCTAAAAACTCATTGACCACTGGCACTGCGGCGGGCTCTCTAATCTGACTGTCTAGCTCTCTCACATGAGCCAAATACCCCTGACATCCCTTCCTAAGCAGCCTTCGAGCCTGTAGGGCCGATATCAGACCTCTAGGCGTACCCCTCTTGTCTCCTCTGAAGACAACCTCTGACCCGTTCTGATCTCTGAACCTGACTACCTTGTCCCTGCAGTCCAAGGTAGCACCATGGGTAGATAGCCAGTCCATCCCTAGAATGACGTCAAAGTCTGTCAACTCTAGAACCACAAGGTCGGCGGACATGCATCTTCCCTCTATAAAAACTGGACTGTACTGGCAGACTGACACTGCCACTGACGGGTCACACTTGGGTCCACTGACCCATAGGGGACACTCCAACCCAGAGACCATCAACCCTAAGCTCTCAACTGCCCTCGGAGCAATAAAGGAATGAGATGCACCCGGGTCCATTAATGCATACACATCGGAACACCCAATGATGAGATTACCTGACACCACGGTGTTGGATGTGTTAGCCTCCTGCTGTGTCATGGTGAAGATCCTGGCTGGAGCTGATGGACCTTCACCTCTGAACCCTGCTGAGGAAGAAGCTGACCCTCTCCCTCTGCCTCTGCCACTGGCCTGTGTAGCAGCTGGAGCTACTGGCTGCGCCACACTACCTGATGCTGTCTGCTGAGGCTGTGCCGTATGAACTGCCCTAGGACACTCCCGAGACAGGTGTCCCTCTTGCCCACATCTGTAGCAGGCTGTCGTCCCAAACCGGCACACTCCCCAGTGTTGCTTGCCACACCTTGCACATACGGCATTATCCGCACCAGAGCTCGAACCACTTCCCAAACCCAGACCTGATTTGATCTTGTTCCAGAATTTACTCTTCTTTGATTTCCTGGAGGTAGTGCCCCACCTCTTGCTGCCTGAACTCAAGGATGCCGGGTCCACTCTTCCCCCACCTGGGGTCTTGGAACCAGAAGGCTGTGCTACTGATTGTTTAACTTTGCCCTCAATGATAGCACTAGCCTCCATCCTCCTAGCCATATCCACTATGGCGTGAAAGCTTTCTCTATCTGCCGACTGTATCAAGGAGGAATACCTGGAGTGGAGCTTCATGATGTACCTTCTTGACTTTTTCTGGTCTGTATCCAGATTCTGCCCAGCAAAAGGCAACAGCTCCAAGAACCTGTTGGTGTACTCATCAATACTCATTTCATCCGTTTGCCTCAGCTGCTCAAACTCTATCATTTTCTGTTCCCTTGAGCTATCAGGGAAGGCCCATCCTGCAAACTCGTTTGCAAACTCCTCCCAAGAAAGACTGTCCACCCTTGGCTTCGCATAGGCCTTGAACCACTCACGGGCCTTCTTGCATTTTAGGGTGAACCCAGCCATCTGAATGGCTCTACTGTCATCCGCCCCTATCTCATCTGTAATGGTCTTGACCCTCTCCAGATATACAAACGGGTCATCACCTGTTTCATATTGGGGAGCACCCAACTTCATGTAGTCGGTCATCTTCACCTTGCTCCCTCCAGATGAGCTAGGTTGAGGTATTTGGGTTTCTGGTACTGCTGGGGGTGGAGGAGGTGCAGCATCCCCTGGGGTAGGGTTTGCTGGATTTGGATAGTATGGTGGAGGTGGGTACATGGGGTACTGTGTGTAGGGTGGGTAGTATGGTGGGTATGGCATCTGTGTGGGATAAGGGGTGAAGCTAGGATAATCCGATGTACCTCCCATCGAATATCTGGGGTTATGTGAATAGGGTGGGTACTGTGGTGGCTGGACAAATCCCGAGGCCTGGGTGCCTCCTTGGGATTCTCCCATACCCTCTTCTGACATGCTCATCCCCAAACTGCCATCCCTCCTCTGCTCCACATCCATGTCATCTCCCACATCCTCTGACATGCCTCCCTGAACTGTCCCTCTAACTGATCTGCTCCTTCCCAGATCTAAAGACCTTCTAGGGTCTCTCGCTGCTCTTTCCCTGTTAGACCTGCTAGACATTGCCCTAGGCAACGCTGGAGGACGGGCGCTCATGCCCTCATCCTCAGGTGGTACTCCAGTCAATCGTGCAGATCGACGAGTTCCTCTCATCCTGTTTCAAAAAAAAAACAGCACATAACAAGCAAACATTAGCATCTTATGGTTCATGTGGGCACACATGAACCCTCATCACATACATAGCATACATATCACATCATTTATGCACATGCATATTATCATGGCATATCACATCATTATAACAAGACAGGACTCCACATCCTATCCTAGTGGACATGACTTTTCCTATTGTGCTTGACCTTCTATAACACCTATGAGCCCGACACTCTAGGTCCGATCATATGAACCAGGCTTTGATACCACTCTGTAACGACCCGAAAATCCGGACCGCTACCGGCGCTAGGATCCAGATCGGCGTAAGGCCGCCGGGACCCGTAGCAAGCCTGACATACAACCTGTATACCTGTATAGTCCCATACATGATCAACAGCATACATAAAACTGTAAACATTTTTCTTTCTTTTCCAAGCTCAACCTGTGCATGCACATAACTATAAACATAAACCTCCACTGGAGTCCTCATCATATGCTCCAATGGGGTGTCTCATCATATATAAAGCTTGGACTAACATAAGATCATAACTCATAAACATCTCTATAGATCATGTATATAAGAGGGACAACTGTACATATAGGGTCAAGCACATTTCTAATCCTCAATATCATACATAACATTACATAACTGTTCAATACTTTGACATTACATCAAAACATTTGTCATGTCCACATTCTAACTATTACATCACATCTCTTCAGTACTCTGGCTAACCTTCTGATCTACCCTGTACCTGCACATCTGGGGTTAGGGGAGAGGGGTGAGCTAGAAAGCCCAGTGAGCAGAATAGAGAAAAACATTATATTAAAGTTTCATGCTCACATGAAATGCAACACATCACAAACAAATCACATAAGGATGGTATCGTCACCTCTAGTCCTCTACAATCCAAAGTGCCGGGACGTAGAATGGGTCAACCGGTCTTTCTCTTACATAACATACATAACATAACATTCCAATATGCCAGGGACGTAGAATGGGTCAACCTGGTCTTTCTCTTATTCTGGCCGGGACGTAGAATGGGTCAACCGGCAAACATACCATACCATGTCTCATCATAACATATCAAGGACTAAAGGATCATTCAATACCCATCCACATCATCATCAAGTATGCAATGCAACATATTCGTGAACTAATGCAAGCAACCTATTATATTCACATGGCATTCATGATGCATGGGTCATGCTCAAAATTCACATTTCATTAATTAAAAATTTAGGTTCATTCCACTCACCTCTGGCTAGCTCTGACAATACTCTGAAGCAGCTATCACTGCTGGGGTCCTCGGTTCCTCGGGTCCGAACCTACACAGGTGGACTCAAATGAGGGACCCAACATACTTAAACAAGACTCTAATATACTCCCCAAAAACCCCCTAAAACATCATGAAAAGCTCATAGGAAAATATGCATGAAATGGCTGGACAGGGCACTTTCGGCGGCAGGTTCGGCGGCCGAAAGTCCCAGACAGAGACGAAAGTCAGGCAGGTTCGGCGGCACCTTCGGCGGCCGAAAGTGCCAGACAGAGACGAAAGTCTCTTTTCGGGGGCACCTTCGGCAGCCGAATGCTGCCTCCACAAGAGGGGTTCGGCGGCCGAAACTTCCTTCGGCTGCCGAACCTGGTTTCTGCCAAACGGGCAGAAACTTGGTTCAAATGAACCTCCTGCCTCCAAAACCATAAATCATGTATATGACTTAACCAAAACATGCATACAAGCTCCTAGGGGCCTCAAACAAACATATACCCCATCTACAACACTCCAAATACACACAATCAAGTCACATTGTTCATTAAAGCATCAAAAACTCATAAGCTCAACATATACCCTAACATGCATTCTACCCCTTAAAACTTCATAAAACTTGTTTAAAACGCATAATAAGGGTGGATCCGAGCTTACCTCTTGAAGAAACGAGAGGGAAGACGATCCTAGCTTGGAGATGAAGAGATTGAGCTCCTTGAACCTCCAAGCACCCAAAACTTGTTCTTAGCTCACAAATCTTCAAAATAGAAGTTAAAACTCGTGAAAACCATGAAAGATCTAGGGAAAACACTCAAGATTGAGGGAGGAGCGGCGGAGACTCACCTTGGCCGACAATGGGAGAGAAAAAGCTCACCCGTGCGGACCAAAGGGACCCTTTTATATGTGGCTGGCCAGGCCACGTTCGGGGGCCGAATGTGCCTCCGTATCCATGCAATGTTCGGCGGCCGAACATAAGGTTCGGCGGCCGAACATAAGGTTCGGCGGCCGAACCTGCACTTCCCTCACTCATGCTTTCGGGGGCCTAACGTGCCTCCTAATCACATGCATGTTCGGCGGCCGAACTTGTCTTTCGGCGGCCGAACCTGGGTTTTTCCTTAAAGAATTTTCATGCAAAAACTCATTTAAAGTCATACTTAAAAATATTAAAAACATGAAAACATTTTATAAAACATGCTTTTACCCTTCTAGAGGTTTCCGACATCCGAGATTCCACCGGACGGTAGGAATTCCGATACCGGAGTCTAGCCGGGTATTACATCACTTACCTTAGGAAATCCCCCAATAAAGTCCATAGACACGGACTCCCAAGGTTTCTCCGCAATAGCCAATGGTTGAAGCAAACCAGCTTGCTTCTGGTGCTCACTCTTGTCTTGTTGACACACTAGACAAGTGCGAACGTAAGCCACAACATCCTCCTCCATCTTCGGCCAGAAATAGTTCCTCCCAAGAAGAGCCATCATCCTCCTCACTCCTGGATGTCCAGCCCACTGAGGGTCATGTGTCTCCCTAAGAATCTCCCTTCTTAGGCCACCAACACTAGGAACAAACAATCTGTCACCTGAAGCCATCAAGAAATCATCCTCCAGATAATATCTTCTCACAACTCCATCTTTAATCTGCTGAACCAGCTTTTTGTAGCCAACATCGTCCAGACTATGACTACGAATTCTGTCCATCATATCAGATTGGACACGAGTAGTGTTATACAATGCAACCACTACCTCTTTTCTGCTCAAGGCATCAGCAACCTGATTATGCCTGCCTGGCTTGTGTTCCCACACAAAATCATATTCAGCCAGAAATTCCTGCCAACGAGCCTGCTTGGGAGACAGCTTCTTCTGAGTCCTGAAGAAGGTGTTAGCAACGTTGTCAGTTTTAACAACAAACTTCATACCCAGCAAGTAGACTCTCCACACATGAAGACAATGGATAACAGCAACCATCTCCTTCTCATGGGCAGAATACTTCTGCTCAGCTTCATTTAGCTTCCTGCTCTCGAAGGCAACGAGATGTCCCTCCTGGACCAGCACCCCTCCAATAGCCTTATCAGAAGCATCAGTATGCACTTCAAATGGTGCATAAAAATCAGGCAACTTCAGCACAGGTTCTGAAGATATAGCAACTTTTAGCTTCTCAAAAGCACTTTGGCAATGACTCCCCCATTGCCATTTCTCATTCTTCCGCAGAAGATCTGTCAACGGTGCAGCTTTCTTGGAGTACCCAGCCACAAACTTTCTGTAATAGTTTGCAAGCCCAAGAAATAACCGCAACTCCGAGACTCCAGTTGGTATAGACCACTCCACAATGGCATCTACCTTCCTCGGGTCCATCTTCACCCTCCCTTGGCTTACAAGATGACCCAGGAACATGACTTCCTGTCTTGAGAACTCGCAGTTCTCCATGTTGACGTACAGTTTGTACATCTGCAACCTTTCCAACACCACCCTAGGTGCATCAAATGCTCATCCCAATTCCTACTATAGATGACTCCACCATCTAAGTACACCACAACAACTCATCAAGAAAGCCCTACAAGACATCACTCATGAGATTTACAAAATGTGGCAAGAGCATTTGCCAAATCGAAAAGGCATAACTCAGAATTCATAGACTCCACAGCGATTGACACCCATAGTCTCCGCTTTGTCTCCCTCAGCAATCCAAACCTGCCAATTCCCAGCCCATAGGTCCAGCTTTGTAAACCAGCAAGCTCCACTCAATCTGCCCATCAGATCATGGATAAGAGGCACAGGATATTTGTTCTTTATCGTCACTTTGTTCAAAGCACGATAATCTACACACATCCGCAAAGTACCATCTTGCTTTTTCTGGAACAAAACCGGCGCACCATAGGGAGCTTTTGAAGGTTGAATGTACCCTGCATCCAGCAACTCATTCAACTGCTTCCTCAGTTCAGCAAGCTCAAGAGGAGACATCCGATAAGGAGCATGTGCAGGAGGTTGAGATCCTGGCACCAATTCAATCTTGTGATCAATTGCTCTTCTAGGAGGCAACTCCTTTGGCAACTCAGAAGGCATCACATCTGCAAATTGCCTCAGCAACTCAGCAACTTGATCCGGGACTTCCACAATCCTGTCGGGCTTGACATCTAGCAAGGCAGCAAGGAAGGTCTCCTCACCTCTCCTTAACCCATTCTCAACCTGTGTAGCACTCAGCACACCATTCACCTTGCCAACATCATCACATTCATCCTTAGGAACAAATTTCCCTTGGACAAAACAGGTTCGCAATTCATCTAAAATGAACAACCCACTTAAATGAGGAACAACAGCAACTTTAGCCCGCATAAAGAAATCATTCCCCAAAATCAGATCAAAATCATCTAAAGGAACAACCAAGAAATTCACATATCCAGCCCAATCCCCAACAGTACACACAACATTGGCAGCCATGCCAATCACATCTCTAGCTGCCGAATTTACTGCCTTCATGCGGTTGGAGCTCTTGGTCACTTCCAAACCCAAAGTTTTGGCCATCCTCTCAGCCAAGAAGTTATGCGAGGCACCAGTATCAGCCATCGCTAACACTTCCGCACTATTCAATCTTATATTCACATACAGCAATCCTTTCAAAGGACTCACCCCTGAAATAGCATTCACCAAATGCATTGGATTCATGACAGCAGAATTCCCAGAGTCAGCAACTACAGGAACATGGTCATCTTCAGCCACAAGAGCAGTCAGCTTCTCCCTCTTCGGGCAATCCCTTGCACGATGGGGTCCATTGCATAGGAAACACCCCTGGCTTCCCTTCAAGAACTTGCTCCCCGAACTCTGACCATCAGCCTTCCCTTTGTCACCACTTTTCTTCTTGCCGCTTTTCTTCTCCAACCCTTTGCCCTTTCCCTTACTCGGGCCAGCATCTTTGTTGAGCTTGAAATCCACCAAGCCATCAGCAGCAGCAAAGGCACTAGGCAAATCCTTCACGTTTTGCCTTCTCAGCTCCATTTGTGCCCATGGTTGAAGACCAGACATAAAATTGAATAGTTTGTCCTCCTCGGACATATTTTGGATATCCAGCATCAAAGAACTAAATTCCTTGACATAATCCCTTACCGTACCCGATTGTTTCAGCCGCTTTAAAGAATCCCTTGCAACCCAAGAGGCATTGCAAGGTAGGAACTGATCCTTCATTTCCTTCTTTAATCTCTCCCACGAGTCAATCCTCGGCCTGCCAGCACTGGCATCATCAGACATACGGGTTCGCCACCACAACTTGGCATCCCCTGACAAGTACATGCTGGTGAATGTAACTTGCTCCACATCAGGGATCCTAGCAGCAGCAAAATACTGTTCCATGTCCCAAAGGAAATTCTCTAATTCCTTAGCACTTCGGGCACCATTGAATGCCTTAGGTTCCGGCACCTTCATCTTCCCATTAGAGACCGTCTCACCTGGGATCTCCGCAACTGTCCGCTTCACCAACGTCACGTCTGCCTCTAGCAAACTCACCCTTGCTCTCATCTCCTCAGAGAACTCGTTGAGCATGGTCTCAAGACGCTGAACAGACTCATGAAGGTCATCCATCCGAGTAGAAATGCTCTCTACCCCATCAGCATCAACTGGGCCAATGATAGATTCTAACCGTGCCACCCTTTCTCGAACAGCTTCTATAGCTCCACCTCCAGCCATAGTAGTTAGAGTAACCGTTCAAAGCAAACCTTTGCTCTGATACCAAATTGTCACAGGGTTCTAAGTCGAAACACACGCAGCGGAACAATCACTCAGAAACCTGCTAGGCAACCAAGAGATCCCACTTGGCTCAGCCACACAATCTCACAAAGTGAGGTTCGAAAGGCACAAAATCTCAACCAACAAAGTGCAAGACAACAGTATTTACAGGAAATAACTTTCCCAACCTTTCATTCACTAAAAGGAAACAATACAAGAGACACCTCTCACAGAACTCTCCCAAAACGTTCTAGCAGTGCTCTCTTTTTAGCTCTCACTAGCCAACCCCACACATTTACATATGCATGAGTATATATAGGATACATCAACAGCCTACAAGAAGTTGTGGTTGACACCCCCAACCACTAAGGAGTAAAATCCGCCCACTACTCATCATGGAAGTTATATAACTACCCACTACTCATCATGGAAGTTATATAACCGCCCACTAATGATCATGGGAGTTATAACTACCCACTTCCCATTATGGGAGTTATAACTACCCACTATCCCTCATGGGAGAACATGGCCACTACTCATCATGGGAGAACATGCCCCACTCTAGCATCACTTCCCCACGTTTGTAGGCCACTCCTTTGCATTCAGCAACTTCCAATCCCGACTGTAGCAGCATCCCACATGATGGACCGAACCGACACCCGAAGTCCAGCCCTTGCACCCAGCAGTCCACCAGCCTGCCCAAGCACACAGCCTTGCCAATTGAGTGCACCCCTGCACACTCCCAGTTGTGGTGAAATCAAGGCCCAACTTCACCCCAACTCAAGCCAACCGGCTCAAGGGTCTAACACTTATCCTAAGGGCAACAAGGGACCGGCACAAGGAAAGAAAGCTAAAAAAGCGTCTAGGGCTGTCAACTGGCAGGTTAAGGAAGCACCAGAAAGACAAGAGAAACCTCCTCCTAAAGGACAGAGTGTTATAAAAATAGTTTGATGGTTTATTTAAATAAATTGTAAAAATAAAAAGTAAAAAAACTCACATAAAAAAATTATAAATTTTTTTAAATATTTATATTATGAGAAATTTTAATTTTAACATAAAAGATTTTGAAACGAGATTTTAGAATGAATTTAAAATTAATATATTATATTATAAATTAAAGATTTAACATTAAAGGTGAACAATATTTAGTTTAAATTAAAAAAATCAACCGAATTAAATTAATTTAAAAATACATTTTGATTCGATTTAATTTTTAATTTTAAAATTTTTTATTATTTCAATTCGATTCGGTTTTGATCAGAAAAAATTAAAAAAATCAAATCGAACTAATTAATAATAATAATAATATATTATTTTCAATAATATAAAGAGATTAAATCATATTAAAGTTAAAATATTTTAATTAAATTTTAAATATTAAAAATAAAGTGTAAAAAATAAAAAAATTATTAAAAATTTAAATCAATCAAATCGAATCAAACTAAATGAGATCGATTCAGTTAATTTCTAATTAAAATTAATTCGATTTGATTTTTATAAATATTAAAATTTCACTTTTTAATTTATTCAATTCGATTCAATTTTAAATTAAATTTTAAATCAAATCGATTAAATTATTACCTCATAACACGTAATTAATTGAGATAAAAATTATGCCACTACAAATATGTTGACCAAGAATAAATGTCGTCTCTTAATAGAATTATGAAAATAAAATTGGAAAATTCAAATTGAAGAAAATTTCATATAAGCGTGTGGAAAAGATTGATGATAATCAAATATCTAAGAATTTATGGCCAATTGCACAAGCCTAAGAAATTCACATCCTGGCATTAAATATCTGTGAGAAGACTAGCGCTCATTCACTTGGTACCGCCATTAAATTTCAATAGACACCTAACATATCTTGAATTAATGGGGACCATTTATTACTTGGATTAGACATGCCCCTTGGAAAATTCTATATCTCTGGCTTAACTCATAAGCAATTCTCACAGCCACACAGATGAGATGCCCACACAACAATCAGATTATCAAGTCTCTGCTTAATTGACCACACAAACCTCAGCTTCTTGATTTAAATAAATCAAATATGTAACACAAACAATCATCAGCAAATAAGATTAAATACAAACGATTAGATTTAATTTGATAAAAGTTTAACTAATAAATAGTACAGACAGTTTACACCACAATCCAACACTAATCATATTCAGTTCCCTACCTGTGAGTACTCTTTCAAGCCATGTTATTGGAGAATCTTTAACCAAACCCAAGAACCCGCCACCAAAGTTCAACAACTCATAGGAGGAAGATCAGAAGTTTTTGCAGGCGGTGGCGATTTCTTGAAAGCCCTACTCCCAAAGAACAAAAACCCAAGAGTATGACCGGCCACAGCCACCAAGAGAACACCAACATTAAAGGACATAACAGCCAACATGACGAGGTAGGCCAAACTAATCCGGAGAGCGTGCAAGAAAGTCTGGATTAAACCAGCAGCCAGGTGGGTGGAGCCAGGCTTGATCAATTGGCAGTGGGAGAGCCACTCAACAAGAAAAGCAAAGAAAAAAACAGCTATCAAGGCTAAAACATACATGCCGGTTCTGGTTCCAGGCCAGCCATCGAAGAGAATTTCAGCATTCTTACCCCAGAAGAAGGTCATGTGAGTCATCATATTCATATGGTGGGTCATGGTCATCCCTCCTGTGGCGTTGGAGTTGTTCATGGCTTGACCCATGCCTCCCATGTCATGATCCATCTCTTTATAATGTTAAACCGTGTTTTTCGTTCTTCGACGGTGGTGTGGTGGCAGTCAGAGGAGGAGACGGTGACAGTATCTAGCCTGCTTCTATTACATGTATATAAAGGTGGATTTTCCTTAATTAAAATCTGATAGTACAATAAACTGAACGTGTACTGCATTAGGGGAGGTTTTTCTCCCCTGTGATGGGCAATATACACCACAATATGCAACCCTCCCAAGCGTCCACGTTAAAACGCAAGAAATTACGCAGAACTTCACGTCAGCATCTGAATCCTACCAAACAAAGGAAAAAAAAAAAAAAAAACAAATTGTAGGATTGACAAGTCGATTAATAATTTGATAATATTATGACACTGACGTCTACTCTGCTCATTTATTCACGTGATATGGAATCATGATTGCTGTAGTTACTATGAGTAGTATACAGTTGATATCACATAACATTGCCAAAAAGATTTTGTAATCTTAAGTTACTGCAAGAGAGGCATGTGCCTTACTAGAATAGGCAAAATTGACAACTGTTATCCTTATACTCAACCTACTTCATTGTGCAGCATTAATGCATCAGAGGTAGCTTTGTCAGCCATTAAAAAAAAAAAAAGAAGCTCTTCATTTAAACAGGTGGATAGGATTAGTTCTCCATTCAAACGTGCTTCTTGATAGGCCAATCTAATAACATGGTGAAACTATGTTACTTTCAGATTGGAAACTTTATAAATGGCCTAATCTAATAATAGCTTCTGTTTTTTTTTGAAATGGAAATCTAATAATAGCTTTATTGTCAAAAGTGTTATGGCTGCAAATTGTAGCCCCACGATGCAAATTTAATATCTCAATTCAAACTCAACTAAATAAATAAATTTATTTTTATAAACCATTTAAAATGATTAATTCAATTTATTTAATAATTTTATTTTAATATTTATTTTTATAAATCATTTTAAATATTAATTCAATTTATTTAATAATTTTATTAATCAGAATGTTTCAATTAAAATAATAAATTTATTAAATGTAATAATGTTTTAAGGGAATAAAAGATTAATTTAATTAATGGACATATAGAGCTCCGCCGTGGGCGGAGAAAGAGAAGGATAGCATTTTCTCAAGATAACTACTGCTTCCTGTAAGCAACAGGATAGAGAGCTAAGAGCTTTGTGCATCTGCGTGAAAAGAGAGAGGAAGAAATATGATGAGAAATCACGGTCGGTTGGTGCTAGTCCCATGTCCGTACCAAGGCCACATTAGTCCAATGCTTCAGCTTGGAACTTGTCTTCAATCATTGGGTTTCTCTGTCACAGTTGTTCAGACCAATTACAATTCTCCTAAGCATTTAAATCATCCCAATTTGACCTTTCTTTCAATACCTGATGGCTTATCTGATGATGAGATTTCTTCTGGGTATCATACATCACTTGTTTTGGCTATCAATGTTAACTGTTTAGCTCCTCTGGAGGAATGCTTGGTTCGGATGATGAAAAATCAGCAACCCCATGAAGAGCTTGTCGGCGTCATCTATGATGAACTCATGTACTTCGCTGAAGTGGTAGCTAATCGTCTAGAACTTCCAAGCATCATCTTCCGCACCAACAACGCAGCCACGTTTCGTTCCCGCGATTTCCTTCTACAACTCATGATTGGTGGTCACCTTCCATTCTCAGGTTTGAGCCATTTTATGCCTCACAACAAAACCTTTTTTCTGTGAAATATTGCTAGGAATTAAAGTATGGGAGGGGCTTTTTTTTAGAGGCTACTGCTGCTGCTGTGAATTATAATAGGAACACTATCATTGAAAATTCGCCAATGCTTTGAATATTGCAGATTCTGCATCCCAGGAACTGGTGCCAGGTCACTATCCCCTCAAGTTCAAGGATCTGCCAATTTCAAATTTCGGAATATCAGAAAATATCTTGCAAGCTCTAACTAATATGCGCAACATAAGAACAAGTTCAGCTGTCATCTGGAATACAACAGATAGCCTTGAGGAATCACCATTAGCACAGATAAAACAAGAATGCCCTGTTCCAATCTTCTCAGTAGGCCCTATACACAAATTTGACACAGCAGCTTCCTCCAGTAGCCTACTAGAAGAGGACACCAGCTGTATCACATGGCTTGATAAGCAAGCTCGTAAGTCTGTAATTTATATAAGCTTGGGGAGCTTGGCTTCCATGAATGTCTCGGACTTTTCTGAAATGGCTTGGGGCCTTGCCAACAGCAGACAGCTCTTCTTATGGGTCGTCAGGCCAGGATCAGTAATTGGGTCAGAGTGGGTAGAGTCATTAACCAATGATTATAAAGAAGCCGTCCAGAGCAGAGGGTGCATAGTTCAATGGGCACCCCAAAAGCAGGTGTTGAGGCATGAAGCAGTTGGCTTGTTCTGGACTCACTGTGGTTGGAATTCAACCCTGGAAAGTATCTGTGAAGGTGTTCCAATGATATGCAGTCCCTTTTTTGGAGACCAGAAAGTAACTGCCAGATATGTGAGTGAGGTGTGGAGGGTAGGTACCCACATGGAAAACAAGTGGGAGAGGGGTGAGATAGAGAAGATCATAAGAATGTTAATGGCGGATGATGAAGGGGAGGAGACAAGGCAGAGAGCAATTGATTTGAAGAATAAAGTTGAAGCTTGCGCAAGGGAAGGTGGTTCTTCCTACAATTCGGTGAAGAAATTAGTAGACTTTATAATGTCACTTAAGTTGCGTGATTGATTTGGATTTGAATTTCCTCCGTTCACTAGACTGGCTTTGCTAGTAGTTATGTTAGTTCCAAGTTCTTCCTGATTTAATGAGACTACAAATAGCAATTAGGAATTTAGCTCAATTAAATTGACGTAATTGGTTTAGATTTATTGTGTATATTCAATTGATATGAGTTTTAGTTTTAGCTAGACTGATTCTAATTTGCAAGCACGCCATGCATATACTCATCTTGAGAAGGAAGTTTGTCTTCCATTTGCCAGGTAAAATAAAGTGGTAATACTGTCAATTTTAAGCGATAATCAATTGTACAAAGGATTTAAAACTTATTGCAGTTGAAGATTTTGCAGAAAATAAAATATATTGAACAATTATGAAGTATGCAGTAGTATTATTAGATCATTAAACCAGCATACATTGTATCATCCATTGTAGTTACATCCATTCCATTCAGAAGAAAGAAATTAATCAACCAGAGATTTCAATTGCCTTGACATCAGGTCTCTTCACCTCCTCCTTAGGAACAGTCACTGTGAGAACCCCATTCTCCATGGAAGCCTTAACTTGATCCATCTTGGCATTCTCAGGCAGTCTGAACCTCCTCAAGAATTTGCCGCTGCTGCGCTCCACACGATGCCAAGTATCATTCTTGTCTTCCTTCTCCACATTCCTCTCTCCGCTGATTTGAAGCACTCTGTCATCTTCAATCTCCACTTTCACTTCCTCCTTTTTAAGCCCCGGAAGATCAGCCTTGAACACATGAGCTTCTGGAGTCTCTTTCCAGTCTATGCGAGCGTTAACAAAAGCAGAATTCTCACCAGAGATGATTGAAGAGGAAGAAGGAAATTGGAAGTCTTTGAATGGATCCCACAGCTCGAAAGAGTTGAAAGGATCAAAGATGCTGCTTCGTGTGTTACCGAAGAAACTTGGAACCAATGCCATTTTGTATTTGTTGGAAATGGGTTTAGCAATAGATATTGCTTGGGTTTGATTGTGTGCCGCGAATCGCTTGCCTTCTCTGGTGGATGGGAGGAGAAGGGCCTTACTTATAGGAAGCAGAAGAGAGTTCTGGAGATTTCTGGCGTGATCTTTATTCGGCTTTGATTAAGAAACGCTGATAAATTCCCGAACCTTCCAGAAAGCTTCAGACTGAAGATCTGGAGTTGGGCTTTGTTCTCGTAAAATCTGGAAGGTTTTTAGTGAGTCTGGACTTGGTTATGGAATGGGTCTGAACTGCAGTTTTCAAGGGTCCAAAACATAGTATAAAGAATGGGCCTTGTTGCTTCTGGAACGAATAGAATTCGTGATTCACGAGGTCCAGCTGAAACGAGCTGTCGTTCTACCACAGCCATAAACAGGCAAAGAAATATTACCACTTATAACCAATTAATATATTTTTAATAATAATTATTGAAACATATATTAATATTACATAATATTCGTGCAAAGTAAAATTATAAGTTGTTATTATGAGATGGTAGCCACGTGGCAAGAAATTCAAAGTGAAAATATAGTCTCCCTTAAGAAAAGAAAGATCTAAATACTTTAACATCCGATTTAATGACAAAATTCGCCCTCCATCGATTGACGGAATCTTGGTATAGAGTTATTGTTATTAGATATTTTTATTTTGCTTGAAATCACATGATTATCAATTTATTAGCTGATGATGCCTTTTATTGAGTAGCCGACCACATTATTGTCGGATTCAAAAGAAATATTATATTTATTTTTATCTTCTTACAGTATAAAAAGAGAGTTATCGCAGAGACAAAGATATACTATCTCTAATGCTACACAAGATCTAAGTAATCCATTATATTCTCTATATCCTTCTTGAGTATTAGAGTGACTGTTGTGTGCATTCACTACCGCCTCACGCTTCATTTCTTGCAGATTCTAATCAATCATAACATAACTCTCATTCGACCATGTCATTAATCTAAATTTAGCAATATCATTTAGTTTCATTGCCGGAAAGATCTATTAAACCCTCTTTTGGATCACAACCGATTCTCTATCATTTATCCACACTCAAAATGGCGAGAAGCCCTACAGCGGCTGACAATATCACTACTAACGAGTAAGTCATTATTTCCTCTGTCCTAGATAACTGGAAGAATATGCCTCAATTGATTAACAAAGCAGACCCTAATAATTTGAACAACGAGCAAATACTCTAGTATATTTAAAGGTCGCAGACTACTCTCGGACAATATAAAATCCAGAAAGAAGCGTCTAAAATGGACCTAAGAAGAAGAGATGAAGTTTCCGTAGACACCCCAAGGGTCTAGATGGAAACGACCAAGTTGTAGCATAAAGGTAAGTCTAAATCTGAACATGAATCGGATGCGATCTCGAAAGGAGTGAATCAGAAACTAGTACGAGTCATACAAAGATACCAAAGAGAAAAGGAAGGAGATTTTAGTTTAGATGGGTCTCATCTGAGATCGCGAGATTATCAATTTATTAGCTGGCGATGCCCCTTATCGAGTAACCGGCCATATCATCGTCAGATTAATAGAAAATACTATTTTTATTTTTATTTTCTTGCAGTATAAAAGGAGAGCTATCACAGAAATAAATGTATACTATCTCTAATACTACACAAGTCATCATGGACATCTACCACCTTCTCACACTTCCTCTCTTACAAGTTCTAGTCAATACAATATAACTCCTTTTTTACCAAGTTCTAGTCAATACAACATAACTTCTTTTTTACCACGTCATTAATTTAATTTCAGTAATATCAATAATAATATTAAAAATTAAATAGAATTTATAAAAATAATAATTATAAAAATGTATTATTAATAAAAAAATTAGCATTCGATTAGTTATTTTTTAACCAATAATTCAAAATGAAAAAAAAAAATTGTTAATTGATAGTAGACTGAATCGAAGATAACTCCATAAAAATAACTAAGTTTTGTTAATTTGATTTGGTTATTAAATTACCCCACAATACGCGTCCTGGTTCAACTCATATTTTAGAAAACATTATATCTTTTTGTATAAAAAAAAAAATTAAATTTATGCATTTTCATAGCGTGTGGATTGCAAAATTGAATTTCCATACAGCATATTACATTTACCATTTTAAATAGTTTGTACAAATTTAAAGAGAAGAATCATTCGTTTGCAATTAAGGGAAATGATAAGTATTTTTACCATAATAATAAATGAATTATATTTTATTAAATAAATTGTTTCTGAATTAAAAAAATTTAAATTCTTTTCATGAGATAAACACTTCCATGACTAAATACTAAATTATTAATCAAATATAGAAACTAATAAATTACAATTCTAATTCATGAAGTTAATATCTCACAATTCATTTCACAACCCATATGTCTCTATACAAATATTTTTTTCCCTCCCCAAATATTTGTTGAGACCGTAGTTTCCTATTTTGATTCACTTTTTTTTAAACTATAAGGACATATAAATTTATTGTTATAACTTTATTTAATTCTATCTTATTTTTTAAAAGTATTTTAAAATATATCTTATTATTTAATAAAATTTAATATAAAGACATATAAATTTATCTTGTCTCAGGTGGACCATGGTCTCCCATGATCAATCTCAAATTTAACATTATGTAATAGGTAAGATTCGATACTTCTAACTTTTAAAATTAGACATAATATACAAAAACACTAAGTCCACTTCATTGTTTATTATTTATCACCGTCATACTGCACAAAAGAAATGGAAGTTATGACGGAAGGCAAGCAACTTAGGCTACTAAGATAACATAAACTCTACTAATTTACTTAGAGAATTGTAGGAGGAACCTCCTTTCTTGAAACAACATTCTACGCTTTCTTTCAAATCCTCAGCCCTTTTCCTAATTTCTTCCCCTTCTTCTTCTACCATCAACCTTCTCACAACTCTTTCTATCTCATTTCTCTCCAACTCATTCTCCAATTGCAATCCTATTCTCCAAACATGACTCACAAATCTCGCGGTTACCATTTGATCTGCAAAACATGGTCTGCAAATCATTGGAACCCCTTCGGATATGGTCTCTAAGGTTGAATTCCAACCACAATGTGTCCAAAATCCTCCCACTGAAGGATGTGCCAACACTTCCCTTTGTGGTGCCCATTTCACAATGCACCCTCTTTCTCCAACAGTTTCCATGAAACCTTCGGGTAATGATTCGATCCACTCTGAACCGTGTATTGAACCAGGCCTAATCACCCACAAGAAAGGCTGCTTGCTGTTGGCAAGACCCCAAGCCATTTCAGCCAATTCTTTCTCATTTGTGGAAGCCATGCTTCCTAAACTTATGTAAAGAACAGAATTAGGATCTTGCTTGTCAAGCCATTCAATGCAGCTACTATCTTCTTTTAGTAGACTGCTAGAACATGCTGGTGCAAATTTATGCATAGGGCCTATTGTGAAGATTGGAATAGGAAATTGCTTTAGCTGCTGCTCAACCAGTAGCGATTCTTCGAGGCAATCCATGGTATTCCAAATGACAGCTGAAGATGTTTTGATGTCGCACATATGAGCCAATAGCTGATAGAAATTTTCTGGTGTTCCAAAATTGCAAATAGGTAGATCCTTGAACCTTAAGGTGGGAAATCCAGGTACTTGGTCCTGTGACATGGCATCTATATCCAAGTTCTGTTAGAATGTTATGGATAAGCAGACTTAATTAAGACTTAAAATTGTAAATACGTATATACCTGGAAAGGGGATGTAACCTTCATCCTTGAGTTGGAGAATGGCGAGGCGAGAAAGGAGGCTGGCTGCACTGCTAGTGCGCAAAACAATGCTTGGAATGTTGAGATGATTGGCCACTTCTTCTGAAAAGTACATAAGGTCATCATATATGATGCATGTAATATCTTCACGAGACTCCCTCTGTATCAAGCATTCCTGCAAGGGAATCCTGCATCTTTCATTCAAGGCCAAAATGACATCAACTACATTGAAAGAGGCAATTTCTTGTTTGGACAAGCCTTCTGGTATAAATTGGAAATCAAAATCAGGGTGGTTAGAGGGTTTAGGAGAGTTGAGTTGGGTATGAACAATGGTGATGGAGAAGCCCCTGTTGTGGAGGATGGTTCCAAGTTGAAGCATTGGACTAATATGGCCTTGGAATGGGCATGGAACCAGCACCACTCTGCTGCATCTCTTGGGAGCCATCACTGCTCTCTCTCACTCTCTCTAACAATATCGCATGCAGGCTCTGAATTTGAGAGTTGCAGTTTGCTTCTAGCGCCTTTATGGATATAAATACAAGATCTAATTTGACTATTTTGAGTATGGCAAGTGCAATGGCCTACCTATTTGTTTGTTATTAATTAATTCACATATTGTTTGCAGACAAAAACTATGGCCAATAATGATCCGTGTCAAATTTTGATTATATTTATTTTTTTTTAAATACAAGAAATTTAATTATTAAAATCTCATCAACTCTTACTGTTTATGGATGAGATTTTTATTGGATGATTTCTCTCCACATATGTTGATTTCTTCTGTTGATGAGATTTTTATTGGATGATTTCTCTGCACATATGTTGATTTCTTCTGTTGTTTGTGGAGCCCATTTATTCAACATACTTCATTATTATCATCGTTGTCATTTAGTAATGGTGGCGGATTTCTCTCCATATATATTGATTTTTTCTTGGGTAATTTATGATTTAATCTCTGGATATTGCCATTATTAATAAGTCAGTCTCTGTATTTTTAAAAACGTATTAAAACGTCCTTATGTTTTATTTTCGTAAACGAAATAGTCCTATTTTCCGTTAAAATTAGATAAAGGAGGAGAGAGAAAAATTTTAAAATCCAATTTTACCCTCAAATAAAACCATTTATTTAGTCCTTGTATATTGTAATTATTAACAAGTTAGTCCTTACATTTTTAAAAATCTATTAAAATATTTTTATTATTTTTCATATCTATTAAAACGTCATTATTATTTTTTTCCATCAATGAAATAGTCCCTATCTTTTCTCACATCTATTAAAACATCCTTCTCGTTTATTTAAGTCAACGAAATAGTCCCTCCTCATCGTTTCTTTCTGTCAACGAAATCGTCTCTCCCTATATTTTTAGAAATATATTAAAACGTCCTTATTGTTTCTTTTTATCAACGAAATAGTCTCTATCTTTTCTCAGATCTATTAAAACATCCTTATTGTTTCTTTTTATCAATAAAATAGTCTCTATCTTTTCTTTCCTCCTCCTCCTCCTAAAAAGAAGAAGAAGAAGAAGAAGAAGAAGAAGAAGAAGAAGAAGAAGAAGAAGAAGAAGGAGAAGAAGAAGAAGAAGAAGAAGGAGAAGAAGAAGAAGAAGGAGAGAAAGAAGAAAAAGAAGAAGAAGAAGAAGAAGAAGAAGAAGGAGAAGGAGAAGAATGAGAAGAAGAAGGAGAAAAAACAGAAGAAGAAGAAAAAGGAGAAGAAGCAGAAAAAGAAGAAGCAAAAGGAAGAAGAATTGATGAAGAAGAAAAGAAAGGAGGAGGAGGAGGAGGCGAAAAATAATTGGGGATAATTTAGTCTTTTACTATATTTTTAACGGCAAAAATAGACAGAAGAACTATTTCGTTGACGGAGAGAAAACATAAGGACGTTTTAATAGGTTTCTGAAAATACAGAGACTGACTTGTTAATAATAGCAATACTTAGGGATTAAATCGTAAATTACCCTTTTTTCTTTTATCACATCTCTCCAATATTTCGTGGAGCACATCTCTCATTTTTCATTGCTTTTATGATTACACTTTCAATAATTGCTACGTTGAGTCATGGGTAATTATTATAGTCAACCCTAATTAATTAAAATATTTTTATAATTTTAAAATTATATTAAAATATATTTATATAATAAAAATATATTTATAATTATTTTCATTTAATTAGTAATAAAAAAACACAATTTAAATTAATATTACCAATATTTATTAATAATAAATATTTTAAAATTATTAATAAAATCTTATTACAAATATAAATTTAATATATTTATATTATAAAGTATTACCGTTTATGTTTATCATACATTTTCAATAAGTAGATATTTAAAAATAATATATCAATACATTTATTAAAAAATTTTAAATTTATAAAAATATTTATTTTCACATATAAAAAACAATTTTCAAAAAGTCTCCTAGAGAATAATTTTCAATAATTTAAAAAATGAAAGAAAATTTTAAAAAATATTTAAATAGTGATTATAAAAATATTATTAATTAATACTAAAATAATTTATTAAATCAAAAAATTAAAATTTAAAACAGTTCTTTATTGAATTAGAAAGTGTTATAATTTAATCCAATTAATCAAGTTAGAAATGTTTGAATAAAAATTAATTTTATTATTATTATTTAAAAAGTTAAATAAATTTCAGAATAAATCTGAATAAAAATATATATTAATATCGTGCATAACACTAAGTAAGTATTTAATTTTAGTCCATCGGAAAATAAATAGTCCAGAATTTTCTGTAAATATAGGAAAAATAAAAATCATGAATCTGATAGTAAGTTCGTTATTCAGTTCACAGAACCGTTGCCTGAAAATACTTGAAGCACATCTGCTCTCTATGAATACCTTACATATCTCCTCATTCTTCCACAGATTCCAGCACCAAAGGTGATCAAACGAGTTAACGGGCAGGCAAACCAATTCTGCATACTTCACTTTGCTTTTCTAGAGATAATGGCGATGATTCGAAGCTTTTTTGGTGACCGACGAAGTGGCGTCTTCGATCACTTTTCTTCTTTTGATTTCTCGGATCCACCGAAAAATTTTCCTTTCCCTTCAACGCTTTCTCAGGAAAACATTGCGTTAGTTAACCCTCAAATTGATTGGAAAGAAAGAATCCCCTGATGCTCACGTATTCAAGGCGGATCTTCCGGGGCTGAAGAAAGAGGAAGTAAAGTGGAGATCGTAAATGACAGGGTGCATGCTATTTACAGTGATGGATCAAAAAATTTAAGTTGGGAATTTAATTTAATTTAATTTATTTAGAAAATTTTTGAATTTATTTATTTTAATTTTTTTATTAATATAAATATTAAAGACAATTTTTTAAATTGAGAGTCAAAATAATTGAAAATTTTTACATAAATAAAATTTTGCAAATTGAATGAATTTTTTCATTTAATTTTTTTAATTTGAATAGTTTAATCTATTATCCATATAAATGCTATTTAATTTTATTTATATTTATAAATTATTTTTTAAATAAAGTTAAACCAATTTATAACTTATTAAATTTATTTTTTTAAATTTAAATAATTTATGAAAATATTAAATAATTTAACTATTATTCATAATATTTTTTTTAAAAAATAAAATTTATTTTTTATAAATTTAAATAATTTAATATATAATTTCAATCACATAAATAAAAATAAAAATAATAAATATTAATTATTACTAAAAATTGATTATAAAAAATAAATATGAATAATTTAGCTTATAAATATTTTTAAAAAGGAAAAATATTAATATATTTAAGTTGAATTATAGAAGATTAAAAATAAATTTTTTTAAATTGAAATAGAATAAAATAGTTTATTGTTATAAAAATAATATTTAGCTTGTAATTTTATTTATGAGAGAATGAAGTTTATGAATTTTTATAAATTTATAAATTTATTTTTATATTAAAATTATACAAATAAAAATATTTCTATATTTTATAAAATTAAGTTATTTAATAATTTATTAAAAAATATTAATGAATTTATTTAGATTTTAATAAAAAAAATCAATAGTATAAATATTTAATTTTATAGATGCTAAATAATATGTATATTTAAAATTATATGGATTAAAAATATAAATATTCAATATAGGTTAATAATATAATTTTTAAATAGGGATAAACTAATAAATTTTTTAAAAATTTAAAATTTTAATAATAATTTTTTTCATTTATTTATAATTGAAAAAAAATTCAAACCCATAAAAATTTCAGAAAGCCACATTAATAGTATTAAATAATATATATATTTAAAATTATATAATTAAAAATATAAATATCCAATATAAATTAATAGTCTAATTTTTAACTAGAAATAAATTAATAAACTTTTTAAAAATTTAGAGACTTAATAATAATTCTTCTCACATTTATTTAAAATTAAAGAAAATTTATCTAAATACACTTAAAAAATTTTAAAAATTTTAGGAGGCTCCTCCCTTGGCCCCACTGTGAGTCCATTGATGGGCATCGGGTTGAACACAGCAGTGGCAAGTTTTTGAGGAGGTTCAGGTTGCCGGAGAATGTGAAGATGGACGAAGTTAAGGTCTCTATGGAAAATGGGGTTCTGACGGTCATAGTGCCAAAAGTAGAAGCGAAGAAACCTGACGTTAAGGCCATTGAAATATCTTGTTAAGGCTGCTTCTATTGCATCACTCAGCCTCACTGTGATCTGATTGTGTCGCAATGACAATGTCTCAAATAATTTATGGTTTGCATCGATTTATTTTGATTTTTATTTTCACTTTTTACAAAGAATAAATTCAATAATTATTGATCTAGGAAAATGCCAAAGATTTTACAATATATCATATGAGATATGTATTATGAATTTCTGTTGTATCTGCCATTGTCAAAATATATTTTATCTGCAGAAGACCTCCTCTTGCATAGAAATTATTTATAATTATGTTTATAAATTAAAAAAACTGTAATGACTCAATTAAAAGTAATAAACAAATAAATCCATTATTAAATTAATCAATCAAATATACTCAATAACAAATTACAATAATATCTAAAAACAATTAACTTTTTCACAATTTACTTTCACACTTTTCACAAATTTTTTTTTCTCCCCAGATCTCGTCTTTATTTACTATTTATCACTGTGATACTGCAACAAATAAATGGTAGTTGTGACAAGGCAACCAACTTAGGCTACTAAGATAGCATAAACTCCACTAACTTACTTATAGAATTGTAGGAGGAGCCACCTTTCTTAAAACAAGCTTCTACTTTTTCCTTCAAATCCTCAGCCCTCTTCCTAATTTCCTCCCCTTCTTCATCTACCATTAACCTTCTCACAACTTTCTCTATCTCATTTCTCTCCAATTCATTCTCCAATTGTAATCCTATTCTCCAAACATGGCTCACGAATCTCGCGGTTACCATTTGATCTGCAAAACATGGTCTGCATATCATTGGAACCCCTTCGGATATAGTCTCCAAGGTTGAATTCCAACCACAATGCGTCCAAAATCCTCCCACTGAAGGATGTGCCAACACTTCCCTTTGTGGTGCCCATTTCACAATGCACCCTCTTTCTCCAACAGTTTCCATGAAACCTTCAGGCAATGATTCAATCCACTCTGAACCGTGTATTGAACCAGGCCTAATCACCCACAAGAAAGGCTGCTTGCTGTTGGCAAGACCCCAAGCCATTTCAGCCAATTCTTTCTCATTTGTGGAAGCCATGCTTCCTAAACTTATGTAAAGAACAGAATTAGGATCTTGCTTATCAAGCCATTCAGTGCAGCTACTATCTTCTTTTAATAGACTGCTAGAACATGCTGGTGCAAATTTATGCATAGGACCTACTGTGAAGATTGGAATAGGAAATTGCTTAAGCTGCTGCTCAACCAGTAGCGATTCTTCAAGGCAATCCATGGTATTCCAGATGACAGCTGAAGATGTTTTAGTGTCGCATACATGAGCCAATAGCTGATAGAAATTTTCCGGTGTTCCAAGATCGCAAATAGGTAGATCCTTGTACCTTAATGTGGGAAATTCAGGTACTAAATCCTGGGACATATCATCTGTATCGAGGTTATGTTAGAATGTTACTGATAAGAAGACTTGATTAAGACTGAAATTGTATATGCGTATGTACCTGGGATGGGGATGTAACCTTCATCCTTGAGCTGGAGAATGGCGAGACGAGAAAGAAGGCTGGCGGCACTGCTAGTCCGCAAAACAATGCTTGGAATGTTGAGATGATTAGCCACTTCTTCTGAAAAGTACATAAGGTCATCATATATGATACATGTTATCTCTTCACAAGACTCACTCTGTAGCATCATCCGTATCAAGCATTCCTGGAAGGGAATTCTGCATCTTTCATTCAACGCCAAAATGATATCAACTAAATTCAAAGAGGCAATTTCTTGTTTGGACAAGCCCTCTGGTATAGATTGGAAATCAAATTCAGGGTGCTTGGAGGGTTTAGGAGAATTGAGTTGGGTGTGCACAATGGTGATAGAGAAGCCCCTTGCATGCAGGATGGTCCCAAGTTGAAGCATTGGATTAATATGGCCTTGGAATGGGCAGGGAACCAGCACCACTCTGTTGCATCTCTGGGGAGCCATCTCTGCCTCTCTCTGTCACTCTCTCTAACAGGCTCTGAGTTTGAGAGGTGTGGTTTGCTTCTAGCATCTTCATGGGTATAAATAGAAAAATAACGGCACATAAAATATTTGAGCATGGCAAGTGCATTGGCCCAGTTTTTCGTAGACAAAACTAACATTAATAGTATTTAGGCCAATAATGATCCTTAATTCGTGCCAAGTTTCGATTATTATCCGTTTTTTTTTTAAACATAGATTTATGGATATATATCTTTGACTCCATGTAGTGGAAAGCAACTAGGACAGAGGAATCATATCGTGATGCGAGTGTTTATGCTGATGAGTTATTACTAAGATGATTATTTGGTTACAACTTCAAATATTTTGACTTGGTTGTAGTGAAGTTTAATTTTCCTTTTTTTTTAAAAAAAAAAATCATTTTAAACAGTATTAACGACTATAACAAAAAATTAATTTCTTTGTAATTTTTTATCAAAAACCATACTTTATTTGAAGACAAGATTAATATGAAAAGAAATGCGCTTATTTTAGTATTAACAGTTTCAAATAATAGAATTCAAAAGAATTATATTATTTTAAAAATTATTCCAAACACATAAATATTTTTAACAAATTTATTTTTTAATAGAAATTAATTAAATTTTATCATTACGAATCGTTCAACTAGGTAATAAAATACAATTAATTTTTTTAATTAAAATCAATTAAATTTTATCATTAAGAATCGTTCAACTAGGTGATAAAATACAATTAAATTTTTTAATTGAAATCAATTAAATTTTATCATTAAGAATCCTTCCAATTAGGTGATAAAATACAATTAAATTGACATAAAAATAGTTAATTGAAATTATATATCTATGTATATAATTAATTAATTCTTTTTTTTTTTTAAAAACTATAGACTTTTTTTCTCAACTCAAAATAGTCTTCTCTAAACAAGAAACAAAAAAAGATTTTAAGAAATAGAGTTTAGTATTTCTATTGATTTTAAAAGTAAAATTTTAGTATTTTTATTGAGTCAAAACACTATTATCTATTGGTGAGATAATAAATTAAAAAAATTACTCTTTATAATATTTGACTAACTATTATTAAGACTTTATTCGATTTAGCGGATAAATATAAATATAATTGATAGTAGATAGCTAATTGTAAATGGTAATTAGATAATTTATTATAATTGATATAATTTAAATGTTTTATAAATTATTTACTATTGTTATTAACATGTAAAATAATTAATAAATATATATATTAAATATGTTATATTAATAAAATAAACATAAAAATATTAATTAAAAATAAAATTTTTTATGTATATACATAATTGTTATAATATAATAAGAAATATTATAAGTTTCAAAAAAAAATAAATATTATGGGCAGTTTAATTATTATTGATTATATTTTTATTTAATTAATTTATTTATTTATTTTGTAATTTTAAATAATTTGTTCACGTGAAAATTTTGATTTAAAATATTAATAATTAATAAATTTTAAAATGATAATATAGTGTAAATAAAAAATAAATTAAAATAGCTATCAGTGGTTAAAAAATAATTTTAATTATAAAACTGATCTGGAGTATCAGTTACTTATAAATTATTAGTTAATTTTTTTAAAATTATTATCACATATTTAATTTAACTATTTAAATATTTATGAATTATTAACGATTAGTTGTATTCAGCAGTCAAATTAAATATCACTTAAAACAGTTAATTTTTCTAATATAACTTATAAAAAATTATTATTTATAATATTTGATTAATTACTATTTTTTTATATGAAAATTGAAAATTAGAAGCTTAAAATTTAAAATCTCTTATATATTTAAATGTATTTATCAGTAATGAGTGAATTTAATTAATTACTGTTAAAATAGTTATTTATTAATAAAATATATAATAAATATTAAAATAATTAGTATTTTTAAATTAGATTTAAATAAAAAAAATCATTAAAAAAATAATAAACCCTGTAGTTAAATTATTAGGGATGGGAGGGTTGCTTGCGCAGATGGAAATATATACAGAATACGGCTTGTTGATTTCGAGGTGTTAGTGCAAAGCATTATGTGGGTTTGGTAGTAATATATTCTTTGTCAATGCCTTGTTAGTCTGGCAACTTGAGACTAAGCAACTCACACTTGCCAACTATTATTATTATTATTATTATTATTCATAAATATTAAATCCGACGTACCGTTATTGCAAAGCATGGTGCTGTTTTTAACAGCAAAAATTGTCTTCTTATATTACATTATCACAAATTTATTTATTTATTTATTTATTTATCATCATAAATATAAATATAATAAAATTAATGTTGGTTAATGAGGTGTACAAGCCATTAATGAGAATTAATGTATGTCTACGTGTGAAGTGAGCAGGGGTATATTATCTTCATGCAACAGCTTCTAGAACCTTTCTTCTACATATAATAATACCAAGAGTTTAGAATTAATTAATTAATAATCCATTTTTTAAAAATATAAATAACATTTACTAATCAATATTAATACAGTTGTAATGTATGGCTAATTTTAAATTTTAAAAATACGAGAAAAATTAATGTTGTTAGCTACTAAAATAAAAATCAGCTCAATAATTGCAAAGAATTGTGTAGTTTTTTTTTTTTTTTTTGGGTAGAAGAAAGTGGTGTCGTTTAAATATTATAGCAAATGGGATTTTAAAATAAAAGTGTTGAATAAAATGGAGAGTTTAATAAATTAAGGCAAGTATATCTCCTCGCAAATTGAAAGAAAGTCACCAAAAAGCATAGTCTAAGCTTAAAGAAAGCAGACGGCTCGCCGGCTTTAAAGGGATGCCAGCCACCGCCAGATATCAAGGATCGTGCATGTTACTTGCTGTGCTGCCTATCAACCTACTACTACTTACTGCTGCTGCTCTATTTTCATTTTGCTTTTCTTTATATTTTCTCTCACTAGGTAAGGTTTAACGTTTAAACCCCCCACTTTGTAATTCTGATTTTTTTGAAGTTTTTTTATATAATTATTCACTGTATTACCCAATTACAAAAGTCACGAATTAAAGAAAAAATAATTATTTATATAATATAAATAATATTTTTTTGTGGATTATATATGGATGAAGATTAATTAAAATCGGTATTAATATTATTATAATATCAATCTCAACTTAATTTAATAAATAACAAGATAATATTTATATAGGAAATTTAGGTTCGAATTTCCATACTCCAAATATCTAAATTAAAATTCTCCAGGCCATGTTCTCCGACGTGCCACCAGATCTGTTCCTTATGTTTGAGTATGAAATCATTTCTGACATTTAGTCTGTAATTGCTCAAGTTAATTAATGCATATATATTTTATTGAAGTTATAAAATTTTAAATTTCAGCACGTGTTATTAAGATATAAACTTGGTGGTAGTTTTTTTTTTTTTTTCAGTTAATACAGTTTGACTAATTAGGCCAGTAACTGAAGCAAGTAGTTAGCTAGGACTCCATCACTTTTTTTCTTTTTCTTTTTTTTTCAAAAATAAATATAGGTTTCATTAATATTTAACATTAAGAAAATACATTGATGGGCCTTAAACCAATAGCAAAACTAAGAGGAAAATAAGAGCCCAAAGAATAAATGATAGGCCTGGTGATCCAACAATACAACCCAGGCTTTTACATGGAAACGGGCATCCCAAAGTTGCACCGCCGTACTGGAGGAGAAGACATAGGCAAACTCAACAGGGAAACAAGCCACTAAGATATATACTGATTGAAGCTTATTCGCCTCCTAAACCAAAACCTCAAGTACTTAGAGGAATCAGGCGCCCACTACTGTGTTCCCAAGGAAGAAGTGAAGAAACCTGATGTCAAGGCCATTGAAATTTCTGGTTGATTTATGTGCATATGCCAAAATATGATGAAAAGTTTGTGTTTGTCCTATGTGCGTATGTCTGTTTATGGAATTTGTTGAGCAGTGCGTGATATAAAGTTTTAATTTAATAGCTTTCAAGTTTCTTTTCATTTTTGAATTTTAAATACAGATGCACAATAAAAAGAAAAAAAAATATTTCGACAATGTTCAAAACTTATTTTTCAAATTCATAAATTTATTTAAATATTTTGATTTTTTCTTCATCTCATTTTATCAGATTTCATCAAAATTAATATACTTATATCTATTCTATAAGACTATAACTAATACGAAATTCAGCTATATTTGTACATACTACTTTTAAGAGATTATATTTTTTAAAATTTTATAAATTGATATCATATAACTAAGTTAAAAAGAAAGAAAAATAAAAAAATTTACATAGAAAAAATATAAAATTTTAACATGTATACTGAAGAAAAAGAAAAAAAAGACTTAACAGGCGGTAATATTATGAAAGACTTTAACTATTCTAACAAAAAACATGGGACCAGGAAATTTAATTCTTTTACAATTTTTTAATAGATAATTGCTGATAAAGTTCTTAGTAAAACAAACTAAAAGTTATAGTTAAAATTCTAAAAATGGGTATTATTTTTTCACCAAAAATTCTTTATTTTAAAATAGAGAATGCGGTGAAAGTATTAGAATAATTTTTTAATTTATGAATCATTGACGGAGCACAGAGAAGAAAAAGATTTTAAATCTCGAGCAAATAACAGCTACTAAAAAAAAGATTAAATTTCAAAAGGCACATGTAAGCATCAAATCTAAGCAAGGGTGAAGGAGTAGCATCGTGGTAGAGGAGAAACAAATCCTTCTCAAAGTCCAAAGAGGCAATCTCCCCGTGGGCCGAGGAAGGGTTCAACTAGTTTAGAAAGTGTCAATTAAGATGGAGGAAATACATTTTTTAGTGGCCCATTCATGCTTTTTAAGACTCGTGATCGACTTTTGCAGAAGTAGGGTAGCAAGTATGAATTTAAAAACCGATAAGGTCTTTAACATGCAAGAAATAATTAGAAAAATACGAACACAAAAAAAAAAATGATAAGTATTGATCAACCAGATTAAACAAAAGAATAGTTAAATCTAATTTGATGGTGGGATGAAAAAACTCACTGTTAAATTAAGAGAAGGTATTTTTTGCTCGATAGAAGTAAAGAAAAAAAAGTTCTTGATAAAAAATAAAAAAGAAAAAACATAAAAGAAATTCTCTCTACAATAAAATAAGTACCTTTTTGATGAGCCAGGGATGCATGTTTTGCAGTTAGACTGGTGAATAATTGAAAAACGAAATGCTCCTCTAATTATTTATGGTTCTTGTTTATTATGTATTTGTTGCTTATCTTTTCATTTCGCCTGAAAATTTATAAATTGCACTAATCACAAATCCTGCTCACTCTCCATACTTCTTCGCCTCCGTTAATTTTGGGTCCAAACCACATAACCACTGTGTGATTAACAGATTAAATATAAGATATTGATTTAATCTAAATCAAAACTCACGTAACAGATTAATTTATAGTAACACAACTTGGATGGCTTTCGTATAAAAGCAAAATTACAACATTAATGATTTAAGATCACGGTGAGTTATTTTATACATTGAATTGCTAATAGAGCTAACTCAGAGATTACTGTTCAACAGTTAAAAAAGAGGGGGCGTATGGCAAATAACAGTAACTATTGCTTGTCAAGAGAGACAACTCGTTTATTGGATCACGATTTTAATTCATTCTTGACCTAGTAAGCTGCAAGGCCCATTCTTTATGCTGTGGCTTGGACTTCAATAGTGCAGTTCAGAGCTGAGGCTGACCCATTCGAAGAGCTTTCAAGAATTTACCAGAACAAAGCCCAATTCCAGATCTTCAGTTTAAAGCTTTCTTGAAGGTTCGGGAATTTGCTCGATGAAAGCGCAAGAGGATTACGCCAGAAATCACCGGATCTTTCTGCTGCTTCCTATAAGTAAGATCCTTCTCCTTTCTGCTTCATCATAGAAAACAAGCAAAGCAATTCAGAGCAACCTATCAAGCCAATTAATCTCTGTTACATAACCCATTCCAGCACTACAAAATGGCGATGATTCCAAGCTTCTTCGGTAACCGACGAAGCAGCATCTTCGATCCATTCAATTCTTTCGACCTGTGGGATCCATTCAAAGACTTCCCATTCCCTTCTTCCTCTTCAATCGTCTCTCATGAAAATACCGCTTTTGTTAACACTCGTATAGATTGGAAAGAGACGCCAGAAGCTCATATCTTCAAGGCTGATCTTCCTGGGCTTAAAAAGGAGGAAGTGAAAGTGGAGGTTGAAGATGACAGAGTGCTCCAAATCAGCGGAGAGAGGAATGTGGAGAAGGAAGAGAAGAATGATACTTGGCATCGTGTGGAGCGCAGCAGTGGCAAATTCTTGAGGAGGTTCAGGCTGCCGGAGAATGCGAAGATGGATCAGGTTAAGGCCTCAATGGAGAATGGGGTTCTCACAGTGACGGTTCCTAAGGAGGAGGTGAAGAAGCCTGATGTCAAAGCCATTGAAATCTCTGGTTGATTAACGGCATGCTATGGATATATATATATATATATATATATGTGTGGCAAGATATGTAGAAATAATGGTGTTTGTGTGCCTTTGGGATTCTCTGAGCAGTTTGTGATGTATAACTATATTAAAAGATTATCAACATATAATAGTATTGATCCAATATCTCTCTAATTTTCTCTCAAAATTCATTTGGCAGTACCTTCAAATTAATAATAATAATTTTGAAACTCCAGATTTTTGCCTTATAATGAAAAAGCCTGTCCCTTGAAAAGGGGTGACTTGGAAATGATGGGCATCCATGAATATGCAGTGGGTGATGTAATTTGTCGATTCTCCTGTGTTTTCAATAAGAAGGGAGACGGAGAGGGAAGAAAAAAAAATGAAATCATCAGATGCAGTGTGAAAATGAGGCCTGCATGCCAAAGGTGATAATGGTAGAATCTATGCCGGCCCATGTCTAAAATTCCTCAATAGGAACTCTAGACAAGTTCGTTTCTTCGATTGCAAGACTTGGATTTCTCTGAATTGCAGACAGGGGAAAGCAAGATGGAAAAGAAGGTGTTGCTTGCCCATTCCAGGGCCAGCCAAGTCCTATGCTCGAGTTAGGCACCATTCTCCACTGCAAGGGCTTCTCTTTTCACGCAAAATTCAATTTGCCTGAGCCAACAGAAGTTATAATCATTATATTTATTAATAATTACATTGAATAAATTCTCTATAAAAAAAATTGAGGTGGAAGGAATAAAAGTCGACAACATAAAGAGATCATGATCGTTCTTCAGCTGTAGGGTCTTGTACACAAATGATTAAAAAAATAGTCCATGAAATTTAGTTTTAATAGCATATGCTGATTTGTGAAAACTTGATCCAACATGTTACTATGAAATGGGGGGAAAAAAATCACAAAAGCGCTTATATAATTTTTTAAAAAGAATCTACTCATCTAAGTTCATCCAAATTGAAAATTTCACTCCTGCAGTCTTGAAGAAAAGTCTTTTTTTTTTTTTATTTATGTCAAATTATAAACTATTTTTTATTTTGATTTAATAATTTATTTATTCACAATATATATATATCTAATATACATAAAAAGAATATATTAGTTTAAAATAATTTAATAACAAAATAAATTAATTTTTAATAAAATAATACAAATGAAAAATTGAGAAAAATTACATAGAATTGATTTGATTCAACTGTTATTAGATGTTGCACATTAGTAATAAACAAAAAGCAAAATAACATTATTTTAAGTGAAAGCCAAACGACACCGACTTAAGTTATTTAAAAAACTTTTACCAGTAATAAATAGATAACATATTAATTAAAATTATTCCATAATCTTGTTTTTTTTAAAAATTATTTTAAAATTATTATTTTTTTATACTATTACAATAATATAACTCTATTTAAAAATTTTTTACTATATTTTTTAGTATTTAATAAAATTAATATTTTTAAAATAAATATAATTAAGAAGTGAATAAAAAATTATTTTTTTAATATATATAAAAAATAAAATAAATAAAAATTATTAGACAGAATGGAATAGTGAGTTTTACATTTAACTTCAAATTAATAATACTGTATTGATTGAGTGTGAAAATTTCTAAATTATTTTGATAGTCACAACTCTAAACTTAATACATGGCACCTCGTAATATGTTTTGTTTGGGTCTCATTGATCTTGATTTTAATTTTACTTAGGAGCGCAAGGCCCATTCTTTATGCCGTGGCTTGGACTTCAAAAGTGCAGTTCAGAGCTGAAGCTGACCCATATTTGACTCCAAGAGCTTTCAAGAATTTACCAGAATATAACCCAACTCCGGATCTTCAGGTTAAAGCTTTCTTGAAGGTTCGGGAAGCTACGTGATGAAAGCGCAATAGGATTACGCGAGAAATCACCAGATATATCTCCTGCTTACTATAACTAAGACCTTCCTTCTCTCCCGTTAACCAAGGAAAACAAGCAATTCACAGCAACCAATCAAACCCATAAATTTCTGTAGCAAAAACCCCATTTCAGCAATATAAAATGGCCATGATTCCAAGCTTCTTCGGTAACCCACGTAACAGCATTTTCGATCCTTTGAATGCTTTCGACCTGTGGGATCCATTCAAAGACTTCCCATTTCCTTCTTCATCTTCAATCATCTCTCGTGATAATACTGCCTTTGTTAACACTCGTATAGACTGGAAAGAGACGCCAGAAGCTCATGTGTTCAAGGCTGATCTTCCTGGGCTTAAAAAGGAGGAAGTGAAAGTGGAGATTGAAGATGACAGAGTGCTCCAAATCAGCGGAGAGAGGAATGTGGAGAAGGAAGAGAAGGATGATACTTGGCATCGTGTGGAGCGAAGCAGCGGCAAATTCTTGAGGAGGCTTAGGCTGCCGGCGAATGCGAAGATGGATCAGGTTAAGGCCTCAATGGAAAATGGAGTTCTTACCGTGACTGTTCCCAAGGAGGAGGTGAAGAAACCTGACGTCAAGGCCATTGAAATTTCTGGTTGATTAATTACGCATCCACACAGCCAAAATATGAAAAAAAATGGCGTTTGGTGTGTGCGTGTATGTATGTTTGTTGGAGTTTCCGAGTGTGCTACTACGAAGTTAGAATTACAGGTTTTGTTTAATTTGGATGTAAAAAGTATTGGTCACTTTTTTCTAATATAAAATATTCTCTTCATTTCGCTCTTCGTACCACCTCAAGCGACAGTTTGTCATATCAGGAGAGAAAAAGTTAAATATCAGAGTTATGAAATTTAATAACCAACTCCCAGTTCACCTTTTATTGGGACGCAAAGGATTCAAACTCCACAACTTTTCATAATAAAAGAAGTCCTCTAGTACCCCATCATGAAACTATTCAATGAAAAAATATCCAACACAGAAATGAGCAACGGTGAATTCTCTCTATACAAAGGGAGAAATATTTGTAGTTACAGGAGCTATTTGGTTACTAGACACAAGTAATCGCTTAACTGCACAAATAATACTGATGGCCATCATAATAATGCGTATAGTCAGAGGCTACGTTCACAAATAAACTATGATTGGATCAACTAATAGTGATGGAGGAGAAGCTTTAAGCAGAGATTTTAGGGGAGAATAGACTTTTACTATGAGTGCGCCCGTAATAAATGGCATTAGTGGATTTCAGGAGATGGAGATAAAATGTTTGTTTTGTATACGTTGGATTTTGAGAGCAGTGTGTACTGTAATTTGTCCAAACATAATACATATAGTCAGTCTCCAGTATTTTTTTTTCATATATACATAAGGGAATCAAAAAGAGGAGAAATGAAATAATTATTGAAAATATTGACTAAAACAATGAAACCTGAGTCGTGTTGAATACTGTCCTTAAGAATTTATTTTGTGATCCCCAAGATTAAACAGGTTCTTTTGGAATTTAATTTCCAGGATCAGAACAACAAAAATTTATCTCTAATTTATAATTCAGCAAATAATACAAAGAAAAGAAGAATCAAGTAGAAAATGAAATAATTATTGAAAATATTGGCTAAAACAATAAAACTGAGTCGTGTTGAATATTGTCCTTAAGAATTTATTTTGTCATCCCCAAAATTAAACAGGTTCTTCTGGAATCTCTGATTTATAACCCAGCAAATAATACAAAAAAAAGAAGAATCAAATAGAAAATGAAGAGTCAATATCTTTATAGAGACAAAAACTATTTGTTATGAAAAATTTGACCGCTATATATAATTATAAAAATTTTAAAATAAAATTATAACGATTATATTTAATATTATATTTAAATTTCATAAATAAAATATTTAATAATCATAAAAATTTTAATTATTATAAAATATTGAATGACCATAAAATCTCTGATTTTAACGATCTACCGTGGTAGCAGTGGGAGAGACGAGAAACCTATTAGTGCCAATCCTATTGGGTGTTTTACAATCTATATGAAAATTATTTTCAAAGTCAAATCATCACACGCAGAATGAAAATGCCCCAGCATAGAATTTCACAAGCCAACCCAAACTCCATATGCCAAGAGGCAATAATGTTAGAATCTAAGCCGGACATTACAATTGCTCATCAAAATTCAACAATTCAAACCCAGCCAGCCATCCTCATTTCAGTTTCTTACCGATAGTAGACCATTTATCTGAGCATGATTTCACATCTGGCGATACATGGTCTCTGAAATCCTCTCTTAATGGTAGATGTGAAGCACCATTGCTGGAATCATCGAATTATGGAAAAGCTGCATACAAAGATCACATGCTTCAGCTAAGATACACTTACGTATTACTCTGAAGCAGTGGCTAATCGTCGGAATCTTCTAGCATAGGCTTGAGAAGTAGCACTTGTAGCACTTTGATCGCTCGCAGCAAATTCACTGTGATACCACAGAAAGGTTATTTTCCTTTGAAAGATATGATTGATCCTTTGAATATTTTACCAATTTTCTGATGTAACATTAACAAACCCATCATCTCATCATTTCCCGAAATGCTCTAAAGCAGAGTTTCCCTTGGTACAGCATCCACCATTTAATGATCAGTCAGCACATGCCGTAGGAAAACTCTTACTTTTATGTTTGCGGAGCATCTATTGCGGGAAACGGCGTTTGGACTTTATCACTTCAGGTTTAAGGATCCACCCATCCTTCAATCCGTGAATTTAGAAGCCCTGATGGAATTAACAAATGCAATCAATTCCACAACGTCCTCGGCCATGGTCACCCTGAATAGCATCGGCTTCCCTGAAGAAGCACAGCACCAGCAACAATACCAAGTTCCATTCTTCTCAATAGGCCCGCTGTATGAAGTTGCAAAAGCCTCCTACAGTAGCATGATTGCAGAAGACACTTCCTCCATCACATGGCTTAGCAGGCAGATTCCTAGATCAGTAGTCTATGTGAGCTTAGGAAGCTTGGCTTACATGGCTAAGAAACAGTTGGTTGAAATGGATTGAGGCTTGGCCAACAGTGAGAAGCCGTTGTTGCGGGTGATAAGACCCAATTCATGGTTCTGAATGGATAGAATTGTTGCCCAAGGATTTCGAAGAAGCTGTTAGAGAAAGAGGTTGAATTGTGAAATGAGCACCGCAAAAGGAGGTATTGGCACATCCAGCTGGAGGTTTTTTGGGTCAGTGTAGTTGGTCCTTTTTTTTTTTTTTTCTCCAAAAGTGTATGACATTGAGAAACCAAATACGCATAAATACAAGCATTCAAAGGGAGAACCCATTCATTATAATAAACACAATGGCGGCCAGATTAACAAAATCTACATAAAATTCAGAAAAAGAATAAAAGGAACAGACTTCGATTCCTCGGATATCTACAGAAAAGACAAAAGCATATTAGATTAGGTTAAACAACTCCACATTACAGCCAACTGATTTTATCAAGCACTTTCCACACACACAACAGAAGCATTACAGCCTAGTACAAAAGCCTAATATTTATTATATGCGTAGTAAATACTCTGTCGCACGAGAGAGATGACACTTAACTTGAAACCCTCAGCCAGAAATTTCAACAGACTTGACATCAGGTTTCTTGACCTCCACCTTGGGAACAGTCACAGTAAGAACCCCATTTTCCATGGAAGCCTTAACCTGATCCATCTTGGCATTCTCCGGTAGCCTAAACCTCCTAGCGAATTTCCCGCTGCTGCGTTCCACGCGATGCCAAGTATCGTTCTTGTCTTCCTTCTCCACATGCCTTTCTCCGCTAATTTGAAGCACCCGATCATCTTCAATCTCAACCTTCACTTCTTCTTTTCTAAGGCCAGGAAGATCAGCCTTGAAGACATGGGCTTCTGGCGTTTCCTTCCAGTCGATGCGGGTACTAACAAAAGCAGAGTTTTCACGGGGTAAAAGCGAGGAAGAAGAAGCAGAGGAAGGGAAAGGGAAATCCTTTAAGGGGTCCCAAATGTCAAGGGAGAAAGGATCGAAGATACTGTTCCGGTTGCCTAAGAAAGGGGTGAGCGACATTTTCAGCTGAGTTAAGCTGGAAGACTGAATTAGATTGCTTACCTTGGGCACACAGAGGGTTTTCAGTGCAGCGAATGATGCTGTGACAGAGGAAGGTTGAGGTATTTGTAGCAGTTGGAGGGGTATTCTAGTACTCTCTCAGGATTTGCTAGATAATTCTAGTGGGTGAATGTTCTAGAGTTCAGGTTTTTTGCTTTTTTAAATTAAAAAAAAAAAATTTCAAATCTTGATTTGAAAAATTTTTTTTCTCAAATTTAAGGTAAAAAGCGAGTCTTAACGGTAAAGGTTATCACACTTTTAAATTATAAATTTAATTTTTATTTAATTAATTATTATATTTTATTAATTTAATTTATTTAATTATATATTAAATTTATAAAATATAATTATAAAAATTATATTAATATTAATTAACTTAAGTTATTTATAATATAATATTATATTTATTAGTTTAATTTATATAATATAATTAATTATATATTAAATTTAATAAATATAATTATAAAAATTATATTAATATTATTATAAATATTTATCATTTTATTTTATTATTGTTTTTATTACAATTAATTTATAAATATTTAATATAAATATTTATAAATTATAAAAACTATAAAAATTAAATTTTATTTTATTTCATTTTTTAAATAATTTTTCTCTATTTTTTCATATTTCTTTTAAAATACTGTATAAAAATTGACTTTTAATATTGTCGTAGCCTCAACAAATATTAATAGCAGAGTGAGGTAGAAGTGGTGACCCACCAAATATATAGAACTTGATATTTAAAAAAAAAAAGGATCCGTAAAACAAAAAAGAGCGCGTTTATATGGCATGAAAAGAGATTTGATCATTATTTTAATATTATTTTTTAACTTTGTTATTTATATATATATTTATTTATTTGTATTATATTCTACTATTTTTAAATATTTACATGCATTTTTTATTTAATTTTTTATAATTTTTATATCAATAAATATAATTAATAAAATAAATTGTATATATTATTAACATTAATTACTACATTTATAAAATAAATTATAATACATTTATATATATCCTTAACATTAATTAAATCATATAAATTAATAAAATAAATTGATAAATATAATATTAAATTATTTAATATTAATATTAATATTAATATAATTTTTATAATTATATTTTATAATTTTAATATATAATTAAATTAATTAATATCAATATTAATATAATTTTTATAACTATAATATAATAATTAATTAAAGAACAATTAAATTTATAAATTAAATTAATCGAAGTACAGTAGAAGTCCCATCTATTTTTTAATTATTTTTTCTATTCTATCTATTTTTTTAATCAGCTTTCACTCTTATTTAGAAAAAAGAAAAAAGAAATTTTAAAACAAAGTTTGAGAATTTTTTTTTTTCATATATAACTGGAAAACGCAAAAAACCTAGAGTTGCTGCCACTTTCGACTTGAGTTACTCCGGGGCCGGACATAAAGAGTTATTGGGTATCCAGAAAGTTCCATATTTGTCCATAAATGGCGGATTATATTTTCTTCTTTAAAATTTTTTAATCTATATATAAATAATGGTTGATTATTATTAATTTGATGGGTGAAGCTATTTTTTTAATTTTAATTTTAATTTAATAAGATAGATATCACATCATAACAATCTTTACATCATTTATTCTTTCAATTAAAATACTTTTTCAAAAAGAAATTAGAGTATTATTGCATAACAAATATAGTTGTATATTTATAGAACCTACAATTTAAACCCAAGGGGGAAGAACTATCCATCCATCCAAGCAATTACAACCAAGCTTCAAAGCTATTAAATAAATAATAATACCTTCAAATAAATTAATGTAATAATAATAATATTATTATTGATTAAAGATAAAAGGATTTTTTTTTAACCTATAATATTTTTCCTAAAAGCAGTAAGTTTTTATAATAAATTTAATAATTCTTATAACTGATATAAGTGTCTAATAAGTTTCATATTTTGAAGTTATGCAATTATATTTATTCAATTATTAATCTGTCGAAAAATAACTAATAGAAAATATAATAGAATTAAGAAGATAAATTTAAATTAGCAGCTATAATAATACGAATATTTTATAATAAATTTGAGTTTCGATTGCTAAGAGTATCATATATAATACTTGAATCAAATGCATACACAATAGAATAAAAATCTATTGCAAATGCTAAAGTGTGGTGTTTCTCCTGCTAAAATGAATGCGCACTAAATTTTCTTAGCAATTCCATGCACCACCTTTCCATCACCGTTCAAAGCAATCACCGCAATAATAGAATGTGAAAATTGATCTCTCCACTCACATCACAGTAAAGTATGATACTGTCCTTGGGAAAAGAGTCCCTACTAGAAATGAAAGAGGACCTAAATGGTGAATAGTGAAAATCAGCAAAATTACTACTAAACTGCAATTTTCTGAAATCAATGAAAATATTTGTAACGAAGGCTAAACAGTATTCGATTCAAACTGAAAAAATTGATTGAATTAAATTAATTTAAAATTTTAGTTTGATTTTTTATTTATTTTAATTCGATTCAATTTTTAATTTTAAAAAATTTGATTATTTCGATTCGGTTCGATTTTGATCAGAAAAAAAAATTAAACTGAATTGATCAATGATAATAATATGTTATTTTTAATAATATAGAGAAATTATATCATGATAAAATTAAAATATTTTAATTAAATTTTAAAATATTAAAAATAAAGTGTAAAAAATAAAAAATTTATTAAAAATTAAAATCGATCAAATCGAATCGAACTGAATCAGACCGATTCAGTTTGATTCGGTTTCTGATCAAAATCAATTTAATTTTTATAAATACTAAAATTTTGATTTTTTTAATTTAATTCGATTCAATTCAATGCTCACCTCTAATCGTAACAACAAAATCAAATTGTGTTATATCAAAAATAATTTTTTTTCCTTCCAGGTAAACACTACTAAAGTAAATATTAGAGAGCCATCAAAATTCATCTTGAACTGGTTTCCTAAATTTGAAAAAGTATGTAGCCACATAGACTAATTAGCCAAACAGTCCTGACATGTGGACACCATAAAAAAAAAAAAAAGCTCCATACATAACCTGAGCCTTTAGAGCATGTTTTGCCTCCCTATGTTCATTTGACATATGGACTTTCGAAGACGATATTGAAGTATAAATCATACCTTTCACTTTATCCTTACGGATTAGCCATTCATCTGACCTATTCAGATGAAATGGCAATGGCACCTACATTTAATTTCCGCAGAGTTGGGTTCGACTACTCCAAACTATTAACAAATTAAAAAAAACAAACAACCATTCCACAAAAAGAAAAATTGACTAAAATCCACAGAAGGGAACCCCTACGCAAAGGAGCAACGGAAGTCGCTCAAAGATAAAGCCAAAGCGAAAAGAGAAACTCTCTCTCTCTCTCTCTCTTTCAAAGCTAGACAGATAATAAAACCAAGTCAATTTATTCAAGATGATGATTAGATGGTCCAAATATGCTTCAAATGCAAATTGGTTGTTACATAGTTTACATCTAGCATAAATTTGAGACTTCGATTGTCCCCCATGCTTTATATTGCTTTCCCTTTTTTTCCTGGCAGAAGTCAGAAGATATCCGTCCATGATTGGGTAATGGATAAACCAGAGCAACAATAATGACGAGGGGATAGAATTGCTACAAAGTAGGTGAAGATAAACAGGAATGGGCAGATGACAAGAGAGTGATTTATGTCTTTATGCGTGATATTGGGTATATATGAAAATCCTGGATCGTTGGATATACTCATTGAGAGCAAGAATTTTAGTGTGGCTCAAAAATTTTCACTGAATATGCTTTGCTTTCTTTCTTGAAATTTGTACTTGCAAAGCATAGAGTGATGAGAAAATACTTCCTCAGTATTCATATACTGGGGGAAGTGGAGATTCCCATTAGGCCATTAGCTGGATCCTAGGATTCTTGCGTCGTTTTCAAGTGCGGCAGTGGGGGGTCATCGAGGTATCAGCTAGGGATGATTTCAGTATATAAAAAGAATACAGTACAGTTAGTTCAACGCTTTGAAATGATTCAAAATCTTGTTAAAGTTAGACACTACATGTGAAAGAAGATGATTTCAGGATAATCTACAGTGCCGATTTGGGCTGAAGAAAAAGGATGCTCCTGCCTGGTTAGTTTATGTAGTGTTGTTGGGAACTTCATATGCAGCATCTGCTGATGATTTGGGAGGAAGAAAAAGGATGGCTCCTGCCTAGCTAGTTTATGCTTCATATATATGCAGCATCTAGAGAAAAGATTCATTCCTCCTTTCTGTATATTAAACAACTGAAAGCCAATTCTCTTACTTTCTTGTTGCTGGCTAGCTTGATCCTTTCAAAAAAAAAAAAAAAAGAAAGAAAACAGCTTGTTCCTATTTCCAGGTTTCTGCCGACTGCAGCGGATGAGCTGTTGGCTGTTGCTGCCACAGATATGATTGCCTCCAGCAGTTTCCTTGGTGTTGGGAGTACTCGAAATGCTTCTGACATAAGGTAGGTTGAGTTGGTGGTTAAGGAATAAGGAT
Organism: Manihot esculenta; assembly: GCF_001659605.2. Classification (NCBI taxonomy): domain Eukaryota; kingdom Viridiplantae; phylum Streptophyta; class Magnoliopsida; order Malpighiales; family Euphorbiaceae; genus Manihot; species Manihot esculenta. Next base: position 9,474,342 of record NC_035162.2, on the reverse strand, counting down.
TTTTGAACAATGAAAATATTGTGAATTTTTCAATGTTTCCATCTAATCTCCTAATAAATCTTGTCATGCTTGTGTGTATGATTCTTTCCCCAGCTTATGTTTCAAATATGAAAAGACATTGATAAGGATCTATTTCCTTGATTGCTGTTGTATAAGTGTCCGTTCTTTTTTTCATTTCAACAATATTACACAGGTGAAGTCTTAGTTTCAGCTTTCAGGAATGAAAATTAAGAAAATAAAAAAAAAAACATCAATGTAAAAGTGTTTTGATCAAGTGCAGGCAAGACCTGCTAGTTGTTCTTCTTCTTATTATTATATAACCAAAAATGCTTTACATCAAACACTTTGCTCACAAGATACCAATAAGCATGCCCTATAAATTACAGAACAATTACCGATCTTTGAATATACATCCTTTTGAAGAAAATAGCATATCAACCAGAAATTTCAATAGCCTTAGCGTCAGCTTTCTTGACTTCTTCCTTAGGAACAGTGACAGTAAGAACCCCATTATCCATAGAAGCCTTAACCTGCTCCATCTTCACATTATCCGGCAGCCTGAACCTCCTCAAAAACTTGCCGCTGCTACGCTCCACACGGTGCCATGTATCGTTCTTGTCTTCCTTCTCCACACTCCTCTCTCCGCTGATTTGCAGCACTCTGTCATCTTCAATTTCCACTTTCACTTGCTCCTTTTTTAGCCCAGGAAGATCAGCCTTGAAGATATGAGCTTCTGGAGTCTCTTTCCAATCTATGCGAGTGTTAACAAAGGCAGAATTTTCACTAGAAGAAAGAGGAAAAGGAAAGTCCTTGAATGGATCCCACAGGGAAAAAGAAGAGAGGGGATCGGAAACACCTCTTGTTGAGTTACCGTAGAAGCTTGGAATCATTGCCATTTTCGATGTGACGGGTTTAGTTTTAGATAGGAAGATTTTCGCTCTTGCTAAAGTAGCTATCAATTGCTTTTCGGCGTCTATGGTATCCCGCGGGATTGGTGAATTGGGTAGTTATAGGATGCAGGGGGAGACATCCGGTACTTTCTTGATCAATCTTACTCTCTGTCGTGGGATTCGGTTAACGAACTTTCTGGTAAATTCTGGAGTTTTAAGGCTTTTACAGCGAAGCCTCTGGACTCTGGACTTGGATGTGGGCTTTTCTCGTGTAATCTCACAGCAGGGCCTATTTCTTGGCCTTGTAGGACTCTACCTCAAAGCCTTTTTTTAATTTTTTTTTGAACTTAGATTTAAATAACTTAATTTCAGTCAAGATAACGTGTATGTGTAGTATAATCATTTTTAACTATTTAAAAATAAAATTACAAGCAAATTTTAGAAAAGGATAAATGTACGAATTTCTTCGTATTTAATAGTATTTGTAAGTAGAATTTAATTAAATCTATATATTCTGAAAGTCTAGAAATCAACCTCTCAATCAGTAAGTCATCATGGCTTTTTTTTTAAAAAAAAAAAAAAAACTAGTATGGAAATTGATTTTCTTTTTTATAGTTTTTGTTTTATCTTAATTTACAGAAATAAATAATTTAGGCATCTGAAAGTATAGTCGACAGCAGACGGCAGTAACCAGAAAAGGCATGTGTCCTCACAGCTGAAATTAATTACCCTTCATCAAATTTAATGAGAGAAAAAACTAAAAAATCATCAAGGGTCTTTTTCCAAGTAGCTTGGAAAGGTCACATGTTAAGGTCTGATACACACAGATGCAGTGCCTTTCTTTGGAAAACCAAATTGATTTTTCACCTCTAACCCACCATCTGTTTTTCTTCACAGATTAGCACCTCAACTCAATATTAAGAATTTGTTTGTTCAACATCAATCTCAGTTTACATATATTTATAGAGAGAGAGACAAAAGTTTACTAATATTAATTAAACCATCTCCCTGCTTCTCTAATATGCTGAGAAGTGAGAAAGGTCCCAAGCATTGAATAATGGAAACGATGGATCACGTGAAAGCAGCAAGAAATTGTCAGAGAAAAATATGAAATGTGTTCTCGTTTGAAGCTCTGGAGTGTCTCACGTGATAAGGTCTCCTTGTCCTCCTCCATCCCTAGCCACAAGTTTTATACCCCTCCCTCAACTTGTTGCAGACGATATATACAGAATCCATTTTTACTCTTTTTCAGAGTACATTGATTTATATCTGTTTGTGTGAAAGGATTAATGGGTCGTGGAATATAATTAGACAGATTTTTTGAAACAAGTAAAATGTAGGCCGCACAGAAAAACTAACAAGTGACTGTTGCTGCTGTGGCCTTTTTGTGAACATGGGGGCCTGGTCGGTGATTTGGGCAATCCCAGATTTCCTGTTTTATATTCCACAATCATAACCTATGGCCTTTAATTAAATGGTTCAGATTGAATGATTTAACAACTTCGAATTACCTTTTTATTTTCATGATTCATCAATAACATCATCATATATATCCATGAGAATTTGTATCATCTATTCGCCTGTTGATGATTCTGCTCAATCTTAGCAACTTGGCATCAATTTCAGCGTAATCCATGATTCAGGCTTTTACTATTCAGATGCACCACAACTACCTCATCCTCATGTGCCTAGGCATTAATTTTCAATTTTGCAATCATTTTTATCTGGATTTCTTTATCTTTCCCTTTTATTTTTTATTTTTACTGATTTTTTGAGCCAATTAATTATAATTTTTTTTCTTTAAAAATTATAGAAGCTCCCTCTTCCAGATGATGCAGAAAGGGTTTTACATATTCATTTACTTTCACGTTTTGTTTGTTTTCAAGTTTTTCCTCTGATTCTGATTGATCAGACAAGCAAGTGGTTACAAGTATGACAATTTTTAAGAACATAGTCTTAATAAAATTTAATATTGTAAAGATGTAGTCAAATTTTGCTTTAAAATTTCAGTAAAACTTTAAATCAACTAGTCCAAATTAACACAATAATTGAATATATTTGCATAAAACAAATACAAATTACTTATCCGTTGAATGATTAAGTTAAATGATGACATATGGTTGCATGATAACATGCATTATGGGATTCATATGAAATGTGATTAAATTAACATGGATGGATCACTAAGATATTATGATCTATCAAGTAATTATAATGTTTTGATGCTAATGGCTCCCATCTCATTATCTTTCTCTTTAATATATGCCTTCCTTTCAAATCTTTTGTTTCAAAGTAACGGTTTTTATGCTCCTATTCTTTTTAAAAATAATTTATATTTAAAAAATATTTTTTAAAAAATTATTTATTTTAGACTCTCAATAAATCATATCATCTTTAGATTTTTCATATTAAAAACAAGAACGATTTTTTGAACATTGTGGAGTGAGTTAGGTTAAAAAATAATAACATAAATTACAATATAAAATAAAAAAATATATAGCTCAAATTAATCCAATCAATGGTAGCTTGGTTTATCTTCATTCCTTCAACATATTTATAAAGGAGGTAAAATATTTTATTCTATTTATTTTAAAATATTATTTTTTATAGTAAAAAAGTTACTATATCATATTATGCAACTTATTAATTTTCTGTCCACTGTATCTTCTTCATGTAAAAAAAAAAAAAAAACTCAAACAGAAATTCAATCAATATGGTAAATGTAAGAAATAAAAATAAGAAATAACTAACTTGGGTAAAAGTCAAGCATTAGTGTTCACCACTTCACGCAAGAAAATATTCGAAGAAGATTTGGGGATAGGAATGAATTCCCCATCAAAGCCAAGTCATTGATGTACTACAACTTCCGAGAATCATTGAATACCTTACATATAATATATATAGTGCCCAAAATAAAATCTGACTACAGGAAGCCTATTCAATTCATGCAAAATTTTATATGTATATAATTTTAATGTTTAAATAATTATCAATTATATCCTTATTAAATGAGTTTCAATTGTATTTAATAATTGATGATATGAGATCCAAAAAAATAAAATTTTTGAAATGCGTGTGTTAGCTTGGTTTGGAGAAATCACGTTCCTTCCTTTTTGTTTATTTTCATTTTGTCCGTTAGTGACGTTTAACTGCCTCACTGCTATAGGGCCATCTGTATCTGTCACTCTAGATCCATATATGTCAGAACATCTCTCCACACTAGCCAACTATTTAATTCTCTAGGCGCACATGCTGGCAGGGTTGCGAAGTGACTAGACTCGCTTCCCTTACTTTCTGTCACATCACCATGCTAGACTTTTCATGAGTAGGCCCACGCACATAATCAATATGGTCCGCCTCTCATCACAGGACTGAGTTGTGCGATGTTGGACCGACCTACCTGCGTGTGACTTGATGGGTTTTGGGTCCGTATCCTTCTCTAGGGTCAGGTCTCATCCCCTGGTGAAAGAAGTCCGACGGTTATCAATTGCCCCTTTACCTCCTCGGCAGTTATTTCATGAGTGATCAACAGTTATTTCATGAGTGATGAGGGGGTAAATTCCTGGGCTCCCATTATGACCGTGCTGCCCGAGGACAACTCCTGTCAAAATGTCATTTCCTTGCCTTTACTCTTTTCAAATTCAAAATTCCCAATTTTCTCCAGACTCTTCTTCTCACTTTACTCTCTGTGTGCTTCATCCCTTTCAGCTGAAAGGGAGTGAAGCCATCAGTGAGGTGGGTGACTAATCTAGAAAAATGACTGACAGCACTACAAAATTGAGCTGAGAGGGAGTGAAACTCTCAGTGAGATGGGTGACTAGCCTTAGAAAATGACCACCAGCACTACAAAACTGAGCTGAGAAGGAAACAAGTCCTCAATGAGGTGGGTGACTGGTCTTGGAAAAAGACCGCCAACACTACAAAACCGAGTTGAGAGGACGAAGCGACAGTAAGGTCAAAGAGTCTGAATTCCGAATAAGGCCAAAGAGCCTGGAAGCGATAGTAAGAAAATGACATTTTGACAGGAGCCGTCCTCGAGCCGCACAGTCATAATGGGGCCTAAGGATTTATCCCCCTATCACTCATGAAATAACTGCTGAGGAAGTAAATGGACAATTGATAACCGTCGAGCTTCTCTTACCAGGGGACGAGACCTGACCCTAGAAAAGGATACGAGCCCAAAGCCATCAAGTCACACGCAGGTAGCTCGGCCCAACATCGCGTGACCCAACCTTGCGATGAGAGGCGGACCGTATTAATTACGTGCACGGGCCTACCCATGAAAAGTCTAGCCCGATGATGTGACAGAAGGTAAGTGAAGCGAGTCCAGTCACTTCGCAATTCTGTCTGCATGCCCGCCGAGAGAATTAAATGTCTGTCTAACGTGGAGAGGTGTTATGACATATTTATATATACAGATCTGATTAACAAAAATAAATGATCCTGTAGCAGTGAGGCGATTAGACGTACTAACAAATAAAAAGAAAATGAATAAAAAAAATGTGATTTTTCAAGACCAAATTCACACACACATTTCAAAAACTCTATTTTCAGTATATCATATCATCAATAATATATTAATTTTTTAAATTATAAAGATAAAATAAATTAATTTAGAAAAAATAGAAAAGCAATTTATAAATTTTATTAATTTACCTAATTTTCTTTCCCTCCCTACTTATTTTCTTTGTGGTCACAAAAGTGGGTCCCAAAAACATACCCATTACGCGCCATCTCCAGGGTGATTACGTTATTGAACGTTGATAATCACCTTTTACTTTTAGCCGTCCGATGAAAACGATGGCCCCTCTGCTCTCTCTCTCGCCCTCTGTCCCTATATACAAACACTTCACTCTTTGACTGTAACAAACAAAGACAAATGAGTTCCAACCAGAAATACACTCTCCCCCTCTGTAGCTCTCTTTAACTTTGTGCTTTTCTGGGTATGCTTCTTGCTTTGGAGCTTGGAGTCTCTACAGCAAAATGAAGGCATTGATATCTTTTTTTGCTGCTTATTTGCTCTCTGCAACTCTTGCTGATATCTGCAACTTGTTTTCTTCGGTTTCATTGACCTCTGGAGCACCGACACTTGTTACGTCCTGCTGGAGAGGCTGGTGCTTCTGTTAATGGCATCTCTTGTCTCTGCATTACTAAAGCTGAAGTGGGTATGTGATATTTTCGTTGTTTTAGTGAGAAATCTCAAGAAAAATTCATGCTTTAATTTGTTGGGAACTTTGTTTGCCTACATCTTTTGAACGTTTAATATAATGGTTGAAATTTGTTCGTTTGATACTTTTTGATTCTCTTGTTTCAGATTTTGTCTTCTTTTTAGGTTCAAATTTGTAACTTTAAGTTGTGAACTCTGAGAATGAAAGGGAACGGGATTATACAAAGTTTTTACCGTGATTGATAAAAAGCAAAATTCTTACTTTCGATTCTTGCAAAAGGCGAAAGGAAAAAAGGAGGAGTGATTCATTTAAGGAAATTTACCTTTACTATTTTTTTCCTTCCTTACTTTGGAGTATCAATGAGGCTCTTGCTGTTCAGTGGTTTTGAATGTTAGTGCGTTATGGTTTTGAATAGCTGGGAATCTTTGTCCTGTGCATTAACTGAAGCAACAGGTCAATTAGCTATGATGAGGACAGCTTGATTTGCCTTATCTTAAGTTTTTGAAAAAATATATATAGGGCTTTCATGGACCACCCGATTTTTGCTTTCAATTTTTATTTGCCTGTATATTTTGTCGAGATGCTTGCTGTTTATTGTCTTCTTGTATCCCATTTCATTAATGTTGCAAGTTGAAAAGACTTTGATCAATTGGCTCCATTTGATCGAAAACCTTTAATTGATGCATGCACAAGGAAAAAAACAAAATGATGTGATCAATTGGTCCACCTTATAATTTTGCTTTTGCTTTGGGTATAGAAATACTGCCAATTCTTTCTCACTTCTCGTGGGCAGAAACCGGTCTATTTCATGAATATTTGAGTTTATCACGGCATAGAGACACCTAAATGCTTACGTTTATTTGTATGTTGTCTTGACTGTTGAGAGTTGAGACCTGTGCAAAAGATAAGAGAATGAGTGAAAAAGTGTCAATTAGATAGAACAAAAACTACTTTATAAGATATCAAATTGGGTATCTAAGCTGTTCTTAGAGTGTCCTTCATTTGCTGATTGTATTAGAGTGGTGATATTGGATGATCAGGTTTTTTCGAATAAATTCCAAGATTTATATTTCACTATTCTCATCCTTAAAGATTATAACTAGTGAATTGAAATTTCCTGCATGTCTGGAAGAGCTCAAGAACTCTCGAGGTTTTCCTTCACTATCTGCGTTTGGGGAATTGAAACAATTGTCTGGCATATACTCTTCGTTTCCTACTTCCAACTGTAAGTTTTGTCATCTATGCTCTTAGTGTTCTGTTGGCCATGATTATGAAAATTCTATAGCTAATCCTTTTTGCTGTTCAGGTTAAATGGTTTTTTGAGTTCCATAGTATTAATTATGATTTTGCCATCATCTTATTACAGATATCCAATTCTATTTTAATGAGTGTCTGATTCATGCCCCAGTGGCATTTATGCCAATTTGGTGGATGATAGAATTAGGGGACTTAGCTTCTTGTTTGAGTTGCTTGATATGTTTGCTTAACTCGGCGTCACAGCTCAACAACAAAGGAGTGATCTATATACCTGTGGAACAACATGGCCATCTCTAATGATGGCTAGTTTTGTGCATTATTTTATCAGCACGTCTTACGTTTCCTGTGCCAAATAACCATGAGAACTTTTGTGTATGCTTATTAAGTCATGGTTACAAAGTTTAAGTATTTTTCATTTCTTTTTAAATCTTCAGAGTGGCCAGCATGTCTGTTGACCTGAAAAGAACACATTAGGGCCTTGTCCTTGAAAATCTCAGGATAAAAAAAAGTGAAGTGGAGAAACATCTGCATCCCATAACTGATATTATTTAAGTCTATGGAAGACCATTCAAGGCAGAAAATAAATTCAGGGGGTCAGATATCATTTGGAATTTCTAAGACTGTAACAACCCAAGCAATGCAAAATTTGGCTTCGCATGACAGGTTGACACCAGAAAAGCCTTCATCGTCAGATGCTGATATTCATCACAAAATTACAAAGAATATAAAAGATATTTCGCCTAAATGTTCAAGGAATTTCCTAAAGCAATGTAGGAAGGTAACCAAAGAAGAGGAGCTTGTCAAGTACATGTCAAATTTGCCGAGTTATCTGGAGAGAGGTGAAAATCGACAGGAGAAAATTCTGAATGTTGGGGTCCTTGATTGGGGTCGTTTAGAGAAGTGGCGGTGTAGCCAAAAACATATACCACAAAGAAGTAGCAGGCATTCGTTCTCAAGTGCTAATTCATCATTTTCAACAGCAGGATCATCTGTTGACTACAGTAGTGGTCAAAGCTGCTCTCCTGCTCATCAAAGGATGCGATGTCCATCGCTGCAATCTCATCTGATGTCATCTCCTGTAGAAGTCCATTCACAAGATGTCAAATCGTTTGAAGAAAGTGTTCAAAAGTTTCAAGATGTCAAAGGTGTCCACGCTAACAGTATGAGTGAGCAAGGAGAGTTCAACAAGACAGATCAACTCGTTTCTGAAAACTTTTCTGAAATCAAGCTGGATCAGAGCAAGAGAAAAGATTCAGACCCAGAAATGAATCGAGAAGGTGGAACTCTTAATCGGGAGAATTTTGAAATGCAGCAGAGTATGAAGGTTAAGACAACCCAAGATGGTGAATTAATGAAGAGAGTAAATCAGTTGCAAGAACAGAAGGCATATGCCTTTGACCAAGATGTCTCCCAGAATAGTAAAAGAGTACTTCTACTTATGCCAAGAGATCTCACTCAAGGCAGTCGTTCCCAGCTTTCTGAGTATCCAAAGGGAGCAAAAGCAAGTCGAAGTAGCTTTTCAGAGATGCCAAAGGACATGAATCCTGCAGCAGTCACTTTTGATGTTCCTCACTCTTGTCCACGGCCTCGGGAGATTGACAGATCTGCAGAGATGAGATGGGGCGCTCCAGATGCAGAGAGTATCAGTTTTTTGCCCAATTCATCTCACTTAGCACCACATCCAGCCAAAATAAAAATTGGTGCATCCCATGCTAGAATTTCGGGAAGTAAAAAATCAATTGTAACACCAATAAATTCAACTTCAAAAGAACCTTCCACAGGATTGGATGTGAAGCTAAGCAAAGTAACTTCTGAAAAATCGAGAAGCACCTCACCTTTTCGCCGACTTGGCATTGGTATGGGCAAGATAAGTAAAAGTTTCAGCTCCAAAGAAGATTCTTGTATATCACAAATGAGCACAATCCATAATTCTGCAAAATCTGCTGCAGAGAATTCTGTTGCTTCCTCTTGCCAAGGTACTTCAAGTACCGATATGCAAAATGCTACAAGCAGAGCCAGGTCAAGCCCTCTGAGAAGGTTACTTGACCCACTGTTGAAACCTAAGGCACCAAACTGCCATCATTCTGGGGAACCATTGCAAGGGGATTTAGTATCAGCAGATAGAGCCTGCAAGTCATCCAATGGACGACTAGATTCTTCAACTGGACTGAGACAGCCAAAAGTTGTAAAATTAGACATGGCAAGTTGCAGGGAAATCAATATTGATAATTCGTGTCAGGACAAGAAGCATGGATCATCAGCATTTCAAGCTTTGCTACGAGTTACAGTTAAGAATGGCCAACCACTTTTCACGTTTGCAGTTGATAATGAACGTAATATTCTTGCAGCCACAATGAAGAAGTTAAGTTGCACGCTAGAGGATGATTATTGCTGCATTTACACATTCTTTGCCATTCAAGAAATCAGGAAAAAGAATGGGGGTTGGATGAACCAAGGTGGCAAAGGCAAAGGTCATGATTATATTCCTAATGTTGTAGCTCAATTGAAGGTTTCAGGTTCTCAGTTTTCCACGAGAGAGGACTACATGGAGCAATCATGTGCTAGAGAATTTGTTCTATTTGCTGTGGACTTACAACAAGCAGAGCCGCAAACATTAGAATCTCAGCCAAATGATGAACTGGCCGCCATTGTTGTCAAGAACCCAAGAGTCATCAATAAAAGTACAGCCAGTGATGGGTACAATACTGGTGAATGCAATGATCTTCCAAAGATGAGATCTAATTCTACTTCCAGTGAACAGCCTAACATGAACAGCGAAAGCCTTATGAGTACCACAGTCATTCTTCCAAGTGGTGTTCATAGTCTACCAAATAAAGGAGGACCTTCATCGCTGATCCAAAGATGGAGATCAGGTGGATCATGTGATTGTGGAGGCTGGGATTTGGGTTGCAAACTCAGGATTTTTATCAACCAGAGTCGACTTACTAAGAAATCAAATCTATACAAAGCTTGCTCTGTGACAGATAAATTTGAGCTCATATCTCAGGTAATATCTTGTTGCTTTTACCAATTACTTGTTCCTCAAACCTATTATTGCCAAATAACATAGTTCTTTCAATAATTAACCAATAGGTTGGGGAAGAAGAAAACCAATCTGTCTTCAGTTTGGCACCTTTCAAGGGTGGAATCTATTCAGTTGAGTTCACATCATCATTTTCAACTATACAAGCATTCTCACTGTGCATAGCAGTTTTAGATAGCAACAAACTGTGTGAGATCCCAGAACCTTGCAACTTGTCTGAAGGAAAAACTTCTTTGTAATAAGGTTCCATATGGAATTTGACAGACGCCTGCTCCTGTTGGAAGGTCTAATTTCACAAGCAACTACACAGGCAGTACAGATAGATAACAGCCAGTTTGAGTGGGTGGACACCACTTGAATCCCTCTAATTGAAATAGGAAAATAACAATAGAATCTGCAAGGTCATGGGGAAAGAAACCTAGAAGCCTGAGCTGAGAGCTTGTAATTTATATATTAGTTTTTGAGTTCTTTTCACTATAGGAACTGTACTTAGAAACATATCCATCCATGTAAATGGAGCTGGTGCATATATTTATAATGAAACTTAATGCTATTTTGCTTTCATATTAGCAAGTCCCTTGCAATGAATCTTTCTAATTTTATATGTAACCTTTTGGCTCAAAAGGCCACTCTCTGCTAACACATTAAAGAAAAGAACAAAGCAGCAGAAAATTCTACTGCTTGAGAAGTTGAGATTCATGGTTAATATATATATATATTTTGAAAATTTACTATTTAGTCCTAACACATTAATTAGTTTATTAATTTTCAAAAATACATTAAAATATTTTTAAAATTTATAAATTTTATTAATTAGTCATTTTTATAAATTCTACTGATTAATTATTTTAACTGTTAAATATTTTATTAGTCTATATAATATTAAAAAATTTATTAATTAATATTTTAATTTTATAAAAATATTAATTTTTTAATATTTAATTAATAAAAAATTAATTTTTTTAAAATTAATAAATTAATTAGTGAATTTTTTTATTAAATAAAAGCTAAAAATTTGAAGTATTTTTCGATTAGATTAAGTAATAATAAATTATTTTATTGTATTTTTTTTTTCAACAATCCGTACATAACTTAAACCCCTTTTTTCGTTAAACAAAATTAAAATAAAATAAATATTAAAATTAAAACCCTAATCTCATGTTTAGTCCTCGAATCCTGCGGTCAGTGTGTCACCTTCACTCGACTGAAACACATTTTCTCATGTAAATAACGTTAGCTAATTATTTTTACTGCTCTTCAATTTTTCCTAAAACATGAATTTTCTTTAATAAAATTCCAATTTTTCTGAACAAAATCAGAAACAGATTTTTGGCTTTCTTTTTAACAGATTTTCTATTGTTCATATTGTTTGAAAAAAGATTTGGATTGAGATTCTTGATTACACTTAATCCCTAATATTTTAAAGTTTGATATTTTATAAATTAAATAGAAAAAATGGCAAACCAATTCAAATTTCCACACTTGAGCGGTTTATGAGGAGAAATATATAAATGTTTGTAAGCGCAAATCTTCTATCTTCTACCTTTATTAATGTCAAACGTTAACCTCCGATTTCCAAAATGCCTCTTTATGTTGATCGCGGGGCTCCCAAGGTTTTACTCTTTCTCTGGATTTTCTATATCTCGCTTTTGATAAAGACGGGAAAGGAGAAAGAAAACAAAAAACTATTGAGTCTGGCTTATTTGTTTATTTATTTTAATTTTATGTGAAGCTATGGAGAAAAATTTGCGCAGAAACATCCATAGAAGTCTCGCTGGTTGTTGAAAATTGGAAGCCTCTTCTTGCTGGACTCATATTTCAGGTTTACATTTTAAGAATTGATCAACGAACTTAGCATTGTTTATTAATGCATTAACCATTAATATTTTATTGAATTATTGATAATTAGAGGATCCTTGTTTAGTTTATCATTTTGGCAAATTTGATGAAAAATTTTAGATGAGTCTGCTTATATGTTGGCATTTTGTTGAAGAAAACGATAATTGCTCATTAATAAACTATAATGGGGATGGGACAGTAGCAATGTTGCACATATGTTATTGTAAGGGAAATTTAATATTTTTTAGTTGGAGATTATGAGAATTGTCTAGTAGCTGGATTGCTCAATATTCTGCAAAAGCCTTAATTTGTTTCTTTTAAGTAAAAGAATGAAACTGTATAAAGAATATTCTTTGGACAGAGTAGTTCTTTCTCCACTAAAATGATGATCTACATCATCTGTAGTTCTTCCTTTGAGGCTTTGAAATTCTAGCTTATTTCACTATTTCCTCGTTTTGTTTCTGAATGCAAGGAACTCTTGCATTATAGACTGCTGTAATCATGTCATGTTCTATAGGTGGTTGCAGCAGCATCCACACTTCTCTTTGATAATTCTGTATGCGTTGACTACTTCAACCTGGATGGTGCCTACTATAGTTATGTCCTCTTTCCATTTACCTATGGTTTGAATGAATGAATAAATGCCTTAGGTATTATTAGGTTTAACTGCTCATAATTTCCGCTTCATTCTGGATAGAGCCTTTTTGGCTTTTCTTGTCTTTGGTTGATTCATATTTTACATCTTTCTTCTGAAGTTCTAACATATCATTTGGACTTTTGTACAGAATCTAATTTCATGGTGTTTCCCTTGTTTTTCCCCCTCCTTCCCTTTTGCTGTTAGGATTATTTATTGTCTTTCTTTACATTCTGTGCTTCAATGTCAAATTGGTATCATGTGATGCTAATTCATGGGCCTTTTTCTGTGTAGTACATACATGGGTTAGCTGCTCGTGGAATTCATTACTTACATAGGCCAGGGCCAACACTTCAGGACATTGGCTTTTTTCTTCTTCCAGTGCGTACCACTATTGTGAATAGTATGGCTCCTTCACACTTGATGTTAGAGCGTACATCATTACCCCTTTTTTTTGGCCATTTCAGGAACTTGGTGAGGACAAAGCCTATATAAGTGAGACTCTGTTCACCTTCATCTTTTGTTCTTTTGTGTTGGTAAGGTTTTGAAGCCTTGTTATTCATGTTTACACTTTACATCTGTTACCTAACAACCTATTATCTAGGCAGCTCCTTTTTTTATATATACATTTAACACATAATTGTACTGTTTCTAGGTAGATTACCTATGGTGCAAACCTCACACTCTGTTTTTTCCTACTGGTTTCTACCAGAACTTTTGTTAGTTGTTTCTGTTTACCTCTCTCCTTTGATGAACTGAGATATTTCATGTGTGATTCAATCTCTCCCCTGATTAGTTAAGGAAGATTGTACTCAATATTGACATGTAAGTTTGCAGAAGTTTGTCTAATGGAAAAAAAATAAAAATTATGCGAATTTAAATAGGTCCATGCCACTTGATTTTGTGCATGTTTATGTTTGCCAATTCCTCCAAGATCGGACAACAAGCAGCATGCCATGAGCAAGTTTATGCTTTATTTTCTGACATTAATTGTGAGAGAATAAGTATTGATGATCTTGAGTGTCAAAGAAAACTATTAAGTTGGTGAATATGGAGATCCTTGTCTCTTCAAAATGGCAAATTATTTTCTGATGTGCTTTATTGAGATTGACAACTAGTGCAGACTGTAGACAATGAGTAATTGATAGGGTGCTAAGCATTTGGTGGAGGTAATAGAGTAGAACTAGTTGACTATGTGATTCTACTTCTGATGATACTGGGACACTCATGTTTTGCATTTCATGTAATTTTTTCCTTAGGCCCCAAAGAACTTGAAATACATTAAAGCTTCTTGTCTTTGATTAACTATGACTCATCTTATTAAGTAATTTAATTATTGATGACCTGCAACTCTACTAAGTTGTTGATTGATGTAATATCTTTATTCTGTTGCAGTGGACTTTTCACCCTTTCATTTTGCAGTACAAAAAAATCTATACAGCTCTAGTCTGGTGCAGGGTTCTTGCTTATTTAGTGGTAAGTAGTTTTAGTTTCTTGCTTTTCATGAGACCTTTCTGATTACAAGAATTGTGAAGGCCATACTTGGATTTGCAGAAAACCATTATTGTTACATTTTGTATATATTAGTGAAGGCAAACTTATAACTCATCTATTGTCCAAGAACTTGTGTACTGTTTCATTAGTTATTTTTGTCTATTATTGTTGTGATTTTTTTTTGTTTAACCTTACTCATGTTGATAGTGAATAACATAAAATGCTACGCATTTTTCCTATAGCAAGAAGATGGCTTGTTTGGTTGCCCTTTTCCCTATATCATCTACTTAGATTGACTGGAACAATAGACAATTTCTTTCTGATCTTTGGGTCCTCATTGTACAATTGCGTTTTATTTATGTATTCTTTCCTTGCACTTCCTTAGGCTTGTCAGATTCTCCGGATAGTTACATTCTATTCAACTCACCTTCCTGGTCCAAATTATCACTGCCATCAGGTAAAATTTTGTAGAGCTTGGCATGAGGTGCAGTCTGTTTCATTTTATTTTTGGACTTTTGATTGTATCTTCTATGAAACCCTTGCTTAAATTACCTTTGTTGTAATTGAAGCAATTTTTTACAATCAGGTACAACTGTCTCTTTCAGGGATCAAAACTTGCCAGGCTTCCCCCTCCAGAGAGTGCAATTGAATTGCTTGTTATCAACTGTAAGTTTTGAACATCAAACTGTTTTTGTTATCTGTTACACACTTGCGCACACACAAAGGTTAGTGTGTTAAGTTTCTTATTTAAATTGGTACTATGATGCTTATATGACTTTATTAACATGCAGTTTCTCGAGGGGTTAATTATGGCTGTGGTGATTTGATATTTTCATCGCACATGATATTTACCATAGTCTTTGTGCGCACATATCAAAAGTATGGCACAAGGAGGTGAATGCATTCATCCTGCTTTTTCCTTTTTTTTCGTGTGTGTGTGCGCGTGCTTGCACCCGCATGTGCATGTGTGCTTGCACATTAGTTTCTTAATTTAAGGGTGTTTGAGTGGTGGTGAGCTATATGCATTATAGATGCAGTTGGGACATTCTACTAGGTGTGAGGACTGATTCCCATCTTTGTTGTCACTACTTTGGCTTATCCTGCAGGTGCATAAAGCAGTTTGCTTGGTTACTTGCTGTGATTCAGAGCCTTCTTATTTTAGCATCACACAAACATTACACGGTTGATGTTGTTGTTGCATGGTAAAGGGATGACACATTTTTCCTCTTAGATTTAACTCCATAGGCACGTAATCATTGACTGAGACATTTAATGTTCATGCAGGTACACGGTAAATTTGGTAGCTTTTTACATTGACAAGAAAATGCCAGGTTAGCATTTCGCAATATTTTCTTTCCCCATGCATGTTTCATGAGTATACTTGAAAGTGATTTTTAATAGTGGATCTGTTTGTTGAACTCTATTCAGTGGATCACTTGCCATAAGAGTATAGATGAACTTCCATTCTGTATCATCTGAAGATCAGAACACGCTTACAATTTCAAACTTCATAGTAGTATTTACTTGTTTAGAACTATAAATTATTAGGAAGGAAAAACACTGGCCTGCATGCTGTAATTGGCATGTTGATTATTTAAAAGTCCCATCGAAAATCCCTGTATCTACAGTACATTAAATTGCTTGTCAATTAGTTATGCTTGGAAAGATGAAATCATCATATGGAAGCCTGAATGTTAACTTATTTTTGATTTCTTGTATCCAATTACCCACATTATCAGCTTAGTTTTCACTCCTTAGTGGTACAACTATTACTGGTAAATTGTCCAAAAATTGGATCCATTAACCTTGATGTTTGCTAACAATACTTTATGAGATGTTACTTTATGGTAGAACCACTGGAGAAAAAAAAAATCCAACTTAATGTATTTTCATTAAGAAATAGTAAAGTTAATCAAATCTGCTTTTTTATTTGTTTGATTTCTGTTGGTTATCTGATCATCTTGTTGCAGAATTGCCTGACCGATCCACTGGACTCACATCTCTGCCACCTCTACCTGTGAGTAGAGAAAAGGATAGCAGGGGCATGGAAGAACATCACAAATTGCTGAGTGGAGTTTCTGTTGAGATTTCAAATTGAGTATGGATCATTAATCAAATTTCTCTGATCTCATACTGGTTTCACCTACAGTTGCTTCCCTTGTCACACTTTGAAATAGTTAACGTGCCTGCAGAATCATCAAACACATTGATTGCAAGGTTAAGAACATAGCTAGTGGTGAATTGTACATAAACATCAGCAAATGCTGAAGATAGCTATGCTGATGTTACCACTTCAGTTCTGTGCCTAAACTTTCTGTCTGAACTAATGCATTTTCAGCTCAGTTACTGTGGTTGGTATACCTCATTTCCGTTGTTATTTAAAATCAAATGAAGTGTTTTTATATGTCTCACTGTATGCAACATACAATATTTTTTTAAAATTGATACTGGGAGGTACAGGTTCCTAGATACTGGGAGAACATGTTACACAAGGGAGAATAACATCGGCCTTGGACAGCTTGTCATGTCTGAAAACTGCTAAATATTTTGGTCCACAAATATTGAACTGATGAGAGGAAAAGCTATAAGAGGAAACATGGTTATGTTGATAATTTCGCGTCGGGAAGAGCATGAGCTTAAATTTTTTGAGATTGAGGATGCCTCATAATAGGCAACTGGGGCAGGCATGAGCCAATGATTCAATACATTAATGCTTCTTGTCTGTGTCCCACAATACTGTCGACTTTACACTTGTTTCCCTATATTTGATTAGAAGCTGATATGTATTTTAACATTGAAGACAGCAACATCACATGCACGCTTGTGTTTCTATCCCCATCAAAGACGCTGTGCACTTTACCTTTTAGCTGTAATCTTTAGAACCAACTAGTTCTAGCTTGATTACTCTTACTTTCGTGCTTTACTCTCTTCCCCCCCTCTGATTTTTCCAGTTTTATTAGCTTATCACGGCCAGAATATACAATTTGATACTGCAGACTCAAGTTGTTGATTAGCATGTGAAAGTGGTCCGTATGATATGTGGGTTTTGATTTTCTATTAAGAATTGTGGTGCAATGATGAACTAAATAAAGAAAGAAAAAAGACTCAGGTCTGCCCTTATGCTTCTCAAATCCAAGAACACTCCTTGTTGATCCTTGTCTTGAAGTTCCCATACAGATCCTTAAAAGCATCTCATTGTCTGTGCTGAAAATCTTGGCAGAGGCAAAATGATAAAAAAAACTCTGGTTTTTTTTTTTTTTTTTTGAAAAAAAAGAAAAGAGTTGGTACACTTGTTTAGCCATGTGGGTCACCAGTTGTTTTGTAGGGTAAAGGCCACTATCTTTGTGGGTGTCCTTAGATGATGGCAATGGGAAAGAAAGATCAGAGATAGGTCCATCTTGAATCAATTTGAGCTGGAAAAAGTTGGTCAATAACAATCTCACCTTGGGTTGGGTAATTTTTCATCATTTGATTCATGCCTTACCAAACACCTCAATTATTCCAAGATAATAATTAAATATTTCATAAATGAGCTAGTATTAGTCCTCCTTAATCTCCCTTTATATATATATATATAATTTTTATTTTTCAATCCCAGGAAGTGTGTCTCACCTATGAGATGCATAAAGAAAGCATGATATACATAAAATAATGTTTGATCATCTCATTAGATCTATCAACATTCCATAAATCCCTCTACCAAAATATTTTTATCTATTATAGGTTAAATAGAAGCAAAGAAAACTAAATTTTTTTTTATTCAAGTTCAATTTAACTTAATTATTTTTTAAAAAAAATTAGCTTCTAATTTTGAATTAAATAAAAAATAAAGAAGTTTAGTAAAAATTATGAAATTTAATAAATTAAGAAATTTAATATAAAAGTTTTTATTTTTAGAGCAAATTAATTTAAAATGAATTTGTGCAATAAATGTGAAACACTATAAATATTGTGCAAGTGACCATTCCGAATAGAAAGAATCAACTCAATCGAAATCCAAGAATGTACCTCTAGATAACATTATTTCTATAATGGCAAAGTAAGATCATAGCCAACAAGGAACATAAACAGGATCACTAGGCCCCATCACTTCTTCAAAAGTCCATATCAACGAGGCCAAAGGACATGTAAAGAAAAGATGAGATATAGATTTACCATGCAATTCATAAATTGTACAATGAGTATGAATATCAATAGTCCTTTCACATAACTTCAAATGAACTACACCACTGTATCTCGACACTCTTGTATTTTACATGGCACTCTTACCATCCATAAACGATATTGAACTAACTACCAATACCCACTTTTAAGAGAATACTTACACCTATCACAAAATAACCATATGTACCAAATATTTATATTTTACTTCTTGCAACTGAATTATTTTACAGCATTTTTTAAACTCTATTTATCTTTATGTCTTTTTTTTTTCCTAATATATCATTTGTCTGGGGAGACTCTTTGATAGTTGTGGTAAATTGTTTGGAAATACCTCATTTTAGATGCGGTTGAAAGAAGACAGTTTGGGAAAAATGTTTTATTATGTCAGAAGTAATTTTAAATTATTTTTTAATATTTTTTAAATAGTATTTTGCCCAATAAACCCTTATTGTTGTAATACTATGTCATATCAATGCAGTCTCTTCTTTCTAAGAAAAAAGCATGGCAGTTTAATGAGAAACTTTTATAAAAAATTTTTTTATTAAAATTGAAAAAGAAAATGTCAAAAACACTTGAGTAAGTTTCACGCGCTGCAGTGGAGAATACGTTTTGTTCAAATTTAATTAAGCAAAGTGAAACTAGAGAAACGGAAACCTTCCTGGTTTAATAAAAAAATCGAAGCAGAGGCGAGAGAATGATGAAGAGGTGAAAGTGTCCACAGAGAGAGAGAGAGAGAGAGAGAGACTCCCTGGATCCAAAAAGTTTCCTTCCATTTCTCTTACATTCTTTGCTGCCAAACAGGAACGCTTCTAATGTCTTTTCAGCAATTATCTTTAACTTTTTAGTCTCTCTCTTTCTCCTTAAAACTCTCCTCCACGACCCAAGAAAGTGAGAGTAAAACGAAGTACTAAGCCTTGGCTTAGCTCCACATAGAGAGGAAGATTATCCATTTCCATTGCTTCTTCTTTTTCTGGGTTTTCTCTTGTGATTTATAGAAATTGAAGTTTAGCCAGAATGGGAGCTCGGTGCTCCAACTTATCACACTGCTGGTGGCCATCCAATCATCTCAAATCCCACCTCACCGACTTCTCCGATCTCGGTTACTAAACTAACTACATTTCGGTTTCTGTCACTTTTCCAGGAAAACTTGCAGTATCTCTCTTCTCTTTGATTCATTGTCTTTGCTTTACTACATGCAGAGAATGGGGACTTGCTACCTGGGTTTAGAGAGTTCAGCTTGCAGCAGCTACGAGCTGCCACGTCAGGGTTTAGCACGGACAATATAGTATCGGAGCATGGCGAGAAAGCTCCCAATGTGGTTTATAGAGGCAGACTTAAAGATGATGATCTCTGGATCGCCGTTAAGCGCTTCAACAAGTCCGCTTGGCCGGATTCTCGCCAGTTCCTCGTTCGTCTTCTTTTGTACTCTTGCCCGTAGAAGCTATTTACCTTTTAGTTTCCTCTTTTTCCCTTTTTTGGTGGGTTTTGGAAATTAACTGTTATTGGATTTCTGGGTTTTGTTTATAGGAGGAGGCGAGAGCTGTAGGGCAGTTGAGAAATGAGAGATTGGCGAATTTGATTGGGTGTTGCTGTGAAGGCGAGGAGAGATTGCTGGTAGCTGAGTTCATGCCTAATGAAACACTATCTAGACATCTTTTTCATTGTAAGCCTCACTTATTTGCTAATTTCTTTATCTAATAATAATGACTATTGACAGTATATTCGTTATGCTTACTGTTAAATATTTTTCTTTGAAATTTGCCATGCCAGCCGTTTCTTTGAAACAGAAAACTAATTGCATATTTTAATTTATAACATCTCCAAGTACCAAGTTGTGGAATTTCGTGGTGTTTTAGAGCTTAATTTGCAATGCTGAAGTGCTAATGCTTTGTTGAATCGAATTGGTTCAGGGGAAAACCAGCCCATGAAATGGGAAATGAGATTGAGAGTGGCTTTCTATCTGGCTCAAGCTTTGGAATACTGCAGCAGTAAAGGAAGGGCCTTGTATCATGATCTTAATGCGTATAGAATTTTGTTTGACCAGGTATTTCATTACTTTTATCAATCTTCAAATTTTTGTCCTTGTTGCAAAGTTGGCTCTCTCTTCTAAGCTACTCATTATATTGGGGTAGCATTTGTCAGGATGGCAATCCAAGGCTCTCCTGCTTCGGCCTAACGAAAAATAGCAGAGATGGCAAGAGCTATAGTACAAACTTGGCATTCACCCCTCCTGAGTACTTGAGGACTGGTAATACCTGGAGCTAATTGGTTTCTTCTTTCAGTTTTCTATGCATTATTTCCTGATGTTTGCAACTTGTGCAGTTGGTTCTTAACTGAGCTTATGTTGATATCTTCATATGGCAGGAAGAGTTATTCCAGAAAGTGTGGTTTACAGCTTTGGGACACTTTTGCTTGATCTTCTTAGCGGCAAACACATACCTCCAAGCCATGTAATCTGTATTCTCCTTAGACTCATATTTGATTTAGGTTGGAATGATATAACTATCTCTTGAAATCAATGATGCCTCATCAGCAATATACAATGTACGTTCTTTATTGGACACCAATGAGCTTTAGCTCAGTGGTATTACACTCATTTCTAAGATGAAGTCTAGAATTCAAGTTTCAGTCATAGCCAATTGTACAAAAAAATGCTTGGACATGTTTAGGCATCATCTCCTAAGGAAATAACTAGCTGAATTGCTTGGAAGTGGATCATCACTATGATGATAATGCTGATTTCTGTCAGTTTGGAAAGTTTCAAGCTAAATGCTTCTTTGGCAGGCACTTGACCTCATACGTGGAAAAAACTTTTTGATGCTGATGGACTCATGTTTGGAGGGTCATTTTTCAAATGATGATGGAACTGAACTAGTGCGGTTAGCTTCACGTTGTTTACAGTACGAACCTCGTGAGAGGCCAAATGCAAAGACTCTTGTCACTGCTCTAACTCCTCTTCAGAAAGAAACTGAGGTATACCATGTTTTCTTGAATGAGATCTTAACTTTCCACTTATGTCCAATGTTGTCTTTTTAAGTATTCATGGCCTTGAGAGAAAAGTTAATGGTTTACATAATTGATTTTGTCATGTCATGTATTAGTAACTGCTTTCAAGCTTTTTGACTGAAGGCTGTACTTTTTAATTTTCAAATGTAGTTTATTGCTACAATGTATTGAGTCATTTTTTTTTGTTTGAATTTTGCTTGGTCTAATTTATGTTGAATTTGCATATAGATCAAGCTTGAGCTTTATAAATTTAAAGAAGCTCTATAAGCTTAGGCTATGTTTGGTTGACAGTAACTTAGTAAGGGAAGTTCAACTTCCCGAGAAGTATGAAATATTGGCTTGTTTTGTTGTCATGATTCTATAACTTTCTGGGAAGTTGGCATGTGTTATCCCTCCCCAACCCCAAGTAATTTCAAGTTACTTTCCTTGCTCCCTATTTTGCCTTTTTTGTTTTGTTTTTTTCATAATTAAGTATTTAGGTGAAAATTAGTAGAAAATTGAAGATTATATTTGTTGATAGATAATATTGTGTGAAAAATTTTGTGATATAATTTTGTTTAGGTTATATATACATTCAAATAAAGAAAGAAATTAATTAAATTAAACATAAATATTTTTTATATTTTATGACAATTTTTATTATTATCATAAAAAAATTATATATTGATTATTATGTGAGTTGAGTATTTACTTTGAGTATTTGGTCAATATACAATTTCCTCTATTAAATTAAATATTATATTTTAAATATTATACATATATTTAGAGTGGGGATATTTATGTCATTTTTATAGTCACACTCCATTTACTTCATGGAATTTAGTATACCAGCCAAACACATTCAAATTATACTTCCTAGAAAATAACTTTTCTAGAACTATACTTTTCAGAAAATTAACTTCCCTGGAAATAGGATATTTGGAACAAAGGAGACCTTAATTTAAGTACCTGTAACCCCCCCCCCCCCCCCCAACCCATTGGAGGGGGTGCTTTTTCCAAGCTACTCGGTATACTGCACTCTAAGGCCTACCCACCCGGAATGTCATTCTTCCATCAATGTATTTCTTGGCATGGGGAGGTAGCCTTCATTGATGGATAGTATACAACCCTTATACAGGTGAAATTATCCCTACTTCTCAACTAACAGGCCTATTGCTTCACTCACCCTTCCCTTCCTAGTATAGCCATTGAGATCACCCGCAAGCAGCCAGGATTTCTGGAATCCTATCACTGTCAAAAGTGAGTGACTCTTCATTGGAACTGTGATCATCGTGGGAATAAATCTAAGTAGATTAGGCTTCAGGCACCACCCCCATTGTCAAGCATGAGGTCAATTTTGATTCAGTCATATTGGTAGGTCAATTGAATTATAAGCCCAAACTCATACAAAGAAAAGCAAACTATATCACTGTGAATACATAAATTAATTATTTATGTAAGCCTAGCTTGTGACATTTTGAACAGATTTCATGTAACCTCAAGCTTAGCTCATTTATTATGGGCTTTATTCACCCTTGTGGTCTTAATGCTAATTATAAGGGCTGATTATCTGACTTTGTTTTGAAGGGTTGGCATGCTAGTGACAAAACCAAATTCCATGAAACGTTACATATCATCGCAATCATCTTACTTACTGGTATTTCACAGGTTCCATCCTACGTTTTGATGGGTATGCCACATGGTGCCCTGTCCCCAAAGCAAACAATGACATTGACATGTCTAGGTGAAGCTTGCTCAAGATTGGATCTGACTGCGATACATGAGATACTGGAGAAGGTGGGATATAAAGATGATGAGGGAATAGCAAATGAGGTTAGTAATGACTGATGTTTGACATCTTTTGCTTAAGCTAACAAATCATCTATTGGATGTATTTAACGACTGTTGAGTCAAGTTACCTAAGTTTCTGATAGCCTGATTGTGTTCTCATCTCATCGTCTCTTCCTCTTTTTCCCTTTTCTTATGAACACCTTACAACAATACTACTCTGTTGTGTTTTAATTTTCAATTCACTGTCCGTTCACCAAAGTCTTCTCACCTTGCCATTTAAAGATCCATGCCAATGAATGTGCCTGATCTGATAACCTCTGTTTTAAGAATTTTATTTTGAAGTTGAAAAGTATTGTATAACAGTGTTGAGAATTTGAATCATAATACTAGAAAAGAAAAAAGAAGAAGAGAAGTAGAGAACTGAAATGAAATTCAGATGCCTTTAAACAGGCTACAACCAAGATTCAAAACTTAAAAAATCTAACAAAATATCTTAACGAATCCTATAATTTATTTAAATAATGAAAAATCTAGAATAATAAAAAGTAATAGCTAAATATCAAAACAAATGTTTGAAATTTTGAATTAAAATCCCAACATTCTCCCTTAATTCAAAATTTTCTCAAAATTTAAACTTTATGGCTGAGCATCTTTCTGAAACTATCAATTTGGATGAGCATTTCTCTCAAACTATCAATTTATGAAGCACTTCTCCTCTCTCACCAACATCGCATGGAGCACTTCTCTCCAAATCACCACACTAACCTTTTATCATCATTGATTTTTTCTTTTCTTTTTTTTAGATTGGAGCACTTCTCTCCAAAACAAAGTTTCTCAGTGCACATCTCACCAATTAACTCAAAATAAAGTTTCAGCTACTGCAATTTTTTTGTTGATTGATTGGAGCACTTCTCTCCAGCTAGCAACTTTATATGTTGGAGCATTCTCTCCAACTAACCACTAACTAATGCTAGAGTACTTCTCTCTAACACTTCTCATATCGTCGTTGATTTTTCTTTTATTGGAGCACTTCTCTCCAAATACATTTTCTTGCCAGTGTGTCAATGTGGAGCACTTCTCTCCAAATAAATTTGCTTGTCGATGCACTTCTCATCCTTCATCCTCGAAGGACCCATGAAAATGTGTTCCTCACAAACTCTCTTGAATTTTCTTTAAGAGAATTTTCTTGTTGCATAAGATCTCTGATACCATGTTGAGAAATCATAATATCCTAACAAATCCAATAATTTATTTGAATAAATAAAATAAAATTTAGATGCTTTAGATAGGCGACAACCAAGGTTCAAAACTTAAAAAATCTAACAAAATATCCTAACAAATCTAATAATTTATTTGAATAATGAAAAATCTAGAATAATAAAAAATAATAACTGAATATCAAAACAAATATTTGAAATTTGGAATTAAAATCCCAACAAACAGTACTAAAAGTTCAAAAAGTGCATATATGCTTGTATATAATTCTAAACTGCTAGATATTAGGCTTTGTTATTGAATTCTTTTGCACAGCTTATGCCCTTTGTTTTTCCCCCTCTTTCCTTAATTATTCAAGTGAAGGCTAATAGCTCTCCTCAAGAAACACTAAGGATGATTTTCTTTCAAAGATAATCCTCGTCTCCAATAGTCGTGCTGGTCACAGTCAAGTTCACAACCGTTAACCAAACCAGTCAAACCCAGGACCCAAACCAGTCAAACCCAGGACCCAAACCAGTCAAATGGTTCAGATTCATGGATCAGACAGGAACCATTTATTAGGGGCTAATGCGAGCCTCCCCTCATTGAATTAGGACCAAAACTGGCCAGATTTTTTTTGAAAATTTATACTGGTTCCTTGTAATAATTTTAATATAGAAAGTAAATCAATGATGTATTCTAAACAGATATCTTATAGATTTATATATTATAATATAGAGGAGATTAATAGCATTGTAGTCTTAAAAATTTGAAACCAGAGCGGAACTGGAATCGAGACTGCTTTGAACTTTAACCTTTTCGAGCCACAACCATTTTTTAAACCAAATCTGTTTCACAACAAAACTGGTTCGTACTGTTAAGCCAATTGAACTAGTGGTTCGGGCTTGAAGCTGGAACTGAACCAGCTTGTGGCCAGGATTATACAATACTGAGGATGCCACGATACAAAGTGCTGGCTAAACATGAAAATTCTGATAATTGTTGTTTTCAGCTTTATTTATTATTTTTCACTTGTTGTATGTGGGGTATCAATGAATTTATTTTGCTTTGCAGCTTTCCTTCCAAATGTGGACTAATCAAATACAGGAAACACTCAATTGTAAGAAGCGTGGCGATGCTGCTTTTCGAATGAAGGACTTTGCTACTGCCATTGATTGTTACACACAGGTAGGACATTTTCTTAATCGAAGTTTTCCTTCATTGTCTTCTCCATTAAAGGCTATGTCATGATATGGTGTGAAATATAGTCATAGTGCCAGTGGTAAGACAGTGATTTCCATCCTAGAGAACAAGATAATAGGAAATTACCCGTAGAACACCAATATCTCTTTGTAGCCTCTCCCTGACGAGAGGAGACACGACTTATTCCTGAAAGAATATGGTGTTTAATGTCCAGGAAGACTTAATTTATATTCAAATTGCCACAGAATAAAACGTGAAGCTTTCTTCTGTTAATCACTAATGTAATATTCTTATTTGGTTGTGTAGTTCATTGATGGTGGGACAATGGTATCACCAACAGTGTTAGCGAGACGCTGCTTATGCTACTTGATAAGTGACATGCCACAACAAGCGCTTGGAGATGCAATGCAAGCTCAGGCAGTTTCTCCTGAGTGGGCCACTGCCTTCTATCTCCAAGCTGCTGCCCTCTTTAGCCTTGGTATGGACAGTGATGCACAGGAAACTCTAAAAGATGGCACATCACTGGAAGCCCAAAAACATAGAAAATAAAGGTGTATAGTTCTTCCCAAAAAAGAGTTAAAAAAAAATATATATATTCATACGTTTATATACTCCTTGTATCCTCTTTGTTCATTTAAACTAATGCTTTATGGATACGCTTTTTATATCGTATTGATCCTGATTCTGGAGGAACTCCTCCAGCTTTTCACAATTTGTTTCGTCTGTTATTGCCGAAAGATGGTGATGGCAACAATGAAATTTAACACAGCCCTGTGTTCCATTTGATATTATAGGATGGGTTAACACGGTCTAATATTGAGATAGGTTGGAACAAAATGTGGAAATTGACATTCGTATGGATCTATAAGATCATTAAACTAGGATGCATGTCTAATATTGTTCTGACTTTATCCTGTTTCTGTTTAGTGTAGATCCTCCCTATACGGTAAAGTTGTATCTTTGGTTGATTAAATGATCAACTCGTCTCCTCATCAATGAGATTCCATTGATTGGCAAATAGACCCAGTGTTCTTAAAACTGGAATGCAGCATGAGCGATCCAGAAACCGCCCCCACTGCAGACCAGTTCACAAGATCGGTTTCATCTCTGATCCGGTCTTAAAAATAGAGGCATGCTTTCCTACTCCTAGAATACAGTTTGCTCAAATAAAGAAGAGTATTTTTCCTCAAAATAAAGAAGAGTTGAAAAATGCTATTCTTACGCCGTATCATGTTCTTCCAGGTAACACAAATAAATGACAAATAATATAATCATCATAATACATTGATAAAAAAAAAAAATTATTCACTACTGGGCTTAAAGATTTTATTAAAGCAGCTAAAAAGGTCGCTAATTCTGGAGCACAAGAGTGACCTTTGGATTAGGAGGCTGTTACACAGAAAAGCACACTGTTTCAGTCTCCTCTCCTCCCTACTCTAGACCATGTCTTCGTTTAGAACAAAATTTCCAAATTATAAGCATAAGCTTCACATCGGACGCTGACCCGCGCTGAGCATCTGGCCGATTATACCATTCACCTGGAAAACCAAAAGGAGCTTTCAGCATTCAAATAATGGCCTTGTGGAGATATTAGCAGCATTAGAAATTCAACTAACAAACAAGAAGGCAAGGACAAATAAATTAACACAAGTGCTCTAGCCAAAAAGTTCTATACAAATGTGGACTTGTAACAAGCACCAATACATCATCAAGGCAACCACATGCATTGTGCAGAAGCAAAAGACTTATTCTGAGACTTCAGGAAAACCCAACATCAGCACATAACACGTAATCATATTTCAATGCTTTTTGTTTGGCAATGGAAAGACCTATCATCTTTAATATGCCTTTTGTGCTTTTCACTACTTTGACCATAGTATTACGGAATTACGGATGTGAACTAATTGAGGTACTTGGACTTAACTAACAAAACATTTGAATTTTATACCAAGGTCGGCTTGGGCTAAATAGCAAGATTAGCAAGTCAAGCCAAATCACGCAATAAGATAACCGGCACAAGTAGCTCATGAAGCTAATCAAGTACCTTTTTCACATATTTTAAATATATTTAAATTTATCATATTTAAATACTATATTATTGTTTACTTTTTCATCTAAGGTCTTATTTGCTTTAAATTGGTTACTTCCTGGGACTTCTTGGGAAGTGAACTTCCAGGAAGTAACTTAAATGGGTGAAGGGAAGTCCCCTCCATCAAGGGATTCCCCTTCATCAAGTACTTCCCCTCCATCAAGGCATTCCCCTTCGTCAAGGAAAGAAATGCTTTCAACTTTCCAAGAAATCAAACAAAAATGCCAACCAAACAGGTATAATTTAGCACTTTCTGGAAACTTGAAGTTCCCTAGTTGAATTACCCCCCAACCAAGCAAGACCTAAAAGAAAATAG
Source organism: Manihot esculenta (assembly GCF_001659605.2). Lineage (NCBI taxonomy): Eukaryota > Viridiplantae > Streptophyta > Magnoliopsida > Malpighiales > Euphorbiaceae > Manihot > Manihot esculenta. The sequence goes on along the minus strand of NC_035162.2, from coordinate 9,446,275 downwards.
ATTGGGAATCAAGCTCAACCAAGTTTATCTGAATTTTCTTTAGGGATAAATGGAAATTACTCACTTGAATGTCAAACAATGAGTTAAAAAAGGTAAGGTTTAATTATGTTCAAGTTGAGTTTTGGGATTTTAAATTTCTAAACCAAGTTAAAAAACTGCATTTTTATAGATTCAACTTCTCCCAATTACAGCCCTTTCTAAATTAAAATAGCAGTAAATGCAACAAGGTAAACAGCATACCAGAAAATATTTTGAGACACAGCGGTCAATACAACTATTTTCACCCATAGTTAGCTCGGGTTCCTTGTACCTGAAAACAATAAGCATAAAAATCTATGTTAAAAAGGTTTTATTTTTTCGGGTTAAAGAAAATATAAGCTCCCTTTGTTAGGCTTATTGGATATAAAAGTTTAAAACCTTTATGTTTAATCACAATTATTCAATCTTATACAACAAAGCCTAATGTTTTAAATTTGTACATTGTCATGCCAGATGTCCTTTCTCTACATTTTCTTAATACTATTTAAACCCACAAAAGCAAACCCTAATCATAGTTAACTGCTTATGATTTGACCTTTAAATCCCTAATTATCCCAATCTCCAATTTAAAAAATTGAAATTCCTAAATCTCTGAGAACTAACAGTGCAGACAGGCATGAACAAATTTTCTTTCATCTCAGTTGGAGATTCAACAAGTGATTACACCAAGTGATTTCTCACATTGAGCCAACAAAGATACTCAAGGGCGCATAAGGTAATTTGGCTTCTCCATTTCGAGGTGATTTCCTTCCTGACGCACTAAGAGGCTGCAACTGAGGGTGTTTGACATTCTAAGGAGAAAAATTTGTGTTCATTGGTGATAAGCGATGACATGCTTTGCTACTGTAGGAACTGGACAATAACTGCAGACTTGTGAGTTGGAGAGAAAACAGCAGCATCCAACTCTTGATCAGCACAATGAGGGCAAGCGCTCTTCCCAGAAAAGAGATCAACCAAGTTTAAAGGGGCCTAGGCCTTTCGTTCAAGTTTCAAGGAGTTATTACTCAAATATGGCAATAATTTGAACGAGGAATTCTGAGAAATTAAGGGATTTCAATTTTTAAATTGGGGATTGGATTAGTTAGAATTTAAAGAGCAAATCATAAGGGTTAAGTGTGGCTAAAGGGGTATACTTATGTGGATTTAAATAGTATTAGAAAATGTAAAGAGATGACACATGGCATGAGAGGTTTACAAATTAAAATTGGTCAAAATTAATATTAGGGGTTGGCTACAAATTGCAATAAATTTAAAAACGTTTGGCTTTGTTACACTAAATTGAAAGTTTTAGTTGAGATAGTGATTAAACATAAAGATTTAGTCTTTTATGCTTAATTTATGCCTTTTTTTTGTCAGAACTACACTTTCACAAGGATTTCTACCAACTGAAAGAAATAAAAGAAAATAATATGCTACCTCTTATCAACACACTTGTTGAAACATGCCATAGCAAGCCTGAATTAACAGAAAATGTTGTCAGAATAAAATTCAGTACTTTTATCTTGGAACCTACAAAAATTAATGCAAAATTTTGTTAAAATATACAACCAAAAAAAGAAAGCTTCAAGCTTCACATGTTTCTGCAAATCAAGCACACAATTCACCAGCATACCATCAAAGAAGATATGTGAACAGCTGTTTGAGATATTTAAAACCACATGAGGCTACCTGTTAAACAGCTCTACTTTATACTCCATCTCCATAGCTAGCATGCCATAAACCTGCACAATCATCAAAATGCAAAACTGAAATCAAACCCACATCTCTCTCTCTTTTTTTCCTTGTAAAAATCTGCAAAACGAAACAAATAAAAAACTACCACCAGTGATATCCCCTAAAATAAATAAATAAACCCGGTAACCAGAAGAGGTGTATTCGTGCTCATTCTTGAAAATCTCACGCCAAAGAAACTCAAATCGGGGGAAGGGAAATACCCACCTGCTCTTTGTCCACACCTGGCGGTAGATCAGTATTAGAAGCCATTAGACCCTGAAATAACAAAAAAAAAAAAAAAAAACAATTAAAAAATCCTGTCTGGTAAGCTGCATTAGAATCAGAGGCTCAAGAGTTGCGAATGAATTAAATCTCACCAGATATGGACCAAAAAGCCGCGCAACTATACAAAAATGAGACTTGAAAGTTGGAACCGAGCAGAGTTCAAGAGAAGAGGCGCGGATTAGGGTTTTAGGAGGGTGTCTGATTTAAAAGTAAAACAGGGAAAGGTCCTGCCTTTATTGAAGAGACAGGCCTGTCACTCAAGCCTTAAGAAGGACCAATCAGGAGAGCCATACAACCATAACAACTATTTTAAATGAAATAATGACGATTCTAGCCCGCTGAAAAGCGCTAAATTACCAGACAAACTCTGGTGTAGGGTTTATGGACTTTTGAGGGGTTTTGTCTATTCTTCCTGATCTTCCATTCCGTGCACGCCTTGTGTCAGACCCCATCTCTCGCTTCTCTGTATGATCATTAAATGTTCTTCCTCTTTACGATTACTTATCTTCGATTATGATTGTAGAACGAAGGCTTTCAAAAATATAAATAAATAAATAAATAAATTTTGTATGATTGCAGAGTAACCAGAAGCAACGGAGCACGGTACCATACAGGATCCAAGAAAAGCAACATTCTCGTTCGTTGATGAAGATCACACTCTTGCAAATGCTGCTAGATTCACCTTGAATCAAGAGTCAGTGACCGAATCTTATACTTAATCTCTCCTTCTGGTGCTTTGATTTTATATGTTCTTAAGTCTTCAGTTTGTTATCGAATTGGCTTCTTAAAATGTTTATATTCCTGCAAATTGTCGTTGCAAATCACCAATTTCACTCTCTTTTTGCTTTCAATTTGGATTTCATGTTATTGATCAACCAGGAAACCCAAGTATCCATTCGTGAGGATATGGATTAATTGCACTAGATTTTTTTTTTCTTTTTGTCATGGGTTGTGGTAGACCACTGTAGTATTGACCACGTAAAGTAGACTACAGTAGCCATTCAATATTAGCTTTGGGCAACTGCAGTGAAAAGATTGTTGTATTTACGATTCTCAAATCACCAGTAGTCTCACAAATGAGCTTTTTATTTTGTTAATTTTCTACTACTCCATGTGAATCCTTATCAAGATGTCATACTGCAACTTAATGTAGTGTTTCTTTGTGTTGTGAGTTCCATTTACTTGAATGGTTTTTCAGGTGATCCAGCAAGGGAGGTATTGAAAGATGGATGTCAGTATTTGATGTTGATGTGCCAGCATGTTAGGATCAACTTTTGACAAGACTGTTGGTGATGATAGAAAAAAAAATCCCATAGTAATGGAAACAAGTAGTGATGATTGAAATTTGACATAGCTTAACCCGTATAATCCTGGACACAAGTTCATTTATAGGTATAGTTGAACACTGCTGCAATGTATTTGTCTCCATGCAATCACTGTGATTTATTATGCTCTATGCTGCATCTTTTAACTTGTTTGATAATGAATTAAATTTGATTAACAAATCTTAATATAGCAAAAAGCTAATCATCTGGGCAAGGCATAAGCAGTAAGAGGCATGTGCTTTTAATTAGCAAGTCCCTACAAATTAATCATATAATGGTCCAACTTATTGAACGACATCCTCTGGGCTCCTAGTTTTGCCCGTGGAAGTGAAAATCCTCCGTCCACCACAGACAAAATCACAAATTGGTTCAAGCCTTGCTATTGCCAATACATTCCGAAAACATACTTAAAAGACCAGCTTCTTTTCTTTCAGTGGGGAGTTTTCAAACAATTCTACATAGGAGAAACCAGAATTTATGCATAACATTTGATACAACATACACATTTACAAGACACATGGCAACATGCTAATGTGGCACTTCTTCTAATGAAGATATGCAAGGATAGGTACCTAAAAACCAGTTGACTACTTGAGAGTTGGGGAGTACACTTTATCTCTTGGGCTCATTTCGCTTGAAATTACTCATTAAAGGACTTTAAAGTGGAAGAGCCAAGAAATGACAAATGCAAAGACCATGCAGCCAAGCAAGAAATTCATAATGCGTCGGCTATGCCAGAATGTTCGAGTTTCCACCAGCATCAGAGGTGCTGTTGGTGCTAATGAGACAGCAGCTGAAATACTCTGTCCTGCATTTGCTTGTTCACCAGCAAGATTGACTGCAGTGAAACCACATATCTCGCATATCCTGCAGAAGTTTAAAAATTTAAATATCAGCAATAAAGAAAGCCTAAACTGCTGAATCATCTATGTTCATCCACTCCAATTGGTACTTTTTCATCTCCTCAATAATAATGATTTTCTTGATTATTTTCATTGATCTAGCATCCACTTCCACCAGTTGATACTAGATCAATGAAATACAATAATTAAAGCGTGATAGATCTATGAAGCAAGGACAACGGACCAGAGGAGATCACTATACAAATCAATTGTTTATAGGATCATTATATGCATACACACAGAATAAACTGAAGAAGACATATACTTCCAGACATCTCCAGCAGTAAATTACATTTGGATATGTGCAAAAAAGCATATGTCCACTTTCAAGAGTCAATGATAGTACATAGAGACTAGTGTGTAAGCTAACCACTGGACCCCACACTCCTTGACTAACTCATATTTCATAAAGTGTAGCCACATAAAGGCATTCTAAATCATGATTCACGAGAAAAATCTTTCTTTGATCTAAGGCATAGTGGTGACCACAAGATTTACTATTGCCTCATCATTACTTCTTTGCCTTGTGCCGATTCTGTTCTATGTTATTCATGTAGCTCACAAGGAGGCAAAAGAATAAAGACAACCATCACGAACACATGGCAGGAACAAGAGCTGACAGTAACCAAAAGGTAGATAAATATGTTAATGATCGGTAAAAGCTGGATAAGCAGATTTTTTTTTTCTTTCCGTTGGTTAAGTGAGGAAATTTATACAACCGGAAATTCTTCATGAGCCAATTCACTTGAGCATAAAGAAACATCAAGGGCTTCCTAGCTAAACTAATTGGTTATTTGGCTTGAAAATTATTTAGTAGAAGTTTTGTTCAGGATTTGAAATTAGAGTATGCTTATATGCTAATCAATGATTGCAACTTTTGCAGTATGCTTCTTTAGTGGAAAATTTCCCTATAATTAATTTGGGTTTGGCAAACACAGGAAAACACAGAAGAAATGTATTCACAGGTTCAGAGTACGAATCAGACAAGTATAATCAAGTAGGATCCCAGGATTCTATTTCAAATTTCGAAGACTTCAAATCACCAAGATGCTGAATCCAACAAATTGTTCAAAAGAATTCCTCAAACTTCCAGAACCAAGAAAAGTGTAGCCAGTTATTAACGAACAGAACAACCATAATATACTTGGATAAAGCCATAACATGTAGGACTTCTTCAAGATCATCAGATGGATAAAGCCATAAAGCCATAAAGCCATAACATAATTTTCAGAAAATAAGTGCATCAGAGAAAAACCCTTCTTTAATACCAAAAATAAAAAAGCTGAATTGCTTACTCACATGTTACCCTTGATCTTGAACCAAGTCTCTGCACACTTCTTATGAGCTGCGCCCAAATCTCCCTTACAGGAACACCCCAGCTCAATTGCTGCCCCATTCTCTAGCACATTACTCTCGAAACCCAAATGGCAAATTCTGCAATCTCTATCAGTTTTATCATCCAAATTCAGCTTCCCCTCCAGAACGCCACTCTCCAAATCTACCTCTGACAAGCAATCTGAAACTGAAGAGTCCCTGTGGGCACCAATCTCTCCAGATAATGACATATCACTGCTGCTACGGCTCAAATGGTGGTCTGTGTCAAAATGGGAAGTGTGTGCCATTGCCATTTTGCTATACCCAGAAGGAAAAGATTGATGAAACAATATCAGAGCTTGGAGTTTTGAAGGGTTTAAGACATTTGCTTCGGTTAGAGTATAATTGTAAGTCACATGCACCCTCAAAGACACACGGAGAGGTATGGAGTTTTGGACCTATGGTGGAGGAGGAGGGGGGGATACTGTGAAATAGGAGAGTAAGGGAGAATAGCTGGTGGTGTTCGTTTATTTAAACTTCATCAAAGAAAAAAAAATCACCGTCTCAATATCAATGTGTCAGTGTGGAGCAGTGTTGGTGCAGAGCAGAATGATATGCAACTGCTGTATTTGAAACTGAAGTTTTTATCTTTTTCATTCTCAAATCTTCAAACCCTTACCCATTTCTAAATTTTCTATCTTTGTTCTCAATATTTTCTATAGAAAAAAAATCTCCCAATAAAAGAAACATCAACTTTCAAAAAGACTGATTAATTTTACTGTTTCCCTTATCTTGTTGCTGGTTTGTGACCCGGCAACAAGACCCGTGTCCTATTCCTACCTCCTGGCCTAGAACTAGGGACAGATCACATATCATTTCCATTGTTTACCATGTACAAAGGAAATGACTTACATCTGGTATTAAGCTTTTGAACATCTTCTTTAAGCTTCATTTTTGGATTAATTTGGAACACAGGATGAAGATGATGCAATGCACATATCACCATAGTTTCTTTGAGATACAAGACTGCTAGTTTAACAACTTTTACTCCTTAATTGACCAGCCATTTTCACATCTCGAGGCCGGTTGCATGGTGGTCCCAATGCTACACCCTCGTTCTTCTATTTTTCAATAGATACGTACAAACTAATAAATAAACTATAATTATAATAACTCATTGACTTAATATTTCTCAATTGTTCTGCTGGTATCAATGGAATAACCAGTCTTTTACTAAGATATTAAGGCAAATGTTCAAGTAAATGCATTAAAAGATAACAAAAGTGGATCCCTTCAAAGATGGATATGGTGGGGATATAATGCAGAAGGATTCTGAGGAGTTGTGTGGTTAATTTTGGTGGGAAGTGCAATTGCATAAAAATGAGAGGAGAGGAAAAGAGTGCCTGAAAAAGGACAACACTTGTACTTGAGTTGGTCACTCATAACAAAATTTGTCCAGTTTCTATTAGTCTCAGCTGGCCACTCTTTTTTGTCGGCACTGGACGATACTCAAATAAAGCTGAGCGGTGAGTTTGAGTCCCTCATATTTTCTCCAATTTCTGTGGTGTAATCCTAGGCTTACCCCTTATTCTATTTTGACAAATAAGGATCACAAGAGCTTTTGAAAAAAGAAAAATCATGATGATGATTAAGAAGCAGATAACTCTTTCCTTCATAATTGTCTATTTTCAGTCATTTTAATTAATTTACATAAATCAGGATGTAACAATGTATTGTACCATGCTTTCATTTTTCAGACAGAATTTTCTAAGTAATTGTAGCATAATAGTGGAAGAACATATACTTTCACTCCTTGTGATACATGATCAAATGGAAGGAGGAGCACAAGCTGGGTCCACGTCACCAGAGATGGGAGAAGCAGCTGGCGAAACTCCGCCGGAGTGCAGATTAGTTACTGCATGACCAGAACTACTAGTCGCCGACAAGGCCCGGCGAGGATTGTCACAGAGATTAGGCAAGTAAGCTCCTGTAAATATACAAAATGGATTAATTTATTTCGTATGATTGATATAATATCAGGTAAATTTGGACCTAAACCCTGGACTTTGATTATTATTCCTACTGAGAATTTAATTCGAATTTGAATTTGGATTCAAGGGTCTTCACTTAACTAAAATATTTTTAATTTCAATGGTATAATATCAAGATCCTAAAAATATTATAATTTTAATTTATCATTCATTAAACAATAAAAAATTATTGTATTAAAAGTGCTGAGATATTTGCTTGCAATAAATTTAATTTTTTTAAATTATTATTTTTATTACCGTCTACAATTTTCAACTTCAACTTGCAAATCAATTCCCAAAGTGCCCTCTTTAATTGCAGTTTGTGAAACTAATAATTAAAAATTGTTTTTCTTTTTAAAGTATTCAAAACATTTTCAAAAGTTTTCTTTTTTTTTTTTTTAGAAGAAAAAACATGGTTCCAAAGAAACATACCAAAAAAAAAAAAAGAAGTACAATGTGAAAGTAGAGAAATCCATCAATAACTAATTAAATATACCTTCTCCCAAGGCCAAATTGAAGTAAAGATCAACAATGTTGGGGCAAGCTTTATAACAATCATCTGAGCAAAGTTTAGCCAAAAACTGAGGCTGATGAAAATTGTCTGATGAGATACCAATAGTATTTCTATTAAGTCCACATGCACTAACACATTCATCACTCTCAATCCATTCCTGCATTATATCAACTACCACTTCTGATGTCTTGCATTGGTATTCAACCTTCCCATCTTTTGTTGGAAAATTCTCTAATAAGCATCGCTTCCCAGAAGAAGCAATTGAGTATGAGCAAAGCTCAACTGGCAATTGCTCACATGCAAGCTCCCCTGAACAATTTAAAAACAAAAAGTTAATAGATTTACATGAGGAAATAAAATGGGAAAATTTCTTGAAATGGGTTTACCAAGAGCTCCATGGAGGAGAAGAGACATAGCAAGGAATATGATCAATGCCATTTTTTCCCTCCTAAAAGAATGTGATGACATTAGGCTTTGTGGGTTGTGCTTATATAGTAGACAAGTGTTATGGAGATATTTTAGAAGTCAATGGTTGATTAGTTATCTCATGCAAATTAACTTATAAGGTATTGCTACCTTCTTTTAACTTTTCTCAGTTAGGAGCAATATGTTGGCAACATTAAACAAGATTGAAGCTCTTGGAGGTATCGTGTTCTGACGGCAATGAAAATAAAATGTGTCAGACAGTTAGCTTCAGAATATGAAAAAATAATGCATAATCATCTTAGTAAATGGGATCCTGTAGAAAGCTGGCAAAAGAAAGTGGCCAAAGGGGAATTTGAATCTCAATGCTATGAAATTTGTTTGTGGTTGGCCATGAAACTTCATTGGAAATTTCTTCTCATTCGGCAATATTATCTTCGGATTAATGTACTGGTACTGGTACATACATAATGACAATGTAAAGAATTCTGCTCATTTTTGTCCGAAAAATTTTGAATACTTCCAAACTGCAAAAGGGGAAATTTTGATTCTTGGTAAAATCCCAAATGGTAAAGTTATTTAATACCAACTGCCATGTTTGATCCTTTTATTTGACGAATTTACTAATGAGGCTATTCATAATCAGGTTATATGCAAAAAGGAGTTTCCGAGAGAAATTTCATCGAGTGTCAGATAAGCATACACAGGAGGTCCATTTTCTCATTTTTTGGCCATACAGACAACTGACTTGCATCAGACAACACTCATAATCTCCACACAAAATTTTGAATGCTCAACCTCCCAATATATATTTTGAAGCGGAATTGCAAAAGAACAGTGGGAGGACATTTCTGCAAGCAAGACCATAACCCATAGTTTAATTGCAAAATCTATGTATAGAAGAGGAAAAATTCAGCACGCATAAACAAGCTGATATGCTCACACAACAGTACACAAATCCATTAGGTATGAATTATAAGAGTAGAACTCAAAATCCATTCCAAAAAGAAGTTACAGTGCATACAAAAGAATGTTCAAAATTTGCTGATTGCATATTCAAGTTTCTACTGCCTTTTCATCGAACAAGGATGTTATATAGAAAAAAAAAGCAACAAAACATCCAGAAAATAAGATGGTACAGGGCCACAAGACATCCAAAAATGCAACTCTTAAACTGAGGTTATCAACCCTAAAAATAAGGGAGCAGGTTCATATGGTCAGGCTACTGGTCCTCAGTAAAAAATGAAAATGCATCAAGCTGCCTGAGCTTCAATCTCTGAGGCAGTTTCTGTAGATTTTGGTGAAGGTGGCTTTCTCTCCAATGATTTTGTTAAGCTTGGAATATACCTCCAGCAACGCTTATGAACTCCACTTATCTTCTTTGGAGCATCAGCAGGAATTCCTGTACTAAATACTAATCAGATCAATTTCACTGCCATATTAAACAAAATAATACTAAAGCGAAGCAAATTCCATTGACAGCTAGCACTTCATCGGTAAACATATTAAACTTGCACAAAGAAACAAGTCTACTTTAAAGAGGTTGCTACCACAGGGCATAAATGGCATACAAATGAAACACCATTACTGCCATCAGTTTTTTCTTATCTGCAGGTCTAGGGCCACATATATGTTCTAAAAGAAAAGGTGATGACTGATAACACAAAAGAAACAGAAAAAGATGCACTGTATGACTATAACTATTAAAGAGGAGATCAGGCAAAAAGAAATAAAAACAATTCCATGTGACAATCCCATCCAAACAGTGTAAAAACGTTTCCATGAATCATTTAGGACATGTTTCTGTAAGAACAATGAGCAGACAACTTAACCAGGACCACAGTTCTTTGTTTTATAAAGAATAAATGACCTAAAGAGACATTTATATTCAATTGGACTAGGATAGTGCTTTGATACACTCACCTAAATTAATCAGTGTTCCTCACTACAGAAATTTCTTCTTTCTTTTGGACACAAGTGTAGCTATTGGTATGATGATTCAAAAAATGGTTTATAACGACTTAAAAAATGCAGCCCCAAACATTTAGTTCAGTTACATTTAGCATCAGAATCTTAGTAACATATCCAATGACTCAATTATGTTGAGCAATTATCACCAAATGCTACAAGTATAGAGTCCCAGCATTTTGCATGCAAGTCAATTCTTGAACCATAAGCAAAACTCAAGCCACAAAAAATATACAGAAGAAATAAGAATAGGAAGTCATTTAAGATCCTCTATGGATGTGTCACTAGCAGCCCTTATATTAGGGTTTCTACAGAAGAAAGAAGAGAATAGTAAAAGAAGAGAGAATAATATTTGGGAGAAGATAGATGAGAAAGAGAGAGAGAACAGAAGAAGAATATTGAGAGTGAAAAATAGTTGATTGTTATTTAATTCTTAAATGAATCTAGGGTTACAGATATTCTCTTACTTAAACTCTCACTCTCACAGTAAGTTTATAAATATAATAACTGCCCCCAATAACAGTCACCTCTAACAGCTCTAACAACTAATCTAACTACCAACTTCTTTCCCTATGAAACTAACCAACCCTCCAAATACTTCGATGTTAGAGTTATGGGAAGACAAGTTTATCTATCAAGAAGTGAAACCGTAACAGGAAAAATCTTCAGTTGTTCTATATCAAATAAATCAAAATTCATCAATATAGGGCTTCCATTAGTCAATCTGGTTATGAACTTATGATCCTAGTTGGGCAAAGTTGGGACTTAGAATCACAAATTGAAAGAATAAATTCAATGTGGGGTGTAAATGGACTTGGCTTCTCCCACCTCAATAGCTAACTTCTGAGGTGTGGTTCACCTAAATCTAAACTGACCCCTGTGCGTGTGCAGCTTGAGACTCAGAAAAGGGTACATTGGAAGCCAAACTAAAACAACTGGCAGCCTCATGGAGAAACTAACCCAAGCCAGGCAGTGCTTATAGGAATAAGAACTACCAAAGATTTCATGAGCTAGGCTAGTGTTGATAGGACTAAGAGCTACCAAAGATTCCTGAGCTAGGCTAGTGTGGATAGGAGTAAGAGCTACACAAGGTTCCTGAGCAGGACCAATATCAGTAGGAGTAAGAGTTGCAGAGGACATTTGGTGCGTAATCACGGGGAAGGTGATGATACTAGTTGCGCCAGGAATGAGACTTGGAATCTCACGTGGAAAATATGAGAATTCTATGTGGGTTTAAATGGATTAGGGCTCTCCCACCTCAATAGCTAGGTTTTAGGATGTGGTTCTCCTAAGTCCATGACAAACAGTATAAAAATTAAACTAAGCAAGTGGGTTTGTAAAGCACCTCACGATCAAGATATCTAAGTAAAACTGCTTCTCTGTGGTTTCAAAATCTTGCAAGCTAAACCTCTAAGGCTCTACCTTTATTAAACCTATAACTTGAAGAAACATCTAGAGTTTACTGCTAATCACATCTTTTTTCCACTAAGCAGCCTCTGACAATTCCTTACACTATGTTTGGTTCAATTTCAATTCCTAAAATTTTGTGGAATTCAATTGAATTCCATATTTTATGTGTTTGGTTTGAAGGAAAATCAGAATTCATTTCCATGAATTGAATTTTATGGAATTGGTTATATATATATATATCCATAAGGGTAATTTAGGAATTGAGAGCAAATAAATTTTAATTCTGAAATTAAACCAAACAGAAATTATATGGTATTCAATTGAATTCTGCATTTTAAGTTATATCAAAACAAACAGTGAAATTCATTTAAAATTAATTCTATCTTGAATTCAATTGAATTCCATATAACTGTAATCATAGAATTGAACCAAACACTGTTAATGTCAAGTTCACTAAATTTTGATCAATGAGTATTCAATTATAGTGAGAAATCTCCAATTATAACTTCGAATTACAAAGGAAACTGCAAAATAACAAGGTTAACACTGACCATCTTTATAAGCAATCCCCCACGCTTTTCCATGCCTACCATCCTGCAGCAGAACCACCAACCATATACCCTTTTTAGCAAATTAATATATATAATAAAATAAAAACTCCATTGTTTATGCAATCCAACTATCTCACTTGTTTGAACAGTAAAAACTTGAAAACTAAACAGCAATCCGAAATAACCAGAGATTCAACCCAACACCCTAGTGTTATTACATAATCGCTATTTTTTCATATGTAAACGCGAGAAAAACATATAAATAAAATAAAAGGGAAAGACCTTGTATAGATTGATCTTGGTGATTTCATAAGAGACATTTTGCCAATGAGATTTAGCCATGTGATAACCGATTCCCCAATTGGGCAAAAACTGGGCGACTTCGAACAGGTTCTTCTTCTTTTTTCGCTTTGGTTTATTGGAAGCCGAAGCAGTGGAAGAGGGATTAGGCGAGGGAGAAGAAGTGCTAAAGCTTTTAAGAAAGTTGAAAGACAATCGAAAGAAGCGTTGGGTTTGATTAGTTATTGATGTCTTGTTTACGAGAGTAGTCGCCATTTCCTTGCTTATTTGGTAATGCTTGGCTTATTCTCTTCTCTCTGAAATGGAGTTTTGCTGCTGAGAGTCGAGTGATGGCTGCTGACTGCTTGCTGCTGAGAGATTGCAAGCCCATATCATTAGGTTTTTAGTCTTTTATGAAATGGCCTCGTAATGTTGATTCATTTGTCAATTGGCCCCTCGACCTCTTCCTTCATTAGACAGAAACGACGCCGTGGTCCCTATTAATAAAATTTAATTTTATAAAATTTAATTTTATAAAATTTAAAAATAAAATTAATTGAGTGATTTTTAAATAGGAATAAATTAATAATTTTCTAAAAAGTTAAAAAAAAATTACTAGATAAAGTGCCTTTTAAATTACAGCGTGGCAAATAATTATAAAAAGAAAATTATTAATTATTGTCAAATTAGTTAATACTCAATTAAACAGCTTTTATAAGTCCCATAACATATATCTTAACAAAATAATAAAAATAATTTATTTATTTAATATTTTAAATTTAAAATAATTTAAATTATTATAATAAAAATAGAGTTATTCCTAATATGATCTCAATACGAGTAACTGTAATATCCGGTTAGACTCCGTCATCGGAATTCCTACCTTCCGGCGGAATCTCCATTAGAATCCGGAATTCTAGAATTTCGGAACCTTTTAAAATGATAAAATAAAGGTCTTTTGAAATGTTTTTATATGTTTTTATAGTTTTAACGAAAAAATAAATTGAGTTTTGAAAGAAAAAGTCATAAAGGAAAAACTCAGGTTCGGCCGCCGAACATTGGGAGCTTGCGGAAGCTCTTTTGGCTCCCGAAGGTGGTCTGGCCAGCCACCTATAAAAGGCTCATTTTCCAAAAATGGGCGAGTTTTCTCTCTCTATTTTCGGGTATAGGTGAGATTTCGCCCTCCCATGGTTGATTTTGTGTTTTCCTTCTTTTCCTTCAAGTTTTGATGAGCTTTTACCTTTGTTTTGAAGATTTTAAGCTAAGATCAAAGTTTTGAAACTTGGAGACCCCCGGAGCTCATTCCTCCATATCTCCAAGTTTGGGATCGCATCTCCTCTTGATCTTCAAGAGGTAAGTGTAGATCATCACATTCTTTTATGTTTTAAGTGAGTTTTAAGGGGTTTTAAGGGTGTTTAATGCATGACTAGAGTGGATTTAGAATGTTAGGGTTTATGTTGGTTTTTATTAAATGTATGATAAATGTGATGCTATGTGATGTTTGTTGGGGTATAGGCTAGTTTTATGCCCCTATATGCTTGAATAAGTGTTTATGCATGTTTTAGTATAGTTGAATGCATGTTGTGAGGTTTCTGGTGGCTGGGTGTAAGAGGCAGAATCGGGTTCTGCCATTCTGAAGAACCCAGGTTCGGCCGCCGAACCTGCCTGTGGAGGCAGTTTTGGCCGCCTAATCTCGCCCACAAAAGTTTGGACTTTCGGCTCTGGAGGAGAGTTTCGGCCGTCGAACCTGCCCCCGTAAGTGCCTGACTTTCGGATCTGGAGGGACCTTCGGCCGCCGAACCTGTTGCCAAAAGTCCCCTGCCCAACCTTCCTTTGCCTGTTCTCTATGCATGTTTTATAGTGTTTTAGGGAGTTTTTTGGGGAGATGTTTAGAGTCCTTATAAAGTATGTTTGGTCCCTCATTTGAGTCCACCTATGTAGGATCGGACCTGAGGAACCGAGGTGACCAGCAGTGAGATAGCTGCTTCAGAGTCAGTTGAATATCAGCCAGAGGTGAGTAGAACACAACTCTTTTTATTTCAAAGCAATTAAACTTTTAAGCATGTTCATGCATCATGAATGCCATGTATGTAATAGGTTGTATTGCATTAGAATTCACGAATATGACGCATTGCATAATATGATGTTGATGTGGATGGATGTTGGATGACCCATTGGCCCTTGATATGATATGATATGATATGATACGGTATGAAAGTCCAGGTCGAGACCCATTCTACGCCTGTAACGACCTGGAAATCGGACTGCTACCGGCGCTAGGATCCAAATCGACTTAAGGTCATCGGGACCCGTAGTAAGCCTACTATACAACCTGTACACCTGATAAAATCTCATACATGATCATACATTTTCATAAAACTTTAAACTTTCCATATACCAAGCTTAACCTGTGCATGCACCATAATTGTAAACGTAAAACCCCTTACTGGAGCCCTCATCAAATGCTCCAGTTGGGTCAACATCTCATATGTCAAGCCTAGTTCAACATGTCTCATCATTAAACATTTACATCAAGATCATGTACAACAGGGATTTACAATAAACACTAGGGCCACGCACAATACTAATCCTCATTATATTATTTTACATTACATCATTTTACATTTCATTACATTACATGTCCACTAACACTCTTTTACATGACATAACCATGGCCATTACCCTTGCTGACTCCCTGTGCTATCTCTGGTCCTGCAAACCTAGGGGTTAGGGAAAGGGGATGAGCTACTAAAGCCTAGTAAGCAGAACAGTAAAACAGTTAATTAAACACATACTTTCATGAAATGTATCACATCACGGATGGACTTGTCACCAATAACCCTCTGCATATCGTAACATGTCCAACTGTGCCAGGGGCGATACGACCACACCTGGTCTTCTCTTACATATACATATTGCCAGGGGTGATACGGCCATATCTGGTCTTTCCATCTCATATCATATCATATCACATCGAGGGCTAATGGATCATCCAATATCCATCCACATCAACAACATATTATGCAATGCAACATATTCGTGAATTCTAATGCAGAACAGCCTAGTACATATCATGGCATTCGTGATGTATGAATATGCTTAAAAGTTTATTTGCTTTAAAATAAAAGAGTTGTGTTCTACTCACCTCTGGCTGACGCTTTACTGACTCTGCAGCAGCTAGCTCACTGCTGACCTCTTCGGTCTCTCAGGTCCGATCCTACACAGGTGGACTCAAATGAGGAACCAAACATACTTAAACATACTCTAACATAACTCTAAACATCTCCCCAAAAATCCCCTAAAACAACACAAAACATTCATAGAAAACATGCAAAGGAAGGCTGGACAGAGCATTTTCGACGGCAGGTTCGGCGGCCGAAAGTCTCTCCAGAGCCGAAAGTCAGGCACTTTCAGGGACAGGGTTTGGCGGCCGAAACTCCCCTCCAGAGCCGAAAGTCCAAACTTTCGGGGGCGAGTTTAGGCGGTCTAAAGCTGCCTCCAGGCAGGTTTGGCGGCCGAAACTGGCTTCGGCGGCCGAACCTGGGCTCTCCCAAAGGGCAGAACCCGAGCCTCACATGCACATCCAGCCACCCCAAAGCCTCTCAACTCATACCAACTCACACAAAAGCATGCATAAACATATTTTCAAGCATTTAGGGGCTTAAAACTAGCCTATACCCCAACAAAACATCACACTAAGTATACATTTAACATAAAGGGTACATAAACCCTAACATTTTAGATCTACTCTAAACATGCATTAAAACCCTTAACCTCTTCTTAAAACTTACTTAAAACATGAAAGAAGAGGAGGATCTACACTTACCTCTTGAAGATCGAGAGGAGATGCAATCCCAAACTTGGAGATGTGGAGAAAACGAACTCCGAAGGTCTCCAAGCTTCTAAAACCTTGATCTTAGCTTAAAATCTTCAAAACATAGTAAAAACTCATAAAAACTCTGAGAGATTTGAAGGAAAACATAAAATCAACCATGGAGGGTCAAGAACTCACCTTTGCCCGAAAATGGAGAGAGAAAAACTCGCCCATTTTTGGACATAGGGCCTTTTATAGGTGGCCGGCTAGACCACCTTCGGAGGCCAAAGGTGCTTTCACAACTCCACCATGTTCGGCTGCCAAACTTGAGGTTTGGTGGCCGAACCTGGCATTTCCCTTCAAAACTTTCTTTTCTTTAAAAACTCAATTTTCTTTCTTGATCAAACTATAAAAACATGTAAAAACATTTTAGAAAACCTTTATTTTACCCTTCTAGAAGGCTTTCGACATCTGAGGAAATTCCGGATTCCAACGGAGATTCCGCCGGAAGGTAGGAATTCCGATGCCGGGGTCTAGCCGGGTATTACAACGCCCCTGGCACAGAGCAAGAGAAAGTCCAGGTCGAGGCCCATTCTACGCCCCTGGCACATATGGATATGTTATGTTATGATATGTTAAGCGAAAGTCTTGAGGAGCTCCCGTTGTGGGCCGGGCATATTGATTATGTAGAGGGTCATTGGTGACAAGTCCATCCTTGATATGATTTGTTTGTGATGTGATGCATTTCATGAAAGCATATGTTTAATAAACTGTTTTTATTGTTCTGCTCACTGGGTTTTAGTAGCTCACCCCTTTCCCCTAACCCCCAGGTTGCAGGGCCAGAGATAGCTTAGGAAGTCAGCAAGGATAAAGGATATGTATATGTAATAGATTAGTAGTGGACATGTAATGTAAAATAATGTAACGTAATGTAAAGTAGAGTGATGTTTTATGGATTAGTATTGTGTTTTGCCCTAACAGTAGTGGTAATCCCTTTTGTACATGATTTGTATGTAATATTTTTAATGATGTTATATGATGAACTAAGCTTGATATATGAGATGTTGACCCAACTGGAGCATTTGATGAGGGTTTCAGTAAAGGGTTTTATGTATACAGTTTTAGTGCATGCACAGGTCAAGTTTAGTATATGAAAAGTTTAAAATTTTTATAAAAATGTATGATCATGTATGAAATTTACCAGTTATACAGGATGTATGTTAGGCTTGCTACAGGTTCGGCGACCTTAAGTCAGATCTGAATACTAGCGCCGGTAGCGTTCCAGTTCACGGGTCGTTACAGTATTCATATTTATTTGACATATTTTCATATTAAATAAAATTTAATAAAGTAGTTAATTAAAATATATATCAACAAAATTTTATAACGTAATTCTGAAATTAAATGTATAAATCTTTATATTTTTTAAAAAATAAATATATAAACATATTTCAATATGAGCCGATCATAAAAATTTAGAATTATTTCAATAATTATACTAAAAATATAGAGTTATTTCGCTCTCAATAAAATTAGCAATATTTATTAGATGACTTTTGAAATTAGTTTTAATTTAACAAAACAGTTGATTAAAAATATAACATGAATAAATTTTTTAAGAATAATTATTATTATGCTCGATAATATATTTTAATTAATGAAAATATTCTTACAATTTAAAAATATATTAAAATACATTTATATTTTTATTCTGTGGATTAAAAAATATATTTATTAATTTTTTCATTAATTTATTAGTTAAAATCACTAATTAAATAATTTTTTTAATTTTAAAATTACATTAAAATATTATTATATTTTTAATTTATTAACTAAAAAATATATTTTATTAATTTCTATCTATTTTTGTTATTAATTTATTAGTCAACAATATAAAAAAATTTACACCTAAATTGACTTTCTATTAAATAATTCACCCACTATTCATCAGTCTCATTAATCAGATTGTGATTATCTGTATTATTAATATTTTATTATTAATTGTAAATCTTTATTTTTGAGAGAAATATAAGAAGGAATGGAAAAGAATATAAAAACATATTAAAAAGGATAGATGTCAAATTTTATTTGATGAATAGAGTAATTGGAGTAAAAAAATTTTAAAAATAAGTCCAATTAAGACTCTATATTTTTATTTTAGAGTCATCTAAATTTAATTTATTTTTTTTTATCAATTTAGTCCATGTATTTTTATTTAAAAGCCAAATAAGTTATGACTTTGATATAATATTTTTTTAATAATAAAATGTTATTTTTTAATTTAAACTTACTATTTTAATTAATATGAAAATATTTCAAAAATGCATAGTGATAGTAAATAATTTTAAAAATTATAAAAATGAAATTCTATTAATAAAAATAATATTTTAATATCAAAAATCGTATTTTATTATTAAAAAATATTATTATTTTATGACTGAATTTATTTTATCTTTTAAGTAAAAATATATAGACTTAATTGGCAAATAAATAATAATAAATCGGATTTATACATATTTTTTTAAGAGTATAAGAATTTAATTTAATTTATATATAAAAAAATTATTTTTAATTAATAAATTAAAAATACAATAATAAAAACTAATAAATATCTTTCTTAATTAAGACAATACAAATATAATGGCATTTTAATGTAATTTTAAAATTATATGATATTTTAATTATTTAAAATAAATTTAATAGTTAAAATAAATAGAAATTATTAAGTATTTTTTAGTTAGCGGAATGAAAGTATAAGAGTATTTTTAATATAATTTTAAAATTACAGTAATTATTTGATTTTTGTAATATGATTTTAAAATACAATATATAAAAATATATTAATTATATTATTAAAATAAAATAATAAATAATTCAGATAAAAAGCAAGTACTATTCATAAATTATTATTTGTAATATATAATTCTCTAAATTTTAATTTAGGTAACATAATAGTTTTTTTCACATATTCTTTTTTACTCTCTTTTTATGTGCTATCGTTTATAACGCTTTTTACTCTTTATTTAAATGCAAGGAGAAATTAAAGAGGATAAATAAAGAAAAAATAATAATTTTATTTAAAATTTATTTATTAAATAAAGGTATGAGAAATAATTATTATGTCCTCACAAACTAAGAAATAGAGGCATTAAAAAAAATCAAAATAATACTATTAGTTCTATTTTTATCATTTTTCTCCTTATTTCTCTAATTTACTCTCTTTTATTTGATATCTAAATAATAGAATACAGAAAAATAACAAAAATAAATTTCTCTCAATCCAAAAAATACATTAAAATAAGGGCACTTTCTTTCTCCCAACGCTATCACACTTTGTTTTTTTGTTTTTAAAATCTCTTTCTCAATCACTCTCTTTACACACTCTACTTTTTTTTTTTATCCCTTACGCAATAGTGAAAAAAAACAAAAAAGTACAAGGAAAAGAAGAGGGTTGCAAACAATTACAACAAATCTTCTTTATAATATGTGGTCTTGAATCCATTAAATCTTAAAAGGAGAATCATTTAATCTAGGAAATAAAGAATTTCATGACCGCCAATTACAAGCTCTGATTCGTGGTGAGGTTTGGGAGCGGGAGAGGGATGGATTGATAAGATGACGCTACTCCAATAATAGATTAGTTTTGGAAAGCAGTTTCTTCCATCATTAAGTTTTGAGTCCTGAAATGTCTGAAAATTGGCAGTGCAAGAATTTGGAAAATCACAAGCAGTTCTCAAGACTGAATAACAAGCAAATTTTACTACTGAATATGAAGAGGAAATTACATCTTAAAACCCTAGTAAAAACCAACCACCAACAGGAAGTTGAGGTCCAAAGGGATCTACTCGTATTCTTCCGGGTACTCTGCCTCCTCATCCTCATACCCTTCTTCATCCGCTGTTGCATCTTGGTATTGCTGATACTCTGAAACCAAATCATTCATGTTGCTCTCAGCTTCTGTGAACTCCATCTCATCCATTCCTTCCCCTGTGTACCAATGCAAGAAAGCCTTCCTCCGGAACATGGCTGTGAATTGCTCACTCACACGCCTAAACATCTCCTGTATGGATGTCGAATTCCCAATAAATGTGGCTGCCATCTTAAGTCCTGTCGGTGGAATATCACAAACAGTTGATTTCACATTGTTCGGAATCCACTCCACAAAGTAGGAAGAGTTCTTGTTCTGCACATTCAGCATCTGCTCATCAACTTCCTTTGTACTCATCTTGCCCCGGAACATGGCTGAGGCCGTCAGATATCGACCATGTCTTGGGTCAGCTGCGCACATCATGTTCTTTGCATCCCACATTTGCTGAGTGAGCTCAGGAACAGTTAGAGCCCGGTACTGCTGTGACCCACGCGATGTAAGAGGGGAAAAACCCACCATGAAGAAGTGAAGACGAGGGAATGGAATGAGGTTCACCGCAAGCTTTCTCAGATCTGAGTTCAACTGTCCAGGGAACCTCAAGCAGCATGTGACTCCAGACATGGTTGCAGAGATCAGGTGATTCAAGTCACCGACTGCCCAAAACAATCAAAAGTATGATGAGATTTGGAAACTTGAAAGAGGAAACAATTGCCCAAAAAGAACCCCCAAAAAAAGTTAGAGATGAGCTTACAGCTGGGAGTGGTGAGCTTCAGTGTCCGGAAGCAAATGTCATACAAGGCCTCATTGTCAAGAACCATGCACTCATCTGCATTTTCCACAAGCTGATGGACAGATAAAGTGGCATTGTAAGGCTCCACAACTGTGTCAGAGACCTTTGGAGATGGGAATACGGAGAAAGTCATCATCATCCTATCTGGGTACTCTTCCCTAATCTTGGAAATCAAGAGCGTTCCCATTCCAGATCCAGTACCACCTCCCAGAGAATGGCACACCTGGAACCCTGTTCATAATCAAACAAAAAAAAAACCATTATAAAGCCATCAAATCACAAACTGATGACAGAAAATCACTAAGCCATAGGAGTCGTACCTTGCAAGCAATCACAGTTCTCAGCCTCCTTTCGAACCACATCAAGAACAGAATCAATAAGCTCGGCACCTTCAGTGTAATGGCCTTTCGCCCAGTTATTACCAGCACCAGACTGGCCGAAGACAAAGTTATCAGGCCTGAAAATCTGACCATAAGTCCCAGATCTGATGCTGTCCATGGTACCAGGTTCCAAATCCATGAGAACAGCACGAGGGACAAAACGGCCGCAACTAGCCTCATTGTAGTAGACGTTGATTCTCTCAAGTTGAAGATCTGAGTCGCCTTGGTAGCGACCAGTGGAGTCTATGCCGTGCTCCGCGCAGACAACTTCCCAGAACTTGGCTCCGATTTGGTTGCCGCATTGGCCCCCTTGGACGTGAAGGATCTCACGCATTTTTGCTGGGATAGTTGATAAAGGGGAGAGCTTTGAATTTTAGCGAGAGTAATAGAGAGTGAGAAAGCGATAGGGTTGAAATGAAATGGGGGAGGAGGGACGAGAGAAGCGGAAGGGAAGTTTTATAGAGTTGTTAAATAAACAAACCCCCATAATATATCATAATAATTTGTGTTTTGTTTTTTCCTATTTAATATATTATAATTATAATTTGAATGTAAGGGGCAAATCGCAACGGTTAAAAAGTAAAGGTGTTAAAAATTTTTAAAATTCAAATTCTGTGATACAGCTGGAAGCAACCAAGCAGCCGGTTGTTTTCCAGTACTTTTGACTGTTTGAGAATTGAGCACGGCGTCGTTATACACTATTTCCCATGACAGCCTGACTCATTACTGACACGTCTACCTGTCCGAAATTATATTTTAAATATTTTCTATTTAAAAAAAAAAAATTATTATTATTAAACTTAGGCTCTATATTTTCCAAATCTTATTAATCGCTAAATAAAATAAAACTGTAATAAACGGAGGGAGTATATTATTATTATTATTATTATTATAGATGCTTAACAAAAACAAATAGGACCTTTCGGAGCTAACATACATAAAATTATTATTTGAAATGAAAACCATAAGAACCATCTAAGCATTGCAAACCTCGATAGAACCTTCAATTCGATTCATAGCCACCTCAACATTCCAACTGTCGCATAATTGGAATGCATCACAGCCAATTCGAACTACAGGGAAGACCACAACTATGCCCGCTGTCGTTGTAGAGGAAAAGACCCACACCACTCTTCACTTCACAGGACAATCAAATCAATGTTGAAACTGGACTTGAATAGGAATAAGAGAGAACCTTTTTCGGGGAATTTGATACTTGGAATATAAGAAGAAAACCAGATTCAAAGATATATCAAGTAATTGATTCACCTTCCTCAAGAACAGCGGAAGATTGAGCAACATCAGTAGAAGATGCTTTGCTGTTTCTTTCGGAACACTTCAAAAGCAATAAAAGTTCAAATGCAATAAGAGCTACTAGAACAAAGATATTTTCTTAACAAAACTAATCCGATTACGGAAGTTCTTTTATTTGCGCGCTTCTACAAAAATCCTCTTTCTCTTTCTTTTTATTTTTGTTTTTGAGTGAGTTCAAGTTCTAATTCTTCCACATACGATTGCATCTACACGTTCCCATGCTTTAGTTTTACAATAAAAGTAAGCAAGACACTTTCAAAGACTACAAGGTTTTCGTCCCTAACAAATATTGTTTACTAAGAAAAAGCACCCAAGAGGATGAGGATGAGGCATATGCAACTTCAACAGATTCTACAAGCACACTAAATAATCATTCATTCAAATGCCTAAATCTTGTCATAATTATTTTTAACTATAATCAAATAATCAGAGCTCAAACGAGCAGATATATGCCAGGCCATGATGCATCGAAAAGGTAAACTTTTTAAAATGACCTTAAAAAATGATAAAAGAGTTGCCAGTGGCATATCCATAACACAATTCTGCCTACAAGATATCACAAAAGAGCATATGTACCTCACTTTACAGGATAAATAAAGAAAATTCAAATTCTCTCCCACTCCCACCCTTTTAATCTTGTCATATTTTAGCCTGTTTAGAGAAAATAATAGCAACTTTTTTCCATTGTCAGTGGATTATTTTCAAATTTCTGTGAGCCTGTTTACGGCACAAAATGGTCTATTGGTTCTTTGCATCTACTGAGATTTCTACAACATGGCCATCTTTCACACAGCCATTGGTTCAACCAAAACTAGATAAGACCAGACAGATCCACTTAAAACGGAAAACAAAAAGTTAAATTGTTGCTGAAGATTATTCAAGGGGAAAAGGGAGTGGAGAGTTTTAGACGTGGGAGAACTTGCACAAACGTTTGAACCTTTTATTGCTAGGCCAAAAAAAGCCCAAACGGGTTTTTTATACAAAAAAAGTGGAGAAAAAAATTGTTATTGGGGTTGGGATTTGAAAAGTTTTTGTGAAAGTAGGGTGTTTTATGCCAGGTGGCAAAATAATACCCCACCTGCGGAAGACCCTGCCGTTAGTTACTCCTGCGTAAGGGAAATCTATTTTTGCCAGCCATCAATCAAGCCCATCTGACGCTGTTAGGTTTGTTTTTATTTTTTTATTTTTTACATTTCATTATTATTATTATTATTATAATATACATTTTATAATAAAAATTGTAAGATTTCTTAATTATATTGTTTATAATTTTAATATTTTTTATTGTAAAATCATTATTTAAAATACAAATTATGATAATAATATAATATAAACATTATGATGACTAATTGAACTACTGTTTTGAATTTACTCGAGAATTTAATCAAGCAAAATGACCTGCAAATTAAACATTATCAAATGAGGAAAAGTTAAAAATAAAGAACATAAAATTAACCCAATTTTAAAATTCAGTCATTATTCAAATATTGATATAGTTTGGTAATAAACATATAATTTTGTTATATCTTTGTTTGCAATTTAATAATGTATATAATAATATAGTCCATTGAATTTCAAGTGAAAAATTCACAGCATAACAGCAGGGCCACAATACCAAGTGGTTTGCATTTTCTGAATAATTTTTATATAGCATCATCAAAAGTAGGATGTGAACGTCAATTATCTGAATCTCTAAATATTTTGAAATATTGGTAGTGAATGTTTAGAATCTAACTATCTGCGTCTAATATCAATTATTATTTGAACTATATATTATTTACAGAGTTATTACTTAAAATTAAAATAACTAAATAATATTATTTAGAATATTACAAAACTATTGTATTAATAAATATGAGAAAGACTACTGCATTAAGCTTACTCAATTTTCTGTATAATAATAAGGCTAGTGTACTGACTACCAAATTATGCAAAACTTTCTTGTATAATAAAAAAATAAATACTATTTTAATTATTTTCTTATAAATACATAATAAAAATAAAACCTTCCGCGATAATTGTTTTTTCCCTCCACTTTTTTTATCTAACAGGCCAGAACCACCACAGAAAACATTAAGAATTTATTATATACATTGATAGAGTCGGATAAAATTGAAATTGAAGTTCCTAATATATAATATATTTCACAAAAATAAAACTAATTTTGCATTCAGAACATAATAAATTGTTATTTTGAAATAGATGCAAAAAATTAACCACCAAAAAATCCAAAACATCTCAAAACTACCTTAGAAGGAATAGAAAACATGGGAAAAAATATATATATATTATAGGGTAAAATACCGAGAAAACCCCTATCTAGGGTTTTCAATAATGTACATTTTGACATATTGTTTCAAATTTGACAATCTAATCCCTATTAGCATGATAAAATTTTTTATTTGTCTTGTATAATACAGTTATTTAGATAAAAAAAAGTACAATTAAATTTTTAAAATTTTTAGTCTAATTTAGTATAAAATAGCTCAGCTCTTTTTGAGATTATAAAGTGTTTTACATTTAAAATTTCATGTGGTTTATTGTAAACCATAATACACTAAAATACAATGTCTAATCCTATAATCCATTATCCTTCATTATGAACTGAAGTACTTGATTCAGAAACTGCAGCAAAAAGAGTACACTACTTACAATTTCATGGGGAGTTCTAATAATTTATCCTAAATTGTACTGCATATGGAACTGTTGCTTAGGTGACCAAAAGATAATTATAGGCACACAAACACAACATGGACCCAACAAAGCCTATTCACAAGAGTTTGAAGAGAAGATTTATGTGTGCATGTTATTCTCCTCATGCATCTTCTTGAACATGAGGCGAACAATTCTTAGTTGAAAGACATTCTCTATTCTCAGGTTATCAACCACATTATTCCAGTTTTTTATATGTCATATGCTTAATGCAGCTAATTTGCAGATTACATCCATGTGTATAATGAAAACCAATAAACAAATAATCACTGTTCATTACCGATTCATATACACTCATCCCTTATAGAGGGAGCATGACTACTTTCCTCGTAATAGTATTATCCTTACCTAGAAAAATATCAAATCATCTTCATTGACAAGTAAGATTTCAACCAAAAACATAAACCACTTGCACCAATAACCAGGGGACTACGAAATGAAATATTTCCCAACATGTCCTTGATTTGAACCAAAAAATACAAATACTAACTATTATATATAATGTAGTTCTTCTCCTCTGCAGTTCTGAATTCTGTTCGAATTGATAAGATTCCTACTCGAGGGAGAGTGCATTGGAAGTTGACTAAATATATATTTGCATTCCTACTCAGAGAGCATAATTATGAAAACATAATAAAGGATTACTCAGGATGAGTTTTTAGGGGATGTTTGCATATAGATATCTTACCTTTCTATAGAATATAGAATTGAAAAATTAAAATGTAGCCATATTTTAGTCCTTTTCCTTTTTCTTCCCCCCATTTTCTTTCTCCTACATATAATTCTTAATCTTAATATGGTAGCACAGATAGGTTAAAATTGGTGCTAGAAAATTTGTTTTTTTTTTATTTTTTTTATTTATGTAGGAAATTACAAGATTCCATGCTCCAATTAAGGGGTGCCATAAAAAGTTATTCCTATTTAGCATAGAACATGCTTTCCTAAATAGATAGTATAATTTATTTTCACATTTCTAGTTTCATTTTTGTTGGAGAATCTCTTAAATTAAGATATCATGCTTTGGGTCTTCAATTATAAAAAGGAAAGCTTATATATTTGAATATAGAACATAATTAAAATAAAGATGCAGCTTTTTGAGGTTTTAATTTTTATATCCACAAATGAAGGCTATTGTAACCAAATCACGCAAGTATTCTCATGTTATTTTCTTCTTTCTCCTTTGTTCTTCTTGTTTTAACATGGTGTTAGAGTCTTAGATTCCTTAGGGCTTCAGGCACTGCTCACTAGTAATGTTCATTAGTATGTACATGTATATTGCTTATTGGTACTATCGCAGGCACATTTCACATGCATTGTTCACATCTAAGTTTGTTTGTTTGATTGATTGGTGCATTTTATGCAATGTTATAGTTGTTTTGCATTGTTATTTTCTTGTCGGCATTGCTTTTGGTGAGCTACTTTGAGTTGATGTTTCCTTGCCAATATTGCATTTGCATAGAAACTTTGCATTGATGTTGCCTTGCAAGCAATGTCTTTGGAAAGGACTTTGTGTTGATGTTTTCTCATCGCTTCTTGAGAAGGTAGTTTTCTGAAGTTGTTTTGCAGTGCTTTGGGTGAGTGCCTTTGTACAAATGCTTTTAAATAGTTGCAAGCTATTGCAAGGAAGTTTTCTGGCTTTACACAAAATCTCATTGAGGAGTTTTGAAATTACAGTGTTACGGAAATTTGTTCCTGTTTAGTATAGAATTTGCATTCCTAAATAGATTGAATCATTTATATTTATAACTTTATGTTAGGGAGAATTGATAATATTCCTAGTTAGTAAGAGAATCCCTTAATTTAGTATCATGTAGTTAGTCATCCATTATAAATAGGGAACTTTTTGTATTATGCGTATATAACATTTTCTTTTATAAAAAAGAAGATACCCTTTGAGGTTGTGTGTCCATAGATAAAGGCTCTCGAGCTGAACAATATAAATAACCTCACATTATTTTCTACCAATTTTTATCCTCACTTTAACAATTTCTTCCCCCATTTCCAGTTCTTTGTTTCAATTGTAGAATGCTTCAGTTGCTACTTATTCGAGTCTCTTTTTTGTGCTTGGTTTTAATCATTGGTTGAACGCTCTATATGCTGAAATGCCTACTGTCATAAGTCACTTTTTTAGAGTGATTTTTTTGTCCCAAT
This sequence comes from Manihot esculenta, assembly GCF_001659605.2. NCBI lineage: Eukaryota > Viridiplantae > Streptophyta > Magnoliopsida > Malpighiales > Euphorbiaceae > Manihot > Manihot esculenta. The sequence continues at coordinate 9,418,493 of NC_035162.2, read as the reverse complement.
GCCTCTTCTATGAGAAAGCCTAGCTAACGGTAACCCTCCCTCCAAAATAGGTCATTGGAAGACCAGCACATAAGCCTCCACGCTAGTTCTATGCTTTGGTTGCAGTCCCACCCTTCAGTGTGGGTTGACTTCATCATCTCCAACTTTTCTGGAATCACCGCCTCTAATAATGTTTGAAGTCATTTTCAAGGTGTATAGTGAAACAGCCCTTGTTTGACTGACTTCTATAGTTTAGTGGTACTCTTGTTATTATCGTGTGTTTCAACTTGGGACAGGCGTTATTGGTGATTTTGTGACCTCCCGTTTGCCTTAGTGAAGGTGTTCTGGAAGTGAAGTATTGTAAATAACCTCACATTTGTGCAATCAATCGAGTTGCTTTCTGGTTTAGTGCCTCTTTGAAGGTGTTCTTGAAGTTGGAGATTATGTGCTGGAAGGGGTGGCTTAAATAAAAATCTCAGGAAAGGAAAGTGTTAGAATTGATGAGATTCCAGCTTTAAGGAGGAGTGCGACAAAAAGTTGAGTAGTTGCTTGTCTTCCTAATCACTATAGAATAATTTTAGGGATTAATTAGAGTAAAATTTGAAGTAATAGGGTGAGTCCTAGAGGATATTTTCCAAAGCCACATGACAACTAAAACTAACAAAACTGCACCCGTATACCTCTGAGGGAAAAAAAACATAAAACAATATCCAGACAGGAGAGTCGCTGTCTCAACAGATGATTCCAACAGAGAATGTTCAGGAATAAAAACAACAAACCTGGACAACATAATGAACAAGCAGGGTTTGAAGTCCAGAATTTGCATCCACCGTTCAAATAGGCTGGCCATAGCTTCAAGTAAAGCCCCAGTTTTGCAATATGTATAGATGACAAAGAAGATGATGAAGCATAAGAAACATTAACAATCATAATAGCAAACTGCAACCAAAAGTCCATTTTAAAAGCAAGCAATAACCATTCTCTTGTGCTGAACTACTCGATGTTTTTTAAAGTAGAACCTCTACGAATATATCCAGCATGCATTTGCTACTTGTGTAGGTTTACATCAAGTCAAGCTGTGCCAACAATATATATGGGTTTTGTTAGGCTATAAGAGTAGAAGTTCGGTTAGTTCACCTCATAGTAATGTAGTTGGTCCTTAGGTTTGAAGCACCTTAAGTTTCATCCTAGTCCAAGTGATGTTCACTGCATATCATTCCTGTAAAAGTGATGCTCCTTTCTTTTATTTTCCAAAATTTGTCATTTCTATTTATTTCAAATAGGAAAAATTATTATTTAGCCCCTATATTATGAGAAAAATTATTAGTTGATCACTCAATTTTAAAAAATACATTAAAGCGTCCCTTATATTTTAAAAAGTCTACTAATTAGTTAGTAACATTAATTTTAGCTATTAAGTATTTTACTATTTAGTCCTTATGGTTTGAAAAACACATAAATTAGTACTCAGTTAATTAAAAAATTTATTAATTAGCCCCTCCCGTGGTTACCTAAATCGTGGTACTTTCAAGTTATGGTACCATTCCGACAATAAAGAAATATAGGATATGTAGGGGATAGGCTTAATATGTACACATTAATTCAGCTAGTAGTATTTTTAGTTAGTGAAGCAATTTAATTTAGGTTATGTAAATTTCGTTAATGCAATATAATATAATGTTTACATAATTAAATAGTTGATAACATTTATAGTTTCTGAAAATATTTTAAAATTTAACTAACAAAATAGTAATTTACACTCCCAAATTAACATTGCTACCTATTCCACTAACATTTAAATCTACTATGTGTCTTGTCTCACTTAAAGTATTTTTAAAAAATGTATTTTATTCATTTTACTTTTCCTTTTTTATAGCCCTTCATCTTTTTATTTCTTGTTGGAACCTCTATTTTATTGACTCAAATCGTGTCTCCCAATGACTTGGGACCAAAAGTATCGCATTTCAGCACTAAGTACTCAGAATGCTGTTCGAAGGAAGGTTGAGAGAATCCAATAACTATGATCTCTCCATATTGAGGGTATTTTAGACTTTTTTTGCAATATTTAACAACTAAAACTAATCGAAAGACTAATTTATAAACTTTTTAAGATATCAAATGACGTTTTAATATATTTTTCAAAATTAAGGAACCAACTAATGATTTCTTTATAATATAGAGACTGAATAGTAAATTTTCCTTTCAAATACTAGTTGATTATTTATAATTATTTATGCATAGGTATTATCACTGTTTATATTATATTTTATTTAAAACTAATAATGTAATTAATATCATTATTATAAAGAATAAAATATAACTATTACAATAAATTATTCCTCCATTTCATAATTTTTACCCACCTTACTTTTTCACACATATTAAGAATTACTAGTTATTTTAGTTAGAAAACAAATAATTCTATTAACTTTCCACCCATCTTTTATAAAAAAAAAAAATCATACATTAAGATTTAATTAAAACAATAAAATCATTATTAATATTATTAAGTGGAAAATATATTTGAGTATAATTAGAGCATAATTTTTTATGGACATCAATAAATTTACCATATATGCATATACATGGTCTTTTTTTTACACCTTTATAACAATGTAAACTCTACATTTCTCAATAGATTTTCACCTTCTTAAAATATACTTTATGTCCAACTTCTACATTTTATTAGTTAAAGTTCTTTAAGAAAAATGTAAAATTATTTTATTGACAATTGAAGTAATAATTTCCAATGTGCATGATGGTATACATTAAAAAACAGCATGCATCAGAATTAAAAATTATAATTGTTGCATCAGTTATGGTTAATAGGACTCAAATTCCACTAAATAATAAAAAAGCATTAAGATCCGATCAAAAATTCAGTTAACATTATACAAGCATCCCATTCAGTAACCCAAATATTATTGCAATTACTGATTTTGACAGCCAATTCAATTTCACAGAAAAGAATATTTTGGAATACAACATTTGATGTCCTTGTATATGAAATGTTTTCCAACGTTTATGTTTATATATTGTGCACGTTTGAGTATACCTATCTAAATGGGCTTCACAGGATCCTGTATTGCCTATTTTCAGGTTTACATATTGAAAAATCATGATTACATATCTCACTATATCAATTTAAACCAACTATAGAGTAGCAGTCATTATCAGACAGCTCTTAAAGGATTCAGATGGACTTGATTCTTTTAGACGCAATATTACATTTGTGCCTGAAATTGTCAGGAAGTCATCTGAGCACTGGAATAGAAAATGAAAGTAGCTTCAGAAAGTTTACGGTCATTTGTAAGGCTCTAATGATTTATCATTGAAAACTTTTCTTCTAACTAGTAGCCAACCAATTTTTACTAAATGAGTTTATATTTCTTCATGTAACACAGTGGAGACAGCAGATCCCAATTGTCCTACAAAACCATAATCCTAATTGACTAAATATCTTTTCTTGCAGGCTACGATGATCTTTGTTTGATGTCAGCCGAACCAAATTTGTAGGGATATCTGATGAATCTCAAAAATTAGGCCCCATAATAACACAATGCCCATACTCTCTTTCACAATACCCACAACCACAATCTAGTGCTCAATGGTTAAAGCTTTATCTGGAGGAACTAATTCTTCCTATTCTCGAGTATCCAACTGGAAAAATAAAAAATTACAGGCACATAAAAACCTAAAGGCCCTGAAGTTGTATGCAAGTTAATTGTTCATGTTTAACTCAACAATGTTTTTTAGCAGAATAACACTTACATTTGAACCAAATGTTATAACGTAGACCTCCCCTTCAGTAATTTCATTAGACTAGTAATCTAGTGCCTCGCTTCATGTTTGGCAAATTATTTGTATTTCTCAAATGATAAGGCAGTTAAAACATTGCAAAATTAATCTGAAATAAAAACATCCTAAGAACTCTAATTGCTAATTAAGAGATGAGAAGAAGAGCAAAAGTATGCTAAACAAATATTTGTTATGTACAAATTGGCAAGTTGGAACTTTTCTAAAAGGAATGTTTCAAGTGCTCTAAGCCTCTCAAAGTTTCCAGCAATCACAAAAGGCCATCGCAGTATAATTTCAGCTATAGAATACTTGGATCACAAAAGCAGCAACATATTCAAAAAAATTCCAACAATGACAAAGCAAAATTCAAGAACATCAATGGCAATGATCAAAAAAATCACTACTTACATCTGCATATTGAACTCAACATTACCATATCTAAAAAAGATGACCGTGTAAACCTTTCCGCTGAACTTTCAGTCTTTTTGTTGTCTGCTTCGTCGTAAAAAGACAGGTCGAATTGAAAAAATCTATTATGAAAAAATTTCACCAAAAATGGGGAAAAAAAGAAGAAATCAACACTAACAGATTTAATGAGAACTAACAGCACTATCTAATACCTCATATTAATATATTATGAAAAAATCAACAGAATTATAGCTTTAGCAATGATGCTACGGAAAATCAATATAACAAGAGACCAGATAAGAATTTCCAGGAGTCATGGACGTATGGAAAATTCCGATAGCATAGACAACCAATTTTATTCCTCTACTCGACTTATGAACTACATCAGATGTTCAAGAGTTGGTAGCTGATACGCAACTAGCACAGAAAGTCAGTGCTAGCCACCTGATATTTTTTATAGCCTTCTACAACATCCAACCTAGAAACTGGACCTTAAAGCTCAACTTTCAACAGCTACAACTTTCAAAATGCAGCCAAAAGCATAACTCTTTAGAGCAGGCATAACATGAATGAGAAATATCACATATGCTTCAAAAGCCTGTCAATGATATCTACTTCAAATTCTCTCATCAGTTTGCAGAACTGGCATATACATCTCCTCAAATAATAGAAGCTATCTAATATAATCTTATCTAGCATCTGCCTATAAACCCTAAACCTCAAATCAAATTCCTATTAATTTATAAGTACAAAGCCATCATTAAGCCCCTCAATTGGGTTAATATCACTCATCATCCCTAACTTAGATCTTGTATCACTAATATCACTTAACTTTAATTTGTATTATAAAACTCCCTATACTTTAATTTCAGTATCATTAAAGTCCTTATGACCTGCTACCGGTTTACAGATCAACTGATGTCTAGATTTCCATCACTATTCCTAAACTTGAAAAAATTTATCACAATAGTACCTCACATTTAATTTGCATAACAAAAATTTTCAAATTTCTATTTAACTTCTTTATTTAGATTTTTATAAAAATATTCATTATAGATTATAATTAATGTAATTTTTTTTTTCAAAATATTATAGTTAGATTAAAATTAAAATTTATATTTATTTATTTTTATGATGGTATTATATATTTTTGTATCTTTTAATTGTATACATATTATTTTAATATAAAAATTCAATTTTATTTTATTTTAATTACATATAAATACTACTTAATGGTTGATTTTCTTTTTTTCTTTTTTATTTATGTAACATAATATGGTTAATAAAAATCTACATTAGTGTCTATCTATATAATATCAACCTATATAAATGTAATTAAAATAAAGTAAAATTAGATTTTTTTTAACATTAAAATCACATCTATAAAATTAAAAAATAAAAATATATAATAACATCCTAAAAATAAATTATAAAATTTTTGGTTATAAACTCGAATGAATAGAAAATAAATAAATATAAATTTTGATTTTCAAATAACATCCATAAAATTAAAAAATAAGAAATAAATAATGGCATCCAAAAATCAAACTATGAAATTTTTAGTTATAAACTCAAGTGAATAGAAAATAAATAAATAAAAATTTTAATTTTAATCTAACCAGACATTTTTAAACAAAATTACATGATTATAATTTAAATTTTATTTTATGATTATTTTTACAAAAATTTCAAAGAAAATTGAGCTGAATTGAAATTTAGAAAATTTTTATTATACAAATTAAAGTTGAGGGATGACTGTGATCCATTCCTCTAAATTTAGGGACAACGAGTGAAATTTATACATAAATTGACCTATAAACCCATGATAACCCATGATAGGGACTTTAATAATGCTCAAATTAAAATTATGCAGTTTTATGATATAAATTAAAGTTAAGGGACATTACTAATACCACCTCCTAAAATAAGGGACAATGAGTGAAATTAGCTACCCTCAATTTATTAAGAATTAAAATGGAAAATCTCATGTAAAAACATTTGGCAGCAACAACTGCAAAGCATTAAAGACCATTATTCTCCTTAAAATGTATCAAAAATCTCTATTATTTTTTCCTCATATGAGAAATCAATTAGAAACTTTAACATTGTCGAAGGAAACAAATTAACAATTGGATCAAACATGTAAATTCAAGTGTCATTAAATCTGACAACAGATATTATGAAGCACTCTATTGTAGTTCCATTCTCACTGCCAAGAATGAATCTTCCTAGACAACTTAATAAAAATAACAAAGACAAACATGTAAAGAAGGGCTTAAGTTATCTTCAAATTTCCATTTGAAATACATTGAAGGGAGCATGAAGTTTGGTTGGACAAAACCACCTTCAAATTTGATACAAATATATCACTATCTATGGAAAAGAAGTGAAAAGGCGTTCTGTATACTACTTTCAAAGATTAAAAGTTGTCTAACACTTCAATATTTGGAGGTTCAATTAGGTGCAACACAAAAAACTATCTAATTCCTAAAAATTTTTAGTACCAAAAAAATTCCTCATCTTCAGACAAGGAGATAAAACATGGCATGCATGTTGCAATGTCTTTGTAAAAGCGCTAAAAACAAGCAACCAGTGCACTTTCGATGCTAGAAGTCACAACTTTTGAAGTTGACATGAATACTTGGTACAAATGCTTGTTTAATAGAGTTAAGTTGTTATAACAACACAATTAACTTAACAATTTATGACATCACAAGGATTAAGGCACTATATAAAATATCAATAACAAAATGCAATATAAAAACTAAGGTAAGCACCACATGCACAATGAAACAAAACCTGGCTAGCCAACACTAACATCATCAATAAATATCCCAGTTCGATATAAAAACTTCAAAATGAAAAACCAACAAACTTAACTGCCACTGAAATTCAGGTCGGAAAACCACCTCCTTTAACAGGGCAACAACCTGAAAGGACAGGACTAGCAAAACCACCCAGAAAGCAGACAAATGGAGGGTCCAGTCACCTACGCCCCAAGTTCAAAACTATACCAAAGCGAAAAAAAATCAACCCTGAGAGTAGCAGTCCACTCAGGTGATTCACATTGCAAGATGACACCCCAACTTAATTCTTATTTCCACGGCCCTCAAAACTGGCATTCCTTGACTTGCTTGCATCATCAAGTGAGGAATGATCACTGGGGGCTCTACAAAAAAAAAAAAAAAAAAAAAAAAGCAAACAGTAGTGTAACAGAATATTCTTCCAAATCTCAAAATCTGAATAAATGGCCTATAACAATGCAACAATAAGTCCCATGATCACTTACAATTTCTGCTTTTTGGCGTTCTGCTTGATTGTCAAAACCATATCCATAGCCATCTTTTGATGCTCCCTCGTTTGTGAATGTGTGTCTAAGCCTTCAACTGTTTCACAGTCAAATTTACAAATGCGACACCATCCCATGCTAGATGCCTTCCTCCTCCTCGAACTATCAAAAGATTCTAAGTCACCCTGCAAGTACATAGAATGACAAGAGGAGCATTCAAGGAAAAGAACAAGAATAAAAAAGAAAATAAAAAATATTAACAATAAAATTCACTTCATATATGAAGATTTTATGCAGAACATGAACTATCAAATATTGTAACAAATTAAAATTAGGAACATAGTACTTAACTGGATAGTTTCCACCATCCCCAGGAATTCCTTTGAGGGAAAAGCTGCTCCTAAATCCAGGCTCACCAAGTCGGGGATGAAAGAAATTCCCTGATCCAGGCAATTCTCCCATCCTTGCAGGACCAGGGAACGCACCAAAACCAAAACGCTCTCCCATACGCATATGACCAGGCAAGTTATTAGGATCTAAATGTTCACCCCTCCTAGAATGGTTAGGAAATCCATCTTGACCAGGACCCTCAAACTCACCCCTGTGTAAATGGCCAGGAAAAACTGGAAACCTATTAACATGAAATGAATCACCAAACCGATGTGATTCCCTGCCAGCAATATCATCAAATCCAGGAAAGGCCCCAAATCCATGTGAGGTTACACCAGGGTAATCCCTACCTGGACTTCTAGGGGCCAAACCATCCATATAACGACGACCATATCTAGGAACTGGTCCAAAAAGATCTTGTGGAGTTGGAGCAGCATCTGGCTGTCTGCCCGCTGTATTGTCATGAAAACCAATTGGTCTTTCTCCCATATCATTGGGATGCATTACACCATCGTGATGATAAGGAGGAAAAAACCTTGAAGGGGCAGAGCCACCAAGAGGTTTCAATTTCATCCCAGAATCATAATTCATAGCATGCAGTCCCTTCTCGGGGGTTTTCAGTGGGAAATCCATGCCAAAACTATGAGGTAGCCTATCAAGAGGTCTTGAAGGGGGCAAGTGATTCCCATATTCTTTAATTGAATCAGCATCCAAATGAGAAGACCTAGGGAAATGCTTGGCATCTTTTTCAAACTCAGCACGATCAACAATTCGCGATGGATCTTGTGGAAATGAATTCATATGATCATCTGGCAAAGGCTTGATTCGATCATCCCGCAATCCAAGCACCGAGGAGTCTGGCCCTGGGGCACCATTCATTCTCAATGCACCAGCTTGTTGCCCAAGTGGATCTATTCTTCTGCCATCCATATAATTGGGCCTCTGATTTGGAAACATGTCAGACTCATGGCCATACGATGCAGTTCGTTCACCTGGCAAAGTGTGTCCATGTCCTTGCGTACCATAATGACTAGGACCCCTCCCAAAGATTGAAGTAGAACCGAGGCCTGAAATGCCAGCAGGAGAGATTTCAGCACTGAGAGACTGATTGTAAAGAGGTTGCTGAGGATGTTCAGGGAGTGGATTCAAAGGTTGTCCAGGATGAGGCATATGTCCAGAATCCAAAGGCCTAGATGGAGCAGATGGATGCCCAGGTAATTGCATGTGGTGTGGGGGTCCAGGAGGAGGTACTTGTAACAATGGGGACCCAACAGGCCGTTGTTGGAGGACAGAAGGTCCATGAGAAATGGGAACCAAATGAGAGGGCTGCACCAAGCCCTCACCTTGCAACTGACTGTGCAAAGCAAAGCCTCCAGAACGTTGAGGAGTCACATTCCTGTCCTTTTGTGATTTCATACCACGGTCTTCAAAGTGTTCACCTTCATGCAGTGGAGGAGTTTTCAACTGAGGCCTGCCCTTCATTTCGTTGTCCTCCAACACAGAATGTTCAAATCTTCTGTGGTCAGTATTAGAAACATCTTTCTGTTCATCAATGGCCTCTTTAGGTTCTTTCTTCACCTGCTTAATCGATAACTCTCCATTCTCCCCTCCAAGATCCTGGATTTCCTCCCTGGACTTCCTTTCATCAACCGCTAACTTCAAAATGCTTTCAGATTTTACAGTTTTTACCTCACCTGCATCAGCCCCAACTCTAGAAGCAACAGCCAAATCATTTGGATCCCTTTTAACACTTTCATGAGTAGATTCAGCTTCTGAACTTTTCTCAATAATATGATCCCCTGGTCGCTCAGACATTGGTCTTGTAGTAGCCCCAGACTGTTGTTCAGAAAACAATTGATCTTGGTTGTTGGTCCTCAAGGTGTTTCCAGACTGTCCTGCATCAACCTGCATTGGCCTGACCGGCATGCTGGAAGACAAGTGTGGATGTGGCTGAGTTGGCACTCCATGAGGTGGCACCATAGGTCTTCCCAGATTTTGGCCTTGATAAGGTTGCGTGCCATGTGGTAATGAAACATTGTGATGTGGCTGTGGGTAGGCATGAGAAGGCTGCTGGAATGATGGCAATGGCCCCAGGGGACGTAATTGAGACTGCAGTTGTTGCTGTATGTAAGCACCTTGCTGAGGCACTTGATTCTGAACTGGCCCCAGTGCTTGTCCAGAAGACGGCTGTTGCTGCATATACTGCTGATGAACTGGTTGCTGAACTGACTGCATAACAGGGCGTTGATGAGGAAGTCCAGGATGGTGAACCTGGGGATGCACTGGTGGCTGTTGTGCAGGAGCAACATTAGGGACCTGACCAGGTGAAGGTAATAATCCTGGTTGCTGAGGGTTTTGAATTGGACCATGAGCTTGTGGTGGCCGCAACACAGGAGGTTGTTGAGGAAACTGACTCTGCATTTGGGCAAGATGTGATTGTGGTTGAGGCCCACCTTGAGGATACAAATGAGCAGGATGTTGCGGACCTCCCAGCTGCATTTGCTGTTGAGGCTGTGGTTGCGGATAAGAGTTATGGCCTGTAACTGCATTGGCAGATGAATATTGTGGCTGAGGCTGCAGATAAGGAGGATTCACTGGCAGGTTTGGTTGAGAAGTGAAGGGCTGTGGATGAGGCTGTACATGTTGAGCTTGAGCATGTGTTTGTGGCATACCTTGAGGTTGAGGTTGAGGTTGAGGTTGAGGTTGAGGTTGTGCTTGTGCTTGTGCTTGTGCTTGTGCTTGTGCCTGTGGTTGAGGAACAGGATACTGGGGATGGAGTTGAGGATGAGCCTGTGCTTGAACTTGTGGCGGTGGATGCTGCACCTGTGAATGGGGCTGCGGATATTGAGGCATTTGTATGTGCTGTGGATGATGGTGAACAGGATGGGTTTGTGGGTGCAGCTGAGACTGAGGTTGCTGTTGGCCATGGGGTGGTGGGTGTATCTGTGATTGTGTTTGAGACTGTGGCTGAGCTGTAGTGTGAGTTTGTTGCTGCGGATTGACTTGTGGCTGGTTCGCAGGTGGTGCAGTAGCAGGCAGCTGAACATGTGGATATGGCTGCGGTTGTGTTTGCAATTGCGCCTGAGGTTGAACTTGGGTTTGGGGGAGTTGAGGCTGCTGCATATAAACCTGAGGTTGTTGGTATTGTGGAACTGCTTGCTGTTGATAAGGGTAGTATTGCTGATAAGGATCATATCCCAGGTATTGCTGGTAGTATTGTTGATATTGTTGTTGCTGTTGATACCACTGTTCTGCTGAGGGCACAGTACCCTGTGCGACAGACTGGGGCTGTGCAGTTTGGTTGGCCTGCTGATTGGGATCTTGTCCAGGCAATGTGGATGCTGCGGTTTGAGAAGCCTGGGCTTGAGTGGCAGTATTTCCTGTCTGATCACCAACAGGAGCTGTCCCTGTGGTTGTGGCATCCTGAGCAGCATCAGATTGAGCTTGAGTTTGCACACCCTGTCATCGAAAGTACAAGTTAAACCAACCAACCAACCAAGAATACAAGCACAAATGAAAATTCCAGTTCAAGAAATTATATTCTTAGACTCACAGGACAATTTTGTGCATGTTCCTGCACCTGACGATGCACAATTTGAATTCCACACCTGTTACACACAACAGGAGAATTACCGAAGGCACATCCAGAACAATGAGAAGTACAATCAGACAAAGGACCCTGCCACGTGCATCCACTCCTATGGTATAGACAATGAACTGTTATTTTGCCGATGGTTTCAGCAAGACCTTTGTTTGATTCAGTAAGAAGCTGCAATTAACAGTTATCCAAAAAAATTGTATCAGCAAGTTAGCAAAAATAATCATATAAGCACATTCAACACCATCATATCATAGTGGTTGGGACTACATAACCTTGGAATCTTCTTCTCTCACCAAGTAGCCATCATAAGGGCAAGCACGGGTAGTGCTCACAATATATGTTAAGCATGGCTTACAGTAAAGGTGAGTGCATTGAGACTGTAAAGCTTCATTTGGATAGACTAACAGACGACAAACAGGACAGAAGTACTCTCCAGCCAGGGATTGAATGTTCAGTATGCACTCATTATCAAAACCCATGGTTCAGTAGAATCTCCCTGCAAGTCACAGTGAGAATCAGTGTCCAACCTAACAATATGGATAATGTAAATTTGCAAAAAGTCCACTAACCCATACATTGCATTCTCACAAAAACATCAATTAGGTCCCGCATATTCACAAATAAATTGCAAAATAAAGAATCAAGTAATGGTTCCAATAAAATTGATATTAAAAATAAAAATATAAGAATAAAAACCGCACTCGTATCTATACATACTTGAACCTCTGCAATTTATAGTAAGAAAGTCGAGCTGGGGCTGTTAAGATTAATTAATACACACATTTAAAAATGCAAAAATGAACAACTAAATCTCATCAACCACAGAACATGAACATGTTTAAACTATTCATCATAAAATCTGCATCCACTGTATGTAAAATAACCTAATTAAGCTATGACCCACAGTAAGTTCCAATTCAACATCCGCCTTTCCGGGCATCCAAACGAGTCCCTTCAAATAGTAACGGAAAATTTTGCCTCGCCCTACAAAACACATGTAAATTATTTTATTTTAAAAAAAAAAAGGAGCTTTAGGGTTTAAAATTCAAGGATGACACAGCAGTTGCTGTTTGTGTGAGAAATCGTGTGTGTTTATTGAGCGCACATCGAATACATTGATCGAAGAGAGAAAGAGATAAAAAGAAAGGTTTTAAAGAGCAAAGATATAATAGAAAACCCAAAAAAAACTGCAATTCCCCATCCATCTTTCCCCGCAGCCAGACGAATCCCTTAAAATAATAACTCAGGGAAGGGGAAAAAAAGACGCTGTGCAATCGCATACCTGAAACCCCAGAACTCGCTAAACCTACAAGTAATTTTTCTTTTTCTGAAGAAAGAAAAAGGAGATAGGTGTTTAAATTTTAAAGATCAACGCAGCAAAAGCTATTATGGGTGTGAGTGAGTGGCCATATGTAAATCGAAGACATTGATCGGCAAGAGAGAGAAGCAGAACAAAAGATTCTATATAAAGTGAAGAAAAGATTCTAAGATTGCTACAGAAAGAAACGACCAACCTGAGAGAGATGAGGAGGAAGAGAGAGGTCCAAACAGGACTATGGAGGGAGGAAAAGGTGAAGTGGAGGGTTTTATAGATGGAGGGCAGTGGAATAGAAATGCTAAAAATCTGCGTTTAGGCCCTCGTGTGATTCTTTTCTTGCATGTTAACCCCACCCCCCCCCCCCCCCTCCCCCACACACACTCTCTCCCTCTCCGAGGCAAAGAAGAGAATACAAAATTCCTCTAGACAAGCAATTACATCTGAATAAATCGTCTGAAAGAAAATATAAAATGTCTTAAACAAGTAATTATATCTAAATGAACTGTCTAAAAAAAATATAAAGTTAGGTCTCAAAAATTCTAAATAATTTAATATAATGGCCATTAGAATGAAATTTTTATAAATATAAAAATTAAAAGAAAAAGCTACAGAATCATGAAATAAAAAGATTTTTCAAATCTAGTAATATTATTTCCTTAAATTGATAATTTCAAAAAATTGTTCATACTATACTCATGGTATGCCGGTGGTCGAGCAAACACGCCCTCATCGTTCAATCGTTCAGGATATCTCTCTTTTTAAGGAGGCAGCGGGATTCGACTTTCTCTAGAAGTAGATATTACGAAATGAAGTTGATCATGGATTATTAATAAGTCTGTGCTCTCCCATCATCTAGTGATTCAGGACATCTCTTTTCAAGAAAGGTGTGGGGATTCAATTTTCTTTAGGGGTAGGTATTATAAGATGAAGTCGTTCAGGACATCTCTCTTTTTAAGGAGAAGCGAGATCCGACTTCCTCTAGGGATAGATATTACGAAATGAAGTTGATCGTAGATTATTAATAAGTCTGCGCCCCCATCGTCTGGTGGTTCAGGACATTTCTCTTCTCAAGGAGGCGGTGGGGATTCGACTTCCTCTAGGGTAAGTATTAAGAAAGGAAGTTGATAATGAATTATTAATAAGTCTGAAATTGATTCCTTTTGGGTCGATGCCCAAGCAAGCAATGGGGATGGACTGTAAATTCGTTGGCAATATGTTTATGTTGGTTCAAATCCAGCTCGGCCCAATAATTCACTGATCCGCCCTGAAATGATATAATTTTTTTTCTCTCGAAATATTTGATAAAAAATTTAAAATTTAAATTTGGAATGTAGATAATTATATTTGAATAAATTAGAATATAGAGTTCTTTTCGAACAATCAATTATATACGAAATTCATATATTACATGTAAATTTCGTCTCAAACAAGTAGTTATATCTAAGTAAACTATTTAAAAAGATAATATCAAGATAGTCTGAAATATAAGATTACATTTGAATAAATTGTCTAATATATCTAAGTAAACTATCTAAAAAAATAATATAAAGATATTCTCAGATATACAATTACATTTGAATAAATTGTCTTAAGAGATAATAAGAAATTTATCTCAAGAATAAGCAATTACTTAATTAAAGTAAGCCAAATAAAAATTATGAACTAAAAAAGACATATCATTTATGATTCCTTGTATATTAAGGGGCCATAGAACCCTTGCAACATGCAATAAGTATAGATAAGTTGCTTTCTATTATAATTGGGAGATTTACAATTTAATATCTGGATATTATCATTATTAACAAGTCAGTTGTAACGCCCCGGAAATCCGGACCGCTACCGGCGCTAGGATCCGGGTCGACTTAAGGCCGCCGGGACCCGTAGCAAGCCTGACATATAACCTGTAAACCTGTATAATCCCATACATGATCAACAACATGCATAAAAATTAAAACTTTCCTTTATACATACTGTCATCAACTAACTCAACCTGTGCAACCTATTCTAAGGATAAGGGATGAAGACGTACCGAAGACAGCTTTCAGGACCAGATATGGGCATTTTGAGTTCCTTGTGATGCCGTTTGGGCTGACCAACGCCCCTGCAACATTCATGGATCTCATGAACAGAGTATTCAGTCAGTATCTGGATCCTAGCGCCGGTAACGGGTCGGATTTCCGGGTCGTTACATCAGTTCCTGCAATTTTAAAAATTTATTAAAACATTATTATTTTTTCTTTTCGTCAACGAAATAGCCCTTTCGTTCTCTTTTCCATTTAAAATAGATAAAAGATAAGGGATAAAATTTTTAAAATTCAATTTTACCCTCAAATAAAATTTCTAATTTAGTCATTGGATATTGCTATTATTAACAAGTCAGTCCCCATATTTTCAGAAATCTATTAAAATGTTCTTATCGTTTCTCATATCAATTAAAATATCCTTATCTTTTTTATATCTATTAAAATATCCTTATTTTGTTTATATATATATATTAAAATGTCTTTATCTTTTTTTATATCTATTAAAATGTCATTATCTTTTTTTATATCTATTAAAATGTTATTATCGTTTTTTTTCATCAACGAAATAGTCCTCCTCCTCCTTAAAGAAAGAAGAAAAAGAAGAAGAAGATGATGATGATGAAGGAGAAGAAAAAGGAGGAGAAGAAGGAGAAGAAGAAGATGATGATGATAAGAAGAAGAAAAAGAAAAAGATGAAGAAGAATCTCCTCTTCCTTCGAGAAGAATAATAAAAAGAAAAATCAAAAAAGAATCAAAGAAGAAGAAGAGAAAGAAGAACCAAAGAAGAAGAAGAGGAGGAAGAAGAAGAAGAAGGAGGAGGAGGAAAAAAATTGGGTAATTTGGTCTTTTATTATATTTTTAACGCTAAAAATAGACGGAAGGTCTATTTTATTGATGGAGAGAAAAGACAAAAATATTTTAATAGGTTTTTAAAAGTGCAGGGACTGACTTGTTAATAATAATAATATTCAGAGACTAAATTATAAATCTCCCATTATAATTTTGAAAAAATAACTAAATTATAAATCTCCCATTATAATTTTGAAAAAATAACTCTATTCTTTGTTGGTAATAAGGTTTTCATGCAAGCAATGCTTTTTAAGAGTGAGGGGTTCAGTCTGTTAGCTTGACTATGGAATATAGTGAGGTAATAGGTATAGTTTGAGTAATTTTCTTTTTCAATTTTAATTAATCCAAAAAAGTGTATAATATACTCTACTTGAAAGTGAGATCTTCTTTTAAATATTAGCGTTTTATTTATCATGCACATACTCACGGGAATAATAATTTTTTCCCTTAATAAGTTTTTTTTTTTTTTTGTCAGAAAGGTAAATGTTTAATTGTATTCTAAAAAGCCATTAACATGGCGAACCTGGAACAAAGTGGTGCTGAAAGGCACGGTTACATCTGAAATTTAAGTCCTTTAAGAACTTTTTGCTAAGATTGTGAGCTAGCTGATTAGCAGATCTTTTAACAAAAAGAAACAACAGTTTCTAAAAAAGAGAGCCAAAAAAGCAATATCATTAACAGTTGCATGAATGGAGAGGGGTGGTTTCTGCCCAAGCAAGCATTAATGACAGTAACAGAATTTCCTTTAAACTGACAGTTCATCCAACCTCTATTCTTGCCAAGAATTAAAACTTCCCTACAAGCAAGTCCTTCCAGCGTAAGGGGATCAGAGCAAGAATCCCAAAGACGACAAGACCAGTCTAAAATATGCCCAAGGTGGTTTCTAGCAACAACACAATAGAGCCTCTTCTACCAGCAATATCAGTAGCAGCATCAAAATTAATTTTCACTAAGTTGAGAGGAGGTGGATTCCAAGTAGGCACTGAAGAAGATAGATCAGAAATTTGCAGATTGGAACTTGAATTTAACTCGGCAGAATTAGCCTCGTTAAAGTCCTCTTGATGTTTAGTAGCCGCGGAGATTACATCATAAAAAGGTAGGCTGGTTTTGTTGAAGACCGCAAAGTTTCTGTCTTTTCATAGGTGCCAAAGAATAAAACAAGCTGTTTGAGGAAGATGCTCCCTGTCCTGACTGCTTGAAACATGATGCTGTAAGGCCAACCAACAGTCTTTAAAATTTGAACTGTGTAGCAGGGATGAACAAAGTCTAAGAGGCAAGTGCACCCAAATGGATACAGCAATATGCTGACACTGAAGTGACACATTGAAGGATCCAACTGATCCATTTAGGATGGAAACCAAGACAATCCATCATGCGTTTAAGGAAATCCCATTCCACACATTCATAGACCTTGCTGACATCTAACTTGACAGTCTTACCATTATTAGAACCTCTCTTCCGAAGCTTTAAACTATGCATAACCTCATGACTGATCTTGGATGAAGGCATTCTGTTCTACGTCCACAATTAAGTCCATAAACGGTCGCAACCTATTAACCAAAACCTTTGCAATTATTTTGTAAAAAACATTACAAAGGCCGATAGGCCAGAGATCACCTATACAAGACACTTGCTTACCTTGCGGAATGAGGGAGAAAATTGTATGGTTGGCATTAGGTAGCATTCTTCCTCCTTCAAAAAAATGTCAAATAGCAGAACTGGTCTCATGGCCAATAACATCCCAGTATTTTTGGAAAAAGAGGGCTGTTAAACTGTCCTCACCAGGAGCCTTCAAAGGATACATGCTAAAGACAGCTTGTTTGATTTCTGCTGCACAAAAAGGAAGTGTCAACTTTGCATTCATGTCATTTGTAACCTTGCAAGGGAGTCCCTCTGTAAGGGATTGTAGGTCAGATGGACCATACGAAGTGTAGATATTGGAGAAGTATTGTTCAACAATCACTTAAATATCTTTTAGCTCTGATTTCCATTCTCCCTGTGCATTATAAAGCCCCCATATGCTATTTGTTACTGACCCAAGGAGCTCACCCAAGTCCAACTGGCCACCATCAGGGGCGATATATGCTGGAAATTGGCTAGTGAAGCCTTGACGGGCTGAGTTGCCAAAATCAGATGTGGGTTGCCTAACTCGGATTGGCCAGTAGGCCTACGGACGGATTGGCTGGCAGGGTGGAAGGCCTGCCAGGCGGAACGGATAGGCGGGAGAAATTTGCTGGGCAAAATCAGCCAGCAGTAGCTGACCTGGCAACAGACAGCTCGGGAGTCCCATGGGCCTACCAAGGATATGCTTGGATGTCCCGTAGGCCAACCAGGAATGAGCTGGGAAGTCTCGTAGGCCAACCACGGATAAACCTAGATGCGCCGTAGGCCAACCAAGGAGGGAGACTGCATGACCCGTAGGCCTGCCAAAGGGAAACTTGGATACCTGGCAGAGCTGGTTGTCGCAGGGAGGCACACTCAGCGGAGTTGGCTTGGGCAGTAGGATTGCTGGCCCACGGAACCTCGGCAAGGCAGACACCCCGATTGGCCAATAGGCGAGATAGCGCCAGACTCCATGGCTGGCCAGCGAATTGACAGAATTGGCAGCCCACAGGCCTGTGACCTCGCCGAGCGCCCAAGGCACAGGGGAAAGATGTGCAGATCATGCCCCAACACGTCCCAGACCCGTGGCAGGCCAACCAGGCGAAAATGGCAGAAGCTTGGAGAGTTCTCCAGAGAATTCTGGAACCTCCTGGATCAGTCCAGCAACTCCCAGTTTCAAGGCAGAAGGGACAAGTGGCAGCCTCTGATTGGTCCAATTAATCCAATGGCTAGGAATTTTTCTTATTTTCTCAAATTTTCCGAACCATTAGATGAGGAGGTGGGGGAACACTATAAATACCCCCTCCCCCTGTTGGATTTGTACAAATTGTGCAAGTGAATTGTGAGTGAGTGTGTGCTATAAAGAGTGCCCTTGTAATTCTGTTCTTATAGCAATACAAAGCAAGCTTCCCTTTTCAATCTTCTGCAATCACTCTACTTCCTTCTTTGCTTGTTACTTGTGTTCATTAGCCAAATACTTCCAAGGGTGCTGTGCACTCTGCTGAGTTCAACCTACTATAGGTGAACTGCTGCTGGTAAGAAGGCTGACTTAGCCCAGAGGAGTGGTCTAAGTGCCGCACGTGGCCTTGGAGAGACGAAATCATTGAGTCTTTTGGCAAGGAACGTGACAAGTGGTATCAGAGCAGTTGGAAGTGAGCATGGCAGATCCAGTTGAGCAATCTGTCCATGGTGGCCAAGCTGGTGGCGAGGAGCAGCCCGCTGTGGTCTCTCAACCTGCTGGACGCAAGAAGGGGACCAGGGGTAAGTCTCGTGAACCCTCTCGCACTGTTAGTGAGTTGGGAGATGTGGAGACTAGGCTGGCCAAGGTAGAGCTGAAGCTCGTGGATGGCGAGGAGAAGTTCGAGGAAATAGACTTGCACTTGGAAGAACTCACAACGGCTGCTAATGAGTTCCGGGAGGAGGTGCAAACTGCCTTGAACGGTGCCATCGATAGGCTGGCTAGTGATAATGAGACAACCCGCCACAGCCTGGGGGAGGAAATTGCCACGCTGAAGGAAGAAAATCAGTTCTTGCGGGAAGAACTGGATAGAGTGCTAGGCAGAGTAAGGGAAGTAGTGGATGAGCTAGCATTGTTGAAGAGAGCCGTGGCACAAGGCAACGTTGCTAGCCTGTCCATGTCCGTAGGGATGGCAGCCACTCCACAGCGGATGGAGGTGCCAAAACCTGCCCCTTTCAAAGGCTCCAGAAATGCTAAGGAGATAGACAACTTCTTGTGGAGCATGGAGCAATTCTTTAGAGCCATGGGGATCACTGATGAAGGTGTCAAGGTGGACAGTGCATCCCTATATTTGGCCGACACTGCCATGGTGTGGTGGAGGAGGCACTATGCTGACATAGAAAAAGGCCTCTGCACGGTGGCTACTTGGAGTGATTTCAAGAAAGAGTTGAAGAAGCAATTTTACCCTGAAAATGCTGCTTCGGAGGCAAGAGCCAAGCTGCGTAGGTTGACCCAACGGGGGAGTATTCGAGACTATGTCAAGGAATTCTCTGAGGTAATTCTTGAGATCCCTGACTACCCTGATAATGAAGCCTTGTTTGCTTTCTTGGATGGCTTGCAGCATTGGGCAAAGCTGGAAGTCCAAAGAAGGGGAGCTCAAGACTTGGCCATAGCAATTGCCATTGCTGAGTCTTTGGTGGAATTTAGAAAGCAGCCCGACAAAGGCAAGGCCAAGATTATCAAGGGCAAGGGACCTACTGAAGCTAGCCCCAGGCCAAGTGACAGCCAAAAGAGTGGCAAGAAGAAGGAGAATACTTTCAGATTCAAGAAGCCTGAGTATTCCTCCAACAAGAATCCAGCAGCCCGGTTGCCCATGAAATGCTTCCTTTGTGAAGGCCCTCACCGTGCTAGAGACTGTCCAAAGAGAAATAAGCTCTCTGCCATGGTTGAGGACAAGGAAGGCAGCAGCAAAAAGACTGATGAGGCAAGCATGGGATCACTCCAATTGGCAACTATAAGCAAGCAGGAGCCACCCAAGGAGAGGAAAGGTCAGCTCTATGTTAACATAAAAATGGGGGACAACAAGGTGTGTGCCTTGGTCGACACTAGTGCTTCCAACAATTTTCTTAGGCTGGAGGATGCAAATCGGATGGGAGTGAGTTATGAACCCACTCTGGCATGGTTGAAGGCAGTCAACTCCAAGCCCAATATGGTCCATGGTGTGGCAAGGGATGTCAAGGTACAAATAGGTGAGTAGCTTGGGACTCTTGACTTCACTATTGTAATTATGGATGATTATCCTTGTGTTTTGGGGATGGAATTTATGGACAAGGTAAAAGCAATCCCCATTCCCTTTGCTGACTCCATGTGCATTGTGGAGAATGGGAACATTTGCACCATTCCTCTAGCACGGGGAAAGTCTAGCCATAGTCAGTCACTCTTGGCTATGCAACTAAACAAGGGAGTCAGGAGAAAGGAGCCAACCTACCTTGTCTCCTTGAAGGAGAAGGACGAAGTGAAGACTGGTGCCATACCCGTGGAGGTGCTGGATGTCTTAGAGGAGTCCAAGGAGCTGATGCCACTCGAATTGCCTAAGAAACTGCCACCAAGGAGGGAGGTGGATCATGCTATAGAGTTGGAGCCTGGTGCCAAACCACCTTCGGGTGTGCCATATAGGCTTGCACCCCCAGAATTGGAGGAGCTGAGGAGGCAGCTTAATGAGCTCCTGGATGCTGGTTTTATCCAACCGTCCAAATCGCCCTATGGAGCTCCTGTCCTATTTCAAAAGAAGAAAGACGGCTCGTTGTGAATGTGTGTGGACTATCGGGCTCTAAATAAAATCACTGTGAAAAACAAGTACCCAATCCCATTGCCTGCGGACCTCTTCGACAGGCTTGGCGGTGCACACTGGTTCACCAAGCTGGATTTGAGATCGGGCTATTGGCAGGTCCGCATTGCTGAGGGAGATGAACACAAGACGGCTTGTGTAACGAGGTATGGATCCTATGAGTTTCTTGTGATGCCTTTTGGCCTCACTAATGTACCTGCCACATTCTGCACTCTCATGAATAAAGTGCTCTACCCCTTCCTTGATAAATTTGTAGTAGTGTACTTGGATGATATTGTTATCTATAGCAATACACTACAAGAGCATGATGAGCATTTGAGGCAAGTCTTCAAGGTGCTAAAAGAAAATGAATTGTATGTCAAGAAGGAGAAGTGCCTCTTTGCACAAAGGGAGGTACCCTTCCTTGGTCACATAGTGGGAGAAGGCAAGGTAAGGATGGATCGAAGCAAAATCAAAGCCATTAATGAATGGCAGCCTCCAAAGAAAGTGACGGAGTTACGATCTTTCCTCGGACTAGCTAACTATTATCGGAGATTCATTAAAGGCTACTTTTCCATTGCTGCCCCACTAACTGATCTACTGAAGAAGAACAACCAGTGGGATTGGGACGATAGGTGTCAAAGGGCCTTTGACGGCCTGAAGCAAGCCATGACTAAAGAACCAGTGCTTGCCCTGCCCGATTTCTCCAAACCATTCGAAGTCCAAACTGATGCCTCTGACTATGCCATAGGTGGGGTGCTGATACAAGAAGGCCACCCAGTTGCTTATGAAAGCCGAAAGCTAAACGACACCGAGAGGCGCTATACGGTCTAAGAGAAAGAAATGACTATTGTAGTGCACTGCTTGAGGATGTGGAGGCATTATCTTTTGGGATCTAAATTTTTGGTGAGGACAGACAATGTAGCTACCAGCTATTTTCTGACCCAGAAAAAGCTGACACCAAAGCAAGCTCGGTGGCAAGCCTTCCTGGGAGAGTTTTATTTTATGATGGAATACAAGCCCAGCCGTGCGAATCTTATGGCTGATGCTCTATCCAGGAAAGCGGAATTGGCAGCCACAAGCGTGCCCACATTACAGCTGGACGAGCGGACAAAAGAAGGCATGAAGCATGATAAGCACTCGCAGGAGTTGCTGGATTGGGCCCGGCTTGGCAGAGTGCGCAAATATGTCGTCGATGGGGAGCTGCTGAAGACAGAATCAGGCTGTCTATATGTTCCTGACTGGGGAGACTTGCACAAGGATATCATTAGAGAGTGTCATGACTCTCTATGGGCTGGACACCCTGGTATAAACCGCACCAGGGCATTGGTGGAGCGAGCCTACTCCTGGCCTCGACTGAAGCATGACGTGGAGGCCTATATGAGAACTTGCCTGGTGTGCCAGCAAGACAAGGGCGAGCAGAGGAAGCCCGCTGGCCTGTTGGAGCCCCTGCCCATTCCAGAAAAGCCGTGGGAGTCGATTTCCATGGACTTCATTGTAGGGCTCCCAAAGGTGGATGGATGTGGAAATATTATGGTGGTTGTGGACAGGTTTAGCAAGTATGCCACCTTTATCCCTGTCCCTGATAAGTTTAATGCTGAAGATGCTGCCCGGTTGTTCTTTCGATATGTTGTAAAGTATTGGGGCATACCTCGGTCAATTATGAGTGACCGTGACATACGGTTCACGGGGAAATTTTGGACCGAGTTGTTCAAACTGCTGGGCACGGAGCTGAACTTTTCCACCTCTTTCTATCCACAAACCGACGGGCAGACAGAAAGAGTCAATGCCTTGCTGGAGATGTATTTGAGGCACTTTGTTAGTGCCAATCAGAAAGATTGGGTGCAGCTCCTTGATGTAGCTCAATTCTCCTATAATCTGCAAAAATCTGAAGCCATTGGAGCTAGCCCGTTTGAAATTGCCACGGAGAGACAACCTCTCACCCCTCACACAGTTGCCACAAGCTATGGAGGGAGGAGCCCAGGTGCATACAAGCTGGCTAAGGGATGGCAGGAGAAAAGAGAAATTGCTAAAGAATACCTTAGCAAGGCATCGAAGAAGATGAAAAAGTGGGTTGATGCTTCAAGGAGGCATGTGGAGTTTAAGGAGGGAGACTTAGTGATGGTCAAACTCCTTCCACATTTGCTGAGGAATTATGAAAAAGTCCATAAAGTGCTTCTTCGAAGGTATGAGGGCCCCTTCCCGATTGAGAAACAGGTTGGAAATGTGGCATATCGAGTAAAATTGCTTGAGCATATTGAAGCTCATCCTGTGTTCCAAGTGAGCATGCTGAAACCTTTCCATAAGGATAAAGGTGAGCCGAGTAGAGGGGTATCTCACCGGGCACCAGCTGCTATTGGCAAGAGCTATGCCAAACAAGTGAAGGAAATTGTGTCTCATCGGGTAGTGCCAAGGAGAGCCAACCATCCAAGTTACAAGGAGTACTTGGTACGATGGAAGGGCCTGTCCGATGCTAAAGCAACTTGGGAGCATGAGCTCAACTTATGGGAAAGAGAGGATGAGGTGCTAGCCTACTAGCAAGGGGCGACGAGGGCGTCGCCACATTAGCTAGAGGAGAATGTTACTGACCCAAGGAGCTCCCCCAAGTCCAACTGGCTGAATGGGCCAACTGGCCACCATCAGGGGCGATATATGCTGGAAATTGGCTGGTGAAGCCTTGACGGGCTGAGTTGCCAAAATCAGATGTGGGTTGCCTAACTCGGATTGGCCAGTAGGCCTACGGACGGATTGGCTGGCAGGGTGGAAGGCCTGCCAGGCGGAATGTAACACCCATTCATGCATGAAGAAATGAGATGATGCTATTTCCTACTCATTTCTAAGCTCACCTTTGATTTTCAAGCTTGGTGCATATGGAACCCTAAACTTTTCTTCTTCAATTCTTTCACTATATGGCTGTTCCTTTAGCTCTTAATCTTAGGATGAATTTTGGTTAAAGGAAGAAGTTGTTTTGGTAAGGTTTTGGCTTGGCTTTGGTGGTGGAAGGAAGACAAAACAAAGCTTTGGTCTTCTATGGTGTGAGCTACGGCAATTGTGTGATGGAGAAGATGAAAATCCCTTTTTCACTTTGCTTTATCATTTCTCCTTTCCTTAGTTAGGTGACACATGGAAAGTAAATCTAAATTTTTATGTTTTAACTTTCCATATTTATACTTTGACCTACTAAACTCTTTCCAATGTTTCAATTTAGTTTTTAAACTTTCAATAATCATAGATTGACCTACTAAACTATACATATAGCCTTTAGAAGCCCTTTTCACTTAAACAAGCATGACGGATATAAACAAGCACCTCAAGCAAGCACGTCGGGAAACCCTAAGCACCTCCCGAAAGTGACTCGTTCCCGACTCGCTAATCACACTGTCTGCTTTATTTCTGGATATGTCCGTTTCTTTATTTAAGTTTTCTATGATTCAGTTATTAGCAGATTAGAGTTAAGCTAGCACCTCCCCTAATGCCCCTTACTCTAGGAATGAAATAGCCTCACGATGGCACTACTCTACCTATGGGTTTGAGGATGTTACAACTCTTCCCCTCTTAAGAAATTTCGACCTCGAAATTTTACCTGCTGTGAATAGCTGGGGATATTGTTGCTTCATCACTTCTTCACTTTCCCATGTAGCTTCTTCTGCCTTATGATCTCTCCACAACACTTTCACTAAGGGAATCTTCTTATTTCTTAACTCTTTCATTTCCCTTGCTAAAATTTTCACTGGTTCCTCTTCATAAGTTAGGTCAGATTGTACATCAATGGTTTCAGCTGGAATGACATGTGAAGGATCAGATCTGTATCGTCTTAACATGGATACATGGAAGACATTGTGTATTCTGTCTAACTCTGGAGGTAAAGCTATTCTGTCTAACTCTGGAGGTAAAGCTAGCCTATAGGCTACTGGACCCACACGCTCAACTATTTCATATGGACCAATAAACCGAGGGCTTAGCTTACCTTTCTTGCCAAATCTTAGCACTTTCTTCCACGGAGAAACTTTCAAAAACACTTTATCCCCAATAGCAAATTCTATATCTTTTCTTTTCAAATCTGCATATGATTTTTGCCTATCTGTTGCAGCTTTCAATCTTTCTTTGATAATCGTCACTTTCTCCTCAGTCTGTCTTATCAACTCTGGACCTACAAGTTTAGCTTCACTGAGTTCTGTCCAGCACAATGGGGTTCTACATTTTCTGCCGTACAATGCTTCATAAGGGGCCATCTTAATACTAGCCTGATAACTGTTGTTGTAAGCAAATTCCACTAGTGGGAGATATCTTTCCCAGCTTCCTTCAAATTCAAGTACACAACTTCTGAGCATATCTTCCAAAACTTGAATTACTCTCTCTGACTGGCCATCTGTTTGAGGATGAAAAGCTGTACTAAAATTCAATCTTGTCCCTAAAGCTTCATGTAGTTTTGTCCAAAATCTGGATGTGAATCTTGGGTCTCTGTCTGATATGATAGAGATAGGGACACCATGTAGTCTCACAATTTCATCAATGTACACTTCTGCATACTTTTCCAATGTATAATCCATTCTGATTGGCAAGAAATGCGCTGATTTAGTTAACTTATCAACTATTACCCATATGGCATCTTTCTTCCTTGGTGTGAGTGGCAATCCTGTCACAAAATCCATGGTAATTCTATCCCATTTCCATTCTGGTATAGCGATAGGCTGCAATAACCCTGATGGAACCTGATGCTCTGCTTTTACCCGTTGACATGTCAAACATTTTGTTACAAATTCAGCTATATCTCTTTTCATACCTGGCCACCAATAGTGCATCTTCAGATCTTGATACATCTTAGTGCTACCTGGATGCATAACATATGGACTATTGTGTGCCTCTGTAAGAATACTCTGTTTCAACTCTCCAATGTTAGGTACACATACTCTGTTACCATAGTACAAGTAACCATCATCACTTATCACATGCTTCTGCTTCTTCCCCTCTTGTACTTGTCTAGTCCATAAGGCTATCTCTGTATCTTCTTTCTGTGCTTCTTTAATTTGTTGCAGTAAGTTGGGTCTAACTTTCAATTCTGCTACGATAGCTCCATCCTCTGCTATAGTCAACTGCGCATTCATTGCTCTTAATGCAAATAAGGATTTCCTGCTGAGTGCATCTGCTACCAGATTAGCTTTGCCTGGGTGATAATCTATAATGCAATCATAATCTTTCAGTAACTCCATCCATCTTCTCTGTCTCAGGTTTAGCTCCTTTTGTGTGGGCAAGTATTTCAGGCTTTTATGATCTGTATAGATGTAACATTTCTCACCATATAAGTAATGTCTCCATATCTTTAGTGCAAAAACTATGGCCGCCAACTCTAGATCATGGGTAGGATAGTTCTTCTCGTGTGGCTTCAATTGTCTGGAAGCATAGGCAATCACTTTACCTTCTTGCATCAAAACACATCCAAGTCCATTGTGAGAAGCATCACTGTATATCACAAATTCCTTGCCAGAAACAGGTTGTGTAAGTATAGGTGCTTCAGTGAGCATAGTCTTCAATCTATCAAAGCTTGCTTGACATCTATCATCCCAAACATACTTAACATCCTTATGTAGCAATTTAGTCAATGGAGCTGCTATAAGTGAAAACCCTTTCACAAACCGTCTGTAGTACCCAGCTAGACCCAAGAAACTTCTGACCTCTGCAACATTCTTTGGTGGCTTCCATTCCAGAACAGCATTTATCTTCTGAGGATCTACCCTGATTCCCTCTGCTGATACAACATGTCCCAAAAATGCTATTTCATTGAGCCAAAAATCACATTTACTGAACTTGGCATAAAGTTGCTTTTCTCTCAGAGTCTGCAATACTACCCTTAGATGTCTGTCATGGTCTTCCCTAGTTTTAGAGTATACCAGAATATCATCAATAAATACCACAACAAATTGGTCTAAATATGGATGGAAGATACTGTTCATTAGATCCATGAATGATGCAGGTGCATTTGTTAACCCAAATGGCATAACTAAAAACTCATAATGTCCATATCGTGTCCGGAATGCAGTCTTAGGCACATCTGCCCCTTTAACTCTCAACTGATGGTAACCCGATCTCAAATCTATTTTAGAGAAAATGCTGGCCCCTTTCAACTGATCAAACAAATCATCTATTCTGGGCAGTGGATATTTATTCTTTATAGTTACCTTATTCAACTGTCTGTAATCAATGCACAATCGAAGAGATCCATCTTTCTTTTTTACAAACAACACTGGTGCACCCCATGGTGAAACACTAGGTCGAATAAAACCCTTATCAAGTAACTCTTGTAACTGTATTTTCAACTCTTTCAATTCTGTAGGAGTCATTCTGTAAGGAGCAATTGAAATAGGTGCGGTGCCTGGCACAACTTCTATAGCAAAATCCACTTCCCTTTCCGGAGGTAACCCTGGCAACTCTTCAGGAAATACATCTGGAAAATGACATACTGTGGGTAGGTTTGACACATTAGGCCCTTCCTTCTTAGTTTCAGTTACACTAGCCAGATAGGCTGTACAGCCTTTTCTAATCAACCTCCTAGCTGTAGTGGCAGATATGACATTAGAGAGGTAATCTGACCTCTCGCCCACAACTATAACCTCAGAACCCTCTAATGTTTTGAGTGTAACTCGTTTTAACTTACAGTCAACTATGACATGATGTCTAGACAACCAATCCATACCCAAAATCACATCAAACTCTCTAAAAGGTAACTCTATCAAGTCACCTAAAAAGGTATGACCTTGCACACATATAGGACAATCTCTATAAACTCTATTCACAATCACAAGATGTCCTAAGGGATTGGTCACTGCTATGTCATGTTCTAAGTGTTCTACTTGCATTCCCTTCTCATTACTGATGGGTATGCTGATGTATGAATGTGTGGAACCAGGATCAATTAATGCATAAACATATTTGCCAAAGATAGAAAATTTACCAGCAATAACATCTGGTTTGTCCTGGTCTTCCTTTGCACGAATGGCATATGCTCTGGCAGGTGCTCTAGTGTCTGGTCTATCTACTGTCTCTGATACTCTGTGACTCTGAGCACTGCTAGATTCACCTCTACCTCTACCTCTGCCTCTAGACCCTGTCGGCAAAGATCTCTCTGTCTGTATAGGCTGCACTGACTGGCCTCTAGGACAATCCCTCATAAAGTGGTCTGAGCTTCCACATAAGTAGCAAGCCCCAGTCAATCTCCGACATACTCCACCATGTCTCCTGCCACAATGCTCACATACTGGTGGCAACCCTCTGCCTGGTCCTCATGTACTGGATACTGAGGTAGTCTGCTGTCCAGACCTTACTACTGAACTCTGCCCAGGTCTCTGAATCTGCCTAGGTGGTCCTCTCTGCCTTGTCTGCTGAAATTCCCTCTGTCTTTTACTACTTGTCTGAGATGCAGAGGATTGTCCCTAATACTGGTTCTGACTCCTCTTCTGCTGCCCTTTCTGCCTTCTACTTTGCTCTTCTTCTTTAATTCGCTCCAGGCTGTGGGCCGTCTCTACTAAAACTGAAAGTTCCCTGAGATGCATAGCTGTGAGGTACATCCTGATATCAGCATGTAATCCTTGCTCAAAGCGTTTACATCTTTCTTCCTCTGTAGGAACTATCTCTGTGGCATACTTACTAAGTCTGACAAATTCTCGCTCGTACTCAGTTACTGTAAGCCTGCCCTGTCTGAGGTATAAGAACTCCCTCCTTCTCTCCTCTATATATAAGGCCCCAACATACTTCTTCTTAAACTCTGACAAAAAGAATTCCCAAGTCTGGCGCTCTGGTCGAACCATCTGTGTTAAAGTTGTCCACCATCGATACGCTTCATCTTTTAGCAATGATACTGCACACATCAAGCTATCTACTGGTGAACACTGTAGCTGCTGTAAAACCCTTTCTGTACTTTCTAACCAGAATTCTGCAGCTGAAGGATCATCTTCCTTTTTACCTCTAAAATCTGTTGCACCATACTTTCTGAGTTTTTCTATTGGAGGCCTAGCTACCACAGGTGGGGGAACCTGGACTGCTACAGGTGGTGGTGGTGGTACCTCTGGTACATTTTGTGTAACCCTCCTAAGCAACTCAGCTATTTGCTGAAATAATGCATCCTGCCCTAGTCCGCCAGCAGCAGCAGGTGGAGGAGTAGCAGCAGGTGCAGCTGCCTCAGAGGGAGCATGACTCTCTACCTCCTCATCTATTGCTCTCTGTGAGTCAGATGACATCTTATAGACGACCTAAACCCAAAAAGAAGAGATTGACATCAGAACCATATCATAGCTGTAACTCATTTTGGCATGTACATATACTATGCATATACACATATATACTATGACCTAGAACCGCCTAAACCATGCTCTGATACCACTAATTGTAACACCCCTTACCCTATCAAAGAGTAGACAGAGCAAGGAATGTCACAAACTATACCTTTTTAGATATATCACAACTAATCAATTACCTTTATCTGTAAATATTAAGTTTTAAGGTAATGCATGAAAATTTCATCAAATAAATGTGAGATTTGAAACCAAAAAGTTAACAGAGTCTCATCTGTTTCATTACTATTTCAAACTGTAGCACATGAAAAACACATGAAAAATTATCAACTGATATTTGACATCTTACTATTCTTTGATTACATAACCTGTACAACTCACTCTATTAAATCTGTACATGCCAAATTATAACTGCACTATGACTCAGAGACTCAAAACAACCAGCTATGATAATGGCCTTGGTATCTGATGTAGACCTCTGATGAACTTCACGTGCCTACGTTATCTACAACCTGCGTGAGGTAAAAACCAACACGCTGAGCTAATGCTCAGTGGGTGATAACAACAAATAACAGAATAAAACAAACAAGCTCACATAAATAGATAATCAAGTAAACAATTACAAGCTAGTAGATGTAAACATGTTAACATTCACCAATAAGTTCACAAAATCAAGTATCAATCTTAATTAAGATCTTAGCCCTTATAACCACATAGTAGGATCGACTAGGTAGATAAGGAGTTATAACGGTAGGCACAGGGTGCCGAACGGTAGGCTCAGAGGCCAAAACTGTGATAGCAGGGCTCTGTGGCCATGCTTATGAGGTACCAGATATGTAACCTCTAATATAGATCATGTATCGGTAGCAGTACTGCGAACTCTGTATGTTTATATGGCATGCCATACCCTTAAGCTAACCTCGACTCCTATTACGTTTACCAGGGCCAAGTATCATTAACTCAATGTATCAATGTAAATCCATGTCATTTGAAGCTATTTGATTTCTTTTTCCAAAGTACATATATCATATGCCAAGGTTTACAATATGGAAAACTCATGGCAAATAGTGCAAAACTTTATTGACTTAGCATTTCAATATAGAAAACTACATTCTGCCATATATTGCATAAACTTTTCAAGCAGTTTAGAGTTACAATTTGACTTCAGTTTCTTCATAAGAAATGTATATTTATGTCTTATCTTTCCAACAAGGTATGGTTCATGAAAATCTGATCATCCTAGCTTAAGTTATGAATTTTTCTTTACAAGCTGCTCAATAAGGTCTTAATCAGTTCAGTATTGGTACTTGTTAATAGTATCACAAAACTTATCAGATTCATACATTTCCATACAAATTCAAGCTTAAATGTCTTCTACAAAGTTTTAGGTATACTTCTTAAGATTCATTTGGCACTGGTCTTAACAAATTTCACTAAGTATGTAATTAGTTATGGTATAATCAATAGACTCTGTTCCGGATGCACTACCACTGTGTCCATTTTAGGTTCACTTGCAATTTTCAGCATTTTAACTACAGATTCAGAATGTTGTCAATTCATGAAAGTTTTAGATATTTGTCTTAGATTTCATTTGGTATATCTTAGGCCTAATTTCAATATATACACAATAAGTTATGAAGTTAGTAACACAAGCTGTCCTGTTACAACCTATTCTGCCAGATTTACACTTTTAGCTCCCATGTTAAAGTTCTTTACTCTAAGCCTTTCAAACATCATTTTAACATTCATATAACATATTTATACAATCAAAGCAACATTTTCAGCAAGTAAAATCAACCTCTAATTTCACTTATTCATGGCAGAATCAAAGGAAAACAGAAAATCATTAAAACACCAAACCTTTCTTGAATTCTTCTTTTCTTTTCCTCTTCTAATCTCTAGCTATCTCCTTTCCCTTTGATGTTCCTTCACCTATGCCAATTTATATCTTAGGGAAGGATTGAATAAATTGTAAATTAAAGCTGTATACTTCAAATTCATGCATGAAGAAATGAGATGATGCTATTTCCTACTCATTTCTAAGCTCACCTTTGATTTTCAAGCTTGGTGCATATGGAACCCTAAACTTTTCTTCTTCAATTCTTTCACTATATGGCTGTTACTTTAGCTCTTAATCTTAGGATGAATTTTGGTTAAAGGAAGAAGTTGTTTTGGTAAGGTTTTGGCTTGGCTTTGGTGGAAGGAAGACAAAACAAAGCTTTGGTCTTCTATGGTGTGAGCTACGGCAATTGTGTGATGGAGAAGATGAAAATCCCTTTTTCACTTTGCTTTATCATTTCTCCTTTCCTTAGTTAGGTGACACATGGAAAGTAAATCTAAATTTTTATGTTTTAACTTTCCATATTTATACTTTGACCTACTAAACTCTTTCCAATGTTTCAATTTAGTTTTTAAACTTTCAATAATCATAGATTGACCTACTAAACTATACATATAGCCTTTAGAAGCCCTTTTCACTTAAACAAGCATGACGGATATAAACAAGCACCTCAAGCAAGCACATTAGGAAACCCTAAGCACCTCTCGAAAGTGACTCGTTCCCGACTCGCTAATCACACTGTCTGCTTTATTTCTGGATATGTCCGTTTCTTTATTTAAGTTTTCTATGATTCAGTTATTAGCAGATTAGAGTTAAGCTAGCACCTCCCCTAATGCCCCTTACTCTAGGAATGAAATAGCCTCACGATGGCACTACTCTACCTATGGGTTTGAGGATGTTACACGGAATGGATAAGCGGGAGAAATCTACAGGGCAAAATCAGCCAGCAGTAGCTGGCCTGGCAACAGGCAGCTCGGGAGTCCCATGGGCCTACCAAGGATATGCTTGGATGTCCCGTAGGCCAACCAGGAATGAGCTGGGAAGTCTCGTAGGCCAACCACAGATAAACCTAGATGCGACGTAGGCCAACCAAGGAGGGAGACTGCATGACCCGTAGGCCTGCCAAAGGGGAACTAGAATACCTGGCAGAGCTGGTTGCCGCAGGGAGGCACACTCGGCGGAGTTGGCTTGGGCAGTAGAATTGCTGGCCCACGGAACCTCGGCAAGGCAGACACCCCGATTGGCCAACAGGCGAGATAGCGCCAGACTCCATGGCTGGCCAGCGAACTGACAGAATTGGCAGCCCACAGGCCTGTGACCTCGCCAAGCGCCCAAGGCACGGGGGAAAGATGTGCAGATCATGCCCCAACACGTCCCAGACCCGTGGCAGGCCAACCAGGCGAAAAATGGCAGAAGCTTGGAGAGTTCTTCAGAGAATTCTGGAACCTCCTGGATCAGTCCAGCAACTCCCAGTTTCAAGGAAGAAGGGACAAGTGGCAGCCTCTGATTGGTCCAATTAATCCAATGGCTAGGAATTTTTTTTATTTTCTCAAATTTTCCCAACCATTAGATGAGGAGGTGGGGGAACACTATAAATACCCCCTCCCCCTGCTGGATTTGTACAGATTGTGCAAGTGAATTGTGAGTGAGTGTGCTGTAAAGAGTGCTCTTGTAATTTTGTTCTTATAGCAATACAAAGCAAGCTTCCCTTTTCAATCTTCTGCAATCACTCTACTTCCTTCTTTGCTTGTTACTTGTGTTCATTGGCCAAATACTTCCAAGGGTGCTGTGCACTCTGCTGAGTTCAACTTACTATAGGTGAACTGCTGCTGGTAAGAAGGCTGACTTAGCCCAGTGGAGTGGTCTAAATACCGCACGTGGCCTTGGAGAGACGAAATCATTGAGTCTTCTGGCAAGGAACGTGACATATTTCTCTTTCGCCTTTGTAAAACATTTGCGTGGAAAAAGGCATAATTGCGATTACCAGATTTCAACCATGCCATCCTTGCTTTTTGCTCCCAAAACACTTTAATTCCTCGTTGCGTGTTTCCACCGCCAATTCTTTTTCTAGCATCCTAATGACATGAAAGCTTTCAACAGGACTTCTTGCTTTAGCTTGAGATAGTGCACATTGTATCTGATTCATATGAAGTTAAGAATTATGATTCCGCTGTCTGCTCCACGCATTCAAGGCATGTCTATACGTCTTGAGTTTAGAGAAGATTTTAAAGAGTGGCGAACCAATGCAATCCTTATTCCAGGCCTCTGATATTACTGAGTGTACATCAGGAGTTGCAACCCATCTAGCATCAAAGTGAAAAAACTTCTTAGCTTTCATCATAGAAGGATTCAGATCCATGAGAATAGGTCGGTGGTCAGAACCAAGATCATCCAAATGCATGATCTGAGTGCCTAGATAAGCAGAAAGCCAGGTATAAGAGG
Source organism: Manihot esculenta (assembly GCF_001659605.2). Lineage (NCBI taxonomy): Eukaryota > Viridiplantae > Streptophyta > Magnoliopsida > Malpighiales > Euphorbiaceae > Manihot > Manihot esculenta. Next base: position 9,384,883 of record NC_035162.2, on the reverse strand, counting down.
CCATTGAACGATCAAGTCATTCACGTATGTTTTGACTTCCATCCCTACGATTATCCCAAGTGAATATAGAGCCAGAAAAGCCCATGTCCATCAACTTGCACAAGTAAAGAAAACCTCGAAAAGAAGAGGTTTGAGAGTCAGATAAGAGATGTCCACCTGATTTCTCCCAGTTCCATAGACAATAATTAAAGTCAGTGCTATAAGTTTTTAATTAAAGAATTAAAAAAATGTTAAATTACACATTAATTTAATTAAGAAACTAAAGATATGATTTAAAATTATATAACTAAAGATACATTCATATATTTTCCCTTTTCCTTTTCCGAGAAGGTGAATTTCATTGAAGGCACGTAAAGCCGAGATGAATGATACAAAGCCAAAACTGTTGTCACCACAGAAAGGGAATTTCCTTCCATCATCACCTAATTATAATCTCTAGCTTTGGCTAAGGGGATAGCTTCTCAATATGCAAGAGCCTCTAATGTCAATGGGTCCATAATTACATGGAATCTCTTGCAACTCCAGTTCAATAACTGTCCATGAGCATCTCTTGCTATCACTCTAATTAACCTCTTGCTCTTAGATATACTTACAGCATCACCGTAGTTAATTTTAAGGAAACCCTATTACGATGGTGCCAAAGCCTCTTGGATATATTAGGGTTCAATCTATGTGGCAGGGGATTGTCTTATTATGAACAAAATTCTTCCAGATTGAAGAGCGCTAATTTAATATTTCAGCAATGTCCTACTGCTTAATTTATGAACTCAAGTTGGTTCTAAGCCTACTACAAAACCATCAAAATTTGGGGATCTTATTCCTGCTTTGAGTTCTTTAATACTTCTGATAGGTTTATCCAGCAATTCATCGGATTGCTTGCACTGCTGAGAGGGAATCTCCTTCAATTATCACCTGACTATAACCTCTTGCTTTGGCCAAGGAGATATCTTTTCGACATGCAACAGCCTATAATGTCAACTATAATTTCAAGGAATCTCTTACCACCCTAGCTGAGTAACTATCCATGAACATCTCTTGCTATCCGTCCAATTGACCCCTACCTAAGCGTCTTGCAGCTTTTGTTTGAAATGCTTAATTTTGAAAGAATTCTATTTACTAATTTTGAAAGAATTCAAAATAAATAGATTTAATGGCAAAAAAAATCCATACTTTTGATTTTGTTGCGATTATACTCTATATTTTTTTTGCCAATTAAAATTTAATTTTTTAGAATTATTATAATTGTATCTTACATTATTCATGCCGTTCAAAATTAATGGAATTATCACATCATTCATCATATAAATACTGTATCAATAAATTTCAGGATAAAATTTATAATAATTTAAAATTTTAAAATAAAATTACAATAAAACTAAAAATATAGAGTTTTTTTAGTAATTATTTATTTTATTAATAATTTTTTTAAGAAATAGAAAATTGAAACTTAAATTTATAATTTCATATGAATTACATTTTTTTTAACATTTAACTAAGTCATAAACAATCAAATATTTAATTTATATATTATTAATTTTTTTAAAATTCACTCTAAATATTAATATAATTTAAAAAAAAGTGATGGATTAGTATTATAATAGAGAGTTAAAAAATATTTTATTATTTTTAATATTTTTAAACTGAATCATATTAAATATTATTTTTAATTATTTTTTAATAGTTTATAACTATTGTATTTAATAAAGTTATTTTTTTAAATGATTTTTTTTATAAATAGAAATGAATTGAATTCCATTAATAAAATTGAGTTATTTTTTTATAAAAAATGCAAAACAAACAAAGATTTAATGTCAACTGGTTTATAGTTCGAGAATCTCTTACTATGATAAGTATCTATTGCTATCACTCCAATTAACCCTATGATCCTAGATATATTTACCGCATTGTAGTAGTTAATTTTAAGAAAACCCTATTATGATGGTGCCTAAACCTCCTGGCTACATTGAAATTCAGTAGCAGAGAGTTGTCTTGTTATGAACGGAATTCCTCTAAATTGGTTACTATTTTGATTTTATTTTTTTATGTAGATCATATTACCTTTTATAATTTATTAATTATAATTTTTAAAATTAAAATTTTACATCAATAAATTATTTAAGTTTACAATGCATAGTGCATAAATTAGAGATACTTAAATAATAATTAAAATACTTATAATATTCATTATTATACGATAAAAATTATGCACATACATAAAAAATAATAATATTTAAAATTTTATTTTTAATTATTATATATATTATATAATAAATTAATGTGATAATATTTATTTTATATATATTTTATTAGTCATTTACATGCTTTTAATAATAAATAAATATAATTTATCAAATATTTAAAATATAACTATTTAAAATGAAAATTGAAAATTGAAATAATAAAATCTAAAATCTCTTAAATTTATTTAAATACACTTATTATCAAATTAAAACTGTGAGTGCACCTAAGATATAACCATTAAAATTATTAAAATCAGTTATAATTAACTATCTATTATTAATAACAACTATCAATTATATTTAATAGTGAAATCAAATAGATTCCAAGTTAAATGAAAATATTAAATATTGAAAAATTATTGAAAACTCTTAATATAGCATGCTGAGATGATACACAAATTACAATAAATCATTAAAAATTTTAAATCTACATTGAAATTAAAATCAAATCAAATTTATTAAATTTTTAATTTTTAATACTTTATAGTAACATTCTTTATTTGGTATACCAACTCAGCGCATTAAATTAGTATCCAGTAATGTATAATAAGTTGCCTAATTTACTTCCTTATCTTGTAATCCAGATAATTCGCAACTTCTACTCCCAATAATAACCCACTTTGGTTTTTAATTTGATTCAGATATGTGAGGCTTTAATTTAATTTTTAAAAATAAAATTAGGCTAAAAAATTTAGTTATAGATAAGTGAGCAATATTTAATTTAAATTTAAATAATCAATCAAATGAAATTAATTTAAAACTTTATTTCAATTTAATAATATTTTTAATACTATTCGATTTTAAATTTTAAAAAATTTAGTTCAATTTAATAATATTTTTAATACGATTTTAAATTTTAAAAAATTTAATTATTTTACCTCGATTTGATTTTAATTAAAAAAATTAACAAAATTATATCAAACTAATTTGTTAAAATATTATGTCATTTAAAAAAAATAAAATTTTAAATAAAATCAAAATATTTTTAAAATATTAAAAATAACATGTGAAAAATAAAAATTTTATTAAAAAACTAATTGATTAATTAAATTTTATCGATTTGATTCAAATTAATTTTTATATTCAATTCAATAAAAATTAAAATTTCAATTTTCAAAATTTTTATATACAATTCGATTTTGAACTAGTAGTGGCCAACTCCTTGCTGCCTACGATTTTTAGCAAGCACATGGCTATCAAATTTCAACAGATGATTTTAGCTCTTCAATCCTCTTTGACAAAAATAGCAATGGTAATGTGCTTTCGGCCAGCAATATCCGTAACTTGAGGCCCATTTGCAGCTAATAACTGATTAAAATGGACTTGAGCACTCTACCTTCGGCTTTGTTTAGGTCATTAATTACATAAACTCTTGACAAAATTTTATAATCAAATAACCTTCTAATTTAAAAAAAAAATAATAATTAATTTAAAATAAGTGTAAAAATTAAAGTATTATAAAAAAAATTATTGAAGTAACTTTAATAAATAAAATATTATTATATTTTAAATAATTAAAATATATTACATGCTGGTACAATATCCTCAATTGCAATAAATTTTCACCTAATCTCCTCCGATCAAGTCTCTTGCCCACCAAACTTTAGGGGAAGAAGGATATGACCAAATGCTTCCAATTTATGATTCCGCTGCCCCCACAGAAGCCGGTGATCCCTGCAACCCAATCTCCCCGTTACCTTAAGAAACACTGCCTACTCAACTGTAGACTCTGTACATTTGTAGACGTAAAACTCGTCACAAAACTGTGGAGCAAAGATTTACAGGTGTCCATCAAGGAACTAAATGATAGAATCCTATCATAACAACCAGATATCAAGATGATAAGATTAGAGAATAACAGCAATTTACACTGACCAGTTTAATCAAAATCCACACTTTCTCCAGTAGAAAAGATGATGTAAAACAGGGCGGACAGAAAATATAAGAGCGATGTGAGCCACAGAAATCCTTGGAATGAACCCACCAGTTCAACAAAGAAACCTGCCCCAACTGTTCCCACAATGGCTGCTAAAGTCCCAGCAGTATTTGAAATTCCTAAAACAAAGTAGAGAGTTGTTAACCACACTAAACTAAACTTTTTGAGACACCTTCCCATCAGTAGGACTAACCATAAATTGGTGTTAACTGAAAAATTGGATCAGTCTTATTTGGTTGTTTGTCAAATCAATAGGTTACTATTATTCAAAATTTTCAATTTTCGATTTCAGGTAGTTCAGTAACTAACTGAATCGTTCTCAATTTTTTGTTATTTTATAGATTTTACAAAATTTTCCAAATAATAAGAAACATTAGAAAGGCCCAACACATACCCAAATCTGAAAAATTGAACCAAAAACTTCTGTTTTGGCTCGGTTGTGTATCCTATTACAGTTTAGCTTTCATAATTAATGAATTCAGTTTTTTTATTAGTACAGCTTGATATGAAACAACCGAACACTCAGGCCCTATTCACCAATTTTCATAAATCTTTTTCTCCCTCAGTTATCTTGTTTACTGCATCCCCCTTCTCTTTCCACAGAAAAGAAGGGCCCATGAGTTGTTTTCTAAAGTCATCTCATCCCAAAATATTAGATATAGCAAAGCAGATCAGCTCAAAACATATTGCAGTAAATCAAGTGAGATCATTATTTCAAATATGAATTTAGTTGTACCATGTAAAACACCAGTATAATGTGGAGCAATCTCCTGCAAAAAGAGGTAAAGTGCAAAAGATCAGGGAAACATTCAAAATGGAAAAATTATCGCAGCTATAATTCAAAATTCAAAGTTCAAAGCTCTTTAGCACAACTAACCTGAAAGTTCACAAGAAAACCCGAGTGACTAAAAGCTTTCAGTGCAACACCTAAAGTAAGCCATGCAGATGCAGTAGATGGACTTTTTGCAGTAGTCAAAGCAATAAGAGCAATCGCAGGACCAACAAAACCGATTGTCTGCAGAGATAGAAATCCAAGACCTACTGAGCAATTCAAGAAACCAGACATTGATGCATTTAACAACAATAATGATAATAATATTATATAATTTTTTCAAGCTGAAAATAGAAGCAAAAGTCACAATTTTCATGGTGAGCAGAAAATAAAAGATTCAGAAACAATCTTAGTGTGAAAAGTTCCTAAATTTATGACACATTTTTAAAGAGATACGAGTTTGATACCAAAACTTTGCTAAATTACAGCAATAAAATAAGCTATAACTTTTAAGAATCAATTTGCGCTTTGGCTATAACTTTTTAAGAAAACTAATAGAAGTTGATTTTCCCTTTCTTCCAATTTCTTTATATTTAGAATACATATCATGCACATTTACTCCCATGTATCATAAGCAAATAGCACGCTTGCACAAACTAGACCATTACATGTGATCAGAACAGATAGTATTCATATTGATGATATTAAAAGAAAAATACACCTGCATGATCTTGCGAGTCAAAGTGACACTTGTACCACTCCGTATTAACATGTCTGACCACATGCCGCCCAGGAATCCCATGAATGCCATCAAACACCATGGAACAGCACTAAACCAGGCTGCTTGTTTAAGGTCAACATGAAATATCTGCAGTTAATCTCACCATCTTAGCTAATGTATTGTGAAATCGATTTGTGTCAAACCAATGCTGAATGGTGAACCACAATGTTATCCAACTATTGGGTTTTACCGTGTTAAAGTATATAGGCATCCAGGAAAGAATAACAAAAAATCCCTGCAGAAAGTTTCAAATATAATCAGCAACAAACTACAAGGTCAAAATATAGTGTAGTACACTGGACCACACAATGCCTACAACATACCACATAGCACACTCAGGAAATTAGGAGCAAAGATTTCAAATTTAAGTGATGATGCAAATATAGTACCCAGCTATGCATCGAATTTGCGACAATTAGGGACCATGTTGGCATTTTAGACAACAATCGTCTGAATGGTGGGATAACTCTGGCTGGCTTGGGATTATTCTCCACTGGAAAAGATTTCTGCTTCTTGCTCATAATGTACTCCAATTCACATTTTGAAATCTGGGAACTTCGATAAGGAGTACTTGATATTGCAGACAACCAAACCAAAACCCAAAGGAATCCAGAGAGTCCAAAAATTACAAATGGCCCAAAAATGCCACCTTGTGACATGAGAATTGGCGATAGCGTCAGTCCTATTGCACATCCAAGCTGAAAACCAGCCATTGCAATTCCAACGGCCCTGGCACGCTCTGTCTGTGGAAACCATCTAAAAGAAAAAGTTTACAGTTCCTTCAACATTTTATCCTGACCACTTCCTAACTACAAAAGAGAAGTTGTAGAGAGGTGCACGATTTACGTCATCACTATGTCAGCCATTATCAAACAAGATTTAAATCTCATCAATACCTTGCTACCATGTTGTTCATGCAAGGAAGAGCCACACCTTCTGCTACACCAAGCATAGCTCGCATGGCCATTAAAGCCCATAAGGAAGTTTCAGCAGCAAAGGGAGTAAGAAAGGTAGCTAATGACCACAGTGCCACACCCCATCCCATGACTATTTTACCACCATAATAATCAACCAAAGTCCCTCCAGCTATCGGAGAAATTAGATATCCCCAAAGGAAAGAGGACTGCCAAAAATTTCCACCAATCAAACAGGAGTGACAATGATTAAGAGTAGGTAAATCACTACATCACAAGCAAATAGAATCTATAAAATTACTGCACTAGTACGGGAATTAGCATGGCTAACCGAATAGTTCCTTCCAAAGAGGCAGTAATTGTTCCAAAATTCAAAATTGTGTTCTGAGATTGTTTTTTTTTTTTTTTATTTGGAAAAAAGTCAACCCATTTGTTATTCTTATCTAATGACATGAAAATTTTGAAGTTAAAAAATAAAATAAAATAAAAAGTGATAAATAAAATACCACCTGAACAATACCGGAGAAGGATCGGCTCCATCCGTGACTAAGCGACAAGGGAACAATCGCCACAGACATCACTACACGATCCGCATTACAAAGCGCGAGTGCCAAAGCAAGCATAGCAACCACTTTGACCCTCTCCGATGTTATGAACTCCACAAAGCGCGGCGCTTGCGACTCGCTATCATCCCCTAATGAACCGAACGGAGAGTCATCCGAAGAAACCCTAACTCGCGAGAATGATTTTGTACGGAATTCAACTGAGTCATGCCGTAGTTGAACTCCCAGAGAGCTTCGTGGAAAGGAAACTTTTCTGTAGTATTTATTATTCTTAGGTAATTCAGCAAAAGGAGAGGGAAATTGAACCTTTAAAAGATTGAATTTGAGGCTTGCGTGGTTTTGGAACAGAAAAAAGGATTGAATGTTGTTTGGCCGATTAAGAAACATGGAAGAGTTCATCTTTTGAGTACCTCTTGGCTCTTTCTGACTGAATATGGAGCCACCGGATCTTTGTATAAACTAATACTAATATATGCAAATTATTTTTATTAAATGACCCGACTGCCTTGCCAGCTGATGCACAAACGTCAAACGAGGAACTGCACAGAAAACATGAGAAGAGAATCAAACAAAGATTCCATGGCAAAGTGAAGAAAATATTCTAAGATTGCTAGAGAAGGAAACAATCAAACCTGAGAGAGATGAGGAGGAGGAGAGAGGTCCAAACTTCTATGGAGGGAGGAAAAAGTGAGGTGGAGGGTTTTAGAAATGGAGGGCAGTGAGACAGAAACGCCAAAATTCTGCGTTTCCGCACTCGTGTGATTCTCTTCTTGCAGGTTCAGCCCGTTGGCTTTTTCCCTTTTTCTCTTTTTTTCTCTTTTTTTCGTCTCAAAGACGATATTACCATTCAATAAAATGGCTTAGACCTGTACGAGATAAACCCAACCCAGCTATGGCAACGGATGAATATGTTCCACCGAATTTTAATATAAAGGAGGTGATTAATTATAATTGAATTTGGAATAGATTTAAATTTTAAAAAATATTTATTGTGGGTTTGGATGAAATTTTGTTTAATTAAAAAATTTATAAAATATATTTTTTTATTTGAGTATAAAATATACTTTGCTCAAAAATAAAAGTGAGATTTTTTTTTCATATTAGCATTTCGTTTGATATGCATATGCTTACGGGAGTAGCATTTCTTTTCTTATAAATTTCCATATACTATAAATTATTATCATAACAAATTAATTAAAGAATAAAGAAAATATTAAAGTACATACTAATTTAATTAAAAAATTAAAGCTATAATTTAAAATTATATTACTAAAAATATGTTGATTTGTTCATCGAAAAAAAAACGTTGATAACTTGAAAACTTCTCGACTAAGACTCTTCAATTTGTGCGACACTGGTATTATTCTTTAAGAATATAAATAATTAAAAGTAAAATTCAATTCCACGAAAAAAACAATTTAAAAACTTATCTTGTTGAATGAGAATACGCTCTTAAAAATGTAAATTTAAAATGTATTGGGCGTCAAGCTTATTCTCAACAATATGTACAAGAGTACATATTTAAAAAATAAAATAAAAGGCTTAGTTTGCTTTTTTCTTTTTTCTATTCCTTTTTTTTCTTTCTCGCAATCATTCAAACTTATCATTTTAAAGCGATGGTGTAAAAAACATTGTCATTAAAACTGATAAAGACCTCCGTCACTAAAAAATAAAATAAAAAAATACTACTGATCTTTATATTATAAAAAAATTTATCAATTACTTAATTTTTAAAAAATATTAAAATATTATTAAAATTTTAAAAACATATTATAGTTAACAGTAAATACTGAAAAACTATTTAATAAAACCGAAACATTAATTAACAAATTTTTCTAAAATACAAAGATAAAACTGTAAAAATATTTACCGGATAAACATAAGATACAAATATTAATGTCAATTTTAAAATCGATAAACTAAATAATAAATTTTTTAATAACATATAAATTAAATGATAAAATTTCCTTGATTTTAAGTTTAAATTTATTTTCAAAACTTTATTTATTTTATTATTATTATTATTATTATTATTATTATTATTATTATTATATGTAATTTAGATTTCATATACAACTATAAAATTTAAATATTATTGTTAATTTTATTTAATACTAAGAAAATTTTAACAACAAAAAAATTAATTTGAAATCATAAACATATTTAACAAAATATAAAACTACTAAATTCAATTAACTTAATTTTATTTTTAGTATTCTTAAGAAAATGTCAACAATAAGAAAATTAATCATAAACATATTTAACAAAATATAAAACTAATAAATTCAATTAACTTAATTTTATTTTTAGTATTTTAAAGAAAATTTTAACATTAAGAAAATAAGTTTGAAATCATATACATATTTAACAAAATATGAAACTACTAAATTCAGTTAACCTTTTTTTAACAAAATTCACCTAACTTAATTATTTAAAAACCTTTGTGAAATAACGTGGAAGCTTTTATTGACTAAATTAATTCATCGTGTCATAATGAATTAACAAACACTTAGGCATTTGCATATTTTTAATGATTTTTTAGCACATAAATAATTACTAATTCAGACCGATTCAGTGTTAAATCACAGACACGTCAACCAGCCACTGGTTGAAGTAGCTGAACCAAATCGATTTTAAGAGAGTAATCAAATTGAATTAAAGAAATCAATTTAGCTCAATTGTTTAATTCTGAATGCTAATTACAACTCATAGTGACAGAAATTCAAATAAGGGATTTTTTTTAAAGTGTTTGGATAAAAAAAAAATTGTTCAATATATGTTAAAAGAAAAATATTTGTCAAACCAAAATATTTATCTCTCGTGAATCAACTAAGCAATTTAGAAAAAAAAAAAAAAACTAAACAGAAAATTAGAAAATCTAACTGAAAGAAATCAAATCATTCAATTCAGTTTAGTTTTAAGTTATAATGAAAAAAACACACCCCTACTGTCCAAGTTTAACAGCAATGATACAAGGTGACCAATTTATTTCATTTTAGGATAACAGTAAGGGACATCATGACCATTCCCAGATAATATAACATTTACTATTAGGCAAGACGCACAGTTAATGGTGGCAACTGTTTTTATAAAACTTAAAAGAGACCCAAGTTCAATCTCGGTTCTCCTACCCCTTGTAACCAATAGATGTGCAGTTACTAAAAGTGTATTAACCACTATGCTAATTCTACAATGAGGATATAATATTATATTAGCATATGACATAGTATGACAAGCCACTAAAAAGTAGACACGTAGTTCAAATATAACTATTGTTTTAAAAAAATGAATAGTGATTATAACTTTTTGAGGCTCTCCATATATACGTATTTGTCTATAGTTGGATTGTTATTTTTTCATCCTATAGTGAAATAGCTCAAGTATAAGCTAGTTTCTCCATTTATTCAGCTTTTATCCACTTTAAGCTCTAAGCAAACTTGAAATTATATTTTGAACTGGGGCAACAAAGTAAGAAAGTATATTGCAATCAACATTCAACACGCTTATCTCTCTTTTTCTTTTTCTCCATTTAATTCTGTGAAATAAAAAATAAATAAATAAAGCAGTAATGTATACCAAAACAACCAAAGGCCTGATTAGATAATATGTATTTTGCTCTGATATTTCTGGACCTAATCCAATCATTTTTATTTGATCAAGTCAATAATCCATTCTTTCAAAAGCAAATGCAAAAATCAAATCCATCATTCCTAAAATTTGGAACTTCATACCCTGGATAATGTTTCAACAGAACAAATGGATAAAATCCTAGCTGTCGAGAAACAGCAAAGACAGCCATTTTACAGTTCAACGAAATTTAAACAGAAAACAAGTAAATAGATTCCCAACTCTTTCAATTTATGTATCTCATTGTCCAGGCCTCTCCTTTCCAATCTTCTTAAATCTAAACCCAGACCTCTTGGTTATTACATCAATGGTTGATCAACATCTGTTCCGTAAAAGAAAAAGGCTTTCCCTTCCTTTTTTTTTTCTACCAGAAATGGTAAAAATAAATAAATATATTCATTAACTAGACTGTGGCAATAGCACCACCCATACACAAAAGGATTGATATATCTTTTGGTGAGAAGTAGAGAAGCAAACTTTAAGCACAAAACAAAACTACGTAACTCCAGCAAAGTAACCAATCCAGAAGACAAGAAAGGAATTGAAGCAAAGGAGATTAGCTCCAGCAAAGTAACCAATCCAGAAGACAAGAAAGGAATTGAAGCAAAGGAGATTAGCTTGAACTCGAGGAAACAGATGAAGGTTCAACAAAAATTCAAGACCATGATAGACCGAAGGTAAAAGAACGAATGAACCAATCTGTTAACCAGAAAGATAATCCAACAAAAATCTGAAAATATATAACCACAAAATAAGCCAGATTATTTTTCTTCAGCACCAAAAATATGAAAATATTTCTAGAATTACCAGCAAACAAATTCATTCTTTCAGCAACAATTAGAATTTGACATTAACACATCCATCAACAAGAGTCTAAATAATCATTCCTAATGTTATGCTATTCGTTTAAGTGAAATGTGAATTATCTTTTACAAACAGGAAACTCACACTAAGGTACAAGTTATTGTCATGCAACAAGTAATGTTGACGCTATTCCCAAGTAGAAGAATCGAAAGTATTGAGCTGACAAAATCAGCAAGAGTGAAATTATTGGAAAGTTCAGTACAATGTAAAATCTAACAAAAATCCCTCTCACCATGCCGACACAAAAGTTGTAAAACATAAAAAAAAAAAAAAAAAAAAAAAAAAAAAAAAAAGCATAAAGAAAAAGTTAGGGTGTATAGGCAACTCACAAAATCTTGATATTTCCATGACAAGATGTAGTAATGACAACTTAATCAGACCATCCCTTCAGCAACCTTCCAATGTTCAAAGAGTTTAATAATGTGACCAGAGTTGAATGAGTAAATGTAAGTCCATCATATGCTTCCCTCATATTATCCGCCAACACTTGTGTCACTTTTCCTATTTCCATTCTCATATTATCCATCAAAACCTTCCTCAGCTGTAGCAATTATATCATTGTCACTTCCACTGTCTAAACTCTCAAGAATTGGGATAATCCAATTTCCACTTGCTGTACCTCCATCATGTGCTAAAGAAACCAAAGTGTTACTTTCCTTCTTCACTTCCTCTTGAGGTTGCAACTCTCTTGTATTTCGAGAACCAAGTAAGACAAGGTCTAACATTTTCCTCCGAACAATAGAAATAGAGTTTGGTGATATCAAACACCCTTTGACATATGCTTCTCTAAGAAACAAAGTATGTGCACCTCCCTTTGTTGATATGTAGAAAATCCCAGGATGTTTCAAAAGCAATTCTCTCACATTTACTAACATACCAAAATCCTTTCTAAAATGTGCCAATCGTTCAACCTCAACCATCTTCTCCACAGTTAAGCTCAAGAACTCATGAATTATTGCAATTGCCTGCTTCTCATACCGCTCTACCCCTCCACAAGAACGCACCTTAACAGCCTCCTTTGTCTCATAGGGTTTCAAATAAGGAAGCCTTTGCCAATTCTTCATTTTCTCTCTCAACCCTCCCTCAATCTTAAACCCAGTGGGAAAATTAATGGGAAAGGCAAATTTAATCTCAAACTCACTCAACCACTTCTCCTTATATTCCTTCTCTCTCCATTTTTCAATTTCAGCTATTCCCAAATCCTCAGCTCGGTTCACTAGTTCCACAGTTTCCAAATCAACTAACCTAAAATGATCTTTATACTTGCGTAAAATTGAGTCCCTAAAATCTTCTGGCAAACCCAATTCTCTCCTAATCAACCCCAAAGCATGAACGTGAAGAATCCCACTTCTGGACATCAACAACAACTTCTTTACTCTCCTCACGGATTCCAATTCACAGTCCTTAATAATATTCTCTTCTTCACTAATCAAATCACTCAGTTTCTTTGCGATTCTACAACATAGATTTCTCCTAACAGGGTGCTTAAATACCTCAAACACGTGAGGGTATTTCTGGACAAATGCACCCACACTCAAGTTCAATCCGATAATGTTTTTCCATCGGGACATCAATTGTATGGAGACATAAGGGCCGCGTTTTCTGCTGGACATTAGTGCGTGTATTTTGATTATGTTTTTGAGTTTCTTGAGGTCAGTAGTGAGTTTGTCTAGTTTAGAGTCTCTTGTTCGGTTCTCCAAGCGGGTTTGGGCGGTATCTGCAGGTTTTCTCCATCTTTTTTGGACAAATGAATTGAATGGACCAAATGGGATTTCGGGTAAGCTTCTAGTCAATGGAATAGAATGGATTTTGACTTGAAGTATTATTTGAAGGCGAAAAGGTTCAAACAGCATCATATTATTTGATTAAACCCTCACAAAAAGAGATAGTAGTTTATTGATTTGAGTCATCGTATCTACTTGACACCAGCAAATCAACAAAAATACAAATTAGAACGGAAATTAAAGAAATGACAGCAAATAACTTACTTTGGCCAGTTGCCTCCCATCATCACCACCAGCTCTCTCCCTTGCATATCCATTCACTGATCGACTCCCGAAATAGAAACGAAAGGATTAAACTACATGAAGAATTAGACCAAGAAGCGACGCAAGCGAAACCATAGAGAATAATTGCTTTTAAAAACCTTTACATCATCACAGTGAAAGGAGGTTGAGCGATCTAAGCCATGAAAATGGCTTCTTTAACGAATGAGAGGGATTATAATCTGGGCTTTAAGTTAGCCGATTCTGAGCTTAGGTTTTGGATTTGCAGACTCGGAAGTTTAAAATTGGGCACCGCGGTGGAGTTGGGTTAGCTGCAAGCAACGGTGAAACTGAAAATGCCTTGCTTTATGTTTACTCTATTTGCTTCCACGAAAACCGGTTACACCGCGATTAAATTTATATTTTTCTTAGGAATTATTAAAATAAAAAATAAAATAATAATCGTATAATTATTTTAACCTTTTTAATGAAACTATATTCAATTTAGTTGAAAACCAATTTTAATATTTTATAATTATTGTGGTTAAATTTTTAAAAATATAATAATATTTTTTTGAAACTAACTATAATAATAGTTTTAATAAATCTTGGATGTGTTTGTTAATTTTTAAAGATAACATACATAATAATATAAAATTTAAATTAATTTCTTTTATAATATTAATTTCAGTCTATTTAAAAAAATTATTTATAAATTTATTCATAAATTAAAAAATAAGCTGAATTCACAAATTTTAATGAGCTAAACTCATAAATTTTCACAAGTTAAATATTATAAAATTTAAATTTGGCTCATTTATTAAATAAATTTAAAAATTAAAATTAAATTTAACTTATTTAAAAATTAAATCGAACTTATTAATTTTTTATCAAATTGAATTTCGAATAAATCATAAATAATTTAGTTTATTTATATTTTTATTTATATTATTAGATCGCATAAAGAATATTTATAAATTTATAAATTGAGTTATTTGTGATTCATTTAAATTTAGTTTTAAAGATATTTAAAATTCATTTTAAAAAAATATTTGAAATTAACATTGTTTCAGTTTTGGTCGTTAATATTTTATTTGGTGCTAAAAATCGTCAATGTATGTTTATAATGTGTATCAACGCCATTAACAAGAAATCACAAAGACTAGGGTAAGTAATTTCAAAATTGGCCATGCCAAATGTGATTATTGTTTTCCGTTAACAATAGCACTCAATATTTTATTATTTTGTAAATTAAAAACAGATAATAAATTTAAGAAATGTGAATGTGCATCACCTGAAATAATTTAATAATGATTATTTATTGAATTTCCATAATTAATCATAGCTGCAAAGTCTAATTAATTGTTCGGATCGGATGAAGCAGATTAGATGATCTGCAATCATCAGATTCCAAACACTCCGAACTCGGACCGATTCAATCAAAGTGCGGATCCAAAGGCACAGAATTTTCATCCACCTATTCAATAATATTAGAAACTTTCACTTGATGGAAGCTTCCAACTACAAGTCAGAACCGTGGCGCCGTCGTCTCTTCTCTGCAAACCAAGCCAATTTCACACTCTCGCTTTGACCCCATTAAGAACCTTAGGTGGGTCCTCCCACAAATTTCCAGTTCTCCTTCTCTCTCTTTATAATATTCACCAGTTCAAGGCTTAGCAGAAACTCATTTGGGTTCGTGGAAACTGATAAGGTGCAGATTTCTTATAATTTTTTGTAATTCTAATTTCGTGTTTGCTTTTGTTATCTACAGTGTTTAATTGGGTATGCTCCTGTTTTTGATTCAGAGAAATGATACGAAAGAATTGAGCTTCCTTTTCTTGTTTCTTTTTGGTGGAGTCAAGATGGAGTTGTTTTCGCCATTTGGTCTTCGTGTTTGGTCGTGGGCGTCTCTAGTTCTCTTGCTTCTGAATAGTGGATTAGTATTCTCGGATTCCGAATATCTGATTGGGCTTGGAAGCTATGATATTACAGGACCTGCTGCTGATGTTAATATGATGGGTTATGCTAATACTGAGCAGATTGCTTCCGGGATTCACTTTAGGTTGCGGGCTCGGGCTTTTATTGTGGCAGAGCCACAAGGGAACCGAATAGTATTCGTCAATTTGGATGCCTGTATGGCCTCACAGCTTGTGACAATTAAAGTGATTGAGCGATTGAAGGCGAGGTAATTCTCATTTCTGCATATTAGTGTCTTAAGTTCTGTTCTAATCTTCTTTTAGTGCATGATGAGGGTAGAGCTTGTTTGAAAGAATAAATGACTTCATGTCTGAGGTAAATTTAAGAACATGTGAAATCTGAAAGATTGGTTTGGCAGGGGGAAAAAGAAGTGTATAGCTTAGAATGAGCAGGAGTGTGTTTTATTTCCTGCTTTTTGAAACCATCTTGTGAAATGATATTATTTGAAAAAATGGCAGGTATGGGGATCTCTATACTGAAAAGAATGTTGCTATCAGTGGCATTCATACCCATGCTGGTCCAGGGGGCTATCTCCAATACGTCGTGTATATTGTAACATCGTTTGGATTTGTGCGTCAATCATTTGATGTTATTGTAGACGGCATTGAGAAGAGCATAGTACAAGCTCATGAAAATCTCCAGCCAGGATCGATTTTTGTGAATAAGGGTAAGTCAGATTTCCTTTTAACTGTTGGTGCATTATTCTGCTGCTTGTAAAGAGGTCAAGTTTGGTTGTGTGCGGGAATTTAGTCTCTTGTTGAATGTCAGGTCTATGAACTTATTGAAAATTAGAGATCTATTTTGTTGGATGTTTAATTTTTTTTCAAGGATCTTTGTCCTCCAACTTTTATCCTCACATATGGCATAGTGTTCTGTGGAGTTGGGATCAGTGTTGCAATTTATGTTGCATAATGTGCTTGAGTTTTCTTGATTGAGTATGCTTTTTGATTGAAACAACTTTTACTTTAGCAATTTTTTGAAGAGAGGACTTTCTTTGTTAAATCAATATCTCTTGGTCCATGATGTGATGCCAGTGATCCAAAACTTACTTACCATTAATTATCACCTCCTTTATCTTTGAATAGCAGTGAATTGCCACAACTGATACCGATGCACATATTTTATACTCTATATGCCTGACCTTTCTTTTTAAGGTTTGACCATAATCCAGTTATATGGCAAGATAAAGGCTTTCATCTGTGTGCACGTCCAGCACTAAGAAAACGATAACCTTCCACATTTAGAAAATTTAGTCAATTATATATTTAGTTATTTATATTTTTCTCATGACCTTTCTTTTTAAGGTTTGACCATAATATGGTTATATGGCAAGATAAAGGCTTTCATCTGTGCGCACTTCTAGCCTAGGAAAACACTGTCCTTCAACATTTAGGGAATTTAATCAATCATATATTTACTGTTATGTTAATGTTATTTTTTCCCCTTAACAACAGGATGTCAACCGAGAGTTACTCCTCTCATTGTTGTCTTTATTATTCTACATTGTGCCCAATTTTGTATCTGGAATCTATGCTCTTATCGAGACACTTGTTGTTACTTCCTTTTGCTTGTGTTTTGTTTTCCTTCTATTCTTTTCTTTTTCATTCCTCTTGTTATTCAGGGGTCTGGTTTAGATTGTATGGTTTCACATAATCTCATGAAGGCTTTGGCTTGCTACTGTATACTGATAGGAGAGCTGTTAGATGCTGGAGTGAATCGCAGTCCTAGTGCATATCTTAATAACCCTGCAGAAGAGCGTAACAAGTACATGTATGATGTTGACAAAGAAATGACTCTTCTGAAATTTGTTGACGATGAATGGGGTCCAGTTGGTAGCTTCAATTGGTTTACTACTCATGGAACTTCAATGAGTCGTACAAACTCTTTGATAAGTGGGGATAACAAGGGTGCAGCTGCACGATTTATGGAGGACTGGTTTGAAAAGAAAGGTGTTGGCAACTCATATTCCAATGAAAGTGTAGCTGATGGAATCCCTCGAAGAGTCTCAAACATAATTCCACACCTGCCTAGTAATCGTAAGTTGCTCATTTTGCACTTTTATCAAGAAACTGCAATTCAAGTGAGAATTTATGCCCTTGAATCAAGTGTAAGTAACCGAGTTGAGAACATAAGGATAGTTACTTGTGACAAATCGTAGCTTCTGAAAATATTTACCAAAATAAACTTGGATCTGATATCTTATTATCATGTTTTGGTGCTGTTAAACAACTTTAGGATGGAAATTGAACCTGAATGATGTGATATAGCTCCAATTTTGCATCTGGTGCCTATTGAAATATATAGTAGGAGAGAGAAATGTCATCCTTGTTCATTTGTTGGTATTTGTGAATTTGCAGACCATGAGCTCCTAGAGCTTGCTGCATCCTTCCAGTCTTCTCCTGGTAGACCAGCAACCAAGATTCTTAGTGTTGCAAGACGTGTGAGAAGTTCTCTTAGGCAGGCTGAGAAACCTGCATTTGTATCTGCATTTTGTCAATCCAACTGTGGTGATGTTAGTCCTAATGTGCTTGGAGCCTTCTGCATAGACACTGGACTACCTTGTGATTTCAATCACAGTACCTGCAGTGGAAAGAATGAGTTGTGCTATGGCCGAGGACCAGGGTATTTAACCCTCTTCCTTCTAGTGCTTTTGATGGTATAAGATGCCTTTAACCTGCTAATAGCTTGAACTTAACCTGACAGTTATCCTGACGAGTTTGAAAGTACACGCATTATTGGGGAGAGGCAATTCCGAAAAGCTGTGGAACTTTTCAATAAAGCATCTGAGCGAGTAAATGGAAAGGTTGATTATCGTCATACTTTCCTAGATTTCTCCCAGCTTGAAGTGACACTTCCTAAACAAGAGGGAAGTTTTGAAGTAGTAAAAACTTGTCCTGCTGCAATGGGGTTTGCATTTGCTGCAGGAACAACAGATGGACCTGGAGCTTTTGATTTTAAGCAAGGAGATGACAAGGTAATCAGTTATTGTTATCTTAATACATCTCAATCTCAAATTTTATATCTCACAAAGCTTGTAATATTTAATGCTGAATATTCTGCATGATTGTTTTTGTTGTGATATTAATTTTAGGGAAATGCCTTCTGGAGACTGGTCCGTAACTTTCTGAAAGCACCAAATAAGGAACAAATTGATTGTCAGCATCCAAAACCTATCTTACTTGATACAGGTGAAATGAAGCAACCGTATGATTGGGCGGTGAGTTGCATTAATTTTATATATTTGTTGTGTGGCTAGAATGTAGTCAGTAATAAAAATTTCTAAACCAGATGATACTGTAATATGGGTAGATTTACTAGTGACGGTAATTTGATAACTAGTAAGATATTTTTTTTGGTCCAACAAATGTCTTTGTTGGCCTTAAAAGGATTATTTTTTTTCTCAAACAATTTTATTTGTTCATGAATTATTCAGCCTTCAATACTTCCAATCCAGATCCTCAGAGTGGGCCAGCTAGTCATTCTTAGTGTACCTGGAGGTATAAACTTGCATTGTTCCTTTTTCTTTCTTTCCTTACAAGATTGACCATCTGTTGGTTGTCTCTTTGTTACAAATAGACTAAGGTCTGAATTTGGAAGGGATGAAAATTTGCTAATGTTTGATAGCCATAGATTGGAAAACGTGCCAAATTCTGGTTTTACTAACTAGAATTGTTGGCTGGGATGGACTAAACTGGGTCAACCTGAGCACAGTTCATTTTGTGCGATGGAGAAATATGTGAAGTCTTTTGGTGTGAATGCATTTATTTGTTTGTGGTGGGCTGAGCACGAGACATTTTTGTCGGAAAACCAAATCTGACTGTTTTATTATCAATTGTGAACATAAGCATTATATTCTGAACAATATGCTATTAATTGCTTCAAAATAGCCCAGGTTCCTTGCTGAGACCAACCCTGCCTTGGCCAGGCAAACTGACATGCACAGCCATACAAATTGGCAGAACAGTGAAGAGGCAGGTCCCTCCAAATTCTTATCTGCGGATTCTGCACTCCAATGAGTGGACCTGTGTTCACAATAACAATTTTACTAACATTAAACCTCGTAGGAGAAACATGGTTTTTCTGTTTCGACTCTGATTGCAATCAAGTGGTGGATGATATCATTATGTTCTAATTATTATCAACACTTCCTTTGCATCATTATTTGTTTGTTTCACTGATATGCTTCTCAAAGTTCATGAGTTTTACATTTCTTTCAAACAGAATTTACAACAATGGCTGGGAGGCGACTTCGAGATGCTGTGAGGACAGTGCTTACAAGTGGAAATGCAGAATTCAGTAGCAATGTTCATGTTGTTATAGCTGGATTGACTAATACTTATTCACAGTATGTGACCACCTTTGAAGAATACGAAGTGCAGAGATATGAAGTAAGTATATATTTTAGCTAATGAATTTTTTTTTTTTAAAAAAAAAAAAGTCGTATTCAAAACTGAAAAAAATCCCCAAATTTCGTTGTCTTAAAACATGAGTCACATTCAGAAAATTATGGTAGGTTAGGTTGCTTTACTTCCTTGGGAAAACTAGTTTACCAGCTGGTTTCTATAATGGGAGTCCTAGGAGACTGTCAAGTGTCTATACTTAGATACTTAGATTGGCACTGCATGATTTTAAGCAGCATTTAAGTGGATTATGATGGACAATAATTGAGCGACCTAATAAGTGGTCATAATTTTTTGTTTTGGGGCTTCTGCGATATGGTACTTGTTAGCACCATAGTTCATTTTTCTCAGAAAGTGAATTTGACAGGGCGCCTCCACTCTATTCGGTCCACATACTCTCAGTGCGTATATCCAGGAGTTCAAGAAACTTGCTAGTGCCCTTCTTAGTGGACAGACTGTGGAGCCTGGTCCGCAACCACCTGATCTCTTAAATAAGCAAATAAGCTTGCTTCCCCCAGTTGTATTTGATGCAACCCCTCCTGGTGCAAATTTTGGTGATTGCAGTTCTGATGTTCCCGAGAATTCTACCTTCAATAGAGGTGATACAGTAACAGTTGAATTCTGGTCAGCATGCCCTAGGAATGACCTCATGACTGAAGGTACATTTGCCCTCGTGGAGATCCTTGAGGGAAAGGATACTTGGGCTCCAGCTTATGATGATGATGATTTTTGCCTTCGCTTTAAGTGGTCAAGACCTTTCAAACTAAGTGCGCGTAGTCACGCTACCATCGAATGGAGGATCCCACAGTCTGCCACACCTGGTGTCTATAGAATAAGACATTTTGGTGCTGCAAAGAGCCTTCTGGGTTCTGTTCGCCATTTCACTGGCTCATCTAGTGCTTTTGTTGTAGAGTGATAATTTATTCTTATAATATTGGCACGTCTTCTATGGAAGCTATCCTTGTATTTGTCTTGAACATGATATTATTACAGGTGATTAATGGCTAGCGTAGCATGATGTAACACTCGTTTTCAAATTTCAATATTCTATAGTTTCTATGTATTTATCACCTTTAACTAAGCAAGCCCTAAATTCTGCCCTGAGCAACATAAACCGGGATAAATTTGAATTCATCTCCATATCTGGTGTACCGAGGGCATCACCGCTCCCTAGTGTGCAGCCAACTCTCAATCTTTTTTTTGGTTAGATTCACTCATTCAGCGTTTATCTGGTACATGGCTAATTAATGTGAAACATACAGAAAAATGCAATTCGCATCTGGTACGTTCTCTATCTTTGTGCATATTGCCCTACTTACTCTCCAAAAAGATGGCGTGAAATTAGCAATGTGGGAAGCCAGACCCTAACTTTTATCTTCTAGAACGTACAGTGGAACATGCTTAAGTTTGCAATATACATTATTGAGTACGTTTGAAATTGTCTAGGACAAAAATTCAGTAGTGATATTAATTAAAATGCTTCTTTTATCCAGGAAAGAAAATAGTTTAGATAGAAGCAAGAACTGAAAGAAGATACAGTTTATAGTTCTGCACAGGTAGCAGTTTTGTGCTTCCAATTAAACTGAATCATCAACTTCATTAGTGTGAAAACTATATCACCAATCATCATATTTCAGCCTATTAGGGAGTTAAGGGTGATTAATTTTCTCTTTACCGGTGAAAGAAGTGACAAACCTGAAGAAAGCCACAAAGAAGAGTGGACTAATGAACATGCTTAGAAATAGGTTGAATTTCTCACGTATTAAAATGTTAAGATCTTTGCAGTAAAGAAATTCAAGCATTCCACGAACTACAAATTGATTAGGTGTCTACACAGCCAAAGATGACACGTCCTAAGCCTTGAGAACTTTCGGTGTGAATACACTGAACAAGACAAGACTAGCACTGCAAGTAACATCTAAACTTAGGGCTTAGTCTCATCCTCATCTTCTTCTATCTTTGGCGCCAAGTAGAACCTGATGTAACCCATTTCAGCAATCTTGTACTCAACCACAACAGGCAGCTCTGAAGACAAGCTAATTGTAACTGTGTTTGACAATGGGGTCGCCTTAGTGAACGAGTTCATGTACCTCAATGCAAATGTCAATGAAACTGGCTCATTCATTTCTACTATTGTTGCTTCTTCCGGCTGTAAAGATTAGGTTGCCCATATATCAGCATATCCATCTCATGATATCATTGTTTGCAATCAAACAGAACTAGCTATTTCAAAATATCCACTATCAAGAAACTGTGATAAATTATGGCCAGCTCCTTCGACTAATTTACATTTGTAATGATAACAGGATAAAGGTGAATACCTTATCTACTGTTGTATTCTGCCTAACAACAATATTTGCAGTGCCAATATCACCTCTTGTGGAGAACTTTACTCCTTCCTTCGTCACAGAGATCACAACTATGTGCACAAATCAACCAAAAGCTCTAGCAAGTTAGAAGGTACATAATGAAACAAAGAAGCAACACTTAGAGAACCTATAATAAATATGCTTCGACGTACCAGTATCACCAATGCTTGCAAGATCTTTACATATTTTTGCAAACTCAGCTGAAGGCATCCTGACAATAGCATGATATTCTGCTTCAGGAATTCCCAGGTGCTCGCTATCAATGTCCATCAGTTTCATCTCAAAGTCTGAAATCTTGTCTTGTGCTTCAATACATTATCAAAAGAGAAAACAAACAACACAAATATCAGTTTCTTGTCTTGTATAGGAATTACACGCAATAGGCAAGTCAAAAGTATTATTGATCGAGTACAGTGGTAATACTCTGTACCAAAATGCATTCCCAAACATATGGTTTAATACTCTGCATTCCCATACAGTGGTAATACTCTCAAAATTCTGAGCGTTACCATAAGAAACAGTTGCAGGCTGAATTATCATATGGACGTACTAGGGAAACCTCACTGAAATTCTTGATTTTAAAATTCAAAATGTTGACCTCTTCTTGCATTCATAGCATTTAATCTATTCCAAATTTTCTTTTTCTTAGCAGGATCAAGAAGAGCATAAATTCCTTAATTAGCAAAAAACCATGCTAAATCAAACAATTAGAACCTCAATCATGTAGAACTATAATTCAAGAAGACAATAAAAGCAAACTTCTCCCACTTAAAAACATGCGTGCAAAGAAAATGCAGTTTTTTTGCATCCTACACAATCTAACTCTTAAAAACAAACAAGATTGAGAGTAAACTAAAACTGCACACGCACTTGCAACTTCTTTACTATACTTTATTGCTGCTTTTTGGTTCTCTTTTGTGACTGTCTTCAAGAGTGGTTTTTCCTTTTCTCGTAAATCTTCAGTAACAGGGGAAATAATTCTTACACTTTTTTCCTTTATTTTTCAGTAAATGTGTCCACCTTTGGAATTGACCATTATAATTTTGCATGGCACATAATGCAGTTACATGCCGTTAAGATTTTTTTTCCCCAAAAGTAATGAATCCCATTGGACCCACATGAGTGATCCAGACCTAAATTCTTTCATCTCCAATGAAATCACTAAATTCCTCAAAGAAACACATATAACCATCCAAACAAACGACAGTAGACAATACCACAGATCAAACTAAAAGCCAAATAAAACAGCAAAGCCCTGATCCTCATAAACCCTAACTAATCCACCAAAAAGGAGAAAGATAAAAGAACATATAAAGTTGAAATACAACATACTGGGACTTTCAAACATGAAAGTGACGGTGTCGCTGCCATCGTCAGCCTTGATGGTGATGATGTCATCATTTCCAGAGCACTTCAACATCTTGGACATGTTATTGAGATTCATGCCCATGGAAATGTTACGGTCACAGCGATAGTGCTCAAAGCCCTCCGACCTGAGGAGGAGAGCGACCAGAGCGACATGGCTTGAATCCATGGCCTGGAGAGAGAAGCCCGTGGAAGAACAATCGAAGTTGGCATCGTTTACCAAGTCCTTGATTGCCTCAAGCACCTTCTTCAGAAGGGATCCTTGAACCAGCCTCAGCTCTAGCATCCTCTCTCCTCTTACAGGTGTGAGATTAGGGTTAGGTACGGACGGGGTTTGTCTACAGAGAAGCAAAAGAACGACGGAGATAGAGTGTGTGGGCTTTGAGAATTGCCTGAAATGGTTTAAAAAGCAGCGCGTCTTGGATTGGGCGGGATTCCGGAGGAACTGCTCTGGGTTCCCGCCACCACACAGGACACTATTAATGAAGGGAAAAGGATTGTGTAGGGCGATCTGCAATATTTTTATCATGTACCCGTTTTCCAGATGGTAATGGGCCTAATGGATTTTTTTGGGCTAAACGTCCATCAGCTCCAATTCAAACCAGGTTTCTCGAGAGTCATGAACACATGAATTAATAGGACAAATTACAAAATTGTCCATGAATAATGCTATTATTAATAAAGTTAACCTTGTATTTTAAAAAATTAATTCAAAGCCTGTAAGTTTTGATTCAATTAAATAATCTATCCCTTTATTAACTTTTTTTTGGTACAATGATCCCTCTGCTGTATTCAAGAAAAAATATTAAAAGTAGTTTCTGTATAATAATTATCGGATTTTAAATCTAATACAATTTAAATAAAAAAATTAAATTAAATAAACGCGAGCTCTACATAAAAAAATTTCATATAAATTTTGGTCTATCCTTGCAAAGTAAATAAAACTTAAATTAAGTGGGAGTATTCTAAATCAAAAGTCTATTATTTCGTAATATTTAGAATTATGTTCGAGTTGTATATATAAAATTAAATAGTCGTTTAATAACATAAAAATATATAATATATTTATATAAATCAAGAATATAATAACGATCTATAAATGTAAAACGATAGTTACACGCTCAATAAAGAAAACAGAAATAAAAAGAGAAAAAAAAATAAAATCAAACTTATTAAAATTTTTCTGAACTTAAATTTATTTTTAGATCTAAACATCCATGTATAAATAGATTTTTTTAATAGAAAAAAGTGTTTTAATATAGTTTTTAAAAAATAAATGGATGAAATTATTAATAATTATAAATTATTAATTTCATTGCTAAATAGCTAAATTAATAAGCGTATGTATTAATTTTATGATATATTTACATAATTTCAAACAACCATAATTATTGTTTTTTATTTAATAATAAATGAAAAATGAAATTCTTTTAGCAAAAATAAAAAATATATTTTTTTTTATATGCAATAAGTTAAAAATATTAGTCCTCGAAAAAGGTTAAAAATATTAGTGTAGCCTAATTTGACACGGTGTCTGTATGCAACTCACCAACTAAATTTGGATTTCAGTCTCCAATCATTTATTAAAATATATATTTTTTTTTTGACATAGGGTTGGGAGTCCAACAGGAAGTCGAATCTTAGATCGTTCAAGGAATATTTTTAAAATTGCTTATATTTGTTCCGAAAAATACATAATATTTTTTTTTGTAAGCAAAAAAAAATACATAATAATATTGAAAATTTAATAATAATCAAAGATATTTCATGAATATTATAAACGTAAATATAAAATTTATTAGTAATAATTAAACACTAATTAAAAAAAGTAATCAAATCGTTGAATAATGAAATCTATAATAACTTATTAATAAGTACATGTGAATTGCGATGAAGAATCAGAAGCAACTCCTGGTAATGTAATCACAGCAAATCAATGAGCAGTAGAAGACCAGCAAGCAGTGAAAAGCCAGCTACCTTCACACAACCTTCAATGGCTAGCCATTAGCCAATTGAAAGCTGTATCTTCATGACCCTTTTCTTCATAATCACTCTTTCTCTTCTCATTTTGAAACCCTGAATTTATCTCGCTCTCTTTTTCATCTCTTACTCGACTCATTTTATTGCCCAAGTCTCTTCTTCTATCCTCATGGCAGATCTCCAGCCCAAATCTGAGATTTCCTTCGCTGAAGTCTTTCTCTGCAGCGCCTTCGCTGCTTGTTTTGCCGAGGTCTCAACTCTCTTCTTCTTTATATTTCTTACCATTTTTTTTATTTGAATTGAATTTTTAACTTATCTCTTCTGGTGCTTAATGATGACAATGGAATCATAATTTTGGGATTTTTCTCGTTTCCGTTATTGTAGCTGCCTCCTCCTATTAATTTCGTCTTTGATGATCTAAGAGTCTGCTCTCCCAAAGTGTGAAATGCGGTTTGGGGATTTTACGAATGAGAGCTGACCATGATTTTTTGAACGCTTAATGCAACATCTAACTTGATGAGCTCCATTTAAAATGGAATATAGGTCAAATTGTATCGTAGACATAAGTTGATTGAACGTAATTTGGGTAAAAAAACGGAAGTTATTGTTCCATTTTCGTATCTGTTCTTCCCATTTGTTACTGGCGGGCTTCAGCTTTAGTTAACTTCATTTTGTAGTTTTGAGACTCACTAAGATGCCATTATCTTAGTCATTTGATAGTGTAGTTCATAGGTATTACTTAGTAGATTTGAAAGTAGAAAATATAGGCATTGCAGTCTCAGATCTCAACTACTTAACGAGCTCCATTGCAGATGAGTAGTGGCTTTTAGATTAAAATAGCTCTTACGGGGTTTTAATTGCTAGAATAGTTACAATTTGTTTTGATAAAGTGGCTGATTATACTTGCTCAATCTCTTTCATTTTCGTTTTTTCTTTCTCCTGATCTTGTTTGCTATTGTCATATTTTATATCTGTTGTCGGGTTTCACAGTTCTGTACCATTCCTTTGGACACTGCCAAAGTTAGGCTTCAGCTCCAACGCAAAGCTTCTACTGGGGATGGTGTGTTGCCCAAATATAGGGGTTTATTGGGTACTGTGGCTACTATTGCTAGGGAGGAAGGTTTAGCAGCACTTTGGAAAGGCATCACCGCAGGATTACATCGCCAGTTCATATATGGAGGTTTAAGGATTGGATTATATGAACCTGTATGTCTTCAGTATTTTGCATCCATGGATGTCATTAATTGTTGATGGACATTGACATCTTAGCACAAATTGCATGTTGGATAGGTCAAAACAATTTTGGTTGGCAGTGATTTTGTTGGAGATATTCCTTTATACCAGAAGATACTTGCAGCTTTTATAACTGGTGAACACATTTGCAAATTTCTGAATGTTCTCATTTCTGAATTGTGTTAAACAATGATCACTTGTTACTTTCCTTTTTTGTGTCATTAAGTGGATAATGCATAATTATTTTGTCAACTTATTCGAAAAACCTTCACACTTGAACAGGCGCTACAGCAATCGCAGTGGCTAATCCAACTGATCTTGTTAAAGTGCGGTTGCAAGCTGAAGGAAAATCATCAAGCGGTTTACCCAGGCGATATGCTGGAGCTTTAGATGCTTATTTTACTATAGTCAGACAGGTTAGTTTCCTCCAATGCAGTAGTCAGTTTGTTGCTAGTTTTAGTATATTCGCTTAACAGTCAAGAAAAGCCAAACTATTTGGTGTTTTTGAAATTATATCCTATCCTTTCCTTTTCTTTTATTTTTAGCAATTTTATTCTAAATCCTAAGATCAATTATATTTTGTCCAACGGTCAAATTTTAAGTTAAGGGTGCTTATGAATCAGGAAAAAATATTTTTTAAATTGTGGGACCCATCCATAACTTTGATGTGGGTTCTTCAATTTAAAAATATGTTTTCCTGATAGTCAATTGCCCCGTAAGCACACCTAAATTCAATTTTGACCATTGGACAAATAACAACTAACCTCTAAGAAATTGACGAAAATTACTAAAATTAACAGGATGGAACTTTATTGTGGAAACTCGTAAGTGTTTGATTTCATGATCATTGGGCCTAGTATATTTATGCTGTACACTTTTTAAATTAGGAAGGATTAGGTGCCTTGTGGACTGGACTTGGACCCAACGTAGCACGAAATGCTATTATAAATGCTGCTGAACTTGCCAGTTATGATCAAGTGAAACAGGTAAAACCTAGTATTTAGTTTTAAGTTGCAGTTTTATTTATTGTTGTAATGGCCTATGGCGATATAATTGTCCAGTGAAATCCTAATCTTGTTTTATTTTTGCAGACAATTCTGCAAATTCCTGGGTTCATGGACAATGTTTTTACTCATCTCCTAGCTGGTCTCGGTGCAGGGTTTTTTGCAGTCTGTATTGGTTCTCCTATCGATGTGGTAAGTGTCCTTTTGCTTGTGAATCTGGCAAATAAGTCTTATTAGCTAAAAAATAGATTGAAATTGTCTTCATCATTGCTTATAGCCATAATTTCTATTTTTCTATGGGCTTTGTTCTGTTTTCCTAGACCATTCTAAATGACAAGCCTATTGATAGGCATTGTTGTAAACTTATTCAAATAATAATCATTGTACTTGGAATGATAATGAAGCTGATATGATATTTTGCTATTGTTGCAATTGACTTTATTGAGAACTCATGAGTGACCATTGATGTTTATCTGACATTTCAGCCATGTTTGGTTTGCTTTGAAATAGGAAAGGAATGCAACCCTTCGAATAGAAGTGTATTTTTTTTGTTCAGTTCACAAGGAACCAAAATAGTTTATGGTACTTTTACATCTAAATTTTTTTTACTTATATTACAATGCCATCTATTCCCAAGTATATTTTAAATGTTACTATTAAATGCTATTTCTTTATTCCCAAAATAAACTTGGAATATAATTCCTGAAATATAAACATATTTCCATTTTCTTTCCATTTCCAAAATCATCCCAGCATTATCACTGGAGAGTTTGTTGCAGATTCTTTGTATCATTTTGATCATATTTGCAATTCTATTTACTTTTTTATGGATGTCAATACTGGATTGGATGCTGTGCATGTTGTGTTGCAGGTGAAATCTAGAATGATGGGTGACTCATCGTACAAAAGCACTCTTGACTGTTTCATCAAGACACTGAAGAATGAGGTAGCTAACGTTTAACTTGGTCTAAGTTTTCATCTGGGTTCCTTCCATACCCCTTGCTATGCTTACATTCCACTGTGATAAGTTAGATAGCAGTTGAAGATTCAAAGCTGATATTGGAAATTTCTAACTCTTCAATGTTTCTGTAATTTCCAGAAACTATATAGCAAATTGTTTAACCTGCTTTCTCAGTACTAGTTATTATGTGCACGGTTAACTTTGTTTTCCCTAGTAATCTCACTCTCTATTTTTCAAAAGATTTTTGTTTATGCAACTATTCATAGTGGATTGAAGGGTGAACCAATCTAGAATTACATGAGAATATTATTCCACTGAAACCACTACCTTGATTATGTTGATAGTGACTTACAGCCACTATGTGATGCAGGGGTTTTCAGCCTTTTACAAGGGCTTCCTTCCAAATTTTGGTCGTCTGGGATCTTGGAATGTCATTATGTTTTTGACTCTTGAGCAGGTAAGATTTGCAAATGGTCTTTAGCTTTTTGGTGTTATTCATATGTAAATTTTGTGTTTGCTTCATTTTAGCTTCTGTTCAATGGTTTGAATTTTGTGGTTGTATTGCATATTTCTGAGGCTAAAGATACTTGGATTTTCAAAGGGTTAAGAAATGCTTGGCTTTAAAATTTTAGCCTGCTCCTAGAAGCCATCCTGTTACTGCCAAAAATGAGAAGGCTTATTCTTGTTTACTTGGTTATTACAGGTCAAAAG
Source organism: Manihot esculenta (assembly GCF_001659605.2). Classification (NCBI taxonomy): domain Eukaryota; kingdom Viridiplantae; phylum Streptophyta; class Magnoliopsida; order Malpighiales; family Euphorbiaceae; genus Manihot; species Manihot esculenta. Next base: position 9,355,201 of record NC_035162.2, on the reverse strand, counting down.
AATATTCACAAGAGTAGTATATTATGATTAGTGATGAGTTTAGCAAGCAAGAAGACGTGCATGCGTTTGGTATTTTGCCTCTTCATCTACTGGAGATTTTTTCCGCCAGAAATAAGGTTCACTGCTTATATTCTTTCCATTTAGTTACAGTGAGAAATGTCTTCATATGTTAGACACAGGCTAGATTCAGTTAAAAGTATCCTTCCACAGGATCACAAGTTTCTGTCTTTTATCTTTCAAATTCAATCAAAAACCAACACTATATACTCGCATGTTCTTTTGAATGATTAAAACCCTATGCTTAAACAAGTAGCAGCATTTCTTGTAATATTGTGCAACACTCGCTCAAATGGATTGCCCTGTATATCTGTAAAGAACTCGGTTAATGGTTGGGTAATTCATTCTCTCAACTCATTTTTATTTGTCCTAGCTGTCTCGTGCTTATGCATAACTCATCATTTTTCTTGATATCCCAGTTTTTTTGTGTTAGTTGTAACATGCATCGTTTCTGTAGTAAGTCCTTGCAAACGTTAAAAATGATTAATGTTCAGAAAGAACTGCATCTCTGGCAATTGCTCCTAGAGGCTATAAATTCATATTCTTCTTTTACACCATTATTTATTGTTTTAAATACGTGGATAGTGGATTGGACTAGTCTGTGTAATTCATTTTGGAGCTATTTAATTTTTTATTCTTCGATTATGTATTGTCGAGTCCTTATCCTCAATGGTGTGCTGTTATGTTTATAAAATAAACTAAAGAATTGAATTGAAGGATTTTTTTTTTCCAAAAAATCAAGGTTTGCATTATATAATTGCTAATTGCAGCAAAGTTCATTGAGGAACGCAAATCTGGCAATTGAAGATACTAAATATACATTTAATGACATAAATAAAAGAGAGAGATACTAGAAAGTAAATATACATATATATAAAAGAGAGAGAGATTCTAGAAAGTATATATATTGAAAAATCACTTTGAAAATTATAGCCCATTGACTTTTGGAATTTCATCTAGAAAGTAATATAATGCGTAGAATACGAGTGTAATTTGTAAATTTATTTTTTCAAATTATCATCGATGAATGTCTTTTTGTTTCATTGTTAAATAATTTATGACCTTAGTGTAGTTACTTGAAGAATAAGAACCAAGTAAATGAAATCTTGAATCTAAACTGCCATAGTTTCAAGCAATAATCATACTCCTTGACTGAAGCACAAATAAACTAGAGGCTTTAAAAGTCTTGAACATAAAGACAAACTTGACGGATGCATAATATGTTCGATATAGCCCTAGGGATTCTGATACTAGGACTCGAATCACATTTCCAACAAAACAACCTATGTTTATCATAATACATTATAGCCCAGATAACCGATCATCCCTATTCACTAACAACACTAGCAAATTATTTCTCCCCTAGAATCACTCTCAAGTTCTCTCCAGAGAAGGTAAGTTCCTCAGCTACCCTTTATATCCTACAGCACGGAATTACAATCATCACGTCCTGGGCACTAGATAAACCCTCGCCTTGATAACTGATCCGTTTCCAAGCTTGAACCCAGGACTGACGGGAAACCCTACAATCTGACCAGCTGGAGTTCCGCCACTCGAAAATTTCACTACACTCTCCATATATTGCGGATGAAGCTCAGCTCCTCTACTTGCCTCAAACTGACTTGGTGCAGGGTCGAGTGAGAATGCCAGCAAGTGAAGCAACCAAATAGCTTTCGCTAGCCCCAAGAACTCGCCATAAAACTGACTCCTTGGATGGCTACCAGCTAATACTTGCTGGCGTTGCTCCAAGTTTCCGAACAATGACTCCTCCATTTTTGGATGAACAATGGCAACATACTTCCTGAAGCAGAATTTGCCGAAGTGACAAGTTGGCAGGATTCCAAGAAGCTCAATAGGGTCCATGGCCTTCATGTCGCGATACTGAGTGAAGCAGTCACGGCGGAACTGGTCTGGGTTTAGAAGTGAGGATAGGCTGCCGTCCATATAGAAGGTCTCGTGGTCGAAGCCCTGGAAGAGTTTTCGAGAAATGTAAGACTCCAGAGCATACTTGGCGTGGTGGGTTACAATGGTGGAGGCGATGGCAGTAGCGTGGTTGTTGGTAGCGTTATTTTCAGTGGTGGCTGCAGCTGCTTCAATGGAGCGGACAGCAGCAGCAATGTCCCAGTGGGCAGCGCGCATGAGGGACAAGAGAAGAGATGTGAAGGACTTTGAGGTCTCTTTCACCTGGTTCATCGTTGCTTCAAAAAGATCTGGCGCAGGTGCTGCAGCAACTGTTACAAGTAATTGAATTATAGATGTATCCCAATTATTTTCCAAAGAAACCTTTTTACTCAAGTCCATAATATTCATTTCGAATATACAGCAAATCCATGGAAGTCGAAGAAAGTACCTTGAGCAACTTGACTGCAGCTGACTTTCCTCTTTGACTGAGATCTCCCTTTCTTTCCATTTCCATTGCTCAGGCTGGTACTAAGGGTCTTCAGCTTACCCTTCAAATTCTCCACCTCCACTTCCCTCGACTTCACCTCCCTCTTCAGCTCCTCCACCGCAGCCTCGTACGGCGCCACCACCTCTCTCAACATCCCCACTCCGTCGCCACCGTCATTTCTCTTTCTCCCTTCATAGCCACCAATACTAACGCGCCTCCTAAACCTCTCTCTTAATACACCTAGCCTCCTTAGCTCTCCCACTACTGCCACGTCAGCAACCCTCATCCTCTCCGGGTCCCACGGACAATGCGCCTCTTGTAAACTCACATATGCTCTCTTCATCGCCGAGACAGAATCGAAAGCCTCATTAATTAGCATCTCCATCTCCATTACTCTCTCAATAGCCACCATTCCGCCCTTGTTCTTCTCCTGATCCCAAGCTCTAAAACTCCCTTTCTTCTCTCCCACCTCCTCCTCCACATCCACCTTCTCTCCTTCCTCAAATTCCTCCCGCTCGTCAGTCTCATACTCGTACACTTCTCTCTCGTCCCTCGCTAGATTCCCAGAATCATGCCTGCCGGCGGCGAGTGGGTGCAGCAAACAGGAAGCTGCCACTCGTTGGATTAGGTCGGAGAAATTCGATACCTTGTTTGCCATTTCTCCTTTATTCTTTGGCTTCACCTCTCCGCGGCTGCAAAATTCACAAAAAAAAAAAAAAAAAGTGACAGGTAGAGCAGGATAATGATACCGTTTAACATAAAATACACTAACTTGATGATTTAATCGTATGGAGAGGTCAGACCTGGGAATGTAATCAGATCGGAGATTCAATCTTGAAGGCTTGACGACTACTGGATCTCTATCGAAAGGAAAAGTGTAAAACAAGCCAAGGTCGTTGCCTTCAGTCTCGAGTTCACTCCGGTGGCCCTGTTGCTTCTTCTTCTTCTTCTTCCTGGTGTACCGGAAAATGGGTATCAGTCATCAGTCACCAGTCACTTGCGAAGGTATGTTGCGTTCACCGGTGAGCAGGTTACCGCTAGATTCAGTGAAATCATTGGAGTTTGTGTATAGTGGAGAAGAGAGCGTGTGTGTGTTTGCAGGTTGGAATATCTATAATCTATTCAGACGAGTACTTTAGATCGAAACTCGCTGTCAGGATCATACACGTGTGTGAAACGAGTTGCAAATTTACGAGAATGCCCCCATAGATGATAAAACACAGGTTCTTTGATTTGGAAAATTGATGCCTAGTTAATGCTTGTCACGTGGATGGAGGATTGTCGTCAACGTCGACTTTCCAACTTTGATCCACATATTAAAAGAACAAAAAAATTACCCGCAAATTAGGTTTTTTTTTTTTTTTTAAAGATAAGTTGATTATATTTAAAGCAACAAACAGGTTCAGCCCCATGCAAGTAAATCTTTAGTTAGATTTGTAGTAAGATGGTTATAAATCCTATTTTTGTATTGTAATTAGTATCATTGTAAATATTATTTTGCACTCTATTTTCTTTTATAAAAAACAAAAGGCTAAATACATTCAACCGTAAAAGTCCATTTCAAAAGCTCTTGTACAACCGTCACTCAAGATCCACCACCGTTTTAAAGCTCTTTGTCAAAGCTCCTCCACCTCGAGTTACCTTTGCTCCAACTCCTCTCTTTCCATCGCTCAATTTTGTAACATTTCTCGGGACAATGATTTCGACCGTTAATGTCAGTCTGCTATGTTACTTCTATTTCGATATTTCCATTTAGAAAATTGATAGGATAATGCGGAAAGATCAACAAAGCAAGGATAGAGTTCAAAATATTGGCCGCCGGTAATTATGATGAAATAGATTGGTTGGATAGTATTTAATGAATTTTCTTTTCTGGGTTGTTGTAATGTTGTACAAATCTTTATTATCCACCCGTACCGTATGGACATGGAGAAGAAATGAGGTGTGCTGAAGAAGAGGAGAGAGGGAGAGTGATATTAAATGAATAAAGGAAATTATCATTTTTATTCATATATTTTTTAAAAATACTAGGTTATATTAGTCATTTAATATAATGGTAAGAAAAATATTTTCACTTATTATCAAACATAAGAAGAAAATTTTATTTTTCTCCCATGATTGATTTGTATTTGATTTCCACCTTACGTTTTCTTTCCTTCAATCCAAGTATAGGGTAAGATCTCACCAATCAAAATATAATGATACTGACAATAATTTTATGCAACTTTTTTTAAGAAAAGAAACAGATTAATTACGAGTAAAAAACAAAAAAGAAATTAACAGCAGAATTACTTAAAGCTCTTGCAAATAAAGAAGAGTGAACAAAAACATAGTTATGATATATACGATTACCTGGAATTGTTAGAGTGCATGGAACACAGCAACATACTGGAGAGCATGGTATTTTCAGCAGATCGAGGCGAGGCGAGAGAGATAGATTGATAACTATTATTTCTGATGAGATGATGTAGAAATGAACGTGCATTTTATATGCAAATGTATGACATCTCATGTTCATTTACCAACAAGACAAAAGCAAGACGTTCCCATTTGGTAAGGATATCATCCACCTAGCTACAATTTTCTATTTTCTCTTCATCACTTTACTCACTAGCTACTAGCTGCTAGCTGCATGCTACTCATTCTCGTTCGCTGGATTTGGACTCCAACTTCAATTTCTTGTAAATTTCCCTCAGATCTATTAAAATATATATATAAATTCTTTGTACTATATTTTCCTTATATTAATTTCAAGTTACCAACGGATTAGAAATCTCAACATTTCTTTTGTATTTTAATTAATTAATTTTCATAATTATGTTAAGGGTTAATAATCTCGTAAATGCTTATAATAATAATAATAATAATAATAATAATAATAATGCTTAGAGTAAGGAGATAGAGTACGTAAGTTAATTACTTATTATTAATTATTTATTGATGCGACTGAGATTAGTTTGATAATGTGATTAGAATGGAGTTTTTATTATAATTGGCTAGAACTATGATTAACTACAACCTGTAAGAAAGAAAGCGTAAGGTGGCGGTAAGTGTTCACGGCAGCCACTCGGACGTTCAAATTAATATCTCGAAATGCGAGATAATTGTAATGTTTAGAATTGAAGAGCAATTGTGTAAGAAAATAGTGTATCTTTGCATTTGTAATCTTTTCCTTTTATATTGTAAGGAGATGTAGATATAATATTTCCTGAAAATCCGGCGATGATGTGATCGGTTACTTGATAATGGACATCACCATCTAATGGGTTGGTGATCTCACAATCATAGGCAAAATGGGAATGTGCTTGGTAATGATAACTCTGTGCCAAGACTCTGCCTATCAGGAGAGAACGAGCCTCAATAATAGTCCAGATGTTAAAGTATCTGGGTCTCCCTTTCCCGTAGCAGGACGGTGTCTCCTACTTGTCAGATCCTTACCACGAGATTCCTATTTTGTGGTGATAACTCATAACTTATTTTGAGCGGATATTATGTAATATTAGAGGTCCTCCGTTAGTTTTCGACTCTTTAAGTTCGATGGTAACCGTTTGCCTTTTCGGCTTAGAACACGTAACGTGATCTCGATGGTGAGCGTCGTTTCACTTGCCCATGGTCACCTTATTTTCTATTTCGCATTCAAAGTTTTGTCGACTATTTCACTATATAAAAATTATTCTTTTTTCTTTTTGGTTCATGACAATTTCTGATGGGAGAAAGGAGTGGAGGCTCTTCTTCTTCTGTTCTTGAGAGTAACTAAATTTGTGTTGAGGATATTATTATGGTCTTTGAAGAGCAACTGAAGTCAGGTCTTCCTGAAGGTGCAAGCACACTGTTTAGCTCTATGCACTGGTTGAGGACTGCAACCAGCCCGACTATAATAGCTTTTCAGTGTCGCGACCCCTGAAGGGTTGGATTGTGCGAGATTAATTTCGAGGGTAAGGCCAATAAGGTAATTGGGGAGACAGCTCTTCTCATGGCCTTTCAGATTGGTAGATTTTGATGTAATAGAGACTTTTGATGCCATATAGACTTTATTCAAATTCCTTTCTTGACTCCTTATAATCTCTTGTAATGGAAATATATGTTTCGTATACTTTTGTGTGCTTTCTTTATTACCACCATTTTTGTTAAACGAAGGGGGCTAAAGCGTTTCTTTTTTAATGTTTGTTTAGTCATAAAATAGTTAAAAAATAGAATTAATACCTGAGCCTATGGCCTACCGTCCTTTCCTCGTAAAACACCTTGGGGGGATTTGTTAATAATGATCTTTCACTCGATCCAATTCTTTGTTTGACGCCTTCTTCCTTTGTCTTTTCGGGAGTTGGTATATCCGCCTTTTCGACTATCTACCACAAATGACTCAATTAATGGGGCCAACACCCAAATCCGTGGTCCGGCAAGAGTCGCCTCATGGCCTGACCTGACAAAAATTGCCTTGTGATCTTACCTAGTGAGACCAATGCCCGAATGACCTAGCAAAAACTGCCTTATGACCTTACTTAGTGGGACCAACCCCCAAATAGCCTGGCAAAAATTGCTTTATGGCCCTATTTAGTGAAACCGACAGCTGAATGGCTTAGCGAAAACTAACTTATGGCCTAGCCTAGCAAAAACTGTCTTATGGCCTGGCCTGGTAAAATTTGTCTTATGGTCTCGCTTAGTGGAACCAACGCTCGAATGGCCTAGCAAAAATTGTCTTATTTCCTTGCGTGGAGAAAATTACCTTATGGCCTTGCTTAGAGGGACCAATACTCAAATGGCTATGGCCTAGTTTAGCCTCTCTTTGAGAGAGACACTCCCCTCGTTTCTTGTTACTGAATAACACCACATGTGAAAAATACCTTATTAATTTGTTATTGATAAAACTTTCTCAGATTATAGATGTTCTAAGAATGGGGAATGACTTTACCATTTAACTTGGTTGGCTTGACCATAGGTGAATAACTTTCGAGATCCTGAATGGTCCTTTCCAATTCTAGCTCAACTTATTAGTCCCTGCATTGCCACCCGCTACATCTGTTCTTTTAAGGACTAGATCTTCTACGTTAAAGGCGTGTTGCCTAACCTTACTGTTAAACATACATGACATCTTGTTTCTATAAATTACCATTTTAATTATGGCATTTTCCTGTAAGAATTCTCCTTGATCTAAATTGAAATGCATTTCTTTAGGATTTCCTGATATTTCAAGGTATTATGTCTTGAAGCTGCCAACTTGGATTTCCACAGAATGATTGCCTCGGCCTCATATACAAGAGAAAATAGCGTTTCTCCTGCAGCTGTCCTCGGGGTGGTTCTATATGTCCATAGTATGTGGGGTAACTCTTCGGGCCAGTTACCCTTGGCTTAGTCGAGCCTTTTCTTTATACCCTGTAGGATGGTCCTGTTAGTTACCTCTGCCATACCATTGGTCTGGGGGTGATAGGTTGAGCTGAACCTTAATTCAACTTTTCATTTCTCATAGAAGTCTTTGAACTTGGAACTTGCAAATTGAGTTCCATTATTGGTTATTATTATTTTTGGTATTTCAAATTGAGTGAATATATTTTTACTGACGAAGAAAATTACTTGTTGGGTGGTGATGAACTGTACTACCTCAGCCTCTGTCCACTTGCTGAAATGATTTACTACCATGATTATGAACTTTCTTGACTCGATTGCCTTAGAGAACCAAGGATATCTATCTCCCACTGAAAGAAAGGTCAGGGATGCATTTCTCCTAGGATCCTTAAGATGTTTGCATGTACTTGGCATCTTTGACACTTCTGGACAAGCTGCTCCACGTCTTTTATTATCATTGACCAGTAATATCCTTATCTAAATACTTTTCGAGTGATTGTTCGCGCTCTTTCGTGGCTCCCATAATCACCTTCATGGATATCCCTTAAGATTTTTTGTCCTTCCTCCTCGGTAACACACCATAGCCATGGATGTATTGAGGACCTCCTGTACAATCAGCCATCAATTAGTGCATATTTAGAAGACTTTCTTATTACCTGTTTGGCTGATAATTCATCGGCTAAAAGCTTATCTTGTGTCAAGAATTTGTATACTGGCATCATCCATGATTCCCCTTCTTTTATGGGAAAAGACTCTTCCACTACCATTGCTGGAGTATGCAATTCTTCAAATTGAAATAGTTGGGTCAAATGTTGTTCACCCACCACTGCCATATTGGCTAGAATATCTGCCTCTTTTTTATTACCTCTTGCCACCTGGAAAAGTTGGTAGATGCTTTGCCCATCTTTAATCCTATCCATTAGGGACCGAACATTCTCCTCGTATTTGATAAGATTCGATTCTCGGACTATGAATTATCTCCGACATTGATTAACAACTAATTGTGAGTTACTAAAAATAATAGATTTTTGTATACCTAATTCCTTGACGATTCTTAGGGCCATTATTACAGCCTTGTATTCAACTACATTATTAGTGGCATTAAAGGCAAGTTTGGCTGCTTATCGAAACTTTATCTCTGTCTAAGATTGCAATAAGATCTCAATTCCTAAAACCTTGATCTTACAAGCTCTATCTGCCTAAACTTTACATTCCTCTGTGTTCTCCTCTAAGGACCCTGAAGGTTCTAACGGCGGAGTCATCTCTGCAACAAAGTCAGCTAGCACCCAGCCTTTCATAGTCTTTCTTGGGACATACCTGATATCTTAGACCGATAATATTACCGTCTAAGCGGATAACCACCCTGACAACTCCAGCTTGTGTAGAACTTTCCGCAAAAGGCAATCTGTTCTGACTTCTATGGTATGTGACTCGAAGTATGGTAACAACTTTGTGACTAATATTAGAACTGTGAATGCTAACTTTTCAAGCGGAGGGTAGTTCAACTCTGCCCCCTTCAATACCTAGTTGGCATAGTATACTGGGCTTTGCTCCCTCTTGTTTTCATAAACAAGTACTGAGCAAATTATTTCTTTTGTCACATACAAGTATAGAAATGAAACTCCGCCTTCAACAGGCAGGCTTAATAGTAGAGGGGATGATAAGAATGTTTTTAAACTTTCAAATGCCTCTCCACACTCTTTTTCCAATTCAAACTTGCATTTACCTTTTAAGACCTTGAAGAACAGGAGACACCTTCTGGCTGAATATGATATGAAATGACCCAGGGTGGTGACCTGCCCACCCTTTGTACCTCATTAATGGTTTTGGGTGTTTTCATATTTTGGATGGCACTGATCTTTTCAAGGTTTGCCTCTGTGCCTCTTTTTGAGATTAGATATCCTAGGAACTTTCTAACTTTTACTCCGAAGGTACACTTTTCAAGATTCAACTTCATGCTTGTCTTATCCAGGACGTCAAAAACTTTTCGGATATCTTCTTGATGGTTTCCAAGGATTGACTTTTTACCACCATGTTATCCATATACACCTCCACTGTTGATCCTACCATTTCCTTAAAGATTCTTGATACTAGCCTTTGTATGTCGCTCTTGCGTTTTTCAATCCAAAAGGCATTATTTTATAGTAATAAACTCCTTCATCTATTATGAACGCAGTTTTTTCTGCATCTTTGATATCCATCATGATTTGATGGTGCCCTAAAATGGCATCAAGGAAGGAGACCATTGCATGCCCTGAGGTCGAGTCCACTAATCTGTCAATAAACGGTAATGGGTAGTGATCTTTTGGACATGCTTTATTTAAATCAGTAAATTTCATGCACATTCTCTAATTTCCGTTAGCTTTCTTTACTAGGACCGCATTGACTAGTCATGTGGGATAATGGAACTCCTTTATCAATCCTGCACTTAGAAGCTTACCAACCTCTTCTTTGATCACCTGTTGCCTCTCTGGTGCAAACTTCTTTTTCTTTTTGTTGGACTGGTTTGATGGTCTTATCAATAGATAACTTATGGGTGATGAGAGCCAAGTCTACCCTATCACATTTCCTATCACATCTTTTGGAGACCAAGCGAAAGTGGTTACTCAGCTCTTCAGTAACTCTATTAATCGAACCTTCGTTTTTTTGGTTAATGCAGTGCCAAACCGCACTTTTTACTCCTTTCCTACTCGAACCTCCTCTACCGGATCTGCAGATTCCGATTTTATGTGAGATTTCAGCTTTTTCAACAAATCGATGGGCATGGTTGTTTTTCTCAAGCTTTATGTAGAGTGTCCATAATTTTCTTTGGTTAATCTCGAACTGCCTCGAACCATTGCTATTTCCCCCGAGAGCTGGAAGTTTAATACATATAACATTCATATTAATAATGATGTTGTGGAAGTTCAGGACCGGATGACTGAGTATCACATTGTATGTAAATGGGATGTCTACCACTGCAAACGCTGCATACACTTCTCGCGTATATTTTTCATCCTCAAGTACCAAGGAAAGGTTGATAGTGCCCAGCACTACCACAGTCTATCTCCTAACCCTACCAAGGGGTAGGAGACTCTGATAAGATTTTTATATCCAAGTCTAACTTGTTAAAAACATTTAAGATAAAAAAGGTTAACAGAACTACCAGTTTCCACCAGTATCCTCCTTACCTCATATCAATTTAGGAGGATTCTAACAACCAGTGGGTCGTTTTGGAAGAATTTGATCGCCTTGTCTACGGGCCGACCTTACCTCTTGCCTGGTCCATGGTTCTTGATGGATAAATAGGACATCTTATGCTACCTACTTATTTTTTTTCTTTATCCTTGTCAGGTCCTCCGGTGATGACATATACAATTCCAACCATTTTTAAGAATATGAAAAAAAGTTCCTTCTTTAAAGAGAAAAAGAGAACAAAGGCCTGGCGTAAATCCAAATGATCAGAGAGAATCCAATGGATTTCCTGACAAAAGAACTAAATGATATTGCTGAGATTAGTTTGATAACGTAGCCGTAATGGAGCTTTTACTGTGATTGGCTAGAATTATAATTAGCTAGACCATACAAGAAAGAAAGTGTGAGACAGTAATGGGTGCCCACGGCAGTCACTCTGACGCCCAAGTTAGTATCTCGAAGGGCGAGAGAATTATAATACTTAGAATTCAAGAGCAATTATATAAGAAAATAACGTAATTTTATTTTTGTGATCGTTTCCCTTTTATACCGTAAAAATATGAAGATAAATATAACATTTTTTGAGAATCCGGTAATGATGTGGGCAGTTATTTCATAATGAATATTGCTAATTTGAGTTGGTGATCCCACGATCAAAGCGGAATGAGAATGTGTTTAATAACGAAAATCTGTGACAAGATTTGATTTGACGATAGTATGAATGTTAAAGTGTTTAAGTCTCCATTTCTTGTAATGGAATAGTATCCGACACTTATGATATATTTGCCACGTGACTCTTATTTTGCGTTTTAGGTGAATATTATATAACATTATTTATTATAATTTATATTATGTGAAAATAAAATTTTAAATTATTATACTTTATTATTTATTATTATTTAAGAATTAAATAAGTTTAATTTATTTTTTATTAATTAAATTTTATATTTTTATTAAAAATTAAATAAACTCTCATCTAATATATTATTATTTTAATAATAATATATAAAATATTATTTTAAAAACTTGTTATATTTAAAATTTCATTTCATAATTTTATAAATTATTTATAATATCTATGTATTTTATAAAATTATTATGTTAATTAAAATATTAAATTTTTGATAGTTTAAATTATAAAAAATATATTTTATTACTAAAAATAATATTTTATTATATTAAAATTTATTTGACTCTAAGAATCTTAAACTTATTTCGTGAAATTATCGTAACAGCTAGCGAGATTTTGCAACCTAATATGGCCAAGGCTAAAAAGATATGAAAACATCAAAACGTGGTTCTCCACTACTACCACTAGCTTTGCTTACAATCTTATAAATATGTAATGGCCAAATACCACGACAGCTTCGCTGTAATTGTGTTCCCATTCTCCTGTAAGTTTCTTAGGAGATATTTTTCTTATCAACCAAAGCTCCTACCATTTGTAATTGCATTCATTTTTTTTATATACCTAAAATTAAGATCCTTCATATATATTCAATCAATGGATCGATTGCATTTCATCTTAATTAAAGATCAAATAGAATGATTTCACATGCTATTCACTTACATAAATTCCACATAAATATATTATATTTATTGAATATTAAAGTGTTATTTGATTTCAATTTATTTAATTTATAACTTAAAATTGAATGAATAAATAGGATGAAAATAAAATTAAGCAATTAAAATTATGATGTACAAAAGCTTTGGCCTTGCTTTTATTCATACAAGTTGAGGAGTGCCTATTCTTTTTTTAGTAGGTGTCCGTCCTTGGACATGCCATTGTCGTCCGTGTTTTGGCTCATGCTTTTGGGAGGGCATCCTTGATTTGAAGTTAAAGCGGCATTTTTTACTTTTAGGTAGGGAGGCTGAAATTGACGCGTTGGTCTCCGAGGATCGTCAAATTTTTATCGATTGCAAAATGTTACCAATTATTTAAAATTTTATGTACAGTAATTAATATCATATTATTCTAATCGATCAATAATTAAATTTTGAAAGAAAATTATTATAATTGGTATATGTATAGAACAATTTAAAACAATGATATTAAAAAAAAAAACTGACTTTAGATATTTTTTTGTCAAAGAACTTTGTATGATATTTTTTAGGACCCTTTATCGGGGAAAAAGTTCATTCTTTGTTTCTTATAAATAGATTAAAGTTTCTAAGTCCAGAACTCTTTTTTTTATTTTGAAAAAAAAAAAAAAACCAGCCCAAGAAAATCCTAAACTGAAGCTCCTTTAACATGACTCCCATTTGGGCCGATTCCGCCACCTCCCATCATTATCGACCGAGTAGCACTGAGAATGAGGCCGGAAGATCAGATAAGCTGCATGCGAAGCATCCAGGGTTTTTCCATTTGGGCCGATTCACGTGGCCGAAAAAATAAAAATAAAAATAAGAACCATTCATCAGCAGCCTGACCCATACGACATCAACAAAGGCTTAAGGGCTTCATTAATATTTATTTGAAATCTTGCCATCCATTTACGGGTCAGCATTCGGTCAGTTCGGTTTAAAATCGAATTGAATCGAATAAATTAAAAATTAAAATTTTAATATTTATAAAAATCAAATCGAATTGATTTTAATTAAAAACCGAACCGAATTGGTCTGATTCGATTTGATTCGATTCGATTTAATCGATTTTAATTTTTAATATTTTTTTTATTTTTTACACTTTATTTTTAATATTTTAAAATTTAATTAAAATATTTTAATTTTAATATAATTTAATTTCTCTGTATTATTGAAAAAATATATTATTATCACTAATCGATTTGATTTAATTTTTTTAATTTTTTTTAATCAAAATCCAACCAAACTTAAATAATTAAAATTTTTAAAATTAAAAATTAAATTAAATGAAAATGTATAAAAAGTTAAACTAAATTTTCATATTAATTTAATTCTATCAAATTTTTCAATTTGACGGCTTACCCTACATCCATCTCCCTACATCCATCTACCACGCCAGGCACATTAAACACACACCAAACAAATGGATAAGATTGCCTAGATATTTTTCTGCAAACAGTGTCAGAAAGATATTTTATTTTTTGGGTCCCAAAGTCAGAAATATCAGAGAGATGACAAAGGAAAGCCCACTCTCGCTTTATAGACCCAGTTGCCAAGTCTCTTTTTGCGACTACAGCAAGAGGAAAAGGAAAAATGGAGTGGCATAGGAGGCCAAACAGGAGTGACATTCATTTATCGGCAGAGCAGGAGGCCAAAATTCAAGAGGAAACTAGAGAACATTTTGATGGATTGGCTCCAAAGCGCCACACTAAACCTCAACGCAGTGAGTTTTCTGCTCAATATGTGGATGCTTTCCCCTTCCCCGTTTCTCTTCCTAACCACTCTTCCATCCCTGAGCTTCTTGAGTTTCAACGTCTCCAAACTGATCCTCAGGTTTGTCCGCTTCTCTATTTTACTTTTTCTTCTAAAAAAAAAAACTTGCGTTTGCCGGGAGTCGAACCCGGGTCTATTGCTTGGAAGGCAATTATCCTAACCGTTGGACTACAAACGCTAGTTGATGAATGTATCCAATTTGTCTTATATATTTTGCAGAAGCTAGTTTACAATGGTGAAGGCCGAGTTAGCGAGGAGTTTGTGGCGACAGAGTACTACGAAGATCTCAACTGCGTTGACAAGCAGCATCACACGGTATTTTTCTTTCCCATAGTCTCCCTTCTTTTGATAAAAATTGTGGCCAATGTCGTCTGTTAAGTTCAAATCATTAGATCTACTTCTAGATGATGGGAATGTTTGCCTTTCTTCATGTCTATATGTGAATATCTGAAATTATGTTGAAATGCAAAAGCAGTTGTGTTTGTTTAAAGACGGGATTTTTCTGATGGTTTGCTCATTTCAGACAGGAACAGGGTTCATCAAAATGGAGAATGCAAATGGAAAATGCTTCTGCTTAGCACCAGATCCGGTATCCCTCTGCCATCCCTCTTGCAGAGGAAATCCAGCAACTAATGAATGGATTCCAGCTGCTGACGATACTGTACACTCGCATGCTTGCTTCTTTACGTAGTAGGTAGAGTTTTTACGTTGGGGTCAAATTAATCTGATCTTCTTGTTTTCAGGTCACTTTTGCTTCAGACAAGCCCAGAAGGAGTGACAATTGAAATGCAGGATGACTGGGATGCGATGTCTTCAAGTTAAGAGCTAGCTACGTATTCCAAATGCTGTGTACCTTACCTCTTATTGTCACTATGTGACAAAGAGGGCTTGTCTACTATTGCTAAGTGTGGTTATAATTGCAATGTAACTTAACTTTGGATGCTGATGATATTTGAAAGTTAAATCTAGCTTTCTGAATAAGCCAGTTTTTAATATTTCGGTTACATTTGTTTCATGAATATATTTTTATATTTTTTAATTTTTAAAATATTTAAAAAATTTAATTAAAAAAATATTTTTTTAATTTAAAAAAAAAACAAGCTTTTTAAAAAAATACTTTTTCATCTTAAGATTTTTATTAAAATTTTTATAAATAAATTTATTAACAAATTTTATTTTTTAAATTACAATAAAATAATTAAAAAAATGAAAAATAAATATTAAAAATATTTTCATTATTTTATTTTTAATATTTTTAAAAATATATTTTTTTATGTGATCCAAACTAGTAGTCGGTTATTCGCCAAATAATGAAAAATAAATTATTTTTATTTTTAATATTTTTAAAAATAAAAATATTCATACTCTAATTACTTTGAAAATACAATAGATATTTCTCTATAAATATGTCCTGATTTGTGTAAAAAAATTTAATTTAGGTATTAAATGATTTTTTTTTTGGAAAGAGAGATACTAAATGATGCTTAAATAGTATTAAATGTATAATAGTAGTCTACTAAACCAATTAAACTAATTTTATTAAGAAAAAACAACTTAATTGCTCGAGTTAATCCACATTAATTGTTTATATAATTTGTAAATATATATTTTACTATATTATTTTTTTTTAAATTTATTAAAATAAATTTTTGACCTTTAAAAACATAAAAGATAAATTAAATTATATTTAATTTAATTAATTTTATAATGTTTATTAGAGTTTTAATATTCTTATTTTTTAATGTCCCCTAACAATTACACATCTATAATACGTGTAATTTAAATAAATGTTTCTAAATATAAAAAAAGTTATTGACAATTTTTTTTAAAATATAAATATTTATTAAAAAGACTATAAAAAGCCCAAACTTACATAAGAAATTTAGAACTTAAGTAGGAGAAGCATCAGCAGCAGCAGTATACAAATCTTTTAAGGCTAAAAAATAAAAATTTCAAGTAACCTCAAATCTTAAATACCCAAACTCAAATTACTCGGTTCTTAATTCGGTCAAAACAACTTTAATTGCGTTGTTTTTTTCATCTAAACACTGATTATCATGATTAGCGGAAATTGAATAGAGGCAATTATTTCTCATAAACAAGTCGAAAAAGCAAAAAAAATAGAGAGTATATGATGCGGAACCCCAGCCTATTAGATACTGAAACGACACATACCCTAGTAAAAAGAACTTAATTCAGAAAATAATTCCTCAATCTAAAGCACCCTTAATTAACATGCAATTAAGAACACTTATAATGGATTGATTTTAAGAGCAGCAATAATAAGAAACATATAAGTTAGTATCAAATCTTATTCGTGATGCAATGTCAATAACCAAAATCTCTCTTAAGCTCTCAAAGAAGAATCGCATAAAGTAATTGTATTGAATAATTGATAATCTGTGTCTACAATAGAAAAAGAGATGTTTTATATAGTCTAAATTAAGACTCATGATCTTTGCCACTTTCCACTACTATACATGGACCCATGATCTTTGACACTTCCCACAACTATGCATAGACTCATGATCTATGCCACTATCCACTACTAGATAACTACCCACTACTGTTTAACTACCCACTACCAAATAACTACCCACTACTGGTTAACTACCAACTACTAAATGACTACCCACTATAAATACAAAATTTGAATTGTCAATAAGGACACATTTGGCTTAATTGGCTTGGAATGACCAGATTGTTCTTCAACTTCAAAATGAACTTGCAAAGTTTCAACATATTCCTTCATGAATCCTTGAAGTGCTTCCTTCAACCTCTTGGATCTCAGCCTTGTAATTGGTCCTTGAGGCAATGCTAACTCATCATTTTTGGTGTTGTTGGTCGTGCTTACATCATCCCCTCCCTCTTGAAAAGGATTCGTCCTCGAATCTGTACCAAAATCAAAAGGAGACAAATCAGAAACATTAAAGGTAGCACTTACACCAAACTCACCTGGCAGATCAATTATGTATGCATTGTTATTGATCCGTTTCAGCACTTGATATGGTCCATCCCCTCGTGCATCGAGTTTTGATTTCCTTTGAGTTGGAAACCTTTCCTTTCGCATATGGATCCAAACCCAATCACCTGGTTTGAATACAACTTTCTTGCGACCCTTATTGGCCTGTTTCTCATATATGCTGTTACGCTTCTCAATATGCTCACGCGCTTTCACGTGTATTGATTTAACCATTTCAGCCTTCGCTTTTCCATCTAAATTAGACAACTCGTTCAAAGGTAAAGACATTAAATCTAGTACAGTTAATGGATTAAAACCATACACAACCTCAAAAGGTGAATAACCAGTAGAAGAATGGACTGCTCGATTATAAGCAAATTCAACATATGGCAAACCTTCTTCCCAAGTTTTCAAGTTCCTACCCACAATAGCACGAAGCATAGTTCCTAAAGTCCTATTAACAACTTCAGTTTGGCCATCTGTTTGTGGATGACAAGTAGTAGAAAATAAAAGTTTAGTACCCAATTTCCCCCACAAAACACGCTAGAAATGACTAAGGAATTTAGAATCTCTATCAGAAACAATAGTTCTAGGTATACCATGCAAACGGACTACTTCCCTGAAAAACAAATCAGCTATGTTCGTTGCATCATCAATTTTATGACATGGAATAAAATGTGCCATCTTGCTAAAGCGATCTACAACAACAAACATTGAATCTCTACCTCTTTTTGTCCTAGGTAAACCTATCACAAAATCCATAGATATATCAGTCCAAGGTTCAGTAGGTACAGGCAAAGGAGTATACAACCCATGTGGTAAGGACTTAGATTTAGCCTGTTTACATGCAAAGTATTGAGCACAAATTTTCTCTACATATTTTCGCATGTTAGGCCAATAAAAGAGTTCATTCAACATGTCTAAAGTCTTTTGCACACCAAAATGTCCCATTAATCCTCCTGAATGTGATTCTCTAACAAGCAACTCACGCACTGAACAATTAGGTATGCCTATTTGTTTCCCCCTAAAAAGAAACCCATCATGCAAATAAAACTTTTTAAATGCCCCATGTTCACATGCCTTAAATACATCAGAAAAATCAGTATCATTCTCATACATATCTTTCAAATGCTCAAATCCTAACAACTTAGAACTAAGCATGGAAGTCAATGCATAACGTCTAGATAATGCATCGGCAATCACATTCTCTTTACCTTGCTTGTATTTAATCACATAAGGAAAGATTTCGAGATATTCAACCCACTTACCATGCCGCTTGTTCAGCTTCCCTTGTCCCTTCAAGTGTTTGAGAGACTGATGGTCGGTATGAATCACAAACTCATTAGGTAGCAAGTAGTGTTCCCAAACTTCAAGAGCCCTAATCAGTGCATAGAACTCTTTGTCATAGGTGGAATAGTTCAATTGTGCACCACCTAACTTCTCACTAAAATATGCTATGGGTCGGCCTTCCTGCATAAGAACAGCACCAATACCAATCCCAGAAGCATCACATTCAATTTCAAAGGTTTTAGAAAAATCAGGTAACTTTAAAACAGGAGCGGTAGTAAGTTTTTCTTTCAATGTGTTAAATGCAAGTTCCTGTTCTTTACCCCACTTAAACCCAACAGCCTTTTTAATAATCTCATTTAAAGGTGCAGCAATAGTGCTGAAATCTCTAACAAACCTCCTATAGAAGCTTGCTAATCCATGAAAGGATCTCACCTCATTAGCATTCTTAGGTGTAGGCCATTCTTGGATAGCCTTAACCTTTTCAGTATCTACCTCAACTCCACGTGAACTAATAATAAATCCTAGGAATATGACACTATCAGTACAAAATGTGCATTTCTTAAGATTAGCATACAGTTCATGTTCACGCAACTTCTGTAAAACAAGTTCAACATGCCTAATGTGGTCATCCATGTTTCGGCTATAAATCAATATATCATCAAAATACACAACCACAAACTTACCTAGTTAATCACGCAAAACATGGTTCATCAATCTCATAAATGTGCTAGGTGCATTAGTTAAGCCAAAAGGCATGACTAACCATTCATATAAATCATATTTTGTCTTAAAGGCAGTTTTCCACTCATCACCTAACTTCATCCTAATTTAATGATAACCGCTTTTCAAATCAATTTTTGTAAATAAAACAGCACCACATAATCCTTCAAGCATATCATCTAATCTAGGAATAGGATGACAATACTTTACAGTGATTTTGTTGATCGCACGACAATCAACACACATGCGCATTGTTCCATCTTTTTTTAGAACCAACAAAACAGGTACTGCGCATGGACTAAGGCTCTCCCTGATATGTCCCTTAGCTAGCAACTCATCAACTTGCTTTTGCAATTCCTTCGTCTCCTCAGGATTGCTACGGTAAGCTGGACGGTTTGGAATCTGAGCTCCAGGAACAAAATCGATTTGATGTTCTATTCCCCTAATGGGTGGCAACCCAGATGGCACCTCCTCAGGAAATACATCCGCAAACTCCTGCAATAACTTAGAAAAAGAACTAGGCAATTCAACAGTAGGGTTAGTCTCAATCATAAAATTAGAACTAAAACGCAATATAATCAAAGCTCTCTTCCCTAAGTATGCTTTCTTCAGCTCTCTCTCTTTACAATAAAAGGAAGACTTGCTGAATTCTTCACTCTTCTCACTCAGCTCTCCTTTTACCTCCACACTCACTAACGTTTTCTCTCCTGCACATCTCTCATTTTTATCCTTTCCCGTGCAGTCACTCTCCTTTGGGCCATTCGAAACTTTCATTTTACTGCTGGCCTCTTTTCCCTCATTCTTTTTACTTGTCTCACCTCCCTTACCCAATTTAGCAGATTATTGTAATTTCACTTGATCTGCATATACATCTTTAGGAGATAATGGTACAAGTATATGTTTTACACCGAGGAACGTAAAAGAAAACCTATTACTATACCCATCATGAATGACACGCCTATCAAATTGCCATGGTCTACCTAACAAAATATGTCCAGCCTGCATGGGTACAATATCACAAGTAACCTCATCTACATATTTGCCAATAGAAAATGACACTTTACATTGCTTGGTTACCTTTGCCTCGCCGCTATCATTCAACCACTAAAGTCTGTAAGGATTAGGGTGTTTAATAGTTTCTAGTCCTAATTTATCAACTAAAATAGTACTAGCACAATTAACTTGACTACTCGAATCTATTATCATGCTACAGACTTTACCACCTACCAAACAACGAGTGTGAAAGATGTTTTCAAGCTGTTCAAGTCCCTCTTCTTTAATAGAAACATTTAAAGTACGCAATATCACTAAGGACTCTCCTTGAACAGGATACTCTTCTATCTCTACATCAGAACAATCTTCTAAAGGTGGTACTTCATCAGAATCAGAATCACTTTCGGAGACTATCTCATCTCCCCTCACTATCATAGCACGTTTATTAGCACACTCATTGGCATAATGCTCATGCCCTTTACATTTAAAGCACTGAATATCTCTAGTTCTATTTGATTTAGGGGCTGATTCATTTTTACCATGAGAGTTGGATGTTTCTTTGGAAGGTAACATGCCTTTTTGAGTTGAAGACTTATCAAACCTTTTAGGATCAGGCTTGGTGTTCCATTTGGAACCCCATTTGCTGTTGGAGTTTTGAGCAGCCCTGTTGCTCCCCCATCTATTTCGACCTCTGTGTCTTTCCACCTTAATTGCAATGTTCACCAAGTCTTCCAAATCAACATATGGTTGTAAATCAACCACATCAGCAATCTCCTTATTAAGACCACCAAAGAAACGAGCCATAGTCTGGTCTTCCTCCTCCACTATGTTTGCTTTGATCAGGAGCAACTCCATCTCCTTATAATACTCATCAACAGATTTTGATCATTGGATTAGTCTTTGCAACTGATGATGGAGATCTTTATGGTAATAAGTAGGCACATATTTCTTCCTCATTATTCGCTTCATCTCATCCCAACTAGCAATGGGTAACTCTCCATTCCTTCTCCTAGATTTCACAAGCTCATCCCACCATATTAGTGCATAATCTAAAAACTCAAGGGCAGCAAGTTTTACCTTTTTATCGTCGGAATAGTTTTGACAGTTAAAAACCATCTCCACTTTACGCTCCCACTCTAAATAGGCATCAACATCAGCCTTACCATTGAAGTTTGGAATCTTCATCTTTATGGAGTTCATACTGTTATCTACATATGGTACACGATCATTGAACCTTCTGGCTCTGACAGGGGCTGATTGTGCCTCATTTTCCTCTTCATAGGATGGATTGTGTGTATCGTCATCCCTCTGAATGGACTTGCCCTTTGAAGATCTAAGGTTGTCCTCAAGGTTATCCATTCTCGAATTTAGCTTCTGAAAGCTATCCATGAAAGCTTTATATATATCTTTAAGATCAAATGTAGGGTCAGAAGTATCACCAGTATTATGCCCAGACATTATAGAAAAAATTCACAATTCTCTCAACTCACGTGTTTAATTTTCAAGCACTCACTTGGTATCTCAAAAGTGCACTTCAGAATAAAGACTCAATATGTAATACCCGGCTAGACTCCGGTATCAGAATTCCTACCGTCCGGTGGAATCTCGGATGCCGAAGACCTCTAGAAGGGTAAAACCATGTTTTCATGAAATGTTTTAATGTTTTTGATGATTTTAAGTAAAGAGGAAATGAGTTCTTGAATAAAAACACCCTTGGAAGAAACTCAGGTTCGGCCGCCGAAACTCAGAGTTCGGCCGCCGAATATGCATGCATTTCGGGTGAGCCTTAGGCCCCCGAAGGCATAAGTGAGGAAAGTCCAGGTTCGGCCGCTGAACATGACATGCATGCGGAGGCACGTTCGGCCCCTGAACGTGGCCTGGCCAGCCACTATAAAAGGGTCCCTTAGCCGAAAACGGGCGAGCTTTTCTCCCCATTGTCGGCCAAGGTGAGTTCTCTGCCGTCCCTCACCAATCTTGAGTCTTTTCCTTCAGATCTTTCAAGATTTTCACAAGTTTTTGCTTTCCTTTGAAGATTTTCAAGTTTTGAGCAAGTTTTGGACTTGGAGGCCCAAGGAGCTAAATCTCTCCCAACTCCAAGTTAGATCGCCTCTACTCTCGATCTTCAAGAGGTAAGAGTCGATCTCTAGCTTACATTATGTTTTAAGTAAGTTTTATGAAGATCTTTGGGGTAGAATGCATGTTTAGCTTATAGTTAGGTTTTTGAGTTTATGTTATGTTTTGAGCAATGTATGTTGGATTTGTGTTGCTTGATGTGTTGTAGTTGGGGTTTAAGGTAGTTTGAGACCCCTAGGAGCTTGTATGCGTGTTTTGGTTGGGCAAAATGCATGATGGCATGAGTTTGAGGCATTTGTGCATGTTTGAACCAAGTTTCTGCCCTTCGAGAGAAACCAGGTTCGGCAGCCGAAAGGACTTTCGGCCGCCGAACCCTCTTGTGGAGGCAGCCTTCGGCTGCCGAAGCTTGCCCCCGAAAGGAGACTTTCGTCTCTGTCTGGGAGTTTCGGCCGCCGAAAGTGCCGCCGAACATGCATGAGTTTCGCCTCTGTCTGGGAGTTTCAGCCGCCGAAGGTGCCGCCGAACCTGCCTGACTTTCGGCTCTGGAGGGACTTTCGGCCGCCGAACCTGCCGCCGAAAGTGCCCTGTCCAGCCTTCTTTTACATATTTTGCATGATTGTTTCATGATGTTTTAGGGGGTTTTTGGGGAGTAGTTTAGAGTTATGTTCATGTATGGTTGGTCCCTCATTTGAGTCCACCTGTGTAGGTTCGGACCCGAGGAACCGAGGACCCCAGCAGTGAGTTCAGCTGCTTCTGAGTCAGTAGAGCTTCAGCTAGAGGTGAGTGGAATAACTCTTATGCTTTTAAATAAATAAACCCGTTTTAGCATGATTCACGCATCATGAATGCTATGAGATATTTTAGGTTGTTTGCATTAGAAATCACGAATATGTTGCATTGCATAATATGTTGATGATGTGGATGAATGTTGAATGATCCTTTAGTCCTCGTATGTTATGATATGATGATGATACGGTACGAAAGACCAGTGAGGCCCATTCTACGCCCCTGGCACTATGTAAGAGAAAGACCAGTGAGGCCCATTCTACGCCCCTGGCATTATGGAATGTTATGTCATGCTATGTTATGATTATGTAAGAGAAAGACCAGTGAGGCCCATTCTACGCCCCTGGCACAGTTGGACCATGTAGAGGACTATCGGTGACAAATTCATCCTTGATGTGATTAGCTGTGATGTGATGCATTTCATGTTATTATATGTTTTAAATGTTTTATTATTCTGCTCACTAGGCTCTTGTAGCTCACCCCTCTCCCTTAATCCCCAGGCTTGCAGGTACAGGGTAGACCAGGAGGTCAGCAAGAGTAATGAAGTCTTATGCATGTAATAGCTAGAATGTGGACATGACAAATTGTAGAAAGATGTAATGTAAAAGTACAGTATAGATATATTGTGAAATGATGTTTAAGGATGTTAGAAGTGTGCTTGACCATAATATATTGTAATCACTTTTTAATACATGATCTTAGATGTCTTTTACTGCTTATGTAAACCAACTCAACACATGTTATGCCACCCATTGGGGGCATTGATGAGGTCCCACAGAGGGGTCAATGTTTATAATTATGGCTATGTTCAGTGCATGCACAGGTTGAGTTTGGTGTATGAGAAAATGAATGAAAGAAAAGTTTTAATTTTTATGTATGTTGTTGATCATGTATGGGATTAATAAGGTTCACAGGATGTATGTTAGGCTTGCTACGGGTCCCGGCGGCCTTAAGTCGACCCGGATCCTAGCGCCGGTAGCGGTCCGATTTTCGGGTCGTTACACAATAAGCCAAGCTTGTATGATTCAAATAATAAGGAAAGCAAGGAAAGACCTAAGAAGAAAAGATAGGAAACAACACTAGATGCAAACTGACCAAAATGAACAAATAGATTGATTTAGCACACAAAAGTTAAATTTCGTGTACTAAGTGTAATTAGATGTTCAACAATGTGCAATTTGTCAAACTAAATGTAAGGAACCAACAGACAGAAAGACACCAAATTGACCAACTAAGAATCAAAAATTGACAAGACGGATGTGCTTAACACGAAGTTTTCCCTAAGCATGCAATCCTAGGTTAACTGATATTAATATTGACTCAACAAAAACAATTCAAAGCAAGCAAACAAAATAGACACTTAAAACAGTAAGTATTAAGTACAACTGTTTTGTGAAAATACTACCCAAATTTGCCCTAAACCTACCCCAAACATGTATTTCGAATTCCAAGCCCAGAAATATGTTCAAGGTATATGAAATATGATTTATATCAGTAGATATCAATCAGAATGAAGTTTGAACAAATGACCCAAAGTGGCAGAAATTCTTTTTTTTTTTCTTCTTGTTTTGGTATTTTTTTTTTATATGGACAGAAGTAAAACACTGGAAATACTATTCTAAGAGTATTATAATAGCAGCATATGAATTAGGGCAGAAAGCATAAACCAAATCACTAAAGATAGTAATTCCGCCTAAACAAGAATTTAGGGTAAAATTTGATTTGAACAACAACCAAACAATGTATTTGACTCTAATAGGTATCCCAAACCAGATTTCCAAAGTGATATATTCAGCCAATAATGGACAAAATTGAATGCAAAGACGCAAAGGATAGTTAAGAAATTATTACTAAGCCTAGCTTTGATACCAATTGATGCGGAACCCCAGCCTATTAGAGACTGAAACGACACATACCCTAGTAAAAAGAACTTAATTCAGAAAATAATTCCCCAATCTAAAGCACCCTTAATTAACATGCAATTAATAACACTTATAATGAATTGATTTTAAGAGCTGCAAGAATAAGAAACATACAAGTTAATATCAAACCTTATTCGTGATGCAATGTCAAGAACCAAGATCTCTCTTAAGCTCTCAAAGAAGAATCGCATAAAGCAATTGTATTGAATAATTGATAATCTGTGTCTACAATAGAAAAAGAGATGCTTTATATAGCCTAAATTAAGACCCATGATCTTTGCCACTTCCCACTACTATACATGGACTCATGATCTTTGTCACTTCCCACAACTATGCATGGACCCATGATCTGTGCCACTATCCACTACTAGATAACTACCCACTACTGTTTAACTACCCACTACCAAATAACTACCCACTACTGGTTAACTACCAACTACTAAATGACTACCCACTATAAATACAAAATTTGAATTGTCAATAAGGACACATTTGGCCTAATTGACTTGGAATGACCAGATTGTTCTTCAACTTCAAAATGAACTTGCAAAGCTTCAACATATTCCTTCATGCATCCTTGAAGTGCTTTCTTCAACCTCTTGGATCTCAGCCTTGTAATTGGTCATTGAGGCTATGCTAGCTCATCATTTTTGGTGTTGAAGCTTTGGAGGGATATTACATCAGTATACATTAATCAAAATTTACAAAAGTCAATAAAACTTAAGGTGGATAGAAGAATAATAAAGATTTAACGTTTTAAGCTCATACATGACGTTGGATCGATTGAAGACGATAAATCGAATATCTAAAAAAGAAAAAACTAATTTTTCATGATCAAATTAGATCATTATTTTCATAACTAAGAAAGAGTCATAAGATTATTACCACCATTTCCATAACTAAGAAAGAGTCATAAGATTATTACTACAAATAAGCAATGAAAGGGAGGTGCATTCAAGATTCTATTTTATTGAATCACTATTTTCTTTCACCATATTCAATCTTGAAAAATATAGAGATGCACAACCAAAGAAAATAAAAGAAAACAAATAAGATTAGGTAAGTCGCAAAGCAAAATTTTCATTCAGTAAGCGCGGTTCACCTAAAAAGTATAGAACTAATAAATCATGTAAACTTTCACCTAGACGAAAAGGGAGATAATTCACATCTTGATGAGAGAAAAAAATTACTCATACTTAAAAAAAATAAAAATAACTGTGAAAATCAGCATAAATAAAATCTCATATTCAAAAAAAATAAAAATAGCTGTGAAAATCAGCGTAAATAAGATCTCATGCCTTGAAAAGGAAAGAGGGATGATGGAAAGAAAAGCTCTCTCGAAAAGAGAGTGAGAGATCCAACACAATTAGGGATGTAAACGGGTAGAGTACCCGTGAAAATTAAACTATCCGAACCCGAACCCGATTTATATTAGTAATATCCGAATCCGTTCCGAATCCGATTAAAAATTAATTTAAATTATCCAAATCCGTTCCAAACCCGATTATTATTATCCGAATAAAAACCAAACCTGTTTAATCTTATATATTTTAATTAATAATTTATATAAAAAATATTTTTCATTAATAATTTTCATTTAAAAAATCTAATATTTCTAAAGAATATTTAAATTTAAATTTTTAAATAAAAATATATAAAAAAATTTATAAATATTATTGTAAAATATATTTTTTATATTAAATTAATTATTTATATAAACGGGTTCGGGTAGTGGGTACCCTGTACATAAAACCCGAATCCGATCCGAACCCGCAACGGATATTATTTTTAAAATCCGAACCCGTCCCAAACCCAATTATAACTATCCAAATCCGTTCTATTAGGGTTCGGTCGGATCGGGTATCCGAAAATACCTGATCCGTTGCCATCCCTAAACACAATTCCTAACATTAATAATATAAATATTTACACTATATACAGTATTAATATTTATACAGTGTTAATATTTATACTTTCTATACCATTAGTCTCGACTAAATAGTGCACTAATAATATTTGTATACTTTAATTCCTCTCGTATTATAAAAAATTAAACTTTATAATAATTATACTAATGTTTTTGTATAATCAAACACTAAAATGATTTTGGGGCCTTAGTACGTAAATATCTTTTTTTTTAAAAAAAAAAAAATCGGGTATAACGGCATCGTATTGAATAAAAAGACAAACCCGTAAAATAACTCGATCCCCATGCGTAATCCTTCTATCCCCTCTCGACTCCCAAACTGGGAGCTCGCTAAAAAATAGTAACCCTAATTCCCTAATTTCTTCCTCCCCCAAATAATTAAGCTCTCATTTCTCAACCTATCCGAAGCATCTGGGAGTCAGCTGAAGCCTAACTAATACATTAGAACTTCCAGTTCGAATTCGGATAAATTACAGGTATCTAAGTTTCTCAATAATGTTCTTGTTGCTTTTTGGAATCTGTTCATGTTTAGCACTACTCATAATCCTTGAATCTAGTTTTTTTTTTCTCCGCATGATTTTCGTATAGATGTATATATTTTTGGTTCTTATTTCAGCATATGTTCCGATATCTTGATGGTTTGATTTTATCCCCTTTTTCCTGATTTTGAAATATATGACATTCCCAAATCATATTCTAATACGACTTCCTCTCTCACGTCGTCTTTGACGGACTCCTTATTGAACGAAGAAGACGCCTCACTTGTTCCATCCGTTTCTGTACTCCCTCACTCTCAGGCTCTCCCACTTGCGATTGATACCGCTCTCTTGGTCGCCCGGTGTTGCTCCGCCCCGTTACCATCAGATTTCATGTTTGTCTCTAAGCTCTCTTGGCATTAATTCTCATATTGTCATATTCGATTCTCATCCTCTATCTCACTTTAGTCTCGAAATCTGCGTCTCCCTCGTTCTGGCGAGAAAGTTTACTTTTTGATTCTTATTGAGATCGTTTTAGAATTATTAATTTGGATGTTTCTGTTATTTAAATTCTATCTACTGAATAAATACATTTGATTTTCATGTAGCTAGTCTAGCGCATTGTATTGTCAACGGAGAACAATCAACCCATAACTGAAAATAATACCCAAATGCAGTTCAGTTCTGATTGATTTTCTAATGATTTTGTTTTGGTTACTTTAAGTTTGCTTGATTCAGAATGAAGCAAACCAAACCAACTGATTTACACCCCTAATCCTGGGTCTCTGCTGTATGGAGGGATATTACATATAACATAAATCAAAGTTCTCAGTCTTTTTAGATTGTGAGGCTTGTCATATTGAAGGTGAGTACAATTACTGAACCTATGGATGCTGATAAGCAGAATCACATTCTTGCTGTAACTTGCAAGAAATCTAGAAAATTAAGATGAAGTTCATTCTTGATTCAGTGTACTAACTTCACTTTTCCTCCAGTAATGAACGACCTTTTGAGCTTCCAAAAGTCTCAAAAGGTCAAGTGGTTGGTCCTAAATGAAAAAATTTTTTAACAGCTGTGTTCAAATTGGATAGCAACCATCTGCTGTACTCTGTTCTGTGACAGGAATACGCATATTGAAGAGTCGACGTAAGTTGGGGCTGAAGAGGAAATGGCACACAGATTGTTAAGAGATCTTGAAGCAGATGGTTGGGAGCGCTCTGATTTTCCTATCATCTGTGAGTCTTGCCTTGGCGACAATCCTTATGTTCGTATGGTATGTGTGACCCTTCTTATAGCAAGCTTCAAAGTATTTTCTGTTTTAGCATGTTGTCATAGTGAAGTTCTGTTATATTCTTGTTGTGATTGTAATTGTATGCATTGGGATGTAGACCAGAGCTGAATTTGATAAGGAATGCAAGATATGTACACGGCCATTTACAGTTTTTAGGTGGAGGCCTGGTCGGGATGCAAGGTTTAAGAAGTCAGAGATTTGCCAAACATGCAGTAAATTGAAAAATGTTTGTCAAGTCTGTCTTTTGGATCTAGAATATGGGTTGCCAGTTCAGGTTCGAGATACTGCACTGAGTATCAATTCCAATGATGCCATTCCAAAGAGTGATGTCAACAGGGAGTACTTTGCTGAGGAGCATGATCGAAGGGTAAGATCATTTATATTATGAAGCTTAGTTTAGTATTAGTTTAGCCTCCTACTGTTGAGCATGTGCTTTTTTTTTTTTTTCTTTTTTGGGAATATGGCACATTTTAAGCTTCTTAAAGTTAATAGCGTTGGCATTAGCTGTTGGTCGATGAAATACAAGTAAATTATATGCTTTCTGGTGTATATTAATGTACTCTTGACATCTTGTGATTAAGTTAGCATGTTGATATGGCAGTATCTATTCAAGTTATTAATTTCTGTTATTAGGGTGATACCATTTCTCAACATTTTTTGTCATCTTCTATAATTTTGTGTCTTCCTATGTTGTATAGTTATCACGCTTTCTTTATTTCATTCAACCATTCCATAGGTAGAAAACAATATTCCTCGCTTGTGGAATTTGTATTCCACGAGGTTTGGAAATATAAATAAATATGCACATTCAAAATTTCTGCCTAAATGTGAAACCAGGGAGTAGGATTTCACAAACCAAACCGAGCTTCCATGTAATATTGTGCATTGTTGGTTTGCTTCATTCTTGTATATCTGTTCAAAATTTATGGAGACTCATTGTCAATTGACTTTGAATTATGGAGAGATCTGTGCACAGACTGTTCTAGTTTGCTTCAGATGATAATTATTACCTTAACCCACCATGTTTTATGTGTAGATTCTGACACCTTTTTTGACTGTTGCATAATGCAGGCCAGAGCTGGTATAGATTATGAATCTTCATATGGAAAGGCACGGCCAAATGATACTATTCTAAAGCTTCAGAGAACAACACCATACTACAAAAGGAACCGAGCACATGTTTGTAGTTTCTATGTACGAGGTGAATGCACACGAGGTGCTGAGTGTCCTTATAGACATGAGATGCCAGTAACTGGGGAGCTATCACAGCAAAACATAAAAGATCGTTATTATGGGTAACTGCAGTTGGTTAATTTCTTTTCTTTGTTATGACTATCTCCTCTGCTAGTTCTTGCTTCAACTTTTTCCTTTTCCTTTTCCTTCACCTTTTTCTTGCTAAAAACTTGCTTGAAGTTTAGTTGTTCCCAATCAATGATACGTTACTCCACCATCCGTCACATAAGTTGGAATATAATTTTCATTAAATTGTGGATGCTTGTTGTTATGATTGGCCCTATCTCTGCTAATTCTTGCTTCAACTTTTTCCTTTTCCTTTTCCTTAGCCTTTTTCTTGCTAAAAACTTGCTTGAAGTTTTGTTTTTCCCAATCAATTATACGTTACTCCACCATCCGTCGTATAAGTTGGAATATAATTTTCATTAAATTGTGGATGCTTGTTGTTTTATTGATTTTATTTGGGGTAAAGTTTTGAAATGATGGCTTGTAAACTGTTAGTTCTTGTGGTGTTAAAAGGGCACAACACAGTAATCTCCTAGTTACCTTAGCATGCAGACATGCAAGTAACTTTTGAACCTTCAGAATTTATTTTAACCTCTGTATAATTCTTCAGTTTTCTTTCTATGTTTCTGCAGTGTGAATGACCCGGTGGCATTAAAGCTACTTAACAAGGCTGGTGAAATGCCTTCCCTGGAGCCACCTGAGGATGAAAGCATTAAAACCCTCTATGTGGGTGGGCTTGATGCAAGGATTACAGAGCAGGATCTGAGGGATAACTTTTATGCTCATGGTGAGATCGAATCCATTAAAATGGTGCCTCAACGAGCAATTGCATTTGTAACCTACACAACCAGAGAAGGTGCTGAGAAGGCTGCAGAAGAGCTCTCCAATAAGCTAGTTATCAAGGGTCTGAGGCTGAAGCTAATGTGGGGAAGACCCCAAGCACCAAAACCTGAGTCTGAAGCTTCAGAAGAAGCAAGGCAACAGGCATTGATGGCTCATGGTGGGATGTTGCCTAGGGCAGTTATATCTCAGCAGCAGAATCAAATACACCCGCCTGGAACTCAGGCCCAACCTCCACCAATGCACTATTTCAATATTCCACCACCACCTCAGCAGGAAAGGACCTTTTATCCATCAATGGATCCTCAAAGAATGGGTGCTCTTCTTCCATCCCAAGATGGAGCTTCCAGTGGACCATCAGGGTCTGGGGAGAACAAAAATGCACTGGAGAGGCAGCAAGGGCAGCACTACCCTTATCAGGGTATGCCACTGCCACACGGGCAATATCACCAACAACTTTATCCTGCATATGGGTATGTGCCGCCATTGCCACCTTATCAGCAGTATCCTCCATCATATCACTCTGCTGTTCCCCCGCCACAGGCTCCGCAAGCCACCCAGCTGCACCAGCATTCTGTCCCACCGCCAAGGACTGCACCTCCAGCATCTGCAAGCGCTGGACCCACTCCTCCAGGTTCTGGAGCGTCAACTTCGTCAAATCCCTGAAGCTTGATATTTGATTGAATGGTGTTATATTTTTGCAAGTTCTCACATTATTCTCTTGCTTTTTTGGATTGAAATGTCTTCTTGCTTGTATTTTTGGTTGTACCAGTATTCAACATGCACCATAATATTAGTTATTTCTTAGTGATGCGCTTCCATGTATGAAGTTATAGATCATTCTATACGATCAGGAGGCTTGAAGTGTCGCATTAATAATTGTAATTCAATGGCTAGCTTATGCGAGTGTTCCTTTCCTTTCATATTTTTTGAACTGCCTTTCCTTTCATCTATAGTCCGCTATATTTTGCATTGGTATATGATTAAAGTAGTCTTTTATTAATAAGCAGCTTTGCATAAATGCCAACCGTAACTGATTCGGTCCAGTGATATTTTCTTTTTTAATTTTTTGAGAAAATCTCAATTTGTTATCAGTTTTATTTAATTGCTTTAATTTTACTAATCTCCATCATTTCTTCTGAATGTATTACTCTTGGATCGATTTAGATATAATAATATATGATGTTTTTGTTTGCTTTAAAAAAAAAAAAATGAAGTAATTGATTTTTGTGACAATATTAAGCTATCCTGGTTAGCATTGCTAAAAATGTTAAACCAATTTCTCATATCAATGTTAAGGAACTTTGGATGAGTAGATTGGGCTGCATGCAAGTGCCGGTGGATCTTGAGCTGCAGTCAAAAATCCATTTTTTTCATCCGTCGTGGTTCTGCTTTGGGTGTGCGGTGCTGTGATTGCAATCAACCGGGTATCAAGGTTCGGGTCAAGTACCCGTGTTTTCTAGGGTTGGTCTTTTTGGATCCAATAATTAGTTGGGCATGGGTTTTTATAAGTTGATTTCTGTTTTGAAGCTTTTGGGCTCAATTATATGTAAAGCCTCTAGACTCTGATTGTACCCAATTCTTTATAATGAAATACCTTATCCTTGACAAAAAAAAAAAAAAAAAAAAAATCCCAATTATCACTCAAATATATGAATTAACTAAAATTAACAAAATTGATGTGTTTTTAAAAAATAATTAACCCTTCATTAATTTCATTTTAAAAAAAATCGAATAAATTTTTACAAAATTATATACAGAATTTAATTTTTTGTAATGAAAATTTTTTAAATTAAAAAATTGAATTTTTTTAAATAAGAGAATTATTAAAAAAAATAAATCTAATTAAATCTTTACAGAATTTTTTATTCTAAACAGAAGATGATCATAGTATATATTAGAGAGTTTTCATTAAAAATGTTCAATCTACTAATTAACTTTTTAATCAACATCAAATAAAAAAAGTCATCTAGGTTCAATGAATGCAGACGTTTCACTTGGCCCAAATGAAATACAGAATATCCTCTTTACAATGGGTACGAAAAATTATAGGGTATTACATGTACCATTGTTGTATCACAAACATGAGTCTTTTAAATTAATAATATATCTTTATTTTCTGAACTAAAACAGAATTATATGTCTTTATACATAAAAACCTGTTAATTAATTACTACATTTTTTATAAAAAAAAAATTCATCTACTCATCTGACTTTTATTAGTTTATCATATGTAAAATTGCCTTCATAATATAACAGTAATTTCTCCAAGTGCACAAGGGCCAAAATTGAGTAACTTTTGGATCCATCATCTGCTACGTACTGATTGCAAGGGGCGTAAGATCTAATTACGATTTCATCAGGCCAACTCAATATACACCAACTGTTCCAAATTGACCTGCAAGGATTACTTGCAGTAGCAGCCTACAAGTAGCTGCCTAATTTTAAGGTTAACGAATCTGCATTCTTCTTCTTCTTCTTCTTCAAATCTTCACAAAAACACATTGTGTCATCAAAGTTCCTAAATAATGAAACCGTCGTAAATCATTTCATAGAAAAATAAAACAGATTATTCTGAAGGGCAATAATTTCGCTTAAAATGAACATGTAGCGAGACACAGATGCATGGCATCTGGTTTATTGATGTTCCACTTAATGCTGATTTTGACACAAGCATGGTTCCTTTCCCTTGACATTTCACTAATTCCTTCCAGCTCGATCATACTCTACTATAATCATATATATAGAATGATGAGTACAGATAGTAGGACTTATGGTACTCGGCAACCCTCAATGTTCCATATCTCCTTTGCATATTGAGCAATTGTGCGGTCACTACTGAATTTTCCACTGCCAGCCGCGCTTAATATGGACATTTTCAGCCATCTCTTGCTATCCCTGCAACCAAAATTCGGTGTTTTCTAAAGGTCAATCACAAATCAATAAATTTATAAGTCAAATGTATACTGTAGATTTTTTATATAAATTCTCTCGTATAAGATCATAGCAAATAAAGTTATGGCCGAGTTCTCTATCCAGGCAGGCTCAGGTGGATCAGCTGTGACTTGATATGTCAAATAACAAACTGGAGAAGAATAATAATGATTTTAAGTGCTCGTCAAAGAATGTCTTTTTGTTCAGGAGGCTGCTTGATATGTTCTCAACGCATATAGTTTCGTAGCAATGAAGAAACGTCAAACTCAAACCCAGGGTCTCAATATCTTACTTGTAAGCTTCATCTACTCTTTTCTGAGCGTCCAAATAGCTTGGGAAGTCATGCCCAACAAGAAAATAATCACCACGGCCATAGCCAGAATTACCCTCCAGAGAATCAAGAAGTGGATTGTAATCGTAGCTTCCAAATACCCCACTTCTTATGAACTGCTTGGCCTCTTCAAATCGATGATCTGGTTTGAACTGTGTATCACCAGCGGGTTAATATTAGACAACGAAACAGGATCCCAGCTTCATTGGTAGCATAAAAAAGACTAACTAGACAACAGGAAAGGCAGGGAGATTATTTGAAGCAACACAAGAAAATTTATGCAGGAAGAAATACAATGCTCTATTCAGACCGTTATTCATAGAGCTAAATTGTAAAATTAAGTTCCAGCAAAACAGTGCAGAGGCTACTTTCTGGTTACAAATCATTTAAGGAAAGCCCATTGAAAGATATATACATTAGAAATATTACATAAATTTATGTAATGGGCAAGCTTGCATGCTATCAGCCAGTACTTTGTGTCATAGTTAATTTAGTCTTTAATTATTTGGAATTCCTTCCCTTGCCCTATCAACAATTTTGAATATAGCAAAGTTCTGTTCTAGCTCCATGTTCCAATTAGTTTCATCATAGATCACCTGGAATTTCATGGAAATCATAAACAGCAGTTATAAGTGAAGTGAATGTTGACAAAGTACAAACTACTTACCAAACCATTCTCTCTTTCCTTCCGAAGTCTAGGGACCTGGTCTGCTGTTGCTCCAAAGAGAAAGAAATTTTCCTCTCCTATTTCCTCCCTAATTTCCACATTAGCCCCATCCAGTGTTCCTATTATAAGGCAACCATTAAGTGCAAATTTCATGTTGCTTGTGCCGCTTGCCTCCATGCCTGCAGTACTGATATGCTGTGATAGTTCACTTCCTGGAATAAGCATCTCTGCCACAGATACGTTGTAATTTGGAACAAATACCACCTGAAATGTCAGAAATTTATTAGTGGACAAGCCTTCGTATGCCATAAACATGGAAAATTTGGACACATGTACCAGTGAACTTGTGCAACATATCTACCCCGCCATCACATTTCCCACACCAGAAGTTGCAACACAAAAGGTAAATGAAACGGATATTAAAAAAAAATAAATAAATAAAAGGAATCGGTTCATGCAAGTTCTAAAATTTCATGAAGCACATATCTCCAGATGTCCTCTTTCCTTAAAGGGTTCAGATTCCTTTTTCAAGTGACACTTTAGATCATAGAAAGTTCTAATACTAAAAAGAAATATACTACCATTCCATATTAAAAAAAGGGTGTCCAAGTGAATTATATCAGAAAAAGTAGATTGACAACAAAAGTATAAGGTTTGACTTTTGACAAACATAGATTTCAGGAATGCACCCCACAAAATTGGCATTCAGACTACAGAACATAACCACCCCTGTTACACACATAGAAATGTTATTGCCATTTGGATTATAAGATTTCTCTAGGTTACTTTTTCAACTAGCACTTTAGATCATAAAAGGTTCTAATACTAAAAAGAAAAGTTCTACCCTTCCATATTAAAAGAAAAAAGGTGTCCGAGCAAATTATATCACGAAAAGCAGATTGACAACAAGATTATAAGGCTTTGACAAACATGAATTTCAGGAATCAACAAACAAATTTGGCAATCAGACTAGAGAACATAACCAGCCATGTTATATACATAGAAGTATTAGCTAGATCAGTGGCCTTCAGTTTTCTTCAATTTTTCATTACAAGGAATCAAGTTTTCCTGAATTATTGAAGGCTTGCCTTAGGGCTCTGAGAGTCTGAAACCCATTTATTTACATTAACAAGTGATTCTGAGGCCTAAATTTGAAGCTTGTTCAACAAATGAGCACAGTAAACAACAAAGTGATCAAGTAATTTAAGCTCATGATTATAAATTTGTAAACAGGCACATTAATATCTTGATTACTACTCGGTTGAAAATAACATGAATAAGAAGTTCTAACTTGAAAGGACGATTTCTACTGGAGTTTCAATTTCAGACCAACATATAAAACAATTTATCCATAATCAACAACTCGTTTAAGCTTATTTGCTAGCAATTGTTCGATGAATGAGCCAAGTATGAGATAGTCTAGGTTCTCTTATTCCCACAATTATGGTAAAACACCACATGTTCTAAAAAATTCTATGTAGTTGATTACCTTCAAATAACTATTCACTTCAGGATCACTGTTGACAACTGCACCGACATCATTTACCAGTTTCACTATTCTCTTAGCATTTGTATATGTAGCAAATGCCTTCCCTCCAATCATAACAGTGCGTGGAGTTGTATTCTTCCTCTCTTCAGCACTCATCTCCTGTCACAATCCATTGATAGGAAGCCAAAAGTAGCCAGTAAGTCATGCCACATCAAATTATTTAGTATTAAGCACACAACCTCTTGCAAAAAAATGTCTATAAAGCTTTGCCCCACCTTCCTTCCCCCCCTCTTCGCCCTGCTTGCGCCCTTTCTTTTGTGACACAGACACACACATACAAATTCTAAGACCAAAGTAATTAATCATCTAACTGATGAAGAAATTTCACCCAAAATTAGATTGTTGATTTTAAGAACCTATGGTATCAGTGCCTAAAATTTAGAAGAAACTACCGTAAATAAATAATTTTGATCTTGTTCTGTTTTTACATTCATGACGTATAATTTTGAAGATAGAGAATTAAAACTGAAATAGATGAATGTGGCAGACTTGATCCAGGTTGGTATGGATACAACATCTTAAGTTGCTAGAACGAGTGAGCAATAAAAGAAGCAGTATGAACAGTTGTTCCATGCTAATGTGCTGGTTCATTGAGTAACAAACACCAACTTCTAAAACAATTTCAAACATGGAAAAGGGATGTCTATGTACCTTCAGTTTCTTGTACCTATAGACTGCACCCAAAATATTCAGAAGCTGTCTTTTATATTCATGGATCCGCTTGACTTGTATGTCAAATAAACTATTTGGATCAATGCTTACACCTGTCACTCGCAGAATGTACTGAGCCAAACGTTGCTTATTAGCCATCTTGGCAGAGCCCCATGCAGTTTGGAACTCTGCATTGTCCGCAAACTATTCAAGAAAACGTTAGTAGTTAATAATTACTGTAACCAGCTTCATATTGAAGAGTTCACACACACATTTCACTCTGTATCTATAGCTACCCACCTTTTGAAGACCTGCAAGTAGGTCAAGATTGGTAATCCACTGATCAGTTTTTAACCATTTTGTAATTATGTTACTGAGCTCAGGGCTGCAAAAACGGAGCCAACGGCGAGGTGTAATTCCGTTGGTTTTATTTTGGAACTTTTTTGGCCATATAGACACATAATCTGCAAATAACTCGGACTTCAAGATATCACTGTGTAACTGAGCTACACCATTCACCTGCAAAATGATGACAACAGTATATGACAACTT
Organism: Manihot esculenta; assembly: GCF_001659605.2. Classification (NCBI taxonomy): domain Eukaryota; kingdom Viridiplantae; phylum Streptophyta; class Magnoliopsida; order Malpighiales; family Euphorbiaceae; genus Manihot; species Manihot esculenta. The sequence goes on along the minus strand of NC_035162.2, from coordinate 9,317,678 downwards.
TCAAATGAAGCCTTTTCGTAAACAATGAAATTCTTGGGGCCTTAACCATAAGATAGGACAAATGTCTCCCTACAAACAAACTAATGAAGTAAGAGGCTGGGCTTCACATGAAGCCCATTTTGGTTTAAACAAGAAGCCTGGGAGCTTCAACAAATTAGAGGAGAAACTTGGGAGAATTATATTTAATGGGAACAGAGCAACATTTCAGTCATAATAGCAGTCCCCAGGACAAAATTTTAAGTAATGCAGACCAGCAATTTGAATTGTAACCAACCACATTTTTTTATTTTCTATCTGCTGGAAGGAATAATAACTTGCCTCTTGGTTTAAGTTTACATCTATAGTGATGAAAATCTTATCAGGTTACCATCACGATTTTGAGCCTAAGACAGCTAATGGAGACAGTCATATCACTGTCTTTAGATTCCAGACAATGGGCTTACCGTATGTGAAGAAACCACACACAAATTTGCCATCCGAACAACTGGCTTTTGTGGATTATTATCCAATATGCACATGCTGGGAAGCTTACCCTCAAGATCAGTTCGACTGCCGCGTATCATTGCAATGAACTGCAAAATTTTCACACCTTTATATGCAGACTATAACATCACAACTGTAGATGTATGTGGAATAACAGAAAAAGGCTAGGGCATATACCCTCTTATCTATTTCTTCTATGATTTCCATGTGGCGTGGCAGGAGCTTCCGCATCACAGTTTGTGACCACTTCTCCAATGCTTCAGGAAGGACTGTGTGATTTGTATAAGCAATGGTCCTGGTTCAATTATTAAAAAATTCAACATTCACTAGACCTCAACAGAAATATGCACGATAAGACATGGCAAAAAGCCAGAACAAGAAGGGTTGTAGGAGAAAAGCACAAGTCCTAGAATCACAAAAAAGGCACCTTGTTATCACGTCCCAAGCTTCATCCCATCCAAGTCCTTCATCATCCATTAGTATTCGCATCAGCTCAGGAATTGCCAGGGTAGGATGAGTATCATTCAGTTGTACTGCAACCTTGCTGGGAAATTCAGACCATTTCCATGACCCTTTCCCAGTTCTCCTCTCCTTAAATCTCATAATAATATCCTACAATTTGTCCCAAAATTAGGGTGAACTGAGTGAAAACTAGCCTGACAAGCTAACAACTCTAAATGCAATACTAAATCCTGAAGAAACATGGGTCTATAATTATTGTCCCATATGGACTTCCAACAAAGCAGCCCCAGCCTGGGATCAGCTTAGAATGAAAGGCAAGCCTATCTAGTTTTTGTGTTTGCTTTGGAAACTTCTAGGGCTGCAGGAGGAGAAAAAGCATACATGGGTATGTCATTCTATTTAGGGTAAGATAAAATGGGTGGGGACAAGACTGGTCTCAAGGCAATTGGTCAATCGACAACTACAATTATTTAGATTGAACAAGCAGCTTATCCTGGAATGAATAGCATGGAATAGGGGGAAAAAAAATGCTTCTGCCAAAAATGTGGAAAATCAAAATAAGTCCACGAAAGTGCAAAAATTCTCTTGGAACAGGAGGCAGAGGTAATTAGTGGCTTAAGAAATAATGAGAGCCACTTGGTAGATGAGTTGCCCCTAGCATCATCAACTGGCAATTGGTGGGTCTTATTCAGTTAATAAAATAATTTGCTTGGCAAGGTTTTTTGGTGAATGAAATAATATACTTAGAAAAAGTTCTTTAGTTTCCATGATGCCAAATAAAGGCCAATTTCCATAAACAAATGTTTTGAGTTTCTAGTGCCTGATTGACCACTTGGTCTGATATTGATATGCCCTCAAATGGACACCTATACATTTCACAGGTAAACATTCTGTACAAGAATAATCTAGTCAAGTATCACCATTTTGCAAGGGATTTGACAGAGATTAGATGCCTAAACATACATGAAACTGAAAAAGCCAAGTCAAAGTAGTAATACAAGAAGTATAAAGAATAAGCTAGTTTCCTACTTGAAGTGATGCACTACAAAGAAAGAATTGTTGCTTCAGCCGCAAAAGCTTTCCTTCTTCTGTTGCATCCCCGGGATAAAGAACAGCACATATCTGCATATACATAATTTATATAAGCATACTTCAGGAATACATAAGAAACTCCATGCAGTAGTGAATGCTTTATCAAATAGCAAAGGTAGCATCATGGCACAAATCAATACTTTATCAAATGTCAAACGTAGCATCATGGCACAAATCTTTTATGAGTACCTTTCGATAAGCAAAAACTGACAATCTTTCCTAATTCTAACATGACATCTGGAAACCAACCTGCTGAGCTCGAGAATGCAGCTGCGCAGCAGATTCATACTGTCCATCATTAAATTGAAAAAGATTGAAGTCCTCAGCAGAAGCTCTTGCTTCCCAGAGGCGAAGATTAATAGTATTCTTGGTTTTATATCCTGGAATTGGAACATCATAAGCCAGAGCTTGGACAATCTCCCCACCAACCCACTTTCGGCTGTATATACAAGACGGAAATATTTTGCATTAAATTTCTGTAAGAAAATTAAAAATAATATGAACACAAGAAAGGAAAATTAAAAATAATATGAACACAAGAAAGGAAAAGGTGAGTATCCCTTCATATATGAAGGATTTGAGACCAGCATACAACAGTGCAGCGATATGGTTAATTTAATAGATTTAGAATTAACACTTACGATCCATCAGGATTAACCTGAACATGACCGAAGAATCTGACAGGAAATACTACATCATGCCTGACAACTTCCCAAGGACTGAACTTCTGCAAAAGTCCAGTCAAAATCAAACATCAATTTTTCACATGATGTTAAGAAATAGTTTGAAGAGAGATCAGACCTCAAGCCAGTCCTCAGCAATTTCTTCCTGACCCTCCTTGGTGATCCGCTGCTTAAACAGCCCATATCTATACCTCAGACCATATCCCCATGCAGGCAAATCCAGTGTTGCCATAGAGTCTAGAAAGCATGAAGCAAGTCTCCCTAAACCACCATTTCCAAGTGCTGCATCTTTCTCCTACAAACAACCATTTCTAATAATCAAGAAAATAAACCGACGAAGTTCTTCCATAAAAAGTCACAGTTTATTAGTTTGACAGCTAACTGGATGTATATTATTAGAGACTACGAAATAAGAATGGATCTCTATTTATTTGAATGATAGCAACTACATTCCAAGGTGCCAAAATATTAAAAAGGCAGCAAAAGGAGAAAACCGTTTGAACATTCAACAATTTTAAAAGTACAGTTCACGAGGACGAGATTTAACAAATAAGAAATCAGGTTTAACCTTTTATTTTCATTTTTTGGATAAGTAGTTCTCGACCAGCTATTCATGCTGATGTAATTAATAACACGACCCAAAATTCACATGATTAGAATCTGCTGATGAACAAAAGCTTAACTTAGGCAAACAATTAAGAGAAAAAGAGAAGTACAAGCAGTTTAGTTCCATGAAATGGACTACATGAATATACGCCCTTGAAATCAAGCCTATGCATAAAGAATGTGATAATATGATTACCTGCTCAATTATTTCTTCAAGTTTATGTCCCAAATTATTTAAAGCATCAGCATATGCTCCCTGAATGTCCAGGTTTCCAATTGCATTGGTCAAAGCCCGTCCTTGAAGATATTCCATTGATAAGTAGTAGGTCTGCTTTGGATCAACTTTGTGATAATGAAGATATGTTTCATTCCATTGCTGCAGAGATCAAGAGATAAATATAAAAATCACCCCCAAACTTTGTTAAAAAACACAAGCTTCCAAAACCATGCAATCAAGTTTTCCAAACTATGCATAATGCTTGTACGTTTCTTTCCAACATTTTCTGAAGAAGTTTTACACTGGTCGCAAATTGCAATTCTTAAATGAACAACAGCACACAGATAGCCGAGTACTATGGAAAATAACATATTACAACAAATTTATCCTCCTACAGTTACATTATATTAATATCAATTGAGCTCTTCTTTCTTTACAATATATATTTATATATATACACTAATTCAACTGAAACCCTCCATAGAAGCAAATATAATTCAACCATGAAATAACTATGATTTGGAAATGAGAGCATGCTTAAAAAAAAATCTACAGCATGGAAAAATATCTTTTGAAAGGTAAATATTCGTCCACATAACAGTAACACTTTCGTGAGAGCAGTTCCAAATACCTCACTGTCAATAAAACTATAGAGTAAAATAAGAAATAACTAAACGAACAACACCACATGAAAAAGTAACGAAAATTAATAGTAGCTCTTCAATAATTGAAGTTTTCAAATATCAATACTTGTATAAGCCGATCGCGAACGCTCTCTGCAGTGGCATAGAAAGCTTGCTCCGGCTCGAACTTGGAAGGGGAGAAATGAGGGCTGTATTGTGCATGGTAACTAATATTGGATGCAATCTTTAAAGGGTCTTCAGCCAAAGGGTTCGCAGCTGCCGGAATCTTAGAAAAAACAGCCGAAACAGTAGCACTAGTGCCATTGGTTGCTTCTTCAGTTGCCATTGCTGATCTCCCAATAATTCCTTGAAAACAAAAGAAATTAGAATTGAATCTACAACAATAATAAGGTGGAAAACAGAGCAAAGAGATGTTACTAGGAGAGGAAGTACTTGTTTAGCTCACGCAGAAGTATCGAACGCCACTACTCTTTTTCGGGATACTAATAAGCAATCAATCACTAATGATAGAGAAAAGCGAAATGAAAGGAGACGGGAAAGAGGGAAATTATCTATCAGATGAGCAAGTGGGACAAAAGGAGTGAGGAATAATAAAAAGCGAACGGAAGATACTTGCAGAAACGTCCAAGAGAGGAGTTTGCGGTTCACGAAGGGAAAAAGACAAAAAGGAAGAGAGAAAGGAGAAAAATATCAGAGATAGGAGAGAAGTGACAGGGGATTGGACATGGCGAGGGAGAAGAGACGGAATCACATGAGCAGAGCTCAGCTGAGTAAGAGGTGGACAATTAGACATGGAGACATTTGGCTTCGTCTGCATTTTTGTTGGAAAAGAGAGCAGGTAGCACGTGGCGCTATTCAATGAAAGCTCACGCAACGAGAGGGCTCGGCCCCCGGATCTTGAATGTTTTAATTTTGTAATATTTTTCCTTTTTTAAGACATAGTTTATTTGTTTATAAATTTAATTTTTTATGAGATAAAATATTTTAATAGTCCGATATGGATTATATATAGGATGAATTTGAAGTACATAATTAATTTTTGAAACCATAAAAAGATAAATATATAATGAAGAAATGTAATCCGAAAATATAAGAAAAAAATACGGAGGTATGGCTTTTTTTTTTTTTGAAATGTCAAATAAAAAAAGAGATAATTCAAAAATAATAATTAAATAAACATTAATTTCACCTGCATCATCTAACAGGATTTTTATTAATGGACAAGTACCTAATACATGTTCAATCCCGTGACCATTTCATAGGTGATTTGGGACATCATCGATAGCAGACAACTAGTTGTCTCTCATACATAAGAACAGGCCATATGAAGATTTGACAAGTTCCTATAATATTAGTGGCTACATGTTATGGATTTCTCCCATGTAATTCAAGAACGTGACTGATCTTCGAAAGAGCTGGATTTCTCCCATGTTATGAGAATGTGATACCTGTGTACGCATGAAGATAGTAATTGCATCAGCTACATCAATCAATCAATTGCAATGTCCACACCTTAGCAATCTCTAGTCCATCTCCTAATGTCACTGCATTACCAAAGATGCCATTTCAATTTGAATTAGTGAGTCGAGAAGATTTTTTTATTAAAAAATTTTAATGTTGTAAATATTAAAAAATTATTAAAATTTAAAAATTACAAAAAAATTTAATTTATAAAACTATCTTTTAATCCCCTTTTCCAATGCCAGTGTAGAGTAGTGGTGTAATGGAGGTTTTCTCCTTTGTCTCGTGTGTTGATTTCTAGAGGCTGGTCCTCTGTGTCGGCGACGAGGAGATGAGGCCGTTGGCTCTTCTTCTTTGTAGGGCTTGCTGCTGTTGGGCTGGGATTTAGGCCTCATTATGGGCTTGGTTAGGGTTATAATGTTATAATTCTAGTTGAGCTCAGACTTCGGACTGTTATTTCACTTCACTAATGAAGGAAATATTTCTAGAAAAAAAAGAAAAAAAAGTAAAAGTAAAAATAAAAAAAAAACAAAAAAAAAAACCAGTGATGTCAATGAACGATTCCCTGGGTCTAAAAGCTTTGCAACTTCCGAGTTATTTTTCAGTCACTAAGATTACGACATCGTTTTTCTCACCTAAGCTAAATCCTCCGCCTCTTCAACAGTTCACCCTTCTCGGTAGCTCTCTCTTTCTCTTTCAGGCCTATCGCCATATTATCGTTCTCATTTTCCGATCATATCTCTATCAGGTGACTAACTCGACTCTATCTTTCTTTTTGAAATTATATTTTGATTTCTTGATGTTTCTTTTATGTTGATTGAATTTTACTTTAATTAAGCTGGAGGAGGATATAGATTTTTCATATTTGATATTTCAATATTGCTTTTGATTGAATCCACCGCTAATTTCCTGTGACCTTAAAAAGATGCTTTGGTGAAAAGCTTGAGGGTAAGAGCAGCTTCAAACCGCATGCTTTGTTCCTTTGCAGCGCGATTCTGAGAATTCTATTCTCAGTGAGGTAATGGTGCCCATCTCACTTGAAATTTTATTTTTCTTTGAACTTCATTAAGATTTTTATTTCATGGAAAAATACGCATTTCCCTGCTTTTGCGTGTTGGTGATAGGATTATTTCAATTTCCTCATGGGTTGGAAAGATATAACTATTTTACTATTCATAAAAATGATATTGGCAATTCTAATGCAATTGTGATACTAATTTCATATATTGGAATTGCTTGCTAAGAATAATAGAGATGACATACGCTACATTAAGTTTAATTTTAGTAGTAATTTGACAGTGGATAGCTTTAATTTTCATGTGTCCATTTTAGATTTTATTTGTTTAGTTGGAAGCAAATAACATCTGAAAGAAATTAATCAATGACATCATTTCTTTTGCTACCGTCGTGTGCCTTATTTGGAAGTTGATTCATGGTTGGTTAAACATTATTTAGTTTTGGATAATCATGGTATTTTATTCTAGCTAGTATGATATAGATGATGACACAACTATGGTTTATTAGTCTTGATAAGAACCTAGTTCTTTTTGTGTGATATTGTCATGTAAAAAAGTATTATTAAATGTTATTGATTATTATAATATTTTTTAACAAGTTTTTTAATTATTTAACTTTCATCAACAATCATGCATTTTACAATAGGCAAGTATGGCTGTAACTTCTATTATTGTTTTTATTTTTTCATTTTGTTGTCTTTGATGATTTCAGTAAGAATTCTTGAGTGTTGAAAAACACCAGCATGTTTTAGAAGAGCTAGCATGGAAGATCAATATTCTGTTAGTAGTCCTAGAAGAATCCTTAGTTTGTCAAAGAGGAAGAGGGCAACTGTATACTTTCAAGACCCTGATGACAAGGGTTCTGGCTTTGGAGTGGCTGGAGAGCATGGACTAAAAACTTCTGAAGTTTATGGTTTTGTAGGTTCCATTACAACTATTGTTGCTACAGGTTCATATCTTTTAATATCTCCTTTTCACGCATCATATAGAAGCTGCTGTTGTCTGAAATCTGAATTCCTACAAAAACTGTGAATTTCTTTAATGGAACAGTCAACCTTTGCAAAATGCTTTCTTTATCATTACTCTCTGTAGTTGATAAAGTTTATAAATATGTTACCATAACTTGTTTCAGTCACATCTTATGTTAAAAAATTATTTGTATTTATTCTTAATTTGTATGGGGAATATTGTGTTTTTGCATTATTAAGATTGTATTATAGTCATTATATATTTTCTAGTATTTCGCTCAAGTATTTACTTAAAGATTAACTTAAAGATTAAGCAGCTATATTAATTTCATGTTGATTTCAATTGTTCTGCCTGAGCAGTTATTTTCTTGGTATGGGCATACGTTCCTGAACCTCTTTTGCACTCAATTGGGGTCTTTTACTATCCCAGCAGGTCAGTGGATTGCATACCATCCATTGATATTAGTTCTTTTAATTTTTCCTCTGCCAAAATCACCATAGAGCAAAGATAAAAATAGCTGGAATGCTTTAAAGCCATTTCATTGGCTTACTCTTAACTTGTTGCCAACGCTTCTTAGGTATTGGGCATTGGCCGTCCCAACTTATGCTATGGTTACAGTAGTACTAGCACTTGCATTTTATCTTGGCCTCAACTTCTTGTCAACCCCTCACCCGACTTCCTCGAGTACAATTTTTGGTAAGCTTGCTCATTGTATATATTCCTTAATTTTAAGAAATTCATAAAGGTTAAATCAATGATATAAAGGCTTTCACTGAATCAGTGATGTTGGTATAACATTTGCTGTACTTTTATTAACACCCATATTATTGGTGGATGTAATATCATCCTGTGCTTGTATTTTGCAGATGACTTCAGCAGGGAACCTGCTGATTCTGTTCCTTTGACAGAGGGGGATGATCAGCCCATAGAACCCATATCCGATATCAGTATTAATAAAATTAATAGTCTCATGTTCAAGAACGTAAAATGACAGATCTACCCCTGGATGAGGCTGCTCCGCCTTATTGATGCTTGTCTTCTTCCAGTTTGTAATGAAATTTGAAATCGAAGAATAGATCATTGTCAAACAAGAGAAGAAGAAATCATTACTTTTGTTGCTTCTTGAAGCGACAATAGACCACAATCATTTTGATCTTTTGTTGCTCTACTGGCCTTTTATTAATATTTAATATAAAGTAGATTTGAATTTGTGTTGCCTTTCTAAAAAAACTACGATTTATGTGATTTTGTAAATATTCAAACATGCATGGCATGTAATTTTATAGTTCTGAACATCTAATTATGATATACTTTATCAACACATAATGTTTTATCATTTATATTAAAATAAAAATATGTATGAATAAAATTGATTTTATTTATATGTTTATTGCGCATCAGTTGCGATAGCATTGTATTGGTTTCATTTAACAGAATGTGTTGAATGCGTTTGATAAAATGCTGGACTTCTTTTTTCTTGGCAATTTAGTTCAATGATGCTTGCTTATAACTGTCGTCACAGATTAATGTTGATGGGAAAGATGATCCTACTGAATGTATATAGTGAAGTACGAATCTATAGATAAACATTTAATATAATTGCGTCTTCCCTACATAAAATTCATAAACAATAGGTAAAACTTATTGTTGATAGTTTTGACTACAAGACGTTATTAAGTTAGAAGCAATACACTAATTCATTAGTTTGCATGAAATAAAAAGCGTACTACGCAGTAATTAAAGGGGAAACTCGATCGTCTTATGTACATATAAAAAAGCTCCTTTTTTTTTAAAAAAAAAAAAAAAAAAAAAAAAAAAACACTGTAAGAGGCATTACAAATAGACCTAATTAGGTGTCAAGGCCTAAATCTAATGAGCTGAACTTGTTGGTGTGAATAAAAGAAGAGTTAGCATGTGATAGAGATGGATATATATACAGTAGTTGGAAAGCATGCATGAAGGCAATGGTCAGATGCTCAGTGGTTGGAGACGATCGCTTGGAAGCATGGTGATGAGAGGGATTTGGGTCCTGAAATCTATTTGAAATGAAATCAGAACAAACATCATTTTGTGATGATGCTTTAGAACCAATTATCTAGAAGAAATTAAGATATTGCAGTAGCAATCAAGTAACAGCAATTAGCGGCCGTGTCATTAATGTTCCACAAAGTGGAATTACCTAAGTGAAGAGGTTAGATGGAGGTGTTACCCACCCTAATACTTTCCTCCCTAGCAAATTCCATGATAACCATTTCTCAACCAGACTTGGACTTTTTCTTTCATATGTATCTTTCATCTACCATCATCTTCCAAAACGATTTCATCTAAAAACTTCAACTTTTCTATCTTTTACCATCTTTCATTTTAATAATTAATTAATTAAACCCTCAAAAATATTGACATATGGTCATTACAAGAATGCTAAAATTATTGGCAAAAATTTTTGCTATAAAAATATAAAAAATTTTACTATAAATTTATGATATAAAATTGTAGTAATAATATTTTACAATAAAATTGTGTTTGATACTGAAACAATAGTTACTGGCTATAACAAATATTTTAGCAGCAATTATTTATATTTTTATTAATATTAATTTTTATAGCAATAAAATTAAGCTTATATAAATAAATATGATTATCTTTTTCTATATTGGTCCGACAAAATCATCAGCATTTGTGTTGTTGAGAACTATCTCTGTGTCACCATTTTGGTTGGATAGCACTCATTTTGAAGTTTGACCAAAATTTGAAGTAACTTTATATGAAAAAGTTGTCGCAGTTTGCGAGATTGCATCTTATGCTTTCTGCAAGGAAGATGATGACGATGTTAAGGATTGCAATGGTAATAATGGATTGTTAGGGTTTGATTTCACTCTAGGGCTTATTATATACCAGAAATTAGGGCTTGAAGATTGGTTTAAGCAGTAGCTTCAATTGATTTCAAAATTTTAAGGTACCAAAATTTTTGAATTTTATCAAACTATGTTGGTCAGCATTAGGAATAACGTTGCTTGATCTTACTTTCACACACACTAGTTCTTTGTATCAAATTTAATTCTTGCACAGAAAATTTTAAGGCCTTTTTTTTTTTTTGATGATGGGAAACTTTGGTAAAACCTAAGAAGTTGAAGTTGTGAAATAATTGAGCTTAGCTCTAGTTAATTTGGGGGTGAGATTTAAAAATAAATTTATAATTTTAGCATATTAGTGTGTACGCGAATACCTATTAATTAGATTTGAAATGTGAACAAATATTTTCCAATAATTATTAAAAAAAAAAAAAAGGAAAACAGCACAGAAGTGAGCTAAATGCTAATTCTTGCCTTTGACCTTAAAAAAATGTGAAAAGAAAAGGAAAAAAAAAAAAAGCTAAATGCAATAGCTTGCAATTTTACTTTTTGGGTTAATTCCTAGATGGGGATCGGGTGTACTTCACCCAATACGGTTGGACCAAACCCAGTTGCTGACCACCTGGACCTAGTCAATTCAAAAATAGGCATCAGGACAGGAGGATCAACTACATAGCTTCGCTTCAAAAATGTCTTTAGTTGATAGATAATTTTGTGTAATACACAAGAAATCACTTTTATTTTCTTTATAATGTTTCATTCCCTATCCCACAAGGAGAGCTTTTCCTTCAAGTATTCTTGCTTCTACCTAATCGCCTAAAACGACATGGCAGCAAAAACTATGCCTTTATAAGGTACGTTGGTCGTGCATTTGTTTGTGCACCAAATAAAAACAATAAAAAAGGATTTGCTTCTGCGGGAGAAAGAAAAATTACCAAAGGCAAGAGGAGGATGGAGATAACACAATGGATTCGGCTTCTAGTTCTGGTGGCCTGCCTGCAGCTTTTTCCTGCTCCGGTGAAGTGCATGGTTAGACACTACAAGTTCAATGTGAGTACAGTTCTTCTTCTTCTTCTTTGTTTCATAAAACCCAGCATGCAGCAAGGCATGCAATCGAGCTTCACCCACAAGTTACGATATAGGTGCAAAAAAGAGTTATAATAATAGCATTTCTTGTTTAAGTGATTAGCAAAATCCACTGATGCAAGAAAATTTCAATTATTAGCTGTCTTTCATGACAACTTAACTGGCCTATATATTCTCGATTTCTTGTCCATTTAATCATTTTTTTTTCCTTTTTTTTAAAAAAAATATATCTCTGGCTTTTTATTACTAATAATTTCTTTTTCTTCACTTGTTCATTTCTGGATGTTTATCACGAAAAGCTTTCAATTGAAATGACTAAGCAACACCCCTAAATTAAACTTGTACATCTTCCCTGCTTTGTTTCTTTCATGCAAGCTACCAAAATTACTGATGGAAAAAAAAATGGGATTTTTTTTATCTGAAAAATAAGGAATTCAAAAATATTTTAGTCAATGAAAATGAAGTCTATGCCTAAAATAAGTAGATATTAAAGTCTGTTGATTACAGTAACTTTTCTTCAACCTGTATGGTAATTTTTGACGTGGAAGTTTCAGACTTGAAGATTTTTTTTAAAAAAAGGACAACACAAACCATATTAATTTTTAGTTATTTTGATTTACTAGTCTTGCATATTACAATATCCGTTGTTCATATTAATTAATTATTTTTTATATTATATTTTTATTAATTTTATATATTATTAATATTGAATAATCAATTATATTAAATTTTTTATTATTATAATATAAAATTATATATGAGTAAAATTAAATAGAAATATTATAATGAATATGATTAGGTGGAGTCGTCTAATTATTGAGATTTTAATTAATTAAAGTTCCTTTTGTGGCCAATATATATATATTAATGCAGGTGGTGATGAAAAACACAAGCAGATTATGTTCAAGTAAGCCAATTGTTACTGTGAATGGGAAGTTCCCTGGACCCACTCTAGTTGCCAGAGAGGATGACACTGTGCTTGTGAAGGTGGTCAACCATGTCAAATACAATGTTAGCATCCATTGGTGGGTCCTCTCTCATGTAATTTATTATTATTACTATTCAGCATTCTTCTTCTTCGTGTTTAGCTACTAGCTAATACCAAATTAGAATTAATTTTTGGGATGATTAACATGAGAAAACATTGATTCTCAATTCTAGGCATGGGATTAGACAATTGAGAACTGGGTGGGCAGATGGTCCAGCATATATAACACAGTGCCCAATCCAGCCAGGACAGAACTTTGTGTACAATTTTACCATTACTGGTCAAAGGGGCACCCTGTGGTGGCATGCACATATCCTCTGGCTCAGAGCCACTGTCCATGGTGCCATCGTTATCTTGCCCAAGCGTGGAGTTCCCTATCCATTTCCCACACCTCATAAGGAAGAGATCATTATTCTAGGTGAAATAATTATTTACAACTATAAATTTAAGACTACAAGAAAATGCAATTCTTGGAAAACAAAATTATAACTATAAATTTAATGACTTTTTTTGGACTTGTAGGTGAATGGTGGAAATCAGACGTTGAAGCTGTGATCAATGAAGCTATGAAGTCTGGGTTGGCACCGAATGTTTCAGATGCTCACATCATCAATGGCCATCCAGGACCTGTCCCATCTTGCCCTTCACAAGGTTTTTTTTTTTTAAAAAAAAAAAAAATCCTACCTATAGTCTTACAACAAATAGTGCATATTGTAGAAATATTTTTTATTAGGATTTTGAAATTTCTTAATCCTGATTTTGCCTGAATTGTAGGAGGATTTACCTTACCAGTGCAATCTAGCAAAACTTACATGCTTCGGATCATCAACGCTGCACTTAATGAAGAGCTTTTCTTTAAGATTGCTGGCCACCAACTCACAGTTGTTGAAGTTGATGCTGCCTATGTGAAACCTTTCAAAACTGACACAATCCTTATAGCCCCAGGCCAAACCACTAACGTTCTTTTAACCGCAGATCGCAGCTCCGGCAAGTACCTAGTTGCAGCCTCCCCCTTCATGGATGCTCCCATTGCTGTAGACAACGTAACCGCCATTGCCACCTTACATTATTCAGGTACCCTTTCTAATGCAGCCACCACCCTCACAGTCCCACCACCTCAAAATGCCACCCCAATAGCAACAAACTTCAGTAATGCTCTACGTAGTCTGAACTCAAAAAAGTATCCTGCTAAAGTCCCATTGAAGATTGATCATTCTCTTTTCTTCACTGTTGGGCTTGGAGTGAACCCTTGCTCTACTTGTGTAAATGGTAGCCGAGTTGTGGCGGATATTAATAACGTAACCTTCGTTATGCCAAAAATTTCTCTACTTCAAGCCCATTTCTTCAATATTAGTGGAGTTTTCACTGAGGATTTCCCTGGCAACCCACCGATTCCATATAACTATACAGGGACACAACCAACCAACTTTCAAACCATGAATGGGACAAAGGTTTATAGACTTGCTTACAAGTCAACAGTGCAGCTAGTTTTACAAGATACTGGGATGATTGCCCCAGAAAACCACCCAGTCCATTTGCATGGCTTCAATTTCTTTCAAGTTGGGAGAGGAATAGGTAACTTCAATCCCAAGAAAGACCCAAAAAACTTCAATCTTGTTGATCCTGTGGAGAGGAACACTATTGGGGTTCCTTCTGGTGGATGGACAGCTATAAGATTCACAGCAGATAATCCAGGTAGACAGTTTCATTTACATTTTGGGATAATTAAATTTCCAGACTAGGATTTAGACCAATTAAAGATGGTATTGATCTACTTTTGTATTTGTAGGGGTGTGGTTCATGCACTGCCATTTGGAAGTTCATACAACATGGGGATTAAAGATGGCATTTGTTGTTGATAATGGAAAAGGCCCCAACGAATCTCTACTGCCTCCTCCTCCTGATCTACCCAAGTGTTAGAGAATTCAAGTGATAAGCACACAGATTTTCTTTTAATTCAGGGCAGTAGCGATGATGGAGTTCTCAAGAAGAGAATGATAATAAAGTGTGAAAAGTTACTGAGCGGTTTTAATGCTGAATATAATAAGCAAGAGTTCTTCGCACAAGCTCAAAAAACGAAGTTGTTGCATGCACCGGCCCGATTATAGAAATCAAATAAAACCCAGGATTTTCTGCTTCTTCTTCTTCTTCCTTGTTTTTGGCACTGCAGTTTGCTCTCCAAATGATATGTATATTTTAGGGGATTGATTTGATTTTATATACTGCTGATCTTGAAATTCCAAAGTCCCAAATCGAATTTCATTATTTGTTTGATGGATTCCTTTCTCCCAAAACACTGAATATATATATATATATATGACAAGAGCAACCATTTTCCATTCAGATTTTTCTCAAAATTTTTTAAGCAATATATGTTTCGAGAGATTAATTAATCTTATTATCTTTATCAGCAGTCCTGATTGAATATTTTTATTTTTATTTTTTTGAAATTGTAATGACATTATCAAGTTTTTATAATCTGTTTATTTATAACCCTCTTGAGAAGATATTTTTACTCCTCTTCTCGTTATATTGAGAAACTCAGTTAAATTAATTTTATTTATTTTGAATTTTAATAACATTAATAATTTCTTTTTAATTTAATTTTCATTGAAGTAACAACTCAATATTTTATATTCTGAAAATTATAATTTAAATATTTATCGGTAATTTTATAAATGTGGGATAGTTTAAAAAAAATTAAATATATATATTTGAAAAGTTAAAAAACAAAGGAAGAGAGCAATGGAGTAGTGAAAGGCAATCTACCTTTATGCTCCGTTTGGACAATTTTAAGGGAGGGGAAGGAAAATAAATGAGGGAAAATATTTTTATTTTATTCTCTTTATTTTCTATTTTGGTATTTGGATAAGCAGAGAAAAGAAAAATAATATTTATTTTTTATAAAAAATAATTTCATTTTTTTCAATACAAAATTTCTACTCTTTTATCATTTTCCTTTTAATTTGGAGAGAAAATAAGTTGAGAAAAATAAAAGTATTTTTTTCTTTTTATTTTTTTCTCTTTTCTCAAATAACGTAAAGTGAAAATCTCTCTTATTTTTCACTATTTATTTTTCTTTCCTTTTATTTTATTTATATTTAAATAAGAGTTAAAAATGATATAAACTAAGGACAGTTATAAGAAAAAAAAAATTTTTATGCAAGTTTCTTTCTGTGATCCTTTTGTAATTCGATACTCTCTTCTTTTTCTCTTCCTTAAACCTAATTTCTTCTTTTCTCTTTTTCATTAAAGACGATTTGCGTCAATTGACTATCGATAAAAAAAAGAAGATGTTGTTATCCCTATTAAGAGTTCTAGAGATATTCCGATCGTCATTTATGATTTCTGTATAATGGAAATATTTCTCATATACAATCTAATCAAATTTCAGAATATGTAGGCCTCTTTGGCAGATTTACAGCGGCAATCCTTGGACATTTATTGCATTGAAAGATTTGATTTCTAGTTACTAAGCCGGACATTTTATTTTTAATGGAAACAAAAACTCTTAGTTATCGTATAATATTTTTTCATAATTTTTTATATTTTAATGATTGCTTCTCAGTTAATAAACAAGAATTAGGATGAGACCTTTCGTTAATGTGGAAGAGTCATGGGTCTGTTTCTGTGGTTAGCTTTTCTTTAAATTTTCTTGATTCGGTTATTTCGGAAGGTAATGTATAATGGAGGTTTACTAGTTATTATGGATTTTTGAAATCACAACGACGACGTCAGTTTTGGAATCTTATTTGAGTTTTATTTCGTAGAAACTCTTTTCCGTAATTTTGTTCGAAAGATTTTAATAATTTATGCTCAAGAGATGAAAAAGAATGAGAAGTATCTTTGCCAAATTATTTTATGCAGGGATTTAGATAGATACTGTAACGCCCCGAAAATCGGACCGCTACCGGCGCTAGGATCCGGGTCGACTTAAGGCCGCCGGGACCCGTAGCAAGCCTGACATATAACCTGTAAACCTGTATAATCCCATACATGATCAACAACATGCATAAAAATTAAAACTTTTCTTCATACATACTCTCATCAACTAACTCAACCTGTGCATACTCTGATCATATACATAACATAGTCCCACTGTGGGATCTCATCAAGCCTTAAAGGCAAAGCAACCTGTGTTGAGTTAGTTTACATAAACATCATAACATAAGATCATGTATATACAAAAGGGATTAACAATATACTACGGTCAAGCACAACTCTATCCTCAATAACCTCATTACATAACATACTGAATATTTTTACATTTCATCATAATACAATTGTCATGTCCACAAACTAACTATTACATACATATGCCTTATCCTCTTCTTGCCTTCTCTATCTATCCCGTACCTGCAAACCTGGGGGTTAGGGGAGAGGGGTGAGCTAGATGCCCAGTGAGTAGAACTGTAAAAAGAATATTTAAAACATGCTATCATGAAATGCGTCACTGCACAAACAAATCACACCACGGATGGACTGATTCAAAAATCCCTCAACTCCATGCCCGGCCCTATTATGGGCACCACAGGACTTCGTATTGCCCGGCCCTATTATGGGCACCACAGGACTTCGTACTCGGAGTTATTGCCCGGCCCTATTATGGGCACCACAGGTCTTCGTATTGCCCGGCCCTATTATGGGCACCACAGGACTTCGTATATAGAAGGCTAATGAATCATCCTAATGTCCATCCACTATCATCTATCACAACAATACAATGCGGCATAGTCGTGAATTCTAATGCAAACAACCTATAATATGATCATGATGCATGAAGCATGATAAAAGCATTTCATTTGTTAATTTAAAAGGTTAAGCTTAGTTCCACTCACCTCTGGCTGACTCTGACAAACTCTGTAGCAGCTGGCTCACTGCTGGGGTCCTTGGTTCCTCGGGTCCGAACCTACACAGGTGGACTCCAATGAGGGACCAAACATACATAAACATAACTCTAATATATTCCCCAAAAACCCCCTAAAACATCCTGAAAATATCACATAGAGATATGCATGAAGTGGCTGAACAGGGCACTTTCGGCGGCACCTTCGGCGGCCGAAAGTCCTGGACAGAGACGGAACTCAGGTAGGTTCGGCGGCACCTTCGGCGGCCGAAAGTCCCAGACAGAGACGAAAGTCTCTTTTCGGGGGCAACTTCGGCAGCCGAAAGGCCTGCCTCCCCAGCCATGTTCGGCGGCCGAAAGTGCCTTCGGCTGCCGAACCTGGTTTCTGCCAAACGGGCAGAAACTTGGTTCACATGAACCTCCTGCCTCCCAAATCCACAAATCATGCATAAACTTCACTTAAAACATGCATACAAGATCCTAGGGGCCTCAAACAAGCATATACCCCAACTACAACACTTCAAGCATACTCAAAACATGCCACATTGTTCATAAATCACATAAAACCTAACATTTGCTTAAAAACTCATACAACCCTATACATGCCATTCTACCCCATAAAATCACTTAAAACTTACTTAAAACACATGAGGAGCTTAAGATCGGCTCTTACCTCTTGAAGATCGAGAGGGAGACGACCTAAACTTGGAGATCCATGAAAATGAGCTCCTGAGTTCCCAAAGCTCCAAAACTTGGTTTAACAGTTCAAAACCTTCAATGTGAGTTTAAAACTCAAGGAAAATGGAAGAGATTTGGAGGAAGAACACTAGATTTGCAAAGGGAAGGTCGGAAGCTTGCTGTGGCTGAAAATGGGAGAAAACCTCGCCCATTTCGGCTAAGGGTCCCTTTTATAGGTGGCTGGCCAGGCCACGTTCGGGGGCCGAATGTGCCTCCGCATCCATGCAAATGTTCGGCGGCCGAACTTGACTTTCGGCGGCCGAACCTGAACTTCCCTAACTCATGCTTTCGGGGGCCTAACGTGCCTCCAAAACGCATGCATGTTCGGCGGCCGAACTTGACTTTCGGCGGCCGAACCTGAGTTTTCCTCCAATGCTATTTTCATGCAAAAACTCATTTAGTTTCATACTTAAAACTATTAAAACATGAAAACATTTTTATAAAAACATGGTTTTTCCCTTCTAGAGATCTCCGACATCCGAGATTCCACCGGACGGTAGGAATTCCGATACCGGAGTCTAGCCGGGTATTACATTCTCCCCCCCTTAAGAACATTCGTCCCCGAATGTTCCTCAACTAGCACACATAGCATGGCGAAGAGCAGTGGGGGAGGCGACCTAATTCCCAGAGGAAGGAATTGGGCCAAATCCACTCGGGCTAGGGCGGGCCGTAATGGCTCCCCCGAGGGACAAATTCTGCCAGGAACCCGTGAGGGTGAATGGATGTTAAGAGCTGTTCACGACGCCAGTGGAAAGCCCGAGGTGGCAAAGAGGCCAGGCGAGGGATAGCCCTGGGCCGTGAGCGGTAACAGTGCCGGACCCAGAGGAAGGCCGGGCTGTTACAGATACTTAAGAAGTATTTTTTTCAAATTATGTTATACAGAGATTTGATTTTGAACGATTGTAAATTTTTGTTAGACTCTAGAATTGATATTTCTGTTAAATAGATTTATCGTAATATTACTCTAACTGTTCATACTTTGATTAAAAAATTTATCACATATAATTGTTTCTTTATTTAGAATAATATCACTATTTATTTAATAAAATTTTATTAATATAATCAGAAATTTTGATTTAAAAAGAATTAAAAAAAATTGACATCTGACTATTGATATACCCTAGTTCATATCAATTCTAGGCTTCTAACACAGAATCTTGGTAATAGATTAAAGCTACCTAAAAACTACTGAAAATATATAAATATAAATATAAAAATAGAAAGGAATTAATGGTTGAGTACTATATTACCCATATTGTGTTACTGAGTAAATTGGATAAAAAAAAATGGCAGAGAGAATAAAAGAGTGAAAAAAAGGTTGGTGAGCTTCAATGAGTTGGGATAAGTACACTACTTTTGTGTTGAATGAAATTTGTCGGTTACTGGAAATGAGAGTCAGTGGGTACCCAATTATAGCCCATTTCTAAAATAAAGCTTCGCCCTTTTGCACTTGTCCTGGGAGTTGGCCAGTTGGGCCTCTGTTTGTTTTTGTTTTTCCTAAAATCACCTTTTGTGTTGTCTCATTCGGGCAATCCATCAGGGGCAAATCCGGCACATTATTAATATATATTCATTTAAAGGTTCTGTTGTGACGATTACTGAGGAAGGCGGTTTACGGTGGAAGGGAATCTCCATCGGATTGTTCTCCCTTCCATTCCGTTTTCCCTTTAAAAAAAAAAAAAACTATTTTAAACAATTTTAAAATTATTATTTAATTGAAAAATCTCTCTTAGACCAATATTAATAAAACAGTATAAAGATAACAAAGCAGTTAATGTTGTTTGTATATGTAGTTAATTTAGAAAAAGAAAGTGGGTCGGGAGAGGAACGAGGACAAATCCAGTGGAGCAGTTGGTCACATCAGAAGTGGACCGCTTCCTCTTTGGTGGTATTGGTTGAGGTCGATATCAGGGAGCCTGGA
The DNA here is from genome assembly GCF_001659605.2 of Manihot esculenta. Classification (NCBI taxonomy): domain Eukaryota; kingdom Viridiplantae; phylum Streptophyta; class Magnoliopsida; order Malpighiales; family Euphorbiaceae; genus Manihot; species Manihot esculenta. The sequence goes on along the minus strand of NC_035162.2, from coordinate 9,297,614 downwards.
ACGTGCTATTAACGCACCACCGTGTTCCCATCCCCTTTGATTTGGCCGTGATCAACACTCGCTTGGATTGAGAATGAGAATAGTATTTATTCTCCTACTCAATTCCACTAACCAACATTAGTGAAAAAGGCAGGAGGGAGAGATGTGAAAGGTGGTGGTTGGCTTGGCTGGCTGATGCCCAGATATGGGAGGCTGCCCAATAAGAAGTGTTTTAACCGTGTGAGAGTTTCATTTGATTTTACTATTTGATGATCTGAACCGTTTTTTGGCGGCTTCCTATAACAGAGAGTAACAAGAAAAGAACCTGTGAGGAAGATGGTTGCGAGAATTTAAAAACAGTAGTACTATAAAATTTTTGTTACTTGTTTTCTAATAAATGTAAGAAATTATAAAGAATAGAGATAGGGACCGTGTAGTTTTTACATAGTTGCTCCAACTCTCCAATCACAGCCCAACACCTTCAATCTCTCTGTTGAAGATTTTAGCAAAAAGCTTAGATTCATTCCTTGGAGCTAGGTCCCTTTGCTTTTGAGCTTCTTAACTAGTGTTGTTGTCTCTCTCATTTCATCGCAGTGGTGCATATATATGTCCTTTTTCTCCCTCTTTTCTTCCTTGCTCAGAGCTGAAGTAATAAGGAAGAAAGCTGAGAGAGCTTTTCTCAGCTTTTTTTCGCTTCTCCAACTTCCTCGCAGAATCGCTTTAACCTGTTTTCCCACCTGGGTTTTCCATTTCCACCTAGTCTTCCCTTTCTTGAAGTTTTAGCTTCTCTCTTGTTTCGTTTCTCTTTATTTCCTACTCCTGCTTGGATACATCGAAGAGCTTGACGCTGCAAAGAAAAGCTTTACTCTTAGTTTTCACTTTGCACCAACAAGCTTTCCTCTTTTCAAATCTTTGGCTTCTTCTGTCCCGGTTCCTATGAAATTGTTTCTGATTTGCTTCCCATGGAGGTTTAACTGGGTACCGATCTCAGTAGGGGTTCTAGGGTTCCATCCTGGAATATTTTGATAGTATTTTTTTGGTATTATTGGTAATGGTTTTTACTAAATTTAATTTGTTGGATAGTTGGGTCTTTTTTAGATTCCTCAGGGGTATGACTGCACCACGAAAAAAGCTATTCTGATTCCTCTCTAATGCTTCCTGATTTAACACTGATATTTTTGCGGTGAAAACTCCACCTCTCTGCATTTTCTACCTGGGTTCTTTTTCCTTTTCCTTTTCCTCTTTCCCCAAATATAACACCTCTAGCTCAATTTTCCATCAAAGAATTGCCTATTTGTTCCAATTCTCTGGCATGCTATTATAGTTTTGCCTCGTAATTGGATGGAATGAAGTGGGAAATGGAAGTTCTTTCACCTGCGTCGTATCATTCAAGCACAAATTGGCTAATAGAAGAGAGCAAGAGCGCCAAATGGACTCCAGCGGAGAACAAGATTTTTGAGAATGCTCTTGCAGTCTACGATAAGGACACACCTGATAGATGGCATAGAGTTGCTGCTATGCTCCCTGGGAAAACTGTAGGCGATGTCATAAAGCAGTACAGGGAATTAGAAGTTGATGTTAGCAATATAGAGGCAGGGCTCATTCCAATTCCTGGATACAGAACCTCTCCCTTCACATTGGATTGGTCTAGCAGTAATAGCTATGATGGGTTCAAACAATCTTATGCTGGTGGGAAGAGACCTTCTTTTGGTCGGACTGCTGATCAGGAGAGAAAGAAAGGAGTTCCATGGACAGAGGAGGAGCACAAGTAAGTTTCTGTTCGCATAAATATATGTCGGTGCTCTTTGTTCTTAGACTATTATCATTTTTCCCCATGTCCAGTTGCACCAAGTTTCTGTTTAAATGTTTAAGTTTTTTCTTTCAAATCTTGTTTTCTCTTGATTAAGGATGGGGAATATGGTGGATAGCTGTTGTGCTTACTACTGGTTTTGTGTAGAGAGAATATGATCTTATTTTAGAATTTAATCTGGAAGAGAGCATAATTGCAGATTTGCAGTAAGATTCTTTTTATTATTTCTTCTGTTCATTTGGCCTGTGGACATGTTTTTGGCAGCTGACAGAACTTCGTTTTAAATTCTAATGGTTTTACATGTGCAAATTCCTTATAAAATTCTACATTTGCTAGCTATAATGTTAATAATCATATTGTCCATCAACCACAAGTCATAACAGTTCAATTTGCTGCAGGCTGTTCCTGATGGGCTTGAAGAAGTATGGCAAAGGAGACTGGAGAAACATATCCCGTAATTTTGTGGTAACAAGAACACCAACACAAGTGGCTAGTCATGCACAGAAGTATTTTATCAGGCAGCTGTCAGGAGGAAAAGATAAGAGAAGAGCTAGCATCCATGACATAACAACTGTCAACCTTAACGACATGAGAACTCATTCACCTGACTGTAAAAGACCACCTTCACCTGATCAATCTACTGTGCTTTCTCAGCAGTCCAATGCTGTTGCCATGCCCAGAACACATTTTCAATGGAATGAACACAATACTGGAGCAACCATGGCTTTCAATGCAACACATGGGAATGTGTTCATGCCTTCTCCTTATGGAATTAACCCATATGGGCTTAAAATGCAAGCTCACAATCTGCACAGAGGTGCTGTTCGTGAATCTTGCTTCGGACCACAAATAGCTTTTCAGATGCAATCTGCACAGCACTACCCTTATGGATGAGAGTACTGCAATGGTTTTGATTTCTTCAATGCCGCCTCTTTTTTTAGTTTCACTGGAATAGCTCTGTCTGCGCTCTTTTTTTCCATTTTAACCCTTTTCTTTTCTTTATCCTTTACTCTTTCTTTTCCCTTTTTTTCTGGGGTCTGTGTATATATATGTCATTAAGAATTCGAGTTTAGTCTATAGTTGGTACTTGAGCTTGGAGGACAAAGGATTTTTTTTCTGGCATTTGATTTTCTGAATTACGAAACTGAGAGGCTAGACCATCCTATCGATTTATAGAGTGTGAACGTGTTCAATGGACATTATTGTTGTAAATGATTCTGAAGTGAGACTAGGCTTCACAGTTGCCTGCCTGCCCCATGATCTGATATCTTAAGATGGTTCCTCCAAGATAAGATCAGAAGAATGCAAATGAGATTTGCATGCATCAATAAGATATACAACCTTATGGAATTCCAAGGCTGCACGAATAAGCATCTTCGGTTATAAATTAAAACCATATTTTTCTATGTGTTTTCTGTAGGTGTTGATGCATAATAAGATCATGAATTCTATTAGCATATTGTTAGTCATATATAATCTGTTAAATTTATCACCTAATCTTATTAATTTTCTGCTTCTATTTTCTTTTTTTTTCCTTCCATTTCAGCTGTACAGTCCATCCATTTCAGCATTAAGAAAACATATATCCTGAACTTGCTGCAAGAAGAAAACTAAGATTATGAATTGGTAGCAGTGGTTTTTGGAAGACCTATTGTGTGGTTCTGCAATATGCACCGGAGAAGTCCAAGCGTTTAGAACCAACTCATGCCCTTAATGTCCATTGCTATAAGATTTAAAGTTGAACAAGTAAGCTAAATGTTTAAATGATATTGGCCGATTACAAAGCAACTTTTAAGTTGGATTCCATGGTGATAATTGCCTGCTTTAGTATCTAAACCTTTTTAGACCATTTCACTAATCACATTGTCACACCCAAAATGGCCTAGTTGATGGTACTGACCTTCAAACCATAGTAGAGGCTGACTCTACAGTCCACTAAACCAAGCATCACATTCTTCAATTCTTTTTCCCTTTTTCTTTTGATTATTTGTTTGTATTTTAAGGTGTTTTGAAGTCTCCTAGAAATGAGAACATCCCTTTCAGGGTTATAAATTATTGATTAAATTAGCATAACATAGTACTTAGCAGGATTCAGACATGCTTACACATGTAATTAATTAATCAATTTGATTAGTGGGTTACCTTAACAATGCCTTGGTGGCAAGATTGTTGCACTTAGCTCAAGAATGTTTGAAGTCCATGAAAAAGCAACATTGTATTGTGATTCTCATTGTACGGCTCCAACAAACTCTGTTAATAATAAAGATTCACTATTATCTATATCAGAAGTTTCAATTATGAGCCCATATTAGGAGACACACCATCTTTGCTTTTCACTAGGTGAAAAAGAGTACTTATCTGCCATTTCTTAATCATTTCAGGTCTCTTTGTCTTAAAAAAAAAAAAAAAAAAAATCCTCCAATGGGCATAGAGATTCTCTTTTATTACAGAGAATTTTTATTGACCATAGGTATTTCTTCAGTCTTTCAGGAAAAAATGAAAAAGAAAAGCAAAAACTTCTTCCTCTTGATTAAGTGCTGCGTTGAACTAATGGTTTAGGTTCTAATAAGACAAATTAACCATAATGATTTACCAATTTACCGTCATAAAGATCAATGAAGCAGCTGATTTTGTTTCAGATCAAGTTTTTGTTTTGCTCTGAAGCCACTCAAAATTCTTCATCACCAATCAAGAATGATTCATCATCTTACATAAAACAAAGTAGCAATGATTATTAATAAGTTACTAATGACAGTAACACAATATATAATTAAAAGCAACCCATAACACTAAAACCAAAAATTTTTTTAAAATAAAGTCGGAGATGCCAAGTGGTACTAACTCTCATTTGGAAGACATAGAGCGTGTGAATATCACATAAGATGATGCAAAGTGAAGGTGCTAAAAATACAAATGTTAGCATCAAATCAAAGAAGAGGACAAATGGTAAAAAAAACAAAACTCAAAAAGTTAAGTTGTGTTGTTGCTTTCTGATTCACTGTTGTGTTGGCTGTATTGTTTAATTTCAGAGAAGAAACTTTCATAAAAAGTCCCCACTAACCACCCCCTATCATTGGCATATGCCATATTCATTCCCCCCAATTAAGCAAGGAGCACAGAACAGCATTTAAAAAAAAAAAAAAAGAAATAGGGGCTTTTCAGCAATAAGGTCATTTCAACTTTTCAACAAGCTTTCTTTTTTTTTTTTTTTTTTTTTTTTTCCTGCAGGTAAATGACAAAAGTAGCTACCATCTTTCTGCAACTTGTATACGGAAGTGTCTCGTTCACTTTCTGGTTATCCTGTTGCCTCCTTAGTTTCCTAACCTATTCTGATTCCTCTCTTAGAATCGTCGTCTCAGCAAAAATGCTATACTTTTATATTCAGTGAAGCATTATTTTGTAGTTACACGAAAAAAAAGAAAGAAAGAAAGAAAGAAAGTTTAGTGAGATTGCATGCTGAAGCACTTTCGGTAGGCTCCTCTGCTTCACTGGACCACTGATGCCTAGGAATAATTACTTATTTTCCACAGCAAAGAAAAAATGAGCAATTGGAACAGAAGATGAATCAATCAATCCCAAAATTATTCATACCCCTTCAATTTGGGGGCATATTTGGAGAAGAGAAAACGGTATAATAAAAGGGCGCATACCATGATCAATAATACTGGTTGGGAATCTGATGCTGCAATTGTTTGTCTTGTGAACTTGTTTATCTTTTCATTATTGACAGATGTAAGGGGTTGTGTAGTGACAGTATCCTATGCGTCTTTGCGCCCATCTCACATACACAATTGATCATTGCCAGCTTGACTAACTACCAACTTAAGTTGATTATCTCTTTTCAACTAACCATGAAACCAGTTGGACAACAAACCAATACTGGCCCTATATTAAGTTGACATGATCACCCCGAATGGACGTGTCATTGCTAAAATAATCACACATTTTTAGTGTATGAAAAAGAGATGAATGAATAAAGTATCCACAAAAATCAATACCCATTACATCTGATTAAAATTAAACTACTCCATTTGCTGCCATAGTTTATTGGACAAACTAGGACCTTCGCCTGTTGGGCCAAGGCCGGCCTTAACTTCAAATAGCTGATTGTAATTTTCTTTTTAGTTTTAATCTGTTAAGCAACATTTTACAATCTTAAATTTTGTTATAACTAATTTTAACTACATGATATAAATTACTGAATCTCAAACAAAATATTAAAAATTAAATCATATCATAATTTACAAATTTTATTATCATTAATTAAATATAAAACAGTAAATGAAATAATTCCATGGAAGTACAAGGCTATTTAATAATAACAATTTTAGAACCCTCTTCAAGTAAATGGAAAATTGGGCTCCAAAAAAAAGAAAACTGATTTATTACCCTAAGGAATTAATTGCAGTTATGCTAATTAAGGAACATTCAAAAGCAAGCAATATAACTATGACAATGGCAATGACTTTTCCTCTAAATTTTCTTCTGTTTCCTTCTTATAACACCTCTTCCACAGCCAATGTTTCTTCCATACTTTTTCATTCATTTCATCAATTGGGATTCCTTTTGTTTCAGGCAGCAAGAAAATGGCAAAGAGGCCCATCACAACTATCCAAGCAGCGAAGAAGAAGAAGATCCCAGATCGCATATGGCAAAGCATTGAGAGAAATGTTTGAGCTATCAGAAATGTACATAACATGTTCATGCTTACTGCAAAGAAAAACCCTGCACTTCGAGTCTCTAATGGGAAGATTTCACTGGGAATTAGCCATCCCAATGGACCCCATGACCATGCAAATCCTGACACGAATACACAGATCAAGATGAGCACAACCATGGCTGAATGCTTTGGCATTACGTTTGTTGCTTTCAAATGCTTTGCAAGAGTTGCTCCCATTACAGACTACAAAAAACAAATCCATAAATCAGAGTTCGTAATCTAATGTCAAACACTTGATCTTTGGCTGGTCTTATCTTCAAAGTCATGAGATTTTACCTGAGCAATAAGCATTTGAATAACAGCTTCTATGAGCAGCGTCCTTCTTCCAATTCTGTCAACTGTAAAAATTGCAATCAGTGTAGCTGCCACATTGATAGAATCAGTGACTACAGCTGATAATAGCGACGCGTCGCCTCCCAATCCCATAGTCTGAAACAGAACTGGAGCATAAAACATGACCACATTGATGCCTGTGAACTGCTGAAAGATTTGAAGAATTGTGCCACAGAAGAGTTGTGGCCAACTGGACCTTTTCGTTATGAGATTTCTGAAGGGACTTTTAACTTGTTTAGCTAGCTCAATGGCATTCAAAATTTCTAAATATTCTTTATCAACATTATCAACACCTCTAATCTTTCTTAGTACTTCTAAACCCTTTTCAATCTTTCCCCGCTCTATAAGGCTCGTGGGGGTCTCCGAGATGAGAATAGAGCCAAGCAAGAGGATTACAGCAGGGCCTGCAGCTCCACCTAGTGAAATTCTCCAACCATATGGATGTAAATTTGAAGTAAAATAGTTAATGATATTGGCTATCAGAATCCCTATTGTTATAAGCAACTGAAAACATATGTTAAGGCCTCCTCTGTACTTGGCAGGCGCAATTTCTGATATGAACAATGGCACTGCCTGCATTGATTCGCATTTTCTCATCAGAACTTGTACAGAAGGCAAAAAATGCTAAAAGAAACAAACGCTTATCAAGCAGTTTTGAATTGTATACCTGGTTTCCAAATCCAACTCCGGCACCTAGACAAAGCCTTCCAGCAATCAACATGCCAAGGTTCTGTGCGACAGCATTCAAGATGGCTCCAACAAGAAAGAAGATTGAGGCAACTTGGATGGTGGGTTTGCGGCCCCATAGCTTGCAGAAGAAAGAGGCTGCAAAGCTAGATAAAATGGCTGCAAGGTAGAGTGAAGAAGTAAAGAGCTGAAGATATTTGTTATCATATTTGCAGTAGTTGTCTTCTCTTGCTCTGTGCTTCTTGACATAAACAAGTGGAAAGAACTTCTCCAGGAAATCATCCATTGAAGTTACTCCACCTGGGAACATAAAAGAACACAGCAGTGAATAATTTATCAAACACTGATGCTCAATTGAGCATAACCAGGACAGAAAATGATTATATAGTACCAGAAATGCCAATATCATAGCCAAACATGAGACCCCCAAATGCTGCAATGATGCTGCAAACAAGGACCTGCGATGTTAGCTTGGCAGGGAAGTCTTTACCACTGCAGGATTCCACCATGATTCCAGGCATTGTTTCAGTTCTGTGATCAGTGAACTATCAAGTTAAACACTTAATTTAGTTCACTGTTTAATAAGCCTGATGAATTTTCAGCTCCTATTATATAATATAGTTATTGCCATTTGGCAAGATAAAAATCTCAAACTTTAAGATTTTCAACATCACTCTGATTTCCTAAAATCTCTCTTTGCTAGTTATCCCAACTTTTCTGGATATATCCACCTCGGCATTGACTGTTGAAAGTGTAAACTTATCTAATACATGATTAGTAGTTAAACAACACAATCAAAATCTAATATGAGTAATCGGAGGGAGCTTGAGAGGATATATATGATAGAAAATTCAAGAAAAAGATATAAATTTTAATATAGCTTTATGTTTCTGGACAGACTATAGATATCTAACTACTCGTTTATATTATTTTATATAATAATATAAAATTATTTTATAAAATAATATATTTTTTGTATGAATCTATCATGAGAGGAGTAAAATATTTTCTCCTTTATATTTAATTTTTAAACTTAAAACTATTAATTGATGGATAATAGATCATGATATTTTATTTTATTTTTTGAGATTCAAAATAATATAAAAAAAACTATTAATTAAATATGCAACCTATAATTATAGCCCGTGAAAGTAGATAGAAAGAGAATAATGAAAGAGATAGAGTTTTGAAATATTATAACTACTATTTTACTTTTTATTATACTCAATTATTTATATCTATTTATTTTTTGCATAACTTATTGAAATTGAATAAAATTTTAATTTTATTTTATGCCATTAATTCTTTAATTTTATTTTATATTTTATTGCAATTAATATTTTTTATAATAATTTTTATTCATTATATATATTTATTCTAGGGTAATTTACGATTTAGTCCCTGGGTATTGCCATTATTAACAAGTCAGTCCCTGTATTTTCAGAAACCTATTAAAACATCCTTATATTTTCTCTCCGTCAACGAAATAGTCCTTCTGTCTATTTTTGCCGTTAAAAATATAATAAAAGATTAAATTACCCCCAATTATTTTTCTTCCTTTTGCTTCTTCTTCTTCTGCTTCTTCTCCTTTTTCTTCTTCAGCTTCTGTTTTTTCTCCTTCTTCTGCTTCTTCTCCTTTTTCTTCTTTTGCTTCTTTTTCTTCTTTTTCTTCTTTATCTTCTTCTTCTTCTTCTCATTCTTCTCCTTCTTCTTCTTCTTTTTCTTCTTTCTCTCCTTCTTCTTCTTCTTCTCCTTCTTCTTCTTTTTCTTCTTTCTCTTCTTCTTCTTCTTCTTCTTCTTCTTCTTCTTCTTTTTCGGAGTCGGAGGAGGAGGAGGAGGAGGAGGAGGAAGAGGAGGAGGAGGAGGAGGAGGAGGAGGAGGAGGAGGAGGAGGAAGAGGAAAGAAAAGATAGGGACTATTTTGTTGATAAAAAGAAACAATAAAGATGTTTTAATAGATCTGAGAAAAGATAGGGACTATTTCGTTGACAAAAAGAAACAATAAGGACGTTTTAATATATTTCTAAAAATATAGGGAGAGACGATTTCGTTGACAGAAAGAAACGATAAGGAGGGACTATTTCGTTGACTTAAATAAACGATAAGGATGTTTTAATAGATGTGAGAAAAGATAGGGACTATTTCATTGATGGAAAAAAATAATAAGGACGTTTTAATAGATATGAAAAAAGATAAAAATATTTTAATAGATTTTTGAAAATGTAAGGACTAACTTGTTAATAATTACAATATACAAGAACTAAATAAATGGTTTTATTTGAGGGTAAAATTGGATTTTAAAAATTTTCTCTCTCCTCCTTTATCTAATTTTAACGGAAAATAGGACGGAAGGACTATTTCGTTGACGGAAATAAAACATACGGACGTTTTAATAGGTTTTTGAAAATACAGGGACTGACTTGTTAATAATGGCAATACCCAGGGACTAAATCGTAAATTATCCTTTATTCTATGTAAATATTTATATTAAAAAATAAAATATATAACATTTATTAATTATATTATGTTAGATATGATTTTAAAAAATTATCAAATTAATAAACTAATATGCATCATTTTCAATTTTAAAGTAAGAAATTTAATTGTATAAAAAAATTAAAAATTTCAATATTTATTGTCATATATTACTAATATCCAATAACAAATTTTATTTAAGATATGGATATTCATGAAAGCAGCGGTGGTAATAATAAAGAAGGAGAATCATTTGAATAAAAAAATCATAATATTTAAATAATTCTCATTCAATTTTTATTTATTCAAAAGGTTGAATTGACCTTATATAACCATATATCTCACGTTAAATACATAAAGAACAAAGAAAGAGATAGAGTCGTGTAAAGGAGATTGAGAGTATTACAATATTATTTTACTTTTTTATTATAATTTAATTATTTATATTTTTTTATAAATTATTTGAATTAATAAAAGGGAAAATTACTTTTTAGTCCCTGAGGTTTAACGTAATTAACACTTCTGTCCCTCTATTTTGGCGACCCAATACTTAAGTCCCTCACTTTCTCTTCCGTCCAAATTCGTAGTCTTTCCGTCCATTTAAACCGTTTGGTCAAAGAGTCAAAAGTGAGATGTAATGATTTTTTCCAAAAATGCCAAGAAGAAGAAGAAGAAGAAGAAGAAGAAGAAGAAGAAGAAGAAAAAGAAGAAGAAGAAAAAGCTGCAGAAAGAGTAGGAAGAAGAAGAAGAAGAAGAAGAAGAAGAAGAAGAAGAAGAAGAAGAAAAAGCTGCAGAAAGAGTAGGAAGAAGAAGAAGAAGAAGAAGAAGAAGAAAAAGCTGCAGAAAGAGTAGGAAGAAGAAGAAGAAGAGAAGAAGAAGAAGAAGAAGAAGAAGAAGAAGAAGAAGGAAAAGCTGCAGAAAGAGTAGGAAGAAGAAGAAGAAGAAGAAGAAAGAAGAAGAAAAAGAAGAAAAAGTTGCAGAAATGGTAGGAAGAAGAAAAAGAAAAAGAAGAAGAAGGGTTAATTTTGTCAATTCACGTGTCCCAAACGGCTATTTTGGACGGAAGGACTACGAATTTGGACAGAAAGAAAAGTGAGGGACTTAAGTGTTGGGTCGCCAAAATAGAGGGACAGAAGTGTTAATTACGTTAAATCTCAGGGACTACAAAGTAATTTTCCCTTAATAAAATTTTAACTTAAATTACATTTTATGCAATTAATTTCATTAATTCTTTAATTATTTTATATTTTATCATAATTAATATTTTTATAATAATTTTAATTAATTATATATTTATTCTATAGAGAAATAAAAATATACAACATTTGTTAATTAAATTATATGGGATATAATTTCAAAAAATTATCAAATTAATAAACTAATACCGTTGCGAGATAGTGAAACCTCTTACATAATATTTTGTTATGGACTTTTATATATATATATTTATTTATTTATTTATTTACTGCAATTTATTTTTATTATCTAAATATTTTTTTATATAGTAATTATTCAATTTTTATAAATATATTTTTAATATTATATTTATTATTAAAATAAAAAATATTATATTTTTAATAATAAATTTTTTATTTCAATATCAATAATATATTATATTAAAAATTATTGCTATAAAAAAAATAAATTGTATTTGATATATATATTAATTATTATTTTATATAAAAAAAATTAAAAATATATAAAAAATTATAAATTTATGCCATATAATATAATTATATTATATATAATTAATTGTACACTTGGCAATCTCTCGATATTATTCACATATAAGAGATGGAATACATGTAATATTAATTAATTAATAATATTGGTTATAATTTTTTTTAATTTATTTATTACTAAAAATAAAAATAAAATATATATTAAATTTTTTATTTTATTGTGCTTACGTACTAATAATGATAAAAAATTAAAAAGTTATATATAAATTATAATAATAAATATATTAATTAATAATATTATTAAATATAAAAATATAATTTAAAAATAAAAATAAAAATAAAACATATTAAGTGTGTCGCTCAATATAATATAACTGCATAAATTTAAACATACTACTTGTTAATTTCTCCGTGATCTATTTTAGAATTTAATTTTATATATATATATATTGGGTGAGCCGAATTCGGTTCAAACTGAAAAAAATCGAATTAATTTTAAAATTTAATTTGATTTTTTATTCAATTTGATTTAGTTCAGTTTTTAATTTCAAAAATTTTAGTTATTTTAGTTCAGTTCGGTTTTGATAAGAAAAAAATTAAAAAAACGAACCAAACTGATTAATGATAATAATATATTATTTTAATAATATAGAGAAATTAAATTATATTAAAATTAAAATATTTTAATTAAATTTTAAAATATTAAAAATAAAGTGTAAAAAATAAAAAAATTTATTAAAAATTAAAATTGATTAAACCGAACTGAATCGAACCGGTTCGATTTAGTTTCTGACCAAAATCAGTTCGGTTCGATTTTTATAAATACTAAAATTTCGATTTTTAATTTATTCAATTCAATTTGGTTTTAAATCGAACCAACCGAATGCCCACCCCTATTAATATATACATATGCATTGATGAACCAAAGTGGGCATATAGGAACTGTTGCCCCCTTAAATTTAAAAAATTGTGTTTGATTTTAATATAATCCTACATGTCTCTACTTATTTAAATAAAAATATAGAAAAGTTATTTTTTTTTATTGTTCTAATTAAATACAATGGGTTCAAATTTAATAAATGAAAATTATATTTTAATTAAATTTAATTTTAGCTAAATCATAATTAATTTAACATAATTATGTAAATTTAAATTTGAATATATTCTTTGTTTCTACGCAGTATAAATGATGCATCCATCACTGCTTGTAAAATTAAATATTCTTGAATAAATCATGTCATCCACTTCCTTGCAAATCATCAATCATTATGGCTCCTTTTGTTTCACTGCCAAATGAAGAACTCAGTAATAACCATAGAATTTTGTTTTCAAATACAAATTATCTTTCACAAACAAACTATGCAATTTATAGAAATATAAAAAAAAAAAAAATTAGATTTTTTTTGGTTGCTTGTGTAGGAGGAGGGGATTCAAACATAAGAACCTTCTTGAAGTTTAGGAGTTGCACTTAACAACAACAACAGAAAAAGACAAATAAGTTGTCTCTGTCATGTCCATAAAAATTCAATTGATCCCAATTTAATATGTAATAGTTTCATATTGTCCTTCTAGAGTTTAGGCATCAAATAATGAACCAGCACCTGGCACACTGGAGTGCAGTTGCAACTACCTCTCCCTTTCAGCATCAATTTCAGGAAATATTTCCTCTAGGTTTCCCCAAGAGAAAGTAGGCTGGATTACTTGCCTACATTTTTAGTCATAAAAGGCTCATGCAGAGCATTATGTTGCATCAAATATGACAATTGGGTGGCTTAGTCTGTGGGAGCCATTACCATTAAGCCAAATCTCATTTTGGTCAGGAGGATACTTGAAAATCAATTGCAACTATCTTTTGATAATCATCAAGAACATGTTTATTATCCTATAGAAAGAAAACAGAAACTGTAAGCCATCTACAATCAGCAGAAGTAAAGTGTGGGAACAGAACATCTTATTCAATTGACTTCTCCAGTGGTTTATCTTGGAGTTCCTGCTGGCCCTTTCCAGCATCATAATCCTTCAAGTACCTTTTCCAAAACCAATGTTTCTTCCATGCTCTATCAATCATTTCATCAATTGGGATTCCTTTCGTCTCAGGGAGCATGAAAATGGCAAAAAGTCCCATAACAACAAGCCAGAAAGCGAAGAAGAAGAAAATCCCAGATCGCATATGACATAGCATTGTGAGAAATGATTGGGCAATTATGAATGTAAACAACATGTTCATGCTAACAGTAATGAACAAAGCAGAACTTCGAGTCTCCAGTGGGAAGGTTTCACTAGGAATTAACCAGCCAAGGGGACCCCATGACCATGCAAAACCAGCCAAGAATAAACAGATCAAGCAGATCACAGCTATAGAATAATGTTTTGGCACAATATTTGTAGCTTTCAAGTGCGCTGCAAGAATTCCTCCAATTGCACACTATAAGCAACAAAACCATGATAAGAGTTAGTAATGCTAAGCAATGTCTGGGAAAATCAATTGATTTTACAGTCAGAACTAATCATTTCAGGATAAAACTAAAGGGGAAATTAAAAATAATAGCTATGGTTCTTTTAACTAATGACGATTCTGAATAATTTTTCATTTTAACTTACCTGAGAAATGAACATTTGAATGGCAGCTTCAACAAGCAACACCCTTCTTCCAACTCTATCCACAACTAAAATAGCAACCACTGTGCCTATGGGTTTAACTGTATTTGCCATAACAGCTGACAATAGGGACGCATCATCTCCAAATCCCATAGTTAGAAAGAGCACCGGGGCATAAAACATGACTGCAGTGATGCCTGTGAACTGCTGGAAGAACTGAAGAAGTGAGCCACAGATAAGTTGAGGTCTATTATACCTACTCAAGAGGTTCCTGAAGGGGTTTTTATATTGCTTAGCCATTTCAACGGCACTCAAAATTTCTGCATATTCTTTATCAACATTATCAACGCCTCTGATCTTCTTCAAAGTAGATAAGCCTTTTTCTTTTCTTCCTCGCTCTATAAGGCTCGTTGGAGTCTCCACGATGATGATAGAGCCAATGAGAAGAATCAAAGCAGGCCCTACAGCACCACCCAGTGATATCCTCCACCCATATGGGTGCAGCTTTGAAGTACCATAATTAATAATATTAGCAATCAGAACGCCAAATGTGATCATCAATTGGAAAATAACGTTAAGGCCTCCTCTATTCCTTGGAGGTGCAATTTCTGATATGAACAAAGGAACTGCCTGCATTGGCATTTCCACTAACACTTAGAAGGTAACAGAAAAGAAATACTGTCAAGATAATTGAAATTACAAGAAGAAGCTCATAAGCTGTGAGTATTTGAGCCACCTGGTTGCCAAATCCTACTCCGGCGCCCAGAAGCATCCTTCCAGCAATCAACATGGCAAGATTCTGAGCAGCAGCATTCAATACGGCTCCACTAAGAAATAAGATAGAGGCAACTTGGATGGTGGGTTTCCGGCCAAATTTCTTGCTAATTACGGAAGCAAAAAAGCTAGCCACTATGGCTGCAAAGTAGAGGGAAGATGCGAAAAGCTGAAGATACTGGTTATTGTATTTGCAGTAGTTGTTTGCCTTGGCTTGGTGTTTCTTGACATAAACAGTTGGGAAGAATTTCTTCAAGAAACTGTCCATTGACGTTACTCCTCCTACATAAAAAGATCAATACCCATTTGGCAGAAACATGGTTGTGCCATTGAGATCAGGTGAATTTGGAGTAAGATAGCCCAAAATTCCAATACATCAAAAAAGCAAAGAATTAAGCAAACATAGTCTGCGAGTTTGTTTACCAGATATGCCAATATCATAGCCAAACATGAGACCACCAACGGCTGCAATTATGGTACAAACAACGACCTGCTTGGTGAGCTTGGCGGGGAAGTCCCCACCACCACTACCACCACCACCAGCAGCGGCGTCCTCGCCCTGACTTAAGTCAAGCATGGTGGAATCTTTACTTTCTCTACACAATGCCATAAACCACCTCCAATCAAAATAAAAGTCTGTCCTTATAGATTTTAAGCCGAGATTTTCAACTTTTTGCTGGGAAAAGCGGCTTCCCGTTGCAGCTGTTAGCCAACTTTTGTTTTTGAGTCCAACAAAATTTCTGTTTAATTTTTGTTATCTATTAATTAATTAATTAAATTTAGCATCTTATTGATTCCTTAAATCTCTCCCATTTGAGATTTCAAATGTGTTTATTGGATGAATATTTTACTATCTAAAATTCATATCATTTTGAATTTTGATGGAACTCAACAAATGAAAAAAAAAAAATAATGATCAGCATTCATTATTTGAATAACATTACGTTTCTCTTATTTATAAATAAAATAACTCTAGTTTTATTAATTTTTTCGATACCTGTAAATTGGACAAATTTTCATTTTTTAATAACCCAGTTACATAAATCCATCTGGCAAGTAATTTTGTTTAATTTTTATTATCTATCAATTAATTAAAGGAAAATTTACTATTTAGTCCTCAGCTCCTACATTTTTAAAACCTATTAAAATATCCTTTTCTTTTCTTTAAAAATAAAAATTGTTACCAACTCATAATTTCTTAATTAACTCGTGGTAATTAACCCACTTGGTTTTGTGGCTAAATTAAAGGATGAATTTTTTACAAATAAAATTAGAAAAAGATTAATGCTGTGTCAAAAAATTGATATGATACAGAAACATTCTCTTTGTTTTATACAAAAATTATGAGGGGAAAAAAAAGAATTTGGCATCTGTACACTAGTTTCATATTTGTATGTTAAAACTTTAATTTTCTTCTAATGTTTAACTTGATTCAGTAATGAAATTTGTTTTCACTTCTGTTTTCTGAACTTCTCAGTTGTACTTGTCAATTGTTGGCTGGAGGCTTGTCTATTGTACATATCATCTCATGGTGCCTCAGTTCTATCTTGATCAGATCTGTGGGTCCACCTTTGACACTTCAACAACCTTTGGATTATCATTACCTTCTCTTGATGCAACATCCTCAATGTTTCTTATTTCATTTGAAGTGCTGCCCTCCCCTGCTGGCTGCAAATGGAAAATGCCAACTGCATCCTCAGTCATATTTCCTGATTCGGCTTTTGTATCTTTGCTGTGTCCTGAAGAGGGATCCTCCATGGCTTTGGATATTTCTGTAGTATCAGCCTTTTTGTCTGCAGCAAGCTCAAGCTTCTCTTTACTCATCACGTCATCAACTACTGCATCATTAATGGGTGTACAGTTCTGTGGAAGAGCCTGTTTGTATCAATATCATAAGCTGTCAATTATATCAGAATTGTAAACTCTAAAAATCTGAAGGAAATTGCTAGAAAGGAGTTGCTTGTAGTTGTATGCAATAGCATCAGGATTGAATCGCAGGAAAACAAAACGTTATATTGACCTCTTCTCCTTTAACAGTGACAGGAATGTCTAAATGATCACTTTCAACATCAAGTGACATTAGCTTAATAGCAAGTAGAACAAATGCTGACCTCTTCTTTTACAGTGAATTCAGGAATATTTTCCACAGGTGTTTTTGAAAGCTCTTTAGCATCTTCGCTATTGATTGATGCCTCCGGTTCACCATGTGTGGTGTTTGTAGATTTTAGATCTTCCTTCGCGTCCCCATCACCAATCACAGCTTTGCTTATATTGAACATCTCTCTGGCTTCATCAGTTGATTTCTTCAGAGAAACAGATGTTTCCTGTCAACAAAAGGAGCAATCACAAGTTCTGTTATCTTATTTAAATGAGTTCTTCTCAGACACATCCAGAAAGCAGTTCCTAAGATCAACAGAGAAGGATAAGCATGACGCATGTGTCCACAGAGAGAGGTAGAGATCACATGACAGGAATTTAATATTGTTGGCTATACAAGGAAAGGGGAATATGCAAAAGACTTGTGTGACAAGCAGAAACGTACTTGAAACCCCGCTCAAGCTTCTTAAGGATCAAGCTTAATAATTTTGTTAGATTTTCAAGTGCTACAGAGTTACTGACCTCAGATATTTCGGACATGCTCTCGGTAAATGGATGATCTGTTACATGATGAACATTATGTGGTGCACTATGAGCTACATGTTCAGTGGCTTGTTCATCTAACAAACTTTTTCTTACTATCATCTCCTCCATATCAGATTCTGAAACATCTGTCCGTATGTGCCGATTGAGTTCTGACGGTGATTGATCTAAAGGACTCCTTTCTGGTAATACAGACTTCAGAGGTGAAGAGAAACTTGAAACTGTAGAAGCTTGTTCAACTGTCGTTTCTTGCTGCATCCATGATGTAGATGGATCATTCAACCTCTGGTTGACCCCAGAAACTTGGACTTCCCCGGCACTTGGCTCCTTCTTAACATCTCTAGATGGTATCTGGTCGATCTTACCTTCATTAGAATTATTGTCTTCTGCGGTCGGCATTAGGGACTCAATGATGGGTTGATTATCAGGAGGCTTATCTGAATCGTTTTCAGTATGCTTGCCAATTTCTGAAGTCCTTTCCTCTGCTTGTTTTGTCAAGTCCACTAAAACTTCTTGCTCGATGCATTTTTCAATTCTATCCCTATTTTCACTTGGTTTCATCTCTGGTTTAGTAACATCTATGTGGACCAAAGAATCATCTATATTATAAGGAATGTTAACTTCCTCTGCAGGCATCCCAGGAGATTTTGATGGCTTACTCTCAATATGCTTGCTTGCTACTATAATATTTTCCTTGTCTGGTTCTGACAGGTGCTCATCCATGCTACAAGCAACATTTACCTCCTTTCCAGACAGCTCAGGCGTATTCAATGAATTTCTCTTGCTCCGCTTACTAGATTCGGAATAAATTACTTCATCTACTTTTGAAATGTCACCGACTGCTGATGTTTCAGCTCCAGCATTCCCGTCTTCAACAGATTTTGGGCCCTCCATATCATCAAAGGCATGGAAAGGGACATCCATATCATAAATAATGTTCAGCTCCTCCGCAGACTTCTCAGGAGGACTTGATGATGCCTGTTTTATAAACCAAAAATGGATGCATTTATAAGTTGACAATTTTTAACAATTATTTTCTTTCCTAGAGCTTTTTTTTTTCCTCTAATTGTTCAGAAGATGGAATGAAAATAAAGATCTTTTTGGATCTCCAAATCTGCAATTAGATAGAAAGCAAGCACAAGAAGTAAACTAATTATCCAAGTATTAATAATAATTTTTTTGTGACCTAAATTATTTCTTTACTTCAAGGATGATTAGTGAAATATTCGAGTCAATAATATTAAAACTTATTAACCTGTGGATTCTGCGTATACCCTTCAAGAAGTGAGCAAGTTCCACCCATTGATTTTTCTTGTGAAACAGCATGTACTGCATTAGAGGGCCTCTGTTCCCCTACTGCTTCAACTGCTTGTTCTACGTCATTGAAGATCTTATGATTAGAATTAATTAAATGAGTATGACCCTCCTGCGGTATTTCAATTCTTGAAGATGATGCAAGTGGATCCTCAGGATCCTTGTGGAAACCTGAAAAGCCTCCTGTCATTTCACGTTCTTGTGGT
Organism: Manihot esculenta; assembly: GCF_001659605.2. Taxonomy (NCBI): domain Eukaryota; kingdom Viridiplantae; phylum Streptophyta; class Magnoliopsida; order Malpighiales; family Euphorbiaceae; genus Manihot; species Manihot esculenta. The sequence goes on along the minus strand of NC_035162.2, from coordinate 9,278,397 downwards.
GTGGATGCATAAGGTAACGATGCCCAGATTTCTTCACTGCCATCCTTCTCTATGTCCCCGTCGAAAGTCAAAGAATCTGCATCTCTAGAGGAAACAGATCCATCACCTGTTAGTGGAGGTGAACCAATTTCTGAGAACTCCACTTGCATGTCAGAAGCTATGGAATGGGTAGGGGTATGCAGAGGCAAGTTATCTGTGTAAAGTAAATGGTTTTCTAGTCTTGATCTATAAATTGTAGATGGGCTGACTGCATTAGAGAGTTCATTTACAGATCTCGCCTTAGGAATTGGACAGGGAACTGAACTTGGTGAAGGACTCATCACATCGGGAAATCTAAATATTGGTGGTTGAATTTCAAGCTTGTCTGGCTTGATAATGCTTTTAGTATTTCCTGATAAAGGTGATGAACTTGACTTATTTTTGTTGCGATTGATGGTATTTGTCCTCGTTTTCATGTTGTTTCCTATCCCTAAGCTTGAATCCATGTCATGAGTATTCTCTGTCATTTTCTCTTTTGTTTCCATCACATTGTGGTATGCTTCTCCATCCTCTTCAAGTTTGTTGCTAATCTGGTTGGAATATTTGCCTTCTTTTTCTTCTTCTGCTTCTGCTTCTTCTTCTTCTTCTTCTTCTTCTTCTTCTGCTTCTGCTTCTGCTTCTTCTACTTCTTCTGCTGCTGCTGCTTCTTCTACTTCTTCTCCTTCTTCTCCTTCTGTCACAAGATCAGTGACACTTATAGTACGATGCAATGTTTCTCCATTTTGGGATAATAAATTATCTATTGGCCGGTCTTCATCTCCTGTATCTGCAAAATGTTTATTGATTAGCCTAGTAGTAGAAACTGGTTTCATTTTTCTTTTTAAGATAAAGGGCCTGTTTGACAACTTGAGAGAAAACATTTTCTTTAAAAAATTGATTTAAGATATATAATTTAGATATGTGAAACTATTTTTCTCGACAGTATCTAAAATTATACTTTTTTGAAAAGTGTTTTTTGACTCTAACCTCGACGCCAAACAGGCTCGAAGAATACAAGACAATCGCTAAACAAAAAGGGAACAACAGAAAAAGCAAAATGTTGCCTCACCTTGCGGCCTTCTTAACCTTGTAACTCCTGCAATATTATAATCATTGTGCTTGCTCTCCAGAGGAAAAGAAGGTCCTAAAATAAAGCTCTCGTGCCTGCAAAAGAGCATATCTTTGGGGTGAGCTGGCATGAATTCTTGCTGGAAACTGTCTGCCAAGAGATCGGGTTTTTCTTCAAGTGGATCATAAGGAAGGTCAAATGGATTCCGAGTTGGTAACAAGACAGAAGGGGCTGAACCAGGAAATCGTTCAGCTGGGTTATGATGAACATCAAAAGGATTGCCTCTTGCAACTAAAGCTGGACCCACTTCAATTTTATTTCTGCTTAAATTAATTAGGAATTTATCCGTTCGCATTTTGTATAATTTTCTTTCCTTACGTCTCGCAATTAGGCTTTCCATTGCCTTGTTTCTTTCTAGCTCAGATATTCCAAGATCCATAAGGTTCTGTTGATCATCTTCAGTCCATTCCATAGGTTGTTTATTCCTGCTTCTTTGTGTCTCTTCTTCATCAGAACTTGAGTTTTCCACCTCTGCCTCGCCACCACCACCACCACCACATTTCGCAGCCCGCGCTTCCAAGCCATCCAAGGATGAGAGACTAGGGTTTGATGCTTCACCTAATGCTGCAATATTTTCACCAATAGACGCATCGCGAGAGACAACCTTTTCATGATCCTTTTCTGTGATTCCTCTTGATTTTCCTTCATTTACGACAGCTCTACCAATGGAATCATCATTAGAGGAAACCCTGTTCTTTTCCTCCATAACTGCTTGTGATTCCAATTCTTCGCGCTTCTCTTTAACATTTTTATGCGATAGTGTTTTAGATTGTGTAGAAGACTTATCATCTCCACTGAGAACAAGATCAGCAGTCCGAGGCTGGGATTTTGTAGATGATATTGCATGATCCCTCAGATCACTTTGGGTTTTCGAACATTGGGAATGCAAATAAAATCTGATAAAAACAGCAGTGCAGACAAGAAGTGGAGAAGAGTAAAGCAAGTAAAGGAAAAGTTTAGGAAAAAGAAAGTACACAACAAACGAAAATAACAGTGCACTTGAAACAAAAGGATGGTTCTGTACAAATCTACAGCAGATGTTCATAAAAAAATTAAGAATTCTCCACACAAGAATTTGAATGTCCTTTGAATCAATATCCATTTTTTTTTAACAATCTACAAAGAACTGAAGAGATTTAAAATCATCAACAAATTTAATTCACAGAGCTGATGCCGTCAAAATATAGGCATTTTCAGGAGAGTAGACTGACATGAAGAGATTATAACAACAACCCGCATTAAAAAAAAGGGGAAAGAGAATTTTGTTAAAAAACTGACTGGGAAATCTAATGGAAATGCAGTTTGTGAGATGATGTGACATCAGTGAAAATGGATTAGGATGAAGAGAAGGCAGTTTTACCCAAAAATGACGACCAACCAAAAAATCTCTGATTGCTCTCAATAGCATTGCAAAAATTGGGTTTCATTTTTAGAAATAATTGTTGTTTGGTTGAGAGCTACGTGAGATCCTCTTATTTAGGACTTGAAATTGCTTTTTCTTGAGAATGGAACAAAATAGAAACAGGTAACTGGGCGGTTGTTATTGAAGTAAGAAAATGGACTTGAGGATGAAAAAGAAAAAAGGTAGTTGAAAGATCATCGCATTGTAAACATGTATGGGATCCTTCCCGCACAAGTACCTTAAATTTATATACTCATGGTGAAACTTTTGTGTTTGTGTAAAATGGTACATTAAATATATTTTATTTTTATTTTTATATCTAATAATATTATCAATTAATAAATTTATAATGAATGTAATTTATTATTTTTATTATTATAATTTATATATAATTTTTAAATTTTTTATCATTATTATTAGTTTGTTACTTTTTAATTTTTTATAATATTTTTAATATGATATATTAATTTATAATAAAAAATTTATGTTATGGGCACATTTAAATTAGTATATTTGTGTTAAGGGACACATTTAATATATTTTATTTTTATTTTTAAATTATATTTTCATATTTAATAATATTATTAATTAATATATACATAATAAATAAAATTTATTATCTTTATTATTACGATTTATATATAACTTTTAAATTTTGAACTTTTTAATATATTATATTATTAATATTAAAATAAAATTTTTATTGTATTTTATTATTAAAAAATTTTATTATATTTTTTATTATAATAATAAATAAAATATTAAAATATATTTATAAAAATTGAGTAGACATCACAAAAAAATATTTGAACAATAAAAAAAATATTTTTACTATATAATAATAATTTTATAATAAAAAATCATATAAACCTTTTTTACTATTTCACATTATTATTATTTATTTATTTAATAATTTTATAAAATCACAACTATATAATTTAATTACAAATGCTCTATATCTGTGAATAATTATACAGATCGATTAAAATTATTATAAAAAAATATTAACCGTAATAAAAAATATAAAATAATTAAATAATTAATAAAATTAATGATATAAAATATTATCAAATTAAAATTTTATTTGATTCAAATAACTATAAAAATAATAAATATAAATAATTAAAGTATAATAAAAAAATAAAATTGTGATTCTAATATTCTAAATTACGTATTTAAACGACTAAATTATTAACCTAAATTAATATAATTTATTAATTAATCATTATAATAATTTTAGTCTTTTTATTTTATGGTAATTTTATATAAAACTCACAAACACAATTTATATTTTATATATTTCTTCACAAAGCTCTCTCTTATTTAAATGAATCCTATTTTGAAACTTTTCTTTCTCATCATTTATTTTAGTATTTAGTATAAAATAGAAGGTTGCATAACCCTCGACAACTAACTCAATTCTATTAGTTAGATTGAAACTGGATAAAATAAAATTTATTATTAAATGTTAATAATATATGTTAAACAGTGTTAAAATCTTTATGTTTTTTATTGGATTGAGTTTGATAATACATGTGTTTGTGCTTATTACTATTTTTTGAATTTAAAATTTAAAAAAAATATTTTATTTCTCTTAATAAACAAAACAAATTTATATGAAATAAAATATTATTTTATAAAATAATATCATATAATGTCAATATTATTTAAAACTATAATTCATTTTATTTAAACTTTTGATATATTATTTTTTTTATTTTTCTAAAAAAATCATGATATTATTAGAAATGTCATAAAAATACAGAAATATATCAAAAGGCTCAAACCTTTAATACAACACAATATTAGTAGAGGTCTTAAAAAGACAAAAAAGAAAAAGCCCAATAAACATCAAAACTGTGAAAATTTCACAGTGGGATTTATATAAGGTAATTTAAAACTACAAAATAATTTAAATTATTTATTTTAAATTAAATGAAAAAAATTCAAAAATTATTTAAATTAATTTAAACCTAATTCTCATAAAAATCTCAAGACTCCATAAATAAATTTGACCTAACTGTCTGACTTGATATAAAGTACAAGAGAATCTCTCAAAATCAACGAAAAAAATACCAATCAAGTTTCGAGCCGTGTTGAAGGTCAAACTACTTAGACAATACTGAAAGAGAAGGGAAACTTCTTTAATATATTTCGTAATTTTATCGCCTGAGCCTATATCCATCACCAAAATACAGCCTCGCTTAATGTGAACAATGGAGTGTTCTAGCAACACAAACCAAACAAAGATGAAAAGAAAATTAAAGAAAAGAAATGACAACCAACTAAATAAGGACTCTCACGTCAAGCATCACTACTAATAAGAAAAATAAAAACATGTATACATTTCCATCCCACAGTAGAAAGGCAATAGGAACGTGGAGGAAACTTTTAAAATTAAAATAAAAGAACCGACGAAATTAAAAACATAGAAATCATATAAACCATATGAAAAAAATATCTATCTTCGTATGAAGAGTAAATTTTTATTAATTGGATATTCATCTTATGCTTACAATAATTTCCTATAACATAAATTCAGGCAAAATGCTTAAATCATCAGAGCATTGGTTTAAGTTCCGCAGCTCATTTGGAATTGGAACTCACAACGCTCAACTTTGTGGTATATTAAATTGCTTTGCAACAGAAACAAATTTCATTCCATTTATTTCCCACAATGAACAACTTTGCTTCGGAACAGTAAGCCACTTACTGTAGGCTCCAGTATTCCGAGGATGTATTCTGGGAAGTAAACGACAAATCTTTTCATGGGAATAACTAATGTCGTTTGACGAAATGACAAAATGCCAGTCTTCTAAAATACAAGAAATACATAGAGCCACTCAGTTTTTTAATTCACAAAATCAAATTGAATAAATATGCAATCTAATTTCATGGCCTATAGATTACACAAAATGAGATTAATCAAATAAAACAAAAATTGAAAAGGAAAGAATTGGAATTATAAAACTAATATTATCAAAAAAAAATTCGATTATATATTTTAAATAAGAATAATATTGGATTATTACAGCCCACCAGATGGTAGCCTGTAGCCGAATGTGGACAAAAAAGGGGCTTATTTCAATTTCAAAAAGTTAATTTTTTGGTTCACTTATTTTTATAATTAAAATAAAAAAAAAGGATTTTTCACTTTATAATCTATTCTTTTTATTTATTTATGGTTTTCCAAGCAGTAATGGCTTAGTTTATTGAAAATTCACTAAAATAGATCTATTGCAAAAGATAGCAATATGAAATGCAATTTGACACCTGACGATGTAAGAAGAGTAACACCAATTGGTAAGGATAAAGATAATAGATCTCAAAACCACAAACACAGCCCAATAAAAATCCAAGACTATGAATGTCTGTGTGGTCCTCTCTCTCCAATCAAAACGTGTGTAGCTTCTCGCGCCAAGCTCCGATCGAATCAACCTCCGATTCTTACTCACACGTTTCATCTTCACAACCTCAGAACATTTCCGCAACTATGCGCATCGTCGCACCCAATTTTTTCCCAATCACCTGTTTCGTACTCAGCGTCGCTGCCCAAAGTCGAACAACTGATCACGATAACACATAAAGAGAGACTCGGAAATTATCAACTACGAAACCCAAAAAGGAAACCTGACGGTTGAGTGTATCATATCATCTCATTTTTCTTTCAATCCAACGGCAGATATTCAACGGCCATTGTGCCCTTCACGGTGCTTCTCTTCCTTCGCAGAGTCTAACGTATAAATAAACATACTTTGATTTTCTGGTTATGTAGGGTTTTCTGGAAGGGATCATGTCATCGATGATTGAAACTCTAAGGCCAATAACGCACGCGAAATTTCAGGCTAATTCCACCTGTAACATTCACTCTTCCCATGGTTTATGCTTTTTTCGTTACCGGTCTAGGGTTTTTCTCCACCACTTTTCGCACCGTTCTATTCCTCATCCGGCGTCGTTCCCTCCGGTAGTTTCTTGCAAAGCTCTTCTGCAAGGAGGTGGAGAAAGGTTGAGTGTTTGGGGAAGCGGTTTTTTAAGGAACCAGAAGATAAGAGAGTCTAGAATTTTGGCTAACGGTCAAGATAGTGATTCTACTGCAAGTTCTAGCGAGAAACGGAGCGAGAGCGAAGGCCAGAAAGTGAGTAATAATCCGCCGAATTCAGGGCCCAAGCAGAGGAGAGAGAAACAAGGAAAGAGTCAATGGTGGTGGTCGAAGAAACAGAGCTGGAAATGGCAACCGTTGATTCAGGCGCAGGAAATTAGTGTCTTGCTTTTGCAATTAGGAATAGTTATGTTCGTCATGCGGTTGCTCCGCCCTGGGATCCCTTTACCTGGGTCTGAACCGAGGCAACCGACGACTTTTATAAGTGTGCCCTACAGTGAGTTTTTGAGCAAGATTAATACTAATCAAGTGCAGAAAGTGGAGGTGGATGGGGTGCATATCATGTTCAAATTGAAAAACGAAGGGAGTACGAATTATGAGAGTGGCGAAGCGGTCAATACTAAGTTTCAGGAGTCGGAATCTTTGTTGAGGAGTATGGCACCCACTACTAAGAGGATCGTGTTTACAACTACTAGACCGAGTGATATCAAGACGCCGTATGAGAAAATGCTAGAGAATCAAGTGGAATTTGGATCCCCTGATAAGAGGTCCGGTGGATTCTTGAACTCTGCTCTGGTGAGTTTTGCTTGGTGGTGTATTCTTATGATCAGCTGACTTTCCAGTAATTAGTGTAAATTCAGCATCTTAACTATTGTTCTTTAAGTTGATTAAGATTATAACCACGGGAAGATGATATTTCTGAAACTATCGAGTTTACATTGGCTTGATAGTGATCAAGCATGGGTTTACATGGACTGCTACTTGATTAAGTCTAGGCCAGTAAATGAAAATTTGAATTAAATAGACTGCCATGGTGTTCAAGAACAACTGTTATAAGGAGATTGAATTTCAATTCTTTGCCTAGGAAAATCTACTCGGATCTAATTCCTATATGTTTGGACTCTGATAATTGATATCAACATTTGAAATTGTACTTTAATTGGATGATCCTATTGGCATTGGCAATCAGGCACAACCTAGGGATTGGACAGCAATTTGGCCATTCTTTCATGGTTGGTGTTGACTTTTTGGCATGATCCACCAATATTTCCTTTCCTGATCTCTATTTGCTCCAACATCTCTCTCATGTTCTAATTTACATATGTATCCATTCATTTTAACTTTGTTTAGGTTAAAAAAGCTCATATTTAAATGATAAAATGAACCAAAGTCATTTGTGAACCTCATGTTTTAAACAGTTGAAGGAATAAGTAGGTCATCCTTGGAAGTCATGTGCGTTGTCCAGAGTTTGTGCCTTATTACGAAGTTGCTTATCTATGACATCTTCTGTTATGCACAGATAGCTTTGTTCTATGTGGCTGTGCTTGCAGGGCTCCTTCACCGTTTCCCTGTTAGCTTTTCTCAGGTGCAACCTATTCTGCCTTTTGCTTTACCTGGAACCTAATGATCTTAAATGAAGTAAGTTTCTGAGTTTATGCATGCTGTTTTGCAGCATACAGCTGGTCAAATCAGGAACCGAAAGTCTGGAGGTTCTGGAGGTTCTAAAGTGTCTGAGCAAGGGGAAACAATCACTTTTGCTGATGTTGCTGGTGTCGATGAGGCTAAAGAAGAGCTAGAAGAGATTGTGGTGTGCTAGTCTTTGCTTCATTTGTCATTTTCAATGGATTGTTATGTTCTATTGGATGTCCCAAAACTTCCCCACTAATTGGTAAAAGTTATGCTTGATGATGTTCACTACTGTTCAGGAATTTCTCAGGAATCCAGAGAGATATATAAGACTTGGTGCTCGCCCTCCTCGAGGTGTTCTTCTGGTAAGAGGCAAAAATCTATCTACAATTTTATTGCCTTAAACCCTTGTTTATGGGAATTTCTTGAGGGTCTATTGTTAACATTTTGGCAATGTTGAGACTTGAGATATTTATAACCCCAAATCTCCATCCTTGAGATGTTAAACACATTTATATTTACTGTTCATCATGGTTTTATTTATTTGCCCTAGATTTGTGCAATGATTGTAGCATTTAGGATGCTGCTGCAAGGTATTCATTTGCATACATCAACTGCTTGTATTCTATCTTATGTTGATTCTATTGGAAGATTGTGTGATGGTATACTAGACTCTGATGGAAGAGGAAATATTGCATATGAGAGAATATCATTTTGCCTATCTTACAGGTGGGTCTTCCTGGGACTGGTAAGACTCTTCTTGCAAAGGCTGTTGCTGGAGAAGCTGAAGTGCCCTTTATTAGTTGTTCAGCAAGTGAATTCGTAGAGTTATATGTTGGCATGGGCGCCTCCCGTGTGAGAGATCTCTTTGCTAGAGCAAAGAAGGAAGCACCATCAATAATATTTATTGATGAGGTAAGATTGCAGGGATGGTTTTGAGTTGGATAACCATGTTTAGTGCTAGGATATAACAATAGCAATCATGTTTTATCTTTATACAGATAGATGCTGTGGCAAAAAGTCGTGATGGAAAATTTCGCATTGTTAGCAATGATGAACGGGAGCAAACTTTGAATCAATTGCTCACTGTAAACTTCCTAGTTCTATAGTCTTCTGAATTATTGAACATCTTTGCTCTGTCCATATGGAAGTTAAAATTGTTTGAAATATACATTTTAGGAAATGGATGGGTTTGATAGCAACTCTGCAGTGATTGTTCTTGGTGCAACAAATAGATCAGATGTCTTAGATCCTGCACTTCGCCGACCTGGAAGATTTGATCGTGTGGTTATGGTTTGTATCTGAGCTTATTCGCATTTTGGATTGTCAATATTTGACACATAGGGTAGTTCCACTTAGTAGTTGCCTCAGACATTTGTCTCATTTGGTCTATAATCTATAGGTGGAAACACCTGATAGGAATGGAAGAGAAGCCATTTTAAAAGTGCATGCTTCCAAGAAAGAGCTTCCTCTTAGTGAGGATGTTGACCTTAGCGAGATTGCATCTATGACCACTGGTTTTACTGGGTAATTTTCCTTCTGATTGAGAGCCTTCAGCTGTCTAATTAACGCTACTGTACCCGGATTGATCTTTCCATTTTATATTATGCAGGGCCGATCTTGCAAATCTAGTAAATGAAGCTGCTTTGTTGGCTGGAAGGAAAAACAAATTAGTAGTAGAGAAAATTGATTTCATTCAGGCTGTGGAGCGGTCAATAGCTGTATCTCTCTCTCTCTCTAACTCTGTGTGTGTGCGTTTATCTGTTTATGTTGCATTCATTATTATTTTGTCCTATGCTTTTGAGATCTACAATTTAAAATTTGAAGCATTGACTGATAATCCATTCAATAATGTGAAAAAAGGGTCTGAGACTTGGTTAACTGCACAATTAATGGTCCCAACTCCCAAGTGTCCCCGCAAGCTATACTGAATTTGAAAGCTTAATTTTGGGATGTTATTAAAAATTATCATTTTTGAAAGCCTCTTGTGTTCATCAGTTTGGTTTTGAGTTTAGCTCCTGCAGTAATCCAAGATAGTTCCATATTGTTGATTCCTGTTGTTTGCTTTTCTTCATTTTAGCTTACAGGCTCATAATTGTTTGCCCTTGTTTCTTTTTCTTGGGATTAATGGATATTTGTTTGTGTTTTAATGTAGTGCATTTGTGTTTCTTTCTTGGTTTTGATGATTGTAGGCAGTAACATACCAAGATCTTTCCTTCCTCTTAGAAAATGGGAGAGCTTTGAGGGAGAAAATTACATGTCTCTACATTCAAAGATTATTGGCTTTTGTCTGCTAGTTAACTCTTCATGGATATACATGACAAATTTGTCACCTAGTTTAGGATTTACTCTTGGCTTTTGACTGGTAATTTAGGTCTGTTAGTCAATGTTTCATGGATAGACAGGTTATGGTAGACTTGATAAATTTCTCACCTTTTATAGGATTCACTATCTGTTTTTGTCTGGTTATTTTGGTCTCCTAGTCAATTTTTTTATGGATAGACTGGTATTATAGACTTGATAAATTTGCCACCTTGTATAGGATTCGTCCCTTTGTGCGTTGGGTTTGTTGGTTGTGTTGTACAGGAGACATCTTTTATTCTTGTGAACCCTTGGTACATGGGCTGTCATTTATTAGGCATCCTTGAGTTGAATTTTAGTGATTTTCATGTTTGTTATATAAGATTAAGGAATGAGCTGAATTAAATTGCTTTTAATGTAGGGCATAGAAAAAAAGACTGCCAAGTTGCAAGGAAGTGAAAAGGGTGTCGTTGCACGTCATGAAGCTGGCCATGCAGTAGTAGGTACTGCTGTAGCTAATCTCCTTCCTGGACAACCACGTGTTGAGGTAAAATCATGAAACAGTTTTCCCTCAGTTTTCTTCCTGTTAATGCCTTGGAATTAAATTTAGAATAGAGAAGCTGCATTTATTGAAGATATGATAAGCCCAAGGGAATGACTCAACCACTCCCCAAAGGAATAAATATTTACTACATTACTCTCTTATCAGTTGTAGCATGCATAGCCTTTTATTAAGATGTTTTGTATATACAGAAGTTATATTGGGTTAAATGCTTTATGTAAATACTACACTCTAACAGCATCGAAATCTAACAGACATATTGGATTCCAATAGGTTGATTTTCTTTCTCTATAATTTTTTTTTCACAAATCTGGGTTTAATAATTAGAATACAAAGAACTGTTTCTGGAGTACTGTATAAAATTTTGAAGGGGCCTAGAGTTGTGGCATACCTGACAAAGTATTTCATTTGCGATGTATGCTTATCTGCATAACATGGGTGGATGATAATAATTACTACTGCCCATGTCACAGAAGTTAAGCATATTGCCAAGATCAGGAGGGGCATTGGGCTTTACTTATACACCTCCAACAAATGAGGATAGATATTTGCTATTTATTGATGAGTTACGTGGTCGCTTGGTTACTCTTCTTGGAGGTCGTGCAGCAGAAGAAGTTGTCTATTCAGGTCGTGTCTCCACAGGTGCACTGGATGATATACGACGTGCTACTGACATGGCATACAAGGCAGTAGCAGAATATGGTCTTAATCAGACTATAGGACCTGTGTCTCTAGCAACACTTTCTGGAGGTGGGATGGATGAGTCTGGAGTTGCTCCATGGGGAAGGGATCAGGTCAGGCGTAATTCAAAGTTTATTTTTCTTTTCTTGTTTTCTGGACTGTTAGTTTAATTACTGACCGAAAACTGAATATAACAGGGCCATCTTGTTGATCTTGTTCAAATAGAAGTGAAAACACTGTTGCAATCTGCCCTAGATGTAGCACTTGCTGTCGTTCGTGCTAATCCTACTGTATTAGAAGGGCTTGGCGCTCATCTTGAAGGTAATATATTGCTTGTTTGGCTGTCTTTTAATATTGTGATATTTCATTATCAAAATTGATGGATGTTCAGCTTTTTATTCATTCATTGCTGCTTCCTTTCCAGTATTTCATTTGGGTCAGTTTCATTAATTTGTAAATAGTTGTTGATGCTCCAGTTGTCTTGTGTATTATTTTTCCTCAGCATCTAGGCCAGTATGGTTTTGTGTTAAGGAATTGGCTTAAATTTAGTGTCCTTGAGAAGGATTGCTATCTGCAATTTCTCTCTTGTAATTATATCTATTGTTTGTCCTTTTGTTGGTCCAGCGAAAGAGAAAGTAGAAGGTGAGGAGCTGCAACAGTGGCTAAAATTGGTGGTTGCTCCAAAAGAGCTTTCGATCTTTGTTAGAGGCGAGCAAGAGTCTCTTCTTCTGCAGCAGGCTGGCTTGTAATAACTATGTTTGTGGATTCAGCTCCAGTATTGAACAAAACACAAAGTTAGCTTATAGCTTTTTATACCAACACAACCTTGAGGTAAATTTTTGTTCAGTTTGATTTTTAACAACCTAAAAATATACGTAAGTGGGGGAAATCTGTAGATTTGCTTCTTGCAGAGCCTTTTCAAGCCTCTTGCCATTTTAGTGGCACCCTTGATTCCGCAGGTTGGCCTCTGAAGTTGTCCAATATTGACTGTAGAGTCGGTGCAATTTTTGTAATTGTACTATATTCAGTGAAGTATATAATATTTAAGATATTCAAAGCTTTTTGTACAAACATTGTGCATATTGTCACAGGAACATCACAATTTATATCGACATGCTGTATATTCTTTCGTGAAAACAATTGGTGGTGGGGGTGGGGGCAACCGAGGCAAGCATGCGCAAGGAACGATTGGCAATGGAGATCCCTCGGTATCTCTACAGCAGATGATTGATTACTTGTTGATGACCAAATATGTAAGGTAATGAGGTGTGGGTATGAAAGAAAATATCATGAAGAATGAAGAGAGCTTGATGACTTGACTTTGATATTCTTGTTATGACACTAAAATATCAACGTTGCTTTCTGAAAATGATAATACCTTGAGTGTGTATGGCTATGGCAAAAGTATAAAAGCACTTGAATGTAAAATCCTTACAAGGACCACTTTCGAAGCGGCATTTGAAATAGCCTTTTCCTATCTATAAACGTATGGTGATGGTATGAAGGGTGAACACTGAACAGGCAGCCCGTTTCTTAGTTTGCCCTTTTTTCCTCCTCGCCAATCGAGCTATTGACGGTGGAGCATTGGAGCTATCATTATCTTCATTAATCCAATCTTTAATGATCTTGAGTTATAACAACTCCGTTTGATCGGGTCAACGCTTTGCATAAATTTTGTTGCCTGGTTACATTGTGTCTAATTTAGGAAATGTTTTTTAAATTCAGAACCTCATGATGAAAATTTATTACAATTACGTTTTTCTCGAAAGTTTCTATAGTAATTTTATGTGAATTAAGAAAAGGAAATTGATATAGTTAAATCAATAAATTATATTATTTTTCTTGATGCATTGTTTTTGTCTGAATTTTTCTTAATGAATTCCCTATTCGTAAATTTACAATTTAGTTTATACTGTTTAATGATAAATTATTTATTCTATGAATTCTCATTTTACTAGCAAAATATTCCTATTATTAAAATTTATTATTAAATAACATCCTAATCATTTGAATTTTAATTTTTTTATAATAATTTAATCATTATAGTTTTTAATATTTACAATAATTTAGCATTTACAGTTCTACGCTTTGAAACAATTTATTTCCATCGATTTAGATTAATTTTTTCAATTTATATTAATGGTGAATTTAATAGAAGGATTATTTAATCAATAAAATAAAAACTTAAAAATATTTTAAAAAAAATAAGAATTAAGTGGTAGATTTTATTAAATTTTAATGAATATTAGTGTAGTTTATTTTAAATTTTACTTGTGAGTTCGAATATAAAATGATTTTAGACCAAAAGAAAACATTAATATATTCTCCCAATTTTAATAACCCTATCCTATCCTCCTACTATCCAGTATCCACGTAAGCATTCACTTTTGATAACTTTTTCTACTTTCAAGTCCCTATAAATGAAAAGCCAATCAGAGCTCCTGACATCGCCTACCTTTGGCTGCGTTCAGCGGTTCAGTTTTATGTACTCACTCTCTCTTCTCGAGAGATAAGACTCTTCTCCTGCAATTCCCCTTTCCTATCTCTCTGGTGAACGAAATGGCGTCTGTGCAAGCTACTAGTTTTGCCTCATCTGTGTGCAAAAATGGCACCCAGAAGTTTCCGAGCAGCTCCTTCTTGCCGGGTTTTGATGTCGTGGCTGGCCGTGGATTTATTAAGAAGGAAACTTTACCTCGCTCTTTGATCTCATCTATTCCCAGAGCCACCTTAACCTTTGATCCTCCAACTACCAATTCAGATAAAATTAAACAGAGGAAGCATACTCTTGATCCTTCTTCTCCTGATTTTCTTCCTCTTCCCTCTTTCGAACAGTGTTTTCCAAGGAGTACAAAAGAATACAGGTTTGTTTCTCTTCCATCTGTTCTATCTATAATTCATATAGGATTTGATATGTGATTTTCTGGTATGAATAATCTACAGGGAAGTTGTTCATGAACAGACTGGCCATGTTCTCAAGGTTCCTTTCAGGCGGGTCCACTTGTCTGGGGATGAACCCTGTTTCGATAATTATGATACCAGTGGTCCTCAAAACATTAGTCCCCGAACAGGTATGTAGCCCACTCTTACTCTTACATCATTAAAATAAGTTGAATGCTACTTAGAATGTTTTTTGCTCGGATTATTTCATAGTGTTGACGATATAATGTTATTTTACTTTTCTCTGTAGATCTTATTGGTTTAATCTAAATGGTGTGTTTAGGTTGTTCCATCAATCCCATTTTCTTCCCGCTTGTGATTTTACAATTCACCAAGGCATACAAGGGATTAATCTTATAATTTGCTAATAGATGTAAGCTCAAAATTGCATGTATAGCTTCATATTACTATTGTCGCCAACATGGTATTGCAACCTTTCTTTTCTCCTCTTGTTTGCTTCAAAAGGGAAAAGACTCGTAGGAAGGATCTGCATCGTTATTTATTCTAGTCCATTGGAATTTGAGCAAGTTCAGAAGAATTCAAACTGGTTTTCATAAAATTGTTTACTATCATTCATTATGCTGTACTTCTTTTCTTTCGTGTCTTATCTTCATAGCTACCCTGCCTTCCTTTTGTTTCTTGGCTATATTTTCGGGCTTAGAATGGTTTTGTGATGAAGTTGTTTAGTGAATCTTTTTAATTTGATTGTTTAAACAGGACTTCCTAAACTGCGTAAAGACTGGGTTGATAGGCGGGAGAAGCTAGGCACACCAAGATACACTCAGATGTACTATGCGAAGCAAGGAATAATAACTGAGGAAATGCTGTATTGTGCTGTTCGAGAGAAACTTGACCCAGAGTTTGTGAGGTCAGAGGTTGCTCGTGGACGGGCAATAATCCCTTCCAACAAGAAGCACCTAGAATTACAGCCAATGATAGTTGGAAGAAATTTTTTGGTCAAAGTCAATGCTAATATTGGAAATTCTGCTGTTGCAAGCTCTATTGAGGAAGAAGTTTATAAGGTTCAATGGGCAACCATGTGGGGTGCTGACACTGTCATGGACCTTTCAACAGGTCGCCACATTCACGAGACCCGTGAATGGATATTACGAAACTCTGCTGTGCCAGTTGGAACTGTGCCCATCTATCAAGCACTTGAGAAAGTTAATGGAATCGCTGAAAATCTGAGCTGGGAAGTCTTCAGAGAGACATTGATTGAACAAGCCGAGCAAGGAGTAGATTATTTCACTATCCATGCTGGGGTTCTTCTGCGATACATTCCTTTAACTGCAAAACGAATGACAGGAATTGTTTCTCGTGGAGGGTCAATTCATGCCAAGTGGTGCTTGGCTTATCACAAGGAAAATTTTGCTTATGAACACTGGGATGACATACTTGACATCTGTAATCAATATGATGTGGCCCTTTCAATTGGTGATGGGCTGAGACCTGGGTCCATATATGATGCAAATGACACTGCACAATTTGCAGAGCTCTTGACTCAGGGGGAGCTAACCCGTCGAGCATGGGAGAAGGACGTGCAGGTATTGAATTTACCAACATAGCAATGTCGTGCATTAATTCAATAAATAAAGGGAAAACTGGAGAAGTAATATTTTCATCTGGATCTTGTGGTTTTACTTAGTTCAGTTTGGTTAAGTTTGCATTCAATTCAAGTTTGGTTAAGTATGGACTAAATAATGTTCTGAATCTAGGGTAGAGCTTATTTGTAAATTTCATGGTGTCTTCTTCAAATACAAGTCCTTGCAATCTAGCATAATTGCAAAAATAACCAACGTACTAAAAATGAACATTTGATAAAAACATATTTTTCTGTTACAAGCATACATCTCTGATTTATTTGGTCCTGAAATTTGTTTTATGATTGCCAGATGGGAGTTGAAGTGCTTACCTTACAATATTTCTCTGACAGAAAAATATGTGCTTTCAGGTAATGAATGAAGGACCTGGCCATATTCCTATGCACAAAATCCCAGAGAACATGCAAAAACAGCTAGAGTGGTGCAATGAAGCACCTTTCTACACTCTTGGACCCCTGACAACTGATATTGCTCCCGGATACGATCACATTACCTCTGCCATTGGTGCTGCCAACATCGGGGCTCTAGGCACTGCACTCCTCTGTTATGTCACACCAAAGGAGCATCTTGGGTTACCAAATAGGGATGATGTGAAGGCTGGAGTTATAGCATATAAGATATCTGCACATGCAGCTGATTTAGCAAAAGGTCACCCTCACGCTCAAGCCTGGGATGATGCATTAAGCAAGGCCCGATTTGAGTTCAGATGGATGGACCAATTTGCTTTATCCTTGGACCCGATGACAGCAATGTCCTTCCATGACGAAACCCTGCCATCAGAAGGTGCAAAAGTAGCACATTTTTGCTCTATGTGTGGTCCAAAGTTCTGCTCCATGAAGATAACAGAGGATGTGAGGAAGTACGCAGAGGAGCATGGTTATGGTAGCGCAGAGGAAGCTGTACAACATGGGATGGATGCTATGAGTGCTGAATTCCTGGCTGCTAAGAAAACTGTTAGCGGAGAACAACATGGTGAAGTTGGTGGAGAAATCTACCTGCCGGAAAGTTACATTAGATCTTCTGAAAGGTGAGGATCAAGTTCACTTAAACCTATAAAGGACTTGTACTAATGGTGGAAAGTTTTAGAATTGCAATCTGTGGATACGATCTGTAGTGGAAGTACATAATACATTATTTCTAATTGCAACTCCTAAATGCCTAATTTGCCACTTCAACATCTATCTAGCAAGATTTAGTGTAACACGGACCAACCGGAGGGAATATAATTTTCTCAGGCGGTTGCTGGCAAGGAATGTTGTCATATGGGAACGTTGTTATCATATGATCACAGTGCACTCCTATGTCTCTAAAAGATTGTCAACGCAGAAAACTGTAGAGTCTTAACTTATTTTGAAAATTTTGAATTATTGATGTTAGTCTTTGTTATGCTAATGCTTGACCACCAAGTACCCTTATTGGATTGTGGTTCGCTTACTGCCTGATATCATATTTATTTTTAACCAGATGGACTGTCATCGCTAAAAACTTGTAATGAAACGTCTTATTGAATTTTCTTGCAGGAGCATATGAGTGCCAGGGATTTGGTCAAAAAAGCGTTGGAACTATTATGCATGGTTAGGTTGTGACAATAAGGGATATGCCATTTTGCTTTCTGATAGAGGTAAGTTGATGGGTTTAGTGTGTTAGGACTGGGAGACATTTTATCTTTGTTCACATCTTGTGTGTCGCCGTAATAAAAAGGGCAATATTACAATTGCTACATTCTCTTTATGGGCAAGTTCTTTTTTATCTGGTTGGTTATGTTAACGAAAGAAACGCACCAGGGGTGCCTGTTTTCTGCTTTAATACTGGCCATTTGGTCATCTTGAGCAGGTCAGGCTGAGAAAGTCCCTTTGAACCTGAACAGGATAATACCTGCGTAGGGAGTGTGCATTTTCTTTTCCCTTTTTTGTTCTTGCACAGGGAGGCAGCTTCCTATGCTCGGGCAAGTTGATACACATTGTGCAGATTCACCAAGAATCCTGGGATTATTGCTTCAGTGGCTGCAACGTAATCATGGCTGGCAATTCATGCAATTCTTGGATCAATATTTAAAAAAGGGAAGAGAAAATTCGTCAAATATTACCATCTATTTTATTTTTGTTTAATACATGGTAAGATGATTCAGAATAATTAAAAATGTCAATTACACAAAATGCGTAGTATATCTGATAACAAATAGAAGTGACTATCAAAGACATTAATGATTATAACTTCAGACCCAGCACCCCTCCTCCTGTAAAGGGAACAAATTGACGTTAAAAATCCTCTTAATGGCCTAAAAGTTAATCCTTTTAATTGCTTGCAAAAATATCAAGTTGAAAGGTATGTTTTTAGCTCCTTTACATACTGATTTGTCAATGCAATTGGAAGTGATGTTGTGAATCTGAGTGGTTTCGCATTTTATTATAAATTTTTTTTCCCTATCTTCTGCTGTCACCTTGAAGAGAATTAATTCCATATATGAGAGAGATGCGGAATTGCGATGCTTCAAGCTGTGTAAAATTAAAATGCGGAATTAATTTCAACAAGACGAATGTGCAAATTGATGCAATAATAATAATGAAAAATATACTAACTATTGTGCAATCATCAAATAAAATAATGGGTATGTGGTTCACTATTTAAGTAATATTAAACTTAGATTTACATTTTACATTTTTACCAAAACAATATTAAGTCATCAAGCCATTATTTAGCATAAACAAAATGTGGTTATTAAAAGCTTTTCCCTTTTTTGTTTTTTTGAAATTTCAAAATTAAAAATTATTATTATTGCAAATAAAAACAGGCATTATGTTGGATTACTAATTTAGTTTTTATTTTTAAATTTCTTTTCCCTTAAACGTTTCAAAATAAGAAATAGATTCTTTTTCTTTTCTTCTAATTCCTTTTTTTTTTATTACTCTTATATTTTGTGAATTCATTTATAAAATTTGAATTAAATAAAATCTTGAAACTCATCCTTTCTCCAATTTTCCAACTTTTTCTTTAAATAATTTATTCCCCACCACAGAAACCCCATTTTTCTTTATTATCTCTTTTAATTCTCTCTCTCTCTCTCTCTTTTTTATTATTATCTCATTGTTGAATAATATTGGGTAAAGTGTCAGATTTTTAAATTTTAAAGCAATATACATAATTTAATTTCAGAGTTTGAAAATAAGTTTTGGCTACATGCTCATTTATAAATTTCTTTATCCACACCAACTTTAAAGGAAAAGCAACATGATGTGAATTGTTGTTAAGGAAAAAAAAAAACATTTTTAAGAATGTGAAAAATAAAAACAGAAAATAATTTTTAATTCTATTAAATGAACTATTAAAATTTAATTCAATAGTAAATTATACAATAACCAGGGGAAAAAGTGATGAACTAAAATTCGACACGAAAAAATTGGGGGGGGGGGGAACCAAATGAAACGACGTCGTACCACCGACCGAACTCATCATCTGTGACTGAAAGTACTAAGCGGAGTCTCGTACCCAGTTGAGATTTGCACACAACGACAACATTAAAAACCTCCCAGAAAATTCCCTTCCAGTTTCTAACTATTTGCAATTCAATCTTCCAAATATTGTCGACAATAGATGGAATTCGATAACCCTCAAATTTATCACGAGAGGCAAAGATTGCAGTTCTGCCTCTTGCACGCACTCAACAATCTCTTCCAGGTGCTATTCCCTACCCCTTTCTCTCTTTTCTTCTAATTTATTTGCTCTAATTCGATTAAAAAGAAAAAAAGAACCCCTTATAATCGAAACTCCTGTCACTCATTTCAGCGAAAGGATGAGTTTACTCGAGCGAGCTTGGATGCAATTGCTCAGAAACTCGTTTTGGATGATCCAAACAAGCAGAACTGGACACCCTTTTCTGTTGTCTTCAAGCCTCATCATAATTCCCTCACTGGAAACTATGACATTAATGTCTTAATAGCCGCCCTTGAAGAGAAAGGTAAGACTGTAGTTTGGCATGACCGTCGAAATGGGGCTTCCTCAATTCATCTTGAGAATCATAGTAATGGGTCTGAAGATAGTAAATTGTTTGGTATTGTGCTTAATGTTCAAGTTAGACGATATGCTGGCCTTTGGAAGAGTAGGCATTGGGTTGCTTTGAGAAATATTTGTGGGGTTTGGTATAATTTGGATAGTGATCTTAGAGAGCCTATGGCTTTTCAGGATGCTGATGAGGTTAGGGCATTCTTGGATTACATTATTGGTCAGGATGGGGAAGTGTTGCTTGTCATGAATGAGAAAGAGTGATTTTTCTCTTCATGTTTTGAGGGGTGATAAAACTTTGTATACATCAATCTTTTTGTGTATTAACACTTTAGAACAAATGGAAAACAATAGTCTTTCTTCAAGGTTTCTTTTTCTTCTTTAACTTTTTCTTTTTAATCATTTGTTTACTTATTTGGGGTGATTTAATAAGTATAGGGCGTGAATTCTTCCACTCCAATTTGAAGTGTATGGTTAAGAAAGTAATCTGTGTAGATACCCTCAAGCAAATTATTTGTAGAGAGCAAATGTTGCCATGGGGCTTATTAGTAACTTTAACTCAGACGTGAGCTTAGAGGCTTTTTAAGTATTATTTTATAGTTGTTTGGTGATTAACACTATTGATGATTCTGCATCTTTCAGCCATAGGGATTATAGGTTGATTTCGTCCTCTACCAGAAACAAGAGTCAAGAGCTGTTGTGAACTTGTGATAGTTTCCTCTTTTTTGGGAGACTCTCAGGCTTCTTGACTTGCAATAGCTTAGCTTCAACTCTGGTTATGAAACTATGCAGTTATAATGAGTCGGAGAAAGAAAGAGTGCAGCAGAGTATGTTCCCTAGGGAAATGAAAGCACTCCCAACTAGGCAAATAACTGGTAAAAAACAAGCCAGATAATTTTGCACACCGGGCTTTCGGTTTTTGTTTTTCCTGCCATGATTTTGACAAGAGTAAAAAATTATTACTGCGTGGGTGATGATTGAATACGAAATGAATAAGTGATTTCCTTCTATTCCAAGCTAGCTTCATGCTCAAAAGAGAGAGATAGAGAGAGAGAGAGAGAGAGAGAGAAGAGCTGGCTCCATAAAGCTTCTGTTTGACTGGATTGGGGGTTGGGGGGGTGGGGGTGGGGAGAGAGAAAAGAACGCAAAGCAAAGCCAGATTATATTCAGTCATGGAAGCATGATTTTAGTTTTTAAATTTTATGAGTTATATGTATATATATATATATATATATATATATAAAAGAAGAATTGTATTAATATAATATTCTTTGTTGTTAATACAAAATATCATGTATCAATGGCAATATGATCTACTTATGATGTTTAGACGCATCTGCACAATTATAATGCACTGTTTTATAATGTAGAAGAAAAAGTTTTCCTCGTTTATGTAATCTTACTCTGTTATTGTTTCAATCCATATGAAAGGTTCTCGTCTTGGAAGTTTAGGTTGGGAATTTTAGATCCATCATGTACCATATATTGATACCTGCTATGCAACTTTTCAATTTTCTTTGCACCCGCTTCAGACGCTTGTTTTGTATTTTGGTATCTTTGCAAGTTGAATAATGAAAGTTTATCCCAAGTATTTCCACGAGTCAAAAAGTTCTATTGTTACATGCAAATTGGATAAGCCGCCCTAGCAGATTTTACCGAAAGAATGCCCATCTTGAACCTCCTTTTGGAAAAGCTAAAATAACGGAAATACATAGTTTCTAGAAAATATATATACATCATATCAAGTAACTTTCCTCTCTCTCTCTCTCTCGGACCATCCATGAACTTAGGAGCTGGAAAAGCAAGAAAATCTCTGAGGAGTATTACAAAACTGCTTTTACTTTTCAGCTATTCCTTATGGGCATGTGCATGTTTTTTCAAGAGAGCTCTCTTCTTGTCAAGAACTTTCCTGCTAGATGCAACCATGTGATTTAGTTGCAACCATGTGATTTAGTCGATGCCTACTGCCTATGATCCTCGTGTGGGTGTGGGGTATAAGTGCTTTCTTTGTTCACACCTCAACTTAGTGATAACTTTGTCCCCGCTAAATTATACTAGCTCTGTATCTTTCATTTGTAGTCTTGCAGGAGCATCTTCCTATATCTGTCATGACATGTGTGTCTCTTAAGAAATCTAGTCTCTATTATGTGCAATTTCATGTAGACTGTGAAATGTTATAACTAGAAAGAAATGAACAAAGAGAAACTGAACAAACTTTTCTATGAAGGAAAACTGCTGACTTTACATTATAGGCAATGTTCTTCTGGTACTTTGCAACAAATACACCTTGAAAAGAAGACACAAGAAACTCAATTATTTGAATTTGCTTTTAAGATCCTTTCATGTTTTACTTTTTATATTGAAGTGACAATCAGATGACTGTAATGCATTTACCATCTCAACCAGCAATTTTCCTAGCATCTTTTTCTTGCCTCTAAACCAATGGCTTTTTCATTTTTGGTACTGTTCCAGCGTTCTCTTCCTTTATATATGCCAATCTCTCTCCAGTGCAATTCTGCCCCATTTCACACCTATTTTCTGCTCTCGGTCTCTCTCTCTCTCTCTCTCTCTCTCTCTCTATTTTGCACACACGTACCCAACTATCAATGAGACGAGCTATAGTCATGTCCACAAAGAAGAATCAAGACTGTCATAGGCCGAGTATTAGCAAGAAAGCCATTTCCCACAAACAGAACTCTTTTAGTAAAAGAGTTGCTGGGAACATAGGGCTTTCTGGATGTTGTGGATTCAGACTACTTAAAAAGTCAGAATTCTCGCCTTTGTACTTTCTCAAGCGTCTTGAGAGTAAGGTGGCAAAAGCTCTACACTGGAGGAGACCCTCATCTGTAGGAAGACCAAGGCCTTTTGTAGCTCCCATTGATACTCACAGAACCGAGGCCATATCAGAGTGCATTGAGTTCATCAACTCCTCTTCTTCTTCTTCTTTCCAGATGTCAAATTCTATTGCTGAAAATCCTAGTTAAATTTTTCTCCCTTTTCTTGGTAAAACCTTTAAAAGTTTGAGAGAGAATTTCGTTAGTTTCAGTTCTACTGGGAATGTTTCAGGCAGACCTGATTCCACAAGCTGAAACCCTTTATTTTGGTAAACTTCATATCAGAATAAAAATAGCACAAGAAAAAGCTGTTTTATTTGATAGTTTCTCAACGCATGCCATGTTCTTCATGCTGTCCTGCAACTTCAATAGCCCCATCTTTCTTCCATGTTTGTCCAAACCATCTCATTTGTCCCTATGGAAACTCCCATTTTAATGAATGCATGTACCCAATTCATAATCAGGTCTCTTTTCTATTTTCATTTAGCCATTTTCGCATCCTTTTCTTGCTTTTTGAGGTGCAAGGAATTAAAAAAATTACAAGAATGAATCCTTTAGATGATGTCGAAGAAAAAAAAAAAAGATTCTGAGACTTAAAAAACATGATAAATGTTAGGAAACTTGAAAGCCATTTTAGTTCATGTGTATATGTAAGTAATGGATGCTGATGAACATTAAAGCATCTTAGATTGTTAGGATGTTTCATGATACAATACTCTAATTTTGCTCTCAAATTCTGATAATTAATTGAACATATTTCCTCACATTTGCATTAGGCAAGTACCACTTGATCCTTTGGATTTGAGATTGAGATTGTCTTGCAAAAGTTGATGATGTTTAATTGATTTAAGATCAAATCCTGATGTTTTGTACATTTACATCAAGAACAGTTCTCTGCACATATTTACATATGGATTCTAATCTACAAGCATTGCTAGCCTTCCATTTTCAATAAACATACTCATGGTCAAAGTGTTGATCAATCAGTAATATGAAATCAAAGGCCCAGCAAGCGATTTCAAATGAATTCACATGCTTCACAGACAAGGAAGAAATTTTACCAGAAAAGTGATGTGCAGAGAGAGAACACATACAACTTAAAGAGTTTTAAGAATTATCAAAGACATCAAAATGGAGACAGACACACAAAGATAAAAGACTAATATCTCTATATTTCATTTCTTGGCGAACAGCCCACCAAAGCCACCGAAGCCTCCCCCATTCCCCTTCTTCTTCTGTGGGACTGAGACAGAGTTCTTGCGGCCGTTGGTGGTGCCACCACCATTCTTCCCCTCTACTTTCTGGAGAATAGGATCAGTCTCATAGAACTGGTCTTCCTTCTGCAGATTTCCAAGGATCCAATCAAGAAAACCCTTTTCCTCTTTACTGCCACCTGCTTCCTTTGCTGCTGTGGCTGCATACACTCTGAAGGTAGGAGCAGCGAAGGCAATGGGGAGAGAAGCCATTATCTTATCTACAAGCTACCTCTGCTTTCTTTTCTTCCTCTCAAATGTACAGTTGAGGACACTGAAACTGTAGAGAGGAGTATGGATATATGGTAATACAAATTTTTTTTTTCCTCGGCTGTTGGTGAAGTGGAATTATAGCCGTTGGATGGGAGTTGAGAGATGGAGGAAGTGTTTGTTCCACGAGCTCTCCACAAGTGGCTTATCTTGATTGCTGTGCTCCTCCCTTTTTCCAGTGGTTTTTAATTTTTTCAGTTTGAAAATAAGAAAATTATATTGGAAGGAAATATGGAGGAAGATTTGACACGTGGCGTGATGATAATCCCATCGGCCTTTGGTTGCATGAAGGCATAGGTTTCTTCCTCTTGTCAGTTTCATTCTGTACCCTAGAGTTCAATTTATATTTAATAGTAAAAATATATTAATAATTAAATTAAAATGATAATTTATAATCGTTATTTTAAATATATTTTTTTGTAATAGTGTCTCTTTGGCATTGTATAATCATTTTTTATTTAAAATCAGATGGTTAAAAAAAGAAAAAAAAAAAAGATACTTTGCAATTGGATAGCTTAAAGAAATTTATTCCAAAGGGTTGGTGTCAGTTTCCCTAAGAAAGGGCAATTGATTTCTTCCTTTCAACCTTTTCTTTTCTTGGAATTAAACCAATAAACTGTTGAACCCTAGAGACTCCAATCACTTCTCTTTATGTCTCTCAGCTTGTTTATTTTCTTTATTTTTTTTTGGAATTTTTTCTTTTAGCAAACCCATTTTCTCAATTGTGGTTAAACCCACTCTAACTACTCTCCATCTGGAACCCTACACAGCAACCTTGCAAGATCATTTACCCATAAAATTTCACCAAAGCTTCCATGAAACCTTATTCATTAGGACATATGATTTAATAACATGATAAAATTAGGTTTCGACAATATTTTTTTAGACATAAAATTTCACTAAATTAATCCTATTTGTATTGCAAGCTAATCTCTAGAACTCTTGCAAGAACGGTAGCTTATTCTTCACAAAAATAGTTTTCCTTTTTGTTTTCTCATTTTATAGTCAAAAGTCTTATGGTTCAATTTTCAATAATTGAATTGAATTAATAATTTTTCCTTTAAAAAAGGACATATCATATGATCGAAATTAAAGAAATTAATAAAGATGGCAAACTCTTTTAGAGTACGATTTCAAAATTATTGGAATGATAATTAATAAGACAAACACCATTATTTAATCACAAATTTGACTTTCTATCTAAAAGATAATTAATAAGGAAACATAATCGTAAAAGACACAAAGGTTTCCTTAGTTTGCTGAACCAAATAAAAATTATATTTTCTCTTATTTTTTAAGATTATTTCTAAAATTAAGTTTATTAATTAGTTTAGGTATAAAAATTTTAAATGATAAATATTACAGTACATAATACTCAAAACTTTTTAGTGGTAATACATCTGAGTTACTATTCTCTCAATCCCTAATCCCTAATTTTTTATTTAAAAAAAGGAAAGAGATAATATTTATTTTAATTTTATTATTATCTCTATTAAATATAATTACTTTTACAACTTTCTTTTTCTTATAAGACTTTTACAATTTCTTAAAACTCATTTAATCATTTATTTTTCTCCCACTTCATTATTCTATTTAATTTTTTTATTGATAGATTAATGGGGAGAGAATTATTGAAATTGAAAGTAATTAGATTGTGATTTTACTACAACTTTAGGTGATTTAATTATATATTTTTTTAATTTTATGTAAAAATCTAAAATAAGAGACGGCAATCAATTAGGAGAGTGTAGAGATTAAAACAGCCAATTAATAAACTAAACACACCTTGTGAGAGTCCCACATGGGGATTGAAAGGAGAATCGTAACCCTTTATATAATAGTTGATGAAAATTACTAAAGCATCCTTTGATTTTAAATGGTTTAATTTCAGAAAAGTTAATTTTTCTGAAAACTACACTTTCAGGTAAGTTATTTTTTAGTTAATATTTTAAGGAAAATGAAACAATGGATCCCAAAAAATCAATCCACAACACCGTCTGCTTCGTTTTCGTGTGTATTCACCCATACAGCTCCCATCAACCCAAATTTGCAGAATTTCCCACCAACTTCCTCCTAATATTTTCATTTAATATCATCTTATATAGATAACACCTCATCACTCTCAGTGTCCTGAATCTCAAATATCAATTGCATGGAGACCTTACCTTTCTTTTTTACCTTGGCAGCTGCTACATCTGCTTATCTCTTTTGGTTTTATCTCCTAGCTCGTAAACTTACTGGTCCTAAGGTATGGCCGCTAGTGGGAAGTCTCCCGGTTCTCTTCAAGAACAGGAGACTGATCCATGACTGGATCGCTAGTAATCTTCGGGCAATTGGTGATGCATCAACTTACCAAACGTGTACTGTAGCTCTTCCATTCCTGGCTCGCAGGCAAGGATTCTATACAGTCACTTGCCATCCCAAGAACATGGAGCATATTCTTCGAACTCGGTTTGATAATTATCCCAAGGGCCCTCACTGGCAAACTGCGTTCCATGATCTTTTGGGTCAAGGGATCTTTAACAGTGATGGAGATACATGGCTTATACAACGGAAAACTGCAGCTCTAGAGTTCACTACAAGGACTTTGAGGCAAGCCATGGCTCGGTGGGTGAACAGGACGATAAAGAATCGTTTATGGAGCATTTTAGACAAAGCAGCTTCTGAGAAGCTCTCGGTGGACTTGCAAGACTTGCTGCTCCGGTTAACCTTCGATAACATATGTGGACTCACCTTTGGGAAAGATCCCCAAACGCTCTCTCCAGAATTGCCAGAAAACCCATTCGCTATTGCATTTGATACAGCGACTGAAGCTACCCTTCAACGGCTTCTTTACCCTGGTTTCTTATGGAGAGTTGAGAAGATTTTAGGAATTGGAGCAGAGAAGAGACTAAAGAAGAGCCTCAAAGTTGTCGAGAACTACATGGACGATGCCATAGCAGCAAGAAAAGGAAATCCATCGGATGACTTATTATCTCGATTCATGAAGAAAAAAGACGCTGATGGTAATCTCTTTCCAATCGCAGTTCTCCAACGAATCGCTCTAAACTTCGTCCTAGCCGGCCGCGACACCTCCTCAGTTGCTCTTAGCTGGTTCTTCTGGCTAGTCATGAACCACCCTGAAGTTGAAGCAAAGATTGTGAAGGAAATATCAACCACACTTGAAAAAACGCGTGGCAATGATCACCAGAAATGGCTTGATGAGCCTCTGGACTTTGATGAAGCCGATAAATTGGTCTATCTTAAAGCAGCATTAGCAGAAACACTGCGTCTATACCCCTCAGTCCCTCAGGATTTCAAATATGTTGTAGCAGATGATGTTTTGCCGGACGGCACATTTGTACCTGCAGGTTCAACTGTTACATATTCTATATATTCTGTAGGAAGAATGGAGAGCATATGGGGTGAGGATTGCATGGAATTCAAGCCGGAGCGGTGGCTGTCACTGGAAGGGAACCGATTTGAACCTCCTAAAGATAGCTACAAGTTCGTATCTTTTAATGCTGGACCAAGAACTTGTCTAGGGAAGGACTTGGCTTACCTGCAAATGAAGTCTGTGGCTTCAGCTGTGCTTTTGCGTTACCGGTTATCTCTGGTTCCGGGCCACAGTGTGCAGCAGAAGATGTCTCTTACTTTGTTCATGAAGAATGGGCTTCGTGTATTCTTACATCCTCGTACGCTGACATAGGATTGGTGTTTTCTGGGTGTGTCTCTCTCAACAGTGAGTTGGTGGCTTCACAGTAGACGGCGGGGTTATATAGTGATTCAATCATAAATCTTCTTCCCTCTGTTGGTGATGAAGGTTGAAGGGTACGTAGGTTGCATAATTGTTTTGATTTCAAATGTTCACTTTTGTTGTTTATATATTTGCTACTCTACATATTGATTGGTGGTATATCAACTCATATGAGTTTTCGTATAAGTCGATCAATAAAGATACACTTTATACTCTTATGAACAAAATAATCATAATTCTGTAACATTATACTAATTAATAATTTTTATTAATCCATATACACATTACAATTCGCATTAGTGGGATTTTTTTTTTTTTTTTTTGTAATTGTACACAATAAACAGCAGCATTAATAAAATAGATTAGCTAAAATAGTATAGGGGAAAATGTAAAGTAAATTTGATTTTTTTTTTTTGAAATATTGATTACATCATTTACAAGCCCTGGCGGGGAGCCTGAGATACTTTACAAATGTATTCTTCCTTCATGAGTATGAATGCAACTATTCATTATGGACTTTGGCATTGGCATTAATGGAATTCAACAATCGAGCTCTTCGATGGCATTTACAAAATTTGCCTAGTGCTCCAGACCCAGAATTTTATAATGGGATATCCCTCAGATTTATCTTGCTCATTCATTTTCTTCCCAAATCAATCTTCAATCGTTCAACTCTTCTCTATAGACTCGTGAATGGGAAGGCTGAGCTGTGTACTAAAGATCAACCTACAAGAAAGTTAATCCAATATTTTCTCACCAGTCGAAAAGAGGTTCCAGACAACGGTTCCAACCAAGTACAGCCCAACTGAAACCTTGAAAACATCATCCCAAGAACCTGAGAAGGCATATGAGAAAAAATTTAAGTATCAACTAATTTTCACTCCCCAAATTTCAATAAAGAAGGTGAATTATGAAAGCCACCCCACCATGAAACTTTCAAGAAAGCTTGAAAATGAAGACAATAAAAGCAGGCTGTGAGGACCTTTTTCTTACCTGTTCTGTTGAAATAAGGCATGTGTATCCAACATTGATTTTTATTTCAAGATCGAATATATAATAATCCTTGGTTTCTAAAAGTTGGTTATATATATAACTACTAAGAAAAAGGTTGATCCTCGAAGGCCAAATCATAGTTTTACCAGCAAACTGCAAGAATGGTTGAATTAAAACATTTGACTAGAAACTTGGCCGAAACTGATCCAAATAATTTTTGGATCCACTTTCATTTAACTTAAAATGGTTAATTCAAATTATTTAGTAGTTTCGTGCTACTTATTATATGCAATTTTAATTTTTTGTAATCCGCCGATGTGGAACGTCTTCCCACATTAAGCAAGCATGCAGCCGACTATTACATCCTTCCTTCTACTTGACTCAAAATAGTTAACAAGTTATTTAGTAGTTTCGTGTAACCTATTATACACAATTCCAATGTGGAATGTCTTCTCACGTTAAACAAGCAGCTAACTAATACACTCTCTCCTGCTAAATCTGCGACGTTATTATCGTAACTAAATCGGATACAATTGCTAAGTCAAGATCGAACTCTCAGATATTGTGGTTCGCTAATACCTCGGGTGGCTCCATCTCGTCTCACACGAATAGTCATTTCTGCAACTGAATCGGATACAATTAAGCAACTAGATGACTATTACACTCTCTCCTCCTAAATTTGCGACGTTCTCGTCGCAACTGAATCGGATACAATTGCGTCGCAACTAAATCGGATACAATTGCTAAGTCAGTGAACTCTAGATATGATGATTCGTTAGTACCTTGGACAGTTCCACCTCGTCTCACGGAGGTAGTTATTTTCTCGCAAGTCTACTAACTCTGCATAATTTTTCTGATTCAGGTGAGTCTAATATCAATTGAAACAGTTCGACCGAAACTGATCCAAATAATTTTTGGACCTATTTTCCACTTGGATCAAAATGGTTAGCCCAAATTATTTAATACTTTCCTGCTAGTTATTATATATAATTTTAATTATTCGTAATCTGCGATATAGAACGTATTCCAACATTCAGCACGCCCCTGACTATTATACTCTTACGCCCTCTAATCAAAGGAATAAACTACTCATGCAGTCAATTTGAACCTGAGTCGAAATGGTCCAAACTCAGAGTGAAATAACCAAGCTAGGTGCAGCTTGGCCAGCTTTACGTTCAAGGCAGAAAAATATTTGCTTGCTTTAATGAATGTTAGAATATATTTTTACCATGTTGCAAGATGTAACCAGTAGCTGCTGTTCCAAAGACTCCTGCTAGTACTCCAGCCGTATTGGATAGACCAAGCAACACTCCCTAAAAGACATATCAGACACAAAACAAAACCGTTAGTTATTTCCCTTGAAAGGAAGGAGCAACACTATGATGCAATGCAAAACCAGCAATTAGGCAGCATCAAAAATTCTAACAATATAATTCCCAGTCCAAAAAAATGGACATTAAAATTTTCCAGAACATCAGTGAAACAAAAAAAGTGAACATCCATGAAGTACAAAAAGAACAAATACTTACAGAATATCTAGGTGCAATATCTTGATGATTTGAATATAGACCAGACTGGGAAAATGCGTCAGTACCCTACTTAAGAAAAAGATGGGACAAATTAAATCTGCACCTAGTGAAGTCACTTATATAAAACTTACAAATCAACACTTGAGATCAAATAACATGAAATACTCAAAAGTACATAAATATAATTTAGTTGGCCAAAGTACGACTTTGCACGCCCCTAAACTTTAACAAAAAAAAAACTTGTCACCCAAAACTTTTAATTTCCCATACATTTAAACTATTTAAAAGTAGAATTAACATAACTTTACAATCTCGGTTAGAAATTTAAATCAGAGGATATTCTTTGGGTCTAGAAAATATGAAGTAAATTTTAATCCAACGGTCCGATCTAAATTAATCCAAATAATTTTTAAATTAATTTTTTACTTGATCTAAAATAATTAATTTAAATTATTTAGTAATTTTTAAACTTAATTAATATATATATTTGCTTAATTATTTTCCACGGTCCATATGGATCAAATCCCCCTAAGGAATTGTGTTTTGCTGTTGGGTCCCACAAATTCTCCCTACAAAATTTTGCAACATCCTTGTCGCAATCCCAATACAATTACTAAATTAGTACCAACAGCACAACACAATTTCTTAGAGGAATTGGCCCCACATCAACCTTAGAAAATAGTTAAGCAAATATATATATTAGCTAAACTTAAAAACTATTAAATAACTTGAATTAATCGATTTAAGAGATAAAAAATGAGTTCCAAAGTTATCTGGGTGAATTTAGATTGAGCTGTTATAATTAG
The DNA here is from genome assembly GCF_001659605.2 of Manihot esculenta. Classification (NCBI taxonomy): domain Eukaryota; kingdom Viridiplantae; phylum Streptophyta; class Magnoliopsida; order Malpighiales; family Euphorbiaceae; genus Manihot; species Manihot esculenta. The sequence goes on along the minus strand of NC_035162.2, from coordinate 9,246,840 downwards.
TATTAGAGTCACTCTCGATCAAAAAAATTATACCGAACTAGTGGGTCTGTGAAAAAATAGCTACCCGTAGGAAACAAGTTGGAGCCACCCGATTCATTAACAAACCACAATACTCAAAAAGGTCTTGTCCTTTGTGGTAGATTTAATTTGTTGAATTGAATTTATAAAATATACATGATCATTATTGTCAGGTTAGTAACTAATTCCACTTTATAGTTGATGCTATTTTGTAATAAGATTGCCCTTAATTCCACTTTTTAAATTGTTCATGCGGATCATGTAATATTTTTAAAGTTCAGGGTGCCACATTAAAGTTTAAGGGTGTAAAATTGTATTTGACCTAATTCAATTTCAAGGTCATTTTAGAACAAAAATGAGGCAATTCAAGTAAGAACTACTGTGGACCTTTTTATTGCATTTAAATGTCATACACCAAGAAGCAAACCTGACTACAAGCCATGCACAGTACAGCCATTGCAGGAGAATTAACATGGCTCAACTGAGTTAGGAAAAAGGCAGGGCCAAGAAACCCGATTGTTTGCATGATCTGCACAGGAGAATACAGGGTCTGTTATCCATACAGAATTGAATGAGGGGACCTGACCTATGCATTTGTTCCATGAATCTTGTAGGAAGCAGTGTAAACAGACAAGGGAGTAAAAGATAGAGAGCAAGAGAATTAGTGCATTTAGCCCTTCGACCCTACCGTTGGTGTCATAATTACAATATAAGAAACTGACAAATACCTTGCGAACTGTTGTTACAGATAAACCTTTGCTCACAAGTGTATCAGCAATCCATCCTCCAAGATTTGCAGAAAATGCCATTGTAAGCCACGGCAAAACACATAAAAGCCCAGATTCCGTAAGATTGAACTTTAAGACCTATATAACCAAACAGAAAAAGAAATAAGAAAAAAGAAAATCAGGATCCGTTATTCTAGAGAAAAGTTTTGCACCTATAAATACCGCAAACTACACCTTCTCTTCTACAAAATATCAATAATAACATTTACTGAAAGCTGCACTAGCTATGCTTAAAGAACTATAACAAAAATTGAAAGAAGAAACCAGTATCTTTAGGAGTAATTATGCAATGAGTAGCTACAAGATAGTTTATCTGAAAATATAAGAACTATATATTATCATGCATGCATTTGTTTCATTTTATCCTGTATGTTACACGTTACACTTTGGAAAAATAAATCATCCACAAGATAATTTACAACCCCACCCAAATCAATGGTTTTCTAAGTGTTCCCTCTTAGTAAGCATTGCTCTATATTCCACATTCAGCATCTGAAATTAGATAATCACCCAGTAAGGTTCCCTTGTCATGCAAATGACAGTTGGATTTCCTTTTACCATGGAAGTACATCGTATGGGGCTAAAGAGTTTCTTCTTTGATACTTCCACCTGTGCAGATAAATCTAACTAATTGCAGCAAAATCAGCAAGGCAAACTGCTAATTTGAGCTCTATTTGTAATGCTCTTGTTTCTGATATCTCTCCAAGCTTTAAATGCTTAACATTTTGAGTCCTAGATTGGGAGCATTTGGGAGGCCTGCTGGCCAAGGATCTAGCATGGACCTAATATCTCAAGTTTTTCTTGGATTAAAAATTAATAAAATTTTAAATTTCAAAAAAAAAATCCTAATCTAGTGGTAATATAAATAGTTTAGACTGAAAATTCTAAGAGATAAATAATTGATTGAGGAACTACTTGTTTGGTTTTTAACAGGCTTACAAAGTCGAAGAATATGTTATGATTGAAAGGAAGACTTACTTGGTTATAGTATGTTGGCATCCATGTTAGCAGAATAAATGTACCCCAATTGTGACAGAAGTGAGACACTATTAGGGCCCATACAGGTGCTTTGGACAAGATTAATCCCCATGGTATTGTTTTGACAGGTTCCTTGGAAACACTGTGTGCAAAAATCAGCTGTTTTTCTTCTGGCCGGAGCTGAGGATCATCAAGAGGTGAACTGTAGGCCTATTGAAAGAAAAAACAAGAATAAAACAACCGGGAAATATTTTGAACTAAAAGAAACATATTATTAGAATACCTATTTTCATGGACAGACAACTTAAAAATTTAGAAGAAAATTAAGTTCATGTTTATAAAGCTCCTTAAACACAAAAAAAAAACTTGACTTAAAATGTTATTTCTCTGCACTTTTAATCAGTAAAAATTACCTTATTTAGCCATACAGCAAACCAAACTGTCCCTAGAGAACCAAAGGAGTAAAATACCGATGGCCAACCAAATTGATGTATTAAGAAGGGAGAGAAAGCCAGGCCAGTGACTGATCCAAGATACATGCCACTATACACCAGTGCTAATGATCTACTCCTCTCAGATACAGGAACCCATTTGGACAGAATATTATTCATGGCAGGCATAGCAACACCCTGAAACAGAGCCACACTAAATGAAGAAGCATCCTATGAGAAAGTTCACCAGAAATAGCATTCTCCAGTTACATATCATAGGACAAGAAGAAATTCTAAAGGGAAAAAAAACGTATTCATTACCCCAATTAGAAATCAACCATAAGAAGTTTGTTAAAGGTCTTACCTCACCAATGCCCATGAAAGCACGAACGAAAAGGAGGAAAGGCAACCCAACTTTGGCAGCCACAGGGGTCAGAGCTGTAGCAATGGACCACCAAACTACGCCAAATCCCAAAACCAGCTTCCCACCCACTGTGTCAGCCCATATGCCACCAGCAATCTGTCGCTGACATCTAATTAGTTAAGTAAATAAAGGCAAAGTTCACAGGTTGTAAAACAACTTTGACTATTTTCCCCTTTATAAGAAACAAAATGTAACAAACATTGAATGTAACTTCTAAGAGGACGAGATTCTATATACTGATTTGTTAACCAAGAAAAACAAAGTTGACTAAGAGAAAGCTATATCACCTGGGTGAGGAGGTATCCCCAGAAAAAGGAAGATTGGATCAAACCGACTGTGGCGGGATTCCAGTTGAACTCCGCGGACATGGGAAGTATAGCAATGCTCATGTTCACCTGTCGAAAAAATATGCTTAAGCTTATTACTAACTCAAAACTGACATACTCCGGGGACAAGAATAATAGACTCCGAGGACATGAGAAGTATTCCAGCCATTATTTGCAAAGCTCTAGCAAATCTGACAAGACTAATTTCATTACACATGAAAGACTACATAGAAAACAGTCAATTATTCATTTTTTATATACTACTACAAATATATGTAGCTAACAAGAGATAGAATATGTCAATATTTAAGAGATGGAATTGAAAACGTACTCTATCCATGTTGCACAGAAGAAAGGCGGAGAAACACAAGATCACTATAACCCATCGTTTAGGGAATTCTTCCCACCAAGGCGCAGAACTCTCTAACTCACCCTCGCTTAAAACGACATCGTTCAACCCGTCTTGGAACTTAACGGATTCCGGCACCGTATCCGATATTTCGTAGGGCTCTGACTTAACATCTGCATATACTTTTCCACCCCGACCAGAATTCCGTACCGAAACACGGAAAACACCGCAGCCTTCATCAGATTGAAGGCGAACTCGAAAATGAAGAAATTCTCTGCGCTTCAACTCAGGAAGACTGAAACCAAAACTCTTCTTGGAGACGGAGAAATCAGGGGGGGAGATGCGGGGCCGAAAATGGGGAGAGAAAGAGTGAAGAAGAGCTCTAGCGCTCATGGTAGCTCAAGGAAGCGAGTATGACTGTTCACCACATCCCAGGCAGAGCAAGGGAGAAATAGATATTTGAACGTTTTCGGAGGGTAGCGGAATGATATTTAATTTATGAGGACTGGTACAGCTTCCGACACGTGGCTTTATGTGATTGAGGAAAACTGGATTGTGCTGATGAGAGAGAGAAACTGGCGGGTGATTAACCGAAAACGGAATGGGTTCCGTGTTATGCCCATCAAAATTTTTTAATTTTAATCGTTTTAGATTTTCCATATTGGGCTAATTGATTGAGGTCAGGCCCAATTTCCAATGCATTGAAGAGAAAACCACTATCTAAAATCCCCACTACAAGCACAGCCCAAACACAAAAAACAAAGCCCATTATAGTAAATGAGAGCCCATTGCCAAAGCAAACCCAAGGTGGCGGTGGTTGGTTAGAAAGAAGTAGACTTTTAATCAAAAAGAAAGAAAAGGGTATTACAGGATTGATTTAGTTATTTTTAATCAGCTAATAATGGGAGGCAGTGGACCTTGTTAAAGAAGGTGAATCAATCACAATTCACACTCATGATGAATACACTTTTAAGATTCTAGTTTATGTTGCTTGTGTAGAATTAAAATTCCTCCAAAAAGAAGAGAATGCAATTATATTTGTGGGTCACATAAATTTTCAGGTACACTAGTTTTTTTTCAGTAAATAATGGAACCACAACCTTCCATGATGGAATTTTAGTAGCTTGGGCAGACCACGGTTGGCCCAACTGTCCCATTGGGAAAGTACATGGGATTAAAGTTTTTCTAGTTATCATCATCATTTTTGCAAAAGACTTGATATTTAAGAGTGTTACTCCTGCAATAAAGAAATTAAACTGCTTTATCATGACCATGTTCATGCTTTAATCACTCAATGCATGCTCAAATTAGGGATACTTGATTAAGACATATAATAGTCAACCACCTCTCATAATATGGAAGATTAGTAGTTGAAATCAAGAATTCCTTATATGCAGACATTCAGATTCATTAATTAATAAAACATATAGTTTCTAATCAAATTAAAATTAAATTATTTATAAAGAAAATTACTTTTACTTTCTAACATCAATTATTTTTTATATTATAATTAAATAATGAAAATAAATTATTTTTTAAAAGATGGAGTCTTATTTATTTTAATAAATTTGGTAGGGAGAAAGTAAGGCCAGGGAGTGAGGAGCTTTAAGTAGTGGGTACTGTAAAATAATGTCGGCAGCTTTCTTTTATTGTGAAGAGGTAGGGAAAAGGGAAAAGAATGGTGAAAAGCCTTACACAAGTAGAGAGGAAGTAGAAAACTTTCACCGTGCTTCTATTTGATTTAAATAGAAAAAAATTAATTAAATTAAATTTAATGGTATATTATTCAATTCGACCATCAATTGCAAAACTAAATTTATCAGCCATTGCCCGTTAATGAAAAATTACATTTACAGAAAATGAAAGATGATGCAAAGTTAATTGGATTTTTTTTAAAATTAATTAAGGACAAGAAGAAGTGGTAGTATTATATAGTATATAGGTTTATTTATTGAAATGAAGACGAGGACCCATTAACAGAATTAGAATATATTTACCAACCATACAGAAAAATTTTAGAGGCCCACTCAAAAAGCAACAACACAAACCCAATCAATATCACGTTGGCCCACATTCAAAGATATGAAAGAATTTTGCTTTGGAGCCTATATCATCTTCATATTATTTCCTGTATTTTGCTTAAGTTGCTTTTTTAAAAAAAAAATAATTCATTCAGTAAATCAAAATTTTTAGAAATTTAAAAATTATTCCAATATTGTTGTTTTTAAATTTAATGATAATTTTTATGAATGCTGAAAATTGGACACCTTGTTTATATTCATTATTAAGTTTTAAAATAATTGATAAATTAAGTCAACAACAGTATATTTAACGATAATGATTTGACGTGAACATATCTAGGATTATTATGAATTTTTATTATTTTTAAAAATACGTATTATAAATTTTTAAAATCTTAGTTTTGATTTAATATTTTTTTCCATGTGAGAGTGATAGTGGAATACTTATTAAAGGTTAAATAAATTAAGCGAAATTGATTATACGCATGCATTTAATTTATTTTTATGTCGAAGTATTGAAGTAACGTAGTTGTCAATGTCCATCATCATAAGTATCAATTAAAATAAGCTACATGTACTTTAATTTTTTTTTTAAAAAAATATTATATAAATTTATCCTCATAATAAGTTTGATTTTCTAGGCTGGTTATGCTGATATTTGAATGTTTAATTCAATAATTTGGTCTTTAATTGAAGCTAACTTCTTTATATATGAAGCAATTTTCAAGGCGATGAATCAGCGGAATTGCCTCACGACATATAGAAAAAACATATGATCAGTCTGCAAATGTCCTAAAGCGGCTACAGCAGTAACCGTAGAAACCATATTAACTAGTGAGGGCTGGAAATCTTTCATTTGTTTATGAGTCCCATGCATGTAGAAGAACTACAACCAGAGTTGTACAATGTTTATACGTGGATATGTATGGGATGGACATTATCTTGGAAATTATAAGTTGAGAATAAGCAACTAGACAAAAAAGAATACTGAGTAGTCACATGTTGTTCAAAGAAGCCAAAAACAAAGGAAAAGAAAGGCTGAACATTGGCAGAAACTACTGTTGGCATTGGATTCTCCTTGAGATAAGGCATTGCATGTCCAATATATATGTTTATGGGGCCATATATAAAAAAATTGTGATGAGAAAATGGATCACACTCCCAACTAAATTGACGATCATGAACCCCCTGCAGCACATGTGGATATCGCTGTGGCTATGTTGCCACGTTCATGTTTTATCTACGAATAAATAATAAATAATGGATTTGATTTACATTCTTCTTCTACTATGCTCGAATCGATTTTTAGCCAAGAAAACGAAGAACAAAAGCTTTTTCAGATAATAATTATGTTTTTGTGTCTTCTAGTTCAATATATATCAAATGATTAATTATCAATCAGCTCATCTAGAGCTCTTCCGCTCTTTCCCCTGTAACAAAAAAAAAAAAAAAGAGATGCCAAAATTGCGAATCAACTGGAATTAGATTCCTTGTATAGACATGAATATGATTCTGTGTTTTCCTTATATTGCCTGCAATATCTTCCTGGTAAAAGAAATAACAAAGTGACAATGGAGAGTTGGCCGTTGATGGAATATAAAATTTTAGGCTATTACTTTCGGGAAAAGTGATGTAATCGAATTCACAGATAATTAACTTATTGCTTGTTCCAGGTAGCAGGGAAGGGGGATAGAAATTCAAAAATTGACAATATCTGAAATTAATATAAATCCGACCAATCTCTTTTACAAAAATTTCCAATTACCAATATATAAAATTATCGATTATATATCATGTATAAATATACTGGATACATTTTGAGAGCTAAATATATTCCATGAAGTTGCGTTCCACCTACTTTAATTAGCTTTATTCTTCCACGCCCCCACTCTACGTCAGCTGCCCTGCCTTTGCTCCCCTATTCCTTTCCTTTCTTATTCCATCATTCTCTTCTCTCTGTGTCTCGCTCTCTCGAGCGCGATGCCTCATTGATGACCTGAAACAGAGGTCAAGCTCCCAAAACCAACATGGCTGCCGTAGTATCAGTGTTCACTAAGTTCCTCTCTATCTTCATACTCCTCCTGCACCTCGGTTGCTTTATTTTCACTGCTAAAGATCATAAGCCACCGACCAAGAAACGCAAAGTCTCGCTTCTTTCTCCCATATCTTCTTCTTCAACTCGTTTAAAGCCTCGCAGAGCTCTCTCTTCCTCCTGGTTCTATCTTAAACGCATCTTCTCCTCTAAGACCTACAAAACCACCAGCTCCCAGGCTCAATCTCCAGTGCCAACTCTCGCCTCAGCAAGATCATCCCAGCACTCCATAGTCTCCATGATCCCTCCGGAAGATCATGCATCCGTTATTCCTCCCCATAAAAAGCCATCCGGTTCTTGCCAGGAATCAGATATCTCAACTAATGATCAGTTCTTTCCTTTGAGAAATGATATCTTTCCGTGCACAGCTTGCGGCGAAATCTTCCAAAAACCTCAGCTTCTGGAGCAGCATCAAGCTATCAAACATGCGGTATCGGAGCTTCAAGATGGAGATTCAGGGAAGAATATAGTCCATATCATATTCAAAACAGGTTGGTCTTGTAAAGAGAAGAACCCAGAAATACATAGGATCTTAAAGATCCATAACGGTCCAAAGATACTATCAAGATTTGAAGAGTACAGAGAACTTGTGAAAGCCAAAGCAGCAAGAAACGGTGGCGTGAAGAGAAGAGACGAGAGATGCATAGCAGATGGTAATGAGCTGTTGAGATTCTTCTGCTCCACATTCATGTGTGATTTGGGAGCAAATGAAAATTCCAGCATTTGCAACCAGCAATATTGCAGCGTTTGTGGGATAATAAAGTCCGGCTTCTCACCCAAGATGGACGGAATTTCTACACTATCGAGCAGCTGGAGGGCGCATATGACGATTCCTGAGGACGTGGAAGAAGAGTTCAAGTTCATGAACGTGAAACGGGCGATGCTGGTATGCAGAGTTCTAGCGGGTCGGGTCGGGTGTGAACTGGAGGAAGAGGATAAGGAGGATGGAGGGTTTGATTCTGTCGTAGCGAGAGGTGGAAGTGGGATCCATAGCAGAGTGGACGAGGAAGATCTAGTGGTGTTTAATCCAAGGGCTGTGCTTCCTTGCTTTGTGATTGTGTATACCGTGTGATGATGATGACTGTTTAATGTGGGGGGTTTTTGTCTAGTTTTATGTTTGATTAATTTAACTTATGATGTTGGGGTTGTGATAATGTAGTGAAGCTTATTATTTATGTTCCACATGGTCATGACCAAGGGAAATCACAACCCCAATTACCCACAATGATTATAGTTTTTCTTTAAAAAAAAATAATGGTGAAGGATCGTAATTAGCGACAATAGTGGAAATGGGTTTTTAGAGTCCGGTTAATATTGAATGAATCTAGGGTTCAATCTTGGATTTGTGGCTATCTTTTTCTATGGGTTTTAGTAGGTTGTATGGACTTTTTCTGTAATGAAACATACATTTGAGAAGGAAAAAAAAAAAAAAAAAAAAAAAAGCCCTATTTTGTATCACAACCATTTCAGACCAGAATCAAAGGCGTCTGTCTTTTTAAAAGTGGCCACGAGCCCAATAGAAAACCAACTCGCCTACGTGGGCTCTTTGTATTGGGCCTAGTTCCTTGAGTTTGTATTTGTAAAATGGCCCATTAAATGGACAACCCGATCCACCAGATCCATTAGCCGTCGCAATATGCTAGCCAGATTTTCCGCGCAAAAGGCTGAGGATTCAAAAACAAAAGAAAAACAATTCCTTCCTTCGCTGTTTCACATTCTCCTCTCCAGATCCCATTAATAAAAAAATCTAAAAATCTCCATCTCTAAGCTTCAGAAATGGATCACTTCCGCCATTTGACTTTCGAAACCTCGAAAATTGTACCCTTGTCTATATTATTCAAACTCGCTGGACGGTACTGTCATCTCCCTCCTGGAATTTCGCTCTGCTCTCTCTTTCTTCTCTCTTCAGCTCCAAGTTGGCTTCTTTATCTCTTTCTTTTTGTAAACCACGGTTTTGATTTCTTTTCTTTCTGTTTTGATTTGATTCAGTTCCCTTTGCGTGTTCTTTAAAAAGATCCCATCAAGTTCACGTCTTTTGCATGAGTTTCAACTTCTTTTCACTTTTCAATTCCCTTTTTTGCACATTTTAAAAAGTTTTTTGGGTAATTTAGATTTCTTCAAAGATATAAATATATACAGTCCCGAAGATCATATTCTATATTGGTATGGACTTCATTCTGTAAATCAAAATTTTCTAGCTTTGGTTGGTTTTGTACTAATTCTGTTGCTTTATTGTTCTTGGGTTTTACTTACTATCTACTATAGTTTCTGCATTAATAATTTTTTAAAACCCTTTTGCAGGGTGTTGACATGTCTGATTTTAAGTTAGAAGTTGTTATTTCCAATGATTGTGATGAATCAGTGGACCATGTGAGTGAAAAGTCGACTTTAGATGAAAAATTTAATGCTGCAGAAAAGATTCTGAATGGTTTTGGAAAGCAAGATAACCGGTCAACTGGCAATTTTGCAACAAATGCAGAACGTAGAGCTGTAGGTGACAGGTAGAATCAATTCTTATTTATTAAAGTTAATTGAAAGACTTCAAGTTGAATGTCCATTTAATGTGTTTTCCATATGATTTTTCCCAAATTGATGCACTTACTGATTGCTCAATGGCTTGTGCATAATTACTTCTTTCCTTCTTGCAGGTTCTTTAGAGAGAATCATGCAACACATGGTGCCAAAATCAGTGCTCTGTTTAATGGAGATGAAAAACGCGAACATGGATCAGGAAGAAAATCTGGACCTCTTTTGTCCGGAACAGCTTACTGCATTTCCTCTTGCAGCATGATTTTGTTGAACAAAGTTGTTCTGTCAAGTTACAATTTCGATGCAGGAATATCTCTTATGTTATATCAAGTATGTTGGTGTCAAACAGCCTCTTTCTTTCTTATTGGCTCTGAAAAGTGAAAAGTACCCTAGAATGATTTCTTGAATCAGTATTTCTTTTTTGCAAGATTGTACTTAAGTAGTAAAACTGCCTTATATTACTCGGTGTTAAAAGTGGATCACTTGTTTGATTATTTTCTTTCATTCCTGTGCATGACTATATGGTTTTGTTGTTTTGCTGCAGAATTTGATATGCTGTGTGGTTGTTGCCATTTTGGGTTTTTGTGGAGTTGTTTCAGTGCAGAAGCTTAACTGGAAACTAATAAAGGTCTGGATCCCTGTCAATGCAATCTTTGTTGGCATGCTTGTATCAGGCATGTATAGGTATGTCAGAATTCTCATAACTGTCGTATTGGATGCCCTGCATCAAAAAACTGTATTGTATTTTAAGAATCCCGTGCATTTGTCTTGCCAGTTTGAAATACATAAATATTGCAATGGTGACAATTCTGAAGAATATGACAAACATTATGACAGCAATTGGGGAGTTATATATTTTCCGGAAACATCAGAATCAGAAAGTGTGGGCTGCCATGATTTTGATGGTACTCAATACAACTCCTTTACTTGTGTCATGTGAACAACTTAGCTAGTGATGCTTATTGTTTTTGCCGAACAGTATATAATTGTAATTTAAGAACAAAAGACAGATATCGAATCACTTAAATTCTTCACATAATTGTAGCTTAAGTGCATAATTTTGTCATATGGAATATGGACATAATCCACGCGTTGGCAATATCAGAAGTTAGCACCTGGATACTACATTGGAGTATTTCCAAGTTTCAATTGTCAAGTCAATGAGTTTTATATCTTTCCCTTTTACAGATTATCTCTGCTATCACTGGTGGTATTACAGATCTTTCATTTGATGCAACGGGTTATGCATGGCAACTCATGAATTGCATTCTAACAGCAAGTTACTCAGTATGCAAATCTACTCCCTCTTTCATTGAACCTCCCAATAACTTTGTGAAATGGCTTTGGGACTCTGTAATTTTCAGCTACCCAGTGTGGGGCCAAATGTTATCGGTGTTCTACTCAGTCTGTTGTTACAATTTGCAACTAACAAGTGACACTTCTACTTGACACAGATTACCCTGCGGCGGGTAATGGATAAAGCAAAGCAGTCAACCAGAAGCGGATCTCTTAATGAAATTTCAATGGTGTTGCTGAATAATTTGTTGTCTCTACCATTTGCCATCTTCTTGATTCTGGTGTTTGATGAATGGGAATATGTGATTAATGCGTAAGCAAATATAGCAAATTTAGAGAGAATAGTATGCTTTCTATTCATAACTGCAAAACTTAGGAATCCTATGACAAGTGGTTTCAATTTGCAGAGATGTGATCAAATTGCCATTGTTCTGGGTTGTTGCAACAGCTAGTGGATTGCTTGGACTTGCCATTAGCTTCACCTCTATGTGGTTCTTACGCCAAACTGGCCCCACAACTTATAGGTAATTGTGTGCTTTATACCCTTCAAAGTATATGATATGCTGTTAACTGGCAATTCAAGGTGCATATTTAGAAACTCTGCAACTACAAATCAAGAATTTTAATCATAGAAATCGCATGATGATATGTCCTTTTCCTGTTGTGCAGTTTGGTGGGTTCACTGAACAAGATTCCCATCTCTATTGCTGGTCTAGTGTTGTTCAAGGTTCCCCTTAGTCTATCAAATTTGTTCAGTATACTATTTGGTAATAAAATCAACGCTCTGTGGATCATGACACATAGTTTCAAGCATATAAACTATTTCATTATATCTAATTTAGAACATGCTCTCCCAGGTCTATTTGCTGGAATATTCTTTGCCAGGGCCAAAATGTCCTGATCCTAGAATCAGATCATTGCATATATTTGATAACAGGGAAGAACCAGTGACATAGCTTCCGGTTGCTGATTGACAAATTAAACCTTGAATCAATACTTCCTTCCCACAGCTTGGAAGAAGCAGAAGCTTAGAGGCAGGTAGAGGTAATATACTTGGTAAAGTAATAATTGATTGATAGGCATCAAAGATTTGGGGAGGATCATGTCCTTGGAAATTTACAAGCTTCACCGTTACCGTTGTGCATAGATAGAGGCATTCTTAATTTCTTATTGATTTTTTTATAAGCAATTTCTTGTTGACTATCGAGAAGGATAAGATATATCATCTTGAAATTCATTACACAGAATGTATTCTTTCTGAAAGAAGCTTATGTGAGAGAATATGAAATAGTATTGTTTTGTTTGAATATGTAATTGCATGAACTTGTCAAGGTCAGGGCTGTTCACAGGTCAGTTTAGCTGAAAATTGCTTCCAACCAACACAATCTACCTTGCATAAATTAACTGAAGGTTTGCCATGCAGACCGATCGAACCTGATGTAAGGATATAATGGTATTAGAGCTGTAGCTTGGATCAAAATCCCACGAAGTAAGATGGATGGTTAACAATGAAGAAGGTTACATAAATAAATAGGATATGCCATTTGGAACTAGAAAGCAATAGCTGTGAATCTGGAGTTGCAATTGAATTACTTTTTCATGCAAGGACGATTTGGTTGCTGCTCATAAAGAACTGTCCTGAGGCTTGGTTCAAGATCATTCTTTTTTATTGTTCACCTGACTGAACCAACCAACAAATTCCAACAGTGATCGGTTTGCATGGCCAACTGCATAATTAGTTGAACTATCCAAGAGTGTGCCCTAGGGTTTAAATCTCGTTGATTCTAATCCCTTCTTAATAAGAAAAAGGAACTCAGCAACTATAAGAATTTAAATTAAGAAAAGAAATCAGCCATTACAATGCAAAGTTAAATATTCAAAGAACTGAAAGTACTAAACCATATATTTTTTCAAAAAAAAAAAGAAAAAAGTTAGGGCTTATCTTTTGATGTGGCCATAGAATACTTATTCAAGCCTAATGATCACAGACACGCAGCCAATGACTACATCCAATCCCTTATATTCAATTTGTTATACATCAGACAAACATATTATATGGGCTGGGTGATTTTTGGCAATGTTTTTAAATGTAAGAGATATTATAGTAACAAATTTTAAAATGATGGAATTTTAGGTCATATTTATAAATATTAGAGATTTTGTAGTAACTAATTTGAAAACGACCTCTAATTTTGAGGAATCGGAATCGGAATCGGAATCAATTGTTATATAGCTGCGATTCCCTATAATTTCATCCAACATGCAAAGATAAGAAGGTAAGAATCTAAACATCAGCAAAGATCCCATATATATTACTACAGCGTCCGACTTATCGAGAAAAACACATGTTTAATTCCTCAGGCAGCTGGTCTCATGTATCTCAATCTTAAATTCAAGTAGTTTTCATTTAATTAAGGTCGAATAGATTCAAATCACCACAGCATATATATAGTCCCAACATGAAATCAGAAGAAATAAAATAATAGTAAAAACGAATGGAATTTAGGGTTTTTTTTTCGTGATATGGAGGCACCTCCCTGCATTAATGAAAGCTCTTTCCATAAATGTCCATTACTAACAAAAGCTAGAGTCAAAGAATTTCAGAAACAGTTTAGAAAAAGTGAAAGAAAAAGACGAAACAGAAACAGAAAGAGAAGTGATGAAAATGATTGCGTCCATCGACGATAGAACAGAAACAGCTACCACTTGTCCACACACCATTATAATACTCAACCATAACAAACTTCACCCATTCTTTAACAGTTTCTATTGTATCTCACATGCCCACCCTCACTCACTCATTAATTAATGCCCACAACTTGAACTACAACCAACAAAAATACCTTAAAATTTTAACCTAATATATTAGAAGAAACAGGATGTTTGTTAAGGATGACAATTAGTTAAACTCGCAGAAGCTCCTTGAATCACAAACTATGTACTGTTGCTACCTTGAAAGAAATGAGAAGAAGAAATCATCTCTATCAAATCCATCTCTTTCTTTCCATTTGAACGAGTTTGATCTATCCCCAACTCCATGTTCATGCTATTGTTATCTCCATAATCAATAGAAGGCGAAATTGCGGTTGCTCCATTTAGAAGGTAAGAGAGATAGAGATCTGAATACAGGTAGCTAGTAGGTCTTTCTTCCGCTTGGAGACCACTTGGGCACATAATTGGAGACATCAAAGTAGAAGAAAACAAGTCATATTGATCACTTGTATCAGCTAGCTGTTGATCACCATTGTTTTGATATAAACCAAGAGAGTCCAAGACCAATGATGGATTCTTGAGCTGATTATCAACATTGCTGCTGGTTTCCATTTCCATTGGATTCTTGGTTGCAGGTTTTTCTGGGGATGACTCCATAAAATTGTCATTGAAGAAATTTTGTAAGAGAAGTTCATCATCATATGTTTGAGTGATCAGTGGTGGAGAGTCATCCACATTGGGTTCAGATAATTCAGGGAGAAAGTAGTTGAATTGGCTTGAAGGATCATCTGATGTGGAGGAGCTTGAAGGTGTGTTTATGTTTGTGTTTGTGCTATGGGAAGGGGTACCTATAGAAGTAGGGCAAGGATTTTTGAGGTTCTTGCTTTTAATGTAGTCTTGAAGTATTGAAGATTGAGGTTTTGCAATTTTATTTTCTGTATGCTTGTTCTTTCTCCTTGAATTTTGCCTTCTTTTCGTAGCATTCCAATGATTCTTTATAGCATTCTCAGTTCTTCCAGGAATGAGTTTTGCGATTTCTGCCCATCGGTTCCCAACCTTGGAATGTGCTTCAACCAAAATCCTCTCCTCTTCTTCGCTCCAGCTTTCTTTCTATAAAAGAAAACCCATCAAGAAGAAAAAAAAAAGCACATGTATGATTAATAACAAGGCAAAAGATTACAAACAATTAACATAAATGGTTTTTATTGAAAAGCCAATGGGAACTTATTCATGGAGAGAGAAAAGTCATCAACTTTTATGTCAAGATGATGCTTTGCAAGGAAAAATTACAAAATCACATGAAAAAGACAGTCGATGAAGAAGAATATATAACAGCTGGGTCCTGCTGAACAAATCGTGCATTTTGCATTGCAATGGTCGAGTTAAAATACATTTCAGAAAGAAAAAAAAAAAAAAAGAGAAGATTTGGAACGAATGGAAATTAACCTATTTGCATGTGATGTGAAACTAAAAGCCCTAGCTAGGTCCTTTTTTTCTGCCATATGTAAATGGAAATGGAAAGAAAAAAGAATTTAAAAGGAAATATAAGGGGGAGAAGAAAAAGGAACTTATTAGTTCAAAACAATCTAAAGTATTACCTTGACCCTAAATTATACAAGAAAAATATGAATATATATAAGGTTAATTTTAGATTTTTCTTAATCTTATCAAACTACTTGATATTAAAATCAAAGAATCCGAAAGTATAAGCCAAGATCCTTCGTTCTTGGATATCCATCAAACAGATTTCATATAAAAAAATCCCTGAAAAAATAAAGCAGACATATATCTAACTTAATTTATGGAAATTGCAACATGAACAAAAGATGTGAGATCAGTAAAATAGCAAACCCTAAAGAAAATGAAAGGGAAAGAAGGAACCTTGATATCAGGGCGCAAATGATTGTGCCATCTCTCGCGACACTGCTTTCCAGCCCTACCAGCCAACTTTTCAGCTATTTGTGCCCATTTTCTTACCCCAAATTGCTTCACCAGCTTAATCAGTTTCCTTCATGACATCAAAAAGACGACCCTAACATGCTTCAGTGCTAACTTTAACCAAAGAACCAGTATGAAAAAGAAACAAGAAACAAAACCTCAACTCAAAAATAGGTTAAAAGGAGAAGTCTAATTAAATATCGTTTGCATATCACCTGTCTTCTTCTTCTGTCCACTGCCCTTTGATCAAACTTGGACAAGGGATTTTCTTGGCTTTCTTTGCCTGACCTTTACAAATCCTTCCTGAAACATTCACTTCTCCTTCCAAACAAGCTCTAGGGTTTATCTCGCATGTCCAATTGATGAGACTATCTCCTTCAACGAAGTCTCTCTCTTGGAAACATGGCCATGGAAAACCAGCAATTGCACCATTCGATGCAGAGAGATCATACAACCCATTTGTAGAAACAAGTGTTTCGTTGTTCTTAATATTACTTTGATTCTGTTGCTGTGAGAATTGGCCTCGACCCCATAAGAACCTGTCCACCGCTGTTAATGGTGGAAATGGTAGATATATGGAGGGATTGTTTGGTAAATTTCGAAGGCCAAAACCACCAGCACCTCCTCCTCCTCCTCCTTCCATGAAAGGAGCTTGAGAGTAATGAGAGAGGAATTCTGGGCTATGAAATGAGCTTGATTTATGGGATAGTTGTAAGGGTTTTTCACTTGATCTTGTAAGAAAACAGCTCAATATAAGCTGAACATAAGAGCTTATAGATGCAGTAAGCCTTGTAATAATCCATCTGGCGTAATAGCCGTAGATCATGTGGTTAATCTGACGGTGGAGAATGAGAGGCGAGTGTAACTCCTGAGCTTCCTCTCACAGACTAAAGTAGAAAAAGAGAGGTAGAGAGATTAGTGGATTCGTTATAAAACATACGAAATTAATTAATAATCATTATTCTCAATAATAAATTCTAAATTAATAGAAAAAAAAATGGAAAATTATCTCTAAGACCCATGAATAATGTTTTGGACAGTTCCTAGAATGGATAAAATTGTCATATTCTATACATGTTGAAAAGGACAGTTTAGTCAATTACTACCTATGGCATGGCATCATTTGTAAGAAAAATATGAGTTTTGGGAATTAAATGCTAATTTATTTGGGTGATAAAATTTTGGAGAGAAATTAAAGCTAGATGCTGATATATAAATTCTTACAATCAAATGCTTAAGACAATTTTGGGTCCAACCCTAATCGCTGACACGTTTAATTTTTAGTTTTATCTTTTTTTACCCTTATTTAAAATAAAAAAAGTTTTATAAAAATTTAATTCAATTATTTTATATTAATTTTATTTTTACCAAACAGAAAAATGGAAAAATGACTCAGTTTGATCTAATAATTCCTTTTTTTTTTTCTAATAAAGAATTGCTGCATTTAGCTAATCAGTTAAATTACCTTATATTACTCAATTAAGTTTATTTCGTCGCAATTCCACTTTTCAATTAATTAGGATTTCATTTTGTTAAAAACTGTGACAAAATTGAGAAAATGGATATTTTCTCAACTCGTCAACTCAGTGAAATAACTTATGATAGCAACCGAAATGGATCGGATTCCAAATAATAACCACTTTAATTTTTAACCTATTATCCGACTCCTACTTACCAATCCTATTCAATTTAGCATTAATTGTATATAATAATTAATTAAAAATTATTTCTTGCGGATTATATAAGTCAAAAGAATTCTATTAACTAGCCGTTTAAAATTATTAACGAGTCTATTTAATAAATTAATTTAGACCGAGCAAAATCAAAATAAATTTAAATAACCTATGTATTTATCAAGCGATTAAAAAACAAATGCACTCTACTCACTCGATTGGATTAGTAATTAGATATTTATATTTTTTAGTTTGAGTGAGTAAATTAATTTCTGTTTAAATTTTGTATCCATAGTGTTAGTGAAATCCTGAAATTTGGAATTAAATAAATATAAACTATCCTATTATATAGTTTAGTCCATTAAACTTTTCAGTTGAATAACTGAAAATATATATTAATGCATTTAATTTAATAGCATTAAAAATCTTATTTACGACTTTTGGATTTCAAATTTCAAAGTAATTAAGAAAATTAATGAAATGAACTAAAATGAGTAGACTGCAATAATAAATAGGTATAAACAGTGGGCCATCTCATATGAAGCTCTGTGACCCGACTCAAGAAAAGCCCTTTAAGTGAAACAGGAAGGACCAGATTGTAAATATAATGGCAAAGTCCTTTTCCCTCCATTTAAAATACGATAATTTCAATTCAATTGATTTTTTTAATAATTATTTTATTTTAATGACTAAATTAATTCAATTTTTTTAATAATTATTTATTTGAATTCATTTTATGCCCAAAATAAAGGTTTAGAACTGTTTGATGTCAGGGAAATCTTTTTGTTACCTGCACAAACATATATATATGTGGTAAGATCATGTGGGCTCTCCTTGTAAGTGACCTTCTTGAAACACCAATGGAGTTGGGAGGAGAGGACATGGGAGTGGCTTAATATGCATACCACCACAGGTTCACACAGAAAACACTGTCAATTTGAGGTTTGGCCTGATTCAATTTCAATGCCAAGGACCCAAGGGATGTACTGCACCCCATGTGTTTGATTTAATGTCTTGCTTCAATGACTGTTATTTAACAATTGACGTGTGCATGAAAATGGGGTCCTTTGCTTCTTCCTAAATCCCCAAGTCCAAGTACTCTACCTTTTCATATTTTCTCAACATTTGCATGTGCTCATTTCATGCATCTGTACTTATATATAACGCTTTTCGCATAAAGCTTGCAGATGGTGATGTACTTTAAATATAAATAAATTTATATATCTTTTTTAAATTCTTTTAATTACAAACAGCTAATGGTAGTCTTTTTCGCATTATATTTTTTTATAAACAATATAAATAATATTGTATATGTGGTATACTCGGTTAGCGTTTGTTTTTAATTAATTTTATAAATTTATTAAAATTGAATTATTAACTAAATTTAAAATATTATAATATATATAATTGAAATAAAATAGAGACCACACAGTGCAGAACATAATCTGGTGCTGTCAGTTTTGAGCAAGAACAAAAGCTTGAGCTCCCCATCGTGGAAAAGCGTATGATTTCGACTTTTATCCCGTATTTGAGCCCAGCCACAGCGATGGGAATTTTATTGTTCCGCCGTTCATTATTTATCCTCTAAATATACAATATAAGAATAAAATTATGCATTTCAAGAAATTACGATTATAAAATGTTTTTAGTTAAATATTTGATAATGTTGGGATCCAACAATATGCCACGTGTATCAATTTGACCCGAAAGAATATCAGTACATCCAATTGGATATGAACTACAAGGTAAAAGGAATTTAGAGGACTAGTTGATTTTTTCCATTGGCATATTTATTTGATGATAAGTTAAAAAGAATTTTCTGTGAATAAATACTCAGGGAAGAAGATAATAAAGAGCATAAAATAAATGCTAAATGATCAAGGTGATAAATTTAAGAGAATGCTAAAATGTTCTACTTACCTAGTATTTGAGATTTATGATATTCTCACTAGTCAAGTTAGAAAGGTCCTACCATACATCTTTTCTAGGTGGATAATTTTTTTTTTAATAATCAATAAAAATTTTATGTTTTATAAGTTTGAGAAAATGTTTATCTAAATTCGGTTTAAATGATTTTGTGTAAGTGATAGTGAATTTTATATAAAATTTTAATTTATGTAAGACTCACTTTAAATAAAAATTATCCATAAATTTGTTAAGAGTACTTCAAATGTTAACATATATAAGTTCTTTCGTGGGATGGTAAACTATAATCTTGTAAAGTAATATAAACTGAATGTTGGTGTTTCTGTCCATATATTAATTTGATCTGATAATTACAACTATAAATTAAGGTAATCAATACTTAACATATATTCTTCATTTTGATATTGAATGAAGTAAAGAGGAAAACTAAAAAGAAATAAAAAGTAATTTTCTCAAATATTAAGAAAGAAAATAAATGAGAAAATTATATCTTTTAAATAATAAAATATATACTGTGTGATTCCCAGCCCACACCGATTAGGAAAAGAAAAAGAAATAGTTTGAGCAGTTTAATTATTTTGGACCGATTAAAAAATAATTTAAAAAATTACTTTATATTAATTTTAATCAGACCGGTAAACCTATTTTGTCATTTGTTTTTACAAAATAAATCATTATAAGAATTAAAACATGTGATGAATGAAAATTTCTTGCAATCATACCCTTGGAAATCATTACATTGTATGACAATGTTTATGTTGATTCTCATATGACATTATTACAGCGTAATTAAAAAGGGAAAATGTATTAACAATTTGGCTATAAAATTACACTTTGCCATGTGATTGTGTCGAAAAACAAAAGAGGAAAAAAAAATATATTATTGAAACTCTGTAAAATCCGGCAATTGGGATCTGCGAGAGCAGAAGACGAGCCAAGCCTCGCCGCTTCTTCATTTGCTTCTACCTAAATTTTATCCTATTCTCGGTCACGTGCACCCACCTTCCAAACACCGACTCCTCGTGAGATGAGATGCACATTCCACACTTCCGGATATCCCTTCACCCCTTCCAGCAATAATTAAAATTTTCTTTCCTTTTTAAAAAAATAAAGAACAACAGATTCATACTTTCGTTCATTTCCATTTGTTTTTTTCTCATTTCACCAACTAGTTTTCTCGGTCAAGAGGCGGGCACCAAAGAGATGGATAAGGCGGTGATAGGATTCATCTTTATCTCTTCCTTCAAGTTTTCTTTTCTCTAGTTTTTTATTTTTCCCCAGAGAATTAGAGTTCTTGGGCGTTATCTTGGGAGCCAAGTGGGAAACAAGTGTCCTCGGCGCCAGTGTTCCATAGAAAATGGGCATAATTAGCAGCATGGTATGAGTTGGTAGGGTCAGCGTTAATGGCTTCCAAGAAGGTTTCCTCAGCTGCCCATAAGTCATTTCTCACTCTCCATAAAAAACATGCATACTTGCTGTACGCCTCCGCGTCAGCTGGCTCAACTCCTACTGCCCTCTTGAAGTAATCTTCAGCTCTGTTTACACAAATAAAGACTTGTCAACAACATCAAGTGGGAGAAGATCTTAAGATGTGAAAAGCGCGTGGTCACGCCCAAACCACACCACACATTCCCTATCGTGGATTCAAGTAAACCACCCCAAAACATATTTGCAAAATGACGATTTTCATAACGACTTGTACTCTTTGAGCACTGCGAATAAACTGGGATATACTCTACTTCAAACAAAAAAGTCCTCAACTTGCTAAAATATCAACCTAATTTTTACATGTGCTACAAAAGAATTGGGGAAGAAGGGAGTGTTCGCTTACAGTGCAAAGAAATTAGAGAGAGACGTGTAAAACTTAATATAAAAAAATTGATGGAGATTTATACCTGTCGTAATCATGGGCGACGAGGTAGAGGAATTGAGCATAATTGGCAAGCAGGAGAGGACTATTAGGGTCTTGGGCCAATCCCGTTTGATACAGAAGATCTGTTCTAAAATAATCTGAATAATCATCCGGCTCAACATTTGTTTTGATAGGTGAAACGAATCTCTGCATGGTCTCATGATCAAGGACTTGCATTTTTGAAGCTTCGTCTACAGTCGACTTCCATACATCTTCCTCTTCTATTGTTCCTTGCCGTGATACCGACTCTGCTTCCCCTGTAGTCCCGAGAGAGGTCAATTGCGAAGCACCATCAGGGACAAATGTTTTTAATTCGTCCGACTCATCGGACAGTCCGTCCCCGTCAGTTCCACTGGCAACCGGACGGACCTTACCACCACCGCCACTGTTACCTCCAATCGAAGTTGATTTGCCACTTGTCGAAGATATTGAAAACGTCTTTAACGAGGAAGAATCAAATTTCTGATTCTTTTGGTCTTGAATTTCCACAACTGAAACACTTCCTGTGGTGGCTGCATAAGACGCAGGTGGTGGCGAGGCTGCAATGGCGGCGTTGCTGCCCATAGAATATACG
This sequence comes from Manihot esculenta, assembly GCF_001659605.2. Classification (NCBI taxonomy): domain Eukaryota; kingdom Viridiplantae; phylum Streptophyta; class Magnoliopsida; order Malpighiales; family Euphorbiaceae; genus Manihot; species Manihot esculenta. The sequence goes on along the minus strand of NC_035162.2, from coordinate 9,224,853 downwards.
GTGAAGTTAGCTAGCAGAATCATCACATAAACCATCAGGGTTGGTGTGTGGGAAAACACTTGCTGAAATAACCAAACGAAGGAAGCATGCATTTCTTTCTGAACTCGAACGATAATCCCTTGCAAATCTTCAGTGAACAGAAGCTCTCTCATTTGCAAGGAATAGCTATGTAGCTCTCGAATTATAAATACCATAGAAGAAAACGCCTTTTTCACTGAGCAATAAGCAGATTCCCCTGCTTCCCTGAATCCCTCTTGCCATTGCATCTTTCTCTTTATCATTCTAAGTGAAAGAGGGAGGTCAACGCTGTTCGCCTTCCGTTCGATATTGGCTGGAAGAGTATCATCACTTCCAGACCAATCCGGTTCCACTTGTCCAATTTCTGGCCAAGGAGGTTCCACAGAATCCAGAGGAAACTGTCTCTGATTCTGCAAACTTGAAGATTCTTGGGTGATACTGTTGTAACTCTCCGCGCTACTCATGCCGTGAATATCTCTAGAATCAGAGACTCTCTCTGATCCCAAATCTACTTCACTACTGTTATAATCGCCATCACCATCGTCATCTGAGAGCTGGAATCTGAGTGCCAGCTCTTGGATTTTCTTGGAAAACTCTTCGTCGGAGAAGGCATCTAAGCCTGCACTGCAAGCTCTTGTTATAGTGCGAGCCCTCGATTCCGGATGCTCACAAGACCGTGATCTGTGGAGTTTTGTTGATGAAGTGCCAAGCAGAGCGAACCTGTCTAGTCTGTGTACGTAACGGCACATGAGCGTTGCAGCTCCAGTTACATCAGAACGGCACCGTCTTTTTGAAGAAGGAGATGAGATTGCAGAGGCTAGGGTTTGAGAAGAAGAAGGAGAATGAGGAATAATTGGCTGCGACCACTGGAAACAGGTCGTAGCTACTTTCACTCCCATTTTCTCGGGAAAAAGAAAGGTAAACTTGATCACTTTAGAGAAAAGCTTAAAAAGCTAAACGATGGAATCCAAATCCCCGAAAATCAACAGATCTAAGTCTTTGCTTTACTTTTTCGTCTGTATTTTTTCTCTCCTCAGAAACTTCTTCTACAACCTGAAAAACAAGGAAGGCAATCAAACATGTCAAACAACGAACAACAATTTCAAATCAAATGTCATCCAAATCTCTTACTATTTTCCCAGGGAGCAAATCAGAATCTGAGGCTTTGCATTGCAAAAGAGTAGCTAATAGATTTCTAATTTTCATGACCAATCATTACTTCCCATGAAAATCGGATCGGAAAAACGAAATCCAAAACCAAAATAAACGGCACGTAAAACGACGAGAATGGAAGTGAGAGAGATCCAAGAAAGGAGAAGTTCAATATACATGACCGACCTCGATTTTTTTAAGCTCCTCGGATTTTTTATTCTCGAATCAAATTCCGGCGAAGGATTCCTGGGAGAAGCTGTAAAGCGAAGTACGAATCGCAACTTCACTTTATTAGAAGAAAGCAAACTCCACTCTCATGTATTATATACACACACGCTCAATAGCACTCTCGCAGCTGCTTTTTCTAAAAAAAGAAAATAATAATAAAAAACAGCCGGTAGAAAAGAGCGTTAGAAATAATAGAAATAAATAAAATAACGACCGTATTAGTGCAGAACTGTTACTGGGAATTTAGGTAACCGGTGACCAAGATATTTATTTTATTTTTATTTATTTATCATAGGAAGGTGCGGGTCAATTGCAATTACCCACATGTAAAGTGGGAGGAAATCGTAACTTAGACCTTGGACTTTGGAGTCCTACTCGGCTGGTTTCACGGACATCTCGATCTGATCTGGCTTTTTAAACCGCCACGTGTCCACGTCGACCGCCACCTCTCCTTCTATTGGCTGTCTGAACGGTTATCACTCTTCGCATCCCTTTCGCGTCACGTGTCATTTTTCGCCCCTTTGGGTTTTATGGAAGTGTCTATCATAATTTTGTAAAATCTCCTTATAAATAATTATACTCACATAAATGAATAAAAAATAATAATGAAAAATATAATATAAAAAAATTAAAATAGAATGTCAAATATTAAAATTAAACCTAAAATAAAATTGAAATCCCTAGATTACTTTTAACTCGCTGTCTATGGCCAGCCGTAAACTCTTATCCCATCATCATCTATGCAACTTCACAACGCATAGGTCCATCGTACCTCAAGAGTCGTGAATGCTTATTCTTTTTATATTACGTAATTTATTATATTTTCATTTGGGGATGAAAGATAATAGAAATGGTAGATTATCCGAAGGGGAGATTTTTTTTTTAATGAATGTAATATTATATAATGTTTTAAAATTAATTGGATATCTTATTCTATTAAATTCCAAAGATATTTTTTAAAAAAAGTATTTTAAGTTTCGAGGAAAAAAAAAGAAATGCCATAATATATAATTTCTTTTTAAGAAAAAGTTGGAAAATTTTATAAAGTGATGGTAGAAATTTTGCCATTGTGAAATAGTCTTCACTTGGCGAGTAAATTAGATACAATGAATTTGGACGATATTTTTTTATTATACTTTTAAATGGGTATAGTCAGAGATCGAAGTTATGGATCTATTTAGAATAAGAAAAATATTTATTTGTAGTTGGTTTATTATAAATTAATAAATTTTAAAAATATAAATAAATAATTTTCACTTTTTATTATAAAAAATAAATAAAATCCACTTATTATATTTTAAATTATCATTTAAATAAGAGAAATGATTAAAAAATAACAAATTTATAGTAGGGTAAACTACTATAGGCAAATACTATTGGCTTTGATAGAAGGTATAAATAAATTTTCGATCCAAAATTTAAATATTTTTTAAAATTTTTAATGGATATTAACTCTGTTATTTTATAGTTTACAAAAGAATAATAACTTTTTGAAATTTGTTGAGAAACAAAGCATAGTTGATAAATAAGATTATATAATCACGTGCAAATGAGTATGAAAAGGAAAGAGGCAAATTAATTAGCGGTTGTCATAAGAGTTCATCATTGTTTAATCGAATACTTTATGCATCAGTTCATTAATTAAACAGAAGTACGACCCTACCCTTGACCTCTTATTTTATACATAAATTTAATTATTTAATTAATAATACTAATCAGCAATTGTCTTTATCATTTTCTTTTTGCAGTTAAATAAAGAAATGTTGAAAAATGACAAATAAATAAATATCTAGCTAAAGGGTTAACAGGTGAGGCATTGACGGTCCAAAATAAAAGGCCAGAAGGGCGAAAAAGAAAGCTGCAGTGCAAGTTGCTGCTCCCGCAAAGTTCACGTCGGGAGAAAATAAGCTTCTGTTGACAGTGACATCAAAATACAAATACATCCACGAGACTACTATATTTTTATATTTTTATATTTCTCATCGGAATACTTTTAACGGTCACCATTCATTTTCTTTTTTCTTTTTATCATAATGTATTAGCTGTTTGCTGTCAACTTCCTTGTCATTTCCATCAACAATATCTTATTATTAATAATTTTAATTACTTTTTATTTTTTAATATAGATACTATTATTGTAAGGTAAATGGAATAAATAAATTGATAATAAAAGTAAACATCAATTAGGAGAGAGGGGTTAGTGTAATGGCATCCAATCATAGATAATAAATCAGAGAAGATAGTAGGTGTAGCGCGTAGTGGCAGACAAGATGGTGAAGCAAAGTTTCCCCAACTTGCTAATGGCCGTGGTCCGTTGACACTGTACCCCACAATTAGACAATCATTATCGGCCATCAAGATGCAGCTAGCTGGCTCCCACCACGGCTTCTGCTTCAAACACAGCCTTGGTATGACCCGAATTGAAGTTAGATTTTTTAAAGGACAACTTTAATTTTGGTTTCACTTTAATAGACAAATCAAGTAGAGCAAAACTATAATTTAATCTATATCAATTTTATTTTAGTTTCCATATAATCTTTAAATTCTGTGCATATATATACATGTCTAAAATTCCACTGCAGGTTGTAAGATCGAGTATCTAATTTCATTGGGACGATGAAATTATTGGTGATTGAAGCAGACAATTTTATTGAAAATTGAGAGATATGGCAATGTGTGGTTGTATTGAATTAGCTCAGTTATAAAGTTTACAAATTACAGCATGTGGGGGAGGGTGGATTGGCATACCATCACCTGTTTTGGCTCATCTAAGAGGAGTCATCTATTTTGACTACTTCTTCTTACTTAATTTATCTGAATTTTGGCTTCATATTCTGAATTATTACCGCATATATTCTGAATTTGTAAAGAATATACATATAAAAAATTGTAATATGTGTTAAAAAACTTATGTTACAACTGCAATTGTCTGTAATTAGCACCGCTTCTAATAAGATTTTCCAGATTTTTTCTTCTTCTGTGGTGATTATTGACAAGGAGAAAAGCATAGGTTATGAGACCAATCACGTGATAAAATCATCTCATGATGTGAGATTATACATGGAATAGTATAGCGCACTTAAAAGTGCCAAGATAAATAGATGAAGACAAACAAGACTTTGCAAAGAGAAAAGGCCCAACTGATTAAGCGTTGATTGGACACCATTTTTACAAACACCCAATAATATGTTTGAAATTACATTGAAGATAACGAAACAAAACTTCATGGACACTTAAAGCATTTTGGGTTGAAAAAGACACTGCCCATCAGATTTGGAGTTTAAAAAATTTTAATTTTTAATCGAGAATTTAATTAATTTTTTTTATTATAAATTTTTATTTGAAATGTAAAAATTTATTTTTTTTAAATTTATAAATTTTTTATTTTTAAAAAGAATAAAATTATGAATGATTTTATTAAAATTTATTTAATTTTTTTTTCAATGAAATTAATCAGGTAAAAGAAAATATCTTTAGACATTATCAATATAAGTGAATGATAAGAAATGAATCCATCAATTACAACTGTGTATCTTCTTCAACTTTATTGTCCTAGCTAATTTCATTGACTTTGAATCTTCTGAACTTGGAATTTTAATTAAGCTAGAGTAAAATTATTAACTACACAAGTTTAAGATTTCAACCAAGTTAAATAGATGAATCTTATTTGGGTATAATAAAAAAAATAATGATTATTTAAAAAAAACTTTTCATTATTATAAGCGTGGAGTTATTATCTTTATATTTTTTGGAGTTGGAGTAGTGAACTTGTTTGGCAGTGAGGGAAAGTAGCCAAGGGAAGGAAAACGTCGAGAGGATGGAGTATTTGTTCCGCAGACACATGCATATGTGGGGCCCGCCTCATCAAATACCAGACAGAGGGAAAATTATAGACGCAAATGCCATGCCATGCCATGCCAATCTCCTTATCTTCCAATCTCTTCTCTCCCCTCTTCCCTTTCCCACCCACCCAATCAAAAACCCCTTCTGTAGTTCCATTTCTTCCTCTCAACAATTCTCATTTTCATTCCCACAATCCAATTTTCTTTAAAAACCTTTCTCATGATATTATTATTATTATTATTAATTAAATGTCTTTAATTGTGTTGTACATTTTAACATAGTTAATGGGGATTTAAACTTAAGAGGGATTGGGAGGTTTTGACATGTTGAGAAAGGAGGATTGGAAAGTTGAAGGAGTGAGTGGTTGTGAGCAGATGGGCAGCTACAAATATTTAGGATATTTTGATAAGGTAATCAAAATATCTAAGTGGATGGCTGGACGGATAGATTGTCCTTTTCCGCATGGAAACGGGTCGCTCTTGCCGACTGTTGGAATGCTGTGCGCTCCCCTCCGGATATTCATTTTCCAATTTGCAAACCACCTTCCATTTTAAGTCCATATAACGCATATTTACTATTCGTTAATTGTAATTAATTATAATTATTATTTACTAATTAAATTATTTTTTTATCAATTAATTAATTTAATCAATTAAATTAAAAATCGATAAATAACACGATTCAATTTAATAAAACATTTTGATCAAATTAAAATTTAATTTAATCCAAATTAAATTATTGAACTGGACTTGTATATCGAATTTTATAACACCTAATTGTAAGTGTACAACAACATTAAAAAAAAAGGAAAAGAGAAAAAATACCTTATATTTTTCTCTATTTACGAAAATATGATGGTTAGATGAGATTGAATCTTCATCCTGCCTTAAAGTTGCTAGCTGCCTCTTCGAAGTTCGATGAGACGATAATGCTCTAGAATTAGACAATATACGGCAGCATGAGAAGTCATACAAATGGTATTTTGTTTTTCTTATATATGGACAAAGGTGACTGCTGATCAATGTTGATTTTGTTAGCTTAAGGACTAAACTTAATCGATGCCTCATCATTGCCAAAATTTGCAAAGCTAGCAGCAACCTAAGTTTGGTGATTTTGCATGCTACGTGTAATTCTTAGCAATGCCTATGGCACATGCATATTTCCTTGTTATGTTACACCTCACTCGCTAGGAGGAAAAAAAATTATATATTATAGAAAGAGCAATCATCAACTTGTAATTTTGGCATCCAGCCCCTTTCGGAATGTGATGATGACATCAAAATTGGAAGCGTTCATGGCTCAACTGTAAGCAAAACTATGTGTAGATAACTACCCATTTGTTTTCCTTTATTTGTTTCATTTATAATCATAAAAGTGATTAAAATATCACTGAATAAAGACTTATTGGTTATATATTCATAAAAACTCCTAATAATTAAATATATATTTGTTTTTATTTTTTTCATAATTTAATAGTTTTATATTAGCTATCAAAATTATCTTCAATTATATTAGATTTCCTTTATAATTTTGTAGTTTTATCTTTTTTATCAGAAATTTTAGGGAAAAATAAAATAAATTTGTTTGTGTGCTCCTAAAACAAACAACCCTAAGACTTGTATTAAATGGTCAGCTCAGTTTATTGATCAATGGGCTGATGCTTCCTTCTATAAACCTCAAAGAAAGGGAAAGGGGTTTCTGTTAGTAAGAGAATTCGCCCAAACGCCTAAAATGGTGGCCCAATTATTTATGGAGGCTTACGCTTTGAAAATGGGCTTGGCTTGGCCTTATGTCAACCTTCATAGACATGGCGATTGGAAGGATACGGAAACATTTTCCCGCTCTGATCACTTTGTTACTTGTATTTGTTTCTTACTGCGCACCAAAACCCTCTCCTATCTCAAATTTTCTCTGCATCCAAACATAGTTCAGATTTCCAACTATGTAATGCCTTCAATCGCAGGCCGCAACGCCTCACTACAGGCTACAAGGACATGGTGCGCGCTCGTCAAATCAGAGAATTCCGGCGACATCGCTCCATCCATCTGCTTCAAGATTAATAAAAAGGTTCGATTGTTCACATTTTAAATATCTTAATTTTGGCTTATACTTCATAACCTTCTTTGATTCTCTAAACGAATTCAGTTACTCTTCACTCTCCCGTTATTTAAATTGCTTATCAATGCGTGTGCTTGAGTTATTTTGGATTATACTTCCATATGCTAGTGACGAAAAATTTATAATTTAATAGAGACATGAAAAATTTATTAGATCAATTTTATAATTTATTTGATTATTTCTAAATTATCTAAGGATATGAAGTAATTCAGAGCAAAGGCACAATTCATGTGTTACAATTGTGTATTATAATTTTATTATTTTTTGCCCTTTCAAAGTTTTATTAACATAACTATATAAAAATTTATTAATATCATTTATTTTTTAAAATTAAAATTAAATAATTAAAAAATTATTTTAATAAATAATATTTTTAATGAAAAACATTTTTTATATATAAATTATTCTCTCCAATGAATGACGCCTAAATCGTTATTTGTTTCAAAGTTGGAGTTGTGCCATAATCTACAGGACAACTCATTTCAGTTTATGTCAAGTGGCTGTGGTTTCCTTTTTGCTCTTAATACGGCACCGTTCAGCATTAAAAACGAAAACAAATAACAGCAAAAATGAGGATCAAAACAAGAGAAACCCCCATCGAGTTAGTGTTACCGAAAACCCTCCCCAAGTGACCACACCCCGTCTCTTTCTCCGATTCTTTCCTCGCGCACAAAAATGGAGTCGCTCTTACGAGCCTGGACTGGTCAGGACCCAAATCCTGATGATTACAGCAACATTCAATTCTGGTCCAACCCTGAGCGCTCCGGTTGGCTCATGAAGCAAGGCGATTACATCAAGAATTGGCGGCGTCGCTGGTTCGTCCTCAAGCAAGGCAAGCTCCTTTGGTTTAAGGACAACCGCGTACTCAGCTCCTCAATTCCTCGTGGTGTCATCCCCGTCCGCAACTGCTTGACCGTGAAAGGCGCTGAAGACGCCCTCAATAAGCCTTGCGCCTTTGAGCTTTCCACCAGCCAAGACACCATGTTTTTTATCGCCGATTCTGAAGAGGAGAAGGAGGACTGGATCAATTCGATTGGGAGGTCCATTGTGCAGCACTCCAAGTCTCTTACTGATTCTGAGGTCGTTGATTACGATAGCAAGCGGTGATTTTGAAGATATTTGCTTCTGTTTCTTGTATAAAATAAGTATGCTTCTTCGTCTTGTGTTTGCTATCATATATATTTTACGTATGTAATTATTTCCTTTACTTAATTGAAGAGGCTGTTTGGTTATCCGTCTCTTTTTGGGCTTTTTTGTGCGATTTTGTTGCTTGTTGAGAATTGCTCTGATCCCAATTGCGTTATTCTTCTTCTGGATTTGGTCCTCTTGGACTCAAATCATGTTTGTTACTTTTGGCTTTCAATTTGAATACGCATTTTTTTTATTGAACATATGGTTTATTAAAGGTTCATGGGGTGAATGATTTACCTTAATTGGTTTATTAGGAAGATTCCCCTTTCTTGTTAGCGTATGAACTATCGAGCCTATAAAGAAAAGGGTCTTTGCCCAGGGATGGATAAAGCCTGTAGGGTTTTGGTAGAATTTAGATTTTACGTTTTTCAGATAACATGTTTGCTTTCCTGAATTTTCTCGTAGGAGTTTGGACAAATTAGGCAGAATGGTGAAGTTTAGAAATGAACCTTCGTATAATTGGTTCACTGAAGTCCTGGAGCACGTGGGAGTTTAGCTTTCCAAATATTTTCCAACTGAATCATTTATTCCTGCAAATTCTGGTTCAGTTCATTCATCTTACTTTCATCAAATGAAGAAAAGAGTCTTCGTGACATTTCTATTTATGCTTCATTCAGAGAGCCAACTTAAAGGTCTAAAATAGGGAAATAACACGTTTCTAGAAGAGAAACTAGAAACTATCCTTGCACTTGCACAAATACCAGTCCTTCGTGTGGCAGTACGAGCTAGCTGAGTAATTGATTTCTGTTGCCTGTTGAACCATATTCTTCATTAGCCCTGCGTACAAGTAATGGATCTGCGATTCCAATTCCAATTCCGTGTTCTGGCAATGCCATTTTTGTGAAATTATGTAGGTTTAGATCATTTTTAAACATGTCATCAATAGGTCTCTTGCTTGTAGACATATCCACTAGGGGTTGCCTCACTTCCTATGACATAACCTGCACTTCCTTAATCACGCATCGATTTTTATTACTAAATGTGTAATTATTATTGGTGAGCATAATTCATGAGTCCAACACTTCAAAACTGCGATAACATGAATTTTTCTTTTTGGAAAAAAGAAGAAGAAGAAGAAAAGCCTGGGTTAGTTAACCGATGCGCAAGAAGAAATCATAGGTGCACCGTAGCCAATTGAGCTTTTCTGGTTCAGAGAAACATTATGGGCTTGTTGAAGGGAGTAGTTCTCTAAGTAAGTTTAAAAACTGAGTTCTCTAAGTAAGTTTAAAAACTGTAAGTTTAAAAACTGAAAAGCTGATATTTTATGTCTACTTGTGCCATAATAAAAATTCATATTATTATAAATAAAGGAATCACATATAAAATAATTTATAAAATAAAAGTTTTTAAATTATATATTTTATTATAATTGACTTTTTAATGATATGAATGTTTTGTAATTCTTAAATCAGAAAATAACAAAAAAAAAAAAAAAACTATTGTTTACAAGTAAACAATCTTATTATCTGCTTTTGGCAAAAATTCTGGCTAACGAAGAAGAAAGTTGCTTGGTTATCACAATGAATTAGTGGCACTGGGAAATTTTGAAGTGCCAAAGCCACATCAATCGCATTGTTAAGAAGTCTTTGAAGAAGGCTTAATACCCTTGCTTCTCTACATGCTTCATTTTCTCTAGCAAATATGTTTAGCCATATCTCCAAACTACCATTAGCAATAAATTCATAAATAAGAGCTCTGAAGGAATTCGAAACTCTATTCTCCAAGCACATTGGCCGCAGGAGAGATGGTAGTTGCTTTGAGGAGCTGCTGATAGGAAAGTTTCAAAGATGTCCCTTTTATTTTTCATTCTTTTAAACCAACGGAGCAGCGGAGAGAATAATAAAAAATAGATCCGAGTATCCCAGAAGCTATGACGAGCAGTTGGAAGGTGAGGCTTATATTTCAATTTCTTAGTGCAAATGCAGTTCAGCTACATCCCAGGAATGCTTCTCATTCCCAACCAATGAAACTGCTGTTGCATTGCTGAAAACTCCTTTTCTTGGTACTTCCCCCCAAAGTAATTGTTAAGACAGGTTCAAGGATTCCAGAAGTGAGAAATTCTGACTATATTATGGAATTTGGCCAGCTACCTAGCTTGTTGCGAAAAAAATTTTAGTCTTTAATTCTTCTCAAAGAAGTGAGAGATTCTGTATAGCTTCCATTGAAAGAATTGCCTCCTAAATTCAAGGATTCCAAGCATACACAATCACCCTGGCTGAAAAGAGTGTCGCCGTGAAAGTGGTTTCCTGAGATATTCAATGCAACAGGATTCTTCAAGTTGCCTCTTCATGGGGGATGGTGCCCCTGAGATGGTTATAAGACAAGTCTAAGACAATTGATAGGGTTATCCTATAATTTGTACACAAAGGCATTATCCTTTAATCAGATGGAGTACTGGGAGCATCGCCCAATTCCCAAGGAACTATAGAGTTGGTGAAGATTTCCGAAATTCTCTTACATCATTGGTATCAGGATTTACAGCAAAGTTGAGTCCAACAATACTCCAACCTAAAAAAAAATAATAATAATAATTGTCATTCGTCACGTCTACAAAGCTTGGACGACGGCTTGTTAATATTTTAATTTGTAATTGTGGAATCTCTGTTCACGTTATATATTGTGCGGTTGTGTATATGCACTATGGACTTATGGTTCGTAACAACAATACCAATGGAACACAAGCTGCAGAATAATTTGTCCTTAGAATTAAAATTATGAAATAAATAAATAAATAACGAAAAAGGAAAATTAATTATATATTTTATTTTTTTCTTTTTTCAGTAAATATGTGAAAACATGAATGGAGGCATCGGTAAAAGCATTGGAGATATTTGATTCAAAAAAAAAAAAAAAAGCATTGGAGATATGCAATCAACTATGGACCAGGCACCAATCCAACCGAGTAAGATGCCTAAAACTCTCCGATTCAGTTGGAGGACATTATCAAATTAACAAATAAATTCCTATTTTGCTACGTGTCAATAACCCAGTGCCTCAGGCTTTTCCTTTCCCAGCTAGTATATATGTAACAACAGACCTTGTAAGTTCTTCATTCTTGTAGCTACGAACAGTCTCCAGCAAATCCAATATCTTTCTCTTTCTTAATCTCTAATGGAGGCTTTAACTAGCTTTTCCACTAAGATCTTCGCAAGCAATGGTAACAGAAGTCCTCCCCTCTCAGCATTAACTCAACAGGGTCGATCTGTCTTGGCCTTTTCACCATCTCCAGCTTTCAAGAAACTACATTTTGATCGCTTGGTTTCATTTCGATCCATCGCCAAATCTCACGTGGCATCTGATGCTGCTCAGGTAACCTTTCTCATTATCGCACAAACCGGTTTCTTCTTCGTTAACGACAATACGTATGGATCCTGTTCTTCCTTAAACTACGTCGTTTCAGGTAATGAAAATCAACGTGAAACAACTTTGGCACTGGGAAGCAAGATCAAACTCATTTATTCATGGATGAATCAATAGTTGCTAGTTATTTTCTTCTTTTGGTAGTGAATCTTATATATGTCAAGATCATGGATGAATCAAGGCTCTGCAAATTTACCCTTTCTTTTTTTTTTTTTTAATATAAAAAAAAATTGTTGATTTGAGCAATTACTCTAAACGAGTGCTTTTGTTTTCTTAATAAGCTAATATTGTTTGTTCAAATTATAAACACGTTAATCCAATTTGTTGATCTGTAAAATAGGTGTCAACAGGCCTGGAAAATGCAGTAGCCGGCAACACGCAAATGGGTAATTAGCTTTATTCTTCACTCCACATTCTTGAATTTCCCAATAATCAATCATTTGGGTCTTCTCTGCTTCACAGAAAGATCAAAGACTGCACATGTAAAATTCCAGTTGCAGAAGGAGTGCATGTTTGGTGATGAATTTCTCCTGGTGGGCGATGACCCAATTCTTGGTCTGTGGAATCCCACTGATGCTGTGCCAATGAATTGGTCAGAAGGGCACATTTGGAGTGTTGAGTTGGTAATAGATAATTTTTCAAAGAAATTTCTACATTAATTATCTGCAGGCATCTCTAATGTGAAGTTTAATAAAGATATTGAATTCTGATCAGGATGTACCCATTGAATCAACTATCCAATTCAAATTTATCCTCAAGCAAGGCACTGGAGATATGATTTGGCAGCCTGGCTCTGACAGAATTTTCAAGAGCTGGGAAAGCAAAGGCACTGTTGTTATTGCAGAAGACTGGGAAAATCCTGAAGCTCAAAAAATCACAGAGGAGCAAATCACCGATCAAATTGAGGAGGTTCATCAAAGGGAGATGCTTATTGTGCCAATGAGCAATCGTCTGAGTTTTTCAGGTCACTTCAGTGAAGCCTCCTAAGGAACTGGGATCCATAATTGTTGATGCCTCATTTGGAGCTGAAGCAGCAAAACATTTATCTATTTTTAATTCCTAGCATTTATTTCTTTGGTTGCAAGAATCCATGCCCTCTCATTGCATATTTCTGCTGATCTAAAGCTTTGGAGAATTGCGTAATTATGGATCTTGTTTGGCTTTTTCATTATTTTGGTTTCTGGACTCTTGGTTAATGAATTTTGCTGCTCCTTTTTTCTCTTGATAATGCATTTACCTTCTAATTAAGTTTGTGAGTACAAATTTTATAATTTTTTTTTTTTTTATAACAAATAGGCTTGAGTCGGATGACTAAAAAAGTGAATAGGTAAATGTAAAATTAAATAAATTATATGAAAATTGTGTGCAGAATATATATATATATATAGATATAATCTGCAACTCTTTTAACACACTTCATCATGTAACACCTGTGCAAAAAATTCATATTATAATTCCATTTTCCCTTTTTCTTTTTTGGAATAAATATTTAAAAGTTGAATGAATAAACAGAATAAAAATAGATATTATACTTTTTTTCTCTTATTTTTTTCCTCGAGAAAATTATTTAAAAAATTTTAAGAAAAAATTATGTTGTTGTCGCCCCTCTAGCTTTTAAACCGTTTGTTTCGGCTCCATATCCTTCTCCTTTGTTTTTCTACTCCATGAGTTTCAAGTAAGCAAAGAGAACTCAAAACCTAAACCTTTTATTTTGGTTCAATGAACGAGTGTAGTTAGCAATATCTACTGATGGTGGTAGTGAGTTTGCTAAAAAACATACCAACTTAATAATTTGTTGCTTTTCTACACTTGCTTGCACTCATTTCCATAGGCCTGATCTTAAATCCTCAATAGTCTCCCCAACTTTTGGTTCTATTTTAAGTTTTCATAAGTTAGATGAAGATCTCTATTTGGAGTTGTCTATCTACGTGACCACCAGCGAGTAGGAGCCTTTGATTATTCTTTTTGGTGACAGCGTCTGTGTTGCTCAATATTAAGAACCTAAATTATGGTATTTGGATGGTTTTCTCGGTATATACTTTATAATATTTAGTTTTCCAATTATTGGACTTTTTTCGTATGGTCTTGGTTTTGAGTACTTTTAGCTAAGGCTTTCTTTTTTTTTTTTTAATTGTATTATATTAGTTCTTTTAGTTGTACTCTTCATTTTTTAAAATTTTTTAATTATTTTAATTATCGTTAACAAAAAAAAGAATTTTAATATAAATTATCAAGCTAATTATGTTTCATAGCAATGATAGTTTAAAAGAATTTGTAGATTGATAATTAACTCTTAATTTTAAACTATTACAAACTTTCATTTATTTTTTTTATTGTGCAACAAAGAATCGATTTCTGAAAATCTAAATCATCAAAATTTATTGAATAAAGAAAATTATAATAAAAACGATTACATTAATGAATAATCATAAATTAACTTTACCATAAAAGATATAAAAAAGGAAAGAGATTGGAGTGAGGAGTTAATAATCTGAAAATCTATTATAACAAATTAAAGTGAGCCTTTATGAAATAAAATTAAAATAAAAATGAATGAGTATAAAATTATATTGCTCTATTTTGAGGAAACAGATTGTGTAATGCTGATGATTTCCCCGGAATCGGTTATGATTTTGATTTTTGGGCCCGGAAACTTCCTGTCGTATGAGCTTAACTCAGGAGACTTTAAGTGGACTCTTTATTGTACTGGGTTTGGTTCGGTTCTTTGAGTTACAATATCAGTCCTTGCGGCGAATTTACTCGTCTTTTAAAAAAATGATAAAATCAACTAAAATGAGAGAGCATACATCTAGTCCACAAATACCCATGTATAAAAACATCATCTCACGTCAAAATTGAAATATTATCCACCGCGACTCCACACCCACCCGCCTTGCAACAATTAAACAGCCTTTTACCTCGCATTGATCTACCGACCAAAAGGTTATAGCACTAAATACTCTCAAATTCGAGTTACCATAGCTCAATCCCTAACTCAAAAAATAAAAATTCAAAAAAAAAAAAAATACAATTAGAAACAACAAATCGTATCAATGGTCCTGCTCTATCTCGTCATTTTTTATGTAAAATGTCACGGTTACAGTCGAAGAAAGGTACAAAATAAACCTTAACCAGCCAAAAGAAAATCGGTGGAACACCCCACCCCTGTTGCACATTGGGAAGCATGAACACGATCCTACCAAGGATCTATCTCTCTGATTTGCGCCTATTATCATCTCTTTCTCTATGACGACTGGAGGAAGAGTCCCTAGCATGGGCAGACCATTTGGCTCCTCTCTTATCTTGGTCTTCTCTAAGATAGGATTCTGATTCACGCCTCTTTACTATGTTTTCTTCCCTCTTATAATCATTGTCTCTTGACCTTGGCTCCAATCCATCACCATCATGCCTTCTCAATCTCCTTTCATCCTTCTTATATTCATCTTCTCTTTGATCATCTTCATGCCTTCTCAATCTCTTATCACTTCTATGATAATCATCCCAGGACTTCGGCTCAAATTCATCATCCCCACGCCTTCTCGATCCCTTTTCATCTCTCCCATCATATTCTCTTGATTTTGGCACAAACTCATCATCTTCATGTCTTCTCCATCTCTTCTCATCTCTTCTATGATAATCTTCTTTTAATTTCCGCTCCATTTCATTATCATCATGCCTTCTTGGCTTCTTCTCCTCCCTCTTGTCACTCTGATTGAGGAGGCTTCCTGAAGGTCTCTCATTGCCGGATATTTTCTGAGTCTTTTTTGGTCCATCAAACTTGTCATGTCCCCACCTTGTACTTTTATCCTCAGGACCCCATCCTGTGTTTGCAGCTCTCTGCATGAATAAAGAATGCAAGCATAATAAATTGGCGGTTCAACATTATAACATTAATTGAACAAAAGAAGTCTTTAGAACCTGAATCTTTGCAGCAAATTCAAAAATCCCTAACTTCCCTTCAAGTTCCATTACCCAAAAAGTATTCAACAATTTTTTTAACATGAAAATTTGTAAAAACCTTTAAGTGATGAGACATGAAAAATGAAGAATCGCGAAATGAAAGTAAGCAAATCTAAACCCAATAAAACAAGTCCTAAAGCAAATAAGAAAGGTAAACAAATAGAAAGTAATCATGTAAGAACGAAATTTTTTATCTCGATCATTATTCACCATTATCAATTACGACATAGTGAATGCCAAACATCAGAAACATGAAGTTCCAAACATAATAATAATATGCGGATCTAGACACAGCACAGCCAATTGGTCCTGGAACTGGCCCTGTCAAACCTTAAACGGAGCTGGTCAATGGTTCACAGGCTCAACCTAGACCAAGACCACCTGATGGGTTGCTCTAATCCTCTCCCACTTAACCAGATCGAATCAGAATCAGCTGTCCCAGTCCAGTTTGAACTGTTAATTTTAAAAGGAAAAAGTTTCAAAAAAAATTATATCAACTGTTTGGGTGCCTCAATCTGAATCAAATCAGAACCATAACCTTGGGGAACTGGCCCCGTCAATCAGGTTCAAGACTTCAAGTTCCCTTGTCATGAACCAGAAATGACATGGGTCCACCTCTATTCGAACCCCCAGAATCAATTAAAACACGGTAACACTGGTCATCAAATTGGAGATCTACTGCCCCTACACTACTGTGTATTATTAGCAAAGCATAGTAAAAAGGAACAGACCCATCAAAATAGCATCTAGTTAACATTTTTAATTATATCGTGCCAAATGATTTAATGGTCTTACTTGCTCGTCATGGGAAAATTTGCAGCTAGCTCCACGGGTGCATTCACCTCTTTGGAAAGCACGGCACACTCCTCGAGCTTCTCTCTTCTGCTGTTGTGTCTCTTCATCCTCCTCCTCTTTCTTCTTATATTTAGTAACATGATCAACCCTTATAATTCGACCAGCAACCTCTGCTCCATTGAGATTATCTGAAGAGAAGCCAAATAATGTGTTAGTACAAATAATCAATTTGGTAACTGTTATCACTAAAGACACATAGTAGAGAAGAGAACCAACCTACAGCAAGATTCGTACTTCTTTGATCCTCATACGCAACAAATGCAAAACCTTTTGATTTTCCAGTGCCCTTGTCTCTCACTAGATTAACATCAACAACCTCCCCGTATCTGAAAAGGGTTATTCACAGCAGATCCATTAGTGATAAAACAATTAGTGGAATGGAAGAGTATTAGACGAACATTCAATTCGAACAACAAATCCTAATTCAACTTGTTTACAAGTTGCTGGTGAGTAAGGAGCTGGGAAAACAATAGACCACATAATTTCCCCTCTTACTGAGCAATGGAAGAGTCCAAAAGCAAGGTTTCAAAATTATCAAACACAATATATGCTAAAAGCCTAAAATTTGAGAAGGGTTTGCTCTTATTCATTTGTTTTCCATTTTCGGATGCTCCAACTTAGGTTTGAGTGGGTGTTCCTTAAACACCAGCACTCAGTGAGATAATAAGACCTACAATTTGGAACCAAACAATAAAGAAAAATAAATGAATTGCTGACAGCAAAGAAGAAAAAAAAATTACTGAGCAAAAACGGCGAGGAGATCGCCTTCTGTGAGATCGAAAGGAATGCCGCCAACAAAAACATAAGCGGAATCTTTGTATTTGGCGTGCCAGGAAGCGTCCTCTGAAATCCCTAACTCAGCTTCTTTCGAGTTTATGCTCTGAATTCGTTTCACCAGCGTCAATGGATTCATTTTCTCCCTACTCCCTCACCGCCACTTGCCTTCCTATTATTAACTTTTCATCCTCCCCTCCCCCTGCTTCAAATTTATCCTTTTTATATTATAAGATGATAATAATTATATAATAAATATTAGAAATACTCAATATTATATATTTTGTAGCCAGCTTAACATTGCATTTACAATAAATTATATAATATTTATATTTAAAACAATGCAACAGCACATAAAAATATATGTTTTATTTAATTAATAATGAATGATATTATGAGATTCGAAAAAAAAAAATTTATAATAATAGGTAAAACTTTTTTTTTTTGAGGATCTCCTCTTTTATCATTTTTTTTTTTGCTTGCTAATGACGTCTAATGACTTTTCTGCTATAGTTACACTCATCCTTCTTGGATAGATTCGTACATATAGTGGTGTCACTTTGAACAAATTCGAACATATAGTGGTGTCAGTTTTCTTATCTGTATTAGGTGACCATTTAATTCTCTTCAGTGCGCGTACAAAAAGGGCGACAAAAGGATTGGGCCGGAGCTTTTCTCATCATCGGACTGACTTTCTTCTTTCCGAATTTGAGCTCGTATATAATTCGGCCTGCCATGTATTCCAGAGCCCGAGTTCGAATCCTTGAACAGGCTTGTCTGTACACGTTTCGAGCTCTGGGCCTGATACACTCTTGTGAGCCCTAACTTGGCTCAAGGAAGAGTTAGAGACCCAACAATTATCAATAAATAACTATATTTAATAAAATTAATGAATATAATATTAAACTCTTGAAAAAACTTTATATGACAATTAAAGCATGTATAATTCTTATTTTCCTAAAACAATAGATTCAAATTTCAACTCTTTTTAAAAATAAAAACAAATAATCAATTAATGGACTCCACACTTATTGATAAGATCATTGTCATTTTTATTATATAATTTTTAAATGAGGATATTTTTATATTGTTTAAATAATAAATTTAAATTCATTAATGTTGACATCATATAGGAATTCGTAGTAATTTATCCTTCAATTGCTTATTTTTTTTAATTATTGAATTATTATTATTATCGATTTTCAAACAAAAATATTTTTTAGTTTGTTTTTGAAGGATAATGTTTTACACATTCAGTTTTTCAAAATAGAGTTTCACATTTTTCACATTTGTTCGTCTTTGCAAGATTTCTCATCGTCCTTCTATTACTATCATTGGTTATATTTACAAAAATAAAACGTATTTTAAATATTTTTTAATTTTTTTATTACATTTTAGATATTTGTGACAAAATTGCTATATGTATTTTTTTTATTTTTTAAATTTTATCACGAATTTAATTTTAAATGAAAAATAAATATGCATTCACAAATTTAATTTGAAAATAAATACATAAAATTAAATATTAAAAATCTTAAATTTTATTTCTCTAATCTCAAACTCCATTTATAAAAGAAAAGAAAAGAAATGGAAGTTCCAAGTTTGGTATGCCCCATTCCATCTTCCAATTATTCCAATTATTTACCATATTATTTAGAAGAGAAAAAAAAAATTTTAGTAGGCCGGCCGCCGGGCCAAGCCGCTGTCTCAACTCTTATATCGTCTTTTCTTCAACGTGCGAACGACGTCGGAGGGTTGTCAGTTGAAATCAAAGGAGCGGGAGGAGACCCCGCCTTTTTATCTTTTTTTGTACTCAATGACAGAGCAAAAACTCAGTGGGTCCCATCTTAGCTGGCCGACAAAACAAAGTTAAGCCAATCCATGCTCCGTCTTTCTTCTAATTTCTTCCACTTTCGGTTACCACTTGCGTTTGCCAACAATCAAATCAAGTGTTAAGCCACATTGCTTCATCTTTCTACGGTCTAATTCCTCTTCTACACCTTTAATCATCTAATTTATCTTCAATTCTTTCTCAATCTCCCACCCAAAGCTACTGTTAACCTGAGTTTGCTTTCTTTAATTCTTCCACTCTTCAGCTCATCGTGAATCTAATACTTGCTTACCAATGACAGACAATGGCTCTTGTCTCTAAAGATATTGACTCTGCCTTCGACGGCGCAGGAGCAAAACCGTATCCTCTAGTTTTTTTTTTTATTATGGTGCAAAGCGTATTGAAGGTTTTTTGTTCAGGTTATATTGTGACTTATCTTTTGATGTTGCTTCTTCCTTATCCTGTTTGTGCTTAGCGGCTTGGAGATCTGGTGCGTAGAAAACCTCCGATTGGTTCCGCTTCCCACGTCTTTGCACGGCAGGTTTTATTCGGGAAGTGCATATATAGTTTTGAATGTAAGTTCCAATCCTGATATTTTACTTGCTTTTTAGTGTAGGTCGTTTATTATTATTACTATGATTATTATTATTATTATCTATTTTAAGTACGAGCTTGACTGTGGTACTTGTTAACAGACTGTTCTGCTAAAAAATGGCTCTCCTCTGCACGAGATACATTATTGGCTAGGAAAAGATGCTAATGAGGTTCTTATTGCTGTCTTCTCAACTTGTAGTGCTTGCAAATGCTTTTAGTATTAATGCATTTTAAATCATCAGCTTTTTAAGCGTTAATATTATGCACGGTTCCCTTTGGAATTGGAAGTGGATTCAGCTTTGGGATAATAATTCAAGGGGAAAGTACAAAAAATTGTACCATGTAGTTTCATTGGTTCTTCATTTGAGAGAGTGGCTCGTGATATTACGGAGCTAGCAAATAGTGGGAATTTATAAATACTATGCTAACATGAAACTCACATCACGATTTACTATTTTGACACACGATTGGACCATAAACTCTACTCTAAAATGAACTACAGACCTGAAGTGAAAAACCATCAAGTAACATGACTTTTTTGTATTTTTCCCATAATTTAATGATAATTTGAGAATTGGTTTTTCTAATGAGGGCAATGTTGCACTTCTGAAGCCTTATTTATACTTTATCTATTATTAATTTTGCGAAGGAGATTATCAATATTTTGTAGTGCAATATCTCATAGAAAAAAAATATAATCTCTTATATTATCAGTGCGATATTAATAATAAATTAATATTTAATGAGGCTTAACAAGTGTAACATTGCACTTATTAAAAAACTGTTTGAAAATCACTTAAATGAAGATGCTATTTTAGATTTCTGTTATTGATAAATAGAATATTGCAAAAATATGAATCCCTGTATACCAAACAAGCAAAAGAAACCCCAATACTGGCCATTTCCATTTCTAGAATAAACCAAATGTTTCTAGAGATTAATGGATATACATGGAAGAGAATGAATTGTGACTAGCCAACCAGTCACCCAGACCATGGGATTTTTAGTGAAGAAATCTATTTGATCTCCAGCTTTGCAAGTGAATAGGTTAATTGTCGATTTATAAGGAAGTTGGCCTCAATTTATTGTTGTTCTTTGTAAAATAAGCTTTTGAAAACAAAGAAGGTTGGTGAGTAGAAATTGTTAAGTACAAGTTTTTTTATATCTACACTAACTCACTGTATGTAGAACCTCAAATTTGATAGGTAGTTTGTGTTACTATAGGATGGTCTAAGGTTGCTTACTGAATGTTTGCAGGTGGAATCAGCTTTGGCATCAGATAAAGCACTTGAATTAGATGCAGCTCTAGGGTCCTGCACTGTTCAGTATAGGGAAGTTCAGGGCCAGGAAACAGAGAAGTTCTTGTCATACTTCAAGCCTTGTATTATACCTAGCGAAGGAGTATATTTGTCACAGCTGGGGCAGTTAGATAGCAACACATACAAAGTTAGCTTGTTAAAATGCAAGGGTGATCATGTTGTTTCGGTGAAAGAAGTAAGCTTTCTTTGAAGGTTCAATAATGCCAACTGTTGTGCTTCTGGAAATTTATTACTAGCTACCATTTGTCACTTATTGAGACAGACGCCTGCTTGCTGATGTGCAGTGTCAGCATATTTTGTATACAATCACGATATAACTAACTCCTCTGTCCTGTAACAGTCATATTATGCATGTTGACAATGCATGCCACTGAGTAAAATTACATGAGCCAAATTTGACGTGCACATCGATATCAAGTCCTTTGTTTCTGGTCTTGATGATGAGATTTTTTAATTTTCTTTATTAATTTGATATACATGTGCTCTTATTCTCTAAGTCTGAAAGGAATTTATTCTGATCAGGTTCCTTTTTCTCGGTCATCCTTGAACCATAATGATGTATTCATACTTGACACTGCATCAAAAATTTTCCTCTTTAGCGGGTGCAACTCTAGCATACAAGAAAGAGCTAAAGCTTTGGAGGTTGTTCAGTATGTCAAGGAGAACAAGCATGGGGGAAAATGTGAGGTGGCAACTATAGGTTGGAACCTCTCTCTCTCTCTCTCTCTCATGTGTGCCTATACACGGAGAAAAGAAGTTGCAATTGACTGCTTTTTCCTGCAGAGGATGGAAAATTTGTTGGTGATTCTGATGTTGGTGAATTTTGGAGTTTCTTTGGTGGCTATGCTCCAATTCCAAGGGACATAGCTTTTGATGTTCAGAAAGAATGTGATACTTCACCTGTACAACTATCGTGGTCAGTTTTTCCTTTCCTTTAGACAAACCTCTGCTATTTTGAACTTATGTTTACTTGCGGCATGGATACTGCCAAGTGTGTGTAATGTCACTTAAGAGTCCAACAAGCTCAGTTAGTATTCAGATAATTTAACAACAAAGTCGCCTTGATAAAATTGGAAATAGACAAGCCAAAAGAGACAGTTTACCTATTATGTACTAATATTTAGAATGAAAATTTTCTCTTTCCTTAATTTGCCCAAGTTTATTAATCATTCAATCTATTCTTAGAGTTTTTGGGGGGATGCCAAATTTTGGTACACAGTCACACATCTTTTTGTCTTGCTGGCACTCTGGCAGGTAACATATAAGATCTGCATACCTGAGTGTATTGTGTTTGTGTGCACCACCACTCAAACAAAAAAAACAGTTTTTCCTTAAATTATGGAGAATGGAATCCATTATTTATGAGTAAGGGAGTATATGCATCAGGTGCATTGAATAATTTTCCATATCTGTGTGTTCTTTCTGTTGCCTTATTATTCTTCTTGTTCCATTAAATATCACCATATGCTTTTTTTTCGTCAAGAAATACTAAAGGTTTTACTTATCAACATTCTACAGGATAACTACTCAGGGTAAACTATGTCCGAAAGCAAGTAATTCATTGAACAAAGAAATGCTCGATTCAAACAAGTGCTATATGCTGGATGGTGGTGCTGAGATTTTTGTATGGATGGGTAGAAATACATCTCTTACAGAAAGGAAGATGTCAATTTCAGTTATTGAAGTAAGAAAATTTTCATCACTATCTCCTTCTTGTATGCTCTGTTTCCTGACTGCTCTTCTTGCACACTTGCATAATAGTATAAGGATGTATGTTTGAGTTATTGGCAATTATTACTTTTGTGCTAGGATACTGGTTGGAAGGACTATTAATTATGTTGTATCATGATGTATCTACGTTTGTGGCTTTTGGCAAGGATGAATTTCCAGAATGACTATAAGCATGCGATAAATTCTTCATGACACCAAACAAAGAGGTGCTTTTCTAGTTTGGATTTATATAGCATCTGCTAATATTTAATGAGAAAAGTAATGGAGCATACTGGAGGCGGGAATGCGTCTTGTGTAAACAACATGGTAACAGAGTGCAGCATATATAACCTTTAGAGGGAAAGCATCAGTGGCGGAGTCAGGCCCTTCCCTTTGGTAGGCACCACTGACTTAGCGCGACATTAATAATTTACCAAAATTTTAGCAAAACATCCCTAAAATATGGACATTTTATATATTTTAATTTTTATTATATTTATTGAGTTTAAATTTTAAATTTATTAAAATTTTTATTTATTTATGAAAATTAAATTTAAAATTTTCTTTTTTTTTAATTTTAATGAAATTAAACCCAATGAATTAAAGTATTAGATTCAATAGAAACATGTTAATTATGTTAAAGAAAAAAATATTTTTTATTTTTATTATATTTATTGAGTTTAAATCTTAAGTTATTATATTTTTTATTTATTGGTGAAAATTAAATTTGAAAATTTTAATTTATTACTTTGATTTGTAAAATAAAATTTTGTTGATTAATTTTTTCGGAGAAAAATCTATAAATTTATTAAAATTAAAATTCAAGAATTAAAATATTGATTTTAAAAAGATAACTTAACCATTGTTTCTATAGCTAATGATATTTTTCATGAAGGCACTGTAATTTAGACAGAAATCAAACTATTCAAATGTTAAAACTTTAAAAATAACAAATCTGTCAAATATGCTACGCTTACCATCCATTCACCGGTGTTAACTTCAATCCGTGCTGAAGAATGAATAAAGAACTCTTCTTACTATCTATGCATGAAATTTCCAAAAATGCTTTTAGAGAAAACAAAGCCTGGAAAGCTGAATTGCCTCTCAAACACCATTGTCTTGCCTAATTTTCTAGTTCCATTCACACAATCCAAACCATCTTTCAATGCATTCCCTTCAACTTTAGCAGTTTCACCCTAACTTTCTCAACCATGTCTCCGAATTTTCTCTTTGGACTCCGTAGCCTATACAAAACTGATTCAATTTTCTGCAAAATCTGAGTCTTTGATCCAGGGCAAGCTAGCTCATGCCCGCATGATAAAAACTGCTTTCAAGCCTTGCCTCTTCTTGTTCAACAATATGCTTAACATGTATGGTAAATGTGGCGAGATGAGTACTGCTCAAAAGCTGTTTGATAGAATGCCTAAGAGTAGTGTGATTTCTTATAATATTTTGATTTCTGGGTATGCCGAGATGGGTTCTTATGCTGCGGCACCACCGGCTGCGCCGCTGCGGCACCTTCATCCCTTTCAAAGCATTTTCCGGTCGCCGGTACGGCACGTGCCTCCCTTGCCGTACCGTCCCTCCGCCCCTGGAAAGCATAACGTACCTATTTATAGTTTCATCATTAAGAAGATCATAGTCATCAATATAATCTCATTACTTCTATTGAAATGACTAGTGAGTTGAAATGATGTTTGTTCATACTTTTCCTTAACCGACTTGCTGCATGTATTATGCGCTTCAATTGGTTGGACCTCCCTACACCATGGGAATATTATAATTAAGTAACAACACTATGAAGTCTAAATTCATACTGAAAACTAAGAAATGCTTTAAATACAAGGATAAGATGTTACCGAAAGGGGGAAGAATGTATCTATTAATGAAACCTTGCTTGCTATGCAATTGTCAAGGACTTTGTCCACAATCTGAATATTAGCTGCTATTGTGCAGGATTTTTTGAGAAATCAGGGCAGGTCTACTGCAACACATTTAACCTTTCTAACTGAAGGACTCGAAACTTCCTTATTTAGGTCATTCTTTGAGAGTTGGCCGCAAGTGGAGCCCAATTTGTATGAAGAAGGTCGAGGAAAAGTAGCAGGTTTGTTACTTGCAGCAAAGTTAGAGAAGAGATGCAACAGACTAACATAGTTGTTGGAAGTGTTAGTATTTCATTTTTAGATCCTGTAATGCTACTGTTTTTTCATTCACCTTCTTTTCAAATTTTCAGCAATATTTAAGAAACAGGGTTATGAAGTGAAGGAGCTTCCTGATGCAGAAGACTGCCAGCCCTATATAAACTGCCAAGGAAAACTAAAAGTAGCTTCTTACTAAAATGTATCTATTTTTTGAGCTTTGGCTATAGACAAAATACCTAATATAATCCTAAAATTCCTGTTTGATGCATTCACAATAATTAAGGTTTGGCGGGTAGATGGTGATGAGTTGATCCTTGTTCCGGCTCAAGAGCAAATAAAGCTTTTCAGTGGAGATTGTTATGTTGTTCAATATACATATGCTGGGGATGGAAGGGATGAAAATCTATTTTATGCATGGCTTGGTCGCGCCAGTGCGTTGGTATGCATGGCAATGCAATAAAAGTTGAAATATTGGTTTTGTATATCCATTACGTATATAATGCATCAGTGTGCACATGCTACCAAAGATATGATTTTGCATGTCATTGCAAAATTTTATGTAATGAACATGGCTTGGTCCTATGAGTATATTGGTACGCGTGCAATGCAAAAAAAAATTTTGTAACATTGTTTTTGCATATCCATTATTTATGAAATGTGTTAGTGCATACATATTAAGATGATTTTGCATGAGATGGACATTAGTCACAGAAAAAAGTCATTTACTGAATTAATGTCTCAAGTCAACCGTAGGTGTAATCTTGTTGTGCATATGTTGCCAATGGTGATTTTGCATGCGATATTGATCTTGAGGGATGAGACAGGTAATAATTATTTTTCCATAAAAGGTTTACTGTCGTCCTACTGTTAGTTTCTACAAATATGATTTTAATACTTTCTTTAACTTTCTCCTTTGTCTCTTTCAAATTCCAATAGAAGTCCCAATATTAGAAAAGAGACCATATGTATGTATACATATTATATATAAGGGTGATTTTTACATAATGTTAAAGCGCCAAAATAATTGGGTCCTAAGCTCTTTTGTGGCTTCCTTTTTTCCCCTCAGATTTTATTTTGATTGATTGGATTCGGTAAATCAATTTAAAAATGTGTTCGGGCTCATTGTTAAATTTATTATTACATTCTTATCCTATTTGCTCATGATTTTTCCCTGCTTATAGGAAGATAGAGCTGATGCCATCACTCATATGACTGCTATAGCTGACTCAACCAAGGGGGATCCTGTTTTGGTTAGTTCTAGTTTGTGTTTTTTACATGCACAAACTTTGGAAACTCTTCTAAAATTATGATGTTATACTAAGTTATTTCTGCTGTTTCTACTGATTGTATGAAAAGTAATTATTGTTTTAAACACTCTCTTACTGTTTTCTTTTTTTCATCCGAGTTAGTTTTATCTGATTGGTGACAAATATTTCCACACCATATATTCCTGGACAATGAATTTGCATTTCTGCACCATTCAAGCTTATCATTTCCTTTGCTTTTTCTTATTTTGCCTATTTTTTATTCAGGCTCGAGTTATGCAAGACAAGGAGCCGCTTCAACTTTTATTGATTTTCCAGACAGTAATTATTTTGAAGGTCTTGACTGACAACTGGATGCACTTTTTTTTTCTTATGCCTTCTCTTTTTTTTTTGGGTATACCTGCACCCATACTATTTCTACATATTGTTGATGTGTGGGATATTTTTGTTTTGCTTTTTTCCTTTAGGGAGGGTTGAGCAAACGATACAGGACGTTCATAGCAGAAAATGGTATTTTGGATGAAACTTATGAAGAAGGAAAGCCTGCACTTTTTCGAGTTCAAGGGACAAGCCCAAGTAGCATGCAAGCCATCCAAGTTGATCAAGTAAGTTTGAGGCTGGAATCTAAATATTAAAAGAGGGTTTGCTTAGTGCATTGCATGAAGCTCCCAGCTTTGTCGGAACTGGATAAAGGTTTCCATAGTGATTCCTTAGTGCATTGCATGAGGGTCCCTGCTTTGTTACGGCTGGACAAGGGTCATTTATGAGTTTAATTTAAATAGTACTTCCACTCTAATCTCTCTCTCTTCTCAAGGATGTGTTAATATTTTGTAAGATATTCTTTGGATGGTAGCACTTTTTGATGATAGTAATATTATGAAGCCGCCATTAAATGTCCAACGTGAGCTTTTGACATTAGCACCAGCCCTAATGTCATTTTCCTAGTAAATAGTCACAATTTTACTTGCACTGATAAAATATACTCTATCTATTGATGTGGGAAGTATTTTGTGTTGTCTACAAAATACAGTCAAATGGTTTTGGCCTCATAATTTATTTATATGGGCTGCCTGTAGGATGGAATTTATAAACGGTATACTAGAGCAGATCTAATGTAATCGACTTCTTCCTTTTTATACTAAACTTTGATTGACATGGTGAAATCATAATCAACTTCTGATTTCTTTGTTTGAGGTATTCCTGCTAATAAGATGCTTACTTTTCCTTGATTCTGAGTGAAGAAATTGAGCGGTTTTATTTAAGTGAGGCTCTGCAGTTATGCTTTAAATTAATGGTTCCAATCCCATATTAGAAAACTTTAACTTGCATAAAGAAACTGAGCTTTCTATCTCTGCTGATTGAAAACGTTCTTCAGTTCAGCTGATTGGTAATCATGGAATTAAGATTCATTAGCTTAGCCAGTGTACTGTAGCTTTTACAGCAAAGGTGCATATTGTTCAATATGTATTCTATTTTGGAACTGTGTATGCCTTTGTATTTGAACACTGATAGTGGGCTGAAAGTACACTGGTGCAGGTTTCAAGCTCTCTGAATTCATCCTATTGTTACATCCTGCAAACTGGAAGGTCTACATTGACTTGGATGGGAAATTTGTCATCGACTATAGACCATGATCTTCTTGACAGAATGCTAGAGCTTATTAATGTATGCAATCTTATCCTCTGAACTTGGATGTAGATTTTCCTTCAAGATGGTATTGAGCCACTGTTAGGTCAAATAAAAAAGAAAGAAATGGGGAGATGGAATATGAGTGGATTTTATTTAATCTTTTTTTTTTTTCGTAGGAAAAGTTATGGATTTTACAGCAAAGATCTTGATATTTTACAATGCTATTTTTTGAATGTACAGTGAAACTTATCAAGTACTTCAGAGTAGAGAACTTGTATCTTATGATAAAAGTTTCAGTAATTTATGGCAAAAATTGACTGCTTACACTGCAAGGATTGCAAAAAAGTTTGGCATTTTTCCAGAGATTATGTCATAGGCTAATTGATTTCTTTTTTACCCCCTTTTGGTTAGATATTATACTCAATTATTTGCATTTAACTTATTTCTTTACTTAAATGCTCCAGACCCTCCATACCCACCCCCCCCCCCCCCCAAAAAAAAAAAAAAAAAAAGAAAAAATCAATTTTCTCTTGATGTTGTTTGCAGCCAACATGGCAACCTATATCAGTGCGAGAAGGGAGTGAACCTGATATTTTCTGGGAGGCACTTGGTGGAAAAACAGAGTACCCAAGGGAACAGGAGATAAAACAGCACATTGAAGATCCACATTTGTTTGCGTTTATGTTTGCTGATGGTAGGCAAAATATCCTGTCTTTTAAATTTTATGCTCTCAAAAGATGATGTGCTCTACCTTGGTTCTGAATTAACCCAGGTGTAAATTATTGTCAAATCACATGTAATGGGGGATAATGATTCTCTTGCTGCTTGGTTGAACTCCATTTCAGGTGATTTTAAGGTACGCTGAAGTATGCTTCCACAGGCAATAGTTGGTCTACCTGCATATGTATAATCTCTATACACGTTGGTTTTCAGTCCTTTGTCGGTGACAGCTGCTTTGTTAGTAGAATTCAATAAGTTTTTACATTCACTTAACGCTACAATTATTTGCAATTCACAAGTAATAGTTGTGTTATAAAATATATTTTGCTATTGTAATCAAAATGTCAACTATTATTGGCAATTACTCCAGTGTGGTGCACTTCGGAGATAATCCTTGTTTCTCAAGGGTTATTTATTTTTCTTATATTATTTATTTCCAGGTGAAAGAGATATACAACTTTACTCAGGATGATTTAACTACTGAAGATGTCTTACTACTCGATTGCCACGAAGAAATCTATGTCTGGATTGGATGTCATGCAAATGTTAAATCAAAGCAACAAGCCCTTATGTTTGGCCTGGTAAATTATTTGCTAAGTATCTCAAAGAATTCTTAAACATCTGTTTTGGAAATTGTTGGCCTCATGTCTGATAACATATATTAAGGATTGCATTTTCAAGCACTAGCATGTATAGTATGGAAAATGATTTACTTTTAGATATATATTATTTCATGAGATGCAAAACTTGACAATCTTGTTCAACTCCTCAACTTTGCAAGATAATTTTGATGGTCTTAATGTGTCAACTAGTGTCTGGTCTTCATGGTTTAGTTCTTTGTTCTCCGTGTATGCTTACACACTTTGTTTGGTCAGCCCATCCATTTAGAAAACATACTTGTCCAGTGAATAAAAGGAAAAATTAAACACATTGATTAATCAGCTTCTTGCTGATTTGATGCTCTTCAGTTTTCATTCTTATATGCTTTTCTATTGTTCTGATGGTTTTACTTGGAACTGCAGAATTTCCTCGAGAATGCCCAACTGGTTGGAGGACTTTCTATCGAGACTCCTATCTATGTTGTCACCGAAGGGAAGGAACCTCTATTTTTCACTCGTTTCTTTGAATGGGATTCTTCTAAGGCAAATGTATGTTGGCAACCAATGAAATCCTTTGTTTTGCAATTCAAGACATCATTGACAAATTATAGATTTTAACTCCGTTGTGGGTCCTTGTAGATGCTTGGCAACTCATTTGAACGAAAGCTTGCCATTTTGAAAGGGAAGAAGCCAATCCTAGACGTAAGCGATTCAAGTGACAGTGTCCATTTTTACAATGTTATCTTCTGCTTTATTTTGTTGCTTCTCTCTTTTGCTAATTAAGAGTTATCCTCTTCTCTTTTTGTGGTTGTGGGCCTAATAATTGCAATCTAGCACCGAAGCCCCTCGTACAAACGTAAAATTTTTGCCGAAGGAAGAGTTTGGTCCACCATAGCGAATGAGCACTGCTATAGATTTTCAGTACAGGAACATATATTCCACGTTTCTCATTTTTTATTGGCAATTTGGCTTGCCACGCGTTTGGTGATTATCAGGCATACTTTTAGGGCCTTCAGTAATTCCATTCATATCTTATGGCATGCATCAATAACTTTTTGGTTCTGGGTTATTCTTTATTGTTTTGAATGCCAAAATGTTTCTCCAGGTTTGTGCTTAAATCACTTATTGATACTGAAAAGTCATGGTTTTAATGATTGCATTGCCACTTTCTGGGCCAGAAATAAAAATGCACAAACTGGTTGATTTTATTAACTAGAGCTGATAAGACCAGGTTATAAGGCTTGCTCATTCGGAACAAGATAAATATTATGGAAATAAATTTTTTTAGCGTCTCTTTTTGTTGTTAATGTTACACATAAATATCAGATTTGTTTTGTGACATTAAGTTAATAATCTGATGCATTCATGCTTCACTTGACATGTGCAGATTCCTATAATAAGCTCAAGGAAAGCATCCTGTAGGGAGACTACTCCAGATAATTCTAGAAGCAATTCTGTCAGTTCAAATGGGAGGGGAAGTAGTTTATCCAATACATCCAGTGTTTCAGGCTCAAAGTCCAAGTCTGCAAACAACCACCTTTTTTCAGGCCCAACCCCAATTGCGAGGATGCTTTTTCCAGGATCTCCCGATGGTAGTGCTGGTAATGAACCTTTAATTTGTTAAATAATTCAAAATCAACAAAATTTTGTCACTAGTTTATATCAGCATGTTACAGTCATAACCTATGGTAGGATCCTGGAAATAAATTATAAATTTGAAAAAGAATAAGGTAGATAAATATTGGAGGGACCATATTAGCCATTAAGGACAGGCTGCTCTGATGCTTATTTAACTTAGATGGATCAAACCACCAACTGGAAAACCCTTCTTATGCCTGATAATCTGAAAAGAGCATTTTGTGGACTTTAGTGTGGCTTTCCCAATTGCACCGTCTGTTTGAAGATTCCCGAGTTTAAGATGGACAGTTGAAAAATAAGGTCACTTGGATTCTCGATTTCTTCTCTGAATGCAGTGCAAATGAATTAATTTGATGCAACTGTTCTGCAATTATGTTATTATGCAAATGAATCATTGGTTATTGCAGGTTCTCCACAAGCAGAGGCAAAGTCTCCTCCGGATGCAAATTTAATGCAGGTCGATAGTAGTATCACTACTGCAAACACTTTAACGTATCCATACTCGCGATTGATCGTGGGTTCAAGTGATCCTGCCACAGACATAGATGTAACAAGAAGAGAGGTAGCCCCTTTACATTTTTCCAAAGAAACATTCGGCATTTAATTTTTCAGCAAACCTTCCAATGAAAAACCTGTGCTGTTATAATATTATTTTGCCATCCATTAAGATATGTGATAAGATTGAGGGATTATACTGTAAAATAGGCTAGGAATTTGCCGAATTAATAAGGTCAGAATCATGCAGTAGTCTTGGAGAGTAAACGTAGATATTGATTTTATTTTATAGATTTTTATTGGCTTGATAGAACAATGAAGTTTCCATTTTTCCAAATTCCCAAGTCTTTTCTTATTTTCTCTCTTTTCATTTTCTTCACCATCTATATTAATATAAGCTGGATTGATCAACTAATAAGAATAATGATTACTTTTAGGCATACTTGAGTGATGAAGAA
The DNA here is from genome assembly GCF_001659605.2 of Manihot esculenta. Classification (NCBI taxonomy): domain Eukaryota; kingdom Viridiplantae; phylum Streptophyta; class Magnoliopsida; order Malpighiales; family Euphorbiaceae; genus Manihot; species Manihot esculenta. The sequence goes on along the minus strand of NC_035162.2, from coordinate 9,192,955 downwards.
TTTCTAGAGAAGTTCGGAATGATGCGGAAGGCCTTCTACCAGTTTGCGAAATGGCGACAGAACAAGCTCAAGCTGTCTCTGCAGCTTTTTTAAGAAACACTAGCATCAATTCAAATGACCGATGATAAGTTGAAGTTCTTCGCGTCCTCAGACAGTAGTAGTGCATTTCACAGGCCCAAAAACGATTTGGTCAATATCTCACGTTGTCCGCAGAACGTCGGCATCCGCTAAGCAATTATGGATTAGGTTGAGCTTGAAGCAACAACAGGCGGCTAAATTGTAGGAATTGATGTTTCTTTTTGGATAGCCAAACTTACTATTTTGTTTAATTATGTACTTTCACATGTAAAGTCCTCACTGGAAACTTTCTCGAAGATAAGATGATAATCCCATGCCACCACTCGTTTTTGGTTGACGAGTCTTCCTAAGAAAATTTCGTCGATATTAAATGGTTGGTGTAATACAGATCCGCCAGGAAAATTAATTATATAGGTTCAGATCCTTTCTTTAAGAGCTTAGTAAAGCTGAATGCAGACGCTGACTATTATCTCCTTTAGTAATTTGAATAACAATTCTCTCCAGTCAGATGTTTGCCTTCTTTTAGGGCTACTGTTAGGGATTCAAATGGGTAGGGTATTCATAAAATTAAGAGTATTCAAATTTGAACTCGATTATATATAAAATTTTCGAACCCGTCTCAAATCCGTTTAGTATTTTAATTTTACTACTCGTACCCGTTCCAAATCCGTTTAATAATACCCGTACAATATCCAAACCCGACTGAACTCCATTTTTTTAAATTCAATTTAATGAAAAAAAATCTAAAATCCAAATATCAACTTCAATTATCTATTAACGTATTGGAGAAATGCTCAACAGAAACATTGGAGAACAATAATCAAATAGCAAATAATTAAATTTTTTAACAGTATCCAAATAATCAAATTAATGGTTCATAAATTGTAAAATTCTTTAATAGCAACTAAAAATAAATTCTTTAACAACATGCACATAAAAGATCTTGATTATTAAAAAATTTGATTGCAAACCTGAAGAGAGTTCCAGTCAAACGCCAATTGTGGAGAGGCAAGGGTTGTCTCCGGCAGTCGTCAGTGAAGTGGGGGAGAGAAGCATCAATCGGAAAGAGTAGATGTCCCTGACTGAGGAGAGAGAAGGAGATGTCGCCGATACCGACCGGGAGAGGGAAGAGTTGTCTCCGACTGAGAAGTGGGAGATGTGGCCACTGGAGAGAGAGAATGAGATATCGGGAGAGAAGATTTATCGTCGACTGGGGAGAGGGAGAGAGAGAAGGAGATATCGGGAGAGAAAAGATTTATCGTCGACTGGGGAGAGGGAGAGAGAGAAGGAGATATTGGGAGAGAGAAGATTTATCGTCGACTGGGGAGAGAAAGGAGACATTGCCTGTGTCGACTGGTTGTCGGCACTCGTCAGTGAAGTGAAGTGGGGGAGAGAGGCGTTGACTGGGAAGTGGGACTGTGGAAAATGTTACTGACTGGAGAGAGAAGGAGACATCGATGACTGGAGAGAAAGAAGATTTATCGTCGCTAGGGAGAGAAAGGAGACGTCGCCGGTGCCGACTGGCCTGCGCCGGCAGTCGTCAGTGAAGTAGAAGGGAAGCAGGGAGAGAGGCGCTGACAAGAGAGGGAAGTAAAAATGAAAAAAAGGAATTAAGGATTAGGGTTATGGTTAGTTTTGTTATATACTAATCGGGTTCGGGTAACGGGTATTCGATCATTTAATTTCGAACCCTACCCGAATCAAAGACGGGTAAAATTTTTCAAACCCAAATCCGTCCTAATAGGGTTTGGGCGGATCGGATATCCATGAAAATCCGCCCGCCAGACATCCCTAACTACTTTGTTTTCATTTCTACTTTTACTTTAATAGCTCACTAATTAAAATTTTTTTTCCCCTCAATTTTTCCAATGGGCGCATGAGTTTTCAATAACTGATTAGAGTTTTATCTTTTTATAAGGCAATATTTCAACGTTGATTCTATAACTTACCTTTAGTATGGATTCATAAACCTTAATTTATAATCAAATGGTTTAAATTCAGAATAGTATTAAACATTATTCTCACCTGTACTTTATCTATAATACTAAATTCTCTTTTGGAAGCGATTTTGTACTTTACTGGTTCCTTCAAAATTTAAGTATTTTTTGGGTTCCTTTTACATAATGCAGTACCAATTATGAGTAATTTAGCAATTTAAGATATGCTAGTGTCTTCTATTTGTATTTTGTGTTAGTAAAACTCAGAAAATATTGGAGCATGCACTTTTTTGGTGCCCCATACTCACATGTCTGGTTTTTAAGTTTTTGTACCTACGAAGTTAAGATTGTGGGCTTCCCTAGATTTCGATTGTGGTGGAAGAAGATATGGGATTATTTTAGTACTCTAGGAAAAAGATTGTGGGCTTTCCTAGATCTTCGAACTGCAATACTGTGATGTATTTTTACTGGTATTTTCAAGCCTTATCCTCAACATGTATCTAGTTCAGTAGACTGGAGTCCTCTTTAGTTAGCATTATTAAACTTAATAGCAATATGGTTTAGACAAGCCGAAACTTGGCAGTGATCACTATAGTTGCAAGAAATCATGCTAGAATATTCTCACTTGGTTTGACGAAACAGGTTTGGTGCTATTGATGCAGATGGGGAGGTTCTTGTGCTCAGGAAAGCAATTAGTTTAGCCTTAGATAGGGTTATCACAAAGTCATTTGTGAGACAAATTCATCTATACTACATTGTACACACATTGATCATGTAAAAGTATCCATTTCATATATATCCATTAACTTAAGCATGCCAAATTTTTACTTTAATTTAATGTAAAAGAGTTATTAAATTGTCCTAATTAATCATGTTCCTATACTCATTTCATGCTATTGACCAATTTACATCAAAGAGGGGAATCTAATCATGCATAATTTCTAAGTTCATATTTAACAAATAGTAAAAAGTTCTTACTAGATTTCTAGCATGCATTCTTAAACTCCAATTTATATTCATCTTACCCTAAACACTTACTATTTACTCATTTTCATGCTAAAGTGTAAATCACCTCCTAACCATATATAACCATATATAACCATGTCTTTTAAATTATCAAGTAAGATACCCCATATTGGTAAATTATATTCTTTTTGACAAAGTTAGACATCTGCTTTGCCCTCACTGTCTTATAAGACTGAGCTTCTACTCACTTGAAGAAATAGTCTAGCAACTACAATGAATTTGTGCCGATTAGATGCAGTCAAAGTGGACTTTCCCAATGATATCAATGCTCCACGGAGCAAAAGGCTAAGGTGAAAACATATTATACAACTCATCAGGCAATACATGATTTTGATTCCTATGAATTTAGCATGTGTATATTTTTTGACAAACTTAGCACAATCAGTTTTCATAGTGTACCAGAAATACCCTAACCTCAGAATTTTCTCTACAAATATTCTTCCACTCATATAAGGACCACACTCCCAACATATACCTCTTCCATAATCTACTTAGCTTATTTTCCTGTAATGCACAATAATAACATCCCCTCATGATATCTTTTTTACAATTGCCCTTCAGCAAGAGTAAACTGTCTAGCCCAACGTCTTATAGCAGCTCTATCTCTTCCGTTAGCTCCTCAAGATATTCCCTTGATTTCAAGTATCTCCTAATTCCTTCTAGCCACTTTTTATCTTCTAGCTCCAAGTACTCTATCATTGGCCCTTCATTGGAGGGAATCATACTCTTCATAAGCACCACTGGCTGCATTATTTTCTTATCGCTAATTTCCCACAGAGATGAGATGGTTGCTAAAGCATCAACCAATTGATTTTGCATCCTCGGCACATGTCTCAATTTGACTTCCTTGAAGGCTAGCAGCTATTGCTTGGCATATTGAAGATATGACCTTAACTTGTCTTCCTTAATTTTCTATTCTTTTCGTATTTGGGAGATCACTAGCAGGGAATCTCTGGTTGCCTCGAATTTCTTATCCTCCACTGCTATGAGTGCCTCAAGTCCATAGATACAGACTTCATATTTAGCGACATCGTTAGTCATAAGGAAATATAACCTCTTGGATATCCACAATTGTTCTCCATTTGGTGTCACTAACATTATACCAATCCCAACTCCACTCTTTTTCACGGCCCCATCAAAACCCATTAGCTACTTTTAGACGTCGATCAATTCTGGTTTCTCATTAAGGAATCCTACCTCCACTTCCTCTGCTTGCTCTATTGGGTTTCCAAACATAAACTCTGTTACTACTCGGCCTTGGATTGTCTTCTAAGTAGCATAGACTATGTGAAACTCTGATAGTATGATCAACCACTTAGCTAACTTCCCCACTAAAGCTGGAACCTCAAATAGGTAGGGGATCCATTCTGGAGATCACAACTACTTGGTATGACTGAAAGTAGTGCTTTATCTTCTATGTAGCCCAAACAACTGCCAAACAAGACTTTTTGACTAAGGAGTAATTTTGTTCATAAGGCAACAACTTCTTACTAATGTAGTACACAACTTTCTCAATTTGCTCCATCTCTTGGACAAGTATTGCCCCCAGGCTATCTCTTCTACAGATAAGTACAAAATCAGAAGGACACCGAGCACAGGTAGAGCTAGCATTGATGGATTTGTCAAGTATTGCTTGATCTTCTTAAAGGCCTCTTGACACTCTATCATTCCATTTGACCAGTTGATTCTTCCTTAGCAGCTTGAAAATTGGTTCACAAACAATTGTGAGCTTGGTTATGAACCTAGTGATGTATTGAAGCTTTCCTAAGAACCCTCAGACCTCCTTCTCGGTTTGTGGAGAAGGCATCTCTATTATGGCTTTTATCTTATTGGGATCCACTTCTATCCCTCTCTGATTGATCTGGTGGCCTAACAGTTTTCCTAAAGTAACCCCAAAGCTGCACTTATTGGGATTCAATCTGAGCTTGGAATTCACAATCCTCTGCAGGAACTTCTCTAGGGCTCCAAAGTGACCTTCTTTTGTGGCTGATTGACTACCACGTCATCACATGTACCTCCATCTCTTTATGGATCATGTCATGAAATACCATGGTCCTTGTTATTTGATATATCGCTCCAACATATTTTAGACCAAAGGGTATTACTTTGTAGCTATAGGTTCCCCATTTAGTGATGAATGAAGTCTTTACTTTGTCTTCAAGGTCCATTATAACCTGATTGTATCTAGAGAAACCATCTAGGAAAGAGTACATCGCTTGTCATGCAATACTGTTTATGAGTACGTCGATGTGAGTCAGAGGGAAGTCATCCTTGGGAGTTCCTTGCTTACATCCCTATAGTCTACACATATTCTAACTCTTCCATCCTTCTTTGGAATCGAGACTATGTTGGCCAACCATTTTGGATACTCTACCGCTTCTATGAAAAGTCAGCCTCTATCAATTTCTTAATCTCTTGTGCTACTTTTCTTCCTATTCAGCTCTAAGTTGACGCTTCTTTTGCTTGACAGGCTTTATCTTAGGATAAGTTGGAATTTGATGCTTTACTATGTCACTGTTGATCCCATGCATGTCTTTAAAGGACTATGGCGAAGGCTTCTTGATATTTTATTAGTAATGCTATGAACATTTTCCTTTCTTGCATAATGAGATTACTTGCCAAATTTTATAATTTTTGGATCATCAGGTGTATTCAAATTAATATTTATTGCATCCAATGTGTTAATAGAAGATACTTTAAAATGATTATGAATGCTATGTACATGTCCATTAGAATCAACATCAAATAAGTAAGCGAAAGAAGAACTTATCTTATTAATCAAGTACATCAAAAATAGAAAAAAACAAATGCAAAAATGAAGCTCCAAGAAATTGGCTTCTAGCTTGCAGTCTTATTCTGGTTGATGGTGTGGATCCTCTCTTGAACATATTAGTCCATGTCAGATGGTGATGGGACATTATCGTTTGGCATCGTGCTGATTCAAGTGTTTGGCCTCCTACTAGGGTTAGCTATCTTTTTCTCATCGATGAGGTCATGGATCTCATGTCTCAATCGAAAGCAATTTTCGATATCATATCCAACAATTTGATGAAATTGGCAATAGCGATTGGGGTTAGAGTTGATAGGCAGAGCATTGGGTAGTGGTCTAGGGGATAGAGGTTGCAACAGTCTGTTAGTCTAGTTGAGATTGTAGTTGGAAACTAGTTAGAAATATTTTGTATTTTTGTTAAGTTTTATCCTTTGGTTATTGCACTCTGGTTCTGTTAAATCTGCTTTATCAGAAACTCTGTTTCTGAAATCAGAATCCCAGATTTGATGGGATTATGTTTTTTAATGTTAGAAAGGTTAGATGCTAAGATGGACACTTTTGACTTGTAAAAGCTTTCTATAAAAGCTTCCTTTTGTAACTTCTCAAGTAAGAGAATACCAGATCAATAGAGAAGTCTTCTTCCTCAATTTTTCATTTTCTTCCCTTGCTCTCCATTGCTGCAATTGTTAACAGTGGTATCAGAGCTTTTTATGGTCTTTGTGTGACCTGTAAAAGAGAGAAAACTAGCAAGGAAACCTTCCTACTTATTTACATTAGAAACCTGAATCCAGGTTGCGGTCAAAATCAAATTCTTGTGAGTGAAAATATGGCTTCAAGTAGCTATTCAGCTCCTCCACCACCTGTTTTCTCAGGAGAAAACTATCCCATCTGGTCAGTGAAGATGAAGGCTTATTTGAAGGCCTATGATCTATGGGAAGTTGTGGAAACGGGTAGAGACCCACCTCCTTTGAGAGACAATGCTACGGTTGCTCAAATGAAGCAACATAGTGAAGAGTGTGCAAAGAAGTTCAAGGCACTCTCTTGTCTTCATTCTGCTGTTTCTGATGTTATTTTCACAAGAATCATGGCTTGTGAATCAGCAAAAGAAGCTTGGGATAAGCTGAAGGAAGAGTTCCAAGGAAGTGACAAAACTAGAAGCATGCAGATTCTAAATTTGAGAAGAGAGTTTGAAGTCCTTAAAATGAAAGATTCTGAATCTGTCAAGGAGTATTCTGATAGATTACTCTCTGTTGTCAACAAAATTAGACTTTTAGGAGAGGAGCTTAGTGATAAAAGAGTTGTGGAGAAAGTTCTTGTAAGCCTACCCGAGAGATTTGAGCCAAAGATCTCTTCTTTGGAAGATTCTAAAAACTTGAGCACCATTTCTCTTTCAGAGTTGGTTAATGCTCTACAAGCTCTTGAGCAAAGGAGGACATTCAGAATGGAGGAGTCCTCAGAGGAAGCTTTTCTTGTGAAGCAAAAGGGCAAGCTAGTTGAAGAAGTAAAGAAAGCTGCAAGTAATTCTTTTAACAAGGGCAAGCAACATGCAAATAGAAGGAAGGGAGGTAGAAGAGCAAATTTCCCACCTTGTCCTACTTGCAACAAAACCAACCATCTTGAGAAAGATTGCTGGCAAAAGAGTGGAGTTAAGCCACCACAATGTGGTTATTGCAAGAAGCTGGGTCATGTTGATAAAAATTGCAGACTCAAGCAATATAGGCAAAACTAGAATCATAACCAGCAACCTGCACAACAACTTAATTACCATGATGATCAAGCTCAATGTGATGATCATATTTTTGCTGTTACACACTCCTCAAATACCGGTTGCAGACACACTTGGCTTGTGGATAGTGGTTGCACTTGTCACATGGCAAGAGATGAAAGCTTGTTCTCTTCTATTGATAAATCAGTGAGGGTCAAAGTAAAGCTTGGAAATGGAGAAATTGTGGAGTCTCAAGGCAAGGGTTCAGTATATATTCAGACTAAGCAAGGTATCAAACTAGTTCCTGATGTTTTTTTCATTCCTAGTTTAGATCAAAACTTGCTTAGTGTTGCTCAAATGATGAAGAAGGGTTATTCCTTGTCATTCAAAGACAATGTGTGCTCCATTTTTGACTCTCATGGTGCTGAAATTGTTAAAGTAAATATGGTGGGTAATAGCTTTCCTTTAAATTGGAATTCAGTTCAACAACACACCTCATATATTGCTAGAAATGCTGAATCTGATTTGTGGCATAAAAGATTTGGCCACTACAACTTGAATTCTCTCAAATACATGCAAAATAAAGAAATGGTTAGAGATATGCCTGAAATTTTTCTTGATGGTAGTGTATGTGGAAATTGCCAACTTGGCAAGTCTCATAGACAATCTTTTCCCTATAATGCAACATGGAGAGCCAAGGAAAAGCTGGAATTGGTTCATACTGATGTTTGTGGGCCAATGAGGACAGCTTCCATGAGTAACAACTTGTATTTCATCCTCTTTATTGATGATTTGACAAGGATGACTTGGGTTTATTTTCTCACCAACAAATCTCAAGTTTTTTCAGTATTTAAAAAATTTAAAGCTCTTGTTGAAAGGCAAAGTAGCTGCAAATTAAAAACTTTGAGATCAGATAACGGTACTGAGTATACTTCTGGTGAGTTTAACAAATTCTGTGAAGATTTGGGAATCAAGCATCAATTTTCAGTTAGTTATTCTCCTGAACAAAATGGTGTCTCAGAGAGGAAGAATAGAACAGTAATGGAGATGGCTAGATGCATGATGATTGAGAAGAAATTACCAAAGAATTTCTGGGCAGAAGCTGTACATACAGCTGTATATCTTCTCAACAGGCTTCCTACAAGGTCAGTGCAAGGAATGACACCTGTGGAGGCTTGGTTTGGTTCAAAACCATCAGCAAAACACGTGAAAGTGTTTGGTTCCGCTTGTTACATCCATGTTCCTGCAGTAAAGAGAGGCAAGCTTGATGATAAGGCAGAAATTGGTATCTTTTTGGGTTATGCAGCTCAATCGAAGGGTTATAGAGTGTACAAAGTTGAAGCCAAGAAGGTGGTTGTGTGTAGGGATGTGAAGATTGATGAAGATGCTTATTGGAATTGGAAAACAAATCAAGTTGAGTATTGTTGTTCAGATCAGCAGCAAACTAGAACCGTTCCTGCAGTTCCAGAATCAGATTCTAATTTCGATACAGATTCTGATTTTGATTCACCTCCACTAAGAACCAAATCTCTTGCTGAGATTTATGAGAGTTGTAACCTGGCTATTTCAGAACCTTCAAACTATGTTGAAGCCTCAACCAATGATGCATGGATAGCTGCAATGCAGGAGGAGATTGGGATGATTAACAAGAATGAAACTTGGATTCTTACCCCTAGACCTCAGAATAGGAGGGTCATTGGAGTTAAATGGGTATACAGAGTTAAATTAAATCCTGATGGAAGTGTGTTCAAGTACAAAGCAAGGCTAGTTGTTAAGGGATATGCTCAAGTCCCTGGTATTGACTATGGAGACACATTTGCTCCTGTTGCAAGGCATGATACTGTGAGATTGCTGATTGCACTTGCTGCTCAAAACAAATGGAAGATTTTTCACTTGGATATCAAGTCTGCATTCCTCAATGGCAACTTGGAGGAAGAAATCTTTGTTGAATAGCCTGAAGGATTTGAAATTGCTGGTTGTAAAGATCATGTCTACAAGCTTAATAAAGCCTTGTATGGGTTAAAACAAGCTCCAAGAGCTTGGTACAGCAGAATGGATTCTCATTTACTTGATCAAGGCTTTCAAAGAAGTCCTAATGAGCCAACTTTATATGTGAAGCACACCAAAGGCAAGAGTTTGCTTATTGTCTCTTTGTATGTTGATGATTTATTGGTAACAGGTGACAACTTAGAGGAAATTCAAAGATTCAAAGAAAGGGTTATGCATGAATTTGAAATGTCAGATCTTGGTTTGATGAAGTATTTTCTTGGCATTGAAGTCGACCAATCTGAAAGTGGAATATTCATCTCTCAGCACAAATATGCCCTTGATATGTTGAAGAAATTCAGTATGGAGAATTGCAAATCAGTTGCAACTCCATTGGTGCTGAATGAGAAGCTTCATAAAGATGATGGGGAACCAAAAGTAGAAGGTTCTACTTTCAGAAGTCTAATTGGCAGCTTGTTGTATTTGACTGCTACAAGGCCTGATTTGATGTTTTCAGCTAGTCTTTTATCTAGATTCATGCAATCTCCAAGTCAGAAGCATTTTGGTGTTGCTAAAAGGGTCCTCAGGTATTTGAAAGGTACTGCAAACTATGGTATTTATTATACCAATGTTGAGGATGCTACTTTGATTGGCTATTCAGATAGTGATTGGGCTGGTTGCTTGGATGATTATAAAAGCACCTCTGGTTATGTTTTTTCCTTTGGGTCTGGAGCCTTCACTTGGAATTCAAGGAAACAAGACATTGTTGCTCAATCCACAGCAGAAGCAGAGTATGTTGCAGCTGCATCTACTGCCAATCAAGCCATTTGGTTAAGAAAAATTTTATTTGATTTGCAACAACCTGAAGAGGAACCTACAACTATTTTTGTGGACAACAAATCAGCTATTTCCATAGCTGAAAATCCAGTTCAGCATGGTAGGACCAAGCACATTAATGTGAAGTTTCATGCTTTGAGAGAAGCTGAGAAGAATGGAGAAATCAAGCTGGTCCATTGCACTTCAAATTTGCAGCAGGCTGATATTTTTACAAAAGCATTACCAAGAGCAAAACTTGAGTTCATGAAATCCTTGCTTGGTGTTTCCAAAAACAATCTCAAGGAGGAGTGTTAGTCTAGTTGAGATTGTAGTTGGAAACTAGTTAGAAATATTTTGTATTTTTGTTAAGTTTTATCCTTTGGTTATTGCACTCTGGTTCTGTTAAATCTGCTTTATCAGAAACTCTGTTTCTGAAATCAGAATCCCAGATTTGATGGGATTATGTTTTTTAATGTTAGAAAGGTTAGATGCTAAGATGGACACTTTTGACTTGTAAAAGCTTTCTATAAAAGCTTCCTTTTGTAACTTCTCAAGTAAGAGAATACCAGATCAATAGAGAAGTCTTCTTCCTCAATTTTTCATTTTCTTCCCTTGCTCTCCATTGCTGCAATTGTTAACACAGTCCCTTAGCTTTCAACTTCTCAAACACCTTAGAAAGGAACTTGTCAAATTGAGAAAAGGTCCTTCGATGTCTCCCCATAGCTTAAACCTCAACTACTTTCTCACTCCCTTGATAGGTAGGTTGATACTCAGATCTCTTGGGTTGATAAGAGTTTTGCTTGGCAGTCTTCCCATCTTCCAGTTGAATCCCCACATCATAGAGCTACTCAAATATGGCAATAGGTAGTTAGTACAACTTTACATAGTATACGGGCAACAAGTTCTTCACCACTAGTCTGACTTGATCCTTTTTAGCAGGGCAGTTTGTCATATTCATTGCCTTCTTCCTCCACCTTAGAAGGAAGTCGAAAAAGGTTTTGTTGGACTTCTGCTTAATCGTCTCTAGATCCCTCAAAGTGATATCCAAAATTGTATTGTATGAGTATTGTTGGATAAACTTCTTGACCAGCTCATCCCATCTTTCCTATGAACAGCCTCTAGACTATGATACCATGAGGAGGTAGATCCCTCGACTGACAAAGTAAAAAATTGTGCCACATGTTCTTTATTCAACTGGGTGGTCTTTATACAATCATATAAGATCTCACGTTGGTCTTTGGATCTTCAGTCCCATCAAACTTGAGCAAGTCGGACATCTTGAATTTCTCTGATAGTCCCCCCTCAACCTCAATATCAAAATCCTCAGTATCATAAAACTCTAACTCTCCAGCTTGCTTCTTAAAGGAGGCTTGGAGCTTTTCAAACTTCTGACTCATTAGTTCAAAACTCTTGGCATGTTCCTTCGTAAGCCTAGCAGCCTTATCTTTAAAGTATTCGTCAGCATTAAAAAGGTCAATTTTCATAGAATTAACAATCTTAATTGTTGGATTAACCTCCTATTCAACCTTATTGTTAGGTACCAGTTTCATTATTCTCTTCCACAGGTTGTTTCTCAACGGTTGTAAGAATCCTAACCATAATTTCCTGTAGATTGCTATTTAAGGTCTCATCCAGAACTCCTTTGATTGAAGCACAAGTGTAATCATCAGCTATTGGACTCGTTACTGATATATGATATAGCACTATATAATTTCATTTATATATTATTAAATTTAATTATAAAGTTTTATTTTATAATAAAATAATCTTTATAGGAATAATATTACAAATTAGTTCCTAAATATTATAATAATTTATAAATAAATATTTATATTTTTTATAAATTAATTTTATATGTTTATTAAATTTAATATCTTATATTTATAGATAAAGTAATAAAATAAAAATTAAATTAAAAATCTTGTCACATTATATATTTAATTTAGAAAAATTAGATCAACCTCACATATAAATAATAAGACATGTTAATATCACAATATGTATACACATGATTTATAAAAGTTCCATGAGCTTCACTGTCTGATCTGATCAGGCAGTAGAACACCCCTGACTTTGTGAAAACCAGAACAAACCAGCAAATTTTTTCAAGACTCATATTAATCATAAGTGATTAGGGAAAATCCACCTCAATATAAATCGGGTGAGTTGGACACGACCTAATAAAATCAGGGAAAGGCACCAACCTCCAATGTTGGTTGTCTCCTCGATATATCGCCGAGGTCATAAATGCACGTGCAGTAAAATGAATTGGCGTGACGTACATGATGGACATGGTATGAACTAGCCGACTCTGCATTTATTAGCCAATCGTCTATCATTAATAAGCCGTCTGACACACCTGTAAGAGGACACTTCAATCCAGTCCGATGGGACATGACACAAAAGGTGTCAGAATGATTAGAGATATATATACCACGGATCCAACCCAAAAAGGACATCAGACTCTGTCTCTCCCACGCTCACACAGATACTCTCGCACACACATCCCCTCTCTTTTTTCTCTTGAACTTCATCTTTCTCTTCTCTTCTCTATTTTATTTTTCTTTCCATTAATGCATCTGTAACGACCCCAAAATGGACCGTCACCGGCGCTAGGATTCAGGTCGGCTTAAGGCCGCCAGAACCCGTAGCAAGCCTGCTATACTCTCTGTGTACCGATAAATCTCATACATGATAATACATTTTCTGTGAAAATAAAAACTTTTCTCTGGACCAAGGCTTAACCTGTGCATGCACTATCTCTGTACTCTGTACCCCTGACTAGAGCTTGCTCTAGATGGGTTAACTCATACCTGTTAAGCCTGGTTGTCATATACTCTGTAAAACATAAATACATATCCAGATCATGTACAGAACAAAATATTTACAACACAAACATCACTAAGTCAAGCACATGTCTAACTGTATGCACAACTATTACATCTCTTCAATATGACATGTCCACTCTAAGCTATTACAACTCTTTGCACTCTTTTGTACGCTGTGGATCTCCTCTGTACACTGTACACTGAACCTGCAAAACTGGGGTTAAGGGAGTGGGATGAGCTCTATAGCCTAGTGAGTAGAACAGTAAAATAGTCATTAACACATGCTCTGATGGAATGCATCAAACCACAGACAAGCCACATCAAGGGTAAACCTGTCACCACATAGTCCCGGTAACTCTGCCGTGCCAGGGCGTAGAATCGAGCACCTGGTCTTCCTGTCACATATATATATGTGTGTATATAACACCTCTGTACTTACCATTGCCAGGGCGTAGTCAAAGGCTCCTGGACTTTACTATAAACCTGCCAGGGCGTAGTCAAAGGCTCCTGGACTTCTCTATACCTGCCAGGGCGTAGTCAAAGGCTCCTGGACTTCTCTCAGAGACTATTGGATCATTCAACATTCACCCACATCAACAAATAACTATGCAATGCAACATATTCGTGAATGCTAATGCAAACACCCTACGGTATACTCATGATGCATGAAGTATGCTAAAAGCAGGTTATTTCTCAATTCAAAGCTTTAAGTTTAGTTCCACTCACCTCTAGCTAACTGGACTGACTCTGCAGGCTCTGAAAACTCTGGAGCAGTACTCACTGCTGCTCTCTCTGGTTCCTCTGGTCTGTACCTATACAGAGAGACTCAAATGAGGGACCAAACTAACTCAAGAACAACTCTATTAAACTCCCCAAGAATCCCCTTAAACTCACTCTAACATCCATGCAAAGCATGCAAAGGAAAGTTGGACAGGACACTTTCGGCGGCAGGTTCGGCGGCCGAAAGTCCGCTCCAGAGACGAAACTCATGCACCTTCGGTGGCCGAACCTCTACTTTCGGCAGCCGAACCCTTTCGGGGGCAAGTTTCGGAGGCTGAAAGGCACTCCAGAGACGAAAGTCTCTAACCTTCGGCGGCACCTTCGGCGGCCGAACTCCCCTCCAGAGGCGAAAGTCCAAAAGGTTGGGGGCAAGCTTGGGCAGCCGAAGCCACCTCCTCATGGGTTCGGCGGCCGAATGTACCTTCGGCGGCCGAACCTGAGTTTATCCGCAAGGTAGAAACTTGCTCTGCCTCTCGCCAAAAGCACCAAAACTCTCTCCAACTCAAACACCTCAATCCTTCAACTTGCATACACTCATGTATATGCCCAAAGGGGTCACAAACTGCCTTAAAACCCCAAACACACAACACATACAACACAGAAACAAGCTTTACTCACCAAATCATCAAAACCTCACAACTAACCCTATTCATGCAACTCTCCCCCAAAACCTCATAAAACCTTCAGAAAACATAAAAACAAGCTCAGGATCTTCACTTACCTCTTGAAACCAAGAAGATGAACAATCCCAACGTGAAGTTTTGGAGCAACTCTCCTTCAAACTTTCCAAACTTCACAACTTTGAGTTTTTAGCTTAAAACCTTCAAAATAACATAAAACCGAATCAAACCTTTGCAAGATTGGATAAAAACATGTAAAATACTCAAGAAAGACAGAGTCTCACCTCAGACATCGAAAGGAAGCGGCGTGCCTTATCCTTTCAACCGACTGAGGGCCTTTTATAGGTGGTCCTTATGCTTTAAAACTATGAAACATACCAAAACATTTTAGAAAAAACATAGATCTAACCCTTCTAGAGACTTTCGGCATCCTGGACTCCACCAGAAAGTCGAATTCCGATGCCGGACTCCAGCCGGGTATTACAACATCATTATAAAAGTTCTATATATATCACTGATCTAATCCAAAAAGGACAATAAACTCTCTCTCTCCTATACTCACACAAATATTCTGGGACACACATCCTCTCTCTTTTCTCTCTAGAGCTTTCTCTTTCTCTTCTCTTCTCTATTTTATTTCTCTTTCCATTAATGCATCAATCTAAAAGTTATAGATATGACTTAAACGTCGGAGAGTTTCTACCAGGACATCCCAGTAGACTTCTGACCATTTTTTTTTCATATTTTATAGGTTCATTTCTCAAGATCCAGCAGACTCATATGAAATCTCAAAAACATTCACTCCTCATTAAATCAATCATAGTTTGTTGATCTGCCAATTAAATCAAATCACAGTCCAAATGTCTGTATCTGGTGACTCCATTGAATCTCAATTCATCACTTCTCAATGATTTTTTTATTTAAGTAGGACTAGGACAAAAACGAGATCAGATTTCATTTTTAATTTTTATTTTATTGTTTTTCATGTATAAAATATTAAAATCTAATAAATAAAAAAATTATTTATAAATATAAAAATATATTAGTAATTACAATATTTAGCGATAAATTTATAAATATATAAACTTTAATTTTAAATAAAAATATAAAATAAAAATAAAAAATATTTTTTTTATCAAATAAAACTCAATAGACTAATATTAAAAATATAGGGATTAAAATGTAGTTTTCTTTAAATATTAGGGAGTGAATTATAATTTAATATTTAAAAGTATTAAAAGAAAAATCTCACGTTGCTAATGATATACAATTACATAACATTTTTTTACAAATTAAAATATAAAATTCTAATTAAAAATACATTAAACTACAAAGTATTTTTTTAATTAATTTATTATTATATTCTGATCATTATTATTCTTAAAACAAAAGGAGAGAGCTGCATTCCCCCTCTTTTTATTTATTTATTTTATTCTTTATTTTTAATTTTTTTATTATTTTTATTATTTTTTCTATTTTTATTGTTTTTAATTTTTAATTCAATTTTCTATATTTTTTAAATTCAATTATTCAACTATTTAATTATTTTTATTTCTTATTTTTATTTTATATTTTATATTTTAATTTTGTACGATATAAAGCATTTTTTAATTTTAAAAATCAATTTTAAATATATTCAAACTATAATGTGAATTTTATCATCAGATTTTCTCTACTCCATGTGCATGCAGGTGAATATAAAAATTAGTAGATTTATAGTGATTTGGCCTAATTTGAATTAAAATCTCTTATTTTTTAAATATATCTTTTGAAAGTATACTTTTAAAGAATTTATTTATTGAAAAAATATAGCATAATTATCTTTAATATATAAATTAATTTATTAAAAAATAAATTGTTTTTAAGTAATAAAATATAATAATATCTATAATATAAATTCAAATGTAATAAATTAAAAAATTTAATATATTAAATAATTACAATTTGCTAAATTTCAGTTAAATAAGTTACTTTGAAGTAATTTTCAAGAACTTCACTTAATAATAAATCGAATAAGAGAATTTTTTTTTTTTTTTTGTATTTGCTGAAAAATACCACTCCTTTGATCTATTTACCACAGCCAATCAAGACCTTGGAAAATTTTCAACAACCTCGACCATTGAAACCCTGTACCAGTGGAGACCTAACCCCATTTTGACATTTTCATTGCTTGATACTTGTAGCCGTTTACTGGTAAATTCTGCCTAGGGAAAATCCATCAGAAAGTATGACCCCAACTCTGTCACGTCACCTTAACTCAACTCCTAACATATATTTCTGACACGCATTATTCTGCCTCAAAGGCATATACTCTCTTCTTTTCTTTCATAATATAAGTTGCTTGCCACTCTTACCATACAGATATACTTTCTTACGGTTAGAGGGAGAGGGAGGTCGGGATTTCTGTTTCCGGTCGGCGGTAATGGCTAGCCGGCGAATACCCATCACCTTTATTTTATTGGTGTACTTGGTAGTTTCTTCCCAGTCCCTAGACTTCGAGAATTTACGGAGAAGGCACAAAACCAACATCAAAGGACCCATCAAAACCCTGGTGATCCTAGTCATGGAGAATCGATCTTTTGACCATGTTCTCGGCTGGCTCAAGTCAACCCGACCCGATATTGATGGCCTAACCGGAACCGAATCCAACCGCATCTCTGTTTCCGACCCGAACTCACCCGAAATCTTCGTCTCCGACGATGCTTTTTTCGTTGACTGGGACCCAGGCCACTCTTTCCAAGCCATCCGAGAACAGATATTTGGCTCGAACGATACCTCCGCCAAACCGGCACCGATGAACGGGTTCGCACAGCAAGCGGAGAGCATGGCCGAGAACAAGTCGAGAACCGCCATGAGCGGGTTCAAACCGAGTCGGTTACCGGTTTACACTGCGTTGGCAAACGAGTTCGCTGTTTTTGACCGGTGGTTCGCGTCGATGCCAGCGTCAACTCAACCGAACCGGTTCTATGTCCATTCGGCAACCTCTCATGGAGCGACAAGCAATGTGCGCAAAGACCTTATCCATGGGTTTCCTCAAAAGACGATCTTTGACTCTCTGGACGAAAATAGCCTTACCTTTGGAATTTATTACCAGAATATCCCCGCTACTCTCTTCTTTAAGTCCCTGAGAAAATTGAAGCATGTATTCAAATTCCACAAGTATGAGTGGTCGTTCAAACGGCATGCGAGGTTGGGGATGTTGCCGAATTATGTGGTGGTGGAGCAAAGATACTTTGACGTGGAGCTTTTTCCGGCGAATGATGACCACCCGTCGCATGACGTGGCGATCGGACAGAAGTTCGTTAAGGAGGTGTACGAGACGCTGAGGGCGAGCCCGCAGTGGAAAGAAATGGCGCTTTTGATTACTTATGACGAGCATGGTGGATTTTACGATCACGTACCGACCCCTGTTTCTGGAGTGCCGAATCCGGATGGGATCATCGGGCCAGACCCGTTTTATTTCCGGTTTGATCGGTTGGGTGTCAGGGTTCCCACCATTTTGGTGTCACCATGGATTGAAAAGGGCACTGGTAAGCTTTTGGATTTTTGCTCTTTGGAGTTTATTCCGTGAATTTCTGTTTGTTATGAACATGGTTGTTGGGCTTTTTTTAACAAACTCTTTCGTGGATAATTTTTTTCATTTCAAAGTTCATGATTAGGGATGGTATAATGAAAACATGATCTCAGAAATAATGGGTTGATTTTGAAATTTGAACAATAAATCAATTAATTTTATTGACGGTCAGAAGCAGAACATAAGCAAAGGCATCTGGGCCATTTCTAGACGGACACTTAGATTGATGCCTTGCGAAAGTAAATTCCCAATTGCTATAATTTTGAACTTAATAACTTCAAGAGTTACCAGGAAACACGTATGTCGTTTAAAATTGAAGTTGGATTACAAAGAAATTGAGTCTTCAATTCCAAAGTTATCACCAAGTTACAATTCTTTTAGATTAATATTTTATTCATGAAAGTGAGGGTGAGTTTTAGACTTTGAGAGAGCAACCGTAATTTTTTTCAGCTGTATTAGTTCCCTATCTGAATCTTCTGCTCTGCGAGTTGATTAAATTGTTGAATATTTGGTACAGTCGTCCATGAGCCTGTTGGGCCATCACCGCATTCACAGTTTGAGCATTCTTCTATCCCTGCAACTGTAAAGAAGCTTTTCAATCTAAAATCGAACTTCCTAACAAAGAGAGATGCATGGGCTGGTACTTTCGAGGATTACTTTCATATTCGGGACACTCCACGTGATGATTGTCCAGGTTTGCACCAATCCCTTCAAGCAAACTGCGGTTTCTTGTGGTCTACTTTTTATTTAAACATCATGTTACTATGTTAAATACCGAGATGTGGCTTTCTTGCTCCATTAACCTGTGATGTCCTACTGTTTTTGGAGTCTCTATGTTTAATTTAACCATAAAATTTATATCTTTAGTGGGAATCAAGGAATATCTCTTCATTAGTTGCTTAGCATTAAGCGACCTGCAATTGTGATAGAAGTTGAACTCAGTTCTCCATACTTGGTCTTTTTAGCTTTTTTTTTTTTTACCGATTATTTTTTTGAGCGTCATGTGGTTGCTTGCTTACTACTACTACTTTTTGGTTGAAGAAAAACGTGATTCTTCCTGTTCAAAGCTAAAACCATAATGGAAAGGATAAAAATGAGGCTACACACTATTCATATTTAGATGCCTCATCTTACCTTGGGCACATGTTTGTTTGTCCACTTCTAGAAACCCAATGTTGTATGCAAATCTTTTTAGGCATATATTTTCTGAAATTTTTAGGAATTCATTATCTGAAATTATTCTGGGAAATCGGGATGCAGAAACTTTGCCAGAGGTGGAGATGTCATTGAGGCCAAGAGGACCACAAGAAGATGTGAGGCTATCTGAGTTTCAAGTTGAACTGATCCAGCTTGCATCACAGCTTAATGGTGATTACGTCCTAAATACTTACCCAGATATCGGAAAAAGCATGACAGTGGGTGAAGCCAACAGATACGCAGAGGATGCAGTTAGGAGGTTTCTAGAAGCTGGGAAGACTGCTCTTAGAGCTGGAGCCAATGAATCTGCAATTGTGACAATGAGACCATCTCTTACTAGCAGAATTGCTGCGGGAGACCATGATAGCTACGTAAAAGCCTATTAGTTGGTCTTGAAACTATCAGTTGTAAATACGAATATGAATGTTATTACTGTTGTGTGTAAAGATTTAAGAACCTTGTGATTATAAGAAGCCCTTTGTGGCTGACTATCAAGAACATTATTATTTGTAAAAGCAATATCAATATGAACTCGTTCCACATTGCAAATCTTCAGATAGTCTGCTTCTATTTTGATCTACTTATTTATACCACCATCATATTGAAATTAAACAAGTTAATTAATGGTATATTTATTATCAAAGTAATATGTACTTCTGTTAAAATATATATATACTTCGTAAAAGATCAAATTACTACAGAAACTTCTAAGAAGCAAAAGGTGAGCAATTTATTTAAGCAAGGCGACGGGCAGAAACAGGCAGGTAAAGAAGTGTAATTTTGTTGGCAATGCACTGACAGAGACCAGTTTGTCAGTTAGTTATTCATGTTGCCCGATCAGTTGACGCTCTTGTAAGGAGAGAAGAAAGCCAAAAAATGACCAGTTCTGAAGCTATCCATGAGTAGGATGCATTACTGGTCATCAATTCCTGTAATGGACCTACTGAAAGTACATTGTTTTCAAGTAGCAAAAATATCCATCTCCCATCTCTTACTTGCACCATCTTTTCCCTTCCATTCCTCTCTCTCTCTCTCTCATATGAAGGTTTAGTGGAAATAAACCCTCTATTACTATAATTGAATTTTGTAAAAAAAAAAAATTCAAACAAATTTTTATAAATTATTTATAAATTCATTTTTTTAAAAAATTAAAATATAGTAAGTTAAAAAAGAAATCAAATTTTCTATTCCAAACAATAAGTATAATAGAAAATAATTGAATTGAATTAAATTTTTGTAAAATTTTTAATTTCAAAATATGGGAAAAGTGTCAAACTCTATCAACATCATCTACCTACTATTCTCAGCTTAATTACTTGGTGTTTGTAATGCAACTTGGCTTTGACATGCTACGTGCTGGTTCAGGCCAAAAATGGCCTGAACTTTTTTGTTCAAAATGTTGATGCAATTGTTGGTAGCACCTCTTAGTACCTCTAAGGCTTTTGTTTTCACCTTTGCTTGGGGTTGGATTGGTACCAATATCTTTCCTCTTTACACTGTTTAAAAGGTGCCTTCTACAGATAAGATGTGGGTTTTTAAAATTTGGGATGTTTTCTTTTCAGCTTTTGCCATACCAATTGCTGAAACAATACTCAGCTAGCCAGCTAGTCAGAGGTGAAATTAAAACAAACATATGGTGGACAATTGACCATCTTAAATTTAAAATTAATATAAAATCATTTATATAATTAAATTTTGCCTCCTTAATGATTAAGAATTGTCACCTTAAATTGCATTTCTTGTAAATATATTGTAATTTAAAAGGATTTTTTTTTCTCAAATGTAAGCATAAAAAACAAATGGTATAATCCAAATAAAAAAATATGGAAAAATTTTACATTGTTCTTTAAAAGTAATAATAACACTTTTTCAAAATAGAGATAGATAAATAAAAGAAATAAAATATAACTAATGATAATTTTAATGGAATTTATTTTTTTTTTATGCTCACCTTCAATAAAAATTCAAACTTCACACTGCAGCCATTTCATAGCTGTGCGAACCCAATTCAAAACCTTGCTCTCTCTCTCTATGTATTAGGTTGGTTTACCCAATCGCGGATCATTGGGTTTAGCCATCAAATGGTTGGCTAAGTGCTAGTTCAGCTGTTTAAGTGAAAGAAATATTAAGGACCATCAGGTTGAAAAATATTTATTATAATATTTTACTTAATTATTAATTATTATACTTTTTCATTAATAGAATGAAGAGACCATCCTTCTCGATTAAGTGACGTTGGGTTCTAGTGCCATCGATCTGCGGCGGTGCAGTATGTTTCATTTGGTGGGATAGCCGAGTTTGGGGCTCTTGCATACCCTGCCTTTCTTGATAAGATCCTTGTAGCTACCCTAAGACCATCGATTAGGATAATTGAACCGCCGTTGACCGGACTATTTTGACGGCTATGTTGGCAAGTCCAATTTGCTGGAATTGCAACCCTATTTGGCCAGTGGGCCATTGGAATGCATTAAACATTTGCAATGAAGTATTTAATGCGTTTGTTATAATCACTTAAGCTTGTGTTGTAGTGGAGCCATGGGCTGTAATTGGGCTGAAGGTACTGATCCCCAAGTTGCAACTCGATGGACCATTGGAGGCACTCAACAGCATCGTGGATGTAGTGCTGGGGGATTGATATTCACAAAGTTGCTTCCCGAGGAAGAGTTTTGAATTGAACAAACTAGTCACGAGTCAGGAGCTTGGATCCCATGTTGAGGGTTCAATGATAGCTGGGTGAGTATGAAAATGGGACCTTGCTGCAATTCATGACCCACTTGTCAAATCGGGAATTCTCCCAACAGAGACCCATGATAATTTAAGTTGGATGCAAAAATTTCCAAGCAAAAATCGAGTTCATTTTTTTAAAAAACCTCTACCTTTGAGCCCAATCATCCATAACCACAACATATTTACATTTTCAAGCTTTCCCTAGACATATACAGTTTTGCTTGTCATATCCCAGTTTATGAGTTCCACTCCAGCATAGGAATCCTCACCTAACATGACAATCATAAGGAACAATTACATTATCTGGAACAATGAGAGGCAACTTATCGATGTACACAAAAAGCCTCTTGCAATTCTCTCTAGAAATTATGGAAAAATCAACTGTATCAGATTTGTCTGTATAGATCCACAGATCCCCAGAATTTACCCTTTTAAGACTATCTCGGCAAAAGGGGCATGATTGAGACCGCTCACGCCTGCCATAAAACACCAAACAACACACACATCTTCAGCTCCAAACTCAAGCTTATTAAGCAATAAAGAAATCACAGGCCACTAATAGAATGTCAATATCCAGAAACAAACAACCCTTTATCTAGTGAAGACACTTCTTCGTTTTCTACTTGTAATAAATAAGACCAATTGACTAGCCTCTGTGGCACTGGACATTTGACCTAACAGTTAGAGGGTCCTACTGTCTCAATGAGTGAAATATGATAGGCAGCTATTATGAATGAGGCCTTCTCTTAGTTACATACATGTGAAACAAAGAGAACAACGAAACGCAAGCCATAACTTCAATGGATGGTAATGAGACACTAAAGGAAGATGTATCTCATTTTGATTTTCTAGCACTGATAAAATAAATTGAACATAATATGAATTCAGAGTTTAGAGAAAATAGACAAACTTACCAATCCCGATAGCATCCCAAACACAATGAATGACTGCAATTGGGCAATACAACCTTGTTGTTCATCTCCATGCAAATTCCACACTCCTCTTCTCTTTCAATGTCAATTTCAGAGAGTTTGCCCTTCTCCAACTCATCCTTTCTTTTATATCTGATGCTACAAAGCTCTTTTTGTTTCTTATCTTCCAAATCAGTGATTCCCCTTTGAAGTTGTAACAGAGATGGGAAAATCACGGCTGTTCATAGAAAACCAAACTTTTTAAGAAGTTTTAACTTAAACAGATTGAATATGGTTCTCAAGAATTTGGTGGGATTCAATCAAATTCCTTCCCCTACCCCCTCCCCCTCCAATTAAAAAGAAAAAGATAACGTCAATGTCATATGTATACTCACCATAAAATTCTCTAATGGTAGCTTTCCTTTCATAAACAGACATTGTTGTCTTGCCATCAGCATAGGTCTGCAAAATCACCAATCACCACATTGTCACAGCTGGCAAGAATTTTTAATATTATCACTACATTGTTAAAAGGTGATCCAATGCAAATAATCAAATAAACAAAGAAAGAAATGATAAAACCAAAATAATTGCAAGGACAGATAAGAAAGCCAAATAAATCAAAATAACCTTTTATTTATTTATTTATTTATTTATTTTTTTTGGGGGGGGGGGGGGTGGTGGGCAGGGTATAAACTGAAAATAATAACATACCAAATAAATCAGAATTCTAAGCAAACCAAGGGCACCAGCAAGATGACAATCAGTCCACTGAACAAGAAAAAGAAGAAATTGAGCTGCTGGACTGTAGGATAGTCTCATCTGAAGACGAGCTCCATCAATCTCCCTTGGATAATCTAGAGCACTGTGTAAACAAGGAGGCGAAAAAGGAACGCAAAAAAGGTCAATGTATATCCATCTATTATCATATAATCAAAGTAATATAAAATGCAACCCACACACATAAAGTAAAATACACATTCTTGTTACCACGCCAAGTGAAGCAGATAGGTACGTTAGACTAATACAGATCAAACAGTTAATCATCCAAGATAAAAAAGTATCATTTAGATAATCCTTATGGACACAAGTCTGAAAGAGTGATGGTAATGATATGGCAAAAGAAAAAAAAAATCAACGTCACAGACAGGAAACCTCATGCATAGGGATATGTAACCCTTATCAAACAAAGCCTGCTTGCAACAATGAACATCAAAACGTTAATTGAACATCATTACACTGGAACGCCCAAAGTTGTTTAAAATAGCAGCTACTTGTGTATATCTCTTTGAAATAGTTATAACAAAGATCCTAATTGGAACATATTTGTAAGTTCATGTCATTACCTGAAACCGTATTTAAGAATGTACTATAGAAGAAGGGGAAGGGAAGAGGAACAGATAAGGAAACATGCTTTACAATTACATAATAGAAAAACCGTTCAAAAAGGTTAACTGTAAAAAATCCATCATACACTTTCCCCAGAACAATAATATCAAGTAGTAATAATGCAATTCCTATTATTCTGTTTACAGACAGGACAAAAGATGAAAGGATGGCCCACCCAACATATCCTCATTCAAAAATCAATCCTTTTTCGGATAGAATCAGGAAAATCATAAATATCCTCAATAGGAACATCGTCATAGTGGGTGTTCAAGGCAACTCGATTACCGTACGTTCATCAATAAATTCAGAACAGCCTCGATTTTTCGATTAATTTGTTTCTATTTCCTTCTTTGATCATCATAAAACAAAATCCAAATTCAGCAGAAAAACTTAAGCAACAAGAAATTGCAAATAATTCAATCTCACAGAGAGAGAGAGAGATAGCGAGAGAGAGAGTATTACAGAGTATTGGCGTGCTGGATATCAGCTTCGAGAGCCTTGAGAGAATCCTTGAAAGACAACTTTCCCATGACTTTTCTCGTAAAGCAAATCCCATCAAACAAACAGAAACCAATGAAATTTTGGATTACAAAGAGATCAAGAGAATTATATAGTTGAAGAATTTGTTGGTGTTGATAAAACCTCTCTCCTTTATAAACAAAACCACCGAGTCGAGACACCAAAGCTTTAAACAACCTCTAACACTACCAGTTAAGGTGGACAGGAACTGAACTTACTTAAATTACGATTTTACCCTCGTTGGACTTGTTCCCAAAACCCCACTCTGTTTTCTCTTTCAGATATTTTCTCGCTTTAACCCTTCGTTTATACTATGGCCAACTTACAATTTAACTTATTTTTATTATTTGAACTTGATATATTAATATTAATAAAATAAATATATTTTAATGAATATAAACATAAAAATTCCAAGGATTTAATAAATAAAAAAAATTTTGATTTATTGGGTTATCTATCAGTTCTTTTCTACTAAATTATTGAATAGACACTGGTATAGTTACGTGAAATTCTCATGCGAAATTAATTTGATTATTTATATTGAAATATTAATATAATTACACATATAATATTATAAAATTTTCAGAAAGAGTTATTTATTTCATCACAATATATATTTTATATTATTTATTTAAATATCTACATATAATTTTTAATACAGCACTTGATTGAATGACGTTAATATTAAAATAAAAATTATACATATAATTGATAAAAAAAATAGATGTAATTATATACATTAAAGAGTAAGGTTCTATTTATTTTATAAAAAATATTTTATATATTTTTTAGATATTTAAAAAAAAACAGCAAGCTATTTCAAAAAAAATATTTTTTTATTTAAAAAATAAGTTATCTTTTATATATTAAAATCTTATATATAATTTTATTTTTTAAATTTTATAATGAAATTCAAATTTTGTACAAATACGAATGTGATTAAAAAAAATAATAATAAACAAGTTATGATGGAAAGATAAGCTAAAAAAATATCATGCATAATTAGTGGGCCACATAGGAAAGAGGAAAAAGGGTATTTTGGTAAAAAAAGAGGGAGCGTAGTTGATGATAAGGGCGAGGCAAGTGGCGTCATGTAACGGCATATTATTGGTGGATGGTTAGGGTGCTCGAAAGACGGAACTGTAGAGGAAAGAAAAACCAGGTGCGGGTGGCCGGAGGCGCCGCCTAAGGATTTTTAAACCGGCGGTCTCAACTTTTTTTCTTTTCCCTTTTTTTTTTTTGAAATATCTTAACTTAATCACCGTTGGGTAGAGGATAAATTGATTATAACAAAAAAAATTTTGATTATTTATTTATTAAATTAATTCATTTTTAAAAAATTTTTTATTTTAAAAAATACTGTTTAATTTTTATAATATAAAAATTACTAATTAATTTTTTAATTTTAAAAAATATATTAAATATATTTTAACGTTTTAAAAAATTTATTAATCGATTTTTACATTAATTTTAAAATTAAATATTTTATTATTTAATTTTATAACTTTAAAATTTTATTAATTAATTTTTTAAATTTTTAAAAAATTTATTAATTAATTATGCTGTATTATAAATATTTTAATTTTTTTTATAATATTTAATAATTAAAACTAATAAAAAAATTAATTAATAAATTTTTTTAAAGATCATAAATCTTTTCATACATTTTTAAAATTTAAAAAATTAATTAATAAATTTTTTAATATTATAAAAATTAAATAATAATATTTCCAACTTTTATAAAACTGAGTCAACTGGTATATCTATTTGGCCAAATAATAAAATATAAAAAGAATTAAAGTCTAATAAAACAAATATAATTAGATTTTGACATAATTTATGTTTTAATTACTAATTTTATTAATATAAATTCACTTCCATAAACTTATTAAAAAAGTCAAAATGCTCTTTTATAAGTTTTAAAATTATTTTTTATATATAAATTTAAAAATTGATTTAGTTGGATTCAAGACAAAATCCACAATTCCATTGGCAATTGACCATTTTTATCAAGCATGATTATGAAGATTATCCATCACGCAATTATTGGATAAGGAATGTCTAATCTGAGTGGTGACTGTGAGAGCAATGATAGGATATTAAATAGTGAGTGGTAGGAACTAATAATTTGTAAACTAATGACAATTTTGTATTATATGTGTATAGTCCATATTCAAAGAATTCCTAACTAAACAAATATCAACAGATATTAAAAGTTTTTTTTTTTTTTTTTTAAGAGGAGGTTAATTTTTACAAGCAAGTTGAGCTGCTGACAAAGCTGTTTGGAGGCATATCAATTTCACTAAAACAACAGCTTCCCAACTACTAACATTGGGGCGGTTGTTCCAACAATAATTTTTCCAATTTTCTTTTTTCTTTCCACTTTTAGTTTCCGATGATAACTTTAAATTTTACTTTTATTTTTGTTGGCTATAAGGGAGCCTTCTTATTCCTCGTTTCTTCAAATTATCTCCTCTTACAGCGGAATCTCAAACCTTGTATGCAAATTGGCTAGATTCTACTTATTTCTTTTTTTCATGCTACAATTACTTTGGTTATTTGTTATTGTTATGGGTAGAGTGACTTACAAATTTTATTTGATATAATGCTGATTTTAGTGTTTATGATTATTCGGGTGATTATCTTTAATTTTTTCAATGAACATTTTATTTAATTGTTTGATTTTTAAAAATAATAGTTATAAATAGATCTAACTGTTTTCGTGTTTAATTTCATGATATAGTGAAAATGCAAGAAATATAAACCGGTGCTTTTACATTATTTTTTCTGAACTTTTAGTAGGTCATAGGCCTTATGCTTTTATTAAGTTAGACCTAATATTTTTTTTTTATTTGGATCAATTTAGCAGTTTTATTAGGTTAGTTTATAATGTTTTAATTTTCCTTATACTAAAATATCAAATGATGAAATTCTTATATTTTTTCTATAAAAATATTTAATAATGATGATTAGGTTGGTTCCTCTCACCACCACTGTCTTTGTTTTTTTTTTTCTTCTGTTTTTTCTTGGTTGAGCAAATCTAAGAGGGAGAGTGCATTTTTTAAATATGTTGGGTTTTGTTTTGGAGTCAATAGCTGCTGCTTATTTGTGCTTGTGGTCTTGCATGTAAGTACAGGAGACACTTGTATCCTGAATTTGATCCAAAATCCCGAGAAAAGGAGCCTTGAAGAAGCTTTCAAGTTTTCTTCTTCTCAATTGGTATGAATGAGCATGTTCATAGATGGCCCAAGCAGGTCTGGTAGCCCGTTGGGCATAATTTCTCTGCTTTGAACCCGCCATTTCCTATTTTTCAGTTTGATCCTATTGTCATCTCAAGTTGGATTTCTTCTATTTTACTCGGTGCCGCCTTTCTTTTGGGTTGCCTTTGACCATGACCATGACCATTGGCTTATGAGATTCATTTTTAGGTGTCCAGCATTTTTTTTCTCTGATCTTTGCTTTTGGCGACATCCTTCACCTAGTCGATGGAGTCCTTGGACGACGATGTCTTTCTCAAAAGGTGGCTGAAGGCTTTAGTGTACTAGTGTGGTAGGCTTGGTATTTTTACTTGGGTTTATCTCAAGTGGTTTTTTCTGTTTTTAGGCTCTGTACTTGGTTATATGGAATTCTTGTTTTATGCATATTGTAATTGGGCTAATACCCTATTTTTCAAATGAATGCACCCTAATCTTTAATTAAAAAAATTCATTAATTTGTATATTCTATTCCCTAGGGACACGCACATCAAACTACATAATTCATTAAGCCGGTTTTTTTAATTATTTATAAAAATAATTAATTAAATTTTCATAAAATTTTATATGATTCTTGGTTAGGTTGGTCAAAAGATAATCCAACACTAAATTCAGTGAATCACTAAACCAACCTAAATTCCACATTAGCACACAGGTTTATGCTAAAAAATCCTTGATTCATGCTTTCCAAAAGGCATTTTTACTGTGAAAAATTTGTCCCTTGGTCGATTTATGTAGATTGTAAACACGAGTTTCTTAAAAAATTAAATAAAATTTATTTATTTATATACTGAATCTCTTATAATTTGAATTTAAATAAAAATTGTCTCTTTTTATAACACTTTTAAGTCCTCAAAATCCTATCACTAGCTTTCTTTAGATGTTAAAAACCATAATTACCTTTTCTAAATAAAACAGACGAAGCTATCAAGAAGGAAGCATCAAAGACCTTTTCAAGAATGACACTTTGCACGAAGAGTTTTGTAGAGAGATAATACGGCGGCATGTCGCTGCGATTTAATAAAAAATTAGGAAGAAAGAAAAATAAATAGTGTAAAATAAAAAAAAATTCTCTTTATTATTTTTCTTAAAATAATAAATGAGAAAGCAAAATAAAGTTATTTTATTTCATTTGAAAAATTTTTAAAAAAGAAAAAAGAAAATTGTAGTTAGTTGCACCTTTATTCTATATTTTTTGTTCTATATATTAAAAAAAATAAATTACTTTAAAAGATAATTTGATATATAAAATATATTTTCCGTTTAAATTTAATATTTTATCTTCCCCTCCCTTTCCAAACAAGAAAAAATGCTAATTAAATTTTATTTTCCTCAACTTATTTCCTTCTTTACTTTCAGTTTCCACACATCCAAACCAGCAAATCAGCTTAAACTTCACAAAGCGACGTCGTTTTCTAGGACACGTTACAAAAGAATCCTTGCGAAACGTGTCCCGCGCCAAATCGATGCAGTAACTGGACTCCAAGTGGCGGATAATTGGCCACGTCAACTCCCGCCCGCGACTTTTTTTCAATACAGGAAATACCCCCAAGAAGCTTTGATATCCCATGCATGTCCCCTCTTGGGACGATTGGGGGAAAGAAAACGTCCTATCACGTTCACCGCGCGCCAGAACTCGAGAGGATACTTTTGTAATTGACGTACGAACCCGTAAGAGCCTGTTCGTGTTCGAGGTGTCTTTCCAAATTGGATTCACCCAGTTATTGGATTGCTTGCTCATCGTCATCGTATCTGTATTTCATACTTTCTTGTTGTTTTACGGCGGACGATATCGGAGATGGCCCCGCAGACAAGAAGAATGGCGTTTCCGCAGGTGGTGATTGAGAGGGACACGGACTCTGAGCGAAGCTCATCAGATGATGAGGATGATTTTGATCAAGAAGAGAATGGTCCCCAATCAGAGTCAGAAGCAGAAGGAGAAGTGACAGAGAATGGAAGTCGAGGTAAAAATGAAGAGGATATGGATTCCAAGGAGCAAAGGAAAGCACCCATTACTATTAGTCTCAAGAAAGTTTGCAAAGTGAGCTCCTTATTCGGTTGCATTATAGGGTATACTTTAACTGTTTAAGTTTTGTTTTTTCACTCATTTTTAAATTTTCCTTAATGGGTTTTGTTGTGGTTCTTTTAGGTCTGCAAAAAACCTGGTCATGAAGCGGGATTTAAAGGAGCTACATACATAGATTGCCCTATGAAACCCTGTTTTCTCTGCAAAATGCCGGGTGAGTGGCGGTAATGCAAGTTCAATTCTTTTTAAGTTTTATTTTTACAAGCTGGGAATTTTCCGTTTCCAACTTGCTGGGGACTGATACACTGATAATTGCTTCACTCAAACAATTCGTTGTTTTGCTTTGACTTCTTTGTTTTGCAAGTGACTATATCTCGCGTTAATAGAATTTTTTTCCCCCCTTTTATATATGTCGTACTTTGATTCTAACATTGCCAATTTGTTGGTAAGAGTGATGCTACTTTGGTAATTTGCTGTGTGGGTTTTGTGAATGGTAGGGCACACTACAATGACATGCCCGCATAGAGTGGCTACTCAGTATGGGGTCGTTCCAGCACCTCAAAGAAATACGCATAATGCATTGGAATATGTTTTCCAGCGCCAGCTTAGAACAAGGTTACCTCCGGTAAACTTCTTCGACAACCTTTTCTTCCTTCTCACCTTTGGAAGATTTGTAAGATTGTCCATTCTGATTATTAAAGGCCCTTGAACTTCCTTTGATTGACAGCTTAATAACTATATGTTTATGAGTTTTAAAAGCCTTACCAAGCCTGATATTGTCTTTTCTTTTGAAATTTTTGTGGTTATCTCTGCTCAAATCTGCTGGTACCCTTGCTTGCTTTGCAATTGTGCTACCTTTATGTTTCCAACAATATGTGACTATTTGTTTTTCCCAGATAGCTCATATACTTTATCTTATTATGGAAAACTCGTCTTTCTAAGCATTTGGTGTATGGTACACCGTGATGTTTTAGAAGATTGGATGCTTAGTTATTTGCATTTATGATCTTCAAGCAATACAATTTTTATTGCTCTTTTGACACAGTAGGGACCTCAATTTACTATTTTTTTCCCCTTTCTTATTGCACGCTAGATAAAGCCAGCATATGTCATACCAGATCGAGTTTGTTGTGCAGTTATTAGATACCACAGTAGGCGGGTGACCTGTTTGGAATTTCACCCAACAAAAAATAATATCCTTTTATCTGGAGATAAGGTGAGTCTCACTTTATGTATTTCTAGTTATACTTGGTCCGGTTTAGGTAAAATTGTGATATTATCCAATGCATTGATTTGTTCCCTTTTTTTTCTTGGTTCTACTGTAAAAGAAAGGACAAGTTGGAGTCTGGGATTTTGACAAAGTGCATGAGAAAATGGTATATACAAACATACACACTTGCATTGTCAATAATATGAGGTGAGTTATCTGTTATGAAGTCTTAATACTTCTGGTTTGTCTTGGACATTTACCAGTCTGCTTGATTTCTTGCTCTAATCAGATGGAAAATTGATATCCGAATTTTTGCAGGTTTAACCCTTCGAATGATGGTATGGTGTATGCTGCTTCTTCTGATGGAACCATCAGTTGCACTGACATGGAAACTGGAATTTCATCATCTTTGATGAACCTTAACCCAGATGGGTGGCAGGTACAAACAAAAGTGTAACAAAGAAATTAGATGATTTACGAAGAAGCTCAATTTATATGTAAGTAAAGTAATTTAACAAAGATCGAACCAAACCATCCCTACACCATTGCAGTGGTGATCATTTAGGGGCAGAAGCAGATTGGAGAAAGAAAAAATAGAGTATTTATTAATATCATATTTGTTCCACTATAAAGCATGAATTTGTAAAATGTGTGGCTCTTCTGCAGGGGCCAAGCAGCTGGAGAATGCTTTATGGCATGGATGTCAACTCAGAGAAAAATGTTGTACTTGTAGCTGATAATTTTGGTTTTCTTTATATGTAAGTTTCTTCCTCTTATACACTACTCTTGTGTGTAAATTCTTAGATGCACGTGAAGATGAAAGGGAGATGAGATATACTAGCAGCTAATGGAAAGAATAAACGCTATTTGCAATTCTTCAAGTCTGACAGTTTTCAAGTAACTTGAACTATATGGTTGATTGGTTGCAATAATTGGGCAAGGTTGTCAATTTGTCATTTAAACGATCGTCCACCATTAAATTTTTTGGGTGTTTCCCTCTTTCTATGAGTAGATTGAGGGCAGTGAATGTCTGAATGAATAAAAGAAATATTGATATAGAAAAATAGAAACAAATGTTGAATTGAGATTTAAGCATCTCATGTTTTTTTTTCTTTTGTGCAATCTCTAATACATAGGATCCTTAATTATTATTTTTGTATGTGCCATATTCAGGGTGGATATGCGCTCCAACAATAAATCTGGGGAAGCAGTTTTGATTCATAAGAAAGGTAGCAAGGTTGTTGGCCTTCATTGCAATCCATTACATCCAGAGCTTCTTTTGAGCTGTGGAAATGATCATTTTGTGAGTTGTTAATTTCATTAGCTACCTAAACTCTTCGTTTAATTTCATAATTGATGAGCCATTTGGCTTTGTTTAATAATTTTTAACTCCACTTTTCCTCTTTTTCTTTCCTCGCATTTAGTTAAATTTCCCCCTCCTGGAAATTATGATACATGTTTGATTCTCCATCCATCTTGTAAATACACATTTATACCTCTAAATTAGTGATATCTTTACCTCAGGCTCGAATATGGGATATGCGTCAACTCAAAGCAGGATCTTCTCTTGGTGATCTGCTGCATAAACGTGTTGTTAATTGTGCATATTTCTCTCCACTGTCTGGCAGCAAGATTCTTACCACTTCACAAGATAACCGTCTTCGCGTGTGGGATTGTATCTTTGGAAATCTGGACTCCCCAAGCCGTGAGATTGTACATAGTCATGATTTCAACAGACATCTGACTCCTTTTCGAGCTGAATGGGATCCTAAGGTGATAAATGTAGTGTGTGGATTGGCCCTATTATTTTCTGTTATTATCATCTTGAGAATACCAAAAATCTTCTCTGGTACAGGACCCATCAGAGTCTCTTGCAGTTATTGGTCGTTATATAAGCGAAAATTATAATGGTGCTGCTTTACATCCCATTGATTTCATAGACATCAGCACTGGGCAACTAGTTGCTGAAGTTATGGATCCAAATATAACAACCATTAGTCCTGTGAACAAGCTACACCCTCGGGATGATATTTTAGCAACTGGCAGTTCAAGGTTCCACTCAGCTCGCAAAACTTCATATGAAATGATGACAACCTTTTTAGTTATTCATTGTGGTGTTGTCTGTCAGTAGCTGTCTTTGTAGTCTAATTAAGGTACTCTTTCAGGTCTCTTTTCATTTGGAAGCCCAAGGAGAAGTCTGAAGTCGTGGAACAGAAGGATGAGGGGAAGATTATTATTTGTGGAAGCACAGAGAAGAAGTTCAAACGGAAGTTTGGGGATGGAAGTGATGATTCTGGTGGTGATGATGATGGATTTAAATCCAAAGGCAAGAATTTTAAATTGACGAAGTCCCGGTCAAAATCAGCTCACTGTCCTCGCAAGGTTAAACGCTAGGATAAGAAATGTGATCATCCTTAGAATACCTCTTAACCTAACCATGTATAGGTAGGCCAGCACTTCTTTACCAAGCTCGTTTTGCACACAAGCACTAGATTAAGGTAGAGTTGGCCTCTTACTGTAATTGATAATCAGTAAGGCTAGATTGAGAAGGAAAACTAATTTGTTCACTTGGATTTTGTTGTGGGGCAGCCCTGCCTAAACTGGCTTATGAGCTTATAGCGCTTGTTCTCGGCCCAAGTTAACATAATTACTTAATTAATTTTGTGTGCACATTTATTATGAAAATAACTAAAAGGATAATTTTGTTAGAAATGATTTAAATTTTAGAGTTTATAAACTGATTTGACCTGTTTATAAGTTAAGTTAAACCCCTTTTAAATCTTTGCAGTTGCTGATAATGTAGTAATCGGTGATACCACTAGTCAGGTTGAAGCTAATTCAAATTGGAGAAATGTTTGAAAATGAAGCCGAGTTGCGTATTGCATTGACTACTACTAATTTATTAAAACAATTTTTTAAATATTTGCTCGTAAAAACTAACAATTTATGAATGCGTGCGGTTTTGGGATTTCTGTATTCTTGCTCACGGTAAACGCTAAGGCTGCTGTGGAGACGAAGGCAGCCTCCTTTGCAGCATCTCGGAGAACAACCCCATCTTTTATGAAGGTGAAAGCGTAGTAAGTTAAGTAATTTGAAATAAGTCTAGTTTGATTTATTCAAGTGGCTAAAAAATATTACTCGTTTATAGATTCAGATTTGAGTTTAATTTTCTTATTTTTCTATTAATTAAAATATAATGCGTAAATTTTAAATTTTATAAATTAACTAAAATAAAATAATTATCAATATTAAGCTAATTTTGTCACTGTATTTGAGAACAAACAGCGGTCGTGATTGTAAAAAAGTAAAAGAAAGAAAATAAAACAATTCACTTCATTTCTCCCAATTCTGATCGAAGTACTTTAGTTCTCCCAATTCCAATTGAAGTGAAAATAAGAGAGAGTGTCAATCTTCCCTTAATTCCCTAAAGGTGTCCGTGTCATCATCTGTCTTTGATAGGATCCGAAAAAAAGGGTAAGACATGTCGATATACAAAGCGGTTTCAATGTGAAAAATAAAATAATATACAACCAATAGATGAAGAACTAGCATGGCAAGTATCACATCAACGTAGCCTTCAAATCTCACTCTTGCACGAGTCCAGAAGCTCTACAACTTGAACCTCTTATGTCTTACATTCTTTATTTTTATATAGATTCACTAGTTACAAGATTTGCATTTCAATCGACACTCTCGTCTTTCACCTGAAAAGACGCGGAGAAGGAGGAGCAGCCATGGCAGCAGCATTCAACGGGACCGAGTACTTGGAGCTGCAGGTTGATCCTGCAAGAGAGTCGTTTACTCGCCCATCCAATGCCGACTTCGTCCAGGAGGACGAGGACGACTTACTATGGGAAGCGATTTCCAGGTTACCGTCGCAAAAGCGAGGGAATTTCGCCTTGTTGAGGCGGTCTTTCACCGGGAACGCTGGCGGAGAAGAACCAAACAGTAGCGCTCGAACGGAGACAATCGATGTTAGGAAACTAGATCGATCCAGCAGAGAGTTGGTTGTTAAAAAAGCTTTGGCCACCAACGCCCAGGACAATCAGAAGCTCCTTGCCGGCATCAAAGAGCGTCTCGATAGGTAATAAGGCAATTATGGAATGCACGTAAACTAGATTCTTCCGAGTTTTTATTTAAAAAAGTGTTTTTAGATCCGAAATTCTGAGAGATTTATGAATGTTGCGTGTAAAACTTTAAAGAGTTGGATTGACGGTGCCAAAGATCGAAGTCAGGTTTGAGCAGTTGAATATCGTGACGGATGTGAGAACAGGCTCAAGAGCTTTGCCTACCTTGATTAATGTTGTACGAGACACCACTGAGGTTAAGTGATCATCATCATCATCATCTCGTAATCGTTATTTTTTTTTAAAAATTATTTCTCTTTGCTAATTTAGGTCTAATGTGGATGAATTAATGCAGGATGTATTAACCTGTTTGGGAATAATTCGTCCTAAGAAACATTCTCTAACTATTTTGAACGATATCAGTGGCGCTATCAATCCTGGAAGGTGATCCCTTTTCTTTTCATGATAAATTATTGGTCAATTGAATAGTATAAACCTCAACCTTTTATGTAGTTAAAAAAAAAACACTTTATGTGTTTAATTTTTTATTTTGATTTAAATGTGTTTCAACTTTACTTTTTGGTTATTTAAGTGTAATTTTAATTAAATTTTAATTTATGTATGATATCAAATGTTATAAGTGAATATTTTATCTGATATGCTATGTATATAAAAAATCAAATTTCGAACTTTGATTTTTATTTAAAATTTTTGGTTAAGATTGAACTCAATTAAAAATGTTGGATTATAAAATAGAATTTGAAGCACTCCGATGCTTAGCCTGTGGAAAGTGCATCCTTGTAGACTTGTGAGGTCTAAGGTTCTATTCCCCCAACCCCTATTTCAAAAAAAAAAATATATAAACGTCAGACATTTATTGTTTAATTAGCCTAAGCCTATGTTTGCATTGAGAGGCTCTTATGTTTGGTTAAGAGGAGATTGAAGAGAAAAGAAATTTTTAGGAGGAAAATAACATTTATATCCCACCCCTATTTTCTCTCCAATTGAGAGGTGGTAGACAACTTCTTTTAATTACTAAAATATCCCTATGTTTTATAGATCATTTTTAAAAATTTAAGGATAAAATTATAATTTAACCATTCAAAAAACTACCTTGTTTTCACTATTTTCCTCCCTCTATCCAAACATAATTCCAAAAAGAATTTTTCCTCCCTTC
Organism: Manihot esculenta; assembly: GCF_001659605.2. Taxonomy (NCBI): domain Eukaryota; kingdom Viridiplantae; phylum Streptophyta; class Magnoliopsida; order Malpighiales; family Euphorbiaceae; genus Manihot; species Manihot esculenta. The sequence continues at coordinate 9,156,358 of NC_035162.2, read as the reverse complement.
TATCTAAACACAATTTTTAAGGTTTTTTTTTTTTTTAATTTTTTTTTCCAATTCATCAGTTGGATAACTATCTGTGTTTCGTAGGATGACTTTGCTGTTAGGACCACCAGGTTCTGGAAAATCAACATTGCTTTTAGCTCTTGCTGGAAAACTTGACAATAATTTAAAGGTTAGTATTGTATTGCTGGATTGCAACAGCACCAGACTGCGATCACGGGTATCCCCTGTACTAGTTTAAGCGTCTTAACAGATTAGTGACTATTCACAGGCCTAATGATCTCTTTTTTGCTTCCAGATTTTAAACGGCCTAAGTTAAGTTTCTCGTTGCACATGCTTTGTCTAGCCATTAGTGGTTGCTCACTTCATTACGCACCAGTAGATGCTAATTAAAACTTGCTACAGCTAATGGCAATGTTAACCTTGCCTGTCTCAGCTTCTGCTTGCATATAATTCTGCAGTGTTAAACTTGCTAATAGTAATAGTGGTAACTAGGGGTGAGCATTCGGTCGGTTCGGTTCAAAACCGAACCGAACCGAATAAACCGAAAACCGAAATTTGAGTGTTTATGAAAACCGAACCGAACCGATTTTGGTCAGAAACCGAATATAACCGAACCGGTCTGATTTGGTTCGGTTCGGTTCGGTTTGATCGGTTTCGATTTTTAATAATTTTTTTATTTTTTACACTTTATTTTTAATATTTTAAAATTTAATTAAAATATTTTAATTTTAATATGATTTAATTTCTATATATTATTGAAAAAACATATTATTATTACTAATCGGTTCGGTTCGATTTTTTCGGTTTTTTTCTGATCAAAACCGAACCGAACCGAAATAACTGAAATTTTTGAAATTGAAAACCGAACCAAACCGAAATATATAAAAAATCGAATCAAATTTTCAAATCGATTCGATTCGATCAGTTTTTTCGATTTGAACAGAACACTGCTCACCCCTAGTGGTAACGACATCATATTAGAAGGTGGAATCTATCAACTCCTGCTTTTCTTTAAATAGAAGGTTGACTTGTTCTCTGTTTGGCATTTCTTGTAAAATACTCATAACAAATAATGAAGACAAAAGGAAAATTTTTAAAAATATATATATTATTTAGCTAAATATATCCAACCCGCCTACGCTTTTTCGTATGACGAACTATTAATAGTAAAAGCCTAATTATTCTATTTTAATTACTATTTTCAGAAAACTGGAACTATCACATACAACGGCGAGAAGCTTGATGATTTTTATGTTAGAAGGACTTCTGCATACATCAGCCAAATAGATAATCACATTCCAGAGCTTACTGTGCGAGAAACCCTAGATTTTGGTGCTAGTTGTCAAGGGGCCAGTGAAGGCTTTGCTGGTATGTTTACTACATGTATTTTTCTTGTTATTTAATAAGGTTTAATGATAAAAGAATATAATTCAAATGAATTTTATCAATTAAACATTTATTTTAAATAAATGGATTTTATTATATGTTATTTGAATTCAATTCTATTGCGTGAATTAAATGAAATTCTATAAAAATTATTTCAACAGCCTCATAAATATTTCATTTCAATTCATTGTAGTTATGTTTACTGTTTTTATCAAAGTTTTCTGATTGATATCATTTGTTTAAAAGATCAAGAATAATAATATAAAATAACAATAACCGATGCTTAGTGTGAATTATCATGCATGTGAAAGCAGTTAGTAAGTTTTGATCTATATTAATTTACCTCCTTCTTCTACTTGCAGCTTACATGAAAGATCTGACCCGTTTAGAGAAGGAAAGGAACATACGCCCAAGTCCAGAGATTGATGCTTTTATGAAGGTTAGTATTGATCTTAATTCAATTCCGCCTTGTTTGTTTTCTTTTTATCGAGGTCTTAAATGTGAACAAATTTCACTGAACAGGCATCTTCTGTAGCTGGTAAAAAAAGTGTTTCAACAGACTACGTCTTGAAAGTGCTTGGTCTTGATGTGTGCTCGGAGACAATAGTTGGCAGTGATATGCTGCGAGGTGTCTCTGGCGGCCAAAGGAAAAGGGTCACTACAGGTCTCTCTCTTCCTATATGATATCCCCGCTTTGCCCCTTGAATTTTGCCACATGCATCACTTATTTGCTGTTACGTGCATTCGCTCTTTTTCTTTGAACTTTGGCCTTTGATGCAATCAATTTAAGGTTTTGAAACTTGAATTATCCCCGGAAATAGACTGAAAAAGATGGTTATATATATGTATATTGCATGAAATGAATGATAACGAAGTCTGCCCTAAATTGAATTTTTTTTATTCAATCGAAATTAAATTTTTGAAAAAAAATCATATTTGTTAGAATAGTGATTTATCTATTGTTAAATTAATTCATTTGACCACATGATAAATTAAATTAAGTCTACACAAATATTTTTCCAATGAGAGATATTTAATAAAAATAAGGTAAATTTTTAATTTTTTCAATATTGTTATAATTGATTTTTATGTAAAATCTTTGCTAAGTGAAATAGTATATATAAGTATAGAAATAGCATACCCATGAAATAGTTTATTTCTCTGATTTTTAACCCATGAAATAGTTTATTTCTCTGATTTTTACTATGTACATAATGTAAATATTTCTTTTCTTTTATTTTATTTATTTTCTAAAAGTTAATTTTAAAAGTTTTTCATGAAAAAAAAAACCTTTAATTTTACCGATATTGGACAGTGATATATATTATTCCAATTGGATCACTTTCTAAAGAATATTCTTTTATATAAAAAAATATTGTACTCTAATTTTAGATAACTTGTTGCATGCTTTTGAATATTACCTTATCAAATTAAGATGTTACACCAAGTGTAAATATTGTACTCTAGTTTTAGAGAAAGTATAGAAATCATTGCACGCTTTTTGATAAAGTGGTAACCCAAATATATTTTTTTATTAATCGATGAGGTAGGATTGTTGCAATTATCTGTAGTTTTTATATTTTGTTTGTATTGTATTAGAAAAAGTTAGAATCTTCCTTTTTCTTTTTATTTGAACAGTATTTTTTTTCTTTTTAATTTACAGTTAAGTGGTGTTGCATTATCTTTACATTTGCTTTTGATTAATCTGCCACCTCAAACTATCCCCCCCCCCCAAAAAAAAAAAAAAAAAAAAAACTATGAACTCAAACAAACGCATCCCATGCTTATTCTGTCAATTTGCTGGAATTACATTTTACATGTTCAGGAATTCATGTAAAAGCTATAAAATTTTTTGATAGGCGTTTGATTCTGTAAAATTAGTTTGTCAAACTAATGATAATTTTTATTGGGATTTATCCTGCAGGAGAAATGATTGTTGGGCCAAGAAAGACCTTATTTATGGATGAAATATCCACTGGACTTGATAGTTCCACAACGTACCAAATAGTGAAATGTATCGGGAATTTTGTCCATCAAATGGACGCAACCGTATTAATGGCTCTTCTTCAGCCTCCACCTGAGACATTTGAACTTTTCGATGATTTGGTGCTATTATCAGAAGGCTGCATGGTGTATCAAGGGCCACGAGCTCAAGTTTTGGAGTTCTTTGAGTCGCTAGGATTTCGGTTACCACCCCGGAAGGGCGTTGCAGATTTTCTTCAAGAGGTAATTTCTTTCTTGACAGATGGAATCTTCTAGACTTCTTGCCCAAATAATTAACACGATCTATTGCCAGGTTACCTCAAGAAAGGATCAAGCACAGTACTGGGCTGATCCTTCAAAACCATATATGTTCATGTCTGTTTCAGAAATTGCTAAAGCATTCAAAACTTCTAAGTTTGGAAGGAATGTGGAATCCACACTTTCTGTTCAATTTGACAAATCCAAGGCTCAACCTTTTGCTTTGTCAAGAACGAAATATGCTGTGCCAAGATGGGAGCTCTTAAAAGCATGCTTCGCCCGAGAAATACTACTGATCAAGCGGCATCGTTTTCTGTATTGTTTTAGGACATGCCAGGTACCTATGGTTTATAAATCTTGCGAATTCATTCGTTAGTTGCTGGTTACTCTCTAACTGTCTCATTTTGGAAAGACTTAACTTTTTATGTTATGATACAGGTCTTTTTTGTTGGGTGTATCACTTGCACAATTTTCTTGCGGACAAGATTGCATCCCACCAACGAGTCATATGGGAATCTCTATCTCTCTTGCCTCTTTTATGGGCTGGTGCACATGATGTTTAATGGGTTTTCTGAATTATCTTTGCTGATATTTCGACTTCCAGTCTTCTTTAAGCAGCGAGACAATCTCTTTCATCCTGGATGGGGATGGTCTCTCGCCAGTTTTCTTCTACGTGTACCCTACTCTGCAATTGAAGCCATTGTATGGTCTTTGGTGGTGTACTACAGTGTTGGTTTTGCCCCCAGCTTTGGCAGGTCTCCCTAGTTTCCATTGTTACTTGGCGTTTTTCTCTCTCTTTTTCTTGTTTTCTTATATCTGTTAGCTTCCACTTTATGGGCAGGTTCTTGCGTTATATACTTTTGCTCTTCACAGTGCACCAGATGGCAATGGGACTCTTTCGGATGATGGCTTCGTTAGCACGAGATATGGTTATTGCCAATACATTTGGATCAGCTTCTCTGTTGATTATTTTCTTATTGGGTGGATTTATTATTCCTAAAGGTGCGGAATTATCTATCTTCAATCCTCAGTTGATGATTCAAGCTTCATTTTTCTCACTAGTGGTCTAATTAATTGTTTCTTATATCAGATTCGATTAAGCCTTGGTGGGTCTGGGCTTCTTGGGTGTCACCATTAACCTATGGGCAACGAGCAATTTCAGTCAATGAATTTAGTGCCGAAAGGTGGATGAAGGTGCTCTTTTTGCAGACAAAATACGCGAATTAGTTAACTCTTCTTTTTCATTTTACATGTACAGATGGATGACAAAATAATCGATTCTGCAGAGATCTTCAATAGGGAATAACACAATTGGATATAATGTTCTCCATCAACATAGTTTGCCTGCAGACGATAATTGGTATTGGATTTCCATTGGTGTTTTATGGGCCTATGCGGTGCTTTTCAACCTCATCGTGACGCTGGCCTTAACTCATCTCAATCGTACGTTTGAATTAACTGCTTCTTTCTTTTTCGTCTGTATATTGCATTTTTGTATTTAGTAATTATTACATGCATTCAAATATGCACTCGGTCAATTGTAAATAAAATATTAGTTAAAAATTTTAATAAGTTATACATTTAAATTATTAAATTTCTATTAGATTGGTGTTTGTACACCTTCTTGTAGGTGTACAAAATTTATTCGCTAGATTGGTGTTTGTACACCTTCTTGTAGGTGTACAAAATTTATTCGCTCCTTAGTGATGATGTGAGTGAGGTACACACACATGCACCAAGAAACATGAATTCCTATTTTAGACTCTAGCAATGTGGATCCAAGGCATTATAATATTGTTGAGATCCATAATAAAATAAATGAGATTTATAAATTTTAAATTTGAATTCATTATTGACAGAATATAGGTTATTAGCCTTATTTAACAGTAAAAGATACATAACTACATCTTTGCTATTCTCGGTTCATCACAGCTCTCCGGAAGGCCCAGACAGTAGCTGATCCAGCTGATGACACAGAAGAAAATTCTGCTGGAAATGCTAAAAGTGGAACTCAATCTGCTCAGCAGCCCAGTCAAAAGAGGGGAATGATTCTTCCATTTAAACCATTGACAATGACTTTTCATAATGTCAATTACTTTGTTGATACGCCAAAGGTGGTGTAGTTTTAGAGCGATTGTGATTTCCTTGTCTTTTTTAGCTACACATTTAGCTTATAATTCTAGCAATTTTTATTTGATATTCCAAGGAAATAAGCAAGGCAGGTGTACCAGAAAACAAGCTGCAGCTGTTGTCAAATGTGAGTGGAACGTTTTCTCCAGGAGTTCTGACTGCATTGGTAGGATCAAGTGGAGCAGGAAAGACTACTCTGATGGACGTGCTTGCTGGCAGAAAGACTGGCGGATATATCCAAGGGGATATCAAGATTTCAGGTTACCCTAAAGATCAACGCACATTTGCTAGAATTTCAGGATATGTTGAGCAAAATGATATACATTCTCCTCAGGTTACAGTTGAGGAGTCTTTATGGTTTTCTTCCAGTCTTCGGCTTCCAAAAGAAGTTACAAAAGAACAAAGACATGTAAGCTCTGAAATAATTAATTTTGATATATGCACATGCTTAATTCCTTTATTTAATCCTTTTATTGAGACGGTCACTACAATGTGCTGCAGGAGTTTATTGAAGAAGTAATGAAATTGGTAGAGCTCAATACTCTGAGGAAGGCTTTGGTTGGTTTGCCCGGTAGTAGTGGCTTATCAACAGAACAGAGGAAGCGATTAACAATTGCAGTTGAGCTTGTTGCAAATCCTTCCATTATTTTTATGGATGAACCAACCTCTGGACTTGATGCACGAGCAGCAGCAATTGTGATGCGAACTGTTCGTAACACTGTTGATACTGGAAGAACAGTGGTTTGCACCATTCATCAGCCAAGTATTGACATTTTTGAAGCATTTGATGAGGTAGGTTTTTTTTTCCCCCCTTTTGATGTGTTGTAATTTGAAAATTGTTTTCTAATATATGATCGTGTTTTGGGATTAATGCACAGCTACTTCTCATGAAACGAGGGGGACAAGTTATATACGGAGGGAAGCTTGGGGTGCAGTCGCAGATTATGATAGAGTATTTTCAGGTAAATTTGCATTATATGAGTATGACTATTAATTTAGAGTTTTCTGTACATTTGTCCAGGAGAGAATACTTTTAATGAAAGTTGAGATGATCTACTCTAGTCGTTCTTGCTCCTAAAGAGCTTTCGACTTTTTTGCAGAAGCCTAGGATCGGTTCTTCAAGGCAACCTTTGAGTCATTTAAGCCTTGGTGAATTGATCATTTTTTCATCTTAAATCTTACAGCTAGTGATGATAATGTTATGTGGAACCTGATAGATACCCTGTTTCTGAAAGAGGAAACAGTAATTATCATTTGACATGTTTCAGTATCATATTTAAGTTGCTATCAGCAAGTAAGATTTGTCTATTCATTAATTTTAATACATTTTCAAGGGACACTGTGTAGTCCTTACTTCCCTTCTTTTGTCTAGGGAATTGAAGGAATCCCTCATATCACTGACGGCTACAACCCAGCAACGTGGATGCTTGAGGTTACTACTCCTAGTGTTGAAGAGAGAATTGGTGAAGACTTCGCCCAGTTATATAAAAATTCTAAGCAATACAGGTAATCCAATTGATAACTTGTTACACTTCAGGGAGATCTTGCGAAATTCCCGTTTATCTGCATGAGTCAGTATTTTTGTGTTCTGTTCAGGGAGGTGGAAGCTTCAATTATGCATTTCAGTACTCCGCCTGCAGGCTCAGAACCATTGAAGTTTGCCTCTACTTATTCTCAAGATATGTTGAATCAGTTTTGGATTTGCCTTAGGAAACAAAATCTTGTATATTGGAGAAGTCCCCAATACAACGCCGTGAGGATATTTTTTACAGTAATAGCTGCATTGATACTAGGCTCAGTGTTTTGGGATATTGGTTCTCAAAGGTAGATTTTCATTGATATTTAAAATAAGTTCCCCGACAGTCTTCTCAATTCATATGGTCCTCTGTCGTTGGTAACAATCTTAGTTCTGTAAAAATTATTTGGCAGGGACTCAACTAAATCTTTGTTTATAGTTATGGGAGCTCTTTATTCTGCTTGCTTGTTTCTTGGGGTCAATAATGCTTCCTCAGTGCAGCCAATAGTTTCTATTGAGAGGACGGTGTTCTATAGAGAAAAGGCAGCTGGATTGTACTCTCCATTAGCCTACGCAGCAGCGCAGGCAAGTTTCAATGTATTAAAGAAATTCTGGTGATGTAATAGTTCTTAGAAAGGGCCAGTGATGAATAACACTGTTCTTGCCAACAGGGTCTAGTGGAGATACCATACATAGGTCTGCAAACAATTTTATATGGCATCATCACATACTTCACGATTAATTTTGAAAGGACAGCTGGTAAGATCCTAAGTTTTCACGAGCAATTCCTCTGATATTCTGCATCCAGATGAAGGCCTGAAAATCTGCAACCTTGTGTACATTGATGATGATAGTTCTGAAATGGCACAAGTTGGTGCATTACATTTTCTATGATATGAGATCTTTAATCCTTTCTTCTTCTTTTTTTTTCTGCAATTATAATTTCTATCTTAGGAATTATGGACCATTTTAAAAACTAAGTGCTGAAAACAATGCATTTATGTGAATTTTATTTCTCTGAGGTTGCAGGCAAATTTTTCCTGTATTTGTTGTTTATGTTCCTCACTTTCACCTACTTTACATTTTACGGTATGATGGCTGTTGGTCTCACTCCTTCTCAACACATGGCTGCAATAATCTCCTCTGCATTTTATTCTTTGTGGAATCTCCTTTCAGGTTTTCTTATCCCAAAGCCGGTAAGTGAACAGATTTTACCTGAAAGATATAATTTCTTGCTTCAAACGGAAGCAAGGTCTCCTTCTTGCCATAGCCATTTTCAGACTTTTGCTTCCGATCACCAATCGAGGTTTTTCCTGTGCTATTTCAGAACATACCAGCATGGTGGCTCTGGTTCTATTACCTCTCCCCTGTTGCTTGGACTCTGCGGGGCATTATCACTTCTCAGCTTGGTGATGTGGAGAACACAATTGTAGGACCTGGGTTTGAAGGCTCTGTCAGGGAGTTTTTGAAAGTTAATTACGACTTTGAATCCGACATGCTTGGAGCTACAGTGGCAGTGCTTTTTGGCTTCTGCATCTTATTCTTTCTTGTCTTTGCATTCTCTGTGAAACTGCTTAATTTCCAGAGAAGATGAGCAGTGAACTTCTCGCCTGACGCACGAGTATGTGATGGAGTCCAAGTACGTGAATTTAAAACTTATTTTTTATTTAATTTTAACTCTAACACTAAAATTGTTAGTTTAGATTATTTTGAAATTATTTTAAATTTGGATTTTAGTATTAGGAAGTTTAAGAATCATATTCTTATTTAGGAAGTAGTTTTTTTCTAATTTTTTTTAAAAAGTTTGAATTGGTTCGAGGTTGATAAATAGAATTTAGTTTGTAACTTCTTATTTGTTATTCCAATGCTGGCTTTATTAGAATTCTTCATTTTACTACAGGTGTTGAGGTTGAACTTTTTATACTTCACCGTTGATTTTAAAAATTAAATAAAAAATAAAAATAAATTGGAATACTAAATGTTTGTTAAATATGACCATATATTATTGATTTTACGTTTATTAATATTTATTCTATCTATTTTTTATATTATATTAATATATAAATTGATTATTATAATTTTATTTAATTTTTAAAATATTTTTTAATATTTAATAAAAATTTAATTTAATAAAAGTTTATTTTTTTAATATATATTATTAAAAAAATAAAATGAATAAAAATGATGAGACATATGAGTATAAAAAAATTATATAATTTTATATAGAAAATGTTAAATAATACATGAAAATAAAATTTTTCATCTTGCCCTTGCAAAATCAGTAACAAAAAAACGCATAGAGACGATATTGTATCTCTAACCCTTTGAAATTGCTCGCGAGCAAGTTTAAAAGTCGGCATTCGGATGAGGTTTGTAGGGAAGGAAATTAGTTTGCTTGATGCCATGGATACTAGTGCGAGAAAGCTGCTGCAGAAGGGGTATAAACATTAAAATTTTCGGACTTAGGCCAAGAACTCTGGTATCCTGTGGTCCATAGGATCCTTCGGGCTTTTTACCTTTCCAAGTTAAAAATAAAAAGAAATTTTAAAATTTTAGTTTAGAAATTTTTTTTTTTCCGAATCAAAGTGAAAGTTGACTCTACCGCACTTTTAAAATGCGGTAAAAGAAAATAATTTTAAAAAAAATTATATTACCACACTTTACAAGTGCGGTAATATACAAAAATTATTTAAAATGAAATAACCGCACTTTAAAAAGTGCGGTAATGAACAGATAAAATTTAAAATGTGAAATTCCGTATTTTAAAATTTAATTTTTATTTAATTAATTATTATATTATATTTTATTAATTTAATTTATTTAATTATATATTAAATTTATATGAATATAATTATAAAAATTATATTAATATTATTATAAATTTTAATTATTTTAAATTATTTATAATATAATATTATATTTATTTTATTAATTATATATTAAACTTATATAAATATAATTATGAAAATTATATTAATATTAATATTAATTATTTTAAATTATTTATAATATAATATTATATTTATTTTATTAATTATATATTAAATTTATATAAATATAGTTATAAAATTATATTAATATTATTATAAATATTAATTATTTTAATTTATTTATAATATAACATTATATCATTAATATTTATTATTTTATTTTATTGTTTTTATTACAATTAATTTATAAATATTTAATTTTTGAAACAGTAATAGCTTAAAAATTTTTTTTTTTAATTTTAAAATAGTAAAAGGTCCAAATTTTTTTTAGGTGTTGTTAGTTATATAATTTTTTAAAAATTTTATAATAATAAAAATAATAAAATAAAATGATAAATATGAAAATATAATGCTATACTACAAATAAAATAATATAATTAATATTTATAATAATATTAATATAATTTTTATAATTATATTTATATAAATTTAATATATAATTAAATAAATTAAATTAATAAAATATACTATAATAATTAATTAAATAAAAATTAAATTTTAAAATACGTAATACCACATTTTAAATTTTCTCTGTTCATTACCGCACGTAATGTACTTTTTTTTAAATTATTTCATTTTAAATAATTTTCGTACATTACCGCACTTTAAACGGTAATGTAATTTTTTTAAAAATTATTTTATTTTACCGCATTTTAAGAGTGCGGTAAGTTTTACCGCACTTTAAAAGTGTGGTAGAGTCAACTTTCACCATTCGGGAAAAAAGTTTTTCTGAACTAGAGTTTTAGAATTTTTTTTTTTTTTAACTTCTAAAGGTAAAAAGCCCGGATCCTTCGGCCTAGGACATGCAGACAACTGTAAATTTGTCCTTTTTTCGTCTTTTCATTTTGGGTATAGTTTTTTCAGAGCTTTTGTGTACACTGGACGAATTATAATAATTTTTATCTAAAATATAATAAAGTTTAATATAAATATGATATTCTAAAATTTTAATTAATTGAGTGTATAAATACATTTATATATTCAAGTGCTCACACAAATTTATCTTTTGGAGTATGTTGTTTTGTAACTTTAGAGGATGGCAAGGAATTTTGACTTGATGTTCAGAGTTATACTGAATCAAAGTTGTATTTGTACACCGCCGTGTTCTCTCGCTAGTACATGTTACTATTGATGTTCTTGTACCCACAAAAGTAGAGCTAAATAGAAGAACGTAGAAGAAGTAATTATGCCCTTCTTCCCTGTTTTCAAAGAGAGAGAGAGAGAAGAATTCAGAAAATGCATGTCGAGAGGAGACAAAATATCGTCTATAAAAGTCCTTGTCCAACGAGCAAATAATATCCCCTGCTTGCTCCATAAGGGTAGGATGTGAACATGAGGAAGCCAAGGCATGGACGAGTAAGAAGAGGTGGGCGCCGCTCACTGTATTCATGTTCTCATCAGAAAACAGAAACACTCAAACACAAGCACTTTCTTAATTTCCTCTACTCATAATCAAAATACCAATTAAATCTCTAATAAGAGGTTTCAGGGAATTAACTTATCACTCCTCATGGAATCAATCCAATACAAGATCGATTCCATTGTTTTGCATCTCATGCTAAAACCCAACCCACCAGCCTTCTCTCGGCTTCCCAGTAGTTTCACCGGACAACGAAACAACACATCTAAAAACTCCCAATTAGCCAAATCTTTCATCTCTGTCTCTACTAGTCCTTCCTTCTTTGTAATCTCTTCCCATACTTTTCTCTTGTCACTCATTGCCGTTGCAAATCTGAAGTCCTCCATGAACATGTCTTCAGGCGCTTCCACATCAAATTTCTTCCCCAGAACTGGCCATATCTCCTTCCAGGTAAAACTTGACCCATTGATGGCATTGAATGCCTGACCTTCTGGAGAAGAGATTTCATCATTGGTGGCTGCCCAAATGTGCTGTTCGGCTACCAAATTAGCATCCGATCCATCCATGCATACCTCCTCCCAGACCTCCCTCGTCCCTCCGAACACAAAGGGGAGGTTTAAATATTTGCAAATAGCTCCATAAACGCACAAACAACCCATGACATTGTACAAAGTCCTACAGGAACTACCCATTATCAAGCCAGGCCTCAGCACAGACCAAGCTACCTTACCAGCTAGTCTCTCCTTAAGCAAATCCTCAAGGACATAGTAAAAGTTATGCCCTTCACTCGCTCTTGGGCTATCTTCGTCAAAGATGCAGGCTCGTCGTTTCGCGTTCTGAGTGCTTTGTAGTGACACATAGTGCTTCATTCCCGTCTGGAGCGAGACATGCTTCAATGTCTTAGCTTTGGGGAGGATGGCATTCAAGGCGTTGGACATCATAGCCAGGTTCTGCTCGCAACATTCCCTGCTATCTAAAGGGAACTGGCCTGCCCAGGTGATCCAAAACACATGAGTCACGTCTTGCATAATAGAGAGCTTCTTTTGGGTTTCTTGAGCGTTTAGCAAGTCGCATGAGATGAAATGGTAATTGGGATTTTGGATGGTGAAGCTCTCAAACCTTCTAGCTATGCCGTAAACTTTCCATTTGGATTTTGAGAGCAGACTTTTCAGAAGCTCTCTCCCAACAAGCCCGGTAACCCCAAAAATGACAGCAACATTTGTAGTGGCAACTTCTGTTGCTTCGTTGGATTCTCTAGCTGTCATTGTTGCAGACATGATTTGCTTCTGAAGCTTGCAGCAGCTATATATAGAGGGCGGTAATGGGCTTATAATAATTGCGTACTCCATGGGGATTAAAAAATTCAAAATCAGACAACTTGGCATATTCCTTTAAGGGTCAATAATTTGATTATGGAGATTATTTAAATAGGTTGCTTTTGATTTCCAAAGTAATAATTTAAGTAGAGTAGAGCCACATGGTGAGTTGCGGCGTCAAACCTTAGAGGAAGGCATAGTTGCCGGCTGATTGTGACCCCGGCCGTTAATATGCCGGCATTGTGGTTGCATTAAAGCTTTTAATATACATATTTATGATTCTAAGGTGGTCCATTAATGGACAAGCTTTTATTTTATTTCATTTTTAAACCCACATAGAAAATCTCCTATAATCCAAGAGATTTGGAGATATCTTCAAAACGCATCTTTGAAATTCAATTTTTTCTAAAAAATTGGAATGTTGGGTTCCAATGTACTCCAGATTCTGATTTGCAGATTTGATTTATTTGTTTATTTATTTATTATACTGCAATAATAATTTATAATTAATCAGGATTTTTTATTTTAAAAAAAAAACACCAACAGATCAGCACTCTCTCTTTTAAAACTTAAAATCAGTAAAAAGAAAATCTTTATTACAAGGACACAATCAATTAAAGAGAGAGCTATGTGTGAACATTTTCCAAAAATAGCAAATTCCTTTTTTTTCTGCAACTCTCATCTTCTAGAGGATCCCCCTTGACAATTACCAAAATGCCGATCAAATCTCCCCACTGCTGATCAACAAACTCTAAAAAAATGACATGATTATCAGCTGCCCTTTTCTTTATTTGGGTTCAAACCCCACGTGTCCTCCCCATCTAAGCAGAAAATACTCCATTGAATGCTTTCCCGACAGTAATTTGATCTGACCATTGAAAAAAATCAACATAATCAGGATTATTCTAATCCATGAAAACTAGTACAGGTCCGACCAGGGAGCGGTCAGAACTAGAATCTGATTTGGGTCCTAATTGAATTAGACTAGAACTGACTGATTTGGTCCAGATGAAACCCAAGTACTTACTCTGAGGAATTTTGTGGACCCAAAAACATGCAGCTATAACAATGTAACACAGAAAAAGGACTACTCCTTTCATGTAGTGTGAAGTTCCATCCTGCACAGGAATTGAAGTAGCAGGAATTGTAAATAATATATGCTTATATAATCTCTAAAATGGAGAAAAAGAACTAGATGAACCTGCAAAGTGAAGGCTGTGATGATTATTGTAAAAGCAAGAGAACCGGTTTCAAGAAGACTGAAATCAAGATCCATATGGACATGCATCGTCCAGCCGACAACTACACATAAAGGGACCTGAAAAGAGAAAGCTTGTAATATAGGAATTGTTCTGTAAGGATTAAATTTGCAAATGATTTTCTTTGTTCCTCACCACAAACATTGAAATCTGAGTGGCAGATCCCAGTGCAACTCCCAAAGAAATGTCCTGCACAACACCCAGAAATGCAAAATAGCTAGCTAGTAACTATGAGGATTTTTCAGGTTTAAATAATAGTAATATTAATGAGAATAAAGGTCTATATTATCATACCAACTTGTTCTTGAAAGCAAATATAATAGATCCTGCATGTTCTGCTGCATTCCCCACAATTGGTAGCAAGATTATGCTGATGAAGCTGACAGATATGCCCCAAGAATCTGATGCAGCCTGATCCACAAACCTTAATTAATAGATTATTTTTTTTTGAAAAAAAAATGCTAACAGAAGTGTAATTAATGTACCTCAATTGTGCCCACAACATACTCGGATAATAATGCTATGATCATTGTCATGCCAATCAACCAAGAACATGCACTTGAAAATCCTATCACTGCATCTCCTTCTTCTTCTTCTTCTTCCCTTCCCTGTGATTCCACTGAAACCAGTAAATCCTATACATCTTTGTATATATGGACATTTGAAAACAAAAATTGCTTAGTAGGGGAAAAAGCATTGAAATTAATTAGTTAATGACCTCCTGAGATTCAAACAGTTGCCTGTGCGTTTTAAGCTGGAAGATGATATAAGCAACATATGCTAAGAGCATAACAATGCTGCTAGCTCTAGAAAGCTCAAGCGTATAGTGGAAAGTGACAGGGCTTTCTCCTATTGCGTATCTGAACATTAGTGGCAATATGTGGCACAACAACCCCAGCAGTAGAAGTAGTGAGTTCACATCAGCTTGCTTCTGTTAAATCCCAATAAATCAAAAGATAAATAATTAGTAATAAATGTTTCAATATCCACGCGGTAAAGCTAATGGGGAATTTTTCGTGTAATTACTCTATCATATCTTTGCTCCTTTTTCAGGTTGGCCAAGCCTCCGCAGAGGAGAGAAGTCCCAAGAACAAGAAGGAGATTTGACAAGATGGAACCCAATAGGGAATACTTCAACACATGTATTTTATTTTGGTAAAGAGCAAACAAAGCTATTATCATCTCTGTTGCATTGCCACATGTTGCATTAAGAAGCCCTCCAACTGCAAGATCAAAAATCTCATTTTCTTCAATCTTCAAGTGATAAATATATAATAATTGATTATGACTAATGACCAATTCTCATGCATGGGTGAGATTTAGATAATTACCTGTTGGACCGGTGTAGTATGCAATTTGTCTGAAATTATATAACCAGAAAATTTTAAATAAAAACGTTAGAAACAACCGCTGATTAAATTAAAATAAAAAGATGATAGTCTGAATATAGTTGCAAATTTTTAATTTATTTCTTCTTCTTTTCATGGAGAATTAAAGAAATACAATTACAAAGCTTACTCAGTGAGGAAGCTGACACGTTCTGCTAGTGGAGTGAGTCCAAGCAAACTGAAAGCAAATAGCCAAGGCTACATGTTGCAGGACAAAGTTTAATATCATTATATAGTAGAAAGCATATAATAAAAATGAATACAAGAGATTTTCTTGGAGAGCTATATGTATTTAAGTTAGATATATTATCATCTATTGATGAGAAAGAAACTTACTCTGCCGAATTTATAAAAATCAGCAGCTATAGCAAGAGGAATTGCTGGGAAGAGCACAGCCAACTTAGTTCCAAGAATAACTTCTTGGAGGTTGGCTAAGAAATGCCTGAGCATTTGAAACCGAACGCTTGAAACCAGAACTGGGTCTGATTTTTTACGCATAATGGAAGACGATACATTCTGCAGAGTCCTGCCATTCAAAATCTCCTTACTGCAGGGCTTCAGGAGGAAATCGCCATTTTCCAAGTCTGAGACCTCCTGCGAGTGCGAGTAGTCCATAGCTGCTACCACTGCTTCTCGTAGCCTGCGAATATATATATATCCTAAGAAAATACCACCCAGAAGTTTGCAGAGGCAAAAGCTTACTTGCGGCTGAAACTTGAAAGAACCGAGGTGCCTTTTACGTATATGATTAAAACAGCTTCTTCCTAGAATTTTCCCTCCTTGTTTCCATTCTTGCATGGTACTCCACGTACCTGCTAATTATACTGTGTAGGTGTTGTTCTCTCTAGCATACTACAAGGTGGCATCATAGATAATTCTCTTTAAACTCTCTGTACATTACAGCACAGATAATTAATTAGGATTAGTATTTAAGGGGATCATGAATTCTGATTAATTAAGTTGTTACAAGCGTTGCAATTAATAGTTTTTTTTTTTCAGTTAAATTGCTTTGTTAATTAAAAGTATTAATGTTTAGGATGGATTTTCTGATGTTTTGTGCGAGTATAATTGGTCAGTTTCTACTACTTTCTAAGAGTTTGGTTGTAAGTTAAAAGATTAGTTTTGTATGATAGTAATCGGAAATAAGAAAGGCAGAACTTTCCTAGAATTTTCAATTGCTCGCAAGGGGAATCGAATCGCTGTCGTTTTGTTTTTCTATCTGATGAAAATGAGGACGGAAGGAGTCGTCCAAAAGCATAAACTGCCATTTGATTTGGATGTTTCAAAGCAAAGTACAGATATTATATAAAAGGAAATTTCCACTCCAGTTTTTTTTTTTTTGCCCTCCACTAGTCTATTATGTGAAAATTGAAAGGTTGATTGAAGCTATTTCCTCTAGTGAGTTGCTTGAATGTTGCAGTTGATCTCCCCGATAATTGATTAAAGCTTGTAGAAGTAGATTGAATGGCGGTTAAAGGGATGGTACTAAGATGGACACATCCTCTTCAATGAACTTTGTTTGGTCAGAGAATGCCATGCCTAATCCTTGGCTTGTCCGACCAAAAAAAGAAATCTGGCCTGAATTGGTGTTTCTTCATGTTGTTTGCTGCAACTCTTGAATTTCTCTGTTGGTTTTGACGGAATTTGTTCTCCTTTAATTGATGCTCCATACATGAAGGATTCTGTTTCAAGTTGTCGAACTGGTGGATGCAATGAACCAAATGTTCAGGTTGTAACTAGAAAGGAATATTTAAAAATATATACAAAATTCAATTAGAGGAACTATTTTATTAATGTCATGAATTAAACATTAAACTATTTTAAATTTCAGTTAATTTAATTACGTGAACTAACTCTATAAATGGAATCAAATGTATGTATTATTTTTTAATTTATTTTTTTTTATATATTTTAGAGGTGTTTGATTTAATTTATAAAAATTAGCATCATTTAATTTTATAAATATAAAATTTTAAATAATTATGTATTTATTTAAAATGTTTTAAATTTTTTTTTTTGAATTTGAGTTAAACTAAAATTTTATTTATTTTAAATTTGAATAGCAGATAAATAAATTCAACCTTTAACACATTTACAAAAATATAAACTACATTAGATTTTATGTCAAGTTAAATCTCGACTAGTTCCCGATGGAAATTAATTATTTTTATAATTTTATTTAATTTTAAATTTAAAATAAATAATTTTAATTAAGTAAGTAAATTTTATACGCCAATTCATAAATATATTAAACAAATAGTGCCAACAAATTAATCTGAATTTGGTAAATGAATTAAATATTATAAATAATTAAAATTACACCAATCTAAATGATGTAGACTTTAAATTAAAATTAATTAATTGAATATTTCTTTTACAAAATGATTAATTACAATGCTTTTATAAATAAAAAGATATTTAATCGTGTTTTAAAAAATAATTAATTATATTATAATGCTGGAGTTTCAATATGTTCCATAAAAATAAAGATTAAATAGTTATTCTCAAAAAACATTAAATAGTTAATTTAGTTAAATACATACAGTTCATAGTTACCTGCCATTAGCAGAGCAGACATTCAAGGGAGGTCAGAGAGAGGTAAAATCCGCGCGAAACAAACCCTAGAAATTGAGATGGCAGAGAAATTGGCTCCGGAGAAGCGTCACCGTTTCACCCACAACGGTCTTTATCTCCCTATTTAGTTATTTCTCCTTTTTGGACCATTAATGATTTGGTGTTTGAATTCGTTTTTCATTTATGTTTTTGTGATTAGGCCAAACTGTATATGAATGGGATCAAACCCTAGAAGAGATCAATATTTACATCAATTTACCTCCAAATGTTCATTCAAAGCAATTCTATTGCAAGATTCAATCAAAACATCTTGAAGTTGGCATCAAAGGCAATCCCCCTTATCTCAATGTCAGTCTCTCTCTCTTCCTCGCAAGCGTTATTTGTATTTTTGAAGTTCTTTTGTTGATGTGTTTGCTTTTCTTTGGTTTTTCAGCATGAACTCTCCTGCCCAGTGAAGACCGATTCTTCCTTTTGGACTTTAGGTACTTCATTTATATCTCTGTGATTCCCATTTTCTAGCCTGCTTGATTTTGTTGAAATGTTCTTTTTCTTTTTAAAGAAAGCTAATTCCTTTTAAGTTATGATTGTAATGCCTTTGGTTTTTGTATTCCCTGATTGAATTGTGGTATCGTCCTGAAATGTCTTGCTATTTGTTTCCTTGCGGGAGATGATATGATGCATTGACAATCGCATTAAATTCTTGCAGTGCATGTAATGTTTTTTCCTCTTTTTTTTTTTTTTTTGGCCCTTTGCAGAGGATAATATAATGCATATAACACTGCAAAAAAGGGATAAGGGTCAGACATGGTCTTCTCCAATACTGGGTCAGGGTCAGTTGGATCCTTACTCCTCTGATATTGAACAGAAACGTCTCATGCTTCAGAGATTTCAGGAAGAGGTGAATAACTTTTACTTGCTTATTTATAATAATATGAAGAGGGTTAGAGATTTTTACTTCAGTTCTTTGGTGCTCATGCAGTTCATATTGATGATTGATGCATTGAAATTAGCTGATGGGCTCATGATAACTGTTTTCGATGTATTTCGAGCATTAATTTGTAATCTTGTTTATTTGTCACTGATTTTATTCCAACAAAGTGTTCACTTGGGAGTAAGAATGATTTAAAAGCAGTTTTAAGATAAAACTATTGGCACAGTCTTTGGATCATAATTCTTAAATTAATAATTGCATCCAATCTCCAAAAAAAAAAAATCTCAACTATTTCAATCTCTCTCTCTCTCTCTCTCTCTCTCTCTCTCTCTATTTTAAGAATGGAATGTTTACAAGATCAAACCATGTTTCATGGTAATTACCTTTTTCTTATTCTTATCGTGAATATATGAATAGGATGAACTGCCCCATCGATATCTTAGTTGAAGACAAAACAATTAGAATTAGACCGGGTCAACTGGAATGTGTATTGTCCATATAGGTGATAGTCCAATTGAGAAGATCCATAACTTGAGATGAAGAGAAGGTCTTATGTCTGACGCCTAGCACCACAGTTAGTTCAGCCCACACAGCAGCTATTGGATAGTAGATTTTGTTGGTTTGTTTTTATGAAATACTGTTATGACTATCATTGAATGACTGTAAAGTGTCATGAGGAATGGTTTTCTGTATTCTGGAATTAGAAGATTATTTGAAGTTATTCAAAGGGGTGAAAGTGAGAGTTCTGTATTTTCAAATTCTTTATTGGGCAAGCTCATAGCTACTGAATTAAGCTGCTATGCATCATGCATTGCTCCCAATAACAATCCCAGTGTATGTGTAATTGCTGGCTTTTAGTAGCAACCTGGCCTCCCTTTAAATGTGGACTATTTCTTTATATATTAGGCTTTGGTAGAGTTGCACCAGCTCAACATGTCGGAATGGCTAGACGATTTTAACTTCTCTGCTGGACCTTCTCATATACTGTTATGTTTTATTTCCCATCGATGTGGGATTCATCTTGTTCAACACTTCCTCTCAAGTCCTAGTGGACATGTTCAGTTGTGATTTGCCTTCGCATTTTTATTTTATCTTGGACTTGTGTTCCTTTGAGTCTTAGAGGCCTCATGTCTTCTTTTCTGGTCTTTTTCTCTCTCTCTCTTTTGCTTGGGCTTGTACTCCTTTGGACCTCAAAGGCTAAGAGGCTATTTCTTTATCACCTTTGGGCCTTGGATCTTCATGGGTCGTGAGGCCAAGTCTTAGATTGTTTTGTTAAGATTTTAAGTTTGAATTTAAAATTGTTTATGATCTTTATTGATATTTTAGTTACATTTCAAATGTATAAATAGCAGTCTATTAATAAAATCAGTATGCAATTGAGTCTCTTATTCTCCTCTCCTCCCAAAAAAATCAACAATTGGTATCAGAGTTATTTTCTTGAGAGGCCTATGAATATCGAGAATGAGGAAAAGGAAAAAAAAAATGGAGATAAAAAATGCCAAACAAACTCATGCCACAACAAAATTCATTCTACAATAAACCATGCCACAATAAACCCAAACAAACTCAAGCCAATTATGCCATGAGAAAGAGGAGCAACCAATACCTGGAGAACAGATTTCTCCACTCGCATTCAATGTCAGGAGATCATCCATTTATAAGCAATACCTGAGGAGATTTCTCCATTCACATTCAATGTTAGGAGAAAGATTTCTTCATTCACAATCATGTTCACAACTATATTAAAGTTCACATTCACATTAAAGAGCTGGTGGAGGCCAGTTGCAAAATGTAATGATTCACAATATTCAAAATTTGCAATTCCTAAGCCAAGGAGAAGTATTGAATAATTGACTTAGTCTGCAAATTTAAAATTATTGTTGATATGCTAAAACCAACACTCTGATACCATGTTGGCTTTTAGTAGCTAGTGGGCCTCTCTTTAAATGTGGACTATTTCTTTATATATTAGGCTTTGGTACAGTTGGAACCAGATAAATGTGTCAAAATAGCTAAGCATTTTAACTTTTTTTTCCTGAACCTTCTTATATGCTGTTTTTATATTTTATTTCCCATTGATGTGGTATTTATCATCAACAGTAATATTGTAGATGATTCTGAACATCAAACATGTCATAAGTGCCATTGGTAAATACTTGGGAGCTGGGACCTGCAGTTTGTCAAGCATCTAGCATCTACAAGGGTTAATAGTTTTGGTGCAAATTGTACCAGTCAGCAAGTAAATGAAGTGAAAGTGTTTGGAAGATGATTTATTATCTAACCACAGTTGCTTGCTATCTGCTTATTTGATTTAGCTAGTTTTCTTTTCTTCATTTTCTGTGTCTTTTTTTTTTCCTGTCTTGCTTAAATGGAGTGTTTTGATGTGATTGCATGTTCAAAATGTAGAGTGGCTAAAACTATAGACGACAATATCATTTTGATGTATTAAAACTTTTTTTTTTCTCATGGCCTTGGATTTTGATATTTCCAAGTATCAGTAGCAATGAAGTGTGTTCACTGAGTCTATAGATTATGTTTAGCATCAATGTACACGTGCCGTTGCTATTGCAGTAATGCTGTGTATTATGCAACTTTCTATGCAAATTTTTGTGCTCAAGGAAACATGATGGGGATTTCTATTCTCTCATACTGAATGAATTATTGTTGAGATTCACTATGTGCTTATTGAGTATGGCATCATCCATTTTGCTTGCTGCTAATTTTTGCCTTGAAAACAAATTTCTTTTGGATAAATTACTATTATAAATAGTGAATTTACTATCTGTCTGCTATTAAGACATGTAGAAGCCTTGCAATTTACAGTATAAATCATTGTTTATGTATCAGCTCAATGAAATCTTATCCACACTATTCTGATTTTGTTGCAAGGTGATACTTTTTGCTGTTTGTCAACAGTTCTAACTACAAAGTTTTACTTTACTTTTGTGCAGAATCCTGGTTTTGACTTCTCCCAGGCGCAATTTACCGGGAACTGTCCTGATCCTAGGACTTTTATGGGTGGAATCCGCACAGGTTGACAATGTCAATATGCTTAGATTAGTGGGTCACTGAATGCTGAGTGTTGTCTAGTAACTAAAATATCACATTGTGCTTCTTTCATCTTCATGGCACTATCAGCTTGCCAACCAAAATTATGGCAATATCTGTAATAAGCATATATGTGGCCACTTGTTCGTTCTAATTAAAGTTCCTTGTTTATAAGTGTAAAACTTCTTTTTCTCAGTTTTCTTTTGTTACGTAGCTATGTCCTTTATTATGTCTCGTGTCCTAGATTTTCAAGCATGATTACTCAAGTCAAGCCAGCTAACAGAGTTTAAGCAATGTGAATTAGCTCTTAGCTGCAATATTTTATCTTCATGTTCTGGAGGAGATTTTCCAATGGTTTAGACATTGTACAGGCAAAATCCTTCAAGATTGAGGGCGGAGGGTTTTTGGGATGAGGAAGATAACACAATGGAGTCGGTGGGCCTATTAATGGGTCTGAAGAAAGCAATGGATAGCTTGTTCATCTGTTAATATCTCGTCGCGAATTGCAAATGTAGAAATCTCGAGTCAATGTGGCACGTGGTGGGATTACTGATATTAATTCTTGTGGGGGGCAACGTGATATGGCCAAAAAGGCAGGAACGTGCATTAGGCAAATCTTACCTAGAGAGGTGTGGGTATGGCTAGCAAAAGGAGTAATGGTGGTTGGTGGAGATTGGTGATAAAACTTGCAGGTCTGTCACTTTGTCAGCAATGCAACTTGCTATCCCAATCTGGTTTTGTTTAATGTGTAATACTCGTTTATTTGATGCAGAAAATGGAAATCAATCTAGAGCTGGTTTTCCACTGCTTTAAAAAGTTAGATGATAAAGAACGCAGGCAGCCAAGAGTCATCGATTTCAAAAGGCTGCACACAAAACAAGCAAGGATCCGATTCTAAACCCTTTTACAATTATACCAACTGCAACTGAGAATCATATTCCTCAGCCCGTCAGGCTACTATAACTACCCTTTTTCTATGAATTTAAAAACAAAACAGAACAAAACCAGCGATTTTTAAAGATTTATTCTTGATATGGAGCATGCTTAAATCAGTCAACTTCGATCTGAAATTTTATTTGAACACGAGGATCATTGTCCATTAATCCCCTGCAACGTCGGTTTTGTGTTAAAAGGCAAGCCCACAAAAATCTCTCTGTTGAGCGCGCGTCCTCTGTCTCTCTCGACACATATAATAATAAGCTCACCCCAAATTTTGTCCATTTCTGCCCTTAACAGCGACGCACTGTACGCACCCGTTTCCTTAAAATATGTGCTCTTCTTTCCCTGCTATGTCTTGCTCTCACCACCAAATCCTCTCATTCTCTTAGCTCTTCCTCGACACTCATGACCCCCGAACCCAACACGACCTACCATGGTATCCGCTTCCCGCAAAACCCACCAAATTTCCACTCCCCGTGTTTTAATCGTCGGCAACTACTGCCACGATGTTTTAATCCAGAATGACATCGTTGTTGGTGAATCTCTTGGCGGTGCCTCCTCCTTCATAGCCAGCGTCCTTAATGGGATGTCAATTCCTTGTAGTTTAGTTGCCAAAACTGGTCACGATTTTAGATACCAAGTTAATCATAGCCCAATTTTAGTGTCTGCTTCCAAGACGACCGTTTTCCATGCCTATTTTGATTCGGGTGTACACGACAATGGAAACCAAGATAGGGTCTTAAAACGGGTCTGCGCTTGTGATCTGATTAGCCCGATGGATCTTCCTGACGCGAGGTTCGATTTTGGAATGGCGGTTGGGGTTGGCGGGGAGATATTGCCTGAAACGCTTGAGAAAATGATTGAGATATGTGATGTGGTCCTCGTGGATATTCAAGCATTAATAAGGGATTTTGATGCCGTTGATGGGACTGTTAAGCTTGTTGAGTTACGCGAAACAGAGTTTTGTTCCCTATTGCCACGAATTGGGTTTTTAAAGGTGTCATCAGAGGAGGCCATGTTTTTGGATGTGGAGGAGGTGAGGAAGTGGTGTTGTGTGGTGGTTACGAATGGAGAAAATGGCTGTAAGGTGTGCTGGAAAGATGGGGAGATGAGGATTTCGCCCTTTTTGGCTAATCAAGAGGATCCCACGGGCGCAGGAGATAGCTTCTTTGGTGGCTTGGTGACGGGTTTGGTTCAGGGATTGGCTGTTCCTGATGCTGCCTTGCTGGGTAACTTCTTTGGTTCGCTTACTGTTGAACAAATTGGATTGCCAGAGTTTGATTCGAGGTTGCTGCAGGTTTGTGTCGAAAAATTCCATTGTTTTTATAGCTAGTAGAGTGCTTTTCGTTTAGGTGATTGGGCTGGTTAATCGTTGATATCTTTGCTGTGAAATTTACATTTTGGGAGGTTTTTGGAGGTTAAACACGGTTTCATTTATTTCCCATTTACCCTCAATTAGTTTCATTACTCAATCAACAAACGGGGAAGATGGATCTAAGGTGTGTTGAAACTCATTGTGATGTATCTTCAGAAATGATTTCATGACTGTTAATTCCGAAAAGAGAGAGATGGATGGTGGGTTCTAGGAATAGTTTGATATCCTTCCTTGAAATTGAATAAGCATAAGCAAGTTCTCAGAAAGTTCTATGATTCTATCGTTTGAAGTACTTCATAATACACAACAAGGTTTTGCATTTTATGGCATGACACTCATTTAAACGATATTAGAATATGTTATTCATTCAGGATAGATGGAGAATGTTTTGTTTAAGATGTACACCTCGTTCCTTGTTGTTGTAGAGAGTGAAGGATGAGGTTCAGAGGAGGAGAATCCAGTGCTTGTTTTGCGAGAAGAATGATGATGAGCTGATGTTCTTGAAGCCGGCAGGGCATGAACAGTTCCATTCTTCCCTTGGAGCGGCAAAATTAGTAACTCAGTGTTCCCTTCAAGAATCCACAGATTGCTCTGGGCAACAAAAATTAGCTGTATATGATGAAGCAATGCGAACAGTTGAGAGAAAGCCATGATTGATTGGTCTTTCTTTTCTTTTTTCTTTTCCTCTCGTATGGAATAAAGCATCTAGTGTCAATGCTCTCTTTCTATTCATATTAAAGAAGTAAATGCATTTAAAATAAGAACTTATGTCGTGGGTGAAAGCTGCTGGATTTCCGAATAGCACAAAAGCTTGTAACGAGAATCTTTTATTTAGCTGTGTGGAAGGAATAGCTACTGCTGAAAAATTGGCCGTGTTGGTGAAGATTAGACGAGGAATATGATACAAAGGTTCAGCGCTATTTGTTGGTTCTTAGAGGCCCACTTTGTAAACGTTTCAAACTTAACATTAAATGCAAAGATTCAAAAATTAGAACCAGTAAATCTTTAGTTCAATGTTCGTCTCTTACTCCCTCCCCTGTAATAATAATACTCATAATAATAATTCATAATTATAATTATTATTATTGTTATTATTATTATTATTATTATTATTATTATTGTTATCATCATCATTCGAATGTCTTAGAAAACATAATCTATATCGAACTATAGAGATGAATTTGTCTTAAAAAACAATGTCCAAGACCGGGGGAGAGAGCCCGAACCTAATAAGCATTTACGCCATGCAAGGCCGAGAACTAGCAGCAAGCCACAAGTAGATTTTCCCGCAAGGATTCCCTCCAGACTTAAACTCGGTTTGTGAAGAACCCATCAACCACAACAGGAGCACCCAAACCTTTTAGAACATTAACATCAGAAAAGGGCAATAAGAGGAGCTCACTGCATTGTTCAATTAGGGATGTAAACGGTAGGGTGCCCGTAAAATTGAGAGTATTCAAATCCGAATCCGATTATATAAAATTTTTGAATCCGTCCCAAATTCGTTTAGTATTTTAATACTCATTTTAAATCCGTTTAACAATATCCGTACAATATCCGAATCCGATTTTTTAAAATTCAATTCAATGAAAAAATTTTTAAAAATTTAGATATTATAACCCAAATATCAAACCTCAATTAGAAAATTTGCACAACCCAAATATCAATCTCAATTATCTATTCAACATAAAACTATCCCTAAGATATACACAACCTAACAGTAGAAATATTGGAGAAATACCCGGCAGTAGAAACATTGGAGAACAATAATTAGATTTTTTAACAGTATCCAAATAATCAAATTAATAGTTCATAAATTTTAAAATTCTTTAATAGCAACTAAAAATTTTTTAACAACATACACATAAAAGATCTTGATTATCAAAAAATTTAATTGCAAACCTGAAAGAGAGTTCCAGTCAAAGGAGATGTCGCCGACGCTGATTGTGGAGAGGCAAGGGTTGTCTCCGACAGTAGTCACCGACAGTAGTCAGTGAAGTGGGGGAAGTGGGAGATGTGACTACCGGAGAGAGAGAAGGAGATATCGAAAGGGAGAGAGAAGATTTATCATCGAGAGGGAGAAAGAAGATTTATCATCGACTGGGGAGAGAAAGGAGACATCGCCGATGTCGATTGGGCTGCCGGCACTCGTCAGTAAAGTAGGGGAGAGAGGTGTTGACTGAAAAGTGGGACTGTGGGAGATGTTACCGACTGGAGAGAGAAGGAGATATCGATGACTGATGAAAGAGAAGATTTATCGTCGCTAGGGAGAGAAAGGAGACGTCGTCGGTGCCGACTGACCTGCGCCGGCAGTGAAGTGAAGGAGAGGGGTCGATATGGGAAGGGAAGCAGGGGAGAGAGGCGCCGACGGAGAGAGGGAAGTAAAAATGAAAAAAATGAATTAAGGATTAGAGTTAGGGTTAGTTTTGTTATATACTAGTTCGGGTGATGGATATCCGATTATCTAATTTCGAACCCTACCCGAATTCGAGACGGATAAAATTTTTTAAATTCAAATCTGTCCAAATCCGTTTTATAAAAATTCAAATCCGTCTTAATATGATTTGAACAGATCAGATACCCATGAAATCACATCCACCTGACATCCCTAATTTCAGGTGGATCCCTAATTTCAATGAGCCTTGAGGGTCGTGCTCCTAGAACCTTATCCCTTGATAACAAGTTTTTATTGATTTCCAGTCTTCAAAAATTATTAATCTATCTAGTTCTTTTTAGTGTTACTATCGCGATAAAGGATACGGTACCTGAAAGATGAAATCTATGGTATTTTTTATGAACATAATCACAGTAAAATATATGAGGGTAAAGATCAACGAATTTATCAAAATTGACATTATTTTGACAATAGTCTAGTCTTATCATGAGTCCATAGCTCTAATTAAAACAAAAAAAATTCGTAAGATTTGTCACTGCAAGTTGCGAATCAAATTATTCCATTCAGCTTTCATTTGCTCTTTATCGTCAATAAACAAGCGTGAAGCTAACTCTACATGTGAAAATGCTCAAACTTAGAAATTACTATCCTAGCCCTCCATATCCCCGCACACTATTGCATCAGTATATAAGATTTCTACTTTCTACCATCTCTCTTGCCATACGATATTCGATATTGAGCCACTTTAATTAGAAGATCCTGGGTACTTCAAATTAAGAAGTCTTACAGAGAAGCAAAACGGGAATACAAGAACTTGCATTTGGAGTCAAAAGGAAAATTACAGTGGTATTTCGCCACTGTCTGCTATCACAACTTTGCTCTTAGGTGTGCCATTCTGTCTGCCTTCAGCTTCAATCTTATAAACCACATCCATTCCAGAAAGCACCTTTCCAAATACAACATGTTTGCCATCCAACCTGTATATAATTGGAAAGGTAATTATGTAAAGAACTTTGCAACTAAACACATCTGTATGAACAGCTGTCCACCATCAAAACTTAAAACGGGAAACTTGTGATTACCATTTAGTTGTCACAGTTGTTATGAAGAATTGTGAACCATTGGTGTCAGGACCAGCATTTGCCATCGATAAAAATCCTGTAAACAAATGTGTTCAAGTTCATTCACTCCTGTGCTTGTTTCCCATCTCATGTTATCAGGAGACTGACAATCTTAGTCACTTGAAAATAATAAAATATTTAATCCTACCAGGTCCAGTATGCTTCAGCTTGAAATTCTCATCAGCAAACTTATCTCCATAAATTGATTCTCCACCTCTTCCATCACCAAGTGTAAAATCACCTCCTTGGATCATAAAGCTGGGAATGATCCTATGGAATGCACTCCCCTTATAATGAAGTGGTTTTCCACTCTTCCCAATACCTTTTTCTCCTGCAATGGAAAAATGTGCAAGCTTCCATAAAGTTATTCGCAATGGCACTTGAAGACAATCGACTAATCATTTCACGCCGGGGATAACCGCATTCCATTTATACTTTGATATCTTCAAATAAATTGTCCCACATAAAAACTCACAGTAGCTGTTTTTCCTGTTTTTGCTGTTCTTTTTAAGAACATAACAACTAAATGCATTTTGTCAAGATAAAATACAACATAAGAGAAATGCTATAATTAGGCTAACATTTATCAATCTGATTCATGCAAAATCATAGGAGAAAGATGTCGAGTCTCATTGTCTACCAGCATACCTGTGCACAATGCTCTGAAATTTTCTGAAAAAAGAAGTATCAATGCATTAATATCGTTCTAATCAATCATTGAAGAAAGCAACACAAGTGATCCACCATCTAAACTATTATACCCGCAGTTTTAGGAACGGCCTTCCCAAACAGACCAATGACAATACGACCTGAAAAATGATAGATATCTTTTAGAACTGATGTTTGAGGACAAAATTATGTGGAACTTGTAATAAAGATAAAAAGAAAAGGCAACATTGCTTATAGATCAAAGTCTAAGGCTATGTTTGATTCAATTCAATCTCTTACAGTTTTTGAAATTCAAGTGAAATGAATTTTATGTTTGTGCATTTGCTTTACAAAAAAATCAGTATTTGATTCCGATAATTCAATTATGTGGAATTGATTATGTGTAAAACCAATTTCTATTTTGATGAAATTTAAAATGAATTCCATAAAACTTGATATAACATTTTTATTTTACTAAATTGCCATATCAAAATAATTTCCACAAAATCTTTTGAAAACTTTCTACTTGTTTACTATTAATATGTCTAAAAAATTAGATAAGATATTCTATTTTTATCTAATCTTGTAATATATAGGCTTATCATACACTTTATAATAGCACTATTTATGTTGTTATATCAAGTTCCTATACCATGAGATATATAAATTTATTATTATGTTTATTAATAATATTACAAATGGGTGTATATATTTATTAATTATTATAAGTTATTAAGTTTAAGATTTTTTATAGTAAAAATAATAATTTTTCAAGTTTACATTCTAGAGTTATTTAGGAAAAGAGAATAAATAAATTTTAATTATGAAATTAAACCAAATATATAGATTATATGAAATTTTATTGAATTTTGCATTTAAGCTGTATCACACCAAACAGCTAAATTAATTTGAAATGAATTTTATTGACATTCAATTGGAATTGGATTCCACAAAATTTTATGGCACGGAATTGAACCAAGCACTATATAAATGCAAATGCTGAGACGACCTCAAATGCATTTGAATGAATATGAAACATATTCCGAAACTTTAAATCT
This sequence comes from Manihot esculenta, assembly GCF_001659605.2. Classification (NCBI taxonomy): domain Eukaryota; kingdom Viridiplantae; phylum Streptophyta; class Magnoliopsida; order Malpighiales; family Euphorbiaceae; genus Manihot; species Manihot esculenta. Next base: position 9,126,683 of record NC_035162.2, on the reverse strand, counting down.
CTTTTATATACCATAAGAGACAGAACATCATTTTTAATCTGTTTCTTCGATAAATAACAATGGTAGATGACCGACAAGTACTTCCATCTCCATCTCCATGAAAGAACAAAATTCACAGCACCAAATTGATCAATAGTGATTGTTTCCAAGAGAAAGGAGTACAAATAATTAAGAGTTAAGACGAGGTGAACTTACCGGCAGGTTTTCCAGCAATTTCAACATCAAAATACACTTTATGAGTAATCTCTTTCAAATCTTGCTTTGACTTCTTCGCCTGCAGAAAGCAAATCAATAATGCACAAAACTTTCCTTGCAAAAGACTAAACGCGAATCCATGACTATGAATCTATATTTTTAACTTTGAGAATAGAAAAATAATCAAAACTTAAAATCTCTGGATGATGCAGAGTCGAATCGAAGGCAGATCGACCAAAAAAATTGTAACAATATACGGCATTCTAATGCTAGATCTTACATAGCACAAATGAGAAAGAAAAGGTGACAAAGTTTTGAGGACGTAAGAGATTGATTTACCTGGATAAGAGCTAGGGTTCCAAAGAGGACGAGGGTAAAGAGCAGCAACCTGGATGTAGCCATCTCCGCTGGTTGAGGTCGCAAAAGACCGAGTAGAGTGAAACTGAACTAAACAAGTGATCAAAATGAAAAATATAAGGAATGCTAAGCCAATGATAGTGTGCCGCGTGGCTCAATTGATATTTTAATGAAACGAGATTGGTCCGATGGACGTGGAGGAGCTGAGATGAAATAGTTTGAGTGAGGAGGGCTTGTTTGGGCCTTACCGAGCACCTTAGGTCCACTGGACTCTTTGTATTTATGGAGTCGGACGCGATGGAGTGAAGACCGTCCGCTAATAGAGCTTCTGCAATTGCATAACCGTAGAGAGACTGCTCACTGTTCAGTAATCAGGATTACCTGTTCTATGGCATTTTGAATAGCATCACCAATTGTTTCCAACTGAAAATGCATCTTCTCGGTGCTCAATCAAAGAAAATTCCAGCCAATTCTGATTTTGTTCAACCAACAAGAAAATTGATTTCTGTCTCATTTCTATACCTGCAAGTTCCTTTAAATTGGTCTGCAATATTTGACAGACTTTTGTCAAGACGCAGACTCAACTACCAGTCTGGAGGAGGACAGTGCTAGGTGAGTCTCCAAGTCCTACCGTCCTCAAGTGACGGATCATCAAATTACTGGAGCTTCAGTAACTGAGCAATGCAATTTAAGCATAGTGAAAGTGGAGAAAAGGAAAAAACAAAGTGATTCATGACAAATAATGGAAAATAACGGAAAAATACCTGTAAAAATTATTTTCTCAATTTTGGAAAAGAGAAAATAAAGCAGGAATGAAAATTTAACTCTTTTTTTTATAAATATATTGTGTCTAATTTAAAGAGAAAATAGCAAAAGATGGAATGTGCATATATAATTTAAATTTAAATATATAAAAATAAAATAATAATTTAATATATGATGTTTTCTTTTTCTCATAGTGTTAACTTTCCGGATGAATAATTATATATATATATATTATAAAAAAAAATAGTTCATAGAGATAAAGAAAAGACATTTAACAAAAGGGAGCGATTTTTGCCATTCAATTATTTTTTTTATTGGTATTTTTGTATTATTTCGAGATTGAAGGCTAACTTAAATGCTACGCTCAGGACTGAGTAGTATTAGGTTCAAATTTAAAAAATCGATCGAACTAAATTAATTTTAAAATTTAATTTAATTTTTTATTCAATTCGGTTTGATTTAATTTTTAATTTTAAAAATTTCAGTCATTTCAGTTCGATTCGGTTTTAATAAAAAAAAATAAAAAAAATCGAACCGAACCAATTAGTGATAATAATATATTATTTTCAATTATATAGAGAAATTAAATTATATTAAAATTAAAATATTTTAATTAAATTTTAAAATATTAAAAATAAAGTGTAAAAAATAAAAAATTTATTAAAAATCAAAACTGATCAAATCGAATTGAATTGAATTGAATCAGACCGATTCAGTTCGATTCAATTTCTGATTAAAATCAATTCGATTCGATTTTTATAAATATTAAAATTTTAATTTTCGATTTATTTGATTCGATTCAATTTTAAACCGAACCAACCGAATGCTCACCCCTGTCGCCCACTAAGCATTGTTTGAGATTTTACTAGGGGTTTATTAGAAAATGAAATTTTCATTCAACTTAGTTCATTTTGAAAGGGGGGGAAAAGATGTGACACTTGAAGAAAGTCCAATTGTAATTTTCATTTGGTTTCCTTTCAATTATCTTTGGTATTTAAGAGGTGTTTGGTTAGATGGACAAAAAAATTTAACTGTTGTACTTGTGGAAAATTTGTAGAGTACACCTCCTTGAGACTTGAGATGTGGCAAACAATGACTAAATTAAGAGTATATAAATTTTAATTTAAAATTATTAAATAATTTAAATTAATTATTTTAAATAAAATAAAAAATAAATTTAAAAATTATTTAAATGAATTTGAGTTGTACTGTTATAAAATTAATATATAAATTTATTTTTTTATAAAATATACATATAATTTAATAAATAAAAAGTATAAATTTATTTAAATAATTAAATAAATAATTTAATATAACAAAATAATTATTATAAAATAAATTTTATCCTTAGTAGTCAATTTATATATAAACAATTGCAATTGTGCCATTGGAACAATTGGTACTCACTCTCACCAGACTATTCCCTTAAAGTGGGAGGTCAAGGGTTCGAGTAGTGGGGGAGGCGACTTATGGTGGAAAAGTGCCATAAGCCAAAACCCTTGGGCTAGGGTGGGCCGTAGTGGCTCCCCCGAGGGACAAATCCTGCCTCAAGAGCCCGTGAGGGTGAGAGAATGTTAAGAGCTGCTCACAGCGCTGGAGCCAGTCCGGGCTGTGAGTGGTAACAGTGCCGGTGGAAAAGGGCCGGGCTGTTACAGTAACATATAACAATTAAATTTAATAGTTTTTTTAAAGATAAACAAAGAAATAAAGTCTAATACAACAATAGTTGAGTGAGAAATTTTCTCCTTCAAGTAGAGAGTCAGTCCGCCTCTTTTTTGTTGGAATTATCTTTCCGCTGTCCTGTCTTAGGAGGATTGGAGTGGCTCTCCTCACTTTACCAGACGTGGGTTTCAACTTCTTTTCCTTTAGGTAAGATTGTAGATTTTTTTTTTTATTGTATTTTTCTTTTATTGTTGAAGGCAAGCGGTATTTATTATGAGAGAGAATTTATATTTTATGTCTTATTTTTAATTTTGGTAATTTTTTTGCAAATTACCTTTTAGATCTATGCTTATTAGCTATATATTGATGGAAGAAAATCGTTTGAAATTCATGTTTTTACAGTGCAGTTCTTTTTTTTTTTGTACCTATATAATTAGTTTTAAAGGCCGTTTACTTTAACTTTAGAGATGGTGTACCAATTTGATTGTAAAAAATTTTATTTTTCCCTTTTTTAGCGTTGAGACTATTTGTTTATTTAATTTAACTTTGTTCCTCGAAATGTGAAAGTGGTGTTTCCTGGTTCGTCTTGGCCGACACAACTTCCTCTCCCACTATTCAATTCATTATCTTGTTGTTCTTTGTTTGGTTGAGAGAAGTTTGGCCTAAGTTGAGGTGGTTTTCGGTAATTGTACTAATAAGCATTCGTCCTTCTGGGATAAGTTAGAGAGCGATGGCGTATATTGTATTTTTACTCGGGTGGAGGAGTCAGGTCAAATCGATTCTTCTGGGTTTTTAGGATTCCCGTGGGTGCTATGAGCTTTGATATACTGGGCCCTAAATAATTCTTTGTTTGTTTGGCTGTTGTAATCTTGAATTTTTAGACTTCATTAATAACATCTTATAACTTTAGATAAATAAAAAGTTAACTTTTTTTATTTTATTTTTAACAAGCAGAGAGTAGGGTGAAAAAAATATGGTAGCGTATTGAAAAGACGGAAAAGAAAAATAAAAGGAGAAAAGGTGCGAAAAAGAAAATCAAAACCACAAACGCAAATGATTAAACAGAGATAAAAGCAAAACCAATAGAAAAGGGGGAAACCCAAAATCCCACTAATCCAGGAAACCCAAAACCAATGGGAAAAACAAAACGATTTTTCATACACAATGCCTCGAAAACGCCACCCTGGTAAAAAAATCTCATCTCCTCCGCTCCGCCAATGGGTGTTCCGCTGCGTGTCTCAGCCGCTCGCTCTCCCTCTTACTTCCTCCCTTTTCTCCTTGGCTTACTCTCTCTCACTGCCTTTTTCCTCTACCAGGTATTCATTCATTCTTTCATATTACTATTTCACCTTAGGTTTGATGTGTAAAGGTTCTAACTTTTTTCAACGACGTAACGATTTCTTTGTTTCAATAGCTGGATAGTTTGGTGTCGCGCACTAAAACAGTGGCAGGTCACAATTTAGACCCAACACCTTGGCATATTTTCCCCACCAGAAATTTCGATGAAGAAACTCGTCAAGCTCGAGCTTACAAAATCATCCAATGTTCATATTTTTCTTGCCGATATACCAATACCACCGCTGCCGCTGCCGCTGCCGCTGCCTCCGCCACTCCCACTGGGCCCCGTCATTCCAAGTCATCCGCTCAAGAATGCCCGGAATTCTTCAGCTTTATCCATCGCGATCTGGAGCCCTGGTCCCGTACGGGGATAACGAAGAAGCATATAATGGAGAGTCAGAATTTTGCAGCTTTTAGGGTTGTGATTTTTGGAGGAAGATTGCATTTGGATATTTATTATGCCTGTGTGCAAAGCCGGATGATGTTTACTATATGGGGATTGTTGCAGCTCCTAGAAAGGTATCCTGGGATGGTTCCTGATGTTGATCTGATGTTCGACTGTATGGACAAGCCTAACATTAACAAGACCGAACACAGCTCCATGCCTCTGCCTCTATTTCGATATTGCACGACTCAAAATCACTTTGATATTCCTTTTCCTGATTGGTCCTTCTGGGGCTGGTAAGATTCAATTTTACAGTCCTTTCTAGTTTACTTGGCTGTTTGTTTTTGTTGTTCAATGCCAACCCATGGCTTTATTTTCTTCAAAGTGGCGCTAGTGGTTTTGGTGTTTCCTTATGCAGGCAGAAAAATGGGTCACATACATTGGTTTAATTTGGTATTTTTCAATGGTTGTCATTACAATTGATGCTGTATATGTACAGGCCAGAGATAAATATAAGACCCTGGAATGTGGAGTTCCCAGATATTAAACAAGTTTCTCAATCTCAAAGATGGTCCAGGAAATGGCCACGTGCTTATTGGAAAGGAAACCCAGATGTCTTTTCTCCTGTTCGTACAGGGTTACTGCAATGCAACCACTCTAGAAAGTGGGGGGCACAAATTATGCGACAGGTCTTGTTTGATTTGCGATACCTAAATTATGGACAATTTGAAGCTTAATTCCCAAATCCAATTTATTGATTAGGAAAAAAAACTAGTTTTTTTATGCTCTCTTTTTGTTGTCACTTTGCAGGATTGGGATGAAGCAGCAAGAGGTGGTTTTGAGACCTCCAAGCTATCAAATCAGTGCAAATACAGGTGATTGTGCTTCTTCAGGTCATGTACTTCTATATCAAGGGGTTGCCACTGACCTTGCATGATAGCATAGCAATGAAAATAAAATGAAAATAAAGGGAAAACCCCATTAATAAGAAAGCATACCTTGTGCATCATCTTGTCACCTAGTGGAAGTTGCGAATATTTCCCTTAATTAATTGGGCTTGTCCTTATTACTGGTCCTATTGATTGGATTATAGTTATTTCGAAGATAAATTAAGGATTGGACTCGTTGAAGAATTACTTCTATTGCTCACAAGCTTAGGAATTGAGGGTGTCCATGGAAAGTCTAGCATTCTACATCTGATCAGTAACTTTTTGTGTAATCTGTGGACTTCATTTCATCTGATTAGTTGAGTGCACTCCTCTTGCATATGATCATTTCCCTTCTTTTCTTTTTTGCCACTCATCCTATCCATGCAGGTACAAAATCTATGCTGAAGGATTTGCATGGTCTGTGAGCTTGAAATATATTGTATCTTGCGGTTCTCTTGCACTTATAATCTCCCCAGAATATGAAGATTTCTTTAGTCGAGGACTTTTCCCTAAAAAGAACTATTGGCCTATCTCGTCTGTTAAGTTATGCCAGTCTATAAAGTTTGCTGTCGACTGGGGCAATGCAAACCCATCTGAGGTAAGTTCAACTTAGTATCTGTTTCATTTCAGCATAATTTATCCATGACGCTTAATATTGCCATTTTTGTGGCTAAACGTGTTGTTAAGCATCTAAGTTCATTAAGTATTTTCACTGCAATAATAATGGTAATAATAATAAATGAATGTTACCTTCTGCTCTTAATTTGACTATAACTTCGTCATTATGTCCACCATTCGTGTTTTCACCCCACACTTGTTAATTCAATCAATTTCACAAACAGGCTCAAGCAATCGGTAAAAATGGGCAAGATTTTATGGAAATCTTAAGTATGGATGGAGTGTACGAGTACATGTTCCACCTCATAACAGAGTACTCGAAGCTACAGGATTTCAAACCTGTCCCACCATCTTCTGCTCTTAAAGTATGTAGGGATTCTGTTCTTTGCTTTGCTGACGAGAAACAGAAGCAGTACCTTGAAATGTCAACTGCCTTTCCTTCGCCAAGGCCACCATGCACCCTCCAACCTGCCAATAGAAATCTCATTAAAAGCTGGTTAGAACAGAAGCAAAGAGTAATTGAGGATGTGAGAGAAATGGAGAAACAGAAGGTGTTGAACAGATGATGCAGATGGCCAAGGTTATAAGTTTTGTATTTATATAAACGTTGCAACTTGCAGGTATGGAGTTGCTTGTAATTTATGCATTGGAAATTAACTTTTGCAAAGGAAAAGCTTAAGCTGAGGAGCAAAAGTGGTTGCTTTTGCATGCTCAATGGTGAATTTGTCATCTCAAGGTTATCAACTTGTAAACTTTGGTGCAGGGAAAGGCTCCTATGTCATTAAAATATTTGGGGAACTTAAATGTCTTTTTATTTATTTAGGAAAAATATTGGATGATGAATGGGATTATAGAAATTTAATGATGAAATAGGGTCATCCGTGTTTGGCTTCCTATATCACTTGTAAAATGTCATTGTTCTGAATTAAACGTATGATTGAAGGAGGAAATATCAGACAAGCACCCATGATTGTTGAATCCGGTTGGCGTTGAATTTTACCTTTCTTTTATTTGGATTGATAAAAATATGAAGAATAAGTACAAAGAGAAATCAAATATTAAATCAAATAGAGAAAAGGGGAAAGGGAAAGAGTAAAAAAAAAAAAACCTAAAGATGAACACTCTTTACAAATTGGAGCAAAGTCAAGAGGAAAGGAAAGGGTAGAAGTATAAAGGAATCAATATGAAATAAATTTTGAATACCTTAAGTTTGACTCATAAAAAATTTTGAACTTAAATTAAATTTAAGTATGTTTGTTTTCAAGTATCATACTAAATAATTTGACTGTAATTCCAAGTATAAGTCCTTAATTGGGAGACTAGTTTCTGGAATTTCATTCCCCAATGGAGGCCTATCAAAACTTTTATATTAACATAGCTTTAATGTAAAATACTTTAATATAAATTGGTCTTTAAACTAACACATTAACAAAATGTTGTTAACATCGTTCACTATTTAAATTATAAACTAATAATTTTATTTTAAAGTTGGTAAAGATTTGATTCATAATAACGATGATAATTTCAATTCACAATTATATTAGAAGAAATATAATTTAATTTAATATAACAAATAAATATCAGGGAAAAAAAACAAGCCAAGTGGGTTGGGCCCGCTAAACCTCTTTAAAAGAAGTTGAGAATTGGATGCAAAAGAGGAGACCATATTCAGGGGCGTACTAAATTTGGCACACATTAATTTAAAATACATTGAATGTAAATTTTTTATACATTAAATAATTTTTTAAAAAGAAATATCTTTAGAAAATAATTTTCACGATTAAATCTTATAAAAAAATTAAGATGTTTCTGATTAATAGAATTTTTTTAAAATTTAAAGAACTAATAAAATTTTTAAAATATTAAAAATATTTTAATATATTTTTTGTAATATTTATTCAGTTTCGATAAATGAATTAAAAGTAGATAATTAAAATAATTTAATTGTTAGGTATCAATAATTATTATACATTAGTTTTTTTTTTTCCCAGAAAAAAGGCCTAACAAAAGAAAAGACTTGGCAGGTCAATATATTGTCGTGTATTGCCGACGCCATATATTCGCCTTACTTTTTCATTTTTAAATAAAAAAATAATAATTTCGTAACTTCTTTTTTCTGGGCGTGTCTCACGTCTTCAGCAAGTGGCCCACTTATTAAATGATTATGCCGATGTGAACGCTGCTTTCTTCCACATTTCAATCACATGATACTTATCATTATTTATTTATTTAAGAGTTGCTTAAACAAAAAGACCCTAGCCAGCAATTTTTATTTTTTCTATTAACAATCCCAAACTCCAAGAGATTTAGTGCGGAGCAATCACCCAAACATGGTTGGTAATAGCTGGTTGGTTTTGTCGTGTCCCAATTTAATTGGTTGGATGTATAAAGATACAAACAAGAACCATATGCTCATGTTACTCTTTCGATTAATTAATCACACCCACGAATCACTGTTCATTAATTGACCAACAAAGAAGCGGGAAGGTCAATCGTTCCGCGTTCAACAAAACCTCACTCTTCAACAATCTCTCACCTCTTCTTCTTCAACTCACTGATCTCAGTCTCTTTCTACTCGCTCTGCAAAAATGGGTAATTATAGAATGTGTATGTGCTTCATTAGGAAGTTTAAAGTCGTAGAGGCCGGCCCCCCTCCGGATGTCAAGGATCACTTCAAGAAGTACACTGACGGCGCCACCCACATGACGGCTGAGCAGCTCCGGAATTTCTTGGTTGATGTCCAGGCTGATTCTAATGCCTCCATCGCTGATGCTGAGAAGATCATCGAGCAGATTTTGAACAAAAGGCATCACATTGCTAAGTTTACTAGGCACACTCTCACTCTTGATGATTTTCACCATTACTTGTTTTCTGCAGATCTCAATCCCCCTATTCGAGAAAACCAGGTTATTTATTTTTTCTTTTGAAAGAAATTTCTGCTTGTCATCGAGTTTTGGGTTTTTACTTTTCTACATTGACTTGACTATTGTTAGTCAATGGATCCTTTCTCTGTGATGATACAACGAAAATGGCTTTTGTGCTCTTGGAAATGAGTTGACGAAATTGGGATCTCAACTCATGGGATGATTCTTCTTTTTCTTTCACTATCTAGATTCAAGCGACGACTTACTCCAATTTGCACAATGCTGTCCCTTCCAGGTTCACCAGGATATGACAAAACCATTATCCCACTATTTCATATATACTGGCCACAATTCCTACCTAACTGGAAACCAACTTAGCAGCGATTGCAGTGATATCCCAATCATAAATGCATTGAAGAGAGGTGTAAGAGTGATAGAGCTTGATATATGGCCAAATTCCACCAAGGATGATATACATGTTCTACATGGAAGGTATCGAAATTAAGTTCAAGTGTTAATTTTTTGTTTTCCCTTATTTCCCCAATTGTGGCGCTTATTTCATCATTGTTGTTGAACAGCCGTTACATTATTGCCTTTTTTTTTTCTTCGAGTTCTTATCTGGGCAGTGTATTAGGACAATCCATAATTTGGGAATATCTTCTTCGATGAAGATATTCACACACATGCATTGATGATTTACTTTAGCCTGGTGTCTTCTACCATTAATTGACTAATTCATTACTTTCTGTTATAATGAAAGCATTTTGGTTCTGATATTGATCCCTCTATTTATGTGAAGTTCACATTTGGTAACTGCCAGAAATCTACTAAAGCATGACCAAAATTCTAATATTCATGGCTCTTTTAACTATTATGAACCAATAAAAAATAGGCTGGTTCAAGATTTCAACGTATCATCAATATTCTACGTGTGAGCCCACATCGTGTGGGTACAGGATTTGTAAAAGTGTATATATGGTAGCATAAAAATTATGTGAATAATTTGGATTAACTATTTGGGCCATCTGAGAAAAATAGGTCCAAAAGTTATTTAGCTCAAATTTATGTTGATGTGGAACTGTTATTGATCGGATCCCACATCGTCAGCTTATAGGATATATGAGTTATATAATAGTGAGCATAAAACTGTAATAGACCTGGGAAATTGTTATTGTGGGATCCCACATCAACAGTTTATAGGGTATATGAGTTATATAAATAGTTAGCATAAAACTATAACTTAGATTAATTATTTTGGGCTGGTGGAATATACGCCGGTTTTAGTTGAGTTGTTACAGTTAGTGATCATACTAGCTACCTAGTGTCAATACTTTAACTGTACTTTTTTTGCTTGATGTGAACTTTGACAACTCCCACTTATATTTTGCTTTCTGGCTGTTGGCTGACATGTATGCACTTGAATGTAGGACTCTGACAACTCCGGTGGAATTAATTAGGTGCTTGACATCCATAAAAGAACATGCCTTTTCTTTCTCTCCGTATCCTGTCATAATAACTCTTGAAGACCACCTTACACCATATCTTCAAGCTAAAGCAGCGCAGGTGATGTTTTGGTTCCCCATCTAGATTTAAGCTGACATTTTTTCTCTTAAAATTATAATCTACTGATTGCAAATGTTTTGGTTTTTAGATTATTATCGAGACATTTGATGACATGTTGTATTATCCTGAATGTGAATGCTTAGAAGAGTTCCCTTCTCCAGAAGATTTGAAGCACCGCATAATCATTTCAACCAAACCTCCCAAAAAGTATCATAAATCTGAAAGTGTAAAGATCAAGGGAAATAAATCTCAGAAGGATAAGGATTCTGATGATGATGTGTGGGGAAAGGAGCCAAAAAAGTATCATAAATCTGAAAGTGTAAAGATCAAGGGAAATAAATCTCAGAAGGATAAGGATTCTGATGATGATGTATGGGGAAAGGAGCCATCAGACCTTGGACCTGGTCAAGAAGATAGTGACTCGGTGTGTTGAGAAATTTCACCACCTTTAACTGCAAATAAGTGAATATATACTTTCTGCTCTAATTTCTTTATTTTGTGTATCATTTGCTTACAGAGTGATAGTGATTCAAGTGAAGCTAGTGATGATGAGTTAAACCATGTAGGAGTAGATGCATACAAGCGTTTAATTGCAATTCATGCTGGAAAGCCCAAGGGTGGGTTAAAGGAGGCACTAAAAGTTGATCCCAATAAAATTAGACGCCTTAGTTTGAGTGAGAAAGCGCTTGAAAAGGCTACTGAAAATCATGGAATGGATGTAATTAGGTAATCATTCATACCAACTTCTAGTACAAGATGCCAGAAGTAATATTCTTTGATTGTGAATTTGGTTGAAATTTTCTGCTTATCATAAATGGTTAAAAATTTCCAACCTCTTGAATCTATCATTTGCAACTGCTGTGTACAGGTTCACCCAGAAAAATGTCTTGCGGGTGTATCCTAAAGGCACTAGGTTTAACTCTTCCAACTATAAGCCACTAATTGCTTGGATGCATGGTGCTCAAATGGTTGCATTCAATATGCAGGTTTGTTATGATTATATTTCTTTAAGCTGCTTGGATGAAACACAATGAAACAGTGAGCACGTTATAATATGTACGCACTTCTGAAACAGTAAAATTTTAACAAAGTGATGGTTAGTGGTGACTAGTAAATGAAGGCATATCGAATTAACAATGTATTAGGCGTAGCAAATGAGTCAACATTTAACTTGGGATCTCTTTTCTATAGTAATATACATATTTGTGCTCCATTGGGATCATAAGTCATTTAAGTGCCCATCCATTCTCAGGAAAAAAAGGGACTATACTGGCTACGTCATTTCTTATGCATACTGGTCAGTACCTCAGCTAAGCTATTGCTTATTCCATTGTCATAATTCACCATGTGAAGTTGAGGGTAAAGAGGTGATTAATTTACTTCTGAAGGCAGTCAAATGGTGATTGGCAAAATAATAAATTTGGACCCATGAATAACATATCAAAGAGAATTACCGGATAGGAAAATCAGTTTAGACAATTGGTAAATTGAAAATTTAGAATAATTTGTTACTCAAGTAGTTGCAAACCTAGTACTCTCTAAGATAAGGGAAGGCCTAAAACGGAAGAAACTGTTATAAATTGGGTGATATTTGAGTTATATGCTATGAGCAGCTCAACTGAGCAATTTTCTGGTCTTTTTTTTCACCTTTCCATTTTCCTCCATTTGATTGAGTGAAAATATAAACATTTATAAGGTTTGATTTCAGGAAATTTTTCCAGTTCTGAGATGCAATATTACGTCTTTCTCAATCACAGGGATATGGTAGAGCACTTTGGCTGATGCATGGGATGTTTAGGGCCAATGGAGGTTGTGGTTATGTGGAGAAGCCTGATTTTCTGATGAACGTGGGTTCAAATGGTGAAATATTCAATCCTAAAGCCAAATTGTCAGTAAAGAAAACATTAAAGGTCAGTGCCTGGTGCAAACCGTCATCCCCTTTCCTTTCCCAGACAGCTTTAGAAACTTTTTTTTTTTTTTACTTGACAGGTGAAAGTGTATATGGGAGATGGATGGCATTTGGATTTTAAACAGACACACTTCGATTTGTATTCCCCACCAGATTTCTACACCAGGGTAGGTTAATAATTTGTTTTGTGCTTTTTATTGCTTTCAAATGACCTCTTCACTTCATCCTTTCTGTTCTGTCAACAGACTGCCAAAAAAAACAACTAAATAAGAGTTGTGCAACACACTTTGCGAACTGTCAATGTAACATATTCACCTTCATATGGCAGGTAGGCATCGCAGGAGTGCCAGATGATGTGAAAATGGAGAAAACTAAAATAAAAGAGGACAATTGGACACCTGTTTGGGGTGAAGAATTTACATTTCCATTGACAGTTCCTGAAATAGCTTTACTTCGAATAGAAGTTCATGAGTATGATATGTCTGAGAAGGATGATTTTGCTGGCCAGATTTGTTTCCCTGTTTCTGAAATTAAACAAGGGATACGAGCTGTCTCCCTTTTTGATCGTAAAGGAAAGAAATTGAACTCAGCAAGGCTTCTCATGCGCTTTGAGTTTGTGTAAATGAATATATGTAGCCGGGTTGAATACTTCCCCTAGTTTTGATGTCCATGCTTCTGCTGAGTAGTTTATTTTTTGTCAAATTTTTTCTAAAATTTTCTGAGGATCTCTTTTGAACCTATCATTATATATTATCACTTGTAAAGGATTCTCCGTTTTTCTTTTTTTTTTTCTTTATTAGTGATAACTTAAATCAAGGCATTTTCATGCTCCATTTTCGAACTGGTTTTCATACTTGTTGACATTTGCAAGTAATCAAAGGTTCTTAGCGTCTATAAGGAAATTATTTTTTAATAGAAAGAGCATATTTTAGAAGTTTCCTTTTTTCACCACAAAATAATAACAAGACTGCAATGTGCCAAGCTTTTACGATTCTTTACTTTTACAGATATTGATTATGTACGTACTTCCTTAAAGTGGACAACTTCCTATTTTGAACGCCTTGCTCTTAAATCAAGTAATTTTCAGATATTTCATTCTTCTAAAAGTTTAGCGTTTTGTAACGTTAAATTGAAAGAAAAGCATTGCAAAGCAAGGCAGAGATTTTAGCAAACTAGAGACAAGGGGAAAAGGGATATGGAATTTTAGAACTCTTGAGGGAACAATTCAGTGACATTTCTGCTATTCTTAGAGATAATTGACAACGATTTGGCAAAAACAGTAAGTATTCATTGGTACTTATCACAAGCTCTCTCAATGGAATATATTCTCTAATTGCTCAGTCAATGGCGAAGCTAGAACTGTAGTTTCAGCGTCCGACTCTGCATCAAACACATATCAATTTTAGTATCTGATCTTTCCTCTTTCTTTTTTTTTGGGGGGGGTGGGGTGGGGTGGTGGGTGGATGGGGGTGATGGTGGGTTGGGATTCTTTTTATAGATAAGCAGTCCAGTTACTAAATAAAGCCACTTACAGATATTTAAATTGTAATGAAACCCTGAATGGTTTGCAGATATAGTCTGCAATAGAAAAGCCCTACAGAGGGTGGTTTGAGGTTACCCAGTTAATTAACATAGTTGCTTAACATTTCAAAATACAAATTCTTTAGTATAATTGTACAAGGTTGCTGCTTGTTCAAGTAAATTAACGAAGAGGCTACATGTCTCCGTGGCTTGCAACATGGGGACAAGAACCATTCTAATTCATTTAGCCTAGTGAAAGAAAGTGGGGCCTTCTTATTAGCTTATGGATTGTGCCAATGGTTCGTTTAGCTATTATTCTGGATTTGGTTGGCAAAGGACAAAAGATTGTCTTGAGAAGTTCAACAAAGATGAACACAAAATAACCATTTCTAATTTCTAGACGAATAATTCTTTTCTTTCCTTTTGTTTTTTCAATGAATAATGTCCACGGTGCTTTCTGCTCGGCCTCTCTTTCCTTTTGCCTGCCGTGTGTGGTCTCTGGACCAACAGATATGGATCTCTTTTGTTATTTAATTTAATTATTTTGCTTTTCTCGTTATTCTTGTGTATGTTAATTTCTACGTTGTGGGGGTAATATGGAGATATATAGTAATCTGAACTTTTAATTTTATGGAGCACCCAGCCGTAGCTGCTGGTGCCTCGTCAATCAAAGTCAGTATAAGAGGAAGATTCAGGTCAATAATTACAGGTTTCGTTTCTGTTTTTAATTTCATTGTTAAATCTCAAATCATAATTCCGCGTACAGAATTGTTCTTCTTCTGTCAGGAATATGTTCTTCAATTCTGTCATTTTAATTGAACTGCAAAGAAATCTTCTTTTTCTTATTTTTTTTCCCTCTTCCTATTTTATTTGATTTTTTTTAAAAGGTGTAGGTTTAGGATTCGATTATGCGTTATTTGGTCTTGAAAGCTTTTCATCTAAATGCTTTTAGTGACCCAAAAATATTCCCGTTATCAGTACAACAACCTTTCTTCAGGGAAAAGAGAACGAAAGAAATAAGGAAAATGTAACAACCAAATATGAAAAGGCTGAAAATTATTCATGATGCTGTTGACTTGCAGTGGTGCATACACTTACTATAAAGCAAGCCTGGACCATCATTATCATATCATGTTCTGTACACATTTATGAAGCTGGAAGATTAAATGCTGAGAACAGCAGAGATATGAAGAGAGATTTAGACCTCTAACAACTCCAAAGGTGTATCAAAGAACTCAAAAGTTCATCACAAATCTTGACATCAAATCTTGTCCTAATTAAGCAGACACCATTTACATTTCTTGATCCCAGGGATCATAAAGATTGCACAGGCATTGCGTGTCTGTTTGGACCAAGCAAGATGAGAACGTGCTTTAGTGGGAAGTTTAGGATCACAGAGACAGAACCACCGTCGGATGTGAAGGAAGCATTCGTGAAGTACACGGAAGGCAAGAACTACATGACGGCAGAACAGCTGCAGCGGTTCATGGTAGAAGTTCAGAGTGAAGGTGGCGCTTCAGTCTCTGATGCAGAGATGATAGTGGATCAGATTTTGCAGAAGCGTCATCATATCACAAAGTGTGTAAGGAGCTGTCTCACTCTTGATGATTTTCACCATTTCCTTTTCTCAACAGATCTCAATCCACCCATAAGTAACCAGGTATAGATTTTCACTTCTTTCCTAGCACTCTAGTTTGGCCTCCATGAATGCCTTCTTTAACTTTTTTTTCTTTAATCTTTTTCACTTTCAGGTTGAGCAAGATATGACAGCACCTTTGTCCAATTATTTCATATATACAGGGCACAATTCATATTTGACAGGAAATCAAATCAGCAGTGATTGTAGTGATGTCCCTATTGAAAAGGCGCTGAAAAGAGGTGTGAGAGCTGTGGAACTTGATGTATGGCCCAATTCAGCAAAAGATGATGTACTTGTTCTCCATGGATGGTATGCAGCAGCTATTATGAGGGGGAGGAAGAAGAAATCAACATTCATTTTCCTTTTTGAATGCTTCTTTGATGGAATTTTTCAATTTTTTGCTGATGAATTTATAAATGTAGGACCCTTACAACTCCTGTGAAGCTAATTACGTGTTTGAAGTCCATTAAAGAGCATGCCTTCTCTTCATCTCCATACCCTGTGATAATAACCCTTGAAGATCACCTCACTGAGAATCTACAAGCTAAAGTAGCGCAGGTATTCACCATTTTCTCCATAAGTTTTAAACTTCACTCCTGTTCAGAATTCTTTAAACACCCCTGCATATTTCTATTATTTTTAGATGATTGCCGAGACATTTGGAGACATGCTATTTTATCCTGAAACTGAATGTTTGAAAGAATTCCCTTCGCCAGAGGAACTGAAGTATAAGATAATTATATCAGCCAAACCCCCAAAAGTGAAAGGGGATCTTGAAGCTAAATGCATGAAGGGAAACGGAGTTGATCTACTGAAGGAAAGAGATTCTAGTGAAGATATATGGGGGAAGGACCTATCACCCATTTCATCTCACCAGGAAGAGGATGGGAAGGTGTGCTGCAACTCTTTGATTTAATTATTTCACTAAGATTTTGCTGTGTGCTTGGTTCAGCTTTTGCTTGAATGGCCTGCAGAGTGATGGAGATACAAGTGAGCAGAATCAGGGTGATGAGTACAAGAATGTCTGTAATCATGAACTGCGGCCACGAGAAGCACCTGCATACAAGCATCTAATTTCCATTAATGCTGGAAAGCCCAAGGGTGGGTTAAAGGCCGCATTAAAGCTTGAATTTGATAATGTTATACGCATTAGCCTGAGTGAGCAGAAGTTTGAGAAGGTTGTTGCAACCCATGGAACAGATGTCGTCAGGTATCAACTGGTTAATTTGTCATGAACTATTTCCAATTATCAAGACCAGATTAATCTAACACAAGCATTATATTCAGATTCACTCAGAAGAACATTTTGAGGATATATCCTAAGGGTATTAGGATCGACTCCTCCAACTACAAGCCAATGAATGGTTGGCTGCATGGAGCTCAAATGGTTGCACTTAACATGCAGGTTTAGCCTCTGTCCTGCTTGTTGAATTGCCTAACTGACAGTAATTTCATGGTTCTGAGACTAACAAGTTTCTGGCTAATGGCAGGGATATGGTAAATCACTATGGTTGATGCATGGGATGTTTAGATCAAATGGAGGGTGTGGTTATGTAAAAAAACCTGATTTTTTTATGAATACAGGTCCAGAAAATCAGACATTTGATCCTAGAGCTAAATTGCCAGTGAAGAAAACACTAAAGGTGAGTACTGAATTTGCTGTAAGATAAAAATCTCATCTCATTATCTTCCTTCTAAGTGATTTTATTACTTTTTTGTTGGCAGGTTAAAGTTTATATGGGAGACGGATGGCATTTAGATTTTAAGCGAGCACAATTTACTTTATTTTCTTCACCAGATTTCTATATCAGGGTAAGTTAAGAGTTTACTGCAAGGATGGTATTTAAAAAAATAATCTACTATATCTCTGCTTGCTAAAATTTAAAATTCTTTTGGCCTTTGGTTGTGGACCTCTTGCATTACTTGTAAACCTATGGAGAGAAGGTTGGCATAGCAGGAGCGCAAGCTGACAAGACAATGAAGAAAACAAAAAAAAGGGAGAACAATTGGACACCAATTTGGGATGAAGAGTTCACATTTCCATTGACTGTTCCAGAATTGGCTTTGCTTCGTGTTGAAGTTCATGACCGTATCATGCCTGAGAAAGATGATTTTGCAGGTCAAACCTGTTTGCCTGTTTCTCAATTAAGGCCAGGCATCCGTGCAGTCCCCCTCTTCAATCGGAAGGGAAATAAGTTCAGTTCAATGAGACTGCTAATGGGGTTTGAGTTTCCAGGAAGTGCCAAGTTTTAGTTTGATCAACGTATAGATGATAACCCATTTTTTTAGGCCTAGTGTGTATAGATTACAATTCATATAAGATGTACACCACTGAAAAAACAAACTATCAGCAACAAGTATTTTCATCGCTGATAGTTCAAAAGCTGCTGATATTAGTGACAGATTTCTGACCGACTTCAATCAAGTGGGTAAATGGCTGTAAACACGCGTGAAATTGATGATCAAGTGGAATAAGTGACTGCAAGTTTGTAGCTTCTAAATGGTTGGATGTAGAATAAAAAATAAATTTCTAAAATTAGAAAATAGACATTTTTAAATGGAATATAAGATAAAAGCCATAATTTTTGTAGAATACAAAATGTGCAATAGGACAAACAAGTGAGGAAAAGCTGGATTTTTGGCTTTTACAAAAGAAAAGGTTGAAGAAAAGATTAAGTCAAATTTCATTCCTAAAAATGAAATTTGTTTTTGTTTTCTTTCTCATTTTCTTAGCTTCCAACTCTTACTTTTCCAGCAACAATTCTTCCTTTTTACAAGTGAAGAAAGCCTTTACAAGTTACCAAATATCCACCAGACCACAAAGCAGAAATTCCTTAACTATATCTACTAAAAATAAGGAGGCTTTTAAATTAACTACATCTATCATAAATAATAATGAATGCTCATAGCTAAATAGATTATGATCTTCTATGGGAATAGGTATTTCATCAGAGTGCTACTCTGCACCCTCAACAATAGGACAATGCGTTTACATGGAAGTCCAGGCTTGGTAGGGTTAGCTCTTCCTTCAATATGTATTCTTTGCCTTTTTATTGGGCTTTTGCAAATGCAAAGAAACAAAAAAAAAAAAAAAAGGAAAAGCAGAAAGGAATTCTACCTATGGTTAGACTAGGCCGAGGGCTGGTTCTGAATTGGAATCAGCGGTTTTATTCGATTTATGGATTGAATCAGGACTAATCTAATCTATGACGATTCAAAAATGGTTTTTTTGATGTTTCAATATAATTTTATAGTGGTTAAGATTACTGTTTTTTACGGTTCTGATTATGTTCCAATTAAATCTAAATATTAAGTAGTCAATTTATTTTTTATTTGAAAAAAATTAAAAGTAAATAAAATATAAAGAAATAAATATAAATCTTATTGAATGTATATTTAATTAAATAAGTAAATGGCATAAAGTGTACCCATTTACATAATAAAAAAATAAAATAACATTACCTTTAAATATTTTACGAGCAAAAGTTATTTGATAATTTTAATTGTCATAATTTTATAAAAATGATTTATTTTAAAAATCAAAAAATCAAATCAAAACTGAACTTATTTGAATTGTCCGATTCTAATTTCGATTTTAATTTAGGAGAGAGATGACTGCAACCGACTTTCCTAATTCAAGGTCCAGTTGACTGGTCTGGTTCACCGTTCAAACCGGCCTACGTAGGAGGAGAAAAAAATACATACAAATGCAGAATCAGAAAGCAAAATAATGGAAACTTGCCTTCTTGGATGAGAATATTAAAAAGAAAAAGAGAATATATCGGAGACTATTTATATATTCTCTTGTGATTGAAGACTGCTCTTTACAGCTTGAGTGGACACAGAAATCGACTGCGCTCCATCCCATCTGTGCTTCCAGAAGGAAGAAGAGTGAGAATTCCCTTTCTTCACTTCATAGTTCACACCAATAACAAGAAATCTATTTCCCTTCTTATCAAGAAAATGTGTCCTTTGATATATTCATGGAATTACTTAGCTATTACAGCAACTTGCTTCTCGCACTCATTTGAAGATGAAGGACAAGCTAGGAATAAAAAATACATATAGCTTTCTTACAATATGTGCATGAGTACAGATTCTCACTTTGCATTAACGTCATTGTTGAGAATATGTAGCCATTTAAGTTCTCTATCTTTCTTTCTGAATTTAAAAGGGAAGATACAGATATGGAAACCTAAACAACTCTAGAACTTGAGCTTCCCATTTCTTTGCCTGGAGCTGACGATGTCGACCAAGCAGTCTTTCAGGGTATGCTTCTGTTTCAGAAGAATATTCAAGCTCAGGGTGCTTGAGCCTCCTAGAGATGTCAAAAACTTGTTCGATCAATACTCACAGAATGGCACCATGAGTCTGGACGACCTGCTCAGGTTTCTGATTGAATTTCAAGGGGAAGAAAACGCCACAAAGAATGATGCGCAAGCCATCTTCAATAGCCTCAAGCATCTCAACATCTTCCAAAGAAGAGGTCTCCAGTTGGAAGCCTTCTTCCGATATCTCATGAGCGATCTCAATGCTGCTCTCTCTCCATCCACTGGGGTAATCTTATTAACATTTTTTTTTCAAAAAGAAAAATCCGAGTGTTTTTATCTCCTAACAGTAATGGCTTTGATTCCAGGTGCACCAGGACATGAATGCTCCACTGGCTCATTATTTCATGTTCACAGGCCATAACTCCTACTTGACTGGAAATCAACTCAGCAGTGACAGCAGTGTTGAACCCATCATAAATGCTCTAAAAAGAGGTGTGAGAGTAATTGAGTTGGATTTATGGCCAAATTCCAAAAAAGACGATGTTGAAGTTCGCCATGGAGGGTATATTTAATTCTCAGTTATTTTTGTTATAATTTCATCATAATCTCACATCCCTTAATACACACAAAAGATCGCTAAAATTATAAAGGATAAGAAATTAGAAGGAAAAGTATTATCCATTAATCTCATCAAAACATGCTTAGTTTTATTATAGATTTAGTTAATATAGTTGTATACTTCTTAGTTCCATAATTTTCTTGTGATTTT
Source organism: Manihot esculenta (assembly GCF_001659605.2). Taxonomy (NCBI): domain Eukaryota; kingdom Viridiplantae; phylum Streptophyta; class Magnoliopsida; order Malpighiales; family Euphorbiaceae; genus Manihot; species Manihot esculenta. The sequence goes on along the minus strand of NC_035162.2, from coordinate 9,105,898 downwards.
TTCTTTTTATTATTCCAAAATTATTTTCAACTCTCTTGTTTAGAAATGATTAATGTACTTATTTAATTTTATTTTATTTTTAAAACAACTCTCATTAATTATTAAAACATCTCTAAGTATTTAATAAAATTTAATATTTTTAAAATAAATATAATTAAAAAATTAATAAAAAATTATATTTTTTAATATGTGTAAAAAATAAAATAAACAAAAATTATGAACGGATGATGAGTTAATATGGGTGATAAGTAAATTATAAAATTGACGATTGGAGATAAGACCCATTAAGATACGTGCTCACAGTTCGACTAGGTCTTAGCAACTGAAGAGGACCGAATCTCATTAAAGGCTAAGCATGATTTGATATAATCCAAGGATAAATACAAACCTTTTAGTAAAGATGGTCAACAGTCTTGACCCTGCCAAAACCCAGATCGGATGGACAAACTTCTTCAAAGCCTATAATACTATGAGGTATTGAATGTAGGCACAGCCGACCTCAATGCAGGCGCAGCCGACCTCAACAATCGAAAGGGATCCATTTTTATATTGGTCAGGTGAGCCGAGCACAACCTGGTGAAACCATAGCAAATAGTCGGCCCCTCTAGTCCCTCCGAAGTTTTAAATGTGCATCCGATAAATCAGACAGACGTACATACACAATATAGGATATGGGCTAATCCATACTGCATGCATTTATAAGTCGCTTGATATACCTGTCAAAAGTGTTCACATCCGATCTGATGGAACTTAGAGCTAGAAGTCGTCAGAGTGATCGTGTATATATATCCAGAACCTGCCCAAAAACGGGGGCTCTCTCTCGTGCTCTCTCTCCTCGTACTCTCAAGCATATTCTCTAGAATTTCCTCCTTCTCTTCAATACTCAATAATTGTTTATTTTATTTCTCTTGGCACGAGTAATTCTAAATCTAAATTGAGCATCGAAGGGTTTCCACCGGGACATCCCGATAGACCCCTAACCATCTTTTCATATTTTGCATATCCTTACTTTAAGATTGAATATGGAGGGACCTAGTACGGAATCTCTAAGTCATCCACCCCTCATCAAACCAAATTAGCGATCAACCCATCGAATTGAGCCATTGTCCAAGTGTCCACATCTTGAAACCCCATCGGATCTCAATTCATCAGATATGATACATTATCGTAGATACAAATATAATTTAGAGTCCTAAATAAAATAGATTTACAATCCTATCTAATGAGTATAATATTCTAATAAGAATACCTACTATGATTAGGATTCTAACACTTTATTCTTAGTTATAGGATGTTTATATAGTTTATGTGATTTGGGCCATTAAAATTCGGATTTAATATATCTTAATATTAATCTAATCCCTGGTGATCGAATCTTTTATCTAAATTCACTTTAGATCTCTTATTGACTTAAGTATCAGAGATTTTGCCCACCAAAACAGCTGTGTTTGTTGTTATTTTGCAGTTATTTTGCAAATCCATTACTTGAAGCAGCGCCACTAATATTAAGAATAATAAATTTATTTTTTAATGTATATTAAATTAAATATGGGCATATATTTTAATTTCAAAAAAATAAGGGCATATTAGCAAACTAGTAGATAAATTATCATTTTTAAAAAAGAAAATATCCTATAATTTAGGATAGATAAAAAAGAAAAGAAGTATATGATCAGTGAGAGTATTTTTGTTTGCATTAGTGCAGTTCACAAGGATTATATCTGTTATTCAAATATTGCTTCAAATCATAATCTTCATAATTCAGATCATGCTAGTTTCTACTACTTTTCCTCATGGAAGCATCACTAGTATAGCCACATAAAACTGCATTGCATAATTAACTTGAAAATAAAAATAAAGAAGACGACTAAAATTACTCAATATAGTCTCTTGCAAAGATTGGTCAAGATGTTGGACCAGTTTTGATTCAAATTTGGCACTACCCCAAGCATTGAAAGTGTTTTTAATGAATGCAGGACACTCACTTCCCCAGTAGACCTCGCCAAGTGTTTACTTGCCATTAAAGAAAATGCCTTCTGTGCATCTGAATATCCTGTTGTGATAACTTTTGAGGACCATTTAACTCCAGATCTTCAGTCCAAGGTAGCCAAGGTGAGCAACTGAGAATTACAATATTTCCATGGAACTTTAACCATTTTGTAAGGCTTTTTTAGTGTAACTCTAGTTTGACCGAGATCTGTTTGCCAGTAGATGATCATTAAAACATTTGGAGACATGTTGTTCTGTCTCAAATCAGATCAAATGAAAGAATTTCCTTCACCTGAATCATTGAAGAAAAGAGTTATGATATCCACTAAACCACCGAAAGAGTATCTTGAAACTAAGAATAGCAAGGAAAATGAGTCAAGGAAACCATCAAAGAAAGATTACCGTGAGGATGAGAACGATAAGGTGCATCTGCGGTAAAATGCTTGCTGCTTCTGCTCATAATGGTACTCAATTTGCTTTCTTAATTGCTTGCTGGTCCTTTAATACGCAGGACCTCCCACATCAGGAAGAACACATTCCAGATGAAGATGAAGAGAAGACAGTTCCTGAATACAGGAATTTAATTGCCATTCATGCAGGGAAGCTGAAAGGTTCATTAGAAAACTGGTTACACATTGATTCAGACAAAGTTAGACGTCTCAGCTTGAGTGAGCAAGAACTTGAAAATGCTGCGAGAACAAATGGAACCGATATTGTCAGGTAAATAAAATCATACTCGCTAATCAGTATTCAGCCTATCATCTCAGGTGATTATTGTTTGGCCATAGCAATTATCAAATCATATGACTTCCTACTCTAAGGTTTACTCAGCGAAATTTGCTGCGGGTATACCCAAAAGGGGTTCGTCTTGATTCCTCCAATTACAATCCTCATGTTGGTTGGATGCATGGAGCTCAGATGGTTGCATTCAATATGCAGGTTAATCTTCTCCCTGAGGGGGCTTCACATCAATGCCTCCAAAATTTTATCTTTCTCACACTTTATGTAATATGGCTATCTTTACCATTTCCCTTCTTGACAGGGCTATGGGAAACACCTCTGGGTTATGCAGGGGATGTTTAAAGCCAATGGTGGGTGTGGTTATGTGAGAAAACCTGATTTCTTATTGCAACTTGGGCCAAATAACAAGGTTTTTGATCCCACAGAGAAATTACCTGTAAAAACAATTTTGCAGGTGTGTGGACTATGACAGTATTCCAGTGGTTTAGCTTCACTATTTTTCATTTCTTTAATACTGAATTCGTCCCAGTTTACCATCATGTTAACAGGTGAAAGTATTCATGGGTGAGGGGTGGGATTTGGACTTTCGTCGAACACATTTTGATCTATATTCCCCACCAGACTTCTTTGTCAAAGTAAGAATATCTATGGCAATCTGCTATTGCAATTGTAGTCCTCCTGCAAATTACTATGTGTAGTTGTATGAATACCTTTGTAAACTTGCAGAGATTCCCAAATAAACTACAAAAATTTTTTCATACCCTACTCATAATGCAGATTCTTGATTTCCATTTGAACTTGATCTAATCTTGGAGAATATGAACATGGAGAAAATGTTACTGAGGAGTAATTGATCTGTGTTGCAGCTTGCAATAGCTGGAGCCCCAGAAGATAAAGCTAAGAAGAAAACAAGGGTAATAGAAGATGACTGGCTACCAGAATGGAATGAGATGTTCCAGTTCCCACTGACTGTTCCTGAATTGGCAGTGCTCAGGATTGAAGTCATTGAGTATGACACATCAGGAAACCATGACTTTGGAGGCCAAACATGCTATCCTGTATCAGAATTAAGAACTGGGATTCGATCAGTTCCATTATACAGTCGTAGAGGAGAATTATACAAGAATGTAAAGCTCCTGATGCAATTTGAATTTGCTTGATCCTAATGTAATACCATATGATCTTTCATGTTGCAGATATGCTTTTATTGCTTTTACACATTGCAAATTTGCATTTTGAAAACAACAGCTTCTCTAATATTCAGAAAACAGATATCCATCTATTGTATGTATATTCATTATCAGACTGCAGAAACTGTCTGCAGGACAAGCAAAGCAAAAGATATAAAGATTGCCCTATCACAACATGATTATAAAAATCTGCCCCCTATTTCTTCACGAAGCAGTTGATTAATTAATAAATAAGAAGGGATGAAGCTTTCAGACTAGAATCCCAAATGCCAGAGCTACCATGAGTGGAGCCATTTATCTCTTTTTGTTTTTCCAGTACTGGATGACATGGCAGGAACAGACATGTAGCTGTCGGCTTGTTTCTGTTTCAATTTCCCTGGGCCCGAGAATTCTACATGATAATAAAGCCCAAGGAAAAACTAAATTAATTAACTGCTGTTTGATTTAGTTGTTGGCAGTTGAAAGTTAAAAAATAACTGACAATTGATACTCAGATGATATAAATTATACTATTGGTTATTATAAATTATTTAAAATATAATTATATTTCGTGCTTTTATATTTGTTTTATTAATATAATAAATTAATAAAATATATTATTAATTAATTTACATGACAATAATAACAATTATACACAATTTATCAAACACTTAAAATATATTAATTATAATTAATTATCAGTTATAATTAGCCGGCCATAATCATTAATACTATTTAACCATTAAACCAAATAGGTGATTAGAAAAATAAAAAATATAAAAAGATTAAATAATAGAAGCTGTATCCATAATTTTTATTAAATATAAATTTATACTTTTATTATCTTATTTTTTGGATGATATGAAATTTGTATATATTAAATTTTAAAATTACTCACTTTTAAAAAATTTCATAATGTCAACTGATATATTTACAACATTATTAGTATAGCCATTTATTTATATTTTACTTTGCAATTAATATTTGATAAATATTAAAAGACATTAAAGATTTATAAACTTTTTTTATACATTACAACATTTAAATACTTGCATACAATTTAGAATTAAAGCACAATTGAACCGTCAACTCATTAATTTTGTGCTTTTTTTTTAAATCGAGCCTTCCATCGGACTCGGTTGATAACAACGATTGGCGGAGAAATTATGGGTGTAGCTTTTTTTTTTCTAAATAAATGTAGGAATTTTCTTAGAAATAAGTTGTTATTCAATGAAAATTATTTTTATTTATATATTTATATTTTATTAGTTCGTTATTACATTCTAACCAATAACATATCATTTTCCTTTTTTTTAAAAAAAACATATCATTTTCGTTCCGGAGGGGGGCGGCTAGTATCTTTGACAAGGGTTCAGGTAACAGTGACGTTGCAAAGGTAAGGTGGTCCACCCACACAAAGTACGCCACTTGGAAAGTTGACAGAAGCAAAGGTCTGCGACGTTTCCACAGGAAAAGGCCAAGCCCTCCAGGATTGCTGAAGTAAGCAGTGATGTTATATGTGATAGTCCACACTTTAAAGTCTTATTCAATATTTTATATTTTTTTTTTTCTGAAAACAATTAAATCATTAGCCCATGCAAATTGACTTCTCCAGTCTTCGTCTCATTTTCCTATTTGTTATATTTTTGGAAATTATTTTCTTAATAATGTTAATATGAATATATTCTATTAGCTGACATTGAGAAAAAAATATATTAAATTTTAATAAAAATATAAATAAAAACACTATATTACCTTCAATTAAAAGATTTATACAAATACAATAAATGTAATTAGTATTTTAAAAAGGTAAGTAAAAAATATTAAAAATAAAATGAGGAATCCAATTCCAATTCCAATTTTTTCCTGGAAGAATAATTAAGGATGGAAAGTGATAGATTAGGGTAGTTGGGAGTAGTACAAAAGAAAATGAATAGTTGTGAGACGCTTGGGTTGTTTTCATCTTTCATGGTCCATTTCGTTTTATGTTTTTGGTGGTGTCTCCATATTTTTAGGCAGACATTGGACTTTTCTCTATTCAATTTCCAACGGCATACTGAATATTTAAAATATCTTATAATATATTTTAATTATTTAAAAATATAATTAAAATGATACTACAATTCCAATTAACTATAATATTTTTCTATATACTTACTAGAGAAAAATGAGATAATTAAAAAAAAAAAAAGAGAAAAGCTTTAAAATTTAAAATATCTTATTATAAATATTGAATAATTATTTTTATTTTTTTTTAAATAACAAGATTTAAATTTTAGTTTGAAAGAAGCACTAATAGACTTAACCTGAAATTCATCATTTAAAAAAAAAAAAACTTAATTTGAAAGAAATAATTTATCATTGCAAAAAGAGCAAAAATAAAATCAGAATTTTCTTTTTTATTTATTTGCTGGATACAAATAGAAAAAAGCTTTGGGAATGAATAAAAAAAATCACCTTTTTAATTAAAAAAAGCCACGTAAAATATGTATATCTCTATGCAAGCATCTTGTATTATTACTACTTTAGTTTTCTTATACTTGAGAAAATAATTTATATTTAAAAATAGTTTTTTATAAAATATTTTTTAATAAAATAATTTATTTTATAATTTAATTTTAATTTTAAAGATAACTATATTAATAAATTTACCTATAATATTATTAACAATATTGTTAAAGTATAAAAAATAATTTTATTTTCTAAAAAAAATAAAGTATTATTTTTTAAAATAACTTAATTTTATTTAATTAGAAAAATATGTTTTTATTAATCAATTTTGCTCAATATTTCCAACAATAGAAAATAAAAAAATATTTTGTATTAGTTATAATTTATTTTTTTTTCTTATTAAATAATTTAACGATGACTATTCAAAGAGTTTTTTTGAGGGGGGAACTGTTGAGAGGGATTCAAAAACAGACAAACAGAGCTTTCTGGAAACCATCGAACGCTGCTATTCGTCGATGGTTTCAAAGTGCGCATTGCGCAACAATATCCAACTAAGAGATTTAGTAGAACGACAACACGTTCGGTTTATGGTATGTAACAGCCCAACAATAATGCTGTTTGCCTTTTGGTTTTGCCATTAGAATCAGCTGGTTATGTAGATGCAAACGACTGACAGTGAGAGTATCAAGATTTAATTATCAATAAAAAATATTCTTTTATATAAAAGGATTGAAATACAGTGACGGTGCAGCTTCGTCCACGTCATCCACCAGAGGCCGAAAACGCGTAAAGTGTGATTATCCGGTATCTGGATACAGTCATCTCTTTGGTGAGGCCGTTTCTACAGAGTACAGGACAATGAAAACGTGGCGGCTCATCACTGGATGGAGGTTAGATATTAGGAATATAGTGGGCCAGTATTCTCTATTCTAAATTTCATTTGAATTTGCCTTTCATTTTGCCTTTTGTTTCTTTTTTCTTTTTTCTTTTTTCCTCACCTTTTCTTCTGCTGAAAAAGTATAAAAATAAATATTCTTTCCCTACATAATTAAGCTAAAAAATTTAAAATTCTTATAAAATATGAAAGTTATTTTTATTTAATTAATATTTTTAAAATTTTTCTTCTCAAATTAACTTGTTAAATTATTTTTTTAAAGTAACTTTCAAAAAAATATCATATTTAAACTAATAAGATTTTTATTTATTATTATTTTAAATTAATAATTATTCTATTTTTAGATAATATTTTATTTATTATTTTTTATAATTTCTGTTTAATATATATTTAAAATAAAACTTCTAATTTAAAAAATTTGCTAATTTTGAAATAATATGAGTAAAAATATAATAAATTTTGTTTTTTAAATGAATGAAATATACATTTATCTAAATTTATCTAATGCACTATAAAAAAAAATATTATGCATTCCACTGAAATGGAGAAAAATGTGTCAAAATATAAAATTTACTTAATTTAGTTAAATTAATTATATTTTAAATTTAAACATATTGTTAATTTATGCAAAAATAATTACTCCATTAACTTATTTTTATGGGATAAAAATACAGATAATAATTAAAAAAAAAAAAGCAATGGGTAGGCTCATGAGGAGGAGCCATAGAATGAAGCAGCTCTACCATAGTAATGTCTTTTTGACCCCAAAAGTCTCTCCCTCTGTTTTTTTGTAGTTAAAACATAAAGGTAAAGGGTAAAACTCAAGAACTTTAATAAGCGAGAGCGGACTAGTTCTGGGTTTAGCTTTCGCCTGGCGCTCTCATTTTCGCATTTAGAAAAAGGTATGTTCTTTCTGATCCTTTCAATGTTTGCTGGAATTTCTAATTTTTGGGTTCATTCCGGTGATGAGCTATCATGGATGATGTTCTTTTGGGTTGGTTTTTAAGCGTAGGGAACTTGAGCTGTGGGTTTTAGTGCCTGCCTCGGTATTTGTGGAAAGTGGAATTTATGCTCGAGAACTAGATACAGGGTGGGTTAGATGGCGTAGTTATGTTTGTTAAGATTGTAACTGCTTTCAGTTTCATATATTTGTTTTAGTTCTGCAAATTCTTTTTTGTGGTTGCTTGTTTAAAGGTTCAGAATTCTTCTGTAAGTTCCATGCTCTTATTAATTTTGATGGAAGTTTTGTTACAACTTCTTTCAAGTTGAAATATCGGCGTTTCTTATCTCTTCCTCCCAAAAATTGCTTATATTAAACAAATCCATGTTTCTTTCATTCTTGTATTAAATGTTTGAAATTGAAAAAGTGGTTTTCAATGTTCTTTGTCGCAATTTTGTAGGATAAAGGGATTCTAACAAGGCCTGATAAAGGAGAACTATTTCGATGTGCAGTGGGTCAAAGAAGATAACTCACACTGGTTTCACCATGGAGAATGAATTTCAAAAGCGAGATGGCTTTTTCTGTGATCTCTCTGTTCTGCTCGAATTGTCTGCCTCAAATGATCTGATTGGGTTTAAGAGAGAAATTGAAGGAGGTCGTGATATTGATGAGCGAGGCTTGTGGTATGGAAGGAGAATTGGTTCAAAAAGGATGGGTTTTGAGGAGAGGACACCCCTCATGATTGCTGCCTTATATGGAAGCAAAGATGTCTTGAATTATATCTTGGAAATGGGTTGTGTTGATGTTAATAGGAGTTGTGGGTCTGATGGGGCCACGGCGCTTCATTGTGCTGCTGCAGGTGGCTCTGCTTCTTCTCTTGAGGTTGTTAAGCTCTTGCTTGATGCCTCTGCTGATCCTAACACTGTTGATGCAGATGGAAATCATGCTAGTGACTTACTTGTTCCATTTGTTGGTTCTGATTCTAATTCAAGGGGAAAGGCACTGGAGCTCGTGCTAAAGGGTGGTTGTGCTAATGATGAATCTTGTGTTGTGGTTGATCAGAATCCTAATGAAATGGATGGGCAAGATAAACAGGAAGTTTCAACCCCCATTTTATCAAAAGATGGGACTGAAAAGAAAGAGTATCCTGTTGATGTCACCCTTCCAGACATCAAGAATGGTATATATGGTACTGATGAATTTAGAATGTATACATTTAAGGTGAAGCCTTGCTCAAGGGCGTATTCCCATGATTGGACGGAGTGCCCATTTGTTCACCCTGGTGAAAATGCTAGGCGGCGAGATCCAAGGAAATACCATTATAGCTGCGTTCCATGCCCTGAGTTTCGAAAGGGGTCATGCAGGCAGGGTGACGCTTGTGAGTATGCACATGGTATTTTTGAGTGCTGGCTTCACCCCGCTCAATATCGAACACGGCTCTGCAAAGATGAGATTAATTGCACAAGAAGGGTTTGTTTCTTTGCCCACAAGCCTGAAGAGCTTCGCCCCTTGTATGCCTCAACAGGTTCAGCTGTGCCTTCACCTAGATCTTTCTCAGCCAATGGTTCAGCACTGGACATAGGTTCTGTCAGCCCACTTGCTCTTGGGTCTCCAGCTGTCTTGATACCAGCCACATCAACACCACCGTTGACTCCCTCTGGGTCCTCATCTCCTATGGGTGGATGGCCAAACCAGTCTAATATTGTACCCCCAACCTTGCATCTTCCTGGTAGCAGGTTGAAATCTGCACTATGTGCTAGAGATATGGACTTAGACATGGAGTTGCTTGGGCTTGATAATCACCATCGCTGGCAACAACAATTGATGGATGAGATATCTGGTCTCTCCTCACCCTCCAATTGGAATAATGGTTTGTCCACTGGTTCAGCATTTGCTGTTTCTGGTGATCGAACTGCAGAGTTGAATAGGATTGGAGGAGTGAAGCCAACTAACCTTGAAGATATTTTTGGATCTCTTGATCCTTCAATTTTGCCTCAATTGCAGGGTCTTTCGGTGGATGCCTCTGCATCCCAATTACAATCTCCAACAGGAATTCAGATGCACCAGAACATTAACCAGAAGCTCCGCTCAGGTTACCCTACCAACTTCTCATCTTCTCCTGTGAGGACATCATCCTTTGGGATTGATCCATCAGGGGCAGCGGCAGCGGCAGCAGCGGTTTTGAATTCAAGGGCTGCTGCCTTTGCAAAGCGAAGCCAGAGTTTCATTGAACGAAGTGCTGTGAACCGTCATCCTGGGTTTTCTTCACCAACTTCTTCAGCAACCGTAATGCCTTCTAATATTTCAGATTGGGGTTCCCCCGATGGCAAATTAGACTGGGGTATCCAAGGAGAGGAGCTTAATAAGCTGCGCAAGTCTGCTTCATTTGGCATTCGAAGCAATGCCAGCAGTTTGGCAGCAGCCGCAGTCTCATTGCCTGCAACTCTTGATGAGCCAGATGTGTCATGGGTTCAGTCCCTGGTAAAGGATACTTCTCCTTTGAAATCTGGGCACTTGGGTTTTGAGGAACAGCAGCAACAGCAGTGCCATACTAACACTGGAAGTTCAGAAATGCTTCCAGCTTGGATGGAGCAATTGTACATTGAGCAAGAGCAGATGGTGGCTTAAAATATCAGAAGCCCCCAGTTGGCTGCTAATTTAACATTTTAGCTGGTTATTATTTTTTTTTTCTTTTTTTAAATATTTACCAGTTTCAACTTACATCTAGGGTAAAGAAATTAAAGAAAGGAAGGAAAAAAAAAAAAGAAGAAAGAAAGAAAGAAAAGGTCCAAGAGGAAAAAAACAAAGAAGTTGAGCAGGATGAAGGGTATCTGCTCATGACTGTAGACATGATATATTGTTCTGAAGCATATTCTTGTGCTGATGAGAGAGCAAAGTACCTAATTTCAGTTTACCAGGTGGCCTATTTGTTGGATTATTTTATCTTTTATATGTTTATATACATCAGCATGTACTAGAAAACTGTTACATTAATTACTGAATAAAACATGTTTCAAATTTCAGAATGTCTATACTTTTCAGTTATGTTTATGATGCATTTGCCTGGTTTCTGTATGGAAAAGGATAAAAATGCTTTCACATCACCGCCCCATTTTGTTTTTCTTTGCGTGGAGGTCGTAAAAGCATTCTAAAGCTGGAAGTTATGCTAGTGGATGTTAATGTTGGTATTCAAGAACTCTATCCATAGAGCCCTATGGCTGCAAAAGGAATGAATAGACATTGGCGTTCAGCTCTCTATATCAAGCAGATGCCAGCTTCCAATACCATTGGCCTCCCTTGTTTTAGGCTTTCTTTTTATGCTTTGTCAATTTTGTTCACCTATGACCTTTTTGAATTCTGCATTATTACTTTCGGCGTTCAAAAGCAGAAGGCTTATTGGCTCCGCCTCCATGATTCTCAGATTGGGGAGATTGTTGAGCACAAAGAAAAGCCAATCCTGATATCTTTTCATCCAACTTTCTTAGTGTCCGTTTGGTATTACCATTAAAATGGCTGTTGAGTTTTTCTTTTCAACATATCAATTAAACAAAAAGGAGAGGAATTTCAACACCACATTGGAACTTCTTTTTGAGGTGGTCGGCTTTGCTGAGCTGCATCATGGAGAATATTTAATTCGGTTGATGATGCCTGCTTATTTTATTGGATTATTTAAATGATGAGAAACAAGACATTCTTCCTTGTCTGCTGCATGTAAAATCCATATTTAAAGTAATAAAATTTAGGTTGGCGTGGACCAAACCAAGTACTAAAAAAAACCTAAGTGCTTGATGCGCAGAGTTTTAGGAACATAACTGGTTGGTGAAGCAAGTCATTGGTATTAATTTAAACATAGATGTTGTTTTGGAATCTTATCATTGTCATAATAAAGAGCAAAGTTCGGAGGCAAGAGGCAAGGTAACGGCCAATGCTGGGGCCTGTTGCCTTTATAACAATTCCAATCATTACATTGTCTAGTTTACTTCGCCATTATGTTAAGAAGTACAAAAGATTTCAAATTAAAATTTTTACTTGATTTCTCAGAAAAATGTTAAAATTTTACTTCTTTAATTTTCTATATTCCTTTTCTGAGAAGTTAATGTTCCCTTAATTCGATCAAGTTATTTTTCCTCAGAAATACGTGACGTTTGAATCTTATTGTCACTAGGCTAGGTTCTCTTAGGGCAGTGAAAAGAGAGATTAAGATATTACTGTTAATGCTAGAATTTACAAAAGTAATCTTCTTACAAGTTCAATTTTTCCCTGGCAAGGAAAGTTGATCTACAAGCTCTTCTAACAATTGATCCAAAATTAGAAAACTAAATTCTACACTAATGTCTTCAACATCTTTGTATTTCCAAATCTTTTCGACCTTCGAATTCGGCTTGAAAAATTGAGCATCAGCCAGCTTGAAAATTTCACTCCACATGTTCATGTAATGCTGATCATTCCTAATCTTGTTCCTCAATTCTTCACAGGTTTCTTCCTTTGGCTTTGAATTTGGATGATCATTTCCAGTGAAATTGTTATCTTCATTCTGCTCGGAGAAGTGATCATGAAGCCTCGATGATAGTTTCCTTCTTGAAGAATCTTCCTCTGTTAGTACGAGAACAATAAGCAACCATTTTAAACAAGTGGATTATGGATCATAAACTACTAAATGTCTAAGAATTTCAACTGAGAAAAGAAGAAAAACCTGATAAAAGAAGTTCATGATCAACCATGAATTGATCGAATTCAAGAACAGAAACAGGGCTCCAATCTTCTGAGCTGCACTCCTCGCGTTCTTCATTCTTCAGTTCACACCGATTTATTTTCTTCTTTTTCTTCGTCAATTGTGGTCCACTTTGAACGTCTTTATCATTTTTCCAATGTGATTCCTTCGCTTCTTGCAAGACAGAGGCAGCATTTGTTTTCTCACAGGAGTCTTTCAAAGGCAGAGTTCTCTTATGTGAATCTTCAATTTTGGCAATTTCTTGTGCATCCGTGTCTGATGATCCCTTACTTAGCTGTTCCTCATTGAGAATTTTCAAAACCATTTTGTTGATGATCGCTTCGTCATCCTTATTTTTCTTCTTCTTTATCTTCTTTTTCTTTAATAGTACCTGTACGTTGTCATTGGTGCTTCCCTTACTTTTACATTTCTCTCTTGTTTTCTCCCTAAATTCTTCAAAACCCACTTCATATTTCCTTCCTCTCGATCTAGTTTCTTTCCTCTCGCCTGTTTCTTCGAAGCTAAGGACTAAGAACTCCTCGTTTTCCAGCTCTAGAAAAATAGGCATTTCACAGAAGGATAATGTACTCTTAGCACGTTTATACCGGCCTCGCTTTTGATCATTAATAACTTCTACAGAATTCATGGATCGGCTCCTTGATATTGAACAGCCATTCACCTGCATATCATCCTGGAAAGATTCCAAGCCCATTAGCCGAGCCACAATCCCTGGAGCAGTAGCTGCAGACTCACTCGTGTCAGTAGAGTTGATGAAGTCTTGTTGCTTACTGTGAGATAGTACTGAAGTGGTGTCTATAATTGGATCAGATGGGTGGGTAGGGAGGCTGCTAGAGCAGAAAAGTCGACGAAGAATACCTGCAAGGCAACTTGCAGTGGCACTTCTTGAAGTGCACATATTTGAATGGAAAGAGGTAGAAGTGGAGGAAGATGAAATGGAAGGAGATGGCAACAGCTTCATCTGGAAGACTATAAAGCAAATAAGAAGAAAATTCAGTAAAGAGGTGGTGTAAGAGAAGAATGAGAGTGTTGTAGGAGAATGAAGGCTTGGAAGAAAAGCAGGGAAAGAGAATGAAAAAGAAAAAGTAAGATTTGAATAAATGTACTTGTGATTGGAGGAAAAGAGAAGGATGAAGGGATGACGTTGGCGGGCTTTGTATTTGAAATGCGGTAAAGTTGATAGAGAATTCACTCAGGAATATGTTTCCCCACGCGTTGACAAGTCAATTTATGCAATTTTGTACCACACTGTCCAAACAAAAATTCTATATAATTTTTATATAAAGAGATACACATATATTTGTTTTCTATCTATAGTGCACCAGATATAAATAAGAATTACCAAAAATAAATAAAAGAAAATTTTTCGAGGAAACGAGAGAATGTTTAGAAATTGGGCACTCCAATAGCATTGAAATGGGAAAGAATGTCAATTGGGGCCAGTAATGATCAATGGAATTTCAGTGGGCCTAGATCAGGCTCTCTCACAATACAATGGGCTCCACGAATGTGGGGAATTGTTATTAAGGTTTTTGTTAAGAATTGGTGCTTGATTGCCATAAGGCAGACTCTTGTTTCTTTTCATATGTTACGAGACCTAGGATCGTTTTTGGAAATCCTTAATTTTTTTTACTTTTAACCTGCAACAACAAAATTTAGAACCCTACCCTACATATTTATGGCAGAAGTACTAAAAGATATCACTGCTCTCTTCCACAGAAAACCATTCCTTTTTCTCTCTAATAAAGAACTTACAAGCTACTTTTATTGGGATTCTCTTTGTACGTTGCTTGAAATTAAGTAATTGGGTATTTACTTTGCAAATTAACATAAAATGTTCAATCCCTTTGCTAAACTAAGCGAGAGACTAGTTTAGACCCATTATTCTCTCTCTAAAATTTATACAGAAATTTTTTCTCCATTTTTCTCCTACTCCTTTGAGAGCTTTGTTATCCCACTTGAGAGTGGATTTTTTTTCTACTTTATGGTTTTGATTTTTCTCCTACTCCTTTGTTGTCCAGTCCCACTTAGAGAGTGAATTTTTTTCCTATGATTTTTTTTTAAAATAAAAATTATAGTTTTTTTTTAAATGAGAATTAAAAATTAAAAAAATATACTCAAATGAACTCACCAGACTAAACTTGTAAATGCTCTCCAACTTTATATGCTATTACTTTATAATTTTAATTTAATTATATAAATAAAAATAAATTTGAAAGACAATTATTTTTAAATACCCAAGCACGTATTTATATTTTTAATTTAATTATTTTAATTTTAATTAATCTAACATTTTCATTTTAATATAATTTTAATCAAATTCATGTGACATGTATTATTATTGTTATTTTTTATCAATTTGATAGTTAGGAAGCAAACAGTTAATCGCCCAAAATACATGGCAAAGCAGAAACCTGAAAGCTTTGGGGCATGAAGTTTAACATTATCAATTGGACATTAGAAAAAATTTCTATCCTTGTCTATCCATTACGGATTAAATTTCAATTGTGTTGACAAATCGTGTTCATAAATTACACGACAGCAAAACCCATAACAAATTTAGAAAGAAAGAACAGAGGGGATATGGGGTGTGCTGACAACCAGTCAAAGAAACCAGCCACGTGGGAAAAAGAAACTACAAATACAAACCAATGGGTAGCTATTATACGACGATAACATAAAGGAATGAAATTTGCACCTAAGGGACAAGCTTACTCTTATACTTTTTGAGTCTAATTCCGCGAGGAAGCCTACCCTTATTCAGTGTCCTTCACAATCCAATGGCGTTCACATAACGATCAAATAGTAAAGTCCAATGGCAACTGTAATCAGATTACATGCCCGCGTCCTGGAATCCAACACTTTTAGGTAAAAACAAAAATACGGAAAAAAGAAAAAGCTTCCGGTAACGTAAAAGGCATACCTCTTATGAGATCTATATTCTGCTTATATCTCGACCAAACACAAAAGTTGTGGCCCAGTTAATAGCCACATAGAATCTATTCCTCCAGCTTACTACACGCGTTAGATATGCAGAGCGCCATACAAACCAACTGATAAACCCTGCCAGAGAAATCCCTTTGGCCTCCTGTGGAAAATGATACATAAGTGGGTCACAAAATTTTGTCTTCATAACTCGGAGCTAAATGGCCTGGAAGGGAATAGATGCTCACTTTGCTCTGTCTAAGATCAACCAGAGCCTTGTAGCTGCCGATAGTTGCCATGCTTCCAAGATGTTTGTAAACAAATGGATCACCCAATTCTACATCTTTAGCAGCATTTGCATGCCCTCCACCAGCCCTACCAATTTTGTTCAAGAGACTTGCAAGATATTTTCCTTGCCGTTCAGCAACCTGTTTCAGATTTATTAAAGTGAAGTGTTAATTTTCAAAAATGAAGAGAACCGCCATGACAAGAATGGCAGAAAGGTGTTAGCAACAAGATGAGAAATGTGATGCTTTAATCCAACGCATGATCAAACTATCAAGACAGGAAAAAAAAACAATTTACTTCCTGGAATTGTAAGTCATTTTGAGCCATTTTCATTGAAAAGACAACCTTCAGATATGAAAAAGAATAAAATCGAACACTTGATGCAACTGCACAATGCATAATAGCCAATATAAAAATCTCTGATTCTTTATTAACAACTTGAGATTTCGAAGTTCAACAGCCTGACTCTTAAAAAATTAAGATGGAAATAGTTCACATTGATCAGAGTTCACCTGAGCCAAAGCAGGAAGAACTGTTTTACCAGTACTTTCAAGAAACCCACTGCAGTCACCAATAGCAAACACATCTTGCACAGCAGGGACCCGCAGCCACTCATCAATACCAATTCTGTAATTAAATGTAACTATTAGAGCAAGTTAAACCCTGTCCAACATACCTGAAGAATAGACACCGGCTCTTAAAGAGAAAACATCACGATTGAATGCAGGAAAGCAACTATAATGCAAGTTGAGAAAACCCCATAAATTAGACATATTAGTTCTTGAAGACATTTTCTCACTTGCAAGTACTCCATATAAGTATGTGTTCTCTGAAAAGAGATGTTACAATTCTGCTTCCAGTATTTACATCAGTTAGTGGTTTTAGATAGTAGGATAAACGATTTTTTATTTGAAATAGAAGCAAAATGGAATGTGATAATATAATATTTTAATAAAATAATGAACTCAAGATTCATTCCATTACATTACAGTAAACCAAGTATGCACTTAATGCATCATTAGAAGTAAGTAAATAACTTACCTCCCACCAGGAGATTTAGGAAGGTCCAGAGATTTTACAAAAAGTGAGGGTCCAACACCAGTAGACCACACCAATAGACCATAGGGAACCTCTGAGCCATCATTGAGAATTAGCTTCTGAGGCTTAACATCTTTGACAATCCCACGGACAAGACGGACTCCTGACTGCAGAAAAAAGGGATTAAGATAAGTCCCTTAACAATGGGAAATGACAAGTAGGTTCCAACAATCAACAATCAGTCAATGGGCCTATCTATCTATACATTATATAGCGTTTGTAAAGTAGATTTAGAAAGTGTATGCTCTGAGAGTAAATGGACCCGTGTTGATATCAACACGGCTTAACTTGTTACTCATCTGACAATAAACGAAGTCGACATATTTTATATGAAGTTTCAAATCCTCAAATAAATGGGAATTGACTTCTGTTCTTTAATATATAACTTAAAATATAAAATTGATACAATGAGCAGTCTCTGTATCCGAGTGAATTAATCATTCAGATAGGAAAAGGCAACCTCTATAACAGTAAAATATATCTCTAACCTTTGTCAACTGCTTAGTAGCATAGCGACGGAGGCGATCATCGAAGGACGATAATATCTCATTTGCCTGTGAATATGAGAACAATTTAGCTGATTCTGCGACACGTTATTGACAACGGCCAAATGGAACCGAGTGAAAGAAAAATCCTAATGCGCTAATAGCAACCGTAGAACGTTTTCCACCAAAAATGTTAGCAGGGATAGCATTCCTTTCATATAAGATAGCATAAAAACAACTTGTAGCTTAAAATCCTTAATGAACCAACCTCAATCAATGTAACATGGATATAATCTTTCACATGGGTATATCTTTGACGAACATCTCTCATGATAAAATCACTAAGTTCACCACTAAATTCAACTCCAGTGGGGCCACCTCCAACAACAACACAATGTAACAAGCTTCTCTTCTCTTCTTCTGAAATACCTGCAACCCAAACAAAGCAAAAAGTAAAATACTAGTGAAAGCACATATATACCATGAACTTACTGTACAAAAAAAAGGTTGGTGGGAAAAATGGTGGTTGCAATTTCCATACCAGGTACATCAGAAAGCATCAGGTTTAGGAGTAGCTTTCTCCGAATTTCCTGAGCATGGTGAACTTCTCGAAGAAAAACCGCATGTTCTTTGACACCTTGGATCCCAAATGTTGAGGCTTCTGCTCCTAACGCAATTACCAGTTTGTCATATGATATACTGAACTTCCATGGATCCACGGTGTTTGCTCCATCAGTAACGGTGTGACAATGCACCTTCAATAAATAATTCCAAATTCTTTAAGACTATGACATTGCAGAATTGAAATCTCAGAAATTTAAGATAAGAAAGACAAAATGGGTATGCTAATTGTCTAGCAGAAAAAACTGTTAGAAACGAGGGAAAAAGGTAAAGGGTCTGTTCACTTGCAGAAAAGTGGAGTGATTTCTGGAAAAGTTTTCTAAGAGAACTAGAAATGTGCCAGCTTTCTAAATTGGAAACTGAAAAACAAGTTTTCAAGTTTCCCAAAATTTAGCTAAGATTTGAAAAATAGTTTTAAGTTGTTCTCCACTCTTTTGCTTTATAACAATAATTTCGTTTTCTAACTATTTTCCAAAGGAAAACCATAATTTTTTCTGTAAAATATATATATATATATATATATATATATATATATATAGATAGATAACATTTTTATAATTAAAATTAAATAACTATTAAAAAATACTGAATTATCATTATATTATTATAAAATAAATAATACAAGGTAAAAATTTTAAAAGTAAAACAACTAAATTTTTAAAAATATTTTTAGATGATTTATTTTTTAATTACGATTTTTTATTATTGCAAGTAAACGCATACTCCATATATCTTCTAAAATTAGAGTTTTTTTTTTTAAAATGGAAAAGAGTTTTCGTAAGCATACCCTAAGCTTTCCGAAGCCCGAGATGTAAATTGGAACCTCTAATTAAGTGATTAACTCACAAATAAAGAAAAAAAAATCCTGTTTAAGATGTAAAATAAAGGCAAAGTAGTGGAATAGAAGTCTTGTGGCGTGTGGAAGGTATAAACAACAACTTTTACTTTCCCAGCCAAAACTTTTAGGCCTGGGGAAATTTTTTTTCTTTTTTTCTTTTTTTCTAAAAGAAAACTTTCCTGACATGCCGAGGAAAGATTACAAGAAGAAGCTAAACTAAAAATATCAATTAAAGCAAAGTGAGTTTCTTCAAAGTTTCAAAATCTTAATTATATATTTAGAAAAACAAATACGTTTCAAAATAAAATTCTTTAAACATTTTGTTAACTACCAAAAACTTCCACTTTTTCAATTGAGAAATTTCTAATTACGATTTCTAAATATTTTTAAAATATACTTTCCTATAAAAATTCAATAACTATAAGAATCCTTACTTTAAAGTACCTATGCCTTCTCAAGCAAAACACAGGAGAAGAAATGGAAAAGGGAATTTTCGATCCAAATAATTCTCGTTATGCACTTACAAACAAAAGACGGGTCAAAGCAACTAGCAAAGTCGATAATGAATCCCAACCGAATCAATTCACAGATACAGCTACAGACTTTAACAAAAGCTTGAAGCAATAAGAAAGAGAATTTCAGATAAAAAAGAAGCATTACCAAATGGTTATGAGTATCGAGACCAGTGCAGTTGGCGAGAAAGAAGTAGGAGCCAGGTTCCTTAGAAATGGCAGGCTGGATTCGAGCGATGGGCTCAGCCACTGACCTGAATTCGAGAGTGCCGACGCAAGTGGAAGCCAACAGAGGGGTAAAGACCATGTGGTTCCGGGGGGATACGCAAACGACATCATATAACTTGGTGTCTATGCCCTTCATAAGGCGGCAGCCAGCCCAGCCGGACCCCAACACCACAATCCGTGGTTTCTCATTGTGTTTGGTGGGGCCTAGGCCAGCAAACTGTGTCGGCGGTGGTGATGAGTGGCTGTGATTGTGAAGGGAGGCGTCGGTGGTGAAATGGGAGAAAAGGGTATTTAAAATGAGGGGTTTGGTTGTGATGGATGAAGAAGATGCTGATTTGGTAGTTGAGAATCGAATTAGGTTTCCAAACCAAGCCATGGCTGTGCTCTACCGAAGATAGAAGACGATCGGATTCAAAAGACCAGCAAAATATCTATAAACTACCATTGCCAATGTTTTGGAAAAAAAGAATAAAAAAACATTGCCGATTTTGACTGGATTAGCTGACGAGTCAGCACTAGAATCAACGTGGCAGTCGGATGACAGCGTTTTTTTTTTTTCATGCAAAACAATGTATTACACCGGTAATGACTATAGATAGCTTCAAAAAATTATATAAAAACTAGCTCCAGCCTAATAAATTTCATAAATAAAGTTTAGCGGCTAAATTTACAAAATAATTAATTGTACGAGCCACGTATGAGAGTTAGAGGTGTTAAAAGTAAAAATGAAAATAAAGAATCATCAATACCGTAGAATTAGTCCCAAGAAAAAAAGAATGAGTACCACCGAGTGCTACACGAAGAGTGGAAGAATATATGTCACACTCAATAGCCTTGACAATCTATATTCAGTGTTCATAATAGCCCATTCAAAACGGTCTAAATTTCACCGGCATCAATAATCGAACACTAAAATTTTTTAGTGAATCCAAAAATAATAGTGTCTATATTGTCAAATACAATAACAACTATAATAGCAAAAGAAAAATAATTTGTAATACTCGGCTAGACTCTGGTATCGGAATTCCTACCGTCCGATAGAATCTCGGATGTCGGAAACCTCTAGAAGGGTAAAATCATGTTTTTATAAAATGTTTTAATGTATCTTATGGTTTTAAGCAAAAAGGAAATTGAGTTTTAAAAGAAAAAGATCAAGCAGACATTTTCAGGTTCGGCCGCCGAACTTCAAGTTCGGCCGCCGAACTTCAAGTTCGGCCGCCGAACGTGGGATGGTTCAGGGGGCAAGTTAGGCTTCCGAAAGTTTCAAAGGTTCGGCCGCCGAACTTGCATGAGTTTTGGAGGCACTTTAGGCTGCCGAAAGGTGGTCTGCCAGCCCTATATAAGAGCTCCATGGCCGAAACGGGCGAGTTTTCTCCCCATTTTCGGCCACGGTGAGTTCTTACTCTCCCATGGTTCATTTTAGATGTTTTTCCTCCGATCTTTCACGTTTTAACAAGCTTTATGTTGATTTGTAGATATTTGAACAAAAGAGCGAGTTTGTAAGCTTGGAGACCAAAGAGTCGAGATCTCTCCCATCTCCAAGTTGGATCGTCTCTCCTCTCGTTCTTCAAGAGGTAAGAGTAGATCCATAGTTCCTTTAATATTTTAAGTAAGTTTTATGAAGTTTCTTAGGGTAGAAATGCATGTGTAGGTTTATGTGGAGTTTATGGGTTTACTGTGCGTTTATGAACAATGTATGTTGGATATGCATGTTTGATGTGTTGTAGATGGGGTTTAGGATAGTTTGAAGCCCCTAGGAGCTTGTATGCATGTTGTAGAATAGGAAAATGCATAATTGAATGAGTTTGGAGGCGTTTATGCATGTTGAGCTGAGTTTCTGCCCTTTTGGGAAGAACTCAGGTTCGGCAGCCGGAGGTTCTTTCGACAGCCGAAGGTTCTTTCGGCCGCCGAACCTGCCTGTGGTAGCATGTATCGGCTGCCGAACCCTGCCCTCGAAAGTGGACTTTCGGCTCTGGAAGGGAGTTTCGGCCGCCGAAGGTGCCGCCGAACATGCATGAGTTTCGTCTCTGGAGGGAACCTTCGGCCGCCGAAAGTGCCGCCGAAGGTGCATGACTTTCGGCTCTAGAGGGCCTTTCGGCCGCCGAACCTGCCGCCGAAAGTGCCCTGTTCAGCCCTCTTTTGCATGATTTATGTGATTGTTTTAAGGTGTTTTAGGGGGTTTTTGGGGAGTATTTTAGAGTCATGTTTATGTATGTTAGGTCCCTCACTTGAGTCCACCTGTGTAGGTTCAGACCCGAGGAACCGAGGACCCCAGCAGTGAGTTCAGCTGCTTCTGAGTCTATTAGAGCTTCAGCCAGAGGTGAGTGGAATACCTTATTTTGTTTCAAAGTAAATAAATAAATTCTGAGCATGATACACGCATCATGAATGCCATGAGATATACTAGGGCACTTGCATTAGAATTCACGAATATGTTGCATTGCATAATATGTTGTTGATGTGGATGAATATTGGATGATCCTTTAGCCGCACTACGTTATGATATGATGTGATACGGTACGGAAGACCAGTGAGGCCCATTCTACGCCCCTGGCACTATGTAAGAGAAAGACCAGTGAGGCCCATTCTACGCCCCTGGCATATTGGAATGTTATGTTATGAATGTAATGTAAGAGAAAGACCAGTGATGCCCAGTCTACGCCCCTGGCACTATTGGAATGAGTAGTGGGTTATTGGTGACAAGTTCATCCTTGATGTGAATTGTTTGTGCTGTGTTGCATTTCATGAAAGCATGAAAGATAAATTGAATGTTTTACTATTCTTCTCACTGGACTTTATAGCTCACCCCTCTCCCTTAACCCTCAGGTTTGCAGGTACAGGGTAGACCAAGAGGTCAGCAGGAGTAGAGTCATGTGTTATGAAATAGCTAGATGTGGACATGGATATAATGTAATGTAAAAGTATGATATAGAAATGTTATGTAATGATGCTTATGAAAGTTTAGAGTTGTGCTTGACCATAGTATTATGTTAATCCCTTTCTAGTACATGATCTTAATGTCTAATGATGATTATTGTAAACCAAACTTAATTTATGTTATGTCACCCTATTAGAGTTTTGATGAGGACTCCAGGGTGGGGTTAATGTTAATGTTTATGAATAGTGCATGCACAGGTTGAGTTTGGTGATTGAATGGAAAGAAAAGTTCAAAATTTTTATGTATGTGTTGATCATGTATGGGATTAAGCAGGTTTACAGGATAAATGTTTGGCTTGCTACGGGTCCCGGCGGCCTTAAGCCGATCCGGATCCTAGCGCCGGTAGCGGTCCGATTTTCGGATCGTTACATGATTAGTCCAAGCTTGTCAAATACAATAACAGTTATAACAGTCAAAGAAAATTGATTGGTCCAAACTATATTACAATTAAGTATAACAATACCAAAAGAGGGAGGATGCTAAGCCAAATCTAGAGGCACTCCCAAGGAGGCGGCCGACGAAGAGGAACGATTAGAAATATATTACTAAGTTGAAATTGATGAAGATCATAAGAAATTTGGCGAGATATAGCGTGAGGATCAGACTGCATCTTATTAAAAACAAAGTTATTCCTCGCTTTCCAAATATGTCATAAAGTGACAATAACCACTGTAAGGAGATAAGGGCCAGAAGATTGAAAAAGCGAAGTGTTCAACAAGTACGCCCACCATTGAACAAAAGTAGGAAAACCAACAAAAGAATGCCTATAGCCAGATGGGCTGAGAAACCAAACTACTCTGGAAAAATTACAAAAGAAAAATAAATATCCAATGGTCTCAGATTGAGATTGACATACTGGGCAGAGAGAGGAAGACACTAAATGTTGATGGAGCAAATTAGTAAACACAGTAAAGCCCCATGAAAGCATCGCCAAAGAAAGATACATAATTTAGACGTGACTTGAGCAGTCTAAACACTTTTTCACAAATGGCTAGACAAATGCAAAGAGCGATCAGAATCAAGAGCACAATTTATCAGGAGACGATAACTAGATCTAACTGTGTACTGCCAATTGGATGTGAAATGTCAAACCTAGGAATCGGCTATACCAAGAGGAGCAACTGGAATGGCCAAGATAATAGGGACTAGAGGGGCATCAAAGAGCAGATGTACTAGTCACGGATGCCAAGTTAAAGAACGATGATAAATTAAGTCAACCACCTTCGTGATGTTAGGAGGGCAAAAAATAGGCTGTGGAATAAAAAACTAGGATGCCAAAGGAATCCAAGGATCAGACTAGAGGGAAGTGGACAGTCCATCACCAATATTTAAGCGAGTACCAAGGCAAAGAACATCACAACCTGCAAGCAAGCTTTGCCACATCCAAGAACTGCCTCGCTTAGGAGTTGCATGCCAGAAGCATGAGCGAGGAAAGTAAATAGTCTTTAGAAGATGGGCCCACAAACTATCCTAGTTGTGAAGCAATCGCCAACACTGTTTTACCAAATAGGCAAGATTAAAATTTTCAAAATCTCTAAAACCAAGTTCACTAAAAAACTTTGAAGTATAAGACCGTTGCCAACTAATCCAGTGCATCTTATGGCTATGGACATCATTCCCCCACCAAAAGTTAGAAAGGAGACTATTCAGTTGGGATGACACTTCTTTAGAAAATAAAAAATAGTCATTGTGTAGGAAGGATTGACATATAACACAGATTGAATCATAGTAGCACGGCCAGCCTGAGAGAGCAATTTATGTTTCCAAGATTGAGTTTTCAAACGAACCCTATCCAGAACAAATGAGAGAACCTGTTGACGAGATCGACTTATGAGAACTGGAAGGCCTAAATATTGACAGGACGAAGAAATCTCTTGCATTCCGTACTACCGTAAAACATCACCTTTGAGATCAAGAGGCGTATGTTTATTAAAGAAAATATGGGACTTCTGATAGTTAATAATTTATCCTGTAGCTAAGGTATAAGATTGGAGAAGACCAAAAAGAGTACTTTTTTCTTGTCGAGAAGCATGGGCAAATAATAGAGTATCATCAACGAAAAGAAC
Organism: Manihot esculenta; assembly: GCF_001659605.2. Classification (NCBI taxonomy): domain Eukaryota; kingdom Viridiplantae; phylum Streptophyta; class Magnoliopsida; order Malpighiales; family Euphorbiaceae; genus Manihot; species Manihot esculenta. The sequence continues at coordinate 9,080,985 of NC_035162.2, read as the reverse complement.
ATCGTGGATCAAAGGAGCGTACCACGCAATCTTAATACCCTTGATAAGCCTATGAGCATTGGTTGAAGTATTGGGAAATCCCGAGATTATTGCAACCGAAATTGCGCATCGGAAAAATAAAATCTCGAATTTCCTTTTCCAGAATCATAGTACTTCGTTTATTTCATAAGAAGAATATGAGACTAACCTGTTAATCTCGTCCAAAAGATACAACAGCGGACTGATGGTGCTGCTTTTTCAAACGAACATCCTCTATGGATCCACACGAACGTCTTCTATCCTTCGAGAGTGCTAACTCTCTCAAAGATGGATAGATTATGTGCTCCACAATCTACAACTGTTAGACTGAATTTTTTCCAAAAATTAACATCATCCTTCCATAATTCATAGAAGGAGTATTTATATGTTTCAGTCTTTTATTTTTTCCACAACTCCTTTTTCTAAAAGGAGTTGTTTTCATAACCCACTATCACAATCTCACAGATACTCAAATATTTTATGTGATAGAGTCCTTTATCTGTAACAGTTACAGATAGACTGCAGATCTTTTAAATATTATTATCTCATAATAATAAATGATTAATAATAATAACACTTTATTATTATTAATTATATTAATGGGCTTTGGGCTTTTAGCCCATTAATATGTCGTAGCACATCAACAACGTTCTTTTGTGTGTGACCCAATAGGCTCACATTAATTGGCAATAGGCCCAGTCCCATAAGGCCCATAAGTCATAAGTGATCTCTAGCAAGACATTATGACTACCCAACTAATATGAGGATTAATAGTCCGATAAAGCCTAATAAATAGAACATGTATTAATCCTTTTGTCACACGATATCTAGTTTGAACATAAGTCATAGTCAATGTCAAACTTATAATGTTCAAACTTATGATTTCTCGATCTCTAAGTAGACTGATAAATTCAAATGATATTGATCACACTATCAATTCATTTGAGCACGGCTATGCATTTCTCAGTCTCACTTATCGAGGGGCCCAGAAGATATCTCTCTCAGAGAGAGGGACAAATCCTATCTTGATTGTTCATTATTCTCTACATAATTTCCATTATGCTTAATCATAACCTTTATGATTGTCCGATTAAAGACCATATTTGGTTATTTCGAAACATAATAGTCCTTATGTTGGAAACTATGACAATCTCAAGTCAAATGATTAAGACATAACTATTTTGAGATTCACTTATGACAATAACCCATGTAGTGATCTCAATGCGGGTCCATCCAATACTTTGTTCTCTAACAAGTATCTATGATTATTGAATTATATCAACATATACATAATCATCTCATGATTATCAATCAATAATCATACTAGGTATATTTTATTATTATTAACATAATAATAAGTAACCAGGGATGATAATCATTATTATGTAACATGCAAACAAAGAATAATAATAGAAACCTCTTTTATTAATAACCAAAACGACATACAAAAAGGTCCAAGATAATGGTCTTGGGCATATACACTAACATGAAGATAATAAATAAGAGAGCAACTGAGAAACAGACAGAAACAAGTAAGAAGATAATAGATCCCCCTGTTTAATACCTCGGGAAGGCTGAAAAGGAGCAATAGGAACACCATTAACCAAAACTAAAAAACTAACTATAGTAACGCACTGCATGATCATTTGAACCCAATGGGAAGCAAAACCCATATGAGTGAGGACTTTACAGAAAAAAAGCCAATCCACTTGACCATAGGCCTTATGCATGTCCAATTTTAAAGCCAAGGAGTGAAGTTTGCTGGTCAACATTCGAAGGTGGTGAAACACCTCATGTGCAATTAAAATATTATCTTGAATTATCCGGGATGGAATAAAAGCAGCCTAGTAAGGTGGGATTAAAGTAGAGATCCACGATTTCAGCCGATTCACTATTGTCTTAGAAATGACCTTGTAAGCAAAATTACAAAGGCTGATAGGTCAAAACTAATGAACACCAATCGGGTTATGACACTTTGGGATGAGGACAATATTAGTTATGTTCATCTCATAAAGTAAAAAACCAGTCTCATAAAAGCATCAAACTACCAGACATAACGAAGGCCTAACCATGTCCCAATGGCGCTGATAGAAAATACTAGAGAAGCCATCCGGGTCGGGGGCCTTATCACCTCCTAACTGAAACAGAACTTGATGAATCTCCGCATGAGTGATGGGTCTTAGTAAGGTCTCATTAATAGCCGGCGTAACCAATGTAGGTACAACAACGAGAACATGATCACAATGCAGCAAAGAACCAGCAGAAAAAAGTCGACAAAAGTAATTACGAATAAAAGGCCTAAGAACAAGATCCTGATCAAGCCATCAACTAGACTCATCCTGAAGTCGGGCAATATAGCTGTACTGACGACGATAAAGTGTAGAAACATGAAAAAATTTGGAATTGCGATCCCCTTCTTTGAGCTAGTGAATTCGAGAATGTTGCCACCAATGTCATTCCTCACTCTATAGCAGAGAGTGGAGCTGAGATAATAAAGACACTTCGATATGAGCATTGGAACAAGCAAAAGGCTGATTGTACAACACCTGCAGTTGGCATTGTAAATGATGCGCCTAAGTAACTGCATTTCGAAAAGGAAAAATTACTTTTTAGTCCCTAAGATTTAACGTAATTAACACTTCTGTCCCTCTATTTTGACAACCCAACACTTAAGTCTCTTACTTTCTCTTCTGTCCGAATTCGTAATCATTTCGTCCAAAATAGCCGTTTGGTCAAAGAGTCTAAGGTGAGAGGTAAGATTTTTTACAAAAAATGTCCTTAATGAACTTGTTAAAACCCCTTTCATTCCAGCAATCCCTCCATCCTTCTTTTCCCTCATATCTTTTTTATTTCTTTTTGGCCATGGTTGATTCTTTTTTTTTTTTTTTTCTCTTTTCCATCTTTATTCTCACTCATATCTTTCTACTCTCTCGTATCTTTATTCTCCCTCATATCTTCTCTATTTTCTTTTGGTCATTGTTGATTCTTTTTGTAACGACCCGGAAACCGGACCGCTATCGGCGCTAGGATCCAGATCGGCTTAAGGCCGCCGGGACCCGTAGCAAGTCTAACATACAACCTGTAAACCTGTGTAATCCCATACATGATCATACAAATACATAAACATGTAAACTTTTTCTTTCATAAATCAAGCTTAACCTGTGCATGCACACTAACATAACCATAAACCTCACACTGGAGCCCTCATCACATGCTCCAATGGGGTATCAATAACATACATTAAGCTTGATTACACATCTCATCAATAATAATAGTGATCATGCATTAAAAGGGAATACCATACATATAGGGTCAAGCACAACCTCTAATCCTCAATATCATTTTACATATCATGACTACATAAAACATTACATTACAATTTCATCATGTCCACAACTCCTAACTATTACATAAAAACAGACTTTACTCCTGCTGACCTCCTAGTCTACCTTGTACCTGCAAACCTGGGGGATAAGGGAGAGGGGTGAGCTACAAGAGTCCAGTGAGCAAAATAATAACAATTAAATCACATGCTATCATGTAATGCATCACATCACAACCATATCACATCAAGGATGGACTTGTCACCAAGGGTCCTCTACATAGTCCAACTGTGCCAAGGGCGTAGTGCAGGCCACACCTGGTCTTTCCCTTACATATCTCATAACATACATGTCCAACTGTGCCGGGGGCGTAGTGCAGGCCACACCCGGACTTTCACTTACATAGTGCCAGGGGCGTAGTGCAGGCCACACCTGGACTTCCATATCATATCATATCATGTCTCATCATACTGAGGACCAATGGGTCATCCAACATCCATCCACATCAACATCAAGATATGCAATGCAACATATTCGTGAATTCTAATGCAAGCAACCTAGGATATCACATGGCATTTATGATGCATGATTCATGCTAAAATTTTCATTTATTAAAAGATAAGAGTTTATTCTACTCACCTCTGGCTGACTCTGACAAGACTCTGAAGCAGCTGTCACTGCTGGGGTCCTCGGTTCCTCGGGTCCGAACCTACAAAGGTGGACTTAAATGAGGGACCAAACATACTAGAACATGACTCTAAAACATTCCCCAAAACCCCCTTAAAACACCTCAAAACATCCATGGGAAGCATGAAAAGGAAGGCTGAACAGGGCACTTTCGGCGGCAGGTTCGGCGGCCGAAAGTCCCTCCAGAGCCGAAAGTCAGGCAGGTTCGGCGGCTGAAACTCCCAGAATGAGACGAAACTCATGCATGTTCGGCGGCACTTTCGGCGATCGAAACTACCCTCCAGAGACGAAAGTCCTCCTTCGGGGGCAGGCTTCGGCAGCCGAAAGGCTTGCCTCCCAAGCAGGTTCGGCGGCCGAAAGTCCTTCGGCTGCCGAACCTGGTTTCTGCCAAAGGGCAGAAACTTGGTTCCTCATGCACAGTTGCCTCCCAACCTTTTAGATCAAGCATACAACTCACTCAAAACATACATAGATACATACATCAGCTCCTAAGGGCTTCAAACTATCCTAAACCCCATCTACAACACATCAAACAACCACAAGCATCATACATTGCTCAAAAACTTAACATAACCCTTAAACCAACCAAAAATCTAAACATGCATTTCTACCCCATAGATCAACTTAAAACTTACTTAAAACATGCCATAAGCTCAAGATCGGCCCTTACCTCTTGAAGACCGAGAGGAGAACGACCCTAGCTCGGAAAATGGGAGAGAGAGAGTTCCTTGAACCTCCAAGCTCCAAAACTTGCTCAAATGCTCAAAATCTTCAAAATAAGGGTAAAACTAATGAAAATCGAGAAAGATTTGAAGGAAGGAACTCAAAACCGGCGAGGGATGGCGGAGAGCTCACCTTGGCCGAAAATGGGGAGAAAAGCTCGCCTGTTTTCGGCTAAGGGACCCCTTTATAGGTGGCTGGCCAGGCCACGTTCGGGAGCCGAAAGTGCCTCCGCATGCATGCCATGTTTGGCGGCCGAATATAAGGTTCGGCGGCCGAACCTGGTTTTCCTCACTTATGCTTTCGGGGGCCTAAGGCACACCCGAAACGCATGCATGTTCGGCGGCCGAACTTGAGGTTCGGCGGCCGAACCTGAGTTTTCCTCCAAGGTTGTTTTCATGCAAAAACTCATTTTCTTTTTTTAACTTAAAACCATGAAATATATTAAAACATTTTATGAAAACGTGTTTCTACCCTACTAGAGACTTTCGACACCCGAGATTCCACCGGACGGTAGGAATTCCGATACCGGAGTCTAGCCGGGTATTACACTTTTTTTTTCTCATTTCCATCTTTCTTTTCTCTCACATCTTCTCTATCTTTCTACTCTCTCGTATCTTTCTTCTCCCTCACATGCTAGAGAATGTAATAGAAAATATTGTAAAGATGAAGAATGATTTGAAGAAGACGAAGGAAGAACAAAAAATTTAGATAATAGAAACTACATTTTTTACTGTGAATATATATTTTGAATTTACAGTAGTATGATGGACTAAAGTGTTTGAATATTTAATTTTATGATGACATAAGTATAAAAAACTAAACATATGAGGACTAAAGTGTCTGCAAATTTAAAAATATAAGGATTATAGTGTTTGAATATTTAAATGTATGAGGATTATAGTGTTGTAAACTTTTAGTTAATTATATGACAGTATCCTTCACAGATATATTATTTTGTTACAAAATACTTTATCCTTATTTACATATAAAAATGTTATAAAAAAATAGTCAACAAGAAATGTAAACGTATACACAGAATGTAAAAAAACTGAATATTCATTCATATAAAAGCTTGATCATTTGAATGACAACATCAGCCTTATCATTCCACTGATCAAGTTCATTACATTACAAATAAAATTTTTTCCATTACATCACAAAATATATACAAAAAATCTATCTAAATTCTCCAAAGTTGTTCAAAATAGCTTTACAATATCTGCATATCTGAAATGACCAGTATATATCCAAAATAGCTGCACATCAAAAGATTTCAAGAAGACCAATACATGTTTAAAACCTGCAAATAAAATCTGTAAAAAAAAAAATAAAAACCTACAAATGAAATCTGTAAAAAAAAAAAAACAAACATCAAAAGCTGCATGCTAATTATTCCCAAAAAAATCACAATTTCATCCAATTTGTACTAAGTTAAAACTCACCAAATCTGTAAAAAAGAAAAAACATGTTGCATATCTAATATATCCAACAAAAAACTCACAACCTGCACACCTCTTAGATTTATCCATTGCTATCTGCAAAAATAAAAAAAAAATTACATAATTAATTTCCAAATCATTAAACCCCTTATTTTAACAGTAAACCCTAAAAAAAAAAATAATTATTAATTGTAACTCAAAAAATCTAAACAATAAAGCAACGAATTTGTTTTCACTGTAAAACAAAAGGGATTTTCGTATTTTTGAAGTGCACCACGATTTCGTTTTATTCTGCTTATATGAGCACTAATTCTACCTTCGAAATATGGTGGATTCAGTGTTTCTTGAAAAGATTAAGGAAATAAGGGACAATGGGACCATAGAGAGAATTTTTAATAAAGAAAGAGACAGAGTGCGTGAGAGAGGGACAAGACTTCAACAGAGACAGACAAAGCGCAAGAGAGAGGGATAAGTTTTGATAGAGATAGAGGAGTTTAGTTTCGATAGAGAGAGAGATAGAGAGAGCGCGAGAGAAAGGGACAAAGCTGAGAGAGAGAGAAGTTTAGACAAAGACAGAGAGAGCATGAGAGAGAGAGAGAGAGAAGAAAGAGGGAGAAGAAAGAGCGATAGGGTTTCGTAATTTTGAAGTATAGGGACTTTTGGTGAGGGTCAATTTTGTCAATTCACGTGTCCCAAACGGTTATTTTAGACGGAAAAACTACGAATTTAGACGGAAGAGAAAGTGATGGACTTAAGTGTTGGGTCGTCAAAATAGAGGGACAAAAGTATTAATTACGTTAAATCTTAGGAACTAAAAAGTAATTTTCCCTTTTGAAAAACATGATGATGCTAGAAACTTAAGCAAGATTTACAAGATTGTAGGCCACGCATCAACGAGAACATGGCTGAACCATGAAAAGTAGTGTTCTAGGGCCGCTGAATTACTTGAGAACATTGAGGATGTAATAACCACTTACTTTCAAAATGAAAGACAAAGGATGTCCAAGGTAGACCACCTGAAAGAGACAACAGCAGAGGCCGATGGTCAAAGGCAAGCAAATCCTCGTGGAGCAGTTGAGCTCGAGGGAAACTCACGAGCTAATTAGGTGAAACCAAACCATGATCCAAACGTTATTAAATAGCTCGTGTTCTAAATCTTTTGTTAAACCAAATATAAGAGGGTCCTTTATAAGGAAGATCAAGTAAAGCACATAAAATTATAAAGGCCTCAAATCCTGCCACCTGTGATGAACGAACAGGGCAACCATCAATCTTATTCTCTTGACCACGAATAGCATTAAAATCACCGATACAGTACCAAGGGAGAGAAGAAGAAGTGGACAAACGCATCAAATCATTCCACTGAAAATCCCGAGAACTTAGGACCGAATAATCATAAACAAAAGTAAGATGACATTGGATATTAGTAGTATCCATTTGTACAATACAGTTAACAAAATGTTGAGTAACCAAGGAAGGGGAGAGATAGACAGGCTCATTCCACCATAGAGATAAGCCTCTTGCCCTACTCATCGGTTCAATAAAAAGGAAAAAATAAAAACCACACCGACGCTGCAAACGTTGCATTTATGTACAATGTTGTTTAGTTTCCATAAGGACTACTATGGACGGCTTGTATTTACATAAGAGCCCTTGTAGAGCTATAACTGTCAAAGATTTGCCAAGTCCATGACAGTTCCAAACCAGCAACGTCATGGCATCGCAAGTGGCTCAAGGCCAGCCATCGTAGCCATAGAAGAACTAACCACACAGGTAGAGGTAATAATAGCATCAAAGAGAAAAGCACTCGAAGGAGAACTTGGAATAGCCACAATGCTCCAAAGACATCGCTGCCAAGAGCAAGGATGGATAGACCTAGACTCAGTATCGAGGGTCCTAGCAGCCAAAGAAGGCATAGGGATCCATGAAAACATAGGTGAAGAGCTTATAATATGCAATAGCCGCTCAATTTGAGAACTAGAAGGACCAGCTATAATAGTTTCAGAACAATCAAAAGGGTGAAGATCAAGAAGAGCAAAGTCCAAAGCCTTTTGTTTCGTCATGATTGGATGTAAAGTTGTTGAAAAAGCCAAGCAATGATCCATAAGAGGAATAGAGCCAGTACGAGAGATAGGTGGGTCACAAAAATCAAGATCATCAAACTGTCGTTTCTGTCCAACCAAACCAATTGAAAGAGGGGAACATGCAGTGGGTGCTTAAATCTGCTCTCCATAGCCAATGGAAGAATACATGGCAGCACAAATTGGCATCGTAAGTAGAGGCCAAGACGAGGCAAAAACATCAAAAGAGGAGAACCTTTGGAGCACAGATTGAGAGAGTGGCAGTGGCACTGAATGAGAGGCTGAGCCTTGCAAATTCTACCACGCCGAAAGCAAGGAGGCATAAGTGTCCAGAGGAGAAACAACAGTAAGCAGTGGAAAAGAAAAACACTGCACATCACGTGGCTGCATGGAAGCTTACATGGAAACATCAGACAGCAGCCGATCATGTGAGCACGAGGAAACATAGTCGTGGATCAAAAAGGCAGGGACGGGGCAGCCATGCAATGGGAAAATAGTGGGTACATTGGAAATGACTGCAAGGCCAGCAAAGTCACTGGGAAGAAGAAAGGGAACCGAAGCTGATGAAGGGCTCAGTTGCTCCAGAAGCACTAACAAGGTAGCAGGAACTCGTTGAGTACCAGTTATGGATTGGCAGGAAGGCATCGATCGAGCAGAGAGCCACATACCAAGTTTAAAACTGGAAAGCTCATCAACCGGAGATGCTGGGGCTGAAGAGCACAAATGGAACACATGACCCAGGCAGCTGCAATGAAACCTGGAAGTGAACCCGGATGCGAAAATAAAGCCTGCCCACGTCCAACCCATCTGATGAAGAAACAAAGAGTAAACCATCAAACAATGAAGCTATACGTTGAGCATTAGCATGTGTCTATGTACGTGGGGGTAAACCATATACAAACGAATCCAAAAGGCCGTGGTAGGAAACTCAACCGCATGGATAGAGACATCAGGGGACCAGCGCTGAAAGAACAGAAGATTATAGTCCAGATTCCAAGGACCACCGTCAAGAACAAAATGAAGCTGCTCATCAAAAGGAAAGATCAAGATAAAAAAAACCTGGTGGACCTCGTTTCACTTGGAACTCATCAACAAACTACTAGACCTTAAGCAGCCGAGACTTGATAAACCATGGGGTATACTTCTTGATGCCAAGAACCTTGAGCAGCAACTTACGAGAGGTAGTCTCATCACCAATTGTAACTGAGAAATCCAACTCAAGAACTGAGTCATCACAGCACAGAGAGTCCGTCATAGCAATAAGCTGATGAGAAGCCATGTAGACGAAAACCGAAACAAAAACTAGTAGGGCTAAAGCCAACAGTGAAAACTAAACTATTGCGACTCAGAGTTTTACAATCTGTCACTGTTGATGTTACTGTTCACGTCACTGTTCCATGACACACATCACCATTTTTGTTCTTGCTTTACCTTTCACAGCTTTAGTTTGTAGACATGTTACTAATGTTTTTTTTTTTAACTTGCAAAAATCGAGGGTGCCAAAAACCCAAGATTAAGCTGTAAAGCGTGACCGTTCGGCCGCTCTTAGTTCAGTTCGGTAGAACACGTGCAATTTTTTGCTGAGACAGGAAATCTATTGTGAGGAACCTATGCCAACAGAGGAGATATACTTTATTTGTGTAATTAATTGTTAAAAACATTTATAGAAAAACAGAAATAATAAAATTATCAAAAATATCTTTAAACTGTGTATAGCGTAAGTTATTTATTGTTTTATTTTGATAATGTAAGTTATTTTTTTATATTTCATATTTTAAATTCATAACATTTATTAATAATAAATTTGTAATTTTTATAATTAAATGTTAAAATGAATAATTTTTAAATAGTGAAATTAATATAATTTTATATGTAATTATAGTAAAAAAGGTTAGATAATTATTGTTATAAGATAAGATTTTAATAGATAATTTTTTTAAAAAAAAATCTAGTAAAAATGATATGTTGCATGTCATAATAATCATTAGTTATAAGTGGCAAATTTTGTGAAAGCATTTCTATGACTTTGACTTGTGTCCAAGAATTGCCTCCCGTTTTGCAATCTGGCACTTTTATTTATTTATTTTGATCATAAAAGATTATTTGATCTTAGATTAGGTTAAATATACAATACATAAATCAACTACAAAAAGCCACCTGACAAATCAATCAAATCAGTCAAACCCAACAAAGTGAATTGTGCAATCAACAGGTGGATGGTATCATGTCCAACATGTAAAATCGAGTTAAATTCGCACCCCGAGACTTAGCCTGGTGGAAAGTACATCCTTGTAGTTTTTAGAGGTTTTAGGTTCGACTCCCCCAACTCCTATTTAAAAAAAAAAAAAAAAAATCGAGTTAAATCCCAACCGACCACACCGCCACATAAACATCTTCCGACTGTCTTGAAATTTGCCGACGATTGCTCGGAGAGCTCACGTCGATGACCAAATCAGAAAGGATATTAGAAAAAAAACTAATAGTATACAGAAAAAAGGCGACATGCATCAAAAGCCCACAAGAGGAAATCAAACATACTCCTAACACAGCAAACCAGTAAGAGAATAACCAACTCCACAATCTAGAAAGGGCGAGCAGAACAAATGAGAGCATTATCTGTATACAGTGGCGCAATTCGCTGAACTAGAAATCAGCCCATAGTAATTTCAGTTTAATATAATCATGGAACTACTTAAAGGAGTCTAAACACGAGACACTGGCGTCGGTTATCACCGACTCCAACCTTATGCCGTACAGCTAAAAAAAAGCAAAATGCTGCTTTTATCTACGATTCTTAAAATGCAAACAGGTGCTATCGCTGCTAAAAGGCAACAGAGCCCTCTGTACACCGATAACTAAATCTTTTTCCGACCTTTTATTATCACTCTTTTCTCTTTTTATAACTGATTCTATTTCTCTTGATTTTTATTTATTTATTTATTTTTACGAATGAAAGTTTTATCTACACCTTGCTTATTTGCAATTTTTTTTATTAAAATTAAAGGAAAGCAAAACTGAAAGAGTAAAACTTAAATCTGGATGCCTATAACTCAAATCATAAAATAAAACAAACAATAACTCTAATATCAAACCTGAATGTTTCCTCTCTAAAAATTCAGACAGCAGACTATATACATATCTAACCACGTCCCTCAACAATTTTACCTGCCAAGTATTTTCACAATCATAAGGTTCACCAACGGCAATTTCCAAGATTAGACTGAAATCTAAATTACTAATACAATTCTACATTAAAGATAACTATTATGACTTCCACAAGTGTCCTTCAAAGTAATTCGGTGCAACCGTATCTCTCCAACATGACATTTTGTGATCTAATCCCTTATTTGAACTAAAAGGCTCCGAATCCGCCATTTCACATTATTAGCATATATCTATTCAGGTCCAATTATTACATTAACAAAAACCATGCTTTCGACAAAAAACCATCTAGAAATTTAATATAACCAAATAAGCTATACGTAGGGACCAACCAACGATATTGTAGACTCGGTCTGAAAAAAGGCAAACAAACAGAATCATGAAATCAAATTAAAAGGTAAAATGGAGGATCTTGAGATCCTGAGCCGGTAACGATGGGTTAAAAACTTAATGTGGTGCAGTCTCGCATTTTTGTATTAAGACATTTTTCCTAATTGTAAGGTCCACAACGAGAAGAGCTCAGGCGTATAAAACTAGCCTGCGAAAGTCTCAACATCAAAGAAGTTTAAGTACAACATTCCTCAAAAGCAATCCAAGAACATTGGATTACAAGCAATACTGTCAGTTCAGTTAAACATCCATGTCATAACAGTTCAGTAATCAATGGCGGTTCATCATAACTTGTGACTGGGTCAATTTTTACTCTACCCTCAAGAGATTGTTACAACAGTTTAAATAGGGCCTTTTCTAGTCTAGTAAACAAGGGCATACAAGGAGCACAGCCCATAGCCTCATCATCTTTTCTTAAATCCATATTTCTTGCGTTCGTAGAACAGATCTGTTTTGGCACTCCCTAAATTAACAATTTTTGGGCACCCATCCCTATCTTTCTCTTGCTGCGTGCACTCTTTGCAATAGTAGGCATCCGAAATACCCACTCCTCCACAAATAACACACCTACCTTGGAAGGATCCATAATTGCATTCGTCACAAACACGCACAAGTGTGCAAGGACGCACATACGAGTCACATATTACACATTTCCCATCACATTTCTCACAAAGTCGTCCAATGGCAATTCCTGGCTGCTTTCGGCACATAATTAAATCAGGATGATGCTTGGCCATGCTTCAAGTTCCTTGTCTATGCCTCTAATCTGCAGAGTGAAACTGGAGAGGTTAATTTGTATGCTTACAAGGCAAACATTTAACAATAGACCTGTTTGTTTTTATTTTAAAATATGACAATGGGAAATATTTACATAGAGATCAATAATTTAATCTATAAGAAATGGCCTGAATTAACACTTTGCAGTGGCCAGTAAGGAGTTGTGGAGAGACAGACAACACAAAATCTTATGGAACAGAACTTATTGTGGTAGTTTTCATCGCTTTATGACCCAAAAAAATCGAAATTAAAACTAAAAAATAATATTGCTTTCTATAACTCAACAATTTTCATCTCTTCTCTTCTCGCAATACAAGGAAACATAGTCCATTGTATCACATTTCATTATAGTGTAATATACTCCCAAAGCAACCGGGAGGGTTTTGTTTTTGAGAAGCATGGGGATAACGGAATAATAGACAGAATCACAATCGCAATGCAATACTTTACTCTTATTATCTGTTGTGGATATTGCTAAATTTAAGCCTTTTGTTTGACAAGATTTGTATATATAACTTCTTGATTACTAGCAGCATGATTTTTGGGCTCCAAGTAGGATAAACAAGATCTTTGGAACTAGCAGTAGCAACAGAATTTAGACCTTTTGTGCTGTAAACTTTAAAAGACAGCACCATGAGTAGCAGTAGATTTTCTGTTTGAAATGCAAGTTTATGATTCCTCTTATATTTAACTCTGGGTTAGCATTTTTTGGTTTTTAAAGGTGTATACTGTATAATTGTTTTGCTGATGTACTTTACCTTTAATTAACTAAAGTTATATATAAAAAAGGATATTCTCACAATAATACACACCACAAGAGCACATATTCCACGAACAACAGATATAGTCATATAGAGCCTATACACTGGTGCTGCAATTCATCCATGAACTAGCTCTCTCACTCTCTCCGGGACGTCACTATCTTTTCATGCAATTCCAGGTCCATTGTTGTTTACCTAGCTTAAAAATAGAGACCACAATCTTCAAAAGGGACACTGCTATTGCAATATACCATAGACTGATATAATAATCCAATAGCACGAAAGCAAAAAAGGGAACCTCATACTCTAGCGAGATCTGCACAGTAATTCCCAAAAACACAGCTGCTGTCTACGCCAAAATTCAGGACTTCTATCTTAGTAGTTGCATTAGACAACACTCTTCCGGTTATCTTACCAAGTTTTGGGCATGTTATAGTCAGACATTACGGAAGTTTATGTAGTTATTCCTGTTGGGCAGAGACCTATACAAACAGAAAACCTCAAAAATAATAGATTCCCAATCTCATGTTGGCATTGGATCAATTCCTGACATCAAATTCTTTTACCAATTTTTTCCTTTTCTAAAATTTTAATGGATACGCAGCCTTGAGGCAAATAGCACAATCAATATATGGAAATAGAGATGAAACATACATAACGGAAAAAGGAAAAGAACACATTACGTACCGATCCAAGATTTTAGGGTTCTATAATTATGGATGAAAAGCACCCTATAATAGTGGTTTTTTACTTGAACAGGTACCTATTGACGAAGGAAATAAGAAACAGAGAGAAAGTAATAAAGAAGTTCAACAGGACTAACCTGCAGGTATAGGGTTGAGGGATGGATGAAAGCTTGGATGGTTGCCTTCTATCTAACTTCTTTTGAGAGATTGCAGAATGCAGATTTGTGGTTTGCCAAACTCAGAAATGGAGGGAAACCGCACAGGTGAGGACCAGAGGCGACTCTTAACAGCGGAAACCATATATATGGGCTCGGGCGGGAGTCCACAAGAACTCTCCAGAGACGTCGCTGGGACTAAAAGGAGTAAGGAATAGTAACTCGTCCAATTCAGCCACCACTTGGACTTGCTTCTTTAGGAAGTGGCCCAATTCTATCCTGGCCTCGTACCTGTCCCCCTAACCAAAATGTGCGTCTTTAACTTCATGCACATAGCGAAGTCCGTCCTTTCTAAATTTTTATTTTTCATTTTTTATACAATCCTTATAAGTATAATCATTATATTATAATTATTAATTATAATAAATTTTATATATAAATTTTATTTTTTTTAAATAAACCCACCGATTGTATTAATAAAATTTTATCAAATAAAGAGAAATATTATTTCAAACATAGAGACAATTTTTCGTAATAAATTCTTTAGCCAAATTATGAGCAGTTAGGTAACATTACGGCGAGCCCATCTAACAGAAATATTAATTTTAAAATCTAATAAAAATTTATAATCATTTAAAATTAAATCTCTGCATAAAATAATTTAGTAAAAATACTTTTTAAGTGTCTATCTAAATCTCTGCATAATATAATTTGATAAAGATACTCTCTTTTCTTTCTCATCTCTTGAGTATAAATCATTAAAATCTCTCAAATAAAGTTACGGAAAAGAGTTTCTATGAGATAAAACTCGAATAAGATCCCAAGACTGACGTCGTCGTTGCGATTTCAGAAACCCATAATAACTAGTAAATCTCCATTGAATATTATATTTCGAAACCATCGAATCAATAAAATTTGAAGAAAAGCCAACCACAGAAACAGATTCGTAACTCTTCCACACTAACGAAAAGGTCTCCTCTCAATTTTTGTCTATTAACCGAGAAACAACTATCAAAATGTAAAAAATTATGAAAAAATTTTATACCAAAATTAAGAGTTTTTATTTTCATCAAAAATAAAATATTCGATTTATAACTAGAAAATAAATCTTTTAATACAATAACTGTCTGATAATTATCATCATAAATCTGCTAAAAATGTCTGCATATTCTGAAAATTAATTGGATTGTATGTGAAAAACATTCCACCATACAGAAATTATAAATGACCATCAAAATATTTCTGAAATTCTTAATAGGAATAATAATATATTTTTTTTTATTGATAATCAATTTACACAGATAATATGTCATAGAAAAGAAAAATAAGAAATTAAATTAAAAAAAAATGCGAGTGTATTATAAAGAAAAATTGACGTCTAAATTATATCCACATATATAAATTTTATTATAATTAATATAAATTTTATTATTATTTTATTATAACAATAATAATAAAAATGTCTAAAAAGATGAAACATCAGACAATACTAAAAAGATTATCCGGCATCCATTATTAAATCAGATTATGCTGAAATCGTTACTGCCGCCGGAGGCAGAGCTCATTCTTATCAAGACTGAAGTCGGTGCAGAATACCCAAGTAAAAAATAATAATTTTAAATTAACTTTTATATTTATATATTTGAATCAGAAGTTCCATTGGAGACTTAAGAGTGAAGGGATAAGAGATCAGAAGCAGCTGTGTGTGCTCCAGTTGGAGTCAAAAGCCATTATACGTGTCAAGCTTCATGCATTAACGTCTCCCAAGTGTCCACAACCCTCCAACCCCTCTTTGGCTAGTTGAAGGCTATAACGCCAACACTTCTCATCCATGCAGGAACCCTATCTCCATTTTCTCAACTCTTTCTTTCTATATTTTCCTTCTCTAATAACAAAGCTCTCACCGGTCAACAGCTTCGAAATCCCTTGTTTGTAGGGCTTGCTCTGACATACTATATATTCTCAGTTTCAGAATCAAGTTGATCAAGGAGAAGAACCAACTTCAATATCTAGCCAGCCATGTCTACTAGGACATATGCATTTGGGAGGGCAGAAGAGGCCATCCATCCTGACTCATTGAGAGCCTCATTAGCTGAATTCGTCTCCACTCTTATCTTCGTCTTCGCCGGTGAAGGCTCCGTTCTTGCTCTTGGTATATTTCCTGCCATCTCTTTTATTATCTTTGAACGGCTCTCTTTTCTCTCTAAAAGGTAAAAAGTGAAAGAGTATTTTTTTATGATCTTCCTGTGCAGACAAATTGTACACAGAAACAGGGTCTCCGGCTTCTGGGTTGGTGATGGTTGCGCTTGCACATGCATTGGCATTGTTTTCTGCTGTTTCAGCCAGCATCAACATATCAGGTGGCCATGTGAATCCTGCTGTTACCTTCGGAGCTCTCGTTGGAGGAAGGATCTCAGTCCTTCGCGCTTTCTATTACTGGGTTGCTCAGCTTCTTGGTTCTATTGTCGCTTCTCTTTTGTTGAGGCTTGTCACTAATGGGATGGTATACAATACTTTTATCTATCATATATATATGATGGCATATTGTGTTTTAAGAATTTGCAGGTAATATATATAAAATATGATATTGATTTTTTGCAGAGACCAGTGGGATTCTATGTAGCATCAGGGGTTGGAGTGGTGCATGGCCTGATACTGGAAATGGTACTGACATTTGGACTGGTATACACAGTATATGCGACAGCCGTTGATCCCAAAAGGGGAAGCTTGGGGATTATTGCCCCTCTAGCCATCGGGCTCATTGTTGGGGCCAACATTTTAGTTGGTGGTCCTTTTGATGGAGCGTCAATGAATCCAGCAAGAGCTTTTGGGCCTGCCCTAGTTGGGTGGAGATGGAGAAACCATTGGATCTACTGGCTGGGTCCTTTCGTTGGAGGCGGCTTGGCAGCGCTGATATACGAGTACATGGTCATCCCTACAGAGCCATTACCTCATCATACTCATCATCAACCTTTGGCTCCAGAAGATTACTAGTTCATTAATTAATTTGAAATTAAGTTCATAGCTAGTTTTAGGCAATGATTTTCTTCTTCTTGGTTGTCTGGATACATGTTTATCTGATTGTGTCTTTTGAAATTTGCTTGTTCTCTTCTGCTGGTGTCTTATCATGTGCTAGCTACTTTGGTTGTGGATAATGGTGGAAATAAATTAAGTATGCCGGAATCCTTTTTACTGTATTCGTTCCTTTATTTTTTACTCATACCAGAACAAATGATAACATATCAAGTATCATGTTGATGTGAGAGTTGAAAGATATATTTCTCAGTGAAACATGGAAAACTATGCTACGATTCTCACATTCTTATTCAACGAGATGAATTAAAAATCTTGAAATTGTTTTGTGTTAATGTTTCGCAAGTCGACATAAATAGATCCAAGCAGAAGCCCATGAGTTTCTGTTCTATAGATTTTAGTTTTGCTGAAGCACTAAAGTCGGCTAGAATAGTTGGTGAATTGACATCCTAAAGCCCATGAAGTTTTTGAGGTTTATTTACTAAGCCTTTATTCTTCAATTGTATGGTGTTGAACCTGTAAGTTCTCAGTATTGAGCTGGTAAGAACTTTGGGTGGAAAAATCATTAATGGCACTGTAGAAGATATAAAGAATTTTCTTCTTAAAAACAAAACCGCTGCTCAACGAATAAAAACGCAAGAGATGCGCAAGCTTGGTCGGCCCTTTTCCTGTTTCCTAACCTTGATTTTGACAATGAAAAAGCAATGCAACTCATAATTAATGACTTTTTGGCCGCTGTTGACAAATTTGTCATCTGCTTTTTTTAACTATTTTGTTATACAGGTTTTCACCAAACCCTATAATGGAAACCCTAATTGGGTTAATTGAATAGTGTCTCAGTAGTAGTCTATGTAAAAAAGAAGTATAGCACCTAAAATATTACACAAATCCAAATTAATGGGTGCTGCACTCCTCCATCCATGAATGGCATTGGCTACCAGATTTATGTATGTCCAAGCATTCCTTGTTTTGGCAGTTTCATGGTCCTCGCATCTTCTCAACAATGCTCCTGCCCTTTTCTTCAATGTGGCGTCTCTTCTCTTCAAGTTTGTCACCCATCTTCTTCCCCAGATCAAGCATCCTCGCCCTTCTTCCCATCCTCTTTAGTTTTGAATCGTCTTCTTCAACAGCACTGTGATTCTGTTTTTCAGCATCTACAAGAGACCTAGATGGTGATTGACGCTCTGACATACCTTTACTTTGTTGTGAAATTGCTTGTGGTTCATAGCTTGCCAATAAAGGATCTGTTAGTTCTTGCGAAAAATTGCTGCTTTGTGTTGATGGCTTGGTGGAGCTCAATGAGCTCTCCACAGCATCAGAATAATCAGAAAATGATTGTTGAGAACATTCAGCTTTTAAATGCTTATTTTCTGGATCATTTTTAGAAGCTCTCCTGTGAGGCGCTGCCTCAGATTTTGCTTTGTCGGGTTGGGAACCATCAACTTCGCGTGCAGTGGCATGATCACTAGTGGCTTCTCGACTAAGCCACATAAAAGGAGCAACTTTCCGAGGTATCCAGTCATCCTTTTCAGCTAACATCCAGGGAATGTACAGGCTTTCACAGTTTGGAAGAACCATAGTCTCTCTCATGGAAGCCTGCACAAGTCAGACAGCATTTGCTGAAACCATAAGCATAACAATTTCTCCTATTCTATTTCCAGGAAAATGGCTAAACATAAACTCTTCTAATGGAAATAATCACACTGCAGGTATACAATCTCAGTAAGGGTATCTAAACTGCAGTTGTTTGAGTGTCAATTACATGTCTGTTTAGACGAGAACGGTGTATAATTTTACAAGTTACAACTAACTTTTCCGTATTTCTGGATGGGCTGGGCTATGCTGTCATTAATTACATTTCTAATAAGACTGATCTAATTGGCTATTGATGAACAAAGCTTTAAATAATAAGGTGGCGCACACATATAGCTTAGAGAAAGGGTTCGGTGGTTAAGTCGAGATGTTCTGCATCAGTTCCTTGGGCGAATAAAATCAAGCAGAGAAAGATAATATGAAGCAAGTTAGAGCAGTATGCTCAGCAAGAAATCATGCAACACAGTAATTCATCTAATGGGTACAAAAAGAACTCTTCTCTGATAGTGTTACTTGAGGAACAGAAGAAGAACTTGTGAAGAATAAACTAGCATGTGATAAAAGAAATTCCATACCTTAAACCGATTGATCAAGAACAAAGCAACATGCCCATTCGTAATCTTGTGTTCCCCAATAGATGACTCCAAGTCAAACTCTATATCAGGCATAGATGTAAATCCATACCACAATTGATCAGAAGGAGGTGGCTTTATATGTAAACGCAGTGTTCCACGGAGTGATGCAACCCTTATCGACAAAGAGAGAGGTACCTTAATTGAAACTTCATTAGTTGGGGAAAAACCAAGGAAGCTTCAGCTTTCATTTTTGCTTTCAACCAAAGGACCATCAATATAATACCATTTTATATCACGGAGGTAAAGCATACCAATTTTTGTAACCTTAGGTAAGATGTCAACCTAAAATGACCATTACAGATTTTGTCTTTTCTTCTTTTCCTTTATAAAAAGCAAAAAAAAAAAAAAAAAAAAAAAATTTCTTTCCGTGCTGTCATATTAACTCAAAATAATTTAAATGAAAATCTATTTCAGTTATTGCAGTGGCATATGTTGCCTGTCAAAATAAAATATGTCCATACAAACAAGATTTTCAGAAGACAAACCACAAAAGAAAGAATATAAGAATAAATACAAGTTGCTTGTGAGAAAATAGTGTCACATCAAGTACAATATAAGAGGACTTTAGCAATATGATTTCATTTTTCACCTCAGAGCTCAGACAGGAAAGCCCAATGACAGGTCTAGGAAAGATGTACATTGAGCACCCAACAACTATATTAAACATGCTCCCTCCAGTCTTAAAATTGCCAATTACTTACCGTCCTTTCTAGTTGCCTCTCAAGACTCCCTAGACATCATAATATCTAAATACCCCCCAAGCAAACTTAACGATAAAATGATCATTGAATTACTAGCAACAGCCATGACCGAATTCCTAAAACTTATTGTTAGAAGGGTTTACTTTTTCAAAAGGCAAAGATTCCTGCTCCTATTTATGCATGTGGTCAAACTAACTAGCAAGGACATTTCCTCAGATTGAATCAAATATACAAATCTTCATTTAAAAAGACACATGACAGAAGTGCATAAATAGAACAGAGCACCCTATACATATATATATTATACAAACCTGTGAAACCTGTTTTGCAATAGAATTAAGAATGCATTTCCACCTAGACACATTAGTTGATGTTGATGAATAACTTGTAGAATTCTTTAACCCATCTGCAACAAGGAAAGATCAGCAGCAAGTTGGTATCATCCACCATCATCAGTTGATAATGCAATACAATTTCTCCAACCCAAACCAACAATAAAGTAACTGACTAATTGCATTGCTTCTTCGCGTTATTGGAAGAAGTGGATAGAGAAATTAGATATATCTCTGCTACTCTGTTGATCCACCTCAGAACATATCTGGCATTTCTGCAGGATCTATTTCCATTTCATCTCAAATTCAAGATTTAATCACGCTGGACTTTGATTATTGCAAAACCATGCAAGTTATATGTCCTATCTTTACTAGGATAAATGGGTATTCATATGTTCTTCATGAGAATTATTGTTGCTTCATACGCTCATGGACTCTGAAAAGATTTTGTCTCGATTAGAGTCTCTACATAGTAGCAAAGAGAAGATTCTACAATAGTTCTAAGCTTAAAACATCCATACATGAGCATTCATGGTCTTTCTAACTCGTACTACCTAACTTTTGCAGCCCCCAATAAAACAATTTTAAACAGAATTTAAATAGCATTTTATTGGGTCTTACTTCACAACTGCAGTTGTCAAACACACTCCATCGGCGTGGAAGCCCAAAATGGGAGCACAGTTAAAGTATGGATTCAAATATTATTCCAAGAACCTGTTCTATTCTATGACTCAATATAATTTTATTCTTACCAAGTTTATGATTCCTTTCATTCTCCCACTCTTGTGCATCAGCAGTTCCTTCAGAAAGATTCAGCTGTTTCCCAAAATATTCAAAACCTTCAAGAAGGTCTGTAGAGACATCCCCAACTGAACTTGATTCTGAGTTTGTATTCACCATATCCTTTTGCAGATTCTTAACTTCCAGCCTTGTTTCAATATCTAGCACCAGTCCAGCACGATATTCAAAATCAACTTCCCATGCCCATACCTCATTCATGTCTGTAGGAAGTACTCTTATACAGTGGATATAAGGTGGTAGACTTCCGAGGCCTAGGTCAGTACATACAACTTGACCTATGTAAGTGGGTGTCCTCATATTGGATAAGGTTCTCTGTTATACCAAATTGGGGGAAAAGAAATTAAAAAGTGTCTCCGTATCTGAATATGACAGTCAACATAAAAAAGTAATGCAGAGACATACTTGACCAAAGAACAACTGCTGCATATGATGCTAAATGTTTGGTCCTTCATGATAAATAAATGCAAATAAACACAATAAAGTATACCTGAATCCGAGCTTGCAATGAACTGATTATCCTTGGACTGCTTTTGGCATCAAAAAAAAATCGGGAAAGAAGCAAATTCCAACAGAGTGTTCCTTCATCAGCATTTAACTTGTCATCATAATCCACATCGGAAACAACAGAAATAGGGTGTTGGCTCGTGGAGCAAGAAGAAGTTGATGATGAAAGTACTCCAATATTTTCCTCAGAACTCAGCAATGCCTTTGTTGTTGGAGCAGTTTTTACCACATTGCTGTTTAAGGTTGGATCTCGGAATAAATGACTCTGGTCAATAGTCTTTTTCTCTTCATGTTCATGGCCTAGTGAAAAAGATCCCCTATTCTCTATACTAGTCTTTGAAGCTTTTCTAGCAAGCTTTTTCAGAAATGAGCGAACTTTTGATGCAGAACCATCAAACTTAGCCACCCTATCTACTGGTTCAGCAATGAATCCTGCTGAGGGTTTCATAAATGAAGGGTATCCTGTATTTAAGGATGCCAAATAACGGTGGAACTCTTTACTCAACTTAGTGAACCAGTTAAGTTTTTCTTTGTCATCACATGAGGCAAGACGGAGGGCTTTACACCATGACTCCTTCTCCCAAGACGTGTCGAGATAAATGTAAACTGTTTTACTTGCATCATATATAATTGAAGTTTTGCTTTCCACTTTTATAGGAAATCTTTTGGCCCTGCAATGTCAAAAATAGTTGCACACTGATAAAGATAAGTACTGCAAATATCTTATAATTTTGAAGTTATATAACACCTAAATTCCCCTTGACTAAATAATCAAGAAATTTTCTAAGAATAAGAAAACAAAAGGTTTCCTATGCACGTTTAATTGTGGCCAATCAAGAGAATGAGTGGACAGAGAAGGCTTAGGAAGAAGCTTCAGTCTTAAAAGAATGGTAAATTGCTATCAAGTCCTCAGTTCATTAAAATTAACTACTTGGTCACTATTTTTACAAACTTAATTAAAATACCTATGCATTTTGTATATTAAACTCTTCAGCCATTCTGAAGAAATTTTATCAATGAAAACATCAGTTAACTTGTTTTAGCTTATAAAAGCAACTAAACAATATTGATAATTAAAAAATTACATGAACGGATAATTAATTACAGGAACTAAACAATATAAATATATAAAACTAAAACAAATTGACTAAGATTTTCCCTAAAAGATATAAGAACATTAACGGATAATTAATTACAGGAACTAAACAATATAAATATATAAAACTAAAACAAATTGACTAAGATTTTCCCTAAAAGATATAAGAACATTTTAAATGAGTTTTAAAAAAAATACTAAATAGGTAATTTTGATACAGGTATTTTATAGTAATTCCCTAAAAAATAATAAGTTTTCTTTTTTATTTTTCAAGTGGAATGCAGACGAAGGAACAATTTTGCCAGTTAGAATTCTAAGGCACGATGATTGGCTTGGCTTCGCTTGGCCTGTGAATATGGTCACCCTCAACAATTTCTTTTAAAAAGAAATAAGGAAAGAATAGAGACAAAATGAGGAGGATGTAGAGGAGCTTTAAACGGGAGATGTAGTATGACAAACATTAAGTAAACAACGAAAAGCCGTCTACGGTAGCAAGGGATTGATTAGCATGAAATTCAAAAACAAAGAAACCAGAAAAATCGGATACACAATAGTACACAACAAAAAGAATATGGCACAGGCTATTAGGCTGTATTTACCATTTTCTTGTAGAAAGGTCTGAAGCAGAAACAGCTTCTACAATGCAACCCTTTAACGAAAAAGATGCATGGGAACCATCTGAATCTGTCAAAATTAGAACTCGATCCTTGATTTTTGCAAATTTCTTAACAGGATTAACCTCAAAGAGATCCTTTTTCTTTTTTTGCTCATTTAGCACATTTTCCACCACCCAATTTCTGGGAACTTTATCTGATTCTAGGACCCAGACAACCCCCTGAGTCAAAAAAGCAAATCAGCTCAACAACTGAAAGCCGCACACATACAGCTAACTTGAATTGAGATAAAAAGCGGAAAATTTCCGACTATTTAAGCACATGGGTAGAAAGGCAACTGAAAGATACTCACCTTCTTGTTATAGAAGTGATCGAGGGACTGTTGGGGATCGAGATCTTTATGAGAAGAATGAGGTGATGATTTAAGCTGCTCTTGTGGAATCTTGCGATTCAGTCGTTTAAAGAAGACATAGACGCCCAGAACTTCCAAGGCAACAACGGCGAATGCCCCAACAGAAAACCCGGCAAGAAATACTAGTAACCAATGCATTACTTTCTTTTCAGTGGATTAGAATATATTATAGCTCAACCCTGTCCCAGACGAGATCAAATTAAGTTAAGCTAATAATAGCCCGAGCTCGGCACAGCTGGACGAAGAGGGAAGAACTAAGAAGATGAAATTAATTACAACGCTACAAGCATAATAACCTATCTCGGTGGACAAGAATGTAGTCCAGCTTCTTCCATTGATGTGAAGAACCAAGACTTCATTCTGCTGATCGGGTGATACTTGAACCTTTGGCGCTCCAATGGACTGGAGAGAAGATGAACCGAAGAGAGAGAGCCGCCGCCGTGCCGCACTTAACGCCCGTCTTTGTCGCTCAATTCTTCAATCGACCATTGTCCCTTATCTAATTTTGATCGCCTAAATTGGCTGCCAGGATGAATTGCGAAACTGAAGGTTCGTTGAAAGGTTTTGAAATTGGCAAATTAAGATAATTTGATGTAATCTTCTGTTGCGCTGTCCACTCCATGCTTAAATTGAAAGGCTAGATAGAATGTTAACCGAAAATATAAATCCTGATACTTGACAATTTGGCCCCAAAATTTACGGAATGCTGCAATTCAATTATTTTCTTCTATATTTTATATTTTTATCCTTTTCTCTTATCTTTTTTATTTTTTATATTTATTTTTTCAATTTTCTCTCTTGGCCAAAAGAGGAGTGATAGAGAAACTTATCTCCCGTTTGTTTATTTCTCGGAGCTCAAGTCTCTATTTCTACTGCATATATTTCTTACTATTCTGACCCTTTCTAAACAGGAAAGGTCCCTTCTAGCCCGTTTGTAGTCGCAGCATTAATATTTGGGGGAGGTTAAATATATGCTTGACAACTACATTTTAAATTTTTATAAAAAATTTAGAGGGCTGATCCAGGCCTCGCTTATGAAGAGGGTGTAGTGAAAGATTGTAATGGTATGTCAGCGAGGGGTTTTATGTCAAATATGGGGAAATACTATATTTTTATGGCACTGTTTATTAGAGGATAAAGTTGTTGGTAGAGTTGGGAGTCTACTGTGGGCTAAGGCTTTAGAAGTTTTGGAGGCAATGAATCAAGCCAAGAAGATGGGAGCCACTTTTGTTATTAGAGTCGGATTCGGCTATCCTTATTGACTTGCTTAAGAAGAAGCAAAAGGAATGCCAATGGAATATCAGGGCCAGTCTCTGCTATCATTTTGTCAGTAGAGTAGCAAATCATGCAGCAGACAATATTGCTAAGCTGTGTCTTTCCGACTCTCTTTCATGCAATTGGTTGGCCTGTCAACCGGTCTCTTTTCTAAAGTTAGATGCTGACATTCAATCAGCCCTGTAATGTAATGTTTATTTGCAGTTTAAAAAAAAGAGTTGGGAGTCCACAAAGCTATAGTAGAGTTTTCCTCTTGGATTCCGTCACCCAACTCCTCTATCATCCTTTTATTCTCAAGAAAAAAGGGAAGAAGAAAACAAACAACCCTCTGACACTGTTTTGGATCCAGCCATTGCTATTGACATGGTTACACACTCTTCAGTTTCATGGCTACATAATTTACATCAACTCCATGACATCACGCTCAGATTCTAAATGTGCTCAGAACTGCTACAAAGAGGGAACTGGGTTAATGGCAGTTATCAGACCATTTGGAAGAAAATCTAAGGAACAAGTTTGAGTACACAACATTTTACACGGTAGAGTGGGAGGTAAAAAAGTTATAGTCATGGTGGTACACATCGAGCTGCTTCAACCACGAATCTGCAGCGCTACGAAGATATATTATTCTTTCAAGGTCAGATGTTTCAGGCTTCACCCAAAGATCACCTTGCAACTTGTAATTAGCCATTCCAAAGGGAGGAAGCGAAATTCCACCACTGCTGTCATCTTTGGGTTTAATTCTTGTTGCTTCTATAGAATCTAGCATGTCAGCATGCTCATTCCCACAATCTGCAACATCAAGCCAAGAACAGCAGAGTTTAAAACCAGTAGCAATTACAAACTCTTTAAATAAATAGATGATGCACCATTGATGCATACACAAGTTAGCCAAATACATTTTGAAAAAAAAGTTCATGTTAGTAGTCAAGGTCAAGGGACAAATAGACAAGCATGAGTCAATGCTGCCAATGTTGTCACTCCATAGCTATATTGTTGACAAAAACAAGGAGCTACGTGGGGAATTCTACTGTTTTCTTTGTGCTTCTCTTTAAACATACTAAAATAAAATTAATCACCTGAGTGAAACTCCATAGCAGAAGAGTAATTTACAGGTAATGTAGTACCGTTTCACTTCCTCCTTAATTTAGATAAGGAAAGGGTGTTCCTTTAATAAGGAGAAGGAACGCCAATTCTATTCATCTTTCTGTGGTTCCTGATCTTTTGTTTGTAATGAGAAGCATTAACTATCTTCCAAGAAGCTTGTGATTATGTTCTAATGTAAATCCTGAGAGTTTCAATCATAACACATTTGCTTATGGCAACCAAAGATGGTTTTGCACATTGTTCAGCCTTTGATCCAGATTCTAAAACCAAAGGAAGCCATGGAAAACTAAGAGCTTGTTTAGCTTTTATGCAGTAGAAGAAGAGAAGTAAAAGTTAGAGCTTTCCATTCAATGTTGAAGTATAATATAAAGGAGCTTTTTATTTCAAAGAGCTTTTTACGTCTCTTTGGATTGAATATACCTAAAACTCATATAATATGGATAATAATTATTATATTAAATTAGATATCAAAATAAATTAAAATATCTCATCACTTAATAAAATATTTTTTAGTTATTTTAATGATGATACAGTAAATTAAACATCATAAATAAATATAAACCATCCAACAATATTAAAAATTATGCTATATTCTAATTTAATAAGATCATGATGTCTTTAAATATGATATTAATACCATAAAATGAAACCTTTTAAATAAAAATAAAATAGTTATAAATTATAAATTACATAAAATTTATCTGCGCATAACTTTTACAAATTATAATCTATATATTAGATAAGACAAATTATAATCTAGATAAGAAAAATAATGATAGATGAAAGAGAATATGAAAAGTGACTATATCTTATTTAGAATATAAATGACATTTTTTTATTTTTTTTAGAATAGCTTTTATTGGAAGCCAATATGAGGTGGCTTCTTCCAAAAGAGCTTTTGAAATTTTATCCAAACACTCAAAAAGTGGTTTATTAATTTGAAAAGCCACTTTTAACTTTCTAAAAGCCCTGCTAAACGGAGCCTAAGATAGAGTGCAAGAAGCCTGTAATCAAACATCATTCAACTCCTCACAGTAATTAACTTAAAGCAATGATACTCAGAAAGAAATATTATTAATATTCCACGTTTTTTAATTCATAAACAATCAGCCAAAAAAACTCTCAAAACAATGAAAAGCAACAAGAGATACCTTGGAAAGATGATGACAATGTATGGTATGTGAGGAAACTTGTTGATAAATCCTTCTCATTTCTTTTAGTGGGAATATGATAAATAGGGTACCTGATAAAAAATGAAACACATGCAATTATTGAAATATGTCGAACTCAAGATTCCAATATAGCATAAATAAAAATAATGGGAAAAAAAAACAGTGTAACAAAGCAGGAAAATAAACCAATTATTGACCAAGAGAATTAATCTGCTTTGAACTGACCCATGTCTCCTATTTCACATGTCCTCCTAGGAAAGGGATTTTTACTAATGTGATCAGAGTCCCAAGAAAGATTGATGTCGGTTATCATATACTCATAAAATTTATATAAAAAAAAAAAATAGACAGTGAATCTTCTTGTTACTAGGTAATATCATGGAGACATCAAGGACAGCACATATGAAGTAATTTTATTTGTAGGTGCTCAGGCATAAATAGGAAGTTCTTGTTCGATGTTACTTTTAAGTGCTCATTCATATTATCCTTCAATTTTTAGTCTTAATTCCAAAAAGATGCACAAAGATGACCATCAAACAGAATTCCAGTCTTCTGCACTATCTTAAAATTTTCATCTCTTCCACAATATAAATGTAATTCCACCTCCCTAAATCCTGTTTTATTGAGATATCATACCTCACACATACGTCAACATGAATAGTGTTTGTGAAACTTTCTAGCAGTGTATATGAGATGCTTACTTTTAGTCATATGTTACAATGACAGGACTTGGATAACTTTACTGAGTTTATTAACTATTATGTGACACTGGCAGGAGCAAATGAATAGATGGGGTTGCGAGGTTGGTTAAAGAAACCCAACAATGGTTGTATAATATGCCTAATATTCCTAAAATTTCTAGTTATAGAACAAGTCACTAGCAGTAGGAAGAAGTTAAATAAACACGACAAACACGTGTGAATATGTAAACAATCCGCATTACCAAGCAACAGCCATCCAACTTGCTGGAGAAAGATCCACATTTTTTAGTGTCATCAGTCCCGGGTGATTTCTAGCTAATTCAGTTATCTGAGAATGAAGAACAACACAGATAAATAAATTTGATATTCATTTTTTACAATGGCATGCCTCCAGATAGGATGGGGTGAGTGGAGCAGGGAATGATGCAGATAACATACACTTAAGAAAATCCAGGTAAGTGACTGTTTTAGTAATTTCACAGTTATGCTGGAAAGTATATACATAACTCCATATATATATACACACACATATACATGTATGTATTTATGTATATATGTATGTATGTATACATGCACACACATGCATACACACATATATAAACGAGTACATGCACTTAATTACAGTTGCTATTTGAGTTTATATTCCTTATTATTGAATGCGAACAAAATTTCCACAACTATACTTAGTAAGTTGATTGATGCATTTCAGGAGCACTTCTTTAGTTGATTGATGCAATTCTAACCTACAAACTAGCAACTGTGAAGCTTTCTTGAGTCCTAGATTTTATTAGAATTTAGCTCACACACTGTAAATAGATGCGAACATATCAATAGGAGAAAAAAAAATTCACCTTTTCTATGAGTGGAATCCTCCAGCAGGGAGAAGACGTTTCAAAGTATTGTAGGTAAAGATAACCAAACCTTTCCATTGTTAGCAAAGAACCCTCATGGTCAACGCTTAAATCCTCAGAACTGGTTTCCCAAGTCTGGCTGGAGTTATTGCTTAGAGATCTTGACAGTTTATCATTTGTGCTGTCATCACTCCAAGAATCACTTTCAAATTCTACTGCATCAATGTGTTCTCCTGGATTCAAATTCCTGCAAGATGAAAAGCAGATCAGTTGAATATCACTTCCAAGAAACGGTCCAGAAGAGAAGCAACAAATGAGTCTATTTTTGGTAAATAAAACATTAAGAAACATAAAGACCTGAAAGCTAAAGCTGCCTTATTACTGTAGATCTGAATGGCAGACAGATAAGGGACATAATATTGCATAACACTCTCGCCTTTATTCAACAGTACTTGGGTGCCAGAGCCATACGCACTCCATTCATCATAGCAATCCCACAGATCTCCCAAAGTGAAATATTCAACCATGTCTTTACTACCAGGTGGCTGCCATGAGCTGGTTAGATCATGGATACAGCTCTGCGAAATATTTAACATAAGAGTGAAATTTTGTCAAGGAGAAGGGTCAAGGGTGCTGCCAATAAACCATAAAATTTCAGCAAGGGAGGAGAACATTTACAAGGATCATTAACTAATAGATGAAACTTGTCACCGAACATCTGAAATAATTATTCCCAGCTCTAGCAACTTGTAATGTTATTAAACAGAATGTTGTGTCCCTTGACGTGATATACTCTAATAAAAACAAGAACAAATAGTCTATATGCAACTCGATGGAAAAGAGGGACTTAAGGGATGATTTTCCACACATGAACAGCTGCCAGTGATTTCTATGCCATATCGGATTCAATCAACTTCTTCAAGGTATTGTTCATTATGAGCTATAGGTTGTTGTCTTGTTCATTTCAAAGAAGGTCTGGAGGAGAAGGGTTGCACATACATAGCCCTTCTAACCACTAAAATATTGTAGAACAGTTGGGAGAGGTTCCTACATAAAATTGACAATTAGAAGTCTAAAAAAGCAGCCATAGGCATGAAAACAACATATCAATTCCTAATCCTTTACCATCACTTAGGGTATCACATCAATTCCTAATCCTATACCATCACTTAGAGTATGTTTGCCATTATTGTTTGAGATGCTGTTGAGAAAAAAAACTATTTCTATCAAAGACCTTTAAATTTTCATTTTCGTTTAAATTTGGCATATTTTAAACATAAGAACTTTAAAACAGCAAAATACATTTTCAAAATGTTTTTCTAACAGTATCTAAAATGGTGAGGTGATTTTTCCAAAAGCAATTTGAAACCAGCATTTCCAAAAAGCAATTGGTCTCCAACCACAAACCCAAATGTAGATGGAGGCTTTAAATTGAATGATTCTTTGATTCTTTACAATACTAATTGAGAAATTAGCCCCAAGTTCAACAAATATATATATATATATACTTGACCAATATAAAAAGTTCCTAATTAGAAAAATACAAATTTTTGGATTCTAATTAGATTTGATTACACAGTGATTTTATTCTTATTGTAAATATTTTTACTTTAAGTTGACTTTTTGTGTATAAATACTCAAATCTTGTAAAAATCAATTTAATTGGAATAAAATAAAAAATTTCTCCCAAAAATTCTTTATGATATCATAGATTTCTCCTGATTTTAGAGTTTAAATTCAATTTTTGCTTTTTAGGGTTTCCAAAATCCTAGATCTACCTTTTTGGTAATACTCTATCTAGGAGCTTTTTTTCTTTTGCATCTCACTACCGCCACCAACAGGATTGCCGGACCGTCGTCGGCCAGCTCCGACGCTGGAAAGCCACGCGCGTGAGGCTCATGCGCCCTCACAAGACACTGTTGAAGGTAGCTATTATCAGAAGTTCTTACATTATCATAAGGAAAAATAGGCACCTGTTGAAAGTAGCTAGATCTTTCATTTTCACCATGAATCTTTCAAAAATCTATTGAGGAAATGCAGTTTTAGCCACAGGTTATCTCATTAATAGAATGTCTTTCAGAATTCTTACCTTTAAAAGCTTATACTATTCCTGCAAGAGAAAAAAGCTTATACTATTCCACCAAAAGTGTTTGGACGCACGTGTTTGTTCATATTAGGACAGGCAGAAAACTTGATCCGAGAGCTCTTAAATGTGTATTTGTTCAGTATTCTCCCACACAGAAAAGTTACAAATATTATCACCCTCAATCTAGAAAATACTTTATTAATATAGATGTTACGTTTAGAGAGACTAAACATTACTACCCCATCACCTCTTCGGGGGAGGACAATGAGATAGAAGAGATGATTCCTAATCTTATATCTCTAGAACGTTTTACTCTAGATGAGAATACTATACAGGGAAGACTATTGGTGACCAAATTGGGTGTTTGGATAAACCAAATTTAAGGAGATACTCAAAAAGAGACAAAACAGAAGCAAAACAAGTCATTATACAGCCTACTCAATATCATGAATCTTTCTCTTCTCCATCTAGTGAGTCATCCCTAAATCTGGAGTGCATTGATGATCTAAATAAACTAATTGCTCGAATAAAAGGAGTTAGATCTTGCACAAAACACTCTATTTCTAACTTTATCTCTTATGATTCTTCATCTCCATTTTATAGAGTTTTTGCCTTGTCTATTTCTTCTGTGTCTATCCCACAGAATAGGAAGGAAAACTCTCAAAGATTCTAACCGGAAGGGAGCAATGATTGAAGAAATGAAAGTCTTGGCTAAAAATGAAATCTGGGAGTTGATGTCTCTTCCATTTGGAAAAAAACCAGTTGGTTGCCAATGAGTGTTCATTGTGAAACACAAAACAGATGAATCAATTGAAAGATTCAAGACCAGACTAGTTGCCAAGGGATATACTCAAATCTATGGAGTGGATTACCAGGAGACATTTGCCCCTGTTATCAAAATAAACTCGATCATAGTATTGTTATCTTATGCTGCCAACCTTGACTGAAAGTTATAACAATTTGATATAAAAAATGCATTCCTCCACGGAGACTTAGAGGAGGAAGTGTATATGGAAATTCCTCCTGGATTTACTAATGAAAAAACACAAGAAAAGGTGTGCAGGCTAAAGAAGACTTTGTATGGGTTGAAGTAGTCACCCGAGCTTGGTTTGATCGATTCAGCAGAGCTATGATTTCCTTTGCCTATCAACAAAGCAATGTTAATCATACCTTATTTATCAGACATCACAAGGGTAAAATTACTCTTCTCATAATCTACATTATGACACTAAAAAGATGACTCGGCTGAAAAAGTTTTTAGCTCAAGAGTTCAAAATTAAAGATCTAGAAAAACTACAATATTTTTTAGGAATCGAAGTTGTCAGGTCAAAGAAGGAATTATTTATCTCTCAGACAGAATACATTCTGGATCTTTTGGAAGAAACTGATATGTTAGGTTGCAAATCAGTAAAAACTCCTATTGAGAGCAATCACAAGCTATAAGCAGAGATTGGTTAATCAGTAGACATTGGCAGATATCAGAGGTTGGTAGGCAGAGGTTGGTAGACAGACTGATTTATCTTTCGCATACTCGACTAGATATAGCATACGCAGTTAACTTAGTCAATTTATGCATGACTATCATGAGTCTCACATGTTAGTTGTTTTTCGCATTTTACAATACTTAAAGTCTGCTTCTAGAAAAGGTCTCCTATTCTCTAAACACGGTAATCTCTGGGTACACGTATCCACAGATACGTATTCGCAGATATATATTGGGCTGGATCCCTTAATGATAAGAGGTCGACTAGTGGTTACTGCACACTTGTGAGGAAACCTTGACACTTGGAGAAGCAAAAAGCAAAGTGTTATTACTCAATCAAGTACTCAGGCGGAATATAGAGCAATGGCACAAGGTGTTTCTGAACTCTTGTGGGTGTAGAGATTATTGGAAGAATTGAAACTATTGGAAAGGGATAAACTTCTCTTGTACTGTGACAAAAAAGCTGCCATATAGCTCACAATCCGAATACTACATAGAGATTGATCGACATTTCATTAAATAGAAGTTAAATAATAGTGTCTTGATATTAGATCATGTGACTTCCGATGAACAACTAGCTGATATATTTACCAAATGACTCAACAACAAGACCTATCACACCTTGATTTCCAAGTTGAGCATGTGTAATATCTATGCACCAACTCGAGGGTATGTGTGATATCTATGCACCAACTCGAGGGAGAGTGTTGACCAACATAAAAGATTTCTAATTAAGAGAATTCAAATCTTTGGAATCCTAATTAGGTTTGATTATAAAGATCTTATTTTTATTGTAAATATTCCTATTTTAGATTGATTCTTTGTGTATAAATACTCAAAATTTTTTAAAGATCAATTCAATTGAAATAGAATAAAAAATTCCTCCAAAAAATTCTTCAAAATATATATATATATACCACAATGCTCAGCAGAAGTGAATATATAACAATGGAGACAACAAATCATGTTGATTGAAGTATTGGAAGCCGTATTAAAGCCTAATTAATTTACATAAAAAACCATTAAGTCTTAGATCCAATGAGCACTTTAAAAGGCAAAAACTAATAAAATTTGCAAAGGAAGTAATCTGGTATGCATACTATTTTCTAATGTACACAGGTAACGGTTTAGATCAGGTGGCAGTTGACAATTATGAGACGAGATTGAAGATTGATTTGCATTTAAATTTACAAGATTTCATCTCTCTATCTCTTAATGATTATATATACCATGTACTTTATACCAAAAATGAAGTACAAAGATATGGTCCTTAGACTTCTGCATTGAGCATAGAGAGAGATTGTTTTTGCATTGAGCATAGAGAGAAAGATTGTTTTTCTTATACTTTAGCACTAAGCACACAACTGTCTCAAGTAGCCCACCTTTCCCCTCAAAATCATAAAACTTAGGGTGCATTCATTTTCATTTCGCTGTGGTTTTTTATTTTTCGTTTTTTATTTAATAAACATAAAAATTGTTTGGTTGTTATACTTTTGTTTTTATTTTTATTAATTGTTAGAAAGTGTTTTTAAAATTAAAAATAAAAAATAAAAACCGAAAACCACATATATTAGTTTTATTATTACATATTCTATCAAACCATTATATTTCTTTCCAACTATTATCAGATTATTATTATTATTAACAATTTCAAAATCTTATCTTCATTAATCAAATTATATTCATTCAATTAATTTATAAAATATATTTTTATTTTATTATTATAAAAAATTTATTATTTAATTCTTATATTATGAGAAAACTCATTAATTAGCTCCTTGATTTTAAAAAATACATGCTTGAAGTTTTAACAAATCTATTAATTAATCCTTCTATTAGTTTTAATTTTTAAATATTTTACTATTTGGTCTTATTTTACTATTTGGTCTATATAATATGAAAAAATATAGTAGTTGATCCTTCGGTTTTGTAAAAATATCTATTAATTATTTTCTTTGTATTAAAAGCATTTTAAACTTTTTGCAAGAAAATTTACCATTTAGTCCATTTAATATGATAAAAATCATTAGTTAATCTCTCGATTTTTAAAAATACATTAAAATATCACTAAGGTATTAAAAAATATACTAATTAGTCATTCTATTAATTTGGCTTTATGGTAAGAGAATATTCATTAATTAGTCCCTCAGTTTTGTATAAATATTTCCTAATTAGTCTTTTTAAAAGTATTTTTAACTTTTTTACAACACTTAATAGCTAAAATTAATAAAAAAATTAATTAATAATTTTTTTAAAATCTCAATGATATTTTATTGTATTTTTCTAAATCAAATGACTAATTAGTAAGTTTTATATACACATGGACTAAATAATTTTTTTTTTCAATACTTAACAACTAAAATTAATGAAGACTAATTAGTTTATTTTTTAAAATCTAAGAATATTTTAATATATTTTTAAAGGCGATAGACTAACTAATGAGCTTTTGGACCAAATAGTAATTTTGTACTATAATATCCTATACTTTGTAAAAATAATTTAATATTTATTTTTATATGGAATCATTTATAAAATTATTTATATCATATTTAAAAAAAATATAATTTATTACTTACTTTTATGCAATAAAATATAAATTTATTTTTATGCGAATAATTTTTAGAAAATAATTTTCAAGAACTAAATAACTGTTTTAATTTTAAAAAAACAAAAAATAGATATAGTAAGGGATTAACAAGAGCTCCTTGTACTAAGCCAATTCGTAAATGCATTTAAAAATAAATATGATAAGCCTCGGTTCTGTTACCCAATTTCAATTTTCAAGAAAAAAAAACAAGCGCACCATTAATTACTTAATTAGTTTCACTTATTTTATTCTTCCTTTCTACATCGAGGACGGGCAAATAACGGTAGCCATATTTGTCCATAGCCATGTTTTTTAAAAAATAAACTACAAAGAATATATTAATTATATAATTAAAGTGAAATAATAATTAATCCGCTCACAGCAAAACGACTAGTTAAATAACTAAACTATTTTTTTTTGAAGTAAAGTTAATAACTAAAGTTAAAAATAAAAAATAAAAAAATAGAACGTGTGACACATGGCCACGGAACTGAAGACAAACAACATCTATCTCAGAAGTGAATTAAGCAATAATGCCACAGAATAATAATGGAAAGAAATCTGTAAATTTCTTTTCTCTTTCTTAAAGAAAGGCGAAATTTGCAGTAAATAAGAGGAATTAAGCTAAAAAGAAAGGTAATATCAGATCAGATTGGTAACAAAGAGAAGATGAAAATTAAGAGAACACAATGGAAAGAGAGTGAGAGTACCTGAGGAAGGAACCTGGAAGGAACAACTGGAGTCACACATTGAAGAAAGCGTTCCAGATTTGACTGCAGCCTTGTTGAAGGGGACGACATCGCTATTCTCTGCTTTTCTTTTTTCAATTTTTCCTTCTTCTTCTTCAATCGCAGATTCATTCACTTCACTCGCAAGTCGCAAAACAATCACTATTTCCTCTCAAAATATGTTATTCTTGAACGGTGTAGTTGCATACATGCCTAAAAACCCCAAATTTTGCTTCCATTATACGAATAAATAAAGCAGCCTCAAAAGGAAGAGTATAAGAGACACTAATAGTAGCAGTTCAACGACTCACCTTGACGGCCTCCTTTCCTTTCTGCGCTTGTTAAACAATCAAACACTTGATCTTCTCGCGCTATAAGCTCCTATATGTTGAATTAGAGGTGGGATCATTATAAGCAAATGGGTACAGAAACGCAAGAGAGGACAAAAGCAATTTACTTTCTGTTTTCGTGTCTATTTCTTTCAGGGAAAACGAAATAAAATTCATATAGAGCCATACAGGCGGAGAGATTGAGAGAGTCCACGAAATGAAGAGTGGTGTCGGAGCCTCGGGCGTTCACTTCGCCGCGTGTGGGGCAAAAATGTCAGGTGGCTTGGCTTGTCGTTCCTTTCACATCATTTTCTTGTCGTTTTCTTCTTCATCGTCATCCATTCCTTTCTATTTATTGTTTCTTTTAAAATAAACTAGTCAGTTTTGGTCTGTCTAAAAACATAAATTAAAATTAAAATTATTTTTATATGTATACAAAATAATATATATTCCTCTAATATTAAAATTAAATAGTTTAATTTTATATTTTAACTCTACTAAATTAAAAAAATTCTTCATTAAAATAATTTTTTAAATAAAATTGAAATATAAGTATTAAATTATTTTTAAAAAAATTATAATATATACGGTAATCTTAATATAACCAATAATTAAATATTACTTTCCATTTCAAAAAATAAATAAATAAATATTACTTTATATTTTAAAATATTTTTATTATTTTAAAGATAATTAATCAAACGTTGTTTAATTTGATAAAAATAAAATATAGATAATGAATTACTGAATTTTCAAATAAAGCGTTTAATTTTGATATAACTAAAAGATGAAAAATTAATTAAAAAACTTAGTGTAGGTCAAATTATAGCTTAAACTATTTGAAGGCTAAAACAGTTTTTTTTATATATATATTTTTTATTATTATAAATGGAACAGTTTATAAAAATAATTTTATTTTTTAATGCTTGTAATTAAACTTATAAAATTTACTTTTAAATATTTTTTAATTAATAAAAATTTATGTAAATTCTGTCTATAAGAAAATCATATTAAATTCATTTTGTTATAGTTTGAGTTTATGATGAGACTCATTTTTATGTTTTAGACCTAAATCAAATTTCTAAAAATTCTCTTAAAAAGAAAAACATAGATTAAAAAGTGAGAGATGTCAAATATAATAATAATAAAAAAAATTAATATATTTAACATATAACTAATAATGGTTATATTATATCTACTACATAGAAAATATTAAAATAGAATATATAAGTTATGAAAATCATCCACAAATGAATTTACGTTAAAAATATTTTATTTTTTTAACTAATTTATGTTTTTTAATTGTTTTATTTATTAAGTTTTGTTAATATTTTAATATGTAAATAAATTAAATGTTTTTTTAATTATGTGCGATAAGTTATTTGATTGATTAAACTTTTAATACTCTAATTTAGAGATTAATTTCAGAAGCATTAAAAATATTAAAACTAAATTCAGTTTTTTAAAATAAATAAAAATTAAAAGTAAAAAAGGTGTTCTGCGTGGGCGGGGGGGCGAGGGCCCTCCCACCTTGTATGTGGACAGGCGGTATCAAGTCAATGTTTTCTCACCATGCAAAATGTGGATAAGGTGGTTCCTTGGATCATAACCAAGTGTATCTCATGCAGCCAATGCGAGTAGTCCCGTCGTTAGGTAGGAACTCGAAATCGGTGTCGTTTATGATTAATTAGTGTATCACAATTTCTTCTTTTTAGTTACTTTGTTGGACAACATTTAATTTCTTTATATCCGTGATTTGTTATTTTCTACGTTTTAAATATGAAATGAGAAAGACAAAGGATGCTCGATTATGTATATAGTCTCAATTTCTTATTATGTCTATATAAGAAGTTTTAGTGTTTATTCGTTGTCCCTTACTTTGTTGATAGCTGTTTGAAAGTGCGAGGGGTCCCTCAAGTTCAATTCCAAAGCATAGTATTTTTGCTCCTTTAGGTGACTCAATGATTATGCGAAACTATAATCGTAATGGGTTGACTTTTTTTCTGCTAATTATTGGCCATGAAGATGGAAGTTCGGTGGTTTGCTTGGTTTGTCGGTCTCGGTTGCTTCTCATGTCAGTCTAGCTTGTTGTTTGCCTTTCTGTTGTTTTAGTTTGGTGGTTACGTGCATTGTTGGCGGTTGTCGAGATCCTAGTGCTTGTTGCTCAGAATTATAAGAAAATTGTATTGTTTTTGTTTATAGAATACAATGACAATGGTACATATTTATACACAAGGAGAGAAGGCTTCAGAAAAATACTAGGCTATTCTACTGTACACGTTGCTATAAATAACAGAATGCCAGCTACATTACAAGTGTATATGGGAGAGAATTTGTGCTCTCTTTCATGCATTGCACGTGAGGGAAATTATCTCATACTTCTCGGCCCCTCTCAAGCTAGAGACTGGTGAATTTCAATGAGTCCCAGCTTGGAAAGCATAAAGTGAAAGGCCGTAGCTGTTGGAATTTTGGTGAAAATGTCGGTCAGTTGACATTTAGAGGAGATATGAACAGTTTTAAAGAAACCTGATGTAATATGATTTCGCACAACATGACGGTCAATATTTATGTGTTTAGTACGTTCATGAAATGTAGGATTGTTACTGATATAAACCGTGGCTTGATTGTCGGTGTATGAGAATAGATGCGACTGGTTTAATATCAAAATCATGAAGAAGGTATGATATCCATTTGAGCTCACAGGTGGTGGAGGCCATACTGCGATATTCAGTCTCGGCATATGACCGGCTAACAGTGCTTTATTTTTTTAACTTCCAAGAGATTAATGACGATCCAAATGATGATCTGAGATCCAGAAAATAGGATTTTACAATGGGTTCCGTAAAACTGGAAAAACTTAGACCTAGAGAATTGTATTTCTCCTTTTATCTGTTTTCTATTGTCCGCTAGTGACGTGTAACAGAATGTATGTTATTGGGCCACCTGTCCCTGTCTCGTTGATATGGACGTACGAGGAAATCAGATCGCTGCCCCATGCGTAACGGCCTCTGATTCTTCCCGGACGCGCATGCGGGTGGTCCCCTTTGACGGATGGGTAGGCCTCCCTCTTGATCCTGAGTTGGGCCGAAAGGTAGAATTAAGACTGAGCCCAGAGAGGATCTGTTCGTTGGGCCGACAATGCTGGGCCGGCCTGGTTGAAGAGACTAACTGGAGTCCGGTCTCAAGGCTGAGCGGATCGGACCTGGTGCATGTATGAGGCTTGAGGGCCTCTAGATAATAGACTGGTATTGTGGGCCTGACTCCAGACCGGGGTGGAGAAATCCAGCAGTTATCACCAAAAATATACAAAATCCAATGAGAGAACATATGCTGATAGAATAGGTAGCCCAATCCGCATCACAGAAAGCTTGTAATTGAAGTGTAGAAGAGAAGGAAAAAAGAGTCCCTTGCGAGAACAACCGTGTAAATATTTGATAAGATGAACAAGTGCTTGCCAATATTGTTTCCTGAGTTGTTGAAGATACTGACTTAATTTTTGGACAATGAATGAAATATCAAGTCTAGTCATGTCTAGGTATAAGAGTTTTACCAACTATTCTTTTGTAAGTTTCAGGCCGAGATAAAATTTCTGATATTATGTCATCAAGACGAGACCCTTTTATCATTGGGAAGGAAATCGGCTTAGGTTGCTCAGTCCCATTTTATGAACCAAATCCATGATGTACTTATGTTGACTTAAGAAAAGCCCATCAGAAGATCCGGCAATTTCGATACCTAAGAAGTAATGTGCATAGCTGAGATCTTTTATAGTGAATAATGACTGAAGAAATTTGGTTGCCTGAATAGAGTCTTCATTGTTTCCAGTTATTAAAATGTCATCAACATAAATGAGCAAGGCTTGGAAATGATTACCATGTTTTCTTGAAAATAAGCAATGATAAAATGAAAATTGAACAAAACCAGATTGCAATAAAGTGGCAGTGAGATGCTTGTTCCACTGGCGGCCAGCC
Organism: Manihot esculenta; assembly: GCF_001659605.2. Taxonomy (NCBI): domain Eukaryota; kingdom Viridiplantae; phylum Streptophyta; class Magnoliopsida; order Malpighiales; family Euphorbiaceae; genus Manihot; species Manihot esculenta. Next base: position 9,040,772 of record NC_035162.2, on the reverse strand, counting down.
TATTTTAAGCCGTATATAGCTTTGACTAACTCGCACACCTGCTCGGGTTGGGCTTTCTTGTAACTAAGTGGAGGAATCATATAGAGTTCTTCATTAACATGACCGTGCTTTATTGACATCAATTTGATGAATGGGCCAGTGGTGAGCAGAAACAATGGCAAGAAAAATTAAAATGGTAACCACCTTGGCCACAGGTGAAAAACTATCCATGCAATCAACTCCTGCAATTTGATTATAATCCTTGGCTACCAACCTAGCCTTGAATCGGTCAACAGTGTTGTATTTGATGCAATATACCCATTTTGAAACTATGGGTTTTTTGCCTAGAGGAAGAGCGGTTAAATTTCATGTCTGATTTTTCTCAAAAGCTGCTAATTCTGCATCCATGGCTTGAATCCACCTGATACCTTCTTTAGCTTGGTGATACGAGGAGGGTTCATGGATAAGTGATACATTTGCTAAAAAAAGCTTGATAAGAAGAACTAAAAATAGGTGCAACTAGACAACAATTATGAGGAAGGGATGTACCCGTAGAACCATTGGTAGTAGAAGTCACAGCAGATGGTAAAGCAGGATCTTGGATTACTAGAGTAACAAAATCCTTCATCCATACAGGTTGGGAAATATGTCGTGTGCTACGCTTGAGAACTTGGGATTGGAAAATGCGTGTAGGAAAAGCAGTGGACGGTGAGGTGGTTGGAATAGATGGAGCCGGGCCCAAACTGGTCCAAATAATTTTTGAACTCACTTTTCACTTGACCCAAAATGGTTAATCCAAATTATTTAGTAGTTTTGTATTAGCTATTATATACAATTATACTTTCTGATAATCTTCCGATGTGATTTCTTATAATCTTTGATGTGAGACGATCAGCTGCTGCAATTCCGCAAGCAGACAAGCACTAACCATTACATGAAGTGCCATTAAAAGGTATGGGTAAGGCGATAGATGGCATGGAGTCAGGATTAACGGATGGAAAGATATTCTCATGAAATGCGACGTCCCGAGAAACAAATAATTGATGGGATTCAAGATTGAATACTTTGTAACCCTTTCTTTCTAGTGCATATCCTATAAAACGACCTCTGATGGCTCGGACAACAAAATTGTCGTTATGAGGCTGGGTATTGGTGGTAAAACATGAATAACCAAAGGTTTTGTGATGATTGCAATTTGGTGATTTTTTATGGAGTTTTTAAAATGGGGTTTTCCAGTGGAGAAGAGATGTGGGTATTCTATTGATTAAGCAAGTAGGTGTAAGAATGCTTTCACTCCAAAATTTTGGAGGTAAATGAGATTGAAATAAAAGAGCTCGAGCTAATTGGAGAAGATGCTAGTGTTTGCTTTCAACGACACCATTTTATTGAGATGTATAGGAGCATGCCTTTTGATGGATGATACCAAGACTATTGAAAAGTTGCTGGCAAAGAAAGGTTTGTAAATTCGGTACGATTATCAGTGCGAATAATCTTGACAGAGGTGTTAAATTGATTTTTGATGAATTGGAAGAAATTCTCCAATTAGTTCCTGGTTTGGTATATATGTTAAAGCAAATAGGTCGAAGTGGTACGACTATGATCATCGACGATAGTCAATATGTATTGTGCTCCTGTGAAAGAAGGTTGCTGATATGATCCCCATAGGTCCACATGTATTAATTCAAAAATACAATTGGTATTTGTAACACTGATGGAGAAAGGTAAGCGGTGCTGCTTAGAGAGTGGACAAACATCGGATAGAAAATTGTCACCATAAGAAGCATTGATTTCTGTTATTTTGCTCAATACTGATTTTGGTACATGACCGAGCGGTAGATGCCAAAGATTACATGTATCAATTTTGCTAAAGACTGTAACAGAATTGTTTTCTAAGCAGAAAGAGGATGCATTAAGTATATAGAGACCATCCTTTTCTTTGCCATATGCTATGACCTTACTAATCCGTTGCTCCTGCAAAGTACAAGATGTGGAAGAAAAGGAAATAGAAATGTCAGTTAATTTTAATAACTTATAAACAGAAAGAAGGTTATATTTAAAAGATGGAATATAAAGAATATTTGTGAGAGTAAGGCAAGGATGCAATATTACTGTTCCAAATTGAGTGACAAGTTGTTTTGTACCATCTGGCAAATGAACATTAGAATGAATGGGAAGTGTAAGGATATGAGAAAAATAAGAAAGGTTAGAGCAAATGTGATTTGATGCACCCGTATCAATTATTCAAGAAGAAATAACATAATCACTTTTGCTAAGGAAGCACCAATTGGGATCAGTACCTGCAAAATTTGAACAATTAGCAGAGCTTGGATCAAAAACCATTTTAGCCTTCATATATCGAGCAACCTCTTGTAGTACCATATTAGAAATAACTGCATCATTCATTAGGTTACTTTCCACAGTATTTGCTTCAAAAGGAGTCAGGGTCACTGGAGTTGCAAATGCTTGGCTTGTCTGCCCTGCACGTTTTTTATGCATTTTCTTATACCAATCGGAAAAACCATGAATTTTGAAGCATGTTTCTCGTCTGTGTCCTGGAGCCTTACAGTGGTTGCAATACCTATCTGCCTTTTTTCCTATTTCACGCTTCTTGAAGGGTTGTTGAAATTTTTGGAAATTATGTGGCTCTTTGTTTGCTTCACCTCTATACCCTATTTCTTTCACCATTATTTGAATCATTAATAATAAGTATTTCACGCTATTTCTCAACACGATTAAGCATAAAATAAGCCTTACTGACATTTGGTAATGGATCTAGTAGTAATATTTGATTACGCACTCCATCATAACTATCATTTAGACCCATAACAAAATGAATCAACTTATCATCATTTTCGATGTCCGCCACCTCTTTTGCAGCTCCACAAGTACATTCAGGGAAGTTTCGCAGACTGGATAACTCATCTCAGAGTTTTTTAAGCTTTATGTAGTAAATCATCAGGGTGCATTTCCTTGGCTGAAAGTACTTATATCGCGCTTGATCTGATAAAGTAAGAGACTATTGCTTTCTCTAAATTGTTGTTTTTATGTAGTTGTTGCGTACAAGAAGGTCTCAACTAGCTCTTTTGATATTGAGGTTAATATTCTGGCTAAAACCATACTATTTGCCCGTTGCCATTTTTGCAGTTCTTGAACATCCTTTGGTGCAATAGTCTTCCTATTGATGAACCAAGTTTATCTTTGGCAAATAACCAAATTATTATGGAGCGACTCCATGAAAAATAGTTTGCTCCTATTAATGGAGCACTGACGAGCTGCCTTCCCAGATTAACAGAGTTCTGTAAGGTATAGAGATCATTGGTGGAGTTTTTCTTTCTTTCGTTCTTCTCCATGATTTTAGAAAGGAAGATCAGGTCACGAGAAGCGTGGCTCCGATACAATGCTCAGAATAATAATAAAATTATATTGTTTTTGTTCATAGAATATAATGATAATGATACATATTTATACACGAAGAGAGAAAACTCAAAAAACACTAGGCTATTCTACTGTACACGTTGCTATAAATAAAAGAATGCGAGCTATCCGGGAGAACATTTGTGCTCTCTTTCATGTATTGCACGTGAGGGAAATTATCCCATACTTCTCACTTGTCATCCTTGGCTGCGGTTGAGTTGGCGGTCGGTGCAGTGAAGCTCAATGATGAAGAGTTGAGAGAGTTTTAGACTTTCTCTTTTGTATGGTTTGGGTTGGGAAGCCTGAGTTGGGTTGAATTTTTCCTCATTTTCATATTATGTTAGAGAATTTAGTTTGTTGGTTTGATCTTGTACTTGTTATAGCCAGTTAGACTTTTCAAGTGCAATTTATTTAAAAAAAAAAAACTTTTAATGTTTATGCTTTAAAAGTATTCAGAAAATTATAAAATTACATTAAATAAACAAAAATAACTTTGTCATTTAAAATAAAATTTAGAATATAATCAATTAAATTTATAACAAGATCAATAAAATATTTACAATCATCAGCTATGCCAATAATTTATATTTAATTATTATAAGACATTTAACTGTATTGATTATTTTAATTTTAAAAAAATAATTTATATATGTCATGAAAAGTTTTTAGAAAAGTTTAAAATATATAAAAAAATTTTTAATAAAGTTTAAAAATATAGAAACGTAGTTGATATTGTTAAAATAACAAATTTATAATTTATTACTCACTTTGCTTAATAAATATAGAATGCCTAACTCGCATAGTCAAATTAACAAGCCATTTAGGGTTAACCAAGCGACTCCTATCCCCACCTATCGACATTAAAACATAAATTTATTTTCATTTCCTTTTGTCTCGAATTATAATTATTTTTTCTTTATGTTATTTTAATTTTTTTAATATATCCTTATTTAATAATATAAAAAATTATTAACTTTAGTAATAATTTTAAAATATAAAAAAAATATGAAATATAATATCTGAGATCCAGAAAATAGGGTTTACAAAACGTTCTGTAAATTTAGCCAAAAAAGCCCCCTTCTTAGGAGAGTGTTTTTTCCTTTTATCCGTTTTCTTCTGTCTGCTGGTGACGCATAACTAACTGTCTCTCATTGGGTCACATGTCCCTGCCATGTTGATTCGGACGTACGAAAATATCGGATCCTTGCCCCATGCGTAACGGCCTCTGATTCTCTCCGGGCGCGCATGCGGATGGACCCGCAAGACAAATGGGTTGATCCCTTCCTGATGTCGAACTGGGCCTGAAGATAAGATTAAAACTGAACCCGGATAAGATTTGTTTAATAGGCTGTATGGACTGGGTCTGCCCAATTGAGGGAGACAACTAGAGCCCGGTCTTAAGGCTGAGCGGACCGGACCTGATTCATGCGGGAGACTTGAAGACCTCCAAATACTAAGCTGGTACTATGGACCTAACCCCAAACCGGAGTGAAGAAATCCAGTGATCATCAAAATATATTGGATATTTAGGAGATAGAGGGAGTATAGCTTTATATCCATCATCTCCTAAAAATGCACATACAAAGTATTTTTCTTTAAGTTTCATATTTTCAAAACCTTTTTCCTCTCCTATCATTTTCCATGGTGTGTGCCAAATTAAGAGGTGTGGGAAGGGGCAACTGTGGGCGGTATGACAACCCATGCCTGCCGGAAACTACCAGCATTAATTGAGCAGGTGTATTTGGGCCCGTAGTATTTTGGGTTACCGTCCTCAAAAATGAAATACAATACTCAGCTGTATCAATGTACTTCGCATGAATAATGTCAACAAGAATTAATTTCAGTTTAATAACTTAAAATATATAAAATTGTATTTTTCTATCTCATAATTTTTATTTATAAATAATTTTTTTATTAATTTTTTAATTATATTCAATTTAAAAATATTAAATTTTATTATCTCACCTTATATTACTTCATATTTACATTATTTCAAAAAAGTTTCTCATCTCCTCACGCCCATTCCATATATAATATAACAGCCTAGGGCTCAAGCTTGGCAGTGGGTCACCAAATCTTGGTGAACTTCTCTATCTAATACAGCACGTGAGAAGTGAAGAATATGCTGAAAAAAAGACTTAGATCAGATTATTAAAGTCAAGAAAATTTAAGCAAAGTTGTTAAATATCTAATCTCAGATGGTTGCCCAGCGGCGTCGTGTCAAAGCTCAATGGAGCCGCAAGTTTAATGAGGTTCGCTCTCGTATTTAATGCCTCTACCAACGACCTCCAGTACTCATTTAATGGACTCTCTTAATTTTTCTTTCTTCCTACCACATTTCAATTTTTTTCAGATCCAATCTGAATCAGGAAGACGAAGAAGAAGAAAGATTGGGTTGCTTGTCCAAGTTGTGTTTCAGGCTTTTTCTGCATGGGATTCTATTAACCTAATAAATCATCACTTGGTCAACTCCATGCATTACTCGTTTTCCCATTCTCACAACTTTCTTGCCTTCTCACTTAGTATTTGTTATATATATCTTCCTCAATCTGTTCCAGCTCCTTTCATGGTTTCTTTTACATTATAAAGATTTCAGCTTCAAAAATTTTCTGAGATGAGGAACACAGCGAATCACGTAGCGATGGAGATAGAGGCAAGCAGACCAGCGGGGACAAATGGGACGGTAGTAGGGTTGAGTCCTCTAAGCGAGACTCTTTGGAGGGAGAAGACCAATGCAGAATTGGTGGGGGATGTGTCGGCGAGGCTTACATGGAAGGATCTTACTGTGACGGTTACCCTCAGCAATGGAGAGACACAAAATGTTTTGGAGGGACTCACTGGCTATGCTGAACCAGGATCATTCACTGCTCTCATGGGTCCTTCTGGCTCTGGCAAATCCACTCTGCTTGATGCTCTCTCTAGTCGCCTTGCTGCTAATGCTTTCCTTTCTGGCTCCATTCTCCTCAATGGTCGAAAAACCAAGCTTTCTTTCGGAACTGCTGTGAGTATATAGAAATTTGCTTCTCTGCCTTTTTTTTTATCAGCGAACACTGATAATGTATCTTCTTTCTGCATCCAACAGAAAGTGCACTAATTTTGCATGTTTTTATATAAACTTAGGCCTATGTGACACAAGATGACAACTTGATTGGTACTCTAACTGTGAGAGAAACAATATGGTATTCAGCTCGACTGCGTCTTCCTGATAAGATGCCTCGGTCGGAGAAGAGGGCATTGGTTGAGAGTACCATAATAGAGATGGGTCTTCAAGATTGTGCAGACACGGTAATTGGGAATTGGCATTTGCGTGGGATCAGTGGAGGGGAGAAGAGAAGGGTCAGCATAGCTCTTGAAATCCTAATGAGGCCTAGATTGCTCTTTCTTGATGAACCAACCAGCGGACTTGACAGGTTAATTAAGCTCTTAGATCGAATTTGTTTTAAATAATTAAATTGTCTTTTCTTGTCTCGGCATACACTGTTTTAGCTATACGTTTCTATCGTCCGTTTGCTGTGGCAGTGCTTCAGCTTTCTTTGTAACTCAGACGTTGCGTGGGCTATCTAGAGATGGAAGGACTGTCATTGCTTCAATTCACCAGCCTAGTAGTGAAGTTTTTGAGCTCTTTGATAGATTGTACTTGCTTTCTGGAGGCAAAACTGTTTATTTTGGTCTGGCTTCAGAGGCATACGAGGCAAGAAATCCCTGCTCTTAAACCCCACTTTCATTTGTTTCATTACACGAAAATGAAATAACTTCTAATTTACAATACTTTAATTGATGTTGTTAGTTCTTTGCACAAGCTGGCTTTCCCTGCCCTGCCTTGAGGAACCCTTCTGATCATTTTCTGAGATGCATCAATTCTGACTTTGACAAAGTAAAGGCTACTTTGAAGGGCTCCATGAAACTGCGGGTATAATTTGGAGTTTAATTCTTGGATTTTGAGGTTTAATTTGAACAGGATTGACTCTTTCTTGATTGAAGTGGAGTTGCCAAAACTCGCCGTCTATCATTTAAACCAATTATTCTAAATCTCTATTGGAAGAACATATTGTTGATGCTTAGGAAGATTTCTTGAATCACAATAAATTATACTACAGTATATATGAGTGTGACTGTTGTTTAAGGAATATCTAATTCTTGGCTTCTGTTCAGTTTGAGTCAAGTGAGGATCCTTTGGACAAGATAACAACAGCGGAAGCAATACGAACTCTAGTTGACCACTACCGTACTTCTCAGCACTATTATGCTGCAAGAGAAAAAGTTGAGGAGATATCTAAAGTTGTAAGTGGTTTCTACGCAGCTTTTATGTGTCGGATTTTATGAGCTTTAGCATTTCTCCCATTCCAATTCTCTCTGTGAATATCAATATGTATGGATTTTGAATAACAAGAGTAAACATTTGATGTCTCTTTATTGCATGTTGCAGAGAGGAACTGTGCTAGATTCAGGGGGAAGTCAGGCCAGTTTCTTGAGGCAAGCCTTTACTTTAACGAAGCGTTCATTCATCAATATGTCAAGAGACTTTGGGTATTACTGGCTTAGGCTTGTGATTTACATTGTGGTCACCATCTGCATTGGAACTATATACTTGGATGTGGGCACAGGCTACAATTCAATTCTGGTACCATCTGTCCTCTGTTCCTTCTGCTTACTAGTTTGCTCTTTTAGAGATAGAAAATGCAGTTCTTCTTATACTTCCTTCAACAGGCGAGAGGTTCATGTGCCTCCTTTGTCTTCGGTTTTGTCACTTTCATGTCAATTGGCGGGTTTCCTTCTTTTGTAGAAGATATGAAGGTGAGAATACTATGATAAAGATTAAACAGCCATCACAGTTTTGCTAAGAGAATTAGAATTAATCTTTCTGTAATTACTGTAGGTGTTCCAAAGAGAGAGGCTGAATGGCCACTATGGCGTTGTTGCTTTCGTAATTGGCAACACAATCTCTGCAATGCCATTTCTGATAATGATCACCTTTATTTCTGGAACTATTTGTTACTTCATGGTCGGCCTTCACCCAGGTTTTGAACATTATTTATTCTTCGTACTGTGTCTGTATGCAAGTGTCACCGTGGTTGAGAGCTTGATGATGGCTATAGCTAGTATCGTCCCCAACTTCCTCATGGGTATCATCATCGGAGCTGGGATTCAGGTTTGTCTGTTCATCTACTGTGCGATTTCAACTAAACTGGTCCTCGCATAAGCATGACTTAAATGTACTTTTTTCTTCTCCACATTTCAGGGAATATTCATGCTAGTGTCTGGCTACTTTAGACTGCCGAATGATATACCAAAGCCTGTTTGGCGTTATCCAATGTCGTATATCAGTTTCCACTTCTGGGCTCTACAGGTACTTTAGGCTTCCCAATTCTAAGCCTCATTAGTCAATGGATATGCTGCTTTGTTTCTATCAATTGCTGAAATGTATATGTAATTTTCAGGGGCAATATCAGAATGATCTAAGAGGGCTGTGGTTTGACAACCAGACACCTGATCTTCCCAAGATTCCCGGTGAGTACATATTGGAAAATATTTTCCAGATAGATGTGCACAGATCAAAATGGGTGGATCTCAGTGTCATCTTCAGCATGATTGTGGCCTACCGCATAATCTTTCTTATCATGATCAAGATAAGTGAGGATGTTACCCCATGGATCAGAGGTTTTATAGCAAGGAGAAGAATGCAGCAGAAGAATGGAACGCAAAATACAACAGTAGCTCCTGATGGTCTGACTCAGTCTCCTTCTTTAAGGAATTACGTTGCAAATCGTCCTGCAGGAATTGGCAGAAGATGAAAGAGATGCTAGTATCTGTTATTTCACTTTCCAATACAAATGCCACGAGACATAGAATCATAAATACTCTTCATGTATTTTAGGCTCTCCGTTTAAAGATATCTTAGTGGCACTAAAAAAAGTTAAAAGTTGTATCCTGATCTGTGAAACAAATGACAGAGAACTCATTGATCTCTGTTTATAGTTGTGTACGACAACAAACTGGGGAAAAAATGATTTAAATCAACGCCCTAATGTCTGACATGTATAACATATTCACTGGTCATTCAGGGCCGTTTATACGGAGACAGAGTCATTTTACCAATATCTTAGTGCTTGTGTGTTATACTCTTGCTGTGCTCTTTGTTTAGGAGCTCAACTAGTCAACTCCATCCAAAGCGGCTATGCTCTTTGTTTGCTATTGGTTGACATTCTAGGCTCCACCCGTGTAATCTTCATCCAAAACAAGCAAGTTTCAACTTTTAGATCTTCTTTAATTAGGGTTAATTCAATTAGTAAATTTAAAATTTTTAAAAGTATGAAAATTATATTTATTTAATTGATATTTAAAAAAAAACTTTTTTTTAAAGGAAGATAAATAATTTACTTTTCTTAATTTAATTTACTTCTTAAAAATAAACTTCTCAAAAAGTTATTTAAACTTTTCCACCCCTATTTCTTTATTTTTTTTTCTTTCAATTCAGCATTTACATTAGTGAAATACTATCAAAAAATTCGAAGCACTATTTTGTTTTATTTTTTCAATTATAAACCAACCAATATGATATAAAATAAAAAGTTTAGAAATTTCTAAATTATTATATACAGTATACATGGGTGCCTATAAAAATTTAATTATATATTTTTTAAAACCACCGGCAGTAAATCACTGTGTTATTATTGAATAATTTAATTTTTAAATGGATTAAATTTAAACTCTATATTATTTGACTCGTTAAAATAGTTAACTTGAAATTTATAAGATTTACTTAAATATATTTACTATCAAATTAAAATTATGAGTGTCAGATGGTTAATATTTAAAAATTTATTTTTTATAAATTTACAAACTAATTTATATATATATTTTATTTAATTAAAATTATTTAATTTTAAATTTATTTATTTTAAACTAAAATTTATTATTCATGCATAAATTATTTAAAATTAAACTTAATTCGATTAAACAACTTATTAATACTAGTTTAAAATAAATTATCTCAATTTAAAAAATTTTAACAAATTAAATTTAAACTCTTCGATCATTTAATTTAATTCATTTATCGTTTATAATTTCATTTGCTTTAAATTATAAATTTCATTTTTTAACATAGTAATTCAGTAATTAACATTTTAATATATTAAATTTAGAATGTCTAAAATTCATCCATTTTTAAAATAGTTGGTTAATAAAGTAATACAAACTGATGATATATTAGATAAAAAAATATAAAAGTGATGATTACTATTATTAACCACACTTTTTAAAGTTATTTAAAAATAATTATTAACCTGTTCTTCGACAGTAGTATTATTTTTTTTATATTATTACTTCTATATAATATTTTGTACTATCACACAAATAGTATTTCAGAAGTTTTTTTTTTAAAAAGAAATTAAACATCATCTCTTAGAAATTATCTAATAACAGACAAATTATTTTCTCTTATTTTTAATAATTTTGGGCATGATATAAATGGTAGTGTCTTGCTGGGAGTAAAGTGAGCACGCCATTCAAAATAGGAGCAGGAGTGTAACGTGAAAGTCCGGCTTCCGGCAGCAAGCGAGGCCAACGGAGCATTTCACAAATTCAGAGCATTGTTGTTAATTTGATTCTTCTCTTCTATCTCATTTAGCAATTCGGTTGAACATATACTAGCTGATATCAGGACAAAATAAAAAACCCTATAGTTGGAGTAAGGAGAAGAAGTAGCAGCAAAAGATGACGGAATTCCTGGACCTGGAATCTCAGGACGGAGTGAGAATGCCGTGGAACGTGCTTCCGGGCACTAAGCAAGAGGCCAGCAACTGTGTGGTACCTGTCTCAGCCATTTACACTCCGATCAAGCGCTTTCCAGACTTGCCGGTCCTCCCCTACGATCCCCTCCGTTGCCGAACCTGCCGCTCCGTCCTTAATCCATTCTCAATCGTGGATTTCGCGGCTAAGATCTGGATCTGCCCCTTCTGTTTCCAACGCAACCACTTCCCGCCTCACTACGCCTCCATCAGCGACGACAACCTCCCTGCGGAGCTCTTCCCGCAGTACACTACCATCGAATACGAGACTCCAGCTGAGAAGTCCTCTTCCTCTTCGGTTTTCATGTTCGTGGTGGACATTTGCATCATTGAGGAGGAGATGGCCTTCCTCAAGTCTGCTTTGTCCCAGGCCATCGACCTCCTCCCGGACAATTCCCTTGTTGGCCTCATCACTTTTGGGACCTTTGTCCACGTTCACGAGCTAGGATTTGGCCAGATCCCCAAAACTTACGTTTTCAAGGGCTCCAAGGACGTATCCAAGGACCAGCTTCTCGATCAAATGGGTTTTTTTCTGAAGAAGCCCAAGCCTCCTACTGGCGTTATTGCGGGCGCCAGGGATGGCCTCTCTTCCGAAAGCATTTCGCGTTTCCTCTTGCCCGCCTCTGAGTGTGAATTTACTCTCAATTCGGTAATTTTGAATATGCGTTCCATTTCAACAATCAAAACCACATTTTCTTGTCTTCTATACTTCGTTAATTACTTAATTTCTTATATTTGTCCTCATAAAACGAAATGAATGTAAAGGTGTTGGAAGAGCTGCAGAAAGATCCTTGGCCTGTTCCGTCCGATCAGCGGGCCACCAGGTGTACTGGCACGGCCCTTTCTGTGGCTGCCAGCTTGTTAGGAGCTTGTGTTCCTGGGTCTGGAGCTCGAATTATGGCATTCATTGGGGGTCCATCCACTGAAGGACTCGGTGCTGTAAGTGCTTTACTTTTCTCTATTAGGAAACAATTATCCGATTCATTACTCATTGCCAATATTCCTTATTATCCTAGCGATTGGTTATCTGGAGCCTTGATAATGTTCCAGTGTATAAACTTGAGCATCAAGATCCTTGGCTTGGTTCAATTGTGGCCCTCATGTCCACTTGATACACGCTAGTATACTATAGTTTTCTGAACATGAGATACTCTTTGTTTCACCTCTTCCCTTGAATTTTTCATATTAATATTGTTGTTCCTGCTACAGCCGAACTTTAAATTTAGTAAAACTGTACCTTATTGTCCTTCACTTCTTTTTCTTATCCTTGCATTGTTTGGCTCTTCAACTAGCATTTAATTCCCAAACTCAATTCCCTGCTGATAGAGAGATTGTCTCTTTTTTCTTTTTTAATTTTTTTTTCTGTTTCTATATTTCCCTGTTGATTTATATTGCTGGGAACTGAGTTGTTGTTTCTTTATTATCTTCTCCAGATCGTGTCAAAGGATCTTTCTGAACCAATTCGCTCTCACAAGGACCTGGATAAAGATTCTGATCCCCATTATCATAAAGCTGTGAAGCTCTACGAAGGACTTTCAAAGCAGCTTGTGCATCAAGGCCATGTACTTGACCTCTTTGCATGTGCTCTTGACCAGGTAATATTCTAATTTAGATCAATCTCATATGTGTCTGGCATCTGATTGAGTATGAGTCAGTTAACCTAAGATTATTTCATTTAATAATTTAGAAATCAGTATTATGTAATTTGTAATTTTTTTTTGTTATAAGAGTTTTTTTTTTGTTGTTGTTGTAAGAGAATAATTAACTGGATGCGATTTTATCTGCTGACTGATTTTATACATAAACTTCCTGTTTTTGTTTATTAAATTTCTTATTGTAGTTTATGAATGAACACCAACTTTTATCCTGTAAACTTTCCAAAAACTTTGTAGTGTATGTACTGTGTAGTCTATTGTGGTGCCACCTAAGGCAATCAAATGCTATATCTAATGCTTTCGATTATAATTAGTGGTTGGGGCGCCAAATTCCTGTTATTAATTATTTAATTAATACTATAATCTTTGGACTAGTTTAGCAATACTGTAATATTAAATTGTACTTTTTGTTCATTCAAAAAGGATTTATGCCATTTATATTATAGATAAGATGTATTACTGTCTCTCTATAGGACTAGATAGTTGTCCAATGGAAGGTGAATAGGAGCACAAAAAATAGGCTGGAAACTTTACCCTGTCCGATTGGACACCATTGGACAGGATTAAATTGTTTCCTATGGTCGTTCAATCCATTTATCCGGATTCTGAGGAATTCAGGTCTGATTACCTAACAAAATGCTGATAGATTTCACTATTGATATGTTGCTTTTAATTTCTAGTATTTACTTAATGGGCTATCACATGTAGGAGAAGGATATATAGAAAGAAGTAGACTCGGGATTTGGAGGGAAACATTTGTTGAGTGACAGTTACAATTGTTGATTGTTAAAGATAGTTGTATCCACCTTTCAGCTACAGTATCTGAGTACTCGTCTCCCTAAATGAGGAAAGAGTCCTGTTTTCAAATTCTTAGTCCCTTTACTTTAAGAAGTTTGTAAAAAGGCTCAGCAGAGGAGATCTAAAAGACTATAGCTTAGCTGTATTGATCATCTTCCAAGATCAATAAGAATCACCTCCCTCTCTCTCAATACTCATGTTCTCTCTTTTCTATTTCTTTCTCTCTCTCTCTTTTAGATTCTTCTTCTTCTACTGCAGCAGAGTTCCCAATCTAAGGTTTCTGTTGACAGGGGCTTATAGTTGCAGATTCATAAACGGAATGCTATAACTTAAAATCAAATTTCTTTTGCTTGTCTCTCCTTCCTAGGTTGGGGTTGCTGAACTTAAAGTTGCAGTTGAAAAAACTGGTGGGCTTGTTGTTCTTGCAGAAAGCTTTGGCCATTCAGTATTTAAGGACTCACTTAGACGTATTTTCCAATCGGATGACTATGACCTTGGACTATCGTCAAAGTAAGAGTTCTTGAATATTTGTATATGTTGCTTTCTGAAGTTGCAAAGTTTATATCTTTGCTTAATCCTAAACAATATAACTGTCACATCATGCATCAAACTTTGTGTTTTAATTAAAAATTTAGTTTTACAGCCTAACACTTGATCTAATAGTCAAATAAGCTCTTGAAGGTTTTTTTGAGAGTCCAAACAAGCCCTTTAAGTTTTTAAAAGGATCAAATAAACCCTTGGTATTTTAAAAATCGATCAAATAAGCTCTTTCTGGACAAATAAGCCTTTCAAATCTTAAGAATTGCTCAATTAAACTCTTGCTTCCTATATATATATATATACACATATACATATATATGTTTTATCTCATCTCCTTATAACTAACTTCATTTAGATGTAAGCTTATGTTGCTAACTTACTTTCATATTCAAAATGCCAAAACTTTTTTCCTTCTAAATTTTGCCTTCTCTTTTTTTTTTTTTTTTCTAAATAATGGATTCAAAATCTAGCCTCTGATATTTCAGATCTGGATTCATCTTCAAATAAAATCTTAAAGAGAATTCAATCACAATTTAGAGGTTAGATCTTGAATTTGGGATTTGAGGAGAGAAGAAGAATGAAATATAGAAATGTGAAGTTTTAGCTTTTAGGGCTTGGAAATGAACAAGCAATGTAAGCTCATATAAATTGTCAAAGGAAGTCAGACACAGAGACAAGGCAGAACATCAAGAAAATATATGAATCGGTAGGTAGGAATGACTTATTGATTAAAGTTTGAAGAGTTTATTAGTCCAGAAAGAACTTATTTGATCTACTTTCAAAATTTAAAGGGTTTATATATAGGCCTTTTGCCAAAAATTTATTTGCTTGGTGGCAAACCAATGGGGATTGTTGAACTATATTTTTATCTTCTTCAATGGTCAAGAACTTATATTATTATGCTTTATCAACTATCATGATTGATTCAGTATTTTCTTTGATTAATTTTTGTGCAATCCTCTTGAAAGAAAATGTTATACCTGGTATACCCATCACCCTTTCCTCATGCATTCTATTAAATATATATTACTCAAACTGGAGCACCATCTTAATTGTTTTTTCTCCCTCTCGTGTATATAGTGGTGTATTTGAGATAAACTGCTCAAAGGATATTAAAATTCAAGGCATTATTGGTCCATGTTCATCACTTGAAAAGGTATATCTAGAGGATTGTTTAGACCTCTCCTCCTCCCCCTTTTTGTTCATTACTTTATTTCATCATTTACTTGTCAATGACTTTATGCAGAAAGGTCCTTTGTGCTCTGATACTGTTATCGGCCAGGGGAATACCAGTGCTTGGAAGATGTGTGGACTAGACAAAGCTACAACTTTATGTATAATATTTGAAATTGTGAAGAAAGACGGTCCAGATGTTTCAATTCAACCCTCAAGCAATCAATTTTACTTCCAATTTTTGACTTAGTATGATCTTCAAGCCTACTTGTTTCTTGTGTGGTTATTTTTCCGTTCACTTATTGACAGAGAAGGAAAAATATTGGGAATGGTCTTTTTTTACAGTTACCAGCATAGCAGTGGTCAAATGAGACTCCGTGTTACAACACTTTCTAGAAGATGGGTTGCTGGATCTGGAAGCACACAGGCAAGCTCTTTTCTCTTTTTGTTTGTGTTGCTTTACTATTTAAAATGAGTTTACTTGGGGTTAAAAGGTGTATTGTACTTTGCAAAGATGTAAAACATTCTGTTTAATGATTTAAGGAGAAACACTATCACAGGAAAAGAAGGTGGGAAGGAACTTTAGGCACCTCTTGGTTCAATTAAAGGTTGATATTTGTGGCTAGTGGATGGTAATAACTAACAAGTGAATCTTAATTGCTTCATATAACGGTTGTCAGTTGCTGACTTTAGTGGTGTTTGCAGTTCACTTTGGTTTTAAAACTGATTCAAATTTATAACCAGTTTGGTTAAATTGATTTGTTTTTTTCTTTTTTGATTTGGACCAAGTTCAAGTTTTTTTCATTTTAGGCTAATTTCACCCCCCCCCCCCCCAAACTTAGCCAAACATTGTGAATTAATACTAAATAATAGTTTTTTTATACTTGCAAAAAGGATAACAAATGATCATTTATAAGTTGCCTAATTTTTTGAATTTTTTAAATATATCTTTTAATTTTTTTTAAATAAATATAATTCTGCATCTAGCTATTATGTGTATCCATATTGTGTATGATAAGTTTAATTTCTATAATCCAGTACTTGCTAAAGGAGATGAAAAGAATAGGTAGAATCAGCATATGCTCATTTGGGCTGCTAAATCCTAGTAAACTAGGTGATAAGTTGACTTCACAAATGTAGGCAGCTTGTTATTTCATCTATTGGAGGTCATTTATCTTGCTTTTATTTTATATTTCTTTCTCTTTTCTCCCTAGATGGGTCTTCATGCTTCTGAATCTAGTTTAAATGCTTTAGGATTTGGTTGCTGGATTTGACCAAGAAGCAGCTGCTGTAGCCATGGCACGCCTAGTCTCTTTCAAAATGGAAATTGAGGTAACCAACCTATCTTTTGTCCTTTTTTTTTGGGTTCAAATCCACTGTGATGGGCCTATATTTTCTGGTTTAATAGTTCACCTCTCTATTTCTCTCTCTTTCTCTCACACACACATACACTCCCACAAGTGTGCACATGCATGTGCATTAACACACAAGTGTAACTATTATCAAAGTTACTAGGAACAAATTCAGATTGAAGGTGTATAAAGGGGACTTTTGTAAATTATTCAAAATGCTACTTGGCATGCAGGCTGAGTTTGACCCAATAAGGTGGCTAGATAAAGCTTTAATACATCTATGTTCACGGTTTGGAGATTACCAGAAGGACAGCCCATCTTCTTTCAGTTTGTCTCCTCGGCTTTCAATATTCCCTCAGTTCATGTTTAATTTACGGCGTTCCCAATTTGTTCAGGTATATCGCTGTTAAGATCATTAATATAATTTATTGTGTAGTTCAATTGAAATCCCCTTAACTTCTGATTCATAGTAAAATTAATACAGGTCTTCAACAACAGCCCAGATGAGACGGCATACTTCAGGATCATATTGAACCGGGAAAATGTGGCAAATTCTGTTGTGATGATACAACCTTCATTGATATCTTACTCCTTTCATTCAGGGCCAGAACCAGCTCTTCTTGATGTGGCTGCCATTGCAGCTGATAGGATCCTGCTTTTGGACTCTTATTTTACTGTTGTTATTTTTCATGGTGCAACTATTGCTCAGTGGCGAAAAGCTGGCTACCATAATCAACCAGAACACCAGGTAGTTTGTTAAGTTCTGAAAAGAAAGAGGAAGAATTTTTTGTGGTTGGGGGAGGGGGTGGGGCGGGTTGGGGAGACGAGAAGAAACACCATTCTTTGTTTTTTTGAGTTTGATGTAACAGCATTGATCCTTAACTGTGCAACTATAGCCTCTCAAGAGCATCATGTCAGGTGCTAGTAACTCTTACAGTTGTTTCTTACTAGGCGCAACTAAATAATTTTTCTCCTGTTTATCTCATCTGAGTCGGCTTGGTTTCCTAACTGTAATCGGAAACTGTTCAGTTTTAGATTTAATGATAGAAGGCAATGCATTGTTCTCTAAGATGGAAACAATTTTACCAGTCAGTGCACAAGAAGGTCACCTCCATGTGAGAAGAAACACCAACCGATTACTAATGGCCATAAACGGGTTTTTAGAATTGGCTTTTGGGTCTGTTGTCTTTCTGTTTTACAGGCAAATGTATCCACCTCCAAATCTGACATAATTTGTTGCCTTAGTACTGGCTTCTAATTTTTTTATTTTTTCCTTTTTTGGCTTTTGCCGTTGCAGGCATTTGCCCAATTGCTGCAAGCGCCTCATGATGATGCGGCTGTGATAATCAAGGAAAGGTTTCCAGTTCCTCGTTTAGTCGTTTGTGATCAACATGGTTCACAGGTTACTTACTATTACACTTACCCTATTTATTGGTTAAGCAGTAGATGAACATACAGCTGTTGTAGCATATTTTGTGCTTTTCTTAATGCCTGTCCTTTAACAATGTCTTGACATTCACCCAAGGATCCCCACTAGTTATGTTCAAATGGAAGTGACACGAGGCAAAATCCCATTTTCCACTCCGTTAAGCATTGCTAATATATTAAAAGTTTGTACTTATAAGTAATAAATTTTTAAGCTTTGTGTTTTAATATATTATTAAGCTATTATGGTTTTATAAAAAAAATCAAATGTATAAATATGTTAAATTTTGCATGTTAATAATGTACAGTTAGAGAATAAAATGTAGTGACCTGCGTCACAACCAAACAGAAAAACCAAGGAAGGAGAAGAAGAAAATAGAAGGGAAGAAGAAGAAGAGAGTGGTCAAGAGGGAGAGGTAGAATTTTGTTGGAGAGAGAGAGAATTCTTTGTATTATTGATTGATATCCACAACTCAATTTCGACATCTATGCTAGCATAGCTATAACAACCCCATTATAATAATATAATTATATATGATTTTATACGCATAATTTTTTTAATACATTTATTCAGTAAAAAATATACTAAAGATATTTAACTTCAAAGTTGGGCTGACGACCTAAAGCCGCCATTTCCTGCTACATTTGGCTGAGCAGAAATTTCCTGCCCCTATTGAGGCAGGATGAAACGTTGCCATCTCTGAATAGAAGTTTAGATTTGAATTTGTATGATAATTTATATATATTTAAGACCAAGCCAACTGACCCAAGATTGTCAAACTTGCTTATCATAAACTCAGTCTGCAAAGTCGGAATCCTCAATATACGTCAATTCCATGTTCTTTTTTCTTTACCCTTTGTTTGGATCAAAGATTTTACAAGAATTCAATTCAATCATTTCTTTTTTCTATTAAATTTTTTATTTGAAATGGAAGGTTTTTTTTTCTCAAATTGAAAATTTTTCATTTTTAAAGAAAATAAAATCATGATTTTATTAATTTTTTTTTTTTTTTTTTTGCGAAATGAATCATGGCAAACGGAGAGTTAATGTTATTAAATTTCACTTCTATTATTTCTTGCCTAGTTGATAAATAAATTCAAGTTGTTTTACGCATGGGCTTTGCTGAGGCATAGTCTGTTGCATCATGCTATCAGTTCTTTATGCTGTGACAGTGCATTATCACTTGCCTCCATGTGTCCCTTTGTGATTTTTGCTTTTGTTATTGTGTGTATAGGCATGTCTATGGTCCCTTGTGATGCGAACTAATTCGTAATGTAATGCAGGCCCGTTTCCTTCTGGCAAAGTTGAATCCCTCTGCTACATACAATAGTGATGCTCCTCTTCCAGGCGGAGATGTATTGTTTACAGATGATGTCAGCTTCGAGGTCTTCTTAGATCATCTCCAGAGACTAGCAGTTCAGTAAGCGTGCCTGGTTAGTGGCAATTTTGTAAACTTAGTTTTGACATTTTTGTACAGTAATAATTATACAATTCTATTTTAGGCTTTCTAGTTTCTTGTACTTCGGTTAATTATCCCCCCGCCTCCCAAAACACACACACACACCAAAGAAAAAAAAGGAGATAAGTGTAATGCTTATTATTTACCTTAGGTGAATGATAAGCAAGAGTTTTAGCAGCTTTATGGTGATTCTGTTTAAGACATTATATGGTCATACGACGCATACCTGTAGGCAATAATCAGAGTTGTAATAGAAACATGATTACGTTAGAAATGATGATTCAATTATTTGATCATTATGGTGTTTTATGACATAAATAGGAGTACTGATCATAAAAGAAATTCAAAATTTTTCCTCTTTTTTTTTTTAGTTTTCACAATTTGATAATGAGTTTGAGAAATTGACATATTTTTTGAGTTCCTCCCCCCGCCCAACCTTATTTGTGATTTATTGAGTATGATTCTTTATGTTTTTACGGGCAAATTGCAAATAGCAGTTCAATAACAAGTTCTGAAGTAGAATACAATTTTACCCTATGGCTCAAGAAGTTCGGGGTAAAAAGAATTAGGTTGTGTGGTTAGTTATTGTAATTTTATGTGGTCCAAATTCATTTGGGAATTGAAAAGAAGAAACAGAACTAGTGCAGCATGAAGCAGTGCAGAGCGAGTTCCAAATTCTGCAGAAATGGACGGTGCATCTTTATCCATGATGTTGGCTTTGTTTTGTTTAGATAGGAACTTTGCTCCTTCAAATACAGGAAACTATAAGAAGGGAAAATAAAAAAATTTATACAATTCAATTTGATGGAAATCCACAAATGCACCCCCACCTCCCAGCGATGATCAATAAACTCAAGAATCAAATTGAAACAAGATAAACAAGAATTAGGTATAATTGGAGGAAGGAATGGACTTTGCTAGACCAGAAAGCTGTCTGTGTATTCCCCAGCATAGCTTGAAGGCGTAACGCATTGAGGGGACCAACCAGATGTAATGGGAGTTGTATCTGCTGTATTATCCCTGCTGCTGTTGCCGGTGATATCCGGGCCTGCCGCCGACGGCCACACGAAAGCCGGCTTGAAAGGTGGGACGCGGGGCACTGCGACTGATCCTGCAATCATTTGAAATATGTCCTGTGTTTTAGGCCTCTCGCTAGCTATAGGATGGGAGCAAGCCAGCCCAAGCAGCAGCAGCCTTTGAGCTTCCTCAACAACGTAATCATTGCGCAGCCTCTCATCAACTGCCTCCAGTATGCGCCCTTCACGATGCAGCCACCACACCCAATCCACCAAGAACTGGAAGCCAGCAATCTTGGTCCAAGGTCGCTGCCCGCACACCACCTCAAGAACCACCGCACCAAAACCATAGACGTCAGACTCGCGGGTGGCTTTGCCAGTATGAAAACATTCAGGGGCAATATAGCCCATAGTTCCAGGCACTCCTTCGAGCTCTGCATAGGATGTTTTCTCATTCTCCAAGGCACGGGCCAGCCCAAAATCTCCTAGACGAGCATTAAAGTTGGAATCCAGCATGATGTTGCTGGCTTTGAGGTCTCTGTGGACCACCCTCTGGTCATACTCATTGTGGAGATAGTGCAGCGCAGAAGCTACGCCAGCTATGATGTTATACCTGAGCTTCCACTCCAGGGTGGTTTTCTCTTCAGGGCCATTGAATATGTGTGTATCCAAGCTTCCATTTGGCATGTAGTCATACACCAGAAGCAGCATCCCATTCTTGTGGCACCACCCTGTCATTAGATTCATAAATAATCACCATAGTACAGGACAAAAAATACCAACTTTCAAATCCAAATCATTAGCAGATGCATTAATTTTCATGTAATTAGACATCTTTATACATGGCTTGGATGGGAATTATAAATATCTTACCCAGTAATCGGACGAGATGTTTATGGCGGAGACGGTTAATGATGGTAAGCTCAGCCAAGAAATCGTCTTGACCCTTGATGTTGTCTCTGGAGAACTTCTTCACTGCGACGGGAACATTCTCGTTGGGTAGCACTCCTTTATACACCACTCCGAAACCACCTTCACCAAGCTTGTTCTTCGCATCAAAACTGTTGGTCGCCTTCTTCAGATCCTTAAATCGGAATTCTCTTGGCATCCCCGGCAGGCTCTTAAGTGCTCCAAGTAGGTTGGGGTCTGAAGCCGCCCTCTTCTTCATCAGATAGTAGGTCACCGCTGGTACCACAATCAGTAATAGGACCAATACAGACACCCCGACCCCTATGCCGATCTTTATTGGCTTATTATTATTATCACCGTCGCCATTCTTAACTACGGCGGAGGATAGCTGCTCAACTGTCAAATTCCAGGCAAGCACACAGTTGAGCTGGATATCGCTTCCTGTGGAGGCTGCAAAGCCAAAGTAAGAATTCTGATTCACAAGACCTTTGAGATCTAGATCCGCAGTCAGAACTGGCGTGGTGGGCTTGGTCTTCCCTCGTTCTGCCATGTAAACCTGCAGTTCCTTTTGGACTCCGTCGTAATGGACCCAGACCATGTAAACTACGGCTCCCAAAGGAGCGATCTGAATGCCAAAGTTGGAAAGAGACACGGTCTTTTTAGAGCGGACACTGTGGATATTAAGACCCATGTGGTTGTCGTCTGGATCGAAATCCTGCTTAAAGGTATCAAGCTCAATGGCCACGATGCCGTTGGAGGAATCGCCATCGGTGGTAGAGTTTGTCAAACCCAAGAACTGCCCAGAGCTGTTGAGAGGAAGAGTGAGGTCGGGTGCTATTAAAAAGGCTAAGCCCTCTCCGGGGACGGAGGTGTTACTAATTCGAAAGACATTAATGAGGAATGAAGAGTTAAAAGAAGCCACCCTAGCAGCACCTCCTTTTAGATCCTCCCAGAGAGTGAAACTGCGATTGAAGAATACACGGCCGGACCTGTTAGAGAGGGTGAAGTTGCCGGCGGAATCGGGAGTAACCTGAAGGGCATCGTTGCTGATTGTAGCAGGCGTTAGGACAGCGAAGGTGGCGTAGTAGGAACTATTGAAAGGACCAAACTTGAAGTTCGATAGCGGCAACTTCTGAGCGAGGGAGGCGGTTGGTAAGATCAAGTATAGAACAGTGACGGTGGTGGTGAGGAGGAGCACGGGCGGATCCATTAAAGTCTCACAGGTCACCCAAAACTCAACCAGCCCAAGAAGGAGAAGGAGAAGGAGAAGAGAGGCCGCCGCAGGACAAGGTTAAGTTCGAGGTCATCGACTTTTGCCTTACATAACGTGCTTTAAAAAATAAAATAAAATGAGAAGCACTTCCTATTCTTTGCATGTTGCGTTTATATTATTATAAATAAACAGAAGAGACATGTGATTTGAAAATTTAAAGCTGCCTTCTCATTAATTTTCTAATCAATTTATGCTTTCTTATAATTTTTTTATTAAAAAAAAAAAAAGAAATTATACTACAGATATACACCCAATCGAACATAAGTTCTTATGTCCGTGTTTATCACCTAGAATAAAATGTTAAACAATTATTAAGTTGAGACTATTAGATAATGTCAAACTAAAAAATAAAAATTACTTGCCACTATTATTAAAACTTATTTTAATTTTATTTTATGAATTTTAATAATTATAAAATTCTATGCATTGCATATTACTCGGAAGTTTCTTCTATATTTCATCGCATATGATATGACAAATTACATTTTTTTTAAAAAAAAATTTGGATAAAATTAAAATAAAAATTAATACCCATAAAATGACTACAATTAATATTACATTATTTGCAAATGGTATGAATACTTTGCAAGAGAACATCAGAAATTCAAAAAGGAAAGTACTGCTAATCATCCTTTTAGCCATGATTTATGGGCTTAATTTAAAAGAATCTTAGTAACCATTTTCTCCCATTTTGAAATTAACTAAAATTGCATTTACAATGTAGCCCCTAATTAACTTGCAAATGAAAATATTATAGTTTTAAAAAAATGATTAAGGAAGTTGCTCTTTGGTGACGAAATACAAAGACGACAGCAAAGGCAGCTGTATTAACAACTTTAATAAATTTATCTTTACAGATAAACGATTCTATTTATAAAATTAATCTAAAAGCACAACATGTGGAGGTCTGTGATTTCACCTTTAAGTTATTCTAAATATATGTTTTTTAATTCACATTTAATTTTTTATAAATTATTCTTTTGATCCATACTTTTTTCATTATTATTATTTTTTTTAAATTAAAAACTCAATTTTATTAACAAATTAAGGAGAAAATTTATAATATACAATCATAAAAATATGCAATTCATGTTATATAACAAAATAGCAAAATAAAAGCATAAATTTAACAATAATATCATTGAAAAAAGTTTATATTGACTTATAATTAATTAGTAAATTATAATAAAATAATTTATTTTGGTTATATATATATATAATATAAAATCAACTTGAAAAGTCATTGCTGACCTTAGACTTTTCCTTGTTGTTGAAAGATACGCTTCATCCAATTTCCTTCATCCTTCAATTGTATAATCTATTTCGGGCCAAATACGGAGGGAGGTTAAGGTTAATAAATAAATAATGTTAAATTTTATTAAAAATAATTTGTTTATTGCAATATATTAAATTTATTTTTAAATTAATTTTAGTATATTATATAATCGATATTTGGAAGTGATCGGTTATAACAGAATCATAGTTTAGGTTTTTTGGAATGAATTCTTAAGTGTACGAAGAATAGCCTATAAATTCACACCTTTAGCTTAACAATAATATCACTACATTATCCACAAGCAAAAACTAGTTCAATATTGTGAAACTCATTATTAGTTAATTATTTCCTATAATTAATTCAAGTTATATCTTTCAATAATAATAATAATAATAACAGTTAATTACAAAAAAATATATGTAATTTTAATTTTGTTATAATTATATTTTTTATTATTTTTTATTAATTAAATTTTAACTTTTTAAAATTACTCAATTTTACTTATATAATTAAAAACTTAATGAAATTATCATATTATTCACCACGTCAACACTATAACATTACAGCAATATTTAACATTAATTGCCCAAAAATTTTTATATTTACTTTTGTTATAATTTTATATTATATTTTTATTTTTTATCAATTAAATTATATTTTTTAATGACTATACTTTCCATTATTTATATAATTAAAATTTTATAAAATTATTAAGTTATTATATTTTACTATTAAATGTATTTAAAAATTATTATTCAATTTTTTTACTTTTTTTACCAATAATTTTATAATAACAATAGTTTATTTTAATTTTATTTTATCTAAAATTATAAATTCAATTTCAATTTCACCATCTCCTAAAAAATTATATAAAATAGATAATTATTAAAAAAATTTATACTTTTAATTTTATTATAAAATTTTAAATTATTATTAATTTTATCCTAAAATTTACTGATTTAATATTAATGTGATACTTTTATTAATTTTTAATAAAATAAATAACAGTAAAGTACAACTAAAATAATTTCAAATAATAAAAATTATAACAAGAGTTTGCAATTAACTCTAATAATAATAATAATAATAATAATAATAATAATAATAATAATAATAATAATAATAATAATAATACCAACTCATGGCATGATTATATATAAAAATTGTAAGTATTTATGTGTATGTTACTATGTGGATCTCTTGTTATCGGCCCTTTTATTTTAGGACTCTTAACCGTACAACTAAAATGGCGTCGTTTTCTTTTGCTCCCTATTTCAAAACGACCTTTGTTAGTGAATATAATATGTCCAACCCTTTTAATTCTCGTCCTTCTCAAATGAGTTTGTGTTCCCTTGCACTTCTCTCTTCCTCAAAATCTCGCTAACCCTAACACCGCTGCAACCACCGCCCTAAGCTTCCCCTTCCACCTCCTTCTCCTCCCACTCTACAGAATAGAGAAGCATTACCGACGGACAAAGAAGAGAAAACGACTTGAAGCTCTGGTTACCCGATCTACTCACATGGCATGCATATCCAAAATCGATTAAGGTTTGCTTTCTATTTCTACATTTTTTCCCCTTTATCTGTTTCCCTGTATATTTTTCAAGTATTGCCTTCGACCTGCTCTCCGACCCTGTCCCCGCCAATAGCTTACTGACTTCACAGATTTATCCCTGTTTCTCATGAATTTTGTTGTTATCTGGCAACGCCTAATTGGTGGATTTGTTTGGTCTTCTTTAATTCTAGGTATTTCTTTTATTTTACTGTTTGTTATAGTTATTGTCAATAGCATTACCGTATTCTTCAACTTTGAATCACTGTGAATGAAAAGAAATTACAGATACAAATATTCATTATAATTTATAAGAGAACGATCTGAATTCTATAATAGGATTGTGAGTGACTTGACGAATCAGATCAACTAATTTCATGAACAAGATGAAGGTATATTTTCATTTTAGCATCTACTGATGTTTTCAATACTAATAATCTTTATGGGTTCCTGTATGATGAAGCTTATCTGAAATACGAAGATATGTTACAAGCTAACTCATATTCTATCTCCTGATAGATTCAAACATATTCACCTGGTATTTTCCTGTAAGTCAATCTGTATGTTTTGTGATGTTAATAGGCTGCATATTTTGGTTTACATCATGCTTTAATTTAGCAACGAGTATTGTGATTAGCTTTGATGGGAAATAGTTGAAATTCTCCTTGAGCTCTTCTGCTTTTGATCTCGTAGTACTGCTGGGTAAAATTATGCAAGATCCAAGGATGCTACCATCAGGGGAAATCACAAACTCCAAGCCACGCAAAAAGAAAGTCTCAACCTCTAGAGCTTCCTTGATCCCAACTCAAGTTAATAACATCAGAGAGAGAGAGGTTCAACAGGTACAGAGGCCTCTAAGAATGAGCCAGAAGGCCTCCAAAAGGAATTTGAAGAACGAGGGGTCTCCGATGATCCATCAACCGGAGAGATCAAACTCAGATTCATTGCCAGACTCCTCTACCTCAGGGGATGAATATCGCGCTCTCAGAAGGAAGTATTTGCTGTTGGAGGAAGAAAGCTTTGGGCTGGGGAGAGAGTTGGAGGTGATAGAAGAGGAGGTTAAGACTCTTGAAGATGAGAAGCTTGCATTGTTAGACCAGCTGGTTGTGTTAGAAGGTCTAATTGATCCTTCTGAAGTTCATGCTCATGGGTTGCAATAATTGTAATGCCTTGTCTGCATCTGGTTATTGGTCATAATTGATTGGTGCACTTGTAAAATATATAATTGTATTGCATACTTCAGTGATGCTAAATTGCGTAATTGATGGTACCTTACTGTCGATTTATCAAGCCAGGTATATTTCTTCCTCAATCTTTATGTAGGGCAGTAAGGATCTAAAAGATTATTAACTAATCTATACAAATAAAGCCACCTTGCCTCATCTAGCCCATCCTGGAAGATGCAAATTCCTCCCTGTCAAAAACCCAAATACAATAGCCCTTTGATTGAGGTGCCACCTTAAAACTCGCTGTGAATTTAATCTTCTGGCCGTACGTAGCTGTTGAAACTAGTAGCTTCGGCACAACAGTAACATTTATTCCAACAGGATTAAACTCTATAGCTTTATAAATGCTTCCTGATTTGCCAACATTTGTCACTGTAAGAGTTACAGAGAAGTCGTCTTTAAGATTCGGGATAGTGATAGGAGGATAGTTGAGGCTGGAAGCTGTTGTCAATATTTGATTACAAGTACTATTCTCTCTTGGAACCAAATGCAGTGATTTCTCATCATAAACAATTGAACAGAGAAGATTTATAATCCGTTGTTTGAGCGTCATAAATGAGACCAGGATCCAGGACTAACAAAACCTGATCCGTAATCAAAAGCATTTCCCCTTCTTCCACTGGGATCCGCTGCAATGGGTTTGAGGTTCTTATTGAAGATGGTAGCTGCAATTTCCATTAGTGATCAATATTTGTTTGGAAGATTCTTGATACAAGATATGCGCTTTAGTAACTTTTCCAATCCCATGAAGAGAAAAAGCACGGGAATTCCATCGAAGAGAAGGAAGCAGAGTGAGTAGAACGCACATGGTTGAGAATCATATATATGGAACCACAAAAGAAGATATACAGTCAAGTGAAAGTTGTATTATTATTCGATCAAGTGAACATCGCCATAAAAATATGATAAATATAATAAGTAAATATTATTAACAGTCTAAGTTTGTAAAAAAAATGGAGTGTTAGTATTGCCGCAGAAATTAACTAGAAATAAACATAGGAACTTTAGTAAGTGTTTTTTTAAAGTATTTTTTATATTTATTATTATTCAAGAAGAGATAAAAACAAAAAGAAATAAGTTTATTGTGAGCGAGGCTGGTTGGTGGTGACGCTGTCGGTTTGCCATAGAAATTAACTAGAAATAAATATAGGAACTTTAATAAGTGTTTTTTTAAAAGTATTTTTTATATTTAGTATTATTTGAGAAGAGATAAAAACAAAAAGAAATAAGCTTATTGTGAAGTGTAAGTGCACCGTTATTAACAGGCACCGGCACCGCAACTATTTGCAGAATGATTATAAATTCTGTCCGTATATACACTCGTTCTCGCCGTAGCTTTTCCCATTAATAAAAGATATATTCGAAATAATTTGGATTAATTTTGTAATTTTTGGAGCTTATAAAATTTACAAGTATCTCAAAAAGAAGTGTTGAATCAGGCGATAAGCCTACGTGTGGCTGAGCAGCGCGGATTAGGCACTAGCTCGCGTCTTCAGTCTTCAGCCTTCAGCCTTCACTCTTCACTCTTTCGGGTCGGAGAAGGAAACCATGGCTGCTAACTTGTTGTTTTCGTGCAATTCAAACTCAATCCGTGCGTCATATTCCACAATATTTTTGGGTGTTAGACCGAGGTTGCTGCATCTGGATCAACCAACCATGGGGATTACTTATGCAAGCCGTAAGTGTTCTCATAGGCTTCTCGTGGTTGCAGCAACTGAAGGTTCTGCAAACTCCAGCAAGTCCGAGGAAACCGTCCCATCTTGGGCTAGACCAGATTCCGATGAGCCCCCTCCTTGGGCTCAGGATGAAGCTAATGCCAACGCCAACTCTGCCAACCAGAATTTCGAGATTCCCTTCTTCGTTTACTTACTTGCCTCAGCAATCACCGCAATCGCTGCAGTAAGCTTCTCATTTTCTTTTTCCTTCTATATCTACCATGACAATTGAAAGACGATAGACCCTAAATAGGTTCACTGATTAGAGTTGAATGAATGCAGATAGGTTCTGTGTTTGAGTATGTGAATCAAAATCCTGTTTTTGGAATTTTGAAATCCGACAGCATCTTCTATGCTCCATTGCTCGGATTCTTTGCATTTACCGGCATCCCTACTTCTGTACGTATATATATGTGTTTCCCCTTGCGTTTTGTCGAATTAGAAAATTTTTCTGTGAATTTTCCTTTATACAATTTTGTATCTCTGCAGGCATTTTTATGGTTCAAATCTGTTCAAGTTGCTAATAAAGAAGCCGAGGAACAAGACAGGAGAGATGGATATCTTTAAAGTTTTCTTTATTGGAATATGAGTATCTCTCCTCAGTTTCTTGCTCAATTTTTGCTTCTGCTATTAAATTTGTGCAGTTCAATTGTGAATATACCATAACTAGTTCGGATAACAATCTGTACTCATTTCATACTTGAAAGAATATTTTGTGGGTCTTGACACTGAAGTATATCACTATATTTTGGTTAATATGCTGAGTAAGCTGAACTTTTTCTATGACATTGCAGCTTTATGTAATATCTGGTGTGAAAAAAATTCTAATTTGTAGAATAATTTCTCACTGTTACGCTGCCTGAAGCATAATTTTGTGTTGGTACATTATCAACAAAGACTTGATATCATTTTGTTGGATTGACATTGACAATTTGTAACTCTTCTCGTGTCTTGTTGACCAATGGTGTATGCTACCTGTTGCACAAAAGCATCAATGTCTAAAGCACTTTGATCAACAATGAAGTGATGGAATAGAGGAGATGGATTCATATAGTCAAATAGTCAATCCCAACTAGTTTAGGATTTAAATCAATTGAGTCGACTATAAAAACCCCCTTTTGATTCTCAAGAAAGCAAGTTAAAAAATATAGACAAATTCTGGATTTGATCTTTAAAAATGTAGAGCAGGTGTAAATTTGATGTAATCAGTAGTTGGGACATTGTAGAACTTTCTAGTGCTAATTACAGAATCCTATTTTTGTATTTATTTAAACAGATGCTGTTCAGTCTTTTAGAAGTCCAGGTTGCAGTTAATGTTATAGATTGAGTAATGAGATGGAAATAGGATGCACCAGGTGTCTTGGTCTTTCTCTTTCTCTCTCTGTGTTGTGTGAATTGGCAATAAGGCAATGAGCGTTTTCTTAGTTTGTTTTTACAATCGTATTATGAAAATTTATTTCCATATTAGAGGAGAATCTATTTAAGATAAATATATTTTCAAATGTAAGTGTGGTACCATTTTCATTTGTGTTTGCTTTGGAATTATAGGTGCAATTACCTAGCCTTATTTTTCTCCTTTTTTTTTTGTCTTCATTTTCCTTTTCTACTGGAAATCACATTTAGAATTAAGGCGTTAACATCTACATTCATAAATCCTTTTTTACCTCATTTTGAACCGGAAACACCATGTGATATGTCCACCAGATGAAGCCCCAACCACAATCTCTATCATCTGAACCACGCTTTTCTCTGTTTTCCTCTGTTACAGAAACGAACAAAAGGCTATGGCTCTTTTAAAGTGATATGTCCATGGAATGAGTTTTACGACCTTAATTGAATGAGTTTACTCTGTTCCAGTCATCCCTTTTCTTTATTAACATTAATGAGTTTTACGACCTTAATTGAATGATTATGATGTTGATTATGCTTAAATGCCTGGTGAGCATGATTGAATTATTACCCTGTACAAGAAAGTATTCAACTGTCCCGGCACATTTTAAATTCCAGTTGTGCACTGGTTATCCCTTACAATTTAGAGATTGAAATGAATGAAGTCCATCAAGGCTTGCTTTAAATAACTTATATGGCAGCGAATTATTGAGAGTCTGATTGAATCTTCATAGAACAAAAACCAGCGCTCTAGTCTGACCGTGCTTTTTGGGTATGGTTAATTTACGGGGAACTATTATTGAGTGTTTGAATTTTTTAATAAAGTAATATTAAAATATTTTTATATACTCGATTAGTTTAAAAAAATTTCAATTTTACGAGTTTTTATATTTATCACCAAAACTTTTAATTTTGAATAAAAAATTTCTATATTAACTTTTTAAATTAATTTTAATTAAATTTAAATTAATTTACATAATATATTATATATTTTTATTTTTATCACATAAATAATTTAATTAACTAAAATTAAATTTTAATTAAAATCCTAAACTTTTTATTATATAAAATTTCTAAATTATATAATTGAAATACTTGATTTTTTTCATACTTATTAATTAAAGTTTAATTTAAATTAATCAAATTATTTATATAACAAAAATAATGACATATAGTGTTTCAGGAAGAGTTAATTTAAATATGGTAAGAATTAATTTAAAAACTTACTATAATTATAATAATTTTAAAAATTAATTTTTTTTAAATTACAAATTTAAACTATAAATATAAAAATTCATAAAATTATAATTTTTTTTACCAAATAAGTCTTTTATATATAATAAAATCAATCTATTTAATTAATTATTCATTTAAAGAAAATTTTAATTAATTTATTTTAGTCATGATTCAAGAGGCTAAATAGTATATATATATTTAAAATTACAAAAATTAAATCATT
Source organism: Manihot esculenta (assembly GCF_001659605.2). Lineage (NCBI taxonomy): Eukaryota > Viridiplantae > Streptophyta > Magnoliopsida > Malpighiales > Euphorbiaceae > Manihot > Manihot esculenta. The sequence continues at coordinate 9,009,374 of NC_035162.2, read as the reverse complement.
CATACAGTGCACTCCGAGACTTAGCCTGGTGGAAAGTGTATCCTAGTAGACTTGAGAGGTCTAAGATTCTACTCCTCCAACCCTATTTCAAAAAAAATAAATCATTCATGCAGTTAAAATATAAGAAAGAAATGGTATAAAAATTGAAGAGCATCTGACAATTCATTTATATAAAAATATTTTAATTAAATGGTTTTAAATATAGGAATGTACTAGTAAGTTTTTTAATTCAAAAATTTAATAATAATTCTCCTTTGTCTTGCTATCAAACAAAGTTTTGTCATATTTTTTAGCAAGAAAGAATTACTATTTAATAATTTTTTAACAAGAAAGAATTACTATTTAATTTTTATAATATAAAATTTATTAATTGTTTATTTTTATTTTAAAAAATATATTAAAATATTTTTAATATTTTAAAAAGTCTACTAATTAATTTCTTCATTAATTTTAAGTATTATAAAAAAGTTTAAATATTTAAATACCGTTAATATAAAAGAATTAATTAATAAATATTTTAAAAATTTGAGTAATTAAATAATAAATTTTTTAAAATTATAAGAATTAAATAATAAAATAATTAAAATTAATCATGTATTTTTAAAAAATAAAATAAATTAGTGAATTTTTTATTATTATAAAGATTAAATAATAATAATTTTCTTTTAGTAAAAGACTAAAGTGAGTTATTCTATACTTTGAAGAATCAAATGCTTAGAATCCAATTCACCTTATACTATATGTACTTGCTTATTCAGTAAAGATGAAGCGGCATATATAGTCTTATAGAGTTGCAAATTAACCTGTATCAAACGATGGTGGATGTCTCAAGAAAAAGAACATTAAGTACAAAATAGCAAGTGACTTGGCAGCATTTTTGTTGCAGAGGTAGACGCAAACACTTAGGAGGATTCTCCCACTGAAAAAAAAGACAAGACGAGGAATAAGAATACTGAAACGACAACAGAATCTTAGACCTCAACGCCTCTTTGTCGCTAAAACGATTCCACGGAATCATCTAGGTATAATACGCATTCGCTATTTTCAAAGAAACCAACCATATCCACGTTAGGGAGGAATGTTGTCCTCATCAGTCCATACCATATATACAACTCACTCCACGTGCCCTGGGTGTGTCTCCACCTTTTTGCCACACTCCCCCATCTCCACCATGATCATTTCCCCTCAAAAATCTCAAACTTGTGCTGAAGAGGCTGATGATGGTAACTATCAAAGTCCCAAGATGCTGCAACGAGCTCAATGGCTTCGAGCAGCCCTTCTAGGAGCTAGTGACGGCGTGCTCTCCACTACATCACTAATGCTTGGTGTAGGTGCATCAGAGGAAGATGGACGATCCATGGTACTATCTGGACTAGCTGGAGCTCTTGCAGGTGCCTGTAGTATGGCTGTTGGGGAGTTTGTTTCTGTCTCAACCCAAAGAGATATTGAAAAGGCTACTGTTTCTTGCCGTAGTTCCAAAAATGTTGGGCATAATGGCTTTGTGATGAAGCTTGACATCGCTTCCACTCCGCCTTGCATTGAGGAAGAAACCAGGCTTGGTCAGACTAAGTTAGCTATGACTCCCTTGGAAAATATCCAGCGCAGCGAGCTCATTTGTCCGTCGATAGAGAAAGTGTCGCCTAGTAATTTGCCTTCTGCTGTGACTCCTGGGAGGTCGCCTGTGATGAGAGTTCTTAAAGAAGATGCAAGGGGAAGTTCTGGTACCTCACTTGATGATAACGGAGGGGAGGTGCTGATCGCAAACCCCTACAAGGCTGCAGCTGCCTCAGCTTTGGCTTTTATGTGTGGGTCTTGTGTGCCATTGTTGCCTGCCATTCTTGTTACTCAAAAAGTTGCCAAGATGGTGGTGATCGCAGTGGCGACATCAATAGCATTGGCTATTTTTGGCAGCTTAGGAGCTTATCTCGGTGGTTCAGCAGTTAAGATTTCTGCACTAAGAGTCATGGTCGGTGGTTGGATTGCCATGGCAATTACATATGGCTTGCTTAAGCCTTTTGACAGTGACGACAAGGGCAGCAAAGCCACAGAATGAATCCATTATGCATTAAAGAAATAGGAACTTGAATCTGCAGGAGCTACTGTGGCCAAGAAAAGAAGTGATAAACAATTTTATTTTGGCACATCTATATAGCCAAAAGTGCAGATACTTTCCGAATATGTGCTTGAATTATCTAATGTTATTTACCTGTGGAACATGAATATTCTGATTTGGAAGATCCCCTGCCCCCGCTTGAAAATGTAAGGCATTTCAGCAAGTGCGTGAGAAAGCTGAATTTATTCTCTTAGAAGTCATAAAAAAGCCACCTGTCACCTGATAGATGGACAGTGACACTTAACACTTCCAAAACCAGTTAAAAAGTAATGTCTTTAAAAAATTTAAATTACTTTTAGGTCCCTAAAATATGCTACATCAAACCCTTCCCGTTCAGCTGTTCCTCTTCCTTCAAATGATGCTCAACACTGTTGAAAACAAGTCCCACAAGCAATCTGTCTTAAAATTTTGTGGAATTCGGTTAAATTTCATATATTTATCTGGTTTGAATACAACTAAAATTCAGTGTTGAGAATTTAATTATGTTCTGTTCCATTTTCACTATACAACAAGGAAATTTAAGAATGTAGTTTAGGCACCCCTTTAATTTTTTTACTGTGAGTTACTGCTGATATCTCGCTGTATGAAGCAGCCAGCTCTAAGTTAACACTGGGATGTCCAAAAATATAAGTGATGCAACTTAAGACAGAAAAGAAAAGAAAATGGTGATCAACATCTTTATTTACAAGCAATAAATTACAATTCCCATCTCTCAAACTACAAATAGTCCAGACTCCATAGAACCATACCGAAGCATTGGCTAAAGGGAGAGTACACCTACAAAGCCATTGGCATCTTACTCCTTCATCCCTAACTTGATGTTTTTAACTTTAACTGTCAATTGTAATTTCTGATCCTCAATATCTTTCAAAACAGAAAGCAAGTTTGTCCGATACACTTCACACTTTCGCCTTGAACGCTCCAGCTTACGCTGTAGTTTTTGAATTTTCTTGTCCTGATCATCCTACAAATTGACATAAATGTTCTTCAGCATACTTATTTTTTCAGAAAAAAAAGGAAACAAGAAAAATGAAACACAAGCCTAATATCAGTACACTCATTCTAGAATCCCAGAAAGTAGGACGCATCTACAGTGGATGTAAGAATATTTGATTCTCTGCACTGACAATGATATTTGAGCAAATATAGTATACCCATTCTCCATTAAAGCAAATGGCAATAATATTAGCAATTTCAGGAAACAAGATCACAAAGATTGGTATTTGTATTTCAGCAACAAGATAATTCTTATGAACAAGCAGCTCAGATGTTCAAAAGATCTAAATGAGCAAAATTGATGGTTATGAAACGGGAAACGGCACTGGGTAAAAAGTAAGTAGGAACATCACTTTTATTTCCTCTATATAAAAATGTTGCTGGGCCAATAAACACCTAAGATAGCTACTATCCTTAACTTGCAAGCTGGAATAGTATGGTGTCCACACTGTTGTTGACAGAATGCTGAATTACTATAGAAGCTGAAATTTTATGCATGTAGATAATGTTGATAAAATTAATCATATTCCATTTTTCTACCTGAAGTACGAGGAATGCATCTTCACTCAGAATTTCTGAATTGGGAATTTTCCATATTTATTAGAAATTTTTTATTCAGGCATTTACATTTTGTTCGCTTCTTGTTAGTATTTATTACAAAATTTTCTAGGCAAAGCACAGACTTCCTCCTTGATTCAAACTCAAATACTGCGGTTTTCAAGCCAACACTTGAGAAGCATGCACATAAGAGAGCAAAAGAATAGAGGCAAATATCTAACACTAGGGATGAATACTTTCTTATTTGAGAAATAGCTGAGGGGTACCCATCATAATTGGGAAATTTCTACGTAAAAGATCATCTTAGACATAATAGACATAAGAAACAATACACTAGAGTCAAATGACCAAACCCTTGTTTTGAAGGAAATTAAAGTGAAAGAATTTTGCTTCCACTCACAGACTAGCCATAACTCCTTAAAAAACCATAAATTAAAACCTTCTGCATTGAAATTGTACTGCACAAGAAAAGCTTCAAGTTTCCCAATTACTTTTTTCAATTGCTGCATCAATTAAACTTACAATAAACAAGAAATGCTTCAGATCACTCAGTTTTTATTACTATTGAAAAAAAAAAAAAAGAATACTAAGGCCCAATTGAAAGAGGTGAAAAAGAGCCTAGAAGTTAAGCACCTTTTTTTTTCCTTATTTTAGTTTTAATTTTAGCAGTTAGGGTGTTTTAAATTTCAATCTATCACCAGATTTTAGCAATTAGTTTTAACTTTAAATTGCAAATTAGTTCCAGTTCATATCAATGAAACAAATTGAATTTGAGTTTCAAACAGTCCTTGAAACAATTTTAAATGGGGCGTAAAGAAGGTACTAAATCACCTAAACTAAGTGATGAAAAGAAATTCTACTGAATGACCAAATATTCATTTGCTCAAAGCAATTTGGGAGATTAATAAGCAATGTGGAATCAAAAGAATTCAAAGAGCATGTGTAAGTAAGAAACTACAACATTTGGTGAAAGCAGGAAATAGCTTACAGAGAGAACAACAAAAGAAAAATTCTGCTCTAGAAAATGTTCTCTTCAGTTGTATCATTTCTTGTACCAAATTACCCAATTTATAATCGCTAGAGCTTGATCTTTTGTTACTTGTACATTAATACTCTGAAGTTCTAACAAATTGTTTGTTCACAGGATCACTTCAAACAAAAGTAACAAATGCATATAACTTAGGCTCTCTAGAGCAATATAATCCTTCATAAGCTCAAAAATATAGACAGTTGATGGGAAATCAATTTAAGCATGCCAAAAACAAATAAGTATTGGATAAACTACTGACCATAGAAGCAGACTGTTCTAGACTCCATTGCTGAGTTCCATAGGTATTATTTGCTTGTCTTCCCTGATTGGGATGATCTTTTATACTGGCTCCATTTGCAATTGTAACTTTCCCACCAGTCTTTTTTGCAAGAGCCACTTTATTTGCTGCCTCTTGTAAAGCATCCATTGCGACATTGTAAATTTCAAAACTCTTAGTTCCCTCATCAACATACTTGAGGGCTTCACGGCGAAGACTATTGTATCTGCGCGTAAGAGATTCTTGTGAACTACTGTGCAAAGCATTAGTGTGTTCCTCCAATATTACACCACTCTTAGCATTTCTTGTCCATCGTTTCAGAACATAGCTAGGAGGTAGTGTAAGAACATTTGTCACCCTAAAAACCGTTAATATATGTCTGCAAAGAAGGCCAGAGAACTCGAACATCTGACAGCTACAAGTTGCTTTCACCTCATGAACATTAAAATTAACATAGTAAGCTTTACGATTGTCTTCAAACTTGGTAACTCGATAAATGGCGGTTGCCACCTCATTCTCAGCTTTGGTTGCCAAGAAAGTTAAAGTTTCGACCAACTCCTCTTGAAATTTCATGAACAATTTCCTTGTGTACATTTCAGATGCTTGTCTCTCCATTGGTGAAGGGGTCTTGAGAACTGGAGTAGTGTTTATTGTATCATAATCTGCCTTGATTTCTTTCTCATAGCGACTTTCTAGAGCCTTTTCATATTGTTTCACAAAGAACTGTAGGGTTGTTGAGGCATTGATATATCCATCAAAGTAAGAATTGATGCCATCGCTACGTTGCATTGTAGACATTTCAGCAAAGAATGCATCCCTCAAGTATGCTGGGACCCACTGTCGCCGATCTGCATAAACTGCTTGCAGCCACTCATGCTCCCTGAGATGATATCTATCAATTAAAGACACCCAACAGGATTCAAACTCTTCAATTGACTCTGTGAGGTTGACACATTTGTGGAGCTCTGCTTCAAAACTGTGATGCTCAGAAAATACGTGGGACAATTTCTCCTGGCATTCCTTAAAGATATGCCATTTACAGAAACGGTGACGGGTTTCAGGAAAAACCTGGGTAACAGCTAGACGAATCACCCTATCATGATCAGTAGTAATTGAAACAGGAGGCCGCCCAGACATTGCCATAAGCCATGTTTTAAAAAGCCAAATAAAAGAACCCTCAGATTCATTAATTAGGAGGGCACAACCGAACAATAAAGGCTGCCCATGATGGTTAACTCCAGTGAAAGGGGCAAAGGGCAACCGATAGCGGTTTGACCTGTAAGTAGTGTCAAAGGTAACAGTGTCACCAAAGTAGGTGTAGTTAGTCCTTGCCTTTGGATCAGCCCAGAAGATGTTGCTCATACACTGATCTTCATCACCCTGCACAGCATAGAAAAATTCAGGATTTTCAGCCTGCTTGTTGCGCAGGTAGTCTAAAAGGAGCTGAGTGTCACCTCCAAGGGCTCTCTGGCGGCTGCTCCTCATGTAATTCCTACAGTCACGCTCCGTGAAGCCTACGTTGCTAATTCCACCATATTCTTTGACGAGTGCAGACATGATTCCACTTGGACCAATCCCAGCACCCTGCAAGGTATCAATCAAGGACTTGGCAGAGCCAGAGACATGGCGGTGAGAACGGAGACAATGTACCTTGTCAGGAGGGACAAGCTCATGATTGTGTTCCTTGAGAAACGTAGAAACAACCCATCTGCCAGAATCTCGAATTTTAACAACCAACATGGCCTTACAACCAACACGAGTTTCAGCACGGGGGCGTTTGACGCGAGTATCAGGGCGTGCAGTCTTGTCCTTGTCAACTCGAAAACCCTCTTTGGCACAAACAAAAGAACGCTGAATAATGGCACCATCGCGCCTAGAGCGACGAGACATGCTGACACGGGTGCTGAAGCCAACACGGCGAGCATAAGAATTATAGAAGGCCTTAGCAGCCTCCTCAGATTCAAATTCCATTCCTTCGTAAGGCTCAAGATTAGTGTCCCCTTGAGGGATATGAAGCTCAGAAGCAGTAGAATTATGGGAATTGTGGAGTAGGCCTTGTTGTTTTTCTCCTCCTTCATCTTCGTCTTCATCTTCCATATGTTGATGATCAGGGTGTTGGTGGATGGCCACATTATCATCTCCCAAACCCATCATGTCAAACTCAATAACTTCATTTGTCATGCTGAGTGGTTCCAACTCCATCTCATATCATATTATGTAGAGAATGGCAATCAAATAAATGGGGAAGCAGTTTGAATTCTATAGTTAGATCAATATTGCTTGTATTGGAAGTGAAGTTTTAAATAGAAAATGAATGCCAGAGAATGCTACAGGCGAACTGCAATTAATTAATAAGAAGATCGAAATTAGAAAGTGAAATTGGGGGAACACTGACCCACTTCCTTCTTCTATCAACTTCGGCAGCAACTTTCTTTCACCAAGGATTAGGGATTTTAACCGACCCAGCTCAGCTCAGCTCAGTGGCTGCACAACATCCCCAAAATAAAAAAGAAATTCTTTTGAAGACCGAAAAAAAAAAAGATTTAATCTGCATCATTCTCCATCTCTTCTAACACCATCGGATCTGTATCACTGTGACATTCTTCTTCTTCTTCTTCTTCTTCTTCTTTCCCAAAATTAGTAAGGTGCAGGTGCATACTTTCTCGCGATACCCTTACTTTATCTGAAGATATTTTTTATTTATCTATTTGCCAAAAATAATATAATAATTACATATTTACACGTGAAATTTACAATATCGTTTGAAATATAAAAACTGAATGTCATTAAATAAAAACTATGATGTCATTATTATAAATTAAAAAATAATCATGAAATTAAATATTTTTATTTAGATTTTACATACATATTTTTTAAAAAAAGTTCATAAATAAATTATTTAATCTTGATTTGAATATTTAAGTTCACAAATATTTATAAAAATTTGAGAGTAGAATATATAATTTTATGCCATTGCTCTCTATTTTTAGGCCATCTCCAAAAAATGATGTAGCAGCGCCATTTTTTTTTTTTTATTATTTATTTATAATAAAATTTATATTTTTTTATTTTTTTTAATTTATAATATAATTCAAAATTTATATATATTTTTAATTAAGTTTATTTTTTATTCACTCTCATAATTTATTATATTTTTAATTTATTTTATATTTTTATAATTATTAAAATTTAATTTAAATTAATATATTCACAATTATAAATAATATTTATAATAAATTAATTTATTTATAATATATTATATAGAATAATATAAATAAATTAATTTATTTATAATAAATTAATTAATATATTTTTATAATTAATATATTTTTATTTGTTTATTTATAAAATAATTAAATATTTAAATATTAAATAAAAATATAAAATATATAAATATTTAGAGTGAATATATTAAATTATATGAATTTTTTGAATAAAATATATAAATAAAATTCAAGTAAAATAAATAATATAATATTAAAGAAAAATAAGAATATAAATAAAATATTTTTAACTTAAAATAAAATAAAATATTCTTTTTAGTGTTAAAAATGATGAAAAAAATTAGAGATAATATTCCACTATCATAGAGGTTGAAAATGGCCTTAGACTTTGGATGATTATAACAACATAATTATTATAATTGATAATACAATATATCCATAACAGATTTTTACCCATCTCCATAAAACTACCATTATTATTGTTATTTTTATTTCAATTTACAAATTTTTAATAATAATTGCAATATTTTTATTTCGCATTCAATAATTTTTTTATACTAATAATAAATATATTTAAATAAATTTAAAAAATTTTAAATTTTACTTTTTTAATTTTTAATTTTAAATTATATATATATAATCTCATCTCAAGAATTTAATATTGAGAACTTAATATCTCATGCGAAAAGATGCAATCCAATTTTAAGTTATAAAAGTATTCACCAACCCGAATTATCAAAACCTTTTGCTACATTTACATAATCTACTATTTAAAATTATTTTTTAAGCCGTCATGTATTTTACTAAAATTAAATAATAAGGCATAATATCCCATAAAATTATAAATAAAATATACAACGTCTGAGTATTAGCTAGTTTGATCATATGCCACGTTAATGCTTGAATATTTGGCTTAATATAAATGTTGATACTATTCATAATTTTATTTCATTTATAAATATTTTTACTATTTAATTTTCATAATATTAAAAAATTTATTATTTATTTTTTAATTTAAAAAATATATTAAAATATCTACGTTGAATGTGAGATTTTTAAATGTACCTTGTCAATATATTCAATAGATGGAAAATGAGTAAAATATAAAATAAAAGCTCAAGAAAATAAAATATATCATTTAGTGGCGCACTAGAAGGGCTAGTTTTTTTAATATTCACTACATTTGTGTTGAAAGGATTTGTTTAGATTTTATGTAAACTATACTATTCCAAATTCTCTCAGCACTCGCTATCCATTCCAAGATTTTTCCTCCGAGGAAAGCTAAAATCAAATCTGGGCGATTACCCAATTTGCAGGGCACTCACTGCTCTGCTCAGGACAACATCCACAAGAAAATGGTGGACCAAAACGTAAGCGAAACTGAAGCCAAAGCATATGACCACAACATTATAACAGAACATTCATTTTGCCCAGTTCCAAACAATTGAGTCATTGTTCCTGCAAAAATAACCCCACACCACATCATTAGAAGTTGAAGCGAACATCAGAAAGCTGAACTCTTTATCCTCCCAAGATCATCCTCAAAATTTACCATACCTATGTTCATTGCTGGTGGCACTGCAAATTGCAGCAGAAGAATAAACTGATACAAAGGGTCTGAATGCACCAGACCAAACTGCACTGCACTTTTAACTATGACAATGCCCAAAAGAGGCAGCAAAACGAACCTGACAGCTAATATTCCCACTATGAGTGTGAATCTAATTCCTGATCCTTTTAAACCTGAATTTACAGCCATCAACATCTGTGCTAATAAGTATATATAAGAAATTCAATGGTGGTATGTTCTGATTCTTTAACCTTTTTTTTTTTAAATTACCTTTAAGAAGGTTTCCTCCAACAATCAGGGTCGTAACTGGAATGGCTGCATTCCTGCAAATTGCAAATTTGCACCAAACAGATTACTAGTTTTACAGTTTACAAAATTTTTTTTCATTTATAAACATAATTTGGAATCTTAGGCCTGGAAGTCAGGATTTATACCCAACTAAAAAAGCAGAGTCTTCAACTACACGAAGAGGAGCACTAGCTCCGATAAACAGCGTTCGAATTTGAGGGATAACTCCGATGACAAATCCTACAACCTATGTCGAAGAAGATACTATGAAAGCCAATTCAGACAAGTCTTGTTTAATTTAACAAGGGAAAAGGGGGTACCGCTCCAGAAGTTGAAGGTGCAAACAATGATTTGAGATTAAGTTTTTCTGAAATCATCCTTGTCCATATCTTGATCTTGTCCCAAACTATTCGTGTCCTGGAGAAAGTCTAAAAACAAGATAACTTATTAGAACTATTAATTCAAACGATGAATTGAAACTTCCAAGGCAATAAAGCAGAGAGGAGAAGAAGGAAATGAACCTTGATATTTGTTTGAGAGTCTGTATTATCAGGAAGCAGTAAGCCATATGTAAGCTCTTCGGAATTATAATAATTCTCCTGGACTAATTTTGGAGCTTCTCCATTGGCCTTCACGTCAACATCAGCAACTTCTTGGTTGATCTCACTTGAGCAAATCCTTATAATGTTATAAACATAAGACCACAAGTAAACTGCGCCTATCTGAAGAGCATCAAGAAAATGAATTTCTCAGTCATCATAGTCAGAATGAATATTAGATGAAGGTAGTTCAATATCATACCGCCATTGAAAGCGAAGCATAAGCAATTCCATATGTGTAGCAAACATCAGGGGATCCAAAGGGACTGCCTTTCTCTTTACAGATTGCTGGGATGACTATTAATGGCAAATTCCCCATGTTTCCTGTTACAACAGCCTGAAATATGAAACTTGGAAGTCCATATTACTATGAATTGGCAATTGCAAGGTCTGTACCTGCTGCACAGCAACCTAAAATGAGACCCTTTAGGTGTTTTGGAGGGCTTGTGATTTTTATAAGCATCCATCCCAATGCAGAGCCAACGATAAAAGTAACAAGGATATTGAATGGCATAAACCACCTGCAATATTAAATAACAAACTCCATAATACTTTGACAAAAACTTTAGTTAAAAACTATTGTAATGACTGATAAGATGAATACGATAAACTCACAACAATCCCATGCTCTCAATGGTGATTGTGTTAGCCAAGTTGCTACCCACAAGTGCTGGATTAAACACATAGAAAACGACCTAATCATGGAGAGAGATCACTAGCTGGATTAGTATGTTTAGAACCCATATGTAAGTAACTATGATCAGATTGAAGTTCAGGCGAGACTGACTTGATTTATTTGCTTCCTTGCATCTTCCCCCAAGACATTGACACTGTCCAGTGCCAAAAGCGAGCCAAGTCCAGTGAGCAGGAGTACTTTCAAAACTGGCATAGAAGCAATCACAAATAGATCCAGGAGGGGCATGGTGACTAGGTGCAGCACTACAATGGAAGAATATAGACCAAAGCCGAAACAAAAATGAAGGTGAAAGTTTGTTCACCTTTATTCTATGTGGGTGAAGTGTGGTTTTAAGAGGAGGAAAGGGAATATGTAGAGAGGAAGAAGAGCGACAGGAGCTTAATAGAATAAGACACAGGATTGGAAAGAAAAAGGCAACAAGTAGACAGCATGACAAAACAAGAGATAGTAACATTGGTTAGGCATAGTTTAAACTTTTGCATTTAATATGTAGAGTCCCAGTTTTTCAAAATTCCATTGGGAACCAAGGACAATAATAGTTGGAATGTGAAAGGTGCTCCAAATCGTTGTCAGTCCATAATTGAATAAAATTTTCATTTTATTGTTAGAACAGAATTTAATTTCTTAAATAATTTTTTTATTAAAATTTTTTAACTAATTTTTAAATTTATTAAGGAATTGAATGACGAATATATAATGCTAACATTTATTATATATAAAAAGGAAAGTATAAAAAGGTACTTATAGTTTAATTAATTTTTTTATTTTAAAATTTGTAATTTAATTTATATTAAAATAGTATATATAATATTTCACAATTAGCGAATAGCGATAATTTTTAGATGTCATTAAAAATATTGATACAAAATTTATACCACGAGATACAAATTTAACATAAATTAAATTAATATCATGAAATAAAAATAAATAAAATCACATAATATTTTTTTATATTTTTCTACTGCTATATTTACTTGACACGTGAGTATTTTTTGACGGCGTTATAAAATTACTCCTATTTACTAATGTTATGATGATATAGATACTATTTTAATATAAATTAAAAATACAGACCATAAAGTAAGGTGAAAAAATATTAAATTTTATTTTTTATTAAAAAATATTATGGACATATTATTAAAATATTAAATATGTTGAATTTATTTGGTAGAATATAACTTAAATTTTCATATTATGATGAATGATAATTTTATTTGACTAATTTAGGAGTAAATTACAAAAAATGAATAAAATATAAGAATCAAATTTAACATTTTAGCTAAAACAATAAATATAAATCTCACTGTTTAGTAAATATTATATTTACCCTCACTACATATATTTTTTATTAGTTTTTATTCTATAAAATCATTAATCCAATTCAATTCAGATTATTTTTTTAATAAAATTTTTGTTTGAAATAAAAATTTTAATTTTTTTTTAATTTGAAAATTTTTTATTTAAAAAAATAAAAAATTTATATAATTTTACAATAATTTATTTAAATTATTTTTTTAAATAAATTATGTAATACGACGGGTAAAAATGGCTAAATATTATAGCTACGACCTGTGTTTAAATTAAACCACATTTAATCCTTACATCTTTATTACCAGAAACAGACCCTCACATCTTGACTGAGAATCAAAGATTATGAAAAATTCATTAAATGAAAACTATATTCATGACACATGCAATGAATGAAAATAAATTTTGATAAAAATATCAATTTTCATCTTTATAGTTTAAATTCATCTCAGAATCATCATTAAAAATATTTAAAAAATTAAATAAAATCAAATAAATTAAATTTTATTAAGATGAAATTTAATATTTATTGGAGAAAATTTAACATTCTAGCCAATAAATTTTGTTTTTCCTTAACAGAAGGCACGTGATGAAGTTGATCCAATTAGCTATAAATTCTTGGATGGTTGTAAATTTTGAAGCCAGCTTTTGCTATATTAAATATAATTTTTAACTTTTTGTCATTTAGACAAATAGTCCAAAATGTAGTATCTTAAGCCCCGGAGAGAATTACTATTAAGCAGTAGGTTTTGCTTTTTGTTTTGGCAATACATTAGGTATGATGTGGGTAGTCCCACAGGCCCTTCCTGCGACCTTCCTATTTCTCAGATTCCTTTTCTTTTTGTCCTCTTTTACCAAGGCTGCTGCATTCCAGTTTCCCTATTATTTATATACCTGATACTACAATCATTTTGGAATAAATATGTTTTAGGACATCGAATTTCTTAAGAGAATATTTCACTTTACAAGACAAATACTACATAAAATGTTAAGATTAGGTAAAGAATGGCAAAGATGTGCATTAATTGTTTTCGTTTATGGAAAAAGTTGATGCATGTGATTCCACTTATTCTCCATTTTCTAAACCACCTTTACCCTTCACTCAATTCTTTGTTTATATTAAAAGTTTACTTGATGAGAATCATACCCTTTTGCGATCCATTTTCATTCTCAATTAACACCACACCTCTCCATTAACGTCATTCTTGTTCTTCTTCATTTCATTATGTATTTGGTATTGGTATGGAATAACTTGATTTCAAACCCTTACACTCCATCTGAATATTGCTAAGAAAGAAAAATAAATAAATATTTATTTTGACATCTCATTCTTAATTTTAAATTAGATTTAACATCCACACCATACTGCGGCAAAAGTTAAGTATACAATTAAAATTATAAATATTAAAAAGTAATTTTTTAAAAAAATTTAAAGATAAATATAAGCTCGCAATTAAAATTATAAATATTAAAAAGTGATTATTTTTTAAAAATACATATTGAGGGATAAATATTTTCAAAAATTTGAAGATAAGTCTTGCTGCACATCATCATCTTGTTTTTTTTTTTTTCACATATCTACAAAAAGAAAGTTGATAAAAAAAATCAAATAACAAATTTATATATAATATAATTAAATATTTGATAAATATTTACTCCATTAGACTTTATAATGTTGTCTTTTTTTTTTATATGTCTACAAAAAGAAAGTTGATAAAAAAGTCAAATAACAAATTTATAAATAATATAATTAAATATCTTAAAAATAATTACTCCAACATCAAGTTTTATAATAGGGTTTGCATTTTCACTTTTTAAGCCTTTTTTTTTAAACAATCAAAGTCATTAGCTATATAAATGCAGCTGTATATATTAAAAATTAATAGTTACTCTAATTTTGCTCTTTTCATAACGATTCAATTTGACTTAAAGTCAAATTATTAGATAAATTTAGTATTTTCAAAAATTGAGAAATGAGATAAATCGACACTTTGTAAATCTTCGATATTTGACACATCAAGTTTCTTTCTAATATTTTAATTAACTTTACAAAACAAGAGGACTTTGCACAAATATTGTACTTTGAGATTGAGATGGAGTTAATTCAAGGGATATGATTTCTGACTTAAATTTTCTTTTTAGTTATTAGACCTCCATAAAATGAATATTCATTCATAAAAACCATCCTGTAAGTAAATTTGCAGATTATAAAAAATTAATTGATTTCTAAAGAAAAAGATATTGCACATAACTAAATGTATTACTAAAAACTTGATTTAAAAATAAAATAAATTTGATGTGCTTAATAATATATAAGAGAGAAACAGAGTATAGGCTGAAGCTGTGGCGGCGAGCACCAAATGGGTTTCAGAGGACGCACCGGTGAGACATTGCATAGGATAACACCGGTGGATAGACGCACGCAAAGACGCGACCATTCCATGGAGCGATGACGGAGCACCGGAAAAGGACCATGCACTCACGGGAGAAGAGGTAAACAACGCTGAAATAATCCCTCCATGAAACTGTGCTGTTTTGGTGTGGGGAAAAGACAGGTGAATCGGGCAAAGGGTCATTGTGTGTGGGCGAAGAGAAAGGCAATTTAGGAATTGCAGATGAATTAAAGCATACAGTAAATGCACGTAAAAGAAGATACAATTCGAAGGCAAAAAAGACAAAACACTGTTCTCAATTGCTACTGTTCATAAACTATAGCAATTGAGAATTAAGTCATAGACAGTAACAATTGAAAACTAAGTTTTATTATATTATATATATATTGACTAAGTGTTTATAATTATGAATATTGGGTGTGTTTTAATCGTGAGTTTCACCAACATAATTCTTTCACTATTTGCATGATTTTGTTTTAAAATGTTGCACACACACATCAATGGTCCAGATAAAAGTATCCCTTATAACACACAGTTAAAAGTGCTAGGCATCGATTTGTTTCAATTTCAATAATTAAATTATTTAATTGATAAATGTCCATTAAATTATCAATATATAGTTTTTTTTATGAAATTAAGAAGAGAAAAATTTTAATATAATTAATCAAGTAAATAAATATATGTTACTTGTTGGATTAAATTTTTTAGTAGAGAATGAAAGAGTGGAAAATCAAACTTAGATCTCCAAATGAATTTTATATATTGTTAAACATTAAATCAACTAGAACTAGATTATATCATATTGATTGAAATATAAATTGATATTTTCATTGATAATGGTCTATCCATTAATAACTACATAATTATAATTAAACCAAAAAAAAAAAGTAATAGTGGGCCAAAATCCGAAAGAGACATTGTTGTTGGTAAAAGGAAATGGATAGGGCCGTTTACCCATTTGATATCCACTGATATTGGGCCGTTTATCCATTTGATATCCAAAGGAAATTATTGTTGGTTAAAGGAAATGGATCTAGCAAAAATGTCGGCGCACGTGTGGGGAATTGGAGTTTCTGATGTTTACTGTGGTAAATGGCAAGCAACGCAACGTTGTAATTGAAAGATGATTAGATCAATTAATTAATTAGGTATTATTAGTGAAAACATATAATATAAAAATAAAATAAATGTAGCTGAAAAAGGAAACAGCCGTTGAATGGCAGGACAGCCGATAATTAGGAGGGAGAATCAGAGAGGGCATGCCCTATGCTATTAGGGTTCTTCTTCTTCTTCTTCTTCTTCTTCATTGAAGCTTAAGGTTCTCTCGGTCATCCTTATACATTCTCTTTCCTTTTCATTGCAGGTAAGCTTTTCTTCTTTGCAAATTTTTGATATGCGATTTCTTCCTCAATGAAGCTACCAGATTTACGACTGCAACATCTATGCATTTTATTTTACTTTTTTTTGTGCGTTAATATTCACCAAATTAGACTAAAAATTTAGGTTTTCAACTCAAGGAATGAGAACACACATAATCTAGGGTAATTTCTAATTTTCAATGCATGCTTCAATTCATTGGACGACCTAATCCTTGTTTATTATCTTTCATTCTTTCTTTTTACGAGCATTGGAGTATTACCTTCTATTCTTTTCTTTTCTTTTCTTTTTTTTTAATTTTTTAAAGTTCTTTTCCCTTCCCCTTGCGTGCGTAGAATTAGAGATGGAAAATGCCATAGAGAATGAGGATGAATCAGCTAAGCCACTGCTACATCCTCCAGCCGGTGACATGCTAATCAAAGCACAGCCGGTTCCAGTTGAACAACTTGACCATACTTCTCCTACCCACTCTGTCCTCGGGGACCATGATGAACCAAACCACCCTGAGAATGGTATTCTTCTTCCTTCTGCAGCTCCCAATGTTAATAACGTGGAGTTGAAGTCCAGTCCACAACGGTCTCAGTCTGAGATACCTTCAAGTGATAAAGACGTCACGTTGAAGTGTAGTCTGCAACAATCTCAGACTGAGGCAGATCCTCCACAATCTCAGACCGAGGCAGCCCTCACCGATAACATGATGACGGATCCTCCACAATCTCAGACTGGGGCAGTTGAAAATGATACCAAGGCAGAGCTGAGGACCGATGCTCAACAACTTCAGACTGAGACAGTCCGCAGTGATAAAAGCCCTGAGTTGAAGACCAATGCTGAACAACCTCAGAGTGAGACAGTCCTCGATGATAAGCATGTAGAGTTGAAAACTGGTTCTCAGCATCAGTCTGAAGCAGCTTCCAATGATGACAATATGGAATTGAAGACCCCACAGGCTGAGGCCGCCTATGATGGTAATGCTGTGAACTTGACGTCCAGTCCAAAACAACATCATACTGAAGCAGCCTCCAGTGACAGAAGTGTGGAGTTGAAGGCCAGTCCGCAAAACCCTCAGGTGGAGTCAACCCCTAATTGCAATGGTATGAATTTGAGTTCTAGTCCAAAGCAACATCCGGCTGAAGAAGCCCCCTGTGACAAAAGTATGAAGTTGAAATCAGCTTCAGATGAACAACCCCAGCAAGTTTCTCCTTCCCTGACTCCTTTGGATGATGGAAAAAGTATACTCAAGCCTGAATCTGAACCCGCTACTGAGGAAAAACCTGAAGCCAATGAAACTTTTGATTGTAAATCTAAAACACATGGAATTGATGGCATCGCTGTTTCAACCAGTTATCTTGAAACGTCTAAACCTACTACAGATGCCAAACTCGAACCTTCTGAAGTACCAGAAAATAAATCTAGCCATCTTGCTTGCGTGCTTCCTAAAGAGCAAAATGAACCTGCTACACCGCAGGCAGGACCTTCAAGCATCAAAACTGAACTTGATAACAAGAGAGAATTGAAGAATATAATGAATAAAACAGATAAAGCTACACCCCAAAGTAATGGCAACTCAAGCTCAAAATACTCGTTCCTTTTGGATGATGATAATGACGGTAATGAGTCAGGAACAGAGGAGGAGCAATGGGCATTTATGAAGGAGCTTGAAAATTTCTTTAGGGAGAGGAGCATGGAATTCAAGCCTCCTAAGTTCTATGGAGAGGGATTAAATTGTCTGAAGTAAGTTTCTAGTGATCATGAAATTTCATACGTTATAATTTTTTTGAATATTTTCTTTTCATATAACAACTAGTTTGGGCTAATAATATTTGCTTGGTGATAAGGTTGTGGAGAGCTGTTATGAGACTGGGTGGCTATGATAAGGTATGCATTGTTTGCCTCAGAATCAAATTAACATTTCAAATTTCACATGCATCTTCAAATAATATTTGGACTATTAGTTGTACTTGGTTTTGAAGGTTAAGTTAAAAGCTTGATTATGTTGGAGCTAGATCAAAGCATGATGCTAATACAAGTGTGAATGAACAACATGCATACGTGCATCCATATGCATGTGCAAATACAATACATAGAACGCACTGCACACTCACACAAAAGGCTTAAGTCGGTTTCCAGAAGTTGAGTCCTATAATTAGGATCAATGACTAAAAATCCAATCTTTTGCACTTCTCTTTTTCCAATTTTATTGATCATTTTCATTTGTCATTTTAGCCTAACCTTATGATATTGATTGGTAATGATTTTGGCCAATTTAGAGGATGAGAACCATAAATATATGCTTAAAGCTTGTGAACCTACCTTAATAGGCAAGAAGAATATGGTCTACAATTTTTCTAATGTTCATAATGCAAAATATTATTTTTATTAAATTTTCTAAAATAATAATTGTTGTCAATAATTGGAAAATTTGATATAAGCAATTTTAAAAGAAAAATCAATAAATTAGTAATATTCATTTAACAGCAGGTCCAAAAATATATGATTAGATTACGATAATGGATAAGGTTGGGGATAAAATGAGAGGGTGTCAACTAAGATGCTGTGATAAATTTGGCCATGTCCGACATAAATAATCAAATTGCTCCGATACAAGGATGTGATAAAATTATTGGTGGAAGGAGTGAGGAGGGGAAAGAGGAGGCCTAAATTGATGTGGAAGGCAGTAGCGTCAGAAGATTTATAGTTGTTGAATCTTGAATGTTGATTCCAAAAGATCTCAAAAAGAGCTGAAGGGTGAAAAATTAGATCCGTATGCAATTGCAAACCCCAGGTAATTTATGATTAAGGTTTAGTTGTGGTTGCGGTTTGGTTTTGGTAACAAAAGTCCAAAGATGCAAAATGTGTGTGTGTGTGTGTGTCCACACACCAGTTCAGGTACTTATGTTGGCTTTATGCATAAATTCGATTTTTTCCCAATAAATTAGCAAACTTTATACTAATATCATAATTCATATGTTTAGAGTTTAGAATAGAATTTATAGAGTTCAAAGGATTGGTTAAAATTGAAAAAACATGCCAAGGTTTGTATTATTTTAGATATTAGGCCTTCTATTCATGACTAACTAGACAGTAATGCAGAGGTTGGATGTGAATTCTATGGAATGACCATATGATGCAAAAGTTGTAGTAATTTTTGTTAGACATCTAAGCATTGGGGAATGTTACTTAGAGGACAAAGAAGAGGAATCTTTTATCAGCTTTTGCAAGTTAGAAGATTCATCAAATTCTTTATATGAGTAAATTGATAAATGGAACTTCTTTTATATCCATAACACTGGAAATAAAGTTGATAATTTTAATTTGCTCATTAACATTTTAGGAAAAGGAAAAGAAGATAAATGAGAAGAGGAATCATATAAGAACTGTTGCAAATTTCCCTTTGCCTTCCTTTTTGTCATGGTCAATTCTGTTCTGTTTAATAGTAGTATCCATGTAGGCTTCTTTTATATCCATAACACTGAGAACAATGTTAATAATTTTAGTTTGCTCATTAACTATTTATGAAATGGAAAAAGGAGAAATGAGAAGAGGAATCATAAGACTAGTTGCAAATTTGTCTTTGCATTCTTTCTATTCAGAAATTTCATGGTCGTGTGTGTCCTGTTTAATAGTTGTATCTATTATTGACTTCTTCTAGAGATGAATCTTTAGAATAGAGAGAGATAATTCTCTTGTTTTGTCAATTTAGTTTTATTGTACATTTCTAGGCCTTCTATATTCTGCATGGGAATTTTTTTCTCCTGAAATTTTAATATCCTTGGACTTTGTGTCTAATGTGCTCACAACATTTCCTCTGATTGTGTAGGTGACATCATGTAAGCTGTGGCGGCAAGTGGGAGAATCCTTTAAACCCCCAAAGTAAGGAACATTTGCGTTCTGGTTACTTTTGAGTTTGTTGAACCAATAAATGTTGTTATATTATTGATACATTAGCTGTTTGTTGTTTGTGCAGTACTCATGGAGGCAATCATAAAAATAAGAAAAAACGTTATGTGCTTGCATATATGTATTATGAAGATGCCTGCTACACCCTAAAACCTACATATGCACAAATAATTTCTGGAAAATCTGAAAATCCTACATACCTTAATCCCCAGATTTAAAGAAAATATATCACTAGGGCAGAGCATTTTACTGGCTTGATGCCTATCTGAACAATAGAAACTGAATTGACATAGAACTTAAATCGAATCAAACCAATAATAGAGAAGAAATTGAACCAAACCAAACCGATATAAAATCTTGTGGCCTAAGACACTTGATGGAAAGGAGTATTAGTCACAGATATGTTGAGGAAGCTAAGGAATGCAGTAACTGATCTCATTTCCATATACTTGCACTATGGATTATTGTTTTTAATTGAGAGTTGTTATTAGCCACTAATAAATGGTGGAGACTGTACTATGACATGTTTACCTCGTGGTGTTTGAATTTTATTGTCTACATGCTTAACATTTGAGCCCTTGTTTTCCTTTCTGCAGGACATGTACTACTGTTTCATGGACATTTCGAGGGTTTTATGAGAAGGTGATTCTGGATGGCAAATTTCTGCATTTTCTGAACTTTCTTTTATTTATTATTCCTGCATGGTTTATTTATGTAAACATTTGGTGGTCTGAATCTTCCACAAACATTCTACATATATTTTATTATCTGAAGTTATGAACCAAATATTGAGGTGGTGTCTTGTCTTCCAACTTAGTTGTAAAGTTATAATCATATTTCTAATGAGAAATGTAAAATATGTAAACAAGGATTTACGTTGAGAAGTCAAACAATTTGTTAGAGATTATTTTTAATGAAATTTTTTATAAAGAAAAGTCAGTAATGGTGAAGTCGAGTGCCTAAGAAATTGATAAGGTAAGGAACAGATTGCTGACTTTAGGGAGAAAAATAGGAATGTGAGTCCACTAAAAACACAGAAATTGCCAAAAAAGAAAAAAAGTAGGGAGGCAGAAAAAAATGGTAGTTGTAAAGTATTTAGGAGGAGACTAGAAGAGAGAAAATAATTTTGGAAAACTAAAAAAGTGAAAAAGATAATATGGCCCATCAGATGTGGGTGCATGATGAAGGGCTTGTGTCCATTTATCATGTCCTGTATGAGTACCTTGGCTGCACTTTGACAGCATAGAGGCAATGCATATGAAAGTCAACATCTTGGTTTCTAACTGCATGAAATACAAATGTTTTGATTGGAAATTTGGAATTATGAAAAATGGGATTTATAAGTTCAACAGCTAGATCATTTCCAGCTATAACTTTGTGCAAATTCATGAAATTTTCCATATATCCCTTGGATATTCCCCTTTAGCTTCAACTGTTTGCCAATAAATATATTTTACATGCTTGTTTCCTATGCCAAATTTGAGTTCAAATGATTTCACACATGATAACATATGGTATTGTCTATTTTTTCAGGCACTTCTTGATTATGAAAGACATAAAACATGTGGTGATGAGCTTAATGTCCCCCTTAGTTCCAACTCAGAGCCCATGAGTGTTGACAGTCAGGTAAAGTTTTAATTTAACATATTGGACTGATTGAATATTTTATAATCAAAACTTTTGGTTGTTGCTTTCTTTGCTATAGGGTGGTAGCATGTTTAGTGCCATTTTACAATGTTAGGCTGGTTGTAGTTTATTAGTAAGGAGAACCAAGAGAGATCTATCCATAATTTGTCAAATGGAGATATGGTTAAAGTTTCCTTGGCTGTCTATCCTTGGTCGGTCTCTTTTGGTTGATGCCTCATCAAATTGAGCCAGTCTTCCAATCTGATTTTTGTTGAAAACTAAAACATTTTACTGCGAACTCAACATTTTAATAGTTTGATGGTTTCTAGAATCTCTTTTGGACCATATCTGCATTTTAACTTTGGCAGAATAGACAATGTTGTGGGTGCTCCCGTTATTATTTTTGGTACAATTAACTTCTTGTTATTTTATAATGGCCATTTAAATAGTTTATTTTTGTACTAGGGTGCATCTTTGTTGGCCTTAACTGATTTTCACTTAATCCACATTAAATTTATTAATTTGAACAAGTTGGTTGATTTACATCTCTTAACAATAGGACTTCCAATTCTTTTTCCCCCTTTCCCCTTAACCATTGCCTTTGCAAGCATTCTTTATATTTGCTGATAACAATCAGGCACCTGGCTCGGGTAGAGCACGGAGAGATGCTGCGGCACGTGCAATGCAGGGTTGGCACTCACAACGTCTTCTTGGTAATGGAGAAGTTAGTGATCCTATCATTAAGGTATGTTGTAATTAATACCGTTTGTTGTTCACTGATCTGTGTATATTCTTATCAGCATGGTATATTTTTATAAACAATAAGAGGTTTCTGTATTTCCAGGATAAGAATTCTCTCTCTTTGCAAAAGCGTGAAAAACAGCTTAAAAGCCTTGGTAAGTAACTGGATTATTATTTTCTTATTGATGATAGATTATTCCTCTTGCATACAACAGCTTAAACCTGTTCCCAATTGGGATCTTTATGGTAACTCAGGTTTACTTAAACGCAAGAAACCTTCATACATGGAACATGCTGTCAAAGCTGCACGCACCAAAACATCCAAACCACAGTTAAGATCTGTTACTGGTTTAACTGTATCTGTTATAAGGTTTATTGGAGTTGAGAAATGATGTCTTTACAAGTATAATGCAAGGTAGTGCTGATTCAATATGTTAATGTTTTGTGATTGTTACTAGATTGGATGTAGATGTGATTGACCTTGGACCTCCAGCTGATTGGGTGAAGATCAATGTACAGAGAACAGTAAGTTCCCATATAATTGTTTGAATGGAAGGCAATAGTAAACTAAATCTGTAGAATTTCTTACTTGAATTGAAAAATTATGTTACAGAAAGATTGCTTCGAGGTATATGCTTTAGTACCAGGGCTCCTTCGAGAGGAAGTAAGTAACTGAATCTTAGTTTTATTTTTCTGTCACTGATATCTTCTTCATTATTTCCTTTTGGAATGTACTTGTCTAGTATCACAAAATCATCAAATAATGCTCACCTGATTAGAGTCCCCTCTTATGAGGTACAACTAGAGGTTGCATAAGCCGTTTTGGGTGCTTAGTCAACTATTTTGTTAGATTAGTTATGCTCTAGCAGATACCTATTCGGTGCCACCATTTCAATGTTTGGCAGTATGAAGGGCATCAGCTTCTGTTATGGCTAGGTACAATCGTGGAGTCAAATGAACGGCTTACTCATGCATGAGCGTGTGGCCTTATCCATGAATAGCGTCCTAAATTGTTTTCACCTTTGATGAGAATGTGTGTATAGATGCGAGAAAGCAGCCCATGAGGGTGGTTGTTGTTGGATTGAAAAGGTTGATGGAAGCAAAGTTTTATTTGTTAAATTATGTATAAACAAGGCAGTTGCTAATAATCCCGATATATAATTCGTGTTTAACGTTTTGCTTCCTAGCAAAGCTTGAATGCTTGTGCTTCAGCTAAAGTACTTGCATGACATTATTTTCCAAACTCAGGTGCGAGTTCAATCAGATCCAGCAGGACGATTGGTTGTCAGTGGTGAACCTGAGCATCCTGATAATCCCTGGGGTGTCACACCCTTCAGAAAGGTAAGAGTTTTATCTCAAGAATAGACATGAACTTTCCTTATCAAGTCACCAAGACACTTTTTTTTCTTTCTTCTTCTTTTTGGGCAGGTGGTTAGCTTACCCTCTAGGATTGACCCGCATCAAACTTCAGCTGTGGTAACCCTGCATGGACAACTATTTGTGCGTGTCCCATTTGAGCAGTCGGAGTAGATAGGAGTTTCACAAATGTCTAACATTGTACAAGTGGTTGTGAGGTTAGGGCGTATAGCTAATTTAACTGCACCTCACATTCTCAGTTTTGAACTCTGATGTATGAGACTTGTAATTGATTATTGTCATTTCGCAATATTATTAATATTTACCTAATTAGCGTCTCGTGTTCTTTTTTCTTGGAGTAGATTACTCCCATATTCTTACAGAGTCATCCTCGCAAGCCCTTCAATCAATTTCTTTTTATCATTATATTACTTCCATTTTACAGATTTTGAAACATGTGTAACTAAGCATCCATAATGAATTAAAATTAAAACATTTGAAATGTGCAACATTTTCACATCTAAAACTAAGCTCATAGACGCATCAATTTGAAGGAAAGAAAACAAGAAGTCTTGAAGTTTGGCGTAATTCTTGCACACTGAATTTATACGGAAGTATTCATTCACCTATAAATCTCCCAGGGGATTATTTTTCTCCGCAAGCTCTTGCCCAATTTTAATATATTTTTATTTTATTTTTTATAAAATCTGAAGATGAAGTTTTAATCTTTAGCCCACTTTAATCTGATTTTTAAAATAATAATAATAATAAAATATTGCTGTATTTGAAAATAAAATAAGAAACATTAAAGAAAAGAAAATCCTTAAAGCGAACACCAGGTACGCTCTCCTGCATATGAGCAACGAACATGGCATTTGCTTGCATGGCAACCATGCCTCATCCACATTCTTCAGTTTTTTTTTTTCCCAAGCACATTTTTCAGTTGAAATACCCAATTCCCGCTTTGTGCGGATATGCTTAGGCCCTAGTCCATCCCTATTCTCACCTTCGTAAAATGTATATTGAAACAAACACACAAACCTAGACACACCTACACTCAACGATTACAATATAGGAGAGAAAAATATATCAAAAAATATGTAACGTGATTCGATTGTAATCTTTACATCCATTGGTAAAACAAAAAAATAAAATTTCAAAATGTAATAAAAAAAACATAACACAATCTCTCAAAATTTTCAAATCATAATCTCAGTATATTTATCGAAAATCTCACAACGAACAGTGGAATATAAAACAAATCATCCAGCAGCAATTAAGACCTAAGGTCACCAACAGGTATAACCTCCTAAGAAATAGATTTTTTTTTTTCAAAAAAAAAATCATTTTGTACCCAAATTTAACTTTTTCTTGGAAACACAAAGGACACAACAAATTTAACACATCATACAACAAAAAAATAAACATTGTATAAGTTATCTGTATATATTCCACATAACAAGCAGATAGTAAAAAACTAATTGAAGTAACAAATAATTGACACACAACAAAATCATGGAGAGAATACATCTACAACTAGAAAATTTGCCGACTCTCCAATATTAAAAACCTGTGATGGTCTTTTATGTAGCAGTTACCATCGAAGCCAAGTCTAATTCTTCATCAGAATCAATCACATCTTCATAGTCATAATAGGCGTTCACCTGTAAACAATAATCAATTCCTTAACTAATTGAGAGAACATACTTAAGACAGGAAAAAAATAATGAAAAGAACAACTTCGTCATTTCTAATAGAAGACCAATAAAAGTCCATACCTCTGGTCTTGGCGCAGTTGCTTCAAAACTATGGAACTCTGGGTCATCAAAATTAGGGGGTTTTAAAACTATATATGCCCCTTTATTGTTATATCTCTCCTCTGTTGCCTGTGTAGCAAATTAAAAAATTAGTTTGGTAATGTAATTCAGTTATCAAAAGATGGAGATTACAGTATCAATAATAGTTGCATGTATCCATTAGTTTCATTTGTCAAAACCTTTTGTCGGTCATTTGAAATTCAGAAACATTAGGAACTAATTCCAATATTATTTAAATCCAAGAAATAGAAGAGTGGTTTATAGACATTGATCTAATGGTTGTGACACATTCTTTGGGAAGAAAGCAATTACAACAATCAGCAATTAGACTTCAGATAGCAACACATGTCAATATCAACAACTGTTCCAAGTTCCAACAAAGAAATACTACATTCACATGCCCAACCAAACCTATTATGGACCTATATTGCAGACCCTGGTATTTCCATTACCAACATCCTACCTACTGAACTATTACAAACTCAGTGAAAATTTTGGTTTTGAACATGAATTTCTACATTCAAGCCCATGAGAAATCTACAAATATAACCAACTATGACTTTCAGAAACATGCTTCTATTCGATTCAAATCCAAGTAATGAAGTCCAGTACAAATATTAGACATATCTCAACAAAAACGGAAAACTCCCCTTCCTTTACTTGAATGTACCACAATAAAAACATTGACATCGAACTTTTCCAGCTCTGATATCTTTTTGGCCTGAGGAGAACTATATGAAGAGGACACATACACACGTAATACAAAAATATCAAATCCTTAATATACAAGCAAAACAACATCCTCGGTGCTAAACAAAGGATGCTATATCAAGGAGAATTCAAGCAAACCTGAAATTGTGGGTAGTCTGGAGCACTAAACACAGTAATTAGCTTCCCTGACTCTACAACATGATCTATGGTGTACCCTTCATCCATCCCTGCAAGACCAGGCCTCTTTTCTCTTGCATCAGGACCTTCATGGGATCTGATTATTAGCTATGGCAACAACAACAAACCATGATTCTGATATCAGTTTTCTAACATTTTCTTCCCAAGCAACTATCCAAAGTAATTAGTACAATGTCAACTTGGGAAGTACAATGAAAAGCACATGCAGGAAAGAGAGACAGAGAGAGAGAAACACATATAGCATTAATCACATGCTTGCAAAATCATTGTCAGCACCATGAAAGAACTGAAGTTCTATCATACTCATATTTCAAGTTTAGAATTAAGATATGGAGTATATTCTCTAAATTTTGCTAGACTTAGTAACTCTTGTTTAGAATTGAAAGAGAAATAAGTAACCAAAATCATCCAATAGCATGCCAAAGTTGATAGGGATTGTAAAACAACTACAACAGCTTAAAAGAAAATCCAAACACGGCACAACCTTTAGATGGAACTTTTTCAAAAATTCTTCAGTACAATCAGGTCCCCACAATAGACCAATGCCTCTTTCTTTATTAGGTGAAAGTCCTGGTCTCATTGTTGGATCAGACCATAAAACATCACCAGGAATCAGATTCAAACCTTCCCATGGTGGGTCAAGCACTGATCTTCGAGCTGTGGACAATTCCTGAAAAGAACCAAGGGTTAAAGGGACGGCCCCAGGATCAAGAATTATTCTTCGGTTCTTCTTTCCTTTAGATCTCTTTGATTGGGGGATGGCAACACTGCGGAAAAGTCCTCCATGAGCAGTGTATACATGGCCAGCTATAACAGAGGCCAAGGGAAGCCCTTCAAAGCATCCCAAACACTTCCTATATACATGCTTACCTTTATCACCGTACTTTGCCAAAACTTCCTTCTCAAAGCCATAAACAGATGTACAATACTTGGATTCATGATTGCCACGGAGGAGATACACTCTCTGAGGCAAAAAGACCTAAGCAAAATATTGTCCCATAGATATTATTTGATAGCAAGGAAGAAGCAAAGGTCAAATTTTTTTAAGCAAAAAATAAGCAGTTTGTATCCTGAATTGAAGTTAACAATTGTTGGACAAAAAAAAAACCGAGTACATTACTGAAGTACAAGAGTTAACAGAGAATAAGTAAGTCATAGACAAAGCAGATAAGTAAACTAAATTAGAAGTCAAATGATTTTTTAAATAAAACAATTACTACAAAGCCTAGAATCTAGCAATCTGATCCATAAAATAGACTTGCATTAGATTATATTTCCCCTTTTTTCTGCAGAAGATTAAACCTGACTCTTAATAATTGTTCCCAGTTCTACATTGTTTGTTTACAAAACATTGTGAAGAAATTAATCTAGCAATATCTATTTAAGTAAAAAATTTTGTGGAAGTGCATTATAACGTAAGATCATAAAAAAATAAAGAGAATTCCATCTAGCTAGATCTTCATTTCATTAGAAAGAATCTGCTTTGTCTTAAAAATCTCTTTCATTTCTTTGATGAATTGAAATGATACAAAAGATTGTTTCTCATCTCAGATCAATTTTAGATCAAGGCAAATTGCAGAAATAATTCAGCTTCTCTTGTAACTCTCCAATAAGTTTTGTAGTTCACTGTATGTTCGAAGTCAATATCTTATACTAACTTGAGCTATGGAGCGAATATGTCATAGTTTTCTTGCATGAAATAAGATACAGGAATTGAATTCAGACACTTGTCCAAAAAAAGAAATTCAGGAGAAGGATAAAAGCGGCAGAGAATACAGAGAGCATTAGTGGATGCATGAAGATATGTCATTTATCAACTGATGTGAGAAGAAGCATCCGAATACTCGACAAGTCTAAAGAGATAGAGAAGGTGAAATCTAGAATTATACAGAGAGAAGCACTATAAAGTGTTACCTTCCAAGCTAACAAGAGCAAGAAGGTCTCGAGACCCCAAGCGCCTCGGTCAACATAATCACCATTGAAGACAAAGAAGCGATTATGAGAAGGGAATCCAGCATCCTGCAAGAGGAAAAGAAGGTCATGGAGTTGGCCATGAACGTCTCCAACAACGAGAACAGCGGAATCAGGAAGCGAAAGGCAATCGTCAATTTTGACGCAATTTGGCTCCTTGTGAAGGATCTTGGAAGCGGTGAGGACGAGAGAGTCGAAGACAGAAACAGGCAAGACGGATGGCAAATCTGAAGGAGGGAGATTTCTGGAAGACCAGTCCAAGGCAGAGGAGAAATGTCGAATCCAATCGAGGGTGAGCTTGGCATCGGAAGGCCAAGAGAGAGGAATGTCAACTGGCGGTGAAGAGGAGGTGATGGTGGAGGAGGAGGAGCAGCAGGCGGTGGTCGCGGCTTCATCCGGTGAATTTTGTGCGGGGATCGATTTTGGATCCGGTGGGGAAGAAGCTGATGACATGTAAAATATGGTTTTGTTAATTTCAGATATTTTCCTCTTTATTTTTATTTTTAAGGAGGAAAAATCTGCAGAAAACCCTAAGAAACCAACTACAATTTGGGGATAGTGATGAAGTCTGGCAAAGTGCAGATGTGGGAAAGCTACGAGAAAGCTGAGCTGTGCTTAACTCAGCATTAACGAATCACGTTAAAACATCAAACTTTTTTTAAAAAAACGTTTAGTTTAATTTGTTTTGATCAACCCCATCTTCAGCTCGTGCCGATGCTATTCACTGATATCCAAGTCTCGAGTAATACTTTGAGGGAAAAAAAAAAAAAAAAAAAAAAGATAGTACTGAACTGTTCATGTATAATGAAAATGTGAATGCAAATATATTGTATAAAAAAAAAATTGAATAGCAATTAGGAAGCTTTATAAATAAAAGTCTTAGTCAACTAGTCTCCAAATTTGTTTGACAAATAGTCGAGTTAGGAGGCTTGAATATGCATGAGAATGAGCTTATGGATTGTGGAAAGCAGACGTGTACATGCTGACAGAAGTAATTTTATGTTATTTTCTGTTGATTTTAAAAAAAATAATAATAATTCAAGTGCAAAAATTTCTTCCAATCTAATAGACAAAAAAAACTAATCTAAAAACATGGATATAACTAATTCTATAGCATCCATTATTATTTATTTATCATTTTATTATAAATTTAATTTTCTATATATTCTTCGCTTCACATAATTTATTTTATAAAAAAATAATTTAAATAAATTTTTATAAAATTTTATATAATTTTATTTTTTAATTACAAATTTTAGAAATTAATTAATAAATAAAATTTTATATTCAATAACAATAAATTTAATAAAAAATAAATAAACTGAATTAAATTTCAGTAAAATTTTTTATTTCAGGATTTCTGTAAAATTGTGCCCCATTATTAACGATTCTAATTTCTACCCAACAATATCTACACGGCGGATTTTCTCATCCAATAAGTCATGCCGCCATCATATCAATCTGCTCATTTTCGAAAGATGATTTGAAATTAAAAAAAAAAAATATTTAAATTGAAGTCTGCCGTTGAATAGTCAATTGAATCCTCTCATTTTCCAATTTCCTACCATCATCGACCAAAATAAATTTCTTAACCGCTATTTAAATTATATGAGAAGCAGTTAGTTGCCCAAATCACTTGTTGATTGGAAGTCAATTTGGCCTTTATTCTAAACCTATTTTAGTTGAGTCACCTAATTTGAAAAGGAACACTACCATTTCTCTTCCTCGGGCTGCCATTATAATTATATTTGTGAATTAAACTAATCCAACTTATAATCTAACCGTATCCACGCTAAACACATTTGATGTTCCCCACCATAACAAATATAAACCTTTGTTTTTTCCACGCCTCTCTTCGTCTTCCAAAAATGAGTCCTTTGATGATGGGTTACTCCAAAATAAGGAGGAGATGCCATGGAGCAGCTGCAGCTGGCAGAGGTTTCAGGCTAAACCCAAAAAGATTTTCAGTTCAAACTCTACGTACCAGGTTCTTCTACCTGTTCAAACTCTTCACTACATGCAAATCTTCGTATGGCCATGCTGTACAGTCTTTGAAGAGAGGTATGAGTAGATATAATCATAGTGTCAGGAGAAAGAGAAGCGGCAACAGCAAGAGGGGTTTAGTGGTGGAGGTTTCCGGCTATAACTCCGGTCGAGGTGACTGCAGAATGAGGACGTTCGGACGCTCTAATTCTTTTTATTCTGAAGCCATTGCAGACTGTTTGGAGTTCATCAAGGGGTCCTCCCTTTCTGTGGAGCAGAAACAAGTATGCGCAAGATAGAGCATTGGTTATACTATGATGATTTTTGTATAAAAGGGTATGTGCTGTTTGTTTTTGGCGATCAACTATTCATTGTGTTACTGTGTTAGGACTGCTTTGAAACTTGATCCTTCATGTATTTTTTTATTCGACCTTGGATCCTCTCTGTTCTTTCTCTGTAATGTGTATACATGTTATCTGCCATGAATTTTCTTAGGAAAAAGGAAATTAAGGTTTGAGACGTATTAATTATCTCAGGGTATCTAAATTTATTATCTATTTATTTGTTGTATCGTACTAGAATTTCACCAAATAAAATAAATATATTCAATAAAATAAATATATTCGATTAAAAATGCATCATTGAAATTTTTAAAAAATTTATTAGTTTATTTTTTTTTCAAATCACTTAATTAAAATATTTTTTTATTAAAAATATAGTTAATTGTCTTAAATTTTTATTTGTTTAATTTTTATAATTTTAATCATCTATATTATTTAATTTTTATAATTATAGATAGAATTAATTGACTAACATTTTTCAATAAAAAAAGCTAGAGTCTAATTTTATAAAATAAAGTAAGAGTTTAATTGAATAATTTTAAAAAGGATAAATTAATGAATTTTTAAAAATTCTCCTATCATATCAGTCATGCTAAAATAGCAGCACGTGTGTCACATGCTGCCAGCTCTGATCTCCCGCCATCCGTTTGTGCGGGCTAATTTAAATTAAACACCTTTATATATTATTAAGTGGCAGTTAAACAGCAAGGCCGTCTTAGCTCAGCTGGTAGAGCGCATGGCTTTTAACCATGTGGTCGTGGGTTCGATTCCCACAGACGGCGATTTTGTTTATAAAGTGTTTGGCTTTATGAGATAGTTGGGAAAGTTACCAGATTAATCAGCTTTGTTGTGTTGTTGTGTTACATAATATTACTGGTCTTTTTACCTATATTAGCATGTTATTATTTAATTTTGGGTAAACTGTAATTTAGTCCCTCTGATTTAGTGAAATATAACGTTTCGTCCCTCTGTTTTAAAAAACCTTTAATTTAATCATTCACATTTAAAAAAACTGTAAAATAATCCCTACCGTCAAATTTTCAGTTAACCTTCTGTTTATTTTAATAAAAATGACAAAATTACCCTTAAGTAAAAAAACTCAATCAAATAGAATTCCCTCCATTTCCCCTCTTCCCCTCCTAAACCACATTTCTTCGTCAACCACACACAACCCAACAATCATGGTTTAAGTGGAAAAGAATGCTTCAAGAGTGGAGAAGAGGAAAAAACGAAAACCTGCAATTAGCAGCAATGGCGGCAAGTCCATCAGTAGAGAAATTGTCACACCCAAACCCAAAACTGTAAAGATGGATATGACCAGGAAAACTGACAGAACCTCCCCTGATATTTATAATATAAAAACAGGTAACCTGCTATAATTCCAAAACATTAAGCATAAAAGAGAAAAACTGATAGTTAGACCTGTCAATTCATAAAATATTTACAAAATACATTTTCCACTAGGCTGTACAATCTATACATGATCTATCAAAAGTACAAAAAGAAAAGACAAAAAAAAACTTAGGATTAGTCCGGCCTCCTCTAGACTCTGAGTGGACGATATGGAAGGAAGGACAAACAAGAAGATGAGGACTGCCGAGTAGATCACCAAACTGGTCATACACATGTGCAGAGCTACCCCCAAAGGGTGACCACCTGACATACGCTCCAAAGGCTGTCTGTATATCAAGTGCTGTCCCAAAGACAGTATAAATATATCATGCTGAAAATAAATCACCTGTCATCAAGGTGTTATCTGTTCGGTGCATATACAGAGTGTAATCGGCTATTTATTCAGCTGTGCTTTAAATTAATTTCCATTTATTCAAGAAACATAAATTAACTTTATCCTTTCCCATTTTAAATAAACAAAGTAACATATACACATAAATATATTTAAAAAAAATATCAATGTTATATATTTATCCACTCACCAGAATATTTGGGACAAAAGACCTAGGTCGCAGGAGGACCCCTATTATCTATCCGGGAAGCTGGATCCTCTCCTAAAATTAAAAAGAAAATAAAATAATATATCAAATAATAAAAATGCTCTAAAACAATAATATAAAACGTAAAATACGAAATTTTAAAATATTTTTATATATATTTTTAAGAAAATTTAGGCAGTATCTCGGCATAGCTAGACCTCCCAAAAATACCCAAACTCAACAAAAATACTCCATAAGCTGTAAATATTATTTAAATCAACCTAAGAAAATCATTAATCCAAAAATAAATATAAAACCCCATTGATTGGATCTAACTAAAACATAACCCATTTTTATTCTCAAATCACTAAAATCACTATTAAAAGGTAAAGAAAATAAATTATATCGTAAAAATTGAATAAAAGGGATAAAACTCACATACCCAATTTTGGAACCTCTAGAAGAAATTATTGAATTTCTTAGCAGGATATAGGTTTAAAACAGGATCTGGGTTGATTGGGTTGAGAAGGAGGAGATTTGGATTTAAAAGAGGAATTTTTTTTTTTTTTTTATATATATTTTTGCAGAGCTTTTGCTCTTTTGCTGGAGGAGGAAGACGGGTTTCTGGTTTCGGGAATGTTTCGGGACATTCCCGAAACCAATGCTTTAATGCTCAATTTTCCCTTTTTTTTTTTTTTTATTAAAATTACTAGGCCTGGGCCTTATAGAAACCCTCATATGATGAAAGCACCAAGACCTTGAAATTCTTAAAGGACTTAGCAATCAGCTCCAAAGTCTCATCCGTAACCACCATTCTCTTCAACCTGATCTCCTCCAGCCAAGGGTATGCGTTAGCCATGGCCTCGATCCACGGGTAAACATAACCACCCCAACCGTCCGGGACGAGATTGAAGTCCGCGAAGTGCGGCTTCCCTTTGAGCTCAACCGATCTCAGCTCCGGAAATCTCCTAATCACCATTGGCGGACTGACGGCGTAACAGTTCCCGACGAAAATCCTCCTCCGGCACCACCTCTCTACCTCGTACCAGGACTTGCATACCAACGATATTGCGTTCCGGTCCTTATCACTGTGAATGAAGGAGAAAACCCATTTCAACTTCAGGGTATTTAACAAACAATTCCTAGGATTAGTAGCCATCTCCAACACATTTGAGATTGTGAAAAACTCGAATGATTCTACACGTGTTAGGATAAGAGCTTCCAATGGGTTCTTCTTGCAGGTGGCTTTCACTCTCTTTCTCTTCGGACTATACATAAAATATTGAGCATTTCCTTTTCCATTTACTCAGCAGGTTGGCAATTGCAGGTGAAAACAGAGGAGCTACTGACAGCCGATAATGCAGGTGGCAGCAACTAGGGAGACGATGACCCATCAGTATTTGTAATGAAAATTCTTTGAAAGATGCAGAGAGAGTTCCAAGTCACTAACGGTTATGGCCCCAAACTAGCCCCACAAGTTATGAGGGTATAGGAGAACAATTCCTCGATAAATTTGCATGAATCTTTAGCTCAACCTTAATTAAGCAACACCACGCTAACCTGTAAACTTGCAAATTTAATAATGTTACATTTCAGGAGCACTGGACGACATTCATAGTGGAAAAAGATTTCAAGTTCATATCTGAAAATGGACTAAACGCTGTAAGAGGATCCATCACCTCCAAAGCCTTACGTAGGAGGAGGAGGAGGAGGAGGAGGAGGAGGAGGAGGAGAAAGGATCGGGAAAAGAAGGAGAAAGAGAAGGAGAAGAAGAAAAAGAAGAAGGAGGAGGAGGAGAAGGAAAGGAAGAAGACGATCGGGAAAAGAAAGAGAAAATGAGAAGAAAAGGGTAGTTTAGTCATTTTTATTAAAATAAACAGAAGGTTAACTGAAAATTTAACGGTAGGGATTATTTTACAGTTTTTTTAAATGTGAAGGATTAAATTAAAGGTTTTTTAAAACAGAGGGACGAAACGTTATATTTCACTAAACCAGAGGGACTAAATTACAGTTTACCCTTTAATTTTTAATAATAATTTTTGTAATTAAATTTAGTTTGAATTTTCATAATAGTAGAATTTATATTTTACGTAATAAAAAATGAATTTTTTTAATCGATTCACTAATTATTTAGACTAGCTAAGGACATTATATATTAAAAAAATATAATAGTTTAATTTTTTTAGATAGTTGAGATTAAAAAAACTGGTGATAAACACAATTCAAAATATTTATTTTTATTTTATTATTATCATTACTATATAAATTTTTAATATTATCTTAATTAAAATTTTGTTAATTGTTTTATATAAATAAACTTTTACCCACAAACTAAGCAGATTCTCCACTAATTTGAATGTTATCCCTACTAATGGCTACTGGAAAACTCTAGTACATGCACGCTGCCGAGAACTTAGACTAGAACAGTTGTTGCTGTCTTCTTTAATTCGCACGGATTCTGCTCATCACCAGGTACGTGGTTAAAAACAAAGAGAACCAACTCTTATTTTGTGGTTGGGGAGGGGAGGGTAGGGTGTCTCACAGCATTCAATTGCGTCTCATTCTCAACTAACTATTTATTGTTAAACTCATTTTTTTATGAAGTAATTTAATTGAAGTAGAGGAACAAAACTACTATGATACATTAAAGGAAAAAATAACTTTAATTTTATAAAAAAAATATTTTAATTGAGTTATCTATAACCAAATAAAACTTATATATATCCATAAGAATAACCATCTAAAATAAGTGTCGTTTGGTTAAAAATTGAGAGAAACTTCCATGGCGTGGTGCCTTGGCCTGCCAATACGATTTTGTTGCATTCCAAACAAATATTACCACAACTCTGCACCAGTTTTATGAGAATAATTAATTTTTGAAAGGAAATATTTTTCTTTTACGACTTAAAATTAAATTATATACCCACCATTCTAACTAACAGATTTCATTTAATACGGTATTATTCAGAGCTATGCAACAGATAATACATTTTTAGATAGAAATAAATCCCTATTACACATCTCCTTCCATAAACTAATACACAAAGCAAATGAAGAGTAAATACAAGAAAGATCACAAGTTTGGTTGGCAGAAGAAGATGCCAAATGCTGGTGTCCTCTAGCTGAGAGCATTCAATGGCATCACGACATCAGAAACAAGTAAAAACAATTAATGCACCCCTATCCTCAAGATCACGCAACTGTAGAGCAGTGAAGAAAGAGAACCACCAGATTCACATGGCCCTGGATTTTAAAAGCAGTACGTATCTAGTCAGCAAAACAAGAGCAGGCTCCAATTTATTTTTAACGCCTTCTTCCACGTTTTTATAATCTTTCTTTGTCCCCCTCAACATTTGCCGACAGGTACTACAAAGCTTCATTTATATACTTATTGGTATTTTTTTTTCTAGTTTTCCTTTTAACTTTTAATTCTGGTCGTCTCAACTAAACAAAGCAGCTGTATTGTACCTCCTTCAGGTAGTTATTTTGGATGCATCTTTGATGGATCTGTTGTATTTCATATGGCTTTGAACGAGCTGCCCAGCTGCAATAGCAGACATAAGAGACAGCTCCCCTGCCAGAACAGAACCAGCAACAATGGTAGCCAGAAGCCTTGCGTTTGAGCCTGGGGAATCTTTGCATGCACCCTTCACCCCAAGTAGGTTCAGACAAGCTGATTGAGATGCGAGCTGAGTGCCTCCTCCAACTGTGCCCAGCTGAACAAGTAGCATAAATTTGAAAAATAAGCAAACTTGAAAAACATCTTGATTTCAGAGCTCACGTTAAATTTTACGCCATTTTCTAACCTTTAAACCTTAGAAGCTTCCAAAATAGCGTGCAGTTCTAAAGGAACCGTTGGCATCTTATTAATTATAACATCAGGGTGATGCCAGAACTTTATATTTGTCCCCACAACAGAGTTATACACTTTTCCTTTCAACTTCCACTTCAACAGTCCAAACAAAACAAACTTTTGTATAATATATAAACATAGTTTATTATGAAATTTTCATTGAGAAATTAAGAGATTAGAATTGATGGATGATCTAAATTATACTGGTGGACATTTAAATTAAGATGGAAAAGTTCAAATACCTCAATGGAAGGCATGGACACTGAGATGTGAAGGTCCTTGCCATCGTTAACAGCTTCCACCATTGTGATGCAGTTAGAGCTCTCAACGTTTTGAGCAGGATCCTGTCCTGTAGCTATGTACACTGCAGTTACTATATTGCTAGCATGGGCGTTAAACCCACCAAGGGCACCGGCCACGGCCGAGCCGGTAAGGTTTTTAATCGTGTTAAGCTCCACCAGAGTGGCCACGTTGGTTTTCAGAACCTTCTTAACCACCTCTTCTTTTATGAGAGCTTCACAGACAACGGACTTTCCACGCCCTTCTATCCAGTTTATGGCGGCTGGCTTCTTGTCCGAGCAGAAGTTCCCTGACAAATTCATAGCACAGTTGGAAAATTACTTGTACAGCAGAGATACTACAGATAGAAAATTGAATTAGTAACTACAGAAATTTTGGTTAATCACTAAGCCCTGATTGTTTTAAAAAATATTATTATTTAAAAAAACCCAGTCAAAGGAAAGTTGAATTATTTTTAAGAAAAATGACTTTTTTTAGTAATTATTTTTTAAATATTGAAAACCTTAATAACATTACTCTATATACAAATCTATTAATATATTTTATTTTTTAATTTAAATTTAATAATATAAAGAAAAAATTACTTATAGTATAGAAAATCTCGTTATTTAATTCATCGATTATAAAAGATATATTAAAAAACTTATGCAATTTTAAGATTTTTTTTTTCAAAACAGTAAACCATTTTCTAAATATTAATAATTTTATTAATATTATTATATATAAATTTATTAATATCAATTATTTTTAAATTACAACTAAATAATAGAAAATAAAGTATTTTATTAGAAAATATTTTTTATAGAAAAATATATTTTACATAAAATATTTTTTATAAAAATATTTTTAAATATAAATTATATATTACGTCTAAAACTTTTTTTATGAAAAACAAACTTAGCAAGATCCTATCCAATAATTTGGTTAAAGTGATTACTTGATTAAAGTTAAATTTACACAATTTTTCATGTAGGGATTGGACAAGAGGGCAAGAGGTTTTACCAGAGATGCCGATGACATCCATATCAGGAAAAATATTCTGGAGATAGTCGAGGACATATTGGACTCCTTTGGAGACCATGTTCATTCCCATGGCATCACCTGTGCTGCAGCTAAATCTTATGTATAGATTTTTTCCTGCAATTGCACATTGTATTCTTTGTAGCCTTGCAAATCTGCTTGACCTGCATAATATTTGTGAAATTAATTGATGACGAAAATAAAGACTTATTTTCCTCGTGCTAAATTGCAAAACTAAATTATTTTAGTGGTGTATAATTAAAAGGAAGTGGAAAAAGAATGATTTACGCAAAATATAAAATAAGAATCCATGAACATCATAATCACTCTATCAAAATAAATGCCGAAAGCAAAACCAAGTCGGACAATAAAGGAAACAGAAATTAATTAAATATTTATCAACTATACCCATATCTATAGAAAAATAATGCTTTTTAGTAAAGGAAAATTTGATCCATAAACATCCTTAAAAATGTCGCTTTACTTCTACGGGAATGCTTCCTGCGGTCGCATTCCTGTTGTGTTGTATGTATAACGAAAAGAGGGGAAGGGAAAAGGATCGAACTGGTTGAAAATAGCTGCAATAGTGTCGAAATTGGCAGGATCCTCCATAAAAATCTTCAAGCCAGCGGCCCTCTTGGCTGTGGGAAACCTGACGACGGGAGCCCTGGTCATGCCATCCCTCAGTAACACGGAGGTTGCCCCACCCGATGCATAAATCGCCTTGCATCCTCTATTGGTACTGGCCACCAGGCAACCCTCCGTCGTGGCCATTGGCACAGTATATTCCTTTCCATCAAGCAGCAATGGCCCAGCAATTCCCACAGGAATCTGCACGTACCCAATTGGCATCTCGCAGCACTGCCCAAATATGGAGTCGTAATCGAACCCATCTAAGGGCAGTCCCTCCAATGATTTTCCCAACATCCTCTGCAAAGCCTCCCGGCGAACTAAAGCAGCCCTCCTACAGTTTCCAAGCGTTGACTCCAGGGAATAGGAAGGAATGGAGCCAGAGAGTACTGATGTGATTATTTGTTCGTCGTCATCAGATAAAGTACTGGTGGTTGTCACTGCGATATTGGGTGCAGGAATTTTAGCGGGGGGAGAGAGGGGATAGCCAAGGGAAGAAGCAGCACAAGGCCCCGAAGGACGAGTATCCTCGATGCTGATAATGTTATCATCCTCATATTCTTCGACGTCCCAGGTATCGGCGGAAGCTCTAGAAAAAGAGTGGACGAAGCCAATGCCAAAGAAACCAAGGAGATAGATGACGGAAGCCACCAAGCAAAGCAAAGCAGCTATCTCAGGGAAGGAGAGTATGTGAAGAGGAGTAGAGTTGCGGATCTTTTCCCGCCACCTGTGGAGGAGAAAATAGGCAACGGAGAAGAAAAGCGAGAAAAAGAGAGCATTAGCGAGGTAGAGGGAGAGAGGGGGAGAATAATCGGTGGACTTGAGAGGAGGAAGATGATGGACATTGCTGAAGGAGTTGAGAACTTCGCCGGCGGATTCCTTACGGACTAGATGCTTGGGTTGTCGCCGGCGAACGTCGTCCATATGTAGAAAGTCGGAAATGAAAAAAATAATAATAAGTAACAATAGAAGATGGTTTGAGAGTTGAGAAGGAAAGCACAGGTTTAGCTATTAGCAGTTGGATTAGTTTTTCAATTTGTTTTTACGATGAGCGTGCAAAGAGTAGGTTGGCGCTCCTTCCTCTGCTCACACACACGGCGTGCTCTCCTTTTTTTTTTCTTTCCAAAGCCTTTTCCTCTTTTTAGTGTTGGGTGAAGCTAACAGAAGCTTAGGGAAGTACTTTGCTTATGCAAGCATCAACTTTCCTGCCAATAATTATATATGCGAATGATTTTATTTAAAAAATATTTTTATTCTGTCCATATATATAATTGAAAAGTGTTTCTTTAGCTTCACCTATAAAAAAGGCGTGCTTATATAAATAGCTTCACCTATAAAAAATTAAAACACATATTTTTTTAACCTCATATTTTATTATTTATTTCTGCATCTATTTCATCATGCAACAATATAATTTTTCTTTTATTTGTTACATATAAAAAATAACATTTTTTTCTATAAGGAGATATATTTTTTCTATAATTTGAAAATATTTTAATATATTTTTTAAAATAATTTTTTTTTAATATTTTAATAATTTGATTATATAAGCACTGATAAGTATAATTGTTAAAATACCCGAAAGAATGCATTACATTGAACCTCCATTATACTCCTTTCCAAACCCGATAAACATCATCTATTTTCTACCATCTTAAAGACAAACCAATTCTTGTTATCATTTCAGCTTCCACTCATCTTCCCTTCTAATCCTCCCCACACTTATCCATGCCGACAATAAATGGGTCATTTGCCATGTCAGTGGGGAGATCGAACAACGTCAACCGTAGATATGGCGAAGGGGTAGGTATAAGAATTTCTTAGAGTGAAACAAACCCCAACAAGCCACGGCATTACTGTTAGGATAGCAAGTACAGCACACGTCTTGCTGTCCTCCGTTAAAAATTTATTATTTAGTTTATATGATATAAAAAAATTATTAATTAATTTTTTAATTTTAAAAAATATATTAAAATATATTTTAATTTTAAAAATATTTATTAATAAATTATTTTATAAATTTTAAGTGTTAAATATTATAAAAAGATTTAAAATTAATGTTTATAATATGAAAATGTTTAATTAATAGATATTTTTTATAAAGGTGATATTTTTTAAATAATTCAAAAACGTTTAAATATATTTTTTAAAATTAAAATATTTTTATTTTTATATAAATTTCATTATTCAAACAAAATATAAGTAACAACAATAGAAATTGTGTATGCTAGTATTAATGACACCTACCCCCTGTTTGGTTTAGATGGCAATGCATAAACTCCCTGTCTGCTTACTAACATAAAAATAATAATAATAATAATAATAATAAAATCTAATATTAATTACTAAAACAGTGACTAGCTATTTAATACGGTTGGTCAAGAGAGATGCTTAAGTCTAAATCCCGTATTTGAGTCACACTCTTGCTTTTATGTCTTAAATTATATAAGAATCATTATAAATTTTATTTTTTTTTTTAAAAAGTCACCTTTTCTTTTATAAGAATTAGGGATAAAATCCTGAGAAAGCATAGGATCAATTGCTAAGGGAGCCTCTCCAATCCTTACATTAATATGATCTCTACATGAACCCAAATGAGCCAAGGCATGAGTGACTCTATTGCCATTGTGTTGGACAAAAGACCAGAGCAGCTCTGAAGATTGGAGGACAAAATAACACAATCTTGCAACGCTATTCCCAAGGCATTACTGAATGTAATTCCAAATCTGAGATAACCAATACAATCTTTACAATTTAATTCTGTGATGATCCCGCGAAAGCTCAACTTTACTGCAAGTTGTAACCCAAATGACATAGCCATGGCCTCAGAAACAGACGGGTCTCAAGCGCCATCAATGCATTTAAAAGCACATGTCAAAGTATGGCCTTGATCATTTCGAAAAACTACTCCAAAACCAACCCAGCCATCACCTACAATTCCAACATCTATATAACTTTAATCCTTTCCAAATCAATGGAAACAAAAACAGTTGAAATTAAATCCAAAGTCCAACTCTTTGAAGGCTCATTATTCAATTCGGACACCATGGCATCAATGACAAGAGATTGGGTGGTGAAATAATTTTAAAAGGCAAAGGTTGAGGCAACCACGGATCCTGCCACATCTTAGCTTGCTTACCATCCCCTATTTTCCTAACGCAAACTACGAAGCAAAAGTTTCTTACTATGTAGAATACTACGCCAAGTCAAACTTAGCACCAAGCCCATGCCAGTATGAAGGAAAGATGAACGAGGAAAATAACGGGTTTTTAACAATCGAGCTATCAATAAATCTGATGTTTGTAATAATCTCCACCCTTACTTAGTAAGAAGTGCTTGGTTAAAGACCTCAAAAACCCAAAACTTCAATCCACCCTTACTTTAATTAGTAGTTCACGTCCTACTCTTGATAAGAAATTGGAGACATGGGTACTGAACACTACTTTTGATTTATGAAAATTAACCTTCTAAATTGAGAGACCTTTGTATCGTTGCAAAATATAAAATATTATAATAACTTTAAACATTGTGCCTCTTAAAAATAAAAGAAAATCCCCTTACATATCCGAATACCATTCTATCCCTTCCAACTACACAACAGATGATGACCAACCAATTGCACCCCTAAAGCATTGAAAAATGAATCCTTTAAGGAATCAGAGACATGAATACCGAACACCACTTTTGATTTATAAAAATTAACCTTCTAACCTGTGAGACTTTTGAATCATTGCAAAATATAAATTATACTAATATCAAACATTGTACCTCTTAAAAATAAAAAAACAATCATATACAAACAACAAATGTGAAACTTGAGGAGTCCCCTGCATATCCGAATACCATGCGAAAATCCACCATATATTGCTTGATCCAAGAGACTGGTCAGGCCTTCAGTACACCATAGGAATATGTAATGTGACAATAGATCACCCTCGCAAAGGCTCCTAGTAGATAGGATGGACCCAAAAGCTCACCATTCAACAAAACAAAATAAGTAATAGAGCGCACACAACTCATTACAAGAGGCATCTAACCTGAAGAATATGGGCAACCAAAGCCATAACATCATCGCCCACCACTCACCAATACTTCTTGATAAAATAAAAGTGGTAAATTATCAAGACCAAGTGTTTTTATCGGATGCATTTGTTTTATAACAAGAAAGATCTCATCACG
The DNA here is from genome assembly GCF_001659605.2 of Manihot esculenta. Lineage (NCBI taxonomy): Eukaryota > Viridiplantae > Streptophyta > Magnoliopsida > Malpighiales > Euphorbiaceae > Manihot > Manihot esculenta. Next base: position 8,966,390 of record NC_035162.2, on the reverse strand, counting down.
TTCATATGCTGTAATAAATGTGCATTCATAGCCAAAGTAACATTACAAAGAACAAAAGATAAATCATCTTGTAAATTTCCACGCAATTTGGAAGTAAACAATTGAAAATAAAACTGAACAATATGAGTACGCAGCTCATGATCCCCTGTAAAAGTCTATGGGAAGAATCGAGAAGGCTACGGATGCAGTTGTTTTTCCTACATGAACTAGCCATTGCATGAAAATATTGTGTTACGGTCACCTTCATGCAACCATACTTGTCGAGAAAGAAAAAAAAAGTTATTAGTTTGTTGTTGTATAAATAAAAGTTATTATATAGGAAGTAAATTTATTAATTTATTTTTCAATCGTGTAATATTATTAGTTTTATTATTATTATTATTATTAACTTTTAATCAATAAAACTTAATTATTAAATTTATGATTATAGTTTACTCTTAATTAATCCTAATTTTTATAAATTAATGTATTTCAATCCATTAAATTTAATATTTTTCTTAAAAATTCCATTAGATTCCTAAATCAATCAAATTAATATTTTTATATTATTTTATTCCAATCAATTAAAACTATTCATATATAAAAACATATAGGATAAATTTTGCTTAAAATTGACTTTGAAATTTTATATGGATTTTTATTTTTTTATTTTAATTTTATTAGTTAAAATTTATTCACAATACTTATTAATTTAATTTATATTTCTAATTAAAACGTAAAACTAATTCTTTATTATCATATTATTAATTTATCACAAATAGTATTAACAATCATAATATTCCTTTTATTTATTAGAATTTTATCACAAATATTACTAAATTTTCTTCCATTTTTTTAATAATTCTATTAGTTCTCTTCTAATTTTTGTGTTTGTATTCCTTATTCTTAATTAGCGCTATATTTATTATTATTATGTAAATTTTTATGTCTTTTTAATTAAAAGTTTCATGAATTCAAATTATAAAAAATACCAACAAATATTTTTTGAAAAAATATCATTATTATCCAAACTCATATTTTTATTTATTTATTTATATATTTCAATTTAATTATTTCATATATTTGAATAAAATTAACAATATATCATTGAGAAAATTTGTATTAATAGAGGGAAACTATTTGATTATTTTTATTAAAAATTAAATTATAATATTCTATTTAAAAAATACGACAGTATCATCTTATTACAGTTTAACTTGTGTGGCGTCCTTGGTTGTTATTAAATGGAAAATGCATGTGTAATACTTGAGAAATTTGAAAATGTGTGTATATATATGGTTGATATTGAATTCTTGAAATTTATTATGTATGATATGACATTTGCTGTGAAGCCTTTAATAGTCAAGCCTTAGCCTCCAGTTATGCAGTTATGGTGCCTCTCAGAACTGGGCTTTTTGTCTTCATCTATTCAATTTATTACCCTCACTCTTCTTTTCATTTCATATATATCCTTAATAGTTTTTTTGGTGCAATAATTGTATTGCAAAACTTCTTCAAAACAAAGTTAAGATAATTATACTAAATACAAGGTGTATAATTTATCGATATAAATAATACATTCAACTAACAGATTTAATATGGTGGTAAGTGTATCTGAATAAATCTGAAAAATCTCAAATTTTACTCTTTTAATCTCCTAATTTTCATTTAAAAAAAAAAATCACATCAGTCTTGTTCAGATTTAAATCTTCAATTATAAATCTATTGGCTCAATAAGTATTACACCCAAATATACGTATGTACATATATATTTATTGTTAGATTCAAAATCTTGCCTACCACCTTTATCCTTATTAAAGATTTATACTTATTATAATATATATTCATTTTCAATTAATTGCTTCAATTTATAAATTTCAAAAGTGAGATGAAATAAATACATTCAACGGTAAACAACTTCCATTTATATCTATGGATAAAGCTATACGGAAGATGGTAAGGATTGTTGCTTTTTGAGTTATTATTTGACATTCTATATTTAATTAGTTAAACATATAATAATTAATAATTATTTTAAAAAATAAAAAAAAAATTAATTGTGAATAACTTTTATATGGGGAAAAAAAAATCATAGTCTATATATCAACTTGTAACAAAATGACCCATTGGAAATTAAATTTTGATGCATCGACAGCTAGATTTCATATGTGTAAGTTAATTTTATATATATATTGAAAAAATATAACAGGAATTAATTAGCTACTAAAGTAGGTACAAACTCCTCCCGACAAAATAGTAAGAATATATATTCGTTTAAATTAAATATTTATACATAAATGTATAATTAATTAAAAATATATAATAAATGTATAATTAAATTATGAGGCAATATCAATTAATTAGTAATTGGTTATTGACCCAACATTACAATCAAAACAAAAAGACAAAATTGATAATATTTTATTAAAAGTGACAAAGATATTATTAACATATATAAATGCGCTTAGCTAACTTGTTCAATTACCCCAACAATATATAAAAGTGCCATTAATGATATATCATACTTAAGAAAACACGTTGCTCTTACTTTTTTATTATTCTTTTATAAATAAATATTATATCACTCTTATATAAAATAGGTTACGTGATAAAAATTTAATAAATTAAAAATAGAGTTCAACTCAAAAAAAAATTGATATTTTAATACTTGATTTATCATCAAATACTCATCTTTCTCCTAATAAGGTGAGTTTCAATACAAGATTGTTATCAAGTGCATTGTGTCCTATCATATTTATAATCGCGAGATTATCAATTTATTAATCGGCGATTTTTATTATTAAATAGCTTATCACATCACTGTTAGATTTTTAAAAAATATTATATTTATCTTTACTTTTTACAATACATAAATAAAAATACACTATTCTCTTGCACCATTGAAATTCAAAACAATTTAATAGTTGCCATGTATACCCATCACCTCACAATCTTTTCTTTGCATGTCTAAACCAGTCATAACGTAATTTCTTCTAATTACATTATCAATCTAATCTCCACATTATCAATTTAACCTTTACAACATCACAAAACATTTTTAAATTGATAATAAATTATTATTCATTATTTATGAATTATTGAAAATTTAACTTGATAAAAATTTAATTTCATTGAATTTACTTTTATAAAATTAAGCTAAATTTAAGTATAATATTTAGATTCATTTAAATTTTTTATTATTGAATTTGAGTTTAAAAATAATTGACAAACCAAACTTGATACACCTACCCATGGCTTATAACTTCATTACGATCTCCACCAAGAGAATGATATAATTTATGAAACAAAAATTATTATCATATCAGAAGAACAGGAAGGCAATGATGTGTGCGTGTGAATATAATCCTAATAGGTAAGGAAAAGTCTTAGAGGAGTTATTAGGTACAGTTTGGAAAATGAATGAATGACTTGTTATTGGTAGGTGTTCTGTTAATTTCACTTGGAGGGCTGGAACGTATTAATGCATTGTCCCATGTGAATTTATATATTGCACCAAACACACCTTATCCTTCTTTATATATATAAACACTTCCACTATCTCCGTTCTTACAGCGATTGACAACACATGGCTCGTAGCTAAGCTGATGCTGAACGCTGCCAATTTGAGACTCTTTATGTGGTCCTCACTGTTTAAATATGTACACACACACATATTACTATATTAATTTTTATATTTTTTTTAAATCGTTTAAAAATCTTTAATTTGAGAATGCTATTATAGATAAATATAATTATCGATAAATTTTAAAAAATAATAGCTAACGAACACTTTTTTTTAAAAAAATTAATTAATTTTATATAAAAATATATATATATTCTATTAATTTGCTATACCATATAAGTATTTTACTTGTATTATTCTATAATTTTTCCCTCAATTAACGTATCTTTATATATGATTTTTTGCTGTTCGTAAAGGCATCTCTAAATCAAGTAGCTATTATTAAAGGAGTTTGTGATGATTTTTTGGGTTGTTGGTGACAAAAAGTAAGCAAGGAAAAGGTCAAAGTATATTTTTCAATGAATGTTACCACCAATGATAGGAGGAGTTTAAGTAGAGAGGTCTGGCTTTCTACATAATAGATAATCCGTGAACGTATATGGGCCCCTCTAAGCCAATCTTTAAGAGTGACATATCAGTGTATCGTGGCAAAAAGTCAAATTTTGTCATTAAATATGAATTTATCTATAAATTATAATTAAAAAGTTAAGTCTAAATAATGTGAAATTTAACCGTTTACGATCCATAGTTTTTTTTTTAATAATAATTCAAGATACACCGATCAAAAAATAAAATTTGATATTTTTAATGTGATATTGTATAGTTTATAAGTAAAATTTCTTTTAAAAAAAATAAATTTAACCTTTTAGCTATATTTTAAAGATAGTTCAGCCATTTGAAACCATGCTGAGCTATATATGTATATATATATATATATGATGCAATCGCCAAGGTTATCATCTCCCATTTATAGGAGTTGGAGAAGAATTATAGTAAAAAAAATTGTGGATTCTTTCAGTATAGTTTAGAAAGATGGCATTCGTTCCGTGGGCTCAAGTGCAGCAGCCTAAGGAGATGGGAGGCAATTAGGGTTGTGGTATTTGGGGCTGCTTGATGAGGCTTTCCTGATAAAATTAGTTTGGGAGTTAATGGTGAATAAGTATGGACTGTGAGTTCAAGTTCTAAAGTCGAAATATAAAGTTTATGAGAGTGAGCTTGCTAATTATTATTCCTCATGTTCAACGTAACCATTTGCTGGTGGGTTGGTGATGATCTTATTATGGCAACATGCTTGGCTTAAGGGCAGTCTGTTTCTGAAAGATGCTGTCATCAGGCCTGTGCGCTGATGGACCAAGTAGCAGACAATATCACTTACTGTTTGTTCCTGCTTTGATTTGGACTGGTTCGAGCTCATGAAGATTTGCTATACAATTTAGCTACTTGATGCTTGCTAGTATTTCATGGCATGATCCTAACTTACTGTAGAAAAAAGTTTGGAAATGGAGAGGTCCTCAGTGTATATTAGAAGCTTTCTTTGGTTATTACTTCATGAAAAGTTATTCAAAAATGAAGCACAAGTACTGGGATTAATTGCTGTATTCAAGAAAAATACTCGAGCTACGGGTTTGAAGGTGAGGGAAGTCAGTAATTGTGTATTGAGTTTGATGGATGTTGAGCAAAGGTTGGATGATTGTGCAGTGCGAGGTCAGATTGTCTAGATGTTAGTTCATTGGTTTCTGCCACCTGATGACATCAAACTTAATAAGGATAGCTCTGTAAATAACTAATATTTTTTCTTCATAACAAATATTTATTTTTTAGACACACATCTTTGTCGAATTAGTTTATTATACCATACCAGTATTCTGTGTGATAGAATAATTGAATTCTATAATTTTTCATAAAAAAATACTGTCTATGGAGGCTATTTAGTAAGGGGTCATTGGTTGGGAGGTTATGCAATCAATTTAGATCATGATTATACTTAACATACCTACACGATATGCCACTATTCAATATAATGGAACGTAAAGTAGGAATCAAGATATAAATATCACTGAACTAATATCTCTCAAACTCTCTCTAGAGAAAGTCTAACTTACCGAAAGTTAATTTCTCTCTCACACTTATATATATTCACATAAAAACCTTGAAAATTGAGTCTTCTAGAAATTTTCTTTTTGAATGATTTATTATTTATTATTTTTATTCTGTCATTATATTAATAAATCTAAAATTCTTCTTCTCTAATTTGAGCGTCGGAAAGTTTTGACTAAAATATTTTCGGTGAACTCCTAACCGTCTTTTTCTATATTTTGATAAATTTCTAACCGTTTTTTTCTATTTTACAAGTTCTTTCTTCAAAATTAAATATACAAGATTTAATAAAATCAATTATGAATTAATGCTCAACCCACTGAATTAAACTGTTATTTGGATGTACACACAGTACGCACTACTGCTTCTCCTTTAATCATTATTATATTTTTTATGTATATAATTAATTGATTAATAATATGAAAAAAATATATTTATTATTTTATTTTAATTAATTTGATTAAATATTTCAGTTTTAGTTAAATTCAATCTTCTTTTATTTTCAATTTGATTATATTGTAAAATTTCAATTAGTTAAAATTATAATTGGATTAACTAAATACCCACCATAATTAGAGTTAGACGGAACCTCCAGATAGTATTGAGTCCCCTATGGCAATATTTTGCTGGATAAATCATGTAGTCGTTGTGGATTTTAGTTTATTTTCTAATTCTATATTCCAAATTTATATATATAATGATTAAGGGAAGGAAAATGAGTTTATATAATTTTATTTGTTACATTGATTATGACATTAATAAATATTTTCTGTGTCCCATAAAAATAGACTATCTTTTCTATTTCAAATTATACATCACTTTCTTATTTTGAGATATTAATTAATTAATTTATTAGATTTGTTCTATGCCCCTATTTAATATATATTGAATTGTAAAATTTATTAGTTTTTAAAATAAATTTAATAATGAATTAGTATGATTGAGGGTATATTAAAAAAGATAATGAAAAAATTATTATTTTAACTATTTTCTCAATTCATATGAAAAAATAAATAATTTTTTTTAACGGAGTACAATTGTAAGAATAGTTTTAATTAATTAATTATTTTGTATAGACCAATGCTTTAAATGCAGTACGAAATAGATTAATTAATCACATAAATAATTTGATTCAGGTATTCGCAGAGTGTATCTGAATAAATTGGAGAAATATCAGATTCTATTCCTCGATTTTGATACGTAAGTTAAAAAAAAAAAAAAAAAGATTCACGTGAGGTTTGAATTTATTTATCATAATTAATTCAAAGATTTTTTAATTAATTATGGGTCTTCTTAATTAATTAAAAGCTCTATATACAGTCTGCATATGTATTTTAACTTATTGATATTAAAATTATTTATTAAATTGTTAATTTTTGAATTCGAGTTCTCAATAAAAAATAATTATAATATTAAAAAAAAGTAATAATATAATTAAAAAAATTTAAAGAATTCAATTCATTGTGATAATATATTAATTTATTATACTTAAATATTAAAAAATAGCTCAGGATTATAAATGGAGCAACTTCATTCGCAGATGAAGGGCAAACACAAACTGAAACTAAATAAATAAGAAAACAATCAATTGATAATAGGCCTAGTCCATCTTATCTGGGCCTCGGCCTCTCACCACTCACAGGCAGGCCGCAGCTTCAATAATTGATGACTCGAATTCCAATCTTTAACGTTGCCCAAAGCCCACAGCCAGGCCACCTTCTATTTTGTTTTTTTGTTTTTTTTCTTACGTTAAGCTTTTAATTAAAAAGAAAAATAAATTGGTGATTGGCGAAGAGATCAAATTGTTTTAATTTTGAAAGAGAAAATTAAAATAAAAAAGGATAAATATAATGTCGAGAACATTCTGAAATAACAATGATTGAAATTCGGATGAGCACAAAGTCGCAAACTAAAAAGTCAATTTCCACGTCAGACTGAAACATATTCCGGCCAAACGTCACCCACTTCTTCTCGTTTCGATTACATCTCTGAATTCTGATGTTGTCAATTCCCTTTACATTTCATATTCCGATATGAATTCCCCCTTTCCTGATAGGGATACCACCTACACTAAGGTCTTCGTCGGAGGTTTGGCATGGGAAACTCAGAGCCACACCTTACGTCGTCACTTCCAGCAATACGGTGACATCTTCGAGGCCGTCGTCATCTCCGATAAGAACACCGGCCGCTCTAAAGGTTATGGCTTCGTGACTTTTCGTGATCCTGACTCTGCTAGGAGGGCTTGTGCTGACCCTAATCCTATCATCGATGGTCGCAGGGCTAACTGTAATCTCGCTTCCCTCGGCCGGACTTCTGGTATTCCTTTTTATACTTTGCTTTTATCTTTATATTCTTTATTCTCTGTCTCTTATCATATTATGTCTATGTCTCTCACCATTTTCTCTTTTGTTTTTTGATCTTAGCTTCTCAGAGATCACCGATTCCGCCTTTTGGAACCACGCGATCCCCTAGGCCTGCATATCCCCATCCGCTTCCCTATGGTTACCAACCTGGGTTCTTTTATCCTCCTTATGGGTATGTAATTTCTTTCCTTTTTTTCAAGCTCAGACGTTGAATTAGCCCTCTGCTCGCTATCAATACTGTCAATCATCCAATCCCCCAAGGAAAATAAGAAAATTATTCCAAGTCAATAGGACTTGTGGGACAATTTTTTGTTTTCTTTCTTAATTCAGAATAACAAGTGTTTCAGCTCTTGCATCTTCTGAGTCCGGTTTATTTAAACATCTGTACTGTTTGACAGGATTTCTTGCCCGTTGCTCCTCACAGTGTAATATCTCCGTTTTTATTTTTTTTATCTCAGGAAATTCAAAATTTTCTCTATTGCAGGTATGCAACTTATGGGTCTGAATATGTCTACCCTCAGGTCAATATTGCCAACTACAATTGCTTTGTTGATGTCTGAATGCTAAATGCTGACTTGTTCTGTTGGTCTTTCCTAGGGCGTTTACAATCCTTATGGGGGTCAGCATTATATTCAGGTATATGGCATGCCGGGGACTGTTAATCCTGGGTTAAGCTCACGGGGACAGTTTGGCCAACCAATTCATGGCTATACCACTGCTCAAAATTATGGAATGCCAGGTCATCAAATTGCGCAATTTGGTGGACTTGCCACTAGAACAGCCACAGCTGCCTTTCCCTCATCTCAGGCACCACACCTTTCAGGTAACTTTGTTTTGTTTATTTTGAAGTCCTTATCATTCTCCATTATCAAGTAGATGAGCTGTAATTGACATTTACATTTTAACCTTCATGTTGCAAAATCCCAATCTCTACAGTAACTGTGTGATTATTACGGTGATGAAAGGGGTGTGTGTGTGTGTGTGTGTGTATATGACTTTAATGTATAACCCAATCAAGACTTGTGTTCCTTGTTCTCTAGGAACAGGTACGCCAGATTCAGGACAGGCACAGATAATATTGTCTGCTAATTCTCCTCAATTCACTAGCAGTTCCGATCAAACAGCTAATTGAGTGATTGACAGGTGTGGTAACATAGATATCTGTGTGTATATTGATATATGCTTCAGACCCCTTTTGGTTTACATATTTTAGATTTATATTTATGCTTGGGATACTTTTTCATGGTACATGTAGGTATCCTTTTGTTGCAACGGGATTAAGAAAATTTAGTCTGATTGGTTTCAAATGTCAGCCTTGGAAGTTGTTATGTTTCATTGTAAAGGTACGCTGGCGCTGGCTTTTCCTTTTACACCATATGGTAGGAATAAGTGACTAATTTGAATTAACTACCAGGGGTAAGATTTCTGACCATATATGAGTTGATTGGAACAAAAAAGAATTAAGGCCACTCGTTATAGTGGAAAAATGATGAAATGTAAAGGAAGTAATCCTTTATTCAAAGTTAGCAAAATTCAAGTTTGCAATGGTTCAACCAATATGGTGTCAGTTCCCAAATTTTAACACCAAATGTCTATAGGGTTTCAAGCAAGCAAGCAAATAATAACGTGTAGCAAATAATAATGCATAATTTTAATATTTTCTGACTTGGACCAAAATCTTCCTTTTTGGTTTTATGCATTGAAGTGTTACTTGTGGGCCTATCTAATAATAATCCGTCCATGAAGTTTATGCAGGACATTTCATCAGATTAAAACATTTTGAGAGTGCTGATCACTATGTATTTAAGAACTCGCACTTTCCAAATTTTCTGCTGGTGGTGTTGAATTGAGCTGAATGGTGACAAAGGATTTGCATAATTGAGCACAACTAGTTTGAGAATAAGACTAATTATTATTGATGTTGTTGTTCTGGGGAGCTTGCAATGCCTCATGTTTGATGTCTCACATTATCACCTGTGGAATAATAATGGGGAGCGCTAATGTACACTTTACTTTTATGTCTATATAAGTGCTTTGGTTATGAGAAATTTATCTGCTATTGCAGGCCATCCATAATCTTCGTCATTGGAGAGAACGCAAAGGAATGTGGGCAGTGGGACGTCAGAAGTAAGGAACATGCAGAAATTTGATCTTTGTCTAGTGTTTTGAGATTCTGTTCCTGCCATGGCTTCCGGTCACTGGTAGGGGGTAATAGATGATAATGTACATATGTAAATTTGTAAATCCCACAACTAAGAATCAAAACGTGATTTTTTCAGTTGTCTGGATCCAGGGTGTGGGTCCATGCTCAATTACTAAATTGGTCGGCTGCAGTCTAAGCAGCCCTATGGTGTAAATACATATGGTTGTACAGTTTCTGTAAATAGCATTTAAGATATTATTCATGGACGTTTGCACAGGATTTAAGACTTACTATTGAAGATCTTGATTTTCCTCAAAAGGGAGGAGAGAGTGTGTAGGAAAATATCCTTGAATTATAAAGCCTTCTAATATCTATTTCTTGCCTGCAAAGCTGAATAGCCATAGAAGACCAATATAACTGATCCAAATTAATTTGAAAGTGAGGCTTAGTTGTTGTTGTGTTTGTTGTTTTTCCTCTAAAGACAACTTACCTTTTACTGAGTGAACAAGCCAGTGCCCCCTTGCAATCTGTTTCATGTGCTGCCTCCATAAATCTTCGGTTTTCTATTTTCATTTGATGACCGCTGGATTCCTTCATCCCGGTCCAGAGTCTCGTCCACAACCTAAAACCCACAAAATAAAGGCCCACGTACTTGGCACCCAAAGTAGATCCGGCTCATCCAACTTCCAAGGCCGGGCTCGTCCAAGCCTCCTTACTCAGATTGACTCAGTCCGCACAAAACAAGCCCTCTCCTTTCTGGCCCAATTCTCGGCCCGACCCAGTATCCTGAATGACACTCACCAGACAGCCTGGCAGATCCGTTCGAACGTACGCGCAGGGAGAATCAGAGGCCGTTACGCATGGAGCAGGAGCCTGATACCCTCGTACGCCCGAATCTGTATGGCAGAGACGCGTGGCCCAATCCTGGAGAGACCTTTACACGTCACCAGTAAGCATGACGAAATGGATAAAAGGGGAGCCTCCTCCTCAGAATGTTTAAGCTTTATTCTTCAATACAAAAACTCTTGTAAAACTCTATTCTATTGGATCTCAGATCATCATCATTCATCGCCTATTCTTCCTCTTAAATTTTCGGTCGAACTTTTCCCCAAAATTCCCAGCTCTCCAATACCACAAAGCACCTCATATTCAAACTGAATTCATGACAAAAAGAAAAAAAAAAAATAACAATGCTAATCTAAACAAACTCCATTCATGCAACATTTAAGACTGTTTCCCTTGACAAAATAAAATAGACATCAAAATTAAAATTACAATCTCGAATGGTTTCGACAGTCACTTCATAGTTGTACATATAGTTGGTTCGAGCAATTGTTTGTGTCACAAACTCAAGTAAATAGTACGGTCAGTCAGGAACACGCAAATGGTTTGAACAGTCAATTAGCCATGCAGGCCAAGCAATCCTATGTGAGTTGTAGATTGGATGGTCCATTACATTTTCAGAAGAAATCCTCTTCTTCTTAAGTGTAATGCATCTGCAATAAAACAATAGAAAAAATATATTTAAACTAAATCAGGAAAGCTTTCTATACCTAAAAGTGAAAGGGAAGGTTGTGCACTGGCAAAAAAACGGAGACTGAAAGTGAAAATCTAAAGAAAAGCGGAAAACTAGAGAAATTTTGCCTCTCTAAATAGAAAGATTTACGTGACTAGATTCACTTGAAAGACTTTCATAGCTAACTAGCAAAGTTGGGGTGGTATGTAACTATAAAAAGTAGGACATTTATAATTACAATAAAAATATAGGGACTTCGTTGTAATTCATCAAACATAAAAACAGCAAAAGGCTTATTTTTGTCTCAAATTAGAGGTCAAATTATTAAAATAGATGAAATATGTAAACATAAAAGTTTAATGACTTGCTATGAGTATCAGTTAATACTTTACAACGATAAAAAAATATTATTTAATTACTATAATATAAAAAAAATTTTAATTAAATTTTTAATTTTAAAAAATAAAAATATTGCATTTATAGATTTAATCTGAATAAATAATCTCTCAATTTTTAATTTTCTCATTTCAAATAAAAATATTTTAAATATTTTAAAAAATTTATTGATTAATTTTTTATATTTTAATTATTAAATATTAAAAAATTAAAATATTTTTAATATAATGATTAATTAATATAATTTTAATAAAATTAAAAAATTAATTAATTTAATTTTTTAAATTATATGATTTAATAATTAAAAAATAATAAAAATAATAATTAATAAATATTTTAAATTTTATTTTTTAAAATTAAAGATTAATTAATGACTAATTAATGAATTTTTTTATATAAAATAAAAATTAAATAGTAAATTTCTTTTGTGAAAAAAAAAAATAGCGCTGCAGCTAAGGAATGTGCACTAGCGTTTAAAAGATCATGATTCTCGTGCGTTTTGGATCCAATTGAGGAAATGGAAGATTATCCGGAGGAGTTACGGACTCCGCCGGTCGGCCTGATAGCGTTGGTGGGATGTCCGGAGCACCACTCCCTCATCACCACCCATCTCCTCTCTGAGCAGCCCCCAAGCAACACTCTCGCCTTGCCTGACATCGCTAAGATCTCTCTCCTCTTGTCCTCCGCTGATAAGAGCTCTCTTCCGCCTCCCGATCCATCCTCGAGTCCTACCGCCGGGATTCTTAAGAGGGATTGGCTTCACAAGCACCGCACTAGGGTTCCCGCTGTCGTCGCCGCTCTGTTTATTTCCGACCATGTTTCTGGGGATCCCGCACAGTGGCTTCAGCTCTGCTCTGACCTTGAAAACCTTAAGTACTCATTCGCCTCCTCTTCCTTGATTTTCTAATTGTTTGACCTAAATTTTTCACTCCCTTTGTTTATGCACAGAGCTGTGATTCGTCCAAAGAACATTAAATTAGCTGTGGTTGTGGTGCACTCTTCTTCTGGTAGCTAAACTTGAACCCTGCCCAACTTAATTCTACTGTAACCTGCAACTATTAAAAGAATGGGGATTTCCAAATGCAGATGATATCAGTGAAGATCGAATGATTGCACTTCGTAAGCGTGCCGAATTGGATTCCAAATACCTCGTCGTCTTCAACCCTGCCGATTCTTCACAGCTTGAACAATCTCTCAATAAGTATTTTATGTCTCCTTTATGCATGTTTTATCTGAACATTTCCCTGTGAATCTTTGTATTAATGACTTAGTGCTGAGCATCTATTGTGCAGGCTGGGCAGCACATTTGCTGAATTAGCAAACACATATTACAGAGATGAAGGGCGGAGAATTAAAACTCGTGTTGAAAGGAAGAGCTTCAATTCTATTGAGTTGAACATTCGCTATTGCTTCAAAGTAAGTCATTTAGCTTTATTCACTTAAGCGAATTTAAAATATGCCCATTCCTTGCATAAGTATTGATGAAATCAAACATGCTACGTTTTGACTTCAATTGTACAGTGTTATCTGCCAAGTGCATAAAAGTGTTTATGAATTCATGAGGCACGATTGGATGAAGCTCTTCTTAAAACTGAATGCACTATTAACAGTACTGACTTGTCTGCTTGTCCTGCTGGTTATACATGATGAGATTGAAAACCTTCAATTCAGTGATGAACTAAGCTTGCTATTTGTTGTTTGTTTTGTGATTTTGTATTATTCTCGGACCATCTCACTTCAGAAACCCAACAACTCAATCTTTGCAACATAGTAGAAAATTTAGCTCTATTCTATGCTCTCATTTCTTGTGATATAAAATGCTAGGTTGCTGTATCCGCGGAGTTTCGGAGAGACTGGGTTGAAGCTTTGAGGTTTTATGAGGATGCATACTATACACTGAGGGAGGTATTTTCACACGCTCATGGTGCTAATTGTATTCTATTTTTGTACTAATTTACTGTCACCTTTTTTCCCCATAATATTGCTGCTCAATGTTGCAGAGGCAATCACTTCTGAATTTCTTAGACTTGAGTTTTTATGCAGATGATTGGGACTGCAAATAGGTTGCCAGTGATTCAGCGATTGATTGAGATAAAAACTGTTGCTGAGCAACTTCACTTTAAAATATCAACCTTGTTATTACATGGTGGAAAAGTAATAGAAGCTGTCACATGGTTCCACCAACATTTTGCTTCTTACAGGAAGCTTTTAGGTCCGGCTGAAGCTATATTTCTTCACTGGGAATGGGTGAGCAGACAGTTTTTGGTATTTGCTGAATTGCTGGAGACTAGTTCGAAAACGATCCATAGCAATTCTAGTCCAGCTTTGGGAACTAGTGAAAGGTCTTTGACTGAGTGGAAATTTCAGCCAGCTTATTACTACCAGGTGAGGAACTTAGTACAACCTTCCTGGAATTTTGACTCTTTAATATGCTTTAGGCAGAATGATGCGATCAGTTACTGTGCTTTCCAGATGTAAAATTTTCCAGACCTTGTTTTCATTCTTTTTTTTTTCAAAGAAAAAGAAAGGAGAAACAGGAAAGCTGATAACATGGTTGAATAAGAAGTCAGGATATGTTAGCATCTGATTGCTCATACTCATTCTGAATCATTATTGAATGACTTGCCATATTATAGAATTTGACAAGTGCTTAGATGTCAATTGATCAACGTGACCTTTTCACTATAAATGAAAACTGTAGATGATGATGTTACAATCTATTACTTGATCTACAACACAAGAGAGCCACAAAGAGAAAGAAAGCATGCACGTTAATATTTGATTTGCTGCCCTGTTACCTTGTGCCAGTTGCAAATGTTAGGCATACAATCCATGTAAGACTTGTTAGGAACGAGTTTCATGGCTGTTATTTTCTTTTTCTGTGTCCCAATCTAAGAAGCATGACTTAGCTTTTCCTGAGTTTTGTAATAAGTAGCTTTTTTAATGAGAGCAAGTCATTGCTTTTTTTTTTTTTCCCATGGATACTCTTGCAGGGCCTTGATCAATCTTGCAACTGGGTTGAGCTGTTGATCAATAAATAAGATTGCCATGCTGTCTATCAGAAAGTCTATAAAAGCATTTCATGATCATGTTTTCTGCTAGTTTTAGCTTTGTCCTTGTGTATGCATCTTCTCTACATTATTGTCTTTATCTATTTCTATACGTTTGCTGCCATATTCTCTTAATCGATCATTTTAGATTATGTCATCTTATTTGTACGTTGGTGAGTCTTTGCAATTTCTCCAATAGAAGCTTTTACCAATTGTAATTACCTGGTAGATTTTCTGAAAATGTCTACGCTGTGAAAAGAGTGATAGGCAAGGTATTTATATGTTCATCTGTCCAGGTTTACATGCCAATTGTAATTCCCTGGTAGACTTTCTGCAGATTTCTCAAACTGTGAAAAGAGTGATGGGCAAGGTATTAACTATTAATATGCTCATCTGGCCAGGTTTACATCATTGCTAGATAGAATCTGGTTGCACAACTCAGACTAATAGAATGAAATGCCATATAACTATGTTCAATTAATTTGTCTTGCTGTTTTTTTGGAAAATTTGAAATTTATGCTTTTGATCTTGTTATGCTTGTTAACCTGCTGAATTGCCATATTGGGTTTTGAAACAGTTAGCTGGTCACTACCTGAAAGAGAAGAGAACATCGTTTGAACTTGCACTGTCAATGTTGCAAAATGCTGATGAGATTGACGGCAGTGCTGAATCTGTAACGCCTGCAATTTATGTGGGTCAGTTTGCTCGATTACTTGAGCAAGGGGATGCATTTGTCATGCAACCGTGAGTCTTGACTCATTCACATCCTAAATTAGCTTTATCTGTTTGCTAATGCAAGTTATTTTTCCTCTGACTTTGCAGTCTTACTGATGAAGAGTACACCCGTTATGCTATTGCTGAAGCCAAAAGATTTCAAGATTCCTTTGAAATCATTGCTCTTCTAAAAAGATCTTATGAATCATACACCAATCTCAAAGCTCAGAGGATGGCTTCTCGTTGTGGGTTTCAGATGGCTCAAGAATATTTTGCAATGGGTGATCTCAATAATGCAAAACAACTGCTTGATGTTATTGCAGCTCTATATAGAAAAGAGGGATGGGTCACTTTATTGTGGGAGGTCTTGGGTTTTCTGCGAGAGTGCTCAAGGAAACGTGGTATAGTGAAGGAATTTATAGAGTACTCTCTTGAAATGGCTGCATTACCAGTATCACCTTGTACAGGAGTCCAATCGTTCAGAACAAAGGAATGTGGTCCAGCTGGTCCTGCAAGTCTTGCTCAGAGAGAAAATATACACAATGAGGTTTTTCAGCTTGTCAGTGGAGAAATAGGGGCGGTATCAGTTGGAGATAGTACTGATCTCAAAGTAAACAGAGATAGTCCTCTGCATCTTGAGATTGATCTTGTCAGTCCCCTTAGAATGGCGCTTCTTGCTTCAGTTGCTTTTCACGAACAGATAATTAAGCCTGGTGTACCTGCCTTGATTACTCTGTCACTCCTATCACAATTGCCTCTGACTGTTGACTTGGATCAATTGGAAGTGCAGTTTAATCAATCAGAATGCAACTTCATCATCATAAATTCCCAAAAACCTCCATCTGCAGAAATTTCCACTAGCCAACAAGGTCGTCATGTTGAAAGTGCTCCTTCTCTGGCTCTTGTTACAAACAAGTGGCTGCGGTTGACATATGAAATTAAATCGGGTCAGTTAATTTTGATGTGATCTTAAATGTTCTCTTTTCTTATAATTTCCTTTTTGATATGCAGAAAAAACATTTTATAAGACAATTGACCAGTGGTTTCACTTCAGTAAGTTCTTGCATTGGATGGTATACAAGCATGATCCACAACCTTAAAATCTGATTCTGATATTAAGTGTCGTCATCTATTGCATTATGTGCAATATATCAATTTGGCCTTGACAATCTGCTGATGTAACTCTTGTGCATCTGAGTTGTGGACATGATTCTGATTTTACAACAAATTTTAACCCAGAACCATTAACTTCCACATTAAGTTTGAGCATGTGCACCAACTGTTAGGCATTTGAGTTTTGTGTGTCTGTGCTTGAAGGAGAGGGAGAAAGAGGAGGCTACGTCTTTTTTGCACATGAATAGCCAGTATTCTCTTGAAATGAAATAGATCTGTACTCATAGAGCTTATCTTTCCTATCTGTAAGTATTGTTCATTTTTCTATGAAATCTGTAATTTCCCAAACTGTTCATCTAGCAATTTGACTGGGTTGATTTTTGACACCTCTTTTGTCTAATTGACTTAAAGTTTCTGTTGTGGCATTGCTTATTGTTGAAATTGTTCCCAACTGTCAATAAATTCTTTATAGTACAGTTTATATGATCCTAATCTGACAATGTAAGTGTTTGACTATTCAGAACAGAGTGGGAAGCTGGAATGCATATATGTTATTGCAAAAATGGGACCCCACTTCACAATTTGCTGCAGAGCTGAAAGTCCTGCTTCAATGGATGATTTACCTCTTTGGAAGTTTGAAGACCGTGTAGAGACTTTTCCTACTAAGGATCCTGTTCTTGCATTCTCTGGTCAGAAGCTTGCCCAGGTTGAAGAACCAGACCCACAAGTGGATCTCGTTTTAGGTGCTACTGGACCTGCACTGGTTGGAGAGTGCTTTGTTGTACCTGTTACTGTGGCCTCCAAGGGTCATGACATCTTTTCTGGCGAGTTGAAAATCAATCTAGTGGATGTAAGGGGTGGTGGGTTGTTTAGTCCAAGGGAAGCAGAACCATTCTCTATGGATAACCATCATGTTGAGCTCCTTGGTGTTAATGGGCCAGAAGGAGAAGATGAATCTACAGGAGGATATGATAAAATCAAGAAAATTCAGCAGTCCTTTGGTTTGGTGTCTCTTCCAATTATGAAAGATGGAGAATCATGGTCCTGCAAACTGGAAATTAAGTGGCATCGACCCAAACCAATTATGCTTTTTGTCTCATTGAGCTATTTTCCTGATAGCAACGAAATGACTTCACAAAAAATCCATGTCCATAAGAACTTGCAAATTGAAGGAAAGAGTGCTGTTCTAATCAGCCATCACTTTATGCTTCCATTCCGGCAGGATCCGCTGTTGCTCTCAAAGCTCAAGCCAGCCTCTAGTTCTGATCAAGGAACGTCACTGCCTCTGAATGAAACAAGTATAGTGCTTGCTAGTGCCAAAAACTGCAGTGAGGTGCCATTGCAGTTACAGTCCATGTCAATTGAGATGGATGATGATGTAGAAAGGTCATTTACCTTGCAACCCAGCAGTGAGGATCTTTTAGGCCCTGCCTACCTTGTTCCCGGAGAAGAGTTCAAAAAGGTTTTCACCATCATTCCTGAGGTTGAATCATCAAATCTCAACCTAGGTTCAGTGTCTCTGAGATGGAGGAGAAATTTGCAAAATAAAGATCGATCTAGTTCAGCTGCAGAAGCATGGGTTTTGACTAGACATAAACTTCCTGATGTAAACGTGGAGTTGTCCCCGTTGGTTTTGACTGTGGATTGTCCTCCTTATGCTATTCTTGGAGATCCCTTCACATACTCGGTTAAAATTCGAAATCAAACACAGTTGCTTCAAGAGGTGAAGTTCTCATTGGCAGATGCACAAAGCTTTGTGTTATCTGGCTCGCACAGTGATACAGTATTTGTTCTTCCAAAGTCGGAGCATGTCCTTGGTTACAAGATTGTGCCGCTTGCTTCAGGCTTGCAACAGTTGCCCCGAGTGACAGTGACATCTGTGAGATATTCAGCTGTGTTTCAACTATCAAATGCTGCATCCACTGTTTTCGTCTTTCCCACTAAACCCCATTTTAAGACTGCTGATGTGGGAGACAAAGGGATAGAATCTGTTGTAGCCGAGTAGTATTGAAATGTGTAAAGGTCATGTTTTTCAGAGTTCTTTCAGTTCAATCATCAAATGGCATGCAATTGCTAATGGGGGTTTGATTGCTGCAGCCTATGTATGGACGAGTAGAAGAAGATTGCACGTCACCTGGATTGGACTTGTGAAAACAAGTATGGTCAGAAGGAATCTTCCAAAGATGAGTTTAGGATTCCAAAGCATTTTAAAGGAATATACTGAGACATGCCAGGTTTGTGATGATGGTGGTTTTAAGATCTGTGCGTGAATGGACCTGAGGTTGCAGTTAATCATCATGGCATCCCTAACTCGGAATGAAGATGCTATCACCTGTAATTTTAAACAGTTTTAGATAAACTTGTTTTCATTTTCTTTGTGAGATTTCAATTTACAGATTCTTTCTTCAAAGATTGCATGTTAATCCCACTGTTGACTTCATTTTTAGGCAGAAAAAAAAAAAAAAAAAAAAAAAAACCTTAATAAAACATAATTATTTTCCACTCTCTGGTTGCTGTGAACTGTTTTATTTTTAATTTTTAATTCTTAATTTTTAAATAATAAAGATAAATCTTCGTAATTATAATCTAATAACAATTTAAAATTTAATAAATAGTGAAATTGAAAAAAAAATAACAATGACTTGTAATATAGTTTCTAAATTTTTATTTAATTTATAAAGTAACTTTTTAAAACAAATATTTTTATATTAATTCTGCACTTATTTATCATTATTAATTAAAATCATGTTCTTTTATCAAATACATTATTTTCATTTCTTCTTAATAATTAAAAAATTGTGAACATTAATTTTAACTTAAATTTAAATATTTTAACATTTATTTAAAATATTAAATAATAAAATACTTCAATTACTTTATTGATAGTATTTAGAACTTTTTAGCTCATACGCAATTTTCAATAGCATGAAACATAAACATTTAATAATTTTTTTTTATGTATAATAAGTATTTATATAGCAAACATAAAATATGCTTATTTTTTAAATATGAAATATAAATAAAATAATTATCTCATTAATCCAACAAAACTTTAAATATTATATTATAATGGGATAATATCGATAAGAATTTCAAATTTTACTTTTTTTTTCTATAACGGTATTCTTAATTTTTTTTTTTATAAAAATACTCATACTAATGATGTTTTTATAATTGTACCTATTATTTATATTCCAGTTAAAAACAAATAAAAAAAAATTCTTTTTAGCATGAAAATATTCAAACAAAAAATAATTCTTATTTAAGTAATATTTAATCATAAAAATATATATAGAGATTGAAAAAAAGTATTTTTTTTTTATGTTAAACGTCTAACACCTAACTTAAATAATAGAGATAGGTGAAACAACTCAATATGAAAATGCATCCATGACTGTAACAGAAAGTAATGGTTAAGCCATCAAATTCGATGGAGCAAATAATTTCATACCGAGAATTTTGCACTAACACCAAGTGTCACGTATATAAATCTATAAATACATGCAAATAGTCAATTTGCAAAAACAAATGGAGAAAATATTTCAACTAATATTAATGCTGCTGGAATTAATAATCATCCGTTTATAATTTAAGACATTACTTTTAAAGACTATATAAAATAAAAAAATTATTATTACTATTACTCTATTTAGGATTTTTTTTATTAATTTGAAGATTGCTTATACTAAAATAATTGTCTATTAATTTTTAATAATAATATAAACGAAGGATGCAATTGTAAAAATATAATTGGAATAGGATATTTTTATAAAAAGAATTAAAAATATTATAAAAAAAATACAAAATTGTGATTTTCATGGATATTTTTCCTATTAAAGTTCATCTATAAAATTTTCAAATTAGATTTTAATCATTCTAATTGTAAGTAAATTTTAAAACATAATAATAATAATAATTTTATCATTCAAGATTCAAAATTTTGATTATAAATAAAATTTAAGGCAAATATTTAAATCTTCTTATTCAAAACCCCAAGTTGCTATTCATTCTTTGAAGCGGAGAAAAGGAGTATATGATGAAGTCAGCAGAGGTATGGATGATCGCTCACAATGGAAAATTTTAACATTTTCTAACATTATATCAATCGTTTCTTGCATTAATTTTGTTTATTTTCTAGTTTTCTAATTAATAAACAAAATTTTTATGCTTGAAAATAAATCGGTATCACTTAATAGAGTTCCAATGGATCCCTACATTAGCAAATATGGTTGCTGAGCTAAAATGTTTGTTTTCGACTCTCTGCCTTATACGTGAATCTATCTCCTCCCCTCCTGCAAATTTCTTCGTTATAATGCATGGCCCATGCAGCTAATAAAAAAACCTGCATATTTTATTATTAATTAAAATGAGAAATTAGAGTTATTGAGCTTTTTTTTTTTTAAAAAAAATGCGATATAAAAAGAAATTACACATATATGTGTATATATATGCATAATAATCTTTTCCCTGGACATCTGAGACTAATTTATGCATCAACGCTATACCAGCATTTGCAATAATAAATAGTTGTATGTAAACATTTCCACATAGAAAAGAAATTTGCTATGCGATCAAAGTAGCCTTCTTTGGCTTCTTTCAAGCCCTCAATTTAAAAAAAATAAAAATTATAAAACTGCAGAAAGGTAATTCCAGCATCCTCCTACAACTCAGCAAAAAAATTACTAGCACTGCCGTTGGTTTGCGCATTTTTTCTCTTGCTCCCTGAAATGAAAGCTTTAAAAACGTCAAAAACCAATGCAGCAAATAACTGAATTATATTTTCAACAATTTGCAATCACCAAACAAGCACATTCCTTGAAATGGATGCTAAACAGGCAGTTCAAAACAAAACTCCCCAGTCCCACTTGAAGATGTACCGAGTACCAAACTCCTCTATCACAAGCATATTCAAGTGCCTTTATAAATCAAGGTGATTCATTTTTATAGCAGGATGTGACTTCTATGAGACATCAAATGTTAAGTCCATAATTGAACAGATACTCCTACTTCTGCATAATTTACTAGGTAAGCTGAGTTTTTGCATCTCCTTTTAAAAGAAATCTTGTGAAGTACCAAGTAATCAGAAGATAGGTCACCACCCTTCAAACATATAGCTTTTTGCCATCCATATTCTCTTTCTAGCACTAGAAAGGGATAGGGTATCTGATAAATCTTTTTCAAGGGAATAATTTGGCTCAATCCTTTTCCAGCAGTTTATCACGTAATGATTATCAAATAAAATGGATTAAACTTTTATACCCAATTAGTGTTTGAAGAAAGCAACTAATTGCACCAGCATGCACCAAATAAGAATAGCTATTCTAACAAGATTGCTTTAAGTTTTATAATTCACATTTATGCCTCGGAAAAGCCAAAGGATGGTTGTGTATTCCAATAAAGTAAACCTCAACATACCTTTTTTAGATCTTGGAGGATTAGTATCAACATCCATCTCATCACTATCACTCTCAGTTACATCATCTTGATCCTTTTGAGTATCTCCAGTATTTTGCAATAAATCATCCAAATCCCAAAGCTGAATGAACACAAACATAAGGGTTGTCTTAGAGTACTTGACAAAGAAATAAAGCTAGAAGAAATGTTTGTGGATTTGGGTTTGAAAGCTTGCGTATGTATCTATCCCTGCATATGAGAGAGAGGGAGAGAGATTCCACAGACCTTCAACATTTGATCATGCGAAATGCTGCCAAGAAATTTTCTGTCATGAGAAAAAGCTGCAGGACCCGGGAAAAAAATCTCAAAACAAAATTTTTTGAATAGTTAAGAAGCAAAAAAGGACAGAAGACAAAAAGATAGTAATTTGAGGAGAAAATAGAACTGGCAATTGATGATTCATCAATGCATGCCAGACCTATATGCTCCAAAACACAAATTCTGTTAGAGGCAAATCATGCCAATCAAAAAAATCCTCTTAAGGGAAGAGGCATTAGTACCAAGGCGCTCAATAGGATACTCTGAATGCTCTGCAAGTGGTTGGATGATTCTGTTGGGTAATATGCCTACCAGACTGAAACATTTTAAGAAAAAAATCAGAAAAGGGAAGTATGAAGTGTGATTCAGAAATTGGATAACGCCTCAAATTCTGAAAAATCTCACCTGATAAGTCCATTCTCGGATCCCGTGATGATCCTATCTTCATCAAGCTAAAACAAAAAAGTTCACATGTTCCATAAACACATCCTGGATGGTTAAAATACCAAAGAAAGCTAAAATAAATATAAAAGTCACCTACTGACCTTCAACAAAGTATCAATCGAGTTTGGTGAGAGACCAGTAAAGCGATCACTGGAAATAAAAATGTATATATATTCAGGACAGTCCAAGAAGCAAGAAATCAGTGTGTTTCAACTGAAACTCCTCATGTGAAGGAAATTAATATTTTCAAATGTTATTTTAGCTGCCTAATATTCATTTTTGTTCAATAAGAATACCTGCAATCTTTGAAAAAACCCCATGAGTACAATAAGAGGGTTCCGTTTTGTGATCCACAAATAACCTTGCGACCATTCTGACCACAAGAAGTTACAAATTAGAATAATTGAAGAAAAAAATCATGGCCATTCGCCTTTACAGTGATTTTTATCATATAATGTTAGAATGGATCTATATACACTATAATGCTGCCAAAGGGTAAAATCAGTAATGAATAAAAAATATATGAGTAGGTCTACTAAGCATCAAGAGTGAATAATAAATGTCCATCTCATCCTTCCCTTCCTATGTCATAAATGAGTAATTAAAAGAGGCACAAGAAAAAAAAATACAAAAACTTGTACACATGCGCCCCAAAAGGCAAAATTACGCTTTCTTGCAGCTGAAGGACTTGAAAAGCACAGCATCTGAAGTATAACATAAATGATACCTTCATAATAGCAACAGACAGTAACTCTTCTTCAGAAAACTCAGATCGTGTTTGGACCTGTCATTAATACATAACAAATCAATCACATTGCAAAACTCTCTGAAAATTCCCCAAAACATATTATTTGGTCACAAAGAACAACTTACTTTATTGCTTCGAAGGTTGCAAACTGAGAGAGTCCCATCACCACTATAACATGCAGTATAAAATGAAAAAAAGGCAGCATTAGCCACAAGTCCACAGACCCTCAAAGAATTTTTTACCTACCTCCATGAATTATGCTCCTTAAATCTCAACCTTCTCCTATTAAGGATTCATTTATCTGCAGAAAATATTTGCTAGAAAAATATTTTCCATGTTGTCTAGTATTTGGGATGCACAAGAAAATCAATCAATAGAAAATAATTTCCTGGTCAAAAGGGAAAATTAAACTATTTTCATGGGAAAAAAATGCTTTCTCGAAGAAGAAGCTATTTTCTGGACTTTAAAAATCTTATTAACACCGCGGTATTTTCTATAAACAAATTTTATTAACACTTTATTTTTCAATATTGCAACCAAACAAGCAAATAAGTAATTTTCTTGAAAAGCAATTTCCTTGGAAATATTTTCCATATGCATGTTATTTTTGTGAAACAAATAGAGCCTAAGTGTTACTCTACCATTCTATATATATTAATCTCACCAAAAAAAAAAATTGCTTCTGACTTCTGAATGCGAAGTTTGCCACAAAATCAACTAAAATCTGGCACCAAAAATGACCAAAGCACATCCTCATAGCAGAAACCTCACATTGAAAAATCAAAACTCTTCAAATTCTCTGTGTTCAAATCAAAAGACAGACGCTTACATTTGTACCAATTTCCTAAACTAATCCATAGATTGACGTTTTGCTCTTGTAAAAGAGCCCATCACTATTTCCTATTCTAATTCAATTGACTATTCATGGAATAGTGCGAATGCTATTGGTAATTTTTTTTTCTTTTGATTTTCAAAATAATATAAGTATACTATATAAAGTCTTGTTATGACAACCCCAAATCCTCTCAGCATCTTAACGGCACTAAAAAGATAACAAAAATATCTTTATAACACTAAAAGAAACATAAATTTAGTTGTAGTATTGAACATACCTTGTTCCTAGGAGTTTCATAGAATCAGATTCAAAAGTCATATCTGAAACATAATCTTCATGGGCATTGAAAGAATTACAACAAGAACGCTGCCTGGTATCCCACACCTGCAATAAGGAAAAGTATTTACGAGGAAATCCAGGATTCTCACCAACAAATGCAGAGCTAAAACGGGGGAATTTTTTTAAAAAATAATAATAAAAAAAAAAAGCAACCTTAACACATCCTTGATCATCCCCAGTTGCAATTGTTGACTCATTGAGGTTTATCAAACTATAAACAGCATCCCTGCACAACAACACATTAGCATAAACTAACTAGAGAAAAATGCAAAGCTTAAGATATGAGAAACATAAACAGAAGCCTACTCATGAGCATTTTCAACACGTGCAATTGGCGATCCAGTTTCTATATCCGTTGCTAGAATAGAGCGATCACTTGAGGCAGTCAAGATTGCTGAACAAATGCACACACTCAGAAAGCACAGCTAACAGTACCAGCAACCACAACAGATTAAAAATAATTTAAGAAAAAAAAAACCTATAATTTAAGAAAAAAATTTAAAAAAAAATTAAGTAAAGCCGCACAGTACTATAGTAACAAAAGATTGCGATACCCTGTCCACCGTTTATGAACCTAACGGCTCTACAGGAGTCGCTATGTGCTTGAACCTCCAATAACCTTCAATAAAAGTTCCCAATTTTAGGCTTTTTTTTTTAAAAAAAAAACAGAACTGGGTTAGCAGTAGAAGGAAGAATTTTTGTTATAAGATGAACTAGAAGTACCTCTTTTGTGACAGTGAATCAGCAGTATACCGATATCTGTAAGGGAATAAAAATTGAAATATATATGAAAGGAAACTAATATAGAGAAAAAAAGAAGAGTGATAAGAAGGAAAAGGGAAGACTAACAGGTGAAGGTGGCCGGTGATGAGAGCAGCAGCCACCATGTGATCGTGAGGATGGAAATCCATGCCAAAGGGAATTTTCTCTAAATCTATCTCCATCTCTCTTGCCTTCTCTGCTCTTCTGAAATTGTATTTTCTTTCCTCTAATCTATTCTGCTAAAAACGCTCCAAAACCTTTCTTCTATGTCGAATGGCCAAGCGGTCAGTTTTAGCGGGTATTGCTACTCATATAGCAGAAGTAAATAGGAAATTAGGGCTGCCTATTCGGTTTTTGGACCGAATCGGATTATCTGTTTGACTTGTCGACCGGGTCTGGTTTTTCGAGGATAATTAAGATAAATTACATTTTAACTTTTATATTTTAATATAATTAATAAATTTATTTTTATATTTCTAAAATTAAACGTCTAAATTCTTATATAATGGATTTGTTCAAATTAAATATTTTTTATTTATAATTTCATTAATTAATTAATTAAAATAAAAATAAATATTTTAAATACTTAAAACATTATCACAAACACTTATAAAGAGTTTTATATTATATCAATTATACTTTTATTTTTAAATTTTAATATAATTGATGAATTAATTTTTATATTTTTAAAATTAAATTTTTAAATCATTGTATATTTAATTCGTTTATAATTATAATTTTTACATCCATTATAAATATTAATTCAAAAATAGTGGATAATTAAATTTTTTCTGAAAGTACGATTTCTTTTTAAAATACTATTTATAAAAATTTATAATCTATTTAAAAATTACTTAATATCACTTAAAAATAATTAAAGTTATAAATATTTTTTAAAAATTTTAAAGTTATAAATATTAAAATATTTTAATTAATGAAAATTAAATAATAAAAAGTCTTTAAAATTAATTTAATGAAATATTATAGATAAAAATTAATAAGAATTTAAGTATTTTTTTAAATATAAATGAATCATCAAAATATTTAAATTATAATAGATAATCACTGATTATGGAGAGATTTACGTGTATAATTTTTTAAATATAGAAATCGGTCTATTAATTAAGCTAAAAGTTAAGAATTTAAGTACACTTTATTTATTTAACAATGATAATAAAAATATTTTCATATTTTTAATGATAAAAATAAATAAAGAGAGTTCTAGTTTAGATAAAAATAAATGGAGAGACTTTTAATTTAGATGAGCTGATTGAAAAGAAATTTAAGTGTTTGATTTTAAAAAATATATAAATTAATTTATTAATTATATTAAAATTTAAAAATTAAAGTATAACGTATCCTAATAATTAATTATTCTTTCTGAAATTCAACATAAGAGGTTAAAAAATAAAAACATAAGATTTCAGCTGACTGAGGTTTGGTTGCTGCTCTAGTAGTAACGTCGAGGATGGTTACTTTGTTCCTCTCGGCTAGGCCCGTTTGTGCTTCCCTTGCTTGGTTGTTTTTCGCCTAACTGTTACATGTTTTGGGTATATTTGGTTTGTGGTAGTGAGGATGGGTGGTGCACTTTTGTCTGCTATTACTCTTCTCACAGTGGTGGTACGATGCGTTTATTGGTGGTGGGACTTGCGAGTGTGCTATGGTATGCTGGTGGTAGTGCTATTGCATGCATGAGATGAATGATGCTTTTTCAAATGTTGCTTCCTTAGCCTCACCTAGGCCGAGTGGGTCGGTTTAGGCTGAAGTATCATGGGTTTTGACTTTGTGTTTTGTAATATCGTGGACTTGGTTTGTAACTTTTAGCTTTGTGTATGTTTAATCATTTATGGCTCACGAGAATAGATCAGATTCAAATTTCAGAACGACTCCAAGTAAAGCTGTTCGTCAATTCAGATGTGGACCACCAAATATTCAGCGGATTGGGTCACATTTGAGTTCAGAGACCCGACATGATGATAAATGAATTGATCCAGTTTTTTTTAAATCATTTTTCGTATGCGTACTGAATAAAATTAATTGACCGCCTAATGTAGATAAGGAAACTAATATTTCTGCACGTACGGACCTGTCTGACAGGAATGAACATCACTGTCGTAGAAAAACCGTTAGACATCACTAGCAAGTAAGAGAAAGTGCACGTACGGACCTGTCTGACAGGAATGAACATCACTGTCGTAGAAAAACCGTTAGGCATCAATGCAAAGGATTTTCATAATTAAAAAATTATATTTTAAAAAATATAATTCTTATAAATTATAATAGTGATGTAATTAAATAAAATTTTAAATAAATTATTCAATTAATTTAATTTTAAATATTTATACTATTTAATTATTATAATTAACGGTTTTATGTGTTAAACTACCAAGCGCATCTGTATGCCCTTGGTTTATATTTCACCCACTGTAGGTTTCTTGGTAATTTTTTATCATCTATTGATCGGCATAGTTAAAAAGGGCAACTTCAGTCTTTAAATATTAAGTGTTAGTATAGACGAATACCTGTACTATGCACATTTATAATATAATTTTTTAATTTAATATTTTATTTCAATTATTTTTTATATTTTAATTTTTTCACTATTTAAATAATATTATTTTTTATTAATGTAATTATTATTCAATATTTTTCATTAATACTTTATTACCTTATATGATAATAACTTAGTACTTAATATATTAACGATTAATTTTTCTTTTTTTTTTTTTTAAACGGAGAGTGGGGATTGAATCTGAGATCTCTCATATTTACTCAGATCTATCTACTACCAGACTAAGCCTGTGAGTGCAATTAATTTTTCTATTTATTTTGTCCAAATATTTAATACTTTTTAAATTAAATATTTATATCAAACTTTATATATTATTCGAGCATACAAATTTTAATATAAAAATTCTCAAGTGTGTTTTTATATAAAATTAAATTTATAAGTTTCTATATATAAACACATTATATTTATAAGGACATAAAATGAAATACTCATATTATGCATAACAAGATTGTATATTTTCATTTGGATATATTCTGAAATTTATTTTATTTTCTAAATAATTAAAATAAATTCTTATTTAAACTTTTTTCTAATTTGATTAATTGTGTTAAATTATAAATTTATAATACTCTCTAATTCAATAAAATTATAAAATGGAACGGTTTTAAAATTTAATTTATTAATTTAATAAATTTTTATAAAATTAATAATATTTTTATAATTATTAATTAGTCACTAATAAATAATATTCACTTATTCATCTATTAATTTTTAAAAAATATATTAAAATATTATTAATATTTTAAAATTTAAATTGATTAATTTTTATTAATTTTAACCATTAATTATTTTACTAATTAATTATTATAATTTTAAAAAATTCATTAATTATATTCACTAATTATTTTACTAATTAGTCATTATAATTTTAAAAAATTCATTAATTATACTCACAGATTTAATCTAATGGTAAATACATATTAATAAGTCTGAGAGATCTCACGTTTTACTTTTTAATTTTCGATCTCATTTTAAAAAAATTCTTTAATTAATCTTTTAATTTTTATAAAAAATCTATTAATTACTCATTTAATTTTATAAAAAATCTATTATGATTAACTTTGAAAATTAATTTATTTTATGTACTTAAATTATTTAAAAACATTTTATTATGATCAACTTTGAAAATTTACACGTGTATACATTTTTAAAAGAATTCAAAATCTGTCATTCCATGTGAAAGGAAAGAAAAAAGTTTTAAGGGTACAAAATAGAATAAAGATTTTTTTTTGGGTCCAAGATAGAATTAAGAAAAGTCGAGACGGCAAAAAGGAGACAATGCATTTAAAAGCTAAAGGAACTCGTTCGCATCGTGAACCCGAATCCCACTCGAATGAGATTACTGAATCACTGTCCGAGAAGAGATAGGACTTGAAAAGACCGCGACGTCGTTTTCCACTCTATTTCGTCGAGGCGGACGAGCCGCTTCAACTGTAACACTACTCCACGTCTGCACTGACAGGTGCACTCACCATTCTCTCCAACGGAGAGACGTCACTCCCACCGACTCTTTTACGCCTTATTTGCCGACCTTCGTTTTGCTAATACATGTGCAAAAGACCATCTTTTGCTCCCCCGTGCGGCTGGTTTTAGTTTGGCACTAGTTTACACCAGGCTTTTCAAGGTCTCTCTCTCTGTGTTTTTTCTTTTTTTTTTTTTTGGTTTCTCTCTGGTTTGGCGATCTGTATCAGAATTTCGTACTTGCGGTTTGAACTAGGGGTTTGCATGTTGTTTTTGTTGCTATACATTGTTCTATAGAAGTTCTATAAGTGCAATTTTTTTTCAAAGTGGTCGGATTTATGAGATTGTATGCTTGATTACGAGGTCTCCACTTAGTTTTCTCTTCTGGGCTTTGTTTGTTAACTTAGAATGTTAACTAAAAATCCAGTCTTTACGCTGGTGACTGGAATGTTTTACTTTTTTTTGTCTTTTATTTTATCACGGTTCGTGGTTGTTTGTTAACATCTATTTTGAAGTTGATGCGGGTGAAAATAACTTTGTTATCTGATTTCCTTGACCACATTGATAGGCGTTACAATAGTTTTTTTTTTTTCTTGGTAATCAAGCGGCAACTGAAGGGACGCAGCAGACTTCTCTTTTTGGTAATCAATATTCTCATTTATTTTGTCATAACAATGTAGCAGTATGTTTTTTTTATGCTTTTTCTTTCTATCTTATGCCTGATTTTGTTTAGTTCGGCAGGATTACAAATGGGAGATTCGCCATCAGAAAAAGGCCTGAATGAAGGTCAATATATATCTTCTTATTCCTCATTCTAGCTGCATTGCATGCTTAAAATGATGAATGTTCTTTCCTTGGTATGTTGACATTTGAAACATTAATTGTGAAACAGTGTCACATACCCCATTAGTATTTATGGTCTGTATTTAACTAAATATAGATAGAAGGCTAAATTGGTAGTTTAAACTTTAATATGAATGTTTCCACAGCTTTGCACGGAGAATTTTCTCTATTAATGTTTGTTACCATCGTTGCTACGATTTGATTTTGCAGGCCATTACAAGCAGTTTGTCTTCCTGTTGAAGGATGGGAAAACTATATGCAGGACCCAGTGCTTAAATCCTCCAGCAGAAGTGTATGCATACAGTCTCTTGTTATGATTTCTCTGGCTTTCGTAATAAAATATTGGTACATATGCTGGAGTACAGTTGAAGATGTTACTGTTGATGCATTGTTAGTATTGAAAACCTAATCTTGCAAATTGTATGCAAAAGTAGATTGTCTTGCTATAGATTGAGTTTTCTGCATGTCCCCATTAAAAGAAAGAAAAATTATAAAGGAGGAAGAAAGAATCACTAGAACAATAAGCTAATCCTGTCATGAGGGCTGAGAAATGCAAGAAAAGTACGGAGACCAGCTAAGAGAATTTTGCTACTGGTCATTGGTCAACCTAACATAATGAATGAGGAAACTATGTCACCAGCTGAACATATATGATATATCTTATTTCCCGTTATTCTTCTGAATATTAATGTGCAAGTATCATGAGAATAATACTGTCCTTCACATATTTTATTTCTGCATTTGACTAATCGTTTTTGGTTTCTCCCTTAGAATTCTTTGTAAATACTGGTTTTGTAAGAGATCCATCATCATAGACTTTTTATATATTGTGAGTTGTTTCTAATACAAACCTTCTTATTGTTTAATAATTAATAGGCCTCGACGTTGGAATTTGCATGAAATTGTACCAAGATCTAGGGTAAAAATCCATCATAATCTGCCTCATTGCTTTTTACGCCCTGCTGCTGAATGTTTACGTGACCAAAATGAGTGGGCAAGGTTTTTGTCTCATCTGCAGAAAAGAGACACGGTAAAAAGCTTTTCTTCTTGTTTTCTCTTGCTCCATCCATCGTTTGGCCACTGCATGGCCATAGCATGGTTCATCTTTCTTTCTTATTTTTTTTTCATCAGTAATATGGGAATGGTTTTATTGTTATTCATTAGGCTACCGTGGAAGGAAAAATTTAGGGAACACTATGAACTGTTGCAGATGTAAAATAAATCAGCATTTCCACATTATTTTTGAATGTTTCAAATGCACTTTTATTCTTTATATTTCATTTTTGCTCTTTTCTAAGATCTTAATTGTTTCAAATTGAAGGACACATCTTCCTGCATGGATGAGAGAATTCAGAAATTGACTATTTATTTACTTATTGTCAAGAATATATTTGATATCTATACTTTTTGTAGGTTGCAATTGCCAAATTTGACTTCTTTGAGTTCTATATACTTCCTCCTGTTGAAGCCTATAATTTTAGCCATGTTAGAGTTGCATACCGGGCAGAAAAGCAAAGTGGTCAAAAGCCTTGTGAATCAGGTGCATTGTAGTGTTAGTTATATGGTCTCTTTCTGTTAGCGAGAATGGGATCAGCATGCAATATCTGATAGTTGTAGTATTTCTATCTTCTAGGTTCAACTGAAAATTGTCTTTTTTTGTCTTCAAATGTTAAAGGACTACTTAAAACTGTTTCTCTTATTGTGCCATCTACAGTTGTGGATACAGCTGAAGCATGTCAATTTAAGCAGCAAAGCTTAGATCCAACTGAGATTTGTGGTAACAGTTGCTCCATGTCACCTCATGAGTTTTCTGCTAGGAACAATGGGCATATGCAGTCAAGGGATGTGAGCATTAGTGAAGATAATGGTGTGCCTTTTGCCAAGTTTGCAAAGTCAAATGGTGATCACCTTGGTTCTGTGCCAGTAGGTAGATGGCAGCCCTGTGCTGTGAAACGGGATGGATCATTAGAAAAAAATTATGTCCAGGCAGACCCAAGTTACCTGCAGACTCTTGGTCAAGCACATTCTGGATGGATTTTTGGTGCAATAGCTGAGCTTGTTGATAATTCTAGGGATGCAAAAGCAAGCAGGTACTATATACTAATTAATATATCTTTATTCTTTGGGCCTTAATTTTCTACTATTTATTTATTCACTGTTGTAATGATGAATATTTGCAAACCATATGCATCTCTTGCACCTCTTTTTTTTTTTTTTTTTTTTTTTCCCTTTTTTCTTTTTTTGGGGGTGGGGGGAGTTCATATATTTCCATTGTAGTTTAGGGCACTGACACTTGAGGATAGGGAGTTTTCATCAATTTAGCACTTAGATTAGAAGTTTCATTTTGTTTCCTTTTTGTATCATTTTGTTCAATGTCATCAAGTTTATGTTTGAATAATATCCATATGTTGTGAAATAACTCGCTGTATGGAACTAAATGCTTTATCAATGATATATATGTTTTATCAATGATATTTATACTGTCTAAAAACAAAATAACTTTTTTTATTTTAAAAAATTGTTAACTTGATACTGAAATGATTGCATGTGCCAATCTTTGTCAGGGTTGTATGGACTGTACCTGAATCTATGTAATTGTTGTCAAATAACTTGCTATGTGAAACTGAATGCTTTACTAATGATATCTGTACTGTCTCAAAGCAAAAATAAAATGTTACTATAAAAAGAAAAATTGTTTAACTTGGTGCTGATTTGATGTAGTTACCATATGGCTTGTACAATTTTTTTTTGATATAAATCTAACTGTTATTTGGTAACATATCAATGCATTAAAATTTTAGTGATACTAGCAAAAAGTAATGAATTAAACCATATGATGTTAATGATGTGGTATGTTTAAAATGTTTCCTTGTTTTTCCAGATGTGCATCTTACTTGCAGTTTGTGTTTACAGACTGGATATTTCTATTGAGATCATATATTCAAAAAGAGATGGAAAAGATATTCCTATGTTGTCAGTTATAGATGATGGCCATGGGATGACCCATCAGGAGGTTGTAAGAATGATGTGTTTTGGGCACAAGCAACCTGATGCAAATCATCAGGATCATATAGGGAGATTTGGTGTTGGATTTAAGGTAGCTTTTGTCATTTTTCTTTTTGTGGTTAACAAGCATTACTCTAATATTGTGATTATGGCTATATAGGATACATATATGATTTTTGAATATGCTTGAATATGTTTGTCTAAGTTTGACTTCAAAGCCAGTTTTGATAATTACAGTAGTGTATCAGTTAAATCTGCATAATATTAATCTGGATTTGATTTCTCAGACTGGAGCAATGAGGCTTGGCAAGGATGCTCTTGTTCTCACTCAGACAACTGATTCCAGATCTATAGCCTTCCTCTCACATTCTTTAAATGAAGGAAAAGATGTATGCTGAAAATGTGTTTTTTTTTTGTTGTTTTCTATTTCTTTGTAACATGCTTTAGTTTTTTCTGATCACATTGATTGAATTGATTCTGCAGAATCTAGAGATTCCCATTGTAAGCTACTGCAGAAAAGGACAGTTCATGGAATTAGATACAAGTGTCCAGTCTGAAGCTTTAGCAAAGTACAACTTGAAAGCTATTAAGGAATTTTCACCATTTGATAAGTATTTGATTGGTGAAAAAGCAGGCTTGTTTAGTAAAAAACTCACGGGAACACAGATATACATATGGAACTTAGATAAATGGGGCTCAAATTATTGTCTGGACTGGACCGCTGGATTAACTGGTCGGAGCTCCTTTCATCAAGGTGACATACTTATCCGTTCTAGAAGGGTTAGATCTCGTCCTGGCCAGATAAGTCAAAAGGTTGTGGATCCTTTTCTCTCAACTTCTATAATAAGCAGGCATAAATTTGGATCTAGAGGAAAATTATTTACTAGTGTTTCTATGAAACTTTTAACACTATTAATCTTAAAAAATTAGCCGCATATGTACTAATTAACAGCAGATAAAAGAAATAATTAACCGGTTATTATGTGATTCTGATATTGGAATAGTTAACTTTTGAATGAAGAGGGAAACTATTCATATCTCTGCACTTTCCTTGGTACAGTTCTTATGTATTTAATTAAATGTTGACTTTCTTCATATAATTTTCTTTAGAGATTTACATTGGAAAAAGAAGGCTTATTGAATTTATAAATTTTTTACCTGTTAATACCTATGGTTTAGAAATAATGGAGACGGTGATGGAAAAATTCATATTTAAGACTGACATTGTAATTAATATAATTTTATCTCAATGTCTTTGTAGATAATTCTATTTGTTTGTGACATTATTCAAATAACTGTTCTATTTGTTTTTATCTATGTATGTAAAAATGTCCACTTGGAAAATTGTTTTTATTTTTCTTTTACGTCCATCAGGTATATATATAATGTATATATATGTATCTTCACTTTCAATGATTTTTCCCACTTGGCAATTCTTTCACAAGGGCTTATTTCTACTCAAAAGTTTAAACATTGTATATGCATTATTTGCATTCCTGATATCTGGTCCATTCTGTTAAAAGGGATAAGTCCGCCAAATGTGGGAAACATTCCTTCCTCCATCTCCTTTTGAGTAATCATTTTGGTTCGAGAGTCAAGATACAAGAGAGGTACCAAAGAGATGGGATGTGAACTCAACACTTTATTGTAGATCATTTGTTATGATGTGCACAATACACTTGTGAATTGTGATTATGATCCTTGTTGAGATTCTTTCTGTAAATTTATAGTGATAATTAGGGATACGATTATGTGATATGATTAGGTTATAATTAGGTAATTAATTTATTTTCTTACCTAGTACTTACTCTTGTAAATAGTGTATATATCCCAATTGATTTGAGGGGAATAATCAATTATTTTCTCTCAAAACTTCTGCTTTCTTCTTCTTTCTTTCCATCATCTTCTTTTCATCATTGGTTTCAATCCTTATCAAACCATACTCAAAGGAAATTGACTACTTCATTCTCAATCCAAATACTTGTATGCACCAAACCAAGTGCAAATTAAATGCTATGCATAATATGATGTAGCCATTATTCTGTATTTAAATTGTGTCACTTTTCTGCTGCACGACCCTTGTTTTCTTCACTACTCTTTGAAACTTGCCATTTCTTATCATTCTTTTGCTGCCTTTGTTAGCCTTGAAATTTATTTGTACATCCACTTCCTATTGGGATGCTATTCCACATTGAGAAGCTAATGAAATACTTTTGAGTCATTATCTAATTATTTTATTATAACATGTGGTTGGCTGCATTTTTCATTTTGTTCCAGGTTCCCTTAGACTACTCTCTTAGATCTTATCTAGAAGTCATCTTTTTGGTTCCAAGGATGAGGATATATGTTCAAGGTTCACTGGTAATTGCTTGTTTCTCAGGCTTGCAGGGAAGTGATGTTATTTTTTCTTGCCTTAATTGTTTGATATTTAGCATGAGCTCGCCCTTCAACAGGTTAAAAGTAGACCGTTGGCAAAGTCTTTGAATAATACTTGTGAAGCAAATGGGATTATCATGGGCAAACGTGTTCACCTGACTCTTGGTCGATGTCAATTAGAGTGGGAGCAGGCAAATTGTGGAATTTTTTTGTATTGGCATGGCCGCTTAATTGAGGTCATATTCTGATCAATGATATGATTTTACTTGTGATTTTTGGTAGTGCTTAGTAATTTCCAATATCCTTTTGACGTTCATCCGCTTTAGTCATAATTTGGTCATGTAAAATGTGGTTTATGCTTCTTCCTTGTTTCAATTTTTCTTCTGTGCATTTGTTCCTACTTCCTAGGAATCTTGTCTCAAGAAGAGTTTCCGTGCCTGTTTATTAGTTTGTTAGAATTTTATCAGAGCTACTAATTAGCTGATGTGTGGGTTTAGCTTTATTCTTGGCCTGATCTTTTAAATCATAGGCATTATTGTCCAGTCATGTTTTGTATGAGGTAAATATTTAAATGAGCTTATATACTATTCAATTATTAAGCTTATAAGTCAGGCAAGCTAATAAGCTAATTCATGAGCTTATAGCAAGCCGACTCATAAGCTTATAAATGAGCTAGCTTGCAAGCTTCACAAACTGAGTATTGATTGATAAGTTCTTGCACAGCTCATTTACTACATAAGCTTAAAAATAAGGCTCAAGCTTGACTTATTAAGAGAGCTAGTTGAGAAGACCTGAGCGTAGCACAGCCATTAGTAGCTTGAGAACAGCTTGCCTCATTTGTAGCCCTAAATATTAACTGGCGTGCGGGAGTATGAAGCTTAATTTTGGAATTTTTAATTTGATGCCTCAATTTTTTATTCCATGAATTTAAATTACAGAGGAGATATAAATATGGAACTAAATGCATATAGGAAATTGTGAGGTATTGATGAATGTTTTATATCCGTTTTTTGATAATAGATAGAGTTATTTTTTCCTCTTCTTTTGTATAGATTTTATTCTCTTTTTATGCCCTCGTGCTTCCTTTACTCCTGTAACATCAGATCACGTTGATCTCTAACTGGTTGCTCATTTCTCTTGTATTTTAGGCTTATAAAAGAGTTGGTGGCATGGTACATAACGGAGCTGTGGGACGTGGAGTGATTGGGGTTGTAGATGTTTCTGATATAATGGTAGGCAGGTCTTTCTGAATAGGTCCTTGGCTGTTGTATTTTTTTCATTACATGTTTGAAATAATTATCTTAACAAGGAGATTTGTTTTACAAGCATAGTTGTTAAGGGTGCATTTGAGGTGCAATGCCTCTAGTGCTTGCAGCTTCTCAAGCACAAAAGGCAGTGACCTTTATGAGGTGTGCACCTGTGCATTCTGTTGCATTATTTTTTTTTTAATATGTTATTTCATCTACAAATATCCATTATTCATTTGACCTTGTGAGTGACTTCACCACCAAATCAAATTAAAACAATAAAAAATAAAAAGAAAGAAAAAGCAATGTTTCTCTATCAGACATGTAGAACCTTGAATCCAAGTGCAAAGAAAACAATGCTGTTAGTGTGTTTGGACTTTGGAAATAGAAAGAGCAAAACACAATTAGTTTCATCCCTCTTGGTCCTTTTTTTTTCTATCTTTTTCCCATAATCTCTACTCTAGTTTACTACTCCTCCAGAACTTGATTATGCAGGACCATACCAACCACACACTACTCTTTTCCTTTTCAAGGTGCCTCTTAAGATCCCATTTCTTTTCTACATGCTTTTGTTTGTTTGGATGTTTTTGGTGCTTAAACTTTGCAAAAGAATCTGCTGTTTTCCTTAACCTTGATTTGTTCACTTGGTAATGAGCAAAATATGCAAATAGGCATAAGAGAAGTTATATGGACAGAATACAATTTTTTATGGTCATGTTAGATTGTTAATTTTCCTTTCTAATTTAAGACATTATATTGTTGATTCTGCCATGCTAAATTAAATTGTTAATTATACTGTGTATCTTGGGAATAATATTTATTTATTTAGTATCAATCAAAACATATCTTAAATATGGAAAAGTGTGTGAATGCACATGCGTTTATTTGGATTTGGCCAAATAGCTGTGAGATCCCTGTGTATCAAATTTGTGATTGAGGTTGATTAGCCTGGGAATCGGCTGGACCTGTGTAGTTGCCCTGTGGAGCTTGTGATCTACTTATGAGTTTGAGATTTGTAGGTCCTAAAAGACAAAGAAAAGATTACTGGCAGAGGAAGCCTCTGCCAAAGGGCATCTGTGGTAAAGTTGGAGATTAGAAAAAGGGGGAGAACTCTTTTGCCCTCTCTTGTTTGAATGATGGCTCTTGTCCTTTGAAGAATAAGATAATAATGGCTTTTCTAGTTTTGAAAATACATTACACTGTTAGGCTACTAGAGAGGTATTTATGCTCATTTAGAAGTATGGCGAATGGCATAGGTGGTGTCCCCTAGTTGGTGGAGTACGAAATCATAGAGATGTTAAGTGCGATGGTGTGTGGAGGTTTGCTAACTATGCTTGGGGTGTTAGAGAGACTTGTGGCAGATTTCGTTTCTGGGATATATTCTTGCAAAACTTTTGGTGTGTGCTTCATTTATTGTGGAGTATACTTTTTCTTAGTAAAAATATATATACTTGAAGATAAGAATTAAAATAAAATCCTTCTCTCTAAATTTTATATCGTTCTCTTTCTAGAACTTATCGTCTCCCATTTTCTCACAGGTTCACTAGCCAAATACAGTCCCCTTTCCCTTTCTATTCTCCAAAATTAAAGCTCGTCTCCATTTCCTCTAGGCCCTGCACAACCATCACCCATTTGACCATCAACCCCCTTTCCACTGTTCCCATTTTCCCTGAAACATAGGCACTCTTGCGGTTGCTCTCTTGTAATCTAGGCATTGTACGTACTTCATCAGATAGCTGATAACAAGTTTCTGTTTTCTTCCCTACCCCTCCTAGTTTTAAGGATGATAAATGAGGGGTACAAAAAGAATGTTAGTTTCATATCGTCTACGAATGAATGGGAGTCAGACAAGTTTCGATGCCCTTTAGTTTCAATGATCATCGGAGAAGGATTTGGGAACAGAATAATAAAGGGTGACTAAAACTTTTGATGCCAAATTTTGTATGCGTAGGTGGCTGTAGCTGAGATTGATATTGGAGGATGGATGCGGTTAAAGCTATAATCTCTTGTTATGAGACAGGGATTCTATATATGCATTTTGGCTTTTGGATCTCCGAAGAAATGTTTTGTGGTATTAGTATGAGTAATTCTTGTTTATTTCTTTTGCACCTCGCCTTCGACAAGTGTGTGCCTGTGTCTTGGCTCCAGGACCCCTTCACATGTTTAATGGCTAACTTGACAAGGCTGCTTTTATGCGTACTTTTGTAAAGTGCTTTTCTCCTTTAATCTGAGGAAATATCTACAGTAGATAGAGACGCCTGATATCACTAAAATATTACTTGGATGCTTGAGAGTTTAAATTTGCTTTAATCGGTTAATGCTAAAGAAATAAATATACAGGGCATACCTACTTGAATGCAGTTGGTTAGTCCTGAAGGGCTTTTGGGCATTTACAACTTGCATTAGCTATATACATTGAACTTTTGAAAAAAATAGATATATACGTTGAACTAATACAGCTGTTTCCTCCCATTTTTTCATAGGATGATGTGAATGGTCGGGTTTGGGTGCATAGTAACAAACAAGGTTTTCAGGATTGTGAATCATATGCTCTACTGGAGGAGTGGCTGGGGAAGAAGGCTGATGAATATTGGGATAAGAATTTTGATTC
Source organism: Manihot esculenta (assembly GCF_001659605.2). NCBI lineage: Eukaryota > Viridiplantae > Streptophyta > Magnoliopsida > Malpighiales > Euphorbiaceae > Manihot > Manihot esculenta. Next base: position 8,926,540 of record NC_035162.2, on the reverse strand, counting down.
ATTGGTGCTAGTAAGACATGTTTTTGCTAATTTCTGTGAATTTTTTTTTAGCATGTAAATTTTCAACTGTTCAATATCAGTCTGTTTTAGTTAAAAGTTGCTTAGGGTAATGACCAAGGACCCAAGTAAAGAAAAACTGAAGCAAACCTTCCATTCATTTGAAATGGTGGCCACCCATTTAGATAATAAATTTGACAAGAAATATGATTTGAAATGCTGGAATTATTCCTTTCCTAATCAACTGCCTTAATTGAGATTGATCACTGTTTGTATTTAAGAAATGTATTATGTCTTCCTTTCTTTCTTTTTTTCAGAATAAAAAAAAGCTTTTGCAGTCCACATACATTATATTGAGATGATTTTTTACTGTTCCAGAAAAAGGGCAGTTTCCTGTACAAGCCTGACCATGAATGGGTTCAGTGTGATAAGTGTAGGAAGTGGAGGATGTTGAGTTCTGGATTTGACAGCAAGAATTTACCTGCAGAATGGTATTTATCTGTTGTATATTTGCTCTTCTTCTTCACCTGCTAATGCTCATCTTCTTCTCTTTTGTTACATCTGTTTAGTTATGGAAATAAGTCCAACTAAGCTCCTGAACTACTTTTTGTTAAGAGCTAAACAAGTCATATTATATAAAAAATATCTTTTATTATTAAAAAATATTTAATTATTAAAAAAATAATATTATATTAAATGAGAATTTATTTCGCCCTTCACTAAAAATATAAGGGCGTAATTAGCAAAAAAAAATTATTTTGGGCTTATTTGGCTCTTGAGGAGAAGTACAAGGGCTTAATTGGACTTAGATCCGTTTAGATACACGCTCATGCCAGAGAATTCATATATAGTTGAGATGTTTTGCATGTTGATCCATTCTAGAGCGAGTAGGTATGTTTAGTAGGTTTATGGCAACTGTTTGGATGAGCTTGTTCAACCTTTTGCAGAAATTTCATCAAATTAGTTGCACTCATGCTTCTAGGTGTTAAGGTTCTGGTGGCTCTTTTTGTTGTGTCATCTTTCATTAACTAAGAGTTGCATGTTATGGATTCTTGAAGATGCATGCGTGAGCTTAGTTTGATTTTGTTCTCATCTTGTCAGGTTTTGTTATATGGAACCTTTTGAGGGATCATGTGAAACTCCTGAGCAAAAGGTTGAACGCGGCGTCATTACAGTGTCTGCGAAACGGTCTGGATATGGCTGTAGAGATGTTGAAGATGATGCTACACTCACATCAGAAGGTAATCCATCACAGTGGTCTTTCATCCTTGCACAGCGTATCAAACCCAGTTCTAG